>NC_084802.1:68764646-73764646 GCF_963169125.1 Humulus lupulus
GCGATGATTTCGAGCAAAGAGTGACTCAGAATCCTTGGCAAACTGGCGTGTATCAACAACCAAATGAAGAAGGTGGGCCTAGTGAAACAAAATAATCAACTCCACAATCTCAACTCCGAAGGTCAACAAGAATACGAAGGTCAAATCCCAAATATGCCAATGCAGCAATAATTGAAGAAGCAACAAAGCCTGAGACGTTCGAAGAAGCATCACACAGTTCTGAGTGGATGACAGCTATGAAAGAAGAGATCGATGCACTTTAGCAAAATCAGACTTGGGATCTTGTGCCAAAGTCGAGAGATGTGAAACCCATGTCTTGCAAATGGGTTTACAAGATAAAGCGTCGTCCAGATGGGTCAATCGAGAGGTACAAGGCACGATTGGTAGCTCGTGGTTTCTCTCAACAGTATGGACTAGACTATGACAAAACATTTAGTCCAGTGGCAAAACTTACAACTGTACGAGTCCTACTTGCACTTGCAGCCAACAAAGATTGGAATTTGTGGCAAATGGATGTGAAGAATGCTTTTCTTCATGGAGAACTGGATCGGGAGATCTACATGATCCAACCAATGGGTTTTCAGAGCCAAGATCATCCTGAATATGTGTGTAAGTTGTGGAAAGCACTCTACGGATTAAAACAAGCACCCAGGGCGTGGTATGGTAGGATTTTTGAATTTCTAACACAAAGTGGCTATTCAGTAACACCTGCAGATTCCAGCTTATTTTTCAAAACCATTAAATGGAAGCTAGCTATAGTGCTAGTGTACGTGGATGACTTAATCATAACCGGTGATGATGAGGCCAAAATTCTTCGGACAAAGGAGAATTTATCAGTTCGTTTCCAGATGAAGGAACTTGGACAAAGGAGAATCACGTCTTGGACTTAACCAACATCTCGTCTATGTAGACTTCAATGTTCTTCCCGAGTAGGTCCCAGAACATTCTGTTGACAAGCCTTTGATACGTGGCTCCGGCATTCTATAGGCCGAAAGGCATGACAATGTAGCAGTATACACCCTTGTCTGTTTGGAAGCTGGTGTGCTCCTGGTTTGCTACGTTCATCAAAATTTGGTTGTAGTCGTAGTAGGCATCCATGAAGTTTAGCAACTCGTACCTGGGTGTGGCATCCACCATCTGGTCTATCTAGGGCAGAGGGAAGCAGTCCTTTGGACACGCCTTGTTAAGGTCCATGAAATCTATGTAAGTTCTCCATGTCCCGTTTGGTTTTGGAACCAACACCGAGTTTGCCAGACAAACAAGGTACAGTGCTTCCCGGATGAAATCAATTGAGGATAACATCTTGATTTTTAGCTTGAGGGCCTCTGACCGTTCCGTGCCTAATGGCCTTCGCTTTTGCTGGACTGGAGTTGAATTTTCGTCGATGTTCAGGGCATGACATATAATGTTGCAATTAATCCTGGTCATATTTGAGTGGGATCAGGCTAGGACGTCCTGGTTTTCTTTTACTCAGGCAACTATGATAGCCCTGACCTCCGAATTAAAATTTCTTCCAACCCGAATTACTCTGGTCGGATCAGTGTCACCGATGCACACCTCTTCAATCTTTTCCATAGGTTATAATGCCCTATCCACTTCAATCCGGGGATCCAATTCGTCATCTTTCCGGACCACCCCCTGTGCTGGCTGTGGTTGTGGGACTAGAGCGACATTCTCCTCTTCGAGGGGCTCTTCGCGGACCATGAAGATTGGTTGGGCAGAGACGTGATAACATTTATGGGCGCTCTTTTGATATCCTCGTACTGTCCCCACTTTGCCGTTATCACACGGGAACTTCAAGCATAGGTGGCAGATGGAGGTAACGACACAAAAGTCGACCAGAGTGGGCGCACAAAAATCACATTATACGCAGTGGGACAGTCCACCACGAATGTGCAGTACTTGGATGTGTTTTGAACATTGTTCCCCAATGTAATAGGGAGTTGTATCTGGCCCATCGGGAGCAATGAATCCCCATTGAAGTTGTAAATCTACATTGGACACGATGCTAGGTCTGCCTCCATTATGCCGATTACTGTGAAGTTCGGCTTGAACAAGACATTGACAGAACTCCCATTATCCACCAACACTCAGAATACTCTTTTGTTGGCGATTTGGGCGTCAATGACCAAGGGATAGCGATGCGGGAAGTGGAAATTTCAGGCATCTTCCTCTGTGAACGTTATTAATAGATTCATCAGCTTTGGGCATTGGGTCAGAGTTTGGACCAACACACACATCTCATGGTTGTGGTCGAGCTCACTGAGGTATCTCTTTTGGTCATTCCAGGACGGTCCTCCCAGGTGCAAGCCTCCTGAGATGGTGGCTACATGGACATCTACTCGAGGGGGTGCAGTTCCGGGCAGATACGGCATCATGGGTCCAAGAGCCATAGGGCCTCTAGGAGGTCGCACTATTGGGCCCCTCTAAGGGGCCTGTGCTCCCGCACCTGGAGCTTACCCTCCCTAAGGAGTTTTGAACTATTCTTGTGCTCCCTGGGCAAAAGGCTGTCCGGGAGCTGTGGGTTGTCCCGGAATTCCAGCCGGCATCCTGACCCATTAGTGGAGGTGCCCCAGCTTGATTAAGTTCTTGATCTCATCCTTCAACTGACGACATTCCTCAGTTGTAAGGCCTATGTCCTTGTGATAGGCACATATTTTTCTCGCGTCTCTTGGTTTTTTTTCCCCTTTAAACATGGGGCTTGGTCTTCGGTAGTGGACTACATTTCCCGTTGCAAGGTAGATATTCTCCCGGGTATCCACCAAGTTCGTGTATTCTGTGTATTGGGGCTCCTACCCCATCTCTCCCTTCTTTCCAGGCTCGGTCCGGCTCTAATTCTTGCTGTATCATTTTCCCAAACCAACAACTTCTGACTCCTCTCCACGTTTATGTCCTCCATGATCCTTGTTCACGGATGCACTGGGATAAAAATGTTTTCCATGGTCGTCATGTCTCTGGACATTCTGAGGCTTAATGCCCTGCTGGTGTTTCCCCTGTGGATCGTTTGGGTGATTCGTCCTGGGACAGGATTCACCCGTTCTTTCCTAGGGAAATACCCTGGGTCCACCCTAGTTTTTGGAGCGGGAGGAGTCCTCTTTAGGGGGTTTGCTTTTTCTATGGGATCGACCTCTTTGGCTTTCCCTTTTTCTTGAGCTGGGTTAGAAGGACCAGCTTCCGAATGAGCGGATCGTCCTGGAGGAGGAGTAGGGGTTGTAGCGTTGTTGGGAGCGCCAGTCCCTGTAGGTGGGAAAAGTGGCTGAGTTCTATGGGGAGGAATAGTTGGGGGATTAACTATAAATCCCTGAGCAGCAATAAATGCTTGAAGAGCCAAGATGGATTCTTGCATCTGGCGGGTGGTCTCTTGTTGTTTTTCCATCCTTGTGTAACACCCTAATCTCCAGGGATCGTTACGATGTGCATTTTAAACAGTGCTAAACTCATTAATTGAGTCATTTGGCCATAATCATGTAACTGAGTATGATTAACGGTTAGGGTTAAAAATTTTGGTCAAAGATACAATGTTTCACTAAAACGCTTACTGTATACATTGGGATCCCAAAAATATAATTTTAAGGTTAATTACAGTAAAATATTTACAATCAGCCGACCTAAGCGGCAAAATAGGGTTTAACCCTAGTTCCTCTTTAAACCCTCAGCCGTGGTAGTCAAGCAGTCGCATATGTACACCTTGTCACCCAAGCTCTCCAACTCAAGGATGGTCTAACTTTCTTTTGCCATTACCTCAACCACATAGCACCTGTGAACCAAAGCTCAGCAAGAAAACTCAATATGCTCATGAATAGGTAATAACATGTTACAAAATCATAATAGGCATGCCTAGTAATAATAGCCCTATTCATGCATGAAAATACGTTCAAATAATGATTGTGGGCCCTGCCCTTTGTATAGCTGACTTATGGGCCGTGCCCTTTGTATAGATGACTATCAAGTCATAATGAGAATAGATGGCTAACGTGTCCATCTAAAATAAGTGACAATTAAGTGACGCACTTGGGCTCTACACCCTAATCAGATGAGTGAATAACACTTTATGATTTTGGTAATCATACTGGGGTTTGTAGCCCTAATCAGATGAGTGAGTCACACTTTGGGCTCCGCACCCCAATCAGATAGGTGACTAAAGAGTCACACTTTGGGCTCTGCACCTAATCAGATAAGTGACTGATGAGTGAGTCACGAACTTGGGCTCAACACCCATAGCCATGTGACGTTGCAGTCACCTGAGCCTTTTGGCCCTGCCTCTAAGTAACTAACCTTTAGACTAGACAAGCGCTTTTAATTTTCATCGAACTTGAGGTTGGTCAAGCATTAATGTTCATAATGATTCATTCAATGATTATGTTGATTAGATCTAATCATTTCGGCTTGTGTTGAACACATCAATGTCGTTCTTGACTCTTAAGCCAATACCATACGACTCGTGCTGATTTCTGACTCACAGGTCAGTGCCATACACAAGTAAGCAATGCAACCAGGCCTATATCATATGTCAAATATCCAAATGTAGGGCATTCAGCATGCTTACTTAACAATCACTAGCATAATTATGATCATGCACACTTACAAAGACTCAAGCTCTGATCAATCTCATATTCAATATTCATGTCATGCCCTAATCACACGTTTCTCATGCATTACATGCATCACATACTGGGTGCAGTTTTCTTACCTCTGGTTCGAGTGAGAAATAATAAAAGAACGACCCTTGAGAACGATTGGTCCTTAAGTTCCTTAGCAGTTACCTAGTCATAACCAATATGGAATTCCATCAATAAATAAATCATAAAAAGGTTTATAATCTAAAACCTCGTTCCCAGGACCAATCTCGTGCTCTCGGGACTTCCAATCCACCCAAACGGGGTAGTGGAACCATCCCCCGAGCCCCCAAAGTCATCCCGAGCCCTAAAAATAGGTCTTGCTGAAAATGACCTAGCGTTGGGGCGCTGCTGCATAGCGCTGGGGTGCTGCCCCAAGTCAGAGAGAACCTGATTCTCTCCTCTGCCTAGCGTTGGGGTGCCAGAAGTGGCGTTGGGGCACCACTGACAGACCAGAAAAATTCTGGTCTTTCTCCCCTGCGTTTTCCTTTGAACCTCAAGCTTCAAAACCAACCTAAACATCATCCAAACCTATGATTTAACCCCAAAACCTCATCAACATCTCAACCTCATCAAAACCCAAGTCCAAACACAATCAAAACACCAACACAAACCCAAATCCAAGACCAAAACCTCAAGCTAAGAACTGACTCAAAAACAAAGTAAGAACCAGAAACTTGAACTGAAACCTTACCTCAATCATGAATTAAACCCCTTATAGCTGCTGATCATAAGCCTAATCGCTCAAGCTTGAATTCCCTAACTTGGCTTCAAAAATCCAATGGGAAATGAGAAAGAAAGATGAATCGGGAGAGAGATAAGGAAGAGCACTCTGCTTTGGCCTTCATCTTCTACAGCTTTCTGATTTTAAACATATCCTAAGGTCAAATGACCTAAATGCCCCCAAGCCTATTTATTTCCTTTTTGAGCCACCAAGGGAAAAATTGTCCTTTCCCGTCCATCTCGTTAATTATAATTAACGTCCTCCAATTCCCGTTATTCCCAATATTCTCAAATACTAATAAATCATATTCCATTACCCTTTAATTCCTGGTAATATACTAATCATCAAATTATCCCGAGACTCACCCTGAGCCCGGTAAAGTAACCCCGTTATGATCAAACCACTAACTTACATTCAAAGATCGTCTCATGCCAAATAGCTCAAACAAATCCATATTATAATGTGGCCTCATTCATAATTCACTAACATACATGAAAATATACAAATATGCCCTCAACGGGCCAAATTACCAAAATGCCCTTATAATGAAAAGTGGACCCATACGCATTTATTTATCATCATATAATAATATAACTGACATAATCATGCATATAATCATTTAATGGCTTAATAAATCAATTATGACCTCTCGACCTCCTAATCAAGGTCCTAAGCCTTATTAGGAAATTTGGGTCATTACAACTATCCCCTCCTTACAGAAATTTTGTCCTCGAAATTTTATCTGAATAGCCTAGAATATAAATTCCGCATATCTGATTCTAATTCTCAGGTCGCTCCCTCGACCTCACTGTTTCTGTATCATACCTTAACCCAAGGTACAACTTTGTTTCTCAAAACCTTGTTCTTTCTGTTAAAATCTGAACTAGATATTCCTCATAGGATAACTTAGCCTCAATCTCCAGATTCTCATAACTCAACACATGAGTCTCATCTAACACATGTTTCCTCAACATGAAAATACAAAATACACTGTATACTACTGACAGTGCCAAAGATAAGGCCAATTCGTAGGCAGTCTGATCGGTCCTATCCAGGATTCAAATGGTCTTACTAATATAGGGCTCAACTTGCCCTTATCTCCTCACCCCTTTCCATGGTGATACCCTAAGGAAGATACAGTCTTCCACTTGGAACTCCATGTTCCTCCATTTCAAATCAACATAACTTTTCCATTTACTCAGAGAAGCGAGCATCCCAACTCTAATCTTTTCAATAGGATCATTGAGGCTATTATACCAAGCTCGGGATCCAGATATAATATCTCACTCATCTCATAAGGTTCCCCCTCCAATAACTAGATAACTCTCTTTCTGATTTATCATCAGTCTGAGGATAATGAACTGTACTAAACTCCATCTATATACTCATTGCCTTTTGCAATCTTCCTCAAGACTTGGAAGTAAAAACAGAGTCCTCATCTGATAAAGATAGACCTCAAATTCTATGAAGGCGTACTACCTCTCTCACATAGAGGTTTGTATACTGATCAACTGTATTACTCTTCCTTACTGATAGAAGTGGGCTCACTTTAAATACTGGTTCATAATGACCCAAACAAAATTACACTGGCCCACTATCCTGGGCAGCCCCACTACAAAACCTATCGCGTTGTTTCCTTATTTCCACTATGGAATGCACAAAGGCTATAATGACCTTACTGGGTTCTATTACTCTGATTTGACCTGCTAACAGGTTAAGAACTTTGTCATGCATTCCATTACGCCCCCCTCCATCCCAAGCCATTACTATAAAGCTTTCAGACTTTGTTATATCTTCATGATGCCTGGATGAAGAGAATAAGAGGTAGTATAAGATTCGTCCAGAATCTCCTGTTTAATCCCAATGTCCATCGGATCCCAAGTTCAATCCTTTTTACCAAAATAAACGCATATTTGAAACTGCATAGTCCTTAGCTAATCCAGCTAAGACATTCCCCTTAATTCTTCCCATCTATGGGTCACTTGATCATCTCTGAAAGAGTAAATCATGTTGGTATGCCCTTATAAAACCATGTCGGACATGTAGCACGATTTCATATTATCAATAAAAGTAGTAGAAATCATTTAGTTTGACAACTGTGTTGCTTGCTTGTTTTATTACATGATTATTGAAATAATACAAACATTTATAAAATCCCGAACATATGGATAGTTACAATTATAGTGACTAAGTCACAGTGGATTATAGTTGTAATTATATGTTCAAAAGAACGAGTCCTAAGATTAGATCAGTGCATTGGATTTTCACTGATTAGGCAATCTACGATATGATCTACTTACACATTCAGGGTGTGATGTCTTGTCCAAGGCTTTGACCAAGTAGATAAGATCGGATGTATTTAGTTACATCGGACTAGGACCGATATTGATTATTGATTGATAAATAAGTATCGTTGTTATCAAATCTAATCAATGTCACAACGTTGACCATATATTAAGTCGATCTTAATTCTGAGTGATAATATTCTGCTAATTATATTATTTAAATCTTTTGACTTGTTCGTTACCAGCTTACCCTACGGTCTAGCCCATACTTACATCTTGGAGATTTATTAGTGTAATTGAGTGGGAGTATTATTCATAGATACGAAATCTATAATTTCTGTATGAGAAGTGAAAAGATGATTTCCTTAATTGCTTTGTTCAAAAGGTTAAATGATTGCTCATTTCTGTGATTAAGTTCACAGAAATATCATTTATAAGGAACTTAGTGGGAGTTAAGGATAAAATACTGATGAGGGGTAAAACGGTAATTTGCACCCAGCTCGTTAGTAAGTCATCAATAGAGGATTGACTGATTGTAATGGTTATAACAATGGATAACGTATTTATGGTTTTGAAAATACGTTCTATGAATTCAAGAGTTCAATTCCGAGTCTATAGTGGAGTCACGAGGAATTAATAAGGTAGTGAAATTATTCGTAAATAAATTCACGGTAACTTATTGGAGCTTGATTTCATGGATCCATGGTCCCCGCATCACCTTTGAGTAAATCATCTAGAATGTTTCAATTAATTGATTTAATTATCAATTAGGATTTTTAAAGTTGACTAGGTCAATTTTGGAAAATTTACAGAGATATGAGATTTAGATAATAAAAGAGAATCTTTGGGTAAATTTATTAATATTGATAAATTGGTATCAATATAAATAAATAATATTAAATCAAGTTTCAAATTATAATTAGTTAATTTGAATAAGGATTTAATTAATTAATTAAAAAAAATAAAAGGTTTTGAATTTAGGCCCAGTTGGGATTTAAATTCAAAACAAAGAGATTGGGCCCAAGTCCATTTATGGCAGCCCAAGGCTTTTATTTTTGTTTATTATTTTTAATTAATTTAAATTTAAATAAATCCCATTAAGTTGCCTATATAAGGAATATGATATCTAGGGTTTTCATGAGAAAGCAAGTCAGTCTCAGTTGATTTGGGTAAGTGAAAACCTAGACACTCTAATCCTTTCTTAGCCACAATCTCTTCTTCTTTTCTAGATCTCTGTCTCATGTGTTGAGAACTAGCCCACACTAGTTCTAGGTTGATCAAAGGCTTGGTGAGGAAGACTGTGTTGCTGATCTTGTTCAATCTCTTGATAATACTCTGCTACAAAAAGGAATCAAGGGTTAGAGAGATTGAAGGATGGAGTTGTTCCAGTTCCGATGCGAATGTAAGTTTTTACTTTACTCTGTATTTGTATCAATTTCATAGGAGCATGTTCTAGGAATTTGCATGTGTTGTTTGATAATATGTAAATTGCATGAAAATAAATAAAGATCTTGCAATGAGTTTTTCCAACAAATCAAACATAATGTTGAGCACCTGGCCCACCAGTAACTCTACTCTAGTTCTGGTCAGATCCTTTAACTAACATGATGCATAACCAATCCCTTTTTCTCTATCACTAAGGTGTCATAACAACCTACTAACTGGTTATGATCTGTAAGAAGACTCATAAATTTTTCCCCAAAACACATGTAATATCCTGCCCGTCCAAGGAAACTCCTTACCTCTAAGGCGTTCCTTGACCTTGGTCAATCTCCACTGAGAGTACACACAATACCGTCGATCAAGACTATCACAAATCTAATTAAGATAATCTTTGACTACTCTGTTCATCTAATCCATCAAAACAACTCAGCATTAATAAAATCCTCAAATCATAACCGAACACTCTTAGTGCCCTTGTCTGATATAAAACCAGTCCTCTGCACATCCTTCTTCCTGATCTTTAGCTGGTAATAACCAGATCAAAGATCTACCTTGAAGAATACCATCTTACTCAATAACTAAGCATTTAGTTCTTACAGCTCTGCTGAACCCATTCAATACAATGCCCTAGACCTGGTTCTGTCCTTGGCACCAATCTAATCACCATTCTATCTCTTTGGGTAAAGATAATCCTGACAAATCCCCTGGAAATCCATCCAGAATTCATAGACTAATCCAGTCTGTCTTGATCCCACTAGCACGACCTAAGTGGTGTCCACCACACTAGCTAAGAGTTCTATGCATCCTCCTGCAATAGATCTCTAGCTCTAAATATAGATGTCATAAGCATACAAGGTCCATGCACAGTGCCAACAAATACAAGGGTTTCTCACCCTCAAGCCCCAAGGGTTTCTATCATTTCCTTGCAATTTATCATTGCCCACACTTGGCTAACCAATCCATCTTCAGGATCATATCAAAGTCAGTCATAACCAACCTTATCATATCAACTTATGAGTCTTCTCTCCACCACAATCTAACCCATAAAAACATAACCATGCAATCTGCATAAAAAGTCTATGCTTCTCTAGATGCAATAAACAAAGGAACAACATGGCACCAAAACTATACAAAAATCAAAACTAGAAAGCTGACTTGCCACCACTGAGGAACCAGCCTCAGTCTCAGTCTTAGTCTTTGACTCTGACTGCATCGGAACGAACACTTGAGCTGGAGTCTAGCTGTCCACCCCCTTTTGCTTATCCTTCCTTCGCCTTGGGCAATCCTTCTTGAAATGCCCAACCATTCCACATAAGAAGCATGCCTTTGCTCGGCATTTACCCAGATGACGCCTCTTACACCGAGTGCATTCTGGGTAAACTTTCCAGTCCTTGTCCTTGCTCGATCCAATAAATGGAGGTGTCACTGCTTGAGCTCTACGCTCTCCAAGACTCTCTTTCTCAATCTGATTTCCTGTGCTCTCAACAGCAAGTGCCTTCCCTACCACCTGAGCATAGGTAGAGATTTCATGTACTAGGGGAAACTTTAATGCCCTGAGCTACTCTGGGATTCAATCCCTAAATAAACCTTTCCTTCCGAGCTATATCTGTGGGTACCATATCAAAAGCAAACTTGGCCAACCCGTCAAATCTGTTAACATACTCGGTTACTATTGCATTTCCCTAAACGAGGTTCAGAAACTCATTCATTTTAGCAGTCTTGACTGCATCACCGTAATATCTTTCATTGAACATCTACCTAAATTCTTTCTAGTCCACCACAGTTGTGTATCGTGTCTGGGATAATACTTCCCACCACGTCTGGGCATCATCCCGCAATACGTATGTAGCACAGATCACCCTATCGTGACCTACCACCCCCATACTGTCGAGGATGGAACTGATCATGCCCATCCATTGCTCATCTCTGAATGGATTTAGGCCTCCCTCAAATAATGTAGGGTAATACTCCTGGAATCTTCCATAGAGAAATTCCCATCTATTTTCAACCCTAAGCTGAGCCAAAACTGGTGCCACTCCTGGCATATTAAAGGAAGAGGTGTTCCCTGACAGAGCATGTTGTTGTTTCAAACACCTAATCTCTTCCTCTTGCCTGTGCAATCTTAATTGCATATCTGTAAACACCTACTGGAAATTATGATGGGCAGGTGAAGAACTCAAACCATGGCTATAATCCTCAGCCCCGGTATAACCACCATCAGGTCTCATTATCTGCCTTGGATACATACGTGCAGATTGAATCTGCAGTCAATAACTTGACCCATTAAACATGATGAGCATATTCAAAATCCTTCCCCACAGGAACAATCATACCACACTACAATCACAAACCACTGCAGTGCTAAAAACATACCCATAGCATTTGTTCATCAATTCATAACCCCTGCTCTTCCAACATACACCTCATTCTTCCAACTCCAGCATGCAATTATCACATTCATATATATATATATATATATTCACGGAGCATGTAATCATATAATCATATTAATAGTCAAGAGCCAGGCTCTATCAGAATCTCATGCTCCATAATACAATATGCAGGTAAAGCATTTACATTCTATTTAAGCAGTTAAACACATAACTACATAAATATTTACCAATCCCTGAGTGAAGCTATCTTTAGTGACGAGTGTACATGCCCAGTTTGTCTTCAGGAACCCTTAACCTTGGCTCGCTCTGATACCAAGTTATAACGCCCTAATCTCCAGGGACCGTTACGATGTGCATTTTAAACAGTGCTACACTCGTTAATCGAGTCATTTGGGCATAATCGTGTAACTAAGTATGATTAACGATTAGGGTTAAAAAATTTGGTCAAAGATACAACATTTCACTAAAACGTTTACTGTATACATTGGGATCCCAAAAATATAATTTAAAGGTTAATTACAGTAAAATATTTACAACCACCCTAGTTCCTCTTATAACCCTTGGTCGTGGTGGTCGAGCAGCCGCATATGTACAAATCGTCACCCAAGCTCTCCAACTCAAGGATGGTCCAGCTTTCTTTTGCCTTTACCTGCACCACATAGCACCAGTGAGCCAAAGCTCAGCAAGAAAACTCAATATGCTCATGAATAGGTAATAACATGTTACTAAATCATAATAGGCATGCCTAGCAATAATAGCCGTATTCATGCATGCAAATACGTTCAAATAATGATTGTGGGCCCTGGCCTTTTAATAGCTGACTTATGGGCTCTGCCCTTTGTATAGATGACTTATGGGCCCTACCAATTGTATAGATGACTATCAAGTCATAATGAGAATAGATGGCTAATATGTCCATCTAAAATAAGTGACTCAAATAAGTGACAATTAAGTGACGCACTTGGGCTCTACACCCTAATCAGATGAGTGAATAACACTTTATGATTTTGGTAATCATACTGGGGCTTGTAGGCCTAAGCAGATGAGTGAGTCACACTTTGGGCTTCGCACCCTAATCAGATAGGTGACTAAAGAGTCACACTTTGGGCTCCGCACCCTAATCAGATAAGTGACTGATGAGTGAGTCACGAACTTGGGCACAGCACCCACATAGCCATGTGACGTTGCAGTCACCTGAGCCTTTTGGCCCTGGCTCTAAGTAACTAGCCTTTAGACTAGACAAGCGTTTTAATTTTCATTGAACTTGAGGTAGGTCAAGCATTAATGTTCATAATGATTCATTCAATGATTGTGTCGATTAGATCTAATCATTTCGGCTTGTGTTGAACACATCAATGCCGTTCTTGACTCTTAAGCCAATACCATACGACTCGTACCGATTTCTGACTCATGGGTCAGTGCCATACACAAGTAAGCAATGCAACCAGGCATATATCATATGTCAAATATCCAAATGTAGGGCATTCAACATGCTTACTTAACAATCACTAGCATAATTATGATCATGCACATTTACAGAGACTCAAGCTCTGATCAATCTCATATTCAATATTCATGTCATGCCCTAATCACATGTATCTCATGCATTACATGCATCACATACTGAGTGCAATTTTCTTATCTCTGGTTCGAGCAAGAAATAATAAAAGAACGACCCTTGAGAACGATCAGTCCTTAAGTTCCTTAGCAGTTACCTAGTCATAACCAATATGAAATTTCATCAATAAATCATAAAAAGATTTATAATCTAAAACCTCGCTCCTGGGACTAATCTCGTGCTCTCAGGACTTCCAATCCACCCCAAACGGGGTAGTGGAACCATCCCCCGAGCCCCCAAAGTCATCCCGAGCCCTAAAAATAAGTCTTGCTTAAAATGACCTAGCGTTGGGGCGTTACTGGGAAGCATCGGGGCGCTGCCGAGAGAACCCCATTCTCTCATCTGCCTAGCGCTGGGGCGCCACTGTCAGACCAGAAAAATCTGGTCTTTCTCCCCTCCGTTTTCCTTTGAACCCCAAGCTTCAAAACCAACCTAAACATCATCCAAACCTATGATTTAACCATAAAATCTCAACAACATCTCAACCTCATCAAAACCCAAGTCCAAACACAATCAAAACACCAACACAAACCCAAATCCAAGACCAAAACCTCAAGCTAAGAACTAACTCAAAAACAGAGCAAGAACCAGAAACTTGAACTGAAACCTTACCTCAATCACGAATTAAACCCCTTACAGCTGCTGATCATAAGCCTAAACTCTCAAGCTTCAATCCTCAAGCTTGAATTCTCTAACTTGGCTTCAAAAATCCAATGGGAAATGAGAGAGAAAGATGAATCGGGAGAGAGATAAGGAAGAGCACTCTGTTTTGGCCTTCTTCTTCTACAACTTTATGATTTTAAACATATCCTAAGGTCAAATGACCTCAATGCCCCCAAGCCTATTTATTTCCTTTTTAAGCCACCAAGGGCAAAATTGTCCTTTCCCGTCTATCTCGTTAATTAAAATTAACGTCTTCCAATTCCCGTTATTCCCAATATTATCAAATACTAATAAATCATATCCCATTACCTTTTAATTCTCGGTAATGTACTAATCATCAAATTACCCCGAGACTCACCCCGAGCTTGGTAAATTAACCCCATTATGATCAAACTGCTAACTTACATTCAAAGATAGTCTCATGCCGAATAGCTCGAACAAATCAACATTATAATGTGGCCTCATTCATAATTCACCAACATGCATGAAAATATACAAATATGCCCTCAATGAGCCAAATTACCAAAATGCCCTGTTAATGAAATGTGGACCCATATGCATGTATTTATCATCATATAATAATATAACTCACATAATCTTGCATATAATCATTTAATATCTTAATAAATCAATTATGGCCCTCCCGCCCTCCTAATCAAGGTCCTACGCCTTATTAGGAAATTTGGGTCATTACTCCTTGCTTCTTGATCGAGGATCTGTTGTCTCAAACAAACCACTTCTGGGTCCTCATGTTCAAGTTCCACATCATTCTCGCCTGGATTGATGGGATTCTCGGCCTCATGGTCTTCGTACCCCTCTCCGTCTTCCTCGTAATATTTTTCGTCGTATTCACCCCCTTCTCCGAAGTTTTGGGAGTCATCACATAGGGGGCCGTGACAAGGTACATCCTCTAGTTGGTCTTGAGGAAGTTGTTGGTCTTGCAATGGTTCTCCATTATCCTGTTGTTGCTGCTGTTGAGCGGGATCAAACACAGTGTGTCTGATATTCACCATCTTCGTAGATGACAAAGACTAGTTCAAGCTTTCTTCTGGCTCTCAATGAAAGCACTAAAATGTTTACCGAGTTTTTTGAAAACTACAAATATATTGACAAATAAGAGCTAGAAAGAAAGGCAAAGATATGAACAAGATCACAATTTTTACGTGGTTGGGGCGTTAATGAGCTTTAGTCCATGAGTCAATAGTATTGAGCTTTAGAGAGTTTAGCAATGGAGGTTTTCTGCAAGTTCAGCAGCGTTTATGCATGCATCAAAAATTGGAACCCTGCTACAGTGCACAAATGACCCTATTTATAGGCGGTCATGTGGCTTGGGTCGGACTAATCCGGGCCCAATAAGGATATAAGCATAAATGCTCTCTAATGGAGCTATAATACAAGTGTGTAACATGATTACAGATGATTTAGTCTAGGCCCACTGGCCCGAATTAAGGATGGTAGAACCTTACAGTTGCCCATTGTACGTTGATACGGACTGATTCGCATGAGCCCTCGGGGGGACTCGGGGGATATGGTCTGTTAGAGTAGTGGCAGAACCAATCCCTAGGAACATTGTACGTTCCGTGCGTACCCTCTCTGTGGGTTAGTTGAGGAGACTAACTGCTGGATTTCTTGGGGACATGTCAGTTGCATAAAGAACTGGTCTTGTTCTACCCGAACGTATGGTCTGGGTTCATTTACCAAGACCCGGGTTCATTCACCAAGGCAGACATTAGTTAGCGGCGACGGATCGAATGACGTATCCTGATAGTGAGTCGAAATATTGAGGATGGACCTAGAAACTTCATCCGAATCCCTCATGATGGGATCCATCTCCTGGAATGGACCATCCACCACCACAATCTAAATCCCGGAGGATGGAGATTGGGTGCGCTCGTGAAGTTGGCTCGGGCCTACATCTCATGACCGGGCCCCTTACTATGCTTGTGATATTCGCTAGTTATTGGGCTTAGCATGGTCCGAGCCTATAGGGTTTGGTTGCTCATTGTTTGCTGGGCCCTGGTTGGGCCAGGGCCTCTCTTGAGAGCCCATGAAGCTCGTTTGACCATGCCACGTGTCCAACTTCAAGGTGGAAAATATGGGCAACAATTATAATAATAAAATTTGAATTTATATTAAATATTTAGTTTTGTATTATATATTATTATAATAATGATATTTTATAACATTTGAATTTATATTAATATAATTATTAAATATGTAGTCTTATAATAAATATTATTATAATAATAATATTTTATAATAGTTGAATTATATTAATATAATTAATAAATATCTAATTTTAAGGTATATTCCATTAAAGTTAACAAAAAAAACAATTAAAACTAAGTATTTCCGTTATCTACACACTTTTTATATAGACTATATACAAGCTACATGCAAAACACATTTGCTTAGTTTTATTTATAGAGTTTATTAATTATATTTATTAAATTTTTATCATTGTCACATAAATTTCAAATAAATAAACAATATTATATATAAAAAAATGATATAAATATATAAAATAAAAAATTAAACCAAAATATTGTTTATGATTTTTTTAAATATATATATATATAATATGACACCCTTTTTAAACATAAATGATAATTTTTTTTAATAAAAATTAAGACTATGTATTATATATTATTATAATTATATTTTATAATATTTAAATTTATATTAACATAAGTATTAAATATCTAGTCTTGTATTACATATAATTATAATAATAATATTTTATAATATTTGAATTCACATTAATAAAATTAGTAAAAAATTAGGATTATATATTATTATCATAATAATATTTTATAACATTTAAATTTATATTAATATAATTATTAAATATTTAGTCTTGTATTATATATTATTATAATAATGTTATTTTATAATATATGAACTTAAATTTATATTAATATAATTAATAAATATCTATTTTTAATTAGTTTTAAAAGTACATTCCGTTAAATATTTAAAATATTTTATTAAAATTAACAAAACAAATCGTTAAGATCAAGAATTTATGTTATCTACACACTTTTTATATAGAAGATATATTTCTGTAAATCAATTCCCCAAAATAGTGTCATATTTTTATACATATATAAAAAGAACTAACTAATTGCTAATAACAGAGTATCATTCATGTGCTTAGAAATTTTAATTTTTTTATAGACATATGACGGATCTTTTCTTCTCTTTCTCTCTATAGATATATATTCATAAGGAAATTAGTCTAAACTGCATACCAATATAAAACTTTAAACTAATTAATATATATATATATCCACATATGTATGATAATATCAATAAAGCTAAACATATTTAAAATTAGATTATATAAACACTTGTGATAATGAATAAACTATTAAATTCTAATAATCGAATCCAAGAATAATCATAGAACCATCATTGATAAATTTATTTCTAAAATTTCTACAATTCTTTCATACACGAAAAGCATCCATACATATATATAGATATATCTACTGATCTACATTTATAGGATGTAATAAAGAACTTTAGCTAATTATACTAAATTAAATTAGAGATTTATATAAATATACCTTTCTTCTATTTTGAGTAATGAGATATATCTAAAAAAAAATTCACATATATCTCATGTTTTACCTAAAGACTATAGGCTAAAGTCAGTTCTCACATATTCTTCCTTGCTTTTATTCTCTTCTAGATAAGCCTAAAATTAAAGCCATCATTTAAAGATAATAATAATATTTTATTTTTATAATCTTAATATATATATATATAAATATATATAAACATAGTTACCTAATAACCCAAGTAATCATATATAAAATTTACACATTAAAGTATTTTAACTAAATTAAACTATCAATTAAATTCTAATAACTAATAACCATTAAATAAAAACTAAAAGTACACATAACTTAGAGCACTCACAATGGAAAAGGTAAAATGTTTTATTCTTTATAATATATAGAAAAAATTGTTAAATAGTCTTACAATAGGTGATGTAAACTTATATTTTTTTTACCTAAATGAATAGTATTTCTCTATATGCAGTGAAACACTATTCATCAAGCTACAAATATTTTATTATTTTTTTATAAACTTTTGTATATATATGAGTGTGATACTATATATTTAATTATTTTATTTTTTAAAATAAATAAAATATTTTCAAAAAATATAATATGTAAATGATGTAGAGAAAAAATAGAGAAGTTAATGTATGGTATAATGTAAAAGTTTGAGGTAAATTATAAAAAATTATGTTTTGGTGATGTATTTTGTAATACACTTTCTCTATAATATTTAGCTAAAACTCACAAAAATATCTTCCATCAACTCCTTTATACATATATTTATAATAGCTGTGCACAAACTCAAATTAATCCATATCTACATTTACATATCATTTAATAATATTTTAATATTATTATTTTTCTTTATAAGTTTTCTCTCTCCCATTTAGCATATATTTATTATTTATTATTTCTTTTTTCTTTTTTAATTATTTTATTTTACTTTAATTAATAAAATATGTTTAAAGATATTATATTTAAATGATGTAGAGAAATATATAGAGAAGCTGATGTATGATATAATGTAAAACTTAGAGGTAAAATAGAAAAATATGTGTTTTGGATAGATATTTTAAATGAATGAGTAGAGCGCCCATTAGGAGTACTCTTAGAGGAGCATTTAAATATATATATATATATATATCAATATTAAAATACTCATATAAACTAATATCATATATTAAGTCTGTACCAAAGAGTAAATTTTGGAGAACTTTACTGCAAAAACATTTAGAGAGAAGAGATTAGTGATAATAACATACTTATAAGAATGTACTTAAATATTTAATTATAATATAAAATATATTTAAATAGTGCACAATTAGAAACGAAATGAAATATCTTGCAATTACATAATTATTAGCTCATTTAACTATTTAATAAAACTTGGATGTCACAGTCACTTTTCTTGAAGAATGCAATTTATAATTTCCTCATGTTTTTGATAGACCAGCCCATGTTTGTTTGGACCCAAATCATATAGAAGCCCACGTGAAGACATGGACTGATAGTGAAAGAGCCCAAACAGAGATAAGTGAAGGAGACCAAGAAAGGGAACACGAAGAGAAGGACCCCCAAATCACAGCAGCTGAGATTATCAACAAACCAGCCAAGGAGAAGAAGCAAGCGATTCCAGAAGAAGCAACGCGTGAGAGGAGGACGCGCGTGAAGCCAAGATGGCTAAGGGAGTTCGTTATGGCCGAACGACGCTGAAGAAAGGCTATGGCTCACAACTGAATTCTGTTGGAAGCATAAATCTATTTTTGTATTATTTCTACTTCCTGCTGTCATATATATATACTGGGCATTCTGTTTTTGGGACTTTTTATGTGAAATACGAATTGGTTATTTGGAGTTGGGCACTGACTTGAAGAGTGCATAGTAGAGCATCACTGGTGCTTTCATTGAGAGAAATGAGGAATGAAGAGATTGCTGAACTCTTGAAGGCCATGGAAACTAACCTCAGGGACCATGTGGATTCTCAGATGGAGAAGATTTCTTCTAGGCTGGAGCAACACCGATTGGACACGGAGGAATGACTGGGTAATCTTTCTCAAGCCCCCACTGTTGAGCAAACCACAGAGGGAAGCCGTAGGGTGGATTATAACCAGGAACAAAGTGCATCTCGTTGGAATGGAGGGAACTCGGGCTCGAAGAACTTGGTTACGATATTGAAAACCTTGCAGGTGAAGGTCCCCAAATTCGAAGGGGGTCAGGTTAAGAATTGGATATACAAAATCAATAAGTTTTTTGCTCTGCATAAGGTTGATCCAGAGATGCGACTGGCTGTGGTGGCTTTCCACTTGGAAGGAGGACCGGCGACGTGGTACCAATGGATGGAAAAAGGGGGTATGCTGACCAGTTGGGAGGTGTTTCTACAGGAGCTGCGCAAGAGGTATGGGTCGTCGATATACGAAGATCCATTGGGGAAGATAGCAAAATTAACACAGACAGGGACAATCGAACAGTACCGAACTGAGTTTGAGGAGCTCATGACGCAAATCTCGGGGGTGGCCGATAATATGTTTCTGAATTTCTTTGTATGGGGATTAAAGTTACCGATACGACGGGAGTTACTCATGGCAGCACCAACCGACTTGGCAGATGCAATGGCTAAGGCGAAGCTATTCGAGGATAGAAATGAAGAATTGATGGGGAAGTCTCGGTATGAACACTACTACAGCGGGGTTACCAGTCGCAAGGTCACGAACATGGATACGCCAAGGGGAAGCAAGCCAGGTCCGATCATCAACCCAGGAGGGTCAGGGGTAAATTCCAAACTATCTCAACTGCCCATCAAACGCCTTACTCCGGCTGAGTTGAAAGAGAAGAGAGACAAGGGCTTGTGTGTTTACGTGCGATGAAAAATTTAGCTATGGACATAAGTGCAAGAATCGGGTATTGTTACTGTGTGGACAGGAAGGAGATGCCGATGAGGAAGAAGAGGGTGAAGTCAATGAAATAGATGAAGAGGAAATTGAAGAAGAGGTCAGTTTGAATGCCTTATCCAACTACACAAATCCAAGGATTTTTCGGATAGTGGCTAAACATGCAACGGAATCACTAGAGGTCTTGATAGACACTGGAAGTAACAACAATTTCATTCAAGAGGTATTAGCAGATAGGTTACAGTTTCCTTGGGAACCAACCAAGCCATTTAAGGTGTACATGGGCAATGGGCAGTTTCTAACGTGTTCTAAAAGGTGTCGTGAAGTGGAGTTGATATTACAGGGAAATAAGTTTAAGGTAGACCTATAAGTTCTGCCAATTTGGGGTTTGGATATCGTATTGGGGATGCAATGGCTGCAAACACTTGGGCCTTGTATTCATGATCACAAGGCGTTAACAATGGAATTTCAATGGAATGGAGCCACGGTGAAATTGGATGGTAACAGGAATTGGAAGCCGAGACAGATTTCATGTACTAAGTTGAACTCCCTAGTGTCTGAAGGAGAAATCAGTTGTATGTGGAGGCTACAGCCCGACAATCAAGAACCAAGGGAGAAGAAAACAGAGCTGGAGCAGATACAAGGAGAAGTTCCACCGGCAGCCCAACAATTGCTGAGTGAATATGCCGAAATTTTTGCCACTCCAAAGACCCTCCCGCCGATCAGAAATGTGGATCATAGGATCCATTTACACCCAGGGACCGCTCCAGTAAATGTGAGACCATATAGATACCCATATTTTCAAAAAGATATTATGGAAAAAATGGTCAAAGAATTGACAGAGGCCGGGTTCATTCGAAGCAGCACCAGCCCATACTCTTCACCGGTTTTACTGGTCAAAAAGAAAGATGGGACGTGGCGTTTCTGCGTGGACTACCGGGCACTAAACAGCATTACCATCAAGGACAGATTCCCTATTCCAACTATTGATGAGTTATTAGACGAATTGGGGGCAGCAGTGATTTTTTCGAAACTGGATTTGCGAGCAGGATACCATCAAATTAGGATGGACCGTCGAGACGTGCACAAGACGGCTTTTCGAACACACGAAGGACACTACGAATTTCAAGTTATGCCGTTCGGTCTAACCAATGCGCTAGCGACATTTCAAGCGGCCATGAACCAGGTCTTCAAGCCTTACTTGCGTCAATTTGTGATAGTTTTTTTTTGATGATATACTGGTTTATAGCAGGAGCAAGACAGAACACATGCAACACTTGAAACTGGTTTTTCAATTATTACGAGAGCATCGATTCTTTGTGAAGGGCAGCAAGTGCGCACTATTCCAGCACACTATTGAATACTTGGGGCATGTAGTTTCAGGAAGAGGAGTGGAGGCCGACCCGACTAAGATCGACGCCATGCTCCATTGGCCCCAACCCCAAAATATTAAGCAGTTGCGCGGGTTCCTTGGTCTCACCGGCTATTACAGACGTTTCGTAGCTCATTATGCATCAATTGCGGCTCCTCTCACCGATTTGTTGAAGAAAGACAGGTTCTCTTGGAATCAAGACGCTACCATAGCCTTTGGGAAACTCAAGTAAGCCATGACAACAACACCCGTTTTGCATCTCCTTGATTTTTCGAAACAATTCATAGTAGAGACGGATGCCTCTAACGTGGGGTTTGGAGGAGTTCTTATGCAGGATGGCCATCCTTTAGCCTATTTCAGTAAAAAGTTTGGGCCCAGATTATTGGGTGCTTCAGCCTATGATTGGGAGCTAAGGGCGGTGGTGGAGGCAGTCACGCGCTGGCGCCAATACTTGTTGGGACGCCCCTTCATTATCCAGACTGACCACAAGAGCTTAAAAGAGATGCTTACACAGATTATCCAAACCCCAGAACAGCAGTATTGCTTACGGAAATTGCTGGGATTTCAGTTTACTATTGAGTATAAGGCGGGGCGAGAGAATTCAGCAGCGGATGCCTTATCTTGGAGGGAAGAAACATTCATGGGACAGTTGAAGACATCTATTTCAGGCGGCCAGTTTGAAGTTTTGGCAGATCTACGACACGACAATGAGACACAACCAGATTTGGTATCTCTACATCAACAATTACAGCAAGGAAATTGTAGCGATGCAGCTTATACAGTGAGGGATGGGTTGCTCATGCATAAAAACAGATTCATTATTAGTGTTCATTCTCCATTAAAGAAGCTCCTTTTACAAGAATTCCATGATACTCCGACCGGGGGACACGCAGGTGTGGAAAGGACTTTCCTCCGTTTGAATGCTAATTTGTTTTGGGATGGAATGAGGCGAAGCGTTAAGGAATTTGTCAACTCTTGCCCAGTTTGTCAAACAGTCAAGTACTCCCCTTCGGCACCGTATGGGTTATTGCAGCCGCTGGAATTGCCGGAATGCGTATGGGAAGATCTTGCAATGGATTTCATTGTTGGCCTTCCAAATTCTGCGGGTCTCACAACAATCTTGGTAGTCGTCGACCGCTTCACTAAGTACGCCTATTTTGGAGCCCTTTCTGCCCAATACTCAGCTTCAAAAGTTGCTGAATTATTCTCCACAATGGTCTTTCGCCTACATGGTTTACCACGTACCATTGTTTCTAACAGAGATCCGGTGTTCACTAGCAAATTCTGGCAGCGATTGTTCGATTTAATGGGTACACGTTTGAAGATGAGCTCGGCATATCATCCCCAAACGGACGGTCAGACGGAAGTCACAAATAGATACTTGGAACAATATTTAAGAGCATTCACCGCAGAAAACCCGAAGAGTTGGAGTTGGTTTTTATCATGGGCAGAATATCATTACAACACAAGTGTTCATTCAGCAATCGGTATGACGCCTTTTCAAGCTGTGTATGGGCGACCACCACCCACCATTCCTATCTATACTCGCGGATCGACCTCTGTTCAGGCAGTGGATGAAGAACTCACCACACGGGACACTATATTGCAGCAGCTGAAGTTCAATTTACAGAGAGCTCAACATCGCATGTGACAACAAGCGAACAAGAAACGCCGTCATATCGAATTTTCTATTGGAGACTTAGTCCTCGTTAAGCTTCAGCCATATCGACAGTCAACTGTGGCTCACCGCCAGAATGCGAAACTTAGCCGACGGTACTTTGGCCCTTTTCCAGTGGTGGGGCACGCAGATCCTGTTGCGTATACCTTGGGACTGCCTGCAGGAAGTAGGATACATCCGACCTTTCATGTATCTTTACTCAAACCTTTCCAAGGTGAGTACCCCCAAACCCACTTTCCCTTGCCAGAACTGAATAGGGGCCATCAGCCTCTTTTACTGCCCCTTGCAATTGTAGCCAGTAGAGTGATTCGGAGGGGCTCTCAAACCGTGCCACAAATTCTTGTCCAGTGGTCGCATAGTTCCCCGGATGATGCTACTTGGGAAGACTTTGGGCCGTTTTGTCAAATTTACGGGTTGACTGACCTTGAGGACAAGGTCACTTTCGAGGGGGGATGTAGTGATAGACCAGCCCATGTTTGCTTGGACCCAAATCATATAGAAGCCCACGTGAAGACATGGACTGATAGTGAAAGAGCCCAAACAGAGATAAGTGAAGGAGACCAAGAAAGGGAACACGAAGAGAAGGACCCCCAAATCACAGCAGCTGAGATTATCAACAAACTAGCCAAGGAGAAGAAGCAAGCGATTCCAGAAGAAGCAACGCGTGAGAGGCGGACGCGCGTGAAGCCAAGATGGCTGAGGGAGTTCGTTATGGCCGAACGACGCTGAAGAAAGGCTATGGCTCACAACTGAATTCTGTTGGAAGCATAAATCTATTTTTGTATTATTTCTATTTCCTGCTGTCATATATATATATACTGGGCATTCTGTTTTTGGGACTTTTTATGCGAAATACGAATTGGTTATTTGGAGTTGGGCACTGACTTGAAGAGTGCATAGTAGAGCATCAGTTTTCCACAATATTTTCTAGTTGCAGGTTTCTCACGCACAAATTATCTTCTCTATTTATGTGTCTTGACTCTAGGCTTGGAAGCTTGAGCTCACTGAGTGTACCAACCTGCCCTTTTTACCATTCCCGCAACAATCTAAAATCTTGACGACATACATGTTGAGTGCTAGGGAGAATGGGGAGAAGAGCCTCTTGTCCAAAAGCGAAGCTTAACTGGATGGAGGAATAGAAGCATTCACTAGTGGAACGCAAATCTCTACTAGAGGACCCTTTTTACCATTCCCGCAACAACCTAAGATCTTGACGACATACATGTTGAGTGCTAGGGAGATTGGGGAGAGGAGCCTCTTGTCTAGAAGTGAAGCTTAATTGGATGGAGGAAGCATTCACTAGTGGAAGGGGGAATCTATACTAGAAGACCCTTTTTACCAATCCCGCAACAACCTAAGATCTTGACGACATACATGTTGAGTGCTAGGGAGAATGGGGAGAGGAGCCTCTAGTCCAGAAGCAAAGCTTAACTGGATGGAGGAATAGAAGCATTTACTAGTGGAAGGGAAATCTCTACTAGAGGAGCAAGAGGTTCTCTTCCCTAACTCGCAATTGATCTCCTCCACGATTATTTCTACGTCATGAAGACAGCAAAACACATCACCATTTTCGTTGCTTCTGAGTTTGATAACTTTTCCTTGACGAAAAACTTCTCCAAACGACATCAAAATGTCAACACAAGATATTCATTGTCTACGCATAACTCCTGATTCATTGAAAACCATCGAGATCCATCAAATTTATACTCGAGTCGAGTATGCATTGGAACATATAAAAAATATCGTAATGAATTAATTATCGAATCTGTTTTAATTAGCTTTTGACCAACAAAAAAAAATTCTCCATACATAAATTTTTTTCCCAACATGTCAATTAATACTCAAGAACATTTTGAATGCATGCCTATAAAATAAAAAATTAAATTAAATAAAGTTTTAATTCATTACCAATGAATTTTTTTTCTTTAGAACTAAAATATGCTTCTTCGATGGATTTTCTTTCTATAACTACCCAAAAAGAGAATTGCCGTAAACATAATCTTACATGCGATATAAATCTACTACGTGCGGCCGTAGGGGGGTCGACAGCAAAAGATATATCAATACATTCTCCATGTAGTCCAAAGAAAATAAAAAATCAATGACAAGAAGGGAAAGCCACAAAAATTAACAATCTAAAGACACCAGTTAAAATTCTGTATTTCTACTTATTCCTAATACCCGGGACACTGTAAAATTTTCAAACAAACATTTTACTCCCGGTGTTAAAGAATAATTAGAATACACATCTCTGCTCCCTTCCCCCATTTCATCCTCTACCATAACATTTGTATCAGGAAACCAACGAGAAGAGGTAGAATCTATATAAGCTTCTTCTTCCGAAAGAAGCGCTTCAAGTGCCACAATTGGAGACCCGAAACCAAAATGCACACACCAAGGGACATGATGCTAAACCAAGCAACTCTTGCGTTGGTTTTTTCGCTTACTTCCCTCATCTCTGCTTCTCTGCGAAAATAAAAAACGACAAGTAAATATACGCTAAGCTTTACTTGAACTCGAACAATCATGTAATGGATAATATGCTGATGACCCTTATTATAAATTAGCACATAACCAGTTCCACGAGTTTCCCATTAATCTATTAAGTTGTACATTTCATCCTTTGATGTTGCTCTACATATGGATTGAGTTTTAGATACAATATTAAGCTGTGCAAAAGTTCAATACCATTAAAGTTCAAAAGGCCTTGTGGAAGAAAACAAAAGAACCACATCAACCTATGTTACATTTAGTCAATTTCTACGCCATCAAATTAAGCTGTAGTGTATTTGATCAAAGCCAGCCAAACAATAACCAATATTTGTAGATAACCTTCTCTATATGCACAGGAAAGAAAGAAAAAAAACTCTCTCAAAAAAGGGCTGCAACAACAGTAAAAGAGTTACCTGCTCTTGAGATAAACTAGATTTTCTCTAATGGAATCCACAATACCTTCAAGTTTCCTAAGCTCCAGTTCTACACCCTTCAACAATACAATTCACAAGACACTATCTTAGATAACAGAAACATTTATAAACGAAAACTGGCCTCAATCAAAGGGTAGAAAGTACACGTCAAGTTACCTCAATCTTTTCCTTCCTGGCAACCGATTCCCAATCCTTGGTTGCAATTCCGGTTCTCCAGTCTAGGCTAACACTGAAGGTTGATCCCTCCGGTGATTTTCCATCCATCCAGAAACAAGCCAAGTAATTTCCACTCTCTGTTGCGGTAAAGGCAAACTGACCTTGAGTGACATTTTCCTGATGGTGTAGATTGTTTCCATAGGGTGATGTAACCTGTTTCAAATGGCACGAAACCAAAAACAAACCCAATGTCAGGTATTAAACAATTTCCCCTAGTACTCAACAATGGAGATCGAGAGATAGTTCTCAATTGCTATATCAAAACTCAAAATCCATAGTTTAACAGCTAAAAATACGAGAAGCCATGCTATACAAAATTACACTTTTGAAGCTGGATTTACTTAGATTTATATCGAAAATATATCTGTACATATACACACAATATTATTTATTAGATCTCATCCCATTCTTACAAATTCGGATTTTTAAAAAAAATAAATCTTAGATTCATCCAAAATTATATATAAAAAAAAATACAAATTACATAAGTGGAAGAAGAAAATGAAACATACCCGAGCAGAGATGGTGGGGATGTGAGGTTGATCATGATTGGCATCGACAGCGTCATGAACGACGTAGTAATCGGCCAAAACAACGACTTTGGATTGTATTTCCTCAGAAACGCACTTAGTTCCCGTGTTGGGAACGGTCAACCAAATAGCCGTGGTCGGAGTCACCAGAAGACCCATCGAACAGAATAGGGTTAACAAAGCCGACGCCATTAGAGCGCATCGGTCAAGCTTTTCCGCCATTCTAGAAGGTCGCAAGTGGGTCGGTCTTCTTTGCGTTTGAAATGGGAAAATTTTCTTCTTTCTTATTGCTATGTTTTGGAGAGTTCGGTAAAGGTGAATCAAAGCAGGCGCGTGGGTGTGGTGAAGCGAGTGACGAGATTTGGGATGGATTGCCCAATCATATATCAGCTACAAATCTAATAAAGTTACCCGAGAAAAACGCGCAGAATATCGCGTACTCTACAAATCCTCCTTTGAATTTTATTTATGTTAAGTTATGTTCGCCATCACAGTAAGTAATGTACTAATATTTTTTTTTTTTTAAGGAAATAATGTTCGCTTCTTTATGTATGCCCTTAATTGCCTTGGAACAACCTCGAACGTCCCAATGTGGATCGTCTCCTCACGAACTCCAATATCACAAGTCTAAACCTCTATCACTTTGATTACGTAAGTTAAATTACGCAATTAGAACATCTGCAATAAAAGGTGAAAATTTTCTATTAAATTAAAAAAAAAATTAATGTTATATTTTGTCTAATATTTATAATTATTCTGTAATGAGTAAATTAACACAAAAAAATTAATAATTTTTTTAATATTTATTGAGAACATACAAAAATTAAAAAAATTTATTATTTTTTAAATCTAAATTATGTAATCTAAGAAATTTATCATTAAACAAAATAAATAAAAAATAATATATAATTGGTCATTAATTGTCAACTACTAAATTATAATAATTAGTGACAATATGGTAAATAAAAAAATAGTGTCAAATTTGGCACAACTTTTACCATATGCCAAATTTGAAACACTTTTTACAACATCATTGGAATTATATTTTTTGTAAGATGTGTTAAATATAACATTGCACCACATTTTTGACACTCTATTGGAGATACTTTTATAAAATGCTATGTATCTTGTCTTTGACGTCAAAAATTACATGTTAGGACGGTCTATTGTAATTTAAAAATCTAGCTTTGATACCAATTTCAATGACCTGATTTGTTTGAATATTAAAATAAAGCTCATAGTAAAATGCACTTAAATTAAACACATGTATTTAGCTAATGGAATAAAAACGTGCAATAACCATAAAACAGTTGGGATCCTGAATTTCAAAATAAAACGATGTGTATGGTTCGTTAAATAAAACTCCAAAACAAATCACTTAAAAGTTCTAAATCAAAACATAACATTTTAAAGTTTTAAATAACAATCCTTAATGAACCACGACCTTTTCCGATCAGAAAAAAACCTAACATGTATGTCCCTCTACTAGGGGCGTTCATTGAATCACATCCAATGGATTTAAGCCCATCCGATCCAATCCAATTATCCATTAGATGTTGGATTTTTACAACCGATCCAATCCAATCCAATTATCCATCAGTTCATAAATTGTACTTTGGGTATGGTTACTTGTGTTTAAACTAAAGAAAACCGATGACTTAATAAGATTTACCTTCTGTCCTGATGCTTTCTCAAAACACTTGAGTAGGTGCATTACTTGCCTTGCTTCACTTTCAGTAGCCTTGCACTACATGCAACTATCATCTACAAAGATCATATAAGATACTGTAGGTGCTCCTCTAGCGACCTTACATCTATGTATCCACCTCTTTCTCTCATATTTCTTTATTAGAGATGAAAAACCTTCTACACAAAGGATGAACAAATATGGTGATAACGGGTCTCCCTATCTAATCCTACTTGTTGTCACTATCGGTCCCAACTCTTGTCCCCCGCACACAATCTTATACTTGATCGAAGTTCAACACTGCTTAACCATGTTTACCCACTTTGAATCAAATCCCATTCTACTCAACATTGCTCTCAAGAATGGCCATTCAATTCTATCATAGGCCTTACTCATGTCTAGTTTGATTATCATGTACCTTCCTTTTAATGCTGCTTCCTTTTCATATAGTGTAAAACTTCAAATGAGACCATTATATTATCAGTGATCAAACGACCAGGTATGAAAGCACTTTAAGTGTCAGAGATAACCTGATTTAATAAATGCTTCATACGGTTTGCAAGGACCTTGGAAACAACCTTATACATGACCTTACAAAGGGAAATCGGCCTCAAATCTCCCATGGATTCTGAATTTTTTTTCTTCAGTATAAGCACCACATGTGTTTCATTCAATTCATTAGGGAAAGTCCCCAATTCAAAGAAACTCGTAACTACATCCACTACATCCTTACTGACTATTCTCCAATATTTTTTATAGAAGGCCAGAGTCACCCCATCAGGACCTGAAGACTTATCTAGATGCATTTGGAAAATGACCTCTTTAACTTCCTATTCAAAGATAGGTCTAAGTAATTCTAAATTCTTTTTAGTGGTATTTTATGGCTCAATACACTCCACAATATCATGCCACTCCGTCTTTGATGCTTGGAACAAGTCCTGAAAGTATTCACCCATCACTTCTAGAAGCTCGCTCTCCCAATTGACCCAAGCTCCTTCACGATTTTTTAAGTGATGGATCTGATTGTTTCTCCTTCTTGCGTTGCCCGAGGTGTTAAAATACTTGCTATTTTGATCCCTTGCTTGGAGCCAAAGTTGCTTTGACCACTGCCTCTAGAACACCTCCCTTTGAGCCATGACTTCAAAAAGCTTCTTATGTTCTTCTGCACATCTATTAATCCCATCAACATATTTTATGCCTTTGAAACGTTTGAGAGCCTCCTTACATTGCTTAAGACGATCTTTAAAGTTACCAGTGACCTATTTCCCCCATTGAGAGAGAACTTCACTACAATACTTCTCTTTCACTTGAATGTCCATGCCTGAACAACCTTCCCAACTTTCTTGTACTATTTATTGACACATTGCTTCTCTAATCCAAGCATTTTCGAACCTAAATCTTCTTTGACTCAAGACTGGCAGCCGAAAAAAAGGATCTAAAAGAAATGGACAGTGGTCTGATGAAGATAAATCTAGATTGAATAATTTTGCAAAAGCAAATGTCTCCAGCCATCTCTGTGATGCTAACACTCTCTCCAAAAAAACCTCCACCCATCTATCTGTACCACACCCTTTTTCCCATGTAAACTGGTACCCTGTCAATTCGAGATCTTTGAGACCACAATCTTGTAACACTTCTTGGAAGCCTTGGACTAACCAATTCGAGTATGGGTTACCTCCTCTCTTATCATCATGATGTGCGCTTCTCAGATTTTCCCTTACTTTCAGCTTTGCAAAGATTAGTTACTTTCTATTGAAAGTCCAAGGGTTGTTGTAACGTCCTCCTAATTCAAGACCATTACACTATGTAATTAAATATTGCTTAACTCACTAAATGAGTCATTTGGACTTAAACTGTGTAATTGAAACTAACCACATGTTTGGGTACTAAAAATTTCGGTCAAAAGTCCACCATTTCGTTAAAACATTTAATTTGAATACATGGGATCCCAACAGAGTTTAAAATGGTTACAAACCCAATATGTATACAAAAGCCGACCTAGGAGGCAAAATCAGGGTCCAACCTTAGTTCCAACTGATAACCTCGATCGTGGCTGTAACGACCCAAATCCGCTATTAAGGCTTAAGGGCCTTGATTAGCGTGCCAGGAGGGCATGATGGGATTTAGGTGTGATTTTAATGATTTAAATGCATGGTTATGATTTAAAGCATGTTATATGACCATTTGTTTATCTGAGATGCATGACTATGTATGTTAGTATGCATGTAGGCCCGGATCGTGTTAGAAGGGCATAATTGTAATTTTGGCCATGTTGGGCATAACTGCATTGTTATGTGATGATTGTTGAGGCCACAGTGGTATGTGGATGTATCTGTGCTTTGTGACTCGAGGCGATCCCAGTGAGCAGGCTAGCGGAAAGTGTTGACAGGAATTTATACCCAGCTCGGGGCGAGCCTGGGGGTATGAGCAGGAATTCAGAGAAATAGATTGAGATTTATTTTGATGATGGGGGATAATTATTTGGTGATTTATCAGGTATTGGGAAGCAACGGGAAAATATTAGAGACACTTGAGGATTAGCGGGAATTGGGTGAATGACTAAAATGGCCCTACTTGAGCAAAAGGATTTAGAATTTATAGGAAGGGCGTTTTGGTCATTTGGCTTTTGGAGATAGGTTTTTTTTTTAGGCTTTATAGAGAGAGGGAATGCTGAAAGAAAAAGAAAAGAAAGAAGAAGGAAAGAAAGAAAAGAGAGAAAACAGGGGGGGTTTTCTCAAGGAACGGTTTGTGCGTTCTTGCACCGTTCCTCTCCGTTTTTCTTGGGGAAAAGCTCGGTGGAGAGCTAGGATAGGCTGGGCATCAAGAATCTTAAGGTTATACTTGAAGATTTGGCAAGGATTAGCAAGAACACATCAATGTTTGAGGTAAGTTTTAGAGATTTTCGGTTTTAAGGGTTTTGATGGTTTGAGCTGTGTTTTGAGCTGGATTGATGGGAATCTCAGGGGATTTCTGGGCAAGCTTTGGGGGATAGCAAGCTAAGGAGGCCTAGGGTTGATTCAAGGTCGAAATTTGCAGCAATGGTATGATTTCTAAGACTTTATCTTTGTGGTTTGCATGAATTTCTGGTTTAGGGTTGTTCATGGTAGATTTTGAGATTTGGGATAAATGAACTTGGGATTTGAGGATTTGGGATGCTTGGGATGAATGGAGAGTGTTCATAAGCTTGATTTTGAGTTTGGTAAAGATTTGGGGAAGTTTGGTTTGAGATTGGGTGAAAGAAATCGCAGAAATGCGATTTTGGGTTTTCTGGGCTGCAACTAGCGCTACAGCGCTAGTCAGTGGGCGCTGTAGCGCTAGTCCCTGTTTCTGGAGGGGTGTTCTGCTTGTAGCGCTACAGCGCCCTCTTTAGAGCGCTGTAGCGCTGCACTGTTCACAGAGGGGAATTTTTGAGTTTTGATGAGGGATTTTGACCTAGGGTTCGGGGCTTGTTTCCGCCACTTTGTTTTGGGGATTTGGGACTTCCCGGGGGCTCGGGATTGGTCCCGAGGCTAGGTATTCGGACTTGGGGTTCGGTGTTGACTTTGACCTATGTTTGTGCCTAGGTGCACGCTAAGGCTCGAGTGGGATCGTGCTCAAGGAGTCAGGTGATTTTAACTATCGCATTGTCAGGTAAGAAAACTATAACACCCGTAGGATAGGGCGTGGGCCCATAGTATGATTGCGGGGGCGCGGCCCTATATTGCATCACATGTTAGGGTGCAGACTTAAATGAATTAATATTTGATTGTATGTTGTTGTGTTATATGATATGTGTGATTATGATGAAATGAACGGCAAGGGCCGAGTACGGCGTAGGCCGGGGCGGCCGTGGGCCGAAAGTAACACCTAGCACATGGGATGCTATATTTAGGGTGGGACCCAAGGGATACATGAGTTATCCTCGCGGTGAGAACCGATACCCCAGGGCTTTGGTAAGGGTCCTGGGGCGGCATGGCCGTGTTTGCTTAGTCTAATGATTGACTTGTTTATTTGTGGATTATCTGTTATGATAAACTGTACATTGCATATATTATGTTCTGCATGAGTTTTCTTGCTGGGCTTCGGCTCACGGGTGCTCTGTGTTGCAGGTAAGGGCAATGACTGAATCAACCAACCATGAGTACGGAGAGCGTGAAGCGGCGCGTACATGTTTGGCCTGCCCGACTGCTTTGGTTGGGGGTTTATTTGAAAATGGCTGTAATAATCTACGATTTTATGATTTATCGACTGTAAACTTATTTCAAGATGTAAATAGTTTTCAAACCTTATTTTGGGATCCCAAATGTTTAATAATAGAAGTTTTAATGAAATGACGCATTTTCAAAGATTACAGCCTTAACTTTTAATTAGTCACACTTTTGTTTCAAAACCTCGGTTAGCGAGTCCATTGCACACTGTTTTGTCTTAAAAACTCACTTAGTAACGGCTCTAAGGAAGTAGGGCGTTACAGTGGCGGACAAGCAGGCCACATATGTACACTCCGCCCCTGAAGCTCTCCAACTCATGGCTGGTCCAACTTTTCCTTTCCTTTACCTGCACCATTTAGCACTCGTGAGCCAAGGCTTGACAATGAAACATAATCATGCTTATAAACAATAAATCATCACCAGATCACATAATCATAAATGGCATGCCTAGCAGTAATAACCCTACTCATACATGTTGTCAATCCAGATAAGTGTCTATAACGTCACACTAGGGCCTATTGCCCAATTTCTCATATAACCAGCCCTAGAGCTAGCCAAGAGGGTATAGCGCTTAACATTTTAGTCAGCCTTAGGGTCGTTCAAGTGTATATCTTGCTTCCTGGTTAGTTTAACCACATCGGTCAGTGTCCAGCATGCTATCGCCGCTCTCGACTCATAAGTTGAGTCTTTTAATCTTCGACTGATAAGTCAAGTCTTTTATCCTTCGACTGACAAGTTGAGTCCTTTTAACCTTCGACTAACAAGTCGAGTCTTTTAACCTTCGACTGATAAGCTGAGTCTTTTAACCTTTGACTGATAAGTCGAGTCTTTTAAAACAGATATGTCCTTGACTATTAAGCCAAGCTTCTCATCAGATAACACAGATGAATCCTCGACTTATAAGCCGAGCTTCACAATTAGATAATCAGATAAGCAGTTATTACTTAACACAGGCAAACACAACGCAATTAACATGTTTAATAAAACATTCTCAGCATAGTAATAATCATGTACTATAACCGGGTCAGGCCCTAAACACAGATCGGGTGCAATTTTCTTACCTCAGGTCCTGAGTAAATAGTGTTTGATGACCCCCGAGTATGGTCCTTTCTTCCCGAGCCTAACGGTTCACCCTAGTCACAACCATAACAATGAATAACTATCAGGAATGAACTAATAAAGGCTTCCAGACTCAGTCCTAGCCTCCGGGACCATGTATTCTACTAACTTGGTAGTAGAACCATTCTCGAGCCCTTAGACTTAGGTTCCCAGCTCCCAAAACCCATTCTTTCTTATTTCCCCAATTAGAGTCGTGGCGACCCCCAATTAGGGTCGCGACGCAACAATTCAGAGAGCTCCGAGCCCAAAACCACAGGGCATGCATCGCGGCGCAACCCGCCTGGCACTGCACGTGCTTGTCCCTTTGAGTTCATAGGGGTCGCGGCGTCCCAATAATAGAGCCTGATGCGACATGGCGATCTCAGAAAACCAGTGATTTTTAAAATCGCCAATCCTCCAAAAACCATCCCAAAACATGGTTTTCACTTGTTTCGGCCATAATAATGGTCCAAATAGCTCAGAAATGCACTAAACAATCTAAAACTCAATCAAAATTCCTACAAACTAGGAATTCAATATAACTTTAAAATAAAACTATAAAACCAAAACTAAAACTAATAATTGAGTTACCTCTAGTTGAATTCGACCCAAATATGATTCCCTTAAGCTTAAACAACTTCCTACTTACCCTTAATGTAACATCCCAAATCACCTAATAAGGCTTAGGGCCTTGATTAGGGGGCATGATGTCAAATTATGGAAATTATGTGATATATATATATATGTGTATCATTATATGATTACGTGAGTTATATTATAATATGACTAAATATGCATGTTTAGGTGTATTAAATATGCATGTGGGCCTGTTTCTCATCAAAAGGGCAATTTTAGTAATTTGGCCCGTTACATGTATATTTGGAGTATATGTGCATATATGTGTGAAACCATATTATTATGTGGATATATTTGTGTTACTCGGCACGAGGCGATCATAGGGAGCAAGTTAGCAGGAAAGTCACAACGAGACCGAATACCCGACTCGGGGTGAGTCAAGGGGTATTTTGGGTATTAAGTACATTACCGGTGTTGACCAAGATTTTGGCCAACGGCGAGTGGACGCAAAAACGACAATGAATACAATAGCCTTGAATAGAAAATAAAAACGACACGATCAATTTTATAGTGGTCCAGGCCCAATTTGTTGGTTATAGCCTAATCCACTTAGAGTTGTGATATATGTAGCCTACACTTAAGCTCAGATGAACCTGAGCCAACTGAGTTTCTTAAGTATAAGTTGAAAAATACAAAGTTTCTCTCTCTAAGTTCTCTCAGAAAATGCCCCAGGAATGCCCCAAGTCATAGTCCCAAAGTCTCAAAATTAGAGAGTCTAAAAGTCTCCAAAAGATCAAATCCACTAAAATGATGCCATGAGCTCTTTATTTATAGGCTCATGGATCGTACATGTAAAATATCCTGTTTTGACGGAGTCCTTGGTTGTTTTAACTAACTTTATAAATAAAATAATAAACAAATTCAAATTACAGCAATCTAGTTATTACTTCGGTATATCAGAGAGATTCGCGCGGTAGTTACGAGCGATTCGGGTTGAAGTTGTTACTGAGATTATGTAAAGAAGTCACTGGGCAGTTAACTCCTGAGATTCTGACACATCTGGTTGGCTACACTCCTCAATCTGACATAGCTGGTCGGCTAACTCTTCCTTCTGATGTAGCTGATAGGATGAAACCCTTTTCTGATGTAACTGGTCGGGTGAAACCCCTTTCTGAGGTAATTGGTCAGGTGAAACCCCTTTCTGAGGTCACTGGTCGAGTGAAACCCCTTTCTGAAGTCACTGGTCGAGTGAAACCTCTTTCTGAGGTAACTGGTCAGGTGAAACCCCTTTCTGATGTGATTGGTCGAGTGAAACCCCTTTATGAGGTAACTGGTCGGGTGAGACCCTTTTCTGATGTAACTGATCGGGTGAAACACTCCCTAACCAGTTAAATCCTTACCTGGTCAGATAAACTGCCCTTCTGATGTGTCTGGTCGGGTAAGAATCCCTCCTGACTAGACAAAATTCTTATCCGGTAGGGTAAATCATTTCCTGACCAGTTAAACCCTTTCCTAGTCAGAAAAACTCCCCTTCTAATGTGTCTGGTTAGGTAAGACTCCCTCCTGACCAGTTAAATTCCTATTCGGTTAGGTGAATTATTTCCTGACCAGGTAAAACCATCTTCCGACCAGTGATATCACAACTCCATAGGTCATTTTCTAACCTTTGCACTTCCCTTGGTCAACACATTTATTGACCATTAATGTGTCGCTTGATGATCTGCTTGACGATCATGCACTGCTACCTGTCACTTCTGATTGCCATGCCATCGAACTAAAATTTTGGGGATAACATTTGCCCCCTAAGTTTATTATATGATTTACTCGTATGATAAACTTTTTCTCTAGCAAAATGTTTTTGAGGACGTCAAAAAACTTCGTCCAGTTAATAACTTTCACAAATAATAAAAGTTCGACCAGTTAAATCTCTAGAAATTGAATAGCCAATCAGAAATTCAGAGAATATCCTAGCAGTTACCTCCACGTGGTGACTCACCAGTAACTTTAATATTCTCCGTGTCCCACAACTGAACTTTTCAGGCCATAAAAATTGTACTTATCAGTTCCAATCGTGGGAAAGATAATACTAAGACTTTTTATGGTAATTGAAAAGTTCCTCCTTTCCCTTTAAATAGGCCCACGCATGCCTATCCCTCACAAGCAAAAAATACATCACAAAAAGAAATTCTTCTCATCTTGGTCGATTGTCCTCCAAAGCTCCAAGAGTGCTCCACTTCCTTCGAACAAATCAAAGTTTCTTTCAAGAAATCAAAGGCTCTTCCATCCACTTGGGTAAGTTTCTTCTTCTTTAACTTCACTTTTAAACATTTTGAAGCATTAAAATTCTGCACAATTTTTGGTTAGAATATGTGAGTGTCGAAACCCACATTTGATGTGCTCTCCTTGGAATTTTGTGATGAATCTTTGTTGAATAGTGCATTTTGTGCCTGTTTTGATGTATTTTAGGCCTTGAGTTAGTCAATTTTTCCTCCAATTTCATGAAATATTGAAGAAAAAAAAATCTCCCATTCCACATTGCATATTCGGGCTCATGGGTATAGGATGAACATTGATTTTTTCTTGAAGCTTTTTGAAACCCTTGAAATTCCCTTTTTGATCTTGTTGGTGTACTCCATGAATAGGAAAACATGTTTGTGCCCCACATTTTTTAGTGAATTTGTGCTTACCGAGTGATTATATTTTTTTTAAAACAAAATCACTGTCCAGATTTGTTTGTATGACCGATTGGATTCTCTGGCTGCTCGGAACACGTGTGAGCTGCTTGAAATTATGCTTGTGGTGGATTGAGTTCGCCTTGGCTGGTCAGAACCCATGCCTAACCGGTCGGGTAGGCCCTAACTCCTCGGACACTTACTAGCCGAATGGACCATGCATCACTCGGGTGTCGTGACTCCTCGGACACACTCAGTCGATCGGGTTTTCTTTAGGTGTCTTGGTTCCTTGGACTCCTGCTCCTCGGAACAAGATCCCCAAGTAACTCGTAGAGCAATGCAAAAGGTGGTGGAATGAGTGCCCTTTGTGGGAGAAAATTTATTAAAAGAAGTTGAGACTGAAGCCTCTTCAAAGACTCCTCACCAAGCTTGAAAAACCAGTAAACCCCAGAGAAAGGTTACCCAGACTTTTGCCACCGAAATCCAACAAACTGCTACACTTAAACTGAGGAAAGAGGAAGATCATGTGCCTTCATGGTTTGTAGCCAAGGATTCTAAGCTAAACTCCAAAATATTCGATAAACATATTCAGACTTTGGGACTTGAAGGAGTGAATGTGGTATGCTCGCACCCACACCAGAGAGCCAATAAGACATTGACCGATCAGCTGGAGAAGAAGACTCAAGAGAATGAAGAGCTAAAATAGGAAAAGGAAGCTGATCTGGTTCGTTATGAAGAAATCTGCTTCAACTGCTTCTATCAGATTTGGAAGTTAAACAAGCCTCTCAACCTCAAATTTCTCTCTCAAGAAGCAAAGGCCGAAGAGCTCGCCAAATGCAAAGCCAAGGATGTTGAGGAGGTAGCTCTTCCAGCTAGCACTGTGCCTGCCTCTCTTGCTCTATCATTCTAACTAGAGGAGGTCCTGGATGTTGACGACAGTGTTGACCAGCCAGAGACTAGTGTGCCCAACCAGTAGACACTCTTAGCTGACCAGAGAGCATCCTATCAAACCATGGAGTTTCCTACTCGACCAGTGATGCATGCTCAGTCGACCAGGGAAGTTGTATCTGTTCTCCCGACCAGGGAAACTTTGCACCTGACCAGCAAAACATTGTACCTGGCCAGTAGTTTAGACTAACTTGAAACATTCTAAGTCTTTTTAGACTTACAACATTATAAGTTTTTTGTGAATAATAAAGTCACTATGATGTATGCCTTATATTTTCGCATGAGTACTTAGTTTTCTAACTTAAAAATTCTAGACATTTCATAAGTCCCTACTAAGTATACTTTCTCACACTCTTATTGCTCTAACATTTTATGATCATAATATTTATTGTCACACGAATATTTGCTTCTAACTTGAAATTTTGAAAAATTCCAAGTTACTTAAGCTTTGTCAAATAAGTTAGTTTAATGACCTTTATTTTTTTACTTCAAAAATTTACAAGTCTGCCTAAAAACAAATATCTTAACTCATGCTCTTATTGCCTGTGTTAAATTATATACCAGTATATCCCATGTGCCCCCAAGTGATCGAGGGTTAAAAGATCCTTGGTCACTTGCTACTTGATCGAATCTGTTCGACCAGTTAATTACTCGTGAAACACATAGAATATATGGAAAATATTTGAGCAGTTGAACACTGCTTGAGTGCACCGAGCAGTTGAACACTGTCTGATTTTTTGACCAGTTGAACATTGTTTAAAAAATTAACACACATGCATATTTTTAGCAAGAATCGACTACGCTACGCGTAGTCTCTTTTATTACTCGTAAATTAAAAAAGGACATAACGTGTCTAATAACGAGTCTTAAACAACAAAAAATGTTCAAAAATAAATGACTGGTCAGCAAATAACCAGCTCATAAACCAAACTTAAATAACAAGTTAAACAACTTGAAATTAAGCTACCACTCTGAAAGCGGTATTTAGTGATAATATATCCATAGACGCTCGTCATTCCAGTGGTTCCTGATCAAGCTTCTTTCACTCAATCTGATCCTAGCACTCCAGCTCATGTCGAAGTGTCTGGGAATACCTCTCCCTTGCTTTGTTACTATCCCCAGCCAAGTGTGGACCTCCAAATATAGTGTCTAAGGTAAAGTCCACAGGCCCGGGTTGCAAGGGTGGAGATCACTGTCGTTTGAACCCAGGATTTTTGTTGCCTCCTTCTTCTTGGGGTTTCTCTGCCTAATACTTTTTCAACTTTCCCAATCGGAGAAGAAATTCTTTCTCATCCTTGAGGTGATTGCATTCATTCGTGTCATGACCATAATCTCCATGGAAACGACAAAAATTATTCATGTCTCTCTTACTCATCTCTTTCCTGATGGGTGGAGGTTTCATGTAAGGAACCTCCTCATGACTAGAGAGATATATTTTCGCCTAGCTGGTCGAGAGAGTGGTGTAATTAGTGAACTGAGGCTCATACTTGGTTGGCTTGTCGTTTGAACTCGACTTAGCCTTCTTTTCTTCATGGCGGTCAGACCCGTTATTCCCATGTTTCTTTCCACCATTTTGACCGTTTCCACCATTCTTAGGAGGGTCAGCTAATCCACCCGGATTGTTTATGCCCTTCTCCTCTTTCTTGATCGTGTCATCCAATTTCCATATACTTGTCCGCTCGATCAAGAAATTGTTGAAGTGTTGAAATTGGATTTCTATGTTTACTATCCCACAAAGGGCTTCAGTATGTGATTCTAGAGGATATGGCAACCATCTTCCCCTCATCTCCTACATCAGTTGCTCTGTTGGCCTCTATCATGAATCTCTGTATATAATTCTTTAGAGATTCATCCTTTCCTTGTTTGATATCTGCCAAGTGGTTGGCATAAAATGGTGGAGTCCGAGCAGCATTGAATTATCTACAAAATTCCTTCCTGAACATTTCCCAAAAGGTAATGGAATTCGGCTTAAACTTCCAATACCATTCTTGGGCAGTATCTGACAACATAGTCAGAAAAACTCTACACTGATAATCGTCACTTACCCCGAGCAGTTCCATATGGTCCTCAAATTTCCCAACATGTTTGATGGCATCTGCTTTTTCTGTATACACCGGTAGCACCGGTGCTTTATATTTTGCCAGTGGCTGGGCTGCTCTGATCCCGACACAAAATGGACTGCCACTCCTGTGGTCTACTGCATCTATCCCGAAAGGTTATTTAGATAAACCCTGCACTGCAGCTTTTAGCGCGTCAAATTAAGCTTGGATGGCTAGTGAAACTGACGAGGCTCCAAAATTTTGACGTCCTAATTGAGCATTTCCATCTGGTGTAGTGTCATCAAGTATTTATACTTGATTGGTAGGGCAGGTTAGATCTTGCCCTTCTACCGGGATGGTTTTCCTCTTGTTGCTGATAACGTTCCTTAGATCCTTCCGGGAAGCATGTTCTCCTAGCCGATTGAAAATGATACTCTTCAATTTTTTGGAGGGCTTACTATGCAGGACCTACTCTCTCTCACTATGCTACTGGCCAGGATGCAGTGACGGCGTCTCGGCACGGCCCGAGCGGTCCTTTCCTCTTTCTTGTTGGTCGTTGCCTTCTTTTTCTTTTGACCAATTGGTTTGATGACTACCAGCCTCATCCTGACCATACTAGTCTTTACACTATGGAGTTTTCTTTTCTCGAGGAGGTCTGGTCTAGTTGTGCCCGGGCGGAGTCTTCCTACTTCCTGACTGGTGGCTTCTGCAAGGGGTTCTACAATTCTCCCTTTGCATCAATGGAGTCTCAGAGCGGGCCCCATCTTCTGCCTGACCAGTGGGATTTCTTTTACTTCTATCTGGCCCCCGAGAATCGACCCTGCCAGTAGGGGACTTCTGACCAGCATTATTGTTTCCTTCTCCCTGGGCAGCTGTTTTCTGTCAGGGCTTGGTCATTAGCGTGGGCCAATTTGAGTAGCTGCTTCTAGAGCAAGTGCTGTCTCACGATGTCGTCGGTCGACCTCCTCCTGCTGTCGCCTGATCTCTTTGCTTCTAGCATCCATTTCCCATCTCTGCTTCTCGAATGCAGCTTTTTGTCTGGACATTTCCTCAGAAAAAGACTTTTGCTGAGCATTGAATTGCATCATCTCTTCTTGGAAAGCCCCCATGGCCTCCTGGAGTTGTTTGACCTCTGGATTTGTCTCCTCGAGAGAGACCCTGGGCTCAGTGTCAGGGTTCTCAGGTGCAGGACCTTTTGGTCTAACAGTTTCTTTTGCAGTTGACGTACTGGGCTTCCTGGGCACCATATTGGTAGGACAGTAGTGTATTTCTTCTATTCAGGTTCTTAATGAAAGCACCAAAACTGTTGACCCCAATTTTGGCCAACGGCGAGTAGATGCAAAAACGACAATGAAGACAATAGCCTTGAATAGAAAATAAAAATGACACGACCAATTTTATAGTGGTTCAGCCCCAATTTGTTGGAAATAGCCTAATCCACTTGGAATTGTGATATATGTAGCCTACACTTAAGATCAGATGAACATGAGCCAACTGAATTTCTTAAGTATAAGTTGAAAAATACAAAGTTTCTCTCTCTAAGTTCTCTCAGAAAATGCCCCAAGAATGCCTTAAGTCACAGTCCCAAAGCCTCAAAATTAGAGAGTCTAAAAGTCTCCAAAAGATCATATCCTCTAAAATGAAGCCATGAGCTCTTTATTTATAGGCTCGTGGGTCGTACATGTAAAATCTCCCATTTTGACGGAGTCCTTGGTTGTTCTAACCAATGTTAATTAATAAAATAATAAACGAATTCAAATAACAACAATCTAGCTATTACTTTGCGATATCTGAGATATTCGTGTGGTAGTTACGAGCGATTCGGGTTGAAGTTGTTACTGAGATTCTGTAAAGAAGTCACTAGGCAGTTAACTCCTGAGATTCTGACACATCTGGTCGGCTACACTCCTCAATCTGACATAGCTGGTTGGCTAAATCTTTCTTCTGATGTAGCTTATCGGATGAAACCCCTTTTTGATGTAATTGGTCGGGTAAAACCCCTTTCTGATGTAACTAGTCGGGTGAAACCCTTTTTTGAGGTAACTGGTCAGGTGAAACCCCTTTCTGAGGTAACTGGTCGAGTGGAACCCCATTCTGATGTGACTGGTCGGGTGAAACCCCTTTCCGAGGTAAGTGGTCAGGTGAAACCCCTTTCTGATGTAATTGGTCGGGTGAAACACTCCCTACCCGTTAAATCCTTACCTGGTCTGATAAACTGCCATTTTGATGTGTCTGGTCGGGTAAGACTCCTTCCTGGCCAGAAAAAATTCTTATCCAGTCGAGTAAATCGTTTCCTTACTAGTTAAACCCTTTCCTGGTCGGACAAACACCCCTTCTGATGTGTCTGGTCGGGTAAGACTCCCTCCTGACCAGTTAAATTCCTATTCAGTCGGGTGAATTATTTCCTTACCAGGTAAAACCATCTTTCGACCAGTGATATCACAACTCCGTAGGTCACTTTCTAACCTTTGCACTTCCCTTGGTCAACACATTTATTGACCATTAATGTGCCGCTTGATGATCCGCATGACGATCATGCACTACCACCTGTCACTTCTGATTGCCACGTCATCGAATTGAAATTTTGGGGATATCAACCGGGATATTGGGTAATGGGAATAAATATTCGAGGATATATTCGGAGTTAGTGAGATTAGGAGGGGTTCTGGGGATTTTGACCATTTTACCCTCGGGGACGTTTTTGGGTACCCCGAGTCTTAGGATTTGCTTAAGGTTACTTGAACTCTAAGTAACCTCTCATGATCGAACAACACAAAAAACTCTCTCGTTGTCTCTCCCGTTCTCTCATTTATGCCTGTTAGCGTTTTCGAAGGAAACTCGAGTTTTAGAGCTCAGATTCAAGCGAGGTTAGAGTCATAATGATTCTAGGGAAAATTAGAAGCTTGATAACCTGGGGATTTAGCTGGAAAACAACTTAATCAGAGGTAATTTAAGCTTTAAGTCTCTGAGTTTTGTTTTCCTTAAGTTCTTAAGCATTGATTGGATTTTATGGTTTGATTAGTTTTTAATCCGTTTGAAAGTTGGGTTTTATTGCCTGGGATATAATGATGATATTTTGGGATTGAATTATGGGTTTGGTACGATTATGGGAGGAATTGGTTAGGAGAAAGTTGGGTTCGCAGGGTCGCACCGCGACCCCATTCTTGGGGCGCCGCGGCCCTCATGAAACTAGGAGCATGGGTGGTTCTCTGAACCGCTATCATGCTACGACACTAGTGGAGCTGTGTTGCTGCCCGTGTCTAGAGAAAATAAGGGTTGGGCTCTCTGATTTGTGGAGAGCCGCATCTCTAATTGTGGGGCGCCGTGATTCTAATTGAGGGGTACCACAACACAAATAGAGGTTTTTGGCCAAAGTAGGTTTTGAGTGATGGGAACTCAAACCTAAGGGATCGAGAAGGATTCTACTTCTCGGTTTAGTAGAATTCAACATCCCAGAGGCTAGGACTCGGTCCGGAAGCCTTTATTTGCTTGTTATTGATATGATTCTATATTTGGTTGTGACTAGGTTATCGCTAGGGGCTTGGAACCAGGATCGTGTTGGAGGATCGTTCTTAATATACATTGCACTCGGACATGAGGTAAGAAAACTGCACCCAGTATGTGATATATGTGATTAGGGCTTGGCCTGGATTGTTAAACAAGGATATGAATAGGGCTCGGGCCCTTAAGATTGAACATGATTATGATTATGTTGTGATTAATTGATTAAGCATGCTTGAATGCTCTGTATCTGGATAATTGATTAAATGATATATGCTTGTTTGCATTATCTGATTGAAAAGCATTGACTCATTAGTCAAGGGCGACAATAGCACACTGAGCACTGGTCGAAATGGTTAAGTCTAATCAGGAGTGCATCATACGCTTGTCCAACCCAATGGTCATGGAAAATTCAGTGCCAGGTACGCTGGGCCAGCTCCAAGACTGGTTATACAGAGGATAGGGCAATGGTCCCCGGTATGATAGGCCTAATCAAGAGCGCATCATACGCTTGTCCGACCCAATGGTCGTGGAAAATTCAGTGCCAGGTACGATGGGCCAGCTCCAAGGCTGGTTATACAGAGGATAGGGAAAAGGGCCCTGGGGTGACTCATTAGTCCCATATCCTAGGGTGTTGAGTCCCGGTGTGATTCATTAATAATTTATCTAGGGCAACTGGCCCCCATATGACATTGTAGTCATTTTATATGAATGGTATGCATGCATGAGTAGGGTTATTATTGCAATGCATGCTTATTATGATTTGGTAACGTGTTATTAACTGCTTATGAGCATGTTTAAGTTTTCTTGCTGAGTCTTGGCTCATAGGTGATATGTGGTGCAGGTAAGGGGAAAAGGACCCTAGACCATCCATGAGTTGGAGAGCTTCAGTAACGATGTGTACATATGCGGATGCTCGACCACCACGACCGAGGTTTCTTAGAGGAACTAGGGTCAACCCTATTTTGCTGCTTAGGTCGGCTGGTTGTAAATTTTCGATTGTATTTAAACTTTTTAAATGTTAGTTTGGGATCCCATGTGTGGAAGTAAACATTTTAGAGAAACGGTTATACCTTTTGACCAAATTTTTTAACTCTAAACCATTAATCACATTTAGTTACACTGTTATGGCCAAATGACTCATTTAGCGAGTCTAGCACTATTTAAAATACACAGTGTAATGGTCCTTGATTAGGAGGACGTTACACTCAACCTTCTTAAAATTCAATCCTCCTTCAAATCCTCCAAGCTTAGAGAGACAGACAAAAATGAGGGAGAGTGAGAGAGAGACTCTGTTTTTTTTTTTGTTTCCTAACCCTTGAGTTAATAAACTCAGCTGAGAGAAAAAAGGGTCTAAGGGTCCAAGAGACCAAAACGCCCCTAAGTCAATTCTTTCTCTCAAACGCCCCTCGAGGGTAAAAATGTCATTTTACTCTCCCATCTCTCAATACACTTAAAATTCTTGGTTAATCCCGCTAAACTCGGAATATCACTAATTCTCCAAAAATATGACTCATACTCTAGTGAGTCCTAGTAACTCACCGAATTACCAAAATACCCCTTGGCTCACCCAAGCCGTGTATAAATCCCCCGTTGTGACTAAACTGCTATCTTGCTCGAAAGGACCGACTCCTGCCGAATATCTCAGATATATCCACATAATAATGTGGTCTCACTCACATAATATCATATAATTACAATTAGACCATCAACGGGTAAAAATTACAAATATGCCCCTTTAAATAAAAGCGAGCCTATTTCACACATTTAATACACCTAACACATGCATAATCGACTATATAATAATATAACCCATGCAATTCACATAATCACATCAATATCCAATTAATTCACATAATATTCCAATATTTCCCTCCCTGGCCCCTAATCAAGGTACTAATCCTTATTAGGAATTTTGGGACGTTACAACTATCCCCTCCTTATAGAAATTTCGCCCTTAAAATTTACCTGAGTTGCTCAGGATACTGGTCCAGCATGTCTGACTCTAATTACTAGGTCGCTTACTCGACCTTGTTGTTCCTCCATAATACCTTAACAAAAGGTGTGGTTTTGTTCTTCAATACTTTCTCCTTTCTATCCAAGAGTTGAATTGGTTGCTCCTCATAGGACAATTGGTCTGTAATTCCAGATCCTCATAACTCAATACATGATTTAAATCTGACACATATTTCTGAAGCATGGAAATATGGAATACATTATGAACCCCTGACAGTGATGGGGGTAAAACAACCCTATAGGCTACCTGACCAATCCTTTTCAATATCTTAAAAGGCCCCACGAACCTAGGGCTCAACTTGCCTTTTCCTCCAAACCGCTTCACCCTTCTCAATGGTGAAACACGGAGGATAACGTAGTCCCCAGCCTGGAACTCATACATCCCTACTTTTGGGATCAGCGTAGCTCTTCTGTCTACTCTGAGAATCGAGCATCCGAGCTCTAATCTTCTCAATAGCCTCATTAGTCCTCTGAACTGCCTCATGACCCATATATTTCCTCTCACTCTTTTCATCCCAATGGATGGGTGATCTGCAGTTCCTACCATACAACATCTCATAAGGAGCCACTCCAATAGTCAATTAGTAGCTGTTGCTGTAGGAAAACTCAATTAATGGAAAATATTTAATCCAAGACCATTCAAAGTCCAACACACATGCTCGCAAAATGTCCTCTAATATTTCTATCGTCCTCTCAGATTTTCCATTTGTCTTAGGATGATAGGCGGTACTGAACTTTAGTTGTGTACCCATAGCCTTCTACAGACTGCCCCAAAACTTGGAAGTAAAAATGGGGTCCCAGACTGACACAATGGACCTAGGAGTCCCATGAAGGCGCACTATCTCTTTCACATAAAGATCAACATACTGATCTATTGTAAAGTTTGTCCTCACTGGCAACAAATGGGCTGATTTGGTATACCGATCCACAATCATCCATACTGAGTCATGCTGACCCGCTGTCTTGGGTAACCCTACTATGAATTCCATAGTAATGTCTTCCCATTTCCACTCAGGCATACCCAAAGGCTGTAATAGCCCTGCTGGTCTCTGATGTTCAGCTTGCACCTGCTGACACATTAGGCATTAAACCACATATTCAACTACAACTTTCTTCATCCCAGGCCACCAGTATAGCGATTTCAAATCCTAATACATCTTCATGGTGCCTGGATGGAGTGAGTATGGTGTAGTATGAGATTCATCTAGGATCTCTCGTCTGATAGCAAAGTTCATCGGAACACAAATCTGCTCCAGTACCTCAGTAAACCCATCTCTGAGACAATGTAATCCCTAGCCACTCCAACTAGGACATCCTCTTTGTGCCTCATCAACTGAGGATCATTCATCTAACCCTCTCTAATCCTCTCCAAGAGAGTGGACTGCAAGGTGATGTTAGCTAACTGGCCCACCACCAACTCTATATCTGCTCTAGTCATCTCCTCTGTCAACTCCTTTGATATTTGATTTAAGCTAAATAGTTGTCCCAGACCTCTCCAGCTCAAGGCATCTGTAACGACCCAAATTTGCTAATACGGCTTAGGGCCTTGATTAGCATGCCTGGAGGGCAATAAGTGATTTACTGTTATAATATGTGATTTGTGTGAATATGTGGTTAGAAATGCATGTTTAGGTGAATTAAATATGCATGTGGGCCTCGTTTGGTTATTAGGGGCATGTTTGTAATTTTAGCCCGTTGAGGGCATAAATGTGATAATTGTGATATAATTGTGATATATCTGTTTCATGCTCCAAGACAGTCCTAGGGAGCAGTTTAGCCAGAAAGTCACAGCGAGGTCAAAAATTCGACTCGGGGCTAGTCGAGGGGTATTTCGGGTATTAGATGTTTTATGGGGTTAATGGGTTATAGAAATAAATATTTGGAGAGAGAATGTTTAGAAAGGAATATTGGGGAAATTTACCATTTTACCCTCGAGGACATTTTTGGCACCCCGAGCTTTGAGGTAATCTTAAAGACCTAAGTTAAATAAAATAGAATTCAAGAAACACTTATAAACTTGGAGAATCCGACCCAAACTTCTTCTCCATCTCTCTCTTATCTTCTTCCTTGGAAGCTTGGAGGTTTTTTTGAAAACTAATTGGAAACGAAGGAATCAAGTTAGAATTTTGGAGGCTAGGAGCTTAGGAGATTAACTCAGAGACTCAATTAAGCAAGGGTAAGCTTTTAATATCTTAATTGTGTTTGAATTTCTGCTGGTGTGTTAAAGGTTTTGCATGTTGGAAAGATGAAGAATCATCTTTGAGTTTGATGAGGTTTTGAGCTAGAATTCTTGTTAGGTTTTGTTACTGAGTCCATGGTATAACTTCTGTGATGATTAGCTTGAGTTGTTAGGTTGATTTTGGGGTTAATTGGATTGGTTTTCGTGGCAAAAATTGAGGATTTTTCTGGGTTCGAAGGGTCGGGCCGCGGCATTGTTCTTGCCGAGCCACGGTCCTCTGAAGCATTTTGATGGCCAGGAAGAAGGGCGGGTCGCGGCATGCCCTTGCTTGTGCCGCAGCGCGTGATAACTCTACAAAATAGAGTTATTTTACAACTTTTTATGTGCTAATTGTTGCTTGATTCTTGAGTTTTTAATTGATTTGTTAAGTTTTTAAGTAATTTTGAATTTATTGGATTTATCTTGATTTTATTTATATTTGTGTGTTTTTTTTAGTTATTTTGTTGTAAAATGTTGTAGTTAATTATTTGAATGATTGTTGTTTAATTTGAGGTAAAAAAATATTGTATTATTGAGCTTAAATGTTTAAGTAAATTAAGTTTTAATTAATATTTTCATGGAACTTTTGTTGTATATTTTATTATTGAAAATATTTAGTTTTAATTTAATTTATATTTGTTTTATAGGGAATTTGTTGTATTTTTTTTGCTCTTGAAAAGCAATAAAAATGATGAAAAAATGTGGCATTTTTGTGAAAAAAACATAGGGAATTGGCATTTTCCTTCAACCAAGTCCGAAGCTGCTGAAGTCCTTCACCAGGCCCAAGGCCCGTTGCTCCACCCAGCTGCCCCTTTGCTCAGCTCCACGCCATTGCCACCCGAAGCACTCTGCCCACCCGAAGCCAGCCAACACTCCCATCCGTGACCCAAAGCTTCCACTCCTTCAGCTGCTCATTTGGTCCAACATGGGCCTCATCTCAGCAACAGCAAATGGGCCTGTGCCTGCCCAGCCCAACTCCCCAAGCCAGCTGAAAACAGCCACCTTCCCAGTTGTTTTATTCTCCTTCTTGAGCCCATAAAATGCATTTTGTCCCCTTGTCCCTTTGTCCCAAAATACCACATTTTTACCCAAACTTTTCTACGCATTTTACCCAAAAACATCATCATTACACCCTATAATTTACCCCTATACCCCATATTATTATTCATTTCAAATTTAATTTAATCAATTTAATTAATTTAAATTGATTATTTTCAATATTTTTTTTGGCTATAAATAAGGGAGTTTAGGTGCATATTTTGAGGAGAGGACCATACCACAAGTTCTACACTAAAAAAAAAACCTCTCTATTCTCTTCATCTTCTTCTTCTTTTTGGTTATTTTCTATGTATTTTTAGAGGAAAAATTTTGGGGTTCATCCTCGAAATTTTCCTATTTATGTTTGTAATTTTTAGTTTGTATTTGCTATTCTAGTTATGAGTTTCTAATCTTTTTAAGATTATTAAGGTGATGATGAAACAATATGTAACTAGATAGTATTTATTTTGTATGTTAGTTTCCCATTTTGTGCAACAAAGTTTATGGATTTTTCTTGTTCAAATATCTTCTTTCATCTTAAATATCATGTATTTTGGATTGCTAGCATATATTTACGCTTTGTTCTTCATTAGTGCAAAAACATAATATTCTTTGTGTAAGAAGTGTCATTAAATTGTACACATCCATGCTTAGAACAAAAATATTATGTTTTGCCTTATAAATAATGTTCATTGATTTATTTGTTATTTCATTAGGTTGATTTAGTCTAAATGCTATGAAATTATAATTTTAAAAGTGAAGAAAAATCTTATATTTTTATAAAAACTTGTGCTTAAATAGAATATCTAATTTGAATAAGTGATGGTTTGATTAATTTCTACTATTACTAAAATTTGGAAATCAATATACTTTTAAATATTATTAAAGTTATATTTTGTGGATTCTATTATCTTAATAATCTTTCTTTTACTATCTTGATTTCTACTTTTAATTTAGTTATATATATATATATTGTCTTTAAAATCTTTATTATTATCTTTTATTTTATTTTATTGTCACAAAAATCTCATCAATCTTTGGGGCTAGGTTAGAATTTATCAATTTTGATTTAAAATAGTTTTCTTTTCGATTTTAGACAACTCCTTTGAGTTCGATCTCGTGCTTACACGAATACTATATTTCATATATGATTCGTGCGCTTGCGAGTTATAAATATTTAAAACATACCCGTTTTGGGTCCATAAGCGCGCCTGCCCTGTTTTGGGGTTGGTCTCTGGTTGGGGGAGGGCCGCGACTCTTAGTGCATTTTTGGGCTTTTAAGAGGTTTTAGGCTTGGGAATCCAAAGGATAAGGGTCGGGGTGGATTTTATCACCCGGATTGGTAGAATTCAAAGTCCCGGAGACTAGAATTATGACTCAAAGTTATTTAATGGATTAGAATTTGATGGATGGGTATTGTTGGTGCATTGTGACTAGGGTTTCAGCGACGCTCGAACTAGGGGAGCGTGCTTGAGACATCGGTGCTTGGAAAGCTCGGGACACAGGTAAGAAAACGGCTGTACCCGTAGAGCTTGTGTTGCAGGGCGCGACCCTATATGATTGTGTTGCAGGGTGTATCCCCTTTGATTGACTTTATTCATGTTTAAGTATATGTTTAATTATGATATGTGTGCATATATTTGAATGAACAGCAAGAGCCGGGAACGGCGAGGGCTAAGAACGGCGAAGGCAGAGAACGGAAAGGGGCTGGGAGCAGCGTTTAGCACGCGGAGTGCGAGTTGCCAGGGCGAGACCCTAAATGATACTTGGGATATCCTTACGGTATGGACCGCGAACCCAGGGCCTGGTAAAGCACCTGGGACGGCATGGCCATATGTGTATAGCCTGATGATGGTTTGTTTATATGCTAAGTGTTTGATATGCATATGTTATCTTCTTGTGGGGGTTTTCTTGTTGGGCTTCGGCTCACGGGTGCTCTGTGGTACAGGTAAGGGCAAGGGGAAAGTCGACCAACCATGAGTACAAAGAGCGTGAAGCGGCGCGTACATGTTTGACCTGCCTGGCTGCCACGGCCAGGGGCATTTTGGGAGATGATTGTACTAAGCCTAGATTTTGTCGTTTAGCCGACTTTAGTTATATTTTTTAGTTGTAAATATTTCTAAATAGTATTTTGGGATCCCAAATGTTAAACGCTTTATGATTTTCAGTAAATGGAATTATTTTCCAAGTTTATGACTTTGTTTATGGTTTGATTACACTTTTGTCTTAAAACCTCGATTAGTGAGTTAAATGCACGTTTTAAACTCACTTAGTAACGACTTTAAGGAAGTAGGGTGTTATAGCATTAGCCACCACGTTGGCTTTCCCTGGGTGGTAAAGAATCTCACAATCATAATCTTTCACCGATTCCAGCCAACGCCTCTATCTCTTATTAAGATCTCTCTAAGTAAAGAAATACTTCCAGCTCCTGTGGTCAGTGTATATCTCACACTTCCCCCCATAAAGGTAGTGTTGCCACACCTTCAAAGCAAAGAACACCACTGCTAACTTCAAATCATGTGTAGGGTACCGCTGTTCATAGTCCTTCAACAGTCGTGACACCTGGAGAATCATCTTTCTAGCTTGCATAAGGACACAACCTAACCCTTGCTTCGATGCATCGCAGTAAACCAAAAACTTCTCCTAATATGAAGTACGACTCAGAACTGGAGCAATGATCAACCATCGCTTCAACTCCTGGAAGCTTCTCTCACATCTATCTGACCACACAAACTTCAAGTTCTTGCGTATCAGTTTTGTCAATGGTGTTGCAATCTCTGAGAAACCTTAAACAAAATGTCCATAGTATCTCGCCAATCCAAGGAAACTTCTAATCTCTGAAGCACTCCTTGGCCTTGGCCATTCCCTAACCGCCTCAATCTTGGCCGGATCCACCATAATTCCATCTCCGCTGACTATGTGACCGAGGAACGTCACCTGAGATAAACAGAACTCACACTTTTGGAACTTTGCATACAATCTATGCTCCCTCAACCTTTGTAATACCAACCGAAGATGCTCATTATAATGCCCTGCTTCCTTAGAGTCGTTACCATGTGAGTTAAAAAAAATGTGCCATTAGCTCGCTAATCGAGGTTTTAGGTTAAAAGTGTGACTGAACTAAAATGAAATTTTTTTAACAATATTAATTATAAAATTTGAACATTCATTGAAATTATAGAAAGTTATACAGTTGGGATCCCAAAAATATTGTTTAGAAAAATTGTATTACAACTCAAAATGTACAGGCGGTCGACCTAGGCGACAAAACAATCATTATAGTACATTTTCCCAAAAATAACCCTGGCCGTGGCAGTCAAGCAGGCCGAACATGTACCCGTCGCTCCACGCTCTCCATACTCATGGTTGGTCGACCATTCCTTTGCCCTTACCTGCACCATAGAGCATCCGTGAGCCGAAGCTCGGCAAGAAAACTCAACATATAACATATAACATAACATTCAATAGTATTGAGCAAAGCAGCCAATAGGCTAAACACATAGCAGCCAACGCCGTCCCAGGCGCTTTACCAGGCCCTAGGTTTGAGGTCTTCATCGAGAGGGTGGATACAACACCCTAGTAGGGTCTCTCCCTACCGGTCTGCACTCAACGTGCTCAACACCGATCCTGACCCCTTGCTGTTATCGGCCTTCGCCATTCTCGGCCCTCGCCGCTTCGTCGTTCTCGGCCTCGCTGTTCATTCATAAACGTACATAATATTCACAAATATTTAAACGAATGCTAAACATAGATATTAGGGTTGCATCCTGCAATACAAACAATAGGGCTACACCCTGCTCTACAGGTACAATAGTTTTCTTACCTGTGTCCCGAGTTATCTGAATACTGCGATCCTGAGCACAGTCCTCTAATCTGAGCCTTGTTGAAAACCTAGTCACAACATATTCATAATAACCATCCATAAAGTTCTAAACCAATAAATAACTTTGGAATATTAATCTAGCCTCCAGGACCTTGGATTCTACTAATCCAGGTAGTAGGATCCTTCCCGAGCCTTAACATTCAAGTTCCCGAGCTAAAAACCTCTCTTTTTTTTTTTCCCTTTCTTTCCATTTAGGGCGGCGACATGCCCTTAAGGGTCGCGGCCCGCTACTATACAGAGGGAAAAGCCCACCCTTTTGGAGGATGCGGGCCATGACGCGCTAGGCCCTACGCTGCAGCGCCTGGGAAATCTCGGCCTCCCCAGGCCTTTAGCACACACGCGCTGCAACGCCTGATGAACAGGGGCGCAGCGCGAGTCCCGGAAACAAAGAAACCAGCCAATTTCTCATGTGTTCCCCGAACCTAAACCCATAATTCATACCCCAAACACCAACCAAACTCGGAATTAAGCCTAGAATCCTTATTCACATAACCTAAACATCATAACAAATCCATAAACAACTCCATATACTCATCAACACTCAAAATAAAACTTAGAGTTTAACTCTCATGAAACCTTCTATTCATAACACAATTTAGTGAAAACAAGTCAGATTTAGCCCTAACCTCTATGATATTTCCTCCCTTGAACTGCTTCCCTTAAGCACAGAAGTATGACTCCTCAATTCTTCAGCCTAGGGTCCTCAAGTTTCTTCAAAAGTCTCAAAACATCAAAGAGAGAGAGAGAGAGAGTGAGCCGAGAGGTAGAGTGAGAGACTTAGAGCTGAGGTTTTCTATTTTGTCTTTTACTTAACTCTTGTTTTTTCTCAAGCCACTCAGCTGCCTAAGCCATGTTTATCCCTAAAATACCCAAAATACCCCTTTAAGCCTATCTAAATCCTCAAGTGCCACCAAGGGAAATTTCGTCATATGCCACATCCCGCTTAGTCCTCGAGTATTCCTATAAATCCATGTTCAATCGACATGTCCAAATAATTGCTAAATTACTACCCATTACCTTGTAAATCCCGAACACCAACTATGTTCCCAAAGTACCCCTAGGCTCCTCTCGAGCCGGGTGTTCAACCCCGTTGTGACTATTTAGCTAAACCGTTCCCTAGGACCATCTCGGATCACACATCACAAATCTATCACCACTCACTCATGGTATCAATCACAATAAACACAAATATCACATTCACACCCCCAACGGATGGGGCCCACATGCATATTTAATTCACCTAAACATGTATTTCGAATCACATAGTCATTAAATTCATATATTAACATAATTAAATCAAATATTGCCCTCTCAGCATGCTAATCAAGGCCCTAAACCTTATTAGCAAATTTGGGACGCTACAACTATCCCCTCAGAGAAATTTCATCCTCAAAATTACCTGAATAACTCGAGATACCGATCCTGCATATTTGTCTTAAGTTCCCAAGTCGCCCCTTCCACTTTGTTGTTCCTCCACAACACTTTCACTAAGGCGATGGTCTTGCTCTGCAAGACTTTATCCTTTCGGTCTAGAATCTGAACCGGCTTCTCTTCATATGATAAATCCTGATCCAGCTCCAAGTTCTCATAACTCAGCACATGCGTAGAATCTGATACGTACTTATGGATCATGGATACGTGAAATACATTGTGAACCCCTGATAGAGCTGGACGCATCGCCAATCTGTAAGCTACCTCTCCAATCCGTTCTAAAATCTCAAAGGGGCCAACAAACCTAGGGCTCAACTTGCCTCTTACTCCAAACTGTTTCACCCCTCTCAAGGGAGAAACTCTGAGAAACATATGGTCCTCGACTTGAAACTCTATGCTCCTGTGTCTCAAGTCTGAGTAACTCTTCTGCTGACTCTGGGAGGCGAGCATTCGAGCTCCAATCTTCTTAATCGCCTCATTGGTCTTCTGGACAACCTTAGGACCTAGATACCTCCTATCACCCGTCTCATCCCAATGGATGGGTGGTCTACACTTCCTCCCATATAACATCTCAGACGGAGCCACTTCGATAGTCGCCTGATAACTGTTATTATACAAAAACTCAATCAAAGGGAGATACTTACTCCAAGATCCCCCAAAATCCAGCACACAGGCTCGTAACATATCCTCTAGTATCTGAATCACCTTCTCAAATTGTCCATCCATCTGAGGATGATACGTGGTACTAAACCGAAACTGTGTACCCATAGCCTTCTACAGGCTCTCCCAAAACTTGGAGGTGAAGGTGGGGTCCCTGTCGGATACTATCGACCTTGAAGCCCCATGTAGTCGCACAATTTCCTTCACATATTGTTCAACATACTGGTCCATAGTATAGTTGTTTTAATAGGCAAAAAATGGGTTGACTTGGTGTACCTATCCACAATCATCCACACCAAATCATGTTGTCCCACGGTCTTCGGTAATCCAACCACAAAGTCCATGGTGATATCCTCCCATTTCCACTCCGGAATCCCTAGAGGTTGCAACAACCCTGCTGACCTCTGATGTCAGCCTTTACCTGCTGACAAGTTAAACACTTGGCCACATTATCCACCACATCCCTCTTCATTCCCGGCCACCATACAAAGTTCTCAAATTTTGGAACATCTTCATCGTACCCGGATGTTAAGAATAGGGTGTGGTATGAGACTCATCTAAAATCTCCCGCCAGATACCGGAATCCATTGGAACGCAAATCCCACCTTTGTACTTTAGTAATCCCAATTCTGAAATAGAAAAGTCCTTAGTCGCTCCGGCTAAGACGCCCTCTTTGTGCTCTCTCAACTGGGGTCCTCCCCCTGTGCCTCCTTGATCCTTTCAAGGAGCATGGACTGAAGAGTGATGTTGGCTAGCTGTCTAACTACCAACTCAATACCTGCTCCAGTCATGTCTTCAGCTAACTTATCTAATGTCTACCTCGAACTGAACAACTTTCATGGGCCCTTCCGACCCAGCACGTCGGTCACCGCATTGGCCTTCCTAGGATGGTATAGAATATCACAATCATAATCCTTTACCAATTCCAACCAATGCCTCTAGTGCATTTTCAGATCCTTCTGAGTAAAGAAGTACTTTAAACTCTTATGGTTAGTGTATATTTCACACTTCTCGCCATATAAATTATGTCTCCAAACCTTTAGTGCAAATACCACCGCTACCAATTACAGATCATGTGTGGGATACCTCTGTTCATACTCCCTCAACTGTCTCAACGCATAAGCTATTACCTTCCCAGCTTGCATCGGTACACACCCCAAACCCTATCTGGAAGCATCACAGTAGACTACAAACTTCTCATTGTCTGACAGCAGGCTCAATACTAGAGCAGTGATCAGTCGCCGCTTCAACTCCTTGAAATTTTTCTCACACCTGTCTGTCCATACATACTTAGTCTTCTTACGCGTCAGTTCGGTCAATGGTGTGGCTATTCTAAAGAATCCCTCGATGAACCGCCGATAGTACCCTGCCAATCCCAAAAAGCTCCTAACCCCTAGTACACTGCTCGGCCTAGGCCAATCTCTCACTGCCTAAATCTTACTTGGGTCAACCAGAATCCCCTCCTTACTAATAATATGACCCAGAAATGTTACTTTGGGTAGACAGAACTCACACTTGCTAAACTTAGCATATAACCTATGCTCTCTCAACTGCTGTAATACTAGGCGTAGATGCTGCTCGTGCTCTATCTTTGACTGAGAGTACACTAGTATGTCGTCAAAGAATACAATCACAAACTTGTCCAGATAATCCTTGAAGACCTTATTCATCAAGTCCATAAAGGCTGCTGGGGTGTTGGTTAATCCAAAGGACATAACCAGGAATTCATAGTGTCCATACCTCGTGCAGAAAGCGGTCTTTGGTATATCCTCCTCTTTAATCCTTAACTGATGGTAGCCTGACCGAAGGTCAATCTAAGAGAACACTGTCTTCCCCTGTAGCTGGTCAAACAAGTCATCGATCCTAGGAAGTGGGTACTTGTTCTTAATGGTCAACTTGTTCAATTCTCTGTAGTCAATACACATCCTTAAGGATCCATCCTTCTTCTTGACGAGCAACATTGGAGCACCTCACAGCAAAAAACTCAATCTGATGAATCCCAAATCTAGTAACTCTTGCAACTGAATCTTTAGTTTCTTCAACTTTGCCGGAGCCATTCTATAGGGTGTCCTAGATACTGGCTCTGCCCCTGGCGCCAACTCTATGACGAACTCAATCTCCTGGTGTGGTGGCAACCCTGGCAAATCTGTGGGGGAATAAATCAGGAAACTCACATACCAATCTGGTCTCATCCGGTCCAACCGAAACAACTCTAGAAGTATCCACAATGTTTGCTAGGAATCCTATGCAACCCTCTTGCATTAGGTCTCTAGCCTTCAGTGTTGAAATCATAGGTACTCGTGTCCACTCACTGTCCCCATGAATACAAAGGGTACCTCTCCTTCTGGTTCAAAGGTCACCATCATGCGCTTGCAGTCAATCGTTGCCTCGTACTTCGATAACCAATCCATCCCTAGGATCATATCAAAGTCATCCATTGCTATCTCAATTAGATCCAATGACAACTCCCTATTGTCTATCTCTACTGGCAATTCTTTAACCCATCTCTTAGAGACTACCAGTTCCCTAGTCGGCAACAAAGTCCAAAATCCCTTAGCATACAAATCACTAGGTCTACAAACTTGATCTATCACTCTAGTAGAAACAAATGAATGAGTAGCCCCTAAGTCAATCAATGTAGTAAAAGAAGAACCAGTACTAGAAATCTGACCTGTCACGACCAAGGGGCTTGCCTCAGCCTCAATCTGGGCCAAGGTAAATACTCTGGCAGGAGTGAGACTATCGCTCTGTTTCGACTCTTCCTTCTTGGCTTATGGGCAGTCCTTCCTCAAATGACTGATGCTCCCACAAGTAAAGTAAGCCTTGATCCTGCACTCTCCCTGATGTCGTCATCTACACCAAGGACACACTGGGAAATTCCTCTCGTTGTCTCCCCTGCCTGACAGCCACTGAAAGCACCCCGTGCCCTCCTATCCGAGCCAGGAGGAACAAAAGAGTATGGGGCCCTTCTCTTCTATTCACTGGGGCCACTACCCCGACTAGATCAAGTAAAAGGAGTCACCGTCCTCCGAGCATTGCACCTAGGAGTGCCCTCTCTCCATATCTAATCCTCGGCCCCCTCAGCTGTAAGGGCCTTCTCCACTACCCGAGCATAGGTGGCAGTTCCCGGATCCAAAGTTATCTTGATGTCACAAGCGATCATAACATTCAATCCCCACACAAACTGATCCCTTCGTGTCATTTCAGTAGGCACCAAATCTGGCGGGAACTTTGCTAACCAGTCAAACTTCAAAGCATACTCAGTAACCGTCATCTGGTTCTGAGTCGGGTTTGTAAACTCATAAACCTTCGCAGCTTGGACTGCGACACTATAATACTTCTCATTGCTTATATTTATGAACTCTTCCCTGGTCATGACTGCAATATTCCTTCTCTGAGACACAACATCCCACTGGATGCGGGTATCCTATCTCAACATGTAGCTAGCACAGGCTACGCTCTCATTCCCTTCCACCCTCATGAAATCCAGAATGGAAGAAACCATGTTCATCCACTGCTCTGCCTGCAGTGGGTCTGGGCCACCCTCAAAGGTGGGAGGATGTTGCTTCCTGAACCTCTCATACAAATGTTCCTACCTATTTTCCACACCAGGTTGGGCTGGCACTGGTGCCACAGCCTGTGGAACCTGTAACCCAATGTCCTGAGGAGGGGCCTGTTGCCTCAACTGTCGAAGCCCTTCTTCTGTTCGATGAATTCTAGCTTCCATCCCGACAAATAATTGTTGCCAATTCGGTGGGGTAGGTGGAGGGTCCTGACCCTGGTTGTCATCCTCGGCCATATTGCTGGAAAGTCTAATTAATTGTCGAGGCAATACTGCAATATGCTTGCAATCAATGACGCCGCACATCAGGCATGATAACAACATCCATAACCACCTCCCAATTTCATAAACCATCATAGCCAGCAAGTCCACAAGTCACACATAGCATAAAATAATCAAGGGGCCATGCCCTAACATCATGCATATATAATAACACATTCATCATGCTATATCTATAAATTCAGGCAAACAAGGCACTTAAATAAGCAATTAAACATATAACTCATTATATACCAACCAACCTTGAGTCAAACTTGTCACTGGCAGTTAGCGTACATGTTTGGTTGATCTCTAGGAACCATAAACCTTGGCATGCTCTGATACCAAGTTGTAACGCCTTACTTCCTTAGAGTCGTTACCATGTGAGTTAAAAAAATGTGCCATTAGCTCGCTAATCGAGGTTTTAGGATAAAAGTGTGACTAAACTGAAATGAAACTTGTTTAACAATATTAATTATAAAATTTGGACATTCATTGATATTATAGAAAGTTATACAGTTGGGATCCCAAAAATATTGTTTAGGAAAATTGTATTACAACTCAAAATATACACACGGTCGACCTAGGCGACAAACAATCATTACAGTACATTTTCCTAAAAATAACCCTGGCCGTGGTAGCCAGGCAGGACGAACATGTACCCGTCACTCCATGCTCTCCGTACTCATGGTTAGTCGACCTTTCCTTTGCCCTTACCTGCACCATAGAGCACCCGTGAGCTAAAGCCCAGCAAGAAAACTTAACATATAACACAACATTCAACAGTATATATTAAAGTAGCCAATGGGCTAACACACATAGCGACCAATGTCGTCCCAGGCGCTTTACCAGGCCATGGGTTCGCGGTCTTCACCGAGAGGGTGGATATAGCACCCTAGGAGGGTCTCACCCTAATCGCCTGCACTCAGCGTGGTCAACACTGATCCCGACCCCTTGCTATTCTTGGCTTCTTGCCATTCTCGGCCTTTGCTGTTCCCGGCCCTCGCCGTTCTCGACCTTCGCCGTTCATTCATAAACGTACATAATATTCACAGATATTTAAACGCATATTAAATATAAACATTAGGGTCGCACCCTATAATACAAACAATAGGGCCACGCCCTGCTCTACAGGTACAACAATTTTCTTACCTGTGTCCCGAGCTATCTGAATACCGTGATCCCAACCACAGTCCTCTCACCCGAGAATCATTGAAAACCTACTCACAACACATTCATAATAACCATCCATCAAGTTCTAAACCAATAAATAACTTTAGAATATTAATCTAGCCTCCGGAACCTTGGATTCTAATAATTCAAGTAGTAGGATCCTTCCCGAGCCTTAACATTCAAGTTCCCGAGCTAAAACCTCTTTTTCCCTTTCTTTCCATTTAGGGCCACGACTCGCTACTAGACATAGGGAAAAGCCCTCCCTGTTGGGGGACGCAAGCCGCAGTGCGCTAGGCCTTGCGCCGCGATGTCTGGGCAATCTCAGGCCTCCCCAGGCCTTTCGTACACACGGACCATGGCGCGAGTCCGTGAAACCCAGATACCAGCCAATTTCTCATGTCTTCCCCGAGCCTAAACCCATAATTCATACCCCAAACACTAGCCAAACTAATAATTAAGCCTAGAATCCTTATTCACATAACCTAAAGATCACAACAAATCCATACACTCGTCAACACTCAAAATCAAACATAGAATTTAACTCTCATGCAACCTTTTATTCACAGCACAATTCAATGAAAACAAGTCAGATTTAACCCTTACCTCTATGGTATCTCCTCCCTTGAATTGTTTCCCTTAAGCACAACAAGTATGACTCCTCAATTCTTCAGCCTAGGGTCCTCAAGTTTCTTGAAAAGTCTCCAAACATCAAAGAGAGAGAGAGAGAGAGAGAGAGAGAGAGAGAGAGAGAGAGAGAGAGTGAGCCGAGAGGTAGAGTGAGAGACTTAGAGCTGAGGTTTTCTGTTTTGTCTTTTACTTAACTCTAGTATTTTCTCAAGCCACTCAGTTGCCTAAGCCATGTTTATCCCTAAAATACCCCTTTAAGCCTATCTAAACCCTCAAGTGCCACCAAGGGAAATTTCGTCATATGCCACATCCCGCTAAGTCCTCGAGTATTCCTATAAATCCATGTTCAATTGACATGTCCAAATAATTGCAAAATTACTACCTGTTACCCGATAAATCCCGAACACCAACTGTGTTCCCAAAATACCCCTAGGTTCCTCTCGAGCCGGGTGTTCAACCCCATTGTGACTATTTAGCTAAACCGCTCCCTAGGACCGTCTCGGATCGTACATCACAAATATACCACCACTCACTCATGGTATCAATCACAATAAACACAAATATCACAGTCATGCACTCAACGGGCTTAAATTACAAATACGCCCCTAATAACTAGATGGGGCCCACATGCATATTTAATTCACCTAAACATGCATTTATAATCACATAGTCATTAAATTCACATATTAACATAGTCAAATCAATTATTGCCCTCTTAGCATGCTAATCAAGGCCCTAAGCCTTATTAGCAAATTTGGGACGCTACATTGCTCATGCTCTAACTCCGACTGAGAATAAACCAGAATGTCATCGATGAAGAATATCACATACTTGTCCAAGTAATCCTTGAACACCCTGTTCATCAGATCCATGAAAGCTAACGGGGCATTAGTCAATCCAAACGACATGACTAAGAACTCATAATGCCCATACTTGGTACGAAAGATCGTCTTCAGAATGTCCTCATCTTTGATCCTCAGCTGGTGATAACCAAATCGAAGATTGATCTTTGAAAATACAGTCTTACCATGTAGCTAATAAAAAAAAATCATTGATCCTTGGCAGTGGATACCTGTTTCTGATAGTTAGCTTGTTCAACTCTCTGTAATCAATACACATTCTTAGAGAGCCATCTTTCTTCTTCACAAATAAGACTGGCGCACCCCATGGCAAAAAATTGGGCCAGATAAAACCCAAGTCCAGGAACTCCTATAACTGAACCTTGAGTTCTGTGAACTCTGCTGGAGCTATCCTGTATGGTGCTCTAGATACTGGCTTTGTCCCCGGTGCCAATTCAATGACAAATTATATCTCTCTATGGGGCGGTAACCCTGGTAACTGTCTTGGGAATACATCCAGAAACTCATAAACTAACCTGGTCTCCTCGGGTCCAATTGGCACAACCCTAGTGGTATCTACCACACTAGCTAGGAATCCCATGAAACCACCTCGCAATAGGTCTCTAGCTCTCAACACTGATATCATAGGAATATAGGATCCGTGCACAGTTCCCACAAAAACAAACAGGTCCTCATCCTCAGGTTCAAAGGTTACCATCTTTTTCTTACAATCTATAGTTGCCCCATACTTGGCCAGCCAATCCATACCCAATATCATATCAAAGTCTTCCATGACCAGCTCAATGAGATTTGCTGATCGCTTTCTGCTATCCACTTCCACTGGTAATGATCTGACCCATCTCCAAGAGACCACCAGATCCCCAGTAGGAAATAAAGTCCTAAATCGCACGGCATAGTATTCACATGGTCTACACAACCTATAAATCACCCTACTAGATATAAAGGAATGTGTAGCCCCAGAATCAATAAAAACAGAATAAGAAGTGCCAGCACTAGAAAGCTGACATGTCACTACTGAGGGTCAAGCCTCAGTCTATTGTGTCAATGCGAACACTCGAGCTAGAGCCAAGCTTTCCGCCTTCTTTGGTTCTTCCTTCTTCACCCTTGGGCAATCATTCTTAAGGTGCCCAACTGTACCACATAAAAGTAGGCCTTTGCTCGACACTCTCCCAGATGACATCTCCTACATCTGGCACATTCTAGATAATTCCTCCAGCTCTCATTGTCATCTTGACGACAAACCTATATACCCCGTGGCTTTCTATCTGGGCCTGGAACTATAGTGGTATTTGGGGTCTTCCTCTTCTGGTCACTAGGGCCTCCGCCCTCTCCATATCCAATAAAGGGAGGTCCCACCCACCTGGTGTCCCTTCTGGCCACATTCTCATGTCAGATCTTGTTTTTAGTGCCCTCAGTAGTAACGACCTTCTCCACTACCTGAGCATAAGTCGTCACTAAAAGTACTGAAGTAATTTTAACATCCCAGGCTATCATAACATTTAGCCCTCGAAAAAATATCTCTTTTCTTATCACATCACTTGGCACCAAGTCTGCAGTGAATTTGGCCAACCTATTAAATTTCAAGGCGCACTTTGTAATAGTCATGGAGCCCTACACCAGATTATTGAACTCATCTGCCTTTGCAGCTCTGACTGCATCGTTATAGTATTTCTCATTGAAAAATTCTTTGAACTCCTCCCAGCTCAGAGTCTTTACATCTTTGGTCTGGGATACCACTTTCCACCAGATTCAGGCATCCTCCCGAAACATAAATGTGGCATAGGCCACTCTGTCATTACATGCCATCCCCATAAAGTCCAGGATGGAGGTGGTCATACCCATCCACTACTCAGCTTGTAATGGATCTGGTCCTCCCTCAAAGGTAGGAGAATGTTGTTTTCTAAAGCGCTCATAGAGAGGCTCCAACCTATTTTCAGCCCTTGACTGCTGCTGTAATACTGGTGCCACGATAGGTGGCACAACTGGTGCATCGTTCTCTGTTGGAACCTACTATTGTCTCAATAGGCGGATCTCTTCTTCCTGCCTTTGTATCATAGCATGCATATCAGCAAGCACTTGTTGCCAGTTCTCAGGAGTTGGCGGAGGGTTCTGACCTTGGTCGTTGTCTTTAACCTGACTTCCAGTGCCAACTAGTTCATTTGATTTCCCTAGAAGCATACTTCCAAGTCTATCTACAATCAATGACTCAGCACATCAGGAACCAATAACAGTGCCCAACACCACCCCACGGTCCAAGACCGAGCAATTAAGCATACACATGCAATAATAGTGCTAATAAGCAGTTCAATAGCTTTCACATACATCAGTCATGCTAATAAGTAAGTCAGTTCATATTCTTGCTCAATCAGGGTGTTAATAAGCACATTCTTCAATATTCATAATAGTAACAGTGCTAATAAGCACATCCTTTATCATCCACATAACAGTCAAGGGCTAGACCCTATCAGTATAACTCATGCTTCCTAATAAAGCATGGAAATAAGACATTCATGTGTCAAATAGGCAAGTAAACACAAATTAACAAAAATAGTTACCGAACCTTGAGTCGAGCTTGTCTTCAGCAGAGAGTGTACATGCCCAGCCAATCTTCTGCAACCTTTAAACCTAAACCACTTTGATACCAAGTTGTAACATCCTCCTAATCAAAGACCATTTCACTGTGTTATTAAATAGTGCTTAACTCGCCAAACAAGTCATTTGGACTTAAACTATGTAATTGAAACTAACCACATGTTAGGGTACTAAAAATTTCAGTCAAAAGTCCACCATTTCATTAAAATGTTTAAAATACATGGGATCCCAACAGAGTTTAAAATGGTTACAAACCCAAAATGTATTCAAAAGTCTACCTAGGTGACAAAATCAGGGTCCAACCCTAGTTCCAACTGATAACCTCGATCGTGGAGGACAAGCAGGCCACATATGTACACTTCGCCCCTAAAGCTCTCCATCTCATGGCTGGTCCAACTTTTCCTTTCCTTTACCTGCACCATTTAGCACACGTGATCCAAGGCTCACCAATAAAACATAATCATGCTTATATGCAATAATTCATCACCAGATCATAGAATCATAAATGGCATGCCTAGCCATAATAACCCTACTCATGCATGCTGTCAATCCAGATAAGTGTCTATTGTTGGGCATAGTGCCCTTAAAGCAATGAAAGTAGTTCATTATTTATGAAATTTATAAAAGAAATATCTTTATATTTAATTAATGTTTATTATTATTGAATAATATTTAGATAAATATCATAAACTTCCTAATTCACTAATGTAACTATAATATTGTATTGGTACGAGAGGATTAAGATTATAGATAATGAATTAAATAGTCCGCAATTTATATTAAAGTTATGGAATCTTTAATTAAACACTACTAGTACGGTCCACTAGTATTATGAATACATGTGATTTAGATTCGGATCACTGGTGCAGTATGACATCTTAGTGGAGGTGTTTTATACAATAAGATTGTATAGGACTGGACCAGATATGTATTTAACTCTTTATTAAAATACCATTTACCATAAAGAGTTATAATCATATCACTCGATCATATGCAAATCGATCTAAATCCTAAAGTTATCATGAACTCCTGTTTATGTTATTTGTGTCCTTTGATTCACTCATTAGGGTCTGTCAGAATGATCAGGCTAAAAACTTTTGTTTTGGGGGCTCATTAATGTAGATGGTTGGGGACATGATTTACAGATATGGAATCCAAGCATTCTTCATAAGAAGGTTGAATAATGGTTCCCTTGAGTGTTAATTCTGGATTTGAACAGTTTGAGACCTCTAATTTATAAAAGGTTTATAAATTAACTGTTTGCTAGTGAATTAATGGTACTTAAGGATAAAGAGGTAATTGGATGGGTAAAATGGTAATTTCACCTAGCTCTAATTATGAATCAATTATTGGAGGATTGAATTGCATGAAGTGATTAAATCAATGTACACTTAATAAGTACTCAGTAAATATAAGTCTATAATTATAAGAGTGCAATCCCATATTTTCAGTGGAATAATATTGAGATTAATAAATAAGATTATTACATTAAAGAGCTTTAATTAATAATCTAAATTTATTGGAGCTTGGAATTATAGGTCCATAGTGTTTACCCAAAAATGGCTGCTGATGACGTGGCAAGGATTTCTCACACGTGGTTGACACGTGGCAGAGTCAAAATAAGGAGGTGCTGTTCGATGATCGACCAGCTACACATTGCTTCACCATACTTCACAATTAGATACGACCAGTCTGGTCCAATGATTCGGTTTATTTCCTTTAAAGATTGTAATTTTATAATAATTACGTTATTTATTTCCTCTTTATTACCTTGATACACGGATATTAAGGAAAGTTAAGGCACATTGGCCCATGTAACCCCCCTTGAGCCTATAAATATGCATGAAATAGCTCAAGGAGGGGACTTTTGGCTTTTTTATCTTTTTCCTAAATACTAAGAGAAAGAGCATACAGTGCGATTATCCTCCAAATAGTTGTATTTCTCCTAAGGTTTGTGAAACTCAAGAACCCTAGTTCTTTGATCACAACATTGGAATTCAATATTAATAATAGCACTAAGTGGACGTAGGTCATTACCATTCATTGGGGCCGAACCACTATAGATCGTTTGTGTCTATTCTTTATCATTAGATTACATTTTTTATTATTATCACATTTCTTGTCGTATTCTTGACTCTGTGTCGTTGGCCAAATCAAGGGTCAACATTCTGGTGCTTTCATTGAGAGATTGATCAAGAAGCTGTAAGAGAATCTAATGGCAAAGACATTTAAGAAAGCTGGACCGGCCGCTGGCGCTGCATCATCTCAACCTCCTCCTCCAAATGTGGCGGAGAATGAGCCACATTTAGAGCTTGAAGAGGATGATATGGATACGAAAACACTGAGGGAACACTCAGGGTGTTGCAGGATGAGTTGGACAATCTGAGGGCCAATAAGGAGAATGCAGCGGAGACAATGGCGCTGCAGCAGCGAGAAATTGAACGTCAGCGCCAGGAGCTGAGTGAGCGGCAGACGGACATGGATCATCGGCAAAGGGATGCCATGGCCACTCTCGAAGCAGCCATTCAATTGGCTCGAGGACAGGCTACGCCGGCCTCTCAGCCGGATCAGCCATCGAGCGCGCCACCACAGCGGGCTCCCAATCCCAGTCCTCCACTCCAGTAGCAAGCCCTTAGAGGCTGGAGCAGCTGCCTGTGGCTCAGGACGATGTCCCAATTCGGGATCCTGAGCAGCAACCTCCATCTCAAGTTGGTCGAGGCAATCCCCTATGCCAGAGGAAGAATAAGGCCAGGCAGCCACCCCACAGCCCTAGATGCCCGAGGGATGAAGAGCCAAGTCCACCGAGCAGGGGACAGCGTCCTTCTGCCAACAGAAGGAACAACGAGTCAGGCTCTGTGGTTAGGGGTCCCCCATGGCATAATAATGCATGGGGACCCAACGACCAGCGCAGGCCTCCCCCTGACACTCGGTAAATTCCAGCCCGAGGAGGAAATAGCGTGAACAACCGGTCACGCCGTAGTCGACCCCAGTTTAGAGACGGTTGCGATTATAATGAAGCCGATTTTGGCAGAGGGAATGCTGGTCGGAGGAATGAGGAAAGAGGTGGAGGCAGGAGCCCCCCACCTAGAGAAAATAGGCCAGCTAGCCATAACGTTGGGGGGCAACCTAGGTAGCATAACGTCTTTGATCAGCTAGGAGTTAGCGAGCATAGACGCAGGGATGATGATTTAAGGGACGTACTCAACGACCGTCATGAAAGGCACGATGAGTACGCTCCCCTAGCACCGGTCACCCCAGCAATCCCAGAAGTGGTTCAGGCTCAGATTGATGCTCTGAACCAGGCAGTACAATAGCTGGTCAGGGGTCGAACGTCCCACGTAGAATACGATCGGAGGAGGGGCACTCCGTTTGTGCAAAGGATTGCTGTGGCTGAAACCCCCAGTAAATTCAACATGCCAACACTGCCAAACTTTGATGGGTACGGAGACCCAATATCTCACGTCAACAAATTTGAGATACAAATGGATATACAGAAAGTGTCAGAAGATGCCCGCTGCAGGATCTTCCCCGCGACACTATCTGACACCGCTCAGGAGTGGTTCTTTAAGTTCCCTCCTGCTAGTATAGTATCCTGGGAGATGATCGTGAAGGAATTTTACGGACAATTCTATGCAGGTCGCGTACACCCCACAGAGGCCAACCAGCTGGTCGAGATACACTAGAAGGAGGGAGAGCCCTTGAAGGAGCATGTCCAGCGCTTTATGCGAGCAGCGGCTGGAGCCAAGACGGTGGGTGATAAAGGCAAGATGATGGCCCTAACTGCTGGGGTTAGGTGCTACTCCCCCCTCTGGAGTAGCCTAAGAAAGAATGGGGTAAGAAGTACCAAGAGTTTTTGGATCGAGCTGATCAATATATCAAGCTCGAAGACGCGATTGCCAATGAGGGGAAATCGCCAACGAAGGACAAGGGGCCAAAGGAAGAACCCGCCAAGGCCGCCAATGGGTTGGAGAAGCCCGATGGAAACAGCAAGGGCAACGAGAATGGAAATGGTAGGAATGGTGAAAAGCGGACGAGCAATGAGCCCTCAGGTTCTGAGAATAAACGCCCCAAAGGCAATCGATATGAGCCAAGATTCACCAACTACACGGCCCTTATCGAAAGTCGAGCGGAAGTCTACCAGGCGACGAGCTCTAATGTGCCTTATAAGCGACCCGCGCCTATAAGGAAGGATATCTCTAAGAGAGATACGACGAAATTCTGTCATTTTCACAACGACTCTGGGCACGACACTAATGAATGCAACTAGTTGAAAGACGAAATTGAGTTCCTAATTAGGCAGGGACATCTAAGGAGATATGTGCGAGCCACAGGAGGGTCTCAGCGAGAGGCTCAAGGTGGCAATGAGCAGGCGCCTACATGCCAGTACTCGCCACCTTTACAACCAGCTCCTGTGGTAGGAACTCTACTCACCATCTGCGGCGGCCCACACCTTGCAGAGGACAATGGGAAGGCAAGGGAACAATATGCTCGAACCCTACGCCATGACTAGGACATCGAGATGATGAGTGTGGAGGATCGAGCACCAAAGAAGGCTCGAATAGAGGAAGAATTAATAACCTTCTCTGAAGATGATGCCCAGCACATACGATTCCCACACTTCGATCCACTGGTCATGGACATGAAAATTGCCAACATGATGGTGAAGAGGGTGTTGGTTGACACAGGAAGCTCAGTCAACATCCTATACAAGTCTTCACTGGAGAGAATGAAGCTGTCCGTCAAGGACCTGGAGCCATGCAACTAAACCATCTATGGTTTTCCGGCGAAGGGCTCGCCTCAACTGGGTCGATTAGGCTTCCAGTTACACCAGGTACTGCGCCTACTAACAGGACGTTACTCACTACTTTCATAATAGTTGATTGTCCTTCAACATATAATGTTGTAATTGGGAGGCCAATTCTGGTCGACCTGCGAGCCATCACTTCAATATGGCACCTTGCCATGAAATTCCCAACAGACGCAAGGGTAGGATTCGTGTTAGGAAATCAGCAGGAAGCGAGGGAGTGCTACAATTCCTCGATAACTAAGGCGAAGAAAGGTATATCGAGGGAAGTTCCCGGAAAAGAGTTGCAAATGGCAGTTGATGTACAAACCCAATCAAGTGATAATGTCACCAAATAGGGCGTTGACCAAAGCGAGGATAGAGACTTAGATCCTTGCTTTGGGGATTATGATGAAGAGATCGGACCCATCGAGGACCTTGAAGAGGTCCAACTCGATGAGGAAAATCCGACCAGGGTTGTGAAAGTTGGTAAAAACTTAGAGACAACAACAAAACAAGCACTGGTGGAATTTTTGAAGGAAAACCAGGAGGTCTTTGCCTGGTCGCATAAAGACATGGTTGGAATAGACCCTGCAGTCATTAGCCATTTCCATAATATAGACAAAATTTTTCCACCGATACAACAAAAAAGGAGGCTGCTCGACATAGATAGATCAAAGGCCTTGAAAGAAGAAGTTGAGAAGCTTAAGGAGAATGGATTCATCAGGGTAGCGTTTTATCCATCATGGGTCTCTAATCCCGTGCTAGTTCCCAAGCCGAATGGCAAATGGCGAACATCCGTGGATTTCACAGACCTTAATAAAGTCTGCCTTAAGGATTGTTTCCCACTCCCTAGGATCGACCAACTGGTCGATGCCACTATAGGGCACGAGATTCTCTCATTCATGGATGCGTACTCCGAGTATAATCAGATTAGTATTCATCCTCCTGATAAGGATCACACTATCTTTCGGACTGACACAGGGCTTTACTATTACAAAGTAATGCCCTTCGGTTTGAAAAATGCTGGTGTGACTTACCAACGACTAGTCAACCATATGTTTAGGGAGCTGATCGAAAAAAGCATGGAGGTTTATGTTGATGACATGCTGGTTAAGTCAAAGAAGGCAGAAGGGCATATAGGGGACTTGCAAGAATACTTCAACATCTTTAACAAATATCAGATGAAGCTGAATCCCCTCAAATGCTCCTTCGGAGTAGGATCAGGGAAGTTCTTGGGATTCATAGTGAACTCACGAGGAATCGAGGCCAATCCTGAGAAGATCAAGGCCCTGGTTGATATGAAATTGCCAACAAAGATCAAAGATGTTCAAATTTTAACCGAGAGGATTGCTGCTCTCAGTAGATTCATTTCCAAATCAATGGACAAGTGCATCCCATTTTTAATCCACTCAAAGGCAACAAGAAATTTGAATGGACGGAGGAGTGCGAGCAGGAATTCCAAGCCTTGAAGACTCACATGGTGCAACCACCCATTCTATTGAAGCCGGTCGATAAGGAAACTTTGTTCATCTACTTGGCGATCACATAATATGATGTTAGCGCTGTCTTAGTAAGAGAAGAAGAAGGCGTGCAGAAGGCTGTTTATTATGTAAGCAAGAGGCTAATTGGAGCAGAGCTGCGATACCCGCCTATTGAAAAATTATCCTATTTCCTAATTTTAGCCTCTAGGAAGTTGCGGCCTTACTTTCAGGCTCACCCAGTTATGGTTTTGACCGACTAGCCTCTACGACAAGTTCTACAAAAGCCAGAAGTCGCAGGCAGATTATTGAAATGGCAGTCGAACTTGGGCAGTTCGATAACTCTTACTTGCCATGAGCAACGATAAAAGGGCAAGCCCTGGTTGACTTCATCGCAGAGTTCACTGGACTTCCAGATAGCGAGCAGCCTGAAGAGCTTGAGCCTCAAAACTGAGCTCCCTCATGGAAGTTATTTACAGACGGCTCCTCTAATGAACATCACGCAGGAGCAGGTGTGATTTTGATAATGGCTGAAGGGCATCAATTTCACTGCGCAATCAGGTTTTACTTTACTGCTTCTAACAACGAAGCGGAGTATGAAGCATTGCTCGCTGGGTTACGATTGGCCAAGTCGTGAACATAAAGGCACTTGACATCTACAGTGACTCTCAGCTGGTAGTAAATCAAATCATGGGAGAATACCAGGCCCGAGGTTTAAAGATGGTTTCTTACTTAAACAAAATAAAGGATCTATTAGCGCAGTTCGACAAGTACACCCTTCAGCAAGTACCTCGCGACCATAATTCAAACGTTGATGCTTTCGCCAAATTAGCAAGTGCAAAGGATGCTGATACTCTGAACATAGTGCCAGTTGAACGATTGTCTGTGCCAAGCATCCAAACAGAGGAGACTACTTTGGTGATCCAGATGGCAGATACATGGATGGCACCATACATAGAGTATCTGACACAAGGCGTGTTACCAACGAACAGAAACAAAGCCAGCACCCTTCAGCAGTAGGCTGCTAGGTATATCCTGGTCGATGGAATCTTGTACCGAAGGGGATACTCGATGCCACTCCTCGGATGTATTTCGAAAGAGAAGGCCAAAGAATTGATGAAAGAGGTACACGAAGGCTTTTGTGGGGACCACGTTGGGGGGCAAAGCTTATAAAAAAAGATCCTGAGGCAAGGGTACTTCTGGCCAACAATGAATGAAGACTCGATGGAATTTGGGCGAAGGTGCGACAAGTGCCAGAGGTTCTCCGAAATCCCACGAGCAGCCCCTAATGAGCTGAAACAGATGCAAAGTCTGTGGTCGTTCGTTGTCTGGGGTATAGACTTAATTGGATCTCTACCCACAGGAAAGGGCGGCGTCAAGTATGCTGTGGTTGCGGTCGATTACTTCACTAAATGGGCCGAAGACGAACCACTTGCAACCATAACGACCAAGAAAGTGCTGGATTTTGTGGTAAAAAAACATCATATGTCGCTATGGATGGCCGAAGAAAATCAGCTCAGACAACGGCACACATTTTGATAGTGATCTTTTCACGGATTTTTGCGAACGACATGAAATTATCAAGAGCTTTTCTTTAGTCACTCATCCCCAAGAAAATGGAAAAGTCGAAGCAATCAATAAAACGCTAAAGGATACTCTGAAGGAATGACATGAAGAAGCTAAGGGGGCATGGCCAGAACAATTTCTTGAAGTCCTTTGGTCGTACAGAACTTCCCACCGAACAGCAACAGGCCATACCCCATTTTCCTTGGCTTATGGGTATGAGGCTATGTTGCCTGTTGAGTTAGATTCGCCTTCGCATCGCAGAATAACGTACGATCAAGGCTCTAATCGATGAGAAGCGTGAGCAAGCCCAACTCCGAGTAGCTGCTTACCGGCAAAAAGTCACCCGATATTTCAATTCTAAAGTGCATGAAAGGAAATTCAATGTCGGAGATCTAGTACTTTGAAGAGTTTTCCTAAACACCCACGACCAGGTTGCTGGAGTACTCGGACCTAATTGGGAAGGACTGTACCAGATTGAAGAAGTCCTCCATCCAGGCACCTATAAACTTGCTCACTTAAATGGAGATCTCATTCCTCGATATTGGAATGGAGAACACCTACGCAAGTACTATCAATAAACAATTCTTCTTAAGGAATTGGATTGTATTAATTTTACTTTTTACAAGTTGTGAAAAAGGATTGGTCATTTTACGTGACTAATCGCTTATAAGTGTAAGATCTTATTGATCACTCGTACAGACACATTTTGTCCATTTATTACGAGAAATATAAGGGATTGTGCGCAGCCAGTCATTCTTGCCAATTATTGTATTTATTACAAGTATTTGCTCATTACGTGTGTTGTTTTGCTGTATTATCATTTTAATTCCTTTGCTCTGAGCAGTAATGTTCAAACATGTTATGGTCAAGGCAAGTGACCAAGGACCTAAAGCTCCTTAATCATTTGGGTGGCATATAAGGCATCTAGTAAGCAAATCATATCGAAAGGTATGTAAACACATGAGCAAAATAAGTGAAAGCATGCTAAGGTACTTAGAGTATTTTTAAAATTTTGTATTTTGTTAAATCAAACCAAAGTACTATGCTAGGTTTGGTCATGCGAATAGATGTTATGATAAAATGCAAATATTATAATATCTAGAGGAATTCCTTTACACCGCGAGTAGTCGCTGCTCGGATATAATTGTTTGTTAAAAGTAAAAGCTGCCTATGCAGCAATATAATTTTATAATTAAAAAAGTAATTGTCTTTACATCACGACCCGTAGGTCGTGTAGTCAGAAGATAGAAAGAAAAAAGGAAAAAGACTACAAGGCTGGAGGGTCTTGAGGAGTGTCCTGGTCGACAGCAGCGCTAGCTTCATTGTCTACGCCATCTATCCCCGTTGCCAGGGAAATCTCTGGGGAAGCAGGAATTCTAGCTCTTTCTTCTTCCTCCAGGTGAATGGCACACTGGGACATTAGAGTCCATCTCAAGCGCTCAGACAGGTAGCTGAAGTTGGCCTTCTGGTTGTGCTTCCATAACTCGTAGAAGCAAAGGTGGGTGGCTTCCATGTATTTCTCCAAGTTTTTGGCTTCAGTTTCCTCAAGCTCCTTCATGCGCCTTTCCAGCTCCTCTGTCTCCTGTCTGCACACAATCAAATCGAGCTCAAGCTGCTTGGATTGTTGGTAATTGAGTTTGGCACTCTCCCTGAATTTTTCTTTATCTTCTTTGGCTTTCTTCAGGGCGTCCCTGCTTTCCAACAGCTCCTCGGTCAGCGTGGATTTTTGCTCGAGCAGTTCATCATTCAGCTTGGTCAGCTCCGCATTTTTCTCGAGCAGTTCACCATTCTACTTGGTTAGCTCAGTGTTCTTCTCAAGCAGGTCAGCATTTTTCCCCTCGAGTGCTTTCATGGCCTCAGCAAGCCTGGTGTCGAAGTTTTTGGTCTGGGACACCAATGCACCCGCACGGCGCCAGCCAACAGTCATGGTCAGCAATCCCTACAACAAAATGAAAAGAATAAGGCGAGGGCAGAAAATAAAAAGTAAATTACTCAGCAACAGAAAACAACTTACACTGACTATCTCATTCAGCCCTCAATTTAGTATTTGGTCGGTCTCCATGGAGATGGTGCCGTCGATGGCCTCTTGATTGCGTTTTTTTTTGGAGAGCTTGTATATTCTCTCCCTGGCTGAACTGACCACGGTGCTGGACAGGGAGCCTTCGGGTTGAGTACGATGTGTCTGGTTAGAAGGCGCTGGAGGAGTGGAATGTTGATCGACCGGTGCTGGAGGAGTGGAATACTGGTCGGTCGGTGGTGTTGAGGTTGGATGGTCGAGTGGAGATGGAGGTGGCGTGTTTTCCTTCGAAGGAACAACTTCTGAAGGACCCTTGGTCCGGGCCTTCTTTGAGGCGGTTTTGCTGCTCTCTCCCCGAGTCCTCTTGCTGTCTTTCTTCCTGCCTGAGGAAGCAGCAGCGGCCTTGTAATGTTCGAATACGTCTTCAGACGACATATCTGCACAAAAGGAAACAATACAAGCAGTGAGACAAGATATATAGATGGAACTAAAAAATAAAGTAAGGAGATCATAAGTAAAGTACCCGTGCTATAACTACTGGTCGCTACATTACTTACTGAACTATTTATTGCCTGGAAGAAATATGAATTTAAGTTTGGAGTATACTTGAAGTTGTCTTCCCCGTCAAATAAGTGACAAGGAATTGGTAAACTATCTAAGAATGAGAAAACAGTACCGTTCTCATCCGAGGACTTGTCGATGGGGGCAGAGGGTTCGGTAGCTTTCTTTTTTCCCTTTCCTAGTGGAGTTGGGGGAGCAGCAGTTCGCGGGGTGCTGGAGGGTTCCCTGATTGTCACTCCAGTCATCCTCCTCCTTTGAGTTTGTGACACGTCTGGGTGCTGCTCGGGAATCTCCTCGCCGGTGGCACTCCCCGCTGTTGACTCCCTCACATCCTGGTGAGGTGCCAAAAGCCCGACCAGCCTCAGGTTAGCCACTGTGACCAGATGGTTGATGCTCTCCTCTACGTCAGTCATGCTGGCCAAGAGTGCTGATCGGACTTCCATGTCTGGAGTGGGAGCCGGTCGCAACCATGGGCTTGAAAGGCATTAAAAATCTAAGGGAAATGCAGGAAGAATTAAAGAAAAATAAACGACCAGGGGAGTTAAAATATTACCTCCTTGGGTAAAGGCCAGGTTGTTGGCAACCATGTCTGTAGTCAGAAAGTACTCTAGGTGGTACTTCCCCACATTGGAAATAAAGGTTGTATCACTTAGGAAAGTGTGGGACGTTTCCTGGTGAAAGAAGTGGAAGAACCCCGTGTTTTCTTGATCGGGGTTGGATTTTAGGTCGAACAGATAGTTGACATCATGTGGTGTGGGGACAGGCCATTTCTTATGGCTATAAAGGATATAGAGTGCAGAAAGCAGTCTATACCCGTTAAGGGTTATTTGAAAAGGAGCGACCCCGAAATAGTTGGCCACTCCTTGGAAGAAAGGATGGAGAGGCAGGATTGCTCCTGCCTCGATGTGATACCTCGACCAGGCGCTGAAGGCGCCTCCAGGAAAATTCGCCCGTTGGTCTCTGGTGGGTTGGACTAGGGTCACCCCAGGAAGTCCATATTTCTTAATGTAATTTGCAATCATCCTAACCGTTACTCGGCTAGGAGGGGCAACGTACCATTCAACATCTGGTTGAACGACGTTTCGGAGTTGGGCTTGAATTTGGATCCCACGGTCGGGGGTATTTCTTTCTCGACCACTGGTTGAGGGAATTTCAGCCTGAGGAGCAGGCTGATTTGAAGGATTGGAAGGTTTCTTTTTCTGGGCTTTGGACTTTACTCGACCCATATTTTGAAGTGGGGGCGATGGAATGTTTGTGGTGGCGCGAGAAAAGGGAATTTCTGGTATCAACAGTGACAGTTGCTCCTCGTCTTCGAGCAATTGGGCCAGCAAGTCGTCATCGATAGGCTTGTCATCTCCCCACGGACCTTGCATGAAAAACTGCGAAACAGAAAAGGGGGAGATGAGAATTTAAGGCCTAAAACCTTGTGTTTAAAAGTTGGAATAACGCTGCTCGTGTATAAAAGCTAAGCTTTTATACGACCAGCAGTATTCTGATAAAAACATTGTATTTCAAGTGAACAGTTTGGAAAATAGATTAAAATATAGAAGTGAAAAGTTTTCCAGGAAAAACTCTTCGACTCTGAAAGGGCGGGAAAAACCCAGTTTTTCAGCTTGCTTAAAAATCAAATTTTTACTTCGGTTTTACGCCCTAAATCTACAATCTTAACTACCAAACTGACTCCTATCACCTAAAAAACATTATTTCACTACCCTATCAAATATCGATCAATATACCCACTTACCCAAAAACAACTTCAACCAAGAACATTCAAAAGCTCAGAGATAAAACAGATATAAGAAGGTTTTGCATGGCATCCCAAACGACAAAAAGATTCAGGGAACTTACTTGGATGAAAGTTAGAGTATGAACACAAATGTTTTGATCGTCTGAACGAAAGTTCCTTAGATCAGCAATGAAAGCTTCTAGGTTTTCTGAGCTATGAAGGTCGAAGTTCTTTAAGGTTCTTGAAGAAGAGAAGGCGAGTGAAAGGTAAAAAGTAAAAATGTGATTTTGGGGTATTATTTATAGTGATCGTGGCGCCATAAAAGAGGTAATCATGGAATTACTTCTTTCAAAGTATGGGGAAGTGCGATAGTCGTCACAAATTTTTTTGGGAAACCGAAAAGACTTGATTAGACATGATTGGTTATCTTTTTTCGAGAAGGCATGGGCGGCTCTGACAGATTTGGTGGGGTAAGCGAAGGGTCAGTTTCCTAAGTTTACTTTATGCTGGTCGCAGTAAAGTAAATTTGGGGGCAAATGTTTACCCAAAAATGGTTGTTGATGATGTGGCAAGGATTTCTCACATGTGGTTGACACGTGGCAGAGTCAAAATAAGGAGGTATTGTTCGATGATCGACCAGCTACACATTGCTTCACCATACTTCATAATTAGATACAACCAGTCTGGTCGTATGATTCGGTTTATTTCCTTTAAAGATTGTAATTTTATAATAATTACGTTGATTATTTCTTCTTTATTACCTCGATACACGGATATTAAGGAAAGTTAAGGCCCATTGGCCCATGTAACCCCCCTTGAGCCTATAAATATGCATGAAATAGTTCAAGGAGGGGACTTTTGCCTTTTTTTATCTTTTTCCTAAATACTAAGAGAAAGAGCATACAGTGCGATTATCCTCCAAATAGTTGTATTTCTCCTAAGGCTTGTGAAACTCAAGAACCCTAGTTCTTTGATCACGACATTGGGATTCAATATTAATAATAGCACTAAGTGGACGTAGGTCATTACCATTCATTAGGGTCGAACCACTATAAATCGTTTGTGTCTATTCTTTACCATTAGATTACATTTTTTATTGTTATCACATTTCTTATCGTATTCTTGACTCCGTGTCGTTGGCCAAATCAAGGGTCAACACATAGGTCCCCGGATCGACTCTATAAACATTGTACAGGGTAATAAAACAAGTATGGGAATATTTTTTGAGGAAATAAGTTTTTGGGCAAATAAGTAATTATGAGATAATTATGGAAAATATATTTATTATTTAATTAATTGTAATTTTCATAATTATTAATTAATTAAATAAAATAATTAGTTTTGAATTAATTATGTCATCTTATTTTGAATTAATTTGAGAAATTAATTTAATATTTAAATTTTGGAAATTTAAATTTAGATAACTGATTTGAAATAAATTAGATATCTTATCTGGATTGTTAGATTGGTTTTGAATCAATTTAATATATTTTGAATATAATAATAGATAAGTTCTATTTTAATTGAATTAATTACCCTAGATGACTAATGTAAATATGTATTATTATATTTCTCTCAAGAGAAGATACAGAACGTAATATTCTATCTAACTAAAAGAGAGTTTTTTCAGGGAGAAAAATAAAGAGATAAAAGAAGTTGTTTCAACCCTTCTCTTTACCCAAACTTCATTGATTTCATGTGTTGACATGGAGTCCTAAATTTTCCTATTGAATCTCTACATTCTCACACACGTTCTATTGTGTAGAGATTACGGCCTGGAAGACTTTGGTGTGAGTCTTGCGTGCTTGGATAAGATGATCGTTTATTATACAAGAAGATAGCAATGACACTTGATAGGCTTCAAGAGGTAAATCTTCTTCTATTAAATTAATATATATAAATCATAAGATCCCTTATATAAAATGGTTTTATATATAGAATTTTTGTAATCTACTGGGGCCATAAATCGCATTCCGCTGCGCACTCGGAAAATATCTTTCCAACATCTATAACGTAACACTAGGGCCTATTGCCCAATTTCTCATATAACCAGCCTTAGAGCTTGCCAAGAGGGTCTAGCGCTTAACATTTCAGTTGGCCTTAGGGTCGTTCAAGCGTATATCTTGCTTCCTGGTTAGTTTAACCACATCGGTCGGTGTCCAGCACGCTATCGCCGCTCTCGACTCATAAGCCGAGTCTTTTAACCTTCGACTGATAAGTCGAGTTCTTTTAACTAGGGGTGAACATTTGACCTGCGAAACCCGCCCGACCCGAACCTCGAGAATCCAATTTTTCAGAACTCGTTCATTTTGGGCCTAATCCGATTTGAACCCGACATATGTCAGGTCAGGTTCGATTTCTAAAGTTTAGCATGCACGGGTTCGGGTTACACCTGAACCCGACCGAGTTTAATTTAAAAAAAAAAACTTAACTGAAACCCTAAAAAATAAACACTTTCTTTCTTCTCTTTCCCTCTCATACTCACACACAGGGGGCAGCCTCTCTCTCCACTCCACCCATACACACAGACGGCACGACAGTACCTGCACCAGACTTGACTGAAACTCCTTCACCCTCCCTCCCTCATGACTTCACCACCACCACCTCTCTCCGCTGTTCTTCTCTCTCACGCACGGGCAAGACCCACCACCACCACCTCCTCCCACCACCACAGCAGACCCCACAGGCGCAGCCAGCCACCAGCCACATCCTCTCGTACTCAGGGAGCACGCTGGACCAATGGGGACCTCCTCCCACCGCCGCCACAGCACCACCAGCCAGCCGACCACCTCCTCTCATCCCATAGTACTTAGTGAGCACATCTTTAATTATTTATATTTTATATTTAATTGTAATTTGTTTAATTACTAAATAGGTAAACCGATACCAAACTATCAATAATTTTTTTTATATAAAAGCAAGTAAATTAATTAATTAGTTAATAACAACAATGTCAAATTTAACTAAAAAATTATTATTAATTGTTGTAATTACCTTTACAAACTATTTCTTAATAATGACCACATATTTATGTTTGCTTAATTGTTCTGTTTCTGTGTACGTAGAGTAGAGATAGGCAGCTACATAAATTTGAGAGCTAAGTAAAAGCTTCTATTGACCCCAATATCAAAAGATATTTAAAGAATTAATGATAACTATTAATTAATAAATTATTTATTTTTGTTGATTTACATATTAGAACAAAATCAGACTAGTCTAAAGTAAAGTCATTGTTTCTACTTTGAAGCTTGAAGTAAATATATTATATTTGTTATATCATTTTTATTGTAGTGGATTATCTTTGTTATACTGGATATTAGGTTTGTTCATTGTTGTGTGCTGCTCTATTGTAGTGGATTATAGGCTTGTGTGATGCTCTATTGTAGTGGATTATACTTTATAGGCTTGTGTGCTGCTCTGTTGTAGTGGATTATAGGCTTGTGTGTTGCTCAGTTGTAGTGGATTATAGGCTTGCGTGTTGCTCTATTGTAGTGTGTTGTAGGCTTGTGTACTGCTCTGTTGATTAGTTTCTTCTTTAATATGTTGTGTTAGGTAATGGATATTGATGAGATAGATGAAACTCTTCCTCCGATATATGATCAAGATCAACCACCTCTCACTCAGATTGAAAACTCTACTCCTCCTACTCCTACTAAAAAGGGTAGAAAAACTAGGGCTAGAAATAGGAGTATACCTTCCATCCCTACTGGGAAAACAAAGGGAAAATGGTCATCTGTTTGTGATCATTTTACTAAGGGAGATCCTCCTCCACCCTCGACAGATCCTAACGAAGAACCTCCTCCCCACAAGTGTACATATAATTATTGTGGGTCTAACTTCTTGTGTGACACTAGAAAACATGGGACTAGTCATTTGCAGAACCATTTTAAGAAAGTATGTGAGCTAAGTCTATTTAAGATTGATGAGTATAAACAAAAGACTTTAAGCTTTCAGCAGTAAAGGGAGGGAAAGAGGGGGAAGCAAGCTTAGTAGCAGTATCTTATAACAAAGAAGCTTGTAGGGTAGCCCTCACACAATATATTGTGTTGGATGAGTTTCCATTTAGACATGTCGAGGGTGAAGGGTTCAAAATATTTGTCAAAACACTCAAACCTAGGTTTGAGATCCCTTCTCGAATGATTGTTGCTAGGGATGTATTGAAGTTATATAAGGAGGAGAAGGTGACATTGAAAAATATTTTGAGCTGTGAGAGGATATCGATTACTACCGATACTCGGACTTCCATTCAAAATTTGAATTACATGGTCTTCACTGCTCATTGGATTGATAATGCTTGGGAGTATAAAAAAAAAGAATGATCAATTTTTTCCAAGTGGTAGATCATAAAGGGGAAACTATCGGAAATGAGATTGAGTTATGTCTCTTAGAATGGGGCATCTCTAAGTTGTTTACCACTACGGTAGACAATGCTTCCTCTAATGATGTTTCCATTAGATACTTGAGGAGGAAGTTCAAGGAGAAATAGAAGGGACTAATTTTGGATGGAAAGTTTTTACATATGAGGTATTGCGCTCATATAGTGAACCTAATTGTCACTAAAAGGTTGAAGGAAAAACATGGGTCAATTGCAACAATTAGAAATGTTGTGAGGTTCGTTAGGTCTTCTCCTTCTAAGATAATTTTTTTTAAGAAGCGTGTGATGGAGGAAAGGATTGAATGTAAAGGGCTTCTGGGTTTAGATGTCCCAACAAGGTGGAACTCTACATATCTAATGCTCAATTGTGCAATGAAATTTTGGAAGGCATTTGATAGGAAGCAATCAAATGCTAATTATATGAAATATTTTGATGAGGTTGACAAAGATGGAAAACCAAAGTAGGGGCCCCCCACTGATGTTGATTGGGATAATGCTCTACTTTTTTTTTAGGTTTTTGGAGACTTTTATGAAATAACATTAAAGTTTAGTGGGTCTACTTATGTTACTGCTAATAAGTACTTCATTGAGATCTACAATATGCAATAGGAGTTGTATGACTTAGCAGTTGACGATGATGAGAATGAGTTATTGAGGACAATGGCAACAAGCATGAAACTAAGTATGACAAGTATTGAGGAAAGCTTGATAATTGTAATGAGGCACTTCTAATTGCCTTGGTCCTTGACCCAAGATACAAGCTTGAGTATCTCAGTCATTACTTTAGTGCTACTTATGATGAGATGACGTGCAAAGAGATGGTGAAAAGGGTAGAGAAGACAATACGGGCAATATTTGATCAATATAATGAGACAACATCAAGTCTTCTTCCATCGACATCTATGACTTAGCTACAGTCTCAGTCTATTGTTAGTGCTTCATCTACGTTCTTCATGCCTGTTAGTGGTCGACCTACTGCCAAGAAGTCACGTCATTTGCATGATGAGTTTGTGGCATGGAGATTGGAGAAGGATGATGGAATGAAAAAAATTGAGGTCGATAAATATCTGGAAGAGGAACCTAAGTTCCAAGTGAGAATTTTAATGTTTTGGGATGGTGGGCTAGTAATGGGTGCAAGTACAGGATCTTATCACTCATGGCTCGTGATGTGTTAGCTATACTGGTTACCACCGTTGCTTTTGAGGCGGCATTTTCTATAGGAGGTCAAGTTTTAGATCCTTTTAGAAGCTCACTAAGCCCAAGGATGTTCGAAGCATTAATTTGTCTTAATAACTGGTGGAGCAGATCACATCAACCCGTCATTGTTCGAGATTATATGGATGAAGAAGAAGCGCTTCAAACATCAGAGTATCTTGAGTCAAGTAATTTATTACATTTTATTTGGATTTTCATGGTCTAACTTGCAACTTATAACTTATACATATTTATTTTAAGTGTGTGAATGTTTTATAATCTAATATTTATCTTTTATATTAATAATATTTGTAGAGATGACCGATGATCCTACAAGTGTTGGGCCAACTTCATTCTCTGTCATATTTCAATCTTCAGCCTCATCAACTGCACAACAATCTATGAATTGAAAGAATTGCTTGTTAAAATTAATTCGTGCCTTATTTTACTTAGTGTGTTGTTATTTATTATCCTTGATTTATTTTCCTTAATAATTTTTTTTATTTGAACATTTGAATTTTGAAAGGCAGGAAGGAAATGAAGGAAGGAGTGGTGATGGACTTTCTTTATATTTTGAATTTTCATGGGCTTTTTATGTTTCTGATTGTAGAGTTATGGACTTTATTATGGTTGTAGTTAAGTTAACTAGTTATTTACTTTATGGACTTTATGTTTGTTTACTTATGGTTGTATTTTGGGATTTTTGACATTTTTATGTTTGTAATTTGGATTTTGGACATTAGATAATAGATAATATGTAAGTGATTGGACTTTATGTTTAAGTGTTTTACTATATTACTTTTGTAGTTTGTTTCTTGAAATGCATTAAAATGACATTTCTTTTCTAATTTCTAATTTCTATAAACTTATGTTTCATGATTATATTTTTTTCAAAATTTTTACCAAGGCCCCATTTGTAAAAAAAATCAATTTTTAACAACAAACTTTAAAAATTAAAAAAGTGTAAAAAAATGGTATTTTTGAAAAATTTGTACCAAGGCCTATTTTTGGCCCAAAGCCCAATTGGGGGCCGCAACACCCCAAGAACAGAGCCGGAATGCGACATGGAAAACTTAGAAAACCAGCGATTTTTAAAATCACCAATCCTCCTAAAACCATCCCAAAACATGGTTTTCACATGTTTTGACCATAATAATGGTCCCAGTAGCTCAAATATTCACTAAACAATCTAAAACTAAATCAAAATCCCTTCAAACTAGGAATTCAATATAACTTTAAAAGAAAACTATAAAACTAGAACTAAACCTCAAATAATTGAGTTACCTCTGCTTGAATTCGACCCAGTTATGATTCCCTTAAGCTTAAATAACTTTCTACTTTCCCTTAACCTTCTTAAAATTCAATCCTCCTTCAAATCCTCCAAGCTTAGAGATAGGGAGAGAGAGAGAGAGAGAAAATGAGGGAGAGTGAGAGAGAGACTATGTTTTGTTACTCTGGTGTTATCCCAAAAATTGGCATATCTGAGGTGGCACTAAATTTGGACACGTGGAGCAAACTGGTCAGACCCCCCGACAAGTTGGTCAATAAATACCTGCAGGAAATACAAACAAGTTACTGCTTGGCATGCTATAGGCTCACTTGCCTGACAGGACCCCCAGATACTTGTTGGTCCATATGACGAGCAGATATACCTGCTCGGATGAAAGTCGTTACACTCTCCGTTGGAACTCTGCGAGAATCACCCAACCACCGGCAAAGATCGCCTAACAGCCCTGAAGACTCGGTCAAACCTCCTAACAAATAGGACTGAAACTACCTACAAGAAGAAAGAGATATTTCCCTATCAGTTATGCTCAGGCGCAACCCGGGGGCAAGGGGGACAATATAAATACAAACCCTCCACCACAGTGGAGGGGTTCAGAAGAATAGCCTACTGACCATCATTAGGGGTATACCGAGCAGTTTCGCTCAGTATTTAGCAGGGACTCTGCCACATTGTATTGCTTTTTACACATAAAATTCCACTTGTAATCTCTTGTGATCTTGTGTAAGCCTTCAAGATTAATGCAAAACTAAGAGGGTGTAGGTCATTACCGATCTTTCGGGCTGAACCTTTATAAATCTTGTTGTTCTTCATTATTTATTGCCCACTATTACTAGGTTCTTGGCTCATTTATAGCTCATTGATTGTCTAATTGAAAGCTCTCTAATTAATTATTTGACTTCGCGTCAGTTGGCTAAAAAACCAATCAACATTGTGGTGCTTTCATTGAGAGCCTAAGACAATCACATTCGGATTCTACCGCTGCAAGGATGGTAGTCTCAACCAGAAAGTCAAGCCAAGAGCCTCCAGAGCCCGAGGCTAAAGTCCCTCACCAAGTCCCGTCGACAAGCAATTTCAACGGGCAGTGAAGTAATTTGCCGCCTAGGAATCCACCTAGTGTTAAGGGGAAAACCGCTAGGCCCACTACAACAGAACAAGGGGCTGCTGCTTCCACTGGAATCACTTAGGCAGGAACATCAGGTGGAACTGCTGTGTGGGGTACCGACCAACAGGGACCTAAAGCTGGAGGTCCTGGATGATATGAACCCCCATAGATATTGAAGGACTCGGCCTTGAAATTGATCAGATAAGGAAAGTTGTTGGGCAGATGCAAGATCAGCTTGCTTCCATGAACCAGGGACGAGCCACTATGCAGGAGGCCCGTAATGAAGCTTTCGAAAAGCAAATGAGAGATTTTCAAGAGTGGATGGATCGGCATGCCCAGGAGGTACAGGCCCGTCAGGAAGACATAGAACGCCGTACTTGAGAGGCAGCCGAGTCCATCTGCAATTATATGCAGCAGCAGCAGCAAACCCAAGGTATGGGAATTGCAACTGGAACTACTGCCCAAAACCAACAACGCCCTCCCTTTTTTGGTTTCGGTGAAGGTGTCATTCATGGGCCAGAGGCTCAACCTCAGAATGGAAACTAGGGGCTGACCAGGAGTCACAGATCTGGTCGGGGTGCCCAAATGAACAATAATGGACGACCCTTACCAGCTGATGAGCAGGTCTTGCCAAGGCGTGGCATGGGACAAGACCAAGCAGGAAATTTTGGGCCAAGATCTCAGGGTAGCGACCGTAACAGGGGTGCCGCAAGACGAGATGGCAACCCCCAAGCTCCAGCACCAAATAGGAATGATCAACCCCCAAAATTACCAACAACAACCTGGTCGATATAGACAACATCAAGAGTACCGACCAAGGTCCCGAAAAGATGAGCCAGAAGTTAGTAGAACATACAGGCCCCATTATGCTGATGGGTATGACCATGATGAAGCAGGAAGCCAAGTTCGCCAATAGAATAATCAAGGGCAGAAAGGTAACCAGCCGAAGGACCGTTTGTCGCACAATGGCAGGATGTCCCAAACAACCAACCACCTCAGGGTGGAGGGCTCCAAGGAGTACCTCCAGTGCCAGGTCGAGTAGACAACCAGAATGCTCAGGGCATACCTCAACCAAATTCCATTTTCAACCAAATGGGCCCCATGGGAGGTGAAGACCTTCGAGATGCTCTTAATCACAGTGGGGAAAATCGGGATTCGAACAACGTAGTTCCGTCTGAGCCTGTTCGGGACCCGAGAATGGATGAGATATGTAATGTAGCACAGCCCCAGGTAGTTGCACACCCTGACATCCAAGCCAAGTTGGATCTATTAACCTGACTGGTAAAGGACTTGACAACTCCTAAGTTAACGGATATTGAAATGGAAAGGCAGAGAGGTTCCCCATTTTCAGATCGAATTAATCAGTTGCCCATACCTGTCAAATTTAAAATGCCATCATGGAAAATGTATACTGGGCTGGAGGACCCAGTATCTCATGTTCATCACTTTGAACTACAGACTGATTTACAGGGAGTTAGGGATGATGCCAGCTGCAGGATCTTCCCAGCCACCCTATAAGAAATTTCCCAGCAATGGTTTTTTAAGTTACCACCAGGATTGATTACATCATATGATGGATTTATGTGCTCGTTCTATTCCTAATTCTCCTCAGTAATGCCCTTTCCCGCCGAACTGAATGACCTTGTGGACATAAAATAGAAAGATAATGAACCTTTAAATGAATACATTTGACATTTTATGCGGGAAGCCACCAAGGTGAAATCCCTCAGTGATGTTGGTAAATTAATAGCCATCAATTTAGGAATTAAGGTAAAGAATCTATTCTAGAGCAGCTTGAAAAGGAAGGTTGCACGTACCACACAGGAGTTCCTTGATCGGGCAGAGGAATTTATCAAGCTAGAGGAGCCCGAGAGGAAGGTGGATAATCCAACTCAGGCGGTTGCCGAGCAAGGGAAAAAAGATGTTGGAAATACCACCAATCCTGTAGAAGGAGCAAAGAATGGGGCTAAGAATGGCAAACGCAGTAATAGGAATGGAAGTAGCGGTAACCAGAACGACAATAAGAAGCCTAAGACCGCTAAGCTTCCAAAACCACGGGAATATGTTCCCAAATTTACTACTTACTCCGTCCTGTTAGAGACCTGGGCAGATGTTTTTAATGCCACATAGGCTATCATTTCGTACAGAAGACCTCCACCGATGAGGAAGGATGTTAATAGACAGGATATGACCAAGTTCTGTCGGTTTCACAATGACTATGGTCACGAAAGCAATGAATGTAACCACTTGAAAGAGGAGACAGAATTCCTCATTAGACAAAACAATGCTCATCTGAAGAGGTATGTACGGCCGACTGCCAACCAACATCCTCAACAATAGTCTCAGCAGTATCAGAGCAGTCAGCCTATCCTACCACCACCAGTTGATGGTCGACTAGATATGATCTACGGCGGGCCACATTTGGCTGGCAACTCCAGCAAGGCTCGAGAAAGGTACGCTCGTTCTCATAGGTATGAGCAAGAAGAAGATGTATTGGCTGTCCAGAACCGTACTCCCAAACAAACTCGCTACGAATGTGAGCCTACCACATTTAGCGAGGAAGACACAAGTCATGTACATCATCCACATAATGATCCATTGGTGGTAGAAGTACAGATAGCTAAAATGATCGTAGCTCAAATGATGATTAACCATGGATCATCTACCAATATCCTGTTCAAAAGTACCCTAGAAAGGATGAATTTAAGCATCAGAGATCTAGAACCATGTGAGCAGCTACTAAATGGATTTACAGGGAATGGCGTGGCCCCAGCTAGAAGCATAAGGTTGCCTTTGATAGTAGGAACGACACCTAACAGCAACACAGTAATGGCTTTGTTCATGGTGATAGACATCTCTTCTCCGTACAATGCCATGATAGGCTGACCAGCCCTATATGACCTCTGAGCAGTCACTTCAGTCTTCCATCTGCTTGTCAAATTCCCAACCCGAGTAGGTATAGGATGTCTTAAAAGGAACCAACTAGTGGCCACATAATTTATAATTCGTCGGTAAAAAAGGCAGGGAAGGTAGCCTGCACCGCACAGCCTGAGGCCCCAGTCACCAAAAATAGGATGCAGCCCTAAACGGGGAGGGGGGGGGGGGGGGCATAGACCCAAATTTTGGGGATATTGATATTGGAGTGGGCCCAGTTGAAGAATTAGAAGAGGTCCCGATTTAAATAAGGTATGCCCGAAGGACTGCTTCCCACTTCCGAGAATTGACCAATTAGTGGACGCTACAGCCAGCCACGGGATCTTAACTTTTATGGATGCCTATTCGAGGTACAACCAGATAAGTATGCATCCACCCGACCAGGAGCATACTAGCTTCCGCATGGATGTGGGGCTATACTGTTATAAAGTTATGCCATTCGGTTTGAAAAATGCTGGAGCCACGTATCAATGATTGGTAAATTGTATGTTCAAAGACCAAATAGGAAATAACATGGAGGTTTACGTGGATGATATGTTGGTAGAATCAAAAAGGCCGAGGGGCACATTGAGGACATGGAGAAATGCTTCAACATCCTGAGGCAGTATAGAATGAAATTGAACCCACTAAAATGCTCCTTTGGTGTGGGGTCGGGAAATTTTTTAGGGTTTATAGTAAACTCTCGCGGAATTGAAGCAAACCCCGAAAAGATAAAGGCACTACTAGACATGCCCTCTCCAACCAGGATCAAGGACGTGCAGAGTCTAACAGGACGCATAGCAGCACTCAACAGATTTGTGTCTAAATCCACTGATTAGTGTATTCTATTTTTTAATATTCTTAGAGGCACAAAGAAATTTGAATGGACCGAAGAATGTGAGCAAGCGTTCCAAGCTCTAAAGCAATAGCTGGCACAACCCCCGATCCTTTTAAAACCTCTGGAGGGTGAAGAACTATGCATATACCTGGCAGTAACTCAACACGTTGTCAGTGTAGTCCTAGTCAGAGAAGAAAACAAGATCCAGCATCCAGTCTACTATGTTGGTAAGAGGCTGGTCGAAGCCGAGAACAGGTATCCTTTAATTAAAAAATTAACTTACTGCCTGCTCTTATCGTCCAAAAAACTCTGTCCATACATCCAAGTGCATCCCATTAAGGTTCTTACCGACCAACCATTGCGCCAAGTCCTGCTAAAGCCAGATACCTCTGGTCAGTTACTAAAATGTTCTATAGAGCTCGGACAATATGAAATCACTTACCGGCCCTGAACAACCATTAGAGGCCAGGCTCTTGCAGATTTTGTAGTTGAATGTACCAGGCTGCCAGGAACAGTTGAAGAAGTGGCCGAGCAATCACCAGGGTCTAGACCACCGAACTGTACGGACTCCAGGCAGAACACCGAGAATCCAGTGACCAGTATTGTTCATTCCGAGGAAGAACCCTAGGTATGGAAGTTGCATGTCGACGGCTCAGCTACCGATCAACTGTTTGGGGTCGGTCTAACATTAATCACTCCTGAAGGGCAACGCATCCATTGTGCACTTTGTTTTGGATTTAAAGCATCCAATAATGAAGCAGAGTATGAAGCATTAATCGCGGGGCTGAGGTTAGCCAGGGAAGTAAAGGCTGAAGCCTTAGACATATACAGTGATTTGTAATTGGTTGTCAATCAAGTCCTCAGATAGTACACTACTCGGGGGAAAACGATGGCCTATCTTGATAAGATCAAAGACCTGCTTGCTCAGCTTAAGAGGTACAATATCCAACAAATACCAAGAGAGCAAAATGCCTCAGCAAATGCACTGGCTAGACTAGCCAGCAGTGTTGTAATGGACAAGGCCAACCTAGTCCCTATTGAATACCTAGCCTAACCAAGTATCAACCTACCAAAACCAATCTTTCTTATAGACAACACTCCATCCTGGATGACCCCGATTGCAGCTTATTTGGAACACGACATCCTTCCCAATAGTCGCAATGAATCCAGAAAATAAATGAGGAAAGCTACTCGGTATATAATCCTGGACGAAGTTATGTATAGAAGGGGATTCCCCATGCCATTATTCAGGTGTGTCAACCAAATAGAATCAGGACGGCTGCTAGGCGAAGTACATGAGGGTTTCTGTGGGAACCATGCAGGGGGGAAAGTCTGTCTAAGAAAATTTTAAGGCAAGGCTACTTTTGGCCAACTATGAACGAAGAAGCCTTTGAACATGTTCAAATATGTGACAAGTATCAAAGCTTTTCCAAGACACCCCGAGCAGCACCAAACGAACTTACTCAAATGCAGAGCCTGTGGCCCTTCGCCATTTGGGAAATTGACCTTATTGGTCGGTTACAAAAGGGAAAAGGAGGAGTTCAATATGCGGTCGTAGCAGTTGATTACTTCACCATGTGGATAGAGGCCGAGCCATTGGCAACTATCACTTCCAAAAAAGTACTGGATGTTGTGGTAAAAAATATAATTTTTAGGTTTGGTCTACCCCAGAGAATAGTATCCGAAAATGGCACCCAGTTTGACAGCAAACTGTTCACTGATTTTTGTGCCAGAAACTGCATCACAAAAAGTTTCTCAACACTCCCCTCGGCCACCATGGACACATCTCCCCAGACAAGTTAGCACACCCATCCAATCACCTCACCTTGGCCACTCTTCGGTAACTGCACATTACACTAAATGGAGGGCTATTATGATGCCTTATGATTCCAAAAAGTGGCGGGAAGAACTGAAAGGTCATCTTTTGGAAATACAAAGGCTATTAACTACACCAAGTGTTATGCCTCGTAGCAAGGGGTGTGTACCCCTGACCAGGCTAGACGGGGTGACCTCCAGAAGAAAGTTTCCATGCTGCTTAGCACCACTACAAACTTAGGGGGCAAATGTTATCCCAAATATTTGCATATCTGACGTGGCACTAAATTTGGACACGTGGAGCAGACTAGTGAGACCCCCCGGCAAGTTGGTCAATATATACCTACAGGGAATACGAACAAGTTACTTCTTGGCATGCTATAGGCTCACCTGCCCTGCAAGACCCCCAAATACTTGCTGGTTGGTATGACGAACAGATATACCTGCTCGGATGAAATCCGTTACACTCTCTGTTGGAACTCCGCGAGAATCGCCCAACCACCTGTAAAGAGCGCCTAACAACCCTGAAGACTCGGTCAAACCTCCTAACAAATAGGACTGTAACTACTTGTGAGAAGAAAGAGATATTTCCCTATCAGTTATGCTCAGGTGCAACCCGGGGGCAAGGGGGACAGTATAAATACAAACCCTCCACCCCAGTGGAGGGGGTTCAGAAGAATAGCCTACCGACCAGCATTAGAGGTATATTGAGCAGTTTCGCTTAGTATTTAGCAGGGACTCTGCCACATTGTATTGCTTTTTACACATAGAAATCCACTTGTAATCTCTTGTGATCTTGTGTAAGCCTTCAAGATTAAAGAAAAACTAAGAGGACGTAGGTCATTACCGATCTTTGGGGCCGAACCTCTATAAATTTTTTGTTCTTCATTATTTATTGCCCACTATTACTAGGTTCTTGGCTCATTGGTTGTCTAATTGAAAGCTCTTTAATTAATTATTTGACTCCACGTCAGTTGTTTAAAAAACCATTCAACATCTACTTTTTGTTTTTGTTTCCTAAACCCTAAGTTAATAAACTCAGCTGAGAGAAAAAAAAAGGTCTAAGAGTCCAAAAGACCAAAACTCCCCCAATTCAATACTTTCTCTCAAACGCCCCTCGAGGGTAAAATCGTCATTTTAACCTCCCGTATCTTAATACACTTAAAATTTCTGGTTAATCCCGCTAAACTCGGAATATCACTAATTCTCCCAAAATATGACTCATACTCTAGTGAGTCCTGGTAACTCACCAAATTACCGAAATACCCCTTGGCTCACCCCGAGTCGGGTATAAATTCCCCGTTGTGACTAAACCGCTATCTTGCTCGAAAAGACCGACTCCTGCCGAATATCTCAGATATATCCACATAATAATGTGGTCTCACTCACATAATATCATATAATTACAATTAGACCCTCAACGGGTCAAAATTACAAATATGCCCATTTAAATAAACGCGGGCCTATTTCACACATTTAATACACCTAAACATGCATAATCAACTATATAATAATATAATCCATGAAATTCACATAATCACATCAATATCCAATTAATTCACATAATATTCCAATATTGCCCTCCCGATCCCCTAATCAAGGTTATTAGGAATTTTGGGACGTTACAGTTGTCTTCTATCACTCTCTTTATATCGATTTGATGGTAGAACTAAACAAGATACATGTTGTTTTGTAATTCCTTAAGTACATTCCTCTCTCTGGACGCCACAAAGCATTATGTCAAAATCAATTAGACATTGTGTTAGAAACTTTCCGACCAGACATCATCGGGATCTATTCCTTCTTCTTTCGCCACATTGTCATACGAAATCCCACTATTCTCCTCCTCCTCCAGGCTTATAATAGCACAACGAGATTCAATCTCCTGCATGAAAGTTGTAACGTCCCAAATTCCATAATAAGGCTTAGTGTCTTGATTAGGGGGTCAAGAGGGCAATAATTGGATTAATTAAGTGTTTATGTGATATGTGTATATTATAAGTGTTTTAAATATGCATGTGGGTCCGTTTCTTATTAGAATGGTTATTTTCGTAATTTTGACCCGTTGAGGGTATATTTGTAAATATATTTATTTTGTGATTTAGACCAAATTATTATGTGGATAAATTGAGTTATTCGGCACGAGACGGTTCTAGTGAGAAAGTTAGCAGTTTAGTCACAACGAGGTCAAATACCCGGCTCGGGGTGAGCCCATGGGTATTTTGGTAATTTAATACATTATCAGGATTTATCGGGTAATGGGAAGTTATTTGGTGATTACTTGGAGATACTAGAATTAATTGGGAATATTGGTGTTAATTGAGATTAGTGGGAAATGGTGGCAGAAGACGATTTCACCCTTGAGAGTATTAAAGAGAAAGCTTTTGGGTGAGGGGCATTCTAGTCTTTTCTTGCCCTTGGAATGGTTTAGTCTATAGGAAGCTTACACAAGGAAATCAGATAACCACAAAATACTTTGTCGCTCTCTCTCTCTCCCTCTCTCTCTCTCTCTCTCTCAAGTTTTCCCTCTACCTCCCTCTCATTTTGTAGAAGTTTTGAGTTTTGGAGGATATTGACTTGAATTGAGGGCTTGGAGCTAGGATTGGATTAGGAAGAGCTTAGGGGTCGAATTACACAGCTGAGGTAAGATTCTTTGCTCTGTTTTTGCTGAGTGAATTTCTGGTGTAAGTTTTCTCTTGATTTTTAAGCTTATGGTTGGGTTTTGAATTGGAGTAAGGTTTTGGCAAATTTTTTGGTGTATTTGTGTGTTCCTTAAGTGTATTATTGAGGTTTTGGGACTCAATTATGGGTTTGGTTGTTATTTGGGATGAATTTTGAGAGATTTGACTCAAATAAAATGTTGGAAATCTAGGTTCGCGGGGTTGCGCTGCGACGCTGTTCTTGGAGCGTCGCGGCCCATATGAACTCAGGGGCGTTGGGGTTCTTTTGAACCGCCTTAGCGCCATGATGCCTAGTGGGCTGCGCTGCGATACGTGAGGTTTCAAGTTGCGGTTTTCTTTGGGGCACGTCACGGTGCTAATTGGGAAGGATAGCCAAGTGAGGTTTCAAGTTGCGGGGACTCAATCCTAAAGGCTCAATAAGGATTCTACTACTCTTTTTAGTATAATTCGAGGTCCCGGAGGCTAGGACTCGGTTTGAAAGCCTTTATTTGTTGGTATTAAAAGAGTAAATCAAAGATACGCAACAAGGAATGGGCCATTTTAAATAATTATTAATACCAGCCAACATTATACACATATGTGTATATTAAATCACATACAATCAGATTAGAGATTACCTCTTGTAGCCTATTAAGTGTCCTCGAATCTTTTTGTATAAAATCAATGATCTTCCTATCCAAGTTCTGAAACTCACACCTTGATCTTCCAGACCAATCCTAAAAAACACACAAGGACGTGTGTGGGCACGTAGGATTCGATAGGTTGATTTATGACTCTCTAGATGTACTCAACACATGAGATCTAGAGAGGTCTAATAGAGAAAAGATATATTAGATAGTTTTTCAGGTTTAGGAACAACTATCGTTTTCTTTTTCAGAGAGAGAGCCTGCCAGTCTATGAAAAACAACTCTTGAAAAGTATCACTTCTTTTCAATTTATAAAGATAATTAACTAATTTAATTAATCTTTATTTTATTAAAATAAAACTCATTAGTTATAACCTTATTTAATTATTTAATTTAAATCATATTAAAAAATAATTAAATAAACAAATTATTTGAAATTCAAAATTCAAATTCCAGGGATATGAAATCTCTGTGTGTCGACCACACCATTAGGGTTATCCCTAATTTTCTCATTCGTTTATTTAATTAATATTTAAGACAATATATTTATCCCAAAATAAATATCAATTCATCCAAAATTAACTTTATCTTAAAATATCAGTTTTAAATAAATAAATATCTTATTTTAAATAAGATAATTATTAATCTCTCTTTATATATTAATCCAAACAAGATTAATATTAATTTTAATCTATAGTTTTCAAAATAAAAACTATATAGTTAAATAATTAATTAATTCATAATTAATCAATTTCCTATAATTATCACATAAGTATCTCCTTGCCCTGGAAAATTAATTTCTTTGCAATTAAGTCCTTCTCTCGACAAATCTTTCTTTTGACATCCTTACCCTTGAGAGTGTAGGACAGAGGTGATCTGGGGACCATGGACCTTTAATACGAAGCTCCAATAAACTAGATTATTAATTAAACTCTCTAATCCAATAATCTTATTTATTAATTACATGATTACTCCACTATAAATATGGAATTGCACTCTAAGTATTTATAGAATTATATTTACAAAGTTTTCTCTTGTAGTCATTGATATAATCAATAAATGCAGTTCTGTCCTCCGTTTATGGGTTCATTGATTAGAGCTGGTCAAAATTACTGTATTACCCTTCTAATTACCTCTTGATCCTTAAGTACCATTAATTCACTATCGAATAATTAATCAATAATAAAATTATAGATTTGAGCTCAATAACTATTCTGTTCCAGAATTAACCCTTAAGGGAACCAATATTCGATCTGTTAGGAAATTATGAATTCCATTATTGTAATTCATGTTCCCAACCATTCATGATATTGAATCTCAAAAAAAAAAAAAGTCATTAGCCTCGTTATACTAAGAAACCTTGACAGGTGAATCAATAAACACAAACAGGAGTTCATGAATACTCAGGATTTAGACTGATCTACAAATAATCATCTATTATGATAAGAATCAAATCTTTATGTCAAATGGAAAGTTTATAAATATAATTAATTCTTATCGGTCCTATCATATATAATCTCTATAATATACAACACATTTACTAAGATGTCTATTTACATCAGTACTCTGAATCTAGATCACTCGCATCTTGTATGATTAGCAAACCGTACTAGTAACCATTCATTGCAGATTTCATACTTTAATATGTTATTGACTATTTTATTCATTATATTTTATCTTAATTATTTCATACTAATACAAGATCATATTCGCATGAATGAATAAGGAATTTTCTTGATATTATCATATAATTAATTCAAACATTAATTATAACATTCAAAAATAATAAAATTGTACTTTTATTTAAATCAATAAAATGTCTTTACATGCTTTTACGACATTAATACTAACAATCTAACACTTGCCCTCAAAGCAAGTGATGCATCTCCCTTAATCCCATGTTGCACACGTGACCCATGAACGACTTTTCAGGAAGTGTCTTCGTAGATGGGTCAGCCAGGTTCTGTTCCGACGTTGTCTTCATAACAGTCACATCTCCTCGGTGCATAATCTCTCAAACCAGATGGTATTTCCTTTCTATATGATTTCCTCTCTCGTGGCTTCTTGGTTCCTTGGAGTTAGCTATTGCTCCACTATTGTCATAGTATAGGATTAGTGACTTATCCATATCTGGAACTACTTCCAGATCAGTGTAGAACTTTCTCAACCAAACTGCCTCCTTAGCTGCTTAACAAGCTGCTATGTAATCAACTTACATGGTTGAATCTGCTATGCTAGATTGTTTAATACTCCTCCAAACCACAACTCCTCCACCAAGAGTGAATACTGACCCAGACGTCGACTTACAACTGTCTTTGTCTGATTGGAAATCAAAATCAGTGTATCCAGTAGGGTTCAACTCATCTCTTGAATATACAAGCATATACTCTCTCGTTCTCCTAAGATACTTGAGAATGTTCTTTACTGCAATCCAGTGTTCCAAACCAGGATTTGATTGATAATGACTCACAACCCTTGTTGCATAGCATATGTCGGGTCCTAATTGCTGAAGCATAGGGATACTTTCTCATATCCTCTTCCTTCTGAGGTGTCTTAGGACACTGTTCCTTGGAGAGAGTAATTCCATGTCTGGTCGGTAACTAACCTTTCGTGGAATTCTCCATAGAGAATCTTTTCAATACCTTATCGATATATTAGCTTGAGAAAGTGCCAAGACCTTGTTCTTCCTATCCCTTAGGATTTGGATTCCCAGAACATAGCTCGCCTCGCCCAAATATTTCATTTGGAACTTTTCAGCTAACCACTTCTTCACGTTTGACAATGTGTCTACATTGTTTCCAATGAAGAGAATGTCATTGTAACACCCTGGATAACCAAGGCCGTTACACGGTGTGATTATAAATGTGCAAGACTTACTAATCAAGTCACTTAGTTGAAAACGTGATCCTAAAGTCATAATCAGGTTAGGGTAAAAAGGTTTTGGTCATAAACAGGAAAATTCTCATTTAAATAAACATTTAATACATGGGATCCCAAAACTAGGTTTTAAAGGACAGTTTACAAAAATTTCAAAGCTATATACATCCATAAGCCACTCTAATGGCAAATTACGCATTTTAGGTTTTCCTATCCCTGCATTATTCCTCGACCGTGGTGGACGAGCAGCTGACTATGTACATTCTACCCTAGAGCTCTCCAACTCAGGATTGGTCCACCTTGCCCTTGCCTTTACCTGCACCACGTAGCACCCGTGAGCCAAGGCCCAACAAGAAAACCATAATGCAGAGCATAAACGATACAAACTAACAAATAATCCATAAAGCTGCTAACGAGGTATTCAGCATGCCATAACATTCATCTACTCAGAGAGGTCAAACAATTATTCATAAGCCATTCATCTAAGTATTAAACAAGTTTTAATCAACAGACAACAATGATAACATATCAATATTCATCATACAATACCAAGGGTCGACGCCCTTAGGCTGCACCCTCTATCTAACCCACTGTCTCCAGGTCACTTAGGCCGAGCCCAGTGCTTAACCCACTGACTCTGGACCGCTTAAGCCAAGCTCAGTGATTATTTAGCTGTCCTCAGCTACCAATGGTCGAGCCGCGTCCTGTGTGCAAATATCAGTTCCGACAGTCTTAGGATGTTTATTTCATGATCACATGGTATATCACAATCACACAACATATGCATTCAAATACAGGGAATCTCAGTCCCACACAGTCACATAAGGGTGCGGTTTTCTTACCTTTAATTCCGAGTGCTTTGGTTAATAAAGACGACCCTTGAGCACGATGCTGTTCCGAGCCCTAGCGTACACCTAGTCACAAATCGTAAGTAGAACCCTCATTAAAATTCGATTCCATAAACCAACTTCAAGACCAATCCCAAGCTCTCAGGAAGTGCAATTCCACCAAACAGGGTGGTGGAATCAACCCTCGAGCCCCCGGACAAAGGGGCGCTACAACATTATAGTCAGAACCTAAGCCCCCCATAAACACAGCCTAGCGTTGTAGCGCTCCTAACCTAGCGCTACAACGCTAGCACCAGACATGCAAAATCCTAATTTTTCTCATCGAACTTCCCCGAGCCAAAACCCCAAAAATCCTTCCCAATTATCCACCAAACACAAAATTAAGTCCTTAAACCACTATAGCTCACCCAATACAACATAACAACACTACAACTTAGCTAACAACCTCACCAAACACATAAAACCAAGATTGAGCTCGAAGCTCAAGAACATCATCTGAAAACCAGAAAACCCAGAACAATCAAGGGCTAGAAATCAATACCTCCAAGAGAGTTTCGGCCTAGGCTACCCCCAAACAACTCCAAGCTTCAGCACTCAAAGTCCCAAGCTCAATTCCTCACAACTTCATCACAAAACCCAAAATTCCCAAGAACAGATGAAATTCTAAAACCAGAACATGAACTCCTTACCTCCTTCCCAAATTTCAAAATTCTAAGTGTGGGTGGCTGAAAATTCTTCTTCAAGTTGATCCCACTCTTTTCCTCCAAAATCCAGCTCTCTCTCAAGACCTATGCTCTGTTCTTTCTTCTTCAAACTTGAATTAAAAGTGACTTATGGATGTTTTGAGAAGTTTGTACGTATAACATATCCTCAGCTGTGATTATCTCATTTAAAGCCTAAATGACCCTTTCTACCCTTCCTTCAAAACATTTCCTTCCTAAACCTCAAGGGAAACCTAGTCATTTCCACTATTTGCAAAAATAGCACTTCTCATTTCTTATTTCACCAATACCACTAGCACTAAGGTTACTAATGGTTACCACATCAACTAAACATTACTTACCACAGTCGTGACTCTCAACTAGTACCGCGGAACAGGATCGCCTCAAGTTGGAAACACCACACATAACACCAAAATCATACCCTCAATGGGTTCAAATTACAAATATGCCCTTCTAAACTAATTAGGGCCCACATGCATATTTAATACTCATAAACATGCGTTTAATCATTTATTCACATATAATCGTATAATCAAGTATTTAAAAATTAAATCATACATAAATACCAATTATGCCCTCACGGCGCGCTAATCAAGGCCCTTAAGCCTTACTAGCCATTTTGGGTCGTTACAACTATCCCCTCCTACTGAGAATTTCGTCCTCTAAATTTACCTGAATAATTCGGGATACTGATCCCGCATTGCTAACTCAAGCTCCCAGGTCGCTTCCTTGACCTTGCTATTCCTGTATAATACTTTAACTAGAGGAATCGTCTTGTTTCGTAGAACCTTATCTTTCCTGTCTAAGATCTGAACCGGTCGCTCCTCATACGACAAGTCGGTCTGCAATTCCAAGTCTTCATATTTCAACACATGTGTTGTATCGAGACGTACTTCTGAAGCATAGAAACATAGAATACGTCATGAACTCCCGACAATGATGGTGGCAAGGCTAACCTGTAAGCCACCTGTATGATCCTTTCTAGGATCTCAAAAGGTCCAATGATTCTAGGGCTCAACTTTCCCTTCTTTCCAAATCTCCTCACCCCTCGCAGTGGTGAAACCCACAGAAACACGTGGTCTCCAACCTGAAACTCCACGTCCCTACACTTAGGATCAACGTATCTTTTCTGTCTGCTCTGTGAGGTGAGCATTCGAGCTTGGATCTTCTCAATAGCCTCATTAGTCTTCTGAACCATTTCCGGTCCCAAATATTTCCTCTCACCCATTTCATCCCAATGAATGGGTGATCTACATCTCCTCCCATATAACATCTCATACGGAGCCACTCCAATTGTTGATTGATAACTGTTGTTGTATGAAAACTCAATCAACGGGAGATCCTTACTCCAATATCCCTCAAAGTCGATCACGCACGCCCTAAGCATATCCTCCAACACCTAAATTGTCCTCTCAGACTGTCCATCAGTCTGAGGATGAAAGATCGTGCTGAACTTCAACTGAGTCCCCATAGCTTTCTGCAAACTACCCCAAAACTTGGAGGTAAAGATAGGATCCCAGTTTGATACAATAGACTTAGGAACCCCGTGGAGACGTACGATATCCCTCACATACAACTCTGCATACTGATCCACCATATAAGTCATCTTCACTGGCAGAAAATGAGCTGACTTGGTGTATCTGTCCACTATCACCCACATCGAGTCATGAAGCCCCACTATCCTGGGTAATCCTCCCACAAAGTCCATCGTAATATCCTCCCATTTCCACTTAGGACTACCCAAAGGCTGAAGCAACCCCGCTAGTCGCTGATGCTCAGCTTTCACCTGCTGGCAAGTCAAACACCTGGCCACGTACTCTACCACATCCTTCTTCATTCCAGGCCACCAATACAATGTCTGTAGATCCTGATACATCTTTGTGGTTCCTGGATGAAGTGAGTATGGCGTGGTATGTGATTCATCCAGTATCTCGCATCTAATCCCCACATTAGTCGGAACACAAATCCGACCCTGATACCGTAGTAAACCAACCTTAGAAATAGAATAGTCCTTAGCTGCTCCCACTAAGACATTCTCTCTAACCTCCAGTAACTATGCATCCACCAGCTGACCCTCCTTAATCCGCTCCAGTAGAGTCGACTATAAAGTAATGTTGGCCAACCGGCCACCACCAACTCTATCCTCGCTCTGGACATCTCATCAACTCCCTCGATATCTTAGTAGAGTTAAACAACTGCCCCGAGCCTCTCGGGCTCAATGCATCCGCCACTTCATTGGCTTTCCCTGGGTGGTAAAGAATATCACAGTCATAGTCCTTTACCAACTCCAGCCAACACCTTTGCCTCATGTTTAGGTCCTTCTGAGTAAAGAAGTACTTCAAACTTTTGTGATTGGTGTATATCTCGCACTTCTCTCCATACAGATAATGTCGCCACACCTTCAGTGCGAATACTACCACTGCCAATTCCAAATCATGGGTAGGGTACGCGGCTCATACTTCTTCAGTTGTTGTGATGCATAAGCTATAACCTTCTCGTTCTACATCAACACACAGCCCAAACCCAACCTTGATGCGTTGCAATAAACCACAAACTTTCCTTCCTCCAAAGGAAGACTCAGCATAGGTGCAGAAATAAGTCGCCGCTTCAATTCTTGAAAAATGTCCTCACACTTGTCTGACCATACGAACTTCAAATTCTTCTGTGTCAATTATGTCATTAGTGCAGCAATCTTCAAGAACCCTTCCATGAACCGTCTGTAGTAACTTGCTAACACAAGGAAACTCCGAACCTCTGAGACATTCCTTGGCCTCAGCCAATCTCTAACTATCTCTACTTTAGATGGATCCACCTTAATCCCATTTTCACCAAAAATATGTCCAAGGAATGTCACTTCTGGCAGCCAGAACTCAAACTTCTTAAATTTGGCGTACAACTGGTGTTCCCTTAATCCATGCAAGACCTATCGAAGATGTTGCTTATGCCCTGCTTCTGAACTGGAGTACACTAAAATGTCGTCGATGAAGACAATCACAAACTGATCCAAGAAGTCCTTGAACACCCTGTTCATTAGGTCCATGAAGGCTGCTGGGGCATTGGTCAAACCAAATGACATGACCAGAAACTCATAGTACCCATACCTCGTTCGAAAGGTCGTCTTCAGTATATCATCGTCCTTAATCCTCAACTGGTGATAACCAGATCGAAGATCAATCTTCGAGAATACCGTCTTTCCCTGCAGCTGATCAAACAAGTCGTCAATCCTTGGTAGAGGGTACTTATTCTTGATGGTCAACTTATTCAAATCTCTGTAATCTATACACATTCTCAGAGTCCCATCCTTCTTCTTCACAAACAAAACCAGAGCACCCCAAGGCGAGAAGCTAGGCCTGATGAACCCCAAATCCAGAAGCTCCTGTAACTGTATCTTCAATTCTTTCAGTTCTGATGGTGCCATTCTATATGGTGCCCTTGACACTGGCTCTATCCCCGGTGCCAACTCGATGACGAACTGAATCTCCTGGCAGTAATCCTGGTAGATCCTCATGAAATACAACCGAGAATTCACAAACCAATCTAGTCTCTTCCGGCCCTGTTGGCAACACTCTGGTAGTATCCACCACACTAGCCAGGAAACCTATACATCCTCCCTATAATAGATCCTTAGCTCTCAGCACTGATATCATGGGTATGCAGGGTCCTTATACCGCACCCACGAAGATGAAGGGATCCTCTCCCTCAGGCTCAAAAGTCACCATCTTCTTCCTACAATCAATAGTAGCCCCATATCTGACCAGCCAATCCATCCCCAAAATCATGTCAAAATCCTCCATACCTAACTCAATCAAGTCTACCAATAACTCCCTACCATCAACCATCACTAGCAGTGCTCTAATCCATCTCCTAGAAATTATCAGTTCCCCTATAGGAAATATAGTCCCGAACCCCACAGTACAATACTCACTAGGTCTACACAATCTATCAATCACCTTACTAGAAGCAAATGAATGCGTAGCACAAGAGTCAATCAATATAGTAAAAGGAGGGCCAAGGCTAGAAAGTTGTCCTGTCACCACCGAGGGACTAGCCTCGGCCTCTGCCTGTGTCAAGGTGAACACTCGAGTTGGAGTCAAGCTGTCCACCTTCCCAGCTTCCCATTTCTTCACTGTTGGGCAGTCCTTCTTGAGGTGTCCCACCACCCCACACACATAACAGGTCTTGGCTCGACATTCACCCGGATGACATCTTTTGCACCACGTGCACTCTGGGTAGCTCCTCCATGTGTCACCGCCTCCCTGACGGCCACCCTGAACACCCCGACCCCTCCTATCCGGACTAGCAGTGGTCGAAGTGTCAGGGGTCTTCCTCTTCAGATCACTGGGGCCCCCGCCCCTACCCGATCCTAAATATGGTGGCACCGTCCTGCGGACCTCCCATCTCATAGCATTCTCCCTCTAAATCTTATTTTTCGCTTCCTCGACGGTAAGAGCCTTCTCAACAGCCTGGGCATAAGTCGTCCCCCCAGGTACTGTTGTAATTCTCACATCTCGGGCTATCATAGCATTAAGCCCTTTGATAAATCTGTCCTGTCTAGCAGCATCAGTAGCCACAAGATCTGGTGGGAACTTCACAAGTCTATCAAACTTCAGGGCGTATTCTGTAACTGTCATATTTCCCTATACCAACGCCACAAATTCATTTACTTTTGCTGCCCTGACTGCAACATTATAATACTTCTGACTAAACAAGTCCTTCAATCCGTCCCAACCCAGAGTAGTAACATCTCTAGGCTGTGATGCCACTTCCCACCAGATGCAGGCATCCTCCCTCACCATATATGTGGCACAAGCCACCCTGTCCTGACCCTCTACCCTCATGAAATCCAGGATAGAAGTAATCATGCCCATCCACTGTTCGTCCTTCAGTGGATCTGGTCCCCCCTCAAAAGTTGGAGGATGCTACCTCTTGAACCGCTCATACAACGGTTCCCAACGATTTCCAAATTCTTGTGTCTATAAAACTGGTGCCACAACAGGTGGCACAATAGATGCAGCACTCCCTGATGGAGCTTGCTGTCTTAGAAGACGAATCTGCTCTTCCTGGCTTTGAAGCCAGGCTTGCATGTTTTCCATAATCTGTTGCCAGTTCTCAAGGACTGGCGGAGGGTTCTGGCCCTGTTCATCATCTCTAGCCTCAGATCCAGTGCTGACTAGTCATATAGATTGCCTTGGACGCATAGCTATCCAAGTTAGTATGCAATCAATGACTCGGCGGTCTGACTATGATGACAGGGTAACAATCTTTCTACAAACCACCACTGGAATACAAACAATCAAGATATAACAGTTTATCCAGATATTCATCCACATGCAACAACAATGCTAATAAGCACGCCTTACTATCATCACATGACAGTCAAGGGACAAGCCCTATCAGCATCTCATGCTCCCTATTAATCAAACAAGTAGCGAAATTCATATTTCTTTCAAACACTCAAACATATAAACACAAATATACAATTACCAAACCCTGATTCGAACTTGTCTTTAGCGGAAAATGTACATGTCCAGCCAGTCTTCAGGAACCCTTAAACCTAGGACACTCTGATACCAAGTTGTAACACCCTGGATAACCAAGGCTGTTACACGGTGTGATTATAAATGTGCAAGACTTGCTAATCAAGTCACTTAGTTGAAAACGTGATCCTAAAGTCATAATCAGGTTAGGGTAAAAAGGTTTTGGTCATAAACAGGAAAATTCTCATTTAAATAAACATTTAATACATGGGATCCCAAAACTAGGTTTTAAAGGACAGTTTACAAAAATTGCAAAGCTATATACATCCATAAGCCACTCTAATGGCAAATTACGCATTTTAGGTTTTCCTATCCCTGCATTATTCCTCGACCGTGGTGGACGAGCAGCTGACTATGTACATTCTACCCTAGAGCTCTCCAACTCAGGATTGGTCCACCTTGCCCTTGCCTTTACCTGCACCACGTAGCACCCGTGAGCCAAGGCCCAACAAGAAAACCATAATGCAGAGCATAAACGATACAAACTAACAAATAATCCATAAAGCTGCTAACGAGGTATTCAGCATGCCATAACATTCATCTACTCAGAGAGGTCAAACAATTATTCATAAGCCATTCATCTTAGTATTAAACAAGTTTTAATCAACAAACAATAATGATAACATATCAATATTCATCTTACAATATCCAGGGTCGACGCCCTTAGGCCACACCCTCTATCTAACCCACTGTCTTCGGCTCACTTAGGCTGAGCCCAATGCTTAACCCACTGACTTCGGCCCGCTTAAGCCGAGCTCAGTGATTATTTAGCTGTCCTCAGCTACCAATGGCCGAGTCGCGTCCTGTGCGCAAATATCACTTCCAGCACTCTTAGGCTGTTTATTTCATGCTCACATGGCATATCACAATCACACAACATATGCATTCAAATACAGGGAATCTCAGTCCCATACATTCACATAAGAGTGTAGTTTTCTTACCTTTAATTCCGAGTGCTTTGGTTAATAAAGAAGACCCTCGAGCACGATCCCGTTCCGAGCCCTAGCATACACCTAGTCACAAATTGTAAGTAGAACCCTCGTTAAAATTTGATTCCGTAAACCAACTTTGAGACCAATCCAAAGCTCTCGGGAAGCCCAGTTCCACCAAACGGGGTGGTGGAATCGACCCCCGAGCCCCTAGACAACAACCCTACAAAATACCCAAAAATCAGATTCTGAAACTAGGGTAGCGCTACAGCGCTACCAAAGGGGCGCTATAGCGCTATAGTCAGAACCTAAGCTCCCCATAAACACAGCCTAGCGCTATAGCGCTCCCAACCTAGCGCTACAGCGCTAACACGAGACATGCAAAATCCTGGGTTTTCTCATCGAAATTCCCTGAGCCAAAACCCCAAAAATCCTTCCCATTTATCCACCAAACACAAAATTAAGTCCTTAAACCACTATAGCTCACCCCAATACAACATAATAATACTACAACTTAGCTAACAACCTCACCAAACACAAAAAAATCAAGATTGAGCTTGAAGCTCAAGAACATCATTTGAAAACCCAGAACAATCAAGGGCTATAAATCAATACCTCCAAGAGATTTTCAGCCTAGGCTGCCCCCAAACCACTCCAAGCTTCAGCACTCAAAGTCCCAAGCTCAATTCCTCACAACTTCATCACAAAACCCAAAATTCAGAAATTGAAATCCAAAATTCCCAAGAACAGATGAAAACCTAAAACCAGAACATGAACTCCTTACCTCCTTCCCAAAATTCGAAATTCTAAGTGTGGGTGGCTGAAAATTCTTCTTCAAGTTGATCCCACTCTTTTCCTCCTTCAAAATCCAGCTCTCTCTCAAGACCTATGCTCTGTTATTTCTTCTTCAAACTTGAACTAAAAGTGACTTATGGATGTTTTGAGAAGTTTGTACGTATAACATATCCTTAGCTGTGATTATCTCATTTAAAGCCTAAATGACCATTTTTATCCTTCCTTCAAAACATTTCCTTCCTAAACCTCAAGGGCAACCTAGTCATTTCCACTCTTTACAAAAATAGCACTTCTCCTTTCTTATTTCACCAATATCACTAACACTAAGGTTACTAATGGTTACCACCTCAGCTAAACATTACTTACCACAGTCGTGACTCTCAACTAGTACTGCGGAACAAGATTGCCCCACACCGGAAACACCACACATAACTTCAAAATCATACCCTCAATGGGTTCAAATTACAAATATACCCTTCTAAACTAATCAGGGCCCACATGCATATTAAATACTCATAAACATGTGTTTAATCATTTATTCACATATAATCATGCATTTAAACATGAAATCATACATAAATACCAATTATGCCCTCAGTGCGCTAATCAAGGCCCTTAAGCCTTACTAGCCATTTTGGGTCGTTACAATCATCAACGTAAAGAACTAGGAAAACCACTACTTTCCTTTGATGTATTTGTACATACATGCTTCATCGACATTCCGTTCGAAGCCATATGTTTTAATTGTTTCATCAAAGGTGATATTCCAAGAAATAGAAGCTTGCTTTAATCCATAGAAGGATTTTAGCACCTTAAACACCTTTTGATCTTCCCCATTCTTGATGAACCCTTCTGTTATTCCATATAGATACTTTCATCAAGATAGCCATTTAGAAAGGTTGTCTTGACGTCCATTTGCCATATCTCATAGTCATATGTGGTAGTAGGCATGTAAATGGGGCGGGTCTGCCCCGCCCCGCCCTTCCCCGCAAACACTTTGCCCCGCCCCACCACGATTAGTTTCTTGGAGCGAGGAGGGTTGCCCCGCCCCAACTTAATCAGTGCGGGTCTGCTCTACCCCATTTACCCCAGTTAACTTTTTTATTTTAAAGAAACATTAAATTATAATTTTAGAATTCACCCTAAGCCTAAATATTGTTTTTTATTGAAATCCTTATTTTTTACACTTCGTATCAACTACACCCTCAAATATTTTATTTTAAAATTTTAAAAAATAAATACAAGTGTTTAACCAAAAAATATTTGCTTGCTGACGTGGCATGATCAGGGTGCACGTGGATAGCACGAGGCTATTTAGTGATGACAATCTGGTCGATCAACGACCAGGATATCAAGTTGCTCGATGGATTTAAAAAAGATGTTGAACAGTAAGACAGAAGATATGCTGACATATGCGACCAGGTCTGATCGTAATAACGAAACCAGAGTTCAAATACACTTATAAGTTAGATATTTCTTAGATATTTGACCCTCTTTATGTCTAACTATGATGATTTTCGTTATTATTCAAAGATGCTTGCATCAAAGTTTAAACATGACCCATTGGCCCATATGTACATCCTTAAGCCTATAAATAGGACTCATGGGATTCATTTAAGAATAAGGAATTTTCTATTCAGAGAGAACGAGTGTTTTTATACACAATTTTTGTATTCCACTTTGGAGCTTGCGAAACTTAGTGAACCCTAGTTTTCTGATCGCAGGTTTCAAAGTTTGAATCAATAAAATCACTAAGTGGATGTAGGTTATTACCAATCTCTGGGGCCGAACCACTATAAAACATTTGTGTTGTTTAGTTCTTGCATTCAACTTATAAATTCTTATTGTTTTAGTGACACCATGTCGTTGGCTATATCATCAGTCAACAACAAGAATAAGGATGAATTATATAAAACATATTTTTCAATATTTACAATTCTTTCATAGATTAGTTGTGGAATAAAAAATTATATAAATCTTACACCTAAAGTGTAACGTCCTCCTAATCCAGGGCCGTTACACTGTGTACTTTAAATAGTATCAGACTTGCTAATCAAGTCATTTGGTTACTAACGTGTAACTAAGGATACTATCAAGGGTTAGGGTTAAAATTTTTGGTCAAAGGAAATGTTGACTTTTCATTTAAAAATGAGATCCCAAAATGTTACAAACAGAAGTTTAAAAGGGTATATACAAGTCAAACGTTACAACCAGTCAGCCTAAGTGACAAAATAAGGGATACAACCCTAATTCGTTTGAGATATCCTCGGTCGTGGTGGACGAGCAGTCGCATAGGTACACGCCGCCGCCGAAGCACTCCAACTCATGGCTGGTCAAGCTTTCCTTTCCCCTTACATGCACCACATAGCACCTGTGAGCCAAGACTTAGCAAGAAAACTTAAACATATGCATGAATAGAAAATACAGATTCCAAATACATATCTAGCATGCCCAGCAGAAATAACCTACTCATGCATGCATACAATTACAAATAAATGATCATTGGATCATTCTGGGGCCTGCAGCCCTGAACAGATGACCATAGAGTCAACCCAAGGCCCTGTACCCTAGCTATGTGACCATAGAGTCACTTGAGGCCCTTGCCCTTTGCTCTGAGTAGCTAGCCATAGAGCTATCCAAGCGCTTTGTTTTCCAACGACCACAGAGTCATCCAACATAATAGTACGTCCTTGATTGGGCCTAAGCCTCTCGACCAGCACACAATGCGCTATTGTTGCCCTTGACTAATAAGTCAAGGCTTTAATGAGACATTCAGATAACCAGAAAAATAGATATAGATACAGATAAGCATACCTCAGACAAAACAAGTATGCATACATATAAATCATGGTATCTTAACAAATCAAACACAAACACAATAATAACCTTGTTTCTTAACAAGGTCGAGCCCTCCCTATGCAAACAAGGCAAGCATTCATTAAATAATGATCCAAACACAGAGAATTCAAGCATAACCTAAATCACGTTCATTATCAGGGGCCTAGCCCTATTCATAGTTATAATCAACAACCGGGCCAAGCCCTAATCACATATATCATGTATTGGGTATAGTTTTCTTACCTAGGTCCGAGTACAACGTATATTAAGAATGACCTTTGAGAACGATCCTGGTTCTGAGCCCCTAGCGATAACCTAGTCACAACCAATAGAGAATCTTGTCAAAAACGAGCGAATAAAGGCTTCCGGACTGAGTTCTAGCCTCCAGGACGTCAAATTCAAGTAGTAGGATTGATCCCGAGCCCTTAGGTTTGAATTCCCGCACTCAAAACCTTCCCGGGGCTAAAAAATCCTTCAAGCGTCACAACTCAAAACAAAGGAGTCGCGGCCCACCCCAAGTCGGAGAGCCCGAGGCTCTCCTCTGTTCCGGCACGCGTCGCGGCGCACCCCTACTGACATCGCAACTCAAATGGTGGTTCGACACCTCTTTCTCCTTCTTGTTCATGAGAGATGCGATGCCCCCAAGAACAGGGTTGCGACTCGCCATGAAAACTCATAAATTTCTTTGTTTTCTTCAAGCAAAAACCCACCAAAATCCTATCCAAACATAGCTAAATCCCCAAGGTAAAGTTCCCAATCAACTCAGCACCTCAAAACACACAAAAACCAAGCCTAAACTTGGCCAAAACCTCATTGAATCCCAAAATTTAGAACTGAGTTTCTAAACTCCAAAACTTAGCTAAAAACGAGAAAAATAGAGGGATTCAAGGCTTGAAATCGTTACCTTAGTTGCCCCAAGTGATGCTAAGCTTCTCCCCAAGCAATCCCGAGCCTAGGCTAGCCTCGATTCCTCCTAGATCGAAATAATTCCCAAGGAATTTGAGTGAGTGTGTGAACATGAGAGAGACATAGAGAGCCGATTGTTTTTCCTTCTGTTTTTTGTGTTCTGTGAGGTTTACTTAGACTCTAAGTAACCTTAAGCAAATCCTGAGGCTCGGGGTACCAAAAACGTCCCCGATGGCAAAATGGTCAAAATCCTCGATATTCTCTCCTAATCACACTAATACCAAATATATCCTCAAATATTCATTCCCGTTACCCGATAACCCAGTAATGTACTAGATACCCAAAATACCCCTTGACTCACCCTGAGTCGGGTATTAGGTCCCGTTGTGACTTTCCCGCTAACTTGCTCCCTAGGATTGCCTCGTGTCGAGTAACTCAAATATATCCACATAATAATGTGGTCTCACACACATATGCACATATATACCCGTAATGGGTCAAATTACGAAAATTGCCATTCTAATAAGAAATGGGCCCACATGCATATTTAATACACCTAAACATGCATGTCTAGTCATATTATAATATAACTCACATAATCATATAATTACACATATATACGTCACATAAACACATAAATTTCCATCTTGGCCCCCTAATCAAGGCCCTAAGCCTTATTAGGTAATTTGGGACGTTACAATTATCCCCTCCTTACAGAAATTTCATCCTCGAAATTTTACCTGAACAACTTGAGATACTGATTCTGCATATCTGCCTCCATCTCCCAGGTCGCTTCCTCGACCTTGCTGTTCCTCCATAATACCTTAACTAAAGGTATAGTCTATTTCCTTAGGACCTTGTTCTTCCTGTCTAAAATCTGAACTGGCTGCTCCTCATAGGATAAATCTGTCTCCAGTTCCACATCCTCATAACTCAACACATGAGTCTTATTTGATACATACTTACTCAGCATGGAAATATGAAACATATTGTGCACACTAGACAGTGCAGGGCGTAAGACCAACCTGTAGGCCACCTGACCGATCCTCTCTAGGATCTCAAAAGGACAAACAAACCTAGGGTTCAGCTTGACCTTCTTCCCAAATCTCTTCACCCTTCTTAGTGGTGAAACCTTAAGGAAGACATAGTCTCCCACTTGGAACTCCACGTTCCTTGGCCTTGGGTCTGAATAACTCTTCTGTCTACTCTGAGGCGTGAGCATCCGAGCTCTAATCTTTTCAATAGCCTAAGTGGTCCTCTTAACTGCCTCAGGACCCAAATATTTCCTCTCACCCATCTCATCCTAGTGAATGGGTGATCTACACTTCCTACCATACAACATCTCATAAGATGCCACTCCAATAGTCGACTGGTAGCTGTTGTTATAGGAAAACTCTAACAAAGGTAAATATTTACTCCAGGACTCTTCAAAGTCCAATTACATGTTCTCAGCATGTCTGCCAGTATCTGGATAGTCCTCTCAGACTGACCATCAGTCTGAGGATGATAAGATGTACTGAACTTCAGCCATGTACCCATCGCCTTCTATAAACTTCCCCAAAGCTTGGAAGTAAAGATAGGGTCCCTATCCGACACAATAGACGTCAGAGTCCCATGAAGGCATACTATCTCTGTCACATAGAGATCTGCATACTGGTCAATCATGTAATTCATCCTCACTGGTAGAAAGTTAGCTGATTTTGTATACCGATCTACAATGACCCAGATTGAATCATGCTGGTGTTGGAAAAACATTCAAAGCACGCAATGAAATTGGCATGGTGGGCCCACTGTATACAACAATAAAAAATTTCATTATTCATATAAACAGTTTATATTAGGGGTGGAAATTTGGGTCACGACACGATGACACAACACGACATGAAAATAAATGGGTTTGGGTGACACATTTGATAATCGTGTAGTGTTCGTGTTTGAGTTTTGACACGTTTAATAATCATGTCGTGTTCGTGTTTACCTTAATCGTGTCGTGTCATAATCATGTCAGACACGATAACACGAATAATTTTCATGTCGTGTCATGTTGACCCATTTAATAACCATGTCGTGTTCGTGTTCAAATTTTTGACACGTTTAATAATCGTGTCGTGTCATAATCTTGTCAACACGAATCTGATAAGTTTACATGAATTGCCAGCCCTAGTTTATATGACCAAGAAAACAATCCAGAAACATTAACATACAATATTATTAATCATGCAACAAATATATAAATATACAATATATTTATATCTAAGATAAACACAAAAATTCAAAAAAAAATATACAATTACCTCTTGAAGCCTATTGTTGACCCTGGATCTGGCGGAGTCAAGTAAAACGATAGAAATAAGATGAATTCCAAACAAAAAGATAAATGACACAAAGATTTATACTGGTTTGGCCCCAAAGATGGTAATGACCTATGTCCACTTAGTGTTCTTATTAATTTATGAAAACTTATGATCAGTAAACTAGGATCTACTGAGTTTCACAAGCTCCACCAAAGACACAAGGTATTGCATAAAACAATAATTCTCTCTCTCTCAAGATCTCAAAAGTCCCTCAAATGAGCCCCTTTTAATCTTATTTATAGGCTCAATGATCTTCTCATGGGCCAGTAGGCCTAGAATACATTTAACACAATCGTTTCTCAAATAATAATGGAAATTCCAATTATCACATAAATGTGTGATTACATATCTATATAAAAATTATCTGATATACTGCGACCAGCTTGGTCGACTATGAAACATGCCTTCTCCTGAGTGAATTCTCCTCTGGTCGGTGGTCGACCGGAAACGCAACTGCTTAAATGGTCACGCGCATTCTGCGTGCACACTGGACTTGCCACGTCATCAGATGAATCATGACCTTTACAGTTTCACAAAAATATTATGATGGCTAATACAATTTCCAATGCATAAAATCTCACCCCCATTATTACCTCTTTATCTGCACCACGATCAGTATAAATATCTCTCCTTTCTTACTTTTCACTTTTTAACGTATCCTTCTCTCTCCTCAAGAACTCAAAAACTCTTAAGAAAAACCCAGAAAGCTTCGGTGATCCGAGACGCGTTCAATTAGCTTAGAGCAACAACCTTCGTGACTTCTCTGAAAACCACCATCCAAGTAAGTTTTTGAACTCGTCTTCTCTGTTATACAATGTAGAATAAATTTCGTAAGTTTTTCGGTTTGAGTTCTTAATGTTCTTGAGAAATTTTTTTGGGTGATTGGGCTCGTATGCAGAAACATGATAGAATAGGAATTTTAGGTAGTAAAAAACATTAGGTGAGGCTTAGAAATTATTGTGGGAAACAGGAATAGGGCCTGAAATCGAAGTGAAAATTCGATTTTACTGTTTTCGAAAAAACCGGGTCTTTCCCGCCTTTTTTCGGAGTAGAAAAGTTTTTTAACTTTTCACTTCCACTTTTTGATCTGTTTTTCCAAACTGCTCGTATAAAAGCTTAACTTTTATACATGAGAAACGTTATCATTACATTTCCTCTTCTTCTATCTATTGGTCGTAGATTCTCATTTCCCCTTTACTCTTCTCAGATATTTATACATGATTCTTGGGGAGGTGAGAGGCCAATAGACGACGATCTTCTCGCACTGCTATTCGAAGATCAAGAGCAACCGTCATTGTCTTTCTCTGACTTTCAGTCATCTCAACCAAACCCCACGACTAGCTCTCCAAACCGACAGCCACACATGGGTCGTGTTAAAGACGTAGCTTGTAGGAAAAAGAAAGTTACCCACTCTCCTTCTAACCATCCAGCAACATACATTGAGGGTCCTTCAAATGATCCTCAACCTGTAAATGTTGCACCACTAGAAATCCAACCCAAAGCCCGACCTCGTGACAGCCTTCGACCAGAAGTTGATTGGTATGTCGCGCCTCCTACTGTCATATCAAATAGGATGGTGTCAAGGTACCTCAAGAAGTATGGTCTTCCTTGGGTGACCTTAATCAAACCTACCTCCAACCAATGGGCAAACGTGCTTGGAGGCGCCTTCAGCGCCTGGTCGAGGTTCCACATTGAGGCAGGGGCAATCTTGCCCTTGCACGAATTTTTCCAAGGGGTGGCCAATTGCTTCGAGGTCGCCCCCTTCCAAATTACACCCAACGGATATAGAGTACTATCAGCACTCCATATCCTTTACAACCATAAAAAGTGTCATATGCCCACACCGCACGAGATCAACTATCTGTTCGATCTCAAGTCCAACCCCAACCAGAACAACACGGGGTTTTTCCATTTCTATCACCAGGAATCTACTCGCATATTCCCGAGTGATGTCACCTACAAATCAAACGTAGGAAAGTACTTCCTTACAACGGACCTGGTCGCCAAAAACTTGGCCTTCCTTCGAGGAGGTAAATTTCATAATCTCTGGTCGTTTCTTTTTATTGGTTTTTCCTTCACTATCCTTAGAACCCTGATGTTGTGTCTAGGTCCATGGTACTGACTAGACCCTACTCCAGAGATGGAGATGAGGGCCGCAGCTCTAGCCAGCATGATGAATATTGAGAAGAGCCTCAAGGAGTTGGTCACAGAGAGCATTCTAAGGTTGGTCAGCCTTTTGACACCTCACCAGGAAGTGAGGGAGTCCACCACGGGGAGTGCTACTAGAGAGGAAATCCTCGAGCAGCAGCAGGATGTGTCTTAACCCCCGAGACAGTGGGCAACGAGAGTGACCATCCGGGAACCCTCCAGTAACCCCCAACCTGTTGTTGCCCCTACCCAACATAGGAGAGGCAAGCAAAAACTTTTGGGGTACAACGAACCTGTACTCGAGTCTTTCGATGAGAATGGTATTGACTTCTCACTCTTAGATAGCTTGCCAATCCCCTATCATTTATTTGACAGGGAATGCAACTTTAAATTTACAACCAGTAATTTTAATTCAGACTTCTTCGAGGTAGAGAATGAGTGTAGCAGTAGTTCTATAGATAATATATCGACTAGTAATAATAGCTTGGGTATATTACTTAGAATTTCCCTTTTTCATTATTTCCTTGCTCTTTTAAATTATATTGTTTAATCGATTGTTTTTATCTGGCAGTCATGCCTTTTGAGGAAGCCTTCAACATATACACTAACGTTGAAGCTCCTGTGAGCAAAAAGAGAGCAAGCAAGAGGCACCCAGGGGAGAGCAGCAGCGATCCCTCCAAGAAAAAAGCTCGAACAGAGGATCCTCCAGTGCCTCCCCCAGCGCCCACTCCTTCCAGAAATATGACACCTCCTCCTCGCAATAGCCTTCCCCCCGAGCAGACGAGGAGACCCTCGACCAATGACCCACTGAGTAGCTCCTTCAATGCTACTTATTAGAAGCTGCAAAGGCTAACAAAGCATCGTTGTAGTCAGGAAGCCTTCTCGTATCTTCCTCTGCTATAGAACAGCCAGGTCATTAGCCACGGACTGTTTGAAGTCCTCAGCGTAAGTGTGTTTCTTCTTTTTTCTTTAATCGAACAACAATTTCATTAATAGCCCCTGACTGGTTTACCTTTCTTTTTCTGTTCGTAGGGTATCCTCACCATAGGACACAGCTGGCGCCGAGCTGAGGAGACTGAAGCCAGATTTGCTGAGGAGATCAAGGCAGTCGAGGCCAGATATGCCAAGGAGATGAAGGTGGCCGAGACCAAACATGTCAAAGAGATGAAGGCGGTCGAGGCCAAACATGCTAAAGATATTAAGGTGGTCGAGACCAGAGTTGCCGACCTGAGCGAGGAGCTGAGGAGATGCCAAGAGTCGGTGGTCAAAATTACTATTGTCAAGGAGAATTTTAAGGAGGCTTCGAAGATTAACTTCAAAGAAGCCTACAAACTTCAAGATGACCTGGTAATCAGCTGGAAGGAGACCGCCAAGCTGGAGGAGCGCGCTAAACTGCTCGAGGAAACCAACTCTCGCAATCTGGAGAAGTTCAAGGGGGCGATTTTCATCTGCTTCTACTTGTTCTGGAAGAATAATCCATAGGCGAACTTTGATTATCTTCCCGAGCAGGTAAAGCAAGATAAATTGGGAAAGTGTGCCGCTCGTCTGGCGGAGGAACAGAAAGCTCAGGAGTCCCCTGAAATCTCCTTGACGACTGGCACCGAAGCTGCTGAAGAGGATGCAGGGACCACCGTCGACCAGCAATCCCAGCCAGATCCTCCTGTTGCTCAGTGATATATATATATATTATATTTGTAACTGGAACATGCGAACTACGATTCACAATGTTAAGACAATTTTGCTGCTCAAGGCAGCTATCCTTTTAATTTATTAATTTACATCCGAGCAGTAACTGCTCGCGGTGTAAAACATTTCATTTTGATATTATAATATTTGTTATTATTATAATATTTGTTATTATTATAACACCTATTCATATGACCGAACTTAGCATAGCACTTTGTTTTGATTTTACAAAATTTAAACTGAATTTTTTGAAAAATACTCTAAGTACCATAGTATGCTTTCCCTTATTTTGCTCGTGTGTTTACATATGCCTGTTGATATGCTTTGCTTGCTTAGTATCTTGTATGCCCCCCCAAGTGATTGAGGAACTTAGGGTTCTCAGTCACTTTCCATGACCAAGTCTTGTTTGAACATTGTTGCGCACGTACTCATAATCAAAAAGGGTAATATAGCAAAACAACACACGTAATGAGCAAATACTTGTAATAAATACTATAATTTGGCAAGAATAACTGGCTGCGCATAGTTCCTTTTATTTTTCGTAATAAATGGACAATATCGTGTCTATACGAGTGGTCAAAAATTTATCTTACACTTGAAAGCAACCAATCAGATAATTGACTAGCCCTTATTCATAAACTTGTAAAAAGTGAAATTAATACAAGCCAATTCTTTAAAAAGAATTGTTTATTGATAATACTTGTGCAGGTGTTCTCCATTCCAATAACAAGGAATGAGATCTCCGTTTAAGCGAACCAGTTTATATGTGTCTGTTGAAGAACTTCTTCAATCTGATACGGACCTTCCCAGTTTGGCCCGAGCACTCCGGCAGCTTGGTCACGACTGTTAAGGAAAACTCTTCTAAGTACTAAATCTCCCACGTTAAACTTTCTTTTGCATACTGTTGACACCATTTTTTGTCAACTTAAAATGTAGAGCAATTAAACGATAGGAACTATGGCGCAGATAAATAAGATGGTAGAACAACAAGAATTTTACGTGGTTCAGCAGTTAACTCTGCCTAGTCCATGAGTCTATTTTATTAAGACTTGGAGTTTTCTGGAAATCCTTTAGGGATAAATTCTCCAGAATTTCTCTCATTATATCAAAAGATCTGTCCTTTACATATGCTCATGAAATCTCTATTTATAGAGAGTTTCTAGAGTTCATTCCCACATATTTCGGGAAGATACTTCTACTTATTAATTAAAGTAATGACATTAAATATTGTAACTCCTATATACAAGGAAACGTCCCTTAAAGACCAGGGGGCGAATAATAGATTTGTTAATATCCCTTTAATGTTGGGATGTTACAACAATAAATATCCTTAAACGCATGGAACGCGTTACATCAGATGATTCGAGGTCGGCAATCAGCATCATGTCGATCCAGGTCTATAGATAAGTTACAAACTAGCTGCCATACTCCAAGACCAGCTCAGAGTGGGTAAATACCATCGAGATTGTTACATTCCGAGCTTGTACTCTTTTTAAGCTCGAGCTACTTGATCCAAAGACACCCGACAACGGATATACCCCGATGTTGTGTTCTTTTGAGCTCAAAAAGAACTTCGAGGTTAAATGTCTTTGAGGTTACCATCTTGATTCGATGGTTTTTCATCTGGGCCACGAACATGCATTTTAGATATCTCAAGCTCACACTTGACAAGTCCAGCCTTCGAGGTCACAATCTCAGGTCTCGAAATCTGGGTGTAACATTTTGCCCCCTCAAAAGTATTAGTTCGAATCCTATGAGAAGGAAACTTTTGAACTACTTTCTTTGGGAACCGTTCCGTCACACACTCGAGTATGGACACGCGTCAGTTGGGTATTGCTCACTCAAGGTACTTGAGTGCCTTGAAACTCTGCCCATGTCTATCCGCTTGCCCTCCTTTTGTGTACTATCATTTCACTTGTCCCTGGTCGTCATATCTGATATGGAATCTAGCCAATGGCCCAGATTAGTTCAACTTTTAACATCTCCATGGGCCTATAAATAAGCCTCTGGTCGTCTTCTTCATTTTTCTTTCACGTTCAAATTCTCAGAGAGAAAAAACCAGAAACTTTTTTGCCCAATTCTTGCATGTTCTCCAAGCCGAGAAGACAAAGCAACCTTGGACTTTTTGACTCAGTGAGATCGCACTTGCAACCGCTCGTACAATCGTCCATTTCTCTGTTTCCACCGATCACATTGTGTAAGTTTTCGATTCATGGCTTCTTTGCGTTATATATACATTTTTTTTTCTTCGTGTATGCTTATGCTTTTGTTACACTGTGGGCACTATGATTTATTTTCGACCCATTTATTAGTTTAATGCAATAGGATTAGGGTGCTTCGACTGATAAGCATTAGATTCAAACCCAGTTTTTGCGAAAAAGGGTCTAAATATGGTTCCTTTTTTGGGTTTTCAAATTTCAGAGACCATATCTTGCACACCAAGATATCGGGTACAAAATCAGGGTTTTGAAAGGAATACACGATTCCCAAAAATATCACCTTTTTAATAACCGCCACCTTTTTTCCCTAACATTTCAGGATTTCCCATAACTTATCCACCTTCCCTCCTTTCGGTGGAATACATGCTCTAAGATTGGCCTCATCCTTTGGATCGAGCTTGCCTTGTAGCCTCGATCATTCGAGCTTAGGTCCTATTTGTCTCTTTATTTCTTGTTCGCTTGGCCCTCACCCTTTTGCTTTCTTGTTAGATGCCGCAAAATTCGGGAAAGTGGTGGGAGTCAAAGCTCGCGATTCCTTACTCACCAGTAGCTTCGAGCCCGGAATCTCCTTTTACTTAGAACCAACGCTTAATTTGGGAGCATGAATTGAGGCGTGAGCAAGAGGACGCTCGAGACCACTTCTGACGTCAGATAGACGAGTTCAAAGAAGGGAAGAGGAAAAGACTAAGGGTTTCCCTTTATCCGGATCCGGACACCAAGCTTAGACCGATTCTTCTCGACCCTAAGCTCAAAGTGACAATTGCCTTTAAGCCGAGTGATCTTCAATTTTCGCTGATGGGGGAACCCTCTTCCTCCCAGCCAAGGAGAGAATTCTTCAAGGCCGAGCATTACTGGAGTTCGGTTACGTTGCTAGGTCAGATAACTGATATTCTGGCCTGTCACGGCATAGGACTATCGGGCTTGCTGAGGTGTCGAGCTCCGACCTCCCACGAGCGGAGTTTTCCGCGCTCTAGGAGATGGAAATCCTGACAGCAGGCTGAGATACGCAGCTTGGAGCCAGGAGCATATGAAGGTAGGGGCGGTACTGCCCTTGAAGTCTTTTTTCAAGGACTTCACAGACTTTGTTCGGTTGGCTCCCTTCCAGCTCAACACCAATTCTTACAGGGTTCTGTCTGCCCTGAGGTCGCTGTACCACGAGTTAAAGTGGAAAGGACCTTCGCCTGAAGAGATCTTATATCTCTTTTGCCTGAAAAGCAATCCCTCTCGAGGTCGGAGAGGAGATGGCTTCTACTATCTCTCGAGCTATCCCAAGGAGAAGAAGATGTTTGAAGATCTTCCCAACCACCCTCTTGATTTCAAGAAGGCCTTCTTCTGGACAGATGGCCTAGCCCCCGTCTCAATTTTATTCATTCAGACAGATTCGTAAGTATCTCAACTTCCCTCTATTTTTGTGCTCGAACTTTGTTTTAGGCTCGTGCTTAGTTGAAATGTGTTTAATCTTTTAGCCAATTACCATCACCCTACCCCCACCACGGAGATGAGGGAGCATAGAGAAACTTTGCTCCAACTTCCCTACGGCAGGAGATCCCTCTCCTATCTCCTACATGAAGGCAAGCTCCGGGCATGTGGTCTCTTGGGGGAGGATCAGTCTACATCCGACTGGTCCAATAAGAAGTACGACCGGTGGGAGCTCGTGCCTCAGCCGACCGGCAACCTCCCCCAAGGAGAGATGCGAGGCCTCCATCTCTGGCTTAACATCGAAGGAGTCCACAATCGGGGAATGAGGCCAACGACGAGGCCTCGAGCTCGGGCTCGGATGAACAAGGTACAGTCATCCTTAGCTCAGATTTGTGGTCTCCCTCACTACTAAAACATAAACCTGATAGATTAATATTGTGTGAGGATGATAGGAACCATTTTTATGTATGGTCTTGGGTAGATGAGAGGGTCCATAGGTTTGATAGCTGACTCAGGAAATACGACACCATGTATAGCCTGAACGGGGTATGGAACGGACTAGCCGTCCAATACGGGACTAATGACTATAGGGACCTTTCGAGGCTGACATCCACCTATAGGGAAGGTACTCCCCCCGCCTCTTCTAAAGATGGAGGAATTTTGTTGTCGACGAGCACAAGCTCGGGGGAGAGTTCCAGTTAGGTTTCTCTCCACTTGTCTTTTTATCCCTTGTATGTCTGCATTATGTTAAATTATTTTATTTTACGATAACTCATAATGTGGTGTAAATGGGCAGGCGAGATAGACTCCGACCTTGACAACATCTTGGTGAGTGGCGGAGCCAAGAGAAGTAAGTGCTCGAGGGGATCGCAGAAGTCTGAGAGACCCGCCAAGGTCCTCAAGAGGAGTGAGAAGACACCTCCTCCACTAGCTCCAGCTGCTATGAGCCCAGCTGCGGAGCCGACTCCTCAAGTCAAAGCGTCCACTACGGTCGAGCTCCAACCCCCTCCAATCATGGTTCACTCAACACTCGGCCCACCTCCAAAAAAACCCTCAGCTTCCACAACACGCAGGTTGTCGGTTTCTACTCACGTCGATGAGTATGTAATTAACAATGCTGCCAAACCCCATGGGGCTACACTTGGCTCGGACATTCTGTCTCGAGTGGGCCAGAGCTTTAGTGGCTTTGACGCCCCCCATTGCCAGTTTTTTAATAATGCTCAAGACTGCAATACACTTTATGAGAAGAGTATCGAGCTCACTGGTGTGGTAACTTCCCTCATCTTGTTATTAATTGTACTTGTACTTGGTTCATATTCTAATTTAATTTTTTTTTTGTGTCAGACTCTTGCTATCTCTGCTCAACTTAATTATAAGTTAAATAATGAGGTCCATTCGAGCAAGTCTTATGCCCAGGAGGCAAAGGATCTTAAGCTCAAACTGAGTGTCGAGCTTAAGGCAACAAAAGCAAAAGTGGAGGCAGGAGCTGAGGAGCTAAAGGCCAAGACTTCCAAGCTTGAAAAGCTGAATGCCCGGCTCGCGGAGCTTGAGAAGGAAAATTCTCGGGTCAAGGAGACCAATGCCAAGCTTGAAGAAGAGAAGGCCGTCACTTTCGATATCATGGAGGGTGAAAAGACTCGTCTTCTTGAAGAGTTTAAGGAGAAGAAGGACCGGGCAGTCGACATGGCCATGTATAGAATCTGGGCCAACAATGTTGACCTCGACACCAACTTCTTAGGCCCTCTTGAAGCGGAGCTCGTAGCCAAATGGCAAGTTAGGCTTGATGATGAGGAGACTGCTCGGGATGAGGCGGAGGGAGCCGGGGAGGATGCTGACGCTGAGAAGGCCAAGGAAGATGTTGAGAAGGCCAAGGAGAATGCTCCTCCTTCTTAATTCTTGCCTCGAGGCTGCGTCCCTCTGAATCTTTTGTAATAGCCTTTTATGTTTTTTTATTATTATTTATGCCCATGGGGCCAAGACGATTCTACAGCTCGTAAAGGAGCTGCCTTTTTATGATATTTGAGATACCACTTTTTGTCTTCACTTTAATATATATGCTTTACATTTCTTAGGCTGAAATATTTTGCACAATTTATATTAAAGTTTCATATATGCCTGTTTATTCATACAAACATAGTTTGGATTTAAGCTTGAGGTTCAGTGCATTCATGCACAGTTTGCTCGAGTTATCCGCTTCCGATCTCGTTATTTGTCAAGGTCGGATATTACTTTTACCATGCACCCGAAAGTGCTTTTATGGCATGTAATGCAAATGGTTTAGTTATATCTTACTTTTTTAGTTACTTTTTCTCATCCTCGGTTAGCTCTCCGAGGTTATGAGGTCGAAACTATTGTTTTGCAAGGTACTCCAGCCTCGATCTTGACTTAACACAAAGTGGGTTATGCTCCAACTTACTGTCGATTAGTTTTAGCTGGTTTGGTCCAAACGTATTAAGGTCGTGTTAGGTTTATAATCCATACACTTATATATATTTTTTCTTGATAATTTGGTTATGTTCAAACTTTCTTATCTCGCGCATTTGGTTTCGTCCAAACACTTGTATGTTTATGATAGTTTGGTTATATCCAAACCATCTTAACTAGCGCATTTGGTTATATCCAAACACTTGTATGTTTTTGATAGTTTGGTTATATCCAAACTATCTTAGCTCGCGCATTTGGTTAGCTCCAAACACTTGTATGTTTTTTGTATATGCTTTTTTATTTTTTCAAGTTGATGGTATATGTACCACTAATGCCCCCTTAATATACTATGAATGCGACCATAGGTTATTAAATTAAGAGAGATTGTAAAAAATACAGCATATTAAAACGAAATCAAACTTTATTTGATAAATCCAAAAATAGAAAAACAGTACAGACAAACAAGCATGGTTATAGACGACATCCTTCCTACGCTATTGATAGTAAGGTCGTAGGTGCTCGCCATTCCATGCTCGTGGCACCAGAATTCCATCCAATCTTGCCAACTTGTACACGCCTGGTCGAATGACTGATTCTATCTGATAGGGTCCCTCCCAATTTGGCCCGAGCACGCCAGCTGCTGGATCCCGTGTTGCCAAGAATACAAGCCTCAGCACCAAATCTCCTATGCCAAATTTTCTATCTCGAACTCTTTTGTTGAAGTACTGGGTAGCTCGCTGTTGATATGCAACATTTTTTAATTGAGCTTTGTTCCTTCTTTATTCGATCAGGTCCAGAGTTTCTTCGATATGAGAGTGGTTCGAGGTTTGATCATAAGCGATGGCTCGAATTATGGGAATTTCAACCTCGATTGGCAACATAGCCTCGCAACTGTACGCTAGAGAGAATGGGGTATGTTCTGTTGATGTACGGGTCGTGGTCCTATATGCCCATAGAACTTGGGGCAATTCTTCGGGCCATCTTCCTTTAGCTTCTTCCAACTTTTTCTTTAGCGAACTCTTTAGGGTCTTGTTTACAGCTTCGACCTGGCCATTCGCCTGGGGATGGGCCACTGATGAGAAGCTCTTTATTATCCCATTTTTATCGCAGAAGTTGGTAAACAAATCGCTGTCGAACTGGGTACCATTATCGGATACAATCTTCCTTGGCATCCCATATCGGCATATGATGTTCTTCACCACGAAATCAAGGACTTTCTTCGAGGTTATTGTTGCCAAAGGTTCAGCTTCAGTCCACTTCGTGAAGTAATCTACGGCGACCACTGCGTATTTTACTCCGCCCTTGCCAGTCGGAAGGGAGCCTATGAGGTCGATTCCCCAGACCACGAATGGCCATGGGGAGGTCATCATAGTTAGCTCGGATGGTGGAGCTCGAGGAATTGTGGCAAACCGTTGGCACTTATCACACCTCTTGACGTAGTCGAACGAGTCTGATTTGATGGTAGGCCAGAAGTATCCCTGATGTATGATTTTCTTGGACAAGCTATGCCCCCCAATATGGTCTCCACATAACCCTTCATGAATTTCTTCCATGATTTTCTTAGCTTCGGGTGGGGTCACGCATCGGAGTAGCGGCATGGAATATCCTCTTCTATATAGCTTTCCATCTACAATGGTATACCTAGGGATTTGGTACATCAACTTTTGGGCCTTGACCCGTTCTTCCGGGAGAACGCTGGTCTCAAGGTATTTAATTATCGGAGTCATCCAGGTTGGTTCGGAATTGATCATACATACATCCTCCTGTTCTGGCTCGTCAATACTGGGTGCCGCGAGATGTTTGATTGGCACGACATTCAGTTCGTCATTCTCGGTAGAGGTAGCAAGCCTGGCTAAGGCGTCCGCGTTCGAGTTCTGTTCTTGGGGGACCTGTTCTATCGCATAGAACTCGAAATGCTCCAATGCCGATTTTGCCTTTTCTAAATCTGCCGCCATCCTCGTACCGCGAGCCTGGTACTCTCCCAAAATTTGGTTAACCGCCAACTGGGAGTCGCTGTAGCAATGTATGGCTTTGGCTTTGAGCTCCTTGGCTATGCGAAGTCTTGCCAGTAGAGCCTCGTACTCGGCCTCGTTATTCGACGCGTCAAAGTCAAATCTTAAGGCAGAGTGAAATTGGGTTCCTGCAGGGGTAATCAAAATTATTCCTGCTCCCAATCCATTTTCATTAGAGGATGCGTCAACATAAAGTTTCCACAGCTCGCGGGCCGGGGTTATAACTTCATCGTTGGCCACACCAATACACTCCACTATGAAGTCTGCCAAGGCTTGTCCCTTAATGGTCTTCCTTGGATGATAAGTGATCTCGAATTGTCCGAGTTCAATAGCCCATTTGAGTAGTCGACCTGAAGCTTCTGGCTTGGACAAGACTTGTCTTAGTGGTTGATTAGTAAGTACATGGATGGGGTGCGCCTGAAAATAGGGTCGAAGCTTTCGAGATGAGTGTATTAGGCTGAGAGCTAACTTCTCCATCAAGGGATATCTTGATTCTGCCCCCAGTAATCTTTTACTGACGTAATACACAGGCCTTTGCACTTTTTCTTCTTCCCACACAAGTACCGCACTATGGTGTGCTCGGTCGTAGCAAGGTACAGGTACAGAACTTCTCCCGTAATGGGTTTTGACAAGATGGGGGGTTCTACGAGGTGCTTCTTGAGCTCTTGAAAGGCCAACTCGCACTCCTCCGTCCACTCGAATTTCTTGCCTCCCCTCAAAAGGTTGAAAAATGGAAGACAACAGTCTGTAGATTTTGAGATAAACCTACTTAATGCCGCCATCCTGCTAGTCAAACTTTGGACATCCTTATGTTTCCGAGGTGAAGGCATATCAATCAGAGCCTGGATTTTGTCTGGATTAGCTTCTATTCCTCGAGCTTTTACAATGAAACCCAGGAATTTTCCTGAAGATACTCCGAAAGAGCACTTCTAAGGGTTAAGTTTCATGTTATATCTCCGTAACACAGCAAAGCACTCTTCGAGGTCATCCACATGGTTATTTTTAAGTAGCGATTTAAATAACATATCGTCAACATAAACTTCCATGTTATTCCCTATTTGTTCGGAGAACATCATGTTCACGAGCCGCTGGTAAGTGGCTCCAGCATTTTTGAGCCCGAATGGCATGACATTATAACAATATAGCCCTTTGTCAATTATGAAGCTCGTATGATCTTGGTCGGGGGCATGCATGGAAATCTAGTTATATCCAAAATAGGCATCCATGAATGACATAAGTCCTTGCCCTGCCGTGGCATCCACGAGCTGATCGATCCGCGGTATAGGGAAGCAGTCCCTAGGACAGGCCTTATTGAGGTCCGAGTAGTCAATGCAGGTTTGCCACACCCTGTTAGGCTTCGGGACTAGTACCGGGTTGGCTACCCAATCGGGGTAAAAAGCATCCCTGATGAATCGGTTTGCTTTTAACCTGTCGACTTCCTCTTTAAGGGCCTTCTTCCTATCGTCATCCAGTAGTCTTTGCTTTTGCTGCTTCGGCAGGAAGCTTTTGTCAATATTTAACGCGTGGCTCACTACATTTGGACTTATCCCTATCATGTCCGAATGTGACCATGCGAAGACATCTTGGTTCTTCTTCAAAAAGGAAATTAATTGCTATTTGGTTTCTTCGTGAAGGTTTTTCCTGACCTTTACCGTTTTCGGGGGGTCTGATTCTTCGAGCTCTTCCAATGGTTCGAGATCAGCTCTTTCCTCCACTCTTGGATTGATCTCTTCATCTATCTCCAAGACTGTCCCGTCCTTATTTTGAATAACGACGAGCGCTTGTGCGCTCTCCTGTTTCTTTCCTCTTATGGAAATGCTATAGCATTCCCTTCCAGCTAACTGGTCTCCCTTCAGCGTCCCGATGCCACTAGAAGTCGGGAACTTGATGGCCAAATTCCTTACAGACGAGACTGCCCCCGGCCCTACTAAGGCGGGTCTCCCGAGCAGCACGTTGTAGGCCAATGGCAGGTCCACTACTACAAACTCCATCATCTTCGTTGTTGAGACTGGGTAGTCTCCCAAGGTCACAGGGAGTTCAATGGATCCCATACAGGCAATCCCTTCTCCTGAAAAACAGTACAGCGTCGTTGCACAAGCTTTTAGGTCACGAAGCGTGAGTCCCATCTTTTCTAAGGTGGCCTTATAGAGAATGTTCACTAAGCTCCCATTATCAATGAGAACTCAGTGAACCCTCTTGTTCGCGAGCTGGAGAGTGATGACTAGTGGGTCGTTGTGAGGAAATTGAACATGGGACGCATCGTCCTCAGTAAAGGTTATAGGCTGAGATTCAACCTTTTGGTACTTTGGAGCTCTGGGTTCAGGTTCATAAAGGGACCCGTCCCTAGTTTGCAGCTCGTTCACATATCGCTTCTGGGCATTCTTGCCCGATCCTGTGAGGTGAGGCCCGCTCGAGATGGTTACCACATCTTCTCCATCAATCAGAGGGGATCACTCTTCTTCCCTAGCCCGGGAATTGTTGTTTTGAGCATGCGGCAACGTAGCTGTCCTCTGGCTGGTAGAAGCCTAATTATTGTTCTGGTTCCTGACATACTGCCTGAAGTATCCTCTCGAGATCAGTCCTTCGATCTCATCCTTCAGTTGCCTGCATTCATCAGTAGTGTGCCCAGTATCTTTGTGAAATCGACAGTATTTACCGGAGTCTCTCTTGGAATTTTGATTTCTCATGGGGTCTGGACGCCTGAAAGGGACCTGGTTTTCATTAGCCAGGTAAATATTTTCCTGAGACTCGTTGAGCTCGGTGTACACATTGTACATAGAGAAATACCTTTCCCCTTTCTTCTTCTTTCCCCCTTCTGCCTCGGGGTTACTTCCTTCATTCTTCTTTCTTTTGGAAGGGTTTTCAGCAGGGGGTTTCGAGGCTGACGGGTCCGCCGAGGTCGATGCAAAGTTTACGTTTATCGTTGTAGTTATGGGTTGAGAGGTCATATTCAGCGTTGACCTCACCTCTTCTACATTGACAAACCTCTGAGCTCGTCGATTAAACTCGGTTATGGACCTCACAGGCTTCCTCTACATATCTTCCCAGAGGGGAATTCCCGGCATTACCCCAGCCTGGATGGCCATTAAATGACCGCTGTCGTCTACATCCTGAGCTCGAGCGACTTCCAGATTGAATCTTGTAAGGTAGCTCTTCAACGTTTCATTTGGTTGTTGCCGGACGTTGGTCAAGGTCGATGTCTCGAGTCTTACCCCGATCATGGCTCTAAACTGCTTCTTGAAATCTTTCGACAACTAATCCCAAGAAGTGATTGAATGTCTCTTATATTTTTCGAACCAGTTTTTTGCTGGTCCTGTAAGCGATGCTGGAAATAACATGCATCTGAGCTCGTAACCCACATTACTTGCTCTCATTATAGTGTTGAATGTACTCAAATGACTATACGGGTCGGATTTCCCTTCAAAAGGTGGGACATGAGGAATCCGAAACCCTTGAGGAAACGGAGTGTTGGAAATGTGGGGAGCGAATGGTTTGAGCTCCTCCTCAGAATCTTCGTCCTGATTCCGACCTTGCTCATTCTGTAAGAGCCTAAATGCTCTTTCCAGTTGGTTAATTCTATCCTGAACTGGGTCCACATGGGGTCTCACCTGAAATTGGTTATCATTGATCACAATTCCAGGCTCGCGCCTTTGCAGGGGATCCTTGCGCCCATTTAGGCGATCTCTCAGATCTGGGTTCGAGGGATTACCACTACCCCAATTCTGATTCAGGTGTTCCCGCAAGTCAGGGTGGTTCCTTTGGCTCCCAGTATTTCTATGTCCTTGATCATACATACTGATTGATCTGGTGTCCCTTGAGTCGTCGCTGGCGAGGCTCGTCACATGATTGTTTTGAGATGGATTCCTTTCAGGCTGCCTCGTCTTTGCAGTGCGAGACCGAGACATTTGGCTTGTCGTAGGCTAGGCGCCTCTTCGTTCTCTAGCCGCTTCTCCATTCCCCTACTTCCGTCCAGCCCGCCTTTCTCTATCACCCTGAGTCGGTTGTGTTTTCCTTCGAGGCGGTGAGGGAAATCTTATTGGCAATGGAGGGAACCGTATGGGTGATGGTGGCTGCCACCCATTTCGGGGTTTGGGTGGTCCCGAGTTCGCCTGTGCCGGCTCAGTAACATTTTGCCTGTTACAAGGATTCTGAGTCCAAGCCTCTGCAGGGGCTCGGTTATTCCCAGTTTCTGCTGGTAACTCAGCAGTTGAGTTAACCGGAGCTCTAGCCCGGGTGTTTCTTTGGCGCCTCGAAAGAGCAGGTTGCTCTGCCGGTGGCAGATGTTGTTCCATTCTTCTTGTGGCAGCATTTTTGCGAGGTCGCCCACGAGGCCTGCGGGGAGGAACATGAACGTCCTGCGCAGGTGGGGCTTTGTTCTTAGGCGGAGGTTGAGGCTAAGCAGCCTGCGCCTCCGCAACTAACCTAGCCAGCTCCTCGTTCCGCTTTTTGGCCTTAGCCAACTGTTTTCTTAATTGTCGATTTTTGAGTTCCACAATGGGGACATACCGCTCGAGATTATAATACATGTCCTCATCGTCTCTGGGAGCCGGAGGTGCCGGAGGTCCTCGAGAATTGGAGGACTCACTTCTTTCTTCTGGTTCTGGATTCATCATTGGCTGCTTCCCAAGGCGTCGTGGATAGTTTTCTTCAGGAATATTCTGATCATTTGTGGCCATAGCTAATCAGGGATTGTACTGCTTAAGGCTCTCATTGAAAGCACCAAACTGTTGACGCTGTTTTTCATCAACTTAAAATGTAGAGCAATTAAATAATAGGAACTATGGCGCAGATAAATAAGATGGTAGAACAACAAAAATTTTACGTGGTTCAACAGTTAACTCTGCCTAGTCCACGAGTCTATTTTATTAAGACTTGGAGTTTTCTGGAAATCCTTTAGGGGTGAATTCTCCAGAATTTGTCTCAGTATATCAAAAGATCTGTCCTTTACATATGCTCATGAACTCTCTATTTATAGAGAGTTTTCAGAGTTCATTCCCACATATTTTGGGAAGATACTTCTGCTTATTAATTAAAGTAATGACATTAAATACTGTAACTCCTATATACAAGGAAGCGTCCCCTGAAGACTAGGGGGCGAATAACAGATTTGTTAATATCCCTTTAATGTTGGGATGTTACAACAATAAATATCCTTAAACGCATGGAACGCGTTACATCAGATGACCCATTAAATCTTTCGAGGTCGGCAATCAGCATCATGTCGATCCAGGTCTATAGATAAGTTACGAACTAGCCGCCATACTCCAAGACCAGCTCAGAGCGGGTAAATACCATCGAGAATGTTACATTCCGAGCTTGTACTCTTTTTAAGCTCGGGCTACTTGATCCGAAGACACCCGAAAACGGATATACCCCGATGCTGTGTTCTTTTGAGCTCAGAAAGAACTTCGAGGTTAAATGTCTTTGAGGTTGCCATCTTGATTCAAGGGTTTGACATCTGGGCCACGAACATGCGTTTTAGATATCTCGAACTCACACTTGACGAGTCCAACTTTCGAGGTCACAATCTCAGGTCTCGAAATCTGGGTGTAACACGTACTTTAGAGTTAAAATATCGAGTGACCCTTTGCTGGTAAGCTACTACTCGAAGCTGAGCTTGCTCGCGCCTTTCATCGACCAAGTCTAAGGACTCCATCAATAATTGATTATTAGCGCTTTGATCATATGTCAGCCTTCTATGTGATGGTGGGTTGAGCTCAACGGGCAACATGGCTTTATACCCATAAGCCAAGGAAAATGGAGTATGGCATGTTGTTGTTCAATGGGATGTTCTATACGACTAAAGTACTTCGGGTAATTGCTCTGGCCATGCGCCTTTTGCTTCTTCAAGCCTTTTCTTCATGTGTCCTTCAGAGTTTTATTGACAGCTTCAACTTGTCCATTTGCTTGCGGATGAGCTACTGATGAAAAACTTTTTATAATCCCATGCCTCTCGCATAAATCAGTGAAAAGGTCACTGTCAAATTGTGTGCCATTATCCGAGACAATTTTCCTTGGCAGCCCATATCGACACACTATGTTTTTGACAACAAAGTCCAAAACTTTCTTGGTCGTTATTGTTGCCAGTGACTCAGCTTCGACCCACTTTGTAAAGTAGTCAACATCAACAACTGCATATTTGACATTCCCTTTTCTAGTAGGTAAAGACCCAATCAGATCAATCCCCCATACTGAGAATGGCCACGGGCTTTGCATCTATTTGAGCTCATTTGGGGATGTTCGTGGTATCTTGGAGAATCTTAAACACTTGTCACATTTTCGAATGAAATCCATAGAGTCCTCATTCATTGGTAGGCCAGAAATACCCTTGCCTTAAGATCTTTTTCAACAAACTCTGTCCCCCAGCGTGATCTCCACAGAAGCCTTCATGGACTTCTTGCATCAGCTCCTTGGCTTTCTCCTTAGAAACGCACTGCAACAAAGGCATCGAGTACCCCTTTCTATATAAAATTCTGTTGACCAGAATAAATCGAGTCGATTGCCTCTGAAGCGTCCTCGCCTTGTTTCTTTCTACTGGAAGCAATCCCTGCTCGAGATATTCAACGATGGGTGTCATCCATGTGTCTGTCGCTTGGATCATTAGTGAAGACTCTTCTACTTGAATGCCTGGTGCCGACAGGCGTTCAACTAGCACTATGCTCAAGGTGTCAGCATCTTTCGTGCTTGCTAACTTGGCCAAGGCATCAACATTTGAATTCTGATCGCAAGGCACTTGTTGGAGAGTATACTTTTCAAACTGCGCCAATAAGTCTTTTGCTTTGTTCAAATAAACCACCTTCTTGAGACCCCTAGCCTGATACTCTCCCCTAATCTGGTTAACCACTAGCTGGGAATCGCTATAAATTTCTAGTGACTTTATATCCATATCTTTGGCTAGTCTTAATTCTACGAGCAGAGCTTCGTATTCGACTTCATTATTGGACGATGTAAAGTCGAATCTGATTTCACAATGGAACTGATGTCCTTCGGGTGAGATTAAGATCAAACCCGCTCCTGCATTATGCTCATTGGAAGAGCCATCTACGAACAACTTCCAGGAAGGAGTTTGATTTTGACTTTCCATTTCTTCCATCGGATCGCTAATTGGAATCCCGGTGAATTCTGTAACAAAATCTGCTAGAGCTTGTCCTTTCATAGCTGCTCGTGGAGAATAAGAAATGTCGAACTGCCCAAGTTCGACTGCCCATTTTAACAACCGACCAGCGGCTTCTGGTTTCTGCAAGACTTGTCGTAATGGCTGGTCGGTGAGCACCACGATGGGGTGAGCTTGAAAGTAAAGTCGCAGCTTCCTTGAGGCTGAAATCAAGCAATATGCTAACCTTTCAATGGGTGGATACAACAATTCTGCTCCCACTAACCTCTTGCTCACATAATATAATTCTTTTTGAATGTTGTCTTCTTCTCTGATAAAAATAGCACTAGCAGCATATTCGGTGACTGCCAAATAGATGAACAAAGTTTCTTTTTCAATCAGTTTAGACAAGATTGGTGGTTGTGACATGTGGGACTTTAACGCCTGAAAAGGCTGCTCACTCTTCTGTCCATTCAAACTTCTTGTTTCCCCTTAGTAGATTGAAAAATGGAACACACTTGTCTGTTGACTTGGATATGAATCTACTCAGGGCGGCGATCCTCCCAGTTAGGCTTTGAACATCTTTAATCTTGGCAGGAGACTGCATCTCGATCAAGGCCTAAATCTTTTTGGGATTAGCTTCAATTCCTCGCAAGTTTACTATGAATCCCAAAAAATTCCCTGATCCAATGCCAAAGGAACACTTGAGGGGGTTTAGCTTCATCTGATATTTGTTCAAGATGTTGAAGCATTTTCGAAGGTCCTTGATGTGTTCTTCTGCTTTCTTTTACTTAACCAGCATGTCATCAACATATACTTCCATACTAATGCCGATCAGTTTGATGGACCCAAAACGGGTATGTTTTAAATATTTATACTCGCAAGCGCACGAATCGTATATATAGAATAGTGATCGTAAGCAAGGATGTAGAACCCAAAGGAGTTGTCTAAAATCGAAAATGAAACTATTTTAAATCAAAAATAATAAATTCTAACCTAGCTCCAAAGATTGATGAGTTTTAATATTATGAACATGAAATAAAAGATTGAAAAATAAAGCTATTTAAGAGAATAAAAAAAAAGCAATAATGAGTTGAAAATAAGTGTTAAAAGAAAAGATTATTAAGATACTAGAATCCACAAAATGTAAGTTTAATAATATTTATTAGTATATTGATTCCCAAGTTTTAGTGATAGTTAAAATAATTTAAACTATCATTTTCCAAAAAGATTTATAATTTTAAGCACAAATTTCTTATAAAAAGATAGGATTTTTCTTCACTTATCAAAATTATAATTTCAAAGCATTTAGTGTAAATCAATCTAATGAAATAACAAATAAATCAATGAACATTATTTATAAGGCAAAACATAATATTTTTGTTCTAAGCATGGATGTGTACAATTTAATGACACATCTTACACAAAGAATATTATGTATTTGCACTAATGAAGAACAAAGTTTAAATATGTGCTAACAATCCAAAATACATGATATTTAAGATGAAAGAAGATATTTGAAGAAGAAAATTCCATAAACTTTGTTGCACAAAAAGGGAAATCAACATACAAAATAAATACTATCTAGTTACAAAATGTTTCATCATCACCTTAATAATCTTATGAAGATTAGAAACTCATAACTAGAATAGAAAATACAAACAAAAAAATTACAAACATAGATAGGAAAATTTGGAGGGGAAACCCCCAAATTTTTCCTCTAAAAATACATAGAAAAAAATAAAAAGAAGAAGAAGATGAAGAGAATTGAGAGGTTTTTGAAAGTGTAGAAATTATGGTATAGTAACCTCTCTAAGAATGGACACCCTAAATGGTCTTCAAAACTCCCTATTTATAGCCACAAATGAGGTATTAAAATAATCAATTCAAATTAATTAAATTGATTAAATTAATTTAATTAATTATAATATGGTAAATAGAGGTAAATTATAGGGTGTAATAATTATGTTTTGGGGTAAAATATGTATAAAGTGGGGTAAAAAGTGGCATTTTTAAATAAAGAGAAGAGTACAAAAGCAAGCTTTTGTTGGGCTCAAGACAAATAAAGGGGCTGGTGGTGCACTGGCGTGGGCTGGCATTTGGGATTGTGGCTGATGGCTTTGGGTGCTTTGGTGGTGTGAGGCATGATGTGCTGAGTGCTTTGGTGGAGTGTTGATGCCCAGGCATTGATTGGAGCTTCAGCCATGTGATGAAGAGATGCTCAACGTGGTGGTGGTGGAGAAGCTATTGGGCTTGGGCCCAAATGAGCTTTTAATTTCATAAATGCCAATTTCCTTAGCTTTCTCCAAAAATTACTACTTTTCTCTTATTTTTCTTGCTTTTTCCAAGAGCAAAAATTGCAACAAATCCTCTACAAAAATCAACATAAATTAAATTAAAACTAAATATTTTCAATAATAAAATACACAACAAAAGTTCCATGAAAATATTAATTAAAATTTAATTTACTTAAACATTTAAGCTCAAAATTGCATCTTTTTACTCATAACTTAACAATATTAATTTTAAATAATTAAACTATAACATTTTACAACAAAATAACTATAAAAACACACAAAAATCTATAAAATTAAAATAAGACTAATAAATTCAAAATTAATTAAAAACTTAATAAATCAATTAAAAACTCAAGAATTAAGCAACAATTAGCACATAAAAAGTGGTAAAATAACTCTATTTTGTAGAGTTATCACACCCCCAAACTTAATATTTTGCTAGCCCTCGAGCAAAAGAAAAATTAAAAACACACATTTTTTTTTTAATTGGTGATATCTAATGATTTAGTCAAAAATTATATAATGGAAATAATTCAAAGAAAATCACAAATAAAAGTAAAGCTTATGTAATTAATTTGAAAAGTTAAAATTGTTTTCAAAATAGATATTTAACATATAAACACAAAAACATCAAATCATCATGTGAACATTTAAACAAGCTTATGCAAACAAAAATAAATTAAATCTCAAGAGATAATTAAGCAAATTCTAATATTTTTCAATTTTTTTTTTTTTAGAGATTTAAAGAATTTAATGTTTAAATAAACTTTATCAAAATACCACAATAATTCAAATGGAATAGAAAAGTGTCATATAATGAAAAATATATATTTAAACAAAACTAACTTAAAAATTAAAAGTAGAGCTTAATAATTATTTATATTTTTCTAAGAACTAAGAACAATTTCAATCATAATTCTTATCATTTAAAAAAAATGAATATCACCAATATTTTTTTCAAACAAAACAAAGAAAATGTTTTTTTTTTAATTTTATAACAAATGAAAAACACATAAAAACAAAAAGAAAAACAAATAATTTTTTTTTTTTTTTGAATTTTACAACAAATGAAAAACATGCCTAAACACAAAGAAAACACACATAAACACCAAGAAAAACACATACACAATACCCACAAACTTAAATGAAACATTGTCCTCAATGTTTAATAAAATAGAAAAAAAATTAAGAAATACTCCCTTTGATGAATGCTTCATTGATTTAGCTCTTTTGTTCTCTTCTCTTCTTTTCTTTTTGGGCAAGAAGTTTCCTTCAAGCTTTTTGGAATTTGAAAAACATGAAACAAAAAACACACAACAACAAGTGAAATATAAAATGAAACATTAAAAGTATGGGTTGCCTCCCACAAAGCGCTTTAGTTTATAGTCTTTTAGCTCGACTAAATTTTTTTTTTTTTTCAACCTACACCCAATCGATGGTGTAAAATTTCATTAGTAGGGTGAGTTATGACTTTGATGCAAATGCCATAAATAATAATTAATAACATCACACCTACAAGAAAGTTAGAAATATACAATTTTAATGGAATTTCAATAAAATAAGAAAATTGCATATTTATATTAGACTCCTTTTCATTTTGAGTAAATATACAAATTTGTTCATTTATGGGCTCTTGAAATATAATTATATCTTTTTCATTTTCCTTATGAGCCTTGAAAATTATTTCATCCAACTCTTTTGTTTCATTAGGGGGTTGGATGCATATTACAAGTTCTTCAACAACTTCATTCTCCTTTTCATTTTCAATTTGACTAATTGGATTGAGAATGGGTTGGTTGGGGTAAACTTGTTTTTCCGACTCTATAACAGTTGCAAGATGTCCTACTATTGTTTCAATTTTTGAGATTGACTGAGATTGGGCTAGTAAAATTTGGTAGGTTGATTGCATAAACTGTTGTAGGGTATCCTCTAAAGATTGGCTCGTTTCTTGTTCAATGAGATATGATAGGTCGGATTGGGCATGACTTTGATTAGGTATGTTGAATTTATGCCCTATTGGAGATTGGGTATGACTCCATGAAAAATTTGGATTATAGGTGGGGGCAAATGGGATATCAAATGATTCATGCATATCATACATATTATTAGTTTCTCCATAATTTAAATTTGAATGCTCATAATAGTTGTACTCAGAATTCCAACTATAATTAAAATGATCCATATGGAAGAAACTAAATGACAATTTTTTTTTTAAAGATGACAATTAAGGGAAAAAAAATAACAAGAAAATAAAAATTAAGAGAACAAAAAAACAATGTTAAGAAATGAAAACAAGAGCTAGGACAAGATTTAAGTTCCTTTTTTTTTTTTTTTTAGAATATATATATTTTTTTCAAGTATATTTTTTTTCACAATAAAATGATAAAGGATAAAGAGAAATAAGGCAAAATTAAACAAGATTATCCAAATTTAAGCAAGAGTAGGGAGGCATAGTATGCCATCAACCATAACAAAAATAAGGTAAAAATTAGGAGGCACAAGTGCCATCAACTAAAACATAAGATAAAATACTAGGAGGCAAAATTGCCATCAACTAGTAACTTGCGGAAAAAATAAAAAATTACAACTAGATAAATAAACAAAATTATAACAAAATTAGGAGGCACAAGTGCCATCAACTATAAAAATTAAAAAGATAGATAGGAGGCACAAGTGTCGTCGACTAAAAAAAAACAATAAATATAAATATATAAGTATATATATAATTTTTTTAAGGGTGGTAGAACTGTCCCAAATTTTCTTTTTATCTTTTTTTTTTTTATAGATTTTATATATATATATATATATATTTTTAGTTTTTTTTAAGTGCAAAAATTAAAATAACTAGTAGAAGAATTTACTAACCTTGAGATAAATTTCATTTCTTTTCTCTTGCAACTTCCCGGCAACGGCGCCAAAAACTTGATGGACCCAAAACGGGTATGTTTTAAATATTTATACTCGCAAGCGCACGAATCGTATATATAGAATAGTGATCGTAAGCAAGGATGTAGAACCCAAAGGAGTTGTCTAAAATCGAAAATGAAACTATTTTAAATCAAAAATAATAAATTCTAACCTAGCTCCAAAGATTGATGAGTTTTAATATTATGAACATGAAATAAAAGATTGAAAAATAAAGCTATTTAAGAGAATAAAAATAAAGCAATAATGAGTTGAAAATAAGTGTTAAAAGAAAAGATTATTAAGATACTAGAATCCACAAAATGTAAGTTTAATAATATTTATTAGTATATTGATTCCCAAGTTTTAGTGATAGTTAAAATAATTTAAACTATCATTTTCCAAAAAGATTTATAATTTCAAGCACAAATTTCTTATAAAAAGATAGGATTTTTCTTCACTTTTCAAAATTATAATTTCAAAGCATTTAGTGTAAATCAATCTAATGAAATAACAAATAAATCAATGAACATTATTTATAAGGCAAAACATAATATTTTTGTTCTAAGCATGGATGTGTACAATTTAATGACACATCTTACACAAAGAATATTATGTATTTGCACTAATGAAGAACAAAGTTTAAATATGTGCTAACAATCCAAAATACATGATATTTAAGATGAAAGAAGATATTTGAAGAAGAAAATTCCATAAACTTTGTTGCACAAAAAGGGAAATCAACATACAAAATAAATACTATCTAGTTACAAAATGTTTCATCATCACCTTAATAATCTTATGAAGATTATAAACTCATAACTAGAATAGAAAATACAAACAAAAAAATTACAAACATAGATAGGAAAATTTGGAGGGGAAACCCCCAAATTTTTCCTCTAAAAATACATAGAAAAAAATAAAAAGAAGAAGAAGATGAAGAGAATTGAGAGGTTTTTGAAAGTGTAGAAATTATGGTATAGTAACCTCTCTAAGAATGGACACCCTAAATGGTCTTCAAAACTCCCTATTTATAGCCACAAATGAGGTATTAAAATAATCAATTCAAATTAATTAAATTGATTAAATTAATTTAATTAATTATAATATGGTAAATAGAGGTAAATTATAGGGTGTAATAATTATGTTTTGGGGTAAAATATGTATAAAGTGGGGTAAAAAGTGGCATTTTTAAATAAAGAGAAGAGTACAAAAGCAAGCTTTTGTTGGGCTCAAGACAAATAAAGGGGCTGGTGGTGCACTGGCGTGGGCTGGCATTTGGGATTGTGGCTGATGGCTTTGGGTGCTTTGGTGGTGTGAGGCATGATGTGCTGAGTGCTTTGGTGGAGTGTTGATGCCCAGGCATTGATTGGAGCTTCAGCCATGTGATGAAGAGATGCTCAACGTGGTGGTGGTGGAGAAGCTATTGGGCTTGGGCCCAAATGAGCTTTTAATTTCATAAATGCCAATTTCCTTAGCTTTCTCCAAAAATTACTACTTTTCTCTTATTTTTCTTGCTTTTTCCAAGAGCAAAAATTGCAACAAATCCTCTACAAAAATCAACATAAATTAAATTAAAACTAAATATTTTCAATAATAAAATACACAACAAAATTTCCATGAAAATATTAATTAAAATTTAATTTACTTAAACATTTAAGCTCAAAATTGCATCTTTTTACTCATAACTTAACAATATTAATTTTAAATAATTAAACTATAACATTTTACAACAAAATAACTATAAAAACACACAAAAATCTATAAAATTAAAATAAGACTAATAAATTCAAAATTAATTAAAAACTTAATAAATCAATTAAAAACTCAAGAATTAAGCAACAATTAGCACATAAAAAGTGGTAAAATAACTCTATTTTGTAGAGTTATCACAGTTCTTTGAACATGTGGTTGACTAGTCGTTGGTAGGTCGCACCAGCGTTTTTCAAACCGAAGGGATTTACTTTGCAGTACAGCCCTGTATCTGTTCAAAAGCTAGTGTGATCCTCATCAGGTGGATGCATACTGATTTGATTGTACCCAGAGTATGTGTCCATGAATGATAAAATCTCATGCCCTGATGTAGCATCGACCAGCTGGTCGATCCTTGGAAGTGGGAAACAATCCTTCAAGCAGGCTATATTAAGGTCTGTAAAATCCACGCTCGTCCTCCACTTTCCATTCGGCTTAGGAACTAGTACGGGATTAGAGACCCAAGATGGATAAAATGCTACCCTTATGAATCCATTTTCTTTCAGCTTCTCGACTTCATCTTTTAGAGCCTTTGATCTGTCTTTGTCGAGAAGCCTTCATTTTTGTTGTACTGGGGGAAAGTTTTTGTTTATATTTAAGACATGGTTGATCACCGCTGGGTTTATCCCAACCATATCTTTATGCGACCAGGAAAACACCACCTGGTTCTCCTTCAAAAATTCCACCAGTTTATTTTTTGTTGTTGTCTCTAAGTTTTTACCGACTTTCACAACCCTGGTCGGATTTGCTTCTTATAATTGGACCTCCTCAAGGTCCTCCACAGGTCCAACATTTTCTTCAAAATCCCCAAAGCGAGGATCTAAGTCTCTATCCTCAACACCCTATTTGGTGACTTGTTCACTTGATTGGGCTTGTGCTTCATTTACTAACATCAACCTTTTCTCGAATTTTTCCCTCGATCCGCCTCTCTTTGCCTTGGTGATCGAGGAATTATAACAGTCCCGCGCTTCTCGCTGGTTTCCCAACACGCATCCCACTCCTGTGTCGGTTGGAAACTCCATGGCTAAGTGCCAGACCGAGGTCACGGCTCGCAGGTCGAATAAAATAGGCCTTCCAATCACCACATTGTATGCAGAAGGAAAATCAACTACTATGAAAGTAACGAGTAATGTCATGTTCGCAGGTGCAGCCCCTGCTGTGATTGGAAGCCTGATCGACCCAGTTGGTGCGAGCCCTTCGCCGAAAAAACAATAAATGGTCTGGTTGCATGGTTCCAAATCTTGCATTGATAGTTTCATTCTCTCCAGTGAAGATTTATACAAAATGTTGACTGAGCTTCCTGTATCTACTAACACCCGCTTGACCATCATATTGGTGATCTAAACATCCATGACCAGAGGATCTGAATGAGGAAATTGAACATGTTGAGTGTCAAGCTCAGAGAAGGTTATTAATTCTTCTTCTGTTCGAGCTTTTTTGGGAGTTTTCTCCTCTACGTTCAACATTTCAATATCTTGGTCGTGACGTAAGGTTCGGGCATAGCTTTCCCTTGCCTTCCCACTATCACTTGCTATGTGTGGTCCTCTGCAGATGGTCAGCAATGTACCAGCAACTGGAGCTAGCTGTAAAGGGGGTGAGTGTTGGCGTACAGGTGCCTGCTCGTTGGCTCCTTGAGCCTCTCGCTAAGAACTTCCAGTTGCTCACACATACCTCCTCAGGTGTCCTTGTTTAATAAGGAACTCAATCTCATCCTTAAGTTGATTGCACTCATTGGTGTCATGGGCATAGTCGTTATGAAAACGAAAAAACTTGGTACTATCTCGTTTAGAGATATCTTTCCTGATTGGGGTTGGTTGCCTGAAGGGAACAGTTGTGTGAGTGACTTGGTACACTTCTTCTCGGCTATCGACTAGGGCCATATAATTGGTGAACCTCGGCTCATATCTATTTTGTTTCGGGCGCTTGCTATTGGATGTTGTCGGCTCGTGGTTCGCTCTTTTCCCCCCATTCTTCCCATTATTTTTGTTGTTGCCATTGGTCTTCCTAGACTCATTGGCGGCTTTGGCGGGAGATTCTTTTGGGCCCTGGTTGTCTGTAGGAGACTTCCATTCATTGGCAATGGCCTCCTCGAGCTTGATGTACCTGTATGCTTGATTCAGAAATTCCTGAGTACTCTTGACTCCATTCTTCTGCAAACTGTTCCAAAGAGATGAGTGGCGTCGCACCCCAGCAGTAAGAGCCATCATCTTTTCTTCATCTCCAACCGTCTTGGCCCCCGCAGCTGCTCTCATGAATCGTTGGACAGACCCTTTTAGGGTTTCTCCTTCCTTCAGGCATATCTCAACCAGCTGATTGGCCTCAGTCGGATGTACTCGACCAGCATAGAACTGTCCATAGAACTCCTTTACGAAAATTTTCCAAAAGACTATATTGGCCGGAGGGAATTTAAAGAACCACTCCTGAGCCATTTCGGATAGAGTTGCCAGAAAAATTATGCACCGAGCATCGTATGACATCTTCTGGATGTCCATCTGTAAGTTTGTTAACATGAGATACAAGATCTTCTAATCCAGTGAAGTTTGGCAAGACCGGCATTTTGAACTTGCTTGGAGTCTTTGCCATTGCGATTCTTTGCACAAATGGAGTGCCCTTTCTCCAATCAAATTCATTATGAGATGTCCGGTTCCCAACTAGTTGCTAGACGGCCTGATTTAAAGCATCGAGCTGGGCCTGTACGGCATCTGGTACTTTTAGGCTTTCTTGCTAATCCTTAGAAATTTGTTAGACCCAACTAATTATTTATAAACTAACTTTCCAATTAATTTATTTAATTAAAACTAACTTTTAATTAAATAAAATTTTTTGTTATCTTTTTAATTTAGTTGAATTTAAATAATTAAAGAATAAAATTCAAATAATTATTTAAACTTAAGATAAAATCTCAACCAACTAAAATATATTTTATTTTTCTAATAAAAATAAAATAAGATAATTAAACTTTTAAATTCAAACAATTTAAAATATTAATTAAATAAAAGATTAATTGCTCAAAAATAAGATCTAGCTTTGGGCACCAAGATTAGTGCCCTAGACCACTAGGGCCGGCGGCACCATGGGAGCCAAGGGCTCAGGTTGGTGGGTGCTGCAGGCAGTGAGCACGACACCTGGGGTGCGCATGGGCTGCAGTGGCGCATGCAGTAAGCGGTTGGGATGGGACACGCCTGTGCATGTTGCGCAAGGGATGCGACAAGCGAGCAGGGCGCAGGGCTTGGGAGGCCTAGGGCGCACACGACAACAGGGAGGCTCGGGCTGGACACTCGGGTGCGTAGGCAGGCGCAGGGGCTCCTGGAGGTTCAGTGTGCGTGGTGCTTAGGAGCTGCAATTCGGGCTAGTGTGTGTGGCTAGGGCTCAGGCCATAGGCTTGGAACCTTTTTTCTTCTTTGTGTTCAGATTTTTAAAATACATATTTCAAAAATAAAATTTTACAAAAATCCTATGCCCTTTATGGCTTACACAAGACCTAGAAAATCAAATTCCTAACCCAATAACACCATATAATTAACGATCCATCATGCAACCATACATTCAAAAAAACATATCAATCCATTCAATATACATATCAACATACATATAACAAATGCAAGAAACTCACACAACATTTAATATATATATATATATGTAGACTACTCTCGTACCAATTGTTGGTATTAAAAGAGCAAATCAAAGATACGCAACGAGGAATTGACCAGTTTTAATAATTATTAATACCAGCCAAGATTATATACACACACACACACACACACACACACACACACATATATATTAAATCACATACAATCAGATTAGAGATTACCTCTTGTAGCCTATCAAGTGTCCTCGAATCTTTTTTTTATAAAATCAACGATCTTCCTCTCCAAGTTCTGAAAGGTCACACCTTGATCTTCCAGACCAATCCTCAAACACACAAGGACGTGTGTGGGCACGTATGATTCAAAATGTTGATTTATAACTCTCTAGATGTACTCAACACATGAGATCTAGAGAAGTTTGATAGAGAGAAGATATATTAGATAGTTTTTTAGGTTTAGGAAAAACTATTGCTTTCTTTTTCAGAGAGAAAGTCTGACAGTCTATGAAAAACAACTCTTGAAAAATATCGATTTTTTTGTAGGCTTATAAAGATAATTAACTAATTTAATCAATCTTTATTTTATTAAAATAAAATTGATCAGTTATAACCTTATTTAATTTAAATCATATTAAAAAATAATAATTAAATAAAAAAATTATTTGAAATTCAAAATTCAAATCCAAGTGATAGAAAATCCCTGTGTGTCGACCACACCATTAGGGTTATCCCTAATTTTCTCATTTGTTTATTTAATTGATATTTAAGACAATATATTTATCCCAAAATAAATATGAGTTAATTCAAAATTAACTTTATCTTAAAATATTTGTTTTACGTAAATAAATAAATATCTTATTCTAAATAAGATAATTATTAATTTCTCTTTATATATTAATCCAAACAAGATTAATATTAATTTTAACCTATAGTTTTGCAAAATAAAAACTATATAGTTAAATAATTTATTAACTCATAATTAATCAATTGCCTATAATTATCACATAATTATTTCCCTGCCCTGAAAAATTAATTCATTTGCAATTAAGTCATTCTCTCTACAAATATTTATTTTGACATCCTTGCCCATGACAATGCAGGACAGATGTGATTTGGGGACCATGGATCTATAATATGAAGCTCCAATAAACCAGATTATTAATTAAATTCTTTATTCCAATAATCTTACTTATTAATTCCACGATTACTCTATTATAAATATAGAATTGCACTCTAAGTATTTATCTAATTATATTTACAAAGTTTTCTCTTATAGTCCATCGATATAATCAATAAATGCAGTTTTGTCCTCCATTTATTGGTTTGTTAATTAGAGCTGGTCAAAATTACCGTCTCACCCTTCTAATTACCTCTTGATCCTTAAGTATCATTAATTCACTAGCGAATAATTATAATTATAATTAAATTATAGATTTGAGCTCAATAACTATTAAGTTCTAAACTTAACCATCAAGGGACCAATATTTGATCCGTTAGGAAAGTATGAATTCCATTATTGTAATTCATGTTCCCATCTATTCATGATATTGAATCTCCAAAACAAAAGTCATTAACCTCATTATACTAAGAAACATTAACGAGTGAATCAAAATATCCAATAAACACAAACAGAAGTTCATAAGTACTCATGATTTAGACTGATCTACAAATGATCATCTATTATGATAAGAGTCAAATCTTTATGTCAAACGACAAGTTTATAAAGATAATTAATTCTTATTAGCCCTGTCATATATAATCTCTATGATATACAACACCTTTACTAAGATTTCTATCCACATCAGTAATTTGAATCTAGATCACTTGTATCTCGTATGCTTAGGAAACCGTAATAGTAACCATTAATTAAAGATTCCATACTTTAATATGCAACTGACTATTTTCTTCATTATATATGATCTTAATTCTCTCGTACTAATACAAGATCATATTCTCACGAATGAATAAGAATTTTTCTTGATATTATCATATAATTAATTCAAACATTAATTATAACATTCAAACATAATAAAATTGTACTTTTATTTAAATCAATAAAATATCTTTACATGCTTTTAGGGCATTAATCCTAACATTATTTACTTGATATTGATGGATATCCTCTATTTTGGTTGTGACTAGGGTACCGCTAGGGCTCGGAAGGGGAACGCGCTCGAGGGTCATTTCTATTTATCCAGTGCTTGGACTAGAGGTAAGAAAATTGGACCCTGGGTTATGATTAGGGCTCGAACCTCTGTGAATGAGCATGATTATGATTATGTGTGTGATTGTTTGATTAAACATGCTTGAGTGCTCTGTATTTGGATAATTGTTAAATGATTTATGCTTGTCTGTATTATCTGATTGAAAGGCTTGACTTATACATCAAGGGCGGCAATAATGTGCTGAGCGTAGGCCGAAAGACTTGACTTATAAGTCAAGGGCAACAATAGCGCACTAAGCGTAGGCCGAAAGGCTTGACTTATAAGTCAAGGGCGACAATAGTGTGCTGAGCGCAAACCGATATGGTTAGGCATATCCAGGAGCATGGTATACGCTTTACCGACCCTATGGTCGCTTGGAAAATAAAGCGCCAAGTACGCTTGGCCAGCCCTAAGGCTAGTTATATAGAGAATAGGGAAACATTCCTCGGGATGACTCTACAATCACTTATCTAGGGCAACGAGCCCCAGGGTGCTCTACAGTCACTTATCTAAAGCAGGGGGCCCTAGTGTGACTCTATAGTCACTTATCTGGATTGAATGCATGCATGAGTATGATTATTATTGCTAGACATGCTAATTATGATTCTGTAATATGTTATTAACTGCTTGTGAGCTTGTTTAAGTTTTCTTGCTGAGCCTTGGCTCGCGGGTGCTATGTGCTGCGGGTAAGGAAAAATGGAAACTGGACCAACCATGAATTGGAGAGCTTCGATGGCATCGTGTACATATGCAGCTTACTCGACCACCACGACCAGGGATTCACAGAGGAACTAGGGTCGAACCCTAATTTTGTTGCTTAGGTCAGTCAGTTGTATTCTTTTGAATTGTAAATGATCTTTAACGTTTTATTCTGGAATCCCGTATGTAATCTTAAACTTTTCAATGAAGTGATTACTTCTTTTGATCAAATTTTTTAACCCTAACTTGATAATTACCTTTAGTCTAGCACTATTTAAAAACACACAGTGTAACGATCTTGACTATCCAAGACATTACAAACGTACTCTTCCATGCCATGACTAACCACACCAGTCAGATCTTCTCATGAACGCCAAATTTACAACGGCTGACCATCCAGAGAGAACAAACCATGACAAAAGACAAGACTCCAACTTCAATAACACAAAGAATTAGTAAAGTACTGCTAACCAATCGTATACTTAGTCCATATGGAATCCTAATAATACATTCCCCCTTAAAGTTGAGTGTGACCTCTACACCCATCAGTTTATTTTTGTTTGCTACATTTCAGAAATAATTTGTGCACCAAATGGCTGGTGCTTCCGTGTTGTCTTACTTCACTGATGAGGCAGCCAGGTTGACCGAATCCATAAAAAAAACATCATCGACATCCTACAACTAAAAATCACATCCTTTACACCTGAAGTTGCGCTCACACTCCAGTTGCCATGGCTAAAACTCACACCTCTCTTCTATCTCTCTTTATCCTTTTTCTCTTTACCTTCCTATTGACCCCGACCCAACAACAATCCCATGGAGAAGAAGAAGAAAACACACTAGTAGACGATCCCATTTCCCGCTTCCGAAACTACCTGCGAATCAACACGGCCCATCCATCCCCAGATTACTCCTCCGCCGTCTCCTACCTCCTTTCCCAGGCCATTTCCCTCGGCCTCCAATCCCGAACCTTCGAGTTCTCCCCCAACAAGCCTCTCCTCCTCCTCACATGGTGGGGCTCCGACCCTTCTATTCCTTCTATCCTCTTCAACTCCCACCTCGACTCCGTCCCCGCCGAGCCCTCTAAATGGACCCACCCACCATTCTCCGCCGTCAAGACCCCAGACGGAAGAATCTTCGCCCGTGGAGCCCAGGACGACAAGTGCATCGGGATGCAGTACCTCGAGGCCATTCGCAATCTCAAGGTCAAGGATTTCCAACCCACTCGAACCGTACACTTGTCGTATGTCCCCGACGAGGAGATCGGAGGGTTTGAGGGCGCGGCCAGGTTCACGGCGTCGCAAGAATTCAGGGATTTGAATTTGGGTTTCGCCATGGACGAAGGTCAGGCCAATCCGGGGGATTCTTTTAGAGTTTTTCACTCGGATAGGTCGCCTTGGGAGTTGGTGATCAAGGCGAAGGGAACGCCAGGGCACGGGTCGAGGATGTACGATAACAGCGCCATGGAAAATTTGATGAGGAGCATGGAGATTATGAGCCGGTTCAGGGAGAGCCAGTTCGATGAGGTCAAAGCCGGTCGAGCTTCCAACTCGGAAGTTATTTCGGTTAATCCTGTTTATTTGAAATCTGGGATCCCTTCTCCGACTGTGAGTTCCATATGTATATGTCCATTTATAGGTTTATGCATATATATTTATATGACTTCAGAAAGTGAAATTAGCAAAGAGTAATGATATATATATGCACCCCCAAATATACACCAAAAAATATTGTACACAGTAATTTGCCAATTTAATATAACTAATCATATTTATTAAAACTGTAACACAGTTTATAGTAATATTTGAGTATCATTACTCAATTAGTAAAATAACAAACTTAGTGAACAGTAAAGTAGTTTTGCAACTAAAAATTTGTACAGATGAAAGTTTTTGTTAAGGTAATTCTGCTAGAAATGGGTCTATTCTTTTACCCCTCTTAAACAGTGATTTAGGCTAATGAGGTTGTGTCAAAAGTCAAAACTCTCATGTATTCAGTGAGAAATTATTGGAATTAGATTTTTGGTGGTGTTGAACATGGTCAAGAAAATTTGATTTGCTAAGAGGTTTAAAACATGGGTATTTTACTAAATGTAACCCGTATTATGTTGTTGGTTATTGAAATTTGTAGCTTGGATTTTTGTTCAGGGATTTGTAATGAATATGCAACCTTCAGAGGCAGAAGCTGGGTTTGACCTGAGAATGCCTCCTACAGCAGACCCAGATCTTATAAAGAAAAGAATTGCGGAGGAATGGGCGCCAGCTGTGAGGAACATGACCTACGAGGTGAATAAATGTGTTTTTGTGTTTACTGATTTGCAGTAATGGATATATATAAACATTAGAATTTTTTAAGACAGAGGAATTAGCAGAAGGGCTCTGAGAGAAAGTCAAATTTTGGGTAGCAACTTGGGTTTATCAAGCTAAATTTTTTGAAGCCTTATATTTTCGTGATCTTAGCAGAGAATGGACAACTTTCCTGTATTGAGAATAATTGCGGGTTTTGTGTTACTTGTTTCTCTTCTATCTTGTGTTTGTGTTTGCTCTTTATATGTTTAAATGTTTACGTTGCTGATTGTTACCATGGTTTTCCGGGCTCCTAATAAATTTGGGAGGAGGTCATGTGACCTTTGTCTCTTTTAAAAAAAAATAAAAACATGGTTTTATACACTTTATTTATTTATTTGAAAAGAAACGTCTTTGTATTAATAACGTGAAAAAATATTGCTTGAAACATGAAACCATAAATAGTAAAACAATAATAAACAGGTGAGCCTATCTTATTACAGAAAAGTTGCCCATTCCCTTTACGTGTAGTTTTGTCTCTTTCATGGTAGTTCAGGAAAGCATCACTGGCTGAAATCTTACGTAAGAGTTTGTTGGTAAATTTCAATTCCATCAATGTATCTGGCGTTATTCTAAATATTATAAAGTAGCCATGATTATAAGGCTTTTCAAGTATATATATGTATATTTATTTATTTATACTCGTGTGTGTGCATACATACATGTGTAAATTTTCCTTATTGGGAGCTGCGTTTTGTTTTCGAAATAAAGAAATACAATGTTGAAGTTGAATAGGTAGTGGTGGCTTTCCTGTAATTGTTGCTAGTCTTATTTTTCTTGATTTCACACGTTCTCCATTTGATGGGCTATATTTGATCTAGCAACTGTGTGCTATTATCTTTTTACCGCTTGAATTTGTATTATTCATGCTCTTTCCAACATTTTAATGCGGATTACTTTGTAGCTAACATGTCATTAATCTAAAAAGAGTTTAGCGAGGCAACAAACATTAGCCGAGCCATTTCTAATAGATGCAGTTAATATACTATTTTTAACTTACAAAAAATCATCCCATACAGGTGGTTTGTGTCATGTTAAGTTTGTTTAACCAGTATGTGGACATCGTGCTTTTGATATTTATGTAGTAACTACTCTTTCAGTCTTGACTCGAAGGTATTACATTATTTTCATTGCTAGCAGCTTTAGGTAGCATAAGTGAGGAAGTGCTGATGATGAACTTTATATGCATGCAGATTCGTGAGAAAGGGCCTATTAGAGACTCCCACGGTCGCCCATTAATGACATTGACAAATGATTCCAATCCCTGGTGGCCTGTTTTCAAAGAAGCTATTGCTGCAGTTGGAGGGAAACTTTCAAAGCCTGAAATATTGTCTTCAACTACAGATGCCCGATACCTTAGACAGTTGGGAGTTCCTGTTGTTGGATTCTCACCAATGATAAATACTCCCATCTTGCTACATGATCATAATGAGGTCTGACAATTTCTTGATCTACTTTTGTATCTGTTTGTTGCTTAGTTCTTTTCTCATTCCCTGAAATTATCCTGCAGTTCTTGAAAGATACTGTATATCTGAGGGGTATAGAGGTATACGAATCAATAATCAGCACATTGAGTTCTTTCCTGGAAGCATCTCAATAAGTGATCTTGTTATTCAGTTGTGAGGAGCTATGCATGATCATCGGTACGGGTAATTGCGACTATGTTTTGTATTCTTGTTTCAAGTATTGTTCTATACTTTATATTATTATTTATTAATTCATTTGGTAATAAACACGGTGGCTTGCAGCTTTACCTAGGCCTTATTGTTATTATTATTATTATCATCTGGAAAGCCTTGTTATATAGGGAGTACTAGATTGATTCCTTCTCACTGTAATTTGAAATCCTACTTACGCTTTGCAGTTTTCAAGTGAAGGAGCAGCAACGTGTATATATGATGGGTATGAAAACTCAATTACCTTTAATACATAGCTCGTTTGTGCAGATGAATGTACTATTACAATAATAATGTCTGCCTCAGATTAGGATTTTCGTAGCTTCTAGAAACTACTGGATTAAAATTATTTTGCTGATGAAATTTGTCAATTTGAAGAAGAGTATAGGTTTCTTTGTAATCTAAATGCAAGTTGTATTTGTGTTACCTTGATTAAAATGAAAGTAAAAATGAACTTGAAAACTAGTACATTGATTTTAATTGCAAGGTAATATGTTCAAAATTTTAACCTTTATTCAATTTTTATTTGTGGAAAAAAAATTTATTGGTTTCTTCCCCATTGGCAGTTCATCTTCATTTTGATTTTCCTACTGCATCATAAACATTATGTGAAATCTCAACATTGGGTAGATTAGTAACAATAACAACTTCTTTGCATTATTCCTCATATTAATCCAAAGGTGTTTCTTTTAAAAAAAAAAAAAGATTAGTAACAATAACAACTTTGATTTGTTCTGTTATACTTCATTATATTCATAATTGTATTCGGACTCTTTGACGTCAAATTTGATCTCTTGTGTGTATTTTTCACAATATTAATACAGAGAATTTTTTTTTAAAGAAAAAGAACAATAACAAATGCCCTATATTATTTATTTATTTTTAGAGAAAACAGCAATAGTATTATTTAATAACAGAGAAAATTAAATAACAGTGAATTAGGGTGCTGGAAACGTGCACCCCAAAAATTAAAACAAAACAGGAAAAAAAAAATGAAAACAATTTTCCCGCTAACAACAGACAGAAAAGAATAGGAAAAACAGCCAGACTCTGTTAAGGTAGTAGGGATAAATCTTGCTGGGATCTTTATTTGACTTGCTGAATTTACAATCTTCCAAGCATTCGAGTGGCTTGGTTCTCTCCAAGATTAACCTAGACAACAAATTCTCTAGCTCCCTCCCTCATGAGCTAGGCTCATCAATATATACAATGTAAAAAATAGGAAAAGGAGAAAATGTCTACTTTTTCTTCTTCCATCAGCCATGAAATATATGAATTTATATAGATGAATACAACCCTAACTTTCCCTAACAATCTCCCTTCATCAAAGAGAATCATTCCCTTTAAGGAAAGTTTGACATTTGGCCATTTATTAAGAAATACAAAATTGGGTAATTACTCCTAAGCTAACCAACACTCCTTGAGTTGGTGCATATATATTAATCATGTCCAACATGCTTGCAAAGAAATTAAAGTTTTGCCCGATCAAGACAAATCAATTTTCCTATCAAACACTGATATTGACCTCTATCAACAAGTGCTCCTTTCTCCCTTCCTAGCATGGAGTTAATTCCATAGGGGTATTTAATGGCTTGCAACCAGTCATTCTTGTTTCTTTCAAGAAACCTAGGATGTATTTTTGTTGAGACACTACAATGCCTTTCTTAGATCTAGCAATTTCCATCCAAGAAAGTAATCTATGTTGTCCAAGGTCTCTATTCTTGAACTCAGATGACTGACTTTTCTTTGGTTTGTTCATTTCTTCATTATCATCATTTCCTGTGAAAATAATATCATCTACATACACGATCGTTATTTCAATCTTTCCTTCAATTGAAGTCTTCATGAACAATGTGTGGTTTGCATTTCCTTGTGAAAAGCCTTGTTTTTTTAATCTTGTGAACCTCTCAATCCAAACTCTTGGAGATTGTTTAAGCCAATATAAAGATTTTTTTTAGCTTGCAAATATTCTTGCAAAACTTGTCATTGAACCTAGGAGGAGCTTCCATATACACCTTATAGATCATCATTTAAGAAATTTTTGACATCCAACTGATTCAATGACCATTTCAGGTTTACTGCAAGTGATAGCAATACCTTCATTGTATTTAGCTTGGCAACTAGAAAGAATGTTTCACAGTAATCAATGCCATAAGTTTGTGTAAAACCTTTAGAAACCAGTCGAGCTTTGTTTCTTTCAAGAGAACCATCTGAGTTGTATTTTATTGTGAACATCCATTTGCATCAAACTAGGGTCTTTTCGTTTTGAGGGTTGATTTCCTAAGCTTGTTTTTTTTTTTCCAAGGCTCTCATTTCTTTAAGAACTGAGGGACTTCTAGAGTTTCCTATATATATTTTTTTGAAATAACCTCACACGACAATTTAGAGGTAAATGTCTGAAAAGATGGAGACAAACTCTAATAGGACAAAATTATGCAAAAGATGTTTAGTGCAAGCACTAGTTACTTTCCTGAGGGAAATTGGCATTTCTAGTACGGATGTTCATCAAATTGCCCGTACCGCACCACATCGCATCAAAATTTACAGTTTGGAATTCTTCGTGGTACAGTTGTGGTTTGTATTTTTGTCAAATCATGTAGTGCAGTTTGTAGTTTTTAATTTTATAAATGTAGTTCAAACATGTCCGCACCACATCGTTGTATATATATTAATTTTTTTTATATATTTTTTCAATTTAACCATATTTGAACTTAATGCATTTATATATATAATGTACACAATATTGAAAAATTATTATATTTCATAAAATACTAATACATATTCTACTTCAACTTAAAAATATTCACCCTTAATCAAAACATTTATTTCCATATCACATTTTTTCTTTGTTATTGGATTGTTGTATTTTTATTGTTTTGCTAAAAGTTTATTAGTTTGTTGTATATTTATTATTTTGTCGAACTCTCTTTAGTTATGAGTTTTATTATGAACCTTTATTCATTATAATATTTAATTGTTAAATTATTTGGAGAAATGTATAAACTGCCTATACCACATCGCAAATGTGGTGCACTTTATGCAGTTTGAGGTCTATGCGGTGTGAGTTGCAATTTGAAAAATTACTCAAACCGAATATGAGGTGTGGTTCAAAAAATTAGCAAAAACCTGCACCGTCCGCACCACAAACACCCCTAATTTCTAATTTCTAGAGTTCATACTAGGACTAGAATTAAAATGAGAGTTACCTAATTGATCTTTAACTTCTTGGTTTGGGTTTGGTTCAGATTCTTGGCTATACTTTGAGTGTTCGATTCCTTTCCCCGTATGGGTATTTCCTCACATTCGGTTACCATCTTGTCTCGTACATATCTCTTCTTCTCTTAGAGTTTCATCATGCAATGACACAAGTATTTGATCTCTATTTTCATTAGTTGAGACATTATTATGAATAATATTCATTTCTTCCCCTAGTGTTCTCCGTAATATTAGGTAAAAAATCATTAATCAATCATTCATATTAATCTTCACTTAAAACTCCCCCTGAAAATGAGTGGATGAAAAAAAATGGTTGATTTTTTTTTAAAAATGACATCCATGGAGACAATATTTTTTTGATCAATGGATCAAAATATTTGTAACCTTATTGATTTTGAGGATAGCCAACAAAGACATTTTCTAGTTCGAGGCAATAAATTCTTGAGAAAGGAAAATACTTTATATTTAAAACAATGTGATGGGGTTTGAAATTTAAATGGTTTTTATAGCCTTATACGGTCAAGAAGAAAAAACATGCGACGATGTTTCGAAAGTTCATAAATTTCATAATTACACATAGATGGATTTTAATATATTTGTAAGATCAATAGACATAATATAAGAAATTGTGTAACTTAATATCCAAACACTATAGAGAGACTCTGGAATGAGTTTTCGTTTTCATGGCCTCAATGGCCATGGAAAGTCTGAGTGCCAATCATGACCCCGCTAGTCTTTATTTTGACTGTCTATAAATGGTAGATCAATTAGGCTCGCTGAGAGGATGAGGTTATCGGGATATGAGATTTCAGTCACTATGGACATTGTTTGGTTAATGGATGCTTTAGGAACGCTATGTATGTTAGCCAAGCCTTCGAGTTTCAAGAAACAATATAGAAATAGGGAGATGAATTTGTGGTTGGAATGCTTCTTGAACAAGACAGGGGATTTTGAAGATTTCAAAAGTAGTAGCGTTAGGAGTATCATAGTCTCGACAGAGGAGAAAGTCACATGGTGGAGGAGGTTGGAAGACTGCTTTCTGAATCTAATGGGGGAGAAGAGATTCTGGGCAAGCTCTTCAAACCACATGAAACTTGCTATCAACGTGAAGAGATCATGAGTTGATGTGGTTACCAATAGATCAGTTTGGAGTAGAATAAAGTCATCAGAAAACAAGACTCCTTACTTGCCGAAAACAAGGGATTTAAACCCAAAAACAGGTTCCATGGTGGGCGGTGGAAGCAACCAGCCTTCTCCAATTATAACAGAGCCAAGAAAAACTCAAAGAATTGGAGATAGGTTGTATTGAATTTTAGGGAGAATATCCATCATCTTCCTGGGGGGAGAATTCAAAATGGCTTGATGAGAATTTCTGAAAAGAAAATGAGGTTAGCCAGTTATAAAATGTGATAACTCTAGAACATAGAGTTATTTAAGCCACTTTTAGGCTAATAAAATGAATTATTTTGAGTGATATGTGTTATTTGTGGCTATTTTGTATTTAATTTCATTTTTTTATTTTATGTGTTATTTCTTGTTGACTTTATTGTTTAGTTGTTGCAAAGAAGTGATTAAAATGATTCAAAATAATTGAGGAAGTTGCTGAGTTAATGTAGGATTCTATGATTTGTAAGTGTTGTAACTCACTTAGCTTAGTTGTTGCAAAGCAGGAAAAACCCAGGAATGCAGCCGCATTGGATTTCGGAGCATTTTCTAAAGGCTTGAGAGAATGACGTGGAATTGACTTAAGTGAGGCTTAGTCATTAGCTGAGGTGACAATTTTTCAGAGAGGACAACTGTGTTTCGTTTTATTACATTAGAAATGGTCCCAAGTGAATTTTTCCCGTGAGAGATAAGGTTTTTTGCCAAATTGGAGACATAACCATAAAGGAAAAAGAGAAGAAAAGAAGCCCATTCATTCCCTTACCATCTAGACCACCATAGACACCAAGAATGAAGAAAATCAGTCACCCATACCAGATTTTCAGACCCTTTTGGCTGCATTCTTGCCCGCATTTGACCCAAAATTATGTATTAGGGTGAATTAGTTACTCTAACTTCTCATAATCATCGAATTCAACACTTTGTTTCTGTTTTAATCTAGTTGAGTCAATTAGTTTATTCCATTTATTTCCTTGTTCATTTAGTTTAATTAAATCATTTTATAAATTTTAGTTCCAAATTGTTTGGTTTTAATTCATGCAATATTTAGCTTAAGCAATCCTTGAGAATACGATTAAAATACTTACTACTTTATCACTTGTTTGATGATCATGTACCCTTGCATATTCTAAAAGAAAAATCGCAACAAGTTTTTGGCACCGTTGCCGGGATTGTTTAAAGTCATTTATTGTGAAATTAATTATCTTGCTATTTGGTTTTTTTTGTGTGTGCTAATTTGGGTGATTCTTTTGCTTAATCAGGTTCAAACAATTTATGAACAAGGGTCAAGACCCTGAACTACTTCCTCTTGATTAAGAAATTGAATGCACATTCATACAAAGAAGAAGATAACAAAGAGCCCAAGGGGAAGTAGTAGAAATGGATGCCGAGCAAGAGGCTCAAGAGGGAGTCGCTCAAGGGGCACCAACCCTTGGGGGAGCAACTATTAATAATGGGCAGAATGTTGTTACTATAGTTGATGATCGAGATCGTGCCATTAGGAAATACACTCTCCCATTCTTCCGTGAGCTCAACCTGGGCATCACGAGACCAGAGATTCAGGTTACACCGTTTGAGTTGAAGCCAGTTATGTTCCAGATGCTTCAAACTGTGGGCCAATTTAATGGGATGCCAACTAAAGATCCTCACCTTGATCTTCGCTTATTCATGGAGGTGAGTGACTCTTTCAAGCTGCCCGGAGTTACGGAGGATGCCCTGAGACTAAAATTGTTTCCATACTCCTTGAGAGACAGAGCAAGAGCTTGATTGAACTCTTTATCGTCAGATTCAGTGACCACTTGGCAAGAGTTGACTGAGCGATTCTTGATGAAGTACTTTCCTCCCACTAAGAATGCCAAGCTTTGCAATGAGATTACTTCATTTCAGCAACTTGATGAAGAATCTTTATATGAGGCATGGGAGCGGTTCAATGAGTTGTTGAGAAAGTGTCCCCACCATGGCATTCCTCATTGCATCCAGATGGAAACTTTCTATAATGTTCTTAATGCTCACACTAGCATGGTGGTGGATGCTTCGACGAATGAGGCTTTTCTAGCTAAGTCCTATAATGAGGCATATGAAATTCTTGAGAGGATCTCTAACAACAACTATCAGTGGCCTACTAATAGAGCACATACAGAGGGAAAAGTGGCTGGGATTCATGAGGTTAATGCACTCACTTCATTGGCGGCCTAAGTTTCTTCTATGTCGAATATTCTTAAGAACATGAGTGTGGGTATGAGTCTACAAATGGGTCAACCAAGAAGAAAACTTGTAGAAGTTTGTTGTGTGTATTACGGTGATGGTCACACTTTTGATAATTGCCCTTCTAATCCCGCGTCAGTTTGTTTCATGGGAAATCAAAATAAGAGTAACCCACAAGCCAATTCTTTCAACCAAGGATGGGGGCAACACCAAAATTTATCATGGAATGGTTAAGGAGTTGGTCCTAGCTTATATGCTGAATAGATCCACCTACCCATTGGGATATGCTCAACAAGTCTCACGACCAAGACCTCAACAAGCGACCATACCTAGTTCTTTAGAGAGTTTAATGAAAGAATATATGGCTAAGATTGATGATGTGTTTCAAAGCCATATTGTTTCTTTAAGAAACCTTGAGATTCAAGTGGGGAAATCAGCCAATGATTGCGGAGTTGACCCCAAGGTTCTTTACCAAGTGACACAGAAAATCCAAGGTGGGAAGGTAGAGAACAGTGCAAGGCAATCACTTTAAGGAACGGTATGGACTTGGAGACAGCAAATGAAAATTTTGGGCATGAGGGTGAGCCCTCTTCAATCCAAAGTAACGAGAAAGCAAGAGAAAATGTAGGAATTTCAAGCTTGCCAAAACATGCCTCTGCTCAGAATGCTATAGCATCAATATCACAGCAAAGCTGCCTAGAAATTAAAAAATATCAGCAACAACTACCATTCCCACATCAATTTAAAAAACAGAAGCAAGATGATCAATTCAAGAGACTTTTAGATGTTTTGAAGAAGCTGCACATTAGTATTCCGCTTGTGGAGGCCTTAGAGAAAATGCCCACTTATGTGAAATTTTTGAAGGAGTTCTTGACTAAGAAGAGAAGACTTGGGGAGTTTGAGACAGTTTCTTTGACTGAGAGTTGTAGTGCCATTTTGACAAACAAGATATTTCCAAAGTTAAAAGATCCAGGCAGCTTCACAATTCCAATTTCTATTGGAGGCCATGATGTTGGAAGAGCTCTTTGTGACTTAGGGGCAAGCATCAACTTGATGCCTATGTCTATCTTCAAGAAGTTGGGTGGGGAAGCAAGACCTACCACGTTGACCTTGCAACTAGCAGACCGGTCCCTTACCCATCCCGAAGGAAAAATTGAAGATGTTTTGGTGAAGGTATACAAGTTCATTTTTCTGGTGGACTTCATTATTCTAGGTTATGACGAGGATAGAGAGGTGCCAATCAGTTTGGGGAGACCGTTCCTTGCCACAGGGAGAACTTTAATTGATGTTGAAAGGGGAGAGCTCACTATGCGAGCTCAAGATGAGCAAGTAACTTTCAAGGTGCTTAATCCTATACGTTCTCCGGATGAGTTAGGGGAGTGTCTAGCCATTGGTATCATAAATTCTAGCATGGATGAAAAGTCACAATTACAACGTAGCAAGAAAGCAAGGGAAAGACAATGTCACACCCACAAAGACCCAATGGAAAGAAAAGAAAGAGAAATAAGCATGAGAGAGATATTCATCCCCAAATTATTCAAGTTGGGCAATGGGTATTTTTCTCTAATTCGAAAGCCCATTGCTATCAATAAAGGGAGAGTATTCAGATTGGGTTTCCAATCAAAAGGCTTCTCATGCAATTTCCAGTTACAAAAAAAAAAAAAAGATTTTTATTGATGCTTTTAAGTGTCGGTAAATGCACAAAAAAACATCTGCAATAGTCTTGCTGATGTAAAACTAAGTGAAAAGGAATGAAAGAAAGGTCTTGGTCACTGGATGACCAAAGAGACCAAATGCCTTTAATTATAGAAGAAAGAGTTACAAGAAACAAATAATAGAATACAACTGAAAGTAGTTAAAGAATAACAACCCGAGCAACTAACTAACTAATCAACTATTCTAACATCCCCCTCAAACTGACAGGCTTGGAAAGAATAGTCAGTTTGGTACACAAAATTGAGAACCGAATTGCTAGGAGATGCTTAGTGAGGATATCTGTAACTTGATCTTCATAGGATACATATTGCACTGAGAGCTCTTTGGGATGAACCAAGTCCTTTATGAAATGAAAATCTATTTCAATTTGCTTGGTACGAGCATGAAGGATTGGATTTGCAGCCAAGTGAGTTACTGAGATTTTGTTACACCAAATGATTGGGGGTAAAGGAAGAACCAACTTCAACTCAGAGAAAAGTTGTCGATACCAAAATAGTTCAGCAACTGTATTGGCAAGAGATCTATACTCATATCCGATGCTACTTTTAGAGACAACCCGTTGTTTTGCTGAGGACCAAGACACTAGGCTATCACCAAGATAAACAAAATAACCTCCAATGTTGCGTCTATCATCTAGGTTGGATGCCCAATCTGCATCGATGAAGGCAGAAAAAGGAAGAGAGGAAGATGCAGTGAGTGTGATGCCATGTGTTGGAGGGCCTTTTAGGTATCGAATGATGCGTTTCACAGCGAGCCAATCGGTAGAGGTAGGCTGATGCATAAATTGACAAGCCTTGTTGATTGCAAAGGCAATATCAGGTCTTGTCATGGTGGCATATTGAAGAGAGCCAACTACACGACGATATTCTGTAGGATCATCAAGAAGTGAGCCATCAAACTATGATAGAGGCTTTGCAACAACACTAGGTGTAGGAGCTGACTTCGAAGAAACCATATCTGTCATGGAAAGTATATCTTGGATATATTTTTGCTGACATAGATCAATATGACTAGAAGATTAAGTAACCTCAATGCCAAGGAAATAATGTAGCTGTCCAAAGTCACGAAGGGTAAACATATTATTGAGTGTCTTGATAAAAGCTTCGATTTTTCCTCTGTGATTGGCTGTAACTATCAAATCGTCAACATATACTAGGACATATATCATAAGAGTATCAACATGAAGAGAAAATAACGAATTGTCAGCCTTAGAACAAGTGAACCCCCATTGAAAAAAGACTTTACTTAGCTTTGAAAACCAAGCCTATGGGGCTTGCTTGAGGCCATAAAGTGCTTTCTTAAGTTTGCACACATATGGGGGGTTGTTGGAGTCTAAGAAGCATGAAAGTTGGTTCATATACACATGTTCTTCAAGGTCACCATTTAGAAACGCATTATGCACATCAATTTGCCTAAGAATCCAACCTCTTAACAGTGCTATGGTGAGAACCACTCAGATTGTACCTGTTTTTTACAACATGGGAGAAAGTGTCAAAGTAGTCTACCCCTTGAGTTTGAGTGAAGTAATGCGCAACAAGTCTTGCTTTGTGCCTATCAATTATGCCATCTAGTTTGTACTTGAGCTAAACATCCATTTACAATCTATGACATTATGACCAAGCGGTGGTGGTACAAGAGTCCATATGCAATTGCGCCGAAGAGCGCTTAACTCAGATTCCATAGCAAGTTTCCAATGCGAAATAGTTAGGGCCTGCCTGTATGATTTTGGAGGAAAATTGATGTCATTGTGTTGGTGAGCAACATAGGCCTTTGGGGCTTGTGAATGCCACACTTCGCCCTAGTCATCATTGGATGAGTGTTGCCACGAGAAAGAACTTACATAGGTAGCTGATCAATAACATTAGTATGCTCAACATTAGAGGGAGAAGGGACCGAGTGGAGTGGGGAAATGATATGAAATAGAGGGTGAGGGAGAAGTAGAAGGAGATGATGAGAAAGAAGATGATAAGGGTGAGGGAAGAGGAGCGGGAGAAGATGAATTGGGAGAATGTGAGGATGAAGTAGACCGGGAGGAAGTGATAGGAGGAGAATGGGGTGCTGATGGATCAACTGAGAAGGGAAGTATAGCTGGAGTTATTGGAGTTGGAGTGTAAGATTGTGATGTTATAGAATTATGAGAGATATTGGAGAATGTGAGAAAAGAATTTTCATCAAAAATGACATGCCTTGAAATATAGATCCTATGAGTGATTCGTTCTAAGCATAAATAACCCTTATGATTTGTGCTATAACCAAGATATATACAGGAGACAGATCTATATTATAGCTTATTGGCATTATAAGGACAAAGACAAGGGAAACATAGGAAACCAAATGTACTAAGTAATGAGTAATCTAGTGTTTTGTTATAAAGACACTGAAATGGAGATTTAAGTCGTAATACCTTTGTGGGAAGTCTATTGATTGTATAGAAAATAGCTTGAAAAGCATAAAGCCAATATTGTAATGGAATAGAAGCATGAGCAAGGAGGGCTAAGCCTATTTCGACAATATGGCGGGGTTTACGTTCCACATGCCCATTTTGGGTAGAGGTATAGGGACAAGAAAATCTGTGAGATATACCACATGAGTTGAGGAAGGGAAGACATGATTTGAACTCACCACCATTATTAGACTGAATCTCATTTATAGTGGTGTCAAATTTGTTTTCAGTGAGAAATTTGAATTTTTTGAAAGTATTGAGAGCTTGATCTTTTGCATGAAGAGGATAAAGCCAACAAAATCTAGAAAAGTCATCTAAGAACAAGATAAAGTAACGTGACCCATCTGTGGCATGAGTTGGTGAAGGACCCCAAAGGTATGTACGAATGAGCTACAAGGGTCATGTAGCATGAGTATCAGATAGAGAAAAGGGAGCCTATGGCTTTTTGCACATTGACAAGATGGACAACCAATATATTTATTCTTATTATATGAAAGTGAAAAATTACATTGCTTGAGGACATTATTGACTATGTCTGAGTATACATGACCCAACATGCCAAATAGCTGTAGGTGGATGAGTTACAGTATGAAATTGAACATGAAAAGCAAAACATGAAAATGGTTGAAGGACAGTCGTGTGAAAGGCTTGCTTGGAGGCAGGAGAATTGGTTGAAGCTTTGAGAGAATTGGCTACTTGAAGGGTGTAGAGACTCTGATCAAGGGTACCTTGATGTAACATCTTCTTCGATTGGAGGTCCTTAATGTGGTAGATATTGGAATAGAATTCAATGGACACATTGTTTTCAAGACAAAATTTGGAAGCAGAGAGAAAGTTAGTAGACAATTAAGGAACATGATAAACATTGTGTAAATGAAAAGTATGGGAAGAAGTTGGTAAAGAGGAACGACCAAACGAGAGATATGAAGAGTATTACCATTTCCAACTATGACAGAGTTAGATCCATTGTAGAATGAGTGGTAATCAAGATTGCTAGAATTGGGAGTAAGATGGTAAGAAGCACCGAAGTCGATCAACCAAGAATCATCAACTACCGTAGTAGAGTTAGCAATCATATAAGAAATAAGTGATGATGATGTCGGGGTCGAAGCATTCGAAGCAGGAAGATTGGGGTCAAAGCACCTATAACAATTGTATGCATTGTGACCTGGCCGAAGGCATAGCTGGCAAGTAATTCTTGAACTAGAGTTTGTGTTCCTGCCAGAAATAGAACAACAAGAAGCATGGTTGTTGGCACCATTAATGGAGTAATTTCCTTGAGTAGGAGGTGGGCGATTCTAGTTGCGATGTGGAGGTTGATGATAAACAACATTTGCACCAATCAGATCCGTTTTGTTGATGGAATTCTGTTGCTCAAGGCAAGACTCATGAGCAAGGAGTAGAATTGTGACATGTTTGAAGGTGATACCTTTGGATTTCGAAGTGACTGAGACTACAAAGGAGTTGTAATTGGCACTAAGGCCAGCAAGAAGATATAGTACTTGATCTCGATCGGAGACTCGTTCTGAAACCATAGCAAGTTGGTTTGTGAGACTCTTGACCTTGAGAATGTAATCCATCATTGCAAGTACCCCTTTCTTGATCGTTTGCAGTTGTAGACGAAGTTTCATAATCGAGCGTTGGAGGTGGATGAATAGATCTATTGGAGGGCAGTCCAGGTAGCAACACTTGTTGTATGACCCACAATTTGACATTATCTGTGGGGTAAGGGAGGAGTAGATCCAACTGAGAATTAGTCAATCTTTCCGACTCCAATTAGTGAAGTCGGGATTGAGAGTAGTGGATTCTCTGATCTGTTGAGGAGGGGCAATGTTGGTTCCATCAAGAAAGTCTTCGATGCCATTGGCCACTATGACATTTTCCATTTGGGCTCGCTATAAGAGGAAGTTGGAGCGATCAAGTTTGACTAGAAGTGTGTGATTCAAGGCTTGGGAGAGAGCCATGAATTGTTGTTGTTGAACTGTAAGAGCAGAAAAAGAAGAAGATGGAGTTGGGGATGGCAGGGTTGTGGACTGAGCAGGTGGAGCAGAATCTTGAGAGGTGGTGGTGTTGTCTGCCATTAGAGTAGCTCAGAGAAAGGAAGCAAGAATGGAAACAAGATAGGATCTTGGGGCTTCTAATACCATGTAAAGCTAAGTGAAAAGAAATGGAAAAAAGGTCTTGGTCACTGAATGACCTAATAGACCAGATGACTTTATTTATAGAAGAAAAAGTTACAAGAAACAAATAACAGAATACCACTAAAAGTAGTTAAAGAATAACAACTCAAGCAACTAACTAACTAATCAGCTATTCTAACAACCGACACCAAAAAGCATCGGCAATAGTTTTGCCAACGCCAAAAAGCGTTAGTCACAACATCAATATTTTTTTTTTGGGAAAAATACTTACTGACGTTGCCAACGCTTTAAAGCGTCAGTTTTTCTCTTGGTTTATGACGAACAAATACTTATGCAATGCCTGAATGGCATCAGTAAAGGTGTATTTAATTTTATTTTCTTAGCTTTCAAATATATTTTATAGTTAAATATTTATTTATGATTTATTTAAATAATTAATTATAATTTAAATTAATAAAAAATGTTAATAAGTATCATTCTCTCAAATTAGTATATAGAAATAAATATTATTCAAAACATACACTGTTCCAGAGTTTAACAAAACATACCCATAAGAATACACAGTTTAACAAAACATGCATTGCTCCAAAGTTTTAAAAAATATCAGCTAAAATATAGAAACTACTATGTAGATCATTGAGGGTCGATATTCAATTGATCTTGACCAGTAGGTAGTTAATATAGAAAATGCAGAAACAAAACAAACATTCAGCCAATTTAATCCCAATGTAGTAATCCTTATGATAACATGAAAATAGTTATCTAAACCTAGCAGTAAAAAAGGCAAAACCAATGTTATCAGATCATTGTAGTAACATTTATGTATCAGAGTCTTGAGCTGAATATTTTCACAGTTAAATATTCTTGGCAGACATGTCCAACTAGTTGTATAGCATCTAATTGTTTGATTGAAACTTTAGAGCCATTAATAATTGGTGTAAGCTTTATTACGTACATCAATGTACAAACACACTACAACATTAAAGTGTATTAGCGATGGGAAGGTCTGCTGCTAATAACATCATGGCCTATCGGTAATTGGTATTAGCGGCGGGGTTTCGCCGCTAATACCCTTCGCTAATAAGTATTATTAGTGGCGGACTGACACACCCGCCACTAATAATATATCATTAGCGGCGGTTGGTGGCGGCGAAGTCCGTTGCTAATACATGTGTCAGAGACGCAGTTATTAGTCGCGGGGTCCGCCGCTAATAATTTTTTCATTATACATTATAATATTAATTTATTTTAAATTAATATTTATTAAATTTAAATATTTTTAAAACTAATTCATAATAAATTTTAATAAAATAACCAATTAATTAATTTAAACATAACTAACATTAAAATTAATATATAATTTTAATATTTATCAAACTAACTAATATCGCTATTGTCATTACAAATAAATAAACTGTTAATTTAATCAAAATACATAAACTAATAACTAAATATAATCATTAAGGTCAATATTGTAATTATCCTCTTCTTCAACATTTTGTTGTGACGGTGGCGGTGGCGGTGATTGTGTCTGTGGCGGTGAAGGAATATAAGGCTGCTGTGAAGATCGTCCAAGCATGAGGTCCCCAAACTGATCCCAAGGGTGTGGCTGTATTGGGGTGGATAAAAAAAGTTGTTGTGACCCACCCCCAAACTCACCATATCTAACAAAAGGCTACTGCTGTGAGGAACCCCCAAGTTCACCATACCGAGAAAATGGTTGTTGTTGCGACGAACCTCCAACCTCACCATACTTAAGATTAGGTTGCAGATATTGCATCGATCCTCCTTGAAAGTTGATAAAGTTAACAAAATATAGTGGAGGAGATTGGGAAGAGCGTCCAAACATGTAATGGTTTTGATACTGCGGAGGTTGTTGCGACGACATATATGGTGGATATTGTGGAGGAGGCTGGTACTGTTGCTGTGGCAGTGTATGAAGGTTAGGATGGGCAGTGTTACTCTGAGAAGACGTACCAGCTTCAAATTGTGATGGAAAATACCTCTGCAGAAAGCTGTCAAATCGTGGGTTATACAGATTATAGGGTTGCTGAGGTGCCACCATCTGAATCATCTCATGCATTGCCTTCATCATCAGAGCCATAGTAGTCATATCTTCATTAGGCATAGGGGCAATATGTGCTTGGGACTGACTTTGATTTGTAGAGCTGGAGGTTGACTTTCTTGCTTTTCCTTTCACCCTATAACCCACTCATCTTTGGTAGTCAGATCTCTCACTGAGTACTTTACTAAGTATCTCGTATTGATCGACCGGGGACGAATCAACACCAGATATATTACCAGACCCCTCACTCTGATGTTGAGACTGCCTATCAAGCTATGACCTTTGAAGCTCCGCCGCCATTTTTTCCTGTATAAAGAAAACATTAGAAACAAAAAACTAAGATAATTTTTCAAATATGAGAACACAATAATATTCACTTACATAATCTTGTTGAGCTGACTCGTTGACAAAAGTTTTTGTCGATTTTTTCATATGAACATCCCTCCAAGTATCAACAACATGTGCATTTGGGTGCTCCTATACAAATGTAAACAAAATATTTTAGAATGTGTTATTTTGTAAAATTAAATTAACATCTTCACTTACATATTCATGACGCTTAGCTGCCAACGATTTTGTGCCATGTGTTGTTACATAGTTATTTGTTTTCTGTTTGCTTAGTTTTTAGCAAAGCGAGCCAAAAATCTTTCACTAAAAAACAATTCACAAATATCCTTCCATGTTTCCTTTGTGCAATGGTCAGGTGGCTTAGAGAGGACATTCTCCCAATCTTCTAGTCCCACGTAATGATTTTTGAATTGTCTATGTCTGATGGTCTTTCTCTCACGATATCTTTCACCCATCTCCTTATAGACAGTTACCAGAATTGACCCAGGTTGTGGATGACCGTCTATATTATAGTAATACTGCATTAAGAAAAAAATTTAGATGACTTTGTAAATAATGTCAATAAATAATGTAGAGTATAAGATTTGTAATATTTTACCCTCATACGATCAAGCAATTGATCCTTAAACTGTTGAGGTAAATTAGCAGAATCCAAGTAATGTCCCGGACACAACATTGTAACTTGAGTGCCCAACATGAAAATAAAAGCTTGGTCCTCCAACCCAACCACTTTGTTCGTCACAGGATCAAGCTCTGGAACCAATGGTTTACCGGCTTTTTTTTGCAAACATTGACAAATTATTGCCAATTACTCTAACTGGTTACTAATTATGTGCAAATGACTTGTCTATGCTGTGAAAAGCAATGACCTTTTTCTCGGACATAGAATTGAGAAGAACAATACCAAGCAGCACGCCAAATAAGACCAGAGACCGTATGCTTCTTCTTTCCATTATTAGTATAAGCTTCAAATAATTTTATCTTTGGAACAAATAACTACAATGCCATAATAAATTGTATTTTTCCTCTTTAGATCCAGAATAACAGAGAAAAGTGTATTTATTGAGTGTATCAAGCTCAAATTTTTTTTAAGAGGGTAGCTCAATGAGACATGTAGTTTACACCTATAAAATTTGAAGTTCGAGCTTCTCCTATTATGTACAAAGCAATTTTTCTGCTCCCAAATATTATGGAATTAGACAGGCAGAGAATAATGAGAAGAAAACATAGGAATGAGATGATGTTTTTTTTTAAAGATTAATGCAATATAACACCTTAAAGTTGAATTTAAGACCGTAACCACTCATTATAACTTAGCAACACTCAAAACAAAATTTAACCCATGACTATCTCTAGAATGTGTCCATGACTTTCTCCATAAATGACACATTGGCACTACACTCTTAGATTCTATAGATAAATCACATACTGTTATGAAAAAGGCACTAACACACACATTACAAACCATGCAGGATTCCAAACATTGCGGCACAAGATCAAGATAAGCAGTATAACCGAAAGCAAGAAGTTCTAATGGGAAGCAAAGAATAAATGAACAAAGAAAAAACCATGGATTCTTCTTGTAGATGCTTAATATATATATATATATACTAACCTTGTGGCTGTTGGGTCACTGGCGGAGGGTCAGAGTCAAGGTGGGTAAGTGGCGGAGGGTCGAAGCCGTGGTGGGTCACTGGGGGAGGAGAGAAGCTTCTGATGCAATACTTGAGAAAAGAAAACGAGAGAACGAGAGAGGGACGGATGGACGAAACGATGTGAAAAAATTAAAATATGCAAGATTATTTGCGGCAGGACCCGCCGCTATTAATATTAGCCTGCCGCTAATAATATTATTAGCTGCGGGTACTCCACCGCTAATACTATTAGCGGCGGGTAGTCGGCCTCTACTAAAGGTAAATACCCGCCACTAATAATTCTAAAAATAAAAATCCTTTTGTTTCCCGGGCATTTCTTTGGTATATTAGCGGCGGACTGCCCGCCTCTAATAATAATAAGTCTGCCGCTAATAAAAAATATTAATTTTTTTTATATATTTACACATTATTAGCGGCGGATCCACTAGTCCGCCGCTAATGACCTGTACAATACATGCAGACAGTTTGCCTCTAATATTAGATTTTCTTGTAGTGACATAACTACACTCACGCCAAATATTGGGTGCTCATATACCAATGCTCCAAAAGTATCAGTATTGCCAAATGTATTAGTTTCTGACGCTCTCTAGTCATGGTTGTTGGTATTTTTTTTTTTTACCTACGCGTTGGTAAAAAAAACACAATTCCTGTAATTTCGCGTGTTTAGTTCTTTGGGTATGCTTGCACCATGGTCTACCATTAATTCTTCATTGCTTGTCGTTGTTGGCCAGGATCTTGATTTATATTATTCAAGCTCCGAAAAAAACTCATGGTAACATTGAAAGTATGAATTAATTAATGTCATTGAATTTGATATGAGATGTTGTGTGTGAGAGAAAAGTATAATAGGTTATAAGGAGAAGAGAGAGTGTAGAGATGTGAGACTACAATGAGTTCTCCCCTCTATTAATAGTTTGGTCGGTTTCTTCTTTGGAATGTTTATTGTCGTTTTTCTTTTGTTTTTGTTGTGGTGTCCTTGCCCCTTTTGACTTTTGTTCTGTGATATTGTGTGTAATTTATGCTTTCGTTTGGATTTTTATGCTATTTTCTTGGACATTTTAGTTTTGGACTTGGTATTCTGGCTGTTTCTTTTGCTATCGATTAGTTTATTCCGCTTCAGCTTCTGATATATTTTTCTGGGTGCCCCTGCCTTACGAGAAGGTCATGTGAAGAAATGGTTTTTTCTTATTTTTATTTCAGTGAAAAGGGATACAATTTATAGGAATTTAGAATTCTAAAAATAGAATATACTAATTGATTACAAATCAATCTTAGTCAATTACAAATGATCTACAGAAATCACTAATTGATTGTAGAATATTTCAACACTCCCCCTCAAGTTGGTGTATAGATGTCTATCATGCCCAGCTTGTCCATAAATTTTGAAAATATGTGAACTGAGACTGCTTTGGTGAGAATATCTGCTAGTTGATCTTTTGATAAGATTTCTGGTAGCTCTAGACTTTTCTCCTCTAATTTTTCGTTGATGAAAAACCGATCAATCTCAACATGTTTTGTTCGATCATGATGAACCGGGTTATGGACCATATCATGAGCAGACTTGTTATCATAGTATAACCGAATAGGTGTAGTTGTAGCATAACCTAAATTCTGAAGGAGCAATTTCAGCCACAATCCTTCACAAACACCAAGGGCCATTCCTCGTAGTTCTGCTTCACCACTTGATCGGGAAACCACACTTTGTTTCTTGCACCTCCAAGACACAAGATTCCCACCTACAAAGGTTAAATACCCTGAAGTAGATCACATGTCACTTTTATCACCAGCCCAGTCAGCATCTGTGTACACATCGATGGTTTGTTCCTCTGTTTTTCTAGAAAACAAAATCCTTTTCCCGGGGGCTAACTTCAAGTATCTCAAAATTCGTATGTCTGCGTCCATATGCTGCTCACCCAGATTATGCATAAATTGGCTAACGATGCTCAAAGCATAAGCAAGATCTGGTCTTGTATGAGCTAAGTACATTAGTCTGCCACAAGTCTTTGGTATCTCTCTTTATCAACGGGAACTTGACCATCTACCATTCGTAATTTTAATCCTTCCTCAATTGGTGTATTTATTGGTTGACATACAGACATCCCTGTCTCCTTCAAGAGATCTAAAGCATATTTTCTTTGGGACAAGAAAATACCTCTTTTGGATCGAGATACTTCTATTCCCAAGAAGTACTTTAAGGGGCCTAAATCTTTCATTTCAAATTCTCTGGACAAGTATTCCTGAAGAGCATTCTTTCAACTGGATCATTTCCTGTTACTACCATGTCATCAACATAAACAATAAGTGTAGTAACTTTGACGTTTTGCTTCTTCAAGAATAAAGTATGGTCTGAATTGCATTGATGATAACCAAACGCTACCATAGACTTTGTGAATCTTCCAAACCAAGCCCTGGGAGATTGCTTCAGACCATATAATAATTTCTTCTGTTTGCACACCTTCTGGCTTTGCTTTTCTGACACCATGCATCCTGGGGGAAGATCCATGTAGACTTCTTCAGTGTGTTCTCCATGTAAAAATGCATTTTTCACATCAATCTGCTGTAGAGGCCAACCGAAATTAGCAACCAAGGATAATAAGACCCGGACTGTGTTCATTTTTGCAACAGGTTCAAATGTCTATGTGTAATCAATTCCATAAGTTTGAGTATACCCTTTTGCCACCAATCTTGCTTTAAAACGTTCAGTTGTACCATCAGCTTTGTGTTTCACAGAAAATATCCATCGACATCCAACAGTTTTCTTTTCTGTAGGAAGATCCACAAGCTCCCATGTTTGGTTCTTCTGTAAGGAGGCCATCTCTTCATTAATTGCAGCTTTCCATTTTGGATCAGTTAAAGCTTCCTGCACACTGTTAGGAATAGTTACAGTAGATAATTAATTTACAAATGACTGATTTGTTTTTGACAATTGATGTGTAGACACATAATGTTCATGGGATATCTTACTTTACTAGACAATTCAGGTTCATATGTTGGTTTTGGAATACCTCTTGTGAGACGGTGTGATAATTGTCTTTTACATGGCTTAGGAATATCCTTAACTAACGATTGGCTTGGTATATTAATTGGGAGAGCCTGCAACTCAATGTCTGAAGTTGTTTGTTGATCTAAATTATCACTTATATCCAAGCATTGACCACTAGAATCCAATTCATCCAGTTTTGTGTTTTCGTATAGGGTGTCACCACTTATGTCCAAGTTTTGACAACTTGTATCCAATTCTCCTACACTTTCATCAGATATTTTTGCCAGATCAAGTCTTACCTCTTCTGCATCTGTCACAAGGTTGTATTCAAAAGTTTGAATTTCTTCAAGATACTCCCCCTGAAATTCAAACTCAGAGTAATACATGACATCTTCATGGAAAACAACATCCATAGTGATAAACATGCGCCGAGTAGGGGGATGGTAACATCTATACCCTTTTTGATGCAATGCATATCCAACAAAAACACATTTCAAGGCTTGAGGCATTAACTTACTTCGTGGATCTTTTGGAAGGTGAACATATGCAACGCAACCAAAGACACGAGGTGGTAGGTTGGGGACAGTGGGAGCTACAACTGCGTCAGTGAGAGCTTGAAATGGTGTTTTAAAGTTGAGTGATCTTGAAGGAACTCGATTGATGAGGTAGGCAGCTGACAGAAGAGCTTCACCCCAGTAATGAGGGGGCATGTGTGCTTCAATGAAAGAAGCCCGAACAACTTCCACTAAGTGTCTATTTTTCCTTTCGACAACATCGTTCTGTTTTGGTGTATCTGGACAACTGGTTTGATGAATGGACCCATGAGAGTCCAAGAATTGTTGAAGCTCATTACTATTATACTCTCCCTCGTTATCACTGTGAAGTACTTGTATCTGGGCATTATATTGTGTTCTGAAAGTATTGTAGAATTTTTTAAATAATACAGTAACTTCTGATTTGGATTTCATGAGGCATAACCAGGTCATTCGAGTACAATCATCAATAAATGTAACAAACCAATAAGAGCCTCCCAGTGTAGGAATTTTGGAAAGGCCCCAAACATCAGAATGAATAATCATAAATGGATTTGGACTTTTATTTAAAATCAAATGAAATGAAGCACGATGGCTTTTATCAAGTTCACAAACATCACATTTGAAAGTAGAAATATCCAAATCAGTAAACAAAGTAGGAAACAACGTTTTAAGTATCCAAATGAGGCATGCCCTAAACGTCGATGCCAAAGCCAAATCTTAGTTGTTTTCTTGGTACTGTTGATGGTGAAAGCCTGTTGCAGTTTGACAGAATTTGTTGACTTCAAATCCAAGTAGTACAACATCCATTTCTTAATACCATAACCAATCGTTTGCTGAGTCTAAATATCCTTAAACACACAAGAGTCAGGACCAAAAATAACCACACAAGACAAGGTATCAGTGATTGAAGAAACAAATATAATATTATAGTTCAAGGAAGGTACCACCAACACAAAATCAAGATGTAAAGTTTTAGTAAGATACAAGACCTTTCCCCAAGAACTGAGGTGGTATTACCATTTGTAGTAGAGGCACAGTTTCTAGAGGAGGATTTTGTTTAAAGACTTGGTTCCATCAAATGTCATATGATCAGTAGCACCAGAATCAATTATCCATGCATTATTCAAAACAGGTGTAAGATTTATTTTACCTTCTTCTGTAGTGGTAGTCAGTGCTGATGACGTAGATGGACCAACATATTCTTTTGTTTGAGTAATTGCTGTTGTAGATGGTCTCCTAGCATTTCGATGTCGAGTTGGATCCCACTAGTCTGGATATCCAATTAACTCAAAGCAACGATTTTTTGTATGGCCTGTTTGATTGCAGTGAGTACATTTCAATGAGGCTTTATCAACAGTGGACTTCTTTGAGTTAGTGGGCTGCTGATGAGAGAGCATTGTGGAAACTTCAGTTTTAGTATTCTCTTCATTGAAGGTTGTGGATTGTAAGTCTTCACAATGAACCATAGCATAACATTCTTCTAAACTAGGTCGAGGTGCTTGGTGCAGAATCTCGTGTCGAAGATGGTCAAAACTTTTATCTAGCCATGCAAGAAATATGTGAACTCGGATTTGCTCAATGGACTTCTGGTATGCCGTTACATCATCAGGATCCTTCATAGCCACTGTATCTCAATGATCTAGTTCTTGGAATATTTCTGTTAACTCTCCATAATAAATAGATTGTGTTTTGGTACCTTGGTTGGCTGAGAAAGCTTTCAGATTCAAAGTATAGACCTGCATCTCATCATTACCATCATAGAAATTTTTGGAAAGATTACTCCAAATTTCACGAGCAGTTGGTAACTAAGATATCGCTTCATGATATCAAGAGACATGGTCATTAAAAGTCAACGTTTCACTTTTTGATTTTCAGCTTGCCATTTTTCATAACCTTTGTCTGATATGATAGGAGGATCAGTTTTGCCCGTAATGTATGTGAGTTTCTCTCTTTCAGCAATGTGCATTTCCATAAGTTGAGACCACACATCGTAATTTGTTTTAGTAAGGAGAATGCCAACATTAAAGGGACTTTCAGGGACAAGAACAAACATAGGGGCTGATTTAGTATCATTTTGTTGACTAATTTTTTTTCTCTTTCTTTTTTTTTTATTTTTTTTTAATTTTTATTTATATATATATATTTATTTATATAATTAGACACAGACGAACAAAAGTATATATATTATATAAATACTAGAATAAAGTAGTAAGACTTGGTACACTTAAAACAAATAGAGCCCAAATATAAAACTAAAAATAATAAAACAAGGCCCAATGCACATATAATAAAGCCCAAATGTCTAGAAAAAGAAGAAAAAATAAAACCTATTTACTGTTGCATTGTGACAGAATACACAGTACCGCAAGGCAGAAGTTTGAGTCTTTCAACTGTAAAGAAGATGCGATCAAGGAGAAGATGACCTTGATAAAAATCTGGTAAAGGTGTTAGAGAATCACCAAATGTGGGTATATATATATTGTCTTTGTATTTGGTGGGTTTTGGACGAAAGATTGGCAGAAAAAAACTGGTTTGTAATTGTTTATTTTCCCTTTCTTCTAGCCAGGATTTTCTTCCTGCTCTGATACCATGTGAAGAAATGGTTTTTTCTTATTTTTATTCCAGTGAAAAAGGATACAATTTATAAGAATTTAGAATTCTAAAAATAGAATATACTAATTGATTACAAATTAATCTTAGTCAATTACAAATGATTTATGGAAATCACTAATTGATTGTAGAATATTTCATCAGGTCACTCAAGGAAAAAAAAAGATGATAAAAAATATAGATGATTTTTTCTTTTCTTTTCTTGGAAGTGAGATATATGAGACAGAGAAAGTAAAGAAGAGTATGGTAAGTTGTGAAAATAAGGAGATGTGATAGAAAATGGAAAATAGAGAGAATTTATACTATCATTTTATTTGTCCTCTAAATTAGAGTCTTGCTCCCGAATTTTTGTTAGATAAAAATAAAGATTGTGGAAGATTTGAGTTGATGGAACCCTAAAATTGTTATATCATATTTTAGATCTTTATTTGCTTTTTTTTTTTTTTTCAATAATTGAGACTACAAAAAATATGCTTAAAAATATTAATGAATCAATTCATGGTTCATTACTATCATTAGTATACAAGTTAAAAAACCTTTAAAAAGCAAAAGAAAAAAAACTTAGAAACCTTACAACATAATATCCCATAGTATTTAGTTAATTACTAACCAAACATACATAAAACAAATAATTAAAAATCTATAGTCCATAGTCCAAAACTAATCCGACTGACTCACACATATAGTGCCTAAGAGAGTAGCGAATCAAAGAAGTTACAAAGCACATTGAACTAAATGCAAATAACAAAGGGCCTGTTTGGCTCATTAACTCAGAAACAGTTTTCTGTTCTAAAAAATAGAAAATTGTTTTTGGAAAACAAATGATGTGTTTGGCTTTGTTTTTTGAGAACAGTTTTTAAAAAACAGAGTTAAAAAAGACAAGAATTTAGAAAACACCTTATCTATGTTTTCAAAAGTTGTTCTCAGATCTTTCATTTTTCTCTCTCGACGAAAATGGAAGAAGCAGTAATGGAGCTCTGAGCTCCTTCTCCTCCATCTCTCCGCCTCTGAGGACATTCTCCACGCACAAATCAATTGTTCTCTGCTGACTGAAACTTCTCTCAACATTTTAATTGTGTGTTTTTCTTATCTTACACACTTTTGTGCCCTAATTTTTTTTTCTCTTCTAATTTAACATCTCCTCACATAGAAAGGTCTTTGATCCTCTCTTGCAGATCATATCTTGATGTTGCAGCTAGACCTTCACTCTGCCATTCGCCTGGTTTTTTAAGGTATCTCCTTCTATATATTTATATATACATAAATATAGAGTTCTTCCTTGGCGTTTTGTCATTTAGCAGCTGGGTATGAGTGTCTGATATGTATAGTCATGGATTTCATGTTTTTTGAGCTTGACCAAGTTTTGAATATTCACATATTAGCTGGTTTGTGATTAATATATCAAATAATAACATATATCTTTGTGATTGTGGCTATATATAGCTAGCTACTCTATAAATATATATACATATATATATATATGTGGTCAAATCCTTAACAGTGTTGATTGATGAAAAACCCTTTGAGTGTGTTTATGGGTATTGTTGTATTTGGATGATTACATGTGGAAGTTTGTTATATAGAACGTGTATAGATTGCTTTGGTACTGCAACTCTTGCATATATATATATATATCTGTTTCATATATATGGATTCGTACCCGGCATCCCTGTTGGAGTTATATATATATATCTGTTTCATATATATGGATTCGTTAAAATCTTTTGTCCTATTGTCTTCTATCAAATATGGTACTAAATACTATCTCTCTTTTGCAATTTTATTGCACCACTTGTTTCTAATGTGCAAAAACATTGTGCTCTGCTCCATGTTCTTTCAAATTGTTGTTGTGACTATCCCTTGTGAAAGTATGAAGCAAAATTGAATTGAAAATCTCCTACTCTTCATGATTCAAGTAGGGAGATAGAATCGGGATTCTATAATAATTGAAAGTGATCTGAGGTTTATTTACGAATTCATGGTGTTTCTTTTTTCAACTTAACATTCTGTTTTAAAAATTCGAATGCTACTTGGCATTTTAGGCCGAATCTATGACAGGTTTGGAGTGATTGAACACACTTTCAATCAATGAAACTGTCCTTGTTAGCTCAGCTATCATAAATAAACCAAAAAAATAAAAGATAGAACAGACTGTCAAGTTCCTTCCAGTTCAAGTTCCTATACAAATAAAGGATAGTTTCATTAAACCTCTGCAACTTCAAGTTCCTTATGTTACTAATCATTGTTTCAGATTCACTTCCAGTTCTAGGTTCAGGATGCAACCCCCGAAAGTACTTGTCTGGCAAATGTGGAACATTGAGTAAAGTGGGTGTTCTTATTGCAGGTAAAATTTGTAATTATTGCATTATTTTTCTCTAATGTTTCAATTGAATTGATTATTTTATCAATGTATTGCTTGACAATCTTATTTTTAATTTATGTTATTCTTTTGGTATTGCTATGTGTTTGTCTCAACTTGAAGTTCATAAGTTCACCATTACACTAAAATATAAACTACTTTGATCACATTTATTAATCCTATGTTACATAAAATTTTACTTTGATATATATTAGGGTATATATATGCAATGGATTTTCTTGGAATAGATTTTGGAAAGAGAAGACATAACAATGTTGATTTTCTAGGTTGACATGCTAGATTTCTCTTCTATATGGCATTAGGCATTGGGCAATGTGCAATGGCTAAAGTTGAAGTGTTTTGTTTGACTATTGCCTTATTAGAGACCTTTCCTTTATCATATGATTGTGTAGGCAATGACAGGGGCTGATCTCAAGGAGTGGGGTTATAAGCTAATAGGAAATAAATAGGATTTATTGATTATAATATTTGTGTTTAGTGTCTTATATTGGCTATGCTCTAAGATAATTTATGGTATGGAATATTGCTAGATTTGAAATATGGCCATTGAGATCACAGATGTTGATGATGCATGTTTATGGGGACCAACTGTAGAGAAGATTTTCATCGATATCATGGTTGATGAAGTGAATAAAGGAAATATGGCAAGTGGTCAATTTGGCTCAAAAACATGGGCTAAAATTCTTGAGGAGTTGCAAATTAAAAGTAAGCAGAAATACTTAATTAAACAAATTAAGCAAAAGTTCAATAGGTTGCGCACTAAGTATCGCGAGTTTGCTGAGTTGTTGAAACAAACTGGATTTGGATGAGATCGTGAAACCAATACTGTGGTTGCTTCTAAGGAAATATGGCAGAATTATCTAAGGGTAAGAACAAACTAAGTCTATTATTTATATAAAAAATTAGTCTTGAATCAAATTAAGTGATGAAACTAGTTTTCTTTTTTATTTTAGGCACACCCAAAGGCAACACAATATCGCAAGAAAGGATGTGATCATTTTGTATTGTTGGAACTAATTTTTAGTAAGTCAACTGCCACTGGTCAGTTCCATCATTCTGCTGCTTCAGGTCCGCCCAACACTGATGATGAAAAGGAAATGGAGAATGAATTTGATCGCATAGACGCCCATGATATTGATGAGAATGATTCTACTAGTTGCTCTCGGCTTGTTGATGATGTTTTTAAACGTTCAACAAAAAATTCAACAACTACAAGTACAGAGCGAAGAGCTAAGAGACAAAGATCAAAACAAATGAGTGATGCAATTGTTGCATGGACTGAGGTAGCTAAAGTAAGAGCAGAGGCCACTTTAGCTAAAGCTGAAAAATACAAGAGTACAACCGAAGGAGGAGGAAGCCAAAATCATGAGTTTTCTCTCACAAATTGTATGCAAATCCTCGAAGGACTGGAAGAAGTCAATGATGATGCCTACATGAAAGCTGTTGAGAAATTTAAGGATCCAGATTGGAGAGAGATTTTTATTAATATGTCTACTATTAGAAAGAGAGCTTGGTTAGATAGGCTTTGACTATACTGTGATATGTTTGACTGTGTAGGCTTTGAGTTTTACTTTATGTGTGCTTGACATTATTATAGTATGTTATGTTAAGATAATCTAGTGGAGACTTTGTTATTGGTTTCAAATACGTATTGTTTTTTTCTAAGTTTATTATGCATGTCAAATAATTTGCAGGATTCAGAGTAATCAAATGGATGATTCTAGTTCATCTTCTGCAGATAGTGATTTTGATGATTTTTCAGATTTTTTGATGCTAAACTTTTTAAGTGATTACAATAAAAAGTTTATCGAGAAAATCCCTCAAAGAACATCTTCTTTATGTGGAGAAGATTTTGTGAGAGAGTTATTAGGTGGTCATGAGAGAACATGCTATGAATTATTGCGAATGGATAAAAATGTATTCATCAAGCTATGTACTTGTTTAAAACAAAAGGAATACATTAAGGACACACGAGAGATTAAAGTTGAAGAAGCAGTTGCCATTTTCCTTATAATTGTTGGTCAAAATGTGGGAATGAGACTTATAGCTGACTGATTTCAACATTCGCTTGAAACTATTGATAGGCACTTCCATTTAACATTAAAGGCAATATGTAAATTAGGACAGGATATCATTCGACCAACTCAATTTCCGTTACCTTCTCATATTGTCAACTCTTCAAAATACTACCCATGGTTTCGGGTACTTAATATACATCAAATGTATTATAACTTTATATATAAATTATATTTTCACATATTTTTAGTTTACATTTTTCTTCGATAAATGTTTATAATGGTTTTGGATTTTTGTACTATCAGAATTGCATTGGTGCCATTGATGGAACACATGTGAGTGCATGTGTCCCTATAGATAAGCAAGTCAGTTACAGAGGTCGAAAAAATGTGGTAACACAAAATGTCTTGTGTGCTTGTAACTTTGAAATGTTCTTTACTTTTGTATCTGCTAGTTGGGAGGGCATCGCAGATGATTCCAGGGTGTTTATAGATGCAATTACACAACCTAAATATAAGTTTCCATTGCCTAAAGAAGGTATTGAAAGCCTAGGATTGAATTATTATTTTATAATTTATGTGATGGTGCATATAGAAAACTAATTTTTCTTTTTGACATGTTTTATTATGTAGGTGAATACTATGTTTTGGATTCTGGGTTTCCATGCACAAAAGGTTTTCTCCCACCATATCGTGGTGAAAGATATCATTTGCAAGAATACAATAGTGGACGTAATCGACCACGTGGTATGAAAGAACTATTCAATTATAGGCATTCTTCTCTTAGGAATGTCATTGAACGGTGCTTTGGTGTACTAAAAGCACGTTTTCCTATATTGAAGATGATGCCACCTTACAAATTGAGTAGACAACATTTGATAGTTATTGCTTGCTGCACTCTTCATAATTTTATTCGTCAACGCACACAGTATGATCATATGTTTAGAGAATGGGAAGAGAAAGAACTTGAGGGTAAAGACAACTTAGAGGAAGCTAACACTAGCGTGTCAAGATGTGAAGTCAATTTATCTGATGAATCTGCTGCAGCAATGGCAAGATGTCGAGATCGTATTGCTCAAGTTATGTGGACAGCTTATAATAATATAAATTAGTCAACTATATTTTATTACTATAAAATAATTTTAGTATTCAAATTGTGTTTATGGGGACATATTGTAGATTAATGGTGATTTTCTATATACTTTAGATTAAATATTTTATTTAAAATTTAAAAAATTTCATATTTTTTAAGCATTATAATATTTTATTGATATTTTACTTGTAAAAATTATTTAGATATTTTTTAGATTCTATATTTTTTCAAACAATATGATATATTGTTAATTTATATGAAAATTAGCAATATTATAACTAAGTTAGATTAAATATGTATGTGACATATTGCATTTTTATTAAAAAAAATCATAATAATAAGTATTAAAACAATTATTGTAAAAAAAATATGTTTTCTAGAAACTGCTTGTTTTTTTATCATCCAAACATGTTTTTGGTTTTTTGAAAACTGTTTTTAGAAAACAATAGCCAAACACCATTATATTTTGAAAACTACAAAAACTGTTTTCTATTCTCATTTTTGAAAACACAATTTTGAAAACAGAAAACATAAAACAATGCCAAACACTCTCAAAGACTCCTAGACCTAGTACTCACAGAAATTATAGATTGTAATTTCTATAACTCAGGTCTCAACTCTACTATCCCTTCTTGTATGATTTCCATGCTAAAACTTCTATACACAACCAACCAATAACTTTCTATTCTGATTTCCTTTATGAAATTACTATTAAAAAAAAAAAAGCTAGTAACCTTCTTGTCAGTTTTTCTTGCTAACTATAATATACACAACTAGCCAATAACTTTCTTATCTGGTTTCCTTCCTAGAACTATAATTAAATAAAAGCCAACTATTAACTTCCTTGTTCGATTTTTTTTAGTGAAACTGCAATAAAACAAATAATTAGTAACATTCTTCTTTTATTTTCTTACTGAAACTGCAATATATAACCAACCAGTAACTAAATCAAATCAGCCAGTAATTTTTTTGTTTGATTTCCTTGCTAAAACTGCTATACAAAACCAGTGAGTAACCTTTTTGTGTGATTTATTTACTTAAATTTATATACAGAGCTAGACAATAGCTTATTTTAACTGGTTTCTATTCTTCAAAATAAGTAAATAACAAGTAACTGTCTTATTATAACTAGCTGAAAATGATATATAAGACAATCTAGTAACTTGTTTAATCTGGTTTGAATGCTTAAGATGACAAAACATGACTTCCAATTAAGTTTAGGTGAAAGCTAGAGATGTAAATAGAGAAGTTTACAAAAATATGTTAAATTTAAATTTAGTTTCTATAAATATGGACAAAAATATAATGCCACCATATTTTGGTAATATTGTATTTGTCACTGGTTACCAGTGTCGAATTAATTATTTTAAAAATTGATGTGGTAGTAACTGGTTACCACTATCAATATATATATGTATATTGTAGAGAGTAATCGGTTACCACTATCATTTTTTTAGTTTATTGGCATTATGGAGATAACCAGTTACCACTATGAAATTAGTTTTGATAGTGGTAACGGTTACTAGTGTCGAATTAGTCATTTTAAAAATTAATGTGGTAGTAATTGGTTACCAAAAAAAAAAGTTTATGGGAAAAAAAGCTCATAAAAAAACAAAAAACAAAAAACGCACAAAGTTGAAAATCCCATATTTATTAAACTTATAGAAAAAACAATCATATTTCATGTAATTTCCACTTGTAAATATGGGTCTACCTGGTTTAATACGACCAACATTTTTGTGCCTCCAAAACATTTGGGTTGGGCTGACACATTTGAAAGAAGTGGGCTCAACATGGACCATAAGCATGGCCCATTTAACCTATGTCGTACTCATTTTTTAAATTTGGGCCTGCTCGTTTTATAAAATCAGGCCCAATTAATTATTATAAACAAATAAAAAAGTGGAAATTATACTACATATGATTTTTTTTTGCCACTTCATATTTTTATTTATTTTATGGGAATTTGCATTTATTAATGTTTCTATGACTATTTTTCAATTTTAGAAAGTTTTATATATGGTTTTATGAGAAAATCTGAATTTTAATGGATAAAAAAAGTATGCCTTTTTAAAATTTAAGTTTAGAAAAGTTAGGAATATGGTTAAGTCATATTTTTATATATAAAATAATTAAAAGTCTATATTTTAAAAAAATTTCCAAAATCAAGAAACCAACTGTTGGCCCTTGATTTGGCCAACGACCTGGAGACAAATAAACGACAAAGAACAAAAAGAAATCAAGAAGAGAATCAAATGGAAAACAAATGACACAAGCGATTTATAGTGGTTCGGCCCCAATTGGATGGTAATGACCTACGTCCACTTAGTGTTCTTATTGATATTGAATCCCAATAATGTGATCAAAGAACTAGGGTTCTTGAGTTTCACAAGCCTTGGGAGGATTGCAATTCCAGTGGATAATCACACTATGCTTTTCTCTCTGAATACAAAGATAAAAAATTCAAAAGTTAAAAGTCCCTTCCTTGAGCCCTCTTTTTCTCATTTATAGGCTCAAGGGGGTTACATGGGCCAATGGGCCTTAATTACCATTAAGATTAACGTATCAAGGTAATAAAAGGAAACATAATAAATGTAATTATTACAAGATTGCGTATTCCAAAAGAATTAAATGAAAATATGCGACCAGACTGGTTGCACCCAATCACGAGACTTGAAGAATCAATGATTATCGGGTCGATGGTCGAACAGGATCCCTTCACTCAAAACTGCCACGTGCCAGTCACGTGTAAGAAATTCCTGCCATGTCATCAGGAGCCATTTTTGGGTAAACATTTGCCACCCAAGTTTATTTTACTGCGACCAGCATAAAGTAAACTTAGGTGACCGACCTTTCGCATGCCCCATAAAATCTGTCAGAGCCATCCATGCCTTCTCGAAAAATGCAACTAATCATGTCTTTTCGGTTTCCCAAAAGTGGTTTGACGGCTATTGCACTTACCCATGCCTTGGAAAGTTACCCTTCATGATTACCTCGGTAACTGCTCCTCGATTAATATAAATAACCCTTCAGAAACAATTTTCACTTTTTACGTTTTACCTTTATCCTCAAGAACACCGTAGAACAAGGCATAAAATCTTCAGAAACTCAGACGGTCTTTGACAATCCACGAAGTTCCTGCCCAGCCAGATCGACTTAGTGTCACAGAACTCCACTCCAGCTTCTATACAAGTAAGTTTCTCAAACTTTTCAGTCGTTGAGATGCCATGCAATATGCGTTTCATCCCCATTTTAGGTTCTGAGTTCTTGAACATTTTTTACTGTTCTTGAAAAATTTGTTTCGGGGCAGAAGAGGCACGTATATTTGAGCTTTGAAATAATACTTTGCAGGGGTTAAGGATTAGTTTGGTAGTTAGGATTATGAATTTAGGGTGTAAAATCGAAGTAAAAATTCGATTTTTAAGCTTGTAGAAAAACTGGGTTTTTCCCGCTCCTTCAGAGTCGAAAAAGTTTTTCCTAAAATACTTACCTCTGCTTTTTGATCCATTTTCCAAACTGTTCGCATATAACCTAGTGTTTTTGTTAGAATGCTTCTGGTCATATAAAAGCTTTACTTTTATACACGAGCAACGTAATTCCAACTCTTAACACCTCTTGGTCTTTTGGGCCGTAGATTCTTATCTCCCCTTTTCTGTTCGCAGATTTTCATGCACGACCCCTGGGGAGGTGAGAGGCCAATCGACGACGACCTACTTGCCCAACTGCTCGAGGATGAAGAACAACCGTCGTTACTCATTCCGGAGATTCCTTTTTCCCATACCCTATCCAACAGACCTTCGACCAGTCCATCAAACATGGGTAGGGTAAAATCCATCGCCCAGAAAAAGAAACCAACCAAACCTCCTGTAAATCAGCTTGCTCCTCGGGCTGAAATTTCTTCAACCAGCGGTCGAGCTGAAAACACCCCTGAGCCAGGAATCCAAACACAAGCCCAACCCCGGGACGTCCTTCGACCAGACGTCGAACGGTACGTTGCACCCCTTAGCAACATTACTGCTAGGATGCTAACCAATTACCTCAAGAAGTACGGACTTCCTGGGGTAACTTTATTCAAACCCACCGTTGACCAGCGGGCAAACTTGCCTGGCGTCGCCTTTAGCTCCTGGTCGAGATACCACATCGAGGTAGAAGCAATCTTGCCTCTCCATCCTTTTTACCAGAGAGTGGCCAATTATTTCGGGGTCGCTCCCTTTCAAATAACTCCAAACGGGTATAGAACGCTTTCAACCCTCTATATCCTCTATAGCCATAAAAAGTGGCATGTTCCCACAACACATGATATCAACTACTTGTTCGATCTCAATTCCAACCCCAACCAAAACAACATGGGGTTTTTTCATTTCTGCCACCAGGAATCGACTCGCGTTTTCCTGAGTGAGACCACCTACAAATCCAATGTAGGAAAGTACTTCCAGGAGTACTTTTTAACCACACACCTGGTCGCCAACAACTTGGCCTTCACTGAAGGAGGTAAAAAAAATTATTCACTGGTCGCTTAAATTCCTTTAGCTTTCCCATGCATTTATTAGAATTTTTGTACCGTTTAGGTCCATGGCTACGACTAGCTCCTACTCCCGAGATGGAGATACGAGCGACATCTTTGGCCAGCATGACCGACGTAGAAAAAAGCGTCAAAGAGCTGGTCACAGAGGCCAATCTGAGGCTAGTCGGCCTTCTGACACCTCACCAGGATGTGAGGGAATCCATAGCGGGGAGTGCCACTGGTGGTGAAGTCCCTGAGCAACACCAAGATGTGTCACAACCCCTGACGAGGAGGGCAATAAGAGTGACCATCAACAAACCTACTGGCACCCCGTGAACTGCCGCTGCTCCGGTCCCTATAGGGAAGGGCAAGAAGAAGGTTTCTGAACACCCCGAGCTTATTCTTGAATCATCAGAAGAGGATGATACTGACTTTTCACTTTTAGATAGTCTGCCTATTCCCTGTCACTTATTTGACGGGGACGACAACTTTAAATACACTCCTACTTTAAATTCAGACTTCTTCAGGCCAGAGAGTGAGTGTAGCACTAGTAAAGTAAATAGTGTAGCGACCAGTAATTATATCTCGGGTATTATACTTTTAATTTCTTTACCCTTGTTTCCTTAACTTGGCAAGCTCCTTTTATTATATTGCCTGACTGTTCGTGTGATTTCTTCCTTGTAACATGCCTGTTGACAGATCTTTTGACTTGTACGCCAAATCGGCGAGCAAGAAAAAGTCCAACAAGCGCCAGCCTGGGGAGGGCTGCAGCAACCCCTCCGCAAAGAAGGCTCGAATAGGGGATCCTCCTGCGACAACTCCTACCAAAGAGATGACTCCTTCGCCAACTCCTGTCAAAGAGACAGCTCCTCAGCCAACTCCTGTGAATCAAAATCCCCGAGCTCCAGTTGAACAGACTCCTCTTGCAGCTCCTACTGACCTCACTCCTCCAGCTTCCATCGAACAGACGCCTGCTGGTCGCCTAGAAGAAGCCTCAAGAGAAGATCTTACGAGCGTGGTGCTCAATTCAGCCAAAGATAGGCCGATCAAGATAACAAAGCACCCCCATAGCCGAGAGGCCATCCAAGAGACTGGCTCCATGGTGGTCGATCAGGTCTTCAACCGTGCACTGAACGAAGTGCTTAGCGTAAGTCGCATTTTTTACCATACTTTATTAATTTTCTTCGTCAATTTATTCCTACTAACGGCTTTATCTTTTTCTGGTCGCAGGGAGTTCTCACCATGAGTTCCGGCTGGCGGAGATCGAGGACACTGGTCGCTCAGTTTGAGCAAAGGCTTAGCGACCAGCTTGGCGCAGCCGAGGCCCAACATGCTGAGTAGCTCAAAACAATCGAAGCTAAACATGCCAAGCAACTCAAGGAAGTTGAAGCAAAGCATATCGAGGCACTCAAGGAGGTTGAGGCAAAACACATTGAGGCGTTGCAAATGGCTGAGGCCAAACTCGCCTCCCTCGGGGAGGAGCTGAAAAAGTAGGAAGCTTAAATTGCCAAGATCTCTGCTTCCAAAGAGCAGTACAAAGAGGCCTCGCTAATGAACTATCGGGAAGCCCACAAGCTTCAAGCAGAGCTGGAGATAAGCCGCAAGGAGAATGCTGAACTGGAGGAGGCGAACGCCCGCAACCTTGAAAACTACGAGGGGGTGACGTTTGAATGTTTCCATATGTTCTGGAAATGCAATCCCAACACCAACTTCTCCTATCTACCAGATCATATAAGGGAGGCGGAGCTGGCGAGGTGTGCTGCTTGGTTGGAAGAAGAGAAGACTCAAGGGTCTTCTGAGATCTCTCTAGCAACAGGCATTGAGGGTGTCTAGGAAGACGTTGGAGTTACTGTCGACCAGCAGCCACAAGAGCCTCAACATGATCCTTCGGTCGCTTCGTAACTTTATCTATTTTTTCTTTTTATTTTGAGATACACGACCTATGGTTTGTGATGTAAATACAATTTCTATTTTTATTGTTGCGTGAGCAGCTTTTTCCTTATAACAAACAATTGCATCCGAGTAGAAACTGCTTGCAGTGTAAAGGATTTCATTTTTGATATTATAATATTTGCATTCTTATTATAACATCTGTTCGCATGACCGAACTTAGCATAGTACTTTGGTTTGATTTAACAAAATAACAAAATTTTGAAAAATACTCTAAGTCCTGTAGCATGCTTTCACTTATTTTGCTCGTGTGTTTACATACCTTTTGATATGCTTTGCTTACTAGATACCTTATATGCCCCCCAAGTGATTGAGGAGCTTTAGGTCCTCGGTCACTTGCCTTGACTAGGACCTGTTCAAACATTCTTGCTCGGAATAAATACTTGTAAAAATGAAAATATAGAAAAACAACACACGTAATGAGCAAATACTTGTAATAAATACAATAGTTGGCAAGATTGACTGGCTGTGCACAGTCCTTTTTATTTCTCGTAATAAATGGACAAATCGTGTCTGTACGAGTAATCACTAAAATGATCTTACACTTATAAGCGATCAGTCATAAAAAATGACTAACCCTTGTTCATAAACTTGTAAAAAGTAAAATTAATACAAGCCAATTCTTTAAGAAGAATTGTTTATTGATAGTACTTGTGCAGGTGTTCTCCATTCCAATAACGAGGAATGAGATCTCCATTTAAGCGAGCAAGTTTGTAAGTGCCTGGATGGAGGACTTCTTCGATTTGGTAGGGTCCTTCCCAGTTAAGCCCGAGTACTCCAACAGCTTGGTCGTGGGTGTTAAGGAAAACCTTTCTAAGCACTAGATCTCCCACATTGAATTTCCTCACACGTACTTTAGAATTGAAATACTGGGAGACCTTTTGCTGGTAAGTTGCTACTCAGAGTTGGGCTTGCTCGTGCCTTTCCTCGACCAAATCCAAAGACTCCATCAATAACTGGTTGTTGGTGTCTTGATCATATGCTATCCGTTGATGTGATGGCAGATCTAATTCAACAGGCAGCATAGCCTCATATCCATAAGCTAGGGAAAATGGAGTATGGCCGGTTGTTGTTCGATGGGATGTTCTGTACGACCAAAGGACTTCAGGCAACTGTTCTGGCCATGCCCCTTTGGCTTCCTCAAGCCTTTTCTTCAGAGTATCCTTCATCATTTTATTGACATCCTCAACTTGCCCGTTTGTTTCAGGGTGAGCAACTGAAGAAAAGCTTTTGATAATTCCATGCCGCTCGCAAAAATTTGTGAACAGATCACTATCAAACTGCGTGCCGTTGTCTAAGAAATTTTTTCTCGATAACCCATAGTGACAAACTATATTTTTGACCACAAAGTCCAGCACTTTCTTGGTCGTTATGGTTGCAAGTGTCTCAGCTTCGGCCCACTTTGTGAAGTAATCAACAGCCACTACAGCGTATTTGACGCCGCCTTTCCCTGTGGGCAAAGATCCAATTAGGTCTATACCCCATACTGTGAATGGTCACTGACTTTGCATCTATTTTAGCTTATTAGGGGCTGCTCGTGGAATCTTGGAGAATCTCTGACACTTGTCGCATTTTCGCACAAATTCCATCGAATCTTCATTCATTGTTGGCCAGAAGTATCCTTACCTTAGGATCTTTTTTGATAAACTCTGCCCCCCAGCGTGGTCCCCACAAAAGCCTTCATGGACCTCTCTCATTAGTTCTTTGGCCTTTTCTTTTGAAATACACCTGAGGAGTGGCATAGAGTATCCTCTTCAGTACATAATTCCATCGACCAAGATGAACCTAGCAGCCTGCCGCTAAAGAGCCCTGGATTTGTTTCTGTCTATCGGCAATACAACATGCGTCAAGTACTCAATGAAAGGTGCCATCCATGTATCTGCCGCCTGGATCACCAGAGAGGTTTCTTCTACTTGGATGCTTGGTGCGGACAACCATTCAATGGGCACTATGTTCAGCGTGTTAGCATCCTTTGCACTCGCTAGTTTGGCCAAAGCATCAGCGTTTGAGTTCTGGTCGCGAGGTACTTACTGGAGAGTATAGCTTTCAAACTGTGCCAACAAATCTTTCGCTTTATTCAAGTAAGCAACCATCATCAAACCTCAAGCTTGATATTCCCCAGTAATTTGATTAACCACCAACTGGGAGTCACTGTAGATTTCAAGCGACTTTATGTTCATGCCCTTGGCTAACCGTAAACCTGCGAGTAGCGCTTCATACTCGGCTTCGCTGTTAGATGTCGTGAAGTCGAATCTAATCGCGCAGTGAAATCGATGCCCTTTAGGCGTTATCAAAATCACTCTGGCTCCAGCGTGATGTTCATTAGAAGAACCGTCTGTAAACAACTTCCAAGAGGGAGTTTGACTTTGAGGTTCAGGCACTTCTGGCTGATCGCTGTCTGGAAGCCCAGTGAGCTCCGCGACGAAGTTGGCCAGAGCTTGTCCTTTTACTGCTGCTCGTGGTAAGTAAGAGATTTCAAACTGCCCAAGTTCCACTGCCCATTTTAATAATCGGCATGCGGCTTCTGGCTTCTGCAGAACTTGCTGTAGAGGCTAGTCGGTGAAAGTTGTTATTGGGTGAGCTTGGAAGTATGGCCACAACTTTCTGGAGGCTAAAATCAAGCATTAGGCTAATTTTTCAATAGGCGGATACCGCAACTCTACTCCTATTAGCCTTTTGCTTACATATTATACGAATTTTTGCACATTTTCCTCCTCTCTTACCAAGACAGCACTAGCAGCGTATTCGGTGACTGCCAAATATATGAACAAAGTTTCCTTTTCGATTGATTTAGATAGGATCGGTGGCTATGACATGTGCGTCTTTAAAGCTTGAAAAGCCTGTTCGCACTCCTCCATCCATTCAAATTTCTTGTTACCTCTAAGTAGATTAAAAAACGGACGCACTTATCTGTTGATTTGGAGATAAATCTACTTAGAGCAGCAATCCTTTCGGTTAAACTTTGAACATCATTGATTTTTGTGGGCGATTTCATATCGACCAGGGCCTTGATCTTTTCGGGTTTAGCTTCAATTCCTCGTGAGTTAACTATAAATCCTAAAAATTTCCCTAATCCAACTCCGAAGGAACACTTAAGGGGATTCAGCTTCATCTGATATTTATTCAAGACGTTGAAGCATTCTTGCAAGTCCCCTATGTGTTCCTCTACTTTTTTTGACTCAACCAGCATGTCATCAACATATAATTCCATGTTTGTGCCGATCAGCTCTTTGAACATGTGATTGACTAGTTGCTAGTAAGTCGCACCAGCATTTTTCAAACCGAAGGGCATTACTTTGTAACAGTAAATTCTTGTCTCGGTCCAAAAGCTAGTGTGATCCTCATCAGGTGGATGAATATTGATCTGATTCTACCCGGAGTATGCATCCATAAATGATAGGATCTCGTGCCCCGAAGTGGCATCGACCAGCTGGTCGATTCTCGGGAGTGGGAAGCAATCTTTCGGGCAGGCTTTATTAAGGTTTGTGAAATCCACGCATGTTCTCCATTTGCCATTCAGCTTGGGTACTAATACAGAATTAAAGACCCATGATGGATAAAACGCTACCTTGATGAATCCGTTCTCCTTTAGGTTCTCGCCTTCTTCCTTTAAAGCTTTTGATCTATCTTTGTCGAGCAGCCTTCTTTTTTGTTGTACTGGTGGAAACTTTTGTCTATGTTCAGACATGGCTGATAACTGCTGGGTCTATTCCAACCATGTCTTTATGCGACCAGGCAAAGACTTCTTGGTTCTTCTTCAAAAATTCCACCAATTTTTGTTTTGTTGTTGTCTCTAAGTTTTTATCGACTTTCACAACCCAAGTCGGATCTGCTTCATCGAGTTGGACCTCTTCAAGGTCCTCGATGGGTCCTAATTCCTCATAAAAATCCCCAAAGTGAGGATCCAAGTCCCTATCCTCACTTTGGGCAACACCTTATTTGGTGACACAATCACCTGATTGGGCTTGTACTTCATTGGCCGTATGAAACTCTTTTCTGGCGGTTGCCACAGATGATGAGTAACGTACCCGCCACAAGAGCTGGCTGTAAAGGTGGCGAGCATTGGCGTGGAAGCGCCTACTCGTTGCCTCCTTGAGCCTCTCACTGAGACCCTCATGCGGCTCGTACGTACTGTTATATTATTTTATAATATAATGTAATATTATATTATGTTATAATATAATGTTATAGATTAAATAAATGTGACAAAGAGTGTCACATATTGTAACATATAATAGAGAGTTACAATATTTATATATATAAGATATATCCAAATATCACCCAATATTGTGTAGATTTTTTGTTACACAATATTGAGATGAATTTCTTAAAGCCATATAAGAAATGGCTAATAGAGATGTGATTTTAACTCCCATATTGTGTATGGAAGTTGCAAAATCAATTGGGAATAAATTTGGAACGTTTTGGAAAAATTGAAAAATTGGTTGCTGGAAAAGGCCTAGGGCCGCGGCGCCTGTTTGTCAGGCCGTGGCCCAAGTGGCAGGATTGCTCTGAGGGCCGTGTCGCTTGTTTGTCAGGGCGCGGCCCAAGTGGCTGGTAGCATATTCCAAGTTTCGGTTTTATCCAATTTTGAACGTTTCCAACAGCCAAATAACTCCCAAATCTCTATTTTAATTCCATAAAACATCTAATTAATCATTGGTAACAGCCATGGGAGTTGGTGTAATTTGAAATTTAGAGGGTGTCTCAAAACTCTATAAATAAGAGTCTAATGCTCACTTGTAAGATACAACATTTCTATCCATTAGAGCACTTGGCTAGAAACACCTTGAGGATTGATTATTCCAGAAAGCATTTCCAAAATATGTGAGAGATCCCTTAGTGCTTGAGTTAGGGGGAAATAAGCTTTTGGACAAAGGTTTCAAACCTTGTTCAAGTTGGTGGTCCCCAACACTCTTCACTTTGGTAGTGTGAGTGAGAGTTGTTTCTATTTTGTTTCCTTGTTCTTTCTTTTTATTCTACTTCTCTTCATCTTCATAGTCATCTCTTTTGTTTATTTGTATTTATTGTTTTGAGTTGTAATCTTCCTTTCTTTTGTCTCAAACACTTTACTTTATTTGTATTATTTTGCATAGAGTTGTATTTCTCCTTTTTCTACTTCTATTTTTCTTTTGTTTATTTGTATTTTCAGTTATAGAGGTGTAACACTTTATTTAATCAATCAATATTTATTTGTAATATTTTGTCTAGAGTTGTATTTTCTTACCATTTCCATTGAGGCAAAACTATTATTCCTAACATTCAAAAGCTTATCCTTGTTTGTTTCAATGGAAGGTGAAACCATCAAGATTATGAATCAAGACCTAGTGAGATTGGATAGGTTTGATGAGTCCAATTTTACTAGATGGCAAGACAAGGTGAGGTTTCTTTTAACCACTCTCAAAATCTACTACATTCTAGAATCTACTCTAGAACCTCTCCCAACGCTATCTGACAAGGACACTCCCGAGGAGGTGGAGAAAAGAAGGAAGAGGGAGGAGGACAATCTTCTTTGTAGGGGTCATATCCTCAACGCCCTATTCGATAGGCTCTATGACCTCTACACCGAGACCAAATCGGCAAAGGTGATATGGGATGCTCTTAAAACAAAATTCAAGGCGGAAGAGGAAGGTAGCAAAAAGTTTTTGATATCGCAATATTTTGATTTCAAATTTTTTGGTAATAAACCCATGCTTCCTCAAATACATGAATTGAAAATTATTGTTAACAAATTGAAAGTGCTAAAGATTGAGCTTCCCCAGGCCTTTCAAGTTGGTGCTATAGTGGCTAAATTACCACCAACTTGGAAGAGCTATAGGAAAAGAATCCTTCATAAAAATGAGGATTATTCTTTGGAGGAAATCCAAAAACATATTCGAATCGAAGAGGAATCAATATGTAGAGATAAACTTGTGGAGGGGTCTAATGAAGAGACTTCCAAAGCAAATGTGGTGTCATAACCAAAACATGCCAAAAACAAAGGGAAAAAGGGTAACGAGAAACCTTTTGGTCCAAAAACCAACCATAACAAGTTTAAGGGCGAGAAAGGTCCTTGCTTTGTGTGTGGGAAAAATGGTCACTATGCTAGAGAGTGTAGGAATAGAAAAGACCAACAAGGACCTAAGGTAAACGCAACTTAAGAGGAAAACATAGTTGTTACCCTTAGTGAGGTGAATGCGGTCCAAGGCAAGGTGAAAGGATGGTAGTATGACACATGTGCCACCGTCCATGTCACCTATGACAAATCATTGTTCAAGACCTTTGAATAGTCAAATGGCAACCATGAGATTCTAATGGGCAATGAGGGCAAATCCAAGGTACTTGGCAAAGGTACCATTGAAGTCTTTTTCACCTCCGGCAAGAAAGTTACATTAGTGAATGTACTTTATGTTCCCGAAATGAGTAGAAACTTGGTAAGTGGTGATTTGCTTGGCAAGCCCTGCATTAAAGCCGTTTTTGAGTCCAGTAAAATTATACTTACCAAATCAAATTTATTTTGGGAAAGGGGTGCTCTTGTGAGGGTGTGGTTAAATTATGCACCAATGATGTAACTTTCAATGTTATCAATAAAAATGCAAATTCTGCCTATATTGTTGAGTATAATTCCTTATATTTGTGGCATCTTAGACTATCGCATATAGGTTTTTCAACCATGAAAAGAGTAATAAAATGTGGTATGATTGCATGCAATATTAAAAACTTTGGTAAATGTGAAACATGTGTTAAGACAAAAATGATTAAGAAACCATTCCCTAGTGTAGAAAGATCATCTAATTTACTAGATTTAATCTATAGTGATCTTTGTGAATTAAATGGTGTTTTAACTAGAGGTGGTAAAAGGTATTTTCTTACTTTTATAGATGATTTTAGTAGATATACCTATGTGTTTTTTTTAAGCATAAAGATGAAACTTTTGATGCTTTTAAATTATATAAATTAGAAGTTAAAAATCAACTAAATAAAAAGATTAAGGTGCTAAGAAGTGATAGAGGAGGAGAGTACTTCTCTAATGAATTCAATACATTTTGTGAAGAAAATGATATAATTCATGAGTGCATCGCACCATATACACCACAACACAATGGTGTTGCCGAAAGGAAAAATAGGACTTATCTAGAAATGATAAATTCTATGTTTGTGTTTTCTAAGTTGAACTTCAACTTATGGGGTGAAGCGCTTTTAACCGCTTATCACATTCTAAATCTTATACCGATGAAGAAAAACTAGATATCTCCATATGAGTTATGGAAAGGAAGAAAACCCAACATAGGGTACTTCAAAGTGTGGGGGTGTCTTGCATATTGCAAGAAAAACAAACCTAATAGAACAAAGTTAGGTTCAAGAGCCATAAAGTGTGCTTTTGTTGGTTATGCCAACAATAGTAAAGCTTATAGGCTATTAGACTTACAGTCTAATATTGTGATTGAATCTAGAGAAGTTGAATTCTTTGAGAACATGTTATGTGACAACAATTCTCACGCTTCAACATCTCTAAAGGGGAATTTGTTATATGAGAACAATTCTCAAGCTTCTACATCCAAATTTGATTCTCAAGAGGAGAATTCTCAAAAGGATGTAAAGCAACCCTTTGAACTTAGAAGAAGTCAAAGGCTTAAAAATCATAATAGTCTAGTAGTGGATGAGATAGATTCTCAATGAATTTTATTCTACATGGTAGAAGGAAATAGAGAGGAAGTCATTAAAAAAATTCCTATTGTACTTCTCGTTGTGGATGATCCTAAGACTTATAGAGAAGCTATGCAATCGAGAGATAATGCATTTTGGAAAGAAGCCATCAATGATGAGATGGATTCCATTCTTTCCAACAACACTTGGGAATTGGTAGATCTCCCACTGGGGTCTAAACCAATTAGGTGTAAGTGGGTATTGAGGAGAAAATACCACACTGACGGCACTATCCAAACCTTTAAAGCTAGATTAGTAGCTAAAGGGTTTAGGCAAAAAGAGGGTATCGATTATTTCGATACCTATGCGCCTGTTGCAAGAACAACTTCTATAAGAATTTTGTTCACTTTAGCTTCTATACACAACTTGTATGTTCATCAAATGGATGTCAAAATGACATTCTTTAATGGTGACCTCAATGAGGAGATCTATATGGAACAACCTGAAGGGTTTGTCTTACCAAAATATGAACATAAAGTATGTAGACTTGTAAAATCCTTATATGGATTGAAACAAGCTCCTAAGCAATGGCATGAGAAATTTGATCAAGCCATCATGTCTAATGGGTTTAGACATAACAATTGAGACAAGTGTTTGTATTCCAAAACTTGTAAGGGATATGTGATCATTGTTTGCTTATATGTGGATGACATGCTTATTCTAAGTGATAGCATGAAAGGGATAGAAGAAACGAAGAGGTTTATATCATCAACTTTCAAGATGAAAGATCTTGGAGAAGTTGACACCATACTTGGAATCGAAGTAAAGAAACATAGCGGGGGTTTTGCGTTGGGTCAAGCCCACTATGTTGAGAAAGTATTGAACAAATTTAATCATCTCAATGTTAAAGATGCCAATACTCCATTCGATCATAGTGTAAAACTAGAGAAGAATGAAGGAAGAGCGGTAGCTCAATTGGAGTACGCTAGTGCTATAGGAAGTCTAATGTACGCTGCCCAATGTACTGGACCTGATATAGCATTTGCGGTGAGTAAACTTAGTAGGTTTACAAGTAATCCTAGTGTTGATCACTGGAAGGAGATTGGAAGAGTCCTAGGTTATCTCAAGAAAACCAAAGGACTAAGCCTTCATTACTCCAAATTTCCTTCAATCTTAGAAGGATATACAGATGCAAGCTGGATATCCAATCTTGGGGACAACTTGTCCACAGCTGGTTGGGTATTTACACTTGGTGGGGGTGCAATTTCTTGGAGTTCCAAGAAACAAACCTGTATATCTCATTCCATTATGGAAGCAGAGTTTATAGCTCTAGCTGCTACCCGAAAAGAGGCCGAATGGTCAAGGGATCTGTTAATAGAGATACCCCTAATTAAAGAGAATGTATCCACTATATCGATACATTGTGATAGCCAAGCGACATTGGCTAGAGCATACAGTGGAGTGTATGATAGGGAGTCTAGACATATTAGTCTAAGACATGGATATGTAAGAGAATTGATTCAAAGAGGAGTCATCTCAATATCCTATGTGAGAACAAGAGAAAATCTGCCGGATCCTTTCACTAAGCCACTAACGAGGGATTTAGTGGCTGCATCATCTCGAGGGATGGGACTTAAACTCCCTAAAGAGATTCATGATTGATGGTAACCTATCTTAACACTAGTTATTCAACTAGTGTTAGGTTCAATAGGTAACAACAAGTCAATCAAGTGAATATTAGTTGTACTCAAAACAAGTCCCATCTGAGATATTGAGTACTAGTGAGTTACCAAGTTGAGGGTTAAAACCGAAATTTTTTTAATAGAATTTAGTCTTGTGAAGACAAGTATTTTTGGTAACAAAATACTGTAAGAATTCTACCTATATTGACCTAGGGGTGGTGCCGCCTCTCATGAGAATTGGAAGTATTCTCAAGAATGTCCGTGAATGGAAAGTGCACACGGCCATTAACGGTGCAAAGCGAGACATAGAGGTCTTAAGTGAACATCACAAATGTGTGTGTGTTATCACCGATTTCTTATCATGAAAAGATGGTTCAATGCCCAGTGCAACCAAATTTTCGACAAATTTTGTGATAATAACACTATAGTAAAGTTCAAGTTGAAAAACACTTTACTTTATGCACTAATGCAATGACTCCTATAAGAGAGAGTTCTTATTTGATCAAGTGGGGGATATGTTATATTTTAAAATATAATGATTGATTAAATAAGTGTTACAATAGATAACTATTTAATCTAGTGGGGGAATGTTATATTATTTTATAATATAATGTAATATTATATTATGTTATAATATAATGTTTTAGATTAAATAAATGTGACAAAGAGTGTCACATATTGTAACATATAATAGAGTGTTACAATATTTAGATATATCCAAATATGTAACATATTTGGTGTTACAAATTTGTAATTTCCAAATATCACCCATTATTGTGTAGATTTGTTGTTACACAATATTGAGATGAATTTCTTAAAGCCATATGAGAAATGGCTGATAGAGATGTGATTTTAACTCTCATATTGTGTATGGAAGTTACAAAATCAATTGGGAATAAATTTGGAACGTTTTGGAAAAATTGGTTGCTGGAAAAGGCCTAGGGCCGCGATGCCTATTTGTCAGGCCGCGGCCCAAGTGGCAGGATCGCTCTGAGGGTCACGATGCATGTTAGTCAGGGCGCGACCCAAGTGGCTGGCAGCATATTCCAAGTTTCAGTTTTATCCAATTTTGAACGTTTCCAACAGCCAAATAACTCACAAATCTCTATTTTAATTCCATAAAACATCCAATTAATCATTTGTAACAACCATGAGGGTTGGTGGAATTTGAAATTCAAAGGGTGTGTCAAAACTCTATAAATACACTGCAAGAAAAAACAGTATTCATAACACTTAAAAACTGCTAACCGGGAGTATTGATAACGCTTCTGAAAATGCTAACATAGCCCCTGTTATTAAAAGTCCTGGCTTTTCTATAACAGTATTTGAATGTTATGTTCGATGTTATCTTAAACTATTCAATAACACATTTTTAGTTGCTATAATATTCAAATAATAACATTTAGTTAGAGTATTTGGTTATAAATTTGACGTTTAATCTTATACTTTTTGCATAACACTTTTCAACTGTTACATTTGATTATTTTGATAGCGTTTTTAGTTTGTTATATTATATAATTCATAACGATTTGTTACGCTTATAATATGTTTCTAAATTATAACATATTAAAAGTCTAGTAATAAAATTTTGTTACTTTAGTGTGGATAAAATATTTTAAATTTTATTTTGATAAGTATACTTATAAGGTTTTTTTTAATTAAAATATTTTCATTATTGTATTTTGATTAAAAAAAATCAAAATTAATCATAAAATGTAATTCTCAATAGATTGATAAACCATAAGTATTACATTAAACAATAACTAATTCAAACCATGAATGTGTCTACTTCATGAGATCTTAGTTCTAACTTAAGTTTGAAAGCCTATCATAATAAAGTTTTATAATCTTGAACATTTTTTACTTCAAAAATGAAAAACAGAAACATTACAAGATACACAAAAGTAAACCATGCATGAAACTTGCTCCATCCTTCAATTCATCATCCTTTGTGCACTTGTCTTTGTTGTGAGTCTATTTGTTTAGCTACAATAAAATTTAAATAATTAATACTAACTAATCAACCTGCAAAACATTTACACTTAAACTTATCACAAGAAAATTTAAAAATATATACATATTTAAGGCAAGGAATACACAATTCATTTCAGGAAATGATAACACACAATATGATGTCTCTAAGTATCGGATAGTAATGGGTTGGTCACAAAATTACTGTCATCACGCTAAGGGGATTTAGGGAAAGAAGAAGAAATAAAATAACTATTGTATTTATCTTTAATGACTAGGCAAACAAAGAAATTCTATATATTCTGCCCAATGTGAAACTCTTAAAACGAAATGGTATCATGATAAAACACAAACCAAATGATAAAACGTAATGATAATAACAATTAACCACAACAATAATAAAATTTAGAAAGATTGTACCTTGGAGACAATCTTGAAAATAAAACAAAGTTCATGTCTAGGAAGCAATCTCTTCAGTAAAGCATTGGAAACTTCATGAACTGAATCAGATATCCTTTTGGAGCCCAAAACTACAAACTGTCACACAATAACTCACAAAAATAAAGAGAGAAAGAAAACAAGAGGTTATTACACAAATATCAAATAGATTCACATATGCAACTAGATTTTTAAATATATATATATATATATAAATAGAGAAAAAATCTCTGGTTTTGTGTAAACTTTTGGTAATAATCTACATAAAATGAACAAAGAACTCATCTGAAGTACCTGTCAAAGTGAGGTAAACATGACAGTCTCAAACAAGAGAGCTAATCATATATAAGAAGATTGAGAAAATGTCTTTAACTAATATGGTTATATCACTAACACACTCTAGCTCTTGCGAAAATTGTTTATTATACTTAAAAGCTGCTAGGTGATATAATACAACTAACTAAGGTGTAGTCATTAGAAAGGAAGCAAAGGAAGTTGAGCTATTTATATAAGACCAAAGCGCATTCCCGCGCATTCCCCTGTATACTAGAATTGACTCAATATTACAAACTATAAATTCATTGTTTCATATAAATTTTGAATAGCACAAACAATCATAATATACTTTTTATATAAAATTACCACTAAAAGAAAGACAAAAGAAGCAACACCAACCACTTGTAATGAGAAGCTTTTCCTCACTGTATGAGATCATATAACTAGGATAATACTTATTGCTGCTGAGCTTAGTTGATTCCCTTGTACCTTCTATGCTAAGTTCTGGATAATAGAAGTAGTCATTTGAAGCATGACTTGCAAAAAATTGCAAAAATTGCTAATTAGTTTATCTTCATTTGTATCAAATAGCACCCATTACAATATCACTAAACAGTTGAATGTCAATAATAAACCAATGAGCCTCTCTCATTACATTAATAAGATATATCCCAATTTTAGCCAGCTTTTGATATGCCACTTTTAATTTTATTCAGCAGTATAAGCATATACACTACACACCAAAGTGATCAATTATGAGTCATTATATTCATATAACCAATTAGTTGATGTGGCCTCATACTCTTGCCAGACAAGTAAAAAAAGATCACGTGTTTGGATAAGTGATGTGGTGAAGAAAGATAAACATCTTTCAATATATTCTGATAAAAATCTTTACTACACAAAGCATTAATAAGGAAAACCAAACCAAAACAACAACAACAATAATGATAAAATGTTAATTGAAAATATTTTACTCGAAAATTGAAGGTCCACCTTTCCAAAAATATACTTAATATAACCTTCAATGCCACTTATACAACCTTATCAAAGAAGTCATATATAGTATGTATATATATAACTACAGAAATGGAAGGCACACTAAAGTGTAAGTCATAAACATTAGAAAGGCATTCCAAACACACATAACATGTATGCATCGAAACAAGGGTGTTTCCTCCAAGTATTATTTAAATGTATCAAAATTATATAATGCACATGAGTATAGACATATCATATATGCATATTTGTTAATAATGTTTCTCTACTATTTATCAAAAAGTTCCTCCTAAAATCAGTGACTGAAACTTTTATGATACAATCAGAATTAGAAAGTTTAGAGCAATTCTATTGTTTTTTTCACCTACAAAAAAGGAGGTTAATTTTAGGGATCATATAACTATTGTAGCATAATAACTATTATGAAATATCATACTCAATTGCAACTAAAGATAGTTTTAGTTTCTCAAGTCAGTATAATCAATTGCAATCATATAAGCATAACATAGTACATGATCTATTGCTCTATCTCAAGACAATTTTTATACTCAATCAAAAGTTGAATGCATGAATTCAACCAAACAGACCATTCTATTATTACAGAAAAATTGCATAGTAAATAAAAAACAGAGCAACCCCATGGCCACAAATGAGGAAAAACTAAACAGAAACCAAATGAGAGACCCAATAAATGGTCAACCCCACGGACAAGGCAAGCCAAAATGACAACCTAAGCAGTAACAAGTTTCTGAAATGCCAGAAAATCAACTAGCAAAGAAATATCAAAATATAAACTAATGTCTTCATTTCATCTACACAAGATCATTTATGTTATAATTTATTATTATTATTTGGCTAAGTTTGTACATGTCGAAGTTTTAGTTCTTTCTCCACCACCAAAGAACTCATCTGAAGTACAAAACCAAACATTGCAATTGCAATAAAAAATGGTGGTCCTATGTTAATCATTGCAAAGAGTATCATGTAACCAGACAAAAAAAAATTGCTATCAAGTATCTATAACATTGATACCTCCAATGAGAGACCTAGCAATTTCACACTCTGCTGCAATCTGAAGTGGTATTTGAAACTTGAATGTGGGGTCTTCATAGTTCCCTTTTTTTTTTCTTCTAATGGAGTTGAATTAGTCTGTATACCTTAGCTAATTACAGTAGCATTTAGTTCAGCAAAATGCAAGTCTCCGGGGGTCAGCATAGGATTAGAAAACAATCACTCATCTACTTCAGCTGTTGATTCAAATGACTTAACCTACAGAAGTAAATTAAGGTTGTGTGACCAGGAAGATCAGTGATTTCTGTAATAATCTTTTCATGCTTAACAGTTTCAGATAGTAGGGAGCAATGAAGACATAAAGTGTTTCATAACTTTCTTCAGAAAGCAAGGCAAAGGCTTGATACACTACAAACATAATCAAGCAAGGTTTTTTTTTTAAATAATAAAAAAAACAGCTATATGTCCTTTACTGATATTAAATGTACAAAAGATAGTTTAAATATAAATAGATAGAATATATAACCTTCATGATAATATTTTCTCTTAGAAGTAATAAACAATGACATCCCCTATTGTAATACAAATTAAAACAAGGAAATACAAATCAATACAACTTAATCTTAACTAGAGTTTATAAGAGCAAGCATATTCCTACTAAATTCCCAATAACTTAGTAATATAATCATAATTTGGTATTATTCCATTGTATGCACTACTAGGAAACAAGGAAATTGTTAAAGTAGTTGGACCTATGTAATTGTGGCATGATTAAATTACCAAATTTAAAAAAATAGACCAACAGTAGTAGCAAAATAGACCAACAGTAGCAGTAAAAAAACAACACAAACCAGTAACAAAATAAACCAAAGCCAATAGCAAAATACATATTCTATGCCATTAAACCAGTAGGAAAATGCACCAAAGATGTTTTAAAAAAATACCTTCTTGCTTTCAAAAAATGCCATCTGCACTAATACAATGCAAAAGTAATGCCTTCCCATACTTTCAGGAATAATACTACTTTCTTCAGAATCTTTAGTATGCCTTCCTCCATCGCTGCCTATCCTAGGCACATTATTTTGCTCTACATATACACACATATATATATATATATTAATTGCAATTTATAATTATATATAGATAATCAAGAACAGAGTAATATGCATGTACTGCAGCGGATCTATAAAACACACATGCATACACAAAAATGAACCATATAAATATATATATACCATTGTAGTACGGCTTAAAAAATTAAAAGAACAGACAGGTTAACGGGTGATGGGTGTAAACCTGAAGTGTGGAATTTTTAGCATAACTAGATTTACCAGACCCCTTGTTCATGTGAAGCACTAGAGCTACTTCCATAAATATATGTATCTATATGTATATTCTTTGCTCTGCACCAATTAACTAAAGCTATCTCTAGCTGGGTTGCTTGGTTTATAGATAGTCTCCTTAATTGTAGAGAGAACAAGGTAGAGTTAGGATTTGGTATTGTGTTAAAATGAGGAGGAGAGCTCTCATTTTATAGACTCAAATTAATGTCTCAAGTAATATTGCACCTCACTTTCCATCTGAGACGCAAATCAAAATGGTGTACAAACACCCGTTTTTGTCAACAATAATAGACATTCTACGGAGAATCCAAAAAAGAGAACCACATCTGGGCCCTTGTTCTTGCTTGTCGCCTGAGGGCTGAGGTAGAGAGAAAGAAAAAGGGAGGGTGTCATGGTGTGCTTCAAGGGATCATCCTTCTGCCATCAATGGCCTGATGATGTCAACGGTGGTGAGGGAAGGAAGGGCTGGAGAGACTAGAGAGTAAAGGCGCAGGAGAAGGAAGTGATAACAACAACACAGAGAGAGATAAAAAAACATATATATATATATACATTACTAAGCTGTTATTAAGACACACCAGAAGTAAAATCTAATGAGACCATGTATCAAAAGTTTAATTTTTTTCTTAGAGGACCCACATAGCTCATTTTGTGCCTTCAATATTCACTTGCCTAAATATAGATGACTTAATTACCAATACTGTAGGAGGGAAATCATACTTGTTGTAAGCCTAATCGATACTACAGATTTAGCGTCGTTTACTATGGACATTAGATATTCAAAAATGCGAGAAAGAAAAATGAAGATATGTCTATAACTGGATTTCTTTCAATAAAAACTTCATTGCAAAACTGCACTAAATTGCTTGGTGGGAGGGCCTAAGCTCATAACGTAACAACTAAAAAGGCTTCAGTCTTGCAAGTTAAATGGTCAGATATTCACCATAATGTCGAGTAACATAACAGTATAACACATTCAGATAAAAAACACCTATCATATTAAATATACTATACTAAGAGGAGCAAGATCAAATATACAGAATAGAAAACAATAAAAACACTAATTGTTATCCCCGTTTCCTACATGGACCCGGGACATTCGTCCGGGCCCATGGTCAGGGGCTGTTCATCATGCGGGCCCGGCCCAAGGCCTCTTGGTATGGGAATGTCCAAGAGGGGGGGGGGGGGGGGGGGTACGGGCCCGGGGCGCATTTCTGGGCCCATTAGGGGTGTCTGGCATGGTCATCCGGGATAGTCATCCGGGAGACGTGCAGACCGTTCGAACCCCCCACGACATGTGCGTCCTGGTCCCGGCCCCTGCTACGGTCCGGGCCTGTGGTAAATGAAGAGGGACAAAGGTAAACGAACCCAGATCACATCGTCCCCGGTTGGAGGGGCCAAGCGTCCAGGACCCTGAAGCCGCCCCACTCCGCGTGGGCGTTGTCCCCACTTTTCACCTGCGGAAAAGGCCACCTCGGAATTGCACGCCATTGTTTCAGGTCTGCGCTGCCAAGTACTCTGACTGGTCTTGTCTCCTGAATCTGCCTCATAACTCGAAGTGTCCAGACCAAAAGCATCATTTTGTCGGGTGAGATATAGCTCTTGAGTCAACTTATTGGGCCTTAGCTGGTCTGGAATTCATGTAGGTTGTATCTTTTATATTGGGCTTCCACTAGAAAGGCCAAGAATATCCGTATCTCTGATGGGCCCGGGTCATACCCGGCCCAGACCCAGTGTTCCCATAAGCCTATAAATACAGGCTATAGAACACTGGAAAGAAGGATCTCTCTTCAACTAAGATACAATTACTCTGTCAAAATACAGAGAGAAACTCCATTGTAAAAGGTTTTCCAAGCTCTAATACTACAGACTTGTGGACTAAGGCTCATTAACGCCCCAACCACGTAAAAACCCCGTGTTAATCTTCTACTTCTATTATTATTACCCTATAATAATATTTATTAATATAGAAACTGAAAACCTCGGTTAACAGTTTGGTGCTTTCATTGAGAGATGAAGGAAGCTAGTGCTAACATCAGACCTTTACTACAATGGTGAACACACGACACACAACCTTCGACCCTAGCAATCCAGAGTAGGGTAACAGAGACCCGCTGCCTTCACAGCATCTCCTTCAGGATCTGCCCGAGAACGCGCCTCCTCAAACATCTCACCATGACGAGTCACAAGACTACGAGGGTGGGACGGAATACGAAGAGGAAAACGAGGGGGAATATTATGAAGAGGACAATGAGGGGGAGTACCACGACGAAGCTGCAGATCCCGAGACCCCCGAAGGAGAGCCTGACCAGCCAGACTTGGAGGTGACCAGACTAAGGCAGCAAGTCCTGGATCAGGAAGCCAGGATTGCTGCACAAGCGGAGGCGCATCGACGGATGCAAGAGTCTCTCCAAGCCCTGCAGGCACTCATAGCCGCGCAGGGTCCGGCAGCCAATCCTACAACTGGCCCACTTCCAGAAGCGCAGCAGCCTGCTCCACAAGAGCGAGCCGGGGTCCCCGAAGGAGCCAGCCCGGCCCCTCCCCCGGAGCCTTTTCCTGAGCCAGCTCCAGGAAACCCGGACAGGGAGAAAAAGAAGGCCGGTGGAAAGACTCGAGAAAAGACCACCCCCGTCGCAAAAGCTGGGACCCGTTCCCGACCGCTCCCTAGGAAAGAGAAGGTACGCCCCGTCCCAGGACGCGGCCACCCGATAGATCCGCAGGGGGCGCGGCCACGGAACGTACAGCTCCGGCACGCCTCAGGGCGAGACGGGCGAGAAAGATCTTTGCACCCAAGTGCCTCGGTTAACAAGAACCATCGGGAACGGCCTCGCCGCAAGGAACGTCATGCCCTCAGTTCAGGGGACGACACTTCCCGGATAGACTTACGCGATGGACTGAACGCTCGGAAGGAGTGGGCCCGGAAGGAAAAGATCCTCTCCCGAGGTGGCGACCTCAGGAACAACATCAATGACAGGAGGAACGAGAGAATCCCCCTAGAAGATGGCACGGCCAGGCAGCTCATGGAGCAAATGGCCGCGTTGAAAAAGGTCACGGATCGCCTGGTCCGCAAGCAAGAAGGCGCGGAAACCGACTCCGAAGAAGAGGATAAAGAGCCTTGCACAAGGCACATCCTGGACGCCATACTCCCCAAGGGGTTCAAGATGCCAAGCCTCACCGCCTATACTGGAAACATTGACCCCAGGGACCATCTGTCCTGATACAACCGGCTCATGACAGTGGCCCACGTCAGTGACGACGGCAAGTGCCTATGCTTCTCGATCACTTTGGGCGGTCCCGCCGAAGAATGGTGGAAGAGACTTAAGCCAGGATCCATCCAATCCTGGTCCGGGCTGCAGTCAGTGTTTCGCAAGTAGTTCATGGCCGCCATGAGGATGGATATGCAGATCAGCGCTCTCGCAAATATCAAGCAACTCCCCGCGGAGACATTGAGGGCCTACATCCAGCGCTTTACTGAAGAAGTCTCGAAGACGAAAGTGGACGACGGACAGCGCCAGGTGGCACTGCAGTCCGGGATAAGGGCCGGGTCCCCCCCTTTGGGATGACATGCAGCGTAGCAAGGCCGCTACCCTGGAAGAGTTCATTAGGAGGGCCCAAGGATTCATCAACTGGGAGGAAGCCCAAATCTAGGCCTTCGGGTGGCCCCCGGCTCCGCATCCCGTCCCCCAAACGTTCCCGGGACACGGGGGACAGTTCCCGGCGTAGTCCTACACCGCGCCCTCCGTTGCCCCGGGACCGGCCGTCGCGCCCGGGGTCAACTACACCCCTTCGGTGTACGGCCCTGCCACGTCAAGGTACGCCCCGACCCAATCCACCCACTTCTCCGGTTATGGCATTGCGCCGGCAGGACACAGCATGGCCCCTGTCGGGGCCCAGCAGTCACAGACAGGAGTGACTGAGGCGAGCGTGAACCCCTCCCGGAGGAAGCGATCAGGCAAAGGCCAGAACCGGCCCGAGCCGGTCAAGAAGGGGAAGAGGGGCTACGAGCCCCAATATTCATAATACACCAACCTGGTGGACACCAGGGAGAACATCTATCTGGCAACAGAAAGGGCGGTTCACTACCGGAAGCCTAGCCCCATGTTCAAAGGAGGAAGGAATCCGAGAGACACCAGCAAAAGGTGCGCCTATCACAAGGATGTGGGCCACACCACTGATGAATGCTGGAAGCTCAAGGATGAGATTGAAAATCTCATCAAGCTGGGGCACCTCCACCAGTGGGTAAGGATGCCCGTGGGAGTCCTGGGCCTGTCAGCAAGCCCCGGAAAACTCGCGATCCTGGGAACGACTCGGGCATACCCCCCCAGGGAGGGTACCCATAGGGACCCCCGGCGCAGGCCCCTCAGGGGGGCGCCATCGCGCAAGTTCCCGGCCCCGGAATGCCTTACCCCTCCAGGGCAGCACCCCCTCAAGTTGACGGACATGTGGCCACCATCTCGGGCAGACCTCACCTGGGAGGGCCATCCGGTAATGTACAAAAGCACTACCTAAGCGAGCTGGACCACGATCAGGAGGTGTGTGCCCTTGTCAAGGCTCCGGATCAGTGCCCTAAGTTGATAAACCTCCCCATCACCTTCACGGAGGACGACGCCCGCAATGTCCACTTTCCGCACCACGACCCGCTGGTCATAGATGCTCAAATCGCCAACAAGTTGGTGTCCCGCGTGTTGGTGGACGACGGGAGCTCCGTCAACCTGTTGTTCAAGCCCGCTTTCACCGCCATTGGCTTGACTGAAGCGGATTTGGCATCGTGCCCGACCCAGATTTACAGCTTCAACGGAGATGCACTTCTCTCCATGGGAAAGATCCAATTGCTGGTTACGCTGGGGAGTGAATTGCAGCACTCGTTCAAGTTCTGTACCTTTGTAGTGGTGGACTGCCCCACCGCTTACAACGTCATCTTTGGCCGGCTCGCATTAGCCGAGTTCGGAGCCATCACCTCCATCCGCCATCTTTGCATGAAGTTCCCATGCGACAGCGGAGGGGTAGGGACTGTCCATGGAGACCAGAAGAGCGCCCGAAAGTGCTACCATGTGTCAGCCCGACCCATGTACATGATCTGGGAAGAGCCAGTTGAGGACTTCGTCGAACCCATTCCCCTCCCGCCTGCTGTGAGGGTGGTCCAGGAAGAAGATGACCTGGACCCGCGGACAGGGGACGACCGCGTCCTGGAACCAATGGACAAGATAGAAGAGGTGTGCATCAGCGAAACCGATCCGACCCAGATCATCCAAGTCAGAAAAAGTTTGCCGGCAGACGTTCAGGCCGCCATCATCACCCAAGTTAAGGGAAACCAGGATATCCTGGCCTGGTCTCACTCAGACATGACTGGGATCGACCGCAATATCATTTGCCACGCATTAAGTATTGACCCGAACGCGACCCCGGTCCGCCAGAAACGCAGGCCTTTGGGGATGGAGAGGGCCGAGGCCCTTAAGCTGGAGGTTGAGAAGCTGTCTTCCATCAACTTCATATGTGAGGCTGTGTACCCCGTGTGGCTGGCCAATCCCGTCTTGGTGCCGAAACCGAACGGGACGTGGAGAACATGCATCGACTTCACGGACCTCAACAAAGCCTGTCTGAAGGACTGTTTCCCGCTCCCCCGGATCGACCAAATGGTGGATGCTACGTCCGGGTACGAGATCTTGAGCTTCATGGACGCTTACTCCGGCTACAATCAGATCTCTATGCATGTGGCAGATCAAGAGCACACCAGTTTCCAAACCAACAAGGGAATCTACTGCTACATAGTCATGCCTTTCGGACTGAAGAATGCCAGAGCAACTTACCAAAGGCTCGTCAATCGAATGTTTCGGGCCTAGTTAGGGCAAAACATGGAGGTATACATCGATGATATGCTGGTCAAGACCAAGACGTCCCAGAACCATTCGGATGACCTGGCGGAGGCTTTCGCAGTCATCCGAAAGTACGGGATGAAGCTGAATCCCAAAAAGTGCACTTTTGGCGTGGCCTCCGGGAAGTTCCTGGGCTTCATAGTGAGTTTCCAGGGAATATAAGCCAATCCAGATAAGATCAAGGCACTGGTTGACATGGCCTCTCCCCAGAAGCACAAGGATGTACAAAGCCTGACGGGGCGAGTAGCCGCCTTGAGCCGCTTCGTTTCCAAAGCCACAGACAAGTGAGTCCCATTCTTCAACGTCCTTCGGGGAAGCCAGCGTTTTGAATGGTCACCCGAATGCGAAGAGGCCTTTCATAAGCTGAAAGAACACTTGGCCCAAGCCCCAATCCTGGCAAAACCGGTAGAAGGGGAGCCCCTGTATCTATACCTGGCCGTGACTGAGCACGCGATCAACGCCGCGTTGGTACGAGAGGAAGAAAGGGCACAGCTCCCAGTATACTATGTAAGCAAGCAATTGCTGGACGCTGAGTCTCGGTACCCATTGATCGAAAAGCTGACTTTCTGCCTGCTGATGGCATCCCGAAAGCTTCGACCTTACTTTCAGGCCCACGCCATAAAGGTCCTAACCAACCATCCCCTGCGGCAGGTGTTACAGAAGCCCGAGTCATCGGGAAGACTCCTGAAGTGGGCCATGGAGCTGAGCCAGTTCGATATATCCTACGTCCCTAGGGTGTCCATCAAGGGACAGGCCCTAGCCGATTTCATCGTTGAATGTTCTGGGGTGCCTCCGGAAGACAATATTCCCGAGGCCCCCGCGGCTCCCATATGGAAAGTCTTCGTGGACGGAGCCTCGAATGAGAACGGGGCCGGGATCATCTTGGTATCACCGCAGGGGCACCAGTTACAAAATGCCCTTCGTTTCCAGTTCAAGGCGTCAAATAACGAAGCAGAGCATGAAGCTGTCCTAGCCGGGCTGCGTTTGGCCCGGGAGGTAGGGGTAGCGAACCTGGAAATCTACAGCGATTCCTAGCTAGTTGTCAGAAAAATCTCGGGGGAATATCAGACTAAAGGAGAGAGAATGGCGGCCTACGTGACTCAAACGAGGGAAATGCTATAGGCATTCACAACACATTCCATCCGCCAGATCCCTCGGGAGCAAAATGTCTTCGCAGATACACTAGCGAAACTAGCCACCGACGCCGAGGCAGAGCTGGTCGGACTGGTCCTCGTCAACCATCTCCCCGTCCCAAGCATCAGGGCCCCCGCGGTCCACAACGTCGATCACTCCACTTCCTGGATGGGATCACTCATCCTCTACCTGTCTACCGGGGAAGTTCCAAATGACCGGGCCGCAGCCAGGAAACTCCAGTACCAAGTCCACCGATATGTCATGATGGACGGAAAACTCTATCGTTGGGGTCCATGCCTTACCTCAGGTGTGTGTCAGGGACTGAGCTGAGAGCCATCATGCATGAAGTGCACAAAGGTTTTTGCGGAGATCACACTGCCGGGCCCAGCCTATCCAAGAAGATCCTGCGCCAAGGATACTTCTGGCCAACCATGAAGAAAGACTGTATTGACTACGTCCGCAAGTGCGAACAGTGCCAGAGGTACGCGAAGGTCCCACGGGCCCCCCCGACAGAGATAACCTTGATGAATAGCCCCTGGCCCTTCGCAGTGTGGGGGATCAATCTCGTCGGATCTCTCCCGACCGGGAAAGGAGGGGTAAAGTATGCCATCGTGGCCGTGGACTATTACACGAAGTGGGTTGAGGCGGAGCCCATGAACACAATCACTTCCAAAAAGGGCTTAGATTTCGTCATCAATAATATAGTGTGTCGGTATGGCCTCCCCTACAAAATCGTGTCCGACAACGGGAAGCAGTTCGACAGCGCCCACTTCATGGATTTTTGCGAAAGGCACGGTATAGTGAAGAGCTTCTCCGCGGTTGCCAGGCCCCAGGAAAACGGGCAGGCAGAAGCCGTGAACAAAATCCTGAAGGGGACGCTGAAGAAAAAACTCCAGGCCTGTAAGAGCAAATGGCCCGAGGAACTGCCTCGCGTGCTATGGGCTTACCGGACGACCGAGAGGACGTCAACCGGACACACCCCCTACTCTATGGTCTACGGATGCGAAGCCGTCATCCCGATCGAAACGATCGTCCCGTCCCACCGACGAGACACGTATGACCCCGTCTAGAACCACGCCTTACTCCAAGAGTCACTAGAACTCATCGAAGAGATCCGGGAACAGTCGCAGGTGCAGATGAAGATGTACCAAGGCAAGATCACGCGACACTTCAACTCCAAAGTCAAGAGCCGTAAGTTTGGAACCGGCGACTTGGTCTTGCGAAGAGTATTCCTTGCTACTCAAGATCTGGGAATGGGGGTTCTGGGCCCAAATTGGGAGGGGTCGTATGAGATCCAACACGAGGTGTGCCCCGGGACATACCTCTTAAAGCGGCTCGATGGCTCGGAAGTCCCGCGAGCCTGGAATGCGAAGCATCTCCGTAAATACTATTAGTAGTCAAAGAGCGTTTCCCAGTTTAATATTTTGTTGTAAACAATGTATGCCTCAGGGCGAACCTTTTTCAAACAATGAAAATGGCGTGTGCAAAACGTCATAAAGAAATGTTGTAAAACTATGCTAATCTTTCTCAAGTGAACCCAGACCCGTCTTCGCTCACTTGCGGGGGGTATCCCGGGTATAAGAAAACACCTGGCGGGGCGCAAGCTTAGGCTAGTCCTGGCTTGGACCACCAAGGTCCGGCCAACGCAATCCCCACGGTCCCATCCCGGACGAACGATGTCCGAGGGTATAAAATAAAGTGGACCGAGCCGGAGGCCGGTCCCACTACGGACGAACGACGTCCGGGAGTATAAAACAAAGAGGACCGAGCCAGAGGCCGGTCCCATCCCGGACGAACGATGTCCGAGGGTATAAAATAAGGACCGAGCCCAAGGCCGGTCCCATCCCGGACGAACGATGTTCGGGGGTATAAAATAAGGACCGAACCCAAGGCCGGTCCCACCCCGGACGAACGATTTCCGGGGGTATAAAATAAGGACCGAGCCGGAGGCCGATCCCACCCCAGACGAACGATGTCCAGGGGTATAAAATAAAGAGGACCGAGCCCAAGGCCGGTCCCACCCCGGACGAATGACGTCCGGGAGTATAAAACAAAGAGGACCGAGTCGGAGACCGGTCCCATCCCGGACGAACGATGTCCGGGGGTATAAAATAAGGACCGAGCCCAAGGCCGGTCCCATCCTGGATGAATGATGTCCGGGGGTATAAAATAAGGACCGAGCCCAAGGCCAGTCCTACCTCGGACGAACGATGTCCGGGGGTATAAAATAAGGACCGAGCCGAAGGCCGGTCCCACCCCGGACGAACGATGTCTGGGGGTATAAAATAAAGAGGACCGAGCCCAAGGCCGGTCCCACCCCGGACGAACGACGTCCGGGAGTATAAAACAAAGAGGACGGAGCCGGAGGCCGGTCCCATCCCGGACGAACAATGTCCGGGGGTATAAAATAAGGACCGAGCCCAAGGCCGGTCCCATCCCGGACGAACGATGTCCGGGGGTATAAAATAAGGACCGAGCCCAAGACCGGTCCCACCCCGGACGAACGATGTCCGGGGGTATAAAAAAAGGGTCGAGCCGGAGGCCGGTCCCATCCCGGACGAACGATGTCCGGGGGTATAAAATAAAGAGGACCGAGCCCAAGGCTGGTCCCACCCCGGACGAACGACGTCCAGGAGTATAAAACAAAGAAAACCGAGCTGGAGGCCGGTCCCATCCCGGACGAACGATGTCCGGGGGTATAAAATAAAAAGGACCGAGCCGGAGGCCGGTCCCACCCCGGACAAACGATGTTCGGGGGTATAAAATAAAAAGTATCGAGCTGGAGGCTGGTCCCACCCCGGATGAACGATGTCCGGGGGTATAAAATAAAGAGGACCGAGCCGGAGGCCGGTCCCATCCTGGACAAACGATGTCTGGGGATATAAAATAAAAAGGACCGAGCCGGAGGTCGGTCCCACCCCGGACAAACGATGTCCGGGGGTATAAAATAAAAAGTACCGAGCCGGAGGCCAGTCCCACCCCGGATGAACGATGTTCGGGGGTATAAAATAAAGAGGACCGAGCCGGAGGCCGGTCCCACCCCGAACGAACGATGTCCGGGGGTATAAAATAAAGAGGACCGAGCCCAAGGCCTGTCCCACCCCGGACGAACGATGTCCGGGGGTATAAAATAAAGAGGACCGAGCCGGAGGCCGGTCTCATCCCGGACGACGATGTCCAAGGGTATAAAATAGAGAGGACCGAGCCCAAGGGTCGTCCATTCCGGACAATTGATGCCCGGGAGATAGAAGCATCCGGTTTACCCCAGGGCAAAGCCATGGCCTAAAGCTGATAAAAGGAGAACAAATCTCCAAGTTAAACTAAGCCCTGACGGCCCTGGACTTGGTGCCAGAATTAAAAACTCGGTGAGTTAAGTCGTTGGGTCTAGTCCAGGCCATTGGAACCGGAACTAAACCCTCACAATCAATTAATCGCGGCAACAAAATGAAATTTCTACTCGAAATAACGAAAGGAAGCCTATATAAAAACCAAAGAAGGAAGCAGTGTTTGGAACTTAATTACAAGCCAAAAGTACTAATAAAATATAAAAAGAAAAGGGGACAAGGCCGGGATTCGGGCCTACAACTCGTCCGCCCGGAGGTCCGCGTCCTCCTTCTCCTTGGCCTCGAACTCGGCCCGCTTCGACTCCGGATCAGGGGAGACAAGGAGGTTCATGCTCTTGTCCTTGCACCAGGCCATGTAAATGGCCTCATCAAAAGTGACATCCAGCAAGCCCTCGGCCTCCTCCTTTTCGCGGCGGGATATTTCGTGCGCCGCCTTCTCCCCAAGGAGGGAGTCGCCCAGTTCGCAGACCCGGACCTTCAAGGCTTGGATCTCCTCCTTATCCAGGACGGACTGGGCCGCGCCCGCCTCCAAGAGTGTTGCCCGCTCATCGGCCTCCTTTGATTTCCAGGATAACTCCTCTTCCTATCCGGCCTTGGCGCGGTCGAGCTCCTCGCGCTCCGTCTTGGCACGGGCCATCTCCCGGCCAAGGGCCTCCTTGGCGGCCTCCCTTTGATTCACGGCCGCCTCCAGCTCCAACTTGGCCGTCTCCATCTTCATGGCCAGCTCGGCCACTAGATCGACACTCCGATGGGACAACAGGTCAACTTGGAGCAAAGAAAAGTTAGAAAATAAAATCCTCATCAACAAGTAAGGGAAGGAGTATAAGAATACAAGTAAAAGTTACCGCGGTGGCCTGGTGGCGGAGAGCCTGGGAGATGAACAGTACATCCGGGTTGGCTATCGTGGCGTACCTCTTGAGCTGGAGGTTGGACATGGTGTTCCCCACCTGGTCTAGCAGGTCAGCCGCTATGGGGGCCGTGTCCTGTCCAAGTTTAGGGCGGAAGCCCGCTTCGGCGGCTGGCTGACCCACTCGCTGGAAGTCCAGCAGCAGTGTGGGGTTCTTGTCCACAAGGAACCCGGACGTCAGGAACTAGTAATGCCTGACGTCCGGGGGATGCCTCTAGGAACTGGTAGGAGCGGGATAGCCACTCCGCGGCTTCAGCCTATAAAAGCCGTCCAGGGCCTTGTCCTTAACGTTGACCTGTGGCTCCAGCTTGTAGAAGTACAGGATCTTCGCAAGGGTAGGCTCTGCGACCTCCTTCGCGATGCAAAACACCCCCCACCCAGCGAGTAGCCGGTACGCTTGAGGCAAAAGCTGGAACGGTGTGATTCCCACATACATCAAGAACCGCACGAAATAGTCATGAAGCAGGAGCGTAGCTCCCGCGCTGATGTGACCGGCGCTCCAGGCCCCGAATCCTTCCACGGACGTATGCGCCCGCTCCTCGATCCTGGCCATGCGGTTGTGAAAGAGTCCAGGAGTTGATTCGATGCCCAGACGCTGCTCCAGGAGCAGCATCATCCGGTAATTCCGAAACAGGTTGGGCGTCACGTCCATTTCCCACCTATTGCCCTTGGGCGTCTGGGATCCAGGAACGACGACAGGGGCCTTATTGACCTCTTCTTCATAATGGAGCGTAACGCCCGTTGCCATAGCTGATGATCTGGGAACAAAGAAAGAAAGCCAAGCAGTCAGTACCTAAACCCAAGAAAGTCGGTCAAGGTACGGGGGGTCTCCTAAGGACTGCTTGGAGCCCCTTCGGATCAGGTCCGGGACACCGAAGAGCCCCGGGACCCTGATCGGGAAAGAAGAAACTACTAAGACTTGCCCTCTATCCGGGAAGCATCTGGATACAGAGCAACCCGAACCAGGCGACCTTCCTAACAACTCCTAAGTACAAAGCCTAAACGCACGAATTAAAAGAACATCATAAGTTCATATAGTCGTCAAGAGGGTCAAGGGGACTTACTGTGAGTTTTTGGACGTAGAAGGTGGTGGTTGTCCGACTATAAGGATGGCAGAACTTCGTTCTTGAAATGGTGTAGCCGGTTTAGCAGTTCGTCGACAGGACAGGCCCAAGACGCGTTTTCAAGTAGAAGGGCAGAAGTTGGGGTTCTGGGGAACAAGCGGCAGCGCAGAGTCAGCAGAAGATGGTGTATGCCGTTGGCGATGTCGGACATGCAAGGCTCGAGCAGAGCTTATCGGTTCTTAAACTGGTTCGAGAGTGTAAAAATGCCAAATTGGCTTTCGTGGGATATTTATATTGGCCCCAAATCCTGGCCTCAGATCCAACGGACAGGTGTCTCCCCATCGGACGGTCGGGAGTCGCGCAGGGATATTTATGAGCCCCCTCAGACTGGATCCTCGCCATCTCGGATCTATCGGCCCAGGAGGGGCGGATGCCAAAGGTCGCCCCATCCTACGGTCCACCTCATCCCAAGGATATTAATGATGGACCCCCATGCGGATGGGACGCTTCGTGACGTATGCTGACACACTAGCCTAGGCCTAGCGACCCTTGGGAGGGCTAGGCGACCTTTCAAGACCTGTGCAGCAATCGCCTGGTAACACGTGTACCCTTGCCACGAAGCGGGACAAAGGTAAACGTCCCCGGACATTGGTAAGCGGTCCGGGTTAGGCATACGGCCAATACCACAGCCCGCTGTCACGGACCCACGATCCCAAGCAGGAACTGGGAAGGCAACCGTGGGAGCGTCCTGGGGACGATGCAAACCTACTCCTGGCAGGCCTAGGCGAAGGCTTGGGGGGTAAATGTTATCTCCGTGTCCTGCATGGACCCGGGACATTCATCCGGGCCCATGGTCAGGGGCTGTTCATCATGTGGGACCGACCCAAGGCCTCTTGGTACGGGAGTGTCCAAGAGGGGGGGTACGGGCCCGGGGCGCATTTATGGGCCCATTAGGGGGGGTCCGGCATGGTCATCCGGGTCCCGTCATCTGGGACAGTCATCCGGGAGATGTGCAGACCGTTCGAACCCCCCACGACATGCGCGTCCTGGTCCCGGCCCCTGGTACGGTCCGGACCTGTGGGAAATGAAGAGGGACAAAGGTAAATGAACCTGGATCACGTCGTCCCCGGTTGGAGGGGCCAAGCGTCCAGAACCCTGAAGCCGCCCCACTCCGCGTGGGCGTTGTCCCCACTTTTCACCTACGGAAAAGGCCACCTCAGGATTGCACGCCGTTGTTTCAGGTCTGCGCTACCAAGTACTCTGACTGGTCTTGTCTCCTGAATCTGCCTCGTAACTCGAAGTGTCCAGACCAAAAGCACCATTTTTTCGGGTGAGATATAGCTCGAGTCAACTTATTGGGCCTTAGCTGGTCTGGAATTCATGTAGGTTGTATCTTTTATATTGGGCTTCCACTAGAAAGGCCAAGAATATCCGTATCTCTGATGGGCCCGGGTCATACCCGGCCCAGACCTAGTGTTCCCATAAGCCTATAAATACAGGCTATAGAACACTGGAAAAAAGGATCTCTCTTCAACTAAGATACAGTTACTCTGTCAAAATACAGAGAGAAACTCCATTGTAAAAGGTTTTCCAAGCTCTAATACTACAGATTCGTGGATTAAGGCTCATTAACGCCCCAGCCACGTAAAAACCCCGTGTTAATCTTCTACTTCTATTATTATTACCCTATAATAATATTTATTAATATAGAAACTGAAAACCTCGGTTAACACTAATGAATAATTCGGATTCAAAAATACTATCACTAATAAGTACATGAACAACAATTAAGACTCATTCGCCTCATTAAAATTTCCATATTAGAGCAATCACACACCAATACAGAAAACAGGCAACTCAAAACGCAAAGAAGAAAAATTACACGTACGGAATTGAAACACAACGATTCGACGAGAAATTGGAAATGAATTCCATAATAGCTAAAAACCCAGATCAAAAAAATCACAATAACATGAAGAACCTAGACACACAAAATGCAAAAATAAAGCAAACCCAGATCACAAAAATCATCGAAAAACTTGAGAGAAAAGAAGAATTGACGAGAGAAAGAGTCGAGAGAAGGAACATACACATGTGGAGGCAGAGAAAGATGGTAGTAGCTTCGCTCAAGAGCTTATTACAAAGAGGACACGTCATGCATGCCTCCAGCTTCTCCCTTCTAGCTTTAACAATCTGACCCGCCATCTCTGTGTGCGACTCCCTCTCTCGCTCTCTCTAGGCTGAGAAATTGGTGTCTATTGAAACGGCGTTCGACTCAAATAAATTGAATATATATACATTGATTATATGATATTAATTGAAATCTAAACGATAAAAAAACAAAAACAAAATACCTCACAGAAAAACAGAGGTTCGAGTGTGTTTCAGAGAGAAAGAATGACGGGGAAGCTGGCACGGTCATGGTGTGTTTCAGCGACTCGCATGAGAGAGAGAGGGCTGAGGAAACTAAGTGAGAGAGAGAGGAAGAGGGGGCAACACTAATTTAGGGAGCTGGTTTGGGTAGTTTAGGGTTTAGGGATTCAATGAGAGCAGATGAGGGATTAGAGAAATTTCTGTGGTTGTTCCCTTTTTTTTCTTTTCTTCTAGGATTAGACCAAATTTTCATATGGCCCTTGTTTCTTTTTCACTTGGTGCCTAAAAATATAGGACTTGTCTCCGTGTTTTTTTTTTTCATTTGCTCATTAATAATGCTTCTTCATTTATGTAATTTTTTTGCTGTTACATATAGTCAAAATTGTTGTAATGATAGGAGTCTAATGCTCACTTGTAAGATACAACATTTCTTTCCATTAGAGCACTTGTTTAGAAACACCTTGAGGCTTGATTATTCCAGAAAGCATTTCCAAAATCTGTGAGAGATCCCTTAGTGCTTGAGTTACGGGGAAATAAGCTTTTGGACAAAGGTTTCAAACCTTGTTCAAGTTGGTGATCCCCAACACTCTTCACTTTGGTAGTGTGAGTGAGAGTTGTTTCTATTTTGTTTCCTTGTTCTTTCTTTTTATTCTACTTCTCTTCATCTTCATATTCATCTCTTTTGTTTATTTGTATTTCTTGTTTTGAGTTGTAATCTTCCTTTCTTTTGTCTCAAACACTTTACTTTATTTGTATTATTTTGCATAGAGTTGTATTTCTCCTTTTTCTTCTTCTATTTTTCTTTTGTTTATTTGTATTTTCAGTTATAGAGTTGTAACACTTTATTTAATCAATCAATATTTATTTGTAATATTTTGTCTAGAGTTGTATTTTCTTACCATTTCCATTGAGGCAAAACTATTATTCCTAACACGTACCTCCTTAGGTGTCCCTGTCTGATAAGGAACTCAATCTAGTCCTTCAACTGGTTACACTCATTAGTATCGTGTCCGTAGTCATTGTGAAAATGACAAAATTTTGTTGTATCTCTCTTGGAGATATCCTTCCTTATAGGTGTTCGTCGCTTATAAGGGACACTAGAGTTGGTCGCCTGGTAGACCTCTGCTCTACTCTCGACAAGAGCCGCATAATTGGTGAATCATGGCTCATACCTATTGCCTTTCAGGCACTTGTTTTCAGACGTTGATGGCTCATTGTTCGCCCCTTTTCCACCATTTTTACCATGTCCGTTCCCATTGCCATTGGGTTTATCCAACCCGTTGGCGAGATCTTCCTTTGGTCCCTTGTCCTTCGCAAACGACTTTCCCTCGTTGGAAATTGTGTCCTCGAGCTTGATGTACCGATCATCTCAATCAAGAAACTCCTGGGTACTTTTTACCCCATTCTTCCTTAGGCTATTCCAGAGGGGAGAATGGCGCCTCACTCCAGCAGTTAGGGCCATCATGTTTCCCTCATCTCCCAATGTTTTAGCTCTAGCAGTTGCTCGCATGAAACACTGGACGTAGTCTTTTAAGGGCTCTCCCTCCTTCTGTCGTATCTTGACCAACTGGTTGGCCTCAGTGGGGTGTACGCAACCAGCGTTGAATTTTCCGTAAAATCCCTTCACGAACATTTCCCATGATACTATACTAGCAGGAGGGAACTTAAAGAACCATTCCTGCGCAGTGTCAGATAGGGTGGCGGGGAAGATCTTGCAGTGGCCATCGTCCGACACCTTCTGCATATCCATCTGTATCTCAAACTTGTTTACATGAGATATAGGGTCCCCATACCCATCGAAGTTCAGCAACACTGGCATCTTGAACTTGTTGGGGGTTTCTGCAACATCAATCCTTTGTACAAACGGAGTGCCTCTCCTTTGATCATACTCAATGTGGGATGTCCGGCTCCCCACTAGCTGCTGGACAGCCTGATTCAGTGCATCAATTTGGGCCTGTACAACATCTGGGATCGCTGGGGCGACAGATGCCGGAGGAGCGTACTCATCGTGCCTCTCGCGCCTGTCGTTGAGCACGTCCCTCAGATCATCATCTCTGCGCCTCTGCTCGCTAGCGCCCATCTGATCAAAGATGTTATGTTGTCTAGGCTGCCCCCCAACATTCTGGCTCATAGGGCTGTTTTCTCTTGGTGGGGGGTTCCTATCTCCAGCTCTTCCTTCATGCCCCCGACCAGCATTTCTCCTACCAGAGTCAACCTCATGATAGTCATGGCCGTCTCTATACTGCGACCGACTATAGCGCGACCGATTGGTCACGCTGTTTCCTCCTCTAGCTGGCATCTCCCAAGCGTTAGAGGGAGGCCTGCGTTGGTCGATGGGTCCCCGTGCATTATTATGTCGTGGGGGGCCCCTGACCGTAGAGCCTGACTCGTTGTGCCTTCTGTTAGTAGAAGGACGTTGCCCCCTGCTCAGTGGATTTGGCTCATCGACCATTGGGCGTCTAGGGCTTTGGGGAGGCTTCCCGGCCCTATTCTGCCTCTGGTGTTGAGGATTGCCTCGACCAGCTTGAGAAGGTGGCTGCTGCTCAGGATCCTGAATTGGGATGTCCTGTTGAACAGCAGGCAGTTGCTCTAGTCTTTGAGGGCTTGCTGGCTGAAGCGGAGGACTCGGATTTGGGGCCCGTTGCGGTGGCGCATTTGGTGGCTGATCCGGTTGAGAAGCCAGCGCAACTTGTCCCTGAGCCAACTGAATGGCTGCTTCTAAAGCGGCTGTGGCATCTCTCTGCCGATGATCCATGTATGCCTTCCGCTCATTCAATTCCTGACGCTGACACTCGATCTCCCTCTGTTGTAGCACCAAGGTCTCTGCTGCATTCTCTTGATTGGCCCTCAGATTGGCCAACTCGTCTTGCAACACACTTAGTGTTGTCCTCAACGTTTCAGAGTCCATTTCTTCCTCCTCAAAATCCAAGTGTGGTTCATTTTCAGCCACATTTGGAGGAGGAGGCTGAGTGGATGCAGTGCCAGAAGTCTGTCCAGCTCTCTTGGATGTCTTTGCCATTTGATCTTCTTGAAGTTCTTGATTAATCTCTCAACGAGAGCACCAAAATGTTGACCCTTGATTTGGCCAATGACACAGAGACAGATAAACAACAAAGAACAAAAAGAAATCAAGAAGAGAATCAAATGTTAAACAAATGACACAAGCAATTTATAGTGGTTCGTCCCCAATTGGATGGTAATGACCTACGTCCACTTAGTGTTCTTATTGATATTGAATTCCAATAATGTGATCAAAGAACTAGGGTTCTTGAGTTTCACAAGCCTTGGGAGGATTACAATTCCGGTGGATAATCACACTATGCTTTTCTCTCTGAATACAAAGATAAAAAATTCAAAATTCAAAAGTTCCTTCCTTAAGCCCTCTTCTTCTCATTTATAGGCTCAAGGGGGTTACTTGGGCCTATGGGCCTTAATTACTATTAAGATCAGCGTATCAAAGTAATAAAAGGAAACATAATAAATGTAATTATTACAAGATTGCGTATTCCAAAAGAAGTAAATGAAAATCTGCGACCAGACTGGTTGCACCCAATCGCGAGACTTGAAGAATCAATGATTATCGGGTCGATGGTCGAACAGGATCCCTTCGCTGAAAACTACCACGTGCCAGTCACGTGTAAGAAATTCCTACCACGTCATCATGAGCCATTTTTGGGAAAACACCAACTATAAACTTAAGGACATTTTTTTTTGTTTAAATTATAGTTTCGCTTATTTTTATATATTTTTCAACAATACTTTCTACATATTTCTATTGAAGATTAAAGATATTTATAATCATTAGAATTTAAATATCTAATAATAAATATTTAAATTTGTAGCAAATCTTAATTCAAATCAATATAGTTATAATTTTATATGTTACGATATTTTTAATTATAAGATTATAAATACTCAAAGGTATATTAAACTTTTATTATCATAATTTTAATTTAAATATAATGTACATTATTTTATTATTAATGTCAAATTATCAAGCTTAATTAAGACTTTTTACTGTGTTGTGCTTTTAGGTTAGTCCATTCATGCATAGTTGTGTCGTACCCTCGTAATAACATATAGGCCTTACTCGACCCTTAATATCATATCGTGTCTAGTCCAAATTCATATTTTTTTTATGCCATGTCAGGCTTCTTGGATTTGTGCCGAGTTAAAAAGCATGACCTACATTTATAGCTCAAGAAGAAGTTTATGTATTTGATTGTCAGGAACCATTTTGCAACTTGAAAAACTAAACTGTAACAAAAAAATTTAAAAGAAGTTGGTAACATTGTAGATTGAGTCGAGGCTAGGCAATGCAATGCTAAATCACAATGCCACAACATTGATGTCGTTAAGATTAAAGAAATTACTTTGTCGGTTGAAGAAAGAAAGTAACCCAAAAAAGAAAATTGTAATTACAAAATTTATTCGTAATATTTACTTTTTTTATTATTTTTAGGAAAAATAGTAGCAAAAGTACCCAATGTTTAACAAAACTTGCAATTTAATACCCAATTTTTTTTTTCGCGGGAAAAATACCCAATGTCATGTTCCGTTTGTATCCGTCAGTACCCAATCGTTAGTTGTTGATTGGGTATACACGAGTCACACTTTCATTGGTCCAACTCATAATATTTTTAATTTTTAATTTGAATTGAATTAAAATAGAAAAAAATCATTTAAAATATACTTTAAAGATATTTAAAACAATTAAAAACAAAATATTATGAAAATAACTTTTCATTATTATTTTTCCTTATGAATTAATTATAAAATAAAAAGTAACTAAATAAGTTAAAACAAACTTAAACTAATTGGAGAAAAAAAAAGATTTAGAGTTTCGTAAGCCATCATGAATCCATTTTAAAAAAAAACATAATAAAAAAATATTTTTGAAACCCCTAATCCCTAAATCATCACCACATCTTCTATCATCCTCCTTTTTTTTTCTTCATTACTCAGATCATAAACTTACCAGGGATAGGGATGAGGCGGCTTAGAGCTTTCCTCAAGATGGTGGCAAAATGTTGGTTGGAGCATCTGAGCAACAACTGGGCTTCGGATTGGCAACAACGGGTTGGGGTTTGGGGCTTTCCTCACGATGGTGGCAGCATCTGGGCTTTGGCGGATTAGAGCAACGAGAAGGTTGAAATCTGGTCTGAGGTTGGATTGGCAACAACAGGTGGATGGGTAGTGGAGCAACGTGCTGAAGCTAGGCTTTGCAAGCATGGAACAATGTCGACACCGGAGCTGGGGAGAAAGCTCGACGACGGCGAAGCTGGGGAGATTGGCGCGACAATGGCCTTCGACAATGTTTGCTTCTGCAATTTTTGTTTGTGAGTTGGAGAAGATGAAAAGTAAAATAAAATTGGGAATAGGTTAATGTTGAAGAAAATGTCTAATTAATTTGGGAATAGGCTAATTAATTATTTATGTTTAATTTTAAGATTTTTAAAATGATTAAATTAATTTTTATTTAATTTTTCTTATTTGAAATCAATATAAATAATTTTATTTTATTTTTTAAATAAATCTACTTTAAATTTAATTTAAATTAATTTTTTTTAAATATTATGAAATGGATCAATTAAATTGCAACAAGTGTACACTTTGTCAGCATTTAACGAGACTGTTAGAGTGTGTACTGACGAATACAAACGAAACATGACATTAGATATTTTTCCCACAAAAAAAAGATTGGGTACTAAATCACAAATTTTGTTAAACATTGTGTATTTTTACCGTTATTTCCCCTTATTTTTATCTCTTGAAATTAATCAACGACCTCAAGAGAGTGCCTGAGGCCTAAGTTTTAGATTTTCATCTTAGAGTGTTTAATGGAGTGAAAATTTTGTGTTGTAATGCTAAATATTAGCATTTATATATATACAAAAATATATATGGACATTTTTTGGCTAGTGATTGTTTTTAATCACTACCAATAGGTATTTTTAGTATCTTCGGTATATATGGATAAGTTGTAACTTTTTTTTTTTTACATGACGTTGTATAATGTAGTTACAGGGGACCTCCCACAAATTTTCAGGAAATTCTTGATACTTTAGGATGCCGAAATCAGGATTTAAATTGTCTATTGTACACGTGTATAAATATTGAAACAAGCATGCGTGCAACAAGTTGTTTTAATCTTGATTTCGCATCTTAAGTTATTTAGAATTTTTTGAAAAATTTGCGGCAAGTCCCTTGTAACTACATTATACATCGTCATGTAAAAAAATTAGATTTGCAACTTATTATGTACTAAAAATACTAAAAATATATATATAAGTAGTGATTAAAAATAATCACTACTATATTGGTACCCTATAGTAGTGATTATTTATATATATATGTATATATGTGGAAGACTTCTAAATGGTTACATAGATGGGTACTAACATAGTGTCTTGGTATAGCAAGTCACCAGCAAGTAAATATTTTTTTTCCTACATCAATTTTGAATTTAATTATTTTTTTTTTGCCATAATTAATGTTATTTACAACTAATGAGAGACACTAACTATATTTAGAAATTGATTTGCATTTGAAAAATGAAAAGTTTACAATATTATATTTTCATAATAAATACATGTTTTTCATTAGGTAACCCTTCCAAAATTTTGAAAAATTCAAAATTTATTTTTATAAATATTAATTAACAACTATAAATATGGACTATTGATTTTGATCTAATGGTTAATTTTAAAGTAATCATCCATGAGTAGTAACTATTAAGAGTGCATCCATATATATAAATATAAATAAAATGCTTCTCTAATAGTGTGCTAAAGCCTATGTTAAATTTGACATATTTTAAAAGTTAATTTTGGCAAAACAATAAATAAAACTTTTTTAATTATAGTATTGCCATTAATCAATAATCATTTATGATAGACATTAAAACTCATTTTTTAATTACAATATTACCATTAAATATTTTTTAAAATAATTTAATTTTTTAACAATCATTAATGTTAGTTTGTTTTTTTATATCAATTTACATTGGTATCTCCAATGATAGATGCAAAAATTTTACTAAATATAATACAAAAAGTCAATAAATGACACATTTGGTACAACTTTTACAACTATGCCCCAATGCACATAGATGTAAAATTAATTATTTAATAAATGATCATGTAATATTTATTAAAAATATATATAATAAAAATAACCTTCTTTCTCAAAGAAATAAAAGAAAAAGATAAAATGTCTACATTTACATTTAATGCTATAGCAAAAGTAATAAAATAATAATAATGACATTAAAGTAAATAAGAAAGTTATTATTTAATGTTGATCTAAATATACATCATATTATATTTTGTGTCAAATTTGGCACATCAGTAGAACAACTATATTTTAAAGTGAGCTATATTTTAGTACTACATCACCGATTTGGAAGAGCTATAAAAGTAGTGTATTGTCATTTTTTAGCATATCTTGAAAAAATGAGACTCCAATGGTAATGCAAAACGTGTGTCAAATTTGGCACATGCTAAAAGTTGTACCAAATTTACCACAAAATATGACATGGGCCAAATTCCACCCACAATAAATGTCACATTTTTTATTTGTTTTTTTTTGCAACTAAATAATGTTGTTTATATTTATTCAAAGCTTTTTAAATTTTTACTTATTTATTTAATAATATACTTTCAATAAAAATTAAATGATTTTGTTTATTTTTTAAAGTTAATTTGCACCAAATATATTGGAGCACAATTGTAAAAATTGGGTCAAATATAACATTGACTTATTTTTAAGCCAAAATTTACACCATCTATTTATATATATATATATTTAAAAAATTATAAATACATATATAAAAAATTAATATTTTAAATATTTGAAAATAAAAATAAAAATATTTTAAAAAATTAATATATGATATTTTAAATAATTAATGAGCTTGATGCTATGTGTAATTGGAGTTTGCTTATTTGTTATTGGATATGTAAATTTTAAAAAAAAATATTTTATTTCAATATTTACGTGATTTATTAGTTATGAGAAATATGTATATATATTAGTAATTTTTTTAAATAATTTAATATTAAAAAAATCACACTAAAATAATTGATTCAATCCGCATTATTGTGAATTGGGTTAGATTGAAATTGAGTTGTTATGCGGATTGAATTGGATTGGATCTAAAATCTGCACTAGTGCGGACTAGATAAATTATGAGCAAAACAATGTGAAGTGGATTGGATGAACACCCCTAGGCTTGACTTTTTTTTTTCTCCAAGATATGAAATTAGAAAATAAAATAGGTATCATATTTAAAATGTAAATGAATAATATATTTAATATATACATTTTTGAAAATAATTTACACAAATAAAATAAAATAAGAAACTATAGAATTCTTGCTTACTTAATAAATAAATAAGATCGAGATCAAATTTTAATACATATTTTTCAAAAATAAAATGACCAATAAAAATTTTGAAAAAATTGCAAAAAATAAATTTTAATAATAAAATGAACTAAAAAATTTGTAAGAAAAAGAAAAGACAACTTTTCCAAACAACTATAGGGATTTAATACACGGTATTAACCAATCCCAAAGAAATATGGATTTCCAAACAACTTTTCCGTATATGTATTTGATGCGTCTTCGAGCTTGATCATTGCTTCAATGCGCTTTCGAGATCACTCAAAGCCTCAAGCTCACCATTTCAGGTTATCGCCACCTCCTTGCTTGATCAGTTTGTCGAATTCATCTCTTGGAGGAGACTAATGCTCATGCTCGAGCGCTGATGACATGACACTGGAACTTCGTGCTTATTTGTGCAAGTATAATGCCAATACTTGTTAACTTCGAGCTTACACCTTACGAGGATATTTATTTATTCTCCAAGTTTGGGTGTAACATTTTGCCCCCTAAAAAGTGTTGGTTCGAATCCTATGAGAATGGAAATTTTGAACTTCACTTTCGGGAAACGGGCTTACCTACCACACTCGAGTGTGTACACGTGTCAATACGGGATTATACATTGTGAATACTCAAGTACTTGTTCTCTGCACACGTCTTTTCCCATTCCACATGTGCGGTCCATTAGATTTCTTTTAATTCCCTTTTTTACGGTTTAGATCCATTTGAAATTCTCCACTTTCTTAGCCTATTTAAACCCCCTCTTCTATCTCAGTCGTCACTTTCACTTCATATCCTCGAGAGTTTTCATGTTATTTGAGAAGAAAAGAAAAGAAGTTTAAGGAATTCCACAATTTCCCACTCAATCTCCCATTCGAAAATGAGTTTCGAAGGATTTCTTTGCACAAATACTTCCAGTCGACTCTTCGATTCTTCCATCAACTATCAACGTGTAAGTTTTCTGATATTTTTGTTGCTGTTTATAGAAAAACCCTTTTTTTTTCATCGGTTCTTGATTTAGTTCTTGAAAGGTTATTGAAAAATGTGTTCTTTGATCCATTACACTAGTATAAATATAGTGAAAAGGAGTTTTTTAGGCTAATTTGTAGGATAAATGTTATCTTTTATAGGATTTGAAAGGCTTATGTGAAGGTATCGTATAGAGCAAGGAATAGGGTTAAGGAATAGGGTTTAGGAGCACACTCCTCAATGACACTCCCTATTTGGGTAACTGCCCACTTTCCCTTGAAATTCGAGATAACCCTTATTAGAATTAACTTCTCACTTCGAGCGTGGGGACACTCTAGATACCCCGAACTTGTACTAGGTCAATTAGGTCATTTGAATTACCTCGCTTATTTCGAGCCTATCCTCAAATTTTTCTAGTTTTTTTTCACCTTCTTTAATCCTTTTGTCTCGAGCTTTCGAGCTCAAGCCTTCAAAAAAATTATCTCCATTCTTTTTAAGTGATGGGCCCTCACCTTTTTCTTTCTTGTTAGATGTCGCACTATTCAGAAAAGGGAAATTTAACTATTCATACTTAATAGTGCCTAATATAACTAAAAAATCCTAGCACTATTAATCTTTTCAATTTGATGCTAAACATTCATTTCATACCCAAAATACCCCTCCCATTATATCAAGAATCCTAAAACCTTCCCTTTCTCTCTCTTCTCTCTCTTCTCTCTCTCTCATTCTCATGAAATCCTCCCTAAAACCCATAGATTTGTATGATTTTATTTTCGAAATTGTTGTTAGCCATCTCCATTGTCTGTGTGAAGTCGCCAATATCAAAGACAACATCCATTTTGAGGGTTTTTGGAGGAGAAAAACCATGGGTAAGAAGATTGTTCATTTTATGTATTGGGTATAGTTTGTTTACATTTTTTTTTTGGATATTTCAAACAGATCTAAGCCTATATTGGTGCATTTTTTGGGTTTTTTTTAGAGAGATTCCACAATCTGCGTTTTTATGAGTTTTTTGCAACTTTTTTGCTCGATAGGAGCTTGATAACGGTTCGATAGGGGCTCGATGGTATGTAGAAGAAGGTTCTTTTATGAGCTCGATGTTGCTCGATATAGTTCGATTATAGCTCGATAGTTTTAGGCTTTGTTGCTCGATCGTGCTCGATGACAACTCGATAAGGGTTTGATTTGACCCTAGAATATTTGGTGTAGTTGTTTTCTCGATATGTGCTTGATAGGGGTTCGATGAAAGTTATGGTTAGGTTTATGTTCGGTTTAAGAAATTTTAGCTCGATAGAACTCGATAAGAGCTAGGTGATAACTCGATAGAGTTCGATTGAAGCTCGATAATAATCTTTTTTCATGACAATGTGAAAAATTGACAGTTTTTTTTTTTTAACAATTTCTATGTTTTTTTTTCCAACACAGGTTCCATTGTCTTCGTTTTTGTATCCTACAATGGTGTTTGGGAATTACAAGGGAATAAGTTGATTTTCAAGGACCCTCAATGCATGATGATACCGATGGAGGATACTATAACGTACTTGCAACTTCTTGATATATTGCACAAGGAACTTAAAGTTGATAAACATATGTATGAGTTGAAATTGGAGGTTCCTTACACATGCGACGATCAACCGTTTACACTTGTTCATGTTGAAAGTTATCTTGGTGTCTGTGCATTCTTATGAGTAACATCTAAAGAAAGGTTAGCCTTGTGTGTCACTCATGTTTAGAAGATTGTCATTTCAGATCCATATTCCACTCCCTGACCTGAGGGAGCAGCCAATACTTTAGGAGGTCCTACTGGTGTCCTGAGGGACAACCAGTATTAGTACGACCCCTATGTGAATGCTGATCCAGTAGCTGAACATAATAAGGACTCAAGATACGATTCAGAGGCATATTATATTGCAGAAGTGCCGATTGACATATCTGATGATTTGTAAATCGAACAAGTACAAGAACAGCTAGTACGTCCAATTGCATGGACGAACCAACCAAGTCAAGGACATTGAACACTTGGCACCAGCTCTAGTCGTCCTGGTGGAATAGAATATAACAATATAGGGAACGTTCCAATATGTTCAAGAGAAGATCATAGAAGATTGAGAGCTCCCATGTTTTACAAAGAAGATATCATGGCTTCTAGTCGATCTGAAACACCCTCATCCAGTATACCGTTGGGAGAACTACACCTCGGGAAGACTTTTGAGAACAAGATGGAATTGAAAACCAAAGCAGCTCTCTTCGCAATGAAGAATACTTTTGAGTTTATGGTTAAGAAGTTTGGTACTGATGTGTTGTGTATCACCTGCAAGGATGTAATGCCCTGGATAGCCAAGACCGCTACACTGTGTATTTGTAAAGGTACAGGACTTTGTAATCAAGTCAAACAGTTAAAAACGTGAATTATAAAGTCATTAAAGTGCAAGGGTTAAAAGGTTTTGGTCTGAAAAGATACTTACCATATAATTAAATATTTACATATGGAACCCCAAAAGAAATAGCGTTTAAAAGGCTGTTTACAAAATTTCTAGTGTATAGACAACCACCAGCCTTTCTAAAGGCAAAACAAAAGTTTATGGAATTCCTGTCTCTGTCTCCCCTCAACCGTGGCGGCTGAGCAGCTGATCATGTACATTCTGCTCTCAGAGCTCTCCAAATCAGGGCTGATCAAGCTTGCCCTTGCCTTTACCTACACCATGTAGCACCCATGAGCCAAGGCCCAGCAAGAAAACATATGATATTACATAACAAGCAATAATAATATTTGGATAACCCTTTAAGCACGTTCATACACTTAACATACCCGAATATTCACAAAGCACGAAGATTCAACCAAAGAGTCAGCTAACCATCACCCAACTATTCATCATAACAATCCACCAAACAATAATAACAAACAGATCATATAATAGTTAAGGTCGACACTTTAGGTCGCACCCTCTATTTACCCCACTGACTCCGGCCCACTTAAACCGAGCTCAGTGCATAACAAGCTATCCTCAGCTACCAGTGGCCGAGTCGCGTCCTATGCGCTAATGTAAACTTTGGCACTCTTAGGCTGTTGGTTTACTGTTTGCATGGAATAATACCATTCTTTACAAAGCATACAAAATAGGGAACCCTTATTCCCATTATAATTCCACAACCAGGTGCAGCTTTCTTACCTTTAATTTCCAAGTTCACTGATTACGAGCGACGCCTCTCGAGCATGATCTGCTTCCCGAGCCCTAGCTTAACACCTAGTCACAACCAAGATAGGGAGTACCATTAATAATCGCGTTAATATTTCCCGATGAAGTTCTAGCTTCCGGGACATCGACTTCCACCAAAAACGGTGGTGGAATCGATCCCAAGCACCCTAGGTTAGGTTCTCGCTCTTAAAATCCCCAAAAGATAAAAAATGCCCCTAAGGGTCGCGACCCCTAAAACCTAGCCACGGCCCGCCCTTGAAACAAAGGCTAAGCCTCTCTGAAGACAGACACGCGCCGTGGCCCTACCCTGTGGCGCCGCGACGCTTCCCCACTGCATAGCCTCTTTGGCTCTTCTTTGCTTCGTAGGGCCGCAGCACTCTAGAATATAGCCGCGGCCCAACTCTTCGTGCCCAGAAAAATCACCATTTCTAGCCTCCTAACCTTGCTAAAAACCATCCCAAAGGACCCTAACTCCAAAACCCATTGATCACAAGACTCCCAACATGGTTCCAGCAACTCAATCCAACAGAAACCTAGTTTAAAAACTCATTAAAATTCCATTTTGATTTCTGAAACCCAGTAGCTCAAGAACTCTAAAACCAGTCATGAAAACTCAGATTTTAGACTCTAAATTACGAATTGAAGCTTACCTTCTTTGATGAACCACTTCCTTAACAATTTCTGAGCTAAAACCCAAGCTTCTCAGCTTCAATTCAGCCTTTAAACATCAAAACCATAAACACCTTAAATACTCAGGCAAAACTCAGAATTCTAATGCTCAAGAATGAAATTAAGTTCTTACCTTGGTCCTGGTTGAGTGTCCCTTAGTTAGAACTAAGCTAATCCCTCACAAACTCAGCTCAAAACACAGAATTCCAACTGATTCTCCTCAAGTATCTATAGCCTTCTTGAGAGAGAAAAGAGAAGAGAGGAGAAGAGAACGTTAAAGGGTCGGTTTGGGTTTTTGTTCTACTGGTTTCTATTTTACTCAGTCTAACCTTGATTAATTAAGTCAATCCGAAGGCTCGGGGTACCGAAAACGTCCCCGAGGGCAAAATGGTAAAATTTTCCCAATATTCCCGCCTAGGCTTCCTAACCTCAAATATATCTCCATATATTTATTTTCATAACCCGGTAACCCAAGTAGTCATCTAATACCTGAATTACCCCTTGACATGCCCCAAGCCAAACGTTAAGCCCCGTTGTGACTTTCCGCTAACTAGCTCCCTAGGATCGCCTCAAGTCGCACAATGCAGACTTACCCACATAATAATGTGGTTCTCACATATATAACATATAACCACATTTACATTCATATAGCCATACAAACATGTTTGTCATATAATCTCACATTAACTTAATAAATACACACATAAGCCAATTATGCCCTCCCGGCACACTAATCAAGGCCCTTAAGCCTTATTAGTGATTTTGGGTCGTTACAAAGGATCTTGGTTGTGGTTGGAGAATAAGGGGGAAAAAAGTAGCGCGATCAGAGATGTTTGAGATCACTATTTATAATAGTGTACATACTTGCTCACTAGAATTGCGACTGAAAGACCACCATAAAGCAACACCTTGGGTCATTGGGCATCATATCAAGAACAACTGTGCTGCTGATAGCACTAGTTACCCGACAAACAACATAAAGGAGGATATGAAGAATAATTTTGGGATCGATATGAGTTATATGAAGGCTTGAAGTTGCAGAGAGAAGGCACTCGGTTATGTCAGGGGGACACCTGAAGAATCATACTCCAAGTTACCTTCTTACTTATACATGCTGTAGCAAAAGAATCCAGGAACAATAACTGATTTTGTCACAGCGCACAATCACTTTCTTTACTGTTTCTTCTCACTTGGAGTTTGTAGATGGGGTTTTACATCATGCCGTCTTGTTATATGTGTGGACGGAACTTTCTTGAAGTCAAGGTATGGTGGCCATATGTTGTGTGTTGTTGCATTGGATGCGAATAACCACATTTATCCAATTGCGTTCGCGATTGTGGACAGTGAGAATCATAAGTCTTGGATGTATTTCATGATGAAATTCAAGGAAGTCATTGGAGTTGTTGATAATCTGTCTTTTGTATCAGATATGTATGCTAGCATTATTCATGCTCTTGAGTTGGACTTCTCTAATGCCTACCACGGTGCATGCTACCATCACATAAGTATGAATGTAATCACTAAGTTCAAGACTGATCACTATCATAAGGAGATGTGGAATGCGACATATGCATTTTGGAAGTCAAAATTTCACAAGTTCTTCAACAATATAAAGCAAATGGATCATGCCATAGCTCAATATCTCGAGGGTATTGTTTCGATAAGTGGAATCGTGCTTACTTTCTTGGGAATCAATACAATGTAATGACAAGAAACTATGCTGAAAGCTTCAACAACAAAACCAGAGATCAAGAACCTTCCCAGTCACTACTTTTGTGGATTTCATTCGTTTCACAATTCAGTCATTGTTTGCTGCGCGTCGGGAGGAGGTAGATAAGTGCACATCAAAATTAGCAACAATATATGAGAAAGATGTCTTAGGAATTGCGGGAGATGCAAGGTACTTGAAAGTCCATCCTCCTAGACAGTTCGAATTTCATGTGGTAGACCCAGAAGGTGATGGTGAGGTGAATTTGATGACCAAATCATGCTCCTGTGTCATGTTTCAAATAATGGGTTACCCTTGTGTTCATGGAGTGGCTGCAGCCATCCTGGGCGGTGTCAACAATTATTTACTATGTTCCCCATATTACACTACTGATATGTGGATGGAATCTTACAAAGAAACAATTTACCCAACTGACAACGAGGACGATTGGGAAGTTCCCAAGAACATAGAGAAAATGCAAGTTGGGGTTCCCGTTGAGAAACAACCAGTTGGTCGATTGAAGAAGAAAAAGGTGGGAAGAAGGAAGACAAACCATACTCCATCGAATGGAGAAATCATTCGCAAAGCAAAAGTGTAGTGTGCGTGGTAGTCTTGGCCACAACAGGGCTACATGCAAAGCCAGGCTATAAACATTGTTTTTTCCCATTTGACTTGTTGTATTAATAACATAGCTTGTTTTCCCTTCTTTTTTCTTTTATTTTTCTTAAAAGTTATGTTAAGCTAGATGTAAACTCGACGAGCTCGATTGTAGCTCGACATGAACTCAATAGTAGCTTGATATGACTCGATAATATGGTTGTTAACTTAGTTTCTAAATTGACTTCAAATCTTAGCTCGATATTAGTTCGATAATGGTTCGATATATCTCGATAGTAGTTTGATATGGTTCAATATTAGTTCGATAATAGCTAGATAATGGATATGAAAATGATATTGGTCGATTAAAGCTCAATACTAGTTCGATATAGCTCGATATTAGTTCGATAATGGTTCGATATAGCTTGATAACAACCATATGAAAGTTACAAAAAAAGTGAACAACCGAACCCAGAAAAAAAAAACTGCACATGTAAAGACCTTGTATATATATAATCATTAAGGTAACAAGTTTTGATACCACAAGTCTGTGGTTCACTTGTTCCTAAACACCTCTATGTTTTCATCACATATGGTTTCCAATAGAAGGCCGGCCATGAGATGCTCAATATGCTTGACAGCATACACACCATAATCCCCACTGTAAAAAAAAATATAAACATTAAGTGTACAATACTATAATTTGACTTAGAAACAAATATAGTATGAAGATGATGTTTGTTACCGTCTCTTTGACTGAGTGAGCTCGTGTTTCTATTTGCGACGCTATGTGAACTGATGCGACCTCTTTCTTGCTACAGGAATCTTCAACATCAAGCTATAGTGAACAATTTACTCTGCATCAATAGAGAAGGAAGCAAAAAGCACCATAAATTCATAATTTCCTCCATCTTTGCGTCACTAATCACCGAGATGTCAGAAACATAAACAGTGAGAGTCCAATAATAAATAGAAGCCTCAATGTCAAACCAATGTTGTTGTTCATAGTTCTGGCACCAATATACACCCTTAACTCCTCCCTAAGATGCCAAAACTACTACTCGATGTCAGTCAACATGGACATAACGTTAGAATCCCACGTGTACTTTGTTTTGTCGGCAATTTGATTGTACTAATCATATCGGGCAGGTATCACTTGTGAGGAATAAATGTTCATCACAACAGAATTCTAGCGATATGTGTTGGGAAAATACTTACGATGCATACGAAGCATGTGTTGTGCTGCATCAATATGTTACAAAAAGAGTACGGTATAAAAAGTTATCTAAGACCATCATAAATGGCTAAAAAATAGTGCATAAACGAATAAATTGAGTTATAATCGAGCACTATTGAGCTTATATCAAACTAAACATTGAGCTCATCGAGTCCATATCGTGCCCCATCGAGCTCATATCGAGCTATTCTCAGAAAGTAAACAATAACCCTAGAACACCCCAATCGATCTACTATCGAGTTCCCATTGAGCTAATCTCAAACAGTAAACAACAACCCTAGTTTAACACCCTATCGATCTACTATCAAGCTCCTATCGAGCTAATCTCAAACAGCAAACAACAACCCTAGTTTAACACCCCCATCGATCTACTATCAAGCTCCATCGAGCTAATCTCAAACAGTAAACAACAGCCCTAGTTTAACACCCCATCGATCTACTATCAAGCTCCATCGAGTTCCTGTCGAGCTAATCTCTAACAGTAAACAACAACCCTAGTTTAACACCCTTATCGATCTACTATCGAGCTCCATCGAGCTCCTATTGAGCTAATCTCAAACTGTAAACAATAACCCTACAACACCCCTATCGATATACTATCGAGCTTCATCGAGCGCCTATCAAGCTAATCTTAAACAGTAAACAACAACCCTAGTTTAACACCCATCGAGCCACTATTGAGCCATATCGATCCAATGTAAACCCCCATCGAGCTCCAATCGAGCTCTCATCGAGCTCCAACCGAGCTCTCATTGAGCTCCCATCAAGTCAATAAAAACATAAGTTGTAAAATTGAAAATAAAACATAATTTCTTAACATTAGGTATAAATGGCTTACCCCATCATTAAGCCAGGACTGGGGTGTCTTCCATGTCAGAAACCACGTTGGACCATGATTCCTAGTTTTTACATCCCTCAGGGTCTTGTTGGGGATGTCTCCAAGCAACCACTTGGACACTGTCCTATAATGTTTGCGATATGGCTTCTTTAGAGGGTCTAGCACCTGTGTAGCCTCATGTGTAGCCTTCTGTGTAGCCTCCTCTTCTGGTGTAGCTGCATTAGTGGGTGGTCTTTTCCTCGTGGGATCAGTGTAGTCCTCAAACCAATCTGGCTTGCGTCTTTGGTGTCTAGTCCTCTAAAACCAAACCCCAGCAACATCCTCAAGGTTGACAATAGCGACTCCTGGAGTCATAGCATCAGGAGTCACAATGATGGTGGGAGGTGTGGTTGGATCATCAACATAGTCTAGAGGAATATATAGTGACTCTGAGTCTGAATCTTCCTTGGAGCCCCTCAATCTCTCCTTAATAAACATCAAGATCTGACTGATTGTGCCTAGAATCACTGACTAGTTCTTCAGGAGGGTCTCCTATCGACCTCGACTCTGTCCAACCGCTCAATCAACTCGGCTAGCACAAGGGCTGAGGTTGGGGCTGGGGTTGGGGCTGGTGCTGGTGCTGGTGCTGGGGCTGGGGTTGGTGCTGGTGCTGGTGCTGAGGTTGAGGCTGGGGCTGTAGCTGGGGCAACAGGAGGGGTGGGACCTGCAACCTCCTCCTCCTCCGGGACAACATCATCAAATATCTTCACTGCCTCAACTACTTGAGAAACTATCTCGGTGACTTTCTCAAAAGTCGCATCCTCCTCCTCATCAGCCTCCCTGGGATCCTAGCCAAGCTCGGGATAAAGGGGAGGATCTCCCTCTGTCAACGATAAATAAAAGTCTTTTTCTGCTGGTTGAGGCTTCAACATTGGATGGATGATCAACTGCAAATAACATAAAACATTTGGTTAACTCAAATAATCATAAAAGATAAGCATATAGATAAAAATAATTGTTTAATGTCAATTAAATATAACTTAAACTCTTCTTCGATAACATCGGTGAGAGGACAGACTTGGTGAAATCCTTGTGCTTCTGATGCGACCAACTAAGCATTCTCAGGACCATGTTTCCCGAGCTCACAAAAAACTCTGTAACAAGCTACTGAATAGCCTCATATGCCCATTACTGTAAGGCTGGGGCATAACCATACATATTGTACTTTGACTCTTGCTGCACCTTGGCATCCTTCTTGTTCTCATAGTTGTTCTTTTGCTTCAACATGTCCTTCTTACAAGACTATAAAAGCCTCCCATAAGAGTACTTCCCCCATGGATAGCTGAAGAAGTAGTCTACGTCCTAAACTATCTTCAGAATATCTCGCAATATATGCAATTTGCCCTGTATTGCATTTAGAACCCATCAACCAACAAACATAGAACAAGCTTGTACAAATCTTCCACAATAGTACAAGTCTTGAAAGCATTGTACACCTGTGAGAGCTTTACTTTCTCAGCATCATTGAAAAACTCCTTTATCAAGCGGTCGCTGAGATGACACTCCTCCAACACTTGGTATTGAAATTCAAACCTGTCACCATGGAAAAATCTCCCATGCTGAATCTACAAGACTTTGACCCCAAAAAGAAATGCACCTCATCTTCTTTATTACTGCTGATTTTCCTCAAAAGCAATAGATGCACCAAAACTCCTTAGAAATTAAACTTTGAATCCAAAAAGAACTGCTTGAAAGGAGATTCCTTAGCCCTTTCTATCAGCCCGAGGTCCACAGACCTAGTCTTAATGTGATTTAAAGTGCTACTATCCCGATATGTGACTCGACTAGGAAAGTGATCACTAAACGGAACAAGCAACTTAGGCATCTGCAACAACACATGAAAAAAATTTGTAAGAAAATAGATTGTCAAATAGAATTGGGAAAAAATTCATCAAAAATCGAATTAAACACTATCATCGAGCTTATATCGAGTTGTTATCGGGTAGTATCAAGCACAATTGAGCTATACATAACCCTATGGATCCACTATCGAGAAACTATCGAACCTATCGAGAAAATCATATTCTGTCTACATAAAGAACCATCGAGAATGCATCGAGCTACAATCGAGCCTATCGAGCAACATCATCCATAAAAATATAGAGCTTATCGAGCAATTTACACTTATACTTTCGAGCTCATACCAAGCACCTGTTGAACCATTCATGCATGCATCCTATCGTGCTCATATCGAGCGTCTATCGAACCATTCATGCTGCTCCTATCGAGCCTACTATCGAGCCAGTATCAAACCTATTGATCCTATCGAATAATTTACACTCATCCTATCGAGACCCTACCGAGCCCACTATCGAACTAGTATCGAACCTATCGAGCAACTGGTATGAACCCAGAAAAAATCGCACAATGTCGACGAACCCATTCCTTTCCACATATCACAGAGCCCAAATTCCAAAGAATGACTTGTTTTTCAATTGAATATGGAGTGGGTATTCGAGAGCTAACCTTTGATTTGATTAGAGTTTAGAGTTCGTCTAAGGGTCGTCGGGTTCCAATGGATTGTGTGGCTGTGGGTTGCCTGCGATACTCTCGACAGAGGCTGGGGATCGATGGGGTATATGGCTCAATGGGGGTTTGGCTCGACAAGGGTTGGGGCTCGTCAAGATTTTGGGGTTTTTGTTAGATTTGAGAGAGAGACTAAGAGAGAAAGAGAGAGAAACCGAGAGTGTAGAGAGAGGAATGATAGTTTCAAATTTTTTTTTTGGTAGAAAAATTGGAGGGGTATTTTGGGTAGATGAAATAGTTAATAGTGGTGGTATTTGTTTTGTAATAATAGACACTATTATGCATGAATAGTGAAATTTCCCTCAGAAAATTAGTGGGGGCCCAAGCTTGCAATCCCTTACCACCCACCATATCCTTGAGTTGAATCTCCATTCACTCAAAATTATTATTTGATCCGGGAGCACGAGGAGCGTCTCAAACGTGAAGACATTCGAGCACACTTCCGACGTCAAGTTATCGAGGTTGAAAAAAGAAAGCGAAGGAGATTACGGTTTGCTGTATATCCAGATCCCGATCCTGAGATCCGCAATATAAGGTTACAATAGCTTACCCCTCAGGTCAGCTCTCCTTTGAATTCATGGAAATCTCATCGATCTGGAACCACTCATCTGCCCATCATCTATCTTCTATTCCTACCCTTCAGGGTGAGTTTTTTGAGGCTGAACTATACAAGAGTACCATCCGAACCACATGGAAGATATCGAACATTCTGTCTTGTCACGGTCTTAAGTTGATCGGGGAGCTCATATATCGAGCTCCTAAAGTTGATGAGAGAAGTTGTTATCCTCCGAGTGAGGACGACCCAAAGAGAAATGTTAAGTTCGCGGCCCGGTGTCGCGAACACAAGCGAGCTAGGGCTCTTCTGCCTCCTAAAGATTACTTTAGAAAGTTCACAAAATATGTCGTTATATCCCCTTTCCATATCAAAACCAACTCATATAGAGTTTTAGAAGCACTGAAGTCGCTATATCATGAGATGAAGCGAGAAGGTCCATTTCCCTACGAGAACCTGTACCTTTTATGTCTAAAAAGCAATCCCACTGGAGCAAAGGGTGGTGATTGTTTCTGCTACCTCTTGAGCTGGCCTCAAGAGAAACGATTATTCAAGGACATCCCCAATTTCCAAACTTCAAAACACAATTTTTTTGGAAAAGTGGCCTCGAATCGTCCAAATACCTCTCATTCCAACGTCCTCGTAAGTTATCTGTCTTTCAAAAAAAAATTATTTTGGTCTTTTTCAAGATCGAATGTTCATACCTTTTTTTTCTTTTCAGCCAAATATGATTGCCCAAAGCCGACCCCAGATATGGTGGACCATAGAGAGAGAATGTTGAAGCACACGTATAGGTGACGATCTCTCCTCTATCTCTTGCACAAGGATAAGTTGCGCCTCTACAAGTTCCTTGATGAAGGCGAGTCTATAGATGAGATTTCTACTCGTAAATATACTCGATGGGAAGATGTCCCCTTCCTCTCCCTTTAAATCCTTCAAAGAAAAAGAAATGGAAGGACTCAAACATAGAGCTAGCGGAGCCTTCCGGGTCGAGTAGCGAGGCTCAAGATGAAGCACCTAAATGCTCTTCAGCAGGTAAAGTAGTGTTGGAGATGTCCATGTGGTCTCCAACTCTTTTGAGATATGAGCCCAGCGTCCTTGTTCATTTTAACAATCCCCATAACAACTTTTCTACTTGGTCGGGGGTAGATTTTCAGGTTCATAGAGGCGATACCTGGTTGGGTAGATTTCAAACAATGTATAGTTTAAATGAGGTTTGGTAATGGATAGTCATTCAATATGGAACCACTGACTTTAGGAATTTGTCTAGGTAATCCCCCACCTACTGAGAAGGTACTCCCTTAGAATCCTTAGTAGACAGAGGGATTTCCTGGTCCCCAAGCTCATGCTCGATAGAATCTTCTAGTTAGGTTTCCCTACTAACTGTTTCTGATCTCGTTATGATAATCAATTGCTAATATCCTTTCTTGTTTTTCAGGTGATATGGATTCAGAGTTCGACAATATTCTCGGGATGCCACCTAAGGCCCGAGGTGGAAAACGAGGCCGCACGTCTTCGAAGAAGGATACACATCCTTCTAAGGTCGTGAAGGTCGCTGAGGGCCTGTCTTTGGTGACCTCAAAGGCTAACCTTGGCAAGACAAGAAACAAAACTCATCCTCCCCCAAACGAGGTTAGAGCCTTAAGGAGCTGACTTGTGCTCTGACTTGCTGTCTTGGACTTGCCAATCATGTAGCAACCTGGACGCTAACGTGTGGAAGTTTCTTAAGGGAGACAACACCACTGCCATCTTCGACCAGGCCATGGAGCTCGGGGTTTAAGTTAGTCTCTCCAACCCTCTAACTCTTTATTATTATTTATAGTTATTCACTAACTATCATTGTTTGCCTTTTAGTCTCTCCTCAGGTTCATGCACCAATGCTCCCATTTATTCTCAAAGATCATGACTAGGCCAACGAGGTTCACCTGGCCTGAATCTGAGCTGAAGATGAGGCCAAGGGAGCTTAGGCCAAGGTCGAGGATGCTCTGAAAGAAACCTAGGACAAGCTCGCCTCCTTCGTGGCTGAGGTGAACCATCTAAAGGCAAATCTTGACACAGAGACTGAAGACTTTGATGTTGCCAAAGCTGAGCTTGATAAAAGAGCTTCAGAGATCGAGCACCTTAAGAGGAGAAAAATGCAACCTACGAGATCCTCAAGGATTAGAATAACCGAATGCTAGAAGATTTTGTACCCAAAAAGGAGCAGACCACCGAAAGAGCCATGTATCGAATGTGGTCACTGGACCCATATATTGACACCTAGTTCCTGCTAGACAAAGAGGAGTTTGTGACATAATGGAAGGCTCGGTTGGCAGAAGAGAAGGCAACTGCGGGCACCACCGTCGAGGCTAGTGGAGAGGAGAAGAAGGGCGAAGAAACTGAGTCCACTCCAACTGCTTAGGAGTTGTTTTTTTTTATTTCTTAACAAGGTTTGTGTCCCTTATTTTTTGATGTATATATTCTATTAAGGCCCTTGGGGCCGAGACAATTTACATTATAGCTTAAGTTCGAGCTACTTTATTAACTCGTGCGAATATTTGTATATTTTTAACAGTTGTTTATGCTTAAATTTATATCTCGTAATCTTTATGCACATTATCTACTTATAGCTTTCGCCATAATATTATGCACGTTACTAAGGTCCTACTTTTATATTTGATGCACAAATACACTTTTGTGCTTAGGTTCAAACTTCTATATATTCATACATTATATTCAAGTTCGAACACTGCTTATACCATGCATTTTGGGTTTAAAAACACTAATTGGCATGTAGTCTCATTAGTCTAGTTATTTCTTGCTTAGCGATAGCAACTTTTCCTCTTCCTCAAGTATGGTCTCAAGGTTGCGAGGTTGAAACTTATTGTGGTGTAGTCTCATTAGCTCTGTCTTGATTTATGAATATTGTTTGTTAATCTAGAATTCCAACTTTATTCTTGTATCGATTTGTTTGTTCTGGTTATTCCAGACTTGTTGTTAAGTTGGGCTCATGTCTAGTTTTTGTCTAGGAACTTGTTAAATTCATGCTTGGTTATGCTTGGTTAGTACCGATCCATGCAATTTCATTATTATTTTTTATTTGTATTTTTATTTATGCTATATTTTTTTCGAGCCTATGGTATGATTGTATACCACTTATGCCCCCTTAAATTCCTATGATTGTGAAATATTAGGTTTTTTAATTTTGAGAGCTTGCAAAAAATATAAAAATAAAATTTGAACAAGAAAAAGTGCTTTATTAATAATAGTTACAGTGAAAAGTAAATACAATATTGGTTATAACTAAATAAACATCATTCCTACATTATTGATAATAAGGTCGTAGATGTTCATCGTTTTAAGCTTGTTGAACCAACTCTCCATCAATCTCGCTAGTTTGTACACTCCAGGTCGAATGATGTATTCAATTTTATAAGGTTCCTCCCAATTAGACCCGAGCACGCCTCCAAAGGGGTCACGCATGGCCAAAAATACCCGCCTAAGCACCAAATCTCCCAATCCAAAGTGTCTGTCTCGGACCCTTTTATCGAAGTATCTTATAGCCCTTTGCTGGTATGCAACATTCTTAGGTTGGGTTTATTCTAGCTTTTTTTCAATTAAATCTAGGGATTCTTCGAGCTGAGATTGGTTTGAGTACTGGTTATATGCTTCTCATCTGATTGTGGGAACTTCATCCTCGATTGGCAACATCGCTTTGCAGTCGTAGGCTAGGGAGAAGGGTGTATGTCCAGTTGAGGTTTGAGCTGTCGTTCTATAAGCCCATAAGACTTATGGTAATTCTTCTGGCCACCTTCCTTTAGCTTCTTCGAGCCTTTTCTTAATGGAGCACTTTAGAGTCTTGTTTACGCCTTCGACCTGGCCATTTTCTTGTGGAAGGGGTACTGAGGGAAACTTTTAATTATCCCATTTTTCTTGCAGAACTGTGTGAACAGCTCGCTATCGAACATGGTTCCATTGTCGGAGACAATCTTCCTTGGTAGCCCATATCTGAAAATTATGTTCTTCACCACAAAATCCAAGAATTTTTTCGAAGTGATTGTGGCCAGAGGTTCAGCCTCGGCCCATTTGGTGAAGTAGTCCACAACCACTACAACATATTTGACTCCACCTTTTCTTGTTGGTAAAGATCCTATGAGGTCGATTCCCCATAAGGCGAATGGCCTCGGGGAGCTCATCATGGTGAGCTCAGTTGGGGGAGCTCGAGGTATTGAGGCAAGCCGTTGACACTTTTCGCAACACTTGACGTATTTGAATGAGTCTGTCTTTACAGTAGGCCAGAAATATCCCTACCTAATTACTTTCTTTGAGAGACTGTGCCCCCAGTGTGATCTCCATAAAATCCTTCGTGAATTTCTTCTAGGATCTTTTAAGCCTCGCGTGGAGTTACACATCTTAGTAATGGCACAAAATACCATCTTCTGTACAATCTCCATTCCAAGATAGTATATCTTGGTACTTTGTACATCAGTTTTTGAGCTTCTCTCTGGTCTGCTAGGAGGCTCCTAGTTTTGAGGTAGTCAATTATGGGTGTCATCCAAGTAGGTTGTGAGTCTATCATATCGACCTCGACTTCGTCAAGCTTGGTTATGCTCGGTTTTGGTAGAAATTCCACTGGTACAACATTAAGTGTATCAACTTCCCTTGTTGTTGTGAGTCGAGCTAGAGCGTTTGCATTCGAGTTCTGCTCCTGCAGAACTTGCCCAATTGCGTAGAACTCGAACTGTCCAAAGTCCATTTTGACTTTTTCCAAGTACGCTGCCATTTTAGTGCCTCGAGCCTGGTATTCTCCCAGGACTTGGTTGACGACCAATTGAGAGTCACTATAGCAGTGAATGTCTTTAGGTTTTAGCTTGATAGCTATTCAAAGTCCTGCTAATAGTGCCTCATATTCAGCCTCATTATTGGAGGCCTCGAAGCCAAACCTATTTCCTGATGGGGTTATTAGGATAATGCCTGCCCCGATCCGTTCTCGTTAGACGATCCATCGACATATAGTCTCCACAACTCGTGGGATGGGGTTACGACTTCTTCGTTGGTTATTCCTGTACTTTCGATTATGAAGTCAGCTATGGCCTGACCCTTTATCGTCGTTCTCAGGTGATACGTAATCTCGAACTTCCCAAGTTCGACTGCTCATTTCAATAGTCTTCCAGATGCTTCAGGTTTCGATAATACTTGTCTCGATGCCTGATCAATTAGTACATGTATGGGGTGTGCTTGAAAGTAAGGTTGAAGTTTTCGAGACACATGTATTAAGCATAATGCAAGTTTTCCATCAATAGACATCTCGATTTTGCCCCCAGTATTCTTTTGTTGACATAATAGACAGGTTTTTCTACTTTTTTATGTTCCCGAACAAGTGTTGCACTGATTTCATACTCGGTTGTAGTAAGGTATAAATACAATATTTCCCCCGTAACTAGTTTGGACAAGATAGGTGGCTCAAAGAGATGCTTTTTGAGAGCCTGAAAACAAAGCTCGCACTTGTCTAACCATTCAAACTTTTTGCTCCCACTCAGAAGATTAAAGAATGGAAGGCACTTGTCCATAGATTTCAAGATGAATCTACTTATAGCCTCCACACGTCCAGTTAGACTCTGGACATCTTTGTGCTTTCGAGGTGAAGGCATGTCAATTAAGGCCTTTATCTTATCCGGGTTTGCCTTGATGCCTCGATTATTCACTATAAATCCAAGAAACGTTCCCGAAGATACTGCGAATGAGCACTTTTGTGGGTTGAGTCTCATGTTATATTCTCAAAGTTTAGCAAATCATTATGTGAGGTCATCAACATGGTTATTACTATATTTGGACTTGACCAACATGTCGTCCACATAAAATTCGATGTTGTTGCTTATCTATTTGGAAAACATCCTATTTATCAGTTTCTGATATGTAGCCCAAGCATTTTTTTAGTCCAAAGGGCGTCACACTGTAACAATATAGCCATTTATCTATCATGAAGATCGTATGCTTCTGGTCAGATGCATGCATGGCTATCTAGTTATATCTAGAATACGCATCCATGAATGATAAAATGACGTGACCCGAGGTTCCATCCACGAGCTAATCGATTCAAGGCAAAGGGAAACGATCTTTTGGGCATGCTTTGTTAAGGTCAGAATAGAAAATGCAAGGTGGCCACTTGCCATTTGGTTTCGGGACCAATACTTGGTTGGCTACCCATTCTAGGTAGAAAGCATCTCAGATAAACTGATTTACTTTTAATTTGTCGACCTCCTCTTTCAAGGATTTTTGTCTCTCATCATCGAGGAGTCTGCTGTTTTAGAGGGAAGCTTTTGTCAATGTTTATTGCATGGCATATAACATTGGGATTGATCCCAATCATATTTGAGTGCAACCAAGCAAATACATCTTGATTTTCCCCCAGGAAGCGAATTAACTGCTGTCTCACAACCTTTGTGAGGTTCTTTCCAATCTTTACCACCTTAGTAGTGTCCTTTTCATTGAGCTAAATATCTTCGAGCTCTTCAATCGGATCGTGATCGACCCTGTCTTCTTCTACCCTTAGGTCGATCTCTTCATTGACCTCGTATATCACTTCATCAATTTCGTTAATGAAGATTAGTGCCTGTGCACTAGCTTGGCCTCCCCCCCCCCCCCCAATCGAGATGCTATAGCATTCTCGAGCTGCAAACTGATCTCCCCTTAGTGTCCCAATGTTGCTAGGAGTTGAGAACTTAATGGCCAAGTGCCTGATAGATGTAACTGCCCCTAGCCCGATTAGCGCTGGTCTCTCGAGTTTGATGGGTGTCTACTACGATGAACTCCAACATTTTGGTTATTGAGACTCGATAGCCTCCCAAGGTTACTGGGAGCTCGATTGATCCTGTGCTGGGAGTTCCCTCTGAGAATCTGTATAATGTTGTAGCACAGGCTTTAAGGTCATGGACAAACAGACCCGTTTTTTCCAAAGTCACCTTATAAAGGATGTTGACCGAGCTCCCATTATCAATCAAGACTCGACGCACTCTCTTGTTGGTGAGTTGGAAGGTTGTGACCAGGGGATCATTATGAGGAAATTGGGTCGGTAGTCACATTGTAGGGCACCACGTGGGGTATCATGAAACCATTGGGGAATGGTGTGTTTGAGATATGGGGAGCAAAAGGCTTGAGCTCCTCATCGGAATCATGGCCTTTTCTTTTCTTTTTTCCTTCTTGAAGGAGCTGAATGCTTCCTTGAGTTGGTTGATTCTCTCTTGAATCAAATCCACTAGAGGGGGAGCTTGTGCTACTAGGAGTTGGTTGTTGCTCATAGGAACTCCAGATCCTTGTCGCAGTATAGGATTGTATTGATTTCCATAAATTGGTTGTAGAGGCTCCATTTGGGCATTTAAGTGTGCCCTCAGATTCAGGTTTGGCTGATTGAACTATCGTCGGTTCTGGTTCAGGTGGTCACGAAGATCAGAATAATCATTTGGATAGTTCTCGTAATATCTAGGCTCGGTGTTATATACACTCAGTGACCTATTGTGATTTTGACTTCCATCAAGGAAACTGATAGTTCTTTCTGGTTGTTGTTGCTATTGTGGGTTTGATAGCATGGTGGGTTATTCACGTGCACCCTAATTCTAGTTGTCTGTGACCTTAACACATAAATCTTGGAAGGTTGGGGTTGTCTAGCCTATCCATGTTCCTGATGTGTCTCAAATGGGACCTCGCATTCTCCTCTATGCTCGGGTCGAGCATGATGGCTCCTGTCCCGACTTCCACTTCTAGCACTTTGAGAAGGATCTGAGGTCTCTCTCCCCAACTCGGTTTCCGCTAGGAGCTTGCTGGGGTACACCCCGAGCTAGAGAGAGATGCTTGATTGGTGATGGAGGATGCCTGATTGGAGATGCTGGCAGCCTCTCATTGTTTGGCCTTGCAGGTTCAGGGCTATTATTATTCTTGGCAGGTCCTGGTTTATCACTCCGAGCTACCAAGGTTATTCCTAGAGTCTGTGGGAATGCCCCTAGCTGGGTTGTTCCTGGTAGGGTTTCGTGATGACACCCTGGGCAGGTTTTCTTTAGTATTTTCCCTAGGCCTCGGTTGACCTTGTTGGACCCTTTATTTGACCATCCTAGCAGCCGTACTTCCTCGAGGTTGCCCTTGGTCCTCCATGGGGGTACCTAGGCTTCGGCAGCTTGTCTTGCCATCTCTTCATTTAGCTATGTTGTCTCAGCTAATTGTTCATGTAGCCTCCAATTTTTGAGTTCAACTACTGGCACATATCTTTCTAGATTATAGTAATCTTGCTCATTAGGTCTAGAACTTTGACCAGGCCATTCTCTGGGAAACAATGAGAAACTCTTCTCATTGGGACTTCGGTCAACGACTGGTTGTTTGCCAGGCCTTCAAGAATACTCCTCAGCACGTGGAGTACTTTCCTCAAGGATTTGGGGAAGTGGTCGCCCACTGGTTCCATGATTATTTAGGGCAGCCATTGTTGCTAAGCGAGAAGATTTTTTGCTAAACGGTAAGAAGAATTACTTAATGCTCTCAATGAAAGCACCAAACTGTTGACGCCTTTTTTCGTCAACTTAATTATTTAGAGCAATTAAACAGGAAGAAAAGAAAAGAAAGAGATTTTACGTGGTTCATCAGTTAAAATTTATCTACATCCACAGAGTATTTTCTCCGTACAAAGTTATGCGTGAGTACAAATGACCAAATCCAGACTATTTATAGACATAGTTACAAGAATATCTTCCCAAAAGTTTAGGAAAGTTATAACATATATTCAAATTTAAATTGAAATGAATATTTGAATAATAATAATACAACTTAACTGCATTATTTAAATGAAGATCCCAACAAATTAGGGATTGAATACACAATTTTAACCAATCCCAAAGAAATAAGGATTTCCAAACAACTTTTTCGTATATGTATTTGATGCGTCTTCGAGCTTGATCATTGTTTTGATGTGCTTTCGAGATCACTCAAAACCTCGAGCTCACCATTACAGTTATCGTCACCTTCTTGCTTGATCAGTCTGTCGAATTCATCTCGTGGAGGAGACTGATGCTCATGCTCGAGTGTTGATGACATGGCACTGGAACTTTGTGCTTATTTGTGCAATTATAATGCCAATACTAGTTAACTTCGAGCTTACACCTTACGAAACTATTTATTTATTCTCGAATTTTGGGTGAATCATTACTATTATACAAAAAAAAAAAAGTGAGGCATTTCCACATGTCAATTTAAAAAGCTTATTTACTGAAATTGAGTAGTCTAAATTAATTAAATGGACACATAAATTTAACCTACAAATACATGAAATGATTGAAAAAAAATTAATATGGAATTAATAGAACTAGGACCCGAAAGTTTTTTTTCTACGTGAGGTACTATTAAAGTAAAAAGAAAATTAAAAAAAAAAGAAGAAAAACATGAAGCATTACTAATATAAATTTACAAAATGATCCACGATCCTCTTTTTTTTCATATTTTTTAATATGAAAAACACGGAGCATATTACTTCTATATACATCTGCTTTTTTTCTTCTTTCCACCAATTTTTAATTAAACTCATAATAAATTCTTAAAATTTCTTTTCACACACATTTTAAATATTTTTTAGGATAAAATTATCCATTAATAAATAATTTTATTGTTTTAATTTTTTTTTACCTTTATAATTTATTATTTAAATAAAATTAACGCATATTTAGTATCATTCTCAACGAAAAAAATAATTTTTAAATCACAATTTTTAATTCAAAATAAGAGTAAATATTAATAATTTAAATTTTTATTAAAAAATTGTCTTGTTATAACAAATTTATTAATAAAATCATAATATTTAATATTAATCATGTATTAGGGCGCTGAGCCCTAGTGTGATTCCATAATCATGTAATTTGGGCTTTGGACCCTTGTATGATTCATTGATCATTTATCACAAGCTATTGGCCCATATGATGCTGTAGTCATTTATATGGATGGTATGCATGCATCAGTAGGGTTGTTACTGCTAGGCATGCTTATTACGATTTGGTAAAATGTTATTAACTGCTTATGAGTATGTTTAAGTTTTCTTGCTGAGCCTTGGCTCACGGGTGCTTTGTGGTGCAGGTAAAGGGAAAAAAAGCTGGACCATCCTTGAGTTGGAGAGCTTAGGTGACATTGTGTACACATGCAGCTGCTTGACCACCACGGCCGAGGGTTTAAAGAAGAACTAGGGTTAAACCCTATTTTGCTGCTTAGGTCGGCTAGTTGTAACTTGTTCATTGTAACGAACTTTTTAAATGTATTTTGGGATCCCATGTATGAAGTAAAAGTTTTAGTGAAATAGTTGTACCTTTGACCAAAAATTTTAACCCTAAACCGTTAATCACGTTTAGTTACACGGTTATGGCCAAATGACTCGTTTAGCGAGTTTAGCACTATTTAAAGTACACAGTGTAACAGTCCCTGAATAGTAAGGCATTACATTAGAGGCCAGCTCAAAGCGCGACGAGCGCCAGTGGAGATAGAAATCCCAAACCTGGACACAAGCAAAGGGATAATTGTGAGGTCCTCGTAGGAGAAAACTAGAGGGAATGACAAGCGAGCCAACCCCAGTAGTCGAGAAGTCACCTGTCTAGGTCCAGGGCTATAGGGATCAGGGTACACGGTCATAACCCCCATCAAAACTATGCACGGCAACAACAGCAGCGAACTATTAGTTTCACTAAGTATATTGATTGGACTAACAGTTAGGATGTTAGTAGGTCGGTGAGCGTGTATAACCCCGAGTCGCAATACTATGAAAACTACCTGAATAACGGACCTGACCTCCGAGACCATTTGAATCAAAACTGGGGGCAATATAATCAGCCAAAGCTAGACTTTCGGGCTCATCTGAATGCCCAGCGAGAGCCTCTACAACTAGTATATGGGAATAATTATAACCCAATGCGGCACAGGGAGTTGGCATTCCTTTGAACAATAACCAACTCCCAGGGTACATGCACTGCCTTTAGTAGACCCAATTCAAGAGAAAATTAATATGCTCGAAGAACAGTTCAGGCTCCTTCGAGAAGGAAAAAAACAAAGAACAGGTGTACGACTAGAACAAGGATCTTATTCCTTTTGCTCCTCACATTTCGAGCACACCATTTCCAAATGGGTTCAAAATACCCCACATGGCACCATATGATGGAAGTATCGACCCAGGTTGTCATCTAAGGACCTTTAACACAGTGATGATGGCCAACAATGTGGGTTTCGAGCTCAGATGTATGTTCTTCCCAACAACTCTTAAGAGTTAGTTTGATAAGTTCCGCACACATTCCATCTCTTCGTGGGAACAGTTATCCAAGGACTCTAAAAAGCAAGTTTGAGCTGCAAAAAGTATTACAATCGAGGAATCATCTTTGGACAATATCAAATAATAGCTAGGAGAATCTCTCAAAAGATTTATTGGGAGATTTAATATCGAGGCCTCCTGAGCACGAGATGTTGACAACAACAGTCACCTAATGGCCATTTGAGCTGGAATCTTACCAGGAAGCGCCATTTAAGATGACCTGCAGTGAAAACCAATTCGAACCATAATGGAATTTATAGAGTGATCTCAGAGATTTATTAATGTAGAGGAGGCCAAGTCAGCACTATAGCTGGCACCTCTAATCCTTGTAACTACAACAATGAATATCCCAGTTATGACCTCGGAAACTCCAACTGTCGTGCACCCTTCTAATGAGAACTTTTCCAAGAGGAAAAAGAATGAAGGGAATACTATTGATGTGGAAGGGAGTAAGAAGAAGAAAGAAGACAAGTACATCTCCATATACACTGTGTATACTGAGATAACAGAGACTTGGGAAAATATTTATGTGGCAAATGAAAACCAAGTCCCATTCCAGCGACCTAAGCCTATGTGCAACAAACACGCCAAAATAGAGCAGAACAAGTACTGCAGGTTCCATAGGGACATTGGCCACATGATAGATGAATGTAGACAACTCAAAGATGAGATCAAAAGTCTCATTTCAAGAGGTTACCTCAGGTAGTATGTTCGAAATAGGGGCAATAACCAAGGACAGGCCCCACAAAATCAAAGGGTAGCACCAACTCAACCTGCAGCACCACCTCAACTCGAGGCACCCCCAGCTCGGGAAGATAACCGACCACCTCTGTTAGATGGAGAAGACATGATAACCATCTCCAGAGGACCGCATGTGGTTGGAACAAGTAGGAACGCCTAGAAGAGGTACGTGCATGAGTTAAAAATAGATGATGGTACTCCTTACGTTCTACAGCCACGAGCTCCAAAACAACAATGGGTCTAGTCCCAACCAATAACTTTCACTGAGAATGATGTCTCTCACGTACAATTTCAACATAATGACCCATTGGTAATCACCATCCAACTCACCAACAAAAGAGTTCACCAGATATTGATTGATAATGGGAGCTCGGTGAATAACTTGTACAAAACAACATTGGAAAATATTGGCTTATCAGTTCAAGACCTTAAGGCATGTGCAACGACCTTGTACGGATTTTTAGGAGAAGGAATTGCAATTACATGGGCCATTAAGCTCCTCATAACACTAGGGGAATATTTGGCCTCTGTAAAAAATATGTTTTAGTCTATAGTGGTAGACACGCCAGCTGCCTACAATGTTCAGCTCGGGAGACCAGCCTTGATCTGACTAGGGACAACAACATCAGTAAGACATTTGGCAGTGAAATTCCCAACACCTAGTGGGATTGGGACATTGAAAGGTGATCAATTGCAAGCTCGAGAATCCTCCAGTATTTCCATCAGAGGAAGGGGCCAACACAGCACACAAGCGCTTGTCATAATCGAAGAGATAAAAGAAAGAGTTTTCGAGATTGGAAACAAGATTGTCCCCCACATGGGAGAAGACCAAGCTAAACTCGGTCCTATGGAGGAGATTGAGGATGTCTAGCTCGATAGTAAGGATCCAACTAAAGTTGTAAAGATTGGGAAAAATCTTGCCAAAGACACAAAATAACATTTAACCTTATTTTTGCAGGAAAACCAAGATGTTTTTGCCTAACCTCACTCCAACATGATTGGAATCAGTCCAAATATAATTAGTCATGCCCTAAACGTAGATAAGTTTTTTCCTCCGAAGCAACAAAAATGAAGGTTGGCCGACGATGAAAGGAAACAAGCATTAAAGGAGGAGGTCGACAAGTTGAAAGCCAATTGCTTTATAAGGGTAGCTTTTTATCTAGACTGGATAGATTATCCAGTGTTAGTTCCCAAATTGAATGAGAAATGGAGAACGTGCATTTACTATTCGAATCTAAATAAAGTGTGTCCAAATGACGGTTTCCCAATACCTCAGATCAACCAGCTCGTAGACGCTACCTCGGGTCATGATATCATGTCTTTCATGGATGCATATTCTGGATATAACCAGATAGCCATGCATGCTCCAGACCAAGAAAGCACGAGCTTTGTATCAGATAAAGGGTTGTACTGCTACAACGTAATGCCCTTTGGATTAAAAATGCTGGAGCAACATATCAAAGACTGGAAATTGGATGTTTGTCGCGCAGATAGGAAGGAACATGGAGGTGTACATGGATGACATGTTGGTCAAATCCAAACACACTACTAACCACGTTGTCGACCTGACAGAGTGTTTCACTATGTTAAGAAAGTACAATATGAGGCTAAACCTACAAAAGTGCTATTTCAGAGTATCTTCAGGAAAATTCCTTGGATTTATAGTGAATGCTCGAGGAATCGAGGCAAATAAGGACAAAATTAAGGTCCTAATCGAAATGCCCTCACCTTAAAAACACAAGGATGTCCAGAGTTTGACTGGGCGAATGACAACGTTAAATAGGTTCATCTCAAAGTCTACCAACAAATGTCTGTCATTTTTTAACCTTTTGAGATGGAGAAACAAGTTTGAATGGACAGAGGTGTTTAACCCAAAATTGGGCATGGTGATGTGGCATATGAAGAAGACACATGGCATATGCAGAGGACACGTGGCAGTAAAAAGCATCGAAACTCCCAAGAGAAGGTCGAGATGAAAGAGGTGCTTCAGTGTGCTCCATTAGCATGAAGGAGGTTATTTGCCTTGAAGAGATTGAAGATCAAAGGAGCTTGTTGTACGAATGGAATGGTACTGGTCGAAGGCACAACAACCATCACATAAAGCTGCTCAAAGGAAAAGATGCTCGAAGAACAAGTCAATCAACCAGAATAACCCGAATTTCACAAGATATTTATATAACTTATATTTGAATGTATTTTTCGTATTATTTTGAATATGTAATTAGTTTTAACAATCCCACACTACACGTGTAGGGCCTAGATTATTTTTAGGGCTCATAGCTCATTAAGAAACTCTATAAATAAAGATCTCTCACAATCATTATTATCTAAAGCACACTTTACATACAAAATCCCTATTGAATTGTATTCTCTCTCAAGCTTAGGAAACTTAGTTGAACCTTGTTCTTCTTGATCTTGAGTCAAAGACTTTCTTGATAAATAAAAGTGCAAGTGGACATAGGTCATTACTAACTCTTGGGCTTTAACCACTATAAATCTCTTGTGTCGTTTCACTTGATTTCACTTCTTCAAATTATTTACTGTCGTTCAAATTGACTCAGTGTCATTGACCAAAACATTGTACAATTAGAAAAATGCGAGCAAGCCTTTCAAGCGTTGAAGAAACACCTTGCAGAACCGCCCATTGTGTTCAAACCTGTCTTGGGAAAAGTGTTAGCGCTGTAATAACCAAGCATGCAATTAGCGCTACATTAGTTTGGGAGGATAAAAAGGTACAATGAACAGTGTATTATCTTACCAAAAGACTGTTGGGAGCTCAATCTCAGTATCTTGTAATGGAGAAGCTCGCATTATGTCTTGTACACGCCTCGAGGAAGTTACAACCATACTTCCAAGCACATCCAACACATGTTCTCACTATCCAACCTTTAAGGCAGGTGTTGGCAAAACCAGAAACATCAAGCTGGCTACTAAAATGGGCAGTTGAACTTGGGCAGGTCAAGATAATTTACCACTCAAGAATGACTATAAAAGGTCAAGCATTAGCTGACTTCATAGATGAATGCACATGAATGTCTGACGAAGAGGCAATAACACTGGTTCAAGAGCTATGGAAACTCTATGTCGATGGGTCATCAAGTGATAATGGCTCAAGGCAAAAATCATACTATCAACCCCTGAAGGACATAGGTTCTGTTCAACACTAAGGTTTGGATTGGTGCTTCCAATAACAAGGCAGAATATGAAGCATTACTAGCAAGGCTTTGAGTGGATCAAGAATTAAAAGATAAAGCCATACATAGCTATAGTGATTTCCAGCTCGTAGTTAATCAAGTACGAGGTGAGTACGAAGCTCAAGGAGTGAAAATGGCAGCATACCTAGAGAAAGTCAAGACAGCCTTCGATACAATCGAGCAAGTTTCAAGATAGCAAAATTCGAACGCTGATGTGCTAGCTCAACTAGCAACAACTAGGGAAGCTGACACACTTAATGTGGTTCCAATGGAATTCCTACCACTGCCCAGTATTTCCAAGCTAGAAACGTCTGATATCGGGATGATAGATACACAACCAACCTGGAGGACTCCAATTATCGATTACCTCATAACCGCGACCCTGCCAAAAGACTGGAACGAGGCTTGAAAATTATTATAACAAATCCCAAGATATACAATCTCGGATGGGAAATTGTATCAAATGAGTTACTCCATGCCACGGTTACGGTGTGTAACACTGCCAGAGTCAAGAAAACTCCTTGAAGAAATCCACGAGAGATTTTGTGGAGATCACGCGGGGGCATAACCTCTCTAAGAAGATAATACGACAAGGATACTTCTCGCCAACACTAAAAGCTAATGCATTCACATATGTTAAAAATTGTGATAAATGCCAACGATTCACGCCGATACCCTGAGCTTCGCCAATCCAGCTGACATTGATAATCGCTCTGTGGCTATTAGAAGTATGGGAAATAGACCTGATAAGATCACTTTTAACGAGACGAGGAGGAGTCAAATATGATGTGGTCGTAGTAGACTATTTTACGAAATGGACCGAGGCTGAACTACTAGATACAATTACCTCAAAAAAATCCTTAGACTTCGTAAAGAAAAACATTGTGTGTTGATACGGAATCCCAAGAAAAATAGTTTGTGAAAATGGAACTCAGTTCAACAATCTGTTGTTTACGTTCTTTTGTGAAAAGAATGGGATCATAGAAAGTTTTTCATACATAGCATACCCTCAGAAAAATGGGCAGGTTGAAGCCGTGAACAAAACTTTGAAGATTTTTATTAAAAACCTGCTCGAAGAAGCAAAGGGAAAATGGCCTAAAGAATTGTCACAAGACTCATTGGCATATAGAACAACAGCTCGAACTTCAATAGGGCATACACCATTTCCATTAGCCTATGGATGTGATGCAATGTTACCCATCGAGGTGGAAGTTTTGACGTTATGACGTGAGGCCAATGATCATAACTCAAATCACAGATAACTCGAAGAGGCCTTAGACTTGCTCGAAGAAAAATGATAAGACTCCCAGCTAAGGAATGTCCAATATCAACAGCGTGCTACAATGTACTTTAACAAGCAAGTTTGAGTCAGAAAATTCAGAGATGGAGATTTTGTACTTTGGCGAGTATGTTTGGAAACAAGGAACCCATCAACTGTAGTGCTCAGACCAAATTGGGAAGGGCCATATTTAATTGACTCAATCATCTGACTAGGTGTCTATAAATTAGCTCGGTGTAACGGAGAACTAATCCCTCGAGCTTGGAATAGTGGACATCAACGACCTTATTATCAATGAATTTTGGGTTGATTTTTATTAGATTGTAACCAAGTGATGTAATTATTTGATTGATGTTAATAAAATCATATTTTTCCATTTTTTAATATTCTTTAAGTTTTGCTCACAATTCATTAACAAAACAACCTAAGATCACAATCTTAGGAGTCATAGGGGGCATATATGGTACATGATATAACCATACCATGGGCTCAAAAAAATAGAAACAAAATAAGTGGAAAATATTGCAAGGAAATAACCTCGCATAACTTCCCAGCTCAGAAATCCTTAGGTATTAACCGAGTAGAAAGGGTGAAGTTTATAAACAAGTTAAATAATCGAGCTAATTTCAAATTCATTACTACGAATTTTTATGAATTTTTTTTTTTAAGTAGTCGTGGTTGTTTTAACATTCATGAAATTCGAGCATGATTATACATACAAACTACATAAATGACAAGTGTAGGAATGTATAAAAAGCTCAACAATACTAGTATGAATTAAACAAGTATAACAACTGCCATAAATAATGCGAGCTCAAAAAATTTAAACACTAAAGAAGTATATATTTAAAGTTAAGCATATAATTTTCTTTGCTCGGATAAAATAAAACTTCTTTAAAAGAAATTAAAATGAAAAACTTGAAAGAACTCGAGCTTAGAATTGTCTCGACCCCAGAGGCCTTAATTAATTACATTCGAAAAAAGGTCGCACCCTTGATAAAAGATTAATTGATAAAATAAAAAAGATTCAAGTAGCTTCGCTTCCAAAGTCCTCCTCATCACTCGACTCCTTGTTAGTGATCGTATCCTGAGTAGTGGTATGGGCAGCTTCCTCCGCAGCTAGTCGAGCTCGCCACTTCTTGAAGGTCTCTTATTGGCTCCACAAGAAGGACACGTCTATGTCATGATTCATAGCCATATCCTACACATGTCCACATTAGTTGAGAAATCCTTCTTAAATCTAAACTCCTCCAGGATTCGAGTTTTCTCTTCATCCATCATCTGGAACCAAATTTTCTTCTCCTCCTTGAGCTGGGTGTTATGCTTGAGCTCAGAATTTTCTATCGAATTCGTACTTTAAATGTTCAAGCTCGGATTTGAGGGAGGTGGCCTTACCCAGTGCCACATCCCGAGCCTGTTTCATCTCTACAAGCCCCGTCTCAAATTTTCCTTACACGAATTTAAGTGCATCCCTAACCTTTGTCTGGGAAGCCTTGGCATTCGCGGTGAACTTATGACTTGATGCCACTTGGGAAACTAGTAAATGAGTGTGCCGGCGTAGGCTTAGAAGACCCTTAAAGTTCAAAAATGTTAGCAGGGGGATTAAAAACAATTTAAATAATAAGATAATTATTTTGAGCTCAAAATATGTTTATCGTGGCCATTAGCTCCTCATCCTTATCCCTGATGAAGGTGGACTTTTCCCCCTTCAGGAACTCCCAGTCAGAGCCTTGAAGCCATTTTGGATCAAGACATTCGACCCAAGAATAGATCTGAAGGAGCCAGCCACATTGTCCAAAGTGGAGATCGAAAATTTGTGAACTGGTAGTTGGGCTGGAGAATAAGTCTTTTGTTTGCTGGAGGGATCGACCACCTTCTTCCCTTTGTCTAAGCAAGGAGGAGCAGATGCCAAGGTCACTTGGTGAGTGACCTGTGCCGAGGTCACCTGGGGAGTGCCCTGTTTGGAAGGGTTGTCAAAAACCCTGGCCATCTTTGGAGGAGAAATCGGAGGCATGTTATTTGTCGAGGAGACCCGACCCTTTTTTGGGTTGGAGATAAGATCGTCGAGGGCAAAGTCCATTGAGTCACCTACAAAATGAGAAAAAATATATAAGAATATGAATGAATACTTGTAAATTTTTTATATAAAATAAAAGTGGGGACCTATTTGGAGGAAAAGGAATCTAATGATAACTCATCGGATGATATGTTGATGACTTGAAAGTGTTCTTCTGTTAATCCTGACCCTTCTTCTCGCAATGTGGGACACAGCTCAGAGAGATCTCGCCAGTCATTCGAATCGTATTGAAACCCAAGCCATTCCTTTAATTCATTTATGTTAAATATTATATGTCCATTTGATTAAAAACTATCATCCCTATGGACTATGTACTTTACCCCCAACTAGGTCATAAAGTTATTGTCGGGGTCTTTACAGGACACTAAGACATTTGGTTCCCATTTAGGAAGAGTGGGAGACCATCCTGGTTGACTCAAAACTACTTTACCTCCTTCAGTCAAGCTCAAAGAGGCTTTGCCTTGAGCTTCATTCCCCGAGTTGGACTGCTCAACTAGGGAGGAGGTGATGGAAATGGTCGAATTGGAACCTACTCTCTGCTTTTTCTGATCAAGTTCGGAGGCTTCAGGGACGAGAACTTTTTCCCAGGTGGCGTATTTTTTGTTCCCATCGTTGTCACTGGTCTCGCCTTCACCGAGAAGACCACACAGGCGAAGCTTATCCTCGTGAACTAAATAACTCATAGAACGCTTGCCATATAGGGATGGGCCATCTTAGCTCTCTAATCTACCATAGCCAAGGTAGGATCAGGACGTTCAAAATTTGTTGTAGTTAAATGCAAAAAAATTAATTCCTAAACTAAAGAGAAAAGCCAAACATAAGTGTAAAACTAGAAGGTGTACTTAAGGAATAGAACTTGGACGAGTCCAGACTATTGGTCCAAAACAATTGTTTTTTTTAAATTTGGAGGGTGGTTGGAGATACCTTCAAAGAGATTCCTCTCTTTGGGATAACTCAAAAGGTAGCAAAACCCATCTCTGCCTTGCTTCTGAGTTGGGTTATCTTAAAACAAAAGAGATACAAGATCTCGTAAGGCAACGAATCCTACCATTTCATCTCAAAGTATAGCAACTTCAGTGCCACCAAAACTCAATACGAGTTGGATTGGAGTTGTAATGGAGCAATACTGACCTAGTCGGTAAACTTCTTAAAATAATCCTTCAGGGGTAGAAAATCCTCAGCCCTCATATGCTCACGACTCCATGCCGCAAGCTTGAACTTACAATCAGATTTATGCTCACCTGGCACGTAACTACTTCTCTCATCATTGTACGAAGCTCGAAAAACAATTTTATTGGAGATTTGGAGGCCATGAGAGGACAAGATATAAAAAACCTGCCTCGTGGTTTTAACCAAGCTTTCATAAAAGTCGACTTCCAATAATTTTAATTTGGTGGTTGGGAGAGAAGATACTTTGGGAGGAGGAGGTTCAGAAGAAGATTGAGCGGGCCTGCGCGAAGAGCTTTCCATTAGCTTGAATGAATGCTCATTAGGGCGAAAGGCTAAGGATACTGATAAGGATCGGTCTAAGGGTAAGGCTTGGGGAATAAGGTTGATCCCGAGATAAACTGGGAACTGGAGTCTTTTCCTTTTTCTCTCTTCTATTTTTGTGATCGTACGTCAATAAAAGGTGCTTAGGTCCTAACTCTCTCTATGTTCTTCGTACTCTCATATGAGTCTTTGGATGTGAGAAAACAAGGAGACAGGGCTTGGTATGTAATGGCGTGATCAGAGGACCCCCACCAATTCTTCTCAGAAGAGTACTACAACAAAGTAACAATAAAGAAAAAGGTGAGGGCCCTTTGCTTAAAAGATAAAAGTGAGAAAAATTGGAACATTTTATCTCAAAAATTCGAGCTGAAAGGCTCAAAATAACGAGGTGCACCTACCAATAGTAGGTGGTTAATTTCCTTTTTGGGCTATCCCAATTTTCGAGGGAAAATGGGTAGTTACCCAAAAAGGAGGTTTTATTGGTTTATGTGAGAAAAAGAGAAGGGAAACCATTTTATGGGAAATTTTTTTGTATATATCAGATCAAAATGCATTTTTCATCAAAATTTTCAAGAACGTACCAAGAACTACAACATCATAGGGAAACCACGATGCAATAGAAGATGGTAATTTTCTGACAAAAATAGAGAGATAGTTGTAGAAACTTACACGAAGGAAGTTGATGATGGAATTGTGATGAAGATTGCAGCAATTTGTATAGCGAAGTCCTTGGGAATTTTTCGTTAAATATCAGATAGTCCGTGGGAAACATAGGCTCTGGATTTTTCTTTTTTTGAAGAGAAAACATGCAAACATGAAAAGTGAAGAAGAAAGGTGGTGACAAGGTTTTATATAGAAATGTGAAAAGCCCTTAGTGATTTATAGCCCTTAGATTATTTTCTAATTTTGATCCAATGGATCAAATTTAATCTCGAAAGTGGCGGTAATGAGGCAAGTGAAAAAGACTTGAGTAGTAAGGACAATACTAGAGTACTTGGTTACCCATTTATAAGCCAACATGTGTACACACTCGAGTGTGGTAGGTGGGTACGTTTCCCAAATAGAGAAGCTCAAACGTTTCTCTCTCAGGGTTTGAGAAGACACTTTTGAGGGGGAAAATGTTATACCCCAAATTTAGAGAGTGAATGATGTATCTCGAAATGTTGGCTCGAGAAATAATAGATATTTCTGATTGTATGTTAATATTTATAATACATCATTCAACCATTTCGACTCTAAATGGAGGATCGGCTCGAAAGGAGCAAACATTTTGCAAGTGGGTCGCCAAAGAGAGTTAATAGGTGTAATGCCCCGAATTCTCCGATGTGGTTTAATGGCAAGATTAGTAGGCCGGGAGGGCCATACTTGTTAAATTATGCTATTAAATGATTATGTGCATGTTTATGTGAATTATATCATAATATAATGTTATATTCATGCATGTGGGTCCACATTTGTTAATTGAACTGTTTTGGCAATATGTCCCGTTTAGGGCATAATTGTGTATTTTGGTGCAAATTGTGAATTATGAATGAGATTCCATCATTATGGAGATATATTCGAGCTAGTTGAGATGAGCCAGTCATATATAATGGATTAGCGGTTTTGTCATAACGGGGTCAGATATGGGGTAATAAGAATATTTGTTTGATGATAAATTGGGAGTATTTGAGATCAGGAGGAAATTTTAGAGGTTTTGACTATAATGTCCTCGAGGGTGTTTTTGGGGTCCTGAGCACTAGGTTTCATTTGAGGTTACTTAAACATGAAGTAGCTTGTCAGGTAGAACGTACGTTAGAAAACCTATCGTTCTCCTTCGTTAGTTCATTTTTGCCATCCGAAGCCTTTTTGAAGAAATCTCGAGTTCTAGAAGTCAGAATCTAGCGAGGATCGAGGCTTAGCAATCCCAAGAAAGATTAGAAGCTTCTTAACCGAAGGATTTGATGAAAAACAACCCAATAGAAGGTAATCGAAGTTTAATGTTTTGAGTTTTTAGAGTTTCTAAGCTTTGAATTAGACTATGTGAATCGTTGAGTTTTCAGTTCAATTGAACCTTGGGTTTTGAGGGTTTTGGACCATTGGGAAGCTTGGGAACTTTGATTTGATGATTGGGGAATGTTTAGGTATGATTTTGGAGGCTTTGGAGTGATAAAAATGTGCTTGGGAATGGCCCAGGGTTGGGGGCCGCGACCCTGTTCTTGGGGTGCCGCGGCCCTTGCTTGAAGAAGCATGTGGGGCTTTTTGTGCCTGCTGGGCGCCGCAGCCCTTGCTTTAGGGAGTGCTGGGGGTCGTGGCCCAAGGTGCTAGGGCCGCATCCCTTGGTCAGTTTTTGCCCCGTTTGCGTGTTTTGACCCCAGAAACATAGTTTTAGGCCTCGGGATTGTTCATACTACTTGGATTAGTTCAGATTGATCTCCCTGAGGCTAGATATTGGTTTAGAAACCTATGATGTTCATTTTGTTGATGGTATTCCTTATTTGGTTATGATTAGGTGACCGCTAAAGGACTTAAAGTCAGATCGTTCTCAAGGGTCATTCTTTTACTCATTCTATCTCGAATCTGAGGTAAGCAAACAATGTAAGAAACTGCACCCCCAAATGAGACATGCATGGTTATATTTTGATGCATGTTGGATGGTTGAATGTGGACATTGATAGCATATTGAATGCTTTGCAAGCTTGCTCATTTGTATAAAGATATCATTAAGGCATGCCATGAATATTGACTATGGAACTGTTCAGAGCTTGAGTCTCTGTGTTTGTGCATGATCATTATTATGCTAGCAACTGTTAAGTAAGCATGATGAATGCCATGTTTATATATTTGACCTATGATATATGCTTGGTAGCATTGCTTACTTGTGAATGGCACTGACTCATTAGTCTAGGCATTGACTCATAAGTCAAGGATGGTTTTTGCATGCTTAATGCAAGCCAACAAAGATTAGATCTAATCGATATGTGCATTGAATGACTCAAATGAGCATTAATGCCGGACCGACCTCAAGTTCGATGAATATTAATAAGCGCTTGTGTAGCCCAAGGCTAGAAATCTAGAGCCAGAGCCAGAAAAGGCTAAGGTGACCCACAGGTCACATGGCTAGGAGGGTATGGGACCTCCAGAGCGTGGCTCATTAGTCACCTATCCAGAGCGTGACTCATTAGTCACCTATCCTAAGCGTGGCTCATTAGCCACCTAACCGGAGTGTGGCTCATCAATCACCTATCCAAAATGTGTGGCTCATCAGTCACCTGTTCAAGGTGTGACTCATTAGTCACCTTTTCATCTGATGACTAGAGACTTACCCAACAGTCACTCATTAGTTTAGAGCTATAAGCTCGGTGTGATGTAATTACATCATATGATATTGTTCACTTACAATATGTGTTTTCTTGCTGGGCTTTGGCTCATGGGTGCTATGTGGTGCAGGTAAAGGGAAAGAAAAGCTCACCCAGCCTTGAGTGGAGAGATGAGGCGACGTTGTGTACATATGCGGCCGCTTGACCACCACAGCCAAGAATTTCTCAGAGGAACTAGGGGGTTTACCCTAATTTTGCTGCTTAGGACGGCGGGTTGTAAATTTTAAATAGTAACGGCCATTTTGAGATGTAAATAACTTGTAAATGTTCTAGTGGGCCCATGAACAGTTTTTAATAAAATATATCTTTTCCTTTTTATTGATTTTCTCCTTAACCTATTAATGACACTAGAAGCACGTTTTTAACCAAAGGACTCATGCAATGAGTCAAATTTCTCCTTAACCGTCGCGTGTCCCGGGGCATGACAATAGGTGTTGGCTCAGACAATAGCTCCGAAGTTAGCTCAAAGACAATTGCAGTAGGCTCGAAAGCACGTCTTTAAAATTCTAGAGGGTCGCGGTTAAAAAAATGAAGCCTATTTTTAAGAAATTGATTGAGATATTAGCTTATTCATATTGATTCATTAGGGATTCAACATATTTCAAATCCAAATATGTATATTGTTATGTAACTTCCCTTAAATCGTGGGAAGAGAATTTGAACCTAGTCTATAAATACATGAGATCGTTCACTTGTAAGGAACGCACAAATTTTATATTAGAACTCTGTGAAATTGCTCTCAGGATTTAACACAGATATATTAATAAAAGTGACTCGTGGACTAGGTAGATTTTACTACTGAACCAAGTAAAAATCCTTGTCTTTCTTTTAACTTATTCGAAATATTTCTTTTGTTTAACTGCTCTAATATTTTAGTTGACGAAAAACTGTGTCAACACATTATATTTCAATCTATTGTTCTTCAAAGCCTCAAACCTTGAAAAAAATCCAGACTAATACAAAAAAAAAAAAATCTACATTAAAGTTAGATCACGTTCTTTACCTATTTTCTTCTGTTACTGAATTTCTTTCAATTGAACAAAACAAATATTTTTCTTGTTCATATTCTCAAACAATGACTGAAAATCATATACATAATTCAAATAAACAAATCAAAATGCATAATATCCATATTCAAATTTTAAATATAAAATCATACATAACAATAAATATCAAAGTACTTGAAATATCCATGGCTGAACTTGTACCGAGCTTGACCTTGTGGACTTAGTGGGTTTGAAAACGTGTTCTTGATTTTTCGTATGGCTTGAAGCAATATTTATTTTTTTGTCCATTTTTCATACCATTTTTTTACTGATTTTACAATAACAAGGCACCCGAAGATAATTATTCGTAATAGAGAGTACTAAAGTTGTACTAGGACAAAACATAAGGTACCAAATATGCATATTCCCATATTAAAATCAATAAATTAATTTAGGTTAAGCAAGGGCAAGTTTGTCTTTTGAAAAAAAATATTGACCAAATTTGTGTCTAGGGTATCATTATTTTTACTGATTTTGTAATTACATGGTAAGAGATGATAATTATTTGTAATAGAGGGTACCAAAGTTGTACTCGACCAAAACACAGAGCGCCAAATGCTCATATTCCCTATTTTTTAATAATTAAGAATGATATTTATGTCAATTTATTAAAATTATATATATTGTAATAATTAATAGAAAATGATATTATTGATGCAGATTTTCGTCAACCAAAAAATAAGAGTGGTTAAGCTAATAAATTAAGAAAAATAAAAAATTAACACAGGAATTTAATGTGGTTAATAATTCACCTAGTCCACGAGTCGATATTATTGAATGTTATGAGTAAAAACTTAGAAGACAATTTCCCAGAGTTACAATACAATAATTAACATAAATGAATACAATTTATTCTATTTACAAGACTGATTTTTTATTCTCTTCCCATGATTATAACAAATTAAATATCTAACTAATCTCTTATAAAAATGGATCTGATATTTAAATATTGATTCTTTATCTTACAAGCTTTTCGAGCTAATCCTACTAACCTTCTTTCAAGCTGGAATGACAAATGAATTTTGAGATGAATCGATCAATTATTTATGAGTTGGTTTATCTTCACTTAGCTTGATAAATCATCGTTTCATGCTATATTGCACTATTAAATAAGTGATCAGTGTGAATTCATTCTTTGAGTTCTTTATTATTCTTTTCTAGCTAATATTATATACCTTGAAAATTGGGTATAACATTTGCCCCCTCAAAAGTGTCATCTCATTATCACTTCAAGTGAGACTTTTGAAATTCTTTCTTAGAAAATTGTACCCACCTAGTACACTCGAGTGGGTATTATGTGTCATGCCAGGGATGAGCCACTTTAGTATTTGAGTACTGGAAATTTTTTCCCAATATTTCACTTTTTTGCCTCCATTTTTCATTGATTTACAACCATTGGATTAATTGTTATTTCATTCCCTCGGCTCGAATTAAACCCTTTGTCTCCTATGAATACTCCATTTTCTCTTTCTTCTCTTCTTCACTCTCATCCCTTTCATCATTTTTCCTTTCAAAAATCCAGAAACCAAAAACCTCATCAGTCCTCCTCAAAATTTAGGCATTCATCAACAACCACTGGATCTTTGGCCTCGTTGATTTGTCTCAAGTTTCCGTCGATCATCAATCACACCATCCTCACGTAAGTGTTTAAAATTCGAACTTCCCATGCATATCATATATATATACATTTATCTGTGTGTTCTTGACGTTCTTGATATTCTTGATAAAAACGTGCTACTTAATATGTTTTAGGGTAGAACATATATTTAGCACTAGTTTATAGGCACTATTTTCTAGTTTTTTTTATACATATCTAGGGTTTCATAGTGAAGAGGTCACATTGTGAAATTCATAGGGGGGTCTTATTTGGGTAACTGTACCCACTTTCTAGGAAATCGTGTTGTAGTTGCCAAATAATCTGAATATCTCCTCGAGCTTCTGGTTAAAATAAGCCCGTACACTAGGGCTATCATCTCTTTAATCTTCTCAATCCCCATTTTCAAATAGTTATATTCTTCAAGCTTTTATTCCTACTTAAGAGGACCCTCACCCTTGCCTTTCTCTTGGTAGATGTCACAACTCAATCACAAGAAAGACTAGTGGGGTTCTCAGCTCGGGCTATTTCTTTTTGTAATTCTATCCCTCAAGTAGAATCATCTTTTTCCTAAAATTAAAAGTTAATCAACGAGTAAAACAAGAGGGTTGAGAAAGAAAACATAAGCAACTCGTATAAGTGTCAAATTGATGAAACCCAAGAAGGAAAAAGAAAAAGGTTTCGACTTGCTACTCTTCCCCGACCTTCATTCATTAATAAAATACCCTTAGCTCGACCATTAGATAAAAAATGACAGTTTCTATCGCCTTTCTCCCAGGTGAACTAAATTTCGAGATCATGGACAATTCATCGAGCAGGCATACTCCCTTAGATAAAAACAAGCAATCCCAAGGCGACTCTCCTATCCCCAAGTTTGTGCCTTCATTTAATAAAATCATCATACTACCCAAATATAACTATTTCGAGGCAAACCTATCAAAATTGTCGATTTAGAATATGGGGCAAATCACCGACCTATTATCAAGCCACGGTCTTAAGTCCAGAAAACATTTTTTTGTTGAGCTCTTTGGGTCGATGAATAAAGCAGCTATGCACCCGGTTAGAATGATCAACACCAGCTCGTTAGGTTCAGTGCCTAGAGTGACGAGCACATGAAAGTCACAGCTCTCCTTCCCATTAACCAGTATTTTAAGATTTTCACCAATAGGATAGGAATTTCTCCATTCTAGCTTCAAACTAACTCCTACCGTTTCCTCGCGACTCTTAAGTCTTATTACCACGAGCCAGAATGGGTTTAGCCATCACCTAAAGAGATCTTATATCTCTATTGCATTAAAAGAAATCCTTCCCAGAAACAGGGCGACGTCATCTTCTACTGTCTTTCGAGCTATCCAAAGGACAAGAAGCTACTCAAAGGCATCCTCTATCACCCTCCAAACTTCAAATCCTAATTTTTTTAGGACCAGTGGACTTCAAACGTCTAGATATTACTCATTCCAGAGAATTCATAAATTCTTCTTCCTCAGTTCTTCACAAAGAGTTCATTTTCTCTTTTTTTTTTATATAATAATTCATTCTTTTAGTTAGAGCCATATTTAATCGACCTAAGGCATCTCCCACGATGCGACATCATCGAGAAGAACAAACCAAGCTCCCGTTTGGGCAAAGTCACTTAGCAACCTCTTGCACAAGCAGAAAATTTGAGACTGTGGTCTTAGTATGGATAATGAAACCACTACAGAACACTTATTTACTAAGTATGGAATGTGGACAAATGTTCCCATTCCTCATTCTCCCAAATCCAAGAAGAGGTCACTTTCCCAAGTTGCTTTGATCTCGAAGAAGTCAAAGTATTGCTCGGATGAAGATGGCACCCCTCGAACTGGATCAATAATTGAGATTATTGACAAAACTCCTTCGAATTCTAATGACGAAGGTAATTTCAATAACCGAGCAGGATGGTCTCCAACCCTGATCGAACACTCTCCTAACCTTTTAGTCTCCTTCCAAGATTTTAACTACAACTTTCTTATTTGGTCTGGGGTAGAACGCTTAGTCCATAGATTTGATAGTGGGCTTACCAAGAAGCAGGTTAAGTTCCGAGGACATATGGGAATGGCCTGGTTACCAATTTGGGTTCAATGATTGGAGAGATTTCTCTTAACTCTCTCCAATTTGAATTGAAAAAGAAACGAGTGATTATGACATATCCCTCTTAGTTCGAAAACCAAAACCTCCTTCCCTTCTAACTACTAATGTCAATTTGAACTATAGTAGCCAGGGTAGGTTCTTTAAATATCCAGGAAACAATCTGTTATAATATTAATAAGTTTTTGTCTTTCATATTCTAACTCTTGTACCATCTTTCTTGTTTCCAGAAGATATCATGGAATCCAATATGGCGAATCTAAGATAGACCTCCAATCAGGTTACCATCAGTTAAGGATTAAATAGGAGGACATACCAAAGACCGCTTTCTGAACGGGGTATGGACACTATGAATTCCTGGTTATGTCCTTTGGATTAACAAATGCCCCAGCAGCTTTTATGGATATGATGAATAGGGTTTTCAAGGATTATTTGGATAAGTTTGTGATTGTGTTCATCGACGACATCTTGGTGTATTCTCAGTCAGAGACAGAGCACGAGCAGCATCTGCGGTTGGTTCTACAGCGGTTGAGGGAGCATAAGTTATATGCTAAGTTCAGTAAGTGTGACTTCTGGTTACCACAAGTTACGTTTCTGGGCCATATCGTCAATAAGGAGGGGATTTTGGTTGACCCAAGTAAGATTGAGGCAGTCAGAGATTGGCCTAGACCGAGCAATGTTCCTGAAGTGAGAAGCTTTTTGGGTTCAGCGTGGTATTATCGGCAATTGGTTGAGGGGTTCTCCAGAATAGCTACGCCATTGACAGAACTGACAAAGAAGAAGACAAGGTATGTCTGGACGGACAGATGTGAGAACATTTTCAAAGAGTTGAAGCGGCGACTGATCACCGCGCCAGTGCTAAGTTTGCCGACAGATAATGAAAAGTTTGTCGTCTATTGTGATGCATCCAGACAGGGTTTGAGGAGCATGTTGATGAATGCTGGTAAGGCGATAGCCTATGCATCGAGACAGTTAAAGGAGTATGAGCATAGATATCCCACGCATGATTTGGAGTTGGCAGCGGTGGTGTTCGCACTTAAGATTTGGAGACATTATCTTTATGGTGAGAAGTGCGAGATATACACCGACCATAAGAGCCTGAAGTATTTCTTTACTCAGAAGGACCTGAATATGCGCTAGAGGCGGTGGCTGGAGTTGGTTAAGGATTATGATTGTGATATCCTATACCATCCTGGGAAGGCTAATGTAGTGGCTGATGCATTAAGTCGGAAAGGCCCAGGACAGTTGTTTAGTTCGAGACAGATATCTGATAAGCTAGCTGAGGAGACGACTAGAGTAGGTATAGAGTTGGTGGTTGGTCAGTTAGCCAACATCACTCTTCAGTCTACACTCCTTGAGAGGATCAAGGAGGCGCAGGGGAAAGATTCCCAGTTGAGAGGTCACCGAGAGAATGTCTTAGTCGGAGCGACTAAGGACTTTTCTATTTCAAAGATGGGGTTACTGAAGTACAAGGGTCGGATCTACGTTCTGATGGATTCTGAAATTCGGCGGGAGATCTTAGATGAATGGAATACCACTCCATATTCTTTGCACCCGGGTACAACGAAGATGTACCAAGATTTGAGAGTTTTGTATTGGTGGTCGGGCATGAAGAGGGATGTGGTGGATTATGTGGCCAAGTGCTTAACTTGTCAGCAAGTCAAGGCTAAGCATCAGAGGCCAGAGGGGTTGCTACAGCCTCTGGGGATTCCAGAATTGAAGTGGGAAGATATCACCATGGACTTCATGGTTGGCTTGCCGAAGACCGTGGGACAGCATGACTCGGTGTGGGTGATTATGGATAGGTATACCAAGTCCACTCACTTTTTGCCTGTTAGGATGACTTATACTGTAGAGCAGTATGCTGAGTTATATGTGAAGGAGATTGTTCGACTTCATGGGGTTCCGAGGTCGATTGTATCCGACAGGGACCCCACCTTCACTTCAAAGTTTTGGGAGAGTCTGCAGAAGGCTATGGGCACACAGTTACGGTTTAGTACCGCTTATCACCTAAGACAAATGGACAGTCGGAGAGAACGATTCAGATATTGGAGGACATGTTGTGAGCCTGTGTGCTAGATTTTGGGGGATCGTGGAGTAAGTATCTCCCTTTGATCGAGTTCTCGTATAACAACAGTAATTAGGCGACCATCGGAGTGGCTCCGTATGAGATGCTTTATGGAAGGAAGTGCAGATCACCTATCCACTGGGATGAGGCAGGTGAGTGGAGATATCTGGGTCCAGAAATGGTTCAGAGGCCCAATGAGGCGATTGAGAAGATTAGAGCGCGAATGCTCGCCTCCCAGAGTCGACAAAAAATGTTATTCAAACCTGAAACGCAGGAGCATGGAATTTCAGGTTGGTGATCATATGTTTCTTAGGGTTTCACCTTTGAGGGGAGTGAAATGGTTTGGTGTTTGGGGCAAGTTGAGCCCTAGGTTTGTTGGCCCCTTCGAGATTCTGGAACGGGTTGGAGAGGTAGCTTACAGACTAGCGATGCCTCCAGCTTTATCAGGGTTTCATGATGTTTTTCACGTGTCCATGCTCCGAAAGTATGTGTCAGATTCGACGCACGTTCTAAGTTATGAGAATCTGGAGCTAGATCAGGATTTGTCATATGAGGAGAAGTCGATTTAGGTTCTTGACCGGAAGGATAAAGTCTTGCGGAGCAAGACCATTGCCTTGGTGAAGGTGTTGTGGAGGAACAACAAGGATGAGGAGGCGACGTGGGAACTTGAACAAGAGATGAGGGAGCGGTATCCCGAATTGTTCAGGTAATTTCGATGACGAAATTTCTGTAAGGAGGGGATAGTTGTAACGACCCAAATTTACTAATAAGGCTTAGGGCCTTGATTAGCGTGCCTGGAGGGCAATGGGTGAATTATGGATATAATATGTGAATTTATGTGAATATATGATAGAGATGCATGTTTAGTTGAATTGAATATGCATGTGGGCCCCATTTGGATATTAGGGTTATGTTTGTGATTTTAGCCTGTTGAGGGCATAAAGGTGATAAATATGATATGTATGTGATATATATATATCTGTGTAGCACGATCCGAGATAGTTCTAGGGAGTAGTTAGCCAGAAAGTCACAACGGGGTTGAGAATCCGACTCAGGGCGAGTCGAGGGGTATTTTGGGGTATTAGATGTGTTATGGGGTTATTGGTTTATGGAAATAAATAATCGGAGATATATTTGAGGTTAGAATGTCTAGGAGGGAATATTGGAGAAATTTACCATTTTGCCCTCGGGGACGTTTTTGGTACCCCGAGCCTTGGGGTAATCTTGTAGACTTAAGTTGAATAAAACAAAACACAAGAAGCTTTCAGAATTTGTAAAAACCGACTTTTAGACACTTCTCCCTTCCTTTATTCTTTCTCTAAGGCACATCAAGAGGAAAACTAGGTGAAACTAACTTGAAGCTTAGGAATTCAGCTGGGGAGTTTTAGGAGATTAAAGCTTGGAACATAGAGAATCTACACAGGAACATAACTCATCAAGGTAAGCTTAAAATATGTTGAAGGGTGTCAATTTGCAACTGGTTTTAAGGTTGAATATTAGAGTTTGCATGTTAGCTAAGTTTGGATTTGTTCTTGATTGCTTGGCTGGGTTTTGGGGCTGGTCTTTGTTAGGTTTTGATGCTGAGATAGTGTTAGAATCTTTGTGATAGTTAATCTGGATTGTTGGCTTGATTTTGGGGGAAATTGGACTGGTTTTGGAGGTGGAAATGCTGAGTTTTTCTGGGTTTGAGGGGTAGGGCTGCGGCTCTGTTCTTCCTGAGCCGCAGCCCCTTTGATCATGGGGCGTCAGGAAATTGGAGGCGCGCCGCGGCGCCCTTCAGCAAGGGCTGCAGTGCATGTGGGAAAATTTGAGGCTAGGCCTCAGGTTGAGCTAGGGCCGCGGCATGAGTCTCTAGGACTTTTGGGTTTTTAAGGGGTTTTAGGCTCGGGATGGATTTTATCACTCGGATTGATAGAATTCAAATCCCCGGAGATTATAATTATGGTTTGAAATTATTTATTGGATTAGAGTTTGATAGGTGGACATTGTTAATGTGTTGTGACTAGAGCTTCGGCGAGGCTCGGACTAGGGAACTGTGCTCGGGGCATCGATGCTTGGAAGGTCAGGACACAGGTAAGAAAACCATTGTTCCCATAGAGCTTGTATGCAGGGCAGAGCCCAATATGTTTGTGTTGCAGGGCGTATCCCTTTGATTGAATTTGTTCATGTTCAGTATGTGTTTTATTATGCTATGAATGCAATTTGTGCAAATCTTCGGCAAGAGCCGGGAACGGCGCAGGCCGAGGTCGGTAGAGGCCGAGAACGGCAAGGGGTCGGGAATGGTGTTAGGCACGTGGAGTGCAAGGCCGGGAATGGCAAGGGGTCGGGAACGTCGTTAGGGAGTGTAAGGCCGAGTGCGGCAAGGGGCCGGGAGCAGCGTTGAGCACGTGGAGTGCGAGTTGCCAGGCCGAGACTCTAAAGGATACCTGGGATATCCTCACAGTGTGGACTGCAAACCCAGGGCCTGGTAAAGCACCTAGGATGGCATGACCGTATGTGTTTAGCCTATTGATGGCCTGTTTATATGCTAAGTGTTTATTATGCATATGTTTTCTGCTTGTGAGGGTTTTCATGCTGGGCTTCGGCTCACGGGTGCTCTGTGGTGCAGGTAAGGGCAAGGGGAAAATCGACCAACCATGAGTAGGAAGAGCATGAAGCGACGCGTACATGTTTGGCCTGCCTGGCTGCCACAGCCAGTGGTTTTGAGAGATGGTTGTACTAAAACCTAAATTTTGTCGTTTAGTCGACTTTGTTTGTACTTATATGTTGTAAATATTTCGAAACGGTATTTTAGGATCCCAAATGTCAAACACTTTATGATTTTCAGTAAATGGAACTATTTTCAAAGTTTATAACTCTGTTTATGATTTAATTACACTTTTGACTTAAAACCTCGATTAGCGAGTTAAATGCACGTTTTTGAACTCACTTAGTAATGGCTCTAAGGCAGTAGGGCGTTACACTCCTCCTCCTCCTAAAACTCTTTGGATCTTGAGCTCCAGCAATCCCGAGAAGGGTGTTTCTGCCTTGGAATCCATTCCCAGTTCTAGGAAAGACAAGGGTCCAGAGCAACAATCCTCAGCTCCAATTCTTAAAGGCTCAGATTCCTCAGTTCCAGAAAGGGTCACAATGGCTCCGCACAAGCGAGAGTTTATTCTTACTCACTCGGCTTGTGACTTCGGTGTTGGGCTACTAGGTTCAGAGCTACTTTCCTGAGTTGGGCAATCCTTGAGCGCCCTGACTTTTGGGGACTAAATCTTATGAAGAATGAGAGTTCCTCCATAATCCAAAATAGAGCTTTGGATTTCATTTCTTTTGTAAGTATCTCTGTATTTTCTTTACTTTTTTGTCTTCTAGCATCTCTTTTTATGTCTTTTTTTCTCATGTAGTTTATGCTCAGGTTCCTTCGATACTCCGAGCAAATTATTGCTCATGTGGTAGTAAGAGATAAATACATAACTAATGCCAAGGAGGCTTGGGTGAAGGCTGAGCTAGAGTTGGATTCAACCAAAAATGAGCTGAAGGAGACCCGAGAGAAATTTTCCAGTCTTGAGTCGGCGGTGACCGAGCTCACAACAAAGAATACTTAACTAGAAGAGGAAAAGAAGACCGCCTTTGAACTGGTTGAACAGGAGAAAGCTGAATTCTAGAAAGAGCTTGAAGGTAAGAAAATAGAATATTGTGAGCTCGCATGCTACCGAGTCTGGTCTTTCAAGCCTGAAGTTGACTTCTCTTTCCTTGGCCCAGCTCGGGATGCTTTCATCGAGAAATTCAAAGCTCAGCATGCTGTGGAGGAGGTTACTCAGACCACTACCCTCGACACAAGCTAGAGGATGAGCTCGGTGAGGAGGTGACTTCCACGTGTGGTGCAGTTTAAATAAAAAAAACTATTATAGTTTTGCTATTATAATTAAGGTACCTGGGGCCAAGACAATTCATTTTTTTTAATTAAGATCCATGGGGCCAAGACAATTTTAGGCTCAGATTTTCGAGCATTTATCATTGTCGTTAGATTAGCTTACTAAAAACTGACATTTTTTAATATATTTTACTTATTGTTGTGTTGAATCACTTCCAAATGTCCATTCAGTTTGTTAACTTTCACAACCTTTGTCATGCTTGTTTAAATCACACAAGTATTTGTGAGCTTGTATGTCCATTTCTATATTCATATAAATATAGTTTGTATGCTTTAGTCATGCTCGAAGTATATTCCTATTATTATAAACATATCTAGCTCTTCTATACTACTAAAATTTGTTTTTGAACAAAGGTTTGCAGTGTATTATGCTTAATTGATAGCTCAAATTTATTCATTTGTATATTCGAGCCCCTGACATGGTTATATCTGATACCTATAATTGACATTTTTTTAGAATATAGAAACTCAATTCCAAACCTGTAATATATTAATTTTTTTCACTCGAGTTTTTTCATTCGAATTAGAGCCCCTGGTATGGTTAAATCTGATACCTATATGTGACCCCTTAAAATTCCTAAGATATTAATCTTAGGTTATTTTAACTTATGGCTCGAGCAAAAATATTTAAAAATCAGAAAATCTAAAATTATGCAACTAACAATTCTATTGATAATCATGAAAAACATAAAGCTTTAACAAAAGCATGAAACATCATTCCTAGGCTAATGATAGGTCTTAGATGTCCACTATTCCAGGCTCGTAGGACTAGCTCTCCATTCAATCATGCTAGTTTATACACAACAAGTTGAATGATGGTCTCAATGAGTTAAGGTCATTCCCAGTTAGGTTCGAGCACTCCAGCTGATGGATCCATTGTTGCCAAAAATACTTTTTTGAGGACCAAATCTCTGATCTTGAATTGTCTATCTCGAACTCAAGTGTTAAAATATCTTGCCACCCTTTGTTGATACGATGCAATCCTCAGTTGTGAATCTTCACATTTTTCTTCAAGTAAATCTAAAGCTTCTTTGAGATGCTGGTGATTTAGATTTTGATCATAGACATCACGCCGTAATGTGGAGATTGTTAGGATTTATGCCCTAAAAGCATGTAAATGCATTTTATTGATTTAAATAGAAGTACAATTTTATTATAATTGACTGTTATAATTATTTTTTGAATAATTTATATGAATATCAAGAAAATTCCATATTCATTTATGAAGATATGATCTTGTATTAGTACGAGAGAATTAAGATCATATATAATGAATAAAATAGTCAGTTACATATTAATGTAAGAAATCTTTAATAAATCATTAATGGTACGGTGTACTAAGCATACATGATGCAAGTAATCTAGATTCGGATTAGTGATGTGGATAGACATCTTGGTAAATGTACTGTATATAATATAACTTATATATGACAAAACCGATATGAATTAACTATCTTTATAAACTTACCGTTCGCCGTAAAGAATTAATTCTTATCATAATAGATGATCATTTGTAGATCAGTCTAAATCATGAGTAGTCACGAACTCCTGCTTGTGCTTATTGGATATTTTGATTCACTCATTAAGGTTTCTTAGTATAATGAGGGTGGTGACTTTTGTTTTGGAGATTCAATATCATGAATGGCTGGGAACATGATTTACAATATTGGAATCCATAATTTCCAAACAGATCAAATATTTGTTCCCTTAAGGGTTAATCTGGAACTGAATATTTATTGAGCTCAAATCTAGAATTTGATTATAGATTAATTATTCGCTAGTGAATTAATGGTACTTAAGGAACAAGAGGTAATTAGAAGGGTAAAGCAATCATTTTGACCAACTCTAATTAACGAACCAATAATTGGAGGACATAACTACATTTATTTATTATATCGATGGACTACAAAGAAAATTTTGTAAATATAATTCTATAATTACTTAGAGTGCAATTCCATATTTATAGTGGAGTAATCACGGAATTAATAAATAAAATTATTATATTAAAGAATTTGATTAATAATCTTATTTATTGGAGCTTCTTGTTATAGGTCCATGGTCCCCAACTCACCTCAGTCCTACACTGTCAAGGGTAAGGATGTCATAAGGAAGATTTGCAGAGAAAAGGACTAAATTGCAAATGAATTAATTTTTCAGGGCAAGGAAATAATTATGTGATAATTATGGACAATTGGTTAATTGTGAATTAAGTAATTATTTAACCATATAGTTTTTATTCTAAAAAAGTTTATGTTAAAATATAAATTAATCATGTTTGGATTAATATAGAGAGAGTTTATTTATTATCTTATTATAAGATATTTATTTATTTAAAACTGATACTTTAAGATAAAGTTAATTTTGAATTAAGTGATATTTATTTTGGGATAAATATATTATCTTAAATATTAATTAAACAAACAAATGAGAAAATCAAAGTTAGCCAAATAGTGGCACACGCACATTGTGTTGAACAATGAGTGGCGCCACTTTTAGGGATATTCTATCCCTGAGACTTGAATTTTGAATTTCAAATTAATTTGTTTATTTAATTATTATTTTTAAATATGATTTAAATTAAATAATTAAAATAGATGCAATTGTCAGTTTTATTTAAATAAAAGAATGATTAATTAAATTAGTTAATTATCTTTATAATCCTGAAAAGAAGCGATACTTTTCAGAAGTTTAGAAGTTGTTAATTTGACTGTCAGACTCTCTCTAAGAAAAGAAACCACAGAATTTCCTAAACCAGAAATTCTAGAAATTTCTATAGCCTCTCTATTCTCAATCACCTCTAGATCTTATGTGTTGAGTACATCCAGAGAGTCTAAATCAGCATTTGAATCGTACGTGCCCACATACGTCCTTGTTTGTTTGAGGATTAGCTTGGAAGACTAAGGTGTGAGCTTTCAGAAATGATAAGGATTAGTTCTGTATGCCCATTAGACCTGCGGTAGCACATTGGGCCACCTTCCTTTTGCTTCTTTGAGCCATTTTTTGATAGATTTTTTCAAGGTCTTATTCACTGCTTCAACTTGCCCATTTTCTTGTGGGTGAGCAATAGACGAAAAACTTTTTATAATTCCATTTTTTTGTAGAATTTAGTAAAAAGCTCGCTATCAAATTGAGTACCATTGTTAAAGACTATTTTTCTCGAGATTTCATACCTATAAATGATATTTTTATCATGAAATCTAGAACCATTTTCGAGGTTATTGTGGTCAATGGTACGACTTTGGTCCATTTCGTGAAGTAATCTACTGCGACCATGGCATATTTTACTCCACCTCCTCCTAATGGCAACAAGTCTATCAAATCTATTCTTCATACAGTGAATGGCCATGGAGAGGACATTACAGTAAGCTTGACCGGAGGGGCTCGAGGTATCGCCACGAACCTTTGGCATTTAAAGCAATGCTTCACTTATTGGAAGTCATCAGAATTTAAGGTAGGCCAATAATATCCTTGTCGTATTACTTTTTTGGTGAGGTTGTCCCCTAGAATGGTCTCCAAAAAATCCTTTGTAGATCTCCTCGAGGATCTTTTTAGACTTAGGTGGTGTGACACATCGTAGTAAAGGCATGTAATAGCTTCTACTATAATTTCCCATCAAGGATTGTGTATCTTGGGATTTTATTTAGCAATTTTCGGGCCTCATTCTGGTTTTTCGGTAAGGTCCTAGTTATGAGGGAATCGAGAATTGAAGTCATCCAAGTGGGTTGAGCATCGATCATTTTGACCTAGGATATACTTAGCTCAGAAATGCTTGGCTTGGGAGAAATTCCGCAGGAATAACGTTGACCGTATCAACTTCCTTAGTTGTAGCGAGGCAAACTAATGCATTTGCGTTTGAATTTTGTTCTTGTTGAACTTGTTCAATTATGTAGTACTTAAACTACTCAAACTCTAATTTGACTTTTACTAAGCAGGCAGCCATCTTCGTTCCTCGAGCCTGGTATTCTCCTCAAACTTGGTCTACTACGAGCTGAGAGTCGTTATAACAATGTATGGCCTTAGCTTTTAGTTGTCATGCAATTCGGAGTCTTGAATGGGATTTATGATCCTCTTGGACGATAGTATAGTGGTGTATTCTCTACAGGGAATTGCCAAGAGTGAAGAGTGCCTTGGGGACAGGAGTGTCCATGGATAGTGAAGATATTTCAGGTGCCTAGGGGAGAAAGTGCTGGGTCTTTATAGACCAGGATCAATTAGTGGGTTGTTATGACATCCTAGTGATAGAGAAAAGTGATTGCCTATGCAACATGATGATTAAAGAATTTGACCAGGACTGGAGTAGAGTTTCTGGTAGGTCAGATGGTCAGGTTATTGTTTGAGATTATTATCTCAAGAAAGATAAAAGAAAAGATGGTTAAGTGAGCCACAGACGGGCAAGATTGAATGGAAAGCTTTAGCTGGATTAGCTAAAGGTTGTTTAGTGACAGACATGAATTTATGGTGATATAGAAATCGGACTTGGGATCCGATGGACATTGAGATTAACTGAGAGATTCTGGATGAATCTCCTGCTATTCTTTTATTCGTTTCATTCAGGCATTGTGAAAGGGTAACATGATATGGAAATTTTATAGTGATGGCCTGAGATGAAGAGGCGTATATCGAGGCATGTGTAAAGCTCTTACCTGTTAATAGATTGAGACAGAATATCAGGAAACAGCAAGGCCATTACAGCCTTTGGGTATTTCATGGTGGGAATAAGAGAGCATCGCGATAAGTTTCGCGATGGAATTCCCAGTTTGATGGATCGGTATGAATTGGCATTAAGTTATTGTGGACTGGTAGTCCACAGTAAGGATAGGTGAATAGTATAGCTGATCAATATTTGAGTCTCCTTGTGAGAAGGATAGAGAGCCTTCGGGAACTCAAGGTCTATCTTATCAGATGAAGACTTTATTGTGACTTCCAAGTTTTGGGAAGGTTAGAAGGTGATGATTAAATAGATGGAACTCAGTATAGTTTATTACTCTCAGACAGATGGTAAATCAGAGAGAGAGGGTTATCCAATTACTATTGGAGGAACATCTTATAAGATAAGTGAGGAAATATATATATATATATATGTCTGGATCCTGAGGTGGTTCAGGGGATTTATGAGATTACTGAAGCTTAAATTTTGGTTGCTCATTTCTCATAATAGACAGAACAGTATTATTGAACTGGAAAGTAGGAATGTGGAAATTCCAGGTAGGAGAATGTATCTTCTCTAAGGTATCACCATGGGAAAAGGGGTGAGGAATTAAGACAAGTTAAGCTCTAGATTGTTTCAGCAGTTGGAGCCTGATTGGGTCTGAATAGGGTGACTCTGAATCAGTTTTACTTTTGGCACCAGCAGTTGTATACAGTGAGTTATGTGCTTCCATGCAGTGGGCATGGGCCGAAGGAACCTATGAGTTGAGTTATGAGGATCTGAAGGTTAGGTTAAGCATTCCGGTAAGGAATAGCCAGCCAAGATTGTGATATAAGTAATGAGATTCTATTGAGCAAAATGTACCTTGGGTTAAGGTAAAGCTATAGAAATACTGAAGTCAAGGAATGACTTAAAGAAATCTACGTCAAGTGAGTGGAATTCTGGTTCCGAGCTGTTGAGTAAATTTCGAGGACGAAATTTCTGTAAGGAGGGGATAGTTGTAATGCCCCAAATTTCCTAATAAGGTTTAGGACCTTGATTAGGAGGCCGGGAGGGCCATAATTGATTTATTATAGTATTTAATGATTATATGCATGTTTACGTGTATTATATTATTATATGATGGTGAATGCATGCATATGGGTTCATATGTTAAATATGAGGGTAATTTGGTCATTTGGCCACTGTGGGCATAATTGTGTATGTTGGGTGCATATTGTAATTTGTGAATGAGATTTCATTATTATGGAGATATATTCGAGCTATGCGGCATGAGACGATCTTAGATTATGAGTTAGCGGTTTTGTCATAACGAGGTCAAATTTGGGGTAATAGAAATGTTTACTTAGTGAAAGACTGGGAATATTTGAGATCAGAATGGAATTCTGGAAGTTTTGACTATAGTATCCCCGGGGGTGTTTTCGAGACCCCGAGCACTAGGTTTTATTTGAGGTTACTTAAGCTTGAAGTAGCTTCCCAGATAAGAACGTACGTTAGAAACCTCTCGTTCTCTCTCAAAACAATCTGTTATACCGTTTGAGCATTTTTGAGGAAATCTTGAGTTCTAGGAGTCGGAATCAAGCGAGGGTCAAGGCATAGCGATCCTAGGGAAGATTAGAAGCTTCTTAACCGAAGGATTTGACGGAAAACAACCCAATCAAAGGTAATCTAAGTTTGAAGTTTGAAGTTTTTAAAGTTTTTAAGCTTAGAATTGGACTTTGTGAATTGTTGAGTTTTTGGTTAGTTTGAACCTTGGGTTTTGAGGGTTTTGGAGTATTGGGAAGCTTAGGAACTTTGATTTGATGATTGGGGAATGTTTGGGTATGTTTTTGGAGGATTTGGAGTGCTTAAAACACATTTGGGAATGGCCCAGGGTTGGGGGCCGCGGCCCTAGTTCGATGAAGCAGGTGTCAGGAATTGGCCTTGCTGGGCGTCGCGGCCCTTGATGGAGGGGGCTGTGGCCCTTGCCTCAGAGAACCCTGGGGGCCACGGCCCAAGGTGCTAGGGCCGCAGCCCTTGCCCTGTTTTCATCCCATTTGCTCGTTTTGACCCCGGGAACTTAGCTATGGGCCTCGGGAGTGTCCCTACTACTTGGATTAGTTTGGATTGATCTCTTGGAGGCTAGATATTGGTTTGAAAACCTTTGATTATCATGTTATTGATGGTGTTCCATATTTGGTTATGATTAGGTGACCGCTAAGGGCTAAAAGGTTGATCGTTCTCAAGGGTCGTTCTTATATTGGTTCTAGCTCGAATCTGAGGTAAGAAAACTGCACCCTGTGTATATGTGACATGCATGGCTATTATTGATGCATGTTGGTTGATTATTGGGTATGACATGCATGGCTATTCTTGATGCATGTTGGTTGATTATTAAGCATGACATGCATGGCTGTTATTGGTGCATGTTGGATTGCTAGATATATTGCATATGATGCATGAGAAACTTGTGGTTGGGACATGCTTTATATACTGGGTATGATATTGTTCAGAACTTGTGCCTCTGTGGTTGTGCATGGTTCTAATTGTACTAGTATCTATTTAGTAAGCATGCTGAACACCTTGTTTACGAGTATTGGACAGGTGATATATAATTGGTGGCATGACTTACTTGTGTATGGCACTGACTAGTCAGGGACCGGCCCTAAGGTCGAGAATTATGCATTTAATGGCTCTATGGAATTAATGCTAGACTGACCCTAAGGTCGAGAATCACGCATTGAATAGCTCTATGGTATTAATGCTAGACCGACTCTAAAGTCGATGATCACGCATTGAATAGCTCCATGGCATTAATGCGGGACCGACCCTAAGGTCGAAGAACTTATAAGCGCTTGCCTGGTCTATGACCAGATGTTTATAGCCAAGGTATATGACCCCGGTGACTATTTGTCACATGGCTAGGGGACGTTGTCCATAGCACGACTCTAGAGTCGGGAGGAAGGTTATGTTAGTGACCATTCACCATGCACCTATCCTGATCAAACTTATGAAAGAATCATTTATCAGTTAAGCCCTGGTGACCCTATCGTCACATGGCTAGAGGGAGCTAAGCTCATTATTGTGACTTTTGGCTATTGTCACCTATTTGCTTGGACTGATAGTCCTGAATGGTTATTATGATCGTTGTTGATATTATATCATGCTTTATTGTGTTTTCTTGTTGGGCTTTGGCTCACGGGTGCTACGCGGTGTAGGTAAAGGCAAGAGGAAGCTGGACCATCCTTGAGTTGGAGAGCTTAGGTGATGATGTGTACATATGCAGCTGCTCATCCACCACGACCGAGGTTTAAAGTGGAACTAGGGTTAAACCCTGTTTTGCCGCTTAGAACGGCCTGTTGTAAATATTTTCTGTAATAGACTCTGAAATTATATTTTTGGGATCCCAACGTATATATTAAACGTTCTAGTGAAACGTTACATCTTAACCAAAGTGTTTAATCCCTTAACCGCTAATCATACTTAGTTACACGTTTTTGGCCAAATGACTCGATTAGCGAGTTTAGCATTGTTTACAAGGCACACCGTAACGGTCCCTGGAGTTGGGGCGTTACATTTTGTATATAATATTCATCGAATTCCCATCATCAATTAACACTCTTCTAGCCTTTTGTTTGCAAGTTGAAAGGTAATTACCAATGGATCATTGTGTGAGAATTGGACGCGAGAGGCATCCTTATCGGTGAAGATGATTGGTTCGGATTCAACCCTTTATTGCTTTTGTAAAGTCCCAAAACTCCTAATAAGGTTTAGTACCTTAAATAGTATGTCAGGAGGGCATGTACGGAATTTATGTGAATTATATTATTATATAATTGAGTATGCATGAATATGCGGATAAAATGTGTTTAAAGACCCGCTTTGACAAAAAGGGGCATCTTCGTCATTTTGATCCGTCGAAGGTATATTTGTAAATATTATGTGCTATGGGTATTGTGACCACATTATTATTTGGATATGTGTTATTTTTGGCATGAGTGGATCCTATCGAGCTATTTTAGCATAAAAGCACAACGAGGACAAATACCTAGCTCGAGTCGAGCCTAGGGGTATTTTGGGAATTTTGAAAATATGGGAAAAATAAAATTAACGGATACGGTGTTTATGTTTGATGGATATTAGTTGATAAATTGGAGATTAATGATGTAATTAGAGTTTTAAGTGAAATGACCAAAATGCCCTTGAGGTTAGTTAATGGGCTAAGTAAAGGAATGCGTAAAATGGTCTTTTGACCATAAAATTAGTGAAAAATGGCTAAATGTTGATATTTCCTTGATAATTCACGTTACTTCCATTCTCTCTCTATCTCTCTTTCTTAAACTTAGCCTCACATAAGTTCTCCCAAAGCTAGAGATCAAGCTTTTGATTTTGAGGATTTTAGAAAGGAATTAAGCATTAACTTGGCCTACACTTTTGAGTCCAAAAGACTCGCTTAATGAGTTAAGCACTATTTTAAACACATGATCTAACAGTCCTTGATTAGTAGAGCGTTGCAACTTTGTATCAGAGCCACCAAGGTTTTATGGTTCCTGAAGACTGATCAAACATGTACGCTCGCTGCTAAAGACATGCTTGATTCACGGTTTGGTGGGTAATAGGTTGAATACCTGTTTAATTGTTTAGTTAAACTGTATGCCTTATCTGCATGCGAGAATATGGGGCATAATGTTTCTTCAAGGCAAGACCCTCTTGATTGATATGCTGGTATGAAAGATATGTTTATGAGCATTATTGATGCATGTGAACTTTGTGTTTGTTTGATTTTGACCATGAGATGGTTTCTGGATGTTGTTATCATGCCTCATAAGCCAAGTCATTGATTGCAGACATACTTGGAAGTTATGCCTCTAAGGCGGTCAATCAGAAACCATATCATGGTCAAAATCGAACAAACACAAAGTTCACATGCATCAATAATGCTCATAAACATATCTTTCATACCAGCATATCAAACATATCTTTCATACCATGCAGTATTAATATCGAGGTCGAAGACGATAATGAGGGACAGAACCCTCCACCTAACCCTTCGAACTAGTAGCAGATGTTTGCAGACATGCAAGTAAGACTTTAGAGGCAAGAAGATGAGATCAGATGATTAAAGCAGCAGGTTCCGCCAGGGAACACTGCCCCGCACGTGCCACCTGCATTGGCACTAGTTGTAGTACAGTCGAAGTTAGAGAACAGATGGGAACCATTGTACGAGAGGTTCCAAAAGCAACACCCTCCAACTTTTCAGGGAGGCCCAAATCCACTAAGAGCTAAGTAGTGGATGGGCATGATAAACTCCATCCTCAACTTTATGAGGGTGGCAGGCAATGACATGGTAGCCTGGGTCACTTATATGTTGCGAGATGATGCCCGAATCTGGTGGGAGGTTGTATCCCAAACTCGGAACGTTGATGCGATGAGTTGGAAAAGTCCCAGGAATTGTTCAATGAGAAGTATTACAATGGTGCAGTTTGAACTACGAAAATGGACGAGTTTATGAATTTGGTTTAGAGAAACATGAAAATGACAGAGTACACCTTAAAGTTTGATAGGTTGGCCAATTCGCATCTGACTTGGTGTCAACTGATGTGACTCGGAAGGAACAATTTCTGTCGGGGGCTAAATTCCATGATATTCCGGGATGTGAAAATCACTTTTGTTCTTAGAGTGACTACATATGCTCAGGTAGAAAAGAAGGCCCTTACTGCTGAGGGGGGAGAGGACAAGTGTAATTCCCTGGATAGCCAAGACCGCTACACTGTGTACATATAAAGGTGCAAGACTTGCTAATCAAGTCATTAATTTAAAAACGTGTCACTAAACATGTATGAGCTAGGGTTAAAAAGGTTTTGGTCTCAAAAGTTTCATTTTATATAATCAAACTGTTATATACACGGGATCCCAAAAGAAACAGAGTTAAAAGTAGGTTTACAAACTTCCAAAAGTACATAAACAACTATTAGCCATGCTAAGGCAAAATAGACAATCTTTGGGTCTCGCGTCCCTGCTTAAAACCTCAACCGTGGCGGCTGAGCAGCTGGCCATGTACATTCCGCTCGTAGAACTCTCTTGATCAAGGTTGGTCAAGTTTTCCCTTGCCTTTACCTACACCACGTAGCATTCGTGAACTAAGGCCCAGCAAGAAAACATGTGCAACACAAACAGTAATAACATACAGCAAATTCACTAAGCATGAACTCTCATCAAGTAATCCACATAACATCATTCAGCATTTATCCAGAATCATGGATGCAATCAAACACTTGTAACATTCATATCACATAATAATCAGGGCCGACAACTTAGGTCGCACCCTCTGTTTACCCCACTGACTCCGGCCCGCTTAAACCGAGCTCAATGCATATTAAGCTGTCCTTGGCTACCAGTGGCCAAGTCGTGCCCTGTGCGCTAGTGTAACCCTTGGCACCCTTAGGTTGTTGGTTCACTAATTATCTTGCATGGCATAATACCATCTTCTCAAGCATACACAATAGGGAACCCTTAGTCCCATCACAGATATTCAACCAGGTGCAGTTTTCTTACCTTTGATCTTTGCAGTTATTGTTTACGAGCAACACTCCTCAAGCACGATCTGTTCCCGAGCCTAAGCTTTTATCACCTAGTCACAACCAAAGTATTAGGTTTCATTAATATCCAAATATAGGTTTTTAGGTACAAAACTAACTTCCAGGAAATTGAATCCCACCAAGCACGGTGGTGAAAACGATCGCGAGCATGCTAGACCACATTCCCATGCCTAAAATCCCCAAATATTCAAGTGTGCACCCAAGGGTTGCGGCCCTTGAAGCTTAGCCGCGGCCCTGCCCTCAAGACAGAGCCAAGGGCTTGCCTGGAAGGAGACACACACCGCGGCCCTTGCCTTAGGCGCTGCGACGCCTACCCTTGGCTGAGCCTCCTTGGCTCATCTTCATCCTAGGGCCGCAACGCTCTAGAACAGAGCCGCGACCCTTCCCTTCATGCCCATAAAACCCACCATTTTCAACATCTAAACCTCATCTAAAGCCATCCCAAAGCTCCCCAATTCAAAACCAATTAATCCCAACACCTTTAGCATGACTTAAACAACATAATTCCACAGAAAACCCAGCCTAACACACACTAGAATTCTCTTTTCAATTTCTGAAACTCAGGAGCTATAAACACTCAAACTAGCCATTCAAACTCAAATTATTACTTCTAAATCACGAATTGAGACTTACCTCTTCAATTGGATCCTTTCTCTAATCAAAACCTAGCTAGTTTCCAAAGCTTTCCAGCTCAAATTCCACCCTAAACATCAATGGTACAAACACCTCAATACCTAGCTGAAAACTCAGAATTTTTAAACCAAAGAGAGAGAAATCCCTGCTTACCTTAGTGTTGATTCAATTCCCTGGATGATTCTTGAACTAAGCCTCAAAATCCAGCCTCATTCCCAGCAATTCCCAGCTCAAAAGTCCCAGAAATTCCCTGTTTTTCCCTTCCTTGTGCATTCCTTGAGAGAGAGGAAAGAAGAGATGAGAAGAAAGTCTAAGTCGGTTTATTTCTTCTGTCTACAACTTTCTATTTTTAGTAAATTATCCTTATCACTTAGGTCAACCTAAGACTCGGGGTGCCGGAAACATCCCCAAGGGCAAAACGGTAAAATCCCCCAATATTCCCGCCTAGACTTCCTAACCTCAAATATATCTCCATATATTTATTTTCATAACCCGATAGTTTAAATAGCAACTCGATACCTAAAACACCTCTGACTTATCCAAAGTCAACTACTAAGCCCCATCGTGACTTTTCCCCGCTAACTAGCTCTAGGATCGCCTTGAGTCGTGCTTTGCAGACCTACCCACATAATAATGTGGTTCTCACAATTACCATATACACATGATAACTCTACAAAATAGAGTTATTTTACCACTTTTTATGTGCTAATTGTTGCTTAAATCTTGAGTTTTTAATTGATTTATTAAGTTTTCAAGTAATTTTGAATTTATTAGTCTTATCATGATTTTATATACTTTTGTGTGTTTTTATAGTTATTTTGTTGTAAAATGTTGTAGTTAATTATTTGAATTATTATTGTTAAGTTAGTGGTAAAAAATGTTGTATTATTGAACTCAAATATAAAATATAAATTAAGTTATAATTAATATTTTCAAAAAAATTAAATTGATTTACTTATTTTATAGTTGAAAATATTGTATTATGATTTATTTTATATTTATCTTGTAGGGAATTTTTGCTCTTGAAAAAGCAAGAAAAATAAAAGAAAATTGACATTTTTAAGGAAAAGAAAGAAGAAAAATGGCATTTTTAAATGCCATGGATCAAGTTGCAAAGGCCCACCTGCCCAAGCCCAAATAGCAAGCCCCATGCCCATTCCTTCATCAGCCGTGCCCCATGCATATCTTCTCACCAGCACGCCAGGTGGCGGCATGCCAGAGCGCCACACGTCCGCCTGCCCAAGCTCCCATTTGCTCTAGGCCTTACACCCCTGAAGCTTCCCTCCAGCCAGCCGCATGAAGCTCTCAGCAACTCCTCACCAGCCTTCATCACTCAGCCAATCCGCACCTGCCCAGGCCCATTAGCATCACATGATGCACCACCCAGCTGCCTCCATGCACCTGCCAGCCCCTCCTTACCCATTTGCCAGCCCAAGCACAACAAAAGGAGAATGGTGTCTTGAGCCCAACAATTACAAATTTGTCCCCTTGTCTCTTTGTCTCTAAAATACCACTTTTTACCTCATTTTCTACACATTTTACCCCAAAACATAATTATTATACCCTATATTTTACCCCTATTTGCCATATTATAATTAATTAAATTAATTTAATCAATTTAATTAATTTAAATTGATTATTTTAATTCCCATTTTTTGGCTATAAATAAGGGAGTTTTGAGTCCATTTTGAGAGGGGGAGGTTACTATACCATAATTTCTACACAATTCAAAACCTCTCCATTCTCTTCATCTTCTTCTTCTTTTTGATTATTTTCTATGTATTTTTAGAGGAAAAATTTGGGGGTTCATCCTCCAAATTTTCCTATTTATGTTTGTAATTTTTAGTTTGTATTTGCTATTCTAGTTATGTGTTTCTAATCTTTTTAAGATTATTAAGGTGATGATGAAACAATTTTGTAACTAGATAGTGTTTATTTTGTATGTTGATTTCTCATTTTGTGCAATAAAGTTTATGGAATTTTCTTCTTCAAATATCTTCTTTCATCTTAAATATCATGTATTTTGGATTGTTAGCACATATTTACACTTTGTTCTTCATTAGTGCAAAACTATAATATTCTTTGTGTAAGATGTGTCATTAAATTGTACACATCCATGCTTAGACCAAAAATATTATGTTTTGCCTTATATATAGTGTTCATTGATTTATTTGTTATTTCATTAGATTGATTTACACTAAATGCTTTGAAATTATAATTTTGAAAAGTGAAGAAAAATCCTATCTTTTTAGAAGTAATTTGTGCTTAAAATTATAAATCTATTTAGAAAATTATAGTTTGATTTATTTTAACTATCACTAAAACTTGGGAATCAATGTACTTATAAATATTATTGAACTTATATTTTGTGGATTCTAATCCTTAATAATCTTATTTTACTATCTTCATTTCTATTATTAATTTATGTTTATATATTGTCTTTAATTTCTCTATTATTATCTTTTATTTTATTTTTATTATACAAAAATTCTCATCAATCTTTGGAACTAGGTTAGAATTTATTAATTTTGGTTTAAAATAGTTTCTTTTTTATTTTAGACAACTCCTTTGGGTTCGACCTCGTGCTTACACGAAAACTATTCTATAAATACGATTTGTGCGCTTGCGAGTATAAATATTTAAACATACCCATTTTGGGTCTATCAACACATATCACATTAATACTAATATAATCGCACAAGCATTATTAATCATATAATTATGCATTTAAATCAATAAAATCATTCAATTCACATTTAACCCAATAATGCCCTCCCGGCACACTAATCAAGGCCCTTAAGCCCCATTAGCGAATTTGGGGTCGTTACAACAAGATATTGAAGGAGGGTGTTGCAAGGCACGATTCTTGGAGGGTGGTACCTCTGATTATTGAGTCGAGTAGGGGCAGTGGCCCCAATGATCAGAAGAAGAAGACTGCATATGCATACAATACCCCCAGTTTAGATAAGAGATTTCGAGGTACTCTGGGTGGTCGTCAGGGTGAAAATGAAAATGGGAGGAATTATCATGAGTGTTCCCGGTGCAAGAGATGCCATCTGGGAGAATGTCGTGCCAAGGAATACTTTTTATATGGAGTGGTGGGTCACCTTCGGAAAGATTGCCCACAGCTGAAGAAAGAGGAACCAAAGAATAATGATAACTTGGTTCCGGCTCGAGTGTTCACATTGACTCAAATAGAGGTTGAGGCTAGTCCCTCCATGGTGATAGGTTATATTTCTAGCATTGGCTCCCTGTATACAGTCTTGATTGATTCTAGTGCTACTCATTCATTTGTTTCTCATAAGGTGATAGACAAACTTAGTAGACCCTATGATGTGTATGTTGTGGGGTTTTGAACTTTGTTACCTACTAGGGAATTGTTAGTATCTAGGAGATGGATTAGATTCTTACAAGCAGAGGTGGATAATAGAGAATTGTCTATGGACCTAATTGAGCTAGAAATGACAGACTTTAATATGATACTAGGCATGGACTGGATAGCTAAGTATGGGGTGACTATAGACTATAAAAGGAGGATGGTAACCTTTGATCCTGAGGGAGAGGACCCGTTCGTGTTTGTGGATGTAGTAAATGGACCTGGCATACAATGATTTTGGCATTGAATGCTAGAGACTTATTGTAAGAAGGTTGCATAAGATTCCTAGCTATTGTGGTTGATACCACTAAGATTGTACCAGTTAGACAACAAAAGACTGGGTTGGTCTGTGAATTCTTGGTGTGTTCTCAGAAGACCTACTAGGATTACCACCACATCGTGAGATTGAATTTGTTATTGAACTTGCACTAGGAACAAAACCAGTATATAAGGCACCCTGTAGAATGGCATCGGTGAAATTGAAGGAATCAAAGGTTCAGATACAAGAATTACTTGACTTGGTGTTTATCAAACCTAGTTTCTCACCATAGGGTGCACCAGTGTTATTTGTTAAGAAGAAGGATGGGTCGTTGAGGATGTGTATTGACTACCAGGAATTGAATAAGTTGACCGTCAAGAATAAGTATCCGCTACAAAGGATCTATGTCTTGTTTGATCAGTTGCAAGGCAAGATGGTATTCTCAAAGATTGATCTTCAATCTGGTTATCACCAGCTGAGGATCAAAGAAGAGGATGTTCTAAAGACTACTTTTCGCGTGAGGTACGAGCACTATGAGTTCTTGGTTATGTCATTTGGACTAACCAATGCCCCGACAACTTTCATGGATCTAATGAATAGGGTTTTCAAATATTATTTGGACAAGTTCTTAATCGTGTTTATCGATGATATACTGATTTACTCCCAACTGAAGCAGAAAATGAAGAGCATGTTCATTTGGTAATACAGAGACCGAGGGAGCGTAGGTTGTATGCCAAGTTCAAGCAGTGTGAGTTCTGGTTGCCTCAAGTGACATTTTTTTGACACATTATTTGTAAGGATGGGATTATGGTGAATCTGACCAAGATCTAGGCGATGAGAGATTGGCCAAGGCCAAATAGTTCTTCAGAGATTAGAAGTTTCCTTGGATTGGCGGGGTATTAGCAGTGCTTCGTTAAAGGGTTTTCGAGGATTGCAACACCTTTGCCTGAGCTGACACGTAAGAATTTGAGGTTTGTATGGACGGATAAGTGTGAGAACAACTTCCATGAATTGAAATGGCGGTTGATCACTTCACTAGTACTCAGTCTTCCCTCAAATAAAAAAAAAGATTGTGGTTTACTGTGTTGCCTCGAGGTAGGGGTTAGGTTGTGTTCTGATGCAGGCTGGAAAAGGGATTGCCTATGCCTCATGACAGTTGAAAGAGTATGAGCAGTGGTACCCTGCTCATGATCTAGAACTGGTAGCGGTGGTATTATCACTGAAGGTGTGGTGACATTACTTGTATGGTAGAAGTGTAAGATATACATCGATCTCAAAAGTTTGAAGTATTTCTTCACGCAGAAGGACCTAAATATGGGGTAGAGACGTTGGTTGGAGTAGGTAAAGGATTATGACTGTGAAATCCTCTACCATTCAAGGATGGCCAATGTGGTGGCAGATGATTTAAGCCAGAGAGGTCTTTTACAATTGTTTAGCTTGAAGCAGATAACAGGGAAGTTAGGTGAGGATATGACTAGAGTAGGGATAGAGTTTGTTGTAGACCAGTTGTCCAATATTACTCTGCAGTCTACATTTCTTGGGAGGATAAATGAGGCTCAAATGAATGATCCTCAATAAGTGATGCATCGAGATGATGTCTTAGCTAGAATGGCTAAGGACTTTACTGTCTCTAAGACGGATATGTTGAGGTATAAGGATCGTATATGCGTTCAAATGGATGTTGGAATCAAGAAAGAGATTTTGTATGAGTCTCATACCACTCCATACTCGTTACATCCAGGCACCACAAAGATGTATCAGGATTTGAAATCTTTATATTGGTGGCCAGGGATGAAGAAAGACAAGGTTGGATATGTGGCTAAGTGCCTAACTTGTCAGCAAGTGAAAGCTGAACACCATAGGCCAGTGGGGTTATTACAACCTTTGGGCATTTTGGAATGGAAATGGAGGATGTAACCATAGATTTTGTGGTTGGGTTACCTAGAACTGTGGGACAGCACAACTCGGTATGGGTGATCGTTGATCGATATACCAAATCAGCGCATTTTTTGCCTGTGAGGAAAAACTAAACTGTGGATTAGTATGTTGAATTGTATGTGAAGGAGATTTTACATTTCCATGGGGCACCGAAGCCTAAAGTGTCAAATCAGGACCACACTTTTACTTTTAAGTTCTGGGGATGTCTGTAGAAGGCAATGGGTACAAGGCTGAATTATCATCCTCAGACAGATGGGCAATCTGAGATGATAATTCAGATATTAGAGGATATGCTTTGGGCATGTGTATTGGATTTCGAGGGATCCTGGAGTAAGTATCTTCCTTTGATTGAGGTTTCCCACAACAATAGTGACCAGTCAACGATCGAAGTGGCTCCGTATGAGATGTTTTATGGTAGGAAGTGTAGATCACCCATCCATTATGATGAAATGGGTGAGAGGAAGTACCTTGGTCATGAGGTAGTTCAGAGGAAAAGTGAAACCATGTAGAAGATTAAATCTCAAATGCTTGCTTCACAGAGTAGACAGAAAAGCTACACAGATCAAAAGCGTAGGAACGTGGAGTTCCAAGTTGGGGAGTATGTTTTTCTCCGAGTTTTTCTAATGAAAGGAGTAAAATGGTTTAGGAAGAAAGGAAAGTTGAGCACTAGATTTGTTGGACCTTTTGAGATCCTGGAGAGGATTGAGTAGGTAGCTTAAAGACTAGCCATGCCTACAACTTTATCGGGAGTTCATAACATGTACCATGTATCGATGGTTAGGAAGTATGTGTTGGATACAACACACGTGCTGAGTTGTGAGACCCAAGAGTTGCAACAGAACATATCATATGAGGAGAGACCAGTACAAATCCTCGATAGGAAGGATAAATTCTTACGAAACAAGATTATCTCCTTAGTGAAAGTTTTATGAAGGAATAACAAGCAGAGGAAGCAACTTGGGAGCTAGAGTTAGATATGCAGGATCAGTATTCCAAGCTATTCAGTTAAATTTCAAGGACGAAATTTCCTATTAGAAGAGGATAGTTGTAGTGTAACGCCCAACTTCCTTAGAGCCGTTACTAAGTGAGTTAAAAAAACGTGCCATTAGCTCGCTAATCAAGGTTTTAGGTTAAAAGTGTAGCTAAACTGGAATAAAAAGTTGTTTAAAGACATTTAATGTAAAAAACATGGTCATTCATTGAAATCGTCAAGAGTTAAACATTTGGGATCCCAAAATACTGTTTAGAAAATACTTTACATCTCAAAATACATTTAAGGTCGACTTAAACAGTGCCTCTCTACTGAGAGCCGCGGCGCCTAGGCAATTTTCCAAAGTCCCCTGGCCTATAAACTCAAGCGGGTTGAACAGGGCCGCAGCTCGAGCCCGAAACCCAGAAATTACATGCAATTTTACGAGCTAACTTTCCTGAAAATCATTCTAAACACGCCCCAAAATCAAAGTTGAGTCCCAAAATCATTCTAATACACCTTAAACAGTGCTAGAACCTCATAAACAAACAAACTCACCCCAATTCACACCAAATTAATCTTAAGCTCAAAACTCAACTAAGTTCATGGATTAAAGTGGAATTTAGTAAAAAAAAAAACTAAAAATCTATTCCTTGCTGATAATTTCGACTTGGGCCAACTTCAAATCTTCTCCTAGCTCTAATCCCCCAATCCTCAAGCTTCTTCTTCTTTTCCAAAAATTAGAACTCCCACAACCTTAGAGAGAGAGGGAGTTACACGTGAGAGAGAAAGAGAGTTTTCCTTCTGTTTGTTTTTCTCTTCTAACCCCTTCTAGTGTCTTAGCAGTCAAAAAACTCTAAGTATATCCCTTGCCAAAAGTCCAAAATGCCCCCTTAAGCCTATCTACATCCTTAAGTGACCCAATGCCAATTCCATCATTTTCCATATCTCGCTAACTCCTTGAGTGTTCCTATAAATCCCCGATCAATCCCGTCATATCCAATCATTGCTAAATTATTACCCATTACTCGATAAATCCCAAACCGTATTACGTTCCCAAAATACCCCTAGGCTCCTCCCGAGTCGGGTTCTCGGATCATGCATCACAAATATATCACCACTCACTCGTGGTATCAATCACAATATACACAAATATTGCATTTATGCCCTCAACGGGCTAAAAATTACAATTATGCCCCTAATAACCAAATGGGGCCCACATGCATATTTAATTCTCCTAAACATGCATTTCTAATCACATAATCATCAAATTCATTTATTAACATAATTAAATCAATTATTGCCCTCCACGCACGCTAATTAAGGTCCTAAGCCTTATTAGCAAATTTGTAGCATCCCAAAACTCCTAATAAGGTTTAGTACCTTAAGTAACATGCCAAGAGGGCATGAATGGAATTTATGTGAATTATATTACTATATAATTAAGTATGCATGATTATGTGTATTAAATGTATTTAAAGACCCACTCTTGACATAAAGGGGCATTTTCATAATTTTGACCTGTTGAGGGTACTCTTTTGGCAGACTTTTGAGTAAATAACACCACCCCACACCTGTTTAGGGTACTCTTTTGGCTCTTCTAGTGGTTGTTGACATACACTATAAAAAATTCTACTATCCCTCAAAAATCCAGGGATGACATGGCAAATGAGAAAGTGGCACGTGGCATCACCAATTAGGGAAAAATGATGAAGTATTGAAAAAAGACCGATGAGCAAAAAAAGGTAGGTCCAGGGCCAATAGGGAAGTCGACTAGGGGTGGTCGGCCTAACCCTAGCCCCTAGGAGTAGTCGGCCTGAGATGTTCAAAAGCCCCCTAGGGGTGGTCGGCCTGACGCCAACCCCTAGGGGTGATTGGCCCAAGCATGCCTAAAAACCCCTCGAGGTGGTCGGCCCACCCTATCCTCCATAGGGTGGTCGACCTACACTCTAGAAAATGGGTAAAACTCACACTCGTTCAGACTGAGATCAATAGGCCTAGCACCCAGAAGATCAGCAGGCCTAGCACCTAGAATATCATAGGCCTAGCACCCAGAGGACCAACATGCCTAGCACCCAAGCTCTAAAGGGTCGTCGATCCTAGCACCTAAGTCTTATAGACCAATCTAGACTTAACATTTTCCCAGAGGTTTCAATCGTGCATTGTCTACCACGATCCAGAGAAACAACGAGAAGACCCACGATCTCATAATCATGGGGATGTGGACACGTATCTCTACTACCTAATAATCATGTACCAACCCATGATCCCAGTACTACTGATCATGTAACAGCCATTAGGTACTATAAATAAAAGACCCAGGGCTTCATTGAAGGGGATCAGACGAATATTTTGGGAGAAACTCTAGGCAAATTAGTAACAAGTGAATACTTATGTTCATCAGTGTAATTTTCTATCGAGTGATTCAATACTAAAGACTAAGTGGATTAGGTTATTATTGTTCAAAAGAACAGGGCTGAACCACTATATAATTTATATGTGTTTATTTAAGATATTTGTACTCTATCGTATATTAGATTCATTCCATTCAAAAGATGTTGTATATTGTACATACAACCGTTGGCCAATTTCATAGGTCAACATTTTGGTGCTTTCATTGAGAGTACGAAATCAAGAAACACACTTTCATCAGTTTTACGATGCCTCCAAAACCCAGTCAGACAAAGAATACGACTCCCAGGGATTCCAACACTTAGGATCCCATGGATTTCATTAACGAACCTTAGGTGGAGGTTGGAGACCAACCTGAGGTAGAAGATCAACAGGATACCCACCAGGAGGAGATGGCGCAATTTCTGGTGAGGCAGAAGGCATTTTCTGCAGAAATTTCCCTCCAGAGGGCGACTATGGAACAGCAATGACGGGAGATAGATGAGTAGGTTCAAAGGATGATCTAGAAGGAGCAGGAAGCTGACCGAAGACACCAGGAGGCTGTTGTGGCCCTGTAGGCAGCTACTCAGTTAGCCTGAGCTAACGCTGAAGTTGCTGCTCAAGTGGTGAGAGAGGCTAAGGCCAAAGTAGCAGGAATGCGAGACAACAGTAACAGAGAGTCCCAGGGGAGGAATCAAACCCCAAGGACGCTCTCAGAGCCACTTTCCCAGAGACAGGATGAAGAGGCACAGTCCAAGACTACCTCCTCCACGACTAAGAAGAAGAACAATTCTTCTCGGAGTAAGAGTGTTACCAACCCGAAGGCCCCCTCCCAAGGGGATAGATGAAACAACGCAGTAGAAGAGGGTCAAACATCTGAGAGGCATGACAGGAATGGGAATGGCCGCTCAAAATCCCAAAGTCATGTAGGAGGAGAGGCTCGGGGGCAGGGTCGCACCGACAAGGGCAAGGTAGACCTACCACCTCTACGCCTTGAGTCTCACAAGGGAAAGGAACCAATGAACAACACTAATAACGTGTTCGATAGGCTCGAGAAAGATGCGCAACCTCATGATTTGAGGGAGGTCATCAATAGGAGGACCAACGCTCAGGAGGGGGTATCAGGGACGTCTACCCCACCTGGAGAAGCGATCCCACCAGCACTTTAGGCTCAAATAAATGAACTCGTCATGACTGTTCAGGGTCTAACGAAGAAACCTTCAGATATCGAGCTGGCTCATAGAAGTGGGAGTCCCTTCAGTGCCAAGTTCCAAGATGCTCAACCACCACCGAAATACAAGACCCCAAAACTTCCTACATACACTGAGAAGGAGGACCCAGTACGACACATTGGGAAGTTTAAGGATTATATGGGGTTACTCAGTGTGGAGCATGATTATAGGTGAAGGGTATTCCCTACCACTCTCTCTGACTCAACCCAGGAATTGTATTGGAAATTAAAACCTAGATCCATCACTTCCTAGGAGCAGTTCAGGAAGGAATTTTGCAAGGTCTTCAGTGTCGGACGGATTCAACCAGTTTATGCCAATCAGCTAGCTAACATCAAGTAAGGGAAGGATGAATCCCTGAAGGACTACATCCAGAGATTCATGAGAGAGGCAAATCGAGCGTCCACATTAGGAGATGAAGGGAAGTTCTTTGCCATCTCAGCATGAATAATATCCTAGTCCCTTGTGGGATAGCATACACAAGAACCCCATCAACACCTTGCAGGAGTTCCTGGACCAAGCAGACAAATACATGAAGCTAGATGGCGTTATCATGAAGGAAGAAAAAGGCATAAACCATCCAACCACTGTCAAGGCAGATAATAATGGCACAAACCCTCAGGGTGACAGTGGAGGCAACAGTAAGAAGAGGAATACCTCAGGTGCCGAGCAAGGTGGAGAGAAGAAAGCTAGGTCAGCACTCGCTGACAAACAGCCTAAGCATCAGCCCTACCAGCCTAGGTTCACCAATTATACCGTCCTGACTACATCAAGGGCTGAGATTTACTTGGAAACATACCAGGAGGTACCATACCGAAAGCCACCACCCTTGCGCTCAGAAGGAAAGAGAGACAAGAATAAGTTTTGTCGTTTCCATAATGATTATGGGCACGACACATATGACTGCAAACAATTGAAGGATGGGATAGCGTTTCTTCTCCGATCAGGAAAACTCTCGAGGTACCGAGTAAGGACCGAAATCCCGAGCAGGAATCTAGAATTCCAAAGGCAGAGGAGTCCACTACTGGAGCTAGCGCGTAGACTTCACACTGGATACCATATGTGGGGGGCCCCACATAGCAGGTAACAGTAACAATTCTCGTGAGTGATATGCAAGGACCCTAAGACATGAGGTAGGGGAGTCTTCCCAGTGCATGGCAATTGAGGAGCGGTCTCCAAAGAATCCAAAGTATGAAAGTGAAACTCTCACTTTTACGGAGGATGATGCCAAGAACGTGAGGTACCCCCCACAATGACCCTCTGGTCCTTACCATTCAAATCACCAATGCCCAAGGGAAGAGATACGTGGTGGATACGAGAAGCTGAGTAGATATCATTTACAAAACATCCCTCGAGAAGATGAAGCTCATGGCCAAGAACCTGACATCATGTTCCCAAGTGATATATGGGTTCACGGGAGAATGCTTAGCACCTGCAGGAACTATCAGACTACCAGTCACGGTGGGGCATGCCCTCAGGCACGAGACTGTGATGACAAAGTTCCTGGTGGTAGATTTTTCATCAGCTTATAATGTAGTGCTCAGGGGACCCCTCCTAATTGCGTTACACACAGCAGTATCTATCTAGCATCTGCCTTTGAAGTTCCCTACAAGTGCATGGCAAGGATGCGTACAGGGTAACCAAAGGGAGGCACGAGAATGATATAATGCATCATTGGTCAAGGCAAAGAAAGGATCATGCATAAACAACATGGCAGTAGCCTACTGCGAAGAGAACGAAGGAACCGATGAGGTTGTTGTTAGGAGTGTGTCCTAAAAGCATGTAAAAGACATTTGTTTTTTTTGTGAATAAATAAATACAATGGTTTATTATTATTGTTATATTTAGATTGTTAAATTATTTTTTGAATAATTTTGTAAATATCAAAAAAATTCCATATTCATTATTGAGGATGTGATCTTGTATTCGTACGAGAGAATTAAGATCACATGAATGAATAAAAATAGTCAACAACAATAAATTAAAGTTATGGAATTCTTTGATTGGAGTTGTAAGTACGATTTACTTAGTATCATAATGATACAAATAATCTAGATTCGGATTATTGATGTGGTAAGACATCTCGGTAAAGGTGCTTTATATAATATGTTTATCTATGACATGGGCCGATATGAATTAAAGTCTTTATCCAAAAACCATTTAACAATAAAGACTTGTAATTCATATCATAATTGATGATCATTTATAGATCAACCTAAATCCTGAGTGTTCATGAACTCATGTTCATGTTTATTAAATCTTTTGATTCATTCGTTAAGGTCTCTTCAAAGAATGAGGCTAATGACTTTTTTTTTGGAGATTTAATATCATGGATGGCTGGGAACATGTATCAACAATACGGAATCTAATATTTCCTAACGGATCGTATATTAGTTCCCTTAAGAGTTAATTCTGGAACTGAATGATTTTGAGCTCAAATCTATAATTAGATTATAGATTAATTATTCACTAGTGAATTAATGGTACTTAAGGAATAAGAAGTAAATTAGAAAGGAAAAATGGTAATTCTTCCATTCTAATTTATGAACTAATTAATTAGAGGGTTGAACTATTGTAAGATGGTTACATCAATGGATGACTTAAGATAAGATTTCTGTAAAAATATATCTATAACATAAAGAGTGCAATTATGAATTTATAGTGGAGAAATATCAAAATTAATAAATTAACTATTATAATTAAAGAGTTTAATTATTTAGTTTCAATTTATTGGAGCTTAATGTTATAGGTCAATGGTCCCCGAAATGGCTCAAACAAACACTGACAAAGGTAAATACAAAAATGGGCAAAAAGGACTTATGTGATAAGTAAAATATTTTTCTATGTACCAAACATAATTATTGTATAATTATGTGTAATTAATTAATTAAGAATTAATTAATTATTTGATTTAACAAAAATATAATTAATTTTGAATTAATTTATTTTTGGGATTTTTGGTATTTAAATAATAATAAAAATTGGGAAAAATCGCATGCCATCACTGGCATGTGGTACACGTGTAGCACAGTGCACAGTCACTGTGCTACACACATAAGAGACAGAGAAAGTTTCTTGGTTCCACAATTTTAGTTATTTAAATATTAAATAAATAATGAGATATTGTAATATGATTAAAATATTATTATTTAAACAAAAATCTTATAACTGATTAGTTATTTTCAAATTGTTTAAAATAACTAAGATTTTATTTTAATATATTGGATATATTAAATATAGGATATCGGTTTTTTAGAACGTAACTTTTCAGGGATAGAAAAATATCTAGAAATCTCTCTCAGAGAAAGAGAACAGTGAAATATACAAAAGTCATTGTTCTTCACAAAAGCTAGGTCCGAACTTTATCAAATCTCATGTGTTGAGAACATTTGATAAATAAATTTTGCCTATTATTTTGTATAGCGAGCCCACACTCGTTCTTTGTGTGCTGAGAACATTTTGGAAGATCTTAGTGTGAGATCTCAAGGATTTTGCCACACCAAAAGATAGCATCAAGGAAGGACCTAAGGTAATTTTTTCTATTCATGTCTTTGATTCAATATATATATATGCATGTGAAGAAGTAGATCTAGAAATCTTATGGGATTAAATTAACAATTTGATTGTTGTTCCGCTGCGTATAATCTCTTATTTGATCAATAAAAACCAACAGGTGTCAACATGGAAGTTGACGTTGAAAGAAACACTTTACTAGAGTTGAGGGCTCCTTTTAACAAAGATTTGTTATTATAGCAAGTTTCCCAAAGCGAGGGAGATGACATCGATCCTTGCTTGGGGATCACATCCTACGAGTAGAACCAGTCTAAGATCTAGACGAAGTCCTACTAGATGAGGAGGACCCGACTAAAGTAATTAAAGTGAGAAAGGAGCTAAAGGTGGAAATTAAGGCAAGGTTGGTAGAATTTTTGAAGAAGAAGCAGGACGTCTTTGCCTGGTCACATAAGGACATGGTTTGAATTTGTCCATCCATGATAAGCCATGTCCTTAATGTGGACAAGAACTACCCACCAGTGCAACAAAAGAGGAGACTGCTTGACAAGCCCTGAAGGAGGAGGTCAAGCAGCTCAAGGAAAACGGTTTTATAAGGGAGGCCTACTACCTAGATTGGGTATCAAACCCCGTGCTGGTCCTAAAGCCAAACGGAAAGTGGAGAACATGCATTGACTTCACAGATTTGGACAAGGCTTTCCCTAAAGATTGTTTCCCACTACCTAGAATAGACCAACTAGTTGATGCAACAGCAGGACATGAAATACTCTCATTCATGGATGTGTATTCTGGGTATAATCAAACAAGTATGCACCCTCCCGATGAGGAACATACCAACTTATGGACAGGCAAGGGACTGTACTGTTATAAGATGATGCCATTCGACTTGAAGAACGCAGGAGCCACCTACCAGCGTTTAGTGAATGGCATGTTCTGAGACTTGATCGACAAAAATATGGAGGTATACGTCGATGACATGTTGGTCAAGTCCAAATAAGCTGGAGGGTATGTTTGAGACTTTGAGGAATGCTTTGCAATACTTAGAAAGTATAGCATGAAGTTAAACCCTCTTAAGTGCTCGTTTGGAGTTGGTTCTGGTAAGTTTCTCGGATACATAGTCAATTCACGTGGAATCGAGGCTAACCCCGAGAAGATCAAAGCATTGATCGACATGAAGTCACCTACCACAATCAAAGAAGTGCAAAGCTTAACCAGGAGAGTAGCTGGCCTCAGTAGTTTCATATCAAAGTCTATGGGCAAGTGTGTCCCTTTTTTTAACTTACTGAGGGGCTGCATGTAACGCCCTACTTCCTTAGAGCCGTTACTAAGTGAGTTTTTAAGACAAAACAGTGTGCAATGAACTCGCTAACCGAGGTTTTGAAACAAAAGTGTGACTAATTAAAAGTTAAGGCTGTAATCTTTGAAAATGCGTCGTTTCATTAAAACTTCTATTATTGAACATTTGGGATCCCAAAATAAGGTTTGAAAGCTAATTACATTTTTGAAATAAGGTTACAGTTAAGAAATCATAAAATCATAGATTATTACAGCCATTTTCGAATAAACCCCCAACCAAAGCAGTCGGGCAGGCCGAACATGTACACGTCGCTTCACGCTCTCCGTACTCATGGTTGGTTGACTCAGTCATTGCCCTTACCTGCAACACAGAGCACCCGTGAGCCGAAGCCCAGCAAGAAAACTCATGCAGAACATAACATATGCAAATATATATGGTTAATCATATCAGATAATCCACAAATAAACAAGTCAACCATTAGACTAAGCAAACACGGCCATGCCGCCCCAGAGCCTTACCGAAGCCTGGGGTATCGGTTCTCACCGCGAGGATAACTTATGTATCCCTTGGGTCCCACCCTGAATATAGCATAACACATGAATCCACCGGGCCCCGCCCTGACTATAGCATCCCATGTGCTAGGTGTTACTTTCGGCCCACGGCCGCCCCGGCCTACGCCGTACTCGGCCCACGGCCGCCCCGGCCTACGCCGTACTCGGCCCACGGCTGCCCCGGCCTACGCCGTACTCGGCCCTTGCCGCTCATTTCATCATAATCACACATATAATATAACACAACAACATGCAATCAAATATTAATTCATTTAAGTCTGCACCCTAACATGTGATGCAATATAGGGCCGCGCCCCCGCAATCATACTATGGGCCCACGCCCTATCCTACGGGTGTTATAGTTTTCTTACCTGACAATGCGATAGTTTAGATCACCTGACTCCTTGAGCACGATCCCACCCGAGCCTTAGCGCACACCTAGGCACAAACATAGGTCAAAGTCAACACCGAATCCCAAGTCCGAATACCTAGCCTCGGGACCAATCCCGAGCCCCCGGGAAGTCCCAAATCCCCAAAACAAAGTGGCGGAAACAAGCCCCGAACCCTAGGTCAAAATCCATCATCAAAAACCCAAAAATTCACCTCTGTGAACAGTGCAGCGCTACAGTGCTCTAAAGAGGGCGCTGTAGCGCTACAAGCAGAACACCCCTCCAGAAACAGGGACTAGCGCTACAGCGCCCACTGACTAGCGCTGTAGCGCTAGTTGCAGCCCAGAAATCCCAATATCGCATTTCTGCGATTTCTTTCACCCAATCTCAAACCAAACTTCCCCAAATCTTTACCAAACTCAAAATCAAGCTTATGAACACTCTCCATTCATCCCAAGCATCCCAAATCCTAAAATCCCAAGATCATTTATCCCAAATCTCAAAATCTACCATGAACAACCCTAAACCAGAAATTCAAGCAAACCACAAAGTTAAAGTCTTAGAAATCATACCATTGCTGCAAATTTCGACCTTGATTCAACCCTAGGCCTCCTTAGCTTGCTCTCCCTCAAAGCTTGCCCAGAAATCCCCTGAGATTCCCATCAATCCAGCTCAAAACACAGCTCAAACCATCAAAACCCTTAAAACCGAAAATCTCTAAAACTTACCTCAAACATTGATGTGTTCTTGCCAAATCTTCAAGTCTAACCCAAGATCCTTGATGCTCAGCCTATCCTTGCTCTCCACTAAGCTTTTCCCCAAGAAAAACGGAGAGGAACGGTGCAAGAACGCACAAACCGTTCCTTGAGAAAACCCCCCCTGTTTTCTCTCTTTTCTTTCTTTCCTTCTTCTTTCTTTTCTTTTTTTTTTTTTTCTTTCAGCATTCCCTCTCTCTATAAAGCCTTATATAAAAAAAAAAAAAAAACATATCTCCAAAAGCCAAATGACCAAAATGCCCTCCCTATAAATTCTAAATCCTTTTGTTCAAGTAGGGCCATTTTAGTCATTCACCCAATTCCCGCTAATCCTCAAGTGTCTCTAATATTTTCCCGTTGCTTCCCAATACCTGATAAATCACCAAATAATTATCCCCCATCATCAAAATAAATCTCAATCTATTTCTCTGAATTCCTGTTCGTACCCCCAGGCTCGCCCCGAGCCGGGTATAAATTCCTGTCATCACTTTCCGCTAGCCTGCCCACTGGGATCGCCTCGAGTCACAAAGCACAGATACATCCACATACCACTGTGGCCTCAACAATCAACACATATCAATGCAGTTATGCCCAACATGGCCAAAATTACAATTATGCCCTTCTAACACGATCCGGGCCTACATGCATACTAACATACATAGTCATGCATCTCAGATAAACAAATAGTCATATAACATGCTTTAAATCATAACCATGCATTTAAATCATTAAAATCACACATAAATCCCATCATGCCCTCCTGGCACGCTAATCAAGGCCCTTAAGCCTTATTAGCGAATTTGGGTCGTTACACTGCAAGAAGATCCATTGGACCAAGGAATGTGAGGAAGCTTTTCGGGCCTTGAAGGAGTATCTCGCTCAACCCCCCGTCCTAGCAAAGCCAATATATGGTGAAGCACTATTCATCTATTTGGCAATCACGGAGCATGCAATCAGCGTTGCTATAGTAAAAGAAGAGAACATGGTACAACACCCTGTGTACTATATCAATAATAGGCTAGTAGGTGTGGAGTCTAGGTATCCCCCTCTTGAAAAGCTATCCTACTATTTAGTAATCACATCTCGAAGGTTGCGTCCATATTTCCAAGCTCACTCGATCCGAGTCTTGACCGATCAACTGCTGAGTCATGTTCATTAGAAACCAGAGACCTCGAGACGATTACTCAAGTGGGCAGTGGAACTAGTTTGATATCTCTTATCATTCGAGGATGGCTACAAAATTCCAAGCATTGGCAGACTTCATAGTTGAAGGCACCAATCTTGAAGACCCTTCCTACCAATCGGAGAATGGAGATACCGAGAAGGAAGGAGATATTCCTGTATGGAAGTTAGATGTTGATGGAGCATCCAATGAACACAACTCAGGTGCGGGAATCATACTGATCACTCCGAAGAATCACCGAATCCATTGCGCTCTCAGATTTGGATTTAACGCTTCAAACAACGAGGCTGAGCAAGGCATTATTAGCAGGATTACGCTTGTCTCGGGATGTGCATGCACAGTCCCTATTCAGCGATTTCCAGGTAGTGGTGTACCAAGTACTAGGGGAGTATCAAGCCAAGGGACTTAGGATGGTGCAGTACCTAAACAAGTTGAAGGACTTGTTGACACAGTTCAAGAGATACTTGATTACATAAGTCACGGGGGAGAAGAATGCCAATGCTGATGCCTTAGCCAAGCTTGCCAGTGCCAAAGATGCGGACACCCTGAATTTCGTTCCCATCGAATCCTTGGCGGAAAGAAGCATAGAGCAGGAGGCAAATTTATTATTTTCGAATTATATGTATGACAGCCATTCTGCTTCAATGAATGAGTGAATTTAATTTCTTATGTTTCACTTAACTCTTTAAATTTCTTTTAACAAGGGACTCATAGACCTGTCAACCCATTAGATCATGTTTGATTCTGGTCCTTGAGGGAACTATCGACCCATACGATCCAAAAGAGAGACAGGTCCTAGGACCTTGTCACCAAATTATTGGATCATGTTCGATCTTGGTTCTTGAGGAACCTATCGACCCATACAATCCAAACAAGAGACTGGTCCGAGGACCCTTTTGCCAAATTTGTGGATCATGTTCGATCTTGGTTCTTGAGGAACTTATCAACCCATACAATCCAAATGAGAGACAGGTCCTAGGACCTTGTCTCCAAATTATGGATCATGTTCGATCTTGGTTCTTAAGGAGCCTATCAACCCATACGATCCAAATAAGAGACTGGTCTGAGGACCTTGTCACCAAATTATGGATCATGTTTGATCTTGGTTATTGAGGAGCCTATCGACCCATACGATCCAAATGAGAGACAGGTCCTAGGACCTTGTCGCAAAATTAATGGATCATCTTCAATCTTGGTTCTTGAGGAGCCTATCGACCCATACGATCCAAACAAGAGACTGGTCTGAGGACCTTGTCGTCAACTTATTTGATCATGTTCAATCTTGGTTCTTGAGGAACCTATAGACTTTTACAATCAACAAAAGAGACTGGTCTGAGGACCAGTCGCCATTATTTGATAATGTTCGATCCTGGTTCTTAAGGAACCTATCGACCCATATGATAAAAAAAGAGACTGGTCAGAAGACCAGTCACCATCATCGAATCATAATCAAATCTGGTCCATGAGGGATCGATCAATAATTTGATCTAAGACTCGTTACAGGCTCGATTAGCCCATCTAAACTCAGTTGGTTCAACTTAGACACTTCTGTCTACAATCATTATAATGACTACACGAGAGATTACGTAGATCATGATCGACACTTGCTGCACAATCTACATATGTGTATAGGTATCATTACTACTGAGTATGAAACCATCACCTGACTACCAAAGAGAGACAAGAATTTGCTGCTTGCATCATTGGGTGAAAAGGATAGTACTATGTGTCTAAACGTTTGAAGCAAGGCATGGTCAAGTAGCAAGTGACCAAGGATTTTAAACCCATGATCACGTGGGGGCATATAGTACATATCGATTGGGGTATACACAAGCAATGAGAGCGTGACCTTAAGTACTAAGCAAGCTAAAGTTTGTCTAAGACATTTGTTAAACATATGTTCTGAAAATGCAAAAAACAAAAACAAAAAAGGCATTGGTGATCGGCTTATCTCCCATGGGGTGGTCGACTTAACATGTTTTGTTCATGGTACTTGATGAAGTATAATACTACTCACACTACCATGGTTGTTAGCATGAAAAACATAAAAGAGTAAGGTTAGTATGGCACGTGAAATACATGTGTTCAGAGTATACTGATACCTGAACCAATGAGGATTGTGAGTTGATATACTTAGTAAGCATTGGAAATAAAAAATTTCAATCAATACACTAAGTACTCATAACAAAAGAGCATAAAGGCATAAAATGCCATATGTACAAATTGTCAAGTACAAGGTACCCCACCAATGGCATGAAAGGAAATACAGAGTAAAAGACCAAAAGAAAACTAACTAGGGCAAGGAGTATCATCTGAAAGACCACCCTGAGCCTCAGCAGCCTCGCGAGCCAGCCACTTCCTAAGCTCCTTCGCTCGCGTCTTCTCGAGAAGGAAATCTAAGTTCAGATCTTTGTTGGAATTCCAGATCAAGTAGAAGCAAGAGAAAGTTGTCTCTGAATACTCCTCTTGAGCCTTGTCCCGGGCAGCCTTGACCTCTTGCTCCTTCTCGACTAGAGCATCCTTCTGCAATTGGTCCATGTCAACAATCAGCTTCTCTTTCTCAGCGTCAAACTGTTGGAGCTGATCGGCAAGTTTTCCCTCCATCTGGGTTATCCTGAGAGTTAACTCGGTCACCTCCTACTGTTTGAGCTCCATGGTACTACGGAGAGTGTTGATCTATTCATCTTTCAAAGCAATGTCTGCATTCCTAGAGCCAAGAACTCGCCTAAGGTCCAATACCTAATGGAAAATAACTTCAAGCTCAGAACGAAAGTTGGACCAAAATAATCCGCCACACTTTGGAAGTATGGACGAAGAGGAAGTAGGGCACCAGACTTGATGGCAGAGCATGTCTGCGGGAACCTATGTATAGAACGCTCCTAAGGATGAGTAGCCTAGCGATGAGAGCCCTCGGAATATTCTCTCTGAGAAGAAGAGTGATGGGGAAACCAACTGGTATCCTGATGCCAATGGCATTGCAAGGAGTCTCACTGATAGGGAAAACTCCGCTGGGATGTACCATGAGAGCCATGGGAAGTACTATGCTGAGAAGAGATCTGAGAAGAGTCAGGCGAAGAGCCCTGAGTGATATGCCTAGCGATATGAGGATCATCTTCAGAAGATTGTCGAGTTGTCTATTTTACTCTCTCCATTGGTCTATACCTTTTCAAGAAGTCCTCCTCGCTGAAAAAATATAAAATGAAGCGAGGGGAAATCCTTTTCACCCTTTCTAAGAACTCCTGGGGAGTGTGCACGCTTACTGACTTGTCTGATGAAGAGGAGCTGGACATCTGCATCAAAGGAAAAATAAAGAGTAAAGTTAGTAAATGAACATAATTAAGCCAATAGATGGGGGCATATCCATGAACTAAGGAGAAAAAACTGAAGAAATCAAGGGAAAAAGTCTAAATAGGGGGTTAGCCCAGTGAGACTAAGCTCAGGCCGACCACCATAGGATTCTCCTAGATTTGGAAAAATTAATCGAAGTCTTAAAGGGGGTCGGCCTAGTGAAACTAAGCCTGGGCCGACCACCCTGAGTCCCTAAGATTACAAAACATGAAAGAGGGGGCATAGCTGGTCGGCCTACCACCTTAGGCCAACCTCCCTAGGGATGCAAACCTCAGAAAAATGTCAGAGAACTAAAGTTCAAGTCTCCAATAGATTGTACAGTACAAGGAAGACCCCAAAGAGATCAGTAAGAGAAGAGAAACAAGAATTAGGGTCCCAAGTGGTCGGCTTATGCTTGGGCCGACCACCCTGGATCCGTAGAAGTCGCCTAAGGGTGTGGTGGACGGCCCATGAGGTAAACACTGCTCAGCCCATGAGGGAATGGACATCCCTGGAAATCGCATAAAGCAAGGGAAGCCCTAGAGGTACTCGACCCATGATGGAAACCCTAGGGGTGGTCGGCCCATAAGGGAATGGGCATCCCTAGAAATCACCTATGCTAGGGTTTCGAATCCTAGAAATGATCAGGCTAATGGATCACAAAGAGGTGGTCGGCCTAGGGTTTTACATCCCTGGAAATCGCCTATCCTAGGGTTTCACAAACCTGAAATCGCATGTGCTAGGGTTTGTGACCCTGGAAATCATCCATGCTAAGAAATTCTAGGGAAATCATAGACTTGATTCAAACTTGTCAATTATTTTAGATCAAAATAAAACAAAACAAGAAGATTCGGACAGATTCCTCAAAGATTCAAAGTATTTCTTCTAAATCTAAGCACATTTAAATTAAATGATGTAAGGATTAAGAGAAAATACTTACCCAAATAAAGATCTGAGTTTGATAAAGAATTGGAGAAATCACGCTTGGAGAATCCTATAGCTGATGTGCACAGAGCAAGGAAGTGAGAAGTGATGCCCTACTTATAGCCTCTCAGGCTAACCACATATTTTTAGGAATTCAAATTTCCTTGAAAAATATCTGGTATGGTTAAAATTTCAAATTCCTTGAAAAATATATGGTATTTTTAGGAATTCAAATTCCTTGAAAAATATTTTGTATTTTTAGGACTTCAAACTCCTTGAAAAATGTATTATACTTGTAGGACTTCAAATTTCCTTGACAAATCTAGTTATTTTTAGGAATTACCAATTATCCTAGAAAAATTCGTGCTGAGCAATTTATCAATAGTTGATAAAAGTACTACGTAATGTCGCGAGGGACTTTGCTATTAAATTAATGCTACGATATGTTTCTCGGGCCAAGATCAAGTTTACCATAATGTTGAACACATTACAATAAACTTGGGGGACAAATGTTATCCCCCAAAAATCCAGGGATGACGTGGCAAATGAGAAAGCGGCACGTGGCATCACAAATCAGGGAAAAACGATAAAGTGTTGAAAAAAGATTGATGAGCAAAACAGATAGGTTCAGGGCCTATAGGGAGGTCGACCAGGCCTAAATCCCCTAGGGGTGGTCGACCTGACCCTAGCCTCTAGGAGTTGTTGGCCTGACCCCAACCCCTAGGAGTGGTCGGCCTGAGATGTTCAATAAACTCCCTAGAGGTGGTCGGCCTAACCCCAACCCCTAGGGGTGGTCGGCCCAAGCATGCCTAAAAACCCCTCGGGGTGGTCGACCCACCCTATCCTCCATAAGGTGGTTGTCCTACACTCCCGAAAATGGATAAAACTCACACTCGTTCAGACTGAGATCAACAGGCCTAGCACCCAGAAGATCAACAGGCCTAGCACCCAGAAGATCATAGGCCTAGCACCCAAAGGACCAACGGGCCTAGCACCCAAGCTCTAAAGGGTCGTTGAGCCTAGAACCTAAGTCTCATAGACCAACCTAGACATAGCATTTTCCCAAAGGTTTTAATCGTGCATTGTCTACCACGATCCAGAGAAACAACGAGAAAACCCACGATCTCATAATCATGGGGAAGTGAACATGTATCTCCACTACCTAATAATCGTGTACCAAACCACGATCCCAATACTACTGATCATGTAACAGCCCCTGGGTACTATAAATAAAGGACCCATGGCTTCATTGAGGGGGATTGGACAAATATTTTGGGAGAAACTCTAGGCAAATTAGTAACGAGTGAATACTTCTGTTCATCAGTGTAATTGTCTATCGAGTGATTTAATACTAAAGACTAAGTGGATTAGGTTATTACTGTTCAAAAGAACAGGGCTAAACCACTATAAAATTTCGGTGTGTTTATTTAAGATATTTTTACTCTATCATATATTAGATTCATTCCATTCAAAAGGTGTCGTATATTGTACGTACGACTATTGGCCAATTTCACAGGTCAACAAATTCCAACTTGGCATAGAATGTACAACATACAAACAAGCCATATATAAATTCTTTTGATATCAAAATCAGCATTTTCTTGAGTATCGTCAATGTGTCGAGAGAGAAAATTGATGAAATAAATAAATAATACATAAATGAATTTAGCACATATAATGAATATCAATAATTTTTTGAATTGCAAATATGATGCATGAATGCAACAAATTTAAATAACACATAAAAATAATTATTATTAATTTCGTGATAAATTAATTTGAAAATTAATGGACCAACCTTAGGGTAGGTCAAACTAATCCCAAATTAATTTTGAGACACTTCTCAAATCCATAAGTGAAAACTTAAAATCAACTACTTTCTTTTTTAACTTGCGAACAACCGCTTGTTTAGTTAAGATTAACTAGTCCACTCGAAAGCCTAGTTAACCTTTGTGAGTGTAATCCATTATTTTATATTAATGACTTAACTCAAGAGTGTGTCTTAGGATCAGTAAAACTTGAAATACATCATACATTCCTAATCAAACCATATTGCTACTCGTTATGAGATGCATGCTTTAATTATATATTGTGTGTGTAATATGTACGACATGTTACGATGCATGAAAATGTTATTAAACACATTTAATATATTCAAATATTTAAATAAAAAAATGTGAGCCAGGTGTTTTGGGTACTTCTAGAAAAAAATACAACACTTGCAATAAATTACAAAATAAAATAAAAATAAAACCAAGGATTCATGTAGAATCTTCATCTCTATCTCTTGGGTCTTCTATTATTTTTATGCCATCAAACCCGATTTTGAATTATAAATGACTTTAATAATTTTTAAACAATGTTGAAAAAAATATTGAACTCGACTAATTAATAAAGCCCAATTGGTCATTTAGGTCCATTTTGAACTTGGGCCATTTAATTAGAATTTTAAAATTCCAACTAACAATTTGGGTCAAGCCCACAAATTAAAGGAAACCACAACCACCCTAGGGCTCGGATAAGGAGCCATGAGGTGGAGGTTTGCGATTTTGGGCTCGGGTTAGTGTGGGCGGCTCGAAAGCCCGCACCAATACTTCAAGAAGGGTGCGGCTAATAGGTGAGTAAGGCACGCAAGGTGTTGCTGGCAATTGCGCGGGGCGTGACTGGGCACGATTGGGGTGCTCAGATGCACGGGCGTGCGCGCCAGAGGTTGCGCGAGGAGTGTCTGAGATGCTAGGCAGCCGCAGGACTGGTGCACGGGCAGCGGGTGCCGAGAAGGCACCTTGGGGCTTGAGGCTTGGGGCTCAGGATACATATCTTGCAAATAATTTTACTAATTCAAAAAATTAAATTAAAGAAATTCCCATGTCCCATATGGCGTACAATTTTGAAGTTCTAGAAAAAAAAAAAATAACAATTCCTAAACCCAAAACACCATATAATTAACGACTCTTAAGAACAATCATTCATCAAACATTCATCCATCCATTTATCACGTATTACAATAATATAAGAAAGCATATTATACTCACACATCAATTAATGTATGCAAAGATTAATGACCACTATGGTACCAATTGTTGGTAACTGGTTTACCATGTGCACAATGGAAAGCACGGTGTGGTGGGCCCAGAGATTTCAAAAAAAATTATTTAAACAAACTTTAAATAATTGGATCCATTAATATGCAAAAGATTAATCAATGAGATAGAAAAAATATGAGGATTTACTAGTTGTATACCAATCAAGAAACCTCGCTATCTTTTAGTAACTCCTACGAACATCCAATCCAGAGCAACCTTGTAAATATTCAGACTAAGATCTTCCAAGATGTATCTCTACTTCTCAAGACATGAGTGGGCACATAGAGTTATGGTGGGAATATTTCTGATTCACAAGATGTTTTCAACTCATGAGATCTTGGAATATTAGGTCTGAGACAGATTTCAGGGATATGAAAATATTACGATATATTTTTCTTTCTCTATCAAAAGTTAGAATTTTCTCTCTAGTATGTTTTGTCACTTAAGCGCATCTTGAAACAATTTCTATATGGTAGTTTTATAAAAGAATTAATTAAATTCAAAATTCAAATTATAAATCAATTATTAAATGAATAATTAAATAAATAAATAAAATATCCAAGATCCAATCTTGGATCTTGTTACACGCCAGTCAAAGTACAAGCACTGTGATTGGCATGTAACACTTCCTATTTTCAAGGATATGTTTCAACCACTTTTATTTAATTATTACCTAATAATTATTTATTCAAAAATATCTAAACCTGATAAATTATTTATCAGATTAATTAAAGAATAAATATCATTTCAAATTTAAATCCAATTTGAATTATCAGAAATATCTTTTCACATTATTTAAATAAATAAAACTAATTAATTATTTAAATGGCAGTTTCGAAAATACCCGTTTTAATTAAAAAATGATTTTCAAAAATTGCATTAATTAAATTATTAATTTTGAAAATGAATATTAAATTATTTAATTTGTCTCAATTACATATTTGACATTGAAGAACAAATTTCTTCCAAATATGTTATTTTCCTAATTTTTCCAATTTTCAACTCTTACAGTGAATAATATTGATAGAGCCATCTTGGAGACCTATGGATCTATAATTTCAAGCTCCAATAAATTTACATTATTCATTAAAACTATTTAATATGATAACCTTACTTTATTAATCTTGATATTAATACAATGAAAATATAAGATTGTACTCTTGTAATTATAGACATTTATTTATTGAGTAATTTTTAAATATAAAAAGTATCCATCGATTTAATCATTACATAAAATTCAATCCTCTATTAATGGTTCATAATTAAAGTATGAATTAATTACCGTTTAACCTCTTTAATTATATATTGTTTCCTTAAGTACCATTAACTTTACTAATGAAGGTTAATTCATAAATTGATTTATGAATTTTAGCTCAATAACCTTTCAATTCCAAAAGCTAACCCTTAAGAGATCCATTATTCAATTCCTCTCGGAAATGTATAGATTCCATATCTTTATATTATGTCCCCAACCATTTATATCAATGAGTTCCCAAAACAAATGCTTTCAACCTGATCATTTTGACAAACCATAACGAGTGAATCAAAGAGCTTATATGACATAAACAGGAGTTCATAATAACTTCAGGAATAAGATCACTTTGTATATGATCATCTTATTAATATGTTTAATTAATACTTATAAAACAAAAGGTATTAGTAAAGTATTAATATCATATCGGGTCTCGTTCATGTATAACCACTTTATACAAAGTACCTCCACTAAGATGTCCCACAACATCGGTAATCCGAATCTAGATTATATGTATTTATAATACTAGTGAATTGTACTTCCATATAACTTTGTTTTACTGTGCGAACTATTTAAATTTTTTCTCTACAATCTTAATCATCTCGTACCAATACAAGATTGTAGTCACAATAAGGAATTTAAGATTTTTCTGATATTTATATAATATTATTCTAACAATAATAATAAACAATCAATATATGAAAAAATTAATTTCAATTATTTATTTCATAAAACATTATTCAATACATATGCTTTAAATGGCACTATTTCCAACACACCCTTCTATTTACCTTTCTTCTCTTAGTCAATCCGAAATCATGGGCTGGGACAAGTAGGTAAGCCTTCTCTCAAGTTGGAGTCATGGGTCGGGGTAGTTAAGTAACTCCTTATCTCAACTTTTCTCCTTGGAGCGAAATATGTGTGTAAAACCCTTTCTTTAAGCTTCCATTGGGTTGACCCACATTTTCTGGGTTCTTATACACGTGCCTACAATATTTACATAGTGTTCCATTTTAGACTTAAATCTCTCTTACAAATTTATAATGTGTTTATAGGTTCTCATTTATATAAGTGTATATGCATGCTCCCTATAAATATATATTCAAAATAATATACATAGTAGAAAGCATAAAATCATACAAGCATGTGAATATTACAAAGATACATAAATACAATAATAAAATCATTAGAGTACTTACAAGATGCGTAGCGGAACAATGACTACACCCTTTGGATTCCCTAACATTTCACTACAAGAAAAAATGTTTTTAATAACACGGAAAATGTGTTATCAAAACATACCATAACACTTTTTGATGTGTTAAGACCGACTATGTTATCGTAGGTCAGGGTACTTTACATAACATTTTATCATTGTTGTATAGATGTGTTATTACATTGTCAACGATAACACAATTTCTATGTTATTTTAATAAATAGATAAGTGTTTAATTATGTTATTTATAATCGATTATATAACACATTTCAATACTTATAAATTTGTGTTATACTACACTTTAGTATAACACATGTGTTATATTAGCTTAGAGAAACATAATCTTTTTTTACTTACACAAAACTAGGAAAACAAATATGAAAGTTGAAGCCAAATAAGGTAACATAAATAGATTTTTATTAATTACTCAAATGTAATTACAATATTTAGTCTACTAGTCTAGGCTTAAGAAATCATATTACAACATAATTTATGCCCAATTCAGATTCCTTTATCACTAAATACAAAACAATAAATGTATACAAAAATTAGTGAAATACATTCTTCCATTCTAAAGGCCTCAACTACAAATGTTGTTAAGAATTGCTCCAAAGAAATCATCTCAATATACCTGCACATTGTAAAAAAAAAGTCATTTTATTATTAAGAACATAAGACTTAAGCTAGTTTCCACCTGTAATCATATAAAGTTTAAATTAAATTTGTAATAACTCCAAAATTTGACGAAACAACAGGGTATAGCAAGATGTACTACCATGCAAAACAACGACTGAAGCAACAAAACATGCAACTTAAAACGAAGGCTTGTGAAATGTATCAAGATAAAAAATATATCATTCTCAATGATCAAAAAGTATGTGAGGAAGAATTGATTCCAGAACTCTAAATTCTGTCAATATATCCCCAAAAAAATTAAAGAATAAAAACAGAATCACACTTTGACTTCTTATACAACAAAATCATAAAGAAAAACAATAAAATAAAAATGCACCTAGAAATTTCTTTAGCATCTTTAATATAAGGTTTAGCCTAATTTTTGCAATAAAACTAAAAATAAAGTTAGAAAAAAGAACTTTTTCTAATAAAAAGAAAGAAGAATGTCACCTGGAAACAAGATAATTCTTTGATAACCTTAACATTTAATGAATGAAACATACCCCTCTTTAGATTAAAAACCTTCAAGCTTTTCTTTATTATCAGTTGCATTAGATGAGTGGACAGTAGAAGCAAGGCAAACTGCAACCAAGAAGCAGCAACACCACGGAAAAGGATCTCGGCTCTATTAATTCTATTGTCTAAAAAGTAATTCAAGGTTGTTCCTGTCACCATTAAAGATCGCAACAGAAGCAAAAAATTCAATATCTACAAGAGCAACACAGACAAACATCAACATTTAGAAATGGTCAGAGAGAGAGAGAGAACGAAAGAAAGGACCTATAACAACTGTTATGCTTGCACTGATCACTTCTGTGACTGATAAGCCAACAAAAGCCCAAGCATACTGAGTTGAGAGATTTCCAAGGCTAAGTACCACCCCTCTTGCCATTGCAAACATCACAGAAGGCCAATTATCCTACACCAATCACCCTAACATGAATCGAAACCAAATACATACAATACAATACAACTACATTATGGCAAACATATGAAATTTTCATTATGCTGTGTTCCTTATCACTGGTCTCTCCAAATAGCACCACATTCATCAAAGAGAGACATCGGCCATTATTGAACAAACAAGGAGAGACACAAACAAGCATGGTTTGCTTATCCACATGAATATAGATCAACATATATAAAATATATAAATATATTAACTAAATAATTATAATAAAGGCCATTAACTTATTGAAAATTGTCTTGAAAGGAGGAAAGAGCAAAACAATTCTAATAAATTGGATAAACAGAACATGGCAATCTATATATTCCTTTATGTGTTATATTATATTAAGATATCATGAAATACTCCCAAACAGACGAGACAACAACAAGCTAATAACAATATATATACTAAATGTGTCATTAAATAGAAATTCTTATTTCTTCAAAGTAATCAGACTGTAGACAATCAATAGGCACAAAGATGTACATATATATTTATAGAAGCTAAACCCACAAAGGATAAGAAATTAAATTAAAAGCAAGAGAACAAGCGTAATTAAATTATAGCCCCTACCAACTGTCTCAATTCATTTAGCATCAAATGCAACTTCAATAGGCCCAATACCAACTTATCTGTTTGTATTATTATTTTAAGGTCTTCATGAAGTGAACAAGGATAAATGAAGAAACTGTTTAAAATGATGACCACTAGTCAAAACTATGTGATGCATGTGTGTGTGTATAATGTCACACGTTTATTAAACATGTAAACTTTGTTATGCATTATCATCGAATATAAAAGATGGAAAATGAAGCATCTTCAAAGATTAACGAAAGAACTAGTCCTTGGTCCCAAAAATCTATCAGCAACTGTAAATTCCATCAGAAAATAAAACCAAGCAAAATCTGATAGTTACACAATGCACCCATCAGATATCTCTGCCATCTTTTGCTTGAATAAACCCCTTTATTTTTTTTTTCTTCAGATTTCACTCATAATGCAAAACAGGGGCAGCAAGTGGAAAAAGAGAAGAAACTTGCAAATGGCATCATCTTAGGCACATGGACTCGATAAATTAGTGCACTTTTCAAACAGCTGTGTTGGATTTTTTTTTAATTTAAAATGGTATTTTCCTAGACAGAGGCCACACACTTAATTCATTAAAACAAAGTAGAATACAACACAACATAAGCTCAAGGGCCATTACTGAGACAAGAAAATGAAACACACCAAAAAGAAAACAAATAAAACTACTAAAACTAATCTACTAGACCCTAGAAATGCACAAGACAAAACAAACATAGGAAATAAAAAAGAAAGCACCATACCAAATACATAGGAAAAAGTCAAGAAAATTGTATATTAATCAATGTAAGAGAAGCACAACAGTACAAATCATTAATTTAATTAACCCATTGTTTGTATATGTATAGAAAGAGAAAATAATAAACCATAATAAAAAAAAAAAACAGAGGAAGTGGGTCAAACCAAAGTTGTCACAGTATTATTATTAAACAAAAAAAAATGAAAAAGGTTGAATCTTTCTTCACCTTCACGCAGGGAAGAAGAAGGCTGGATGGAGCTAGCTGGTCTCACGCAGGGAAGCGCAGGCAGAGATTTTGGAATGAATTCATCCTTATTGAAGGTAGGAGCATGTAATGCATGCACTGCCCGGTAGAATAGAAACCTGTAGAGAAGAAAATACACAACTCAATAACTGCTCTATAATTTTTTCAATGCACAACTCAACAATGCTGAGTTATATATGTCAATGTTCTGGATTTAACTTTTACCAAAACAAAACAAAGACAGACATTGAATTTTACCAGCAAGTAGGACACTAATGAACAAAAACATATTTCATTGTTTCCACATATTTCAATTATTCCATGAGCAAAAACACTGATGAACACTGCAAGGACTATCTTGCATCATATTATTAACTGGGTTGTGCTTTAAGTAATGCAGTAAATTACAGTCCTAAGACAGTAACTGTCATAGGGTCAATTTTTTAAAACTAGAATACCACCATGTTATGTTGATGGCCAAAGCTTTAAACATAGGTCAGCTAACCCATCAATAAAAACAAAATGCACAACCAAGTTTCAATTCAATCAAATAACACGTGAATAAGAAAAAGTACAAGGTTTTATTAGATCCAAACATGGGTGAAAAGTGAAAAAAAAAATTGAAAATCAATGATACCTCAAGACAAGTCCCCAAACAAAGTCTGAAAGGAATATTTAAATCACAAAAAGTGGTTAAGGATTTTAAAATTAGACATTTTCAAATATTCTAAATAAATAACCAGCCTATACTGACCTTCAAAACTAAGACCCTAATACATGATACATGATACAAACTTACAAACATAAAAAAGGAATACTTGTCCTCTTGATCATTACTTTCATACTATACAACAAGGAAGTTATACATATCTGAGATTTTGAATTATGCATAATGTGTACTAGTAGGCTTGCAAGATTTTAAAGTGCGTATGCATATGTATAGATAATTTTTATAAGATATGAAAGTTCCTGAAGTAAATTGACAAGGAAATTTACACATAATCACACCAAGCCAACACACTTTTATCTTAACTATTTTAACAGACTTCAAATGTAACATTAAAAAAAAACAGGAAGTGCATCAGATGAGGTCTGGACTTAACAGAGCAGCAATGTGTACTACTAGGAAGGATGAAGCAATGTGTTAAAGAAAATACAAGTCATTCAGGAATTTAATCAAACAGATTCTATGCACACATTATCACATCAAGAGAATCAGAAAAAACTTCATAGATTATTATGCAAACATGTGTTTATGAAAAAACACACATAAATTTGTATAAAAATATGCAGTAAATTCAAAATAAAAGATTTAACATACTCAACCATAGATAAATCTTTAAAAATAATCAGTAAACTCAAAACAGAAACAAATATGAAACACACAAGTTATTCTCAAAAGTAAAATAATCAAATTTACAAACCCATTTTTAAATGAAAATAAAATCTTATCTCAGCATCACTCAACAACCCAGACATTGATATGAAGAAGACACCACCCTTTGCCCTTTGAGCCACTACCACGAACCCTCACCACCACCACCATCACGCCTACAAACCTGCATAACACGCACAAAACATTTTCTCAAATCATGTATAAATATATAAACTTTAAATTAGCCAACATAGTATATTTTTTGAGAGCCAAAAGAAAACAATAAAAACCCTAATATATAGTACCTCGGCCTTGATAGTGTGAAGCATTCTGCCATTAACTTTGGTTTAAATACAGCTAACTTTGGTTTCCTGTCTTTTGATGTTTCTGAGCCATGTATACTCTCACAAGAAGGTAGCAAAGTTTCAGAATAAGAATCAGATTATTTTAAAAAAAAATCTAAAGTCAGGAATACTGATTTATTGCTAGAGTCAATAACTTCTATTCCCTACCAATCACTCTATATAGCCAAAACCAATATTAATATTAATCTAGAGAGCATAGAATACAACTTAAAAAGCTACTTTCTTGGGTATATAATCTAGAGAGCATAGAATATAGCTTAAAAAGCATACAACCCTTATAACAAACACAATTGTAACAATTATTGCCACATGGCAATAAATGGGCTTCAAAGACAAAGCTTAGATATGTACATAAGTGGTAAGAGTGTTAAATGCAAACTAAAAATGGTGGTCTAGACTCTAGTATTGTGAATATGACACTTACTCTGAAACTCAAACCCATCTTGATGTGATTTTGAGTAGTGATTAACTGACGAATGACTTAACTAATGGTTGTTGTGTGAGATCGTTGAAAATAATGTACAGTAAAATATAGCACAATTAACATGAATAAAACTCACTATACATTGCATGAGATCATATATAAATATATATATATCTATTAATTTGTAGCTTCTTATTTGTTTTGTTGATCTTAAATAGTGTTGGGAGCTTCTTCAAGTGAAGACAAGGCTTGCCCATCTGGCTATCAAAACAGATATTGAATAAGACTAAACAACGAGGGAAAAATGTGATGAGAGTGATACAACATGAGCACTGAGCTATAGCTAGAACAAAGACTACGAACATTTTTATTTTTGTGTCGTTTTTCACTTTCTTTGGTTTGAGGTGACTCAAATTTCTTCTAGAAAGATAAAAATATATACCCTACAAATTCCACTTGATTTTTTACTTACATATATATGAGCATGTGTATAATCTAGAGAGCATAGAGTACAACTTAAAAAGCATACATAGACACAAATATCTCAAATTTGGTTTATGTGGTACACTACAAACCTTGTAGAATCTTATGTTTAATGACACAAAACCTGTTACAATGTATATGTTCATTTGTTTTTTTACAAGGGTTATTGATATTGATCAGAAGAATGTAATGTACTTTACAGTGAAATCAAGAAATAAAAAAACTCAGGCTGGGTTTTTTCTAATATGAATATTTGTTGTTGTTTACATGAGGTCTTTATTGGAATAGAATGTGGATTTCAAATAAAAGTCAAGTCTTATAAAAGCTTATAACTCAATTTGTTATATGTATATGATCCTTTTTAAACCTTCACTCTGGATAACTAAGCTAAATATGGCTTCTACTCATTGGGTTCTGCATAGAAAAAAAAATTGGCACCTGTCATAAAATTAGTATCAGCCACAAATTAAATACATTTGTTTATTTTCCACTGCCATAGAAGAGCTGCACTCTTCAATTTGGTCTCTTGTTCATCTTTCTAGTTTGGATCTTAGCAAGAAATTGTTAGCAAGAAATCTCATCTCATGCAAGAAATTGTTGTCTTCTAGATTATTAGCCTAGAAATATATAGTTCACCCTCTAAAACTATCTTGAATGCTTCATTAAACCAAAGGGCTCATATAGCATATTCTATCTGTCCAAGCTCATAATGTATATACAGTTTCTTTGCATCATTTTATCATACACTTGTGGGGCATTGACCATTAGTTCAAGAGTAACATAGACCACAGTTACCTTACACTACCTTGAACCTCAATACAAACAAACATTCCAAAAACTAACCCAAAACTTTTTCAAAGAAGAAAAAGACAATAGATATAAGGCAAGAAAACCTATCTCTGGAACCAGAGCAGAGGAGGTATAATGATAGACATCAGCAGGTATTTTTGGAGGGTTCGAATAATCTGTTCATTGCAATCATTGATTGATCGAATGTTTAATAGAAAGTTTTTTGCAAACGTCATTTTAGTAATAAGTCAAGACAAATAACTAGTAAGTTAGAACAAGTTTTAAGCTGATGCAGCAAGGTGAATCAAATTTGAGGACTAAACAAAATCATACATTTGCTACGAGTTTTTGGCTTACATTTAGAACTAAAGAGTGATTCAGTTGTTAGTGAATAGTTTTTCCCCGATGAAATTGATGGCACGTGAGACATGTGTGTTGTGTTTGGAGGTGGACACTGTCATCTATGCTTCATATTAGACTAAAATTGATGGCACTGTCGATTGCTGTAGAGCCAAAGGGTTTATTTTTACTTTATAAAAAATGTTTAGAACATATCATGGAGAAATGACAAGATTTACATTATTTTCTTACTGAGATTGATTCATGACCTCTATAATATGCATAATGTTGCATTATAACAGTGTTTTAATTCTTGTGTTCTGACTCAAATCATTCTGTATTGATCAGAGCTTGGTTTGTTGGTTCCAAGGTGACTTGCGTGAAGAAGACTCACTATGGCAAGAAGCTATACTGATGAACTAGAAGAAAAGAATCTTGTAGTTTTTACTTATTAAAACTCTAGCTTTTCTCTATGTAAAAAATGCAGCATACAAATTCAACACAATATCAATGAGAATTTAGAACACAAAACACGGAAAACCCTTAGAGCATGATCGTTTACCTTGAGCGCAAGCCACAGCAGCCAACAAGTTAAAGATATCCAAGTGTCCATTAATTTTATTGTCTCCATCTCCAGGGAGCACAAGTCTTGAGCCGACATCATCTGGTTGAGTTTTCCTCCTACGCCGATTATGCCCAGCAAGCCTCCTTCTACAACTCTGCTTGCCCTCGTCAAACTCGGAAAGGGGATGAAACCTGCAAAGAGCAAGCAAGAAGATGATGAACCTCGTCGTTCTAAACAACAGAAATCTACAGCAAAAATTACCAGAGCAAACCCTCTTATTGGGTCTGGATCCGGGGTCATCCCCACAAGTGAAGCCGCCCCCCAGATTAAGGCGGAGAGTGACATCGGTTATCTCGGGGGTTTTCTTCTTCAAGTTAAAAGGAGTTGCAGGGAATTCTTCCGTCTTGGCGTAGTCCGCAGCGTTGACGGCGGGGGAGGCCGCAGAGTCAAGGGGCTTGGCAAGGAGTCTAACCGTGTCCCAGTCCCAGACCTTAGGGTCGAAGTTATCGACGGGATTGGAGTTTTTGAATCGCTGCTGGTAATTAGGGGCCGGATAAGGGAGATATCGTTTTGAGAGAGATGAGCATAGGATCTCTTCCCATAAAATTATTTTTACTTAGTAATTAAAAAAGGAAAGGAAAAAAACACCGCCTCCTTACATTTTAGCGGGCTCCCAAAATTTTATACCGCCTTTTTCTTTTTTACTTTACCACTTATCATAATACTTTTTCAATAGTCTTATATTCATGTGTTATGAAAATGGTTATTTGGTGTAGTGTTTTGTCCTTGTTGAATGCTAGGTATTACAAGGAATCCAAACCGCTTTGAAAAAATACCACAATCTTCCAAGTCTTTCTCTAAAACAACTTAGTATTTGTGTGGGTAAGTCTCAACACATGATAAGAGAATTCCTAGAGAGAAAACTAAGAGAGAGTGGGCGGCTAGGTATAGAATATTAGTAGTGAATTTTTACTTTGTCAAATTCATCTGACCTAATGCATTCTATAACACTAGTATATATAGGAAATTAGCAATGACGTAAAATAGGTTTTAGTTTCCCATTTTAATTTAATTATTTAATAATTATAATTAATTAAATACTTGTCAAAATTAACTAATTATAATTTTGACATTTATTTAAGTTATTTCATTAGTATTAATATCAATCTATCAATATTAAGAAAATTGCTCCAATTGGCTATAATATTCTCTTTTTAGACTTTGCAATAAAGACCTCAAAGTTTCTTTTATTTCTTTTCTCACAAAATATCAATAAATAATTTAACATTATTTATTTTCATTAACCTAGTCAATATGATATTTTTGTAATTAATTATTCAAGACTACTAGGTTCATTTTGATAAGAGATGACATGGGGACCATGGATCCATGAACTCAAGCTCCAATAAGTTACCATGAGTTTATTTATAACAAATAATCTCACTACCTTATTAATTCATCGTAACTCCATTATAGACTCAGAATTGCACTATTGAATTCATAGAACGCTTTACACCAAATTTAAATATGTTATCCATTGTTATAACCATATCCATCATTCAATCCTCTATAGATGATCTACTAATGAGACGGGTGAAAATTATCGGTTTACCCATCATTGGTATTTTATCCTTAACTCCCACAAAGTTCTTTGTAAATGATATTTCCGTAAATTTTATTATAGAAATGAGTACTCTATCATTCAACACTTGAACCAAGATATAAGGAAATCATCGTTTCACTTCTTAAACAGAAGCTATAAATTTCATATTTATGATCAATATTCTCACCCAGTTAAACTACCAAATCTCCAATATGTAAGTATGAGCTAGTCCATAGGGTGAGCTGATAACAAACAAATTAAAAGACTTTAATAATACAATTAGCATAATATTAATCACTCATAATTAAGATTGAATTGACATATGATCAACGTTGTGATATGATTAGATTAGATAATAACAATACTTACTTATCTTGTCAATAATCAATATCGGTCTACTCCAATGTAATAAAATACATATGATCTTATCTACTTGATCAATGTCCTGAATATGACATCATATCAGATGTGTAAGTAGATCTTATCGTAGATTACCCAATCAGTAAAAATCCAGTATACTGATTTAATCTTAGGACAAAATGCTTTCGAACATATAACTATAATTATATTCCACTGTGACCGAGTCACTATAATTGTAACTATACATATGTCCGGGATTTTATAAACGTTTGTATTAATAATGATTAATCATATAATAAAACATGTAAACAACGTAATTTGATTGAACAAAATGATTTCTATTACTTTATTGATATAATGAATGAATTACATAAAAAAAAAAATGTAGTTTTATAAGGCCATAAAACCCAACAACATTCTCATCTTGAACCCTTAACCTCTATCTTAAGAGGTTCGTATTTATTTAAAAATAACTTAACCACATCAATTATTTTATTTTATATTTCATCTGATTACCATTCTCATCCTGTAATTATCTTCACACATTTTATTTTTAAATATTTAAACAACTCCATCCGAAAAATCTCTCACGAAGTACATCTAACAACTAGAAAATACAAATTGACGGTACACAAATCATTTTCTTACAAACGCTATATATATACATTTTGATATACATCAAAGCTTCTTATGGTCTAAAGAAATAGTGCTTATTCACAAAGTTATTTCATAGAGAATATTGTAATAAAGAGATGTTTTTTGATAGATATGTATGCATATATAAACATATAAACATTTTGATAAAAGGTAATAGGAGAATTTTGTGATGCACCCCATAAAAAAAGAGGTGCATCGATGCATTCTCTTTGTGTTTTCGGCATGTGGACAGTTATAATTTTAATTTTTTTTAGATGATAGTATATAATGCAGTTATTTAGGATATTTTGCAAATTTTCAAGAAATGCTGAATAATTTATAGTACTGGAAATAAGATTCAAATAGTTTGTTGTCCTCGTGTCTGTTTCATTTTATATGCATGTGAAACATGTTATTTGATCTTTATTTTCAGTACTGTAAATTATGCATAATTTCTCAAAAATTACAGGATGTCCTAAGTAATTACAATGTATATTATCATACAAAAAAAGTAGGATTAAGACTATTCATTTACCAAAAACACGAGAAAGTACACAGATACAATTTTTTATGGGGTGCGCCATATAGAAACTTCCTAAGTAATATACTACCTATAAACATAAAAATTATGCTTCCACTATAATTAGTGTATATATAAATAGGTAGAAGCAACGTGCAATGCATGTTTGCTTAGTTTTAAAGTTGTAAACACGTTTATTCAAACATGTATTTATTTTTATTATATATTTTTTAATTATCATATAAATTTTAAATAAATAAAAAATATTATAAAAATAGATAAAAGATGTTTAATATAATGTATGACATAAATGTATTAAAACTATTATGGCAAAACATTATCTATAATTTTAATAAAAACTGTTGGTTCACTTTTTTTTAATATATATGTATATAATAGAATGAATTACAATTATATAGTATATATAAATATTTATATGAATAATCTGTACATATATAACATTTAAACACAACATTAACATGGATATATATTTACATGGCTACATGACATATATATAAATTACAATAATATTAAAAAAGAAATTAATAATAGAATAAAATAATAATAGAAAAAGTCATAGTATAGAATAGTATATATGCATCAATTATTTTTAGTTTTTAATGTATCTTACAATGTCGTTTAGTGATTTTGATGATGAATAAAAAGAGCTCCAATCACTTGATAAAAAATCAAACTATTACATAAATTTATAAGATAAAAAAAATAATATGTATGGTTTATTATTTTTAAATAAATATGATTTAATTATTTAAATTATCATAAAATATCTTAAAAATGTCATATTTTAATTAATTTAGTTTTGTTAAGTTTATATTTGTTCTAATTTTTTAATTTGGCAGTGACAACAAGAGATTATATATTACATGTTTAATATAATATTAATATTACATATGAATTTTAAATTTATGTTTGTTGCTATTTTTTATTTTATTTTATTTTTTAAAAGAAGTTTGTTGCTAGTTGATAATAGATTATATTATATTATATGTTTAATATGATATTATTCTAATGGGTGAAGTTTAAGTTTAATTGAATTTTATTTAAGTTATAAAATGTATGTAATTAATAATTAATAAAATTATATATAATAATTAATAAACTTAATGTTGTTGTTAAGTTTGCTGATGTTTGGATTTTATTATATCTATTAATCACATTAATATGGTATTAATAGTATATATATTATATATGGATTTAAATTAAATTTAAGTTTGATATTATATATTTAATATAATATTATTCTAATATGTAAAGTTTAATTAAATTTTATTTAAGTTATAAAAAGTATAATTTCATTATCTTTAAATAATTATTATAGTAAAATATCTAAAAAAAAGTATCTCATTTTTATTTATTTAATTAATTTTACTTAAGTTTAAGTCATGTTTGTAAATATAAGAATATTCTGTTAAATATAAAAATATTTCGTTAAAGTTAATGAAAAAAAAAATTGTTAAAACAAAAAATTTATGTTATTTATATATTTTTTATATATAAGAGATATATCTACTTTAAATATATCATCAATTAAATTTATAATACTTTAGTCTCGTGGAACCCTAAACCCTACATTATCATTGAAAACAATTGATTATGCCATCGCAGTAACAATATAAGCCGTAGTACATATAATGGAAAATGTACATACGGGGATGAGTGGGTCAACAAGTTTCGCTTATCTATTCATAATGTAACATAAAAATATATTATAATTTCTATTAACACATACAATGCATTACAATTTAAATATAATTAAGTGTGTATATATATATAGATACGGATATGGTTGTTGATCGCCTTAATATTTTCCAAGAACTTTCTTGATCCATCTGTCTATCAAAAACAAACTCCTCCCCCATAAAATAAAAATAAGGGGAAAAGGAAGATTTAATAATTAAAAAAAGAAATAATAGAAAGAGTAATTAAATCAAGTTGATTCTTCATAGACATTGAGCACATGGATCTTGCCTCTTCATTATGTAACATATTCACCAACTTTTGAAACCTTCATTGCAACTTCGCCCATCCTCTCAATCTTTATACAATACTTATTACAACATTTTATTTATTTATGAAAAAAAAAGAATAGTCTTTCTTCGATATGGCTCTATATAATATACGCTTCGAGTTCAAACTTCAACTCATGTTATTATGGGCCTACTTGAGTGGTACATATCTCTCCTCATCAAGTTGGCACTCCTTTTAATGACATCGAATCCTTTTAATTCATATTCGATGTACGGAAGAAAACTATGGGTACGGTGCCAGTTAAGATGAGAGAGAGAGAGAGAGAGTTTGTTTTTGTGGATACTAAACGTGCAATAATGCAATAATCTCAGCCAAGGACAGGACAGGAACACTGAATATCTTCATTGATATGGCTAGTGTTAGTTTAATTGAATCAGTGTCATGTAGGGTATATATAGGAATTGAATGCACAGGAAGGAATGAAGAGGGATATTTACACTGCACTACTTGAAAATTTATATATGAAGAAAGATATAAACAAAAGTATGATTATTGTCTCATCACCTGCTTTTCATTGGATTCGATATCTCCATTCAGTTAATTCCCCTTTTCATTTTAATGTGATATCACATCGTGTATACTCTTACATACAAACTAAAATATATATATGTACTTGTAGATTGTATGATTTAGTAAGAGAAATTCTAAAGTAAACTTTCAACTTGTTAACTAAATTTTGGTACAAGGTTGTACTATAGCTAGTTGATTTTGTTGAATTAAGTTCAATTCATATATATAAATGAAATTAGAGGTATCAAAATTGATAGAATTTAGGGATACGCCAAAGATACAATACATGTATACGATATACGCTGCGATATCATAGAATTAATTAAGAATCATGTCTATATTTATACAATACTATTTATAAATGTTTTCGAATCAATATGACACGATATTAATAAACGAGTCATAATTGGTATTAATGTTGGGTAAATATGTAAGTAAGTCAGCACGATATGAGTACCAATCAAATACGAGATACGACACCATAAGCTCGGTTACAATAATATAATTCTAAATATTCATTTGTAAAATATACTTAAACTAAAGTTATAAAAATTTCAATATAAATTAAGAATGTGAAATAAAATAAAAAGATAAATATTTTTTTTTATTCATTCTTAACAAATTCAAAGCAAAATAAGACCAACATTTAGAGCTAAGAGTATGATAATTATAGTGAAGTTACATTTAGGGCAATACGTTCCTCATGCTTTTAACTTCTATCGTCATTCTTATATGCTCATTCAATAGCTGCTCCCTTGAGCTTTGTAAAGTAGTTATTTGCTTATTCATGTCAGTCGATAATATCTTATTTTTCGTACACATCTTTTAATTGTGTTGAAAATCTTGAAGCATTGTTTGCAATATTATAACTTTGGTGCTCAAAGCTCACTTCTTATGATTTTGGAAGCAAACATTGGCTTTGATTTGATATTGATGCAACTATTTGTATGGTGAATAAAGTAGATACCATTGTGAAGATTTCAATTCTTTGTGTTATACTCTACAAGAAAAAGACTCTACAACGACGACATCTATTGCAACGATTTCAAAGTCATCGTTGTATGTAGTCGAAATCCACGAAAAATTCTTTTTTTTTATTTATTAAAATAAATAAGCTACAGCGATGACTTGTCGTCACTACAGGATCGTCAATAACACGCGAACAGAACCTCAAAATTCCTAGAACCCTACAGCGATGACATGTCGTCGCTGTAGGGTACCAAAAATTTGGAGGGAAAAAAGAGGCGGGAACTAACTCTACGGCGATGACATGTCGTCGTTATAGCATCCTCATCGAAAAAAAGAGGGAAATATATTTGTCTATAGCGACGACCTGTCGTGCTGTAGGATGGGGAGGGAACTCAATCGCCCAGAGTTGGTTGCCTATTTTCACTCCCTATAGCGACGACATGTTGTCACTGTAGAGTCCTCGTAAAAAAGAGAGGGAAATATGTTTGTCTAGAACGACGACATGTCATCGCTGTAGGATAGGAGAGGGAACTTAACCGCCAAGAGTTGGTTGCCTATTTTTCGTCGCTATAGAGTATAATTTAATCCACTGGTCAGTTACTTTTTAGTCTATGACGACGACATGTCGTCGCAATAGGGTAAAAAATACAGTGGGAAAGTGGACCGCCAAAAAATTTCAGTCAAATTTCACTACTTATAGTGACAACAGGTCGTCGCTATAGACTGGAAGCATAACACATTAAAGGATTCGTGTACTATTCATTATCCTACAACGACGACATGTCATCGTTGTAGGATCTCACCGTTTGAGTGAAATAGTGTGTTTGATATCAGCGACGACATTCTTGTACTCTATAGGGACAACGTGTCGTCGATATAACTCCCCAGCTCGAGCCTTCTTCTTCATTTTCTGCAAAATAAATTTGAAAAACCAGAGTCCATCCGAGCCTATTTGATGTCATTTTTTCCTTGTTTTGGTAATCTAATCTCATTTTCTTTGTATTTTATAGTTTAAAATGTATTTTTTGTTAGTATATGTGTGTATGTTGTTGTGGTTATTTAGTTTTTGGTAAAAATGAGTTTTTGAGTTTTTTATGCTTGTTTTTTTCTTTTCTTTTTTTCCAGATAACAGAGGAATCTACTTGGGTGTTGCTCAGATTGTAGAGATCCTCCCTTGAGTATTGTTTTTAATTGTATTTTTTTTTTTTTTTGTGATTGATGAATGTATTGATGTATGTTTAATTTATATTTTATAGGTGTGTGATTAGATATTTTAGATAGTGTTAATTTTTTTCAGATTCGTTTTAAAGACTTAAAGGATTATTAGAAGTATATTTGTTTGATAATTTGATTATATTTGTATTTTTTAAGATAAAAATTGTATATTTATTTATTTATGTTTTAAGAAAATATGAATGTATGTTATAAAAAAAATGTTCGGTTAGATGATATAATTTTTTTAATTGTATGTTAGGTTAGATAAATACATGTTAGATGTTTAATGTTTTTTAAGATTATAGTTTATAAATAAATGTTGATGAATTTATTGATAAATCATGTTAAGATTTTGTATTATTTATTTACAATATATTTTTTTGTTGTTGATATGATAATTTAAATGATTTTATGCAATTGTAAGTATGCTTTGAGGCTAGTTTTTTAATGTATATGCAGATTTTAAATTTTGGGATAGGTTAGATTACAGCCGTTATACTGCCGAAATTTTTGTAGATTTAGAAAAATTAAACATTACAAAATAGTTTTGAAGTTAGTGTGATTAAATTTTTTTAATTAATAAATTTTAAATCAATTAATACAAATTAATTAAAAAATTATAAAGTGTAAATTAAAATAATAATTTTTCAAGTATAAAACTTTATTAATATTTCTTTTATAAAATAAGTATAAATTAAAATAATAATCTTTAATGGTAAATTAATAAATTTGTAATTAAATATTTGTTTATTTAATTACTTTTATAATATATTCATAAATGTGATAATATATGTAGATAAAATAGGTAATTAAGTTAACTTTACTCTTAAAATTAAGTTAAGATTAAAATAATAAAACTTTATTGTTGTTTAAAAAAAAGTGAAAATTATATTAATAATTTGATAATTATCAAATAACATAATAATTGTTATCCAGATTTCCGGATAGCGTTTAGATTGATGACCTCGGGGAAGCAGAATTATCGATGTCTTTCACGGTAGGTGACCAGAGCTCGCGGATGAACAGAAAGGCTTCGCCTCTCCCGTTTAGTGTCCGGATTACTCTTCCAAGCAAACACAATACGGAAACTCGTCAACTCTCCCGGACTCCCGAAGGGGTATCCTTCGGGGAAGCTCCTTCCAGGAGAAGCTCTTCGAGTGATCTCCGCGGAAGCAGTTCCGTGCCTCGCACGGAACAAAGCCAAACGGTCGAGTCCTGGAGGAGGCATATTTGGAATGATATCCACCTGACACAGGATCCCGCCTGACACGCCCGTCAGGTCAAAGCCGCACACATCCCAGCACGCCTAAGGGTACCTTTTTGCCTACTGTTCCGCTGACAACTTGGAAAAGACGGCTGACTTTGTGTGTTCCCCATACTTTCACGTAAATATACCCACATAGAGTCTTGTAGCCATGCTACTACAGTAATTGTATCCCTATTTATGGCTGGTGTAATTAAGACTCATGTACGTAGAGAAAAACCCTAATCGAAAACCCTAGCTATAAAGACCCCTTCATTTTACAAGAAGAGGGACGAAAAAAGGATATATAGCAAAAACTCTACTAAAATCTCTCTAGCTTCATCTTCTTCAAGAGAACCCGAGAGAAACACTGTGAGTGTGTGAAGTTCTTGTGCACCAGCCATCTTACTGTAACCTTTTCCAAGTATAATAACATCGACTCGTGGACTAGGGCTTGTTAACGCCTGAACCACGTAAAAACATTGTTTGTTTAGTTACATTTCAGCATTTCTACAGTTCTTATCTTTTTATTATTCTGTTAGTTATTCGTTTCCGAAAAACTCGGGAAACAATAATAATTATAATTAAATATTTGATTATATAATGAAACTTTATAATATATTCATAACTAGCAATAATATATATTCATAGAATTTGATAATATATATTCATAAAATTTAATAATTTATTCATAAGATTTCACAATTTACTTGAAAAAATTAATGTTTTGTGATAAAAAAAATTATTAGCAAATAAAAGAAGTATTTTATGATTATCACATTTTGATAATTTATTTTCCACTTGAATTAGTTATGACGATTGACAAGAGTTGGATAACTAATAGACGACGTAAGTCTGATGAGTTTTGGAATGGTCTTCAAGCATTTATACAAATGGCCAAAAATCATGTGAATGCTTCGGGAGAAGTCAGACACCCATGTGTTCAGTGTGTCAATATGCTGAATCAGATACTGGATGTGGTGGAGGCTCACATACACAGATATGAGTTTCTGCAGCGATATGTGAAGTGTACCTACCACGGTGAATTTGATATGCCTCCAGTAGTGGACGACAGGGCTTCAGTGACTGATGAGATGATTGACATCATCAATGATGTTATTGGTGAACAAGACACTAACGAAGAAGGCGTAAATGAAGGGATTTCAGATGGTGGTGGCAATAGTGCGGATAATCATTTGATGACTTGTTTCAAGAGGTCGAAGCTGAGTTATATCCTGGTTGTACTTGGTTGTCTTCCCTATACTTCCTAGCGAAGATGATGCACATGAAGGTTATGGATAAATGGAAAATAGTTCATTTTATGAACTTTTGTAGTTTATGAAATTTGCATTCCCGAAAGAGAATAAGATTCCAGCTTCATTCTATGAGTCTAAGAAAAAAATGAGGAAGTTAGGGTTAGGTTATCAATCAATTCATGCTTACAAGTACAACTATTGTTTGTTCTAGAAGGAGAATTCCCAAAAACAGAGTTGTCCTGTATGTGGTGAGAGGCGATGTGTTGACAAAGACACAAAGGGGAAAAAATCGCCCACAATGTGTTGCGGTACTTCCCTTTGACTCCTAGGCTGAAGCATCTTTATGGTTCAAGGCATACAGCAAATGATATGACCTGGTATAGTACGGGACGATCGAAAGAAGATGGTGTATGCACCATCCTGTTGATGGGGGTGCTTGGAAACAATTTGATTCCAGATATCCTGATTTTTCCAAAGAACCTAGAATTGTTCGATTGGCTTTCGCTGCTGATGGTTTTAATCCATTTGGTAACATGAGTCTATCTTACAGCATGTGGCCGATAATATTCTACACATACAATATGCCTCCTTAGTTGTGCATGAAAGAGTCATCATTCATGCTGACCTTATTGATTACCGGTCCGAAATCACCTAGGAAGGACATGGATGATTCATTTAATTTTTCATTTACCGCAAGAAGCTATCCTCTGAGGATAAATTTACATGAGATGGATGTATCAGTTTGAGCGATATATGAAGAAGTTGAAAAATTATGTCAGGAATAAGGCGTGTCTTGAAGGTTCTATAATTGAGGGTTATGTTGCCGATAAAGCTTTGACTTTTTGTTTGCAATATCTTCAAGGCTTAGAGCCTATATTTAATCGTCTGGAGAGAAATGCGGATATTGTTATTCCTAAAAGATAGTTGTCAGTTTTTGAATCACAATGTCGTCCATGTAGCAAAAATAAAATCATATCCCTTCACTATCTTCATCAAAAAGAAGCAGAGTGATTTGTACTCAACAATTGCCCTGAAATCTAGCCATATATAGACTAAGTAGCTCAACACATATATGAATTCATTAAATTTAATTCATAGCAAACTGTTATCTTACCTTAATCCTTTTGCTATACAGTGAATGCCTTCGAGAAAATTCAAACATAAATCTTCAAAAAGATTTCCCTAGCTGGTTTAAATTGAAGGTAAATTATCGAAACTGTAGAATTCTTACGAGAATCGTATCGATTAGTACTCATCTCATTGGGTTTTCTTTTTTTGTGTCATACTTTATAGATGGGTCGTCTGCGACAAGTACAGTCAACTGAGTGTACTGATGAATTATTTTCTTTAGCAAAAGGGTCCAATCAGAATGCATACTCTTACACTGCTTTCATTGTTAACAGTGTGAAGTTTTGGTACATAGTCATGACGAAAGACGTACCACTCAAAATAGTGGAGTGTCAGTGCCAGGAACCGATGATTTCACTTTCTATGACCAACTTGAGGAGATTGTAGAGTTATGCTATTCACATGGTTACTTGGTAGTATTGTTTCGATGCAAATGATTCAACACTGATGTAAGCAAGAGTCGAAATGTGACTGAGAATAACATAACTAGTATCATGATTAATTCTGAATGGTACAAGAACGAGCAGCTTATTCTCGCCACTCAAGCAAAACAAGTTTTCTACTTGGAAGATCCTTCAAGAAACAAAAATTGGAAGGTAGTAGAAGAAGCCAATCATCGAAAGATCTAGGTTCATCCAAGTATCAATGATGATAACAAGGTTGATGTCGTGCATGAAAGCACTTCATCAAATTTTGTACTCACTGTGGAATTAGAAGAGTTGGAGATTATGCATTTGGATCGACCTGGTCACACCAACATAATTGGGGAAACGTCTCGATCTGTTCCGGATGTTGATAATGATTTCATCAATGACGATGATGATGATGAAGAAGAAATTAGTGAAGATGATTTAGAAAGTGCAGATGATGATGTAGGAATCAACATTGATGAGGAATAATATTTTCTTATGCATATTCTTATTGTATGTTTAATGTGTATGTTTTAATTTCAAGACTCTTTTCAATCAATATATGACTTTTCTCAACAATGTTGGTATTTCAATTGTTTCAAATGTATTACTGAAATTATTTAAGTTATGTAATTAACCACCAACTATAATTGATTTTAAGTTAATAATTATTTAAACGTTGCTCGTTCTCATGGCAGTGATGGAGCGGGTGATCCTCCTCTAGAAACCACACGAGTTCTTACTTCCTTTGAGGCAGGTAATATACTATACTTAGTTTATCTTGTATCAATAAATGACAAAGTGTTATTATTTGATTCAATTTAATTTTATTGTTTAATTAACATATGCAGCGGCTATAACGCCCTACTACCCAAGGACCGTTACGGTGTGCATTTTAAACAGTGCTAAACTCGCTAATCGAGTCATTTGGCCATAATCGTGAAGCTAAGTATGATTAGCGGTTTAGGGTTAAAAATTTGGTTAAGATACAACGTTTCACTAAAACGTTTACTGTATACATTAGGATCCAAAAAAATATAATTTAAAGGTTAATTACAACAAAAGATTTACAACCAGCCGACCTAAGCGGCAAAATAGGGTTTAACCCTAGTTCCTCTTTAAACCATCGGCCGTGGCGGTCGAGCAGCCGCATATTTACACATCATCAACTAAGCTCTCCAACTCAATGATGGTCCAGCTTTCTTTTGCCTTTACCTGCACCACATAGCACTCGTGAGCCGAAGCTCAGCAAGAAAACTCAATATGCTCATGAACAGTAATAACATGTTACTAAATCATAATGTATATGCCTAGCAATAATAGCTTTATTCATGCATGCAAATAAGTTCAAATAATGATGGGGGATCCTGCCCTCCTGAATGGATGGCTATCAAGTCAATTATAATCAGATGAGTGATTAACACTTTGAGGTTCTGATAACCATGTTGGGGCTTGTAGCCCTAATCAGATGAGTGATTAACACTTTGAGATTCTGATAATCATGCTGGGCCGTGTAGCCCTAATCAGATGAGTGACTGATGATTAAGTCACTAACTTAAACCAGATGAGTGACTAATGAGTGAGTCAATAACATGGGCTTTGCACCCTTAGCCATGTGACGATGCAGTCACCTGGGCCTTCTGGCCCTAGCTCTAAGTGACTAGCCATTAAGCTAGACAAGCGCTTTTAGTTTTCATCGAACTTGAGGTCGGTCAGGCATTAATGCTCATGATGAGTCATTCAATGCTTATGTTGATTAGATCTAATCTTTTAGGCTTGTGTTGAACACATCAATCTCGTACTTTACTCTTAAGCCAATACCATATGACTCGTGCCGATTTCTGACTCATGGGTCAGTGTCATACACAAGTAAGCAATGCAACCAAGCATATATCATATGCCAAATATCCAAATGTAGGGCATTCAACATGCTTACTTAACAATCACTAGCATAATTATGATCATGCACAAATACAAAGACTCAAGCTCTGATCAATCTCATATTCAACATTCATGCCATGCCCTAATCACATGTTTCTCATGCATCACATCCATCAAATACTGGGTGCAGTTTTCTTACCTCTAGTTCGAGCGAGAAATAACAAATGAACGACCTTTGAGAACGATCGATCATTTAATCCCTTACCGGTCACCTAGTCATAACCAAATATGGAATCCAATTAATGAAATCAACAATAAAAGGTTCTTGATCTAAACCTCACTCCTGGAACCTCAAATCATACTCAAACGGTTAGTAGATTCGATCCCGAGCCTTAGAAATTGAAACCTCGAGCCAAAAACCCTCAAAAGTGCCCAAAATATGAATCAGGAAAAGTATAGTAGTGCTACAACACTGCCCCCCTAGCGCCCCAGTGCTACAGCCAGAGCTGTCTGGCCTTAGACAGCGCTGTAGCGCCCTCCCTTGGGAGCTATAGCGCTAGGACCAGGCAGAAACAACCCCGGTTCTTCCTCCTTCGACTTCTCCATTTCCAAACTTAAAAAATTGATCCCAAACTCCATCCAAACCCCCAAATGAACCCAAATATCTACTCTACATGTCCTAGGCATCATAACACAAGCAACCTTTGTCAAAAACCCCATTGAATTCTCAACTTTCAAATCAAAAACCCAACTAAAACTCAATAAGAAAAATAGAGCAAAACCAGAGTTCTAATGGATAGAAACTTACCTCAAGCTCAGAATCATACCCTCTTCAATGGTGGAACATAACCCTAGACCCTCAAGGCTCAACTCCCTAGCTTGGTTCCTCAAAAGGAGCTCAAAAATTCAAAGAGAAAACATGGAGAAAAATTGGTCGGGAGAGGAAGAAGAGTTGCTCTGTTTTTGCAAGGTTTCTACAACCTTCTCAAATGATATATATCCCTTAGGTCAAAAGATCGAAATGCCCCCAAGCTTAAATAAACCCTAAACAGCCACCAAGGGCAAAATCGTCATTTCCCGCCTATCTCGTTAATCATAATTAACACTCTCAAATTCCCGTTATTACCAATATTCTCAAATGCTAATAAATCATATCTCATTACCCTTTAATTCTCGGTAATATTCTAATGACCAAATTACCCCGAGACTCACCCCGAGCCCCGAAATTATCCCCGTTATTACCAAACCGAAAACTTGCATTCAAAGATCGTCTCATGCCGAATGGCTCGAACAAATCCACATTATGATGTGGCCTTATTCAAAATTCACCAACATGCATGAAAATATACAAATGTGTCCTCAACGGGCCAAATTACCAAAATGCCCTTATAATGAGAAATGGACCCATATGCATGCATTTATCATCATATAATAATATAATTCACATAAACATGCTTATAATCATTTAATAACATAATAAATCAATTATGGCCCTCCCCGCCTCCTAATCAAGGTTCTAAACCTTATTAGGAAATTTGGGTCATTACAGCAGTTGTTGCAAAAAGAAGAGGTCGGTCTCGATCCAAAAATTGCAGCAGCTCGTCAATGACAATAAAGGTCCGTTGGCTCTACAATTTGATCTGAAGGAGGGAACCTACAAAGCAGTTGATGATTTTGGGACATTGTTCACGAGACTTATTTGTAACCTTATTGGTCACCATGTCCCATTATATTATGACTCGTGGCAGAGTGTTCTGGATGAGCACAAGATAGGATTGATGCAAAAGCTTGAGGTAAATTTATCAACTTATTCACATGTGATGTTTTATTTTATAATTTCAAAATTCTAACCATTTTTTAAGGAATTTTTCATTCTTCCCTGATCTCTCCCTGAGTGGCGACTGATAGAGACTGGGATTGAGCGAGAGTTTCAGGATCGCTACAAGGATAGAAGCGGTCGCAAGGAAAGACACTTCGATGAACATGGAGGGTATGATGATATCGAGACAGACAGAAAAAATCCATTGGAGGACATGAACAACAAGAGTTGGCAAAAGTTGGTTGACCTTTTCACCACTCCACAGTTTATGGCACTCTCATAGGCAAATGCTGCCAACAGAGAAAAACAGAAGTATCCAAGTCTCCATGGATCGATTTCTTATGCTTCTACTCGAATTAAGAAGGTAAATAAAAATATATAGATAATTTGAAATATTTGAAGTTATCTTAATAATAATTTCAATATTTAACTGAGATTTTGTTAATTTTGTTTTCTAAAGATGAATCTTTAGACTAAGGAATTGCCCAGCATTATCGATACATTCCATGACATGCACAATCATTTGACACGTAGATGGGTGAACACGAATGCTAAGGATGCATATATAAGTAACTTTCTAAGCTTTGTATATATGTATATTAATTAATTTTATTATGTATTAATTGTCTTGTTTCTAAACTGCAGGATGCCTTGCAGCAAGAAAGCCAGACAAAATCTCAATCTCAATCTCAATCTTCAGCAACAAGTGCCACTGTCAATGAGACACTAGTCGTCTCAAGGTACTTGGTCAACGTCGTGGCCACAACCAAGGTATTGGACGCAAGTTGAAGGACACTAGTACCTTTGCCTCAGGTGCCACCAGATCCTCTTCACAATTAGAGGCATCACCATTTCCGTCCCCCACAGTCGGCCCTCCAATGGTACTAGCTGAGGCTTTCCAGTCCATCATTCAACACTTCAGTCAAGCCATTATGACCCAGAACAACAACTTCAACCAAATGCAACAATTTTCGCAAGCTACAAATCTGAACATCCAAGCTCCACAATTTCAGCCTGTCAACTTGGACATGAATATGATATAGTCCATGATGACAAACTTTCAACCACAATAACCATAGCAGCCACCACAACAACAACCACCCCAGCCACCACAACGACCCGACAATGATGATGACTTTGGAATTGATTTAGATGACATTTAGTTTGATTATATTATTATTTTGAACTTATTAATATTTTATGTTTTTATTTTTATTTTTGAGACAATACTACTTATGTTTTGTTTTTTTACATTTTGGAGACTATGAATATTATTAAATTGGTTTTATTATTTGATTAAATAAATTAGTTTTATTTATTTAATTAATATTTAATATTTTATTAAATAAAATTTAATTAATATAATTAATTAATTTTTAAAAAAAATTATATACCTACAACAATGACATGTCGTAGCTGTAGGGTGTTTGCTTAACACAAAAATTTGAAATTTCGTGACCCTACGACGATGACATATCGTCGCTATAGATGGGGCGGTCGACGGACCTACAACGACGACATGTAGTCGTTGTAAGAGTTTGTAATTCAAATTTTGTAACCACATACATCGATGACATATCATCGCAATATCCCAGTCCAACCGAAAAAATGGATTTCCTACTGCGACGACTGTGTTTTTTCGTCGCTGTAGGTCGCTACACATACGAACCTACAGTGATGCCATTTTGGCAACGACATGTCATCACTGTATACCTACAGCGACGACTTCTTGATCTTATGGTCGCTGTAGAGTCATTTTCTTGTAGTGATAGTAAATATTACCAACTAAAAGTAAGCATATTTCTCCCAAAATCAATAGCTAGCACATCATTGCACTACAAAAAAAAAGTTATCATTTAGTTACAACTTTTTAGTCATAACATGAATTTTTTGTGACTAAATGTTACTTTTAGTCACGACAAAATATTGCGTGTGACTAAAAAATAACTAGTCACAAGTTGTCATTAATGTAGTTTTAGTCAAAACCTACTATATATAGTGATAATATTTGTTGTGACTAATTCAAATTGTAGCTTTTATGATTAAATATTTTTAGCTACGAATTTTTTAGTGTCGACGTACGTATGTTTAATTGTGTTTTTTTAGTCACAACTTTTTTTATTTTTAGTCACAAATTTAGTTGCGACTAAAAGTAAGATTTTTTATAGTTGAGTTAAATTAATTACAACAATGAGACTACTTAACAATAAAATGTAGGATGCTTAATTTACAAACTCTAATTACAAACTATAATGTATATTTAATCTCAACATTTAATATTTCTAAGTGAGGATCACATCATTTCTGAGATTAAATATAATCGCAGTATGTAATTACAATGTGTAAATTGGAACTTTGCCAATTAAATTTGTAATGTCTTGAATTCTCCGGTATGGTTTAATGGCGGGATTAGTAGGCCGGGAGGGCCATACTTGTTTAATTATGCCATTAAATGATATTATGCATGTATATGTGAATTATATTATGAAATGATGTTATATGCGTGCATATGGGTCCACATTTGAATAATTATGCTATTTTGATAACTTCGCCCATTGAGGGTGAATATGTGTATTTTGGTGCATAATGTGGTTTGTGAATGAGATACCATTATTATGGAGATATATTCAAGCTATTCGGCATGAGACGGTCATATATAGTGGATTATTGGTTTTGTCATAACGGGGTCAATTTTGGGGTAATAGGAATGTTTATTTGATGATAAATTGGGAATATTTGAGATCAGGGTGAAATTTCGGAGGTTTTGACTATAATGTCCCCGGGGGTATTTTTGGGACCCCGAGCATTAGGTTTTATTTGAGGTTACTTAAGCTTGAAGTAGCTGTCAGATAAAACGTACAATTAGAAAACCTCTCGTTCTTCCTTTCGATAGTTCGTTTTACCGTTTGAGCATTTTCGAAGATATCTCGAGTTTTAGGAGTCGGAATCAAGCGAGGATCGAGGCATAGTGATCCTAGGAAAGATTAGAAGCTTCTTAACTGAAGGATTTGACGGAAAACTGTTATACCCAAAAATTGGAGAGTGCCTCCTAGGAGGGCTAAGAGGGTGGTCCTAGGAGACCCCAAGGAGGGTGTGGTCCTAGGAGACCCCAAGGGTGTGTAGGAGGCAAGCCTCCCAAGGTTTTCTAAGTGTTGGCTCGAACGTGTCCAAGGTAAATAGCTAAGGAGGAGGAGTCTCATGCAAGAGAATGGAGACTTAGACTTTCATAAGGAAAGTCTATACAATGTTCGATCGGACATGTTTGGGAGATGCTAAGGTGAGGTTCCCTCAATATTGTCCAAGGTGAGGTTCCCTCAATGTTGTTCAAGGTGAGGTGCCAAGGAGGTTGCCTCGGACCACCTTAGTCCGAGGAGAAGCCAAGGAGATTGGTTCAAGGAGGAACATGGCATGCTAGAGGAGAGTGCATGTTAGAGGAGAGAAGTGCATCTCCTACCACCATGCACGTTCAACCTACCACCATGCACGTTCAACCTACCACCATGCACGTTCAACCAGCCCTTGCATGGGTAGCGAGTAGGAGGTGGACCAACTAGCTAGAGGAGACTAAGTCAGATACAACTTCAACAACATGCGCGGGAATCTCTCATTCTTCCCACAAATGGGGAGTTTGTTATATTTTGAATGTTGAATGTTTATTTGTAATATAAATATAATAAATATAGTAAAATATCCCTATTATAAGGGGATATCAGTTGAGGATCCCATCTCTATAAATAGAGAGCTTATGAGATGAGAGAAGGTCCCTTCTGCTTATTCTTTCTAGAGAGATAAAATTGGGTCTGTCTATTCTAGAGAGAGAAAGTGCTGAAATTAGAGAGAATTCTTGTATTTTCACAATTTATACTGAAGAAACTCAGTTGGCATAGTCCATCTGATCTTGAGTATAGATTTATAAATCACAACTCTAAGTGGATTAGGCTATTACCGACAATCGGGGCTGAACCACTATAAAAATTCTGTGTTATTTACTTTTCTTGTTTATACCGTCTGTTGTCGTTTACATTCTCTTGAAGGTTCGTCGTATTTGACGTTCTCACGTCGTTGGCTAAAAACGCAGTCAACAAAAACAACCCAATCAAAGGTAATCTAAGTTTAAAGTTTTGAGTTTTCCGAGTTTCTAAGCTTTGAATTGGACTTTGTGAATTGTTGAGTTTTTGGTGGGTTTGAACCTTGGGGTTTGAGAGTTTTGGGAAGCTTGGGAACTTTGTTTTAAAGATTGGGGATGGTTAGGTATGATTTTGGAAGCTTGGAGAAGTTGAAAACACGTTTGGGAATGGCCCAGGGTTGGGGGTCGCGGCCCTGGCTCGATGAGGAAGAAGAGGGGGTTCTGTCTTGGCTGGGCGCTGCGGCCCTTGGTGTTGGGTGCCGCGGCGCTTGCTTCAGGAATTTTTGGGGGCCGCGGCCCATGGTGCCAAGGCCGCAGCCCTTGCCCTGTTTTCACCCCGTTTGCTCGTTTTGACCTCGGGAACTTAGCTATAGGCCTTGGGAGTGTCCCTACTACTTGGATAAGTTGGGATTGATCTTCCGGAGGCTAGATTTTGGTGTGGAAACCTATGTTGACCATTAATGTTAATGATGTCCCGTGTTTGGTTATGATTAGGTGACCGCTAAAGGACTAAAGGTTGATCGTTCTCACGGGTCGTTCTTTTAATCTTTCTAGCTCGAATCTGAGGTAAGAAAACTGCACCCTGTGTATATATGACATGCGTGATTACTATTGAGGCATGTTGATTGATAAATGTGGTCATGGATTGCTTATTGAATGCTAGCGAATGTTGAATACTTGTATATGTACTGACTAGTCAGGGACACTGGCCTAAAGAATCAGAAATGGCATAGCGTCATGAACGCCGAGCCAAATGAAGATTAGATCTAATCAATATCAGTGTTGAATGGCTCTAAGGCATTAATGCTGGACCAACCCTAAGGTCGATGAACTTATAAGCGCTTGTCTGGTCTAAGACCAGTTATTCAGAGCCAGGGCATATGGCCCCGGTGACTGTTTGTCACATGGCTAGGGAACGTTGTTCCAGGGTTATGACTGTAAGTCATGAGGAAGGTTATGTTGGTGACTAATCACCATACACCTGTCCTGTTCAAACTTGTGAAAGGTTCTCTTATCAGTTAAGCCGAGTGACCCTAACGTCACATGGCTAGAGAGGGCTGTACCCACTTTTGTGACTGTTGCGACTGTCACCTATTTGTTTGGACTGATGGTCCTGAATGATTATTACGATCATTGTTGATATTATATCATGCTTTATTGTGTTTTCTTGCTGGGTCATGGCTCATGAGTGATATGTGGTGCAGGTAAAGGGAAAGAAAAGCTCACCCAGCCTTGAGTGGAGAGCTTAGGTGGTGATGTGTACATATGCAGCCGCTTGACCACCATGGCCAAGGCCTTCTCAGAGGAACTAGGGAGTTTACCCTATTTTGCCGCTTAGGTCGGCGGGATTGTAAATTTGAAACTGTAATGACCGTTTTGTTCTAAGAACAACTTGTAAATGTTTTGATTAGCTCTGCAGAGCAGTTTGTAATGAAAATATCCATTTCCTTTTTATTAGTTTTCCACCTTAACTTGTTAATTACATTTAGAGCACGTTTTTTACCAAAGGACTCGGGTAGCGGGTCAAATTTCCGGTCCACCGTTCACTGTAACTGTTCTGGAGTAACCAGGGCGTTACAAAATTACATTCTCTTCTCCAAACAATACAAAATTAAGGTTAAGTGAAATTGTTTTTGGGTTTAAGAGTTTTTTAAATAATAAAAGTATTGTATCAATGTATTAAGCTAACTAAATAAAAATATTAGATAGCACATTTTATTCATGTAACTTGTTTTTTTTTTACCATGAACATTTCTCAAAGAATCAAGTATACCAATTAATGATATCATCCTTCTCAACAAATTACAACAACTAATTATGTACATAGCAATTAAAGTATCTACATGACTTTTTCTTTTCTTTGAAAAAGAACTTTCAACTCGCTTCAAATTAGTCATGTCAGTTTATAAGGATTACAACTCATAGCCTCGGAAGCAGGTGGTCAATTTACCCCATTTGGGTAATTGTGGGGTTTGGTCATTTCTATAGTTACAATAGATTGCACCTTCCTTGAAAGAGAGCCGGAGAGACTCTCTAATTATTTACTTCTGTATTTTATATATAAATATATATATATATAGGTGTATGGTTACTACCCATAGATGGTTACTTTCATATTAACCGTTAGATTAAGATCAATGGTCTATATTTATAGTTGTTAATTAATATTTCTAAAAATAAATTTTGATTTTTTCAAATTTTTGGAAGGGTTACTTGATGAAAAACGTGTATTTATTATAAAAATATAATATTATAAAATTTTCATTTTTCAAATGGATGTCAATTTCTAAATATAGCTAGTGTTTCTCATTAGTTGGAAACACCATTAATTATGGCAAACAAAAAATAATTAATTTCGAAATTAGTGTAAAAAAAATATTTACTTGTTGGTGACTTGCTATACCAAATTACTATATTACTACATCATCATAATTGTTAGTACCCATCTATAAGTAGATCTATAAGTAGTAAGCATTAAGAAGTATTCCATATATATATATATATATTATATACTCACACATGCATATAATATATATTATAATCCCTTCCAATGGGAATTGGCATATCCACTTGGTTTAATACAATAATGAATTTTTAAACTATAAGCTAAATTTCAAGACAGTTGAAAAAATCAAGGTTATATAGTTTGACATTAATTTATGTTTTATAAAGGCTGACTTAGAAGTTAGCTCTCTGTTAATTGAATATTTGATGAAAATATTCCTGTTTCTAGTTTTCACACAGTCAAAACTATTGGTAAAATCCACAAGTTAAAATACTTCTCAAAAGAAGTAATCCAAAGAGTCAAACAAAATCTACCTTTGACAATTGTTAATATATAAAAAAGTTTGTGATATAAAGTAAGCTGATATATACATATTTTTATATTTATATACATCACAAATTAAGAAACCCTCTTTTTGTTCTAAAAGTGAATAAGGTCAAGCAAATTCAGCCATATTGGGCATATCAAACCCATCTAACCATTCCGTGAAATTTCCTACCCCATTTCAAACAAAACAAAATCCCCACTTTTAATTCCAGAATATCTGACAACATAGTAATAAAGAAATGAATGAGGCTAAGGAGGGCTTCAACATGTGAGCTAGTACTCACTAAAATAAAATTTGAATTATTTTTGTCTTACCTTTATATTAATCAGTCGACCTGTCAGCCACCAGATAGAATATTAATCAAAAAGAGGCTTTTTTTGTGTAAATATTTATTATTCAAATAAATAAACATTTATTTTCTTTTTGCTTGGTTTAAGGAGAAGATTCCTTGTAAATTGAAATACCAAAAATAATAAAAGATTAGAATATTTAATTTGTGCCCAGATTGTGTGAAAGGAAAGAGAGAGGAGGTTGAGGGAAACTTGTACGGATTGACGACACTATTCCTTTCACACATGTATTGTTATTGGAGAAACCAATTCTGCCTCCTATTTTGGACTCCTTTTTAATCTCTTAGCTTCATCATGTGGTGTAAGGTTACATAATGTATATATTTTAAATCAGTCTAACATATTGTTGTGAAGAGAAATAAATGAACAAGAGTTAATTATTATGTGATAATTGAAAGAAGGGAGTAAAGAAAAAAAAAACCAAGTTCATTATTTTATTTTCTAGATTTTTAATGAAAAACAGCATTCGATATGTCATTACAAATAATTTTGCCAAAGTCTTTCATCGCATGTAGAAGAAGTTATAAGCTGTTTATTTTTTTTAGTATTATTAAGAAAAAAATGTACAAACCATGTGTAGACTGTTCTACACAATGTTACTTAAATATGTTTTGTTGACACAGTCAACAACTTAATTAATTCGATAATACACCTGAAAAGGCCCTCTTTAGTCCTCTCTGTACATTAATTTGAAGCTGCAGTTGCATGTTACTTATAGACTATATTAGCCAGTGTCTCTTTTCGTACGTACAGTGAGTCTATAGACTGAGTCTTTTATTTCTTGTACAATATTGTCAATATTTCACAATGATTGCAAGAAAGAAAATAGTGATGAAAATAGTGTGGTCACATGTTGGAAATTTAGCTTTTTGGTTCTTTTAATTTTGCTAAATTTTCTATTATGAAGTCTAAATGTAAAGTGCATAATATATGACTTGAGATTACTCCTTTGCTCATATATTAGTGTCTAATAATAATAATAATTAATGAGTTAATTTTAAGATTTTAAATTAATGAATGAAGCTTGGTTGATAAGTTGATAAGAACTATATATAGTATAGTTATAAATGTTTGAATTATTATATGGACTAATATAATCACAAATATTATTCTATAATCATAATCATTAATTAAAGGGTCTATCAATTGTTAATAATTATAATAGAATGATCCACATTTACTAATTGCATTAAAGACACATAGTGACACCCTAATGACTATGTGTTGGCCCATTAAATTATAGTTCACCACTTCATATTATAATAAGTTCACTTATACCCCTTAGGGTAATAGGGCATTTTACATATAATGTACGAAGAGGTAATTGGGAGTTAAGGGGTGACATTTTGGTAAGGGTTATGCAATCCATAAGCTTATCTATTGCATTTTGTTCTCTTTGAGGGTTCTTCTTGTGTTTTCTACAGATTTGGAGTGGTCATGGCTCAAGGAGATGGGATGCCCAACATTAGAGGTGTGTTCTTCATTGTATAATTAATGGTCTAAATAAATGCTTTGATCTTGGATGATAATATGAGCATTGAATGTGTTATTGACATTTTGTTGGTATGCTCATAGAGTTGTAATTTTAACAATTGGTATCTAGAGCCAGGGGCATTGATTTTATGGCTTAATTTTGACATAAACTATTTTTTCAAATATGATTTATGCACAAATAATTTCGAAATAATACTATGTTGATGTAGGAAATCGGATTTGATAATGAGTGATGGGTTTTATCTATGTTTTATTGGAAAAAAATTCATGTATATTGATGTGAAAACCGAGCTTTTCTTGAAGCTCATCAATGGTGGAAACCCATTTTTCGGGTTTATGGGTATTTGTTTTTTTTTGGGGGGGGGGGGGGGGGGGGGGGGGTGGAATGGAGGTCATGAGTCCAATGGCGACGGAAAGCGGGTGAAAACCCAGTTGACGCCGGCCAAAATGGCGGTCGGGGGCTGCCGTTCCAATCGGGCCGAGAACCGGGTTGTATAGAGCCGGAATCGTGACTCGCGCGCCCAGTAGAAGCTCAGGGACGACGGAGAAAAATGATGCATTATTTTTTGGCCTTTTTTAGCCAAAAACGACAAGTCGTTTTGAGGGCGTAGAGGTTGTCATTTTTTGGGAAGACGACATGTCGTACGGACACGGATTAAAAAAAACAGAAACCTTTTTGGTGCATGGGAGGCCCTTTTTGACCATTTTTTTTTTTACCATTTTACTCATTTTTTCATATCCTACCATTTGTATATGTTTATGCACAAGATTATTTGTATTTAATCTTTTTGTGGCATAAACATGATTATTTGTTGACAATGATGAATGCTTATTTTCTTGCATGTCGTAAGATTAAGCATGCTAAACTATTTGGTGATGATGAACATTTAAGTATCTATTTATTTAAATTTCGTGTTTTTTCCTCCAAAGTTACATTAAGATCCATTTGAGTAATTAATTATCCTATCAATAATAATTGCTTAATAAGGATAAGGATGCTTAATATGGTGAAGAAAATCTATTGAATTTTATGAGCCACAATTTGTCTATCCTCTAGATAGTAAATTCATGTATTTGATTATAATGTTTCATAGATTGTTCTTACCTGTGAATGAGTTCTATTTTTTGTTTATTTAAAAACTCTAGCATACATAATGATCATTTGTTATTTTACGATCATTTATTTTTGAGAAAGGAGCACAAATGACATGATTTTGTTATAACATGCGTTTAATAGTTATTGCTCTTGTTTCTCATTCAACTCTAAGCTATCCTAGAGTTTCTGTTGTCTTGACACTGAATGCGACCAGCCACAAGTAGTGGGTTGAATCTATCACGATGAACTTGACTTTCATGAAAGTGGACTTGGCCTTGAGAATTGATGCACCATCTAAGCCTGCTGATGATGCTACTAAGAAGGATAAGAAATTCTATGAGCACTGGGAACACTCCAATCGTTGTTGCTTGATGTTCATGAGATATCACATGGGTGAATCCATTCTTGATAGTATTCCTAAGTCTGAACATGCAAAGGATTTTCTTGCTGCCATTAAGGAAAAGTACAAGAAATTCTCAAAGAATGAGAAGAATGAGCACTTGAACATGCTCCACCACGTCATTTATGATGGTTCAAGTGACATCAGGGCTTATATTAAGAAGCTCATGGGCTATTATCACAAACTTAAGGCCATGGGTATGGACCTTAATGAGGATTACATGGTATGGTTGGAGATGTAGACCATTTCATCTTAGTTTGATGCGATCAAATCAAGCTACAATGCTCAAAATAAGCAATGGACTGTTGGGGAGATGTCTGCTATTCTTGCCAAGGAACAGAAGGACATGAGAAAAATAAGGGCAAGAAGAATCTCCACGATGACAAATCCTAACAATCCAAAAAATCCTCACAAGAGAAAGTTCACTCCCAATAACTCTAGTGACCAAAAGCCTCCTAAGAAGAAAAAATTAGTCCTAAAAGGAATGGACAGTTAGACTCATCCTCTACTGGTCATAAGAATGAGTTTTTCAAAGGGAAGTGCAACTTTTTCCAGAACTTTGGGCACAAGAAAGCTGATTGTCGAAATTGCTCAAAGCTCACATAGAGAAGAAAGGTAATTGTCTTGTGATGGTTTGTTTAGAAACCAATATTATGGATGTGCCCTCAAATACTTGGTGGTTAGATACTGGAGCCACAATTCATGTTACGAATTCCTTGCAGGCAATGACAAGTCGAAGAAGACCGAGTAGTTTGAAGCAACATGTGTACATGGGAGACGATACAAAAGTCCAAGTTGAATTTTTGGAGACAGTTAGGTTACAGTTGAATACACGACACTTTTTGGAGTTGCATGATGTTGCTTACATACCCTTTATTAGGAGGAATATTATTTCTGTATCTATTTTGGATAGACAATGTTATAGTCTTCTTTTTGGAACTGGAAAACTTACTTTGTATCGTGACTCTCTTTTGGTTGGAAATGGAACTTTATGTGGAAATTCATATAAACTTGTTTTGCATGATGTTTGATAATTCTACAAAATAGAGTTATTTTACCATATTTTATATGCTAATTGTTGCTTAGTTCTTGAGTTTTTAATTGATTTGTTAAGTTTTTAAGTAATTTTGAATTTATTAGATTTATTTTGATTTTATATATTTTTGTGTGTTTTTATAGTTATTTTGTTGTAGTTTAATTATTTGAATTATTGTATTTAGTTAGAAGTAAAAAAAAATGCACTTTTATTGTTCTTTAATGTTAAATTAAATTAAGTTTTACTTAATATTCTCAAGAATTAATATGACTCATTTTATAATTGAAAATATTTGACTATGATTTAATTTATTTTGTAGGAAAATTATTGCATTTGTGGTGCTTGAAGCGAAAAAATAAAGAAAAGAAAAGTAAAGGAAAACTATAATTTTGAGAGAAAAGCAAAGGAATTTGACATTTTCCAAAGGCCCAGCCCGCCTCACAGCTCCACTCGGCCCACCTGCCTGCTCAGCCAGGCTCGCGCCACCTGCCTTCGGCCCACACACCTTCCCAGCCCGTGCTCCAGCTCCCTCTAGCCTTGGGCCCACACGCATCAACCACGGCCCAGCCACCTCCGGGCCTGCCAGCAGCCCCACGACCCAGCCCCCAGCTCCGTTCTCCTCACGCCTGGGCCTCCCTCCAGCCCACGGCCCAATTCCTCTGCCAGCAGCCACCAAGCTGCCATGCCATTTTTTCTTGAGCCCAACATCTCCTTGTCCCCTTGTCTCCTTATGTCTAAAAATGCCAAATTTTTACCCAACTTCCCTACATATTTCACCAAAAAATCATCATTACACTTATAATTACCTCTACATGTCATATTTACTTTATTTAATTAATCTATTCAATTTAATTAATTTAATTTGATTATTTTAATGCTCTCATTTTGGCTATAAATATGAAATTTCAAGACCATTTTAGGGTGCTTAATTTTTCGTTACCATCATATTTTCTACCATTTTCTCCTATATTAGTGCTTTTCAAGTATGTATTCTCTTTATTTTGTAATTTCTATTCTAGTTATGAGTTTCTAATCTTTTTAAGATTATTAAAGTGATGATGAAACAATATGTAACTAGATATGATTTATTTTGTATATTAATTTCCCATTTGTGCAACAAAGTTTATGGATTTTTCTTTTTCAAATATTTTCTTTCATCTTAAATATCATGTATTTTTTATTGTTAGCATATATTTACACTTTGTTCTTCATTAGTGCAAAATCATAATATTCTTTGATTAAGGTGTGCCATTAAATTGTGCACATCAAATGCTTAGAACAAAAATATTATGTTTTGCCTTATAAATAATATTCCTTGATTTTGTTGTTGTTTCATTGGATTGATTCACACTAAATACTTTGATATTATATTGCTAAAAGTGAAGATAAATCCTATATTAATATAATAACTTGTGTTTAAAAATAATATCTAAATTGAATAGGTGATAGTTTGATTAATTTTGACTATTATTAAAACTTGGGAATCAATGTACTTATAAATATTATTAAACTTATGTTTTGTGGATTCTATTATCTTAATAATATTTCTTCTACCATCTTGTTTACAATTATTAATTTAGTTATATATATTGTCATTAATATCTTTATTATTATCTTTTATTTTATTTTCTTGATACAAGAATCTCATCAATCTTTGGATCTAGGTTAGAATCTATTAATTTTGGTTTAAAATAGTTTCCTTTTTTTTATTTAATTTTAGACAACTCCTTTTGGTTCGACATCCTTGCTTACACTTCTATTATTCTATATGAACGATTTGTGCGTTTGCGATATAAATATTTAAAACATACCCATTTTGGGTCCATCAATGTTGCTCTTGTCGCTTATACTTCTTCTCTTAATATTGTTGTTGGTTCTAAACGTGCAAGATTAGATTTGAAATCTTCTATGTTGTGGCACAAGCATTTAGGTCATATCTCTAGAGGCAAAATGGAAAGTGTACGCCCTGATTTTCCCACGGGCTGATTAACGAGCTGAGCTGCGAGCTAATCATGATTATCTCGTGGACATCCCCAAAACCGGAGCTGCCGTCATAAGATCATACCTCCTTAGCTCGAGGTAACCTGAGGGTTCGCCTCTGGTAACTTAAGGAGGGAGTCCGGGCTCTGAAGGCCAAAGGTCGAGTTCAGTACCCAGATCGTAGTACGAGCTGGGGTTGGAGGCTATGACCCTTTATAAAGTCAACGACGCAAGGTAAACGTGCATATATCAGACATCACGTGTTTGATATATCCCTGACTTCTCGGACACGCAGCAGGAACGTGCGTATTCAGACACCCACGACTGGGTTGGGCCATGTGGCCCATTATCTCCTTACCTATTGATTTGACCACACTTATGTGTCAGGTTTAGGAATTAATCATGACTGTCACAGAATTGACATGATAGGTAAGAAGGTCACGGGATGACCTTCTTACCACTTCCCAGGTGCCTTCTCCTGTAAATATGGAGACCTTGGGAGTTAATAGGTTGGATGATATATTGTAAGAAACACCCTGTAATCAAATATCCAGTATACAGAAATAATACTGATTAGTGGAGTAGAATGATTTTAACCTTTGAACCACTCAAAAAACGTATTTTGAGTCACCATTTCATTTCATAAGATCATATATCTGTTTCGGTTCAACACAAGCACTAATCCCTTTCTCTTCTTTTCTTAATTTCCTGTTGGCGAAGAACCGCGTCAACAGTTTGGTGCTTTCATTGAAAGCAAGTTCGATTAGTGCTGTCGCAAACATCCAACTATGGTGACTACTCGATCCAGGCACGGTAACGAGACAGGGCAGTATGATGGGCAGGAGGCTCATCATACTGCCATCCCTGGTGAACAAGTTCCTGAAGCCCAGCAGCGGCCAGGAAAGCAGCCGGCGGGCCAAGATGACACCGGAAGTTCGGCGCCCCGGCCACCTAATCCAAACCCGTGTTATTACACTACGGTGGAGATGGAGAATGCTCAGCTGAGGAGCCAGCTAGCAATAGCTAGCCAACAGATCAAGGATGCGCTGGCCCGACTACCCCCTCTCACAACCGACGCTAACGTCGGAGAGAGGCAAGGCGAGGCTACTAAGTCTCGCCGGGGTAACCGGTCCATGCATAGCCGCTCGGACAGATTTCCGACAGCCAACTCCACTCCTTCATCACACCATCGAGAGGCAAACTTTGAAGAAGTGCCTGGAGCCAGGCAACAGCAATACAGCCGTTCGGTCAGAACGTCGACTCCTAGCTCCCAACCATCCTCGAGAGCGCCCAGGGCAGCTCGAGGAAATTCCCAAAGGAGATCCGGGGAGGGCTCGCAGCAACAGCCCGTCCCCAACAACCGTCCTACGCCTCGTCCAGATCACCAGGCTCGGGACCAGCCGGTTAGCAGGGCCGAAAGGCCCCCACCGAACTTGATCCGTCCAGACGGAACCAGGATCGCCTCTCCAGTCAGGCATCCTCCGTCTCCAATCAGATATCCATCTCCTCCTCGGCCCGTCCGAGATATTCCAACCTACGGAAGTAGCAGGAGAGATCCGCCATCAGCTGGACATTCCCGGCGTAGCCGGGCATCAAGGGAAAGCCCAGGTCCTTAGCACCAAAGGCGAGCTCCAAGCCTCTCTAGCAGGAGCTACTGGACCGACAGTCGCCGGAGTGACCTTTCTGGCGGAGACCTGCGTCAGCGCCTAAGTTTGGCGCAAAACCCACAAGCCGCTCGGGGAGGCGATCTGCGGGATCGCCTTAACTCCCATAGAGGGGAGCAGGTAGGAGGAGACAGCCATGCTCGCTCAGGGGGGGCCCTGTCCAAAGTACGTAATGGAGGGAATGCCCCAAATAACCTATCTCAAGATAGGAGGGGCCATAACCCACTAAATATGTACAATGGATCCGGAGCTGTTGAACAGCCCCGGAATAACCAAGGACATCAGGACCAAACCCTCGAGCGCCTGGCCTAGATGGAGGAGCTAATGAGGAAGCTCCTGTCAGAAAAAGAAAAAGATGAATATGATTCTGGGGACGAGATGGAGCTCTTTGCCCCCAGTATAGCAGCAACGGCTTACCCACCTGGTTTCCGTATGCCGCACCTGTCTAAGTTCAATGGAGACGGAGACCCGTCGGATCACCTAGGGATGTTTAACACCCTGATGATGGCCCACAACATTGGCCCCGAGTTGAGGTGTCTAATCTTTCCTTCCACACTGACTGGACCTACCAGGCAGTGGTTCAAGCAAGGTAAAAGACAGTCAATCAGCTCCTAGAAGACTTTCTCGGCAGATTTCAAGAGGGCATTCCGAGCCTCCCAGGCTGCCCGCGTTCAGGCCGACTCTTTGGCTAACGTGAGGCAGCAGCCCGGCGAAACTCTGAAGGCCTACCTGAGCAGATTTGCGAACGTCGCTGCTCGGGCCAGAGACGCGGATGATAGCTCCAAGCTCATGGCCATGAGAACTGGAATCCTCGTCGGAGGGGATCTCTGGAAAGACATACAAAGAAAAAGAGTCAGCTCGGTTAACGAATTCCTTAACAGGGCCCAGGAATGGATAAACTTGGAGGAAGCCGAAGCCTCAGCTGCAGGAACCAGCCAGGTCCCTGATCAGCCCGCTGGAGTGGGGACGGAGGTCATGGCAGCGACCCAAAACGTCACACAGAACAACCAGCTCGGTGGAGGCAAAAGAAAGGGAAATGGTGAAGGCAACCAGCATGGCCAAAAGAAGAATAAGCTCGTAGACAAGTTTAAGCCCGTCTACGCTACTTACACGGAGCTCACCCAGTCTAGGGAGAACATTTTCCTAGTTAATTCTACTCGCCTCCCCTGGAAGAGGCCCGAGCCGTTGAAGCACCAAAAGGGGAAGAGAGACACCTCCAAGTTTTGCCACTTTCACAACGATGTTGGCCACAACACCGATGATTGTAGGCATCTAAAGGATGAGATCGAGACCCTCATCCGAGCCGGCCCATTGGCTCAATACGCGCGGAATAGAGTCTCGGCAGGTCGACCCACTCCAGAAGTCCCGGCCAGTCAGCCCGGGTCTCGGATAGATCAGGACGTCCTTCCTCCCTTGGTTGGAGGGGAGATATCCACCATCTCTGGAGGACCGCATTTGGCTGGCGCGAGCAGGGGTGCCCAGAAGAGATACGTGAACGAACTGAAGGCGCATAACGGAGTGGAGTTCGTCCCGGAGCAGCGCCTGTCGAAGCAGCAGCGATTGGAGAAGCAACCGATCATTTTTACGGAGGAAGATGCGGGCCATGTCCAGTTCCCTCACAATGACCCTTTGGTCGTGGCAGTTCAGCTCGCCAATCGGAGAGTGAGGTGGGTGCTGATCGACAACGGGAGCTTGGTGAACCTCCTATTCCGATCCACGTTAGAGAAGATGGGTTTGACCGTCGCCGAGCGGAAGGCGACCTCCATGATGTTATATGGTTTTTCGGGAGAAGGATCGGCGGCCATAGGGACGATCGAGCTGGTGATCACCCTGGGAGAAGAACCTCGAACAGTCTCGAAACTCCTCGAGTTCGTGGTCATTGACTGCACCGCTGCGTACAACGCAATTTTGGGACGACCTATGCTCATGGCATTTGAGGCCGTCACTTCCATCTGCCACCTCGCGATGAAATTCCCTACTTCCACGGGAATATGCACCATCCATGGCAATCAGCTCGCTGCCAGGGAATGCTACAGCATTTCCATGAAGGGAAAATCTAAACCCAGGCAGCTGGCAATGGCCATCCAAAGTGGTGAAGAGGAATCTCAGGAACCCTTAGCTGATCCTGAGATTGAAAAACTTCAAAGCGCCGAAGGGGAAAATGTCGTCTTAAGTGAGGATATTGACCCACGAATAGGCGAGGACAGATCCGAGTTACAGGCTATTGAGGAGGTCGAGGAAGTGAACATTGATCCGCAGAATCCATCACGGATGGTCAAACTCAGGAAAAACCTCTGCAACGAGAGGAAGGCGGAGATGGTCAGATTTCTGCGGGATAACCTAGACGTGTTTGCTTGGTCCCATGAGGACATGGTGGGAATCAGCCCGAGTGTCATCATGCATACACTTCATCTGGATAAAAGCATTCCCGCCAAGTCCCAGAAGCAGAGACGCCTAGGAACAACCCGGGCTGAAGCCTTGGAGGAAGAGGTAGCCCGGCTCAAAAAGTGTGGCTTTATCCGTGAAGCCAAGTTTCCAATATGGGTCGCCAACCCCGTGTTGGTCCCGAAGCCCAACGGAAAATGGCGAACCTGCATAGACTTTTCCGACCTGAATAAAGCCTGCCCCAAGGATTGTTTTCCACTGCCAAGGATTGACCAGTTGGTAGATGCCACGGTGGGGCACGAGCTCATGTCATTTATGGACGCGTACTCGGGCTACAATCAGATCTCCATGAATCCGGCGGATCAGGAGCACACCAGTTTCATGACCCCGACTAACGTTTATTGTTACAAGGTCATGCCGTTCGAGCTGAAGAACGCCGGAGCTACCTACCAAAGGTTAGTAAATAGAATGTTCGCAGACCAGATCGAAAAAAACATGGAAGTGTACGTCGATGACATCCTAGTCAAGTCAAAGACCGCCGATAACCATGTTTCCGACCTGGAAGACTGTTTTAAAATACTGCGGGAATATGGCATGAGGCTTAATCCGCAGAAGTGCACTTTTGGTGTCGCGTCAGGGAAGTTCCTGGGGTTCATTGTCAATACCCGAGGAATCGAGGCAAACCCCGACAAGATTAGATCACTGCTCGAGCTTCCCTCGCCCAGGTCGCGAAAAGATGTCCAAGGCCTGACAGGAAGAGTGGCGGCCCTCAATCGGTTTATTTCCAAGTCCACCGATAAGTGTTTGCCATTCTACAACCTGCTCCGAGGAAACAAGAAGTTCGAATGGACAGAAGAGTGCGAAAGCGCATTCCTCGACCTGAAGGCACATCTGGCCGAGCCGCCCGTACTATCCAAACCAAAGGAGGAGAGCCTCTTTTTCTCTACCTGGCTATCACTGAGGATGCAGCCAGTGCCGTATTGGTCTGGGAAGAAGACCGAGTTCAGAGACCAGTCTACTACATCAGCAAGAGACTTCTCGGGGCTGAATCCCGGTACCCGTTGATGGAGAAATTGGCGTTCTGCCTTATCACGGCCTCGCGAAAGCTCAGGCCGTACTTCCAGTCCCACTCAATACATGTCATGACCGATCAGCCTTTAAGGCAGGTTTTGCAAAAACCTGAAGCATCGGGACGTTTGTTAAAGTGGGCAATCAAACTCAGTCAGTTCGAGATTTTGTACACTCCGCGAACTGCTATAAAAAGTCAGGCCCTGGCCGATTTTATTGCAGAGTGCACAGGATTCCAGGAGGATCTCGCAGAAGATTCACCTCAAGTCACCTCGCCCCAGGCGTCGTGGAGAATCTTTGTGGATGGTTCATCCAACAAGAACGGCTCCGGAGCTAGAATTATTTTGATATCCCCCGAGGGACATAGATTCCACTCGGCCCTGAGATTTGGATTCAAGGCCTCCAACAACGAGGCCGAATACGAAGCTTTGCTGGCCGGGCTGAGGATAGCTCAGGAGCTTAAGGCGAGCTCCGTCCAGTGCTTCAGTGACTCCCAGCTCGTGGTAAACTAGGTTCTGGGCGAGTATCACGCACGTGGACCCAGGATGGCCGCCTATCTAGCAAAGGTAAAAGGTGAGCTTTCCGCGTCTAGGCGAGGCTCGATCGAATAGATACCACGGGAGCAGAACGCTAACGCAGATGCTCTTGCCAAGCTCGCCACCTCTGGGGAAACGGAGACCTTGGGGATAGTAACAATAGAATTCTTGGAAAAACCAAGCATAGAAGATGTCAGGACGGAGGTCGAGATGATCGATGCCAGGCCGACCTGGATGACCCCCATCCTTGAGTATCTCATCGAGGGAAAGCTGCCTGAAGGACATAATGATGAACGACGAGTCCTGTATCAAGCTCCCAGGTATACGATAGTAGATGGAGTGTTATACCAACGGGGGCATTCCCTACCTCTCCTGCGATGCGTTCTTCCAGGCGAAGCAAAGGCCATCCTGCAGGAGGTACATGAGGGTTTTTGCGGAGACCACACTGGGGGGCAGAGCCTAGCCTTAAAGGTCCTGAGGCAAGGATATTACTGGCCAACTCTGTCCAAAGACTCGATTTCATACGTGAAAAAATGCGACAAGTGCCAGCGATTCGCCGCAGTTGCCCGAGCTCCTCCAGTCGAGCTGAAGATGATCTCGTCCCCATGGCCGTTCGCTACTTGGGGGATCGACTTGGTGGGCGCCCTCCCTACTGGAAAAGGCGGGGTCCGTTACGCCGTGGTAGCCGTCGACTACTTTACGAAGTGGGCCAAGGCAGAACCTTTGGCGACGATAACGTCCAAAAAAGTGCTTGACTTCGTGGTTAAAATCATTGTTTGCCGATTCGGCCTGCCCAAGAAGATCGTTTCCGATAATGGCACTCAGTTCGACAGCGACCTGTTCATCGAGTTTTGTGAAAGGTACGGAATTTTGAAAAGTTTCTCCTCCGTGGCCTATCCTCAGGCGAATGGCCAGGTCGAAGCTGTCAACAAGACTCTAAAGGCGAGCCTCAAGAAGAGATTAGATGAAGCGAAGGGGGTCTGGCCAGGACAGCTCTCCCAGGTCCTATGGGCATACCGGACCTCGCATCGGACTCCTACGGGTCATACTCCTTTCTCCCTAACTTTTGGGAGTGAGGCAGTCCTCCCCGTGGAAATTAAGGTGCTTTCGCATAGGGTCCAGTCTTATGACCAGGACCGCAACCACGAGCTACTGTGCAATTCCCTTGACTTAGTTGATGAAAGGCGAGAAGATTCGCAACTCCAGCTCGCCCATTATCAGCAAAATATCACTCGCTATTTCAACTCCAAAGTCAAAAAGTGCGCCTTTAGCGTTGGCGACCTAGTCCTAAGGAGAGTTTTCTTAGCCGGTAAGGACCCCAAAGATGGAGTCTTGGGACCGAACTGGGAAGGACCATATCAAGTCATCGAGGTCATTAAGGAAGGAACTTATAAGTTAGCTTGGCTTGATGGAGGGGCAGTCCCGCGGACTTGGAACGCCATCCATTTAAAGAAATACCATCAATGATTCACTTGTAAGGGCTAGAAGGCCACTTTTGTGTATTAGGCAATGAGAATCAGCTTTTTGTTTATATTTGTACATGTTTCAAGTGTAATCTAAAGTAACCACGAAAGACCCTTTCCTAGTTACTTGGGGGGGCATATGGTACCTGGATATAACCAGGTCACCTTAACGACTTAGAAGTTGATTCATATCGAATGATCGTTATTTTTCTTAAAAAATGCGAGATATTGGTAAGGATTAACGCGAACTAAGTCCTATCCTGGATATAACCGGGTCATAAAACTTAGAAGTTGATTTAAATCTATTGATCGTTGTTCTTCCTAAAGAGCTCGAGATATGGATAAAAGTTAACACAAACTAAGTTTTCAAATTAAGTTCATGGATATAACCAGGTCATAAAACTTAGAAGTTGTTTTAAATCTATTGATCGTTGTTCTTCCTAAAGAGCTCGAGATATGGATAAAAGTTAACACAAACTAAGTTTTCAAATTAAGTTCCTGGATATAACCAGGTCATAAAACTTAGACGTCGATTTAAATCTATTGATCGTTGTTCTTCCTAAAGAGCTCGAGATATGGATAAAAGTTAATACGAACTAAGTTTTCAAATTAAGTTCCTGGATATAACCAGGTCATAAAACTTAGAAGTTGATTTAAATCTATTGATCGTTGTTCTTCCTAAAGAGCTTGAGATATGGATAAAAGTTAACACGACTAAGTTTTCAAATTAAGTTCCTGGATATAACCAGGTCATAAAACTTAGAAGTTGATTCAAATCTATTGATCGTTGTTCTTCCGAAAGAGCTTGAGATATGGATAAAAGTTAACATGAACTAAGTTTTCAAATTAAGTTCCTGGATATAACCAGGTCATAAAACTTAGAAGTTGATTTAAATCTATTGATCGTTGTTCTTCCTAAAGAGCTCGAGATATGGAGAAAGATTAACGTGAACTAAGTTTTTCAAAAATTGTAACCAAAATGCGTAGGGGCAAAAGTAAGAATCAATCAAAAATAAAATTAAGTTAAATTGTCTCGAGGTGGAAGAACCTCATGCATAGGTTACACAAAAAAATAAGGGGAGTTAAAAATGTTGGAAGAAAGGGCACGAGAGAAGGAGGCCCTAAGCTCCGCCAGGTGGCCCCTTGGAGGTCGTCGTCTCGCCCCGTTCAGCTGCGCCAGAGCCTTCCCCGGCCTCGGAGGGCGCTTCTTTATCAAGGCGAGCCTGGAACTTCCCCAGCAAGCGCTCCCAGAGGCTCGCTGACAGGAAGGAGAAGTCAGCGTCTGGATTGTAGGCCCAGCAATGGTAGAACAGGTCTTCCAAGGCCTTTTCCGAAGTTGTCCGCTCAGCCTCCAGGGTGGCCTTAGCCTCAGCCTTCACGGCATCTAGGTCTGTCTGCGCGGTGGCAAGGGCGGCCTCGAGCTCTTGGACCTTCGGGCGGGTTTTCTCCAGCTCGGCTTGCGAGGTCGCCAAGGCATCCTTAGCCGCCTGCAGAGAAGTCTGGTGCTCGCTCTTCATCTCCTCGAGCTGAGCCTTGGCCCTGGAGATGCTCCGGTGAAGGGCAACGACGCCCTGCGAGAGATGAGGGACAATTACCTTAGAAAAAAGAGAAGAAAGAAAAAACAGGACAAAGTGTAATAATAAAAAGCCATAAAAGGGTAAAGTCAGCTTACCGTTAGGGTCATGCCCATTGAGGTCTCCATCACGCCCACCGGGCTCATTGTCTCGATGGCCCGGAGCTCCTTCTCATTGAACTTGTATATGTGGCTGACGGCGTAGTTCGCCGACTCATACACCGTTCCCCGGAAGGCCTCTGGGATCTTCTCCAGGTCCTGGGGATTGACTGGGATGCGTACCTCGGAGGGTACGACCGCCGAAGCCCCGGGCTCCGCCCCTGCATCCTGGACGGGGGCTGGAGCTTGCGGAGGAGGTGGGGGCATGTTGCTTCCCCCTGCAGCAGGAGGAATCGCTCCCACGACCTGGGCAGCTGGGGCTTGCTCCTTCTCCTTTGCAGGAGACTTGGTGGGGGTCCCGGCGGTGTGCTTGGATGTCCGGAGCCTTTTCATTCTTGGCCCAGCGGCCCCAGCTAGGGGGTTCCCCCCGGCAAACGCACCTCGCAGGCTCTCTTCGGACTGAGACATTTCTTCTGTCAAAACAAAGACATGGTTAGTACAAGAGTTAGCAATCATACAGAAACAAAAACAAAGGGGGAAAAAGAGAAATTAAAGTATATGTATACTAAAAGGGATCCTACCCCTCGGGCTAGCAGAACCTATGGTTACGACCATCGGCTCCGGAGCTCCCGCGGAAGAATCTAAGTCGATTATCTCCCGAGCTGGTGCAAGTTCTGGATCTGACTCCAGTTCCGGGCTAGATTCTTCTACATATTGCCTAAGCCCCAGAGCTACGGCACCCCTCCGGAGTGATGGCCATGGCCGAAGGTTGGTCCCATACTCCTCGAATAGGATCGACCTAAAGGCTAGGGTGTTATCTACTACTACGGTACCCCTAGGCCGGTTATCTTGGTAGTCCAACACATGCCGGTCGACGCAGTGGAGCAGGGCTGTGTTCAGGTTTGGATCACTTCGGTGACGATGGACGAGCTGCCTAGGATTGAACCTAGCTAGCCGGGGGTCTGCTGTGGCCCTATCTAAACTCCTAAACAAGTAAGGGTTACCTTGGCCAGAAGGACCCGCGGCTGCTCCGGACTGGATCCTCTCCTCGCCCGTCCTCTGGGCAACCTTCAACGCCCGCTTCCTGTTCCTCATGAGGGGAACTTCGTCGTCCTCGTCTTCCTCATCTTCATTTCCCGCGACCTCCTCCACGATGATGGGCCTGGTATCGCAGGCTGGGGGAAGCCCTCGGGGCCTCCTTAGGTTCAGAGTCTGATTTGGGAAAATCAGCTTGCAGGCCACCATTGTCTCGTTTGTCACGAGCACGCGATAATCCTTCCCGCTGGGGGGCAAGCCCGCCAGTCTCTCGTACTGGGCCCCGAGGGTCACAGATTTCTCTGTCCTCGCGAAGATAGCTACAAGATCAATCTAAGTCAGAAAGGGATACATGAGGAGCTAAACGATACTTAACTTACGAGCTAAGGATGAAAAACACTTACGAGGGCGATTGAAGTAATGGAGCTCGCTGTTTCTGAACCCCGTCGACATGAAGAATTGATCCTTAAAGTCATTGGGGTGGCTGGGCAGCTCGATGACCGCAGCCGTGTTGGGAAATCGGGTCAAGTAATAAAACCCGTCGCCTCACCCCCGCTGATCCGGGCTGGCCTTGAGGCAGAAAAAATACAAAATATCCGCAGGAGTGGGGACCTCCCACTCGTGCTTCAAAAATAAATATCTCAACCCCGCCAACAACCGATAAGAGTTGGGGGGGAGCTGAAATGGGGCCAACTTCACATAATTTAGGACGTCAGCAAAATACTGGTCCAGCGGGAGGAAGGCCCCCGCCTTGAAGTGCTCGCCGCTCCAGGCCGCAAATTCCTCGTCGAGCGGCGCGCAGCTCCGCTCGCCTTCCGCGGGAGGTCGGGCAATCACTGATGCTCTCCCCAGCCCGATGTTGTGGGAGAGGAATAGCTTGTTGATCTTCGTCTGGTCGGTAATCTTTGAGACGATCCTCTCCGCCTCAAAGAATGCATCAGGAGCCACCTCGAGCTCCTGCTCCACTGCCGGCCCAAAGTTGGGAATCGGGGAATCCGGCATCACCACCTTTCCTTTTTCTTGCTGAGAGGCCGAGCTACCGACGGTCTTCTTTGGAGCGTTCCTCTTCGGTGCCATCTGGTCGCCTAACGAACAAAAGAAAAGATTTCAGAAAAGGAGACCTAAGCATAGGGAAGAGTCAAAAGGAGTGTTCTTTGAACGAGCTAAGATAAGCCCAGCCCGTGGAAAGTGAGACCACGCGGTTCAATGAACACGCGCCTGTGCTCCCAACAGATCCCCGATTACTCGGAATTCGTGTGTCTGGAGGGTCAGGTTAAAATTTTGCCTTGGAGGGAAAGTTCCAGTAGGCATGAAAGGCAAAACCGCCTGTGAAGCGTGTCCCCTAAGCTACCCGGTTTTGCACCCAAAATTCCAAAACTCCTACCCAGAAATTTTCCCCAGAAAATGCATCCTGTAAGCCATACTCCTAAAACTATTTCCTACAGCGAAAATACCCTAACCTAAAAGGCTTTCACCCTTCGTACCCACAAAAACCAGTAAACCCTTGCATGTGACTACAGTAAATATTTACCTAAGCTACTGTGAAAAATATTTTCAAAACACACATGGTCAGAGGACTTACAAAGTGTTTGGTTGGGAGGTGGATGAAGGTGTCGCCTAGGTGGGAGCTTCGCCGGAGTATTTGTTTCCAAAGCTTTGAAGGAGTCCTCACGCCTGAGCTTCTTGAACGCTGAGAATGGCAGTCACAAAGAAGAGGGTGTTTTTCTTCTAAGATGAAGAGAGAAGAAGGAGAGAGTTTCTGAGAAATTTCAAATAAAATGGTGGCCCATGCGTAGGGTGGCCACCCCTGTTATATACGCGAAGGGGAACGTAAAACGGGCCGCTGGATGGCCTTGATGTAGGATCCAAGGCCCTCCACTCGAAATACGAAACGACGGCTGGGCATAGGCTAGGCCATTAAATGCGGTTCTCGGAAGACGTACCGTCACCAACCATGATGTTCCACGTATCAGGCGCCTGCGTAAAATGTGGAATGTGAAGAGTTCATGGGGAAGCCTAAAAGTCCCTGCTGTGGCCTTATACGACGTCGTACACCACGAGCAGGGGCTTGGGGGGCAGATGTACGCCCTGATTTTCCCATGGGCTGATTAGCGAGCTGAGCTGCGAGCTAATCATGATTATCTCGTGGACATCCCCAAAACTGGAGCTGTCGTCATAAGATCATACCTCCTTAGCTCGAGGTAACCTGAGGGTTCACCTCTGGTAACTTAAGGAGGGAGTCCGGGCTTTGAAGGCCAAAGGTCGAGTTTAGTACCCAGATCGTAGTACGAGCTGGGGTTGGAGGCTAGTCAACGACGCAAGGTAAACGTGCATATATCAAACATCACGTGTTTGATATATCCCTGACTTCTCGGACACGCAGCAGGAACGTGCGTATTCAGACACCCACGACTGGGTTGGGCCATGCGACCCATTATCTCATTACCTATTGATTTGACCACACTTATGTGTCAGGTTTAGGAATTAGTCATGATTGTCACAAAATTGACATGATAGGTAAGAAGGTCACGGGATGACCTTCTTACCACTTCCCAGGTGCCTTCTCCTGTAAATATGGAGACCTTGGGAGTTAATAGGTTGGACGATATATTGTAAGAAAGACCCTGTAATCAAATATCCAGTATACAACAATAATACTGACTAGTGGAGTAAAGGATTTTAACCTTTGAATCACTCAAAAAACATATTTTGAGCCACCATTTCATTTCCTAAGATCATATATCTGTTTCGGTTCAACACAAGCACTAATCCCTTTCTCTTCTTTTCTTAATTTCCTGTTGGCGAAGAACCGCGTCAACAGAAAGGTTGGTCAAAGATGGAGTACTTCAAGATCTGGATTTTTTAGATTTCTCTGCAAATGTTGATTGCATTAAAGGAAAGTTAACTATCAATGTTAGAAAGTGTAAAATAGAGAGGTGCGCAGGATTGTTATTCCACCTGCCATGGGCGGTTATAAATACTTCATCACCTTTATTGATGACTTTATCTGATATGGTCATGTAGAGCTCATTCATGAAAAATCTTAATCTTTGGATGCGTTTAAGGTTTTTAAGACGAATGTTGAGCTTCAAAAAGGGAAAAGGATCAAGGTTGTTAATTCTGGTAGAGGTGGAGAGTAGTATGGGCGTTATGATGAAAATGGAAGAAACTCTGGGCCTTTCGCTATGTACTTACAAGAATGTGGCATTGATGCAAGATATAGAATGTCAGGAACACCCCAACAAAATAGAATCACTGAAAGGAGAAATCACACTCTTCTTGACATGGTGCGATGTATGTTGATTCATTCTAGTTTGCCAAAGATTTTATGGGATGAGGCATTAAAGACTGCAACTTACATCTTGAATCAAGTACCCAGCAAGTATGTCCCAAAGACGCCTTATGAGCTATGGTCAAGTAAGAAACCAAGCTTACGTCATTTTCATGTTTGGGGGTGCAAAGCAAAAGTGAGGCCCTACAATCAACAATCTAAGAAACTTGATCTGAAAAACCATTAGTGGATATTTTGTAGGCTACAACATTGGATCAAGGGGTTCTAGATTTTATTGCCCATCTCACACCACCAGAGTTATAGAATCAGATAGAGCTGCCTATTTTGAAGATGAATTGGGTTCAAGTCAAGGGTCAAGAGAATTTGTTTTCAGGGAAGAACACATTTTTATCCCTGTACCTATCACTTCCACTCCTATTGATGACCCTGTGATTGAATAGATTCCAGTAGAAACTCATGATGAACCTTAGAATCAAGAACAAGGTGAAAATCTTGATGTTGGGGATGATGAAGTTGTGGTGAGAAGATCACAGAGAGCCCACATGCCTGCTATTCCTGATGACTACCTTGTCTATTTACAGGAACATGAGTTTGATGTGGGAGACACTTCTGAGCCAGTCACTTATCAAGAAGCCATGAATATTCCTCAATCTGTGTTGTGGATGGACACAATGAAAGATGAGTTGATTCTTCGCACAAAATGAAGTTTGGGAGTTGTTTGAACTACCCAAAGGTTGTAGATCCATTGGATGCAAATGGGTGTATAAGATTAAACGTGGCTCGAATGGCCAAGTGGAAAGGTATAAAACTAGGCTTGTGGCTAAAGGTTATAGCCAGAGATAAGGCATTAATTTCAAAGAAACATTTTCGCTTGTTTCTACCAATGATTCATTGTGAATCATTACGGCTATAGTGGTTCATTTCGATCTAGAACTCAATCAAATAGATGTAAGGACTGCCTTCTTCAATGGAGATATGCTTGAAGATGTTTACATGAATCAACATGTTGGTTTTGAAATGTCTGGCAAAGAACACATGGTTTGCAAGCTCATGAAGAAGTCTATCTATAGGCTTAAACAAGCATCAATGTAATGGTATCTCAAGTTTGATATGATTGTCACTACAAATGGCTTCAATGAGAATGTAGTAGATTAATGTATATACATGAAGGTCAGTGGGAGCAGCTTTATTTTTCTAGTATTGTATGTTGATGACATCCTGCTAGCATCTAATAATTCTGACCTATTGTCTGAGACAAAACAACTGTTGTTTAGCCACTTTGACGTGAATGATCTTGGTGAGGCCTCATATGTGCTTGGGATTCAAATTCTTCGAGATGGGGCTAATGGTATTCTTCGTTTGTCTCAAAAGACTTACATTGATCGGATCTTGAAAATATTCAATATGCATGCTTGTTCTCCTGGGAAGACACCAATAGTGAAGGGTGACAAGTTCTCAAAGGCTCAATGTCCACAAAATGATAAAGAAGAGTTGAAATAAAAGTCGTTCTTTATGCGTTACTTGTTGGTAGCTTGATCTATGTTCAGGTATGCACACGTCCTGGTATTGCTTTTATTGTCGGCGTGTTTGGTAGATACTTGAGTGATCCTGGACTTAGTCATTGGAAAGCAGCTAAGAAAGTCATGAGGTATCTTCAGGGTACTAAGGATCATATGTTGACTTATCGCCGAGATGACACTCTTGATATTGTTGGGTTCAGTGACGCCGATTATGTAGGATGTGTGGATGATAAAAAGTCCACTTCAAGCTACATCTATATGATGGCTGGAGGAGTTGTTTCATGGAAAAGTGTCAAGAAGACACTCACAGCTTCATCTACGATGGAGGCAGAGTATATGGCGTGTTATGAGGCTACTTGTCAAGCAATATGGTTGCGGAATTTTATTTTAGCATTGAGTGTTGTAGACTCTATTTCGAGCCGCTGAAATTGTATTGTGACAACTCCACAACAAAGAACACTAGGAGTACTTCTCGCTCAAATCATATTGATATAAAGTATTATTTTTTTAAAGAGAAAGTCAATGAGTCCCTCATTTCTACTAAGTATATGCCTACCACTAGCATGTCAGCAGACCCACTAACGAAAGACTTACCTATATGTGTGTTTTTAGAGCATGTTGCCTGAATGGGATTGTCAGGAGTCTAGCTTGTTTCTCTCAGTGGGAGTTTTGTTATTTATGGATTGCTTATAGCTTGTGTTTTGTTTTGAATATGCATAATAATATTTGATGTCACTTCTTATTGTTGTTAATATATATATATATATTATTTATCGAAGTGATAGGTACAAAATGAGATGAATGCGCATAGTATCAATTTGTCGTACCTCATGCATGTTTGGTTTGTTAGTTAATGGTTGTTATTGTATTTAAATGTCTACAAAGCCAAGTCATATGTAATGTATGTATCCTATCGGTATGACATTATTTATGATTTATTTGATTGTCATATGTGTTAGGCAATATTGTGGTGGTTTGATTATATTGTCCAAGTGGGAGAATGTTAGAATTATTATATGGACTAATATAATCACAAACATTATTCCATAATCACAACCATTAATTGAAGTGCCTATTAATTGTTAATAAATGAGATGGTTCACACTTACTAATTGCATTAGATGCATATGGTGGCACCCTAATGACTATGTGTTGGTCCATTAAACTATAGTCTACCACCTCATATTATAATGAGCTCACTTATACCCCTTAGGGTAATAGGGCATTATACATATAATGTATGAAGAGGTAATTGGGAGTTAAGGGGTGACATTTTGGTGAGGGTTATGTTATCCATAAGCTTCTCTATTGCATTTTGTTCTCTTTGAGGGTTGTTCTTGTGTTTTCTACAGATTTAGAGTGGTCAAGGCTCAAGGAGATGGGAAGCCCAACATTGAAGGTATGTTTTTCATTGTATAATTAATGCTTTAAATAAATGCTTTGATCTTGAATGATAGTATGAGCATTGAATGTGTTATTGACATTTTGATAGTATGCTCACAGTATTGTAATTTTAACAATAAATTGATAAAATATGTTAAATAATTAATTATTGGTATTTTATTACTTACTTGAGTTAATATTCTTGTTTGATTTTCCTGTAACAACCTCTAAATAAATTTGGAGGTAAATTTTGATTCTAGACGTCGTACACATCTCTGCTAGATTTCATAAAAAGAAAAAGGTGATTGACAAAATAACTTTTTTTATTCACTTTGCATATCAATCTCATTTTGATACTTCTTTACAAAATAGCTTTTCAAGCATGTTAGACACCCTATCTAACACATTTGACATCCTCACTAGAGTTTATTTTACTAAAAATTATCAAAAGAAGATAATATTGCAAATAAACGTAAAAAAATATGGTCTATGTTCACTAATTACTTAAAAATTAATTTTTCTTTTAGGAGATGTTATTTGGATTTTATTTACAAAATCACATTAGAAATAAAAATGAGCATTGCTAAAGTTTTTTTGGACGGAATGTAACTATTTTAAGTCAACGCTAAATTTTATATTGTCTAAAATATAATATTTCATTTTAATTTGTTGTTTATATATCACTACAAGAAACTAGGACATTAGCGACAATGTTTGTCGTTGCTAAATCTTGCAGCAACTATATTTTCATCACCCCATATGGTTGCTATTGGTTCCATGTTAAAAGTCGTCTTACAACAATAAATAAATGCTATTACTAAAGGTTTTCAGCAACGACAAATGTTATTGTTGTTGCTAATGCCTTTCGGGATGTTTTTTTTTTGTTGACAAAATGTGTGAATTCCCTTCAGCAATAACAATGCTGGTTAAATTTTTATAAAATGATCAAGTTTATATGACTATAATAAATTTAGTTGGTCTTAACAAAGTGTAATTTTTTAAACTAAATATTTTTCACTTACAACTTTTTTCTGTAGCATTTTTTTTACTTACAACTTAATGACTTAATAGTAGTCACAAATGTGCAAAAGTAAGATTTTGTTTTTTTATTGTTTTAAATATGCACTTAGTTGTTTAGTAAAACAGTACGAAATGTTCATAGTATAGAATCCAATGCAATAATAAGTATATTTGGTAGTGTACAAATTAAAGTAATATAAAAATATAGTTATTATTTGATTTTTTTAGAAGAAATATATTAATAAACAAGCTATAGCTTTAAGACAAAATCGAGCCATTAGTTTAAAGACATGCACCCTTCACGTTAAGCCTCGAGAGAGTACTCTCTATGCTGTTTATGACAATTCTATCTTTACATGTAAAATCCTGTTACTACTCTGTCAAGAGTAATTTATTTTATCCTTAAAAAGTTGGGGTATTTATGAGTATAATACAGCTCATAAAAGCTTATATAGTATATAACTTCAGGGTGAAATTAACGAGAACAAAAAAAATATTTAAACCCTAAGCCTAATTTTTTTGGAACTTGAGTTCTGTCTATGAAAAAAGAGAGGAGAAAAATACATATTCTAGTGAACATTTTCAGAAACAATGAGGAATTAAATAAAATTGTCTGGAAAAGTGAGAAGAAAAAAGAAATAAGTAAATATTGTTATCTTTCTCGTATTTTCTCTTGGCTAAATTTTACTTTTAACTAAAAACCGTTGATAAGTAAAATGTGTGACTTGTATTTCTGTTTAAATAACTATTATATAAAGATTTTTTTTAATAAAAACTTATTTTCAAAGTGTATGGATATCAATAAAAAAAATCTTATATGAGTAAATTTGGAATGATAAAAATTATTTTAATTTAAAAAATAATTTCTTAAAAGTCATTTTGGAATAAGCTAAGTTCTCTAGCTTCTCCCAAAAAAACATTTGAATTAAAAAATGACTTTTTATTTTTTATCCAAACACCTCCAAAATAATTTTTTAATCCTAATAGCTAAAAAAATTAGCCAAACTGGGCAATTACTCATAAGAGTTTTTTTTTAATTTATAAAAATGATAATAATTTTCATAATATTGCAGTGATGATCTATTGCGATAACATTTTTCATGACAATATACAAAAGAAAACAAAAAAACTTATTATTTTTTTTCTTAAATGATTACCTATTGTGATGACAAGTTGTTGTAATACATGTGTAAAAATAGGCAAGCAACCTGCACATCTTAATTTTTGCATTATTGTCATTTGATAACATGTCGTCGCAATATATGTGCCAAAATAAAAGAGTAACAAACCTTCTTCTCCCAACGCCATCTCTTCTTATCTCTCGACCCCTCTCCAACGTACCATTCTCCATCGTTGATTTCTCCTTTCTGACATCATTTCCTCAATTGCAGTAAATATTTTTTTTTAAAGATAATAATGATGATTTGTATATTTAAGTTGTATTTGTTTTGCTAATTAAAACTTGGATTAGAGATGTTTATAGTAAGCGTATGTTAGCATGTGAATAAAGAACTTAACACTTTGTTTTTTTTTATGAAAATAAAATTAAAATTGTAATTTCATAAAAAAGAAATGAATATGAAATATTTTGTTTTTGTTAATGTTATGGGAAGGGCTATATCAAGACGGACAAGAGGGAGCTCTAGGGTCATTCATCGGTTGGGTTAGAGAAATTTTTTCACCATTCCAATCCCACTTACTCAACCAATCAAAAGTTTTATCTGATCCAACTAATAGGTTGGGCAGATTAGATTTTTTTTCCCGTAAAATATTTCAATTTTCAAATTCAATAAAAAATGTAAAAATAATTATATTTGAAGATTAAACATTAACATAAATGAAAGGCCTAAGATAAATTCAAAAAGAAAAAAAAATACATTTTATTATAAATTAGTTTAGATTTATTACAAAAATAAAATATTATTCTAGATTAATTTATAAAATTAATTGTTTCAATTATGAGATAAAATTCAATTAAGTCTTTTTAATTTTTTTTTTAAATAAAGATCATAAATTATAAAATCAGTAATATTATATATAAAAAGTTTAATTGAGCAGGTCAGGTGACATTGGGTGTGTAGGCACTGATTCCCAACTTGCTTAATGCAATAATTGGTCGAGTTAGAGAAACGCTGAGGTTTTCTAGTTGTATTTTTGTCAATTTTTTCAAATTTTAATTAAGTGGGTTGTAAATTTTTTGAATAGTGATAGGGAGCTCTTTCTCACTCTAGCTAGGAATTCTTGTTGTAAGGATCAAGATGTAAGAGTCACTACTACAAAAACCAACACTACAGGAAAAAAGGTCTACAGCGATGACTTTTGTCGTTGCTGTAGATCCATAAGTCATTGTTGAAGCTGTACTGTGACGACTTGTCGTCGCTAAAAAGTCATCACTGTAGATCTGTAAGTGTACGCTCCTACAACGATGACAACGTGTCATTGTCGCAATAAGGTTTTGCTACAATGACGACATGTCGATCGCAGTAGGAAATCTCTTTTTTTTTTGTCGAAATGTTCTATTGCGACGATATGTCGTCGAAGTAGGCCCATGAAATTTTTTAAAATTTGAATTTTAAGAACTCCTACTACGACCGCATGTCATCGTTGTAGGTTTGTGAACCCCACACTCTACGTCGATGACATATCATTGCAGAATAGAGGTGCAGGTCACAAACCTACTGCGACGACATATCGTCGCATAATAGAGGTGTAGTTCACGAACCTACTGCGACGACATACAATCGTAGTAGGGTCACGAAATCTCAGTATTTCGTGTTCTACATGCACTCTACTACAATTACTTGTGTCGCTGTAGGTTTATTTACTTTTTAAAAAATCATTTTAATAATAATTAAATATAATTATAAATAAAACTAATTTATTTAATAAAAATCTAATTTAATATTAATAAAAATTATAAATATTTAATAGAAATTATATTAATATGAAATCAAAATAAAAAATAATTTAGTTAAACTTAGTACAAAAGTAAGTAGTCTTCAAAATGTAAAAAATAATACAAAATATTAATAAGTTTAAAATCATAACACAACCAAACTAAATGTCATCTAAATCAATCTCAAAGTCATCATCATCGTCGGGTTGTTGTGGTGCCTGCTGGGGTGCTTGCTGTGGTGGAATTTACCTCGAGCGTGGAAAGTTCGCCATCATGGACTGGATCATATTCATGTCCAAGTTCACAGGTTGAAATTGCAGGATTGGAGTATTCGGGTTGGAAGTTTGCCTAAATTATTGCATTTGGAGAAAGTTTTTGTTCTTGGTCATCATGGCTTGACTGAAGTGTTGAACCATTGACTAGAAAACCTTAGTTGGTACCATTGGAGGGCAGACTGTGGTCGACGTAAATGGTGATACCTCTGATTGCAAAGAGGCTCTAGTGGCGCCGGTGGCAAAGGAACTAGTGCCCTTCAACTTGTGTCCAATACCTCAGTTGTGGCCACGACGTTGACTAAATACCTTCTAGACGACTTATGTCTCATCGATAGAGACACTTCCTGCTGAAGATTCAGATCAGGATTGTGATTGCGTTTGCATCTGAACTTCTTGTTGCAAGGCATCCTGCAGTTTTGAAACAATACAAATAATACATAATATAATTAATTAATAAACATATATACAAAATTTAGAAAGTTACTTACATATGCATCCTTAGCATTCGTGTTCACCAATCCACGTGTTGGATGATTGTGCATGTCATAGAAACATATCAATAATGCTGGGTAGATCCTTGGTTTAAGGATTCATCTTTAGAAAATAAAATATAACAACATATCAGTTAAATAATTAAATTATTATTAAGATAACTGAAAATACTTCAAACTATCTACATATTTTTATTTACCTTCTTAAATCGAGCATAAGCATAAGAGGTCGATCCATGGAGACTTGGATACTTCTGTTTTGCTCTGTTGGTAGCATTTGCCTTTGAGCATGCCATGTACTGTGGAGAGGTGAAGAGGTTAACACACTTCTGCCAACTGTCATTGTCCATGTCCTTCGGTGGTTTCTTTTTGGCTGTCTCGATATCATCATATCCCCCATGTTCATTGAAATGTTTTTTCTTTCGACCTTTTCTATATTTGTAGCGATCCTGAAACTTCCACTCAATGTCGTCAATATCAATCGCCACTTGGGGAGATCTCTCGGGAGAATGAAATATTCCTTCAAAAAAATAAAAACTTGTTAGAATTTTGAAATTATAACAAACATTACATGCGAATATCTTTATAAATTTACCTCAATTTTTCCCATAATAAAAAACTTGTCTGCATCAGGAACACTCTGCCATGAGTCATAATATAATAGCACATGGTGACCAATAAGGTTACCAATAAGCCTTGTGAACAATGTCCCATGATCACCAATTGCTTTGTAGGTTCCCTTCTTTAGATCGAAATCTAGTTTCAACGAGCATTTATTGTCTTGCACGAGCTGCTCCAAATTTTTGGATCAAGATGGACCTCTCTTTCTTGGGACAGGTGTTGCATATTTTAAGTCAACAATAAAATTAGATTAAATAAAATAATAGCAATTTTCATTTATATAAAACATTGACTAATTATATTATATTACCTGTCTCACAGGAAGTGGGTACCTGCGAAGGACCTGGAAGAGGATTACTTGCTCCATCACCGCCTTGAGAATGAGCAATACTAGCAGACATATCTTTATAGTTTAAATAATTATTACATTAAAATCAGTCATAAAATAATAGTAATAAAATCCACATTAAAGTTAAATACTGATTATAAACTATTGAAATGAAAACATCCACATTAAACTGTTTATTATGCATTGGAAACTATCATCCACATTAAAGTTACAATAAAAATATTCAGAAGAAAATATTATTCCTCATCAACGTTGATTCCTGGATCATCACTTGTACTTTCTACATCATCCTCACTAATTTCTTCATCTTCATCGTCGTTGATAAAATCATCCACATTTGGAACAGATCGAGATGTTATGCCAATTATGCTAGTGTGACCAGGACGATCGAAAGTCATAACCTCCAACTCTCATAATTCCACATTAAGTACAAAATTTGATGAAGTACTATCATGCACCACATCAACCTCATTATCATCATGGATACTTGGATGATCCCAGATCTTTCGAAGATTAACTTCTTCTACTACCCTCAATTTTTTGTTTCTTGAAGGATCTTCCAAGTGGAAAACTTGTTTTGCTTGAGTGACGAGAATAAACTCCTTGTTCTTGTACCATTTAGAATTAACCATGATACTGGAGATGTTATTCTCAGTCACATTTTGACCCTTGCTTACATCGATGGTTAACCATTTACATCGAAACAATACTACCGAGTAACCATGAGAATAGCATAACTCTACAATCTCATCAAGTTGGCCATAGAAAGTGAAACCATCGATTCCTAGCACCAAAACTCCACTATTTTGAATGGTACATCCTTGGTCATGACTATACACCAAAAACTTCACAACGTTAACAATGCAAGTAGTGTAGGAGTATGCATTCTGATTCAACCCGTTTGCTAAAGCAAATAATTCATCGGTACACTCAGTTGACTCGCCTTGTCGCAAATGATACATCTATTTAGTTGAACACAAAAAAAAAAAAAAAATACACAATGAGATGAGTATTAATCTGTTGGAATTTCATAAGAATTCTAGTTTCGATCATTTACCATCATTTTAAATCAGCTAGGGAAATATTTTTGAAGCTTTATATTTGGATTTTCTCGAAGGCATTCACTGTAGAGCAAGAATGAAGGTTAGATAACAGTTGGATATGAATTTATTTTAATGAATTCACATATGTATTGAACTACTTACTCAATATATGGTTGGATTTCAGGACACTTGTTGAGTACAAACCGCTCAGCTTCTTTTTAATGAAGATAGTCAAGGGATATGATTTTCATTTTACTACTTGGATGACATTGTGATTAAAAAACATACAAATGTCTCTTAGGAATAACAATATCCTCATTTCTTACTAGACGATTAAATTTAGTCTCTACGCCTTGAAGATATTGCGAACAAAAATGTCAAAGCTTCATCAGCAACATAACCTTTCGCTATAGAACCTTCAGGGCGCGTCTTATTCCTAACATAATTTTTCAACTTCTTTATATATCTTTCAAACAGATACATCCACCTCATATAAACTGGTCCTCCGATGATAGCTTCTTGTGGTAAATGAAGAATTAAATGAATCATTATGTCCGAAAAGACTGGAGGAATAATTAACTCCAACTTGCACAAAATTTGTAATATTTTATCTTTTGTGTTCTCCATGCCCTTAACAACCAATGTACAAGCACAAATTTGCTTAATTTTTTTTTAAAGCTCAATGATTGTCTTCAAAATAGACTTATCCAAATAGCCTTGAACTCCTACTTGCAATAGACATTGCATAAGAATGTAACAATCATGAGATTTCAACCGAGTGATGTCGCCATCATTGTCAGTTACTTTCTTAGAGAAATTTGAATCGAAGCCATCAGGAAGTCTAACTCCTTTAACTGACAAAAAAATCGTCTATCATCCGGTGTGAAAGAGTAGATAGGATGTGGTTTGATAAACTTGGAATCGTCTTCCTTGAGGTGCAACTCTTCTCGGATACCCCAGTTCTTCAAGTCTACTTGTGCGTTGATGGCGTCTTTAGATTTTTCATTCATAAGAAAAGTACCGAGTAAACTGTCACAAACTTTTTTCTCCACATTCATAACATCTAAATTGTGCTTCAGTTCAAGTTCGGACCAGTAATCAAGTTCAAAGAAAATTCTCTTTTTACTCCAAATTAGCTCTTTTGGATCTCGCTTTCTTTTCACAGCTCTGAAACTGACATGTTTACCCGGCAAACAAATTAAAACATGTGCTAAGTGTTGGAGTATATCTTGACTGCTAAATTTTCTTGGAGGATGTATTTTTTCATATTTCCCATCAAACAAGACATTATTCCTCCACTTATGTGTGGAAGATAAGAATCTTCTATAACCAACATAAACTGTCTTCCCAATTACACGACATGAATGAGTGTCTTCGTTGCATGTAGGACATGTCATATATCATTGGCCACTCCAACCAGACAAACTACTATGAAGTGGAAAATCATTGATAGTCCATAATAATGTTGCACACATTTTGAATACACTGTTCGTTGCAACGTCTCTGGTTTGAACTCCTTCATCCCACAACATTTTTAAGTCGTTTACCATGGGCCTAAAAAAGACATCCATGTCCTTCCCAAGGGATTTCAGACCAAGAATCAATAAGGTCAGCATGGATAATGACTCTTTCATGCATAACCAATGAGGCATATTGTATGTGCAGAATATTACCGGCCACATGTTGTAAGACAGACTCATTTTAACAAATGGATTAAAACCATCATCAACCAAACCCAATCGAACGTTTCTGGGTTCTTGACAAAATCTGGATATCTGGAATCAAATTGTTTCCAAGCACCCCCATCAACATGATGGTGCATCACACCATCTTCTTTCGATCGTCCTGTACTATGCCAAGTCATATCCTTTGTTGTATGTCTTGAACCATAAAGACGCTTCAGCCTAGGAGTCAAAGGGAAGTACCGCAACACTTTCTGGGCGACTTTTTCCCCTTTGTGTCTTTGTCAACCCCTCTGCTCTCACCACATACATGACAACTCTGTTTTTGGGAATTCTCCTTCCATAACAAACAACAGCTGTACTTACAAGTATGAATTGATTGATAACCTAACCCTAACTTCCTCATTTTTTTCTTAGATTCATAGTATGAAGCCAAAATCTTATTCTCCTTCGGGAATGCAAATTTCATAAACTTCAAAAGTTCATCAAATGAACTATTTGTCTATTTATACATAACCTTCATGTGGATCATCTTAGCCAAGAAGTTTAAGAAAGACAACCAAGTACAACTAGGGTATAACTCAGCTTCGACCTCTTGAAACAGATCATCAAATTGATTCTCCACACTATTTGCCACCACCATTTGAAATTCCTTCATTTACGCCTTCTTCGTTAGCGTCTTGTTCACCAATAACATCATCGATGATGTCAATCATCTCATCTGTCACTGGTGCCCTATCATCCACTACTTGATGAATATCAACTTCACCATGGTAAGTCCACTTTACATATCGCTGCAGAAACACATATTTGTGTATGTGAGCCTCTACCAAATCCAGTGACTCAGCATATTCACACACTGATTGCATGGGCACCTCACTTCTCCCGAAGAATTCACATGATTCTTGCCCATTTGTATAAATGTTTGAAGACTATTCCAAAACTCATCAGAGTTACGCCGTCAATTAGTTATCAACCTCTTATCAATCGTCATAATTGGTTTAAGTGAAAAATAAATTATCACAATGTGATAATAATAAACACTACATTTATTTGGTAAATTTTTTTAATACCCAAAGTACTAAATTTTTAAAGTAAATTATGATATCTTATATAATCTTATGAATAAATTATTAAATTTAATGATTATATATTATCAAATTTTATGAATATATTATAAAATAAATTATATAAACAAATATTTAATTATAAATTTATTAATTTACCATTAATGATTATTATTAATTTATTATATAGTATTATCAAATTATTATTTTAATGTCCACTTTTTATTTTTTTAAATTGATAATAAAGTTTTATACTCAAAATTATTATTTTAATTTCTTCTCTATAATTGTTTTTATTCTTTTTCATTTTATTGCTTTAAAATTAATTAAATTTTCTAAATCTGCTAAAATTTTGAAAGCATAATAAATGTAATCAAACCTATACCAAAAATTAAAATCTGCATAAAAATATAAAATCAATCCCACAACATACATAAAATTGAATAAAATCATTTAAACTCTCAATTAATCTCTCAATCATTTATTGTAATATTTAATTTTATTACAATAAAAAATTAAGCAAGTATCAAACTTTTTTATGTCAAATTAACTTTTTTATAACCAAAGTTAAATTAAATTAGCATATATATTAATCTATGAAAAAGTTTTTCATCAACATAAACAATCAACATTTTCTTAAAATAAACATATACATATAACACATTCATATTAATTTATATACACATACATAGATAAAAAAAATAAACATATACATATACAACCAAAAATAATAAAATAAAGTAAAAATAAATAAAATTCCATATATACCTCTATTAATGCTTCAACTCTTTAAATTCAAATTTGAAATTAAAAATAAAAAATAAAAATTAACACTATCCATATTAATCAATTACATAATTACCAAACAAATGCATCAATTGCCAAAACATAAAAACAATACCTAATAGGAAGAGGATGATCCTGTTAGGAATTGTTTCTAGTGCGCAGCAAAAATTGCGGTAATGATAGTATTATATACAACAACAAAAAAAAAATCTTCATATAAACAATTTTATATGAGGATCCTTTAATATGCAATATGTTAATCAACAAAAATATGTATACTTAAAAAATAATACGAAATGATTTGCCTCTAGTAGCCTATTAAGAATCATTGAATCTTTTAGAATATATTTCGATTTTCCTATTCTCGCTAGAGTACTCATACCAAAATCTTCCAAGACATTCTCTGCACCTCAAGATGTGGGTGGGCACATAGAGAACATGAATCAAATTTGTGAATCAATAGTATTCTCAACACATGAGACTCTTGATTATAGGCTAGAGAGAAAGGTTTTTTTTTTCTTTTGTGAGAAAAAGATGATTTCTTTTACTTATGCTTCTTTTTTAAAAATCATACTCCTATTTTCTATCATATAGAATATATAGTTATTATTATCATAATAATAATAATCAAATAAAATTGATCATTTTAATAATAATAAAATAAATGATAATCGAAGACAAAGTCTTACATTCCATTTTAAAACCATTTTTAAAATGTTTAATTAATTAATTAATTAAATGAAAAATCCAATAATTGATCATTATCAATAGTGGTACACACATAGGGCAGTCCAGGAAGCCCTATGCGTGTAACACCTCCCTAAAATAAGGAGATTTGATTTTTCATGCCTATTTATTTTAATTAATTAATAATTCAAATAAAGTATCATCTTTTTTAAGGAAAAAGATAACAACTTAAATTTCAAAATTCAAAATTAAAAATTTGAATTTTCATTATTATCTTATTATTAATTAAATAAATATAATAATCAAAACTAATTTTGACTATCTATATTTATCATTTCTCATTTAAATAAAATAATTGATTAAAATCAATTTCTTTTATTTCTACACAATTTTGAAAATTGCACTAATGCAATAATAAATTGTGCAACTTCAATTATCACATAATTGCATATTTATCTCAAAGAATAAATATTCTCTCAAATAGCATATTCATAGTTTGATCATTGTATCATCTCTTACCTTGAATAGTATTGATAGAGTCGCCCCTGGGACCTATGAACCAATAATTTCAAGCTCCAATAAATAATAGATTATTAACCAAAACTCTTTGTTCAATAATCATATTTATTAATCTCATGATTATTCCACTATAAATATGAGACTGCACTCTTGAGAATTAATGACATATATTTACCGAGTACTTTATTGTAACTATAAAGTGTCCATTGATATAATCATTTCATACAAATTATTCATCTATTGATAATTCATAATTAAGTGGGAATAAAATTACCGTTTTATCCTTTTAATTGTATCTTGATTCCTTGTGTACCATTGACTTTACTAGTGAAGGTTAATTCATAATCTGATTATGAATTTGATGTCAATAACATTTTCAGTTCCAAAAGTCAACCCAATAGGGAACCATCATTCAATCTATAAGAATGTATAAATTTCATATCTGTTAAGCTATATCCCCAGCCATATACATCATTGAGTCCCCAAAACAATAGCTCTTAGCCTGATCATTCTGACAAACCGTAATGCATGAATCAAATGATCAGATGACATATATGAGAGTTCATAGTAACTTTAGGATTAAGATTAGTTTGTATATGATCATCATTTTATGTGTTTTATAATACTATGAAATAGTATTTAAACAAGTATTATCAAATCACATCTGGTCCAGTTCTACATACTCTCAGTATGCAAAGTACATCCACTAAAGTGTCCTACTACATTAGCAACCCGAATCTAGATCACATGTATTCATAATACTAGTGGACTATACTAGCAGTAATTAACCTAAATATTACACAACTTTATTTTGCTGCAAACTATTTAAGTCCATTATCTCAATCTCGATCCTCTCATACCAATATGAGATTGAGACCACATAGATGAACTTGGGAATAATCTAATATTTACTTAATATTATTAACAATAATATAGTATATAAGCTACATATACACAATAATTCAATTCATTTATTCATTTCATTAAAACCTTTGTCAACTACAATTGCTTTAATGGCACAATTCCCAACAGATCCAACCAACATAGAGGCTCAAATTCTTGCACAATTTGAAGAAAAAAACTATCACAAACCCATTTTTACAATTAACAAAAAATCATATAAATATTGATAAAAAAAATTCATTTTAAAGAACAAAATACAAAAAAAAAAGGGTTTTAAATACACTTACTTGAAGAAATGGGGGCCAAAATTGGCCTGAAAATCGCCTACAAGGGCGCTGGGCGGTGCAGAATGGCGAAAATCACCCAAATTCGTCTATGGTTTTTCAGAGTTTAGGAAAATGGGGAAGAAAGGGGCTCAGGTTGGGGTTAATGATGAGGGACTCTATAGTGACGACATGTCGTCGCTATAGACAATACCCAAAATCGTCGCTGGAGACAGAACGCACTGTTTAAATTAAGAGTTTTTGGAACCTATATTGACAACAACTTTGATTGATACTTCTTGGCGGTCAATTTTCCCTCCATTTTTTTCGGACTCTAAAGCGACGACATGTCGTTGCTATAAATAGCACGAACCATTTCAGTGAATAGATTTTGGTCTCTATAGCAACGACATGATGTCGCTATTTCATGCCACAATTTGGCAGAATTTTCTTGGCGATCTATTTGCCCTCCTTTTTTTCGGTACCTTGTCGTCGCTATATACCTGATATTTTTTCAAGGGCCTGTTCACTTTCCCTCCAATTTTTTCCCTTGGTCCTACAGCAACGACATGTCGTCGCAGTATGAATTTTTTTTTGAGGGATTTTCCATGTTACCCCCTTTAGTTCCCTCCAAATTTATCGCCCTTGTCGTCGCTGTAGGCCTATATTTTCAATAAATTAAGTAAAAAGCTCTGTGTGCAGTAATGATTCCCACATCGATCGTCCATGTAGTACTACTCCATGCATGTGTGTGCATGTGTCTAGCTATCCCAATATAGCTTTAAATTAAAAGAGATTTTATTTTTTAAATTGAATTCTTTTCTACACTTTAGTATATATATATATTTATCAAATTCTGACCTATCTTTTGCTTAATAATGTTCATGTTCCATAATTTGAAACTGTCCAATTACAAAACTTTATTATAAACGTCTCTTCTCATAGTAATTAATTTTAATTAATTTAAAATGAATTCTGATTACATACATAAGCGTAATTTGGAGGCATTAAAATTGTACATGAATTTTTTTCCTTTTTGTTGGCAATGGGTGTACTATAGTAGAGAATCTCGCATAGTTCGACTAGCTAAAATAAAACGAGAAAGAGGTACGTATTGCAATTGAGTATTACTAAAAGACATTAATAGTGTCTAACACATTTTAACTTGACATAGATACAATTTAATATCATCAAATTTTATATATTTTAATTTAAAATAAAATATCATCGACTCAATACAAAATTGTACAAATCAATATTAAAGTGGTACGGGACACCAGTGCTCTTACTATTAGGTAGTGTGATAAGTGAGAGAATAGCAAAAGTCAAGTATTGCAGGCGTAAGCAACTAAGCAAAACAATAAAAACAGTTGAGACATGTTTCTCTCTCTCTCTTCTATTTATTTAAAAGGAAGTTGATGAGAGAGAGAGAGATTTGCATGACGCGGTTTCGGAGCTGCGCGACAGGGAAAACACAGCTGTGGTCTGTGTGTATCATTATTTACATTACATAAGCAAAATCAAAATATCATAACAATAATATAAATATTTAAAAATTGTATGGCTTAATATTAATATCTATATCTATATCTATGTTATTATCTATCTAACTACGCGTGGGTGTAATTATATTTTTGTTGTTTTTGCATAACAGCCAGACTGAAAAGGCTCGCTAGCAAGCCTTACATTAGATCCTGGAAGCTGCCTAAACTGGAGAATCCGATGATATTTTTTTCCCTAATAAAACTAATTTATTATATATCATTAAGATTTGGGAAACACATTGGAGTAAATTACTAAAACGCCCCTCAATTATTTTCTGAATAATTTTCTAAAAATGGCAAACATAAAAAAAAAAAAAAAAAAAAAAAAAACTATTGTTGGGTTGTCAACTGTGGAAAGGAGTGACTTGTTGGGTAAGTCGGAAACTCTATAGAAGAAGCATTTAATAATAAAATTTCCTTTTACTTGGAATCTGATTTGAGCATGTGGGTTACAGGTTGCATTGTTCATATTTGCCTTCTTTTTTCCTTTCCTTTCTTTTTATTTTTTTAATTTTCAGTTTTCCTTACACGGTTACAGTTATTATTTTTGAATTTATTGCACTTTTAAGCTGTTTTTTCTCTTTAAATCATGCAATTGTGTGACTGCCCAACAAATTAAAAAGTTTTATTGAGTGTCAATGTTTTGACCAACACAAGCTATTTCATACAAGATAGTACAACAAATAATAAGGCCAAAATCATAATTAATATTGGCAAAATATAATTTTCGTCCTTATATTTTGTCTGAATATTTGATTGACCTCTATGTTTTCTTAAATAACAAAACAGACCATCTGTTTTGCAAAATAAAATAATATGATAATAAGAGCCCAATTTAGATAAAACATTTTTTTAAAATATGATGCAAATATCCATAGTTTTATTAAGTTAAGAATTAGTTAAATATTTAAAATAAATTAAATTGATTTTAAAATAAAAAACTATTTTAACTATTAAACTAATTAAAAAAAATCAAATTGAAACTAAACCAAAATTCAAACATAGATTCACAATAAAAAATCAAAATCAAATTCAAAATCCTAGAGAACAAAAATTCTATCCAAAAACCTCCTGATTTCATATCTTTATATTCACAAATCAAAATCGAAAAATCTTAGGTACTTCAAATTCCCCATCCTTATATTAAATCAACAGTCAGATTCAACCAAGAATCTTAAGCTCAACAAACCGAAGAACCATTCAAGCCCCAATTCAAGGTGAAGCATATTAAGCTAACACATAACTAAAATTAAATCAAGAACAACAAGAATACCAACCAAAAAATTGCAATCAAAACTCAAATTCATAGCAAACAAATTATTCAAATAATCTAACAATAAAATGCAGTATCTAATCATATCTTGGTTTAGCTTTTCATTTTTTTTACAAATTGAAACCTGAGTTCACAAATCTGCTCACTCTATCCCGTTGGCACCTTCCACTTCTTTCCAGAAATCATGAAAAACATAGCCTCATCTCTCTTCCATGGCCTTCGACCCTTGAAAACACGGACCCACCGTCGTTAGACCCTCGCATATCTTTGTGGGCTGGGATGCCACACGTGGGCTGATTGAAACTCACATGGGTTCTCTCAGATGTGGGTGCTCAGAACCGCACGCCTGGGGTCATAGGGGGTTTGCGCGCTTGGTTGCCGCAGCTTGGAATGAAGCATGGGTTGGGGCTCTTAGATGGGTTCTGCTTTTGGGTGCTTGAAAGCACAGAGGTGCGTGTCAGATGGGGCGGAGCGCTTGGGTTCGCTGATGGGGCGGAGCGCTTGGGTTCGCTGATGGGGCTTGGGGCTGGGTTTGGGTTCGTGGATGGGAAGAACAGAAGAGAAAAAAAGGAGAAGACCGGGAACAGAAAAGAGAGGAGAGAGAAAAGAAAATTAAAATATATTTTCATTATTTAATAAATTTATTAATTCAGAAATCTAAGGGTATTTTAGTCATATTGAAAAATTGTTTGACCAACATCGGGTTGAGGGTATCATTTTATTCTATTTTACAAAACACGTGGTCCATTTTGCCATTTAACAAAATATAAGGGCCGATCGAGTATTCGGACAAAACACATGAGCCATATTAGTATTTTCCCATTGATATTTTATATAGAAATAAAAATATTGCATTGAATGGGATTACAAGAAAATTTACAAACATTCATTTTCGAAAAAATTGCCAGTGATCGTAGAATTGCTTTGGAGTCAATGAATACTTCAGTAATTTTAGAACTCATCAAGAAATTAAATTTTATATTTCCCTTACACAACCAGGTTGCTTGAAAGTAATTTTCCAACCACCCCTTTCTCTATCTTAATTAAATAAAAGATTATGTAGCAAATAGTAATTAATGAATCATTTCTATTTTCATAAGCATGAGGACAGCAAAGTCATTTTCAAAATTATTTTCTATTCCCATTTACATAAACTAAAATATATCTGTCACGCATTATCATATTCAAAAAAAAAAGTACTACACTACCATTTCTATTACCAGTTCTCCACTGGGGTAAGAGAGAGAGAGAGATCTCAGAGTTCCATATCTATAAATACCAACATTTCCACCCTCAAAATGAGTTCCTGTCCTCTACAATAAGAAAACTTCAACACAATCTTCCAAAACGCTACACAAAGCCTTGATCACAAGTTTAGTACTTCGTTACAAAACTCACTAATACTACTGTTGCTACTACTGCTGCTTCTGCTATTGTTTCACTTTGTTTCTTATTACAAGAATATTTGGATCCAAGTTTCGGAGCCATGGTGAAGACGGAAAAGAAAATGGAGCAAAACCCATTGAAGCCAACGCCATTGACGATTGGGAAGAAGAAGTACAAGGGTGTAAGAATGAGAACCTGGGGCTCTTGGGTCTCTGAAATAAGGGCACCTAATCAGAAGACCAGAATATGGTTAGGCTCCTATTCAACGGCTGAGGCTGCAGCTAGAGCATACGACGCCGCTTTGTTGTGCCTCAAAGGATCTTCCGCCAATCTCAACTTCCCTCTCAGTAGTACTACTATCTCTTCTCATCAGAACATGATCCCAAACGATGTCGTTTTGTCCCCAAAGTCCATCCAGAGAGTCGCCGCAGCTGCTGCCAATACGACAACGACGACTTTCGTTAACGACATTATTAGTATCAATACCGCTACTGCCACCGCTGCTCCTGCTGCCACTACTACTGCTACTACAACTGCCGCCACTTCTTCATCTCCGTCGCCGTCTTCGTCGTCTTCATCGGCGGTCTCATCTCCGTTTGATCTGGTTGATGATGAAGCTTCTTTGAGGGGTTCATTTGGTTCCCACATCGATATGACTAATTATGATTATCATCAGCAACAGCAGGGTGGTGTTATTTCTCATATCGATCAATCAATGGCTATGATGGAATCTTGGTACAACTTCGACGGTCTACAATCGCCAAACATTGATCAGATGCTTTACAATGGGTGTACAAGCTTGTTTGATCCACAATTTATGGAAGATCAATATGAAGAAAGCGACATTCCTTTGTGGAGCTTCTGCTGATCGATCAAGAAACACAAAATTTTATTCATCAAGATTTATATATATATATATATTCCATTATTCTTTATAATATATATTCCATATTCATTTTCATTGACGATCTTTATCTTGCTTAAAGATTTTACTGACAGTGACACCCCAAAAAAAATCATATATATGTTATTTAGTCCAAGTATAATTACCATAATTAGGAAAATTCACTCTTTGAGATGAGACATTGATTTTTTTGGACTCTCTCATGTGGGTTTAATTTATATATCAAATATATGTAAGATTTTTGTTTTTTTTTAAAAAAAAATATATATATTTTGTTTATTGAATGATTATAATGCAAAGTGTGTAGCTTTTTGTTTATTCGAACAAGCAAAGAGTAGTTTTAATTATATATGTGCCAATGTTATCGATGGTCTTCCACAAGAGAAAATTTGACTAATCCGTTTTCTTTATTTAATTATTATATATGTATGTCTTCATTAATTACGTTTGGTATATATTTTTAATTTTTTTGTATATATTACTCCGAGGTAAGCCTAGCCAGCTACATTCTATACATATAATTATATATATATATATACATAGATGCCATTAAATTATGATATTATTACGTAATGTAAAGTAAAATAGTATCCAAACTTGAAAGGTTCAAAGAGACGCGCTGGTTGTAGTGTGTGGAAGGTACTTTTAATTGTGAGATAATATAAACAGATACCAAAGTACACAGCTCCTGGAAACTTGAATCCATCTGAAACTATTTATTTATTTCATTTATTCTTAACCAAATATGAACGATCAATTTGAAATTGAAAAAGGCCATATATATATGTATACATTTTATAATATATTACACATACATGGGACGAACTAGTCATGAAAAGAAAGATGAACACAGGTAAGATAGAAAATGGTAAAATTGTGTACAGTGTATATTAACTTAAAACAATTGTTTCCTCACTTCTACGTATCATTGAATTAAGTGCACTTTGTAATAAGGTAGAAAAAAAAAATATACTCCTATTAATATTATTGTGAGTTTCTACCCATTATCAATAAATAATGCGGGCCAAGCTAGACCCTGCATGGTTGACGTTACGACGAAATTTCAGTATATATATTTTAAAATACCCTTAAAGATTTTAGTGTGTATATGTACTACAAACCGAAAATAATTATAATAAAAATATAAAGTCCATACATAAAATGTATTGAGACGAAAAACGAATAGGACATTTTTGTATATCCAAAAATTTGATCAAGCCTTGTTCTAATGAGTCTAACACAAAGATCACCACAGCACATGATCTGTCTTAAAGCGAAAAACTGGTGATGAAAGTTATGGTGTCCCATTTCTCTTTGTTTTCTCTCTTCATTGTATTTGGTCCATGTGATATCATATAATCCTTCTTCCATAATGGGCCATGCTCATCTACACTTTGGAATATAGCTCCAAGTGTTTGTTTTCCAAGATTTTGAAAACTCAAATAATAGGAAAGTCGTGAATCTTATATTACTTGTTTAAATTTGCACATACGCTATCTTTTGATGTCACAAAGTATTTTTTCTTTTTCTTTTTAATAAAATTATTTCTTATTTTGTACATATCCGATCATATATTCCAAAAGTGCTAATTTACTCACATTCCCTTCTTCTAAGATAAGATCTTCCTTTCAATATCTGACAAATAGTGAAAAATCTCTTTGATTTTGAATTTTGGAATAGAGAAATTTGAGGGTATACTTCTATTGCCTTCCTATTATTTGAGTGAGTGAATACTTCTGTTTTTTCATACTAGATCTCAAATTGCTTTTTTTTTTAAAAAAAAAAAAAAAAATCTCTAGATCCGTCAATTTTGATAAGAGCTCTAAGAAGCTCTTGTATACAATTATGTCACATCCTTACTACAAGAGTTAATATATTCGAATATATATTTTTTTATTTAAAAAAAAACAATTCAATTGATTTTAAGAATCGGTTTATTCTAGTATAAGTCGCTCATGAATTGGACCCTATGGGCCTTGGATTGGATGAGCCAGAGGCCCTGATGAATTTTATTCAAACGTTCTCATCATTATTTTTTGGGAAAAGTTGAGAACTACCCATTTTTAGGAGTAGTTAACTAAAGTTAGACACTAAATATATTTAGATGAACTTTACCCACTATTATCATGAAACTTCCCAAATTACTCTTATTTGAGCACATAATTCTAAGTGTTGTTGTAATGTATTATTGTATAGAAAAATAGTATAATGAGAATATTCATTATAAATCTGGGTATAAAAATAAGATGATTAATAAATGGGTCAAAATTAAAATGGTTATCGGGCACTTAGTCTAATTTCTTCTTATTTTTTTGGGGTAGAATTTGAGCACATGAAGCACCTACTACATGACAATTTTAATGCTTCAATTTATTCACTACATATCATGTGATCTTCAGAGTACTTAAGAGCATCAATTAGCCCGACATTAATTTCGATGGTACTCTAGATTAATTACCCTAATTTTGTCAAATACTACCAGTTTGTTGTCCTCCAGCACTTTCTTTCCTTTCTCTGTTTGATGGTTTTGTGTGCTAAATTAAATTATTTATGTATATACATATTAATATACATTAATACAGCATTATATTTATAAATAGTGAATGTACTTCCAAGCAATTAAACAAACGAGTAATTTAGAATTCGAAGCACTCTTTTATCTCACTCCATATCCTTATATCAATTTGAAGCTGAGAATTTTCAAATTGAGCATCAAAATTATTTATTATTAATATCTTTTCTCACATTCTTCATAGTCATTTGCAATATTGGCATTTTAAATTGTAAGTAGGAGTCTAAATGTCTAATGCTGAAATTTGGCTAAAAAGCGAGAGAGCCTAATTAAGTAAAAATTTAAATATTCAAATTGTTTCAAAGGATAGGTGAAAGGGGAAAAAAAGATGAGGAATATATATATATATATTTGTGTATAATATATAAATATATATTTACTTTAATGCTTGAACATGTTGATACTGATAATGATAATAGTTTTGTTTGTTTATGTTAACCCAAAGTATAAACATCTGCAGAAGTCGTTCAGATCTAACATTAAGCTTGCTTGACTTTATTAGGACAATTTTACGACAACCTTTATAATTTTAGTTTATCATGATTGAATGGGAATATGTTGTTAATAATTTTAGATTCTAATATTAGGACCTAATGATGAATACGTTTTATACAAAATAGTACCAATAATTAACAGCTTTTATTTTTATCTTATCTTTTAAAAGCAGTTACTCATCATCTTCCTAAGCTGCTTCATTTTATCTCACTCATAAGGAAATGACTAGATAGGAGGGTATCATAATAAGAATATAAGTTGATATCCATTCCAATTCCTAAAAACATTAATAAATGTGATAAGTGTCAATTTATTTATTTTTCAGTGTTTAAGAGTTTAGTTCTTTCTATATATTAGTATTAATAGTTTTTTTTGCGTTTATTAGGAGTTTTAAAATGTTACATGAGAAAAAGATAATCACAGAGCACCATAAAGAAAAATGCTCGTCTTGGTGCTACGCTTAGCTAGGCAATGATTTGGGACGTGTTCTAGTTTCTGGGTGATGCGACTTTGTTCAAATAGTGTTGCAGGGTTGCTTCATTCCAGTTGTGAGAGTCTCTAGGTGTTGTATGCTGTTATTGTATAGCGTTGCAGGGCTGTTACAAAATTTTGGACATAATTTGCATTAGTAATGTGACAGTGGTGTAGTATAAGTTCACTACAGGAAAAAATCTCTACAACGACGACATCTATTGCGACAAGTATGTAGTCGAAATACATGAAAAATTCATTTTTTTAATTTATTAAAATAAATAAGTTATAGTGACAACATGTCTTCGTTGTAGGATACCAGGAATTTGGAAGGAATAAGAGGTGGGAACTGTCTGTCGTCGCTGTAGAGTCCTCGTTGAAAAAAAAAGAGGGAAATATTTTTGTCGTCACTATAGGGTACGAAGGGAACTTGACCGCAAGAAGTTGATTATCAATTTTCACTCCCTAGTCGCTATAGAGACCCATTTAACCGAGTGAGCACTTAAAGTCATCGCTATAGGGTAAAAAAAACAGAGGGAAAGTGGATCGCCAAAACATTCAGTCACTACTATAAAAACGGGATTTTCCGACAGCTTTTAACTGTCGCTATTGAGTAACGACGACAGTCGACTAACTGTCGTATTTGCCTATGCCGGCGTAGGGATAGCCACGTCGACAGTTATTAGGTGTCGCCGTTCCTGGCTACGCCGACCGTTATTAGGTGTCGCCGACGGTGACCCCTAATAACTGTCGTGATTGACTGTCTATGGTGACAGTTTTTAACTGTCGCAAAGTTTCCATACCAGAGGACACTGCATATATGTTGTCAATGCCCCTGGTTTCAAAATCAACGCAAAAATTGCAGTAAAAGAATGCACATAAAAAATTAAATTAACATTGGTAACATTAACTTTATATTTGATTAGTTCTAACACTTTCTAAATAAAAGAAATACATAGTTCCAAAAAAGTTTGTCATAAAATGAATAATTAGCACAGTATGCACCTCAAAAAGATAAATTAACTCAACCTATAATTTGTTAGATTGATTCTGTATTTGATTAGTTCTAACAATTTCTAATAAAAGAAATACAAAGTTCAAAAAATGACTAAATCCCATCACATAGGTACTAAGCATGCATGCCATCATTTAGCGAGATGCGGTAGAATATATTTTGCCCACTCTTCTTGAACTTCATTAAATTCAGCGTCAGTATATAGTAAATCTGAATTGAACTGCAAATAATTGAAATTATAAGTTACATGTCAAATATATATGAAATTAAAATATAACTTTATTAAAGTTAAAAGATAAACACATTTAATTATTACATTATTCGATAGATATGCTCTGGTTATTTGTTGTGAAATGAGATCCCTAGCATACTTCATGCAGTAGATACCGCACTCTGTGGTTTTTGGTTGTTGTCGGCACCGTTAACATAGAAAAATATAAAAGTATATTACATATACTTGTTAGTATACTTATAATTTAAATCTTATGTTTTATAAAGTTGAATGTTACTTACTTTTGGACTATAATACTTTAGACTTACAACTCTTTTTCCTTTTTCCGCGTGAAAGCACTATACATAATAAAAGTATTTTAATTAGCAAACAAGTACTATTAAAAATATAATATACTTTAAGGAATGAAACTTATATAAACTTACAAGCGAACTATATTTTTAATCTCAATGCGTAATTGAAGGTTAATGGGATCCAAGATCACCACTGAATATGAGTGAGGTTGAAATAGCAATAACATCCAATGTTCACTAGAAAACAAACAATCAAATATTTAGAAGATGACTATATGAATTTAACATTTCAAAACTCAATATAAACTTACTTGTTATTCCAGGGACAAAGAAGGAACTACTTCTCTCCCATTTGAATGAATCGATCTTTAAGTGCTTGGGCACGCTTATTCTCATGACCAACACTAACTTCACCTGGATGCTGAAATGCGTACAAATGATCCAACCCATTGGTATGTATTATATCATCCAACAACCTAGAAATTAATCATATTTAATTATAAAAGGCATGCATATAATTTAATCTTTAAATTATAAAAGACATGAATATATACCTCAAATACAATATCATTGGAGTTTTCCCAATCTTGTCCATGTTGCAAAATTGTGTCACATCATCCTTGAAAAGCATAGCAATTGTGTTGTATCAAAAAACATGCGATGGCATATTAATCTTCTTGTGGTAGTCATTATCCCATGGTGATACAAACTTCAATAAAGAGGTCAAATTGCTTGACATAGATGCCGAATCATTGTGAGAGATTGACACTACCTCCTGTGTCAATGGCTCTACACGCGGAAGCTTTGGGGGTTGTGGATGTTGAGTGGAAGGTATCATCGCTTCTTCTCTCTCATCATCATTCACATAATCACAATTATTCTTCTTAGATGGAGATTCTCTACTAAATGTGATTTTTTCTCCATGCATAAACCACATTTTATAACTTTTATCTATTTCATACTTAAATAAGTAACCCTTTATCTCAGTAATTTTCATTCTTTGAACATTACCACACTTAATCTAAGGGCAACAAATGTTATTAAGATCTTTAGCATTTCTTGCGCAAAACTCCAAGAAATGCTCAACTCCATCCTTATATTTCACTGATAATCTATCCACTGACATCCAATCTTTATCGATTGCCATTATTTTGTCTAAAAATATACACACAAAAAAACTATTTTCAGAATTATGTTCAATTAAATAATCTAAAAAAAATTGACAGACTTTCATCTGTTAATATAACATATCCAATTTAGAATATAATTGAAATTAATGAGTGAAATATTATAACATGGAATATGATTGGTGATTTTTAATCCCAAATCTCATATTTCGGTGGCTGATTTTTTTCTCTAAAAAATATTTCACTCTTTCTCTCTCTAAACCTCGTGGTCGGCGATCACAGCAGCAACCATGGCTTTCAGAGGGGTAAGCTTAAAGCTTCTGCCTTTTCTTATTCAGCTCCTTGAATCAATTCCTATATTGTGTTATATTCTTTCATCTACAAATTATATGATTGTTGTCTGGTGTTCTTTTGAAAATTTTGGTAATTTATAAGAAAATTATAATCTTTTGGATGTAAGTAACTGTAGCGATACTTTATCTGAAACTAGGATTTGGGATTAGTTTATTAATTAATTTATTATTATTTGTTGCTTTTCAAATTGGATGCTGCTTCATATGCTTTTGGTTCTAGATTGATTAAAGTTCCAATTTTTATTCCCCAAACCCAAATTCTGTTTATTTATCAATGTAACATTTTCATAATTGTAATTTTTTAACGCTATATTGTAACTTTTTAAAGCTTTAATCTTTTACCATTAGCCTCTTTACCATTAGTCTTTTACTGGATAGAGAGTAGAATACATATTATATATACATATACACATGTATAATTTGTATCATTTTTTAGATTCAAATAATTAGTCCTCCACTGGAAGATGGAAACTAGAATTTTAGGATCGACTTTACACTCAAATCACTCATGAGTATGGAACACATCACAACATCACTTGACTTAAGCCTCATGAGTAGAATGTAATTATTTGAAAGCATCATGGAAGTTAATAGGTTGTTTTGTAGTTATGTTATGTTCTTTTCTGTTAATGTTGTTTTGGAGAAACTATTATTGTTATTTTTTTTATATGGGGTTTGATATAGGAAATGCTTCGTCTGGCATGGGTGTGGATGAAAAGAAGAGCCACCATTAGTAAAATTTATGAATAATGCTGACTTATTTATCGGCAAGGACAAATTTACTGAAGTTGAGAAGTTGAAGGTATAGCATGCATAAAGTGATGTTTAATGTCTCACTTAATTGTTTCATGTGAATTTAATTGTGATCATTTAGAGCATTTGATTGATGACTAAAGTTAAATTATGCTAATTTGAAATAAATAGATAGTATTTGTTTTAGATATTTAGACAAGGAGTAAGTATGAATTGAAAATGAGGGTGTCAATTCTTTTAATCAATTGGAATTTTTTGTAAAGGTGATGAATTTTTATTCTTTTTATATAGGCTTTACTAGCATCAGAAACAGAGAAATCTGAGGAGGCCATTCTGAGGAGGCCATTTAGGTTTATGCTGCCGAGCAAACAAAGAATGAGGAATTGACCAGGAAGCTTGAAGTTGCGGAGAAGAAAGCAGATCAATTTGAAGATTCATTGCAGAGGTTTGAAAGTTTGAAGTAGTCAAAATAATTGACTACTTGAGCTCTAGTTGAATATAAATGAAAGTGAAATGTTAATCTTTCATAATCTAAATCATTCATGCTATTTTTTATGATTTAAAACGGATAGCACTTCCCCTATATTTGTAACCTAACCATCTATCAATATAAATTCAAATAATTCACTCAATTCAAACAACAAATAATTTTTCTTCCTTATATATCCCCCAACACGCAATTATATAAATATATATATATCACAGAACCTACTTCACTAAGATATGCAAGTTCTCAACCTTTCGTTATCATCGCAACACACAATTATAATTTCAGAACCTACTTCACTATGGATGAATATTTAAGATACTCAAACTCCTCTAACATATACTTGTATAATATTTTTTTTAAGAAAATATACCTCTGAATATGTTTAAACAATTAAAATCCAAATTAATAAGTTTTAACTATTAAAACATACTTGAGATGATCTATTTGAACTTTATATTGTTTTCTGAAGCAAAAATTTGAGCTCAAGAGTTTTATCTCAAAGAGCCTTTCAAAAACATGAAATAAATAAATAAAAAAAGAATAAGTTTATGCTTAAATCTGTGTCAACATTTACTTTCTAAAATAATAATACTAATAACATAATTAATTTGTAAGAATTTACCAAATAGACCCCAATATATAGTACTGTCTAGTGGGTCTTTCACATACACTTGTTAACTTCATATATGACAGCTGATTTGTGTTGATTCCCATCATAATCTTGTCCTTTACAAACTTAAGATCAACTGTACTAACTACTTTAGCACCATTCATTACAGTCTTACTCTATTTAGTGTCCATATCCAGCTCGCATCATGTCCATGAAATACTTTATAGCTTCTAAAGCTTCATAATCAGCTAAAACACCACTTATAGAATTCCATGGCATCAAGAAGAAGACTTTATGGCACTCAGTAATATACCCTGCTTCAAAGTAGAAACAAGTTACACAATTTAACAAATTAAACAATTAGAAAAGAGAAGAAACTTCAGCAAAAGAAATATAAATGACATCATGACTATGAAAACACACGAAGAACAAGAAGACAAACATAGTAACAGGGAATATCAGGGCATTTCTAAAAGGTGTAAGAGATTACTGCTTTAAATGAGTTAATGGGATCAAGCAACAAGAAGGAAATAGCATGCGCAAATATTTAAATGACCCTCTTCCTTTCTCTCTCTGATTTTCTTTCACAAATTCAAATAAATCTCTCCTAAACTCTCGATAATCTCCATCCTCACCTCTAAACAGCCACCTATTAATTTACCAAAGAGTAATAAGTTTGATGTTGATTACATGTAATTTTTGAACAGCTGGAGAGTAGAGTACTACGTGCGTAGAAGTAGTCTAGTAATGTGGTGGTGCGTATGTATGTATGTATATTATAATTTGACGTTGATAATTGCGTGACCCAATTGCTGATAATTGAAATTGATTTAAAATGAAAATAAAGCAAACAAGAAACTAAAAAGTGCACAAACTAAATGGGAACCAATCTGAAATAGGCAGCACACTAAGTGCATTTTATCAAACACTTTGTGTGCGACTTAAAATCCAAATTAACTTTGAATTTACAACTACAAATTCAGATCCTAAACTTTGAGATTTTAGGATTTTAAACTTTAAAATCTTTAAATCTATACAAAGAAATCCAATAATAAGTCAAAACTACAATTAAACACACAAAACATAAATCTCATACCAAAATAACAAATAAATGGCTACCTTGCGGTAGTTGGAAGATGGAGGAGACGCGTGGCTGGTGGACTTCGATCGTCGCAGGTGGCTGGTTGTTCGGCATTGATGGCGTCATAAGTGGTTGGTGGTTCGACGTCGCACGCGGTTGGCTGGTGGCTGAAGGTTCGGCTGGAAGAAGAGGCTGAACGTTCGATGGGAAGAAAGAAATAGGGAAGAGGGAAAAAGAGAGGTGTGGGGGGAAACTAAAATTTTTAGAGCCTAATTTTTTTAAGGGGCAATGCCGATAGCTATAAGCTGTCGCAATTGCCTCCAATCCAATAGCGACAACTTATAGGTATCGGCATTGCCCCGTAAAAAAATTCAGTTTCCCAATAGCAATCCATTTTAATTATCGGCATTACTCCAATACGTTTTTATAAAAAAATATTTAAACATATATATTAATAAAAAAATCATAACTAATAAATTTATATATTAAATTTTTTTACAATATTTTTTCAATTAATAAAACAACTCTTTTTTAACTAATACAAATTTTATAAATGTGTTAAAGAATAATATAGTTAATTTAATTTATAAATATGTTAAAGAATAATAAATTTAAATTTTGATATAAAAATTATTATAAATACATAAGCTAATAATATGAAAAATTTAGAAAAAAAAAATAGTTTTAAAAGTTTTTAATAAATACATAATTTTTATAAATATATATTTACATAATTTAATTTATTTTTAAAATTATACTATTCATTAATTTTTTTACAATATTTTTTCAATTAATAAAACAACTCTTTTTTAACTAATATAAATTTTATAAATGTGTTAAAGAATAATATAGTTAATTTTATAAATATGTTAAAGAATAATAAATTTAAATTTTGATATAAAAATTATTATAAATACAAAGTTAATAATATGAAAAATTTAGAAACAAAAAAATCTAGTTTTAAAAGTTTATAATAAATACATAATTTTTATAAATATATATATTTACATAATTTACTTTGTTTTTAAAATTATACTATTCATTAATTTTTTTACAATATTTTTCCAATTAATAAAACAACTCTATTTTAACTAATACAAATTTTATAAATATGTTAAAGAATAATATAGTTAATACTATAGTTAATTTTATAAATATGTTAAACAATAATAAATTTTAATTTTAATATAAAAATTATTATAAATACAAAAGTTAATAATATGAAAAATTTAGAAAAAAAAATATAGTTTTAAATTTTTTTAATAAATACATAATTTTTATAAACATATATATTTACATAATTTAGTTTATTTTTAAAATTATAATATTCATTAATTATAATTTTTTATTTGAATTTTGGTGACATTTTATGACTGTCGGCATTTGACTTTTATTAACTGTCGGCGTTGGGGTCAATAGCGACATATTTTAACTGTCGGCATTGGTCTCGAATTAACTATCGGCGTTGGCATCAATATCGACATATTTTAACTGTCGGCATTGATCTCGAATTTACTATTGGCATTGGGGTCAATAGCGATAGTCAAAAGCAACGGTGATAGTTATTAGCTGTCGGCGTTGATCGCTATGCCTACAGTTTTTAACTGTCGGCGTAGAGTCCCGCTAAGCAATTACGACAGTCAACAGAGTTGACTATCGTGGTTGGGTGTTGGGAAAGCCCAGTTTTGTAGTAGTGAGTCAAAATTTTACTTCTTATTGCGATGACATGTCGTCGCTATAGGTTGGATACGTAGTAAACAAACTCTTCGTGCAATATTTTCTTATCTATAGCGACGACATGTTGTCGATATAGGTTAAATGAAATGGTCTGTGCCCTCTTCAATGATGACGTTCTTATTTTCTATAGCGACGATGTGTCGTCGCTGTAGGTACATGGCATAAATCCATCAACTTGAGCCTTCTTCTTTAGTTTTATTCTCTTTTCTCTGAAAAACCAGAGACGAAATGCAGCCCCTTCGCCGCCCCTCGTTGATCCAACACCCCCTAGTCCGATTCTTGCCCATTTCTTCCAAGTTTAGGTACCCTAAACTCAATTTCTATCTATTTTAGCCTTTAAAATGAATTTTTTGTTAATATATTTATGTATTTATTATTTGGTAGAAATGCGTTTTTGAATTTTTTTTTTGTTTTCTTTTTAGATTGGAGTAGTGGAGCATCATCCTTAGATAGAGACGCCTTTGGATAACCCCCGAGCCTTGGGTATTGTTTTTATATATATATATATTTCATGTTTAATTAATGTTTAAAGGGTTTATACCTTTTTAGACCATGTGTTTTGCCCCATTACCTGTTTGGACCCTATATTTTGACAAATTATTTTTTGGACCCTGTGTTTTGTAAAATGGTTCAAATAGGCCCATAAACCTGATTTTGATGAACAAAAAATTGAATATAACAACACAGTTCTTAGGCAGAATGATTATAATTTTGTTCTGAGTTGTTAGTTTGATGAATTATTTGTGATTTTAGTTCAAAAAACTTTGATCAAAATCGGGTTTAGGGGTCTATTTGAACTATTTTAGAAAACACAGGGTCCAAAAAATAATTTGTCAAAATATAGGGTCCAAATAGGTAATGAGGCAAAACACATGGTCTAAAAAGGCATAAACCCATGTTTAAATTATGTTTTAAAGTGTGTGATTGGTTTGTTTATATAGTGTTGAATTTTGTTTTTTATTTTAGACAATGTTAAATATGTTAATTTAATTAAATATTATTATGTTAATTGTGTAATTGATTAATATGTTAATTAGATGTTTATAATTAGTATATGTATGTTCTGGGACTGGTTTTTTGTAGTTTTTATGCAAATTTTAAATTTTGTGATAGGTTAGATTACAGTCATTATGCTGCCAAAATTTTAGTAGATTTAAAAATATTAAACATTACAAAATAATTTTAAAGTTAGTGTGATTAAAGTTTTTAACTAATTTTAAAGCAATTAATACAAATTTATAAAAAAAAAATCATAAAGTGGAAATTAAACAAATAATTTTACAATTATAAAACTTTGTTCTTATTTTTGAAAAAAATAAAAAGTGAAAATTAAAATAATAATTTGATAATTATCAAAGAAATTAATAATAATCATTAATACATTTATAATTAAATATTTGTATATATAATGAAACTTTATAATACATTTATAAAATTTGATAATATATATTCATAAAATTATAAAGTGGAAATTAAAATAATAATTTTACAAGTATAAAACTCTATTGTTATTTTTAAAAATTAAAAAGTAGAAATTAATAATAATCATTAAAAGCAAATTAATAAATTTATAGTTATATATTTGTATATTTAATTAATTTTATAATATATATATCCATAAAATTATAAAGTGGAAATTAAAATAATAATTTTACAATTATAAAACTCTATTGTTATTTTTAATAATTAGAAAGTAGAAATTAATAATAATCATTAATAGTAAGTTTAAAAATTTATAATTAAATATACATTAATTTTATAATAAATTATTAAATTTTATAATATATATTCATAAAGGTTAATAATTTATTCATAAGATTTCATAATTTACTTAAAAAAAATTAGTGTTTTGGTGACAAAAAAAATTATTAGCAAATAAATGTAGTATTTATGATTATCACATTGTGATACTTTATTTTCCACTTGAATCAGTTATGACGATTGACAGGAGTTGGATAACTAACAGACGACGTAACTCTGATGAGTTTTGGAATGGTCTTCAAGCATTTATACAAATGACTAAGAATCATGTGAATGCTTCGGGAGAAGTCAGGTGCCTATGCGTTCAGTGTGTCAATATGATGAGTCAGAAACTGGATGTGGTGGAGGCTCACATACATAGATATGGGTTTCTGCAGCGATATGTGAAGTGGACCTACCACAGTGAAGTTTGTATGTCTCCAGTAGTGGACGACGGGGCTCCAGTGACTGACAAGATGATTGACATCATCAATGATGTTATTGGTGAAATAGACACTAACGAAGAAGGCGTAAATGAAGGAATTTCAGATGGTGGTGGCAATAGTGCGGAGAATCAATTTGATGACTTGTTTCAATAGGTCGAAGCTGAGTTGGAGAATAAGATTCCGGCATCATTCTATGAGTCTAAGAAAAAAATGAGGAAGCTAGGGTTAGGTTATCAATCAATTCATGCTTGCAAGTACAACTGTTGTTTGTTCTGAAAGGCGAATTCCCAAAAATAGAGTTGTTGTGTAAGTGGTGAGAGTTGATAGGTTGACAAAGACACAAAGGGGAAAATAGTCGCCCACAAAGTGTTGCGGTACTTCCCTTTGACTCCTAGGCTGAAGCGTCTTTATGGTTCAAGGCATACAACAAATGATATGACCTAACATAGTACAGGACGATCGAAAGTAGATGGTGTGATGCTCCATCCTGTTGATGGGGGTGCTTGGAAACAATTTGATTCTAGATATCCAGATTTTGCCAAAGAACCCAGAAACGTTCGATTGGGTTTGGCTGCTGATGGGTTTTAATCCATTTGGTAACATGAGTCTATCTTACAGCATGTGGCCGATAATATTCTGCACGTACAATATGCCTCCTTGGTTGTGCATGAAAGAGTCATCATTCATGCTGACTGTAATGCCCTGGTAAGCCAAGACCGTCACACTGTGTATTTTAAATAGTGCTTAACTCGCTAAATGAGTCATTAGGCTATAAACGTGCATCTAAGTGTTATTAATGGGCTAGGGTTAAAATCTTGGTAAAAAAGGAATGGATATATTTTATTAAAAATGTTAAACTGGACATGTGATCCCATAAAAGTGTTTACAAAGTTGTTTACAATCCAAAATGGTCAATACATTTCAAAAGTTACAATCGGTCGACTTAAGCGGCAAAAATAGGGTTAAACCCTAGTTCCCCTGAGAAACACCTTGGCCGTGGTGGTCAAGCGGTCACATATCTACACGTCGCCACCTAAGCTCTCCACTCAAGGCTGAGTAAGCTTTTCTTTCCCTTTACATGCACCACATAGCACTCATGAGCCATGGTTGAGCAAGAAAACTTATTACTGCATGTATATAGTATCAATAAATGATCATGAAATCACTTTGGGGCTTCAGCCCTAATCAGATGATGACTATCAAGTCAATCTGGGGTCTTGCGCCCTGGATAGATAACTATTCAATCATTCTGGGGTCATGCGCCCTGGATAGATGACTATCAAGTCATTCTGGGGTCCTGCACCCTGGATAGATGACTATTATGTTATTCTGGGGTCCTGCACCCTGGATAGATGACTATTAAGTCATTCTGGGGCCCCATGCCCTAAAAGGATGACTAATGAGACATCCTGGGATCCTGCGACCTAAGCCATTTGACTATCAATTCACCTGAGCCTTTTAAACCTGGCTCTGAGTAACAAGTCATTGACTAGCTAAGCACTTTAGTTTTCTTCAACCAATAGGTCAGTCAAGAATTTAATGCTCACGTTGATTAGTTCTAATCATTTCGGCCTGCATTCAATACGCTATTGCCGCTCTTGACTCATAAGTCAATTCCATACGACCAACGCTCAGTACTTTTGTTGATCATGACTGTTAAGTCAGAGCTTCACGACCAGTACTAAACACCATTGTCGTTTATGAATAATAAGTCAGTGTCATTCATAAGTAAGCAATACTGCCAGACATTTACAATGCAACCAATGTCCATATATAGAGCACTCAACATGCCTCATCAATAATCATGTATGTCACATATTGGGTGTAGTTTTCTTACCTCAGGTTCGAGTGCAAAATAAATAAAGAACGACCCTTGAGAACGATCCTGTCCTTAGGCCCTTAGCGGTCACCTAATCATAACCAAATATGAAATCCCATCAATAAAATGAGTAATAAAAGATTCCCAGACCAAGTCCTAGCCCCGGGACCTTGAATCCTACCAAACCGGGTAGTAGATCGACCTCGAGGCCTTAGGTTTGAGTTCCCACGATTAAAGCACAACTTTGGCCAAAACTGCCCTTAAGCACTGCGGCCCACACCCCTGTGCTGCAGCCCACACCCCTGAGCCGTGGCCCTAATGCCCATCATCCACTCTTCTCCTCTTCATCAAGCTTGGGCCGCGACGCTCAAGAGCAGGGCCGCGACTCAACCTGGAACCCAACTAAAACATTCATTTTTCCCATTTAAAAATCTTCCAAAAACCTACACAAACATATCCAAATCCCAAAAACAAAGTTCCCAAACATCCCAATGGCCCAAAACCATCAAAACCCAAGCTTCAAACAACTCAAAAACTCATCAAAACATAAAATTCAATCAAATTTTAGAATCTCAAAAACTCAAAACTTAAAGCTTGGATTACCTTTGATTGAGTCGTTTCCCAGCTAAATCCTCCGGCTAAAAGCTTCTAATCTTCCCTAGAATCGCTATAACTCGATCTTTGCTTGAATCCGAGTCCTAAAACTCAAGTTTCCTTCAAAAATGCGACGAACGATAAAAAGGGATAACGGGAGAAAGAGAGAAAGTGTTTTGAACATATTTCTTTCTAACACGTTACTTTGAGCTTAAGTAACCTCAAGTAAATCCCAATGCTCGGGGTCCCAAAAGCACCCCAAGGGTAAAATAGTCAAATCCCCATAATATCCTCCTGATCTCACTAACTCCCAATATATCATCAAATAATCATTCTCATTACCCAATATCCCGGTAATTGACCCAATTATGAAAAAATCACTAACTTGCTTCCTAGGATCGTCTCACGCCGAATATCTCAAACATATCCACATAACAATGTGGTCTCACCCATATATCACATGCATGCACACAAATATACAATTATGCCCTCAGCTGGCCAAAATTACGAAAATGCCCTTCTTATAAGAAGTGGGCCCACATGCATGAAATATCATCATATAATAATATAACTCACATAATTGTGCATATAATCACATAATCACATATTAAATCAATTATGGCCCTCCTAGTCCCTTAATCCAGACACTAAGCCACATTAGGGAATTTGGGACATTACACTAACCCTATTGATTTCCAATCCGAAATCACATGGATGTCTTTTTGAGGCCTATGGTAGACAAATTGAATGAGTTGTGGGATGAAGGAGTTCAAACTAGAGACACTGCAACAAAAAGTGTATTCAAAATGTGTGCAACACTATTATGGATTATCAATGAGTTTCAGGCCCATAGTAGTTTGTCTGGTTAGAGTGTCCTTCTTGCAGCAAAGACACTCCTTCATGTCGGGTAATTGGGAAGATGACTTATGTTGGTCATAGAAGATTCTTATCTTCAACGCATAAGTGGAGGAAGAGTCGCTTGTGTTGATGGGAATTATGAAAAAGGATGTCCTCCAAGAAAATTCAGTAGTCAAGACATACTCGAGCAATTAGCGCATGTTCCAGATCATTTGCCGGGTAAACATGTCAGTTTCGAAGGTGTGAAAAGAAAGCGAGATCCAAAAGGGCTTAATTAGAGTAAAAGGAGTATTTTTTTTAACTTGATTGCTGGTCCGAACTTGAGCTAAAGCACAATTTAGATGTGATGCATGTAGGGAAAAATGTTTGCGACAATTTACTCGATACTTTTCGTATGAATGAGAAATCTAAAGACGCCACCAGACGATACCTCAAGGAAGACGATACAAAGTTGATCAAAACACATCCTATGCACTCTTTCACACCGGATGATAGAAGGTTCTTTTGTCGTTTCATAAAAGGAGTTAGACTCCCTGATGGCTTCGGTTTAAATTTCTCTAAGAAAGTAACTGACAATGATGGCAACATTGTTGAATTGAAATCCCATGACTGTCACATTCTTATGCAACGTCTATTCCAGGTAGGAGTTCGATGCTACTTGGATAAGTCTATCTCGAAGACAATCATTGAGCTTTGCAGTTTCTTTAAGCAAATTTGTGCTCATACATTGGTTGTTAAGGACATGGAGAGTGCAGAAGATCAAGTGATACACATTTTGTGTCCTGAAGGTTCTATAGCGGAGGGTTATGTTGCCGATGAAGCTTTGACTTTTTGTTTGCAATATCTTCAGGGCGTAGAGACTAAATTTAATCGTCTAGAAATAATTGTGGATATTGTTATTCCTAAAAGATAGTTGTCAGTTTTTGAATCACAATATCGTCCAAGTAGCAAAAAGAAAATCATATCTTTTGAGTATCTTCATCGAAAAGAAACGGTGTAGTTTGTACTCAACACTTGCTTTGAGATCCAACCATATATGGAGTAAGTAGCTCAACACATATATGAATTCATTAAATTCAATTCATAGCCAACTGTTATCTTACCTTAATCCTTGTGCTATACAGTAAATGCCTTCGAGAAAATTCAAACATAAATCTTCAAAAATATTTTCCTAGCTAGTTTAAATTGAAGGTAAATGATCGAAACTATAGAATTCTTACGAAATTCGTATCGATTAATACTCATCTCATTATGTTTTTTTTGTCATACTCTATAGATGGGTCGTCTGCGATAAGTACAGTCAACTGAGTGTACCGATGAATTATTTACTTTAGCAAACGGGTCCAATCAGAATGCATACTCCTACACTGCTTGCATTGTTAACAATGTGAAGTTTTTGGTACATAATCATGATGAAAGACGTACCACTAAAAATAGTGGAGTTTCAGTGCCAGGAACCGATGATTTCACTTTCTATGGCCAACTTGAGGAGATTGTAGAGTTATGTTATTCCCATGGTTACTCGGTAGTATTGTTTTGATGCAAATGGTTCAACACCAATGCAAGCAAGGGTCGAAATGTGACTGAGACTAACATAACTAGCATCATGATTAATTTTGAATGGTACAAGAATGAATAGTTTATTCTCGCCACTCAAGCAAAAAAAAGTTTTCTACTTGGAAGATCTTTCAAGAAACAAAAATTGGAAGGTAGTAGAAGAAGTCAATCATTGAAAGATCTGGGATCATCCAAGTATTGATGATGATAACAAGGTTGATGTCATGCATGATAGTACTTCATCAAATTTTGTACTCACTATGGAATTAGGAGAGTTGGAGGTTATGCATTTGGATCGACATGGTCACAGCAACATAAATGGGGAAACTTCTCGATCTGCTCCGGATGTGGATGATGATGTCATCAATGACGACGATGATGATGATGATGAAATTAGTGAAGATGATTTCTTAAAGTATAGATGATGATGTAGGAATCAACATTGGCGAGGAATAATATTTTCCTATGCCTATTCTTATCGTATGTTTAATGTGTATGTTTTAATTTCAAGACTTTTCAATCCATATATGACTTCTCTCAACAATGTTCGTTTTTCAATAGTTTCAAATGCATTACCGAAATTTTAATGACAAATGCTCTACATTTTAAGTTATGTAATTAACCTCCAACTATAACTGTTTTAGGTTAATAATTATTTATACTATAAAGATATCTCTGCTGCTGTTGCTCGGTCTCATGGCGGTGATGGAGCGGGTGATCCTCCTCCAGATTCTACGCGAGTTCCTACTTCCTGTGAGACATGTATTAACTATAATTACTCTATGTTTTATCAATAAATGACAAATTTTTATTATTTTATTCAATTTAATTTTATTTTTTAATTAAAATATGCAGCAGTTTCCGTGAAAAGAATAGGTCGGTCTCGATCCAAAAATTTGCAGCTGTAACGCCCTGGATAGCCAAGACCACTACACTGTGTGTTTATAAAGTGCCAGACTCGCTAATCAAGTCATTTAAGTAAAAACGTGTTACTCAGATAGTAGAGGTACTAGGGTTAAAAGCATTTTTGTCTCAAAAGATACATTTTCAATATTAAACATTGTTTATGTACATGGGATCCCAAAAATGACGGTTTAGAAGCCTTTTACAAAAGTTACAAAGTTTAAATACATTAACAGCCATGCTAAGGCAAAATGAGCGGTTAGGTGATCTCTGTCCTGACACACTCCTCGATCATGGTGATCGAACGGCTGGTTATGTACATTTCACCTCGGAGCTCTCCACCTCAGGCTTGGTCCAACTTGCCCTTGCCTTTACCTGCACCACGTAGCACCCGTGAGCCAAGGCCCAGCAAGAACATACATCAATAATAGAGCATGCACATTTAGCTGTCAGGTCAATCTCACATATGTCATCTCATAAACTTCAAGCATAGCAACAATCAAGTATTTCATATACAAAGCATATCAGTAATCAAGTATTTCATTTACAAAGCATATCAGCTCATATAACACAATGCACAGATGATAACCAGAGCTAGCGCTCACAAGCTGCTCCCTTTGTTATCCTTTCATTTCTGGCTCCCAGTGGCCAATTCGCGTCCCATGCGCTAAATTCATGAACGGTACCCTTAGACCGCTTATACGTGTCCCTTGGCATAATACCAACGATGACACAAAACAATTCTCGGGAGCACTTAGTCCCATCACAATCATACATTCGAGTGCAGTGTTCTTACCTTTCAATTCACTAGTTTTCGATGTCACGACACCTTGAGCACGATCCCACTCGAGCCCTAGCGCTTACCTAAACACAATCATGGTCAAAGTCAACATCAATCCTCAAGTTCAAAACCTAGCCCTGGGGCTAATCCCGAGCCCCCGGGATGTCCTAGTTCCACCAAACAAGGTGGTGGAACCAAACCCCAAACCTTAGGTCAAAAACCCTTGAAAAACACCCCAAAATCCCCTTCAGAAGGCAGGGTAGCGCTACAGCGCTCTTGGAAGGGCGCTATAGCGCTACAGACAGAACCAAAACCCTTCCAGCATATGGGCCTAGCGCTACAGCGCCCAAAGGCTAGCGCTGTAGCGCTAGTCACAGGCAGCCCAACACCAGAATTTCCTTTGTGCGATTTCTCTCGAGCCAACCTCAACCAAACCTCTTCCAACTCTTACCCAAACCTAAAAACAACCTCATGACCACACTCCACTCATCCCAAGCACCCTAAACCTCCAAACTCCAAGCACATGCAATCACAAACTCAAAATTCACCATAGCCACCTCCAAACTTCAGAACCTAACATAAACCAGCTGAACATCAGAACTAGAGTTTAGAATTCATACCTTTGATAGAATTTCGCCCACAAGCTAACCCTAGGCTCCCTTGGCTTGCTGCTCCTCAGCCCTAAGCTTGAATTCCCTAAAGTTTCATTCAATTCAACTCAAGTACCACAGCTTTAAACAAACCAGAAACAGAGAATGGATGAACTCTAGATTCTTACCTCATGTATTGGTGAAACCCTGTTAAACCTCTGTCAACTCCTTAGTCTTAGATCAAGGTTCTTGATGTTTGGTTATCCCAGCTTTCCTCTAGGCTTTACTCCAGAAATTCTCCAGAAATAGGTGAAGGAAAGTGTAAACCGACTCAAGAAACTCTCTCTGTTTTCCCTCCTTCTTTTCCCTTCTTTTTCAGACCCTTTTGATATTCTATAAATCCCACTATCTTAAAACCTCAGTAATACCCTTCCTTAAAAGTCAAATGACCTTTATGCCCTCACAGCTAACTCTAATCCTTTAGTCCTCTTAAGGGTATTTTAGTCATTTGCCTAATTTCCGCTACTTCCTCGAATGTCTCTATTATTTCCCGCTTAGTTCCCAATACCTTACTAATCACCAATAGCCTTCCTCAATGTTACAATAATCTCCAGCTCATCCACTAAATTCCCATTTACACCCCTGAGCTCACCCCGAGCCGGGTATAAATCCCCGCTATGACTTCCACGCCACTTTGCTCACTAGGATCGTCTCGAGTCATAGATTACAGATATATCCACATAATAATGTGGTCTCAACATTTATCACATATATCAAAGCAGTTATGCCCATAATGGCTAAAATTACGATTATGCCCTTCTAACCTAATCTGGGCCTATATGCACACTAACACACATAGTCATGCATCTCAAGTACTCAAGTAATCATATAACATGCTTAAGTCATAATAATCACACATAATTCCCATCATGCCCTCCTGGCACACTAATCAAGGCCCTTAAGCCTTATTAGTGAATTTGGGTCGTTACAACTATCCCCTCCTAATGAGAATTTCGTCCTCGAAATTTACCTGAACAACTCCGGATACTGATCCCGCATAGCTGTCTCAAGCTCCCAGGTCGCCTCCTCGACCTTAGCATTCCTCCATAGTATTTTAACCAAAGGGATCGTCTTATTCCGCAATACTTTGTCTTTCCGGTCTAAGATCTGAACTGGTCTCTCATCATAAGCCAAATCTGCATGTAACTCCAAATCTTCATGCCTCAACACATGAGTCACATCTGAGACATACTTCCGAAGCATGGAGACATGGAACACGTCATGAACTCCAGACAATGATGGCGGCAAAGCTAATCTGTAAGCCACCTGACCAATCCTTTCCAGGATCTCGAATGGTCCAATGAACCTAGGGCTTAGCTTGCCCTTCTTACCAAACCTCCTCACCCCTCACAGAGGTGAAACTCGAAGAAAGACGTGATCACCAACCTGAAACTCCACATCCCTACGCTTAGGATCAGCGTAGCTTTTCTGCCTACTCTGAGATGCGAGCATCCTAGCCCGGATCTTCTCTATAGCCTCACCTGTCCTCTGAACCATATCTGGCCCCAAGTATCTCCTCTCACCCATCTCATCCCAATGAATGGGTGATCTACATTTCCTTCCATATAACATCTCGTAGGGAGCCACTCCAATTGTTGACTGATAACTATTATTGTATGAGAACTCAATCAACGGAAGGTACTTACTCCATGAACCCTCAAAATCAATCACACAGGCTCTGAGCATATCCTCCAATACCTGAATCGTCCTCTCAGACTGTCCATCAGTCTGAGGATGAAAAGCTGTACTAAACTTCAACTGAGTCCCCAAAGCTTCCTGCAGACCTCCCCAAAACTTGGAAGTGAAAATAGGATCTCGGTCTGACACAATCGACTTAGGAACCCCATGGAGACGTACGATCTCTTTCACGTACAACTCAGCGTACTGATCCACAGTATAAGTTGACCTCACTGGAAGGAAATGGGCTGACTTGGTATATCTATCCACTATCACCCATATTGAGTCATGAAACCCTACCGTCCTGGGTAGACCTCCTACAAAATCCATAGTAATATCTTCCCATTTCCACTCAGGAATACCCAAAGGCTGAAGCAACCCTGCCGGTCGCTGATGCTCAGCTTTCACCTGTTGACAGGTTAAGCATCTGGCAACGTACTCTACCACATCCCTCTTCATCCCGGGCCACCAATACAAAGTCCGTAGATCCTGATACATCTTCATGGTACCCGGATGAAGCGAGTACGGCGTCGTATGAGCCTCATCCAATATTTCTCGTCTGATCCCCTCATCAGCTGGAACACAAATTCGTCCCTGATACCGAAGTAAACCAACCTCAGAAACAGAATAGTCCTTAGCTATTCCTGCTAGAACATCCTCTCTAACTCTCTGTAACTGAGCGTCTGTCAACTGCCCCTCTCTGATTCGTTCTAGCAGGGTTGACTGTAGAGTAATATTAGCCAATCGGCCCACAACCAATTCTATCCCTGCTCTAACCATCTCATCAGCTAACTCCCTTGAGATCTGAACTGAGCTATACAACTGACCTGGACCTCGGCGGCTCAATGCATCAGCCACTACATTGGCTTTCCCCGGATGATAAAGAATATCACAATCATAGTCCTTTACCAACTCTAGCCAACGTCTCTGTCTCATGTTCAGGTCCTTCTGTGTAAAGAAATACTTCAGGCTCTTATGGTCAGTGTATACCTCACACTTCTCCCCATAAAGATAATGCCGCCAAATCTTCAGTGCAAAGACCACCGCTGCCAGCTCCAAATCATGAGTAGGATACCGCTGCTCATACTCCTTCAGCTGTCGCGATGCATAAGCTATCACTTTCTCATTCTGCATCAGCACGCAGCCTAAGCCCAACCTCGATGCATCACAATAAACAACAAACTTCCCTTCCCCCGAAGGCAAACTCAACACTGGCGCTGTAATAAGTCGTCGCTTCAACTCCTGGAAACTGCCCTCACACTTGTCTGACCAAATGAACTTTAAATTCTTTCTTGTCAATTCTGTCATCGGAGCTGCTATCTTCGAGAAGCCCTCTACAAACCGCCTGTAGTAGCCTGCCAAGCCAAGAAAACTCCGCACTTCTGAGGCGTTCCTTGGCCTCGGCCAATCTCTAACTGCTTCTATTTTAGACGGATCCACTTTAATCCCATCCGCACCTACAATGTGTCCAAGGAATGTCACTTCAGGTAACCAAAACTCGCACTTCTTAAACTTAGCATACAACTGATGCTCCCTCAACCTCTGAAGAACCAATCGAAGATGAAACTCGTGTTCCGCCTCTGAACTGGAATACACCAGGATGTCATCGATGAAAACTATAACAAACTGATCCAGAAAATCCTTGAATACCCTGTTCATTAAGTCCATAAAAGCTGCTGGGGCATTGGTCAAACCAAAAGACATGACCAAGAACTCATAGTGCCCATACCGCGTCCGAAAGGCCGTCTTAGGTATGTCCTCATCCTTGATCCTCAGCTGGTGATAACCAGATCGAAGATCTATCTTTGAGAACACCGTCTTACCCTGCAGCTGATCGAACAAGTCATCAATCCTCGGTAGGGGATACTTATTCTTAATAGTTAACTTGTTCAATTCCCGATAGTCAATACACATTCTCAGAGTCCCGTCCTTCTTCTTAACAAACAAAACTGGTGCACCCCATGGCGAATAGCTAGGTCTGATGAACCCTATATCCAGAAGTTCCTGCAGTTGTATCTTTAACTCTTTCAGCTCTGCTGGTGCCATCCTGTATGGTGCCCTTGACACTGGCTCTGTCCCCGGTGCCAACTCAATAACAAACTCAATCTCCCTACGCGGCGCCAGCCCTGGCAAATCCTCAGGGAACACATCCAAGAACTCACAAACTAGTCTGGTCTCCTCCGGTCCAACTGGTGAAACTTTGGTGGTATCCACCACACTAGCCAAAAAGCCTATACATCCACCCTGTAGCAAATCTCTGGCTCTCAATGCAGATATCCTGGGTACACGGGGTCCATGCACCGCTCCCACAAAAACGAAGGGATCCTCACCATCTGGCTCGAAAGTCACCATTTTCTTCCTACAGTCAATGGTAGCTCCATATCTAACTAGCCAATCCATACCTAAAATCATGTCAAAGTCCTCCATACCCAACTCAATCAAATCCACTGACAACTCTCTACCATCAACTAACACTGGCAGTGCCCTAACCTATCTCCTAGACACCACCAGCTCTCCCGTAGGCAAAATAGTCCCAAACCCTGAGGCACTAAACTCACTAGGTCTACACAATCTATCAATCACCCTATCAGATACAAATGAATGCGTAGCACCAGAATCAATCAAAACAGTAAAAGAAGTGCCAGCACTAGAAAGCTGACCTGTCACCACCGAGGGACTAGCCTCGGCCTCTGCCTGCGTCAAAGTGAACACTCGAGCTGGAGTCAAGCTGTCCACCTTCCCTGCCTCGCCCTTCTTCACTGTTGGGCAATCTTTCCTGAGGTGTCCCACCACCCCGCATACATAACAGGCCTTAGCCTGACACTCGCCCAAATGACGTCTCCTGCACCTTGGGCATTCTGGGTAAGTCCTCCACGAATCACCGCCTCCCCGACGGCCACCCTGAGTACCCCGACCTCCTCTATCAAACCTAGGAGCAATTGGGGCATCAGGAGCCTTCCTCTTCAAATCACTGACACCTCCACCTCTACTAGAACCCGAATATGGAGGCACTGGCCTACGACCCTCCCTTCTTGCTGCACTATCCCTCCATATCCTATTCTCTGCTTCCTCTGCAGTCAAAGCCCTCTCCACAGCCTGGGCATAGGTGGTCACTCCAGGAACCGTAGTAATCCTTACATCCCGGGCTATCATGACATTTAGCCCTCTAACAAATCTGTCTAACCTGGTCGCATCGGTAGGAACAAGATCTGGTGCAAACTTTGCAAGTCTGTCAAACTTAAGGGCATATTCCGTAACAGTCATACTGCCCTGAACCAATCCCACAAATTCATTCACCTTTGCTGCCCTGACGGCAACATTATAGTACTTCTGATTGAACAAATCTTTAAACTCCTCCCATGTCATTGCAGCAACATTTCTAGTCTGTGACGCCACCTCCCACCAGATTAGGGCATCCTCTCTCAACATATAAGTGGCACAGGCCACCCTATCATGTCCCTCTACTTTCATATAATCAAGTATAGTGGTGATCAAGGTCATCCACTGCTCAGCTTTTAGTGGATCTGGTCCACCCTCAAAGATCGGGGGCTGCTGTTTCCTGAACCGCTCATACAACGGTTCCACTTTGTTACCAACATCGACAGGCTGTACCACAGGTACCAGTGCCGGTGGCCCAACAGGGGCAACACTCCCAGATGGAGCCTGCTGCAGAATTCTGATCAGTTCATCTTGGCTCTGAAGCCTAGCTTGCATTTCTGCCATTAACTGCTGCCAGTTCTCAGGGACTGGCGGAGGGGTTGGGCCCTGGTCATCCTCTCTAGCCCCAGACCTGCCGGCTTGTCGTGTAGATTTCCTTGAACGCATATCTATTCAAGTCAATCTGCAATCAACGACTCGGCAATTAGGCTATGATGACAGGGTAATAATTCTCTCATAATCCATCTCTGGAACTCCAACCATTCACAAACAATCAAATACAGCAATTTATCCAGATATTCATCCACATGCACAGCAATGCTAATAAGCACGCCTCAATAACATCATGCAATAGTCAAGGGCCAGGCCCTATCAGAATCTCATGCTCCCTATTCATCAGACAGATATCAACATTCATATCTCACTCAAATCATTTAAACACATAATCATACATATTCGGTTACCAAACCTTGAGTTGAGCTTGTCTCCCGCAGCGAATGTACATACCCAGCCAGTCTTCAGGACCCATAAACCTAGGACGCTCTGATACCAAGTTATAACGCCCTGGATAGCCAAGACCGCTACACTGTGTGTTTATAAAGTGCCAGACTCGCTAATCAAGTCATTTAAGTAAAAACGTGTTACTCAGATAGTAGAGGTACTAGGGTTAAAAGCATTTTTGTCTCAAAAAATACATTTTCAATATTAAACATTGTTTATGTACATGGGATCCCAAAAATGACGGTTTAGAAGCCTTTTACAAAAGTTACAAAGTTTAAATACATTAACAGCCATGCTAAGGCAAAATGAGCGGTTAGGTGATCTCTGTCTTGACACACTCCTCGATCATGGTGATCGAACGGCTGGTTATGTACATTTCACCTCGGAGCTCTCCACCTCAGGCTTGGTCCAACTTGCCCTTGCCTTTACCTGCACCACGTAGCACCCGTGAGCCAAGGCCCAGCAAGAACATACATCAATAATAGAGCATGCACATTTAGCTGTCAGGTCAATCTCACATATGTCATCTCATAAACTTCAAGCATAGCAACAATCAAGTATTTCATATACAAAGCATATCAGTAATCAAGTATTTCATTTACAAAGCATATCAGCTCATATAACACAATGCACAGATGATAACCAGAGCTAGCGCTCACAAGCTGCTCCCTTTGTTATCCTTTCATTTCTGGCTCCCAGTGGCCAATTCGCGTCCCATGCGCTAAATTCATGAACGGTACCCTTAGACCGCTTATACGTGTCCCTTGGCATAATACCAACGATGACACAAAACAATTCTCGGGAGCACTTAGTCCCATCACAATCATACATTCGGGTGCAGTGTTCTTACCTTTCAATTCACTAGTTTTCGATGTCACGACACCTTGAGCACGATCCCACTCGAGCCCTAGCGCTTACCTAAACACAATCATGGTCAAAGTCAACATCAATCCTCAAGTTCAAAACCTAGCCCCGGGGCTAATCCCGAGCCCCCGGGATGTCCTAGTTCCACCAAACAAGGTGGTGGAACCAAACCCCAAACCTTAGGTCAAAAACCCTTGAAAAACACCCCAAAATCCCCTTCAGAAGGCAGGGTAGCGCTACAGCGCTCTTGGAAGGGCGCTATAGCGCTACAGACAGAACCAAAAACCTTCCAGCATATGGGCCTAGCGCTACAGCGCCCAAAGGCTAGCGCTGTAGCGCTAGTCACAGGCAGCCCAACACCAGAATTTCCTTTGTGCGATTTCTCTCGAGCCAACCTCAACCAAACCTCTTCCAACTCTTACCCAAACCTAAAAACAACCTCATGACCACACTCCACTCATCCCAAGCACCCTAAACCTCCAAACTCCAAGCACATGCAATCACAAACTCAAAATTCACCATAGCCACCTCCAAACTTCAGAACCTAACATAAACCAGCTGAACATCAGAACTAGAGTTTAGAATTCATACCTTTGATAGAATTTCGCCCACAAGCTAACCCTAGGCTCCCTTGGCTTGCTGCTCCTCAGCCCTAAGCTTGAATTCCCTAAAGTTTCATTCAATTCAACTCAAGTACCACAACTTTAAACAAACCAGAAACAGAGAATGGATGAACTCTAGATTCTTACCTCAAGTATTGGTGAAACCCTGTTAAACCTCTGTCAACTCCTTAGTCTTAGATCAAGGTTCTTGATGTTTGGTTATCCCAGCTCTCCTCTAGGCTTTACTCCATAAATTCTCCAGAAATAGGTGAAGGAAAGTGTAAACCGACTCAAGAAACTCTCTCTGTTTTCCCTCCTTCTTTTCCCTTCTTTTTCAGACCCTTTTGATATTCTATAAATCCCACTATCTTAAAACCTCAGTAATACCCTTCCTTAAAAGTCAAATGACCTTTATGCCCTCACAGCTAACTCTAATCCTTTAGTCCTCTTAAGGGTATTTTAGTCATTTGCCTAATTTCCGCTACTTCCTCGAATGTCTCTATTATTTCCCGCTTAGTTCCCAATACCTTACTAATCACCAATAGCCTTCCTCAATGTTACAATAATCTCCAGCTCATCCACTAAATTCCCATTTACACCCCTGAGCTCACCCCGAGCCGGGTATAAATCCCCGCTATGACTTCCACGCCACTTTGCTCACTAGGATCGTCTCGAGTCATAGATTACAGATATATCCACATAATAATGTGGTCTCAACATTTATCACATATATCAAAGCAGTATTGCCCATAATGGCTAAAATTACGATTATGCCCTTCTAACCTAATCTGGGCCTATATGCACACTAACACACATAGTCATGCATCTCAAGTACTCAAGTAATCATATAACATGCTTAAGTCATAATAATCACACATAATTCCCATCATGCCCTCCTGGCACACTAATCAAGGCCCTTAAGCCTTATTAGTGAATTTGGGTCGTTACAGCAGCAGCTCGTCAATGACAATAAATGTTCGTTGGCTCTACAATTTGATTTGAAGGAGGGAACCTACAAAGTAGTTGGTGATTTTGGGACATTGTTCATGAGACATATTGGTAACCTTATTGGTCACCATGTCCCATTATATTATGACTTGTGGCAGAGTGTTCTGGATGAGCACAAGATAAGATTGATGCAAAAGATTGAGGTAAATTTATCAACTTATTCACATGTAATATTTTTTTTATAATTTCAAAATTCTAACTAGTTTAATTTTTTTGAAGGAATTTTTCATCCTTCCCCGAGCTCTCCATGAGTGGTGACTGATAGAAATTGGGATTGAGCAAGAGTTTTAGGATCACTACAAGGATAGAAAAGGTTGCAAGAAAAAAATACTTCGATAAACATGGAGGGCATGATGATATCGAGACAACCAGAAAGAATCCACCAGAGGACATGGACAATGAGAGTTCGTAGAAGTTAGTTGACCTTTTCACCACTCCATAGTTCACGACATGCTCAATGGCAAATGCTTCCAAAATAGTGAATCAGAAGTATCCAAGTCTCCATGGATCATCCTCTTATGCTTCTACTCGATTTAAGAAGGTAAATAAAAAAAAAAATATAATTTGAAATCTTTTTAGTTATCTTAATAATAATTTCCATATTTAACTGATATTTTGTTACATTTTGTTTTGTAAAGATGAATCTTCAGACTAAGGAACTACCAACATTATTGATACGCTCCATGTTATGCACAATCATCTGACACGTGGATGGGTGAACACGAATGCTAAGCAGGCATATGTAAGTAACTTTCTTTGTTTTGTATATATGTTTATTATTTAATAATATTATGTATAAATTGTCTTGTTTCTAAACTGCAGGATGCCTTGCAGCAAGAAGTCCAGACACAATCCCAATTCCAATCTCAATCTGAATCTTCAGCAGGAAGTGCCTCTGTTGATGAGACACAAGTCATCTCAAATGTACTTGGTCAATGTTGTGCCACAACTGAGGTATTGGATGCAAGTTGAAGGGCACCCATACCTTTGCCTCAGGCATCACCAGATCCTCTTCACAATCAGAGGCATCACAATTTCCGTCCATCACAGTCGGCTCTCCAATGGTACTTGCTGAGGTTTTCCAATCCTTGGTTCAACACATCAGTCAAGCCATTATTACATTAGTACAACAACTTCGAGCAAATGCAACAATTTATGGAAGCTATAAATCCGAACATCCAAGCTCCACAATTTTAGCCTATCAACTTGGACATGAATATGATACAGTCCATGATGGCGAACTTTCCAAGCTCGGGCCAATTTCCACCACAGCAGCCATAACAGCCACAACCACCACAACCACCACAACAACCCGACGATGATGATGACTTTGGGATTAATTTAGATGACATTTAATTTGGTTATATTATTCTTTTGAACTTATTAATATTTTGTGTTTTTATTTTTATTTTGGAGACTATACTACTTATGTTTTGTTTTTACATTTGGGAGACTATACTAATTTTAAATTGGTTTTATTATTTAATTAATAAATTTGTTTTATTATTTAATTAATAAATTGGTTTTATTATTTAATTAAATAAATTGGGTTGATTTATTTATTTAATTAATATTTAATATTTTATTAAATGAATTTTAATTAATATGATTAATTATTTTTTTAAATTATATACCTATAGCGACGACCCGTCGCCGCAGTAGGGTGCTCGCTGAACATGAAAATCTGAGATTTCGTGACCCTATGGTGACGACATGTCATCGCTAAAGGCATATAAACCCACTCTCTACAGTGACGATATGTCGTCGCAGTAGATGTTGGCGGTCGACGGACGTACAACGACGACATGTGGTCGCTGTAGGAGTTTTTGAAATTCAAATTGTCAAATTTTGCAACCACCTTCAGCGACGACATGTCGTCGCAATATCCCAGTCCAACCTGAAAAAAAGATTTTCTACTGCGACCGACATGTCATCGCTGTAGTAAAACACTACTGCGACGATTGTGTTTTGTCGTCGCTGTAGGTCGCTACACATACGAACCTACAACGATGTTGCTTTAGCGATGACATGTTGTCGCAGTAGACCTACATCAATGACTTCTTGATCTACAACAATGACAAAAGTCGTCGTTGTAGAGTCTTTTTCTTGTAGTGTATGTTGTGGTGTTTTAGAGGACTTCTGAACGACGAAACTAATGTCATGTTTATTAATTCCTAATTATAATTAGAATAAATCAATGAAGAAATGAATCAAAATATATAATAAAAAAGAATGGAAATCATTATTATCATTATGTTGTTTACTAAAATGCCCGAAAAGGGAATTAGAATCATTTTGTTTCGTTTACATAATCATAAAAGGTAATCATAATGTTTTAATTTGACTTTTTTGTCCTTTCTAAAAAACATTTTTATTTATTTATTAGAAAAATCAAATTATAAAAATGAATAAAAATTTCATAAATGATTATATCACTACACCAAAAACTCCTTTCAATAACACATCATTATAAGACTATTGAAAAAGTATTATCACTACAACAAATTTGATATACAATGATTCCCTACAATGTCTTATACCATTGATGTAAGACATTAAAACTTATCAGGGGTTTTAAATGTCTTATGGTGTAAGACATTGAAAGTTTTTATTAATGACTACAATTGGAAGACATTAAAAACGGTGGAAGACATTGAAAATAGGCTGGAGAAGTGGCCAGGGGGACATCCAACGTCTCCCACTGGGAGACGTGGGACACGTGGCACGTCTCCCAGTGGGAAACGTTGGAAGGGTAAGGAGGACATCCAATGTCTCCCACTGGGAGACATGCCACGTGTCCCACGTCTTCCAGTGGGAGACGTTGGATGTCCCCCTGGCATATTTAGCTCTTTTTTGCTTCTTCTTTCCTCACATTTGCGAACTAGAGAGCAAACCAGAAGCACAAAGCTGCGTTTTTAGGGTTTTAAGGTAAGTTTTTTTTTTTTTTTAATTTTCTTGAATTTTAGTTAAGTATTTTGAAAATAAATCATAGGTTTAGCATTAGGATGAGTAATATACATGCTTTTGTGTTAGTTTTACATTTTTATGCGTTTTTTTTTTCTATACATTGTAGGATTTATTAGTTTTTTCATGGAAGTTTTTTTTTTTTTATAGATTTATGATTTCTTAGTTTTTTCTTAATTTAACCTATCACATTGTATAGATTTCATTAGGGTATATATGTTCATGAATTTTTTTAATTTTTTTAATTTTTTATTTCGAAATTTAGATATATTTTTGTATATATATTTAAACTTTTTTAAAAAAAATTATAAATATTTTGTTATATATATAGTTATGTTAAAATAAATTTATCAAATAATTTTAAAAATATAAATATATGAAATTGTTTATGTTTTTGTTGATTATTAAGTTTTTAGGTTATGAAATTTTTTATTGATTTTTTGTTTAGGTTATAATTAGTGGCTCATTGGAGTTTTTTTTTATTTGTTTACCAATCATTTACTATTATTAGATATTTAGTGATATTTGTTTGGTAATGTTTAACATATTAATTAATTTAATTTCGTAGGTTGTGATTTTGGTGGTGAGATTTTAGAGAGTATTTTGCATCAAAATTTCTATATCAATCACACATTTGAGGTAATTAAGTTTCTAAAATTACAATAATAAGTTATATAATGCTAGATATTTAGTGATATTTTATTTATTATTTATTGATTTAATTTTATTGGTTTGTGGATTTAATAGCGAATTTGATTACTGCGTGAAGTAATTTTGCTAGCTTTTGGATTATTAATTGTAAAAGGTACATATATATTCTCTTACTTCTACTTTTAATAGTATTAAACAAATGTTAGAGGAGTTTGAATATCTTAAATATTCATCCATAGTGAAGTAGGTTATGAGATTAAAGTTGTGTGTTGCAGTGATAACGGAAGGTTGAGAACTTGTGTGTTTTAGTGAAGTAGGTTATGAGAAATTTGGTTGTGTGCTGCGGAGCTATAAGAAAGAAACTTATTGTATGTTGTTTGAATTGTTTGCTTTGCTATTCACATGCAGATGGTTAGGTCACTATTATAGGGGAAATGCTGCCCGATTTTATCTAGGATAATAAACAATTAGTTTTATATAGACATCCCATAAGGAAGAAACTTATTGTATGTTGTTTGAATTGTTTGTTTTGCTATTCACATGCAGATGGTCAGGTCACTATTATAGGGGAAATGTTGCCCGATTTTATTTAGGATAATAAACGATTAGTTTTATATAGACATCCAACTTTATCACGTGCTTATTTAATGTCGTTTCTTTTCTTTTTGATAGACATAGGAGAATATATGGATAAACAGTGGATGTCAGCGAATAGGTTATCTACGGAATATAGGAACGGGGTCAATTTGTTCTTAAGGTTTTGTTCGGAAAATGTGAAAGACCTAAATTTTACTTATTGTCCATGTCTTAAGTGTGGAAATGTTAAAAAGATGGATCTTAAAAAGATTAAAGAACACTTATATTTCAATGAGATCGACAAGAGTTACATAATTTGGTATTACCATGGGGAGATAGCTCCTATTGCTCCAACTCTGCCAAGTAGACAAAAAGGAGTGAGGAGAAATATAGTAGAAGAGAACTGGGATCCATTAGATGAAATGATTGACGACACACATTTTGGATCAGGAATAGACCCAAATAAGTTTGAGACACTCCTTAATGATGCTGAGAAACCAATCTACCCTGGTTGTACAAGATTTACAAAATTATCTGCGCTTCTTAGGTTGTACAATCTAAAAGCTAAACATGGTTGGAGTGATAAAAGCATTACTGATTTATTTAGTTTTTTGAAGGAGTTATTGCCTAAAGATAATGAAATTCAAATTTCATTTTATGAGGAAAAGAAGACGTTATGCTCATTAGGCATGCAGTACGAAAAAATTCATGCATGTCCTAATGATTGCATATTATATTGAAATAGCTTTGCGGACGCAAAATCGTGTCCTACTTGTGGTGAGTCACGATGGAAAAAGAAAAGAAATGGTGACGATGTCAAGGAAGGAGTACCTGCCAAAGTTTTGTGGTACCTTCCGCCAATTCCTCGTTTCATCCGATTATTTAGAAATGCCGAACATGCTAAAAGTTTGTCGTGGCATGCTTATGAAAGAATAAAGGATGGTAAATTAAGACATCTAGCTGACACCCTAGCTTGGAAGAGAGTTGATTTGAAGTGGCCTTCTTTTGGAAATGAATCTCGTAATATTCGTCTAGGTCTTTCGACTGACGGGTTTAATCCACATGCATCTCTTAGCAGTAAGTATAGTTGTTGGCTTGTTATTTACAATCTACCCCCATGGTTGTGTATGAAGAGAAAGTTTACGCTTTTGACCTTGTTGATATCAGGACCTAAACAACTTGGTAATGACATTGACGCCTATCTAGCTCCTCTTACAGATGACTTGAAAACTTTGTGGGATGAAGGGGCTAAGGTTTATGATGCGTATAGGCAGGAAGAATTTAATCTTAGAGCGGTCTTATTATGGACAATTAATGACTTTCCCGCTTATGGAAATTTATCTGGGTTTAGTGTGAAAGGATATAAGGCTTGCCTCGTTTGTGAAGAAAAAACATGTTCTGAATACTTGAAACACTCTCGGAAAATATGTTATATGGGACATAGGAAGTTCTTGCCTAATACGTATAAACTTCGGACTTGGAAGAAGGCATTCAATGGTAAACAAGAGTTTGAGGAGGCTCCTGAGCCATTGAATGGGATCCAAGTACTTGAGAAGATGTCTAAAATTGTGTTCAAGTTAGGGAAGCCTAAAGTTCGTACAACTACAAAGATGAAACGTAGTCGTAAGGCTAAGGTTGTGGAGGAGCCAAAAGGGTGTTATAAAAGAAATCTGTTTTCTTCGAACTTGAATATTGGCCTTTCTTACTTATACGCCTTAATTTAGATGTTATGCACATTGAGAAAAATGTATGTGATAGTTTGATTGGCACTTTGTTGAATATTCTTGGGAAAACTAAGGATGGAATTAAGGCTAGACAAGACTTGGTTGCAATGCGTATAAGGGATGAATTAACTCCAAAACCAGATAAGAGACGAACATATTTACCTCCTGCTGCTTACACTCTTACTAAAGAGGAAATAATGGAAATTTGCAGATGTTTGTTTAATATAAAAGTTCAGACGGATATTCCTCAAATATAAGGTCATTGGTAGACATGAAAAGTTGTATTCTGACTGGTATGAAATCTCATGATTGTCATATTCTAATGCAACATTTACTACCAGTGACCATTCGATCTGTGTTTCCTAGGAAAGTTCGAGATGTAATCACAAGGTTATGCTTGTTTTTCAAGTCATTGTGTTGTAAGGTGATTGATCCGCTTAAGTTACCTAAGTTAAGAGATGAAATTGTTTAGGTATTGTGTGAGTTGGAGAAATATTTCCCGCCGGCATTTTTTGATATAATGATCCATCTGACAGTTCACTTGGTTAAAGAACTAACATATTGTGGTCCCGTTTATTTAAGATGGATGTATCCATTTGAGCGATATATGAAGATTTTCAAGGGGTATGTTAGGAATAGAAGTCAACCAGAAGGATGCATCGTCGAATGCTATATTGCAGAAGAGGCAGTTGAATTTTGCACTGAATACATGACTGGTGTACAAAGAATTGGGTTAAATGATGTTGAAAATGTTGAGATTCAGAGTCGTCGTAGTAGCGTTGTATGCACAGTTTGTCGAGATATACTAGATGAAGCGCATCATCTTGTGTTGCAGAATATAAATGAAATTCAACCTTATATCGAGTGAGTTATATTCATATAATACATTTAGTTTAAGTTGTGTAATTTTGTATGTTCAATTGTTTAACAACATATGTATAATTGAAGGGAACATTTTAATTGGATAAAGACCGAATTTCCATCAAAGTCAAGGAACTCAAAATGGTTACAAGACGAACATTATCGAACTTTTAGTAGTTGGATAGAACAAAAGGTAAATTGTGTTGATTATGGAAAGTTGTCATTAATTGGTAATTACAAGATGACATGGTTGGTTGTTTTTAGTGATTTTTTTTTGGTATGTTGATTTAATAGGTTGTGGCAGAATTACAAAACACATCAAATAAGGTTTCAGACATCGCTAAGTGGATTTCTCGAGGATCTTCTGTTAATGTCATCAAGTTTTCATCATACATGATTAACGGTACTCTATTTTACACTAGGGACCGTAAAGGCTCGGGTTAGAGGACCGTGCTCGAGATTTCGAAGTTCAAGAAGCGTGGGACACAGGTAAGAAAACTACTGTACCCATAGAGCAGGGCGAGGCCCCATAGTTGTGTTGTAGGGCACAGCCCTATATGATTATGTGTAGGGCGTAGTCCATTGATGGTGTTAATACATGTTTAAGTGTTTGTTTAATTGTGCTATGTATGCATATATGTGAATGATTGGCAAGAGCCGGGAATGGTGAAGGCCGGGAACGACGAAGGCCGAGAATGGCGAAGGCCGAGAACGGCAAGGGGCTGGGAGCAACGTTTAGGACGCGGAGTGTGACTTGCCAGGGTAAGACCCTAAAGGATACCTGGGATATCCTTACGGTGTAGACCGCAAACCCAGGGCCTGGTAAAGCGCCTGGGACGGCATGGCCGTACGTGTTTAGCCTGTTGGCGGGTTTATTATATGCTGAGTGATTGATATGCATATGTTATCTATTGTGTGAAGTTTTCTTGCTGGGCTTCGGCTCACGGGTGCTCTATGGTGAAGGTAAGGGCAAGGGGAAGATCGACCAACCATGAGTACGGAGAGTGTGAGGCAATGTGTACATGTCTGGTCTGCCTGGCCGCCACGGCCAGGGGTATTTTTGGGAGATGCCTTGTACTGAATCCTATTTTGTCGTTTAGTCGATGTTAAACATATTTTGAGTTATAAATGTTTATAAACAGTATTTTGGGATCCCGAATGTAAAACACTTATAATTTTCAAAGAATGGTTACATTTTCAAATTATGTGATTTTAATACAGTTCAGTTACACTTTTGAGCTAAATTCTTGATTAGCAAGTTAAATACACATTTTAAACTCACTTAGTAACAACTCTAAGGTAGTAGAGCGTTACAACTTGGTATCAGAGCGAGCCAAGGTTTATGGTTCCTGGAGATTGACCAAACATGTATGCTCCCCGTCAGTGACAAGCTCGACTCAGGGTTGGTTGGTAATGATTGACTTATATTTTTGAATATGTGATTACCTGACCTGTTTGTCTGCTTATTTCATATAGAGCATGATGAATGAGTTATCATATGCATGATGCCAGAGCATGGCCCGTTGAGTGTTATATGCTATTTGTGTTATGTGAATTGTTGTTTGGTTGGCTGATGGGAATTGGGAGGTGGTTTTGGATGTTGTGATCATGCCTGATGAGTGGTGTCATTGATTGCAGGCATATAGTTGTGATGCCTCAACAATCATCTAGACTCCGCGGTAGTCGGGCCGAGGATGACAATCAGGGTCAGGACCCTCCACCTGCCCCACAGAATTGGCAACAAATGTTTGTCGAAATGGAAGCAAGATTGCAACGAATAGAGGAAGAACTTCGACAGTTGAGGCAGCCGGCCCCTCCACAGGTCACTGGGTTGCCAGTTCAGCAGGTTGTGGCGCCAGTGTCGGTTTAGCCTGTTATGGAGAACAGGTGGGAACCTTTGTACGAAAGATTTAGGAAGCACCATCCTCCAACCTTTGAGGGTGGACCAGACCCTTTGCGGGCAGAGCAGTGGATGAATATGGTTTCCTCTATCCTGGATTTCATGAGGGTTGAGGGGAACGAGAGGGTGGCTTGTGCCAGCTACATGTTTAGAGAAGATGCTCGCATCTGGTGGGATGTAGTGGTTCAGAGAAGGAATGTGGTAGTCATGACCTGGGAAGAATTCAAGAACATCTTCAATGGAAAGTATTACAGTGTTGCAGTTCGAGCTGCAAAGGTTGACAAGTTCATCAACATGACCTAGAACCGGTTGACCGTGACAGAGTATGCCCTGAAATTTGATCGATTGGCGAAGTTTGTGCCAGATTTAGTGCCGACAGATGCGGCAAGAAGAGACAAATTTGTACGAGGATTGAACGTTATGGAGCACTTCCCAATTAGGTCCGAGTACTCTAGTAGCCTGGTCGCAGGTGTTAAGGAAAAATCTTTGAAGTACAAGATCTCAGACTTTGAATTTCCTTTCACGCACTTTAGAATTGAAATACCGGGTGACTTTTTGCTGGTAAGCAGCTACTCGGAGTTGGGCTTGCTCACGCTTCTCATCGATTAAATCTAGGGATTCTATCAATAGTTGGCTATTAGAGCCTTGATCGTACGTTATTCTTCGATGTGATGGTGGATCTAACTCAACATGCAACATAGCTTCATACCCATAAGCCAAGGAAAATACAGTATGACTTGTTGCTATTCGGTGGGAAGTTCTGTACGACCAAAGGACTTCAGGAAATTGTTCTGGCCATGCCCACTTAGCTTCTTCAAGTATTTTCATCAGAGTATCCTTTAGCGTTTTATTGACTGCTTCGACTTGTCCATTCGAATTTCTTGTTGCCTCTGAGTAGATTAAAAAATGGGACGCATTTGTCCATCGATTTGGAAATAAATCTACTCAGAGCAGCAATTCTTTCGGTCAAGCTTTGTACATCCTTGATCTTTGCTGGCGATTTCATATCGACTAGGGCCTTGATCTTCTCGGGATTGGCCTCAATTCCTCTCGAGTTTACTATAAATCCCAAGAACTTCCCTGATCCTACTCCGAAGGAGCACTTGAGGGGAATCAGCTTCATCTGATATTTGTTCAAGACGTTGAAGCATTCTTGCAAATCCCCTATACGCCCTTCTGCCTTCTTCGACTTAACCAGCATGTCATCGTATATACCTCCATGTTTGTCTCGATTAGCTCCTTAAACATGTGGTTGACCAGTCGCTGGTAAGTCGCACCAGCATTTTTCAAACCAAAGGGCATTACTTTGTAACAGTAAAGCCCTGTGTCAGTCCGAAAGCTAGTGTGATCCTCATCAGGAGGATGCATAGTAATCTGATTATACCTGGAATATGCATCCATAAATGAGAGAATCTCATGCCTTGCCGTGGCATCGACTAGTTGGTCGATCCTAAGGAGTGGGAAACAATCTTTTGGGTAGGCTTTATTAAGGTTTGTGAAATCCACACATGTTTGCCATTTTCCATTCGGGTTGGGAACTAGTACGGGATTAGAGACCCATGATGGATAAAATGCTACCCTGATGAATCCATTCTCCTTCAGCTTCTTAACTTTTTCTTTTAGGGCCTTTGATCTATCTTTGTTGAGCAGCCTCCTTTTCTATTGTACCGGTGGAAAACTTTTGTCTATGTTCAGGACATGGCGGATGACTGCAGGGTGTATTCCAACCACGTCTTTTGTGACCAGGAAAAGACCTCCTGGTTTTCCTTCAAAAATTCCACCAGTGCTTGTTTTGTTGTTGTCTATAAGTTTTTACCGACTTTCACAACCCTGGTCGGATTTTCTTCATCGAGTTGGACCTCCTCAAGGTCCTCGATAGGTCCAATCTCTTCATCAAAATCCCCAAAGTGAGGATCTAAATCTCTATCCTCACTTTGGGCAACGCCTTATTTGGTGACATCATCACTTGATTGGGCTTGTACTTCAGCTGCCATTTGCAACTCTTTTCCGGCAACTTCCCTCGATATACCTTTCTTTGCCTTAGTTATCAAGGTGTTGTAGCACTCCCTAGCTTCCCGCTGATTTCCCAACACACATCCTATCCCTGCGTCAGTTGGGAATTTCATGGCCAGGTGCCATATCGAGGTAACAGCTCGTAGATCGACCAAAATTGGCCTCCCAATTACAACATTATATGCCAAAGGACAATCAACTACTATGAAAGTAGGGAGTAATGCCCTATTAGCAGGTGCAGTACCTGCTGTAACCGGAAGTCTAATCGACCTAGTTGGGGCGAGCCCTTGCCAGAAAAACCATAGATGGTTTGGTTGCATGGCTCCAAGTCTTTGATGGACAACTTCATTCTTTCCAATGAGGACTTGTATAGGATGTTGACCAAGCTTCCTGTGTCAACCAACACCCTCTTCACCATCATGTTGGCAATTTTCATGTCCACTACCAGCAGATCAGAGTGTGGGAATCGTACGTGCTGGGCATCGTCTTTAGAGAAGGTTATCAATTCCTCCTCTGTTCGAGCCTTATTTGATGCTCGATCTTCCACACCCATCATCTCGATGTCTTGGTCATGGCATAGGGTTCGAGCGTATCGTTCCCTCGCCTTCCCATTGTCCCCTGCAAGGTGTGGGCCGCTGCAGATGGTGAATAAAGTGTCTGTCACAGGAGTTGGATGTAAAGGTGGTGAGCGCTGGCGTGCAGGTGTCTGCTCGTTGCCACCTTGAGCCTCTCGTTGAGACCCTCCTGTGGCTCACACATATCTCCTTAGATGTCCCTGTCTGATCAGGAACTCAATTTCGTCCTTCAACTGGTTGCACTCATTGGTGTCATGTCCGTAGTCATTGTGAAAACGATAGAATTTTGTGGTATCTCTCTTGGAGATATCCTTCCTTATAGGTGCGGGTTGCTTATAAGCAACATTAGAGCTGGTCGCCTGGTAGACCTCTGCTCGACTTTCGACAAGGGCCGTGTAATTGGTGAATCTCGGCTCATATCGATTGCCTTTGGGGCGTTTATTGTCAGAGGCCGATGAATCATTGTTCGCCCGTTTTGCTATTGGGTTTCTCCGACCCGTTAGCGGCCTTGGCGAGTTCTTCCTTTGTCCCCTTGCCCTTTGTGGGCGATTTTACCTCATTGGAAATCGTGTCCTCGAGCTTGATGTATCGATCAACTTGATCCGAAAACTCCTGGGTACTTCTTACCCCATTCTTTCTTAGGCTACTCCAGAGGGGGGAATGGCGCCTAACCCTAGCATTTAGGGCCATCGTCTTGCCTTCGTCACCCACTGGCTTGGATCTAGCCGCTGCTTGTATAAAGTGCTGGACATACTCCTTCAAGGGCTCTCCCTCCTTCTGGCGTATCTCAACTAGCTGGTTGACCTCTGTGGGGTGTACGCGACCCGCATAGAATTGTCCGTAAAACTCCTTCATGAACATTTCCCAGGATACTATACTTGTAGGAGGGAACTTAAAGAACCACTCCTGGGCAGTGTCCGAAAGTATAGCGGAGAAGATCCTGCAGCAGGCATCTTCTAACACTTTCTGTATATCCATTTATATCTTAAATTTGTTTACATGAGATACTGGGTCTCCATACCCATCAAAGTTTGGCAGTGTGGGAATTTTGAATTTGTTGGGGATTTCCGCCACAACAATCCTTTGCACAAACGGAGTGCCCCTCCTCCGATCGTACTCTATGTGGGATATTCGACCCCCGACCAGTTGTTGTATTGCCTGGTTCAAAGCATCAATCTGAGCCTGAACCGCTTTTGGGATTGCTGGGGCGGCCGGCGTTGGAGGAGCATACTCATCGTGCCTCTCACGCCAGTCGTTGAGTACGTCTCTCAAATCATCATCTCTGCGTCTCTGCTCGCTAACTCCTAGCCGATCAAAGACGTTATTTTTTCGGGGTTGCCCCCGAGCGTTATGGCTTGCCGGCCTATTTCCTCTAGGTGGGGGGCTTCTGTCTCCGCCTCTTTCCTCATTCCTCTGACCAACATTCCCTCTGCCAGAATCAACTTCATTATAGTCATGGACATCCCTAAACTATGGCCGACTGTTCACGCTATTTCCTCCTCGGGCCGGTATTTCCCGAGCGTCAGGGGGAGGCCTGCACTGGTTGTTGGATCCTCGTGGATTATTATGCGGTGGGGGGCCCCTGACCGCAGAGCCCGACTCGTGATGCCTTCTGTTGGCAGAAGGATGCTGCCCCTGCTTGGTGGATTTGGCTCTTCGTCCCTTGGGTGTCTAGGGCTGCGGGGCGGCTGCCCAGCCCTATTCTGCCTCTGGCGCTGGGGATTGCATCGACCAGCCTGAGATGGAGGCTGCTGCTTAGGATCCCTAACTGGGACATCATCCTGAGCCACAGGCGGCTGTTCTAGCCTTTGAGGGCTTACTGGCTGGAGTGGAGGACTTGGATTGGGAGCCCGCTGTGGTGGCATGCTCGGTGGCTGATCCGGTTGAGAGGCTAGTGTAGTCTGTCCTCGAGCCAATTGAATGGCTGCTTCGAGAGCGGCCATGGCATTCCTTTGCCGATGGTCCATGTCCGCCTGCCGCTCACTCAGCTCCTAGCGCTGACGTTAAATTTCTCTCTGCTGGAGCGCCATTGTCTCCGCTGCGTTCTCCTGATTGGCCCTCAAATTGGCCAACTCATCCTTTAACACCCCCAGTGTTGCCCTTAGTGTTTCCGTATCCAACTCATCCTCTTCAAACTCTAGATTTGGTTCATTCTCCGCCACATTTGGAGGAGGAGGTTGAGATGATGCAGCGCCAGCGGCCGGTCCAGCTTTCTTAGATGTCTTTGCCATTAGATTTTCTTACAGCTTCTTGATCAATCTCTCAATGAAAGCACCCGAATGTTGACCCTCGATTTGGCCAACGACACGGAGTGAAGAATACGACAAGAAATGAGATAATAATCAAGAGTTTAATCTAGTGATAAAGAATAGACACAAACAATTTATAGTGCTTTGGCCCCAATGAATGGTAATGACCTACGTCCACTTAGTGCTATTATTAATATTGAGTCCCATTGCCATGATCAAAGAACTAGGGTTCTTGAGTTTCACAAGCCTTAAGGAGAATTACAACAAGACAATGAATAATCGCACTGTATGCTCTCTCTCTCTCTCAATATTCAGGAAAAATATTAAAACGTCCAAAAGTCCATTCCTTGAGCTATTTCATGCATATTTATAGGCTCAAGGGGGGTTACATGGGCCAATGAGCCTTAACTATCCTTAATATCCGTGTATCAAGGCAATAAAGAGGAAATAATCAACGTAGTTATTATAAGATTACAATCTGTAACGCCCCAACTCCAGGGACCGTTACGGTGTGCCTTGTAACAGTGCTAAACTCGCTAATCGAGTCATTTGGCCAAAATCGTGTAACTAAGTATGATTAGTGGTTTAGGGATTAAAAACTTTGGATAAGATGTAATGTTTCATTAGAACGTTTAATATATATGTTGGGATCCCAAAATTATAATTTCAGAGTCTACTACAAGAAGATATTTACAACAGGCAGTTCTATGCGGCAAAACAGGGTGTAACCCTAGTTCCTTCTCAACCTCGGCCGTGGTGGACGAGCAGCTGCATATGTACACCTCATCACCTAAGCTCTCCAACTCAAGGATGGTCTAGCTTTCTTTTGCCTTTACCTGCACCACATAGCACCTGTGAGCCGAAGCCCAGCAAGAAAACTCATATGCTCATAAACATTCAAATCACGATATCAAATCATATCTGGCATGCCTAGCAAGCACAGCTCTATTCAGCATGCAAATGAGCTCAAACAATGCTGGGGTATCCAGGATAAGAAATCCTGGCCTTCTGATTGGAGGACTATCAAGTCAATCCTAATCAGATGGGTGTCGCAACACTTGAGGTTCCGATAAACCATGCTGAGTGATCGACAAGCGAGTCACTAATTCAAATGGAAGGGCGGCTGTTGGGTAAGCCTCTAGCCTTCAATAGGTTCTGGTAAACCATACTGAGTGACTGACAAGCAATTCACTAATTCAAATGGAAGGGTGGCTGTTGGGTAAGCCTCTAGCCTTCAATAGGTTCTGGTAAACCATACTGAGTGACTGACAAGCAATTCACTAATTCAAAGGGAAGAGTGGCTGTTGGGTAAGCCTCTAGCCTTCAAGCACTTATAATGTTCATCGACCCTTGGGGTCGGTCTGGCATTAATGCTCTTTGCGTCATTCAATGCTGATAGTCGATTAGATCTAATCTTTAATGGCTTGCGTGATACACACTAAGGCCGTCCTGACTAATGAGTCAGCGCTATGTGACCAGTGTCCAGTGTCCAGTGTCCAGTACCACTGCCGAACCTGACTAATAAGTCACAGCTTCACAGTTGATATTAACACCTTTGCCAATTCAGACTGATGAGTCAGTGCAACGTGACCAGTGCCCAGTACCACTGCCGAACCTGACTAATGAGTCACAACTTCACAGTTGGTACTAGCACCTTTGCCAAATCTGACTAGTTAGTCAGTACCATGCACAGGTAAGCAACGCTATCAATGTGTATCATATGCCAATTATCCAAGAATAGGGCATTCAGCATGCTTACTAAACAGTTGCTAGCATAATTATAATTATGCACAAACACAGAGACTCAAGCTCTGACCAATCTCATATTCATCATTCATGGCATGCCCTAATCACATGTTTCTCGTGCATCACATGCATCACATTTAACCAACCAGCATGCCTCAATAATAATCATATGCAAATGGGCAAGATTGCCAAGCATTCATTATGCTATCAATGTTTACATTTAAACATCCAACATGCATCAAACATAACCATGCATGTCACATATGGGGTGCAGTTTTCTTACCTCAGATTCGAGCTAGAACCAATATAAGAACGACCCTTGAGAATGATCAACCTTTAAGCCCTTAGCGGCCACCTAATCATAACCGAATATGGAACACCATCAATAACAAGATAATCAAAGGTTCTCAAACCAATATCTAGCCTCCAAGAGATCAATCTAAAATAATCCAAGTAGTAGGAACACTCCCGAGGCCTATAGCTAAGTTCCCGGGGTCAAAACGAGCAAACGAGGTGAAAACAGGGCAAGGGCTGCGGCCCTAGCACCTTGGGCCGCGGCCCCCAGGGTTCTCTGAGGCAAGGGCCGCGGCGCCCTCCATCAAGGGCCGCGGCGCCCAGCAAGGCCAATTTCCTGACACCTGCTTCTTCGAACTAGGGCCGCGACGCTCAAGAACAGGGCCGCGGCCCCCAACCCTGGGCCATTTCCAAACGCATTTTAAGCACTCCGAATCCTCCAAAAACATACCCAAACATTCCCCAATCATCAAATCAAAGTTCCCAAGCTTCCCAATACTCCAAAACCCTCAAAACCCAAGGTTCAAACCAACCAAAAACTCAACAATTAACAAAGTCCAATTCTAGGCTTAGAAACTTTAAAAAATTAAAACTTCAAACTTATATTACCTTTGATTGGGTTGTTTTCCGTCAAATCCTTTAGTTAAGAAGCTTCTAATCTTTCCTAGGATCGCTATGCCTCGACCCTCGCTTGATTCCGACTCCTAGAGCTCAAGATTTCCTCAAAAATGCTCAAACAGTATAACAGACCGTTGAGAGAGAGAACGAGAGGTTTTCTAACGTACGTTCTTATCTGGGAAGCTACTTCAAGCTTAAGTAACCTCAAATAAAACCTAGTGCTCGGGGTCCCGAAAACACCTCCGGGGACACTATAGTCAAAACTTCCAGAATTTCACCCTGATCTCAAATATTCCCAATCTATCACCAAATAAACATTTCTATTACCCCAAAATTGACCCCGTTATGACAAAACCGCTAATCCATTATATATGACCGTCTCATGCCGAATAGATCGAATATATCTCCATAATAATGAAACCTCATTCATAAATTACAATATGCACCCAATGGCCAAATTACCAAAATGCCCTTATAATTATAAATGCACCCATATGCATGCGTTTACCATCATATAATAATATAATTCACATTAACATGCATATATTCATTTTATATCCTATTAAATCAATTATGGCCCTCCCGACCTCCTAATCAAGGTCTTAATCCTTATTAGGAAATTCGGGGCATTACACAATCTTTTAAGGAAATAAATCGAATCATTCGACCAGCTTGGTCGTATCTAATCATGAGATTTGATGAAGCAATGTGTAGCTGGTTGATAATCGAACATCACCTCCATATTTTGACTCTGCCACGTGTCAACCACGTGTGAGAAATCATTGCCACGTCTTCAGCAGCCGTTTTTGGGTAAACAAAATTCATAGGCAAATGAGAGTGAATAGCTTTTTACATTAGGGTTGGATGAGATATATTTTTTTTAGAGTAAATTTATCTTTTAGCTTTTAATTATTAAAAAAAATAATAAAAAAAAGTCTTTACTTGTAATGTCTTTCCCAAAGAGATGGAATGAGAACTATTCCTAATTATTTCTCCTTAATTAATTTGAATAGGTCCCACAAAGTTCTCCCATTATAGATTAATAGCAAACAAGTGAATGAAAATCATTACAACACATGTGATTCTCATTTTCCTTTAGTAAACATGCCATAAGAAAAGGGGAAGAACAATCTTGGAAGGTCATTCTTTTTTTTAAATCAAGCATTTATCTAAGTTTCTTTATTATAATTCTATAGATTCTAAATATTAATTTCATCTATGTTATTTTATTTTTTAGCTCACGATGGAGTATATATATTTATATAGGTTAAAGGGGCTTTCAAAATCCTAGCATGATTCTTTTCATTTAATAATGATTATTATTCATCGTTTCCTTTAAATCAAATTGATTGTGTTCTTCTATCTTAGTTATATTCATTATTAATTTATTTTGTTTGGAGGACTGCTAAATATGATCTAGCATTAATCTATAAACATTTTAGAGTTTTTAATCCATATGATTGTTTTGAATTCTAAATCTTCCTGGTAAATTATGATCAAGATTTTGATAATTGCGATAAATAAAATAACTTATCTTGAACAAATCACACTTGTTGAAGTTATTTTTCCAGATTAACTTATCTTTACTAGTTTTATGGTTTCAATATGTTGAACTATTTGTGCTTTTCCATTAGGTTATTTGGTGAGAAGAATATAATCAAGAGCACTTACTTTTGGTTATCATACATGAGAGATTTGAAGTTGCATATCTTAATGTCATCTTGGATTTTGGATTTTGGTCGTGTGTTACCAACACTGGACCAGCCCAAGACTTAAGCCCAATACCATTAGATAGAGAGGTGATACAAGAGAAAGTCCAAGAGTGGATTGAGCATTCAGCCCAATCGGCTACATGTCCAGAAGAGACCCCAGATGTTCACAATACCAGAGAAGGGGAAGAAATAAGGCAACAAAACAATGGTGAAGAACCTCCAGCGTGTGTTAAGAGGGTTTGTTAGCTTGGTTCAAATAGTTCGTTAGCATGGAGAGACGTTGAGGAGTGTTGCACGATACCCTTACTTTTCAATTAGTTTATATTTTTCTGCAATTTTGCTTGAAATATAAATACCAAAAATGTCATAGAACAGTTTTTACGTTGAATGAGAAGCTGAAAGGCATTTGGAGATTGGTACTGTCTCGAAGAGTACATTTCTTGATATCATTGGTGATTTCATTGATTCCTTCCTTCTTTCCTCATGAAGAATGAAGAAATTGTAGCACTATTGCAAGCCATGGACCTCAAGTGGGAGCAGCGCTCAGAGTCTCAGCTGAAGAATCTCAAGTCACTACTTGATGAGCGTTTGGCCAAGGTGTCTCCTTCGTCATTGCTGATCACTGGGGGTGAGGCTAGCGCTATCCATGATTCTGCTCATGAGAAAGGAAGAAGTTCAGATGTTGAGATGGATTGCCGCGAGCTGAACGCGATCCTCAAAACCTTGCGGGTTAAGGGTCAACGCTTCGATGGTATGAACGTTGATGATTGGATTTATAAGATTAACAAATTTTTTGATCTGCACATGGTCGATCATGCTATTAGACTTGCTGTAGTAGCATTTCACTTGAATGGAACTCCATCTACTTGGTTTCAATGGAAGGAAAAGAGTGGCTTAATTACTGATTGGGACTATTTTATTAAGGCATTGCAACAGCGGTTTGGGACATCGATCTATGATGATCCTCTGAGATGAATCTTGAAGCTCACTCAAACGGGATGAGTTTCTCAATATCGAGTTGAATTTGAATCGCTCATGCATCGCATCACAGGTGTGGCAAATTCTACGTTCTTGAATTTCTTTATCTGGGGACTCAAGTTAGACATTCGACGGGAATTACTCATGTCTAAAACGGTTGATTTGGTAGATGCTATGGCCAAAGTGCAACTATTCGAAGATCAAAATGATGATTTGGTGGCTCAACAGAGGGAGGTTACTCGATCTGGTTAGTCTACTAAGTCGGCGTTGACTACTCAGAGCATTCAACCAACTTCGTTTACTCCTTATAAACAGAGTTCAGTTGCTAATGCCACTTCAGGTCAGTCGACTACTGCACAGTCATGTATAACTCCTCTTCCCATCAAGAAATTGAGTCCCGCTGAAATGAAAGATTGAAGAGATAGGGGTCTATGTTATACTTGTGATGAAAAGTTCAACTATGGTCATAAGTGTAAAAATAAGTTGTTGATTATGTGTGTACAAGATGATGATGATGTTTAGGCAGGTTTAGAAAGTGAAGGACATGATTTCGAATCAGCGGAGGATAAAGTGAGTCTTAACTCGCTTTCGAATTCAATGAATCCTCATATTTTTTGTATTGTGGCCAAGCACATGAATGAGTCATTAGAAGTTCTGGTAGATATAGACAGCAACAACAATTTTATACGGGAATCATTGGCTGCTACCTTGAATTTTTCATGGGAAGAAACCAAGCGCTTCAAGGTCTATATGGGAAATGGAAATTTCTTGATGTGCTTGAAGATATGCCGTGGGGTAGAGTTGATTTACAAGGGCATCGTTTCGTGGTGGATCTTTTCATTCTACCTATTTGTGGCTTGGATGTAGTGTTGGGAATGCAATGGTTACAAACATTGGGCCCATGTATTCATGGTCATAAGGAATTGACTATGAAATTTACTTGGCAGGACAATGTTGCCAAGTTAGCTGGATCGAAAGAAGTAGCGGCGTGCATGCTCACTTACGAGAGGGGGACATTAAAGACTTGTACAAACTCACGGCAATGGTGGAAGAACCAAACAAGAATGTTATGGAGTTAACTAGTTTGGAAACCGGTTTTCCCATGGAAGGTAAAGGGCTGTTGATAGATTTTGCTGCTATTTTTGAGGAGCTAAAACAGTTACCTCCACAAAGAAACATCGACCATAGATTTTTCTTGCAATTGGGGTCAGCCCCAATCAATGTAAGACCTTATCGATATCCATTTTTCCAAATAGATATCATTGAGTAGCTTGTTAAGGAGATGATTTCTTTTGGTTTTATTAGACCAAGTTCTAGTCCTTATTCCTCGCCGGTTTTGCTAGCAAAAAAAAAAAAAAAGATGGCACTTGGCATTTTTGTGTGATTACAGGGCTCTTAATGGAAAAATGGTGAAGGATAGATTTCCTATTCTGACTGTTGATGAGTTGTTAGATGAATTGGGACAAGCAGAGATATTCTTTAAGTTGGACCTTCTGTGGGTTATCATCAAATCTGTATGGATCATCGAGACATTCATAAAATGACCTTCCAAACTCTTGAAGGACATTACGAATTTGTAGTGATGCCCTTTGGCCTCACTAATGCTCCTTCAACATTTCAGGTTGCCATGAATCAATTATTCAGACCTTTTTTGTGTCAGTTTGTCATAGTATTTTTTGATGATATTTTGGTGTATAGCCAAAGCACCGAAGAATATGTGTACCATTTGAGACTCATTTTACAGCTGCTACAGGATAACAGTTTCTATGCCAAGGTGAGCAAATGCCAATTTTTTCAAACCACAATAGAATAATTAGGACATTTGGTTTCGTCAGAGGGGGTTCAGGCTGATCCTAACAAGATCACGACCATGGTGGATTGGCTAGTTCCGAGTACTATCAAATAATTGCGAGGGTTCCTCAGTCTTACGGGGTACTACCGAAGCTTTGTTGCACACTATGCCTCTATTGCGACACCTCTTACGGAGCTTTTGAGAAGGACAATTTTGTTTGGAATACACAGGCAATAGCAGCCTTTGAACAACTTAAATCAACCATAACTACCCCTGTGTTGCACCTGCCTGATTTCTCTAAGGAATTTATTATGGAGACAAATGCTTCTAATATAGGCATCAGAGGGGTATTAATGGAGGACGGACACCCCATTGCTTTTTTCAGCAGAAAATTGGGTCCCAAGTTTATAGGAGCTTCGACTTATACAAGAGAAATGAGAGCTACCATGGAGGCTGTTACAAAATTGAAGAAATATTTGCTTTGGAGGCATTTTATCATACAAACGGAACACAAGAGTCTCAAAGAGCTGCTAACCCAAGTAATTCAGACACCTGATCAACAACATTATTTTACGAAAATTGTTGGGATTTCATTTTTCAATTGAGTATAAGGTGGGCAGGGAAAATTGTGTAGAATTTCTTACACGTGGTTGGCACGTGAATCAAAAAGCTTTAAGAAGATCAAATGGCGAAGACATCCAAGAGAGCTTGACAGATTGCTGATGCTGTCTCAACCTCCTCCTCCAAATGTGGCTGAAAATGAACCACACTTGGATTTTGAAGAGGAGGAAATGGATTATGAGACGCTGAGGGCAACATTGGGGGTGTTGCAGGATGAGTTGGCCAATCTGAGGGCCCATCAGGAGAATGCAGTAGAGACCTTGGTGCTGCAGCAGAGGGAGATTGAGCACCAGCGTTAAGAACTGGACGAGCGGCAGCCGGACATGGACCATCGGCAGAGAGATGCCACGACCGCTTTTGAAGCAGCCATTCTGTTGGTTCGAGGATAAGCTGCGCTGGCCTCTCAATCGGATCAGCCACCAAATGCACCACCACAATGGGCCCAAAATCCGAGTCCTCTAATTCAGCCAGCGAGCCCTCAAAGGCCAGAGCAACCGCCTGTTGCTCAGGAAGATGTCTCAATTCAGGACCCTGAACAACAGCCACCTTCTCAAGCTGTTTGCGGCAATCCCCAGCGCCAAAGGAAGAATAGGGCTGGGCAGCCTTCCTGAAGCCCTAAACGCCCAGAGGGCGATGAGCCAAATCCTCCGAGAAGGGGCAGCGTCCTTCTGCTAACAGAAGACACAACGAGTCAGGCTTAGCGTTCAGGGCCCCCCCACGGCATAATAATGCATGGGGACCCACCGACCAACGCAGGCCTCCCCCTGATGCTCGGGAGATGCCAGCCAGAGGAGGAAACAGTGTGACGAGGAGGAAACAGTGTGACCAGCCGGTCGCGTCATATTTGACTGCAATTTAGGGATGGCCATGACTATAATGAGGCTGATTTTGGCAGGGGAATGCTGGTTGAGGGCGTGAGGAAAGAGGTGTATATAGAAACCCCCCACAGAGAGAAAATAGGCCTGCGAGCCATGACGATGCGGGGGCAGCCCAGACAGCATAACGTCTTCGATCGGCTGGGCACTAGCGAACAAAGGCATAGAGATGATGATCTGAGGGACGAGCTCAATGACAGGCGCGAGAGGCACGATGAGTACGCTCCTCCGGCACCAGTCGCCCCAGCAATCCCAGATGCGGTTCAAGCTCAAATTGATGCTCTGAATCTGGCAGTATAGAAGCTGGTCGGGAACCGGACGTCCCACATAGAGTACAACCGGAGGAGAGGCACTCTGTTTGTGCAGAGGATTACTGTGGCAGAAACCCCCGGCAAGTTCAAAATGCCAGTACTGCCGAACTTTGACGGGTACGGGGACCCAGTATCTCATGTAAACAAGTTTGAGATACAAATGGATATTCAGAAGGTGTCAGACGATGCCCGCTGCAGGATCTTCCCCGCCACCCTATCTGACACTGCCCAAGAGTGGTTGTTTAAGTGCCCTTCTGCTACTATAGGATCGTGGGAAATGTTCGTAAAGGAATTTTACGGACAATTCTACGCGGGTCGCGTACACCCCACTAAGGCCAACCAGTTGGCTGAGATACGCCAAAAAGAGGGAGAGCCCTTAAAGGAATACGTCCAGCGTTTCATGCAAGCAGCAACTGAAGCCAAAATAGTGGGCAACGAGGGAAAGATGATGGCCCTAACTGCTGGGGTTAGATGCCATTCTCTCCTATGGAACAGCCTAAGAAAGAATGGGGTAAATAGTACCCAGGAGTTCCTGGATCGCGCTGATCGATACATCAAGCTCGAGGATGTGATCACCAACGAGGGGAAGTCGCCTACGAAGGACAAGGGACCAAAGGAAGATCCCTCCAAAGCTGCCAACGGGTCGGATAAACCCAACGGTAATGGCAAAGGCAACAGGATCAGAAATGGGAAAATTGGTGGAAAGAGGGCGGGCAATGAGCTATCAACATCTGAAAATAAATGCCCCAAAGGCAATAGATATGAGCCGAGATTCACCAACTATATGGCCCTTGTCGAGAGTAGAGTAGAGGTCTACCAGGCGACCAACTCTAATGTCCCTTATAAGCGACCTGCACCTATAAGGAAGGATATCTCCAAGAGAGATACAACAAAATTATGTCGTTTTCACAACGACTACGGACATGACACCAATGAGTGTAACCACTTGAAGGACGAGATTGAGTTCTTGATCAGACAAGGAAACCGAAGGAGATACGTACGAGCTGCAGGAGGGTCTCAGCGAGAGGCTCAAGGTGGAAATGAGCAGGAGCCTGCACGCCAGCGCTCACCACCTTTACAGCCAGCTCCTATGGCAGGTACGTTACTCACCATTTGTGGCAACCTTACAGGGGATAGTGGGAAGGCAAGGGAGTGATACGCTCAGACCTTACGCCACGACCAGGACATCGAGATGATGAGTGTGGAGGATTGAGCACCGAAGAAAGCTCAAATAAAGGAAGAGTTGATAACCTTCTCTGAAGACGATGCTCAGCACGTCCGATTCCCCTACTTTGATCTGCTGGTCGTTGATGTCCAAATCGCCAACATGATGGTTAAGAGAGTGTTGGTTGACACAGGAAGCTCAGTCAACATCTTGTATAAGTCTTCACTGGAAAGGATAAAGTTGTTCGTCAAGGACCTGGAGCCGTGCAACCAAACCATATATGGTTTTTTTAGCGAAGGGCTTGCACCGACAGGGTCGATTAGGCTCCCAGTTATAGCAGGAACTGCGCCTGCAAATAGGACATTACTCACTACTTTCATAGTAGATGATTTTCCTTCAGCGTATAATGCTGTAATTGATAGGCCAATTTTGGTCGACCTGCGAGCTGTTACCTCGGTTTGGCACCTTGCCATGAAATTCCCAACCGATGTAGGGGAGGATGCGTATTGGGAAACCAAGGAGAAGTGAGGGAGTGCTACAATGCCTCAATATCTAAGGCAAAGAAAGGTGGATTGAGGGAAGTTGTCGGGAAGGAGTTGCAAACGGCCAGTAATGTACAGGGCCAATCAGGTGATTGTGTCACCAAATAGGGTGTTTCCCAAGGTCAGGGCAGGGATTTGGATCCTCGCTTTGGGGATTTTGATGAAGAAGTAGGACCCACCGAGGACCTTGAAGAGGTCCAACTCGATGAAACAGATCTGACCAGAGCTGTGTCGGTAAAAACTTAGAGACAACAATGAAACAAGAACTGGTGGAATTTTTAAGGAAAAACCAGGAAATCTTTGCCTGGTCGCATAAAGACATGGTAGGAATAGACCCTGCGGTCATTAGCCATGTCCTGAACGTAGAAAAGAGTTTTCCACCAGTACAACAAAAAAGGAGGATGCTCGACAAAGACAGATCAAAACCTCTAAAGGAAGAAGTCGAGAAGCTAAAGGAGAATGGATTCATCAGGGTAGCATTTTATCCATCATGGGTCTCTAATCCCGTACTGTTTCCCAAGCTGAATGGCAAGTTTAGAATGTGCGTGGATTTCACAGACCTTAATAAAGCTTGCCCTAAAGATTGTTTCCCACTCCCTAGAATCGACCAGCTGGTCGATGCCACTGCAGGGCATGAGATCCTCTCATTCATGGATGCATACTCCGGGTATAATCAGATCAGTATGCATCCACCTGATGAGGATCACACTAGCTTTCGGATCGATACAAGGCTTTACTGTTACAAAGTAATGCCCTTCAGTTTGAAAAATGATGGTGCGACTTACCAGCGACTAATCAATCGCATGTTCAAAGAGCTGATTGGTACAAACATGGAAGTATATGTTGATGACTTGCTGGTTAATTCGAAAAGGGCAGAAGGATATGTAGGGGACTTGCAAGAGTGCTTCAACGTCTTTAATAAATATCAGATGAAGCTAAATCCCCTCAAGTGTTCCTTCGGAGTTGGATCAGGGAAGTTCTTGGGATTTATAGTAAACTTGTGAGGAATTGAGGCCAATCCCGAGAAGATCAAAGTCCTGATCGATATGAAATCGCCAACAAAAATCAAGGATGTTCAAAGCTTAACCAGAAGAAATGCTGCTCTTAGTAGATTTATTTCCAAATCGACGAACAAATGCGTCCCATTTTTTAATCTACTCAGAGACAACAAGAAGTTCGAATGGATGGAGGAGTGTGAGTAGGCTTTTCAAGCTTTAAAGACTCACATGTCACAGCCACCGATTCTATCAAAGTCAGTTGATAAAGAAACTTTGTTCATCTACTTGGCGATCACGAAATATGCTGCTAGTGCTGTTCTAGTAAGAGAGGAAGAGGGCGTGTAGAAGGCCGTCTATTATGTAAGAAAAAGGCTAATAGGAGCGGAACTGTGATATCCTCCTATTGAAAAATTAGCCTACTGTCTGATCTTAGCATCCAGAAAGTTACGGCCGTACTTCCAAGCTCACCCAATCATAATTTAGAACGACCAACCTCTACAGCAAGTTCTGCAGAAGCCAGAAGCCGCAGGCCGATTATTGAAATGGGCGGTTCAACTTGGGCAATTTGATATCTCTTACTTGCCATGAGCAGTAGTAAAAGGACAAGCTTTGGCTGACTTCATTGCAGAGCTCACTGGTCTTTTAGATAGCGAGTAGCCATAAGGGATAGAAGAGCCTAGACCTCAAAGCCAAACTCCTTCTTGGAAGTTGTTTACAGATGGTTCTTCTAATGAGCACCACGCTGGAGCCGGAGTGATTTTAATAACGCCTGAAGGGCATTGATTCCACTGCGCAATCAGATTTGACTTCACGGTGTCCAACAACGAAGCGAAGTATGAAGCGCTGCTCACTGGGTTACGATTAGCCAGAGACATAAGCATAAAGTCACTATAAGTCTACAGTGATTCCCAGTTGGTGGTTAATTAGATCATTGGAGAATACCAAGCCAGGGGCCTGAAGATGGTCGCTTACTTGAATAAAGCAAAGGATCTCTTGGCTCAGTTTGATAAGTACACTCTCCAGCAAGTACCTCGCGACCAACAGATAGAAACAAAGCCAGGACTCTCCAACGACAAGCTGCTAGGTATATCCTGGTCGATGGAATCCTGTATCGAAGGGGCTACTCAATGCCACTCCTCAAGTGTATTTCAAAAGAGAAGGCCAAAGAATTGATGAGAGAGGTCCATGAAGGCTTTTATGGGGACCATGCTAGGGGGCAGAGTTTATCAAAAAAGATCCTAAGGCAAGGATACTTTTGGCCAACAATGAATGAAGATTCGATGGAATTTGTGCGAAGATGCGACAAGTGCCAGAGATTCTCCAAGATTCCGCGAGCAGCCCCTAATGAACTAAAACAGATGCAAAGTCCGTGGCCATTCGCAGTATGGGGTATAGACCTAATCAGATCTTTGCCCAATAGGAAAGGTGGTGTCAAGTATGCCGTGGTGGCCGTTGATTACTTCACAAAGTGGGCCGAAGATGAGCCACTTGCAACCATAACAACCAAGAAAGTACTGGATTTCGTGGTCAAGAACATCGTGTGTCACTATGGATTGCTAAGAAAAATGATCTCAAACAACGACACACAGTTTGATAGTGATATGTTAACAGATTTTTGTGAGTGACATGGAATTATCAAAAGCTTTTCTTCAGTTGCTCACCCTCAGGGAAACGGACAAGTCGAGGCAGTCAATAAAACGCTAAAGGATACTTTGAAGAAAAGGCTTGAGGAAGCAAAGTGGGCTGGCCAGAACGATTGCCTGAAGTCCTCTGGTCATACAGAACATCCTATCGAACAACAACAGGCCATACTCCATTTTCCTTGGCATATGGATATGAGGCTATGTTGCCTGTTGAGTTAGATCCGCCATCCTATCGGAGGATGACGTACGATCAAGGCTCTAATAGCCAGTTATTGATGGAATCTCTAGATTTGGTTGATGAGAAGCGCGAGCAAGCCCAGCTCCGAGTGGCAGCTTACCAGCAAAATGTCGCTTGGTACTTCAATTATAAAGTATGTGAAAGGAAATTTAACGTGGGAGATCTTGTGCTATGAAGAGTTTTCCTTAACACCCGCGACCAAGCCCCTGGAGTACTCAGACCTAACTGGGAGGACCGTACCAAATCGAAGAAGTCCTCTATCCAGGCACTTATAAACTTGCTCGCTTAAATGGAGATCTCATTCCTCGCTATTGGAATGGAGAACACCTGCGCAAGTACTATCAATAAACAATTCTTCTTAAAGAATTGGCTTGTATTAATTTTACTTTTTACAAGTTTATGAACAAGGGTTAGTCATTTTTATGATTGATCACTTATAAGTGTAAGGTCATTTTTTATCACTCGTACAGACATAATTTGTCCATTTATTACGAGAAATAAAAGGGACTGTGCGCAGCCAGTCAATCTTGCCAAACTATTGTATGTATTACAAGTATTTTCTCAATACGTGTGTTGTTTTGCTATATTTTCATTTTTACAAGTATTTATTCCGAGTAGAAATGTTCGAACAGGTCCTAGTCAAGGCAAGTGACCGAGGACCTAAAGCTCCTCAATCACTTGGGGGGCATATAAGGTTCCTAGTAAGCAAAGCATATCAAAAGGTATGTAAACACACGAGCAAAATAAGTGAAAGCATGCCAGAGTACTTAAAGTATTTTTCAAAATTTTGTTATTTTGTTAAATCAAACCAAAGTACTATGCTAAGTTCGGTCATACAAAAAGATGTTATAATAAAATGCAAGTATTATAATATCAAAAAAGGAATCCTTTACACTACGAGCAGTCATTGCTCGGATGTAATTGTTTGTTAAAAGGAAAAAAGCTGCCCATGCAGTAATAAAGATAGAAATTGTCTTTACATCACGACCAGTAGGTCGTGTATCTACAAGATAAAGTTAAAGAAAAATAAAAGTACTATGAGGCAGGAGGGTCTTGAGGAATGTCCTGGTCGACAGTGGTTCTAGCTTCATTTTCCGCACCATCAATCCCCATTACTAGGGAGATTTCTGTGGAGGCAGGAATGTTAGCTCTTTCTTCTTCCTCCAGGCGAGCGGTGCACCAGGCTATTTCAGTTCGCCTCAGGCGCTCAGAAAGATCATTGAAGTCGGCCCCACGATTATGCTTCCAGAACTCATAGAAGCAAAGGTGGGTGGCTTCCCTATACTTCTCCAAGTTGCTGGCATTAGTCTCCTCAAGCTCCTTGACGCGCCCCTCCAGCTCCCTAGTTTCCTTTTTGCTCGTGATCAGATCGGCCTCAAGCTGTTTGGACTCTTGGTAGTTAAGTTTAGCACACTCCCTAAACTTCTCTTTGTCTTCATTGGCTTTGGCCAGGGCAGTCTGAAACTACTAAAGCTCTTCGGCCAGCTTGGAGTTTTGCTTGAGTAGTTCAGTGTTCTTTCCGAGCAGTTCTGTATTTTTCTCAAGTAATTCAGCATTTTCCCCCTCGAGCGCCTTTGTCTCCTCAGTGTGCTTGGAATCAGAGTCTTTGGTCTGGGTAACCAAAGCCCTCGTGCGGCGCCAACAAGCAGTTATAGTGAGCAATCCCTGCGATCAGATAAGGAGATAAGATGATGGCAGAAAATGACAAAGTAAAATAACTTAGCGATAGAAAGCAACTTACACTGGCTATCTCGTTCAGCCCTCCGTTTATTATCTGATCGACCTCCATGGATTTGGTGTCGACGTTGGCCTCTCGACTGTGTTTGTGCTTTTAGAGTTTGCATATTCTCTCTCTGGCTGAGCCAACCATGGTATTGGTCAAGGCATCTCCAGGTTGATCGTGAGGTATCTGGTCGGCAGGCGCTGGAGGAGTAGAGTTCTGGTTGGCTGGTGCAGGGGGAGACTGCTGGTCGAGTCGTGCCAAAGGGGGGGGGGGGGTTGTTTCTTTTGAGGGAGCAGCAGCTGGAAGATCCTCAGTCTGGGCCTTCTTGGTTGAAGGGGCCTTGCTGCTTTCTTCGCGGTGTTTCTTGCTCTCTTTCTTCCTGCTCGAGGGAGCAGCAGGTGCGGTGTAGCGATCGATCATATCTCCAGACGACATATCTGCAAGTAAGGAAGCATTGCAAGCAGTAAGATGATATGTATAGATGGAGTTAAAAATGAGAACAATGAAAATATAAGTAGAGTACCCGAGCTATATCTATTGGTCGCTACATTACTTACTGAACTACTGCTACACTCACTCACTGCCTAGAAGAAATCTGAATGACAGGGAATGGGCAAACTATCTAAAAGTGAGAAGACAGTACCGTTCTCATCTGAAAACTCTTCGACGGGTGTAGGGGGTTCATATACTTTCTTTTTCCCCTTTCCCATAGGGGCAGGGGGAGCATCTGCTCGTGGGGTGCTGGAGGGTTCCCTGATTGTCACCCCAGTTGTCCTCCTCCTTGGAGGCTGCGACACGTCTTGGTGCTGCTCAGGAACTTCTCCGCCAATGGCACTCCCCACTGTTGACTCCCTCACATCCTGGTGAGATGCCAGAAGACCGACCAGCCTTAGGTTGGCTTCGGTGACCAGCTGTTTGACGCTTTTTTCTATGTCAGTCATGCTGGCCAGTGATGTTGCTCGAATCTCCATTTCTGGAGTAGGAGCTATTCGCTGCCATGGACCTGAAGAGTGCTAATTTTCTAAGAAGGATGCAGATAAAATAAAAGGAAATATAACGACCAGAGAATAAAGAAGTTACCTCCTTGGGTGAAGGATAGGTTGTTGGCAGCCAGATCGGTAGTTAAAAAGTACTCCTGGAAGTACTTTCCTTCATTGGACTTGTAGGTAGTCTCACTCAGGAAGATGTGGGTCGATTCCTGGTGGCAGAGATGAAAAAACCCCGTGTTGTCCTGGTTGGGGTTGGATTTAAGATCAAACAAGTAGTTGACCTCGTGCGGCGTGGGGACATGCCATTTTTTATGACTGTATAGGATATAGAGTGCGAAGAGCATTCTATACCCATTCGGAGTGATTTGAAAAGGAGCGACCTCAAGATAATTGGCCATTCCCTAGAAAAAAAGGATGAAGAGGCAAGATTGCTCCTGCCTCAATATGATACCTCGACCAGGCGCTGAAGGCACAGCCAGGCAGGTTTGCCCGCTAGTCGTTGGTAGGTTTGAACAAAGTTACCCCACAAAGTTCGTACTTGCTTAGGTAATTAGTTAGCATCCTAGCAGTGATTTGGCTAGGAGGAGCAACGTACCATTTGATGTTTGGTCGAAGGACGTCCTGGGGTTGGGCTTGTGTTTGGATTTCAGGATCGGTATTTCAGCTCAACCACTGGTCGAAGGGATTTTAGCATGAGAAGCAGGCTGAGTTGTTTGAGGGTTGGTTGGTTTCTTTTTTTGGGTGGTGGATTTTACTTTACCCATGTTTGATGGATTGGTTGGTGGTTTGTTGGATGGGGCCCGGGAAAAAGGGATCTCCAGTATAAGTAAAGACAATTGTTCTTCGTCCATGAGCAACTGGGCGAGCAGGTCGTCGTCGATTGGCCTCTTACCTCCCCACAGATCTTGCATGAAAATCTACGAACAGAGAAGGGGGAGATGAGAATCTACGGCCCAAGAAACTAAAGGGTGTTAATAGTTGGAATAACATTGCTCGTGTATAAAAGTTAAGCTTTTATGCGACCAGCAGCATTATGACAAAAACACTAAATTCTAACGGATCAAAGAGCAGAAGTGAAAAGTCTTTTTTAAGAAAAACTTTTTCGACTCTGAAGGGGCGGGAAAAACCCTGTTTTTCTACAGGCTTAAAAATTGAATTTCTACTTCGAATTTACGCCCTAAGTTAACTATCCTAGCTACCAAACTGATTCCTAACCCCAGCAAAGTGTTATTTTCCTACCATATTTAGTGCAGATCAACATACCCATTTACCACGAAACAATTTTGCAAGAACAGACATAAATGTTCAAGAACTCAGAACCTAAAATAAAGGGAAAACAACCATTGCACAACACAGCATAGCAGAAAGGAATCGATTAGAAAACTTACTTGGGTGAAAGATTGGAGTGAAGATTCGAGCGTTGATTCAAATGATTGGGCAGGCGCACCTTGGATTAGTGAATTTTACTGAGTCTGTTTTGCTTTGTTATTCAGAGTTCTTGAGGAAAAGAGGACTGGTAAAATGTTAAAAGTGAAAAGAATGGGTTATTTATATTAATCGTGGCACTGTAAAAGAGGTAATGATGGGAGTGAATTTTCAAGGCAGGGGGAGACGAAACCGCCGTCAGACAACTTTTGGGGAAACTGAAAGGACATGGTTAGTTGCCTTTTTCGAGAAGGCATGGACGACTCTGACAGATTCAGTGGGGCATGCGAAAAGTCGATCTCTTAAGTTTACTTTATGCTGGTCCTAATAAAATAAACTTGGGGGGCAAATGTTTACCCAAAAATGGCTCCTGATGACATGGCAAGAATTTCTTACACGTGGTTGGCACGTGGCAGTTCTGAAGTGAAGGGATGTTGTTCGCTTATCGACCAGATGATTATTGATTCATCAGATCTTGTGTTTAGGTGCGACCAGTCTGGTCGCATGCTTCTATTTACTTCCTTTGAGATACGCAATCTTGTAATAATTATATTCATTATATTTCCTTTTATTACCTTGATACGCTGATCTTAATTGTAATTAAGGCTCATTGGCCCATGTAACCCCCTTGAGCCTATAAATAAGAATGAGAGGGCTCAAGGAAGAGACTTTTTGACTCTTAGACTTTTAATCTTTGTATTCAGAAAGAAAAGGCATACTGTGATTATCCACCGAAAGTTATATTACTCCCAAGGCTTGTGAAACTCAAGGACCCTAGTTCTTTGATCACAATTCGAGATTCAATATCAATAAGAATACTAAGTGGACGTAGGTCATTACCACCTTGTTGGGGCCGAACCACTATAACTCGCTTGTGTCACTTTCTTCCCATTTGATTCCCTTCTTGGATTCTTTTTTGTTCTTTGTCGTTTATTTGACTCCGCGTCATTGGCCAAATCAAGGGTGAACAAGGATATTCTAGCTTACATACAGCCATGAGTACTGGCTGTTTTGAATTCCTGGAGGAGTTGAGACGCGAAAACATGACCTGCCCTGATCTCAGAGAATTACATGCTAGATTTTAGCAGGGGGAATTAGATACTTATATTTATTCGGTTCTTGAGGGGCTACTCTATTACAAAAATAAATTGTTGATAAGGAAGCATTCTAACTTGAAGCAGCAACTATTGCATGAAATTCATGCTACTCCTGTAGGTGGCCATGCGGGGAGGGAACGAACCTATATGCCTTTGGGCACTGATTTCTATTGGCAGAGTATGCGACAAGAGGTCAAAAATTTGTGCTCTCTTGTTCTTTATGCCAAATGGTGAAGTATTCTCCCACACCCCCTACGGGTTGCTCCAACCACTCGAAATTCCATAACAAGTTCAAGAAGATTTAGCTATGGACTTCATTGTCGGACTTCCAAAATCTCATGGGGTGGCCAATATATTGGTGGTAGTAGATTGTTTCACCAAATATGCTCACTTTGGTGCCTTACCTAATCAATATTTTGCTACTAAGGTGCCTGAATTATTCACTCACATGGTGATACGATTACATGGATTACCTCGCACTATTGTGTCAGATTGAGATCCTATTTTTACAAGCGCCTTCAGGAGCAAACTATTCGAGCTTATGGGAACGTTGTTGAAGATGAACTTTGCTTATCATCCCTAAATGATGGCCAAAATGAAGTGACCAATAAATACTTGGAGCAATATCTCAGAGCTTTTACAAGTGACTATTCGAAAAAGTGGAGCAAGTTTCTGTCTTGGGTGGAATATCAATATAATATGTCACCATTCAACGATTGGGATGACTCTGTTTCTAGTAGTTTATGGGAGACTTCCACATTCCATACCAGCTTATACGGAGGAGGACTTGATGACTAGAGATGAAATCTTACAACAACTCAAACTGAATTTGCAGCAAACACAACATCGTATGCGCAATCAAGCGAACAAAAAATGCAGGGAAATTGAGTTCAAGGTTGGGGACCCAGTTTTGGTAAAGCTCCAAACTTATAAAGAGACAACAGTGGCTAAAAGACTTAACACCAAGCTCTTTCGTTGCTACTTCGGTCCCTTTGCAGTATTAGCTAGAGCGAGACCAGTTGCTTACAAACTTGATCTTCCCCATGGTAGTCGCATACATCTAGTCTTCCATGTGTCCTTGTTGAAACCATTTCGTGGTGCTCTTCCACCCACTTGTTACCCATTGTCGGAGCTCATTTTGGCTAACAAACCACTTATGATGCCTCTAGCCATATTAGAAACTTGTATAAAGAACATGGGAAGCTCAGAAACTAATCAAGTGATGGTGCAATTGTCGCTAAGTTCTTCCAAAGATGCAACTTGGGAATACTTTGATATATTTTGCAGGATTTATGGCTTGACAAACCTTGAGGACAAGCTTCATTTTGAGGGAGGGAGTAGTGTTACCAACACTGGACCAACCCAAGACTTAGGCCCAATACCATTGGACTGAGAGGTGATACAAGAGAAAGTCCAAGAGTGGATTGAGAAATCAGCCCAATCGGCTACAGGTCCAGAAGAGACCCCTAATGTGCACAATACCAGGAAAGGAGGAGAAACAAGGCAACATAACAATGGTGAAGAACCTCCAATGCGTGTTAAGAGGGTGCGCGTGAATCCGACTTGGTTCAAAGTGTTCGTTACCATGGAGAGACGTTGAGGAGTGCTGCACGATACCCTTACTTTTCTGTTAGCTGATATTTTATGCAATTTTTCTTGAAATATAAATACCAAAAATGTAATAGAATAGTTTTTACGTTGAATGAGAAGCTGAAAGGCATTTTGGAGATTGGTACTGTTTCGAAAAGTGCATTTCTTGCTATCATTGTTCTTATGCTTGCAAGTTAGATTTAGCCTTTGGGTGAGGTTTCAGCCAGAAGACTAGTAGTTTCTTATCTTAAAGTTGTAATAAATAGAGGGGCGTACCATGATGGTACTTTGACTGCTATGTTTTCGAAAGATGGAATAAAGAACATTCTATGAAAAATGTTTTTATGAGAGTTGAGAGAATGCTTCTCTAGACTTGTGCTCAGTATTCCATGCTCCCAGGACCACATTGTCACCCATCCGTGCTAACTTGTACGTATTTAGGAGGATAGCTTGAGTGACTCTATATGGTCTTTCCCAATTTTCCCTAAGAACCTCTATTCCTAGTCCTACACGTGTTCAAGAGCACTATTTTGAAGACTAGGTCTCCTGTGTGAAAGTTATGTTATGATATCCTTGAGTTGTAGTATCGAGCAATCCTTTACTAGTATGCAATGAGCTTTAGCTATGCTTTCTCCCACTGTTCAAAAGTGGAGTGATGGCTCGCATAATTTACCAATATGCCATCAAATGACTTGTGCTATAAGTAATGAGAGCATTCATTAAAGTGCTCCAAGAAAATTACAAGAGACTGCATACTTGGTATGTGTTATTTATAAGCTTGCTCGAGCAGGATAACTAGTTTGTTTATAGTGTGCAAGTTTTAAAGAGCGAGTAGATTAAGGAGTAGAATTAAAATTTTAGTCTTCGTTGGACAAATTACGAGCAAGGCATTGGGGGCAAGCATTGTGCTTGTTTTTTTCACGCACAAAAGGATATAGAATATTCAATCCAGATCTGCAAGCAAGAGCAACAATACTAGATGCAGCCAGAATGGGAAAAAGTCTTGCTCGGAGTAAAAGGTCTAGTCAGCTCGAAAAGTGGAGCTTCAACGAAGACTTTGAAGCATGACTACTTCCAAGGAGGTTGCTTGACATGGTGCGACCACGAGTGAAAGGAGAAGCAAAGTAAATAAAAGAAAAAAAAATCAAAGGATCTTAATTTCTTATTTAGTTATAAGAAAACACAATATTATTGCATAAAAATGGCAGATTGGTCAACCATGTATAAGTTTGGGAAACTTAGAATATTATTTCAATCCTTCGTTTTTTATTTTATTTTTGAATTTATTATAGTTGTAACAAAATAGGAAATATTCCATTAATTATGGGAAATTAGGTATGACTCCATATTTATGTAAATGGAGGCTAAGACAATGTAAAGGGATAGAAGACTCTTTTGCATGCCAAAACGCTGTAAATATTATAACACAACCAACGAGTAATAAAAAGATTTAGGTGGGAGTAGGCCTGACAATTCGTGTTATTGTGTCATAATCATGTCGACAGGATTATGAAACGACACGATTAGAGTAAACACAAACATGACACGATTATTATTCGTGTCAGAAATCCAAACCCATACACGACACAATTATCTTAGCAGGTCACACGACATGACACGATAACACATTTAATAAATTTGTCATTTGACACAAATCTAAAACGGACACGATTAATACACAATTAAACGTGTAATGACACGACACGAAATTGACACGATTAACATAATATAAATAAATTAAGATGTTTATATCATCTTAAACGTGTCTTAAGCGTGTCATTTTTGGGTTAAGCGTGTTGACCCGAAAATGACACGTTTAATAAATGTGTTAAACATGTCGACACGATTATGACATGAAAATTAAATGTGTCACCCAAACCCATTTATATCGTGTTGTTTTCGAGTCATGTCATCGTGTCGTATCGAAAATTGCCAGCCCTAGGTGGGAGTAGGCTAGTTTTTTTTTGGGTCAAACCACATAAAATTCTTGTGTTTTCATAGTATTCCCTATTTCAAACACAAAATCCCAAGTTCTTCCCACAGAAAAATAGCCGTTGACATTTTTGAGTGTCAACACCAACTTGTTGGGGTTTTACTTTTCCTTAAAGTCACATTGATTCGAGTTGAACATCATCATTTGCTCTCTAGGCTGCATCATGGTCCTCAATGATGTGTTGTGACATTCACACAGTTCACTTTTTGCTTGGCACACATGCTAGTGAATCCTCCTGGGATGAGGAACTTGATGAGGTGGTAAATTGAAAGCTGACACACAATTGACCATAACAAAGCTGGTCATAATGGCGGTCTATCGTTTTGGGAATGATGTTGTTAAAGCATATGTAATGGACACTGTTTTTATGCAATAAATAAATTAAATAAAATTTTACATATATTGAATGTTTTATATTATTGTTTGAATAATATTATTTAAATAAAAGAAAATTCTCATATTCACCAATGTGACCTCAATCTTGTATTGGTACGAGATGATTAAGATTGAGGGAAATGAATTTAAATAATTCACAGTAAAACAAAGTTATATAGAATCTTTAGATTAAATAATGTTAGTATGATTTACTAGTATTATGAATATATGTAATCTAGACCTGGATTATTGATATGGTAAGACATCTTAATGAATGTGCTTTATATAATGAGATTATATAGAACTGCACCCGATATATTATTAATACTTAATTAATGTCGTTTCATCATAAAATATTATTAAACATATCAATAAATGGACATAAACAAGTTGTTCTAAATCCTGAAGTTAGTATGATCACTTGTTTATATCATTTGATTCACTTGTTATGATTTGTCAAAATGATCAGGTTGAAAACTTTTGTTTTGGGGACTCATTGGGGTAGATGGCTGGAGAAATAATATATAGATATGGAATCTTTACCTTTCCTATATAGAATTGAATAATAGTTCCCTTAAGGGTTGACTTTTGGAACTGAATACTTATTAAGCTCAAATTCATAAATTAATTTATGAATTAACTATTCACTGGTAAGGTCAATGATACTTAAGCATATTAAGAGATAATTAAAGAGGTAAAACGACCAAATTATCCTTACTTTAATTATGAAACATTAATAGATGATTAAATTGTGTGTAATGATTATGTCAATTGACGCTTTATTACAAAGTACTGAGTAAATGAATTGTCTATAATTGCAAGAGTTCAATCTCATATTTTTAGTGGAATAGTATTGAGATTAATAAATAATGTTATTATATTAAAGAATTTTAATTAATAATCTAAATTTATTGGAGCTTGGAATTATAGGTCCATTGGTCCCCTAACCGGCTCTATCAACACTGTTCAATGTAAGAGTTGAGATAATGTTAAAATTATAAAAGGGCATATTTTGAAGAAAATTATTCTTTGGGTAAATATGTAATTATATGATAATTGAGATTAATTAATTTATAAATTATTTTTTATTTATTTATATATAGTTTTCAAAATTATTAATAAAATAATTAATTTTGAATTGATTATGTTTTCTTTATTTAATTGTGAAAGAAAAATCTGGTAATTCAAATTGGATTTGAATTGGTTCAAATATTTATTCAAATGATTAATTATTAAATATAATTAATTATCTAATAAGATTGGTTATCAGCTATTAGATACTTTATGAAATATCAATTTTGAATAAATGAATTATTAAGTATAACTAATAAATAAAAGTGGTTTAAACACATGCCCTGGGATTGACATGTGTCACACGCCAATCACAATGCATGCATTGTGATTGGCGTGTAACTGAGTGAATGACTCAGTCTTTCGCTGTTTTATTTATTTTAATATTATCTTAATAATTATAATTTTTTAAATTTAATTTAATTCATTAATATAAATAATATGTTAGAAAAATTTTCGAATGCCTTTTCTCATATTTTTCACAGAGAAAAAAAACTATCGTATTATTTTCTCTGACCTAAAAACCTATTTTCTCAAAGCATATTCCAAGATCTTATGTGTTGAGACTATCTTGCAAATCATAAAAGACACCCATTGTTTCTCTATGTGCCCACATACTTTTTGAGGTGTAGAGAACGATTATGTTGATCTTGGTTTGAGTTTCTGTGAAAGCTTTTGGATTGGATGTTCGTTTAATTATATGAGAAGTAAGCAAAGACACTTAATAGGCTTCTTCTTCTTCTTCTTCTTCTTCTTCTTATTCTTTCTTCTTCTTCTTTTATGTGTGTTTGAATTAATGTATGTATATTAATTAATCTGTTATTTAAAAGTTGTTTTAAATAAAATAAAATTTTGTTATTCCCTAGGCCCACCACCGCGCATTCCGCTGCACACTCGGTAATCTTTTACCAACGTATCGTGGCAACCCTCCAATTGTTAAAGTCAAATTTATCATTCCAATAGGTTGTATTGATTCTCCATTGATTTCATAGAGAAAGGAGACACGTGAATCTAGATGCCTTATTCCCATACCCATTTTCTCAAGGCCTAATCAATATAGAATATCCATCAAGCTTCCATTATCTGTCGAGACTCAGTGAACTCTTATGTTTACGACCTACATGATGAGAACGATTGGGTCATTACGAGGAAAGGATACTCTTCTTGTATACTCTTATGTTTATGACCTACATGATGATGAAATCGTTATCTCCTTTAAAGCTCTTAGGGGCCACTGTTCCAAACTCATGGCACATAGGGGTAGTCTTTCTCTGGCTTCACACCCCTAGTATTGGTCCTCTAAACATAGTCTTCATCTCTCCCCTTATCTTGAGTGTAAGGTTGATAGCTTATGAAAAATTTGGGCGATCATCTCGTCAAGCCTTATTCCATTTTATTTATCTCTTGAGATGACCTTGTCGAATTAGCTCCTCAATCTCATTCTTCAAGTGGTTTCACTTCACCGTGGCATTTCCCACATCATTATTGTAATGACCCAAATTTGCTAATAAGGCTTAGGGCTTTGATTAGCGTGCATGGAGGGCAATAGGTGATTTATTGTTATAATATGTGAATTTGTGTGAATATGTGATTAGTGATGCATGTTTAGGTGGATTAAATATGCATGTGGGCCCCGTTTGGTTATTAGGGGCATGTTTGTAATTTTAGCCCGTTGAGGGCATAAATGTGATAATTGTAATAATTGTGATATATCTGTGTTGCACGATCCGAGACAGTCCTAGGGAGCGGTGAGCTAGAAAGTCACAACGGGGTCGAAAATCTGACTCGGGGCGAGTTGAGGGGTATTTCGGGTATTAGACATTTTATGGGGTTATTGGGTTATGGAAATAAATATTTGGAGATATATTTGAGGTTAGAATGTTTAGGAGGGAATATTGGGGAAATTTACCATTTTGCCCTCGAGGACGTTTTTGGTACCCCGAGCCTTGAGGTAACCTTAGAGACTAAGTTAAATAAAAAAAAACTTAAGAAACATTCAGAATTCACTAAACCGACCCAAACATCGTCTGTTCTCTCTCTTTATTTTCTCTAAGTCATACCAAGGGAAATTTTGGTGGAAACTAATCAAAACTAAGGAATTGGGCTGGGAAATCTTGGGAGCTAGAAGCTTGAAGCTTAAGGACCTAATTCAGAGACTCAACTCAGCTCAATGTAAGCTTTTAAATGTGTTAAGTTGTGTTGAATTGCAGCAGGTTTTCTGTTGAAATTTTAGAGTATTGCATGTGTGTTGGGTGAGGAATCATCTATGAGTTTGATGAGGTTTTGAGCTAGAATTATTGTTAGGTTTTGTTGCTGAGTTCATGGTATAACTTCTGTGATGATTAGCTTGAGATGTTGGGTTAACTTTGGGGTTAATTGGATGGGTTTTCGTGGAAAAAATGGAGGATTTTTTTGGGTTCGAAGGGCCAGGCCGCGGCATTGTTCTTATTGAGCCGCGACCCTTTGAAGCATTTTGGTGGCCAGGAAGGAGGGCGGGCCGTGACATGCCCTTGCTTGAGCCGCGACACGGCTGCCCTGTTTTGGGGTTGCTCTTTGGTTGGGAGGCGGGCCACGACATGGCCTGATGGGACCGCGACTCTTAGTGCATTTTTGGGCTTTTAAGAGGTTTTAAGCTTGGGAATTCAAAGATTAAGGTTCGGGATGGATTTTATCACCTGGATTGATAGAATTCAAGGTCTCGGAGATTAGAATTATGACCCAAAGTTATTTAAGGGATTAGAACTTGATGGATGGATATTGTTGGTGCGTTGTGACTAGGGTTTCAGCGAGGATCAAAATAGGGGACTGTGCTCGGGAGATCGGTGCTTGGAAAGCTCGGGACACAGGTAAGAAAAATTCTGTACCCGTAGAGCTTGTGTTGCAGGGCACGACCCTATATGATTGTATTGCAGGGCACGACCCTATATGATTGTGTTGTCGGGTACGACCCTATATGATTGTGTTGGAGGGTGTAGCCCTTTAATTGAGTTTATTCATTTTTAAGTATATGCTTAATTATGCTATGTGTGCATATATGTGAATGAATGGCAAGAGCCGGGAACGGCTAGAGCCGAGCACGGCGAAGGCCGGGAACAGCGAAGGCCAAGAATGGCAAGGGGCTGGGAGCAGCGTTTAGCACGCGGAGTGTGAGTTGCCAGGGCGAGACCCTATAGGATACCTGGGATATCCTCACGGTGTGGACCGCGAACCCAGGGCCTGGTAAAGCGCCTGGGACGGCATGGCCGTATGTGGTTAGCCTGATGATGGCTTGTTTATATGTTAAGTGTTTGATATGCATATGTTGTCTGCTTGTGAGGGTTTTCTTGCTGGGCTTCGGCTCACGGGTGCTCTGTGGTGCAGGTAAAGGCAAGGGGAAAGTCGACCAACCATGAGTACGGAGTGCGTGAAGCGGCACGTAGATGTTTGGCCTGCCTGGCTGCTACGACCAAGGGTATTTTGGGAGATGATTGTACTAAACCTAGATTTTGTCGTTTAGCCGACTTTAGTTATACTTTTGAGTTGTAAATATTTTTAAACAATATTTTGAGATCCCAAATGTTAAACTCTTTATGTTTTTCAGTAAATGGAACTATTTTCAAAGTTTATGACTCTGTTTATGGTTTAATTACACTTTTGTCTTAAAACCTTGATTAGCGAGTTCAATGCACGTTTTAAACTCACTTAGTAACGGCTCTAAGAAAGTAGGGCGTTACAATTATGGTACCCACAATACAAGTTTTCGTTTCTTTTAGAGATGTCTTTGCACATTGGAGGAGGATTTCTTTTAATGGGGCTTGATTTTCATTAGTGAGGAAAATACTCTCATTTGTGTCGATGAGCTTGTTATAAAATGTATATTAGAATCCCCAATATTCATCATCCCATTTACTCTTCTTAGAGGTATTTCTCCATAACACCTTATTATTCTTCTTTCTCTTGACTTGCTCGTGTGTTTGAGCATGAGACAACGAGAATGTGGCTCATGAGACAAGCCACTTGATTTAGGTTCTTGTGTCCATCTTCCACATGTATGTACTTCTAAGATTGCTTATATAAATCATTGAGGTGCTCAATCTCACACTTAAGCATGTTGTCCCACATATTTCTCTCGGGTCTATAGAAGTTATGGCTAGTTTTGCGGCCTCCTTGGTGAGTTTGCTAACTTTGGAGGCTTCAGCTTTGAAACGTTGTATATAACTTTTAAGGTTCTATCCCCTGCTCTGTTTCAAATTTTTGAAATTGGTACCCAAAACAATGTAGTCTCGCACCATAATATTATTGCATATATTTTTTTGAGAACTATTTCCAAGAAGTTATAATTCCTTAGCGTTGCTTCTTTAACTATTTGTAGGTAGCTCCGGGTAGTGTGACAACGAAACAATTGCAACTAGCCTTGCTAGAGACCTTTAATTTCATGAGCTTGTTAAACTCATCAAGATGGTACTTGAGGTTGGCAGTCCCTCTTACAATGTCATGTGAGGCTCTTTGAAATTTTGAGGCACAAGTTCTGTTTGGTTCTGAAAAGAGAAAAGGAACTCTTTGTCAAACTATTTGCCATTCTTCTCTTCCATTAGTGATACTATTTTTCTTTATAAGGTCTTCATTTTAACTTCTAATTCTTCACTGCACTTTTTACTCAAGGAGAAGGCTTCAACTTGCTTTCATTGAAGGCCTCATGTAGGTCTACTGGGGTGTGAGCCTTGCCTTGTAAGAGTTCTTCTTGTATAGGTTTTATTGTTGGCTCGGGTACAGTTCAAGCACTTCATAGTAAACTCCCTTCCTAATTGAACCTAGTACTTTGGTTTAGGTCGGGTTTTATGTTTTGTGACATTATGAGAGAGTGTTACTAGGGTCTAGTTGTTTCATGTGCTAGTTGTTCACTGCTATAGTAGTTTGTGGGTTGTGAATTTCCTAACTGCACCAATTTCGGACTTCGGCTTTGCTACATTTGAGTCTTTCTCGCATCTATACAAATCGTAGTTTCCCTTGTCAAATTATCAATTTTTTTCTTTTGGGTTTTCCTTTCCTTGAAAATCATCACGGCTTTGGATTTGTTGCTGCTTCCTTGAAGCATTGATGGGTGTTGTATGCCGTATCAAATTTTAATATATTTTATATTCACTTATACCAGCTACTTCAGTATAGCGGTAAATAAAGGTAGAACCCACGAGGACTATGATCAAACTATTTTTCAAAATATCAACTAAACAGAAATTAGATAGTGGTTTTATTTTTGTTGATGTCGTTTTTTGTCAACTTAATTTTGAAGAGCACTAAATAATATTTTAAAAAGAATAGAAGAACACAAGAACTTTTACGTGGTTCAGTAGTTAAAATCTGCCTATTACACGAGTCAATATTATTGATCTTGACACTCTCAAAGCTTTTTAAGAGCAATTCGGCAGAGTATCCCCAGTACAATTTTGTGTGTGAATACAAATAAAAATCCCAGGCTATTGAAAGACCTTGTTATGAGAATATCTTCCACTGATTCAGGGAAGTTACAATCAATTATTCAAATTTGAAATAAATGTAAATAAATACATTAATTACATAATATCCCATGATAATTGGGATTTAATATCTGATAACTACAAATCCCTAAGGAATAGGAATTTCCTAACAGCTGCCATGTGAAAAACGCGTTGCTAATCTCGAATGCAAGGTTAACGTTTCGAGACCGATCCAAACTTTTAGCTCATCATTCTAGTTAACTTCCTCCTCATCTAGTGACTTCATTGAACTCATGCTTTGGAGAAGGTTCCTGCTTTCGAGCTTACACTTCAGATGAAGTTAAGCTCGAGCCTTTCAACTTGTGGTCGATCACCAACAACAACAGATCAGGAATCATGCCTATTTATACAAGTGTACATCCAATGCCTGTTATTTTCGAGCTTAAGATTTTCGAGCCTACATTTCGAGGCTCATTTATTCATCCTTGATATTTGGGTGTAATATTTTGCCCCATCAAAAGTGTTGGTTCGAATCCTATGAGAAGGAAACTTTTGAACTCCACTTTCAAAAAACGTTCCCACCTACCTCACTCGAGTACGGACATGTGTCGTTAGGGGATTTCGTATTGAGTGTACTCGAGTACCTCCCTATTCTGCACACGTCCTTTCCTAGGACTTTTTAGCTACCAATTTCCACAATTAAACATGACACTTTGGATCCTCTTTTAATCTAAATCAAGGGTCTAGATCACTTCGACCTTTAACAACCCCACTGGGGTATATATATAAACACTTTCTTCTTCGTCTTCATCACTTTTCATTTTTTATCCTTCAGAAAACACAAACCAGAGAATTTTTTTTTTGTTTGCATGTTCTCTAAACCCAAAAAACAGAGCAATCTCTCAACCTTCGGCTCAGTAGGATCATTTCTGCTTCCACTTCTCTAAACGAAGATTTCTTCATATCCATAGTCCACTTTGCGTAAGTTCTCTGATCTTTCTTTGGTATATATATATTTTTCATTTTTACGCATTTCTTCTGTTCGTTAGGATGCCTTTTTGGTTTCTAACTGATTTTTAAGGCTTTTCTTTGAACTAGAATTTTTTTTGATTTAGGTAGATTTGGCATGATCAGAAACACGGTTGAGACCGAATTTTTTTGGAAAAAACTTGTAAAGATGGAGTTTTTTAGTTAATGGGGTATTTAGGTTGTGGGTTTCATGTAGATTAAGAAATAAGGTTTTGGATTAGGGTTTTAATGCACGTATCCCAAAAATATTGCCTTCTCGGGTATCTGCCAACTTTTTCCCTAAAAATCTAGGATTCTTTTGAACTGGTAATAACCACCCCACTCTCGCGTGGGTGTACTCTCGATGCCCCAAAGTTTACAATAGTTCAGGGTGGTCATTTAAATTAACCTCGCCCTTTTGAGTCTTCAGACTCGATTAAGGCAATCTCGTAATCTCGAGCTTGCAAACTTGAGTTATCAAAATAAAATTTTCCACTCTTTAAAATCATGGGACCTCACCTTTTTCTTTCCCGTTAGATGTCGCAGTCTTTAGAGAATTGGTGGGGGCTCGAGCCTGGCATTCCTTAGCACCCACCATCTCTTCGACATGAGTTTCCATTCACCCGAAACTAATGCTCATCTGAGAGTGCAAGGAAGAGCTCGAATGAGAGGACATTCAAGCCCACCTTCGATGCCAGATTTATGAGGTTGAAGAAAGAAAAAAGAAACAGCTTTGGTTTTCTGCATATTCGAATCCTGACCTCGAGATCTGGCCAATCCATTTAGACCCCAACTATAGAGTCACTATAGCCTATCCTTCAGGCGAGCTTTCATTCACCCTTATTGAGAATATTTTGAAACAACCAACCACCTCCCAAGCCCTTTCAATCCCCATCTCGAAGGAGGATTTTTTAGAGGTTGAGCACTACTGGAGCTTAGTTACTTCCACTAGCCACATCTCCGAGCTGCTGGCCTTCCATGGTCTAAAGTTATCCGAAAAAATGATGCACCGGCCTCCAACCTCCAATGAAAGGAGTTGCTACGCTCCGAGAGATAGAAATCCCAATAGGAAGGTTAAGCTCGCCGCCTATAGCCCCGAGCACATGAGGGCTGGGGCCGTGTTGCCCCTAAGGGATTACTTTAAAATTTTCCTAGATTATGCTGGCATTGCCCCTTTTCAACTCCAGACCAACTCTTTTAGAGTTTTGTCAGCCCTGAGGTCACTGTACCACGAGATGAAGTGGGACATGCCTTCGACACAGGATATTTTATATCTCTTCTGCCTCAAGAGAAACCTCTCTCGAGCCCACGGAGGAGATGGGTTTTACTTTCTATCGAGCTATCCAAAGGAGAAGTAGTTGTTCGAAGATATCCCAAATCATCCTCCAAACTTCAAAACCATCTTCTTCTGGACAGATGGGCTCGCTCCTTCCCAGTTCTATTCCTTCGGACGCATTCGTAAGTATCTCGCCATTCTCAATTTTTTTCTCTTTTCCTTCGATTTTTTGAGCTCAAAATGTTCATTCAATTCTTGCCTCCAGTCAACTATCATCGACCCACTCTGACCAAGGCTATGAAGGAACATAGGGAGGCAATCCTTCAGCTCCCTTATGGTCGAAGATCCCTCACCTATCTTCTCCACGAGGACAAGCTCTGAGCTTGTGGTCTTTTGGGAGAAGGTGAGTCCACAGACGACTCGGGGATTCACAAATATGTGAGGTGGGAAGATGTCCGAATCCCCACCAACAAACTTCCCCCCCAAGAGGAGGCCTTCGGGCTTGCAAGCCCGTGCCACCGCTCCCCACCTACTTGAGCAACTAGGCTTGGGAAATGAAGCCCATGACGAGGCTTCGATGAGCTCGGCAAATGGAGGTAAAGTAGTATTGGATCCATCCATGTGGTTTCCCACTCTCCTTAGATTCGAGCTTGATGTAATGGTTCTTTTTAAGGACCCTAGGGATAACTTCCTGGCATAGTCGATGGTAGACCTTAGAGTCCATAGGTTAGATAGCTGGCTAGGAAAATACCAGACCATGATAGTCTAAATGAGGTCTGGGATGGGGTAGCTGTGGAATATGGGACCAACATCTATAGGGATCTAATGAGACTATCCCCCACCTATAGCGAGGGGTCTCTCTTAGAGTCATTAGAAGACAGGGAGATTTATCAGTCTCCGAGCTCAAGCTCGACAGAATCTAACAGTTAGGTTTCTTTTGACTTGGAGTCTCATTACTTATGGTAACCTTGATCAACTGCTGATATACTATCTTTTCTTTTCTCTTGTGATATGGATTCGGATCTAGACAACCTCCTCAATAAGCATGTTGCCTTGAGGGAAAACAAATGCCAACAAGCATCTCAGAAGGGGGCCGTCCCTCCAAACTCACCAACAAAACCGAGGTGGGCCCTCCTGCATCGATGCCATCTTATTTGGGCTAGGTTACCAAGCTCTCAGCACCTTCGGAAACGCGCATCCCCCCTCCTACAGCTAAAAAAAATAGCCCAAGCTCCCATCCGAGACCTCTTCCTTTCAATCTCGACTTATGTGCTTGAATTTGTGGTTGACACTACTGCCAGAACCCCTGGGGTCAACCTTGGTTCTAATGCCTTGATCTGCTTGGGTCAAGGCTTTAGCAACCTCAGGGTTCCCCAGTGGGAATTTCTGACCTCCTGCCAGGATTCCCATACTCTTTTCGACAAGAATCGTGAACTGTTTTCTTCGGTTAGTTACTTTCTGACAAGTTCCCCACTTTTGCGTCAACTTTGAATTTGTGCTTTTGACATTGGTTTTTTATTGCAGGCATTCATATCCTTTGTTCAACATAATTTGTGTTGAATCGTGAGGTCACAGTGAGCAAGGCGCTTGCACAAGTGGTCCGATATGCCCAACTTAGGGTCGAAGATGACCTTAAGAAGTTTGGGTTGGAAATTGAAGCAAAGGATGAGGAGATCAAGAGGATCCCAGAGCTTGAGACCAAGCTAGAGGCAACCCTGAAAGAAGTCAAGGCCAGGGACTCAGAGATCGAAAGGATTCAGGAGCTCAAAGCCAAATTGGAAGAGGAAAAGAAGATGACCATCAAGTTCATCGAGTGCGAGAAGGGTCGTCTTCTTGAGGAGTTTAAGACCAAAAAATATCGCGCCATAGACAAGGCAATGTATCAGATTTGGGATAATAATCCTCACCTCGATACCAGCTTCCTTTTTGACCGGGAGACCGAATTTATTGCTAAGTGGCATGCTCAACTGGAGAAGGAAGAAGCCAGGCCCGATACTGAAGAGGCGGCGGAGGCTTCGGAACAAGCCGGGACTGTGGCTTATGAGATGACTAATCCTTAAAGTTCAAGTCATGGGCTGCAACCCATTTTTGTTTCCTATTGTAATTATATTTTTTTCTATATAATTTCTTTTCTTTATGCCCCTGAGGCAAAAAAAATTACAACTCATGGGTGGTTTATGTACCAATGGTTGTTTTTATTTTTGTACTTATGTTCCTTGCTCGCAACATTTACACATATTGTCTACCTTGGATGCTTTTTACTTTGTCACATTGCAACGACTTGAATTTGCTAATAAGGTTTGGAGCCTTGATTAGTGTGCCTGGAGGGCAATAATTGTTAAACTGTATTAATTTATGTGAACTTAATGAATATGTGGTTAGAATGCATGTTTAGGTGAAATAAATTTGCTAGTGGGCCCATTTGGTTGTTAGGGGCAAACTGGTAATTTTAGCCCGTTGATATAACAGAGATATATTCGTGATGAACGTTTCGAGACGGTCCTAGGGAGCTAAATAGTATAAAAGTCACAACGGGGTCAAATACCCGGCTCGGGAGGAGCCTAGAGGTGTCTTGGGAACATTATAACTTGAGGTTGGGGATTTGTAAGTATTGGTTAATGGTATTTTAGTGGTTTGAGTAACCATTGGTAACCAGTGAGGATAACTACCTTAAGTGATAAAATGGTATATTTGTAAGAAGTTGGGAAAGGTCTAGGTTGTCCTTGAGGATTAGTTAGAGTATGGGTTAGATGGAAGGGTATTGAGGTCATTTTAGGCAGATGGATAAGCTCAATTTGGGAGCTGGGACTCTAGAATCAGCTAGCAAAGGAAGATAGAAGAACAAAAAAGGGAACCTAATCTCTCTGTCTCTCTCTCTCTATCGATGCTTTCTTTCTTTCTCTCTAAGGTGGCTGGTCTTGAAGGATTTTAGGTTAAAGTTCAAGGGATTCAAGGCTGGAAATTGGGGGATTGACCCAGGCTCAAAGGTAAGTTTTATTCAGTATCTTGATTGAGTTTATTTAGAGAAATAGTAAGGTTAACAGCTGATATGTGTGGTTGTTTTGTGGATTCTTGGGGATGAAGCTTGCTTAGATTCAGTTTGGGAATAAGAGGGATTTGCTTGGAGTTGGACTTGGAGAAGGCTCAGGGGCGAATCTCTACTTGAGGTAAGGGTTTTATGCATCTCTGTTATGTATTAGCTGCTGTAAATCAAGTTTCTGGTTTGTTAGTTTAAGTTTCATAAAGTTTCAAGCCAATTTATGAATTGGGGATTTGATTGTGTATTTGGGCTTGTTGTTGATGTGTTTGAGTTGTTAGATGGTCTATGTGGGGTTTTGAATTGAATTTGGGACTTAGGTATGCTTTGGGGTTGATTTGGGAGTGTTTTGGCTCGGGGAAAATGCAAGAGAAAACCCAGAATTCTGGGTTCGCGAAGGAGCGCCGCGGCCCTGTTCTTTGGCATCGCGGTGCAAGGCTATTTCTGGGAAGGGAGTGCTCTCTGACTTGCTGGGCGCCGCGGCCCTCTAGGGCAGCGCCGCGACGCTAGGCTATTTTTAGAACGTGGAATTTTGCAATTTTGAGCTTTTGCTCCGGGGGTTCGGGGGATGTTTCCAATGAGTTGTTTTAGGAATTTGGGGATTTCGAGAGTGTGGGATTGGTCCCAAGAAGTGGTTTTGGATTGGTTAGTATTAAAGGATGCTTTATATGTGTTGGACTAGGTCTTCGGAGAGGCTTGGGTTAGAGGACCGTGCTCGCGGCCTTGGTGCATTGGAAAGCTCGGGATACAGGTAAAAAAACCACTGTTCCCACAGAGCTTGTATGCAGGGTTGAGCCCAATATGTTTGAATTGCATAGCACAGCCCTTTGATTGAATTTGTTAGTATTCAATATATGTTTGTTATGCTATGAATACGATTATGTGAATGTTCGGCGAGAGACGGAAACGGCGCAGGCCGAGGTCGGCAGGGGCCGGGAACGGCAAAGGGCTGGGAACGGCGCTCGGCACGTTGAGTGCAAGGCCGAGTACGGCACAGGGAGCAGCGTTTAGCACATGGAGTGTGAGTTGCAGGGTGAGACCCTAAAGGATACCTGGGATATCCTCACGGTATGGACCGCGAATCCAGGGCCTAGTAAAACGCCTGGGACGGCATGGCCGTATGTGTTTAGCCTATTGATGGCCTGTCTAACTATTAAGTGTTTGTTATGTATATGTTAACTGCTTGTGAGGGTTTTCTTGCTGGGCTTCAGCTCACGGGTGCTCTGTGGTGCAGGTAAGGGCAAAGAGAAAGTCAACCAACTATGAGTACGGAGAGCGTGAAGCGATGTGTACATGTTTGGCCTGCCTGGCTGCCATGGCCAGTGGTTTTGGGAGATGGTTGTATTAAAACCTAGATTTTGTCGTCTAGTCGACTTAAATTTGTAAATTATATGTTGTAAATATTTCTAAACAGTTTATTGGGATCCCAAGTGTCAACTACTCAATGATTTACAATAAATGGAATTATTTTCAAAGTTTATTTCACTATTTATGACTTAATTACACTTTTGACCTAAAAACCTCGATTAGCGAGTTAAATGCACGTTTAAAACTCACTTAGTAACGGCTCTACGGACGTAGGGCGTTACACACATGCTTATATTTATTGCTCAAAATATTTATACATTGTGGATAAAGTGTTGTACTTGTTTATTTATACAAATACTTGTTGGGTTTAAGCTCGAATTTTAACACATTCATGCATAGTTTACTCGAAATGCCCATATTCTACTTCTTCATTGTCAAGGTCAAATTTTACTTTTACCATGTATTTTTATTAAAAAAATACTTAGTGGCGTGTAACCTCGTTAGTCTATTTATATTTTTTTTCCATAGTAACTTTTCCTCATCCTTAAGTATGATCTCGAGATTGTGAGGTCGAAACTTATTTGCAAAAATTTCCAGCCCTTGACTCAATTTATGATTTTTGTTGGTTTATCTAAAATTCCAACTTTTGATTGTGTCGATTAGGCTTTACTGGTTTATTCCAGACTTGTTTCGTTCGTGTTTGGTTAATAATCCATACACGGTTATTGTTTATTTTTATTGATGTTATGTTTTTTCGAGCTCATGGTATGATTGTATACCACTTTTGCCCCCTTAATATCCTATGATTGCGATCTAAGATTATTGAATTTTGAGGGCTTGCAAAAAAGTATAGCCATAAAATATACAAAATTTGAATAAAATCCAGTGCTTTATTGATGAAAAGAAAAATTTAAATACAAGCTGGGTTAAAATGAATAAACGTCATTCCTACATTACTGATAATAAGCTCATAGATGTTCACCATTCCAAGCTTGTGGGACCAATCCTCCATTCAACCTCGCTAGTTTATAAACTCCAGGTCAGATAATGGACTCGATTTGGTAAGGTCCTTCTCAATTAGGCCCGAGCACCCCAGCAGAGGGGTCTCGTGTGGCCAAAAACATGCGTCTGAGCACCAACTCTCCCAATCCAAATTTCACATCTCGTACACTTTTGTTGAAATATCTTGTATCCCTCTACTAATATGCAATATTTCTTAACTGGGATTCATCTCATCTTTCTTCAATAAGGTCTAGACTCTCTTGGAGCTGGGAATGGTTCGAGGTTTGGTCGTATGCTTCGCGCCTTATAGTTGGGATTTCGACCTCAATAGGCAACATGGCCTCGCATCCATAAGTCAGGGAGAAAGGGGTATGCCCTGTTGAAGTTCGTGTTGTTGTTCTGTACGCCCATAGGACATGGGGTAGTTCCTTTGACCATCTTCCTTTAGCTTCTTCTAGCCTTTTCTTGATTGAACACTTTAAAGTTTTATTTACTGCTTCAACCTGGCCATTCGCCTGCGGATGGGCCACAGAGGAAAAGCTTTTGATTATTCCATTCTTTTCGCAGAAAGCTGTGAACAAGTCGCTGTCGAACTGGGTCCCGTTATCTGATACGATCTTCCTGGGCATCCCGTACCTGTAGATTATATTCTTCACCACAAAATCCAAAACTTTTTTCGAGGTGATGGTAGCTAGAGGTTCAGCTTCGGTCCACTTTGTGAAATAATCAACGGCGACTACTGCATATTTTACTCCTCCCTTCCCAGTTGGTAAGTAGCCTATGAGGTCGATCCCCATACTGCGAACGGCCATGGAGAGCTCATCATGGTTTTCTCGGTGGGTGAAGCTCGCGATATCGAAGCAAACCGTTGACAATTGTCACAACACTTAACATATTCAAACAAGTCTGCTTTAACTGTTGGCTAGAAGTATCCTTGCCTAATCACCTTTTTTGACAGACTATGCCCCCCAGTGTGGTCTTTGCAAAACCCTTTGTGGATTTCTTCTAAAGTTTTCCTTGCTTCGGGTGGAGTTACGCATCTAAGTAGTGGCATGGAATACCCTCTTCTGTACAACTTTCCTTCCAAGATGGTGTGTCTTGGTATTTTATACATAATTTTTCTAGCCTCGTTTCGGTCTGCTGGGAGAATTACGATTTTGAGGTAGTCAATTATCGGGGTCATCTAGGTGGGTTATGAGTCAATCATGTTGACATCTTCTTCCTCGGGCTCGGTTATGCTCGGGACCGATAGGAATTGGACCAGAACCATGTTGAGTGTGTCAGCCTCTTTGGTCGTGGCGAGCCTAGCCAATGCATCCACATTTGAATTTTGCTCCTGCGAAACTTGTTCTATAGCATAGAACTAAAATTCCCTAAACATCACCTTAGCATTCTCCAAATACACTGCCATTTTAATGCCATGATCCTGATGCTCACCTAGGACCTGGTTAACGACTAACTGAGAGTCACTATAGGAGTGATTGGCTTTGAGCTCGATGGCTATCCGGAGTCCTGCTAATAACGCTTCGTACTTAGCCTCATTATTTGATGCTTCAAAGCCAAATCGTAAGGCTGAGTGAAAATGATTTCTCGTCGTAGTGATCAAAATGATTCCTGCCCCCGACCCACTCCCATTAGAGGATCAATCGACGTAAAGTCTCCACAGCTCACAGGCTAGGGTTACGACTTCCTTGTTGGAGATTCTCGTACATTCAACAATTAAATCTGCTAAGGCCTGCCCTTTGATTGTCGTTCTTGATGATGGGTGATCTCGAACTGTTCGAGTTTGACAACCCATTTTAACAATCTCCCTGAGGCTTCAAGCTTGGATAATACTTGCCTTAACGGTTGATTAGTTAATACATGCATAGGATGCACTTGGAAATAGGGTTGAAGCTTTCAAGATGCATGTATTAGGCACAAAGCTAGCTTTTCCATTAATGGGTATCTCGATTATGCCCCCAGTAACCTTTTGTTGACATAGTAAACGAGTTTTTGCACTATCTTATCCTCCCGAACAAGTAATGCACTAATGGCAGCTCAGTTGTGGCAAGGTATAGGTACAAAACTTCCCCTATGATTGGTTTGGAAAAGATTGGTGGCTCAGTGAGGTGTTCTTAAGGTTTTGAAATGCGAGTTCACACTCGTTTGACCACTCAAATTTCATGCCCCCCTTAAAAGATTAAAAAATGGAAGGCATCGATCTGTAGACTTCAAAATGAACCTACTCGAGGTGAGGGAATATCAATCACCGCCTTGATCTTGTTAGGATTAGCTTCTATACCCCGAGCATTCACTATGAATCCGAGAAACTTTCTCGAGGACACTCCGAATGAGCATTTCTATGGGTTAAGTCTCATATTGTATTTTTGGAGCACAGCAAAGCACTCAGCGAGATCATCAACAAGGTTACAGTTATTCTTGGATTTGACTAGCATATCATCCACATAAACTTCCATGTTATTCCCTATCTGCTCAGCAAACATCCTATTCACCGGACTTTGGTATGTGGCTCCTACGTTCTTGAGCCCAAAGGGCATTTCTACTCGATCCAGCAAGGTGTGGTCCTTTAGAAATGGTTACCACATCCTCCCCATCTATTGGGGGAGGTCAATCATCCTCCCTTGCTTGTGAGGTGGTATTTCACTGGGCAAACTGTGTAGGAGCTGCCCTCTGTCCAACCGACGCTTGAGTTGTATTTCAGTTTCTTATATATTGTCAAAAATATCCTCTTGAGATCAGACCTTCGATCTCGTCCTTTAGTTTTCGAAATTCATCGGTGGTATTTCCGATGTCCTTGTGGAATCTAAAGTGCTTATTGGTGTCTCTTTTAATTTTTTATTTCGCATTGGGTCAGGTCGCCTAATGGGACCTGATTTTCATTTGTGACAAAAATGTTCTCCCGAGTTTCAGTAATCTCGGTGTAAACGGTGTAAATGGAGAAATACTTGTCTCATTTCTTCTTTCTCCCCCTGTTCGCCTCTGAGTTATTCCCTTCATTTTTATTTCTCCTTTAAGGGTTGTCTCCTGAGGATCGAGACATTGAGGGGGTAGTCGAGGTCGAGGCTGAGTTAACATTTGTTGTTGTTGTTATAACAGGCTGAGGGGTCAGTTTTAATGCTGGCCTCACCTCCTCTACATTGACGAATCTCTGAGCCCTCTTGTTCAACTCGGTTATTTTTCTTATCGGTTTCCTTTGCATATCATCCTAGAGGGGACTTCGTTGCAATATTCCTGCTCATACTGCCATAAGGTGACCACTGTCACCGACATTACGCGCTTGAGCAACCTCAATGTTAAACCTTGCCAGGTAACTCTTTAATGACTCTCCTGACTGTTGTCTGACATTTGCCAAGGCCGAGGCTTCGGGCCTGACGCCTACCATGGCATTGAATTATTTCTTGAACTCTTTTGCTAATTGTTCCCAAGACGAGATCGAATGCCTTCAGAATTTCTCAAACCAATTTTTTTCTAGTCTCGTCGAAGTTGTTGGAAATAGCATGCATCTGAGCTCATAACCAACGTTGTTGGCACACATGATTGTGTTAAACATGCTCAGATGGTTGTACGGGTCTGAGTTCCCATCAAAAGGAGCTACATGATGTATCTTGAACCTGTAAGGGAATGGTGTATTTGATATATGTGGATAAAAAGGCTAGAGCTCCTCATCAGAGTCGTCGACCTTGTCCGTATTCCTTTCATCTTGAAGGAGTCTGAATGCTCATTCGAGTTGGTTAACTCTTTCCTGGACTAAGTCCACTGGAGGTTGAGCTTGCGCTTGGGGTATCGGGTTATTGTTTGTGAAAACCCCAGCTCCCTAGCCTAGTAGAAGGTTATACAGGTTCCCATATATTGTCTACATGGGCTCTTTTCAGCTATTAAATGTGCCCGCAAATCGGGGTTCGAGGGATTAGCCTGCCCCTGGTTTTGATTAAGATGATCTCGAAAATCAGAATTATTCTCATAATTCCCAGTATTCCTGGGTTCGGTATTATATACACTCACCGACCTACTAAGGTCCAAACTTTCGCTCATGAAACTAACATTTCTTTCTAGTTGAGAAGCTCGATAATTGCGAGGTGGATCTTCCACTGGCCCCCTCGCTCTGGTTGTTTGTGACCTCAACAAGTGACTTCCTGCTAGTTGGGATGCCTTATGTCCTTGGGTTGCCTCTCACTCGCCCCTGTGTCTGAGTCGAGCTCTGCGGTGCCTGTCTCAGCTGCCACTCTGAGAAGGTCTTTGAGGTGCTTGCTCCCCTATCTGGTTCCTATTAGAAGCCAGCTGGGGTGCCTCTCGAACTAGAGATGGGTGCCTTATTGGAGACGAAGGATGCCTTATAGGCAATGATGGGGGCCTTCCATTGTTGGGCTTGGAAGGTCTCGAATTGGTCCAGACTGGCCCCGAGTTATTCTTGACAGACTTAAGGTTAGTGTTCCAAGTTGCTGAGGGAGCTCGATTTTTCCTCGTTCCTACAGTTACACTCACCGTCGGATTACCAGCAGCAGTAGTTTGAGTACCCCTCCCAAGGTGATTGTTGCCGGTGTTTTCCCTGGGCCTTGGGTAGGTCTGCTGGGCCCTTTGTTCGGCCATTCTGGTTGTTGTACTCTCGCGGGGATGCCCTCTGGCCCTCCGAGGAGGTGCCTGGGCCTCGACGACCTGCCTAGCTAATTTTTCATTACGCCGTGTGGCTTCATCCAATTGTTGGCACAGTTGGCAATTCTCCGGTCCCACAATGGGCACGTACCTCTCAGGATTATAACAGAGGCCGTCATCGGGCCTGGGGGTTGGAGCAGGTGGCCCCTAAGATTCAGATGATACACTCCCCTCGTCGGGGTCTTGGTCCGTCATGGGCTGATTCCCAGGCCTTCGCGGGTAGTTCTCAGCCTAAGGAGTTTGTTCCTATGGGATTTGGGGCAATGTTCGTCCACCAGTTCCTTGATTGTTCATGGCGGCCATTGATGTTATATAGGAGGTTTTTTATTAAACAATACGAGGATTTGCTTAAAGCTATCAACAAAAGCACCAAATTTTGACGCAGTTTTTTGTCAACCTAATTTTGAAGAGCACTAAACAATATTTTGGATAGAATAGAAGAACACAATAAATTTTACGTGGTTCAGCAATTAAAATATGCCTAGTTCACGAGTCAATATTATGTATCTTGACACTCTCAATGCTTTTTTAGAGCAATTTGGCAGAGTATTCTCAATACAATTTTGTGCGTGAATACAAACAAAAAATCCCAAGCTATTTATAGACCTGGTTATGAGAATACCTTCCACTAATTTAGGGAAGTTACAATCAATTATTCCATTTTGAAATAAATGTAAATAAATATATTAATTACATAATATCCCATGATAATTAGGATTTAATATTTGATAACTACAAATCCCTCAGAAATAGGGATTTCCTAACAGCTGCGCTGTGAAAAACGCGTTGCTAATCTCGAATGCAAGGTTAACGTGTTTTCGAGACCGATCCAAACTTCAAGCTCATCATTCCAGTTAACTTCCTTCTCATCTAGTAACTTCGTCGAACTCATGCTTCGGAGAAGGTTCCTGCTTTCGAGCTTACGCTTCTAATGAACTTAAGCTCGAGCCTTTCAACTTGTGCTCGATCGCCAACAACAACAAATTCATTAAGCATGCAATTCATTTAACCTAGATTCTATTTTTCATTACAATCAAAATACCCGTCACAATATCCTAATTGTAATTTATCACTCTACTTAGAATCCTAAACTATTAGGTGAATATCAATCCTAAGATGATTGCAGAATAATGCAAAACCCTAATTAGTGTCCATTTAAACAAGATTTTACAAGATTCATAGCAGTTAAATAGAAAAATAGAAGCAATTTAATATAAGGGAATAGAAGGAATAAAATTCATCAATGCATTCAAGATCTCATGTCTAGGGTTTTGAAATAACCCTCAACTATAAAGAAAACTACTCCATAATCACATTAATATCCATAAACTTAAATATTCAATGAAAATAAAAGAGTTTTGAGAAGAAAGAAAAATTAGATTGAAGAATGTAGATGATGATGTCTTTTCTCCTCCTCTGCTACTATAGCCTCTAAAATTCGCAATCCAAAGTTGAATTCAAAGTTAACCCTAATCCCTTTTATTGCCCATTAAAAATTACATTTAAAAATTAAAATTTTAAGAAAAATGCTATCACAGGCCGCGGCCATTAATTCCTAGTGGTCGCAGCCACGGGATGTTTCTGGGCAGGCTACGAATGGCAGTCGCGACCAGGAGATTGTGATCGTCATGGCCACTACTCTCTGACTCCAAGGTCGCGGCTAGAGAACGTTGGTGGCTGCAGCCATAGCTTAAAAACCTCTCGCGTGCTTTTTTTTTCGTAATCATCAACATTAAGCTCGAACCTCGAGTTTAGGGACTTCTAAAACACTTCAAACTTGTCCCAAATTTCATTTTCTCGAGTCATATCATTGCACATACATTCCTAACCACAAAAATATATCAAATTCATCAATAATACCTTATCAAATATTTTATGGCTTAAAAATAAAAAACTCGTAAAACAAAGCTAAGAACACATAAAAACACTTGAAATTAACATTTTCTAAATGCGAAAGGATAACAAATATAATATAAAAATACCCTTATAAAATTCCCCCACACTTAGACTTTTCTAGTTCCTTAGCAAAACAACTAATAAAAACTAATAACTAAACAAATAAGAACATAAGCAATGGTTTTGTCAAAAGCGTTAGTTGTCTCAAAGATTGATCAACCAAATACGTTATAAGAAAAATTCGAATTCCACATTCCTCATAATTTAAACTCAGTGTCTAGTCACCACTTAAACTCGATCTATTTATGATTATACACAATTAAACCTACCAAAACACAAACATTTGAATCAATTTACACATGGCATAATATTTTTTAAGTCTCGTATATAATAATATTTTCATGAAAAATATATACTCCATAGACATTAACCAATTGTTCTCCACTAATGTAAACACACATAATCAAGAATCAAAAGGTTTTTAAAAGCTTGTAATATAAGGCTAAGGTTGAAGGTAGATGAAAAAAGAATATTTAAGCTTAAATCACACCATAGCCTATATATATATTTTCTATTCTCTAGATCTTTCCACAAACTTCCCATACAATTCAAAAAAATAAATAATCTCTCTTTTTCCTTCTTTTCACATTGATCTTACTATTTCTCCCACACTTATACATTTGCAAAAAAAAAAAAAAAAATTCTTTTTTCAATTTCTCTATGCATATTTTTTCTTTGTTTTTTATTTCAATTCAACTCATTGGGAGAAATAGTAGATCATATACTTTCATAATATAATCTAATAAACCAATACAACTTCCCCTTCTTACAATCCATAACCCAACCCACCAAATCAAACAATCATATAAAACTATGGTGTAATGGGTCACAAAAAGGATAAAAGTTTTAAGTTGCAAAAGGTTTAGATATTGGCTTATAAAAGAAAAAGATTAGTCATTATGGCTCAAAAATGGGAAACTAGGATATTCGATTTCATAGGTAAGCTTGAAAGGTTCATACAATCCAAAGAACATGCCTTAATCATCTTCCTAATCATGTGTACTTAGGATTTCTCCTCAAACAATTAATCAATGGTTTCTAAAGTGGTGGAGACTATATATAAGATGATAGCATGCACAAATATCTACAAACAATAGTGAAAAGGTAAATCTAATTGTACACACATTATGTTTGAAAATCTAAGATCAAGCTTAAGTAACAACCACACAAGAGTTAAGCACACAATTCATGAAGAATTCATCAATTTCCTAGGAGTAGTCTTATCTCAATCAGAAGTTTTATCATTGACAGGAAACTTTCAGCACAACCTTGCTTACGACAACCTAAAACAAACTAAAAATGAAAAAAAAAAACGACATAAAAACAACGCAACATAATAAAAATAAAAACAAAGCAGTTCAGTTTCAGTTGTTTCCTTCCCCCACACTTAAATAGTACATTGTCCTCAATGAAAAATAAAAGAAAAGAAAAAGAAAAAGAAAAACTCCCTCAACCGAAGTAAATGCTCATTCATCAGGCATATCTGCCTTATCATCTTCAGCTTCCTCCTCGTTCTCGTCATCTTGCATCATGGGAATAGTTCGCCATCTGCATACCAAGGTGCATGAAATTTATCCTGAAACAGACATCTTGGTTGCTGTCCCACTCAATCATGCGCTGCTGGTGTGCATGGAATTCAGTACGGTGAGCATGTAGCTCTTGAGAGGTATTGTACAGAGATTCCAATACAAGTGTCATACGGTCCACCGAGGTCATATTTTTGGTTGATGGCAGTGGCCTAGCCTGAGTTTGAGAAGATGAGCTCACCCCAGCAGTGTCAGTGACCTTGAAGCGAGTGATGGATGATCTATTCAATATATGCATAGGCTACAACAAAGGCTCAGAAGGATCCCATTTCACGCCAGCTTGAGCACACATGTCGGTAGTGATATGGGGATGGTAGAACTCCTTAGAGACATGTCTGAAACTATTCTGAATGGAAGACTTTATTATGCACCCCACATCAATTGTTTTCCCCTTCAAGATGGCATATAAAATTATGATAGTATCTACATTCACATCACTGACATGTTTAGTTGGAAAGAACTTTGCCTTGATAAACTTATGCCATGCTTTTTCAATGACTCCCATCGCCTCTCGCTTAAACTTAATAGGATGACATGTTTCAGTTAAGATCCATTGGGTGTTCGATTTGCATAGAAATTGGATGATCTCATCAAAGTTGGGATTATCAACTATTTGGATATACTTATCATTTTCTATGCTAGGAAGCCCATCAAATTGGTTTATTGCCACACTTGAAAAATTAATATTGACCCCTCTCACTCTAGCCATAGTTATGACTTGAGAAATTCCATTGGCATAAAGGTCTCTTACTATAGGGATTACTGCAGTATCGGTTTGAGAACAAATTTTCTTCCAATTTCTTTTCTCAATCATATCAACAATGGATGGATACCCATGACGAACTTCCATATCAAACCCCCTCTCCTAAATCACTGTTTTATGCTTCACTACCGCATCTTGATAGCGTTTAAATACCTCATCAGAAATAAATTTGTTGGTATCAAATTGAACTTCAGATGAGGAAGCACTTTTGGTATTCTTTCTAAATCTCTTTGGTGCCATTCTTCACTTCAAAACTCAGTAACATGCTTCCTTTAACAAAAATAATCAAGCACTAAGAGAATAATTCAAGATACCCCAAAAATATCAATTCAAACTCCTCTAACTACACCAACCTAATATCAACTAAGCAATTAAAAACTTCATCTTTAAAAATATTCAACCAATTCCCCTTAAAACTCAATCACACTTCTCTTAGAACTTTTATCAAACACTTAGTAGGCATAAGCAAATCTAAGAGTTGAAAATTATGTTGTAGTAATCCATTCTCCCAAAAATTTAGATTATCACTAATACAACAACATAAACACTTAATCTAAGACAATGATCACAATAGATAATTAATTCATCCACCAAAAATCATATAATCCAAAATGCCAGAATTCTTGTTCTTCAACACTCAAAACCCTAAAATCAAATAATGAAGAGAAACTACTTACTTGTAATTGAGAATGGAAAGTCTTAGAAGCTTGATTGTGCCAATGAATCACCTTGAATATACTTGGCAAACTTTAATTGTCAAATTTGGAATTATGGGGTTTTAGGTTTCGAAAGGGTAATGTTGTACAAGATGAGGATTTTGGTGAGAATAGATGAAAAATGGTAGAAAATGAAGATTAATGATTGGAATTGTGATGATTTTGGGGAAAATTTAGAGTGAAAATGGGTTTGAAATGATAGAATTTGGTGAAAGTTAGAGAGTTTTTTCGGTTTGGGGCTTTGTTTTTGTGGGAAGTGGAAAAAAATGAAATGGGGGGTTTTAAAAATACTTTTGGCTGAAAATGCTCAGTGGTCGCGGCCTGGGGTTATTGGTGGCCACGACCACTACTCCTGGTTCTCTAGGCCGCGGTCACAGGCCATTTGGCCCATTTTTTTTCACGATTTTCACAGTTCTATAATAAGTAAATAAAATATTAAATCTAAGTTCAAAAAGAAAAAAAAATTACATGGAAAAATAAGTTAAATAAAAATGTCTTAAAAATAAAATAAATTACATAAACGTGGGCTAAGTTAACGTCGCTAGCTTGACGCAAAACCTTTTCATACCTCATCAATATATTCTGGATCGAAGAGGTGAATCACAGTAGTTTGTTCCTCCTCGAAAGACTCATAGTAAGGCTTCAATCTCTGGCCATTAACCTTGAGTATTTTTCCCGTTGATGGACTTGAAATTTCTATCACTCTATGAGGATAATGGTGTACAACTATGAATGGTCCAACCCATTGGGATTTCAACTTACCCGGAAAGAGTTTAAGATGAGAGTGATACAATAATACTTTCTGACCCTCATCAAATGTTTTCTAAATAATTCTATTTCAATCAAGAAAGGCCTTGGTCCTTTATTTGTAAATCTTAGAGCTCTCATAAGCATAATTACAAATTTCCTTTAGCTCTTGTAATTGTAGCATTCTTTGTTGCCCTACATTGTCCATCTCCATGTTACACTTTTTCACAGCCCACCAAGCTTTATGCTCTAATTCAACCAGTAAATGGCGAGGCTTTCCATACACCAATTGATACGGCGACATACCAAGCGGTGTCTTGTATGCCATGCGATATGCTCTTAGAGCATCATCTAGTCTCACACTCAAATCCTTCTTATTTGGATTCACCATCTTTTCAAGAATAGACTTGACTTCTCTATTCGATACCTTGGCTTGGATATTTTCTTGTGGATGGTAGGCAGTGGTTACTTAATGAGTCACTTGATAGCGCCGAAATAAAGCTTCAATAGTTTTATTGCAGAAATGAGTACTTTAGTCACTAATTATTGCCCTTGGAGTGCCAAATCTCACAAATATATTCAATCTAATGAACTCAACCACTGTTTTAGAATTATCCCCTTTAGTTGCTTTTGCTTCCACCCACTTAGACACATAATCCACCACTAAAAGAATATACTCAAAACTAAATGACGATGGAAATGGTCCCATAAAATCAATGCCCCATACATCAAAATTCTCGATAATAAGAATGGGTGTTTGGGGCATTTGATCCCTAGCAGTAATATTACCAACTCGTTAAAAATGGTCACACGCCTATCATTATTGATATGAATCTTTAAAAAAATTTAGGCCAATAAAAACCGTTGTCTAGCACTTTATGGGCTATTCTTTTTTTTCCAAAATGACCTCCACAAGCATGAGAATGGGACAAAGCAAGGATAGATTGAAATTCAGAATCAGGAACACACCTTCGAATGAATTGATTAGTGCAATGTTTCCATAAATAAGGCTCTACCCAAATGTAGAGATTAGCGTCATCGGGAAACCATGGAATAATTTCTTTAAGAGCTAGGAGTTGTTCATCGGGAATTTTTTCATTTAATTGCAAACAATCTTCATCATGAATAAGTTTTCTAACCCTCTCTTATCTTTTATTTCAAGATCAAATTCTTGAAGGAGTAAAATCCACCGAATAAGTCTGGGCTTCGCTTCTTTCTTATCTAGTAAATATTTAAGAGTTGCATGGTCAGTGTAAATAATAACTTTAGTTCCAATCAAGTAAGACCGAAACTTTTCAAGAGCAAAGATGACCGCTAAAAGCTCTGTCTTTGTAGTTGAGTAATTCAACTGAGCATCATTAAGTGTCCAAGAGGCATAGTATATAACATGAGGAACCTTACCAACTCTTTTCCCAAGGACCGCTCCTACTGCATAATCACTAGCATCACACATTATTTCAAATGGTAACTCCAATTTGGTGGCTGGATAATAGGTGTTAATGTCAAGGATTCCTTCAATTTGTTGAATGCAAACAAACCGTTATCATTAAATTCAAATGCCACATCCTTTTGAAGAAGATTGCATAAGGGGGAAGCAATCTTTGAGAAATCCTTTATAAACCGCCTATAGAGTCCTGCATGACCGAGAAAGGATCTTAATTCTTTCACACTTGATGGCGATGGAAAGAGAATGAATGAGATCAATTTTGGCCTTGTCCACTCCAATCCCTTTTTCTGAAATAACATGCCCCAAAACAATACCTTGTTGCACCATAAAATGACACTTCTCCCAATTCAATATAATATTTATGGCAATACATTGTCTAAGAACTAGAGTTAAGTTGTGGAGGCACTTATCAAAAGAATCACCATACACACTAAAATCATTCACAAACACTTCTATGATGTTCTCTCTGTAATCTGAGAAAATACAAACCATACATCGTTGATAAGTGGCGGGAGCATTGCATAATCCAAATGCAATTCTACGAAAAGCAAATGTGCCAAATGGGCATGTAAATGTGGTCTTTTCTTGGGTCTTCAGAAGTAATAAAAAACTGATTATAACTTGAATAACCATAAAGAAAGTAGTAATAAGTGTGTCCAGCTAATATTTCATGCATTTGATCGATGAATGACAGACAAAGGGAAGTGGTCTTTTTGAGTTGCAGTGTTTAACTTTCTATAATCAATAAAAACTTGCCAACCTGTTTGGACTCTCATGGGCACTAACTCACCCTCATCATTCTTTACCACAGTGATGCCTGATTTCTTAAGAACTACTTGAACTGGACTCATCCACTTGCTATCTGAAATAGGGTAAATCACACCCACATTTAAGGGCTTGAGTATCTCCTTTTTAACTACTTCCATCATAGGTGGATTTAACCTTCGTTGAGCTTCTCTAAAAAGCTTTGACCCCTCTTCAAGGAGAATATGGTGCATACATATAGTTGGGCTTATTCCCTTGATATCTGATATGGTCAACCCTATAGTTGTTTTGTATTCTCGAAGTACCCTTATCAAAAAATCCTCTTGTACTTACGTAAGTTGTGTGGTGATAATGACCGGCAATGTCTCTTTCTCACCCAAGTAAACATATTTCAGATGCTCTAGTAGTGGTTTTAATTCAAGCTTGTGTGGTGATTTAACAGAGGGTTGAAGCTTCTCATGAGAAGCAGGCAACTCTAAGAACAATACCTCTTTAGAAACCTCTCCATCGCTATTAAGTGCAGCCACCATCTCCTTTACTTCAGTAGAGACATTGTCTTCCTCCAAGTCTATTGGTTCCCTCAAAACAACATCTAGCCCATCCTCTCCATGTAAATCAAGAATTCTTTGCAACAATGAGGCCATAATATCAATTGAAGAAACTGAATGAACATCAATTGGATACCTCATAGCCTCAAAAATATTAAAGCGAATCACTTCACCCTCAAACTCCATGGTCAAAGTTCCATCATGAACATCTATCTTAGTTCTAGTTGTCTTTAAAAATGGTCTTCCCAATAAAACTAGTGTAGAGCATGGAACTGAGTCATCTTCCATATCAAGAATGTAGAAGTCCCCTACTACATCCTTTACTACTCCCCTTGGATAGGCATTAGAATGATCCGCTAATTGTATGATGACCCATGTTTCTTCAAGTTGTCCCAAATTCAAAGAGGTGTAAATAGAGTAAGGCATTACATTGATTGAAGCACCCAAATCTAATATACATCTTTCAATCCTTTTATTGCCAATAGTGCAAGGAATACTGAAGGTACCAGGATCCTTACACTTTGCTAGAATTTTCTTTTGAAGTACCACCAAAACATTTTCCCCCACACTCACCTTTTCATTCCCTTTCAACTTCCTCTTATTGGTGCATAACTCCTTTAAAATAGAGGTACTTGTTTAATGGAATCAAGTAAGGGAGTGTTTACCTCAACCTTGCAAAAAGTCTCTAGTGTTTCCTACTCAACTTCATCTTACTTTGTGTTGACGTGATTTTTCGCCAACAGTGAATCAAGAAAATAACATGGTTGAATTAGGGCTTGATGGTAAACCGAAGTAAGAAAATTACTCTCAAGAACACTAGTCTTTTTACGTGGTTCAGTGGTTAAAATCCACCTAGTCCATGAGTCTATTTTATTACTATTTCTCTCTCTATATTTTGACAAAGTTTCAGTATTTCAGAATAATCGTCCCTTTTTCCTGTCCAATATTCTCAACATTTATAGAGAAATTCCTTGGACAGGTTTGGGTAATCGCGTGAGTCAATCATGGAATTGCGTATATATTACATTTATTATGAAGTATTCCCGTTTATACTAGGATATGATCTGATCATGAAATAAATAATCTCCTAATATTTGGGACATTAACTATCACAGGCTGGCCATAAATGATCGTATAAAGTATCCGAGTCTTCGGGGATTCGTGGACACGCCATATCTCCAAGTTACCACGAGTTAAATACACCTTTGAGCTCGTATCATGGAGGCCGTGCCTTATAAATATTACAAGCTTGCGCTTTTTAATTTATGCATCCCTAGCTCGTGCAATCGCCATGAGAACGGTAATGTCAATGTGGAGAATACTTGGACTTATAGGCTATTCCTTCCCTGTAGTTACCTGCCAGTTGTACACGATCTGAGTAAAAGACTCGTGCTAAAATTAGGATACACATTTGCCCCCCAAGTCCTTGCTCGTGGTTTACGACGTCATCTTCTGATCTACACAGTAGGGACTTTTAGAAATCTATTGCAATTTCCCATACTTGTCCACTACTCGAGTACTGGACACGTGGAACACTACCATTGGCATCTGTTCAGGTTTCGAGGACTACAATAATGGTCTTGTCAAATTTTTCCTTTGAAATACAACCCTTGATCTTGTACTGACTAAATCAGATGGCTCACATTGATTTATGTCATTTACGTAAAATAGGAAAGACAATTATCACAGTTCATCACATTTTATTCGAATACTTTCTCTATCTTCTCTCTTCTGTGCTTTTCCAACCTTCTTCTTTCTCAGAGAAAAGAAAACCCAAAAACTCTTTGTTGCAAGATCTCTCCGACATCCAGTTGTTCAATTACTCAAGAGTGAGTCTTCCAGGCCTTGCGAAATATACTTCTTCAACCGACGAACACATTGTAAGTCTTGTCATTTCAAATAAACTCTTTCTTTACAGATTTTTGTGTTTTATTTACCATGCTCATCCATGCTTTGCCATAGTTGATATTAGGGTGTTATCTCGATGTTTTTGGCACTTCGGTTTATACTTTAGTTTTACTGAGAAGGTTTAGAAAATCTCTTAAAAACTATGACATTCACGAAATTGGGTATTTTTTGGGTAAATTTTAGGAAATACCCATTCGGGGTATAGAAGATGAAAGGTTAGGGTTCAAAAGCCAGATTGCCTAGGGAACACGCTTCTTGGGTGGTTTTTCTCTAAACCGCCCCCCAAGGACATTAGTGGCCGGATTTTCTGACACATGGATCCCTAAAAATCAGGGGTTTGTTGGGGAAACCGAGGTGCCTAGCGTAGAGTAGCGCGTGACATCACGCAATGGGTTTAGACTAACTCAGCTTGTATATCAGAGACACCATTTTCCTCTGTACTTCTATGTCTTTACCTTTACAAATTCTTAGGTCGCCTACTAAGTGACTCGCCATTCTTGTTCGTTAGGCGATCTAATGGCACCCAAGAAGAGCGTACCCAAGAAAAGCGTACCCAAGAAAAATGCACCTGGCCCATTGGCTCAACAAACCAACAAGGGAAAAGAGATCGCCTCTAAATCTCCTCTTCCTCATTTCAGACCTGTGGTGGAGAAGGAGATCGTGATTGGCCCTAACACGTTCTTTGAGGCAGAGAAAATCATCTCCAAGATCACGACCCAAGGAAGGGTTTATAAAATAATGCTAAGTCACAATATAGAGGTCGGGTCCGGCATCCTCATTGCCCGACCTCTGTTCGAAGGGGAACGGAGCTGCGCGCCCCTCTAGGACGACTTCGCGGCCTGAAGTGATGAGCACTTAAAGGCAGGGGCCTTCCTTCCCCAAGATCAATATTTTGCTGACTTCCTCAACTAAGTGAAGTTGGTACTGTTTCAGCTCCCCCCAAACTCATACCGACTTCTGGTGGGGCTGAAATACCTCTTTTTAAAACATCAGTGGGAGGTCCACACTCTGGCACATATCCTCCATTTCTTCTGCCTTAAGGCCAACCTGGAGCAAAGAGGGTGAGGTGACAGGTTCTACTACCTCATCAGATTCTCGAACTCAGCCTCGGTTATTGAGCTCCCCAACCACCCCAATGACTACAAGGATAAATTCTTTATGTCGAATGGGTTCCGCAACTGCGAGCATCGATACTTCAACCATCCTCGTAAGTCTTCTTTCTTTTCTCAGCTTGCGAACTAATTCTCTCTTTTTAATAGACATACTCCTTGTATTTATACTAATTGAGTGTACTATTTTTTTATGCAGCCATACTCCCGAGGACAGAGAAGTCTACGACCCTCGGGGTCAGTATGACACATTATCTGGGCTTTTGGCCCATGAGAAGGATTACCGCTAGCTCATGACTGACGTCACAATGCTGGCGTGCAAATTGATCGGTGAAGGGTAGCCTTTGGCCATAAGAAGGACATAGGCTACCCTTCTGGTAGTCCACGAGCTCTTGCCTCCCCAAGAAGGAGACCCTGAGGTCGCTGAAGAGGAGGAACAAGAAGAAGATGAAGTGCCTCTTGTGCGAGAGAGGCGGGCTCTTGAGGCTGCTCGGGACCCTGACCTAGAATGAGCTGCATTGGGGGTAGCAGCCGACCCCTCCAGCCAAGGTAACCCATACCCTTATAGGGAATTAGATAGGGTTGTTGCCGATTTTAGGCTAGTTAAATTTAACCCAAACCAGCTCGTCCACCGCCACCCTAGCAATCCAGATCGCAACATAACCCTGCTCCAGTGCGTGGACCATCTAGTGTTGCGTCATGATATGGGTTATCCTAAGGGCACTGTTGTTGTAGATAACACCTCAACCTTTAGGTCAGCCATTTTTGAGGAGTATGGGACCAATCGTAGGTCATGGCCTTCTTTGCTCCAAGGCGCCTTTGCCCCTGGATTTAGGCAATATGTAGATGAGCCTAGCCCCGAGGTAGAACTTGAACCCGAACCTCCTATAATCCAAGAAATTATAGACTTAGACTCCCCATTTCCTCTAGTAATCCTAAGGCCGGAGGCCATGATAATAGAATCCTCCCCTAGCCCAGAGGGTAGGACTTTCATTTATTTCTTTCATGTAAATTTATGACTTTACTTGTGTATTAACTCCCTTCTTGTTCTTTTCAGGCGAAGAGATGGAATGATCAGGAGCTCCCGACCTCCGCACAACATTCCAGGAGGGAAAAAACAACTTGGGTCCTGCCATAAAGAAGCCCCGGTTTACAAAGAAAATGCCTCATGCGGCAGGAAACACCTCCAAATCTCTTGCTAAGGGGAAAGGTACGAGCTCAGCAGCTCTGACTTCCATCGTGATGGAGAAAATGATTCCTCCTCGTCCGCCTCCTCCTCGATTTCCACCTGATCCTGCTTGGGATCAAGTTATACAAGCTGATCCCCCAGCTCCTTTTGTCCCTACAGCTATTGTGCGCATCCCAGTCAATCCTTAGGATCTGGAGAAGATCCCCGATACTTTTCAGGGAACTCTCTAGGAGACGGCGAACCACATGGTGCAGCACATATATAAAACCAACCTAAGGGATTTGAGGACGATTGAAGAGCGGAGCCCGGAGAACGTCCTGGAGTCGTCCTTGCTGATGACCCTCACGGTAAGATATTGTTCCTTAGTGAATTTCTTCTTTTCATTTTGCCCAAGTATGCGTCTAACTTGTCTCTTTATTTTACAGTCGGCCCTGGCTCAGCACCATAGTATAGCTCAGGCTAGGGCTAGGAATGATGAACTCCAGACTAAGCTCTAGGCTGCCAAGACCGCCCTGGCCCTTGCTCAAGAAGGAGAGCGAACTGCCAAAGCTGCCCTCGCAGCTGCTCAAAAAGGTGAGCACGATGCCAAGGTTGCCCTTGCATCGTCTCAAGAAAGCGAGTAGGCCACAAAGGTTGCCTTGAATGCCCTTCAGGTCGAGGTTGCTGAGGCTAAAGCCAAGCAGCTAGAGGTTGAGGTTGCTGTTAAGGAGGAGAAAGCAGCTTCACTGTAATGCCCTGGTTACCCCAGAATAGTTACGGTGAACGGTGGACCGGAAATTTTACCCGCTACCCGAGTCCTTTGGTAAAAAACGTGCTCTAAGTGTAATTAACAGGTTAAGGTGAAAAACTAATAAAAAGGAAATGGATATTTTCATTACAAACTACTCTGCAGAGCTAATCAAAACAATTACAAGCTGTTCTCAGTACAAAATGGTCATTATTGTTTCAAATTTACAATCCCGCCGACCTAAGCGGCAAAAATAGGGTAAACCCCCTAGTTCCTCTGAGAATGCCTTGGCCGTGGTGGTCAAGCGGCCGCATATGTACACATCACCACCTAAGCTCTTCACTCAAGGCTGGGTGAGCTTTTGTTTCCCTTTACCTGCACCACATAGCACCCATGAGCCAAGGCCCAGCAAGAAAAGCATGGTAAAACATGATATAATATCAACAATGATCGTAATAACCATTCAAGACCAACAGTCCAAACAAATAGGTGACAATCGCAAAAGTTATTAATATGGGGACAACACCCTTTAGCCATGTGACGATAGGGTCACCAGGCTTAACTGATAAGAGAACCTTTCATAAAATTCAATAGGATAGGTGTATGGTGAATAGTCACCAACATAACCTTCCTCATGACCATAGAGTCATAACCCTAGAACGGCGTTCCCTAGCCTTGTGACAAACAGTCACTGGGGCCATATGCCCTGGCTCTGAATAACTGGTCTTAGACCAGACAAGCGCTTCTAAGTTCATCGACCTTAGGGTCGGTCCAGCGTTAATGCCATAGAGTCATTCAATGCTGATATTGATTAGATCTAATCTTCACTTGGCTCGACGTTCACAACGCTATGCCATTATTGACTCTTAGGTCAGTATCATTGACTAGTCAGTGCCATTCACAAGTAATCAACATTCACTAGCATTTAATATGCAATCCATGTCCACATTTATCAATAAACGTGCCTCAATAATAATCACGCATGTCATATATACACAGGGTGCATTTTCTTACCTCAGATTCGAGCTAGAAAGATTTAAAGAACGACCCTTGAGAACGATCAACCTTTAGTCCTTCAGCGGTCACCTAATCATAACCAAACACGGGACATCATTAATAATAATGATCAACATAGGTTTCCACACCAATATCTAGCCTCTGGAAGATTAGTCCCAACTAATCCAAGTAGTAGGAACACTCCCGAGGCCTATAGCTAAGTTCCCGGGGTCAAAACGAGCAAACGGGGTGAAAACAGGGCAAGGGCTGCGGCCCTAGCACCTTGAGCCGCGGCCCCCAGAGTTACCTGAGGCAAGGGCCGCGGCGCCCTCCATCAAGGGCCGCGGTGCCCAGCAAGCACAAAAACCCCTCCTGCTTCTTCAAGGCAGGGCCGCGGCACCCCCAGAACAGGGCCGCGGCCCTCAACTCTGGGCCATTCCCAAACGTGTTTTTAACCCTCCAAGGCCTCCTAAATCATACCTAAACATTCCCCAATCATCAAAACAAAGTTCCCAAGCTTCCCAAAGCTCCAAAACCCTCAAAACCCAAGGTTCAAACCAACCAAAAACTCAACAATTTACAAAGTCTAATTTAAAGCTTAAAAACTCGGAAACTTAAAACTTAAACTTCGATTACCTTCGATTGGGTTGTTTTCTGTCAAATCCTTCAATTAAGAAGCTTCTAATATTTCCTAGGATCACTATGCCTCAATCCTCGCTTGATTCTGACTCCTAGAACTCAAGATATCTTTGAAAATGCTCAAACGGTAAAACGGACTATCGAAAGGGAGAATGAGAGGTTTTTTAATCGTACGTTCTATCTGACAGCTACTTCAAACTTAAGTAACCTCAAATAAAACCTAGTGCTCGGGGTCCCAAAAATACCCTCGGGGACATTATAGTCAAAACCTCTGAAATTTCACCCTGATCTCAAATATTCCCAATTTATCATCAAATAAACATTTCTATTACCCCAAAATTGACCCCGTTATGAAAAAACCGCTAATCCATTATATATGACCGTCTCATGCTGAATAGCTCGAATATATCTCCATAATAATGGAATCTCATTCACAAATCAAGTTATGCACCCAAATACACATATTCACCCTCAATGGGCCAGATTATCAAAATAGCATAATTATTCAAATGTGGACCCACATGCACGCATATAACATCATATCATAAAATAATTCACATATACATGCATAATATCATTTGATGGCATAATTAAACAAGTATGGCCCTCCCGGCCTACTAATCTCGCCATTAAACCACATCGGAGAATTCGGGGCATTACATTCACTGTCCTCCATGGAAGGCATGTTGTACCATTGCTGGGCATTTAACCAGGATGGCAACTTCTCTTTCACGGATCCTGAGCTATGGGATCCATACATCAAGAAATTCAAAGCTCGAATCTTGCAAGAGCGGTTGGAGACTGGGGATGCTTCCACTGCGGGCGAGTAGGAGATTGAAGAGGTCACATCCTCAGAATGCCCTGGAGGGGCTTGATGAAGCCTTTTTTATTTCTCTTTTTTATTTTTATTTTTATGTGTTTGTAAACAATTGCCCTTGGGCCAGTTCGAGGTTTTTTGTCCTCGGGACAACTTGAATTTTAATTCATATATCTAATTTTTAATCTATTTGTCTTTTCCTTGATTATCCCTCATGTATTTGTCTTATATTTTTACATTCGGGATTTTAGGAATCGATCATTAGATTGGGATAGATATTTTGAGTTTGGTTATTTCCAAATTAAATGTGTTGATTTATATCGTACATGTTATGTGTCAGGCCTTGGACCTGGTTATATCCGGGGTTTTAAATATTTCAAACTTAGTTCGCGTTAGGTTTATTGACATCTCAAGCTTTTAGGAAAGCCATCGAATATTCAATTTTTGCTAACTTCTAAGTTTTGGGCCAGGTTGTATCTAGGGTTTTAAGTAATTTGAGCTTAGTTCGTGCTAGGTTTATTGACACCTCATGCTCTTTAGAAGCCGTCGGATAATCAATTTTCCAAGCTTCTAAGTTTCCAACCTGGTTATATCCAGGATATTTTTGTACCTGGTTGTATCCAACATTTTAAATTTTAAATCAACAACCTTGCTCTGATTCATCTCGGGTTATATGCCCCCCAAGTAACTAGAATGTGAAGACTTTGTTGGTCGCTTTTACAAATATTAATACACGAACTAATTTATGAATAACCTTATAAGGGATACGAACAAGAAACATTATATAAAAATCCCTCATTATTTAATTAAATGGCTTTTATAACTAAGCCTTACATAGATGGTTGGTAATACTATTGATAATACTTCTTTAAGTGCATTGCGTTCCAGGTCCGTTGGACTGTTTCTCCACTAAGCCAAGGTAACTTGAAAGTTCCATCACGCAAAATTTCCACAATCTGATATGGTCCTTCCCAGTTCGGACCTAAAGCACTGTCTTTAGGGTCCTTGTTCGCCAAGAAGACCCTTTGGAGAACTAGATTTCCCAAACCAAAATTATGTCTTTTGACCTTGGTATTAAAATAAAGAGTGATTTTCTGTTGGTAATGTGCGAGTTGTAGTTGTGAATCCTCTCATTTCTCATCAATCAGGTTGAGAGACGCATTAAGTAACTCATCATTCTGCTCCTGGCTGAATGTCCGTAACCTGTGTGTGGCTACCTTTGCTTCAACGTGAAGGACAACCTCACTTCTGAAAGTCAATGAGAAAGGAGTGTGCCTTGTGGAGGTCCTGTGGGAAGTTCAGTATGCCCAGATTACCTAAGGGAGCTGCTCGGGCCAGACTCCTTTAGCCTCACCTAACCTTTTCTTAAGGCTCTCCATTATGGTCTTATTCACAGCCTCGACCTACCCATTGGCCAGTGGATATGCAACCGAAGAAAAACTTTTAATTACGTCGTACCTTTCACAGAAATTAGTGAAGAGTTCGCTGTCAAACTGTGTTCCATTACCTGACACGATCTTTTTAGGGAGCCCAAATCGGCACACAATGTTTTTAACCACAAAGGCTCTGCCTCTACCCACTTCATGAAATAGGTGATAGCCACCACCGCATAACGAACTCTTCCCTTTCCCATAGGTAAAGATCCTATTAAATCAATTCCTCATACTGCAAATGGACATGGGGATGAGATTATCGTCAGCTTAACTGGAGCAGCTCGGGCGACTGTGGCGAAGCGCTGTCATTTTTCACATTTCTGAACATGGGAGATGGAATCTTTTATTAAAGTGGGCCAAAAATAACACTGCGTTAATATTTTCAAGGCTAGGTTTTGCCCCTAGCATGATCTCCCCAAAAGCCTTCATGCACCTCTTGCAGAATGGTTTTAGCCTCCTTAGGCAGAACACACCGTAGAAGAGGTAGTGAATGACCACATCGATATAACGTTCCATCTATTATCACATATCTCGGAGCTTGATAGAGTATCTTTCTCGCTTCCTTTCTTTCCTCAGGTAGCCTTCCTGTTGTAAGGTATTCCACTATCGGGGTCATCCAGGTCGGCCTTGTGTCAATCCTCTCGACCTTTATCACTTTTTCTGCCACTCTTAGACTCTCCAAGAATTCCACTGGTACTACGTTCAAAGTCTCAGATTCCTTGGTGGTGGCAAGCCTTGCCAAAGCATCAGCATTAGTGTTCTGCTCGTGAGGGATCTGTTCGACAGTACCGTATTCAAATTCTGACAGCACTTTATTCACCTTAGCTAGGTAAGCTGCCATCTTGGTACCACGTGCTTGATATTCTCCCAACACTTGATTAACCATGAGTTGGGAATCGCTATAACACTAGGGGCCAGTTTGGTACAGCTGTGCTGTGGGAAAAAGCAGTTGTAGCTGTGCTGTGAGAAAAAGCAGCTGTAGCTGTGCTGTGAGAAAAAGCTGCTGAGTGTTTGGTAAATTATAACTTTAGAAATACTGTGAGTTGGAAAAGTTGTATATAAGTGTTTGGTAAACTAGATTATTAGATAGCTGTTAAATATAGAATGACCAAAATAGGTATCATATGTATTTAACTAATTTTGTTTGAATAAATTTATACATATTAACATATTTATAATTATTTTTTATTTTATTAAAAATAATAATGATTTTTTATAATATTTAATTCTTTTAATATATACGTATAATAAAATGATTAATTAAATTTTAAAAAATAAAAAATCAACATAAATATTGTCTATTTTTAAATTATTATAAATTTTGATCATAACAAATAATTTAAATTTAGTCAATTTGATACGACAAAATACAAAACTTAAATAAAATAAAATAGATAAGAATATAGTTTAATTATATCCCATTAAACTTGCAGCAATCAGATCTCTAGTATTGTCCATTTCATTTAAATTTGAAGCTCTAGCTGTCTCATCTTCATCTTCAATATTAGTTTGATCTTCTACACAATAATATGGATTATCTCTAATTTTCTCAAAATGTCGATCACGTTTTGCATGCCTTCGAATGTAATTATGCAAGGTCATTGATGCAATCACTATTTTCACTTGCTTCTGATATGGATAACTAGGCATATCTCTTAATATTTTCCATCTTTTCTTCCATACTCCAAAAGTTCTTTCAATAACACTTCGAAGAGAAGAATGTGCCTGGTTGAATACCTCTTTATAACCAGTAGGTTTGCTACCTCGTTGAAATTGTGGTAGATGCTATCTTTGGCCTTTATATGGTCCTAAAAAACCTGTAATTTGTGGGTATCCCGCATCCACTAAATAATATTTTCCTGTCAAATAAAATATAAAAATATAATTACAAAATTATAAAGACTTTAATATTTTATAAATGTGTTTAGATGACAACCTTGGGGAGGTTTTGGAAAATTTGAAGTTGAATCACGTAAAGCTGTATAGAAAATTCTTGTATCATGAGCAGAACCTTCCCACCCACCATATGCATATATAAATTGCATATCAAAATTACATATTGCCATGACATTCTGAGTTGGTATCCCTTTTCTACCAACAAATGGTACTTGATCTTCAGGTGGAATTACAACATTCACATGTACACCGTCTATTGCGCCAATACAGTTCTAGAAAAAAAATACAAGATTATAAAAATATACTCTAGTTAGAAAAAAAATTATTAAAAAATTGTATAATTTTAAAGTATGACTTACCTTAAAATGAGGCATATATCTAGAATCTTTCAATATCTCTTCAGGAACATCTTTAAATTCTGGGTCTGGTGGTTTTAATACATCTACACTCATATGACATAAAACATCTAAAACCTTGTTGAAATATCGACTAACTGTCTCGCCTGAGTGTTGGAATCGCTCTTGTGTTAATCGGTTTCCAGCACCGTGACCTAATGTAAATAAAAACATGCCTAATATCTCAAGAGCACACATTCTCTTTGAACCCTTAAATCCATAATTAACTTCCAATTCATCGCATAATTTAATGAAAACATCTTTCTCCAGCCTAAACATGCTATAACATCTACTTTCATTTCCTTTTAATATTTCTATCAACCACATATGACCAGTTTGAGAAGAATTCATACAAGGTGTCTTTTCAATATATGTTGTATAATAATGATGAACAAAGTATGTAGCTATAGACGCCGATTGTAACTCAATCTCCTCATCCGTGTCTGCCATTATTTCTAATTTAAAATAAACCTGTGTATATTAAAGAGTATGTAAAATACATGCCAAATAGCCATAAAGTCTTCATAACAAATGCAAGTGAAAAACATAATAAAGCATATTTATATTAAATAGTGACAACACCAAGTCTTGAGAGCAATTTAAAAAAAAGTCTGTAAAGAAATAACATAATAAACATATACTAACGTCATAACACAAAGTTTAGAAAATAAATACTACTACTACTATAAGTCATAGTATTATAATTATCCCAGAGTATGCTCATTCTTGAGCCAAGTAAGCATCAACTCAGGTTCTTCCAATGAAGCAAACATCTCTCTCTTCTCTTTCATGATAAACAAGCGAGTTGCAAATAAATACAAGCTGCTCCCTTTCTCAATTCCAGGCAAAGAATTTAAAATTTTCATAACTTCGGTAATACTATTCTCCTTTCTAGCTGTTTCAATATTTCTACTCCTTGTCTCCACAGCATCAGCAAGGCGACCAATTTGTTCAAATATCATTAAAGGCCCTGTCTTCTTCATTTTTCCTTTTCCATGTTTCATTGCTTTATTTTGTTTCTCAAGTGGCTCGGCTAATCTGTTGTTATTTTTCTCTCTAAGAAATCTATCAGTATTAGGCATCTCTAGATCATCGTCACTACTCTCAAGTTGTTCATGTAAGGTTTCAATATTGTTAAAAGGTTTTTCAGACTCAGATGGAATTATTCCAGATGAAGGTGTCCAAGCATACTCTCCTGTAGCAACAGTGTTCATGAAAATCCTATCTAATTTTTCCTCTACCTCTGGTTCAATTCCCCGAATGCGAAACTTTGCAGCATCGGGATGACTCTACAAAAAAAATTTGTTAATTAAATGTAACATTTATGAAAAAAAAAAAGTCTTTTAGTTTCATATAAATATTTAACAAGATTATAATGTACCTGTAATTTACTATTCCACCAATCTTCAGTTGCATCAATTGTATTCTTTTTTATATTCCATCCTAAGCCAGTTTCTTTTCCCTTGAGTTGCTTCCAAAGCTTCCATTCATTTTTTAATCCATCCCACTTATTTTTCAATTGTGGTCTAGTGTAATATCTTCCAGTTGCTTTCTTCATATTTGTAATCAAGTTTACATATCCAACTTTATCTAAATAAGTAGTAGGACGATGCCCATCATCAACCTCTTTGATACAGAAGTCTAAGAAAAAATTCAAACTCTCTGAATTCCATATTGCTTTACTTCTTGGTACGTCACTCTTGGTGCAAATATTATTTTCATTTTCCATCTAATAAAAGTGAAATGATAAGTATAAAAAAATACTAAAGTAAAATGATGTATCCATATACGCAACAACTCTTATCAATCACTACCATCTATGTAAAACTAAATAATTCAACTAAAGTTCAACATATCCAACTTCAAGACTATTCTTAAAGAATCCCTTGGGAGAAGATAAAATACACACATATGTACATTCATATACATGTAAAAAGGTTACTATAAATCAACTTTTGAAGTGAGGAAATTAAGTAAAAATAAAAGAACTAAAAAGATATTTTTGTTATGTATATGGCAACCATAAATGATTCATCTTTGAATGTAAAAATTGTATTTTTAATGTCCACTTCTCGGCTGAGAGAGCAGACAACCATAAATGAAATTATTTTAATTATAGATATTGTTAGACAAAATATATCTCCTTTATATTGTTTATTTCACTCAAAACAAAAAGATAGAAATCTAATCTAGTTTTTGTATTAAAAAAGCATATCTATTCTTTCATGGTAATTCTTATTCTTTATTATTAAAGTTTATTTAGAAAAAAGATTAAAAAAAAAAAAAGGCTGTGTACTCTCTCTTTGTGTCGTACTCTATTAGCACCCATCACTCTGTATTTTTCTTGGTCAATCACAAAGGCTCCTTTTTTAGTTAGTGTTGAATATTCAACTCTACATATGACTTTAATTCTCTCAGTGTTGAATATAACTCTATATATGACTTTAATTCTCTCTCTCTCTCTCTCTCCTCTGCGTCCTACTCTATATATCCATTAGAAACAAAAAAAATCTCTCTCCTCTGTGTCGTACTCTATATATCCATTAGAAACAAAAAGAAGTTGGGTGAAGGTGGATTGGCGAAGAGTAGATGATGAAGTGAGAGAGGAAAAAGGATTGTTTTTGTTGATGGAGATGGGCAAGGATGAGGTTGAACTTGAAAGCCTCATCATCATAATCATAGAGATGGTTATTGATTTGATTCAAATTAAATACCACGTCAAGCGTGTGTGCTTTAAGTTTTTTCTTTCTGTATCTCTATATCTATGTGAATATGCCCAGCAGCATAGCATTGTAAGAAATTAACACGTTGGTCTTGTTTTCGTCTGTGTTTGGGTTTGGTTCATTCATCGATGTTTTTCCTTTGATTTGCGTATAATACTTTTCTGCTGACAAGTGGTCTAACTCTATATATCCATTAGAAACAAAAAAGGAAATGCATCAAAATAAACCATTAAACAAGTCCAACCCATATATATACACACACAAATATACTGGTATGAAGAAGATAGAATAACCCAGTATCACAGAAACAATAATCAAACCACTGTACAAATATATATATATATATATAAAATGCCCTTTAATAAATATGTGTTTAATATAGCATTAAAAAAAAAGTTAGAGAAATACCTTGACTTGATTGTGCTGGAGTTTTTGACAGAGAAGTGTAGTCTGTGAGGAAGAAGGAAGAAGAAATGGTGAGGCAAGGTGAAGAAGATTTAACGATTGAAAAAGAAGACCTAATAATTCTAATTTAAATGAGGGTATTTTGGTCCAAAAAAAATATCATTAAACCACAATTTCAGCTTCCCGTATAAGCTAAAATCTTAAAGTTGGTGTGGGCCAACTTTGATAAAAAGCTATAATTTTAACCTAAATTCCTAAAAAAGCTATTTTTTTTATTTTACCAAACACTTTTTAGTCAATAGCTTTTTCAAAAAGTGCTTTGGGCTTTTCAAAAAGCCATTCCAAACGGGGCCTAGATGACCCTTGCTTTCAATTCCCTTGCCACTCTGAGTCCGGCTAACAAAGCCTCATACTTGGCTTCGTTGTTTGATGCTCTGAATCTGAATCTCAGCGCGGTATGGAATCGATGCCCCTCTGGAGAGATCAATATGATCCTAGCTTCGGATCCATTCTCGTTAGATGAGCCGTCCACAAATATTTTCCACAACTCCTGCACAGGCTCCTTCAAAAGTTCTTCTTGAAATCTGATGCATTCAGCCACAAAATCAGCAAGGGACTGGCTCTTGATCGAGGTCCTTGGTGTGTAAAGTATCTCGAACTGGCTGAGTTCTACTGCCCATTTTAAAAGATGTCTTGACGCTTCAGGTTTTTGTAATACTTGCCTTAGAGGTTGGTCGGTCATGACGTGGATTGAATGGGACTAGAAGTATGGTCTAAGCTTCCAGGAAGCCAATATCAGGCAGAGTGCTATCTTTTCTATTAGTGGGTACTGGGATTCAGCCTCAAGAAGTCTGTTGCTTATATAGTACACCGGTTTTTGAGCACGGTCTTCGTCCCGAACTAACACGGCGTTGGCCGCATTTTCTGTTACGGCCAAATATAGGAACAGGGGCTCTCCAGATATAGGCTTAGACAATATTGGGGGTTCGGCCAAATGCATCTTTAGGGCGAGGAATGCCAGCTCGCACTCCTCAGTCCATTCAAATTTCTTATTTCCTTTGAGCAAGTTGTAAAAAGGCAAAGACTTGTCAGTGGACTTTGAAATAAATTGGTTTAGCGACGCCACTTTTCCAGTCAATCTTTGAACTTCTTTGCATGAGTTGGGTGAAGGCATCTCCAATAGTGACCTAATTTTCTCTAGGTTTGCCTCTATCACCCTTGTATTGACTATGAATCCCAGAAACTTTCCCGACACTACTCCAAAAGTACATTTCTGGGGATTTAGCCAAATATTATATTTCCTCAAGATTTCAAAACATTCTTTCAGATTGGAAACATAGTTATCGGCAGTCTTTGACTTGACTAGCATATCGTCGACATACACATCCATGTTTTTCCCTATCTGATCAACGAACATTTTGTTGACTAACCGTTGGTAGGTAGCCCCAGCGTTCTTTATCCCGAAGGGCATAACTTTATAACAGTATACATTCATTGGAGTCATAAAGCTAGTATTCTCCTGGTCCGCAGGATTCATCGCGATCTTGTTATATCCAGAGTACGCATCCATAAAGGACATGAGCTTGTGTCCCGCGGTGGCGTCTACCAACTGATCAATCCTCGGGAGTGGGAAGCAATCCTTAGGACAAGCTTTATTCAGATCGGAGAAATCGATGCAGGTCCGACACTTTCCATTCAGCTTCGGTACCAGGACATGATTCGCTACCCAGATCGGGTATTTTGCTTCACGAATGAATCCGCACTTTAATAACCGAGCTACTTCTTCTTCCAATGCCTCAACTCAGGCTGTTCCCAAATGTCTCTATTTTTGGGATTTTGTAGGCATGCTCTATCCAAGTTTAGGGTATGCATGATCACACTTGGGCTTATTCCCACCACGTCTTCATGAGACAAGGCGAAGACATCTAGATTCCTTTGTAGAAAATTAACCAACTCCTTCTTCCTATCATTGCCAAGATTTTTTCCAATCTTAACGACTCTTGAAGCATCTGTGGGATCTATATTTGTTTCCTCAATTTCCTCAATAGCATGGAGCTCTGACCTATCTTCACCCATTCATTGATTAGTGTCATTACTTGGGGCGACATGTCTATCCTTTGTTCCTTGAGGTTCTTCCGTCCCGGAGGCAACTTCTACTTCCTGGGATTCCTCACCGTGGTCACTTATGGCCATTGCATGCTGCCTGGGTTGTGATTTTCCCTTCATGGAAATGCTATAGCATTCCCTGGCAGCAAGCTGATCACCTCTGATAGTGCATATTCCCGTCGATGAGGGGAATTTGATTGCCAGGTGGCGGATAGTGGTTATGGCTTCGAAGGCCATCAACACACCCAAAATTGCATTGTATGCGGCTGGACAATCGATGACCACGAGCTCGAGAAGTTTGGAGACAGTTCACGGACCTTCACCCAATGTTACCACTAACTCGATTGTTCCTATATGTAATGCCCCAAAATCCCTAATGCGGTTTAATGGCTGGATTAGTAGGCTAGGAGGGCCATAATTGTTTAATTATGCTATTAAATGATTATATGCATATTTATGTGAATTATATTATAATATAATATGATGTTAAATGCATGCATGTGGGTCAACATTTCATTACAGGGGTGTTTTGGTAATTTGGCCCGTTGATGGCGTAATTGTATATTTGTATGCGTGTCGGTGACATATTGTTGAGACCACATTATAATGTGGATTTGTTCGAGCTATTCGGCATGAGACGATCTTTGAATATTAATTAGCGGTTTAGTCATAACAGGTTTAAGTTCGGGGCTCGGGGTGAGTCTCGGGGTGATTTTAATGATTAGAGCGTTGCCGAGAATTAAAGGGTAACAGGATATGAATTATTGGTGTTTGAGAATATCAAGAATAGGGAGAATTGGAGAGCGTTAATTATGATTAACGAAATAGGTGGAAATGTCAATTTTGCCCTTGGGAGCCTTTAGAAATCCTTATTTGACCTAGGGGAATTTTGGTCTTTTCACCCCTAGGATAGATTAAAGCCATTGAAGGCTGTAGAAAGGAGAGAAAATAGAGCATCTTGAGAGCCTTCTCCCGTACCTGTTTTTTCTTCATTTTCTCTTTGGATTTTTGAGCTTAAGTTGGGGATTCAAGCTTGGGAAGTAAGTCTTGAGAGCATCATAATCTGACATTGAGGTAAGTTTCTAGCCATTAAATTTCCTGGTTTGATCTGTTTTAGCTTTGGTTTTCAGTTGAGAATTCTAGGTTTGATGATTGGTTTTGCTGGGAGTTTTTGGCTAGGGTTCTTGTGGTTGTGATGCTTAGGGCATGTGGGGATGGTTTTTGGGTTCATTTGGCACAAAAAATGAGGTTTGGAAGTATTGGAATCGAGTTGGAATTGAAGGAGTCGAAGGAAGAGGTTTTAGGGGAGGATCTGGCTGGGTGTAGCGCTACAGCGCCCGCTAGGGGGCGCTATAGTGCTACCCAGTGCTATGTTGGGCGGTTTGGGGTTCTGAGAATAGTGCTGGGGCGCTAGTGAGCTGCATTTGTAGCGCTTCTCTGTTCCTTCATAATCCCATTTTGAGTGTTTTTAAGGGGTTTTGGCACGGGGTTTCAATCCTTAAGGCTCGGGATTGAATCTACTCACCGTGTGGGCACGTTTTGAGGTCCCGAGAGCGGGGTTTAGGTTAAAACCCTCTCATTGTTGATTTCCATTAATGTAGGTTATAGTTGGCTATGATTAGGTAACCACTAAGGGATCAAAAGGTCTATCATTCTCAGGAGTCGTTCTTGTTTTATTTCTCGCTCGAACTAGAGTTAAGAAAACTGCACCTTATGTATGTGACATGCATGGTTATTCATGAGGCATGTTGAATGTGTAAATGTGGACATGGATTGATTATTGAATGCTTAGCAATTCTTTCTCACTTGTGCATGGTACTGACTAATTGGTCAGAATTGGCAAAGGTGTCAGTATCAACTGTGAAGTTGTGACTCATTAGTCAAGTTTGGCAGTGGTACTGGGCACTGGTCACACAGTGCTGACTCATAAGTCAGAAACGGCCTTAGCATGTTGAACGCAAGCCATTAAAGATTAGATCTGATCGACAACTGCAGTGAATGACTCAAAAGAGCATTAATGCCGGACCGACCTCAAGTTCGATGAATACTATAAGCGCTTGTCTAGCCAAAGGCTAGTCACTTAGAGCCACAATGACTATTTAATCACATGGTTGTGGGTGTTGAGCCTGTGAGACTTACCCATCAGTCTCTCATCTATTAAGCTAGTGAATTATCCATTAGTCACTCATCTGTTAAGTTAGAGACTTACCCACCAGTCTCTCATATTTTTTAAGCTAGTGACTTGCTCGTCAGTCACTCATTATGGTTTACCAGAACCTCAAGTGTTAAATCACTCATCTGTTCTGATTAGAGCTATAAGCTCCTTCATGGTTAATGTAACCACAAAGTGATATTCACTCATCTGTTCAGAGCTATAAGTTCTGTATGATTATTATGATCATCATTTGATATTATACTTTTGTTGTATTGTGTTTTCTTGCTGGGCTTTGGCTCATGGGTGCTATGTGGTGCAGGTAAAGGGAAAGAAAAGCTCACCCAGCCTTGAGTGGAGAGCTTAGGTGGTGTTGTGTACATATGCGGCCGCTTGACCACCACGGCCAAGGAATTCTCAGAGGAACTAGGGGGCTTACCCTATTTTTGCCGCTTAGGTCGGCGGGTTGTAAATTTGAAACAGTGATGACCATTTTGAGTTGTAAATAACTTGTAAATGTTTTTATGGGCCTATGAACAGTTTTATGCGTTAAATAAAATATATCCTTTCCTTTTGATTGGTTTTCCACCTTAGCCTGTTAATAACACTTAGAAGCACATTTTTAACCAAAGGACTCGGGTAGCGAGTTAAATTTCCGGTTCACCGTACTTGTTCTAGGGTAACAAGGGCATTACACTATAGCTGTCGACCCTTCACCAGAAAACCCATATAGAGTCATGGAGGTGGCCTTCAGCTCAGTTACAGACAATCCCATTTTTTCTAAGGTGGACCTAAAGAGTAGATTCACGAAACTTCCATTATCTACTAGCGTCCTCCTAACTCTCTGGTTGGCGAGCTAAACTGTTATCACCAGAGGATCATTATGTGGGAACTAAAAATGGCTGGCATCTTCCTCTGTAAAAGTGATTGGTTGTTTTTCCAATCGTTGCTGCTTTGACAACCGTTGCTCCGGGACAAACTCGACTCCGTTATGGGATTTCAGCTCGTTGATATACCTCTTCTTGGCACCTTTGCTCGTGCCTGCCAAATGAGGTCCTCCTAAAATGGTGGATATATCTCCTCCTATTATCGGAGGAGGATTGTCTTGATTCACCTGAGCTCCAGATTAATTTATTGGAGCTTCTGGAACTGACATAGTGTTTTGTCCAGCGGGCTGACTGGGAGTTGTTGGATTCTGGGCGTACTGAACCAAAGGTTCTGCCCTGATGAGAGTCTCAATTTCATCTTTCAGGTGTCTGAAGTCATCATTATTATGACCGATATCATTGTGGAATCGACATAATTTTGAAGGGTCTCTCTTTGCCTTTTGATTCTTTAACAATTCTGGTTTCTTCCACGGAAGGCGAGCAGAATTTGCCAAGAAGATGCGTTCTCTAGTATCCGTGAGATTGGTATATACTGTATATACTGATTTAAATTTCTCCACAGACTTGTTTTTCTTTGTTCTGCTTTGGTCGCCCTCACCATTTCCCTTTCTCTTGTTATTCCCCCCTTGGTTATTCTGGGCAACGGTTTGAGTCGCAGCCGCTACGTCTGTTACCTCTTCAGCAGGCTGGACAGGGACTTGGCTAGTTCCTGCGACGGAAGCTCGCGCCTCTTCTAGATTAACCCACCTTTGAGCTCGGTTCAAGAACTCATCAACGGTACAAACTATTTTCCTCCACAGCTCTTGCCACAGGTCACCTCAAACAAGAATTCCCGTTCTCATTGCCATGAGCTTAGAACTCTCGTCGGCATCTGTAGCTCATGCGACAACATTGGCAAACCTACTTAGGTATGCTTTCAATGGTTCACCGGGCTGTTGCTTTACGTTTTCCAGAGAGTTAGCTTTAATCCTAGATGCTTGAGAAGCCCTGAATGCTCTTTTGAAATCAGCGGAAAATCTTTTCCACGAGCTGATTGAATGCCTCTTGTATTGTTTGAACCATTTCCTAGCTGGCCCAATCAGAGTCGAGGGGAATGTTAAGCATCTTAGCTCAGGCCTGATGTTGTGGCCTATCATCATGGTGTTGAACATCCCTAGGTAGTTGGATAGATCTCCATCTCCGTCAAACTTTGACAAATGTGGCATCCTGAAACCCTAAGGATCTGCAGTCGCCGCAATATTCGAGGCGAACAGCTCGAGCTCATCCTCCGAATCATACTCATCTTTCTCCTTTTTCGATAGGAGCCTTTTCATCAGCTCCTCCATCTGGGCTAACCTTTCGAGGGTTTGGTCCCTGGTTCCTTGTTTATTCTGGGGCTGTTCAACAGCTCCCGTCCTATCGTATGCATTCGGCGAGTTGTTGTCCCTCCAATTTCGTGCTTGGTTTTGTGGGACATTCCCGTTATCACGTACCTCGGAAGGACCTCCCCCGTGGTGAGTGGAGCTAACTCCTTCATTTGGGGCTGAATTTCTTCTCTGCGAGTTTAAACGATCTCGTAGATCAGGCTGTGGATCGAATCGGAGACTCTGAGCTGAACTCAAGTGATTTCTCAGATCGCCTTCGGACCTACCACTTTGATGGCTCTCAGTCCAATAACGTCCATTAGAAAAGTTCACTGCTCGCAGTTGAGGCTGAGGATCTGGACTTTTGACACGAGTCCGCGGGACATAAGTAAGGGCAGACGGAGGAGGATTTCTCCTGCTGTCCCCATAAGCAGGAATGTCCCGCACAGATAGAGGAGGATTCCTCAGGCTGTTTCCATGAACAAGAATGTCCCGTGCGGAACGAGGCAGTGTTAGAAGTATTATGGGTGATGGGGGATGCCTGACTGGCGAGGCAATTATTGTCCCATTAGGGCGAACTAAATTAGCCCGCGGTCGCTCTGCCCCACCATTTCCAGCTCGTTGTGCCTGGCGATCCAATCGTGACACAGGAGGATTGATCGGAACATTTTGTCTCTGTGAGCCCGCTCTGGCTCCTCCTCGTGGGTTGCCATGGGTATTCTCATGCACGTGCGATGGTGGTATTGAGCTTGGGGTCACAGTTCTGACCAACCGACTAATTTTTCCATGACCCCTGGGAGGGCCTCCAGGTTGAGCAGTTCGGTGATCTTGTGCTTTGGGCACATAACTTGGGGTGGCAGTTCTGACTGACCGACTTGGCTTGGATTGGTTATTCATGTGGGACTTATGAGACCCACTTTTCCTCTTTCCGACATTAACGTCGGTTACAAGAGGGGGTAACCGAGCCAAAACCTTCTTGATTTGCCTATTTTCCCTAGCAAGATGGCTTCTTTACTGCGTGTTTTCCATTTCTACCGCAGTTAAGTAGTCTGGGTTTGGATTCAGCGAAAATGACGCCAAACTCCTAGTATCTCCATGGCCCACCGGTTGCTTTCCCCGGCATTGCTGAACTTCAAGGCCATGCTCATTTGGAACAATGCTATGGTGGGTCCCTTGCTCACCAGGCTGCTCCATCTCATTATCGTGCATCGAGCGAGTGACCACCATGATGAGATTTGGTTGGGAATTTTGATGAAATCACTAATCTCAACTCTCAATGAAAGCACCAAACTATTGACGCGGTTTTTCGCCAACAGTGAATCAAGAAAATAACAAGGTTGAATTAGTGCTTGATGGTAAACCGAAGTAAGAAAATTACTCTCAAGAACACTGGTATTTTTACGTTGTTCAGTGGTTAAAATCCACCTAGTCCACGAGTCTATTTTATTACCATTTCTCTCTCTCTATTTTGACAAAGTTTCGGTATTTTAGAATAATCGTCCCTTTTTCCTGTCCAATATTCTCAATATTTATAGAGAAATTCCTTGGACAGGTTTGGGTAATCGCATGAGTCAATCACAGATTTGCGTATATATTACATTTATTATGAAATATTCACATTTATACTAGGATATGATTTGATCATGAAATAAATAATCTCCTAATATATGGGACATTAACTATCATAGGCTGGCCATAAATGATCGTATAAAGTATCTGAGTCTTCGGGGATTCGTGGACACGCCATATCTCCAAGTTACCACGAGCTGAATACACCATCGAGCTTGTATCATGGAGGTCGTGCCTTATAATTATTACAAGCTCTCGCTTTTCAATTTATGCATCCCTAGCTCGTGCAATCATCATGAGAATGGTGATGTTAACGTGGAGAATACCTGGACTTATAGGCTATTCCTTCCCTGCAGTCACCTGCTAGCTGTACACAATCTGAGTAAAAGACTCGTGCTAAAATTAGGATACACACTTTGTCTTTCTCAAACGACTAGGAAATGGAGGAGTAGTGACATAAGTGGGAATAGTTGGTTTAGGTTTGGGTGTTGTGGTTGTGGTTTCATCTTTGTCTTGTTGGGCGGATTGGGTAGGAGGTAATGGTGCATCATTTGAACTTGATGGAACAGTAGGTGGATCATAAGTCTTACCATCTCTTAATGTGATAGCATTAGCGTTTTCCCTTGAATTCCGAACAGGCTGTGAAGGTAACTTTCCTTGATTCTGTGGCTCACTTTGGCTTAATGCATTGGCTATTTGACCCATAGTGTTCTCCAAGTTTTTTAGGGATGTTTGAGCACTTTGAAGAATTACTTGAGTCTGTATATTGGAGGCCACTAACGTTTCTAGCATATCCGCCATTGATTGATCTGGAGCTTGTGAGATAAGAGGATGTTGAGGCTGTGGTGCATAGGTTTGTTGTTGCCTTTGTTGATAAGGAAACTCTAGTGGTCTAGTAGGTACATATTGTTGATTCCCATATCAAAGATTAGGATGTTCCTTCCATCCTTCGTTATAAGTTATAGCATAAGGGTCATATATTTTCCTAGGTTGCCCTGGGAACCACCCCATTGCATTTACATGCTCATTGGTATCCTCTTAAAGTGTGGGGCATGCATCAGTAGGATGCCCCACTGTAGTGCACCAAATTTTTTTTTTAGATTATTAAAATTTTTGTGATTTATTTGATTTAAATGTTAAGTGTGATGAATTGTTTTATTTAAGTGTTGTTATTTTATTTGGTTGATTATTTGTTTTATTTGATTGTTTATTATTTTATTTAATTGTTAGAATTGTTTGGTTAATTAATTTAATAAGTGAATAATTGTGTAACATGTTTATTTTACTATTAGTGTTACATTTTAATTAAGTGTGACAATTGAGGTAATTATGTGAGCTATGGTGGAATGCACTAAGGTGCATGATAGATAGTAATGCACCCTAGTGATTTAGTGTGTGCTAGTGCATGGTAGCATGGTGCACATGTGTAGATTTTCTACACATTTTATATTTCCTTATTTTAGATTTTATTTGAGTTAATTTATTTATTTATAAAAAAAAAAGAAAAGAAAGGGAAGAAGAGTGTTTGGGCGTGTGACCTAGTGGGAAAGGAATGATTTCTTTTAAGTAATAAAAATAAATAAAATTGAAGACAATAGTTATTTTGGGGATAGGCATGATCATTTTTATTCCTTTATATCTATTTAAATAAAGAGAAATTAAGAGAAAATAAATGGAAAAAGGAAACTTACCTTATTGTGTTGGGGAGGCTTTATGAGAGGATTATGATAAAGGGGAAATGAAAGAGGAGAAGAGCCATTTGCTCTTGTGTGGCTGCCGTGACCTAGAGAGAGAGAGAGAGAGAGTGGCGTGTAGAGAGAGAGAGAGAGAGGAAGAAAGAAAGAAAGAAAGAAGGAAGGAGAAGGTGAAGAGGAACCCCTCTTAGAGTATGTCCTCTTGTATTTCTTATTTGTATAATCTCTTTTTATTGATAATATGTTATTGACTTGTGTTATTGTTGTGTGTTTGGGTTCTTTCTTCTCCTCATGGTGGTTTTCCAATAAAAATCCTTGGCTTGAACAAGGGTGTGGAGTTTGGGTATTGATCTTATTGTGTTCTTGATTTTACAATCAAGAGAGGTAATGGGCTTTTCTTAGCCTTTATATTGTTTTTGGTGGGTTGTCTATGAGGTTTTGATGATGATGCTAATGGTTGATTTTTGGTAGGATTGGTGTATATGATTTGTATATTGTGAGAGTATGATTTGTGTTAAAAGGGTTGTGATGTTGATTTTGTTATGCATAAAAAAATTGTGATAATCTATGAATGCATGCATGGAGATTTCGGCCTAGGCATACCTAGGTATGTTCTTGATATTTTTGTGATGTTGAGTGAATTTCAATATAGTAGATCCATGTTTTAGGACCTATGTGATATGGGTAAGATAATAATTGGCAATCTTGATATTTTGATCCATGAAATTTTGATAGATGCATGTTATATTTTGAATGATTTAATTATAAGATGCATGAAAATCATGATAGAAACATGTTAGGATAATATAAGGTATATGTGAATATGGTGCTTATGAGTTATTATATGTTATTGTCATTGTTAGTGTTTTGTTGGTTTTCAATGGAATAGAAAAAAATGGTTTTAAAAGAATTCATGTGAATATGTTAGTGATATTAGAATCATGCATATTATAAGAGTATGATGAGATTTTAAACATGTATGATTTTATGTAATTTTTGGGACAAAAGTTGAGTTTTATGATGAATTAAGCTTGCTGTTTTTTTGGAAATAATTGGGTAAAAGTTGATAAAAAGATGAGTTGCATGCATAAGTAATGTTCTTGATGTTATGTTAATTTTTTATGAAATTAAAAAGGGGATTTTAAGTCTCATGTTATGATATTTTACTCGATTAATTACCTACAGAATTTTTATTGATTTTTTTTAGAAAATATGAGCTTTTAAATTGATTATGGTGATTTTTAATGATAAAAACAATTGCTGGAATTTTTGTAATAAAATATGAAGTAAATGTCACTAAAATGAATTTGATGAGTTTTTGGAATAAATTATTTTTCCTAAGTTATGGTAATATTGAAAAATGATATTTTAATGGTATGAATACATATTTTGATAAGTAATGATTTTTCCTTTATTTTTATTGAGAAAAATATTTAGATTCTATTTAATTGTGACTTTTGAAAAAAATAAATGGTGGCTGAAAGTTTGTTTTAAAAAAAGGTTAAAATTGTTATTAAATTTGTCACATAGGGATTTTGCTACATAAAAACTAAGTCTTAAATAATTTAAATCAAAATGTATTTTTCCACACTAAAAATATATTTTTCACATCATTTATGTAACACAATGATAAAATATATCTTTAAAAGGGACATATTAAAAATAGGCATTTTAATTAAATCCAAGCTTTTTGGTTAATTCTTTGTAATTTGAGATTAATTAATGGAGATGTCACATATTTTATTTTTGAGCTAAAATAAAATAAAGTTTTGAGAAGTTTAATCAACTTAGAAATTTATAAGAAAAATAAAGCATGTAATATGTCTATTGATTTTCAAACAATAAAAGCAAGAAATGTAGAATTATCGTTTTTGAAAACGTCTTTATTACGCAATGTTCCCACGTATGCATGTTACATGAAAATCAACTTTTACATCCAAAATCATGATTATTATTCAACTATGTGATTTTTATAAAACAATCATGTTAGTAAAATAGGTAGAACGGGCATTATTCTTTTTGGCGATAATTGCATGTTTAGTGTAACTGTTATCATGAGTGCATGGCTCATGCACACATGAGTTGTATGGAAGGGCAAAATAGTAATTTTATGAACCTAAGAAATGTTATTTTGATTATGATATAGGCTCGTTGAAAGATTGTGGAATTCTTAGCTTGGACCTGAGGTAAGGAAGTTAGATAGATTCTATGATTTTATGCTATGAATGGTAAGGTTGTTATATGTATGAACTGTTATGAAATTATGAATGCCATAATGTGATGATATGTTGAATGTGATATGTGTATGGATGTTAGATACATCAAACAGAATACGATGTTAGATACATCAAACAGATTTCGATGTCAGATACATCGAACGAGTTACTAAGGACATTGAGACGTGACTCCTAGGGCGGACGCGCCGAGGTTATTCAAGGACCAGTGATCTCCTGTTTACCTCATAGGGTGACATGGACAACTAGCGTTCCATGCTCATCATGTATGCTGTATGTTTGTGATATGATGATATGTCACATTTATGTTATGATATGATGATATGTTACGTTATGTTATGATATGATGATATGTTACGTTATGTTATGATATGATGATATGTACGATTATGTTATGATATGATGATATGTTACGATTACGTTATGATGCACCATGATGTCTTAGATGAATGTAAGTGTTTGGTTTTTGTTGTTTTCTTACTTGCTTATTTGTTTGTACTTCCTTACTGGGCTTTTAGCTCACCCCCCTTACTTTCCTTCCAGGTAGCAAATAGGATTTCTCTATGGCACGCGTGGTGACGTGAGGAGTTCTTTCATCATGGGGTGTATGGCGTGGGGTAATCCTATGGACGATAAAATGATCAACGTAGAACGCCATTTAAATTATGTTTTGTTTTTAAGGGACTTTCCTAAATTATCAGTGGGACTCTGTTATTTAATTTATTTGGTTTCTTTGAACTTTGCATAAAAACCTATGTTTTATTTTAAACTTGTGGCGCCAACTTGCATGGTTTTAAATAAGTCCCCCTGAGACTTTAATAATGGATGGTATTCTTTTATAAACTATGTTATGCGAATGTTTTGTAAGTATTAGTCTAGGGCGTTCTTTACAAATGGTATCAGAGATGGTCGTCCATGTTTTCCAAGGACCCCCCCCCCCCCATACACGCTAAAGATGGGAAAATCTCACTTCACCGCGTCGTAAGTATTTGCTTATGTGTTATTGCTTGTTTCTATTTTATTTAATTCTTTTTCTATTGTTAACTGCTGTAGTAAATATGCCTCCTGTGTTAAGAACAACAAAGAAACAATTGATTAAGGAGATCCGTGCAATTCCTAAAGTTGAGCTTGACGAAGACTACTACGATTGGAAGGTAGCGGTCTTAAAGACGACGAAGGAGGTTTGCGAACGTATACAAAGAATGATGAATAAGAGAGGAGCCTTGCTTTGGCCCATAGAACAATACTGGGTAATGAGTGAGGCGTTGTCAATGTACCCAGAGGCTCTTTTACAGTTAAATCAATCATGGAATAACGTTGTGATAGATGACATGGAGTTTAGCACTATGGAGTTTACGATTCGCGACTTTTTGGTAAGTTACGAGCTAGATCATCAGGAGCTTTTCACTCAAGGATTGGGCTTCAACTTGCCTCGTGTTAAAGTCATCTTGTAGGTTTGTGGCCCAAGCCTTTGTCTACAAGTGTTCTTCTCTCATGGACTTTATTGTTAGCTTCGATATAATTTTAACACTTCATAGTGAACTCCTTTCCTGATTAAATCCAATACTTTTGTTTAAGTTGGGCTTCACATTTTGTGATTTTATAGGAGGACATTCCTTTGGTATGGTGATTTCTTGTGCCAGTCCTTCACTACTTGAGTAGACTATGGGTTGAGAACTTCCTAAAAACACTAATATGGGACTTTGACTTTACAACATCTAAATCTTTTATGTTTCCAAGCAAATAGGGCTTTCCTTTGTCAAATTATCTTTTATTTTCTTTTGGGTCTGCCTTTCTACAAGAATCTTCACATGCATGGGTTGGTTGTTCCTTCCTTGAAGCATGAAATTTATCATTTCATACATGTTTTGTAGGATCTCATTTATATAAGTCTATATGCATGCTCCCTATTGCACAAAATAACATACAATAGAAAACATAAATACATGCATAGAAGTGATTTTCATACAAAGATTCGTAAATACAACAATAAAACCATTAGAGTACTTACGAGATGCGTAGTGGAACAATGACTACACCCTTTGGATTCCCTAACCTTTTGTCTTTATTGAATGCTAGGTATTGTAAGAAATCCAAACCACTTTGAAACAAGACCACAGTCTTCCAAGTATTTTTCTAAAACTAGTTAGTGTTTGTGTGGGAAAGTCTCAACACATGAAAAGAGAATTCCTAGAGAGAGAGTGGGCGACTAGGTATAGAATATTAGCAGTGCATTTTTCCTTGTCAAATTCATCTACCCTAATGCATTCTACAACACTAGTATATATAGGCAATTAGCTAGGACATAAAATAGGTTTTAGTTACCCATTTTATTTTAATTATTTAATCATTATAATTAATTAAATAGTTGTCAAAATTAACCAATTATAATTTTGACCTTTATTTAATTAATTTTATTAATATTAATACCAATTTATCAATATTAACAAAATTGTCTCAATTGGCTATAATACTATCTTTTTGAGACTTTGTAATAAAATCCTCTAAGTTTCTTCTATTTCTTTTCTCACAAAATATCAATAAATAATTTAAGATTACTTATTTCCATTGAACTAGTCAATATGATATTTTTTTAATTAATAATTAAATTAATTATTCAACACTGTTACATTCATTTTGATAAGAGATGACATGGGGACCATAGATCCATGAACTCAAGCTCCAATAAGTTACAGTGAGTTTATTTATAACAAATTGTTGATGCCTTTTTTTGTCAAATTAAATCTGAAGAGCACTAAACAAAGATTTAGAAAATAAGAAAAAAACAGTAGGATTTTTATGTGGTTCAGCAGTTAAAATCTGCCTAGTCCACGAGTCAATATTATTGATTCATAATACCCTCACAAAGCTTTCTCAAAGAAATTCCACAGAGTATTCTCTGTACAATATTGTGTGTGTCTACAAATGAAAAATACCAGGGTATTTATATGCTTGGTTGGAAGAATGTCTTCCCCTATTTCAGGGAAGTTACAACTGATTATTCTAATATGAAATAAATGTATTTAAATACATAATATCCCATGATAATTGGGATTTAATTATTATATAACAACAAATCCCTAAGGAGTAGGGATCTCCTAATAGTTGTTGCATGCAAAATGCATTACCGATCTCGAATGCAAGGTTAATGCGCTTTCGAGGTCGATTAATACTTCGAGCTAATTATTCCAATCAGCCCCTCCTCAGCTGGTGGTTTCATCGAACTCAATCTTCAAAGACCAATACCTTCGAGCTTGCAACTAAACCTTGAATATCATCCACGTGCTTCGGAGAAGATTCATTCTTTTGAGCTTTGCTTTTCGAGCCTACATTTCGAGGCTCATTTATTCATCCTCAAAATTTGGGTGTAACATTTTGCCCCCTCAAAAGTGTTGGTTTGAATCCTCCGAGAATGAAACTTTTGAACTTTATTTTTAAAAAAACGTGCCACCTTCAACACTTGAGTGTGGACACACATCACTTGGGGATTACGCACCAGGAGTACTCAAGTACTCTCTATTTCTGCACACGTCCTTTCCTATGACCTTTTTTACGCCAATGTTAAAATTAAACCCCATCCATCAGATCCTTTTTCAATTCAAACCAAGGGCCCAGATCCATTCGACCTTTGACATCCCCACTTTGACGTATATATACACCCCTTCTTCTCCTTCATTCTTCACTTAAATTCTTCAAAGATCACAAACTTGAGAGAAAAAGAAAGAAAGAACCAGAGTTTTCCTTGCATGTTCTCTACACTGAAAAAACAAAGCCATTCCAACACATTCGATTCTTTGAGATCATCCTTGCTTTCGCTTCTTTGGTCGATGATCTCCTTGTATCCTCACTTCGATTTGTGTAAGTGCTCTTATCTTTCATTGTTATATATACATTTCTTTTTTTTTTACGTGTTTCTTCTATCTGTGAGGATGCCTCTGGTTTTTACCAAAATTTTATCGCTACTTTCTTGCATTAAGCAAGTTTTTTTATTTGAGTAGGTTTGGCATGCTTAGAATCACGATTTAGAGTGAAAATTTTCTGGTAGAGATGTGTAAAAATGGAGTTTTTCTGGTAGTAGGGAGTTTTTTTTTTGCCACAGGTTTTGTGTAGGTTAAGAAATAGGGTTTTGGTTTAGGGTTTTGCGAGCTGAGAAATGGCATAATTATATATCAGCCACATGGATGACATGTATCCGGAGCTGCTGTTACCAGGTCCCACCTCTTTAGCTCGAGGTAACCAAAGGCTTACTAAGGTTACTAAGGAGTCGGGTCAGAAGTATGGACACCGCGGGCTAAGAAGACATCCAGCTCAAGGTACGAGATTGGGTTGGCAGCTGTGACCCCTTATAAAGTCAACCACACAATGTAAACGTGCATATATCAGACATCACGTGTTTGATATATCCCTGAATTCTCGGACACGCAGCATAAACGTTTGTGTTCAGGCACCCACGACTGGGTTGGGCCGTGCCGCCCATTATCCCCCTCGCCTATTGATTAGACCACACTTCATTTGTCAGGTTTTAGGAATTAATCATGTATGTCACAGAATTGAAATGATGGGTAAGAAGGTCACGGGATGGCCCCCCCTTGCCAACCCCCAGGTGCCCTCTCCTATAGATATGGAGACCCTGGGAGTTGCAAAGGGTTGGATTCTATTGTGTAAAAGAATACCATAAAGATAGCAATAATATTGGCTGGTGGAGTAGAAGGATTTTAACCTTCGAACCACCTAAAAAGATATTCGTGTCACCATTTTATTTTAAGGTCATTCGTCTGTTACGGTTCAATAATTAGCACTAATCCCACTCTCTTATTGTCTTAATTATCTGTTGGCGAAGAACAGCATCAAGAGGTTTAAATGCACAAATCCCAAAAACATCGCCTTTTCAGGTAACTGCCAACTTTTTCCCTGGAAACCTAGGATTATCTTTTGTTTTAATTTGATAGTATCCATCTCACTCTTATGTGGGTGTATTTTCTGATGTTCGAACTTTACAATAGTTCAGGATAAACTTCCGAATCAATCTCTCCATTTCGAGCCTTCAATCTCAATTGAGGCATTCTCGTTATCTTGAGCTCGAAAACTCTAGTTATCAAAATTTTAATCCGTTCTTATTATTTTCTATATGATGGCCCCTCACCTTCTTCTTCCTTGTTAGATGATGTAGTACTCTGAGAATCGGCGGGGGCCCATGTTTGCTATCTCTTACCTCCCATCAACTCCCAGTCCTGAGTCGCCTTTCACTCGAAACCAGCGATTGATCCGCGATCACAAAGAGTGGTGTGATCAAGAAGATATATGAGACCACTTTCGACGTTAGATCGACGAGGTCGAAGAGAGAAAAAGGAAGAGACTCTGAGTGGCAGCTTATCCTGACCCTGACCCCGAGATCAGGCCTTTCTCAGTAGACCCCAAACTCAAGGTTACCGTAGCCTTTTCACTGGGTGAGCTCGTACTCAGCTTAATGGAGGGTCCTTCTAACCAACCACTTAAAGCTCCCAAACCCATTTCCATCCTAGTCTCGGAGAGTTCTTTCTTTGGGTTGAACATTATAAAAGTTCCATAACCTTGACTCGACAAATTTCTGGGCTCTTCTCTTGCCACGGGTTGAAGCTCTTTGGAAATTTGGTATGTCGACCTACAAGTTCCAACAAGAGGAGCTGCTTTGCACCTGGGGAAGACAACCTACATAGAAAGGTTAAGCTCGCAGCCTGGAGCCGTGAGTACTTATGAGGTGGGGCCTTGCTGCCCCTAAAGGACTACTTCCAGAGCTTTCTCGACTATGCCAGCATAGCTCCGTTCCAACTCCAGATGAACTCGTACATGGTTCTGTCTGCGTTGAAATCGCTATATAAGGAGATGAAGTGGGAGGAGCCCACAGTGCAGGAGATCTTGTATCTCTTCTACCTCAAAAGCAACCCTTCCCGAGCTCATGGCTGGGGTGGATTCTACTATCTGTTTAGTTACCCAAAAGAGAAGCGATTGTTTGAGGATATTCCAACCCCCCCTAAAATTCAAGACCACCTTCTTTTGACAGACGGTCTCTCTCCCTATTGATTCTACTCTTTTCAGAGAATTCGTAAGTTCCTCGTATTTTTTGGCTAAATTCCCTTTTAATTTGTGAGCCATGTTGACTTTCTTAAATATTTTATATTGCCACCTACCATCATCCCTAGCCTATAGATGCCATGAGGGAACGTAGGGAAACCATCCTCGAGCTTCCCTATGGTTGATGATCCCTCTCTTACCTTCTTCGCGAGGACAAGCTTCAGCTGTGCAGCCTTCTAGAAGAAGGTGAGACCACTGACGACCCCAGCAACCGCAAGTATGCGAGATGGGAGGACGTACGTGTGCCCACCACCAAGCTCCCTATGAGAGGTAAACATGCGGGTCAAAGCTCTCAAGCCCATCGACCTCGCCCCTTCGAACTGATGATGACAAAGGCCGATATGAATAAAAGTCTTTATCCAAAAACCATTTAATAATAAAGATTTGTAATTCATATCATAACTGATGATCATTTATAGATCAACCCAAATCCTGAGTGTTCATGAACTACTATTTATGTTTATTAAATATTTTGATTCATTCGTTAAGGTCTCTTCATAAATTGAGGCTAATGACTTTTGTTTTGGAGATTTAATATCATAGATGGCTGGGAACATGTATCAACAATACGGAATCTAATCTTTCCTAACGCATAGTATATTGGTTCCCTTAAGGGTTAATTCTGGAACTGAATGATTTTGAGCTCGAATCTATAATTAGATTATAGATTAATTATTCGCTAGTGAAATAATGATACTTAAGGAATAAGAAGTAAATTAGAAAGGTAAAATGGTAATTCTTCCATTCTAATTTATGAACTAATTAATTAGAGGGTTGAACTATTGTAAGATGGTTATATCAATGGACAACTTAAAATAAGATTTCTGTAAAAGTATATCTATAACATAAATAGTTCAATTCTAAATTTATAGTGGAGAAATATCAGAATTAATAAATTAACTATTATGATTAAAGAGTTTAATTATTTAGTTTTAATTTATTGGAGCTTAATGTTATAGGTCCATGGTCTCTGAAATGCCTCAAACAAACACTGACAAAGATAAATACAAAAATGGGCAAAATGACTTATTTGATAAGTAAAATATTTTTCTTTGCACTAAACATAATTATTGTATAATTATGTGTAATTAATTAATTGAGAATTAATTAATTAATTATTTGATTTAACAAAAATATAATTAATTTTGAATTAATTTATTTTTGGGATTTTTGGTATTTAAATAATGATGAAAATTGGGAAAATCACATGCCCTCCCTGGCATGGGTTGGTCGTGTAGCACAGTGCATAGACACTGTGCTACACGCACAAGAAGATTCTAGAAGAATCTTGGTTCAACGATTTTAGTTATTTAAAAATTAAATAAATAATGAGATATTTTAATATGATTAAAATATTATTATTTAAACAAAAATGTGATAATTGATTAGTTATTTTTCAAATTGTTTAAAATAACTAATATTATTTATTTTACTATATATTAGATATATTAAATATAGGAGATCATTTTTTTCTAGAGCGCTACTTTTCAGAGATAGAAAATATATCGTGAAATCTCCCCGAGAGAAATAGAACTGTGCAACAAGCATAGGTCACCGTTCTTCACATATTTAGGTCCAAACTTTATCAGATCTCATGTCTTGAGAACATCTGATAAATGGATTTTGCCTATTGTTTTGTATAACAAGCCCACACTCGTTCTTTGTGTGTTGAGAACGTTTTGGAAGATCTTGGTGTGAGATCTCAAGGATTTTTCCTTACAATAAGATAGCAGCAAGGAAAGACTTGAGGTAATATTTCTATTCATCTCTTTGATTCAATATATATATGTATGTGAAGAAGTAGATCTAGAAATCCTGTGGGGTTAAATTATCAATTTTGATTGTTGTTCTGCTGCGTATAATCTCTGATTTGATCTAGAAAAATCAACATATGGTACCAGAGCCATCTTCACATATATATATATTGAATCTGTGTGGTTTAGTTTTATGCATTTATTTATTTATGATGAATGAATAGATGGCTTAATATGATTGAATGTATGGGAATGTTGAATCGTTAATTGTATAGTGTTTTTGGGTTAGAATTTGCTCATGATTAGATAATTGTGTAAGTCATCAAGGGGCATAGCATTTATGTTATTTTATTTGGTTTTTGAAATCATTAAATTGTAATTACGATCACACAAAGTTAAAACGGAGCCCGGGATTTAGAATTCAGCCACTGTTCCTCCGAGGTCATCCTCCGATGTAACGACCCAACTATTCTAGACCTTCGACCATTAATAACTACTATACTAGTCTTAAGAAAACGTGCATATGAAAACACCATAACTTTATTTAAAACTGTAAAGTAAAGCTTTAAATACATAAAAATCTCACTTAGGATATGGGATCCCATTGTTTTGAAAATAACACAAAACATAACTTAAATAAATTAGTTACAAAATTAAGTGCGGAAAAATAATACATAGAAATCATAACTAAAAGACTTAAAAACTTCATCCTCGAATCGAACGCGCAATGCACCGATTCCATCCTGCCTCAATACACATCCCCAAGCTTCCAAGAACCTTCCTGCCGCCAAAACTATTTTCCTGCACATATAAAACACAAAGGAATGAGCCTAATGCCCAGCAAGGAAAATCTACTACAAGCATAAAACATATACATACGCATAAACTATAAACTATAATCATATAACTATATAAATACAACATCTATTATAATGGACATCATACTTCTTGGGACTTGCTAGCTAAGCAATCATATGCCCATAAATTTATGGGGCTAGTTATCTAAACAAGTCATATAAATTTATGGGGCTGTTATCTAAACAATCATATGCCCAAGGAATCTACTATTGGGACGTGTTATCTAAACAAGTTATATATTTGTTATCTAAACAATTTAGGTGATTGTTATCTACACAATTCATATACTAGAAACATATCATACTTATAACATAAACATGTATCAATAACATAAAAGCATACAAATCTACCCTATTTTCCTTACCAATAATACCGAAATGTGAGAACAAGATTGGGACTTTGGAACACTCCTAAAAATCATAATAGAGAGGTGAGTATACTAAGGAAAAGAGATGAAAAGAACGAACTACACCATCGAAAAGATACTTACCAACAAGAATCTTACATTCAAGATCTTATATGCCTAACTAAGAATAGAGAATGCGAGTTAGGATTTGAGTAGAAAACTATAAGAATCAATACAGAAAGGAACTAGAATAAGGAATACCTTGAATGCTTCTATGACCGAACTATACCTCAAAACTGAAATATACTATAACCTTACTTCCCAAGTGTTTAACACTCTAAAGTAATCCTAGCAGCTTGTAGGCTCTGAACTCAGCTTGATGAATGAAGAAATGGCTGGGTACTAGGTCCTATTTATATAGTTCAAGAATGAAAAGATTTTCATTTAACTTGAATAAAATAATGGCTTTTTAATTGAAAATCATTTGAATAATCGTTCAGCAGATGCTGAAGATTCGATCAGAAAGATTCTGGACTTATCAAGAGGTTAAAGATTAAAATGAGCTCGGTTTCAAAATCATTTGAAAACTATGCACCACAGCCGATATATCGCCTGTATTGATGCTCCCGAGGCTCATCGAGGTGGTCGTGCGAAACTATGTGTTTTTCATATCCCCGTATGGCGATATATCGCCCCCTAGAGCTGTGATATATCGGCATACGCTGAAGTATTATACACGTAATTACACTTTTTCGGCCTAATTTGAATTGAGTAAACATCCTTGACTAAGTCCTTTAACGATTTCAAAGCTACTGGCAGACCCTAGGATGTTCAAATATTGCTCTTAATAAACTTATTCCTCAAAAATTCTTAATGTCTTATTAAACACACACATGACAAGTTTTAATATCTTATTGGGTCTATTTAAACCTTATAGTATAATAATTATCATCTCCATAATCAGTCATATTAATCAGACCTTAGGTTATAATTAATATTCTTAAACTATAGGTTAAACTTATAAAATCTACAAGTGTTACTACGAGTGTCCAACTAAGTCCCGGTTTGAACCAAAATCCACAGTCATAAAAAAAAATACTACAACTATCACTAGCTATTACTATTACTACTACTATCTAACTAGCTAAGTAAAGTTCTTGGACTCTACAATTCTCCCCTACTAAAAAGAATTTCGTCCTCGAAATTTACTTACCAAATAAATCCGAATACCGGCCTTGCATGTCTTCCTCCAACTCCCACGTTGCCTCTTGTTCAGAACTATTACTCCATAGGACTTTGACTATTGGAATACTCTTGGACCGTAACTGCTTCATCCCTTCATCTAGGATGCTAATCAGTCATTCCTCTAACTCAAGTCTTTCTTGAGTGCTATCATATCATACTTGAGGACGTGAGATGGGTCTGACACATACTTGCTTAGCATTGATATGTGAAACACGTTGTGATTATTTGCTAGGGCTGGCGGTAGGGCTAGTCTATATGCAACTACTCCCACTTTGTCCAATATCTCAAAAGGACCTATAAATCGGGGACTAAGTTTTCCTTTCTTCCCAAACCGCTTCACACCTTTCATAGGAGATATCTTTAGGAAGACTTGATCTCCGACTTTGAATTCCACATCGCGTCGCTTGGTATTTGCATAGCTTTTCTGTCAACTTTGAGCAGCAAGCATACGCTGTCTAATTAGCGCTGCTACTTCTTGAGCTTTTCTAACAGCGTCGGGACCGAGAAGCTGCCTTTCTCCTACCACGTCCCAGTGCAACGGTGATCGGCACCTTCTCCCATAAAGCAACTCATAAGGTGCCATGCCAATTGTTGACTGGTAGCTATTTTTGTAGGAGAACTCTATCAGCAGCAAGTACTTATTCCATGATCCTTCGAAATCAAGTACACAAGCGCGTAACATATCCTCTAAAATCTGTATCGTACGCTCGGATTGCCCGTCTTTCTGAGGATGAAAAGCTGTACTAAGACTTAACTTAGTACCCATGGCTTGCTGTAAACTTCCCCAAAATCTCGATGTAAACACCGATCCTCTATCTGATACTATTGTCTTGGGGATTCCATGCAACCGTACTATCTCTTGGACATAGATGTCTCCATATTGGTCTGCCGTGTATGAAGTCTTAATAGGCAGGAAATGAGCAGACTTGGTTAGTCTATCTATTACTACCTAAGCCGAATCATGCTGCTTATTCGTTCATGGCAAACTCGTCACGAAATCCATAGCTATATCGTCGCACTTCCATTCTGGTATGCTAAGCAGTTGCAATAAGCCTGCGGGCCGCTGATGTTTTGCTTTCACTTGCTGGCATACTAGACACTTAGACACAAATTTCGCTATGTCCTTCTTCATCCCTGGCCACCAATACATTGCCTTTATGCCGTGATTCATCTTGGTCGACCCTGGGTGAACTGAGTACGGGGTACTGTGTGCTTCTTCTAGAATCGCCATCTTACTCCTTTGATCATCTGGCACACATCCCCGATCCTTATATCTCAATAATCCTTGACTTGATATTGAGAAATCTGTGGCCTTGCCTTCTCTGACTGCATCCATATGTGCTGCTAGTGTGTCGTCATACCCTTGCCCAATCCGTATATCTTCTAGCAGATTTGATTGGATAGACAAATTAGCCAGCTTGCAGATAACTACCTTTATTCCGGCATTGATCAACTCCTACTGCAGCAGCTTTTCTATTCCGGCTAGAGCTGCTAAACTTCCATAACTTTTCCTACTTAGCGCATCAGCAACTACGTTTGCCTTTCCCAAGTGGTATAAGATTTCGCAGTCGTAATCCTTTACTAGCTCTAACCACCTGCGCTGCCTCATGTTGAGCTCCTTCTGAGTAAAGAAGTACTTTAGACTTTTGTGGTCCGCATAAATCTCGCACCGTTCTCCGTAAAGATAATGGCGCCAAATTTTCAACGCAAAGACCACCACTGCCAACTCCATATCGTGTGTTGGATAGTGTTGCTCATACTCCTTCAGCTGCCTTGAGGCGTACGCTATCACCTTGTCATTCTGCATTAGCACGTAACCCAACCCTTGCTTCGATGCATTGCAGTAGACTACGAACTTATCGTTGGGTGTTGGTACACAGAGTACTGGTGCTGAGCAAAGTTTATCCTTAAGCAACTGGAAGCTTTCTTCACATCTATCGTTCCAGTTGAATCTTTGCTATTTCCGAGTCAGGTTGGTGAGCGGAGTGGCTATCTTAGAAAAGCCTTCTACGAATCTCCTATAATAACCTGCTAATCCCAAAAAGCTCCTTACCTCGGATGCATTCTTTGGTCTTGGCCAATCCTTCACGGCCTCTACCTTTGATGGGTCTACTACAACTCCATCCTTGGATATAATGTGCTCGAGGAACACTACTTGCGAAAGCCAAAACTCGCATTTCTTGAACTTGGCATAGCGTTGATGCTCCTTTAGTTGTGACAAAATCAACCTCAAATGTTCCTCGTGCTCTACTTCATCCTTGGAGTATACTAAGATGTCGTCGATGAATACTACGATGAATTTATCTAAGTAGTCCTTGAAGACCCTATTCATCAAGTCCATAAATGTGGCTGGTGCATTGGTAAGACCGAAAGACATAACTAAGAACTCGTAATGCCCATAACAAGTTCTAAAAGCTGTCTTGGGAATATCTTCTCCCCTTACCTTGAGCTGATGATACCCTGACCGTAAATCAATCTTCGAAAATATAGTCGCACCTCAGAGTTGACCAAACAATTCGTCAATCTGGGGTTGCAGGTTCTTATTCTTAATCGTTACTTTATTCAGCTTGCGGTAGTCTATGCACATCCGCATACTTCCGTCCTTTTTTTTCACAAATAGAACCGGTGCTCCCCATAGCAAATGGCTTGGCCTAATAAAACCCAAGTCTAGGAGTTCTCGTAGCTGCATCTTTAATTCCTTGAGTTCTGTAGGTGCCATTCGGTATGGTGCCTTGGAGATAGGCTCGGTTTCCAGTACTAATTCAATCGTAAAGTCAATTTCTCGAGTTGGCGGCAACCCTGGCAAGTCATCGGGAAATACCTCTGGGAATTCTCTTACAATAGGAATGTCTCCAACCTTAAGTGGTGTTTCCTTTACCACATCTGTGATGTGCTAAGAATGCTTGACACCCATTCTCCATCATTCTTTGAGCTTTAAGAGATGATACTAACGGGGTGCGTAATCTTGAATCTTGTCCCATGAAGCATAGTTTCTGGCCGTCAGGAGTCTCGAACATCACCTTCTTGCGTTTGCAGTCGATGGTTGCGCTGTGCCATGCTAGTCAGTCCATGCCTAGTATCACGTCAAAGTCCTTGATCTCCAGTTCTATCATGTTTCCTTCTAGTTCTACGTCCTCAATCTTGATCGGTACGCCTCGTACTATCCGTGATGATAGAACTACTTTGCCCGAAGGAAATTTGGTTATAAACCTAGTTCTAAATCTTTCACAAGGTTTGTCTAGTTTTTCTATCATTCCTAACGAGATATATGAATGAGTGGCTCCTGAATCAAATAACACAGATCATATATTATTGAGGATAGAAACCTGACATGTGACCACCTTATTGCTAGCACCAGCCTCTCCTTGGGTTAAAGCGAATACCCTGGTAGGAACCATCTTGTCTTCCTTTTTACCTTATGGCTTAAGCTGGGGACACTGCCTCTTTTGGTGACCTTCCTGACCACAGTTGAAGCATCCTTTGGTTTTTGCACGGCATTGACCAGGATGTTTCTTCTGACACTTAACACACTGCGGGTATTCTACATAACCCGACACTATCAGACTCCTTATTATCAGGATGCCTTCTTTTCTGACCGTTGTTGTTGTTGTTACTGGACTGATTGTGGTTGTTGTGGCTGGACTGATTACTGCTGCTATGGTTGTTGTTCCGACTAGTCTGAGGTTGATTCTGCTGTCTAGGCTCAGGCTTACTAGCTTCTTCTTTACTAACATTAGCCTGCAACCTTTCTACTTCTATTGCCGTCTCTAGAACGTCGGCATAAGTAGTGTTTCCTGGGTTTTCTAGCTTAACTCACAGCTTGATCTTCGATCGAAGTCCTCTAATGAACTTAGACACCCTCAGATAGTCAGTTGGAACAATTTTCGGTGCGAACTTAGCCAAACGGTCGAACTGCCGAGCATACTCTGCCACTGATAAACTTCCTTGCTTCAGGCCAGCGAACTCCTCAACTCTTGAAGCGAGTACAGCCGAATTATAGTACTTTTTGTGGAACAGCTCCACAAATCAAGTCCACGTCATGGTGGCAACATCATGCGTCTGCTGGACTAAGTCCCACCATATCCTGGCATCTTTCTTGAGCAAGGACGAAATGCAGGATATGCAGTCTGCGTTGCTGAGGTTCATGTGTGTCAGGATTGGCTCCACGTTCCTTATCCACTCTTCGGCTTCGAAGGGGTCTGTAGTCCCTTCAAATTTTGGAGCATGCTGCTTACAGAACCGCTCATAAACTGGTTCCATGTGCTGTACTGGATACGGTGCATAATTCGCCACTGGCCATCCCCCATATGGACCAACTTGTTGGGGTGCTGAGGCCATTTGTTGTGGTTGTGGCTACGGTGGAGGCGGAGGTTGAGTCTGGGGCTGAGCCTGTTGTCGTTGTTGCTGCAATAGTTCCTCGACTTGTTGTCGCAATCTGTTGATCTCCGCAGTGTTGTCAGCTGGTGGCGGCGGCGCGTTGCGGCTGGCAGTAGCACGCACTCCCCTTCTGCGAACTGGAGGGGCCTCATTGTTCACCGGAGCAGCGTTGGAGGCATTTTCGTTGGTGCAAGCAGATCTTCGGAGCGACATCACAGCAGATTTCTAATAGTTGAGAGAAACATGTCAGAACTTTACCCTAATAGGCTCTAAGGCAAAAACTTAATCTAAACAAACATATCTCGGACCTATTGATTATGGCTTCTTATGAAAATTCTATAAGTCTTCTTTATTATTAGAGTGAGTTTCTATACTTAGAAAAATAAGCCATCTTTATTATTTTCTAAGTCTGTTTCTAATCATCCTATATGACTTAATTCTCAGGCTCGAAACTCATCTTTGTTCCAAAGTTAACCATATTGAGGGAGGGCTGGGATCAGTAAAATCATTCCCACTACTATGGCTCCCTAACTCTCAATATAGAAACTTGGTTCATTGATTTGTATCCACCCTCACCGAACTTAGTCATTATTCATTTTATTTATTATTTATTATGTTTGCAAAAGAAAAAGCAAACTCATACATGTTAACAAAATAACATTGATATTAATTTGGAAAATAAAGTTTTCACTATTTACAACCATAAAAGAAAACAAATAATAAATAAAAACAAACAATGAAACTAACTATTCTAAAAATCGGGATTTTTAATATCTGATCCTTCATCTAGCATATCATCTTCTATTTCCTCATAGTCCTCATTATCATGTGCCTCAAAATGCCCTCGAGGAAGGTTCTTAAAAATTCTATGCTTTTGCTCATTTGTAAACTGAAACTCCATTTTTGAAGTGAAACTAATTAAGAGAAAATAATATCTCATCGCTGCCCATAATTCGTCTTCATTATCCATTGTCTCCCATATCTCCTCTAAGGCTGCAATTATGGTACAATAATCTCTAAATAGTCTTATTACTAAAACGTATTGCTCCGTTGCTCAAATCATGATCTGCTTAGTTTCTTGGAGATGACCTATTTCTCTGTGGAACAAAACCAGCCTCCGAGTGATTCTTTCTAGCACTCCTACGGTGTTTCTTGGTTCTCTAATTCTTTTTAAAGCCTTAATGGCTTGGATATCCCCATAGATTAATGCTCCGTTCATTCTTAAAGGCTACAATCGTGAGCTATACGTATAAACATAATAACTATAACTTAAACACTTACTTGGCGGTTAGATTCGAAGCTTTGAGTCTGTGTATCGAGGAGAACTTCATGCGAATGAACCGTTGCTCTGATACCAACTATAACGACCCAACTATTCTAGACCTTGGACCGTTAATAACTACTAAACTAATCTTCAGAAAACGTGCATATGAAAACACCATAACTTTATTTAAAACTGTAAAGTAAAGCTTTAAATACATAAAAATCTCACTTAGGATATGGAATCCCAATGTTTTGAAATTAACAGAAAACATAACTTAAATAAATTAGTTACAAAATTAAGTGCGGAAAAATAATACATAGAAATCATAACTAAAAGACTTAAAAACTTCATCCTCGAATCGAACGCGCAATCCACCGATTCCATCCTCCCTCAATACACATCCCCAAGTTGCCAAGAACCTTCCCGCTACCAAAACTATTTTCCTGCACATATAAAACACAAAGGAATGAGCCTAATGCCCAGTAAGGAAAATCTACTAGAAGCATGAAACATATACATACGCATAAACTAGAAACTATAATCATATAACTATATAAATACAACATCTATTATAATGGACATCATACTTCTTGGGACTTGCTAGCTAAGCAATCATATGCCCATAAATTTACGGGGCTAGTTATCTAAACAAGTCATATAAATTTATGGGGTTGTTATCTAAGCAATCATATGCCCAAGGAATCTACTATTGGGACTTGTTATCTAAACAAGTTATATATTTGTTATCTAAACAATTTAGGTGATTTCTATCTAAACAATTCATATACTAGAAACATATCATACTTATAACATAAACATGTATCAATAACATAAAAGCATACAAATCTACCCTATTTTCCTTACCAATAATACCAGAATGTGAGAACAAGATCGGGACTTTGGAACACTCCTAAAAACCATAATAGAGAGGAGAGTATACTAAGGAAAAGAGATGAAAAGAACGAACTACACCATCGAAAAGATACTTACCAACAAGAATCTTATGTTCAAGATCTTAGACGCCTAACCAAGAATAGAAAATACGAGTTAGGATTTGAGTAGAAAAACTATAAGAATCAATACAGAAAGGAGCTAGAATAAGGAATACCTTGAATGCTTCTATGACCGAACTATACCTCGAAACCAAAATACACTATAACCTTACTTCCCATGTGTTTAACACTCTAAAGTAATCCTAGCAGCTTGTAGGCTCTGAACTCAGCTTGATGAATGAAGAAATGGCTGGGTACTAGCTCCTATTTATAGAGTTCAAGAATGAAAAGATCTTCATTTAACTTGAATAAAATAATGGCTTTTTAATTAAAAATCATTTGAATAATCGTTAAGCAGAGGCTGAAGACTCGATTAGAAAGATTCTAGATTTATCAAGAGGTTAAAGATTAAAATGAGCTCGGTTTCAAAATCGTTTGAAAACCATGCACCACAGCCGATATATCGCCCATGCTAGGCGATATATCGCCTGTACTGATGCTCCCAAGGCTCGTCGAGGTGGCCATGCGAAGCTACGTGTTTTTCGTATCCCCGTATGGTGATATATCGCCCTTTAGAGCTGCGATGTATCGGCATACGCTGAAATATTATACACGTAATTACACTTTTTCAGCATAATTTGAATTGAGTAAACAGTCTTGACTAAGTCCTTTAATGATTTCAAAGATGCTAGCAGATCTTAGGATGTTCAAATATTACTCTTAATAAACTTATTCCTAAAAAATTCTTAATTTCTTATTAAACACACACATGACAAGTGTTAATATCTTATTGGGTCTATTTAAACCTTATAGTATAATAATTATCATCTCCATAATAAGTCATATTAATCAGACCTTAGGTTATAATTAATATTCTTAAACTATAGGTTAAACTTATAAAATCTACAAGTGTTACTACGAGTGTCCAACTAAGTCCAGGTTTGAACCAAAATCCACAGTCATTAAAAAAAAAATACTACAACTATCACTAGCTATTACTATTACTACTACTATCTAACTAGCTAAGTAAAGTTCTTGGACTCTACATCCTAGTCGCTGCCGGGGATGTCGTACGAACGTCCGTACTGTTCCATACAGTGGGCCCCGACAGCACTTTTCAGTGCCACATGTCCCTGTCTTTCTGGTCCATAATTTTTTTATTTTTCTGAAATTAATTTGTTATTTTTTTTAATTTAAAAATGTTAAATATCCTATTTGTTAGAAATTTGATATTTAAATAATGAGATATTTTTGTTATCCTAACAAACTTTTTTCAATATATTTTTTAAAAATTTATTTTTCAAAATAACAGATTTTAATTAAATTTATTTCTATTTTTTAATTAAAAGTTGTTTTAATTAGTGGAAAATAAAATTATGATTATTTAAAATTTTTGTTTTTATTAATCAAGATAATTAGAAAATTATTTTCTTATTATTATTCTAGACCAACAACACATCTCTTACCGAAAGTAAAGTGAAGAAGCCCGATGGAGATCTAGGCAGTTTTTTATTTTATTTTAATTTTATAAAGAGGTTGTAAAATTAGAAATACCCAAAAGCACTCGGTTCAACATTTATTGTTTATTTATTTAAATAATTGTTTTCATGTGATTGATAATATGTTCATGCATTTTGTGCCATACATAAATAACCCACACAGTTATTATCATGCATCTCATTGGTAGAAACATGATTATTAGGATTGTCCTATATATTTATATGATTTGTTTTGCGAAACCAATTGCATATAAATTACTTAGTTTTATTCTTTGAAAACTTGGTAAAATATCACACCATTTTTTTTTAAGTCTTTATGACTTAATTTCTTTAAACCAACTTTATTTTAAAATTGTGTTTTAGTAAAGTTTAGATGAATATAATTGGTCATTTAAAATTGGATGTGGACCTAGAAACATGCTTTCTTACCAATTTTAATTATATTCATAAAGTTTAAAGAATCTATAATTAATTTGGAATTAATTAGGTTAAAAACACTTATTTCAAAATAGTGAGTGGGAGAGGGTTGATAACTCAACATAACCCGTGGTCTCCATTATTAATAAAACACCGTGAGACATGAATAGCGCCTCGCGACGGCTTTGTTTCCGTCCCCCTAAGGAAGGTGTCTAGACATGTCAATAGCAATGTTATATTTCTTGCAAAGATAGGAACTAGTGATGTATTTTTGGTTTGACCGACCCTAAGGCGGGATGTCCTAAGTTAAGTCATGAACTCCAAAATAATGGGTTACACTCACAAAGTTATGATTAACCTCTTGCAGTGGATAATCATAACTTGACCAAACTAAGCGGTACTTTAATGTTTAAAAGAGAAAATAATGAGTTATTTTGAGTTTTAAACAATAAAGATAAGAATGTCATATAAATTCTCTAAGATTAATTTGACCAACCCTAAGGCAGCACTTTAATTGTTAGAAAGTTTTATCGTGGAAATTAAACTTTATTTTATGTGTTTTAATTATGCTCATGCATCACATTTAATTTCTGAAACTTTGATATTTATTTTTCTAAATATAATAATATTTGTATTTTTTATTTTATTCAGAAAATGTCTATCTCTGGTAATCCAACCACTGCTTTAATCGCACAAGAAAAATTAACTGGTGATAACTTCACAAAATAGAAATCAAATATGAATCTTTTGTTCGTTAGCGAAACCACAAGTTTGTCCTAAATGAGGAATATCCTGAAGAACCTGGCGCCACTGCCCCGAAACATATTCGGGACAAATATGATGCATGGATTCAATCCAATAACAAAGCTAAGTGCTATATGCTTGTAAGCATGAGTGATGTCTTACGAACAAAGCTTGAATCCATCTGATCAAAGTCGTCATGCGGCTACTAGAACCTACATGAATGCTAAGATGAAGAAAGGTCAATCTGTGCATGAGCATGTCTTGAACATGATCAGTGTACTCCATGAAGGTGAGACGCACGGAGCAGTCATGGATGAAAAGACACAAGTAAGCATTATACTTGAGTCTTTAACTCCTGCTTTTTCTACATTCACAACAAATTATGTCATGAACAAATTAGAATTTAACATGACACAATTGTTGAATGAATTACAAACTTTTGAGTCTTTGAACAAGACAATCTCAAGTCAGGCTGAAGCAAATGTTGTTGAAGCCAAACCATCTTCTTCTAATAAGAAGAAAAGGAAAAGCAATAACAATGACTGCAAACCTAAAAAGGACAATCCAAAAAATACAAAGAAGTCATCCAAGGCACCCGAGAACAAAAAGAAAAATGACCCCAAACAAAAGGCACCCAAAGGAAAGTGTTTCCATTGTAATGTCAATGGTCATTGGAAGAGAAATTGTCCAAAGTATCTCACCGAGCTGAAAGAGAAAAAGAAAGGTAAATTAGATTTACTTGTACTCGAAGCTTGTATGGTGGAACATGATAAATCATCATGGATAGTTGATTCTAGTTCCACTAACCATGTTTGTTCTTGTTTGCAGATGCTTGAGTCCGCAAAGCAGTTGGAGCAAGGAGAGATGACTATGAGAGAGGGAAGTAGAGCACTTGTTTCAGCTAAAGCATGTGGAACTGTCCGTTTAAATTTTAAGAATAATTTTCTAGTTTTGAATAATGTTCTCTTTATTCCTGAAATTACTAGAAACATTATTTCTTTATCTTTGTTACATGAACAAAATTTTGGCATTTCTTTTTATAATAATGTGATTTTTATTTCAAAGAATGGGAACAATATTTGTCATGCAAAACAAAAGGACGGACTGTACATTCTTAATTCAAAGTAGCTAATCCACAAAGTAACAAAAGACAAAAGGTTTCTAAAGAAAATGACACATATCTTTGGCACTTAAGATTAGGTCATATTAGTCTAGATATGATAAACCGACTAACTAAATATGGGCCTTTGAGGGAACTAATAGTTGGAACCCTACTAGTTTGTGAATCCTGTTTAGAAGGAAAATTGACAAAACCACCTTTCACTTCAAAGGGAAATAGAGCCAAAGAACCACTAGAGCTTATACATAGTGATGTATGTGGTCCAATTAACATTCAAGCTTGAGGTGGTTATGAATATTTTGTCACATTTATTGACGACTATTCTAGATACGGTCATGTCTACCTAATGCTTAATAAGTCAGAAACTTTTGATAAGTTTAAAGACTTCAAAGCCTTAGCTGAGAAGCAATTAGGTAAATCTTTAAAGACACTCCGATCTGACCGTGGTGGTGAATATTTGGATTCTGACTTCAAAGATTTCTTGCTGGAGCATGGAATTCTATCCCAACTCACAGCACCTGGAACACCACAACAAAACGGAGTTTCAGAGAGAAGAAATCGGACCTTGTTGGACATGGTTAGGTCTATGTTAAGCTACTCTTCACTTCCTTTATCGTTTTGGGGATATGCACTTCAAACAGCTAATTACATTTTGAATGTAGTTCCGTCCAAAGCTGTGACAAAGACACCACTAGAATTATGGAATGGAAATAAACCTAGTTTACGACATTTCCGTATTTGGGGTTGTCCTGCTCATGTGCTAAGACCTAAATCTGGAAAACTGGATTCAAGGTCTGAAGTTTGTATATTTGTGGGCTATGCTCCAGAAACAAGAGGCAGATATTTCTATAGTCCAAGTGATCAAAAGGTATTTGTTTCGACAAATGCAACCTTCTTAGAACACGACTATATGAATGATTTTAAACCTCAGAGCAAAGTAGTTATACAGGAACTAATGATAGATAAAATTTTATCTCCACCTTCGTCATCAGTTAATGATAAAACAACCAAAGAAACCACAATTCCTGAAAAGGAAAAACCAGTGCAACGTTGTAATGGGAGGATTGTGAGACAACCTATTCGCTACGAACATGAGGCACACATTCTTGTATCAAATACTGAGAAGGACAATCCATTGACTTTTAAAGAAGCAATGGAAGACCCTGATGTTGATAAGTGGCAAGCTGCCATGAATCAAGAAATGAAATCAATGTATTCCAATTCTGTCTGGGAACTTGTAGATCTACCTGACAATGTTAAAGCCATTGGATGTAAATGGATCTACAAGAAGAAAAGAGGTGCAGATGGAAAGGTAGTGGCTTATAAAGAAAGGCTTGTGGCCAAAGGCTACACACACAGAGAGGGTGTAGATTATAAAGAAACATTTTCTCCTGTAGCCATGCTTAAGTCCATTCGCATACTTTTATCCATAGCTGCCATCTATGATTACGAGATCTGGCAAATGGACGTCAAGACAGCCTTTCTAAATGGCCAACTTGATGAAACCATATATATGGAACAACCAGAAGGGTTTATTAAGAAGGATCAAGATCAAAAGGTATGCAAGTTGTTGAAATCCATATATGGATTGAAATAAGCATCAAGATCTTGGAACTTAACTTTTGATGAAACTATCAAAACATATGGCTTCGAACAAAATGTTGACGAAGCATGTGTTTATAAATACATCAAATAGAAATTTGTGGTTTTCTTAGTTCTTTATGTTGATGATATCCTACTCATTGGGAATGATGTAGAGACATTATCAAATGTAAAGAAATGGTTGGCTGACAAATTCCAAATGAAAGATTTGGGAGAAGCGAGCTATGTTCTAGGCATTAAAATTCTAAAAGATAGAAAGAACAAGCTCTTGGCACTTTCACAAGCAAATTATTTTGATAAAGTGCTTGAAGGATTCTCTATGGAAAAGATTCTAAAAGGGTCAATTGCCGACCAGACATGGAATTACTCTTTGCAAAGATCAGTGTCCAAAGACACCACAAGAGCAAGAGGACAGGAGAAAGTATCCTTATGCATCAGTTGTAGGGAGCCTAATGTATGCAATGTTATGTACTAGACCTGACATATGTTATGCAGTAGGGATTGTCAGTCGTTATCGGTCAAATCCTTGTTTGGAACACTGGATTGCGGTGACACATATTCTCAAGTATCTTAGGAGAACGAGAAACTATATGCTAGTATATTCGAGTAGTGACCTTGAACCTACTAGATACATTGACTCAGATTTTCAATCAGACAAAGATAGTAGAAAATCTACTTTTGGGTCATTATTCACTGTTGGTGGTGGAGCAGTTGTCTGGAGAAGCATTAAGCAATCCAGTATAGCTGATTCAACCATGGAAGCTGAATACATAGCAGCTTGTGAAGCAGCTAAAGAAGCAGTTTGGCGGGAAAAGTTCTACACAGATCAGGAAGTGGTTCCAGAAGTGGAGAAATCACTTGTTCTTTACTGTGACAACAGTGGAGCAGGGGCTAATTCTAAAGAACCGAGAAGCCACAAGAGGGGAAAGCATATAGAGCGCAAATACCACTTAGTCAGAGAAATCTTACATAGAGCAGATGTGTCCATTCTGAAAATCGCATCAAAACACAACCTGGCAGACACGTTTACGAAGACGCTTCCTGCAAAGAAATTCGAGGGTCATGTACGTAATATGGGATTGAGAGAAATGCCTTACTTGCTTTAAGTACAAGTGGGAGATTGTTAGGAGTATGTCCTAAAAGCATGTAAAAGACATTTATTATTTCAATGAATAAATAAATACAATGGTCTATTATTGTATATTTAGATTATTTAAATTATTGTTTGAATAATTTCTTTGTAAATATCAGAAAATTTTCATATTCATTATTGAGAATGTGATCTTGTATTAGTACGAGAGAATTAAGATCATATGAATGAATAAAAATAGTCAACAAAAAATTGAAGTTATGGAATTCTTTAATTAGGGTTGTAAGTACGGTTTACTGAGTATCATGTTGATACAAATAATCTAGATTCAGATTATTGATGTGGTAAGACATCTCGGTAAATGTGTTTTATATAATATTATTATATATGACAAAGGCCGATATGAATAAAAGTCTTTATCCAAAAACCATTTAATAATAAAGATTTGTAATTCATATCATAACTGATGATCATTTATAGATCAACCCAAATCCTGAGTGTTCATGAACTACTATTTATGTTTATTAAATCTTTTGATTCATTCGTTAAGGTCTCTTCATAAATTGAGGCTAATGACTTTTGTTTTGGAGATTTAATATCATAGATGGCTAGGAACATGTATCAACAATACGGAATCTAATCTTTCCTAACGCATAGTATATTGGTTCCCTTAAGGGTTAATTCTGGAACTGAATGATTTTGAGCTCGAATCTATAATTAGATTATAGATTAATTATTCACTAGTGAATTAATGGTACTTAAGGAATAAGAAGTAAATTAGAAAGGTAAAATGGTAATTCTTCCATTCTAATTTATGAACTAATTAATTAGAGGGTTGAACTATTGTAAGATGGTTATATCAATGGACAACTTAAAATAAGATTTCTGTAAAAGTATATCTATAACATAAAGAGTTCAATTCTAAATTTATAGTGGAGAAATATCAGAATTAATAAATTAACTATTATGATTAAAGAGTTTAATTATTTAGTTTTAATTTATTGGAGCTTAATGTTATAGGTTCATGGTCCCCAAAATGGCTCAAACAAACACTGACAAAGATAATACAAAAATGGGCAAAATGACTTATTTGATAAGTAAAATATTTTTATATACATTAAACATAATTATTGTATAATTATGTGTAATTAATTGATTATTTGATTTAACAAAAATATAATTAATTTTGAATTAATTTATTTTTGGGATTTTTGGTATTTAAATAATGATGAAAATTGGGAAAATCACATGCCCTCCCTGGCATGGGTTGGTCGTGTAGCACAGTGCATAGACACTGTGCTACACGCACAAGAAGATTCTAGAAGAATCTTGGTTCAACGATTTTAGTTATTTAAAAATTAAATAAATAATGAGATATTTTAATATGATTAAAATATTATTATTTAAACAAAAATGTGATAATTGATTAGTTATTTTTCAAATTGTTTAAAATAACTAATATTATTTATTTTACTATATATTAGATATATTAAATATAGGAGATCATTTTTTTCTAGAGCGCTACTTTTCAGAGATAGAAAATATATCGTGAAATCTCCCCGAGAGAAATAGAACTGTGCGACAAGCATAGGTCACCGTTCTTCACATATTTAGGTCCAAACTTTATCAGATCTCATGTCTTGAGAACATCTGATAAATGGATTTTGCCTATTGTTTTGTATAACAAGCCCACACTCGTTCTTTGTGTGTTGAGAACGTTTTGGAAGATCTTGGTGTGAGATCTCAAGGATTTTTCCTTACAATAAGATAGCAGCAAGGAAAGACTTGAGGTAATATTTCTATTCATCTCTTTGATTCAATATATATATGTATGTGAAGAAGTAGATCTAGAAATCCTGTGGGGTTAAATTATCAATTTTGATTGTTGTTCTGCTGCGTATAATCTCTGATTTGATCTAGAAAAACCAATAAGTAGTGGCATAGAGTATCCCCTTCTATACAAATTTCCTTCCAAATGGTGTATCTTGGTATTTTGTACATAAGCTTTCTAGACTTGTTTCGGTCTGCTGGGAGACTTTCAGTTTTGAGGTATTCGACTATTGGGGTTATCCAAGTGGGTTGTGAGTCGATCATGTTTACGTCTTCTTCCTCAGGCTCGGTTATGCTTGGGGTCGGTAGAAATTCTACTGGAACCACGTTGAATGTGTCAACCTCGTTGGTCGTGGCGAGCCTAGCCAATGCATCTGCATTCAAATTTTGTTCTCGGGGAACTTGTTCTATAATGTAGAACTTAAACTCCCCAAATGTTGCCTTAAATTTCTCCACGTAGGCTGCCATTTTTAGGCAACGAGCTTGATATTCCCCCAGGACCTGGTTAACGACCAATTGAAAGTCACTATAGTAGTGGATGGCCTTTGCTTTGAGCTCGATGGCTATCTGTAGACCTGCTAACAACGCCTCATACTCAACCTCATGATTTGATACCTCAAAACCAAACGTTAGCGCCGAGTGGAAGCGATTTCCCGTCAGGGTGATTAAAATGATTCCCTCCCCCAATCCATTTTCATTAGAGGACCCATTGGCATTATGTCTCCACAGCTCTTGGGCTGGGGTTACTATAATGCCCCCAAAATCCCTAATAAGGTTTATGATCTTGATTAGGAGGCTGGGAGGGCCATAATTGGTTTACTATGTTATTAAATGATTATATGCATGTTTATGTGAATTATATTATAATATGATGTTAAATGCATGCATATGGGTCCACGAATTATTATAAGGGCATTCTGGTAATTTTTCCCGTTGAGGGCATAATTGTGTATTTTGGTGCATGTTTATGATTAATTGATAAGGCCACATTACAATGTGGATTTTTTCGAGCCATTCGGCATGAGACGATCTGGAATGGAAAGTAGCGGTTTAGTCATAACGGGATTAAGTTAGGGCTCGAGGTGAGTCTCGGGATGATTTTAATGATTAGAGCGTTTTTGGGAAATAAAGGGTAACGGGATATGGATTATTGTGTTTGAGAATTTTGGAGAATAACGAGAATTGGAGGGCGTTAATTATAATTAACGAAATAGGCTAGAAAGGACGATTTTGCCCTTGGTGGTTGTTAAGGCTTTTATTTAGACTTGAGAACATTTAGGTCTTTTCACCCTTAAGGATTTATATCAGCCATTAAGGATGTAGAAGCTTATCAAAAACAGAGCATCACTTCATCTTTCTCTCCCGATAGTTTTTCTCTTCCATTTCTCTTTGGATTTTCAAGCTCTTTTTGAGGAATCAAGCCAAGGAACCAAACTGTGATAAGCTAGGGTTATGTTCTACCATTGAAGAGGGTGTTTTGTTGAGATTAAGGTGAGTTTTTAGCCATTAAAACTCTTGTTCTTGCTCTGTTTTCCTAGTTGAGTTCCAACTGGTTTATGAGCTCGAAAGTTGAGTTTTAATGGATGTTTTTGGCTAGGGTTTTTGGGGTTGTGGTGCCTAGGACATGTGGGGATGTTTTATGGGTTCATTTGGGACTTAATTTGATGTTTGGAAGCATTGGAATCAAGTTGGGAATGAAGGAGTCGAAGGAGGAAGGTTCAGGGGCACTTCAGGCTGGAGGTAGCGCTACAACACCCACAAGGGGGCGCTACAATGCTACCCAGGGTGGCTCTGGGGTGATTTTGGTTCTGTGAAGAGCGCTGGGGTGCTAGTGGGTAGCGCTGGGGCGATACCCTATTTCACTAGAATCCCATTTTGAGTGTTTTTAAGGGTTTTTGGCTCGGGGTTTCAATCCTTAAGGCCCGGGATCGAATATACTCATCGTGTGGGTACATTTCGGGGTCCCGAGAGTGGGGTTTAGGTCAAGACCCTATTATTGTTGATTTTCATTAATGGAGGTTATATTTGGTTATGACTAGGTGACCGCTAAAGGATTAAAAGGGGGTCGATCGTTCTCAAGGGTCGTTAAATTGTTGTTTCTTGCTCGAACCAGAGGTAAGAAAACTGCACCCCATATGTGACATGCATGGTTATTCTTGATGCATGTTGGATGTTTAAATGTGAACATTGATAGCATATCAAATGCTTAGCAATCTTGCTCACTTGTGTATGATTATTATTGAGGCATGTCGGGTGATTAAATGTGATGCATATGATGCACGAGAAACATGTGTTTATGGCATGCTATGAATGTTGAATATGAGACTGATCAGAGCTTGAGTCTCTGTGAGTGTGTATGATCATAATTGTGCTAGCAACTGTTAAGTAAGCACACTGAATGCCCCATGTTTGGATATTTGACATATGATATATGTCGATAGCATTGCTTACTTGTGTGTGGCACTGACTCATTAGTCAGAATTGACAATGGTGTCAGTATCAACTGTGAATCTGTGACTCATTAGTCATGTTCAGCAGTGGTACTGAGTATTGGTCACATGGGATTGACTCATAAGTCAAGAACGGCCTTAGCGTGTTAACGCACGTCGATAAAAGATTAGATCTAATCGACATCTGCATTGAATGACTCAAATGAGCATTAATGCCAGGCCAACCTCAAGTTTGATGAAAATTAAAACCCCTTGTCTAGTCTAAGGCTAGTTCTTTAGAGCCAAAGCCAGAGCCAGAAAGGCTAAGGTGACCTACATGTCACATGGCTGGGAGGGTATGGGACCTGCAGAGTGAGACTCGTTAGTCTTCTATACAGAGTGTGATTCATTAGTCACCTAGACAGAGATAGACTCATTAGTCTTCTATACAGAGTGTGACTCATTAGTCACCTAGGCAGAGATAGACTCATTAGTCTTCTATACAGAGTGTGACTCATTAGTCACCTATACAGGGTATGACTCATTAGTCACCTATACAGGGTATGACTCATTAGTCACCTATACAGGGTATAACTCATTAGTCACCTATACAGAGTGTGACTCATTAGTCACCCACTCCGAGATTGACTTACTAGTCATTTATTCAAGAAGTAGGTCCCCAGAGATTGACTCTTTAGTCATCTATTCCGATGCAAGACCCCATATTCATTTGTTTGCACCTGCTTGCTGACATGATTTGATGACATGTTAATACTGTTCATGAGCATATTGAGTTTTCTTGCTAGGCTTCGGCTCACGGGTGCTATGTGGAGCAGGTAAAGGCAAAAGAAAACTGGACCATCCTTGAGTTGGAGAGCTTAGGTGACGATGTGTACATATGCGGTTGCTCGATCGCCACGGCCGAGGGTTGAAAGAGGAACTAAGGTAAAACCCTATTTTGCCGCTTAGATTGGCTGGTTGTAAATATTTTCTTGTAATAGATCTTTAAATTACAGTAAATGTTCTAATGAAACGTTATATCTTAACCAAAAATTTTTATCCCTAAACCGCTAATCATACTTAGTTACACATTTATGGCCAAATGACTCGATTAGCGAGTTTAGTACTGTTTATAAAGCACACCGTAACGGTCCCTGGAGTTTAGGGCATTACATTTACGACTTCCTCGTTGGAGATCCCTGTACACTCGACAATGAAATCTGCCAAAGCCTGTCCTTTGATCGTTGTTCTAGGATGATAAGTGATCTCAAACTGTCCGAGCTCGACATCCCATTTTAACAATCTCCCAAAGGCCTCAAGCTTTGATAATACTTGTTTTAATGCCTAATCAATTAACACATGGATAAGATGTTCTTGGAAATAGGGTTAGAGCTTCTAAGATGTGTACATTAGGCTCAAAGCCAGTTTCTCCATCAATGGGTATCTCGATTCTACCCCCAGTAACCTCTTACTGACGTAGTATATGGGCTTTTGTACCTTATTATCCTCTCGGACAAGTACCACACTAATTGCATGCTCAGTTGTGGCGAGGTATAAGTATAAGACTTCCCCTACGATTAGTTTAGACAAGATTGGTGGCTCGACGAGATGTTTCTTCGGGTTCTGGAACGCGAGTTCACACTCGTCCGACCATTCAAACTTCTTGCCCCCTCTCAAAAGATTAAAGAATGGAAGATAGCAATCTGTAGATTTCGAGATAAACCTACTTAAGGCCTCCATTCTTCCAATTAGGCTCTGGACAACTTTATGTTTTCGAGGTGATGGCATGTCAATTAACGCTTTAATCATGTTAGGATTAGCCTCTATACCTCGAGTATTCACTATAAATCCCAGAAACTTACCCGAGGATACTTCGAATGAGCATTTTTGTGGGTTAAGTAACATATTGTATTTTCGAAGCACCGTAAAACATTCGGCGAGATCATCTACTTGGTTACAGTTATGTTTGGACTTGACTAACATGTTGTCCACATAAACTTCCATGTTATTCCATATCTGCTCAGTGAACATTCTATTCACCAACCTTTGGTCTGTGGCTCCTACATTCTTGAGCCAGAAAGGCATAACATTGTAGCAGTACAAGCCCTTGTCGGTCACGAAGCTCGTATGTTCTTGGTCAGGTGCATTGTAACGACCCAAATTTGCTAATAAGGCTTAAGGACCTTGATTAGTGTGCCTGGAGGGCATAATGAGAATTATGTGTGATTTCAATGAGTAAGATGCATGATTATGATTTAAAGCATGTTATATGACTATTTGAATATCTGAGATGCATGACTATGTGTAGTAGTATGCATGTAGGCCCTGATTAGGTTAGAAGGGCATAATCGTAATTTTGGCCATTATGGGCATAACTGCTTTCATATATTTGAAAATTGTTGAGACCACATTATTATGTGGATATATCTGAGATCTGTGACTTAAGACGATCCCAGTGAGCAAAGTAGCGAAAAAGTCATATCGGGGATTTATACCCGGCTCGGGGTGAGTCTAGGGGTATAAATGTGAATTTGGTGAGTATATTGGGATCTATTCTAATATTGAGGAGTATAATTGGAGACTAGTTAGGTATCGGAAATTAAGCGATAAATATTAGAGACACTCGAGGAGTTAACAGGAATCGGGGTGAAATGACTAAGATGCCCTTAAGTGGATTAAACGGCTAGAAATAAAGGGGAGAGCATTAAGGTCATTTGGATTTCTAAAGATGGGAATTACTGAGACTTTATGTTAGTGGAAATTGTAGAGAAGTGTAGAAGTCTGAAAGAGAGAAAAGAAGGAAAAGGAAGGAAAAGAAAGGGAGAAAACAGAGAGAGTTTTCTAAGGTTGGTTTATACTTCCTTCATCAGTTTCTTGAGGATTTTTGGAGCAAACCTCAGAGGAGAGCTGGGATAGGCTAAGCATCAAGGATCCTAAGCTAGGTTTGAGGAATTGGCAGAGGTTTAGCAAGAACTCACCAACACTTGAGGTAAAATTCTGTAAGTTTCTTCAGCTCTGGTTTTGGTTCTTAGCTAAGATATATAAGCTGTGCTGATGGGGAATTTTAGGAAAGTTGGAGCCAAGAGTTGAGGAAGAGCAAGCCAAGGAAGTCTAGAGGCAACTTAAGGTCGAAATTCCACCAAAGGTATAAATTCTAAGCTTCTAACTTTGTTGTTTACTTGGTTTCTGCTGAGTTTTAATGTCTAGAACTGGCTATGGTGAATTTTGAGTTTGGGGATGCATGTGCTTGAGTTCTAGGTATTTGGGGTGCTTGGGATGAGTGGAGTGTGCTTATAAGGTTGTTTTTGAGTTTGGTAAAGGTTTGGAGAAGTTTTGGTTAAGGTTGGTTCGAGGAAATCGCAGGAAGGGAAAACTGGTGTTGGTCTGTCTGTGACTAGCGCTACAGCGCTAGCCTTTGGGTGCTGTAGCGCTAGGCCAAGCTTGTTGAGGGGATTTTGCTTCTGTTTGTAGCGCTGTGGTGCCCTTCCATGAGCGTTGTAGCGCTACCCTGTTTTCTGAAGGGGATTTTAGGGTTGTTTGCAAGGGCTTTTGACCTAGGGTTTAGGGTTTGATTCCACCACCTTGTTTGGTGGAACTAGGACTTTCCGGGGGCTCGGGATTGGCCCCGAGGCTAGGTTTTGGACTTGAGGTTTGATGATGACTTTGGCCTATGATTATGGCTAGGTGAGTGCTAGGGCTCAGGAAGGATCGTGGTCAAGGAGTCGAGTGATCAAAGTTAGCGAATTGAAAGGTAAGAAAACTGCACCCGACTATATGCTTGTGATGGGACTAAGTGCTCCCGATATTTGTATCGTGTCAATGATGGTATGATGCCATGGGACATGTAAAAGCGGTCTAAGAGTGCCGTACATAATATTTGCGAACAGGGCGCGGCTTGGCCACTGGTAGCCGAGGACAGCTTAATATTCACTTGGCTCGGTTTAAGCGGGCCGGAGTCAGTGGGATAACGGAGGGAGCGGCCTGAGGGCGCTAGCCCTAGTTATCATTTGTGAACTGTGTATGATATGAGTTGATATGTTTAATATGTGGGATACTTGATTATACTGAATGATTATATGGTTGAGATTACGTGATGCAATATGAGATATAGATTTGTCTGTTGATTGCTTATGCTCTGTTGTTGTGTTTTCTTGCTGGGCCTTGGCTCACGGGTGCTACGTGGTGCAAGTAAAGGCAAGGGCAAGCTGGACCAATCCTGAGATGGAGAGCTGCGGGGTTGAATGTACATAGCCAGCTATTCGATCGCCATGGTCGAGGAGTGGATCAGGAAAGGGATTGCCTAACTGTCTATTTTTCCTTAATATGGCTTGCTATTGTATCTAAACCTTATGACTTTTGTAAACGGTCTTTAAACTTAATATTTTTGGGATCCCATGTAAACAGATAATGTTTCTTAATGAAAATGCGACTTTTGAGACCAAAACATTTTAACCCTAGTTCCTCTATAGTTTCAGTAACACGTTTTTAATTGAATGACTTGATTAGCAAGTCTAGCACTTTATAAATACACAGTGTAATGGTCTTGGCTATCCAGGGCGTTACATGCATGCATGGCTATCTGGTTATATCCAGAATAAGCATCCATGAATGACATGATGTCGTGACCTGCAGTGCCATCTACGAGCTGGTAGATTCGAGGCAAGGGAAAGCAATCCTTGGGTATGCCTTGTTGAGGTCTGAATAGTTGATGCAGGTTTGCCACTTGTCGTTGGGCTTCAGGACCAGTACAGGGTTGGCTATCCAATCAGGATAGAAAGCATCTCGGATAAACTGATTTGCTTTTAACCTTTTGACCTCCTATTTCAAGGCTTTCTTTCTATCGTCGTCCAAGAGTCTCCTTTTTTGTTGCTTCAGAGGGATGCTCTTATCTATGTGGATTGCATGGCTCATAATACTCAGACTAATCCCTACCATATCCGAGTGCGGCCATGCGAACACATCCTGGTTTTCTCTCAAGAAGCAAGTTAATTGCTATTTTGCATTTTCAGAAAGATTTTTCCCTATTTTTACCACCTCGTGGTATCTTTCTCATTGAGATTCACTTCTTCAAGCTCCTCCATTGGTTCCAGATCTGCCCTCTCTTCAACCCTAGGGGTCGATCTCTTATTCTATCTTGAAGACGGATCCGTTCATCTCCTAAATAATCACAAGTTCTTGTGCACTTGTTTGGCTCTTCCCTCTCATGGAAATGTTATAACATTCCTATGCGGTGAGCTGGTCTCCCTTCAGCATCCCGATGCCACTAGACATCGGGAACTTGATGGCCAAATGCCTAACAAACGACACTGCCCCCAGCCCAATCAGGGCTGGTCTCCCGAGCAGTACGTTGTAGGCCGATTGGGCGTCCACCACTACGAACTCCCAAGGTTATGGGGAGCTCAATGGATCCCGTGTTGGCAATCCCTTCTCCTTAAAATCCATACGACATTGTTGAACATGCTTTCAAATCTCGAAGCGTGAGTCCCATCTTTTCTAGAGTGGCCTTATAAAGGATATTGACAGAGCTCCCGTTGTCTATCAGGACTTTGCACACCCTATTTTTGGCAAGCTAAAGTGTGATGACCTGAGGATCGTTATGGGGAAACTGAACATGTGAGGCATCTTTTTCTATAAAAGTAATGGGTTGAGATTCAACCCTTTGTTGCTTTGGAGCTCGTGGATCAGGCTAGTAGGGAGAACCGTCTCCAGTTTTGAGCTCGTTTACATATCTCTTATGGGCATTTCAAACCGATCTGGCAAGGTGTGGTCCCCCAGAGATGGTTACCACATCTTCCCCGTCTATTGGGGGAGGTCGATCATCCTCCCTTGCTCGGGGATTGTTATTTTGATGGGCAGGTTGCGCAGACGATCCCCTCTGTCCAGACGACGCTTGATTGTTATTCCAGTTTCTTACATACTGTCTAAAATATCCTCTCGAGATCAGCCTTCAATATCGTCTTTCAGTTGTCGGCACTCATTAGTAGTATGTCCGACGTCCTAGTGGAATCTGCAGTACTTGTTGGAGTCTCTCTTTGACTTCTGATTTCGCATTGGGTCAAGTTGTCTAATTGGGACTTGATTCTCATTTGCAAGAAAGATATTTTCCCGAGTCTCATTGAGCTCGGTGTAAACCGTATAAACGGAGAAATACTTGTCTCCCTTCTTCTTTTTCCCCTGTCTGCCTCTGAGTTATTCCCTTCATTTTTCTTCCTCTTTGAAGGGTTATCTCCTGAGGGTCGAGATGTTGATGGGACAGCTGAGGTCGAGGCTAAGTTAACATTCGTCGTTATAGTTATTATGGGCTGAGGGGTCAGTTTTAATGCTGACCTCACCTCCTCTACATTAACAAATCTCTAAGCCCTTTTGTTGAACTCGGTTATTGTTCTTATTGGCTTTCTCTGCATATCATCCCAAAGGGGACTTCATGGTAATATACCAGCTCGAAACAGCCATAAGATGACCACTGTTATCGATATTGCAGGCTCGTGCCACCTCTATGTTAAACCTCGAGAGGTAACTTTTTAATGATTCTCCCAGCTGTTGTTTGACATTGGTCAAGGTCAAAGCTTCAGGCCTAACTCCTACCATGGCATTGAATTGTTTTTTGAATTCCTTCACCAACTCATCCCAAGATGAGATTGAATGTCTTCTGAATTTTTCGAACTAGTTTTTTGCTGGTTTTATAAAAGTGGTTGGAAATAACATGCACCTGAGCTCGTAGCCAACGTTGTTGGCTCGCATGATGGTATTAAATGTGCTCATGTGGCTGTATGGGTCTGAGTTCTCATCAAATGGAGCTACGTGGGGTATCTTGAACCCATGAGGGAATGGCGTGTTTGAAATATGTGGAGCGAAAGGCTCGAGCTCCTCATAGGAGTTATCGGCCTTGTCCCTATTCCATTCATCCTGAATGAGCCTGAACGCTCTTTCGAGCTGATTAATTCTCTCCTGGACTAAGTCCACTGGAGGCTGAGATTGTGCTTTGGCTAGCTGGTTATTGTTTATAAAAGCTCCAGCTCCCTGCACCGGCATAGGGTTATATTGATTCCATATATAGGTTACACAGGTTTCTTTCGGTTATTCAGATGATTGCATAAATCGGGGTTCGCGGGATTGGCCTACCCTTGGTTTTGGTTCAGATGATCTCAAAGATCAGGATTATTTCCATAATTCCCAGTATTCCTGGGTTCGATATCATATATGCTTACAGACCTAGTGAGGTCTAAGCTCCCACTCATAAAACTAACGTTTCTTTATGGTTGATGGGCTCGATGGTTACGAGGTGGATCTTCCACCGACCCTCCTGCTCCTGTTGTTTGCGATCTTGACATGTGGCTTCCTACTGGTTAGGCAGCCCTATGTCCTCGGGTCTCCTCTCGCTAGTCCTCGTGTCCGGGTCAAGTTCGACGATTCCTGTCTTGGCTGCCACTGCGAGGTGCCCTTTATGGTGCAGGCTCCCCTACCTAGTTCCTATGAGGAGCTGGCTGGGGTGCCTCTCGGAGTGGTGAGGGGTATCTTATAGGAGATGGCGGATGCCTTATAGGCGATGATCGTGGTCTCCCATTGTTGGACGTGGAAGGCCCAAACTAGTTCCGGGTTATTCCTAACAGATTCAGGGTTAAAGCTCTGAGCTGTAGGGGGAGCTCGGTTATTCCCTATTCTTACAGCTACCTCCACAGTCGGGTTGTCAGTAGTATTGGCTTGAGTATTCCTACCAGTGTTTGCCCTAGGCCTCGGCTGAGCCTGCTGAGCCCTTTGTTTGACCCTTCTAGAGGTCGTGCTCCTGCGGGGACGTCCTCTGGGTCTTTCGGGTGGTGCCTAGACCTCAGCGACTTACCTGGCCAATTCTTCATTGCGCCTTGTGGCCTCTGCCAATTGCTGACGTAGTTGGCGATTCTCCAATTCCACGATGGGAATGTACCTCTCAGGATTATTATAGAAGTCCTCGTCAGGCTTGGGAGCAGGCAACCCCTAGGAGTCAAATGATGCACTCCCCTCGTCTGGGTCGTGGTCTATCATTGGTTGTTTCCTAGGCCTCCGTGGGTAATCTTTAGTGTGAGGAGTTTGCTCCTCAAGTATTTGGGGCAATGGTTGCCCACCAGCACCTGGGTTGTTCGCGACAACCATTGGTAATGCAGGAGGTTTTTGACTAAACAATCCAAAGATTTTTTTTAATGCTCTCAATGAAAGCACCAAACTATTGACGACATTTTTCGTCAACTTAAATCTGACGAGCACTAAACAAAGATTTAGAAAATAAGAAAAGAATAGTAGAATTTTTATGTGGTTCAGCAGTTAAAATCTGTCTAGTCCACGAGTCAATATTATTGATTCGTAATACCCTCACAAAGCTTTCTCAGAGCAATTCCAGAGAGTATTCTCATTATAATATCGTGCGTGTCTTCAAATGAAAAATATCGGGCTATTTATAGGCCTAGTTGGAAGAATGTCTTCCCCTGATTCACGGAAGTTACAGTTGATTATTCTAATCTCAAATAAATGTAATTAAATACATAATATCCCATGATAATTGGGATTTAATTATCAGATAACAACAAATCCCTAAGGAATAGGGATCTCCTAACAGTTGTCACGTGCACAACACGTTACCGATCTCAAATGCAAGGCTAACGTACTTTCGAGGTTGATCAATACTTCGAGCTCGTTATTCCAGTCAGCCCCTCCTCAGATAGTGATTTCATCGAACTCAATCTTCGGAGACCAATATCTTCGAGCTTGCAACTAAAGCTCGAATAACATCCATGTGCTTCGGAGAAGATTTGTTCTTTCAACGCTTTTTGAGCCTACATTTTGAGGTTCATTTATTCATCCTCGAAATTTGTGTGTAACACAAATAATCTCATTACCTTATTAATTCCTCGTGACTCCACTATAGACTCAGAATAACACTCTTAAATTCATAGAATGCTTTACACCAAATGTAAATACGTTATCCATTGTTATAACCATAACTGTCATTCAATACTCTATGGATGATCTACTAATGAGACAGATGCAAATTACCATTTTACCTCTCATTGGTATTTTATCCTTAACTCCCACAAAGTTCCTTGTAAATGATATTTCTGTAAACTTAATTACAGAAATGAGTACTCTATCATTTAACAGTTAAACCAAGCTATAAGGAAATCATCGTTTCACTTCTTAAACAGAAGCTGTAGATTTCATGTCTATGGTAAATACTCCCACTCAATTATACTACCAAATCTCCAATATGTAAGTATGAGCTAGTCCGTAGGGTAAGTTGGTAACGAGCAAATCAAAAGACTTGAATAATACAATTAGCAAAATATTAATCACTCGGAATTAAGATTGAATAGACATATGGTCAACGTTGTGATGTGATTAGATTAGATAATAATGATACTTACTTATCTTATCAATAATCAATATCGGTCCAGTCCAATGTAACAAAATACATCTGATCTAATCTACTTGGTCAATGTCTTGGATAAGACATCACACCCCGAATGTGTAAGTAGATCATATCGTAGATTACCATATCAATGAAAATCCAATGCACTGACTTAATCTTAGGACTCGTTCTTTTGAACATATAATTACAGTTATAATCCACTGTGACCTAGTCACTATAATTGTAATTATTTATATGTTCGGGATTTTATAAATGTTTGTATTATTCCAATAATCATGTAATAAAACAAACAAACAACACGGTTGTCAAACTAAATAATTTCCACTTCTTTTATTGACAATATAAAATTGTGTTACATGTCTGACATAGTTTTATAAAGGCATAAAACCTGACATGTTTTTCACATTTGTTTCTAATTGCAAGTTTCTCATGTGTAGCTCCTCTATCATTGTGTCCAGACTCCAAGTTTGGGAACTTAAGTTCATCCAGTGTGCTCACCTATTCACTTTTCCATTCATGTGAACAGAGAACCCAAGGTCTAAGCTAGGTCGAACTGGGAGAGGTGCTAACTATTAGGTGCTTCACTAGGCGAGGAAATAGAAGTTTCCACTGGTAGAATATAAGTTTCCAGTAAAGAGACATGAGGTTCTCTTTTTTGTAGCTTGAAGTTGTTCTCATGCCACATAAGGATGAGCGGAACACCTCAATATTTTTTTAATTTTTTTTGCTTTTGAGCTTGAGAACTTTCCTTGAAAAATTATATTCGCAAACGACGCCAAACTGATAATGAATATTTTTCAACTAGATTTAAAGTGGATTCTAGCCCAAATGGTTGAAAAAAAATTAAGTTGCAAGTGGAAAAAAGTAAACTTAAGATCAACAATGGAGGTGAATAAAGGATCAACACTTGTATTCATTTACTTGTGCACAAATGGGAACCCCATCTTGGTGGGTTCATGTCGTACATAATGGTAGGGGTTTTCCCTTTATAATAATGATTACTTTTTTTAGAAAAAAGATGAAGACAATTAATATAGGACACCGTACAAACTGCCACCAGATCGTGGTGGTCAGATTCCAAGCTTAACACTATTTGTTATTGTAGACACTATTTCCAGAACATGGTTGCACTATTGCAAGCATCTTATTTTGTGTCACGCTATTTTTTCTTACGCCACAAGCACATCTCCTTAGTGGGTTTCTCCTCGAGTCTTTTCCTTGGGAATCTTGCTTTTAGTTGCCGTGTAATCTTTCCACAACACTCTCATTGCCCCAACACTTCTTGCCTTTGCTGGAAATTGGAACTAATAAATCTGAGTTAGATAACTAATATGTTATGTTCAATGAATAAATGGGAACAAATGAGAATAAGAAAAATGAAGAAAATTACCTTGTTTAGCTTAGCTTATTTTAAGTTATTTAAACTTCTAGGATTAAAAAAACACTTTTGAATGTGTTTGGATAAAAAGTAAAAATGTCTTCTTCTTTTTTTAATTTAAAATGTCTTTTTTTAGAAGCTAGGATTCTTAACTTTTTCAAAAGACTTTTTTGAGAAACTATTTTTCAAATTAGAATAATTTTATTTTCCCAATTTATTCATTAAAGATATTTTTAATTAATATGTAAACACTTTAAAATAACTTTTCATTAAAAAAAATATCTTTATATAATAGTTATCCAAATAGAAAAAATTAGTCAAAGTTTTTATTTATCTTATGTTTTTAGCTATAAGCAAAAACAGAAGTTTTGTCAAAAGATATATTAAGAGCAAGTTGATTATTCTTAACCATGATCTTGTGTTATGACCTATTCTTTCATAGACACTATAATTGATTATCATTATATATATATATATATATTCAAAGTAGTAATTAGTTGGTAATTTGCCAAAATATAAAAAAAAACACACACACACACACAAAAACACAGCACAATAATTGATTATCAATTTTTTTTTTTAATTTTTTAGTAGTAACCGATTACTAGTCTAGCAATTGGTTTTTTTTTCTTCAGATTCAAAGTTGTCACCGATTCTTAGCCCACTAAAATTTTAAAATAAGACACATTAATTAGTTATCAGTTTTGTCAATTTTAAAGAGATAACTAATTACTAGTCTGTAAAACTGAACACAGTAACTAGTTACAAATGTCCAATTTTTAGAGTGTTAACCAATTACAAACTTTGGAAAAAAAAACAATACAATAATTAGTTACTAGTTTTTCAGGCTGGTAACTATTTCTAGTTTGTAATTAAACTAACAAAAATGCACGAACATCAAGTAAAGGGTACACCAACACATTTCGTCATTCGTACCATGAAAGTAAGCATGGGAAAAGAACACAAAAAAATAAATAATAATAACCATAAATATAATGGTTGAAAATAAAAAAAAAATTACCATCTAGTTCCTAAAAATGTAAGAGTAATGGAAATAGAAAGAAAAAAATGTGAGGAAAAATTGTAAATAGCTTGAGAAAATACTTAAGAGGCAAATGAATAATAACAATAACAATAATAATAATAAAAAAATAGTTTGTGTTTGATAAAAAATAATGAAAATGAAAATAAATAAGATATAATTTACATTTTTTTTATAAACAAAAAAACTTTAAAACTAACCTAAAAATATTTTTTTTCAAAAAGTAAATAAATAAATAATAAAAGCTTTTCAATTTTACATAAAATACATAAAATATCTCATATATATAAGTGAAATTAATTAGAGGAAATTGTGTGTAATATGAATTTTTTTCCCTTCTATTTCCTAAATATGGGAAGTTAAAGATTCCCCCAAAAATTATAATGTTTTTTTTTCCATTTTAAGCTAGTTACATGGGAATATTTTTCTCATATTTTCGTAAATTTTTTAAATTATTGCATAAATTTTTAGTAAGTTTGTATTATTTTTTAGGTTAGTTTTGTCATTTTACACTATTAATTGAGGGGAATCTATAATTCTACACATATTTTACATTACATAATATTTGTTTTTTTTAAAATAATGGTATACAATTTTTTTTCAGTTTTTTTTTTTTTTGCAGAATAGGTTACCATTAGGGGTAACCTGTTACCACCTGGCTAATCTATTAACATGTTACCAACAGAGTAACTTACATATGTGTTTGATTATGAATAACCTGTTATTTATATTTAATGCAAATTCTGGTAACCAGTTTCTATGCAACACAAAACTAAGAAAATGATAACATATTACTTTTGAAGTATGTGTTTAATTTATGGGTAACCAGTTACCTATATTACTACAAAAATATTGGTAACTAGTTACCATACATACTGAAATTAAAAAAACAAAATTGTAACTGATATGGTAGTAACATATTACGTTTACCAGAATAGTTTTTTTTTTATTCTTAAGACAAGGATTGTATGATGTAAACACTAAACAAAACAATATATTAACTACAAATGTACACACTAAAAAAAAGAAAAAAAATTAAGGCATCTATTTATAGTGATCGATAATCAAATATTTTACAAAATTTTAAAAATGAGAAAATTATTGGTACTGTTTGGTAATATTTAAAAAAATAGTTTTTTATTTAATTAATTAAAAATTTGACAGTTAAACATAAAATGTGTTTGGTAACTCTATTTTTATTTATTAATTTTTTAAATTTTAATTAAAATTTGAAAATATATTTTTTTCACTTTCAAAATTTTTTTAAACAGTTTTTAATTTTTTTTTCTTCTCTTTTTCAAATCAACACCTCATATTGTTAAACAACAAATAAAAATAAAAGTTATCAAACACGTTTATTATTTTTTGTTTTTAAAAACAAAAAACAAAAATAGTTACCGAACATATTTTAATTTTTTAAAAATAAAGAAATAAAAATAAAATAATATTTCTATTTTTGTATTTAAAAAATTCAAAAACAAAAATTTTAGAAAACGGGCCATTATTATTAATATTTGTTCATAATAACATAGGCAACCAATGAAATGATCATACAATATAGAAGCCGTGACTATTTTGGTTGCCCCATGGCAAGGAGACTGATGTTTTAATTGGCATCATAATAGTGAAGACACTCCTCAGTCTGGCACTGGCACTGGCACTGGCACTGGCACTGGGTAGGACAACTTTGAGAGTCTTATTTTGCAGACAATTAAGTTACAAATGATACTAGACATAGACAAGGTCGACCATGCATGTTATCTAGTAAAGTACCATCAACACTTAATACACAACTACTACAACAAACATAATCAAAGGTCCAAGCTCCTTTGAATATATCTAAACACGAGTGGAACGTTCCATGAGCTTGAAGCCCGTTAAATGCAGCAGGCTGCGCTACATTAATGTCGAGAGAACTTGAAGCCAGATCACAGTCATTGCTATCTACTCGAGCCCCAAAGGACGACAAACAATGCATCTTCAGCTACTAGTGCTCAATTGAAGATCGATTGTTTCCCATGAGCTGTGATAGTTGACGCCTTCGAGCAGCGCCTGATTCCAAAGACCAACAGTGTTGTGTCTCTTGATCAATGATGGAGCTAGATAAAAAATTTAAGGGGGCTAATTTATTTATATTCATTGGCCCTAGAATATGGTCTTCAACCTTGTGTTATTGAGAGTGAAAATCTTCTCTTTTAGCTATCAATGCTATATATTAATTGTGCTGTTGAGCATAGTCGTGTTGGGGGATATAATTAATTTAGGTTTTATACAAAAAATCATTCAAACAACTTAATTAAATCAAACTAAAAATATATACAAATATTGTATATGCATATATTTACTTTTTGATTTAAAATGGTATTATAAAAATGGTATTATAATAGTGTTTAAATAAATTATTAATTTGTCAAAAAAATTTCAATTTCAAAATAAAACTATTATATTTTATTATTTTAAAATACTTGATTTATTTGAACAATTTTTAAAAAAAAATAGAAAAAAGTAATGTTGATGTCGTTTTTCATCAACTTAGAAATGAAGAGCAATTAAACAATATACCAGAAGAGACAAAAAATAAAAGACACGATTTTTACGTGGTTCAGCAGTTAAAATCTGCCTAGTCCACGAGTCGATGTTATTCAACTATGGAAGTCTCTCAAAGCTTTCTGGAAGCAATTTAACATAGTATTCCCCAATACAAATTTCTCAGTCCCCTACAAATGAATAACTCCAATCTATTTATAGACTGGTTTACAGAATATCTCCCTTGACATTTCTGGGAGTTATTATTCAAATCACAAATAAAATATAATTAAATGCATATAATTATACAATACGCATATAAATCCCATGATATTCGGGATTTTACAACAGATTACAACCAATCCCTTATATATATGAATTTTCAAACAGTAACTATGTTCACACTGGGCTATTGACCTCGAATAATCGAATGCCTCCGAGATCAGTCGACCATCATGAGCTTGCTACCTTGGTTTACCTCGGTCTTAACAAGAGACTTTGTCGAGATCATCCCTTCCCAAGCTCACAACGCCTGGGCTCGAGCCGTCTTGTCTGATGGCAAAAGTTGAACCAGGAGATTTATACAAGTATTGAACCTGTCATTGTAACTTCGAGCTAGACTTGTAACCTCGGAACACCTTTGAGACCACGTAGCTCTGAGCTCATCAATTCCGACATCGTCGTTTTAATACTCAGCGAGACCGTCCTTGACTTTCTCATTAATGCTGATTATATGACGAATATGCTTATTTCGAGCTTACACTTCACGAGCCTGACTTTTGAGATCGAAAATTTCCATTCTCGAAATTTGGGTGTAACATGTAATAGAATACTTTCTTAAATATTTTAAGTCTTAATAATTATAATTGCTTTAAAGATATTTTATAAAATAGTTTACATATAAATTAAACAAACGACCCAGATTTTTCCGACCCTTGACATCCCCTAGGGTCTATAAATATGCCCACTTCATCTTCTTCGTTACACTTTTAATCTATAGAAATAACTTGTACCAGAGAACGAAAAAAGAAAAACCAGGGTTCTCTTTGCATGTTTTCCAAACCACGGAAACAATATACCTCAACACACTCGACTTTGTGAAATCCTTCCGTCTACCAACATTCCAGTCAACAATCTTATCATTCCCACGAACAACATTGTGTAAGTTCACACTCTTCTCCCATGCTTTTGATTTTCATATGTTGTTTATGTGTTTCTTCTGTATGTGAGCATATTTACTGGTTTTACAAGGATATTTGATCGATATTAGGCAAACCCGTGATTTGAAATATTGCAATGCAATCAAAGTCATGGTTTTAGACCCAAACTCCTTAGTGTAGAAATGTAAAAATGGGGTTTTTCTGGTCAGGGAGAGTTTCGTGCAGCCTAAGTAATAGAGGTTTCTTATTTAGGGTTTTAAATGTACAAATCCCAAAAAGTACACCTTTTTGGGTAACTATTAGCTTTATCCCTGAAAATCTGGGATCCTTAAAACTGATATACACTTCCCCATTCTCTCGTGTGAGTACACGCTCGAAGCCCACTTCATGCCTGGCCCTCACCTTTTTCTTTCTTCCTAGATGTCATAGAATTCTAAGAATCGGTGGGGGTCAGAGCTCGTAATCCCCTACTCTCCATCAACTCCTACCCTGGAATCCCCCTTCACTCGGAACAAGGGCTTAATACGCGAGCACCGAGAAAGGTGTGAACAAGAAGACATCCAATATCACTTCAAACGCTAGATTGATGCGGTCGAGGAGAAAAAGAGGAAAATACTTTGGGTCGCAATCTACCTGGATCGGGACCCCAAGATCAGACCTGTTCCTCTCAATCCAAAACTCAGAGTCACCGTCACTATCGAGCCTAGTGTTCTTTTGTTCTCGTTGATAGGAAGTCCTTTGAATCGCCCTTCTACCTCACAAGCTACTTCAATTTTGACCTCAATTAAGGAATTCTTCAAGGCCGAGCATTACTAGAGCTCAGTCACAACCACGAGCCAAATTTCTGATTTGCTAGCCTATCGTGGCTTGAAGATTTCGGGCGCTCTAATGTGTCGGCCTGCGACCTCGAGCGAGCGGAGCTGCTTCGCCCCAGGAGATGGGAATCCCAACAACAAAGTCAAGCTCGCTGCATGGAGTCGCGAGCTCATGAGGGCAGGGGCTCTGCTCCCCTTGAAATCTGCCTTCAAGGATTTTCTGGACATCGTTGGACTCGCTCCCTTACAACTCTAGACCAATTCCTACAGGGTTCTCTCTGCCCTTAAATCATTATATCATGAGCTGAAGTGGGAAGGACCCTCACCTCGAGAGATTTCTCTTTTGCCTCAAATGCAACCCCTCTCAAGCTTGGGGAGGAGATAGTTTTTACTACTTCTCGAGCTATCCAAAGGAGAAGAATTTTTTTGAGGACATGCCAAACCATCCTCCAAACTTCAAGCTCGCGTTCTTCTGGATAGATGGCCTCGCTCCTTCCAAGTTTTACTCCTTCCAACGCATTCGCAAGTTCCGTCAAACCTATCTTCCTTTCTTTTTCCCCAAATCGTAAAGCTTGGAATACTAATGTTAAACTGTTTCTACAACCAACTACCACCATCCCACCCCCACTAACTCGATGGTGGAGCATAAGGCAGCCCTACTCCAACTGCCTTATGGACAGCAATCTCTGTCGTATCTTCTCCACGAAGAGCGACTTCGAGCCTGCGTCCTCTTGGAGGAAGGCCAATAGACTGACGACTTTGCCTACCGCAAATACCTCCAGTGGGATCACGTGCCAGTTCCTACTGACAAGCTTCCTCCTAGGAGGAGGTCTTCGAGCTCACCGGCTCGCCCCCTGCAGCTCGCCGACCCGACCGTCCTACCTCGAGAATCGAAGCTCAAGACGAAGCTTCGTGGAGCTCGGGTAGCGGAGGTAAAGTAGTGCTTAGCTCCAAAATGTGGTCACCTTCTTTACTTAAGCACACACCCAACACCTTAATCCTCTTCCTAGATTCTAGGGATAATTTTTACGTTTTGTCTTGGGTAGTGCGTAGGTTTGATAGTTGGCTAGGCCTGTTTCAAACCATTTATAGTCTGAATGAGGTCTGGGACGGGGTCGCCGTTCAATACGGGACCAATATATATAGGGACCACTCGAGGCTAACCCCTACTTATAGATATGGGACTCCCCCAGCATCCTCGGAAGATAGGGGAATTACTTGGTCACCAAGCTCAAGCTCAATAGAGAGTACCAGTTAGGTTTCTTTTCTCCTTATTTTTGTTTCTTTTAGTGGCTTTGGTTCGATTACTAAATTGTAACTTGTATGCTTTGCAGACGACATGGACTCCGACCTGGATAATGTGCTCAACCGTCCCTCGGGAGACAAGGGAAGCAAGCGCCCAAGGGCATCTCAAAGAGGAGGGCGTCCCTCCAAAACCTTGAAGAAAACTGAGGTGACTCATCTAGCCTCGGATATTCAAGGCCCGAGCCATGCTGTCGACCCTACAACTGAGGTTAGGGTCCCCACTGAAGTTGAGCCGGTGGCGCCCGCAGGCCCCTTGCCTCCTCTGGTCCGAGCTCCCCAACATTCTGCTCCGGCTCCTAAGAAACTAGTCCCCACCCGGGAATGTCTTCCGTCAATCTCGACCCACGTCCCCGAATATGTTCTCGATCTAGCCGCGGGAACGCACGGAGTCAGTTTGGGCTTAGAAGTCTTATCCCGAGTCGGCCAAATTCTTAGCAACCCGACGCTCCTCAATGGTAGTTTCTCACCTCCTGCCGCGACACAAACACCATCTTCGAAAAAGGCAGCAAGCTCTTTACCTCTGTAACCTATTTTTATCTGTAATATTGCTAATACAGATTTACCTTGTATGTTTGATAACTCATTTTTGCTTTTGTGTACAAGCTTTCGCTTCGTTTGTTCCACATAACTTTAAGTTGAACAATGAGGTTTTCGCGAGCCGAGCCCTCGCTCAAGAGGCCAAGAACCTCCAGTTAAAGTTGGCAGACGAGGCCAAGGTCGCGACGCTGAAGGTGTCCAAACTCAAAACGAAGCTGGAAACTGTCTTGGAAACTGCCAAGAAGGTGTCTGACCTCGAGTCAACAATGGCAGTGACTTTGAAAGAAGTCGACGCCGAGAATTCCGAGATCAAGGAGGACTCCAAAATCAAGGAACTTCAGAAGCTTAATGCCAAGCTGGAGGAAGACAAGAAGGCAACCTTCAAGATAATCGAAGGTGAGAATGCCCGCCTTCTCGAGGAGTTCAAGAAGAAGAAGGATCATGCCGTTATCATGGCGATGTATCGCATCTGGGTCAACAATCCCGAGCTTGACACTAGTTTCTTGGACACCCTCGAGGCCGAGTTTATTGAGAGATGACAGACTCACCTCGATGAAGAAGATGTCAGGGCTGGGGTCGAAGAGACGGCAGGAGCATCCGGAGCTGCAGAAGGGGAAGGTGCCTGCTCCGTGAGGGCAAAGTCATGGGTTGTGTCCCATTATTTTTGTAATATTTTATTAATTTTATATGTTCCCTTAGGGCGAAGACAATTTACAACTCGATCTAGAGCTATTTTTTACTAGGTATTAACATTTAAACTTTATGCATACTGTTTCTGGCTTTGAAAAATATTTTTATGCATTTGGTTTTGTTTTTAGTTTCTTGCCTTAATATATGCTTTACATTTCTGGGTTGAAATATTTAGAGCATGTTATATTAAAGACTTGCTTTTATATTTGATTATTCGTACAAATACATCTATTGGATTTATGCTCGAATTTCAATGCATCCATGCACAGTTTATCCGAAATATCCATGTTCAACTTCGTTAATGTCAAGGTCGAACCTTACTTTTACCATGTGCTCGAAAGTACTTAATTGGCATGTAAGTTTAGTAGTTTAGTTATATCTTGCTTTTCTAGTCACTTTTTCTCATCCTCGAGGTTGTGAGATCGAAACTAATTTTTGCAAAATTTTCCAGCCTCGAAATCGACTTAATTTGTAGTTGGTTTATTTTTTGTTCCAACTCTCTTACTTGTCGATTAGTTTTAGCTGGTTTGTTCCAAACTAATTTAGCTCGTGTTTGGTTTGTAATCCATACACTTTTAGCTCACATTTTACAATCTGGTTAAGTCCAGATAGCTTTAGCTCACACATACACGTAAACTTATTTACAATCTGATTAAGTCCAGATAGCTTTAGCTCGCACATGCTCATAAACTTTTATGTCGGGGTAATGATCCAGAAATTTTTATTCTATGTTATTTATTTTTTTCAAACTTATGGTATGATTGTATACCACTGATGCCCCCTTAATATCCTATGAGTGTGACCATAGCCTATTGAATTAAGAGAGTTTAAAAAATACAACATTTAATAAAGAAATCAAACTTTGAACAAAACTTAACATTTTATTAACAACAGTCAGAAAAAGAAACAAGCTTGGTTACCACGTAAACACCATTCCTACATTATTGATAATAAGGTCGTAGATGCTCGCCATTCCAAGCTCGGGGAACCAAATCTCCGTTCAATTTCACCAATTTATACACCCCAGGTCAGATGATAGACTCGATCTGGTAAGGTCCTTTCCAGTTAGGTCCGAGTACCCTAGCAGACGGGTTTCATGTAGCTAAAAATACACGTCTTAGTACCAGGTCTCCCAATCCTATTTTTCTATCTCGAACCCTTTTATTGAAGTACCTAGTAACTTGTTGCTCGTATGTAGCATTTTTCAATTGAGCTTCATCTCGCCTTTCTTTAATGAGTTCTAGACTTTCCTCGAGCTTGGTTTGGTTTGAGACCTGATTGTAGGCATGGCTCCATATTGTGGGGATTTTGACTTCAATAGGTAACATGGCTTCGCACCCATAAGATAGGGAGAAGGTAGTATGCCACGTTGAAGTCTGAGCTGTGGTTCGATAAGCCCACAAAACTTGAGGTAATTCCTCGGGCCACCTTCCCTTTGCCTCTTCTAACATTTTCTTTATGGAGCTTTTTAGGGTCTTGTTGACTGCTTCGACCTGGCCATTTGACTAGGGATGGGCGACAGAGGAGAAGCTTTTTATTATCCCATTTTTTCGCAAAAATGGGTAAAAAGGTCACTGGGAATGGGTTCCATTGTCCGACACTATCTTTTTGGGCATCCCATATCGGCAGACGATGTTTTTTACAACAAAGTCTAAGATTTTTTTCGAGGTGATAGTGGCCAAAGGTTCAGCTTCGGTCCATTTCGTGAAATAATCAACCGCGACCACAACGTACCTTACTCCACCTTCTCCTGTTGGAAATGAGCCTATGAGGTCAATCCCCCATGCTGCAAATGGCCATGGGGAGCTCAACATGGTGAGCTCGGTAGGTGGAGCTCACAGAATTGAGGCAAATTGCTGACATTTATCACATCCTTTGACATATTCGAACGCGTCTACCTTGATTGTGGGCCAGAAATACCCCTGTCTTATCACCTTTTCGGACAGACTATGCCCCCTAGTGTGATCTCCACAAAATCCTTCATGAATTTCTTCCAAAATTTTCTTCGCCTCGGGTGGAGTTACACATTGGAGTAATGGCATAGAATACCCTCTTCGATACAACCTTCCTTCCACAATAGTGTATCTCAGGATCTGATACATCAACCTTCGAGCCTCATTTCGGTCTGCTGGAAGACTCCCAGTTTTGAGGTAGTCAATTATTGGGGTCATCTAAGTTGGTTGTGAGTCGATCATGCATATGTCCTCCTCGTCGGGCTCGCTGATACTCGGGGTTGATAGAAAATCTATCGAAACCACTTTTAGTGTATCGACCTTGTTGGTTATAGCAAGCCTGGCCAACACGTCTGCATTTGAATTTTGTTCTCGGGGGACTAGCTCTATATCATAGAATTTGAATTGTCTGAGTGCAGCTTTTGCTTTCTCTAGGTACGTGGTCATTCTTATGCCACGAGCCTGATATTCCCCTAAAACTTGGTTGACCACCAGTTGTGAGTCGCTATAGCAGTGTATAGCCTTTGCTTTGAGCTCTCTGGCTATTAGGAGTCCTGCTAATAATGCCTCATATTCACCCTCGTTGTTTGATGCTTCGAAGTTGAATCTTAACGCTGAGTGGAATCGATTTCCTGCTGGGGTAATTAGTATAATACCTGCCCTTGATCCATTTTCATTGGAGGATCTGTCGACATAAAGTTTCCACAGCTCACGGGCTAGGGTTACAACTTCATCATTCGAGATTCCAGTACATTCAACAATGAAATCCGCCAGGCCTTGTCCCTTGATGGTTGTTCTTGGGTGGTATGTGATCTCGAATTACCCATGTTTGACAGCCCACTTTAACAATCTTCCGGAAGCCTCCGGTTTGGACAAAACTTGTCGTAGCGGCTAGTTAGTTAGCACATGAATAGGGTGTGCTTGGAAATTGGGTCGGAGTTTTCGAGAAGAATGTATCAGACTCAGAGCCAATTTTTCCATTAATGGGTATCTCAATTCTGCCCCCAATAACCTTTTGCTGACATAGTATACAGGCTTTTGTACCTTCTTATCCTCACGTACCAGCACCACACTAATGGCGTGCTCGGTTGTAGCGAGGTATAGACACAAAATTTCTCCCTTGATAGGTTTTGATAAAATTGATGGTTCGGCGAGGTGATTTTTAAGATTCTGGAATGCGAGCTCGCATTCTTCTATCCACTCAAATTTTTTGCCCCCCCTCAAAAGGTTGAAAAATGGAAGACATCGGTCTGTAGATTTTGAGATAAATCTACTTAATGCCGCCATCCGTCCAGTTAAGCTCTGGATTCCCTTGTGCTTTCGATGTGAGTGCATATCTATCAATGCCCTAATCTTGTCAGGATTAACCTCTATCCCCCGTGCATTTACTATAAATCCAAGGAACTTTCCCGAAGACACTCCGAACGAGCACTTTTGTGGGTTAAGTTTCATATTGTATTGTCAAAGTCCAGTAAAGCATTCTGCGAGATCATCCACATGGTTATCATTATGTTTTGATTTGACTAACATGTTGTCAACATAAACTTCCATGTAATTTCCTATCTGCTCGGCAAACATCCTGTTCACCAGCCTTTGGTACGTGGCTCTAGCATTTTTGAGCCCGAAAGGCATGACATTGTAGAAATATAACCCTTCGTCAGTCATGAAGCTCGTGTGTTCCTGATCTGGTGCATGCATGGCAATCTGGTTATATCCAGAATAAGCGTCCATGAATGACATTATGCCATGACTTGCAATGGCATCTATGAGCTGATCTATCCGAGGTAAGGGTAAATAGTCTTTAGGGCATGCCTTATTAAGATATGAGTAGTCGATACAGGTTCGGCATTTGTCGTTGGGCTTCAGGACCAACAACGGATTGGTGATCCAATTAGGATAAAAGGCATCCCGTATGAATCGATTTGCTTTTAGCCAATCGACCTCTTCCTTGAGGGCCTTCTTTCTATCATCATCATCCAGGAGTCTTCGTTTTTGTTGCTTTGGGGGGAAGCTCTTGTTAATATTGAGCGCATGGCTCATGACATTCGGACTGATTCCTATCATGTTCGAGTGTGACCATGTGAACACATCCTGGTTTTCTTTCAAGAAGCAAATTAATTTATATTTTGCCTATTCAGAAAGATTCTTACCCACCTTCACCACCTTCGTGACATCTACTGCATCGAGCTCAACTTCCTCGAGCTCTTCCAGAGGTTCGAGATCAGGACTCTCATCTACTCTGGGATCGATCTCCTCATCAATCTCGAAAACAGCTTCATTACTTCTTGAATAACTACCCGTGCCTGTGCACTTGTCAGACCTTTTCCTCATATGGAAATGTTGTAGCACTCCCTTCCTGCGAGCTGGTCTCCCTTCAGCGTCCCGATGCCACTAAAAGTCGGGAACTTGATGGGCAAGTGCCTAATAGACAACACTGCTCCCAACCCAATCAGGACAAGTCTCCCGAGAAATACGTTGTAGGCTGATGAGAGGTCCACCACTACAAACTCCATCATCTTGGTTACTGAGACTGGATAGTCTCCCAAGGTTACAGGGAGTTCAATAGATCCCATACAGGCAATCCCTTCTCCTGAAAAACTGTACAACGTTGTTGCACACACTTTCAATTCATGAAGCACGAGTCCCATCTTTTCTAGAATGTCTTTGTAAAGGATATTCACTAAGCTCCCATTACCAATCAGGACTCGGCATACCCTTTTGTTCGCGAGCTGGAGAGTAATGACCGCGAGGTCGTTGTGAGGAAATTGGACATGTGATACGTCCTCTTCGGTGAATGTTATGGGTTGAGTCTCAACCCTCTGTTGTTTTGGAGCTAGTGGTTCAGGTTCATAAGGAGAACCGTCCCCAGTTTTGAGCTCGTTTACGTATCTTTTCTGGGCGTTCCTGCCCGAGTCTGCAATATGAGGTCCCCCCAAGATGGTTACTACATCCTCCCCATCAATCAGAGGGGGTCGCTCGACCTCCCGAGCTCGAAAGTTATTGTGTTAGGCAAGTTGTGCAGCTATTGCCCTCTGACTTGTTGAGGTTTGATTGGGATTTCAATTTCTGACGTACTGACCAAAATATCCCCTCGAGATCAAACCTTCGATCTCGTCCTTCAATTGGCGACATTCATTGGTCGTGTGTCCGATGTCTTTATGGAATCTACCGTATTTATTTGAGTCCCTTTTCGCCTTCTGATTCTGCATGGGGTCGGGTCGTCTGAACGGAACCTGGTTTTCATTGGCCAGGCAAATAGTCTCCCGAGTCTCGTTGAGCTCGGTATACACCTTGTATACGGAGAAATATTTATCCCCTTTCTTCTTCTTACCTCCATCAGTATCGGGGTTATTCCCTTCATTATTCTTCCTTTTAGAAGGGTTTTTCCTGGAGATTTTAAAGTTGATGGGGCCGCTAAGGTCGAGGCAAAGTTCACGTTTGTCATTGTAGCTATGGGCTGAGAGGTTAGGTTTAATGCTAACCTCGCCTCTTCCACTTTGACAAACCTCTGGGCCCTTCGATTGAACTCAGTTAGTAACCTAATAGGTTTCCTTTGTAAATCCTCCTAAAGGGGACTTCCTGGAAAAATACTAGCTCTAACGGCCATCACGTGGCCACTATCATCGACATTTCGAGCTCGGGCCACTTCTAGGTTAAATCTCGTAAGGTAACTCTTTAGCGACTCGTCTTGCTGTTGTCGGATATTGGTTAAGGTTGAGGCTTCGAGCCTGATGCCAACCATAGCTTTAAATTGCTTTTTGAATTCTCTAGCTAATTGATCCCAGGACGTGATCGAGTGTCTTCTAAACTTCTCAAACCAGTTTTTTGCTAGTCTTGTAAGAGTGGCTGGGGACAGCATACATCTGAGCTCGTAGCCAACATTGTTGGCTCGCATGATGGTGTTAAAAGTACTCAGATGACTATACCAATCTTAGTTTCCATCAAATGGTGCCACATGGGGTATTCTGAATCCTTGGGGAAATAGAGTGTTAGATATATGTGGGGCAAAAGGCTCGATCTCCTCGTCAGACTCTTCAGCCTTATCCCTGTTCCGCTCGTCTTCCAGGAGCTTGAATGCTCTTTCTAACTGATCAATCCTTTCCTGGACCAGATCAGCTGGGGATCGAACCTGGACTTAAGGGGGCTGGTTATCATTAATAACAACTCCAGCTCCCTGTCTTGGTACAGGGTAATAAGTTGGCTACTTACGACCATTCAGATGGTTTCATAGATTAAGGTTTGGGGGATTATCTCGCCCTCAATTATGGTTTAGATGATCTCGCAGATCAGGGTGATTCCCTCGATTCCCCGTATGCCTTGGCTCAGTATTGTAAATGCTTACGGACCTAGTGTAGTCTGAGCTTCCGCTTGCGTCACTTGTAGCCCTCTCTAGATGCGTGGCTCGATGATTAAGAGGTGGGTCCCCTATTGGTCTCCTTGTTCCAACAGTTTGTAATCTTGACATTTGGCTTCCCAAGGGTTGAGGAGCTCTGTGATCTCGGGTAGTCTCCCTCTCATTCCCCTATCCTGGCCTAGCATGTCAGTTTCCATCTCGACTGCCGCTACGAGATGGCCTCCATGGTGCAGGTCATGGGACCTCTCGGACTGGCGAGGAGTGCCTTATTGGTGACGGTGGATGCCTTATGGGTGATGGTGGTTGTCTCCCATTGTCAGGCTTGGATGGCCCAGAGTTTTCCCGGACGGGCTCCAAGTTGTTTCTTGCCGTATCAGGATTCGGGTTCCGAGCCATTAGGGGGGCTCGGTTATTACCCGTTCCTGTTGATAATTCTGCAGCCGAGTTGACAGTGGCCTCAACCTGTATGCTTCTCCGGGGCCTCGGCTGATTCAGCTGCGGTACTTGTTCCGCCCTCCTAACGGTCGTGCTCCCACGGGGACGTCCTCTAGGCTTACGGGGAGGTGCCTGGGTATCAGCAGCCTGTCTGGCTAATTCTTCATTGCGTTTTGTCGCCTCTGCCAACTGTTTGCGTAATTGGAAATTTTCAAGTTCCACGATAGGAACATATCTCTCGGGGTTGGAGTACAAATCCTCATCAAACCTGGGCGCATGTGGTCCTTGACAATTGGATGAATCACTCCTCTCCTCCGAGTCCGGGTCCACCATGGGCTGCTTTCCAGGTCTTCGGGGATGTTCCTCAGTACGAGGAGTTTGCTCCTCAGGTATCTGGGGCAATGGTCACCCATCAATACTGGGGTTGTTCGTAGCGGCCATTGATGATTCAGGAGGTTTTCTGACTAAAGCTCACGTCTTGATTTCATCTCTCAACGAAAGCACCAAACTATTGACATCGTTTTTCGTCAACTTAGAAATGAAGAGCAATTAAACAAAATACCAGAAGAGACAAACAATAAAAGACACGATTTTTACGTGGTTCAGCAGCCAAAATCTGCCTAGTCCACAAGTCGATGTTATTCAACTATGGAAGTCTCTCAAAGCTTTCTGGAAGCAATTTAACATAGTATTCCCCAACACAAATTTCTTAGTCCCCTACAAATGAATAGCTCACTACAAGAAAAAACAGGTTTTATAACACTTGAAAACTGCTAACCGGAAGTATTTATAACATTTTTCAAAATGCTAACGTAGCCCCTGTTATTAAAAATGTAGACTTTTCGATAATAGTTTTCAGATAATATGTTTAATGTTATCTTAAACTATTCAATAACACACATTAGTTGTTGTAATATTAAATAATAACATTCTTTTAGAGTAATTTATTACAAACTTGTAGTTTATTCTTAAATTTTTTGGATAACACTTTCCAACTGTTATAATTGATTATTTTATAGCATTTTTAGTTAATTATATTTTGTAAAGTATAACATTTTGTCACACTTATAATATATATGCAAAACAAGCATAAATATTATAAAGCCTCCACATTATTTTAATTTTGTAGTTTACACATATAATAGACTTGTAATTTTCTTGTAAAACGTTATTTATAAGTTTTTTTTTTCTTTTGCAATTAAAAAACTTTTATTGTATTTTGATAAAATATATATCATGATTGATCAAAAAATATAATATTAAATTGACATGATAAAACATGAGAATTATAACATTAACCAATTCAAATCCCTTACAATATTCAATTCAAACGATAGTTATCACCACTTCATAAAATTCTTATTGAAGTTTTGAAGTATACTCAAGACATAACAAACTATTAGTCTTCCACATGTTTACTTAAAAAATGAACAAAACATTATCAAATATTTGAAGATAGTTCATCCATCCAATCAATGATTCATTATGCACTTGTTTTAGTTGTGAATCTGTGGCGCAGGTTCACTCAACTACATAAGAAATTAAATGATTAATACTCAAAATCATACTTAATAGTAAACTAAAATAATACAAATAAAAGTACTAAAAAAATGAAAGACAAGAGGAAACTTATAAAATAAAACTTGTAAATCCTAAAATTGGCATATTTTATAGAAATATCTTTTTAATTAAAAGATCATTTTTACTTTCCCTTTATTGTGATTTTCGAAATATCATTTTCACTTTCTTGTGATTTTCGGATTATTTAGCTTAATTTTATCACAATTTTATTATAAAGGGAAGATATATCTTGTTTATTTAAAGAAAATATTTAGTACTTACTCAAAGTTGTTTATAGAATATTTCACTTTAAATTTTTGTGCAGCTCAAGATAATAAAATTCAGGAAACTGAATCTTTGATGTCATTAATTATTATTTCTATCTCGAGCATTTTGATCCGACACAGGTCTTAGATGTCTCCACCAAAATCGTATTTGCTAGATCAGCATCTTCTAAAAAACGCAATTCTTCATCAATCAAAAATATCTTCAAATATTCTTGCCTTTATTAGGAGATTCATTCTCAGCCTTTATGAGCACGAAATGGACTCTATAAATAGGTCTCTAAAGCTTTGAGAAAAAGGGAACTCTTAGATGCATAATTTGTGAGTCTTTTGTAATATTTGTGAGAGTTCCTTATTTGTATTCAAGATCATAATGTTCACATGATCTTGTGAAAAAATGAGTGTTTAGTTTTTTGTGGTGAGTTTATACCACGTTCATGAGTGAATACATATTATAATTTGAACACAACTTTTATAGTCTTCGGGAGAGGATTTTTACAAGCCTTGCGTCGGGAGGATCCAAGCATTCGCTGGCCATTGAAGGGAGTTCAAGTGGTTGAGCGTTTCAATCAAGATCAAATTAGTGAAGAGAAGTACAACAAAGTTGCGACAAATCTCAAGAGGGAGTCTTGTTTTGTTTAAGTCAATATTTTGTACTTGTGATTCTTTATTAAATTGTTTTATTCTTTGGGCGTGCCCCCAAGGAGTAGGTTATCCGAAAGGGTTTCTGAACCTTGTAAAAATCCGTTGTGTTCTTTATTGTTTTTGCACTGTCTTTTTATTGTATTCAATGTCTGTCGTGACAAGTTTGGATTCTGTCCCAACAGAACTAAAATCTGTTTAAACATTTAATTACCATTCCGCACTTGAATTAATTCACATGGTTTAATTAATTTGGTAACTACTAAAAATGGAATTTCAATTGGTATCAGAGCGGGTCACTCATTCTTGAGTGTGATCTTGGTTTATTCTGTTTGTTGTTCTTGCAATGTCTTTTTTCATAGAAGGAGGCTCCATAACTCGCCCCCCTTTACTCAATGATTCGAACTATCCATATTAGAAAGTTAGAATGAGAGCCTTCATCAAATCTCAAGATGAAAAGGCTTGGAGAGCTGTTTTGAGTGGTTGGACTCCTCGAGCAGAAAGCAATGATGTAACTAAGGTAAAATTTGAACTTGATCAGACTGATGCTGAAGATAAACTGTCCAGTTACAATAATAAAGCATTACATGCTATTTTTAATGGTGTTGGTGAAGGTTACATTAAATTGATTTCTTCATGTGTTTTGGCCAAAGATTCTTGGCAAATCCTTCAAACTCAATTTGAAGGAACTGGTGATGTTAAGCATTCTAGACTTTTTATGCTCACAACAAAATTTGAAAATGAATGAAAATGAAACCCTCACTGAATTTTATGAGAAATTGTCAGATATTGATAACGAATATTTTGCTCTTGGTGAGAAACTTGAAGAGAATGTTTTGGTTCAAAAAATTGTTAGAGTTCTCCCTGACAGGTTTTAGACTAAGCTAACTGCAATTGAAGAAGCAAAAGATCTGGACAAAATAAAAGTAGAAGAATTGATGGGTTCACTCCGAACTTTTGAACTATACCAACAAATTAGACAAAAAGGTAAAACATAAGAAATCAAGGAGAAATCTATTGCCTTGAAATCTTCTAGAGAAAAGAAGGAAAGTTCGGATGATGAGAATGATGAGATGGCTTTGTTAACGAATTTTTTTCAAAATTACATAAATAAATTGGGAAACAAAAAGGCCATATCCAAAAACCCAAAAGGTAATTTTTCTAAACCCTTTGAGACTAATAAAAATGGTATTCAGTGCAGGGAATGTGAAGGATTTGGACACATTCAATCTGAGTGTGAAAATACCTTAAAGAAGAAGAAAGTCGTGGCAGTCACTTGGAGTGATCAAGACTTTGAACAGAGTGATGAGGAAGAAAATAGTGTTGCCTTAACCTCTATTCACAAAGGTATGGTTTTTTCTTCAGTTGATTACAAGGGTTTGTTATGCCTTAATAATTCTATACAAAATAATGAGAATTCTGACATTGACTCTGATGATTCTGACTTAGATGAGGAGTCATTGAAAGAGTCTTATAAAATAATGTATGATCAATGGATGAAAGTTTGCTATGAGATTCTATTAATGGCTAGTAATAATAAAAAATTTGTTGAAAAAATTGAAGAACTTGAGATGATTATTTCTTCAAAAAAGGATGAAATTAATTCTTTGAGTAAAGAAATCGATCTTATGCAAAAGGTGTAAAAATGCTTAATCCAAGATCTAGAAATTTGGATGATAGTCTCTCTGCAGGAAAAAGGCTGGGGATTAGGATCTAATGGATCTGAATCCTCAAGAAAAACTGTTTTTGTAAAATCCTTGAATTATCCGACTGTTATGCCAACTAACCATTTTGCAAGAACAAGTAACTCTTCAGAGACCACGAAGTTGTCATCTGTTCCAATAGATCTACAACTAAAGAAAATTTCTCCGAAGAGAAACATTGGACAATTCGTACCATTTTGTCATTTTGTGGGATGAAAGGACACATAAGACCTAAGTGTTTTTCTCTATTAAATTTTTTAAAAAAGAATTATGTTAAACACTTTGGTAGCATGAATCAATTCTTGACCAAAAGAAATTCGAAATAAAAAACAATATGGGTCAAGAAAGATAACTCTGTTTGCTTGGCTACCTTTACCTGTCATAAAATACATTCATCTAGTTCATGGTACTTTGATAGCGGTTGTTAAAGACATATGACAGGTAATGCCAACATACTCACCAACTTCAAATCCTTGAAGTGTGGAGTAGTAACATTCGGGGATGGAATGACAGGAAATATTTTAGGTAAAGATACTCTAAACATTGAAGGGTTACCAAAACTGGAAAATATGTTTCTTGTTGATGGGCTAAAAGCCAACTTAATTAGCATAAGCCAAATTTGTGACCAAGGTTTTCTTGTTAATTTTTCGCATGATGAGTGTAATGTTGTAAATCAAAGTGGTGACATTGTTCTTAAAGGTTCTCGTTCTTTGGATAATTGTTACACACTCACACAAAAATTCACATGTCATGCGTCATCATCTAGTTTTAATAATACTGATTTATGGCAAGAAAAATTTGGACATATAAATTTCAAAAACTTGAAAAAGATTGCTAATGCAGGTCTCATCCGTGGTATACCCAAGCTGGGTAAAGAATCACTTGGTAAGTGTGAATCATGTCAATTGGGAAAACAGTTGAAAATTTCCCATAAAGCACTATCTGATATTAATACTTCAAATTTGTTGGAATTATTGCATATGGATCTCATGGGTCCTATACAGGTTGAAGGTATTAATGGTAAGAGATACATTTTTGTATGTGTGTATGATTTTTCTAGATTTACTTGGGTAGATTTCTTAAGAGAAAAATTAGATACATTTGAAGCTTTCCAAACTCTATGTACAAGACTAAGAGTTGAAAAAAATTGTAACATTGGAAAGATTGTAAGAATACGAAGTGATCATGGTAAGGAGTTTGAAAATTCTGTTTATGATGAATATTGTAAATCTTTTGGAATTTTTCATGAATTTTCTGCACCCAAAACCCCAGAACAAAATGGGGTAGTGGAACGAAAAAATCCTACTTTGCAGGAAATGGCCAGAGTTATGCTAAATAGAAAAAAACTCACAAAGAAATTGTGGGCTGAAGCAATTAATACTGCTTGTTACACAATTAATCATGTTTTTATGCATCCAGGTACAAATAAAACTCCATATGAGATCTGAAAAGGTAGAAAACCTAATGTCAATTATTTTCATGTATTTGGGTGTCTGTGTTATATTCTTAGAGATCGTGAGAATCTGGGCAAATTTGATGCCAAAAGCGATTTGGGAGTTTTTCTTGGATATTCCACCAATAGTAGGTATTATCGTGTTTATAACATGAGAACCCAAACTATTATTGAATCTGCTAATGTGGTTGTTGATGATCTAAATGATTTTTCTGAGTACTCCCATGAGGAGGAAATTGACAGGTTCATTGATGTTCGACAAAATAAAGAAATGGCAGATCTGACAGCACAATCTTTAGAGGAGACAACAGCTACTGATGATGTATCAGACGCTGATTCTGTCGAAGCAACAACTGGACAAACAGAGAAGGAAAATCCAGTTATTTCTTCTGACTCCGTTCAAAAAGAACCATCAACCAGAGTAAAAAAGAATCACCCTTCTAATCTCATTTTGGGAAATCTTGGAGAGTATGGTCACTCGAAAGAGGTATGTAAACTTGGTTCAATTTGTTTGTTTTACTTCTACATTGGAACCAAAAAATGTGAAGGAAGCCTTAAATGATGAATCATGGATCAATGCTATGCAAGAAGAGCTAGATCAATTCACAAGGAATGAGGTATGGATCCTTGTCCCTAGACCGAGTCATACTAATATTATAGGTACAAAGCGGATGTTTAAAAATAAAACTGATGAACTTGGGACCATAATAAGAAATAAAGCTAGACTAGTTGCAGAGGTGTAATGCCCCGAAATCCCCAATGCGGTTTAATGGCTGGATTAGTAGGCCGGGAGGGCCATAATTGTCTTATTATGCCATTAAATGATTATATGCATGTTTATGTGAATTATATTATAATATGATGTTAAATCCATGCATGTGGGTCCACATTTCTTTACAGGAGTGTTTTGGTAATTTAGCCCATTGAGGTGTAAGTGTATATTTGTATGCATGTCGGTGACATATTGTTGAGACCACATTATAATGTGGATTTGTTCGAGCCATTCGGCATGAGACGATCTTGAGTGCAAATTAGTAGTTTAGTCATAACGGGATTGAGTTCGGGGCTCAAGGCAAGTCTCAGGGTGATTTGAATGATTAGAGCATTGCCAGGAATTAAAGGGTAACGAGATATGAATTATTGGTAATTGAGAATATCGAGAATAGCGGGAATTGGAGGGTGTTAATTATGATTAACGAAATGGGTGGAAAAGATCAATTTTACCCTTGGGAGTCTTTAGAAAGCTTTAAGTGACCTAGGGGAAAAAGGGTCTTTTTACCATGTGATATGTTTAAAGCCATTGAAGGCTGTAGAAGGAAGGGAAAAATAGAGCATAGAAAGCACCTTCTCCCGTACCTATTTTCTCTCCTTTTCTTCTTGGATTTTTGAGCTTAAGTTGAGGAACCAAGCTTAGGAAATAAGTCTTGCGGGCTTGGGAGTGTGTTCCACCATTGATGCATCATAATCTGAACTTAAGGTAAGTTTCTAGCCATTAAATCTCTGGTTTGCTCTGTTTTTGTCTTGGTTTTCAGCTGAGATTTCTAGGTAGGTTAAATGGATTTTATTGGAGTTTTTGGCTAGGGTTCTTGGGGTTGTGATGCTTAGGACATGTGGGGATGATATTTGGGTTCATTTGGCACTTAATTTGATGTTTGGAAGCATTGGAATCAAGTTGGAAATGAAGGAGTCGAAGGGTAAAAGTTAAGGGGCAAAACTGGCTGGGTGTAGCGCTATAGCGCCCACAAGGGAGCGCTACCCAGAGTTGTGCTTGGGCAGTTTTGGTTCTGAGATGAGCACTGGGGCGCTAGTGAGTAGCGCTGGGGCACTACTTTGTTCCTTCAGAATCCCGTTTTGAGTGTTTTTAAGAGATTTTGGCGGTTTCAATCCTTAAGGCCTGGGATCGAATTTACTCACCGTGTGGGTACATTTCGAGGTCCCGAGAGTGGGGCTTAGGTCAAGACCCTATTATTGTTGATTTTCATTAATGAAGGTTATAATTGGTTATGATTAGGTAACCATTAAGGAATCAAAAGGTCGATCGTTCTCAGGGGTCGTTCTTGTTCTATTTCTCACTCGAACGAGAGATAAGAAAACTGCACCCCATATGTGACATGCATGGTTATTCATGAGGCAAATTGAATTTTTAAATGTGGACATGGATTGAATATTGAATGCTTAGAAAATCTTGCTCACTTGTGTATGGCATTGACTGAATAGTCAGAATTGGCAATAGTGTCAGTATCAACTGTGAAGCTGTGACTCATTAGTCAAGTTTGGCAGTGGTACTGGGCACTGGTCACACAGTGCTGACTCATAAGTCAGGAACGACCTTAGTGTGTTCAATGCCAGCCAACAAAGATTATATCTAATCGACATCTGCATTAAATGACTCAGAAGAGCGTTAATGCCGGACCAACCTCAAGTTCGATGAATACTATAAGCGCTTATCTAGCCAAAGGCTAGTTACTTAGAGCCACAGTGACTATTTAGTCACATGGCTGTGGGTGCTGAGCCCCATGTGACTTACCCATCATTCACTCATTTGTTTAAGCTAGGGATTTACCCAGCAGTCATTCATCTGTTTTAGCTAGTGACTTGCTCGTCAGTCACTCCTTATGGTTTACCAGAACTTCAAATGTTAAACCACTCATTTGACTAGAGCTATAAGCTCCTTCATGGTTAATGTAACCACAAAGTGATATTCACTCATCTGTTCAGAGCTATAAGCTCTGTATGATTATCATGATCATCATTTGATATTTTCTGCTTGCATTATTATGTTTTCTTGCTAGGCTTTGGCTCATGGGTGCTATGTGCTGCAGGTAAAGGGAAAGCAAAGCTCACCCAACCTTGAGTGGAGAGCTTAGGTGGTGCTGTGTACATATGCGGCCGCTTGACCACCACGGCCAAGGAGTTCACAGAGGGACTAGGGGGTTTACCCTATTTTTTCCACTTAGGTCGGCGGGTTGTAAATTTCATACCGTAATGACCATTTTGAGTTGTAAATAACTTTTATAGTGTTTTGATGGGCTCATGAACAGTTTTATGTTTTAAATAAAATATATCCTTTCCTTTTGATTGGTTTTCCACCTTAACCTGTTAATAACACCTAGAAGCACGTTTTTAACCAAAGAACTCAGGTAGCGAGTTAAATTCACGGTTCAACGTTCACCGTAACGGTCTTGGGGTAACCAGGGTGATACAACTTGCTATCAGAGTGTGCCAAGGTTAGGGTTCCTGTAGACTGGCTGGGCATGTACACTCACCACTGAAGAAAAGCTTGACTCATGGTTTGGTAACTATTTATGTAGTTATATGTATAACTGCTTAAATATAGTATAAATGCTTTACCTGTATACATGAGACACCATGTTAAACATGTGCCCTGAATAATACATCTTCAGTAACCGTGTGCTAAATAGTACTGAAATTGTTGGAACATACTTATTAGTATTGTTGATTGTGAATTATTATGTGATACATGTGAGTGCTAAATGCTATAATCATGTATCTATTTGTATATTTGTGTGACTGTGGAATATGATAATTATCTGCTTGTTCTTGGACCGTAAGGCGACAAGAGGTTTAGTTATCACTACCTGACTGGCCGTATTGACTATTGTTTCAACAAGGTATAAGTTGATAAGAATGAATCCAGGGAAGACAGATACAGCAACTGGCCAGAGTGATCAAGGCCAGAATAATAATATTAATCAGGGTCAAGAAAATGACCAGGGACAGATTCCACAGCCAGCTCCTGCAAACTGGTAGCAGTTATTTAACGATCTGCAGGCTACAGTGTTGAGGCAGGGAGAAGAACTCTGCCTCCTGAGACAACAGCAAGCACCTGCAGTGGCCAGTGTATCAGAGGCACCTTCTGTGTCGGTGCCAGCAGCTGCCTGAGGTTGGTAATAAATGGGAGCCTCTCTATGAAAGGTTCAGGAAGCAGCAACCTCTAGTTTTTTAGGGCAGTGCAGATCCTGCCAAGGCAGAGCAGTGGATGAGTATGATTACCACCATTCTGGACTTCATGAGGGTGACTGGTAATGAAAGGGTGGCTTGTTCCACTTATATGTTTTGGGAGGATGCCCGAATTTGGTGGGAGGTTATTACCCAGACCAGAAACATCAATGCCCTGAGTTGGGAAAAGTTTCAGACTCTGTTCAATGAGAAATATTATAATGATGCTATCAGGGCAACAAAGGCTGAGGAGTTCATCAGATTGCTTCAGGGAAGTTTGTCAGTAATTGAGTATGCCCTGAAGTTTGATCGTTTAGCAAAGTTTTCCATGGAGCTGGTTCCCACTGATGGGACCAGGATGGAGAGATTTCTCTAGGGGCTACAACCTAGATTAGCCCGGGATGTTCGCATCACTACTGTGGCAAGGGTTACTACCTATGCACAGGTGGTCGAGAAGGCACTTACAGCTGAGAGTGCAGAGAACAAGATCTGGTGAGACAGTGCAGCCAGAAAGGAATTTAGGAGAACAGGTTCTCCTTTTGTGGGTTCAAGTAGGGGTGGAGGCCCTAGTGATCAAAAGAGGAAGGCCCCTGACACCTTCCCAGTTCTAGGTCCTGATAGGCGTCCCTGTGGTATTTCAATGGGTCGTCAATGTGGTAGTGAAGCATGGAAGACTCATCTTGAATGCCCTAGATGCAATAGGCGTCATTTGGGAGAGTGTAGGGCAAAGGCCTGCAATCTGTGTGGAGTAGTAGGTCATTTTAAGAAAGAGTTCCCTAAGGCAAGAAAGGAAGAACCCAAGAAAGCAGACAGCTCGGGCCCATCTCGAGTGTTCGCATTAACACAAGCAGAAGCTGAGGCTTCTCCCTCAGTGGCTACAGGTCAGATTCTTAGTGCTGGAACCCCTTATAATGTTTTGATTGATTCTGGTGCTACACATTCTTTTGTTGCTAGTAGTATTATTGATAGACTGTGCAGGCCCTGTGATTTTTATGCTGTGGGGTTTGGAACTTTGTTACCCACTGGGGAATTAGTGGTATCCAAGAGATGGGTCAGATCTTTGCCAATGACAGTGGAGGGCAAAGAGTTATCAGTGGATTTGATAAAGTTTGTTATGACTGACTTCGACATGATACTGGGTATGGATTGGTTGGTAAAGTATGGGGCAACCATTGATTGTAGGAGGAAGATGGTCACCTTTGAGCCTGAAGGTGAGGATCTTTTTGTGTTTGTTGGTACTGTGCATGGACCTCGCATACCTATGATTTCTGTTTTGAGGGCTAGGGATCTATTGCAAGGAGGTTTCATTGGATTCTTGGCCAGTGTGGTTGACACCACTCAGGTCATGCCAGTGAGACCAGAAGATACCAGACTTTTTTGTGAATTCCTGGATGTGTTTCCAAAATATTTGTCAGGGTTGCCACCACACAGAGAGATAGAGTTCATGATAGAACTAGCACCAGGGATGGAGCCAGTGTCTAGAGCACCTTACAGAATGGCCCCAGCTGAGTTGAAAGAATTAAAGGTACAGTTGCAAGAGCTGTTGGATTTGGGTTTTATCAGACCTAGTTTCTCACCTTGGGGAGCGCCAGTGTTGTTTGTGAAAAAGAAAGATGGTTCTCTAAGGATGTGCATTGATTATAGAGAACTGAATAAGTTAACAATCAAGAACAAGTATCCTTTGCTAAGGATAGATGATATGTTTGATCAGTTGCAAGGTAAGAAGGTATTCTCAAAGATCGACCTTCGTTCTGGTTATCATTAGTTGAGGGACAAGGAGGGAGACATACCGAAGACTGCTTTTCGTACCAGGTATGGGCATTATGAGTTCTTAGTCTTGTCTTTTGGATTGAGTAATTGTTAGAGAATATATATTATTGCTCAATGGAATTATGGAAAAACCAAATACAACTCTATGCAAAAATACAATGGACAAGATAATATGATTAAATAAATATTACAACTCAATTGCTCAAAATACAAGTAAATAAAAAGATGTAGAAGAAGAAGATTACAAACTCAATACTATAACAATACAAGTAAATAAAAAGAACAAAAGAATGAAAACACAAACTCTCACACAACCAAAGTGTAGAGTAGTGGGGATCACCAACTTGAACAAGGTTCAAAACCTTTGTCCAAAAGCTTATTTCCCCCTATTCTCTAAGCACTAAGGGATCTCTCTAGGAAATAGCTCTCTGGAATTATCAAGCCTTTTGGTGTATTTTTCAGCCAAGTGCTTTGTGGATGAAAAAAGGTAGTGTCTTACAAGTGAGCATTAGGCTCTTATTTATAGAGTTTGAGATACCCCTTTGAATTTCAAATTCCACCAACCCTCATGGTTGTTACCAATGTTTAATTGGATGTTTATGGAATTAAAATGGAGATTTGGGAGTTATTTGGGATGTTAGAACCGTTCAATTTGGAAAAAACTGAAAATTCACATAGGCTGCCAGCCTCACTGGCCGCAGCCACAACTTTTCAGTGGCCGCGGCCACTAGCTTCTGTCCCCCAGGCCGTGGCCACTGAAAGTCAGTGGCCGCGGTCATAGGCCATTTTCAGCACAAAAAAGTCATTTTTCCAAAACGTTCCAAAATGTCCCAAATCCTTTCCCACATGATTTTGTAACCTCCAAACACCTTTTGGGAGTAAAAAACATGTCTCCAACAGTCATATATCATCATGACTTTATGAAATCCAATCTCTAATGTGTAACATATAATATACACATTATTGGGTAATATTTGGGAGTTACAAATTTGTAACTAATTTTGTAACTCCAAAATATGTCACATTTGGGCACACACATTAGTCCAATTTTGTGACTCTCAATAATATGTTACAAGGTGTGACAAATCACATTTGTGTGACAAATCACATTTTGTCACATTATTTAATCTAATATTATATTATATGAAATAATATAACAGTAATGCCCCTGCTACTTTTATGGATCTGATGAACAGAGTGTTCAAGGATTATCTAGACCAGTTTGTGATTGTCTTCATCGATGATATCCTAGTATATTCTCAGTCTGAGTCAGAGCATGAGTAGCATCTGAGGTTGGTTCTACAGAGACTGAGGGAACACAGATTGTTTGCAAAGTTCAAGAAATGTGAATTCTGGTTATCTCATGTATCTTTTCTTGGGCACATTGTCAGTAAGGAGTGGATTAAGGTAGATCCAGCAAAGATTGAGGCAGTCAGAGATTGGCCGAGGCCAAAGAATGCTTCTAAGGTTAGAAGTTTCCTTGGATTGGCAAGTTATTATAGGTGTTTCGTGGAAGGGTTCTCAAAGATTGCTACTGCATTGACTAAGCTGACACGCAAGAGTTAGAAGTTTGTGTGGTCAGAAAAATGTGAGAACAGCTTTCAGGAACTGAAGCAGAGATTAATTACAGCTCCGATTATGAGTCTTCCGACAGATCAGGAGAAGTTTGTGATTTATTGTGATGCTTCACATCAAGGTTTGGGTTGTATTCTGATGTAGTCAGAGAAGGTAATTGCTTATGCCTCTCGTCAGCTGAAGGAGTATGAAAAGAGATATCCCACTCATGATTTAGAGTTGGCAGTTGTGGTCTTTGCTTTAAAGATATGGAGGCATTATCTTTATGGGGAGAAATGTGAGATCTATACAGACCACAAGAGCCTGAAATACTTCTTCACCCATAAGGATTTGAATATGAGACAAATGCGTTGGCTGGAGTTAGTAAAAGATTATGATTGTGAGATTTTGTATCATCCAGGAAAAGACAACGTGGTAGCTGATGCTTTAAGCCGGAAAGGTCCGGGGCAGATTTATGGTGCGAGGCTGATAGCCAGAGAGTTAGCAGAGGATATGAACAGAGCTGGTATAGAGTTTCTGGTGGGCCAGTTGGCCAATATTACGCTGTAGTCTACACTATTGGAGAGAATCAAGGAGGGTCAGTTGAGTGATCCACAATTGATCAAGATCAGAGAGGATGTTATGGCTGGAGCATCCTGAGATTATGCAGTGTCTGATTTGGGCTTGTTGAGATACAAGGGGCGGATATGTGTTCCGTTAGACACTGCTATGAGGCGAGAGATTCTGGATGAATCTCATACTACACCTTACTCTTTGCATCCAGGCACCACAAAGATGTATCAGGATGTGAGATTGTTGTATTGGTGGCTAGGGATGAAGAGGGATGTAGTGGAATATGTGGCTAAGTGCTTGACATGTCAACAGGTCAAGGCTGAGCATCAGAGGCCGGTAGGATTATTGCAGCCTCTGGATATCCCAGAGTGGAAATGGGAGGACATCACGATGGATTTCATGGTGGGGTTACCCAGGACTGTTAGTCAGCATGACTCTATTTGGGTGATAGTGGATCGCTATACCAAGTCAGATCACTTATTGCCAGTGAGGACTACCTATACAGTTGACCAGTATGCATATCTCTATGTGAGAGAGATCGTGCGCCTTCATGGAGTGCCTAGGATGATCGTGTCAGATTGGGACCCCACTTTTACTTACAAGTTATGGGGGAGTTTACAAAAGGCCATGGGAACACAGTTGAAGTTCAGTACTGCTTATCATCTTCAGACAGATGGGCAATCTGAGAGGACGATCCAGATATTGGAAGACATGTTGCGAGCATGTGTGTTGGACTTTGGTGGATCTTGGAGTAAGTATCTGCCTTTGATAGAGTTTTCCTACAACAAAAGTTATCAGTCTACCATTAGAGTTGCACCTTATGAGATTTTGTATGGTAGGAAGTGCAGATCTCCCATTCATTGGGATGAGACAGGTGAAAGGAGATACTTGGGTCCTGAGGCAGTTCAGAGGACCAGTGAGGCCATTGAGAATATTAGAGCTCGGATGATCGCTTCTCAGAGTAGGCAGAAAAGTTATGCAGATCCCAAGCACAGGAACGTAGAGTTCCAAGTGGGAGACTATGTTTTCCTTAGAGTCTCGCCATGGAAAGGGGTGAGAAGGTTTGGGAAGAAGGGCAAGCTGAGCCCTAGATTTGTAGGTCCATTTGAGATCCTGGAGAGGGTTGGTCAAGTGGCTTACAGATTGGCCTTGCCTCTGGCGTTGTCAGCCGTGCATAACGTGTTTCATTTTTCAGCTCTTCAGAGGTATGTATCTGATGTGACACATATTTTGAGCTATGAAGAACTAGAACTTGAGACAGATCTCTCCTTTGAGGAGCATCCAATCCAGATACTTGACAGAAAGGATAAGGTCCTTAGGAATAAGACGATACCTTTGGTTAAGGTATTGTGGAGGAACAACAAGGTCGAGGAAGCGACCTGGGAGCTGGAGTCAGATATGCAGAGTCAGTATCTCGAGTTGTTCAGGTAAATTTCGAGGATGAAATTTATGTAAGGAAGGGATAGTTGTAATGCCCCGAAATCCCTAATGCGGTTTAATGGCTGGATTAGTAGGCCGGGAGGGCCATAATTGCCTTATTATGCCATTAAATGATTATATGCATGTTTATGTGAATTATATTATAATATGATGTTAAATGCATGCATGTGGGTCCACATTTCTTTATAGGGGTGTTTTGGTAATTTGGCCCATTGAGGGCGCAAGTGTATATTTGTATGCATGTCGGTGACATATTGTTGAGACCACATTATAATGTGGATTTGTTCGAGCATTCGGCATGAGATGATCTTGAGTGTAAATTAGTAGTTTAGTCATAACAGGATTGAGTTCAGGGCTCGGGGCGAGTCTCGGGGAGATTTTAATGATTAGAGCGTTGCAGGGAATTAAAGGGTAACGAGATATGAATTATTGGTAATTGAGAATATGGAGAATAGCGGGAATTGGAAGGTGTTAATTATGATTAACGAAATGGGTGGAAAAGATCAATTTTACCCTTGGGAGTCTTTAGAAAGCTTTAAGTGACCTAGGGGAAAAAGGGTCTTTTCACCATGTGATATGTTTAAAGCCATTGAAGGCTGTAGAAGGAAGGGAAAAATGGAGCATAGAAAGCACCTTCTCCCGTACCTATTTTCTCTCCTTTTCTTCTTGGATTTTTGAGCTTAAGTTGAGGAACCAAGCTTGGGAAAAAAGTCTTGCGGGCTTGGGAGTGTGTTCCACCATTGATGCATCATAATCTGAACTTGAGTTAAGTTTCTAGTCATTAAATCTCTGGTTTGCTCTGTTTTTGTCTTGGTTTTCAGCTGAGATTTCTAGGTAGGTTAAATGGATTTTATTGGAGTTTTTGGCTAGGGTTCTTGGGGTTGTGATGCTTAGGACATGTGGGGATGATTTTTGGGTTCATTTGGCACTTAATTTGATGTTTGGAAGCATTGGAATCAAGTTGGAAATGAAGGAGTCGAAGGGGAAACGTTAAGGGGCAAAACTGGCTGGGTGTAGCGCTATAGCGCCCACAAGGGAGCGCTACAGCGCTACCCAGAGTTGTGCTTGGGCGGTTTTGGTTCTGAGATGAGCGCTGGGGCGCTAGTGAGTAGCGCAGGGGCGCTAGTGAGTAGCGCAGGGGCGCTACTTTGTTCCTTCAAAATTCCGTTTTGAGTGTTTTTAAGGGTTTTTGGCTCGAGGTTTCAATCCTTAAGGCCCAAGATCTAATCTACTCACCGTGTGGGTACATTTCGAGGTCCAGAGAGTAGGGTTTAGGTCCAGATCCTATTATTGTTGATTTTCATTAATGAAGGTTATAATTGGTTATGATTAGGTAACCGTTAAGGAATCAAAAGGTCGATCATTCTCAGGGGTCATTCTTATTCTATTTCTCTCTCGAACGAGAGGTAAGAAAACCGCACCCCATATGTGACATGCATGGTTATTCATGAGGAAAATTGAATTTTTAAATGTGGACATGGATTGAATATTGAATGCTTAGCAAATCTTGCTCACTTGTGCATGGCATTGACTGAATAGTCAGAATTGGCAATAGTGTCAGTATCAACTGTGAAGCTGTGACTCATTAGTCAAGTTTGGCAGTGGTACTGGGCACTGGTCACACAGTGCTGACTCATAAGTCAGGAACGACCTTAGTGTGTTCAACGCCAGCCAACAAAGATTATATCTAATCGACATCTGCATTAAATGACTCAGAAGAGCGTTAATGCCGGACCAACCTCAAGTTCGATGAATACTATAAGCGCTTATCTAGCCAAAGGCTAGTTACTTAGAGCCACAGTGACTATTTAGTCACATGGCTGTGGTTGATGAGCCCCGTGTGACATACCCATCATTCACTCATATGTTTAAGCTAGTGACTTACCCAGCAGTCACTCATCTGTTTAAGCTAGTGACTTGCTCGTCAGTCACTCATTATGCTTTACCAGAACCTCAAGTATTAAACCACTCATTTGACTAAGAGCTATAAGCTCCTTCATGGTTAATGTAACCACAAAGTGATATTCACTCATCTGTTCAGAGCTATAAGCTCTGTATGATAATCATGATCATCATTTGATATTATCTGCTTGCATTATTATGTTTTCTTGCTGGGCTTTGGCTCATGGGTGCTATGTGGTGCAGGTAAAGGGAAAGCAAAGCTCACCCAGCCTTGAGTGGAGAGCTTAGGTGGTGTTGTACATATGCAGCAGCTTGACCACCACGGCCAAGGAGTTCTCAGAGGGACTAGGGGGTTTACCCTATTTTTACCACTTAGGTTGGCGGGTTGTAAATTTCAAACCGTAATGACCATTTTGAGTTGTAAATAACTTGTATAATGTTTTGATGGGCCCATGAACATTTTTATGTTTTAAATAAAATATATCCTTTCCTTTTGATTGGTTTTCCACCTTAACCTATTAATAACACCTAGAAGCACGTTTTTAACCAAAGAACTCGGGTAGCGAGTTAAATTCACGGTTCAACGTTCACCATAACGGGCTTGGGGTAACCAGGGCGTTACAATAGGGGTACACTCAAGTTGAAGGAATTGATTTTGATGAGACATTTTCCCCTGTTGCAAGACTTGAATCCATAAGATTATTACTAGCTATTTCATGTGTTCTTGGTTTTAAATTGTTCCAAATGGATGTCAAATCCACTTTTTTAAATGTATTCTTGAATGAAGAAGCTTATGTGGAACAACCCAAAGGGTTTGAGGATCCTTACTGTCCTAATCATGTTTTTAAATTGCAAAAAGCTTTGTATGGGCTGAAACAAGCCCCACAGGCTTGGTATGAGAGACTAACTCATTTTTTGGTCTCAAAAGGACACAAGAGAGGGAGAGAAGACAAAACACTTTTTATCAAAAATGTTGATACAAATATTATGATAGCATAAATATATGTTGATGATATAGTGTTTGGTTCTACTAATGATTCTCTAGTGCAGGAATTTGTGAAACAAATGCAGGAAGAGTTTGAGATGAGCATGGTAGGAGAACTCAATTTTTTCTTAGGACTCCAAGTGAAGCAGTCAGACGAGGGAATTTTCATTTCACAAAGCAAGTATGCTAGAAATTTAGTGAAGAGATTTGGACTCGAAGCATCTAAACCTGCTAAAACTCCCATGGGTACTACTGTCAAATTATCTAAAGATGAGAATGGGAAGAAAGTTGACCCAACTCTTTACAGGAGTATGACTGGGAGTCTCCTATACTTAACTGCTAGTCGCCCTGACATCAGTTATAGTGTTGGAGTGTGTGCACGTTTCCAAGGGAACCCCATGGAGTCTCATGTGACTGCTGTAAAAAGAATTATTCGTTACATCAATAATACTCTTGATTTAGGCATTTGGTACTCCAAAGAAACAAATTCTAACCTTGTGTGTTATAGTGATGCAGATTGGGCAGGAAACACTAATGACCGAAAAAATACAAGTGGAGGTTGTTTTTACTTAGGAAACAATTTGGTCTCCTAGCATAGTAAAAAACAAAACTCCATCTCCTTGTCAACAGCTGAAGCTGAGTACATAGCTGCTGGAAGTTGTTGTACTCAACTTTTGTGGATGAAACAAATGTTGGCAGACTATGGGTTTGATATTGAAAATTTAACCATTTTTTGTGATAATACAAGTGCTATTAATATCTCCAAAAATCTTGTTCAGCACTCTCGCACCAAACGTATTGGCATTCGTCATCATTTTATTAGGGAACTTGTTGAAAACAAAACATTGATTTTAGAATATGTTGAGACTAATAAACAAATTGCAGATATTTTTACAAAAGCTTTAGACACGACCAGATTTTATTCCCTCAGGAAATCCTTGGGGGTTTGTTTTATTTGAAATTGCCAACAATTGATTGTCTTGCCTTGCATATGTGTTTGTGTAAATCTCTTGTCCTATTTGGAAGAAATTTGATGAGCATATTTTTTTTTAATTTTAGAAAATGAACGTTATAATTCTTATACTTTGTGAGGAATAAAAACCATATTTGAAAAATTATAGACCATCCAATTTATATTTGATCAAATCATTATGTTTATTTTTGTATGAGCATTCCTTGATCCAGTTTCTTTTTCAGGCTCCATTTTGGAAAAGAGCTACCTATACTGATGTGTGAAAGCTGACACTGAGTAAGTTGGTACCAGGTAATTAGCAATTATATTGGAGGATACTCTACCAGTGTAAAGGGCTACCATCAATATAAGAGTTATAGGTTCCATTATGGTTACAATTTGAAAAAGGCTACAATTGCCAAATATGAGCAATGACCCTAGCTTTAAAAGGCCAAAAAGAAACGCCAAATTAACTACACATGCACATACATATGCCTGTTGACTAAACTGTGCGAGATTGTTGTAAGACTCATACATATAATGAATTGATTAAAATGTGTTTTGTGATTGGTATACTTTTCGAATTATGGTCATTTAGTATTTTAATTATAACTCATTTTTCTAAATTGAAAAAAAATGGTTATCTTGTTTCTCTTAAACAAGACTTGGGATTTACATAGACACATATGGTATGGCAATTTACATTTTATTTTCGGCAACTTTTTTCTAAAAAATAAAATAAAATATGTTTTTTGACCGTTTACTTGAAAAAAATTCAAGTTTGAAAAACTAATTGATGCAATTTATTTGTTTTATCTCAATATATCCAAAATCATGCAAAAAGTTTCCAATTTTGAGGTGTGAAAGAATTTGTTTTAAAAAGGAGATATTTTGGCATTTATCATATTAAATTCGGTTACCCATTTTCAAACTTGCCTCATTTGTGCACCGAATACTCTATATATTCGGATTCACTTTGGTTGTTTAATTCTCAGTGTTTTCTTGTTTTTCTCTCTCACTTATAACCTAAGTGTTTAGGGTTTTGTTCTTTGTGTGTTTCATTTGTTCTTTCTTAGGAGCCATGAAGACCCTTGATCGTGGTTCTTCCTCCAAATCTGTGAAGTCTCAGAAGGAGACAGTTCCTGAGACAGTTCCCACTGCCACTCCGACTGCTCCAGCATCCATCTCTGTTGTCTCACCTCCTACAGGTCGTCGACCCAAGACCACAGCAAGAAAGAAGGTTCTTGCTCTTCCGGGTCCTGAAGGAGCTACTTTGATTGGGGCTACAAGTAAAGGAGTTACCTTTCCCAACCTTGATGCTCAGCAAAACCTAGCCTCGGTGGTTCCACTCGCCTCATCCGAAGGTCAAGTAAAATCCAATCCTCCCCTGAATACAAGTCATTCCCAATCAGTCTCCACTGATGCTGTGTCTGATCCATCTGAACATGACTTTGAATCTTCGTTATCCCCTGATGTGTTGACCCCCAAGGCAAAGGGCAAACACAAATCCAAAGCCGATGGAACGAAGAGAACCAAGAAGGCCAAAGTGGTTCCAAAAAAAAGGTACCAGCTCCATCTCTGATTCATCTCCTTTATCAAGATTCAAATTGAAGGCAAAAATCAACCCACCTCTTTGCACCTTGTCAGAGGATGTTTCTCTTGAACAGAAGACTCACTGCCTAAGTTGGACCCTTCCTTGATCGAGCCAATTCCTGAAGTTCCTCTTGAAGATTTGGAGGAAGAGACTGAATCTGAAGAAGACCCATCAGAAACCACTCCTGTTGCATTTGACCCAAAGGGCACAACACCATTGGCATCTCCCGAATTGTCTACCAAACTCACTAAACAAAAAGGTGCCCCTGTCTGTACCTCAGGTTCTTTCAAAGCTCATTCTCTTACTTTCTGTTTTAATGATAATGAGAAACATATGCAATTTTATGAGCATCATCACTTTATTAGTGAGCGCAATTTCCTTTTTGCTCCTCATCGTGTTTTTGGGGTCTTACTTACTTTAGAGGAAAGGGGTTGGTTACGATCTTTGTCTGACTTTGATGGGTTTGTGCCTCGGGTTGTTAAGGAATTTTATGCAAATTTGAATGATGATTTGTTAGATCAGACTTCTTTTATGTTTCATAAAGTGTATGTTAGGGGTCATTGGTATAAGTTTAGTCCTACTAAAATTGCTAAGGCCCTCAATCTCGTTCCTGTTGAGATTGATGATTCTATTGAGTTTGCAAAGGATCAAGTCTTGTCTGAATTGGTTGGTCAGGCTATGGTGTGGGAACCAAGCGCCTCTCTACGAGTCTCGGATCTTACTCACTATTATGGTGCATTCTTCAAATTTGCAATGTTTAATTGGATGCCTACCACTCATTCCTCGACCATCACTCAAGATATGGCTTTTCTATTGTTCAAAATTGGGACTGGTGTCACCATCGATCTTGCTACTGTTATTTTTTATCAAATCATGTCCTTGAGTGGTGCCAAATGAAAGGGTCAACACTTGATGTTTCCGCAAGTCATTTACAAACTTTTGGACTCTCAGCGTCCTTTGAAGAAGTCCCATGAGACCTTGACTTCTCCTTTGGTTGGTCCTACCTACACTGTCAAAGATGACCATGCTCCGTCCACTACTCGAAAGGTCATAGGCATTAATCTGGCTGGTTCTGGGTTTGGCAATGTCGCGCCTGACACTCCTGCTGTCCCGACTGCTCTTGCTTCTGTCCAGACGGGAATTGCAAGTCTCTTCAAGTGGTTCACTCACATGGAGGATACTCAGCGCAAAATTCTTGCTTCGTTGGCCATTATCAATGCATCTACCACTCCTGCTCCATGATGGTTACCGTTCCTTTCAATCTATTTTTATTTGCTTTTGCTAAATGTAAAAGAACACTAGATGTGCATTTCTTTTGGTTTTGTTTCCTTTGTTCTTTGGCATTTTCTTAGACAATGAGGGGGAGAGAGTGTAAATCACTCTATTTTTGGTGCTTTGATTATGTTGGTTGACCTACAGTTTCTCATTAGCTTTTGTTAATTGTTTTTGTCTTGTGCTTTGGTTAATTTTGGTAGGGGGAGTCATTTTGTAACTCTTGTGAATTTGAGCACTCATTTGTTTCATGCAGGGATCTTTTAAAAAAAAAATAGATATGCCTTGTCTATAAAATTGCCAAAGGGGGAGATCGTAAATCCTAAAATTGGCATATTTTTTAGAAATATCTTTTTAATTAAAAGATCATTTTTACTTTTCCTTTATTGTGATTTTCGGAATATCACTTTCCCTTTCTTGTGATTTTCAAATTATTTAGCTTAATTTTATCACAATTTGATTATAAATGGAAGATATATCTTGTTTATTTAAAGCAAATATTCAGTACTTACTCAAAGTCGTTTCTGGAATATTTGACTTTAAATTTTCGTGCAGCTCAAGATAATAAAATTTAGGAAACTGAAACTTTGATGTCATTAATTATTATTTCTATCTTGAACATTTTGATCTGACACAGGTCTTACCTGTCTCCACCAAAATCGTATCTGTCGAACCAACATCTTCTAAAAAAGGCAATTCTTCATCAATCAAGAATATCATCAAATATTCTTGCCTTTATTAGGAGATTCATTCTCAGCCTTTATGAGAACGAAATAGACTCTATAAATAGGTCTCTAAGACTTTGAGAAAAAGGGAACTCTTAGATGCATAATTTGTGAGTCTTTTGTATATTTGTGAGAGTTCCTTATTTGTATTCAAGAACATAGTATTCACAGGATCTTGTGAAAAAATGAGAGTTTAATTTTTTGTGGTGAGTTTATACCACATTCATGAGTGAATACACATTGTAATTTGAACACAACTTTTATAGTCTTCGGGAGATGATTTTTACAAGCCTTGCGTCGAGAAGATGCAAGCACTCACTGGCCATTGAAGGAAGTTCAAGTGGTTGAGCGTTTCAATCAAGATTAGATTAGTGAAGAGAAGTACAACAAAGTTGCGGCAAATCTCAAGAGGGAGTCTTGTTTTGTTTAAGTCAATATTTTGTACTTGTAATTCTTTATTAATTGGTTTTATTCTCTGGGCGTGGCCCCAAGGAGTAGGTTATCCGAAATGGTTTCTGAACCTTGTAAAAATTTGTTGTGTTCTTTATTGTTTTTGCACTGTCTTTTTATTGTATTCAGTGTCTGTCGTGATAAGTTCGGATTCTGTTCTGACAAAACTGAAATATGTTTAAACATTTAATTACTATTCTGCACTTGAATTAGTTCACATGGTTTAATTAATTTGGTAACTACTAAAAACGGAATTTCAAAACTCATTTTGTCAAAGAAAATATTCAGTCATACTAAGAAAATTAAAACACTAATGTTTAATACAATCTCAGGTAGTAATACAAACTCAATCACTCTCATTATCTTCTACTAATCCTGCCACAATATGTGACATCTCATTCCATTTTATTCACTTGAAAAGTAATTTCTAAATATGTATGTGCCTTTTATTTTGTTTTAAGCTTCAAGATACATATATGTATATATTAATTGAAGTTTATTATTTGAATTGACATATAAACTATCACAGATTTTATTGCTCAATAAACACCTTAAAAATGCAAGCATGCCTTAATAATCTAACCCCAAATAAATATGATGAATCAACAACTGATACTGCTACAGGGAGAAACAGGAATTCTATGAAACAAGAAAGTAAACTATTATGGTTGAAGCTTGGATGAATAAAAATAAGGCAATCATTTTAAAGAAATATATCTATACTTCTATAGAAAATATAAATTTCAGTAGCAAGTCAACTTTTGGCTCATCTTAGGTTGTTAAGAAAAAATTTGCTTATAAGCATCGCATATATATACTATAAAAACTTGCAAACCCTAAATTACCAAACATGACTTAGAAACACAATATAAAAAGGACAGAGATACATAGAAACAATATTTTTTTTTGAAATATTTAAATGATCAACAAGAAGAGTGGTGCAAAACTACTTACATAATAAAGTAGGTAGCAAACAAATATTGTAACTATATAAATAACAAATAAGTGAATCCATAGGCTGCCAAGAATGTTAATATTAGCATATCTTAGAACTCTTAGACATGATATATATAAGTTCTCAAGATAATTATAAAAGAAAATAAGTTCAAGTACAAACATAGATGAACTTCGTATATGCATTAAACAAGCAATTGCAATGAGGAAAATGATAATATATAATCTTTGTTATAGTAACTAAAAATGCATAAAATTGGAAGTAAAACAATGTGCATAAACGAATAAAGATTTGAAGGTGTCAATCTTATAAAAAAATTGTTCACAAATAATATATATGCTCATTTCTCTATCACGTGCCTGCTTATTTGAAGGACTCCAGTTCCTTAGACATAAAGTTTGAAGGGAACTCATAAATATCATGCACAAATAGTTTTTGACCATTGTCCTTCCACGAGGAAACAACCATGATGGACCTGCAACAACTTTGTACCATATGCACGAGCAGGAAATTAGCTAATTTATTTAAACTATATGTTGACGCGGTTCTTCGCCAACAGGTAATTAAGAAAATAAGAGAAAGGGATTAGTGCTTAACTATGAACCGAAACAGATGAATGATCTTTTGGAGATGGACTGGTGACATAATTACATTTTTTAGGTGGTTCAAAGGTTAAAATCCTTCTACTCCACCAGTCAATATTATTGCTATATGCTTGGTATTCTTTTACAGAGTATTTCCTTACACAATCGAATCCAACCCTTTGCAACTCCCAGGGTCTCCATATTTATAGGAGAGGGCACCTGGGAGTTGGTAAGAAGGTCATCCCGTGACCTTCTTACCTATCATGTCACTTCTGTGACATTCATGATTAATTCCTAAAACCTGACACATGAAGTGTGGTCTAATCAATAGGTAAGGGGGATAATGGGCCGCATGGCCCAACCCAGTCGTTGGTGCCAGAATACGCACGTTCATGCTGCGTGTCCGAGAAGTCAGGGATATATCAGACACGCGATGTCTGATATATGCACGTTTACCTTGCGTGGTTGACTTTACAAAAGGTCAAAGCCTCCAACTCCAGCTCGTACCACGAGCTGGATGCTTCCCTCGACCTGTGGCCTTCAGAGTCCAGACTCAGTCCTTAAGTAATCTTGGTGAACCCTTGGATACCCCGAGCTAACGAGGTAGGACGTGACGACAACAGCTCCGGTCATGGGGGATCCACGTGGCTGATATAGTTTAGGCCGTGTCTCAGCTCGCTAATAGCCCGTTGGAAAATCAGGGCGTACACTATACATTAGACTTGGAAATAAACTTAAGACAATTAATTGATCATAATTAACATGTTTATGGAGCAAAATAAATTATATTTCTCTAAAAAACAAAAACAAAATAACTAGAATAAAAAATATAATAAATAAAAATCACAACTAAAATATGTTAAAAATAAGCTAAAAAAAAGCTCAACGTGAAAGTTAAATAGGGTAGCACGATCACAAAATAACATTAATATATTCACAAAGTGTTGTGACTACAAAAGTGAATAAAATACAGATATTGATATGGGATTGTGAGCCATATACAACATTATCTATATATGCAAATCTGAGTGAAAGTATACCTTAGGCTTTTATTGAAGACTCAAACTCCTAAAATTTGCAAGCAAAACAAAGCACAATACCAAAGCATAAGCAAAAAAATAAAAGTGAAAAGTAGAAGCAAAGCACAACAACGAAGAACAATAATACCTTCATTCTTCCATTTACCCAGTCCTTTATAGATGCATAGACTTACTCTTTTCATGGGGAGCCTCCTCAGGATGCTAATGGTAATAGACCTCTAAAAGTTGAATATGAGGTGTAGTTTCGACAAGAAAAAGTCATAAAGAGCAAATCAATATGGAGGGTTATGCACCATACCATCAAAATATTCAACTTGCTTTTATAAGTTATTTTCTACGTCCCATATTTTAGTTCTTGCTTATCCTTTTTCATTTTCACTATGTTGATTTTCTTACTCAAGTGGGGACTGCATATGACCCAAAAAAAATTAGAATGATTAGTCAAACTATGGTTTATTTATATTAAGATATGGGTGTTTAATTTTTTTGTAAGGACTTACATTGTACTAGCAAGTTGTGAGTCCTGCAGAAAGACAAGTACAAAAATACAAAAAGCATACTATTCTTTGTGCCAACAATCAAAGACACTAAACAGAAAACCAATACCCAATACCCACTAAAAAGAAAACCCATACCCAAGACAATGAATTGGTCAAAGTATAGACATTCAATAAAATATCATAATGGTTTTAGCATTTTATCAAACAATTTGAATGCATAATAAAACACATGGAAGCAAAGAAACTTCAAACTCAAACAATTTGGAGAGAGGTCAAGCTTCAAAATACAAACATAGACAACTAAGAAGACCAACAAATGATAATAACCCAATATTTGGAAACTATCAAAATAGGCCAATTCATTACAGAGATTAAAGTAACATTCACATGATGAAATTCAATAACAAAACACAAACTTACAATTACAAGCACCTGAGGATTAGTGAGGCAAGAAGGTCATTTTTCTTGCCAAAACTTGGTAAAGTAGATATATCCAATGGATAGCTAACATCCAAAAATTAAAAAATAGTGGCAAGAAAGCTTCATGATTTAAGGGCATAGAGAAAGAAGCAAGCATAGGGTGAAAAGAAACAAAGATGTAGATTCAAATTAGTGGTAGAAAAATAAGTATGCAACACCATAATATATGGTGATTTAACTTCGGGCAAAAAGAACACTACACTGTACAACAACACATCAAAATAAATCTTTAGCTTCAACACCTGAAAATCTTGAGAATAGGTATAACATGCTTATAAGCTTAAGAAAGCTTTCACTCATGTTAGTTTTCTTATTCTAAAGAAACATGACCTTTTTATAATTAGTACAATGGCATAATGGATACTATTTAAAAACCCATTATGGATACCATATATCTTCTGAGCATTTACAAATTCAAAAGATTTTATTGAGCCCTTTCGAGCATGGACCTCCAACCAAAGCAATTGCTAGTACCATAAGTTTTTTCTTCTTCTTTTATATTAACACATATAAAATCTAAAATTCACTTTAGAACAAATAATAACAAAATTCTAAATAATAAATAAACAAATAAAGAGGGAAAATTACTGAACAACAACACAAGCTTCAAAGAGAAACTGATTATCCTATTAGCACTTGAAATCTTCCTTTCTTTTTCTTTTGATTAAATTTTACTTGCTGCAACAAAATTCCTAAAAAGAAGTCCTTTATATATATAATTTATACAAACCATTATAAAGCTACAGAGACAACAAAATCCCCAGGAAAAACTAGAAACCACGGAGGCAGAGGGATAACTTCAAGACAAACAAAACCAGGGGAAACATAAAACAAGAAAAACACAATAGCTCAAATATAAAAATCAAAATCAATATCAATATCAATAAATACACACATAATTTACAATTTGGCCATATATTACAATCACAAACATAAAAAATATTACTAAATTTATTTTAAGATGAGATGAGTTATAGATGAGAGGCAAACCCAGCTGTAAGAAGAAGCACTGCTCCATGATTACAAACCCAGATTCTTAAAAAAATTCAAATTTACAATTAATACAGATAAGAAATCAGCTGAAATGATATTCAATATAACTAATGAAAACTCCGAAAGAGGAGAGAGAACCAAACCCAACAGATATGAAAATATGAGAATGCTCTTTATGTAAACTCTAGAAAGAAGAAGCTTCTTTGGAGAATTTCGACCCAACCATGAGAGATTAAAAGCCTAGCATAAGAAAATGACAGTAGCATGCGGCGTTGAACGTCCCATTTTTAGCTAGAGAGTCTTCTTCTCCTTCTTATTTTGTTATCTAATTAGAGAGAATGAGAATATGCTTAGTAAAATTAGAAAAGAAGCGCCCAAATTTCACTTGGTGCCTAAATTTCACTAGCCCAAGTCTTCTGTGTTTTTTATTTAATAAAATCAGTAATAACGCTTCTAAAATTTTGTAATATTTTAACGTAATATTTGGTCAAAGTTCTTGTAGTGGCTCCAATCTATTTGTAGACTGATTTACAGAATATCTCCCCTCACATTTTGGGGAGTTATTATTCAATCACAAATTAAATATAATTAAATGCATATAATTATACAATACGCGCATAAATCCCATGATATTCGAGATTTTACAACAGATTACAACCAATCCCTTATTTATATGGACTTTCAAACAGTAACTATGTTCACACTGGGCTATTGACCTCGAATAATCGAATGCCTTCGAGATCGGTCGACCATCATGAGCTCGCTACCTTGGTTTACCTCGGTATTAACAAAAGACTTTGTCGAGATCATCCCTTCTCGAGCTCACAACGCCTGGGCTCGAGTCGTCTTGTCTGATGGCAAAAGTTGAACCAGGAGATTTATACAAGTGTTGAACCCGTCATTGTAACTTCGAGCTCGACTTGTAACCTCGGAACACCTTCGAGACCACGTAGCTCTGAGCTCACCAATTCCGACATCGTCGTTTTAATACTCAGCGAGACCGTCCTTGACTTTCTCATTAATGCTGATTATATGACGAATATGCTTATTTCGAGCTTACACTTCACGAGCCTGACTTTCGAGATCGAAAATTTCCATTCTCGAAATTTGGGTGTAACATGTAATAGAATACTTTCTTAAATATTTTAAGTCTTAATAATTATAATTGCTTTAAAGATATTTTATAAAATAGTTTAAATATAAATTTCATAAATGAATTATTATCTTATTAAAATGATTCTTTATAAAAAAATGAGTCATCCCAAATATATCCGAATTTATGCTTCTTTCATTATTTACTTTTTTATTCATGAAAACGTTATATTTTGGAAAATAATTAAAATACACTTTTTAATTTGGACATTTTTCTATAAACATGGATATCATCATGTGATTATTAAATAAGTAAATACACATACGTTATTTCATTAAATATGTATTTAAAAATTTTCTTTATTATATAATGATTGAGTTTTATTTTATTTACTCGTATATTTTTTTCTGAAATATAAATTTTCAATTTCATTCACTACTTTTTTATATTGAATTTGCTCAATTATATAATTATTTAAAACAAATAATAAATGGTTACATAGAGTAATAAATATATTTAAAATATGAATAATTAACAACAACAAAAAGAAGCCCAAATACAATGTGCATCAAATGAAGTATTTAATTAGTTAATCAAGAATAGCAATGAAATATTTGCTATTGCATGAAATGTTTTGCAATGTTCAATTTGCATGAAATGAAATTTGTATTTAATTAGTTAATAAAGAATATCAAAAACTTGGAATTAGCTAAAAATTTAAAAAGTCTAAAACAAATTTTTTTTATTGGTTTAAAAATGTAATTTTTTGCCAAAAAAGATATGTGTTATTTAATTTATTTATTTATTAATTTTGAGAATGAGTTATTGCTAAAATTCTTTTAGAATGTGTTTTTATTTATTATTTATCTTCTTATTTTTTTTAGAATTAGCGAAAAATTTCAAAAGTTTAAAGGAAAGAGGTTTTCATTGGTATAAAAATGCAAGTTTTTTGCCAAAAAGGAGAAGTGTTATTATTATTTTAGAATGACTTAATGTCAAAGCTTACAAATGTTTTTTTATTATTATTATTATCCAAAAAAAAAATTAAGCTATAAAAATGTTGGTGTAAAAAAAATCATTGAAGTAGAAGGAAGTGTAAGGTTTTGTTTATTGTTACTAATAGTAACTAACAACTTTTACCAAAGATAAGAAGTAGTGGTAGAATATTTCATGGTATATTATGTTAAACCAACAAAATTCTATCTCATACCACTTTTAATATTGGAAAAACTATACATAGCAGTTAAACTTCAAAAAAAAAAATTGAAAAATACGGAACTTTACAAAAATTATAAAAATATGGATAACAATTTGTAATAGTTATGTTACTGCTCGTTACAATTTTTTATTTGTTCAGTAAATATTGTTTATAAAATTGTAACATAAGGTTACAAACTTGTGAACTTTGGGTACAAAAAAACTGTATTATTACAAATTTATAAACTTTGTGTAAAAAAAAATTCCGTATTCACGATTATGCTTCTCTGTATTTTTGTAATTTTTTCCAGATTCCATATTTTTAGTATTTTTTTTAAATCTTATGTACTTTTGTAAACTTCCCTTTAACATATAGGAGATAAGAGATATATAAAGTGGTGATTAATTGAGAAACTATTTACTAATAATACTCTCCTCGAGCAATTTTTTATTTATTTTTTTAAATAAAATTGGTCATATCTACATTTTAATTTATATGGAAATCTTTAGAATTGGTAATAAAATAATTGATACAAAAGTTGCTACGTTTATTAAGCAATGAGAGCAACTTGCCGATGGAGTTTTAAACCCCAATTATGACAATTTTTGGTGTTTTGTGAAGATTTTGTTATCATTTGGGATACAGCAATGAAAATACTTAAATTATACAAAATGTTACATTTAAGTATTCAAGTTATTTTTTTGACGGCAAAAGCACCAAAGTTTAACTTTTTCTTGCATTGTTGGTACCTGTCGTTACCATCTAACGACAAAGTTAACAGCAAGTACTAACGGTGCAACTAAAAGTTGATATTGGGTACTTTTACCGTAAAAAAATAAACTTGGGGTCTTAAGTGCAAATTTAGACGATTTGGGTGATTTCGTCACAAATATATATTTTTTATTATAAACTTTTATTATAAGTTTATAAATTCATAATTTCAAATCAAATAACAAGCCATTAAAATCAAAAGAAATTTGTACGATTATTTAGAAATGAATTTTGATATTAAATCAATATTTTAGGATAAAAATCAATATGTAAAAATTTAACATTGTTTTAAAAAATTGATAAAAATGATTCAATTTTTATTAAACTTTTAGTATAAATAAAATTAAGAGGTACAACATCTCAATACGAGTTGAAAATTTTAACTTTGTTTTAAAAAAAAAATTGATAAAATGAATCATTTTCATTTATTTTTTGAAACAATATTAAATATTTAATTCATATTGAGGTGTTAGACCTCTTAAATTTATTTAAGGATATTTGCGGCGAAAATACTCAAGTTTAATTTTTTTTTTTACAACATAAGGATATAAGATTAAATTTTAGTTGCACCGTTAGTACCTACCGTTAATTTTGTCATTAGATGGTGACAACAAGTACCAATGGTGCAAGTAAAAGTTGAACTTTGGTACTTTTGCTGTAAAAAAAATAACTTATATACTTAAGTGTAACATTTTGTATAACTTAGGTATTTTCATCACAGATATCCCTTATCATTTTCATGAAATCACCACAACCATTGCAACATTGTCAATATAGGTATTCTTAATGCGAAGACATCATTTTTTAATAAAGTTTAATCATTGCACCAAACGACGGTCTTTAGCTATTTCAATTTTTATATATCTCTACTTTATATATAAATGAAAGAGCACCTCTTTTTCTAATATTTTGCAACCCGCCCAAACTAACTTGAAAAAACTAATACAAAAATGTAACCCGAAAAATCTGACATTCTTTTTAAACCGCCCAATTATTATATTGGGTGGGTTGAAATTTTTGGCAACCCGCTCAATGTAACCCGATCTGCCTAATTAAAGATTTGTCTACTTTATTTTAATTTTATATTTATTTAATTATTAATTATACATATATAAAACTAAATTCAAATTAATTTTTTTTTTATAAAAAAAATCCTATATTTTAAAGCAACAATTATTTAGTTACAAATACAAACTAAAAATAAAAAAAAATTAGTGAAAAATGATTTTTTTTAGAATATTTTTTTAAATTTCGGCCCAAACCGCCCAAACCGATGATGGATTGAACTTCAATTCTTTTAATTGAGTGAGTTACAAGTTGAAAAGTACCAACCCAATTATAAATTTGGGTTTGTAAAAAATCCACCCAAACCAACTAATGAACACTTGTAACTTGTTTTCTCATACCCACTTAATTATCGCTATTTGTATATAAAACTTCAATATATAGTTGTTTAAGTTTCTAGACCTTAGAAAAATTCATTCTATGACATGGTAATGGTATTGGGTGAGGAAAAGTTCGCATACAAAGAGGGTTGTACTCATGGACCAACTTTTAGAACATCTTACACATAAACGGGTGAAACTATTCCATTCACTATTATCATTATTATATATTTATAACTACCAGATACCAACACTTTCGTAACAGTGCTCCTAAAAATATATATTGAAGACTATCCATAAATTTGTACTAATAATTATGATTATGTAGCAACATAGTAACTTGATATAGCAAGTTACCATCAAGTAAATATTTTTTTTCTACATTAATTTCGAATTTAGTTTTTTTTTTCCATAATTAATGTTGTTTCCAATCAATGAGAGACACTAACTATATTTAGAAATTAACATGTATTTGAAAAATGAAAAGTTTATAATATTATATTTTTATAATAAATATACGTTTTTTATCAGATAACTCTTTCAAAAATTTGAAAATATTAAAATTTATTTTTACACATATTAATTAATAACTATAAATATGGACTTTTGATTTTAATTCAATGGTTAATATTAAAGTAACTATCCATGGGTAATAACCATTAAGCTCTCATATATATATATATATATATATATATATACTAGGTAGAAGCAACGTGAAATGTACGTTTCCTTAGTTTTAAAGTTGTAAACATTGTCTATAATTGTAATAAAAAATGGTTCATTGTTTTTTTTAAATATATATATAATAGAATGAATTATAATTCTATAGTATATATATAAATATTTATATCAATAATATCTATATATATATATATGACATCTAAACACAACGTTAACATAGATATATATTAACATGGATACATGACATATATTTAAAATATAATAATTGTTAACCGAGATTTTCGGCAACTATATTAATGAAAAATATTTGCTGATAATAATAATGAAAGTAGAAGATCGACACGAGGTTTTTACGTGGTTGGGGCGTTAACTAGCCTTAGTCCACGAGTCTATATATTAGAGCTATAAGAAGCTTTTACAATGGAGTTTTCTAACTCTATCTGAATAGAGTTTCTGCCTTTTTTCCCCCTCTTTTGCGTTGTTCTACAGCTTGTATTTATAAGCTGAGGGGAACACCGGGTCTGGGCCGGATCCGACCCGGGCCCATCAGAGAAATGGGTACAAGGGGCCTTTCTAGTGGAGGTCCAATACAAAAAGGTATACAACACACGAAATTCAAACCAGCTAAGGCCCAATTGGTTGACCTGAGACACAAGCCTTCGCCCGACAAAACGACGCTTTGGCTCTGACCACTTCGAGTCACGAGGCTGATTCAGGAGACAAGACCGGTCAGGGTACTTGGCTGCGCAGTCCTGACACACCAGTGGGCAATCCCGAGGCGACCTTTTCTGCAGGCGAAAAGTGGGGGACAATGCCCATGCGAAATGAGGCGGTTTCAGGATCCTGGACGCCTGGCCCTTCAACTGGGGAGGAGGTGACCCAGGTCCGTTTACCTTTGGCCCGCTTCATTTACCTCGGGCCCGGACCATACCAGGCTCCGGGATAGGGACGCGTAGGCCGCGACGGTCCGGGCGCTCTGGACATCGCCGGGACCATTCAAGCTGAAGGTGAACCCGGAGGGACGTCCCGGACCCCTCCAGACGGGCCCAGTCTAGAGTCCCTAGTCCGTACCAGTTCCCTTGGGCGATATTCAAACCAAGGGACCTTGGGCCAGGCCCATATGCCGAGCCGGTCCTCTGATCGTGGGCCAGGGCGAAGGCCCAAAGCCCTTCCAAGAAATGGGGATAACATTTACCCCCCAAGCCTTCACCTGGGCTTGCCGGGAGGAGGGTTGCATCACCCTCGCGGTGCTCGCCAAGTTGTCTCCTCAGTTCCTGCCCGAGCTAGGAGGCTTGGCCGAAAGGCCGTGGCAGTGGCAGGTTGCTCAGCCCGGATCGTTTACCGTGATCCAGGGACGTTTACCCTTGGCCCGCTTTAAGAAAAACGACACACGTGTCGCCATGTGATTGCTGCAAGGGCCTCGAAGAGTCGCCTAGGCCTCCCAAAGGCCGCTAGGCCTAGACTAGGGTGTCAACGCACGTCAGGAGGCGTCACATCCGCACGGGGGGAGTCATCATTAATGTCCCTGGAACGAGGTGGACCGTAGGATGGGGCGTCCTTTGACATCCACCACTCCTGGGCCGTCGGATTTGAGACATCGAGGATCCAGACCAAAAGGACTCATAAATGCCCCCTGCGCGATTCTTGATCGTCGGATGAAGATGCACCTGACCGTTGGATCGTGGGCCAGAATTTAGGGGCTGATATAAAGACTCCCAGAGAACAACATTCGGCACTTTTCCATTTTCGAACCAGCTTAAGAAAAAACCCGAACGCTTGTTAAAGCTTTGCATGTCCGACCTCGCCGACGAAATACTCTGCCGCTTGCTAGTTCTACGCCACCGCCTGTTTCCGAGAGCCTCAATCTTCGTTCCTCAACCTGACGGCGCTTCTCGGGTTTGTCCCGTCGAAGAACTACTGCACCGGCTGCGCCACTTCAAGAACGAGGTTCTGCCATCCTTACGGTCGGACAGCCACCAGCCTCGACGGTCGACACCACACAGTAAGTTTTTTTTTTTTTTTTTTATCTCTGTTACCAACTTTGTGAATTTATGCTCTCTAGATGCACGCGTCTAGGCTCTGTGCGTTAGAATTCGCTAGGAAGGCTGCCTGGTTTGGGTTGCACCGTACTCGGATGCTTCCCGGACAAGGGACGGACCTTAGTAGTTTTCTCTCCCGATCAGGGTCCCGGGGCTTGTCGGGGTCTCGGGCCTGATCTGACAGGACTCCAAGCAGTCCTTAGGATACTCCCTGTACCTTGACCAACTTTTTTGGGTTTAGGTACTGACTGCTTGGTTTTTCTTTCTTTGTTCCCAGATCGTCAGTTATGGCCACGGGCGTTACACTCCATTCCGAAGAAGAGGTCAATAGGGCCCCTGTAGTCGTTCCCGGATCCAAGACGCCCACAGGCAACAGGTGGGAAATGGACGTAACGGCCAACTCGTTCCGGAACTACCAGATGATGCTGCTCCTGGAGACGAAGCTGGGCATCGAATCGACTCCGGGCCTCTTCCACAATCGCATGGCTAGGCTAGAGGAACGAGCGCATACGTCCGTGGATGGATTCGGGGCTTGGAGCGCCGGTCATATTAGCGCGGGAGCTACGCTCCCGCTTCATGACTAATTCGTGCGGTTCCTGACATATGTGGGGATCGCACCTTTCTAACTGCTGCCGCAAGCGTACCGCCTGCTTGCTGGGTGGAAGGTGTTCTGTGTCGCGAAGGAGATCGCGGAGCCTACCCCGGCGGAAGTCTTGTACTTCTACAAGTTGGTGCCGCAAGTCAATGTTAAAAACAAGAGCCTGGACGGCTTTTACAGGCTGCAGCCGCAGAGTGGCTACCCTGCTCTTACCAGCACCTGGAAGCACCCCCCGAATGTCCGGCATTACTGGTTCATGACATCTGGGTTCCTTATTGACAAGAACCCCACACTGCTGCTGGACTTCCAGCGAGTGGGTAAGTATTCCTCCGGACCCTCTCTTTTATTCATCTTTTTCTTCCACCTCTTATCGTGTCTTCCGGGTCGCAAGTCCCTTCATTCAAACCCCCCTTACCGAGTTCCTCCTGGAAAGGAGGAGGTTCTATGCCAAGCTGACCGCGGAGCAGCTGGACGTTGGGGGCTATGTCAATGATGACAACCTCCGGCTAATAGGGTTGCTGGCGGCCACCCAGACCATTGCCGTCCCGAGCCTCCGGGGCATCCCGTGTGAGAAGAACGCCGAGGTCCGGGAGCAGCTGGCCCTCGATCACATCGCCGAGGTGGTGAGGGTGGCGCGGGCCACCGCAGCCCAGCGTAAGAAGGACCAGCTTTCGGCGGAAGAGGCCACCTCGGAAGAGCTGGAGGAGCTTTTCGAAGATTCCCTACCAAACACCGGGACTCCCGGGGCTAGTGTATCGGGGTGAGGTAACTCCCCTTTAATCTTAACTTATGCTCCCCAAGTCGGGGACTTAGCTAGGGATAGGCTAGAGCCGCCGGACCCCGCGTTTGGGGTTGATGGGGAGACGAGGCCTTCATCTCTCGTCCCTGTGGGATCAGAGGTACTAATGTTCCTGTCCGGGTTCCTCCAGTACGGGGGGTTCCTGACCCCAGACGACGCAGGAGACCGGATCCACTCGTTCGCTTTACGGGAACTGAGTCTCGCCCGGGGCTTAGATGAGGGTTCATCCCGGGCCGTTTTTTATTGTGTATTTTCATCTGTTTTGCTTATCGTCCTAACTCCTTTCTCCTGTACTTTTGCAGAGGATTCCGACATGTCTAACCCGACCAGCGAGATGAGGAGGCTCATCAAGGAACGGTCGCCCAAGAAGGCGGCCAGGAGGCCGAACGTTGTGGCGGGAACGGAGCCCCTCCCCGCCAGTGAAACACCCGGGATAGTGCCCTGTCCAGGCGAGGCTCTGGCCGTGGTTCCTTTCCAGGCCGTGGAGCCGGCCGCCGACTTCTCTTCGGACCAGCCCCCAGTGATTGATTTAGAAGCGGGCGAGGCCGTCAGCCGGAGCTCAGGAAAGAGGGGCCCGGAAGTCGATGCTGGGGAAGGCAACCCCGGGAAGAGGCCCCGGACGACGCGGTCGGAAACAGCTGAGGAGTCGCATGGGGAGAGTCGGCTAACCGCGAAGGAGATCCCTGCTCCGCCTGTCCTTCCCCTCCGCCCAACTCTTCTCGAGGAGGGGGAGTTCGCCCTGCGAGACGAACAGTCCCGGCTGATCAACCGGACCTGGGAAAACGGCCGGTGCTGGAGGGACGACGCTTACAAGGTCCATCGTCAGGTCGAGTTCTCGGACCGTCCTGCCGAGTTCAGTACTTCCCAGCTGATCGTGGACCGGCTAGCTGCCGAGGCGGGCTTCCGCCCTAAGCTGGGCCAAGACATCGCCCCCATGGCTGCTGATTTGCTGGATCAGGTTGGGAGTACTATGTCCAACCTTCAACTGAAGAGGTACGCCACGATAGCTAACCCGGACGTGCTGTTCATCTCTCAGGCTCTCCGCCACCAGGCCACCGCGGTAATGTTCGCCTCACTTATATTCCTTACGTCATTTGTTGGTGGTTTTATTTTCTAACTTTTCTTTGCTCCAGGTTGATTTACTGTCCCAAAGGAGTTCCGATCTAGTAGCCGAGCTTGCCATAAAGATGGAGACGGCCAAGCTGGAGCTGGAGGCGGCCGTGAACCAGAGGGAGGCCGTCAAGGAGACCCTCAGCCGGGAAACAGCCCATCTCCAGGAAGAAGTGGCCCGCCTGAAGGCGGAGCGCGAGGAGATTGGCCGCGCCAAGGTTGGGCTGGAAGAGGAGCTGTCTCAGAAGACAAAAGTCGCCGATGAAAGGGCGACGCTCTTGGAGACGGCCGCGGCACAGTCCGCCCTGGACAAGGAGGAGATCCTGGCCCTGAAAGCTCGAGTTTGCGAACTGGGCGACTCCTTGCTTCAGGAGAAGGCGGCGCATGAGACGACCCGTCAGGAGAAGGAGGAGGCTGATAACATGGTGGATGTTACCTTCGATGAGGCCATCTATATGGCCTGGTGCAAGGATAAGAACATGAACCTCCTCGTCTTCCCTGATCCGCAATCGAAGCGTGCCGAATACGAGGCCAAGGAGAGGGAGGATGTGGACCTACGGGCGGATGCGTTGTAGGCCCGTGTCCTGGCCTTGTGCTTTTGTTACTGTTTTTGGCTTGTAATTAAACTTAAAACCTTGCTACTTTCTTTTGTTTTTTAAGAAATCTTCCTTCCATTGTTCAGTAGAGATTTCGATTTGTTGCCGCGACTAACTGATTGCAGGGGTTTAGTCCTGGTTCCAACGGCCGGGACTAGGCCCAACTAAATTTTCCAAGTCTCTAGCCTTGGCGCTCAGTCCAGGGCTCCCGGGGCTTGGCTCAACTGGGCATTTCGTCCTTTTCAGTTTTAGGCCCCGGCCTTACCCCGGGGCAAACCAAATATCTTTATCTCCCCGGACAACATCCGGGTGGGACCGGCCTTGGGCTCGGCCCTCTTTTTTAATAGCCCCGGACAATGTTTCGTCCGAGGTGGGACGAGCCTTGGGCTTGGTCCCTTTCTTAATATCCCCGGACATCGTTTCGTCTGGGGCGAGACAAGCCCTGGGCTCGGTCCCTTTTTTAATATACCCCCGGACATCGTTTCGTCCGGGGCGGGACGAGCCTTGGGCTTGGTCCCTCTTTTAATATACCCCCGGACATCGTTCGTCCGGGGTGGGACCGGCCTTGGGCTCGGTCCTCTTTTTTTAATATCCGCGGACGTCGTTTCGTCCGGGGCGGGACGAGCCTTGGGCTTGGTCCCTTTTTTAATATACCCCCGGACATCGTTTCGTCCGGGGCGAGACGAGCCTTGGGCTTGGTCCCTTTTTTAATATACCCCCGGACATCGTTCGTCCGGGGTGGGACCGGCCTTGGGCTCGGTCCTCTTTTTTAATATCCCCGGACGTCGTTTTGTCCGGGGCAGGACGAGCCTTGGGCTTGGTCCCTTTTTTAATATACCCTCGGACATCGTTTCGTCCGGAGCGGGATGAGCCTTGGGCTTGGTCCCTTTTATTATATACCCCCGGACATCGTGTCGTCCGGGGCGAGACGAGCCTTGGGCTTGGTCCCTTTTATTATATACCCCCGGACATCGTTCGTCCGGGGTGGGACCGGCCTTGGGCTCGGTCCTCTTTTTTAATATTCCCGGACGTCATTTCGTCCGGGGCGGGACGAGCCTTGGGCTTGGTCCCTTTTTTAATATACCCCCGGACATCGTTTCGTCCGGGGCGGGACGAGCCTTGGGCTTGGTCCCTTTTTTAATATACCCTCGGGCATCGTTTCGTCCGGAGCGGGACGAGCCTTAGGCTTGGTCCCTTTTATTATATACCCCCGGACATCGTTCGTCCGGGGTGGGACCGGCCTTGGGCTCGGTCCTCTTTTTCGCATGTGCCTGGGATGACACCCCCCGCAAGTGAGCGGAGACGAATCTAGGGTCACTTGAGAAAGAAATTCGAAAGGAATTCGCCCTGAGGCGTACATTTTCTTGGTGACAATAGCCCTTTACGACGTTTTACACACGTCGTTTTCATTGTTAAAAAGGGAATTAGCCCTGAGGCGTACATTGCTTACAATGTAAATACTAAACTGGGGCGAGTTCTAGGACTACTGGTAGTATTTACGGAGATGCTCCGCGTTCCAGGCTCGCGGAACCTCGGAACCATCGAGCTGCTTCAAGCGGTACGTTCCAGGGCAGACCTCGTGCTGGATCTCATACGGCCCTTCCCAATTAGGGCCCAGAACCCCTACTCCCGGATCCTGAGTGGCAGGGAAGACCCTCCGCAGGACTAGATCGCGCGGTTTCGAACTTGCGGTTCTTGACTTTGGAGTTGAAATGCTGCGCGATCTTGCCCTGGTACATCTTCAACTGCACTTGCGACTCTTCCCGGATCTCCTCGATAAGATCCAGTGATTCCTGGAGCAAGGCGTGGTTCTGGGTAGGGTCATATGTGTCGCGTCGATGGGACGGGACGGTCGTTTCAATTGGGATGACGGCTTCGCATCCATAAACCATTGAGTAGGGGGTGTGCCCGGTTGACGTCCTTTCGGTCGTCCAGTAGGCCCACAATACGCGGGGGAGTTCCTCGGGCCATTTGCTCTTACAGGCCTGGAGCTTTTTCTTCAGCGTCCCTTTTAGGATTTTGTTCACGGCTTCGCCCTGCCCGTTCGCCTGTGGTCTGGCAACTGCCGAGAAACTCTTCACTATACCGTGTCTTTCGCAAAAATCCGTGAAGTGGAAGCTGTCAAACTGCTTTCAGTTTTCGGACACGATTTTGTAGGGGAGGCCATATCGACACACTATGCTGTTGACGACGAAATCTAAGGCCTTCTTGGACGTGAACGTGTTCATAGGCTCCGCCTCGACCCATTTCGTGAAATAGTCTATAGCCACAATGGCATACTTTACACCTCCCTTTCCGGTCGGGAGAGATCCCATAAGATTGATCCCCCACACTGCGAAGGGCTAGGGACTGTTCATCAAGGTTATCTCTGTCGGGGGGGCCCGAGGGATCTTCGCGTACCTCTGGCTGCTCGCACTTGCGAACGTAGTCGATGCAGTCTTTCTTCATGGCGGGCCAGAAGTATCCTTGGCGCAGAATCTTCTTGGACAAACTGGGCCCGGCCGTGTGATCTCCGCAAAAGCCTTCGTGGACCTCATGCATGATGGCTCCCAGCTCAGTCCCGGACACGCACCTGAGGTAAGGCATAGATAGTCCCCGGCGATAGAGTTTCCCGTCCATCATGACGTACCGGTGGGCCTGGTAAAGGAGTTTCCTGGCCGCGGCTCGATCATTCGGAACTTCCCCGGTGGACAGGTATCGGATCAGCGGCCCCATCCAGGAAGTGGAGTGGTCGACCGTATTAACGGTGGGAGCCGTATTGATGCTTGGGACGGGGAGATGGTTGACGGGAACCAGTCCGGCCAGTTCGGCCTCTGCGTCGGTTGCCAGCTTAGCTAATGTATCCGCAAACACGTTCTTCTCCCGGGGAATCTGGCGGATGGAATGCGCCGCGAATGTCTGGAGCGTCTCCCTCGTTTGAGTCACGTATGCTGCCATTCGTTCTCCCTTGGTCTGATACTCCCCCGAAATCTGTCTGACTACCAGCTGAGAATCACTGTAAATTTCGAGGTTCGTTGCCCCTACTTCCCAGGCTAGACGCAGGCCGGCTAGGACAGCTTCATGCTCCACCTCGTTGTTCGATGCTTTGAACTGGAAACGGAGGGCATTTTGTAGCTGGTGCCCCTGTGGTGACACCAAGATGATCCCGGCGCCGGCCCCGTTCTCGTTCGAGGCTCCGTCCACGAAGATTTTCCAAACGAGCGCCGCGGGGGCCGCGGGGATACTATCTTCTGGGGGGACCCCGGAACATTCGACGATGAAATCAGCCAGGGCCTGTCCCTTGATGGACACCCGGGGCACGTAAGATATATCAAATTGGCTCAGCTCCATTGCCCATTTCAAGAGTCTCCCCGACGACTCAGGTTTCTGCAACACCTGCCGCAGGGGATGGTTGGTTAAGACCTTTATGGCGTGAGCCTGGAAGTAGGGTCGAAGCTTCCGAGATGCCATCAAAAGGCAGAAAGTCAGCTTTTCGATCAGCGGGTACCTAGATTCGGCGTCTAGTAATCGCTTGCTCACGTAGTATACCGGGAGTTGTGTCCTTATCTCTTCTCGTACCAACGCGGCGCTGATGGCATGCTCGGTCACGGCCAGGTATAGATACAAAGGCTCTCCTTCGACTGGCTTCGCCAGGATGGGGGCCTTGGCCAGGTGTTCTTTCAGCTTCTGGAAGGCTTCTTCGCACTCGGGTGACCACTCGAACCGCTGGCTCCCCCGAAGGATGTTGAAAAAGGGGACGCACTTGTCCGTGGCCTTAGAAACGAAACGGCTCAGGGCGGCCACTCGCCCCGTCAGGCTTTGGATGTCCTTGTGCTTCCGGGGAGGGGCCATGTCGATCAGCGCCTTGATCTTCTCAAGGTTGGCTTCGATTCCTCGGAAGCTCACTATGAAGCCCAGGAACTTCCCGGAAGCTACGCCGAAGGTGCACTTCTTAGGGTTCAGCTTCATCCCGTACTTCTAGATAACTGCGAAAGCCTCCGCCAAATCGTCCGAATGGTCCCGCGACGTCTTGGACTTGACCAACATGTCGTCGATGTATACTTCCATGTTTCGCCCTAGCTGGGCCCGAAACATTCGATTGACGAGCCACTGGTAAGTTGCTCCGGCATTTTTGAGTCCGAAGGGCATGACAATATAGCAATAGATGCCCTTGTCGGTTTGGAAACTGGTGTGCTCCTGATCCGCCACGTGCATGGAGATCTAGTTGTAGCCTGAGTAGGTGTCCATGAAACTCAAGATCTCGTAACCGGATGTAGCATCCACCATTTGGTCTATTCGGGGGAGCGGGAAACAGTCCTTCGGGCACGCTTTGTTGAGGTCCGTGAAGTCGATGCAAGTTCTCCAGGTCCCGTTAGGTTTCGGCACCAAGACCGGGTTGGCCAGCCATACGGGGTATACCGCTTCGCGGATGAAATTGATGGAAGACAACTTCTCCACCTCCAGCTTGAGGGCCTCGGCCCTTTCCGTTCCCAAAGGTCTGCACTTCTGGCAGACCGGGGTCGCGTTTGGGTCAATACTTAACGCGTGGCAGATGATATTGCGGTCGATCCCGGTCATATCGGAGTGGGACCATGCCAGAAGATCCTGGTTTTCCTGGACTCGGGCGATAATGGCGGCCCGAACGTCCGCCGGCAGGCTCTTCCCACTTGGATGACCCTGGCCGGATCGGTTTCACTGATGCATACCTCTTCAATTTCATCCATTGGCTCCAGGACGCGCTCGTCTCCTATTCGCGGGTCCAGATCGTCCTCTTCTTGGACTACTTGCTCAACTGGGTGGAGGGACGGCTCGACGGGCTCCTCCCGGACCATATATACGGGACGGGCAGAGACATGGTAACACTTTCTAGCGCTTTTTTGATATCCCCGGACAGTCCCTATTCCTCCGTTGCTGCACGGGAACTTCATGCATAGATGGCGGATGGAGGTGATGGCCCCGAACTCGACCAGTGCGGGCCGGCCAAAGATGACGTTGTACGCGGTTGGGCAATCCACCACAACAAAGGTGCAGAACTTGAACGAGCGCTGCAACTCATCCCCCAGCGTCACTGGCAGCTGGACTTTTCCCATGGGGAGAAGCGCATCTCCGTTGAAGCCGTAGATTTGGGTCGGGCAGGACGCCAGATCAGCCTCCGTCAGGCCAATGGCGGCAAAGGCGGGTTTGAACAACAAGTTGACGGAGCTTCCGTCATCCACCAACACGCGGGATACCAACTTGTTGGCAATTTGAGCATCTATGACCAGCGGGTCGTGGTGCGGAAAGTGGACGTTGCGGGCGTCGTCCTCCGTGAACGTGATGGGGAGGTTCATCAGTTTAGGGCGCTGAGCCGGGGCCTGGACAAGGGCGCAAACTTCTTGGTCGTGGTCCAGCTCGCTCAGATAGCGCTTTTGGTCATTCTTCGAAGGTCCTCCTAGGTGGGGTCCGCCCGATATGGTCGCCACGTGCCCGTCCACTCGAGGGGGCGCTGCCCTGGAAGGATAGGGCATTCCAGGGCCGGGAGCCTGCGCGGCTATGGTCCCCTGAGGGGCCTGCGCTGGAGGTCCCTGTGCATACCCTCCCTGGGGCGGGTATGCACGAGTCTTCACCAGCGCCGTGGATTGTCCGGGGCTTGCTGACATACCCGGGACACTCACGGGCATTCTCACCCACTGATGGAGGTGCCCCAGCTTGATGAGGTTTTCAATATCGTCTTTGAGCTGTCGACACTCGTCGGTGGTGTGGCCCACGTCTTTGTGAGAGGCGCACCGTTTGCTGGTGTCTCTCGGATTCCTTCCCCCCTTAAACATGGGGCTAGGTTTCCGGTAGTGGACCGCTCTTTCTGTCGCCAGGTAGATGTTTTCCCAGGTGTCCACCAAGTTGGTGTATTCCGAATATTGGGGCTCGTAGCCCCTCTTCCCCTTTTTGGCCAGCTCAGGCCGATTCTGGCCTTTGCCGGATCGCTTCCCCCGGGAGGGATTCACGCTTGCCTCGGTTATTCCCGTCTGCGATTGCTGGGCTACGATGGGGGCCATACTGTGCCCTGCCGGTGCGACACCATAACCAGAGAAGTGCGTTGATTGGGCCGGGGCGTACCCCGAAGCGGCAGGGCCGTATACCGTAGGTGTGTAACTGATGTCAGGCGTGACGGCCGTCCCCGGGACTATGGGGGGCGTGGCGTAGGACTGCGCAGGGAACTGTCCCACACCTCCCGGAATCGTCTGAGGGATGGGGTGAGGAGCCGGGGGCCAACCGAAGGCCTGGATCTGAGCCTCCTCCCAGTTGATGAATCCTTGGGCCCTCCTGATGAATTCTTCCAAAGTGGCGGCTTTACTGCGCTGCATGTCATCCCAGAGTGGGGACCCGGCCAGGATCCCAGACTGCAGTGCCACCAGGCGCTGTCCATCATCGACCTTGGTCTTGGAGGCTTCTTCAGTGAAGCGCTGTATGTAGGCTCTCAATGTCTCTGCGGGTAGTTGGTTAATATTGGCGAGGGCGCTGATTTGAATGTCCATCCTCATGGCGGCCACAAACTGCTTCCGGAATGCCGACTGTAGCCCGAACCAAGTTTGGATGGACCCCGGTTTAAGCCTTTTCCACCACTCTTCGGCGGGACCGCCCAACGTGATGGAGAAACAGAGGCATTTGTCGTTGTCGCTGACATGAGCCACGGTCATGAGTCGGTTGTACCGGGACAGATGATCCCTGGGATCTGTATTTCCAGTATAGGCGGTGAGGCTTGGCATCTTGAACCCCTTGGGCAGTATGGCGTCCAGGATGTGCCTCGTGCACGGCTCTTTATCCTCTTCGTCAGAGTCGGTGTCCGCGCCTTCCTGCTTGCGGACCAAGCGATCAGTGACCTTTTTCAATGCGGCCATTTGTTCCATGAGCTGCTTGGCCGTGCTATCCTCCAGGGGGATTCTCTCGTTCCTCCTGTCGTTGATGTCGTTCCTGAGGTCGCCGTCTCGAGGGAGGATTTTTTCCTTGCGGGCCCGCTCCTTCCGGGCATTCAGTCCGTCACGTAAATCTACCCGGGAAGTATCGTCCCCTGAACTGAGAGTGTTACGATCCTCGCGGCGAGATCGTTCCTGACGGTTCTTGTTGACCGAAGCACTCGGGTGCAAAGACCTTTCCCGCCCGCTTGGCCCTGGGGGGTGCCGGGGCTGCCCGTTCTGTGGCCGCGCTCCTTGCGGATCGATTGGGTGGCCTCGTCCTGAGACGGGGCGCACCTTCTCTTTCCTAGGCAACGGCCGCGAACGTGCTACAGCTTTCTCGACGGGGGTGGCCTTCTCCCGGGTCTTCCGTCGCTCCTTGTCCGGGACTCTCGGAGCTGCGTCGGGAAAAGGCTCTGGGGGACGGATTGGACTAGCACCCCTGGGGCCCCCGGCTTGCTCTTGGGGAGCGGGTTGTTGCGTTTCTGGAAGTGGGCCAGCTGTGGGGTTGGCTGCTGGGCCCTGTGCGGCCATAAGCGCTTGTAGGGCTCGTAGAGACTCCTGCACCCGGCGGTGTGCCTCCGCCTGCTCAGCCATCTTGGCTTCCTGATCCAGGATCTGCTGCCTTAGACTAATCACCTCCGAGTCTTGCTGATCGTCGTGAGGGATCCCGGGGTCCACGGCTTCATCGTGATACTCCCCCTCGTTCTCCTCCTCGTAGTAATCTTCTTCGTTTTCTACTTCGTACTCTGCCCCACCCTCGTAATCTTGTGACTCATCTTGGTGAGACGTCTGAGGAGGCACGTCCTCAGGCAGGTCTTGAGGAATGTGCTGAGAAGGCAGCGGGTCTCCGTTACCTTGCTCTGGGTTGGTAGGGTCGAAGGTGGTGTGTCGTGTGTTCACCATCGTAGTAAAGGCCTGACGTTGGCGCTAGCTTCCTTCAACTCTCAATTAAAGCACCAAACTGTTAACCGAGATTTTCGGCAACTATATTAATGAAAAATATTTACTGATAATAATAATGAAAGTAGAAGATCGACACGAGGTTTTTACGTGGTTGGGGCGTTAACGGTTAGTCCACGAGTCTATATATTAGAGCTATAAGAAGCTTTTACAATGGAGTTTTCTAACTCTATCTGAACAGAGTTTCTGCCTTTTTTCCCCCTCTTTTGCGTTGTTCTACAGCTTGTATTTATAAGCTGAGGGGAACACCGGGTCTGGGCCGGATCCGACCCGGGCCCATCAGAGAAATGGGTACAAGGGGCCTTTCTAGTGGAGGCCCAATACAAAAAGGTATACAACACACGAAATTCAAACCAGCTAAGGCCCAATTGGTTGACCTGAGACACAAGCCTTCGCCCGACAAAACGACGCTTTGGCTCTGACCACTTCGAGTCACAAGGCTGATTCAGGAGACAAGACCGGTCAGGGTACTTGGCTGCGCAGTCCTGACACACCAGTGGGCAATCCCGAGGCGACCTTTTCTGCAGGCGAAAAGTGGGGGACAATGCCCACGCGAAATGAGGCGGTTTCAGGATCCTGGACGCCTGGCCCTTCAACTGGGGAGGAGGTGACCCAGGTCCGTTTACCTTTGGCCCGCTTCATTTACCTCGGGCCCGGACCATACCAGGCTCCGGGATAGGGACGCGTAGGCCGCGACGGTCCGGGTGCTCTGGACATCGCCGGGACCGTTCAAGCTGAAGGTGAACCCGGAGGGACGTCTCGGACCCCTCCAGACGGGCCCAGTCTAGAGTCCCTGGTCTGTACCAGTTCCCTTGGGCGATATTCAAACCAAGGGACCTTGGGCCAGGCCCATATGCCGAGCCGGTCCTCTGATCGTGGGCCAGGGCGAAGGCCCAAAGCCCTTCCAGGAAATGGGGATAACAATAATATTTAAAAAGAAATTAATAATAGAAATGAAATAAGAATAGAAAAAATCATAGTATAGACAATAGTATACAAGTATCAACTATTTTTAGTTTCTAATGTATCTCCCAATGTCCTTTGGTGAATTTGATGAAGAAAAAAAATCTCAAATCACTTAATAAAAAATAAACTATCGTACAAATTTATAAGATAAAAAAATGATATGAATGCCTTTATTATTTCTAAATAAATATGATTTAATTATTTAAATTATCATAAAATATATTAAAATTATCACATTTTAATAAATTAATTAATTTATTTTTGTTTAAATTCATGTTTGTTCTAGTTTTTGAATTTCACAGTCATAACAAAAAATATTATATGTTATATGTTTAATATAATATTAAGTTTAATTAAATTTTATTTAAGTTATAAAATTTATGATTTTATTATTTTTAAATAATTATCATTGTAAAATATCTAAAAAATATCCTATTTTAATTTATTTAGTTATTTATTTATTTAAGTTCAAGTCACGTTTACAATCTACAGTTAAATATAAGAATATTCAGTTAAATATAATAATATTCCATTAAAGTTAACGAAAAAAACTGTTAAAACAAATTTTTTTTATTATCTATGCACATTTTATATAAAAGAGATATACAAGAATAGACAACGGCTGATGTCCCGTTTTCAAAGAAAACTGAACCGATCACACTCCACGGTGGCCTTTAATGTCAACGGAGTTGTATTTCTTTTGTCAGCTTTTTCTGGAATTTTCCATTATATATTAATATTGGTATGGGCTATATATATCAAGTTTGTACAACCGGCTATATATAAAAGTATTATTTGTTTGGACATTATAGGAATTTCACGTTGGTTAATGAAGGTCGCGTTGGTAATTACATCGACATTATGGCGGGAAAAGAAGTTAACTACCGGTGGGGTCCATTTAATGTATGCAATAAGTTAAATTATTAGGAAAAATGACGGATTTTGGAACTAGCCTTAAATTTTGTGGACTAGTTGAACATCGGGTTTTGACTAGATTACATATATTACGAGTCTTGTTGAAAACACATGATATGGTACCAATGTTAATACTGTACTAGGACGTACTCAGATTTTGTGCTTGTCCATGCATAATTCATGCAACTATTTACGACTCATTTTAAATTTATTTATTTTATTGATATGGAATAGCATATACGACACTAATTATTACATTTAGTTTTATGCTACGAAAAATAATATTTGTCATAGTCAATGGTACACAGATTATTCATATGAAAATAATACATTAATTTTACAATATGCGTTATGAATATGTATAACTATTTATAATGAACAATTTATGGAGAAAAAATCAGTTAACATTGAAGCTTGACCTAATTAGATGATATAGGAAACATTTCAAATAAATATTGGTTTTACAAAACTTAAACCAGATTAACACAGGTGCATATCTATGGAGTGTAGTAAGTAATATAAATTGAAGTGTTCAACCATTTAAAATAGGTGTTCAAGAAATATAGTGGCCGCTACATAGAAAGGAAAACAATCCCCTAAGATCTTAGTCTTGCATAACCATTAAAAAAACTTAGATTATAGAGTACTACATAAAAGGGTCAAAGTAGTGCAAATATTCCTGTGTTGAATCATACACAAAACTACTAGTGTTGTCATTATTGATGGATGGACCAGGACTGAAGAATGAAGTAATTTTTCTAGATGATGTACATTATCCTCCTACGTTTGGTTTCGGTTTGTGAGGGCATTTACGATAATCATGGTTAACACTAGAACATATACGACATTTCCTATTTTTTTACGCGAAACTTTAAAAGAATTGGGATTCAACCCCTCACTTGGACCACCCTGATGATTTCCCATTCCTTTGGATTTTACAATGATTGGATCACTAACAATGTTTCAGTTGCTTTGATGTCCCAGATTTGGTTGGTCAAGTGGACTTTGTGAGCCTAAGTTTTGTTCAAAGGCATCCTTATAGTATGCATTGATGTGTGTTATTTCTTCTCTAGTATATATGAAACTAGAATCCATCTTCGAAGCATAAAAATTTAACTTGTCTGTGTCAAAACTATGGGTGTCATACCTTTCCATTTGGATCAACTGTTCTTGATCATTTGAGACACCGTGATTGGTTGGGGTCGATGATAAGTTTTCCTCATTAGGCCAGTGTTTCAAAATGAGCGAGGGTAGTAGACGCATTATGTTCATGTGTTTCATGGATGCCCAGATATGCTTGCAGTGATATCTGTCTGTTTCAAACAATAAGCAATAACACTTGAAGTCATTGTTAATCTTGTAATACCGAACCTTCTACCATATATCTCAGTGTTGAAATCGAGTTAGGCTTAGAAGAAGGTGATCCCCATAGTCTTCACGATGACTAACCATATATCCACCCTCATTTCTTATCTCGTTTGCAACTTTATGATACAAGGTTTGAGTGTAAACTTCAGTTGGTAGTAAGGTCAGACCGGATTGGTCATTGATGGTAACTGAGGAGAATTGTGCTGTACATCTTCTGAGTTCCGAGCTTCCGAGTGGCGCAACTTAGTGCAAGCCAAATCCACACACTGGATGAATTCTCTGAGTTTATAACTAGCCAAGAGAAATTTTGTCAAAGATACGTTCATTGATTAATTCCTTTGTGTTGTTCTCATTCCAGCGTAGAAATGACCCCTCAAAAAGGCTTCTCCCCATCGGAGTTTGGAATTGTAAGCTTTGGCACACCATTCTACGTCATGTAGGTCGAACTTGTCGATTGTGTCTTTCCATCTTTTCTCAAACTCTTTTGGAGACATGTACTTGTACATTAGGTGAGGAAAGGCCTTTGTGAAGCCAAGATCCTTTTAATTTTTTGTGACGTTGTTGCTGAGATGCTATTCACATGTACAATGTATTGCGTTTGGCATGACGCTTGTAATTGCCAAATGCATTCTCGGATCATCATCTGTTACTACAACTGAATGAGCCTTATTCCCCATATATTGGAGAAACTTCGACAACATCTATGAAATGTGTCTCGCTTCTCATGAAGTAGTAGGCCAAACCCAAAAACGCAACTGCCGAAGTAATTATTGATCCCAAGTAGGATAATCAAGGGTTTGTTGTATTTGTTAGTTCTATAGGTTGTATCAAAAGCAAGTACGTCACCAAAGGCAGCATAGTCTCTCTTAGACTTCCCATCAGCCCATATTATATTTGACAACCTATTTTCCTCACCCACTTGATAATCCATGAATAGGAACAGATCTGATGTTGTGGCAGCATCAAAATAACCAAGAGCACCTCCCGCGCCAGTTTCTAAACAATCTGTTCTTCTTTGTTCAACAACCTTGTTGTAAGCATCTTTCAATTGAAAATAGACAATTTCATATCCTCTATATTGCAATGCCATATGTGACATTATATTGTAAGTCTTGATTCTGACCTTGTACATAGATAACACTTGGGCAACTACACCATATGGTACAGCTCGGTTGGATCTTAGAAAATTCATTTCTGCAATGGAAGCTGCCTCATGATTGTGTTTTGACACGAATTCTTTCGCAACGTAAGAGGTTCCATCTCTTGTATGCACTGCTCTAAACGCTACTTGACAACAATTTCTTTTTATAGGCTTTGCTGTCCTTTGCCTGTTTGGCATATCAATAAATCCTTAGAGCAAACCCATCTTCTCATTGTGATGATGTCATCCTTGCTTTTTACATCATCTTTTTGGACACTAAAACCCATGTACTTGGCATAAGTCAGAAAGAATGTTTCCCATTTCTCTAACGATTCCATTTTTCCCCACAACATCTTTGGTGCCAATCTTATCAATAGTTGTATGGGATCTCTAAAGCTTCAATAATGGACGACCACTCTGGTGATGACAAAGGATCTATATTAATCATTTTGACACCTAAAATAAATTATATCAGTCATATATTCCCGTTGGAAGACATGTGATATATATAAGAGAATGTTGCATGTAGGAGGTTAAACAAATAAAATGATTTAACCATGGTAAGCTAATGTAATCTATTATGATTTTCATGTGTAGTGTTTCGGGGTTCATGATATTTGAACATGATCTCAAATAAAAACTAAGAAAAAACTCAGTTAGGATGTATTCTCAAGAACTCAAAAGAGGAAGATTTGAGTTATCTATTGTTAGATGAGTTATACTAACCTTGTTAGGATAGTCTCTCTTTTCTTGAACATTACCGGTCTTTTAAAAGGTAAGGGAACAAAGGCTATTTTATTTTAACATTGCTTTTTTTTTTATTAAATTATTTTGCAAGTCAATCAATGTTATCCTTGGGACGTGCCCCGAAATGTACCATACTGTGTACGATGTAAATTAAAATGCATTGACAAGTTTTAAATAATTAAAATAAAAATACATTAACCATCATTTTTAATTCCATCAACTTTCACACATAACATTAATTTAAGACTATTAGCAGTCCTAATAAGTTTAAAAGTTCCATAATCCCATGCTACAAAACATTACAGTCCATAAACTAATAAGACTAGGAATAAAAAAACATGACTAATGATATCAGGACAATTTTGTAAAAGAATTGACCAGTCCTAGATAATCCAGTATTAGCCTCATCATTGGAATCATAACTATTGTTGTAGGCATCACTGGGAGCGTCGTCATCACTCAACACTGCTTTTTTCTTATCTTTCGCAGCCATTTTCAATTCATGTAAAGTTATAATAAAGATTGTCAAAATTACACATATTTGCATCCAAAATTACACATTTTTGGAGCCTGAAATTATAATTGTATACATTGATCCCAAAGCCAATATAAAATAGAAACTTAGACTTAGTAAAAGAGCTTAAACTTGACCCTTATTCATTATCAAAAAACAAAGACAAGATCACAAAATAGTGAACAAATTAATTCAATACACAAATAATCCTAAATAGACAATTTTAATTAAGGGCAAAATTATTGAACACAACACTCCAGTAAGTACCATATCATAAACATAAATACCTTAATTTTGAACAAAAATATTAAATATCTAAGCCGAAGAGCTAGCTAACCCAGTGATCTTCAACTGGCATTTATTTATTAAATAAAAACATTACATCTGTTGCAACATATATATGCCATGAATTTGGGCTTAGCTGTATTTATTCTGAGCTAGAGTTTCACTTAATTGTTCACTGTGACAAATTAACTTTGACATAGAACAAAGTTCTGGAGCCTCCAATATGGTGTTTCCAACCAAAACATATTATCATTTGAGTTCACTTTCTCTCGATCTGACTAGAAAAGAATGATTCAAATTAGAGTTTGATGCATTTAGACATTACATAATGATCTAGATTGTTCGATCCCTATTATAATTGGGGCAGCTAAAAACCAGGGAGAGATATATATCAACTATAGACATTGAATCTACACCTCTTAGGAAAATCAATAAAATAAATTAAAAGAGCAAAAAATTGGCCATGTTATTCATTAAGAAAGAACAATATCACTGAATAGCCAACACTTTAATTCCAGACACAAATAATAAAAAATAATTTGCTGTAACAACGATAAAACTCAATCAAGGTGGAAAGCTAACTCATTAACTCAATTGAACGATAAAATTGCAAGACCCAATCAACATTTAGCTTAAACAATCGGTTAGCAAAGTAGCTAACCGAGTGATCTTTGACTAAATAAGAAAGAAAGAAAAAGGAAAGGGAAATTTGAGTTTTAATGCAATAAGTGACACTGTTTGAAAAATACCCTATCCCTATAAGCCTCTCGTTTTGGTGCTACTAATGTCGTTACTACCCAAAATACCCCTGGCATAATTTTCTCAAACTCTCCGTATTCTTTCCCAAAATACCCGAACCAAGCAAACTTTGAAATCGATAGGCCTCGATTGAATCCGTAGAACCCAACCTTCATTGTCTTCCACGACCACGAACAAGGGCTCCCAAAGGGTGACGATCGGAAAAGGGGAAGGAGAAAACGTTGAGCAAGCCGACCAAATTTTTAGGAAACAACCTCAAAGAAAGCAAAGGTGAGAGATTTCGTTTTTAATCTGCAATATGTGTATGTGCCTGGTTTTGTTTTGTTGATTTTTGTTCATAGGATAGATCGGGGCTGGCAATGAAGAAATCTGGGTTTTTTTTCGATATTTTCATGAAACTCGATAGAAATCGATAGGAATCGATAGTATAGGATGAGGAATGGATTAGACTGTGCCTCGATAGTAATCGATAGGACTCGATGATACAAGGCTTTGGGAATTTTTAGAACCTACCTCGATAGGAATCGATAGGACTCAATTATACACGGCTTTGGGAATTTTTAGATTCTACCTCGATAGGAATCGATAGGACTCAATGATACACGACTTTGGGATTTTTAGGACCCACCTCGATAAGAATCGATAGGCCTCGATAAGACTCGATGATACACGACTTTGGGAATTTTTAGGACCCACCTCGATAGGAATCGATAGGCCTCGATAGGACTCGATATAACTAGACTTTGGTTTTTTTGCCTTACCTCGATAGGACTCGATAGTAACCCGATGATATTATTCTTTGTGATTTTGGAACCCACCTCGATAGGCATCGATAAGACTCGATAGAATGCGATTGTTTCTGCCTCGATAGTAACTGCCTTACCAGATTGTTTTACATTTTTAACATTCTTTTTAACATTTTTTTTGTTTTTTTTTCCAGATGCCTGAACTTATTGTGCCGTTGGAGAAACACTTTCCTAGACGTGTCCCTTATAGGGGTAATGCCTACTTGGATACCCTTATAGAGCAGTTTAAGAGGCATGGTCTTATTGAAAGGGCACAGGCATGCCCGTTGGGACAGTTCTTTAAGGCAAACCCGTTTAGTTTTTCTGGGGTTCTGCTGCATCAGCTAATGTTGCGTAAGGTAGAAAGTAAGAAGCCTGAAGATGGTCAGTTCTACCTGGGCAACACTCTGTGTAGATTTGGTATTCCAGAGTTTTCCCTAGTTACCGGGCTAAATTTTGGGAAATCACCGTCCCCAGATGAATTGAAAGAGCATCTTTCAAGTGATCGGATCATCTAGGAATATTTTAATGGTGATTTGAAGGTTAGTTTTGGTCAGTTGGAAGATGCATTGAAGGCCTCCACAAACCCAGAAGATGCATTTAAGCTGGGTTTGTGCTATTTGATAGAGGGGGTGCTGAATGCCCCAGAGAAGAAAACAACGATATGGGGAGATTCCCTGAGGATGGTTGAGGATATTGATTACTTTTTCAAGTATCCTTGGGGGAAGTTGTCATTTAAGAAGGTTAGCAAATGCCTTCAAAAGGACATGAAGAAGCAATTGAAACACTATGAGGAGAAGAAGAAAGAGGGGTCAAGCAAAAAACAAAAGGAGGCGAAGTATAGTTTCAATTGCTATGCACCCGCGCTTCTTTATTGGGCTTTTGAGGCCACGCCTTCTCTCGGGAGTAAGTTCGGTGAGAACAATGGGAATCAGATTCCGAGGATGCTCAGCTGGGCTACGAAGACTGATATCACTATTTCGACAGCTCTGTTGGTTCCTATATTCGCCAATCGTTGAGTAAGTTCCATTTTATCTTGTTAAATGTCACAAATTAATTGATTAACGATTTATTTTATTAAAGTTTTTCTGACACATGTTATTCAACCATGCAATTAGTGGTATTTTCCATGCTGAAGCCACGTCCCGGTGAGGTAGTCTACTACAATAGCCTCCCAGAAGTTGATTCCAGGTTATTCCCTGAGTTGGAGGCTGGGACTGCAGTGGATGAAGTAGTGGTACCTGAGAAGGAGGCAAAGAAGCTAGCAGAAGTTGCAAAGGAAGCCTCCATTTTTTATGAGGATGTCCCAAGGGTTGAGGGCACTTCACAGGCCTGTGCAGCTTCATCTAGTCAGGTTGCCCAGCCTGATTATGAGCAATTGATGCAGAGGCTCAAGAGGGTTGAGGAGGGCCAGGCAACCTTACTACAGAATCAGACCACGATCATGGCTCAGTTGGCGCAGCTGCTTTCACTGGTCTCAGGTCAATCCACCGATGTAAAATCAGATACAGAGTCTGATATCTTGCCTGCAGACTACGAGCGCAGTGATCAACCCTCCACTCCACAGGCCCAGACATCTGTAGCTGCCAGTAATGCTGATAGTCCCAGTGTACGAGTACTGCAGCCCGATGAGGCAGCTGGCCATGAAGTTGTCAGGAAGAAACGCAGGCCCAAGCATTTTGATGACTTCACCGACCCAACAAAGAAGATCAGACTAGATAAATAGGGGCTAGTTGCTGAACCACTGAGGAAGTGTGACGCACAGCAGGAGAAGAGCTTCCATAAGTGGATCATCGGGAAGATCGACAATAAGAGAGACCGCAACGTGTATACTGGGACACACGGTGTGGCATGGTTCTTACAGTTGCACACAGTCCAGACTTGGCTTTGGGATTCGGTATGTAAATTACATTCATGTTTTCAATTCAATCTTAAAATATATTGATGGTACTAACGAATTTTTATGTCTTTTTAGCATATTGATGTCGCTTTCCACATGCTACGCCGCCGACGCCACTTTTACCATGCTGCATTTTGGCAGGATGCTGCGATCATGAACACCACCTTCCTCCAGGTGTGCCTAGGTCGTTGGAATCCTTTTAGAGAGAACGACACTAAGTATACATGGGACGACAATGTGCTGAGAATGTTGAAGGGCGATGATAATCAATTCCTTGTATCATGGCAAAATGTGAGTGAAGTATATTTTGCCTTGCACGTCGAGAAAGCCGCACATTGGATCACCATTGAAGTCTCCATTCCAACGTGGTGCATCAACGTTTATGATTCCAACCATAGCGTGCTCAGTCCCACTCTGATGGAGGAAGCGATCAAACCTTGGTGCTTATTGTTGCCTTCGTTGTTATGGTGTTCTGGCATGTTTGACGACCATGAGGACCTCCAGGTATATCCTGAGCAGAATGCAAAGCCTTTCTCATATTGTCGTATTCCTCCAGAGGAGTGTCCTCAGACTAAGACAAGGTATTCCCCTATTTAATTAGTGGATTTTGAAATCTGAAATTTAAAGCTATTTTTATCTTCTATTGACACAAAATCGATTATATGCAGTGGGGATTGTGGTATGTTTGCCATCAAACATATCGAGCATCTGGTTGCCAGGCTACCACTCGATACTGTTATCGATGAGAACATCCAGCATTTCAGGACCAAGTGGTGTGTGGACCTGTTCTATCAGAATTTGGCCCTGTGATGCTCTTTACATTTTTGTCTTACACATCTTGTATAGTATAGCATATAGTTAGTTTTGTATATTATTTTTTATCAAACAATATTTTTTGAAAAAGTTATTAAATAAAAAAATATTAAATTCACATAATGTGTCTGCCTCGACATCCAAACACACAAAGTATTAGAAGAAGTATTCCATATGATAAATGCAGCAAAATCAATTAAATAATTACATAACACAATATTTTAAATCCTAGCCTTACATGACTTCCTATTGTGCCCATTACCATCGACCACAAGAAATTCGTGATAACCAAGGACTTGGACATCTAAAAAAATTGCTTTATCACCTATTTGCTTCAAATCCTTTTCCATCTCAGGTGATAACACAATTGTTGCTTTTGCAGCTCTTTTCCATTGAGATATGGGTGATGAAGAAATATGGTGTGTGGGATTCTTGGACTAAATATCTTTACGTGGACTTGGCTAACCAAACTGTGCCATCATCCTTAAGAAAACACTTTCGGCCATTAGGCGTTTCACATAATGGTAACCTCTTACTTGAATCAAGAAGTCTTCATGAGAAGAGCTGGTATGCTCTGTCCTTTTATGATCCCAAGAGTAGGACAATCCACTATATTGGTGAACGGGAGTGTCATTCCTACTTTGCTACTTATGCCGAGAGTATCTTTCTAGGTTAAAAAGAGGCAAAGTTTTTACCTTTTGTTCTTTAAAGTATTGTTCTTTGATGATTAATATGTTTCCTCTTAATTCTAATTGTGTTGTTTGGGTGTCTAGTACTTTGTAATTTTGGAATATTTTTTTAGCTTATTCTGGTTTCTATTTATATTTTTTGTTATTTGTTCGTTAAAATATTTTCATGCTTACTTTTTATATTTTTGTTTTGTGGGCATGCATACTTTTTATCTACATACAAGTTGAATCTACGATATGATTGAATTGAACAACCAAATATGAAACAACAAAGTGAACTGAGTAAATAAAGAGGTTGAGTTTATAAACAAATTCTAATTCTGCTAGTTTTGTTTATCCTATTTTATCATAATTCATATTCACCAAAGCACAAAGCAAAACATGTTTATATCAAAACAACGAGTTCAATAACATGTTTGGAGTAAAAACATTTATCACAGCCTATAAATAAAATTCCATTGGAATAGAGGAGAAGCAAAATCAATTAAATAATTACATAACACAATATTTTAAATCCTAGCCTTACATGACTTCCTATTGTACCCACTACCACCACATCTGCTACACTTACGTGGATTGACAATCTTTTCCCCGCGTGAAGCATAGAGATTTGTCTTTCGCCTACCCACTTTCTGTTTCCTGGGCCTTCCTACAGGGGTTTTCTCAGCAGGGACACCGACAACCGTATCTCTGATGTGATCAGGGATTACCCATTCATCCTCGTTCCCAACAGGATAAATAGTATCTTTATAAGTGTCATTCAATGCCTTAATTCTATAGTAAGGGGAACACAATGAGTAAATGTTTATGCTTCTTTTTCTGGCTGCAGCAAAAGCATGTACACAGGGTATCCCAATGGTTTGGAACATGCCACAAGAGCATGATTTTGTGGCCAAGTTCACCTCACCATCACCATTACCATTGACCACAAGAAATTCGTGATAACTAAGGACTTGGACATCTAAAAAAATTGCTTTATCACCTATTTGCTTCAAATCCTTTTCCATCTCAGGTGATAACACAGTTGTTGCTTTTGCAGCTCTTTCACATCTATCTGCAAACCAAGACTGAAGAGTGAATCTTATGAATTCAAGAAAAGTGGCGACTGGAAAGCTCCTTGCCTCCTTGGTCTTATTGTTAAAGCTTTCTGCGTAGTTACTCGTTATGATATTGTATCGGTTACTAGGAAAATAAGCACTACTCCACCTTTCAAAGCCAATTCCCTCTAGATATTGAGCAATGGGCGGATCAATTACCTTAATTTTGTCAAAGAACTTGTGAAATTCCGTTCTTCGAAATGCGTACGCTGTACACCCCATGATGTCTTGCACGTGGTCAGTTTTGAATTTTGCCACAACATTCATACAGATATGATGGTAACATGCATCGTGATACGCATCTGGGAACACAAGCTCCAAAGCATGATTTATGCCTATTCGATACAAAAGCAAGGTTCTCAACGTCCCCTATGGCTTCCTTCAATTTTCTCATGAAATAAGTCCAAGAGTTATGGTTCTCACTATCCACCAATGCAAACGCAATTGGAAACAACTGGTTGTTTGCATCCAACGCAACAGCACAGAGCATGTGGCCACCATACTTATTCTTCAAGAATGTGCCATCAGCACAAATTACAGGACGACAGTACTGGAAACCACACCTAGAAACACCGAGGGAAAAGAAACAATACAAGAAACGACCATCTTCTGCTACAAAATCAGTAATTGTACCTGGGTTCTTATGCTTCAACTGACACAGGTATCCAGGTAACTTGGAGTATGATTCCTCAGGTGTCCCTCTGACATACATAAGAGCCTTTTCTCTGCATCTCCACGCCTTCTCATAGCTCATTTCAACCCCAAAATAGTGCTTCATGTCCTCCCTTATGTTGTTTTCCATGTACCGAGTACCATCGGTAGCAAATTTCCTCTTGATTAGGTGCCCAACAACCCATGGTGATGCTTGACGGTGGTCCTTATCTCGAATTTCTTGTGAGCAAGTGTGTACTTCGTTGTATACAGTAATCTCGAACATTTCAGATCGCATTTTTTTCTTACCCCTCAATCTCCAACCACAATCAGGATCCTTGCAGGTAATGTACCACACATCAGTCCCAGATTTCTTCACCATAAACTCAAAATTATTCTTCATCGCAAATATGGATGCTTTGGTTTTCAATTCAAGCTTGTTCTGAAAGAACTTCCCAAGGTGAAATTCTCTTGAAGCTTTGCTGGTTGAGGAATGATGTTGATGTGAGGCCTCTATATCCTCTTTGGTGAACATGGGAGCACTCCATGTTCTACGATCTTCACCTAAGTCCAATGGAGAACTCCATCTAAAACTATCATCGGTTCTACTTGGACTTGGATGACTACTGCTGGTCCCAGGTGTTTGCCGGTCTTCTATTCTGCGCTCCTCATCTACCATAACATCTGAACTCTGTGTTGGAAAATCTGCCCTAACATCTAGCCCACCAAGATCTGTTGCATCAGCAACAGGATCGTCGTTGACATAAGGTTTGTAGCCATAGGGATCGTACTCCGCCTTGTCATGCACATATGAAGGATCTCTAACCGGGATATCATCATGGACTATGACATCTGGATTTGTCTTGGGAACACATGTTCCAACGTCACCTTGAGTTCCTTTGAAACCATGACATGGAGGAGAAATGTTCTTTTCAAATCAAACTTCTTTATTAACGCTGGCAGAAGCCGATGCATTTCTTACACCTCCCTTCTTAATCAATGTGACACATAGAGGAATGAGCTTCTCTACAGATTTCGATGCTAACCCAATGAATGCACGCACATGCCTATCATTTTTTATAACAGTAGGTTTGACGAATTGTGATAGGCATGTGTACGGGACCTCAATTTTCAAGTCATGCACACATTTATCCACTTCAAGCTCATCGTACAGAATGCCAAGCAGTTGCTCATATGTCACACCCTTCTCCACGGGCAGAACTTGATTTTCAGCATCTTTGAAAATCCAATCCCTATTTTCGAGTTCCAAAACACCATTGAATGCAACAAATAATGAAACAGTCGAACCTGCAAAAAAAAAAACAAAAAAAAAAGGTCAAAAAGTTAAACTACAACATAAAATAGAAAATTTCTATCGATATATGTCGAGTCCTATCGAGGTCACACATATCGAGTTTTATCGAGTACAGTCGAGGACTATCGAGGCAAACAATCCAATAAAATTCTTATACACCTATCAAGTTTTATCGAGTACAATCGAGGACTATCGAGGCAAACAATCCAATTAAACTCTTATACACCTATCGAGTTTTATCGAGAACAATCGAGTACAATCGAGGCAAACAATCCAATTAAACCTTATACACCTATCGAGTTTTATCGAGTACAATCGAGTTATTAAATCCAATTAAACTCTTATACACCTATCAAGTTTTATCGAGTACAATCGAGTACCATTGAGGTACTAACATCCTAACACTATCGAGGCACGTCGAGGTCCATCGAGGACCATCGAGCTAGCATGCATGCAACACATCGAGACCTATCGAGTTTCATCGAAACTCATCGAGGCAGGAAAAAAATCCAGAAAAAAACGCACGAAGTATCCAAAATTCATTTCGTGAAAAATTGCAATAAAACATGAAGGCATACACAGATCTGTTCGAAATAAGACAGGTAATGTAACCAGACAAGTTTCCTCACTACATATAACAAATATATACTTACCCATAAGATTTTTTCCCTAGATCCGAAATCCAAAATGAAGTTTCTTGACTTGAAAGGACTCACAACTTGCCCCTAGATCCGAAATGCAAATTAATGGTGGCTGGCTTTTTTTTGTGTGTACGAGAGTTTGAGAGATAGAGAGGGAAAACATAAGAGATAGAGAGTGAAGACTACGAGAAAAAGAGAGGGAAAATTATACCAAGGGTATTTTGGGTAGTAACGGCATTAGTAGCACCAAAATGAGAGTTATATAGTGATAAGGTATTTTTCAAACGGAGTATCACTTATTGCATTAAAACTCAAATTTCCCTTTAATTACCTACCGATGATTGCAGAGATGTGGTAGTTTCGACCCTCCAGCAAATCTATGATGATGGTGAAGAGTTTCCGTCACCAAAAGTGCGGAAATGCCATGCAGAATAGAGGTGCAAATGAATGGTGACGATGGCCCAAATCCTAAAACTTCACCCCTCCTTCAAATAAAAATTTTAAAATCCAAACAACTTTTAACTTAACTTAAGCAATAGCCAAAAGAGTGATATTCAACTTGATGAGAAAGAAAAAATAACTATTGCAGAGATTCAGTAGAATGGAATCTACACCACCCTATTGCTGAGATTCAGTAGATCAGATGGCTAGAGCACATATACGCAGACGATGAATACTTTCCCTGACCAGAAATGCACAAAACCCCTTCAAAATGTCGGTGAAAAGCTTTGATGAAGATGACCTAAACCCTAAAATTTTACCTCTCCAAGAAAATTACAAGAATTAGCTCAAATGGTGAGAAATGTTAAAGATCCGTGTGAGAAATGAGGAAGCATTCGTTTGGGAGAGTTTAACAAATTGTAGCCGGTAAAAAAAGTACTTAAAAAGATGCCCATGTCAGTCATAGGCATGTGCCTACTTAATAAAGTGAACCAAATCCCCAACCATTCATTCAAATGCCCTGCACATCTAATGGCTCCAATTGATCAATGAGAGGTTATATTTAGAGAAATTTAACGCGATATGCACTCTAATATAGCTAATATTTTAAAAATGTCAACATAACTTACTTTACCAAACAAATGTCATTTCTAATTTTTTTGGACAAAAACACCTCTAATTTTCAACACTCCAATCCCAACTGTATTTTCTCATTTCTCTCTCAGTGAAATTTTCTCTCAAACCTCACATTCTCACTATTTCTCAGTCGAAACTCTCTCAGGCCACCATCTTCTCCATCATCTTCTCCATCGCTGCTGTTGCCACCATCTTCTCCATCGCCGACAACAGTAAGTCAGTTTTTATGTTTTTTTTAAAAAAAATATTTGAATCGTAATGTATAAAATCGATGAAATGGGTATGATTTTAATCTCTATTTTGAAAAAAATATAGCTTTATATGGGTTTGATTCTATGTGCATCATTTTGGAAGATTGTGTTTAAGTTCTGCAAAATTTTTGTGGGTCGATGTTCATTCGATCCCACATCGATGTCATTTCGATGGTAATTCGATGACATTCAGTGCATGTGTATATTTTTTAACAATTGAAATGTTGTGTCATCGATGCGCAATTGATGCTCCATCGATGGTATTTCAATGGACCATTAAATGAATGTGACATTTAATCGATGCACAATTGATAGTATATTGATGTCATTTCGATGGTAGCATGGTTTTCAGTTTTTTTATATAAAATTGATGAAATTTCGATGATATGTCAATGCTGACATCGATGCAATTTCGATTCTAGTTCAATAGTATTTCAATGCTTTCTTGGTTTTAGTTATATTTTGATAAATCTATTAATTTCGATGCTTTGTCGATGCTATTTCGATGGTTGTTCGAGCACATTAATTTAATGGTGATGCATCGATGGTAATTCAATGCTATGTCGATGTGATGTTGATGACTTTTATATGTTATCTACTTGAAAGATATTCGATGCATAATCGATGTTATTTCGATGGCATATCGATATGTTGTTCATTGATTTGATTTTGTATATAATCGATGCAATTTCGAAGGTGGCTTAGTTAGTTGTTATTTGTTAAATGTATTTCGATGGCATATCGATAGTTTGTTTATATATTTGTAAAATCAGTTTCGATGGTATATCGATAGTATTTCGATGTTGTTTTGATGCATGCTTGTATATGTTGATTTTTGCTTTTTGCTTCGATGCCAAATCGATGGTAATTCGATGACAACAGCTGAATGAGTATTTTTTTTTTGTTTGTAAATTCAACTAATTCTCTCTCTTTTTTTTTGGATATTTTGCAAATTCTATCCAAACGTATCACACCGCTTGAGATCACCATAGAGGATCATTATGTCGGTCGTATGACCTATAGGGGTTCTAGGAGGTTAACTAAATTGAAGAAAAGGTTTGAGGAGCATGGATTGTTGGGGAGGGTGAATGAGTCTGTTTTTGGACCATTCTTCACAGTCCTTTCCTTTTCGATCTTTGGGGCATTGGTGCACTCACTACTTTTGCAGAAGGTGAAGTCTCCGCATGGCGATGAGGTGCACTTCTTGATGGGCCTGAACTTATGAATGTTTGGGGTTCACGAGTTTCCATTATGACTGGTCTGAGCTGCTCCTGTCCACCACTTGCCACTGACATTCAACCTCACCTTACATCCTCCCGCCTACTTGATACATATTTCAATGTGGAACCCGAGAAAAACATTAGGTTCAATATGTTGGAACGATCTTTTAGTACGTGCGATGTACCTTGTTATCCAAAAAAAGGCACGGATGACGTGGCAAGTGATTTCTGGACACGTGGCTGACACCTGGCGGAATTCTGCTAGGGTATCGACCAGTAAAGATATTGTAAGCAAAAGGCGGTTGAGGTTTACCTGCGACCAGTATGGTCGCACATTTCGCGTGTCTCACGATAATTTTATAAAGATCTTAGTCAATCCCGAGATTGTCTCCCATGATTTCCTGAGTATCCGATTATTTAGGAAAGAATATCTGTAACAAATTAATGTAATCCCCCTTGAGCCTATAAATAGCGAAAGATAGCTCAAGGAAGGGACTTTTGGCTTTCGAATTATCTGAGATTAGAGTTATTATATTTTGATGTATTGTTTTGTTCTTCAGAGGTTGGCGAAACTCATTGAACCCTAGTTCTTTGATCACTCCTTTGAATTCTATATCAATAACAGTTCAAGTGGACGTAGGTTGTTACCAGATTCTGGGGCCGAACCACTATAAACTCTTGTGTGGTTTATTTTTTTTGTCATCACATTCATTTCAACGCATTTGTCCACATCAAGCATATTTGACTCTGTGTCAGTTGGCCAAAATCAGGGTCAACATTCTGGTGCTTTCATTGAGAGCTTGATACAGTATCGTTGAAATATCAATGGTGAAAACTACCAAGAAAACTGGACAGGCGGCTGGCGCTGCACCATCTCACCCACCTCCTCCTCCTCCAAATGTGATTGAGGATGAGCCACATTTGGAGTTCGATGAGGAAGAAATGGATTCTGAGATGTTGAGGAATACCCTGGGGGTATTGCAGGATGAACTAGCCATTCTGAGGGCTAGCCAGGAACGTGCTGCCGAGGTTATGGCGCGACAGCAACAAGAGATTGAACGACAGCACCTAGAACTAAGTGAGAGGTAGGCGGAGATGGACCGCCGTCAGAGGGAAGCCATGGCAGCCCTCGAAGCAGCCCTACAGCTGGCTAGGAGTCAGGTTGCGCCTGCATCGCAGCCTGATCAACCTACAAATGGGCCACCCCAAAGGGGTCCTAATCCTAGCCCGCCTATCCAACCCTCGAGCCCCAAAGGCCCGAGCAGCCACCGGTGCCTCAGGACGATGTCCCGCTAAGGGACCCTGAGGCACAGCCTCCATCCTAAGTTGGTCGCATCAATCCCCCGCAACAAAGGCAGAATAGGGTCGAGCAGCCGCCTCGCAGTCCTAGATGCCATAGGGGCGACGACCCAAACCCTTCGAGTAGAGGACAACGTCCTCTTGGTAACAGAAGGAACTTAGAGTTAGGCTCTGCGGTCCGAGGCCCCCCACGTCATGATAATGCACGGGGACCTACCGACCATCGTAGGCCACCCTCTAATGCTCGGGAGGTTCTAGCCCGGGAAGGCAACCAAGGGAACAGTCGATCCCATCATAGCCAATCAAGATTCAGATATGGCCATGATTATAACGAGGCCGACTCAGGCAGAGGAAACGCCGGTCGGAGGAATGAAGAAAGAGGTGGGGGCAGAAGCCTACCACCTAGGGATGACCAACCCAAAAGACGAGACGCTGGGGGGCAGCCTTGACAAAATAACGTCTTTAACCGGCTCGGAGCTAGCGAGCAGCGGAGGAGAGATGAGGATTTAAGAGACGTACTCAACGATCGTCGGGAACGGCACGACGAGTATGTTCCCCCAACAACAGAGGCCCCGACGATTCCTAGCGCCGTGTAGGCCCAGATAGATGCCCTCAACCAGGCAGTACAGCAGCTAGTCGGGGGAAGAACATCTTATATCAACCACGATAGGAGAAAGGGTACTCCTTTCGTCCAGAGGATAGCTATGGCAGAAACTCCTAGCAAGTTTAAGATGCCTACGCTTCCGAACCTTGACGGGTATGGTGACCCGGTATTTCATGTCAACAAGTTTGAGATACAAATGGACATTCAGAAAGTGTCCAAAGACGCTCCGTGCAGGATCTTCCTTGCAACACTTTCTGATGCCGAACAGGAGTGGTTTTTCAAATTCCCTCCTGCAAGTATAGTTTCCTGGGAAATGTTCATGAAGGAATTTTACGGACAGTTCTATGCGGGTCGTGTGCACCCGACTGAGGCAAATCAGCTGGTCAAAATACGCCAGCAAGACGGAGAACCACTGAAGGATTACATCCATCGTTTTATGCGAGTAGTTGCTGGGGTGAAAATAGTGGGAGACGAAGGCAAGATGATGGCCATAACTGCAGGGGTTAAGCGTCGCACGCCTCTCTGGGACAGCCTCAGAAAGCATGGGGTCAGAACTACCCAGGAATTTTTGGATCGAGCTGATCGATATATCAAGCTCGAGGTTGCCATCGCCAATGAAGGAATGCCCCCAGGCAAAGACAAGGGGACAGCCGAGCCCGCCAAAGCCGCCAATGGGTTGAAGCCCAACGGCAAAGGCAAAGGCAACGGGAACGGCAATGGCAATGGCAAGAATGGGGGGAAACGCACTACAAGAAAAAATGCTTTTAATAACATCAAAAATGTGTTATCAAAACATACCATAACACTTTTTGATGTGTTAAGACCGACTATGTTATCGTAGGTCAAGGTACTTTACATAACACTTTATCATTGTTATACAGATGTGTTATTATACTGTCAACGATAACACAATTTCTGTGTTATTTTAATAAATAGATAAGTGTTTAATTATGTTATTTATAGTCGATTATATAACACATTTTAATACTTATAAATCTGTGTTATACTACACTTTAGTATAACACTTTTTTTTGTGTTATACTACACTTTAGTATAACACATTTTTTGTGTTATACTACACTTTAATATAACACGTGTTATATTAGCTTAGAGAAACATAATCTTTTTTTACTTACACAAAACTAGGAAAACAAATATGAAAGTTGAAGCCAAATAAGGTAACATAAATAGATTTTTATTAATTACTCAAATGTAATTACAATATTTAGTCTACTAGTCTACGCTTAAGAAATCATATTACAACATAATTTATGCCCAATTCAGATTCCTTTATCACTAAATACAAAACAAGAAATGTATACAAAAATTAGTGAAATACATTCTTCCATTCTAAAGGCCTCAACTACAAATGTTGTCAAGAATTACTCCAAAGAAATCATCTCAATATACCTGCACATTGTAAAAAAAAAGTTCTTTTATTATTAAGAACATAAGACTTAAGCTAGTTTCCACCTGTAAGCATTAAAAGTTTAAATTAAATTTGTAATAACTCCAAAACTTGACGAAACAGCAAGGAATAGCAAGATGTGCTCCCTATCACTAGTCTCTCCAAATAGCACCACATTCATCAAAGAGAGACAGCAGCCATTATTGAACAAACAAGGAGAGACACAAACAAGCATGGTTTGCTTATTCACATGAATATAGATCAACATATATAAAATATATAAATATATTAACTAAATAATTATAATAAAGGCCATTAACTTATTGAAAATTGTCTTGAAAGGAGGAAAGAGCAAAACAATTCTAATAAATTGGATAACCAGAACATGGCAATCTATATATTCCTTTATGTGTTATATTATAAATACACACCATAGAAGAATTCTACTATCATTTCAACTGGTTCCTAAATAATCTGAATTAGAAATTTAGTACTATAGTTCTGAGAGATAGAAATTAAGAGCTAGAGAGACTAAAACCAAAATTCAGGAACAGGTTAAAACTGGGGAATGCAATCTTCAACCTGTAAAATGCATGAAATTAGATAACAAATCAGAAGTCCTGAGGTATAAACTTAAGTTAGCATTCCATTTTTAGTGCCCATTTGTGGTTGGCTTGCCTAATTTTATAATATGTAACTATTGGGTTAAGAAGTATTTCCATGGTTACTTTATGAAATTAAACAACTTACCTCAATTTTAGAATTGTACATCTGTTTTAGTTGTCCTGAGGTAGACGAAAAGGTCAGCTTTAAATCTCTAGGCCCAACTTCAATGGTATCATTTTGTGGATTCTTTATCTTGGAGAGTAAATTCCTGTTTACTACAATAGTTTGAAAAAGAAACCAGAGCAATTAAACAATTAATGCCTCTTTATGCATACTGATGCTATTGTATCTTAATGGTGAGCTTCATAAGAATCAACTATATGTTCAATATAATTTGACTAGCAAGTTTGAACTCAATTACCTGTACTATATGCCTTTGAGACAAAGTAAGTATTCCAACCAAGCGATAGTACAAAAACTTGAAAATGAAGCCAATACTTTGGAGCTTGTTTTGGTGATTGTCCCAAGTAAGCTTGTGCATAGAACTTTCTCAAGTTCTTTGTAACATTGTCTAAACTTAAATACTGTGCCTTAATTCTAGTGTTCTTTCGACCCGAGTCAGTAAAAAATGCATCTAACTAGGTGTCAATAACAAAGGTTCACAAGAAACAGAAAATGAGACATGACAAGCAAATTTCTTAAGCTAAAAAGTACAGGGAATCCATGATTTTCTGTTTACATGAAAAGAAAAAAAACACTAAAACACATGTATTTCTACTCCAAACAATATGATCCAATTTTCAACTTCTTGCTACAACTTAGTATCCTAGAAATATGGACTAGCATCCTAGAAACACCAATGACTCAAGAAATCAAGGAAACTGAGACAAAAAAAGGACTTCTGAAAAAATACATAAGAACCACATATATATACCACTTCAACTAATTTATTGACCACAAATGAAAATATTGAAATGACTTTCACTACCAACTAAAATCGACTGTCAAGAACAATACCGCAACAACCGGAACAACAACATGGCGTAGAAGCATAAACAAAAAACTACAGCTAAATTCAGGAAAAATATAATCATCTAAAGTTTTAAGTGGACTAGCATTATCAACCCATCAACACTCAGCAATAAAAATTCAATCCTCCATCAGTAGAAGATATGTGAGAGTTATTTTTAGAGTGGCAATCTCAAATAATGAAACTCAGTAGATTTAAAAAAGTGAGCAAGTTAGTGAAGCAGATGAGAAAGCTTCCAACACAAAAGAAAAAAATATCACTGACCTCTTTCTAAAGAACTTAAAGACACATTCAACATCGCGGTCAAAGTACCTGAGGATGAGGATATATGAGAATGAAATATACAATAACTATCAAGTACGATAATTAAATAATACACAATTACAAGGACAAAAGGATAAAAAATATTCTGACAAGTTTTCAAGTCTTTAATAAGAGTTCCTTACATATGCGCATTACGATGAGATACCGAAACCATTTGAGGAAAATCAATCATGGTGATTTTCTCATCATCATCAATCTAGAAAGAAAATGCACCAAATAGAGAACTCATAAGATTAAATAAGGAGATTAATTAACATTTGTAATCTAACAAGTGAGAATTTATCATATTCACTCAAGGAAGGCACCTACATGAGAAAAGTGCTACAGAGAACAGAAGAAGAAACTACAGGATAACCACATTTTCAATCAAATACAACACTTAAGATTAATGGCACCACAAAGTGCCAGGAGCCATGACCATACCATTAAGTTGAATTCATTGAAATCACAATGGATGAGACCATGTTCAGCCAGTCGAACAATAAGGCTGACAATTAAAGTAGATTGTCATCATTATAAACCACATATTCAGACACAAAAATAAAGGCATTGCTGAAACTAGTAGAACAAAAATGATCAAGGGCCCAAATTCAAAACATGTTTTAATGATCAGAAATGGAGTTTTCGAAATGTACATCATTATAAAAAATTAAATGCAACAAAGGAAATAACATCATATCAAAAAAGGAAATAACATTATACAAGCAACAAATGTCTTACGGCCAAAAAAAAAAAACAAGAAACTTCATACATTGATTATTGGTTGAGAAAAGATTATCAATATACATATATAGACCATAAACTTGGAACTATCCTGGTACAAGACCGTCGTAGACCCACGAGTCAAGCCACGCCGTAGACCCACGAGTCGAGCCACACCGTAGACCCACCGCCGCAAGCACCGTCGCACCCACGAGCGAGCCACGCCGTAGACCCATGAGTCGAGCCTCCTTGTCACACGACCTAAGACGAGGGCCCCCATCACCTTGTTACACACCTGCAAACAAACAGAGAGAAAGGAAGAAAGATTTTCCCACAGCTTGAGCCTGAGCCTCAGCCCGAGCCCCAACCCGAACCCGAAAAGAAAGAAGAGAAGGCTGCAAAGGAAGAGAAAAAACCAGCTGAAGAGAAAAAACCAGAAGAAGCAGCAACAACACCAGCAGCAGAAGAAGCAAGGTCAAAGAGGGAAAGAATATTGATAATAATAATCATGAAAAGGAAGGAGAAAATAATGGTGATGAAGTGATGATGATCAACAATGGTTGTGGAAGTGTTGAAGAGGAAAACATGAAGAGAATGATTCACTATTATCAGCCTCTTTATGTAATTGAATGAATCCCATCTCCTCAGCTTTTCAGTGATGAGAATCCTAATGCATGTTGCATTTCATAATATGCATGCATTAGTAGTGCAATGTACTAAAGTTTTTCTTAATGCTTCATTCCAAAGAATTAGATCAGCACATTATGGCATCAGAAAGACCACAAGGAAAATTATATTACTTGACGATTTCATTCAGTTTCAACATAAATACCTAGTAACTTTTCGTGGAAACAGATTGCAACGTAGAAGAATCCACTACTAATTTAGATTCACTTTCACATTCCTTCTCATAGAAACGTTAAAATAATTTCAGAAATCCAGTGTGCATAAAATTCAGATAGTTAGAAAGGAGGTAATATTAACTTACTTGACAATGATGTTCAGAGTTCAAACCATTCCAAGTATCAGTAACATAAAAAATATAGATCTTTACAGGCAAAATAGAATCAGTCCAATCAATCCATTCCACAGTATATCTGAGGTAGAGACTTCTCTTGACCCCCTGAAAGCCTTTCCTCACTTTACACTTTGTTTAATCATAGCAACACAACATGCCTCCTCTACAGTGGAGGCGGGGGGGCACATTTGATGACAGTAGAGGATGGATACAATTTATAAGCCAACTTAATTTATATGTATTTTATATATTATTCATCTTTATTAATGTTATAAACATATAGATCAGTAGAATATCAGTAAAACAACCACCAAATATAATGTATTGACCGAAATTTATCATTAATAATGATGATTATTACATCTCCCAACTTTCATTTTCCCTTAACTAGATAAACAAATGGAAAGAAATACTAAAACAAAACCATACAAATTATACATATCAATGCTATTATATATATATTTAATGTTTTTCTGATACAACCCAAAATCAATATCAACAAACCAACCCAAATAAAAGCTTTAATTTTCAATGAAAAGAAGAACAAAAAATAGGTATGACAAACCCACGTTTAACAGAGAATGTGTTTTAATATGTAAGTGTATATGGCTTTATAAGCAAAATTGATTTTTTAATTAGTACTCTTCACGTTTTTCTATTTGGAAATGTATCAAAATAAAGTTATAATACTAATAATTAATGAACTTGTCTTCCGTATTCAAAATGAAGTATTTGAAAGTCAAAACCTGTCATGCATCATGTCTTAACTTAAAGATAGATGCAATTTTAAAAAAAAAATGATAGATATAGAAAAGGTACTCATTCACTCAATTTGACTTCTCACATTCATATCAAACACCGCAACAATATATAAAAAAATTTCTTCAATAATAACCATTTTTCAAAAATATAAAGGGCAATAAATGATACAAAGACTTCAAAAAGGAGATCTCCTTTTTATCATCAAACATAAGTAATGTAAAAAAGATTCACACTCACACAGAACACTAGAATATTGCTAGCTATATGGCTCCTTTTTAGAATCCATATGTAACTTCAGCATACATGTACTTTTACATAATTTCATCATAAAAGAAGAGAGTTAGCATTCCCATTAAAGTTTGGAAATAAACTCTATTGAATGTATGCAATGCAAGGAATACAATTTTAATAACAAAAGTCTAACAAAGTAAACTATACAAATGATTTACTAATATTTATCAAAACATGAAAGACACATATAATGTTATCTAGTTTCTAAGTCATAAGTAGCTTAATTAAACATAAGCTAATGTGTTCATACTGCCAATGTAATATCTGGAACTAGCTATATATGTCTGATTTGCTTGATAAAATCTTAGCCCTATTAGTTGTCAACTAACAAAATCCTCTATAGAAATATTGGATTGACAGTACTAGTCCAAACTCATTAATTTTGAGCCTTTTTTCATAGCTTGGTAGGTACTAGAGACTTAGAAAGAGGACACCAATTGTAACATAACTAGAGACTTGATTTGGATAAATACATCTTTTCAGAATAATTTAATTGCAGTTTGCATTTAAGAATCCAAAACGTCTAGTCAAATAGAGCATTGAAACAAAGAATAAAAACCATCAAACATAATCATAACTAGAGACTTGATTTAGATAATGAAAGAGATCAAAGGTTCAACAAAATAAAACAAAGTAGAGTAATAAATTTAAGAGAATCCAACAATTATCTCAGACAAAGTAGAGTAACATTATATATTACTTTATTACTTTTATTTAAAGCAACCAGTGATTCTGGGTAATTCATAGCTTCATTTCTGGGCTACATTCATCTGCACATATATATACATACATAATATTGGACAGGTTATCAATGAAGTAGTCCGGCTTGCAAATATTGTGCCAAGGATCTTTAGAAACGTTGTGAGTGATGTTCAGATAAAAGGCAATCTTCAGAATCAAATTTCTATTATGTGATCATGAGAAATAAAATCATTTCTTCCTCCATAAATAAAAAGAAGATGAAAAATTACTCACCAAAATATATATAAATTCAATCCATGCTAAAGCTAAACTAAGAATCTGTCATATATATTTGCATACGTTATATACATAACTCTCTTCTCTCTGTAATATTAATTAGATTTAGAAAGGTATAGTAATATCAGTAAAACAAAAAATACAGACTGAAGACACTTTACCTCAAAGCTGAAAACCACTTCTTAAATTAGTAGCAATCACTCTGTATATTAACAAAGCCGTGTCAGCTACATATCATATATTATATTCAACTACATATTCAAATTACTCCATATATTCACAAAGGTGTGTCAGCTACATATCCCAATTACATATTCAAAGCTCAAAACCATTTCTCAGCTTCATCTTGTTGCTTCCTCAACTATTACTTTATCTCCAAGTCAATATGTCTTTGAGATATTTTATCAAATAGTTTTCTTGCACTGTAAATACAACAAATTTCAGAAAATAACTTAAACAAAGAACTCCCCAAAAATAAACCTACTTCCAATCCTATTATTTAATCTAACTTTCTCATGCTCACATTTTATCAAAATTATACTATTCAAACAATGAAACTAATCAATTACATTTAAGGATATCAATCAAAATATCTAACAAAAAAAAGTTTAATCTCAAGATTTAAATGATACTAGGATCATCCTCCCTCAAATACGAATCCAAATGAAAATCAAACTCAGAAGAACTAGCAAACCCAACAACCTAACAATAATTGGAGTGAAGGAGAGAGATAAGTTACCCCACAACTTGAGAGCCACGCCAACCATTGACCCAATTATTCACTATGCCACTGTACCTGCAAGCAGCAACAAGCAGAGAGTGAGGGTTAGAAGGAGTGAGAGATTGAGGGAGAACAACAGAGATGGATACCTGCACCTCCACGTTGCCTAGCTAGGTTTGAAATGGAGTAGCCCGCCGAGCCTCCTTCTTTTCTTTATGTGTGCTAAGAAAAAAATGAAGCCCTAAGCCCCAATCTGAAACAAATGATATTATTTGACGATGATATAGAGATGAGGTCCGACCAAGGGTTTATTGGGAGGTGACGACGATAGCAATGGGAGCTGCAAGGGAAAAAATCAAGGTTGGGGTGCGATGGCTTCGAGAGGCAGAATGCAACGACTTCGTGAGATTACATTCCTACCCAGTTCGTCCAAAACAGGGTAAGCTTCTCTGTTGGACCAAACACAGAATCAAAGAAAGTTGGAAACTAAAACCATATATGATGATATCATTATGTGTGTTATACCTGTTCTCTGTTCATCTTTTCTCCTGACTTGGTAGCTTGTCTAGCATCTTCTAGAAGCGCAGCATCCTGTTCTGACCTAACTTGAGAAAAATCAAGTGTCTCACGCAGGGAAGAAGAAGGCCTGGCCGCACACAGGCAAGAGGAGAAGAGCTGGCCTCTGGTGACGTCGTTCGCCTCTGGTGTCGTGTGAGGGCTTGGGCCCGCGTGGTCGAAGCTTCGACGGCCTCTGAAGATCCCTAGCCAGCGCGTGTAGGGGAAGGTAGCGATCGGTCTCCACAAAGACAAAGGTGAGAGGGAAAGAGTGAAGGAGAGAGGTCTGGTGGGAGAAAGAGATTCGAGAGAGAGGAGAGAGAATGATGAGGAAAAAGGAGAAGGAATTGAAGGAAATGAATTGGCCTAAATGAAATGAAAAAAAATGAAAAAAAAAAAGCTAAGTGGCGGGATGGTTATTACCGCCCTTTTTTCATAAAGTCCCCAATATGAGTACTCTAGCATAATATTTTTTTATTAGTATTATATTCATGTGTTATGGTAATGGGTATTTGGTGTAGTGACGGTCGCACAATGAGCCTTCCACCTCTGACAATAAACAAGCCAAGGGTAATCGTTATGAACGTCGGTTCACTAACTATACTGCCCTTATTGAGTCTCGGGGAGATGTTTATCAGGCCATGAGTTCCAGTGTGCCTTATAAGAAACCTGCCCCCATTCGAAAGGATATTTCAAGAAGAGACACTACCAAGTTCTGTCGTTATCATAACGACTACGGACATGATACCAATGAATGCAACCAGCTGAAGGATGAGATCGAGTTCCTTATTAGACAAGGACACTTGAGAAGATATATACGAGCCTCGAGAAATTCCCAACGAGAAGCTCCAGGTGGCAACGAGCAAGCGCCCACACGCCAACGCTCGCCACCTTTGCAGCCTGATCCCGTAACTGGCACATTGTTAACCATCTGTGGAGGCCCGCATGTCGCAGGAAGCAGCAGAAAGGCCAGGGAACGATATGCTCAGACCCTGCGCCACAACCAGGACATCGAGATGATGACTGTGGATGACCGCGCACTGAAAAAGGCTCGGTCAGAAGAGGGCGAAATAACCTTCTCTGATAGCGATGCCCAACACGTCCAGTTCCCACATTCCAATCCGCTGGTCGTGGATATCCAAATGGCCAACATGATGGTAAAGAGAGTGCTGGTTGATACAGGAAGTTCAGTGAATATCTTGTATAAGTATTCGATGGAACGCATGAAGTTGTCCGTTAAGGACTTGGAGCCCTGCAACCAAACAATATACGACTTCTCTGGTGAGGGACTCGCCCCCGCAGGGTCAATCAAACTGCCAGTGACAGCAGGTACAGCGCTTGCTACCAGGACATTACTCGCTACTTTCATAGTAGTCGATTGTCCTTCGGCGTACAATGCGGTCATTGGAAGGCCTATACTGGTTGATCTACGGGCCGTCACCTCTATGTGGCACTTAGCCATGAAATTCCCAACAGACGCAGGGGTAGGACGTGTGTTGGGAACCAGAGGGAGGCTAGGGAGTGCTACAACGCCTCAGTCACGAAGGCGAAGAAGGGAACGTCAAAGAACACTCCCCCAGATAGGTTGCAGATGGAAATTGATACACAAGCCCAATCCGGTGAAGAAGTCACCAAATAGGGTGTTGCCCAAAGTGAGGATAGAATTAGATCCTCACTTTGGGGATTGTGAAGAAAACGTTGGACCCGTCGAGGACCTAGAAGAGGTCCAACTTGACGAGAAAGACCCGACCAGAGTTGTGAAGGTCGGGAAAAACCTAGAACCAACCACGAAACATGCACTGGTGGAGTTTTTGCGGAAGAACCAGGAAGTCTTTGCCTGGTCGCACAAAGACATGGCTGGGATAGATCATGCAGTCATCAACCATGTCCTGAACATAAACAAGAATTTTCCACCCATGCAACAAAAAAGAAGGCTGCTCGATAAGGAACAGTCGAAAGCCTTAAAAGAAGAAGTTGAGAGATTAAAGGAGAATGGGTTCATCAGGGTGGCGTTTTATCCATCGTGGGTCTCCAATCCAGTACTGGTTCCCAAGCCTAACGACAAATGGCGAACCTGTGTGGATTTTACAGATCTCAATAAGGCCTGCCCGAAGGATTGCTTCCCACTCCCAAGGATCGACCAGTTGGTCGATGCTACTGCAGGACACGAGATCCTCTCCTTCATGGATGCATACTCAGGCTACAATCAAATCAGCATGCATCCCCCTGATGAGGATCACACCAGCTTTCGGACCGATACGAGATTATACTGTTATAAAGTAATGCCCTTCGGACTGAAAAACGCAGGTGCGACTTACCAGCGATTGGTTAATCACATGTTTAAAGAATTGATCGACGTAAACATGGAGGTGTACGTGGACGACATGCTGGTAAAGTCAAAAAAAGTGGAAGGACATGTGAAGGATTTGCAAGAGTGTTTCGATGCATTGAACAAGTATCAGATGAAACTAAATCTTCTCAAATGTTCCTTCGGAGTAGGATCAGGGAAGTTTTTGGAATTCATTGTTAATTTAAGAGGAATCGAGGCCAACCCTGACAAGATAAGAGCCCTGATCGACATGAAATCGCCAGAGAAGATCAAAGACGTACAGAGTTTAACTGGGAGGATTGCAGCCCTAAGTAGATTTATTTCAAAATCAACGGATAAGTGTGTCCCTTTCTTCAATCTACTTAGGGGCAATAAGAAATTTGAATGGACAGGAGACTGCGAGCAAGCTTTTCAGGCCTTGAAAGCACATATGGCACAGCCTCCTATTTTATCAAAGCCTATCGAAGGAGAAACTTTGTTCATCTACCTGGCAATCACTAAAGTTGCTGCTAGTGCGGTACTAGTACGAGAGGAAGAAGGCATACAAAAGGAAGTTTACTATGTAAGAAAGAGACTAATTAGAGCAGAACTGAGGTATCCTCCCATCGAGAGGTTAGCATACTGTTTAATCTTGGCCTCAAGGAAGCTACGTCCTTACTTCCAAGCCCATCCTATTACAATTTTAACTGACCAGCCCCTTCGGCAAGTCCTCCAAAAACCAGAGGCGGCTGGGCGTTTATTAAAATGGGTAGTCGAATTGGGGCAGTTTGATATTACATATTCACCGCGAGCAGCAGTAAAAGGACAAGTCTTAGCTGATCTTATTGCAGAGTTCACCGAACTCCCAGACAACGAGTAGTGCGAAAAACCTAGTACGCCTGAGCTTCAAGACGAAGCTCCTTCGTGGAAGTTATTCACCGACGGGTCGTCAAACGAATCTCACGCAGGAGCAGGAGTGATTTTGATAACACCAGAGGGGCATCGATTTCACTACGCCATTAGATTCGATTTCATTGTGTCGAATAATGAAGCCAAATACGAAGCACTCCTCGCTGGATTAAGATTTGCGAAAGACATGAGTATAAAGGTGCTGGATATTTACAATGATTCACAGCTGGTAGTAAATCAAGTTCTAGGGAAATATCAAGCGCGAGGCCTAAAAATGGTGGCCTACTTGAACAAGACTAAAGATCTATTGGCCCAGTTCAAGAAGTTTACCCTCCAGCAAATACCCCCGGATCAGAATTTGAACGCAGATGCCTTAGCCAAACTCGCGAGAGCGAAAGATGCTGATACTTTGAACATTGTGCCAGTAGAAAGATTGAGTGAGCCAAGCATACGAGCAATTGAAGCCAGTATGGAAATCCGAATGGAAGATACATGGATGGCACCTTACTTGGAGTATCTGACAAATGGTGTACTACCAGTAGACAGAAACAAGGCCAGAAATCTTCAAAGGCAGGCTGCTAGGTATATACTGGTCGATGGTGTTCTATACTGAAGAGGATATTCCATGCCATTGCTCAGATGTATTACACCAGAGAAAGCTAAGGAGCTAATGAAGGAAGTACATGAAGGCTTCTGCGGGGATCACGCTGGGGGGCAAAGTTTGGCGAAGAAGATTCTAAGGTAGAGTTATTTCTGGCCAACTATGAACGAAGATTCAATGGAGTTTGTACGAAAGTGCGATAAGTGTCAAAGATTTTCCAAAATCCCACGCGCAGCTCCAAACGAGTTAAAACAGATGTAGCGTCCTTGGCCTTTTGCAGTTTGGGGTATAGACTTGATTGGATCCCTGCCAACGGGAAAAGGCGGAGTGAAGTACGCAGTTGTAGCAGTCGACTACTTCACCAAATGGGCCGAAGCTGAACTGCTCGCTACCATAAAGACCAAGAAAGTTCTTGAATTTGTCATCAAGAACATTGTTTGCCGATATGGTATGCCTCAAAAAATCGTCTCAGACAACGACACCCAATTTGACAGTGACCTATTCACCGACTTCTACGAAAGACATGGGATTATCAAAAGCTTTTCTTCAATCGCGCATCCACAAGCGAACGGGTAGGTCGAAGCAGTGAATAAAATTCTTAAGGACACCCTGAAGAAAAGACTTGAAGACGCTAAAGGAGCATGGCCAGAACAGCTGCCTGAAGTCCTCTTGTCGTATAGAACTTCTCATCGAACAGCTACAGGTCACACTCCGTTTTCCTTAGCATATGGGTATGAAGCTATGCTGCCCATAGAATTAGATCCCCCCTCACATCGACGCATCACATACGACCAGGGCCAGAATAGCCAACTAATGATGGAGTCCCTAGACTCAATTGAAGAGAAACGAGAAAGAGCCCAACTCCGAGTTGCTGCGTACTAGCAAAAGGTCGCCTGGTATTTTAACTCAAAAGTAAAAGAAAGGAAATTCAACATCGGTGACCTAGTGCTACGATGGGTTTTCTTGAACACCCGCGACCCCATTGCTGGAGTACTCGGACCAAACTGGGAAGGACCTTACCAGATTGAAGGAGTCCTTCATCCGGGCACCTACAAACTTGCACGCTTAAATGGAGATCTCGTTCCACGCTATTGGAACGGCGAACACCTGCGCAAGTACTACCAATAAACAGTCCTTTTTAAAGGACTGGCTTGTATTAATTTTTACTTTTTACAAGTTTCGAAAAAGGGTTAGCCACGTTGTATGGCTAATCGCTTATAAGTGTAAGATCTTTTCTAAAATCACTCGTAAAGACATGATTAGTCCATTTTTAATACGAGATTATAAGGGACTGTGCGCAGCCAGTCATTCTTGCCAACCTTTGTAAATTTATTTTACAAGTATTTGTTCATTACGTGTGTTGTTTTGCTGTATTATAAGTTTTATGTTTCCTACCGAGCAACAATGTTCGTACAGGCCGTGGTCAAGGCAAGTGACCACGAACCTAAAGCTCCTCGATCACTTGGGGGGCATATAAGATACATCGTTAGCAAAGCATAGCAAGAGGTATGTAAACACATGAACAAAATAAGTGAAAGCATGCTATGGTACTTAGAGTATTTTTCAAAATTTATATTTTGTTGAATCAAACCAAAGTACTATGCTAAGTTCGGTCATGCGAACAGATGTTATAATAAGATAAAAATATTATAATATCAAATGGAAGTCTTTTACACCGCAAGCAATATTTCTTGGATGGATGTAATTGTTCAAAGTAAACGGAAAGTTTGCTACCCGTGCAGCAAATTTAAATATAAAGTAAAAATTGTCTTTACAGCATGACCCGTGGGTCGTATAATCGAAGAAAAATAAAAAAGAAATAAGTTCAAAGAGCAGGAGGGTCTTGCTCAGCAGTCTGATTGGCCGCATCTTCAGCAACTCCTCCTTCCTCTTCGACCGCGGCCGGCTGGATGCTTGGGGAAGCGGGGATCCTTGCTCTTTCTTCTTCTGCAGCCAATCGAGCAGTGCAGCGGGCCAGCTCAGCGTTCCTGGCATCCTCTGGAAGGTAGTTAAAGTTGGCACCCCGATTGTGTTTCCAAAAGTCATAGAAACACCGAAGCGTTGCATTCTTATACCTTTCCAGATCTTTGGCATTGGTGAGCTTCAGCTGCTCTACTTGGCTCTCAAGAACAGCTATGGCCTTTTCCTTACCTAGGAGTTCCTCCTTGAGCCTCTTGACTTCATGATATTGAACTCGGCTGGACTCCTGGTATTCTTCCCTCTGTTTTTTCATGGCTGCCTTAGAAGACTCAGCTTCTGCCAGCTTTGCCACCGCAGCATCCTTCTGTTGGGTGACCACCTCCAACTCCCCAACATGCCTGGCTTCTGCAGCCTGAAGCTCCTCATTGGCCTTCTCCTGGTACCCCTCAATGGCCTTTGCCCGAGCCTGGTCGATGGAAGCCTGGGCACGGGCGTGAGCAGCCGTTGCAGTCAGCATGGCCTATGGTCAAAGGATAAAGTTAGAATCTATTACAAGGAAGAAAAAATGAAAGCCAAAGAGATAAAAATGCTTACACTGGCAATTTTGTTTAGAGCCCTGTTCAGGATTTGATCGACCCCCATATTCTCCGCCTCAGCCATCGCCTCCTTGCAGCGGTCGTACCTCACGATGTGTGCAAGTCGATCCTTTGCTGCTCGCAAGGCGCGGTGTGAAAGTTTGGCCCCAGGAACTTCAGCTGGTTGGGACTATTCTTTCGTGGTTGAAGGTGTGCAATTCGTAGCAGTGGGCGGGGTTTCCTTTTCAACAGGAGCCGAAGGCTGAGCAGAAGCTTGCCCAGTCGGCGCATCCTTGGAAGGATCGTTTGTTCGACCCTTCTTGGCTGGAGGTCCTTGGCTCGATTCGCCATTATGCCTCTTAGACATCTTTCGTCGAACCAGGGGGACTTCTGCCTCCTCTTCAGTCTGGTACAAATCAAATACTTTGGGAGTGGCCATCTCTGTGTACAAAGAAAAATATGCAGATGATAAGATAAAGGCGAATGAAAACTCTTGATAAAACAGAAAATAGGTCACAAAGTTTAATACCCGAGCTACAACTACTGGTTGCTATACTACTGACTCTATTAGTCATACACTCACTATCTGGAACGAAGAAGTTTGGCCCTAGATTTGGAGTATACGTAAAATTGTCGTCCCCGTCAAACAAGTGACAGGGAATTGGTAAGCTATTTAAAAGCAAAATAATAGTACCATTTTCATCGAAGGATTCATTCAGGTCTATAACAGACTCTGTTGCCTTTTGTTTCCCCTTGCCTTGGGGCACAGAAGGCCTCTCTGCGAAAGGGTCACCAGTGGGTTCCCTGATTGTAACCTCCGTTGGCCTCCTTTGGGGAGGGGACACTGGGGGTTACTGCTCAGGATCCCCCTCGGCCGTGGCATTTGCCACCATGGGCCCTCTTGTTTCATGGCGAGGAGCCAGGAGGCCAGATAGCCTCAGATTTTCGTTAGTGACCAGGGACTTGACGCTTTTTTCTTTGTCTGCCATCCTGGCCAGTGCGTTGGACCTCAACACCATGTCTGGTGTTGGGGTCGGACGTAACTATGGTCCTGAAAGGCAAAGTGTACTTTAAGAAAACTGCAGAAGAGTTTGCTAAGGAAAAGTATCGACCAGTAAGAGTAGTATTTACCTCCTCGAGCGAAGGCCAGGTTGTTGGCGGTCATGTCTGGTGTGAGGAAGTACTCCCTACTGTACTGCCCCACATTGGAGATATGGGTAGTGTCACTCAGGAAAGTTCGGCTAGTTTCCTGGTGACAGAGATGAAAGAAGCCCATCTCGTACTGTTGAGGGTTGGACTTAAGGTCAAAGAGAAAATTGACCTCATGAGGGGTAGGTTCTGGCCATTTTTTAAGTTTATATAGGATATAGAGTGCGGCCAGCATTTTGTATCCATTTGGAGTAATTTGAAAGGGGGCGACACCAAAATAGTTGGCCACCCCCTGATAAAAAGGATGTAGAGGGAGGATAGCCCCCGCCTCTATGTGATATATGGACTAAGCATTGTATACACCCCCGGGAAGGTTATCCCTTTGGTCCGCATCTGGAATTTTGAGATTAACCGCTGTAAGAGGATACTTCCTGTGATAGTTGGCAAACATCCGAGGAGTCACTTGGCTGGTCGGGGAAAGATACCACTCGACATCAGGAAGGTTTTGATGCCGAGGGCAGGCCCTAACTTGGATACGAGGGTCTGGGGCGGCATTTTCTCGACCACTGGTCGAGGGAACCCTAGCCTGTGAATCAGGCTAGGCAGGAGAGTTTGGGCTATTTTCGGAGTCAGGTCTTTTCTTGCCTAAGGACTTAGAGCGGGCCATTTGAGGTGGTGATGGACGAGGTCTAGGAGAAGATCGTGAAAATGGAATCTCGTGAACTCGGTCGATCGGTTGTTCTTCGCCTTCGAGCAGCTGGGCAAGAAGATCGTCGTCGATGGGCCGTTCACCTCCCCATAAATCTGTCATTAAAGTCTGCAAACAGAAGAATGGGGAGGTGAGGATGAAGAATTTTGAAAGTTTTTTAGAATAATGCTAGTCGAGTATAAAAGTTAAGCTTTTATACAGCAGCATTCTAACAAAAAATTATACTTTTTCACGCGAACAGTTTGAGAAACAGATCAAAAGTGAAAGCAAAAAGTTTTTTAAAAAAAGTTTTTTCAACTCCTCTTAGGGAAGGAAAAACCTAGTTTTTCAGCTGGCATAAAAATCGAATTTTCACTTCGGTTTTATGTCCTAAGACCATGATCTTAACTATCAAACTAACTCGTAACCCCTTAGTAACAGAAAAATATCACGCAACATTCAGTTTCACCTATTAAACCCCCCTACTGACATGCATCTCAACCCAGAAACGGATGAACCCAACAATCGACCTACAAAAGCATGCACGACAAAAATATAAAACATAAAAGTCCAGAAACTTACCGGGATGAAGATCGTGGAGGTTTGAAAGACTTTTCGGGCGTAAAAGGACTCACGGATTGAATCTTGGAACGCCGAAGGACAGTGTTCAGAGGGAAACAGGAGCTCTGGTGTTAGGGTTTCTTTAAAAGATTGATGGCTTGCGTAAAAAGGAAAGGGAACTTTGAAGAGGCTATATATATATTTTTGTCCGGAAGCATTAAAAGGAAGTAATCATCAGCTTCCCCTTTTTCGAAGTACGGGGAAGAGTGATAGCCGTCGAAACGTTACTTAGGAAGCGAAAAGTTTTGATTAGACAAGGGTAGGTTGCATTTTCCAAAAACACACGAAGGGTTCTGACAGGTATGGTGGGGTAACCGAAGGGTCGTTTCCTCAAAAGTTTATTTATTGCTCGTAATAAATAAACTTGGGGGCAAATGTTATCCAAAAAATAGGGACGGATGACGTGGCAAGTGATTCGCGAACACGTGGCTGATACTTGGCGGAATTCTGCTAGGGTATCGACCAGAAGAGATATTACAAGCAAAAGACAGTCGAAGCTTACTCGCGACCAGTGTGGTCGCAGGTTCCGCGTGCCTCATGATACTTTTATAAAGATCTTAGTCAATCCCAAAATTGACTCCCATGATTTCCTGAGTATCCGATTATTTAGGAAAGAATATCTGTAACAGATTAATGTAATCCCCCTTGAGCCTATAAATAGAGAAAGATAGCTCAAGGAAGGGACTTTTGGCTTTCGAATTATTTGAGACTAGAGTGATTCTATTTGATGCATTGTCTTGTTCTTCAGAAGGGAGTGAAACTCATTGAACCCTAGTTCTTTGATCACTTTCTTGAATTCTATATCAATAACAATTCAAGTGGACGTATGTTATTACCATATTCTGGGGCCGAACCACTATAAACCTTTGTGTTCTTTATCATTTCGCCATCACATTCTTTCTAACGTGTTTGTCCACATCAGACAAATTTGACTCCGTGTCAGTTGGCCAAAATCTGGGTCAACAATTTCATATTCACAAGTAGATAGAATGAAATGATACTGACCCATGATTTCTTCTCTTCAAAAATGCCAAGAATGATAATTTCTTCACTTGAAAAACTTCCAGATATGAGCAGCCCAATTTCTTCACTGATTTCAGTATATTCGACAAGGCTATTTAGGTTGCTGTGAAAATGGTTGTGAATGATGGAGGAGATAAAGAGAGAGAAATGTGTGAAGTGCTAAATTTTCCCTATTTTTAATTGATGATGGTATTTTTGTCCAAAATAGCGGAGGGGGCACATTAGTGGGAGAAATTTTATGATGGCACGTTAAAAATTTAACTATATTATGATGCATATAGTGTTAAGGTGAATACTATGTGTAATGCACGTTTAGTCTTCTAATGGCTCTAATGGCTCCAGTTTTTTCTAAAAGGGAGACTTTTGACGAGTCATATATATATATATACACTAGGTGAATACTACGTGTGTAATGCACGTTTAGTTTAGTTTAGTTGCTTGTTTTTTGTTTTTGTTTTTCTATAAAAAAATATAATATATAATAAATTAATTGAATAATGACTTAAAGTGATTGTATTTTTAAAATATGTAAACACTATAGTATATATTGAAAGATGATATCTATTAAAATGTATTGTATGATCAGAAAAAAAATATGTTTGCCTTATTTTCTAATCAAACAAAAGATTTAGAATTTTTTTGACCTTGTGATCTTCTCCACCGGGGTGAGAAGAAACTATAATGAGTATGTAGAGTTTCAATAATAATAAATCACTTTTTAAAAGAACAGATTTGTTATATTCATGGGAAAACACCATGTCTCTAGCTTTTCTCTTTCCCTCCCTCTCTCTCTCTATATATATATATTTGTGTGAGCATGTGTGTATTTTCTATATTGAAACCTCCAACTTGTTTTGTACTCAGCTTTCTTTATAATCGAAATATTATTTCTTTAAAAAATATATATAAATTAGCTATAGTTTCTGGCACTTATTTTCTTCATAATTTATGTATCATTCATTAGTTTGCCTAGTTGTATCTTGGGACCCTTGGCCCTGTGACTTTCTAATGTGTTTTCATTTTATTATTTTTGTTACTCTTACATGTTTATACCGAATTTTCCAATATAGGAAAGTCAAACAGAAGAAACATTAAGTCTGAGTAAGTCTGATCAATTAGAGACAATACTTTTCTCCACATATTAACACAAAAGATACATATATTCCACCAATCAACTTCTTCTTATTGTTTATGAAAGAAAGACCTCACCATAAACTTATGTATACCTTTGATTTGGTCAACAACACGGAGTCAAAAAAACGATATGAAAAGTATGAGTTGAACAAAGTAAGACAAACAACATCAAGATTTTATAGTGGTTCGGCCCTAATGAGTGGTAATGATCTACGCCCATTTAATTTTTTTATTAATGTTAAAGACTCTAAAACCTGCGATCAGTGAACTAGGGCTCACTGAGTTTAACAAGTTTTGAAGATGGATACAAAGAACGTGTATATAAACACCTTAGCTCTCTTTGAGTACAAGTTTAGCGTATGAAATAAATAAATCCTATGAGTCCTATTTATAGGCTCATGGATGTACATATGGGCCATGGGCCGCCCCTAACTTGCGTTACAATAATAATTTAAATAATACTGTTTACATTTAAATTAGCAAATATCTCTGAAATATCCAACTTATAATCTTATTGGAGGGTTTGTCTCGATCAAACAAACAACTCTGGTCGAATGTTTCCGTCCATCTTCTTTTCCCGCTACCCAGCATACTTCTTGCATCCATTGAGCTACAAAGTTTCTTTTGATAACTTGGTCGTAAGTTGACTAGTCCTTCATTAATGACCGGTCACGTGCTGTTCACATGCCTTTTTAATGTGCCACGTCATCATGAAAATATTTAGGGAAACATTTGCTCCCTTAGTTTATTTTAATGCGAACAACATTCAATAAACTTACTCGATTAGTAATCTGCTGACCCGTCACATCCGACTGTTCTTACTTTCTCAAAAAGGTAAGTAATTATGACCTTTTTGGTTTCCTAGGAATGATTTAAGTCATTGTAGTTTCCCATACAACGAAACCCTACTTTCATCATTACTCGTCAGTAATACCCTGATCAATATAAATATAGGTCTCCTCACTCCTTTTCATTTTTACCTAAATTTTATCTCTCTTTAAGAACTCTCAAAACTCTCCCAAAAAAATCTTCAAGCGTTTCTCAGTGCAATTCGAAGCCTTCAAAGAAATTTCGAGCAATCTTCGTGCGATTTCTTCAACAATATTCACTTCAAGTAAGTTTTTGAACAAGCCCTTTGGATTTTGTAGCAATTTACCTGTATTTTGGTTGTAATTATTCTGTGTTAGTAACTATTTTTTGATGTTTATGAAATAGGTATTCTAGGTAGTTTATTGCATATAACAATGCTTAGGAGAGGTATTTGGGTTTATTAGTACAGGTTTTGGGTCCAAAATCGAAGTGAAATTTCATTTTTGGGTGTTTTGGAAAAACTGAGTTTTTCCAGCCTATTTTTTAAGTTGAAAAGTTTTTCTAAAAAGCTTTTCAATTTGACTTTTTGATCTATTTTTTCCAACCTGCTCGCAGGGTTTTTGTGTTTTTACTCAGATGGTGCTGGTCGGGTAAAAGCCACAAGTAGCGTTATCATTTCTTTTTTGTTTTTCTTTCTCTATTGGTCGTAGATTCTCATTTCCCCTTATTCTTCTCAGATATTCATCCACGATCCCTGGGGAGGTGATAGGCCAATAGATGAAGAACTTCTAATCATATTGTTTGAAGACTCTGAACCGCCTACTTTACTGATTCCACCAAATACAACACAGCTAACACCATCGACCAGCCATCCCATTTCAAACCCCTCTATGGCATGAGTGAAACACGTTGCTCAGAGGAGGAAAAAGATCCCTGAACCTCACATTGGCCAACATGCACCCAATGCTGAGGGTCCTTCCACTACTAATTGACCTACAACAACCGAGTAGCCTCCTGAGATTCGTCTTCCCCATGCCCTTGTAAAAGAGGTTGCAAAAAAGGATATACCCTAGTACGTTGCCCCTCCTAGCGTTATATCGAGCAAGATGGTGGTCAAATATCCCAAGAAGTATGGACTCCCTAGGATTACACTATTCAAGCCAACCCCTGACCAGAGGGCAAATGTGCCCGGAGGTGCTTACAGTGCTTAGTCAAGGTATCACATCGAGGCGGGGGCTACTTTTCCTCTGCATGATTTTTTCCGAGGAACGGCGAATTATTTGGACATTTCTCCATTCCAAATTAATTTGAACGGGTATATAGTGTTATCGACACTCTACATCCTTTACCACCACAAAAAATGGCTTGTACCCACTCCCCACAAAATCAACTACTTGTTCGACTTAAAATCCAACCCTAACCAAAATAACATGGGATTTTTCCACTTCTGCCATCAGGAGTCTTCTCGCACATTCCTGAATGACATAACCTACAAATCCAATGTGGGCAGATACTTCAAATAGTATTTCCTCACCACCAATCTTGTAGTGGACAACTTGTACTTTACTTGGGGAGGTAACTTTTCTTCTCGAATTTGTTCAAACTTCTGGTCGTTCATTTTTTTTCTTCTTAGTTGACTTTGTTGAATATAGGCCCATAGTTCCGACTAGAGCCTACTCAAGCATGGTAGAGAGGATCATTGCTCTGTCCATCATAACCTCTATAGAAAATAGTGTCAAGGTGCTGGTGAATGAAAACAACCTAAGGCTGGTCGGACTTTTGGAGCCCCACCAAGAGTTGAAGGAAACAATAGTTGGGAGCGCCACATGAAAATGTACTGAAGATGACTCCCAACCCCAAGATGTTTCCCAACCTCTCAGGCATCGACCGATGATGGGGGTCACTATTAGGGAACCAGTTCTCACTCCTCGACCAGAATCCATTCCCCCTTCCCACAGGAAGGGAAAACAAAAACTACCTGATCACCCTGGTCGGGTATACGACTCGTTCAAGGATGAAAATGGTATGGATTTTTCAATACGTTCCCCGTTCCTATTAGCATGTTCGACATGAATGGCAACTTTATTTTTCCAACAAGTAGGTTTAACCCAGTTTTCTTTGAGGAGGATAATGTTTGTAGCAGTAATAACGTAGACAAAGTAGTGACCAGTATCTTTAGTTCGGGTATAATACTTAGAATTTTTCCTTGTTGATCTTTATAAGTTCTTGCAGACACTTTAACTAATTTTGTTTGCCTCTTTCTTAATCATGCAGGCGAGCAATGCTTTCGACATCTATGCCTTGGGGAGAAAAACCACCAATTCGAAGAAGTCGAGCAAGAGAGAAGCTGGAGGTACCAGTGAGGCACCCCCGAGAAAAAAGCCTCGACCAACTGAGACTCCTCTTCTTACCAGGTCAACTACTCCTCCTCCCTCCTCTCAACCTGAAGCTTCTGCCGAGCAGGAGGGAGATCCTGTTGTGAACGAGATGTTGGCCAATGCCTCCTGCTCCACCATAGACAAGTTGCAAAAAGTGGCCAAACATCGACTCAGCAAAATGGCCTTTGCCTCTCTTCCTTCGTTGAAAATCGACTAGGTCATTAGTCGCAGTTTCAATGAACTACTTGCTGTAAGTCTTTTCTAACTTGTATTTCTAACTGACATTTTTTCTTTCACTAACATCACTTTTATGTTGTTCGCATGCTCTCCCGACCTTGAATAATGGGTGGCGTCTTGCTGAAGAGGACGGTTCCAAATTCATTCAGGAACTAAAAGCAGCAGAGCACCAACTCAAGGCATGCGACTAGAAGCTAAAAAAGACTAAGGAGGACCTGGAAAAAGCGCTGCAATCTTAAAAGAGAAATACAAGGTTGCGTCCAAGGCCAACCACGACGAGGTAGCCAAGCTTTTGGATGATTTGGTCTCTAGTCAGAAAGAGGCCAATGAGCTAGAGGAGGAAGTGAAGCAGCTCGAGGAGATTAATGCGAGAAACTTGGAGATGTTTCAAGGTGCAACCTTCACCTGCTTCTACATGTTCTGGAAGAACAATCAAGGTGAAAACTTTGATTATCTACCCGAGCAGATAAGGGAATCTAAGCTTGCTCGATGTGCTGCTTGACTGGAGGAGAAAAATTTCCCTGCATCTCCTGAGATTTCCTTAGCCACAGGCATCGATGAAGGAGAGGAGGAGGCCGGAGCGGATGTCGACCACTAGCCCCATCAAGACCCTCTTGCATAGTGAACATATACTTTTTCTGTTTTGTAACTGAAACACTCGAACAATTTGTTCATGGCGTTAAGACACTTTGCTGCTTAAGGCAGTTTTATTTACTATTTATAATATTTTTAATTACATCCGAGCAGCGATTGCTCGCAGTGTAAAAATATTTTGTTTTGATATTACAATTTCTATTATAACATTTCCTCGTATGACTGAACCTAGCATAACACTTTATTATCTCACAAAATTTGTTAAATTTTTTTGAAAAAGACTCTAAGTGTCGTAGTATGCTTTCCCTTATTTTGCTTGTGTGTTTACATATGTTTATAATATTTTCTGATCGCTTAGTATCTTATATGGCCCCCAAGTGATCAAGGAGTGTAAGTTGCCCGGTCACTTGCCATTGACCAATACGTGTTTGAACATTATTTCTCGCGTTCTTGTAAACAACAATGAGAATATAGCAAAACAACACACGTAATGAGCAAATACTTGTAATAAATACAATAATAGGCAAGAATAGCTGGCTACGCACATTTTTTTTTATTTCTCGTAATAAATGGACAAAAATTCATGTTTGTACGAGTGATCAAAATTTGATCTTACACTTATAAGAGACCAGCCATCTAACTGGCTAGCCCTTGTTCAAAAAAATTTAAATAGTAAAACTAAATACAAGCCAAATCTTTGAAAAGAAATGTTCATTGATAATACTTGCGCAGGTGTTCTCCATTCCAATAGCGAGGAACGAGATCTCCGTTTAAGCGAGCAAGTTTGTATGTGCTTGGTTGAAGAATTTCTTCAATTTGATATGGATCTTCCCAGTTTGGTCCGAGTACTTCTGCAGCCTGGTCGCAAGTATTGAGAAAAAAACTTTGATGTTCCAAGCCTCCTACGTCAAACTTTCTTTCGCGCACTTTAGAGTTAAAATATCGAGCGACCTTTTGTTTGTAAGCTGCAACACGTAATCGGGCCTGCTCGCGCCTTTCATCTATTATGTCCAAAGATTCCATCAGTAATTGATTGTTTGTACTCGAGTCGTAAGTTAGCCTTCTATGAGGGGTGGATCTAACTCGAGTGGTAACATGGCTTCATACCCATATGCCAACGAAAATGGTGCATGGCCTGTTGCTGTTCTATGTGTTGTTCTATACCACCAGAGTACCTTGGGTAGTTCTTCTGGCCATGCTCCTTTTGCATGTTTGAGTCTTTTCTTCATTGTGTATTTTAGTGTTTTATTCACAGCTTCAACTTCTCAGTTCGCTTGTGGATGGGCTACTGATGAAAAGCTCTTCGTTATACCATATCGTTCGCAGAAATCAGTGAATAGATCGATGTCAAATTGCATGCCATTATCTGATATGATCTTTTTTGGCAATCCATATCTGCATACAATGTTTTTTACAACAAAATCCAGCACTTTCTTGGTCGTGATTGTCACGAGTGGTTCAACTTCTACCCATGTTGTAAAGTGGTCAATAGCAACTACTGCGTATTTGACATTTCCTTTTCCTGTAGGCAAAGATCTGATCAAGTCCATTCCCCAAAGCGCAAATGGCCACGGGCTTTGCATTTGTTTAAGCTCATTTGGAGTTATTGGAGGTATTTTGAAGAATCTTTTACATTTATCACAATTTTTAACAAACTCCATGGATTCCTCGTTCATAGTAGGCTAGAAATACCCTTGTCGTAGAATTTTCTTTGCTAAGCTTTGCCCTCGAGCATGATCTCCACATAACCCTTCTTGTACTTCTCACATCATTTCCTTAGCTTTTTCATTGGAAATACATCTCAATAAGGGCATAGAGTACCCTCGTCTATACAGAATTCCATCGTCTAGGATAAATCGAGTCGATTTCCTTTGTAGCGCTCTTGACATATTTTTGTCTGCTGGTAACAATCCCTGTTCAAGGTTTTGAACGATAGGGGTCATTCAAGTGTCAGCTACTTGTATTACTAGGGAGGATTCTTCTACTTGAATGTTGGGAGCTGATAAGCGTTCGACTGGCACTGTACTCAGTGTTTCGGCATCCTTGGCCCTTGCTAATTTTGCTAAGGCATCAACATTGGAGTTCTAGCCGCAAGGTACTTGCTGTAAAGTATACTTATCAAACTACGTCAGCAAGTCCTTTGCCTTGTTTAGATACGTGACCATTTTAAGGACTCTGACCTGATATTCTCTGATTATTTGATTAACAACTAGTTAGGAGTGGCTGTATATTTTCAATGACTTCACGTTCACTTTTCTGGCTAGTCTCAAACCTGCGAGCAATCATTCGTATTCGGCTTCATTATGGGAGGCATTAAAATTAAATCTTATTGCGTAGTGAAATTGATGCCTCAGGAGTTATAAGAATTAATCCTACCCCTGAGTTATGCTCATTTGAGGACCCATCCACGGTCAATTTCCAAGTCAGAGTTTTATCTTGGACGCCAGACTCTACAATTTGCTCGTCATTTGGGAGTCTTGTGAATTCGACTACAAAGTCTGCTAAGGCTTGTACCTTTATTGCTGCTCATGGTGAATAAGAGATTTCAAACTACCCTAACTCAATTGTCCATTTTATTAGTCGACCAGCGGCTTCTAGTTTTCGCAAAACTTGCCGTAGTGGCTGGTCGGTAAAAGCTATTATGGGGTGGGATTGAAAGTAGGGTTGCAGCTTTCTCGATGCCAGTATCAGGTAGTAAGCCAACTTCTCTATAGCCGGATAACATAATTCCGCTCCCACTAGCCTTATACTTATATAGTATACTGCCTTTTGAATGTTGTTTTCTTCCCTGATTAAAACATCACTGACAACATACTCTGTTATGGCTAGGTAGAAGTACAAAGTTTCCCTTTTGACCGACTTGGACAAAATGGGTGGTCACAACATGTGGATTTTAAGTGCTTGAAAATCCTATTCACACTCTTTTGTCCATTCAAATTTTTTGTTTCCTCTGAATAGATAAAAAACGGGACGCACTTGTCCGTAGATTTGGATATAAAACTGTTCAAGGCAACAATTATTCCTGTTAGGCCTTGTACATCTTTAATTTTAGCCAGTGATTGCATCTCAATTAGCGCTCAAGTTTTTTTGGGATTGGATTCAATTCCTTGTGAGTTACTATGAATCCCAAAAATTTTCCTGATTTGACTCCGAAGGAATACTTGAGAGGATTAAGCTTCATCTGATATTTTTTTCAAGATGTTGAAGCATTGGTGAAGTTCCTTGATGTGCTACCATATTTTTTCTACTTGACCAACATGTCATTAACATAAACCTCCATGTTATTACTGATCTGGTTTTTGAACATGTGATTCACTAGTCGTTGGTAAGTCGCACCAACGTTATTCAAACCAAAAGGCATTACCTTGTAACAGTAAAGCCTCATATCTGTTTGAAAGCTGGTATGTTCCTCATCAGGTGGATGCATACTAATTTGATTATAACCGGAGTACGCATCCATGAGTGATAGAATTTCATGCCTTGATGTAGCATCGACCAGCTGATTGATCCTTGGAAGTGGGAAACAATCTTTCGGGCATGCTTTATTAAGGTCTATGAAATCCATGAAGGTACTCCATTTACCATTTGGTTTATGGACCAGTACGGGATTAGAGACCCACGATGAATAAAATGCTACCCTGATGAATCCATTTTCCTATATCTTCTCGACTTCTTCTTTAAAGGCTTTAGATCCATCTTTGTCGAGCAACCATCTTTTTTGTTGAACTGGTTGGTGGTTTTTGTCTATGTTAAGAACATGGCTAATAATTTCTAGCTTAATCCCCACCATGTCTTTATGCGACCAGGCAAAGACTTCATGGTTTTTCTTCAAAAACTCCACCAACTTTTCCTTGATTGTCGTTTCTATGTTTTTACCGACTTTCACAACTCTGGTCGATTCTTTTTCTTCTAACTGGATTTCCTCGAGAACCTCCATGGGTCCCACATCTTCTTCAAAATCCCCAAAGCGAGGATCGATGTCTTCATCCTCACTTTGGGAAACACCCTATTTGTTGACTTGTTCACCTGATTAGGTATGTGACTCTTTTATTACCAACAACCGCTCTCGTGCTCCACTAGAACTGCTCGAAGTAATTAATCCGCTCCCCGATCCACACTTTCTCGCTTTGGTAATCGAGGAGTTATAGCATTCTCTAGGTTCTTGTTGGTTTCCTAACACGCACCCAGTTCTTGCATCTGTTGGAAACTTCATGGCTAGATGCCATATTGAAGTTACTACTCGTAGCTCAACCAGGGTAGGTCTTCCAATCATGACATTATTTGCGGACGGACAATCATCTACTATAAAAGTAGTGAGTAATGTCATGTTCGCAGGTGCTTTCCCTATGGTGACTGGGAGTCTGATCGACTCTATTGGTGTGAATCCTTCACCGGAGAAACCATAGATGGTTTGGTTGCCTGGTTCTAAATCTTGTATTGACAGTTTCATTCTTTCTAATGATGATTTATAAATAATATTCACCAAGCTTCCAGTATCTACCAACACTCGCTTTACCATCATGTTGGCAATTTGAACATCCACGACCTAGGAATGTGAATGGGGGAAACAGACATGTTGTGTGTCCAGCTCGGAGAAAGTTATACTCTCTTCCTCTGTTCGAGCTTTTTTGGGAGTTCCCTCCTTGACGTTTAGCATTTCAATGTTCTGCTCATGATGTAGAGTCCAGGCATATCTCTCTCTTGCCTTGCCACTGTCACCAGCTAAGTGTGGTCCACCACAGATAGTGAGCAGGGTGCCTGCGACCAGGGCTGACTGTAGAGGAGGCGAGCGTTGGCGTGTACATGCCTGCTCGTTGTCTCCGTTAGCTCCTTGGTGGGGATTGTCCCCTGCTCGTATATATCTCCTCAGATGTCCTTGTCGTATAAGGAACTCAATCTCATCCTTCACCTAGTTGCATTCGTTTGTATCATGGCTGTAATCACTGTTGAAGCGACAAAACTTTGTTGTGTCTCACTTGGAAATGTCCTTCCTTATTGGGGTTGGTCGCCTGAAAGGGACAGTGTTATGGGAGGTCTGATACACTTCCGTTTGGCTGTCGACCAGGGCTGTGTAGTTGGTAAACCTCAACTCGTACCTATTCTTCTTAGGGTGCTTGTTATCAGACGTCGTTTGCTCAGTGTTTGCCCTTTTTTCCTCCATTTTTATTATTATTATTGTTGGGTTTGCTAGACCCACTAACAACCTTTGTCGATTCTTCTTTTTTGCCCTGGTTGGCCTTTGGAGACTTTCCTTCATTGGCAATAGCCTCCTCCAACTTTATGTATTTGTTTGCTCGATCCAAGAATTCTTGAGTACTCTTGACTCTATTTTTTCTTAGGCTGCTCCAAAGTGGAGATTGGCGCTTCACCCTTGTGGTAATGGCCATCATCTTTCTCTTATATCCAACTGAGTTGGCTCACGTGGCTACTAGCATGAACCTATGGATGTACTCTTTAAGGGGTTCTCCTTCTTTTTGCCTTAGGGCATCTACAACGGTGGTAGCCACAGAAGTGGCTTCACCATATATGTCAGATAAAATGCCAACATGGCATTACCAAGTGAGACTTTTATATGTTGTGGCCAGAGATGTAGCCCCTGCATGGCAACGTTGCCCATTCTGCTTTTAAAAAATTAATAATATTTTAATATAATTTATGTACTTTTGGCAACAAAAAGATGGCTTGCACTGCTGATGCTCTTATATCGATCGGTTGCTTGGCCTCTGCCAGATGTATCTGACTAGCATAAAATTGTCCGTAAAATTCTTTTACGAACATTTCCCATGACACTATGCTGGCCGGTGGAAATTTAAAGTACCACTCCTGAGCAGTATCAGACAAAGTATCTAGAAAGATCCTACATTGAGCATCTTCAGACACCTTCTGGATGTCCATCTATATCTCAAATTTGTTCACATGAGATATTGGGTCTTCTTCTCCAGTATAGCTGGGCAACACTGACATTTTGAACTTGCTTGGGATTTCAGCCAGGGCAATTTTGTTGATGAATGGAGTGCCATTTCTCCAATTGTAATCTATATGGGAAGTTGTATTTCCGACTAGCTATTGTACTGCCTGGTTCAGAGTGTATATTTGGGCCTGAACATCAACTGATATAGCAAGGGTAGGAGAAACCGCTGCAGGTGGGACATGCTTGTCATGTGTTTCTCTTTGTTCATTAAGTATATCCCTTAAATCCTCGTCTCTCCATCTCTGCTTGCTAGCTCTTAGCCGATCAAAGATGTTAGGTTGCCTCGGCTGCCCCCTTGCCACTATTACAAAATACCCTTTACGAGTCACCTTTTTAGGACACGTACCTAAATGCAAGTCCTAAAAAATGTCTATGGATTTTTTAGGACTCTCATCTAGAGTCCTAAAAAAATACATTTTAGGACTTGCAATGAGTGTCCTAAAAACATATGTGAATCCTAAACACCTAAATATAAAATTTAAGAGTGATGACTTTTAATGGCTCACTTTAGGTGTCCTAAAAGAGTATTTAGGGCTCCCAAAGTGTGCCCTAAAAAAATATTAAGTAAAATTGGGTGAAAATTCTATTATTGGGTCGAATTGGAAGATGCTTATACCATTTTCTCAGTAATCAAGAAGAAAAAAAAGAACCATTTCGAATTGGGGCTTAGGGTTTTGATGGCGGCTTGGAGCTGGTGAAGGTGACATCAGCGGCTGGGTTTTGAGAGCGGCGATGACTGCAAGCTGGGTTCTCGGTAGTTGGAGGGTTCTCGGCACCCCTGGGCTTCTCTTCGGCAGCGACAACACTTGGGCTTCTCGGCTCCGGTAGCGGCACTAGGGTCTTGGCTTTGGTGACAGTACTGTAGCAGAGGTGGCAGTAGGTATTTTTTAATTTTTTTTGCTTCATTTCTTTAATCCATTGAAGCCAAGTCTAGTCCAATCGAAGGAGAGGAGCTTGCCTTAACCCACCGAAGCTCCGACCAAGTCTTAGAGCTTCTCAAGTTCATTCACGCACAAATCAGTTCCAGCTCCTCTATTTGTCTTTGGCGTCCTCTACTCGAATATGAGATTAAGTGACTTCACCTGAGGTATTTTTTATTTAGATTTTGAAAACTGGTTTGCAATGTTATTTAAGTTATTTTGATTGATATTTTGAAATCTTATTGATAAAGTCATATGAGGGACATATGAAATTGAGTATTCTGATACTAGGATAGAATTTTAGACTGTAAATGGTTTGATTATGATATTATATATATGTAGTATGTGCTAAACTTTATCCCAACCAGGGACAAACTTAGGACTATAATCCAGGGTGGGCAAACTATAATACTTTATTAGGAAATGCTACCAATTCATCTGCCAAAAGCAACAAATCCATTACAAAGTTTAAAGGCTCTGAAAAAAAGTCTCCATAATGGAAAAAAAAGATTGATATAATAAAATAAGAATTGAGTATCTTATTCGAAGACTTTGACAAAACTTAAGAAATAGAAATACTTGATAAAGCTGATATTGACTTTTAAATAGGATAAATCAATTTCACAACTCATAACTTGGCAAAGTGGACACTTAGGTATAATATACAGGGTGAAGTATTGTTTTGGTTGTTGTGTGAGTGTTTTGGTATAGCTGCAGTTGTAATTTTTTTTTTTTGCTCAAAAAGTTGTACTCACTTAATACATTGTATTTATTGTTCTGTTAGTGTAATATGCTTGGTCTGCATAATTTATTGATTAGTGCATTTTTTGTCACCGAGTATTGCTTTATACCACTATTTTTTTTTTTGTATCAATTGTTTTGTATATGTCATACACTATCTATATTTATATATGTTTATATAAAATTGAAATAGGGTAGGCAATAGAAACTAAGTCTGGCTATATATACATATAAGATATATATATATTTCAAAAAATTGGTTGACAAGTTTTTGTTGTTCTCATTGTATTTTTGTGACCTTTGATTATGTTTATATGATCAGCTTTAGTGGTAAAACTGCTAAAAAGTACTCAAAACAATGGACCTGTTTGGTTAGCCTTACTGGTTTTATTAGAGAAGAATGTTAGAATTTTATATGGACTAATATAATTACAAACATAATTCCATTATCACAATCATTTTCTAGAGTGCCTACGAATAGTTAAAGACCATAATGGGATGGTTAATATTAATCTAATTGCAATTGAGGCACATGGTAGCACCCTAAAGACTATAGGTTGGCCCATTAAACCATAGTCCACCATATCTAATAATATAAGCCCAATAGGCCCAATATACCCCTTAGGGTAAGAAGGCATACGAGACATATATATAGAACATATGTGTTGTTGGGTAAATATAGACGTATGTGGTTTTGGTAAGGGTTGCTTTCCATAAGTTATCTCTTGCATTGTTTTTCTAATATTGTTTTGTGTAGATCGTGAGATATTCAAGGATGAACATTGGAGACTCAATGTCAGGTATGTTTCATCTCTATATATTCAATTCAATGCTCTAAATAAAATGTGTTCCTGGATTGTTGTATGAGCATGTAATGTTAATTTGAATCTGAGTTATGGATTTAATGCTCATAATATTGTTTTACAATTTAACACAGAAAACATAGATTGATATGGATTCATATTATTGCATAATTTTGTGGTTAAACGTGTACTGTGTAAAGCCCATTTTCTTCACTTTGTTTCATTTCGTTTCATTGATTTGTAATTTAGGTTTTTGAGAAGTTGATTGGTTTTTTTGTACTCTTTCAAATTCATTTCATTGTATTCTTAACAATGATTAACATATTCTATTACACACCTATAGTTAATGTTGGAGTTCTTCACTTATAGATTTTAATGTTTTTGCACCAAGCACTTTTATTAAAGGTACGAAAATAGTCTTATTGATATAATTTCTTTCTCTTGTTTTTGTTTTTACAAATTTCTAAAAATGTAGAGCTAGCTAGATAGATAAGAATTAATGAAAAGTATTGCCACGCCCACATGAATAATTGTATCATTATGTAGTATAGCAAGAATTAGACAAACATAGCCTTGTTAGGACCTATGTATACCTACGAGCTCTGCATAAATTTTCTTTGTCATCAAGTGATAGAAATATTGGATTATGAAATTTTACATAGTATATCTAGGAGTAGGAGTGGACCTAGGTAGTATAATAACAAGTGTTTCAATTTCATTCATTTTAATATTATTAAAAAAATAGACATATAATTATAAACTATTTTTGTAAATCTGTATATTTTTTTTTCAGGTGCTCCAATTCTACAATTGTCTCAACTTTCAACTATTTGGTTACCACTAAATCTTGATATCATTTAGGTCCTATATTTTTCATTATTTTACAATTTTGAATGATAAATGTATTACTTTAGTGGAGTTTGATTATCTTAGATATTCATCCGTAGTGAAGTAGGTTCTGGGAATTCTGTGTGCTGCGGTGATAATGGAAGATTGAGAACTTGCATGTCTTAGTGAAGTAGGTTCTAAGAATTTTGTGTGCTGCGGTGATATATGGATGAAAACCTGTGTGTTGTTTGATTTGTTTGACATGTTGGTATTGATTGTGAGAGATGGCTAGGATAGTAAATTAGGGGATATGTTGTCTGATTTTCTATAGATTTTTTTGTACTTAGTTTTGTGTGGAAATATGAAAAAGATGATTGCCACAATGATAAATTTGTGATCCGAATATTTACCATTCGAGTTACTTTAAACATAATAATGAGTTACTCTATATGTAACCCCAAATTACTCTTTGAGTTACTCTAAATGTATCAACAAGGTTACTCTCTATATATACCAACTTAGTTATATTTTGTATATCAACAAGTGGGTTCAATATGTACCAACTAGGTTACTTTTTGTGTACTAATGAGTAACTCAAATGTAATAGGTGGGTTACTATTTTATTATGTAGCAATTGAGTTGTTATGTTCCAATACGAAAATCTTACATGTATTAGTCGAGTTACTCTTGTGTATCAACCGAGTTACTTTTTTACCAATAGAGTTACTCGAACAAGACTTATGCAATATTATTATAATGTTGTTCTCGTAACCAAAACCTATGTAGAGAATTACTAATGAGTTTTAAAGTATCTTTTTGTTGTATGTTACTAATGAGTTTTTTGATGGAAATTAGAATCAAAACATGGCTCATAGGTTACCAACAGGTACTTTAGCACATCAAACTAGGATACTAAGGGGTATCATCATATTTTTTCAACAACCCAAAATTAATATCTTTTCGCCAAACCAAACTAGTGTAGTGAGTTTATTTTTATTAAATAAACCAGTGTGATGAGTTATAATGCTCATATGAACTAAAGATATTAGTCTATTACTACTTCTAAACTAAAGATATTATTTTCCTTATTAATTAATAATCAATAAGAATACCACACAAGCTAAGCTATTATTTAGATACGCTACTTGACAATAATACATACAACTTTTATACTATATTTTAAAAAGTCAATCCCAAGAACGAGAAAAATAGATTGTTGCACAGGTCAATACTCAATTTTTACAACTCAATTTTTTTAAACTAGAAATATGTCAATAATGGGGGGCAACTCCTTTTCGAAATAGAAAATGATTGATTCAATTACGTGGTTGCAAATCAATTACAACTTAATTATATATATTAATTTTTATCAACAATGTATATATATTATGTATATTTATTTATGTAATATGTATATTCCTTCATTATGTCAACTATAATACGTATAAATAGGAATCAATTGCTGTGAATAAAAGTATGCTACTATATGATAATTTGCATGTCTCTACTTATGCTTAAGATTGGGATTTGTTTTTTCTTATATATATGCTCGTGAATGAGTATATAGAATACTTTAATATTGTAGAGTTAATTTTCTATTTTGATGCAATTTTTTACAAATCTACAAAACTTGAACTTACACTACTATATAATTGTGAAGAAGGTATGTAGTTACGTTTACTTTAGCATGCAATGGAGTCACCTAATTGTGCATATTAATTGCTCTTGGAATGTTATAAGGCTGCATGTTACTCAGATAAGGAATGCCAATTCATTGTCTTATTGAATATTTTTCACTTTTTCTTTTTATTATTTTAAATTCTATGATGGGTTACTTCAATTTATCATCAGTATAATCTATGTGCCACAATAATTATCTCACTTGAATTGATTTTTCTAATCTATACATGGATATCTCATCTTGCCTAAAATGTTCATAAGGATGTGTCATTCTTCACAGCTTAGTTTGAAGCTTCTCAAATCTCATGGTTTTGACAACTTGAGTGATAATACGTTATTGTCATTTTATTCGTATTTAAATTTAAAGATTGATTTTTTTAAAATGTATGTATATGTATAAAGGCAAGACAACAAAGCTTTTTTAAATGAGCTAGTTTGTTAATTTATTGCAGAAATTTGTGTTGTGATTTTGATTGGTTGAACTTAATCAATTGGAAATAGGATTTTAAGACTACCCCATAGTATGTTGATTTTGTTGATATTTTTTCTTCATTTTCAGTTTAGAGTTTGAAACTAGTTTAATAATGTTGTTAGTTTTGTTGTCCAAATTAGCGGTTAGTTTTTTGTGACTATATATGATATGTAATATTGGTAATATATTAACAAGTTTGTTTGTTTACAATCAATGCCCATCTAGGTTATTCAAAATGATGTTTTTTTTAGAAATTTTTTTTCACAAATTTGTTGATTTTGCTGATATTGTTTCTTTATTCTCAGTATATAGTATGTTACATGTTTATCTTGAGACTACTTTATTAAAGTTGTTAGTTTTGTAACTAAATATAATAATTGATATTGATTATATATTAACAAGTTTGTTTATTTTACAATTTGGGGTTTTTTAAGTTATAATTGTCTTCTCATGTCTTATAACTAAAGCTTCCAATTTGGGATTCGGGTTGGGTTGGGCTGGGTCTGGGTCGACGATGCAGGGAGGGGCTCGGGTAGGGAGGGGATCGGCATGGAAGGTGGCTGAGCTGGGCTCGGGGCTGGCTGGGGCTTGAAGGCGCAAGGAGGGGTTTAGGTTGGGCTGGGCTAGGTTTGGGTTGATGGTGTAGGGAGGGGCACGGCAGGGACGGTGGCTGGGCTGGGCTCGGGGCTGGCTAATGGGGTTCTCAACTTCACGGCAGCGACACTGTAGCTCACGGCGGCAGCAGGTATTTATTTTATTTCTTGATTTTTTTATGTTAAAATATGTTTCATTTGATTGTGTTGGATATGTTCAAATATTATTTTGAGCTTAGACTAATAATGAGTATCATCTTTAGTGTATTTTGCTTATGCTTTAATGGCTTTATACTTGTGTTTCACTATTGGTTTTTGGTGTATTTTGTGACTTGTTTTTGTTGTATTTTGTGACTGGATTTTGGTGTGTTTATGGTTTATTTTGATGCTTCTTTAATGGATTAATATGGTAGATTTATGGTCTATTTTGTTGCTGATTTTGGTGTAGTTTGCTACTCTTTTGAAATACTTCTATGTACTGGATGAATAACATTTTATGAAATAGTACTATCTAAACCTTCTATTATATATATATTAATAATTTTTGTGTGTGTCTACTTATTTATAAGTTTGAATTATTATATAGATCTCCAAATTAATTGGATATACATTATCCGTAGATCTAGAGATGTACATTGATAAATTATGTATGGACCTCTCTTGTTTTTTTATTTCTAGTGGTCAACATTTTAAGCACTTTTTATTTTCGGTGGAGAAACATTTTACTAATATAAAGAACTTTTTTATAATGTGCAGGTCTATATTGAGATGCATTTCTTTGGCGCAATACTAGACAACATTAGTAGTTGAATTTTTTAGAATAAAAAATATATTTCACTAACATTGTATACATTTCTTGTTTAATATTTGGTGATGATAGAATTTGACTGTAGTATAAACTATCATGTAATATGATTTTGTAAGCCAAGTAGACTAAATATTGAAATTATATTTTTGAGTAATTAATAAAAAATTATCTTTTTGTATTTTTTTTTTTGAAAATTTTAGAAATCTAACATATATAATACGTTTTGGACTCTCAAAGGGATATATTTTTTTTTTTTAAATCAAAATGAAAATTGTAGCTGCATTTTTTTTTTAAAAAAAATTTACTTTTAAGGGCATGCAAAGCGAGTCCTAAAATATTAATTTAAATACACTCAACGGGACCTTGCGAGTCCTAAAAAGTACTTAAAGGCACTTAAAGGTACCTAAAAATATTCTTTTAGGACTTGCATAGTGAGTCCTAAAAACTTACTTAAAGGCACTCAACGAGAGTTTTTAGGACACGTCACTACAAGAAAAAATACTTTTAATAACACCGAAAATGTGTTATCAAAACATACCATAACACTTTTTGATGTGTTAAGACCGATTATGTTATTGTAGGTCAGGGTACTTTACATAACACTTTATCATTGTTATACAGATGTGCTATTATACTGTCAACGATAACATATTTTCTGTGTTATTTTAATAAATAGATAAGTGTTTAATTATGTTATTTATAGTCGATTATATAACACATTTCAATACTTATAAATTTGTGTTATACTACACTTTAGTATAACACTTTTTTTGTATTATACTACACTTTAGTATAACACATTTTTTGTGTTATACTATACTTTAGTATAACACATTTTTATACTACACTTTAGTATAGCACATTATTTGTGTTATACTACACTTTAGTATAACACATGAAACATAATCTTTTTTTACTTACACAAAACTAGGAAAACAAATATGAAAGTTGAAGCCTAATAAGGTAACATAAATAGATTTTTATTAATTACTCAAATGTAATTACAATATTTAGTCTACTAGTCTAGGCTTAAGAAATCATATTACAACATAATTTATGCCCAATTCAGATTCCTTTATCACTAAATACAAAACAAGAAATGTATACAAAAATTAGTGAAATACATTCTTCCATTCTAAAGGCCTCAACTACAAATGTCGTCAAGAATTGCTCCAAAGAAATCATCTCGATATACCTGCACATAGTAAAAGAAAAAGTCCTTTTATTATTAAGAACATAAGACTTAAGCTAGTTTCCACCTGGAAGAATATAAAGTTTAAATTAAATTTGTAATAACTCCAAAACTTGACGAAACAATAGGGTATAGCAAGATGTACTACCATGCAAAACAACGATTGAAGCAACAAAACATGCAACTTAAAACAAGGCTTGTGAAATGTATCAAGATAACAAATATATCATTCTCAATGATCAAAAAGTATGTGAGGAAGAATTGATTCCAGATCTCTAAATTTTGTCAATATATCCCCAAAAAAATTAAAGAATAAAAACAGAATCACACTTTGACTTCTTATACAATAAAATAAAAATGCACCTGGAAACTTCTTTATCATCTTTAATATAAGATTTAGCCCAATTTCTGCAATAAAACTAAAAATAAAGTTAGAAAAAAGAACTCTTTCTAATAAAAAGAAAGAAGAATGTCACTTGGAAACAAGATAATTCTTTGATAACCTTAACATTTAATGAATGAAACATACCCCTCTTTTGCTAACCATTTGTAAAATCCACAAGAAAGAGACAGTAGAGCTGGAATGCAAATCAAAGGAAGCAAAGCAGCAAGGAAATCAACCTTGGCAAGTTGATGCGGCAACTACCAAATCCCTTGCCATGGTTGGATACATAATTCCTCTTTTTATAGTTAAACTAGAAAAGCCAAATTTAATTTTGCTTGAGGAAGTTAAATGAGTTGTTCCTTATTCTTGGGATCCTGCATCATTGGCAAAGTGAGGAACTTTCATTTATTGTGGTGATTTATAAGACTTTAGTTCTTAGAAAAATTGTTGATATGATGCACCATTCGAACAAGATGTGTATTATCAACTAAATTAATAAGATAGTATTTTGAAATAAACATGCGCTTCCTTATAATTTATCAGGTATTTCAATGCCTACTTTGATAAATAAATAATTAAAATGCAAATTTAAGAGCACTGAAAAACTCTGGTGTGTGAAATGGATATTTTGTGGGTGAAATGGATTGATTCCATTTATCTTAAGGGGCAGGATTTCTGGAGCTATAGAGTCCAACAGGATGTGAGTTGGTATTGGAAGAAGATATCCAATCTGAGAGATGTTTTTTCATCAAAAAGTTTGGAAAAGGCAGTCAAAAACAACAAGATCAGTGTGAGAACTCTTTACAACAGGTTGCTGAATTCAAATAAAGTGTATTTTGCAAATGTGGTCTGGTGTTTCTTAGCAGTGCCTAAACATAGATTTATTTTATGGCAAGCTGCTCTTGGACACTTGCTCACCCGAGACAAGCTACAGCTGTGCAAACTGAAATTATCATCATTACGGTGTCTGGTTTGTGAAGAGAAACAGGAATCACATTCACACTTGTTTTTTGCTTGTCCTTTTTCTCATCAGCTTAGATCTAAAATGGAGAATTGTCTGGGAAGGGATACTTGGCCGAGAAGGTATGAGGATTGGAACACTTGGATGTTGGGAAAGCCTAAGGGTCTGATGTAAAGAGTAGCTACTACAGCTTTGGCAGCTGCTGTTTATATGATTTGGAGACACAGGAACAAATGTCTATTTGATTTTAGCTCTTGGTCTGTTGATTTTGTTGATCAATTGATTAAGTATTATTTGAAAACTAGACTAACTAGGCTTCCTAAGCTGAAGGTCAAAAACAATGACTTAGCTGTTTTTGATTATTTGATTCAGATGTAATGTTTGTTGGCTGGCCGGTTTGGCTTTGCTTGGTGTGTATGTATTTTGATTGTTTCTAATATACTCATATTTTCATCAAAAACTCTGGTGTGTGCTGCTCAATAGAGCAATGGGGCTGTGACCCTAGTAATAGCCTATGCACCTTTTGCACTTTGAGATTTAGTAAGCACTTGCAAAATACAAACTGTATATGCCCCGTGCAAATTGATGAAGGAATGGCACCTTAAAATCACTTGTGCCACAACTTTTTTTATAAAGTATTTAAATGCCAGATTGCAGGCATTATTTTGTATTTATCACATTGAGGATATGTAAGGCAATTATCTTTGATGTTGAGAACAATTTGGTTAGGACAACAGAAACTGACAAGCATTCCACTGTTTTTTTCCCTTTCATTCTTCAGTTTTATTGAGAATTTTGACAGTATTTTGGTTACATCATTAGAAATGACAAGACAGAAAATTTGCATCAGACAAGAGGAAAAAGTCATACATAATTGATAACTCTAAAGTGTCTAAGAATCATTAGCATTTTTTTAACTAGAGAATACCACTATAATTATTTTTGTGGGATACACATTACTACAAAGAAAGCAAAAAATTTAGAAAACAAACATATTTATTGAGTTTTGATAATACTTTTTTAATAGCAGATTGCACATTGGAAATATATTAAGAGGCCACCCAAGGCCAAATGAATTAGTTAACTTACTTTCCGTGGGCAGTTTCTCCAGAAAGCATGACCACATCAGCACCTTCCCGTGAGCAAAGCTGAAATGCATTGTGGACTGATGAATGACTATACAAATTGCAGAAAATGGAAGAGTGATCACATTTAAAATAGCATACATTTCAGACTTAAGAGTAAATCAACTTGAAAGAAATTATATAGTTTTCTCCAAACTCACAGGATTAAGACCAAGCAGCTTTTGATTGGCTAGAGCTACAACCTAGAGAGAAGAAGGACAAATATAAATCAATGAAAAAAAAATTCTTACTAAATCAGGAATAGTATAGGGATTACAAGTACTAAAATCTTACAGAAAACTCTTCATTTATTTCATAGTAATCAATCTGAGAAGCATCTAAACCAGCATTTGAAATAGCTTTTGGTATCACAAGGGCTGGAGCAGTTGTAAAGAATTTAGGTGCCTGCGAAGATAATCTTCTTTGAGCTATGTTTCAGCAACAGTAAAATAGAACTAGGAGGCCAATTCATTGGAGTACCTGAGTTGCATCAGCATAGCCCTTAATCTTTGCAATTACTTGCAATCCAAGTTAAAGTGCCTTCTCTCCACTCACTAGGACTAATGCAACTGCACCATCACTATTCATGATAAAAACCAAACCATATTAAGGCAAGTTAAAATCTGAAACCCTAGTCACACACACATAAAAATAAGAAAAAGGCTGCCCACAGAAAATAAGCCAGTTTTCTTGTAGCATAAACTACAATAAGTGTTGCACACCAGTTGCTTAAATGTACAAGAAAGTAAATGAGTATTTAGATAGTACAAGCCTCTAAACAGAAGGCATAGGAAACAATATATCTGATTGCATTACCACACTAAGTTAATAAAATTTTTTTTAGCATTGGCGGCGGGGGGAAAGAGAGAGGTGGGAACCTTATGATTGAAGCATTTCCAGCAGTAACAGAGCCCTCGTTCTGCTTGAAACTTGGTCTTAGCTTTCTTAATTTTGTAGCATCAAACTATGAAGAAAGACAAAAACAAATTAAAAGTACTGAAGCAAGTATTGAAAAATCTGACTTAAAATCTACTTTTAACTAGAAAACCTTACTATGACATAAATATTAATAATTATACAAGTTCACAAAATTTAGTATATACCATTTAGTATCAAGATAACCCACATCCATATTTTTTTTTTTAAAATGGACCTCATAAAATCCTAGTACCTTAGAAGCAATCAAGCCAATAAATTGCACTGGTAGAAACTTCTAATTATGGAACAAACTAAAATATATAAAAATGCCAAAACTTACATTCTGCTTTTATCTATGACAGTAACCACATCAATTACTCACAAAAATATAAAGTATAAACCCACTGCTCAATTCTATATTATCTATTACAGCATTCAATCTTCTCAATAATAACTATTTCAGCTTTCAATCAATTCGATAATAACAAAGAAAAAGTTGAATACAAAGAAAGAAGAGAGCTGACAGAACCTGTTGGAGGAGTCCCTTCATGCGCCGTTGCAATTGGTCCGAATATAAGCGGATTTACAGAAACATAGATAACAAAATTTAAAGCATTAAAGAGATCTGCCTTTGACCAAACACCTTAACTACAGCCACTATATAGCCAGAATAAACCCAGAAGAAAAACTGGTTGGAGCTATAAACTAGGCTCATGGAAATTGGGAAAGAAAATAAGAATTTAGAAACAAGCTATTTAGTTATTTTCACCCTCATCATCAAATAATAATATCAAGATTGCCAAACAGATGCATATAAAAATATCCTCTCCTGGCCATGGACATCAGATATCAATAGCAGATAGTAATACTGAGGAATATAGACTCATTGCCTGATATGAAACAAGAGATTTATTTTCAATTTTTCATTGATATATAATGTATGGCTGATGTTACATGTATATATCCATGTATATTATATAGATCAAATGGTACCTAAAAAAAAAATTCAGGTGCTCCATTTCTGCAATTGTTTCAATTCTTAATTTGTTTGGTTACTGCCCACTCTTGTTATTATACATTAGGTACTTCATTTATTCTTTACTTATTCTGTTCTTTTTTTTTCTTTTGGATTAGTATTAGTTTTGGATTTGGAGTATAACATTTTTCAAATATTTTCAGAGCAGTGGAATATCAAAATTATATGCAAGGTTCAACTTCTACATATAACAAGTTTTCCAACAATTATTTTATAGCCAAATGAAAAGTTGCCATGAAAAAATATTGCATAAACAAAATGCAGCAACCTGTTTGAAAACCTCAAACTATGCACTTTGCACATGCACTTGTGATTGCTGCAACAATCAGAGTGATTTTAACTAAGCATGAGGATAAAACATATAAACTTGTTGCAAGATCAGGTATGCAAAAATCAAATAATACTTGCATTAGCTCTCAAAAAGATTTCAGATCAAGTTTACAGAGAGGATTCACATCATCCTATGGTGAGTTCTAGATTTAAGTGTGTCCATCTCTATTAACCAAACATGATACTTAAATAGCTGGATGGAGAATCATGAAATATATATGAGACAGAGACTACTAATTATGAACTTAAATATAACTATGCAAATTACCTTAATGATTCCCTCCAAGCAAGCATCATCTTATTGGCTCTTGTATCCATCTCACATTTATTCCGTGTTTTTTAGAACACTTTGTAGCCTTCTCTTTAATACATCTATGCTATCGAAATTTATAAAAGCTATTCCTCCACAAAATTTACCTTGTAGCTAGTCCTCCACAAAATTGCTGCAACAAAGGAAATTCATCTCTGCTATCAAAATTTATTAAAGAACAAAAAAAAAAATCACAAGTTGCCTAAAATATCTTATACACAGTGACGTGCTTCTTACGAGTTAATTAGATATATAGGTGTAGAATGAAGAGCTGGATGAACAGCCACAAGCAACCAAATCCAAAATAGTCCTTCCCAAATCAAGATTATGGTATGTAGACATCATTATTGTAAGCAAGACCCCAAAACTGAAATCGTCAGAAAACACTCTAAAATCAATAACCCAAATGTAAATTCTACTAGAAAAGTCAAGGGAAAATCAGCCCCCAAAGAAAGCATATAAAGTAATTCTTGTAAACTAAAAAACAGAGTAATTCTTGTAAACATAAAAGAAAAGTTGAGCAAAAACGTAAATTTTGAGGCATCCAAAATCATGAACAAACTTAAAACGATGAAAACTTGGTTCGATCAATTCAAATGCAAAACCAGTGTAGTTTTCTGAAATGCAAATATAGAAAAAGGACCCGAAAAAATAAGTTTAAAAAACAGAGAAATCTAAATCATTTGAATTCTTACATGAAGACATATTTCACAAGTTGTATTCCCTTTCTTGTTACACCATTCCTGTATACAATCTTTATGAGCAAACTAAAAGTTTTTGAACAAGAAAAGCAAAAAAAGGATTAGAATTAGACAGTTCCAGAGCAAGCACAAGGAGCTTCCAAACACACCCAAAAGGGAAGCCCATAACTAAACATAGTTGAATACATAAAAAACCCTCACATATTATATAATTTACAACAATATTAATGGCATTTTCATTTAGTAAATTATATATATGTGCATATATATTAAATGCACTAACATATATATCATTGAGATTGTATCTTCTATGAACCCCGACTCATTCAAATAAAGTTAGTTCAACATATCATTAAAGCCTACCCCAAAACAATTAGAAACAAAAAGACTAAAATACAAAAAAACACATCATATTGGGAAAAAGGAATTACCGGCAACCTCCACCTTCGTCCTAGACATTGTGAAAATTTGAAATCTCTTCCCACCATAGTCAATAACCTCAGCCATAACCCAAGCTAAAATCTTGTCTTTGATCCAAACCCAATTAGTTAGTGGCTACAATTTTAGAATCTGATTTTTAAATTAAAAACAACACTTGAATCTCTTGATATTCATTTCAAGCACAAATGTTGTTACTTATTTTTCAAAGATAATATTAATAAAAAAACACAAAAATATGGGTTGGAAAGATCTCACCTCAATCCTCTTTTTCCATGCCAACGATTCCTAATATACATGTGTTTATGTGTGTGTGAGTGAGTGTGTGTATGTATATATATAGAGAGAGATAGAGAAAGAGAGAGAGGTAAAGACTAAGATAATTACTAAAAAGGCTTGAATAGAGAAGTGTTTATTTAACTAGAGACTATTAAATGGATATAAAATAGTAGGGCAAACAAATGGAGTTGGGCAGAGAAGATGAGAGGCGGACAGAGAGAGTACGATGCATAGAGATATAGCCATGGCTTCTTTTCTCAAAATTTAAATGCTAAAATATTACAAAGAGGAAAATCACATACATCCCCTTCATCGAGTCTGACATAGGCTCTCAATCTTTTAGCTGAATTAATAGCTTTCCTTAGCAGATTAGGACATCCACTTCCAACAATCACCTCATTAACATTAGCCCACAAAAAAAAGTTAATCCTTTATATATTTATAATGTTAAACCATGAAAATGCTCCTAAGATAACTAGTAAAAGCCCATGAAAGTGTGCTTGTGTTGGTGTTCAACTCAAACAAACAACCACATGAGATGAAGAGAACAGATTTCAAAGTTGGCTGACTCAGTTTCACACAAACATTGACCAAATATATGGAAAATTGAGAATAAGTATGAATAAAGTTGAGCTTTTGCTCATATTTTCTCAGCAACCAAACAAATAGAGAAAGAAAGAGATAATTTACTTGAGAACATCGTAATGGTCACGAGCGAAGCTGATATAGGGGTCTTTCAAAAGGCTCATATTCTTGTATAGACTGTCAGCCTCATCTTCGACAAGGGTTTCGCTGAAGTAACCCTTGGTGGTCAATCAGTCGACGAGGGCCGTCCATTCGGGTCAGGGGTGACGAGAGTCTTCGGCGCTGTCTAAGGCAGTGACAGTATCAACGACAGCAGAGGAACAATAGCAAGGATTGGGATTTGGATTGTGAAGGAATAAAGGGTTTTGTCGAGTTGATAATGGAAGGGTGTAATAGGGATGGAGCTTTGTGTGAAAAAATAATTAGTGTGAAAAAAAATATAAGTGGCGGGCTCCAAAATAAGTTATCGCCCTTTTTTCTATTACTTTGCCACATAGAATAGTTTTTCATAATACTTTTTTATAAGTATTATATTCATATGTTATGGAAAAGGGTATTTGGTGCAGTGTGTGTTGCGAGTTCTAAAAACATTCTTTTAGGACTCTCAATGCGAGTCCTAAAAAACCTCATTTTTTAAGGCTCTCAAATAGAGGACTCGCGTCCCGCGAGTCCTAAAAACTTTTTCAGGACTCGCAATGCTAGTCCTAAAAAGTATTTTTTGTAGTAGTGTACGTTCTAGCTTGCTGATTGATTGTCCATTGGAGGAGGGTTTTGCTTCCCAAACCTTTGCTCTTGTTGCCGACTAGCATTTCTTCAGTGATAACTGGAGTCCCCTTCATTATAATTATGGCTGTCTCTAAACTGTGACCTGTGGGCATGTGACCAGCTATATGCATTGTCCCCCTCTCTTCTACCCTACCTGTCTCGGTAAATAGGAGGAGGCCTGCACTGGCCGTTGGGTACTGAGACATTATTCTATCGTGGGGGATCCCGAACCACAGAGCCTAAGTCTGACTACCTCCTGCTTCCCCTGCTAGGTAAGACTTGCCCGTCTGTTGTGAGAAGTCTAGGGATTCTGGGACGTTGTTCTTCCCTATTCTACTTGTGTTGCTATTTGCTACCTTGACTAGCATGAGAGGGTTGATGCTGCTTGTTATTTCTACCAGGATTCTGAGGCTGTCTTTCCTGGTTGGCAGCTTGGTGTTGTTCCGGCTGCTGTGAATTTCTTAGGTTTTGTGGGTTCGTAGGACATTAGTGATGCTCTGATTGTGGGTTTTGAGGAGGATGAGGATTCAGTAGTAAGTTTGGTTGGGCGCTTTGTGCAGGTGGCAATCCTCAAGCCAACTGAATGGCTGCTTCTAAGGTTACTGTCGCGTCTCTTTGTCGATGATCTGTGTCCACCTGTCTCTCATTTAATTCTTGCCGCTGTCGGTTGAGCTCCATCTGTTGCATCACCATTGTCTTAGACATGAAGTCACAAAAACGATATGAAAAGTATGAGTTGAACAAAGTAAGACAAACAACAGCAATATTTTATAGTGGTTCGGCCTCGATGAATGGTAATGACCTACGTCCACTTAGTGTTTTTATTCATGTAAAAGACTCCAAAACCTATGATCAGTGAACTAGGGTTCACTGAGTTTCACAAGTTCTGAAGATGGATACAAAGAACGTGTATATAAACACCTTAGCTCTCTCTGAGTACAAATGAAATAAACAAATCCTATGAGTCCTATTGATAGGCTCACGGATGTACATATGGGTTGTGATAGTTAGAATCCCGTGATCCACTGGGGCAAAAACCTGGTAAAAAGCTATGCAATCCCACATCGCCTGGGGAAGGTCAAGTGTGATGATTCTAAGACTGTGTAGGTATGGGACTACACAGTTGAAGAGGGCTTAAATGGATTGATGGGTCTACCTATGCCAACAAGATGCATCTTCTTTCCGGTAGCCCACCACTTGAGAACTCTAAAGTTAAGCATGCTTGACTTAGAGTAGTCTCATGATGGGTGACCTCCTAGGAAGTTTTCCCAAGAAGCGTGCGAGTGAGGCCAAAGCACGCTGGAAAGATTTGTGTTGGCTCGTTAGGCCACTCGTCATTCTAGGAAGCAACCATAGTGACATAGGGCGTTACAAATGGTATCAGAGCCTTAACCCAGCTGGACGTGTGGCTGACAGGGACGTCGGACCCATAAGGGAGGGTGATTGTGATAATTAGAATCCCGTGATCCACTAGGGGACAGACTGGGTAAAAAGCTATGCAATCCCACATTTCCTGGGGAAGGTGGATTGATGGGTACTATCTATGCCAACAAGATGCATCTTCTTTCAAGTAGCCCATCACTTGAGAACTCCAAAGTTAAGTGTGCTTGACCTAGAGTAGTCTCATTATGGGTGACCTCCTGGGAAGTTTTCCTAGGAAGCGTGCGAGTGAGGCCAAAGCACGCTGGAAAGGCTCGTGCTGGTTTGTAGGGCAAGTCGTCATTCCAAAAAGCAACCATAGTGACGTGGGGCATTACATGGGCCATGGGTCGCCCCTAACTTGCGTTACAATAATAATTTAAATAATATTGTTTACATTTAAATTAGCAAATATCCTTGAAATATCATTCTTATAACTGTATTGGAGGGTTTGTCTTGATCAAACGAATTACTCTGGTCACATGTTTCTGTCCATATTCTTTTCCTGCTACTCAACATACTTCTTGCATCTATTGAGCTGCAAAGTTTCTTCTGATAACCTTGTCGTAAGTCTACCAATCCTTCATTAATGATCGGTCACGTGCTGTTCACATGCCTTTTTAATGCGCCACATCATCATGCAAATATCTAGGGAAACAACTTATAAAAACAACTTAATATGGTCTTGGAAACCTCATCTCATGTAGGTAGTTAAACCCAATTAAACATGGTCTTGTAAACAATAAAATGCAGATATGAGACAGGAGACCATTATGTAAATATAATAACAACCTTCTATAATGATTATTGAAATTTCTAACCTCTTAAAATGAAATTCTAAATTCCAATTCCCTTCAACAAATTTTATAGTTATAAAAAAGCATATTCCAATCAAAATGTAATGAAATCTCACCTGGAGTGACCCAAAATCCTCTGTCTATACTCATCTTCCTTATCAGAGTCATTTTTGAAATTATCTGCAGCTTCCGATGAATTCCTAATTTTTGCGCTTCCTGGCATTCCGCTTGTGGAACTCAAGACCAACCAACGCAACATGGACGATTCATTGAAGAGCGTGCCCACCCAAAAATTCAGAGGTGGATTGGTGAGTTTGGCCTCTCATGGGTGGTGACAATGAGTATCACCAAGGACACAACTACGAAGGTGATGTTCTTCGTTATGTTCGAGACCACCACCAATTTTGAGCACACTCAATCGGTGCGACACTCCTCTAGTTCTCTCGTTGTCATCTCCCTCACCAACATAGATGCTCTGTGCCTCCCCATCGCCATTTCTTGAAGCATCACCATCATAGCAGGCCGAGCCACCGAGGCGATATAGACTCGGAATTCCCATTGCGGGCGCCCTGCCGAGGCTGGAGCAAAGGCGTGTGGGAAACTATTACCAGTATGTACAGTAACTTGCTAGCCTCTTCTTTTCATATCTTTTATATGAGGACATTAAGTGAAACTCAATAAAACAAAATTTTCTCATTTTTTAATACTTTAAGTCATATTGCAAAATCTGTAAGTATATAAAGAAAAAATATAAGGCCTTACATCTTCATGAAATAAGCGAGGGGAGAGACTTCCTGAAGAAAGACATGAAGAAAATTTTGTTGAATAGTTGAGTCTTAACATCTCGTTTATGGTCTCTTTGTATTCTTGAGTAAATCCTAGAAATACATAGAGAAGATGATGCATTATTGCAAGCATCTTTTGAAATAGAATGTGTTCTTTTGAAATAAAATGTGTTGTTTTGTACCTTGATCAAGTCCAAAATTAAAACAATAATTTTTCAAAAGTTGCCATTTGCATCTCTTCAAAACTTCTAAACACACGAAATTTTGTATGATAGACATTTATTATATATATTTTGGTCACACTCATAAAGATAAAATTGAAATGTACTTGTAGTTGTTATCGCATCCAATTAATTATAAAAGGGACTAAACAAAGAAGAAAAAAATGGACAATTAACAATCTTAAAAAGTGGACATAACTTACATAAGATGAACCACTATAGCAATTGATTCAATAAACAACCTTCTTAAACTATTTAACTAAGATTAAACATTAACAAATTTATATGAAGTCATCAATTGCAATAACATATTGTGTGTTTACCCTAAAACCGGCTGCATATGACGGGGCAAGGATTTCTCACACGTAGTTGACACGTGGCAGAAGTACTGCTCAACTATCGACTAGAAGCACACCACTTCGTCAGGGTTAATTTCTAGATACGACCAGGCTGGTCGTATAACCTGATTTATTTCCTTCTTAAACTGTAATCTTATAATAATTGCATTGAATATTTCTTCATTATTATCTTGATACGCGATTATTAAGGAAAGATAGGGCACGTTGGCATATGTAACCCTCCTTGAGCCTATAAATATACATGAAATAGCTCAAGGAAGGGACTTTTTGATCCCTGAATCTTTTTGCTAAGCTAGAAAAAAAGAGAAAGCTATAGTGCAATTATCCATCGCTTTATTGTATTTCTTCCAAAGTTTGTGAAACTCAAGAACCCTAGTTCTTTGATCACTGCTTTGAGGTTCAATCTTAATAATAGCACTAAGTGGACGTAGGTCATTACCATCTTTTGGGGTCGAACCACTATAAATCCTTGGTGTTTTCTTTTCTTCCATTAGATCATCTTTCTTATTGTCGTTTTATCCTTTGTCGTATTTGACTCCGTGCCGTTGGTCAAATCGCGGGTCAACATTCTAGTGCTTTCATTGAGAGTCAACATCCAAGAAGACTAGACAGGCTGCTGGCGCTACACCATCCCAACCTCCTCCCCCAAATGTGGCCGAGAATGAACAACATTTGGAGTTTGATGAGGAGGAACTAGACTCTGAAACGCTGAGGGCAACGCTAGGAGTGTTGCAAGATGAGTTGGCCAATCTGAGGGCCAATCAGGAGAATGCTTTAGAGATGATGGCGCTACAGCAAAGGGAAATAGAACGCCAGCGCCAAGAGCTGAGTGAGTGGTAGGTGGAAATGGATCGTCGGCATAGGGATGCCATGGCCGCCCTTGAAGCAGCCATTCAACTGACTAGGAGTCAAGCTGTACCAGCCTCCCAGCCAGATCAGCCACCAAGCGCACCACCTCAAAGAGGTCTCAATCCAAGCCCTCCGCTCCAGCCAACTAGCCCTCAAAGGCCAGAGCAACCGCCTATGGCTCAGGATGATGTCCCACCTAGGGATCCTGAGCAGTAGCCTCCATCCTAGGTTGGTCGAGGCAATACCCAGCGCCAGAGGCAGAATAGGGCAGGGAAGCCACCTCGTAGCCCTAGACACCCAGGGGATGAAGAGCCGAATCTACCAAGCACGGGGCAGCGTCCTTCTGCGAACAGAAGGAACATCGAGTCAGGCTCTATGGTCAGGGCCCCCCCATGACATAACAATGCACGGGGACCCAACTACCAGCGCAGACCTCCCCCTGACGCTCGAGAAATGCCAGCCCAAGGAGGAAATAGTGTGAACAGCCGGTCATGCCATAGTCAGCCACAATTCAGAGATGGCCATGGCTATAATAAAGATGATTCTGGCAGAGGAAATGCTGGCCGGAGAAATGAAGAGAGTGGTGGAGGCAGAAGCCCCCCACCTAGAAAAAATAGGCCAGCTAGCCACAACGCTGGGGGGCAACCTAGGTAGCTGAACGTCTTTTGTCGGCTAGGAGCTAGCGAGCAGAGACGTACAGATGATGATCTTAGGGATGTACTTAACGACCGCTGTAAGAGACACGACGAGTACGCTCCCCCGACACCAGTGGCCCCAGTAGTCCCAGAAGCTGTTCAGGCTCAGATTGATGCCCTGAACCAGGCGGTATAGCAGCTGGTCAGGGGACGAACGTCCCATATCGAGTACGATAGGAGGAGGGGCACCCCCTTTATACAGAGGATTGCCTCAGCCAAAACCCCCAGTAAGTTCAAGATGCCCACATTGTCGAACTTCAACGAGTATGGAGACCTAGTATCTCATGTTAATAAGTTTGAGATACAAATGGACATACAAAAAGTGTCAGAAGACGCCCGCTGCCGGATCTTCCCTACGACACTGTCTGACACCGTTCAGGAGTGGTTCTTCAAGTTCCCTCCTGCTAGTATAGTATCTTGGGAAATGTTCGTGAAGGAATTCTACGGATAGTTCTACGCGGGTTGTGTACACCCCAAGAGGCCAACCAGCTGGTCGAGATACGCCAGAAAGAGGGAGAGCTCGTGAAAGAATATGTCCTACGCTTCATGCGAGCAGCAACTGGAGCCAAGACAGTGGGCGATGAAGATAAGATGATGGGCGTAACTGCTGGGGTAAGGTGCCATTCGGCCCTCTGGAGTATCCTCAGAAAGCAAGGGGTTAGAAGTACCCAAGAGTTAGCAAGTGCGAAGGATGCTGATACTCTTAATATAGTACCAGTTGAGCGGCTATCAATGCCAAGAATCCAAGCAGAGGAGACCGCTATGGTGATCCAGATGGCGGATACGTGGATGACACCATATATAGAGTATCTGACGCAAGGCGTATTACCAACGGACAGAAACAAAGCCAGGACCCTTCAGTGACAGGCTGCTGGGTATATCCTGGTCGATGGAATCTTGTACCGAAGGGGATACTCAATGCTACTCCTCAGATGTGTTTCGAAATAGAAGGCCAAAGAATTGATGAAAGAGGTACACAGAGGCTTTTGTGGAGACCACACTGGGGGGCAAAGCTTGTCAAAAAAGATCCTGAGGCAAGGATACTTCTTGCCCACGATGAATGAAGACTCGATGGAGTTTGTGCGGAGGTGCGAAAAGTGCCAGAGGTTCTCCAAAATCCCACGAGCAGCCCCCAATGAGCTTAAACAGATGCAAAGTCCATGGCTGTTTGCATTTTGGGGCATAGATCTAATCGGATCCTTGCCCATAGGAGAGGGTGGCGTCAAGTATGCTGTGGTTGCCGTCGACTACTTCACTAAATGGGCCGAAGCCGAGCCACTCGCAACCATAACAACCAAGAAGGTGCTGGATTTTGTGATAAAAAACATCGTTTATCACTATGGATTACCAAGGAAGATCGTCTCGGATAACGACACCCAGATCGATAGTGATTTATTCACAGATTTTTGCGGACGACATGGCATTATCAAAAGCTTTTCTTCAGTCGCTCATCCCCAAGCAAATGGACAAGTCGAAGCAGTCAACAAAACGCTAAAGGATACACTGAAGAAAACACTAGAAGAAGCTAAGGGGGTGTGGCAAGAACAATTGCCTGAAGTCCTTTGGCGAATAGAACTTCCCATCGCACAGAAACAGGCCATACTCCATTCTCTTTAGCTTATGGATATGAGGCTATGTTGCCTGTTGAGTTAGATCCACCTTCGCATCGCAGAATAACATACGATTAGGCCTCGAACAGCCAACTACTGATGGAATCCCTCGACTCGATCGATGAGAAGCGTGAGCAAGCCCAACTCAGAGTAGCTGTGTACCAGCAAAAATTCGCTCGGTATTTTAATTCTAAAGTTTGAGAAAGCAAATTCAGTGTCAGAGATCTGGTACTTCAAAGAGTTTTCCTAAACAACCGCGACCAAGCTGCTGGAGTACTTGGACCTAATTGGGAAGGGCCATACCAAATCGAAGAAGTCCTTCACCCAGGCACCTACAAACTTGCTCGCGTAAACGGAAATCTCATTCCTCGCTATTGGAATGGAGAACACCTGCGCAAGTACTATCAGTAAATAATCCTTCTTAAAGGATTGGCTTGTATTAATTTTACTTTTTACAAGTTATGAAAAAGGGTTGGTAATTTTATGTGACTAATCGCTTATAAGTGTAAGATCTTTTTGATCACTCGTACAGACACGCTTTGTCCATTTATTACGAGAAATATAAGGGACTGTGCGCATCCAGTCATTCTTGCCAATTATTGTATTTTATACAAGTATTTGCTCATTATGTGTGTTGTTTTGTTGTATTACAATTTTAATTATTTTGCTACGAGCAGTATTGTTCAAACAGGTTTTGGTCAAGGCGAGTGACCAAGGACCTAAAGCTCCTCGATCACTTAGGGGGCATATAAGGTATCTAGTAAGCAAAGCATATCGAAAGGTATGTAAACACATGAGCAAAATAAGTGAAAGCATGCTAGGGTGCTTAGAGTATTTTTCAAAATTTTGTATTTTGTTAAATCAAACCAAAGTACTATGCTAAGTTCGGTCATGCGAACAGATTTTGTAATAAAATGCAAATATATTATAATGTCAAAGCGTATCCTTTTACATCACGAGCAGTCGTTGCTTGGATGTAATTGTTCAATTAAAAGTAAAAGCTACCCATGCAGCAATAAATATTTAACTGGAAAATAAGTGTATTTACATCACGACCTGTGGGCCATGTACTTAAAAAATTAAAAGAAAAAAAACATTGCAGACTAAGAGGCTGGAGGATCTTGAGGGGTGTCCTGGTCAATGACATTTGTAGCTTCATTGTCCGCCTCGTCCAAGCCAGTCGCCAAGGAGATTTCGGGCGAGGCAGGTACCCTTGCCCTCTCCTCTTCTGCCAGTTGAGCAACGCAGCGGGCTTTCTCGGCATGCCTTGCGCGATCGGGAAGGTAACTGAAATCAGCCCCTTGGTTGTGTTTCCAAAAGTCATAAAAACACTTACTCGTGGCGTTCTTGTACCTTTCCAAATTGCTGGCGTTGGCCTGTTCAAGTTTCTTGATACGACCCTCCAAGGTTGTAGTCTCTTGTCTACTCCCAGCCAACTCCTGCTCGAGCTTTTTAGCCTCGCGGTAGTTAATGCGGTTAGAATCCTTGAACTGGTCTCTTTGCTCGATGGTCTTATCCAGAGCAGTTTGCTTTTCCCTTATCTCCGCAGCCAGTTTATTCTTCTCCTCGAGCACCGCCTCAAGCTGCTTAGTGTATTTCGCTTAGGCAGCTTTGAGTTCTTCAATGTGTCGTTTCTCCAAAGTCCTGGACTACTCGGTGACGGCACCCGAGAGGAGCCAACCGATAGTAAGGGTTAGAATTGCCTGCGATCAGAGCAAAGATTAGACTGACTGTAGAGTATAAAGGGGGTTGTCTCCATAGAAAAAGATAACTTACACTAGAAAACTCATTCAATGCGCGGGTTAGGATCTAGTCAACGTCCATTGTCTCAGTCGAATCTATTGCCTCTCGGCAACGATCATGCTTCAAAATTTTTGCGACCCTGTCTTTGACCGATCTTAAGGTGCGACTTGATATGTCGCCCCCAGTGGAAGCAGGACTAGCCTGCTGAGTCTGGTTAGTTGGGGCCGGTGGAGACGGTGTCAACTCGGCAGGAGCAGTGGGAGTCTGCTGCTCGAGAGGAGAAGGAGGTGGTGTTGCATTGGCTGAGGGTCCATCTACCGTGGGGCCTACAGTGCGGGCTTTCTTGGCCTGAGGCATTTTACTGCTTTCCCCGGGATGCCTCTTGCTCGTTTTCTTTTTGCTCGAGGGAGCTTTGGGAGCCTCAGGGGCACTGTATATGTTGAACACGTACTCGGAGTCCATGTCTGAAAGAGAAGCAAATACATGAACAGTGAGATAGTATAAACGATTGAGTATGTTATGTCAGGAAAAGAAACAAAGAAAATTGTAAGTGAAATACCCGAGCTATCATTACTGGGTGATACATTATATACTCTACTAGTCTTACACTCACTCTCTGGCATGAAGAAGTCTGAATCTAAATTTGGAGCGTACTTAAAATTGCCATCTCCGTCAAATAAGTGATAGGGAATTGGCAAGCTATCTAAGAGCGACAGATCAGAACCATTCTCATTCGAAGATTCGTTGAGGGGCTCGAGGGGTTCGGTGGCCTTCTTTTTTCCTTTTCCCTTTGGGGCGGAGGGAGCAGCAGCCCGCAGGGTGCTGGAGGGTTCCCTGATTGTTACTCCTGTGGCCCTCCTCGGAGGGGCTTGTTCCACGTCTGGGTGCTGCTCAGGAACCTCTCCGCCAGCGGCTCTCCTCGTCGTTGACTCCCTCACATCCTGATGAGGAGCCAAAAGGCCGACCAGTCTTAGATTGGCCTCCGTGACCAGCTGTTTGACGCTTTTCTCTATGTCGGTCATGCTGGCTAGGAGGGCTGATCGCATCTCCATGTCTGGAGTAGGGTTTGGTCGCAACCATGGGCCTGAAACACACTAAATTTCTAAGGAAAATGCAACAAAAAATTGTAGAAAGATTGACGACCAGTGGTATAAAGACTTTACCTCCTTAAGTGAAGGCCAAGTTGTTCGCGACCATGTCAGTCATCAGGAAATACTCCTGATGGTACTTCCCCACGTTCAAGATATGAGTGGTGCCAGACAGGAAAATGCGACCTGTCTCCTAGTGACAAAAGTGGAAAACCCCTCATGTTTTCTTGGTTGGGGTTAGATTTGAGGTTGAACAGATAGTTGACCTCATGTGGAGTGGGGACATGCCATTTTTTGTGGCTATAAAGGATATAGAGTGCAGCAAGCATTCTATATTCGTTGGGAGTTATTTGAAAAGGGGTGACCCCGAAGTAATTGGCCACCCCCTGGAAAAAAGGATGAAGAGGTAGGGTCGCTGCTGCCTCAATGTGATACCTCGACCAGGCGCTGAAGGCCCCTCCAGGCAAGTTCGCCTGTTGGTCTTGAGTGGGTTGAACTAATGTCACCCTAGGGAGTCCATATTCTTTTGATATAATTAGCGATCATCCTGATCGTTACCCAGCTGACAGGTGCGATGTACCATTCAACATCTTGTTGAACAGCGTTTTGGGGCTGAGCATGAGTTTGAATGTTTGGGTCAGGGATACTCCTTTCTCGACCACTAGTCAAGGGAATTCCAGCCGAAGGAGTGGGCTGGTCTGAAGGTTTGGAAGATTTCTTTTTTTGGACTGTGTATTTTACTCTACCCATGGCTGGAAGGTTTGTCTGAGGTCTATTGGGTGGGGTTCGAGAAAAAGGAATCTCTGGCACCAGCTGTGACGGATGCTCCTTATCTTCAAGTAATTGGGCAAGCAAGTCGTCATCGATAGGCTTCTCACCTCCCCAAGGATCTTGCATGAAGAGCTGTGAACAGAGAAAAGGGGAGGTGAGAATGTAAAGCCTAAAAATCTGTGTTGAAACTTAGAATAACGTTGCTCGCGTATAAAAGTTAAGCTTTTATACAACCAGCAACATTCTTGCAAAAACACTAAGTTCTATACGAGTAGTTTGAAAAATAGATTGAAAAGCGGAAGTAAAAAGTTTTTCGAGAAAAAGCTTTTTCGACTCCGAAGGGACGGGAAAAACCAAGTTTTTCAACTAGCCTAAAAGTCGAATTTTTACTTTGATTTTACGCCCTAAATCTACAATCTCGACTACCAAACTGGCTCCTAACCCCCACAAGACGTTGTTTCATCACCTTTTCAAACATTGGTTAGCATTCCCAAGTTCCCCAAAACAGTTTTGAGTGGTTTAAGGCTTAGGTTTTGTTGTTAAACTAGTGGATATGTTGTATTGATGTTTGGTTTTAATTATGGGATTAATTTGTTGAGGTTTTGGCTGGTTTTGAATTGAGAGAAAGGCAGGGGAGTTGGGTTCGTAGGGTCAATTCGTGACCGAGATCATGCAAGTCATAACTTGAACCCATTCTAGAGCCTGCCCTGGGCTCTGTCTAGCAGGCGCGCTGCGACCCACTAGGTCTAGTTGCGGTGCGCCCCTGGCATCCTAGACAGAGGGGTTTCTCTCTTGGTGGCGCACCGCGGCCCTAGGGGGCATATCGCGGCCCGCCCCTAGGGGGCATGTCGCAGCCCGCCCCTCCCTTTTGTGCCAGGAGGGGTTTTCAAGGATTTTAAGTGTGAGTTTTCATTTTCTAAGGCTCGGGATCGAATCTACTAACCATTTTAGTATGATTTGAGGTCCCGGGAGCGGGGTTTTAGATGATGAACCTTTTATGATTTATTTTATTAATGGGATTTCATATTTGGTTATGACAAGGTGATCACTAAGGGACTTAAGGACCAATCATTCTCAAGGGTCGTTCTCAACCTAGTCACAACCAAGTATAGAATCCCATCAATAACGAGAAAATAAAGGCTTCCAGACCAAGTCCTAGCCTCCGGGATGTCGATTTCTACCAAACCTGGTAGTAGAATCAATCACGAGCCCTAAGGTTTGAGTTCCTGCACTCAAAACCTTCATTGGCCAATAACTCCCATTTGAGCCGCGGCGCCCCACCATTTAAAGCTGCGACTCTCGCAACCAGAGAGCCCAGCCCCAAAATACACTAGACATGAGCTGCGGCGCAGCCCAATGGCACCGTGGCGCGATAACGGTTCATGAGGGTCGCGGTGCCCAAGAACAGGCCTGCAGCACGACCCAACGAACCCAGCTTTCTCATTCCAAAATTTTCTCAAAAATCACCCCAAATCCATACCAAACTCACCATTCAATATCACAACATCCCTAGAGCCTCCCAAGCAACAAAACTTGACGCTACTCCGGATTAAAACTAATCTCAATCTTAAAATCCAATCCAAAACTCAAGAAACTTAAGGAAACATAAACTTAGAAATTCAAAGCTTAAATTACCTCTGACTATGTAGTTTTCCTGCTAAATCCTCTGGCTATCAAGCTTCTAATATTTCTTAGAATCGTTATGACTCTAACCTTGCTTGAATCCGAGCCCTGCAACTCAAGTTTCCTTAAAAAATTCTAACGATGTCAAATGAGAGAACAAGAGTATTGAATGTACTAGTGTTTATGATAGGTTACTTTAGGCTCAAGTAACCTTAATCAAATCCCAAGGGTCGGGGTACAAAAAATGCCCCCTGGGGGTAAAATAGTCAAAATCCTCAAAATTCCCTCCTAGTCTCGCTTACTCCAAATATATCCTTGAATAATCATTCCCATTACGCAATATCCCGGTAATGTACTAAATACCCCTTGACTCACCCCGTGTCATCTATTGGCCCCGTTGTGACTTTCCCACTAACTTGCTCCCTAGGATCAAATATAATGTGGTCTCACACATATATCACATATATGCCAAATATACCCATAATGGGCCAAATTACAGAAATTTCCCTTCTGATAAGAAACAACCCCGCATGCATATTTAATACACCTAAACATGCATATCAAATCATATTATATTATATTATAACGCACATAATCATGCAATGATACACATATATATCACATAAGCACATAATTTTCCATAGTTTTCAATCCTAGTCCCCTAATCAAGGCCTTAAGCCTTATTAGGTAATTTGGGACGTTACAATAAGCCTCAAGAACCGATCTCATTAAAAGGAATTAGAGAGGAGTAACCTTCAAGGGTTATAGAGCAACCGAAATTGCCTAGAAGAAGCCAAAGGCTTAAAGAGAGTGGATAACAAAATAAAACCTCTCAAGTGGAGACTCTTTACCTAGTAGAGGGAAATCATTAGGGAGACACTTTGAAGTATCCAATGGTACTTCAAGTGAAGGATGATCCTAGAACTTTCCAAGAAGCTATGTCCTCAAGGGACTCTACCTTTTGGAAAGAGGCAATAAATAATGAGATGAATTCAATTATGTCTAACCACACTTGGGAGATTGTTGATCTACCACATGGATCAAAGACAATAGGTTGTAAGTGGGTATTTTAAAGAAAATATCACACTAATGTGACAACTCATGCCTTTAAGGCAAGGTTGGTGGCTAAAGGGTTTAGACAAAAGGAATGCATAAATCATTTGATACCTATGCATCGATATCAAGGACAACATCAATAAGATTGTTGTTTTCCTTATCATCAATACACAACCTATATGTTCATCAAATGGATGTCTAAACGACATTCCTAAATGGTAACATTGGTGATGAGGTTTACATGGAACAACGGAAGGGTTTGTTCTTAGGGGAAATGAACATAAGGTGTGTAAGCTTGTTAAATCATTATATGGTTTAAAACAAGCACCAAAACAATGGCATGAGAAGTTTGATGAGGTTATTATTTCAGATGGGTTTAGACACAATAATGCGGATAAGTGCTTATATTATAAGACTTGTGATGAATATGTCATCTTGGTGTGTCTATACGTGGATGTTAAGTAATGACATAAAAGCCATAGTAGAGTTGAAGAGGTTTCTATCGTCCACTTTCAAAATGAAAGACCTTGGAGAGGTCGATACCATACTAGGTATCAATATTAAAAGAAATGTGGATGGATATGCCTTAGGTCAAGCTCATTATGTTGAGAAAATTCTTGACAAGTTTGGTCATCTTAATATCAAAGAGGCAAACACACCCTTCGATTCAAGTCTAAAACCTGAAAATAATGAAAGGAGAGTGATGGCTCAATTAGAGTATGCAAGTGCAATTGGGAGTTTGGTGTATGCCACTCATTGTACTAGAGCAGATATTGCATTTGTGGTTAGTGAACTATATAGGTTTACTAGCAACTCAAGTATCATACATTAGAAGGTCATGGAAAGAGTATTGGATGCCTTAAAAGAACCAAAGAGTTATGCCTCCAATATTCTAAGTTCCCTAAGATACTTGAGGGATATACTAATGCAAGTTTGATATCCGGTGTATGAGATAATCTCTCCACAACTAGTTGGGTGCTCGCCCTTAGTGGGGGTGTCGTTTCTTGGGGATCTAAGAAACAAACATGTATATGTCACTCAACCATGGAGTCTGAGTTTGTAGCTCTAGCGACAACCGACAATGAGGCCGAGTGGCTAAGAAATCTCATGTTGGAGATACGAAAAATTGCGGTTGATGTATCAACGATTTCAATACATTGTGATAATCAAGCCAATTTGATTAAAGCTTACAACAAAATATACAATGGGAAGTATAGGCATGTAAGTCTAAGACATGACTACGTGAGAGAATTGACTGATAAGAGTATCATATCAATTTTGTATGTCAATTCTTGTGAGAACTTGGGGGAACCATTTACCATACCTCTTCTTGGTAGAGATTCGGTGAGTTCTACAAATAGAGGGATGGGACAAAAACTCATTGTCCAATGGATTCTCAAATGATGGAAACCCAACTCAAAACTTGTATACATCAAGTGTATAGTTCAATGTGTATGAACAAGCCATTGATAAGAGAATAATTACAACATTATCAACTTAAAAGTCTCATCCAGGATGAGTTAATGTTGGTTGGTACCGAGCATGAAGTTTAAGACATAGACTTTTAATGAAATTTAGTTGAAGAGAAACAAGCATCTCTAAAGGTAGCAAAGATGCTGTAAGAATTTCACCTATGTGAATCCAGAGGTGGTGCTGCTTCTTAAGAGAGTAAGAGTTTTCTCTCCGGATGGTTCATGAATGGATTAAGCCCAAGGCCATAAAGGTGCTAAGTGAGAATAGTGGGAAACACATGAGTAATCAGGTAGAGGTGTGTGAGACATTATCGATTTCATCACTAGGAATGTTGGGTTCAATCTTTTAAGAATACCTTTGCATTTCGGTAGAAGATTTATAGTGTTATCAATAAGATAAAGTTCAAACCGAAAATATACTTTATTTTATGAACTAATATTGTTTTTCTAAAGGATTGAGGATGCATTTAATCAAGTGGAGGGTTGTTATGATTCGTTAAATACATGGTTTCACTAAAGTCAACATATAGGAGATGACTTTCAGTATAGGCATTTGTAAATTATCTTTTTGGGTCCAAAGTGTTTCTTTGGAGCATATAAGAGTACCCAAAAAGTTTGGAAGCATTTGGGGATGTTTTGAGATGATATTTGGAGAGGCGTAGAGGTGCAAAAATCTCTAGAAGGAAACACATCGCTCGTCTTTGAAAAGACTACTCCGGCAACATGTCACCTGGGCTGTCTGTATGGGACTATATAGTGACATGTTTTTGGCTCCAAAATTAAAATTAAAATGCTCTAATCTCATTGGTTGAATCTAATGAGGGTTCCTATGCTATATAAAGAGGTCATTTTAGTTAATTGGTGAATTGATCATTCACCTCTCTCCCTCTCTAACCCCCCCCAACCCCCCCCCCCCCCCTCTCTAGCTTTCAAGATTACTAGTTTTCTCCAAGATCTTCATAAAGAAAGCTTGACTTGTATAAAGATTCAAGGCTTGTGAATCCCATTCTCATTCCATTGTAGTAGCTTTAAGAAATCTCAAGGAGGAGACTAGGAATAGAAATTTTTGGACAAAAAATCTTCAATTGTGTCAAGCCTTGGATACATTTTGTGGTTTACATAAAATCATAGACTTGTGGTTTTATGTAATAAGGTTCTTCAACAACAAAGGTCAATTCTACCACTTGTTTATTTGTGTTATGTTCTTTGTAATTTTCTTCCATTAGATTTTATTTTAACATTGTTTATTGCTTTCAATTGTAACATAAAAAACTAAGGTTATAGCCTCAAATCCCCAATAGTAAGTTCTCTTCATTAATCTCTCTCTCTCTCTCTCTCTCTCTATCTCTTGTTAACTATTTCACTATTTTTTTTCTCGTTGCATGTGGTGGTAGTGTTTGTAATTTTCAACTATTTGGTGCTTGTAAATTTTGTGTGTAAGGTTCTATGTTTGTGTATTCAAGAGTTAGCTTTCTTACATGCCAGAGAGAACTAGAGTGCCCGATCACAAGCACTTTATTACACCTGAGCACATCTGTATATTAAATTGGATTCCACATTCAATATTAGTGTCCTTCACGATCTTAATCACTACACACACATTAACCTTTGTTCCCGATACGTATCATTTGAGCAAATAATGTCCATTCACTACTTGAGTCCTGCTCGTATCCAGAACATAGGCTACATTAAATGTTTTCTTTTTTGTTCATGTTAGGACCATGCGTAAAATTTTCCCCCATGTCTGTGCTCATGTTTCACATAACAAGGATTTTAATTCTTCGAGTTTTGTTCCTACTCTTTTAACTTTACACTTGTTTCCTTGGTGATGATTTTCTAACTTTTCTAGACCATCTCATGGACATCTCTAATGAATTTTGAGCTCTCTTCAAGGTGATCAACTTGTGGAACACTCTTCTGGGCACTCATTTTTTAATAAATTACAACAGTGTCGAACACTATTATGGGTGCTAAGCTTCTAGAACACTATGTATTTCAAGGATATCGAGCACACGCCTGGGTGTTCAGCTTAGGGAAAGCTCTCCTGGATCGATGCTCAAATTTTGGAGGACATTTCTCTTATAACATGTCTGAAGTTCGAGCAATGCTTGTGTAACATCCCAAATTTGCTAATAAGGCTTAGTGCCTTGATTAGTGTGCCGGAAGGGCAATGAATGATTTAATTTCATTATTGGGTGAATTAATTATGATATATGTGTATCATTATTCGATTACTTGAGTTATATTACAATATGAATATATATATGCATGTTTATGTGTATTAAATATGCATGTGGGCTCATTCTTGTTAATAGGGGCATATTTGTAATTTTGGCCCATTGAGAGCATAAATGTAATTATGTGTGTGTTACGACTGAGACCACATTATTATGTGGGTATATTTGCGGTATTGGGCTCAAGGCAGCCCTAGTGATCAGATTAGTGGAATAGTCACAACAGGGTCAAATACCCGGCTCGGGGTGAGCCTAGGGGTATTTTTGGGAAACTTAGTGCATATTCAGGGTTTATCAGGTAATGTGTAGTTATTAAGTGATTATCTGGGTATGTCGGGATTAATTGAGAATTTATAGGACTACTCGTGGATTAGCGAGAAAGGCGGCAAATGACGGTATCGTCGTTGGGGCATTAGAGAGTAAGGCAAGGAGTTGGGGGTACTTGGATATTTTGGTGTAAAGGATAGCCTTAGGCCACCTTGAGAAACTACAATATACACTTAGATTACTTTCAGAATTTGTCTCTCTCTCTCTCTCATTCTCTCTCATTCTCGTTCATCTCTCTCTATTTCTCTCTTGAGGCTTGGGAGGCTTTTGGATTTTTGAGGAGGAAGCTCTAAAATTTAAGGCTGTGAATTGGGGAATCAAAGCTAGGAGTAGGAGTGGAGATAGATGAGGGTCGAAATCATTATTGAGGTAAGGTTTAAGACCTATTTTTCTTTGTGAAATTCAGTGACTAAGTTAGGTTTTGAGCTGAATTTAGTTTCAGCTTGAGTTTAGTTAGGTTTTCTTTGGTTGTTTTTGGGGGTAATTACGATGCTCATGTTGTGTTAATGTGAGTCCTGGACTCAATTCTGGTTTTAGGTTATGTTTGGGAGCATGATTTGGTGACTTTGGTTTAGGGGAAAATGCTAGAAAATTCTGGATTTTGAGCTTAGGCGACGACGCTGTTCTTCAAGCGTAGCGACCCGTGTGTGTGAAAGGGCCTTAGCGTTTCTCTGAAATTGCCTAAGCACCACGACACAGGTTGGGGTGTGTCATGGCTCGTGTCTCCCAAGAGAGAGCCCCGAGCACTCTGACTTGCAGCGCGCCACGACTCTAATTAAGAAAAATAGCCAAAACAAGTTTTTAAGCTCAAGATCTCAAACTTAAGGGCTCAGGAGGGATTCTACTACGTGGTTTAGTAGAATTCTAGGTCCCGGAGGCTAGTATATAATTATGAAGATTTTTATTAGTTTAGGTTTCGATGGTTATTTATTATTACATTGTGACTAGGTTATACCACTAAGGCTCTGGATTAGGGATCGTGCTCGGGATTGCCTTATATTATCAGATTGGGACTCAAGGTAAGAAACTTGTCTATGTACGTAGAGTAGGGCATGGCTCGATTATCTATGCTTGTATTGTCCTTAGTGTCATGTGTAAATGTTTGCAACTATAATATTATATATGTGTTGTGACTGAGTGGCAAGAGCTGGGATCCGCAAGGGTCAGAATCGGAAATAAGCATGCTGAATGCAGGCCGCCATGGCATGACCATCTAAGGGTGTTGTACTACCCCGCTCATTTAGGACCGTGAACATGGTGCCTTGTAACACACCTTGATCAGCTTAGGCCACTGTTGTGAATTGTGATGGATGCATGTGAATTGTTTGTTGTGTTTGTTTAGTTATACGCTTATTGAAGTGAATTGTTATATGCTTTGTTGGTGAAGTTTTCTTGCTGGGCCTTGGCTCATGGGTGCTCTATGGTGCAGGTAAGGGCAAGGTGTAGAGTCCAAGAACTTTACTTAGCTAGTTAGATAGTAGTAGTAATAGTAATAGTTGTAGTAAGTTTATTACTGTGGATTTTGGTTCAAGCCGGGATTTAGTTGGAAACTCCTAGCAATAGTTATGGATTTTATAAGTTTAACCTACAGTTTAAGAATATTAATTATATCATAAGGTTTGATTAATATTGCTGGTTATTAATATGATAATTATTATAATCTAAGGTTTAGATAGAGCCAATAAGAATATGACACTTGTCATGAGCATGGTTATTCCTAAGAGCCAATAGGATTATGACATTTGTCGTATGCATGATTATTATGGAATTATTATTTTAATGATAAAATAAGGAAAATATAAGACTTAGTCTTCACCAGAATCTTTTAGGAGCATGACATTTGTCACAATTTTATTTATTTGTGGATTAGGTTGTAAATAAATTTTTCGTAACTTTAGGGTACTGTAACTTCCGACCTATTTTTGGCCAAGTTATGTTATGAATTTCGAAAAATAGTATTTCAAAAAAATTGTATATAATTGAATTAGCTTTCTAACGGTATAAATAGAGTCTAAATCAGAGTCTTACAGCTCTAGATATGGTGATTTTACTGCAGGTGAGTTTAGAGTTACGAGATCTAGGGAGTTAGAAGTTATGATTCTATTTGTTTTTAATATTTTTGTTTTAAAAATCAAGCTTTGACTCCTTAAACCTCTCTCTGAACAATTTGACCATGTCCTAAGCCTTTGGCTGAAGAATATTCAAATATTTTCAACTACATTCATTATTTTTATTCAAAGCCAAAAAGAAGATTTTTATTCCTAGAACTCTATAAATAAGACCTAGTACCAAGCCTTTTCATTCGTTCTTTAAGCATTGATCAGAGCCTTCCAGGTGCTAGTGAGACTATAGAGTGATAAACACTTGGGTTGGAGTTATAAGCTTAATAAACAATTGGGAAGTAAGGTTATAGTGTTTTTCTGTTTCGAGGTATAGTTCGGTCATAGAAGCATTCAAGGTATTCCTAATTCTAGTTCCTTTCTGTATTGATTCTTATAGTTTTTCTACTCAAATCCTAACTCGTATTCTTTATTCTTGGTTAGGCATCTAAGTTCTTCGAACTTAAGGTTTTCATTGGTAAATATCATTTCGATGGTGTAGTTTATTCTTTCCATCTCTTTTCTTTAGTATACTCACCTCTCTATTATGGTTTTTAGGAGTGTTCCAAAGTCCTGATCTTGTTCTCATATTCTGGTATTTGTGGTAAGGAAAATAAGTAGATTTGTATGCTTTTATGTTGTTGATATATGTTAAGTATGATATGTTTTTAGTTGTTTTATGTATATTGATTGTTTAGATAGCAATCACATAATTTGTTTAGATAACAAATATATATAACTTGTTTAGATAACAAGTCCCAATAGTAGATTCCTTGGGCATATGATTGTTTAGATAACAGCCCCATAAATTTATATGACTTGTTTAGATAACTAGCCCCGTAAATTTATGAGCATATGATTGCTTAGCTAGCAAATCCCAAGAAGTATGATGGCCATTGTAATAGATGGTGTAGTTATATAGTTATATGATTATAGTTTACAGTTTTTAGTTTATAGCTTATAGTTTATGTGTATGTATATGTTCCATGCTTATAGTAGATTTTCCTTGCTGGGCATTAGGCTCACTCCTTTATGTTTTATATGTGCAGGAAAATAGTTATCGCGGCGGGAAGATTCTTGGCAGTTTGGGGATGTGTATTGAGGCAGGATGGAATCGGTGGATTGCGCGTTCGATTTGAGGATGAAGTTTTTCAGTCTTTTAGCTATGATTTCTATGTATTATTTTTCTGCACTTAATTTTGTAACCAAATTGTTTAAGTTATGTTTTATTTTATTTTCAAAATAATGGGATCCCATATCCTAAGTGAGATTTTTATGTATTTAAACATGTACTATACAGTTTTAAATAAAGTTATGGTGTTTTCATATGTACGTTTTCTTAAGATTAGTATAGTAGTTATTAATGGTCCAAGGTCTAGAATTTTTGGGTTGTTACACAAGGGAAAGGCCGACCAAGCACGATTTGGAGGGCATAAAGCAGTGCGTACATGTTTGGCCAACCTGGCCGCCACGGCTGGGGTTGTTTTGAGGAACACAGTGTAAATGTCTGATTTTGTCCCCTAGGTCTACTGTATAATGACTTTTGAGTTGTAAATATGTGTTAAACAACATTTTGGGATCCCACTGTAACTTTTCTATAATCCTAATAAATGTTTAAACCTTTTTATGGAAATTTTATGAAATGAGTCTTTACTTTATTTTAATCACACGTTTGGGTCTAACACCTCGATTAGCGAGTTAAATACACATTTTAAAACTACATGGTAACAACTCTAGGATAGTAGGGTGTTATAGCTTGGATACCCACTGGAACTTTGAGCACTTATTGATGCCCTAATTAAATTTAAGTACTCTTACTAGTATCCCTTTAGAACACACAAACTAATACTTCCCTTGGTATCGAGCACTCTCTTGCATGTTCATCATCTAGCATACACTTTTGGGTGCTCAGTTTTTTAAGTATGATCTTGGGTGCTAAGTTTTTGGAACTCCCTTCTTAGTGTTTTATGTTGGTTTTTGGTGTTAGATGCTCAACTTCTGGAGCCTTATGTGCATTTTCATTATCGACGTCAGGCATTTTCCTTGGTTTATAACTTTTGGAACACACTCGTAGAGACTCAAGGTATTCACATTTATTTACACATATTTCAGCAAGGTGAAACTGCTTTATTTAAAATGACAAACAACTGATAACCTTTGTCACCTCTAATAGAAAATTGTTGACCCAAATTTTCGTCAACTAAAAAAAATAGAGAAAAAAGCTTGTAGAAAACAAATAATGAGTAGACACTCTTTTTACGTGGTTCGACCGTTAACGAGGCCTAGTCCACGAGTCACTTGTATTGAGAAAGGCTTGCTGAAATTACAAGCCTCTTAGGGTCTTAGAGCTTTGGTAGAGGACTGTCCTTCTCCAAGGTAGAATGGGAGTAAAAAATTAGGGTTTTTTGGATCCTTACAAATGACCCATTCATTCCCTATTTATAGGTGGAATGAGGGAATTAAGACAAAAATAATTAATATAAAATGTTTACATTAATTTTCCAATTAAGTGGGGATTATCTCTTATGCATAGGACACTTGACACGTGTCGTCGAATGATGAGGCTGATTGGGAGGTAATCAATTATGGAACATTTTTATTGATCAAATCTGCTCCTCGAAATCCTAACGGAAAGTTGTGAGGGACCACCTCGAGAATAAGGTCCGCGTTGGGCGTATCTTTTGTGGTCCCTAGGTCTTCTAGAAAATCCACTAATCCATTTCTTGAATGGGCTCCTCGTGATCTTTGAGATGTAGACGTATATATCCTTTTCGATCATCTCTTCGGGGGCATCCCGAGAAGTTCTGTCCTAGTGGCTTTTGGGTGGATCCGAGATCCCTTCTCGGGTAAGTAGCTACTCGGGTCCAAATGACCTCTCGAAGATGGCTGAGGTGGCTTTAATTTTCCAAGAAATTCTCGAAAAAGCACGAGGTGTTATTGCCACATGTCAAAAATCACTAACGTGGGATTATTCCTCGAGAAAGGCCTAAAACATTTACGCCCCAAGTCTCTAGTGTGCTTCATGAGGTGGAGACTTCTTGCTAACAGACATGTGGTAATAAAATTTTTGAGCTCTAGGTCGGCAACCATGTAGTCGGAAGGACATGTGTCAGCCATTAATATCCCATCGGGATTCATGTCTCGACTTAATGTGAGACACTTGTTGGATGATCAGTGGTTAAACCTCTGCAATCATGTGTCGTGTTTCAAGTGGTCGGACCTCTGCTAACACAATAAATGTAGGGGCATGTGTTGTATGGCAAGGGGTCAGGTCTCTGTGACTTCCCCAACTTGCCAAACCCGAGAGGGCAGGCTGTCAACTCAACAGGCGTCTCGAGGTCGTCCTTCCCAAGGTGGGTTGTTGGAAGGCACTCGAGTACTTGGGTTTTAGATCCAGCCATCGATTTCTAATTATGAAAAACTTGGCTTGATCTATTTAAACCAGCGATTACCTTCTTCTCTTCCTTATCATAAATTTTTGCCTTTTTCATATTCCTAGTTCCATACCTGATCTTCTATTTATGTTTGTCAATCTTTCGCTTACCGTCTGGTTTGAAGCCGATCAACTATCCTCACAGCTCTCTCTTTGAGAACCACTTACCAGACATATCAGCGATTTCTAGCATGTACGTTTCTCTCTCTTTCATTTATTTATTTAGAACTCTGAATATTATGCATAGCTTCGTTCACACTGGAATCGGTTCACACACCGATATATGTAGTTTCTGGGCTTAGCGAGTTCTAGGGTTCCACTCTTTTATTTTAGGATTTTTTTTTTCCTTTCTCTAACCTCTGCGAGCAGTATCTTCTATTTTTGTTCAATCAAAGTATCTTGGTGTTCTTTATTTTGGTGAAGTGCTTAATTGCTCGTTTTTTATTTCAGGTATCTTGTGACTCCGAACTCGAGAAGTTATGAACATACAAATATCATTCCTTCGACATCGACTTTCTATCTTTACTCTTTGATGAGTCGAAAGAACAAGTCACTGAGGAGTCTCCCTTATCAAAAAATTTTTGATTGCTAAGGGAGAGCCGAGAATGCGAGGACCTAGCGTGTCTAGGGCGATTGCAAGTCATGAATTTCTAGAACTATGAGAAGGTAGATGGTGGGTTTTCGTTGAGCGAACCCGCACAGTTGAGGTGTTTGATCAACTGTCTTCCTCTGTGTGACTAACAGTTACCCCCTAGGTCCTATGGAACAAAACTAGGAAGTCCAAGAGTGTAACGCCCCAAATTACCTAATAAGGCTTTGGGCCTTGATTAGGGGGCCAAGATGGAAAATTATGAAAAATGATTAGAATATATGTGATTTAATTATGAAATATGTATTTATGTTATATATATATGTATCATTATATGATTACGTGAGTGATATTATAATATGACTAGATATGCATGTTTAGGTGTATTAAATATGCATGTGGGCACGTTTCTTATTATAAGATAATTTTTTCATAAGTTGGCCCGTTGCGGGTATATTTGGAATATATGTGCATATATGTGTATGTGTGAGACCACATTATTATGTGGAGATATTTGGGTTACTCGACACGAGGCGATCATAGGGAGCATGTTATGGGAAAAGTCACAACGGGACCAAATACACTACTAGGAGTGAGTCAAGGGATATTTTGGGTATTTAGTACGTTACCAGGATATCGGGTAATAGGAATAAATATTGGAGGATATGTTCGGAGTTAGTGAGATTAGGAGGGAATTTCAGGAATTTTGACCATTATACCCTCGGGGGCATTTTTGGGTACCCAAAGCCTCGGGATTTTCCTAAGGTTACTTGAACCCTAAGTAAACCACACACACACACAAAAATAACGCTTAGCAAACTCTCTCTCTCTCTCTCTCGTGTATACTCCATCTCTCTCTCAAATCTTTGAATTTTGCGATCTAAGGGGAATCAAAGCCAGGTTAGGCTCAGGATTGCTTGGGGAAAAGCTTAGCATTGTTTTGGGCAATAAAATGATCAATTTCTAACCTCAATTATTTATGTTTTTTCTAGTTTTAGCTAAGTTTTTGAGTTTTGAAAATTCAAGTCTGAATTTGGAGATTTGGTAAGGTTTTGGCCAAGTTTACGCTTGGGTTCTGTTGGTGTTGAAGTGCTGAGTTGATTGGGAACTTTGTTTTTGTGATTTGGCTATGTTAGGATGGGTTTTTGGTGAGTATCGACTTGAGGAAAAGAAGGGAAAACTAGATTTTCATGTCCACCCATGACCCTATTCTTGGGGCGCCGCGGCTCTCATGAACGATGGGAAAATGAGGTGTTGAATTCCATTTTGAACCGTGTTGCTTGTAGGGGCACCAGTGGTGTGTGTGTCCAGAGGAGAGCCCTTGGACTCTCTGATTGAGGTGGGCCACGACTCGTTTTCTTTGGGACGCAGTGCTTGAAGGGCTTTTGAGCCCTGGGAAGGTCTTGTGTGCGAGAACTCAAACCTAAGGGATCGAGATCGATTCTACTACTTGGTTTAGTAGAATCTGACGTCCCGGAGGCTAGGACTCAGTCTGAAAACCTGTATTCACTCGTTATTTATGGGATTCTATATCATGGTTGTCACTAGGTTACTGCTAGGGGTTCAGAATCGAGATCGTGCTAGAGGTTCATTCATATTATACGTTGCACTCGAACCTAAGTTAAGAAAACTTCACCCAATACCTGATATATGTAATTAGGGCTTGGCTCGGTTGTTAAAAATAATTATGAATAGGGCTCGGGCTCTTGAGAATGAACATGATTAAGATTATTTTTGTAATCGCTGATTAAGCATGCTTGTATGCTCTATATCCAGATAATTGTTAAATGATATATGCTTGTTGCATTATCTGCATGATTAGGGCTCGACCCCGTTAAGGAACATGATTATTATTGTGTTTTTATTTAATTGGCTGAGATATAAGATTAATATGTATGCATACTTGTATTATCTGAAGTATGCTTATCTATATTTGTATCTGTTTTTTTGGTTAAGGCATTGACTTATTATTCAAGGGCGACAATAGGTTTTGCGCTGGTTGAGAGGCTTAGGCCCATTCAGGGATGTACTATTACATTGGTCGACGCTATGGTCATTTGGAAAAAAAAAGCGCTTGGCTAGCTCTATGGCTAGTTACTCAGAGCTAGGGCAATGGGACCCTGGTGACTCTTTTGTCACTTAGCTAGGGCATAGGGCCCCAGGTTGACTCTATGGTCATCTATTCATAGCAGTGAGCCCAGAATGATCCTATAATCATTTATTTGTAATTGTATGCATGCATGAGTAAGTTATTACTTATGGGCATGCTAGATATGTATCTGGAATCTGTATTTACTGTTTATGCATATGTTTAAGTTTTCTTGTTGAGCCTTGGCTCACGGGTGCTATGTGGTGCAACTAAGGGGAAACGGAAGCTGGACCAGCCATGAGTTGGAGAGCATCGGTGGCGGCGTGTACATATGCGCCTGCTCGACCACCACAGCCGGGGTTATCTTGGAGGAACTAGGGTTGCATCCCTTATTTTTCCGCCTCCTAATCCCAGATTGTTAGACTATGTACTTTAAATAGTGCTAGACTTGCTAATCAACTCATTTTGTCATAAACGTGTAACTAAGGTTAATGTCAAGGGTTTGGGTTAAAATTTTTTGTCAATGGAACTTTTAATTTTCATTTAAAAGTTTAATACATACATGGGATCCTAAAATATTACAGACAGATGTTTAAAAGGGGTATATACAAGTCAAAAGTACAATCAGCGTCTAAGTGACAAAATAAGGGATACGACCCTAGTTCCTCTGAGATATCCTCAGCCATGGTGGACAAGCAGCCGCATATGTACATGCCGCCACCGAAGCTCTCCAACTCTTAGCTAGTCAAGCTTTCCTTTTCCCTTACCTACACTACATAGCACCCGTGAGCCAAGGCTCAGGAAGAAAACTTAAACATGTGCATGAACAGTAAATACAGATTCCAAACACTTATCTAGCATGCCCAGTGGTAATAACCTACTCATGCATGCATACAATTTCAAATAAATGATTGTTGGATCATTCTGGGGCCCGTTGCTCTGAATAATTAACCATAGAGTCAACTCGGGGCCCTATGCCCTAGCCATGTGACCATAGAGTCACCTGGGCCATTGCCCATAGCTCTGAGTAACTAGCCATAGAGCTAGCCCAGCGCTTTGTTTTCCAACGACCATAGGGTCGGCCAACGTAATAGTACGTTCCTGATTGAGCCTAATCCTTTCACCAGCGCATAGCACACTATTGCCACCCTTGACTAATAAGTCAACTTCTGAGTGAGGTATTCAGATACGATACAGATGGAGATAGGCATACTTCATAAAATACAAGTATGCATATGTATTAATTATATAACACCATCAATTAAATGCAAACATAGTAATAACCATGTTCCTTAACGGGGCCAACCCCTAACTATGCAAGCCATGCGAACAATCATATAACACTTATCCTAAAATAGAGTCTTCAAGTATGTTTAATCAACAAGCACAACATAACTCAATCACGTTCATTCTCAGGGGCCCGAGCCCTAATCACATATATCACGTATTGGGTGCATTTTTCTTACCTCAGGTCCGAATGCAAAGTATAATAAGAAAGAACCCCGAGCACGATCTCGGTTCTGAGCCCCTAGCGATAACCTAGTCACAACCATAATATAGAATCCCGTTAGTAATGAGAAATTAAAGGTTTCCAGACCATGTCATGGTCTTCGGGACGTCGAATTCTACTAAACTAGGTAGTAGATTCAATCCTGAGTCCTTAGCTTTGAGTTCCCGTCACTAAAACCCTAGGGTGGTCAAAGCTGCCCAGGCAGGCCGCGACTTGATCCTAAGGGTTGCGACGCGCCTCCTAGGTCAGAGGACCCTCCTGCAAAACCAGGACACGGGCCGTGACTTTCCCTAGAGAGTGGAGGCACACCTCCATACCAGAAGCCCCCCACCTGGCCCTGGGTTCACATGGGTCTCGGTGGCCCAAGAACAGGGCCACGACTTGACCCTACGAACCCAGAATTCCTCTACTTTTCCTTAGCCAAAATCCCACTAAAATCTTCCCAAATGATTCCTAGAACTATAATTCAATCCTCACAACAATATCAACATAATACCAGCAACAAAACCTAACCTAAAACTTGATTAAACACCCATCAAAACTCACAATCCATCACTTGAGCCAAAAAGCTCAAGAACACCTCAAGAACTCTAGGAAACCATAACAGAATTCAACTAAAGCAAGGATTAGAGCTTTACCTCAGCTGTCTTTAATGATCTCCTAGATGCAACAAATCCCAAATCCTAACCCAAGCCTTCAATTCCCTTTCGTTTCTCAAGAATTTCACACCAAAGTTTATAGAAAGAGAAAGGGGGAGAGAGTCAGTTGGGAGAGGCAAGAGAGAGAGCTGAGTGTTTTGTCTTTTATTTTTCTTAAGGTTTAAGTAACTTAAGTTGATCTCGAGGCTTGGGGTTTCAAAAACGTCCCCGAGGGCAAAATGGTCAAAATCCCTGATATTCCCTCCTAATCTCACTAACTCCAAATATATCCTTAAATACTTATTCCTGTTACCCAATAACCCGATAATGTACCAGTTACCCAAAAACCCCTTGACTCACCCCGAGTTGGGTATTGGATCCCATTGTGACTTTCCCGCTAATTTTCTCTCTAGGATCATCTCGTGTTGAGTAACCCAAATAAACCCACATAATAATGTGGTCTCTCACATATATCACATATATACAATTATGCCCATAACAGATCATATTACGAAAATTGTCTTTCTAATAAGAAACGAACCCAAATGCATATTTAATACACCCAAACATGCATATATAGTCATATTATAATATCACTCACATAATCACATAATTACACACAAATATACCACACAAGCACATAATTTCAATAAATTTCCATCCTGGCCCCCTAATCAAGGCCCTAAGCCATATTTGGTAATTTTAGACGTTACAATTATCCCTTCCTCACAAAAATTTTCTTCTCAACCCATTGAAGGCTGAGCAGTATATGTCAATGGTAACTGCCATCCTGGATTTCATGAGGGTGGGCAGTAGTGAGAGAGTGGCCTATGCCACTTATATGTTTTGGGAGGATGCCCGAATATGGTCGAAGGTGGAATCCCATAATAGGAATGTAAATACTATGAAATGGGAAGAATTTAGAATTCTATTTAATGAGAAATACTATAATAACGCAATTAGAGCTACGAAGGAAGAAGAGTTCAGCAAGTTACTTCAAGGAAATATGTTAGTGACCGATTATGCTTTGAAGTTTGACAGATTAGAAATGTTTCCTAGGGATCTGGTGCGCACTGATGGGACCAGAAGGGAGAGGTTTCTCCAGAGGCTACAACTTATGATAGCCTGGGATGTTTGCATCACTATTGTGCCAGGAGTGACTACTTATGCACAAGTTGTTGAGAAAGCGCTCACAGCTGAGAGCGCAGAGAACAAGATCTGGCATAAGAGTGTGGCTAGTAGGGATTTTAGGAGGCCAGGATTTCCATTTTCAGGATTTGGTAGGGGTGGAGGCCCTAGTGACCAAAAGAGAAAGACTCCCGATACATTTTTAGCTCCAGGGCTGGATAGGAGGTCACGGGGCGTACAAATAGACAGCCAGAGTGGCGATGAGACCTATAAAGCATTTCTAGAGTGTACTTGGTGTAGGAGGCACCATATTGGGGAATGCCGGGCGAAGGCCTGCTGCGTCTGCGGGATTGTGGGACACTTGAAGAAGGATTGCCCGAAAGACAAGAAGGAAGAACCCAAGAAGGTGGACAGCTTAACGCAAATCGGGTGTTCACCTTGACTCAGGCAGAGGCTGAGGCTAGTCCCTCGGTGGTTTCAGGTTAGCTTTCTAGTACTGGGACCCTTTATATTGTTTTGATTGATTCGGGTGCTACACACTCTTTTGTTGCTAGTAGGGTTCTTGATGGGCTGTGTAGACCATGTGAATTTTATCCAATGGGGCTTGGTACTTTGCTGCCTATTGGGGAGTTAGTGGTTTCCAAGAGAAGGGCCACATCATTACCAGTGGCAATGGATGGTAGAGAGTTGTTAGTTGACTTGATAGATTTGGTTATAACCAACTTTGATATGATCTTGGGTATGGATTGGTTAGCCAAGTATGTGGCAACGATAGATTGCAAGAAGAAGATTGTAACCTTTGAGCCTGAGGGTGAGGATACCTTTGTATTTGTTGGCACTGTGCATGGACCCTGTATACCTATGATATCTTTACTTAGAGCTAGAGACCTATTGCAGGGGGGATCCATAGGATTCTTAGCTAGTGTGGTGGATACCACTCAGGTTGTGCCAGTGGGATTAGGATAGACCAGATTGGTGTGTGAATTTCTAGATGTGTTTCCATAGGATCTGCCAGGGTTACCTCATCATAGGGAGGTATAGTTTGTGATTGAGTTGGCACCAGGGACGGAACCAGTGTCTAGGGCGTCGTATAGAATGGCTCCAGCAAAGCTGGAGGAACTAAAGGTTCAGTTACATGAATTACTTGAGTTGGGTTTTATTAGGCCTAGTTTCTCACCATGGGGCGCACCAGTTCTTTTCATGAAGAAGAATGATGGTTCTCTAAGGATGTGTATCGATTATAGAGAATTGAACAAGTTAACTATCAAGAATAGGTATCCACTGCCAAGAATTGATGATCTGTTTGATCAGATACAAGGTAGGATGGTATTCTCCAAGATAGATCTTCGATCATGTTATCACCAGCTGAGGATTAGGGAGGAAGATATACCGAAGACAGTTTTTCGCACCAGGTATGGGCATTATGAGTTTCTGGGGATGTCATTTAGACTGACTAATGCCCCAGCAACATTTATGGATATGATGAATAGGGTGTTCAAAGACTACTTTGATTGATTCGTGCTTGTTTTATCAATGATATACTGGTATACTCTCAGTCAGAGACGGAGCAAAAGCAGCATCCCAAATTAGTACTACAGAGACTAAATGAGCACAGGTTGTATGTGAAATTTAAGAAGTGTGAGTTTTGGTTACCACGTGTCTTTCTTAGGTCACATAGTCAGTAAAGATGGAATGATGGTGGATCTAGTGAAGATTGAGGCAGTCAGTGATTAGCCAAGGTCGAAGAAAGGTTCAGAGATTGGAAGTTTCTTGGGATTGGCAGGTTATTGCAGATGCTTTGTGGTGGCAGGATATTACACATGCTTTGTGGCAGATGCCTTAAGCTAGAAGGGATCAGGACAATTACACAGTGTGAGACAAATATCTAAGGGGTAGGCAAAGGATATGACCAGAGCAAGTATTGAGCTAGTGGTGGACCAACATCACCCTGCAGTCTACTCTTTTAGAGAGGATCAAAGAGAAATAGTTCAGTGACCCGCGGATGGGAAAGATTAGAGGGGACGTCCTAGCTGGAGTGGCTAAGTACTATACAGTGTCAGACATAGGTTTATTGAGGTACAAATATCATATCTATGTTCCGTTGGACACTGGGATCAGATGGGAGATTCTGGATGAATCTCATACTACCCCTTTTTCTCTACATCCAGGCACCACGAAGATGTACCAGGATCTGAAAGCTTTATATTGGTGGCATGGGATAAAGAGGGATGTGACAGAATACGTGGCTAAGTGCTTGTCATGTCAGCAGGTTAAGGCTGAGCATCAGAGACCAGCAGGGCTATTACAACCTCTGAATATCCCAGAGTGGAAGTGGGAGGACATCACGATGGATTTCGTGGTGGGATTTCCCAGAAAAGTTGGCCAGCATGATTCAGTCTAGGTCATTGTGGACCGGTATACAAAGTCAGCTCACTTTTTAACAGTGAGGATGAACTACGCAATTGACTAGTATGCAGATCTCTATGTGAGAGAGATAGTCGCATTCATGGGACTCTGAGGTGTATCGTGTCAGATAGGGATCCTATCTTTACTTTCAAGTTTTGGGAAAGTTTAAAGAAGGTGATGGGTGCACAATGGAAGTTTAGTATATCTTATCATCCACAGACCGATGGTTAATCAGGGAGGACTATCCAGATATTGGAGGACATGCTGAGAGCATGTGTATTGGAATTTGAAGGATCTTGGAGTAAATATTTGCCTCTGATAGAGTTTTCCTATAATAACAGTTACCAGTCGAATTTTGGGGTGGCACCTTATAATATTTTGTATGGTAGGAAGTGCAGTTCAGAGGAACACTGCGGCTATTGAAAAGATTAGAGCTCGGATGCTCGCGTCTCAGATTAGACAGAAGAGCTATTTAGACCCAAAGTTGAGCAATGTGGAGTTCCTATGCCTTCCTTAGGGTTTCACCACTGAGAGGGGTGAAGAGATCGGTTAGGTGGCCTATAGGTTGGTCTTACCCCCGACACTGTCTAGTGTGGACAACGTATTTCATATTTTCGTGTTGAGGAATTATGTATCAAGTGAGACTCATTTGTTGAGTTACAAGGATCTGGAACTAGAGACAGATTTATCCTATAAGGAGCATCTAGTTCAGATTTTAGACAGAAAGGACAAGGTCTTGAGGAACAAGAGTATATCTTTGGTTAAGGTATTATGGAGGAAGAGCAAGGTCAAGGAAGCGACCAGGGAGCAAGAGTCAAATATGCGAGATCAGTATCCTGAGATGTTCAGATAAACATTTTGAGGACGAAATTCCTGCAAGGATGGGGTAGTTCTAATGCCCAAAATTACCTAATAAGGCTTAGGGCCTTGATTAGGGGGCTAGGATGGAAAATTATTCGAATATATGTGATTTAATTATGAAATATGTGTTTATGTGATATATATCTATATCATTATATGATTATGTGAGTTATATTATAATATAATTACCAAGCATGTCTAGGTGTACTAAATATGCATATGGGCCCATTTCTTATTAGAAGGGCAATTTTCGTAATTTGGCCTATTACGGGTATATTTGGAATATATGATCATATATGTGATATATGTGTGAGACCACATTATTATGTGGATATATTTGGGTTACTAGGCACGAGGCGATCCTAGGGAGCAAGTTAGCGGGAAAGTCACAACGGGACCAAATAACCGACTCGGGGTGAGTCAATGGGTATTTAGTACGTTACCAGGATATCAGGTAAAGGGAATTTAGAGAATTTCGGGGTGAGATTATGAGGGAATTTCAGGAATTTTAACTATTTTACCCTCGGGGGTGTTTTTCTGTACCCCGAGCCTTGGGATTTTCCTAAGGTTACTTGAACCCTAAGTAAACCACAAAAAAAATCTCGGCAAACTCTCTCAACACTCTCTCTCTCTCTCTCTCTCTCTCTCTCTCGTGTATACTCCCTCTCTCTCTCGAATCTTTGAATTTTCTTGCAATCTAAGGGGAATCGAAGCTAGCTTAGGCTCGAGATTGCTTGGGGAAAAGCTTAGCATTGTTTTGGGCAATAGAGGTATCAATTTATAACCTCAATTCTCTATGTTTTTTCTAGTTTAAGCTCAGTTTTAGAGTTTTGAAAACCCAAGTTTGAATTTGTAGATTTGGTGAGGTTTTGGCCAAGTTTAAGCTTGGGTTCTATTGGTGTTGAAGTCCTGAGTTGATTGGGAAATTTGTTTTTGGGATTTGGCTATGTTAGGATGGGCTTTTGGTGAGTTTTGGCTTGAAGAAATGAGGGGAAAACCTAGATTTTCATGTAGATTCATGACCATGTTCTTGGGGCGCGGTGGATCTCATGAACGATGGGAGAATGAGGTGATGAATTCCATTTTGAGTCGCGACGCTTGTAGGGGCACGACTCATGTGTCCAGAGGAGAGCCCTTGGACTCTCTAACTTGGGGCGGGTCGCGACTCCTTTCCTTGGGCCGCAGCGCTTGAAGGGCTTTTGATCTCCGGGAAGATCTTGTGTGCGCGAACTCAAACCTAAGGGCACGGGATCGATTCTACTACCCGGTTTAGTAGAATTCGACGTCCCGGAGGCTAGGACTCAATCCTGAAGCCTTTATGCAATCATTATTGATGGGATTCTATATCATGGTTGTGACTAGGTTACTGCTAAGGGCTCGAAACTGGGATCATGCTTGAGGGTCGTTCATATTATACGTTGCACTCGGTCCTAAGGTAAGAAACTGCACCCAATACGTGATATATGTGATTAGGGCTTAGCCCGGTTGTTAAAAATAATTATGAATAGGGCTCAGGCCCTTGAGAATGAACATGATTAAGATTATGTTTGTAATCATAGATTAAGCATGCTTGAATGCTTTTTATCCAGATACTTGTTAAATGATATACACTTGTTGCATTATTTGTGTGATTAGGGCTCGGGCCCGTTAAGGAACATGGTTATTAGTGTGTTTGTATTTAATTGGCTGAAATATTTGATTAATATGCATGCATACTTCTATTGTCTGAAGTATGCTTATTTGTATCTGCTTGTCTATTTATCTGAATATCTTATTAAGGCATTGACTTATTAGTCAAGGGCAGCAATAGCGCATTGTGCACGTGTCGAGATGCTTAGGCCTAATCAGGGATGTACTATTACGTTGGCCGACCCTATGGTTGTTTGGAAAACAAAGCACTTGGCTAGCTCTATTTCTAGTTACTTAGAGCTAGGGCAAAGGACCCTGGGTGACTCTATGGTCACTTAGCTAGGGCATAGGCCCCCAGGTTGACTCTATTGTCATCTATTCATGGCAGCGGGCCCAGAATTATCCTATAATCATTTATTTGTAATTTTATGCATGCGTGAGTAGGCTATTACTGTTGGGCGTGCTAGATATGTATCTGGAATATGTTTTTACTGTTTATGCACATGTTTAAGTTTTCTTGTTGAGTCTTGGCTCACGGGTGCTATGTGGTGCAGGTAGGGGGAAAGGGAAGCTGGACCAGCCGTGAGTTGGAGAGCTTCGATGGTGGCATGTACATATGTGGTTGCTCGACCACCACAGTCTAGATTATCTTGGGGAACTAGGGTTGCATCTTTTATTTTGCCACCTAGGTCAGCTTGGCTTGTATTTTGACTTGTATATAACCTTTTAAACAAGTGTTTATATTATTTTTGGATCCCATGTATATACTAAACTTTAAATGCAAAGTTAATGTTTTCTTTTGACCAAATTTTTTAACCCTAACCCTTGTAACTACCCTTAGTTAAACGTTTATAACCAAAGGACTTGATAGCAAGTCTGGCACTATTTAAAGTACATAGTGTAACGACCCTGGATTAGGAGGATATTACAGGGCGGCACCTGCAACTGCTCAAAGGCCACTAGGTCCCATTTTGGACACCCAAGCACCTCTTCCTAGGGCCACGCACTTGAAGTCAGAGAGTATCGTATCAGACATGTCATCCTTAGAGGTGTTCGGTGCCATAGAGGAGCACTATGGCATGGCCTCCCCCCATTTCTTCAACAGGCTCCCTGATAGGAGAGAGAGAGACTGTTACTCATACAATGACTTCTTGGCTTGGAGCCAAGCTTATTTAGAGGTCAACACATCTCTTCTACTCCACCAGTATTTCATCGACTTCATGGTGTGGATGCAAGTGTTCCCCTTTCAACTCATACTGAACGCCTATAGACTACTGGCAACGTTCTATGTGTTGTATATGGAGAAAGAATAGATCCTCCCGCGCCCCGAGGAACTCCACTATCACTTCTAGTTGGAGGGTACTACAATGAAAGATTGAAGAGAAGTGGATAGCTTCTATCAACTTACGAAGTGGATGTCCCTTATCGAAACTTGAATACTAAATTTTTCTTCTCAACAGGCTTTGACACTCATAACAACCACAGACTTCGCCTGGCGTTTTACCAAGTCGGTAAGTTTCTTGATTAATGCCTTGTTAGTTTTCTCATTCTTCATTCTTGTGTGTCCTACCCACTCCTGACCTTCAGTTTGTAGGTCAATACAAAAGGCGTAAGTAAACGAAAAACTACTTGGCTCTAGCCCAAGCTATTCACGGACCTTTCTCATGAAGAAAGGGATATTTTCTCTTAATGAACACGGCTAGGGTGCGAAGGGCAAGACTCATCAGTCCCGAGAAACGAGTTGACCGCCTTAACATGTCAGGGATTGTCCAGCCTTGTCGAAGGGAAAGACGCATATTTCCTTTGGTAGTGATCAAAGAGCCCGCAGAATTGGACTCTTCGGACCTTAGGCCCTTGGAGGAGGATATTGACGAGGCTGCCAATAATTCTCGACAATTTCCATTAATGAGGACCGAGGAAGAACCTGGGGGAAATGCACCTGAGCCCCAGATCGAGTTAGAGGACGAGATCGACAAGGCCTTTGAGCTTTTACACGTCTGACGCGCCAATCTTCGACTGCGTACCCTAAGGCAACTGAAGATTGAGGCACAGTCTGGAGCACACTTCTGGATCTCGCTCTTTGTTCCTTGGACTGTTTATGAAGGTCACAGTCTGGGGCACACTTTTTTTACTCCCACCTTACGTCCATGGTAGTATGTTGATTACGTCGATCGTGTCGACGAAGTCGTTCATCACCACCATCCTGGAGATCTCGCAGGGACAGCTGCTATCGACCAGCTCATAGAAATGAGTGCTCATGGGGTCGACAAGTATAGTACAAACACCATCTTGCAGTTGAGTCTTTTTCTTGTTGCCATGGAGAGGACCGTCGAATAGTTGGTGTCCTTGGGTAGTGATAAAGACTCGGGTGCCTCACAGAGACTCTTGTCACCCGAGGGGTTCGAGGGAGCCGAGGAGATCCTTGATGGTGGCATGCTGCTCTGAGTGCTGGAGTGTATATTTTGTATTATGTTGTTGTTGTTATTTTTAGCCTCTTAGACTAACCTTTGTTTTTTTAATTTTTCAAGTCAGATGGATGCTGCTCGGTCGGTCACCGAGAAGAAATCGGCAGCCCTGGCTACTCGATAAAGAAAAGGTCAAACTGGAGAATCCTTGGGAGCGGGGAAGAGGTTGAGGATTGGTACCACAGATGTTCCTCCAACTGCCCAGGTGGCAGTTTTGACAATCTTGGTTAGCGAGGCTCCACCTAAGAGGACTGACAGTTCTGTTCCCGCGGCCACGGGAGCTACCTTCCTCGGGACATCTTGGGAGAATCTGACAACTCGTCCTTAGCTGCGACTGGCAGAAGTTGGTAGGAATCTAGCAGTGCAGAAGGCCTTTGATCAAGCTGTATAGCAAGAAAAGGATGTTGCTAACGAGTCAAGCCCTTCCCTGGCGGCATATTTAAATCAAGACCCATTTTCAGGACCCTCGAGTGTCCATTCTGCAGGCGAAGGTCAAGAAGCCTTCGAGTCTTTCACCCATGATGGGTTCATGGAGTATCTCCAAAGGACATGGGGAGGAGATTACGCCACTTGCTACTGGGTTGCTTGTGATAGTGGGCGACATTATGGGGAGCATACCCACTCACTGGTGGGCCCAGATGTGGGAACAGAACATTGCCCACCTTTTCCAAAGCCAGCCGATAACCTCCATACTTGTGAGTCCTCTATTTTTGATGCATTTCTCAACCATTGATTTCCCTCATATTTTTCCTGTTACTAACATTTACTTTTTTGGTATTTCTTTAAGATGACACTTCTCACCATCCAACAAAGTGAAGTAGTGAAGGGGCTGATGTGGGACACTCAAGGCCTTCATCAAGAACTCCTAAATTACACTAAACTCTTGAATAAATTTGAGGTGGAGTTGGCCAAGTTGAAAGGTGAAGGTGCTCCCAATGAGGAAAAGAAACTGAATCAGTCCCTTACTAAGGCCAAGCGTATTCGGGGTGAGGAGAAGGCATGTCGGGAGGCTGTCGAGAAGGAATAGGACAATGCTCGTGCAGAATTGACCGAAGCTCTGGAGAGGATTGTCTCACTATAGAAAGACAAAGCAAACTTGATCCATCAAGAGGCGACTCTCAAGAAAAGAATTGATGCCCAAGTGGCTCGGGTGGCGGAGGTAGTAGAGGAGAGTCAGGTCCAGGTCACTAAATTTAAAGAATTGTCCAACTCAGTTTCCGTGGACGCACTATTCCATGTGTGGATTTGTAACCCTGATTTGGACTTGAGCTACCTAGGTGACGACGAGGCCTCCGTCCGAGCTCTTTGTGAGGAGCGCTTGAAAGCCGAGGAGGTTCTTGAAAGCAGTGTGTTGACTACTCCGAGAACCTTAGGCACTGAGAACGTCATAGTCCTAGCCGACAAGTTGCCCCTTGAGTCATCGAATATTCCTGCCAGTGGTGATGCAAAACCTCTCAACTAGTGTTCATTTTGTAATTATTACTGTGTAGTACGTTTCGTAGGTCTTTGGGCCCTTGGAGCATAAACCTTATATTGCTCGCGCACCCGAGCCTTTTTGTACATACGTATTTATTTTTATGTAATTTAATGTATGCTTATTTTATTTTCATTTTCTTATAATTGTTCGCATAAACCTCTCAACATGTTTTTCGGTTCCCAATATATAGAGTGTTGGCACTGAGGCCTTGTGATGCACTCAGGCCTCCGTAGTATTAGTTGGTACCAAAGTTGTTTGACTATGTTCAAACTACTCGGCAACTTTATGCCTGTCTTTTCATTTAAGAACCTGAGTTATTTTAGCGTTAGGGTTCTAAAATGCACCCGAGCCTTCTAGATTTTCACGTATACCGTAGCGTGTCTCAAACCTAGGTCAACATTTTTATTATATCATCTTTAGTTTTCGCATACTCACAATTTTGACACTAAGGCCCCAAGATGCACTTAGGTCTCGTAGTGCAATTATTTATGTTTTCTAAGCTTTCTTCATTATTTTCCCAACTCTAAGGTACCTCTTATTTGAGTTGTCCTAAGGATTTTAAGCTATACTTTGGATCTGCTGCTTTCACGTTGACTTCGGGTTCGAAGACACTGTAGTCACAAGCCTCTGGTGGTTTGGTACCACATTCAAGATCTCGCGTGCCTATTATTGAAGCTAAGGCTAACTCTAAGGTAATACCCATTTTGGCCTCCTTTTATTTGAAATTCACTTAGGTCTCGAACGCAAGAACTTTAGCTTCCGAGTGACTCAAGCCCTACTCATTTGCCTCCCAAGTGATTGGAGATTTGTTATCCGCAATAACTTATTTTGGGTGTTTGGGTGAGTCACGTGCAACGCTGTCGTTGACACGTAATTTAAGCAATGTATTCATGAAATACCTCTTATCATGTTTTAGGACCACACGATTTTCATTAAAGTTTGTTAGTAGGTCTATTACATAAATAGAAAATGCAATAAATAAAAACAGTAAATACATTGCCTAATTTTTCACTGGTAATACGAACGAAGGTGATCGACATTCCAAGCATGTGGTATCAACTCTCCATTCAACCTAGCTAGTTTGTAAGTTCTTGACCTAATGATTTCCTCTATTTGGTATGGACCTTCCCAGTTCGGGGCCGACCACCACAACTCCTGGATCTTTAGTGGTGAGGAATACTTGTTTGAGGATGAGGTCCCCTACAATGAACTTCCATTCTTTCGCCCTGGAGTAAAAATATTGAGCGACCTTTTGTTTGTATGAGGCAACCTAGAGTTGTTATAGCTCTCTGTATTCCTTAACTAGGTCCAACGACTCTTTAAGTAACTCATGGTTGGTCGTTGGGTCATATGTGGTGTGTCGGTGTGTGCGGATGGCTGCCTCTACTAGGGGCAGGGCCTCACATCCATAAGCCATGGAGAAAGGTGTGTGGCTGATTGATGTTTGAGTAATAGTTTGGTAGGCACAAAGTACTCGGGGCATCTCTTCGAGCCAAGAACATTTTGGCTGTTCTAGCCTCTTTTTCAACGATGCTTTGAGCATTTTTTCACGGCTTCCACCTAACCGTTTGCCTGGGGATGGGCTATAGCTGAGAAGCTCTTGTGAATTTTGTGCTTCTTGCAGAAATCTATGAAAATGCTGCTATTGAATTGCAGATCATTTTCGGATACCAAGTTTCTTAATATCCCATATCGGCAGATAATATTTTTTATGACAAAATCCAAAATTTTCTTAGACTTGATAGTGGCGAGTGGTTTGGCTTCAACCCACTAGGTAAAATAGTCGACAACTATCACTGCATGCCTTACACTTCCCTTCCCTATAGGCAAAGATCTAATTAAATTGATTTCCCAAACTGCAAAAGGCCATGGGCTAGTCATCTATGTTAACTCGTTGGATGGTGCCCAGGGTATGTTGGAATAGCACTAACACTCACACTTATCACACCTTTTGATGTACTCGAGTGAATCTTTGTTCATGGAGGGCCAAAAGTATCCTTGTCTTATGATTTTCTTGGATAGGCTTTGCCCCCCAGAGTGGTCATCACAAAATCCCTCACGCACTTCTTGTAAAATGGCTCGGAATTCATCGTGGGTAACACATCTCAAAAGGGGCATTGAGTGCGACCTCTTGTATATCTTGTCATCAATACGAATGTGGCGAGGAATTTGGCACTAAAGCTTTCTTGCCACATTTTTGTCAACTGGCAGCTCACCCCTCCATCTGTCTTCGTATCTAGTTTCAAATACCCTTTCGACTTCCTAAATGCTCGATACTGCCAAATAGTTGAAGTGGACTACGTTAAGTAGTTTGGCATCCCAAGTGGTCACCAGCTTTGCGAGGACATCGACATTGGAATTTTTTCTTGGGGAACTTGTTTGATGGTGTAATGATCAAACAACTACATCATTTCTCATGCTTTGGATAAATAAGAGGCCATATTTGAACCTCGGGCCTGGTATTCACTGCCACTTGATTTACCACTAACTGTGAGTCTCTGAAAATTTTGAGTCCCTTAGCCTGCAATTCTCGGGCAGCTCGTAATCCTACGAGGAGTGCTTCGTACTCGACCTCATTGTTGGAGGTCTCAAACTCGAACCTCAGTGCGCTGTGTACGCGATGACCATCAGGCGATACCAGAATAAGGCTAGCTCTTGAGTCGATCTCATTTGATGACGTATCAAAAAATAATTTCCAAGTGGGGACCCGTACCCCACTCGTCTCGGGCGCATCATTTATGCCTTTGCACTCGACGACAAAATCAGCCAGAACTAATCCCTTGATCGTTGTTCTCGGGCAGTAAGTGATATCATATTGGCTTAGTTTTAGGGCCCATTTTAACAATCTTCCCAAAGTCTCTGGCTTTTGTAAGACTTGTCGCAGTGGATGATTGGTCAATACTTTATGGCATGTGCTTGGATATAGGGGCAGAGCTATCGCAAGGCCACCAATAGGCAAAAAGTTAGTTTTTCCATTAAGCAATATTGAGATTTTGGTCCTAGTAATCTTTTACTTATGTAGTTGAAGGGCTGTTGTTCTTTTCCTTCCTCCCACACCAAAGTTATGCTGATTGCGTGCTTGATAATGGCGGCATATAAAAACAACTATTCGTCGTCTACTTGTTTTGAAAGAACTGGTGGGTGAGACATGTGGGCTTTAAGTGCTCGAAAGACGTTCTTGTTAGAAAAAACAATCAGAGTGCGCAGGGAAATTGCACGGTGGGTCTAACGTCACAAATTTCCTAATAAGGCTTAGGACCTTGATTAGGGGGCCAGGATGGAGAATTTTGGAATTATATGATTATGTGATATTTATGTGTATCATTATGTGATTATGTGAGTTATATCATAACATGGCTTGATATGCATGTTTAGGTGTATTAAATATGCATGCGGGCCCATTTCTGTTTAATTGGGAAATTTTCATAATTTGGCCCGTTTTGGGTATATTTGGCATATATGTGGTATGTGTGTGGTGCTTCATTATTATTTGGTTATATTTGAGATATTCGGCATGAGACGATCCTAGCGAGCAAAGTAGTAGTTTAGTCATAATGGGGTCAAATACCGAGGTCGGGACGAGCCCAAGGGTAATTTGGTAATTTAGTACATTGTCGGGTTCGGGTAATGGGGGAAATTATTTGGTAATTAGTTGAGGATATTTGAATTAACGGGAATTGTGAGACGTTAATTATGAATAACGAGGTAAGTGGCAAATGAAGAAACTACCCTTGGAGGGTTTTGGGAGAGTGTTATGGCCCTAGGGGCAAATTGGTCTTTTGGACCAATATAGTGATTGAGTCACTAAAAACCTAAGGTGAAGGAAACCTCACAACAGCACAAAAACAGAGCATCATCATCTCTCTCTTTCTCTTTCTTTCGGTTTCTCTCATCCTCTCCCTATTTTTGGTTTGAATTCTTGAGGAAATTAATGGAAACCTTAAGCTTGGACTGAAGGCTTGATTAGTTGCAGATAGGAGGGCATAATCACCATTGAGGTACGCTTCAAACTCTGTTTTTGATTTATTTACATTTTAGTTTCTATGTGCTTGAGCTTTGAGATTCAAGGTTTTGGATTTTAGCTTTTAGTGGGTTTTTGATCAAGTGGGAACTTGGGTTTTAATGAGGTTGATGTATTGATGAGGTTTTGGGGTTAAATTATAAGTTTGGATGGTGTTTAGGTTGGTTTTGAAGTTTGGAATTTAGGGGAAAACGCAGGGGAGAAAACCAGAAATTTCTGGTCTGTCGAATTGGCGTCCCAATGCCACTTTTGGCGCCCCAGCGCTAGGCAGGGGAGAGCTCGGGTGCTCTCTGACTTGGGGCAGTGCCCCAGCACTACCCATGAGCGCCCTAGCGCTATGTCTGTTTCAACAAGACCCATTTTTAGGGCTTGGGAGCACTTTGGGGGCTCGGGGGATGGTTCCACCACCCCGTTGGGTGGATCCCGAAGAATGTTTTAAAGGATTGAATCTTATGAGGTTATTATTTTATGATTGTGACTAGGTTACCGTTAGGGCTTGGAACAGGATCGTGCTTGAAGATTGGTAACCTGTGCTTGGACTAAAGGTAAGAAAACTGCACCCAGTATGTAATGCATGTGATGCATGCGATATATGTGATTATAGTATGGCATGAATGTGAATATGGAATTATCCAGAGCTTGAGTCTCTGTAATTGTGCATTATTATAATTATGCTTTTGATTATGGATTAAGCATGTTGAATGCCTTATATCTGCATATTTGACATATGATATATGCCTCAGTGCATTGCTTACTTGTGAGTGGTACTGACTCATTAGTTAGAAACGGCGTGGGTCGTATGGAATTGACCTATGAGTCAAGAGAAGCATAAGCGTATTGAAAGCAGAGCCAAAATGATTAGATCTAATCAACATGAACATTAAATGCTTGACCGACCCCATGGTCGAAGTAAATTAAAAGTGTTGTTCTAGTCTAAAGGCTAGTTACTTAGAGCCAGGGCCAAAAGGCTCAAGTGACTATAACGTCACGTGGCTTAGGGTGCAGAGCCCAAGTGCGTGACTCATTAGTCACTTATCTGATTAGGGTGCAGAGCCCAAGTGCGTGACTCATTAGTCATTTATCTGATTAGGGTGCGGAGCCCATGTGCGTGACTCATTAGTCACTTATCTGATTAGGGTGTAGAGCCCAAGTGCGTGACTCATTTGTCACTTATCTGATTAGGGTGTAGAGCCCAAGTGTGTGATTCATTAGTCCCCTATACAATGTGTGACTCATTAGTCACCTATTCAAAGATGGACTCAATAGTCATCTATACTGGGCGCGAAGCTCCGTAATCATTTATTTGGACTTGCTTGCATGCATGAATAGGGCTATTATTGCTAGGCATGCCTATTATGATTCAGTGACATGTTATTACCTGTTCATGAGCATATTGAGTTTTCTTGCTGAGCCTCAGCTCACGGGTGCTATGTGATGCAGGTAAAGGCAAAAGAAAGCTGGACCATCCTTGAGTTGGAGAGCTTAGGTGACGATGTGTACATATGCGGTTGCTCGACCACCACGGTCGTGGGTTTAAAGAGGAACTAGGGTTAAACCCTATTTTACCGCTTAGGTTGGCTGGTTGTATTTTATTGTAATTAACTTTTAAAATATATTTTGGGATCCCAATGTATACAGTAAACGTTTTAGTGAAACGTTGTATCTTTGACCAAAAATTTTAACCCAAAACCGTTAATTATACTTAGTTACACGATTATGGCCAAATAACTCATTCAGTGAGTTTAGCACTGTTTAAAATGCACAACGTAACGGTCTCTGGGTAATAGGGCATTACAGTGGGCCCAGTTAATTAACAACAACAAATTTTCCCACCACTCATTTAAATAGTTTATATGTTCAAGAATAGATACAGGAACGACTAATATACAATATCATTAATCATACAACGTATATACGCACACCCATACATGTATATATACACACATAAATATACACATATACATATATACATATACACAACTATATATTACAGGCACACGTATACAACTATTTAAGGACATAAATATTTACATATTGAAGCCTACCAAGTGTCCTTGAGTCTTTTCGTATAAATAACAATCTTCCAATCCAAAATTTTGAGTACTCAGACCATGATCTTCCTTAGTGTTCTCTACACCTCAAGATGTGGGTGGGCACGTAGAGAATAAATGTTTGTAATTTAGAAATCACAAGTTTATCTCAATACATAAGTACTTGCATTGTGGCTTGAGAAATGTTGGAATAATAAGAGAAGAAGATGAGAATTTCTTGTCTGACAATTTTTTGAATCTCTTCTAAATCACTAAATTTATTCTCTTATTATCACATAATATATATAGGTTGTATATTACACCATTATTCATAACAATAATAATAATAATAATAATAATAATATAATGAAGATGATATGAATAGATTTAGGTAATATCTTACTTACTAAATTTGAAAAAAAAAAAAAAAATTCATATTATTAACTAAATAAATAAAAATATGAAAAAAAAAATACTGATACTTTATCAATACCACACGCACGCATGGCATAGTCCTTGGACTGTGTTATGCATGTGGCACTATTCACATTAAGGAAATATTGCATTTTTCCTATTTTCTTTCTTTTATTTATTTTTTAAAATAATTATTTCCCATAAAATATGATATCATATTTTTAAGGAAAATATCACAACCATAATTCAAATTTAAATTTTAAATTCAAAATTCAAATTAATGATCCTCATTATATCATCTTTTAAAAATCAATAAATCAAAACTATTTTGACTTACCATTTTTATTTTCTCCCGCTCAAATAAAATAATTAATTTTTTTATTATTATATATATTTCGAAAATTTAATATTTAAATAAATAAATATATTTTCAAAATTTAATAATTAATTCCAAATTAATTATTGAACCTCAATTATCATTTAAATGTATATTTGACCCGAAGAACAAAATTCTTCTCAAATTTCTAAATTACAGTTTTACCCTTGTATCAACTCTTACCTTGATATGGTGTTGATAGAGCCACCCTACGGACCTATGGACATAAAATTTCAAACTCCAATAAATATTAGAATATTAATCAAAGCTCTTTGATTAAATAATTATATTTATTAATCTCATGATTATTCCACTACAAATATGAGATTGAACTCTTGATAATTATAAACATATATTTACAGAGTACTTTATTAAAGAATAAAGTGTCCATTGATATAATCATTACATACAACGTTAATCCTCTAAAAATGGTTCATAATTAAAAGGGAATAAAATTACTGTTTTACCCTTTTAACTATATCTAGTTCCTAGTGTACCATTGACTTTACTAATGAAGGTTGTGTCACAACAAGTTCGCGATGTGAGTGCTCATAACATTTTCAGTTCCAAAAGACAACCCAGTAAGGAACCATTATTCAATCTATAAGAAGGTATAGATTCCATATCTGTTAAACTATGTCCCCAACCATATATATCGTTGAGTCCCCAAAATAATTGTTCTCAGCCTGATCATTTTGACAAACCTTAACGCATGAATCAAATGATCAAATGACATATATAGGAGTTCATAGTAACCTTTGAATTAAGATCATCGTGTATATGATCATCGTTTGATGTGTTTGATTAATACTACGAAATGATGTTTAAACAAGTATTAACAAAACACATCTGGTCCAGTTCTATATATCACTATATATAAAGTACATTCACTAAAGTGTCCTACTACACTAGTGACCCGGGTCTAGGTCACTTGTATTCATAATACTAGTGAACCGTACTAGCAGTAATTAATCTAAAGATTCCATAATTTATTTTACTGCGAACTATTTTAAGTTCATTATCTCAATCTCGATCCTCTCCTACCAATATGAGATTAAGAACACATAGATGAACTTTGGAATTTCTAATATTTACTTAATATTATCAACATAATATCAGGCATAGTCTATATATATAATAATAATTCAATTCAATTATTTATTTCATTTAAAACATTTGTCAACTACAATTGCTTTAAGGGCACTATTCCAAACAGTTCTCGCATTCTTCTATCCACTTGAACGGTCGGGCTCCTTGGAGGACATTTAAAAATGGTATACATTTTTCTGTTGCTTTAGACACATAGCGGTTCAAAGCTGTTATTTTTCCCATCAGCCTTTGCAAATCTTTGTACTTCCGAGGGGATGACATGTCAATGAAGGCCTTAATTTTTTCGGGGTTTACCTCTATACCTTGCAAGCTCACAATGAAGCCCAAAAACTTCCCTGAGGCTACTCCAAAGGTGCAATTCTAGGGATTGAGCTTCATGTTGAACCTTCGGGTGATATTTAAGTCCTCCCTTAGGTTTGCGACATGCCCTCCCAAGGAATTCAATTTTACCAACATATCGTCAATGTATACTTCCATGTCTCGCCCGAGATGGTCTTTAAACATTTTATTGACCAATCTTTGATAAGTAGGCCTACGTTCTTCAACCCGAAGGGCATTACCTTGTAATAGTATAACCCTTTGTCTATGAAAAAAACTATTATGCCCATGGTCGGGGATATGCACGAAAATCTAGCTGTAGCCCGAATAGGCATCATTGAAAGTTAATAACTCATGCCCCGACGTGGCATCTACTAGTTGGTCGATGCGTGGTAGAGGAAAACAATCTTTAGGACATGCCTTGTTGACATCTGTGAATTCTATACAGGTCCTTCAAATCCCATTTGGCTTTCTTACTAGAACTGGATTGGCTACCCAAATGGGGTATAAGGCTTCTCAGATAAAATTATTGGCCAACAATTTCTGTACATTGACTTTCAAAGCCTTCGACCTATCGGTATTTATGAACTCTTCTTCTGTTGTATAAGAGAGGCATTCTCATCAATGCTAAGTGTGTGACTAATTACATGGGGACTATTACTAACCATGTCGGCGTGAGACCATGCGAAGACATCCTAGTTCTTGCGAAGGAAGATGATAAGGTTATCATGAACTTCCTGACCTAAGCCTTTAGCGATTCTGATTACTCTCGAGGAGTCAGACTCATCCAATGTTATTTCCTCGAGTTCCTCCCCTTGTTCAACTGTTAAATGTTCCTAGCCCATCTGAGGGTGAAGGTCCTACTCGTCTTGATGGATCTCGAGAACCTGGTTATTCAGTTTCAATGCCTCCACTTCAGGCATTTCTTCTATTATTACCATGACTGTGGGATTGCGATGACTCAGCAACCATACTGATACATTGTGGCATTTTCTAACTTCCCTATGGTCTTCTCAAACCACTCTGACTCCTAAATCAGTCGAGAACTTCATGCACAAATATCTTATAGAAGTGATGGCTCCAAACTCTACTAAGGTTGGCCAACACAACCTCACATTGTATTTTGAAAGGCAGTAGACTACTATGAAGGTGCAATACTTGAAGGACTACCTCCTGAGAATTCAAACAACGTAGAAGTTCATGGTTGAAGGTCTTGGACCTCTAATTCTATCTTGTTGAAAGCCTACTTGAAAAGTATATTTACTGTGCTTCCGTTGCCGACGAGGATGTGGGCCACTATTTTTATTGCTATTTGGGTCTCGATCACCAACGAGTCAAGATGAGCAAAATTGAATTTTCGCGCATCCTCCTTTGTGAAGGTAATGATCTGGTCAGTCATTCTGGGCATTTGTGTGGGAGCTTTCCGAGAGTAAAAACCTCATCATCATGATTAGGAGCTCGGGCATACCTATTTTGGGTGGATCTTGATTGGTATCCTAGGTACGGCCCTCCCGAGATGGTGTTTACTCAGTCGTTAGCTCTCGAAGGGATTGGTAGGGGTTGCCCCTGGCCTCTGGCAGGTAGAGGAACATTGGTAGTAGGCGGGCCTGAAGTCATCGTAGGGGATGGTGTCAGCTGCCAACCTTCACCAATCCTCAGTCCTTACGGTGGATCGACTTGAGCCCCCTGTTGGGCCCCCCAAGCATAGTGTCAGAGTTTTCCTAACTTAAGCAGGTTCACTATTTCATCTATGAGTTGTCGACACTCATTGGAATTATGGCTTATATCGTTATGGTACTTACAAAATTTTGAGGGGTCTCCTTGTTCTCGATCCTTCCTAATCGGCTGAGGTTTCCGATACAAAATTTGTTTATCAATTGCAACGAATATATTTTCATGAGATTCCACCAGATCCGTGTATTTTGCATATTGAGGGGTGTGTCGATCGTCCTGACTTTTCTTCAATCTTTTTTTCCCTTATCGGGACTGATTGTTATTACCCATTTTACCACCTCCTTGATTATTACTTTGAATCATTGGCTGGGCTTGGGCCATTGGGATGGCCCTGAGTATTATACTGGGGGTGATCGACCGGACTGAGATTAGTTGTCGGCACCTGACTATATTATGGACCTGCGAAGTAGCCCAGATTATCTATCAATGGCCCTAGTATGCTGTTTGGTCTTCTGGCTAGTCCCAATAGCGCGTCTTCCCAGTTAATGAATTCTTGGGCTCGTTTAGCAAAGTCATCCGATCTGTGGCAACCTCTCCTTTGTAAATCATCCCATAGAGAGCTCATAGGAAGGATTCTGCTTATAAGGCCATTAATTGTTGGCCATCGTTTACCCATTTTGTGTGGGCAGCTTCTTGGTGGAAGAGATTAAAATACTGCTTCAGGGTCTCACCAGGCCTATGTTTTATGTTGGCCAGCGCACTGACTTCAAAACTGACCTTTCTCATGGCCAAAAATTATCTTCTAAAATCCAAAGACAGATGGTATCAAGAGTGTATGGTTCCCTACTTGTACTTCTTAAATCACTCACTCGCTGCAACCGTGAGAGTTAACGAGAAATAGGTACATTGTGCGTCCTTAAACATCTTGTCTATTGTCATTTCCCAAGTGAATTTGGCTAGATGGTCAGTAGGATTGGTAGTTGCATCATGGGAATCAATTGCGAGCATTTAAATTATCTCAGAGGTCGAGCTACTCAGGCTTAAAGTCATGGTCATTACAAGGTACTGTCCCACCCCTATGAGCGTTCAAGCCTTCTTACAGGTTGGGCTGCTCGTACCCTTTTCTGACGACATGTCTTGGTAGATCCCCTCTTCGTGGGGCATTTAAATCATCTTGGAAATCTAGGTTCTCATGAACATATTGTTCCTCGTCACGAAATTTCTCATCATGTGTACAATCATTGTTGACGGAAATCCTGATGTTCGGATAGGGCGGTGGACCACGGTCGTTCCTGCAAGCCCCTAGTTCTCAATTTCCCCAAGGCAATTGAGGGTCATGCTCTGGAGGCAACCAAGCTCCTTGTCACATGCTGACAGACCTTTGTACTCCCCGCGAAGCTCTTGGAGGTGATACTGGGTTTCTGGGCTCCTGGGCAGGCTGTCGAGGACAAGCTCGACCTCTTTCAGCTTCGCTCCCTCTAGCACTAGGGACTGGAGGGGCTGCTAACCTTGGGGAGCTTCCGATGCTGGCGGATCTACAGGGAGCCTCTAGGCTGCGAGGGTATGTCGCATAACGTTCATGGTCTCCATCAAAGTAGTCATGTTGGTCCTTTGGGCTTCTGACTCAGCTTGTTGGGAGGCTACTTGGTGTCAGAGGTCGACCATCTCCGTGTTATTAGACTGTAGGGGACGTGCAGTACTAGAAATTTTATCCTTTAGAAGGTATAATTTGCTGACTTCGAGGCCATCTTCTGGCTCATAGCCATCATATTCATAATCGGGATAATTTTCCTCATCCTAAGTTGTTCGTTCCCCTCCACCACTAGGGGATCTGCAACGGGAGGAAGGTCATTGAGCCTCTCCTCACTCAGAGGCAGGTCGAGTTATACTCGAGACTGGTTTGTGGTATCCACCGTGGTCATGATTTCTCTACCTTTCTACAGCTCTCAATGAAATCACCAAAATGTTGACCCAAATTTCCGTCAACTACAAAAATAGAGAAAAAAGCTTGTAGAAAACAATTAATGAGTAGACACTATTTTTTACGTGGTTCAGCCATTAACGAGGACTAGTCCATGAGTTTCTTGTATTGAGAAAGGCTTGCCAGAATTACAAGACTCTTAGGGTTTTCTAGCTTGGGTAGAGGGAATTAAGATAGAAATAATTAATATAAAATGTTTACATTAATTTCCCCATTAAGTGGTGGTTATCTGTTATGCAAAGGACACCTGACACGTGTCATCGAGTGATGAGGTTGATTGGGCAGCAACAAATTCTAGAACATTTCTATTGATCATATGTGGTCCCTGAAATCCTACTGAAAAGGTGTTGGAGACCACCTCGAGAATAAGGTTCGCACTAGGCGTATCTTTTGTGGTCCCCAAGTCTTCTTGAAAATCCACTAATATGTTTCTCAAAGGGATTCCTCAGGCTCTCCGAGATGTCGACGTATATATCCTTTTCGAACATTTCTTTAGGGACATCCTGAGAAGTTATATCATAAGAGCTTTTGGGTGGATCCGAGCTCCCTTCTCGGGTAAGTAGCTACTCGGGGTCCAGATGACTTCTCGAAGACAACTGACGTGGCATCACTTTTTTGAGAACAACTCGGAAAGCACGAGGTTTTATGGCCATGTATCTGAAATGGCTGACGTGGGATTATCCCCCGAGAAAGACTTGAAACAAAATCCCTTAATGTCCTTAAAGCACCAAAGATAAAATTAAAATTACTAGTAACACAAATAAATAGAACATAACAATAATTCTTTTGTATCTCAGTCTCAACCACATGCGCTCCACATTCTCAAGGGTAACACTGTTGGTTGGTTCGAGCATACTGACTGAGATATCCGTTATTGATCAGAAGCTTGATCTCATCCTTCAAATGTTGGCACTCATTGATGTTGTGGCCAATATCCTTATGGAAATGACAAAATCATGTCAAGTTTATCTTCTTCCTATCATTATTGGCAATAAAAATGTTCTCTTGAGACTCGACTAGATCGATGTAGGTCATAAAATATGGTTAATTTATTTTTGGGTATGTTGTAACCTTGTCTAGCTCGTTCTGGCCTTTGTGTTGTGGACCATCTCTCATCTTTATATTGTCACCATTAGGAAGACCCGTGCTTGAGTCACATGGTACAATGTTTAGTTTTCTTACTTGCAACTTTTCCTTCGCCTCTTTGAGCTTCATGAATTCCTCAAATTTCCTCATAAATTCCTTCATAGAATTGAACTTTTCTTTTAGAGATTTTCCTATAGTGGGGTTTCTTCTTGTAACTGGACAAACACTTCCATAAACTTTGTTATACCCAGATTTCGAGCCATGATAAATGTGACCTCGAAAGCTGGATTCGCAGCGAATGAACTCGTAAAGTCTGAAGTATGTTACAAGCTAGACATCGAGCTTGCAAAGCTGAGACGACTTCGAATATGGTAGCCTCGAAATCCACACGATCTCGAAGGGGAGCTCCCGAGATGCATCTATCCTCAGGGATGACCTCGGATCAGGGGTTCCGAGCCTGACGCACGTACAATCTCGATAGCCATGTGACCTCGGGAGATATCATTAGCTCGAATGTTGATGAGAGACCTGGGAGAAAAAGGCCTTGGAGATATATGATAATAATCTTGAACATCTACAAGTGTTGTCCATAAGAGACGTGGTCTACATTTATTACTGTAAATCCCCTAAAATCATGGGATATTATTTGATTAGTTATACACCCCCTGGTCTTCAGGGGACGTTTCCTATTATATCGGATTACAGGCATTTAAAGCCATTTGATTTATTTGCACAAAAAGAGTAACTACCCAAAATATGTGGGATAGTATTCTGCAATCTTCTCTATAAATAGAGAGGTCATGCACCATTGTAAAGGACCGAATTTCTGAATCTTGAGAGAAAACTCTGAAGAATTCATCCTTGAAGAATTTTCAGAGATCATCTTGAGCTTAATAAAAAAGACTCGTTGACTAGGCAGATTTAACTCCTGAACCACGTAAAAAATCGTGTTTTGTATTATCATATTTTTATTGGCCATGACTAGTTATTGTTTACGTGCTCTTCTTTTACTGTTGACGAAAAACGGCGTCAACAGTTTGGTGCTTTCATTGAGAGCCTTAAGCATTCATCCCTGAAAAAGTCACACCTGAAGAGAATTATCTAAGATGTCCTGGGAAACAGCCAATGGAAAACCCGGATGTTGAAGAAAGAAGTGGATCTTCCGATTCCCGGGGACCACCTGCTCCACCAAGGGATGAGGATATGTATTACAATCCTGAGCGATATGTTCCCATTGTGGAACTTGAAAACCGAAAATTGAAGCAGCAGTTGGCAGAGGCCAACAAACGGAATGAGGAGTTGGCAAGGATAGCCGCAGAGGCGCAGGTGGCTCAGCCCCCGCCTCCGTGCGAAAACCAAGTCCCTCCTCCAAGGGACGTACACGTTCCTCCCCGTAGACCCCGTGGACGTCCACGAAAAGATGCTGCCACAAGGAGGCCGGCTCAACCTCCGGCACCAGCAGAGCCATCCGATCCACCTAGGCCTCAGAGGAGTAATCGGGCTCGGGCCCCGACTAACTCGCCTGTGAAAGTACCTGCAGGAACTGAGAACAATCGAACCCTTGCAGAGGCTCGGACTCAGATACCTGGGAGCGTACCAAATGCGACCGACCCATCTCGGGAAAATTCTGGACCGTCTAGGCCGCGACATGGATGGCAGCCACCGTCGCCTATACGGTTTCCTCCATCACCTGTAAGATATCCTTCGCCCTCCCGCAGGAATGCTCAATTCGTTCAAGATCAGGGTGAAAGGCGTGCGGGAGGAAGACAAGGAAACGGGGAGGCTTTCCAGGAGCGGAGAGGCGCCCCATCTGAAAAAAGTCAAATATCTCGGTCTCGCACGGCGGAGACGAGGCGACATGGAAAGAATCCATCACGAAATAACCAGGCAACGAGTTTTACCAGTGATGAATCTGGAGATACCAGGTCGGTCAGCAAGCATGACCGAGGTCGTAAGAATACTGGAAACCGCAGAAATTGTCCCGACCTGCGAGAGCACCTAAATCAAAGTCGGGGTAATGGTGACCCAATAAATCCGGACCTGAGGGATCGCTTGAATAGGCGTAGAGATCCCTTGCGGAGACGCGAGCCTGGGATTATGATCGATGACAACCGATTCCAGACAGTGCCTCTTGCGGACCCAGTCCAAGAAAGAATCAACCAGCTTGAAAAGGCTTTTAGGCTTTTGAAAAACGAGCAAGAGAATGATCGATATGAAGACTCTGACGAGGAGCTTGAACCGTTTGCTCCCCATATTTCCAATACTCCATTTCCTCAAGGGTTTCAGACCCCTCACGTCCCAACGTTCGAAGGAAAGACTGATCCGTATAGTCATCTGAGCATGTTCAACACCATAATGAGAGCCAGTAACGTGGGTTACGAGCTCAGATGCATGTTGTTTCCAGCATCATTGACAGGACCTGCCAAAAGCTGGTTTGAAAAATATAAGAGACACTCAATAACTTCTTGGGAGCAGTTGTCTAAAGACTTTAAGAAGCAGTTCAGAGCAATGATGGGGGTCAGACCAGAGGCATCAACCTTAACTAACGTTCGACAACAGCCGGGCGAAACACTAAAAAGTTACTTAACAAAGTTACTCAACATTCTCTATAAAGCAACCCTCGAAAAGATGGGACTCTCCCTTCGCGACCTGAAAGCGTGTGCAACTACTTTATACGGCTTTTCAGGAGAAGGGATCGCCTGCATGGGATCCATCGAGCTCCCCGTGACCTTGGGAGACTACCCAGTCTCGGCAACCAAGATGATGGAGTTCGTGGTAGTAGACTTACCATCAGCCTACAATGTGCTGCTCGGGAGACCCGCCCTGGTCGGGCTGGGGGCAGTTTCATCAGTAAGGCATCTGGCCCTTAAGTTCCTAACCCCTAGCGGAGTCGGAACATTAAAGGGAGATCAATTAGTAAGGAGGGAATGCTACAGCATCTCCTTGAGAGGAAAGAAACAGACGAGCGCACAAAGACAGAACGGTCTTAGAGATTGACGAAGAGATTGATCCAAGGATTGAGGAGAAAGTTGACCTCGAACCTTTAGAGGAGCTCGAAGAAATTCAGCTCGAGGAAACTGATCCCTCGAAAAAGGTGAAGGTCGGAAAACACCTCCAAGATGAGACAAAATAACAATTAATTTTCTTTTTGAAGAAAAACCAGGATGTCTTCGCGTGGTCGCACTCGGACATGGTGGGAATAAGTCCGAATATAGCAAGCCACGCACTGAATATAGACAAGAGCTTCCCTCCAAAGCAACAAAAGCGAAGATAGCTGGACAAAGATAGAAAGAAAGCACTAAAGGAGGAGGTTGATAGGTTAAAGGCAAACCGATTCATTAGGGATGCCTTTTACCCCGACTGGGTAGCCAATCCGGTGTTGGTCCCAAAGCCCAATGGGACGTGGCGAACCTGTATTGACTACTCAGATCTCAACAAAGCTTGCTCGAAAGACTGTTTTCCGTTGCCGAGGATTGACCAGCTCGTGGATGCCACGGCGGGGCATGGCCTGATGTCCTTCATGGATGCCTATTCTAGATATAACCAGATTCCCATGCATGCCCCCGACCAAGAACATACGAGCTTCATCACGGATAAGGGGCTATACTGCTATAATGTCATGCCATTCAGGCTCAAGAATGCTGGGGCCACATACCAGCGGCTCGTGAACATGATGTTTTCATAACAAATAGGGAACAACGTGGAGGTTTATGTTGATGACATGCTTGTCAAGTCTCAACTCAACAAGAAACATGTTGATGACCTCGAAGAGTGCTTCGGCGTGCTCCGAAAGTATAACATGAAGCTAAATCCTCATAAGTGCACTTTTGGGGTATCTTCAGGAAAATTTCTGGGCTTTATTGTGAACTCTCGTGGAATCGAGGCTAACCCCGACAAGATCAAGGCCCTGATTGACATGCCCTCACCTCGAAGGCACAAAGATGTCCAAAGTTTGACTGGCAGGATGGCAGCCCTAAGCAGATTCATCTCGAAATCTACGGACCGTGGTCTTCCATTTTTCAACTTATTGAGAGGAGGTAAGAAATTTGAATGGATGGAGGAATGCGAGCTGGCCTTTTAGGAGCTCAAAAAGCACCTTGCGGAACCACCCGTCCTGTCAAAACCTGAAATGGGAGAAATACTGTACCTATACCTTTCAACCACCGAACACACAATAAGCGCAGTGCTCGTTCGAGAAGAAGAGAAGAAGAGAAGATGCAAAGACCTGTTTACTACATCAGTAAAAGATTACTGGGGGCAGAGTCAAGATACCCATTGATGGAGAAACTCGCGCTCAGTTTAATTCATCCATCTCGTAAACTCCGCCCCTACTTTCAGGCGCATCCCATCCATGTGCTGACTGATCAACCACTTAGGCAAGTCTTATCTAAACCAGAAGCTTCAGGTCGACTTCTTAAATGGGCTGTTGAGCTCGGACAATTCGAGATCACCTACCACCCGAGAACGACCATTAAGGCACAGGCGTTGGCGGACTTTATAGTGGAATGTACTGGCATAGCCAACGACGAGGTAATAACCCCGGCCCACAAGCTGTGGAAACTTTATGTCGACGGCTCATCAAATGAAAATGGAGCGGGGGTAGGGGTCATTTTGGTTACCCCCGCAGGGAGCAAATTTCATTCTGCCTTAAGATTTGGTTTCAGAGCGTCGAAAAATGAGGCTGAATACGAGGCTTTACTCGCAGGACTTCGTATAGCAAAGGAGCTCAAGGCTAGAGCTATACATTGCTACAGTGATTCCCAGCTCGTGGTAAATCAAATCTTGGGAGAATACCAGGCTCACGGCACAAGAATGGCAGCTTATTTGGAAAAGGAAAAATCTACATTGGAGTGTTTTGAATTTTATACAATCGAACAGGTTCCCCGCGAGCAGAACTCAAATGCAGATGCCTTAGCTCGGCTCACCACATCTGCTGAAAATGAAGAACTGAACGTTGTGCCCATAGAACACCTATCGGCACCTCGCATTAATGATCCAAAGGAGGAAGATGTGTGTATGATCGAAACAGAACCTACCTGGATGACCCCAATAGTTGAATATCTTGAGAACGGAGTCCTTTCAAGAGACCGGAACCAGGCTCGAAAGTTGATGTATCAACTTCCCCGTTACACCATTTTGGACAGAAAGCTATACCGAAGGGGATATTCCATGCCGTTACTTCGGTGCGAAACCCTGCCGGAAGCTAAGAAGATCATTGAAGAAATTCATGAAGGGTTCTGCGGAGGTCACACCGGGGGGCATAGCCTGTCCAAGAAGATCATACACCAAGGATATTTCTGGCCAACTATTAAAATGGATTCTTTCGAGTACGTGAAGAAATGCGACAAATGCCAGAGATTCGCCGCAATTCCCCGAGCTCCACCATCCGAGCTGACCATGTTGACTTCCCCATGGCCTTTCGCGGTATGGGGCATCGACCTCATAGGCTCTCTCCCGACTAGCAAAGGCGGAGTAAAATATGCTGTAGTCGCCGTGGATTACTTCACAAAGTGGACGGAGGCTGAACCATTGGAAACTATAACTTCAAAGAGATCCTTGATTTTGTAGTAAAAAACATCGTGTGCCGATATGGGGTGCCGAGGAAGATTGTATCCGACAATGGAACCCAGTTCGATTGCGACTTGTTCACCAACTTTTGTGAAAAGAACGGCATAATAAAGAGTTTTTCATCAGTAGCTCATCCTCAAGCGAATGGCCAAGTCGAGGCTGTGAACAAAACTCTCAAAAGTTCTCTAAAGAAAAAGTTGGAGGAGGCAAAGGGATGGTGGCCCAAAGAATTGCCCCAAGTCCTATGGGGATATAGGACCACAGCTCGAACATCAACGGGACATACCCCGTTCTCTCTAGCATACGGTTGCGAGGCAATGTTGCCCATTGAGGTCAAAATCCCAACGATCCGAACTCAGATTTATGATCAAAGTTCAAACCACACTCAGCTCCAGGAGACCTTAGACTTGATTGAAGAAAAACGAGAAGAGGCCCAGTTAAGAAATGCTGCCTACCAGCAGCAAGCTACCATGTATTTCAACAAGAGGGTTCGAGATCGAAAGTTCGGAATGGGAGATTTGGTGTTGAGACGCGTATTTTTGGCAACGTGAGATCCGGCAGTTGGAGTGCTCGGGCTGAATTGGGAAGGACCGCACCAGATAGAGTCAGTCATTCGGCCCGGAGTGTACAAGCTTGCAAGATTGGACGGGAGCCTGGTACCGCGAGCATGGAATGGCGAACACCTTAGACCTTACTATCAGTAGTATAGGAAAAGTGTTGCCTGTAACCATGATTTTCTATATGTATTAGTTTATTTGCTTTTGAATTCCATCAAATAAAGATCTATTTCGTTCAATATGTTATCTCTTTTTATTTTTGCAAATCTCTCTTAATTTAATAACCTATGGTCACACTCATAGGATATTAAGGGGGCATCATTGGTATATATACCATTGAAATAAAAAATAAAAAACATAAAGTATTTGGATATAACCAGATACGCGAGCTTAGATAGTTTGGACAACCGAATTATCAAAAACATAAAGTATTTGGATGTAACCAGATACGCGAGCTTAGATAGTTTGGACAACCGAATTATCAAAAACATAAAATATTTGGATGTAACCAGATATGCGAGCTTAGATAGTTTGGACAACCAAATTATCAAAAGATAATAACGTTTGGATTTAACCAAATGTGCAAACTTAATAGGTCTGGAACAAACCAGCTAAAACTAATTGACGAGTTGGAATTTAAACCTACTTCAAAATAAGTCGAGATCGAGGCTGGAATATCAAAGAAAAATAGTTTCGAACTCATAACCTCGGGGAGATAACCGAGGATGAGAAAAAGTAACTACGCAATAAGATATAACTAAACCATTGACATTACATACCATACAAGTACTTTCGAGTTCATAGTTAAAGTAATATCCGACCTTGATGAATAACGAGATCGAAAGCGGATAATTCGAACAAACTATGCGTGAATGCATCGAGTTTCGAGTCTAAATCCAAACTATGTTTGTATGAAGAAATAAACATAAACAGCTCATTCATATAAAATATGCAAAATATTTCGAGCCAAGAAGTGTAAAGCATATAAAGGTCAATATAAAAAAAAACAATTGTATCAGCCCTACGGGCATAAATAAAAATAGTTACAAAAATAGAGGGACGCAGCCCCGAGGTAAGAATTAGGAAGGAGCAGTTCCCTTGGATTTTCCAGCGTCAACGGCACTAGACCCCCCAGGACGAATAGCATGACTATCCTTCTGAGCAGCCTCTTGAGTGGCTTCACTCGCCTCAAGACGGGCACTCCACCGCTCTACATACTTGGCCTCGAGAGGACCCAGGAAGTTGGTATCGAGGTCGGCATTGTCAACCCAAATTTTGTACATGGCTTGGTCGACCGCCTTCTCCTTCTGCTCTTTGAACTCTTTCAGGAGGCGGGCCTTCTCACCTTCCATGATGTCGAAAGTAGCAGCTTTCTCCTCTTCGAGCTTAGTGTTAGCCTTCTCCAGCTCGGCAAGACGAGTCTTCTCCTGTTCAAACTCGGCTTTTGTCTTCTCCAGCTCTGCGAGACGGGTCTTCACTTTCTCAAGTTCGGACTTCGAGTCCTTGAGTTCATCAGCCATCTTAAGCTGGAGATCCTTCGACTCTTGGGCCAGAGACATACTCGTGTGCACCTCGTTGGCCAGCTTATAATTAAGCTGTGCTGAAACGACAAGGGCCTGAAATACAAAGAACGAATTAGATCGCGAGCTGAGACACAAACAGTTAAAGGAGAGTTGCGAAGGCTACCACGGCAGTGAGTTCGATACTCTTATCATAAAGAGTATTACAGTCCGAGGCCTTGTGCACAAGGTCCCAATGGTCGGCGTCGAAGCCTGAAAAACTCTGACCCACTCGAGAGAGGACGTCCGAACGTCCGAGCTAAGCACAGCCCCTTGGGCCCTAGCGGCGCCGTCAAGCACGAACTCCTCAATATGAGGTCGGGCCATCGGCAGTCGAACCTTGGTGACGGAAGGTTTCTTCGGGGGCTGGCCGACTGTTATTTGAGTGTCGGTCGGAGGAAGCGAGATGGGCGCAGTTGAACCAGACGCATCAACCTGGACAATCGGTTCCTCGGTTGTGCTCGCAGTAACCTGAGCCGTTGGGGTCTTCTCGAGGCGTCTGGGGACCTTGGATGGTCGGTCGGACCTCCGCGAGGCTCTCAGGCGTTTACTCTTCTGAGCTCCAGCTCCCTCATCACTAAAAAGCACAGCGTCGAGATCGGGATCCATGGCACCTGCACAGTTCCAATCGAAGTTAGACATAATGATAATGAGCTTGGAAAATAAAAAAGAAAAAACCAAGTAAAGAAAAGACCTAACTAGAACTCTCCCCCGAACTAGAGCTCGGGGACCATGAAATTTCCCCATCTTCAGAAGAGGCAGGGGGAGTACCTTCCCTATAGGTGGACGTCAACCTTGAAAGGTCACTATAATCGTTGGTCCCATATTGGACAGCTATCCCGTTCCACACCTCGTCTGAAGTATACATGGTGTCATACTTCCCGAGCCAACTATCAAACCTATGAACACAATCGTCTACCCAACTCCATATGTAGAAGTGGTATCTATCATACGGGCATGAAACTAACCTATCGGGTTTATGCTTTAGTAAGGTGGGGGACCACATTCTCGAGGTAAGGATGGCTTTACCTTCATCCGAGTCTGAACTCGAGGCTTCATCATTAGCCTCATTCCCCGATGGCAGACTCCTTCTGCGAACTGGAAGTGGGGGCCTCACCTCTCTCCTCGGAGGGAGGACGGCTGTGGGCAAAGGCACCTGCTCCCAATGTTCATACTTTTTATTGGACCAGTCAAAGGTGGACTGGCCCTCTCCCAAAAGTCCGCAATCTCGGAGCTTATCCTCATGTAAAAGGTACAAGAGAGACCTCCTGCCATGAGGGAGTTGGCGCAGGGTCTCTCTATGCCCCTTCATTGCCTCGTCAGGTGTAGGACGCTGAAAATTGGCTGGAAAGTAAGACACATTTCAACTAAGTACGGGTCTTACAGCTAAAATCCCGAGCACAGAGATAAAGAAAACTGGAATACTTACGAATCCGCCTGAATGAGTAGTATCGAGACGGGGACAGGCCATCTGTCCAGAAGAAGGCTTTTTTGAAATCAGGTGGATGATTACGGAGATCTTCAAAGACCTTTTTATCTTTGGGATAGCTCGAAAGATAGTAAAAGCCATCTCCTCCCCGAGCTCGGAAGGGGTTGCTTTTCAGACAAAAGAGATATAAAATCTCCTGAGGTGAAGGCCCTTCCCACTCCAGCTCGTGGTATAGCGACCTCAGGGCAGACAGAACCCTGTAAGAATTGCTGTTGAGCTGGAACGGAGCCAACCCAACAAAATCCGTGAAGTCCTTGAAAAAAGACTTCAAAGGCAACAGCGCCCCCGCCTTCATGTGTTCCTGGCTCCATGCCGCGTATCTCAGCCTGTTGTCACGATCCCCGGGGACGTAACAGCTTCGTTCGTGAGTGGCCGGAGCTCGACACTTCAAAGAACTTGACAACCTGAGGCCATGGAGGGCCAGAATGTCAGTTATCTGACTTGTCGAGGTAACCGAGCTCCAATAGTGCTTGGCCTCGAAGATTTCTTTCCTCGGCTGCAAGGAAGAAGGCTCCCCCATCAATGAAAATTGAAGTTCTCCTGGACTATACACGACGGTGACCTTTAATGCGGGGTCGAGAGGGATCGTCCTAGGCCCTGAGTTGGACTCTAGATAAAGGGCCTCCCGAAGAGTTCTCCTCTTCTTCTCTATGACCTCGTCTATTTGGCAGCGATAATGAGCTCGAATATCCTCCTGCTCGCACGCAAGCTCGTACTCACGAATTCGACGTTGATTCCGAGCAAACAACGATTCCGGGCTCTGGGTTTTTGGCGAGTAAGGGGTTGCCAGCAACGACCCCCACCATCTTTCCAAATTCAATGACATCTAGTGAGAAAGAAAAAATGGTGAGGGCCATGCATGCAAGAATTACGAGCTCGATAGGACGAGCTCGGAGTTTAGGAACAAAACAAGCTCGATACTAAGACCCTTATTAAAGAGTCAGAACGTGAGTTCCACGAGAAAGGGAGGAGAGTAGACAATTTTTTTTTTAGTATCCCAAAAATCAAGGGAAAGAGAGTGGTGGATAACCAGAAAAGGTAACCTTGGGTATCGTGCATTTGTCAAAGCCAAGGTTTTATACCCGATATCTTGGTGTACAAGAAACGTCTTTTAAAATTTTAAAAACCCAGAAAACAGAAATCTTTCTCAAACATCAAAACTAGGTATGAACCAGTGATGTAAACCCAGTATGGAAACTTGAAACATAAAAGCCTATCGGATAAAAATTCCCTAATGTATTGTACTAAGAAAATAAACTAGTACATTCACAGAAATAACAAGAACAATATGAACAAAAACTGGGATAAGGGAAAACAAAGATTGGACACTTACACAATAATGGCGATTGCAGAAAAATTGCTGACTAAAGGACAGGCTGCAAATATGAGCTCACGGACTCAAACAAACCGGAAGTCCTTTGTTTTTTCGGCTGAGAGAACATGCACAAGAAAGAAGTTTTCTGGGATGGCCACTGGTTTCGTCCTTTCCCTTTTTTGTTTCTGATGCGTGTAAAATAAGAGGAAGAAGAAGACCTTGAATATATAAAGGGAGAAAAGTGATAAAAAGGATTAATCTAGGCCATTGGCCAGAATCCTCATGAAATCCAACGGTCAGGGGTCAATGACATGATGGTACCAAAAAGGTGGCAGACGAATGATCGTGGGCAGGTTTCCAAAGGAACTCAAGTACCATAAATGAGCAATATCCAACTGACGCGTGTCCATTCTCAAGTGTGTGATGGTACGGTTCCCGAAGAAAGTAGTTCAAAAGTTTCCTTCTCTTAGGATTCGAACAAATACTTTTGAGGGGGCAAGATGTTATACCCAGATTTTGAGCCATGATAAATGTGACCTCGAAAGCTGGATTCGCAGTGAATGAACTCGTAAAGTCTGAAGTATGTTTCAAGACTAGACATCGAGCCTGCAAAGCTGAGACGACTTCGAATATGGTAGCCTCGAAATCCACACGATCTCGAAGGGGAGCTCCCGAGATGCATCTATCCTCAGGGATGACCTCGGATCAGGGGTTCCGAGCCTGATGCGCGTACGATCTTGAAAGCCATGTTACCTCGAGAGATGTCATTAGCTCGAATGTTGATGAGAGACCTGGGAGAATAAGGCCTTGGAGATATATGAGAATAATCTTGAACATCTACAAGTGTTGTCCATAAGAGACGTGGTCTACATTTATTACTGTAAATCCCCTAAAATCATGGGATATTATTTGATTAGTTATACACCCCCTGGTCTTCAGGGGACGTTTCCTTTTATATCGGATTACAGGCATTTAAAGCCATTTGATTTATTTGCACAAAAAGAGTAACTACCCGAAATATGTGGGATAGTATTCTGCAATCTTCTCTATAAATAGAGAGGTCATGCACCATTGTAAAGGACCGAATTTCTGAATCTTGAGAGAAAACTCTGAAGAATTCATCCTTGAAGAATTTTCAGAGATCATCTTGAGCTTAATAAAAAAGACTCGTTGACTAGGCAGATTTAACTGCAGAACCACGTAAAAAATCGTGTTTTGTATTATCATATTTCTATTGGCCATTACTAGTTATTGTTTACGTGCTCTTCTTTCACTGTTGACGAAAAACGGCGTCAACAAACTTCATTTCATTGCCCACCTTTCTGGCCTTAGCAACCTCCTCGTTGAATCGTTTTACAAAATACTTTAATAATTCAAAGGGTCCTTCTTTTAAGTTGGCAAGGCTATTTTCGCCCTTCAACTGGGTTTGAGTTTTATAAAACTAATCTTTCAAATCTAATAAGAATTAAGACCAAATGGATTGAATATGGTCAGTACTTGAGGTATCACTGCTTTGTAGTGTTGGAAAACATTTCTCCGAGCGCACAACGGAGTGTAATATATAGAGTAGTTAATTACAAAAAAATGTATATATAAAACCATTATATATATACAATCCTATGATTTATATATATTAATCTAATAGAAGTAGATTTACCTCTTGAAGCCTATCAAGTGTCTTTGCTATCTTCTTGTATAATAAACGATCATCCTATCCAAGCATGCAAGACTCACACCGAAGTCTTCCAGACCATAATCTTAGCACAACAGGATGTGTGTGGGCACATAGAGAATCAATAGGACAATCTAGGACTCCATTGATATTCTCAACATATGAGATCAATAGTGTTTGGGTAAAGAGAAGGGTTGAAACAATTTATGTTGTCTCTTTATTTTTCTCTATGAGATAACTCTCTTTCAGTCAAAAACAGAATATCATGTTCGGTGTGTTTTTTAGAGATAGATAATAATATATATATTTATATTAATCATCTAGAATTTCATTAATTAATATAATTTTAATTAATAATAATAAAATAAGACACGAAAAATAACACAATGCCATTGGCACTTGGTCTACGCCAGCCACAGTCCAGGGATAGTAACTGGCGTGTAATTCTTGTACAATTACAAGACATTTTTTTCTAATTTATTTTATTTAATTAGTTCAAGTAAAATATATATTATCTATTATTATATTCAAAATATATTTAATTGAATTTAAATTGATTACAAAACCAATTTAACAATCGAGATAAGATATCTGATTTATTCCAAATAAATAATCTAAATTTAAATATTAAATTAACTTTTCAAATTAATTTTAATTAAGATGACATAATTAATCAAAAATAATTATTTTATTTAATTCATTAATAGTTAAGAAAATTACAATTAAATAATTATCTCATAATTACGTATTTTTCTAAAAACTAATTTTCTTGACAAATATTCCCATCAGCAATATATTTCTTGACATATCGAGTCCAATCCTATTTAATCATTATTATATAAAGCACCTCCACTGAGATGTCTATCTACATCAGCAATCTAGATCTAGATTACATGTATTCGTAATATCAGTGAACCGTACTAGCAATGTTTGATTAAACCATAACTTAAATATAGATTGTGAACTATTTAATTCATTATCTATAATCTTAATCTTATCATACGCATATAAGATTATAGCTACATTAATGAATTAGGAATTTTCTGATATTTATCTAAAAATTATTCAATAAAAAAAATTAATTATATAAAAATATTTCTTTTATAAATTTCATAAGTGCGAACTACTTTCATTGCTTTAAGGGCACATGCCCAACATGTAGTGTAGCATCCCGATACTCCTAATATGATTAGTGCTTTGATTAGGTTCTCGATGGGGTACATGGGATAATTATGTCAATTAATTTATTTATGTGATTATATGATTGAGTATGCATGAATATGTGTACTAAATGCGTTTAAAGACCCGCTTTTGTTAAAAATTGGCATTTTACGTAATTTTGACATGTTGAGGGTATGTTTGTGATTATTATGTGCTATGTGCTTGAGACCACATTATTATGTGGATATATTGGTGATTTTTTACATGAGTGGATTCGTTTGAGCGATTAAGCAGAAATGTTAAAATATGATAAATGCCTGGCTCGAGTCGAGCCTATGGGTATTTTGGGAATTCGGCATATTTTGGGAATTATTAGTAAATAAAATAAATTGGCAAAAATATTTTTGTTTGGAGGAATAGTGGATTTGATTTGGAGATTAGAAGTATAATTTGAGGTTTAGTGGGAATTATAGGTAAATGACCAAAATGCCCTTGAGGTTAGTTTGGAAGTTACGACGCGGCAAGGATTAAATTGGTCATTTGACCAATTTTTAGACTAAATCCACTAAGTACAGTAGCCATCCTCCCATTCTCCTTCATCATCACACACCTCTTCCCATTTCTCTCTTAAGCCAAGCTCAAGATTTTTGTTCTTGGAGATTCTTGGGAGGAATTCAAGTTGTTAAGGGATTCCGAGCTGTTAGGAGTCCACCTTACATGAGAATTCAAAGTCACAGCAAGGTGAGCTTCTGGCTCTAGCTTTCCTTCATTTTCTTTAGTGTTCTTGAGGAGCCCTTTGGGTTAATGTCAATTCTGAAAATTTGATGCTTCTAGGGAGTTTATCGTTGTTGGTGGTGGTGGAAACATAATTGCTAGCTATTCTAAAGCTTTTAAAGCTCAAAGTTGCAATTTTTTGTATCTTTGTGTTTTAGGATTTTACGAATACTTTGATGTTGTTTTGAGGTTGTAATATTGGTTTATGGTTTTCTTGGTGCTAGAAACCTGCTGAAAAACCTGTTGGGGTCAAGTTTTAGGTTGATTTTGCTGGGTTTTGAGTCTGAAATCGCAGGGGGATAACGCAGGTTTTTGGATTTTTTGCAATGGCACCACGGCGCCTCTAGGTGAGTGCCGTAGCGTGGATACATTTCCATGAGAGCAAGGTTTGTTCTTTGAATTTGATGGCGCCTCAGCTCAAAAGGAGTTTTCTTTAGGTGCCAACCCTGTTTTAGGTCATAGTTTTCAGGTTTCGTATTTAGACCATAACTTTTGACCTCTATGACGGATTTAGACGTTCCTTATATGGTTGGAAAGCTTGTGAAAAGCTCTATAGTTCTAGAACATAATATAAGTTTAGTTGTGATTATTTTTCAGTCGTAAGTATATACTAAGGTTGGTGTTAATTGGTTAAAAATCGATTGTGTTTAGGTTTGGCCAAAGACGCTTGAACGAGATTGCACTTAGGTCGCCTTGTCGCTATTACTGGAACTGAGGTAGGAAAACTGGCACATGCACATAGATTAGGGCATGGGCCCCACTTTTGTTATGTAACGACTATAATTGTTTGTCTGAAAGATGAATTAGGGTTGTGTACCTTATTCTATATATGTGTTTGTTGCATTGAATGCATTATGTATAATTCAGATTGATCGACATAGGCCGTATTCAAAATTACATGCAGAATGTAGACTATGTTGGTGCGAGACCACTGTGGAGTGTTGTACACTCTCACTCGTCATATGGTCGTATGCTTAGTGCTGGAACAGGTACTTCACTTGGCATAGGCCGTGTAAACTGCTTGTATACAGAGATAGGTTCATCTATTATTTGTGAAGCATGCTATTTGATGTTTATGTTTGATTGGTTATGTTATTATGCCATGATGGATTTTCTTGTTGGGACTTGGCTCACGGGTGCTTTGTAGTGCAGGTAAGAGCAAGGGAAAAGTCGATCAACCATAAGTTGGAAGGCTTTGAAGCGGTGCTTACATGTTCAGCCTACTTGGCCACCATAGTCAAGTTATTTTGAGGGACTTAGGGTATAAGTCCAGTTTTGTCGCTTATGTCGACTATTTTCATAACTTTGTTTGTAATTATGTTTTAATTAACTCTTTTTGGGATCCCTTTGTAATTATTTAAGTTTTAAATGAAAAGTTTATATCCTTGACCAAAAATTTTAACTCCTAAACATTTGATTAGCTTTAATTACACTTTTGAGTCCAAATAACTTGTTTGATGAGTGAAGCACTACTTTAAACACATAGTGTAACAGTCCTAGAATAGTAGGGTGTTACATGTAGCACCAGTTACGGTTGCAGGAAAACACATACAACAAGCTTCAGGTGAAACCTTATGCAATCTCATCATGATGTTAAAGTTACTATGATAGACAATGGGATTTGTGGTTCTATCATACTTGTCAAGTGTGGGTAGCTTAAAGTTGGTCAGGAGTTGAAAGGTTTGGATATTTTTAGTAAATGGGTCCCCTTGCTTGTCATTTGAATTTAAGTTATTTTGTTCTTGTTTTGCGTGTTGCTCCTTCAACTCCCAATTTATATGAGTAAGTATTTCCCCTAGCAGATTTTGCTCAGGCACGTCGTCAATCTTCTTCAGATGTGGGCCTGCCTCATTATTTTGTTCGCACCACTTTTTTGCTTTTGTTTAAGTAGCTTTGAAATTCTAGCCTTATAATTCCCCTTTATTGGTTGTTTTGGTGGTGGATGATAAACCTACCAAGTATCCCTGCTCAAGGCTTCCGATTCTACATAAAGCTCTATCCCCGCAAGCAGTGTGTGTCTATCCCTCCGAACAAGTTTTTTTCTCGCTTTCACGAGAGTTTATTGGCTCATCCTCAACAGTTCTCGTGGGTCACATGTCGCAAATTCTTTCATTTTCTCAAACTCTCTATTTAGCTTAGGAAACACTGTCTACATGCCTTATTTCTTTCTCTTGGTGGTTGTGGAACCCTCTTAAGGTATTATTTGGTACCTGTTTACCCAAAATGGCTGCGGATGACGTGGCATGAATTTTGTACACGAGGGTAACACGTGTCAGCGTCATTAAGAAGGGGTGATGTTCGTCTGTTGACCAGCTCCTCGATGCTTCATCAAAGCTTAGCTATTAGACACGACCAGGCTGGTCGTATGATTCGGTTTATTTCCTTAAAGGATTATAATCTTGTAATAACTACGTTGATTATTTCCTCTTTATTACCTTGATACGCGGATATTAAGGAGAGTTAAGGCCCATTGGCCCATGTAATCCCCATTGAGCCTATAAATATACATGAAATAGCTCAAGGAAAGGACTTGTGATCTCTAATCGTTTTCCTGAATATTTAGAGAGAGAGCTATAGTGTGATTATCCATTGTTTTATTGTAATTCTCCCAAGGTTTGTGAAACTCAAGAACCCTAGTTCTTTGATCACGACTTTGAGATTCAATATTAATAATAGCACTAAGTGGACGTAGGTCATTACCATTCTTTGGGGCCGAACCACTATAAATCGTTGGTGTTTTCTTCTTTACCATTAGATTAAACTCTTAATTGTCGTCTCATTTTCTGTCATTTTCTTTGACTCCGTGTCGTTGGCCAAATCGAGGGTCAATATTCTGGTGCTTTCATTGAGAGATTGATAAAAAAAACTATAAGAAAATCTAATGGCCAAAACATCCAAGAAGACTGGACAGACCGCTGGCGCTACATCATCCCAACCTCCTCCCCCAAATGTGGTTAAGAATGAACCTCATTTGGAGTTTGAAGAGGAGGAGTTAGATTTTGAAACACTGAGAGAAACACTGGGAGTATTGCAGGACGAGTTGGCTAATCTGAGGGCCAATTAGGAGAATGCTGCGGAGACAATGGCAATGCAGCAGAGGGAAATTGAATGCCAGCGCCAAGAGCTGAGTGAGCGGTAGGCGGACATGGACCATCGGCAGAGGGATACCATGGCCGCTCGCGAAGCAGCATCCAATTGGCTCGGAGTCAGGCTATGCCAGCCTCTTAGCCAGATAGGCCACCAAGTGCGCAGCCTCAGAGGGCTCCCAATCCTAGTCCTCCGCTACAGCCAGCAAGCCCTCAAAGGCCGGAGCAGCTCCCTATGCCTCAGGATGATGTCCCAGCTAGGGATCCTGAATAGCAGCCTCCCTCTTAGTCTGGTCGAGGCAATCCCCAGCGCCCGAGGCAGAGTAGGGCCGGGCAGCCGCCCCTTAGCCCTAGACGCCCAGGGGATGAATAGCCGAATCTACCGAGCAGGGGACAACGTCCTTCTGCCAACAAAAGGAACATCGAGCCAGGCTTTGCAATTCAGGGCCCCCCACGACATATCAATGCACGGGGCCCCAACGACCAGCGTAGGCCTGCCCCTGATGCTCGGGAGATGCCAGCCCGAGGAGGAAATAGCGTGAACAGCCGATCACACGGTAGTCAGCCACAGTTTAGAGATGGCCATGACTATAATGAAGTTGATTCTGGTAGAGGAAATGCTGGTCGGAGAAATGAGGAAAGAGGTGGAGGCAGAAGCCCCCCACCTAGAGAAAATAGGCCAGCTAGCCATAACGCTGAGGGGCAACCCAGGCAGCAGAACGTCTTTGATCGACTAGGAGTTAATGAGCAGAGACGTACGGATGACAATTTAAGGGACGTACTTAACGACCGCCACGAGAGGCACGACGAGTACGCTCCCCCGGCATCGGTTTCCCCAGCAGTCCTAGAAGCGGTTCAGGCTCAAATCGATGCTCTGAACCAGGCGATACAACAGCTGGTTGGGGGACGAACGTCCCATATAGAGTACGATAGGAGGAGGGGCACTCCCTTTGTACAAAGGATTGCTGCGGCTGAAACCTCCATTAAATTCAAGATACCAACACTGCGGAACTTTTATGGGTACGGAGACCCAGTATCTCACGTTAATAAGTTTGAGATACAAATGGATATACAAAAAGTGTCGGAAGATGCCCGTTGCTGGATCTTCCCAGCGAAACTGTCTGACACTGCCCAGGAGTGGTTCTTTAAGTTCCCTCCTGCTAGTATAGTATCTTGGGAGTTTTTCATAAAGGAATTTATCGGAAAATTCTACGCAGGTCGCGTACACCCCACAGAGGCCAACCAGCTAGTCGAGATACACCAGAAGGAGGGAGAGCCCTTAAAAGAATATGTCCAACGCTTCATGCGAGTAGCGACTGGAGCCAAGACAGTGGGTGATGAAGGCAAGATGATGGCCCTAACTACTGGGGTTAGGCGCCATTTAACCCTCTGGAGTAGCCTCAGAAATAATGGGGTAAGAAGTACCCAAGAATTTTTGGATAGGGCTGACCGATATATCAAGCTCGAGGACGTGATTGCCAATGAAGGGAAATCGCCAACAAAAGACAAGGGGCCGAAGGAAGAACCCGCCAAAGCTTCCAACGGATCGGAAAAACTCAATGGCAACAGCAAAGGCAACTGGAATGGCAATGGTAGGAATGGTGGGAAGCGGGCGAACAATGAACCCTCAGTTTATGAAAATAAACGCCCCAAAGGCAGTCGATACGAGCCGAGATTCACCAACTACACGACCCTTGTCGAAAGCCGAGCAGAAGTCTACGAGGCGACCAGCTCAAGCATGCCTTACAAACGACCCGCACCTATAAGGAAAGATATCTCCAAGAGAGATACAACGAAGTTCTGTCATTTTCACAACGACTACGGGCACGACACCAATGAATGTAACCAGTTGAAAGACGAGATTGAGTTCCTGATTAGGGAGGGACATCTAAGGAGATATGTGCGAGCCGCAGGAGGGTCTTAGCGAGAGGCTTAAGGTGGCAACGAGCAGGCGCTTGCACGCCAACGCTTGCCACAACTACATCCAGCTCCTATGGCAGGCACTTTACTCACCATCTGCGGAGGCCCACATCTTGCAGGGGACAGTGGAAAGGCAAGGGAACGATACGCTCGAACCCTACGCCACGACCAGGACATCAAGATGATGAGTGTGGAGGATCGAGCACCAAAGAAGGCTCGAACAGAGGAAGAATTAATAACGTTCTCTGAAGACGATGCCCAGCACGTATGATTCCCACACTTTGATCTGTTGGTCGTAGACGTACAAATTGCCAACATGATGGTGAAAAGGGTGTTGGTCGACACAGGAAGTTCGGTCAACATCCTATACAAGTCTTCGCTAGAAAGAATGAAGCTGTCTGTCAAAGACCTGGAGCCATGCAACCAAACCATATATGGTTTTTCTGGTGAAGGGCTCGCCCCAACGGGGTCGATTAGGCTTCCAGTTACAGAAGGTACTGCACTTGCTAACAGGACATTACTCGCTACTCTCATAGTAGTTGATTGTCCTTCGGCAAACAATGCTGTAATTGGGAGACCAATTCTGGTCGACCTACAGGCCGTCACATCAATATGGCACCTTTCCATGAAATTCCCAACAGACGCAAGGGTAGGATGCATATTGGGAAATCAACGGGAAGCAAGGGAGTGCTACAACGCCTCGATAACCAAGGCAAAGAAAGGTGTGTCAAGAGATGTTCCCAGAAAAGAGTTGCAAATGGGAATTGATGCTCAGGCCCAGTCAGGTGATGATGTCACCAAATAGGGCGTTGCCCAAAGGGAGGATAGAGACTTGGATCCTCGCTTTGGGGATTTTGAGGAATAAATAGGGACCATCGAGGACCTTGAAGAAGTCCAACTCGATGAAGAAAATCTTATTAGGGTTGTGAAAGTCGATAAAAACTTGGAGACAACAACAAAACAAGCACTGGTGGAGTTTTTGAGGAGGAACCAGAAAGTCTTCGCCTAGTCGCACAAAGATATGGTTAGGATAGACCCTGCAGTCATCAGCCATGTCCTGGACATCAACAAGAGTTTTCCACCGGTGCAACAGAAAAGAAGGCTGCTCGACAAAGATAGATCAAAGGCCTTAAAAGAAGAAGTCGAGAAGCTGAAGGAGAATGGGTTCATAAGGGTGGCATTTTATCCATCATGGGTCTCTAATCCAGTACTAGTTCCCAAGAAGAGTGGAAAATGGCGAACATCCGTGGATTTCACAGACCTTAATAAAGCCTGCCCCAAAGATTGTTTCGCACTCCCAAGAATCGACCAACTGGTCGATCCCACTTCAGGGCATGAGATTCTCTCATTCATGGATGCATACTCTAGGTATAACCAGATTAGTATGCATCCTCCTGATGAGGATCACACCAGCTTTCGGACTGATACAGGGCTTTACTGTTACAAAGTAATGCCCTTCGATTTGAAAAACGCTGGTGCCACGTACCAGCGACTAGTCAACCACATGTTTAAGGAGCTGATCGTGACAAACATGGAGGTATACGTCGACGACATGCTGGTTAAGTCAAAGAAGTCAAAAGGGTGTATAGAGGATTTGCAGGAGTGCTTCAACGTATTGAACAAATATCAGATGAAGCCGAATCCCCTCAAATGCTCCTTCGGAGTAGGATCAGGGAAGTTCTTGGGGTTTATAGTTAACTCGAGAGGAATTGAAGCCAATCCTGAGAAAATCAAAGCCCTGATCGATATGAAATCGCCAACAAAGATTAAGGATGTTCAAAGTTTAACCGAAAGGATTGCCGCTCTCAGTAGACTTATTTCGAAATCAACGGACAAGTGCTTTCCATTCTTTAATCTACTTAGAGGCAAAGAAAAATTTGAGTGGACGGTGGAGTACGAGTAGGCTTTCCAAGCATTAAAGACTCACATGGTGCAACCACCCATCCTATCAAATTCGGTCGACAAGGAGACTTTGTTTGTCTACTTGGCGATTACGGAATATGCTGATAGTGCTGTCTTAGTAAGGGAAGAAGAAGGCGTGCAGAAGGCTGTTTATTATGTAAGCAAGAGGCTAATTGGAGCGGAGCTGCAATATCCACCAATTGAAAAGTTAGCCTATTGCTTAATTTTGGCCTCTATGAAGCTGCGACCTTACTTTCAAGCTCACCCAATCACGGTTTTCACCAACCAACCTCTACGGCAAGTTCTGCAAAAGCCAGAGGCTGCGGGAAGATTGTTGAAATGGGCAGTCGAACTTAGGCAGTTCGATATCTCTTACTTGCCGTGGGCAGCGATAAAAGGGCAAGCCCTGGCTGACTTCATTGCAGAGTTCACTGAACTTACAGATAGCGAGCAGACCGAAGAGCCTGATGAGCCTGAATCTCAAAACCAACCTCCCTCATGGAAGTTATTTACAAATGGCTCTTATAATGAGCATCATGCAAGCGTGGGGGTGATCCTGATTATGCCTGAAGAGCATCGATTTCACTGTGCAATCAGGTTGACTTCACTGCTTCCAACAACGAGGCTGAGTATGAAGCGTTGCTCACTGGGTTACGATTAGCCAGGGACATGAATATGAAGGTACTTGACATCTATAGTGACTCACAGCTGGTGGTAAATCAAGTCATGGGAGAATACCAGGCCCGAGGTTTAAAGATGGTGGCTTACTTAAATAAAACAAAGGATCTATTGGCGTAGTTTGACAAGTAAACCCTTCAGCAGGTACCTCGCGACCAGAATTCAAATGCTGATGCTTTGGCCAAACTAGCAAGTGCGAAGGATGCTGATACTCTGAATATAGTGCTAGTTGAACGGCTATCTGTGCCAAGCATCCGAGCTAAGGAGACCACTCTGGTGATCCAAATGGCAGATACATGGATGGCACCATATGTAGAGTATCTGACGCGAGGCGTGTTACCAATGGACAGAAACAAAACCAAGACCCTTCAGCGACAGGCTGCTAGGTATATCCTAGTCGATGGAATCTTGTATCGAAGGGGATACTCAATGCCACTCCTCAGATGTGTTTCAAAAGAGAAAGCCAAAAAATTGATGAAAGAGGTACACGAAGGCTTCTGCGGAGACCACACTAGGGGCAAAGTTTGTTAAAAAATATCCTGAGGCAAGGGTATTTCTGGCCAACAATGAATGAAGACTCGATGCAATTTGTACGGAGGTGTGACAAGTGCCAGAGATTCTCAAAAATCCCGCGAGCAACCCCTAATGAACTGAAACAGATGCAAAGTCCGTGGCCGTTTGCAGTTTGGGGTGTAGACTTAATCAGATCTTTACCCACAGGAAAGGGCGACGTCAAGTATGCTGTGGTTGCCGTCGATTATTTCACTAAATGGGCCGAAGCCGGGCCACTCGCAACCATAACGACCAAGAAGGTGCTGATTTTGTAGTTAAAAACATCGTTTGTCGCTATGGACTGCCAAGGAAAATCGTCTCAGATAACGACACACAGTTTGATAGGTGATTTATTCACGGACTTTTGCGAACAACATGGGATTATCAAGAGCTTTTCTTCAGTCGCTCATCCCCAAGCAAATGGACAAGTCGAAGCAATCAATAAAACGCTAAAGGATACCCTGAAGAAAAGACTGGAAGAAGCTAAGGGTGCATGGCCAGAGCAATTTCCTGAAATCCTTTGGTTGTACAAAACTTCCCACCGAACAGCAACAGGCCATACTCCATTCTCTTTGGCTTATGGGTATGAGGCTATGTTGCCTGTTGAGTTAGATCCACCCTCGCATCGCAAGATAACGTACGATCAATGCTCTAACAACCAACTATTGATGGAATCCCTGGACTTGATCGATGAGAAACGTGAATAAGCCCAACTCCGAGTAGCTGCGTACTAGCAAAAAGTCACCCGGTATTTCAACTCTAAAGTACGTGAAAGAAAGTTCAACGTCGGAGATTTAGTACTTCGAAGAGTTTTCCTAAATACTCGCAACCAGGCTGCTGGAGTACTCGGACCTAATTGGGAAGGACCATACCAGATTGAAGAAGTCCTCCATCCAGGCACCTACAAACTTGCTCGCTTAAATGGAGATCTCTTTCCCCGCTATTGGAATGGAGAACACCTGCGCAAGTACTATCAATAAACAATTCTTCTTAAAGAATTGGCTTGTATTAATTTTACTTTTTACAAGTTATGAAAAAAGGTTGGTCATTTTATATGACTAATCACTTATAAGTGTAAGATCTTATTGATCACTCGTACAAACACATTTTGCCCATTTATTACGGAAATATAAGGGACTGTCCGCAGCCAGTCATTCTTGCCAATTATTGTATTTATTACAAGTATTTGCTCATTATGTGTGTTGTTTTGTTGTATTATCGTTTTAATTATTTGCTCCGAGCAGTAATGTTCGAACAGGTTTTGGTCAAGGCAAGTGACTAAGGACCTAAAGCTCCTCAATCACTTGGGGGGCATATAAGGCATCTAGTAGGCAAGGCATATCGAAAGGTATGTAAACACATGAGAAAAATAAGTGAAAGCATGCTAGGGTACTTAGAGTATTTTTCAAAATTTTGTATTTTGTTAAATCAAACTAAAGTACGATGCTAAGTTCGGTCATGCGAACAGATGTTATAATAAAATGCAAATATTATAATATCTTAAGGAAACCTTTTACACTGCGAGAAGTTACTACTCAGGTGTAATTGTTTGATAAAAGGAAAAAGTAGCTGCTCGCACAGCAATCAAAAAATAGTCTCTACATCACGTCCCGTAGGATGGATATCTAAAAGATAAAAGAATAAAAGAAAAATAGCAAACTACGAGGCAGGAGGATCTTGAGGGGTGTCCTGGTCGATGACAGTTGTAGCTTCATTGTCTACCCCTTCCACGCCAGTGGCCAAAGAGATTTCAAGCGAGGCAGGTATCTTTGCTCTCTCTTCTTCCGCTAGGCGAGCAACGCAGCGGGCTATCTCAGCATGCCTCGTGCGCTCGGGAAGATAGCTGAAGTTGGCCTCCTGGTTGTGTTTCCAAAAGTCATAGAAACACTTAACCGTGGCATTCTTGTACCTCTCCAAATTGCTGGCGTTGGCCTTTTCAAGTTCCTCGATCCGGCCTTCCAACTCTGTAGTCTCCTGTCTGCTTGCAATCAGGTCCTCCTCGAACTTTTTAGCCTCGCGAAAGTTGATGCGGTTAGACTCCTTGAACTGGTCTCTTTGCTCGACGGCCTTATCAGAGCAATCTGCTTCTCCCTTAACTCCTCAGCCAGCTTGTTCTTCTCCTCGAACAGTGCTGCGTTTGTCTTCTGAGCCACCTCAAGTTGTTCAGCATATTTTTCCTCGACAGCTTTGAGTTCTTCAGCGTGTCGTTGCTCGGAAGCCTTGGATTGCTCGGAAGCCTTGGATTGTTCAGTGATGGCTCCCGAGCAGAGACGGCCAACAGTCACGGTTAGCATTGCCTGCGATCAGCACGAAAGTTAAATTGACTATAATAAATAAAAGGATTTAGTCTCCACAGAAAAAAGACAACTTAGACTTGCGAGCTCGTTTAGAGTGCAGGTTAAGATCTGGTCGACATCCATCGTCTCTGTCCTAGCCATCGCTTCTCGGCAATGTTTGTGCCTCAAAATTTTTGCCATCCTGTCCTTGGCTGATCTTAGGGCACGGCTCGATATGTCACCCCCTGTGGAAGCAGGGGTAGCCTGCTGAGTCTGGTCAGTTGGAGCTGGTGGGGAAGGTGTCGACCCGACTGGAGTAGGTGGAGTTTGCTACTCGAGGGGAGAAGGAGGTGGTGTTGCATTTGTTGAAGGTACGTTTGCCGAAGGGTCTGCAATATGGGTTTTCTTGGCCGAAGGTGCTTTACTGATTTCCCCATGATGCCGCCTGCTCGCAGGAGCTTCAGGAGCCTCAGGAGCACAGTACATATCAAACACATTTTCGGATTCCATGTCTGCAAGAAAGCAAATGCACGAACAGTGAGATAGTACAAACGACTGAGTATATTATGTCAGGAAAAGAAACAAAGAAAGTCGTAAGTAAAATACCCGAGCTATCATTACTGGTCGATACATTATATACTCTACTAGTGTTACACTCACTCTCTGGCATGAAGAAGTCTGAATCTAAATTAGGAGCGTACTTAAAATTGTCGTCCCCATCAAACAAGTGACAGGAAATTTGCAAACTATCTCCTTGTGTGAAGGCCAAGTTGTTCACGACCATGTCAGTAGTCAGAAAGTACTCCAGATGGTACTTCCCCACGTTCGAAATAAAAGTAGTGTCACTCAGGAAAGTGCGACCTGTTTCCTGATGGCAGAAATGGAAGAACCCCGTGTTTTCCTAGTTGGGGTTGGATTTCAGGTCGAACATGTAGTTGACCTCATGTGGCATGGGGACAGGCCATTTCTTATGGATATAGAGGATATAGAAGCAGAAATCATTCTATATCCGTTAGGGGTTATTTGAAAAGGAACGACCCCGAAATAATTGGCCACTCCCTGGAAGAAAGGATGAAGAGGCAGGATCGCTCATGCCTCGATGTGATACCTCAACCAGGCGTTGTACGCACCTTTAGGCAATTTGCCCTTTGGTCTCTAGTGGGTTGGACTAGGATCACCCAAGGAAGTCCGTATTTTGATGTAATTGGCAATCATCTGAATCGTTACTCGGCTAGGAGGGGCAACGTACCATTCAACATCTAGTTGAATGGCGTTTCGAAGTTGAGCGCGACGTTGAATGCTAGGGTCGGGGATATTTCTTTCTTGACTGCTGGTCGAGGGAATTTCAGCCTGAGGAGCAGGCTAATTTGAAGGGTTGGAAGGTTTCTTTTTCTGGGCTGTAGACTTAACACGACCTATATTTTGGCGCGGGGACAATGAAATGTTTGGAGTAGCTCGAGAAAAAGGAATTTCTGGTATCAATAGCGACGGTTGCTCCTCGTCCTCAAGCAATTGGGCTAGCAAGTTTTCGTCGATAGGCCTCTCACCTCCCCAAGGATCTTGCATGAAAAGCTGCGAACAGAGAAAGGGAGAGATGAGAATGTAAAGCCTAAAAATCTGTGTTGAGAGTTGGAATAACGTTGCTCACGTATATAAGTTAATCTTTTATACGTCCAGCAGCGTTCTAGCAAAAACACTAAGTTTTATACGAGCAGTTTGAGAAATGGATTAAAAAGCAGAAGTAAAAAGTTTTTCGGAAAAAGCTTTTTCGACTCCGAAATGGCGGGAAAAACCCAGTTTTTCAACTAGCTTAAAATTCGAATTTTTACTTCGATTTTACGCCCCTAAATCTACAATCTCGACTATCAAACTGACTCATAACTCCTATGAAATGTTATTTCACTACCCTATCAAGCATCGATCAACATGCCCGTTTACCCCAAGACAGTTTCAGTCAAGAACAGCCAAGAACTCAAATACAAAACAATTTTGCATGGCAACTCAAACGTCTAAGGGGTTCGTGAAACTTACTTACATGAAAGGTGGAGTCTGAACACGAAAGCTTTGAGCATCCGGATGGAAGTTCCTTGGATCAGCAATAAAAGTTCCTGGGATTTCTGGGCTCTGAAGTTCGAAGTTCTTTGGAGTTCTTGGAAAGGAGATGGCGAGTGAAAAGTAAAAAGTGAAAATGTGGATTTGGGGTATTATTTATAGTGACTGCGACACGATAAAAGAAGTAATCATGAATTACTTTTTTCAAAGTATGGGAAAGTGTAATAGCCGTCAGACAAGTTTTTGGGAAACCAAAAAGACTTGATTGGACATGATTGATCACTTTTTTCAAGAAAGCACGGGCGGCTCTGACAGATTTGGTGGGGTAAGCGAAGAGTCAATTTCCTAAGTTTACTTTATGCTGGTCGCAGTAAAATTAACTTGGGAGGCAAATGTTTACCCAAAATGGCTGTGGATGACGTGGCATGAATTTTGTACACGAGGGTAACGCGTGTCAGCGTCATTAAGAAAGGGTGTTGTTCGTCTGTCGACCAGCTCCTCGATGCTTCATCAAAGCTTAGCTATTAGACACGCCCAGGCTGGTCATATGATTTAGTTTATTTCCTTAAACGATTATAATCTTGTAATAACTACGTTGATTATTTCCTCTTTATTACCTTGATACGCGGATATGAAGGAGAGTTAAGGCCCATTGGCCCGTGTAACCCCCCTTGAGCCTATAAATATACATGAAATAGCTCAAGGAAGGGACTTTTGATCTCTAATATTTTTCCTGAATATTTAGAGAGAGAGCTATAGTGTGATTATCCATCATTTTATTGTAATTCTCTCAAGGTTTGTGAAACTCAAGAACCCTAGTTCTTTGATCACGGCTTTGAGATTCAATATCAATAATAGCACTAAGTGGACGTAGGTCATTACCATTCTTTGGGGCCGAACCACTATAAATCGTTGGTGTTTTCTTCTTTACCATTAGATTAAACTCTTAATTGTCATCTCATTTTCTGTTGTTTTCTTTGACTCCGTATCGTTGGCCAAATGGAGGGTCAACAGTACCCTTTCTTGCTTTATCGCCCCTACCCTTTGGCAAAGTGATAGTCCTGTATAGTTTGGCACACATTTTTCAAACATCATGCATGAGAAACATCCCTTTGTCAAGTTTGTAGTGTGCCCCTAGTTCCAAGATTCAGCAGTCAATTAGTGTAGTGACACCTGATGCCTATTGAAAGGGGAGAGTCAACTCAAGGGCGAAGGACCTTAAGGCTATCAGTTCGCATGAAGGTACTAACCCAATGAATCTGATTTGTTTAACTCATGAGGTGGCCATAGAGAATAGAGATGGGCCCGGGCTCGTCCTAAGATCACACGACCTTTGATGTGTCTTCCTCGCGCTTAAAATTCTATGCCTAACTGTTGGCTCAAACATTATTTTATTTTTACCAAAATCATACTTGATATTTTATACACAAAAATTTAGTAAAGTAGGCAGTCCCTATATATATTTATGTATATATCCTCATAAACATGAGTGAAGAGTCGATTTGGAACATGAGTGTTGTAATTTGGCACCTTAAGATGTATTACACTACATGAGGTAGCACCTTATAATTGGTTAGAGATATTCCATAATACTTATTAAATTAAAATATGTTGGACTCAATATTGAATTGCACCAATAGCAGTATACCACCTCCTTATAGTGTTGGGCACCACTAGGCCCCTTAACAATTCTCTTGGAATATCTACAAGTCTAGAGTAAATTAATTAAATGTGGTAAATTACAGAGGTCCAATGAATGATAGGAATTTCTCAATGTATTATACTCAAAGTTTACTTTTTTACAAGGCTGACATGTGTTTAAATTGGGGAAATTGGGGAAATTTGATAAATATGGTATTTTTTTCTTTAATGTATAATATTATGGCATTATCATATATTAAACTTTAAGAAACTTAGGGGGCTGATTGGTAGTTAATTCAAAAATATAGTTTTAGAAAATTATTTTCAAATCAAATGATTTGAAAATATTGAATTTAAAAATAAACTATAAATTTTTGAGATCTTGAATGGTTTAGTGTTTTTTAAATTTGAAATTCATGAAATACAAAGAAAACAACAAATTATTGTTTTCTCTTTTGCTGAAGGATTTTAACTTAGTTTTCAAAAATGGTTTTTTTTTATTTTCTAAAACAAGTGTGCCAATCAAGTTTTCATGGGAGTTTTCATTTTTTAAGTTTTGAAAATGATAAAATCATTTTTGAATCCCTTACCAATCAAAAATGGAATATGGAATTTTAACATCATTAACTTTATAAAACAACCATAATATAACTTTACAAACCATCAAATATTATTCTTGAAATTTAAGGGAAAAATTGTAAAACTGGGAACATAAATGGGAATCACGTTCCTAAACACATTTTCAAATCCTGCCCAAACACGTAACACAACATGATCCTCCGATTCCTCTAATGATCCAGACCAAAAATGAGATTTCTCAATTGATCAAGACCAGAATTTTCTCCAGCAAGGTCCTCCAATTTCTCCATCTTTCCCGATCGGCCAGCTTGGCTTTCAAACCTCTGGTGCCGAAAAAATAATGGAACAATGAAAGAGAGGCAGACATATCATATAGAAGTCAGGAATTCAAAAGTGAAGTTACAAATAGAATCAAGCTTCCAATTGATTCCAGCCAGACAATCAATAAAATACAGATTGGCGTTCAATAATCTCTGAAAGTGAAGTCAATCATCAAGAACCTGCAAAAAAATAGAAAATACAACCACAAACAACAAGTAATATGCTCGAAACTCCAAATCTTAAAATCCATAATTCTCCAATGGCATTTCAAAAATTTAATAAATACATTAAGGTATAAGATAAAAAAACTAATTCAAATTAATTGGACAAAATTTGACTTTGTATATCCATTTAATGCATAAAGATGATTTGGCCACAATCTGAAACTCTAACTCTGATATAGATTATTTCTAACAATGATTTTGTTGCTGCAATAAAAAAAGTAGTTCTATCTTGTGAAATATTGTATTCCTTTGTAAACAATTACAATAATGAGAATCTGGTTGTTTATATATTTCATCCTGTAGACTTGCTGAAGAAATAAAAAACTAAAATTTCAAAACTAGTTACAATATTAGAAACTGAAATTCTTGTGAAATGTTGTTTTCTGTTACAACAATGACTGTTACAGGGAAATTGAATTCCTTGTAAAATTTTGTATTATGTTGTAACAAGTTACAATAATGGAAGTTACAGCAAAACTAAAATTCTTGTGAAATGCTGTATTATGTTGTAACCAGTTACAACTATGCTTCATCATGGAGGAGTGTGGACTGATTGCAATGAATATGTAGACTACATAATTGCTAGTTTATTGTTCCTAGCAGTTGCACATTTGAAAATTTGATGGACATGTTTAAAAAAAATCCAACTTAAAAACTCTATAGAAATCAGCTACCAACTACAAAAGAAAACTCAGCAAATCAAAATATTGACCGATATACACAGTAGTCTTCTACATGGAGCTAGAGAAGCAAGAAAACTCGGTAACAAGCTTGCCATTGTGTGTCAAAAGTTTAGGGGACAACTCTTGCAACACAACAAATCAAATTACACCCATTCATAACAATACAACAATAAAAGACATGCAAATTGGTTCAATACTTCACCTGTAACGCCCTACTTCCTTAGAGTCGTTACTAAGTGAGTTTTTAAGACAAAACAGTGTGAAATGAACTCGCTAACCGAGGTTTTGAGGCAAAAGTGTGACTAATTAAAATTTAAGGCTGTAATCTTAGAAAATGCGTCGTTTCATTTAAAACTGCTAGTATTAAACATTTGGGATCCCAAAATAAGGGTTGAAAACTATTTACATCTTGAAATAAGTTTACAGTTGATAAATCATAAAATCATAGATTATTACAGCCATTTTCAAATAAACCCCCAACCAAAGCAGTCGGGCAGGCCAAACATGTACGCGTCGCTTCACGCTCTCCGTACTCATGGTTGGTTGACTCAGTCATTGCCCTTACCTGCAACACAGAGCACCCGTGAGCCGAAGCCCAGCAAGAAAACTCATGCAGAACATAACATATGCAATTTATACAGTTTATCATAACAGATAATCAACATACAAACAAGTCAACCATTAGACTAAGCAAACACGGCCATGCCGCCCCCGAAGCCTTACCGAAGCCTGGGGTCTCGGTCCTCACCGTAGGGATATCACACGTATCCCCTGGGTCCTACCCTCACCATAAGCATCCCATGTGCTAGGTGTTACTTCAGGCTCCGCTGCCGTACCCGGCCTACGCCGCACTCGGCCCTTGCCGTTCATTTCATCATAATCATACAAAGCATAAATCAAGCAACATTCAAACAAATGCTAATTCAATTAAATCTGCACCCTAACATGTAATGCAGTATAGGGCCACGCCCGGCAATCATCTCATCATGCAACATGAAATATAGGGTCGTGCCCCGCAATCACACTATGGGCCCACGCCCTATCCTACGGGTGTTATAGTTTTCTTACCTGACAATTCGATAGTTAAAATCACCTGACTCCTTGAGCACGATCCCACTCGAGCCAAAGCGCACACCTAGGCACAAACATAGGTCAAAGTCAACACCGAACCCCAAGTCCGAAAACCTAGCCTCGGGACCAATCTCGAGCCCCCGGGAAGTCCTAGATCCACAAAACAAGGTGGCGGAGTCGAACCCCGAACCCTAGGTCAAAATCCCTCACAAATAGCCCAAAAACCCCATTCTGGGCGCAGGGTAGCGCTACAGCGCTCAAAAGAGAGCGCTATAGCGCTACAAGCAGAATCAGCACCACCCCAGAAAGAAGGCCTAGCGCTACAGCGCCCAAAGACTAGCGCTGTAGCGCTAGTTGCAGGCAGCCAAAACCAAAAATCGCTTCTTGCGATTTTCTTCTCCCATTTCAACTCCAAACTTGTCCAAGTCTTTCCCAAGCCCAAAAACTAACTTATACACACCTCACACTCATCCCAAGAACTCAATCCCAAGCTCAAGCAACCCAACAACTCAAAATCTACCATGAACAACCCTAAACCAGAAATTCATGTAAACAACAAAGATAGAGTCTTAGAAATCATACCATTAATGCAATTTCGACCTTGATTCAACCCTAGGCCTCCTTAGCTTGATCATCATCAAAGCTTGACCTGCTTTTCCCCAATAGTCCCATCCATTTAGCTCAAAAACACAGCTCAAAACCAGTAAAGCCCTAAAACTGAAATCCTCAAGAACTTACCTCAAGTTTCAGATGTTCTTGCTAATCATTGCCAAGTCTTCAAGTGTAACCTTAAGATTCTTGATGCTCAGCCTATCCTAGCTCCCCACTGAGCTTGACCTCAAGAAAAATGAAGAGAAGAGGTGCTAGAACCCCCAAACCGATCCCTTAGAAAACCCATCAGTTTTCTCTCTTTTCTTTCTTTCCTTTTTCCTTTCTTTCTTTTCAGCCTATACTCTTTTTACAAAATCCACTAAGTGTATAAAGCCTCATTTAACCTATCTCAAAGCCAAATGACAAAAATTCCCTTCCCATTAATTCTAAATCCTTTTGTCCAAGTAGGGCCATTTTAGTCATTTTACCCAATTCCCGCTAATCCTCAAGCGTCTCTAATATTCTCCCGTTGCTTTCCAACACCTGATAAACCACCAATTAAACATTCCCCATCATCAAAATAAATCTCAATCTATTCTCTGAATTCCTGTTCATACCCCCAGGCTCGCCCCGAGCCGGGTATAAATTCCCGCCATGACTTTCCGCTAGCCTGCTCACTGGGATCGCCTCGAGTCACAAATCACTGGTACACCCACATACCACTGTGGTCTCAACAATCATCACATATCAATGAAGTTATGCCCAACATGGCCAAAATTACAATTATGCCCTTCTAACACGATCCGGGCCTACATGCATACTAACATACATAGTCATGCATCTCAGATAAACAAATAGTCATATAACATGCTTTAAATCATAACCATGCATTTAAATCATTAAAATCACACATAAATCCCATCATGCCCTCCTGGCACGCTAATCAAGGCCCTCAAGCCTTATTAGCGGATTTGGGTCGTTACATCACCAACTAAATCAAGAACCACTTATAGAGAACAAGCACTTTGAAGAAATTGCCTGAAGTAACACCAACATATACACTCAAGAGAATCAAATCATTCCAATGGTCGATGATTTAAGAGAATACCTCATAGAGAACAACCTCAAAGACAAAAACCTATTGGAACCTCCAACCACAATCATCACTGACTACAAGGTGCTAAATATCAATGAGGGGGATGCTTTTGAAGACAAATATGTATTCAAATCTGATGTCAGCTACTTATCTTTGTTCCATTCATTTCAGTTCAAGGCGAAAATATCAAAACCTAGAGAATGTGTGCTTATCTGTATAAATGAAAATTGTAACTGGTTAATCAGAGCATCCAAATAATGAAACACAAACACTTTTTTTGTGATAAAGTTTGTAAGGAACCACACATGCCCTCTAGATGTTATATTAAAAGATCATAGGAAAGCAACAAGAAATTTCATTGGCAAAACAAAATACTTTTCCGTCAAGAGAATCCACTCGCCAAATGATATTATAATGGACATGCTTGACGACTTTGGGATAACCATGGCATATGGAAAATCTTGGAGAGCAAGAGAAAAATCCATAGAACTGGTAAGAGGCAACCCCGATGAGCATACCAGAAACTTCCTATGTACCTACACATGCTCAAGGTTGCAAACCCCGGAACCATAACTCACTTGGAGACCGACCACAAGGATCGCTTCAAGTACCTATATGTGAAGTTCTGAAATGCAATCAGAGGATGGGAACATTGCAAATCTATTTTTGTTGTGGATGGAACGTTTCTGACATCAGTTCATAGGGGTACAATGTTCGCAGCTTCAACGATGGACGAAAACAACAATATACTCCCCCTAGATTTTGCCATTGGAGACATTGAGAATGATGAGTCGTGGGAATGGTTCTTTAGGAGGCTGAGGGACACATTTGGACAGCGTGAATATACATTTATAATATCAATTATAGTTACAAAAATAAACATGCTATATTCCAAGCTAGTTATATGAAAATTCTAAATCCAGTTACAATATTAAACTTAACCAGTTACAGTTTTATAAAAATAGAAAGAACTCAATTACAATTTACTCACTTAATTGATTGCTGCAACACTTTAATTTTTGTTACCAATTTTAATAATAGTGTCTGACAGAAACAAAAGTATTGTAAATGGAGTGCATAAAGTGTACCCAAATGCATTTCACGGAGCATGCATGTTCCGCATGCTAAACAATATAAGATCACGGTTTGGAGGCCATGGAGAAGAACTTAAGAAATCATTCATAGTTGCAACAAGATCTTAGACTGTACAAGACTGTGAGTACTTTATGAAGCAGTTGGTTAAACTTGACATGGGAATAAGACCTTACTTGGAAAAAATTGGGTATCCAATTTGAGCAAGATCATACGCACCCCAAAGAAGATACAACAAGATGACATCAAACATTGCTAAGTCTATATACTCAGCAATCAAAGCAGTAAGGGGAATCCCAATAACTATAATGGTAGAAGGCATACGAAGCATGGTTAAAAAATGGATATGGAACAATGGAAATGAAGCCCTTGGGACATTCACAGAAGTTTCAACAGAAGCTGAAATTGAAATGAGGAATAATGTTGCTGGATGCCTCAAATTTCAGGTAATATCTGAACCCATAATCTTAGATTTTTATTCTTGAAAAAACCTGCTGAAAACAGTTACACAAATTACTAAACAAAAATAGGCTAAAGCATTCATATTTATGTAACCGGTTACACAAATTACTGAACAAAAATAGGATAAAACCATACGTATTTCTATAACCAGTTACACATGTAGTTAAAAAAATCAAAAAAGTAAACCAAACCAGCTCTTCTAACACTCAATATTTTATGTAAATCTAACATAAATTCAATTGTGGAAGATGTGGGAGATGGAACAACCAAAAAACTTGCAGGAATAACCCCATTCCAAGGGAACCAAAAAAGAAAAAAGCCAAGAATTGACCTCAAAAACTAGAAAGATTGATCTCAAACTTGATTCTTTAATTTCATTTTTTCTATTTTGCAAAAAGAATTGCAATATAGATATTATACTAAGAAGTCGAGGATAAATAAATATTTTTTAAAATATTAGTGTGTATCAAAAATTGTATCTAGTTACAGGGAATTGTAGTGCGACATTTGTAATTGGTTACATTCAATTCAGTTATACTATGTGTAACCGGTTACACTGAAGCTAGTTATAAAGGGTTTTAATGAAACTGGATAAATAAGGGTTGTCTTTCTTTGTTTTCTTTTTCCATTATTCATATGAAATTAGGAACTGTAACTAGTTAATGTCATGCCTTTATAAAAAAAATTGATATACCAAAATGGGAAAAACTAACAAAATCAGTTACACCTAACATATTTAAGCTGTAATAAAGCAGCCAACAGAATTCCAATTTGATAATAAAACAACAGGAAACAACCAATGATATGGTTTGAGAAGCAATAATTTATGTAAAAAAATGCAAACTTTATATAGTAAGTGAAACCAGTTACAAAATGTATATAAGAAATACGTAATAAATTTTAACCGATTACACTGTTGTACATTAAAAAAAATAACAAAAGCATCATCATTTGAAAATAAAAATCATTACTTAAATTGTAACCAGTTACAGTGTTGTTCTTAAAAAATATATAAACTAGTTTCAAAAACCTAAAAACTGAATCTAAACTTCCATTAGTTGCTTTCCCTTCTTCTTGTGTTGCTTCTTGGTAGGCCTGCCCAGATTTTCATCATCAATAGCATATTTGTAACATCCCAAATTTGCTAAGCAAGCTTAGTGCCTTGATTAGTGTGTCGAGAGGGCATAAATGAATATTATGTGCATGTGTATGATTATATGCATGATTACATGAGTTATATTATGATATGCTTGTTAATAGCATGTTTAGGTGTATTAAATATGCATGTGGGCCCGCTTCTTATTAGAAAGGTATTTCCGTAATTTTGACCTGTTGAGGGTATATTTGTAAATATATGTGATTTGTTATTGAGACCACATTATTATGTGAATATATTTGGGTTACTTGACACGAGAGAGTCCTAGCGAGCAAGTTAGTGGAATGGCCACAACGGGAATAAATACCCGACTCAGGGTGAACTTAGGGGTATTTTAGTAATTTAGTACATTACCGGGGTCTATCGAGTAATGGGAAATTATTTGATGATTATTTGAGTGTAATGGATTTAATTGAGAAATTAGAGTGATATTTGAAATTAGTGGGAATCTTGGGGAAAGACCAAAATGTCCTTGATTTGGTTAAAGGGATATTGGGTTGGGTGAGGGTAAATTGGTCATTTGACGCTTGGACTGAGTCATGTTAGCCAAAATATGAGCTCTCTAGCTCATTCACATGTTTCTCTCTCTCTCTTTGCCTCTCTTGGTTACCTCTTTGGAGGGGTTTTGGGAGTTAAAACAACAAGTGAAGATTATGAGCTAGCAAGGAAAATCATTGTAGAATTTGGGCTCTCTTGGGAAGATTGGGAGCTAGCAAGGATCAGCAGAGGTGGGGGAAATTTCAAAATTCCATAGAAAAGGTAAATATCTGAAGCTTTTATGGAGTTTCTTGTGTTCTTGAGGTGTTCTTGAGCTTTGAAGCTCAAGATTTGAGTTTTAAGTTTTAGTGAGAGTTTGGGTGAGTTTTTGGTGTTACTTTGTTGCTTGAGTTGTATTATGTTGATTTTGGGACTCATTTCTGGTTGGGGTTGGCACTTGGGGTGAGTTTTGATGAGTTGAGTATGGAGGAAATGCAGGTGGAAACCTAGAAATTCTGGGTTTACGATGTGGCACCTCTGCCCTGGGTTTGGGCACCCTTGTGCTAGGCAGGGGAGGGATGTGGGGGCTCTTTGACTTTGCTTGGGCGCCTATGCCCTTGTTCTGGGCACCCCTGCACTATGCAGGGGAGTTTCTGGGAACTCTCTGACTTGCTTGGGAGCCTCTGCCCTTGCTTTGCGCGTCCCTGCCCTTTGTCAATTTTGGCAATCCTAATTTTTATAGCTTGCGAAGAATTTGGGGGCTGGAGGGATGATTCCACCACCCCATTGGGTCGAATTGGAGGTCTCGAGGGCATGTGATTGGTCCCAGAGTGTGTTTATGGGATTGAATCACAATGAGGATATTATTTATGGTTGTGACTAGGTTACCGCTAGGGCTCGAGACAGGATCATGCTCGATGGTCATTTTTATTTATCTAGGGCTCGGACCAAAGGTAAGAAAACTGCACCCAATATGTTATTAGGGCTTGGCGTAGTTATTGAACATGGTTATGACCATGCTTGGACTGTTTTATTAGAGATGTTAACTGTGTTGTGCATACTTATAATATATAATGCATGCTTATCTGTTTTACTTGATTGAAAGACTTCACTTATGAGTCAAGGGCGGCAATAGCACGTTGAGCGCTGGCCGGTATGGTTAGGCCTTTCTAGAAGTGTGGTATACGCTTGACCGACCCTATGGTCTCTTATAAAATAAAGCGCCAGGTACGCTTGACCAGCTCTAAGGCTGGTTATATAAAGGATAGTAAAATGGGCCCCAGGGTGACTCTACAGTCACTTATCCTAGGAAAATGGGCCCCGGTTTGACTCTATAGTCACTTATCTGGATTGAATGCATGCACGAGTAGGGTTATCACTCGTAGGCATGCTAATTATGATTTTGTAATATATTATTAACTGCTTATGAGCATGTTTAAGTTTTCTTACTGAGCCTTGGCTCACAGGTGCTATGTGGTGCAGGTAAGGGAAAATGGAAGTTGGACTCGCCACGAGTTGGAGAGCTTCGATGGCGGCGTGTACATATGCAGGTTGCTCGACCACCACAACTAGGGATTCACAAAGGAACTAGGGTTAACCCTAATTTTGCCGCTTAGGCTTCCTTGTGTTGTAACCACCCTTTTGGATTGTAAATGACTTTTTAAATGTTTATTTTGGGATCCCATATACGAACTTAAACTTTTTAATGAAATTAAGTTTTCCGTTGACGAATTTTTTTAACCATAATCCGTTAATTACTTCTAGTTACACGTTTATGTCCAAATAACTTGATTAGCAAGTCCAACACTATTCAAAGTACATAGTGTAACGATCTTGGCTATCCAGGGCGTTACAACTTGGTATTAAAGCTGCCAAGGTTGAAGGATTCCTGAAGACGAGGTGGGCATGTACACTCGCCACTAAAGACAAACTCGACTCAGGGTTTGGTAACTATTTATGCGGTTATGTGTTTAACTGCATAAATAGGATATAATTGCCATATCTTTCTGCCTTATTTGGGAGCATGAGATATTCTGATAGAGCCTGACCCTTGAGTACTGTGTGTATGCTAAACATGTGCTTATTAGAACTATCATTGCTTGTGAATGTTAAAGGAACACTTATTAGCGTTGTTATATGTATATGTAGGCCAGGAAATGCTTATTAACACTATTAATATTGGTAAATGTTAAAGAATTGTTTATTAGCATCGTTATATGCTTATAAATGTCGGGAAATGCTTATTAGAACCTTGTATGGATTGATCGAATAATGAACCAGTTATGGTGACTCACAACTTCAGTATAGTAACGTACTTCACCATCTTGCGAAAGTAGTACATACATACATCAATGTGTTGTGAACATAAAAAATGAACAAAGTTAGAGGCAATAATACATGATAAATGAGCAAAGTTAAAATTTTTAAGGAAAGATTGTAACTGGTTTCATTGAAATCACTTACAATGGATTGAGAAGGAAAATTTGTAACTAGTTACAATGAAACCAATTATAGAAACAAGATATAAAAACCAATTACAAAATGGATTGGAATAAAACTTATCAAACTAGTTACATTAAAACAAATAACACAAACATAAAATCAAAATAAAAGAACAAAATAATTAAAAGAAAACAAAAAGAACCCAGAAACTTACACTGGCAGACAGCTTCTCACTAGAAGTCTGAAGGCTATAAAATTACATCTTGTCATGTACTTCTTCTGCGCCGAAAACAAAGTGAGGCTAGATAACTTCATGACCATCAACATATTTACATGCATTCCTGCACAAACAAAAAACAAATTCAAAACAATAAATAATAAAAAATACAAACCAAATATAGAAAATTATGAAACCAGTTATATACCTAGTGTTTGTCCTGAATTAGTAATTTCAGGAGAAACATTCAGGTCAACTAGAAAAGCATCGAATCCACCCACAACATCAACGCCATTCTTTTTCTTAGCAACTAGTTCTGATAAACCAAATTCATTTACATAAGGGGACTTGAAATAACATGATCCTCAGGAAACAAAGATCCACCAACAAAAGCCTACAAACACAATTAAAAAAATGAATATACAAATAAAAAAATTCTTCAACAAACCAAAAAACTTAGCAAAAGCGTCACTCAACAATTGAAAAAATAAATTGATAGGAATTTCCTACAAATCAGGTCAGAAATAAAGTAGAGTAGTAATTGAAACAAGGAAATAGATATTATATTGATAATTCCCAAAAAGTATACACAATCCACTCAATTTATCCATGCCTCACTCAATTTGTTATTCTACCCCTCTAAGTAGTACACAAAATACCATAATACGACTAACTTATCTCACACATAAATCATATGCAATACAACTAATTCCTAGCTTCTTGTTCATTCTCTTTTGTTGACTTAGCAACCTATTGACATTTAGTCTTCTTACGTTTGTATATGTATTGGAGGGGAGGTTTATCACAAACTATCTCATCAGCAGCTGCATGTCCAAAATCACTGGATGCATTACCAACATCACCAGCTGCATTGCTAACATTTTCAAAAGCCTAAACATGCAAGAAAAAAAAGAGTAAACAAATAATAAAGATGATATCCAACAAACAAAAGCATCACTTAATTTTTAGAAAGGGGAAAAATAAAAAAACTACCTCATTTGAATCTCTGTTTCCAACATCACCAACTTCCTTTCCAACTTCTGCAGCTGCATTGGTAACATTATATTCACCAAGGTTCTCATTGAGATTGGCCTCACAATCTTTAGAAGATTCAAAATTTTGGTGAATATTTTGATCCTTGGAATTGCTTTCAGTAAAAGCATGCAAGATGGCAGTAAGTTCATCAAACCTCCCATTAACAAATTCCTTGAAGGAATGCACTTCATTTTTTATTTTTTATTTTTTAAAATCCTTGATTTCATCTTGGTTCTTCTTCAAACAGCCTCCAATCTCTCAAACTTTAACTGCTATAGAAAAAAAAATGTAAAAGCCTAAAGTTTAAAATGAATTGACAAAAAGAAATTTGAAAATAATAACACGAGACAAATATAAGGAACACTATCTGTTCTCTTGACATAGAAGCCACTGACTTCTCAAAAGGAACCTCCGAATCACCAATAATATCCACATACTCAGAAGCTCAAAATCATGGCCTCAAAATTCAAACTCGTCACAATATCAAGTTGCAGCTCAAAATCAGTAGGCACAAGTGGCTTAACTTCCAATTGAAAAAAAAAATTGCAACAAATAAATAAATAAATTGAGACCAGTTACACAGTTTACAAATATTAAAGAAAGGCAGTAACAAACAAGGCGAAACTAGTTACACTGAAATTTGGTAAAACAATATCAGAAAGATGTAAACAGTTACACTCAAAAATTATTAAACAACAATGAAAAAATGTAACCAGTTACCTTCTCTTGGTTAACAAACTTTCAAGGAAGATAGTTATATGAAATGTGATCTTTCCTGTGCCATTTTAGAATTCTTGGATACACATCACAAAATTTTACACAAATCCCATCAGACAATTGCAGAAGCGTCTCATAAATTAAAACAAGAAAAGCAAGTGGATACCCCAATAACTTATAAGAGTGTAATTCTAAACCCCCATTTTCCTTCTTAGATCATGATAACTCTACAAAATAAAGTTATTTTACCACATTTTTTTATGCTAATTGTTGCTTAGTATTTGAGTTTTTAAGTAACTTACTAAGCTTTTTTAAGTAATTTTAAATTTATTAGGTTTATTTTAATTTTATAGATTTTTGTGTATTTTTATAGTTATATTATTGTAAAATGTTATAGTTTAATTATTTAAAATTAATTTTGTAAGTTAGAAGTAAAAAGATGTAATTTTGAGCTTAAATATTTAAGTAAATTAAGTTTTAATTAATATTTTCATGGAACTTATATATTTTGGTATTGAAAATATTTAGTTATAATTTAATTTATGTTATTTTTATAGAGAATTTGTTGCATTTTTTTATCTTGAAAAGCAAGAATAATGAAGGGAAAGAGATGGCATTTTCAAGGAAAGAAATGAGAAAATGATATTATTGAAATATCAAAAGAGCTATTGGCCCAAGCTGCCAAGAAGCCCTTCAGCAACCGTGGGCCTCCTGCCCAGCCACTCGCCCCAACCGATTCTCTCTACCAGCCCAACCGTGGCCTAAACTTCATGCTGCCTCTTCCGAAGCACCCAGCCGCATCCCTGCCTCCAGTCGTGGCCATCTCCTTCCAGCTGCCACCTGATGCTTGCCTCCCCAGCCGCCTGGGCCTACTCCACTCGGCCCAACACCCCACTCCAAGCTTTCTTCACCAGCCAGCTCTTCCACCAGCCCACCAAAGCAGCCCCAGGCCCACCTTCGGTTTCCCCTCACAAGTCACCAAGCCACCAACAAGTTCCCTTGAGGCCATAATTTGTACTTTTTGTCCCCCTTTGTCCAAAAATGCCAACTTTTTACCCACACATTTCCATAAATTTTACCCAAAATCATCATCACTCCTACAAATTACCCCTACTTGCCATATTATTACTAGTTTAATTAATTTAATCAATTTAATTAATTTCAACTGATTATTTTAATAATCTCATTTTTGCTATAAATAAGGGTTTTCAATACCATTTTAGGGTGCTTAATTTTTTGTTACCATATTCTTTTATCCTATTTTCTCTCTACCATTCTCTCTTCCATTTTGGGTTTTTCAAGAACATTTTGCAAGTATGTATGTCATTTATTTTGTAATTTCTACTCTAGTTATGTGCTTCTAATCTTTTTCATAAGATTATTAAGATCATGATGAAGCAACTTGTAACTATGTAATATTTATATTGTATGTTGATTTCCCTTGTAATGCAACAAAGTTTATGGATTTTTCTTCTTCATATATGTCTTTCATCTTTAATATCTCATATTTTTTATTGTTAGATAATATACACTTTGTTCTTCATTTTGCAAAAACATAATATTCTTTGTGTAAGATGTGTCATTAAATTGTACACATCTATGCTTAGAACAAAAATATTATGTTTTGCCTTATAAATAATGTTATTTGACTCTTTTTTTGTTTCATTAGGTTGATTCACATTAAATACCTATAAATTATAATTTTTGAAAAGTGAAGAAAAATCCTATCTTTTTAGAAGTAATTTGTGCTTAAAATTATAAATCTATTTGGAAAATGTTAGTTTGATTTATTTTAACTATCACTAAAACTTGAGAATCAATATACTAATAAATATTATTAAACTTACATTTTGTGGATTCTAGTATCTTAATAATCTTTTCTTTTAACACTTATTTTCAAATCATTATTGGTTTATTTTTATTCTCTTAAATAGCTTTATTTTTCAATATTTTATTTTATGTTCATAACATTAAAACTCATCAATCTTTGGAGCTAGGTTAGAATTTATTACTTTTGATTTAAAATAGTTTTCTTTTTTATTTTAGACAACTCCTTTGGGTTCGATCTCGTGCTTACACGAACACTATATTCCATATACGATTTGTGCGCTTGCGAGTATAAATTTTTAAAACATACCCGTTTTGGGTCCATCAAGTTTTTGGCGCCATTGCTGGGGAGTTACAAGAGAAAATAAACGAAATTTTATCTCAAGGTTAGCGAATTCTTCTACTAGTTATTTTAATTTTTTTGCACTTAAACAAAAAAAGAAAAAAAACTATATATACAAAAACATAAAATATATATATATAAAACTGTTGACGGTGAAATCTTATCAACGAAATTAGATCGGAAAACTCAAAGGTAAATAAGGTGATGTTTAAATGAGAACTTAGAATGGACTTATAGAAGGATAAACACATATCAACAATGGAGTAAAAACTGTATTGCTTAATAGCTTCAGCTTACAATGAATTTTCCAACCCCTTATTCAGAGGGGTCAAGCTCTATTTATAGCTGGGCTCTAATGGCCCCTTAGACATGGTGGTCCCTCGGGACAAAATAGTACATGAGTACACTGTCAGGACAATGGCACAGGGGGTAGTGGTGTCGGAAGAGTGGTGGTCTGCTCTAGTATGTGTCAGGGGTCTGCAAAAGTACTCCTGCCTTGGTACCACATTATGCCCCCACTACTTGTCGGGTACTGACCTCATAAGCGCGCTGAGGGAGTCCTGACCATGTACCATTCTTGTACTCCCACTACCTGTCTGGCATGGACACCATATCCGTACTCTGACTCTTCTTAGTCTGTAGGCTCACTCCGTGTCTCTCCTGACTTCATGTCGAATCGTTGTGAGGCCCTTTCTCACTTTACATCTCATGGGACTCACAGGGAGAGTGGTGCCCCATTGGTGGCGCTTTTCTTAGGAAAGGAGGTAGGGCCTCTTCAATGGGGCCTACTGCGTGTGCGGTGTGGCATGACGCTTATGCATGTGATTAGGATCTCACCTTGTGAGACCATTGCTTTGCAGCCTTCATGCGCGAGACCCTTGGTGCGTGGCAATGGGGTGCTTGGTGCGAGACCCACGCTGCGGCTGCGTGAGGCCATGGGAATGTCTACGCGAGGCGCACCTGGGCGAGGCCCTGAGAACGCCTACGTGAGGCGCACCTGGGCGAGGCCACGAGAACGCCCACGCGAGACGCACCTGGGCGAGGCCCTTAGGCGCGAGAGACGGCTTCGCGAGACACATGGCCTCGCTGTGCGAGGCTTGGGGGTGAGACGCCAGGCGCGAGGAGTATGGCCTCGCTGTGCGAGGCTTGGGGGCGAGATGTCAGGCACGAGGCGCATGGCCTCATTGTGCGAGGCTTAGGGGCGAGACGCCAGACGCGAGGCGCATGGCCTCGTTGTGCGAGGCTTGGAGGCGAGACGCCAAGCACGAGGTGCATGGCCTCGCTGTGCGAGGCTTAGGGGCGAGACGCCAGGCGCGAGGAGCGCCTCTTGAGTGAGACGCATGGGTGTACGACACCCTTGGCGCGCAGCGTGCCTCCGGATGCGAGACTATTCCTCGCGAGGTACAAGGTGGGCTCGTGGGTCATTGGCGCGAGACACTCGTAGAACCCCAAGTGCCTCTTCGTGAAATGCGGGTGATAGGCTCGCGAGACGGGGGGTCTCGTGAGGTGCCTGGGTACTTGGTGCCCTTTGCATGCAGATAGGTGTATGTCCCGGGTGTCTTTGGCAGTGTTTACACGTGTGAGTGCATCTTGACCCATGAGCACGTCAACCTCGCGCGGGCACGACACTATGTGACGGCCTTGTGCACCTATCCTCTTGCAATATTCATTGTGGCCCCTTAGCTTAGTAGGGCAAAACCTTATGGCTCATAACGTGTTGTTTCTCATGAGACAATCTCCTGTATTCAAAAAGGCCTACAGGCTCGAGCCCAATAGCATGACTAAGTGACCTTTATCCCTGTGTTCCAACCAGGGACTAGAGATTTTTTATTTGGTGGATTTTTGGCATCCACATATATATATCTATAAAAACTAAAAAAGAAAAAGATAAAAAAAAAATTTGGGACGGTTCTACCACCCATAAAAAAAAACTTACTTATATATTTATATTTATTTATTTTTTTAGTTGACGGCACTTGTGCCTCCTATCTATCTTTTTAATTTTTATAGTCGATGGCACTTGTGCCTCCTAATTTTCTTATAATTTTATTTCTTTTATATCTTTGTTAGTTGACGGCACTTGTGCCTCCTAACCTTTGTTATAATTTTCTTTATTTATCTTGTTGTAGTTTTTATTTTATTTAATTATTGTAAGTTACTAGTTGATGGCAATTTTGCCTCCTAGTCTTTTATTTTATGTTTTAATTGATGGCACTTGTGGCTCCTAATTTTTACCTTAATTTTGTTATGGTTGATCGCTATGCCTCCTTACTCTTGCCTAAATTTTAGTCTTATTTAATTTTGCCTTATTTTTCTTTACCTTTTATCATATTATTCTGTAATTGTGAAAAAAAATACTTGAAAAAAAAAAAAGGAAAACCTAAATCTTGTCCTTTCACCATAAGCAATTTTTGCTTAAAGGAAATTTGAACAAAATTCTCAATCTGCCTCTACTAATTAACCTCGGGGAGTTGTTAGTAGTGCGCGAGTAAGTGGAATCAAATAGGCATGGGGACAAATAAACCATAAGAATTATATTGTTGTGAAATCTCTAAAAATTATAAGTATGCTCTGTGGTTGCGGTTTTAACTGATCTTCCACATCAGCAATTGTTTGTTTGAGATTATCTTTGTTGTCTTGTTTGTTAAAATTGTATGCATCATTGGGAACGTAACTCTAAAAATTGATTAGTAAAAAGACGTTTATCTTTGTTTGAAATTGAAAGTGTTAGTAAAAATTTGAGCATCATGGAACCAATTGCTAATCCTGTTGATGAAAATGTTGTGCCTGAAAAAACTTTGCTTGAATATTTTGCACCTATTTCATCTAATGCTCCTTCATGCAATGTTTTTCCTACAACTTCTGCTACTCATTTTGAGCTTAAACCAACAATCATTCAATTGTTGCCATCTTTTTATGGGTTAGATAGAGAAGATCCTTACATGCATGTAAAAGATTTCTTAGAAATTTGCTCAACATTTAAATTTCAAAAAATTTCTGATGAGTCGGCCAGACTAAGATTATTCCATTTTTCATTAAAAGAAAAATAAAAAGCTTGGTTAAATTCCCTTCCAACAGGGTCTATAACTACATGGGATCAACTTTATAATAAATTCTTGCTGAAATTTGTTTCCTATGTCTAAAACTGATAGTCTAAGGAGAGAAATCTCTGAGTTTTTTCAAAAAGATAATGAAGAGTTTTATGAATGTTGGGAAAAACTTAAAGATTTATTATGAAAATGTCCACATCATAGTTTTGAAAAATGGAGACTTTCAAAATATTTGTATGATGGTTTGACTCCCTCTAATCGTCAAATGATTCAATCTATGCATACTGGAATTTTTTTAAAATTTCAAGGACAAGAGGCGTGGGACGCCCTTGAAGATTTATCTGTCGATTCACAACAATGGAATTATTTTGATCCTAGGTCTAGGTCAACTAATTAACCAAAAAGATGAGGAAGGTATGAAGTAAAAGAAGAATTAGACTTAAGAACATCCTTAGACAAATTAGTAAGAAAATTAGAAGCTTTAGCCATAAGCCAAACTATAAACTCCAATACAACCAAGAAAAGATGTTTGTTCTATATGCTCTAGTCATTGCCATAATGCCCAATCATGTCCTTCCTACCAAGAAGTCTTTTCTAAGGAGGCCAATGCACTTCATGCTTATGGGAAACCAAATGATAGCCCATTTTCATCCACCTACAATCCAAATTGGAGAAACCATCCGAACTTTTCATGGAGACAAAACCAACCCCAAATGAATCAAGGGCACCAATACAACACACAAAACCAAGCTCATGCCCTACAAAATCAACCATATCTACAACAAAGAAAACCTTCCTTAGAAGATACTTTACAACAATTTATGCAATCCACTCAACAAATCCTACAAAATCAGTCTCAATCAATTACCAAACTCGAGACACAAGTAGGAAAACTCGCCACTACTTTAGCTGATAGAGAAAAGGAACATTCCCTAGTCAACATATCCCTAATCCAAAAGGTCAATATGAGAGAGGAAAGTCTAGTCATAATGGAGAAGTCAAATCCATTTCAACTCTTAGGTCCGGAAAGAACATTGTCAAACCCGATTACATACCCGAGGTTGAAAACGAAAAAGAAAAAGAAAAGAGTCAGCCTTCTAGTTCTAATCCCAATGACTCTTCAAACAAGGAAACTCCAATCCATCCTTTCATTCCAAAAGCCCCATTCCCACAAAGATTACTTCCAATTAAAAAAGGCGGCCAATATAATGATATCTTAGAAGTTTTTAAACAAGTTAGTATCAATATCCCTTTCTTAGATGCGATTAAGCAAATTCCTCCCTACTCTAAATTTTTAAAGGATCTTTGTTAAAAGAAACACTAATGTTCCTAAAAATGTGTTTTTAACTGAACAAGCTAGTTCCATTATTTAATATAAGAGTCTTGTTAAATATAAAGATCCTGGGTGTCCCACAATTTCATGCATTATTGGTGATCATTTTATTAACAAGGCTTTACTTGATATGGCTGCTAGTGTGAATTTATTGCCTTATTCTGTTTATAAGCAACTTGATCTTGGTGAGCTAAAACCTACCTCTATAACTCTTCAATTAGCCGATCGTCTGTGAAAATTCCTAGAGGCATTATAGAAGATGTTTTGATAAAAGTTGATAAATTTTATTTTCCTATTGACTTCATTGTTCTTGATACTCAACCTGTGGAAAATATGCATGCTCAAATTCCTATCATTTTAGGTAGACCATTCTTAGCTACATCTAATGCAATCATAAATTGTCGTAATGGTGTTTTGAAATTATCTTTTGGAAATAATCTTTTGGAAATATGACTGTTGAATTGAATGTATTTAATGTTGTTAAATCCGTTGAGTGAGAGGAAGAGCATGAAGTTAACATGATAGATAGTATTTGTGAAGATGATGGAAATGACTTACTTGACTTTTGTGAAAAATACTTTGGTATGAACTTGCATGTTGATGACTCTAATGACGATGTGAATTCTTTACTAGAGTCTATACCCTTAAATGAAACCAAAGATGAACCTTTTTCACCCTTAGATCATGTTCAATCAATTTCTGAGTCTCCAAAGTTAGACCTTAAACGTTTACTAGAAAATTTAAAATATGCTTTTCTAGGAGAATCTGAAACCTTACCTATTATCATAGCATCCGCCTTAGATAAATAATAAGAAGATAAATTGTTAGATGTCCTTAGAAAACATAAAGAAGCCATAGGTTGGACCATTGGAGACATTAAAGGAATCAGTCCATCCATATGTATGCATAGAATCCATCTAGAAGAGAATGCTAAAACCTCTCGGGAATGTCAAAGAAGGCTAAATCCAAATATGAAAGAAGTAGTTAGAGACAAGGTCATAAAATTGTTAGACATAGGTATCATTTACCCTATTTCTGATAGTCAATGGGTTAGTCCAGTTCAAGTTGTGTCTAAGAAGTCTGGGATCACAGTTGTTGACAATGAGAAAAATGAATTAATCCCTACTAGAGTACAAACGGGCCATGCTGGTTTCTATAGACGATTTATAAAAGACTTTAGCAAAATTTCTCGGCATTTTATTGTTAGAAAAATATGTATTTGCCTCAATGGAAATTGATAATAATAATTACAACTCTATGCAAAATATTACAATAGACAAGGTTGATCAAATAAAGTGTTACAACTCTATAACTGAAAATACAAATGAATAAAAGAAGAAGAAGAATAGAATAGTGAAAATACAACTCAAAGCAAAATGTTACAAGCAAAGTAAAATGTTTGAAATAAAGAAAAGAAGATTACAACTCAAAACAAGAAATACAAATAAACAAAAGAGAAGAATATGAAGATGAAGAGAAATAGAATAGAAAGAAAGAACAAACAAATTAAATAGAATCAACTCTCACTCACACTACCAAAGTGAAGAGTGTTGGGAATCACCCACTTGAACATGGTTTGAAACCTTTGTCCAAAAGCTTATTTCCCCCTAACTCAAGCACTAAGGGATCTCTCACAGATTATAGGAAATGCTTTCTGGAATAATCAAGCCTCAAGGTGTTTCTAGCCAAGTGCTCTAATGGATATAAATGTTGTGTCTTTCAAGTGAGCTATAGGCTCCTATTTATAGAGTTTTGAGACACCCTTTGAATTTTAAATTCCACCAACCCCCATGGCTGTTACCAATGTTTAATTGGATTAATATGGAATTAAAAATGAGATTTGAGAGTTATTTGAGTTTTTTGAGCCGTTCAACAAAGATTGAAAAAAATGAAAAAAAAATGGTCAGTTTTTGGCCTGTGGCCGCGACCAGAGACATTGGTGGCCGCGGCCACTAGTCTCTGTCCCACAGGCTGCGGCCACCAACATTCAGTGGCCGCGGCCATTGACCATTTTCAGCACTTAAAATTGTGATGTTTTTCCAAACAGTTCCAAACCCTCCCAAATGATTTTGTAACACTCAAAACACATTATTGGGGTTAAAATCATATCTCTAATAGCCATTTCTCAAATGGCTTTATGAAATTAATCTCAATATTGTGTAACACCAAATTTACACAATAAATGGTAATATTTGGAAGTTACAAATTTGTAGCACCAAATATGTTACATTATTTGGATATATCTCATATATCTAAATATTGTAACTCTCTATTATATGTTACAATATGTGATACTCTTTGTCACATTTATTTAATCTAAAACATTATATTATAATATAATATAATATTACATTATATTATAAAATAATATAGCATTCCCCCACTAGATTAAATAGTTATCTATTGTAACACTTATTTAATCAATCATTATATTTTAAATTATAACATACCCCCCACTTGATTAAATAAGAACTCTCTCTTATAGGAGTCATTGCATTAGTGCATAAAGCAAAGTGTTTTTCAACTTGAACTTTACTATAGTGTAATTATCACAAAATTTGTCGAAAATTTGGTTGCACTAGGCATTGAACCATCTTTTCATGATAACAAATCGGTCATAACACATACACCTTTGCGATGTTCACTTGAGACCTCTATGTCTCGCTTTGCACCGTTAATGCCCATGTGCACTTTCCATTCATGGACGTTCTTGAGAATACTCCCAATTCTCATGAGAGGTGGCATCACCCCTAGGTCCATATATGTAGAATTCTTACAGTATTTTGTTACCAAAAATACTTGTCTTTACAAGACTGAATTCTATTAAAAAACCTTTCAGTTTTAACCCTCCACTTGGTAACACACAAGTACTCAATATCTCAGATGGGACTTGTTTTGACTACAACTAATATTCACTTGATTGACTTGTTGTTACCTATTGAACCTAACACTAGTTGAATAACTAGTGTTAAGATAGGTTACCATCAATCGTGAATCTCTTTAGGGAGTTTAAGTCCCATCCCTCGAGATGATGCAGCCACTAAATCTCTCGTTAGTGGCTTAGTGAAAGGATCCGCCAGATTTTCACTTGTTCTCACATAGGATATTGAGATGACTCCTCTTTGAATCAATTCTCTTACATATCCATGTCTTAGACTAATATGTCTAGACTTCCCATTATACACTCCGCTGTATACTCTAGCCAATGTCGCTTGGCTATCACAATGTATCGATATAGTAGATACATTCTCTTTGATTAGGGGAATCTCTATCAACAGATCCCTTAACCATTTGGCCTCTTTGCCGGTAGCAGCTAGAGCTATGAACTCTGCTTCCACAGTGGAATAAGATATACACGTTTGTTTCTTGGAACCCCAAGAAATTGCACCTCCACCAAGTGTAAATACCCAACCAGTTGTGGACAAGTTGTCCCCAAGATTTGATATCCAACTTGCATCTGTATATCCTTCTAAAATTGAAGGAAATTTGGATTAGTGAAGGCTTAGTCCTTTGGTTTTCTTGAGATAACCTAGGACTCTTCCAATTGCCTTCCAGTGATCCACACTTGGATTACTTGTAAACCTACTAAGTTTACTTACCGCAAATGCTATATCAGGTCTAGTACATTGGGCAGCGTACATTAGACTCCCTATAGCACTAGCGTACTCCAATTGAGCCACTGCTCTTCCTTCATTTTTCTCTAGTTTTACACTATGATCGAATGGAGTATTGGCATCTTTAACCTTGAGATGGTTAAATTTGTTCAATACTTTCTCAACATAGTGGGCTTGCCCTAACGCAAAACCCCCACTATGTTTCTTTACTTTGATACCAAGTATGGTGTCAACTTCTCCAAGATCTTTCATCTTGAAGGTTGATGATAGAAACCTTTTCGTTTCTTCTATCTCTTTCATGCTATTACTTAGAATAAGCATGTCATCCATGTATAAGCAAACAACGATCACATATCCCTTACAAGTTTTGGAATACAAACACTTGTCTCCATTGTTATGTCTAAATCCATTAGACATGATGGCTTGATCAAATTTCTCATGCCATTGCTTAGGAGCTTGTTTCAATCCATATAAGGATTTTACAAGTCTACAAACTTTATGTTCATATTTTGGTAGGACAAACCCTTCGGGTTGTTCCATATAGACCTCCTCATTGAGGTTACCATTAAGGAATGCCGTTTTGACATCTATTTGATGAACATACAAGTTGTGTATAGAAGCTAAAGCGAACAAAATTCTTATAGAAGTTGTTCTTGCAACAGGCGCATAAGTATCGAAATAATCGATACCCTCTTTTTGCCTAAACCCTTTAGCTACTAATCTAGCTTTAAAGGTTTGGATAGTGCCATCAGTGTGGTATTTTCTCCTAAATACCCACTTACACCCAATTGGATTAGACCCCGATGGGAGGTCTACCAATTCCCAAGTGTTATTGGAAAGAATAGAATCCATCTCATCATTGATGGCTTCTTTCCAAAATGCACTATCTCTCGATTGCATAGTGTTGACCCTGATTTTGGTCAACTGACACGAAGTAAAAAATGCTTGATGTGGACAGATATGTTGAAATGAGAATGATGACAAAAACAATAAAGCAGACAAGAATTTATAGTTGTTCGGCCCCAGAATCTGGTAATAACCTACGTCCACTTGAGCTGTTATTGATATAAGATTCAAAGGAGTGATCAAAGAACTAGGGTTCAATGAGTTTCACAAACCTCTGAAGAATAAAACAATATATCAAATATGATAACTCTAATACACTCATAAAACACTAATCTCAGATAATTCGAAAGCCAAAAGTCCCTCCCCTTGAGCTATCTTTCTCTATTTATAGGCTCAAGGAAGATTACATTAATTTGTTACAGATATTCTTTCCTAAATAATCAAATACTCAGGAAATCATGGGAGATAATTTCGAATATGATTATAACTGCATAAGATTTTCTCCAAATATAGCGAGTATACGACCAGGCTGGTCGTATATAAAGATTGAGCGTTGTGCCATAGACATCTTCCTGGTCGATGGTCGAACAAGACTCCTGCCAGATGTCAGCCACATGTATTAAACGTCTGCCATGTCATCCATGCCTGTTTTTTAGATAACACATAGCTTCTCTATAAGTCTTAGGATCATCCTCAACGAGAAGCACAATAGGAATTTTCCTAGTAACTTCCTCTCTATTTCCTTCTACTAAGTAGAATGGAATTCGTTGAGAATCTATCGCATCCACTACTAGACTTTTATGATTTTTAAGCCTTTGACTTCTTCTAGGTTTAAAGGGTTACTTTACATCCTTTTGAGAATTCTCCTCTTGAGAATCAACTTTGGATGTAGAAGCATGAGAATTGTTCTCATATAACAAATTCTCCTTTAGAGATGTTGAAGCTTGAGAATTATTGTGACATAACATATTCTCAAAAAATTCAACTTCTCTAGATTCAATCACAATATTAGACTATAAGTCTAATAGCCTATAAGCTTTACTATTGTTGGCATAACCAAAAAAAGCACACTTTATGGCTCTTGAACCTAACTTTGTTCTATTAGGTTCATTTTTCTTGCAATATGCAAGACATCCCCACACTTTGAAGTACCCTATGTTGGGTTTTCTTCCTTTCCATAAGTCATATGGAGATGTCTCATTTTTCTTCATCGATATTCAATTAAGAATGTGACAAGCGGTTAAAAGCGCTTCACCCCATTAGTTGAAGTTCAACTTAGAAAACACCAACATAGAATTTATCATCTCTAGATAAGTCCTATTTTTCCTTTCAGCAACACCATTGTGTTGTGGTGTATAAGGTGCAGTGCACTCATGAATTATACCATTTTCTTCACAAAATGTATTGAATTCATTAGAGAAGTACTCTCCTCCTCTATCACTTCTTAGCACCTTAATCTTTTTATTTAGTTGATTTTCAACTTCTAATTTATACAATTTAAAAGCATCAAAAGTTTCATCTTTATGCTTTAAAAGTAACAGATAGGTATATCTACTAAAATCATCTATAAAAGTAAGAAAATACATTTTACCACCTCTAGTTAAAACACTATTTAATTTACAAAGATCACTATGGATTAAATCTAGTAAATTAGATGATCTTTCTACACTAGGAAATGGTTTCTTAATCCTTTTTGCATTAACACATGTTTCACATTTACCATAGTTTTTAATATTGCATGCAATCATACCACATTTACTACTCTCTTTATGGTTGAAAAACCTATATGCGATAGTCTAAGATGCCACAAAAATAAAAAATCATACTCAACAATATAGGCGGAATTAGCATTTTGATTGATAACATTGAAAGTTACATCATTGGTGCACAATTTAACCATTCCCTCACAAGAGTACCCTTTTCCCAAGAATACATTTGATTTTGTAAGTATAAGTTTACCGGACTCAAAAACGGCTTTAATGCCGGGCTTGCCAAGCAAATCACCATTTACCCAGTTTCTACTCATTTCGGGAACATAAAGTACATTCACTAATGTAACTTTCTTCCCGGAGGTGAAGTAGACTTCAATAGTACCTTTGCCGAGTACCTTGGATTTGCCCTCATTGCCCATTTGTATCTCATGGTTTCCCTTTGACTCTTCAAAGGTCTTGAACAATGATTTATCATAGGTGACATGGACGGTGGCACATGTATCATATCACCACCCTTTCACCTTGCCTTGGACCGCATTCACCTCACTAAGGGTAACAACTATGTTTTCCTCTTGAGTTGCGTTCACCTTAGGTCCTTGTTGGTCTTTTCTCTGCCTACACTCTCTAGCACAGTGACCCTATTTCCTACACACAAAGTAAGGACCTTTCTTGCCCTTAAACTTGTTTGGGTTGGTTTTTGGACCCAAAGGTTTCTCGTTACCCATTTTCCCTTTGTTTTTGGGATGTTTTGGTTGTGACACCGCATTTGCTTTGGAAGTCTCTCCATTAGACCCCTCCACAAGTTTATCTCTACATATCGATTCCTCTTCGATTCGAATATGCTTTTGGATCTCCTCCAAAGAATAATCCTCATTTTTATGAAGGATTATTTTCATATAGCTCTTCCAAGTTGGTGGTAATTTAGCCACTATAGCACCAACTTGAAAGGCATCGGGAAGCTCAATCTTTAAAAATTTCAGTTTGTTAACAATTATTTGCAATTCATGAATTTGAGGAAGAATAGGTTTATCACCAAAAAATTTGAAATCGAAGTATTGAGATATCAAAATTTTTTTGGTACCTTCCTCTTCCGCCTTAAAATTTTTCTCAAGTGCATCTCATATCTCCTTGGCCGGTTTGGTCTCGGTGTAGAGGTCATAGAGCTTATCGGAAAGGGCATTGAGGATATGACCCCTACAAAGGAGATTGTCCTCCTCCCTCTTCCTTCTCTTCTCCACCTCCTTGGGAGTGTCCTTGTCGGATGGTGTTGGGAGAGGTTCTAGAATGGATTCTAGAATGTAGGTGATTTTGAGAGTGGTCAAAAGGAATATCACCTTGTCTTGCCACCTGGTAAAATTGGATCCATCAAACCTATCCAACCTCACTAGGTCTTGATTCATTATCTTGATGGTCTCACCTTCCATTGAAACAAACAAGGGAGTAAGCTTTTGAATGTTAGAAAAATATGTATTTGCCTCAATGGAAATTGATAATAATAATTACAACTCTATGAAAAATATTACAATAGACAAGGATTGATTAAATAAAGTGTTACAACTCTATAACTGAAAATACAAATGAACAAAAGAAGAAGAAGAAGAAGAAGAAGAATAGAATAGTGAAAATACAACTCAAAGCAAAATGTTACAAGTAAAGTAAAATATTTGAAATAAAGAAAAGAAGATTACAACTCAAAACAAGAAATACAAATAAACAAAAGAGAAGAATATGAAGATGAAGAGAAATAGAATAGAAAGAAAGAACAAACAAATTAAATAGATGCAACTCTCGCTCACACTACCAAAGTGAAGAGTGTTGGGGATCACCAACTTGAACAAGGTTTGAAACCTTTGTCCAAAAGCTTATTTCCCCTAACTCAAGCACTAAGGGATCTCTCACAGATTATAGGAAATGTTTTCTGGAATAATCAAGCCTCAAGGCATTTCTAGCCAAGTGCTCTAATGGATAAAAATGTTGTGTCTTTCAAGTGAGCTATAGGCTCCTATTTATAGAGTTTAGAGACACCTTTTGAATTTCAAATTCCACCAACCCCCATGGTTGTTACCAATGTTTAATTGGATTAATATGGAATTAAAAATGAGATTTGGGAGTTATTTGGGTTTTTTGAGCCGTTCAACGAAGATTGAAAAAACTGAAAAAATGGTCAGTTTTTGGCCTGTGGCCGCGACCAGAGACATTGGTGGCGGCCACTAGTCTCTGTCCCACAAGCCGCGGCCACTGGCCATTTTTAGCACTTAAAATTTTGTTGTTTTTCCAAATGGTTCTAAACCCTCCCAAATGATTTTGTAACCCCCAAAACACATTATTGGGGTTAAAATCATATCTCTAACAGCCATTTCTCAAATGGCTTTATGAAATTCATCTCAATATTGTGTAACACCAAATTTACACAATAAAGGGTAATATTTGGAAGTTACAAATTTGTAACACCAAATATGTTACATTATTTGGATATATCTCATATATCTAAATATTGTAACTCTTTATTATATGTTACAATATGTGATACTCTTTGTCACATTATTTAATCTAAAACATTATATTATAATATAATATAATATTATATTATATTATATTATAAAATAATATAACATTTATGCCATTTACTTGGAAAAGAAAATGCTTTTGTCTTTAATAATAATTGCCATGTTGCCTTTGAAAAGTTGAAAAATTTGTTGACTACTGCTCCCATTATTCGACCTCCTGACTGGAAAATACATTTTGAAATAATGTGTGATGCTTCTGATTATGCTATAGGTGCTATCTTAGGATAAAGACTTGAAAAAATACCTCATGTAATTTACTACGCTAGCACAACTTTAAATGATGCTCAATTAAATTATTCCACAACGAAGAAAGAATTGCTTGCTATTGTTTTTGCATTGGAGAAATTTAGGTCTTATCTGTTAGGATCTAAAATTATTGTATATTCTGATCATGCTGCATTAAAATATCTCTTATCGAAAAAAGATGCTAAGTCTCGTTTGATCCGTTGGATCCTGCTTTTACAAGAATTCGACTTAGAAATACGTGATAAAAAAAGATTTGAAAATGTTGTTGCTGATCATTTATCTAGACTAGTTGTTGAAACTATACATGATTCCACTCCTATCGCTGAAACTTTTCCTGGTGAACAATTGATGCATGTTTCTTCCTTGCCTTGGTATGTTGATATTATTAATTATTTGGTCACTAAAGAAATACCATCTCATTGGTCTAATCATGATAAATCTAAATTTTATTCTGAGGTGAAAATTTTTATTTGGGATGATCCTTACTTGTTTAAATACTGCCCTGAACAAATAATTAGAAGATGCATTCCAAATTGTGACCAATCTAAAATCATATCTTTTTGTCATGATCATGCATGTGGAGGACATTTTAATGGTAAGAAAACAACTGCTAAAGTTTTACAATGTCGTTTTTATTGGCCTACTATCTTTCACGATACATATGTTTATTGTAAAGCTTGTGAACATTGCCAAAAGTTAGGAAGTTTAACTAAAAGAAATATGATGCCTTTAAATCCTATTCTTATTATTGACATATTTGATGTTTGGGGCATTGATTTTATGGGACCTTTTCCTAACTCTTTTGGTAATCTTTATATTCTTGTTGGAGTTGATTATGTGTCAAAATGGGTTGAAGCTATTGCATGCCACACTAATGACCACAAAGTTGTGCTTTGGTTTTTGAAAGAAAATATATTTTCTTGTTTTGGTTCACCACGTGCTATAATTAGTGATAACGGTACACACTTTTGTAATAAGCCATTTGAACATTTGATGAAACAATATGGCATTACACATAAAGTCTCAACACCATATCACCCATGAACTAGTGGTCAAGTTGAAGAGTCTAATAGGGAAGTTAAGCACATTTTAAAGAAAACTATGAATCAAACTAGGAAAGATTGGTCCTTAAGACTCACTGATGCATTATGGGCGTATCGTACCGCGTACAAAACACCCATTGTCATATCACCCTATAGACTTGTGTATGGGAAGGCGTGCCATTTACCTGTTGAGTTAGAACATAGAGCATTTTGGGCAATTAAGCAGTTAAAAATTTTTTTAGACAAGGCAGGTGAAAAACGAAAGCTTCAACTAAATGAACTAGACGAAATTAGGAATGATGCATATGACTATTCAAAAAAATATAAAGATTGTATGAAATTTTACCATGACAAAAATATTTTGAGAAAAGATTTTTCTCCAGGTCAGAAAGTCCTTTTATACAACTCTCGTTTGCATTTATTCCCGGGAAAGTTACACTCTAGGTGGTCCGGTCTTTACATTGTTCGTACTGTTTTTCCACATTGAGCTATTGAAATTGAAAATCCTAAAAATGGTGATCTATTAATGGACAAAAATTAAAACCATTCTTAGAGTTAAAAACCGATGAAGTGGATGAGATCCTCCTTGAGGACCCTGTTTACCATGCTCTTTGATTCCTATTTGATCTTGATAACTTGTGTTTTATTTGTTTTGTTTGTTTTATGTGTGATTTAATTTTTGTTTGTTGTATCTTTTATTCTATTAGCGATGCACCATATCGAGGTACGATCATTCTAAACTCAAAACTCTTGTCAATTTTAATTTATATTTATATTTTGACATATTGAGGACAATGCTTAAATTAAGCTTGGGGGTATCAAGTTTATATGATTATTATCATTAAGGAGAGTATGATTTATTGTGTTTATGTTTTGCGTTGTTTTTATTTTTTATGTTTTGTGTTAATTTTTGTTTTTATTTATGTTTGTTTGAAAAAAAAAAAGAATATTTTTATATATATATTTATTTGTTTTGTTGTCTTGTTAAAAAAAATATAATTTAATTGTTCATTTTCATAAAAATTCAAAAAAAAAAAATTGGTGATATTTTTCATTTCAATGATAAAAATCTTGATTGAGTTTGAATTTAATTCTCTTAAAAATATGAATAATTTTTAGTCTTTGTCTTTAATTATTGGGTCAATTTTGCTTATAACAAAAATTACATTTTTCATAATAAGAACACTCTTATTTCTTATAAGTTTAAGTGAAAAATAATTTTAATGAAAACCCATTTTTAAAAAGTGAAATTGACAATTTAATTAATTACATAAGCTTAACTTTTATTCATAATAAATTTTGAGATTTATTTTCATTGTGCAATTTTTGAGAAAATCATTTTTATATCACCAATAAAAAAAATGTGTGTTTTAATTTTTTTTTTTTTTGCTTGAGGACTAGCAAAACTTTAAGTTTGGTGTGATAACTCTACAAGATAAAGTTATTTTGCCATATTTTTTATGCTAATTGTTGCTTAATCTTTGAGTTTTTAAGTAACTTACTAAGTTTTTTGAAGTAATTTTGAATTTATTGCGTTTATTTTAATTTTATAGATTTTTGTGTATTTTTATAGTTATATTATTGTAAAATGTTATAATTTAATTATTTAAAATTAATTTTGTAAGTTAGAAGTAAAAAGATGTAATTTTGAGCTTAAATATTTAAGTAAATTAAGTTTTAATTAATATTTTCATGGAACTTATATTGTATATTTTGTTATTGAAAATATTTAGTTTTAATTTAATTTATGTTATTTTTGTAGAGAATTTGTTGCATTTTTTGCTCTTGAAAAGCAAGAATAATGAAGGGAAAGAGATGGCATTTTCAAGGAAAGGAAGGAGAAAAATGAAATTATTGAAATATCAAAAGAGCTATTGGCCCAAGCTGCCAAGAAGCCCTTCAGCAACCGTGGGCCTCCTGCCCAGCCACTCACCCAACCGATTCTCTCTGCCAGCCCAGCCAGAGGCCCAACCGTGGCCTAAGCTTCATGCTGCCTCTTCCGAAGCACCCAACTGCATCCCTGCCTCCAGCCGTGGCCATCTCCTTCCAGCTGCCACCTGATGCTTGCCTGCCAAGCCGCCTGGGCCTACTCCACTCAGCCCAACACCCCAGTCCAAGCTTTCTTCACCAGCTAGCTCTTCCACCAGCCCACCAAAGCAGCCCCAGGCCCACCTTCGATTTCCCCTCACCAGTCACCAAGCCACCAACAAGTTCCCTTGAGCCCATAATTTGTACTTTTTGTTCCCTTTGTCCAAAAATGCCAACTTTTTACCCACAATTTTCCACAAATTTTACCCAAAATCATCATCACTCCTACAAATTATCCCTACTTGCCATATTAGTACTAATTTAATTAATTTAAATTGATTATTTTAATAATCTCATTTTGGCTATAAATAAGAGTTTTCAAGACCATTTTAGGGTGCTTAATTTTTTGTTACCATCTTCTTTTCTCCCATTTTCCCTCTACCATTCTCTCTTCCATTTTGGGTTTTTCAAGAGCATTTTGCAAGTATGTATGTCCTTTATTTTGTAATTTCTACTCTAGTTATGTGCTTCTAATATTTTTCATAAGATTATTAAGATCATGATGAAGCAACTTGTAACTAGGTAATATTTATGTTGTATGTTGATTTCCCTTGTAATGCAACAAAGTTTATGGATTTTTCTTCTTCATATATGGTTTTCATCTTTAATATCTCATATTTTTTATTGTTAGATAATATGCACTTTGTTCTTCATTTTGCAAAAACATAATATTCTTTGTGTAAGATGTGTCATTAAATTGTATACATCCATACTTAGAACAAAAATATTATGTTTTGCCTTATAAATAATGTTATTTGATTTTTTGTTGTTTCATTAGGTTGATTCACATTAAATACCTATAAATTATAATTTTTGAAAAGTGAAGAAAAATCCTATCTTTTTAGAAGTAATTTGTGCTTAAAATTATAAATCTATTTGGAAAATGTTAGTTTGATTTATTTTAACTATCACTAAAACTTGGGAATCAATATACTAATAAATATTATTAAACTTACATTTTGTGGATTCTAGTATCTTAATAATCTTTTCTTTTAACACTTATTTTCAAATCATTATTGGGTTATTTTTATTCTCTTAAATAGCTTTATTTTTCAATCTTTTATTTTATGTTCATAACATTAAAACTCATCAATCTTTGGAGCTAGGTTAGAATTTATTACTTTTGATTTAAAATAGTTTTCTTTTTTATTTTAGACAACTCCTTTGGGTTCGATCTCGTGCTTACACGAACATTATATTCCATATACGATTCGTGCGCTTGCGAGTATAAATTTTTAAAACATACCCGTTTTGGGTCCATCAGATAATCAATAATTGTATTTCCACCATGCAAACAAGCTTTCAGGTAAGAACTAGTCAAATCCCACAACAACCTTCCGAACGGAAAGCCACGCAAAACATCAAAACTATAATCAACCATGTTAGCAAAAAGATTGTCGACATACATGTTTTCTAGGGGTTTCGCAAACAAATAGTTTGCAAGAAAATGAAGCAAACCTAGCCTAACCAAATCTTCATCATCTTGAACATCATCACTCATAAACTTTTTTTCACAGCATCCTTTTCACCTTACCAACTACATGACGGAAAATCCTAATTTTAAACTGGTTTTCCTTACGACTAAAATGAGGCTCATCCACAACACCATGTAGCTTTAACCCACAAATCAAAGAAGACTCATTAGCAGAAATTCTAACTAATTGATTACTAATCTTAAACCGCATCTCATCATCATTTTCTTGATGAACCTCCCTCAACAAAATATGGTGTACAACTTGAGCTTGCCAACATATATCTTTCACATCCAAAAAATGACCCAAAATAGTAGATTTAAACGAAGATTTATGAAATTCGTTAAACTTATTTTTAAGGTCATCCAAAACCAAAGTGATTAGCTTCATGAATCTTGTAAACAAAATCATGCAAGAAAGCATTTAAAAAAATAATGGTAAAAAATCAATTAAAATCTGAAACTGGAGCTACTTGAAACAATGACTGAGGCATTCACAAGAAATCCAAATGGCATATGCAACAAGTTCCAAATTGAAACAATAATAGGAAAAATGACTAATGTAACCAGGTGCTACTCAAAAGAATAATAAATATCATAGCTAAAAACAAGCTTTCCTTGCAATCAACCATAGGCTCATCCACATCCCCGGGCAAGAAAACAACAATAGAAGCATCCAGGAAAATCCAAATGTCATATGTAACCTGTTACAACTCAAAGCAAGAAAAGTCATATGTAACCAATTATAGCTCAAAGCAATAAATGTCATGTGTAACCAGTTACAGTTCAAAGCAAGAAATAGATACCTTAGATTCAGGGGCACGAAAAGACTTTGATTTAGATTTTTTAGCCTTCTTATGATTAGAAGAACAAGCGTTTTCATCAACTTTACGTTTCACAAATCTATGTGAAACACGTTCAACATCCTTTGATTTGGAAGCAACATGAGAATTATGTGACTACATTTGCAACTCCCTTACAAAAAAGGGGAAAATTAAATAACTACATAGATCAAAATCACCCAAAATTTTAAAATTGTAACCAGGAACAATTCGTGTCAAAGAACATAGAATTATAACAAACTCAAAAATAAAACCCCAAAATCCATCTAATATGCAATGAATCACAAAGAAAAAACGAAAAATTGCATTGGAGCCGAAGCAAATAAAGGACTGAAAATTCTAACCAGTAACAATGGCCTTGGAACTGAAGCAAATGAGACTCAAAATTTTAAAATCCAAAAACAACAACTAACAAAGCAAAACTGAAAAGAAGATTAAGATAAAAACCAGTAAAAATACAAAGCAAAAATTAGAACACTATAAAAACCAAAAGAAAGAAAAAAACTAAAAAAAAAAAAAGACATTCATAATGTAACGTCCCAAATTTGTTAATAAGGCTTATTGCCTTGATTAGTGTGTCGGAATGGCCTAATAGGATTTATATGTGGAATTAATTAAATATATGTGTGAATATGTGGCATACGTGATTTATATGGTGATACGAATAATTATGCATGTTTATGTGTATTAAATATGCATGTGGGCCTGTTTTTGTTAATAATGACATATTTGTAAATTTGACCCGTTAAGGGTATAAATGTAATTATATGTGTTATGTGATTGAGACCACATTATTATGTGGATATATTTGAGATATTCGGCTCGAGGCAATCCTAGTGAGCAGGTTAGAGGAAACGTCACAACGGGGTCAAATACTCAGCTCAGGGTGAGCCTAGGGGTATTTGGGGAAACTGAGTGCGTAGTTAGGATTTATCAAGTAATGGGTAGTTATTTGGTGATTATTTGGGTACATCGGGATTGATTGGGAATCTATAGGGCTACTTGAGGATTAGCAAGAAATGTGGTACAAAGATGATTTTTCCCTTGGGGGCGTTAGAAAACAAAGGTTAAGGCTCTGGACAATTGGGTCTTTTCCCTAGCGTTGGACTGCCTTAGCCACTTAGGGACTTAGGAAGCCTTGAGAAACAACCAGAAAACACCAAACACTCTTGTTATCCCCAAAATTTCAGTTCGATGACGTGGCAATCTGAAGTGACAAGTGACAATGCATGGTCAGTAAATGACATATTAATAGTCAATAAATTTGTTGGCTCTTCGGAGTTGTGATAAAGTGATTTGACCGATCTGATAAAATTTCTGTCCGACCGGTGAAGATTTTTGACTGACCAGTCAAGTGCTTTGCTAGACCAGAGATGTGTCATGCTAGACCAGAGAAGTGTCATGCTAGACCAGAGATGTGCCATGTTAGACCAGAGATGTGTCATGTTAGACCAGAGAAATGTCATGCTAGACTAGAGATGTGTCATGTTAGACCGGAGGAGTGCTTGCCCGACCAGTGAGGTGCTTGGCCGACCAATGAGGTGTTTGGAAGACCGGTGGAGTACATGACCGACCGGTCAAATGTTTTAGCCAACCAGTTTTTCTCCAAGGAGTGACGTCGACTTACTGAATAGATTATTGTTATGCAAGAGAAGTACATGACCGACATGCTTTAAATCATAATCATGCATCTTAATCATTAAAACCACACATAATTCCCATTATGCCCTCCAGGCACACTAATCAAGGCCCTTAAGCCTTATTAGCGAATTTGGGTCATTACAACCAGGCTCGTGGTACGAGAATGGCGACGTACTTAGAAAAGGCAAAATCATCATTGGAGCATTTCGAGTTCTATGCAATAGAACAGGTCCCCCGAGAACAGAACTAGAACGCGGACGCCTTAGCTAGGCTCGCTACCTCTACCGAGAATGACGAACTGAATGCCGTGCTAATTGAACATCTCTCAGCACCTAGTATTGACGAGCCAGAGCAGGAGGACGTGTGTATGATCAATTCCGAGCCTACCTGGATGACTCAGATAGTTGAATATCTCGAGACTGGCATTCTCCCGGAAGAACGAACCAAGGCTCGAAAGTTGATGTATCAAATCCCTTGTTATACCATTGTAGATGGAAGGTTGTATAGAAGAGGATATTCCATGCCACTACTCTAGTGTGTGACTCCACCCGAAGCTAAGAAAATCTTAGAAGAAATTCATGAAGGGTTCTGTGGAGACCATACTGGGGGGCATAACCTGTCTAAGAAAATCATACACCAGGGATACTTCTGGCCTACCATCAAATCAGACTCATTCGACTACGTAAAAAGGTGTGATAAGTGCCAACGATTCGCCACAATTCCTTGAGCTCCACCATCCGAACTAACTATGATGACCTCCCCATGGCCTTTTGCGGTATCGGGAATCAACCTCATAGGCTCCCTTCCGACTGGCAAGGGCGAAGTAAAATACGCAGTAGTCGCCGTAGATTACTTCACAAAGAGGACAGAAGCTGAACCTTTGGCGACAATAACCTCGAAAAAAGTCCTTGAATTTGTGGTGAAAAACATCATATGTCAATATGGAATGCCAAGGAAGATTGTGTCTGATAATGGCACCCAGTTCGACAGCGATATGTTTACCAACTTTTGCGAAAAAAAATGGGATAATAAAGAACTTATCGTCAGTGGCCCATCCCCAGGCGAATTTCCAGGTCGAAGTTGTAAACAAAACCCTAAAAAGTACGCTGAAGAAAATGTTGGAAGAAGATAAGGGAAGATGGTGCACATAGGACCACGGCCCGTACATCAACAGTGTTAGGAAAAAATATATTTGCCTCAATGGAAATGGTAAGAAATTATAACTCTATGCAATATATTACAAATAATAATGATTGATTTAAAAAGAGTTACAACTCTATAACTGAAAATTACAAATAAAAGGAGAAGGAGATGTAAGATGATAGAAATAGAAAATACAACTCTATTACAAAAGATACAAATAAATTATAAGTGTTTGAACAAAAGGGAATAAAAGGATTACAACTCTTAAACAAAAGTACAAGTAAATAGAACAAGGAGAAATAGTAGAAAAGTAAATAGAAGAAAATAAGAACAAGAACAAAAACAATAAACTCTCACTCACACAACCAAAGTGAAGAGTGTTGGGGATCACCAACTTGAACAAGGTTTGAAACCTTTGTCCAAAAGCTTATTTCCCCCTAACTCAAGCACTAAGGGATCTCTCACAGATTATAGGAAATGCTTTATGGAATTATCAAGCCTCAAGGTGTTTCTAGCCAAGTTCTCTAATGGATAGAAATGTTGTGTCTTGCAAGTGAGCTATAGGCTCCTATTTATAGAGTTTAGAGACACCCTTTGAATTTCAAATTCCACCAACCCCCATGGCTGTTACCAATGTTTAATTGGATTAATATGGAATTAAAAATGAGATTTGGGAGTTATTTGGGTTTTTTGAGCCGTTCAACAAAGATTGAAAAAACTGAAAAAAATGGTCAGTTTTTGGCCTGTGGCCACGGCCAGAGACATTAGTGGCCGCAGCCACTAGCCTCTGTCCCACAAGCCGTGGCCACCAACCATTTTCAGCACTAAAAAATGTGCTGTTTTTCCAAACGGTTCCAAACCCTCCCAAATGATTTTGTAACTCCCAAAACACATTATTGGGGTTAAAATCATATCTCTAACAACCATATCACATATGGCTTTATGAAATTCATCTCAATATTGTGTAACAACAAATTTACACAATAAAGGGTAATATTTGGAAGTTACAAATTTGTAACACCAAATATGTTACATTATTTGGATATATCTCATATATCTAAATATTGTAACTCTCTATTATATGTTACAATATGTGGCACTCTTCGTCACATTTATTTAATCTAAAACATTATATTATAATATAATATAATATTACATTATATTATAAAAGAATATAACATTCCCCCACTAGATTAAATAGTTATTTATTGTAACACTTATTTAATCAATCATTATATTTTAAAATATAACATATCCCCCGCAAATGTTATATCAGGTCTAGTACACTGGGCAGCGTACATTAAACTCCCTATAGCACTAGCGTACTCTAATTGAGCCACCGCTCTTCCTTCATTCTTCTCTAGTTTTACACTATGATCGAAAGGAGTATTGGCATCTTTAACCTTGAGATGGTTAAATTTGTTCAATACTTTCTCAACATAGTGGGCTTGTCCTAACGCAAAACCCCCACTATGTTTCTTTACTTTGATACCGAGTATGGTATCAACTTCTCCAAGATCTTTCATCTTGAAGGTTGATGATAGAAACCTCTTGTTTCTTCTATCCCTTTCAAGCTATTACTTAGAATAAGCATGTCATCCACATATAAGCAAAGAATGATCACATATCCCTTACAAGTTTTGGAATACAAACACTTGTCTCCATTGTTATGTCTAAACCCATTAGACATGATGGCTTGATCAAATTTCTCATGCCATTGCTTAGGATCTTGTTTCAATACATATAAGGATTTTACAAGTCTGCAAACTTTATGTTCATATTTTGGTAGGACAAACCCTTCGGATTGTTCCATATAGACCTCCTCATTGAGGTCACCATTGAGGAATGCTGTTTTGACATCCATTTGATGAACATACAAGTTGTGTATAGAAGCTAAAGCAAACAAAATTCTTATAGAAGTTGTTCTTGCAACAAGCGCATAGGTAGCAAAATAATTGATACCCTCTTTTTGCCTAAACCATTTAGCTACTAATCTAGCTTTAAAGGTTTGGATAGTGCCGTCAGTGTGGTATTTTCTCCTAAATACCCACTTACACCCAATTGTCTTAGACCCCGGTGGGAGGTCTACCAATTCCCAAGTGTTGATGGAAAGAATGGAATCCATCTCATCATTGATGGCTTCTTTCCAAAATGCACTATCTTTCGATTGCATAGCTTCTCTATAAGTCTTAGGATCATCCTCAACGAGAAGTACAATAGGAATTTTCCTAATGACTTCCTCTCTATTTCCTTCTACAATGTAGAATGAAATTCGTTGAGAATCTGTCTCATCCACTACTAGACTTTTATGATTTTTAAGCCTTTGACTTCTTCTAGGTTCAAAGGGTTGCTTTACATCCTTTTGAGAATCAACTTTGGATGTAGAAGCTTGAGAATTGTTCTCATATAACAAATTCTCCTTTAGAGATGTTGAAGCTTGAGAATTGTTGTCACATAACATATTCTCAAAGAATTCAACTTCTCTAGATTCAATCACAATATTAGACTCTAAGTCTAATAGCCTATAAGCTTTACTATTGTTGGCATAACCAACAAAAGCACACTTTATGGCTCTTGAACCTAACTTTGTTCTATTAGGTTCGGTTTTCTTGCAATATGCAAGACACCCCCACACTTTGAAGTGCCCTATGTTGGGTTTTCTTCATTTCCATAACTCATATGGAGATATCTCATTTTTCTTCATCGGTATTCGATTAAGAATGTGACAAGCGGTTAAAAGCGCTTCACCCCATAAGTTGAAGTTCAACTTAGAAAACACCAACATAGAATTTATCATCTCTAGATAAGTCCTATTTTTCCTTTCGGCAACACCATTGTGTTGTGGTGTATAAGGTGCAGTGCACTCATGAATTATACCATTTTCTTCACAAAATGTATTGAATTCATTAGAGAAGTACTCTCCTCCTCTATCACTTCTTAGCACCTTAATCTTTTTATTTAGTTGATTTTCAACTTCTAATTTATACAATTTAAAAGCATCAAAAGTCTCATCTTTATGCTTTAAAAGAAACACATAGGTATATCTACTAAAATCATCTATAAAAGTAAGAAAATACCTTTTACCACCTCTAGTTAAAACACCATTTAATTCACAAAGATCACTATGGATTAAATCTAGTAAATTAGATGATCTTTCTACACTAGGAAATGGTTTCTTAATCATTATCGCCTTAACACATGTTTCACATTTACCATAGTTTTTAATATTGCATGCAATCATACCACATTTTACTACTATTTTCATGGTTGAAAAACCTATATGCGATAGTCTAAGATGCCACAAAAATAAAGAATCATACTCAACAATATAGGCAGAATTAACATTTTCATTGATAACATTGAAAGTTACATCATTGGTGCACAATTTAACCATTCCCTCACAAGAGTACCCTTTTCCCAAGAATACATTTGATTTGGTAAGTATAAGTTTACCGGACTCAAAAACGGCTTTAATGCCGGGCTTGCCAAGCAAATCACCATTTACCCAGTTTCTACTCATTTCGGGAACATAAAGTACATTCACTAATGTAACTTTCTTACCGGAGGTGAAGTAGACTTCATTAGTACCTTTTCCAAGTACCTTGGATTTTCCCTCATTGCCCATTTGTATCTCATGGTTGCTCTTTGACTCTTCAAAGGTCTTGAACAATGATTTTTCATAGGTGACATGGACGATGGCACATGTATCATACCACCACCCTTTCACCTTGCCTTGGACCGCATTCACCTCACTAAGGGTAACAATTATGTTTTCCTCTTGAGTTGCGTTCACCTTAGGTCCTTGTTGGTATTTTCTATGCCTACACTCTCTAGCATAGTGACCTTCTTTCCCATACACAAAGCAAGGACCTTTCTCGCCCTTAAACTTGTTTGGGTTGGTTTTTTGACCCAAAGGTTTCGCGTTACCCTTTTTCCCTTTGTTTTTGGAATGTTTTGGTTGTGACACCGCATTTTCTTTGGAAGTCTCTGCATTAGACCCCTCCACAAGTTTATCTCTACATATTGATTCCTCTTCTATTCGAATATGCTTTTGGATCTCCTCTAAAGAATAATCCTCATTTTTATGAAGGATTCTTTACCTATAGCTCTTCCAAGTTGGTGGTAATTTCTCCACTATAGCACCAACTTGAAAGGCCTCGAGAAGCTCAATCTTTAGCACTTTCAATTTGTTAAAAATTATTTGCAATTCATGAATTTGAGGAAGAATAGGTTTATCACCAAAAAATTTGAAATCGAAGTATTGAGATATCAAAAAAAATTTGGTACCTTCCTCTTCCGCCTTAAAATTTTTCTCAAGTGCATCCCATATCTCCTTGGCCGATTTGGTCTCAGTGTAGAGGTCATAGAGCCTATCGGATAGGGCGTTGAGGATATGACCCCTACAAAGGAGATTGTCACCCTCCCTCTTCCTTCTTTTCTCCACCTCCTCGGGAGTGTCTTTGTCGGATGGCTCGTCTAGAGGTGCCAAGGATGACTTAAGGATGTAGGCGATTTTGATAGTGGTTAAAAGAAACCTCACCTTGTCTTTCCACCTAGTAAAATTGGATCCGTCAAACCTATCCAATCTCACTAGGTCTTGGTTCATGATCTTGATTGTCTCCCCTTCCATTGAAACCAAAAGGGATAAGCTTTTGAATGTTAGGAAAATACATATTTGCCTCAATGGAAATGGTAAGAAATTACAACTCTATGCATTATATTACAAATAATAATGATTGATTTAAAAAGAGTTACAACTCTATAACTGAAAATTACAAATAAAAGGATAAGGAGATGTAAGATGATTAAAATAGAAAATACAACTCTATTACAAAATATACAAATAAATAATAAGTGTTTGAACAAAAGGAAATCAAAGGATTACAACTCTTAAACAAAAGTACAAGTAAATAGAACAAGAAGAAATAGTAGAAAAGCAAATAGAAGAAAATAAGAACAAGAACAAGAACAAAAACAATAAACTCTCACTCACACAACCAAAGTGAAGAGTGTTGGGGATCACCAACTTGAACAAGGTTTGAAACCTTTGTCCAAAAGCTTATTTCCCCCTAACTCAAGCACTAAGGGATCTCTCACAGATTATAGGAAATGATTTCTGGAATTGTCAAGCCTCAAGGTGTTTCTAGCCAAGTGCTCTAATGGATAGAAATGTTGTGTCTTACGAGTGAGCTATAGGCTCCTATTTATAGAGTTTAGAGACACGCTTTGAATTTCAAATTCCACCCACTCCCATGGTTATTACCAATGTTTAATTGGATTAATATGGAATTAAAAATGAGATTTGGGAGTTATTTGAGTTTTTTGAGCCGTTCAACAAAGATTGAAAAAACTGAAAAAATGTTCAGTTTTTGGCCTGTGGCCGCGACCAGTAGCCTCTGTCCTACAGGCTGCGGCCACCAACATTCAGTGGCTGTGGCCACCGACCATATTTAGCACTAAAAAATGTGTTGTTTTTCCAAACGGTTCCAAACCCTCCCAAATGATTTTGTAACTCCCAAAACACATTATTGGGGTTAAAATCATATCTCTAACAACCATATCACATATGGCTTTATGAAATTCATCTCAATATTGTGTAACAACAAATTTGCACAATAAAGGGTAATATTTGGAAGTTACAAATTTGTAACACCAAATATGTTACATTATTTGGATATATCTCATATATCTAAATATTGTAACTCTCTATTATATTTACAATATGTGACACTCTTTGTCACATTTATTTAATCTAAAACATTATATTATAATATAATATAATATTACATTATATTATAAAATAATATAATAAACAGGACATACCCCATTCTCTCTAGCATACGGTTGCGAGGCTATGTTGCCAATCGAGGTCAAAATTCCCACAATTCGAGCCCTCGCTTATGATCAAACCTCGAACCACTCTCAGCTCTAAGAAACTCTGTACCTGATTGAAGAAAGAAGGAATGAAACTCATTTAAAAAATGCTGCATACCAACAGCGAGCTACCCAGTTCTTCAACAAAAGAGTTCGAGATCGAAAATTCGGCGTGGGAGATTTGGTGCTAAGGCGTGTATTCTTTGCGACACGGGATCCAGCAGCTGGCGTGCTCGGGCCAAATTGGGAAGGACCCTATCAGATAGAGTCAATCATCCGACCCGGCATGTACAAGTTAGCAAGATTGGATGGAAGTCTAGTACCACGAGCATGGAATGGCGAACACAGACGACCTTACTATCAATAGTGTAGGAAGGATGTTGCCTATAATCATGCTTGTTTATTTGTACTGTTTTTCTATTTTTGAATTTTTTCAAATAAAGTTTGATTTCATTTAATATGTTGTATTTTTTGCAATCTCTCTTAATTTAATAGCCTATGGTCACATAGGATATTAAGGGGGCATCAGTGGTACATATACCATCAGCTTAAAAAAATAAAATAGCATATATGAAACGCATATAATTGTTTGGATATAACCAAACTGTTAAAAGCATACAAGTTTTTGGATATAACCAAATGCGCGAAATGAGATAAGTTTGGATATGTAACGACCCCAAATTCGCTAATGAGGCTTAAGGGCCTTGATTAGTGTGTCGGGAGGACATTATTGGGTTAAATGTGATTGGAATGACTTTATTGACTTAAATGCATAATTATACGATTAATAATGCTTGTATGACTATATTTATGTTAATGTGATATATATATGGTATTTGTGAGAACCACATTATTATGTGGGTAGGCTTGCAGAGCACGAATCGAGGTGATCCTAGGGCTAGATATTGGAGAAAAGTCACAATGGGGCTTAGCAGTTGACTTTGGATAAGTCAGGGGTATTTTAGGTATCGGGTAGTTATTTAGACTATCGGGTTATGAAAAAAAATATATGGAGATATATTTGAGGTTAGGAAATCTAGGTGGGAATATTGGGGGATTTTATCGTTTTGCCCTCGGGGACGTTTCCGACACCCCGAGCCTTGGTATTGACTTAATGGAATAAGATTAGGCTAAAGATTAAGGAAAATAGTAGACAGAAAATTAAACCAACCCTTTCTCCTTCTCAGCTCTATTCTCTCTCAAGGAAAGACATAAGAAGAAAACAAAGGAATTTGCTGGAATTTAAGCTGGGATCTCAGAGGAATTCAGAGGGGAGATTAGAGGCTAGCTCAAGGATTAGTCAGGGAACATTGATTCATGGCTAAGGTAAGAATTAAACTGTGTTTTGAAGTTAGAACTTTGAGCTTTTGGCTGAGTAATGAGGTGATTGTGATATTGATGTTTAAGGTTGAATTGGAGCTGGAGAACTTGGGAATTAACAGGGATTCTGCTTAGAAAAGGAGTTCAGCTGAAGAGGAAAGTTATAATTCATGGTTTAAAGGTTTAAATTCGAGTTTTTCATGTCTGGTTTTAGTGTTTGAAGTTCTTGAGTTTCAGAGATTGAAGATGAGATTTCTATGAGTTTAGGCTGGGTTTTTCTGTTGAATTGCGACGTTGGAGTTGTTGTAAAAATGTTGGGATTAATTGTTGTTGAAATAGGGAACTTTGGGGTGATTTTGGGTAAGGTTTTAAGCTTGGAAATGGAGGGATTTCTGGGTTCGAAGGGAAGGGTCGCGGCTCTGTTCTAGAGCGCTGCGGCCCTAGGACGAAGATGAGCCAAGAGGGCTCGGCCAAGGGTGAGCGCTGCGGTGCCCAAAGCAAGGGCCGCGGTGAGTGTCTTCTTCCAGGGATGCCTTAGGTTCTGTTTTGAGGGTAGGGTCGCAGCCCTTAGGTGCACACTTGAACGTTTAGGGTTTTAAAGCACGGCACTACAAGAAAAAATGCTTTTAATAACACCGAAAATGTGTTATCAAAACATACGATAACACTTTCTGATGTGTTAAGACCGACTATGTTATCGTAGGTCAGGGTACTTTACATAATACTTTATCAGTGTTATACAGATGTGTTATTGTACTGTCAACGATAACACAATTTCTGTGTTATTTTAATAAATAGACAAGTGTTTAATTAATTTATTTATAGTCGATTATATAACACTTTTTTTGTGTTATACTACACTTTAGTATAACAAATTTTTTGTGTTATACTACACTTTAGTATAACACATGTGTTATATTATCTTAGAGAAACATAATCTTTTTTTACTTACACAAAACTAGGAAAACAAATATGAAAGTTGAAGCCAAATAAGGTAACATAAATAGATTTTTATTAATTACTCAAATGTAATTACAATATTTAGTCTACTAGTCTAGGCTTAAGAAATCATATTACAACATAATTTATGCCCAATTCAGATTCCTTTATCACTAAATACAAAATAAGAAATGTATAAAAAAATTAGTGAAATACATTCTTCCATTCTAAAGGCCTCAACTACAAATGTTGTCAAGAATTGCTCCAAAGAAATCATCTCAATATACGTGCACATTGTAAAAAAAAAGTCCTTTTATTATTAAGAACATAAGACTTAAGCTAGTTTCCACCTGTAAGCATATAAAGTTTAAATTAAATTTGTAATAACTCCAAAACTTGACGAAACAGCAGGGTATAGCAAGATGTACTACCATGCAAAACAACGACTGAAGCAACAAAACATGCAACTTAAAACAAGGCTTGTGAAATGTATCAAGATAACAAATATATCATTCTCAATGATCAAAAAGTATGTGAGGAAGAATTGATTCCAGAACTCTAAATTCTATCAATATATCCCCAAAAAAATTAAAGAATAAAAACATAATCACACTTTGACTTCTTATACAACAAAATCATAAAGAAAAACAATAAAATAAAAAATCAAACATGACAAGAATCGATGTTTTGAGGAGACGATTTCTGGTATGTCTTAAATTTCTGTTTCCTGTTTGTGTTCTAAACTCTTGGCTTTAGTGTCAAGTTTATGATTTTTGAAGAAAAGGTCTATATATGATATAGAAGAACTCAATCATACTTTATGCTTAATCATTCAACTTTAGTTGCAAGCCAGAAGCAAAAGAAAATCTATTTCATTTTCTGCCATCTGTTTCTTGTATGCATAACGTTATGTGCTATACTAATTTAGGCATATAAGGTCTAGTACTAAGCTCAAAATTACTCTCAATAACTTAACTAAACTAACTGATTTAACTAAATTATATATATATAAGGTCTAGGGCTAAGATTAAAGTATGTGCTATACTTACTAATGGTGACTTTGTACTGTACAGGCATTACAGTCTCAGACCCCAAATTAAACTCTAAAAGCTCCAAGCCAGAGTATAAACAGTCAACTAGAAAAAATTGAAGAAAGACGTTTTCCCAAGTTAACAGTTAGAAAAAGAATATTAATTACATACCAGCCAGTTATCCATGAAGCAAATGGTGACCATTTTGGGCCAGCAAGCTTGGTACTCCAATAGTAGAGACCCCCAAAAGTAGAAGCAGAACAGAAGCTAGATACTAAAAATCAAACACAAAATTTTGAGTTTACTAAACATTGTTTATAATTAGTCATCCAACATAAAAGTTGAAAATTGCAGCAGTGAAAGAAGCTATAAAACAGAGGAAACCAAAGCACATGTATATCTAGAATTATCAAAGGAAGTACAACATCAGAAGCAAACCTAAATGTACCATCAGAAGCAAGAGAAATGGTAGACATAACAACATCAATAAAACTAGAAGCAGAAAAGAATAAGTCTGGCCATGCATATCTAGCTAATTACTGCAACAAGCTATGAATTCAATTGTTCACATGCTTAATAGCCACTCTATCAGTACTCTTGCAGTACCCTCAAAACCAAAGTGTAGGAAGTCATAAGACTAATAAAAAATCTAAAAAACAAAATCAACAAATTGAAAAACTGTACAGAAACCAAAAATAAAAAATCTTACTCAAGAAGCGATAATGAGAGGTTGGACTGTCCAAAAGAAGGCTGAATTATCTAAGTTATATGATATTACTATGAAATGATTCTTAAAATATACATGGTTAAATTAACTAAAAATTATCATGGTTCTTATCATGCATTACTTTTATACAAAACCCCAGTACCTTAACAGAGGAAACCTGATCAATATTCGCAAGTACATCAATGGAGCATTCAAAAAGTCTGTGCATCGAGTCCTGCTCAAGTTCTTCCGTCTACAACAACAATTATCTAGTTTTAGTTTTGTAGTGATAACTGGATGTATAAATTTATACCCTGCTAGTACTAGGATAGATCACCAAATACCTTATAACCAGCAGAAAGAGCATAAATAGCTCCAGGCAACAGCACAACCATGTGCTCATTTAAAATGGAAGACTCCTGCATGTAAACAAACCAGTTAATATAACAATGAAGTTAATATAAAGCAGTCAATCTTAAGGTCTGTAACAACAAAATCTATCAGGATAAAAATCCAAATGTGTACCTCATTTAAAGAGGAAGAACGCTAGGAACTTCTGCCAATTCACTATCATAAAGAGACGAGAACCATTGATGAGTCAAGAGAATGTGTATAAAATGCAGCAGACTTGAAAATTTCATAAACCTAAACTCTGCAAAACAATACAATAATACCAAAACAAATCACTCTACCCTGTTCGTTCTGTCAAGTTTCCAAAAAGTGATAGGAGGGGTTTAGGTATCAGCAACTTACTCCCAATACTATAATCAGCTGCTCTTGCTGCCTGCAAAAGCATTAGAGGTGAAACATATAACACAAACAACAGCTAAACCCGCAACCTGCAAACCCAAAGTTACATTCATTCAGCATAACTTAACAGCTTTCATGAAAAAAAAAACATGGAAAGTGCTCATAAATAGGTTTTCAATTTATATGCCAAAAAACAAACCTTTTGAGCAATCTTATATCTGGATAAAGTTGAAAAGTAAAGCATGTTTAGCATCAGAGATGGCAAAACTCAAAGCATCTAAGAAAGAAGGTAATATCATATTAAGAATGAATTGGAAAAAAGTACCTTCCAAAGCTCTGAAGAAGCTCTTTCAGTTCTGACTTTGCTCATTTTTAGGCATAGTAATATTCCTTGAAAAAAAGAAAGACAAAAAAAAAATTATAACTTAAATAATAATAATAATAAAGGACCCAAGTAATTTGTTTTTATCGTAAAAAGTATTCACCGCACCACAGAACAGAATAATCAAACAATAATTAGCATGCATTAATGGTAAAAGAAAACATGTGTAAAACAACCTGTGCTTTTCCAATTACAAGATGGATAGGACCTAAGGCGCTATTTGGGCAGTCACTAGTTCAAGTTTAGTTTCTGAACCAAGGAGGAAATTTGTTATATTGGTCCAGGCAACTAACTTCTAACTGTTTCTATTAAGTTTGTTGGTTCTATTTCTTTACTTGTAATACTTTGCTATATAAGTTTGTATTACCTTAGTTTTTTCACTGGTCGTGAAAAAGAACAAGTTTTATTCTCTAAAATTGTAACATCTTGAGAGGAACAGAGACAAGAGTGTTGTAAAGGTTGTAAAGAGAATGGATCATGATTCAACTTTCTGTGGCTCTGTAAAATGACCTTCAACATTCAATCATCATGATGACAAAGAACTTTAGAGATCTGTGAGGATTGGAGGTTGGCAATAACACCAACTTTGGTGCTTTAATTTTGTCTAATCCTATGCAAAGAAGTCACAACAGCAGAATAGGACATGGTAATAGAAGCCGAATCTGCTCGGAAGAACTCGTGGATGGAAACATGCCGTTAACAAGAGCATGAATTGATTTGTATGATTACGTGTCAACACAGCGGTTAACAGCAACCTCTCCCTATGACAAGATTAGAACATTAGAAAGAGATTTGGAATTATAAATTATGAGACATCTATAGACCTTGTATTGTTTACCTTAGGATTGATAATGAAGATTCCACAAACACTCTACATGGCTATCTATCTAAATGAAATTTTAACAAATTTGACCATATATTATAAACAAGGTAGCAGACAAAAGTGAAAGAAAAAAAATGAATAAACTTAAACAGTACACAAATAGCAAACCCTCAATGGCAATTGTTACTTTGTTAGAATAAAAACTTGTCAATTTCTTTATAGACCATATACTTCTTGGATTTGCAAGGTCAAAATATTACTCAGCTAAAATATTACATTAATAGATGAATGAAGTAAGGGCAGAGACTCTTACCATAAAATGCTCTCCACTTGCAAATGTAAAAGCCAATTAAAATCATCCCACAAGTTAATCCAATCAGAATAGCTATAATTATCACTTCTCTCTTCACCTTAAGATCAGGTCTTTCTTTTCCTAAATAAATTTTTGGAGCAAGAAAAGAAAATATTAATGAATTAAAATAGAAGGAAAGGAATTTGAACTTGGTAAGGAACTAAAATTTTCAACCTGTAATCTGTACCAGTTGTTTTTCAAGAATGACCTCTCTCTTGTGCCCAACACTGCAGTCAGCAAAGAAAAAAAAATAATCAGTGGAAATAGATCAATCACAAAAATCGGGGAATAGAAAACGCATAATATATAGGTGAATACAGCAAGGTCAATCTCTATTAAATATATCTTCAATTGTATATTTAAGAAGGCACCACTAATCAGTAAATAACTAACTTCATGAGCTCTAACACCAATGAAATTGTATACATTTAAGTTCTATGCAATAAGACCCGAAAAACTCTGCAAAAATGCCATTGGCGTTCCTGGGGTTGAATCTAAACACATTTGGACCATCCCCAGTTTGAAAGAAAGTAGCACCACCACCAGGGAATCCCCCTGCTGCATCAGGGGGTGGCATTTGTCCTTTGAGACCTTCTTCAACATATTGATCGTATATGGCTCTCTTCTGAGGATCACTTAAAACCTACAACAAAAATCACAGAAAGAATCATATCAACAAAACCAGAAAGCTCATAACAGAGCATAAGATACTGAGACAAACATATACCAAGTGTTAGCAACTGTTCTTGAACATAGCTTTTTAACATATGGATACTTATTCAAACCCTCATTTACTTCTGGCCTAATGATTAAGATCACATCTATACAAAATAAAAAATACTAACTATATGCTCTAACCAAGAAACAAGTAAAATAGAAAATTATCCAACTGTTAATTCTTAATATTCAAACATCATATTCTAATTTCAAGAAGATTCATACTAACCAAGACATATTGGAAGCACTGCAATTGACATTCCAACAAATGCCAAGGCAACAATCCGCCTAGCCAGCCCTTCAAGACCATCTGTTAAATTAACTTTGTTTCCCATAGAAACAAGACAAAATGAGGTCAACCAATACCCATTTTATTCAGGGAACAAAACAAGCTATCAAAGGAGACAGAGATGAAAATTGTGATACTTCTCCTAACATAATTCTTGGAGTGAAAATATGTTGAAACTTTCGGTTTTAGTATTTAAAACTAATAGCTAAAGTATTTTAGTATTTAACCAATCTAGTTTTTATTAATTTCTAGTTCCAGCTATTAACCCAAAAGATTATATACACATATAAATATATGTAGAATATATTAAGCAAAAGTTGTAAATATGAGCAGAAAAAAATTCTGAGACATATATGTCATTAGCAAGACAGAACATAGTGTTTCCTGAGTAGAATATGTGTGCATATGTGTGCATATACACATATACAGACATATGTATTTTTATCTCCCTTTTCTTATTTAATTAAATAAAATCTGATTTAATGTCAACTATTGCTTATTTTTTTCACATATTTTCAACATGAGTTTTTAAAAATAAAAACACCAATATTATTACAAGAGTGTATAGAGAGGCTTTGGAAGGGTTTTCTCATTGTATTTTATGGGGGTTCTAAGTGAAGTAAGATTGCTTGTTTTTTTTTTCCGAAGATTGATTTTTAAGTGTCTTCAAACTCAATATTTCCACAGTTTCTTATTTAGATAACTATTGATAAACATGACTTGTATATATTATTTATGTCTTAATAATACAATTGCTTCAGTTTTATCATGTTTTTACTCTTTCTTGTTAACTAAAGTTTAGATGAGCTACATGTACCACAAGAATAAGACTAAAAAAATAAGACCACAAAAACAAATCAATAAATAACAAGAACAAATAATGAGAAGTAAGAAAGATACATGGCTATTGGATTTAGAATATCATCCCTATACATGCCATCCCTTGTAAACCACTACCGGTGATGTAAAGGATTCTTTTCAATAAGATACTAATAAGGATTTCACCTTGTACTAATACACCCCAGGATGATATATATAAGAGGGTAAGTAAGTATGTCAAGGCACTACAAGAATCCAGAGAAGAACGAACTTTAAATCACCAAAATGGAAAATTGTTACACATCACAAGCACATTCAACATGAAATATTTCCAATTGTAAAATGAGAAAAAAAGTAGAGCAACTAAGGCAAGTTGAGTAGAAAGAAGGGAAAAAATACACACACACACAGAGTAGGGCAGAGATATTCTTACAATAGGATGTGCCAGCAGCTTGCCAAAGTTGTAGATATTATCCCCAAGCAGTGCTGAAAGTGATAAACCAAATGCCAAGTCCTAAAAAATTGTACAAAAAAATCAAAACACTGAAACTAACAGTCAAAACAGATGGAAAAGTTTAATGCATGCTGTTGGTCAAACAAAATTTCTCTAAAGAGGCTCCAATTTAGAGAATACATTTTTAAAAAATCTGAATTTATTCTTCTGCCAGGTAACTTATTATTTCAGTTACTCTTTAGTAACTTATTGTATCCACTACTTTTCGAAACCAAATATGTAATAGATAAATATTAACTTATCCACATGACTGGCTATGTAAGCAGAAAAGAAAAACAAACAAACAGAGTGATATGTCCAAAAGTAAAAAAATAAAAACACATTTTCATTACTTCAAAAGCGTTATTGTACAGTTTGGTAAAAGATATATACTGTAGAAAACATGAAGAAGAAGAAACTATATAGATCATCCTAGTTTCTACACAAAACAATAACATAAAGAAAGATTATAACATAAAAACACAGTGAACTCAACAAAGCCTTTAAAACTTCCTCATCTCATTTCAGAGAAATCTGATTAATTCCTAAGACTATTGAAAAGCATTTGAAATAGAATAAATAAAGTCCAAGAAGCCTGTTCCCTTAAGAATACCTTTACTAGTCAATAGCTCAAAATCCAACAACAGCAAGAACCCAATTACAGCTGCCTTCCCATTTATAATCTCATTCTTCCCTATGAAACCAAATCCTCCTGAGCTCTCATCAACCACCATCCTTACCTTTCAAGCAAAAAATGTGACATTAAAGAGAAGAAGAAAAAAATACTTACTGTATGAGCACGCAAATCAAATGCAAACCTGTCCGAAATACCTACACACTCAATCCAACCGTAGGAACACTCAATCTCATCATCCCAACAGTCACAAGCATAGTGAGCCATTTCATTTGCAAGGTGCTGGCGGAACCATAAACGTTCTTCGTTTATACCAAGACGAGTGAGGAAAAGATAAACTCTCCCAATGAAGTAGCCAAGAGTTTCATTATTAACAATTCCCTAAGTGACATGTAGCACTATAATCATCATCACATGCTTAGAGACAAGGGAGCAGAGAAAAGAAGATATTGAATAAAAGTTATGTAAATAAACCCTGGCAACTGCATCACCCAGACAAATTTTCTTCGCAGACTCGCCAGACATTTGTTCTTCCCTTGGGAACATTAGAAACTCTAATTTTGCAACTTCTGCAAAGTTTGGGTGAGATTTGTCTTCGGGATCCATAAAGTGTTCAATCTCAGCAAGTGTAAATTCACGAACTCTCAAAAGCCCTTGTCGAGGAGAAATCTGCAGATATATACAGTATTCTTGGAATGAGATATTGTTTAAGGTTTTATTTAAAAAACAAAATGGACCTTGCAACATTGTCACAGATCAATGGGACACAGTTTTGGGCACAAAAGAAGCATAGCACTAAGGAATGCAACAGCTACATTATAGGGATATTTTCTATTCTTATAAGAAAGGAGAGGACCAAAATACTAGTTACAAAGACCCGTTACCAATTAGAAATAATATGAGCATCCTATGCAAACATAAGTGATAAAGTCCAAAGATAAGAAAATTAAGAACCTCATTTCTGAAAGCCTGGCCAATTTGAGCAGCAGCAAAAGGAAGCTTGTTCCCATTGTACTAGTACAAGTCTTTGAAGTTAACAAATATGCCCTGTGCAGTTTCTGGCCGCATGAACCTGCAGCAGAGGAGATTTAATTACATATCATTACTGACTAAACAGGAGTCTTAATAAAAAAGAATCGCTAAGAATAATTAGTACCAAAATGTAACGTGCTCACCCAGGGCTTAAGCCAGATGGGCCTATTGATGTTTGGAACATAAGATTGAATGGATATGGATCAGAAAGTGGATTCTTAGTGTCTGGAGCTGTAATGCCATACTCCTTAAGTTTGGCACCCAGCTCTTAAGCTGAAAGATCATCCAAAACAGCAAGTATGCGCTTCAGTTCTGCAGCCTCCTTGGCAGTTATGGAAAGGTCTTTTTGAAGCTTTTCACTGTAGAAGTCCTTGAGCAAGTGATCGGCACGATAGCAAGTCCCAGTTTTCTCATCTTTAACCATAAGGTCAGTAAATTTATCAACATGACCAGATTCTTTGAGAACAACCTCTGGGGTGACACAGGGACAGTCAACCTCCAACATGTTCTCCTCAAGAACAAAATGCTGCAACAAAACAAATCCCTGCCTCTTAGCAGACTCCATATAAATATATAAACACACACACACACAAACTAGGATAAAAGAGCCTAATTCCATAATCACAACTAGCGGAAGCAAAAACCCATAACAAAATTACTCACCTCAAAAACTCAATTGAAGAAATCACCTACACCATTGATGCCAAAAACTACCATTGAACCACCTTCGTCGCACATCCCGATCCCCCATCGCAGCGTCACTATTGGGTGAATTAAAAGCATTATCTATCAAATAAATGAAGCAAAAAAAAAAAAAAAAACGTGTTGTCGAGACCATCTGCAACAATGCCGCTGCCGAGACCCTCCGCTACAGTTGTCGGAGCCGAGAGAACCTAGGAGTTGTGCATCTACGCCTGCCTACTTCTCCATCTTCGTACGCCTGTAGCAGTAACCCAACACGTCGACGACAACACACCAATCGACAACCTAAAAGGAACACAACCTTTTGTTCAAGTAAAAATATAGTGATCAACCTGAAAGATAATAGTAAAGGTGAAGCCGTAGAAATGGGGAAAATAAATGGGTCTCAGAAATGTTGAAGGAAAGGATGGGTCTCAGAAATGTTGAAGGATACGTCCCAGAAATGTTGAGGAAATGGGTCTGTTGAAGGAAAGGAAATGTTGAAGGAGAGGAAATGGGTCTGTTCAAGGAGAGGAAACGTTGAAGGAGAGCTCTGAAATGTTGAAGGAATTGGGTCTCTCTCGGGTCTCACAAATTTTCAAGTCTCAAATGAAAAAAAATCTAAGTGGCGCGGGATGGTGAATTATTACCGCCCGTTTTTTCACAAAGTGGCCCCATTATAGTACTCTAGTATAACACTTTTTTATTAGTATTATATTCATGTGTTATGGAAATGGGTATTTGGTGTAGTGCGGGAATCTAGCCTAGAGTGCTCGGGATCGATTTCACCACCATGCTTGGTGGAATTCAGATTCCCGGAAGTTAGTTTTGTATCCGGAAACCCTTATTTGAATATTAATGGAACCCTACACCTTGGTTGCAACTAGGTGATAAAAGCTTAGGCTCGGGAACGGATCGTGCTTGAGGAGTGTTGCTCGTAATCCGAAACCGCAAAGATCAAAGGTAAGAAAACTGCACCTGGTTGAATATATGTAATGGGACTAAGGGTTCCCTATTGTGTATGCTTGAAAAGATGGTATTATGCCATGCAAGCTATTTAGTGAACCAACGGCCTAAGGGTGCCAAGGGTTACACTAGCGCACAGGTTGCAACTTGGCCACTGGTAGTCGAGGATAGCTTAATATGCACTGAGTTCGGTTTAAGCGGGCCGGAGTCAGTGGGATAAACAGAGGGTGCGGCCTAAGTTGTTGGCCCTAATTATTATGTGATATGAATGTTATAAGTGATTGATTGCATCCTTGATTCTGAAAATATGCTGAATGATTAATGTGGATTATATGATGAGAGTTCATGCCTAGTGAGTTTATTATCTGTTATTATTGTATGTATTGCACATTATGTTTTCTTGCTGGGCCTTGGCTCACGGGTCTACGTGATGCAGGTAAAGGCAAGGATAAACTTGATCAGCCTTGATTTATAGAGCTTTGCGAGCGGAATGTACATGGCCAGCTGCTCAACCGCCACGGTTGAGGTTTAAGCAGGGACGCGAGACCTAGAAATTGTTCTTTTTGCCTTAGTATGGCTGACAATTGTCTGTATTTTGGGGAGTCTGTAATCCAACTTTTTAACTCTATTTCTTTTGGGATCCCATGTATATAACTGCTTAATTATATGAAATGAAACTTTTGAGACCAAAACCTTTTTAACCCTAGCTCACACATGTTTAGTGACACGTTTTAAAATTAATGACTTGATTAGCAAGTCTTGCACCTTTATAAGTACACAGTGTAGCGGTCTTGGCTATCCAGGGCGTTACAGGATATAACCAAACTATCAAAAACATACAAGTGTTTGAACATAACCAAATACGCGAGCCAAGATAGTTTGAATGTAACCAAATTATCAAAAGAAAAAATGTTTGGATGTAACTAAATATGCAAACTAGATTAAAAATATAAGTGTATGGATTACAAACCTAACACGACCTTAATAGGTTTGGAACAAACCAGCTAAAACTAATCGGCAGTAAGTTGGAACATAACCCACTTCGTGCTAAGTCGAGATAGAGGCTGGAGTATCTTGCAAAACAATAGTTTCGACCTCATAACCTCGGAGAGCTAACCGAGGATGAGAAAAAGAAACTAAAAAGTAAGTTACAACTAAACCATCTGCATTACACGCCATATAAGTACTTTCGGGTGCATGGTAAAAGTAATATCCGACCTTGACAAATAATGAGATTGGAAGCGGATAATTCGAGCAAATGGTGCATGAATGCATTGAACCTCGAACTTAAATCCAAATTATGTTTGTATGAATAAACAGGCATATATGACACTTTAATTTAAATTGCACAAAATATTTCATCTCAAGAAATGTAAAGCAAATGTATTAAAGTAAGTTCAAAAAAGTAATACCAGCTCTCGCACGAGCTATAAAATTGTCTCGGCCCCATGGGCATAAAAAATAAATCAAAAATAAAAAGGGGTATTACAAAAGATTCAAAGGGACACAGCCCTAAGGCAAGAATTAAGAAAAGCATTCTCCTTGGCCTTCTCAGCATCAGCGTTCCCTCCGGCTCTCCCCGCCTCATCTCGAGCAGTCTCCTCATCATCCAGCCAAGCCTGCCATTGGGCCACGAGCTTCACTTCAAGAGGGCCTAAGAAGCTGGTATCGAGGTCGACATTGTTGGCCCAGATTCTATACATGGCCATGTCGACTGCCCGGTCCTTCTTCTCCTTAAACTCCTCGAGAAGACGACTCTTTTCACCTTCCATGATCTCGAAAGTGGCGGCCTTCTCTTCTTCAAGCTTGGCATTGGTCTCCTTGACCCGAGCATTCTCCTGTTCAAGATCTGCGAGCTGGGCATTCAGCTTTTCAAGCTCGGAAGACTTGGCCCTCATCTCCTCAGCTCCTGTCTCCACCTTAGCTTTTGTTGCCTTGAGCTCGTCATTCAGTTTGAGCTGAAGATCCTTCGCCTCCTTAGCATAGGACCTGCTCGAGTGGATCTCATTGTTCAGCTTATAATTGAGCTGAGCAGAGACGGCAAGAGCCTGGCATACAAAGAAATCAACATTAGCATATGGACCGACTGTAAATACAGCTAATAGCGAGAAAAGAAAGGTTACCGCGGTAGTAAGCTCGACACTCTTCTCGTAAAGTGTATTGCAGTCTCGGGTGTTGTTCAAAAACTGCCAATGAGGAGCGTCAAAGCCACTAAAGCTCTGGCCCACTCGAGAAAGAATGTCTGAGCCAAGCGTAGCCCCATGGGATCCAGCAGCATTATCAACTACATACTCATCGATGTGAGTAGAAACTGACAACTTGCGTGTTGTGGAAGCCGAGGGTTTTTTCAGAGGTGGGCCGAGTGTTGAGTGAACCATGATGGGTGGAGGTTGGAGCTCGACCGTAGTGGACGCTTTGACCTGAGGAGTCAGCTCCACAGCCGAGCTCGTAGCAGCCGGAGCTGGTGGAGGAGGTGTCTTTTCAGTCCTCTTAAGGACCTTGGTGGGACACTCGGACTTCCGTGAGCCTCTCAGGCATTTGCTTCTTTTGGCCCCGCCACTCTCAAGGATGTTGTCAAGGTCGGTGTCCATCTCGCCTGCACATTCACACCATATTATGAGCTATCTCAAAAGCAAAATAATTTAACACGATACGGACAGAAGGGATAAAAAGACAAGTGGAAAGAAACCTAACTGGAACTCTCCCCCGAGCTTGAGCTAAGCGACCATGAAATTCCCCCATCTTCAGAAGAGATTGGGGGGGGGGGGGGGGGGGGGGGGGGGGAGTACCTTCCCTATAGGTGGATGTCAACCTCGAAATGTCCCTATAGTCGTTGGTCCCGTATTGGACGGCTATTCTGTTCCATACCTCGTTCAGGCTATACATGGTGTCGTATTTCTCGAGCCAGCTATCGAACCTATGTACCCGCTCATCTACCCAAGACCATACATAAAAGTGGTTCCTAACGTCCTCACACAATATTAATCTATCAGTTTTATACTTTAGTAGTGAGGGGGACCACATATTCGAGTTAAGGATGACTGTACCTTGTTCATCCAAGCCTGAGCTTGAGGCCTCGTCGTTGGCCTCATTCCCCGATTGTGGACTCCTATGGCGAACTGGAGATGGAGGCCTCGCATCTCTCCTTGTGGGGAGGTTGCCGGTTGGCAAAGGCACGAGCTCTCACCAGTCATATTTTTTAATTAGACCAGTCTGATGTAGACTGATCTTTCCCTAAGAGCCCACACGCCCGGAGCTTGTCTTCATGCAGGAGATAGGAAAGGGATCTCCTGCCATAGGGAAGTTGGAGCAGAGCCTCTCTGTGCTCCTTCATCTCCTTAGTAGGGGTAGGGCGATGGTAGTTGGCTAGAAAATCAAACGCATTTCAACTAAGTACGGGCCTAAAAACAAAGTTCGAACACAAAAAAGAAGGAGGTTGAGATACTTACAAATTCGTCTGAACGAATAAAATCGAGACGGGGCTAGGCCGTCTGTCCAAAAGAAGGCCTTCTTGAAGTCAGGAGGATGATTGGGAAGATCCTCGAACATCTTCTTTTCCTTTGGATAGCTCGAGAGGTAGTAGAAGCCGTCTCCTCCCTGAGCTCGGGAGGGATTGCTTTTCAAGCAAAAGAGATATAAATTCTCTTCTGGCGAAGGTCCCTTCCATTTCAGCTCGTGGTACAGCGACCTCAGGGCAGACAGAACCATGTAAGAATTGGTGTTGAGCTGGAAGGGAGCCAACCCAACAAAGTCTGTGAAGTCCTTGAAAAAAACTTCAAGGGCAGTATCGCCCCTGCTTTCATATGCTCCTGGCTCCAAGTTGCGTATCTCAGCTTGCTGTCAGGATTTCCATCTCCTGGAGCGCGGCAACTCCGCTCGTGCGAGGTCGGGGCTCGACACCTTAGCGAACCTGATACTCCTATGCCGTGAAAGGCCAAAATATTGGTTATCTGGCCTAGTGACGTGACCGAGCTCCAGTAATTCTCAACCTTGAAAAATTCTCTCCTCGGCTGCGAGGTAGAGGGTTCCCCCATCAGTGAAAACTGAAGCTCACCGGGTTTGAAAGCGATTGTCACTTTAAGCGTAGGATCGAGAGGGATCGGTCTAGGCTCGGTGTCCGGGCGACCCTTAGTCTTTTCCTTTTCCCTTCTTCGACTTCGTCTATCTGACGTTGGAAGTGGTCTCGAGTGTCATCTTGCTCACGTCTCAGTTCGTGCTCCCGAATTAAGCGTTGGTTCCGAGTGAATGGAGATTCTGGGCTCGAAGCTACTTGTGGGTAAGGAATTTCGAGCTTTGACCCCCACCACTTTCCCGAATTCTGCGGCATCTAACAAGAAAGGAAAAGAGTGAGGGCCAAGCGAACAAGAAATAAAGAGATAAATAGTACCTAAGCTCGAATGATCGAGACTACAAGGCAAGCTCGACCCAAAGGAAGAGACCAATCTCAGAGCGTGTATTCCACAGAAAGGAAGGGAGGTGGATTAGTTATGAGAAGTCCTGAAATATTAGGGAGAAAAGGTGGCAGTTGTCTAAAAGGTGATATTTTTGGGAATCGTGCATTCCTTAAAAAACCCTGATTTTGTACCCGATATCTTGGTGTGCAAGATATGGTTTCTAAAATTTGAAAACCTAGAAAAGGAACCATTTTTGGACCTTCTTTCGCAGAAACTAGGTTTAAGCCTAATGTCTATCAGTCGAAGCACCCCAATCCTAGTGCACTAAACTAGTATAAATCCTAGCACTCATGGTGTAACAGAGGCAAAAGCATACAAAAAAAAACGTACATGTATAATGTAAAGAAGCCATAAACCGAAAAATTACACAATGTGATCGGTGGAAATAGAGAAATAGATGATTGAATGAGCGGTTGCAAGTACGATCTCACTGAATCAAAAAGTCCAACCGTGCTTTGTCTTCTCAGCTTGGAGAACATGGAAGAACTAGGCAAAGAAGTGTCTGGTTTTTTCTCTCTGAGAAGTTGAACTTGAAGAAAAAATGGAGAAGACGAAAGGGAATATATTTATAGACCCTCAAGGATTGTAAAAGTTGAATTAATCTGAGCCATTGGCCAGATTCCGTATCAGATCCGACGGCCAGGGACAAATGACATGATGGTACCATAAAGTTGGCAGGCGAACGATCATGGGCAGAGTTTCAAGGCACTCGAGTACCTTGAGTAAGCAATACCCAGCTGACGCGTCTCCATACTCGAGTGTGTGGCAGGTCGGTTCCCGAAGGAAGTAGTTCAAAAGTTTCATTCTCATAGGATTCGAACTAATACTTTTGAGGGGGCACAATGTTACACCCAGATTTCGAGACCCATGAGATTGTGATCTCGAAAGCTAGACTCGTCAATTGTGAGCTCAAAATATCTTAAATGCATATGCATGACCCAGGTGTCGAACCCTCGAATCAAGATGGCAACCTCGAAGACATTTTTTAACCTCGAAGTTCTTTCTGAGCTCGAAAGAACTTGGCATCGGGATATACCTGATGTCGAGTGTCTGCAGATCAAGTAGCCCGAGCTTGGCATAAGTATAAGCTCGGAGTGTGACAGCCTCGGTGGTATTTACCCGCTCCGAGCTGGTCTTGGGGAAAGGTGTCTAGCTCATAACTTATCTATAGACCTAGACTGGCATGATGCTGATTGCTGACCTCGAACGACTTAATGGGTCATCTGATGAGACGCAGTCCATGCATTTAAAAGATATTTATTGTTGTAACATCCCAACATTAAAGGGATATTAACAAGTCTGTTATATGCCCCCTGGTCTTCAGGGGACGTTTCCTTGTATATAGGAGTTACAGAATTTAATATCATTATTTTCATTAATAAATATGAGTATCTTCCCGAAATATGTGGGAACGAACTCTGAGAACCCTCTATAAATAGAGAGGTCATGAACATTTGTAGAGGACGGATTTTTGATATCTTGAGAGAATTTCTGGAGAATTAAACCCTGAAGGATTTCCTTAAATTTCTAAAGTCTTAATAAAATTGACTCGTGGACTAGGCAAAGTTAACTGCTGAACTACGTAAAATTCTTATTGTTTACTGTATTATTCATCTGCGCCATAGTTCCTATTGTTTAATTGTTCTACGTTTTAAGTTGACGAAAAACGGTGTCAACAGGTTGCAATTGAGAACCTTTCAAAAATGAAAATGGAAAATAGGAAGAAACAATGGTGCTGGAAGACTCTTTGAGAAGAAACGAGTGAACTTTTCTACATTTTATTTTTATTTTAAAAATTAGATTAGAGCAAGAAGAATGGATATGGAAACGTGGTAAAAACGTGCAAACGTGGCAACAATTACTGTTTTTGTAATTTTAAATAAATAAAAGGCAACAACCAAAATGCCCTTATAAGTAATAGAAATTGAATATGCAACAAACTGCAGCTTTATTTTTAATTTCTCTTTTTATATGGTAATTTAAATACCATATATTATTTTTTTTAAAATAAAAAGCCATACAAAAGATATGAATTCAAGATTCCTATATAAAAAAGATAAATAAAAAAAAAAAGCCAGGATTTTAATTCCACTCTTAAATTTAATATTGCAATGGGGCACCAATAGGCCATAGCAATACTCTTTTAAATTTGTCATATTTGACTTCTTCTTGTGCTTCATTCATTAATTAACATAGCAAACTGGCTTGCAAATGTTTTCGGTAATAATTAAGGGGCATGATGCAAAATGACTTTTAATGTTGTGTGAAAGTAAGTAAATGTCCATGTTTTTAATTTTGTAGTAAAATAGCCTAATCATCTATTTAATATCACATATTACCAAATACACCCTTTAACAAATTATTATTTTATTCTAAATATTTTAATATTATGGTATATATATTTTAGTTTTTATTTTAAAGTTATTTTGATTTTTTTTCGTTTTTTATGGGTTGTTGAATGATATACCATACCACAAAATATATATACTGAGTTGAAAAATAATATACCATCAAAACTTATAAAATTATTACTAAAAAATGTATTAACTATGCTAACAAAGTTATATACTACCATTAAAATGTATATACTATGATACAAAATTATATACTACCACTATGTATAATAAAATAGAAATTAAATATCACAAAAAAAAATATTATATACCATACCACAAAAAACATATACACTAATTGGAAAATAATATACCAACAACCTATAAAAAACTTAAAAAATCAATATAACTTTAAAATAAAAACTAATTAAACAAAACTAATATACATATACCACTATATTAAAGTCATACAGTCCTAAATAAATAAATAAATTATAAAAAATGACAATTTAGGTAATCAACAATATAAAATTGGCATTTATCGACAATTTAAAAAATAAGGACATTAGCTTCTTGATGGCTTTATTTTGGGCTATTTCCTATAATTTCTCAATAATTAATTATTTGCACTTACAGCCTTAATTTGTAAAGTGTGTTTTGGGTTTGTGTTTGTACGTATTTATATTTATTTTATACATAGGCGGGCACATGTAATTTCTCATAATCATTTCCTTTTAATATTGAGGGAAACATTTCAATATATCTATATATATTTATAAGGAAAAGTTTTGGAGATATGATATGCCATCCTATAATTTTTTACAACTATTTTCTTTATTTTATTAGAATTTAAATAAATTTGAGTTTTATCTGTATATGATAATAAGCAATAATATAAGAAATTACCCTAAATACGGTAATTTCTCTTTCTTTTTCATTTTTACATTCTATTTTAGTTTATTTCAATTTTATATATGTTTCTTTTTTAATTTTATGTTAATTTTATCACTTTATTTCAGATTTACCTCTTATACAAAAAAAATCTCTGTACGTCCTGATATTTCAGTTCGGGTCTTTTAGGCAGCTCGAGTACAGCTGGCTAACTAAGAACAGTACTAGATGATCCGCGAGTTCATATTTCCTCTGCAAAGGCAGTGCGACTCCCCAGGTAATAACATGAGCTGAGGAATACGAAGCAATAAAGACACGAGCTGGAGACACATATGAAGCACAGCATCCTTGACGCGAGCTGGAGTTATGTTCAGGTCGAAGTACGCTAAAGATTGCCATTTCCAGGAACCTTTATAAACCTGGATACGTTATATATAAACAAGCGTGATCAGACATCACATGGCCGTTTATCCCTGAATTCTCGGACACGTAACATAAACGTGCCTAATCAGACATCACATGTCCGATTATGCCAGACGACCCATGATCAGTTTTACCTAATGATTACACCATACCTTAATGTAAATTGTAATATTCATCATTTGTGCAAGGCAGGTCACATGAAGATTTGTATTCACGTGATGACCCCAACACCTATCCTAGGATGGTTCTTCTATAAATACCAAGACCTTGGGTAAGGAAAGGGGTTGGGTTCTTTCTCTGTAAAAGCAAATATTCTGCAAAAATATAGAGAGATATACAGTAATAATATCGACTCGTGGACTAGGGGGATTCTAACCTCCGAACCACGTAAAAAGGAACGAGTATTCTTGATATTTCATTTCTAACATCCCTGAGTGTTATTTTCCTGACCACGGTTTATCCTTAAGCACTAATTTATTCCAGCTAATTACGTTATTCACTGTTGGTGAAAAACTGCGTCAACAATCTCTCTCCCACTTCCCCTCCCTCTCTCCCACTATGTTTCCATGCCCCATCATTGAATTCCCCAATGTTCTAGCAATCTTGGATGGAAAAACTATTAAGTTGTTTTAGAGGATAAGGATGATTTCACAATGATAACAAATAATCATTTTACTGATTTAGTGCATAAGATAAATAAGAGGAAGATCTATAAAAGTGAAATTCAGAATGCTCTTGTTCAAATAGGAGTTGAGAAAGGCGTTGCTCCTAAATAGTTCACTTTTAATTCATTCATTGTCTTCTTATTGGATAAATGATTTCAAACACCTATATTAAGTTAGCTATAAATGAATAATTTGTTTTCTTAGCAGAACTTAAACCCAACAAAAAAAAAGGGGATTACATAAGCCAATAATGATGCATAAGACTTCTCGTTGTATTTTATGTTCTAGTTTTAAAACTCCATTTCAATGCTTGTTGACAATAAAACTTGGTTATCTTTAATTCGCTAATAAATTATTTGACCCGTTGTAGAAAAACTTAAAGAATATACTCAACTTAAGAAGACACTAGGTTGAAATTGGCATACAAGTTTTCAAGTTGTATAGGGTTGCATGTGGTTGCAATGGGTTACATAAGTTGCATAAGAATGAAATTAGCATATGTGTTTCTAAGTTTTCATGGGTTGCATCAGGTTGCATGAACTTGCATTTGATGTTGTAGTGAGTAGTATGAGTTGCATAATGATGAAATTAGCATATGCATTTTTAAGTTGTCATGGGTTTGTATATGTTGAGTAATGATTTTTTTTTTTGTAAAATTTCTAAATGGTTTAAAACTAATTGTGGTGTTATACTTGTAGGTTATAAATAAAGTATTCCTTCGTTCACTTTGATTTGTTCAACAATTAGTATTTTTTTCTTGTATGGGTGATTAATTAATATAGTGAGTTCATCAAATTTATATCAATATTAAAATTAGAATTTGTTAGATTTATATATTTAATTTTTGTAGTATATATTTTTATATTATTTAAGTCCACTTCCTTCTTTTATATGTAGTTTTTTGTTATTATAAAACTGTGCAGATTGCGATTATATTTCCTATTATATATATATATGAGGGCACTCTTAATGGTTATTACCCATGGATGATTACTTTAATATTAACCATTGGATTAACATCAATTGTCCATATTTATAATTGTTAATTAATATTTCTAAAAAAAATTGACTTTTTCAAATTTTTAAAAGGGCTACATGATGACATGGTGGTCAAATATTTATTAATTAAATAACAAAAAAAACTATTTTAATATTCATTCTCCTTTCCTTCTTCATTCTTGATTGATTTTTGAAATTAATGGGAATAATTAATATAACCATTATCTTTCTAACTAATGTTTATTACTCGTGGATGGTTACCATAAATCACTAAACACGTTTTTGATGAGTAGTGATTATAATAATGATGAAATTAAATATATAAAATCAATAATTTTGAATTTTTTATATCAATTAGGCAATAAATATTAGTTGAAAAGATAATGGTCACATTAATTATTCCAATTAATTCCAAAATTATTTTTTTCTCATGAAATGGATAAAAGAAATGAATCAATAATGAAGAAGGAATGAAGAATGAATATTAAATAATATTTTTTTATTATTTAAATAATAAATATGTAACCGTCATGTCATTAAGTAGTAATTCCAAAAGTTTGAAAAAGTCCAAATTTATTTTTAGAAATATTAATTAACAATTATATATGGGCCATTAGTCTTAATTCAAAACTTAATATTGAGGTATCCATTCATAATTAGTAATCATTAAAAGTACCCTGTGTATATAAATATTTATATATCTTAAAAAATGACATATAATATATATAGATGTGTGTGTCGGTTCTGCTTCTTATAATCTAATACAGTAAGGTTTGTTCATTCCCACTAAAATCCACAAATTACGACAATTTTTCCAAGAAAAAAACAAATCAATGGGAAGAATTAGAAAATAAGTTATAACTAGGGGAATAATCCATCTCACGAGACACATAATATAGTAATGAATATTCTTTGTCCAAATTATTAAAGGAAGTTGTTATAAATATTATAATTAAAACAATAATTTGAATGTCGATTTGAAATTAATAATCAGCTCTTTATAAGAAACTATCAAATCTGTTCGTATTTGATTGATTTGTTCTACCAATTTCGATCCATAATTGAATGATGGTTGATTCTACCAAAACTATATATTGAATCATTAATTCATGTATTATTTTCCATCTTTGGTTGTATTCGACAATATATATTAGGAGATCTTGGACACGTATTAATACATACCCAGTTTACCCAATAAAGAAAGAATGAAAGAAATATAATATTAACTATTATCTATTTTCTTTGATTTATGTTTTTTTCGATAATATTGTCTTAGTTATATAGTTTATATATATTTTTTGTTCAAAATAGTATAATAATAATAATAATAATAAATACAATTATTTATTCACGGGACAATTACAAGAGAAAAATGAAAATGATACGCATGTTCTAATTGTCTTTCCAAATTTACAAGGATATTGTATAATATTTAGGGATAATTGCAGTATAAGTAGCCAATGTTTGAGTTTTGCATGCGGCATAGACCCAATATTTATTTTTAGTGGCAATAGTAACCAAAGTCACACTACAAAAAAATGTAGTATTACTGGCGGAGGATTCCGCCGATAATAATTGGTGCAGTCCACCGGTAATGCTCCGCCAGTAATAATCGGTCGGTAATTAGCGAAATTACCGACCGACTGACACACCCGCCGGTATTATATTAATATCGGCGGATTAATAGAGGCAGGGCTCCACCGGTATAAAATAACATTGTCAACCTTGTTTGACTCATTTAATACCAACGGGTTCCGCCGCTATTAATCCGCCAGTAATAAAATACTAATATTAAAATATAATAATTGATTTTATTTTATTTCATAATAAATATACATATAATACTTATTTAAAAATAATAATATTTAACATAAATTAAAATTAATAACACAATTAATATTTATCAAACAAAAATAGCATTATAATTAATCATAAAATTAACATAATAAAAATATCACTTGTCTCATTTTAATTACATATGATCTAATTATAAAATAAACATAATAAAATTTCAATTGTCTTAATATAATTAAAAAACGTAATCTAATTATTATTGTTTTGATCGGGCCAACCAGATGTAAAATATTCATTAAGGTCAATATCTTGATCACTAGTATTAGGGCGCGGCAATGGTGGTGAAGCAAACTGTGGTACCTGTGGAGAGTGCTGCTGCATAGATGATCCAAATTGTCGAGTATGTGGTCGCGTCGAGGGAGACTGATGCAATAAACTCTCAAACTGACCATACCTCTGCTGCTGCGACGAACTCACAAATTGACTATACATCTACTGTGGATGTTGCTGCTGCGATGAATCCCCAAAGTCACGACGCCTAGGATGTGACGTCTGAGATCATGCAGGGACGTTGTGGTAATAAAAAGGAGGGGACTGGGAGGAGCGTCCATACATGTTTAGATAATTCTGTTGAGGGGGATAAAAATGTTGTTGTTGTTGTGGCATCGACCAAGGAGGTGAACTTTGAGAAGATATACCACCTTCAGGTTGTGATGGTAAATATCGTTGCAGAAGGCTTTCAAACCGCGACTCAGTTTCTATACTGGTATGCTGAGGATTACCAGATGAACCTTGTTGAGATTTCAACATCCGGATCTCTTCACGCATTGACTTCATCATTTCCGCCATAGTAGCCATGTCTTCCTGAGGTATATGAGTAGGTTGGTCCTGTGACTGACTTTGACTTGTGGAGCTGGAAGCTGATTTTTTCCCTTTGCCTTTGCTGTAACCTACTCCTCTTTGAAATTCAAACCTTTCCCCAAGTACTTTACTCATAATCTCGTACTGATCGATCGATGAGGAATCAGCAGCAGATCTAGTTTCAGATCCCTCTGTCGGTCCTTGAGACTGGCTTTGAAGTCGTGCCCTCTCAAGCTCTTCCGTCATTTTTTTCCTATTCATAAAAAGTGTTAGAAACATAACAGTAACATAGTTTAATGAAAATAATAACACAAAAGTTTCTCGAGCTGCGTCGTTGACAAAAACTTTTGTCGATTTTCTCAAATGGCTATCTTTCCAAGTATCAATAACATGTTCATCAAGGTTCGCCTATACAAATGTAGAGATAGGAAGTTAGAATGTAAAATTTTGTTAAATTAAATTAATATTTTTACTTACAAATTAGTGACGCTTAGATGCCATCGATTTTGTGCCTTGCGCGATGTATACTTCATTTCTTTTATGTTTTTCTTGTTTTGGTTGGATCGCACAATAAATTTTGGGCTAAAAAATAACTGAACAATATCTTTCCAACTCTCCTTGGTGCAATGGTCAGGTGGGGCAATGAGAACACTCTCCAAATCTTCCAGCTTAGAGTAATATTTTTTGAAGTGAGTATGTCTGATGTTCTTTCTCTTAGAATATCTTTTGCGCATCTCTGTGTAGATAGTTTTCATAACTCTCTCGGGTTCAGGATGACCATCAACATTATAAAAATGCTACATTAAAAAACAACACATTAGTTTAGTTTGTAAATGATTTTAATAAAAAATTTATACCATAAGACTTGTTCTAAATTTTACCTTCATCTTTTGTACGACTTGTTCCTTAAATTGTTGAGGTACATCAGCAAAATCCAAGTAATGTCCTGGCAACAACAAGGTGACTTGGAGGCCTATCTCGCAGAAAAAAGCTTGGTCCTCCAAGCCAACCACTTTGTCCGTCCTAGGATCAAGCTGAAGATCTAGTGGTTTCCCGGCATTCCGCCTTCGAATTTCAAGTGGTATGTTATTAGCCCAGCCACGACCCTTTCTTCTCGGCACTTCAGCTATCCACATTTTCAACAATAACCAAAATTAGAAATATTAATATATATTAAACATTCGTTGAGCTTGACTTTCAAGCTATGAACAAAATTTGAAAATTATTATTAACCTGACTCGCAGGAAGAGGGTACTTTACTAGGATCTGGCGGGTCTAGACCTCCACCATCTCCGCCAGGAGAGGTGGCTATATCTGCTGACATTGTACTTAGGAACAAAAATTATTAGTTAGTATTAAATTATTAGTTATTATCAAATATCACCAATGGAAATGAACAAAATGATTACAAGTCCCATATATTATATTTTAAATGATTGTCTTTATTACAAAAATATAAAAACTATGTAAAATAATCACTATCACTTTCATCATTAATTAAATTAACATCAATCAGAGACACATGATTAACATCATCTTCACAAATATCAACTAGCAATTCATCTTCTTCATCGACTTCTTCTTCGCCTAAGTCGTCATTTATGAAATTATCATCCAATTGATCAGCAGGTGAATTTTGTATAGTGCCAATATATGTTGTAGGTTCATGAGATTCCATAACCAACTGACCGAGATCCATGGTCAACACAAAATTTGATGAGCTTCTGTCATGTACAACATCAACATCTGCATCAGCTTCATCATCCTCGATGTCCCAAATTTGACGATGATTGACATCCTCAACAATTTTCCAGTGTCAGCCTCTAAGTAGATCATCGAGATAGAATACTTGCCTAGCTTGGCTAGCAAGTATATAAGGCTCATCTTTGTACCATTCGATACTGACGTTTATACTGGTGATATTATTTTCAGTGATTGTTTTCTTCTTGCTTGGATCAGTGTTAAACCATTTGCACCTAAACAATGCAACTGAATATGAACCAGTGAAAGATAACACCAGTACTTCTTGAAGCATGCCATAATAGTTAAAACCTTCAGTTCCCGCAACAGATACTCCACTATTCTATGTGGTGCGCTTTTGATCTCGGTCGTAAGCGACAGATGCTAAAGCTAGCAACTCATCACCATTCTCTAAAGATCCAAGTTTGTGCAAGTCATATATCTAAATAAATTAATAAACCTATATTAGAATGATAAAAATATCATTACAACAATAAAGGTTTAAAAATAATCTCAATTTTACCTTTTTATGAAACCACTAGCGAATATTTTTCTTGTGTAAAAAATTATGATCACCATCTGGGTATTTCAGTTTGATCTCTACTAGGTGTTCGTTGTAAATTTGAATGCTTTGACTGTATTAGATAAAACAATTTGGAATGAACATAAATTTCACTTTAAAGGGAATAAACTTACTCTAAGTAATCGTGAATTTCGGGAGAATTGTCAAGTACGAACCATTCAACCATTTCACGAGTCGCAAGGTCAAGAGGCTTGAGAGTTCCTTTTGTCAGGGGACGACATTGAGATTGAAACACAATAAGGTGTCGTGGGACATACACCTCATCTTCATTGCGATCAAGACGGTTAAATTTTGTTTCAACCCCTTTGAAATACATTGAACAAAATGTCAAAGCCTCATCAGCAACATAGCCTTCAGCTATCGACCCTTCGGGACGAGCTTTATTTCCCACGTAGTTCTTCAATTTTTTCATGTACCTTTCAAAAAGATACATCCACCTCATAAATACCGGTCCACCCAAAATCGCTTCTTCAGGCAAATGTAAGACCAAGTGAATCATTATATCAAAAAAAGCCAGAGGAAAAATCAACTCCATCTTGCACAATATCAGAACAAGGCCTTTTTGTGCTTCCTCCATATCTGTAACATTTATAGTCCTCGAACATACTTGCCTGAAAAAAATTATACAATTCAGAAATGGTGGTCAATATATCTTTTGGGAGAAACTTGCGAACACCCACTGACAGTAATCGTTGCATTATAACATGACAGTCGTGGGATTTCAACCCAATGATATTTGTTTTATTCTCGATTATTTTTTTCTTCAAATTTGAACAAAAGCCATCTGGAAATTTCACTTCTTTAATAAATTGACAAAATTGTTGTCTCTGAGCAGGAGTTAACATGTAAGAAGCATGCGGCTTCATCAACTTTCCATTATCATCTTTATAAATCCACAATGATTCTCTTACTCCCATCTTCTTCAAATCATATCTTGCATTAGTGGTGTCCTTAGACTTGTCATTGTCCAAGATTGTGCCGAGGAGACTATCACACATATTTTTTTCGACATGCATGACATCAATGTTATGTTTTAAAATGTTTGTACACCAATAATCAAGCTCTTAGAAGATGCTTTTTTTCATCCAATTTCTGTCTTCCGCAACTCTTCTACGTTTCACACCTCCAAACTGCAAGTGTTTTCCAGGAACTTGGGGTGGAAGGTTGTTCACTTGTTCTAATATTTCCTCATAAGTAAATCATTTTGGAGGATGTATTCTCTCAATTTGGCCGTCGAACTCAGTGTCCATTCTCATTCGATGTGTACTGGGCAAGAATCTTCTGTGACCAACATAAAATGTCTTACCGATCACTCAAATGGAAGATGTATCTTCATTACATGTGGGACAAGCTTTGTATCCCTGACCACTCCATCCAGACAAACTACTTCGAGCTGGAAAATCATTGACTATCCATAAAAGGGTTGCGCACAACTTGAACATAGTGTTGGTCGTACTATCTCTCGTAACAACTCCGTTAGCCCACAACTCCTTCAACTCATCCACCAATGGTCTTAGAAATACATCTATGTCCTTACCCTGTGATTTTGGACCAGAAATAAGGATGGTTAGCATCAAATTATTGTCTTTCATACATAACCAAGGTGGAAGATTATAGTTCGCCAACACCACAGGCCACATGATGTATGATAGGTTCATGTTGCCAAATGGATTAAATCCATCAGCAGCTAAGCCTAAACAAACATTCCTAGGATCACTTGCAAAAGCATAATGATTGACGTCAAAGTTCTTCCATGCCGTCCCATCCACCGGGTGTCGTATCACTCCATCTTCTTTCGATTTCCCAGTGTGGTGCCATAGCATGTCCTTCGCTGTAAGTCTTGAGCTGTATAGTCTTTTCAACCGGGGTGTCAATGGAAACTAACGCATCACCTTATGCGGCACCTTTTTTCCTTTAGTTTTTTCAAAAGTAACCCATCGACTAGTTCTGCAAACTGGACATTCCTCTTTGTTTGCATGCTCTTTGTAAAATAAACATCAATCATATTGGCACACATGAATCGACTCGTATCCCAACCCTAATTTCTTCAATCTCTTTTTAGCCTCGTAGTACGTTGATGGAATTTTATTTTCCTTCGGAAAGGAAGGAAAGCTTTAACAACTTTAATAATTCATCGAATATGTTGTTAGGAATCTTCCCTCTAACTTTCAAATGTAATAGCTTAGCTAAGAAGTTAAGGGAAGAAATCCAATCACATCCAAGATACAACTCAGCTTCAATCTCCTCAAATAACCCGTGGTAATACTGACTTGCGCTGTAATTATTGTCTACTTTCTCAGTTGTCGGTAAGAGGAAGTCCTCCACTATGGGAATCATCTTGTCAACTTCATCATCATCAACTCCTCATCAACAACATCTGGTTCCGCTTCCCCATGATAAATCCACCTCTCATAACCTTGATAAAATCCCCTATCGAATACATGTGCTTCGACAATAGGTAAAATTTCAAGCCTATTATTTATGCATTTGACACACGGACACCTAATTCTTCCATCAGAATCCTTATGTTCCGAGGCCATCGTCAAAAAAGATTGTAGACCATTCCAATATTCTTGACAAGCACGATTTCTCAATATTGTCCAAGTCTTGTCAATTGCCATCTAAAGTGTTAAAAGAGTCTCTGAGTTTTAGTAATGTGGAGAGGAATGGATAACAAAAAAAATTTGTTATCATTTTTGAAATCTTATGCAATATATTAATATCTTATGTTATTTTATGATGTTTTATTAGATAATGTTATTCAAATTAAAAAAAAAATCATTAATTATTTTATTATTAATATTTTAAACTTATCATTTCTGTACCGATATCCATGTAATTGATGGTTGTAGTCAACAACCATCAATCACAAGCATACCGGGACAAAAAAAATTATTATTATAAGATATGTAGTAATTTTTAATTAATCATTATTAATTGTAATAAAATTTATTAAATAAAATTTTCAATTTCTATATTCAAAGAATTTAATACTAGTTAATATTAGATAATAATATTTAATAAAAAAATTAAAATAGTTTCTTAAAATAATTTATTATTTATTTAATTAATCATTATTAATTTTTAACACTTTTATTAAATTAAATTAAATTATTCAATTAGATAATGTTATTTAATAAAAAATTAAATTAAATTATTTACTTAAATAATGTTGAATCAAACTTTTATTATTTAATTAATTAACAAATTAAAAAATAAATTATTATAAGATATGTAGTAATTTTTAATTAATCATTATTAATTGTAAAACCTTTTGTTAAATAAAATTTTCAATTTCTATATTCAAATAATTTAATATTAGTTAATATTAGATAATAATATTTAATAAACAAATTAAAATAATTTCTTAAAATAATTTATTATTTATTTAATTAATCATTATTAATTTTTAACACTTTTATTAAATTAAATTAAATTAAATTATTCAATTAGATAATGTTATTTAATAAAAAATCAAATTAAATTATTTAATTAAATAATGTTGAATCAAACTTTTATTATTTAATTAATTAAAAAATTAAAAAATAAATTATTATAAGATATGTAGTAATTTTTAATTAATCATTATTAATTGTAAAAACTTTTATTAAATAAAATTTTCAATTTCTATATTCAAATAATTTTATACTAATTAAAAATCATAATCTACAAGTAAGCAAGATTAAAACAAGAAAATATCTAGAAGATTCAACTTACTTTTTCTTTCACTTAAATTATAAAATTAATTTTAGTCTAAAATAATTGTTTTGTTTTAATTCAATATTGAGCATGCAAACAAGTTAAACATACAACATAACATAATATTAGCAACCACAAAAATCTCAGAGCACACAATATAATATGAACATAGTATAATATAAACAAAAATCCCAGAGCACACAAAAATCCAACATCCAACACACCAATCTTAAAGCATAGCATAATAATGTACTTTAACTTATTAAGTAAAAATTGTAGTAAAAAAAGCTAACCAAAACAATATCAGTAAAGTCCAATAGCCACTTCGAACAAAGGAACAAGACACTCCAAAATATTGAGATATACCTAAAAAGTTCAATAGGAAACCAATATCAGTAGTTAGTTTGATAATTTGAGAATAGAAAATGTAAAAAAAACTTAGACGGTGAAAGAAGACTGAGCACGAACCAGACCACTGTGGTGAACGCGTGGCGTGGGGTCCAAAACTCCGGCGTGGTGGCGTGGTGGTGCTCGGACGGAGGGGCGGACAGTGGTGGTGCTTGGACTGAGAGGAGAAATTTTTTTAGAGAGAAGAGGAGAAATGGGAGGGACGGACGATGCAATATATAACATTATTACCGCTGGGGATCCGCCACTATTAAAATGCTTCTGCCGGTAATACAATATTAGCGGCGGGGCCAGTATAATCTGTCGGTATAAGTGTTATTATCGGCGGATAAAGGCGCGCTGCTAATAACATTACCGGCGGATAGTCCGTTGGTAATAAGGGAAATAACCCGCCTCTTGCAAATTTGAAACGTCCTCTTCTTCGTTTCCCAGGCATTGTATTAGCGGCGGACTATCCGCCACTAATAATGGGTAAGTCCGCCGCTAATAAAAATTTTTAATTTTGTAATTTAATTTCTCCATTATTAGCAGCGAACCCAGTACTCCGCCGCTAATAACCTATACATTACCGGTGGACAAAGTACGCCGATAATATTTCCCCCTCTAAAAATGTTTTTTCTTGTAGTGTCAGTAAAAGTGCAATTCCGTCAGTCTCATCCGTTAGATCTGTTAATGAGCTGATTAGGCAAACACGTGTCACATTTTTATTGGTCCAAATCATAATTATTTTTAAAATATTATTGAGCTGGACTAATTACGGAGTGACATGTGTTGGTCCAGTCATCACAAAACGGAGACCTAACAGAGAAGGCTGATGGAATTACATTTTTACTGACTTTGGGTACTATTGCCACTAAAAATAAATATTGGGTTTATGCCACGTACAAAACCCAAACATTGGGTACTTATGCCGCAAATATCCCTAATATTTATAAAAAAAAATCGAATTGTTAATTTAAAATTTGTGATTTTTAATTATTTGGAAATTAAAATGATATATCAATATACTAATGCCAAATATAGTGCTATCTTTGTAAATAAACAAAAATCATAAACAAAAATGAAATTAAAATTAAAAAGATGCATGTGAGTGTAATTATATTCCTAAACACTTTTAGATTAATAAAATAAAATATTTGGAAAAATAATATAACATTCAATTTAGTGACAGGTTTAAGTTTTTTTTTTTTTTGGATGGATCACTCATCTTATGAGCTTCAAAATATTAATTTGATACCATGTCAAATGATGATTTAAGAGTGGTGGATCTTCGTCTAGTCGGGTAAAAATATGGGATCAAGGCTTTCATCTATATATATAAATATATATATATATATATATATATATATTGTTTTAATTGAAGAGGATGTTGATCATATTTCTTAGCCTTCTCAATTCGTTTTTTTTATCACGATGACAAACTTATTTGGCATTTCACAAAAAATGGTGAATATGCATGGTGTGCGACGTAGTGGTTATTAAGTTACTATATGAGGGAGAAAGTTTACTAAAGCGTATATGAGAAGAACAAAAGAGTAGTGGAAGTATCTACGAAAAATTAACGAGGGTTCCATCTAAAATATTCTTTTATGGATTCCTACAAACACTGTTTTGTATTTGAATGCTTTTACTAATCAATTTTGTTCATTGAGGATGTCTTCATGCCATGTGGTGTTGCCTATACAACTAAAGGTATTTGTGAAAGAATTGGTTTTTCATAAGCTCATCGAAGCTGAATGTCTAGATATCATTGCCTTTTTACTCAACTTGAAACCAACTTTCTTTCAGGTAATGAATTTTCTATTTTCGCTATAATCATTTGGTAGATAATTTGGCATTTTAAGAATTGCTTCACTCATTGTTACTCTAACATGAACCCTCAAGATTTGTTGGCGTGGGAGGTCAAGCATGTTGAATATAACTAACTATATATGCAAGAGAGGTGGAGTCAGGATTTATCGTTATACGGTTATTAAACTTTTTTGTTTTTAAATCTAGGGGAGCTAAAATGATGCTATTTTTACCAAATTTTCGAGTTTTTTTAAGTTAAAAATAACAATGTTATTGTTAAATTTAATAAAAATAAAAAATTGAAATGGCGCTTAAGCCCCCCAGCAAAAACATTGCTCCACCATTGCTACCGAAGTTTAAAAAATCCTGAAAAATGGTATCCACCAATTAGGGCTGGCAATTTTTGACACAACACGATAACATAACTCGAAAACGATACGAAATAAATAGGTTTGGGTAACACGTTTAATAATCGTGTCATGTTTATGTTGGAGTTTTCAATATGTTTAATAATCGTGTCTTGTTTGTGTTTACCTTAATCGTGTCGTGTCATAATCGTGTCGACGCGATAACATGAATAATTATCATAGGTTTCATAATTTTTTATATAGTTATGATCAATTGTGTTAATTTCGTGTTGCATCATGACACATTAGTCATGCCACAATCGTATTACCATATCATGTTCATGTCGTATGGCCTGCGAAAATAATTGTACCGTGCTTATGTTTGCGGTTTTGATAGTTTAATAATCGTGTCGTATTTATGTTTATCTTAATTAATTATGTCATGTCATAATTTTATCGACACGAACATGACTCAATTACAAAAATTGTCAACCCTACCATCAATCAATAACCAAATCAAGATATATGACCAATATGTGGAGGCAGCAATTGATAAAGGCCAAAAGGTGTGCAGTTTGGACTTGTTGCTTGAGATAATTACTAGAATCTAGTTCATTCTACCAAATCGAACTTCATGCAACTATTGTGACGGATGTTATAGTCTTGCCAGTAAAAGAGCATGAATTTTCAAAACTTTTTGCATCACTTTTGGGTTATGGATCATAATAGGCATCACTTTTCAAAACTATTATGTAGTAATCATCCTGAATAGCTCTTGAAATTCTGTATTTTAATATTACCAAGTGATTTAAAATAAACAACTTAATTAAATGCGAAATACTGATTAAGTTGTTTAGATAGATTTCAGTTTTGTTCACACTACTTATGCAACTGATTAAACAGAAACAGAAAAACAGGTAAAAATTCAACACACGAGAATTTTTACATGGTTCAGATAACCTACATCCATGGGGCCACGCCCAGAGAATAAACCAATTAGTAAAGAAACAATGTGTACAAAAGCATTGACTTAAACAATGTAAGACTCCCTCTTAAACTATTTCCGCAATCTTGTTGTACTCTTCTCTACGAATCTGGTTTTGATGAAACGATGATTCTCTTGAAATCCCTTTAAAGAATAGCGAGTGCTCACTTCCTCCCAAAGTGAGACTTAGATAGAATCCTCTCCTGAAGATCCTTATGAACACGTTCACAATAGACACTACCTGTTTACAAAGGATTAGACAGATATCCACAAGTACACTCAGCACCCTCACAAAGATTAAGGTAAACAAACTTAATCTCTACAAATAAAACACTCTTCAAAATAACATAATGTTTACAAATTTTCCAAATGGAAGAGATAAAAATTCCAAAGGCCTTGGCAAGATATTTATAGGCAAGAAAATCGTCCAAGGCCAACATTTTCTGAGATCTTTGAAATCAAATTGCAAATTCCTTTGATTTAGGGAATCAACCAACGAGATGAATTCTGTGTCGACAGAAAAGGAAACTGATGAGTCAGCAATGCCATCAGTTTTATTTGGCAGAACGAACATGGTCAGTTCTTTTGACCATGTTCATTTTCGACACATTCTTTATTCCAGAATGAACATAATCCCTGAAAATAATCTTAAGATAATTGACATACATATTTTTACCAAATAATGTTTATTTGTGATAAATAAGGTAAAAATGTATTCACACTTAAAAGATATTTTCACACTAAAAAATCAGCTGAATCAATTTGATAATAAATCATGAATCAATAAGGATATGCTACTGATTTTCCTCAATAACTTTAAAATATTTTTGTCTAAATTAAAGTTAGTCAATAAAGGATTTTACAATCTCTCCCTTTGGCAACTTGATAAACAAAAATATTTTAAGAGTTTATTTTGAAAGACTCTGCAAAGAAAATACAGGTTAGAGAAAAATAGTAATGTAATTACTCCCCTTGCGAAAAACATCTCAATTGTAACCAATATCACAAATAAAAAAAAATCATCTCAATTGTAACCAATATCACAAACAGCAAAATAAAATCACAAACAACAAAATAAATAAATCTTTCTTACTCCCCCTTGTTGTCTATCAATAAGCCAAAGGAGTAAAAACAACACAAATGACAGAAGCCAAAAGAAAAGACACTTAAAGCGTTATTTTACAATTTATTTAAACTGAAAAAGAGGAAATCAAAACAAAGGCAGAAACAGATGACCACATTTGGAAGGACCCACAGCAAATTGAGACATCATGGTGTGCTGAAGTTGCTCTATGGTTGCGAGACAATTCTTGAGACTGAGAACTTCTGTCTGAACAGTTTCCAGAGTGGTCTTGACACTAGCGAGTTCAGTAATGACAGAATCAGCATCGCCAGCCTTGAGAGAAATCCTTTTAGTCGTCTTGGCAGATGAGGATTCCTTCTTGAGTTTGTAATCTACACCGGTAGTGGGGGGTGTCACGATTTCATATTCCAACCGGAGAGGCTTTTGAGAATCAAGCAACTTGTAGATCAAATGAGGAAACACCAAATATTGGCTTTTCTTTTTGGCTTTTCCTAAGGCAGTGATCTGATAAAAAATGAGAGTAGCAAGATCAACTTGGAGACTAGTCCCGACTTTGAACAGAAAGAAGGTCGTGTCAAAGGTAATGGTGGAGGTATGAGTGGTGGGAGTCCAGTTGTTGATGGAAAATTTGTGAAGTATGGAATAGTAATGAGTAAGATCAGTCACTTTGAAAATTGAATGTTGTTCCCAAACCATATTTTGTCCCACCAACTCAGATAAAACCTTATCTTTGTTGAAATCCACAACATCATTGATAACAAAAGAAGGCACATTGAGAACCTTGGCAATTTCAGCAGCACTATGCAAATATCAATTGCCCCGAACATAAACTTGACCAAACATAAAAGACTTGCTATCAAACAAATCATCATTAAGATTAGCATAAAACTCTTGAACAACCCGAGGAACAAAACCATCAAACCCAGCTAAAGATCCATACCACCCTCTATCCTCATTATTCTTAATGACCCCAAACACTCTATGGGTAGAGAACGAAATTTTTTTCTCACAAATAACATCTCTATGCACATAATGCTTCATATTTTTCTCATTGTCATTGAAACAAAAATTCAAAGAGTGAGCTTTAAAAGATGAACCTGTTGTGGCTTTAGGAACCACTGGTGACTTTGTGCAAATCTCAAAAAATTTCACAGCTTTCTTGCCCTTTGGAGAAACAGAAGGGTCCTTTGATGGGTCAGATTCGGCTTCGGATGCAACATCATCATCAATTGAGGCATCATCCTCAAGGGGATCATCATCAGAGGGTACAAAAGCTTCAGATGGGTAAGTTTCAGATGAGGAACAAGGGGGAGGAATCTTCTTCACCATTGTCCGAAACTTGGAGAGAGGAGTGGAACCCATGGGAGAAGAAGCCTTTGGAGTGGAATCCGAAGGATTAGTACCATTGGATCGAGGGGATTTTCGAGAAGAGGAAACTCGGAACCACCCTTTATTTTTCTTCTTGGGTGCAAGAACATCAGGAGATTCGGTGGAGTCAGAATGGGTTTTGGGCGACGCACCTTCATGATCAGAGAAATCATCAAAGAGGGATGCTCAGACCTTTTTGGAAGACCCAGGAACAGTGGCGGGCAGAGCCACCGATGAAGGAGGTCCAGATGGAGCTTTGGGGGCTTTGAGGTCAGGAATGACCACGGCTTTGCTCGTAGTGGTGGTTGCGTCAATGAGGCTGGGTTGAGACAATGTACTCTTTCGAGTCTTTTTCTTGGTGAGAGATTGAGATGCAATCAACGAGCCAGCCTTCAAATCCTTGACAGACTGAGAGCCACTTCCTCTAGTTTTCACCATGGTTGCATGAGAAAGAGAGAAAACTGTCACAAGAAAAAAAAAAGAAATCGAAAAAGAAAAAAGAAGAAGAAGGATGGAGACGGTTGTGAGAATGGGGCCTAGGATGTCCGAATATAAAGAATGAGAGAGATAGGGATTTGATCTTTATTCCCTTTTTGAGAATGAAATGGAATACACACTTTTGTAAAGTACATGATAATATCCCAAAAAAAAAAAAATTCCTACATTAGTACACAAAACAAAATTGGGAAACAAGCCATAATAGGAAACTTTCGATCCTAAAAAAAATATGTGATAAAGACAAAACAAAATTGATACAACATGCCCTTTTTGATACACACTGTTGACGCGGTTCTTCGGCAACAGGTAATTAATAGAATAAGAGAGTGGGATTAGTGCTAAGTAATGAACCGTAACAGATGAATGATCTTGAAATAAAATGGTGATACGAATACTTTTTTAGGTGGTTCAAAGGTTAAAATCCTTCTACTCCACCAGCCAATATTATTGCTAGTTTTCTGCTATTCTTTACACAATTGAATCCAACCCTTTGCAACTCCCAGGGTCTCCATATTTATAGGAGAGGGCACCTGGGTGTTGGCAAGGGGACCATCCCGTGACCTTCTTACCCATCATGTCACTTCTGTGACATTCATGATTAATTCCTAAAATCTGACAAGTGAAGTGTGGTCTAATCAATAGGTAAGGGGGATAATGGGTCGCACGGCCCAACCCAGTCGTGGGTGCCTGAACACGCACATTTATGCTGCGTGTCCGAGAATTCAGGGATATATCAGACACGTGATGTCTGATATATGCACGTTTACATTGCGTGGTTGACTTTATAAAGGGTCACAGCTTCCAACTCAAGCTCGTACCTCGAGCTGGATGTCTTCTTAACCCGCGGTGTCTATACCTCTGATCCGGCTCCTCAGTAACCTTAGTAAGCCTTTGGTTACCTCGAGCTAAAGAGGTGGGACCTGGTAACAGCAGCTCCGGGTACATGTCATCCACGTGGCTGATAAATAATTATGTCATACCTCAACTCGCTAATAGCCCGTTGGAGAATTAGGGCGTACATTTGCCCCCAAGCCCCTGCTCATGGCACACGACGTCATCTAGGGCCACAGTGGGGGCTTTTAGGCTTCCTTGTGGACTCTTCACATCCTGCCCATTACGCAGGCGTCGAATACGTGGAGCATCATGGTTGGTGATGGTACGTCTTCCGAGAACCGCATTAAATGGCCTAGCCTACACTCGACCGTCGTTTCGCCTTTCAAGTAGAGATCCTCAAATCCTACATCAAGGCAATCCAACGGCCCTCCTCACTTGACCTCTTACGTATATAAAAGGGGTGGCCACCTTACGCATGGGCCACCCGTTCATTTGGAAATTCTCTTATTTTCTTCTTCCTTCTCAGCCTCAAAAAACCCTCCCTTTCTTCCAGTTACTGTTCCCAGCGTTCCAAAAGTTCAGGCGCGAGAGCTCCTTTGAGGCTTTGGCACCAGCAGTTTCAACAGGACTCCAACCCAGACGACCCTTTCAGCCTCCTCACAGTAAAACATTCTGTAAGTTCTCCGCTTATGCATGATTTAAATTTCCTTTTCACTGTTGCTTAGGTAAATTGTTTCTGTAGTCACATGCGGTATCCTGCTGGTTTTTGTGGGTATGATAGGCGTAGGTTTATATTCCAGGGTATTGACCGTAGAAAAATCATTTAGGAATACGACTCAAAGGGTACACTTTCTGGGGAAATTTTCTGGGTAGAAATTTTGTAGGCCTGTTTGAAATAACCAGCTTTTAGGGTGCAAAACCGGGTAGTTTAGGGGACACGCTTCACAGGCAGTTTTGCACTGTTTCCCTACTAAAACTTTCCTTCCAAGGAAAACTTTTATCCTGACCCTCCTAACACACGGATTCCGAGTAATTGGGGATCCGTTGGGAGCACAGGCGCGTGTTCATAGAACCGCGTGGTCTCACTCTCCACGGGCTGAGATTACCTCAGCCCGTGTAAAGGAAACACTTCGCGTCAGATTCTTTCTTATGCTTAGGTTGCCTTTTCTAAATTTTCTTCTTTTGTTCGCTAGGTGACCAGATGGGACCAAAGAAGAACGCCCCTAAGAAGACCGCTGGCAGCTCGTCTTCTCAGCAAGCCAAAGGACAGGAGGTGGTCATGGACTCTCCAATCCCCGTTTTCAGTCCGGCCGTGGAGTAGGAGATCGAGGTGGGGCCCGACACTTTCTTCGAGGCCGAGAGGATCATCTCGAAGATCACCAACCAGGGGAAAGTGAATAAGATATTCCTTTCCCACAATATTGAGATTGGGAGGGGCGCCCTAAACGCGCGACCTCCCCTAGAAGGCGAGCGGAGCTGCGCATCGCTTGATGAGGAATATGCGGCCTGGAGCGACGAGCACTTCAAGGCTGGAGCCTTCCTTCAGCTAGACCAGTACTTCATGGATTTTCTCAACTACGTGAAGCTGGCTCCTTTCCAGCTCCCCCCTAACTCCTACCGTTTGTTAGCGCGGTTGAGATATTTATTCCTGAAGCAGGAATGGGAGGTCCCCACGCCTGCGGACATACTTTACTTTTTCTGCCCCAAGGCTAGCCCAGAGCAGAGGGGGCGAGGCGACGGGTTCTACTATCTGACCCATTTTCCAAACACGGCTGCGGTCATCGAACTGCCCAGCCACCCCAACGACTTTAAAGACCAGTTCTTCATGTCCAAGGGGTTTCGCAATTGTGAATATCACTATTTCAATTGCCCTCGTAAGTACCCTTTGCTCTTAGCTCGTAAGTTGATTATTGATTAGCTTCCTTTATTAGTTCCTGACTTAGAAACAATCATGCAGCCATTTTTGCGAGGACGGCCAAGTCTATGACCCTCGAGGGTCAATACGAAACACTGGCGGGGCCGCCCCCCAGCGAAAATGACTATCACCAACTCGTATCAGACGAGATGATGCTGGCGTGCAAGCTAATCTCCCCAAGCCAGACTCTGGCCTTAAGGAGACCGGGGGGCCTCCCTCCAGCTCATGAGATGGCGCCCATCCCCGAGGAGGAGGTCGCGGGAGAAGAAGAGGACGAGGAGGATGAGGTGCCCCTTGTGAGGCGGAAGCGAGCGCTGGAGGTCGCCCAAGAAATAGATGTGGAGAGGGCCCGGTCCGGAGCAGCAGCCGGTCCCTTCAGGCAAGGTAATCCTTATATGTTGAAGGACTTAGATAGGGCCACTGCAGACCTTTGGTTAGCTAGGTTCAATCCCAGGCAGCCCGTTCATCGCCATCGAAGTGACCCAGACCGCGACGTAACCTTACTCCAATGCGTCGACCAGCTCGTGCTGGATTACGAAAGTAGCCGCCCTAGGGGCACTGTAGTCGTAGATAACACCATAGCTTTTAGGTCGATCTTTTTTGAGGAGTACGGGACCAATCTTCGGTCGTGGCCCTCCCTTCGGGAGGGTATAGTAGCTCCGGGTCTGGTGGTCGTGACCATAGATTCCTCCTCCAGCTCGGAGGGTAGGATCCCTTTCAATATATACTTGAGATCTGTTTTCCCTTCAAATTTTGTTGTCTTGCATAAATATTTCTACTTGTATATTAATACTTTGTCTTTGTTTTGTCAGAGGATATGTCTCAGCCCAGGAGCAACGATCTGCGAGCTATGTTCCCTGGAGGGAACCCTTCCTCTGGGGCCTCTGGGCCCATGGTGAAAAAGCTCCAGCTGGCGAAGAAGGCCATCGGGAGTACCTCTAAGTCCCCTGCAAAGGGGAAAAACCAGGCTCTGACAGCTCAGGAGAAAGTGCCTCCGCCCCCTCCTGCAATGAAGATGCCTCCTCCTCCCCCGCAAATTCCCGACCCTGCTCGGGAAACGAAGATGCTCCCTAGGACCTTGTCAACCACCACCCCTAAGGTGCGCATCCCAGTGAACCCTCGAGCTCTGGAGAAGATCCCCGACGTCTTTCGGGGGACGGTCTACGAGACGGCGAGCTACATCGTGGACCATTACTATAATGCCACCGAGAGGGACCTGTGGGCGATCAAGACAAGGAGCCCGGAGAACGTGATGGAGTCTTCACTGGGGATGGCCCTCACGGTAAGTTGGCCTCGCCATTTGCATCCCTTGCTCATTATGCATCACATGTTTGTTTTTTCCTCTAAGGCAGTTGCCTTATCATCTTTTGGTCTTGCAGGGTGCCTTGGCTCTCCATCGGAGCATATCCCGATCTAGGGCTCAGCTCGAGGATATGAGGGGCGAGCACCAGAAAACCTTGGTTGCCATCAAGACTGCCCAAAAGCAGGAATAGGATGCCAAGGATGCCCTGCGACTGCGCAGGCCGAGCTAGACGCATCTCGACCTAAGTTGCAGGAGGCCGAGGCTACCAAGGTTGCCCTAGCCGCCGCGAGGGCTGAGCTCGAGGAGGCCAAGGCCGCACTGGACGCCGCGAAGGCCGAGGCCGAGGAGGCTAAGGCCGCCCTGGCGACGGAGAAGGCAGCCGCTAGCTCCTCCATGGAGGAGGCTATGCTGTACCATTGCTGGGTCTATAACCCATATGGTGACTTCTCCTTTCTGGGGGCGGATGCATGGGATAGCTTCTTGGAGAAGTTCAAAGCTTGCCTTCAGCAAGAGGTGCCCTCCGAGACTGGGGAGACCTCCGCAGCCGCCGAGCAGGAGGGCGAGGTGGTGACCTCATCGGAGCAGCCTGGCGGGGCCTAGGACTTCTTTTCTTTTTACCATTCGAACAACATTTTTTTTTATAACTTTGTATGAGGTTTTCTAACCTCGAGAAAATTGGCTTCATCAACTTTTTGTTTTTAATTGATTTAATTCCTTTTGCCTCTATGCATTTTGGTAAGTCTTAGTTTTTTGTTGGTGCTGTGATTGACATTTTATGCTTTTCTAGGAAAAACATGCTGATCAATTTTGAACCAACTTCTAAGATAAGTCCTGGTTGTATCCTGGACATTAAATTAAAAACTTAGTTCGCGTTAATTTTTTATTAATATCTCTTGCTTTTTAAGAAAAACAACGATCAATCAATTTGAATTAACTTCTATGTTTTAGGACCTGGTTATATCCAGGACGTTAATTTGAAAACTTAGTTCGTGTTAATTCTTGATTAATATCTTGTGCTTTTTAAGAAAAACACCGATTAATCAATTTGAATTAACTTCTAAGTTTTAGGACCTGGTTATATCCAGGACGTTAATTTGAAAACTTAATTCGCATTAATTCTTGATTAATACCTTATGCTTTTTAAGAAAAACACCGATTAATCAATTTGAACTAACTTCTAAGTTTTAGGACCTGGTTATATCCAGGACGTTAATTTGAAAACTTAGTTCACGTTAATTCTTGATTAATACCTTATGCTTTTTAAGAAAAACACCGATTAATCAGTTTGAACTAACTTCTAAGTTTTAGGACGACCTGGTTATATCCAGGATACGACTTAGTTCGCGTTAATCCTTTATCAATATTTCGTGCTTTTTTTAAAAAAAAAAAACATCGATCAATCGATTTGAATCAACTTCTAAGTCTTTAAGGTGACCTGGTTGTATCCAGGCACCATATGCCCCCCAAGTAATTAAGAAAGGGTCTTTCATGGTTACTTGAGATTACATTCGCAAATATACACAATAATGAAAAAAGATTTAATTCTCATTGCTTAATAAACAAAAAATGGCCTTTCTGAGTAAGCCTTACAAGGGTATTACTGATAATATTTCTTAAATGGATGGCATTCCAAGTTCGTGGGACTGCTTCTCCATTAAGCTGGGCTAATTTGTAGGTTCCTTCCTTTATGACCTCGATTACTTGGTATGGCCCTTCCCAGTTCGGTCCCAATATTCCGTCTTTGGGGTCCTTACTGGCTAAAAAGACTCTCCTGAGGACCAGGTCGCCAATGCTAAAGGCGCATTTTCTGACCTTTGAGTTGAAATAACGAGTGATTTTTTGCTGGTAATGTGCGAGCTGGAGCTGCGAATCTTCTCGTCTTTCATCAATCAGGTCGAGGGATGCGCAAAGCAGTTCATGATTGCGGTCCTGGTCATACCCCTGGACCCTATGCGAAGATACCTTTATCTCGACAGGAAGGACTGCCTCACTCCTAAAAGCTAGGGAGAAAGGAGTATGACCCGTTGGAGTTCAATGCGAGGTCCGGTATGCCCACAGTACCTGGGGGAAATGATTTGGCCAGACTCCCTTGGCTTCGTCCAGTCTCTTCTTAAGGCTCGCCTTTAGTGTCTTATTAACGGCCTCGACCTGCCCATTTGCTTGGGGGTAGGCCACGGAGGAGAAGCTTTTCACAATGTCGTACCTTTCATAGAATTCGGAGAAGAGGTCGCTATCGAACTGCGTCCCATTGTCTGATACGATTTTCTTTGGCAGCCCGAATCGGCAGATAATGCTCTTGACCACGAAGTCGAGGACTCTCTTGGAAGTGATTGTTGCCAAGGGTTCTGCCTCAGCCCACTTGGTGAAGTAGTCGATAGCCACCACTGCGTAATGGACCCCTCCCTTTCCTGTAGGGAGGGCGCCAACCAAGTCGATTCCCCAGACCATGAATGGCCACGAGGACGAGATCATCTTCAGCTCGACTGAGGGAGCTCGGGCAACTGTGGCGAATCACTAACACTTGTCACATTTCTTGACGTAAGAGATCGAGTCCTTTGATATAGTGGGCCAGTAATATCCTTGCCTTAAGATTTTTAGGGCCAAACTTTGCCCCCCAGTGTGATCTTCGCAAAAACCCTCGTGCACTTCTTACAAAATGGTCTTTGCTTCGCCTGGCAGAACACATCACAGGAGAGGCAGGGAGTGCCCACGCTGGTATAATAGACCATCTACCACCGTATATCTTGGAGCTTGGTAAAGTACCCGCCTTGCGTCATTACGCTCTTCCGGTAACTTTCCTTCGGTGAGATATTCGAAGATGAGGGTCATCCAGGTCGGTCTGGCGTCGATCATCTCGACCTCCGCTCCGACTTCTTCTATGCTTGGTTTCTCCAGGAACTCTACCGGTACTAACCCCAAAGTCTCCGTCTCCCCGAAGGTAGCGAGCTTGGCGAGGGCGTCAGCGTTGGCGTTCTGCTCCCAAGGTATCTGCTAGATTGAGCCCCGTTCAAATGCGGACAGCTCGACTTTTACCTTGGCCAGGTAAGCAGCCATCTTGGTTCCCCGTGCTTGATATTCACCTAGCACCTGGTTTACCACGAGCTGGGAATCGCTGAAGCACTGAACGGAGCTGGCCTTCAGCTCCTGGGCCACCCTTAGCCCGGCCAGTAAAGCTTCGTATTCGACCTCATTGTTGGAAGCCTTGAATCCGAATCTCAACGCCGAGTGGAATCTATGTCCTTCTGGGGATATCAAAATGACTCCAGCCCTGGAGCCGTTCTCATTAGATGAGCCATCTACGAAGATCTTCCATGACGCTTAGGCCGAGGTGACCTGGGGCGAATCTTCCACAAGATCTTCCAGGGCCTGGCTTTTTATTGCAGTCCGCGGATTGTACAAAATCTCGAACTGGCTGAGCTCAATAGCCCACTTCAACAAACGTCCCGATGCTTCAGGTTTTTGCAAAACCTGCCTTAAAGGTTGATCGGTTATGATGTGTATTGAGTGGGATTGGAAATACGGCCTGAGCTTTCGGGAGGCCGTGATGAGACAGAACGCCATCTTTTCCATCAGCGGATATTGTGACTCAGCTCTGAGAAGCCTCTTGCTGATGTAATAGACTGGTTTTTGAACCCGGTCTTCTTTTCAGACCAATACGGCACTAGCTGCATCTTCTGTAACAGCTAGGTAAAGGAAAAGAGGCTCTCCTGCCGTTGGCTTAGACAAGACGGGCGGCTCGGCTAGATGTGCTTTCAGGTCGAGGAAGGCACCTTTGCACTCCTCTGTCCACTCGAACTTCTTATTCCCCCGGAGCACACTACAACAATTTTTCTCAAATATTACATTAAAATATAACATAATTTTAGAAGTGCTATTGATAGGAGACACGGAGAAAAAAAGACACGGGAAAAAAAAATTTAGGCGGAAAGTGAAACACTTTTTGCCGCCTGAAATTGACAAAAGAGAACAGCAAATGAAAAAAAAAACTTATTCCTAATCTCTCAGTGCATCTCTACCAGCGTGCCTCTCTCTCTCTCTGGTAAATCCTCTCTCTCAAATCCTTAATCTCTACCAGCGTGCCTCTCTCTCTCTCAAATACCTAATCCCTAATCCCTAATCTCTCAGTGCATTCAGTCTCTCTCATTCGCTCTTTCTCTCATTCGCTCTCTCACATTCTCTCGGCTTTCTAACCCTCGCGCCGTTGAACCACACCACAACCACACCCCTGCTGAAGCCTCCCTCATGCCGGTACTCACGCAACTAAAGCACACCATGACCACGCCCGTGCTGTAGTCGTTGAGTCTCTCGTCCCCCCCCTCTCTGTTTATCTCTCCCGCTGGCTTTTCCGTTTGTCTCTGTGAGGTATAATTTGTTTTTTTTTTTTTCAGATTTCAATTTAATATCAAGAAACCATTTTGAATATTATCAATATATATATATGCTTGTGTTGGAATTATTTCTAAAATCCTGACTTTCATATATATAGGCTGCTTTGTGGAGATATTTGCGACATTTTAATCTTGTGAGTGATTTTCTTACTATGTGCCTGGTTGAATAAACTCTTCTCTTTCGGCATTAACAGATTTCCTTCATGTTGTACTAATAAAATGGATTTATATAAGGTTGATGCCATTCCCAACCCATCGAAGGAGCAACTAGTAGATGTTGTGCAGAGGCATTTCATGTCACAGGTACTGGTCTTCATCATTTTGCATAAAGATTAATTGTGAGTTTTTGTTAAAAATTTTAGTCTTACCCTTTATGATGATATAATATTATATAGAATATGATGACTCTTTTTAAATTTGTAATTGGAGAGTTGACATGTATTTTGCTCTCTTCAGGTTGCAGGTGGTGATGGAACCGCAGGGTGGCTCCTTGGAGTTGTTTCTGATCTCAAGTTATCTCATCCACCAGCAATTGCAACAGTGCCCTTAGGAACAGGAAACAATCTTCCATTTGCATTTGGCTGGGTAGGAAGAACATGAACATTTCAAATCATTTCTACTTGTTCATTATACCTGTTAAAGCTTTCTTTACCGATTCAGATATATATACATATATATATATATGTATATATCGTTGTGGCATATCCTTTCATCTTGTTTTGACTCATAAGCCACTTCTTGATGATATGTTTGATGTTGAGCTGAATCTTTTAATGTTAAAACCCCTGAAAAAGTGTTGATATTCACATTTAATGAAAAAAAAAATCATACTTTATTTAAGCTACTGAGTACAGAAACTATTTTCATTTACCGTGTTATGAACTTCAGTTTAATCAGTAGCCATATTAATTGGTGCTACAGGGGAAGAAAAATCCTAGGACAGATGAAAATGCGGTAAAGTCATTTTTGTGTCAAGTAATGGATGCTAAGGAAATGAAAATCGACAGGTCAGAGCAGTTGTTACTTTCTTTAGCACTTATTTTTTTTTCTATGAAATCTTCTGTCGTTCTCGATTGTAGGTACTAATTGCTGTTCGCTATTTGATTGTGAATAGCTGGCATATTATGATGAGGATGCGGGCTCCAAAAGAAGGTCCATGTGACCCTATTGCTCCTCTGAAATGGATATTTTTTGCTTGCTGTTATATGAATGTTTCTCTTCTTATTCAGGCTTGCTTATTCACGAGGTAGCCAATATACTTAGCAGTTATTTTCTATTTTATTTATGTGTCTTTGTTCCTTGCTTTGATTTTGCATTTATGTGATAGATTGCAAAACCTTGTTATGTGCAAGCTAAAAATCAAGGATTCAATATCACAGTGGAGTGATTTCTATGACACATGGGTCCTTTTTTTAACTTTTAAAACAATTGCATAGACACTTGTTGAACTAAATACTTTCCCTCTTGTTTAAAGATTCAGAGTCTTTTTTTTTTTTTTCATTATGCTTGTAAGTTTAAAAATTGGGATGGCAATCAGATGTTTAATGGAGTTGTTGATAAAAATTCAGGGCTGTTTTTAAGCTTTCCTTGGTTCTATTTATGTTTTGTTATGACTTGTTTAGATTGAGAATTTAGGTTTTGGGATTTTGAAAAATGGTTTCGCTATCTCATTCTCTAGTTGTAATTCTGAAAAACCAGTTTCAGATCTTCTTTGGATGATGATTCAAGTGTCATGCATTTGTTTTGTTCAAACTGAAATCAAAATAGTATTGAAAAACACAATATTATGTTCTACAAATCTTTTTACTGAATTCCAAATAAAATAGAACATGAATAACTTGTATAGGGTAATTTAATGTGCTCTCAGCTTTATTTTGTTTTCATGGGAGTTTTTGATGTTGGTTCTTTGCTAGGCACTTATTTTTGCGAAAGAATTAGCTATGCCTGGAAATGGAGAGAAAGAGTCAAATTTGAGCAAGAAAAACGCTCACAAACTCAATGATTTATAAGGTAATTTCTCAGTTTTTGTTGGAATAAATTAACAAACAGCAAGCCATTTTAGCTTTTGATGTTCATTACATAATTGGTATAACTAATGAGAATACATGACAAACTTCTATATCTGTCTTTGTTCCTTGCTTAGATTTTTCATTTATGTGATAGATTGCAAAACCTTGTTATGTGCATAGAGGGAATCATATATTTTGAGAATGGTTTATTTATGGTTTTGCATTTCGAGAATGGGATTAGTCAATGAGTAATGATCTTGAAATTATTACCAGGTCATTGAGCATGGTCTGGGACATCTGCCATTTACAGAAAAACAGGTGGTCACTCCAACTGGTAAGCTAACAGACAAATGGAATTTTTTAGTTCTTTGTCCCTTTCAGTTTTCTGTTTTCATTTTTAATGGGTTCCTTCAGCTTATATGTGAAAAATTACTTATCATATTGTAACTTTTCCTTTTTTCTTTTTTTATATATATAAGTTAAACTCATATATATATTCGTTTTTTGGTGTGTTTTCGGATAAGAAAAAATGTTTACATATAAGTTAAACTCATATATATATAGAAATATGCTAACTCACTGCTTTATTCTCTGCAGATCAGATGAGAAGTCAGCATGTATAGCAATCTGCAACAGAATGGGATTAAAGGGATATCAGGTAAGTTTAGGCATTGAATTATTTTCATGATATGAAAATAAGTAGTCAATTTTCATGTTCCTTTTATTTATTCATTTTATTATATTGGTTTTCTTTTGTTTGGCGTTGTAAAGAATTTCATGTTGTGTGTGGTAGATTGGGAAAACAAAGGTATTTTTAAGAGCTGGGCAGATGGCTGAACTAGATGCAAGGAGAACTAAAATCTTGGCTAATGCAGCAAGACGAATACAAAGGCAAATCCGAACATATCTAACCAGAAAGGAATTTATTTCCCTAAAAAGAGCTACAATAAATATGCAGAAATATTGGAGAGGTACTCATTTTTACATTTCATTCTCTCATATTCAGCTATACCATGCAGCTTTCATAGGGAAAATCTTTTAGTATCAATAGAGTAGGTAAAGTTAACAAGCGGTTAACAAGTGATTAACAAATCTAAAAACATCTGGAAGTTTGTTACCTGGTTTAGTAGCGCTTCTATGCAACCATATCATCAAAGAAAAATTGAATCAGTAAAGAATAGATCACACATTAACTGAAAGGCTATCCTATTTGTACTTTAAAATATTTTCTTGGACATAATACAATTATTCATACCAATATAACCAGGAGGACCACATTAACTAGAAATATTGCCAATTCTCAGAGTTACTGTTTAAGATGTATTATTTTCCTCTGTTTACAGCCAAACTTGCACGAAAGCAGTATGAACAAATGAGAAGGGAAGCTGCTTCAATTCGCATACAGAAACACCAGCGTACCCATATGGCAAGAAAATTCTACACAAAATTACAGGCATCTGTAATTGTTATCCAGACTGGATTACGAGCAATGGCAGCTAGAAACGATTTCAGGCATAGGAGAAGAACCAAGGCTGCAACTTTGGTTCAGGTAATAATTTTCGTGCTGAGAGCTTGAAGGCTTATGGATTATGATATTATTTGTCAACAAATGCTACAAAATAAAAGAGAATTTGAAATCTTTCTAATAAAAGCAATGCCATAAGGAATTATAATGGTCTTCATTCTTTACCTTTGAATTACAACTGCTCCTTCTTTACAGACAAGGTGGAGAAGACACAATGCTCTTTCTACTTATAAACATCAAAAGAAGGCCACTCTTTCACTTCAATGTCTTTGGAGATCAAAGGTTGCGAGGAAGGAACTTAGAAAGCTCAAAATGGTAAGATTGGCTAATTCTGGAGTCACTATATTTAGTAACACTCATTCCATTACTATGATTGAAATATTATATGTAATATAGCTCACTAGAGAAGGAAAAAAAAAAGATGCATTGCAAAAGAGATTGAAAAAATATTCTACCGCAGGCTGCAAGAGAAACAGGTGCACTCAAGGAAGCTAAGGACAAGTTGGAGAAGCGTGTTGAAGAGCTTTCATGGAGACTAGAATTTGAAAAGCATTTGAGGGTAATATGCTCTCTTCCTACTGGTTTGACTAACATAAGCCTTAATTGAGGCTCAGCTAGGTTAAACGTTCCAAACTAATTTAATTGATTGCCTATAAAACATACCTTGAATTTGAATTTTCTTAAACATTTTTTGTCATAGAGTTTTTAATTACCTCAAAATTAATGAAAATAATGGTTGGAGAATGAAAAATCTATAATGAGACAATAATAAAGTTCCACCTACCTTTGTTTAATAGATTGATCTTGAAGAAGATGAGGGGCAAGAAATTGCCAAGTTACAAAGCACATTACATGAAATGCAAGAGAAGTTAGAAGAAGCCCATGCTGCAGTCATTCATGAGAAAGAAGAAGCAAAGTTAGCAATCGAACAAGCTCCACCAGTCATAAAGGAGGTGCCAGTAGTGGATGATACTAAACTAGAAATACTGAGAAAACAGAATGAAGAACTAGTACACAGATAATTACACATATACACACACATACACGCTTTAAGCAGGCATGTAAGTGAGTTTATTCCCCACAATAATTCTGGTGGATGAGTTGGCACATTGATTATAATATTTTCATTAACCTATAAACATTTTTTCTTTCAAGATAACAAATGAAAGTGGTGGCAAGAACTTTTACTCTGTTCTGGGATAGATTTAGTACCAAAACCAATATAAATGTCTGCTTCTATGTTGGTTTTCTGCTAGCATGAACTGAAGTCTTTATAAAGCATATGCAGGGATTTGAATATGCAGGGATTTGACAATTGTTATTTAACATTTGAAATTGCAGACAACCTGCTGCCTGGGTTTGAATATGCAGGGATTTGACTATTTATTTAATGACTTGGTGCAGGATCTAAATAGATTTATTGATGAGAAGAGTGAAAGCAGAGGAGAAAAAATTTAGCGGGTATCCCTCTATTTTTTCTCTTATTTTTCTTTTCTCTTTATTTTTTCATTTTATCAAACAACACATTTTCTTTCTCTTTATTTTTATGCATCGATTTCTTCAGTAATTTATCAACAAACAATGCGTACATTCACAGAATAGATTTTGAACTTGTAGTAACATATTCTTGAGAAATTTCTCTTGCCAAATTCCTATTTAAATAAAAATAAACCATTATGATTGATAATCTGAAATGATTGCTATTGAAACTGAAAGTTGAAACAACCTTAAATCATGTTGCCAACAGTAAAAACATAGGAGAAACTGTAATTGAAACCAGCTTTAATCATGTTGCCAACAGTAAAATCATAAAAGAAATCATATTAAACAGATTTAAAACTTGTTACACAACAGTGAACACTAAATTTGAACAACTGTGAAACTTGCCTGACACTAAATTTACTTCAGGCTTTCCTGAAAGAGTTCATAAATAAAATTAGCAAGTTAATTTGCTGAAAACAAGCATTCAGATTTAAAGTTTATAAATAATGTTTTATAAGTTTTTATAAAGCATTCTGTCAGCGAAGCTCTTCTTAGAAGGTACTAAAAACACAAAAGGCAAACCATAATAATAAAAAAATTGTTTCAAAAAATAATGCTTTTATGTTCAGAAGGTATATGCAGATATTAACAATTCATTAATGCTCTTTTTCTTTTTTAACTTGCTCATCAGCTTAAAAATGTTTTACATTGTTACAGGTATTGGGATATGATGTGAAGAATGTGAAAGCACTTTACCATAATTAATTGTTACATCATATAAGAGGGATCATAGAATATATATATATTGATTGTTGTATGTTCATTTGATTTTGATCAGCAGTAGCAGTTTTATAAGCTTAGGACACAAGTAATCCCTGGATTAAGGTACTGTATCAGCTTGCATATATTATGATTCTTGAACCATTTTTTCCCTACATTAAGTCAATGTTGTAGATTGATGGTCATGGAGATTAATTGTCATTGGAAGCCTACTTTTTTATGTTAAATTTCTAAAAAATTTACTATGAAATGTATTGTTATGAACTTATGGCGTATACTATGGTGGAAGTTCAGTACATTTCGAAGAGCTGTAACTAGTAGCCCATAATCTGGCTAAATGGGCAGGAAGAACAGGTGCCATGGAGAGCTGAACAATGAACATATCCCTACATGCATATTCCAAGACCACAAGGAGTTTAAGCAAGGTCAGTCTATGCCATTATCCATTTACATCTGGTGTGCTAGGGTCTTAAGTCTTTGTATTGTTGTTTATTTCTCTATTCTGTTAGCCTTTATATTATGTTAGTTTACTTTGTTTTTAGTGTAATTCCCAAGTTTAGGTCCTGGTGTAGTTTGTCTGTTCTAGTTCTTGTTGGCTGGTTCAGCTGTCTCTGTAATGTTATTAATCTATTTGGTTGCTATGTTTGACACAAGTTATAACAAAAAAAAAAGATATCTAAACTCTATGCAGGCCATTTGATAATTGAAAATTCGCTTCCATATGCAGGAAATTTATTCATTCATTTAAGGTTGAATATATAAGAGTTTTATCCTAATTAATTGCTTATAAAGATATATTCTGATAGCATACTATCAGCATTATTACAAATGAGAAAATTAATAACTGATCACAGCTGTAAAATACGGCTGTAATATCACCTAGAATCAATGATAATTTCAACATTAAGTAATAGCAAAGTTTTATGCAAAATGTATTGTGTAGAAATATTCTTGTCCTCTCTATTTTACATTTCTGAATTGCATTTCAAAAGTTCTCTACATTTATTTTTCCTTCTTTGCATAATGGTTCTTAGATGGTTTTAAATTTTTTCCTTTTCAAGGTTGGCGCTAATCATTTTTTAGGGGGGGCATGATTTCTATTATTCCTCTTTAATGGGGAATGTCTATGCTGCCTAATTAAATGCTTATTTATTTATTTTTAAATTTTAATTAGTCTATTTCATGATTTCTATTATTCCTCTTTAATGGTGGTAGGTGACATTACTAAAGCTGCAGAAGCTGCACTAAAGTTGGAGCGTGAAAGATTAAAAAAGTTGGAAGACTTGGATGAAGGAAACAAGGCATTAGGATTGAATGTAAATAAGGTTTGCTCTCTATAAACTAGTATTTTTGTTTGGGATTTTCTTGCAGCATTCTTATAGAGTTTAATTGTTTAAGTATATTAAGCTTTAGTTTATCTTGACAGGAGGTTTCTACTGGTGTGAAAAAGTTATTGAGGGAATCATCTGGCCAGTACAGCGACTTCAGTATTCTTTAAATTCTCAGGTAAATCATGTAACTTACTGTTTGTTTAGTAGGATATATGTTTTTATATATATCTATAATATTTTAGGTGAAAATTTATGATCTTTAAGAAAGTGTTAGATGGCACTAGATGCATTAGATCAATCCATATGTGTTGTTTTAGGTTCAGATCACTTCCAGGACTTGTCAACCAAACCCAAAGGGATATCATAGAATGTAATGTCTGCTTTTATTAGCCTTTTCATTCTTCCTTTTTATACACATTACTGTATTGAAGTCATAGGTTGTCTATGATTTTTCATGCTTACGTTTGACACTTCTATCAGATAATAGTACATATTCTTTGATTGCTTGATTGATGCTTTTGAAAGTATAATACAGATATATTTAATAAGAGCTAATAATTTCATTAATGCAACATGGATGACTATAGCTGCCACTTTAATAAGTTCTAATCTTCCAGTTTTATCAGATACTATATTGTGCAGTGACATAATATATCAAGTGACCGATTACACACATGCATAGGCACACACTGACACCTATACTTGGATTGACTGATAAAATTTTATAATTTCATTACTTCCAACACAGAAACCTAGAATTACAACTTTCATGCATTTTTAATTAATACAAGGAAATTTGGTTCTGTTTTTTTATTTATAAAAGCCCTAGAATTACCACTTTAAGTAATTGCTGGTGTGATTCCATTATTACACTCGAATATTACAGGTGTGTAGATGTAACTGGAGCTTACAGTGCTCTAAAGACGGAGCTTAACATAAGCTTGACAGCAATAGGCCTTTTGTGGACTACAACTGGCTTTATTGCAAAGAGGATTACACATGGACCTGTGGAAGAAAGGGAAACAAGAAAGGGAAACAGGTATATGACAAGTGCACAACAAATGGACTCACAACAAAGACAAGTGCATAAAGGATGATGAATTGAAGGATGAAGCAAGTTTCATGCATGGTTTATTTTGTGTATCTTGTAATTTTTTTGTTTTTCATTTTTGAAGTAAAAAATGTTCAAGATTATAAAACTTTATTATGTTATGCTTTCAAACTTAAGTTAGAACTAAGATCTCATGAAATAGACACATTCAGAGTTTGAATTAGTTATTGTTTAATGTAATACTTATGGTTTATCAATCTATTAAGAATTATATTTTATGATTAATTTTGATTTTTTTTTTATCAAAATACAATAATGAAAATCTTTTAATTAAAAAAAAACTTATAAGTACCATTATCACAATAAAAAACCTTAATATGTTATGATTTAGAAACATATTATAAGCGTAAAAAATCGTTATGGTTTATATAATATAACAAACTAAAAATGTTATCAAAATAATCAAATGTAACAGTTGGAAAGTGTTATGAAAAAAGTACAAGATTAAACTTCAAATTTATAACCAAAAACTCTATCTAAATGTTATTATTTCAATATTATAGCACCTAAAAATGTGTTATTGAATAGTTTAAGATAACACCGAAAATAACATTCAAAAACTGTTATAGAAAAGACTGGACTTTTAATAACAGGGGCTATGTTAGCATTTTCAGAAGTGCTATCAATAGTCCCGGTTAGCAGTTTTTAAGTGTTATGAATACTGTTTTTTCTTGTAGTGGCAAGTTGTAGAATGGCAGGCACTTGTCGGTGGATTTAGAAATAAACCGATTAAGGGCTGCCACCCTTCTTGTCAGGCCTTGAACGTCCTTTCGCGACCGAGGTGAGGGAAGCTCGAGCAACGACCTGATCTTATCGGGGTTCGCCTCGATTCCTCTAGTGTTGACAATGAAACCCAAGAATTTTCCAGACGCGACCCCGAAAGTGCACTTCTGCGGGTTAAGCCTTATGCCGTATTCTCTTATTATCTTGAAGCATTCCTCCAGGTTGGAAACATGGTTATCGGCAGTTTTCGACTTGACTAGCATGTCGTCAACGTACACTTCCATGTTCTTCCCGATCTTGTTGGCAAACATCCTGTTCACCAATCTCTGGTATGTAGCACCAGTGTTCTTCAGCCTGAATGGCATGACCTTGTAACAATAGACGTTAGTTGGGGTCATGAAGCTAGTGTGCTCCTGGTCCGCTGGTGTAATGCCCTGGATTCCCTATTATGGTTTAATGGCCGGATTAGTAGGTTGGGAGGGCCATAACTGTTTAATTATGCCATTAAATGTGTTTATGAATGTCTATGATAATTATATTATAATATGATGTTAAATGCATGCATGTGAGTCCACATTTGTTTACAGGGGTGTTTTGGTAATTTGGCCCATTGAGGGTATAATTGAATATCTGTTAGCATGTTAATGATACATTGTGAGACCACATTATAATGTGGATTGGTTCGAGTATTTCGACATGAGACGATCTTTAAACATGATTTATCGGTTTGGTCATAACAGGTATGAGCTCGGGGCTCGGGGTGAGTCTCGGGGTAATATTAATGGTTATAGCGTTACCGGGGATTTTAGGGTAACGGGATATGAATTATTGGTGTTTGAGGATATTGAGATTATCGGGAATTAGGAAGCGTTAATTATGATTAACGGGTTAAGCGAGAAGTACCAACTTTACCCCTAGAATAGCTTGAGAAGCTTTAGATGACACAAGGGAAATTTGGTCATTTTAGGGGTGGATATATGTGACTTAAGTGGCTGTAGAAGGTGGTAGATTTAAACAGAACAAAACAGAGACACTTCCTTATCCTTTCCGTACACAACTTCCTCCATTATCTCCTTTGAGGTTTTGAGCTCTAGGTGTGGATTCAACCAAGGGAAACTTAAAGGCTGGGTTGGTGCACTTGATTTAGCTTATGTGGGAGGTTCAAAACAGGTTTCAAGGTGAGTTTTGGTCATTTATCACAGCTGGTGCTCTGTTTTACTTTTGGTTTTCAGTTCATGATTTTAATGTGGGAAGTGAGAATCAAAGGGAGTTTTAGTGTTGGTTTGATTGGGATTTGATAAGAGTGAGCTAAGGGTGTTATTTGGGGGTTTAATTATATGTTTGGAGGAGGTTTAGAGATGGTTTGAGGGGCTGGTTTGAGAGGAAGGATCACAGGGGAAAAACTGGTTCGTGTATGGTCGGTTGCTGGTTTGGGCTGGGCGCCGCGCCGCGGCTGTGGTGCGCCGCGACCCTTTGCGTTTGGCAGAGGGGAGCCCTCTCTGTTTGAGGGCGCACCGCGGCGTTGCAGGGGAGGGCCGCGGCCCTTTAGGTCAATTTTGCCAAAATGTGGTTTTTAAACTTGGGGATTCAAACCTTAGGCCTCGGGGTTGGACCTAGTACCCGGTTGGGTAGTATTTGATGTCTCGGGGGCTGGGATTTGGTTTGGGAACCCTCAGTTATCATTTTTATTAATGAAACCTATAATTTGGTTATGACCAGGTGACCGTCAAGGAATTTAAAGGTTGATCGTTCTCAGAGGTCATTCATATAATAACTCTCACTCGAACCAGAGGTAAGAAAACAGTGTATGAATACAGTTGCACTCTATATAGGTATATGACATGCATGGTTTGATATTGAGGCATGTTGGTTGACTTATGTGGACATGGATTGCATATTAATTGCTAGTGAACGCTGATTGCCTATTTGAGACACTGACTAGTCAGGGACCGACTCTAAAGTCGATGATCACGCATTGAATGGCTTTATGGCATTAATGCGGGACCGACCCTAGGGTCGAAGAACTTATAAGCGCTTGCCTGGTCTACGACCAGATGACTATAGCCAAGGTGTATGACCCCGGTGACCGTTTGTCACATGGCTAGGGGACGTTATCCATAGCTTCGACTCTAAAGTCGAGAGGAAGGTTATGTTGGTGTCCAATCACCATGCACCTGTCCTGAACAAACTTATGAAAGAATCACTTACCCATTAAGCCCTGGTGACCCTATCGTCACACGGCTAGAGGGAGCGATGCTCATTTTTGTGACTTTTGGCTATTGTCACCTATTTGTTTGGACTGATAGTCCTGAATGGTTATTATGATCGTTGTTGATATTATAACATGTCTTATTGTGTTTTCTTGCTGGGCCTTGGCTCATGGGTGCTTTGTGGTGCAGGTAAAGGAAAAGAGAAGCTCACCCAACCCTGAGTGGAAAGCTTGGGCGATGTTGTGTACATACAGGGCCGCTTGACCACCACGATCAAGGAGTTCTCAGAGGAACTAGGGGTTTACCCTATTTTTGCCGCTTAGGCCGGCGGGGATTGTAAATTTGAAACTGTAGCGACTCTTTTGTATTGTGGACATCTTGTAAACATTTTAAAAAGGCTCATGAGCAGTTTATTTACTTAATGAAATATATCCTTTCCTTTTTACTGATTTTTCACCTTAACCTGATAATAGCACTTAGATCACGTTTTTAACCAAAGGACTCGGGTAGCGGACAGCTAGGTTCATGGCGATCTGATTATAGCCCGAGTTGCATCCATAAAGGACATGAGCTCGTTCCCCGCCGTGGCGTCTACCAATTGGTCGATCCTTGGCAAGGGAAAACAGTCTTTGGGGCAAGCTTTATTCAGATCGGAGAAGTCGATGCAGGTTCGCCACTTCCCGTTGGGCTTCGGGACCAACATAGAATTGGCGACCCAGATCGGGAACTTAGCTTCGCGGATAAAGCTGCAATTTTTTAGCCGGGCTACTTCTTCTTCTAGGGCTTCAGCTCGAGTTGTTCCCAGGCGCCTCTGTTTCTGGGACTTCGCAGGCACGCTCTTATCTAAATGGAGGGTGTGCATGATAACGCTTGGACTGATTCCCACCATGTCCTCATGTGACCATGCGAACACATCCAGGTTCTACTGCAGGAACTTGATCAGCTCTGCCTTCCTCTTGCCACAGAGGTTTTTCCTGAGCTTAACTACCCGTGAAGGATTCTGTGGATCGATTTTTACCTCCTCGAGCTCTTCGATAGCTTGGAGCTTGGACTTATCCTCGCCTATTCTTGTGTCTATATCATCACTTAGGACGATACTTTCCCCTTCGGTCCTTTGAGGATTTTCAATCTCAGGATTAGGCAAAGGTTCCTGAGATTCCTTATTTCTACCCTGGACGGTCATCGTTAACTGCCTGGGTTTTAATTTTCCCTTCATGGAAATGCTGTAGCATTCCCTGGCAGCAAGTTGATCTCCACGGACCGTGCATATCCCTGTGGAAGAGGAGAATTTCAACGCGAGGTGGCGGATGGAGGTAATGGCTTCAAAAGCTATAAGTGTAGGTCGACCTAAAATGGCATTGTATGCGGCGGGACAGTCGATGACCACGAACTCGAGGAGTTTTGAGACTGTCCGAGGTCCCTCTCCTAAGGTGATCACCAGCTCGATCGTCCCTATTTCCATCGATCCTTCTCCAGAGAATCCATAAAGCATCATGGAGGTGGCTTTCAGCTCGGTGACAGATAAACCCATCTTCTCCAGCGTGGACCGTTATAGAAGGTTTACCGAGCTCCCATTATCGACCAGCACTCTCCTAACCCTTCAATTAGTGAGCTGCACTGCTACGACCAGAGGGTCGTTATGAGGGAACTGGACGTGGCTGGCATCTTCTTCAGTAAAAATGATTGGTTGCCTCTCCAATCGTTGCTGCTTTGGTAGATGTTGCTCGGGGATGAACTACACTCCATTATGAGCCTTAAGTTCGTTGACGTACCTCTTTTGGGCACCTCGGCTCGTGCCAGCCAAATGAGGACCTCCAGAGATCGTGGAGATTTCTCCTCCTATCACGGGAGGAGGGATGTCCTGATCTACCCAAGACCCGGGTTGACTAACCGGGACTTCCGGAGCTGGATGGCCTGCGGGAACTCTATTCCGTGCATACTGAGCCAAAGGTCCGGCTCTAATGAGAGTTTTGATCTCATCCTTTAGGTGTCTACAATTATCGGTATTGTGGCCAATGTCGTTGTGGAACCGACAAAATTTGGAAGGGTCTCACTTTCCCTTCTGGTGCTTTAACAGCTCTGGCTTCTTCTAGGGGAGGCGAGCAGAATTTGCTAGGAAGATGTTCTCCCTAGAGTGGGTGAGCTCTGTATAAGTCGCGTAGACCGGCTTAAATTTTTCTACGGACTTATTCTTCTTTGGGCCGTGCTGGTTGCCCTCGCTGCTCCCCTTTCTCTTGCCTCCACCAAACTGATTATTCTGTGTAACGGTCTGAGTCGCTGTCGCGACCTCCGTTCCCACTCCAGCGGGCTACTCGGGGACCTGGCTGGTTCCTGCAGCTGAGGCTTGCGCCTCCTCCAGGTTGATCCACCCCTGGGCCCTATTTAGGAATTCGTTTACGGAGATGACTCCCTTCCTTTGTATCTCATTCCAGAGTCCCCCTCCGACAAGGATTCCAGTCCTCAAAGCCATGAGCTTGGAGCTGTCATCTGCGTCTCTGGCCTGAGCAGTGACGTTCGCGAATCTGCTCAGGTAAGCCTTCAGAGGCTCGTCGGGTTGCTGCCGTACATTTTCCAGGGTGTCGGCCTTGATGCGGGTAGCCTGGGAAGCTCGGAATGCTCTCTTGAAGTCAGTAGAGAAAGTTTTCCACGAGCTGATTGACTATTTCTTACTCTGTTTGAACCACTGTCTGGCCGGCCCAGTCAAGGTGGAGGGAAATATTAAACATCTCAGCTCGGGGCCGATGTTGTGGGCCATCATCAAGGTATGGAACATACCCAGATGATCTGACGGATCCCCGTCTCCGTTGAATTTGGACAAGTGCGGCATACGGAACCCAGGTGGATACGCTGTCGCCGCTATGCTGGGGGAGAAGAGCTCAAGTTCGTCCCCTGAATCATATTCGTCTTTTTCTTTCTCTGACACGAGCTTCCTCATTAGCTCCTCCATCTGAGCCAGGCGCTCAAGGGTTTTGTCCTGATTTCCTTGGTTGTTCCGGGGTTGTTCAATAGCTCCGGATCCATTGTACACGTTTGGCGGGTTATTGTCCCTCCTACCTTGAGATAGGTTATATGGGACATTCCCGCTGTCGAGTACCTCGAACAGGTCTTCCCTTGGGCGAGCACGGCTGCCGTTTCCCGCCGGGTCTCCCCTTTGGGAGTTTAGACGATCTCGAAGGTCGTCCCTCGGGGCGTCTTGGGGACTCTGTGCCGAGCTCAAGAATTGGCACAGGTCTCCGCCAGAAAGGTCACTTCGACGGCTTCCGGTCCAATAGCTCCCATTTGAGAAGCTCGGAGCCCGCCTCTGGGGAGGAGGATTCGAGACTTCTCTGGGCGCCCTGCTACGATGGGAAGGCCCTGCGGAAGGTGGATTTCTCCTATTGCTCCCATAAGCTGGAATATCTCGGACTGGCCGAGGAGGAAGCGGATATCTTATCGGTGAGGGAGGATGCCTGACCGGGGACGCAATCCTGGTCCCGTCAGGGCGGAGTAGGTTAGGTAAGGGCCACTCTGCTCTACCCTCCGTCAGGTCCTGTGCTCAGCAGTCTGAGCAAGGTGCAAGATGGCTAATCGGGACGGGCTGTCGCTGTGAGCCCTCCCCGGACCTCCTTCGAGAATTCCCTCGATCCCTCCTGGGCGCACTCGAGGCTGTATTGTTGCTCGGCCCTAGGTAGTTCTTCAAAGGGGGTCTCTCGGTGGTGCGATGAGGGAGTAGAGTTTGATGTCGGGGGTCTGGCCAACCAGCTAGGCCTGGACCGATTATCCCAGCAGGACTTATGAGTCTCACCTTGCCTCTTTCCGACGTTAGTGTCAGTTTTAAGAGGGGGTTGTCGGGCCAACACCTCCTTAATCTGCTGGTTAGCTTTCGCCAGCTGACTCCTTAGTTGTGCATTCTCCATTTCTACAGCCGTGTAAAAATCTGGGTTCGAATTAGGTGGCCGGGGTGCCGAACTTCCAGTGTCATCTTGGCCTATTAGCTGCTTGTCCGACCGCTGTTGAACCTCAAGGTTCTGGTCATCGGAGATGGCGGCATGATGGGCCTCCTGCCCATCATGTTGGTCCGCCTCGTTGCCATGTCTTGAGCGAGTGACCACCATGGTTGGGTATTTGCGATAGCACCAATCTAACAAGCTCTCAATGAAAGCACCAAACTGTTGACGCGGTTCTTCGGCAACATGTAATTAATAGAATAAGAGAGTGAGATTAGTGTTAAGTAATGAACCGTAACAGATGAATGATCTTGAAATAAAATGGTGATACAAATACTTTTTTAGGTGGTTCAAAGGTTAAAATCCTTCTACTCCACCAGCTAATATTATTGCTAGTTTTCTGGTATTATTTACAGGGTATTTCTTTACACAATCGAATCCAACCCTTTACAACTCCCAGGGTCTCCATATTTATAGGAGAGGGCACCTGGGGGTTGGCAAGGGGGCCATCCCGTGACCTTCTTACCCATCATGTCACTTATGCGGCATTCATGATTAATTCCTAAAACTTAACAAGTGAAGTGTGGTGTAATCAATAGGTAAGGGGGATAATGGGCCACACGGCCCAACCCAGTCGTGGGTGCCTGAACACGCACGTTTATGCTGCGTGTCTGAGAATTCAGGGATATATCAGACACGTGATGTCTGATATATGCACGTTTACATTGCGTGGTTGACTTTATAAAGGGTCACAGCTTCTAACTCAAGCTCGTACCTCGAGCTGGATGTCTTCTTAACCCGCGGTGTCTATACCTCTGACCCGGCTCCTTAGTAACCTTAGTAAGCCTTTGGTTACCTCGAGCTAAAGAGGTGGGACCTGGTAACAGCAGCTCCGGGTACATGTCATCCACGTGGCTGATAAATAATTATGTCATACCTCAACTCGCTAATAGCCCGTTGGAGAATTAGGGCGTACACACACAGATTCGATTCTCCTTTAAATGTATATATAAATATATTTTATTTTAAATTTTTTTATTTATTTAATTATTTATATATATATAACCAAATGTACCAAAAATATCCCATTTTGATTTGTGCTCATAGCCTTCGTGCCATTGTCTGTGGAGAGAGAAACAATCATTAATTCAAAACAAATTTTTACTATAAGGTTAGAAAATATATTTAATATAAATCATGCTTTTATTTTCAAAATAAAATATCACAAAATATTTACTCCTGTCTCAAAAAATATTTTATTCAAATCAATGAGTGTGTATGAAACTTACAAAATTTTCCAACAGTATATCTTAAGCATTTGTGTGTGATTGTGAAAGCATAGATCATTGCCCTGTATGGCAATTTTAGCCTTTTTCAAGGACATTGCCCTATGTGGATATTTTTAGCATTTTTCTCAAAGAGTACCCAAATTAGACGCTTTCACACTACACTGAAGGCAACCTTTATCAGTGGTAGAGTATCTTCTACATAATTTTTGTTACATAGTTCCAACTTACTCAAATATAACAATTACACAACAGTGTAGGTAGCTCTATTCTAAGATGGAGCCTGAAAATACTTTTCAAGGATCAAATGCTCATACACTAGAAACACAGATTGATTTGAAAGAATATAAATTGGAGGGACTTTTTATTTTGATTTTGATTTTGATTTTTTTTTAAATGTGCATGATATATATTAACTATAAATTCTAACCTGAAGTAAAAATACATTTTGACAAAATGATTGAGAATTTTTCGGTGGACAAGGGCAGAAGAAATTACACAACTTATTCTAGCACAGGGATATGGCACAACACAAACAAAAATTAATTAGAACACACCCCCAAGGATTTCCTGAGGGAATCAAACCTGACTGTATCAAGAGCTTTTGTAAAAATATCTACAATTTGTTTGTCCGTCTCAACATATTCTAAGATCAAAGTTTTATTTTCAACAAGTTCCCTAATAAAATGATGAAGAATGTCAATGTGTTTAGTGCGAGAATGTTGAACATGATTTTTTTAGATATTAATTGAACTAGTGTTATCACAAAAAATAGTCAAGGTTTTAATATCAAACCCATAATCTGTCATCATTTGTTTCATCCATAATAATTGAGTACAACAGCGTCCTGCAGCTATGTACTCAGCCTCAGCAGTCGACAAGGAGATTGAATTTTGTTTCTTGTTATGCCAAGAAACCAGATTGTTTCCTAGATAGAAACATCCACCACTTGTACTTTTTCTGTTATCTACATTGCTTGCCCAATCAGCATCACTAAAACAAACAAGGTTAGAGTTTGTTTCCATTAAGTACCAAATTACATACTCATGAGTACCATTCACATAGCGAATGATTCGCTTTACAGCTGTCACATGGGATTCCATAGGATTCCCTTAATACCGAGCACATACCCCAACACTGTAGCTAATGTCAGGACGACTAGCTGTGAGATATAGAAGACTTCCAATCATGCTTCTGTACAATGTTGGATCTACTTTTACACTATTTTCATCCTTGGTCAGTTTGACCGTGGTTCCCATTGGTGTTTTGGCATGTTTAGCAGACTCCATCCTAAATTTCTTGATCAGATTTTTTGCATACTTACTTTGAGAGATGAAGGTTCCATCTTCTAACTGTTTGACTTGCAGTCCTAGAAAATAGTTTAACTTACCTACCATGCTCATTTCGAATTCATCTGTCATTTGTTTGACAAACTCTTGCACTAAGGTGTTAGAAGTAGAGACAAAAACAATATCATCACATAGATTTGTGCAATAACAATATCAGAATCAACATTTTTGATGAAAAGAGTTTTATCGACTCTGTCTCTTTTATAACCATTCAAACACAAGAAATTGAGTCAATCTTTCATACCAAGCTCTAGGAGCTTGTTTTAAACCGTAGAGAGCCTTTTTAAGTTGAAAAACATGATCAGGATAATGTGGATCTTGAAAACCTTTTGGTTGTTCAACAAATGCTTCTTCATTCAAAATTCCATTTAAAAATGCAGATTTAACATCCATTTAGAATAATTTGAAAACAACAATACAAGCAACAGTCAATAGCAATCTTATTGACTCAAGTATTGCGACAGGGGCAAAAGTTTCATCGAAGTCAACTCTTTCAATTTGAGTATACCCCTGAGCAACTAGCCTAGCCTTATTTCTTATTATTGTACCAAATTAATCATTTTTATTTTTGAAGATCCATTTGGTACCAATAACATTGGTATGATTTGGTCTAGGAACAAGAGTCCATACCTCATTTCTTGTGAATTGTTCTAATTCCTCTTGCATTGCTTTTATCCATGACTCATCACTCAAAGCTTCTTTCACATTTTTTGGTTCAAAGCTAGATGTAAAGCAAACGAATTGAACCAAGTTCACATACCTTTTTCTTGTCACCATACTTTCTTCAATATCGCCAAGAATGAGATCTGAAGGGTGATTCTTTTTAATTATGGCGGAAGGTTCTCTCTGCATTGAATCTGTGATGATTTTTGGCCCTTCCTTTGTTGGTCGTTCAGATGATATTGGAACAGATTCAGCTTTTGTTGCAACTTTTTCTGAATAAGAAGGCACAACATCACCTATTGTCACAGCAGGAGATTCTGTCTGAGAAGTTTCGGCAATGAACCTATCAATTTCTTCTTCATTTGAATATTCAGAAAAATCTTTTAAATCATCAACAACAACATTGGATGATTCCATAACAGTTTGAGTTCTCATGTTATAAACACGATAAGCTCTACTATTCATAGAATATCCAAGAAATACTCCTACATCACTTTTTGAATCAAATTTTCCGACATTCTCACGATCTCTAAGAATATAGCATATACACCCAAAAACATGAAAATAACTTACATTGGGCTTTTTACCTTTCCAGATTTCGTAAGGAGTTTTGGAGGTACCTAGGAGAAGAAACACTTGATTGATTATGTAGCAAGCAGTGAATATTGCCTCTGCCCATAATTGTTTGGAGAGTTTCTTACTGGTCAGCATTACTCTAGCCATTTCTTGGAAGGTTCTATTTTTTCTCTCAACAACCCAATTTTGTTCAGGAGTTTTGGGAGATGAGAACTCATGAGAAATACCTAGAGATTTACAAAAATCATCATAAACAGTATTCTCAAATTCCTTACCGTGATCACTTCTGATTCTCACAATCTTACCTATATTGCAATCTTTTTCAACTCTTAATTTTATGCAAAGATTTTTAAAGGCATCAAAAGTGTCTGATTTTTCCCTTAAAAAGTCAACCCAAATAAAACGAGAAAAATCATCAACACACACAAAGATGTACATTTTCCCATTAATATTTTCAACTTGTATAGGACCAATGAGATCCATATGCAAAAGTTCAAGAACTTTTGAAGTATTAATTCCTGTAACACTTGTGCGGGAGTTTTTTTAATTGTTTCCCCAATTGACATGGTTCACATTTACCTGCAGATTCTTTACCTAATTTGGGTAATCCACGAACTAACCCTGTACTTGCAATCTTTTTCAAACTTTTGAAATTTATATGACCCAGTTTTTCATGCCATAAGTCAGTGGTATTACCTATAGTCGAATGACATGTGATAGTTAGTGAAAGTGTATAACAATTATACACTCATACTATTTTGATCAATAACATTGCAATCATCACGAGAAAAATTTACCTTGAAGCCTTGATCACAAATTTGACTTACGCTAATTAAATTATCCCTAAGGCCTTCAACAAGCAAACATTTCTCAACTTTGGTAATCCATCAAGACTTAGGGTACCTTTTCCAACAATATTACCTGACATACCATCACCAAAAGTTACAACACCACATTTCAAAGATTTGAAATTTGTGAGTATATTTGCATCACCTGTCATATGTCTAGAACATCCACTATCAAAATACCAAGAGTTAGAGGCACGAAATTTATGACAAGTAAAAGCAGCAAGACAATTTGTTCTTGTTTTTACAATCCAAACACTTTTTGATGGTTTTTTTCACAATTGGAATGAACTGATCTGTTTTATTTATTTTGAGAAATTTGGTCTGTTTATTAGATGTGGAAACAGATTGAACTTTTGTAGCATCACCTGTCTGAGATGTACCTGCAGAGACGTTAGTGGATGAGCCAGAATGAATGCTAGATTTCACAAAAATGGTTTTGCCTTTCGATTTAAAACGATCAAATCCTAATTCAGAAAAATTACCAGCTTTTTGTCCTGCACCAATAACATCATCCAAGATCCTAGAATTTTGATTAAGCATTTTAACACATTTTACCATGTGATTAATTTTATTTGATAATCTTTTAATTTCACAATATTTGGAAATAACTTTATCCTCAAGATTCTTCACAGTGTTTTCAAGTTCATCATTCTTTTTCTATAAGGATTTGTTATCGCTTGCCATTAAACGATTATCAGAACAAACCTTTAACCATTGATCATAATTATCTTTATACGATTCTTTCAAAGAGTACTCTTCCATATCAGACTCACTGGATTCACATGTCAGAGTTTTCTTCCTGAACTGTGTTGTCCAGACAAACAAGCATTTTATTAACCTGCGAATTTATAGTTAATCCAGAAACAACAAAGGTTAAGGCAATGTCTGAGTTATCTTCTTCATCGCTACTTTCAGAGTCCTGATCACTCCAAGTAGCTGCCATTACCATTTTATTTTTCTTCAGTGTATTGGCACATTCAGATTGAATATGACCAAATCCTTCACATTTCCTGCATTGCACAACTCTTTTATTGCTATTGTCAAAAGGTTTAGAGAAATGATTACCTTTGGAAGATTTGAACGTGGATTTTTTGTTACCAATATTTTTCTTGTATTTTTGAAATTTTTTGGTCAACAAAGCCATTTCATCTTCATCATCATTTCCATCTGAATCTTTTATCTTTTATCTTTTATCTTTTATCTTTGATGATTTGAGAGCAACTGATTTTTCTTTGGGAGCACTTGGTTTTTCCTTTTGACGAATATGTTGATTGAGTTCAAACGTTCACAGTGAACCCATCAACTTCTCTACTTTCATTGTGTCGAGATCTTTTGCCTCCTCAATTGTTGTGAACTTTTTTTGAAACATGTCAGGAAGCACTCTAACAATTTTTCAAACTAACACATTATTTTCCAATTTTTCACCCAAAGCAAAATATTCATTAGCAATGTCAGATAGTCTTTCATAGAAATCAGTGAGAGACTCAGTTTCTGTCATTCTAAGATTTTCAAATCTTGTAGTTAACATAACAAGCCTAGAACGCTTGACATCAACAGTTCCTTCAAATTGAGTTTGAAGGATTTCCCAAGCTTCTTTGGTAGATTCACATGGGGATATTAATTTTATGTATCCTTCACCAACTCCATCAAAGATAGCATGCAAGGCTTTGTTGTTATAACTAGATAATTTATCTTTAGCATCGGTCCAGTTAAGTTCAGATTTTACCTTTGTTACATCATTTGATTCAAATGGAGGTGTCCAACTGGTTAAGATTGATATCCACACATTTTCTTCTTGAGATTTAATAAAGGCTCTCATCCTAACCTTCTAATAAGGATAGTTAGAATCATTCAGTAAGGGAGGGCGAGTTATAGATCCACCTTCTACAAAGAAAGACATTTCACAAGGCACAAACAAACAGAAAAATACAAGATCTTACTAAGAGTTTAGTGACCCTCTCTGATACCAATTGAATTTTTTTATTTTAATATTACCAAGTGATTTAAAATAAACAACTTAATTAAATGAGGAATAGTGATTAAGTTGTTTAGACATATTTCAGTTTTGTTCGCACTACTTATGCAACTGATTAAACAGAAACAGAAAAAAGGAAAAAATTCAACACACGAGAATTTTTACGTGGTTTAGAAATCCTTTCATATAACCTACATCCACGGGGCCACGCCCAGAGAATAAACTAATTAGTAAAGAAACAATGTGTACAAAAGCATTGACTTAAACAATGTAAGACTCTCTCTTAACCTATTGTCGCAATCTTGTTGTACTCTTTTCTACGAATCTGGTTTTGATGAAACGCTAATTCTCTTGAAATCCCTTCAAAGAATAGTGAATGCTCACTTCCTTCCAAAGTGAGACTTAGATAGAATCCTCTCCTGAAGATCCTTATGAACACGTTAACAATAGACACTACCTGTTTACAAAGGACTAGATAGATATCCACAAGTACACTCAACACGCTCACAAAGATTAATGTGAACATACTTAATCTCTACAAATAAAACACTCTTCAAAATAACATAATGTTTACAAATTTTCCAAATGGAAGGGATAAAAATTTCAAAGGCCTTGGAAAGATATTTATAGGCAAGGAAATTGTCCAAGGCCAACATTTTCTTAGATCTTTGAAATCAAATTGCGAATTCCTTTGATTTAGGAAATCAGTTAGCCAAATGAATTCTGTATCGACAGAAAAGGAAACTGATGAGTCAGCAATGCCATCAGTTTTATCTGGCAAAACGAACATAGTCATTTCTTTTGACCATGTTCATTTTCGACACATTCTTTATTCCAGAATGAACATAATCCTTGAAAATAATCTTAAGATAATTGACATACATAATTTTACCAAATAATGTTTATTTGTGATAAATAAGGTAAAAATGTACTCACACTTAAAAGATATTTTCACACTAAAAAATCAGATGAATCAATTTTATAATAAATCATGAATCAATAAGGATATGCTACTGATTTTTCTCAATAATTTTAAAATATTTTTGTCTAAATTAAAGTTATTAGTCAATAAAGAATTTTACCGCTCTTATGCTTATTTGGGCTATTATGATGAGGTGGTGTTGATGGATATTAATTAAGAAGAATGCTTTGGGTTATGGTTTTGGTGCTTTGCATTTCTCTCCTATGACTGCCAATGCCCCAACTAATTTTGTTTGCAAAATATGCTTTATATTTTAAAGTTTCGGCAATTTGGAAATATAGGGGTTTCATTTTGTTTCTTTATCAATTTTGAACTATGATATGCTATTTCTTAAAATTGTAAGACATTGATAATTTTATTTATTTTTTCTTAAGTTTTTAATTAATCAAATTATAATAATATTTTATTAATTTTAGATTTTTAATTAATTAAATCATTTAAATTCTTAAATTTAGTTTTTTTTTACTTTTTTAGAAAAATAATATTAAAATTTGATCTATTTTAATATATTAAAATAGAAATATTTTGAAAATAAATGTTATTAAAAATAATGATCAATGATATATTTTTGTAGTGATTTGTTAAATAAAAACAAATATTTTTATATTTATTAAACAAAAAGATGTAAACTGATACGTATAGAAGCAAATAGAGTTAGCAAAGTTGTATAATCCTTCTATAAATTATATGATGACAAAATTATTGTCGATAGGTTTCCATGGCAGCGAAACGGCCTGTGTAAGCTTTCCACATTTTTTATTCATGTTTGGGTATCAATTTAATTTATTAATTTTCTGTCGGTGATTATAACAGCATAATTAAAAAATATATATAATTATTATATATAAACAGTAACAACTGATAAAATACAGTCACGCTGAGCTGTCAGTTATGTCAATTAACAATCATATTAGGGCAACTCTAATGGTGGCTACTCGAATGGTGGCTTAACATGTCCAAATCATCCAAAAATATAATTTTGTATTTTATCTCTCATCCACATAACTTTTGGCAACTTTTTTCATAAAAATGCTCCAATGACAAGCCACCCCAAAAGTTATCAACTATGACCCCACATATTATTATTTAATATATTATTTTGTAATTATAAATATTGTCACACTAAATTTTTTTAATCCATATATTAATATAAATAAATATTACATCAAATTTAAATTAGACAAAATTTAAAGGAGCTTATAAAATGACATAATCATAATTAATCAATCTAACATAATTAAAAAAAATGCTAATTAAAATGATTTTCATATTTTGATCATATGTGCTCTACCAAGTCCGCCTGAAGATTGCGATGAATGTTTCTATCACGAATTTCAGCATTTCTTTGAAGCATTGTCGGGAAGTCAGAAAAAGGTCCATGCAATACTTCAACCATTAGGGTGTCGGCGGGGCCGTCATCATAATTAAAATCAAACAAACTCTCATATGCATCCGTAGCATGGGATAATTTTGAGAATTTGGAAAACTTTGGTTAAATTGATAATATTGAAAATTTGGATTTTGAAGATTAGTAGATGGAGTATTTTGAAAATTTTGATTGAAATGAGAATATTGAAAATTTGGATTTTAGGGATTGGTATGTGGAGAAAATGATGAATTTTGAAAATTTAGATTTTGGGAGTTGGTATTTGGAGAATTTGGAAAATTTTGAGAATTTTGGGAATCCATTGGTAAGAAAAGAAATTTTGTGATATTGATAATTTGGAAGAAGATGTATGTAATTGTGTGAAAATTGAATGAAATAAATGAGTATTTATAAAAAAAAAAATAATAAAAAATTATGTGATAAACGATAAAAAAAACGGTATCAAATATATTTATATATATATCTGTAAAATGTTTTATTTATATATATATAATTAAAAAAAAAAGGAGAAAGCACTGTTACCTCACAATGGCAACGATGCCTTAGTTTTGTTACCCTCCAATGCATAAAATGTGGGGCTGTCAGAAAATGGTCAAAGAGCCATTGCGGAAGGCAACCGCAGTGGAGTTGCTCTTATGGTTTTGTTTAGGTTAACTTTTTTTTAGGTTGAATTAAAAAAAAATTACTTTGGAAGTATTTAGGTAAAAAATAAAAAGTTAATTTTAATTTAAAAAGTCTTTTTTGAGAAGTAACTAGAATTTGTAGTTTTTTTAAAAGTTATTTTCTAAATTAGAATAATTTTATTATTCTAAATTTATTTATAATTTTTTTTTATTAATATCTAAACACTTTAAAAGAATTTTTTATTAATTTTATTTTTATAAAATAGTTATCTAAACCTAAAAAATAAGTTAAAGATTTGCAGGATATTTGCGACATAAATATCTAGTATTTTATATTTGTTATAATTAAATATCTAGTATTTTACATTTGTTATAATTAAATATCTAATATTTTATTTTTATGACAAAAATATTCAATGTTCAATATATGTTAAAGACAAATACTTAATTTTTTTTGCTACAAAAATATCTAAAGTTGATAAAACATTACTTTTTTCAATACATTTCTCTGTTAGAGCTGTTAAGTGTTTACTCACTAGATATGTATCACTCTATAATTTATGTATTTTTGTTATCAATTTAAAATGTCTTCCCAATTTAAAAAATATTTTAAAAAAATGAATATAAAATGGATCGATTACATAATAACAAATGTTTGCTTAGTTAACATGTTTAATAGTTCCAACACAGCAATAAATGACAAAAGTAATATTTGAACAATTTTAAGTATTTTTGTCGCAAAAAAACATATTAGATATTTATTTTTAATATATATTGAATATTAAATATTTTTGCCAAAAAAAAATAAAAAATTAAGTACTCGAGTATAAAAAAGTGTAAAACATTGAGATGCTGTAAATATCTAAAGCTTTTACTTAAGCTCTAAACAAGGCAGAGAAGCCTTTAGGTATGTTCGTACCCACAGAATATTTTGACTGACCAACCATAATTACCAAAGATGATTAATTATACAAGTCAACTTTGCTTCGTCATTGTTGTAACCAATATAAATCAATCGCTTTAGTTAGAAATTTGGGAAACTTCTCCGTATATATATTAGTAATTAATTAAAGGTCATTGTTTTATAAATTGTTTAATTTGTTGGGAGCAATTTCAGCATGAGATAAGCACAAGCCAGTAGCTGTAATATCTTTTAAATAATCCCAAAACCAATAATATTATTATTTGCCGAGAATCATATCAGTTTATTAGGTGTCAATAATAGTGGAGTTGAGTTATTATAAACAAAAATTGAATTATTAAGCAGTCAAGTAATAATTTGTTCTTTAATAACGTCTCTCTTATAGTTTAATTTGATCATTATTTTATTTGTTGCAGAGACATTATTAAGTGAATGACGTTAATATGTACACCTATTTAAGGATGCGCCAGTATTCGTTTCATTCATACCACGTACTACCATCGAGCAGTAGTACGTCGTCTTTGCTCTGAAATACAAAAGAGTATATATATATATATATTAAAGCACGATGAAACTCAACGTTCTTATGTTGCTCTTTGTTGTTCTAATTAGCAGCCTCTTGGGGGCCTCTCAAGGAGGTAGTCTCAGTGAGTATTTCTACAAGCATACCTGTGGAGAAGCTGAGACTATTGTAAAGAAGGCCACCGAGAAACATGTCGCCAGTAACCCTGCTGTACCCGCACAGTTGCTCAGAATGCATTTCCACGATTGTTTTGTCAGAGTAAGCTAGCCATTTTAATAATAATAATAATAAAATTATATTAGCCTTTTGTTTGGACGTAGGTTCGTCACGTGAATTAATTGATTAAATAAATGTATTATTGTATGTTATTATTTCAGGGATGTGATGGATCAGTTCTGTTGAACTCAAAAAAGAAAAATGCGGAAAAAGATGCAGGTCCGAACCAATCTTTGTTGGGTTTTGATGTAATTGATGATATCAAAGCACAAGTTGAGAAGAAATGCCCAGGAGTTGTTTCATGTGCTGATATTCTGGCTTTGGCAGCAAGGGACTCTGTTTCCTACGCAGTAAGAACTGAAATAATAATATAACAAAATTTACCCATGCCTGCCGATTCCATGATCTTAAAATATATATATATAGCATCTTATTGATTTATTTAAATTTGTACATTACAATATATATTTATTCAGTTTAAGAAATCCATGTGGGAAGTGCCTACGGGTAGAAGAGATGGCAAAGTATCGCGAAGCAGCGAAGTACAGCAAAATATTCCAGCGCCCTTCTTCAACTTCAACCAACTCAAGCAGAACTTCGCCAGCAAAGGCCTTAATGTGCATGACCTTGTCGTATTATCAGGTATGTACCTACAAATTAATAATAATTACAGCCATTAATTTCCATACAATTATATTAATATATAGAGATTATATATATAACATATTTTATACTTAATTTGTTTCCATTTTTTACAATTATATTTTAACGTGCGTGATTCACTAGCTAGCACTAGCAGCTGGTGTATTTATTTTTCAACGCCCAAGACTGTTACCTCCCACCACTCGAGAAAAGAAAAGTATAACCAAAATCCTGGTGGACTATTAACATGCAAAGAAGAAGAAATTAACACTAAAATTGAAAAAGAAAAAAAAAATCGCAAAATGAAATTAACGACACAGCAGGCGGGTCTACGTATTATTATTTGCTGAAATTGATTGGTTATTTTATTTATTATAGGAGGACACACAATCGGAGTGAGTCACTGCAATGGGTTCAGCAACAGGCTGTACAACTTCACTGGAAAAGGAGATCAGGACCCTTCATTGGACAAAAAATACGCTCAGCAATTGAAGAGCAAGTGCCCTCCAAGAGACCGAAAGACAACTGTGGCAATGGACCCCGGCAGCGGCAGTGCTCTCAAGTTCGACAGCAGCTACTACGACGTCGTAATCAAGAAAAAGGGTCTCTTCACCTCAGACTCCACACTTCTCACCAACAATGTCGCCCGTAACACCGTCCAGAAGTTGGTTCATCAGAATGATTTCTTCACCGAATTCGCACTGTCCATGAAGAAGATGGGAGCCATTCAGGTCCTCACTGGCACGGCTGGTGAGATCAGGAAGAAGTGTTGGGCCGTCAATTCTAATTAGAACAAGCTACCAGTCGATCGTGCATCCATATATATATATGGTGCATGTAATAATAATAATAATCTTTGAGTAATTAATTTGCATGTTCTTCTTTTACAATAAACCGGACTATATTTTATGGCCTTAATTGATATATCTATTTATGTGCACGGTCATCAATGTCATCATCAATTTTCTAGAGTTAATTAAGAGTGAGTATCGTATATTTACTGGTTAATTTAACTGTGCTACTTGAATTGTTCGTTAAGATCTACTCTTGATGTATTAATTATTGCAAAATAAATAAATTCAAGGAAGCTTTCTATATATTACTATGGATAATTGAAGTATTATATATATATATATATATATTATATTGTTCTCATTATCTTCCTACTTAAATTATTTTCTTGCCTCGTGCCTATAAGACTACTATCTATATATATATATATATATATATATAGCTTAGAAGACAAAGACACATTAGTCTTATCATATATTATTAATTCAAAGAAATAATATCCATTTAATTGCACGTGACATAATTCTTATTAGGCACCCTATCACTTATTATTTTTCAATGGCTTGTCTGTATATGGATATCTTGTTAGTACATAATTTTTTTTTTTTTTTTTTAAAGGATTACTAAGAACACTCTCAATGGATGAGCTAAAATATGTTATTCTTTATAATATAGAGAAAAAATGGTTAAGTAGTTTTCCAATTAATGATGTAAAGTTGTATTTTTTTTACCTAAATAAATAGTATTTCTCTATAAGTAGTGAAACACTATTCATCAAGGTATAAATATTTTATTATTTTTTTATAAACTTTTGTGTATATATATATATATGAGTATGATACTATTATATTTAATTATTTTATTTCTTAAAATGAATAAAATATTTAAAAAAATATAATATATAAATGATGTAGAGAAAAAATAGAGAACTAGATGTATGATATAACGTAAAAGTTTGAGGTAAATTATAAAAATGTATGTTTTTGTGATATATTTTGTAATATACTTTCTCTATAATATTTAGCTAAAACTCATAAAAATATTTTCCATCAGCTCCTTTATACATATATTTATAATAGTTATGCACAAAATCTAATTAATACATATCTACATTTACATAACATTTACATATCCTTTATATAATATTTTAATATTATTTTTTTATAAGCTTTCTCTCTCCATTTAGTATATATTTATTATTTTATTTTATTTTTCAATTATTTTATTTTATTTTAAGTAATAAAATATGTTTAAAAATATAATATTTAAATGATGTAGAGAAATATATAGAGAAGCTGATGTATGGTATAATGTAAAATTTAGAGGTAAAATAAAAAAAAAAACGTGTTTTGATGAGTTATTTTAAAAGATTGAGTAGAGCACTCGTTGGGAGTGCTCTAACACAATTCTTAGATAAATATATATAATTTACTATTTCGATGGTGTCACAATTACAATAATGAAATTTTATTATGTTAGAAAATAAAATTAAAACTTTGGGTGACAATACGTTGGAAAGTAATTAAATTTAGAACTTTCAGAAACAGATTTTGATTAAAAATAAATAAATAAATTGAGAAAGATAAAATATGTAATTGTTCCATAACATTATTGTATTGCCTTATTAACGCACATATCAATATTGACCAATTGCGTACGAGGGAGAAAAGTTCGGAAAAGAGAAAAAGTAACCTCTGACTGAGGAAGATGTAAATAAATAATAGTGAAAAAGAGGCTATATCCCTTTCAAAAAAAAAAAAAAAATTTATATTTATTATTATTATTATTATTTAAGCAAAATATGATGATTTTCTCAAAAAAAAAAATTAACTGTTTTAAACACAGATAAGACGACTAGCACCTAATATTATTACAGGGGAATTTACTCATTTGGTACTTTATGTTTTTAAAAAATATTATTTTGGTATTCTCTGTTTTCAATAATACTTATATGGTACCCTATGTTTTAAAATTATACATATTTGATACCCTAAACTCAGATTTGATAGATAAAATTTTGTCAATATAATCAAACTGTTATCAGTTATATATAATTAAGTAATTAAATTTAAATTTAGAACTTATATAATTGACAGCAGCAGTTTGATTAAATTGATAAAATTTTATTAATTAAATTTGAGTTTAGGGTACTAAATATGTACGATTTTAAAATACATGGTATCATATAAACATTATTGAAAATAAAAAGTACAAAAATGATACTTTGCAAAAACACAGGGTACCAAATGGTTACCTAGCCTTTGTTAAAGTAATTATAAAACAATTTACTCATTTGGTACTTTATGTTTTTACAAAATATCATTTTGGTATTCTCTGTTTTCAATAATGTTTATATGGTACCCTATGTTTTAAAATTATACATATTTGATACCCTAGACTCAGATTTGATAGATAAAATTTTGTCAATATAATCAAACTGTTATCAGTTATATATAATTAAGTAATTAAATTTAAATTTGGAACTTATATAATTGACAGCAGTTTGATTAAATTGATAAAATTTTATTAATTAAATTTGAGTTTAGGTACTAAATATGTACGATTTTAAAATACAGGGTATCATATAAACATTATTGAAAATAAAAAGTACAAAAATGATACTTTGCAAAAACACAGGGTACTAAATGGTTACCTAGCCTTTGTTAAAGTAATTATAAAACAAAATCTAATTATATGCTCGCAACTTTAATACTTTAATATATTACTATTATAACAAAATATACTTATGTAAAATAAAAGAAATAAAAATATGATTTTGTTTAAAACAATTTAAATACTAATACAAAATAAAGCTTTAAAAACAAAATCCAAAATATAAATATAATTAAACATATGTTTTAATAAATAAATGTAAAAATTGAAAATAATTATAAAAGTATAATAGAATTAAGTTCAAAATTAAAAAAAAGAACCTTTAGTTATTATTCAAATTTAAATAATTTTATATTTTAGTTTATTTTTTTATTAATAATTGAAATTATAAAAATATCAGCGTATTAAAGCTTTAAAAATTAGTTTAGAAAATTCTATATATTTTTTACTAAATTAAAAAAAATAAGTATTAATATTAGATATTTTAGAAACCTAGAGCTAACATTGTATTTCACTTAAATTAGGGGACCAAAATAACATTGTAGTTTCTGCTTCGGTAGTAGGGTGGGGTTAGTAATCTCGGTACAACCTATTTCTAATATTTATGTTATCATCTTAATAAAAAAATAACACTAATGTGTATTATTATTAGAGAGCATATGATATGATAGTATTAGACTAGATTAAAAATTATTATTAGAAAAAAAAATGAATTGATATATTCACTAAAAAAATTATTATTATGAATAAATGTCATTTTCAATTGCAATAAAAAATTATTTATATGACTAACAAATAATATCGTCAGTTTTAGTCACAATTATTTATTATATATTATTAAGGTATGACTACGATGGTGAATCAATATCGTAGTGTACTTCAGTTCATACATGTGGAAAAATTATAACCCCTATATATTTACACGTGGTGTTTATTGTAGCTACCACAAATCATTTGCATGTTTTTGAGAAATTTAGAATAATTTAGGGTATCAAAAACATGGTAACATATATAATATTTGCACATGGTGGTACTCGAAGTCTAAAATCGTATTTGTAACACCCTAAATTATTCAAAATTTCCTAAAAACATGCAGGAAGTTTGCTGTGATTACAATAAACAGTGTTGTTTACCCAAAAATAGCTCCTGATGACGTGGCAAGAACTTATTACACGTGGTTGGCACGTGGCAGCGTCAAAATGAAGAGGTGTTGTTCGCCTATCAACCAACTCCCTGTTGCTTCATCAGATCTCGCGGATAGATGGGACCAGTCTGGTCACATGCTTTGGTTTCTTTCCTTTAAATATTGTAATATTGTAATAACTACATTTATTATTTCTTCTTTATTTCCTTGATACTCTGATATTAGTGATAATTAAGGCTAATTGGCCCATCTAACCCCCTTGAGCCTATAAATATGAATGAGAGGGCTCAAGGAAGGAACTTTTGGGAACCTTTTTTCCAAATATATACTCATAAAAAGAGCATAAGTGTGATTATCCACCGAGATTGTAATCCTCTCAAAGCTTGTGATCACGATTTTGAGGTTCAATATCAATAAGAACACTAAGTGGACATAGGTCATTACCATTCATTGGGGCTGAACCACTATAAATTATTTGTGTCATTTCTTTACCATTTGATTCCATTCTTGACTATCATCTCATTTCTTGTCGTAATTTTGACTCCGTGTCGTTTGCCAAATCAAGGGTCAACATTCTGGTGCTTTCATTGAGAGCTTGATCAAGAAGTTTTAAGGAGATCAAATGGCAAAACACATCCAAGAAAGCTGGACAGACTGCTGGCGCTGCACCATCTCAACCTCCTCCTCCAAACGTGGCTGAGAATGAGCCACATTTGGAATTCAAAGAGGAGGAATTAGATTCAGAAACGCTGAGGGCAACACTGGGGGTGTTGCATGACGAGTTGGCCAGTCTGAAGGCCAATCAAAAGAATGCAATGGAAACCTTGGCCAGAACAGCCACCTGTGGCTCAGGATGATGTCCCAATTCGGGATCTTGAGCAACAGCTTCCATCTCAAGTTGGTCGAGGCAATCCCCAGGGCCAGAGGCAGAATAGGGTCGAGTAGCTGCCCCGCAGTCCTGACGCCCAGGGGACGAAGAGCCAAATCCACCGAGTAGGGGGCAACGTCCTTCTGCAAATAAGAGGCACAACGAGTTAGGCTCTGCAGTCAGGGCTCCCCCACGACATAATAATGCACGGGGGACACCACGACCAGCGCAGGCTTCCCCCTGATGCTCGGGAAATGTCAGCCCGAGGAGGAAACAGCGTGAACAGCCGATCGCGCCATTGTCGGCCATAGTTTAGAGACGGCCATGACTATAATGAGGCCGATTTGGGTAGGGGTAATGCTGGTCGGAGGAATGAAGAAAGAGGTGGAGACAGAAACCCCCCACCTAGAGAAAATAGGTCGACGAGCCATTACGCTGGGGGGAAACCCCGACAAAATAACGTCTTTGATCGGCTAGGAGTTAGCAAGCAGAGGCGCAGAGACAATGATTTGAGGGACGTGCTCAACGACCGTCGTGAGAGGCACGATGAGTACGCTCCTCCGGCACCGGTCACCCCAGCGATCCCAGACGTGGTTCAGGCACAAATTGATGCTTTGAACCAGGCAGTACAACAGCTAGTTGGGAGTCGAACATCTCACATAGAGTACGATCGGAGGAGAGGCACTCCGTTTGTGCAAAGGATTGTTGTGGCAAAAACCCCCAGTAAATTCAAAATGCTAGTACTGTCAAACTTTGATGGGTACGGAGACCCAGTATCTCATGTAAACAAATTTGAGATACAAATGGATATTCAGAAGGTGTCGGACGATGCCCGCTGCAGGATCTTCCCCGCCACACTATTTGATACCGCCCAAGAGTAGTTCTTTAAATTCCCTTCTGCTAGTATTGTTTCCTGGGAGATATTCGTGAAGGAATTTTACGGACAATTTTATGCGGGTCGCGTACACCCCACTGAGGCCAACCAGCTGGTCGAGATACGCCAAAAGGAGGGAGAGCCCTTAAAGGAGTATGTCCAGCGCTTTATGCGAGCAGCAGCTGGGGCCAAAACAGTGGGCGACGAGGGAAAGATGATGGTCCTAACTGCCGGGGTCAGACGCCATTCTCCCCTCTGGAACAGCCTAAGGAAGAACGGGGTAAGGAGTACCCAGGAATTTTTGGATCGAGCTGATCGATACATCAAGCTCGAAGACACAATTGCCAACGAGGATAAATCCCCTATGAAAGACAAGGGGCCAAAGGAAGAACCCTCCAAGGCCACCAACGGGTCAGATAAACCCAATGGCAACGGCAAAGGCAACGGGAATGGGAACAGAAATGGCAGAAATGGTGGAAAAAGGGCAGGCAATGAGCCATCAACATCTAAGAATAAACGCCCTAAAGGCAATAGATACGAGCCGAGATTCATCAACTATACGGCCTTTGTCGAAAGTCGAGCAGAGGTCTACCAGGCGACCAGCTCTAATGTTCCTTATAAGTGACCCACACCTATAAGGAAGGATATATCTAAGATAGATACAACAAAATCCTGTCGTTTTCACAACGACTACGGACATAACACCAACGAGTGCAACCAGTTGAAGGATGACAATTGAGTTCCTGATCAGGCAGGGACATCTAAGGAGATATGTGCGAGCCGCAAGAGGGTCTTTGTGAGAGGCTCAAGGTGGCAACGAGCAGGCGCCTACACGCCAACGCTTGTCGCCTCTACAGCCAGCTCCTGTGGCCGGAACGTTACTCCATCTGTGGTGGCCCACACCTTGCAGGGGATAGTGGGAAGGAAAGGGAGCGATACGCTTGAACCCTACGCCACGACCAGGATATCGAGATGATGAGTGTGGAGGATCGAGCACTAAAGAAGGCTCGAACAGAGGGGGAATTGATAACCTTCTCTGAAGACGATGCCCAGCACGTACGATTCCCACACTCCGATCCGATGGTCATTGACGTTAAAATTGCCAACATGATGGTTAAGAGGGTGTTGGTTGACACAGGAAGCTGAGTCAACATCTTATACAAGTCTTCACTGGAAAGAATGAAATTGTCCGTCAAGGACCTAGAGCCATGCAACCAAACCATTTATGGTTTTTCTAGCGAAGGGCTTGCCCAAAATGGGCTGATTAGTCTCCCAGTTACGGCGGGAACTGCACCTGCAAACAGGACATTACTCACTACTTTCATAGTAGTTGATTGTCCTTCTGCATATAATGCTGTAATTGGGAGGCCTATTCTGGTCAACCTGCGAGCCGTTACCTCGATATGGCACCTTGCCATGAAGTTCCCAACCGATGCAGGGGTAGGATGCGTGTTGGAAAATCAGTGGAAAGCAAGGGAGTGCTATAATGCCTCAGTGTCTAAAGCAAATAAAGGTGTATCGAGGGAAGTTGCCGGAAAAGAGCCGCAAATGGCTGTTGATGTACCGGCCCAATCAAGTGATGATGTCACCAAATAGGGCGTTGCCCAAAGTGAGGACAGAGATTTAGATCCTCGCTTTGGGGATTTTGATGAAGAAATAGGACCCATCGAGGACCTTGAGGAGCTCCAACTGGATGAAGAAGATCCGACCAGGGTTGTGAAAGTCGGTAAAAACTTAGAGACAACAACAAAGCAAGCACTGGTGGAATTTTTGAGGAAAAACCAGGAAGCCTTTGCCTGGTCGCACAAAGACATGGTTGGAATAGACCCTACAGTTATTAGCCATTTCCTGAACATAGACAAGAATTTTCCACCAGTACAGCAGAAAATGAGGCTACTTGACAAAGATAGATCAAAGGCTCTAAAGGAAGAAGTCGAGAAGCTGAAGGAGAATGGATTCATCAGGGTAGCGTTTTATCCATCATGGGTCTCTAATCCCGTGCTTGTTCCCAAGCCGAACTGCAAGTGGCGAACATGCGTGGATTTCACAGACCTTAATAAAGTCTGCCCTAAGGATTGTTTCCCACTCCATAGAATCGACCAGCTGGTCGATGCTACTGCAGGGCACGAGATTCTCTCATTCATGGATGCATACTCCGGATATAATCAGATTAGTATGCATCCTCCTGATGAGGATCACACTACCTTTCAGACTGACACAGGGCTTTACTATTACAAAGTAATGCCCTTCAGTTTGAAAAACACTGGTGCGACTGGTCAACCACATGTTTAAGGAGCTGATCGGCACAAACATGGAAGTATATGTCGATGACATGCTGGTTAATTCAAAGAAGGTAGAAGGGCATATAGGGGACTTGCAAGAATGCTTCAACGTCTTAAACAAATATCAGATGAAGCTAAATCCCCTCAAGTGCTCCTTCGGAGTAGGATCAGGGAAGTTCTTGGGATTTATAGTAAACTCGCGAGGAATTGAGGCCAATCCCGAGAAGATCAAAGCCCTGGTTGATATGAAATCGCCAGCAAAGATCAAGGATGTTCAAAGCTTGACCGGAAGAATTGCTGCTCTCAGTAGATTTATTTCCAAATCAACAGACAAATGCGTCCCATTTTTTAATCTACTATGAGGCAACAAGTAATTTGAATGGACGGAGGAGTGCGAACAAGATTTTCAAGCTTTAAAGACGCATATGTCGTAGCCACCGATTCTATCAAAGCCGGTTAATAAAGAGACTCTGTTCATCTACTTGGTGGTAACAGAATACGCTGCTAGTGCTGTCCTAGTAAGAGCAGAAGAGGGCGTGCAGAAGGCTGTTTATTATGTAAGCAAGAGGCTAATAGGAGCGGAGCTGCGGTATCCACCTGTTGAAAAATTAGCCTATTGCTTAATCTTAACCTCCAGGAAGCTGCGGCCCTACTTCTAAGCTCACCCAATCACAGTTTTGACCGACCAACCTCTACGACAACTTTTGCAGAAGCCAGAAGCCGCAGGCAGATTGTTGAAATGGGCGGTCAAACTTGGGTAGTTTGATATCTCTTACATACCACGAGCAGCAATAAAAGGATAGGTTCTGGTCGATTTCATCGTAGAACTCACTGGGCTTCAAGATAGAGAGCATCCAGAAGTGCCTGAAGAGCCTGAGCCTCAAAATCAAACTCCCCCATGGAAGTTGTACACGGACGACTCTTCTAATGAACATCACGCAGGAGCAAGAGTGATTTTGATAACGCCTAAGGGGCATCAATTTCACTGTGGAATCAGGCTCGACTTCACTGCTTCTAACAACGTAGCCGAGTATGAAGCACTGTTCGCTGGATTACGGTTAGCCAGGAGTATGCACATAAAGTCACTTGACATCTATAGTGACTCTTAGTTAGTAGTCAATCGGATCATTGGAGAGTACCAGGCCCGAGGCTTAAAAATGGTCGCTTACTTGAATAAAGCAAAGGATCTATTGGCGTAGTTTGATAAGTACACTCTCCAGCAAGTACCTCGTGACCAGAATTCAAACGCTGATGCTTTGGCCAAATTGGCAAGTGCCAAGAATGCTGACACTTTGAACATAGTGCTAGTTGAACAACTATCCGCACCAAGCATATAAGCAGAGGAGAACTCTTTGGTGATCCAGGCGGCAGATACATGGATGGCACCTTACATAGAGTGCCTGACGCAAGGCGTGTTACCGACGGACAGAAACAAAGCTAGGTTCCTTCAGCGGCAGGCTGCTAGGTATATCATGGTCAATGGAATCTTGTACCAAAGGGGATACTCAATGCCACTCCTTAGATGTATTTCGAAAGAGAAGGCCAAAGAATTGATGAAAGAGGTCCACGAAGGCTTTTGTGGGGACCATGCTGGGGGACAGAGTTTATCAAAAAAGACCTTGAGGCAAGGATACTTCTGGCCATCAATGAATGAAGAATCGATGGAATTCTTGCGGAGGTGTGACAAATGCCAGAGGTTTTAAAAAATTCCACGAGAAGCCCCTAATGAGCTAAAGCAGATGCAAAGTCCGTGCCCATTCGCAGTCTGGGGTATAGATTTATCAGATCTCTGCCCACAGGAAAGGGCGGCGTCAAGTACGCTATAGTGGCCGTTGATTACTTAACAAAATGGGCCGAAGCCAAGCCACTTGCTACCATAACGACCAAGAAAGTGCTGGATTTCGTGGTTAAAAACATTGTGTGCCGCTATGGATTGCGAAGAAAAATTGTCTCAGACAACGACACGCAGTTTGATAGTGATATGTTCACAGATTTTTGCGAATGACATGGAATTATCAAAAGCTTTTCTTCAGTCGCTCATCCTCAAGCAAACGGACAAGTCGAAGTAGTTAATAAAATGCTAAAGGATACTCTGAATAAAAGACTTGAGGAAGCGAAGGGGGCATGGCCAGAGCAATTGCCTGAAGTCCTTTGGTCGTACAGAACTTCCCTTCGAACAGAACAGGCCATACTCCATTTTCCTTGGCCTATGGATATGAGGCTATGTTACCTATTGAATTAGATCCGCCATCGCATCGAAGAATAACGTATGATCAAGGCTCTAATAGCCAGCTGTTGATGGAATCTCTTGATTTGGTCGATGAAAAGCGAGAGCAAGCCCAACTCCGAGTAGCTACTTACCAGCAAAAGGTCACTCGGTATTTCAATTCTAAAGTACGTGAAAGGAAATTCAATGTCGGAGACCTAGTACTTCAAAGGGTTTTCCTTAACACCCGCGGCTAGGCTGCTGGAGTACTCGGACCTAGTTGGGAAGGACCGTACCGAATTGAAGAAGTCCTTCAACTAGGCACCTATAAATTTGCTCGCTTAAATGGAGATCTCATCCCTCGCTATTGGAATGGAGAACACCTACGCAACACTACAAGAAAAATCAGTATTCATAACACTTAAAAACTGCTAACCGGGACTATTGATAGCACTTCTGAAAATGCTAACATAGCCCCTGTTATTAAAAGTCCAGTCTTTTCTATAACAGTTTTTGAATGTTATGTTCGGTGTTATCTTAAACTATTCAATAACACATTTTTAGGTGCTATAATATTCAAATAATAACATTTAGATAGAGTTTTTGGTTATAAATTTGAAGTTTAATCTTGTACTTTTTTCATAACAATTTTCAACTGTTACATTTGATTATTTTAATAGCATTTTTAGTTTGTTATATTATATAAATCATAACAATTTGTTTCGCTTATAATATGTTTTTAAATCGTAACATATAGTAACAAAATTTTGTTACTTTAGTGTGGATAATATATTTTAAATTTTATTTTAATAAGTATACTTATATGGTTTTTTTTTAATTAAAAGATCTTCATTATTGTATTTTGATAAAAAAAAAAACAAAATTAATCATAAAATGTAATTCTCAATAAATTGATAAACCATAAGTATTACATTAAAAAATAACTAATTCAAACCATGAATGTGTCTACTTCATAAGATATTAGTTCTAACTTAAGTTTGAAAGCATAACATAATAAAGTTTTATAATCTTGAACATTTTTTACTTCAAACTATAGTTTGGATGATGTTGTTGCTGCTGCTAATGCTATTGTTGCTGTTGTTGTAGCTGTTCTTCAGATTGTTGTGCTTGACTATGAACCCCAGATGGCGTACTAGTCCTTCGAGGGAACTTGTTCAAACTCTCTGAAAAATAAATAGAGAAAGATAAGCAGTCAGGTTTGGAGAGCTGATGCCACAAACCTAACATACAATTAGCCCCATTTAAATCATTACTGACTATAATCAACATGAACAAAACAGAATTCAGAAATCCAAATATAAATAAGCATAATAGAAAACAAAATGAAGATTCAAACAAAGCTTGGGAACAACTGCAAGATGAAAACTAAAATAAATAAATAATATAACAAGTGAATGCAAAGCCAATCCCATAACTATCATATAAACTATAACTTACCAAAGCTATAAATAAGAAAAGAGAATACAATGCAAATAAAATCAAACTTGTCAAACAACTTGCTGCCATTAAGAGAATACAGTGAATGTATATCAATATGTTTCAGTATATTTGTATTTTACTGTTTTAACAAGTTAATAATGAGTTCATACAACCCTGTAAAGATAAGGCAGTAGAAGAGGTATAGAAGAAATTTCTGCTTGAGTTTCACATACAATAAATTCAGTATTCTAACACTTAAATTGTGTCTGAAGTTAGCATAATATTATAACAAAAATAAAAGTAAGAGAAGTAATAAAATAGAATAACAAATTTAAGAAACATGAAAAATTTAAATTCTCATTTCACAGACAAAAGGATCTCTATCTCTCATATTATGTCATGGTGTTAGCCAAGGGTGATGAGGGTGCATCTAACCTTGTAAGAACCTTAGGAACTCCACTAGTATCCCTTGTTATCTGCAAACACCAATATAAAGGTTCAGGACATAGTTGGTACATACCCTTTCAGATATTTCAAAATCTAATGCAGGCATAAGCCTTTTATTTTGATGATATGGTTGAAAATGTTTTACATTTCAGCATCCTTATTATGATCTTTAATATGTACACACCACTCAGATCAAAGACTCATCAAAACCAAAGAAAGTTAAAAAAAAAAGCTAGAAATATTTTCTAACTACATGAAAGAAGAAGAAATCAGATCCCTACAGTGAAGATAACAATTGATTATAGGTGCTAACTCAAATTTTAATTTTTTGGTATTAATACAACAGAAAAGTAAGCTTAGCCAAAAAAAAAAAGGAGAAAGAAAGAAAAAAAAAAGGAGTTATAACATTACAAAAAAAGGCAATGAGGAAAGGTAGGTCAAGTATTTAATAGAGGTTAGTGAAAAAGCTTCTCACTTTAGGGTGGGCACTATTAGGATTGCAGGGACTTGAGCACCATAAGATATTGTGTTTAAAATTACCAAAATAACAATTTAGTAAATGATTTTTTTCCTCATTGGTGGTAGGTACTGTAAGGAAACTTAGTGACTGAATGAATAGAATCAATTCTCATTAATGAAGTAATGATACAAAAGAGTATATATACAGAAAAGACCAAAACTAATAAAGTAACTAATCTACAAAATAACAATAATTAGTTACAATGAACAACTAACTAACCAAAACAGTTAGTAGCTGTAAAAATTGGCCTAACAGGTACCACATTTTAATGATCTTTTGAATCTTTCTAGGGAATATTATAATGATCAAGTGTCATCAAAGGTGAGTACAAAAAGTATCATAAGCAGTCAACACTTAATGATCCTTTGGCAAATTTATCATGACAGCAGAAAAGCTACAAGTTATACTATTATAATAATTAGTTTTTCAAAATTGATAAATCAAATCAATAAAATTACTCATAAGCAAAGGAGATTACATAGCAAAAAGAGATTGAGGCATAGAGAATGTTTCAACAATTTACGCTAGCAGCAATTTATTGTTTCAACAATTTACTAGTTGCTTCATTAACATAGATATGAATATAGTAGACAATTTTATAGAGAGAGCTACAATTATAATATGAGATTTAGATTCAGATTTTACCCAAAATTGCAGAAAAAAAAGATGACACTTGGATTTCTAGAGAAAATCTAAAATGACAGAGAGAGGCTCAAATTTTACACCTTAAACATGAAATGTTGAAATGAGATAGATAAATGCTTCAATACAAGGGAAATGAGATAGGCATGCCATTGAACACACTGATAATGATAAATGAAACCTCAATCAGACTTAGTGTATAAGAACTAAACTAGATCAGTAAGTTTAGACAACATTAAAGCACTCTTCTGGATTAAGGTTGTTGTTGTTCAACAATATAAATAACATCAAAGCAATACTAGTTCCCTTTTATAACACGTAATAGAGTCAGAGAGAAACTAACATCAACATCAGATAAATGCCCTGCCATTATTTGCAAAGGTTGTATTCTTTCCATAGACCATATCCTTGCTGTCCGGTCGTGTGATGCACTAGTGAAATAGTGTCCTACAGGACTATACTGCTCCGAGAATTCATAACCAAAGAAGTTAATATATAACATTAAAATCATTACTAAGGAAAGATGACCATTATTTAATGTGGTGAAGGAAAAGAGAAGAGACAAAGTAAAGAAGTCAAAACAATTGTATGGCGGAAAATAGTAATAACACAAGTAATTGAATAGGTACAAAAGTAAAACCAATACCCCTAATATCGCTTTTTTTTTTTAACTTGAATTTAAAGAAGCAAATTCTTTTTTAGAGAAAAAAAAAGTAAAGTAGAGGAAAATCTAAAATTCTATAACACCTTATTGAATATATTTATAAAAGTTATAAATTTTAGAAAATTTCATCCAAACAAGAGAGAAAAAAAATCTCAATTTTTATTTGAATCCAAACAAGAGAGAAAAAAAATCTTTTGGATTTTCTTTTTTCCATCCTAGAATCCAAATTCCAAATAGAGGGCAAATGTTTAAGTGGCCAAGAAAGGAAACTAAAAAGGAGAATGCACACACACACACACATATATATATTGGCCACTCATTTCATGTCAAATCAACAGCAGAGATGCAAAAGAACTGCTAATATGAACTATGAACAATTTACAACTGAAAATGATGAGATATACCTGTACATCCCATACTGGGTAATTATGACCCTTGTAGCAAACAAGATTTGCATTTAGTTCAGTGCTCCATAACCGAACTGCACGAAAACAATGTAATTCTTTCATAAACAAAACAAAGAGGGAAAGAGGGAGAGAGAATAAATGACTGTACTTGTTGAATCGGCTGAAGAGGAAAGTATAAAATCTCCCATAGGACTAAAAGAAGCTGAATAAACTAGTCCTGAGTGCCCCTGAAATAAGGTATAGGGTCTTTTTCCTCCATTTGAACCAAACTCATTTGGATTTGCATCATCGTCACCCTGCGAAACAGCTGATAGCAGCAGTATTTTAAAAATAAGATATGCTTTGACCAAGATACAGAATACAGAGCAAACAAAACATACTTGTCAACAAACTAACATAGCTTTAATAAACCTAAAGAGATATTACCATCCTTAACTAGCTTTTAACTCCATGACTGCCAGCAATTTTTTAACCAAATGTTTGTTGCACTTACAGCCGAAAAAACCTAGCAATTTATGAAGGCTTAAATTGTGTGTCTATATATCCTAGACTAATTTATACACTGTAAAACACGTGCATATCTTTTTTTTAACTTTGATTTATGTACAAGAATATCTCAACACAGTAGAAACAGAGGATTGACTTACAACCAACAACCTGTTGCCCAAGCTTTGCCATATCCCAAATCTGCACAATGTGTACCAAATTTAGTAGAAAACACAAACAATTGACATGTCACATGCAACGAAAATGTAATCAAGAACAAACCTTCAGCGATGAATCTGAAAATCCAGCAGCAACCAATGACCCGTCAGGGGGTATAGTTGAACAGTTTAAACTAGAAAAAGATAAACAGGAAGATAAGAAATTGAGAAATTTTTTTTTACTAAAACAGAAAGATAATGTTGAACCGAAAAAAAATCGAAGACAATACCCATTATGTGCATTGATAAATGTATAAAAACTAACGAATGGCAGAGCAACACTGCTCAGCTGTACAAGGTTTCTCAAATCATCAAGTATAAACTGCTCAACCTCTACTGAACTGAAGCAACAAAATAAAAGATTAATCAAATAACCTAGATCAAAAGTTGACATTACAAAAACAGTGGTAGATTTCCCTTTTTTTTGCTAGAATAAACATCATAGGTATGCAAACACTAAGACTAAATCCCTCTGAAAGACTTCGATTGGCAGAGAGAATTAAAACTGGAAACAACATATTCCATCATAAAAAGATCTATTTAAACTATCGAGAATAGTCACATTCACACAAAACCAATATACATAAACTATGTTCCTCAAGCTATACAAAAGCTAAAAATATGCGTCCTCATATCTTACAGCAACTATAAAAATATGGCAACTACTTTAATTTCCTATTACTAACAAACATATATGGGAACTGTCATATAGAAAGAAAAAAAAAACCTCTTTTAGGCTACTAAATAACTCTCTGTAGGTTGACCAAGTTTTAAATAATTAATTTAGAAAAGAAGAATGATGCTTATCATTCCTAAATAATTTTGAATGAAAATGAAAAAGGGCAAAAAAATGTGATAAATACTGAGATCAGAAGACAAATGAAAAAGGAATGAATAAAAGACATTTAGATTCCATTTTAACTTCATCATACCAACATGAATCAATGGATCATAAGTGTAATACTCAGAGCACAAAGAGGGGGTAACAGAAAAAAGCAAACCCGATTGAAACAAGATAACTTTGTTGACTCACCCCCCAATGTATTTCCTTCTGATTAATCTGACTGACTGCATCCTACCTGCTGCCAGTCAATGTAACAGCCTCCGCATCATCAGAAATTGAGTTGGGCTGTCCAGGAGAAACTGTAAACCAGTACACATGCATACATTACACAACATGTAAAAATAAAGGAAGCATTTTTACATAAGCGGTAAAAGAAGAAACATGTACCTTGAAAGTTGATATGCTCATTGATAATACCAAGTACAGTGGTAGATTGAGACTTATGCAGAAATTGCAGAAGAAGCTCATAAGAATACTGAGAAGACAACAAGTCATGAGTTTTATACTGCTGCCTCACTGATTCAAGTATACGTATAAATAAGAATTCAGGCAAACAATGGAACCATGAAACACACAAATTTTACTAAAAGGAGCAAGAAAATTTATTGAGCTTGTGAAACAGAAGACAGACCCAGATTTATACTAGTTTTTGTCTCCTTTCATTTATACTAGTTTTTTCAAACAACTTCGTTTTTGTCTCCTTTCATTTATACTAGTTTTTTCAAAGACAAAACAATATTTTTATGATTGAAACACACACAAAGTAATAAGAGAAGAGCAACAAGAGCATATCCTCAAAAAAGGAACAAAAAGAAAATTAAAAAAAATTATAAATGATCCTACCTACTGAAGTAAAGAAAGTAAACACATATATTTAAAACTATTTGAAGAACAAGACACAAAGGAAATGAAGAAACAATTACATCATGTACACACCTGTAGTAGTACAGTTTTAAACAAAGTTGCTTGCCATGTTGAAAATTATTTTCCAATTCAAATAGAAAGGAAAACACAGATTCAAGCTTCATAAAAACTCATACACAAATTCAAAACATACTGAGTTTATAAAGAGAGCCAATATAAATATTAAAACTTGGTAATTTTCAATACCGAACGGTGTCGAGAAGAGAGGAATGGGCATCTGAAATGAGGATTAAGTCAAAACAGAGGGGCTTTCCACCTCACGTGCCATCTATTACTCTCCAATCAAACAAACCACTCATTCTGAAGAGCAAAAAAACTCAATCTGAATACTTTATTTTTTATGCTTATAGTGTCTCAAACCAAAGAATACAAAATGGATTATATTACTAAGCCAATGATACAGGAGAAGACAAACCATAAAACAAAACTAGGCTGCATAGCACACCACTATCAGAAACAAAATTCCCAAAACTAGCAACATGTATAGCATGTTGTAAACAGTAAACACAACTAGGATAAACAAACAAACTATATACAGAAACATAAAACACAAAAACTCTAAATCTAAAACCAATATAAAAAACAGAATACCCAAAGATGATGCCTAAGAATAATGGTACAAGTTTAATCATAAATGTGATAATAGACAAATAATAGGGACTTTAATTTAAATTACAACATCACCAAAAGATGAAATAAGACTTAGCAGGCTCTCATTAAGATCACTTTTGAATAATAAACAAACTATTATTTTGGCATAATGAAGATTGAAAAAGAAAACAGGGACATACACATAACCAAGAGTGGCTCTACTGATGAGCCCAAGAAGCAAAGAACCTTGAAACAACATGCTTGGAACCTGCACCAGGTCTCCCGTGGCATCAGGATTAGATGAAAGCAGCAGACCAACAAAAAACATTGAAAAGGACAATGCAGCACCTGTAATGACACCTTAGAACAAATAATAAAACTTATCTCAAACTAACACTTAAACAATTAAACAAACTGTTATTAACAAAAACGAATTAAGAACAAGAAATTTTCAAACAGGTTCTTCAACACGCAGCAAGAACCAACACTTTCACAACATTTGTGCTCTCAAAAGTTTCTCTCTTAACACATAAAAGCTCTTTGCTCTTTCTTGTATTCTTGCTCAGCTAAATGGACAAAAATACTAGCAAACTAAAGCATGAAGAAAAATATAACAACTATTCCTCAAAATTGGGTTAAAAGATGAGCAATATTTGCTGACAAGCCAATATTGCAAAACATGAAAAATGATCACCAATCACATAAATTTGACTTTCTTATAAAAACCTCATTTCTCTTACAGGTTATGTATGCAAGCCACCCTTTTGAAAAGATGGTAGAAGGCTAACTTGGACTAAAACAAGATACAGATGGCTTGAGAATGCCCAAAGAGGGTGATATGATATCTTTTATGAACACTTAATAGAAAGTAAGGAAAAAACACTGAGCAAGATACTTACCACTGAAACTGAAGTTACAAGGTCATACATCATTATCCCTGCATCTGCTAGAGCTACACTAGCGCATGAAATCACAACAGGCAAATCACCTACAACCAAAAAAGGATAAAGCCAAAGAGCATGCTAATTACCTTGCTTTCTTGTATACTGAACAGGAGCTAAATTCTGACACGGAAAGACCAAATTGCACAAGAACATAATAAATGAATCTTTACATTTCTTGCTCTTCTTATAGTACTGCAAGAACCCATTTTTTCTATGATTGCAAATAGACATTAAATTTTTTTGTTAATATATAATCTCATCTAAGCATATATACTTATTCAAACAAAAAGTAAGATTCCTATATCCCAGACATCCTTCACATGCTGGTCAATTCCTATATCCCAGCTAACACTCAGCACAATGTGGCTCATCAAAACAATAACTTACAAGTGCAACAAAAAGAATCTTCGGTGCACAAGTAAAAATTCAAATCATGTATCAATAAGACATTATAAATAAACTATCACAGGTACTTAGTAATTGTACTTTATGAAAACTAAATTGTGAGAAAGGAGGCATCATACTGTGCCTAAGCATAACATGAGTTTGGAAACTCAAAACAATTATCAAACCCATAAATTTTGTAGAATAACCTCACTAAAGTCAAACCCGTCGAATAAACCACCGTCGCAAGCACCATCGCACCCATGAGAGAGCCACGCTGTAGACCCACGAGTCAAGCCTCCCTGTCACACGACCCAAGCCGTGGGCCTCCATCACCTTGTTACACACCTGCAACAAACAGAGAGAAAGAAAGAAAGATTGAACGATAGAGTAGCTCAGAGAGAAAGATAGAGCGAGAGAGAGTTACCGTTGAAGAATGATGTCGTCGCACTGTCCCTCTCCAAAGCTAGTTTCCGAGAGAAGCCCCTGCACACTTCCATTCACCCGTCGACCATGTGAAAGAAATAGAGGGAGAAGAACAGAGAGAAAAGAGATCGAGAGAGAGTCGGAATGGTTAGGGCAGAGAGGTTCCATTTCAGAAAGAGAGCTTTTTTTTTTTCTTTTGTTTTCTGATTTTATATAATCAGAATGTGAATTAAAAGGAGGGGACGAAGTAAAGGCGCCATATTACTATTTTATTTGGCGCCTGAATTTCATTTGTTGTTTACTCCGTGTTTTCATTTACTTATTCAACAATAGCGTTTTAAAAATTATGTTATATTTTACCGTAATATTTACTCATATTTGTTGTAGTGCAAGTACTATCAATAAACAATTCTTCTTAAATAATTTCCTTGTATTAATTTTACTTTTTACAAGCTATGAAAAAGGGTTGGTCATTTTATGTGACTGATCGCTTATAAGTGTAAGATCATTTCGGTGATCACTCGTACATACACGATTTGTCCATTTATTACGAGAAACATAAGGGACTGTGCGCAACCAGTCATTCTTGCCAATTATTGTATTTATTACAAGTATTTGCTCATTACGTGTGTTGTTTTGCTGTATTATCGTTTAAATTCTTTACTGCGAGCATAAATGTTCGAATAGGTTTTGGTCAAGGCAAGTGACCGAGGACCTAAAGCTCCTCAATCTCTTGGGGGCATATAAGGCATCTAGTAAGCAAAGCATATCGAAAGGTATGTAAACACATGAGCAAAATAAGTGAAAGCATGCTAGGGTACTTAGAGTATTTTTCGAAATTTTATATTTTGTTAAATCAAACCAAAGTACTATGCTAAGTTCGGTCATACAAACAGGTATTATAATAAAATGCAAATATTATAATATCAAAAGTGAATCCCTTTACACCGCGAGCAATCACTGCTCGGATGTAAATGTCTAATTAAAAGTAAAAGCTGCCCATTTAGCAATAAAAATTAAAAAAGAAACTTGTCTTTACATTTTGACCTGTAGGTCGTATATTGAAAAATTAAAAATAAAAACAGTATAATTATAAGGCAGGAGGGTCTTGTGGATTTTCTTGGTTGACTGTAGCAGCGGCTTCATCGTCCACACCTTCAACGCCGGTGGCCAAGGAGATTTCGGGCGATGCTGGGATCTTCGCTTTTTCCTCTTCTGCCAAACAAGCAACGCATTGGGCTATCTCAGTGTGCCTCATGCACTCAGGAAGATAGCTGAAGTCGGCCCCTTGATTGTGTTTCCAGAAGTCATAGAAACACTTAGCTGTGGCACCCTTGTACCTCTCCAGATTGTTAGCGTTGGCTTTCTCAAGTTCGTCGATCCGAGCCTCCAACTTGTCGGCCTCTTCCCTGCTCGCGATCAAGTCCGTCTTGAGCTTTTTGGCCTCGCGGTAATTGATAAGGTTAGACTCCTTATATTGGTCCCTTGATTCGACGGCTTTGTCCAGGGCAGTCTGCTTCCCCCTCAGCTCCTTAGCTAGCTTATTTTTCTCCTCGAGCAATGCCGCGTTTGTCTTCTGAGCCGCCTCAAGCTGCTCGGCATGTTTTGCTTCAGCAGCCTTGAGCTCCTTGGCGTGCCGTTGCTCGGACGCCTTGGATTTCTCGGTGATAACTCCCGAGCGGAGCCAGCCGATAGTAACAGTCAGCATTGCCTGCGATCAGAACAAAAGTTAAAATGACTGTAATAGATAAAAGGATTGAGTCTCAACAGGAAAAGACAACTTACACTTGCGAGCTCGTTTAGTGCACGGGTTAAGATCTGGTCGACGTCCATCGACTTTGTCCCAGCCATGGCTTCTCGGCAATGCTCGTGCCTCAAGATCTTTGCCATCCTATCCTTGGACGATCTTAGGGCGCGGCTCGATATGTTGCTCCTTGTTGGAGCAGGGGTAGCTGGCTGAGTCTGGTCAGCTGGAGTCGGTGGGGAAGGGGTCGACCCGACTGGTGCAGGCGGAGTTTGCTACTCGAGGGGAGAAGGATATGGTGTTGCATTTGTTGAAGGCCTGTCTGTCGGAGGGTCCGCAGTGCGGGTTTTCTTGGCCGGAGGCTCTTTGCTGTATTCCCAATGATGTCGCCTGATCGCCTTCTTCTTGCTTGCAGGAGCTTCGGGGGCACTGTACATATCGAACATGTCTTCGGATGCCATGTCTGCAAGAAAGCAAGTACACGGACAGTGAGATAGTACAAATAATTGAGTGTGCTATGTTAGAAAAAGAAACAAAGAAAATTGCAAGTAATAAAATACCCGAGCTATCATTACTGGTCGCTACATTATATACTCTACTAGTGTTACACTCATTCTCTGGCATGAAGAAGTCTGAATCTAAATTGGGAGTGTACTTAAAGTTGCCGTCCCTGTCAAATAAGTGACAGGGAATTGGCAAACTATCTAAGAGCGAGAGATCAGTACCGTTCTCATCCGAAGACTCGTCGAGAGGCTCGAGGGGTTCATAGGCTTTCTTTTTTCCCTTTCCCGAAGGGGAAGGGGCCACGGCCGCTCGTGGGGTGCTAAAGGGTTCCCTGATTGTCACGCCAGTTGTTCTCCTCCTTTGAGGTTGCGACACATCTGGGTGCTACTCGGGATCTCCACGTTGGTGGCACTCCCCGTTGTGGACTCCCTCACGTCCTGGTTGTTATATTATTTTATAATATAATGTAATATTATATTATTTTATAATATAATGTTTTAGATTAAATATATGTGACATAGAGTGTCACATATTGTAACATATAATAGAGAGTTACATTATTTGGATATATGTGAAATATCCAAACATGTAACATATTTAGTGTTACAAATTCATCACAAATTTGTAACTCCTAAATATCACCCATTATTGTGTAGATTTGTTGTTACACAATATTAAGATGAATTTCTTAAAGCCATATGAGAAATGGTTGATAGAGATGTGACTTTAACTCCCATATTGTGTATGGAAGTTACAAAATCAAGTGGGAATAAATTGGAACGTTTTGGAAAAAAACTAAAAAATTGGTTGTTGAAAATGACCAAGGGTTGCGGCGCTTGAAACAAGCGCCGCAACCCTAGTGGCTGACAGCTTCATACAAATTCAGTTTTTATCCAATTTGGAATGTTTCCAACAACCAAGTAACTCCCAAATCTCTATTTTAATTCCATAAAACATCCAATTAATCATTGGTAACAGCCATGGGGGTTGGTGGAATTTGAAATTGAAAGGGTGTCTCAAAAATCTATAAATAGGAGCCTAATGCTCACTTGTAAGACACAACATTTCTATCCATTAGAGCACTTGGCTAGAAACACCTTGAGGCTTGATAATTCCAGAAAGCATTTCCTATAATTTGTGAGAGATCCCTTAGTGTTTGAGTTAGGGGGAAATAAGCTTTTGGACAAAGGTTTCAAACCTTGTTCAAGTTGGTGATCCCCAACACTCTTCACTTTGGTAGTGTGAGTGAGAGTTGTTTATCTTTTGTATCTTGTTCCTTTCTTTCATTCTATTGCTTTTCATCTTTATTTTGTTCTTCTCTATTTACTTGTATTTCTTGTTCAAGAGTTGTAATCTTTTCTTTTCTTTTGTTTCAAACACTTTACTTTATTTGTAACCTTTTGCTTAGAGTTGTATTTTACTATTATCTTCTCCTTCATCATCTTCATTTTCTTTGTTTATTTGTAATTTTCAGTTATAGAGTTGTAACTCTTTTTAATCAATCATTATTTATTTGTAATATATTGTATAGAGTTGTAATTTATTATTATTTCCATTGAGGCAAAATACATATTTTCCTAACATTCAAAAGCTTATCCCTTGTTTGTTTCAATGGAAGGTGAGACCATCAAGATCATGAACCAAGACCTAGTGAGGTTGGATTGGTTTGATGGATCCAATTTCACTAGGTGGCAAGACAAGGTGAAATTCCTTTTGACAACACTCAAGATAGCTGTAACGCCCTACTACCTTAGAGCCATTACCAAGTGAGTTTAAATCATGCAATTAACTCGCTAAACGAGATTCTTAGAACAAAAGTGTGACTAAGCTAAAATCAAAGTCGTAATCTTTGAAAATAACCCCATTTCATTGAAAATTATAAAAGTTTAACATTTGGGATCCCAAAATACAGTTTAGAAATATTTACAACTCAAAATATAATCACAGTCGATTAAACGACAAAATCCGGTTTATACCATCATCTCCCAAAAATGCCTCTGACCGTGGCAGTCAGGCTGACCAAACATGTACACCCCGCTTCATGCTCGCCATACTAATGATTGGTTGACTTTCTCCTTGCCCTTACCTGCACCACAGAGCACCCGTGAGCCGAAGCCCAGCAAGAAAACTCACAAATAGATAACATATGCATATCAAACACTTATCAGTTAAACAACCCATCAACTGGCTAAACACATACGACCACGCCGTCCCAGGCGCCTTACCATGTCCTGGATTCGCAGTCTATACTGTGAGGATATCCTAGGTATCCTTTAGGATCTATCCTAGCAACTCGCACTCTGCGTGCTAAACGCTGCTTTCGGCCCTGGCCCCTTGCCGCACACGGCCTTGCACTCCATGTGCCTATCGCCATTCCCGGCCCGTTACCGTTCTCGGCCTATGCCGTTATCGGTCTTCACCGTTCACTGCTCATGCCGTAAGATCAACACACTCACATATGATAAAGCTAACCAACAAGCTAAGCATACATAAAATCAATCAAACGGTCAAACCCCACAACATAGTCATATAGGGCCGAGCTTCTTACGCACCAAAGTCACGAGCACGGTCCTCTAACCCGAGCGTCTCTGGAAACCTAGTCACAACACATTTAAAACATTCTTTAATACTAACCAATCCAAAACCAATTCCCGGGACCAATCCCGTAGTCTTGGGACTTCCAATTTCCCAAAACAAAGTTACAGAAACATTCCCCGAGCCCCCTGGGCAAAAGCCCTAAAATGGAAAATTTCCCCTACCCAAAAATAGCCTAGCACTGTGGCACTACCCATTGAGGGCCGTGGCGCCTAGAAACTTCCCTGCTCCTGATGCGATCTTGCATCGCGGCGCCAAAGAATAGGGCCGCAGCGCCCCTACCCGAACCCAGAATTTTGGGTTTTCCCCTGCATTTTTCCCGAGCCAAAACACTTCCAATTCAACCTAAACACATACCTAAACCCCAAAACCAATTTAAAACCACAAATGAACCATCCAACGACCTATAAACACCAACATCAAGCTCAATTACACATTCGCTCTCATAATCCACACTTGGGTTTCAAATTTCATAAACTTAAACCCAAAGCTTTTAAAACTTAAACCAAGGCTTGAAAAATGTAAACCATGCTTCTAAATTTTAAACCACACCAGAAATGAAAATTCAAAGATACTTAGAACTCTTACCTCAACCAAGAATTCGACTTTGAACACTCTCCAATCCCAGCTTCAAGCCAATGCCTCTTGATTACCAAGCTGAAATCCCATGCAAACCAGCCACAACTATCTTTCAATTTTCATACTTACTTTCTAAAAATCAAGCTTAAAACTTACACAAAACAGAGACAAATCCTTACCTCTGAACAATCTTGGTTTATGATAAACTTAATTGCCTTAAACCACCTTGATTCTCCTCCTAGGTCTCCCAATTTAAGTTATCTTCTTCTTTTCCTTTCCTTCTAGTTTCTCTTCCAATTTCAGCAAGAGCAAAATATGACTAAGTGTAAGAACGTGAGTCATCTTTTCCCTCAGCTGAAGCTATCTAAACCCCTGGCAAAAGACTATTTTACCCATCCAAGTAAGTCCTTTCCTAACTAGACCTCAAGGCATTTTTGACATTTCACCTTTCCTACAAATCTACCATTTTCTCATCTAAAATTGTTACTCTCAATAGTTACCAATGGTCACTCAAGTTACTCAATTACCATTAACCATTAACTCACAAACTCAAATTATAAAATTCCCAAAATACCCCTAGTCTCCTCCCAAGCCGGGTATCTAATCCCGTTGTGACTTTTAAACTAATTAGCTTCCTAGGACCGTCTCGGCACGTGCATCACAATTATATCACCACTCACACGTGGTACTAATCATATTACACAATTATTACATTTATGCCCTCAGCGGCTAAAATTACCAATTTACCCCTAACAATCAAACGGGACCCACAAGCATATTTATTCCACCTAAACATGCTGCCTAATCACATAATCATTCAAATTCACATAGATTAACACAGTATAGCAATTATTGCCCTCCAGGCACACTAATCAAGGCTCCAAGCCCTATTAGCAAATTTGGGTCACTACAACTATCCCCTCCTTACAGAGATTTCGTCCTCGAAATTACCTGAAAAACTCAGGATACCGCTCCCGCATGTCTGATTCAAGTTCCCATGTTGCCTCCTCAAATTTGCTGTTCCTTCACAGCACTTTCACCAAGGCGATGGTCTTGTTCCGCAAATCCTTATCCTTTCGATCAAGAATCTGAACTGGCTTCTCCTCATAGGAAAAATCCTGGCCCAGCTCCAAACTCTCATAACTTAGCACGTGAGTTGAATCTGATACATACTTCCGGAGCATAGACACATGAAAAACATTATGAACCCCTGATAAGACTGGAGGGATCGCCAATCTGTAAGCTACCTCCCCAACCCGCTCCAGAATCTCGAAGGGTCCAACAAACGTAGGGCTCAGCTTGCCCCGAACACCGAACCATTTCACTCCTCTCAGAGGTGAAACCCTAAGGAACACATGATCACCAACCTGAAATTCTACACTCCTGCGTTTCAGGTCTGAATAACTCTTCTGGCGACTCTGGGAGGCGAGCATTTGCGCTCTGATCTTCTCAATCGCCTCATTGGTCCTCTGAACCATCTTAGGACCCAAATAACTTCCCTCACATGTCTCATCCCGATGGATAGGTGATCTGCACTTCCTCCCGTATAGAATCTCATACGGAGCCACTCCAATAGTCGCTTGATAACTGTTATTATACGAGAACTCAATCAAAGGAAGATACTTACTCCAAGATCCCCTAAAGTTTAATACATAGGCTCGCATCATGCCCTCCAATATCTGAATCGCCCTCTCAGACTGTCTGTCGGTTTGAGGATGGTAAGCGGTACTAAATCGTAACTGCGTGCCCATAGCCTTCTGTAGGCTCTCCCAAAACTTGGAGGTGAAGGTGGGGTATCTATCAGACACTATCGACCTCAGAGCTCCATGAAGTCGAACAATTTCCTTAACATATAATTCAGCATACTGCTCCACAGTATAAGTCCTCCTGACAGGCAAAAAGTGGGCTGATTTGGTATACCTATCCACAATCACCCACACCGAATCATGTTGTCCCACAGTTCTCGGCAAACCAACCACAAAGTCCATGGTGATGTCCTCCCATTTCCACTCCGGAATCCCTAGAGGCTGCAGCAATCCCGCTGGCCTCTGATGCTCAGCCTTAACCTGCTGACATGTTAAACACCTGGCCACATAATCCACCACATCCCTTTTCATGCCCGACCACCAGTATAAAGCTCTTAAATCTTGGTACATCTTCGTCGTACCTGGATGTAAAGAGTAGGGAGTGGTATGCGATTCATCTAGAATCTTCCGTCGAATAACAGAATCCATCGGAACACAAATCAGACCCTTGTACTTCAGTAACCCCATCTCTAAAATGGAAAAGTCCTTAGTCGCTCCGATTAAGACATTCTCTCTGTGCCCTCTTAACTGGGAATCCTCCCCCTGGGCCTCCTTGATTCTCTCAAGAAGTGTAGAATGAAGAGTGATGTTGGCTAATTGGCCAACCACCAATTCTATTCCCGCTCTGGTCATCTCCTCAGCCAGTTTATTAGATATCTGCCTTGAACTGAACAATTGTCCTGGGCCTCTCCGACTCAATGCATCAGCCACTACATTAGCTTTCCTAGGATGATATAGGATATCACAGTCATAATCCTTAACCAATTCCATCCACTGCCTCTGACGCATATTCAGGTCCTTCTGAGTAAAGAAATACTTCAGGCTCTTATGGTCGGTGTATATCTCGCACTTCTCACCATAGAGATAATGTCTCCAAATCTTAAGTGCGAATACCACCGCTGCCAACTCTAAGTCATGCGTAGGATATCTTTGCTCATACTCCTTTAACTGTCTCGACGCATAGGCTATCACCTTACCGGCTTGCATCAGTACACACCCCAAACCCTATTGGGAAGCATCACAGTAAACCACAAACTTCTCATTATCCGTTGGCAGACTCAACACTGGCGCAGTGATCAGTCGTCGCTTCAACTCTTTGAAACTGTTCTCACATCTGTCCGTCCAGACATACTTTGTCTTCTTCTTTGTCAGTTTTGTCAAAGGTGTAGCTATTCTGGAGAACCCCTCAACAAACTGCCGATAGTATCCTGCTAGACCCAGAAAACTCCTCACTTCAGGAACATTGCTCGGTCTAGGCCAATCTCTAACTGCCTTAATCTTACTTGGATCAACCAAAATCCCTTACTTACTGGCGATGTGACCCAAAAACGTGACTTGCGGTAGCCAAAATTCACACTTGCTAAACTTAGCATACAACTTGTGCTCCCTCAACCACTGTAGAACCAACCGCAGATGCTGCTCATGCTCTGCCTCTGACTGAGAATACACCAAGATATCATCGATGAATACAATCAAGAACTTATCCAGATAATCCTTGAAAATCCTATTCATCATATCCATAAAAGCTGCTGGAGCATTGGTTAATCCAAAGGACATAACCAGAAATTCATAATGTCCATATCTCGTGCGGAAAGCGGCCTTTGGTATGTCCTCCTCTTTAATCCTTAGCTGATGGTAACCTGACCGGAGATTAATCTTAGAAAACACCGTACTCCCTTATAATTGGTCGAATAGATCATCGATCCTAGGCAGTGGATACTTGTTCTTAATGGTTAACTTATTCAGCTCCCTGTAGTCAATGCACATCCTAAGAGATCCATCCTTCTTCTTAACAAATAACACCGGAGCACCCTATGGCGAAAAACTCGGTCTGATGAACCCCAAATCCAGTAGCTCCTGTAATTGAATCTTTAACTCCTTTAACTCTGCTGGAGCCATTCTGTAGGGCACTCTAGATACTGGCTCCACCCCGGGCGCTAATTCAATAACAAAGTCAACCTCCCGCTGCGACGACAAACCTGGCAGATCCGCTGGAAATAAATCTAGAAATTCACACACCAATCTAGTCTCACCTGGTCCAACCGACTCAACCTTAGAGGTGTCCACAACACTTGCTAGGAATCCTATGCAACCTTCCTGCATCAAGTCTCTAGCTTTCAATGTTGAAATAATAGGTATTCGTGGTTCACCAGACATCCCCACAAACACAAAGGGTACCTCCTCTTCTGGTTCAAAAGTTACCATCTTGCGCTTGCAGTCAATCGATGCTCCATATTTTGCTAACCAATCCATTCCCAAGATTATATCAAAGTCATCCATCTCAAGCTCAATCAAATCAACAGAAAATTCCATACCATCTACCTCTACTGGTAATGCCCTAATCCATCTCCTAGAGACTACCAGTTCCCCAGTTGGCAACAAAGTCTGAAAACCCCTAGCATACACAATACTAGGTCTACACAGCAGATCTATCACCCTAGCAGACATAAATGAATGGGTAGCTCCTGAATCAAACAACGCAGTATAGAAAGGCCCAGCACTAGAAATCTGACCTGTCACAATTGAGGGGCTAGCCTCCGCCTCAGTCTGAGTCAAAGTAAACACTCTGGCAGGAGCGAGACTATCACCCTACTTCGGCTCCTCCTTCCTGACTTGTGGGCAGTCCTTCTTCAGATGATTAGCACTCCCACAAACAAAACAGGCCCTGATCCTACACTCACCCTGATGTCGTCGTTTGCACCGAGGACACACTGGGAAACTCCTCCAGTTGTCACCCCCGCCCTGGTGCCCACTAAAAGCACCCCGTGCCCTCCTATCAGAACTGGGAGGAATGAAGGAATCTGGGGCCTTCCTCTTCTGCTCATTGGGGCCACTACTCCGACTGGATCCAACAAAAGGAGGCACTATCCTCCTAGCATCGCACCTACTACCTTCGAGTCGTTACCAAGTGAGTTTAAATCGTGCAATTAAGTCGCTAAACGAGATTCTTAGAACAAAAGTGTGACTAAGCTAAAATCAAAGTCGTAATCTTTGAAAATAACCCCATTTCATTGAAAATTATAAAAGTTTAACATTTGGGATCCCAAAATACGGTTTAGAAATATTTACAACTCAAAATATAATCACAGTCGACTAAACGACAAAATCCGGTTTATACCATCATCTCCCAAAAATGCCCTTGACCGTGGCAGTCAGGCTGACCAAACATGTACACGTTGCGTCATGCTCGCCATACTCATGATTGGTTGACTTTCTCCTTGCCCTTACCTGCACCACAGAGCACCCGTGAGCCGAAGCTCAGCAAGAAAACTCACAAACAGATAACATATGCATATCAAACACTTATAAGTTAAACATCCCATCAACTGGCTAAACACATATGGCCACACCGTCCCAGGCGCCTTACCATGTCCTAGATTCGCAGTCTATACCGTGAGGATATCCTAGGTATCCTTTAGGATCTATCCTAGCAACTCGCACTCCGCGTGCTAAACGCTGCTTTCAGCCCTAGCCCCTTGCCGCACACGGCCTTGCACTCCACGTGCCTATCGCCGTTCCCGGCCCGTTACCGTTCTCGGCCTATGCCGTTATCGGTCTTCACCGTTCACTGCTCATGCCATAAGATCAATACACTCACATAAGATAAAGCTAACCAACAAGCTAAGCATACATAAAATCAATCAAAGGGTCAAACCCCACAACACAATCATATAGGGCCGAGCCCTGCAAGTCATGCTCTACGGGAAATAATAGTTTTCTTACCTGTGTCCCGAGCTTCTTACGCACTAAAGTCACGAGCACGGTCCTCTAACCCGAGCCTCTCCGGAAACCTAGTCACAACACATTTATTACATTCTTTAATACTAACCAATCCAAAACCATTTCCCGGGACCAATCCCGTACTCTTGGGACCTCCAATTTCCCAAAACAAAGTTGTGGAAACATTCCCCGAGCCCCCTGGGCAAAAGCCCTAAAATGGAAAATTTTCCCTACCAAAAAATAGCCTAGCGCCGCGGAACTACCCATTGAGGGCCGTGGCGCCCAGAAAATTCCCTGCTCCTATTGTGACCTTGCGCCATGGTGCCAAAAAACCGGGCCACGACGCCCCTACGCGAACCCAGAATTTTGGGTTTTCCCCTGCATTTTTCCTGAGCAAAAACACTTCCAATTCAACCCAAACACATACCTAAACCCCAAAACCAATTTAAAACCACAAATGAACCATCCAACAACATATAAACACCAACATCAAGCTCAATTACACATTCGCTCTCATAATCCACACTTGGGTTTCAAATTTCATAAACTTAAACCCAAAGCTTTTAAAACTTAAACCAAGGCTTGAAAAATGTAAACCATGCTTCTAAATTTTAAACCACACCAAAAATGAAAATTCAAAGATACTTAGAACTCTTACCTCAACCAAGAATTCGACTTTGAACACTCTCCAATCCCAGCTTCAAGCCAATGCCTCTTGATTACCAAGCTGAAATCCCATGCAAACCAGCCACAGCTATCTTTCAATTTTCATACTTACTTTCTAAAAATCAAGCTTAAAACTTAAACAAAACAGAGACAAATCCTTACCTCTGAACAATGTTGGTTTATGATCAACTTAATTGCCTTAAACCACCTTGATTGTCCTCCTAGGTCTCCCAATTTAAGTTCTATTCTTCTTTTCCTTTCCTTCTAGTTTCTCTTCCAATTTCAGCAAGAGCAAAATATGACTAAGTGTAAGAACGTGAGTCATCTTTTCCCTCAGCTGAAGCTATCTAAACCCCTGGCAAAAGACTATTTTTCCCATCCAAGTAACTCCTTTCCTAACTAGACCTCAAGGCATTTTTGACATTTCACGTTTCCTACAAATCTACCATTTTCTCATCTAAAATTGTTTCTCTCAATAGTTACCAATGGTCACTCAAGTTACTCAGTTACCATTAACCATTAACTCACAAACTCAAATTATAAAATTCCCAAAATACCCCTAGGCTCCACCCGAGCCGGGTATCTAATCCCGTTGTGACTTTTAAACTAATTAGCTTCCTAGGACCGTCTCGGCACGTGCATCACAATTATATCACCACTCACACGTGGTACTAATCATATTACACAATTATTACATTTATGCCCTCAGCGGCTAAAATTACCAATTTACTCCTAACATTTATGCCCTCAGGGGCCCACAAGCATATTTATTCCACCTAAACATGCTTCCTAATCACATAATCATTCAAATTCACATAGATTAACACAGTATAGCAATTATTGCCCTCCAGGCACACTAATCAAGACTCTAAGCCCTATTAGCAAATTTGGGTCGCTACAATAGCCTACATCCTTGAGTCATTCTTGGCACCTCTAGCCGAGCCATCCGACAAAGACACTCCCGAGGAGGTGGAGAAGAGAAGGAAGAGGGAGGAGGATAACCTTCTTTGTAGGGGTCATATCCTTAATGCCCTATCCGATAGACTCTATGACTTCTACACCGAGACCAAATCGGCCAAGGAGATATGGGATGCACTTGAGAAAAAGTTTAAGGCGGAAGAGGAAGGTACCAAAAAGATTTTGATATCTCAATACTTCGATTTCAAATTTTTTGGTGATAAACCTATTCTTCCTCCAATTCATGAATTGTAAATAATTGTTACCAAATTGAAAGTGTTAAAGATTGAGCTTCCCGAGGCCTTTTCAAGTTGGTGCTATAGTGGCTAAATTACCACCAACTTGGAAGAGCTATAGGAAAAGAAACCTTCATAAAAATGAGGATTATTCTTTGGAGGAAATCCAAAAACATATTCGAATCGAAGAGGAATTGATATGTAGAGATAAACTTGTGGAGGGGTCTAATGGAGAGACTTCCAAAGCAAATGCAGTGTCACAACCAAAACATCCCAAAAACAAAGGGAAAAAGGGTAATGAGAAATATTTGGGTCCAAAAACCAACCCAAACAAGTTTAAGGGCGAGAAAGGTCCTTGCTTTGTGTGTGGGAAAAAGGGTCACTATGCCAGAGAGTGTAGGCATAGAAAAGACCAACAAGGACCTAAGGTGAACGCAACTCAAGAGGAAAACATAGTTGCTACCCTTAGTGAGGTGAATGCGGTCCAAGGCAAGGTGAAAGGGTGGTGGTATGATACATGTGCCACCGTCCATGTCACCTATGACAAATCATTGTTCAAGACCTTTGAAGAGTCAAAGGGCAACCATGAGATTCAAATGGGCAATGAGGGAAAATCCAAGGTACTTGGCAAAGGTACCATTGAAGTCTTTTTCACCTCCGGCAAGAAAGTTACATTAGTGAATGTACTTTATGTTCCCGAAATGAGTAGAAACTTGGTAAGTGGTGATTTTCTTGGCAAGCCCAGCATTACAGCCGTTTTTGAGTTCGGTAAACTTATACTTACCAAATCGAATGTATTCTTGGGAAAATGGTACTCTTGTGAGGGAATGGTTAAATTGTGCACCTATGATGTAACTTTCAATGTTATCAATTGAAATTTCATTTTTAGTAATTACCAAATTAATTAAACCAAGTAAATTAATTAAAGTGCGGAATGGTAATTAACTGTTTACACAGATTACAGTTCTGTCGGGACAGAAACCAAACTTTTCACGATAGAAACTGAACACAATAAAAAGACAGTGCAAAACAATAAAGAACACAATGAATTTTTACAAGGTTCAGAAACCCTTTCGGATAACCTACTCCTTGGGGCCACGCCCAGAGAATAAAACTAATTAATAAAGAATCACAAGTACAAAAACATTGACTTAAACAAAACAAGACTCCCTCTTGAGATTTGCCGCAACTTGTTGTACTTCTCTTCACTAATCTGATCTTGATTGAAACGCTCAACCACTTGAACTCCCTTCAATGGCCAGCGAGTGCTTGCATCCTTCCGACGCAAGGCTTGTAAAAATCTTCTCCCGAAGACTACAAACGTTGTGTTCAAATTACAATGTGTATTCACTCACGAACATGGTATAAACTCACCACTAAAAACTAAACAAACATATTTCTACAAGATCACGTGAATACTTATGATCTTGAATACAAAGAGGAAATCTCACTAATATTACAATAAAGCTCACGAATAATGCTCCAAAGAGTTCACTTTTCTCACTGCCTTTAGAGCCCTATTTATAGAGTCTTTTTTCGTGCTCACAAAGGCAGAGAAAGAATTCTTCTAATAAAGGCAAGAATCATAGTAGTTATTCTTGATTGATGAAGAGTTGACTTTTTTAGAAAATGCTGATCCGACAGATGCGAATCGGTGGGACAGCTCATGCATGTGTCGGATCAAAAACAAGCTCAAAAAGGAAACAATAATTAATGACATTAAGAACCAGTTTCCCGATTGCAATCCTTGAGCTGCACGAAAAATATATAAGCAAATATTACAAAAACAACTTTGGGTAAGTACCAAATATTTGCAATATACTTTTTCCCTTTAAAAGCAAAATGAGACAATAAGGAAACCAAAATTCACAAAAAAGGAAACCAAATATTTCTGAAAATTATAATAAGGGAAAACAAACATTTACGAAAAGTATAATAAAGGGAAACAAACATTTCCGAATATAATAATAAAGGGAAACAACTAAATCCACCAATTTATCTTTTAAGAAATAGATATTTCTATAAAAATGCCAATTATAGGATTTACATCAATCAAAATGCTAATTCCGCCTATATTGTTGAGTATGATTCTTTATTTTTGTGGCATCTTAGACTATCCCATATAGGTTTTTCAACCATGAAAAGAGTAGTAAAATGTGGTATGATTGCATGCAATATTAACAACTATGGTAAATGTGAAACATGTGTGTAAGGCGAAAATGATTAAGAAACCATTTCCTAGTGTAGAAAGATCATCTAATTTACTAGATTTAATTCATAGTGATCTTTGTGAATTAAATGGTGTTTTAACTAGAGGTGGTAAAAGGTATTTTCTTACTTTTATAGATGATTTTAGTAGATATACCTATGTGTTTCTTTTAAAGCATAAAGATGAAACTATTGATGCTTTTAAATTGTATAAATTAGAAGTTGAAAATTAACAAAATAAAAAGATTAAGGTGCTAAGAAGTGATAGAGGAGGAGAGTACTTCTCTAATGAATTCAATACATTTTGTGAAGAAAATGGTATAATTCATGAGTGCACTGCACCTTATACACCACAACACAATGGTGTTGCCGAAAGGAAAAATAGGACTTATCTAGAGATGATAAATTCTATGTTGGTGTTTTCTAAGTTGAACTTCAACTTATGGGGTGAAGCGCTTTTAACCGCTTGTCACATTCTTAATCGAATACCGATGAAGAAAAATGAGATATCTCCATATGAGTTATGGAAATGAAGAAAACCCAACATAGGGCACTTCAAAGTGTGGGGGTGTCTTGCATATTGCAAGAAAACCGAACCTAATAGAACAAAGTTAGGTTCAAGAGCCATAAAGTGTGCTTTTGTTGGTTATGCCAACAATAGTAAAGCTTATAGGCTATTAGACTTAGAGTCTAATATTGTGATTGAATCTAGAGAAGTTGAATTCTTTGAGAATATGTTATGTGACAACAATTCTCAAGCTTCAACATCTCTAAAGGAGAATTTGTTATATGAGAACAATTCTCAAGCTTCTACATCCAAAGTTGATTCTCAAGAGGAGAATTCTCAAAAGGATGTAAAGCAACCCTTTGAACCTAGAAGAGTTCAAAGGCTTAAAAATCATAAAAGTCTAGTAGTGGATGAGATAGATTCTCAATGAATTTCATTCTACATGGTAGAAGGATATAGAGAGGAAGTCATTAGGAAAATTCCTATTGTACTTCTCGTTGAGGATGATCCTAAGACTTATAGAGAAGCTATGCAATCGAGAGATAGTGCATTTTGGAAAGAAGCCATCAATGATGAGATGGATTCCATTCTTTCCAATAACACTTGGGAATTGGTAGACCTCCCACCAGGGTCTAAGCCAATTGGGTGTAAGTGGGTATTTAGGAGAAAATACCACACTGACGGCACTATCCAAACCTTTAAAGCTAGATTAGTAGCTAAAGGGTTTAGGCAAAAAGAGGGTATCGATTATTTTGATACCTATGCGCCTATTGCAAGAACAACTTCTATAAGAATTTTGTTCTCTTTAGCTTCTATACACAACTTGTATGTTCATCAAATAGATGTCAAAACAGCATTCCTTAATGGTGACCTCAATGAGGAGGTCTATATGGAACAACCTGAAGGGTTTGTCCTACCAAAATATGAACATAAAGTTTGTAGACTTGTAAAATCCTTATATGGATTGAAACAAGCTCCTAAGCAATGGCATGAGAAATTTGATCAAGCCATCATGTCTAATGGGTTTAGACATAACAATGGAGACAAGTGTTTGTATTCCAAAACTTGTAAGGGATATGTGATCTTTGTTTGATTATACGTGGATGACATGCTTATTCTAAGTAATAGCATGAAAGGGATAGAAGAAATGAAGAAGTTTCTATCATCAACCTTCAAGATGAAAGATATTGGAGAAGTTGATACCATACTCGGTATCAAAGTAAAGAAACATAGTGGGGGCTTTGCGTTAGGGCAAGCCCACTATGTTGAGAAAGTGTTGAACAAATTTAACCATCTCAAGGTTAAAGATGCCAATACTCCATTCGATTATAGTGTAAAACTAGAGAAGAATGAAGGAAAAGCGGTGGCTCAATTGGAGTACCCTAGTGCTATAGGGAGTCTAATGTACGCTGCCCAGTGTACTAGACCTGATATAGCATTTGCGGTAAGTAAACATAGTAGGTTTACAAGTAATCCAATTGTGGATCACTGGAAGGCAATTGGAAGAGTCCTAGGCTATCTCAAGAAAACCAAAGGACTAAGCCTTCACTACTCCAAATTTCCTTCGATATTAGAAGGATATACAAATGCAAGTTGGATATCCAATCTTGGGGACAACTTGTCCACATCTGGTTGGGTATTTACACTTGGTAGAGGTGCAATTTCTTGGGGTTCCAAGAAACAATCCGGTATATCTCATTCCACTATGGAAGAAAAATTCATAGCTCTAGCTGCTACCGGCAAAGAGGCCGAATGGTTAAGGGATCTGTTGATAGAGATTCCCCTAATCAAAGATAATGTATCTACTATATCGATACATTGTGATAGCCAAGCGACATTGGCTAGAGCATACAGCGGAGTGTATAATGGGAAGTCTAGATACATTAGTCTAAGACATGGATATGTAAGAGAATTGATTCAAAGAGGGGTCATATCAATATCCTATGTGAGAACAAGTGAAAATCTGGCAGATCCTTTCACTAAGCTACTAACGAGGGATTTAGTGGCTGCATCATCTCGAGGGATGGGACTTAAACTCCCTAAAGAGATTCACAATTGATGGTAACCTATCTTAACACTAGTTATTCAACTAGTGTTAGGTTCAATAGGTAATAACAAGTCAATCAAGTGAATATTAGTTGTACTCAAAACAAGTCCCATCTGAGATGTTGAGTACTTGTGAGTTACCAAGTTGAGGGTTAAAACCGAAAGGTTTTTTTAAGAGAATTCAGTCTTGTGAAGACAAGTATTTTTTGGTAACAAAATACTGTAAGAATTCTACCTATATGGATCTAGGGGTGGTGCCGCCTCTCATGAGAATTGGGAGTATTCTCAAGAACATCCATGAATGGAAAGTGCACATGGCCATTAACGGTGCAAAGCGAGACATAGAGGTCTCAAGTGAACATCGCAAATGTGTGTGTATTATCACCGATTTGTCATCATGAAAAGATGGTTCAATGCCTAGTGCAACCAAATTTTTGACAAATTTTGTGATAATTACACTATAGTAAAGTTCAAGTTGAAAAACACTTTACTTTATGCATCAATGCAATGACTCCTATAAGAGAGAGTTCTTATTTAATCAACTGGGGGATATGTTATATTATTACATATAATGATTGATTAAATAAGTGTTACAATAGATGACTATTTAATCTAGTGGGGGAATGTTATATTATTTTATAATATAATGTAATATTATATTATTTTATAATATAATGTTTTAGATTAAATAAATGTGACATAGAGTGTCACATATTGTAACATATAATAGAGAGTTACAATATTTGGATATATGTGAAATATCCAAACATGTAACATATTTAGTGTTACAAATTCATCACAAATTTGTAACTCCTAAATATCACCAATTATTGTGTAGATTTGTTGTTACACAATATTGAGATGAATTTCTTAAAGCCATATGAGAGATGGCTGATAGAGATGTGATTTTAACTCCCATATTGTGTATGGAAGTTACAAAATCAAGTGGGAATAAATTGGAACGTTTTGGAAGAAAACTAAAAAATTGGTTGCTGAAAATGACCAAGGGCCGCGGCACTTGAAACAAGCGCCGCGGCCCTAGTGGCTGACAGCTTCATACAAATTTAGTTTTTATCAAATTTTGAACGTTTCCAACAGCCAAGTAACTCCCAAATCTCTATTTTAATTCCATAAAACATCCAATTAATCATTGGTAACAGCCATGGGGGTTGGTGGAATTTGAAATTGAAAGGGTGTCTCAAAAATCTATAAATAGGAGCCTAATGCTCACTTGTAAGACACAACATTTCTATCCATTAGAGCACTTGGCTAGAAACACCTTGAGGCTTGATAATTCCAGAAAGCATTTCCTATAATCTGTGAGAGATCCCTTAGTGCTTGAGTTAGGGGGAAATAAGCTTTTGGACAAAGGTTTCAAACCTTGTTCAAGTTGGTGATCCCCAACACTCTTCACTTTGGTAGTGTGAGTGAGAGTTGTTTAACTTTTGTATCTTGTCCTTTCTTTCATTCTATTGCTTTTCATCTTTATTTTGTTCTTCTCTATTTGCTTGTATTTCTTGTTCAAGAGTTGTAATCTTTTCTTTTCTTTTGTTTCAAACACTTTACTTTATTTGTAACCTTTTGCTTAGAGTTGTATTTTACTATTCTCTTCTCCTTCATCATCTTCTTCATTTTCTTTGTTTATTTGTAATTTTCAGTTATAGAGTTGTAAATCTTTTTAATCAATCATTATTTATTTGTAATATATTGCATAGAGTTGTAATTTATTATTATTTCCATTGAGGCAAAATACATATTTTCCTAACACTAGTGAGGCACCAGAAGCCCGACCAGTCTCAGGTTTGCCTCAGTGACCAGCTGTTTGACGCTCTTCTCTACGTCAGACATGCTGGCCAGTAGGGCTGCTTGAAGCTCCATCTCTGGAGTAAGAGCTGGTCGCTACCATGGACCTGAAGAAAGCTAAATTTCTAAGGAAAACGTAGATAAAATAAAGGAAAATAAACGACCATGAGTGCGAAGGTGTTACCTCCTTGGGTGAAGGCTAAGTTGTTGGCGACCAAGTCGGTAGTCAAAAAGTACTCTAGATGGTACTTCCCCACATTGGATTTGAAGGTGGTTTCACTTAGGAAAGTGCGGGTCGTTTCCTGGTGGCATAGATGAAAAAACCCTGTATTTTCTTGGTTGGGGTTGGATTTGAGGTCGAACAGATAGTTGAACTCATGTGGCGTAGGAACAGGCCACTTCTTATGACTATACAGGATATAGAGTGTGGAGAGCATTCTATACCCGTTAAGGGTTATTTGGAAATGAGCGATCCCGAAATAGTTGGCCACTCCTTGGAAAAATAGATGGAGAGGCAGGATCGCTCTTGCCTCGATGTGAAACCACGACCAGGCGCTAAAGGCGTCTCCAGGCAGGTTTGCCCGTTGGTCTCTGGTGGGAAGGAATAAAGTAACCACAGAAATTCCATACTTTCTAAGGAAGTTATTTATCATCCTAGCAGTGATTGTGCTAGGAGGAGCAAGATGCCATTCAACGTCTGGTCGAATGGTTTTTCGAGTTGGGCTTGAGTTTGGATTTCTGGTTCGGGGGTATTTTCTTCTCGACCACTGGTCGAAGGAATTTCAGCCCGAGGAGCAGGCTGATTTGAAGGAGGATTGGATGGTTTCTTTTTATGGGCTTTGGACTTTACTCGACCCATGCTTTGAGGTGGGGTCGATGGATTGTTTGGGGCGATACGAGAAAAGGGGATCTCCGGAATTAGCTGTGATGGTTGTTCTTCATCCTCGAGCAGTTGGGCCAGCAGATCATCGTCGATAGACCTCTCACCTCCCCACGGATCTTGCATGAAAGTCTGCAAATAGAAAAGGGGAGACAAAAAATCTACGGCCTAAAAACTTGTGTTTAAAAGTTGGAATAACGCTGCTCGTGTATAAAAGTTAAGCTTTTATACGACCAGCAACATTCTAACAAAAAACACTACATTTCAAGCAAACAGTTTGGAAAATGGATTAAAAAACATAAGTGAAAAGTTTTTCAGGAAAAACTTTTCGACTCTGAAAGGGTGGGAAAAATCCAGTTTTTCAACTTGAATTTTTACTTCGATTTTACGCCCTAAATCTATAACCTCAACTACCAAACTGATTCTTAACCCCTATAAAGCATTATTTCACTACCCTCTCAAACACAGATCAGTATAATCGTCTACCCTGAAGCAATTAATTTTCAAGAATAGTCGAGAATGCTCAAGAACCTAGGATATGAAAAGGTAAAAAATAGTTTTGCATGGCATCTTAAACGACTGAAGAGGTTGATAAACTTACTTGAGTAAAGGATGAAGCGAGTCTTTGAAACACTAAGTCGAGTGGTTGGGCAGAAACTTCGTGAAACGCTGGAACCGTTTGGGTTTTCTGGGCTCTGAGTGTAGAGTTCTTCAGATTTCTTGAAGAAGAGAAGATAAGTGAAAAGTAAAAAGTAAAAAGTAAAAAAGTGATCTTGGGGAATTATTTATATTGATTGTGGCACTGTAAAAGAGGTAATCATGGAATTACTTTTTTCAAAGCATGGGGAAATGCAATAGACGTCAGACAAATTTTTGGGAAACCGAAAAGACTTGATTGGACATGATTGGCTACCTTTTTCGAGAAGGCATGGGCAGCTCTGACAGATTTGGTGGGGTACGCGAAGGGTCAGTTTCCTAAGTTTACTTTATGCTGGTCGCAGTAAAATAAACTTGGGGGACAAATGTTTACCCAAAAATGGCTCCTGATGATGTGACAAGAACTTATTACACGTGGTTGGCACGTGACAGCATCAAAATGAAGAGGTGCTGTTCGCCTATCGACCAGCTCCCTGTTGCTTCATCAGATCTCGCGGATAGATGCGACGAGTCTGGTCGCATGCTTCGGTTTCTTTCCTTTAAAAATTGTAATATTGTAATAACTACATTTATTATTTCCTCTTTATTGCCTTGATACGCTGAGATTATGGATAATTAAGGTCCATTGGCCCAAGTAACCCCCTTGAGCCTATAAATATGAATGAGAGGGCTCAAGGAAGGGACTTTTGGGAACCTTTTTTCCAAATACTCATAAAAAGATCATAACTGTGATTATCCACCGAGATTGTAATCCTCTCAAAGCTTGTGAAACTCAAGAACCCTATTTCTTTGATCATGGTTTTGAGGTTCAATATCAATAAGAACACTAAGTAGACGTAGGTCATTACCATTCATTGGGGCTGGACCACTATAAATTATTTGTGTCATTTCTTTACCATTAGATTCCATTCTTGACTATCATCTCATTTATTGTCGTAATTCTGACTCCATATCGTTGGCAAAATCAAGGGTCAACAAGTATCATATGTAAAAAAAATTGGGGTCATAACTTATAAAAATGTATAATTTACCATGGTACGTAGTGCATAAGAAATATGCACCTATATAATTGATAATATTTGTTGGGGGCTAAAAACACATTTACTCCCAACAAATTATATATATATATTTTTTTATATTTGGGGAGGGGAGAGTTTCGAACTTAGGATCTCCTCTTTGTGAGAAAAATTGTAGTACCACTAAGCTCTATCTATGACACACAAATTATAATTTTTGTAACTAATATTTTTAACCATGAATTTTTTAGAGATAATATAAGTATGAACATTTTTAGTTACAAATTTTTTATTTTTGGTCACAAAATTTATTGTAACTAAAAGTAAAGAAGTTTGTAGTGTGATTGTTTTGCAATAATAAATTATGAGAAACAAATTAGATACATGTAAAGTTATTATTAATAATTATTTTCATACTAATGATATATATATGTATGAAATAAAATTATTTAAAAAAATTTAAGTGGTACTAAATTATTCGATAATACATTAATAATTAAATTGTTGGATTATTTTTTTAATATTTCACGTGATAAAATTATATAATCTAATCAAACACATGAACTTTCCAGTAAAAAAAAAGAACTTTTATTTATTTTTGAGATGGAATTTTAATTTATTTCTTAAGTACGTTTATTTTCAAATCACTTTGTTTTCTTTCACAAAGAAAGAGAGAAAAAAATTACTACGATACTTATATCACGACAAAATCACATGTTTTTTTTTTTTTAAAAATCTTCACAATCATTATCAATATTATGTGCAGACGAGAGTAGGTAGCCATGGATGAATGAATTGTTGGTTAACACTTCCAATAACCAATAATAAGATTATCTCAAACTTTGACAGTACATGAGCTACATAGTGTTTATATATTAAGTAATTTGTTTCTAGCTAGCTACGCATGTATTATATGGTCTTATTGGCCAAAATTCTTTATTATTATTATTTTTGGCTGGACTGTTGTTTTCTTCACTTTGAAGATATCAATTTGTAAATTTTTAAGTAGCAATTTTATCTTACAACAAAAGCATATCTATATATTATTCCTATATATCTGCAAAAGATATATAATAATGGGAAAGCAATAATTAAGCTGTTAAGTAATTATATTTAATGTACGTATACCACTACTCTACTTATATCAGTAATAAGATTTTGATTTTGTAGTTGGCCTTCAAATTCGCACAATATATTTTATTTTCTTATCAACCTATCATAAACTAAAATTTGTATATATGTAAATACCGGCTGTGGTATGTTGCTTTTTTTGAAATGTATTGGTATGTCATTTTTAATTTTTGGTATATAAGTAAACTATACATTATTTTTTTTATCTAATCATGCATGTTGTAGTTATTGGAAATATCTTATAAATTTTTAGAAAATTTTAAATAATTTAGAATGCTAATAATAAAATTTTGAAAAATCTATTTCAAGTTTATATAAAAAATAATAAAGAAATAAGTAGATACATGTGTACCAGAGTATTTAAATTTTGATTTCAGTATCTTAAATTATTCAAAATTTGTGAAAATTCTACTGTAATTATAATTATAATGTGCGGTGTACAAAATGTACTACCGTAATCTTCCCCTATAAATATATGTTTGTACATAGTTTCTAACGATCTTTTCGCGTTCAATTTCTGGCCATATAATTGAAATGGATTTATATATATCAAAGTAAACTTACACCGACCAAAGTTGAATTTAACAAAATATACACATGCAAATGCATATGTACTTGTGCAAGAACATTTCAACTAACACAATACTTTTTAATAGAGCAAAAACAAAAATGAATATATGTCAAACCAATTGATTACTGTAAACTTATCTCACTATTAAACTATTGGGAAATATTTTGCGCTGACTTTTAATCATACGGTTGCTTGTAGATAACAATTAATATGGATGAAGGTCATTATTGGTGTCGCCAAAATTGATCACCAGCCAGCTCACTAACTCCAACAGATTATTATTTAAAAAGTGTATAATTGTTAAAAGAAGTACATCTATTTATTACATAAATCAACATTAATTAACCATCCAACATCACTACAAAAGTTGTTACTTTTGCCGGCGTTTGGGCTTTCCTGACACGTTTTTATATAGGCAAAAAACGGCGTTGAAAATCTGTCGGAAATAGAACTTTTGTTGGCACAAAACGTACTGTGCCGGGAAAAGTTACCTTTAGTGACGTAAAACTACGTTGGGAAAAATAAATTTGCGCCGACTAAAAACTTTGTCACGAATTGTGGAAAACACTTTTAGTGGCGCAAAATTGCACCGACAAAGATAGACATCTTTAGCAATGCAATTTTGCACTAGTAAAAGCTAGGTTTTTTAGTGGCGCATATTAGTGCCGATAAAAGTGATGGCTTTTACTGATGTAAAATTGCGCCGGTAATTTTTATTTTATTTTTGGCGATAATGATTTTTGCCGACGCAATTTTGCGCTGGTAAAAGTATTTTTAAAATTAAAAAAAATATTATTGATTTTAATTTAAATATATTAATATTAATTAATAAATTTTGATTTTAATATATTAATAATTATTTAATTTAATTAGAAATAAAATAAAAATTAAACTATTATAAATAAATAAATCAAAATTATTTTATAACTATTAATGTTTATTGTCTCTACTAAACATGAAAATATAAAAGTAGTTTAGTAAATTAAATCTCTAATTAATTAAACTTTAAATAAATAAAAAAAGTGCTACAAATGTGTATTGTCCTCCTCATCATCCCCACCCCCGTGAGCATCATCGTCACCTAGACCATCGTTCTCGTCCGGATCCTCTTCTGGTAAGTCGACAGTAAAACCAGGAGTTAATACACCAACCTGCTTCAACAAAGCATTGAGCAGTACATCTTGACTCTATTGACGACTCTCAAGTTTAGTCGTATACTTCTTTAGGTTCTGATTTTCCTGCATAATGTCTTGACTTTGCTGCAAAATGGTGTCCACTTTAGGTGGAAACTACTCGGACATTTGAGAAGTTGATGAAGATGCTGCCCTCCTTGCGCCAATTGCCCTCAACCTAGGCAACCTCCCAAACCATTTCTTATAACGCGAGCGGGGCCCAAAGACATCCGCGACAATGTCCATATCAGGTGGGAATTGACCGTCGACATTATCGCCGACACAAGAGGCAGTAGAAGATACAGAGGCCGTACTCTGCGATGCTCGGCGCTCGGACATCTCAGTCTGCACAATAAAAAACACATATATCACATTCCAATATAACATTATTTGAAAACCTAACTTAGAAATTTTTAATATAACTACATATAAATATAACTTTATTATCTATATGCCAACATCCTATCATTAATGACTGCAGACCAGTGATTGGAAAAGAATGTAATTAATTTTGTTCTCGTATCAGGGAGAAAATGAGCTAAAGTTAAGTTGGTCATGAAAATCCATATCTATCTCACAATAATGAAGATATTGTTGATATATATAGTAAGAGCGGTTAATTCCATTAATGGGGATTTTATGTTTGTAAACATATATGTTGACACCGTTTTTCGTCAACAGTGAAAGAAGAGCACGAAAACAATAATCAGTAATGGCCAATAAAAATACAATAATACAAACTAGATTTTTTACGTGGTTCAGCAGTTAAATCTGCCTAGTCCACGAGTCTTTGTTATTAAACTTGAGATGATCTCTGAAAATTCTCCAAGGATGAATTCTCCAGAGTTTTCCCTCAAGATCACGAAAATTCGCTCCTTTACAATGGTGCATGACCTCTCTATTTATAGAGAAGATTTCATAATACTATCCCGCATATTTTGGGAAGTTCTTCTGTATATGCAAATAAATTAAATGGCATTAAAAGCCTGCAATCCGATATACAAGGAAACGTCCCCTGAAGATCAGGGGGCGTATAATTGAACAAATAATATCCCTTGATTGTAGGGGATTTATAGTAATCAATGTAGACCGCGTCTCTTATAGATGACTCATTAGGATATTCAAAATTATTTTCCTATATCACCAAGGCCCCTTTTCACCCAGGTTTCTTATTGACTTTCGAGCTATAGCATCTTCCCGAGGCTATATGACTTCGAGCTCTTACGCGCGTCAGGCTCGGAGCCCTGATCCGAGGCCATCCCGAGAACAAGTGTACTTCGGGGTCTATCTTTCGAGCTTGTGAGGATTTCGAGGCTATCATCTGCGAAGTCGTCTCTGCTTCGCAGGCTCGATGCTTAGATTTCGGACATTTTCCAGACTTTACGAGTTCATTCATTATGAATCCAGCTTTCGAGGTCACAACTCTCATGGCTCGAAATTTGAGTGTAACAATATACATCAACAATATATGTATGTTTTTGTATGCCCTGAATATCCGCACGTACTTTGTCGAGCTTGGAAAGGGCCATAGCCGATCTGCCACGTGTCCACCGTTCATTCGGAGCTGTTTGTTACGGTCCCCAAAACAAATAGCTCGAGCTGATGGATCATTTAGCTGCTCATCACTTGGAGCCACTGTGTCGACATAGTAGAAGCCGCGAGCTAGCACCACATTAAGCTCGTGGTGCAACAGAGGCCTGACATACCCTCGAATCTTTATAAAGTCAACCACGTAATATAAACGTGCGTATACCAGACATCACGTGTTTGTTTTATTCCCGAATTCCTGGATACACAATATAAATGTGTGTGATCCGACATCCCACACCTGATTTGGGCCATGCGGCGCATTACCTATCTTTACCCATTGATTAGACCACACTTCACTGTAAGGTTTGGATATTAATCAATGGTCTCACGTAAATGACACGATGGATGAAGAGATCACGGGATGACCCCAAGACCTACTTAGATTTCAATCTCCTATATATATTAGAACCCTGGATAATGCAAGGGGTTGGGTTCTTCTTGTAATGCAAATACTCTGTAAGAAATAGTAAGGATAGATCAATAATATTGGCTTGTGGACTAGGGGATTTTAACTTCCGAACCACGTAAAAAAGGAGTGACCATCTTTCTTTGCAATTAGTCTCCACATTCTCGATTATTATCATTTTCATATTATGGTTTATTATTCAGTACTAATCCATCCTATTTATTAATATAATTTACTGTTGGCGAAAAACTGTGTTGACAGTTTGGTGCTTTCGTTGAGAGGTTTTTAGATTAGTGCTATCACGAAAACTTGATCATGGTGGTTACTTGTTTGAGGCATGGTAATGAGGCAGATCAACATGGTGGGCAGGAGGCTCACCATGCCGCTATATCCAATGAACTAGACCCAGAGGTCCAGCAGCGATCGGGAAAGCAGCCGATGGGCCATGACGACGCTGGGAGTTCAGCGCCTCTACCTCCAAATCCGAACCCAGGTTACCTGACGGCGATAGAAATGGAGAACATGCAGTTAAAGAGTCATCTAGCCATAGCGCATAAGAAAATTGAGGAAGTCTTGGCCCGACTATCCCCTCTTGCAACCGATGTTAACGTCAAAAAGAGGAAAAGCAGGACTCACAAGTCCCGCAGGGATAGTCGGCCCAGACCCAGTCGGTCAGTTAGAACCTCGACCCCGAGTTCTGCGCCCATGTCGAACCATAACTAGGAAACTATGTTTGACGAGTTTCCCAGGGCCCATCAGGAAGTCAGCCGGTCAGTCAGAACTTCAACTCCAAGTTTGGCTCCACCGTCAAACGCACCCAGGAGAGCTCATGGCAACTCGCGGAGGAGGTCCGGGGAAAGCTCGAGCAGGCAGCCTGCTTCGGACAGCCTTCCCGTGCCACGGTCAAATCGTCGGGCGCAAGAAGTTGGAGGTGGTGGGATAGAGTGACCGCGAGCCAGTTTAATCCGGCCAGATGGGACTAGGATCGCTTCACCAGTTAGGCATCCCTCTTCACCGATAAGATATCCATCTCCTCCTCGTCCTGCCTGAGATATTCCTGCATCCGGGAACAGCAGGAGGAATCCTCCTCCTGCCATTCCTGCTCATCGCCCGCGAGCGCGTAGAAATGTCTCAGATCCTCTCCCCCAGCAGCAGGCTCTGAGTTTTTCCAATAGGAGCTATTGGACCGAAAGCCACCGAAGTGGCAGATTTGGTGGAGACCTGCGAAATCATCTAAGTTCGGCGCAAAGCCCTCATGCTGCCTCAAGGACCGACCTTCGAGATTGCCTCAACTCACAGAGGGGAGCGCCTTCCAGAAATGAAAGCCGTGCTTGCCGAGAGGATGGTCCTTCAGAAATACGCGACGATGGGAATGTCCCACTAAACCAAGCTCATGCTTGGAGGGACAATAACCCGCCTAACGCGAACAATGGGATGGGGATTGTTGAACATCCCAGAACAACCCAGGTATAAAATACCAAACCCTCAAAAGGCTAGCTCAAATGGAGGAACTAATGAAGAGGCTCCTGTCAGAGAAGGGAAAGGATGAATACGACTCGGGGGACGAGCTTGAGCTTTTTTCCCAAAACATCGCAGCAACGGCATACTCGCCGGGTTTCAGGATGCCCCATCTCTCAAAATTTGATGGAGACAGAGACCCGTCGGATCACTTGGGGATGTTCAACACCCTGATGATGGCCCATAATATTGGACCCGAGCTGAGGTGCCTGATATTCCCTTCGACTCTGATCGGACCAGCTAGGCAATGGTTCAAGTAGTGCAAGAAGCAGTCGATCAGCTCGTGGAAAAACTTCTTTACTGACTTCAAGAGGGCATTCTGAGCCTCCCAAGTGGTCCGCATCAAAGCGGATACCCTGGCGAACATGAAGCAACAGCCCGGGGAGTCTTTAAAAGCTTACCTGAGCAGGTTTGCTAACGTTGCGGCTCGAGCTAGGGACGTAGACGAAAGTTCCAGACTCATGGCTATGAGAACTGGAATCCTTGTTAGGGGCAGGATGTGGAAAGAAATCCAAAGGAAAGGTGTCAGCATTGTGCATGAATTCTTGAACAAGGCCCAAGAATGGATAAATTTGGAAGAAGCGAGAGCATCGGTTGCGGGAACCAGCCAAGTCCCTGATCAGCCCGTTGGAGCGGAAACGGACGTTGTGAAAATGACTCAGGCCGTTACCCAGAATAACCAATGGGGTGGAGGCAAAAGAAAGGGAAATTGTAAGGCCCTACTTCCTTAGAGTCGTTACTAAGTGAGTTTTAAACGTGCATTTAACTCGCTAATCGAGGTTTTTAGGTCAAAAGTGTAATTAAATCATAAACAGTGAAATAAAATTTGAAAGTAATTCCATTTACTATAAATCGTTGAGTAGTTGACACTTGGGATCCCAAGAAACTGTTTAGAAATATTTACAACATATAATTTACAAATTTAAGTCGACTAGACGACAAAATATAGGTTTTAGTACAACCATCTCCCAAAACCACTGGCTGTGGCAGCCAGGCAGGCCAAACATGTACCTGCCGCTTCACGCTCTCTGTACTCATGGTTGGTTGTCTTTCCCCTTGCCCTTACCTGCACCACAGAGCACCCATGAGCCGAAGCCCAGCAAGAAAACCCTCACAAGCAGATAACATATACATAACAAACACTTATCAGTTTAACAGGCCATCAATAGGCTAAACACATACGGCCATACCGTCCCAGGCGCTTTACCAGGCCCTGGGTTCGCGGTCCACACCGTGAGGATATCCTAGGTATCCTTTAGGGTCTCTCCCTGCAACTTGCACTCCACGTGCTCAACGCTGCTCCCGGCCCTTTGCCGTACTCGGCCTAGCACTCAACGTGCCCAACGACGTTCCCGGCCCTTTGCCATTCCCGGCCCCTGTCGACCTCGGCCTGCGCCGTTCCCGACTCTCACCGAGCATTCATCTAATCGCATTCATAGCATAATAAACATATACTGAATACTAACAAATTCAATCAAAGGGCTACGCCCTGCAATTCAGACATATTGGGCTCAGCCCTGCATACAAGCTCTATGGGAACAGTGGTTTTCTTACCTGTGTCCCGAGCTTCTTAAGCACCGAACCCTTGAGCACGGTCCTCTAATCCGAGCCTCTCTGAGAACCTAGTCACAACACATAAATAACATCCCCATCACTAACCGATTTGAAAACATCTGCCGGAACCAATCCCGAGCTCTTGGGACCTCTAATTCCCTAAAACAATGTATTGGAACCATCCCCCGAGCCCCCGGAGCAAAAGCCCAAAAATGAAAAATTACATTCTCAGAAATTGCCTAGGGCCGCGGCGCCCAGAACCCTTTCCTGATCCTGATGCATGCCTGCGCCGCAGTGCAGAAGAGTAGGGCCGCGGCGCCCCTTCGCGAATCCAGAATTCTGGGTTTTCTACTGCATTTTTCCCGAGCCAAAACACTCCCAAATCAACCCCAAAGCATACCTAAGCCCCAAATTCAATTCAAAACCCCACATAGACTCTCTAACAACTCAGAAACATCAACCACAAGCCTAAACACACAATCAAATCCCCAATTCACAAATTGGCTTAGAACTTTATAAAACTTAAACCAATAAACCAGAAACTTGAACCACAACAGCTAATACATAACAGAGATGCATAAAACCCTTACCTCAAGTAGAAATTCGCCCCTAAGCCTTCTCCAAGTCCAACTCCAAGTAAATCCCTCTTATTCGCAAACTGAACCTAGGCAAGCTTCATCCCCAAGAATCCACCAAACAGCCACACAAATCAGCTGTTAACCTTACTATTTCTCTGTAGAATTCAATCAAAATACTGAATAAAACTTACCTTTGAGCCTGGGTCAATCCCCCAATTCCCAGCCTTGAATCCCTTGAACTCTAGCCTAGAATCCTCCAAAACTCAGCAAGTGTCCAATCACCAAAGAGATGAAGAAGAAATCACATGGAAGGAAGAGAGAGCTGAGAAGTTCTGTTTTTCTTTCTTTCCTTTGTTTTCTAAACCGTTCTAAAATTCCCTCAGCCTTATCCCATCACAACCAGCTACCAAATGACCCAACTACCCTTCCATCTAACTCTTTTTCTAATTAAACCTCAAGGGCATCTTAGACCTTTCCCAACCCTTACAAATATACCACTTTTCCAACTAGAGTAGCTATCCTTAACGGTTACCAATGGTTACCTAACTTACCAAAATGTTACTAACCATTACTTACAAATTCCCAAACTCAAGTTGTAATACTCCCAAAATACCCCAAGGCTCCTCCCAAGCCGGGTATTTGACCCCGTTGTGACTTTCTAGCTAAACGACTCCCTAGGACCGTCTCGGAACATGCATCACAATTATATCACCGTCATACCATAAATTTCACATATATTACATTTATGCCCTCAACGGGGTAAAATTACCAATTTTCCCCTAACAACCAAATGGGGCCCACATGCATATTTATTTCACCTAAACATGCATTCTAACCACATATTCATTAAATTCACATAAATTGATACAGTTTAACAATTATTGCCCTCCAGGCACACTAATCAAGGCTCCAAGCCTTATTAGCAAATTTGGGTCGTTACAACTATCCCCTCCTAATAAAAATTTCGTCCTCGAAATTTACCCAAACACATCAGACAGTAAACCCCGTACCTCTGACCATAATTTCCAAAGTCCACCGCTTTTACTTTACTCCTCGACCACACTCTTACAAGAGTAACAATCTTGTTCCACAGGATCTTGCCTAATAGGCATACTTTTGTTAGCCCCCCGCTTGCACCACAACCCTGCTGAAACTTCAGGGTCTGCTTAGTTCACAATGATCACCTCATTGTCTTATTCCTGATTCCAGAAATACCCATAAGTCATCACCCCTAGTAGGGTGAGATCAATTTATAGGCCCCTGCCTAACCCTTGGTACAATTCCAGAATTTATGTTGCTTCAGGGGTCAGAACTCCCCTTTCTTTCTCTAAACGTCATTCTTTTCTTTGTCTACACTTACTTAGAGAGATACAATCTCTCATCCCGGAACTTTATTTTCCAAAATTTAACAATTTACAAGCTCTTTTATTCCTCTAGATAGGCAGACACTCCTGCCTCAAGAATTCCAACAACCTCTTCGGCTTTACCCCCCGGGACCAATACCTAACCGTAGTATTCACTATCTTTCACTTCTTACCATGACCTATGTCGTGTTACCTTAGCTAGACACTAGTATTTGTAACGACCCGAATTTGCTAATCGGGCTTAAGGCCGTGATTAGTGTGCCTGGAGGGCAATAAGTGGTTTAATTGGCTTATATGTGAATTTATGTGTATATATGATTATGATGCATGTTTAATTGAGTTAAATGTGAATGTGGGCCCCGTCTGGATATTGGGGGGCATAAATGTGATAAATGAAATATATGTTGTATATGTGTGATATGTCTGTACAGCATGATCCGAGACAGTCCTGGGGAGCAGTTAGCCAGAGAGTCACAACGGGGTTGAGATTCGGACTCGGGGCGAGTCGAGGGGTAATTCGGGTATTAGCTGAGTTATGGGATTATCGGGACATAGAAATAAATATTTGGAGATATGTTTGAGGATAGAATGCCTAGGCGGGAATATTTGGGGAATTTACCATTTTTGCCCTCGGGGACGTTTTGGTACCCCGAGCCTTGAGGTAACCTTTAGACTTAAGTTATATAAAACAACAAAAGAAAGGAATTGTTTAGAAACTTGTGAAACTGACCCATACTTTTCTTTGGACTGAAGTTAGCTTGAGCTTATCTTTTTTTTCACTCTCTAAGAAAAAACTCAATAGGAAACTTAAAGAAATTGCCTAGGAATTGAAGGGATTACAGTTGGGATACCTTAGGAACTTGAAGTCTGGGAATTTGAGGATCAACTCAGGAATTAAGCTCAGCAAAGGTAAGTTTTTCATGGAAGTTATGCTTTAGTTTCAGCTGTGTTTTCAAGCTTTGCATGTGAGTAGAAACTAGGCTGTTTTTGGGTACTTTAGTTGTGTTTTGGGGAAGATTTCTATTGAGTGTTGGTGTTGATATTGAGCTGGAATGATGGTGTTATTATCTAGAGTTATTAGCTTAGCTTTGGTGGAAATTGGCTTGAAGAAAGAATGGAAAACTAATGTGAAAATCTGGGTTCGCTGTATAGCGCCGCGACCCTAGGAGGGGTGCGCCACGGCCCGCGTGCGCGCGCATCCATGGGAGGCTGAGAGAATTCAGGTGCGCCGCAGCGCCTACTGGGAGCGCTGCGGCCCGTGTGGGGGTCAGTGAAGAGCTAGCCTCTGTTTTGAGGCTAGCTGCGACTCTAGAGGGTGGGGCCGTGGCCCTTAGTGTCAGTGAGGATTTTAATGATATTTTTGACTTGGGAACTTAAAGGGTAAGGATCGGGATGGATTTTATCATTCAGATTGATGGAATTCAAGGTCCCGGAGGTTAGGGTTATGGTTTGAGGTTATTTGTTGGGTTATAATTTGATGGTCGGATATTGTTATGTGTTGTGACTAGGATTTCAGCGAGGCTCACGTTTGTGGACTGTGCTCGGGGCATCGGTGCTCAGGAAGCTCAGAACTCAGGTAAGAAAACCCTTGTTTCCATAGAGCTTGTGTGCAGGGCTGAGCCCAATATATTGAATGGAAATGACATGAAGTGCCGAGCCCTATATACTAGAATTGTAGAGCATGGCTCTTTATCTGTTTATGCGTGAATTATGTGCTTGTTGCTATAACGTGTTTGATATTATATGTGTGATCGGTAAGAGCTGGGAACGGTGTAGACCAGGAACGGTGTGGGGCTGGGAACGGCATCAAGCACGATGAGTGCAAGGCCGAGAACGGCAAGAGGCTGGGAGCGGCATTGAGCACGTGGGGTGCGAGTTGCCAGGGCGAGTCCCTAACAGGATACTTGGGATATCCTTACGACGTGGTCCGCGAACCCAGGGCTTGGTAAACGCCTGGGACGGCTAGGACGTATGTGTTTAGCTATTGATGGCCTGTTTATACATTTGATTCGTGTATTGCATATGTTATCTGTTATGGGTTTTCTTGCTGGGCTTCGGCTCACAGATGCTCTGTGGTGCAGGTAAGGGTAAAGAGAAGATCAACCAACCATGAGCACAGCTGGCGTGAGGCGACGTGTACATGTCCGGCCAGCCTGGCTGTCACAGCTAGGGGATTTTGGGAGATGCTTGTAAATGAACTTAGATTTTTTCGTTTAGTCGAATCTGATCAGTTTTGTATTGTAAATATTTTCTGAACTATGTTTTGGGATCCCAAGTGTAAACTTTCATGATTAGCTATGAAAAACTACTTTCTCTAATGTTTTCTTTTTAATTATGGCTTAGTTACACATTTTGAATTACAACCTCGATTAGCGAGTTGAAAGCACGATTTTAAACACACTTGGTAACGGCTCTAAGGAAGTAGGGCGTTACAACTTAGTATCAGAGCGAGCCAAGGTTATTGGTTCTGGAGATTGACCGAACATGTACACACGCAGTCAGTGAGAGGCTTAACTCATGGTTGGTTGGTAAGGATGGTTGGTATGTCTGAATATGTGTTTAAATGCCCTGTATGCCAGTTTATTTTCTATAGAGCATGATGGATTAGTTAACATATGCATGATGCTAGGGCATGGCCCGCTGCGTGTTATATGCTATATGAGCTGTTTTGTGTGGATTACTAATATGCCTGGGAGGTGGTTCTGGATGTTGTTATCTTTCCTAATGAGCGACGTCGTCGGTTGCAGGCATATTTGTTGAGATGCCTCGTCAATCAGCTAGACTCCGCGGCAGTAGGGCCGAGGATGACAATCAGGGTCAGGACCCTCCACCTGCCCCACAGAACTGGCAACAGATATTGGCTGAAATGGAAGCCAGACTGCAGAGAACAGAGGAAGAGCTGCGACAGATGAGGCAGCAGGCCTCGCCTCAGGTTACAGGGCTGCCAATGCAGCAGGCTGCAGTGCCAATGCCTGTTCAGTCTACTTTGGAGAATAGGTTGGAACCTTTGTATGAAAGGTTCAGGAAGCAGCAACCTACTACTTTTGAGGGTGATTCGGACCCATTGCTGGCGGAGCAGTGGATGAACCTGATTTCCTTGATCTTGGATTTTATGAGGGTCGAAGGACATGAAAGGGTTGATTGTGCAAGCTATATGCTTAGGGCTGATGCTCGCATCTGGTGGGAGGTGGTGAGCCAACGAAGGAATGTTGCAGTTATGACATGGGAGGAGTTTAAAAGTGTTTTTAACGAGAAATATTACAGTGTGGCGGTGCGAGCTGCGAAGGTTGATGAGTTTATCAACCTGACTCAGAATCGATTGACAGTAATAGAGTATGCCATAAAGTTTGATAGATTGGCGAAGTTTGCGCCAGATCTAGTGCCGACAGATGTGGCCAGGAGGGATAGGTTTGTGCGGGGGTTGAATGTTATGATTGCCCGCGATGTGAATATCACCTTGGATCCAGCGACTACCACTTATGGCCAAGCGGTGGATAAGACCCTTACTGCAGAGAGGGCTAAGGATCAAATATGGAAGGACAGCGCTGTTAGGCGTGATGCCAGGAGGACAGCGCCTCCTTTTGTTGGGACCACTCGGGGTAGTGGTACCAGTGAGCAGAAAAGAAGAGCTCCAGATTCATTTACTCCTCCTAGTATTGATAGGAGAGTGCGGGGTGCTACCACCGGCCGACAGGGTGGCGGTGATAACTGGAGGAGTTTTCCTATGTGTCCACGGTGCAGGCGTCGACACCAGGGTGAGTGCAGGATCAGGGCCTGCTTTGTTTGTGGGAGTGCCAGCCATTTGAAGAGGGATTGCCCTCAGGTTAAGAAGGAGGAGCAGAAGCAGAGTGACAGTCTTGCTCCTACCAGGATATTCACTTTGACACAGACTGAGGCGGAGGCTAGCCCCTCAGTGGTGACAGGTCAAATCTCTAGTGCTGGTTCTTTGTATATTGCATTGTTTGATTCAGGGGCTACCCATTCATTTGTATCTGCTAGGGTGATAGATCAGCTTTTTAGACCTAGTGGTGTGTATGCTAGGGGATTTCAGACTTTGTTGCCAACAGGAGAATTGGTAGTCTCTAGGAAGTAGATTACGGCATTACTTGTGGAGGTAGATGGTAGGGAATTGTTTGTTGATTTGATTGAGTTGGAGATGGATGATTTTGATATGATCTTGGGAATGGATTGGCTATCCAAGTATGGGGCAACGATAGATTGCAGGCGCAGGATGGTGACTTTTGAACCGGAAGGGGAGGTACCCTTTGTGTTTGTGGGGACAGTTGGTGGACCGCGTGTACCGATGATTTCAGCCTTACGGGCTAGGGACCTGATGCAGAAAGGTTACATAGGATTCCTGGCAAGCGTTGTGGATACTTCTAGGGTGGTGCCGGTTGGACCGGGTGAGACAAGGGTGGTGTGTGAGTTTTCGGAGTTGTTTCCAGCAGATCTGCCAGGGTTGCCGCCTCAGAGGGAGATTGAGTTCGTTATAGAATTGATACCAGGAGCGGAGCCAGTATCTAGGACACCTTATAGAATGGCTCCGGCGGAGTTAAAGGAGTTGAAGATTCAGCTACAGGAGTTGCTAGATTTGGGGTTCATTAGACCGAGTTACTCGCCATGGGGTGCTCCAGTGTTGTTCGTTAAGAAGAAGGATGGGTCCCTCAGGATGTGCATTGACTACAGGGAGCTGAACAAGTTAACCATTAAGAATAAGTATCCATTGCCTAGGATCGATGATTTGTTTGATCAGTTACAGGGGAGAACAGTGTTTTCCAAGATAGATCTCCGATCAGGTTACCATCAGCTAAGGATTAAAGAGGAGGACATACCAAAGACCGCTTTCCGAACGAGGTATGGACACTATGAATTCCTGGTTATGTCCTTTGGATTAACCAATGCCCCAGCAGCTTTTATGGATATGATGAATAGAGTTTTCAAGGACTATCTGGACAAGTTTGTGATTGTGTTCATCGACGATATCTTGGTGTACTCTCGGACAGAGATGGAACATGATCAACATTTGCGATTGGTACTACAGCGGTTGAGGGAGCATAAGTTGTATGCTAAGTTCAGTAAGTGCGAGTTTTGGTTGCCACAAGTTACATTTCTGGGCCATATCGTTAGTAAGGAGGGGATTCTGGTTGACCCAAGTAAAATTGAGGCGGTCAGAGATTGGCCTAGACCGAGTAATGTTCCTGAGGTGAGAAGCTTTCTGGGTTTGGCAGGGTACTATCGGCGATTTGTTGAGGGGTTCTCTAGAATAGCTACGCCATTGACAGAGTTGACAAAGAAGAAGACCAGGTATGTCTGGACGGACAGATGTGAGAACAATTTTAAGGAACTTAAGCGGCGATTGATTACTGCTCCAGTACTTAGCTTGCCGATAGAGAATGAAAAGTTTGTGGTCTACTGTGATGCGTCTAGGCAGGGTTTGGGGTGTGTGTTGATGCAAGCTGGCAAGGTGATAGCCTATGCATCAAGGCAGTTAAAGGAGTATGAGCAGAGGTATCCTACACATGACCTAGAGTTAGCAGCAGTGGTGTTTGCACTTAAGATTTGGAGGCATTATCTTTATGGTGAGAACTGCGAGATATACACTGACCATAAGAGTCTAAAGTATTTCTTTACCCAGAAGGACTTGAATATGCGCCAAAGGCGGTGGCTGGAGTTGGTTAAGGATTATGATTGTGATATCCTCTACCATCCTGGGAAGGCTAATGTTGTGGCAGATGCATTGAGTCGGAAGGGCCCAGGACAGTTGTTTAGCTCGAGGCAGATATCTGATAAGTTAGCCGAGGAGATGACCAGAGCGGGTATAGAGTTGGTGGTTGGACAGTTAGCCAACATCACTCTTCAGTCAACACTCCTTGAGAGAATCAAGGAAGCACAGGAGAAAGATTCTCTGTTGCGAAGTCATAGGGAGGGTACTTTAGTCGGAGCGACAAAAGACTTCTCCATTTTAGAGATGGGATTACTGAAGTATAAGGGTCGGATCTGTGTTCCGATGGATTCTGATCTCCGGAGAGAGATCCTGGATGAATTGCATACCACTCCCTATTCTTTGCACCCGGGTACAACGAAGATGTATCAGGACTTGAAAGTTTTATATTGGTGGTCGGGCATGAAGAGGGATGTGGTAGATTATGTGGCTAGGTGCTTAACTTGTCAGCAGGTTAAGGCTGAGCACCAGAGGCCCGCGGGGTTATTGCAGCCTTTGGGGATTCCAAAATGGAAGTGGAAAGATATTACTATGGATTTTGTGGTTGGTTTACCGAGAACTGTGGGACAGCATGACTCTGTGTGGGTGATTGTGGATAGGTATACCAAATCCGACCACTTCTTGCGTGTTAGGACAACTTATACTGTGGAGCAGTACGCTGAGTTGTATGTAAAGGAGATTGTTCGACTTCATGGGGCTCCGAGGTCGATAGTGTCGGACAGAGACCCCACCTTCACTTCCAAGTTATGGGAGAGTTTGTAGAAGGCAATGGGCACACAGTTACGGTTTAGTACCACTTATCATCCTCAGACGGATGGGCAGTCTAAGAGGACGATTCAGATATTGGAGGATCTGCTGCGAGCCTGTGTGCTTGACTTTGGGGGATCGTGCAGTAGGTACCTTCCTTTGATCGAATTCTCGTACAACAATAGTTATCAGGCGACCATTGGTGTGGCTCCGTACGAGATGCTTTATGGAAGAAAGTGTCACTCACCTATTCATTGGGATGAGATAGGTGAGAGAAGGTATTTGGGTCCAGAGATGGTTCAAAGGACCAATGAGGCAGTTGAGAAGATTAGAGCGCGTATGCTCGCCTCCCAGAGTCGACAGAAAAGTTATTCAGACCTGAAACGCAGGAGCGTGGAGTTTCAGGTGGGTGATCATGTGTTCCTTAGGGTTTCACCCATGAGGGGTGTGAAACGATTTGGCGTTTGGGGTAAGTTGAGCCCCAGGTTTGTTGGTCCCTTCGAGATACTGGAACGAGTTGGTGAGGTAGCTTACAGATTAGCGATGCCTCCAGCTTTATCGGGGGTTCATGATGTATTCCATATATCTATGCTCCGGAAGTATATGTCAGATTCAACGCATGTCTTAAGTTTTGAGAATTTGGAACTTGATCAGGATTTGACCTACGAAGAAAAGCCGGTTCAGATTCTTGACCGAAAAGATAAGGTCTTGAGGAGCAAGACCATCGCCTTAGTGAAGGTGCTGTGGAGGAACAGCAAGGTTGAGGAGGCGACGTGGGAACTTGAGTCAGAGATGAGGGAGCGGTACCCCGAGTTGTTCAGGTAATTTTGAGGACGAAATCTCTGTAAGGAGGGGATAGTTGTAACGACCCGGATTTGCTAATCTGGCTTAGGGCCGTGATTAGTGTGCCTGGAGGGCAATAAGTGGTTTAATTGGCTTATATGTGAATTTATGTGTTTATATGATTATGATGCATGTTTAATTGAGTTAAATGTGCATGTGGGCCCCGTCTGGATATTGGGGGCATAAATGTGATAAATAAAATATATGTTGTATATGTGTGATATGTCTGTACAGCACGATCCGAGACAGTCCTGGGGAGCAGTTAGCCAGAGAGTCACAACGGGGTTGAGATTCGGACTCTGGGCGATTCGAGGGGTAATTCGGGTATTGGTTGAGTTATGGGATTATCGGGACATAGAAATAAATATTTGGAGATATGTTTGAGGATAGAATGCCTAGGCGGGAATATTTGGGGAATTTACCATTTTTGCCCTCGGGGACGTTTTGGTACCCCGAGCCTTGAGGTAACCTTTAGACTTAAGTTATATAAAACAACAAAAGAAAGGAATTGTTTAGAAACTTGTGAAACCGACCCATACTTCTCTTTGGACTGAAGTTAGCTTGAGCTTATCTTTTTTTTCACTCTCTAAGACAAAACTCAATAGGAAACTTAAAGAAATTGCCTAGGAATTGAAGGGATTATAGTTGGGATACCTTAGGAACTTGAAGTCTGGGAATTTGATGATCAACTTAGGAATTAAGCTCAACAAAGGTAAGTTTTTCATGGAAGTTATGCTTTAGTTTCAGCTGTGTTTTCAAGCTTTGCATGTGAGTAGAAACTAGGCTGTTTTTGGGTACTTTAGTTGTGTTTTGGGGCAGATTTCTATTGAGTTTTGGTGTTGATATTGAGCTGGAATGATGGTGTTATTATCTAGAGTTATTAGCTTAGCTTTGGTGGAAATTGGCTTGAAGAAAGAATGGAAAACTGATGTGAAAATCTGGGTTCGCTGTATAGCGCCGCGGCCCTAGGAGGGGTGCGCCGCGGCCCGCGTGCGCGCGCAGCCATGGGAGGCTGAGAGAATTCAGGCACGCTGTGGCCCGTGTGGGGGTCAGTGAAGAGCTAGCCTCTGTTTTGAGGCTAGCCGCGACTCTAGAGGGTGGGGCCGCGGCCCTTAGTGTCAGTGAGGATTTTAATGATATTTTTGACTTGGGAACTTAAAGGGTAAGGCTCGGGATGGATTTTATCATTCGGATTGATGGAATTCAAGGTCCCGGAGGTTAGGGTTATGGTTTGAGGTTATTTGTTGGGTTATAATTTGATGGTCGGATATTGTTATGTGTTGTGACTAGGATTTCGGCGAGGCTCACGTTTGTGGACTGTGCTCGGGGCATCGGTGCTCAGGAAGCTCGGAACTCAGGTAAGAAAACCCTTGTTTCCATAGAGCTTGTGTGCAGGGCTGAGCCCAATATATTGAATGTAAATGACATGCAGGGCCGAGCCCTATATACTAGAATTGTAGAGCATGGCTCTTTATCTGTTTATGCGTGAATTATGTGCTTGTTGCTATAACGTGTTTGATACTATATGTGTGATCAGTAAGAGCCGGGAACGGCGTGGGGCCGGGAACGGCATCAAGCACGATGAGTGCAAGGCCGAGAACGGCAAGAGGCCGGGAGCGGCATTGAGCACGTGGGGTGCGAGTTGCCAGGGCGAGTCCCTAACAGGATACTTGGGATATCCTTACAGCGTGGTCCGCGAACCCAGGGCTTGGTAAACGCCTGGGACGGCTAGGTCGTATGTGTTTAGCTATTGGTGGCCTGTTTATACGTTTGATTCATGTATTGCATATGTTATCTATTGTGGGTTTTCTTGCTGGGCTTCGGCTCACAGATGCTTTGTGGTGCAGGTAAGGGTAAAGAGAAGATCAACCAACCATGAGCACAGCTGGCGTGAGGTGACGTGTACATGTCCGGCCAGCCTGGCTGTCACAGCTAGGGGATTTTGGGAGATGCTTGTAAATGAACTTAGATTTTGTCGTTTAGTCGACTCTGATCAGTTTTGTATTGTAAATATTTTTTGAACTATGTTTTGGGATCCCAAGTGTAAACTTTCATGATTAGCTATGAAAAACTACTTTCTCTAATGTTTTCTTTTTAATTATGGCTTAGTTACACGTTTTGAATTACAACCTCGATTAGCGAGTTGAAAGCACGATTTTAAACACACTTGGTAACGGCTCTAAGGAAGTAGGGCGTTACAGTATTTGTCACCATGACTAACTTATCAAGGATTACACTTTCCTTAACATCTCAAGTATTCGCATACTCGACGCTTAATTCCTTAAGACATTTGTTAAGCTTTCAGACTGCTATTCCATTTGCAACCAACCGATAATTCTAGGTTCCCACTCTATTCTCTTTGTTCTTTAGTTCCTTTCCAAAACTTAGAATATTATAGGGTCTCAATTCAGTACCATTGACGTTCTACACTGTTACCAGTTCACCTGAACCAACTACATTAACTCATCCAGCTGAGTTAAAACTTTTCGTGTCCAAACACCTTACTTATAGTCTAATGTGGTCTATTCCTATGATACACCACCACATCACTTTACCCTCCTGTGTCCAAAAGAAGACACTAAATTATGTCACCCGCTCAACCCTCCTGATACAACATACCCTAGGAGGTGGAATGATACCCATTCAGAATTCCCATTTCTACGCCAAATTCTCATTGGATCTTTCATCCTATCCTGGTATCCCAACTTGTACTACCTTGACAGGGTTCTTCCCTGTTTCAACCAAAGCCAACACTTTGGACTCCTTAGTCCAGTGATACTCACCTGCTTATCATTACATACTAACGCAACACCAATCTCAGTCGCTGCCTTGTCCACTCCATTAAAATCCGTGGCGTTGTTCTTTGACTGACACACGTCTCCCAGTTAGGAGTTCCGCCTCCAATTAAATTTCTCCTCGTACAGTCGAGGATTCCAAACATCAATCACCCATCTATTGCTTTTCACTAAATCTGGGTCTCGGCGTTATCTTTCTTACGAATAACCAAATATTCGTTACCTTTTATTGTGCATACTCTGCCTACCCATTAAATCAAGTAAATTTACCATGTTCCCATTTTACCACCCACGAGGCTTAATCCATCCTCTCATCAATCTAAGCCTGGGCGTGCCCCAACCTGTGATGCACCCCTCACAGTTTCCTATCTTCACCAAAAGTTAGATTCTTTACACTGTAACAGTTTATCCAACCCAAAACACGCATATCCCCGCTTTACCAAGCGCTAATCAATTCTTACTCTGTCCTTTGAACTCCTGATCTAACACTATCCATTCAGTCTATCTTCAAGTTCTGATGTTTTCCCCCAATCTCCGGAGTAGGTTTCTGCAAAGACATTTGTGTAGTGGATGACGCGTTTGCCAATCTTGTTGTGCTCTCTATCCCTCAGACATTCTTTAATAGCTTCTCTGTGGCTTCAGACCAAACCTCTACATACCTGTCCCCTCTTCTTCTTGTAGCTTTACCCTGAATACCCTTGGCGAGACCAAACTGACACTTCATGGAGCTTTTCCTGTGACCCTGCTTCTCTAGTACTAACATCTTCAGCGCAGTCGTTCGCTTTCTACTTCTGACTTGGAGTAGTCCCTCACACCATCCATAAACCTTGAAGGAAATTTGTCCGTACAGTTCATATACCTTCTACCTGTAGAGCTCACTTGAGTCGCTAACGCTTAAATCGATTAAGAACCTTTGTTACCAATTCATCACACCCTACCCGGTATAAGCTGTGATTCCTGAAATGTCTCTCTCCTTGACCCCCAGCTGGTGACCACCAGACCGTACATCAACTCCTGGAGACACTGTCCTGTCTAGTACCCGGGTATCTAAACTCTTTTTTCTTATCAAATGATGCTAACAATTTCCACAATGCGATGCTCTAACTGATTCACCTCGAGATCAAACTTCTTCAACTGCTTCAGTAGTTTTTTTTTCCTTGTCAAACCATTATCATCTTCCATAATGTCCCTGATACCGAACCTATCCGTAACCGAGTTATGGACCGTGCCTAATCCTTCTTTGTACACCTACCTGAATCCCTACTAGTCAGCTTAATTGCTATACCGTCTAACTAAAGTACTCCAATTTATTTTCCCCACTATCCATGGTTGTTTCTTAACAAATTTATTCCCATTCTGACTCATGCCAAGACTTCCATACGACGAGCTCTATTACTCTCACCACGAGCCCTTCTATCACCTGTGCCCCAATTCCTCTTCCAAAAATTCCTAATTCCTCTTAATATTTCCAGCCCCTCGCAAAGTATCTTGAAACATATGCTTTATGTCCAACTCTTTCTTGACACACTCTCAATACCGAACTTTTCCAGCCTGTTGTATATCCAGAAATGTGAACTTCCAGTTAACCGGTCAACTCTGAAAAACTTGCCTCAGCTTCAAATGTAACAAGGCATTCCAGTCTTCCATCCCCTAGCCATGGAAAATCCATCCTAACATACCAAGTCATTCTATGTAGAAGTCATGCCCTCACCTGACATCCTCCCATGTGGCATCTCCTGCCTCTGATGCATAGTAGATAACTTCACTGTTTTCCATCACTATCCTGACGACTATCTTGCCAATCAGGTTTCCCCCCTTTCTAGCAAAACCAGGAGCTATAAAGCTTTCCGGGGTTCTTCTGTTTCGATTACCGAGAATCTATCCTTACTAAACTCCATCAAAGGAAGCACTGCCATTTGCAGCTCTGGCACTCATGCTCTATACATCCTCCAGTTCCCACATAACGATCCTCTAGTTATAACCTCCCACCTCGCCAATAGGAGAGTCAGGAGTGTGCTAGTTGATAATGGGAGTTCTGTGAACTTGTTGTTTCGGTCCACGTTAGAAAAAATGGGGCTGTCGGTGACCGAACTAAAGGCTACTTCCATCATGCTGTATGGGTTCTCTGGCGAAGGGTCGGCAGCGATAGGCACGATTGAATTAGTAATATCCTTGGGAGGGGTACCCCAAACTGTCTCCAAACTCCTCGAGTTCATGGTTATCGACTGTCCCACCGCGTTCAACGCAATTCTGGGTCGGCCTACGTTGATGGCGTTTGAAGCCATAACTTCTATCCGCCACCTCGCAGTCAAATTCCCCTCCTCTATAGGGATATGTACGGTCCGAGGTGATCAGCTCACTGCTAGAGAATGCTATAGCATTTCCATGAAGGGAAAATCACAACCCGGGCAGCAGACGATGACCATGCGGAAGTGAGGAACCCCAGGAAAAGGGAACTAGCTCTGGGATAAAGGAATCTCAGCCGGTTGACGACGTAGGTACCACCCTGAGTAACGATATCGACCCTAGAATTGGCAAAGATAGGTCCGAGCACCAGGCTATCGAAGAGCTCGAAGAGGTAAATATCGATCCTAAAGATCCTTCGAGGATCGTTAGGCTCAGAAAAGACCTTAGTAATGAGAGAAAGGCGGAGCTACTGAAATTCCTACAAGAAAGACTAGACATTTTTGCCTGGTCTCTTGAAGACATGGTGGGGATCAGCCCGAGCATCATCATGCATACCCTCAGCTTAGACAAAAGCATGCCTGCGAAGTTGCAGAAACAAAGGCGTCTGGGTACGACCCGAGCTGCAGCCCTGGAAGAGGAAGTTGCTCAGCTTTTAATGTGTGGTTTTATCCGCGAGGCAAAATACTCGATCTGGGTCGCCAATCCTGTTCTGGTCCCGAAGCCCAACGAAAAATGGCGGACCTATATCGACTTTTCCGACCTGAATAAAGCATGTCCCAAAGATTGCTTCCCCTACCAAGGATCGACCAGGTGGTGGACGCCACGGCAGGGCACGAGCTCATGTCCTTCATGGATGCATACTCTGGTCACAACTAGATCGCTATGAATCCTGTGGACCAGGAGAATACCAACTTCATGATCCCAACGAATGTTTATTGTTACAAAGTCATGCCATTCGGGCTGAAAAACACCGGAGCTACATATCAGAAATTGGTCAACAAAATGTTCGTTAATCAGATCGGGAAAAACATGGAAGTGTATGTTGACGACATGTTGGTCAAGTAAAAAACTGCCAATGACCATGTTCCTGATCTGAGAGAATGTTTTGAAATCCTAAGGAAGTATGGTATGAGGCTGAATCCCCAAAAATGTACCTTCGGGGTTGCGTTAGGAAAATTTCTAGGTTTCATAGTCAACACCAGAGGAATAGAGGCAAACCCCGATAAAATCAGATCGCTACTCGAAATGCCATCACCTCGGTCGCGAAAAGACGTCCAAAGTCTAACAGGAAGGGTGGCAGCCCTTAATCGGTTCATTTCCAAATCAACTGACAAATGTTTGCCATTCTATAACCTGCTCTGGGGAAATAAAAAGTTCAAGTGGACCGAAGAGTGTGAGCGTGCCTTCCTCGACCTAAAAGCACATTTAGCCGATCCGCCCGTGTTGTCTAAACCAACAGCAGGAGAGCCTCTTTTTCTTTACCTAGCTGTCACGGAAGATGCGGCTAGCGCCGTGTTGGTCTGAGAAGAGGACCGGTCTCAGAAGCTAGTCTATTACATTATCAAAAGCCTCCTCGGAGCTGAATCTCGATATCCGTTGATGGAGAAAATGGCGTTCTGCCTTATCATGGCCTCTAGAAAGTTTACGCTGTATTTCTAGTCCCATTCAATCCACGTCATAACCGATCAACCTTTAAGGCAGGTACTGTAGAAACCTGAGGCATCAGGACGTCTTTTGAAGTGGGCTATCGAGCTCAGCTAATTCGAGATACTATACATGCCATGAACTGCGATCAAAAGCCAAGCTCTGGCTGATTTTGTGGTAGAGTGCACTGGATTCCAAGAGGAACCGGTGGAAGAACCGGTGCAGGCCTTGGGGAAAGTCTTTGTGGAGGTTCATCTAATGAGAACGGGTCCAGATCTAGAATCATTTTGATATCCCCAGAGGGACATCGTTTCCATTCCACATTACAATTCAGATTCGAAGGGTCCAACAACGAGGCCGAGTACGAAGCTTTATTGGCTGGGCTGAGGGTGGCCAGGGAGCTGAAGGCCAGGGCCATCCAGTGCTATAACAATTCCCAACTCATGGTAAACCATGTATTAGGGGAATACCAAGCATGGTGAACCAAGATGGCGGCCTACCTGGCCAAGGTAAAGAAGGAGTTGTACGCTTTTGAGTACAGCTTAGTCGAATAGATCCCTCGGGAGCAGAATACCAATGGTAATGCCCTAGCAAAGTTGGCCACCTCCAAGGAAGCTAAAACCTTGAGCCTAGTAACAGTGGAGTTCCTAGAGAGACCAAGTATGGCAGAGAATACAGGAGAGATCGAAATGATCGATGCCAGGCCCACCTGGATGACTCCCATAGTCGAATATCTTACCACAAGGAAGTTACCCGAAGTGCGAAAGGACGTAAGAAAGATACTCTACCAAGCTCTGAGGTATATGGTCATAGACGGAATGTTGTATCGGCGTGGCCTCTCTCTGCCTCTTTTGCAATGTGTTCTGCCAGAGGAGGCTAGAACCATTTTGTAGGAGGTTCATGAAGGGTTTTGTGGAGATCACACTGGGGGGCAAAGCGTAGCCTTGAAGATATTGAGGCAAGGATATTATTGGCCTACTCTATCAAACGACTCGATCTCTTACATCCAAAGGTGTGACAAGTGCCAGCGGTTCGCCTCGATCACTTGAGCTCCACCAGCCGAGCTGAAGATAATCTCGTCCCCGTGGCCGTTTGCGGTCTGGGGGATTGACTTAGTTGGTGCTCTACCCACGGGAAAAGGAGGAGTTCGCTATGCGGTAGTAGTTATTGACTACTTCACGAAGTGGGCAGAAGCGGAGCCCCTGGCGACAATAACATCAAAGAGAGTTCTCGATTTTATGGTTAAGAATATTGTCTATCGGTTCGGACTGCCGAAGAAAATTGTGTCGGATAACGGAACACAATTCGATAGTGACCTCTTCACCGAATTTGGCGGGAGACACGACATATTTAAAAAAAATTCCTTCGTGGCCTACCCCCAAGCTAATGGGCAGGTCGAAGCTGTGAACAAGACACTAAAGGCGAGTCTTAAGAAGAAATTGGATGAAGACAAGGGAGTTTGGCCGGAGCAGCTCCCGTAGGTTCTATGGGCCTACCGGACCTCGCACCGAACCTCGACCGGGCACACCCTTTTTTCCTTGACCTTCGGGAGTGAGGCCGTCCTTCCTGTCGAAACAAAGATAGCCTCGCATAGGGTCTAGGCCTTCAGCCAAGAGCAGAATGAAAAATTGCTCAGCGCGTCCCACGACCTGATTGACGAAAAACGAGAAGGTTTATAGCTGCACCTCGCACATTATCAGCAAAAGATCACTCGTTATTTTAATTCAAATGTCAAAAGGCGTATTTTTGGGTTCGGAGACCTGGTGCTTCAAAGGGTGTTTTTAGCGAGCAAGGACCCCAAAGATGGTTCTTTAGGCCCGAGCTGGGAAGGGCCCTATCAGATCATCGAAATCGTACAAGAAGGTACCTTCAAATTAGCCCGGGTTAATGGAGAAAGGGTGCCACGGACCTGGAATGTTGTGCATTTGAGAAAATATTATCAGTGATCAAATCACTCCTTAATGTAAGGCTTGTGTATAAAATCCAATTAGCTATATGAATAAAAAAAATATATAACAGTTTTTAATTTCATTTATGTCTTTATGATCTTGTTTGTGTAATTAGTTCAAGTAACCACACAAGTCTACTTCCTGGTTACTTAGGGGGCGGATCACCCAACCAACCAGGTCCTAAAGCTTAGAAGTTGGTTAAATTGATTAACCAGTGTTTTAAAAAAAAAAACACGAGGTATCGATAAAACTAACACGAACTAATTTTTTAAAATTAAATATCCTGGACACAACCAGGTCCTAAAACTTAGAAGTTGGTTAAATTGATTAACTAGTGTTTTTTCTAAAAAGCACGAGGTATCAATAAAACTGATGCGAATTAAGTTTTTAAAATTAAATATCCTGGACACAACCAGGTCCTAAAACTTAGAAGTTGGTTAAATTGATTAACCAGTGTTTTTTCTAAAAAGCACGAGGTATCGATAAAACTAACGCGAACTATGTTTTTAAAATTAAATATCCTGGACACGACCATGTCCTAAAACTCAGAAGTTGGTTAAATTGATTAACTAGTGTTTTTTCTAAAAAGCACGAGGTATCGATAAAACTAACGCGAACTAAGTTTTTAAAATTAAATATCCTGGGCACAACCAGGTCCTAAAACTTAGAAGTTGGTTAAATTGATTAACCAGTGTTTTTTCTAAAAAGCACGAGGTATCGATAAAACTAACACGAACTAAGTTTTTAAAATTAAATATCCTGGACACAACCAGGTCCTAAAACTTAGAAGTTGGTTAAATTGATTAACTAGTGTTTTTTCTAAAAAGCACGAGGTATCGATAAAACTACGCGAACTAAGTTTTTAAAATTAAATATCCTGGGCACAACCAGGTCCTAAAACTTAGAAGTTGGTTAAAATTGACTAGCAATGCTTTGCTATCTCAAAGAAAAATGGTCAATAAAACTAACACGAACTAAGTTTTTACTAAACACATCATAAAATATATAAAAAAAAAAAAGATTGAAGTAAAACTCGAGATAACTGAAATCAATAAATTGTTTCGAGGAGAAAAACCTCGTGTTGAATATTTACAAAAAAAGTAAATACAAATGAAAATACAGAAAAATTCTAAGCCCCCCAGGCTGCTCTGAGGACGTCACCTCCTCAACCTCCTGCTCGTCGGCAGCAGAGGACTCCTCGGTCTCAGTCGCCGCCGGCAGCTCTTGTTGCAGTCGAGCTTTGAACTTCTCGAGGTAGTGCCCCCATGCGTCGGAGGCCATGAAGGAGAAGTTTCCGTTCTGGTTGAAGGCCCAACAGTGGTACAACATACTCTCCATGGAGGATGCCAACGCCTTCTTCTCCTCCAGAACGACTGCCTCGGCCTCCAACAGTCTAACCTTGGCCCCCTCGAGCTCGGCCTTAAGGGCTGCCAAGGCAGCCTTCGCCTCCTGCTCGCCTTCCTGGGCAGTGGTTAGGGCAGCCTTCGCTGCCTGTTCAGTTGCATGGGCCTTCGCCAATGCAGCCCTGGCGCTCTGCTCGTTCTGTTGAGAGGCGATGAGAGCAGCTTGGGCCGCGGACAGCTCGGCCTTGACTTCCTCGTTCCTGGCCTTGACCCTAGAGATGCTACGGTGTTGAGCCAAGACCGCCTACAAAAAAGCAAAGAAACAGTTAGACACATACCCAAAAAATGAAATATATATTAAAAGTGAGGTCGAGGAAAATGCTCACTATAAGATTCATCCCCAGGGCAGACTCCAAAACATTCTCGGGGCTCCTTTCCTCAGTCGCCCTCAGGTCGGTGGGCTTGGTCTTGTAAAAGTGCTCCACCGAATAGTTTGTTGTCTCATAGACGGTCCCCCAAAAAGTGTCTGGAATCAGCTCCAGATCCTGGGGGTTGACGGGGATGTGAACAGTGGCAGGAGGGGCCACTGGAGCTTGGGGACCAACCGGTGCTACCGATTCCTAAGCAGGAGGTGGAGGAAGACGAGGAAGGGTCGCAGTTGGGGCTGTGGTGGGCGAAGCTCCTAAGCCCGAGCCTTTCCCCTTAGTTGGGGATTGGGAGACAGTCGCAGCCCAGGGCAGCGTTTTCTTGGAAGTAGGCCGAAGCCACTTGACAAGGGGACCCTCGATCGATTTCTCTCTTGGGAACATCGAGCGGATGTCCGGTTCCCCCCTCTGTACCATCTCCTGGCCTGAAAAGAAGAATGGAAAATGTGTTAAGAATGCATATACGTTCTCAAAAGAAAATTATTAATGATAAATATACACGAAGTAGCAAAATTCCTACCCTCCGAGCTAGAGGAAGAGTCTATTTCCACGACCTTCGACCTCGGAGCTGCTACAGGGGAAGGAAAGTCTAAAGCAACCACTTCTTGGATTAGGGGAGGTTCCGGATCAGGCTCCACCTCGGGACTGGATTCCTCCACGTACTGCCTATGTCCAGGAGCAACTATGCCCTCGAGAAGGGAGGGCCACGACCTAAGGTTGGTCCCATACTCCTAAAAAAATGTCAACCTAGAGGACAAAGTGTTGTCTACTACTACGGTGCCCCTGGGACGGCCCGCGTCATTATGCATCACTAATTGATCTACACATTGGAGCAGGGTTATGTTACGGTCTGGATTGGTTCGGTGGTGATGCACGAGCTGGTTTGGGTTAAACCTAACTAGCCTAAGGTTTGCAGCTGCCCTGTCTAGGTCCCGAAAGGGATAGGGGTTACCTTGGCCGGAGGGGCCGGCTGCTGCCCCTGACTGAGCTCGTCTCTTCCGCATGAGCGGCACCTCGGGCTCCTCTTCCTGCTCGTCGCCACCGTCGGCCGTGGCATCGACCTCGGGAATAGTCGCCAGCACGCGGGCTGTTGGATGATTGGCTCGTGTCCTCCTCAAGGCCAGAGTTTGGCCTGTAGAGATCAACTTATACACCAAATTCGCGTCGTCTGACATGAGCTGGCGGTAGTCCTTCTCACTGGGCGGAAGCCCCACCAGGGTATCATATTGACCCCCAAGGGTCACGGACTTGGCCGTTCTCGCAAAAATGGCTGCATGATGATGCTCTAGTCAGTATACACGTGAAAATATATATTTTTTTTTTACGCGAGCTGAAGATAGAAGGCTTACGAGGACGGTTGGAGTAGTGGTACTCACAATTGCGAAACCCATTGACATAAAGAATTTATCTTTGAAGTCGTTTGGATGGCTGGGAAGTTCAATCACCGCGGACAAGTTCGGGAAGTGGGTTAGGTAGTAGAACCCATCACCACGTCCCTTTTGATCCGGGCTGGCTTTGAGGCAGAAGAAGTAGAGGATGTCCGCCGGGGCAGGGACTTCCCACTCGTGCCTCAGGAAGAGATACCTTAGCCCTGCCAACAGACGGTAAGAATTCAGAGGCAGTTGAAAAGGTGCCAACTTTACGTAGTTATTAAAGTCATCGAAGTACTGATCCAGAGGGAGGAAGGCCCCGGCCCTGAGATGCTCATCGCTCCAAGCCGCGAAATCTTCATCAAGGGGCACGCAGCTCCTCTCACCCTCGAAAGGAGATCGAGCAATAAGAGCGCCTGTCCCAATCTCGATGTTGTGAGACAGCAGTATCTTGTTAACCCTCCCTTAGGTCATGATCTTCGAGACTATCCTCTCCGCCTCAAAGAATGCATCAGGTCCCACCTCGATCTCCTTCTCCACCGTGGGACCAAACTGAGGGATGGGAGACTCCACCTGTTGGTTTTTACTGTCAGGCGGGGCCACACGGCGTCAAAACGGGGCCGCCGGGGCCAGACCGTACAGACATGTCCGTACAGCCGTCCGTACGGCATCCATATGGAGTCCGTACGACGTCGGGCAGTGGCTCAGAGGTTGGCCTCGGAGGTGCGGTGGCTGATTTCTGAATTCCGGGCTCCGTTCTGACTTTTGTGTGATCGGAATTACAATTTTATGGTGTCGAAAACCAAATAAAATTACATAAATCCTATGCCCTTTAATGGCTTACACAATGATCTAATCATAAACAAATCCTAAACAAAAACACCATACAATTAACGATTCAACATTCCCACGCATTCAATCAAATTAAGCCATCCATTCATAAATAAATGCATAAAATTAAACCCACACAGATTCAATATATATATATATGTGAAGATGGCTCTGGTACCATTTGTTGGTTTTTATTGATCAAATCAGAGATTATGCGCAGCAGAACAACAATCAAATTGTCAGATTAATCCCATAAGATTTCTAGATCTACTTCTTCACACTCATATATATATTGAATCAAGGACAAGAAGAGAAACATTGCCTCAGGTCCTTCCTTGCTGCTATCTTTTCGTATGGCTGAATCCTTGAGATCTCACACCAAGATCTTCCAAAATGTTCTCAGTCACCCAAAGAACGAGTGTGGGCTCGCTATACAAATAATAGGCAATAACTATTTATCAGATATTCTCAACACATGAGATCTGATAAAGTTTGGACCTAGGTTTTGTGAAGAACAATGACCTTTGTTTTTGTCACTGATCTTCTTCTCTGAGAGAATCCTAGATATTTTTCTATTCCTGAAAACTTACGTTCTGTGAAAACTGATATCCAATATTTAATAATATCCAATATATTAAAATATTTGTTATTTTAAACAAATTCAAAATAACTGATCAGTTATCAGATTTTTGTTTAAATAATAATATTTAAATCAAATCAAAATATCTCATTATTTATTTAATATTTAAATAACTAAAATTGTGGAATCAAGAGACCAAGTCTCTCTCTTATGCGTGTAGCACAGTGCCTGTGCACTGCGCCACACGTGTACCACATGCATGTGCAGGCATGTGATTTTTCCCAATTTTATTATTATTTAAATACCAAAAATCCCAAAAAATAAATTAATTCAAAATTAATTATATTTTTGTTAAATCAAATAATTAATTAATTCTTAATTAATTAATTACACATAAGTAATCAATAATTATGTTTGATACATAGAAAAATATTTTACTTATCACATAAGTCCTTTTTGTATTTGCCTTTGACAGTGATTGTTTGAGCCATTTCGGGGACCATGGACCTATAACATTAAGCTCCAATAAATTGAAACTAAATAATTAAACTCTTTAATTATAATAGTTAATTTATTAATTCTGATATTACTCCACTATAAATTCAGAATTGCACTCTTTATGTTATAGATATACTTTTACAGAAATCTTTTTCTTAAGTCGTCCATAGATATAACCATCTTGCAATAGTTCAACCCTCTAATTAATTAGTTCATAAATTAGAATGGAAGAATTACCATTTAACCTTTCTAATTTACTTCTTATTCCTTAAGTACCATTAATTCACTAGTGAATAATTAATCTATAATCTAATTATAGATTTGAGCTCAAAATCATTCAGTTCCAGAATTAACCCTTAAGGGAACTAATATACGATCCGTCAGGAAAGATTAGATTCCGTATTGTTGATACATGTTCCCAGCCATCCATGATATTAAATCTCCAAAACAAAAGTCATTAGCCTCATTCTTTGAAGAGACCTTAACGAGTGAATCAAAAGATTTAATAAATATGAACAGGAGTTCATGAACACTCAGGATTTAGGTTGATCTATAAATGATCATCTGTTATGATATGAATTACAAGTCTTTATTGTTAAATGGTTTTTGGATAAAGACTTTAATTCATATCGGTCCATGTCATATATAATCATATTATATAAAGCACCTTTACCGAGATGTCTTTCCACATCAATATTCCGAATCTAGATTATTTGTATCATTATGATACTCAGTAAACCGTACTTACAACTCCAATTAAAGAATTCCATAACTTTAATTTGTTGTTGTTGACTATTTTTTTTATTCATTCATGTGATCTTAATTCTCTCGTACTAATACAAGATCACACCCTCAATAATGAATATGGAATTTTTATGATATTTACAAAATTATTCAAACAATAATTTAACAATCTAAATATGACAATAATAATAAACCATTGTATTTATTTATTCACAGAAAAAACAAATGTCTTTACATGCTTTTAGGACACACTCCTAACACCATCGCGACCTCCTTCCCTCTGCTGGATTGCTGGGACGACGAGCCGGCCGCGCTTTTCTTCGACACATTCTTTTTGGGCCCTATCTAATCGCCTAGCGAACAAGAACGAGAAAAAACTTAGCAGGCGACCTAAAAGCTAAGAAAGGACAAGCAGCGCAAGAAGAAGGGTTTTCCATACGCGAGCTAAGGTAATCTCAACCCGCGGGGTGTGATGCCACGCGCTGCCATAGCTACGCGCCCAAGTTTCCAATGGATCCCTGATATCCAGGGATCCTTGTGTCAGGAGGGTCAGATTATTACTTACCTTGGAGGAGAGGTTTTGAGAGGGAAACTACCTAGGAAGCGTGACCCCTAAGCTACCCGGTTTTACACCCTAAAAGCCTCTCACCTTCCATATTCCGAATGGGTGTTTGTTAAATCTACCCAGAAAGTTACCCAGAAATTACGTAGCTACGAACATTGCATTCCTAGACATGTTTTTGGGTATACTCAATATGCCTAGAATCAGAATCTATGCCCCAGAAACCACCCAAAAAAAAAAAAACAGCCTATAGTTTACGACTATAAGACGTAGTTTTGCATAACGAAGAAACAAGGAAATCAAAACATACAACGAACGGGGAACTTACAATGTATTTTTCGAACGAAAGTTGCAGGCAACGTAGGAGTAGGAGTCCTGGTGGAATCCTTATGGCTGAAGTTCTGAAAGGTTCTTGTGGCAAGAATGTGGGGATTTATGGGATTATGACCATAAGAAGAAGAAGAGCTTCTAAAACTCGAAAGAGAGAAAATAAAGGAAAATTTCGAATGAAGGGTGACTAGTACTGAAAACTGCCAACCTATATATACGCAAGAGGCATGAGGAAACGAGGACCGTCCGATCAAATTAATGTGAGATACGAGGGTCATAACTCGAGAGACGAAACGGCGGCACAAAGGTGGCTAGGCCATTTAATACAATCCTTGGAATCCAAACAGACGCCAACCACGGCGTTCCACGTGTCCGATACCCAAGTGGTGGGCAGGACATGGGGAGTCGAAAAGGAAGTTTAAAAGCCCCCACTGCGAAGATCAAACATAACGTCAAAGGTCATGAGTAGGGGCTTGGGGAACAAATGTACGCCCTGAATATCCGCACGTACTTTGTCGAGCTAGGAAATGGCCATAACCGATCTGCCACGTGTCGACCGTTCTTCCGGAGCTGTTTGTTACGGTCCCCTAAACAAATAGCTCGAGCTGATGGATTATTTAGTTGCTCATCACTTGGAGCCACTATGTCGACATAGTAAAAGCCATGAGCTAGAGCCACATTAAGCTCGTGGTGCAACAGAGGCCTGACATACTCCCGAATCTTTATAAAGTCAACCACGTAATATAAACGTGCGTATACCAGACATCACGTGTCTATTTTATTCCTGAATTCCTGGATACGCAATATAAACGTGCGTGATCAGACATCCCACACCTGATTTAGGCCATGCGGCCCATTACCCATCTTTACCCATTGATTAGACCACACTTCACTGTAAGGTTTGGGTATTAATCAATGGTGTCACGTAAATGACATGATGGATGAGGAGATCACAGGATGACCCCAATACCTACTCAGAGATCAATCGCCTATATATACTAGAACCCTGGATAATGCAAGGGGTTGGATTCTTCTTGTATTGCAAATACTCTGTAAGAAATAGTAAAGATAGATCAATAATATTGGCTGGTGGACTAGGGGGATTTTATCCTCCAAACCACCTAAAAAAGGAGTGACCATCTTTCTTTGCAATTAGTTTCCACATTCTCGATTATTATCATTTTCATATTACGGTTTATCATTCAGTACTAATCCATCTTATTTATTCATATAATTTACTGTTGGCGAAAAACCGTATCGACAGTTTGTGATTTAGATATGGATTTTCATGAACAAATTAACTTACCCCATAAGCTCTCTGATACGAGGGAAAAATTAGTTATGTTCTTTTTTTTTTCATCTTAGTCCACAATCATTAATCAGAAAAATATTGGAACAAAGATTATTGTTTACCCAAAATATTTGTGTGATGGCGTGGCACGATTGGGGCGCACATGGATAACACATGACTGATTATTGCTAAAGACCTGGTTCACCAACGATCCGATTATCAACGGGAAAATTAAGCTGCTCGATGGGCGCAAGGAATATGCTGAATAGCAAGGAAGAAGATATGCTGACATATATGACCAAATCTGCTAGTAAACCCGAAGCTAGAATTCAAATGTAGTTATGAGTTAGATATTTCTAGGGTATTTGACTTTCTTTATATGTAAATATTATTATTTATGTTATTATTTAAATATGGTTGTAACACAAGTTATGGACGGCGTATAGGCCCACATGTATATCCTTGAGCCTATAAATAGGACTCATGTGATTCACTTTTGAGAGGAGAATCATTTAGTAATCAAGAGAGAAAGATAGTGCTTTTATCCACGAAACTTGTGGTCATCTTCAACCTCGTGAAACTCGTAAACCCTAGTTCACTGATCGCAAGTTTTGAAGTTTACATTAATAAGAACACGAAGTGGACGTAGGTCATTACAATTCTTCGGGGCCGAACCACTATAAATCTTGGTGTTGTTTACCTACTTGGGTTTAATTCATTTTATTTCTATCAGTTTTAGTGACTTCGTGTTGTTGACCAAATCAAGGGTCTGCATTTTGGTGCTTTCATTAAGAGTTGAACTCAAGAACTTCAAGATAAATAATGGCAAAGAACTCCAGGAGTGCGGGTCAAATTGGGCAGACATTTGAAAGTGTGCCAAATCCACCTCCTCCACAAGGTGTAACGGAGGACGAGCCACAAGTGGAATTGGAAGAGGAAGAGATGGATGCTGAAACCTTGCGAACAACTTTGATAGTGTTGCAAGAGGAGTTAGCTACTCTGAAAGCTAACTAGGAGAATGTAAGTGAAACTATGGTGCTACAGCAAATGGAGATTGATCGGCAGTGCCGAGAACTGAATGAATGGCAGGCTGACATGGATCGTCGGCAGAGAGATGCCACAACAGCTTTAGAGGTAGCCATTCATTTGGCTCGAGGACAACCTGCACCAACCTCTTAGCCAGACCAACCACCAAACTCTCACCCTCATCAAAATCTGCAGTCAGATCATCCCCAATATCATCACAATCCACCACACCCAAGGAGTACGCAAAGACCGGAACAACCTCCTGCTACTCAGTAGGAAAGGCAAACCTAGATTCCTGATAGAAACAACGAGCAGCAGCCAGCCTCTCGATCTAGTCAAGATAACGCTCAACAACACAGGCAGAATAGGGATGAGAAGCATCCCAGGAGCCCTAGACGCCAAACAGTTAGGGAGCAGAACCCTCCTGTCATGGGACAACGTCCTTCGGGAAGCAGGAGGCAGGTGGACTCAGGCTCAGCTGTCCAGAATCCCCCACGACATAGTAGTGTCAGAGGACCCAACAACCAGTGCAGGCCCCCACCTGTATACCGAGATGGACCAGGAAGAATAGAGGGGAACGGTGCGTGTAATGTCCCAAATTCTCTAATGTGGCTTAGTGCCTGGATTAGGGGATCGGGAGGGCCATAATTTATTTAATGCATTATTATGTGATTATGTGAATTATATTATTATATGATGATAATTGCATGCATGTGGGCCGACTTCTTATTAGAAAAGCATTTTCGTAATTTTGGCCCATTGATGGCATATTTGTATATTTATGTGCATGTATGTGATATATGGGTGAGACCACATTATTATGTGGATATTTTTGAGCTATTTGGCATGAGACGATCCTAGGATGCAAGTTAGCGGTTTGGTCATAACTGGGTTAATTACCACGCTCGGGTGAGCCTAGGGGTAAATTGGTGCTTAGTACATTACCGGGAATGAACGGGTATTGGGATATGATTTAATAATTATTTGAGGATGTTGGGAATGACGGGAATTGGAGGACGTTAATTATGATTAACGGGGTAGGTGGAAATGACAATTTTGCCTTTGCTTAGTTTTGAAGTCTTTAGATGGCCCTAGGGGCAATTTAGTTATTTAGACCATTGGATATGTTCAGCCAAGGGTAGGTTGTAGAAGGAACAAGGAAAAATAGAGTTTTCTTCTGTTTCTCTCGATCATTCTCTCTATCTCTCACTCGGTTGATTTTGAAGCTTGAACATTAGGAGATTTGAGGCTGTTTGAGCTGGGTTTTGCTTTGAGTGAAGCTTAGGGATAATTCTGGGATTGAGGTAATGATTTTTCAGCTTGAACTTTAAGGTTTTTCCTCTATTTTTAAGATGGTTTATAAGCTTAATATTTTGATTTTAGAATTGAGTAATTGATGATGTTTTGGGTGTTATAATGCTTGGGTTTTGTTGTTAGAATGGCGGTAATGTTGTATTAATGTTTCGTTATGATATTGGGGATTTATTTGATAAGTTTTGGCTGAGTTTGGATAGAGGAAAATGCAGGGGAGCTGGGTTCGCGGGGTCAAGTTGTGCCCTGTTCATGGAAGTAGCGACTTGAGTGAACCCCAAGGCCTTCTTTGGGTTCTACCTGGCAGGGGCGCCGCGACCCTCAGGGGCAAGTCGCGGCCCACCCGTGGCATCCAGACAGAAGGCTCTCTATCTTTAGGGGTGCGCCACTGCCCTTGGCGGCAGATCATGGCTCGCCTGTCCTCTTTGAGCCAAATTGGGTTTTAACTAGTTTTAAGTGCGGGTTTTCAATTCTCAAGGCTCGAGATCAAATTTATTACTAACCGTTTTAGTAGGATTCGAGGTCCCGAGAGCTGGGTTTTAGTCCATGAACCTTTTCTTACTCATTTTATTGATGGTATTTCATATCTGGCCTAAGGACATGATCGTTCTCAAGGGTCGTTATTTAATTATTTTACGCTCAAACTTGAGGTAAGAAAACTGCATCCAATATGTGACATACATGATTATTGATGAGGTATGTTGAGTGCTCTATATATGGACATTGGCTGCATTGTAAATGCCTGAAAGCAATGTTTACTTGTGAATGGCACTGCCTATTAGTCAGAAACGACAATGGTATTTAGTACTGGTCGTGAAGCTCTGACTTATCATTCATGATCAACTATAGTACTAAGCACTGTTTGTATGGAATTGACTTATGAGTCAAGAGTGGCAATAGCATATTAACGCAAGCCAAAATGATTAGATCTAATCAACATGAGCATTAAATGCTTGACTGACCTATTGGTCGAAGAAAACTAAACTGCTTGGCTAGTCTATGACTAGGTACTCAGAGCCAGGGTTAAAAGGCTCAGGTGACTGGATAGTCACATGGCTTAGGGCGCAGGACTGCCGAGAGACTTATTAGTCGTCTATTCAGGGCGTAGGACCCCAGAATGACTTACTAGTCATCTATTCAAGGCGCAGGACCCTAGAATGACTTAACAGTAATCATCTGATTAGGGTTGCAAGCCCCAAAATGATTACATAATCATTTATTTATATTGTATACATGCAGTAATATGTTTTCTTGCTGAGCCTTGGCTTATGGGTGCTATGTGCTGCAGGTAAAGGGAAAGAAAAGCTTAGCCAGCCTTGAGTGGGGAGCTTAGGTGGTGATGTGTACATATGCGGCCGCTTGACCATCACGGCCAAAGTGTTTCACAAGGGAACTAGGGTTTAACCCTATTTTTCCCACTTAGGTTAGCAAATTGTAACTTTCAAACTCTAATGACCATTTTGGATTGTAAACGACATTGTAAACACTTTTACGGGATCACATGTACAACTTAATGTTTTAGTAAAATATATCCATTCCTTTTGACTGAGATTTTCACCCTGGCCCATTAATAATACTTAGATGCATGCTTATGGCTTAATGACTCGTTTAGCGAGTTAAGCACTATTTAAAGTACATAGTGTGACGGTCTTGGCTAACTAGGGCATTACAACTTGGTATCATAGCGTGCCAAGGTTTAGGGTTCATAGGCTGGTTGGGTATGTACACTCGCCATTGAAAACAAGCTCAACTCATGGTTCAGTAACTATTTATGTGGTTATGTATTTAACTGCATAAATAGAATATAAATGCTTTATCTGCCTGCATGAGATACACTAATAGGGTTGGCCCTTGACTGCTGCATGATAAGCAATAATGTGCTTATTAGCATTGATATTGCTAGAACATGCTTATTAGCATCGTTGATTGTTAACTGTTAAGTGCTAAATGTTAAATGTTATGATCATGAATTGACATCCTTATTAGCATGATTGTGGAACAAGGATGGATTCTGTTTGATCTTGGACTGTGAGGCGGCAAGAGGTTTCGTTATCACTACTTAACTGGCCGCATTGATTATTGCAGCAAGGTATAGGTTTAAAGTATGCTTCCAAGGCAAATAGAATCATCAGCTGGCCAGGAATATCAGTGCTGGAATGATAGACAGGGTCAGGAAAATGACCAGACTCAGATTCCTCAGCCAGCTCCTGAAAACTAGCAACAGTTGCTTGTTGATTTACAAGCCAGAGTAATGAGACAAGAAGAATAAATCTGCCTCCTAAGACAACAACAGGTTCCTGTAGGGAACATCTTCCCAGAGGCATCACGTGTAGCGGTGCCAAAAGTTGATAGAGTTATTTTATCACTTTTTTTATGCTAATTGTTGCTTAGTTCTTGAGTTTTTAATTGATTTATTAAGTTTTTAAGTAATTTTGAATTTATTAGGTTTATTTTGATTTTCTATATTTTTGTGTGTTTTTATAATTATTTTGTTGTAAAAAGTTGTAGTTAATTAGTTGAATTATTATTATTTAGTTTGAGGTAAAAAAAATGTTGTATTATTGAACTTAAATATTAAATATAAATTAAGTTATAATTAATATTTTCAAAGAATTAACTTGATTTTTTTTATAGTGAAAATATTTTATTATGATTTATATTATGTTTATTTTGTTAGGGAATTTGTGGTATTTTTGTGTTTGAAAAAAAGAGGATAAAAAGCTAAAAAAGAAAGGAAAAAAAAGGGTGGCATTTCCTTCACCCAGCAGGCCCAAGCCCGCACCTGCCCAGGCCCGAAGAAGCCAGCCCATCTCCATTCCCAGCCGAAGCCAGCCAGCCCTACAGCCTGTGGGCCCGCGCCTCCACTCGGCCCACCACTGAAGCCAGGCTCCTGGGGCCACGCCACCAGTTGCTGCTCCTTGCTCCCCCAGCCACCTGGGCCCATGTCAAGCCCAACCTGAGCACCTGCCTCCATCCGGTCCAAGCCCAGCCGAAGCCCATCCAGCCCAGCCAGCCTTCACGCCTGACCCCTTGCCTCAGTTGCCTCTCACCCAGCAGCCAACCACCTGCCACAGCCCACAAACCATTTTTCTCTTTATTTCTTCTTGAGCCCATCAAAGGCACCATTTGTCCCCTTGTCCCCAATGTCTTAAAATACCAATTTTTACCCAACTTTTCTACACATTTTCACCACAAAATCATCATCTCCCCTAAAATTTACCCCTATGTTCCATATTATTATTAATTTAATTAATTTAATCAATTTAATTAATTTAAATTGATTATTTTAATACTCTCATTTTGGCTATAAATAGGGAATTTTCAAGACCATTTTGGGGTGTGCTTGGAAGAGGTTTACACTACAAAATTTCTACACTTTCAAGACCACTCCATTTTCTTCATCTTTTTCTTCTTTTTGATCATTTTTTCTGAGTTTTTAGAGGAAAAATTTGGGGGTTCCTCCTCCAAATTTTCCTATTTATGTTTGTAATTTCTATTCTAGTTATGAGTTTCTAATCTTTTTAAGATTATTAAGGTGATGATAAAACAATATGTAACTAGATAGTATTTATGTTGTATGTTGATTTCCATTTTGTACAATAAAGTTTATGAATTTTCTTCTTCAAATATTTTCTTTCATCTTAAATATCTTGTATTTTTTATTCTTAGAACATATTTACACTTTGTTCTTCATTAGTGCAAAATCATAATATTCTTTGATTAAGGTGTGCCATTAAATTGTGCACATATAATGCTTAGAACAAAAGTATTATGTTTTGCCTTATAAATAATATTCATTGATTTATTTGTTATTTCATTAGATTGATTTATATTAAATACTTTGAAATTATAATTTTAAAAGTGAAGATAAATCCTACAATTCTATAATAATTTGTGCCTAAAAAAGAATATCTAAATTGAATAGGTGATAGTTTGATTAATGTCTACTATTAAAACTTGAGAATCAATGTACTTATAAATATTATTGAACTTATATTTTGTGGATTCTAATACCTTAATAATCTTATTTTACCATCTTTATTTCTACTAGTAATTTATTTATTTATATTATCTTTAATTTCTTTATTATTATCTTTTATTTTATTTTCATTATACAAAAATCTCATCAATCTTTGGAGCTAGGTTAGAATTTATTAATTTTGATTTAAAATAGTTTTATTTTTTATTTTAGACAACTCCTTTGGGTTCGACCTTGTCCTTACACGAACCCTATATTTCATATACGATTCGTGCGCTTGCAAGTTATAAATATTTAAAACATACCTGTTTTGGGTCCATCAAGTAGTCGTCAAAGACTGGAAGTAAATGGGAACCTCTTTATGAAAGGTTCAAGAAATAGCAACCTCTAGTTTTTTAGGGTAGTGCAGATCCAGCTAAGGCTGAGCAATAAATGAGCATGGTTACCACCATCCTTGACTTTATGAGGGTGTCTGGTAATGAGAGGGTGGCCTGAGTCACATATATGTTTTGAGAGGATGCCCGAATTTGGTGGGAAGCGATATCCCACACCAGAAATGTTAATGCCCTGATTTGGGAAGAGTTTGAGACTCTGTTCAATGAAAAGTACTATAATGATTCCATCAGGGCTACAAAAGCTAAAGAGTTCAGCAAGTTGTTTCAAGGAAGTCTGTCAGTGACTGAGTATGCTTTAAAGTTTGACAGATTGGCAAAGTTTGCAATGGAACTGGTGCCCACTGATGGGACCAGAAGGGAGAGGTTTCTCCAGAGGCTACAAATCAGGGGAGCCTATGATGTTTGTATTACCATTGTGTATGGAGTTACTACTTATGCATAGGTGGTTGAGAAGGCGCTCACCACTGAGAGCACAGAGAATAAGATTTGGCGGGACAACGCAGCCAGGAGAGACATTGGGAGGGTGGGACCTCCATTTATAGGTTCAGGTAGGGGCAAAAGCCCCATAGATCAGGAGAGGAAGGCTTCTGATTCCTTTCCATCTCTAGGCCTTGACAAGCGACCACATTGCATTACAATGGGCCTCCAGGGCGGCAGTGAGGCCTGGAGGACTTTTCCTGAGTGCCCTAGGTGCAAGAGGCGCCATATAGGGGAGTGTCAGGTAAGAGCTTGATTCTTATGTGGAGTAATGGGACATTTGAAGAAGGATTGCCCGAGAGCAAGAAAGGAAGAATCAAGAAAGGCGGACAGCTTGACCCCAGCTTGAGTGTTCGCATTGAGTCAGGCAGAAGCTGAGGCTTGTCCCTCAATAGTTACAGGTCATCTTTTTAGTGCTAGAACCCCTTATAATGTTTTGATTGATTCTGGTGCTACACATTCTTTTGTGGCTAGTGTAATTATTGATAGACTGTGTAGACTATGTTATTATTATGCTATGGGGGTTCGGAACCTTATTACCCACTGGGAGTTAGTAGTATCCAGAAAATGGGTCAAATCATTGCCAGTGACAGTGGAGGGCAGAGAGTTATCAGTTGATTTGATAAAGTTGGTTATGACTGACTTTGACATGATTATGGGTATAGATTGGTTGGTGAAGTATGGGGTAACCATAGATTGCAAAAGGAAGATGGTAACCTTTGAGCCTGAAGGTGAGGATCCTTTTGTGTTTGTTGGCACTATGCATGGACCTGTATACCTATGATATCTGTTTTGAGGGCTAGAGATCTATTGCAAGGAGGTTGCATATGATTCTTAGCTAGTATGGTTGATACCACTCAGGTCCTGCCAGTGAGACCAGAGGAGACCAGACAAGTCTGTGAGTTTCTAGATGTGTTTCCAGAAGATTTACCAGGGTTTCCACCACATAGAAAGATTGAATTTGTGATAGAACTGACACCATGGACGGAGCCAGTGTCTAGAGCACCTTACAGAATGGCCCCAGCAGAATTAAAGGAATTGAAGGTATAGCTGCAGGAGCTATTAGACTTAGGTTTTATCAGACCTAGTTTCTCACCGTGGGGTGCAACAGTTCTGTTTGTGAAAAAGAAAAATGGTTCTATGAGGATGTGTATTGATTATAGAGAACTGAATAAGTTAACAATTAAGGACAAGTATCCTTTTCCAATGATAGATGATCTATTTGATCAGCTGCAAGGTAAAATGGTATTCTCTAAGATAGACCTTCGATATGGTTATCATCAGCTGAGGGTCAAGGAGGGAGATATACCGAAGACTGCCTTTCACACCAGATATGAGCATTATGAGTTCTTAGTTATGTCCTATGGGTTGACTAATGCCCCAACTGCTTTTATGGATTTGATTAACATAGTGTTCAAGGATTATTTGGACCAGTTTGTGATCGTCTTCATTGATGATATTCTTGTTTATTCTCAGTCAGAGACAGAACATGAGCAACATCTGAGGTTGGTTCTATAGATATTGAGGGAACACATGTTATTTGCAAAATTTAGAAAGTGTTAATTTTGGTTATCTCAGGTAACTTTCCTTGGGCACATTGTCAGTAAGGAGGGGATTAAGGTGGACCCAGCCAAGATTGAGGTGCTCAGGGATTGGCCAAGGCCAAGGAATGCTTCAGAGGTTAGAAGTTTCCTTGGATTGGCAGGTTATTACAGGCATTTTGTGGAAGGGTTCTCAAAGATTGCCACTTCATTGACCGAGTTGACACACAAGAATCAGAAGTTTGTGTGGTCAGACAGGTGTGAGAACAGCTTCTAAGAGTTGAAGCAGATGTTGATTACAGCTCCAGTTCTGAGTCTTCCAATAGATTAGAAGAAGTTTGTGATATACTTTGATGCCTCACATCAGGGTTTGGGTTGTGTTTTGATGCAGTCAGGGAAGGTGATTGCTTATGCCTCACGCCATTTGAAAGTGTATGAATAGAGATACCCCACTCCTAATGATTTAGAGTTGGGAGCAATGGTCTTTGCATTAAAGGTATGGAGGCACTATCTTTATTGTGAGAAGTGTGAGATTTACAATGAACACAAGAGCTTAATGTACTTTTTCATACAGAAAGACCTAAACATGAGACAAAGGTGTTGGCTGGAGTTAGTGAAAGATTATGATTGTGAAATCTTGTATCATCTAGGAAAGGCCAACGTGGTGGAAAATGCTTTAAGCCAGAAGGCTCCATGACAGATTTTTAGTGCGAGGCTAATATCCAGAGTGTTAGCAAAGGATATGACCAGAGCTGGCATAGAGTTGCTGGTAGGCCAGTTGGCCAACATTACGCTACAGTCTACACTGTTGGAGAGAATAAAGGAAGGTCAGTTGGGTGACCCACAACTGACCAAGATCAGAGAAGATGTGTTAGCTAGAGTGTCCAGAGATTATACAGTGTCAGATGTGGGCTTGTTGAGATACAAGGGTCGAATATGTGTTCTGATGGACAATGATATGAGACGGGAGATTCTGGATGAATCTCATACTACTCCTTACTCTTTGCATCCAGGCACCACGAAGATGTATCAAGATGTGAGATTGCTGTATTGGTGGCCTGGGATAAAGATGGATGTGGCAGAGTATGTGGCTAAGTGCTTGACATGTAAATAGGTCAAGGCTGAGCATCAAAGGCTAGCAGAGCTATTATAGCCTCTGGACATCCCAGAGTGGAAATATGAGGAAATCACGATAGATTTTTTGGTGGGGTTACCCAGGACTGTGGGTCAACATGATTTGGTGTGGGTTATTGTGGATTGATACACCAAGTCAGCTCACTTCTTACCAGTAAGGACTACTTATACAGTTGACCAGTACGCAGATCTCTATGTGAGAGAGATTGTGCGCCTTCATGGGGTACCAAGGTCAATCGTGTCAGATTGGGACCCCACATTTACTTCCAAGTTCTGGGAAAGTTTGCAAAGGGCCATGGGTACACAGTTGAAGTTCAGTATTGCTTATCACCCTCAGACAGATGGACAATCTGAGAGGGCAATCCAGATATTAGAGGACATGATGCGTGCATGTGTGCTAGAATTTGGTGGGTCCTGGAGTAGTATTTACCTTTGATAGAGTTTTCCTACCATAACAACTATTAGTCGACTATTGGGGTGGCTCCTTATGAGATGTTGTATGGTAGGAAATGCAGGTCTCCCATTCATAGGGATGAGACAGGAGAAAACAGATACTTGGGTCCTGAGGCAGTTTAGAGATCAATGAACCCATTGATAAGATTAGAGCTCGGATGCTCGCTTCTCAAAGCAAACAGAAAAGTTATGTAGATCTCAAACGCATGAACGTGGAGTTCCAGGTGGGAGACTATGTCTTCCTTAGAGTCTCACCATGGAAAGGGGTGAAAAGGTTTGGGAAGAAGGGCAAAACGCCTTGGTTACTCCAAGACCGTTACTGTGAACTTTAAACAGTGCTTAACTCGCTAAACGAGTCATTAGGTTATAAACATGCATCTATGTGTCATTAATAGGCCAGAGTAAAAATCTTGGTCAAAAGGAATGGATATATTTTATTTAAAACATTAAATTGTACATGGGCCCATAAAAACATTTACAAGTTATTTACAATCTAAAATGGTCATTACAATATAAAAATTACAACCCGCCGACCTAAGAGAAAAAATATAGGGTTAACCCCTAGTTCCCGTGAGAAACACCTTGGTCGTGGAGGTCAAGCGGCCGCATATGTACACATCGACACCTAAGCTCTCCACTCAAGGCTGGGTGAGCATTTCTTTCACTTTACCTGCACCACATAGCACCTGTCAGCCAAGGCTCAGCAAGAAAACTTATTACTGCATGTATACAATATCAATAAATGATTATGATAATCATACTGGGGCTTGCAGCCCAATCAGATAAGTGGATATGAATAATGATTCTGGTAATCATGCTGGGGCTTACAACCCAATAAGATAAGTGACTAAGGAGTCACAAACTTGGGTTCCACACCCTAACTAGATAATTGACTATGGAGTCACGAACTTGAACCAGATAAGTAACTAATAAGTCACGAACTTGAATTAGATAAGTAACTAATAAGTCATGAACTTGAATCAGATTACTAATAAGTCACGAACTTGAATCAGATAAGTAACTAATAAGTCACGAACTTGGGCTCCCCACCCTAAGCCATGTGACGTTACAGTTAACTGAGTCTTTTGGCTCTGGCTCTAGGTAACTAGCCTTTAGACTAGACAATCGCTTTTGTTTTCATCGAACTTAAGGTCAGTCAAGCATTTCATACTTATGTTGATAGTGCTCATGTTGATTGGATCTAATCTTTTTAGTTTGCGTTAAACATGCTAATACCATTCTTGACTCATAAGCCAATACCATGCGACCAATGCTCAATACTACTGCCGAACTTGACTAATAAGTCACAACTTCATAATCAATACTGACACCATTTTCGTTTCCTGATTCATAGGTTTGTGCCATACACATATGAGCAAAACTACTAAGCATTTAATATGCATTCCATATATACAAATAGGGCACTCAACATGCCTCATCAATAACCATGCATGTCAATTATTGGGTGCAGTTTTCTTACCTCTGGTTTGAGCGTGGAATAATAAAAGAACAACCTCTGAGAACGATCAGTCCTTAAGTTCCTTAGCAGTCACCTAGTCATAACCAAATATGGAATCTCATCAATAAAAATAAGTAATGAAAGGTTCCCGGACGAATACCTAGCCTCTGGGACGTCGAATCCTACTAAACCGGGTAGTAGGAACGATCCCGAGGCCTTAGTTTTGAGTTCCCGCGATTAAAACACCACCTTGGTCCAATCTTCCCTTAAGCGTCGCGGCCCCACACCACTGAGCCACGACCCTCCTCCCAAACAGAGATGCCAGCCACCTCTCTGCCTGCACCTTGCGCTACGACTCTACTTGCCCATCAGCAACCTCATCCTCTTCGTCAAGCCTGGGCCGCGGCGCCCTAGACAGGGTCGCGGCCCAACCATGAACCAGCCAAAAACCTTCATTTTTCTCCTTTTAAATCACTCCAAAAACCTATCAAAACATATTCCAATCCCAAAATTAAAGTTCCCAAACATCCCAATGATCTAAAATCATCAAAACTCGTGGCTCAAACAACTCAAAAACTCATCAACACATAAAATCCAATTCAAAACTTAGAAACTCGAAAACTCAAAACTTAAAGCTTGGATTACCTCTAATTGAGTCGTTTCTCGCTAAATCCTTCGATTAATAAGCTTCTAATCTTCCCTAGAATTGCTAAAACTCAATCCTCGCTTGAATCCGAGTCCTAAAACTCAAGTTTCCTTCGAAAATGCAACGAACAGTAAAAAGGATAACGACAGGAAGAGAATAAAGTGTTTGAACATAATTTCCTTCTGATAGGTTACTTCAAGCTTAGGTAACCTCAAATAAATCCTAATGCTCGGGGTCCCAAAAACGCCCCCCGGGGGTCAAATAGTCAAAATTCCCAATATTTCCTCCTGATCTCACTAACTCCCAATATATCATCAAATAATCATTCTCATTATCTAATATCCCAATAATTGACCCTGTTATGACAAAACCGCTAAATTACATCCTAGGATCGTCTCATTTCGAATGGCTCGAACATATCCACATAATAATGTGATCTCATCCATAATCACCAACATGCATATAAATATACAAATATGCTCTCAATGAGCCAAATTACCAAAATACCCTTATAATGAAAAGTGGACCCACATGCATGCACTTATCATCATATAATCATATAATCATGCATTTGATCACATAATGGCATAAAAAATCAATTATGGCCCTCCTGCCCCCCCCCCCCCCTCCCTAGTCTAGGCTCTAAGCCACATTAGGAAATTTGGGTTGTTACAGGAAAGCAGAGCCCTAGATTTGTAGGTCCATTTGAGATCTTGGAGAGGATTGGTCAGGTGGCCTATAGGTTGGCCTTACCACCGGCATTGTCGGTCATGCATAACATATTTCATATATCAGCTCTTTGGATATATGCAACAGATGTGACTCGTGTATTGCGTTACAAGGATCTGGAGCTTGAGGCAGATCTCTCCTATGAGGAACATCTAGTCCAGATACTAGACAGAAAGGACAAGATCCTGAGAAATAAAACTATACCTTTGGTTAAGGTATTATAGAGGAACAAAAAGGTCGAGGAAGTGACCTGGGAGCTGGAGTCAGATATGCAGAGTCAATATCCCGAGTTGTTCAGGTAAATTTCGAGGATGAAATTTCTGTAAGGAGGGGATAGTTGTAACAAATTCCCTAATGTGGCTTAGTGCCTGGATTAGGGGGCCGGGAGGACCATAATTTATTTAATGCATTATTATGTTATTATATGCATGATTATGTGAATTATATTATTATATGATGATAATTGCATGCATGTGGGCTCACTTCTTATTAGAAGGGCATTTTCATAATTTTGGCCTGTTGAGGGCATATTTGTATATTTATGTGCATGTATGTGATATATGGGTAAGACCACATTATTATGTGGATATGTTTGAGCTATTTGGCCTGAGATGATCTTAGGATGAAAGTTAGCAGATTGGTCATAACAGGGTTAATTACCGGGCTCGGGGTGAGCCTAGGTGTAAATTGGTGTTTAGTACATGGAATGAACGGGTAATGGGATATGATTTAATAATTATTTGAGGATATTGGGAATGATGGGAACTAGAGAACGTTAATTATGATTAATGGGGTAGGTGAAAATGACAATTTTTCCCTTGCTTATTTTTGAAGTCTTTAGATGGCCCTAGGGGCAATTTGGTCATTTAGAACATTGGATATGTTCAGCCAAGGGTGGGCTATAGAAGGAACAAGCAAAAATAGAGTTTTCTTCTCTTTCTCTCGATCATTCTCTCTATCTCTCACTCGGTTGATTTTGAAGCTTGAACCTTAGGAGATTTGAGGTTGTTTGAGCTGGGTTTTGGTTTGAGTGAAGCTTAAGGATAATTTTGGGATTGAGGTAATGATTTTTCAGCTTGAACTTTAAGGTTTTTCCTCTGTTTTTAAGATGGTTTATAAGCTTGATATTTTGATTTTAGAATTAAGTAATTGACAATGTTTTGGGTGTTATAAAGCTTGGGTTTTGTTGTTAGATTGGTGGTAATGTTGTATTAATGTTTGGTTGTGATATTGGGGATTTATTTGATATGTTTTGGCTGAGTTTGGATTGAGGAAAATGCAAGGGAGTTGGGTTCGCAGGGTCAAGTCGCGACCGAGTTCATGCAAGTTACGACTTGAGAGAACCCCAGAGCCTTCTTTGGGCTCTGTCTAGCAGGGGCGCCGCGACCCTCACGAGCATGTCGGCCGCCCCTTGCACCCAGACAGGGGGCTCTCTGTCTTGGGAGCGCACCGCGGCCCTTGGGGGCAGGTTGTGGCCCGCCTATCCTCTTTGATCCAGATTGGGTTTTAACTAGTTTAAGCGCGGGTTTTCGAATGTCAAGGGTCGGGATCAAATTTACTCACCATTTTAGTAGGATTCGAGGTCTCGGGAGCTGGGTTTTAGTCCATGAACCTTTTATTACCCATTTTATTGATGGTATTTCATATTTGGTTATGATTAGGTGATCGCTAAGGGCCTAAGGACAAGATCATTCTCAAGTGTCGTTCTTTAATTATTTCACACTCGAACCTGAGGTAAGAAAACTGCACCCAGTATGTGACATACATGATTATTGATAAGACATGTTGAGTGCTCTATATATGGACATTGATTGCATTGTAAATGCATGGCAGCATTGTTTACTTGTGAGTGGCATTGACTTATTAGTCAGAAACGACAATGGTGTTTAGTGCTGGTCGTGAAGTTGCAACTTATCAGTCATGATCGACAATAGTATTGACCGCTGGTCGTATGGAATTGACTTATGAGTCAAGAGCGGTAATAGCATATTAACTCTGGCCAAAAGGATTAGATCTAATCAACACGGGCATTAAATGGTTGACCGACCTATTGGTCGAAGAAAAATAAAGCGCTTGGCTAGTCTATGACTAGTTACTCAAAGCCAGAGCTAAAAGGCTCAGGTGACTGGATAGTCACATGGCTTAGGGCGCAGGGCCCCCGAGAGACTTATTAGTCATTTATTCAGGGCGCAGGACCGCATAATGACTTACTAGTCATCTATTCAAGGCGTAGGACACCAGAATGACTTACTAGTCATCTATTTAGGGTGCAAGACCCCAGAATGACTTAGCAGTCATCATGTGATTAGGGCTAGAAGCCCCAAAATAATTACATGATCATTTATTTATATTGTATACATGTAGTAATAAGTTTTCTTGCTGAGCCTTGGCTCACAGGTGCTATGTGGTGTAGGTAAAGGGAAAGAAAAGCTTACCCAGCCTTGAGTAGAGAGCTTAGGTGGTGATGTGTACATATGTGGCTGCTTGACCATCACGACCAAGCTGTTTAAGCTCATATAGATGCCTTGAATTAGGTCGTGCAGCAGCTGGTCGGGAATAAAATGTCCCACATAGAGTATGATCGAAGAAAGGGCACCCCATTCGTTAATAGAATTGTTGTGGCAAAAATCCCGAGAAAATTCAAAATGTCAGTTCTGCCCAACTTCACTAGAAGAGAAGATCCAGTATCTCTAGTAAACATGTTTGAGATACAAATGGACATCCAGAAGGTGTCTGAAGATGCTTAGTGCAAGATTTTTTTTGCCACTTTGTCTGACTCTGCTCAAGAATGGTACTTCAAGTTCCCTCTGGCCAGTATAGTTTCATGGGAGGTGTTTGTGAAGGAGTTTTACGGACAGTTTTATGCTAGTCGATTACATCCAGCAGAGGCTAATCAGCTGGCTGACATTCTACAGAAGGAAGGAGAAACTCTCAAGGAGTATATACAGCAGTTTATGCGAGCAGCTGCTCAGGCCAAAACTATTGGAGATGAGGGAAAGATGATGGCAATCACAGCTAGAGTGCAACGCCAATCTCCCCTCTAGAGTAGTTTGTGGAAGAATGGTGTCAAGAGCACTCAAGAATTTTTGGATCTAGCTCGAGGAGGCCATAGCCAATGAACGAAAGTCCCTAAAGGCCGACCAGGGTAAGAAGGAAGACTTGACCAAAGCCGCCAGTGGGTCTGGTAAACCCAACGACAATGGCAAAGGTAACAATAAAAATGGAGGAAAAAGAGCAAATACTGAACCAACGACATCTGATAATAAGCACCCTAAACAAAACAAATATGAACCAAGGTTCACTAATTACTTTGCCCTGGTCAATAGCCGTACTGAAGTGTATCAGGCCAGTCATACCACCGTTCCCTTTAGGCGACTAGCCCCGATTAGGAAAGACATATCCAAAAGGGATACAACTAAGTTTTGTCGTTTTCACAACGACTATGGCCATGATACCATTGAGTATAATGAGCTTAAAGACGAGATCGAGATCCTTATTCAACAAGGAAATTTAAGGGGATATGTACGAACAGGGGGAAATTCCTAGCTGGAGGCTCACGGAGGCAACGAGCAGACACCTGTGCACCAACACTCGCCTCCTCTACAATCAGCTCCTATTGTTGGTACATTGCTAACTATCTGTGGGGGGACCACATATATCTGGTGACTGTGGTAAGGAAAGGGAAAGATATGCCAGAACCCTACGTCATGACCAGAACATCGAAATGCTAAACGTCAAGGAGAGAACTCCCAGAAAACCTCGAATAGAGGAAGAATTACTAACTTTCTACGATTCCCCCACTCAGATCCCCTGGTCGTGGATGTTCAGATCGCCAACATGATGGTGAAACGAGTGTTGGTATATACTAGAAGCTCGGTCAACATTTTATACAAATCTTCACTGGAAAGAATGAAATTATCAGTGCAAGATTTAGAACCATGCAACCAAACCATCTATTGTTTTTCTGGCGAAGGGCTAGCACCAACAGGGTTGATCATACTCCCAGTCACAGTAGGAGATGCACCTGCGAATTGGACATTGCTCGATACTTTTATAGATTGTTCGTCCTCATATAATGCTATGATTTGAAGACCCATACTCATCTATTTGCGAGCCGTAACTTTTGCTTGGCATCTGGCCATGGAATTTCCAACTGATGCAGATGTCAGGTGCGTGCTGGGAAATCAGTGAGAGGCCAGGGAGTGTTACAACTCCTCGATCATGATGGTGAGACGATGTGGATCAGGGAGCGCAGCGAAGAAAAGGTTGCTGGTGGTAAATGATTCACAAGCCCAATCAGGTGAACATGTCCCCAAATAGGGCGTTGCCCAAAGTGAGGATAGGGACTTAGATCCTCTCTTTGGGGATTATGAAGAGAACATTGGGCCTATGGAGGACCTCGAGGAGGTCCAACTAGAAGAGAAAGATCTGACCAAAATTGTGAAAGTTGGTAAAAACTTAGAGACAACAATAAAGAAAGAGCTGGTGGAGTTCTTGAGGAGGCACCAAGAATTCTTTGCTTGGTCGCATAAAGATATGGTTGGGATAAACCCAGCAGTGATTAGCCATGTCTTGAATATAGACAAAAATAATCCACCAGTGCGACAAAAAAGAAGGCTGCTCGACAAAGAGAGATCTAAAGCCTTAAAGGAAGAGGTCGAGAAGCTGAAGGAAAATGGATTCATCAGGATAGCGTTTTATTCATCTTGGATCTCTAATCCTGTACTAGTTCCCAAATCAAAAGGTAAGTGGAGGACGTGTGTGGATTTCACAGGTCTTAATAAAGCCAGCATGAAGGATTGTTTCACACTTCCAAGAATCGACCAACTGGTCAATGCTATATTAGGACATGAAGTTTTTTCATTCATGGATGTGTACTCTGGCTATAATCATATTAGTATGCATCCACATGGTGAAGATCACACTAGCTTTTGAATAGATACGAGAATTTATTCCCACAAAGTAATGCCCTTTGGTTTAAAGAAATGTTGGTGTTACTAGTCAACCACATGTTTAAAGAAAAGATAAGCAGTAACATGGAAGTTTACGTCGATGATATGCTGGTCAAGTCTAGAAAGGTCGGTGAACACATCAAGGACCTACAGGAATGCTTCAACATCTTGAACAAATATCAGATGAAGCTTAATCCTCTAAAGTGTTACTTTGGTGTTGGATCAGGAAATTTTTTGGGATTCATAGTAAACTCGCAAGGAATCGAGGCCAATCCCGAAAAGATTCGAGCATTGATCGAGATGCAGTCACCAGCCAAAGTTAAAGATGTGCAAATCCTGACAGGAAGAATTGAGGCTCTGAGTAGATTCATATCTAAGTTTGCAGAAAAGTGTGTCCCATTTTTTAATCTACTTAGAGGAAACAAAAAAGTTTGAATGGATAGAAGAATGCAAACAGGCTTTTCAGGCGCTTAAAGCCCATATGTTGCAACCACCCATTTTGTCCAAGCTGGTCGACGGCAAGACTTTGTACATCTTTTTAGCCATAACAGAGTACGCTTCCAGTGCTGTTTTAATCAGGGAGGAAGACAATATTCAAAAAGTAGTATACTGCATAAAAAAAAAAAGGCTAGTAGGAGAGGAATTACGATATCCAGCTATAGAGAAATTGGCTTACTGCTTGATATTGGCATCTATAAAACTGCAACCCTACTTTCAAGCTCACCCCATAGTAGTTTTTACCGACCAACAATTACGGCAAGTCTTGCAGAAACCAGAAGTTGCTGGTCGATTACTAAAATGGGCAGTAGAGATAAGGTAGTTTGAAATTTCCTATGCACCTCAAGCAGCCATAAAGGGATAAGCCTTAGCGGATTTCGTAGCTGAATTCACTGGACTCCCTGCCAGCGAGTCGATTATAGATACAGATGATCAAAATCAAACTCTCGTCTGGAGATTTTTCATAGACGGGTCGTCTAACGAGCACAATGTGGGGGCATGGCTGATCTTAATCACTCCCGAGGGACATCGGTTTCACTATGCGATCAGATTCAACTTCATAGCCTCCAACAATAAAGCCAAGTACGAGGCGCTGCTTGCAGGTTTGAGACTAGCCAAGGATATGAACATAAAGTCACTAGAAATATATAGTGACTCCCAGCTAGTAGTTAATCAAATTATTGGAGATTATCAGGCTAGGGGTCTTAAGATAGTTGTGTATCTAAACAAGGCGAAGGAGTTACTAGCACAGTTTGAGAAGTATACTCTCCAGCAAGTACCTCATGACCAGAACTCAAACGTTGATGCCTTAGACAAGTTAGCAAGCGCCAAAAATGCTGACACTTTAAGCATTGTACCGGTCGAACGCTTATCAGCACCAAGTATTCAAGCGGAAGAATCCTCCCAAGTAATACAAGTGTCCGACACATGGATATCTCCCATCAGACAATATCTCGAACAAGGATTGTTACCAACAGATAGGGATAAGAAGAGGACATTGCAAAGGCAATCAACTCGATTTATTCTGCTCGATGGAATCTATATAGACAAGGATATTCAATGCCTTTATTAAAATGCATCTCCAAGGAAAAGGCTAAGGAATTGATGAGAGAAGTAGATGAAGGATTCTGTGGAGATCATGCTGGGGGACAAAGCTTGTCAAAGAAGATTATCCAAAAAGGGTATATCTGGCCTACGATGATCAAGGATTCCATGGAATTCGTTAAGAAGTTTGATAAATGCCAAGGATTCTCCAAGATACCTCGAGCAGCCCCAAAGGAGGTTAAACAAATGCAAAGCCCATGGCCATTCGCAGCCTGGGGAATAGATCTGATCCGATCCGATCCTTGCCAACAGGAAAGGGTCTCAAGTATGTAGTAGTTGCTTTTGACTACTTTACTAGGCGGGCTGAAGGTTAACCACTCACAATAATCACGACCAAGAAAGTGTTGGATTTTGTTGTCAAAAACATTGTATGTCGAAAAAGATTGTATCATATAATGACACACAATTTGACAGCGACCTATTCACTGATTTCTGCGAGCAATATGGTATCACGAAGAGCTTTTCTTCAGTCTCCCATCCACAAGCTAATAGATAGGTTGGAGTTGTGAACAAAACTCTAAAGGACACACTGAAGAAAGGACTCAAAGAAGCAAAGGGAGCATGGCCAGAATAATTTCCATAAATGCTTTGGTCATATAGAACATCTCACCGAACAGCAACAAGTCATACGCCATTTTCCTTGGCTTATGGGTATGAAGCCATGGTACCTATTGAGTTAGATCCACCATCGCATAGAAGGATGACATACAACTAGAATGCGAACAACTAGTTATTAATGGAGTCTTCAGACTTAGTTGATGAAAGGCGTGAGCAAGCCCAATTATGAGTTGCCACTTTCCAGCAACAGGTCGCTCGATATTTTAACTCTAAAGTACAGGAAATAAAGTTTTACGTGGGAGATTTGGTACTTAGAAGAGTTTTTCTCATCACTGACGATCAAGCTGCTGGAGTACTCAGACCAAACTGGGAGGTCCGTATCAAATTGAAGAAATTCTTCAACCAGGTACCTAGAAACTTGCTCGCTTAAATGGAGATTTCGTTCCTTGCTATTGGAATGGAGAAAACCTACGCAAGTACTACCAATGAAGATTTCTTTTTACAGATTTGGCTTGTATTAATTTTACTTTTTATAAGTTTGTGAACAAGGGCTAACCAGTTAGATGGCTGATCGCTTATAAGTGTAAGATCAATTTTTGATCACTCGTACAAACACAAATTTTGTCCAATTTATTATGAGAAATAAAAAGAACTGTGCGCAGCCAATTATTCTTACCGATTCTTGTATTTATTACAAGTATTTGCTCATTACGTGTGTTGTTTTGCTATATTATCATTAATTGTTTATAAGTACATGAGCAGTAATGTTTAAACATGTATTGGTCAATGGCAAGTGACAGAGAACCTTAAACTCCTCGATCGCTTAGGGGGCATATAAGATGCTAAGCGAACAAAGCATATGCATATCATAAACATATGTAAACACACGAGAAAAATAAGGGAAAACATACTACGACACTTAGAGTATTTTTCATAATTTTTAGTTAATTTTGTGAAATCATAATAAAGTGTTATGCTATGTTCAGTCATACGAGCAGATTTATAATGACAATAGTACTATTATAATATCAAAATGAAATGTTTTTACACCAAGAGAAATTGTTGCTCGGATGTAATTAAAAATATTAAAAGGTAAATAAAACTGCCTTAGGCAGCAATTTTTCTCAACACCGCGAACAATTTGTTCGGGTGTTTTAATTACATAAAAATGTTTACTGTTCAGCTGAAGGGAGTCCTGTTGAAGCTGTTGATCGACTGAAGGACCAACTTCTTCCTCAACACTGTCAATACTTGTCACCAAGGAGATTCTGAGAGACTCTAGGGCATTAGTTTCCTCTTCTAAGCAAGCAGTACACTTGGCAAGTTCGACCTATTTTACCTTCTCGGGAAGATAGTCAAAGTTTGCCTCAGGGTTGTTCTTCCAGGACATATAAAAGTAGGTGAAGGCGACTCCTCATAACTTCTCCAGGTTTTGGGCATTTTTCTCTTCGAGCAGCTTCACTCGCCCTTCTAGGTTGTTTGCCTCCTACATGCTTGCCTCCAGATCCTCTTGAAGCTTGGCTGTTTCCTTATAGTTTGTTTAAGAGGCTTCCTTAAACTTCTCATTGGCAGCAACAACCTTAGCTAGATCTTCTTGGCTCTTCTTCAACTCCTCAGTAAAATTGGAAGCTTTGTCTTCAACCGCCTTGACTTTAGCCTCACACGTCTTGATGTCCTCAGCATGTTTGGCGATAATCTCTTCGACGTGCACCAACCATTGTGTATGGTAAGAATACCCTAGGAACAGAAGACAAATAAAGTTGTTAGAAATTATAGAAATAAAGTGTGTTCGAGTACAACTAAGCACTAGGAACTTACGCTGAGGATTTTTTTTAACCCCCAACCAAGGATCTGGCTATGTGGCAGCGAGGAGAGAGCAACAAAAGCTTCTTGGCTACGATGGTGTTTGGCTAGCTTTTGAATTCTATCGTTGGCTGAGCAACATGCATTGTTTAACGACTCTGCTGCCAGAGCCACCTGGTTGTTGGAGGGAATGACAAGAGGAGGTGGAGGGGGGTGTGGTGGTCTAGAAGGAGTAGGTGCTAAAGGATCCTCTGATTGCGTCCTTTTTTGCGAAGGTTCATCGCTAACATCTCCAGTATTTTTTTTACTCGATTTCTTTGAGCTGGCCGATTTGCCTCTAGAGGTATAGATGTCAAAGGTGTCATTAGTCTGCATGGCTACAAGACAAGCAAACGAGCAGATAAGTCAAGAATTAGTTTGGCATGATAAGGAAACAAACTAAAAGGAATTCTAAGTGATATACCCAAACTATAATTACTGGTTGCTACATTGTTTAAAGAACTACTGCTACACTCACTATCTGCCTCGAAGAAGTCCAAACTAAAACTATTGGTCGTAAATTTAAAGTTTCCATCCCTATCAAATAGATGATAAGGGATAGGAAGTTTATCCAAGAGTGAAATATCTATATCATACCTCGACGAGGTGATGTAGGCGCCTCCGCGCATGTTTGCCCTCTGGTCAAGTGTAGGTTTGTATAAAGTAATCCCAGGAAGCCCATACTTCTTGGGATACTTAGCCACCATCCTTGTCGATATGACGCTTGGAGGGGCGATGTACCAGGCTACCTCTGCTTGAGGGCCATCACGTGGATGAGCCTTGGGTTGGATATCTGGTGGTGCAAAATTTAAGGGTTGAGGGTCGTTTGAGGGACCCTCAGTGTTGGTTGCAGGCTGGTTGGTCGATGAGTTTGTGGGTTTTCTTTTTCTATGAGCGATGTGTTTGACACGACCCATATTCGGTTGGTTTTGTGAAGGATTGTGAGAAGGACTGGTCCTAGGGTTTGGGTGTGATGTCGGATGTTCTGGAAAAGACAGAGAAGGTTCTTCTTGATCCTCAAACAACAAATCGAGGAGATCTTTGTCTATTGGTCTCTCACCTCCCTAGGGATCATGCATGAATATCTGAGAAGAGCAAAGGGGAAGTGAGCGTCTACAACCAATAGATAGAATAAAAAGAAAAGCAAGGGTAACACTGCTCATGTATAAAAGTTAAGATTTTATACGACCAGCAACATCCTGATAAAAACACAATAAACTTGCGAGCAAGGTGGACAAACGGATCAAAAAGCGAATTTGAAAAGTTTTTTCAGAAAAACTTTTCAACTCCGAAAACAGGCAGGAAAAGCCCAGATTTCCCGAAACTCTCAAAGTCAAATTTTCACTTCGATTCTGGACCCGAAATCAGCGTAAAAATATTCCATAGTTCTTTTTAAACATTGTCTTGTACATTATACTACCTAAAATCCCTACTATAGCATATTCATCCTTTGTATTTTTACCTAAACCTGATTACCCAAAAATTTCTCAAGAACAGTATAAACCCAGTAGCGAAAACATGTAAATTAGAGGAAAAATACATGAAACCTGCTATAAAAGTAAGAGGAGATTCGAAAACTTACTTGAAAAATGGATTGTTGAAAGAAATATGAAGGTAGTATTCGAAGTTGATCGGAGAGTGCCTCGGGTCAAACTAAAGTTGTTGGGTTTCTTGGAGGTTTTCTCGAGGGTTCTTGAGGAGAGAGAAGACTCAGGTAAAAAATGAAAAGAAGTGAGGGGGCTTATATTTATATTGTTCGGAGTATTTGTGCAAAGTAATAATGAGAATCTATTTTCAATGCATAGGGAATCGTAATAACCGTCAAAACGTGTCTGCGGAACCGAAAGGGCAATGATGACTTACCTTTTCGAAAAAGGAAGTACTGAAAGACGCGACGGGTCAGCTGGATTTCTGGTCGAATAAGTTTATTAAATGCTGATCGCATTAAAATAAACTTGGGTAGCAAATATTTACCCAAAATATTTGCGTGATGATGTGGCACGATTGGGGTGCACGTGGATAACACATGACTGATTATTGCTAAAGACGTGGTTGACCAACGATCAGATTATCAAGAGGAAAAGTAAGTTGCTCGATGGGCTCAAGGAATATGCTGAACAACAAGGAAGAAGATATGCTGACATGTACGACCAGATCTGCTCGTAGGACCGAAGCCAAAATTCAGATGCAGTTATGAGTTAGATATTCTAGGATATGTGACTTTCTTTATATGTAAATATGATTATTTTTGTTATTATTTAAATATGCTTATAACACAAATTAAGGACGATCCATAGGCCTACATGTACATCCTTGAGCCTATAAATAGGACTCATGGGATTCATTTTTGAGAGGAGATTCATTTTGTAATCAAGAGAGAAGATAGTGCTTTTATCTACGAAACTTGTGCTCATCTTCAACCTCGTGAAACTCGTGAACCCTAGTTCACTGATCGCAGGTTTTGAAGTTCTACATTAATAAGAACACGAAGTGGACGTAGGTCATTACCATTCTTTGGGGCCGAACCACTATAAATCTTGGTGTTGTTTACCTACTTGGGTTCAATTCATTTTATCTCTATCGTTTTTAGTGACTCTGTGTTGTTGATAAAATCAAGGGTCAACAATTATACACATTTAATTGTTATAAATTTAATTAATAATTAATAAGTAATTACTAATTGACACCAACCAATTAATAATTAATACTTATTAATTATTTACTAAACTTTTTTAAAGTTAAATGATCATAAATTAGTTAAGGTTAGGCAACTTACATGTTTTGTCATCGCTTCATCGCTAATCCACTTATTATTCTTCTTGTGGAGCTGCTCGGTTGTGTCGATCATGCTCGGAAACTGGCCAGTAGACGAGTCGATCTAAAAAAATAAATTATTAAAACATTCACTACTACAAATATAGGCTTTCTCTGCGGTTTTTTTTCAACAATAAACAAAAAGCGCAGAGAAAAGGTTTGAAAGAGTCGAAAAAATTATATTTAATGTCCGCGCCCTACGTTATTGTGGTTTTAAAAAAAAACACAGTGAAAAGTTTGAAGTGGTACACTTTTCTCTGCGGTTTTGGGCATAAAACCGCAGAGAAAAGTGCATAGGCTTTCTCTGCAGTTCTATGCCCAAAACCGCAGAGAAAAGTGCACTTTTCTCTATGGTTTTGAGCATAGAACTGCGGAGAAATCCTTCCCTCTTCCCTACACAAACCCGATCCTACCTCCTTTTCCCTGTCATATTGCATTTCCATTTTCACAGAGGCATATACACGGCGCTCCACCACCGTCCTCAGCCACGGGTAAGCCCCATTTTGTCCATTTTTTTGGTTTTTTTTTTCATTTTCTTGCATATTAAAGCTTGAAATCATGTAAATATACTTAATCTTGGTTTATATTGAAGTTTTAGTGTAAAAATGAAGAAATATGGAGTTAGTTTAATGGGGGTTTCAATGTATGTTTATATGGTTATTTTCAAAGTTTTTTATAACATTTTTGAAAGTTTATATAGGATTAGAAGAGATTTTCATTGTTTAAAACATGTTTTGATCACAAAAACTTGATTATTTTAACCAATGGGACAAAATTGATCTGAGTCTAAAATTTATAGTGAAGGAGTATTATTCCATTAAAGGAATAGATGGGGTTGTACAAGTTCCCGTTGACCCAGAGTTTATAGGAGAACACGAGGCTTTCTTCATCACTTCGGAAGACGTTTATCAAGCAGCCTCCATGGATAATATTGGATCCTCAGCTATATTGTTTGGTATGAGGTATGTATCAATTCAAATTGAACTCAATTTGTTATGTCATTACAAACTATTAGAGGAGTTTGAATATAATAGATATTCATCCGTAGTGAAGTAAGTTCTGAGATGAAATTGTGTGCTGCGGAGATAACAGAAGGTTGAGAACATGTGTGTCTTAGTGAAGTAGGTTCTGCGAATTTTGTGTACTGCGGTGGCTTATGGTTGAGAACATGCATGTTATTTGTTGTATGTTTTGTTTGAATTGAATTTATAGGTACTTATAATTTTTGATATGCTATAAAAACAGAGGAAACTCTGTCCAATTTTTTTTGACGATATTAATTTATTAATTGAAAATGTAATATGAATGATTGATTCTACAGATGCATTTGGGAAAGCATGCACCCAAATTCACGAAAATTATACAAATTTTTTGACACCGAACATCTTTCTATTGGCAATGATGAAAGTAAAAATTATACGATGGATCTTATAGCCAAATGGATGATGACTATGGATAGACGAGGCCAAATATATTTCATTCCTTGGATTGTTGAGTAAGAACGAACTACTTAAATATTATCATTACTATGGTTGAATTTTAATTTTATAATAATCATAATTTATTATTGTTTTAGTCGACATTGGATGTTGGTGCTCGTGATGACCATAATTTTGGACCCTTTAAAAAATCATAAATCTCCACCAATAATTAAGGAGGTTATGGAAAAGTAAGTTCTTCAATTCTAATGTATGCATTGTTAATTTTTAAAAGTTGAGTGTATAATATGTATTTAGTTAATTTTAATTTTTGTAGAGCATACGCACAATGTTTCGAAAATGAATACATCGGCACATTTACAAAATTGCTGAGAGATTTCTGTCCAAAACAACCTGAAAGTCATGAATGTGGTTATTATGTACTAAGATACATTCATGATCTTGTAAATGCACCGAATCCAGCAGAAGTTATCAAGAAGAAAGTACGTTATATTTTAAACTCTTTTTTTTGCTTAAGAAAAACTAGATATAATATTTAATTATCTAATCTATATTAACTTTTTAATTTTGCAGTGGTTTGACAAAAAGGAATACAATGTCAAAGAAGATCTACTACCACTACAAAGTGATTGGTTAGTAAGATTAATGCCATTTATTTATGAAATCTAAGTTTTTATATGTATGTAAGATTAAAGTGCTAACTTATATTGGTTAGAAAGATTAAAGTCATTGATTCATTACTAGCCAGTTATTTTGTATTAGTTATGAAATGTATATATAACAATTTAACAAATTACGTTATACTATTGAAAATAATTATATATAATTAAAATTGACATTTTTTTATTAACTAGACTAGGCTATAATTATAAAAATATATATAATCAGAATTCAAAATAATTATATAAAATCGAAATTGAATTTTTTTTTTATGAAAACACACTTTTCTCTACCGTTGTGACAAGCCAACCGCGGAGAAAAAGCCACTTTTCTATGCGGTTGGCTTATCACAACCGCAGAGAAAAGTGGCTTTTTCTCCGCGGTTGGCTTATTACAACCGCAGAGAAAAGTGTGGCCTTTCTCCGCAGTTTGGATACCACTTTTCTCTGCGGTCGAATACACTACGCTTTTCAATACTCTAAAAAACCGCAGTGTATTAAGTAAAATAACCGCAGAGAAAATCCTTTTTTGTAGTAGTGATTGTTACCTTTATAATATTTCCGTAACCGTAAAGATATAGGTTATTATAACTTACGTGATCATAAACATGGACAACGATGGGTTTGGAACTGTGTCCTCCTAGTATGGTCATTTTTGCTCGAGCTCTTTATTTCTCTTTGATATATGCTGTTGTGATAATTTTGTTAGGAAAGTGCACACAGTCGCAAACTCGTAATAAAATGGTAAAACCAAGTATCGTCCTCAAGGACTGAGTTATCAATTACCAATCAATTAATTTCTTGTTCTATTTGATGAATTAAAATTCTTGATTTTTGTAAAATACAGCAAAAGAACCAATAAAGTGCAGAAATAATAATCGACAATTAAATAGAATAATAACTAATAGTAAAACTTTTAATTCAATCACTGAGAAACAATTAGGATATTCAATCTCATCAACTATCCTTCCTATTATTCCCTAATGCAAAATGTGAATTCTTCTTATTTTTTTACCTAATTCAATTAACAAGTTGAAACAGCAGCCTATAATCATACTATGAATTATAAACTCAACCAAGGTGACAATTTCCTATATTTCTATGGTAAATTGAACCACAAAGGTAGCATTAAATTCCACAACTTAATAACAGTTACACAATTAATTCAGATACTTTCGTTCTAAATTAGAATTATGTCCAATATAACCCAAGCATAATTAAATCTCACTTCTCAGATTTTGACTTAAAAACATATGAATGTGACTAAGATGGCCAATCAATAATCACTCTATAAGAACAGATTATATGGAATTGAAGAAGATTGAAGAAGAGGAAATTAAAATTGCATTAGGTCATAACAGAAATTCAAGAGATTCAATTGAACATCCTAAACAGAAAATTAGTTCATAGTCATAGTGCTAATCACAACAGAAATTAAAAATAACATCAGGAAGAAAAACATGTAAAAATACTCTAAGCTTGAGCCTTCCAAAACCAGAACTCCTCCTTCGTCCGTACGTTCTTCTCTCTTCTTTTTCCCCTCTTAAGAACCTAAGATTTCGAATTTTAAAGAGGCAGGCCGCGGCTCTACATACACTATGCCGCGGCCCGTATAAAAATTTCTGGGCAGGAGGTCCTTTTCATGCCGCGGCTCTCTGAAGCCATGCCGCGGCCCGCATCGACGAATTCTGGGCAGAGTACCCATCCATGCCGCGGCTCTATCTAGCCATGCCGCGGCCCGAAGACTTCCTGAAAGACAATGCCTCTGTTTCCCACCTAGCCGCGTCTCCCTTTTGCTCATGCCGTGGCTCTTAAGGGAAATCTCATTTCTTCAAGTTTTCATCCCAAAATTTCACCAACACTTCCAAATTGTGTTGAGAACCATTCTTGATCAAAATATGATGGAAAACTCGGTTATTTCTTCCCTTTCTTTGGCATTTTCTTCCACATGCTCAATTCTTCCTGATATTCACAAAAACAACCAAACAAAGCATAAACCCGCGCTAAAACAAGGAAAAACAAAATAAAAGACTACTAAAAACATCACCAAAACATAATAAAAACTAGAATCAACATATGCTTCAAACAGAAAATAATAGTCATTAATCTAGATTGTAAATTTATAATTAAACATTGATGTAAAAAGTAAGGTATACCTGCTGAGAATTAGAAGCCCAATAATTGCATAGAATTGCTCAATCAGAAGAACTAATCGAATGATAAGGCTTCACCTTCGCTCTCTCGATGTCCACCTCTCCCCCAACGTCTACCCAGTGTTTCTTCATCATGTGGCGGCAATCACTCAGATGCTTTTGCATTTGTCTTACCATGGCCTTGTTGATTACTTGATTGTCTTATGGATAAATGAATTTATCCTAAAATCGCAATTAAATTTGGAATTTGTTAAAATGTTATGAAGATAAAAAAATAATTAATAGTGAGTTATTAAAGATTTACAAAATGCTTACAGATAACCTCTGTTGAATAACTTGGAGATCAGCTGGCGTTACTAGTTCCCAAGCTAGTGTAGTTGGGGGTACGGTGTCATGCATATAACGAGCCATGGAATTGTTGAACCACTTGCTGTACATTTGAATGACTTTTCCAGTTTGTGCATCAAACTCTACTTTCAGATGGCCAACTTTTTTTGTGGCTAGCTCCTTCTCGATATTGGCACCTTAATAAGCTCCCCTACCCCTCTTGGAGCCACCGCCGGTGTCATTACTTGGTTCGGTCATTCTACATTAAAATATTCATTAATAAACTAATTCAAATTACGTATGTCTATTGCTTTTTGTTATAAAATTAACATTTTATTACTTGTGGTCATTCCTAACCTACCCTATTCCGATCTAGTGGATCCCTTGGAGATAGTAAGCAGTCATGTACTTCTCCACATTTTTTCAAGATGTTTCTAAAAAAAATTGAGGAGCAGTACATGAATACATTGGCTATCCCTAAGGCATCCACTAGGTGCATGTCTATTGTTTTTTGTTATAAAATTAACATTTTATTATGTATGGTCTTTTCGAACCTATCCTATTCCGACCTAGTGGATCCCTTGGAGATAGTAAGTAGTCATGTTCTAATACTCATTTTTTCAATATATTTCATCAAATATCTTGAAAAAATGAGTAGCAGTACATGAATACATTAACTATCCCCAAGGCATCCACTAGGTGCATGTCTATGTATATCTGATACAATCATTAATAAATGATAATAAATAAAGTTTTCATTGTATTAAATAAAATGTTACAAATATTTGTTCAAAATACATATCACTGTCCTCATCATCACTAACTACAGCATCATTACGGACACCACTATCACTATCACTATCTACTAGAACATTGTCACCATCCTCATCGTCTTCATACTTGGCCAACGTGTCGTCTTCAAATTCAACTTCATCGTCGACAACAAATTCATCTAAACCTTCACCAACCAAATAATCGACGTTGTACACTTCAGTGGGAATGACATCAACCCGATCATGCTGAAGATTATCAACAATTGGAAATTCTACCCACAACTGAAATGAAAAAGAATTAATTTCTTGCAATATTGGTATATCATTTATGGTTGGGATTCAATGAGTTTGTCGTTCCTCTCAGGTCGATTGAAACGAGTCTCAACCCGCAGAGGTACATTGAGCAAAAGGTTAAAGCCCCGTTAACCATGTAAGCTTCTGCAATTGAACCTTCCGGACGTGCACGATTTCTTACATATTGTTTATAAAGTGCCATTGAACGTTCAATGGGATACATCCACCTAAAGTGCACGAGACCGCCGAGAATTGCCTCTTTCGGAAGATGCAAAACCAAATGCACCATAATGTCTAAAAATGCAGGAGGAAAAATCATTTCCAACTTGCACAAAATGGTGATAATGTCTGTCTACATCTTCTCAAGGTCTTTCACATTCAAAGTCCGTGAACAAAGTTTTTTGAAAAACCACACAACTCAATAATTGGCTTCAGAACTTTAGGAACAAAAAACGATCTAATTGCGGCGGGCAACAACTGCTGAAACAGCACGGCAATTGCGTGATTTCAGCCCAATTATCTTGCCATCATCGACATTCTTTGAAAGGTTTGCAGCAAAACTGTCCGGGAATTCAACTGACTTCACAAATTTACAGAAAACTCTATGCTCCGGGACACAGAGGTTTCTTCCACTTGTTTCCCTCCTTGCGAAGGTGGAGTTTTTCCCTAATTTTCATGTCTACTAGATCAACTCTTTCCTTGTCAGTGTTTTGAGATTTTCCCTCTAAGTTCAACAAAGTTCCCAAGACACTATCACAAACATTCTTCTCAATGTGCATTGTGTCCAAGTTATGCCTGAGCAATAATTCCTTCCAATAATCAAGCTTGAAAAATATGCTCTTCTTCGACCAATTAAGTTCAGCCGGAGACCTTTTGCGTTTCACACCACCAAATTCTTTGTGTTTCCCAAGTTATCTAATCTGCGAATTCTCTAATTTCTTCAACACATCATCACCAGAGTAATCTTTCGGTGGTGGCGTGAGTTCCTTCTTACCGTCGAATAGTGCTCGTTTACTCCTCCATTCATGATCCATATCAAGAAACCTTCCATGGACAATGTATGCAATTTTACTTCTAATCCCTCTAGAGGGAGTTTCTTCATTACATGCGGGGCACGCCTTGTACCCTTTTGTGCTCCACCTAAACATCATAGCATAAGTTGGGTAGTCGTTAATGGTCCACAAGATTGCTGCACGCATATTGAATAAGGTACTATTGTATGCATCTCATATTTCGTCATCATTCACCCATAACTCCTTCAACTCATCAAGCAAAGGTCTCATATAGACATCAATATCTTTTCTAGGTGAAGAAGGACCTGGAATTAGAATATACAACATTAATGACTGTGGTTTCATGCACTTCCATGGCGGCAAGTTGTATGGGACAAGTATCACAGGCCACATGCTGTAAGAGTTGCTCATGTTCCCAAAATGATTGAAACCATCTATAGCCAACCCAAGCCTAACATTTCGAGGTTCAGCTGGGAAAGATGGGTACAACTTATCAAGGTGCTTCCATGCCTTACTGTCAGCGGGGTGTCTCATCACACCATCTTCCTTTGGCCTTTTAGAATAGTGTCATCTCATATCTGCTGCAGTATATCTCAAACTGTACAACCTTTTCAATCTCAGCGTCAACGGATAGTACCGCATTACCTTATGAGCCATGTTCTTCCCGTTCCCACAATTATCTTGCCAGCAACACTTGTCACAAACTAGATGGAATTCCAAATTCGTATTCTCCTTCCAAAAAAGTGCACAGTCATGCTTGCAAGCATCGATGGACTCATATCCCAATCCAATACTCCGCAATTTTTCCTTCGCCTCATAGTTAGACTTAGGTAAATTGTTCTATCAGGCATAGCATCGACTAACAATTCCAACAAACCATCAAAGTAATGGTTGATGCACTTGTTAATAACTTTTAGATGCATTAGCTTCACCAAGAAGTTCAACATGGAATACTTTCTTCAACCCGGGTACAATTTACTTGACATCTCCTTGAATAAATTGTCATACTTGTCGCGATGTTGAACATCGTCTTGGGGAGGATCATTATAGTTTCATGCGGGAGTGCCATCTTCAATGTTAACATCCTCCAGGATATCCGCTATCTCATCTCTATCATCATCTTGTACCACATCTGGTGGCAGCAGCAGCACCTCTCCCTGGTAATGCCACACTTTGTAGGACTGTATGATACCACTATTTAATAAATGCATCAAAATTGCATTTATAGGCTCGAACTTAACATTCCCACATTTCTTGCACGGACAACGAGTCAAACCCTGAACATTCACCATATTTTGAGCGATCTCGATGAACTCCTTAACGCAATTTCTATACTCCAGAGACCAGCAATTCCTAGCGCTCATCCAGCTTCTGTCACTCGCCATCTTCAACTAAAATTATTAAGAGAGCAAATTATCACTAAGTGATATAATATCCTATATTTTGCAAAAATAAATATTTATGATGTATTATGATCTATTATTTTCAAAACAACAAATTATGATGCATTATGGAAGAATCATAAAATTATGTCTTATGCAATTTTATTTTTTTGCCTTATTAGTAAGAAATTATATTATAATTAAATTTTTGGTTAATTATTAATTATTACAATTTTTTTGTAAATCATTTAATTATTTGTTGCTTTTATTTATTCATTATTTAATTAAATATTAATTAATTAAAATATAATTTTTAAATTTATTTAATTATATATTATTATTTAATAAAAATTTTATTATATTTGTATTTTACTTAATTATATTTGATTTAATTAATATCCTAAATTAATTATGTTTTCAACATTACTTAAAATAAACATTAAAGTTTACTTAAAATTTAATTATTATTTTTTATAATTAATGTTAATTTTCCTAAGTTTAACAAAATTTGGGCAACATAACAGCTATATTTTAAACTATCCCAAATTTTTTATAAAACCTGCAAACTACATACAAAAATAAACACAATGTTCCAAGAGCACGCACGACATAAACCAAGGTTAATAACATATAACAAATCTATTTTTTTTTTTAATAACATCAAAACAATTTATTTAATAAATATTTATAAACAAATAGTATTTAATATAAAAATATAAAGTATAATACAAAAATACAATATAATATAATAATCTAATATATATTTTTTAATTTACATATAAAGCATTAAAATAAAATAAAATACATATTCAAATCTGTTTTTCTAATTTTACAAAAAAAATTTAATAAATAATAAAAACATATATTATAAAAATAACTTGAACATAGTAAATAAAAATAAATATATTATAATGGGTCGGGGTCGGCAGTGGCTCCGCTAAGGCAGTGGCTTGGGGTCGGCAGGGCTCGGGGACTCCAAAGAAAAAAAATGAAATTCATAAGAAAAACTAAAAAAAAAAAATACAAAAGTATGGTAAAATTACCTTTGTAATGCCCTAGTTACCCCAAAACAGTTACGGTGAACCGGAAATTTGACTCGCTACCCGAGTCCTTTGGTTAAAAACGTGCTTCTAAGTGTTATTAACAGGCTAAGGTGGAAAACCATTTAATACATAAAACTGTTCATGGGCCCATAAAAAAACTTTTGCAATTTATTTACAACTCAAAAAGGTCATTACTGCTTCAAGTTTACAAACCCGCCGACCTAAGCGGCAAAAATAGGGTAAACTCCCTAGTTCCTCTGAGAACTCCTTGGCCGTGGTGGTCAAGCGGCCGCATATGTACACATCACCACCTAACCTCTCCACTCAAGGTTGGGTGAGCTTTTCTTTCCCTTTACCTACACCACATAGCACCCATGAGCCAAGGCCCAGCAAGAAAACACAGTAATACATATAGATATTAACAACCGATTATTATTATAATCACACAGAGCTTATAGCTCTAGACAGATGAGTGATTCAACACTTGAGGTTCTAGTAAACCATACTAAGTGACTGATAAGCAAGTCACTAATTTAAGCAGATGAGTGACTGCTGGGTAAGTGACTAGCCTTAACAGATGGGTGACTGATGGGTAAGTCACTAGCTTAACAAATGAGAGACTGATGGGTAAGTCTCTAACTTAACAGATGAGTGACTGATGGGTAAGTCACACAAGCGCTTTTAGTTTTCATCGAACTTGAGGTCGGTCCGGCATTAACGCTCTTCTGAGTCATTTAATGCAGATGTCGATTAGATCTAATCTTTATTGGCTTGCGTTGAGCACGCTAAGGCCGTCTTGAATTATGAGTCAGCACTGTGTGACCAATGCCCAGTACCACTGCCGAACTTGACTAATATGTTCCAGCTTCACAGTTGATACTAACACCTTTGCCAAATCTGACTAACTAGTCAGTACCATGCACAAGTGAGCAAGATTTGCTAAACGTTCAATAATAAATCCACATCCACATTTACACATTCAACATGCCTCATGAACAACCATGAATGTCACATATGGGGTGCAGTTCTCTTACCTCTGGTTCGAGCAAGAAATATGATAAGAACAACTCCTGAGAACGATCGACCTTTTGATTCCTTAGCGGTTACCTAATCACAACCAATTATAACCTCTATTAATGAAAATCAACAATGAAAGGTCTTAACCTAAACCCCACTCTCGGGACCTCGAAACATGCCCACACGGTGAGTAGATTTGATCCCGGGCCTTAAGGATTGAAACCCCGAGCCAAAAACCCTTAAAAACACTCAAAACAGGATTCTGGAGGAACAGAGTAGCGCTACTCCCTAGCGCCACAATGCTATACTCAGAACCCCCAAACCGCCCACAGAAATCCTGTGTGCGCTATAGCACCCTCTGATGGGCGCTATAGCGCTACCCCCAGACTGATCCTCCCCTAAAACCTCCTTCTTTGACTCCTTCAATTCCAACCTGGTTCCAATGCTTCCAAACCTCATTTTTAATGCCAAAGAACCCAAAAACCATCCTCACATACCCCAAGCATCACACCCACAAGAACCCTAGAAAAAACTCCCAACAAAACCAATCATTTAACCTAGAAATTCCAACTGAAAACCAAAGCTAAAACAGAGCAAAGCAGGGATTTTAATGGCTAGAAACTTATCTCAAGCTCAGATTATGATACTCTTCAATGGTGGAACACTCTCCCAAACTCTCAAGACTTACTTCCCAAGCTTGAATCCTTAAGAATGGCTCAAAAATCACAAAGAAAACTGAAGGAGAAAAGGTACGGGAAAGCTCTTGAACTATACTTTGTTTTCCTCTTCTTTCTACAGCCTTAATGGCTTATATCTATCGTAGGGGTGAAAAGACCAAAATACCCCTAGGTCTAATAAGGGTTTCTAAAGGCTCCCAAGGGCAAAATTGGTATTTCTGTAACGCCCCAACTCTCGGGACCGTTACGGTGTGCCTTGTAAACAGTGCTAAACTCGCTAATCGAGTCATTTGGCCAAAATCGTGAACTAAGTATGATTAGCAGTTTAGGGATTAAACTTTTTGGTTAAGATGTAACGTTTCACTAGAACGTTTAATATATACATTGGGATCCCGAAAATATAAATTTCAGAGTTTATTACAGAAAATGTTTACAACAGGCCGTTCTAAGCGGCAAAACAGGGTTCAACCCTAGTTCCACTTTAAACCTTGGCCGTGGCGGACGAGTAGCTGCATATGTACACGTCATCACCTAAGCTCTCCAACTCAAGGATGGTCTAGCTTCCTCTTGCCTTTACCTGCACCACATAGCACCCGTGAGCCGAAGCCCAGCAAGAAAACATAACATTTTACATAAACATTATCAAATGATTATCATTATAATCACACTGAGCGTAAAACTTCCAAACCAATGAGTGAACATCACATGATCCAAGAGGGAGAGTGGCTGCTAGGTAAGCCACTAGCCTCCAAGTGCTTATCTCATTCATCGACCCTCGAGGTCGGTCTGGCATTAATGCTCTTTGAGTCATTCAATGCTGATGGTCGATTAGATCTAATCTCCGTTGGCTTGTTTGAACCACGCTAAGACCGTTCTGACTAATAAGTCAGCGCTATGTGACTAGTGTCCAGTATCACTGCCGAACTTGACTAATAAGTCACAGCTTCACAGCTGATACTAACACCTTTGCCAATTCTGACTGACGAGTCAGTGCAACGTGACCAGTGCCCAGTACCACTGCCGAACCTGACTAATGAGTCACAGCTTCACAGTTGATACTAGCACCTTTGCCAAATCTGACTAATTAGTCAGTACCATGCATAAGTAAGCAATGCTATCAATATGTATCATATGCCAGTTATCCAAGAGTAGGGCATTCAGCATGCTTACTAAACAGTTGCTAGCATAATCATGATCATGCACAAACTCAGAGACTCAAGCTCTGGCCACTCCCATATTCATCATTCATGGCATGCCCTAATCATATGTTTCTCGTGCATCACATGCATCAGACTTAATCATCCAGCATGCCTCAATAATAATCATATACAAATGGGCAAGATTGCCAGGCATTTATTATGCTATCTATGTTTACATTTAAACATCCAACATGCATCAATCATAGCCATGCATGTCACATATGGGGTGCAGTTTTCTTACCTTGGGTTCGAGCGAGAATTAATAAAAGAAACGACCTTTGAGAACGATCAGCTTTTAGTCCTTTAGCGGTCACCTAGTCATAACCAAACATAAGGTAACATCAATAAAAATGATCAACTTAAGTTCCCAAATCAATAACTAGCCTCCGGGACATCAATCCCCACTTAACCGGGTACTAGGTACAACCCCGAGGCTTAAGGCTTGAATCCCCAAGCTAAAAACCCCTTCCTTGGCAAAAATGACCTTAAGGGCCGCGACCCTCCTTGGCCATGCCGCGGCCCGCCCCTCAAACAGAGGCGCCCAAACTCAGCTTACTCCAAGGGCCGTGGCTCTCCCTGACCATGCCGCGGCGCAACCTCCAGTTCAGCCAAAATGACAACTCGCACACCAGATTTCTCCCCTGCATTTTTCCTTAGAACCAGCCCCTCAAACCTGTCTCAAATCACAACCTAACACCCAATTAAACCACCAAACATCCTCTACAACCCACCCTCATCAAAACCCAAAGTAAACTTCACCCAAACCTCCATTAATTCAAACTTTCTACAAGTGATTCACAAGTCAAAAGCTAAAACTCAAAACAGAGTATGAACCAGAAATTAATGGTAGAAACTTACCCCAAACAAGATTTGAATCCTTCCCAAGGGTTGAACTCAAGCTAAACCTCCCCAAGCTTGACTCCCTAGCTAGCTTCCTCAAGATAGGCTCTCAAAACTTAAAGAAGAGGGTGAAGGAGGACTTGTACGGGAAGGAAGGGAGAAAGAGAGGATAGGCTCTGTTTTAATATCAATCCACAGCCTTCCAAAATTCCTAAGGCTGATATAAATCTTTAAGGTCAAAAGACCATATTGCCCTTAAGCCAAATAAATCCCTCTAAAAGCTTCCGAGGGTAAAACCGTCCTTTCCCGCCTATCTCGTTAATTATAATTAACGCTCTCCAATTCCCGCTATTCTCAATATTCCCAAATACCAATAAATCATATCCCATTACCCTTTAATTCCCGGTAATGCTCTAATAATTAAATTTACCCTGAGACTCACCCCGAGCCCCGAACTTAAACCCGTTATGACTAGACCGAACACTTACATCTCATGATCGTCTCATGTCGAAAAGCTCGAACCAATCCACCTTATAATGTGGCTATAATTATAATTCACCCATATGCATAAAATTACACAATCATGCCCCCAACGGCCAAATTACCAAAATGCCCTTGCTTTCAAAATATAAGCCCATATGCATGCATTCACCATCATATAATAATATAATTCACATAAACGTGCATATAACCATTAAATATCATAATAAAGCAATTATGGCCCTCCCGGCCTCTTAATCAAGGTCCTAAACCTTATTAGGAAATTTGGGGCATTACAATTTCCCACCTATCTCGTTAATCATAATTAACGCTCTCTAATTCTCGCTATTCTCAATAATCTCAAACATCAACAATTCATATCCTATTACCCTTTAATTCCCGGCAACGCTCTAATCATTAAAATCACCCCAAGACTCATCCCGAACCTCGAACTTAAACCTGTTTTGACTAGACCGCTAATTAATATTCCAAGATCGTCTCATGTCGAATAGCTCGAAAAAACCCACATTATAATGTGGTCTCAACAATAGGTCACCGGCATGCATACAAATATACAATTATGCCCTCAACGGGCCAAATTACCAAAACACCCCTGTAATTAAATGTGGACCCACATGCATGCATTTAACATCATATTATAATGTAATTCTCATAAGCATGCATATTATCAATTAATGGCATAATTAAACAGTTATGACCCTCCCGGCCTACTAATCCAGCCATTCAACCGCATTAGGAATTTCGGGGCATTACAACCTTGGTTCGGCGGATTAGAGGAGGAGGAGGCAGCTCGGGCTCAGGGTGGTGGTGGGTTTTGGGGTGGGCGGTAAAGGAGCCTCGGGGTGGGTTGTCGATGGGTGGCAATGGAGGCTTGGGTTGCCGATGGGGTTACGGATTGGTGGGTTGAAGATGGTTGGAAAAGGAGGCTCGAGGATGGCGATGGAGGGTCGGGGTGGAGATGGGGGATCAAGGTGGTGGGAGGTGAAGAAAGGGAGAGAGAGAGAGAGAGTTGGACAGTTAGAGTTAGAAGAATGGGGAAGAAGGGATCAGTGGCTCTGTAATATCGCTATGACTTTTGTCGGCATGTTTCATTGCGCCGACAAAAGTCAAGCTCAGAAACCCTAATCCAAAATGACCCCGTTTAAATAATAGACACTTTTCCCAGCGCAGTGTAGACTTTTTTCGGCGCAACGAAACGCGCCGGAAAAAGTCTACCCACCAACATTATTTAAAACGTGGGCAAACGGTAATATAAATGTTGACTTTTCCCAAACCGTTAGGTTAAACGTGCCGGTAAAAGTACGTAATAAAGGCCTTTTAAAAGTCTATGAATTTTTGTTTACGCAATTGCGAATTGCGTCTATAAAAGAAACCTTTACCGGCGCAATTTTGATTTGTGCTGGCAAAAATGACCTATGTCAGTGCAAATTAACGTCGACAAAAGATGGAGTTTTTTTCGGCGACTTTCATTAAATGCGCCGGTATAGGTAGCACACATAAATATTCACTACACCAAAATTGTCCTTTAGTGACATTTGCTCTAAAATGTCATAAAAATTAAGTTATAGTGATATTTTTAGAAAACTGCTACTAATTATTCAAACTATTTTAACACAAATTTTAATAATAATTTAGTGGTATTTTTAAAATTTAACACATTATTGGTATAAGATTTGTTCCGCCATTATAAGATAGATAAAAGGATAAACAAACTGGACACTAATCAATTTGTTATGCTTGATCTCAAAACTAACTCTTCGGGCTAAAGGTAATAATCAGGAGGCATGTAGCCGTTAAGTGTGGTGAGAAGGCAACAATGAGGGGGTTGTACCTCTGAAGGTATTTTAGCTGATAACTCATGGAGGGATGAAAAGGAGTTTTCTAGAAGAGTCCTCAAGCGAAAATTTCTCTTTTGAGAGAGTAGCAAGGAAGCTAGTTTTAATCTCAAGCACCAATTTGTGTAACATATTGTGTTGTAGTAAGTTGTGTGTATTGCGGAAGGGGAAGCTCTTAATTTATAGGCAAAGAAGTAGGCTTAAGAACCATTAGAACATTGAAGAATCCCCGAAGGGTGTAAGGACCGTGAGATCAAGTAACGAGACCAGCTCATGAGCTAGGTGTAAAAGGGCTTCACCTAGAAGATTAAAGGGTGATTTTCCCTTAACTGATGTAACCGTATAAGGGGTTAATCCCTTTGATGGATTGACAGACTAGGGTAGCGGGTGGTGTTGTTCTCAAACCTACATGCATGCAACATCCCCTTGCTAATTTTCTAGAATCAATATTTGTTTATCATTGCGCTAGGGATAGTTCATTATAGCAACATGACACTCAGGACTTCAGAACGCGACTCGAGGTAACGGGCCCAACCATTTCTCGTAGTACATGGAGGAGTCTAATGTAACAGTCTGGGAATCTAGGTGTCTTGGTGAGATCTACTAGGCCTGGTGGGATGTCCACACAATTGCTCTAGGTTAGCCACAACACTTGTAAAGGTCCAGGCTCAGCCACCTTGATGCACTTTGGAACCCATTGTATTTTCTAGAAAATTGTGAAATGAGCTTATTCAGGTCAGTGCTCTAGTGACGCTAAAGGCAATTAAGAGAGACAGAGAGAGAGAACATATGGGTCGAAGCTCATTTCATTAATTTAAAATGCAACCAAACAAATAAATGGAATGAAAATTGATTCATTTCTGTCTCATTCTATTCTATTACCCTCAATTAAATAATGCTTGAAAACCTATCAGGTACCAATTGTTCCTTTGATTGTGATTCTTTATGAACTTTTTTTATTTCATTGAATGATCTGAAACAAGACTTTCTTAGTTATGTTGCTCTGAATATGTGCATATAAGAGCTCAGTATCATGTTAGAATATTAACACTATAGAATAACTTCTTTTGAGTTTCATATTATTGATGAGCCAATAAACCGTATAGAGGCACAAGAATAAGTTTAATTAATTTGGTCATTTAATTCAGAAATTGGTATACACTTACTGCAATTCACATTGATATTTGTTAAAAAAATGACATCATTAAAGATGTTTAGTTTCATTCTTTTTTGTTTCTTTCTCAGGTTTGTTGATTGATAGAGAGGGAGTAGTCATGGGGAAGACGGAGGAGAGAGGGAAAAAAAAATGTTACTTTGGAAATCTTGGCTCGGGTTGTAGTTTTTGGTTCATGTTGTTGTGGCAATCTGATTTTTCTTTGTTTCAATCTGTTTTTTTTTTCTTTTTATTTTGGGTTTTTGTTCTTGATTTGGATTGTACGAATAGTGATTTATAGTAGTGTATAATTATTTGGGAATATTTTAATTTTCTATTAGTTTTGATTTTGATTTTGTTTGTCTCTTTAATTCAATTATGGGTTTTGTGTTTAACTCAATTCTAGGTTTGAGATTTGATTTTTTTTAAACATAATATCTGCATCAATGTAAAATTGACACAAACGATGCATAAATACTAAGGTGGTTTGTGTTAGTTAGGTTTGCTTCGGTTACCAACTGTCACAAATGCTAGAAAGGTTTGCATAACAAGATTTTGCATTATTTTTAAAACTGACGCAAAAAATTATTTGTATTTTTTGTAATAGTAAATAATGTGTAACTCATTTCACCCCGACAATTCAAGATGATTTGCCCCTACTGAAAATTATTAGTGGCTAGTAATTCTTTAGATCATTATCTATGAGTATTAAAATATTTATGAACATTTTCTTCAAAAAAAAATCTTTTATGAAAATAATATAGTTTATACTAAAAATATAAAGATACATATAGTATTTAATATAATAAATGTATTTATTATTTAATTTAAAATATATTTTGATTATGTATATATGAATATGAATTTATGTGTATATATTTTTTTTAAAAATTAAAAAATGATAGAAAAATGAATAATTTTTTATATTTTTAAATGTCGAAAAATTAAAGGTGGTTTTCTTTTTAATTTTTAATTTTGATTTCTTGAAAGAGTAAATTGAAAAAGGAAAAAATAAATTAAGAAAGAACATGACTGAATAATTAATAAATTGGAATTAACTATTATAATAAAAATTTTGAATTATAATTATTTTTGTTTTTTTTTCTTGTAAAATCAAATAAATGAACTAACCTTTTGATTGATTATTTTCGGAAAAAAAAACTTGGGAAAATTACATCATTTACGGTAATTAAAAAAAAAGTTTGATTTATATGGTAATATAAAATAATTACCAAAATATGGTGAATTTACACCACCACATATATTTTCTCTATTATTAACTATAAATTTGTTCTTCTACTTTTTTTATTTTATTGTCTTAGTATCATACACAAAAATTCTAATTAAATATGGACTTTTTCACTTTTTTTATTCTCTCCATTAATATTACTTTTTATAATTAATTTGTTTACAGTCGTATTTTTATTTAAATTGATATAAATAATATTTTAATTTTATTATATATATATATATGGAAGACTTCTCAATAGTTACCACTCATAGATGTGTGCTAATAATTATGATGATGTAGCAACATAGTAACTTGGTATAGCAAGTCACCATAAGGTAAAAAAAAAATTTCTACATTAATTTCGAATTTAGTTTTTTTTTTTTGCATAATTAATGTTGTTTCCAATCAATGAGAGGCACTAACTATATTTAGAAATTAACATGCATTTGAAAAATGAAAAGTTTACAATATTATATTTTTATAATAAATACACGTTTTTTATCAGGTAACCCTTCCAAAAATTTGAAAAAATCAAAATTTCTTTTTAGAAATATTAATTAATAACTATAAATATGGATCGTTGATCTTAATCCAAAGGTTAATATTAAAGTAATCATCCATGGGTAGTAACCATTAAAAGTGCACCCATATATATATTCATAAAAATTTGTAACATATGTTAATAGTAGTAGGAGATAGTGATAAAAATATTATATTATTTTGAAAATCATAGTTAGTCCTATCTCAACACTCAATATTAAACTAAAATCTTAATCCAGTCAAAGTTTAAGGTTTGTTGCAAAAATATATTTTAAAGTTAAAAAATTAGTTTTGTAAATTTTTGTATATGTTAAATAAATATATAAATATTTATGTAAGTGTTAGTTACAAAAATAAACTTCTTGATTGTGAAATTAGTTTTGCAAAGTCTTGTTACGAAAATGTAAAACTTGTTTAAAAAATTATTGTAATTCACTACTCTGTAACTGCATTTTATATAAATATATATATATAATAAAGCGTTTTATAAATAATGAATATCTTAAATTTATATTTTTAAGTTCTATAATATAAATTTGATGGTTCCTGTAATTTTTTAGTACAATATTGTAACATATGGAAAAATATAATATTTTTATGTACATTTTGGTTACGATTCCTTAACTATAAATTATTTTTGTAAATGTTAATTACAAAAATATCTTTTCTAGTTATGAAACTAGATTTGTAAACTATTATTACAAAAATAAAAATTAGTTACGAATTTGTTCGTAAGTTTTATGTACAAAAAAATACAATTCTAAAACTGATTTTTGTAAATATTATTTACAAACATGTAACAGATATTTATAATTATGTAACAGATATTTACAAGTTTATAAATGTTGATCACAAAAAATTGTATTTTAATGCTTTTATTTACGTTTTGAAAGCCACTCCGTATTTACACTTTTGTCACTCTGTATTTTTATCCAAAAATTTCATATTTTTGAGATGCACCGTACTTTTCATATTTTTTTTAACTTTTAGTGTATTTTTGTAGATTTTCAAAAAAAAAAAAAAAACTTTAGATTGATTATGATCTCATTATTAGAAACAATACATTGCATAAAGTAATTTTTTTATCATTACAACAGAAGAACCAAGGCAAACTTTTTTTTTTGTTCTTTCGTCACTCTCTTTTCTTGTCAAATCCCCATAAAATTAAAAACATTTATTTTCACAGCTTTGAAAAAAAATTATAAGCATAAAATTAACCATCAAGAAAAAATTATTAATTTCTTTCCCACCCCTCTACATTCTTATTTATTAGTTTTTTCTATTATTTTTAATAATATTATAGTCTTCCGCATACATATTTCAATCCTCCATATTTATATTATTATTTTTTTTTTTTTTACTTTCAACTAATAACCTAATATTTTGAATATTTATATTTAATGTGGCGAGATGGGGTGTGTTAAGAAATAGGGCTTTGTAGTTTTAAATTATACGAGGATACTTATGTCAGCTTATATGAGATTATATTTGTAAATAATTATTTAATTATTGAAAAAGGTGTGACAATAGATATGAACCTTTTATTTTCTCTATAAACACTACAAGAAATATATTCTTTAGCAGCGATGAAATAGCATTATTAGCGGCGAGAAAGTTTGGTCGCCGCTGATATCAAATCGGGTAATTTTTTTTGATAAAAATATTATTTGTAGCGACATTTTTAATATTAGTGGCGACAAGTTGCCACGTCAATAAAAAATATCAGCCGCGACACGTGTCGCCGCCAATAGTCGTCCCGATATTAGTTTTAAGCCTCGACTTGTCCTCCCCCATTCCCTTTTTTTTTTCTACAAAATCGCTCCTCTCCCCGAGCCACCCTCTCCCTCTCCCCCAACCACCCTCTTCTGGAGCCCATCCACCTTTTCCCCTCCGCCCCTCCGCCCCCACCCTAAGCTCGCCCCTCCGTCCCCACCCCAAGCCCGAGCCGTGCCCCTCTGTGCCCCTATCCCGAGCCCGAGTCACACCCCTCTGTGCCCCTTCGGCTTGTCAGCCTTCACCAAGCCATCCCGACACGCCAACACCAACTTTGCCATATCTCAACCTTCGACCCAGCCATATATGTATCAATGGTTGATGCCTCCGTACCCTTAGGCTTATCATTCTCATATGAGCGAACATTCGTCCCATCCCCCACCTCCTCATATGAGTGGATCATTGTCTCAACCTCCGCTATATCCTTATTCATACATGTATGGACCTAGAGGATAATCGTTACCTCCACAGTATCCATGGGCGATGCCTCTGTACACACCACAGGCACCACAACCACTGTAAGCACCAGAAGAAGGGGGCAATACGAAGTACGCTGAGGGTTGAGATGTTGTGTATATTATTGTATTAAACAATAACTTTTAATTAATATATTATTGTATGAATATTTAATTTGGATAATATTGTATTAGTTGTGTAATTTGAATAAATTATTAATTTTATGCATGTTTAATTTTAATATTATTATTTTTAGGCATACTCAATTTTGATATTATAAATTAAAAAAATATTATTTAAATATTTTATTTTTTAATTTTATAAAAGTATTAGGGGCAACAAATATCGCCGCTAGTATTATATTATTAGGGGCAAAATATGTTTTGGGAATCACGATTATTATGGGCAACATTCAATTTATTAGAGGCGAAACTGTCGCCGCTAATACTCAATATTAGCGGCAACTAAGCTTTTTAGTCGCCGCTAATAATTGACATTAGTGGCTACATGTCGCCCCTAATGATTATCAACGATGGCTTTGGGTCTTATTAGGGGCGACATCCGTCACCCCTAAAAACCCTTTTGTTGTAGTGAAATAAGGATCAAATTTTCGTATAGAATGTTGTATTTAATATTATTAAAATTGATAAGATATCGATGAAAGCAAATTGTGTTAGAGAATATAAATTTTAATGGAATATATAGAAGCCAAAATAAAACTCTAACCTAGTAATTATAAGGGACAAGGTGATAGATTAAATAAATGTTACAAGTCAATCGCTAAAAGTACAAATAAATAGAAGGGTAAATATTCATTTGGTACCTATGTTTTATCAAAATATGCACTTGGTACCCTTTGTTTTGGATAATGACCACTTGGTACCCTCTCTTTGCAAAACTACCCATTTTGGTATTTTGAGTGCATTTAAAACTTTAATATTCTCAAAATACCATCATTTAAATATATAATCAAATTATTATATATCTTATTATATTTATTTAATAATAATAAAATAAATTATTTAAAATAAATTATAAAAATATATTTTTTTCTGTCTCTCTCCCCCCTCAATTAAGAGCCACCCCTACCCCCCACAACCCCCCTCTGACCACCCCGCAGGCAACCCCCCACTCTAGTCCCAAGCCTCCAGTCTGACCCAACAGCCTCACCATCCTGAGCTCCCCCCCCAATGGTGATACTAAGAGAAAAAAAGAAAGAGGACAGAGAGAGAAAAAAGAGAGAAAATTTAAAAATATAAATTATATAATAATCTAATTAAATATTTAAATGGAGGTATTTTGGGAATATTAAAATTTTAAATGCACTTAGGGTACCAAGGGTACCAAGTGTGTATTTCGACAAAACACAGGGTACCAAATGACTATTTACCCTTCTATTTATTTGTACTTTTAGTAATTGACTTGTAACATTTTTTTAATCTATCACCTTGTCCCTTGTAATTTCTTGCTTAGAGTTGTATTTTGGCTTCTATATATTCCTTGTAATGATGCCGACGTGTGGGAGGTGGTACTGCTGCTTGCGGCGGCGTGTGGGGCCCACGCGCAAGGACTTTCACAACTGGATTTCGGGGGAACGGAGATCAACGACTGAGGATTCTTTTGGCGTGGGTGCATGAGAATTGTAAACCAACGGAAATAGGGTTTCCGAAATAAACCCTAAAATAGACTAAGCCCTAATTTACGTTTATACAAAACCCCAAAAGAAAAACCCTAATTTTGTAGCAAAATTCAAATTTTAAAAACTAAATGCTTTGATACCATGTAAGAAGAGGTGAAGAGAATTGTATTAACTTATATTTCATTGAGAAATAAAAATTTGTTTATATACAAACTAGGGAAGTTATTTTAGGATAATAGGAGAATATAGGAAACTAATTAATCTTAATTTATAGCTTATTTTTACAGCTAATATATACAGCTAACACTACCTTTTAGAGATAGTTCGTCGTTGCTAACACGGCTGGTGCATTAGGAGCTAATCTCAGGTCTACTGTTCTGACTCGAGTGGGCTGGATCTGCAGCAACCTTGAGGACTCCGATTGGGAGTTCTTAAAGAGTGACAACTCCACCTACATTTTTTATGGGGGTGAGGAGTTGGTAGTATCGGTAAGTATCGTTGAGCTTGAAACTTTTCATTGTTTATCTATTTTTCCTATACTCGTGCTAACACTTGATATTTTTCAGGGTCCTCTTAGCCTTCATTGGCAAAACCATTTATTGACTGCTTAGGTGGAAACCAGTCATAAGTTATCTATCGATGCAAGGCTGCTCAAACCAAAGCATAGGATCAAATCAAAGTTATAGAGGGAAATTCTGAGACTGATCTCACGAAGGTGAAGAGGGCTCGTGATGAGGCGGCGGCCAAAACTACCTCTGCGGAGGCTGAAGTTGAAGGCCTTAAGGATGAGCTCGATCATGTGAAAACCGAGCTCAAAACTAAAAAGTTTGAGTTCGACACTCAAAAGTCAGAGCTCGAGTGCTTGCAGAGTCAGAATTCCAAGCTTGAGGATGATAAGAAGGCCACTTACGAGGTGATGGAGAAAGAGAAGGCACGACTCCTCAAAGAGTTTAACACTAAGAAGGATGCTTCAACTGACAAGGCCATGTATAGAATATGGTCCATGAATCCTAACATCGATACCTCCTTCTTGGGACCCAAACAAGAGGCTTTCCTTGAGACATGGCGAGCTCGTCTTACAGCTGAGGAGGCTGCTCAAACCATGACACACGAGGCTAGTTCCAATGAGGAGCAGGGCGAGGAGGTGGATTTTGGAGCTGCCAATTGAATCTCTCTTTGTTATGTCTCATCAGGGCTTCGACCCAATTTTTTGAATGTAATTATTTAAGGCCCTGGTAGCCGAGACAATTTACAACTCGAATTTTTGAGTTATTTTATTTTTCTTATTTTGAAGTAGTTTTACTTTAAGAACAACTATTTGCTAGCACTTATGCTTTTATAATTGCATGCACAAATTTACTAAGTGTTGAAACTTTTCGAGCTTATAATATTTATTGTAGTTATTATTACTTGTTGACTCGTACAAGTAATGTTGAGCTTTTTATGCATTTTATACTTGTCATATATAGTTTATATGACAATTATAATCGAATTGAAACTTGTTAAAACAAGTTGGATTACTTTAAATCTGCTTGACAAAAATTTGTGATAATAGTTTTGAAGTTAGCTTGGTTTTTTAACATGCTTATAAATTAAAACCTATAATTTTTACAAGTTTTTTTTGATTTGTTGCTTTTCAACTCGTTATTATTTCGAGCTTACGAAAATGTGCGAAGTTATTCCCTTGCACCTGTTTCCATTTTTTTTTTTTTTTTACTTATTTTTTTTTCAGCTTATGATATGGTTATTTCCTGTACCATATATGCCCCCCTTTAACTCCTAAGAATGTAATCTTAGGTTGTTTTGTTATTGACTTGCAAGCAAAAAGTTAACAAATAAAATGAAAATGGAAATAAAGATAATTTTATTATCATTACTTGAATAAATATATCACTTGGTTACACAATAATAAAATCTTCCATAACTTAATGATAATAAGGTCGCATATGTTCACTATTCCAAGCTCGTGGGATTAATTCCCCGTTCAATTAAGCCACCTTATAGACACCTGGTCAGAAGATTGATTCGATTTCATATGGCATTTCCCAATTTGCCCTAAGCATACCAGCTGGTGGATCTCTTCCTGCCAAAAATACTCTTTTGAGTACCAGATCTCCCACTCCGAATTGCCTGTCTCGAACCCTCTTATTAAAATAACTTGTGGCACATTGTTGATACGAGGCATTTTTTAATTGAGAATCTTCTCACTTTTCCTCCAATAAGTCTAAGGAGTCTTCGAGTTGTAAATGGTTTAAGTTCTTTTCATACGCCTCGTGCCTTAATGTCAACATTTTTACTTCGATTGGTAGCATTGCTTCACAGCCATAGGCTAGTGAAAAGGATGTATTCCATGTCGCAGTTCAACCTATTCTTCTGTAGGCCCATAGTACTTGTGATAATTCATCAAGCCATTTTCCTTTGTATTCTTCGAGCCGCTTTTTTATGGAACTTTTCAAAGTCTTATTCATAGCTTCGACCTGTCCATTTGCCTGAGGGTGCGCCACGGAGGAAAAAAAATTTATGATCCCATTTTTTGACAAAATTGTGTAAATAGTTCACTATCGAACTGAGTTCAATTATCTGAAACAATCTTTATCGGGATCCTGTATCTGCACACAATATTTCTTACCACGAAATCCAAAAGCTTTTTTGAGGTGATCATGGCTAGTGACTTGACTTCGGTCCATTTCGTAATGCAATCAACTGCAAACACAACATACTTAACTCCACCTCGCCCCATTGGTAACGATTCTATGAGGTCTATGCCCCATACTGCAAACGACCATGGGGAAGTCAACATTATGAGCTCGGTCGAGGGAGCTCGAGGTATCGACGCGAACCGCTGGAATTTGTCACAATGTTTAACAATGTGTGAGTACATCAGCCTTCAGTGTCGGCCAAAAATATCCTTGTCTTCTTTGAGAGGATATGCCCCCTGTGTGATCTCCATAAAATCCTTCATGGATTTCTTCAAGGATTTTTCTAGATCCAGGCGGAGCTACACATCGCAACAGAGGCATGGAGTAACTCCTTCAGCACAACTTTCCAGCCAAGATTGTATATCTTGGAATTTTGTACAATAGCTTTCAAGCCTCATTCCGTTCTTTAGGTAGACTTCTGGTTTCGAGGTAATTGATTATGGGTGTCACCCATGTTGGTTGTGAATATCTCATTTCAACATCAACTGTTTCTAGCTTGGAAATAGTAGGTTGTGGCAGGAATTCCACGGAACCATGTTTAGTGTGTCAACCTCCCTAGTTGTTGCAAGTCGAGCCAATGCATCAGTGTTTGAATTTTGTTCTCTTGGAACTTGTTCGATCACTTTTTCTAAGTAGGCAACCATCTTTGTCCCTCGAGCTTGATACTCACCTCGTGCTTGGTTGACAGCAAGCTAAGAATTGCTATAGCAGTGTATGGCCTCTTAGTTCTCGTGCCATGTGGAGCTCTGCTAGCAATGCTTCATATTTTGCCTCGTTATTGGAGGCATTGAATCCAAATCTCAACGCAGAATAAAACTTAAGTCCTTTGGGGTTATGAATATTATTTCTGCCCTCGATCCATTATCGTTTGATGATCCATCAACGTAAAGTTTCCACAACTCTCGGGCTGGGGTTATTACTTCCTCGTCGTAGATACTGGTACATTCAGCTATGAAGTCGGCTAATGCGTCGCCTTTAATCGTTGTTCTCTAGTGATAAGTTATCTCGAACTGCCCATGTTGGACTGCCCATTTTAATAGCCGTCTTGGCATTTCTGGTTTTGCCAATACTTGTCTTAAAGGTTGGTCAGTAAGAACATGTATTGGATATACCTGGAAGTATGGTCTTAACTTCCTCGAAGCGTGTACAAAACATAGTGCTATTTTATCCATCATTGAATATCGTGATTAAGCTCCTAGCAGTCTTTTTTGATGTAGTACATCGGTCATTGTACCTTTTTTTCCTCTCAAACTAACGCTGCGCTAATTGCATGCTCAGTTATTGTGAGGTATAGCTATAGTACTTCACCCAAAACAGGCTTGGATAAATATGGTGGTTCTGTGAGGTGTTTCTTGAGAGCCTGAAAGGCTACCTCGCACTCCTCTGTCGACTCAAATTTCAGGCCCTCTCTTAAAAGGTTAAAAAATGGCAGACATTTGTTAGTTGATTTTGAGATAAACATGTTTAAAGCTAAAATTCGTCTAGTTAAACTTTGGAAATCCTTGTATTTTTGAGGTGAAGGCATTTCAATTAGAGCCTTGATTTTGTCTTGGTTTTCCTCGATTCCCCAAGCATTCACTATAAATCTGAAGACTTTTTCGGAAGAAACTCCGAAGGAGCACTTTTACGAGTTAATCTCATATTGTATTTTTTGAGTATAGTGAAACATTCTTTGAGGTCCGTAACATGGTTATTGGTGTGTTTGGATTTGAATAAAATGTCATCCACGTACACTTCCATGTTATTTCCGATCTGCTTGGAAAACTTACAGTTTACGAATCTTTGGTATGTTGCTCCAGCATTTTTTAATGCAAAGGGCATCATGTTGAAGCAATATAGTCCTTTATCTATCACAAAGCTTGTGTGTTCCTAGTTGGGAGCATGCATGGATATCTGGTTATATCCATAATAGGCGTCCATAAACAACATAACATTATGTCCCGAGGTTGCATCAACGAGCTGGTCAATTCAAGGAAATGGAAAATAGTCCTTTGGACATGCCTTATTTAAATCTGAATAGTCAATGTAGGTTCTCTATTTCCCGTTTGGTTTGGGAACTAAAACTGGATTTGGCTATTCAATCTGGATAATATGCTTCTCTTATAAAGCAATTGGCTTTTAACCTGTCCACTTCCTCCTTCAAGGCTTGCTTCCTTTCATTATCCAGGAGCCTTCTTTTTTGTTGTTTCGCAGGAAAGCTTTTATCTATATTCAAAGCATAACTGATTATATAGGGATTGATTCCAATCATGTATGCCCGGGACCAAGCAAAAGCATATTGATTTTCTTTTAAAAATCGAGTTAATTGTAATTTAGCCTCTCTAGCGAGGGTTTTTCCAATTTCCACCACCTTTGTTGACCTCTTCCTCTCATAGAAATGCTATATCATTCCCGAGCTGCCAGCCGATCTCTTTTCAACGTCCCAATTCTACTTGGAGTTGTGAATTTTTACCGCTAAGTGTCGTATTGGCGTTGCTGCCCCCAACCCAATTAGGGCTAGTCTCCCAAGCTGAATATTCTAGGCAAAGGGTCTATCAACAACTATGAACTCGAACATCTTAGTCACTGAGACTGGATACTCCCCTAGTGTTATGGGGAGTTCGATGGCCCTTGTGCTTGCTATCCATTTTCTTGAAAACTCATACAAGGTAGTTGCACAAGCCTGTAAGTCTCGAACTGATAGGCCCATTTTCTCCACCGTAATTTTATACAAGATGTGCACCGAGCTCCCATTATCAATTAGTACCCAGTGAACCCTTTTATTGGTGAGCTGGAAGGTGATAACCAAGGGGTCATTGTATGGGAACTGTACATGGGAGGCATCTTCCTCCATAAAGGTTATTGGCTGGGTTTCGACCCATTGTTATTTTAGAGCTCGGGGCTTTGGAACATATTGTAACGCCCCAAACTCCAGGGACCGTTACAGTGTGCCTTGTAACCAGTGCTAAACTCGCTAATCAAGTCATTTGGCCAAAATCGTGTAACTAAGTATGATTAGCGGTTTAGGGATTACAATTTTTGGTTAAGATGTAACGTTTCATTAGAACGTTTACTGTATACATTGGGATCCCAAAAATATAATTTAAGAGTCTATTACAGGAAAATATTTACAACATGCCGATCTAAGCGGCAAAACAGGGTTTAACCCTAGTTCCTCTTTCAACCCTCGGCCATGGCGGTCGAGCAGCCGCATATGTACACGTCGTCACCTAAGCTCTCCGACTCAAGGATGGTCCAGCTTTCTTTTGCCTTTACCTGCACCAAATAGCACCCGTGAGCCGAAGCCCAACAAGAAAACTTAATAGGCTCAAGAACAGTAATAACATGTCATCAAGTCATAAGGCACACGCCTAGCAAATATAGCCATATTCCAGCAGACAACAGATCCATGTAATGTTGAGTATAACACATCAACCAATGACCATAATAGTCATCCAGGGCTTTTAGCCCAAACAAATAGGTGACATTCGCAATAGTCACTGAATTAGGTCTAGCTCCTTTTAGCCTTGTGACGATAGGGTCACCAGGGCTTAACAGACAAGTGAACTTTTATTAGTTCAAAAAGGATAGGTGCATGGTGACTAGTCACCAACATAATCTTCCTCATGACCATAGAGTCATAACTTTGGAACATCGTTCCCTAGCCATGTGACAAACGGTCACCTGGGCCTTAGGCCCTGGCTCTGAGTAACTAGTCCTACACTATCCAAGCGCTTATAAGTTCATCGACCTTAGAGTCGGTCCAGCGTTAATGCCTTAGAGCCATTCAATGTTGATATCGATTAGATCTAATCTTCATTTGGCCCTGCGTTCATGACGCTATGCCATTTCTGACTCTTAGGTCAGTATCCCTGACTAGTCAATGCCATATACAAGTAAGCAATGCCACCAAACATATATCACATATCCAATATCCGAATACAAGGCATTCAACATGCTTACTTAATAAATACTAGCACAATTAGGATCATGCATAAACACAGAGGCTCAAGCTCTGAACAATATCATACTCAGTATACAAAGCATGTCCTAATCACATGTTTCTCGTGCTTCATATGCATCGTATTTAACCACTTGACATGCCTTTACAATAATCATGCATGCCACATTTAATAGTCCAACATGCATCAATAATAACCATGCATGTCACATATACACGGAGTGCAGTTTTCTTACCTCCGGTTCGAGCAAGAATTAGAACAAGAACGATCCTTGAGAACGATCGATCCTTAATCCTTTAGCGGTCACCTAGTCATAACCAAACATAACCTCCGATTAATGAAAATTATGAAAGATAGGGTCTTGATCTAAACCCCACTCTCGGGACCTTGAAACATGCCCACACGGTGAGTAGATTCGATCCCGAGCCTTAAGGATTGAAACCCCGAGCCAAAAACCCTTAAAAACACTTAAAACAGGGTCTTGAAGAAACAGAGTAGCGCTACAACGCTACTCTCCTAGCGCCCCAGCGCTCTTCTCAGAACCACAAACCGCCCCTCACTCCCTGCAGGTAGCGCTGTAGCGCCCTATACTGGGCGCTGTAGCGCTACCTTCAGCCAGAAAATTCCCAGAAATCACCTCCTTCGATTCTACTATTTCAAACCCAAATCAAAAGCTTCCAAACATCAAATTCAGTCCTAAATGAACCCAAATACCACCTCCACATGACCTAGGCACCACAACCCCAAGACCCCTAGCCAAAACTCCAATTAGTTCCCAACTTTCCAACTCAAAAACCAGCTGAAACTTAGCTTGGTAAACAGAGCAAAAGCAAGAGTTCTATTGGCTAAAAACTCACCTCAATCTCAGCAACACACCCTCTTCAACGGTGGAGCATAACCCTAGCTTATCCCAGCTTGATTCCTTGACTTGATTCCTCAAACAAAGCTTGAAAATCCAGAGAGAAATGAGGGAGAAAACCTATCGGGAGAGAAGGAGAAAGGAGACTCTGTTTTTGTTACTTTTCTACAGCCTTAATGGCCGATATAAATCCTTTAGGGGGAAAAGACCTAAATGCCCTCAAGTCTAAAATAAAACCTTAACATCCACCAAGGGCAAAACCGTCCTTTCGCACCTATTTCGTTAATCATAATTAACACCCTCCAATTCCCGCTATTCTCAATATTATCACATACCAACAATCCATATCCCATTACCATTTAGTTCCCGGTAATGCTCTAACCATTAAACTCACCCCGAGACTCACCCCGAGCCCCGAACTTAAACCTGTTATGACCAGACCGAACACTTGCATTCCATGATCGTCTCATGCCGAAAGACTCGAACAAATCCACATATAATGTGGTACCATTCAAAACTCACCCACATGCACAAAAATACGCAATTACGCCCTCGACGGGCCAAATTACCAACATGCCCTTATAATTAAAATACACCCATATGCATGCATTTATCATCATATAATAATATAATTCACATAAACATGCATATGATCATTAAATAACATCATAAATCAATTATGGCCCTCCCGGCCTCCTAATCAAGGTACTAACCCTTATTAGGAAATTCGGGGCATTACACATATGGTGAACCTGTTAGGATTTATGCCCTAAATGCATGTAAAGACATTTTATTGATTTAAATAAAAGTACAATTTTATTATATTTGAATAATTTATATGAATATCAAGAAAATTTCATATTCATTTATGAGGATATGTGTAACAAGCACCGTACTTAACAAACATATATATATATATATAGTGTAAAACAAAATTTATATTTGAATGCAGAAAGAATGAAATTCTGAATTTACAAAAACTTTATTAAAAATACATAACTTATTTTTCGTAACTTCAAACCATACAACATTCACACCCAAAAAATTTATTTTACATACTACTTTTAATAATTTTATTAATAATTTATGTGATGTTATTATACCTTATCATAGAACTATGACTGTATCCAACCAATAAGCTTTATTGCTTTACGTATAATATAAAGTTCACAAAATACTTTTAAATAAAATATAATTATAAAATCAAGTTTCTCGCTTATTTATAAAATATAGCATAATGGAACTCCACTCCCTTCAGGTCAGCCCCATATGTATAGTCATGTTGGCTCAACATATACTCATCAGTAATTTATACTTAGGGCATCTTACCTACAACACAAACATTATTTGATGAGCTAAGACTCAGTAAGTAGAATAACTACCTCATATGGAATAAAATAAACGTGCAACATGTTATGTACTTTCTTTCTTTCACTTTAATCTTTTCACTTTCCTTTCTTTGGGCCCTAGAGGATGCTACTACTTTTCATAATATAGGGAATCACATTCCCACCTAAACATAAACACGATAATAGGGACTTTCTCCCTCATATACATTCATTATATAGGGAAGTACGTCTCTGTTATTACATTTTGGGACATACGTCTCCCAAGCAGCACCTCTAATTTAATGCTTTCAATAACTTATTTGTAAACATTAAGCATGCTTATGCCTAATATATATAACATGCTTGAAAATAACTTATGCATAAAAACAATATGCTAGAATAATATGTAAAGCAAATAAATGCACATAAGATGTAACGTCCCAAATTCTCTAATAAGGCTTAGTGCCTTGATTACTGTGCCAGGAGGGCATAATTGGATTTTTATGTGTTAATTGTGATCATACCTGTGTGATTATGTGATATGACTGCTTATGCATGTTTAAGTGCATTAAATGTGCTTATAGGTCCGTTTCTGTTAAAAATGACATTTTCGTAATTTTGACTCGTTGAGAGTATAATTGTAAATTATATGTGCTTTGTGAGTGGGACCACATTATTATGTGGATATATTTGAGATGTGTGGCACGAGGCGATCCTTGTGAACAATTTGGCAGAAAAGTCACAACGGGGAGTTACACCCATCTCGGGGTGAGCCTAGGGGTATTTTAGTAATTTGGTGAGTTACTAGGGATATTAGAATATGAATCATAATTGGGGGAAAAATAATAGTATTTGGAAGATTAGTGAGATAAATTGGGAAACTTAAGTGGAATTTGAGGTTTAGTGGGAAAATGAGGCAAATGACGATATTGCCCTTGGGGGCATTAGAGAACCAAAGTAAAGGCTAGGTTATTTTGGTCTTTTCCCTAGCCTTGGATTACCTTAGTTACTAGAGATTCCTGTAGAAGCTAAGGATGAAATCAGAAACACATTCTCTCAGCAGCTCTCTTTCTCTCTCTATCTTGTTTCTCTCTTTCTCTCTTGAAGACTTGGGTTCTTTGAATTTTTGGAGGAAATAGGCTTGGAAAATCTAAGGAGCTTAGAGCAAGGATTGTTTTAAAGGTAGTTTAGGATCGAAATTCACAGCTGAGGTAAGGAATTGTACTTTGTTTTTTTTTTTTTTTATGAAATTTTGTTATAGTTTAAGTTTGGTTGAGTTTTAAACTTTAGCTTGGGTTTTGAGATTTGGTAAGGATTTGGTTTGGTTTTTGGGGTATAAATGTTTATTATGTTGTGTTAGTAAGAGTTCAAGGCTTAGTTGGGAACTTTGGAGAAACTTTGGGACTGTTTTTTGAGGTTTAGCTTCAAAGGAAATGGCTGGTAAATGTTGGAATTTTTTTTATTCCCAAGGTCGCACCACGGCGCTGTTCATGGAGTGTCGTGGCCCCCAGGAACTCAGGGGCTAGGGCGGTTCTCTGAATCACCTTAGCATTGCGGCGCTGGGTGGGCTGTGCCACAGTGCATGTCTAGAGAAACAAGGGTATTGGATCTCTGACTTGTAGAGAGTCGCGACGCTTGTGAGGGGTGTCGCGGCTCAAATTGGGGATTTTGGCCAAATAGTGTTTTTAAGCATGAAAACTCAAACCTAAAGTCTCAGGAAGGATTTTAATATTCAATTTAGAAGAATTCGAGGTCCTGGAGGCTAGGAATAAATCTTGAAGCTTTTAATTAGTTTAGTTCTTGATGATTACCTGTTATTATGTTGTGACTAGGTTTTATCGTTAGGCTCGGGAGTAAGGATCGTGCTCGGGGTCACCATACGCAATTTTCTTGGAACTCAAGGAAAGAAAACTGGTATATGCACATAGAGCTATTGGTTGGGATGCTTATTAGCTCTGAATTAGTATGCTTATTAGCTTTGAATTGCTATGCTTATTAGCCTTGAATTGATATGCTTATTACCTTTGAATTGGCATGCTTATTAGCCTTGAATTACCTGTGATTGTACGATATGACTGATGCTTGGCCATCACATTGAGTGTGAGGCCAATCGACAAAGCATGCGGAACGCTGGTCGTGAAAGCAAGTTCATTTGGAGTTGTGGCCCCTACTTGCCCATCATGAACCGTGAGCTGAGTGCCTGCGTACGCACCTCGCTCAGTTGAGCTGATCGACAGGGCTTTCTTTCTGGGCCACTTAATTGATTATCTGACTGAGAAGAGTATTCTTTGGCAAACTGTAGAATGTGTTTACAAATTATATGATTGGAATGATTTCATCTGTTATTTTTTAAACATGTAATTAATTCTTTGAATATTTGTATTATTGTTATACTCTGTGCGGTTTTCTTGCTAGGCCTCGGCTAACAGGTGCTCTATGGTGGAGGTAAGGGCAACAGTAAGGTGGACCAGCTATGAGTTGGAGAGCTTCAGGGGCAGTGTGTACATATGTAGCCTGCTCGACCGCCACGACTGAGATTGCTTGGGAGGAACTAGGGTTGAACCCTATTTTGCCGCTTAGGACGGCTAGTTTGTATTTTATTTGTCTTTTATGAGTCCGTAAAAACTTTTTGGAATCCCGTGTGTAAACTAAACACTGTTAATGAGAAATGATTACTTCGTTGACCAAAAGGTTTTAATACCTAACCTTGCCAAATGACTCACTTAGCGAGTTAAGCACCATTTTAAACACACAATGTAATGGTATTGGCAAACCAAGGCGTTACATAAGACACATCAAAGACTTGTGTTGTAGATGAGGATTCTACTTACCTCGCGCCCTAATAAAACAACCGAAATGGTTAGCTTCCTAATAAAAACACAAACTATTAACTTACATAAAATCTACATGATATAATTTTAGTTTATAATTGTTATTATTCCCTTTTCCCTATTTTATTATTTATTTTATGTCGAGACGTATGGTCGTGCTAAAATTGTCCATGGCAAGATCCCAGTCTAAAGGTCTTGGTCATGGTCATGGTCATACGGAAATGTCCAGGTCATAATACCAGTCCATAATAATAGGGAACAAGGTCGTATAATAAAAGTCCATATAATAGTCACATAAGGGTATAAAAAGTACATAATAGTCCAAAGTGTGACCATAGCCTATATAAATTTTAGTATTATAATGACACATTAAAAATATTTTATATTTCAATTTTGGCATTGTAATGGCATAGTAAAATAATCTATATATAAATTTTGGCATTATAACGACATATTAAAATAATCTATATATAAATTTTAGCATTATAATGGCATGGTAAAATAATCTATATATATATAAATAATAGCTAATTAACTGAACTGAAAGGCTCAAGAAGGAGCTTACCTAAAAGGTTTTCGTAGGCTAGTGTTATAGACAAAACTTCATGTAGATCTTAGAGATTTAGAACTTTAAAAGAGTGTTAAGAAGATTTTTTAGGCAGAGTGGGAGAAAGAAAGATTTTCGTAATTCAAAATGAATTATGGAAGGCCCTATTTATAGGAAAACCTTGGTTTATTATACTGTATAGTAAAATAATAAAATATTTGAAATATCAAGCATAGTAAAAATAATAAAATATTCAAAATATTAAACATAGTATTTTGCTGAAGTCATCACTGCACAAATGCATTGTATCACTACTACATCAACATGTGGGACCCATGGGGTGTACCCTATTGTGGGACCCATGCGGACCCTACTGTGGGACCCTTGCGGACCCTACTGGGGGACCCACTATGAATAGTGTCATGAATATTACCCGGTGAATAGTAGCCAAAAAAATATAAATTTCACAATCTTCTTATATTACTTAGTTTAACATTTATGACTCACAAACTTTTCTGAAAAAAATTCTCTAACTTCCACAAATGAATTATTCTCATGTGTTAGTTACTTCAACAATAATAGAATTGTTAAAATCCCACAATAGAATAATGTTACCACAACTATATCCCCAACGGTCATGTTACTGTTTCCAACGGTCAAATCACTATTTACCAAAGTCATAATGGTTGGTTTTTGTCCTATAAATACTTGTTCCTTCAACCATTTACTTGCAACAACTTCTTCATCTCTTATCCTTCTAGAAAAATTCATCCTTCAATCATGAATTTCTTTTTATTGCTCATAACTTTAGTGATTGTTTTCTCGTACTTTGCATCATTCTATGGGTATTATACAAATGAAGTACCAATGAATATTATTCTTTCGATCCAAGATTTGGACAAGTTTTTCCTCATAGGTAAGGTCTTTGTCCACCTAGATAACTTGATGTTGCAACACGTGACTGGAATCAGGAATATATTTCTTCAACATTGACACATACAAGACATCATGTACATCCAACAACTCTGGTGGCAGTGCCAATCTGTAGGCCACTTTTCCAATTCGATCTAATATTTCAAAAGGTCCAATGAACCTCAGATTCAACTTTCTTTTTTGTCCGAATCTCATGACACCTTTCATTGGTGTTATCCGTAGAAATACTTTTTCTCCAACTTAGAACTCTAATGGTCTTCTTCGTTTGTCTTGATAGCTCGTTTGTCGGCTTTGGGCTACTGCTATCCTCTGTTGAATTTTTTCAAACCACTTCCGTTGTCAACATCACAATATCTGTTCCATTCTGTTGCTCTATTTACTTTCTTTCATCCACCTCATGCCAATGGATAGGAGATCGACATTTTCACCCATATAACGCTTCATAGGGTGCCATCCCTATTGTTTCCTGATAACTGTTGTTATAAGAAAATTCAATCAGCGATAAATACTTACTCCAAGATCCTTCAAAGTTTAGGACACATGCTCTTATCATATCTTCAAGAGTTTGTATAGTCCTATTTGTTTGGCCATGAAAATAAGTACTAAATTTCAATCTTATCCCCATAGCCTTGTGCTGGCTTTGCCAGAATTTTGAAGTAAATTTTGAGTCTCTATCTGACACTATGGAAATTTGAATTCCATGTAATCGTACTATCTCCTGCACATAGGCTTCCGCTAACTAGTCCCCTATGTACGTCACCTTTACCGAAAGGAAACGAGTAGATTTTGTCAATCGATCGATAATGACCCATATCGAATCATATCCTTTGCTTGTTCGTGGATGTCTTATAACGAAGTCCATTACAATATGCTCCTATTTCCATTCTGGTATTTCCAAGGGCTGCAATTCTCCTCCAATTCATTGATGTTCTGCCTTAATCCTTTGGCACGTAAAACACCGAGCTACATATTGGGCTTCATCTTTCTTCATGCCAGGCCACCAAAAATGTTCCTTCAAACTTCTGTACATCTTTGTTGAGCCTGGGTGTACCATGTCTGGAGTGTTATTAGCTTCATTCATAATCTTTTTCTTAATATCCTCTCTTGCAAGTACGCAAATCCTTCCATTAAATTTTAATATTCCTGAGTTAGAAACATTAAAATTCTTTACTTGTTCTTCTGTGACTTCTACTTTGGCCTTGTTTAGGTGAAGATCTGACTCTTGATCTTCTTTTATTTCCTTTAGCAGAGTCGACTACAACGTCAGATTGGAAAATCTTCCAATCACTACTTCAATACCCAATCTTACTACTTCTTCTTGTTGCGATTTGGACAAGGCTTGAAGGAACATCGAGCTTGCCAACGCCTTTCTACTTAATGCATCCGCTACTTTGTTAGCATTATGAGGGTGGTATAAAATTTCACAATCATAGTCTTTAACTAATTCTAACCACCTTCTTTGTCTCATATTAAGTTCTTTTTGGGTAAAGAAGTACTTCAAACTCTTGTGATTAGTAAAAATTTTACATCTTACTCCGTAGAGAAAATGTCTCCAAATTTTTAAGGCAAAAACTACTGCAGCTAACTCCAAATCATGTGTAGGGTAGTTCTTCTCGTAACCATTTAATTGTTTGGAAGCGTAAGCCACTTCTCTCCCTTCTTGCATCAACACCGCTCCTAATCCCATCTTTGAAGCATCACAGAAAATTTCAAACTCGTCTATACTATTAGGGATGGTGAGGATTGGAGCATTAGTTAGTCGATTATTTAATTCCATAAAGCTCTCCTCACAAGCTTTCGTCCATATGAATCGACTATTCATTCTAGTGAGCGTCGTAAGTGGGGTTGCAATTTTGGAAAATTCTTCTATGAATCAACAATAATATCCGGCTAAATCCAAAAAACTTCTTACTTCAGTTGCATTCCTTGGCTGAGACCATCCTTTTACTACTTCTACCTTAGCTGGATCAACCAAAATCCCATTTTTTGACACAACATGTCCCAAAAAGTTAATTTTATCCATCCAAAATTCACACTTCTTGAATTTGGCATATAGTTATTTCTTTTTTAGAGTTTCCAACGTCCATCGTAGATGCTCCTCATGTTCTTTTTCTGAATTTGAGTATATAATGATATCATTGAAAAAAACAACGACAAATTTATCCAAGAAGTCCTTAAATACTCTATTAATCTTGAGCTGGTGGTATCCCGAATAAAGGTTTATCTTTGAAATTACTATTGCTCCTTGTAGTTGGTCAAATAGATCATCGATCCTAGGTAGTGGGTACTTATTTTTAACTGTCACTTTGTTGAGCTCCCTCTAATCAATGCACATTCTCATTGTGCCATCCATCTTCTTCACGAATAGTACTTGAGCTCCCTATGGTGAATGACTGGGTCTTATAAACTGCTTTTCCAAAAGTTCCTCCAATTGAGTCTTTAGTTCCTTCAGCTCGGCAGGTGCCATGCGGTAAGGGTCCTTTGAAATTGGAGTTTTACCAGGTAACAAATCGATCTCAAACATAATTTCAGGATCGGGAGGAATTCCAGGTAGATCTTCAGGAAATACTTCCATGAATTCGCGTACAATATGAACGTCTCCAGGTCTCGCAAGCTGCTATTTCGATACATCACAAATCGTTCCTAGAAATTAAGTGCATCCATTTACTAATAATTTCCTTGCTTTTGCTGTAGAAATCATTGGTGAAAGGGTTCGTTTCACTTTCCCTTGAAAATGAAATTCGTCTCCTCCTACTGGTGCAAAAATGAATTCTTTTTTTCTACAGTCGATTCTAGCATTATATGTTGTTAGAAAACCCATTCCTAAAATGACGTCATAGTCCTTCATATCGATAATGATCAGGTTAACATATAGTTCCCCATCATTGATTGTAATTGGTATAGTCTTATACCAATGAGTTGCGTATAGCACTTCCCCGAAGGGCAATGCTATAATAAATATTGTATCCATTTTTACAGGTAATACATTCAATCTACCAACAAAATGCACTGATGCGAATGAGTGTGTAGCTCCATAATCAACGATTACTGATGCGGGGATGTTATTCAAAATGAGCTGACATGAGATTACCATGGATGGACTTGCTTTCGCTTCTTTCCGAGTCAAGGCAAAGACTTTGCCATTTGTTTTCTTTTGTTCTCCTCCTTTATATTGTTCGTTACGGTAGGAACATTCCCTTGCAAAGTGCCCCGACTTCCCATGGATGTAACAAGTTTTAGTCCCAACCTGACATTCACCAGGATGAAATTTGTTACATTTTGGGCATTGAGGAACCCTGAATTATCTTGGGACTGACCATTTCCTCTCTTATGGTTGTTGGTAGAACTCCATTGGTTAGGCCACTTCTTGTCACCATTCTTCTGACTTGGACTACCTTTAGCGAAATGGTTATTTTGCCTATTTTGAATGTTCCTTGCGCCTTGTCTTCTGTTTTCAACTTCTTTCTCCCATTCTTGCATCAATGTCGCCCTTTCGATCTTCAAAGCTTTGTCAACTAATTTAGAAAAAAGAAAAGAAAAGCTCCCTCCAAGTCTGCCACTTTGAGATCTTTACAAATGTCAAGATGAATAAATTTTTTGAAATGCTTGATTTTTAATTCATCCGTGTAGACCATGTGTGGTGCATATCTTGAGAGTTCATTAAATCCTGATAAACTCCTCCATCAACATCTTTTTCTTCCTTAGGTAAGTGAATTCCCTTGCTTTCTCATCTTTCATGGCAACTGTAAGATATCTCTCTTCCAGTAAGGTTCAAAACTGTTCCCAAATCATCGAGTCAACTCAATGGATGGCCGCCATAGTATCCCACCAATAACTAGCATCCTCCCTCAATAAGTATATTGCTAGATGAACTTTGTCTTATTGTGGGACTCAAGCCAAATCAAAAAGTCTTTCCATGGTACGAATCCAATTCTTTGTTACTTTCGAATTAGTGCTGCCATAAAATTCAGGGGGATGGAACTTCATAAGGGTCTCAAGAGAGTAATTGGTTATTGCATTTCTGACTTCTAGTTGAGGGGACTGAGGTGGTGCATGTTGTTGTGCTCCATTTGTTGTTCGATGGTCTGCACTTTCTTGTGGCGATTCTTCATTACCTTGCGATCGTCCTTCATTTCTTTGATCCCTGAGGAATTTCTCTAATAAATCTTCTAACCATCGATTTTTCTCCCTTTCTTCGTGAAATTTCCGCATTAGCTAAGCAACATTTGGAGATGTTTTCTTTGCAGTAGGTTCTCCAGCTGCATGCCATTCTATTCTTCAATTCTAAAAGGTAATGAATTGTGATGATTACCATGACTAAACTTTCTTGAAAGTAAATGACCATATCACTTATTTACACGTCAAGTAGCGCTAGATATAACTTTCTTAAGGGTTTAAATTTAACGCTAATAATTTTTTTAAGGACTTACTTGATGAATACCACGCTTACCATCATGCTTCTACATATGGGATTGCCTTCAAAAATGACCCGCTCTGATACCACTTTGTAACGACCACCATACTTAACATACATATATATAGTGTAAAACAAAATCTATATTTGAATACAAAAATACTCAAATTTTGAATTAACAAATTTTTTTTTATTAAAAATACATAAATTATTGTTTGTAACTTCAAACCATACAATATTCACACCCAAAAACTTTATTTTACATACTACTTTTAATAATTTTAGTAATAATTTATGTGATGTTATTACACCATATCGTAGAACTATGGTTGTATCAAACCAACAAACTTTAAAGCATTGTGTATAATATAAAGTTCACAAAATACTTTTAAATAAAATATAATTATAAAACCAAGTTTCTCGCTTATTTATAAAATATAGCATAGCGGAACTCCACTCCCTTCAAGTCAGCCTGATATGTACAGTCATGTTGGCTCCACGTATACTCATCAGTAATTTATACTTTGGGCATCTTACCTACAACACAAACATTATTTGATGAGCTAAGGCTCAGTAAGTAGAATAACTACCTCACATGCATTAAAATAAATGTTCAAAATGTTATGTATTTTCTTTCTTTCACTTTCTTTTCATTGGGCCCTAGAGGATGTTGCTGCTGGCATTATATAGGGAATCACATTCCCACCTAAACATGAACATGATGATAGGGACTTTCTCCCTCATAAAAATTCATTATATAGGGAAGTACGTCTCCCTTATTACATTTTGGGACATAGGTCTCTCAAGCAGCGCCTCTAATTTAACACTTTCATTAACTTATCTGTAACATTAAGCATGCTTATGCATAGTAAATATAACATGCTTGAAAATAACTTATGCATAAAAATAATATGGTAGAATAACATGTAAAGCATATAAATTCACATAAGACACATAAAAGACTTGTGTTGTAGATGAGGATTATACTTACCTCGCGCCCTGATAAAACAACTGATATTGTTAGCTTCCTGATAAAAACACAAACTATTAACTTAAAATCTACATGATATAATTTTAGTTTATAATTGTTATTATTCATTTTTTCTTATTTTATGTCCAGGCATATGGTCATACTATAATTGTCCATGGTAAGATATCAGTCTAAAATTCATGGTCATGGTCATATGGAGATGTCCAAGTCATAATATCAGTCCATAATAATAGGGAACAAGGTCATATAATAAAAGTCCATATTATAGTCCACATAAGGGTATAAAAAGTCCATAATAGTTTAAAGTGTGGCCATAGCCTATATAAATTTTAGTATTATAATGACACATTAAAAATAGTTTATATTTCCATTTTGGAATTGTATTGACATAGTAAAATAATCTATATATAAATTTTGGCATTATAACGATATAGTAAAATAATCTATATATAAATTTTAGCATTATAATGACATATCAAATAATCTATATATAAATAATAGCTAAATAACTTAACTGAAAGGCTCAGGAAGGAGCTTACCTAAAAAGTCTTCGTAGGCTAGCGCTACAGAAAAAATTTCGCCTAGAACTTAGAGATTTAGAACTTTAAAATAGTGCTAAGAAGATTTTTAGCCAAAGTGAGAGAAAGAAAGATTTTCGTAATTCAAAATGAATTTTAGAAAACCTTTTGTTGCTACGCTGCATAGTAAAATAATAAAATATTTAAAATATCACGCATTGTAACGTCCCAAATTACCTAATAAGGTTTAGGGCCTTGATTAGGGGGCCAGAATGGTAAATTATGGAAATTATATAATTATGTGATATATACGTGTATCAATATGTGATTATGTCAGTTATATTATAATATGACTTGATATGCATGTGTTTGGTGTATTAAATATGCATGTGGGCCCATTTCTGATTAAAAGAGAAATTTTCGTAATTTGACCCATTATGGGTATATTTGGCATATATGTGATATATGTGTGGGACCACATTATTATGTGTATATATTTGGGTTACTCGGCATGAGACGATACTTGGGAGCAAGCTAGTGGGAAGTCACAACGGGACCCATATTTGACTCGGTGTGAGTCAAGGGGTATATTGGGTATTTAGCACATTACGTGATAATGAGTAATGGGAATGATTATTTGATGATATATTGAGAGTTAGTGAGATCAGGCGGAAATTATGGGAATTTTTACTATTTTACCCCGGGGGACGTTTTTAGGACCCCAAGCATTGGGATTTGCTTGAGCTTACTTAAGCTCGAAGTAACGTGTCAGAAATAAAAAGAACGTTCGGTACGTTCTCTCTCTCTCTCTCCCGTTTGCTTATTTGACGCCAGTTAGCATTTTCGAAGGAAACTCGAGTTTTAGGACTCGGATTCAAGCAAGGTTAGAGTCATAACGATTCTAGGAAAGATTAGAAGCTTGTTAGCCAGAGGATTTAACTGGAAAATGACTCAATCAGAGGTAATCCAAGCTTTAAATTTTGAATTTTTGAGTTTTTAAGCTTTGATTGGATTTTATGTTTTGAGGAGTTTTTGAAGGGTTTGGGACTTGGATTTTGATGGTTTTGGGCCATTGAGATGTTTAGGAACTTTGTTTTTGCGATTTGGATATATTTGGGTAGTTTTCTGGAGGATTTTGAGATGGGAAAAGTGGAGAAAATGGTTGGGTTCGAGGTTGGGTCGCAGCCTTGTTCTTGGGCGCCGCGACCTGTGTGAACCCAGGACCAGGAGAGGTTCTGACTGGGGGCCGTGCTGTGACTCTAAGGGGCAATTCGCGGCCCGCACCACAAAGCCCAAGCAGAGGGTTGTTTGTCTGAGAGGCGCGTCGCGACCCCAGAGCCAGGTCGCGGCCCGCCTAAGCATTTTGGCCAAGTTGGGTTTTTAATGATGGGATTTCAAACTTAAGGACTCGAGATCGATCCTACTACTCGGTTTGGTAGGAATAGACGTCCCGGAGGATAGAAATCGGCCCGAAAGCCTTTATATACACGTTTTTTATGGGATTTTTTATTATGGTTGTGACTAGGTTATCGCTAGGGGTTCAGAATCAGGATCGTTCTCAGGGGTCGTTTATTGGTAACCTATGCTTGGACCAAAGGTAAGAAAACTGCACTCAGTATGTGATGCATGTGATTATGGCATGGCGTAAATGTTGAATATGGATTTGATCAGAGCTTGAGTCTCTGTAAATGTGCATGATTATGATTATGCTTGTGATTATTGATTAAGCATGATGAATTCTTTGTATCTGGATATTTGACATATGATATATGCTTGTTTGCATTATCTTATTGAGAAAGCATTGATTGATTAGTCAAGGTCGAAAATAACGCTGAGCGGTGGTCGAAAAGCATTGGCTTATTAGTCATGGTCGACAATAGCGCTGAGCGCTAGTCGAAAAGCATTGAATTATTAGTCAAGGACGGCAATAGCACTGAGCGCTGGTCATAAAGCATTGAATTATTAGTCAAGGACGACAATAGCGTGCTAAGCGCTGGTTGTACTGGTTAGGCTAACCAAAAGCGTCAGGTATGCTTATACAGAGGATATGGCTGAGGGACCTAAGGTGACTTAATAGTCATATATCCTAGCATTGACTTATTAGTCAAGAACAACCTTAGCACGTTCAGTGCTGGTCAGCGCTAGGTACGCTTATACATAGGATAGGGCTAAGGGATCTGAGGTGACTTAATAGTCACATATCCTAGCATTGACTTATTAGTCAAGTACGACATTATCATGGTGAGTGTTGGTCATAAGGCACTGACTTATTAGTCAAGGACGACATTAGCACGACAAGTGCTTGTCGTAAAACATTGACTTATCAGTCAAGGATGACATTAACATACTAAATGCTGGTCGTAAGGAATTGACTTATTAGTCAAGCAGGGAAATAACGGGCTAAGCCCTGGTCCTTATGATCTAGCCTAACAAGGAGCGCATCATACGCTTGACCGATCTATTGGTCGAAGACAACTTAGCGCCAAGTATGCTAGATCAGCTCCAAAGTTGGTTATACAGAGGACAGGGCAAAGGGCCCCAGGGTGACTCATTAGTCCCATCTCCTAAGGCGTTGAGCCGTAATGATTCCATAATAATTTATTTGTACTTGCCTGCATGCATGAGTAGGGTTATTACTGCTAGGCATGCTCATTATGATTTCGTAACATGTTATTAATTGCTTATGAGCATGTTTAAGTTGTCTTGCTGAGCCTTGGCTCATGGGTGATTTGTGGTGCATGTAAAGGGAAAAGAAAGTTGAACCATCCTTGAGTTGGAGAGCTTAGGTGACGATGTGTACATATGCAGCTACTCTACCACCACGACTGAGGGTTTAAAGAGGAACTAGGGTCAAACCCTATTTTTCCACTTAGGTAGGCAAGTTGTAATTCTCTTTTATTGTAATTAAACTTTTAAATGTATTTTTGGATCCCACATATATAGTAAACATTTTAGTGAAACGTTTGTATCTTTGACCAAAAATTTTAACCCTGAACCGTTAATCATGTTTAGCTACATGATTATATCCAAATGACTCGTTTAGCGAGTTTAGCACTATTTAAAATACACAGTGTAACAGTTCCTGGGTAGTTGGGCGTTACACGCATAGTAAAATAATAAAATATTCAAAATATCAAGCATAGTAATTTGCTAAAGTCATCACTGGACAAGAGCATTGTATCACTACTTCATCAACATGTGTGACCCATGGGGTGGACCCTACTATAGGACCCATACGAACCCTACTGTGGGACCCTTACAGACCCTGTTGTGGGATCCACTATGAATAGTACTTGGTGAATACTAACCAGAAAATGAAAACTTCACTATCTTCTTATATTACTTAGTTTAACATTTATTACTCACAAACTTATCTGAAAAAAATTCTCTAACATTCATAAATTAATTATTCTCATGTGTTAGTTACTTCAATAACTTAGAATTGTTAAAATTCCACAATAGAATACTGTTACCACAGCTATATCCCCAACGATCAGGTTACTATTTCCATTGGTTGGATCACTATTTACCAAAGGTCAAAACATCTAGTTTTTATCCTATATCCTCTAACCATTTACTTACAACAACTTCTTCATCTCTTATCCTTCTAGACAACTTCATCCTTCAATCATGAATTTCTTTTCATTGCTCATAACTTTAGTGATTGTTTTCTTGTACTTTGCATCATTCTATGGGTATTGTGTTGGGGTTTTATGCCCTAATTAAAACCCAATTTATTTGTAATCTCATTTTATTATCAATAAAAGAATATAAATAATTTTTTACTTGGTCAATCACTTTGCTCACATATTTTATTTTCATGATTATTCGTTTAATATAAACTTCTATTAAATCTTGAGCATATAGCTAATCATATATATAGTGATGTAATCATAATGGAATATAAATATGATTATATGTTAAAAAAATAAGTTAGTCCTAAGATTAGTCAGTGCAGAGGATTTACACTGACTTGCCAATCTATGATATGATCTACTTACACATTGTAGTGTATGTTCTTTCTAGAATATTAACAAAATAGATAAGATCGGATGTATTTGTTACTTCAGACTGGACCGATATTGATTTTAGATAGATAAGTAAACATACTGTTATTATCTATTATAGTCATATTATACAGTTGACCATATGTCACTTTAATCTTATTTCTAAGTGTTTAGTATTCTAACTGATTATATTATTTGAGTTCTTTGACTTATTCGTTACCAGCTTACCCTACGGACTAGCCCATACTTACATCTTGGGAACTCGGTAGTATAATTGAGTGGGAGTGTTAATCATAGATATGAACAATTATAGCTTCTGATGAAGAATTAAAACGATGGTTTTCTTTTAGTTTAGTTCGAGGTGCTAAATGATAAAGATCTCATTTTAGTAATTAATATTAGTTTATTGAAATATCATTTACAAGGAACTAAGTGTTTTAAGGATAAAATACAATGAGAGGAAAACGGTATTTAGTCCCATCTCATTGTAGACCGTCTATAGAGGATTGAGTGATAATTATGGTTGTAACAATGGATAACTAATAACATATATATATTGCTTATAGGGCGTTCTATGAATTCAAGAGTGGAATTCCGAGTCTTTTAGTGGAGTAACGAGGAATTAATAAGTTAGTAAATTTATTTGTTATATTTATGATATCTTATCGGAGCTTGATTTCACAGGCTCATGGTCCCCATAGTACCTTGGATAAAATCATCTAGATAGTCTCAATTAATTTATTTAATTATCAATTAGAATCATCAATATTGACTAGGTCAATTTTGGATAATTTCACACAGTTATGCAATTTAGAGAAGAAATGACATTTTAGGGCAGATTTATTAATTGAGACAAATCGTTGTCTAAATTAATAAATAAGTTTAAATCAAGGTTCAAACTATAAATAATTAATTTGATAAATGAATTAAATAATTATTTAATTAATCAATCAATAGAAAATAATACGGACTTTGAATTTAAGTCCAACAGGCTTATAATTAAATGAGAAATTTCACGGGCCTATAGCCCATGATAATTTTGACCTAAGGGCTGAATTTACCTATTATTTTATTAATTTTTTAATTAAATAAGTGACCTAATTAACCCTATAAAAGGAATGCTAAGTAAGAGTTGAAAATAGGTGAACAAAAGATCTAGTTTTGATACTTTAAGGTTTTAGGCTCTCTCTACAACAAAAGTCATTTTCTAAGCCTCTATATTCTAGTCTTTTCTTCACTATGTATCTATCTCATGTGTTGAGAATTTCTCACTCTAGTCTAGGTGATTCTAAGGATAATGTGGAAGATTTTGAAGAAATTTGAAGATCGGTTCAGTTTCTTGGTGATACCTTGCGACAGAAAGGATACAAGGGCTAGAGATAAAATGAATGACTTATTCATTCCGCTGCATATAATGTAAGTGTTCTTATCCTTATATCTGTTTAAATTCAATTATAGAAACATGTTATAGGTTTTCTTATATTAATTTGTTTAATATATGATTTACATGAAAATAAATAAGATCTTGTGTAAGTAATTTCCATCATATTATACTAATGAAGTTCCCATGGATATTATAGTTGCATTCTCATTAGTTATTCTTCCACTTTACTTAATAGCTCTAGCCTTCGATTAACAATTTATTGTACTCAAAAGTTTGAATAAAAAAAAGATATCTTCTCTTATTTTTCATTATTTCTATAATACATTTGCAGAAAGGAGTGTAAGTTACAACATGATCTTGTATTAGTACGAGAGAATTAAGATCATATACAATGCATAAAATAGTCAGTAACATATTACAGTGAGTAATCTTTAATGAATAGTTACTAGATGGTTTACTGAGCATACGTGATGCAAGTAGTCTAGATTCAGATTACTGATGTGGAAAGACATCTTGGTAAAGGTATTGTATATAATAGAGATTATATATAACTGGACTGGTATGAATTAACTATCTTCATAAGCTTACCGTTTGCCATAAAGATTTAATTCTTATCATAATAGATGATCATTTGTAGATCAATCTAAATCCTGAGTAGTCATGAAATCTTGTTTGTGCTTATTGGATCTTTTGATTCACTCATTAAATTTTCTTAGTGTAATGAGGCTAGTGACTTTTGTTTTGGAGATTCAATATCATGAATGGCTGGGAATATGATTTACAATAATGGAATCCACACTTTTCGAATCGAATATTGGTTCCCTTAAAGGTTAATTCTGGAACTGAATTGTTATTGAGCTCAAATCTATAATTTGATAATAGATTAATTATTAGCTAGTGAATTAATGGTACTTAAGGACCAAGAAGTAATTAGAAGGGTAAAACAGTAATTTTGACCAGCTCTAATTTATGAACCAATAGTTGGAGGATAGAACTACATTTATTGATTGTATCAATGGACTAAAAAGAAATCTCTGTAAATATACTTATATAAATACTTAGAGTGCAAATCTGTATTTATAATGTAGTAATCATGGAATTAATAAATAAGATTATTTGAATAAAGAGTTTAATTATTAATCTAGTTTATTAGAGCTTCGTATTATAGGTCCATGATTCATAAGTCTCCTTTGTCCTACACTGTCAAGTGTAAGGATGGCATAAGGAAGATTTCTAGAGAGAATGACTAAATTGTAAAGGAATTAATTTGTCAGGGCAAGGAAATAATTATGTGATAATTATGGGCAATTAATTAATTGTGAATTATTAATTATTTAACTGTATAATTTTTATTTTGAAAAACTATATGTTAAAATAAATATTAATCATGTTTGGATTAATATAGAAAAAGATTAATAATTATCTTATTATTGTTATGATTGGTTAAATACAAATGATAAGTGTTAAAAATACAAGCAATGTATAAACACTTAGTAGAATTCACATAATGAAGATGTGAATTTAAGCTTCAATTGTAGGCACTTATAAAATGCAAATTTGGGTCCAAAGTGATACATGAGAGTATCTAAGGGTTCCCAAAAAGTTTGGTGGCATTTAGAGCAATTTTTGGACCTTTGGAAGTGCCCAAAGTTAGAGAGGGTAGCTATACATCGCCACCCAAGAGGCAAGACATTGCCTGTTAGCTAGGGTTTCAAGAAACCTTAATAGGCACTGCATCGACTGCATGCAGGCGACGCATCGCCTACTGTATTACGTGAAATGTCGTAAATGCTCTAAATAGCGTGTTTTTCAACTCTAATTCTATTGGTTGGACATAATGACGGTACCTACTGTATATAAGGGTAAATAATAGTGATTTGGGAGACTCGATCAGTCTCTCCAATCTCTCTCTACCCTCTCTCTCTTTAGCTCCAAGAATCTCTAGTTTTCTCCAAGAAAGTGCTTGACTTAGAGAGTTGAAGGCTTGTTCAATCCCCATCCTCATTTCCTCAAGAGAAGGCCTCAAGTATCAATGGTGGCTGGGAAGTAGAGTATTAGGACAACGTTTTGCAACGTGTATAAGCCTTGGTTGGTGTTTGGTTGACTCAAAGGATTGCTTAAGTTTTTCTCAAAGTGGTGATATATCCTAGGTTTTGAAGCTTCATCAAAGTTGAAGAATACCATTGTTCTACTTGGGTTTGCATGTTCTTTCTAATTTTTTTTAAGTCTTTGTCAATCCAAATTTTGTGTAGATTCTATTTCTTGTGGTGGTGTTATCTCACTCTCCCTCAAAATTTTAATACTCTATAATTTGAGATAGCATATCATGGAAGAATCTAACTCTCTTTCGGATATTGATATTCATAACTCAAAACTTTATTAGATTAGATAGATTTTATGGGACTAACTTTGTTCATTGGCAAGACAAGATTAGGTTCTTTTTCACTACTTTGAAAGTTTTCTATGTCTTGGATAAAGACCTAAAGGCGTTGGAAGAGACCAAGGAAGATGATACACAAGAAGTTGTCAACGAAAGGAAAAAGCGTGAAGAAGATGAGTTGATTTGTAGGGGTCACCAACACCGCCAAGGAGATTTGGGAGGCCTTGGAAAAGAAGTACAAAGCGGAAGAGGAAGGTACTAAGAAATTCCTTATTACTCAATATATGGAATTTAAATTTTATGAGGATATACTCCTTCTCCCTCAAATTCATGAGCTGCAAATTATTGTGAATAAATTGTCTACTCTTAAAATTGTATTGCCGGAACAATTTCTTGTGGGTGTCATTATAGTCATGTTACCTCCTTCATGGAGAGGCTATAGGAAAAAGATGCTCCATAGAAATGAAGAGATTTCTTTGGAGGAAATTCTCAAACACTTAAGAATTGAGGAGGAATATCGTTCTAGAGATATAAATGAAGAGAAGTCCAATGGAGAGACTTCCAAGGCCAATGTTGTGGCAAATCCTCCTAACAAGGGGAAAGGAAATGGCAAGAACAAGGGCATGGGTCAAAAATCCTTGGGGCCCAAGAAGAATGAGGGACAATTCAAAAGCTCCAAGGGACCTTGCTTTGTGTGTAGCAAGAATGGTCACTTTTCTAGAGATTGTAGGTTCAAGAGGAGCCATAACAATGAGGCAAAAGTCAACTCAACCCAAGAGGAACTAGTGGCAACACTAAGTGAGGTTAATGCCATACATGGAAAGGTGAGTGGATGGTGGTATGATACTTGTGCCACCATTCATGTTACCTATGATAGAACTCTATTCAAGACCTTTGAATCTTCAAAGGAAGGGCATGAAATCCAAATGGGCAATGAGAAAAGGTCCAAGGTTGAAGGAAAGGGAACCATTGACTTGTTCTTCACATCCGGGAAGAAGGTTCTACTCACCAATGTTTTGTATGTACCGGAAATTAGTAAAAACCTTGTGAGTGGCAATTTACTTTGAAAACTGGAAATCAAGGTTGTGATAGATTTCGGCAAGCTTATTTTATCTAAAGACAATGTTTTTTGTGGGAAAGGGATATTCTTGTAATGTCATGTTCAAACTTTGTACTACTATTGACAATGTGAACAATAAAGTTTCTTCTTCTTGTTGTTATATGCTTGACTCAAATTCTATTACTTTGTGGCCTGTTAGACTTGCACATATAGGATTTAGAACAATTAAAAGGGCTGTCAAATGTGGATTAATTGATTGTGATAATGTTGAGCATGAAAATTTTGAATTATGTGTTAAATCTAAAATGACAAAGAAACATTTTCCTAGTGTTGAAAGAAACTCTAAGTTGTTAGATTTGATACATAGTGATTTATGTGAACTTAATGGAATGTTGACTAGAGGAGGAAGTAGATATTTTATTAATTTCATTGATGATTGCTCTAGGTTCACACATATAATATTTGCTTAAAAATAAAGATGAAACATTTGATATGTTTAAAGTGTATAAAGCGGAAGTTGAAAATCAACTTGAAAGGAAAATTAAAATACTTAGAAGTGATAGGGGTGGTGAATATTTTTCAAATGAATTTAACTTGTTTTGTGAAGAACATGGAATAATTCATGAATGTAAAACCCCTTATACTCCATGAAAAAATGGTATAGCAGAAAGAAAAAATAGAACATTTATTGAGATGATTAATGCTATGCTATTACACTCTAAATTAAATTTTAGTTTGTGGGGTGAAGCCTTGCTATCCGCTTGTCATATTTTGAATCGTATTCCAATGAAGAAAAATAATATATCTCCATATGAGTTATGGAAAGGAAAGAAACCAAACATTTATTATCTTAAAGTGTGGGGGTGTCTTGTTTATTGCAATATCACCGATCGAAAAAGGACCAAGTTGGGTCCAAGAGCTATAAGATGTGCATTTGTGGGTTATGCCCAAAATAGCAAAGCTTATAGATTATTAGACTTGGAGTCTAATGTAATAATTGAATCTAGAGAGCTTGAGTTCTTTGAGAACATGTCATGCGATGACAACAAGTTAGAACCAACACAAACTAGAGAGCCTCAAGAGGAGACTCCTAGAATAGTTGGTGAGCAACCTCGATTGCCTAGAAGGAGCCAAAGGCTCAAAGATTTGGGATCAAATGACAAGTGTTCTCCAATAGAGACACTATACCTTGTTGAATGTGATAATGAGAAAGTTACTTGGAAACTTCCAATAGTACTTCAAATAGAAGACGATCCCAAAATCTTCAAGGAAGCAATGTCCTCCAGGGACCTTGCCTTTTGGAAGGAGGAGATTAAAGATGAAATTGATTCAATTATGTCAAACCACACTTGGGAATTGGTTGACCTTCCAAAAGGGTCCAAACCAATTAGGTGCAAATGGGTATTTAAAAAGAAATACCATACCGATGGCACCATACAAACCTTCAAGCCTAGGCTAGTACCCAAGGGTTTCAAACAAAGAGAGGGAATATATTACTTTGACACATATGCACCGGTAGCAAGAACTACTTCTATAAGGTTCTTGTTTTCATTATCATCCATACACAACCTTTATGTTCACCAAATGGATGTCAAAATGACATTCCTAAATGGGGATCTCGAGGAGGAGGTCTATATGGAACAACTGAAATGTTTTATTCTTCAACGAAATAAACATAAAGTGTGTAGACTTGTCAAATCATTGTATGGTTTGAAACAAGCTCCAAAACAATGGCATGAGAAGTTTGATAAAGTCATTACTTCTAATGGATTTAGACACAACAATGCGAACAAGTGCTTATACTCTAAGAATTGTGGTGATTATGTCATACATGTGTGTCTATATGTAGATGATATGTTGATTTTGAATAATGACATGAAAGGAATAATGGAAACGAAGAGGTTTCTATCTTCTAACTTTAAATTGAAAGACCTTGGAGAGGTGGATACCAATCTAGGTATCAAAGTTAGAAGGAATAGTGGGGGTTTTGTGTTGAGTCAAACCCACTATGTTGAGAAAGTACTCGACAAATTCAGTCATCTGAAAATCAAAGAGGTACATACACCATTTGATTCAAACATGACGTTTGAAAAGAATGAAGGAAGAGAGGTGGCTCAATTGTAATATGCAAGTGCAATAGGTACCCTAATGTACGCTGCTCATTGCACAAGAGCGGATATTGCATATGCGGTTAGTAAACTTGGTAGGTTTACTAGCCAACCGAGTATCAAGCATTGGAAAGCTATTGAGATAATACTTGGTTATCTTAAGGGTACCAAACAGTATAGTCTTCACTATACAAACTTTCCAAAGACACTTGAAGGATATTCCAATGCTAATTGGATATTGGGAATTTGAGATAATCTCTCCACCGCCATTTGGGTGTTTACTCTTGGAGGAGGTGAAATCTCATGGGGCTCCAAGAAGCAAACATGTATATCACACTCAACCATGGAAGCGGAGTTCATAGCTTTAGCGACAACCGACAAAGAGATCGAGTGGCTTAGGAATCTCATGATGGATATTCCTTTAACCACAGATATGGTATCAACAATTTCAATACATTGTGATAGCCAATGCGCACTTGCTAGAGCATATAATAGTGTGTATAATGGAAAGTTTAGACACATTAGTCTAAGACAAGATGTAACGACCTGAATTTTCTAATCAGGCTTAGGGCCTTGATTAGTGTGCCTGGAAGGCAATAAATGATTTATTATGCTTTAATTTGTTAATGGGTGAATTAATGTGGATATATGATAGTGATGCATGTTTAATGAGTTAAATGTGCATGTGGGCCCTGTCTGGATATTAGGGGCATGAATGTGATATATGTTATATATATGTGAAATGTCTGTGCAGCACGATCCGAGACAGTCCTGGGAGCGGTTAGCCGGAGAGTCACAACGAGGTTGAGATTTCGACTCGGGGCGAGTCGAGGGGTAATTTGGGTACTAGGAGTGTTATGGGATTATTGGGGCATGAAAATAAATATTTGGAGATATATTTGAGGATAGAATGTCTAGGCGGGAATATTGGGGAAGTTTACCATTTTGCCCTCGGGGACGTTTTGGTACCCCGAGCCTTGAGGTAACCACATAAACTTAAGCTGAATAAAACAAAAGAGGAATTAATTAGAACCTTGGGGAAACCGACTTATACACTCTCCCTTGACTGAGATAGCTCTCTTCTTCTTCACTCTCTCACTCACTAAGGCAAACCCAAGGGGAAACTTAAGGAAAACTAATCTAAAGCTAAGGGATTTCAGCTGGGGAAATCTAAGGGAACTTGAAGCTTGAAGATTGAAGCATAGGGGGAACTGGTTCTAAGGCTCAATTCAGCAAGAGGTAAGTTTTGATTATGGTGGATAAGTCTAAAGTTGCAGCTGGTTATTAGAATATGCATGCTAGCAAGTTTGATTTGTTCTTGTGTGGTCTAGTTGAGTTTTGGGGTGGATTCTAATGGGTTTTGATGCTGTTACTGAGTTATTATTGAGCTGGAGTATATGTGTTTAATATATGGGTTAGATAGGTGAGTTTTGGTGAGGATTGGCTTGAAGAAAAGGTAGGAAATTGATGAAGAATTATGGGTTCGGTGAGGAGCGCTGTGGCCCTAGGAGGGGAGCGCCGCGGCCCGTGTGCGCGCGCGGCCATGGGAGGCCGAGAAGGTTCATGCGCGCCGCGGCGCCTGGTGGGCACGCCGCGGCCCGTGTCGGGGTCAGTGTTGTGCTAGCCTCTGTTTTGAGGCTAGCCGCGGCTCTTGAGGGTGGGGCCGCGTCCCTTAGTGCCAGTTTGCATTTCTAAGGGTGTTTAGGCTTGGGAATTCAATGGTTAAGGCTCGGGATGAATTATATCACCCGGATTGATAGAATTCAAGGACCCGGAGGTTAGGGTTATGGCTCTAAGTTATTTGTTGGATTAGAATTTGATGGATGGACATTGTTAATGTGTTGTGACTAGGGTCTCGGCGAGGCTCACGTTGGAGGACTGTGCTCGGGGCATCGGTGCTCAAAAAGCTCGGAACTCAGGTAAGAGAACCCTTGTTCCCATAGAGCTTGTGTGCAGGGCTGAGCCTAATGTGTTTGAATGAACTGATATGCAGGGCTGAGCCCAGTGTGATTGAATGGATTAGTATGCAGGGCCGAGCCCAATATGTTAGAATTGTGGGGCGTAGCCCTTTATCTGATTATGCTAGAATTCTATACTTGCTTGTTATGCTATGTGAATTATGATGTGAATGGTCGGCTTGAGCCGGGAATGGTGTAGACCGAGAATGGCGTTGGGCACGTTGAGTGCAAGGCCGGGAGAAGCGCTGAGCACGTGGAGTGCGAGTTGCCAGGGCGAGTCCCCAGAAGGATACCTGGGATATCCTCACGGCATGGTCCACGAATCCAGGGCTTGGTAAATTCCTAGGACGGCTAGGCCGTACGTGTTTAGCCATTGGTGTCATGTTTATATGTTTGATATTTGTGTTGCATATGTTATTTTCTTGTGGGTTCTCTTGCTGGGCTTCGGCTCACAGATGCTCTGTGGTGCAGGTAAAGGGTACAGAGGTGATCAACCAACCAGGAGTACAGCAGGCGTGAGGCGGCGTGTACATGTTTGGCTAGCCTGGCCGCCACGGCCAGAGGATTTTGGGAGATGCTTGTAAATAAACTCTGATTTTGTCGTCTAGTCGACTTGGTTTAATTAATATGTTGTAAACATTCCTAAACTGTATTTTGGGATCCCAAGTGTAAACCTTTTATGATTTTCTATGGAAATTAATATTTCTAAGGTTTTTCTTCTGTTTATAGCTTAATTACACTGATTGATCTAAAACCTCGATTAGCGAGATGAAAGCACGTTTTTAAACTCACTTAGTAACGGCTCTAAGGAAGTAGGGTGTTACACATGAATATGTGAGACAATTGATTCAAGGTGAAATCATATCGGTCTCAAATGTTAAAACAAATGAGAACTTACCAGATCCATTTACAGAACCTCTTGTGAGAAGGTTAGTAAATTCTACTTCAAAATGGATGAGATTGAAACTCCTAGAAGAATAGATTCACCAATGATGGAAACTCAACTCTCAACTTGTACAAATAAAGTGAAAGAGTTCAACGGGTAAGAAAAAGTCGTTTATAAGTGAATAGTTTCAACACTAAAATTTATAATGAGTTCCATCCGAGATGGTTAGTGTTGGTTGCTATTGAGTTAGGGTTAAGCCTAGGGCTTTTAATGAAGTTAAGTTGAGTGTAACAAGCATCTATAAAGGTAGAAAATATATTATAAGAACTTCACCTATTTGGACTTAGAGGTGGTGCCCCCTCTCATGGGAGTTGGATTTTCTCCCCGGAAAGTCCATGAAGAGATGAGCACATGGTCATGATAGTGCTAAGCGAGAAATTGGGAAAACAGAAGATGTGATGGAGGTGTGTGAGGTATCACCGGTGTTATCATATGGAATACTTGGTTCAAGCTTTAAGCAACTAATAATTTCGATAAGAATTTGAGGTATTTTCACTAAGGTAAAGTTCAAACCGATTGACACTTATTTTATGCATCAAAATTGTTTAAGCTAGAAAATGTTGCTTGTATTTAACCAAGTGGGGGATTGTTATGATTGGTTAAATACAAATGATAAGTGTTCAAATACAATCAAGGTATAAACACTTAGTAGAATTTACATAATGAAGATGTGAATTTGAGCTTCAATTGTAGGCACTTATAAAATACAAATTAGGGTCCAAAGTGATACATGAGAGTATCTAAGGGTCCCCAAAAATTTTGGTTGCATTTAGAGCAATTTTGGGACCTTTGGAAGTGTCCAAATTCGGAGAGGGTGGCGATGTCCCAAGAGGCGAGACATTGCCTGTTAGCTAGGGTTTCAAGTCACCATAACAGGCGACACATCACTTGCTGTATTACGTGAAATATCGTAAATGTTCTAAATGACGTGTTTTTCAACTCTAATTCTATTGGTTGGACATAATGATGGTTCTTACTGTATATAAGGGTCATAAACAGTGATTTGGGAGACTTAATCACTCTCTCTCTCTAGCTCCAAGAATCTCTAGTTTTCTCCAAGAAAGTTCTTGACTTAGAGAGTTGAAGGCTTGTTCAATCTCAATCCTCATTTCCTCAAGAGAAGGGTTCAAGCATCAATGGTGGCTCAAAAATAGAGTATTAGGACAGCGTTTTGCAATGTGTATAAGCCTTGGTTTGTGTTTGGCTGGCTCAAAGGATTGCTTAAAGTTTTGCTCAAAGTGGTGATATTGCATAGGGTTTAAAGCTTCATCAAAGTTGAAGAACACCATTGTTCCACTTGGGTTTGCATGTTTTTTCTAATTTTTTTTAAGTCTTTGTCAATCCAAATTTTGTGTAGATTCTATTTCTTGTGGTGGTGTTATCTCACTCTCCCCTAACAATTATAAGATATTTATTTATTTATTTAAAACTGATATTTTAAGATAAAGTTAATTTTTGAATCAACTAATATTTATTTTGGGATAAATATATTATCTTAAATATTAATTAAATAAACAAATGAGAAAACCAGGGAAAATCTCTATGTGTGGCTCAGGACATACTCATTGTATAGTGAGTGTGTGTGGCCCCACCCAAGGATGGAAAATATCAATGGGATTTGAATTTTGAATTTCAAATTTATTTGTTTATTTAATTATTCTTTTTAAATATGATATAAATTAAATAATTAAATAAGTTTTAACTGATCAGTTTTATTTTGAATAAAATAAATATTAATTATCTTTATCAACCTGAAAGAAACGATACTTTCTGAAGGAGTTGAAGAAGTTGTTTTTTACTATCAGACTCTTTCAAGAAAGAAACGATGGAATTTCCTAAACCTAAAATTCTAGAAATTTCTATAGCATATATCTTCTCAATCCTCTCTAGATCACATGTGTTGAGTACATCTAGATAGTCTAAATCAACATTTGAATCATATGTGCCCACACATCCTTGTGTGTATGATGATTGGCTTGGAGGGCTAAGGTGTGAGCTTTTCGAATAAGGATAGGAAGATTGTTGATTTATTCAAAAAGATTCAAGGACACTTGATAGGCTTCAAGAGTTAATATTTTATAAATTTTTATGTGATTTAATATATCTATATATGTATGATCCTGACTGGTATTAATAAATTTTTAAAAAATCGTATTCCGCTACATATTCTGATTTTCATATTTAATACCAACAGAACCATCCTCAGTTTTTAGCTCCTACACATATCTATTTTGGGCATTCCTGCTCGTTCCGGCTATATGGGGTCCTCCCAAGATGGTTATCACATCTTCTCCATCAATTAGAGGTGTTAGGTTATCTTCCCGAGTTAAAGGTGTTGAGATATGAGGTGGTGGTGTATGCTGGGTTGGTGCCAATCTTTGGATTTGTGAGGCTTGGCCTTGGTTCATGCCCCTATTTCGAACATATTGCCTGAGGTAGCCTCTCGAGATTAGACCTTCAATCTCATCCTTCAATTGTATACATTCTTTTATCATGTGGCTGATTTCTCTATAGAATCGGCAATATTTATCCTGATCTCGCTTAGCGCGTTGATTGCGCATAGGTTCAGGTCGTCGGAGATGGACATGATTCTCGTTTGCCACATGAATATTTTCCCGAGGACTCTATTAGCTCGGTATAAATAGTATAAATGGAGATGTACTTGTCTCCTTTTTTCTGTTTACTCCCTTCTGCCTCAAGAGTATTTCCCTCATTCTACTTCCTTTTGGAAGAGTTATTGCTAGAGGGATGTGTAGCAATTGGCGTCGCCGAGCTCACAGCAGGGTTCACATTGATTGCTGTAGTTATTGGGGCGGGAGGTGCCAGCAGCAATGTTGACCTGGCCTCTTCTACATTGATGAAACTTTGTGCTAGTAATGTGAATTCCATTATGGTTCGAGCTGGTTTTCGCTGCATGCCATCCCAAAGAGCGCTTCCTGGCAGGATTCTAGCTCGAATAGCCATCACGTGACTATTTTTGTCAACGTCCCGAGCTCGAGCAGCCTTAATATTGAATCTCTCAATATACATTTTCAGTGATTCGCCTGGCTGTTGCTTAATGTTTACCAGGGATGAAGCCTCAGGCTTGATGCTTTTTGCAGCTCGAAACTGCTTTTTGAAATCTTTGGACAACTACTCCCACGACAAGATGGAAGGCCTACAGAATTTGTCGAACCAACGTTTTGCTGCTCTCGTTAAGGTTGTCGGGAATAGCATACATCTGAGCTCAAATCCTACATTACTAGCCCTCATCACTGTGTTAAAGGTGCTTAGATGACTACTCGGGTCAGTACTTCCATCGTAAGGCGCCACATGGGGTATCTTAAAACTACTTGGGAAGGGTGTGCTCAAAATATGAGGAGCAAAAGGCTCCAGCTCCTCATCCAAGTCATAGGCGTTTTCCTTGATTTTACCTTCTCGAAAAGCCTGAACTATTCCTCGAGCATGTTGATCATTTTCTTGAACTGGATCCACTATAGGTAGTGCTTGAGCTCGGGGAGCTAGTTATTATTCACAGGAACTCCAACTCCTTGTTGGTGTAGTGGGTTATAATTATTCCGATACACTGGTTGCAAAGGCTCTCCTAGTTGGACATTTAGATGAGTCTTTAGGTCCAGTTTTAGATGGTCTCAAAGATCAGCACCATTATTTGGGTAGTTCTCGTAGTATCTTGGCTCGGTATTGTATACACTTATCGACCTACTAACATCGTGACTATTAGTGCGATAACTATCTTTGAGGAAACTAACTAATATTTGTTGCTACTGCTCAGCATAATTTTGAGGTGGGTTGTCCATGTATACCTTGATCCCAGTAGCTTAGGACCTAGATAGGTGACTCTCCGACTGTTAGGGCTATTTCTCCTGCCTCGTTCCCATAGGGACCTCATGGTTATTCCTTTTTCCATGTCCAGTTCAAGAGTTTCTATCTCCACTTTCGCTTCTTGCGCTTCAGGCTGGGCTTCGAGGTATCCATTTTCCAACTCGAGTTCCGTGTGGGAAGTGTTGTGGTATGTCTCGAACTGGTGACGGGTGTCTAATGGGAGATGGAGGATTCATAGGTTCTAGGTTATTATTTTGTGCTACCTGTGGAACAGCTCGGTTATTCCCAATGTTGGCAGGGACCTCCCTTGCCTGGTTAGTGTTAGCCCGTCGGGGTTTTCGAGAAGAACCCCTCGGCTGGCTAACTCCAGGGTTTGCTTCAGCTCCTTCAGCTTGGTTCTGTCTAGCCCTTTGTTTGGTTGCGGTACTTCCTCATGGGCATCCCCTGGTCCTTCTAGGGGGTGTTTGGGCTTCAGCAACCCTTCTTGCCATTTCTTCGTTTAACCGAGTGGCCTCAGCTATCCTTTCCCACAATCTTTGATTCTCCAGTTCCACCATCGGGATGTACCTCTGAGGATTATAGTAATCCTGATGAGATGGTCTTGAAGTTTGGCCAGGATCACGTGGTGTTGAGGATGCACTCCCTTCATCTGGAGTTTGATCATCATTCACATGGGTCATTTGTCAACTCGCCGAGGATGTTCCTCGGTTCGTGGCATAGTTTCCTCTGAGATTCTAGGTACTGGTCATCCACTCCCAGATCCAGTGGTGTTTCCGGTGGCTGCTCCATTTTTATGATGAACAAGGGTTTGAATGAGAGGTTTATAAGAATTTATTAATGCTCTCAATGAAAGCACCAAACTATTGATGATGTTTTTTGTCAACTAAAAAAACAAGAGCAATTAAGCTTCAATCAACAAATTAGGAAGAAAATAAGAAGAGAGATTTTCTACGTGGTTCATTAGTTAAATCTACCTAGTTCACGAGTCACTATTATTAATGTATCTACGTTAAAGCCTTGAAAGCAATTTCACGGAGTTTCTGAGTACAAGAATTGAGCGTGAAACATACAAGTGAATAGTCTCAGTATTTATAGTAGTTACAATATTATAAATTTTGAATTTGAAATATATTGAATCCCTTAAGAATCGGGCTAACTAAACTAATATATAAACATCTCCACAAATGTAGGCTTAAATTACTCAAACGTAACTGCATGGTATCTTTTGAATATACGTGTTCAAGTCTACACCATAACCTTCGAGCTGACACCTGAAATGTTGTCCAAGCTATCGGCTATCAATCTTTCAAGGTCAGCCTTTGGTCACAGTCCGAGCCTTTCGGTTAACTCACCGTTTCGAGCCAAAACAAATTGTGTGGCATTAGCATTAATAATATATACATACCCGATCTTAACTCGATTATCTCTTCGAGCCTACCATTTCAAGATAATTTAATCCGTCTCGAAATTTGAGGTATGACCAAATTTAAGCACATAAATATTTTTCAGTTATAGTTTTGAAAACATAATTTATAGAGTAATTTAAATACTTTAATATGAAGTTTTAAAATATGTGATAGAAATTATTATGACTTATTTATCACTTTTTAATTTATTTACCTTATATAGATGACTTTAAAACTAACGGTTAGAAAACAATAAAAAAGAGTGTTAATTCTAACGAATAACAATAATTTCCAATAGAAACTCAAAACCATTCAGAAATTGAAATTATTAATAATGAGTTATGAAATTTTTTTACAAGAATTAAAAATAAAAAAGTGATTTCAACCTACTCAACTAACAACTCAAAGTTGAACAACATAAAAAATAATACAACTTAGACCATTAAAATAATGGGCCAGCTAGATAATATTTCCATCAAGTTATCTAATTCTATTCTCTTTAGTTCAAAATTTTATTTTATTTGATATATTACCATGAAAAGAAATAATAAAGTAAACATTTTCCAACACTTTTCTGGTAAAATCTTTTGTTGGCGCAAATTTTCACCGACAAAAATGGTTTTGCACTGGTAAATAAGGCTTTCGACGATATTTTATTACATCATAAAAAAATCAAAACTAAACAAAAGGCGATATCAAAGTGTGTCAGAGGTATCATTTACGGATGCTTTTTTGCGCTGCCAAAAGTTCATTTTGCTAGTATTTAACAAAATTGCTTGTTAGCTAGGTACCTCAAAAGGTATTGATGTGCACTATATTGTAACAGTACAATCGCATAACACATCATTTGTATGACTGGGTGATTTTCCTAACATATATATCACGTCACGTAGCTCAGCTAATTATATATAAAGATGTTATTATAACATTAAACATAAACATAAGTTGATCACTAATATAATTGAAGTTACGTATGGTACTTGAAATTAACCCTAGGGAGTAGGGAACGAGTTTTGACTTTCAAGTATGGTCTTAATTAAAAATCACTCTAGTAATAATAGAGAACCGAATAATAAGGTCCAAATTAAGACACAAACTCAAAATTGCCAACGTTTTGATCACTCTATTGGACCGAATACATCTGACTACTTTTGACTATTTTGTTTTAATAAACTACTTTGTCTTGTGTTCTTTTTTTGCTTCGACATTAGGCTACACTCGGCGCCAGCCTAGCTTGCTCCAATATGAACGTGCGTGGTTTGTAATTGATTCTTAATATTTGTTGTCACATGCAGATGCAGCCATCACTAATTTCTTCTTAGTCTGTTGTTTTTTCTATAACGAAAGAAAGATGCAACGTGACGGACCACCTCAGCTACTTACATTGGAAAGTTTGGTTTCTTCTTATGGTAAATCCGATTTGTTTTTGAGGTAATACGACAGATGTACTATTAATTATTTGTCAGGTATATATACATATAACAAATTTCGTGGAAGCAGTGGCGGAACAAGACAAGGGGCCAAACCAGGTGTAATATTTAAGTTTTTATTTTATTTTTTTTATCAAGTATTACGCAAGTAGTATAACAATAAATTTCTTTATTTTAAGTTGTATTTCTACCTAGATTATTTGTTTACAGTATATCGCTATCATTTAGTACATAAAATACCTTCATACAACCTATATAAAACATATACTATGCATAAAAATATATATCATAAAGACACTCATATAAATATATTAAAAACAAAAGTAATACATTGTCTAAAATTGCAACCTGCGTTCTTTTATAGAAACAAAATCATCAAGTATTGGATCTAAATCAAAAGTCTCAGCTATCTCTCTTTTAATATAGACAAGTAAATTATTTGTTAGGAACTCATCTTCAATTTTGTTGCGAAGTCGTGTTTTAACAATCTTCACAGCTGAAAATGCTCGTTCACCATTCGCTGTAGATCCTGAAAGTGTTGAAACAAGACGAATCAGCCTATCAAGAAGATAGTATATCTTTGATTTCTCTGTCTCTACTAATATTCGACATAATTCTGCGATGGATGAAAAATTTTAAAACGTCGAATTGGTAAACACATCAAGTTCAAAATGCTTCAATTGAAACCTTAAATTAATTGACACGCTCTCAACAAAATCAAGAGGATAATACTCTTCTGTAAGACAGCATATATCATCAATATTAAAAGATTTATAAGCATCCTTTGGATCCAAAGCTGAGCTAAGAGTTAAAAGTTTTGTTGCTCCTTCACCAAACCTACTATCAAGCTCGTGTATCTGAAATTCTATAGTGGCATTAAATATATCAAAATAATAATGATGCTCTATCATAATGTGATCACGTTAATGACGACTACAACCTTGGGCATAACGAGAGCTCAACTCTGGAATGTCAATGTCAAATTTCTTGGAGAAAGAGACAACATTTTCAGGAAAAATTTTCCAACCTTCATTTCTTAGCTCTTGGATAAGGCTTTTTGTAGTAGATACCATATTCATGGCATTCAATATGTCCTGAGATTTTTGCTGCAAAACTTGACAAAGAATATCATTAATACCCATGATTTCCTTCATTAAGTGCAAAATAAATATAAATTCAAATGATGTCATCATTTTATAAGCAGCACTCGCATCCCCGCGTTGGGACTGAGTGGATCCTTCCTTTATTATGCTTTCAAGCACCGAGCAAGTGGCTTCAAACAGTCGTAGTAGACTACAAATAGAATAAAAATGAGAGCTCCAACGACTATCACCAGCTCGTTTGATTGCTCCAATTTGATTAGCTCCTTTTCCACTTTCAAGTTCATCAAAAGCTATCATATGTGCAATTTGTGTTGCCTGAGCAGCTTACAGTTCATCATGATGTCGTTTACATGACGCCCCACCACATTGTTAATAAAAATCAAATTTGAAAAGAGTTTATGCACACAAACACCACAACAAAGACTGCTTTCTATAACACATCATTATAAGACTATTAAAAAAGTATTATAATATGTATAAAATAAATGTGCTAAAGAAAGTAAAATTAAATTAAAAACGCGGCAACTGAAAAAAAGAAAAAGCGGTAAATGAAATGTGTTATATTCTTTTTCCCTCTTATACGCCGTACACTTTCTTTTCCTCTCTTTCATTTTCCTCCTACCCTCTCTAATCAATTTTCTTAAACCCTAGTTGAAAAAATTTGGTAAAGACTGAACCTTGAACAGCACCACCTCTTTCCAACGCAACCTCCTACAAGAGCCTCAACAAATGGAAGGAGCCTCTCAGTCACCAAATTTTCAACATCTTTGATGAAGCGAAGTTGGAGACCGAGTGATAACGGTCGCTGGAATCGCCGACTCAGTCGAGGATACTCTGTTAACTCGCTCAGGACCAAATTCGTCTCTAGGCTCCCCGACAAGGTCCGTTCTGGTCTTGACGTTGAGTCCAGTCCCTACGATATCGACCTAACTCGGACCAGTGACTTGAGTGGAGGTTTGTTTCAACTTCAATTAAAGAAAACTCTGTTTGGTTACTGAGAAAATGCGCTCAAGATTTTTATCTTCTTTTTCTTGTTGTTTTTGGTTATATATGTAATGAGTAATCAGAAAATGAGAAAACGTCATTTTACCTGGATTGATTGGTTTCTTGGAACCACAACATGAGTGATTATTGTTTTGGTTTTTTGTTAATTTTCTTAGGAAACAAACAAAGGTATTGTTTGTGGTTTAAGGCATTGTTTGTTTGTTGAGAAACTGGGGGAGAATTCTTCACTTGTTCAAAGATTCTGCAACCAAAGCAATCCAACGATGCATGATTTGATTCTTTTGCTATACTTATGTTGTTATATATACATGTTCTTACAAATAGTTTTTTTTGTTTTTAAATTATAGGAGAAAAGGACTCCTATGAAAGATAGCTTTTAACTCTGAAATCTTTTGAGGAAGTTGACTCTATAGTGCAATCAGAAGGCATTGATGAAGATGATCTTGATGAACAAGCTCAACATGAAAGAGCCAAGAAGATCTCTAATTATGCAAACATAATTCTCTTCGGACTTAAGGTAAAATTTGAGTATTTTTATAAGAAATATTGGTTGAAGTAAGTTCTTAAGAGATTTTACAGCTCCAGTCGTATCTATAACATTTTAGATTATATAGACCATGTTTAGAGTATTTGAGTTCTTACATCAAATAATATTCTATGGCCTTATAGAACATTCATTCCCACTTTACAAACTAAAATTAAAACTTATGTTTGATTCTGTAGATCTATGCTACTATAAAGAGTGGGCCCATAGCCATTGCAGCATCAACACTAGATTCTTTACTGGATCTCATGGTTGGTGGCATACTTTGGTTCTGTAATGCCTTGCTAATTAGGGTCCATTAGCAGGTGTGTTTTGAAACCAGTGCTGGACTTACTAACAAGTCATTTGAACTAAACATGTGATTAAGCCACTAAGGTTTGGGTATTAAAAACTTTTGATCATTTCATAAACATTTCCATTAAGTTAATAACCAGTTCTTTACATGGGATCCCACAAACATTAGTTTATAAGTCTGTTACAAAACTTAGATTACACACTAAGTCGTCCTAAGCGGCAAAAGCTGGGTTTAACCCTAGTTCCTCTGAGCATCTCGGCTGTGGTGGTCGAGCGGACTACATATGTACATACCACTGCTAATGCCCTCCGACTCATTGCTGGTTGAGCTTCTCTTTACCTTTACCTGCACCACAAAGCGCCTGTGAGCCAGAAGACTCAGCAAGAAAACTTAATCAACAGTTCAGTGAATAATACAACCATCAAACAGTAATAACTGAATCTAGTGCATTCATTAAATCCAATTGGAGACCATAGAGTCACGCAAGTGCATGTTGCACTTTCTTTCAAGTTGCTGGCATCCGAGCCAGTCAAGCGCATGTTGCACTCCCAAGGTGGCCCAGCCATGGTGGCCTGCACTCCACATGCATTATGCCAAACTTAGCTTATAAACCAAGTCCTTATGCCCTTGACTTATAAGTCAAGCCACCACGTGCCTCCAACTTATAAGTTGAAGCCTTGGAACTCTCCACTAATAAGTTGATCTCTACTTAACATCCTAATGATACCCTAGCTTATAAGCTAAGCTTCACAATCATAACAGACAGTCACATGTTTCATATAGCATACCTAACAAATAGTCACACAATGCATTATAATACATTCACTCAACAGTCATAAGCATAATCATAATTATGCACGTTACAACATACCTAATCAAACATTCGCAACATAACTATAATCATGTTCATCACCCTAACTAAGCTCTAATCATGCATTCACATAACAGGTGCAGTTTTCTTACCTTCGGTCCATATGCGGGTTATTAGCAACAACCCTCCGAGCACGATCCCCGATTCAAGACCTTAGCGAAAACCTAGTCATAACCGCAATAAGGAAGTTCCCATCAATAACAAGTAAATAACAATTTCCAGACAAACTCTTAGCCTCCGGGACATCGAATTCCACTTAACAAGGAAGTAGGATCGATCCCGAGCCCAAACGGTTAAGTTTCCAACCTAAAAATCCCATTAAGGTCAATTTTCCCCTTAAGAGCCGCGGCCCCTCACAGGCGAGCCGCGGCCCGGCTCTAATTCCAGAGGTGGCCTCCCTGGAAACCAACGCACGTCGCGGTGCGCCCTTGAGGCGCCGCGGCCCGCCCCTGCACCCAAGCCCTGCTGGCTCAAAATCCTCTTCGCAGGCCGTGGCTCATCACCATGAACCCAGAAATTTTTGGGTTTTTCTGCAACTGAACCCAACCAAAACTCATCCAATTTCATCCCACTCCTTCAATTCAATTCCCAAACTCATATAATCATTCTCACCAGTCAAACCCAACCAATTATCATAGTGAAACACATCAAATTTACCCAAACCTATCCCTTCAATTATCAAGCATGCATAAACATATTTTCTCTAAATATTCAGCAAAGCTAACCAAGCAAATTTCATTTAAGAGTTCATACCTCAGCTGTGATGAAACCTTTGAGCTAAACCTCTAGTTTCCCCAAGTTTGGCACCTTAATTCCCAAGCTTCACTCTTTGAATTTTCCAAAAAAAACAACTTAAGCTTCCATGGCACATAAAGAAAACGAGAGAGAGAAAAGGGAAGCTGCTGAGTTCTTTTTCCTTTTGTTTCCTTAACCTTCTCAGCACTCCCAGCTCACCCAAACACTAATCTTAGCCCAAGAATGACCATTTTACCCCTTTCCCTTATCTTATTTTATCAAGTGTTCTCAAGGGCAATTTTGTCCTTTGCCTTAAATCCCGCTATCCACAATTTGCATTCTATAATTCCCACTACTCCCAATATACTCACACAATCACCAATAAATTCCCATTACCCACTAATTCCCGGTAATGTACTAAATTACTAAAATACCCCTAAGCTCACCCCGAGCCGGGTACAAAGACCCCGTTGTGACTTTTCGCTAACTTGCTCATCAGGACCGCCTCTCGTCGAGTAACCCAAATATATCCACATAATAATTTGGTCTCAATCACACAAGCACATATTCACATTTATACCCCAAACGGGTCAAATTGCTAATATACCCTTCTTATAAGAAACGGGCCCACATACACATTTATTATCATTAAAATACAAGCATAATTATATTATAATATAATTCACATATTAACTCAATTATTGCCTCCCGGCCCCCTAATCCAGGCACTAAGCCTTATTAGGAAATTTGGGATGTTACAGGTTCACTCACTTGTCAATGAAAAGTATAAATATTTATAGATACCCCATTTGCAAATTGAGGGAGCAGCCTGTTGGCATAATCATTTTTGTTGCTATCATGGCGACACTAGGTACAATCTGTAGCTTAATTTGTTGATAGTTTTCACAGCTTTTTCCCTTTCTTGCTTCATTTCCACATTGAAGGTTGTTTGGCTTCCTTAGTGAACACATATATCGTCCAGTGTCTTTTACTCTGTTTGTTACAGAGTAGATAAATTCATGAGTCTTGGATGAAACAAGGAAAAAATAAAGCTTATTAAGTGACTTTGTTTTATTAAATTTGTCCAAAGAAGACGTGTTTTTTTATTCTAGAAATTTTCTTTGGTCATTTTTTACCGGAAATTTCTAAAGTATATGGTCATGATTGCCAACTACAGACACTTAATAAGGAATTACAAGAGTTTTGACTGAGCATTGGACATGGTAATGGTACATAACCAAATAAGAGGGACTTTTTCTGCTTATCCTACTGCTGCTCTTAGAGAAGAGTTTTCTGAATATATAATAAGGGGGAAAGATGCTTATAAAGTTATAATTTTACTGAATAAAAAATATTAAGTGTATGTTGGAGTAGCTTAGGAAGGAGAGGTTTGTTACAAGTAGGCAGCTGTATAATTATAAAACCAACAAGTCATTAAATTAGCTTATGTAAGCTTTGAATTTCAGTGAGATTTTAACTAAAGGATTCGTCCGAGTAGTAGGCATATTGTGAGGGACATAAACTGTGACACTTGGTTGTCTAAATTCTAAACATATTACATCTTGTGCTCTTTATCCAAACATACTTTAGAGTTGCTCAATGCTTTAACATGGAACATCTTAGCAACCTTAGAGAAGGTTTTGTTCTATTCTTTCTTTTAAGTATTCTTAAGTTGACTTAGATTCCATACCAAAATAATTTTCAATTAAATTTCAACTTACAGGTTTTCAAGTATTCATCCAGGCTTTAGAACAACTAATTGACATTAATCCTTCAGAAAAGATGTCCTCAGACCAGTTAATGTGGTTGTATTCGAGCCATGATCTTGAGCAAAAAATACCGCACTCTCGTAAGCTCTTGGATTGAACCTTTGTAAGAATAAGTTGAACTTGGATATGAGATTGATTATGTGGTCAGGTGTGCATATAAATAATACTTTTGTTGATGTAAAATTTCGTTTTCCCCCCTTTTTTTTCATGTTGATTCACTTATGTACTAACACTTATTGGATGTTTTTCTTCATATTTTGCTCAATATGTTCAGCCACTAATTGTGCATTACAAGTTTACAACAATGTCTCCATCAATTTTATTCTCATTATTAGCACTTCAAATTATTCCCTTGTCTTAAAATACTTGAATGGATCTCCTTGTTTGTCCATTTACTTAGTGAATTTGTTGGATTCCAATGCTCTTGTTGCTATTTTCTTTTCCATAAATAAAGAAAACTTTAGGGGTATTTGGGAATTCTTTATAAATAATTTGCTTGAATTTTTGTGGCTGTGTTGTGAATATTCTGCAACAAAATAATCATCTCTAAATTATGATCTGGTATTTTACTTTTAATTCATTTGATAATGATATTTAACATATATTATAGAGATGAAACCATCACTGTGCACTATGATTTTCAAACTTTGAAATCTCATTGGAATTGTAAACTGTACATAGGGCACAAAATGAGAAAGGGAATGTATTCCGAATCTGCTTCATGTTTCTGAAGCTGTACTTGTAGTCTATCTTATCCCTCTGATGCTAGTGCTTTACTTGCTATTAATTTTGTTGTAGTTTGCACAAGTACTTTATTAACAATGCAGGTTCATGATCTGTTGAAGCTTTACAATTAAATTGATATCCCTTCTAAGCATTTGTTGTTCAAAATTCCTTCAACTTGGCAAGTAAGTTTCATGACAAAAATCTCTATTCCTTATCTTTAGATTTTTCTTCAAGGGAATATATTCATGAATGCTCGTAGTTTTTGTCATCTAACTATTTTTTCTAATTGATTGCATCTCCACTTAGGGAATAGAGGCTGCAAGATTACTGGAATCTGAGAGCATACAAACTCATTTGACTTCTGTATACAAATTTTATATGTCTAATTAATGGTTAAGTACATTACTTTCTCTTGCATAGCTTTGTCATGGGTACTCATCATTTTGAAATAAATTATCTTTGCTTGTCTTCTGCCATTACTTCTTATTAGTTCCATTTTATTACCTTCTTTTTAATGGTGATAGTTTCCTTTTGTTTCCTAAGCTTCGCTCAAGCAGCAGCTGCAGCTCAAGCTGGTGCATCTGTTATTCAGATATTTGTTGGTTGAATCAGGGTAATCTTCGACCTTTAGTTCCATAATGATCTTGGTCTTCTCAGTTTCATTTCATTGATGTTCATATTTATTATTCAGGATTGGGCACGGAATCATTATGGCAACCTTGAGGTAGAAGCTGCACTCAAAAGAGGAGAAGACCCTGGGATAGCTTTGGTTAGTTATAACAGTTTTAATATCTCAATTCCATAGTTGCATGGAATTCTGTTTAAATTCTTAGTACGCTTGATTATGGCATACTCTTATCTCGATATATTTTAATAATGGGCATTTATTTACTAATTCAGTTTTTTTTTTTTTAAATTCTACGATAGGCAAATTAACAACTCTTCTAAATACCTACTATTCTATGCCTTTTCGTCCTCTGCTTTGTGTTAAGCACGCTAATACACATTAATACTTTCAGTTGTAATTAATTCTTTTCTATTGTAATTGGTTAATGTATATTCCTCTCTTATTATTCTTTGTATAGCTTGCATTGCATGAGGAAGGACACCTGTCCTCTTTATTTCGTTCCTTAGTTTGTATTATTCTTTAGGTGATTTTTATTTTTCTTTTGGCATAAAGTTGCTTTCATATATAGTTTAACCAATTTGATATTGTAAGGCAAAGTGGCGAACCAACATAAAGTTATGAAGTTGGAATGGCCAATTGGCTATCATTTAGTTAATGGCTTAATATGGCATGATTATGAACACTAGTTTGTCCTTGACTATGAAGTTCCCATGTTGTCATTGACAAGTTAATCGATCACAACATATAATATGAATATCACTGCTATTATATGATAATTCAGAAATAAAAAAGATGCAAAAAAATTACACTACTATTCCTGCAGCTGTGACTGCCAAAGCATCCGAAGAGTGAAAACCATCATAACTCAGAACCTGCATGCATAGGAAGATAATGAAATTTCTAGGAAATATGAAGCATAAATTAATGTAGAAAGACTGCTCTAACATACTGACCTGTTCAGAAAATAAAAGTGTTACATGTTTATCAACGCATAAAATGCATAGAACAGCAGGATGTAGCCAGCCATGAGACTTTTCTTAGACACTTAATACCTAGTATGTTTGTGTAATTTGTTCCCTTTTCTCTTTCTTTGTATTAAACTAGGTACTTGTAATAATACTTGCTGTGTGCCTATATTTGTTGCACCCAAGAAAGTATCTGAATTTCATGGTAGAAGCCTTCATGGTTATGATTTAAATCTTGCTTGTTAATTGTATTTTCATATATATATATATATATATGAAAATGATGAACTTTTTAGGTTCACAAAAACAAATACCCTTGTAAAGGATGAAACAAGAAATGTTTGAGACTCAGCATGTACTTCAATTCAATGGCAATGTTTCTATTAGATCTTCATGATTATGATTTAAATCTTGCTTGTTTTATGTATTTTCCTTTTACTAGTGATCTGCATAGAGACTGTTCTTCATATTATTTAACTGTTCAGAACATATTTCGCATGGACATGCTTGCGGCTATAAAAAAGAGGCATCAAACAAGTAAAGATTTCTTATTTTTGAACTTCGTTGTGGTACAAAAAGTTATAGTGAATATTAAAAGCATGAGTCATTCGATCATATACATGTATATGTTGACAAAGAGATGTATATATGTCTATGTTTGTTTGCAGATGGATGGATCTTCATTATTGTCCTCTGCTGAAGAAAACCTACAACCCCAAGGAGAGTGACAATAACAAGTTCTGGTACAAGATTAGTGACATACTCAATGTCCAATTTCATTATAGCTTACTCCTGAATCATTGAAGCACACCAACTTTGGTTTTATTAATTCATTAAGTGAGGTATTTGCTCTTCAAGTTTGTTAATTTTGTTTACTTTTGAAACCTGCATCTTGCTTTCCATCTCCAAAATCAAGATATTCATCACATTCAATTAATGCCAATGTTTCTGTAACTTTCATGGTTTTAATCACTTTGTTTTGATAGGCTTTATGTGTATTGAGCTCCACTAAATACAATTCCAGATAATGATGTAGCAAAGTTGCAAAGAAAACCCAGGTTAGCAAGAATATATACAGAAAATTCAGATTGTATTTTATTGTTCAGAACATATATATTTCACATGGAAAAAGTAAACTATTTCTTACTTTTGAACTTGGGAGTGGTACAAAAATACACACATATGTTTAGACTTTTTCAGAACATATATATTTCACACAAAAATAGATAATATGATTTTGTGATTTCTTATATTCATGATTTTAGATTACTACTCCAAACCTCTTTGATTTGATTAAGTCTTTCTCATTAATATTGCATTCCAAATCCTTAAACTTGTTCTTGGATAGTGAATTACAAGAAGTATATATACACATTATAGAGGATGTGACCGTGTATAGTGCATACTCTTGTATTGTTCTTGTATGAGATTACATGTGTTGGAAGTCTGGTATTGATTTCTTCTTCTTGTTGTTTGGTATGCTTTTAGGGAACCAAACAGAGTGGTTGAGGAGTAAAAACTGATCTAGGGTATTGACAAATTGGAATTTTAAGCTTTTGTCAGGTATTGAGATATTTATATACTATATATACAAAAGAACTACATACAACACAAGATACAAAATATGATTTATATTATATTAATCAATTTCTAGCTAGAACATAGAGAGTAGAATAATAATTAATTATAGCTCTAAATTAGTTAACCACATTATTCATTACTACCCACCAAACTTGTTGACGAAACTTTGTTATTAATTAACTTGAAACTTTCCATCAGATCTTTATATGCAATTGGTCTTAACTTTTGGGATTATTTTCAAGTAAGTTCTTAGATATTATAATGTACTATTTCCTTTTGTGATGTCTTGATCTTGGGTGTTGTCTTTTGATCTTCAAGAATCATTTTATTCATAAGAATCAATGTGGAATTACAGTGATTTCATTAAAAAAATTCTATACTTCTTGCAATCGGCTTTCATTATACTTCTACTGTCATTGTTGTTATTTTGGTTATTGGCTAAGAGTTCTGATATATCCTTTGAATCACAGGTAGGACATCCTTGGTTTTCTATCTTGACGAGGACAGACATTTTTAATGAGAAAGATAATCATTATGAGTTTCCAGCTAATCTGGTATGTAAGCTTTGCAACCTTAAACATGCACTTCAAATTTACATTGACTTTGTAAAACCTCCAAATTAGCTCGCTGCTATATATGAGCGTATGGACCATGCAAGTTGAATAGCTAGAGGACTAGCTATTATGTATTATTTCATATTAATACTTTATTTCCTTGAAAATAGTATAACTTTTTCGATATTATAAGATTTTTTATTTATTTTGTTTGAATTCTATATGTTAACCTTAAACGTGTACCTTGCAATTGATTATTTTTCTTATTATAAGTATATACTTGAAATAGCTATATTTAGTATTGTTATTCAAGCAATGCTTATAGACTTTGAACTCGCTAAAGAAAGAGATGGAGGATGCTATCTAAGATGAGGACGCTCTTTTTTATCTTTGTTGTGTACCTTATATTTATTCTATTTATATTGAGTATTTTTTGGTCTTCTTTTTAGTCAATATTATATGGGTTAATATAACAAAGCACTCCTCCTATCTCATTTACAACACCACCCTTTACTTTAGCACAGTCAATACTGTCGTTTGATTACAAGCCCTTCCTGAAATTCCAAGATTCTTATGGAATTTTAATTACTGGATCTTAGTCTTGGAATTGTATACTTTACTGGCTTAAGCATAAAACACCTTAATGTAAATGAGGTTTTCCAGTGCATATTTTTTGTTAGATTTTGAATTTGAATGTCCTGCTTGAGTGAAAGATTGTTCATAGTGGTTGATTGTCACTAATTTTCCAGGTATAGACCAACTTCAAGGTTTAGAGTACTGTATTGAATCAAGTCCATCTTGGGGTATATTCATTTCTTCATTTATTGATTCTTTATGTTATTTTTCTTCTATTTCTTATTTTAAAGTGTTATTTGTTTCATTTGGAAAAACAGGGGAGGTAGTATTTCAGGGTTTTCAGCACTACATTTTGGCCCTTGGAACTGCAATGATGATCCCTTCTTTCCTTGTTCCTTACATGGGTGGTACTGATGTGAACTCATTTTTCATAAAAGACCAATATTTCTTTTTAAGCAAGAAATTAATATAGTTTGTGAACAGATCCTTTAATGTTTCCTCATACTAATTTTGCTCATCCACTTTTCTGTACTAAAGTGATAAAGTCAAGTTTTTGGAGTTGTTTATGTATCAAAGTTGAAACTTTGTTAATGATTTTATGAACCATCTTTGAAAAATAAAATTTCATCAGGGTGATAAAGTCAGAGTAGTACAGACTCTACTATTTGTTGAAGAAATTAACACACTTCTTCAAACTCTCTTTGGAACCAGACTGCCTACTGTTATTGGAGGGTCTTATGCATTCATGGTCCCTATTATATCTATCATTCATGATTTATCATTGGCTAGTATTGAGGACCCTCATATCATAAGTGAAACCCTTCTATTCTTGAATAAGGCATTTCCTTTTCCTTGATATCACTAAAGCATTCTTTTATGGTATGACTTCTTTCCTATCTATGTGTTGTAAGGAGCTTACTTTTCTTGTACATTTTTCTAGAGATTTCTCAACACCATGAGAGCAGTCCAAGGTGCTTTGATAGTAGCATCAAGCATACAGATTATCCTTGGATACAGTCAAATTTGGGCCATCTGTTCCTGGTAAGATTTATCTATCTTGGAATTAGAGGTAGTTGATTCAGGTATAATGCTGAAGCCTGAAAACAACAGTATAATAGCTTGTGATTCTTGCTATTCAAATGGTTCTTTAGAGGGAATAAAAATTGGATGGTTCCTATTCCAAGGGGGAAAACAATGATTCCTTTGTTTTTAAGTGTCAAGTGCAGTACCAATCTTTCAAAATCCTGATATTTCTATGCAATTTACGGTATTGAACTTGGTTTGGTCACATTTTTAGTCTTACTGAACCATTTTCTCTAGTTCAGACATGATATGGACTAGTCCTTTATGAATGCTGAATGGACATTTGACCATATGGTCCCCATTCTTGTTTCCTTCTTGAAGGTCATCTTGTCTACACTTGCTTTCACAGCGTTTGAACTTCCTCCTAACAATGCTAATGGAACAAGAATCCTGGAGTTCCTTTTCCACTCAAGGTCTGATTTGGTGAGAATTTTATTCTGTATGTCACTTTAATCTTGGTCGCAAGTGATCAACATTGCTTTCAATTTTGAATTGCTTTTCTATAGCCCTTTTAATTCTTTAGTTTATTCCATGAATTTCTAATGTCTGATTTTACTCATTCGCCTGAGTAGAATGCATAAAACATTCATTAATTTTGTTTAATTTTTCTCATCTTCTTCAATAGACAGGGAATAGTGTTTTTTTCACTTAATTGAAAATTTTCATTCTCCCTAAGGTAACATGTAAACTACCCTTTTTTTTTCCAAATTTTCTATGGAACTCTGACTAGAATGTACCCATGGCAGGTCAATATAAGAAGTGTTGATGAGGTTATTGTGATTGGTGCTGGTCTTTCTCTGTATTCATCAGCTTTTGTTCTGCAGGTAATTTTATTTTAGAAGTGTAGAAAATGTATTTTGATAAAATAACAGGTTTCTTTTCTTTTCAAGTATTGACATGTTTGACATAATAATGCAAGTAGAAGTTACTAGCATGTCCACTTTATAGGCTTTATCTTTCTATCGATTGTGGCATATTAGGCTATTAATGTATATTTATAGGATTGTACCTGTCCTATATATGCATCCAGTGTGCATGGGATTACATTCTTTTAGTTAAATTTTCTTCTTATTTCTCAGTTTTTGAACAGAAACTAATAAATTATACAACTAATAAATGTATATATATACAACAAATCACTCTTTCTACAACACAAGAGTATAACTTTATTGAAAAAGTATTATAATAACTAGTAAAGTAAAAAATCAGTATTGAAAAAGAGGGAAATGAAATAAAAAGGCAACATCTTTTCAGGGAAAGCCCGCTCAAAGTAAAACACATTATTTTTTTTTTACCTAACTTTAGAAGTTTCAGAGTCACTTTTCTTTCGACCTAGCCTTCCTATTCTGTTCTAATGGTTTCCATTTGCTCTAGCCAGAATGCCTTCTCTCTTGGATTCAGAAAACTGAGCCGGGTCTTTCTTCTGTTCTAGTTTTGAATTGATCGAACCAAGTTCTCATCGTTTTAAGTTTTTTCCTAATTTTGGATGCCTCAAAATTTATGTTTTTGCACAAATTTTCTTTTGTGTTTACAAGAATTACTCTGTTTTTCAGTTTACAAGAATTACTTTATATGCTTTTTTTGGGGGCTGATTTTCCCATGACTTTTTTTAGTACTTACACATTATTCTTGGAATATTTTAAATTTATAATGTGAAAGTTTCTAATAATAACAATATTATATATGCAGAATTATGAACCAGGATACCCAGCACCTCCAAAATTTCTCCTCTAATTGAAGCAGTAGTGACCATTAGGTACACAAATTTCAACTATTAAAAATGGTTTAGTCATTTGATTTTTCACTTTTTCGAGCAAAAGGGTAGCTTTAAATTTAAACATTAACCTAAAAGAAGCTATTTGTTTTTCTTTCATAGTTTTGTTTTGGTTCTTGAATGGCTTATTAAATATGATCACTTTTCATTGGTTTTTGATGGTATTTTATTTGTTTGAATGCAGTTACTTAGTTGGCTTCTCAAAATTGTAGGAACTATAACTATGTTGCATGTGTAGTAAATGTCTGTTTATGTCAGTCTACCTATTTTAATGTTGCACTAGGGAAATGGGAGAGTGCTCTTATGCATGGAGTGATTTGAAAACAACTTCTTGTTTGATGTTGCCTTTTGTGGTTTGGTTTAAGCTGTTATGGTATGCATGTGGAGGACTGATTATAGAGGCTTGGGCATGTCTAGTTTCATCCTCTACTTATAAAATCCAGTCTTTCTTACTTTATTTGTGCCCTCCTAGATAGATGTTAAAACTAGTGACATGTGACTATTTTACTACTTGGCTATTCATGCATTTTTCTGTTGAAATATGTTTTACTGTACATTGGCTTTAAGGTCTGTTAACTATTTTTTGCACTTTGGAATGTGCACAAATGGGAATCTTCAATTTGTTGTGTTTTGATTATTTAAAAATTTGCCAAGAGTTTCTTTTCTTGATAGGCTTGTTTGATTTTTCTATAATTTTTTTGGTTTACCTTGTTCTTTCTATTGATATTTTTCTTTCTTTATGCTCTAGGCGGTGTATTTTGCTTTAATGGGCATTGGCAGCTCATTTCATGCTTAAGAAACTGCTGTGAGTGGGAAATTCGAGAGTCGAGTGTGGTAAATACTGTTCTTTTCCTGTGTACTGTGTTATGTTTGGGGTCATTTGGGACATGTTACTTTCTGATTCTTTTGAGATTTGCACGTAAAAGCCTCAACTTATCTATTTGCATACATTTTTTGAAAACATTAGGTTCTGGCCTTCAGGTACTGTGTGACTTCAGGCCATCAACTATGGAGGTTAACATAACAATAAAGCTTTTACTTGTGTTGCTTCTCTCGACAGTGGAGTTTTTTTTGTCTCAGTTCACGTTTTGGTGGCATGATAGACATGGAATCTGTTGAGGACGTGGCTAATATTTCTAATGTGTCTGGGATTACTACCCATTCTTTGCAACTGTACAGTCATTGCTGACCACTGGACCCTCTCCTTGCAACTGTACAGTCATTGCAACTGTTATTTTTTAATTTGGCAAATACTAGGAGCTTAGGCATATATGCACTGTCAAGGGAGAATATTTTGTGCTGAAAGTAATAACTTTTCAATATGTTGAATATTTAAGACTACTTGAATACTTAAAGAACATTTTGTTGTTGCTGAAAGTGTTGAATGTTTTAAACTAATTTATGGATTGTTAATACAATGTTGAATGTTTTTACTTTTTGTTATTTGAAAATCAAGTTCATTTGATGATGCTAGTATATATTAGAAAGCTAATTTTAATTATATAAAAAAATTAAAATATAATAGAATAAATTAGTGTTATATAAATGAATATATAATGAGAATTTAAACTTATCTAAATATTAAAATAATATGAAAATTGTGTTATAATATCTATTACAATAACACTTTTTATGTAAAGAATTTTGTTATGCAAACTTCATTATATAACACAAAAATGTGTTATACTAAAGTGTAGTATAACACAAATTTATAAGTATTGAAATGTGTTATATAATCGACTATAAATAATATAATTAAACACTTCTCTATTTATTAAAATAACATAGAAAGTGTGTTATCGTTGACAGTATAATAACACATTTGTATAACAATGATAAAGTGTTATGTAAAGTACCTTGACCTACGATAACATAGTCGGTCTTAACACATCAAAAAGTGTTATGGTATGTTTTGATAACACATTTTTGGTGTTATTAATAGCATTTTTTCTTGTAGTGAAAGTACCTCCCTAGATGCAACAACTAATGGTAATTGTAATCGGTGAGCAAAGCAATGAAATAGTATGCATATGGGCAATCTTTAAGAAATAATGCTTGCAAACCTTTCCATTCAGAACCCATATATTACTAGCCCCATCATATCCTTGTCCACGAATATTTTGAATATCAAGACAATGATGAGAAAGAACTCTATATATTTCATTCTTTAGAGTTAATACAAATGTCTCTTTAACATGTGCAAGATCAAAAAATCATTCTTGTATAAAACCATCATCACCAACAAACCTCAAGATTATAGCCATTTGCTACTTCTTAGACTCATCTCGTGCCTCATCAACAATAATGCAAAATTTAGAACTTCCAACATCTTCACGAATTTTGTTTCGCACTTTCTTTGCAATAACTTCTAAAATCTCTTTCTAAATTTTGGGCGAAGTATACTTCGAGGATTTAGGGGCATTTTCCAAAACATCTTGTGCAACATTTTCATCATACGAAGCAAATGTTTTAACCAACTCAAGAAAATTACCTCGATTTATTGACTCAGGAGTCTCATCATGACCTCTAAAAGCACATCCTTGAAATGCAAGCCAACGAACAACATTAATTGATGTATTCACTTGTAGTCAATTCTTGAGAATTTTTTTAGAGCTTTGTGCATTCATTACTTTATCAATATGTTGTGATCGCTTTAATAAATCCTCACTAGATTTCAAAGCATTATTATGACAAGAACAAGGATCTTGCCCAACATGATTCAAAAAGGCACAATTTGTTCCATCATTAATCTTCTTCCAACTTGTAAATCCTGTGATAGTAAATGTATCCCATCCAAAACGTCTTGATGCTTTCATTGTAAAAAGATAACAAGGTAAACAATAAGCAGCATCTTTTGATGGAGAGTACTCTAGCCAAGATGCAAATTGCACAAACCAAGAAGATTGAAAGAGACGATGATGCTTTTCAGGACTGGATGGTGGATATTTTGATAGGTGTATTTGATATGGACTCATTCTAAAGTAAGCTCTTCTTATTTCATCATGTCGATTGTGTCTGCACAGTTGTATTGGAGGTGTAAACAGATTTCCTAATATCTATTACCGATTCTTAGGAAATTAGTGGTTGGTGAATATTTTTTAGTAATTGTAAATGGATCATTACTATATTTAGTTTCCTTACTTATAGAGATAGTTTTGTGTATATATATTCATCGCCTTTGTAATGCTTACAAAATAAATTGAAGGAAATAAAAAATGAATTCTGAAAGTTATGTGCTTTCATGGTACCAGAGCCACGTCGATCCTAAATCCACGAATTTTTTTTATCAACCCAGAACAAATCATCTTCCCAAAATGTCATCATCAATCCTTTCCTTCTCCTTCATGGCTACTTCTAGAGAAATCACTGCTGCTGTACTGATCAAGCCCACTGTACCTGTACCTCCACAGATTGTTCTTCACCAAGAAAACACAACCTATCCCACTAGAATCACTCTAAATGAGACAAATTACCCACTTTGGTCATAGCTTATAGAGATGCGTATTAGTGCCTCAAACAAAGTCGGGCATCTCACTAGAGAAATGACAAAACAAACATCTGGAGATCCTGCACTCGACACTTTGATTACCGAAAATAACAAAGTGAAGAGTTGCCTTACCGACTCCATGTCCCCTCCCTTGATGCAAAGATTTATTCGGCTTTCGACAACAGCTGAAATATGGGCTACTCTATCCAAAACTTTTTATGATGGATCTGATGAGACATGTCTCTTTGAATTCAACCAAAAATCATTCTCCATCAGACAAGAAGGTCGATCTTTATCCATATACTATAACAAACTTTGTGCTATTTTTCAGGAAATTGATCACAGATCCATTACATTAGAAAATACTATTGAAGGAATCATGCACCTACATTCTGCAATGGCTAGGCTTCGGTCCACATTTTTCTGAGTGGACTTGATCCTGAATTTGATCAGGTCCGTGGAGAAATTCTAAGGAAAGAGCCAAAAATTGATTTGGAAAGTAGTTATGCATATGTTTGGCAGGAGTCTCAACAAAAACAAACAATGGGAGGCTCACGTTTGATTTCAGACAATTCTACTATGGTGGCTCATCGCCCTCGACCTAGAGCATCATTTGGATCCTTCAAACCTCGAAACAATCTGCAAGGAAAATCTGGTAATTTGTCCTGCACATATTGTGGTGAAACATGCCACTCAAAACAATGATGCTATGAAATCATTGGGTACCCAGAGTTGTTAAATTTCACAAAAAAACCAAGGAAGCAAATTCCTGGAAAGGCCGTAGTTGCAAACACTAATGAAGAAACTCCCACAGACAAACCTTCTGCTCATGTCACCTTTCCAGGTATTATCGATAGCACATCTATTTTTTCTGCACACTGTAAGAATAGTACTTGGATTATTGATACAAGTACATCTGATCATATGACAAAAGATTCTGGTCATTTAAATCCATTTTCTCTTCACCTTAAACTATCGTATCCATAGCAAATGGTAGTACTTCACCTGTTACTGGAGAGGGCCCTGTTACTTTATCCAAAACACTTACTCTTGATACTGTACTTGTTGTTCCTTCCTTAGAATATAATTTGTTATAAGTCAGTCAAATTACTTCTAAACTATCATGTATAGTGATTTTTTGGCCATCGTACTATGTATTTCAGGACATTCGAACTTGGAAGATTCTTGGTTATGGTGTTAAATGGGGCAAACTCTACTATTTGGATATGATAGACAACAACAATCCAAAGGCAAATAATACAATTTCAAGTGAAGCAGAAAAATCTCGAACAACTATTTGGTTGTGGCATCGAAGATTAGGACATCTTTCTTTTGATTACCTTAAAAAAATTGCAACCCCATTTGTTTTCAAATATAAGTGTTTCTGATTTTAAATGCGAAGTTTGTGAATTGGCTAAAAATCATCATGTATCCTATTTGCCAATTCTTAATGCAAAGTTTTGAACATTTTATGGTCATCCATTCAGATGTTTGGGGACCTTCAAAAATTCCCTATATTTCTAAAGCTCGTTATTTTGTTACTTTCGTTGATGAATGTACTCGTATGACTTGGGTTTCTCTTCTTAAACATAAATGTGATGTATGTGCAGCATTTCAGGAGTTTCATAGTATGGTTTCCTCTCAGTATCAAAAATGTATTTGAGTTTTTTAAACTGATAACAGAACTGAATTCACAGTCATACCAACACTAGGAATTTTTTTGCATATTCATGGGATTTGACATCAAACATCTTGCACCTATGCCCCAGAGAAAAATGGTTTAGCAGAAAGAAAAAATAGACAAATCATGGAAGTTGTTCGTGCCTCACTTTTTGGCATGAATATGCCACGATTTTATTGGGGCGAGGCTGTGAAATCTTCTTGTTGTCTAATCAATTGAACACCATCCAGAGTTATTAATTTTCAAAGTCTACTCCAAAAGATGCAATCTCTGCTTTCCATTCCTCCCTCACCGAACCTTGAACCACGAGTTTTTGGTTGTGCAACGTAAGTTCATGTTCCCAAAGTTCAACGAACTAAACTTGATCCATGTGCGAAGAAATGTGTTTTTGTGGGTTATTCAAATTTTCAGAAAGGCTATCGTGTCATAATCCTCATACCAAAAAATTACATGTCACTATTGATGTTTCTTTTCATGAAAATGAGTCATATTATTCAAGGGGAAATTATCAAACTCCTCTTCAGGGGAGAATGGTATTGAAGAGAGTTTTGACAATATCCAAAACAATACTAATGAGGTTGTTGAATTAGAGGAAGGAAATGAAGATCCTATACAAGGACAGAACTCCAGCACAAACCAAGAAACAATTGTTGAAAGTCTTTATCAAATAGTAGATATTTCACATTTTCCCTTGTTAACACCATCATCTGAAGAACCAACTAAAGTCGAAAGTATCCTTCCTCAGGTAACTTCTCAACCTTTACTAAATGAATCAAATATAATTCCTCCTATTATTGTAGAAGACACAACTCCTAGATATCCACAAAGAATAAATACAGGAGTCCCAAAGAAACAGTATGAACCTAATCTTAAGTCTACCTCAAAATACCCCATTAGAAACTATGTATCTGACCATAGACTGTCAAAATCATGTGCATTTACTATTGATCAATTACCCTCTGTTTCTATTCCTAATAGTGTGCATGATGCTTTATGTAATGTCCCAAATTCCTTGATATGGCTTAGTGCCTAGATTAGGAGCCCGGGAGGGCAATAACTGATTTAATGCATTATTATGTGATGATATGCATGATTATGTGTGTTGTATTATTATATGACTGTATTTGCATATATGTGGGCCATTTATTATAAGAAGGGTATTTTTGTAATTTTGGCCAATTGAGGGTGTATTTGTATATTTATGTGCATGTATGTGATATATGGGTGAGACCACATTATTATGTGGATATATTTGAGCTATTCGGCATGAGACAATCCTAGGAAGCAAGTTAGCGGTTTGGTCATAACTGGGTTAATTATCGGGATCGGGGTGAGCCTAGGGGTAATTTGGTGCTTAGTACATTACCGGGATTGAGCGGGTAATGGGAAATGATTTAATAATTATTTGAGGATATTGAGAGTAACGGGAATTGTGTGACGTCAATTATGATTAACGGGGTAGGTGGTAATGATAAAATTTCCCTTGGGTGGCTTTGAGGGATTAGGATGGCGTTAGGGATATTCTAGTCATTTTAGGTTAAATTTGATGGATTTGGTCAAGGGGGAAGGTTGTAGAAGAACCAATCAAAATAGAAACAAGGCACTCTTTCTCTTCTCTCCCGACTATTCCCTTTCTCTCTCTCTCGGTGTGATTTGTGGAGGCTAAGGTTAAGGATTCAAGCTTGGAGTTCTAGAGTTTGAGGTTTAGGATTGAATTGCTACAGCTAGGAGGTGTTGATTCATAGTTGAGGTAATGATTCTAAGCTTAAACTTTGAGCTTTCCTCAATTTTTTATGTTGTTTATAATCCTGGAAGTTTGAACATGGATTTTGGTAGCATTTTAAGTGTTATAAAGCTTGGGGCGGTAATGTTGTGTTGAGGTTTGGTATTAATTCAAGGATTGTTTGGTATTGTTTTTGGTTGAGTTTGAATTGAAGGAAATGCAGGGGAGCTGGGTTCGCGAGGTCAAGTCGTGGCTGTGTTCTTGGGTGCCGCAACTTGAGTGAACCCCAGAACCTTGATGGGGCTCTGTCTGCATAGCGCGCTGCAACCTTCAAGGGCAAGTCATGGCCCACCCCTAGCACCCAGCCAGGGGGCTTTATGTCTAGGAGGTGCACCGCAGTCCTTGGGGGGCAGGTCACGGCCCGCCTGTTTCTTTTTGGCCAGGCATGGTTTTAAGAGTGGGTTTTCAAACCTTAAGGCTCGGGATCGAATCAACTACCCAATTTGGTAGAATTTGAGGTCTCGGGGACTAGGACTTGGTCCAGGAATCTTTTATTACTCATTGCATTATGAATGCTTGGTTGCATTGTTTACTTGAGCAACGCACTAACTTATCAGTCAGAAACGACAATAGTACTATGTGTTGGTCGTGAAGCTCTGACTTATCAGCCAGGATCGACAATAGTACCGAGCGTTGGTCGTATGACATTGACTTATGAGTCAAGAGCGAAAATAGTGCAATGAGTATTGGTTGATATGATTAGATCTAATCAATTGAGCATTATATGCCCGTTCAACCCCATGGTCGAAGAAAACTAAAGCGCTTGGCTAGTCTATGGCTAGTTACTCAGAGCCAAGGCTGAAAGGCCCAGGTGACTTGATGGTCACATGGCTTTGGGCACAGGTCTGCAGAATGAATTCACAGTCATCTGTTCAGGGCACAGGACCCTAGAATGACTTCACATTCATCTATTCAGGGCACAAGACCACAGGATGTCCCACAGTCATCTTATTAGGGTTGTACGCCCCAGAATGATTCCATGATCATTTATTGATATTTGTGTGCATGCAGTAATAAGTTTTCTTGCTGAGTCTTGGCTCACGGGTGCTATGTTGTGTAGGTAAAGGGAAAGAAAAGCTTACCCAGCTGTTATTGGAGAGCTTAGGTGGCGACGTGTACATATGCGGCCACTTGACCACCACAGCCAAAGTTTCTCAGGGGAACTAGGGTTTAACCCTATTTTTGTTGCTTAGGTCGGCGGGATTGTAACTTTTGAATTGTAATGACCATTTTGGATTGTAAATAACTTTGTAAACACTATTATTGGATCCCATGTACATCTTAACGTTTTTAATAAAATATCTATTCCTTTTGACCTAAATTTTAACCCTGCTATTAATAACACTTAGATGTGCGTTTATGGCCTAATGACTCATTTAGCGAGTTAAGCACTATTTAAAATACACAGTGTGAAGGTCTTGGTTATCCTGTTACACTTTATCTGACCCAAAGTGGAGAAAAACTGTAAACGAAGAGATGGAGGCCTTATAAAAAAAATGCTACTTGGGAACTTGTACCTTTGCCAAAAGGAAAAAAGACAGTCGGGTGTAAATGGATGTTCACACTAAAACTTAAAGAAGATCGCAGCATAGACAGATACAAAGCATGACTAGTTGCAAAAGGATATACGCAGAAATATGGGGTAGACTATCAAGAAACCTTCCCACCAGTAGCAAAAATGAACACAATTTGTATTCTCTTATCTATTGTAACTAATCGAGACTGGCCACTGCAACAATTTGATGTTAAAAATTCTTTTTTAAATGGAGATCTAGAAGAAGAATTGTATATGGATTATCATCCAGGAACGAAGCTTTCAAAATCTGAGATGGTCTGTAAGCTGAAGAAGTCATTGTATGGTCTAAAATAGTCACCAAGTGTATGGTTTGGAAGATTTTCAAAAACTATGAACTTTTTTGGTTATAGGCAAAGTAATTCAGATCATACTCTGTTTATAAAAACTAATGGAAGTCAAATAACTGCTCTGATTGTGTATGTTGATGATATTATTATTACAGGTGATGACTCGAATGAAATAAATGCATTAGAAGAATACTTGTCCACCAAGTTTAAAATGAAGAATCTTGATCATCTAAAGTATTTCATAGGGATTGAGGTTGCAAGGTATCAATGTGGAATCTCATTGTCACAAAGAAAGTATATGCTTGATCTTCTAACTGAAACTGGAATGCTTGATTGCAAACCTGCAGATACTCCCATAGAGATGAAGCATAAACTCAGCGAGTGTGAAGATCAAGTCCCAGCCAACAAAAGTCGCTACCAACATTTGGTTGGAAGATTAATATGCTTGTCACACACCAGACTAGACATAGCCTATCCTGTAAGTGTTGTAAGCCAATTTATGCATCCACCAACCGAAGAACATATGAATGTTGTATATCGAATCCTAAGATATTTAAAGAACTCTCCAGGTAAAGGACTGTTATTTTCAAAGAATGAAAAACTTGATGTTGAGGGTTATACAGATTCAGATTGGGTAGGAGACCAAACGACTAGAAGATCTACCTCTGGATATTTTACATTTGTAGGAGGAAATCTAATCACTTGGAGAAGCAAAAAGCAAAAAATTGTGGCAAGATCTATGCAGAAGCAGAATTTCGGGCCATGGCTCAAGGGGTGTGCAACTTATTGTGGATAAAAAATGTACTACAAGATCTACGGATCATGCATCTAAAACCAATGAACTTGTATTGTGACAACAAAGCAGCCATTAAAATAGCTCATAATCATGTACAACACGATCGCACCAAGCATGTGGAATTTGTGTTGGAAATTGTGCCCGGAAAGCATATGTAGTAGACATTATTTTATGAAATAAATAAATGAATTGAATTTGTTATGCATATATTTTATGGACTATATTATTTTGTGATAATATTATGTAAATATCAGAAAAATTCCTAAGTTCATATATGTGATCTCAAACACGTATTGGTACGGGAGGATTGTGTTTGAGATAAATGAACTTGAATAGTTCGCAGTAAAATAAAGTTATGGAATCTTTAAATTAGTTACTGCAAGTACGGTCCATTAGTATTATGAATACATGTGATCTAGATCCGAATCACTAGTGTGGTAGGACACTTTAGTGAAGGTGCTTTATATATTAGAGCATATATAGAACTGGACCAGATATATTTATTAATACTTAGTTAAATACCGTTTCGAAGTATTAATTAAATATATCAACTGATGATCATATACAAATAGATCTTAATCCTGAGGTTACTATGAACTCCTGTTTATGTTATATGAGTTCTTTGATTCATTTGTTAGGGTCTATCAGAATGATCAGGCTAGAAACTTTTGTTTTGGGAACTCATTAATGTAGATGGTTGGGGACATAGTATATAGATATGGAATCTATGCCTTCTCGCAAGAGATTGAATGATGGTTCTCTTAAGGGTTGACTTTTGGGGCTGAAAGGTTATTGAACTCAAATTCATAATTTAGTTATGAATTAACCTTCACTAGTAAAGACAATGGTACTTAAGGAAACAAGAGATAATTAAAAGGGTAAAACGGTAATTTTATTCTCGATTAATTATAAACCATTATTAGAGGGACAATTTGTATGCAATGATTATATCAATGGACGCTTTATAATTATATAGTACTGATTAGTGCTAAAAATATCATTTTATTAGTCTTAAAGTGTAAAATTAATTAAGTTTTAATTAATATTTTCATAGATTTATTGTCATATATTTAATATATGAAAATATTAATTTTAATTTAATTGGTGCTTAATTTTCTGGAAATAAAATGTAATTTGACAAAAAGAAAAAGAAAGAATTAAAATTGAAGAAATCATGAAGAAAATGACATTTTTGAAGATGGAATGGCCCAAATAAGCCCAGGCCGACCCCAGGCCCAAACTTTCAGCAGCCCAGCCGTATCCAAGCCGAGCCACGGAGCCAAGCCAATCCGTCAAATGAGATGCCTGCCACCTGACGCGCGCCTACCATGCCTCCTGTCGAGCCAATCAGAAAGCGCCACGTGGCCTTTTGTCCCCCAGTCACCTGATGCTGTCCCCCACATGCCCAACCACAGCCTGCCGAAGCCTCTTGACACGGTCCCACGCGCCAGCCAGCTATCCCCACGCCGCCTGACGCCATCTGACGAGCCACCTGCCTCGCGGGTCCCACCAGCTGCCACGTTCTGACTGTGTCCCCCACTCCACCTGCAGCAATTTCCAAAGCCAATCCGAGGCCGACACGTATCCTACTTGTACCATTTTGCATCAGATTTTGAAGCCACTTTCTAATGCACGAAGACACTTTGTATTTTGTTTCTTTTCTTATTTCTAGTTAAATTTTGCTTGTTTTAGGTGACAAAAATGAGTGAATTACTTTAGAAATATTGGTGAGGTTAGAATGTAGTTGTTGTACTTTTCATTCTCAATATTGATATTGATTCTTCTTATGCTTCATTTCCATATCTCATTAATTATTTTGTTTCCCATCTTCTAATGTCTTTTCTAAAATTATTTAACACCTTTTACATAACTTCAGTCATGCTTTTCTTATGTAACTTAGATTGTTAATTTATTTTAGTATATTTTTTATATTGTATGTCTTTTACTGCATTCTACCAGTGGTATTTTGTCGCTCTTGGATATATAATATGATATGCTATGAAGTTAGATTCAATTTAATCTAGATTATTTAATTTTTGCTTTTCACATATACATCTTCCAGTTGCAATTAATGGTGTAGAATTGCAACTGTGTTTTGAATTAATATCAATATTAGAATAGGTTTTACAGCACTGCATCTCTACCTTGCCATGCACTTTATCTGATCATTTTCCCTATTCTATCATTTTACTTTCACAAAATCAATTTCTTCAGTTCTACTTTATTTTTATCTTTTATTTACTAATCAAATATTTAGTTGTGTTTGACTCTCTCTGGATACGACATAGCCGATTACTACTGCGATCGCTTATGATTTATTGGGCGATATCAATTTTTGGCGCCGTTGCCGAGGAGGTAGTTCTACCATTAAAGGTTTGCATAGTAAATTTTTTTTTTCTATTTAAAAAAAAAGTAGTATAATTTTTGTTTATTTCTCTTTTATTTTATTTTTCCTTAGAAATTTTTTTGTTATTTTTTTATTTATTTATTTTACCTTTAGGTTTAGAATTTTATTTTCTAGATTTTTTTTTTCCGAAAAAAAAAAACATAAAATTTTGTATCATAATTTTGTATCAAAACAATGTATTGAGAACATTTGTGTAATTTTGGAAATCAGTAAAAACCAAACATGTTCTGTCTTAGAAAAATTGGTTCTTAAATAAGGTCTGTGTTAGCATTACCTCCATCCTTTTCTAAGAACCTCAGGGAGTTTTAGAAAAGTTCTTGGGCCTAATGTGGTACCTTGGCAGACTTCCCAATTGGCTTGGGAATATTTTTGGTGTATACTTGTTACACTATTAAACATTTGCGCTCATAATACTTATAAAAAATAATAATAATAACAAATGAATGAAGAAGAACATCGACGTTTTGAGTACTATTATCCACTATATCTCTCTTCACTTCAAAACAATAAAAAATCTAGTGCTACTGAGGGTACTAGCAATTTTAGAGGTGCCCACCAACTTAGCAAAAAAGAGTACCTGAAATCTGAAGTAGAATTCTTGACTAGAGAATTTGAAAACTTGAAAGCTAAGTAAGGTCGAGAAAGTAACAAGGTCATAAGGGTAGAGTATGATGAACAATATTTTGATTGTGAAAGAGTCGACCATTTTGCTCAAGATTACTCAACTCTTAGAGAAAGAGAGGAAGCTTTTCAATACTATTCTTACTACAAGAATATTAATCTTAGCAGGAAAAACCCTGTTGCTTCAAGTTGGAAGTCTAAGTACAACTACCGTGCACTGATTGGTTGGGAATTGGCACCATCTAGCAGGAATGTTGAGCACAATTTTTCTAACTCTTACAATGAACCTCCACATAATGTTTGGACTAATACAGATTCCTTAGAGGAAACATTATATACAATTATGGAGAAACAAATAAACTTTACTGAACACATAAGCAACATTACTAAACACATGATGGAGGAACTTAGAGAAATTCGGACTCAATTTTCAGAATTGACCGATAAAGTTAATTCACATTATTTAAGTCAATTCCAATTAGATGAGGAAACAATGGCACCAATCTCTAATCCTATTTCCTACAAATTTGATGAGGATGATGCCATTACTATTCGGAGTGAAAATATTTCTCATGCTGAAATTCTTCCAACAACTCCGAATGAAAACAAGTGTTATCATACTGATGTGATAAACCTTATTGTGGAGGAAATTCACAAACTTTTCTCAAAGAATCAATCACACTATTTCCTCCACGATACTGAAAACGAACATTTTCTTTATCCTGAGAATGTTACTAATGCTTCCATTTTTAAGATGCAGGATAAAAGAAAATTTATTTTTGATACTGGATAGTCAAGAATATTGAGTTGGTAAACAAACCTGAGGAGACTTTTCTCCGGTTTGCCAAGACTAATCAGGTTCTATCTTTCCTTACTTTCTTTATTTTTGGTATGTTTTATTTTTGTTTTTCCTTTTTATTTTATTATGATAGTTTGTCTTGACATTTATTTTTCTTTTTCTAAGAATCAATATCATATCATTTTGCATTACCTCACTCTCTACTTGTTCTCATTTCACGCTTTTCGTGTATATATTTTTAAACAATGAGGACATTGTCTGATTTTGGTTGGGGGTGGTGAGCATATTCATGCACATTCATGTTAATTTTTGTCATACTAATATTTTCATGGTCAAATTTTTTTAAAATTACTCATTTATTCTTGCAAAATGTTACTTTTGAGTCAATTTTTGTTATCTGTATTACTAAGAGTTTCTCTAGAGTTACCTAATGCACATGCCAAACGTTGTGGTAAGATAGTTGATTAGCACATATTTGCTTAGAAATTTTCCATGAATTCATTCTTTTGTGTGAGAAGTGAGACTTGAGGAAACAATTTTTAAATTTTTATTGATTCTTAGAAATTGTTATAATTATTTGGACAAGGTATTGTGGTATGAATGGATGATTTTTTATAGATAATATTTTCTATAGACAAATCTTATTAGAGAACCTTTTATTATGTTCTTCTTGAAAAAAAAAAGACGAAAAAAAAAGAAAAAAATATATAGAAAAAAAAGGAAGACACAAGAGCAATAGTTCTATCATTTTCAATTATGTTGTCTCTTATGTCCAAGAAAAAAAATATATGTGTTTATTAATGGCTCTTAGAATAAATGTAAAGATGGTCTATTTAACTTAAAATCCCGAAAATCTGGTTTTGTGGTACTCTTTATGATGGTTGTCCAAATCGTTTATTTCCTTTCTTCGTTTCAATAATTATTTAAGAGTTTGTCCTAAATATATACCCATTTGATGAGTGCTTACTTATTTTCCAACTCCATGAGCGAAACCCTTAAACTTTAAATATTTTCAATAACTTGAGAGGTTAATGGAGTTGAGACTTTTACTTGGCATCATTTCGAAGGCTTTATGTGCTATGGTTTGCGGTAAGAAGGTACAAGTTGGGTGCACACACTCACAACTCTAGATTTATTCGAAGTAGTTTTGATAACTCTTGTTGACTTGTTACTAACATTTTGTGTTAATACTTAAGTTCTTTTATAATTTTGACCTGAAATTTATCACGTTGACAATTATTATTTTGCTTCAATTGCTAGAGACTAGTAATAAGCTGGTTGGGGGTTGTGATTAGTGCTAAAAAATATCATTTTATTTGTCTTAACGTGTAAAATTAATTAAGTTTTAATTAATATTTTCATGGATTTATTGTCATATATTTTATATTTGAAAATATTAATTTTCATTTCATTTGTGTTTAATTTTCAGGAAATAAAATGTATTTTGACACAATGAAAAAGAAAGAAAGAATTAAAATTGAAGAAATCATGAAGAAAATGACATTTTTGAAGATGGAATGGCCCAAATAAGCCCAGGCTGACCCCAGGCCCAAACTTTCAGAAGCCCAGTCGTGTCCAAGCCGAGCCACGGAGCCAAGCCGAGTCGTCTGACGAGCTGCCTGCCACCTGACGCGCACCTAGCAGCCAGTCAGAAAGCGCCACGTGGCATGTTGTCCCCCAGCCACCTGATGTTGTCCCCCACGTGCCCAACCACAGCCTGCCGAAGCCTCCTGACACGGTCCCACACGCCAGCCAGCTGTCCCCACGCCGCTTGACGCCATCTGACGAGCCACCTGCCTCGCGGGTCCCACCAGCTGCCACGTTCTGACCGTGCCCCCCACTCCACCTGCAGCAATTTCCAAATCCAATCCGAGGCCGACACGTGTCCCACTTGTCCCATTTTGCATCAGATTTTGAAGCCACTTTCTCCACTTTCTAATGCACGAAAATACCAACTTTCGAGCAAATTTTCTCTATAAATAGAGAACCAAAACCAGTGTAAATCATCAGATTGGAGAGTGGAACAAGACACTTTGTATTTTGTTTCTTTTCTTATTTCTAGTTTAGTTTTGTTTGTTTTAGGTGACAAAAATGAGTAAATTATTTTAGAAATATTGGTGAGGTTAGAGTGTAGTTGTTGTACTTTCCATTCTCAATATTGATATTGATTCTTCTTATGCTTCATTTCCATATCTCATTAATTATTTTGTTTCTCATCTTCTAATTTCTTTTCTAAAATTATTTAGCATCTTTTACATAACTTCAGTCATGCTTTTCTTATGTAACTTAGATTGTTAATTTATTTTAGTATATTTGTTATATTGTATGTCTTTTACTGCATTCTTCCAGTGGTATTTTTTCGCTCTTGGATATATAATATGATATGCAATGAAATTAGGAGTTAGATTCAATTTAATCTAGATTATTTAATTTGTGCTTTTCACATATACATCTTCCAGTTGCAATTAATGGTGTAGAATTGCAACTGTGTTTTGAATTAAGATCAATATTAGAATAGGTTTTACAGCACTGCATCTCTACCTGGCTATGCACTTTATCTGATCATTTTCCCTATTCTATCATTTAATTTCACGAAATCCATTTCTTCAATTCTACTTTATTTTTAGCTTTTATTTACTGATCAAATATTTAGTTGTGTTTGCTTCTCTGTGGATACGACATAGCTGATTACTACTGCGACCGCTTAGGAGTTATTCGGCGATAACAAGTACTCAGTAAATGAAATGTCTATAATTACATTAGTGGAGTCTCATATTTATAGTGGAATAATCATGAGATTAATAAATTAAGATTATTTAATTAAAGAGTTTAATTAATAATCTCAAATTTATTGGAGCTTGGACTTATAGGTCCCCATAGCGGCTCTATCAACACTATTCAAGGTAAGAGTTGATATGAAGGGAAAATAGTTTAAAAACATATTTGAAAAGATATTTGTTCTTCAGGCCAAATATAAATTATATGATAATAGTAATTAATTAATTAATTACAAATTAGTTGTAGTTAACAAAATGAATTAATAGTTAATTATTGTATAATTTTTAAATTATATTAAATAATTAAATTCAATTCAAAATTTAATTAAATAATTAATTAATTATAATTTTCGAAATTATAATGAATTAAATATTTATTTTCGAAAATATTGGATTTAATTAATTGGTAGAATTAATTAAATATCTTTATTTGAGTGGGAGATAATAATCTGATAAGTTCAAATTGGATTTGAATTTAAAAGATTAATATTTATTCAAATAATTAATTATATTTGATAATTAATTTAAATTTGAATTCAAATTTGAATTAGTTATCAGGTTGTTAGATCTTATCTGATAAATTAGTTTGAATAATTAATTAAATAAAAATTGACAAAAAAACCAACATCCCTAAAAATAGGGATGCTACACGTGCACACACAGTCCATGGACTGTGTGTGGCGTGTAGGGCTATTTTTCAGGGATATGATTTTCATTTTTATTTATTTAATTAATTAATTAATGGATAATTCAATAAATTGTTTTTGGGATATTTTCATTAATAAAATAATTAATTAATTAAAAAGTGAATTGTAAGTTGGTTAAATATTTATTTTCTAAATTTGAATATTTTCTTCTAAGTATGACTAATCAGAAAATATTCAGATATCTCAGACAACTTAGAACATTTGCTCTGTGAAAAATAGAACGATAGTTTTCTCTCCCTAAAAAAAAAAAGAACCAATTCTCAGGCATATTCTCTTGATCTCATGTGTTGAGTACATCAAGTAGAATCACAAATAAACTATTCATCATTCTCTAAGTGCCCACACACTTCTTGAGGTGTAGAGAACGCTTTGGAAGATCTTGATGTGAGTACGTGGGAGCGGCTTGGATAGGAAGATCGTTCTAAATACGAAAAGATAGCAAGGACACTTGATAGGCTTCAAGAGGTATGAATTCTATCCTTAACTTGCTTATGATTAATGTATGTATATTAATGGATCCGCATATTTAAAGGTAGTTTAAATATGTTACAAAAATTTTGTTGTACACTGGGCCAACCCCACCACCATTCCGCTGCGTTTTAGGAAACCCGTTCCTAAAAATTGGTACCAGAGCAGTCATTAATCTCTGGATACATTAATTACTGTGTGGGCATAATATGCATTCTTATGTTATTGTAATATATGTGAATGGATGGATGTATGTATGATTATAGTTTATTCTTAAGGGTCGTTAACTATATGGTGTTTTGGGTTTAGGAAATGTTCTTAAATTCTAGATGAAAAATGTAAGCCATTTTGGAGCATAGGAATTTTTGTAATTTTAATTTTCTGCGTTAAAATTATTTGAAAAATTCCATAAGGCCCAAGCCCCGGGTTCCGAGCCCCGAAGCCCGAGCCTCACCCAGTCACATGCGCGCCCATCCCCTGCGTGCTGCCTACCCAGGCGCCCCGCACACCACGCTAGCCGAGCACCCTAGCGCGCCATACGCACCTCGCCTGGGCGCCCCTACGCGTCCCTGCGCACCTCGGCAGCGCGCCCCTGCACCTCACCCAGCCGCACGCATGCACGCCCCTGCGCCTGCTGCTGCTGCTGCACCCAGCCGCGCGCCCCTGCGTGCCGCACCCAGCAGCCATCGTGCGCCCCAGCCGTGCCCCATGCCGAGCCATCCTATGCAGCCGCCCCTAGGGTTTTAAACCCTAGGGCTTGCATCCAAAAATTATCCATTTAAATTATGGGCTTAATTAAGTTAACCCATAATTAAATTTGTTTTATTTTGAATTAATTGTATGTGCCCAAATTCAAATCTGGGCCTAATAACTTATCGGGCATTAAAGCCCAAGTTAATTACTCTTAAAATTTGTTTAAGATAATTAAAACTTATTTTAATTCAAAATTAAATGGATAAGTGGCTTAATGGATCAAGACTACTTGTGAAGACCCAAAGTTAAAGATAGAGATCTCTTTAGGTCTTATTTAGTTTCTTACATTTTTTGTGTATATTTTTGCAAGTGTTGTAATTTTTCTAGAAATACCCAAGAATCTCAGCCTGCATTTATTTATTTATTTAGTTAGTATTTATTTATTTAAATGTTTGAATGTGATTAAATTGTTTAATACTTTATCATGCATTTTTTGACATGCCATACATATAACCCACACAGTATTTAAAATTGTGCATGCATCTCATATGAGTAGAAACATGCCTTAAGATTGTCCTATTTGATTATATGCTGGTCCATATAATAATAAATCTAGTTTTTTAACTAGTTCAAAAGCGAAAATAGATTTTAAAAGTTATTTAATTTCTAGTATTTAATAAAATTGTTTTATTAAATTATAAATGATATTCTTAGTAATTATAGCAAAATAAAATTGAACTAATTAGGGCATAGTTCTATAATTTTAATTTTGCTTAATATGATTATTAATTATTACAATATCATTTGGTAAAAATAGATCACATTATTTTTACAAACCAATTAAAAACCATAGGATGTTTTGAGAAAACACATATTCTAAAATAGTGAGTGGGAGAGGGAGTTATGACAATAAGTCTCATGGTCCCCATTATTAGTTAGCACTGAGGTAGCATGGAAAAGGCCTCGCGGCACCATTGCTTGTGTCCCCCTAAGGAAGGCTTCCGACTGTGTTATTATCAAGGCAAACTTCTTTTTCCAGAATAGGATTTAATGATGTATTTCAAGTTTGACTGACCCTAAGGCACACTCTTGAGTTAAGTCATTGATCTAAAATAATGGGTTACACTCACAAGGTACATTGGGCTTTCGAGCAGACTAGTGTATTCTTGACCAAAACAAGCGGTTGTTTATAAGTCAAAAGAGAAATATTGATTTAAGTTTTCACTTATAAATTTGAGAACTTGTCTAAAAATTAATTTGGAATTAGTCTGACCTACCCTAAGGCTGGTCCATTAATGTTCAAATTAATTAATCGTGGAATTAGTAATTATTTTTATGTGTTCTTTAATTGTTGCATTCATGCATCAAGTTTACTATTCTGAAAATAACTGATATTTATTATATGCATAAATTCATTTTGTTTATTTATTTATTTTCAACAATTATGTCTAGCTCAAATCATGTATATTCTTTACATGCTAATGAAAAGTTGATTGGTGAAAACTACAAGAAATGGAAATCAAACTTGAACATTGTATTAATATGTGAGAAGCCTAAAAAGTCATCCAAAAGCAAAGAGAACAAGAACACTAAAACCTCCAAAAGGAAGACCCCAAAAGGGACTTGCTTTCATTGTGGAGAAAATGGTCACTGGAAGAGAAACTGTCCAAAGTATCTTGCTGACCTCAAAGAGAAAAAGACAGGTAAATTTGATTTACTTGTGCTGGAAGCTTGTTTAGTGGAAGACGATTCCTCATCCTGGATAGTAGATTCAGGAGCCACTAACCATGTTTGCTTTTCTCTTCCGATTCTTAGTTCAACGAGGAAGCTTGCTAATGGAGAGGTGAATATGAGGGTAGGCAGTGGTCAGATTGTCTCTGCAGCAGAAGTTGGAACAACCCGTTTGGAATTTGAGAAGAATAAAGTTCTTATTTTAGAGAACGTTTATTATTTTCCTGGAATTTCTAGAAACTTAATTTCTGTTTCTATGTTGCATGAACAAAATTTTAAAATCTCTTTTAATAATAATTCGATTGTTATTTCAAGATATGGTTTTAAGATATGTTCTGCAAAATCTATCGATGGGCTTTATAAACTGCAAGCTAAAGAGAAATCTGTTAATAATTCTGAATTATTTAAAACATCTAATCATAGATCTATTAAATGACAAAAGACTAATTCTGATAGTGAAACATATCTGTGGCATTTGAGATTGGGCCATCTTGGTCTAGACAGAATAAATAGGCTTGTAAAGGATGGTCCTTTAAGAGTGTTGACGCTGTTTTTCGTCAACTTAAAATGTCGAGCAATTAAACAATAAGAACTATGGTGCAAATGAATAGTATGGTGGAATAACAAGGGGTTTACGTGGTTCAGCAGTTAAATCTGCCTAGTCCACGAGTCTATTTTATTAGAACTTGGAGTTTTTTCTCTAGATAGCAAAAGATCCATCCCCTTTTAAGTGTTCACGACCTCTCTATTTATAGAGAGTTTTTAGAGTTCATTCCCACATATTTCGAGAAGATACTCATGCTTATTAATTGAAATAATGATATTAAATGATGTAACTCCTATATACAAGGAAACGTCCCCTATATACCAGGAAAACGGATAACAGGCTTGTTAATATCCCTTTAATGTCAGGGCGTTACAACAATTAATATCTTTAAATGTACAAAACGTGTTACATCAGATGATTCATCAAATCTCCGAGATCACCAATCAACATCACATCAGTCAAGATTTACAGACAGGTTACGAACTGACCGTCTTACTCCAAGACCTGCTCGGGACAGATAAATACCGTCAAGGCTGTCATATTTTGAGCTTGCACTCTTTAAGCTCGGGCTACTCGATCCAAAGACACTCAATAACAGATGTATCCCAATGCTATGTTCTTTCGAGCTCAGAAAGAATCCCGAGGCTACATGTCTTCGAGGTTGCCGGCTTGCTTCAAGGGTTTTATAGGTGTACCATGAACATGCATTTTTATATATCTCGAGCTCACACTCAACGAGTCCAGCCTTCGAGGTCATAATTTCTTGTCTCGAAATCTGGATGTAACAGTTTGCCCCCTCAAAAGTATTAGTTTGAATCCTATGAGAAGGAAACTTTTGAACTACTTCCATTGGGAACCGTACCATCAAACATACTTGAGTGTGGACACGCGTCAGCTGGGTATTAACCACTCAAAGTACTTGAGTACCTTGGAAACCTGCCCACGTCTATCCGCCTGCCATCCTTTATGGTCCCATTCAATCATTTGTCCCTGATCGTCGGATCTGATACAAAATATGGCCAATGGCCCAGATTAATCCAGCCTTTTGCATTCCTACGGGCTTATAAATTGGACTCCAGTCGTCTTCTTCTTTTACTCTCACATTCATTTCAGAGAGAAAAAAGGAAAATAGAAAAACCAGAGACCTCCTTGCCCATTTCTTGCATGTTCTCCAAGCCGAGTAGACAAAGTAACATTGGACTCTTTGATTCCGTGAGATCGTACTTGCAGCCGCTTCTACATTCATCCATTTCTCTGTTTTCGCCAATCGCATTGTGTAAGCTCTCTGTTATATATATATATATATATTTTGCGTGTTTATGTTTCTGTTGCACCTTGGGCACTAGGATTTTGTTGGTCCATTAGTTTAATGCACTAGAACATTTTGGCTGTTAAATATTAGGTTTAGGTTATGACATTATTGACTCCAAACCCAGTTCATGCGCAAAGAGACCCAAATAAGGCTCTCTTTCTTAGTTTTCAAATTTCGGAGGACATATCTTGCACACCAAGATATTGGGTACAAAATCAGGGTTTTTTTTTTAAAGAATGCACGATTCCCAAAAATATCACTTTTGAATAATCGCCACCTTTTTTCCCTGATAAATTGGGATTTCTAATTATATGTCCACCTTCTTTTCTTTCGGTGGACTACACGCTCTGAGATTGGCCTCATCCTTTGGATCGAGCTTGCCTCATAGCCTCGATCATTCGAGCTTAGAATTCTACTTATCTCATTATTTCCTGCTCGCTTGGCCCTCACCCTTTTGCTTTCTTGTTAGATGCCGCATAAATCAAGTAAGTGGTGGGGGTCAAAGCTCGCGATTCCTTATTCACCCGTAGCTCCGAGCCCGGAGTCTCCTTTTACTCGGAACCAGCGCCTGATTCGGGAGCACGAACTGAGGCGTGAGCAAGAGGACATTCGAGACCACTTCCGACGCCAGATAGACGAGGTTGAAGAAGGGAAAAGGAGAAAACTATGGGTCGCCCTTTATCCCGATTCAGACACTGATCCTAGGCTGATTCCTCTTGACCCTACGCTCAAAGTGACCGTCACCTTCAAGCCGGGAGATCTTCAATTTTCACTAATGGGGGAACCTTCCACCTCGCAGCCGAGGAGAGAATTCTTCGAGGCCGAGCACTACTGGAGCTCGGTCATGTCACTTGGTCAAATAACTGACATCCTGGCCTTTCACGGCATCGGATTGTTAGGCTCGCTGAGGTGTCGAGCTCTGACCTCCCACGAGCGAAGTTGTCGCGCTCCAGGAGATGGAAATCCTGACAGCAAGCTGAGATACGCGGCTTGGAGCCAGGAACACATGAAAGTAGGGGCAGTGCTGCCCTTGAAATCCTTTTTCAAGGACTTCACTGACTTCGTTGGGCTCGCTCCCTTCCAACTCAACACCAACTCATACAGGGTTTTGTCAGCCCTGAGATCGCTCTACCACGAGCTAAAGTGGGCAGAACCTTCACCAGAAGAGATTTTGTATCTCTTTTGCTTGAAAAGAAATCCCTCCCGAGCTCGGGGAGGTGACAACTTCTATTACCTTTCAAGCTATCCCAAGGAGCCAAAGATCTTCAGGGATTTACCCAATCATCCACCAGACTTCAAGAAAGCCTTCTTTTGCATGGATGGCCTTGTTCCGTCTAGATATTACTCGTTTAGACGAATTCGTAAGTATCTCAACTTCTTTCTTTTTTGTGCTCGAATTTTTCTTGGGCTCATATTTAGTTAAAATGTGTTTTCTTCCAGCCAACTACCACCGCCCTACTCCCACCAAGGATATCAAAGAGCATAGAGAAGCTCTGCTTCAACTCCCCTATGGCAGGAGGTCCCTTTCCTATCTCCTGCATGAAGACAAGCTCCAGGCATGTGGCCTTTTGGGGGAGGATCAGTCTACATCTGACTGTTCCAATAAGAAGTACGAGCAGTGGGAGCTCGTGCCTCTCCCAAACGGCAATCTTCCTCCGAGGAGAAATGCGAGGCCTCCATCTCCAGCTCAGCGTCGCAGGAGTCCACAATCGTGAAATGAGGCCAACGATGAGTCCTCGAGCTCGGGCTCGGATGAGAGAGGTACAGTCATCCTTAGCTCGGATTTGTGGTCTCCCTCACTACTAAAACATAAACATGAGAGATTAATATTGGGTGAGGACGATAGGAACCATTTCTATGTATGGTCTTAGGTAGATGAGAGGGTACATAGGTTTGACAGTTGGCTCGGGAAATACGACACCATGTATAGCCTGAACAAAGTATGGGACGGAGTAGCCGTTCAATACGGGACTAACGACTATAGGGACCTTTCGAGGTTGACTTCCACCTATAGGGAAGGCACTCCCCCCGCCTCTTCTGAAGATGGGGGAATTTTGTGGTCACCGAGCACAAGCTTGGGGGAGAGTTCCAGTTTGGTGTCTCTCCACTTGTATTTTCAGTCCTTGTATGTTTGCATCATGCCAACTTGTTTTGTTTTACGCTATCTCATAATGTGATGTGAATGTGCAGGTGAGATGGACTCCGACCTTGACAATGTACTGGCCAGCGGAGGAGCTCAATGGAGCAAACGCCTGAGGGGGTCGCAGAAAACAGATCGGCCTGCTAAGGTCCTTAAGAGGACCGAGAAGACACCTCCTCCCCCAGCTCCGGTTGCTCCGAGCCCCATTTTGAGACCACCTACTCTGGCCGAGATGTCCTCTTTGACCTTACCTCCTGCTCCTCCTGTAATCCAGGTTCATTCCACACTTGGCCCACCTCCGAAGAAACCCTCAGCCTCAAGAACATAGTTGCTTTTGATTTCTACTCACGTCGATGAGTATGGGATTGATAACGCAGCTGGACCCCACAGAGCTACGCTAGGCTCGGACGTTCTATCTCGGGTGGGCCAGAGTTTTGGTAGCTTTGACGCCTCTCACTGGCAGTTTTTGAACAATGCTCGAGATTGCAATACTCTTTACGAGAAGAGCATCGAGCTTACTGCTGCGGTAACCTTTCTTCTCTTGCTTCTAGCTATATCTATACTTGGTTCATATGCTGATATGATATCTTCGTATGCCAGACTCTTGCTGTCTCTGCTCAACTTAATTACAGGTTGAACCACGAGGTCCACACGAGTATGTCTTTTGCTCAGGAGGCAAAGGATCTCCAACTCAAACTGAGTGATGAGCTCAAGGCCACAAAGGCAAAGGTGGAGGCAGGAGCTGAGGAGCTAAAAGCCAAGACATTCGAGCTTGAAAAGCTAAATGCCCGGTTCGCGAAGCTTGAGAAGGAGAATGCTCGGGCCAAGGAGATCAATACCAAGCTCGAAGAAGAGAAGGCTGCCACTTTCGAGATCATGGAGGGTGAAAAGACTCGTCTTCTTGAAGAGTTTAAGGAGAAGAAGGACTGGGAAGTCAACATGGCCATGTACAGAATCTGGGCCAACAATGTCGACCTCGACACCAGCTTCTTAGGCCCTCATGAAGAAAAGTTCATGGCTAAATGGAAAGCTCGGCTTGATGAAAAGGAGACTGCTCAGGATGAGGCAGAGGGAGCCAGGGGTGATGCCGATGCTGAGAAGGCCAAGAAGAATGCTCCTTCTTCTTAAATCTTACCTCGGGGTTGCGTCCCTCTGGAGTTATTTTAACAGTTCTTTATGATTGATTTTTGTTTCTTATGCCCCCGAGGCCAAGCCAATTTTACAGCTCGTGAAAGAGCTGCCTTTTAAGATATCATTTTTTTACATTATTTTAATACATTTTCTTTATATTTCTTGGGTTGAAATATTTTGCGCATTTTATATTAAAGTGTCATATATGCCTGTTTATTCATACAAACATAGTTTGGATTTAAGCTCGAGGTTCAATGCATTCATGCACAGTTTGCTCGAAATATCCGTTTCCGATCTCGTTATTTTATCAAGGTCGGCGATTACTTTTACCATGCACCCGAAAGTACTTATATGGTGTGTAATGCAAATGGTTTAGTTATATCTTACTTTTTTAGTAACTTTTTCTCATCCTCGGGTAGCTCCCTGAGGTTATGAGATCGAAACTATCATTTTGCAAGATACTCCAGCCTTGATCTCGACTTAATGAGAAGTGGGTTTATGCTCCAACTTACCGTCGATTATTTTTAGCTGGTTTGTTCCAAACCAATTAAGGTCGTGCTTGGTTTGTAATCCACACACTTATATTATTCATCTGGTTTGCATATTTGGTTATATCCAAACATTTTTAACTCTTGATAATTTGGTTACGTCCAAACACTTGTATGTTTTTGATAGTTTGGTTATATCCAAACTATCTTAGCTCACACATTTGGTTATATCCAAACACTTGTATATTTTTGATAGTTTGGTTATATCCAAACTATCTTAGCTCGCGAATTTGGTTATATCCAAACACTTGTATATTTTTTGTATATGCTATTTTATTTTTTCAAGCCGATGGTATATGTACCATTAATGCCCCCTTAATATCCTATGATTGTGATCATAGGTTATTCAATTAAGAGAGATTGCAAAAAAATACAGCATATGAAAACGAAATCAAACTTTATTCGAATAATCCAATAATAGAAAAATAGTACAGACAAACAAGCATGGTTATAGGCGACATCCTTCGTATACTATTGATAGTAAGGTCATAGGTGTTCGCCATTCCATGCTCGTGGGACCAAACTTCCATTCAATCTTGCCAACTTATATACGTCGGGTCGGATGACTGAATCTATCTGATAAGGTCCTTCCCAATTTGGCCCGAGTACGCCAGCTGTGGGATCCCATGTTGCCAAGAATGCACGCCTCAGCACCAAATCTCCTACGCCAAATTTTCTATTTTGAACACTTTTGTTGAAGTATCGGGTAGCTCGCTATTGGTATGCAACATTTTTTAATTGAGCTTCGTTCCTTCTTTCTTCGATCATGTCCAGAGTTTCTTCGAGTTGAGAGTGGTTTGAGGTTTGGTCATAAGCGAGGGTTTGAATTGTGGGAATTTTGACCTCGATTGGCAACATAGCCTCGCAAACATACGCTAGAGAAAATGGGGTATGTCTTGTTGATGTACGGGCTGTGGTTCTATATGCCCATAGAACTTGGGGCAATTCTTCGGGCCATCTTTCTTTAGCTTCTTCCAACTTTTTCTTTAGCAAACTCTTTAGGGTCTTATTTACAGCTTCGACCTGGCCATTCGCCTGGGGATGGGCCACCAATAAAAAGCTCTTTATTATCCCATTTTTTTGCAAAAGTTGGTAAATTGATTGCTGTCGAATTGAGTATCGTTATCGGACACAATCTTCCTTGGCATCCCATATCGGCATATGATGTTTTTCACTACGAAGTCAAGGACTTTCTTCGAGGTTATTGTTGCCAAAGGTTCGGCTTCAGTCCACTTCATGAAGTAATCTACGTCAACTACTGCGTATTTTACTCCGCCCTTGCCAATCGGCAGTGAGCCTATGAGGTCGATTCCCCAAACTGCAAATGGCCATGGGGAGGTCATCATAGTCAGCTCGGAGGGTGGAGCTCGAGGAATTGTGGCGAATCGCTGGCACTTATCACACCTCTTGACGTAGTCGAACGAATCTATTTTGATGGTAGGCTAGAAGTACCCCTATCGTATGATCTTCTTGGATAGGCTATGCCCCCCAGCATGGTCTCCACAGAACCCTTCGTGAATTTCCTCTAAGATTTTCTTAGCTTCGGGTGGGGACACACATCGGAGTAGCGGCATGGAATATCCTCTTCTATACAGCTTTCCATCAATAATGGTATACCTTTGGATCTGATACATTAGATTTCGGGTCTTGGTCCGTTCTTCTGGGAGAATGCCGATCTCAAGGTATTCAACTATCGGAGTCATCCAGGTTGGCTCGGAGTTGATCATACAAACATCCTCCTGCTCAGGCTCGTTAATGCTGGGCGTCGCGAGATGTTCGATTGGAACGACATTCAGCTCGTCAGTCTCGGTGGAGGTCGCAAGCCTGGGTAAGGCGTCCGCATTCGAGTTCTACTCTCGAAGGACCTATTCTATCGTATAGAACTCGAAATGTCCAGTGCTGATTTTGCCTTTTCTAAATATGTTGCCATTCTCGTACCACGACCTTGGTATTCTCCTAAAATTTGAGATGGATTCCTTTCAGGCTGCCTCGTCTCTGCAGTGTTGTAGGCTGGGCGCCTCTCCGTTCTCTAGTAGTTTCTCCATTCCCGTGCTTCCATCCAGCTCGTCTTTCCCTATCACCCTAAGTCAGTTGTGTGTTTCTCCAAGGTGGTGAGGGATATCTTATTGGTGATGGAGGGAACCGTATGGGTGATGGTGGCTGCCACCCATTTCGGGGTCTGGATGGTCCCGAGTTCACCTGTGCCGGCTCGGTAACATTCTGTGTGTTACCAGGATTCTGAGTTCGAGCCTCTGCAAGGGCTCGGTTATTCCCAGTTTCAGCTGGTAACTCAGTAGTTGAGTTAACCAGAGCTCTAGTCTGGGTGTTTCTTCGGGGCCTCGAAGGGGCAGGTTGTTCTGCTTGTGGCAGAGGTTGTTCCGTTCTTCTTGTGGAGACATTTTTGCGAGGTCTCCCACGAGGTTTACGGGGAGGAACATGAACGTCCCGTGGAGGAGGGACCTGGGCCTCAGACGGAGGTTGAGGCTGAGCTGCCTGTGCCTCCGCAGCCAATCTAGCTAATTCTTCATTACGCTTCTTGGCCTCAGCCAACTGTTTTCTTAACTAACGATTTTCGAGTTCCACAATGGGATCATATCGCTCAAGATTATAGTACATGTCCTCGTCGTCCCTGGGGGTCGGTGGTGTCGGAGGTCCTCGAGAATTGGAGGACTCACTTCTCTTTTCTGGTTCTGGATTCATCATTGGCTGTTTCCCAGGACGCCGTGGATAGTTTTCTTCAAGAATATTCGGATCATTTGCATCCATAGTTAATCAGGGATTGTACTGCTTAAGGCTCTCAATGAAAGCACCACACTGTTGACGCTGTTTTTTGTCAACTTAAAATGTCGAGCAATTAAACAATAAGAACTATGGTGCAAATGAGTAGTATGGTGGAACAAGGGTTTCACGTGGTTTAGCAGTTATATCTGCCTAGTCCACGAGTCTATTTTATTAGAACTTGGAGTTTTTTCTCTAGATAGCAAAAGATCCATCCCCTTTTAAGTGTTCATGACCTCTCTATTTATAGAGAGTTTTCAGAGTTCATTCCCACATATTTTGGGAAGATACTCCTACTTATTAATTGAAATAATGATATTAAATGTTGTAACTCCTATATACAAGGAAACGTCCCTTGAAGACCAGGAAAGTGGATAATAGACTTGCTAATATCCCTTTAATGTCGGGACGTTACAACAATAAATATCTTTAAATGTACAAAATGTGTTACATAATATGATTCATCAAATCTCCGAGATCAGCAATCAACATCGCATCAGTCAAGGTTTACAGACAGGTTACGAACTGACCGTCTTACTCCAAGACCTACCCGGGACAGATAAATATCGTCGAGGCTGTCATATTTCGAGCTTGCTACTCGATCCGAAGACACTCGATAACAGATGTATCCTAATGCTATGTTCTTTCGAGCTCAAAAAGAATCCTGATGCTACATGTCTTCGAGGTTGCCGGCTTGCTTCGAGGGTTTTACAGGTGTACCATGAACACGCGTTTTTATATATCTCGAGCTCACACTCGACGAGTCTAGCCTTCGAGGTCATAATTTCTTATCTCGAAATCTGGGTGTAACAAAGAGAACTATCTATTGGATCTCTCCCTGTTTGTGAATCCTGTCTAGAAGGCAAAATGACCAAGAAACCTTTCTCTGCTAAAGGTTTAAGAGCCACATAACCACTTCAGCTAGTACATACGGATGTTTGCGGTCCACTTAATGTACAAGCAAGAGGAGGTTATGAATACTTCGTCACTTTTATTGACGATTATTCAAGTTATGGTTACCTATACTTAATGCAAAGAAAATCTTAAACTTTTGGAAAGTTCAAAGAATTTCAAGCAGATTCTGAAAAACAATTAGGTAAGTCACTAAAAGCTCTTCGATCTGATCGAGGAGGAGAGTACTTGGATTTTGAGCATGGCATTCAATCCCAACTCACAGCACCTGGAACGCCACAGGAAAATGGTGTTACGGAAAGACAGAACAAAATGTTATTAGATATGGTTAGATGAATAATGAGTTTCTCATCATTACCACTGTCATTCTGGGGCTATGCGATTCAATGTGCTCTATACATATTAAATGTTGTTCAATCCAAGTCTGTCCAAAAGACACCCATAGAATTATGGAATGGTTGTAAACCTAGTTTACACCATTTTTGAATTTGGGGGTGTCCTGCACACGTGCTGAAAGGAAAGACCGGGAAGTTGGAATCACGCTCTGAAGTGTGCATGTTTCTGGGATATTCCAAAGAGACTAGAGGTGGAATTTTCTATAGTCCAAAAGAAAATAAAACATTTGTATTGACAAATGCAACTTTTCTTGAACATTGCCATGTTAATAACCATAAACCTCGCAGTAACGTTGTTCTGGAGGAGATGGTCTCGAATGAAGTTCCAAAGTCACCAGCAACAACTAATGAAAAACGACAAGAGGAAACTACTAGTTCTAGTTAGAATAGTAGTGAACCTCGTCGTAGTGGGAGGGTTAGTAAGCAACCCACACGCTATGAACACGAAACTCAAATGCTTGTGTCTGACATAAACAAAGACGATCCATTGACATTTAGAGATGCAATGAATGATTCTGACAAGGACAAATGGCAAGAAGCCATGAACCAAGAAATGGAATAGATGTATTCCAATTCAGTCTGGGTTCTTGAAGATCTATCGGAGAATATCAAACCCATTGGTTGCAAGTGGATATTCAAGAAGAAAAGAGGAGCATATGGGAAAGTGGAGACTTTCAAAGCAAGGCTTGTAGCCAAAGGTTACACACAGAAAGAAGGGGTTGACTATGAAGAAACTTTTTCTCCTATAGCCATGCTAAAATCCATTCGTATACTCTTGTCCATAGCTATGTGCATGGATTATGAGATTTGGCAAATGGATGTCAAAACAACTTTTCTGAATGGTTACCTTGACGAAACCATTTACATGTCTCAACCAGAAGGGTTCGAATTAAAAGGTCAAGAGAAAAAGGTTTGCAAGCTTCTTAGGTCCATTTATGGACTCAAACAAGCTTCTAGATCTTGGAATCTTAGATTTGATGACACAATTAAAACGTTTGGTTTTGAACAAAACGTTGACGAACCTTGTGTCTATAAACAAATCAAAGATGGTGTAGTAGTATTCCTCAATCTTTATGTTGATGATATATTACTAATTGGAAATGACGTAACATCATTATCAAAAGTAAAGAACTGGTTAGCTGAACAATTCCAAATGAAAGATTTGGGAGAAGCCAAGAATGTTCTGGGCATTAAGATTCTTAGAGATAGACAGAACAAAACTTTGGCATTGTTTCATGCAACTTATATTGATAAGGTGCTAGAACGCTTTAATATGCAAAACTCCAAAAAGGGTGATATGCCAACCCATTCTGGAGTATTCCTTTCCAAGGAGTAGTGTCCTAAAACACCTCAGAAAGAGGAAGACATGAGACAATATCCCTATGCCTCAGCAGTAGGCAGTCTAATGTATGCCATGTTGTGTACAAGACCTGACATTTGTTATGCAGTAGGGATAGTCAGCCGTTATCAATCCAATCCTGGATTGAGTCATTGGACTGCAGTAAATAATATTCTCAAGTATCTTAGAAATACTAGAGATTATATGCTTGTATATTCATGTGGAGACCTGAATCCCACTGGTTACACTGATTCTGATTTTCAATCAAACAAAGATAGTCAAAAATTGACTTCTAGATCAGTGTTTACTCTTGGAGGAGGAGCGGTAGTCTGGCGAAGTATTAAACAAACCAGCATTGTAGACTCCACCATGGAAGCCGAGTATATAGCGGCTTGTGAAGAAGCTAAGGAAGCTGTGTGGCTCAAAAAGTTCTATTCCGATCTAGAAGTTGTACCAGATGTGGATAGGCCACTAGTCCTATACTGTGACAACAGTGGGACGGTAGCTAACTCAAAGGAACCACGGAGTCACAAGAGGGGAAAGCACATCGAGAGGAAATATCACTTGCTAAGAGAGATAGTTCATCGAGGAGATGTTGCTGTTATGAAGACAGCTTCAGAGCATAATCTTGCAGACCCTTTCACAAAGACTTTATCCATAAAATCTTTTAAGGAGCATGTAAGAAACATGGGAATGAGAGAGATGCATCATTTGCTTTAGGGCAAGTGGGAGATTGTTGGAAATTATGCCTTGAAAGCATATGTAGTAGACATTGTTTTATGAAATAAATAAATGAATTGAATTTGTTATGCATATATTTTATGGACTATATTATTTTTGTGATAATATTATGTAAATATCAGAAAAATTCCTAAGTTCATATATGTGATCTCAAACACTTATTGGTACGGGAGGATTTTGTTTGAGATAAATGAACCTGAATAGTTAGCAGTAAAATAAAGTTATGGAATCTTTAGATTAATTACTGCAAGTACGGTCCACTAGTATTATGAATACATGTGATCTAGATTCGAATCACTAGTGTTGTAGGACACTTTAGTGAAGGTATTTTATATATTAGAGAATATATAGAACTGGACCAGGTATGTTTATTAATACTTAGTTAAATACCGTTTCGAAGTATTAATTAAATATATCAACTGATGATCATATACAAATAGATCTTAATCCTGTGAGTTACTATGAACTCCTGTTTATGTTATATGAGTTCTTTGATTCACTTGTTAGGGTCTGTCAAAATGATCAGGCTAGAAACTTTTGTTTTGGGAACTCATTAATGTAGATGGCTGGGGACATAGTATACAAATATAGAATCTATGCCTTCTCGCAAGAGATTGAATGATGGTTTTCTTAAGGGTTGACTTTTGGGACTGAAAGGTTATTGAGCTCAAATTCATAATTTAGTTATGAATTAACCTTCACTAGTAAAGCCAATGGTACTTAAGGAAACAAGAGATAACTAAAAGGGTAAAACGGTAATGTTATTCCCGATTAATTATGAACTGTTATTAGAGGGTCAATTTGTATGTAATGATTATATCAATGGATGCTTTATAATTATAAAGTACTCAGTAAATGAAATGTCTATAATTACAAGAGTGCAGTCTCATATTTATAGTGGAATAATCATGAGATTAATAAATTAAGATTATTTAATTAAAGAGTTTAATTAATAATCTCAAATTTATTGGAGCTTGGAATTATAGGTCCATAGGTCCCCATAGCAGCTCTATCAACACTATTCAAGGTAAGAGTTGATATGAAGAGAAAAATAGTTTAAAGACATATTTAAGAAGAAATTTGTTTTTCAGGCCAAATATGCAATTATATGATAATAGTGATTAATTAATTAATTACAAATTAGTTGTAGTTAACAAAATCAATTATTATTTAATTATTGTATAATTTTTGAAATTATATTAAATAATTAAATTAATTTCAAATTTTAATTAAATAATTAATTAATTATAATTTTCGAAATTATAATGAATTAAATATATATATTTTCGAAAAATATTGGATTTAATTAATTGGTAGAATTAATTAAATATCTTTATTTGAGTGGAAGATAATAATATGATAAGTTCAAATTGGATTTGAATTTAAAAGATTAATATTTATTCAAATAATTAATTTAAATTTGAATTAGTTGTCAGGTTGTTAGATCTTATCTGATAAAGTAGTTTGAATAAATAATTAAATAAAAATTGACAAAAAAACCAACATCCCTAAAAATAGGGATGCTACACGTGCACACACAGTCCATGGACTGTGTGTGGCGTGTAGGGCTATTTTTCAGGGATAGGATTTTCATTTTTATTTATTTAATTAATTAATTAATGGATAATTCAAAAAAAAAATTGGGATATTTTCATTAATAAAATAATTAATTAATTAAAAAGTGAATTGTAAGTTGGTTAAATATTTATTTTCTAAATTTGAATATTTTCTTCTAAGTATGACTAATCAGAAAATATTCAGATATCTCAGACAACTTAGAACATTTGCTCTGTGAAAAATAGAACGATAGTTTTCTCTCCCTAAAAAAAAAAAGAACCAATTCTCAGGCATATTCTCTTGATCTCATGTGTTGAGTACATCAAGTAGAATCACAAATAAACTATTCATCATTCTCTAAGTGCCCACACACTTCTTGAGGTGTAGAGAACGCTTTGGAAGATCTTGATGTGAGTACGTGGGAGCGGCTTGGATAGGAAGATCGTTCTAAATACGAAAAGATAGCAAGGACACTTGATAGGCTTCAAGAGGTATGAATTCTATCCTTAACTTGCTTATGATTAATGTATGTATATTAATGGATCCGCATATTTAAAAGTAATATGTTACAAAATTTTTGTTGTACACTGGGCCAACCCCACCACCATTCCGTTGCGTTTTAGGAAATTCGTTCCAAACAAGTTGATCGTCATTTTATAAAACAGAATCTTGATAGAAAAATTATACACTTCCCATTCGTTCATTCCGAAAATCAGTTGGTAGATGTGTCTACAAAAGCTGTTTCAGGAAAGGTGTTTAACACCTCATTGGACAAGTTGAACATGATAGACATCTATAGTTCAACTTGAGGGGGAGTGTAACGCCCTGGTTACTCCGAGACCGTTACTCTGAACTTTGAACCGTGCTTAACTTGTTAATCTAGTTCTTTGGTTATAAACGTGCGTCTAGGTGTTATTAATAGGTTAGGGTGAAAAACTAATCAAAAGGAAAATATATATTTTATTTAAAACATAAAACTATTCATGGGCCCATAAAAACGTTTACAAGTTATTTACAATCCAAAATAGTCATTACAGTTTAAAATTTACAACTCGCCGACCTAAGCGGCATAAATAAGGTAAACCCCCTAGTTCCTCTGAGAAACTCCTTGGCCGTGGTGGTCAAGCAGCTGCATATGTACAAATCACCACCTAAGCTCTCCACGCAAGGCTGGGTGAGCTTTTCTTTCCCTTTACCTACACCACATAGCACCCATGAGCCAAAACCCAGCAAGAAAACTCATTACTGCATGTAAATATTATCAAATGATGATCATGATAATCATACAGAGCTTATGGCCCTGAATAGATGAGTGACTATCACTTTGAGGTTCTGTTTAACCATAATGGGGCTTATAGCCCTAATCAAATGAGTAACTAATGAGTAAGTCACTAACGTAAACCATATGAGTAAATGATGGGTAGTCACTAGCTTAAACAGATGAGTGACAGATGAGTGACAGATGAGTGAGTCACTAACTTAAACAGATGAGTGATTGGTGAGTAAGTCACTACAAGGCTCAACACCCATAGCCATGTGACTAAATTGTCACTGGGGCTCTCTGGCCCTGGCTCTAAGTGTCTAGCCTTAGGCTAGACAAGCGATTTTAATGCTCATTTGAGTCATTCAATGCAGATGTCGATTAGATCTAATCTTTGTCAGCTTGCATTAAACACGCTAAGACCGTTTTGACTTATGAGTCAATACCATATGACCAGTGCTCAATGCTACTGCCGAACTTGAATAATGAGTCACAGCTTCACAGTTAATACTGACACCATTGCCAATTCTGAATATTTAGTCAGTGCCATGCACAAGTGAGCAAGAATTGCTAAGCATTCGATATGAAATCAATGTCCACATTTAAACATTCAACATGCCTCAAGAACAACCATGCATGTCACATATGGGGTGCAGTTTTCTTACCTCTGGTTCGAGCGAGGGATAGTAACAGAATGACCCTTAAGAACGATCGACCTTTTGTTCCTTAGTGGTTACCTAGTCATAACCAATTATAACCTCCATTAATGAAGATCAAAAAAGAAAGGGTCTTGATCTAGACCTCACTCCAGGGACCCCGAATTGTACCCAAACGATGAGTAGATTTGATCCTGAGCCTTAAGGATTGAAACCCCGAGCCAAAAACCCTTAAAAATGCCCAAAACAGGAATCTGATGGAACAGGTTAGCGCCCCAGCGCTACCCCACTAGTGCCCTAAGCAAAGCCAAAACCACCCAAAGCTACACTGAGTAGCGATGTAGCGCCCCCTAGTGGGTGCTATGGCGCTACACCGAGCCAGAAATGGCCCTGAAACTTTCGCCTTTGATTCCTCCATTTCCAACCTGAATCAAATGCTTCCAAACCTCATTTTAAGTCCCAAATGAACCCAAAAACCATCCCTACATATCCTAGGCATCACAACCCCAAGAACCCCAGCCACAAACTCTCATCAATTCCCCTCAACCAATCAAGAAAACCAAGCTGAAAACTATAGCAAAAATAGAGCAAAGCTAGAGTTTCAATGGCTAGAAACTTACCTCAAGCTTAGATTAGGATCCTCTTCAATGGTGGAACACAATCCCAAGCCCTCAAGATCCACTTCCCTAGCTTGAATCCTCAAGAACAACCCAAAAATCACAAAGAAAAAGGAAGAGAAAATAGGTATGGGAGATAACCTTTTGATACTCTGTTTTTCCAACCTTCTACAGCCTTCAATGGCTTATATAAATCTTAAGGTGAAATGACCTTTTTGCCCCTAGGTCATTTAAAGGTTTCTAAAGACTCCCAAGGGTAAAACCGTCCTTTTCCACCTATTTCGTTAATCATAATTAACACCCTCCAATTTCCGCTATTCTCGATATTCTCAAATACCAATAATTCATACCTCGTTACCCTTTAATTCCCGGCAACGCTCTACTCATTAAAATCACCCTGAGACTCACCCCGAGCCCCGAACTTAATCCCGTTATTACTAAACCGCTAACCTGTACTCAAGATCTTCTCATGCCGAATAGCTCGAACAAATCCACATTATAATGTGGCCTCAACAATAGATCCCTGACACACATACAAATATACAATTATGCCCTCAACGGGCCAAATTACCAAAATACCCCTGCGATGAAATGTGGACCCACATGCATGCATTTAACATCATATTATAATATAATTCACATAAACATGCATATAATAGTTTAATGACATAATAAAATAATTATGGCCCTCCTGGCCTACTAATCCAACCATTAAACCGCATTTAGAGTTTTTGGGGCATTACAGGGAGTGTCTGCACAATTGTATTGGAGGTGTAAACAGATTTCCTAATATTTATTACTGATTCTTAGGAAATTTGTGGTTGGTGAATATGTTTTCGTAATTGTAAATTAATTATTACAATATTTAGTTTCCTTACTTATAGAGATAGTTGTGTATATGTATACATCTCCTTTGTAATGCACGAATTGAAGGAAATAAAAAAAGAATTCTGAAAGCTTTGTGCTTTCAGATTGACTAGATAGTCCCACATAGGAGGACGTAATCTTGGATCTCATTATAAAGAAGATAAATCAATTTCTTTAGAACCAAATGTTGGAGATGCAAAACGAATATCATGTTTTTTCTCAAGTTCAACACTCAGAATTTTAGAAGAATTTTCTGGGTACTAACTTCTTTTCTTTTGAAGAATGAATTAATTGTTTTAAATTTAGACATAATTCATAAACCTAAAATCAAATTAGAACGTATAAATAAACTTAGATATCTTATATATAAAACTTATATATATATGAATTAAAAATGATTTAAAATTAATATGTAAACACAAAATAAATAACCATTCAATATACATAAAAAAAATTATAAAAATAATTAAAATATTGGATTAAAATGATATAACAAATTAAAAAGATTCAAGAAAGTTGAAAATTTAAAAAAAAAAAAAACCCAATAAAGTCATATAACAATCCAAATGATGTAGCAAATTGAAAATGTTCAAAATGTAGATTTAAAAAGATTCAAAAAATTAATCACACATAACACATAAGAACAAAAGATTAAAATTGTGAGATTTAATTTAGGATTTCATCACAAATATTCTAGATTGATTTTTTCTTCTTCTAAACCTTAGTACCTTACACTCACCAATGTTGATCATAGCAAATAGAAAATGAAAACTCTAAAAAAGATAAAAGAAAGAAAATTACTACAAATAATATTATTAATGATAGGAAATATAAAGAAAGAAAACAAAACCTCTGCAACTTGTTTGCTCCTTCACATTGACTCACACATGTTAGTTCTCACTAAACTAAAAGAGACAAAAGAAAATTAATACAAACAATATTATTTGTGATAGAAAATTGATAGAAAGAAAGAAAGGAAAAAAAATACATATGCCTTTTCTCCTTCTCCTTCACATGTTCACGCCACGACAGCTCTTTCTTTTTGTTTTTTTTTTCAAAAGTGATTGATCACTTGATCAACCTTACTTTTTTAGCTACACTTTAAGGTGTTGCTTGGTAACACTTAATGTTACACCCAGATTTCGAGAAAAAAAGTTATGACATCAAAAGCTAGGCTCGTCAGGAGTGAGCTCGAAATATGCAGGGTCATCATATGATCCTTCAGTCAAATCGCTCTGCTGTAAATACCGACCTCGAAAGCTCGAGGGTGTGTAGCCTCGAATATGTTCTGAGCTCGTAACATCATGACACTTAAATATATTTTTCACCGATTGCCTTCAGGCGAGATAGCTTGAGCTCGGGAAGTACAAGCTCGGATATAATAGCTTCGTCAGCATCTACTTGTCTCGAGCATAGCGCGAAGTTTGGTGACGAGCTCGTGATTGACTCATAGTCTTGACAGACTCTATGCCAATCGCTGATTTCAAAGATTTGATGAATCATTTGGGATAACCCATTATGTGTGAACATTTTTTATTGTTGTACAATCCCAATATTTAAGGGATATCATTTAATCTGTTATCCGTTCCCGATGTTCATGGGAAGTTTCCGTGTATGTAGGAGATGATGCATTTAATAGCATTATGGTAATTGATTTACAGGATATCTTCCCGAAATATGTGGGAATGAATTCTGCAACCTTCCCTATAAACAAAGAAGGAAACACCATTTGTAGGGGACCTTTTTCTGATTTCTGGAGAGAACACTCTGGGCAACTCTTCTCTGAAAAGTTTCCAGAAAACTCCCCAGTCTTAATAATATAGACTCGTGGACTAGGCAGAGTTAACTGCTGAACCACGTAAAAATCCTCTTGTTTTCCTCTTCATTCATTTGCTCTAGTATTTATTTTAAGGGATACCAGGCTCGCGGAACAAAGATGGATGCACACTTAGAAAAAGCAAAAACAACACTCGAACATTTTGAGTTCTACACAATAGAGCAGGTTCCCTGAAAGCAAAATTCGAATGCAGACGCCCTAGCCAGGCTCGCCACATCTACCGAGGTCAACGAGCTGAATATTGTGTCAATCAAGTATCTGTCGACACCCAATATTAGCGAGCCGAAACAGGAAGATGTCTGCATGATCAACTCCCAGCAAACTTGGATGACCCCAATAGTTGAGTACCTTGAAACTAGCATTCTCCCAGCAGAACGGAACAAGGCTCGAAAACTAATGTATCAGATCCCCAGATACACTATTTTGGAAGGAAGGCTATATCGTAGAGGATACTCTATGCCACTACTCCGATGTGTGACTCCACCCGAGGCCAAAAAGATCCTAGAAGAGATACATGAGGGATTATGTGGGGACCACACTAGGGAGCATAGCTTATCAAAGAAAATTATACGCCAAGGATACTTCTGGCCCACTATCAAATCAGACTCATTTGATTACGTCAAGAAATGCAATAAGTGTCAATGGCTCGCTACAGTCCCACGAGCTCCACCTTCTGAGCTAACTATGATGACCTCCCCATAGCCATTTGCAGTCTGGGGAATTGACCTCATAGGCTCATTGCCAACTGGCAAAGGTGGAGTTAAGTACGCAGTAGTCGCGGTAGATTATTTTACGAAGTGGACCAAGGTCGAACCTCTGGCAACAATTACCTCAAAGAAAGTTTTGGACTTTGTGGTAAAAAAATATAATCTGCCGATATGGAATGCCAAGGAAGATAGTATCGGATAACGGTACTCAGTTCGATAGTGAACTATTTACCAATTTTTGTGAGAAAAATGGGATGATAAAGAGCTTCTCCTCTGTGGCTCATCCCCAAGCGAATGGCCAAGTCGAAGCTATGAATAAAACCCTGAAGAGTTCCATGAAGAAGAAATTGGAAGAAGCTAGGGGAAAATGGCCCGAGGAGTTACCACAAGTTTTGTGGGGATATCGGACCACAGCTCGCACTTCAACAGGACATACCCCATTTTCTCTAGCATATGGATGCAAGGCTATGCTACCAATCAAGGTCGAAGTACCCACTATTTGTAGCTATGCTTTTGAACAAACCTCGAACCAATCCCAGCTCGAAGTAAGTCTGGACCTAATTGAAGAAAGACAGGGCGAGGCTCAGCTAAAAAGTGCAGCATACCAGCAGCGAGCTACTCGATATTTCAATAAAAAGGTTCAGAATAGGAAATTCCAATTGGGAGACTTGGTGTTGAGGCACATATTCCTAGCCACACGGGACCCAGCCGCTGGCGTGCCCGGGCCTAATTGGGAAGGTCCTTATCAAATCGAGTCAGTTATCCGACCTGGCGTCTACAAATTGGCAAGATTAAACAGGGAATTGGTACCACGAGCATTGAATGGCGAACATCTACAACCTTACTATCAATAGTGTAGGAATGATGTCACATGTAACCGTTCTTGTTTATCTTTACTATGCTTCTATTTATAAATTGTTCAATTCTAAATAAAGTTCATTTTCGTTTCTGTATGCTGTATTTTTTGCAAACTCTATTAATTTAATAACATATGGTCACACTCATAGGATATTAAGTGGGCATTAGTGGTATATATACCATAAGCTTGAAAAAAATAAAAAATAGCATACACGAAAAGAATAAAAGTGTTTGGATATAACCAAATATGCGAGCTAAGATAATTTGGACATAACCAGATTATTAAAAGTAAAGTGTTTGGATGTAACCAAACGCGTGAACTAAAATAACCAGATAATCAAAAGTAAAGTAATTGGATATAACCGAATGCGCGAGCTAAAATAATTTGGACATTAAAATTAAAGTGCTTGGATATAACCAAACGCGCAAGCTGAGGTAATTTGGATATAACCAAATACGCGATCTAGATATAACTAGGTCAAAAATATATGTGTATGGGTCACGAACCAAAAACACTACCTAAATAGGTTTGGAACAAACCAGCTAAAACTAATCGACAGAAAGATGGGATATACATAAACCCACCTCAAATGATGTTGAGATCGAGGCTGGAATATCTTGCAAAAAGATAGTTTCGACCTCATAACCTCGGGGAGCTACCCGAGGATGAGGAAAAGTAACTAGAAAAGCAGGATATAACTAAACTACCCGCCTTACACGCCATATAAGTACTTTCTAGAGCATGGTAAAAGTAAGTTCCGACCTTAAAAAATAACGAGATCGGACATGGATACTTTGAGTAAATTGTGCATGAATTTATTGAAACTCGAGCTGAAATCCACCACGTGTTTGTGTGAATAAACAGACATAAAGGACAAAATTTTAATACAAATTTCTTAAAATATTTCGATTTAAGAGATATAAAACAAAAATATTAAAGTAAAGTCAAATATGTTATTGTAAATAACATAAGAAAACAACTCTTTTACGAGCTATAAATTGTCTTAGCCCTAAGGGCATAAAAAGCAAGAAATAAAAGCTATTACAAAAAGTCTCAAAGGGACGCATCCTAGGGTTGAGATTCAGGAGGATGGAGCGCCCCCCCTTAGCCTTCTAAGCATCCTCCTTAGCCTTCTCTGCATCCTCCCGATAAGCCTCCTCCGCTTCAAGCCGAGCTTTCCATTTGGCCACAAGCTCCTCCTCAAAAGAGCCTAGGAAGCTGGTATCGAGATCAGCATTGCTGGCCCAGATCCTGTACATGGCCAGGTCAACTGCTCAGTCCTTCCTCTCCTTGAACTCTTCGAGAAGACGAGCCTTTTCCTCCTCCATTATCTCGAAGGTGGCCTTTTTCTCCTCCTCAAGCTTGGCAGTGATCTTCTCAGGCTCCTCAAGCCTGGCATTCAGCTTCTCGAGCTCTGCTATCCTGGACTTCTTCTGCTCGACCTCAACCTCCAGTTTTGATTTTTTTGCCTTAAACTCGTCTACGAGCTTGAGCTGGAGATCCTTCTCCTCTTGAGCATATGACATGCTCGAGTGGATCTCGTTGTTCAGCTTGTAATTTAGCTGAGCAAATGCAGTAAGAGACTGACATACAAACAAACGAAGTTAGAACATACACCAAGCACAACAACAATGAATAATAAGGTGAGAGAAGTTACCGCAGCAGCGAGCTCGACACTCTTGTCATAAAGGGTGTTGCAGTCCCGAGCATTGTTAAAGAACGGCCACTGGGGAGCCTCAAAGTTACTAATGCTCTGGCCTACCCGAGACAAGACATCTGAGCCAAGTGTATCCCCATGGGTCCCAGCAGCATTGTCAATGACATACTCATCAACATGAGTAGAAATTGACCACAAACGCCCTTCGGACGCTGGTTTCTTTGGAGGAAGGCTGAGCGTGGGGAGGATCTTGACGGCAGGAGGCGGAGGAGGAGCATCTGTGGTGGACGCATCGACCTGAGAGGCGGGATCTACGACCGGCCTCGCAACAATGGGAGCTGGGGGAGGAGGAGTCTTCTCAGTCCTCTTAGAGACCTTAGCAGGTTGATCAGACCTCTGCGAGGCCCTCAAGCGCTTACTTTTTTTAGCCCCCTCACCCATGGCGAACATGGTCTCGAGATCATAATCCATAGTGCATGCATAGTCACACCACATTATAAGAAATTTCAAGACACAAAAAGTTAGTGTAATGCAGATAGTCAAGGAATAAAAGGACAAGTAACGAGGAACCTAACTGGATCTCTCCCTCGAGCACGTGCTCGGCGACCACGTAATTCCCCCATCTTTGGAAGAGGCAGGGGGAGTCCCTTCCCTATATGTGGAAGTCAACCTCGAAAGGTCCCTATAATCATTCGTCCCGTATTGGACGGCTATTCCATTCCAGACCTCATTCAGACTATACACAGTATCGTACTTCCCTAACCAGCTATCAAACCTATGGACCCTCTCATCTATCTAGGACCATACATAAAAATTGTCCCTATGAGTTGGGCACAAGATTAGAGTGTCGGGTTTATGCATAAGTAGTGAAGGAGACCATAAAGTCGAGCTAAGGATGACCGTACCTCTGTCACTCGAGCTCGAAGCTTCATCATTGGCCTCATTCCCCAAGCACGAACTCCTAGGGCGGCGAACTGGGGATTGTGCCTTACAGCTTCGCCTCAGGGGAAGGCTGCCGGTTGGGAGAGGCACAAACTCCCACTTGGTGTACTTCTTGTTGGACCAGTCGTTTGTGGATTGATCCTTCTCTAAGAGACCACAGGCCCGAAGCTTATCTTCATGAAGAAGATAAGACAAGGAGCGCCTGCCATAAGGGAGTTGAAGCAAAGTCTCCTTATGCTCCTTCATCTCACCAGTGGGAGTAGGACGATGATAGTTTGCTGAAGAAATAAATGTATTATGAGTGGTTCAAGCCTAAGCAAAAATTCGAACATAAAAAGAAAAAAGACCGTATACTTACGGATTCACCTGAACGAATAGTGTCTGGAGGGAGCCAGGCTGTCCGTCCAAAAGAATGCCACCTTGAAGTTGGGAGGATGGTTCGGGAGGTCCTCGAAGATTTTCTTCTCATGAGGATAGCTCAAGAGATAATAGAAGCCATCTCCACCCCGAGCTTGGGAGGGATTTCTTTTTAAGCAAAAGAGATACAAAACCCTGTATAAGTTGGTGTTGAGTTGGAAAGGGATGAGCCCGAAAAAATCCAAAAATTCCTTAAAAAATGACTTCAAGGGCAATAAGGCCCCTGCCCTCATGTGCTCATGGCTCCAAGCCGCATATTTTAACTTACTGTCAGGATTACCATCTCTCGGGGTGCGACAGCTTCGCTCATGGGAGGTTGGAGCTCGACACCTCAGTGTGCCCGCTAATCTAATTCTGTGGAGGGCCAAGATGTAAGAGATTTTCCCTAGTGAAGAGATCGAGCTCCAATAATGCTCGGCCTCAAAAAATTCTCCCCTCAAGGTGGAAATAGTGGTTGGCTGCAAGGTAGATGGGGGATTTTGATGGTTCTTCCATTAGTGAAAATTAGAGATCACCCGGTTTGAATGCTACCGTCACTTTAAGGGTGGGATCGAGGGATTTGGTCTAGGCTCGGGGTCTGGATTAGGGTAGATGGCAACCCTAAGTCTCTTCCTTTTCCTCTCTTCGACCTCGTCGATTTGACGTCGAAAGTGAGCTCGGGTGTCTTCTTGCTCATGCCTTAGTTCGTGCTCCCAAATTAAGCACTGATTCCGAGTAAAAGGTGACTCCAGGCTCGGAATTGATGGTGAGTAAGGAATCGCGAGTTTTGACCCCCACCGCTTTTCCAAATTCTGCGACATCTAGCAAGAAAGAAAAAGGGTGAGGGCCAGACGAACAAGAGATTAAGAATAAAAATCAAGACGGTCTGAGCTCGAATGCTCGAGAGTATGGAAAGAGCTCGGTCAAAAGAGCAAGATTAGGCTCGGAGCATGTATTCCATGTAAAGGGGAAAAAGGAATTTATTTTTGAGAATCCTGGATTTTCAGGGAAAAAGTTGGCGGTTACTCAAAAAGTGATATTTTTGGGAAACGTGCAATTTGAAAACCCTAATCCTGTACCCAGTTTCTTGGTCTACACGATATGATAGTTGAAATCAAAATAACCCAGTAAAATGCAAAAATCTGGGTTTGGAAAATCTTAACAACAGAAGAGCCTAAAAACTACCCGGTGTTGACTAGAGCATTCTAATACAAAACTAGTAAATGTGCCTAAATGCTACTACAACAATAAACATGCATGGAAAAACAGAATGTACATGAACATAAAATAGATACTTACACAGTGTGGCTGGTGGGTACAAAGAAATCGATGACTGAAGGAGAGGTTGCAAAAATGACCTCACAGAGTCGAACAGGCCAACAGTGCTTTGCTTCCTTGGGTTGGAGAACATACAACAGTAGAGCGAGTTTTAAGTTCTGGGTTTTTTTTCTTCCCTTTTCTTTGAAAACTTGAAAACATAAAGTTAAAATGAGGAAGACGATGGCATATTTATAGACCCTAAGAATGCCAAATGACAAATTAGATTTGAACCGTTGGACAAGATTGGTATCTGATCAAACGAACGGGTATTGGTGTAACAATGGCGGAAAATAGATTGAAGATGAGGAGACATGGGCATGGTGCAAACATACTCAAGTACTCTGATCTTACAATACCCGCCTGACGCGTGTCCACACTCGAGTACAAATGATGGTATAGTTTCCAAGAAGGGCAGTTCAAAAGTTTCCTTCTCATGGGATTCGAACTGATACTTTTAAGGGGGCAAAATGTTACACCCAGATTTCGAGATAAAAAGTTATGACCCCGAAAGCTGGGCACGTCAGGAGTGAGCTCGATATATGCATGGTCATCATATGATCCTTAAGTCAAACCGCTCTGCTGTAAATACCGACCTCAAAAGCTCAAGGGTGTGTAGCCTCGAATATGTTCTGAGCTCGCAACGGCATGACACTAAAATATATTTTTCACCGACTGCCTTCAGGCGAGATAGCTTGAGCTCGGGAAGTACAAGCTCGGATATAACAGCTTCGTCAGCATCTACTTGTCTCGAGCATAGCGCGAAGTTGGGTAACGAGCTCATGATTGACTCATAGTCTCGACAGACTCAATGCCAATCGCTGATCTCGAAGATTCAATGAATCATCTTGGATAACCCATTATGTGTGAACATGTTTATTGTTGTACAATCCCAATATTTAAGGGATATCATTTAATCCGTTATCCGTTCTCGATCTTCATGGGACGTTTCCGTGTATGTAGGAGATAATGCAGTTAAAAGCATTATGGTAATTGATTTACAGGATGTCTTCCCGAAATATGTGGAAATGAATTCTGCAACATTCCCTATAAATAAAGAAAGAAACACCATTTGTAAGGGACCTTTTTCTGATTTCTGGAGAGAACACTCTGGGCAACTCTTCTCTGAAAAGTTTCCAAAATACTCTCAAGTCTTAATGATATAGACCCATGGACTAGGCAGAGTTAACTGCTGAACCATGTAAAAATCCTCTTGTTTTCCTCTTCATTCATTTGTTTAATTGCTCTACTATTCAAGTTGACGAAAAACGGCGTCAACACTTAAAAAAATAGTTTTTTATTTATTTAATTAAAACATGACAATTAAACATAAAATGTGTTTGGTAATTCTATTTTTATTTATTATTTTTTAAAATTTATTAAATTTTGAAAATAGAATTTTTTTCACTTTCAAAATTTTTTTAAACCGTTTTCGATTTTTCCTTTCTTTTTTTATTCTCCTCTTTAAATAAACACCTCATATTGTTAAACAAAAAATAAAAATAAAACTTATCAAACGCGTTTATTATTTTTTGTTTTTAAAAACAAAAGACAAAAATAGTTACCAAACATATTTTTAATTTTTAAAATTAAAGAAACAAAAATAAGACAATATTTCTATTTTTGTGTTTAAAAAATTTAAAAACAAAAATTTTACCAAACACAACCTAAATAATTGCTTTACTTTTTTGTTGAATATTTTATATTGGGTTCTTGAATAGCATATTGGACTCTTAATTGAATATTGGCCTTTTTTCTATGAAAAGTATGAAAAGTGGGCTCTTGAATTAAATATTGGGCCTTTTCATTTCCATTAATAACAAAAACCAATTAGATGAAATTATATTTTATATGAGATTTTTAATAGATTGTGCAAAAATATAGATTTTTTTCAAAAAAAGTTAATCTGTAGTTTTTTTTTTAATAATTTTCATTTTTATGGATTTATTTTTCTATATTTTTGTATAAAAGTTAGTTTATGTCATAGTTTTACTCTCAATCAATTTTTATTATTTTGGAAGGGTATGTTTTGTTATTTTATTATTTTTTTTTTAGCTTATTTATTTTTTATATTATTTTTTTATAACTAATTTTATATTAAATTTTCCTTTGGTTGTTTTGCAAAAAAAAAAAAAAAAAAAATTGTGATATAAATTGTGTTTATTATTTTTTATTTATTTATAAATATTTTTTCCTTTTTATTTAGATTATACGTTTTTTTTTTCAAATTCTGGGTAAGGTAATTAGTTACTTGATTGATCTTTGACAATTATGTAAAAAAAATCATAGAGCTAGGTTAAATAACATGTACCAGGAAGAGTAACCAGTTACCCTGAGAGGAGTAATCTTCTGCCATAAGAGGGGTAATCAGTTAGCATAAGAGGAGTGATGGATTACTTATATTAAATATGAAAATAAATATCAAATTTGAATAAAAAGAGGAAGAATACTTCATTAAAATAGGAAGAATCAGTAACTATGATTATAGTAACATAGGTAACCAGTTACTATAAAGAACCCAGAAATTTACACATACATCAGAACGTGAAGGTAACCAGTTACCCCCAAAAATATACACACAAAGAACGTGAATGTAAACAGTTACTCCCATAAATATACACACAAAGAACGGGAAGGTAACCAGTTACCACAGATCTGAAGATAGAAAAAAAAAACATCAAATCCACCCCCTTTCCCTTCTCTCCTATCTTCTTCACATAATTTTTTTTCTAGATTTGAATGTTCCCGTCAGGGTAACTGGTTACCCATTCATGTTTCTATATTTTTATTAGTTTTCTTTCCAAATTTTGGTGTCCCTATAAGGGATAGAGTAAAAAGAAAATGTTGAAAAAATTGATTTGAATTTTTATTTTTACATATAGTGGAAAAAAACTATAAAAAAATTACAATAATAAATAAAAAATAGTAAAATAATTATGTAATGTTAAAATATATGTGTGAAAAAAGGGGGGAAAATAGAATGAGAAAAGAATAAGTACAAGAATTTGGCAGGCGTGCATAGAATCCTCCCTTCTCTCCCGCGATGAAGAAGAAGAAGGTTACTCGAAAGCCTGCATCTAGATCTCGGAATGAGGAGCCCCCTTCAAACCAGGAATCCACGATCGTGAATGAATCTCAAACGAAGGATCAAGTGTGGTGTATGCATTCAGAGGAAGACTTGCTAATGCAATTGTCTGAAGAAAAGGACCTGATGAAGAACCCATTATCGGAGATGAATGTGAGCCCTGTATGTGGTGGTGGTCAGATTAGCCTAGAGGAAGAAGTGCTGAAAACAAATTGGAGTGAGGATTTTGAGAAGGACGACTTTCAAGCTTCAGCTCAATCTCATTGGGCGAAACTTAAGGAAAAGCATCAGATTAGTGAGGCGGCCAAGCTTCATTATGAGGAACCGATAATGAAAAATGGGAAGAGAGTTGCTCAAGTTGATATGCCAGAGGTCGCAGAACAAACTCAAAATTGGAGTTCTGCAGTGATATGTATGGTGATGGGAGCCAATCCCCCATTTGCTGTTTTTGAAGGCTTTGTGAAACATATCTGGGGACACCTTGGCATTGAACGAGTTGTGAGGATGAATATGGGACTCACCATTGTCAAATTCAATGATGAGGCTACTCGAGATTTAGTTCTGGAAACTAGAATTGTGCAGTTTGACAAGAAACCAGTTATAGTGCGACCCTGGACTCAAGATTTAGACACATTAAGGTTAGTCCGTTCTGTACCTCTTTGGATCAGATTGCCTAATCTAGGTCTTCAATATTGGGGCCAAAAATGCCTCAGTGCCTTGGTTAACACTATAGGGAAACCAATTATGGTGGACAAGTTTACTAAGGAAAGATCTATATTAGATTTGCTAGAGTTATGGTTGAAATGGAGATAACAGATGACCCCCCGTTTGTCATTTATTTTGTGAATGAGAGAGGCCAAGTTCAAGAGCAGTTTGTTGAGTATGAATGGCTCCCCATCAAATGCAACAATTGCAAAGGATTTGGTCATAACATGGTTGAATGCAAGAAAAATGGCCCAAAGAGTTGGGTAAAGAAGAGTGTGACCGAACAGAAAACTGCTGGAACCAATGCTGTACCTGAGATTGCGGCTACTGATGCAATTTCAGGAGATTCAACTGGAGATCCTGTGGCTACTAAGGAAGTGGAAGAGAAACATGATGAGGCAGGGGTAGATGTTCGAAGGGTAGCTAAGAAAAATGGAAATTCACAGGATAATCCCTTAACACCTGATCAAGACAACAAAGAGAATTGGGAAATTCCTAAGAGAGTTGGGAACTCAAAAGGGAGAGGGAAGTTAGTGATGACTGAAATAGACAAAAAACAGAATGCTTTCAAGGTTCTTCAGGAACAGGGGAAAGGAGAGAAAAATGGGAATTTAACTGACTCAGAGATTGATGGACTGCTCCAATATACTTAGTTGGAATGTAAGGGGTATGAATAAGAGGGAAAAGCAGAATGCTATCCTGAGTCTCTTAAAGATGAATAAAGTGGGAATTGGTACTTTATTAGAGAATAAAATGAAGAAGGATAAAGTTGATGATATGATGGCTAAATTGTTCCTTGGCTGTGATTATTACAGTAGTAATGTCACAGAAGGAAGAATTTTAGTTATTTGGCAGAAGTCGTTTATCAAAGTTCAGGTCCTGCTGGAACAACAACAAGTTGTTCACTGTTTGGTTAAACTTTCAGGTATGAAGACGGATATTTTGGTCACTTTTGTTTATGGTCTTAACACCATGTATGAGAGATTGGAGATGTGGAAGGGTCTTACTTTTACTCATTTACCGAAAAAGCCTTGGTTGATTGTGGGAGATTTTAATGTTGTGTTTAATTTTGATGACAGAGCGGGTGGGAGGACAATAAGTGCTGCTGAGATCCTTGACTCTAATGATTGGCTTGCCCATACTCAAATGGCTACTCTCAAGAGTATTGGTTCTCATTTCACCTGGTCCAATAAGCAGGATGGAGGGGATAGGGTTTACTCGAAGATTGATCATGTGTTTATTAATGAAGATTGGATAGATGCATTGCCTAACACAATTGCTGAATTCCAATGGGATGTCCACTCGGACCACTGTTATTGTCTCATCAAAACTCTCAAACATGGTAATCTAGGCATAAAGCCATTTCGGTTTTTTAATCTCTGGATTGCTCACAGAGGGTTTAAAGAGGTTGTTACAGATAGCTGGAATAAACCTATGGCAGTGAGGGGCTTACTGGGTGTGACTAAAAAATTGCTTCGGCTAAAGCATATTTTGAAAGCATTTAACAGGGAGGAAATTGGAGATGTTGAGCAGGGATATCATCAAGCAAGAGGTAACTATCAACTGGCACTAAATAGAACTCAAGCTTCACCAATAGATAATGCTGCTCAGGAGGCTGAAAATATAGCAGCAATTAGATATCAATATCACTCTGCCAGGTACAGAAGTTTTTTGATTCAACGCAGCAAAGTTACTTGGCTGCAGAAGGGTGATGATAATAATTTGTACTTTCATGCTTGCATTAAAAACAGAAGGGAGGAGAATCGTATTGTTTCATTTCTGAATGAGCAGGGGGTCATAATTGATGATTACAACAAAGTGGTTCACCATTTCCTGGACCATTTCAGAGGTTATATGGGAAGCACCAGTTCAGCTAATAGTACTTTTAATTCTCAATGCATAGAGATGGATCCTTGTCTGGATATTGAGATGCAGCTGAGTTTGATTAGGGAATTTAGAAAATCTGATGGCAAGAAGGCTTTATTTAGCATCTCGGGCACTAAAAGTCCAGGGTCTGATGGCTATAGTTCGGAGTTTTACAAGGCAATGTAGTAGAACATAGGTGATGAAATATCAGATGCTATCCTTGAGTTCTTTCATTCTGGGAAGATCCCTGCAGAGCTTAATGAAATAGTTCTTACCCTGGTTCCTAAAACTGATATGCCTAGTAGGGCGGTTGACTATAGACCCATAGCGTGCTGCAACACTTTATATAAGTGCATTTCAAAAATGATATGTAGCAGGCTCTCGAAAGTTTTACCTAATCTGATTAGTCAAAATCAAGGTGCCTTTGTTAATGGGAGATCTCTAGCTCATAATATTCTAATTTTTCAAGATTTGATCAAAAATTACAATAGAAGAAATACTTCACCGAGGTGTGCTTTGAAGATAGACTTAAGTAAAGCCTATGATACAATAGACTGGTGCTTTTTGGAGAGGTTGTTAATCTGTCTTAGATTTCGCACCAGGTTTATTCATTGGGTGATGGTGTGTCTCTGTGGCACTTCTTATGTACTTATGATGAATGGAAGATTACAGGGGGGTTTTCAGGGAGTTAAGGGACTTCGTCAAGGAGACCCTATATCACCATTACTATTTGTATTAGTTATGGAATACCTCACTCGGTTGCTTCAACTAGGGGCTATGCAACAAGATTTCCAGTTTCACCCTATGTGTAAAAGCCTCAAGATTATAAACCTTTGCTTTGCTGATGACTTAGTGATTTTCTGTAAAGCTAACAGCGACTCAGTTCAGTATGTTAAGCAGGTTTTTGACGACTTCTGCAGTAGTACAGGGTTGAAGGCCAACCTCAGCAAATCTCAAGTGTTTTTTGGAGGTGTTTCGGCTGCAGTCAAGGTCCAGTTGCTTCAGATTTTGCAGCTTGAAGAGGGAGCATTTCCTCTTAAATATCTGGGGAATCCTATGAGGCCAACAAAATGGAATGTGGCAGATTGTGGAGAGATCCTTAAAAAAATTAAACTAAGGCTTCATACTTGGGCTAGTAGACATCTATCTTATGCAGGGCGAACTCAACTCATTACGTATGTCCTTTTGGGTTTGCAAAACTACTGGATGAATATCTTCTTGCTCCCTCAAAGCATAGTCAAAGAAGTTGACAAGCTATGCTTGTGGTTTCTGTGGGGCAACAATGGTACCAAAAGTAATTTTCATCTCACCTCCTGGTCCACTGTTTTCTTGCCAAAATTTTTTGGGGGTTTGGGATTCGATGAAGGAGCTAAGTGGAACAAGGCAATGCTTGCCAAATATGTTTGGGCTATTAGTCACCAACAAGAGACTTTGTGGGTGAAATGGATAAACACTGTATACTTAAAGGGTCAATGTTTCTGGCAATACCAACTTAAGGCAGATTCAAGTTGGTATTGGCGCAAAATTTGTCACATTCAAGAAATTTTTACTCAAAAGGAAATTGATGAAGCTGGCAGTCAAGGGAGATTCAAAATTGGTTTGCTTTATTAGCGATTTATTCAACAAGATCCAGTCAAGTACCATCACTTTGTGTGGAATAGGATGAGTATGCCAAAGCATCGATTTATTACTTGGCAAGCGGTGAATGATAAGTTGTTAACCTGGGAAAAAAATAGAAAAAGGAAAAAAAAAGGAAGAATAAATAAGGAAAAAAAGAAATAAAAAATAACTAAAAAATAATTAAAAATGAAGGAAAAAATTGAAAAAATAAATAAAATAAAATTATCTTCAAAATAAAAAAAAAACATAACTATGATAAAAAATGTATCATTTTCATATTTTAGTTAGTTACTTATTGTGTTTCCCATATTATAATTTTTTCTTTAATAAATTTTCTCATATAAATTAAGAAAAGTGTAATTCTTATATTTTTGCACATTAATGGTATAAAAGTCATATTTATTAAAATTTCCTTAATTTAAATTATATCTATTGAAAGAAAAAAATTAGGGGGCATAACCACCTCACACATATACTTATGTTCGTGGAAGAGATTTCTTCCAACAAGGGGCAAAACCAAGAAATTGTTGTTTACACTATTTAAAAGTGACATTTTGAGGCATGATATGATTTTTATAGGGACTTGCTCCTTATTAGTGAGATACTTTGAAGATTTGTGTTCTCTTGCCCGAGTACATACAAATTAAATATAAATATGCTTAAAATAGTTATGGAGTAAATGCGAAATTGCTACTTAAAGTAAGTAAAATGAAATGAAAAATAGTGAGATTTGTATTAGTCTCACATAGAATTTAGATTACCATTCAAAGGAGTATATATCGAATTCCATATCCTTAACTTGGCAAGTTGATAAGTAAAGAGACTCTCTCTTACGCATGCAAATGGTACAAATCATTGTGAGTGAAACAAAAATGTATGTGACTTGTGTGCGCACGCACATCGTAAATCTTTTGATTTCTGGTTGAAGTTCCTCTGAATTCATATCATCTAAGATGAAAATGATACTAATATCACATTATTTATTTTCTTTATAAGCATCACATGCCTAATTTTTCAACATAAATGAGTTTAGTGGGGCACATGTAAATTTTCAGCAAAACTAACAACACAAAATATACAATATTTAATTATTAAACTCAATAAAATGTTACATCACGAATTATATTGTGTAGCGTTCTTATCACAGAACCATTTACTGTAATGAGACCACTAGAAAAATAGAACGTGTAGGATGCCAGATTTCAACAGATTGTGTTTCATGTTCTGCTGACGTTTAGGTCTAGTTGAATATATAGGAAGATGAAGCCATTTCTGAGTTTTTAGAATATGGAAGGTGATAAAATTGAATTTGTGTCAAGTGATGAGTCTTGTGGGGATTATATTTATTAGCAGATATTATGGAACCGTTGAGTCATTATATTCCTTGCTTTATCTGAGATTTAAAAATGGTAATATGTGATATAAAATATTCAATAATTTTGGCATTGAACACCAAAGAAATAATTATAAATGTTTATTTAAAACCATAGAAATTAACTAAATCAATATGATGTATCTATTTATTCAAAGATGTGCAAACTGTTTGATGATTGGATTACGATGAAATGTGGAGATTTTGTGTTTCACTAAATAATCTTTTAATTCTATGTCTTTATATACTCAAAGTCATGATTTATGAAAATTTGCGAGATATTCTTAATGAATTATAAGATTCAGCTGTTTATTGATTTATTTGATATATTTTGACCATTTGTAATATGTGATATAATTGGTGAGTGTTAGGTATTATGTTTTTGAGTTTGTAATATAAATTCAGGGGAATTCTCTTATAAGGGCTTCACTTTAAGCCTTACCGGTAAGGCTCTCAGTGTTTACAACTCGTAAATAGTTTTCGGCGCGATTTTTTTTTATGACCGTGTATATTGTAGCTATTTAGAGCATCCTGCAAATTTTCAGAAAATTCTGAATAGTTTACAGTACCGAAAACTAGGTTCAAACATATTGTTGCATACGTGACTAATTTTTTTATGCGCGTAGAAAACAACATGTTTGAACCTAGTTTTCGGTACTGTAAACTATTCGGAATTTTCTGAAAATTTGCAGGATGCTCTAAATAGCTACAATATACACGGTCATAAAAAAAAGTCGCGCCGAAAACTGTTCACGGGTCGAGAAATACTGAAAGCCCTACCGATAGGGCTTAAAGTGAAGCCCCTATAGAAGAATTGTCCTATAAATATATATATATATATAGGGTTTTACTTTTTTTGGACCATGTGTTTTGTCTTATTATCTATTTGGACCATGTATTTTGATAAATTACTTTTTAGACTCTATATATTGTAAAATAGTTCAAATAAAACCCTAAACTCAATTTTGATCAAAATCTTATCAACTGAAATTACAAATAATTCACAAAATTAACAATTCAGAACAAAAATAAAATCATTATGCTTAAAAATTGTGTTGTAATATTCTATTTTTTTCATCAAAATTGAGTTTAAGGGTCCATTTAAACTATTTTACAAAATAATGATCTAACAATGAATTTTTTAAAAGACAAAGTCCAAACAAGTAATTGGTCAAAATAAAGAGTCCAAAAAAATATACCCTTATATATTTATAGAGACAAGTGGTTATATGAGTGTTATTCTTTTTTAGTGTTTGATTTTTGGATCGAGTTAAAATGATAAGAATTTTTATGAATTGGTAAATTTAGAAATTTTTATAATTTATTTTTATGTTGAAAAAAGGAAGGAGGGGCTACCAGTGTAGCTACCTTATTTGGGTATACTAAGAGAGTTCCAACCCCGCCAAGACTCCAAGAAAGGAGTCACCTAGATTAAAATCTTTAACCTCTAGCTCCACAGATGTTACCGTTACTGATAAGCCACTTGTTTTATGGTAGCAAATTTTATGAACTGAATGACTTATATGCTGAGATATATAATATTTAGGACCAAAAATAAAAAATTATTTAATATAAAAAATAAAAATTCGAGTGGCACATGCCCCCTGGTCCCTTATTGGCTTCGCTAGTACTTCCAACAATAAAACTTTATATGATCAAGCCTTAGTTATAAATGGGGATACTTACTAAATATGGTGTCCCACGAGAAAAATATTTAAGACTATTGAACCATCTATAAATAACATGGGTCACTCTCCTAAATCACCATGTAATGAAATCTCATAATTCTTAATATAGTATCATGAGTCTTAAGACTAGCGTGCATTATCCGATCCAAACCAGCAATTCTAAATAGTGAGCCAAAGAAAACAAAATTAATTAATATGGAAAAAAAAAAAGTAAGCTGCTTGAGATCAGTTAATGTTAGAATATATTATTATATTAATTAGAATTACCAAAAATTATTAATTTTAATTAATTTTGAATAAAGTCAATATTAAGATTAGTTGACAGATATTCTCATAAGTATTTAAAGTAGTTACTCAATATTGAGTTACCCAATATTTCATATCCTATTGAATGTCAAATATTCTAACATTAATTGTGGCAAAGACATTGATGTAATGTTTTACCTATATAAATATAGAGTTCTAGTCTGCAAACTCATTACTCATTCTCATACTTCATCTAAAGAGTTAGTAGGAGTTTGGAAGTTCATTACCCTCGCTAATTCTCTTTTCTTTTTCTTTTGCATATCTAAAAACTTTAGATATAGGTTATTGTTAACCGAGATTTTCGGCAACTATCATAAAGAAGGATATTTACTGATTATAATAAAGAGAATAGAGGATCGACCCAAGGTTTTTACGTGGTTGGGGCGTTAACTAGCCTTAGTCCACGAGTCTGTATATAAGTCTGTATTAGAGCTAGAATAAGCTTTTACAATGGAGTTGTTTAACTGTATTTCAGCAGAGTTTCTGCCTTCTCTCCCTTTTTCTATGGAGCATTACAACTTATATTTATAGAATGAGGGGGACATCAGGTTTGGGCCGGGCCTGACCCGGGCCCATTTGGAATATGTGTACAGGGGGCCTTCCTAGTAGAGGTCCGAGCTAAAAAGATATATAGTACATCAAACCCAAACCAGCTCAGGCCCAATTAGTTACCCTGAGATGCAAGCATTCTCCCGACAAAACAGCACTTTGGCTCTGACCACTTCGAATCACGAGGCAGATTCAGGGGACAAGACCGGTCAGAGTACTTGGCTGCGCAGTCCTGACACGCCAGCAGACAATCCCAAGGAGACCCTTTCTGCAGGTGAAAAGTGGGGGGACAAGACCCACGCGAAATGAGGCGGCTTCAGTGTCCTGGACGCCTGGCCCATAGCCTGGGGATGAAGCGGTCCAGGTTAGTTTACCTTGGGCCCGCTGCGTTTACTTCGGGCCCGGACCATTCTGGGCCCGGGAGCGAGACGTGATGGCCGCGATGATCCGGGGCACTCCGGACAGTGCCGGGACCGTTCGAGCCGAATCATGAACCCGGAGGTACTTCCCGGACCTTTCTACACAGGCCCAGTCCGTAGTCCGCGGGTTGGGCCCAAATACCGAACCGGCCCCTCTAACCGTGGGCCGGGGCGAGGGCCCAAAACCCTGAGAGGAAATGGGGATAACATTTACCCCCCAAGCCTTCATCCCGGTTATCCGGATGGAGGGTTGCACCACCCTCGCGGTTCTTGCCAAGTTGCCTCCACAATTTCTGCCAGGGCCAGGAGGCTCGCGGGAAGGCAATGGCTGGGCCAGGAGGCTCGCGGGAAGGCAGTGGCTGGGCCAGGTTACCCAGCCCGGACCATTTGATGTATCCCGGGGACGTTTACCCTTGGCCTGCTTCAAGAATAGCGGCACGTGTCGCCATGTGATTGTTGCGAGGGCCTCGAAGAGTCGCCTAGGCCTCTTAAAGTCTGTTAGGCCTGGGCTAGGGTGTCAGCGCACGTCACGAGGCGTCTCATCCGCACGGGGAGAGTCATCATTGATTTCCTTGGAAAGGGGCGGACCGTTGGATGGGGCGTCCTTTGAAATCCACCACTCCTAGACCGTCGGATCGGAGGTGCTGAGGATCCAGACCACAAAAGAGCTCATAAATGTCCTCTGCGCGATCCTCGGCCGTCGGATGAAGAGGCATCTGACCGTTGGATCGGGGGCCAGCATTTGAGGGCTGATATAAAGACTCAGACTACAGGCATTCGGCATTTTTCCATTTCCGACCCAACTTAAGAGAAAGAAAAACCAGAACGCTCGCAGAGCTTTGCATGTCCAACCTCGCCGACGAAATACATCGCCGTTTACTAGTTCTGCGCCACCGCCTGTTTCCCAGGGCCTCAACTTTCGTTCTGCAACCCGACGGCGCTTCTCGGACTTGCCCCGCCAACGAACTGCTCTACCGGCTGTGCCACTTCAAGAACGAGGTTTTGCCGTCCTTACGATCGGACAACCGCCAGCTTCAGCCGTCGACACCACACAGTAAGTATTTTCTGATTCTATTGTCAATTTTAAGAACCTAGGCTCTCTAGACGCATGCACCTAGGCTCCGTGCTTTAGAATTTGCTAGGAAGGCTGCCCAGTTTGGGCGGCACCGTTTCGGATGATCCCTGGATAAGGGATGGACCATAGTAGCCTTTCCTCCCGATCAGGGACCCGGGGCTTTTCGGGGTCCCGGGCCTGATCCGTCGGGACTCCGAGCAGTCCTTAGGAGACTCCCTGTACCTCGACCGACTCTATTGGGTTCAGGTACTGACTGCTTGGCCTTTCTTTCTTTGTTCCCAGATCGTTACTCATGGCCACGGGCGTCACACTTCACTCCGAAGAGGAGGTTAATAGGGCCCCTGTAGTCACTCCCGGCTCCAAGGCGCCCATAGGCAACAAGTGGGAGATGGACGTAACACCCAACCTGTTCCAGAACTACCAGATGATGCAGCTCCTGGAGACGGGGCTGGGCATCGAATCGACTCCGGGCCTATTTCACAATCGTATGTCCAGGTTAGAGGAGCGGGCGCATACGTCCGTGGATGGATTCGGGGCCTGGAGTGCCGGCCACATCAGCGCGGGAGCTACGCTCCCGCTTCATGACTACTTCGTGCGGTTCCTGACGTATGTGGGGATCGCAGCATTCCAACTGCTGCCACAAGCATACCGTCTGCTTGCTGGGTGGAAGGTGTTCTGTGTCGCGAAAGAGATCGCGGATCCTACCCCGGCGGAAGTCCTGTACATCTACAAGCTGGTGCCGCAGGTCAACGTCAAAGACAAGAGCCAGGACGGCTTTTACAGGCTGCAGCCGCGGAGTGGCTATCCGGCTCCTACCAGTACCTGGAAGCACCCCCCGGATGTCAGGCATTACTGGTTTATGACATCCGGGTTCCTTATTGACGAGAATCCCACGCTGCTGCTAGACTTCCAGTGAGTGGGTAAGTACTTCCCCGGACCCTCTATTTCACTCCCCTTTCGTTTTTCATCTCTCATCGTATCTTCCGGGTCGCAGGTCCCTTCATCCAAACCCCCCTCACCGCCTTTCTCCTGGAAAGGAGGAGGTTCTACGCCAAGCTGACCGCAGAGGTTCTGGACGTAGGGGGCTATGTCAACGACAAAAACCTCCGGCTAGTAGGGTTACTCGCGGCCACCCAGACCATTGTAGTCCCTAGCTTCCGGGGCATCCCGTTTGAGAAGAACGTCGAGGTCCGGGAGCAGCTAGCCCTTGACCACATCGCCGGGGTGGTGAGAGCGGCGCGGGCCACCGCAGCCCAGCGTAAGAAGGATCAGCCCCCGGTGGAAGAGGCCACCTCGGAAGAGCTGGAAGAGCTTTTCGAAGATGCCCTACCAAACGTTGGGACTCCCGGGGCTAGCGTATCGGGGCGAGGTAACTCCCCTTTAGTCTTAATTTATGCCCCTCAAGTTGGGGATTTGGCTAGGGATAGGCTAGAGCCGCCGGGCCCCGCGTTTGGGGCTGATGGGGAGATGAGGCCCTCGTCTCCCATCCCTGTAGGATCAGAAACCCTAATGTTCCTGTCCGGGTTCCTCCAGTATGGGGGGTTTCTAATCCCGGACGACGTAGGAGACCGGATACACTCATTTTCTTTAAGGGAATTGAGTCTCGCCCGGGGCCTAGACGAGGGTTTGTCCCGGGCTTATACTTTCTTCTTACTGTTGCGCTTTCCCGTTCGGCTTATCATACTAACTTTGTTTTTCTGTATTTTTGCAGAGGATTCCAACATGTCTGACCCGGCCAGCGAGATGAGGAGGCTTATTAAGGAAAGATCAGCCTTGAAGGCGGCCAGGAGGTCGAATGTCGTGGCCGGCGCGGAGCTCCCCCCAACCAGTGAAAAACCCGGCACAACGCCCGGCCGAGACGAGGCACTTGCCGTTGTACCACTCCGGGCCATGGAGCCGGCCGTAGACGGTCTCCCGGACCAGCCCCCGGTAATCGATTTGGAAGCGGGCGAAGCCACAAGCCGGAGCTCTGGGAAGAGGGGCCCCGGCGATGATGCCCGGGAGGGAAACCTCGGGAAGAGGCCTCGGACGACGTTGTCAGAGACATCCAAGGAGTCTCACGGGGAGAGCAGGCTAACCGCGAAGGAGATCCCTGCTCCGCCTGTCCTTCCACTCCGCCCAACCCTTCTCGAGGAGGGGTTGGGAGAGCGGCCGATGCTGGAGAGACGACGCTTACAAGGCCCTGATGATCCGTCGCCAGGTCGAGTTTTCAGATCGTCCCGCCGAGTTCAGCGCTCCTCAGCCGATCGTGGATCGGCTAGCTGCTGAGGTGGGCTTCCGCCCCAAGCTGGGCCAGGACATTGCCCCCATGGCCGCTGATTTGCTCGATCAGGTCGGGAGCACTATGTCTAACCTCCAGCTGAAGAGGTACGCCACGATAGCCAATCCGGACGGGCTGTTCATTTCTCAGGCTCTCCGCCACCAGGCTACCGCGGTAATTTTCAACTCATGTTCTTCAGTCATTCGTTGGTGGTGACTCTTTTTTCTAACTTTCGTTTGTTCCAGGTTGCCTTGTTATCTCAAAGGAGTGCCGATTTGATGGCCGAGCTTGCCCTCAAGATGGAGACGGCCAGGCTGGAATTAGAGGCGGCCGAGAACCAGAGGGAGATCGTCAAGGAAAATCTCAGCAAGGAAACGGCCCGCCTCCAAGAAGAGCTGGCCCGCGCGAAGGCGGAGCGCGAGGAAATTTGTCGTGCCAAGACCGGGGTGGAAGAGGAGTTGTCCCGGACAACGAAGTGGCTGACGAAAGGGCGACTCTCTTGGAGACGGCTGCGGCACAGTCCGTCCAGGACAAGGAGGAGATCCGGGTCTTGAAAGCCCGTGTTCTTGAGCTGGGTGACTCCCTTCTTCAGGAGAAAGCGGCACACGACACCACCCGTCGGGAGAAGGAGGAGGCCGACAACTTAGTGGATGTCACCTTTAACGAGGCCATTTATATGGCCTGGTGCAAGGACAAGAACATGAACCTCCTTATCTTCCCCGATCCCGACTCGAAGCGTGCCGAGTACGAGGCCAAGGAGAGGGAGGATGCGGATATCCGGGCGGACGCGATGTAGGCCCTTGTCTCGGCCTCGTTTTTTTTTGTTAATTAGTTTAGCTTGTAATTTAATTTCGAACACTGCTTCTTCCTTTGGGTTTTAAAAGATTTCTCCTTTCACCATTCAGTAAGAAGTGGATGTCGCGACTAACTGATTGCAGGGGGTTTTGTCCCGGTTCCAACGGCCGGGACTGAACCCAACGACTAGTCTTTGCTCTATTCGGGGCCCTTGGGGCTTTGTTTAACCTGGAGTGTGCTTTCCCTGGAATTTTAGGTCCTGGGTCTGTTCCGGGGTTGACCTGGTGCTTCTGTGCTCCGAGGACCAACACGTCCGGGTCGAACGGACTTTATACCCCCGGACGGTGCTCGTCCGGGTGGGACCGGCCTTGGGCTCGGTTCCCTTTATTTATACCCCCGGACGTCGTTCGTCCGGCGTGGCCCGGCCTTGGGCTCGGTCCTCTTATTTTGATACTCCCGGACATCGTTCGTCCGGGGTGGGACCTGCCTTGGGCTCGGTCCTCTTTATTTATACTCCCGGACATCGTTCGTCCGGGGTGGGACCGGCCTTGGGCTCGGTTCCCTTTGTTTATACCCCCGGACATCGTTCGTCCGGGGTGGGACCGGCCTTGGGCTCGGTTCCCTTTATTTATACCCCCGGACATCGCTCGTCCGGGGTGGGACCGGCCTTGGGCTCGGTCCTCTTTATTTATACTCCCGGACATCGTTCGTCCGGGGTGGGACCGGCCTTGGGCTCGGTTCCCTTTATTTATACCCCCGGACATCGTTCGTCCGGGGTGGGACCGGCCTTGGGCTCGGTCCTCTTTATTTATACTCCCGGACATCGTTCGTCCGGGGTGGGACCGGCCTTGGGCTCGGTCCTCTTTATTTATACTCCCGGACATCGTTCGTCCGGGGTGGGACCGGCCTTGGGCTCGGTCCTCTTTATTTATACCCCCGGACATCGTTCGTCCGGGGTGGGACCGGCCTTGGGCTCGGTCCCCTTTATTTATACCCCCGGACATCGTTCGTTCGGGGTGGGACCGGCCTTGGGCTCGGTTCCCTTTATTTATACCCCCGGACATCGTTCGTCCGGGGTGGGACCGGCCTTGGGCTCGGTCCTCTTTATTTATACTCCCGGACATCGTTCGTCCAGGGTGGGACCGGCCTTGGGCTCGGTCCTCTTTATTTATACTCCCGGACATCGTTCGTCCGGGGTGGGACCGGCCTTGGGCTCGGTCCTCTTTATTTATACTCCCGGACATCGTTCGTCCGGGGTGGGACCGGCCTTGGGCTCGGTTCCCTTTATTTATACCCCCGGACATCGTCCGTCCTGGGTGGGACCGGCCTTGGGCTCGGTCCTCTTTATTTATACTCCCGGACATCGTTCGTCCGGGGTGGGACCGGCCTTGGGCTCGGTCTTATTTTTATTTTTATGCCTGGGATGACACCCCCCGCAAGTGAGCAGAGACCGGTCTATGGTCACTTGAGATAATAGCCCTGAGGCACACATTTTCATGGAAATAATAGCCCTCTATGACGTTTTGCACACGTCATTTTCATTGTTCTACAAAAAGGGAATTAGCCCTGAGGCGTACATGTTATAGCGTAAACATTAAACTCGGACGAGCCCTTAGGCTACTGGTAGTATTTACGGAGGTGTTCTGCGTTCCAGGCTCGCGGAACCTCGGAACCATCGAGCCGCTTCAAGCGGTACGTCCCGGGGCAGATCTCTTGCTGGATCTCATACGGCCCTTCCCAATTGGGGCCCAGAACCCCTACCCCCGGATCCTGAGTGGCCGGGAAGACTCTCCGCAGGACCAGATCGCCGGTTTCGAACTTGCGGCTCTTGACTCTGGAGTTGAAGTGCCGAGCGATCTTGCCCTGGTACATCTTTAACTGCACTTGCGACTCTTCCCGGATTTCCTCGATAAGGTCCAGAGATTCTTGGAGTAAGGCATGGTTCTGGGTGGGATCATACGTGTCGCGACGATGGGACGGGATGGTCGTTTCGATTGGGATGACGGCTTCGCATCCGTACGTCATTGAGTATGGGGTGTGCCCGGTTGATGTCCGTTCAGTTGTCCGATAGGCCCACAACACGCGGGGGAGCTCTTCGGGCCACTTGCTCTTACAGGCCTGAAGCTTTTTCTTTAGTGTCCCTTTCAGGATTTTGTTCACGGCTTCGGCCTGTCCGTTCGCCTGGGGCCTGGCCATGGCGGAGAAACTCTTCACTATACCGTGCCTCTCGCAGAAATCCGTGAAGTGATGGCTGTCAAATTGTTTCCCGTTGTCAGACACGATTTTGTAGGGGAGGCCATACCGACACACTATGTTGTTAACGACGAAATCTAAGGCCTTCTTGGATGTGATCGTGTTCATAGGCTCCGCCTCAACCCATTTCGTGAAATAGTCTACCGCCACAATGGTATACTTCACCCCTCCTCTCTCGGTTGGGAGGGATCCCACAAGATCGATCCCCCACACTGCAAAGGGCCAGGGACTGTTCATCACGGTTATCTCTGTTGGGGGGGCCCGAGGGATCTTCGCGTACTTCTGGCATTGTTCGCACCTGCGGACGTAGTCTATGCAGTCCCTTTTCATGGTGGGCCAGAAGTATCCTTGGCGCAGAATCTTCTTGGACAAACTGGGTCCGGCTGTGTGGTCTCCGCAAAAGCCTCCGTGGACCTCATGCATGATGGCGCCCAGCTCAGTCTCGGACACGCACCTGAGGTAAGGCATGGACAGTCCCCGGCGATAAAGTTTCTCGTCCATCATGACGTATAGGTGGGCCTGGTACAAAAGCTTCCTGGCCGCGGTTCGCTCGTTCGGAACCTCCCCGGTGGACAGGTAGTGGATCAGCGGCCCCATCCATGAATTGGAGTGATCGATGGCATGGACAGTCGGAGTCCCTATGCTTGGGACGGGGAGATGGTTGATGGGGACCAGCCCGGTCAACTCGGCCTCTGCGTCGGTTGCCAACTTTGCTAATGTGTCCGCAAAGACGTTCTTCTCCCGAGGGATCTGGCGGATGGAATGCGCTGCGAACGCTTGGAGCATCTCCCTCGCTTAGGTTACGTACACCGCCATTCGCTCTCCCTTGGTCTGATATTCCCCCGAAATCTGTCTGACTACCAGCTGAGAATCGCTGTATATTTCGAGGTTCACCGCCCCTACTTCTCGGGCCAGACGCAAACCGGCTATGACGGCCTCATGCTCCGCCTCGTTGTTCGACGCTTTGAACTGGAAACGGAGAGCGTTTTGTAGCTGATGCCCCTGCGGGGATACCAGGATGATCCCGACGCCGGCCCCGTTCTCGTTCGATGCTCCGTCCACGAAGACCTTCCAAACGGGAGAAATGCAGGCCGCGGGGGCACTCTCTTCTGGGGTGATCCCGCAACATTCGACGATGAAGTCGGCCAGGGTCTGTCCCTTAATGGCCACCCGGGGCATGTAAGATATATCAAATTGGCTCAGCTCCATGGCCCATTTTAGGAGTCTCCCCGACGCCTCAGGTTTCTGCAACACCTGCCGCAGGGGGTGGTTGGTTAAGACCTTTATCGTGTGGGCCTGGAAATAAGGCCGAAGCTTCCAGGATGCCGTCAGCAGACAGAAAGTCAGCTTCTCGATTAGTGGGTATCTAGATTCGGCGTCTAGTAATCGCTTGCTCACGTAGTACACCGGGAGTTGAGTCCTCTCCTCTTCGCGTACCAACGCGGCGCTGATGGCGTGTTCAGTTACGGCCAGGTATAAGTACAAAAGTTCTCCTTCGACTGGCTTCGCCAGGATGGGGGCCTTGGCCAAGTGCTCTTTCAGCTTCTGGAAGGCTTCTTCGCACTCGGGTGACCATTCGAACCGCTGGCTTCCCCGGAGGACGTTGAAAAAAGGGACGCACTTGTCCGTGGCCTTGGAGACAAAACGGCTTAGGGCGGCCACTCGCCCCGTCAGGCTTTGAACGTCCTTGTGCTTCCGGGGAGAGGCCATGTTGATCAGGGCCTTGATCTTCTCGGGGTTGGCTTCAATTCCTCGGAAACTCACAATAAAGCCCAGGAACTTCCCGGATGCGACGCCGAAGGTGCACTTCTTAGGGTTCAGCTTCATCCCGCACTTCCGGATAACCGCGAAGGCCTCCGCCAAATCGCTCGAATGTTCCCGCGACGTCTTGGATTTGACCAGCATATCGTCAATGTATACCTCCATGTTTCGACCCAGCTGGGCCCTAAACATTCGATTGACGAGCCTCTGGTAGGTTGCCCCGGCATTCTTGAGTCCGAAAGGCATGACGACATAGCAGTAGATGCCCTTGTCAGTTTGGAAACTGGTGTGCTCCTGATCTGCCACGTGCATGGAGATCTGGTTGTAGCCTGAGTAGGCGTCCATGAAACTCAAGATCTCGTAACCGGACGTAGCATCCACCATCTGGTCTATTCGGGGGAGCGGGAAACAGTCCTTCAGATATGCTTTGTTGAGGTCCGTGAAGTCGATGCAGGTCCTCCACGTCCCGTTAGGCTTCGGTACTAAGACCGGGTTGGCCAGCCATACGGGGTACACGGCTTCGCGGATGAAGTTAATGGAGGACAGCTTCTCTACCTCCAGCTTGAGGGCCTCGGCCCTCTCCGTCCCCAAAGGTCTGCGCTTCTGGCGGACCGGGGTTGCGTTTGGGTCAATGCTCAGCGCGTGGCATATGATGTTACGGTCGATCCCGGTCATATCGGAGTGGGACCATGCCAGAAGATCCTGGTTTTTCTTGACTTGGGCGATAATGGCAGCCCGAATGTCTTCCGGCAGGCTTTTTCCCACTTGGATGACCCTGGCAGGGTCGGACTCGCTGATGCATACCTCTTCGATTTCGTCCATTGGCTCAAGAGTTCGCTCCTCTCCCAACCGTGGGTCCAGATCGTCTTCGTCCTGGATAGCTTGCTCGGGCTGGCGGAGTGCCGGCCCGACGGGCTCATCCTGGACCATACAAACAGGACGGGCAGAGATATGGTAACACTTCCGCGCGCTTTTCTGATCTCCACGGACCGTCCCAATCCCTCCGCTGCTGCACGGGAACTTCATGCATAGATGGCGGATGGAGGTGATGGCCCCGAACTCGACCAGGGCGGGCCGGCCAAAGATGGCGTTGTAAGCGGTTGGGCAATCCACCACCACAAAGGTGCAGAACTTGAACGATTGCTGCAACGCGTCTCCCAGAGTAACAGGCAGCTGGACCTTTCCCATGGGGAGGAGTGCGTCTCCGTTGAAGCCGTAGATTTGGGTCGGGCACGACGCCAGATCAGCCTCCGTCAGGCCAATGGCGGCAAAGGCGGATTTGAACAACAAGTTGACGGAGCTTCCGTCATCCACCAACACTCGGGACACCATCTTGTTGGAAATTTGAGCATCTATGACCAGTGGGTCGTGGTGCGGGAAATGGACGTTACGGGCGTCGTCTTCCGTGAACGTGATGGGGAGGTTCATCAGTTTGGGGCGCTGAGCAGGGGCCTGGACTAGGGCGCAGACTTCTTGGTCATGGTCCAGCTCGCTCAGATAGCGCTTTTGATCATTCTTCGAAGGGCCCCTAGGTGGGGTCCGCCTGAAATGGTCGACACGTGCCCGTCCACTCGAGGGGGCGCTACCCCGGAAGGATAGGGCATCCTAGGACCGGGGGCCTGCGTGGCGACAGCCCCCTGAGGGGTCTGTGCCGGGAACCCTTGCGCGTACCCTCCCTGGGGCGGGTATCCACGGGTCGTTGCCGGCGCCGCGGACTGCGCGGGATTTGCTGCCATGCCCGGGACGCCTATGGGCATCCTTACCCACTGATGGAGGTGTCCCAGCTTGATGAGGTTTTCAATTTCATCTTTGAGCTGCCGACACTCGTCGGTGGTGTGGCCCACATCTTTGTGGTAGGCGCACCGTTTGCTGGTGTCTCTGGGGTTCCTCCCCCGCCCCCCCCCCCTAAACATGGGGATAGGTTTCCGGTAATGGACCGCTCTTTCCGTAGCCAGGTAGATGTTTTCCCGGGTATCCACCAAGTTAGTGTATTCCGAGTATTGGGGCTCATAGCCCCTCTTCCCTTTTTTGGCCGATTCCGGCCGGTTCTGGCCTTTGCCGGCCTGCTTACTCCGGGAGGGATTCACGCTTGCCTCGGTTACCCCGGTCTGCGATTGCTGGGCCACGACGGGGGCCATGCTGTGCCCCGCCGGCGCGACACCATACCCGGAGAAGGGCGTTGACTGGGCCGGGGCGTACCCCGAAACGGCAGGACCGTACACCATAGGCGTGTAACTAATGCCGGGCGCGACTACCCCCCCCCCCCCGGGGACGATGGGGGGCGATGCGTAGGACTGCGCGGGGAAATGTCCCGCACCTCCCGGAATCGTCTGAGCGACTGGGTGAGGGGCTGAGGGCCACCCGAAGGCCTGGATCTGGGCCTCCTCCCAGTTGATGAATCCTTGGGCCCTCCTAATAAATTCTTCTAGGGTGGCGGCTTTACTGCGCTGCATGCTGCCATTTGCTCCATGAGCTGCCTGGCCGCGCTGTCCTCCAGGGGGATTCTCTCGTTCCGCCTGTCGTTTATGTCGTTCCTGAGATCTCCGTTTCGAGGAAGGATTTTTTGCTTGCGGGCCCGATCTTTCCGGGCATTCAGTCCGTCACGTAAATCTACCCGGGAAGTGTCGTCCCCAGAGCTGAGAATGTCACGATCCTCGCGGCGGGGTCGTTCCCGATGGTTCTTGTTGACCGAGGCACTCGGGTGCAAAGACTTTTCCCTCCCGTTCGCCCTTGGGGCGGGCCGGGGCTGATCGTCCTGCGGCCGTACCCCCTGCGGATCGATTGGGTGGCCTCGTCCTGGGACGGGGCACACCTTCTCTTTCCTAGGTAACGGTCGTGAACGTGCCCCGGCTTTACTGACGGGGGTAGTCTTTTTCCGAGTCGTCCGTCGCTCCTTGTCCGGGACTTTCGGAGCCGTGTCGGGGGGAGGCTCTGGGAAACGGATCGGGCTGGCCCCCCTGGGGCCCTCGGTTTGCGCTTGGGGAGCGGGATGTTGCGTTTCTAGGTGCGGGCCACCTGCGGGGTTGGCCGCCGGCCCTGCGCGGCCATCAGCGCTTGCAGGGCATGGAGAGACTCTTGCACCCGGCGGTGCGCCCTCGCCTGTTCAGCCATCCTGGCTTCCTGATCCTGGATCTGCTGCCTCAGTCTAGTCACCTCCGGGTCTTGCTGATCGTCGCGAGGGACCTCGGGATCCGCGGCTTCATCATGATACTCCCCCTCGTTCTCCTCCTCATAGTACTCTTCTTCGTTTCCTACTTCGTACTCCGTCTCATCCTCGTAGTCTTGCGACTCGTCTTGGTGAGATGTCTGAGGAGGCACGTCTTCAGGCAGGTTCTGAGGGATGCGCTGAGAAGGCAGTGGGTCTTCGTTGCCCTGCTCCGGGTTGGCAGGGTCGAAGGTGGTGTTACGAGTGTTCACCATCGTAGTAAAGGCCTGACGTTGGCGCTAGCTTCCTTCAGCTCTCAATGAAAGCACCAAACTATTAACCGAGATTTTCGGCAACTATCATAAAGAAGGATATTTACTGATTATAATAAAGAGAATAGAGGATCGACCCAAGGTTTTTACGTGGTTGGGGCGTTAACTAGCCTTAGTCCACGAGTCTGTATATAAGTCTGTATTAGAGCTAGAATAAGCTTTTACAATGGAGTTGTTTAACTGTATTTCAGCAGAGTTTCTGCCTTCTCTCCCTTTTTCTATGGAGCATTACAACTTATATTTATAGAATGAGGGGGACATCAGGTTTGGGCCGGGCCTGACCCGGGCCCATTTGGAATATGTGTACAGGGGGCCTTCCTAGTAGAGGTCCGAGCTAAAAAGATATATAGTACATCAAACCCAAACCAGCTCAGGCCCAATTAGTTACCCTGAGATGCAAGCATTCTCCCGACAAAACGGCACTTTGGCTCTGACCACTTCGAATCACGAGGCAGATTCAGGGGACAAGACCGGTCAGAGTACTTGGCTGTGCAGTCCTGACACGCCAGCAGACAATCCCAAGGAGACCCTTTCTGCAGGTGAAAAGTGGGGGGACAAGACCCACGCGAAATGAGGCGGCTTCAGTGTCCTGGACGCCTGGCCCATAGCCTAGGGATGAAGCGGTCCAGGTTAGTTTACCTTGGGCCCGCTGCGTTTACTTCGGGCCCGGACCATTCTGGGCCTGGGAGCGGGACGCGATGGTCGCGATGATCCGGGGCACTCCGGACAGTGCCGGGACCGTTCGAGCCGAATCATGAACCCGGAGGTACTTACCGGACCTTTCTACACAGGCCCAGTCCGTAGTCCGCGGGTTGGGCCCAAATACCGAACCGGCCCCTCTGACCGTGGGCCGGGGCGAGGGCCCAAAACCCTGAGAGGAAATGGGGATAACAGTTATAAATCAATGTCTGGAGGTATAATTTATCAATCTCTTTTGTTTTGTAACAATCATATACAATTTTATTCCACATATTATAATTGTCAATGTATCTAGATTAAATTAATCTAAAATTTGGTCTCAAGAGCCAACATTACCACTGCCTTGATAAATATTTTGTCATGAATTTTTATCCATATATTATTGGTGCATGATTACATAGTTTCTTAATGGTTACTACTCATGGATAATTACTTTAATATTAATCGTTGGATTAAGATCAATGATCCATATTTATAATTGTTAATTAATATTCGAAAAATAAATTTTGACTTTTTCAAATTTTTGGAACAGCTACCTGATGACATCATAGTTACATATTTATTAATTAAAGAATAAAAAAATCTTATTTAATATTCATTCTACATTATTCTTCACTATTGATTTATTCCATGAGAAGAAAAAAAAATCATTTTGAAATTAATGGAAATAATTAATATGACTATTATCATTCCAACTAATGTTTATTGCCTAATTAATCTAAAAAATTTGAAATTGTTGATTTTATATATTTTATTTATTTATTTTCATCATCATCATAATCATTCATCATCAAAAACTTGTTCAATGATTTATGGTAACCATCCATGGGTAATAACTATTGAGAAGTCTTCCATATATATATATATACAAACACTACAAGAAATCTGACATTTACCTACCAATTTTTTACTTACTTATATTTATTTGTATGTAAAGATGAGTTTTACCTACCAATATTTAATGGTACGAACTATTCGTAGGTAAATATTGTAAAATATATAAACTATATCAAATTTATTTTTTGCTACCAATAAAATTGGTAGGTAAAGAGTTTTACCTAAGTCTATATTGGAGGGAAAATTTTCAGCTTTTGGAGCTTATTTTTCCCTCCAACTTTATTTTAATTTTTAAAATTTTATTAAAATTAATGATGATGTGTACAACATTATCCTAGTGTGTGACCATAGTTATTTTATAATTCACACATTTTATCAGTACATATATAATATAATAAAAACATAAAAAAATTTATTACTTAATATCATTATATACTTATAACCCTAAACCTAACTTATCTGTCAACTCATCTCCATTCTTCCAAACACTCAGTCGCCTCTCTTCTCTCTTCTTTGAGCACTGCCTTTCTCTTCTCTCTTCTCAAAGCCCTGCCCCAAGCCCCGCCCCAAGCCCCGCCTCTCTCTTCTCTCTTCTCTGAGCCCACGGCTGAGAATAGCCAAGACCCTTCATCTCCATGGATGAATCCAAATGCCTTCTTCTCCATTGTTGAATCGAGATGCCTTCACCTATTTTCTTGAACCCAGACGCCTTGTTTCGGTTATTGAACCTGAATGTCTTCATTTATAGTCATGAACCCAGGCGCCTCATCTCCAATCTTGAACCCAGATTGCCGCCGTTCAACCTAAGCCACTGCGTCCATGACTAAGCCTCTATCATGTGTTGTATATGCTTGTGACCCTTTGTTCTCTCAGTACATCTTTGATCTTGAGGCCCTCTGTTCTCTGTAAGTAATTTTTTTTTTTCTGTTTATTGTTTAGAATATGTGTAGTTAGTAATATCTGTTTTGGATTGCTTTGTTTGGATTAAGGATTTTGGATTGCTTGGATGCATGGAGGGTTTTGGATTGCTTGGAAGCTATGAATTTTTTGGACTGGCTGGTGGATTTGAGATTTTCGGATTGAGGTATTTTGTATGAGATCACAATGACTAAATCCTCAATAATCTAAAGGATTAGTGATGTTTCATTAATCTGAGGCATATTTTACCATGTTTGTATACTGCCATGTGTTTTGGATTTTAGGTTTTCGAATTGCATAGTATATTGTTTATATATTTTTTATATTGACAGATTTAGAGTTAGGAAATTTATGTTTCTACTCTGTTTTGTTTATTGATATTTTTTTGGATTTGAGATTTTAAGATTATTTGTTATTTTGATATTAGTTTTAGATTTAGTTTTTTTTGTGTGTTTCTAATCTGTTTTATGTCTCTGAAAAGCTTTAAATGTCACAGTTTGTGGCTCTAGAATGTCTTGTATATCTTCATTTTTATCTTGTTTGAAAGCAATAGTTATTAATATTGATGAGTTTTTATAATCTAGATATTTTGATGAGTTTTTATTATCTGTGTAATATTGCCGACTGTGATGGTGAACATTTATCAGTTCTATGCATTTTGTGTGATTTTGAAATAAAAGTTTTCGAATTAAATGTTTATTCCACTGTTATGTAGATGAATTGTTTCCTCTGTAGGGAAATGCAAATCTACTCATCCAAACGGGGTTTAGTTAGTTTCTAATGAGAGTAACTCATTCATTACTATCTTACTCTTTTCTCATGCTTGCTTATGATGTATTGTTTCTAATGAGAGTAGCTCATTCATTACTGACTTACTGTTTCTCATTGCTTACATAGGGTTAAATGATAGGCTCTATGGACCTTACTAGGCTCTATGGTTCTCTATGATTTTTTTTTTAGTTTTTTATGTGGTTATTCAAATCTATTAAATGATTTATGCCAAATTATATTGTATGTTGTTGACTAATTTACTTGAATGAAATATGAGATTTTGAGTATGGGTGAAAAACTGATTTGGTGAGATTCTTTGATTGTAACATCATAATCTTTATGCTTGCTAAATTTGACATAATTATGGATTTGTTTGAACTAACTTATATGCTTGCTATCTATATATATGTATATAAGAAACTAATTTTTATGATTCTTTTGCAGATTTAAACTTTATTTATTGTTTTATTGAGATAAGGTTTGACAAAATTCTGTTTTGATGATTAGTGTGTTTCGGATTTGAGTTGTGTAGAGTTTTTCAGTTATGTTTCATTGTTGTAATCTGGTTTATGTGTTTCATTGCTATATTCTAGTTTATTTGTTTGATTGTCCTTAAGCTTTGAGTTGTGATTCATGGTTTTGGGGTTTTGTTCATGTTCAGGGAGTTTGTCATATCTGATATTGTTTTCCCTATGCTTTCATTAGTTTTATTTTGATGAAAAGTTTGTTTTACATGTAGTTCTATATAAATCTGATTGATTATACTTGAATGCAATTTTTAACTTTTATTTATTCATGTATAAACTTTAATGGGAAACTTAGGAAATGTATCTTTCTTTATAGAGTAACTAATATGTTTCAAGTATTAGTGTGTTTCACTGTCCTAAATCTGATTGATCAAGCTTTCTTTTATGTATTATAGCTGATGAAATTGACTAAGGGTGAGTTTTTTTAATAGTTAAGCACTGATTCTATTTATTTATTTGTTGTTATGTTTCTAAAGTTTTTTTAATAGTTAAGCACTGGTTCTTTTGGGTACACATGCTAATGTTTTTAAATGTGTCATCTTACAAGTTAGATTTTCTTTTGTTTCTGATATTTGTATTTAGCTTTAGTGTTGCTCTTTGATCGTAGGGTTTGGTTTTGTTTTGATCAAACAATCTGTTTTAACATGTCTATATATGAAGGGATCTATTTTGAGTAAGGATTTGATTTAATATATGTTGTTTGGTACTTTGTTTCTTTCTGATATATGTATTTAGCTTTGGTGTTGCTATTTGAGTGTAGGGTGTGGTTCTGTTTTGAGGAAGGAATCTGTTTTAATGCCTATATATGAATGGATCTATTTTGAGCTAGGATATATTTTAGTATATTTTTTTTGATACTTCGTTTCTGATATTTGTATTAAGATTTAGTGTTGCTATTTGGCTGTAGGGTTTGGTTCTGTGTCTATAATATGATTTTATAGTTTGTGGATTTTCGCCATTGTTACTTTTAATTTATTTTGCCTATGATGTTCAAGAATAAGTGTACTTATTCAAGTTTCATAAATGCCCATAATAATAAGTCATATATAATCTGAAATCCTTATGATGATTAAATTGTGGATATTTTTTATGTTGAAGTTAATTATAGTCATTTCCACTATCGCCAACCCAAACCTCACCTCTCAAAGCCATCATCGACATTCTCGAAGTTCAGTTAGAGGAAGGAGGCTCTCGTGCAATAATTCCAAAGTGAAGAATATCAAGAAAAATGTAGTTAGAGAAAAGAGAATTGTATAGAATTATTGATATTTTATTTTATGAAATGTAATTAGTGTAACACTCATCATTTAATAAGCAATGAATATTTTATAATATATGTTTGTTTATTTTGTTATTCATGTTAAATAATTTATTTGAGGAATAATAACAAATATTTTTAAAATTAATTACTTTCTTTTATTGTTTATATTAAATTAAATTTAAAGATATAATTAAAATGACCTACATATAAACATTATCTTTACTCACAAATAAATAAGTGTAGGTAAAAATAGGTATACCAGCTCATGTCATGTGGACCAGTTATTTAGTGCCACGTAACCAATAAAAAGGGACAAGTAACCCAATCATTTAGTGCCATGTCATGTGCCCCGTGGAGTGCCACATCACTTGCCACGTATAATGCCATGTCAAACACTAGGTCAATGACGTTGACTCATTTTTTGTGGGGTCCACACGATTTTTACCTACCAATATACTAATCGTAGGTAATAATACATTTCTCGACTAACTATTACCTACCAATAGGTTATTGGTCAAAATTGGTAGGTAAAGGGATTTACCTACCAATGCACCATTTTTACCCACAAATAAATTTGGTAGGTAAAGGACGAATTTCTTGTAGTGAAAATCTTCACAAAGTGTAGCACGTTTATGGTCGATTATTGATAACTTTTGTTTATTGTCTTGCAAAGAGTTTTCAATATTTTAAGCATTAGAAACAATTTGGTTTACATTTTCTAATGTTTTTAATGCATGAAAACGACTTTATAAACTCTTTATTTTTTATTTGAAATCTGAGTTTATGTTAATGATGAATGCCTTAATATTTTGGTTATTTGATTCAAAACAATTTTTCAATCTAAATACCATTAGAAACTCTTTAGTGTATGTTTTCTAATGTTTTGATGCATAAAAAATGAGTTTTGAAACCATTGAAAGTTGCTGAAACCTTCAAGAACCCAGTTATCGCCAAAATTAATTTTTGATATTAATGATCAAATTTTAGTTGTTTTTTTATCCAAATAAATGTCTGAATCTCTTTAGACATGTATTCCAATTTGATATGCGTTGAAAAATAAAATTTTTGACGTCAAAAATGGCTATTTTCGACTGGGTTATTGTTTCGGGTTTGTTTGACCCGAGTATAGAAAACTGGGTCAATTCGACCAAGCTGAAGGAAGGAGACGGGGGAAACGACATGTCTTTTCCCCCAGCAGCAAAGAAAACGTACGACTCATCGTTTGACGGGTCATACAACAACAATAAGGGGAAAACGACCCCAAGGCATAATTTAATAAAAAAAATTTGAAAAATTAATGTTTTGTAAAATATTTTTGGAATTAAATTTTTTCTTAATTTCTATATTATTTTAGGCAATAAATTCAATTTTTAATTTTTTTTTCTTATTATGCATATAATTTTGTATTTTATATGTTATTTGGAAATTAATTAAAATGTGCAAATTTGTTATTTTGTATATATTATTGCGTGATTTAGTTTATTTATTGTGCATGCAATAATGATAATTATGTTAATATTGGGTATGTAACTACATTTAATGTTTTACAATTAAATTTTAGTATAATTATTTATTACTTTACCAAATATTGTGTAATTGATTTATTTTCTTACTAAGTATTAATTTTTTAAATTAATTGTGCCAATTAATTATTTATGAATTTATTGCATTTATTTTTATCATATATATAAATGTAGATTATTATACTGATTTGTATGTTTATTTATGTTTTAATTCATGCAATATTTATTATCAATACAATTAATCTTGAGATATTATATGTATGATTTTATGGTTTTAAATGCATGATATATTCCATATTTGTACTAGCTATATTAAGCTTATAGTTAACATATAGATTAGTTAAATAATATTTAGCACATTAAGTTTCATAAAATATTCTCTAAATAATTAGAATAATTACTTAGATGGATTAACTAAGTTATGAATAATACATAAACAATTTTTGTAGTTAATGAGAAAGCATGAAAGTTAGTGATTACCTATTATGTTGTTGCATAATTGTTCTTAGGAATTAAGTAGAGCCTAAAACATAATGTCTAGCAAACCATATAATTTTAAATAATCACGGAATATCCACAACATCTTTAATTATATAAAAGTATATATTAAGTTGATTAGGATCACATAATGAACATAAATTGTGATTAGTTACATAGATATAAAGATTTTACCCCACATAGATTTTATTATATTTATATAATTAATTAAGATATTATATTCAATTAATTTTTCTTAATCTACCCACACTAATTATGATAATTAATTTAATAGTTTTATCATAAAGTTTATTTGGGCAGAAATATCAAACCTTAAGTTTTTCCGTTGTTTGATCAGTCTATCATAATGTACATTCAATCTTAATAAATTAAAAATTTAGCCCACATGAAATTTTTGTTGGATTAGATTTCATATTTAGCATGTTTATACATTGGTAAAACATGGTTTCATCAAGCCTCAATTCTTTAGATTCTAAAGTTTGTAATCATATTCATGCAGTTTCTCAATCTGCCTCTAGTTTTGCTGCTATCCTAACCGAAGTTCCTGAGCTTAGGGATGAAAATTTCAAAATATGGAAGGAGATAGTTCTTTGCCATTTAGGATGTGCGAACATGGACTACGCAATCACTAATGATGAACGCGCTGCAATCAAGGAGACCAGTATTGAAGATGAGATCACGCTGCGTAACAAATGGGAGTGATCCAACCGTCTAAGTATCATGTTCATCATGAAGAAGATTCTTGTAGGAATGCATGGATCGGTGGAGCGTCGTGAAAAAGTCAAAGACTTGATTAAGGCCATCAACGAATAGTACAAAACTTTGACAAGCCCCTTTGCAACAATCTCATCATCCAGTTCTCATCATCAAGGCTCACTGGAGTTAAAGGCGTTCGTGAGCATGTCACCAAGATGAGAGACATCGCTAGACAATTGAAGAAATTTGATATGGTGATAGGTGACGCATTCCTGGTTCTTTACCTCCTTAACAATATTCCCTCCCAATACATGCCTTTCAAAATATCCTACAACACATATAAGGACAAGTGGAGTATCAATGAACTGATAAACATGTGTGTACAAGAAGAAGGAAGGTTGTTGAAGGAGCAAGGAGAAAGCAATCACATGGAAACTCATGGAAAGCCTAAAGGTCCATCCAAGAAGGATAAGGGGAAAAAATAAGAATATAGCTCCCCAAGCTGACATAAAAAAGGATTCCAACAAGTGTTTTTTCTATAAAAAGAAAGAACATGTGAAGAAGGAATGTGTCAAGTTTAAGCAGTGGATGGAGAAGAAAAGTAATCCAATTTCTTTTGTATGTTATGAATCTAATATGGCTAATTTCAATATTAACATGTGGTGGATTGATTCTGGATAAACAATTCACATTTCAAATTCCTTGCAGAGTTTACAAAACCTAAGGAAGCCAGTGGGAAGTGAGCAAAGCATCTTATCCGGAAACAAGATGGGCTTGCATGTGGAGGCTATAGGAACATGCAATTTAGTTTTAAGTACTAGTTTTATTTTAAAGTTAGAAAAAACCTTTTATGTTCCAAGTTTTTCTAGAAACTTTATTTCAGTTTCAAGGCTTGTACCTTTTGGTTATTCCTTTACATTTCAGACAAATCTTTTCATTTATTATATCAATATGAATGTGTTGGAAATGGTATTATGTCTGATGGTCTTTACTGCATTAATTTACAAAATGATACCACTCGTAATGTTATGCATGTTCACGCTGGCAATAAAATATGTGTTATTAATGAGGATTCCTCTACATTATGGAACTAGAGATTGAGACATATCTCTATTGATATAGTTAAGATGTTAGTAAAGGATGGGGTACTTAATACCTTAGATTTTACTGACTTTGATACTTGTGTGGATTGCATTAAGAGAAATCATACCAACAAGTCTAAGAAAAGTGATGTCCATAGGAGTTTTGAATTATTAGAAATCATACATACTGTTATCCCCAAAAATTAGAGATCGATGACGTGGCAATAGAGGTGACAAGTGGCAGTAAAAGACACATTAATAGTCAATAAATACATTGACTCCTCAAAGTTGTGAAAAAGAGACCCGGTAGACTGATGAAGAGTTTTGACTGCTTGAGAGGTGTCATGTCCAAGCAAGTGCACAAGTGCATCCGAGGAGAGTACTTAGGCTAGAGTGTGCCCGGTCGGATTTTGGTCCGAAGAAAGCCCAAGGTGTGGTCGGACCTTGGTCCGAGGAGACCCCAATAATTTGGTCCGAGGAGACCCCAAGAATTTGGTCCGAGGAGACCCCAAGGGTGTGGTCCGAGGAGAGCCCAAGAATTTGGTCCGTGGAGACCCCAAGGGTGTGGTCTGAGGAGACCCCAAGAATTTGGTCCGAGGAGAGTCCAAAAGGTCTGGTCCTTATGCATATGTCCAGCAAGTGCATGGTTGTCCAAAGAGAGAAATGGCATGCTAGAGGAGAGTGCCATGTTAGACGAGAGAAATGGCATGCTAGAGGAGAGTGCCATGTTAGACGAGAGACATGGCATGCTAGAGGAGAGTGCCATGTTAGAGGAGAGACATGGCATGGTAGAGGAGAGTGCCATGTTAGACGAGAGGAGTGCATGTCCTACCACCATGCACATATCCGACCAGCAAATGCATGTCCTACCAGTAAGTGCATGTCCTACCAGCACTTGCATATGTCCAGCATGCATGTGTCCGACCAGCACTTGCATGAATGGTCAGTAGGAGATATGGATCGACCAGATAGAGAAGGACTAAGTCAAGATTCCCAGAAACAGCTTCAGCAAGAACCAGTCTTGGCATCCGCGGGAATCTCTCATTCTTCCCACAAATTGGGGGTTTTGTTACATTTTGAATGTTTTTTGTAATTTAAATGTAACAAATATAATAAAATATCCCGATTCTAGGGGATATCAAATGTATGATCCTAAGCCTATAAATATATGGCTTGTGGGATCAGAGGGGGGTTCCTCTTCTTTTTTGAGACTTTTGGGAAATTTTGGGTCTGAGTTTTCTAGAGAGAGAAAGTGCTGGTATCATAAAGAATTCTTGTATTTTTGCAATCTATACTGAAAAAACTCAGTTGGCTCAGTCCATCTGATCTTGAGTATAGATCTATAATCACAACTCTAAGTGGATTAGGCTATTACCAACATATTGGGGCTGAACCACTATAAAAATCTTGTGTGTTCTTTATTTTCTTTATTTAACCGTCTGTGTCGTTTAAATTCTCTTGAAGGTTTGTCGTTTTTGACGTTCTCACGTCGTTGGCTAAAAACACAGTCAACACATACAGATATATGTAGTTCAGATATGGACGCATATGGTCAGAAATGCTTCATCTCATTTATAGATGATTACTCATGTTACATGTATCTCTACTTCATAACAAAAGCAAAGCATTGGATGTCTTGAAGACGTTTTAAGCTGAAGTAGAGAAATAATGCAATAGGCAAATTAATATAGTGAGATCAGATAGAGGTGGAGAATATTATGGTAGATACACTGAGGATGGACAAACACCTGGTTCGTTTGCGAGGTTTCTTGAAGAAAATGGGATCATTTCCCAATACACCATGCCTGGTACACCCGAGAAAAATGGTGTTGCAGAAAGAAGAAACCGAATATTATTGGACATGGTGTGGAGTATGCTTAGCTGCAACTCCAAACTTCCTAGATCCTTGTGGATTGATGCTCTAAAAACGGTTGTGTACATATTAAACCGTGTTGCAACCATGGTTGTCTAACAAACGTCTTTTGAATTATGGAAAGTTTGGAAACTCAGTTTGCAATATGTACGCATTTGGGGATGCCCGTCTAAAGTTAGGGTGTATAATCCACATGAAAAGAAACTAGACCCTACGAACATTAGTGGGTATTTCATTAGATATGTTGTAAGTTCTGAAGGCTACATATTCTACTGTCCATCTCATAGCATTAGGATTGCGGAATCAAGAAATGCAAAATTTCTTGAAAATGACTTGATTAGTGGGAGTGATCAATCAAAGAACTCAAATTCTGAGAAAGATCATTCAAAACCTTCCACCTCAGGATCAAGAATCATTGTGGTTCAAAACATCCCTCAAGTTCAAACGGATGTTGAACAACCACAACTAGTGATTGAAAATCTCAAGTCGATGATGAAGTTCCAATGGATCAAGTTGTTCACGAATTACCTGCAATTGATAAACAACCAGCTGAACCACCTGCTCCCCAAGAGCTTGCTGGTGTAGCATTAAGAGGATCCACTAGAATGACAAAATTGACAATTCCTAGTGACTACATTGTGTATTTGCAAGAATCTAACTACAATATTGGAGTCGAAAATGATCTAGAAACTTTTTCACAAGCCATGAATAACACAAAATTGAAACTATGGTACAATGCCATGAATGAAGAAATGAATTCTATGAAGAGGAATGAAGTATGGGATCTTGTTGAGTTGCCTAATAGGACGAGGCCATTAGGTGTAAATGGGTCTTCAAAACAAAGAAAGACTCATTAGGCAACATTGAGAAACATAAAGCATGACTCATTGCTAAGGGATTCACTCTAAAGAAGGAATTGATTCATCGAGGTAGAAATCAAGGTATCTTAGGTTTATCTCAAGAAGCCTACATCAACAAAGTTTTAGAGAGATTTCAGACGAAGGATTGTTTACCAAGTATTGCTCCAGTTGTTAACGGTGATAAATTAAATTTGAGCCAGTGTCCGAAGACCGATTTTGAAATGGAAGAAATGAAGAAAATCCCCTATGCTTCTACTGTTGGAAGCTTAATGTATGCTCAAATGTGCACAATACCTGACACTACATTTGCTGTCTGAATGTTAGGAAGATACCACAGTAACCCGAGATTAGACCATTGGAGAGCTGCAAAGAATGTGATGAGGTACCTCCAAGATACTAAGGATTATAATCTGATGTTCAGATGAACCGACAATCTGGAAGTAGTTGGCTACTCAGATTCAGATTTGCTGGTTGTGTTGACTCACGTAAATCAACATCTGGTTATGTGTTTATGTTTGCTGGTGGAGCTGTGTCATGGAGAAGTACCAGACAGACATTGACCGCTACTTCTTCCATGGAGGTTGAGTTCGTTGCCTGTTATGAGGCTACGTCTCATGGTGTATGGATAAATAATTTTATTTCAGGCCTTAGAGTTGTAGATTCTATTTCTAGGCCATTGAAAATGTTCTGTGACAATTCAGCTGTTGTATTCATGGCTAAGAACAAGAAAATTGGTAGTCGAAGCAAGTACATCGACATTAAGTACTTAGCTGTTAGAGAATGTGTTAAAGAAAATAAAGTGATCATTCAATACATAAGCACTGAATTGATGATAGTTGTTCCTTTGACGAAAGGCTTTCCACCTCATAAATTCAAGGATCGTGTAGTGAACATGAGACTTGGTTCCCTTATGTAGTTTTTATTATACAACTGAAGTTATTATCAATGAAACTCTTATTTTGATGTTTTCTCATATTTATGCGCAATTTAATTTTATTTGAGAAAATTTTATCTTCATAGAACCTGAATAAACATAGGGTTTACTCATTAAGTTGCATCTCCACATAAAGTTTATTATTGAGTAATAAATACATTGTAATACATGGAAGATAATACTCCTCATAAAAGAGGACCTATCGCTATGATTCATGTGTTTGTTGCCTAACAGGATAATCATTGGGCTTAAGTGATATTTTAGTTTGGTCATAGTTTTTTGAACTAAAATCACAAATAATTCACCAAACTAACAATTCAAAACAAAAGCACAATCATTCAGTCTAACAATTGTGTTTCCGTATTCAATTTTTTCTTCATAAAAATTAGGTTTAGGGATCTATTTTAACCATTTTACAAAACACAGGGTCCAAAAAGTAATGTCAAAACACAAGGTCCTAATAGGTAATGTGACAAAACAAAGGGTCCAAAAATATTTAAACCTAAGAAATATTTGATCAATTTATTGTATTTTGGGGCCTGGGCTTATGGGAAGCCTAGGCGTGGGCCTGGCTCGCCTTAGTCCAAGGCCGGTCTGAGAAATATGAAATTGATGGTTGAATAGTTATTTTTTTATAGGAGTTTGGTGCAAAATGACCTTTAATGGCGTGTGAAAGTAAGTAAATGTCCATGTTTTTAATTTTGTAGTAAAATACCCTAAACACCTTTTTAATATTACATATTACCAAATATGTCATTTAGCAAATTACTATTTTATTCTAAATATTTTAATATTATGGTATATGTTTATTAGTTTTTGTTTTAAAGTTATTTGATTTTTTTTTTCATTTTTTATTGGTTGTTGAATGATATATCATACCACAAAATACATATACTGAGTTAAAAACATAATATACCAACAAAACTTACAAAATTATTACTACAAAATGTATATACTATGCTAACAAAATTATATACTACCATTAAAATGTATATACCATGATACAAAATTATATACTAGCATTATGTATAATAAGATAGAAACTAAATATCATAAAAAAAATGATATACCATACCACAAAAAACATATACACTAATTGGAAAACAATAATATACCAGCAACCCATAAAAAACTTAAAAAAAATCAATATAACTTTAAAATAAAAAATAATTAAACAAAACTAATAAAAATATACGACTATAGTACAGTTATACGATCCTAAATAAATTAAAAAAAAATGATAGAAAATAACAATTTAAGTAATCAATAATGTAAAATGGTCATTTCTTTAAAAAAAAAATTAAAATGAAGACATTGTCTTCTTGATGCCATTATTTTGGGCTATTTACTATAATTTCTTATATATATATATATATATATTTGGTTAATTTTAGAATGATATGGAGTGCAATAAACTATATTTTGACAAAATACCTTTAACCTTATTATAATGAATATTTAATAAATTTAAATTGTCTATAAAATTATTTTTTTTATGCGAAAACATTTTATCACAAAAAATTCACGGAAACAAGTTTTAAGTATATATTTCTAATTCTTATTTTTATTAAAAAAAATTATAATTCTATTTTATTTGACAATATTAAATTTATATTAGGTAAAATAACTTTTATTTAAAAGTTTACCAATAAAGTCAAGAATCCAAATAAATTGTTCAGAAAATCTATGCTTTCTTTATCATATGGTATGTAAACATATGAGATGGAGTTCAACATTCCATTAACGTACTTTTCTCCTAATCCATTTTCTCATTTGAGACTTTTCTCAAAGCCTCCAGCTTTAAGACAAGGCCATACCACTATAAATCAACGAAGATTACAAGCATAAACATTTAAAAAAAAAAAAAGTTGTTCAGAAATGTTGTAACAAACGCAAGAATGATTAAAGCAAAAATCAACAATCAAGAACACACAAAATTACGTAGTTCACTAACAATGTGTTAGCTACGTCCACAGTAAAGGAAATTATGTTTTATTTCTTTCACGATATTCAGAATTACAAATGTTACAATAGTGCGCTTCGCCCAGAACCCCCAAAACCAGAGTGCTTCACCTCTGGACCCTGACTCGCTGACTGGGCAGCGAGACCCCGTGAAGGGTTATCTGAAAGGGGTAAACAGATTCCAGACATATTCTAACAAGAAAATTTGTGACATCTTTGACAACAAGGCAGTACCAAGTATCAAGGAAGACATTTTTATTCAAGAAAAAGTAATAGACATTTAATGACAATGAAAACAAACACTATTGTAGATTCTAATCTCTGTCTATAAATCTGTACACATTGAGCGCAAGGAATAAATATAAGAAGAATGATCCAATTTTTGAGTTTGTCAATATCTAATTTAAAGCGACACATCATACCACAAACATAGCTAAAATTAAATTGATGACACCAAAAAATTAAAAAACGCTAAGCCTTCCCTGAGTATAGTTCTTCATACAATCAATGACAAGATCGTGTAATAACTATAAATTATTCTGAAAAGTTGCTATATTACATAGCAAATAGCATACTCACATATGTTGTCTATGGCAGGATTTCTCCGCTCTTGAGGATTTCGAAGTTTCAAGTTAACTATGATGTCTTCTTATGATGATTAGTTACATGGAACTCTTTTTATATATATAATGGAGTGTCAAAGTGGATGACAATATTTGAAATTATATGCTTATATGATATATTTGTGTATAATTCTGTGATTATGTGAATTATATAATAATATAACTAGATATACATCTTTAGGACTATTAAATATGCATGTGTGTCATTTCTTATTAGAATGGCAATTTTCGTAATTTGGCATGTTATGGGCATAATTCTATATATGTGCACATGTACGATATATGTGGGAGACCACATTATTATGTGTGTTTATTTGGGTTATTTGGCACGAGACGATCCTAGGGAGCAAGTTAGCGGAAAAGTCACCACCGGATCCAATACCCGACTCAAGGCGAGCTAAGGGGTATTTTCGGTATTTAGCACAGTATTGGGTTATCAAGAAACGAGAATGAATAATTGAGGATATATTTGGAGTTAGTGAGATTAGGAGGGAATACTGGGGACTTTGACCATTTTTCCATCATGGAGATTTTTGGTACCCCGAGCCTCGAGATTAGCTCAAGTAACTTAAGTCTTAAGAAAGCAAGGACCAAAACACAAAAACACTTTGTTAGCAGCAACACCAACATACTCTCTCTCTCCCTCCCTCATTCTCTCTCAACTTTGTAAGGAATTCCTTGGGAATTAAGGAGAATTTTTGGGCTGTAAGCTTGGGAATTGAAGGCCTAAACTTGGGGATTGGATTAGATATAGTAAGGAGGACTCAAATCATAACTAATGTAAGCTTTAAACCTTGGTTTCAACTGAATTTATGTGTTAGTTTGGCTATTCTTGAGTTTTGTGGCTCAAGGTTGTGAACTTGGGTTTTAATGAGATTTTTATCCAATTTTTAGTCGGGTTTTGTTGCTGGGAGCATATTAAATTTGTTATGAGAATTGAATTGTTGTTTTAGGGTGGATTTGGGGTGGTTTTGATTGAGTTTGGCTGGGGGAAAATGGAGGAATTCTGGATTCCCAGGGTCAGATCGTGACCCTATTCTTGGGGCGCCGCGACCCAACCGAACCCAGGGTCCTTGGGGGCTTCTGCCTGGGAGGCGTGTCATGACCCTCAAGGGCAGGTCGCGGCCTATGTCCCATTTCCAAGGGAAGGAGGGCCTCTGATTTGAGAGGCGCGCCGCAACCCTCAAGGGCAGGACGTGGCCCACCTGGGCTGTTTTGGCCACCGCGGGTTTTAAGAGAAGGGGATTTATTCCTAAGGGCTCGGGATCAATTATACTAACCGGTTTAGTGGAATTCAAGGTCCCGGAGGCTAGTACTCCGACTGGAAGCCTTTATTTGCTTGTTATTGATGGAATCCTATATTATGGTTGTGACTAGGTTATCGCTAGGAGGCTCAGAACCGAGATCATGCTCGAGGGTCGTTCTCATTTTATGCTAGACTCGAACTTGAGGTAAGAAAACTGCACCCAATACGTGATATATGTGATTAGGGCCTGGCCTGACTGTTAATTATAATTATGAATAGGGCTTGGGCCCCTGGGAATGAACATGTTTAAATAATCGTTTCGCTTGTGATTAAACATACTTGAATATTTTGTACCTGATTAAGTGTTATATGATTGTTCGCATGGTTTGCGTAGCTAGGGCTTGGCCCCGTTAAGGAGCATGGTTATTACTATGTTTGCAATTACTTGTTGATGATATATGATTAATATGTATGCATACTTGTATTGTCTGAAGTATGCTTATCTATATCTGTTTTTGTATCTGTATCTGAATACCTGGTTCAAGGCTTGACTTATTAGTCAAGGACGGCAATAGCGCGTTGTGCGCTGGTCGAAGGGCTTAGGCCTAAATCAGCAACGTACTATTACGTTGGCCAACCCAATGGTCGTTGGAAAAACATAAGTGTTTGGCTAGCTCTATGGCTAGTTACCTAGAGCTAAGGGCAAGGGCCCCAGGTGACTCTATGGTCACATAGCCAGAGCATAGGGCCCTGCGGTTGTCTCTATGGTCAACTATTCAGGGTAGCGACCCCCGAACAGTCCAATGACCATTTATTTGTAATTGTAAGCCTGTATGAGTAGGTTATTACTGCTGGGCATGCTAGATGAGTATCTAGAAATCAGTATTTTCTGTTCATGCACATGTTTAAGTTTTCTTGCTGAGCTTTGGCTCACGGGTAATACGTGGTGCTGGTAAGGGAAAAGGAAAGCTTGACCAGCCATGAGTTGGAGAGCTTTGATGGTGGCGTGTACATATGCGGCTGTTCATCCACCACAACAAAGGATATCTCAGAGGAACTAGGGCTATACCCCAAATTTTGCCGCTTAGGTCGGCTGGTTGTAACTTTTGATGTATATACACCCCTTTAAACGTTGTTTGTAATATTTTGGGATCCGATATATGTATGAAACTTTTTAATTAAAAAGTCAACGGTTCCTTTGACAAAGATTTTTAACCCTAACCCTTGACGTTAAGCTTAGTTACACGTTTATAACTAAATGACTTGACTAGCAAGTCTAACAAAATTTAAAGTACACAGTGTAACGGTCATGGATTAGGAGGACATTACAACTTGGTATCAGAGCTGCCAAGGTTTAAGGGTTCCTGAAGACTGGCTAGGCATGTACACTCGCCACTAAAGACAAGCTCGACTCAGGGTTCGGTAACTATCTGTGTGGTTATATGCTTAACTGCTTAAATATGATATAAATGCCTTATCTGCGTGCGTGTTTAGGAAGCATGAGATAATCTGATAGGGCCTGGCCCTTGACTGTTGCATGAATGATAAAGAACATACTTATTAGCATTTTTATTGCTTGTGAATGCAAAGGAACCGCTTATTAGCGTTATTATTGCTCGTAGGCTAGGAAATGCTTATTAGCACTGTTAACACTGGCAGGGATTAAAGAACATGCTTAGTAGCATTGTTATACATGTGTAAATATTTGAATATGTTTATGTGCATCGTTAATTGCTTATGAATTGCTTATAATGGCTTATTAGAATTCTTATTTGCTGATGAATATCAGGAAGTGCTTATTAGCACCATGAATGAATATATTATGTGTTGGCATGCTTATTAGCATTACATCTGTTTCTTTGTTGTTTGATCTTGGACTTTCAGGCGGCAAGAGGTACGGTTATTACTTACCTAACGGTCGATTTGATCACTGAAGAGTGGGGTAGATATCAGTATGAATCCTTGAAGGTCAGAGAGGTTGGCTGACCAAGAGTTATAGGTCAGAGAAGGGAACTAGGGCCAGGCCCCACTGCCAGCTCCAGAAAACTGGCAACAGGTGCTTGCTGGTATGCAAGCCAAATTAGAGAGGAAGGAAGATGAGATTCGCCTCCTAAGATAGCAACAGGTTCCAGCAGGGAACCCACAACCCATAATACCGGAAGTGATACAGCTAGAGGTATCAGAGGTATTGCAGCCCCAGGTAGGGGGAGATAGATGGGAACCCCTGTATGAGAGGTTCAGGAAACAACACCCTCCAGTTTTTTAGGGCAGCTCAGATCCACTGAAGGCTAAGCAGTGGATGACCATGATAACCACCATCCTAGATTTTATGAGGGTAGGTGGTAATGAGAGGGTGGCCTGCGCCACTTACATGTTTCGGGAGGATGCCCGAATATGGTGGGAAGTGGTATCAAAGACCAGAGCAGTAAACACCATGGAATGGGAAGAGTTCAGAACTTTGTTTAGTGATAAATACTACAACGACGTAGTTAAAATTGCGAAGGCTGATGAGTTCAACAAGTTACTTCAGGGTAACATGACAGTGACTGACTAGGCCCTGAAGTTTGATATATTGAGGAAGTTTGTCGGGGTTCCGGTGCCTACTGATGGGACCAAAAGAGAGAGGTTTCTACAGGGGCTCCAGCATTTGATAGCCTGGGATGTTCGTATTACTACTGTGTCAGGATTAACCACCTATGCACAGGCTGTGGAGAAGGCGCTTATAGCTGAGAGCGTAGAAAACAAGATCTGGTGTGAGAATGCGACCAGAAGGGATTCTAGGAGTACGAGACCTCCATTTACAGGCTTCGGTGTGAGAATAGCTGAGAATGAAATTATATGCTTATATGATATATTTGTGTATGATTATGTGATTATGTGAGTTACATGATAATATAACTAGATATGCATGTTTAGGAGTATTAAATATGCATGTAGGCTCATTTCTTATCGAAGGGCAATTTTCGTAATTTGGCCCGTTATGGGCATAATTGTATATATGTGATATATGTAGGAGACCACATTATTATGTGGGTTTATTTGAGTTATTCTGCATGAGATGATCATAGGGAGCAAGTTAGCGGGAAAGTCACAACGGGACCTAATACCCAACTTGAGGCGAGTCAAGGCGTATTTTAGGTATTTAGCACAATATCGGGTTATTGGGAAACGAGAATGAATAATTGTAATATATTTGGAGTTAGTGAGATTAGGAGGGAATACTGGGGATTTTGACCATTTTTCCATCGGGGATGTTTTTGGTACCCCGATCCTCGTGATTTTCTTAAGTAACATAAGCCTTAAGAATGCGAGGAAAAAAACACAAAAACACTTTGTTAGCATCAACACCAACTGACTCTCTCTCTCTCTCTCTCTCTCTCTCTCTCTCTCTCCCCCTCATTCTCTCTCAACTTTGTAAGGAATTCCTTGGGAATTAAGGAGATTTTTTGGGCTGAAAGCTTGGGAATTGGATTAGCTATAGTAAGGAGGACTCAAATCATAACTAAGGTAAGCTTTAAACCCTGGTTTCAACTGAATTTATGTGTTAGTTTGGTTGTTCTTGAGTCTTGTGGCTCAAGGTTGTGAACTTGAGTTTTAATGAGTTTTTTATCCAGTTTTTAGTTGGATTTTGTTGCTGGGAGGATATTAAATCTATTATGAGGATTGAATTGTTGTTTTAGGGTGGATTTGGGGTGGTTTTCATTGAGTTTGGCTGGGGGAAATGGAGGAATTCTGGGTTGACAAGGTCAGGTCGCAACCATATTCTTGGGGCATCGCATCCCAACCAAACTTAGAGCCCGCGGGGGCTTCTGTTCGGGAGGCGCGCCACGACCCTCAAGGGCCAAGTCGCGGCCTACCTGGGCTGTTTTGGCCACCGTGGGTTTTCAGAGATGGGGATTTATTCCTTAAGGCTCGGGATCGATTCTACTACTCTGATTATTAGAATTCGAGGTCTCGGAGGCTAGGACTCGGTCCATAAGCCTTTATTTTCTCGTTATTGATGGAATCCTATATTATGGTTGTGACTAGGTTATCACTAGGGGGCTCAGAACTGGGATCGTGCTCGAGGGTCGTTCTTATTTTACGTTATAATCGAACCTGAGGTAAGAGAACTGCACCCAATACGTGATTAGGGCTTGGCCCGACTATTAATTATAATTATGAATAGGGCTCGGGCCCCTGGGGATGAACATGTTTTAATTATCATTTCTCTTGTTGATTAAACATACTTGAGTATTCTGTACCTGATTAAGTGTTATATGACTGTTCGCATGGTTTGCTTAGCTAGGGCTTGGCCCCATTTAGGAGCATGGTTATTGCTATGTTTGCAATTACTTGATGATGTTAGATGATTAATATGTATGCATACCTGTATTGTCTAAAGTATGCTTATCTATATCTGTTTTTGTATCTATTTTCGAATACCTGGTTCAGGGCTTGACTTATTAGTTAAGGACGACAATAGCGTGTTGCGCACTGGTCGAAGGGCTTAGGCCCAAATCAGCAACGTACTATTACGTTGGCTAACCCAATGGTCGTTGGAAAAACATAAGTGTTTGGCTAGCTCTATGGCTAGTTACCCATAGCTAAGGGCGAGGGCCCCAGGTGACTCTATGGTAACATAGCTAGGGCATAGGGCCCCAGGGTTGACTCTATGGCCAACTATTAAAGACAGCAGCCCCCAAATGGTCCAATGACCATTTATTTGTAATTGTAAGCATGTATGAGTAGGTTAGTAGTGCTTGGCATGCTAGAGAAGTATCTGGAAATCTGTATTTTCTGTTCATGCACATGTTTAAGTTTTCTTGCTGAGCTTTGGCTCACGGGTGCTACATGGTGCAGGTAAGGGAAAAGGAAAGTTTGACCAGCCATGAGTTGGAGAGCTTCAATGGCGGCGTGTACATATGCGGCTGCTCATCCACCACGCCCGAGGATATCTCAGAGGAACTAGGGTTGTATCCCAAATTTTGCCGCTTAGGTCGGCCGGTTGTAACTTTTGATGTATATACACCCTTTTAAATGTTGTTTGTAATATTTTGGGATCCCATGTATGTATGAAACTTTTTAAATAAAAATTGAGTTCTTTTGGTGAAATATTTTAACCCTAACCCTTGACGTTAACCTTAGTTACACGTTTATAATCAAATGACTTGATTAGCAAGTCTGACACAATTTAAAATACACAATATAATAGTCCTGGATTGGGAGGACGTTACAATTTCCATGGATGAGCTAACCATGGAGTTGGTTCGAAAAGAGAGTAACTATGTTTATGAAAGGTGCATTCTGGGGAAACTTTTCTCTAAACTAGAATCTCTAGGAATATCATCCACGTGTCTTTGAGGATGGCATGTGTCTTTGGAGAAGTTCAAAGCAGCAGTCAGGCAATTCGAGTATTACGCGATTAAACAAGCTTTGCGGGAACATAATTCGAACGTAGAGGCTTTAGCTCGAGTCGCCACAACCAAGGAAGTCGATACATTCAATGTGGTATTGGATGATTTTTTACCGATACCGAGCATAGCCGAGTATGGCAAGGATGATGTTAACATGATAGACTCGCAGTCTACTTGGATGACTTCTATAATAGACTACCTTGAAACTGGGAGCTTGCCAGCGGACCAGAATGAGGCAAGAAAGATACTCTACAAGATACCAAGGTACACTATCATGGAGGGGAGACTATATAGAAGAGGATATTCTATGCCATTGTTAAGGTGTGTAACTCCACCCAAAGCTAGAAATTTTTATAAGAAATCTAGGAAGGATTTTGTGGAGACCACACTAGGGCATAGTCTATCAATAAAGGTAATTAGGCAAGGGTACTTCTCGCCTACAGTAAAAGAAAAATCGTTCGAATACGTCAAATGCTGTGACAAGTGTAAGCAATTTGCTTCAATCTCGTGCGCTCCACCAACCAATCTTCCCGTGGCCATTCATGGTATGGGGAATCGACCTCATTGGTTCCTTACCAATAGGAAAACGGGGAGTAAAATATGTCGTAGTTGTTGTTGATTACTTTACTAAGTGGACTGAGGCCGGACCTCTTGCCAAAAATCATCTCAAAGAAAATCTTGGACTTCGTGGTAAAAAAATGTAATATGCAAATATGGGGTACCAAGGAAAATAGTGTGAGACAACGGAACTCAGTTCGATAGAGAACTGATTAGTGCTCAAAAATATCATTTTATTATTCTTAAAGTGTAAAATTAATTAAGTTTTAATTAATATTTTCATGGATTTATTGTCATATATTTTATATTTCAAAATATTAATTTTAATTTAATTTGTGTTTAATTTTCAGAAAATAAAATATATTTTTGACACAAAGAAAAAGAAAGGGGAAAGAAAGAATTAAAATTGAAAAAAAATGATGATAAAGTGGTATTTTTGAAGGAGAAATAGGCCCAAAATGGAGCCCAAACCCAAGTTTCAGCTGCTCCCTCTACGCTGCCACGTGTCAATCTGCCATTCGTCCACTCCAGCCTGACGCGAGCCGAGCCAGCCGAGCCGCCAGCTGCACCCCTGCCACCTGACGTCGTACCTGTACGACTGACACGCGTCCCATCCTCTGACACAAGGCAGCTGCTGAACGAACCATAGCCCGCCACGCGTCCCTTTCGTCAGTCCCTGCTCCCCATGAACCCGACTAGCCGCCTGCCACAATCAGTCCCTGTCTCCCACGGCTCAGCACATTTTCCCCACTTCCACCAGCTTTTTATGCCACTTTCCCACTATTTTGTACACGGTTTTGCATGTTTTTGGGTCCTATTTACACTATAAATAGAGTACCAAATGGGGTAAAATTTAATCAGATTGTGTAAGGAGAGTTTAGACAGTATTGGAGAGAAAAACACTTATTTTTCATATTTTTCTTTTACATTTTTGTGAGTGAAAACAATGCCTATTTTAGGCTAAATTTTCTTGTGGAAAGGCTAGAGTGGAGTTCATGTTTAATATTATATTTTTAATATATTGATTCTTTATTTTGTTCTTCATTTCTATATATTTGTTACAATTAAATTTATTTTCTTCTAATTTTTCTTCTAAATTTATTATTATCTTTTACATAAGTCTAGTCATGCTTTTCTTATGTAATTTAGGTTTTTAATTTAATTTAGAATATTTGTTATATTATATGCTTTTTACTGCATTCTGCCATTGGTATTTTGTCGCTCTAAAGTATATAATATGATAGGTTTTTAAAATTAGAAGTTAGTATAATTTAATTAAAGAACATATTTTAAGGTGAGCTTTATTATATATATTTTCCAACTATAATTAATGGTGTAGAATTATAGTTGAGTATAATGAATCAATTTTATTAAAATATATATATGTTTGCATGAATGAAACTTATGCCTTCCATACTTTCTTTCTGATTCTAATCCCTCGATTTTATTCATTTAATGTTTATATTTTTTTTCAAATTCATATTTTTCCAAAGTTTATTATTTTTAATTTACTAATCTTTCTTTTAATTTTGTATTTTACCTCGTTGTGGATACGACATAGCCCGATTACAACTGCGACCGCTTAGGAGTTTATTGGGCGATATCACGGACTGTTTACACAGTTCTGGAAAAAAAATAGGATAATCAAGAATTTTTCCTCAGTAGCTCATCCACAAGCAAATGGTCAGGTCAAAGCTGTGAACAAGACTCTGAAAAGCTCTATTGAGAAAAGACTTGAAGAAGCTAAAGGAAAATGGCAAAAAGAATTACCACAAGTCCTATGGGCTTACAGAACAACAACTCGAACCTCAATAGGACATACCCCCTTCTCCTTGGCTTACGGTTGCAAAGCTATCTTACCCATTGAGGTCGAAATACCAACGATGAAACGCGAAGAATACGACTAGACCTCAAACCAATCTCAGCTCAAAGAAACTTTAGACCTAATTGAAGAAAAATGAGACGAAGCCCAACTTAAAAACGACACATACCTGCAAAGGGCAACAAGGTATTTCAATAAGAGGGTTCGAGACAGACACTTTGGATTGGGAGATTTGGTGCATAGGCACGTGTTTTTGGCTACACGAGACCCCTCTGCAGGCATGCTCAAGCTTAATTGGGAGAGACCATACCAAATTGAATCCATTATTGAACCTGGTGTCTATAAACTAGTGAGGTTAAATGGAGAATTGGTTCCACGAGCTTGGAATGGTGAACATCTATGACCTTATTACCAGTAATGTAGGAATGATGTTTATTTAGTTGCAACCAAGCTTATAATTAATTTTTATTTTTCATTAATAAAGCACAGATTCTTATTCCAATTTTATATTTTTATAGTTATATATATTTTTTTTTGCAAGCTCTCAAAATTCAATAACCTAAATTGCAATCATAGGATGTTAAGGGGGAATAAGTGGTATACAATCATACAACAGGCTCGAAAAATATAGCATTAATAAAAATGAAATTAATAACAATGTATGGATTATTCACATAACACGAATTAAACAAGTCTAGAACAAACCAGCAAACTCTAATCGACACGTTTAAAAGTTGGAATTCTAGATAAACCAACGAAGCTCATGAGTCGAGATAGAGCTAGAAATTTTTGCAAATAATTTTTGATCTCGCATCCTTGAGGCCATACTGGAGGATGAGGAAAAGTTACTATAGTTAAGCAAGAAATAACTAGACTAATGAGGTTACATGACAATAAGTATTTTTTAGCAAAAATGTGTGGTAAAAGTAATATTTGACCTTGCGGATAATGAAGTCGAAAATGTGCAATCGAATGAACTGTGTATGAATATATGGAAGTTAGACCTTAAGCACAACAATATTTGTATAAATAAACAGATATAAAGACAAGTCCATGTATTCTCAAAATATTCTGAACCTGAAGTATGATGCATAAGGATAACATAAGTTATATGTAGATAATATGCATAAAGATTTTGAGAAAGAGATTTAAGCATAAAAAACTACCATTAAAATATAATTCATCAAATAAATCAAGCTCGAGTTATAATTGTTTTTGCCTTAAGGGAACCAAAAAGTGTAATTACAAAGGAAATAAAAAACTATGGGTCATAGCCCATATGTTGGCCTTCAAGGATTGGCATCTCCGGCATCCACCGTCCTGACTTGTTTCGTGGCCTGTGCCACTTTTTGAGATTCAAGCCTGGCTTCTTCCTCCTTCAGCCAAGCTTGCCATCTGTTGACATACTCGGTCTCCTTGATGGACAGAAAGTTGGTGTCAAGGTCGAGATAGGTGGGCCAAATGCGATACATCGCCATGTCGACGATGTTGTCTTTCTTGGTCCTGAATTCCTCAAGAAGACGAGCCTTCTCACTCTCTGTGAGCTCGAAAGTCATCTTCTTGTCCTCCTCCAACTTGGAATTCAGTTATTGGGCCATCTTAATGTCCATCTCCTTAGCCTCCAACTCCCGCCGAGTCGTTCTCAGCTCCCGCCGAGTCGCCTCTAGCTCCTGTTGAGTCGTTTCCAGCTCCTGCTGAGCCTTTTTAAGGTCGACTTCAGCCTTGAGCTGTGCATCTCTGGCATCTTGGGTGTGCACCTTGCTCATCATGACCTCGCGATTCAGGACATAATTGTGCTGAACAAAGTTTAGAAGGGCCTGCAATCAAAAAATGATGTTAGAAGTAAAGAAATGAAGAGTTGGCATTAAAACAAAGAGCTTGTCAATTCTTAAAGAATAACTTACCGAAGAAATCAACTCCCCACTCTTGTTGAAAAGAGTGTTGGCATTCTTGCAGCTCGTTAGGAACTCCCGCTGGGGATCCCCGAGGTTGCTGAGGCATTGGCCCACGCAAGTCAATGCATTAGAACTGAGCTGGACTCCGGGAGTGCCAGAGGCATTGTCGACCACAAACTCAGGGACGTAGGTCGAGACAATAAGTTTGCTGTCTCAGATTGGAGCCTGGGCGGGGCAAAATTTCTTTGGCTGGCTCTCAGGAGGAGGGGCCACAAATTTCGGATTCACTGGAGGGTTGGTGACAAGACCCAAATCAGCCTGCTTTAAGGCCGACAGGGATGCCTCAGACCTTTTGGTGACCTTAGAAGAGCAACCTCCCTTCATGTACACCTGGTAGCATTTGGCTCTCCTGGATGCAATGGATTTGTTGAGGATGTTGTCAAGGTTCGAATCCATCTTACCTAAAAAAGGGAAAAAAACATCAAGAGCTGATTATATTTTAAAATATATGTTGAAACTTTTAGGTGAAAGAAACCAAACTGGAAGATTCCTTCGAGCTTGAGCTCGAGGATCGGGAAATCCCTTTGTCTTCAGATGATTCTAAAGAGGTTTCATCTTTATAAGTGGGGGACATCCTCAATAGGTCCCTATAATTGTTAGTCCCATACTAGACAACTATCCCATCCCAAACTTCATTCAAACTATACATAGTTTGGAATTTCCCTAAACAACTATCGAACCTATGCACCTTAAGATCTACCCCCGACCATACCATAAAATTATTCAGGGGATCGTTAAACAAAACTACAACATTAGGCTCCCGTCTAAGAAGAGTGGGAGACCACTTGGATAGATCTAACATGACTTTACCTCCGTCAGACAAGCTCGGTGAGGCCCCATCCTGAGCTTCAGTTCCCGAGCATGGAGGTTCAGCTAACCGGGGAATAAAGGTCCGGGAGTACGAGCTCGAGAGTTTTCTTTTGGATGGAAGCTTGATGGTTGGGACAAGGACGTCTTCCCATCTCGCAAACTTGGGGATTCTCGTGTCTTCTATGGACTCGCCTTCACCAAGGAGACCGCATAGTCAGAGCTTATCCTCATGAAGGAGATATTTGAGGGACCGTCGACTGTATGGGAGCTTGAGAATTGCTTCCCTGTGGTCCTTCATGGCCTTTTGGGCTGTGGGCAGTGATAGCTGGCGACATGGAAATTTTCAATGAGCATTTCGAGCTCGAAACGAAAATATTAAAGAGAACTATGACAAGATACTTACGGATTCATTGAAATGAATAAAATCGAGAAGGATCGAGACCAACTGTCTAGAAGAAGATAGTTTTGAAGTTGGGAGGATGGTTAGAAATTTCTGCAAAAAACCTTCTCTCCTTTGGGTAGCTCGAAAGGCAATAGAATCCATCCCCGCCATGAGCTCGAGAAGGATTACTTTTGAGGCAGAAGAGATATAGGATCTCATGTGTCGAGGGTCTATCCCACTTCATCTCATGGTATAGTGATCCTAGAGTGGCCAGGAATCTGTATGAATTAGATTGAAGCTGGAACGGGGCGATACCGGCATAGTCAATAAAATTATGAAAATAGTCCTTCAAGAGCAGTAATGCCCCAGCTCGCATATGTTCGCGACTTAAGGCCACGAGATTGACTTCATCTTAGGGTCGTCTTCACTCGGAGCAAAGAAAATATTCTCGATTGAGCTAGCAGGCTGACACACCAGTTTGCCAAATAACTTTAATCCATGGCAAGACAGTAGTTCTGAAATCTGCATGGTGGAAGTGATGGAACTTTGATAGTGTTCAGCCTCGAAGAAAGAGCTTTCCAAGACTGGGATAGAAAGAACTTTGGAGGCGGTGTGTGTGGTTGGGCGGATCGATGTACTCTCCATGAATTCGAAAGAGAGCTCGCCTAGGGAAAAGGCTATTGTGACCCTACACTTGGGGTCTAGCGAAACCGGTCAGATTTCGTGGCTCAGGCCAGGACGCACAGAAAATCGTAACCTCTTTCTTTTTCCCTCTTCAACCTCGTCAATCTGGAATTGGAAGTGGGCTCTAATGTCTTCCCGTTTGAGGCGTTCTTTGTGCTCCCTGATCCATCGCTGGTTACGGGAAAATGATGAATTAGGTTGAGGAGATGGTGGATGGTAAGGGATTGCAAGCTTCGGCCCCCACCGATTCTCAGAAGACTGCGACATCTAACAAGAAAGAAAAAGGTGAGGGCCCATCATTTATAAAGAATGGGAAGAATTAAAAATTTTGATAACTCGAGTTTGCAAGCTCGAGATAATAAGATCGTATTAATCGAGTCTGAAAGCTCAAAATAGCGAGATTAATTCAAATGTCAAAACCGAGCTATTAAAAGTTAGGGGCATCGAGAGTGGACCCACACGAGAGTGGGGCAGTTACTTTCAGTTTGGGCTCTGGTTTTCTTTCTGAAAGACGGGAGTGTAACAGTAGGGATGAAAGGAGATGAAGAAGGGATTTAACTAGGCAAAAAAGGTGATATCCAAAGGGAAATTTGAGCCCTTGATCTAGGATAAAACATGATCCAATGGACCACTTATAATTTCAAGAAATGGCATAAAAAAGGGAATAGGAAAGGACGTGCACAAAAAAAAGAGTACTCGAGTACTCTCGATATGCAATCCCCTAGGGACACCTGTCCACACTCGATTGTGGTAGGTGGGCACATTTTTTGAAAACTAAGTTCAAAAGTTTCCTTCTCAAAGGATTCGAACCAATACTTTTGAGGGGGAAAATGTTACACCCAAATTTTGAGATTAACTAGATAGCCTCGAAATGCATGCTTGTAAAGGGTAAGCTTGGCATTAACAGGTGTTAGAAGTACTTTTGTACAAATTGTGAAACAGTTCTGGATCTGCTATCAGTGCTCAAGCATGAGTTGCATGCTTGAGGATACCAACCTTCTTTGAGGGACGAGTTCGATCGACTTATCGAGTGAGGAGGAGGCAACAACTAGAATGATGAGCTCGAAGCTATGAGTGGTCTCGAAAGCGCATTGAATCAATGTTCAAGCTCGATGACGCGTTTACCACACTGAAAAGATGTTAGGAAATCCCTATTGTCTTAGGGTTCGTCAAAACCATGAGATGAATCCCTATTTTTATGGGATTATTATTTAATTAATGCATTTAATTTGTATTATTAATTCATATATTTATTTGAATTTAAATATAAGATTGTAACTTCCCTGAATTGGGGGGAAGATAATCCTACAACCATGTCTATAAATAGCCTGGACTAGGTCATTTGTACACATGCACAATTTTGTACTGAGAAGAGACTCTGCCAAATTGCTTTTGTACGCCCTGATTCACGGGCTGAGTAGCGAGCTGAGCTACGTCCTAAGCATGATTATCTCGTGGACATCCCCAAAACCAGAGCTGCCATCATAAGATCATACCTCCTTAGCTCGAGGTAACCTGAGGGTTCGCCTCTGGTTACTTCGAGGACTGAGTCCGGGCTCTGAAGGCCGAAGGTCGAGTTAAGTATCCAGCTCGTGGTGCGAGCTAGAGTTGGAGGCTATGACCCTTTATAAAGTCAACCACACAAGGTAAACGTGCATATATCAGACATCACGTGTCTGATATATCCCTGACTTCTCGAACACGCAGCGTGAACGTGCGTATTCAGACACCCACGACTGGGTTGGGCTGTGCGGCCCATTATCTCCTTACCTATTGATTTGACCACACTTATGTGTCAGGTTTAGGAATTAATCATGAATGTCATAGAGATGACATGATAGGTAAGAAGGTCACGGGATGACCTTCTTACCAACTCCCAGGTGCCTTCTCCTATAAATATGGAGACCTTGGGAGTTAATAGAGGTTGGATTCTTGATTGTAAGAAATACCCTATAATCAAATATCCAGGATATAGCAATAATACTGACTAGCGGAGTAGAAGGATTTTAACCTTTGAACCACTTAAAAAAACGTACTTTGAGTCACCATTTCATTTCCTAAGATCATATATCTATTTCAGTTCAACATAAGCACTAATCCCTTTCTCTTCTTTTCTTAATTTCCTGTTGGCGAAGAACCGCGTCAACAGTTTTGTGCTTTCATTGAGAGCAAGTTCGATTAATGTTGTCGCAAACATCCAACTATGGTGACTACTCGATCCAAGCACGGTAACAAGACAGAACAACATGATGGGCAGGAGGCTCATCATACTGCCACCCCTGGTGAACAAGTTCCTGAAGCCCAGCAGCGGCCAGGAAAGCATCGGTGGGCCAAGATGACACCGGAACTTCAGCACCCCGGCCACCTAATCCAAATCCGTGTTATTACACGGCAGTGGAGATGGAAAATGCTTAGCTGAGGAGCCAGCTAGCAATAGCTAGCCAACAGATCAAGGATGTGTTGGCCCGACTACCCCTTCTCACAACCGACGCTAACGTCGGAGAGAGGCAAGGCGAGGCTCCTAAGTCTCGCCGGGGTTACCGGTCTAGGCATAGCCGCTCAGACAGACTTCCGACAGCCAACTCTACCCCTTCATCATACCATCAAGAGGAAAACTTCGAAGAAGTGCCTAGAGCCAGACAACAGCAGTACAACCGTTCAGTCAGGACGTCGACTCCTAGCTCCCAACCATCGTCGAGAGCGCCCAGGGGAGCTCGAGGAAATTCCCAAAGGAGATCCGGGGAGGGCTCGCAGCATCAGTCCGTCCCCAACAACCGTCCTGCGCCTCGTCCAGATCGCCAGGCGTGGGACCAGCAGGTCGGCAAGGCTGAAAGGCCCCCACCGAACTTGATCCGTCCAGATGGAACCAGGATCGAATCTCCAGTCAGGCATCCTCCGTCTCCAATCAGATATCCATCTCCTCCTTGGCCCGTCCGAGATATTCCAGCCTATGGAAGTAGCAGGAGAGATCTGCCATCAGCTGGACCTTCCCGGCGTAGCAGGGCGCCAAGGGAAAGCCCAGGACCTCAGCACCAAAGATGAGCTCCAAGCCTCTCTAGCAGGAGCTACTGGACCGGCAGTCACCGGAGTGACCTTTCTGGCGGAGACCTGCGTCAGCGCCTAAGTTCGGCACAAAGCCCACAAGCCACTCGGGGAGGTGATCTGCGGGATCGCCTTAACTCTCACAGAAGGGAGCCAGCAGGAGGAGACATCCATGCTCGCTCAGGGGGGGTCCTGTCCGAAGTAAGTAACGGAGGGAATGCCCCAAATAACCTATCTCAAGATAGGAGGGGCAATAACCCACCAAATATGTACAATGGATCTGGAGCTGTTGAGCAGCCCCAGATTAACCAAGGACATCAGGACCAAACCCTCGAGCGCCTGGCCCAGATGGAGGAGCTGATGAGGAAGCTCCTGTCAGAAAAAGAAAAAGATGAATATGATTCAGGGGACGAGATGGAGCTCTTCGCCCCCAACATAGCAGCAACGGCTTACCCACCTGGTTTCCGTATGCCGCACCTGTCTAAGTTCAATGGAGACAGAGACCCGTCGGATCACCTAGGGATGTTTAACACCCTGATGATGGCGCACAACATTGGCCCCGAGCTGAGGTGTTTAATATTTCCTTCCACGCTGACTGGACCAGCCAGGCAGTGGTTCAAGCAAGGTAAAAGACAGTCAATCAGCTCCTGGAAAACTTTCTTAGCTGATTTCAAAAGGGCATTTCGAGCCTCCCAGGCTGCCCGCGTCAAGGCCGACTCTCTGGCTAACGTGAGGCAGTAGCCCGGTGAAACTCTGAAGGCCTACTTGAGCAGATTTGTGAACGTCACTGCTCGAGCCAGAGACGCAGATAATATCTCCAAGCTCATGGCCATGAGAATTAGAATCCTCGTCGGAGGGGATCTCTGGAAAGACATACAAAGAAAGGGAGTCAGCTCGGTTAACGAATTCCTTAATAGGGCCCAGAATGGATCAACTTGGAGGAGGCTGAAGCTTCAGCTGCAGGAACCAGCCAGGTCCCTGAGTAGCCTGCTGGAGTGGGGATAGAGGTTGTGGCAGCGACCCAAAACGTCACACAGAACAACCAGCTCGGTGGGGGCAAAAGAAAGGGGAATGGTGAGGGAAGTCACCACGGCCAAAAGAAGAATAAGTCTGTAGATAAATTTAAACCCGTCTTCGCGACTTATACAGAGCTCACCCAGTCTAGGGAGAATATCTTCCTAGCTAACTCTGCTCGAGTCCCCTGGAAGAGGCCGGAGCCATTAAAGCACCACAAGGGGAAGAGAGACACCTCCAAGTTTTTCCGTTTTCATAACGATGTTGGCTACAATATCGACGATTGTAGGCATTTAAAAGATGAGATATAGACCCTCATTCGAACCGGCCCCTTGGCTCAATACACGCGGAATAGAGTCCCAGCAGGTCGACCTGCTCCAGAAGTCCCGGCCAGTCAGCCCGGGTCTCAGATAGATCAGGACGTCCCTCCTCCTGTGGTTGGAGGAGAGATATCCACCATCTCTGGAGGTCCACATATGGCCGGCACAAGCAGGGGCGCCCATAGGAGATACGTGAACGAACTAAAGCTCATAACAGAGTAGAGTTCGTCCTGGAACTAAAGCCAAAGCAGCAGCGATTGGAGAAGCAACCGATCATTTTTACAGAGGAAGATGCGGGCCATGTACAGTTCCCTCACAATGACCCTTTGGTCGTGGCAGTTCAGCTCGCCAATCGGAGAGTGAGGAGGGTGCTGATCGACAACGGGAGCTCGGTGAACCTCCTATTCCGATCCACGTTAGAGAAGATGGGTTTGACCGTCGCCGAGCTGAAGGCGACCTCCATGATGTTGTTTGGTTTTTCGGGAGAAGGAACGACGGCCATAGGGACGATCGAGCTGGTGATCACCCTGGGAGAAGGACCTCGAACAGTCTCGAAACTCCTCGAGTTCGTGGTCATTGACTGCACCGCTGCGTACAACGCAATTTTGGGACAACCTATGCTCATGGCATTTGAGGCCGTTACTTCCATTCGCCACCTCGCGATGAAACTCCCTACTTCCATGGGAATATGCACTGTCCATGGCGATCAGCTTGCTGCCAGGGAATGCTACAACATTTCCATGAAGGGAAAATCTAAACCTGGGCAGCTGGCAATGGCCATCCAAAGTGGTGAAGAGGAATCTCGGGACCCCTTGGTTGGTCCTGAGATTGAAAAACCTCAAAGCGCCGAAGGGGATAATATCGTCTTAAGTGAGGATATTGACCCCCGAATAGGCGAGGACAGATCTGAGCTCCAAGCTATTGAGGAGCTCGAGGAAGTGCACATCGATCCACAGAACCCTTTGCAGAAGGTCAAGCTCGGGAAAAATCTCTGTACCGCGAGGAAGGCGGAGCTGATCGAGTTTCTGCGGAATATCCTGGACGTATTTGCATGGTCACACGAAGATATGGTGGGAATCAGCCCGAGTGTCATCATGCACACACTTCATCTAGATAAAAGCGTTCCCGCCAAGTCTCAGAAGCAAAGACGTTTAGGAACAACCCGGGCTGAAGCCCTAGAAGAAGAAGTGGCCCGGCTCAAGAAATGCGGATTTATCCGTGAAGCCAAGTTTCCGATCTGGGTCGCCAACCCCGTGCTAGTTCCAAAGTCTAACGGGAAGTGGTGGACCTGCATCGACTTCTACGACCTGAATAAAGCCTGCCCCAAGGATTGCTTTCCATTGCCAAGGATTGACCAGTTGGTAGATGCCACGGCAGGACACGAGCTCATGTCATTTATGGACGCGTACTCAGGCTACAATCAGATCGCCATGAATCCGGCGGACCAAGAGCACACCAGCTTCATGACCCCGACTAACGTTTATTGTTATAAGGTCATGTCGTTCGGGCTGAAGAACGCCGGAGCTACATATCAAAGGTTGGTGAATAGAATGTTCGCAGACCAGATCGGAAAAAAAATGGAAGTGTACGTCGATGACATGCTAGTCAAGTCAAAGATTGCCGATAACCATGTTTCTGACCTGGAAGAATGTTTTAAGATACTACAGGAGTATGGCATGAGGCTTAATCCAGAGAAGTGCACTTTTGGAGTTGCATCAGGGAAGTTCCTGGGGTTCATTGTCAATACCCGAGGAATCGAGGAAAACCCCGACAAGATGAAATCATTGCTCGAGCTTCCCTCACCCAGGTCGCGCAAGGATGTCCAAGGCCTGACAGGAAGGGTGGCAGCCCTTAACCGGTTTATTTCGAAATCCACCGATAAATGCTTGCCATTCTACAACCTGCTCTGAGGAAACAAGAAGTTCAAATGGACAGAAGAGTGCGAAAGCGCATTCCTCGACCTGAAGGCACATCTGGCCGAGCCGCCCGTACTATCCAAACCAAAAGCAGGAGAGCCTCTTTTTCTCTACCTGGTTGTCACTGAGGATGCAGCCAGTGCCGTATTGGTCCGGGAAGAAGACCGAGTTTAGAGACCAGTCTACTACATCAGCAAGAGACTTCTCGGGGCTGAATTCCGGTACCCGTTGATGGAGAAACTGGCGTTCTACCTTATAACGGCCTCACGAAAGCTCAGGTCGTACTTCCAGTCCCACTCAATACATGTCATGACTGATCAGCCTTTAAGGCAGGTTTTGCAAAATCCTGAATCATCGAGACGTTTATTAAAGTGGGCAATCGAGCTCAGCCAGTTCGAGATTCTGTACACTCCGCGAACTGCTATAAAAAGTCAGGCCCTGGCCGATTTTATGGCAGAATGCACGGGATTCCAGGAGGATCCCGCAGAAGACTCACCTCAAGTCACCTCGCCCCAGGCGTGGTGGAGAATCTTTGTGGATGGTTCATCCAACGAGAACGGCTCCGGAGCTGGATCATTTTGATATCCCCCGAGGGACATAGATTCCATTCGGCACTGAGATTCAGATTCAAGGCCTCCAACAACGAGGCCAAATACGAAGCTTTGCTGGCCGGGCTGAGGATAGCCCAGGAGCTGAAGGCGAGCTCCGTCCAGTGCTTCAGTGACTCCCAGCTCGTGGTAAACCAGGTTCTAGGCGAATATCAAGCACGTGGACCCAAGATGGCCTCCTATTTGGCAAAGGTAAAAGGTGAGCTGTCCGCGTTTAGGCGAGGCTCGATCGAACAGATACCTCGAGAGCAGAACGCTAACGCAGATGCTCTTGCCAAGCTCGCCACCTCTGGGGAGACAGAGACCTTGGGGTTAGTTCCAATAGAATTCTTGGAGAAACCAAGTATAGAAGAAGTCAGGATGGAGGTCGAGATGATCGATGCCAGGCCGACCTGGATGACCCCCATCCTTGAGTATCTCATCGAGGGAAAGCTGCCTGAAGGACGTAATGATGCACGACGAGTCCTGTATCAAGCTCCCAGTTATACGATGGTAGATGGAGTGTTATACCGACGTGGGCATTCCCTGCCTCTCCTGCGATGCGTTCCTCCAGGCGAGGCAAAGGCCATCCTGCAGAAGGTGCATGAGGGTTTTTGCGGAGACCACACTGGGGGGCAGAGCCTGGCCTTAAAGGTCCTGAGGCAAGGATATTACTGGCCAACTCTGTCCAAAGACTCGATTTCATACGTGAAGAAGTGCGACAAGTGCCAGCGATTCGCCACAGTTGCCCAAGCTCCTCCAGTCGAGCTGAAGATGATCTCATCCCCATGGTCATTCGCAGTTTGGGGGATCAACTTGGTGGGCACCCTCCCTACTGGAAAAGGCGGGGTCCGTTACGCCGTGGTAGCCATCGACAACTTTACGAAGTGGGCTGAGGCAGAACCTTTGGCGACGATAACATCCAAAAAGTGCTTGAATTCGTGGTTAAAAGCATTGTCTGTCGCTTCGGCCTGCCCAAGAAGATCGTTTCCGATAATGGCACTCAGTTCGACAGCGACCTGTTCACCGAGTTTTGTGAAAGGTACGGAATTGTGAAAAGTTTATCCTCCGTGGCCTATCCTCAGGCGAATGGCCAGGTCGAAGCTGTCAACAAGACTCTAAAGGCGAGCCTCAAGAAGAGATTAGATGAATTGAATGGGGTCTGGCCAGAACAGCTCCCCCAGGTCCTATGGGCATACCGGACCTCGCATCGGACTCCTACGGGTCATACTCCTTTTTCCCTAACCTTTGGGAGTGAGGCAGTCCTCCCCGTGGAAATTAAGGTGCTTTCGCATAGGGTCTAGTCTTATGACCAGGACCGCAACCACGAGCTACTGTACAATTCCCTTGACCTAGTTGATGAAAGGCGAGAAGATTTGCAACTCCAGCTCGCCCATTATCAGCAAAAGATCACTCGCTATTTCAACTCCAGAGTCAAAAAGCGCGCCTTTAGCATTGATGACCTGGTCCTAAGGAGAGTCTTCTTAGTCGGTAAGGACCCCAAAGATGGAGTCTTGGGACCAAACTAGGAGGGGCCATATCAGGTCATCGAAGTCATTAAAGAGGGAACTTACAAGTTAGCTCGGCTTGATGGAGGGGTAGTCCCGCGAACTTGGAATGCCATCCATTTAAAGAAATATTATCAATGATTCCCTTGTAAGGCCGGAAAGGCCATTTTTCATGTATTAAGCAATCAGAATTAACTCTTCGTTCATATTTGTACATGTTTTTCAAGTGTAATCTAAAGTAACCACGAAAGACCCTTTCCCAGTTACTTGGGGGGCATATGGTACCTGGATATAACCGGGTCGCCTTAATGACTTAGAAGTTGATTCATATCGATTGACCGTTGTTTTTGTTAAAAAAACGCGAGATATTGATAAGGATTAACGCTAACTAAGTCCTATCCTGGATATAACCAGGTCATAAAACTTAGAAGTTGATTTAAATCTATTGATCGTTGTTCTTCCTAAAGAGCTCGAGATATGGATAAAAGTTAACACGAACTAAGTTTTCAAATTAAGTTCCTGGATATAACTGGGTCATAAAACTTAGAAGTTGATTTAAATCTATTGATTGTTGTTCTTCCTAAAGAGCTCGAGATATGGATAAAAGTTAACACGAACTAAGTTTTCAAATTAAGTTCCTGGATATAATCGGGTCATAAAACTTAGAAGTTGATTTAAATCTATTGATCGTTGTTCTTCCTAAAGAGCTTGAGATATGGATAAAAGTTAACACGAACTAAGTTTTCAAATTAAGTTCCTAGATATAACCAGGTCATAAAACTTAGAAGTTGATTTAAATCTATTGATCGTTGTTCTTCCTAAAGAGCTCGAGATATGGATAAAAGTTAACATGAACTAAGTTTTCAAATTAAATTCCTGGATATAACCGGGTCATAAAACTTAGAAGTTGATTTAAATCTATTGATCGTTGTTCTTCCTAAAGAGCTCGAGATATGGATAAAAGTTAACACGAACTAAGTTTTCAAATTAAGTTCCTGGATATAACCAGGTCATAAAACTTAGAAGTTGATTTAAATCTGTTGATCGTTGTTCTTCCTAAAGAAGCTCGAGATATGGATAAAGATTAACGCGAACTAAGTTTTTAAAAAATTGTAACCAAAATGCGTAGGGGCAAAAGAAAGAATCAATTAAAAATAAAATTAAGTTAAATTGTCTCGAGGTGGAAGCACGTCATGCATAGGTTACACAAAAAAAAGGAGTTAAAAATGTTGAAAAGAAGGCCCTAAGCTCCGCTAGGTGGCCCCTTTGAGGTTGCCGTCTCGCCCTGCTCAGCTGTGCCAGAGCCTTCCCCGGCCTCGGAGGGCGCCTCTTTATCAAGGCGAGCTTGGAACTTCACCAGCAAGCGCTCCCAGAGGTTCGCTGACAGGAAAGAGAAGTCAGCGTCTGGATTGTAGGCCTAGCAATGGTAGAACAGGTCTTCCAAGGCCTTTTCCGAAGTTGTCCGCTCGGCCTCCAGGGCGGCCTTGGCCTCAGGCTTCGCGGCATCTAGGTTTGTCTGCGCGGTGGCAAGGGCGGTCTTGAGCTCTTAAACCTTTGGGGGGGTTTTTCCCAACTCGGCCTGCGAGGCCGCCAAGGCATCCTTAGCCGCCTGCAGAGAAGTCTGGTGCTCGCTCCTCATATCCTCGAGCTGAGTTTTGGTCCTGGCGATGCTCCGATAAAGGGCAACGGCACTCTGCGAAGGCGGAAAGGCAATTGCCTTAGAAAAAAAAAAGAAAGAAAAAACAGGGCAAAGTGTAATAATAAAAAGCCATAAAAGGGTAAAGTCAGCTTACCGTTAGGGTCATGCCCAGTGAAAACTCCAGCACGCCCACCGGGCTCATTGTCTCGATGGCCCGGAGCTCCTTCTCGTTGAACTTGTATATGTAGCTGACGGCGTAGTTCGCCGACTCATACACCGTTCCCCGAAAGGCCTCTGGGATCCTCTCCAGGTCCTTGGGATTGACTGGGATGCGTACCTCGGAGGGTACGATCGCCGAAGCCCCGGGCTCTGCCCCTGCATCCTGGACGGGGGCCAGAGCTCGCGGTGGAGGTGGGGGCATGTTGCTTCCCCCTGTAGCAGGAGGAACCGCTCCCACGACCTGGGCAGCTGGGGGTTGCTCCTTCTCCTTTGCATGAGACTTGGTGGGGGTCCCGGCGGCGTGCTTGGACGTCCGGAGCCTCTTCATTCTTGGCCCAGCGGCCCCAGCTGAGGGGTTCCCCCCGGCGAACGCACCTCACAGGCTCTCTTCGGGCTGAGACATCTCTTCTGTCAAAACAAAGACATGAATAGTACAAGAGTTAGCAACCATACAGAAACAAAAACAAAGGGGGGAAAAGAGAAATTAAAGTAAATGTATACTAGAGGGAATCCTACCCCCCGGACTAGAAGAAGAATCTAAGTCAATTACTTCCCGAGCTGGCGCAAGTTCTGGGTCCGAGGCTGATTCAAGGCTAGACTCTTCTACATATTGCCTAAGCCCCGGAGCTACGGCACCCCTCCGGAGTGATGGCCATGACCGAAGGTTGGTCCCATACTCCTCGAATAGGATCGACCTAAAGGCTAGGGTGTTATCTACTACTACGGTACCCCTAGGCCGACTATCTTGGTAGTCCAACACAAGCCGATCGACATAGTGGAGCAGGGTGGTGTCCAGGTCCGGATCACTTCGGTGACGATGGACGAGCTGCCTAGGATTGAACCTAGACAGCTGGGGGTCTGCTGTGGCCCTATCTAGACTCCTAAACAAGCAAGGGTTACCTTGGCCAGAAGGACCCGCGGCTGCTCCGGACAGGATGCTCCTCGCCCGATGTCTGGGCGACCTCCAACGCCCGCTTCTTGTTTCTCACGAGGGGAACCTCGTCCTCCTCATCTTCATTTCTCGCGACCTCCTCCACAATGATGGGCCTGGTATCGCAGGCTGAGGGAAGCCCCCGGGGCCTCCTTAGGTTCAGAGTCTGATTTGGGAAAATCAGCTTGTAGGCCACCATTGTCTCGTCTGTCACGAGCACGCGGTAATCCTTCTCGCTGGGGGGCAAGCCCGCCAGTCTCTCGTACTGGGCCCCGAGGGTCATAGATTTATCTGTCCTCACGATGATAGCTGCAAGATTAATCTAAGTCAGAAAGGGATACAGGAGGAGCTAAATGATACTTAACTTATGAGCTAAGGATGAAAAGCACTTACGAGGGCGATTGAAGTAGTGGAGCTCGCAGTTTCTGAACCCCGTCGACATGAAGAATTGATCTTTAAATTCGTTGCGGTGGCTGGGCAGCTCGATGACTGCAGCCGTGTTGGGGAATCGGGTTAAATAGTAAAACCCGTCGCCTCGCCCCCGCTGATCTGGGCTGGCCTTGAGGCAGAAAAAGTACAAAATATCCGCAGGAGTGGGGACCTCCCACTCGTGCTTCAAAAATAAATATCTCAACCCCGCCAACAACCGATAAGAGTTGGGGGGAGCTGGAAGGGGGCTAACTTCACATAATTTAGGAAGTCAGCAAAATACTAGTCCAGCGGGAGGAAGGCCCCCGCCTTGAAATGCTCGCCGCTCCAGGCCGCGAATTCCTCGTCGAGCGGCGCGCAGCTCCGCTCGCCTTCCGCGGGAGGTCGGGCAATCACTGATGCTCTCCCTAGCCCGATGTTGTGGGAGAGGAATAGCTTGTTGATCTTCATCTGGTTGGTAATCTTTGAGACGATCCTCTCCGCCTCAAAGAATGCATCAGGAGCCACCTCGAGCTCTTGCTCCACTGTCGGCCCAAAGTTGGGGATCGGGGATTCCGGCCTCACCGCCTTTCCTTTGTCTTGCTGGGAGGCCGAGCTGCTGACGGTCTTCTTTGGAGCGTTCCTCTTCGGTGCCATCTGGTCACCTAGCGAACAAAAGAAAAGATTTCAGAAAAGGCGACCTAAGCATAAGGAAGAGTCAAAAGGAGTGTTCTTTGCACGAGCTGAGATAAGCCCAGCCCGTGGAGAGTGAGACCACGCGGTTCAATGAACACGCGCCTGTGCTCCCAACAGTTCCCCGATTACTCGGAATTCGTGTGTCAGGAGGGTCAGGATAGAATTTTCCTTGGAGGGAAAGTTTCAGTAGGCAAAGAGGGCAAAACCGCCTGTGAAGCGTGTCCCCTAAGCTACCCGGTTTTGCACCCAAAATTCCAAAACTCCTACCCATAAATTTTCCCCAGAAAATGCATCCTGTAAACCATACTCCTAAATGATTTCCTACAGCAAAAATACCCTAACCTAAAAGGCTTTCACCCTTCATACCCACAAAAACCAGTAAACCCTTGCATGTGGCTACATTAAATATTTACCTAGACTACAGTAAAAATTATTTTCAAAACATGCATAGTCAGGGGACTTACAGAGTATTTGGTTGGGAGGTGAATGAGGGTGTCGCCTAGGTGGGAGCTTCATCAGAGTATTTGTTTCCAAAGCTTTGAAGGAGTCCTTACGCCTGAGCTTCTTGAACGCTGAAAATGGCAGTCGGAAAGAATAGGGTTTTTCTTTTTTTTCTTCTGAGATGAAGAGAGAAGGAGAGAGTTTCTGAGAAATTTCAAATGAAAGGGTGGCCCATGCGTAGGGTGGCCACCCCTTTTATATATGCGAAGGGTCACGTAAAAAGGGCCGTTGGATGGACGGCTGGGCATAGGCTAGTTCATTAAATGCGGTTCTCAGAAGACGTACCGTCACCAACCATGATGTTCCACGTATCAGGCGCCTGCTTAAAATGTGGAATGTGAAGAGTTCATGGGGAAGCCTAAAAGCCCCTATTGTGGCCTTATACGACGTCGTATGCCACAAGCAGGAGCTTGGGGGGCAGATGTACGCCTTGATTTTCCCACGGGCTGAGTAGCGAGCTGAACTACGTCCTAAGCATGATTATCTCGTGGACATCCCCAAAACCAGAGCTTCCATCATAAGATCATACCTCCTTAGATCGAGGTAACCTGAGGGTTCGCCTCTGGTTACTTCGAGGACTGAGTTCGGGCTCTGAAGGCCGAAGGTCGAGTTAAGTATCCAGCTCGTGGTACGAGATAGAGTTGGAGGCTATGACCCATTATAAAGTCAACCACGCAAGGTAAACGTGCATATATCAGACATCACGTGTCTGATATATCCCTGACTTCTCGGACACGCAGCGTGAACGTGCGTATTCAGACACCCATGACTGGGTTGGGCCGTGCGGCCCATTATCTCCTTACCTATTGATTTGACCACACTTATGTGTTAGGTTTAGGAATTAATCATGAATGTCACAGAGATGACATGATAGGTAAGAAGATCACGGGATGACCTTCTTACCAACTCCTAGGTGCCTTCTCCTATAAATATGGAGACCTTGGGAGTTAATAGAGGTTGGATTCTTGATTGTAAGAAATACCCTGTAATCAAATATCCAGGATATAGCAATAATACTGACTAGTGGAGTAGAAGGATTTTAACCTTTAAACCACTTAAAAAAACGTACTTTGAGTCACTATTTCATTTCCTAAGATCATATATCTATTTCGGTTCAACATAAGCACTAATCCCTTTCTCTTCTTTTCTTAATTTCCTGTTGGCGAAGAACCGCGTCAACAGCTTTCATTCGAAGCTTTTACAGAGTGTTCATAATAATAGCGGCTCGTGGACGTAGGCAGATTGTAACAGTTGAACCATGTTAAAAATCTCTGGTTTCTTCTATTCTTTCTAAATTAATTAGTTTAGATCTTGATGATTACCGTTATTACGTTGTGGCTAGGTTATACTGCTAGGGCTTGAGAGTAGGGATCGCGCTCAGGATCGCCATACACTATCTACTCGGGACTCGAGGTAAGAAAACTGTACTCTGGTTGTAATCGAGGCTCGACCCCTATTAATGAATATGACCATGACTGTACTTGTGATTATCTTGTTAGGCATGCTTGTATATGCTGCATCTAATCTAAAAGCTTGGCCTAAGGGCATCGGGGACGGTAATGAACATGCAAAACACAGGCCATTTGGCTAGGGAAACCTGGGAGTGCGATATGCACTTGGCTAGCCCGAATGCCACTTAAATAATTAGAAGTGTTGTCTGCACTTGTCTAACTCGTTGATTGTTTAAGTTGAGCTATGCTTTTGTTTGAGCAGGGTTGTTACTGCTAAGCTTATTGTTTATACTTTGTTGCTTATTTGAATCTGTTGAATTAAGTTTTCTTGTTGAGCCTTGGCTCACGGGTGCTATGTGGTGCAAGTAAGGGAAATGGAAAGCTGGACCAGCCATGAGTTGGAGAGCTTTAGGGGCGGCATGTACATTTGCAACTGCTCGACCACCACGACCCAGGGTTCAACTGGGACTAAAGCCAAACCTTAATTTTTCCACTTAGGCCGACTTATGGGTAATTATTCTTTGAAGTTGTAAATGCCTTGTAAACACTTATTTTGGGATCCCATGTACAGTCTCAAAAAAATTTTAAATCCTAATCTGTCAAATAACCTTAGTTACTCGTTTATATCAAAATGACTTGATTAGCAAGTCCAACACTATTTAAAATACACAATGTAATGGTCTTGGCTATCCAGAGCGTTATAGGGTCCATTCCCCACTGCGTATGTTTTATTTGCTCTTTTAATACCAACATATTTTGGGTGCACATATCATTACTCCACGATAATTCACACAAATACAAGTAAATATTTATTTAACTCGCCAGTGGTGAACCGCTAGGCCTTCATCCCTAAGACGTCCGTACAGGGCCAAGCATTCCCAATAAGCTCACATACGGTTCAACAGACTGCAGGCCTTTTAGCCCATTTGATTGATCTTGCAGTTCAAGAAAAGCTCGTCAACCAACCTAATCGCCTTACCTTTGATCATAATCTCCTCCACCATGTTAGCCTTCGCCTTCATCACCACGTACTCCTCCTCCCTCATGTTATTCAACAGACACTCTGAAATCCCCACCTCCTCCTTCGACGTCGTCTGAATCATATACATCTCAAACCTCCTTGTTCCTCCTTCGATATTTCTTCGCGAACCAAATACCAATTACCCGGCCTGTCACCTCCTACTAACATGACATCAATGAACACGCGCTGAGAGTAGCCCTCTAGTAAGTCCCCCATCATATTTGATAAGTACCTCATTATCTTCAAGTACTTGCTCAAACTTCCTGACGCGGCTCGTGGAGGTTCCAGAAGCATGTCTTCTAGATTCTCCAGTGCTGCCTTTTTCTTGGCTTTCCCCTTAGCTCTGTAGCCTAATAGCCGTCATCTACCATTCGCAGCCAGACTTTCCCTGACATGTGACTAGCCTCATTACCGCGTAGGTGGCCGAGTCAGACTCGTCGTCTAATCGTCTTAGGTAAATGAGTTCATAGCTCGATTACATTTGGAGTAGAAATGTTACTCGACTTTAAGCTTGAACGATACGACGCCTCCAAGCCTAAGTTTTTCATCGATGACGTCGGCTGGAAAGTTGGGAACTAAGGCGAAGCCGAGCAAGTCATCTGTAATTTTGTCGTGTCATTTGGTGATATATTCCTGGTTAGAAATGAATTTCATTTTGTTGTCGTTTAGATGATGGTAATAGGCTACGATGTTTTTTTTTGTAATTTCTCACAATAGAAACCGCATTCTCATTTGTATTGATTAGGCTCTCATTGATCAGATCGTGGAGGAGAAATGTCAATGCCTGTTGGTTGACTATTTGACCAAACCCAATATAATAATGATGGTTGTCACTACTATTAATCGTAGACATAGCAGTACTTTGTGAAATATGTTTCTTAGATAAATTCGATCTACCAATTCTAAAGGAAACCATAATAATTAGTAAAAAATCCATGATATTCCGAGAAAGAAGCTTGGAAGCCCTGTAATATTTTTGTAGGGAATTTACAATCAACAAATAGCGAGCCATAAAAACATCTGGGTACATCCCAATTAAGATGCCAACAACAGTTGTGCAAAATGAATAATTATTAGTATTACAATTATTCTTGGCTCCAAAATTTGGAAAAATACTACAATAACCATGGCTACGGATATATATTGTATGATATTTAGGTAAAATTTCAAATTGTGACAAAAAGAATGAAAAAAAAAGAAAGGAAACTGAGAGAAAGAAATATAAAAATTCGAAAGAGTGTGTTACACCCAAATTTTGAGATTAACTAGACAGCCTTGAAATGTAGGCTCATAAAGGGTAAGATTGGGATTAACAAGTGTTAGCAGTACACTTGTACAAATTTTCAAACAGTTCCAGATCTGCTATCAGTGCTCGAGCATTAGTTGTAGGCTCGAAGATACCAACTTTCTGCGTGGGACGAGTTCAATTGACTTATCGAGTGAAGAGGAGGCAACAACTGGAATGATGAGCTCGAAGTTATGATTGATCTCGAAAGTGCATTTCTTGACGCCGTTTTTTGTCAACTTAAAAAGGAGAGCAATTAAACAAGAATATATCAGAGGATATAAAAGAAGATGAAAACATGATCTTTTTGACGTGGTTAAGCAGTTAAATCTGCCTAGTCCACGAGTCTGTGTTATAAGTGCTTGGGTGTTTTCTGGAAACTTTTCAGAGAATAGTTGCCCAGAGTTTTCTCTCAAGATCTCAAAATTTCAGTCCCTTACAAATGATGTTTCCTTCTCTATTTATAGAGAAGGTCTTACAATTTTTTCCCACATATTTCGGGAAGATATCCTGTAAATCAAATAATATAATGCCATTTAATGCATTATCTGCTACGTACACGAAAACATCCCATTAAACGTGGGATTGGTTAACAAATTATATAATATCCCTTAAACGTAGGGATTTTACCACAATAAATACATTCACATGTAACTGATTAGCTCAGATATGGAGTCAACTACATCTCCAAGACTATTTTCCAATCGCGAGCTCATCATCGTACTTCGCCTATGCTCGGAACAAGTAACCATTGACGAAGTCATTACATTCGAGCTTACACTTCTCGAGCTCGAACCTTCTCGTATGTAGACAAAAGATGCACCAGGAAGTATATACAAATGTTGAACCATGGCTATTGCGAGCTCAGAGCATATTTGAGGCCTCACACCCCTCGAGCTTCAAGGTCATTATTTACAGGAACAAGGTCTGACTGAAGGATCATTTGATGATCGTGCATATTTCGAGCTTACACCTAACAAGCCTAGATTTCAGGATCATAACTCCTCATGCTCAAAATATAGGTGTAACATTCTGCCACCTCAAAAGTAACAGTTCGAATCCTATGACAAGGAAACCTTTTAACTACCCTCCTTTGAAACTGTACCATTAAGCGTACTCAAGAGTGGACACGCATCAGCCAGGGGTTGCTGAATCAGAGTAATTGAGTGCTTTTGTACCATGCCCACGTCTATTCACCTGCCAATTCTATGCTGTCATCAATACATTTGTACCCGACCGTTAGATCAGATACTGAATCTGGCCAATGCCTCAGATTAGCCCGACCTTTGGCTTCCTTTTGGGATTTACATATATATAGCCTCTCATCTCTTCTCCTTCTTCACTTTCATTTTGAAACTTTCAGAGATAAAAAGTAAAAACCAGAACCCATATTATATTGTCCTTGCATGTTCTCCAAACCGAGAATACAAAATCCCTTGGCGTCTATGACTCCGTGAAAGCTTTCTTGCAACCTTTCCTTTGATCATCAATTTCACTTTATCCACCGGCCACCATGTGTAAGTCTCTGTTCTCGACCCTGTATATTTATAAATTTTTTTTTCTTCGTGTTATTTTTGTGTTTCTGTTACACCGTAGGCACATTTACAAGTTTTGCACTAGAATGTTTGTAACCATTCATAACTTCAACCATATTGTTTAGCCGATACCGAGTAGATTTTGGGTTCTTCTGAAGGATGCAAATATGGCTTTTTATTTTGTTGTTATTTTTATTTATACTACGAGTAGCGTGTCGTGTAGACCAATAAATGGGGTACTGAATTAGGGTTCTAAATTTCACGTTTCCCAAAATTATCATCCTTTTTAGTAACCGCCAACTTTTTTCCTGGAAATTCAGGATTCTTTAAAATAAATCCACTTTCCCCTCTTCGCGTCAAATACACGCTCGAAGTCTGATTCTATCAATAACTCGGGTTTCTTCCGAGTTCGATTCCACTTTTTCAATCAAGCTTATTCCGTGGTTTCAAGTATTCGAGCTCAAACTATCTTAAATTTTATCCTTTATTTCTTGTATGCCTGGCCCTCACCCCTTTGTTTCTCGCTAGATGTCGCAGAATTTTGAGAAATGGTGGGGGTCAGTGCTCGCAATTCCATATTCTCCGATAACTCCAAGCCCTAAATCTCCCTTTTACTAGGAATTAGCACCTAATTCGCGAGCACAAAGTGCGGTGTGAGCAAGAAGATATCCGAGCCCACTTCCGGTGTCAAATCGACGAGGTTGAAGAGAGGAAAAGGAAAAAACTTCGGGTCGCGTTCTACCCAGACCCGAATCCTGAGCTTAGACCGATCCCTCTCAATCCCAAGCTCAAAGTAACGGTTGCCTTCATGCCGGGTGATCTCGCATTCTCACTGATGGAAGAGTCACCAAGTCGTCCATCCACCTCATAGCCGACTACCATTCCTACCTCGAGGGGGAATTTTTTGAAGCTGCGCATTACTGGAGCTCAGTCGATTTGCTAGGAAAAATCACCAACATCTTGGCTCATCATGGCCTAGGATTTTCAGGCTCCCTGAGGTGTCGAGCTCCTACCTCCAATGAACGAAGCTGCTACGCCCCAGGGGATGGCCGTCCTAACAACAAACTGAAGTTCGCAGCCTGGAGTCGCGAGCATATGAGGGTAGAGGCCTTATTGCCCTTGAATTCCTTTTTTAAGAGCTTTTGGATTTTGTTGGGCTCGTGCCCTTCCAGCTCTAGACCAATTCATAAAAGGTCTTGTCAGCCCTAAGGTCGATATACCACGAACTAAAGTGGGAAGGCCCTTCGCCAAAGGAGATCCTATATCTCTTTTGCTTGAAAAGTAATCCCTCCTGAGCTCAGGGAGGAGATGACTTCTACTACCTATCGAGCTATCCCAAGGAGAAGAAGATCTTCGAGGACATGCCCAACCATCCTCCCAACTTCAAGTTGGCATTCTTTTGGACAGACGACCTGGCTCCCTCAAAGTTTTATTCATTTAGACGAATTCGTAAATATATAACCCCTTTTCCTTTTATGCCCGACTTTCACTTAGGCTCGAACTAATTATAATGTATTCGACTCTTTAACCAACTATTACCATCCTACCCCCCACGGATGCAATGAGGGATCACAAGGAAGCCCTGCTCCAGCTTCCATACGGTAGGCGCTCCCTGTCTTATCTTTTTCATGATAAGCTTTGAGCCTACGGTCTTCTAGAGCAGGACCAGTCAACGGATGACACCACTTACCAGAAGTACTCCAAGCGGGGGCATGTGCCACTCCCTGCTTATAAGCTTCCTTCGAGGCAAAGCTCAGAAGCACGATCCCCAGCTCGTCTTCACAGGAGTCTGTGCTCGGGGAATGATGCCAACGACGAGGCCTCGAGCTCGAGTGACAGAGGTAAGGTCATTCTCAGCTCGGCCTTGTGGTCTCCTTCCCTTCTTAAACATAGACCCGACACCCTGATCTTATTCCTGGATTATAGAGATAACTTGTATGTATGGTCTTGGGTAGATGATAGGGTCCATGGGTTCGATAGCTGGCTGTGGAAATACCAAACCATGTATAGTCTGAATGAAGTTTGGGATGCGGTAGACGTTCAATACGGGACAAATGACTATAGGGACCATTCGAGGTTGACATCCACGTATAGGGAAGGGACTCCCCGAGCCTCCTCTGAAGATAGGGGGATTACTTAGTCACCGAGCACGAGCTCGGGGAAGAGTTCCAGTTAGTTTTCTTGTCACTTGTCTTTATTTCCTTTAACTATCTATTCCACGCATACTTTAGCATTTTAAGTTTGTTTTCTAATGTGATTTTATTATGCAAGCACTATGGACTCTGACCTCGAGACCATGCTCAACAGCTGCTCGGGAGCCAAGTAGAGCAAACGCCCGAGAGCCTCACAAAAAACTGGTCGGCCTGCCAAAGTCCCTAAAAGGAACGAGGTGACTCCTCCTCCTCCCGCTCCTTTTGTTCCGAGCCCAGTTGCGACCTCCAATCCCCAGGTCAACATTCCTGCGACAGCTGATCCTTTCCTGCCTCCTGTTGCCAACCCTTCAACCGACTGCACCATCTCTAAAGAAACCAGCTCCTACTCGGGAGCGCTTGTTGTCGATTTCTACTCATTCTGATGAGTATGTTATCGACAACGCTGCCGGGACTCACAGAGCCACTCTTGGCTCGGACATCCTGTTTCGAGTGGGCCAAAGCTTCAACAGTCTTGGGGCTCCTCAATGGCAGTTCCTCATCAACACTCGAGACTCCAATGTCCTCTATGACAAGAGTACCGAGCTCATCTCCTCGGTAATTTTTCTTACTGTCATTTATTTGAGCTATGTTCTTGGAACACGTTCTAACTTAATGTTTGTGTTAGGCTCTCGCTGCAGTTGCTTAGCCAAATTACAAGCTGAACAACGAGATGCATGCGAGTATGTCCTATGCTCAGGAGTCGAAGGGTCTCCAACTCAAGCTCGCTGACGAGTTTAAATCTGTAAAGACAAAGCTGGAGGCTGAGCTCAAAGAGAAAAGCTTCAGGGTTGAGGAGCTTGAGAAGCTGAATGTCGAGCTCAAAGAGAAGAGCTCTAGGGTTGAGGAGCTTGAGAAGCTGAACGGCAAGTTTGAGGAGGAGAAAAAGGCCACCTTTGAGATAATGGAGGATGAAAAGGCTCGCCTCCTCGAAGAGTTCAAGTAGAGGAAGGATCGAGCAGTTGACATGGCCATGTACAGGATTTGGGCCAACAATGTCGATCTCGACACGAGCTTCTTGGGAACTTTTGAGGACGAGCTTCTGGCTAAATGGCAAGCTCGGTTGGAGGTGGAAGAGGAGGCTCAGGAGCAAGCTGAGAAGGCTAAGGAGGGGTCAAGTGCAGCCAAGGGGGATGCTCCTGCCTCCTAGAGCTCGATCATGGGCTGCGCCCCATTTAAAATTTTTGTAATAGTTTAGGGCCTTTCTTTTTTATGTCCTTGGGGCGAAAACAATTTACAGCTTGTAAAAGAGCTATTTTCGTTTATTCCATATTACATTTGATATTTTTAATACCATGTTCGGCTTTACTAATATTTTTTCCCTACGTTTCTTAGGTCGAAATATTTTAAGCAATTTACATAAGATTTTTTCCTTTTTGTTAGTTTATTCATACAAACATATGTTAGATTTAAGCTCGACTCTCGATGCACTCATGCATAATTTGCTCAATATATCCATGTCCGATCTCATTATTTGTCAAGGTCAGACCTTACTTTTACCATGCACTCAAAAGTACTCTCAAGTGGTATGTAAGATGGGTAGTTTAGTTATATCTTGCTTTTTCTTAGTCACTTTTCCTTTTCCTCAAGTAGCTCCCTGAGGTTATGAGGTCGAAACTATCCTCTTGCAAAATATTCAAGCCTCGGTATTGGCTTAGCTCAAAGTAGGTTTATCTTTTTCCCACTTGTGTCGATCAATTTTAGCTGGTTTGCTCCAAACCTATTTAGGTCGTGTTTGGTTCGTAATCCATACACTTATATATTTTTCGATCTAGTTATATCCAGATCACACTAGTTCGCGTATCTAGTCGTTTCCAGACACTTTATTATCTTAGCTCCCGCATCTGGTTATATCTAGACACTTTATTTTTAATAATTGGTTACGTCCAAATGATCTTAGCTCGTGCATCTGGTTATATCTAGACACTTATTTCAAGAATAAACTTGTAACTTCTATGTCGGGTTAACGATCTAGACATTTTTTAGTTTTTGTAAATGCTATATTTATGTTATTTATTTTTTCAAACTTATGGTATATATACCACTGATGCCCCCTTAATATCCTATGGGTGTGATCATCGGTTATTAAATTAAGAGAGTTTGCAAAAAATACAACACATTGAACAAGAATGACTTTTGAGCAAAATCGAACACTTTATTAATAATTTTGTAAAGATAGAAAAGCATGGTTACATGAGACATCATTCCTATACTATTGATAGTAAGGTCGTAGATGTTCACCATTCCAAGCTCGTGGTACCAATTCTTCGTTTAATCTCGCCAATTTATAGACGCTAGGTCGAATAATTGACTTGACCTGGTAAGGTCCTTCTCAATTAGGCCCAAGTACACCAGCAGCCGGGTCCCTTGTAGCGCTAGGAACACATGCCTTAACACCAAGTCTCCCAATCCGAACTCCCTATCCCGAACCTTTTTATTGAAATATCGGCTAGCTCGTTGTTGATATGCTGCATTTCTCAGTTGAGCTTCATCTCACGTTTCTTCAATAAGGTCCAGACTTACTTCGAGCTGGGATTGGTTCGAGCCTTGATCATAATCATGGCTATGAATAGTGGGTATTTCGACCTCGATTGGTAACATAGCCTCGCACCCATATGCCAGGGAAAAAGGGGTATGCCCTGTTGAAGTGCGAACTGTAGTTCGATATGCCCACAAAACTTGGGGTAACTCCTCAGACCATTTTCCCTTAGCTTCTTCTAACTTCTTTTTCATAGAACTCTTGAGAGTCTTATTTACTGCTTTGACATGACCATTTTCTTGGGGATCGGCAACAGAGGAGAAGCTTTTTATTATTCCATTTTTTCACAAAAATGGGTGAATAATTCACTGTCGATTGATTACCGTTATCTAATACTATTTTCCTTGGATTGGTAGATGATGTTTTTTACCACAAATTCCATGACTTTTTTCGAGGTAATCGTTGCCAGTTGTTCGGCCTCGGTCCATTTTATAAAATAATCGACTGCGACCACTGCATACTTTACTCCACTGTAACGCCCTGGATAGCCAAGACCACTACACCGTGTACTTATAAAGGTGCAAGACTTGCTAATCAAGTCCTTAATTTAAAAATGTGTCACTAAACATGTATGAGCTAGGGTTAAAAAGGTTTTGGTCTCAAAAGTTTCATTTAATATAATTAATCAATTAAATGCATGGGATCCCAAAAGAAACAGAGTTTAAAAGTTGGATTACAGACTCCCCAAAATACAGACAACTGTCAGCCATACTAAGGCAAAATGAACAATTTCTAGGTCTCGCGTCCCTGCCTAAACCTCAACCGTGGCGGCTGAGCAGCTGGCCATGTACATTCCGCTCGCAGAGCTCTCCAAAACAAAGCTGATCAAGTTTGCCCTTGCCTTTACCTACACCACGTAGCACCCGTGAGCCAAGGCCCAGCAAGAAAACATGATGTGCAACACAAACAATAATATCAAATAGTAAATTCACTAAGCATGAACTCTCATCAAATAATCCACATTAACTATTCAGCATATATATTCAGAGTCAAGGATGCAATCAATCACTTATAACATTCATATCACATAATAATCAGGGCCCACAACTTAGGTCGCACCCTCTGTTTATCCCACTGACTCCGGCCCGCTTAAACCGAGCTCAGTGCATATTAAGCTGTCCTCGGCTACCAGTTGCCAAGCCACACCCTGTGTGCTAGTGGCCAAGCCATGCCCTGTGCACCCTTGGGCCGTTGGTTCACTAATTAGCTTGCATGGAATAATACCATCCTTTCAAGCATACACAATAGGGAACCCTTAGTCCCATTACAGATATTCAACCAGGTGCAGTTTTCTTACCTTTGATCTTTGCGGTTACTGATTGTGAGCAACGCTCCTCAAGCACGATCCGTTCCCGAGCCCTAGCCTCAACTCCTAGTCACAACCAAGATATAGGGTTCCATCAATATTCAGATAAGGATTTCAAGATATAGAACTAACTCCCGGGAAACCAAATTCCACCAAGCACGGTGGGGAAATCAATCCCGAGCACTCTAGGCTAGATTCCCGTGCTTTGAAACCCTAAACGTTCAAGTATGCATCTAAGGGCTGCGACCCTTGAAGCCTATCCATGGCCCCGCCCTAAAACAGAACCTAAGGCCTCCCTGGAAGAAGACATGCGCCGCGACCCTTGCTTTGGGCGCCGCGACACTCACCCCTGGCCGAGCCCTTCTGGCTCATCTTCATCCTAGGGCCACAGTGCTCTAGAACAGAGCCGCGGCCCTTCCCTTTGTGCCGAGAAATTCCACTATTTTCAACACTTAAATCTTTCCCAAAATCATCCCAAAGCTCCCTAATTCAAAACCAATTAATCCCAACACCTTTAGAATGGCCCAAACAACATAATTCAACAGAAAAACCCAGCCTAACACACATTAAAATCTCTTTTCAATTCCTGAAACTCAAGAACTTCAAAACACCCAACCAGCCATGCAAAACTCGAATTTAAGCTTCTACATAATGAATTATAACTTACCTCCTCAGCTGAGCTCCTTCTCTAAGCAAAATCCAGGTAGGCTCCCAGCTAATTCCTAAGCTTCCAGCTTAGATTCAACCTTAAAATATCAAAATTGCAACTATCTCAACACCCAGCTAGAACTCAGAATTTCTAACCACAAAGAAGGGAATTCAATGCTTACCTTAGTCCTGATTAAGTTCCTTGGATAATCCTTGAGTTAAACCTCAAAATCCTTTCTTCAATTCACTAAATTCCAGCTGAAATCCTCCAAATTCCTCTGTTTATTTCTTGTGTTTCCCTTGAGAGAGAAGAGAGAGAAAAGGCTGAATAAAGGGTCAGTTTATTTCTGTGTTCTACTGTTTTCCTCTAGTTCAGTCTACCCTTATCCCGTTAAGTCAAACCCGAGGCTCGGGGTGCCGGAAATGTCCCCGAGGGCAAAACGGTAAAATTCCCCAATATTCCCGCCTAGACTTTCTAACCTCAAATATATCTCCATATATTTATTTTCATAACCCTATAGTCTAAATAACTACTCGATACCTAAAATACCCCTTACTTATCCAAAGTCAGCTGTTAAGCCCTGTTGTGACTTTTCCCGCCATCTAGCCCTAGGATCGCCTCGAGTCGTGCTCTGCAAGCCTTCCCACATAATAATGTGGTTCTCACAAATACCAAATATATATCACATTAACATCAATATAGTCATACAAGCATTTTAATCATACAATTATGCATTTAAATCAATAAAGTCATTCAAATCACATTTAACTCAATGATGCCCTCCCTGCACACTAATCAAGGCCCTTAAGCCTCATTAGCGAATTTGGGGTTGTTACAACTATCCCCTCCTAATGAGAATTTCATCCTCGAAATTTCCCTGAATATCTTGGGATACTGATCCCGCATCGCTGTCTTTAACTCCCAAGTCGCTTCCTCGACCTTGCTATTTCTCCACAACACCTTAACTAACAGGATCGTCTTATTCCGTAAGACTTTGTCCTTTCGATCCAAAATCTGAACTGGTCGCTCCTCATAGGACAAGTCTGTCTGTAACTCTAAGTCCTCATACTTCAGCACATGTGTTGTATCAGAAACATACTTCCGCAACATGGAGACATGGAATACATCATGAACACAACACTGATGGCGTGCTCGGTTTTTCCATTAACGAGTATCTCGATTCTACCCTGAGTAACCTTTTGCTAACATAGTATACTGGTTTTTGTACCTTCGTATCTTCTCGGATGAGCACAACACTGATGGCGTGCTCGGTTGAAGCGAGATATAAGTACAAGACTTCTCCTGTGATAGGTTTTCACAAGATCGGAGGTTCCGCAAGATGTTTATTGAGGTCCTGGAATGCGAGCTCGCATTCCTCTGTCCGTTCGAATTTTTTGCCTCCTCTCAAAAGGTTAAAAAATGGAAGACATCGGTCTATAGATTTAGAAACAAACCTACTTAATGCCGCCATCCGTCCAGTTAAACTATGGACATCTTTTTGCTTTCAAGGGTAGGGCATGTCAATTAACGCCTGGATTTTGTCCAGATTAACCTCTATTCCTCGCACATTTACTATAAAGCCTAGAAACTTCCCTGAAGATACTCTGAAAGAGCATTTTTGGGGGTTGAGTTTCATGTTGTACTTCCGCAATACGGCAAATCATTCTTTGAGGTCGTCTACATGGTTATCGTTACGTTTAGATTTGACTAACATATCATCAACATAAACTTCCATGTTATTACCTATCTGCTCGGAGAACATTCTATTCACGAGTCTTTGGTACGTTGCTCCAGCATTTTTAAGCCTGAAAGGCATGACATTGTAACATTACAACCATTTATCTGTTACAAAACTTGTATGCTCTTGGTCTGGTGCATGCATGGTGATCTGGTTATATCAAGAATAAGCATCCATGAATGACATAAGACCGTGCCAAGCTGTGGTATCTACGAGCTGATCGATCCGAGGTAGGGGAAATCAATCCTTAGGGCATGCCTTGTTGAGATCGGAGTAGTCGATACAAGTTCGCCATGTTCTGTTGGGTTTCGAAACCAATACTGTGTTGGCGACCCAATCAGGATAGAAGGCATCTCGTATAAATCGATTTTCCTTTAATCTGTCGACCTCTTCCTTGAAGGCTTTCTTTCTATCATCATCCAAGAGTCTACGTTTCTGCTGCTTCAGGGGGAAGCTCTTGTCAATATTAAGTGCATGGCTTATCACATTCGGACTTATCCCTACCATATCTGAATGTGACCATGCGAAAACATCCTGGTTCTTTCTTAAGAAGAAAATTAATTGCTACTTTGTTTTTTCTGAAAGGTTTTTCCCCACCTTCACAGTTTTTGGGGGATCAACTTCTTCGAGCTTGACCTCATCGAGCTCCTCCAATGGTTCGAGGTCGACTCTTTCTTCTACAGTTGATTTCTTCGTCGATTTCCAAGATCGTGCCGTCCTTATTCTGAAATATGACAAGTTCCTATGCACTTGTTTGTTTCTTCCCCCTAACGGAAATGTTGTAGCATTCCCTTCCTTCCAGCTAGTCCCCTTTCAAAGTTTCGATGCCAAATGCCTAACAAACGAAACTTCCCCAGCCCTACTAGGGCGGGTGTCCCGAGCAATACATTATAGGCCAATGGAAGATCCACTACAATGAACTCCATCATTTTGGTTACAGAGATTGGGTAGTCTCCCAAGGTCACAGGGAGTTCGATGGATCCCATACAATCAATCCCTTATGCTGAAAATCCATACAACATAATTGCACAGACTTTTAGGTCGAGAAGCACGAGTCCCATCTTTTCTAAAGCGCGAGTCCCATTGTCAATTAGGACTCGGTGTACCCTCTTATTTGCAAGTTGAAGGGTGATGACCAAGGGGTCATTATGGGGGAACTGGACATGAGATGCATCCTCTTCAGTAAAAGTCATGGGTTGTGTTTCAACCCTTTGTTGTTTCAGAGCTCTAGGTTCGGGTTCGTAGGGAGAACCGTCACCAGTCTTTAGCTCATTGACATATCTTTTCTGGGCATTCTTGCCCGATTCTGCAATATGAGGTCCTCGTTAGATGGTCATCACATCTTCTCCATCAATCGGAGGGGGTCGCTCATCCTCTCGAGGTCGAGAGTTATTGTTTTGGGCAGGTGGTGTAGCTGCTGCCCTTTGGCTGGTGGTAGCCTGATTGGGGTTTCAGTTTCTTACATATTTTCTGAAATACCCCCTCGAGATCAATCCTTCAATCTCATCCTTTAGTTGTCTACACTCACGGTTGTATGCCCGATATCTCTGTGGAATCTACAATATTTGCTAGAATCTCTTTTTGCCTTTTGGTTTCTCATGGGATCAGGTCACCTAAAAGGAACCTGGTTTTCATTAGCTAGGTAGATATTCTCCCGAGACTCATTGAGTTCGGTATACACCTTGTATACGGAGAAGTATCTTTCTCCTTTCTTCTTCTTTCCCCCATCTGCCTCGGGGTTGTTCCCCTCATTTTTCTTTCTATTGGAAGGGTTGTCCCTAGGGGGTTTTGAAGTTGTAGGATCCGTCGAGGTTGAGGCAGAGTTAGTGTTTGTCTTTGTAGTTATAGGCTGAGAGGTAATATTCAATGCTGACCTTGCCTCCTCTACATTAACAAACCTCTGAGCTCTTCGATTGAACTCGGTTAAGGATCTTACAGGCTTTCTTTTGCAAGTCTTCCCAGAGAGGACTCCTATCATTACTCCAGCTCGAACGGCCATTAAATGGCCACTGTCGTTGACATCACGAGCTCGAGCGACTTCCAAGTTAAACCTTGTGAGATAACCTTTCAGTGACTCATTTGGCTGCTGCCGGACATTGGTCAAGGCTGAAGCCTCGGGCCTGATGCCAACCATGGCTTTGAATTATTTCTTGAAATCTTTTGACAATTGATCCCATGAGGCAATCGAATGCCTCTTATATTTTTCAAACCAATTTTTTGCTGGTCCCGTGATAAAGGTTGGGAATAACATACACCTGAGCTCGTAGCCCACATTGTTGGCTCACATAATTGTGTTGAACGTGCTTAAGTGGCTGTACGGATCTAAATTTCCATCGAATGGCGGGACATGAGGAATTCTAAATCCTTGAGGAAACAGGGTGTTAGAGATATGAGGGGCGAAGGGCTCGAGTTCCTCATCGAACTCTTCGTCCCGTTCCCGGCTACGTTGGTTCTGCAAGAGCCTGAATGCTATCTCCAACTGCTCAATCCTTTCTTGTACTGGATCTACGGGAGGCCTGGCCTGAACCAGGGGGAACTGGTTATCGTTGATTACAACTCCAGTTCCCCATCTTGGCGCGGGATTGTAAATCGGTTGCTTGCGCCCATTGAGACGATCTCTCATATCTGGATTCTGGAGATTATCACATCCCCGATTATGGTTTAAATGCTTCTGTAAATTTGGGTGATCTCCTCAATTTCTGGTGTTCCTGGGCTCCGGGTTATATATACTCACGGACCTAGTGTCACCCGATCTTTCGCTGACATGGCTCGTTGCATGATTATTACGAGATGGGTTTCCTGCTAGTCTCCTTGTCTCAATAGTTTGAAATCGAGACATTTTCCTTCTCGTGGGATGGGGACCCCTACATTCCCTAGCATTTTCTTCATTCCCATGTCTTCGCCCAACTCACCTTTCGCTATTACAATGGGTCGGTTGCGCATTCCTCCGAACTGGCGAGGGGTGCCTTATTGGCGATGGTGGGTGCCTTATTGGAGAAGGTGGCTATCGTCCATTATGGGGCCTATATGGCCCTGAATTCGCTTGATCAGGCTCTAGTACATTCTGCGTTGCGCCAGGATTTCAGACCCGAGCCTCTGATGGGGCTTGGTTATTCCCTATTCCTACTGGTGCCTCTGCAGTTGGGTTGGCAGCACCATCAGTCCGGTTACTTCTCTGGGATCTCGGTGGGACAGGCTACGCTACTGGTGGCGGAGGTTGCTCCACTCTTTTGGTGGCTGCATTCTTATGCGATCGCCCCCGAGGCCTGTGAGGTGGAACATGAACGTCCCATAGAGGCAGAGCCTGGGCATCTTGCGGAGGCGAGGCCTGAGCCGTCTGTGCTTCAGTAGGTAGTCTGGCTAGCTCTTCGTTGCGTTTTTTAGCTTCTGCCAAGTGTTTAGGCAGTTGGCGATTCTCGAGTTCCACGATTGGGACATATCTCTCGGGATTGTAGTACATATCCTCGTCGGTCTTGGGAGCAGGTGGTCCCCGAGAGTCGGACGAATCACTCCTCTCATCGGAGTTAGGATTCACTATAGGCTGCTTTCCAGGGCGCCGGGGGTACTTATCTTCATCTAGAATTTCCTCCTCAGGAATATTGGGATCATTTGCAGCCATTGCTAATTCGAGAGGCTCTTTGACTAAACAGATTCATGCACTGTTTAATGGCTCTCAATGAAAGTACTAAACTGTTGACGTTGTTTTTCATCAACTTAAAAAGGAGAGCAATTAAACAAGAATATATCAGAGGAAATAAAAGAAGATGAAATCAGGATCTTTTTTATGTCGTTCAGTAGTTAAATCTACCTAGCCCAAGAGTCTATGTTATAAGTGCTTGGGAGTATTTTGGAAACTTTTCAGAGAATAGTTGCCCAGAGTTTTCTCTCAAGATCTTAAAATTTTGGTCCCTTACAAATGGTGTTTCCTTCTCTATTTATAGATAAGGTTTTAGAATTCGTTCCCACATATTTCGGGAAGATATCCTGTAAATCAAATAATATAATGCCATTTAATGCATTATCTGCTACGTACACGGAAACATCCCATAAAATGTGGGATTGGTTAACAAATTATATAATATCCCTTAAACATAGGGATTTTACAATAATAAATACATTCACATGTAACAGATTAGCTCATATATGGAGTCAACTACATCTCCGAGACTATTTGCCAATCGCGAGCTCGTCATCTTACTTCGCCTATACTCGGAACAAGTAATCATTGATGAAGTCATTACATTTGAGCTTACACTTCTCGAGCTCGAACCATCTCGTCTGTAGACAAAAGATGCACCAGGAAGTATATACAAGCGTTAAACCATGGCTATTGCGAGCTCAGAGCATATTTGAGGCTTCACACCCCTTGAGCTTTTGAGGTCGTTATTTACAGCAACACGGTCTGATTGAAGGATCATACGATGACCGTGGATATTTCGAGCTTACACCTAACGAGCCTAGATTTCAGGATCATAACTCCTCATGCTCAAAATCTAGATGTAACAGCATTGAAGCAATGTTCAAGCTCGATAACGCATTTACCACACAGAAAAGATGTTAGGAAATTCCCATTTTCTTGGGATTTTTTAAAACCGTGTGATGAATCCCTATTTTTATCGGATTATTATTTAATTAATGCATTTAATTTATATTATTAATTTGGATATTTATTTGAATTTAAATATTTGATTGTAACTTCCCTGAATTGGGGGAAAGATATTCCTACGACCAGGTCTATAAATAGTCTGGACTAGGTCATTTGGACACACGCACAATTTTGTATTGAGAAGAGACTCTGCGAAATTTCTTTCATTTGAAGCTTTTCCAGAGTGTTCATAATAATAGTGACTCGTGGACGTAGGCAGATTGTAACTGCTGAACCACGTTAAAAATATCTGGTTTATTCTATTCTTTGTAAATTAATTGTTTATTGCTCTACATAATTAAGTTGACGAAAAGCAGCATCAACAAAGGGGATAATTATTGTAACGCCCTGGCTACCCCAGAACAGTTACGGTGAACGGTGGACCGGAAATTTGACTCACTACCTGAGTCCTTTGGTCAAAAACGTGCTCTAAGCATAATTAACAGGTTAAGGCATAAAACTAATAAAAAGGAAATGGAGATTTTCATTACAAACTGCTCTACAGAGCTAAAAAAAATATTTACAAGTGGTTCTCAGTTCAAAATGGTCATTATAGTTTTAAATTTACAATCCCGCCGACCTAAGCGACAAAAATAGGGTAAACCCCCTAGTTCTTCTGAGAACTCCTTGGCCGTGGTGGTCAAGCGGCCGCATATGTACACATCACCACATCAGCTCTCTACTCAAGGCTAGGTGAGCCTCTCTTTCCCTTTACCTGCACCACATAGCACCCATGAGCCAAAGCCCAGCAAGAAAACATAATACTTTTCATAACATTATCAAATGATTATCATTATAATCACACTGAACATAAAGCTTTCCAACAAGCGAGTGAGCATCATATGATTCAAGAGGGAGGGTGGCTGCTAGGTAAGCCACTAGCCTCCAAGTGCTCATCTCAGTCATCGACCCTCAGGGTCGGTCTTGCATTAATACTCTTCGAGTCATTCAATGCTAATAATCGATTAGATCTAATCTCTGTTGGCTTGCGTGATCCACGCTAAGGCCATCCTGACTAATGAGTCAGCGCTATGTGACCAGTGTCCAGTATCACTGCCGAACCTGACTAATAAGTCACAGCTTCATAGTTGATACTAACACCTTTGCCAATTCTGACTGATGAGTCAGTGCAACGTGACCAGTGCCCAGTACCACTGCCGAACCTGACTAATAAGTCACAGCTTCACAGCTGATACTAGCACCTTTGCCAAACCTGACTAATAAGTTAGTGCCATGCACAAGTGAGCAACATGTGCCCAACATTCTATATTCAATCCATGTCCATATTACACAACCAACATGCCTCACGAATATCCAGGCATGTCACACTTGGGGTGCAGTTTTCTTACCTCCGGTTCGAGCTAGAATGAATTAAAGAACGACCCTGAGAACATCAACCTTTAAACTCCTTAGCGGTTACCTAATCATAACCAATTAGAAACCATTAATAAAACAAATCAATGAATGGTTTACAAACTAAACCACACTCCCGGGACCAATCCCCCACTCTCGGGTCTCTCAAACTACTCAAAAGGAGCAAAGGAACCAACCCCCGAGCCTTAAGAACCATCCCGAACCCTAAAATCAACACCTCCTGAAACTGGCCTAGCGCCTAGGCGCCACCCACCAGCACTGGGGCGCTGTCCCAGAAACAGAGAGGGCTGCTCTCTGCCCTGAGTAGCACTGGGGCGCTAGGGCTGGCGCTGGGGCGCCAGCTTCAGACTAGCAGCTGCACTGAAACTCCATTCTTGTGATTCCTCTTGAAACCAACCTTCCAAACACATCCCAAACCTTACGAAAACATCCAATTCAACCCCTAAACCTCACCTACATCACCTCCTCACCAAAACCCAATCACACACACACCAAAAACTCCCCTTGATTCCAACTTTCCACATCAAATTCTAGACCTGAAAACTATAAGAAAAACAGAGTACACCTGAAATTCAAAGACAATTCCTTACCTCCAACTGGTTTTGAATCCTCTTAAGATGATGAACTAAGTCCACAACCTCCAAGCTTTGATTTCCTAGCTTGCTACCTCAACTTGGGTCCAAAAACCTCAAAGAAAGATAGAGAGAAATGGGTGTACGGGAAGGTGAAGAAGCTGCTCTGTTTTTGTTCTACATCCTTCTACAGCCACTTGAAGCATAAATAACCCAAGCAAAATGACCTTAATACCCCTAGGTCATCAAAAGCTTCTAATGTCTCCCCGAGGGTAAAATCGTCATCTTTCACCTATTTCGTTAATCATAATTAACGCTCTCCAATTCCCGCTATTCTCAAAATTCCCAAATACCAATAATTCATATCCCGTTACCCTTTTTACTCCCGGCAACGTTCTAATCATTAAAACTTCCCGAGACTCACCCTGAGCCTCGAACTTAATCCCGTTATGACTAAACCGCTACTTTAATACTTAAAGATCGTCTCATGCCGAATATCTCGAGCAAATCCACATTATAATGTGGCCTTAACAATATATCACCAACATGCATCCCAAATAAACAATTTACCCTCAACGGGCCAAATTACCATCACACCCCTGTAATTAAAAATATGGACTCACATGCATGCATTCCACATCATATCATAATATAATCAACATATACATGCATTTTATCAATTAATAACACAATTAAGCAAGTATGGCCCTCCCGGCCTACTATTCACGTCGTTAAACACATCGGAGAATTCGGGGCATTACAATTATATTTTTTTAGCAAGTGCAGAACCTGGAAGCAGTGTGGTTACCATCGTCGAGGGCAATACTGCGTGTGGTTAGAATAGACGTGGACCATAATAATATGACCTGTCTCATCCTCTCCACCTCAATAATTTGGTTGGATTTAATAAACCCTATTTGATCAGTGATAATTATATGAACATGTTTCATTAGTATTACCCAAACAGGGTTACACTATTTGTAAGAATAATTAGCATTTTTGCCCCCACGAACTTATGACACTACCAAATCGTGCCCCTTAAAGTATATGAGTTGTTAAAAAACCCCCTCAAAATATACAAGTTACTAAAAGTTGAACCTTCTGTTAATTTTCTTCCTAAGTGGCTAACAGAATGCCTACGTGATAATGTGGTCACTATCGCTAATGTGGTATCACCACATCAATGCCACATGTACAATTCAAAATAAAAAATATGAATTTAAAATTTATCTGTGACACGTGTCACATTTTAATTGGCCCAATTTATAATTTTTAAGACTTAATTTTAAAATTATAAAAATTAATTACAAAATATTTTAATCAAAATAAAAAACAAATACAAATATATATATATTTCTCTTTTCGTTCTTCCTTGCTGCACCTCCAAAACCAGCTGAAATAACTACATAATCTCATAAACAAATCAATCCAACTTTATGCTAAAATTACAAAGAAATCAATAACACCAAATCCATTAAGTCGGTCAAAACAAATTCTAAAGAACACAAACCAAAATCACAACCAATAACAAAATTGACATACAAAACTTAAATCACAACCCATAATAAAATCAAAATCATGAGAAAAAATGATAGACACATGACAAAAGACTCAATTGTTTTCCTTGATGCCCTCCTCGCGCCAAAGCTGGGTTTTTTTTTAGCCAAAACACCACAAATGCTCATACCCAAACTCCTCACCCAGATCTGAGAACCATAGAGAAAACCCTGACCGAGCACCATTGGGAAGTCACATCTCTACCACAAGCTCCAAGACCCCAAAATCGAGAGAACCCCATGGCCAAAAAATAGTCGCCTACAAGAAGAGCTTGCCGGAGCTAGCCAAAGTTTGTCGTCAACAACACCTTTTTCGGCCTCCAAATCACGAATAATGCTCTGCCTAGATCTCACCATTACCATCAACCCTTTTCCCAGATCTCGTTGTTTCCATCGTCGATGAGCCTCTGCCCAGTTCGCAACACCGCCACCAAATCATTGCCATTGAGCCTTTGCCCAACTTTCGATATTTGCGATTATGGAGAAGGAGGTGACGACAAGAAGAAGAAGAAAGAAAACTTAGATTCTTTTTTTTTAATTAGTATTAGTTTTATTTGATTTTATATTCTTTTTTTACAAAATATATTTCAGATTCAATGCTTTTATTTTTTTGTTTAAATAATGGGTATTTTTTATTATTGAATTAATTTTTTAAGAATTAATACTTCTTTTAATTTTTAATTAATTTTTATTTTGTATTATACATGTGGCAATGTCATGTCAATATTATGTTAGCCACCTAAGATAGAAACTAATAGAAGTCCTATGTTTCAATAACGTACATAGTTTGAAGGAAATTATAACAACTCGTATATTTTAGGAGGGAAAAATTGTTAATTATTCTATTTATAATGATCCACCTCATCAATTCATGGAGGTGGACAGAGAACGAGATGACCACTACAAGAAATCTGACATTGACCTACACATTTTTTACACTATCCATGGATAATTATTTTAATATTAATAACTGGATTAAAATCAATTATTCATATTTATAGTTGTTAATTAATATTTTTAAAAATAAATTTTGATTTTTCAAATTTTTTGAAGGAATACCTAATGATATGTCGGTCACATAATTATTAAATTGAAGAATTAAAAAAAATCTTATAAAAGCATTACATATGTAATTTGCTTTATAAATAAGCATTATACATGTAACTCACTTGCGCCGTGACTAAGTTTTATAGTAAATGTCAAAAAAACAAAAAGGGGGAAGGATCACAAAAAGGCAACCAGATTAAACCATGAGTTAATAATTAGAAAACTAACTACTCTTGCAATAATATATGCTATAAAGCTCCAATCGATACCTTATTTTCACAACCAAATCTTCAATATTCTAATCACAATCTAAGTTATATGTATAACCTATTTTTTATTTATTATTAATTATTATAATATGCTATAGTTTGATTTGAAACATCTCAGTCTTGCCAGCCAAAAAACAATTCAATTAATCAATAAAAATGAGCCAAACATTACGTTGACAAATGGTCAGTTGATAATTACAAAACTAGAAAAATCTCAAATTGACATTAAAAAAAGAGTGAAAAAAGACTTGAGTAGTAGACAAATATCAAACAATTAGAGACAAATAGCTATACTATAATTGAATAGTGAATAAAATTTTATTAACAAGATATTAATTACTACAAGGTATCATTTACAAATTACTAATGCTAATTATAAAATTCTGGCTTTAAAAGAAGCTGTTTTTTTTTCTCTTATTTTTTTTCACAAACAAAGTTAGATATGTAAATTTATGATTTGGTGACCGATAAATGGACTCTTTTTTAAAGTGGTGAATAATTTGGGTTCATCTTAAGCATTGATTTGTCCTATCAATTGATGATGTTGCAGCCATTGTGATCATGAAACACTATGAACCCCACAATGCAATTGTAACTTTCCAAATTAATCAAGTACTATGTGTTATTTCATATTTTTTTTAACAAATATTCCAAAAAATTATTGCATATGAGTTTATATTATCTACACCATAATATATGTGACATTAATTTCATAATAACATTAGTTATATATACAACTAAAAAATTAAATATTTTTGTTATTTGATAAATGACATTTATATTGTTACATATAGTTGTGAATTTTATTTTATATTAACTATATTGTAGTGTGTGTGATATTTATTTGATCAAAATCACATTCTTAAATAAAATATAAAAATTTATGTTTTTTGAAACAATTTTTTTGTAATACATAATATGACATTAATGTTGTTACACATAATTACAAAATTGAGCTTATATTATACTATACGTGACAATTATTTTCGAAAATATTAGTGAACAAAATAATATAAAAAAATTAAATATGTTATTATTTAAAAAAAAATATGACATCAATGTTGTTACATATATTTATTAAATCGACTTTATATTATCTATACCATAGTATGTATATTTGTGTTACACCCAAATTTCGAGATTAAATAAATAGCCTCGAAATGTAGGCTCAAAAAGAGTAAGCTCAAAAATAGCAAGTCTTAACAGTACACTTATATAGTTTGACACACGATTTCAAATTTGTTAGTAGCCTCGAGCATGAGTCGCAGTGTTCGAGCCTAAGCTGCATACTTGAACACATCAATCTTCTCCGAGGAATGAGTTCGGTCGAATTAGTGGATGGGGAGGAGGCTGCCACTGGAATGATGAGCTCAAAGATTGACTAGTCTTGAAAAGGTATCAACACAACGATTGAGCTAAATCACGCGTTTGTCACACGAACAGCCTGTTAGGAAATCCCTATTTCGTAGGGATTCGTTATTATCGTGTATTTAATCCCAATTATAATGGGAAATTATGTAATTAGTGCATTTAATGTATTTATTTCATATTTGAATGCTTGATTGTAACTTCCCTGAATTGGGGAAAGATATTCTCACTACTAGGTTTATAAATAGCCTGGAGTATTTCATTTGTATTCACACACAAATTGTACTAAAATAGATCTGTCAAATTGCTTTCATTCAAAGCTTTGAGAGAGTGTTGATAATAATAGTGACTCGTGTACTAGACAGATTTTAACTGTTGAACCACGTAAAAAACCTCTGAATTCTTCTATTTCTTCTACATTTTTGTTTAGTGCGCTTTATAATTAAGTTGACGAAAAACGATGTCAACAGTTTGATAAATTTAAAATACCATATTATTTGTGACATTTTAATTTCTAATCCAAATTTTAATATTTTAACCCTTACAAAATTCACTATTATAATCATTTCAAACATTTAAGTGAACTCTAAGACTAGTAGTACAAATGATAGTCTGGTTGACAAGACCTCGATCGAGTATTAGTTGTATGATTGGTGATCTCACTTACGGGAGCTCAATAGAACATTTCATTTTGTCTCCAATATTTTTATTTTGTGCAGGATAATATCTAAGTGTTACATCCAAGTTGTACCCTTTTACCCTTATAGGTGCAATGTCCAAGTCCATAGTGGTACGATTGTAGTATGTGGGACAAAAACTGTTCATTTTGTAACCAATAAGTCTATTTTGTGCGAGTTTATGCATAAGTACGAAATCCATACATGTGACTTATTAAAGTCACTATTCTAACACTTTGACACAAACGGACCCAGTCACTAGTGGTATTTTTGTATTGTGTGGGACACGAGCTTGATCGAACAACTCATTTTGTCTCCAATAGGTGTATTTTGTGCAAGATAATGCTAAAGTGTTAAATTCCTTATATGACTTATCAAATTTACTATTTTATCCATATGACCTAAATAGGTCATTTGTCTTAGTCACTAGTGGTTCTCTTTGATGTATGTAAGACATGAGCTAGATTTGAATAATTCATTTTGTCTCTTCAGACTATAAGATTGAAATGATATGCATATACAAAATAAATGATGGTTAGTGATACTATCTTCATATTTTATGGTTATGTCTCCAAAAATAATTTTAGTTTGAAACCACCATTTTCAATTTATGATTGTTAATGTCCACTTACATTAGGTTCTGAGTATACTTATTGTTATCCCTCAAAATAAGGATGACGTGGCGAATGAGAATGTGACACGTGACATCTCAAATCAGGGAAAACGACAAAGTATTGAGAAAAGACCGACGGGCAAAAAGGATAGGTCCAGGACCTATAGGAAAATCGACCAAGCCAGTACCCCTAGGGGTGGTCGGCCCAAGCAAGCCCTATACCCCCTAGGGGTGGTCGGCCCAAGCAAGCCATGTACACCCTAGGGGTGGTCGGCCTGTCCCTACCCCGGAGTGGTCGGCCCAATATGCCCAAGGACCTTAGGGATGGTCGGCCTGACCCTATCCTCCATAGGGTGGTTGGCCTACACCCCCAAGTACACTTCACTGAGAAGTAATTACTCTCGTTCAAACTTAGATCAACAGGCCTAGCACCCAGAAGGTCACGGGTCCAGCACCCAAGCTTTGGTCATCGGGCCTAGGACCTAAGTCTGACATACCAACAGCGACTTAATCTCTCCCAGGTGTTTCTATCGTACATTATCAACCACGATCCATAGAAGGCAACATGAAGACCCACGATCTCACAATCATGGAAAGGTGGACACGTATCTCCACTACCTGATAATTGTGTGCCAACCCACGATCCCAATATCATTGGTCGTGTAACAGCTCCTGTGTACTATAAATAAAGGACCCATGACTTCATTAAAGGGTCTTTTTTTTTTCTGAGAGCTTTTTGGCTAGAATTCTGGGCAAGTGAGAAATGAGTGAACACTTTTGTTCATCATTGTAATTTCCGAGTGACTCAATACTAAAAGCTAAGTAGATTAGGTTATTACTGTTCATCTGAACAGGATTGAACCACTATAAAATTCATGTGTGTTTATTTAAGATAATCATACTCTGTTATTTATTTCGTTTATTTCGTTCAAAAGGTGTCGTATATTGTACATACAACTGTTGGCCAATTTCACAGGTCAAAACTTATTATTTAAAAAAGTACAATAATTCTAATATCAAAGTCAGCTTTAGGATTTAATTTAACTAAAAAAAACTATATGTTTTCAATTGACATTTCATAAAAGTCAATATCCAATATATGGAAATAATTAAAAGAAAAAAACTCCTATAAAAAACTTATCATATTCGAAATTTATAAATATTTTTTATTTTTTTTTATAAATATGTCCGATTTGCAATATAATTAAAAATAGAAAACTAAATGTAGTTTCTTATTGTCAATTTAAAGTTTGAATTCTCAATATGTCTTTATTATCATCTAATAAACTTTAATACCCAATATATGTCATTTTCATTTGTCTCAATAAAATTCATTTGAAAATTGGAAGTTACATTTTTTATTTAATAAGATCACTAATTACAAAATTTGGCTATGATTAACATTTAAATTTCATATATTCAATCACCCATTTTGTGTATTTGTATTCAAAATTCAAAATCTGAAAAATATATTTATTAAAATAATATATAAATTTCAAAGTTATTAATTTTATATGAAAGCAACAATAACATTTTGACTTTTTTCAAAATATTTTTATATTATTCGAAATTTATATATATTTTTTGAATTGTATATTTATCAAACAAAAAAAATCATATTTGGAATATAAAAAGAAAAAAAAAACTATATTTAGTATCTTATTGAAAAATTAACCTTTTGAATTCCCAAAAACCCAATATATGTTTTGTTATTATTTAATAAAATTTTATAGCCAATATATGGCATTCTTCTTTGTCTCATATTAAGATATATTAAAAATTAGAAGAAACATTTCTCATTTAATAATAGCACTAATTACAAAATTTTACTATGATTAACATATAAATTTAAAATATTATTTCACTCATTTATGTATTGATATTCAAAATTCAAAATGAGAATAATATGTTTATTAAAATTTTCCATAAGTTTTGAAATTATTAATTATATATGGAAATAATTAAAAAAAAACAAACACAACAATAATATTTTTGTTATAAAACTATTAAGAATACGGAAATATAACGTATAAAGAAATATACAGAGTAATAGAGAGAGATGTAAAGAGAGAGTGAAACTCTTGTATGTGTTATTTTAATGGGGGAAGGACTCCTATTTATACAGATAAATAAGCCCTAAGGAAATCGGGTAACTACTCTGAATACAATCAAGAATTAATGCTGATATTTTTACTTTGGGTAACCTAGTGATTCTTCATTATTATGGACATCCATATATATAATTATAACACTCCCCCTTGGATATCCATGAAAACTGTCTCATTAAAAACCTTGCTAGATAAACCTAGTAGACAAAAACTTGGCCAAGGGGAAAAGAGTGCAGTGTATATTTACTCCCCTTCATTTCGATGCTCTTGAAGATCCTTTAATCGACGCATTATGATCTTATGTACCATCTTCTTGAACATTGATGTTGGCAATGACTTTGTAAATAAGTTTGCAAGATTGTCGCTTGATCGAATTTGATGAACATCAAATCACCACTCTTTTAAAGATTATGTCTGAAGAAGAACTGCGGTGAAATGTATTTAAATCTATCTCCTTTAAGGTATTATCCTTTTAGCTGAGCAGTACATGCATCATTATCTTTATAGAGAATTGTTGGTATTTCTTTATCGAGTGATAATCAACATGTTCCTCAAATATGTTGTTTCGTTGATCTTAATCACACATTTTCCCCTTGCCTCATGAATTGCAAGTATCTCAACATGATTTAAAGTTGCCTCGTTAAAATCCTTATCAGGAAAACCCAGTGGGACAAAACCTGAACTAAGGTAAAAAGAGTGCAACCCGTATATATCCCCCTCATGCATATATCCATGGTAACTTTCGTGATCAAATATCTCATATGATTTTCATCCTAATTATAAATCACCATAAATTATCTATGATCACATATTTACTATAACTCTTCTAGAACATATGTGTAGAATGGAATATGAATATTTATCCAACATATTCAATCAACCATGTATATAACCTTGTTAGTTATCATATCATATCAACAATGTTATAATATGCATCATATTTGTGGATATTCATTATCTATGACTATGTTCAATCCAAAATTTGAAGTTTAAATATGATCACATGAATAAATATCTTCGATAAAATCAATTTTCATTTTCAATAAAGATGGTCCTTCGGGACCATATATTCATTCCATTCTCGTTACATGTGTTGACCCTCGATTTGGTCAACGACACGAAGTCCAGTGAAACGACAAAAGTAAGATGAATTCAAGCCAAAAAGACAAATGACACAAAGATTTAGAGTGGTTCGGCCCCAAGTAATGGTAATGACCTACGTCCACATAGTTTTCTTATTAATTGTTGACCCAAGATTTGGCCAACTGACACGGAGTCAAAACGTGGTTGATATAAACGAGTGTATAGAGAAGAACGCAATGACAAAGGTAAAGAAAACACAGTAATTTATAGTGGTTCGGCCCCAGGATCTGGTAACGACCTACGTCCACTTAGATTGATATTGATATAAGAATCAGAAGGGTGATCAAAGAACCAGGGTTCAATGAGTTTCACGCACCTCTGAAGAACGATACAGGTTTACTTGGAGAATTACTATAGTTTTGAATGATTAAAAAGCGAAAAAGGTCCCTTCCTTTGAGCTATCTCTTGCTATTTATAGGCTCAAGGAGGGTTACAAGAGATTGTTACAGATATTCTTCCCTGAATAATCAGATATCCAGAAGATTGTATGAGATAAATTCGGGATTCATAAAGATCTTCCCATAAAAGTTGCCTTGTACAAGGAACCATCGACCAGACTGGTCGCGGGTAAGAGGGCTTACCCTGCCTCTACTGTGTCTTCTGGTCGATACTCTAGCAGATGCTTCCAGGTGTCAGCCACGTGTCCAGAGATTATTTGCCACGTCACCAATGCTGATTTATTGGATAACATTTGCCCCCCAAAGTTTATTTACTACGAACAGCAAATAAACTTTGAACGAACGACTCTTCGGTAACCCCTCCTGACGTGTCAGAACCCTTCGTGTGTTCTTGAAAAAAGCAACCCACCTCTGTCTAATCATGTCTTTTCAGTTCCCCAGAAACGATTTCGACGGTCATCCCGTTTCCCCATACTTAGAAAAAGGAAAACTAATGATTACACTTTTTTAATATCAGAGAATACTTATATAAGACCGTCGAAGCCTCTTCTTTCTTTTTACGCACGCCATTATCTTTGCAGAAAACCCTAAAAACCAGAGCTTTAACCTTCTCCGGAGACCGTTTTCCTGCACTTCCAAGACTCAGACCGTGGGCTTGGATAACATTAATGTAATGAAAACCTGCGATAAGTTAACAAGAGTTTACCGAGTTTCACAAGCTCAACAAAAGATACACAGTATTGCATAAAAATAATAATTCTCTCTCAGACTCCAAAAGATCCTTCTCATGAACCCTCTGTGTCTTATTTATAGGCTCAAGGATCTCCTTATGGGCTGAGGTGCCGTGATTACATTTAATACAAGCGCATCTCAATCATAATGGAAATTACAATTATTACATAAATGCAAGATCAAATATCTTTAGAAAGTATCTGATATACTACAACCAGTCCTGGTCGACTACGAAATATGTCTTTTGCTGAGTGAATTCTCTTCTGGTCGATGGTCGACCAGAATGTAACTGCTTAAATAGTCACGCGCATCCCACGTGCATACTAGTCTTGCCACGTCATCAGGTGAATATTTTTTGGGTAAACATTTGCCCCCAAGTTTATTTTACTGCGAACAACATTTAATAAACTTACTCGACTAGCGATTCGTCTGACCTATCACATCTGTCAGTATCTTTTCGAAAAAGTAAGTAATCAAGACCTTTACAGTTTCCCAAAAATATTTCGACGGCTAATGCGATTTCCCATACATAGAAATCTTACTCCCATTGTTAATTTTTAACTGCACCACGATCAATATAAATATATTACCTTTCCCACTTTTCAATTTTTACCGAATCCTTCTCTCTCCTCAAGAACTCATAAAAAATTCTCAAGAAAAACCCAAAAAACTTCGGTGATCCGAGACGCGTTCGATCAACTCCGAGCAACAACCCTTGTGATTCCTCTGCAAACCACAATCCAAGTAAGTTCTGAACCCACCTTCTCTTTTATGCAATCTAGAATAAATTTCATGGATTTTCTTATTTGGGCCTCCAATGTTCTTGAGAGAAAACCTTTGGGTAATCGAGTTCGTACAAATATACATAGAAACATGATAGAATAGGAATTTTAGGTAATAAAAAACACTAGGTGAGGTTTAAAATTAATCTTGGGGCATAGGAGTACTATTTTTGGGCCTGAAATCGAAGTGAAAATTCTATGTTACCATTTTCGGAAAAACTGGGTTTTCCCGCCTGCTTTTGAGTCGAAAAGTTTTCTTGAAAAAACTTGTCACATCCACTTTTTTTTCCAAACTGCTCGCACGTTTGTAGTGTTTATATTATGATGATGCTGGTAGTATAAAAACTTAACTTTTATACACTAGCAACGTTATCCTTATATTTCTTCTTCTTTTATCTATTGGTCGTAGATTCTCACTTCGTCTTTACTCTTCTCAGATATTCATGCACGATCCTTGGGGAGGTGAGAGGCCAATAGACGATGATCTTCTCGCGGTGTTGTTCGAGGATCAAGAACAACTATCATTTCCTTTCATTGAGCCTTCATTTTGGCGCCAAAATCCCATGACCAGTCCTTCAGACCGTCAACCACACATGGGTCGTGTTAAATACACAGCTCTTAAGAAAAATAAAACCACCCATTGTCCTTTTAACCAACCTGCTTCCCATATCGAGGGTCCTTCAAATGATCCTCAACCTATAAATTTTGCACCACCAGATATTCAACCCAAAGCCCGGCTACGCAATGGCCCTCGAGCAGAAGTTGGCTGGTACATCGCGCCTCCTAGTGTCATATCGGCTAGGATGGGGGAAAATATCCCAAGAAGTATGGTCTTCCTGGGATTACCTTAGTCAAACCTACATTCGATAAAAGGGCGAATGTGCCTGGAGGCGCCTTCAGCGCCTGGTCGAGGTTTCACATTGAGGCAGGGATAATCTTGCCCTTGCACGAATTTTGTCAAGGGATGGAAAATTACTTCGAGGTCGCCCCTTTTCAAATAACACCCAATGGATATAGAGTACTATCAGCACTCTATAACATTTACAACCATAAAAAGTGGTCTGTACCTACACCATATGAGATCAACTATTTGTTCGATCTCAAGTCCAACCCCAACCAAAAAAACACGGGGTTTTTCCATTTCTACCACCAAGAATCTGCTCGGACATTTCTGAGCGATGTCACCCACAAGTCCAATGTAGGGAAGTACTCCCAAGAGTACTTCCTCACAACCGATCTAGTCGCCGACAATCTGGCTTTCACACGAGGAGGTAAACTTTTCAATCTCTAGTAGATGATTGTTGTTAGTTTTTCCTTTCATTGTCCTTAGCAAATTGGTGGTGTCTAGGTCCATGGTACCGACCAGACCCTACTCCAGAGATGGAGATGACGACCGCAACCCTGGCCAGCATGATGAACATTGAAAAGATCATCAAGGAGCTGGTCACTGAGAGTAATCTAAGGCTGGTTGGCCTTTTGGAACCTCATCAGGAAATGAGGGAATCCACCACGGGGTGTGCCACTGAGAGGGTACCAGACAGGAAATCCCCAACCAGTAGCAAGATGTGTCATAACCCTCAAAGCGACGAGCAACGGGAGTGACCATCCAAGAACCATCTAGCAACCCTCGGGCTGCTGCCGCCCTTACCCACCATGGGAGGGGGAAACAAAAACTGCCAAAATACACCAGCCCTGTAGCTGAATCCTCTGATGAGAACGGTATAGATCTCTCGCTCTTAGATAACTTGGCTATCCCTTATTACTTATTCAATAGGGATGGCGACTTTAATTTTATGACCAGTAATTTTAATTCTGACTTCTCCAAGGCAGATAGTGATTTTAGTTGTTGTTCTATAGATAATATATCAACCAGTAATAATAGCTCGAGTATATTACTTAGAATTTCCCTTTTCATTATCCCATTACTCCTCTAAATTACATTGTCTGATCGTTTGTTTTTGTTTTGCAGTCATGCCTTCTGAAGACACTTTTGATATGTATGCTAATGCTGAAGTTCCTGTGAGCAAAAAGAAAGCGAGCAGGAGGCACCCTAGGGAGAGCAGTAGTGATCCCTCCAAGAAAAGGGCTCGAACAGAAGACCCTCCAGAGCCCACTCCATCCAGGACCATGACACCTCCTCCTCCTCCTCGCACTAGCCCTCCCCTCGAGCAGGCGGGGAGATCCCTGGACACCGACTTGCTGAGTAGCACCTACAACGCTACCCACGAGAAGCTGCAAAGGCTATCCAGGCACCGTCATAGCAAGGAAGCCTTTTCCCATCTCCCTCTACTAAAGAACAACCAGGTTATGTTGTCTGAAGTCCTCAGTGTAAGCGTGTTTCTTCTTTTTTCTTTAGTCGAGCAACATTTTCTCTAATTGCCCTTGACTGGTTCCCTTTTATTTTTCTTTTCACAGGGTATCTTAACCATGGCCATAGCTGGCGCCATGCTAAGGAGACCAAGGCCAAACATTTCGAGGAGATTAAGGTGGCCGAGACTAAAGTTGCCAGCCTGAGCGAGGAGTTGAAGAAGTGCCAAGAGGTGTTGGCTAAAGGAACTGCCATCAAATAAAAGTTTAAGGAGGCTTCAGAGATTAACTTCAAAGAAGCAACCAAACTTCAAGATGACTTGGCGGCCAGCCGAAAGGAAACCACTGAGCTGTAGGGGTGAGTTAAATTGCTCGAGGAAACCAATTTTCAGAACCTAGAGAAGTTCAGAGGGGCAACCTTCAACTGCTTCTACCTGTTCTGGAAGAACAACCCAGGGGCAAACTTCGAATATCTTCCCGAGTAGATGAGGCAAGCTGAACTGGCGAAGTGTGCTGCTCGCCTAGAAGAGGAGAAGAACGCTCAGGAATCTCCTGAAATCTCCTTGGCAACTGGCATCGAAGGTGTTGAAGAGGATGCGGGGACCATAGTCGACCAACAATCCCAGCCAGATCCTCCTTCTGTTGCTCAGTGATTTAAATATTTTTTATATATATTTTTAATTGGAACATATGAACTATGGTTCGTAATGTTGAGACTATTTTGTTGCGTAATGCAACTTTCCTTTTAATTATTAATTATTTCTGAGCAACAATTGCTCACGGTGTAAAAACATTTCGTTATGATATTATAATATTTGCTTATTACTATAATTTCTGTTCAAATTACCGAACTTAGCATAACACTTTCTTTTTATTTTACAAAATTTTAAACCAAATTTTTTGAAAAATACCCTAAGTGTTGTAGTATGCTTTCCCTTATTTTGCTCGTGTGTTTACATATTTCTGTTGATATGCTTTTCTTGCTTAGTATCTTATATGCCCCCCCCCCCCCCCAAGTGATTGAGGAGCTTAAGGTTCTCGGTCACTTGCCATGACCAAGTCTCGTTCGAACATTATTGCTCGCGTACTTATAAACAATTATTGATAATATAGCAAAACAACACATGTAATGAGCAAATACTTGTAATAAATACAATAATTGGCAAAAATAACTAGCTGCGCACAATTCCTTTTATTTCTCGTAATAAATGGACAAAATCATGTCTGTACGAGTGATCAAAAATTGACCTTACACTTGTAAGCGACCAGTCATATAATTGACTAGCCCTTATTCATAAACTTGTAAAATGTGAAATTAATACAAGCCATTTCTTTAAAAAAGAGCTATTTATTGATAATACTTGTGCAGGTGTTCTCCATTCCAATAGTGAGGAATGAGATCTCCATTTAAGCGAGAAAGTTTATATGTGCCTGGTAGAAGAATTTCTTCAATCTGATACGCACCCTCCCAGTTGGGTCCGAGCATTCCGGCAGCCTAATCACGAGTGTTGAGAAAAACTCTTCTAAGTACCAAATCTCCCACATTAAACTTTCTTTCATGTACTTTAGAGTTAAAATATTGAGTGACATTTGCTGGTAAGCTGCTACTCGAAGTTGAGCTTGCTCACGCCTTTCATCGACCAAGTCCAAGGACTCCATCAATAATTGATCATTAGTGTTTTGATCGTATGTCAGTCTTCTATGTGATGGTGGGTTTAGCTCAACAGGAAACATGCCCCTTTTGCTTCTTCAAGCCTTTTCTTCAGTGTATCCTTCAGATTCTTGTTGACGGCCTCAATTTGTCCATTTGCTTGTGGATGAGCTACCGATAAAAAACTTTTTATAATCCCATGCCTCTTGCAAAAATCAGTGAAAAGATCACTGTCAAATTGTATGCCATTATCTGAGACAATTTTCCTTGGCAACCCATACTGACACACGATGTTCTTGATAACAAAGTCCAAAAATTTCTTGGTAGTTATTGTTGCTAGTGGCTCAGCTTCGGCCCACTTTATAAAGTAGTCAACAGCAACTACTGCATACTTGACATTCCTTTTTCCTACAGGTAAAGACCCGATCAAATCAATCCCCCATACTACGAATGGCCACAGGCTTTGCATCTGTTTAAGCTCATTTGGGGCTGCTCGCGGTACCTTGGAGAATCTTTGATACTTGTCACATTTTCGAACGAAATCCATTGAGTCCTCATTCATGGTAGGCTAGAACTACCCTTGCCTTAAGATCTTTTTCGACAAACTCTGCCCCCCAGCATGATCTCCACAGAAGCCTTCGTGGACCTCTTGCATCAGTTCCTTAGCTTTCTCCTTAGAAACACACCATAACAAAGGCATCGAGTATCATCTTCTATACAAAATGCCATCGACCAGAATAAATCGAGTCGATTGCCTCTTAAGCGTTCTCGCCTTGTTTATTTCCGCTGGTAGCAAGCCTTGTTTGAGATATTCAATGATGGGTGTCATCCATGTGCCTGTCGCTTGGATCACTAATGAAGACTCATCCATTTGAATGGTCGGTGCCGACAAATGTTCAACTGGTACTATGTTCAAGGCGTCGACATCTTTCACGCTTGCTAACTTGGCCAAGGCATTAGCATTTGAATTATGATCGCGAGGCACTTGTTGGAGGGTATACTTTTCAAACTGTGCCAATAAGTCCTTTGCTTTGTTCAAATAAGCAACCATCTTGAGACCCCTAGCCTGATAGTCTCCCATAATTTGATTAACCACTAGCTGGGAATCGCTATAAATTTCTAGTGACTTTATATCCATGTCCTTAGCTTGTCTTAATCCTGCGAGCAGGGCTTCGTACTCAGCTTCATTGTTGGACGCTGTAAAGTCGAATCTGATTGCACAATGGAACTGATGTTCTTCGGGTGTGATTAAGATTAAACCTGCTCCTACATTGTGCTCGTTGGAAGAGCCATCTACGAACAACTTCCAAGAAGGACTTTTATCTTGACTTTCAGTTTCATCAATCGGTTCGCTATTTGGTATTCCGGTGAATTCTGCGACAAAGTCCACTAGAGCCTGTTCTTTCACAGCTGCTCGTGGAGAATAAGAAATGTCAAACTGCTCAAGTTCGACTGCCCATTTTAATAACCGACCAGCGGCTTTTGGTTTCTGCAAGAGTTGCCGTAATGGATGGTTGGTGAGTACCATGATGGGGTGAACTGGAAAGTAAGGTCGCAACTTTCTAGAGGCCAGAATAAAGCAATTGGCTAACTTTTCAATGGGTGGATACCGCAATTCTGCTCCCACTAACCTCTTGCTTACATAATACACTACTTTTTATGTGTGGTCTTCTTCTTTGATTAAAACAACAACAGCAGCATACTCTGTGACTACCAAATAGATGAACAAATTTTCTTTTTCAACCGGTTTGGACAAGATTGGTGGTTGTGACATGTGGGACTTTAGCGCCTGAAAATCCTGCTCGCACTCTTCTTTCCATTCAAACTTCTTGTTGCCCCTGAGTAGATTAAAAAATGGAACACACTTGTCCATTGACTTGGATATGAATCTACTCAGGGCGACGATCCTCCTAGTTAGGCTTTGAACATCTTTAATCTTGGTAGGAGACTGCATCTCGATTCGTTCCTGAATCTTTTCAGGATTAGCTTCAATTCCTCATGAGTTTACTATGAATCCCAAAAATTTTCCTGATCCAATGCTAAAGGAACACTTGAGGGGGTTCAACTTCATCTGATATTTCTTCAAGATGTTGAAGCATTCTCGCAGGTCCTTGATGTGTTCTTCATCTTTCTTTGACTTAACCAGCATGTCATCGACATGTACTTCCATGCTAACGCTGATCATCTCTTTGAACATATGGTTGACCAATCGTTGGTAAGTCGCACCAGCGTTTTTCAAACCGAAAGGCATTACTTTGTAATAGTAAAGTCTTGTATCTGTTCAAAAGCTAGTGTGATCGTCATCAGGTGGATGCATACTAATCTAATTATACCCAGAGTATGCGTTCATGAATGATAAAATTTTATGCCCTGATGTAGCATCGACTAGCTGGTCGATCCTTGGAAGTGGGAAACAATCCTTTGGGCAGGCTTTATTAAGGTCTGTGAAATCCACGTACTTCCTCCACTTTCCATTCGACTTGGGAACTAGAACAGGATTGGAGACCCAATATGGATAAAACTCTACCCTGATGAATCTGTTTTCCTTCAGCTTCTCGACTTCATCTTTTAGGGCCTTTGATCTGTCTTTTTCGAGCAGCCTTCTCTTTTGTTGTACAGGTGGAAAGTTTTTGTCTATATTTAAGTCATGGCCGATCACCGCTGGGTCTATCCCAACCATATATTTATGCGACCAGGCAAACACCTCCTGTTTCTCCTTCAAAAATTCCACCAGTTTGTTTTTTGTTGTTGTCTCTAAGTTTTTACCGACTTTCACAACCCCAGATGGATCTACTTCTTCTAATTGGACCTCCTCGAGGTCCTCCATGGATCAAACATTTTCTTCAAAATCCCCAAAGCGAGGATCTAAGTCTCTATCCTCACTTTGGGAAACACCCTATTTGGTGACTTCTTCACCTAATTGGGCTTGTACTTCATTTGCCAACAACAACCTTTTCTCAGCTTTTTCTCTCGATCCGCCTCTTCTTGCCTTGGTGATCGAGGAATTATAACATTCTTGTGCTTCTCGCTGGTTTCCCAACACGCATTCCACTCCTACGTCGGTTGGAAACTTCATGGCCAAGTGTCAAACCGGGGTCACTGCTCGCAGATCGACTAGCATAGGCCTTCCAATCACAGCATTATATGCAGAAGGACAATCAACTACTATGAAAGTAGTGAGTAATGTCATGTTCACAGGTACAGCCCCTGCTATGACTGGAAGCCTAATCAACCCAGTTGGTGTGAGCCCTTCGCTGGAAAAACCATAAATGGTTTGGTTGCATGTTTCCAAATCTTACACTGACAATTTCATTCTCTTCAGTGAAGATTTATACAGAATGTTGACTGAGCTTCCTGTATCTACTAACACATGCTTGACCATCATATTGGCAATCTAGACATCCACGACCAGAGGATTTGAATGGGGGAATCAAACAAGTTGAGTATCAAGCTTGGAGAAAGTTATTGATTCTTCCTTTGTTCGAGCTTTTTTGGGAGTTCGCTCCTCTACGTTCGGCATTTCAATATCCTAGTCATGACGTAAGGTTCGGGCATATCTTTCCCTCGCCTTTCCACTGTCACCTGCTATGTGTGGTCCTCCGCAGATGGTTAGCAATGTACCAGCAATTGGAGCTGGCTGTAAAGGGGGCGAGTGTTGGTGTACAGGTGCCTACTCGTTACCTCCTTGAGCCTCTCGCTGAGAACCTCCAGCTGCTCGCACATACCTCCTAAGGTGTCCTTGTCTGATAAGGAACTCAATCTCATCCTTAAGCTGGTTGCACTCGTTGGTGTCATGGCCATAGTCGTTATGAAAATGACAAAACTTGGTAGTATCTCTCTTGGATATATCTTTCCTGATTGGGGCTAGTCGCCTAAAGGGAACAGTAGTGTGAGTGGCCTGGTACACCTCCGCTCTGCTATCGACTAGGGTCGTATAATTGGTTAACCTCGGCTCGTATCTATTTTGCTACGGGTGCTTGTTATCAGATGTCGTCGGCTCGTGGTTCACCCTTTTCCCCCCATTCTTCCCATTATTTTTGTCGTTGCCATTGGTTTTCCCAGACTCATTGGCAGCTTTGGTGGGAGATTCTTTCGGTCCATGGTCATCTGTGGGAGACTTCCTTCATTGGAAATGGCCTCTTCAAGCTTAATATACTTGTCTGCTCAATCCAGAAATTCCTGAGTACTCTGACACCATTCTTCCGCAAACTGTTCCAGAGGGATGACCGGCGTCGTACCCCAGCAGTAAGAGCCATCATCTTTCGTTCATCCCCAATTGTCTTGGCCCCAGCACCTGCTCGCATGAATCATTGAACATACCCCTTTAGGGTCTCTCCTTCCTTCTGGCGAATTTCGACCAACTAATTGGTCTCGGTCGGATGTACTCGACCAGCATAGAACTATCCATAAAACTCCTTTATGAACATTTCCCAAGAAAATATACTGGCCAGAGGGAATTTGAAAAACCACTCCTGAGCAGTTTCGGATAATGTTGCCAGAAATTTTTTGCACCGAGCATCATCTGACACCTTTTGGATGTCCATTTGTATCTCGAATTCGTTAATGTGAGATACAAGATCTTCTACTCCAGTGAAGTTGGGCATGACCGGCATTTTAAATTTGCTTGGAGTCTCTGCCACAACAATTCTTTGCACAAATGGAGTGCCCTTTCTCCAATCAAATTCTATATGGGATGTTCGGTTCCCAACCAGTTACTGGACGGCCTGATTTAAAGCATCAAGCTTGGCCTGTACATCTGGTACTATTGGAGCGACCGGTGCTGGGGGGAAGTACTCGTCATGTCTTTCCCTTCTATCATTGATAACATCCCTCATATCTTCCTCCCTACGCCTTTGCTCGCTCGTGCCTAGTCGATCAAAGACGTTGGGCTGTTTAGGTTGCCCCCCCAACATTTTGGCTTATTGGTCAGTTCTCCCTTGGTGGAGGGTTTTTCTCTTCACCCCCCTCTTCTTGTCTTCGACAAACATTCCTCCTACCAGAATCTGCCTCATCATAATCATGGCCATCTCTAAATTGTGACCGATGACGGGGCGACCTGCTGTTCGCACTATTTCCCCCTCTCCTTGATGGAATGTCCCGATTGATAGGTGGAGGCATGCATTGGTCGGTAGGTCCCCTGGTATTATTATGTCGTGGGGGACCTCTGACCGCAAAGCCTGACTCCACCTGTCTTCTGCTTCTAGAAGGACGCTATCCTCTGCTCGGAGGGTTTTGTTCCTCAACAGTCTAGCGTCTAGGGCTTATAGGATGCTGTCTGACCCTATTCTGCCTTTGCTGCTAGGGGTTATCTCGACCAGCGCGAGATGGTGGTTGATGCTCAGGATCCTGGAACGGCCTCTCCTGTTGAGCAGCAGAGGGTTGCTCTGGCCTTTGAGGGTTTTCCGGTTGTGGCAGATTGGGGTAATGTTAGGGATGATCTAATTGTGGATTTTGTTGTGGGTGAGTACTAGGTGGCTGATCCGGTTGGGAGGCAGGTGCAGAGTGTCCTTGGGCCAACTAAATGGCTGCCTCTAGGACTGCAGTGGCATCCCTTTGCCGGCGGTCCATGTCAGCATGTCATTCATTCAGTTATTGGCATTGCCAATCAATCTCCCTTTGCTGCAACACCATTGTTTCAACCACATTCTCTTGATTAGCCCTCAAATTGGCTAATTCTTCTTGTAGCACATTCAGAGTCGTTCTCAAAGTTTCAGAATACATCTCCTCCTCTTTCAGTTCCACTTGTGGCTCATCCTCAGCCACACCTTGTGGAGGAGGTTGGGTTGGCACATTACCAGAGTTTTGCCCAATTTTCCTAGTTGTTTTCGCCATTTAATCTTCTTGGAGGTCTTGAGTTCAAACTCTCAATGAAAGCACCAAAATGTTGACCCTCGATTTGGTCAACGACACAGAATCAAGTAAAACGATAAAAGTAAGATGAATTCAAGCCAAAAAGACAAATGACACAAAAATTTAGAGTGGTTCGACCCCAAGTAATGGTAATGACCTACGTCCACTTAGCTTTCTTATTAATGTAATGAAAACATGCGATCAGTTAACAATGGTTTACCGAGTTTCACAAGGTCAACAAAAGATACACAGTATTGCATAAAAACAATAATTCTCTCTCTCAGTCTCCAAAAGGTCCTTCTCATGAACCCTTGATTACATTTAATACAAGCGTATCTCAATCATAATGGAAATTACAATTAATACATAAATGCAAGATCAAATATCTTTAGAAAATAACTTATATACTATGGCCAGCCCTGGTCGACTACAAAATATGCCTTCTGCCGAGTGAATTCTCTTCTGGTCAATGGTCGACCAGAACGTAACTGCTTAAATAGTCACGCGCATTCCACGTGCATACTAGTCTTGCTACGTCATCAGGTGAATCTTTTTTGGGTAAACAACATGTTCTTTAATTTCTACATTAAGTGATCATATACACTATGATTCTTTATGCATACGAAGTTTTTTTAGACTTCTCTACTCATAATTTAATCTATAAACAAAGAATATATTTAATAATTATCAATCTACAAGATGATATAAGAAATACTTCTTCAATAGTTTATAAAATAATCAGGAGCTCTTCAAGAGCTTTTTACAATGTATTATTTACGAATTCACATTGCATAGACAATCATAATTGTAATTTCAAATAATTATTCACCTACATGTCTTTAATCCAGACAAAGATATATATTCTATAATGCGCGCGACTTTGAATTTATATCTCATAAGACATGTTAAATTCTTCTGGAATTTTTTCAGTAAGACTTATTTTAAATTCTCATATTACTAGGAGCTCCAAATAAATAATTTGTGTTGCAACGTTTATATGACACATATCAATTCTCCAAAAACATATATACTCCAGGCTATAATAATTCATTTGTGTACAAATATACAAAATTCTCATTAGAATTACCTTTTCTTGTACGAATATTTATTTGTACCCCTACATGTTTTACTTCATTTTATGTGAGTAAATTTATACTGCCTGGATTGCGTCATATAATTTTGGCCAAAATTATATATACATCAATAATTCTCGATCTGTTTAATGTCATGATCTTTGCTATCTCACATTAGTTTATTGCATGTGCCAACATTTTGTATTGTCGACAATAATTCATAATATGATAATTTCCTCCCATGTTGACATAACTTAAAGTGATCTCATTATTTTCAACATACTTGTCAAGCATGTATATTATTTATAGGTACCTATATAACCACTTCAAGGGCTTTAATTATTATCAACATTGTTATGTTTATAACTTCCTTAAGGAGTCTCTTCAGGAGCACAAGTTTTATTTAATGTTCAAATTATCAATACTTTATAACATTAAAGTATCTTCATGAGCGCCTCTTACTTAGAACATCTTCAGGACGAACCAAATGAACATTTGTTTTCATAATTTCTACTTTGTTCACTTATGCTTCAAGTGTTATTATACTCATTTTGACTCAATTTAAATAATATTGATTTGCAATTGGCATACATACATGTATGATTTTATCATTTTGAACTTCAAGTTCTTATTTTGTGCAAGGATCATTTTTCAAAATATTCATCGATCCAACTGCATTTCTCTCCCCCTTATCGAGGGAATATTTAAAAAATTAATACAACATGTAGGGATTTAAATATATCAGAATAAATTAATATTTGTTCAAACTTATATATATTATTGGGTCATTGAACTTCAGGTTCAATAAATCACAATTACGAACATATTTCATTTTCAAGAATTTGTCATATATATATAATTGAAAATATACAAGCTCATAATTCTTGTAAGTTCATGATCATACGACCTTATCACATTGATAAGAAATTTATGCAATAAAAATCCAACAATGATTCAAGAATGCAAAGTGAATATAATTAAATACTCATTATCAAAATAATATAATTTTTTTCTCATACATCTTGGACAAAAAAAAATCTAACTATATAGCAAAATAATTTTTAGAAGAAATATAAATAATTATGAAAATTTTGAGAAATGAATGCACTAACATTCTAATGAGTGTCACTTTTATGAATGATATATATGAAGTAAAAAATTTAACAATAAAACTGGACAAGTTATAATAATTGTAAACATAACATTTGAAAACTAGTTGAAATATATATTTTTATTTTAAAAATGCAAGATATTCAAATTTATTTTCTCTTCCCATATGCAAAATATATATACATATTTTCTTGAGCACCATATAAGAATTAATAATAAAAAGAATATTCTAGTTCTTCATCTAAATTTAGGGAAATTTATACATTTCATTGCATCTGATAGATCATTCAATTAATGAATTTCAGGTTCACTATACTTTGTATTTCACTAAAATTTTCAACATATACATAACCGCTATAAAAGTTTCATTTTTGTTTATATACTAGATAATGAAATAATTTTAATATCCTTCAAAATATATAATAGCATTGATTCTTCAAGAATCAGATTTCTCCATTTGATTTTTGTAATATATTATGTTCAACAACATTATATTTAACAATTTTATCTATCCACTGGTGTGCTTGCTTAAAAGCACAATTATTTTTCAAATATAAACTTATCATTCATTCAAGTTAATACACAGTGATAATAATCATGTTTGTTGTAGCCAAATAAATATAATCATAATATGAATACATCACTTATTTTTCTTTCTCATTTCTTTCCAACAAGTGGTCAAATTTATTAATGAAATAAATCATTCCTTATTCTTATGACTTTATATATTATATAATTAAATGTACAACCGGTACATATTATAAGTCATTTTTTACCACATTCATAATTATATAGAAATTGTATAATTGGTACATAAAACATGTTTAACTTTAGCTAGCAATATATTGTGTTAAGGTTTCATCAAGAACATTTTCAAATAATCTTTGTGACTTTATAACATTTTGAGGAATGTAATTATAAATTACATTTTGATCAATGACAAAGATCACTATAATACTAATTGTTGACTGTGAATTTAGCCAACGACGTGAGAACGTCAACTACGACAACCTTCAAGAGAATTATAAACGACAACAGACAGTTTTTTATGAACGAAAGTAAATAACACAAGGTTTTTATAGTGGTTCAGCCCCGATGATCGGTAATAGCCTAATCCACTTAGAGATTTTATTACTATATTCACACTCAAGATCAGATGAACCTTGTCAACTGAGTTTCTTCAGTGTGAGATACTCCAGAATACAAAAATGGGTTTTTCTCAAGAACAACACACTTTCTCTCTCTAGAATACAGATTCACTCTCAATTTTGCCAAAAAGTCCTTTTACGATCCTCCCAAGTCCCTATTTATAGACCTGGGTTCTCAACTGATATCCCCTTTTGATAGGGATATTCTATTATTTACCTAATATTTATATTACAAAATAAACATTCAAAATATAACTGATCCCTAATTTCGAGTGAGGATTGAGTGATTCCCGGATGCTTGGACCAATTCTCACTGAAGTAGTTTTGGGCAGTTTGACGTAGCTTCTCATGCATGTTGACTATTCTTCAAGCTTTACCTAGGTCAAAGGTGGCATGTGCATGGCTCTCCTTGGACCAAAGGTCAGTCACATTCGAGGCATATTCCTCCATTGTGTTCGATCGGACACAATGGTTGTCTTCTTTGGCTTAAGGTGGTTCAAACCACCCTATTTGACTCCTTCAATCAAGGTCCGATCGGACCTTGCACTTTGCTCCTCGGACCAAGGTGGTCCGAGCCATCTTTTTCCCAGCATCTCCTCGGACCAAAATGGTCCAAGCACTCCTTCAGGCGTCTTGTGCGATCGGAGGAGGTGTCTTGTGTGATCGGGCACAATGCCCCTCTACTTGGACCTTAAATGGTCCAAGCTTCCTTCGTTTAACCAAGGTCCGATCGGACCTTGGTCCTTTCTCTTCGAACCTAGGTGGTCTGAGCCACCACCTCTCCTTGGATCAAAATGGTCCAAGGTACCACAAGTACCACGTCTGATCGGGCACACATCCTTCTCCTCGGGCCAACAAGGTTCGAGCCTCTTCGTTCAACCAAATGCTCGATCGGGCACTAGACTTTTCTCCTCGGACCAAGGTGGTCCGAGCCACCATCCACTTCTCCTTGGACCAGAATGGTCCAAGGTACCTCCTATGTGTATGCTCGATCGGTCATAGTCATCCCTTTGGACCAAAATGGTCCAAAGTACCCACACGCATCATGTCCGATCGGACACCACCATTTCTACTCCTCACTTCATTCAAGCCCAAGTTCACTTCTTCCACATCATGCTCGATCGGCCACTATGTGGCTTTCCCCTTTTGAGTAAAACTTGAGCCTTATTCTTTTTGAACTTATTCGAGCCAAGCTTAACAAGAGGTCCCCTAAGCTTAGGTCCGATCGGACCTACTGTTTTTATATCTTGAACCAAAATTCATACCTCCCCTTCACTTTCTTGGACTTGGCACCAATTTAATTATATGGGTCTTTAAACTGAGGTCTAAGCCAAGCAACCCCCAGTCTAAATACTCTCTTCGATCGGGCGTATTTGGCTTGACTATCTGTCCCATTCCTTAACTGATGTATTGGGCCATTACTAAGCCAGATCACCCTACTAACTCATGCCACGTGTCAATTTCACTGCCACGTCATTCTTTTCAAATTTTTGGGATAACATTTGCCCCCCAAGTTTATTATATGATTTATTCACGTAATAAACTTTTTCTCCAACTGACGTCATTATGAAAAATAATAACTATTCATCTTCATGCAGCAGACCCACGATCACTGCAAAAATCCACCCATGATCATGGAGAGAAAAATAGTCCCAGAATATCAAAGGTCCAAAAGTAAATGAAAAACCCACTTTTTTCCCTTTAAATATCCCCACTTTACATTCTCTTCTTCACACATACAAAAAATTATTCTAAAAAACCCTTCATCTTCTCTCTTGGCCGAAACCCTCTCAAGGACCCCCTCCTCTTGCCGACTTCACAAGCTTCAAGGGGAGCTCTTCATCTTCAAGCATCCTCCAAGCAAAATCAAAGCTCTCCAACCTTGGGTAAGTCTTCTTCTCCATGCCTCTTAGATTGCTACATTTTTTTCTAAAAAAAAATGCCATGGCCGAATATGCTTGTGCCTTGGATGTTCCTGAAGTTCTTGAATATGTCTTGTTCAATGTGTTTGCTTGTTTTCTTGATGAGGTTTGTGGCATGGGTAACCCGAATTTTCCCTTAAGCTTTTAGGAATTTCAAGACATTTTTGGTATTTTGACATAAACATGAATATGGGTTTTGAGGGTTTTGATAGTGTAATGGGTTTTTAAGAACATGAAGAAAACCTTTCATTTATATGTTTTGATCTTGTTTTTTGTTTATGTGAATGATGGAATGTGTTTGAGACTAGGGATTTTTAGGGCTTTTCTATTTGGTTCGGATTAGGGGTAGGCAAAGTATGCCATTAGGGGCCATTTTTTACATGCTTTTTTGCCCAGAAATTCTGGGCATACGCGTCTCTTGAAGCGTGCAAGTTCCATCTGGTTCGATCGGACCTTATGTCCGACCGGAGCCCACGCCAAAACACCTTAGCCAACGACGCCTTCTTAAGTTGTGGTTAAGTCACTAGGTTCGATCGGAGCTCTTGTCCAAGGCTGGAAGTGATTGCCTTTCTCTTCATACCCGATCGGAGATTCGAAAAATTTCAGACAAATGTGTGGTCCGATCGGACCACACTTCCCTTCCTTGGCTTTTAAGTGCTCGAACCTTTGACAGCAAATTTCGAACCTCCCTTGACACCCATGCCCGATCGGTCCTGAATTGTTGCAGCTGCTGGCTAGGAGTTTTTGGAGGCACGAGGCACACGTCCGATCGGACCTCAACATCTTCTCCTCGGGCGTGCTATGTCCAATCGGACGTCTTGGGGACTTCGCGTGAGGCTCGAGCGGTGGCGAGGCAGGACGTCTCCTGGCTAGAATTTGTCCGATCGGACCAAGTGCACTTTGCTCTGGGCTCGCGTGGATGCACGGTTCCTTGACCCATGGGCTCTTAACGCCTCTTTTGGTCATGAGTACCCATCCTATCTTGGCATTCGATCGAATGCTAAGTTGTCCCTTAGAATAATCATACGGTCCTATCGGACCACATTCCTTAGACCTTGGCTTCTTTTCCTTCCAAATGTATAACCAACCTCTGTATGTTAACTACACACATAAGGAACTTAGTCTTATAGGAAAACCCCAAAAATGCCTCCTTCTATAAGCTTTAACAAGTTCAATACTTTAAGTACTTTTTAGGCACCTTTGAGCATTAAAATTATTTTTTCATATGCGTTATATTTTTATAACTTAGACAAAATTTTCCAAGTATAAAAATAACTCTTATTTTTGATGAATTTTTTCTGTATGGTTACTCACCTCCCCATTTTTCATTCATTTTTGTAGATGAATCGCTCTGACTATAGGGGAGGTGACAACCATACGGACTCCGAATCATCCGCCCCGCAAACAATCGAGACTCCCTTGAATAGCGATTCCTCACCAGGCTCGTCTACCGGTTACACTCCAGAGGATCGTCTTCACCGCTTCAAACAGATCCTTCCTCGCTCAGCCTTATATCTTCTCCACGAGGAACAGTTTCTTCGACAAGCCTCTGAGTCGACGATGAGGGTGAAGCAATCTAACAGGCTCCCTCAGGAACACGACCCGCAGGTTGCCCGCAGAGCAGTACAGAAGGTCGTACAGCGTAATCAAACCCGCACTACCACAGCTCCAAGAAAGCCTTCTATGAAATTTGCTACCGCGATTCAGGATTTAGCTGTCCAGAAGCCACGTGATGAGGGAGAAGAAGAACCCTCCTGGTTCGTTGCCGAAACCTCAAAACTTACTCCCGCGCTATTCCAGAAACACATTGAAGCTTTAGGCTTGAGCGGGGCAAACGTGACGTGTCCAGGCTCGCACCAAAGAGCCAATAGGCCCGGTGGAAGGTACTGTGCCTGGTCCAGGCACCATGTGCATGCTGGAGCAACACTCCCGCTGCACATCTATTTCCGGTCTGTAGCAGACTACTTCAACGTCTCCCCATTTCAGATCACACCGAACGGGATCCAGGCACTCTCTGCGTTGTACATCCTTTACTTTCTGAATGGTTGGGACGAGCCTACCCCTCATGAGGTGCATTACCTGTTTGATCTTCGGACCAATCCTTCCCACAACAACTCAGGCTTCTTCCACTTCTATCACAGGCACAGGGGGATTACATATCTCAACGGCATCTCCCACAAATCAAACGCCGGGAAGTATCATAAGGAATACTTCCTCACATTGGATATTGAGGCCAACAACTTGGCTTTTACGCGCTCGGGTCCATTTGAGCGACCATTGCCTACTGAAGAGATGTTTAGGCGGGCCAAAAAGTTGGCTAACATGAGTCTTAAGGAGAAGGATGTGAAAAGGTTGGTCACGCTGGACCTTCTCCAGATGGTGGGTCTGGTGCCATGTGACCAGGATCTGGTGGTGGACAGTACTACCGGGGAGAACGACACTCCTGACCAGTCTACTGGGGGCTTGGAGCTAGTGACTGGTCGGCCCTCTCCTGGGCCTTCTCCGCTTTCTCACAGATCTGGCGACCTAGTCATTAGAGAGCCTGATCCTCAGCGTAGATCTACTATTCCCGCTCAACCTGGGAAAGGAAAAGCTATCCAGGTTGAAGGGGAACTTAGCTCATCCTCGGACGACGAGGATGAGTTCCTTGATCAGATCTTCAACGCAGGTAACACATGCCAAGTGAAAATAGGAATATTTTTTATAATTGGTAGTTAGAGAGTATCACAATTGTAGCATACACTTGTACACGTTTCATTATGTTTATTTCTCTAACAATCTTGTTTTTTCATCCTTGGCAGATTCAGACATGTTCAGAGATTGCGTTGCTTCAAAGAGGAAAACTGGTGATGGAAGTGGCTCTATGCCTCCACAGAAGATTCAGAAGGTAGTACCGCCAAGTAAAGGGAGGCAACCTGGGGGACCGACTACACTTCCGCCATTGACCCCCTCTTCCCTTCCTCCTTCTGCGAGCCTAACTCCTACTCACCAAGGTAGTTCGAGTGAGCTTTTTCGTGCTGTTAGCGACCTGGGCAAGGGGCTTCTTGATGATATTGGCCGTGATGCATCGACGCTTCAAAGCCTAGACTCCTACCCTCGACTTAGTGTCGAAGTTGTCTTGAAGAGAGGACTCGCTCAATTGATGAAGGTAAGCATTTTTCCTTGAGATACTTTGTTATTAGTATTTTTACTTGTATTAACTTTTTGTCTTCCATGCAGTCACTTGTCACCATTGGTCATGCTCAGCTTCGAGCCGTAGATTACAAGGAGTTGATCAAGGTGCAGGACGATCAATTGGTGGAGGCCAGGTCCAAGCTGGAGCAAGCAGAGAGAACTATAGCTGAACGGGACGAGTCTCTCAAAAAGCAGGCTCAAAACAATGCTTCCTTGACAACTCAATTGGAGAAGCAATCCCTCGATATTAAAGAGTTAGTTCGAGACAATGAGAGGTTGATCAGCGAGAACGAAGAGCTGAAGCAAGAAAAAGAGCTTGACTTGATTCGCTTTGAGGAGGCCAGTTTTGACTGTTTTTATAGGGTCTGGAAATTGAACAAGCCTCTTAATCTTGATTGTTTCTCCAAGGAGGCCCAGGCAGAGGATCTTGCCAGATGTGAAGCAAGGGCCGCTGAAGAAGCTGCCAATCCTCCTGCGTTCACCCCTGCCTGCTCTGCTTTATCATTCTGAGTGAGAGGAGCAGCTGATGCAGAGGAGGGACTCGATCAACCCTCTAGAGGAGCTCGCCTGTGACTCCCTCTCGTGGTTCATCACAGTCTACTTTACTTTGTATTTTGTTGCTCGAACTAGTGAGCTATTTTGACATTTAGCACTTTACTCTTTCCTTGTTGACAACTTCAAACTTTTAAGTTTTTATTGTGCATAGCAAAGTTTTTAGATGCCTTTAGTTTCACATGAGAATTTAGTTTTTTAACTTAGAAATTTTTACCATTCCATAAGTTCACACTAAATATACTTCCTCATGCTCTTATTGCTCTAACTTTTTATGAGCATAAATTTCTTATTACACGAATATCGGTTTTTAACTTAAAATTTGAAAAATTCTAAGTTACTTAAGCTTTGTAAAACAAGTTAGCTTAATGGCTATTTTAGACTTCCAAACTTTACAAGTCAGCCCAAAAACAAACATATTTGCTCGTGCTCTTATTGCCTGTGTTGAAATACATACCAGTATACCCTATGTGCCCCCCAAGTGATTGAGGGTTGATAAATCCTTGATCACTTGCTACTTGATCGAATTTGTTCGAGTAGTTACTACTCGTGAAACACATAAAATATACGAACATATATCAGTAGTTGACCACTACATAAATATTATCTAAACGTTGGTCCTTCATATTATGATACCGACCAGTTGAACACTGTCCAGTATATATTTACACTTAGTTTTTAGAAGACCTGTTTTGTTTAAATCATTATGACAGTTGAACACTGCCCAGCAAAAATAATCAACACATATGCAAAGTTTGTAGCAAGGTACGACCACAGTGCGTGTGGTCTCTTTTATTACTCGTAATAATAAATGACAAAACGTGTCTGACAACGAGTTCCAAACAAAATAACATTGTTCAAAATAATGCGACTGGGTAGCAAATAACCAGTTCACAAACAAAAATCTTAAATAACAAGTTAAGCACTTGATACAAAGCTACTACTCTGCAAGTAGTATTTATTGATAATATTTTCTCAAGTGCTCGCCATTCCAGTAGTTTCTGATCAGCTCCCCATTCAATCGAGCAAGCTTGTAAGTGCCGGGCGGTAAGACTTGTTCAATTTGATACGGTCCTTCCCAGTTCGGTCCTAGCACACCAGCTGCTGGGTCTCTAACAAACACCTTCCTTTGGACTAAATCTCCGACCTGGAACTTTCGATCTCGCACTCTGGAATTGAAGTAGCGTGCCACTTTTTGCTGATGAGCTGCTACTCTGAGGCTTGCCTCCTCTCTTCTCTCCTCGAGGAAGTCCAATGATTCTGCCAACAACTGATGGTTCTCCTCTTGGTTGTAAACGGTCCTTCTATGAGAGGGTGGATCTATCTCCACAGGTAACATGGCTTCATACCCATATGCTAAAGAGAATGGGGTATGGCCAGTTGCCGTCCGAGCGGTAGTCCTATACGACCAAAGGACCTCTGGTAACTCATCTGCCCAAGCACCCTTAGCTTGTTCCAGGCGCTTCTTCAAAGTGTCCTTCAATGTTTTGTTCACTGCTTCAACCTGCCCATTGGCCTGAGGATGGGCCACCGAGGAGAAACTTTTGGTGATGCCATGCCGAGTGCAAAAATCGGTAAATATGTCGCTGTCAAACTGGGTGCCATTGTCAGACACTATCTTCTTAGGTAGACCATAGCGACATATTATATTTTTAACAACAAAGTCCAACACTTTCTTCGATGTAATCGTGGCTAATGGTTCGGCCTCAGTCCATTTAGTAAAATAATCTACTGCGACCACAGCGAATTGCACTCCTCCCTTTCCTTTGGGTAACTTCCCGATCAGATCAATGCCCCACACTGCAAAAGGCCACGGACTTTGCATTTGCTTCAAAAGATTTGGGGGTGCTCTGGGTACCTTAGAAAATCTTTGGCATTTGTCACACCTTTTTACATATTCCATAGAGTCTTCATTCATAGTAGGCCAGAAAAATCCTTGCCTCAAGATCTTTTTAGATAGACTCTGCCCCCCAGCATGATCTCCACAAAACCCCTCATGCACTTCAGCTAATAAGCTCTTTGACTGGTCGGGGGGGTTATGCACCTGAGGAGAGGTAAGGAGTATCCTCTCCTATATAACACTCCATCCACCATGGTGTACCAAGCATCTTGCCTCATAACTTTCCTTGCTTCATTACGACCATCTGGAAGTGTCCCTTGTTCAAGGTAAGCAATGATGGGAGTCATCCAGGTGTCGACTATTGTAATCGGCATGGCCTCTTCTCTATCAATGCTTGGCTCTACCAAGTACTCTACTGGGACTATATTCAGTGTTTCGTCATCTTTCACACTTGCAAGCTTTGCTAGAGCATCAGCATTGGAATTATGCTCCCTTGGTACTAGTTTTATGGTATACTCCTCGAACTGGGCTAGTAAATCTTTAGTTTTGTTTAAGTATGCCACCATGCGTAGGCCCCTCGCCTGGTACTCCCCTAATACTTGATAAACCACCAATTGGGAATCACTGTTTATTTCCACCGACCGGGCACGTACATCTCTAGCCAGTCGCAAGCCTGCTAAGAGGGCCTCATACTCCGCTTCGTTATTAGAAGCACTGAATCCGAACTTCAATGCACAATGAATTCGGTGCTTCTCTGGTGTGACTAGTATAATCCCAGCTCCTGAATGGTGCTCGTTCGACGATCCATCAACGAAAAGTTGCCAAGCAGGAACTTCTTCTTTTAACCCAGTAACACTCTCCTGCTGGTTAGGGACCTCAACGATTCCGGTACACTCAGCGATGAAATCCGCCAAGGCTTGACCTTTAATAGCAGTCCTTGGTTGGTACTTGATTTCAAACTGGCCTAGCTCGACCACCCATTTAAGTAGCCGACCAGACGACTCCGGTTTTTGCAAAACTTGGCGAAGAGGCTGGTCAGTGAGGACCTTGATGGGGTGTGCTTGGAAATACGGCCTCAACTTTCGTGATGCAAGTACCAAGCAGTAAGCCAACTTCTCAATCATGGGGTATCGGGACTCCGCTCCTATCAAACGCTTGCTAACGTAATACACTGGGTGCTGCACCTTATCCTCCTCACGTACTAAAGCAGCACTAACAGCGTGTTCCGTGACTGCTAGATATATAAGTAGGTCCTCTCCATCAACTGGCTTAGAAAGAACAGGAGGTTGAGCCAAATGCTCCTTTATCGCCTGGAAAGCTTGTTCACACTCTGTGGTCCACTCGAACTTCTTGCCTCCTTTAAGCAGGTTAAAAAACGGGACGCACTTGTCCGTTGATTTTGAGACGAACCTGCTTAGAGCCGCAATCCGCCCAGTCAAGCTTTGCACATCCTTTATTCTTGTGGGAGACTTCATCTCCATGAGAGCCTTGATCTTTTCAGGGTTTGCTTCTATTCCTCGGGAGTTGACAATAAACCCAAGGAATTTCCCAGAACCCACTCCAAATGAACACTTGAGGGGGTTTAATTTCATGTTATACTTCCTCAAGATTGCAAAGCACTCCTCTAAGTCTCCCACGTGCCCCCCAGCTTCCTTCGACTTCACCAGCATATCATCTACGTATACCTCCATGCTTTTGCCGATTAAGTCACGAAACATGCCATTCACCAAGCGCTGGTAGGTAGCTCCTGCATTCTTTAACCCGAAGGGCATCACTCTATAGCAATAGAGCCCTATATCCGTTCGGAAGCTGGTATGCTCTTCATCAGGAGGATGCATGCTGATTTGGTTGTATCCCGAATATGCGTCCATGAAGGACAAGGTCTCGTGACCAGAGGTTGCATCCACCAACTGGTCTATTCTCGGTAAAGGGAAACAATCCTTCGGGCATGCTTTGTTTAGATCAGTAAAATCTACACAAGTCCTCCACTTTCCATTGGGTTTAGGCACCAAGACTGGGTTTGAAACCCAAGCTGGGTAGTATGCCTCTCTAATAAACCCATTCTCCTTCAACCGCTCTACCTCCTCCTTAAGAGCCTTTGCTCGATCCTTGTCAAGCAACCTCCTCTTCTGCTGTACCGCTGGATACCTTTCATCCACGTTGAGCACGTGGCTGATCACAGTTGGTGAGATACCCACCATATCTTTGTGAGACCAGGCGAAGACATCTTGATTCCTTCGCAAGAACTTTATCAGCTGTACTTTCACCTCAGCTTTCAACTTCTTTCCAATCTTGACCTCTCTTGTCGGGTCATTCGCATCTATAGGGACCTCCTCTAACTCCTCGGACGGTCCCACATCACTCTCATAATCCCCAAAGCGAGGATCAATATCTCTTCCCTCGCTTTGGGCAACTCCCTATTTGGTGACTTCATCACCTGATGGGGTCTTCTGCTCTTTCAAACTAGGAGTGCTCTCCTGACCACACTCCTCCAACATTTCTTCATTGTTTACTACGACATGACTCTGGTCTACGTCCATCTCATCCACTTCCCCTCCTTCAACACACACAATCATGTTGTTCTCCTTGGCACCTTTCTTTGCCTTAGCTATGGAGGCATTATAACACTCTCTAGCTTCCCTTTGGTCTCCTTGGACGCAGCCTACGCCAGCGCTGGTCGGGAACTTCATAGAGAGGTGCCAAATTGAAACTACCGCATGCAAGTTGGTGAGTAGTGGTCGACCAATAACCACATTGTAGGCAGACGGGCAGTCAACAACCAAAAACTCAGTCATCACGGTTTCATGCTTGGGGGCTTCCCCCGTGGTGACTGGTAACTTTATTGTCCTAGTTGGTGATAGTCCCTCTCCAGTAAACCCATAAATGACGTGAGAGCATGGATTCAAGTCATTGATGGATAGCTTCATTTTTTCAAAAGAGGACTTATAAATAATGTTTACGGAGCTTCCCGTATCAACCAGACATCTTTTCACCTTCATGTTAGCTATTTGTACTGTCACTACAAGAGGGTCATTGTGAGGATACCTCACGTGTTTAGCATCTTCCTCAGTGAAAGTGAGGGACTCACTTTCATACCTTGGGTTCTTTGATGGTCTCTCCTCCACCGTCATAACCTCGGATGTGGACGCTGCCTCTAACTCATGATGAAGGGTGCGAGCATATCTCTCCCTCGCCTTGTTGCTATCACCAGCAAGATGTGGTCCTCCACATATTGTATCTAATGTGAAGTCCACAGGTTCAGGTTGCAAAGGTGGACACCGTTGCCTCTTGAAACCAGGATTATTGTTGCTCCCCTCTCCCTGGGTCTTCTCTGCCTTAGACTTTTTTAGTTTTCCCGAACGGAGGAGAAACTCTATCTCATCCTTAAGGTGATTACACTCGTTCGTGTCGTGACCATAGTCTCCATGGAAACGACAGAACTTGTTCTTATCCCTCTTACTCATTTCCTTCTTGATTGGAGGGGGTCTTCGGTAAGGGACCTCCTGATGGCTGGCTAGATAGATCTCCGCTCGGGTTGCCGAAAGAGTAGTGTAGTTGGTGAATTGAGGTTCATACTTCGTAGGTTTGTCATTCGACCCAGACTTAGCTTTTTTCTCACTGCGGCGGTCAGACCCGTTATTCCCACGTTTCTTATTACCGCCTTGATCATTTCCGCTATCCTTTGGAGTATCCTCTGATCCACTTGGGTTGTTCAACCCATTCTCTCCTTTCTCAATGGCATCATCCAACTTCATGTACTTATCTGCACGGTCCAAAAACTGTTGTAAAGTTGAAATCGGATGGCGGTGGATGCTGTCCCACAAAGGACTTCTATAAATAATACCCGAGGAGATTGCAACCATCTTCCCTTCATCTCCAACCGCGGTAGCCCGATTGGCTTCTCTAATAAACCTCTGTATGTAGTTCTTGAGAGACTCATCCTTGCCTTGCCTAATATCCACCAAGTGGTTGGCATAAACAGGTGGGGTTCGGGCAGTGCTGAACTGCCTGCAGAACTCCTTCCTAAAGCTCTCCCAAGAGGTGATGGAGTCGGGTTTGAACTTCCAGTACCACTCCTGGGCAGTGTCTGACAAGGTGGTGGGGAAGACTCTACAGCGGTAATCATTACTCACCCCAAGCAGCTCCATCTGATCTTCGAACTTTCCAACGTGTCTTACCGGGTCTGCCTTTTCTGTATAAACTGGCAACACCGGTGCTTTGTATTTCCTTGGTGGTTGGGCTGCTCTTATTCTAGCACAAAAAGGGCTACCACTTCTATGGTCTACCGGATCAATAACTGGCTGTTTTGACAAACTTTGGATTGCCGTCGTTAAAGCATCAAGCTGGGCTTGGATGCCTGGGGCTACTGCTGGGGACGCACTCTCGGGACCGTTTGGTCGGGCACTCCTATCCGGCATATCAACATCGAGTATTTCTACTCGACTGGTAGGACGGATGGGCTCCTGCCCTTCGACCGGAACGGTCCTCCTTCTGTCATCAATGACGTCCCTTAGGTCCTTCTGAGCAGTGTTCTTTCCCAACCGGTCGAACACTGTACTCCGAGTCTTCTCGGAAGGTCTACTAGGTGGAGCGTGCTCCTTGCCATTACGCTGGTTGGGATGCCGTGGTGGCTTCCCCGTTTGAGCTGGTTGATCATCTCTTCCTCGTCGGTTATTATTCTTCTCCTTCGACTGGTTGGTGTGGTAACTGTCGCCTTCATCACGCCCACGTCCATCTTTGATGTGGGAAGTCTCCTTGCCACGAGGAGCCTTGTTGTGCCCCTGCTCAGAAGGTGTTTTCTTACTGCCAGACTTATGACTCCCTGACCTGGAAGTTTCTGATCTGTGGCTCCTTGAGGGGGTCTTAGAATTCCCCCTTTGGGTAAAGGCAGTGCGCGATCGTACTCCCTCTTCCTCATGACCAGATGGGTTACCACCATTCCTACCTGGCCTATCAGTTTTCTTATGACCAGCCTCCGTGGTCCTTGCCTCTGGGGTGGGTGTCACCCCAGGCACAACTTGAGCGTTGGCTCGGGTTAATTGCGTAGCTGTCTCCAGAGCAAGTGCAGCTTCGCGATGTCGCCTGTCAGCCTCCTCTTGCTGTCGACGAATCTCCTCGCTCCTAGCGTCCATCTCTTGTCTCTGCTTGGCCATTTCCTCAGCAAAGGCCTCCTGCCTCGCATTGAACTGGGCCAACTCATCCTGGAATGCGCTCATGGTCTCCTGGAGCTCCTCAACTTCTGGAGCTACATCCTCAAGCACGACCCTGGGCTCATTCTCACGATCTTGAACGCTGGGGCCTTCCGATCTTGCATGCTCCCTGGAGGTGCTTGCCCTCTTGGAGGCCGCGGTGGTGTTCTTTGGCGCCATATTGCTTCAGGGACTGTCTGCCTTCTCTTCAGGCTCTCAATGAAAGCACCAAAATGTTGACTGTGAATTTAGCCAACGACGTGAGAACGTCAACTACGACAACCTTCAAGAGAATTATAAACGACAACAGACAGTTTTTTATGAACGAAAGTAAATAACACAAGGTTTTTATAGTGGTTCAGCCCCGATGATCGGTAATAGCCTAATCCACTTAGAGATTTTATTACTATATTCACACTCAAGATCAGATGAACCTTGTCAACTGAGTTTCTTCAGTGTGAGATACTCCAGAATACAAAAATGGGTTTTTCTCAAGAACAACACACTTTCTCTCTCTAGAATACAGATTCACTCTCAATTTTGCCAAAAAGTCCTTTTACGATCCTCCCAAGTCCCTATTTATAGACCTGGGTTCTCAACTGATATCCCCTTTTGATAGGGATATTCTATTATTTACCTAATATTTATATTACAAAATAAACATTCAAAATATAACTGATCCCTAATTTCGAGTGAGGATTGAGTGATTCCCGGATGCTTGGACCAATTCTCACCGAAGTAGTTTTGGGCAGTTTGACGTAGCTTCTCATGCATGTTGACTATTCTTCAAGCTTTACCTAGGTCAAAGGTGGCATGTGCATGGCTCTCCTTGGACCAAAGGTCAGTCACATTCGAGGCATATTCCTCCATTGTGTTCGATCGGACACAATGGTTGTCTTCTTTGGCTTAAGGTGGTTCAAACCACCCTATTTGACTCCTTCAATCAAGGTCCGATCGGACCTTGCACTTTGCTCCTCGGACCAAGGTGGTCCGAGCCATCTTTTTCCTAGCATCTCCTCGGACCAAAATGGTCCAAGCACTCCTTCAGGCGTCTTGTGCGATCGGAGGAGGTGTCTTGTGCGATCGGGCACAATGCCCCTCTACTTGGACCTTAAATGGTCCAAGCTTCCTTCGTTTAACCAAGGTGTGATCGGACCTTGGTCCTTTCTCTTCGGACCTAGGTGGTCTGAGCCACCACCTCTCCTTGGATCAAAATGGTCCAAGGTACCACAAGTACCACGTCCGATCGGGCACACATCCTTCTCCTCGGGCCAACAAGGTTCGAGCCTCTTCGTTCAACCAAATGCTCGATCGGGCACTAGACTTTTCTCCTCGGACCAAGGTGGTCCGAGCCACCATCCACTTCTCCTTGGACCAGAATGGTCCAAGGTACCTCCTATGTGTATGCTCGATCGGTCATAGTCATCCCTTTGGACCAAAATGGTCCAAAGTACCCACACGCATCATGTCCGATCGGACACCTCCATTTCTACTCCTCACTTCATTCAAGCCCAAGTTCACTTCTTCCACATCATGCTCGATCGGCCACTATGTGGCTTTCCCCTTTTGAGTAAAACTTGAGCCTTATTCTTTTTGAACTTATTCGAGCCAAGCTTAATAAGAGGTCCCCTAAGCTTAGGTCCGATCGGACCTACTGTTTTTATATCTTGAACCAAAATTCATACCTCCCCTTCACTTTCTTGGACTTGGCACCAATTTAATTATATGGGTCTTTAAACTGAGGTCTAAGCCAAGCAACCCCCAGTCTAAATACTCTCTTCGATCGGGCGTATTTGGCTTGACTATCTGTCCCATTCCTTAACTGATGTATTGGGCCATTACTAAGCCAGATCACCCTACTAACTCATGCCACGTGTCAATTTCACTGCCACGTCATTCTTTTCAAATTTTTGGGATAACACTAATAATTAGATATTCACTTTTAGGAATGTGCAATGAATAATTGGCATAACTAATGAATCATTCACTTCAAGTAATAACATTGAAAAGATCATACTTGCTTCAGGCAAGAAAATATTGCAGATATAATAACATGACTAATAATATCAATACTCTTTAAAATGAAATTTACTTTCTATCATTCTCTTCAAGGAATAATATTTAAATGTACAACAAAATTGATATACATGTTAACTTCTTTATTGTACAATAAATATACATTCAAGTGAATATCAAAGGTAGTTACACCTGAATTAGTTTATTCTCTTCATATTTGTTGTACAATCTTGTTTATCATTATTTCATATTTTACTGTTTTGATGCAATTTTCTTAAAACTTTTGAGACTTGAAAAAATCAGTCACCAACTGCATCAATCATAATACATATGAATGTTTTTTGTTAATGTGTTCATAAATTTCATATAATTGACAAATATGTGAAGTATTCACTTCAATGAATTTTGCTAAAATATCACAACTCTTTAGCAATTATGTTTCTTTTATATATTTTAATGAATAATATCATTTTTGTATAATCTTTAGGATATATGGCAGACCTTTTCTCAAGGTTCTATAATTTTTTTCAATATTCCATAGACATGAAACTTTATTCTAATGTAATCATTTGTAAATAATTATAACATAAATACTATAGAGAAATCAATATTAAATATGTGAAATAGTAAGAACACATACATATGAATATAATCATATTAATGATGACAAGATATTAAACAATTTAATACTATCATAATGGTAAAATAACAACTCACATATACATTTTTTTATGAATAATATATATAGTATGATAATCATATAAATATACCTTCGCAATAAAATATTTTTACCTCAATAAACTATGATGACTAGAGGCTTGATAATGAATTTTGTTATCAACACAAGATGGTGGTTGAAGATTGAATCATCTAGTTCATATTCAATGAATGATTATGACTAGAGATTCATGATAAGAATTTGAACTTACAAATAATGATAGTTAGAGAGTCGTGCTTATAACGTGTTATAAAACTATTAAGAATATTGAAATATAACATATTCCTACTAATGTAATTTCGATTACAGATGGACAAATATTCTTATCCGTTGATCTGTTCAATTCTGGAATCCTCCCTGCTATTAATGTAGGCATTTCGATTTCCAGAGTAGGATCCGTATAAAGAAATAGACAGAGTAATAAAGAGAGATGTAAAGAGAGAGTGAAACTCTTGTATGTGTTATTTCAATGGGAGAATGACCTCTATTTATATAGATAAATAAGTCTTAAGGAAATCGGGTAACTACTATAAATACAATAAATAATTAATGCTGATATTTTACTTTGGATAACCTAGTGATTCTTCATTATTATGGACATCCATATATATAATATTTATAACAATTTTGACTTTTTTCATAACATTTTTATGTTATTCGAAATTTATATTTTTTTTAGGGATAGGTTCTATATACACCATTTTCTACTTTAATTTTTACACTAATTTACCACTGTTAAATTAATTAAGATGTTATGGTCTAAATTTTTTGGTTTATTCAATGCCATTTAGTAATTAATGAAAAATTATAATTCTATTTGTTTCCAAAAATATAAATGGTAATTGATATATTTAATAGCCTGTAATATACATAAAAAAATAATTTATTCACTAGCATCGTATACAAATATAATATTCATTAAAAAGTCTTTTCATTATTTAGAATTTTAATTAAAAAAATTAATATATTTTTAACAATAGTTTTTCTCTATAATAAAAAATTAAATAATAAAATATATATAAATGCTCATTTTAAATAAACTATCACTTAAATTTTTTAACAAAAACAATATAAAATATATATAAAAAAAAACCTATCACATAGTTATATTTATAGAACATATTTTTTTTATTTTTACCATCCAAATAAAATTACTTTTAGAGTGACGAATAAAAATACATAATTTATTTACATGATCATTGAAAAAATATTAGTGTCTTCATATTTTTTTTAAGAAAACTATCAAAGACTAGAAAAAAAGAACATATAATACTTTTAAACATTTTTTCATAATTCATAAATCTCTCACAATAACATACTCTTTAAAAACTTCATTTTATCTATTAATAATATTAGAAAGATTTTATATTTTATAATAATTAAAATTATTATAATCTATATATATTGTGAGTGTTACACCCAGATTTCGAGACCTGAGATTGTGACCTCGGAAGCTGGACTCGTCAAGTGTGAGCTCGAGATATATAAAATACATGTTCTTGGTCCAGATGTCAAAACCTCGGAGCAAGATGGCAACCTCGAAGACATGTAGCCTCGGGATTCTTTCTGAGCTCGAAATAACATAGCATCGGGATACATCCGTTATCGAGTATCTTCGGATCGAGTAGCCCGAGCTTAAAGAGTTCAAGCTCGAAATATGACAGCCCCAACGGTGTTTATCTCTCCCAAGCAGGTCTTGGAGTAAGACGATCAGTTTGTAACCTATCTGTAAACCTTGATTGATGCGATGTTGATTGCTGATCTCGGAGATTTGATGAATCATATGATGTAACACGTTTTGTACATTTAAAGATATTTATTGATGTAACATCCCGACATTAAAGGGATATTAACAAGTCTATTATCCATTTTCCTGGTCTTTAGGGGACGTTTCCTTGTATATAGGAGTTACAACATTTAATATCATTATTTCGATTAATAAGCAGGAGTATCTTCCCAAAATATGTGGGAATGAACTCTGAAAACTCTCTATTAATAGAGGGTCATGAACACTTAAAAGGGGACGGATATTTTTCTATCTTGAGAGAAAACTCTAAGTTCTAATAAAATAGACTCGTGGACTAGGAAAATTTAACTGCTGAACCACGTAAAACCCTTGTTGTTCCACCATACTATTCATTTGCACCATAGTTCTTATTGTTTAATTGCTTGACATTTTAAGTTGACAAAAAACGGCGTCAACAGTTTGGTGCTTTCGTTAAGAGCCTTAAGTAGTACAATCCCTGATTAGCTATGGCCGCAAATGATCCAAATATTCCTGAAGAAAACTATCCACGGCGCCTTGGGAAACAGCTGTTGACAAATCTAGAACTAGAAGAGAGAAGTGAGTCCTATGATTCTCGAGGACCTCCGGCACCACTGACCCCTAGGGACGACGAGGACATGTACTATAATCCTGAGCGATATGTTCCCATTGTGGAACTCGAAAATCGTCAGTTAAGAAAATAGTTGGCTGAGGCCAAGAAGTGTAATGAAGAACTAGCTAGATTGGCTGTGGAGGCACAGGCGGCTCAGCCTCAACCTTCGTCTGAGGCCCAGGTCCCTCCTCCACGGGATGTTCATGTTCCTCCCCGTAGACCTCATGGGCGACCTCACAAAAATGCCGCCACAAGAAGAACGGAGCAACCTCTGCAACCGGCAGAACAACTTGCCCTTTGAGGCCCCGAAGAAACACCCGAACTAGAGCTCCGGTTAACTCAACTGCTAAGTTACCAGCTGAAACTGGGAATAACCGAGCCCCTGGAGAGGCTCAGACTCAGAATCCTGGTAACACACAGAATGTTACCGAGCCGGCACAGGCGAACTTGGGACCATCCAGACCCCGAAATGGGTGGCAGCCACCATCACCCATACGGTTCCCTCCATCACCAATAAGATATCCCTCACTGCCTCGGAGAAACACACAACCGACTCAGGGTGATAAGGAAAGGCGAGCTGGATGGAAGCAGGGGAATGGAGAAACTACTGGAGAACGGGGAGGCGCCCAGTCTACGAGAAGCCAAATGTCTCGGTCTCGCACTGCAGAGACGAGGTAGCCTGAAAGGAATCCATCTCGAAACAATTATGCAACGAGCCTCACCAGCGACGACTTAGGAGACACCAGATTAGTCAGTATGTATGATCAAGGATGTTGAAATACTGGGAACCAAAGGAACCACCCTGACCTGCGGGAACACCTGAATCAAAATTGGGGTAGTGGTAATCCCTCAAACCCAGACTTGAGAGATCACCTAAATGGACGCAAGGATCCCATGCGAAGGCGCGAGCCTGGAATTGTGATCAACAATAACCAATTTCAGGCGAGACCCTCCGTGGATCCAGTTCAGGAAAAAATTGATCAACTGGAAAGAACATTTAGCCTCTTACAGAATGAGCGAGGTCGGAATTGGGACAAAGATTCTGATGAGGAGCTCGAACCATTTGCTCCCCACATTTCCAACACTCCGTTTCCTCAGGGGTTTCGGATTCCTCATGTCCCACCTTTTGAAGGGAAATCTGACCCATACAGTCACTTAAGTACATTCAACACTATTATGAGGGCAAGTAATGTGGGTTACGAGCTCAGATGCATGTTGTTCCCAGCATTCAATCACTTCTTGGGATCAGCTGTTAAGGGATTTCAAGAAGCAATTTAGAGCCATGATCGAGATAAGGCCCGAGGCATCGACCCTGACCAACGTCTGGCAACATCCAAATGAAATGCTGAAAAGCTATCTTACAAGATTTAATCTGGAAGTCGCCTGAGCTCGTGATGTAGATGACAGCAGTCATTTAATGGCTGTCCAAGCTGTGGTAATTCCGAGAAGTCCCCTCTGGGAAGATATGCAAAGGAAGCCTGTGAGGTCCATAACCGAGTTTAATAGACGAGCTCAGAGGTTTTTCAATGTAGAAGAGGCGAGGTCGACATTGAATATGACCTCTGAGCCCATAACTACAACGACAAACGTAAACTCTGCCTCAATCTCGGCGGACCCATCAACCTCGAAACCCCCTACAGAAAACCCTTCCAAAAGAAAGAAGAATGAAGGAAATAACCCCGAGGCAGAAGGGGGAAAGAAGAAGAAAGGGGAAAGGTATTTCTCCGTGTACAAGGTGTACACTGAGTTCAATGAGTCTCGGGAGAATATTTACCTGGCTAATGAAAACCAAGTCCCTTTCAAGCATCCAGACCCCATGAGAAACCAAAAGTCCAAGAGAGACTCTAGTAAATACTGTCGATTTCAAAGAGATATTGGGCACACTACTTATGAGTGCAGGTAACTGAAGGACGAGATCGAAGGTTTGATCTCGAGAGGATACTTCAGGCAGTATGTCAGGAACCAGAACAACAATCAGGCTTCTACCAACCAGAGTACAGCTGCACTGCCGCCTGCCCAAAACAACAATTCATGGGCTAGGGAAGAAGAGAGACACCCTCCGATTGATAGAGAAGATGTGGTACCCATCTCGGGCGGGCCTCACCTCGCAAGATCGGGCAAGAACACCCAAAAGTGATATGTGAACGAGCTAAAACTGGGGACGGGTCCCCTTATGAACCCGAACCCAGAGCTCCAAAGTACCAAAAGGTTGAATCTCAGCCTATAATCTTTATTGAGGATGATGCGTCCCATGTTCAGTTTCCTCACAACGACCCACTGGTCATCACTCTTCAGCTCGCGAACAAGAGGGTTCACCGAGTTCTTATTGATAATGGGAGCTCAGTGAACATTCTCTATAAGGCCACCTAAGAAAAGATGGGACTCACGCTTCGTGACCTAAAAGCTTGTGCAATGACGCTATACGGTTTTTCAGGAGAAGGGATTGCCTGTATGGGGTCCATTGAACTCCCTGTGACCTTAGGAGACTACCCAGTCTCAACAACCAAGATGATGGAGTTCGTAGTAGTGGACCTGCCATCGGCCTACAACGTGCTGCTCGGGAGACCCGCCCTAGTAGGGCTGGGGGCAGTCTCGTCTGTAAGGCACTTGGCCATCAAGTTCCCGACTTCTAGTGGCATTGGGACATTGAAGGGAGACTAATTAGCTAGAAGGGAATGCTATAGCATTTCCATAAGAGGAAAGAAGCAGACGAGCGCACAAGCGCTCATCATTATTAAGATCAAAGACAAGACAGTCTTTGAGATAGATGAAGAAATCGATCCAAGAATAGAGGAAAGAGCTGATCTCGAACCATTGGAAGAGCTCAAAGAAATCAGGCTCGAAGAAGCAGACCCCCCGAAAACAGTAAAGGTCGGGAAAAACCTCCCCGAAGAAACCAAATAGCAATTAATTTGTTTTTTGAAGAAGAACCAGGATGTCTTCGCATGGTCACATTCGGACATGATAGGGATAAGTGAAAATGTGGTGAGTCACGCATTGAACATCGACAAAAGCTTCCCGCTGAAGCAGCAAAAGCGAAGACTACTGGATGACGATAGGAAGAAGGCCCTTAAAGAGGAAGTCGACAGATTAAAGGCAAACCGATTCATCAGGGATGCTTTTTACCCTGATTGGGTAGCCAACCTAGTACTAGTCCCGAAGCCTAACGGGACATGGCAGACCTGTATTGACTACTCAGACCTCAACAAGGCCTGTCCTAAGGATTGCTTCTCTTTACCTCAGATCGACCAGCTCGTGGATGCCACGACCGGGCATGGACTCATGTGATTCATGGATGCCTATTCTGGATATAACCAGATTGCCATGCATGCCCCTGACCAAGAGCATATGAGTTTCATAACAGAGAAAGGGTTGTATTGTTATAACGTCATGCCATTCAGGCTCAAAGATGTTGGAGCCACTTACCAGCGACTCGTGAACATGATGTTCTCCGAACAAATAGGTAATAACATGGCAGTTTATGTTGACGATATGTTAGTTAAATCTGAACTTAACAATAACCATGTGGATGACCTCGTGCTACGGAGATATAACATGAAACTCAACCCTCAGAAGTGCTCTTTTGGAGTATCTTCAGGAAAATTCCTGGGATTCATTGTAAATGCTCGGGGAATATAAGCTAATCTAGATAAAATCCAGGCTCTGATTGATATGCCCTCACCTCGAAAGCATAAGGATGTCCAAAATTTGACTGGCAAGATGGTGGCGCTAAGTAGGTTTATCTCGAAATCTACGGACCGCTGTCTTCCATTTTTCAACCTTTTAAAGGGAGGCAAGAAATTCAAATGGACAAAGGAATGCAAGTTGGCTTTTCAAGAGCTCAAGAAACACCTTGCAGAGCCCCCCATATTGTCAAAACCCATTACGGGAGAAGTCCTATACATGTACCTTGCTACGACCGAGCACGCCATAAGCGCGGTACTCGTACGGGATGAAGAAAAGGTGAAAAGACCCATATATTATGTCAATAAAAGGTTACTGGGGGCAGAATCAAGATATCCCTTAATGGAGAAGTTAGCTTTCAGCCTAATTCACTCATCTCAAAAGCTTCGACCCTATTTTCAGGCGCACCCCATCCATGTACTTACCGATCAACCACTAAGACAAGTCCTATCCAAGCCAGAAGCCTCAGGTTGACTGCTTAAATGGGTCGTTGAACTCGGAAAATTCGAGATCACTTATCATCCAAGGATGACCATAAGAGGACAGGCCTTGGTAGACTTCATAGTGGAGTGCACTGGCGTGGCCAACAACAAAGTTATAACCCCGGCCCGCGAGCTGTGGAAACTTTATGTTGACGGGTCTTCTAATGAAAACGGATCGGGAGCAGGAGTAATTTTGATCACCCCAGCAAGAAGCCAATTTCATTATGCCTTAAGATTTGACTTCGACGTGTCGAATAACGAAGCTGAATATGAGGCTCTACTGGCAGGACTCCATATAGCCAAGGAACTCAAAGCCAAAGTGATACATTGCTACAGTGACTCCCAGTTGGTGGTTAATCAAATTTTAGGAGAATACCAGGCTCGTGGTACGAGAATGGCAGCATATTTAGAAAAGGCAAAATCAGCACTGGGGCATTTCGAGTTCTATGTGATAGAACAGGTCCCCCGAGAGCAGAACTCGAATGTGAATGCCTTAACCAGGCTTGCAACCTCCACTGAGACTAGCGAGCTGAATGTCATGCCAATCGGACATCTCACGACGCCCAGCATTCATGAGCCTGAGCAGAAGGATGTTTGCATGATCAACTCCGAGCCAACTTGGATGACTCCGATAGTTGAATACCTTGAGACCGGCATTCTCCCAGAAGAATGGACCAAGGCCCGAAAACTAATGTATCAGATCCCAAGGTATACCATTATTGATGGAAAGTTGTATAGAAGAGGACATTCCATGCCGCTACTCCAATGTGTGTCCCCACCCGAAGCTAAGAAAATCTTAGAGGAAATTCATGAAGGGTTCTGTGGAGACCATGCTGGGGGGCATAGCCTATCCAAGAAGATCATACGATAGGGGTACTTCTGGCCTACCATCAAAACAGATTCGTTTGACTACGTTAAGAGGTGTGATAAGTGCCAGCGGTTCACCACAATTCCCGAGCTCCACCCTCCTAGCTAACTATGATGACCTCCCCGTGGCCATTTGTGGTCTGGGGAATCGACCTCATAGGCTCACTGCCGACTGGCAAGGGCGGAGTAAAATACGTAGTAGTCGTCGTAGATTACTTCACGAAGTGGACTGAAGCCGAACCTTTGGCAACAATAACCTCGAAGAAAGTCCTTGACTTCGTAGTGAAAAACATCATATGTCGATATGGGATGCCAAGGAAGAATGTGTCCGATAACGGTACTCAATTCAACAGCGATCTATTTACCAACTTTTGCACAAAAAAAAAAGGGATAATAAAGAGCTTATCATCGGTGGCCTATCCCCAGGCGAATGGCCAGGTCGAAGCTGTAAATAAGACCCTAAAGAGTTTACTGAAGAAAAAGTTGGAAGAAGCTAAAGGAAGATGGCCCGAAGAATTGCCCCAAGTTCTATGGGCATATAGAACCACGGCCCGTACATCAACAGGACATACCCCATTTTCTCTAGTGTATGGTTGCGAGGCTATGTTGCCAATCGAGGTCGAAATTCTCATAATTCAAACCCTCGCTTATGACGAAACCTTGAACCACTCTCAACTCGAAGAAACTCTGGACCTGATCGAAGAAAGAAGGAACAAAGCTCAATTAAAAAATGTTGCATACCAACAACGAGCTACCCAGTACTTCAACAAAAGAGTTCGAAATAGAAAATTCAGCGTAGGAGATTTGGTGCTGAGGCGTGTATTCTTGGCAACACGGGATCCCGCAGCTGGCGTACTCGGGAAAAATTGGGAAGGACATTATCAGATAGAATCACTCATCCGACCCGGCGTATATAAGTTGGCAAGATTGAATGGAAGTTTGGTCCCATGAGCATGGAATGGCGAACACCTACGACCTTACTATCAATAGTATAGGAAGGATGTCGCCTATAACCATGCTTGTTTGTCTGTACTATTTTTCTATTTTTGGATTATTTGAATAAAGTTTGATTTCGTTTTAATATGCTGTATTTTTTGCAATCTCTCCTAATTGAATAGCCTATGATCACAATCATAGGATATTAAGGGGGCATTAGTGGTACATATACCATCGGCTTAAAAAAATAAAATAGCATATACGAAAAATATACAAGTGTTTGGATATAACCAAATGCGCGAGCAAAAGAGCTAAGATAGTTTGGATATAACCAAACTATCAAAAATATACAAGTGTTTGGATATAACCAAATGTGCGAGCTAAGATAGTTTGGATATAACCAAACTATAAAAAACATACAAGTATTTGGACGTAACCAAATTATCAAAAGTTAAATATGTTTTGATATAACCAAATATGCAAACCAGATGAATAATATAAGTGTATGGATTACAAACCAAGCACGACCTTAATAGGTTTGGAACAAACCAGCTAAAACTAATCGACGGTAAGTTGGAGCATAAACCTACTTCGCATTAAGTCGAGATCAAGGCTAGAGTATCTTGCAAAACGATAGTTTTGATCTCATAACCTCGGGGAGCTACCCGAGGATGAGAAAAAGTAACTAAAAAAGTAAGATATAACTAAACCATTTGTATTACACACCATATAAGTACTTTCGGGTGCATGGTAAAAGTAATCACCTACCTTGATAAAATAACGAGATCGGAAACGGATATTTCGAGCAAACTGTGCATGAATGCATTGAACCTCGAGCTTAAATCAAAATTATGTTTGTATGAATAAACAGGCATATATGACACTTTAATATAAAATGCGCAAAATATTTCAACCCAAGAAATGTAAAGCAAATGTATTAAAATAAAGTCAAAAAATGATATCTCAAAAGGCAGCTCTTTCACGAGCTGTAAAATTGTCTTGGCCTCGGGGGCATAAGAAACAAAGATCAATCATAAAAAATTGTTAAAAGAAATTAAGAGGGACGTAGCCCTGAGGCAAGATTTAAGAAGAAGGAGCAGTCTCCTTGGCCTTCTCAGTATCGGCATCACCCTTGGCTCCCTCTGCCTCATCCCGAGTAGTCTCCTCCTCATCAAGCCGAGCTTGCCATTTAGCCACGAACTTTGCTTCAAGAGGGCCTAAGAAGCTAGTGTCGAGGTCGACATTGTTGGCCTAGATTCTGTACATGGCTATGTCGACTGCCCGGTCCTTCTTCTCCTTAAACTCTTCAAGAAGGCGAGCCTTTTCACCCTCTGTGATCTCGAAAGTGACGGTCTTCTCTTATTCAAGCTTGGCATTGATCTCCTTGACTCGAGCATTCTCTTTCTCAAGCTCCGCGAGCCGGGCATTCAGCTTTTCAAGCTCGGATGTCTTGGCCTCTAGCTCCTCAGCTCCTGCCTCCACCTTTACTTTTGTTGCCTTGAGCTCGTTACTCAGTTTGAGCTGAAGATCCTTTGCCTCCTGAGCAAGAGACATGCTCGAATGGACCTCATTGTTCAACTTAATTAAGCTGAGCAGAGACAGCAAGAGTCTGGCATACAAAGAAATCAAATTAGCATATGGACCAAGTGTAAATACAGCTAATAGCAAGAGAAGATAGGTTACCGCAACATGGAGTTCGATGCTCTTCTCGTAAAGAATGTTGCAGTCCTGGGCATTGTTCAGAAACTTCCAGTGAGGAGCATCGAAGCTGCCAAAACTCTGACCCACCCGAGACAGAACGTCTGAGCCTAGTGTAGCCCAGTGGGGTCCAGCTGCGTTTTCTATCACATACTCATCAACATGAGTAGAAATCGAGAGCAGCAGTGTCTTTGAGGACGAGGGTTTCTTCGGAGGTGGGCCACCTATGGGATTGACCTAGGGTGCAAGAGGAACATGAGGCAAGGTCGAGGAGGAAGTCTCGGCCTGAGCAGGTGGACTCAAAGTTGTGCTTGGAGTAACCGGAGTTGGGGGAGGTTGCGTTTTCTCGGTCCTCTTAAGGACCTTAGCAGGCCGGTCTGTTTTTCGCAACCCCCTTGGGCGCTTACTCCTCTTGGCTCCGCCACTAACCAGAATGTTGTCAAGGTCGGAGTCCATCTCACCTGCACATTTACACCACATTATGAGTTATCCCAAAACAAAATAAATTAACATGATGCAGACAGACAAGGGATAAAAAGACAAGTGGAGAGAAACCTAACTGGAACTCTCCCCCGAGCTTGTGCTCGGCGACCACGAAATTCCCCCATCTTCCGAAGAGGCGGGGGGAGTACCTTCCCTATAGGTGGAAGTCAACCTCGAAAGGTCCCTATAGTCGTTAGTCTCATATTAGACGGCTATTTCGTCCCATACCTCGTTCAGGCTATACATGGTGTCGTATTTCCCGAGCCAGCTATCGAACCTATGTACCCTCTCATTTACCCAAGACCATACATAGAAATGGTTCCTATTGTCCTCGCACAATATTAACCTATTAGGTTTATGTTTTAGTAATGAGGGAGACCACAAATCTGAGCTAAGGATGACTGTACCTTGTTCATCCGAGCCCGAGCTCGAGGCCTCATCGTTGGCCTCATTCCCCGATTGCGGACTCTTGTGATGTTGGGCTAGAGATGGAGGCCTCTCATTTCTCCTTGGGGGAAGGTTGCCGGTTGGTAGAGGCACGAGCTCCCACTGGTCATACTTCTTATTGGACCAGTCAGATGTAGACTGATCCTCCCCCAAGAGATTGCACGCCCGGAGCTTGTCTTCGTGCAGGAGATAAGAGAGGGATCTCCTGCCATAGGGAAGTTGGAGCAAAGTCTCTATGTGCTCCCTCATCTCCTTGGTTGGTAGGGCGATGGTAATTGGCTAGAAGATCAAACACATTTCAGCTAAGCACGAGCCTAAACAAAGTTCGAGCACAAAAAAGAGGGAAGTTGAGATACTTACGAATCCTTCTGAATGAGTAGAATCTAGACGGGGCTAGGCCTTCTTGAAATCAAGAGGATGGTTGGGAAGATCCTCAAACATCTTCTTCTCCTTGGGATAGCTCGAGAGATAATAGAAGCCATCTCCTCCCCGAGCTCGGGAGGGATTGTTTTTCAAGCAAAAGAGATATAAGATCTCTTTAGGCGAAGGTCCTTTCCACTTCAACTCGCGGTAAAGCAACCTCAGGGCAGACAGGACCCTGTAAGAATTGGTGTTGAGCTGGAAGGGAGCTAGACCAACGAAGTCCGTGAAGTCTTTGAAAAAAGACTTCAAGGGCAGTACTGTCCCTGCCTTCATATGTTCCTGGCTCCAAGTTGCGTATCTTAGCTTGCTGTCAGGATTTCCATCTCCCGGAGCGTGGCAACTCCGCTCATTGGAGGTCGGAGCTCGACACCTCATCGAGCCCAATAGTCCTATGCCGTGAAAGGCCAGAATATCAGTTATCTGACCTAGCAATGTAACCGAGCTCCAGTAATGCTCAGCCAAGAAGAATTCTCTCCTCGGTTGCGAGGTAGAAGGTTCCCCCATCAGCGAGAACTGAAGATCACATGGCTTGAAGGCGATTGTTACTTTGAGCGTAGGGTCGAGAAGAATCGGTCTAGGCTCGATGTCCAGATCTGGATAAAGGGCGACCCTTAGTCTTTTCCTTTTCCCTTCTTCGACCTCGTCTATCTGACGTCGGAAGTGGTCTCGAGTGTCCTCTTGCTCACGCCTCAGTTTGTGCTCCCGAATTAAATGCTAGTTCCGAGTAAAAGGAGACTCCGGGCTCGGAGATACTGGTGAGTAAGGAATCGCGAGCTTTGACCCCCACCACTTTCCTGAATTTTGCGACATCTAACAAGAAAGCAAAAGGGTGAGGGCCAAGCGAGCAAGAAATAATGAGATAAATAGTACCTAAGCTTGAATGATCGAAGCTACAAGGCAAGCTCGATCCAAAGGGTGAGGCCAATCTCAAAGCGTGTATTCCACCAAAAGGAGAGATGGTGGACATGTTATGGGAAATCTCGAAATATCAGGGAAAAAAGGAGGCGGTTATTAAAAAGGTGATATTTTTGGGAATCGTGCATTCTTTGGAAGAAAAAAAACCCTGATTTTATACCCGATATCTTGGTGTGCAAGATATGTTCTCTGAAATTTGAAAACTCAAAAAAGGAACCATATTTGAGCCTTTTTGCACAGAAACTGGGTTTGAGTCTAATATCTATCAGTCAAAGCATCCTAGTGCATTAAACTAATATATGGACAAAAAAGAATTCTAGTGCCCACGGTGCAACAGAAGCATTAGCATACATGGAAAAAATAATGCAAAGAAGCCATGAACAGAAAACTTACACAATGTGATTGACGAAAACAGAGAAATGGATGATTGTATAAGTTCTTGTAAGTGCGATCTCATAGCGTCAAAAAGTCCAACGTGGATTTGTCTTCTCGGCTTGGAGAACATGCAAGATGTGGGCAAGAAGGTTTCTAGTTTTTTCTTTCCTTTTTTTTCTCTGATGAACATGAAAATAAAAGAGGAAGAAGATGACTTAAGGCCTATTTATAAGCCCGTGGGAATACAAAGGGTCGGATTAATCTAAGCCATTGGCCAGATTCCGTATCAGATCAAATGGCTAGGAACCCGTGACGTGATAATACCCAAAAGAATGGCAGGCGGATAGACGTGGGCAGGTTTCCAAGGTGCTCAAGTACCTTGAGTGAGCAATACCCAGCTGACGTGTGTCCATACTTGAGTATGTTGATGGAACGGTTCCCGAAGGAAGTAGTTCAAAAGTTTCCTTCTCGTAGGACTCGAACTAATACTTTTGAGGGGGCAAAATGTTACACCCAGATTTCGAGACCTGAGACTGTGACCTCGGAAGCTGGACTCGTCAAGTGTGAGCTCGAGATATATAAAACACATGTTCGTGGTCCAGATGTGAAAACCTCGGAGCAAGACGGCAACCTCGAAGACATGTAGCCTCGGGATTCTTTCTGAGCTCGAAATAACATAGCATCAGGATACATCCGTTATCGAGTGTCTTCGGATCGAGTAGCCCGAGCTTAAAGAGTGCAAGCTCGAAATATGACAACCCCGATGGTGTTTATCTGTCCCAAGCAGGTCTTGGAGTAAGACGGTCAGTTCGTAACCTGTCTGTAAACCTGGACTGATGCGATGTTGATTGCTGATCTCGGAGATTTGATGAATCATCTGATGTAACACATTTTTTACATTTAAAGATATTTATTGTTGTAACGTCCCGACATTAAAGGGATATTAACAAGTCTGTTATTCGTTTTCCTGGTCTTTAGGGGACATTTCCTTGTATATAGGAGTTACAACATTTAATATCATTTTTTCAATTAAAAAGCTGGAGTATCTTCCCGAAATATGTGGGAATGAACTCTGAAAACTCTCTATAAATAGAGGGTCATGAACACTTAAAAGGGGACGGATCTTTTGCTATCTAGAGAGAAAACTCCAAGTTCTAATAAAATAGACTCGTGGACTAGATAGATTTAACTGCTGAACCACGTAAAACCCTTGTTGTGCTACCATACTATTCATTTGCACCATAGTTCTTATTGTTTCATTGCTGACATTTTAAGTTGACGAAAAACGACGTCATTAGTGAGTATTTTTAATTTTACAATATCAATTAATTTTATATTTTAGAATTTATTTTATAATCTTATATCCTTCTATTTAAGATATATATTTTGCACTTTTAATTATTTTAAGAAGCGTCTTGAATTATATTTTTATGGTATATTTAAATTAAATAACTTAAAATATGTTTATTGGTTCACTTGTTATTTTTTCTAATAAATACTATTAGATTTTTCTTTAATGACCAACGAGTATTAAATAATCAAGTAATCTAGACCATCCAATCTAAAATAATCTAATGGTTCAAATTTAATGTAAAAATTGATTGGAAAATTGGTGTCTATAGAACCTATTCGTTTTTTAATTATATATTATAAAAAAAATCATATTTAGAATATAAAAAGAAAAAACTATATTTGGTATCTTACTTGTTGACCACGATATTGGCCAACGACGAGTGGACGTCAAAACTACAATGAACCTTCAAGAGAAAAATACGACACATATCATTTTATAGTGGTTCTGCCCCAATTTATTGGTAATAGCCTAATCCACTTGGAGTTGTGATATATATCCTACACTTAAGATTAGATGAACTTGAGCCAACTGAGTTTCTTAAGTATAAGTAGGAAAATACATCGTCTCTCTCTCTAACTTTCTTAGAAAATGCCCCAAGAATCCCCAAGTAACAGTCCCAAACTAGAGAGTTTTTCTCAGTCTCCAAAAAATCAGATCCCCCAAAATATGCCATGAGCCCTTTATTTATAGGCTCATGGATCATACATAAATATCTCCATTTTACCGGGTCATTTGTTCTTCCAACATACATTAATTAATAAAATATAAATAAATCTAATATTACAACAATATGGCTATTATTCCGAGATATCTGAGAGATTCCCGCGGTAGTTGAGAATGATTCGGGTTGAAGCTGTTACTGAGGAAATAGGCAAGCACCTCTCGTAGGCAAAGCCCACCTCTGGTCTAGCAAAACACTCTACTGGTAGGGCAAAACAAATGACTGGTTGGCCATCCACTCCACCGGTCGGCCAGATACTTCACTGGTCGACCAAACACTTAACTGGTTGGACAAACACCTCACTGGTCGGACAAGCACATGACTGGGCAGACAAGCACATGACTGGTCGGACAAGCACATGACTGGGCAGACAAGCACATGACTAGTCAGTCATGACACTTGACTGGTCAGTCAAAAATCCTTATCGGTCTGACAGAATCTCTACCAGGTCAGTCAGATCACTTTATCACAACTCCAAGGAGCCAATACATTTATTGAGTACTAATGTGTCGTGTTTACGGACCATGTATTGCCACTTGTCACTTCTGATTGCCACGTTATTGAACTCCAATTTTTGGGGATAAAATTTTCCCCCCAAGTTTATTATATGATATACTCGCATAATAAACTTTTCTTCTAGCAAAATGTTTTTGAGGTCATCCAAAAACTTCCATCTAGTCGGTAATTTTCACTCTTGTAATAAACCCACGATCGAACTTTTCTTTTGATTTCTTCAAATTCCATTCTTTGAGCTTGTTTGAATAGCTGATTTGAAATGCCTGTTTGGTCCCCGGGACCCAAATAATTTCTTGACTGCTAACCCTTAGGTGTATTGTTTCCTGCTGCTTAGACGCCTCCCTGGCTCTTCAGACACCACTCCAAATATATGATCAACCTCTCTGACGCGGACCCTCGGAAGCACCAGGCTCCTAGGATGACTAGCTAGCATCCCCTCGGTCACAGACGGCAGCTCCTTGAAGGCGCACCCCAGCTGCTCGGACGAACGCCACCGTCCGCTCGGACGCAGCCCACATCCGCTCGAACGCAGCCCTGCAGTTCGGACACAGCCCACACCCCGATTGGACACAAGCCTTCAGACACTCGAATGCACCCTCGGATGCAACTTCTTGGATGCCCAACTAGCAGCTCCTCGGATGTAGCACCATCTCCCACCCGATTGGACACGCACCAATCTGCTCCTCGGATGCACGCCATCTACTCGGATCAGCACCCCAGGCGCTCGGAAGCATGCAGTTGCTCGGACACCTACAGCCTCACTGCTCAGACATGCCTCTAGCCACTCGAACACATGCAGCCTCACCGCTCGGACACGCCTCTAGCCACTCGGACACTTGCAGCCTCACTGCTCGGACACGCCTCTAGCCACTCGGACACCTGCAGCCTCACCGCTCGAATGCATGCCCTTATGTCCTTGGGCTTGTAAAAAAATGGTTTACTCCAGGGACTCATCATTTGTTAGTCATGCTAAACAACAAAGTTTCCTACTCGACCAGTGATATATGCTCAGCCGTCCAGGAAAAATTTGTACCTGATCAGCTAAACTTTGCACTTGGCTAGTAGTTTACTCTTTTTTCTTGTGAAGACAATTGTTGCTTAGCAGCTTTGATATTTTTCTCGTACAGTCGAGCTATTGGCATTTATACTTTACTTTTCTTTGTTAACTTAAAACATTCTAAGTCTTTTTAGACTTAAAAAGTTATAAGTTTTTTGTGAATAGTAAAGTCACTCTGATGTATGCCTTATATTTTTGCATGAGTACTTAGTTTTCTAACTTTGAAATTCTAGACATTTCATAAGTCCATACTAAGTATACTTTCTCACACTCTTATTGCTCTAACATTTTATGAGCATAACGTTTATTGTCACACGAATATCTGGTTCTAACTTGAAATTTTGAAAAATTCCAAGTTACTTAAGCTTTGTCAAACAAGTTAGCTTAATGGCCTTTTTTGACTTCAAAATTTTACAAGTCAGCCTAAAAACAAATATGTTTACTCGTGCTCTTATTGCCTGTGTTAAATTACATACCAGTATACCCCATGTACCCCTCAAATGATCGAGGGTTATAGATCCTTAGTCACTTGCTACTTGACTGAATCTGTTCGAACAGTTAATTACTCGTGAAACACATAGAATATAATAAAAATATTCGAGCAGTTGAACACTGCTTGAACGTATCGACCAATTGAACACTATTCGATTTTACCGACCAGTTGAACACTGTTCGAATAATTAACACACATGCACATTTGTACCAAGAATCGACCACGCTGCGCGTAGTCTCTTTTATTACTCGTAAATTAAAAAGGACAAAACGTGTCTAATAACGAGTCTTAAACAACAAAAATTGTTCAAAAATAGATGACTGGTCAGCAAATAACCAGCTCATAAACCAAATTTAAATAGCAAGTTAAACAACTTGAAATTAAACTACCACTCTGAAAGCGGTATTTAGTGATAATATATCCTCCGATGCTCGCCGCTCCAATGGTTTCTGATCCTAGCACTCCCGCTCAGCATACCTCTCCCTTGCTTCGTTGCTATCCTCAGCCAAGTATGGTCCTCCACATATAGTGTCTAAGGTGAAGTCCACAGGTCCGAGCTGCAAGGGTGGAGATCTCTGTCGTTTGAAACCAGGATTGATGATGCCTCCTTCTCCTTGGGGTGTCTCTGCCCGGTACTTCCTCAACTTGCCCGACCGGAGAAGAAATTCTATCTCTTCCTTGAGGTGATTGCATTCATTCGTGTCGTAACCATAATCTCCATGGAAACGACAAAACTTATTCATATCTCTCTTCCTCATCTCTTTCCTGATGGGTGGAGGTTTCTTGTAGGGAACCTCTTCATGACTAGCAAGATATATTTTCGCTCGGCTGGCCGAGAGAGTGGTGTAATTAGTGAACTGAGGCTCATACTTGGTTGGCTTTTCATTTGAACTCAACTTTGCTTTCTTTTCTTCATGGTGGTCAGACTCGTTATTTCCACGTTTCTTTCCACCATCCTTAGGAGGGTCAGTTGATCCGCCCGGATTGTTTATACCATTCTCCTCTTTCTCGATTGCATCATCCAATTTCATATACTTGTTTGCTCGGTCAAGAAATTGTTGAAGTGTTGAAATTGGATTTCTATGTATGCTATCCCACAAAGGGCTCCGGTAAGTTATCCCAGCGGATATTGCAACCATCTTCCCCTCGTCTCCTACAGTAGTTGCTCTATTGGCTTCTCTCATGAATCTCTGTATATAATTCTTTAGAGACTCGTATTTTCCTTGTTTGATATCTGCCAAGTGGTTGGCATAAACTGGTGGAGTCCGGGCAGTGTTGAATTGTCTACAAAACTCCATCCTGAATGCTTCCCAAGAGATAATGGAGTTTGGTTTAAACTTCCAATACCATTCCTAGGCAGTATCCGACAATGTAGTCGGGAAAACTCTACCCCGATAATCATCACTTACTCCGAGCAATTCCATCTGGTCCTCAAACCTCCCAACATGTCTGATGGGATCTGCCTTTTCTGTATATATTGGCAGAATTGGTGCTTTAGATTTTGCCGGAGGTTGGGCTGCTCTAATCCAGGCACAAAATGGGCTGCCACTCCGGCGGTCTATCACATCTGAAGGTCCTTTTGACAAACCTTGCACTACAGCTGTTAGCACATCAAGCTGGGCTTGGATGGCTGGTGCAACTAATGAAGTTCCAAGGTCTTGACCGCCTGGTCAGGCATTACCATCTGCTGCATGATGATGAAGATATGGGCCCCCTTTTGATTAGGTTAATGAGACATTTGGGGGTTTCTTTTGTCTTCTTCTGCCTTTTTATTTGCTTTCCGTACAGAGGGGCCCACTTCGAATTATCTGCTTTCTTTACCCCTTTTTAGCCTGTTGTGCCCCCAGTTGATACAGCATAGCTACAGCACCGCACTGTCCTCTTGTGATTGCTGCCCAGAATGCTAATTGAATGCTGTAACAACTGGGCAAACCCCAACCATTCCAAAAAAACTTCTCTACCTTCACGCCCTGCTTCCCGCACACCTGCATTTAATTGTTCCCAATAGACAAAATTCCTTAGGAACATACAGAAAAACAGTTCATATATAGATTATATATATATTCTTGTTTTTTTTTTCTGTTAGTTATATATATAATTCTTTAAAAAGGGTGTTACACCCCAAACTTAGTTACATTTATTGTATATTTACAATCTGCCTTTTACTCCTGGGTTGCCCAAATGTGTTACATTAAATACATGGCAACCCATAATTCCTCTCCTTCAAGCATCCTTCAAACTGATGGAGGTCTTTTCTCTGTCGACCTCCCCACCCCAGTAATGCTTCAGCCTCTACCCATTCACTTTAAACTCCCTTCCGGACTGATCTTCACGAACTGTAACAGCTCCGAAAGGGTAGACTTCCATCACTGTAAATGGGCCAGACCAGCGGGACTTCAGCTTCCCAGGAAACAGCTTCAAATGCGAGTTGAACAGCAAAACTTTCTGACCTTTCTCGAACACTCACTCATGAATTTTCTGGTCATGCCACCGCTTAGTTTTTTCTTTGTACAACTTGGCATTTTCATAGGAGAATAGCCTCATCTCCTCCAGCTCATTGAGCTGCGTTTTTCTAGCTTCTCCAGCAGCTTGGAGATCCATATTCAACTTTTTCAACGCCCAAAAGGCCTTGTGCTCCAATTCCACGGGAAGGTGACAAGCTTTCCCAAAAACTAGGCGATAGGGTGACATGCCCAAAAGGGGTTTTGAAGGCCGTTCGATAAGCCCAAAGAGCATCATCCAGTCGCTGTGACCAGTCTTTTCAACTAGGATTCACCACCTTCTCCAAAATCCCCTTGATCTCTCTGTTAGAGATTTCCGCTTGCCCGTTTGTTTGAGGGTGGTAAGCGGTGGCAACCTTGTGCGTGACACTGTATTTGGCTAACAAAGCAGCCAATATCTTGTTGACAAAATGGGTTCCTTCGTCACTAATAAGAGCCCTTGGGGTCCCAAAACGTGTGAACACATGTTTATGTAAAAATTTCATTACCACTTTAGAATCATTGGTAGGACTCGCCACTGCCTCCACCCATTTAGACACATAGTCTACTGTCACCAAGATATACAGATTTCCAAATGACTGTGGAAATGGCCCCATAAAGTCAATTCCCCATACATCAAACAACTCAACTTCCAAGATGCAGTTCAGAGGCATTTCGTTTCTTGCTGAAATGTTTCCCACACGCTGGCAGCGATCACACTTCTTAGCAAACTCATGGGCGTCTTTAAAAATAGATGGCCAATAATATCCGGATTGAAACACTTTAGCTGCTGTCCGCTGTCCACCGAAATGGCCACCATATGGAGCTGAGTGGCAGTGTTCTAAGATGCTGGACACTTCATTTTCAAGCACACAATGCCTCATTATCCGGTCGGGACATTGTTTATACAGGTATGGCTCATCCCAATAATAAAATCTGACATCGTGAAAGAACTTTTTTAGCTGCTGCTTGTTTAAATCTGGGGGCTGTAATCCACTCACCAAATAGTTCACCACATCAGCGTACCATGCAATATTCTCCTGGGTTATAACCAACAGTTGTTCGTCTGGGAATGAGTCTTGAATTTGCATGTCTTCCTTGCTGTCAACACTTGTTTCCAGCCGAGACAAGTGATCAGCCACTTGGTTCTCGGTGCCCTTGCGGTCGCGAATTTCGAGATCAAATTCTTGCAGCAACAATACCCAGCGAATGAGTCTCGGTTTGGAATCTTTCTTTGCTATGAGGTACTTAATTGCTGAATGGTCAGTGTACACGATCACCTTTGTTCCCACTAGATAAGATCTGAATTTTTCAAATGCAAATACCACAGCCAGCAACTCCTTTTCAGTGGTGGAGTAGTTTATTTGAGCATCAATCAACGTCTTACTCGCATAATAAATTGAATGGAAAATCTTTCCTCTTCGCTGCCCAAGGACTGCCCCAATGGCAAAATCACTCGCATCACACATGAGTTCAAATGGTAAAGACCAGTCGGGAGCCACAATCACTGGAGCAGTTATTAATGCCTTTTTCAACTTCACAAATGCCTCATGACAATCATCATTAAACTCAAACTGGCGGTTTTGTTCCAGCAGTGAACAAAGAGGCTTTGAGACCTTTGCAAAATCCTTAATAAACCGCCTATAGAACCCCGCGTGTCCCAAAAAGCTTCTAATGCCTTTAACAGTTGTCGGTGGTGGCAATTTTTCAATTACTTCCAGCTTCGCTTTGTCTACCTCAATGCCTTTATTAGAGACTTTATGACCCAACACTATGCCCTCTTTCACCATAAAATGGCATTTTTCCCAGTTGAGGACTAAGTGGGTCTCTTCACACCTCGATAAAACCTGCTCCAAATTGGCCAAGCAACTGTCAAAAGATTCCCCATAAACTGAGAAGTCGTCCATAAAAATTTCCAATATACTTTCTGCCATGTCTGAGAAGATCGCCATCATACACCTTTGAAAGGTGGCTGGGGCGTTGCATAAGCCAAACGGCATCCTCCTAAAGGCAAAGGTGCCATAGGGACACATAAAAGTTGTTTTCTCCTGGTCTTCCGGAGCTATAGAAATCTGGTTGTACCCAGAATATCCGTCAAGAAAACAGAAAAATTCTTTTCCAGCCAGCCGATCTAACATTTGGTCAATAAATGGCAGCGGGAAATGGTCCTTCCTTGTGGCTTTGTTAAGCTTCCTGTAATCCATACACACTCTCCAACCAGTCACCGTTCTGGTGGGAATCAACTCGTTGTTGTCATTGGTCACAACTGTAACTCCTCCTTTTTTAGGCACACACTGAACTGGGCTAACCCACGAACTGTCTGAAATAGGATAGACAATGTCGTAGTCCAGCCACTTTATCACCTCCTTTCGAACAACTTCCTTCATAACTGGATTCAGCCTCCTTTGCTGCTCAACAGAATTGCTACAACCAGACTCCAGCAGAATTTTATGCATACACAGTGTTGGGCTAATACCTTGTATATCAGCCATAGTCCAGCCGATTGCTTTCTTGTATTTCTTCAATAATTCCAACAATGAACCTTCAGCTTCAGCCTCTAAATATGCAGAAATAATTACTGGTAGTGTTTCATTGTCCCCCAAATAAGCATATTTTAAATGGCTGGGCAGCGGCTTCAATTCCAGCTTTGGTGGTTCTTGAATGGACGGCTTTGGAGGCTTAAAGTTTCCTTCAGACAGATTTAAAGACTCAGAATACTTGCTGAAATTCCTAGCTGGTTTATGTGACTCTACCCAAGTAACTTGAGACTCCTCTTCACTGCTAGAATCTTCATCATCTTCAAAAATCTTCACCCCCAAATCAGCTGTGCAAATTTCCTTGTTGAAAGTTTCAGCCACAAGTGTCTCAATTACACTTAAACTAGAGCATTCTTCAATTTCATCCGGAAACTTCATGGCTTTGAACACACTAAATGTAACTTGTTGATCATTCACCCTCATGGTGAGTTCACCATTTTGCACATCAATCAATGTCCGTCCTGTGGCAAGAAACGGCCTCCCCAAAATGATGGGTACTTCTCGATCCGCTTCATAGTCAAGAATAATGAAGTCGGCTGGGAATATAAACTTGTCAACCTATACTAACACGTCCTCAATCTTCCCTTCCGGATGAGCCATGGATCTGTTCGCTAACTGCAATGTAACTGTGGTTGGCCGAGCTTCACCAATACCCAGCTTCTTGAAAATAGACATAGGCATTAGATTAATACTAGCGCCCAAATCGCATAACGCTCTTCCCACATCTCTTCCACCAATAGAACATGGGATCGTAAAACTGCCTGGATCTTTTAATTTAGGAGGGATTTTACTTTTCAACATAGCACTGCAACCTTCTGTGAGAGCAACAGTTTCGAACTCACCCAGCCTCATTTTCTTCGTCAAAATATCTTTCAAGAACTTAACGTAATTGGGCATTTGCTCCAATGCTTCCACCAAAGGGATATTGATATGGAGCTGTTTTAATACGTCCAGAAACTTCCTGAACTGCCCATCTTGCTGCTGTTTTTTAAAACGTTGCGAAAATGGTGGAGGTGGCTTATGCAAAGTCTTTTCTGTAACAGAATGCTGACCCGATGATGTATCAACTGGGCCAATTTCAGCAGCTGAACTTGCTGATTTTTTACTCGTTTCCCCTTCAGTTTGGATTGAAGTGGGCTCCCTGCTACCTTTTGTTTTCTCATCATCATTTTCCAGAATTTTCCCACTTCATAAATTAATTGCTTTGCAATGTTCTTTACCATCCCTCCTTGGATTCTCAGTGTCACTAGGCAAAGAACCTTGTGGCCTATTTTTCAGATCATTAGCCAGGTGCCCCAACTGAATTTCCAGATTACGAAGAGACGCTGCTTGGCTCTGAATCATAGCATCATTCTTTGCCAAATAATCCCTCATTAAAATCTCTAAAGAACTAGATTAAGAGCCTTGAGATTGGTGAGGTTGCTGAGCCCTTGGCTGTTGAGAAAAACCTGGCGGAACTGACTGTTTCCCTTATGCTGGCGCTCCACTTGAACTTGCTCCTTGACCCCCCCATGACAGATTCGGATGCTGCCTCCACGCTGGGTTATAAGAATTTGAGTATGGGTTATTGTTGCGGTTGAAATTCTGGTTACCCACATAACAAACCGCAGCTGGATTTGAAGGATAGTTCTCAAAAGTATGCCCGTCTCCACAATAAACACATGAAATTTCTGCACTTTGAATGGCAGCGGCTGGCTGAATATTTCCTCCCAAACTCATATTCTTCAAGATGTTGGTCATTGAGGCCATTTGAGCTATTAGAGCCGTTAATGCATCTACTTCAAGAACACCCGCTACTTTTCGGCTTGTAGGAGCTCTAGTGTTGGACCATTGATAATTGTTGCTTGCAATTCTTTCCAAAATCTCAAATGCTTCGTTGTAAGACTTGGAAAGAATGGCACCATTGGCTGAGGCGTCTAATACCATCTGAGAGGCTGCATTGAGACCATTGTAGAACGTCTCCATTTGTATACAATGTGGTATGCCGTGGTGTGGACATTTTGTCAAAAGCTCTTTAAATCTTTCCCACGCATCACTAGTGGACTCATCTTCAAGCTGCTGAAAAGACATAATTTCGCTTCTGAACTTTGCATTTTTGGTGGGAGGGAAGTATTTTCTTAGAAATTTCTCAGCCAAGTCATTCCAATTTGTAACAGAATCGGGAGGAAGGGTGTTGAGCCATGATCTAGCTCGGTCCCTTAAAGAGAACGGGAATAACTTCAGCCTTAACGCCTCTTCACTTACTCCTTGAAGCTTAAAAGAATCGCTCACCTCCAAAAACGAATGAAGGTGGAGATGAGGATCTTCCGTTGGCATGCCACTAAACTGCCCCACGGTTTGGAGCATTTGAAACATAACCGGCTTGAGCTCAAACTGAGGTGCTTGGATTTCGGGCCTCACAATGCCTGGATTGAGCTCATTAAACATGGGGGCAACGTATTCCCGTATTGCTCTGGCTCTATCATCTGCCAAAACAATAGGATTAATTACATTCTGAGCATCCCCTTCGTCATCAACATGTTCAACCATAGTGCCTCGGCTTTTAGCCTTTTGAGCCTTTCTCCTTTTTCTGAAAGTACGTTCAATCTCGGGGTCAATAGGAGCAAGTTCAAAGTCTTCTTGTTTGTTCATGCACTAGATGAAACCTGAAAGTATACAGCCAGAACAAACAGATTTAAAAACAAACAGAAATAAATTGCAAAATAGCTGATAATACAAAATTTTAATTTTCAGTCCCCGGCAACGGCGCCAAAAACTTGTTGCGTAAATTTAAGCAATTAAAATGTGCAAGTATACATAGTCGGCAACAAGTAATATAGTAACAAGTGAGTATCGTCTCCACAGGGATTTCAAATTAAGCAAATGCAAAACCAACTAAATAACAATTTAAAAGTAAAAGAAAAAGGAATTATGAGAATGAATGTAATATGGATCTGAAATTAAATGGTTGCAATTAATTCTAATTAAAATATAGCTAAGATCTCAGAAGAATTTAATTCAGGAAAAATATATGTGAATAAGTAGATCTGGATGGCTATTTCCCCCTATGTTAATCTGCCCAGTTGTTATAGCAATCGTTCAGCAATTATGCACAGAGTTAACAGAGTTCACAATACGCCAGTAAGCTTTTTCCAAAACCCACTGATATAATTCCACAACTTAATTCAACACATTCCTATATTAAATCAAGTTGTAAAACACGCATTTAATCACCAAATCTCAGGTTATACAAGGTAGCAAAATATTCCTATTTCACTACTAAGAACTACCTAAACATGGCATTTCTCTTGCATCATTCAAGTTGATTCCACTAGATAGATTCTTTCCAAAATCAGATCTAGCTAGTTTAATTGTTAGTTATGGCCAGTAATCAACAATCATTAAACATTAATTTCACTTGAATGAACAAAGGCAAATTACTAAACTCATGCATTGCATTAATACTTCATCACCTAGGATTCATAGCCACCCAAATCTCAAGGTGATTAGTTCATGTTCAAACTGATAATCACAACACAAAACAGAAATTGTTCATCCATAGCAAATATTCAGTTCACAAATTATAGAATCAAGAGTATACACTACAGAAAAGGAAATATAGAAGAAAGAGAAGAAGTAGAATCGGGTTCTAGAGTCCTCCGCCTTCCTTGGTCGTGGGTCTCCTCTTATGGGTACTGCCTTTTTCTGTGTATATCTCTCTGCATCAACTTTTTTTTCTCTGTTTTTTTCTTCTGAATTTTATCGTTAGTTCCTAAAAAATGGTACTCCCTTCTTTTTCGGCTGAGTCCTTTCTTTAGGGTACTTTTCCTTACCCTAATTAGACAACCCATTTCCATCTTTGGTCCATTTCTTCTTGCCACCTCAGCCAGCTGACTTCATTCATTAAAATGGGTGCCACATAGGCGCTGAGGTAATTACTTAAGTGCAGCTGGCTTTTGTCCACGTCATCCTTCTTTTCCCAGAATTGCTACGAGCCTGGCCTACAGCATTCGAGCAGCAATGCTCCCTTTCTGTCCCCATTGTCTTTTGATTCCTTTAATTCCCCTTGGCGCTTTGAAGGTTCCTTTCCTGAATGACAAAACACACAAATTTACACAAATATTTATAACTACTAACAACAACTCACAGACTCTTAAATGGACTCACTACTTAAAACACAAAGGTTAAAGTTGAACAAATTTACAATTAACACACTTTCATTACTCTTTTCAACCTAAAAACAAGTTCAAAGATCACAAAAATAACTCTAAATTATAGAGTTATCAGTGCACTGTCATCAAGTATTTCTACTTGACTGGCAGGGAGGTTCAGATTTTGCCCTTCGACCGGGACGGTCCTTCTCTTGTTGGTGATAACGTCCCTCAGATCCTTTCGGAAAGCATGCTCTCTTACCCAATCGAACACCGTACTTTTCGATTTTTCAGAGGGCTTACTACGCGGGACTTGCGCTTTCCCACTACGCTGCTAGCAGGGGTGCAGTGGAGGCCTTTCGGTACGCCCCGGGCAGTCTTTTCCTCCTTGTTGGTCGTTGCCCTCCTTTTCCTTTGACTGGTCGGTGTGATGACTATCAGCCTCATCACGACCATGCCCATCTTTGAATTGTGAAGTCCTCTTATCTCGAAGAGTCTTGGTCTGATCCTGCCTGGGTGGAGTCTTTTTACTGCTCGATCGGTGACTCCCTGATCTAGAGGTTTCTGATCGGTGGCTCCTGGAGGGGGTTCTAGAGTGCTCCCTTTGCGTCGAGGCAGTTCTGGATCGGTCCTCGTCATCTTCCCGACCAGGGGGGTTACTCTTGCTTCTGTCCGGTCCACGAGAATTGGCTTTGTCAGTGGTCCTCCGATCAGCATTATTATTTCTTGCTCCCTGGGAGGCTGCTCGTACCACAGCTTGAGCATTGGCTTGGAACAATTGGGTAGCCGCTTCTAGAGCAAGTGCTGCTTCATGATGTCTCCGATCGACTTCCTCCTGTCGCTGTCTGAGCTCTTCGCTTCTGGCCTCCATATCGCGCCTTTGCTGCTCTAACGTAGCTCTCTGTCTGGCCATCTCTTTAGTGAAAGACTCCTGCCGAGCATTGAATTGCACCATCTCCTCTTGGAAAAGCACCTATTGCTTCCTGGAGTTGTTCAACTTCTGGAGTGGTCTCCTTGAGAAACACCCTAGGCTCAGTCTCTGGGTTCTGCGGTCCAGGCTCTTCTGATCTAGCAGGCTCCTTTGTCGTGCCTGACTTTTTGGATGCCACATTGGCATTCTTGGGCGCCATTTCGATATGATAGTCGTGTGCTTCTTCTCTTCAGGCTCTCAATGAAAGCACCAAAATGTTGACCATGATTTTGGCCAACGACGAGTAGACGTTAAAACTACAATGAACCTTCAAGAGAAAAATACGACACAGATCATTTTATAGTGGTTCAGCCCCAATTTATTGGTAATAGCCTAATCCACTTAGAGTTGTGATATATATCCTACACTTAAGATCATATGAACTTGAGCCAACTGAGTTTCTTAAGTGTAAGTAGGAAAATACATAGTTTCTCTCTCTAACTTTCTTAGAAAATGCCCCAAGAATTCCCAAGTAACAGTCCTAAACAAGAGAGTTTTTCTCAGTCTCCAAAAAATTAGATCCCCCAAATGATGCCATGAGCCCTTTATTTATAGTCTCATGGATCGTACATAAATTTCTCCCTTTTACCGGGTCATTTGTTCTTCCAACTGACTTTAATTAATAAAATATAAATAAATCTAATATTACAACAATATGGCTATTATTCCGGGATATCTGAGAGATTCCCGCGGTAGTTAAGAATGATTCGCGTTGAAGCTGTTACTGAGGAAATAGGAAAGCACCTCTCGTAGGCAAAGCACTCCTCTAGCACACCTCTGGTCTAGCAAAACACTCTACTGGTCGGGCAAAACAAATGACTGGTCGACCATGCACTCCACCGGTCGGCCAAATACTTCACTGGTCGGCCAAACACTTAACTGGTCGGACAAACACCTCACTGGTCGGACAAGCACATGACTGGTCGGACAAGCACATGACTGGGCAACAAGCACATGACTGGTCGGTCATGACACTAGACTAGTCAGTCAAAAGTCCTTATCGGTCTGACAGAATCTCTACCAAGTCAGTCAGATCACTTTATCACAACTCTGAGGAGCCAATACATTTATTGACTATTAATGTGTCGTTTACGGACCATGTATTGCCACTTGTCACTTCTGATTGCCACGTCATCGAACTCCAATTTTTGGGGATAACATTACTGAAAAGTCTACTTTTTGAATTCCCAAAAACTCAATATATGTGTTTTATTGTTATTTAATAAAATTTTATACCAAATATATGAGATTAATATATTTGTACAAAAATTTCATAAATTTCAAAATTATTAAATATATATGGAAACTAAAACATGTTGCACATATGTTAATGTCTAAAGACTATTTTTAAAATAAGTATGTATCAACTTAAATAATAATAAAAATAAATCACTAACATTTTTTAGCACACTCTATATTCACATATTTCACTATTTAAATATTTTTTTTTTTTCTTTTCAATAGAGGAAATTCAAAACATACATGAACAATATATGAGTTATAAAAAAAATAGAAAATATATTTATTACTAACACTGCAATATAAGCTTTGATAATAATTACTTATTTTTAAAATTTGAAATCAGCTCCATTCTTTGAGCTTTTTTTTTATTTCCTTTCATGCTTTTAAAAATATTATTTTTGTCATATATATCTTTGTTGTTAATTAATGTTTTCTTACTATTTTTTATCTTTTTTTTAAAGTGATTAGGTTTTATTTTTTCTAATTAATACTAATATGCTCTAATCTTGACCAATACATCAAGTAATATCTAAGGGTATAAAACTAATGTATAAATGTGTGTAAAAATATGTCTATTGAACCCATTCCTATCAAAATTTAGACTACCTTACTATTTCACATTAATTAAAAAAAATTATTCAATTTAGGTATTTACCAAAATTGTATTAATGTGAGCAATATTACGACCTACGTATACAAATATAAAAAATAAATATCAGGTATTAAAGTTTATTAAATATTTATAAAATACATAATTTGAGTGGTTGTGAATTCAAAGTTTTAATTATAATAACACACTAATTGTTTATTTTAAACACAATATATTTCGAAATTATTGCTCCAATTAATTATAAAATGAATTTTTTTTCATTTTTAGATGATATAATTATTTTGCTTGATAAATTTCTAAATTAGTGGTTCTATTATGCCTAATATGATACACAAATAAATTATTAGCACTTAATATTAAATTAATGAAAATAATACTTTCATGTCTTCTTACAAAGTTACAAGTAATTTTGAAATTTAGGGGGAAATTTCAATAAATTTATTCTTTTCATTTTTATTTTCGAATTCTAATACATAAATTAGTGATTGAATATGTAATTTTAAAATGATTTATCATACAATAATTTGGCAATAGAAGTTCTTAATAAATAATTAATGTATGCACACACTAATTTGGAAATTAATATAATAACTAAGAAAAATTAATATTTTTTTCATTATTAAATTAGAAACAATATATGAAACAATTTTAATTAAATTGTTATCACTACACACTAATTTGGATTACAAAAGTAAATAGATTTTAGCATTTACAAAAGTAATTATTAATTAAAAAGAAGACTGAGGTTGTGAATTTAAAATCTAACTTTCTCACTACACACTAATTTTGAAATTAGTGTGATCATTAAGAAGAAATTTTATTATTTAATTCTTAAATTGAAAAAAATGAAATAACTAAAGAGTAATGAGAATAGGAAATTATTATTTATAAAATTATATATTAATTTACGGATGAATGGGGGCGGCTATAAATTAAACCATCAAATTGTCACACTAATTCCCTTTTTTTTTAAATCTCACTAATCTCGAAATGCATGAATTTATTAAGATTTGTTTAATTAGTAAAACTAATAAATAGATGTAACAATTGATATATACCAAATTTATTCCAAATATTTTATTTAATATAAAATATAATCTCAATATTAAAATTACTACATTAGAAATTAACCAAAATTTATTCCAAATAACATTGATATTGTATTTAATTTAAATAGAAATATATTTAAATATCCCAATTTATATTCAAGATCTTCATGTTTGTTGAGTTCATCATAACAACCATTGAGGATGTCCTCATTGTAGAATTGAGATCTTTGAGAAGTTTAATGAGTTTTCATTAAGTCTTTTCTTTTTTATTTTCCCACTTAAATCCTTAATAATATTTTTTTTATTCTTCATCTCCTACACATGTTTCTACTCCGATTCTCCTACTTTTTCCTCTTACTATACACGATTTTGATCTTCAATATAAGGTTTTTTTAACATTATTCTATTTATTTTTAACTTTGAATTAATAACAACAATATCAACCGTGAATTTTTTTTTAGAAAAACGTGTATTTATTATGAAAATATAATATTGTAAACTTTTCCTTTTTCTAATGTATGTCAATTTCTAAATATAGTTAGTATCTCTTATTGGTTGGAAACAGCATTACTTATGGCAAAAAAAAAAACTAAATTCGAAATTAATGTAGAAAAATAATATTTACTAATTGGTGACTTGCTATACCGAATCACTATATTGCCACATAATCATAATTGTTAGTATCAATCGATGGATAATAACTATTGAGAAATCTTCCATATATATATATATATTGGTAAGTAAAGATATATTTAGATACACTTCATTTGGTACTACCGATTATTGTTAGGCGATTCTTATAGAAAGGGCGAAAGTATTGAAAAAAATATCATTACCTACCATTATTATTGGTATGTAAATAGTTTACCTACGAATAAGTTTGGAGGGAAATTTTTTTTCATTTCCCACTTAGTTTTCCCTGTGAAATTAACATAATTTATATATATATATATTTAAAATGCTGATGTGTATGATGAGAAGTAATCCCAATAATGATGTAGCAAATGAATAAAACACGTGTCTAATTGTTTTAATAAATAAAACATTTATAATTTAATTTAAAATTTAAAATTTGATTTTTATTTTTATTTTTATTTACGGTTTATATATAACCTAAATTAAACTAATCCTAATCCCTAACGCTAATTCTACCCGCCCCTCTTCTCTGCTCAGTCGCCTCCCTCTTCTCTAAACCTCTTAGCTCAGTCAAGACGTGCTCTCTTAAGATTATCCTCTGTCTTCTCTGAACCTCTTCTATTCCATACTAGACGTGCTCTCTTGAGTCTTGACTGTCTTCTTCCTGACTCTGTAATCCAGACCTTTTACAGTTCGTCTCTGCAATTGTTTCTCTGTTTGTGCTCATTCGACTTCCCCTTCTATCTTCGACGGGCCACCGCCTCCGATGAGTGCTCTTAGTTGCTACCACTGCCTCCATATCTGAATCTTCGCCTCCATTGACGAGTGATTTTAGCCCATTCCGCCGCCTCCATCTCTAAATCATGGCCTCCTTTACTTCCGGTGGGTGTATCACCTCTTTCATCCTCTGACCACTCCCTGGTTTCAATTTTATTTTTGTAAGTATGGGTACTAAACTTTTTTTGATTTATGGCTGTTGGAATTTAACAATTTTTTAACCATGTTGAATTAACAGGATACCATATTGCGATTTCTATTGGTTTTGCTTGTCTCGGGGTCTTTGTGATTTTGATACACTTGGCTCAGTGGCTTTGTGAGTTTCATACTGTTGGCTTGGTGGTTTGGTGGCTTTGAGATTTAGACAGTTTGGATTAGTGGCTTAGCGGTATATTTTTATGATCTATTTTGATTAAATCCCACTAATTAGAAGAATTAATGATGATCCATTGTTTTGAGGCATTTGACTTTTATTATTGATGTATATTTAGTATATGGTTTAGATTTATGCTTTGAGAAATTTATGTTTTGATAATTAGTTTGTTTCATTGTTCTATAGTTTTGAGTTGTATTTTGGTTTAGAGTCTTTCAGTTATGTTTCATTATTTTAATCTAGTTTTTTGGTTTTGAGTTTTAGACAGATTTCCTTAGTGGCTTTGAGGTATATTTTTATGATTCATTTTGATTAAATCCCCACTGATGTGAAGGATTAATGATGATCCATTGTTTACCTTTTGATTGTTATTTGTTATGTATATTTAGTATATGGTTTAGATTTATGCTTTGAGAAATTTCTGTTTTGTTTTGATGATTAGTGTGTTTCATTGTCCTAAGTGTTATACCCAGATTTCGAGCTATGTTAAATATGACCTCGAAAGTTGGACTCGCAGCAAGTGGACTCATATGGTTTGAAGTATGCTCCAGGATTGAATATCGAGCCGTCAAGGCTCGATACGACCTCGAATATGGTGACCTCGAAGTGTACATGATCTCGAAAGGTAGCTCCGGGGATGCATCCATCCTCAGGGATGACCTCGGATTAGGGGTCTCGAGCTCGGCGCACATACGATCTCGAAAGCCATGTGACCTCGGGAGACGTCTCTAGCTCGAAAGCTGACGAGAAACCTGGGAAGCTAAGGCCTTGGAGATATACGATAAAAATCTTGAATATCTATAAGCGTTATCCATACGAGATGTAATCTGCATTTATTGTTGTAAATCCCATAATATCATGGGATATTATTTGGTTAGTTATACGCCCTCTGGTCTTCAAGGGACGTTTCCTTTTATATCTGATTATGGGCATTTAAAGCCATTTATTTTATTTACACAAAAAGAGTAACTACCCAAAATATGTGGGATAATATTCTGCAGCCTTCTCTATAAATAGGGAGGTCATGCACCATTGTAATGGACCGAAATTCGGAACCTTGAGAGAAAACTCTGAAGAATTCATCCTTGAAGGATTTTCAGAGATAATTTTGAGTTTAATAACAGAGACTCGTGGACTAGGCAGATTAAACTGCTGAACCACGTAAAAATCGTGTGTTTGTGTTGTTATATTTATATTGGTCATTATCAGTTATTGTTTACGTGCTCTTCTTTCACTGCTGACGAAAAACGGCGTCAACAGTTTGGTGCTTTCATTGAGAGCCTTAAGCGTTCATCCCTGAGAAAATCATGGCCACAAACAATCAGAACACACCTGAAGAAAATTACCCAAGACGTCTTGGAAAACAACCAATGGAAAACCCGGATGTTGAGGAGAGAAGTGGGTCTTCTGATTCCCGGGGACCACCTCCTCCACCAAGAGATGAGGATATGTACTACAATCCTGAGCGGTACGTTCCTATTGTGGAACTTGAAAACCGGCAACTGAAGCAGCTGTTGGTAGAGGCCAACAAACGGAATGAGGAGTTGACAAGGATAGCCACAGAGGCGCAGGTGGCTCAGCCCCCGCCTCCGCGGGAAAACCAAGTCCCTCCTTCAAGGGACGTGCATGTTCCTCCCTGGAGGCCCCGCGGGCGTCCACGAAAGGATGCTGCCACAAGGAGGCCGACTCAACCTCCGGCACCAGCAGAGCCATCCGCTCTACCTAGGCCCCAGAGGAGTACTCGGGCTCGGGCCCCGGCTAACCCTCCTGTGGAAATGCCTGCGGGAGCTGAGAATAACTGAACCCCTGCAAAGGCTCGGACTCAGGTACCTGGGAGCGCACCGAATGCGACTGACCCATCTCGGGCAAATTCTGGACCCTCTAGGCCGCGGCAAGGGTGGCAGCCACCGTCGCCTATACGGTTCCCTCCGTCACCCATAAGATATCCTTCACCCCCCCGCAAGAACGCTCAACCCGTTTGAGATCAGGATGAAGGGCGTGTGGGGGAAAGACAAGGAAACAGGGAGACTTTCCAGGAGCGGAGAGGCGCTCCATCTGAGAAAAGTCAAACGTCCCGGTCTCACACTGCGGAGACGAGGCGACGTGGGAAGAATCCATCACGAAATAACCGAGCAATGAGTTTCACTAGTGATGAGTCCGGATATACCAGGTCCGTCAGTAAACATTACTGAGGTCGTAATAAAACTGGAAGCCGCAAGAATCGTCCCGACCTGCGAAATCATCTAAACCAGAGTTGGGGTAATGGAGATCAAACAAATCCGGACCTGAGGGATCGCTTGAATAGGCGTAGAGATCCCTCGCGGAGATGCGAGCCTGGGATTGTGATCGATGACAGCCAATTCCAGACAGTACTTCCTACTGACCCAGTCCAAGAAAGAATCGATCAGCTCGAAAGAACCTTTAGGCTTTTAAAGAATGAACGAGGAAATGATCGATATGAGGACTCTGATGAGGAGCTCGAGCCATTTGCTCCCCATATTTCCAACACTCAGTTTCCTCAGGGGTTTCGGATTCCTCACGTTCCAACGTTTGAAGGAAAAATCGACACGTGTAGTCACCTGAGCACGTTCAACACTATCATGAGAGCCAGTAACGTGGGTTACGAGTTCAGGTGTATGTTGTTTCCAACATCATTGGCAGGACCTGGCAAAAGTTGGTTCGAAAAATATAAGAGACACTCAATAACCTCATGGGAGTAGTTGTCTAAAGACTTTAAGAAGCAGTTCAGAGCGATGATGGGGGTCAGACTAGAGGCATCCACCTTAACTAACGTCCGACAACAGCCGGGCGAAACACTAAAAAGTTACCTAACAAGATTTAATCTGGAAGTGGCCCGAGCTCGAGACGTAGATGACAGTGGGCACCTAATGGCTATCCGAGCTGGTGTATTACCGGGAAGTGCCCTTTGGGACGACATGCAAGGGAAACCGGTAAGGTCAATAATCGAGTACAACAGACGAGCGCAGAGGTTTGTCAATGTAGAGGAAGCGAGGTCGACGCTTAAAGCGACTTCCCAGTCCGAAACTACAACGATAAACATCAACTCTGCCTCAACCTCGGCGGACCCAGCTGCTCCAAAGCCTGCCACGGAGAACCCCTCCAAGAGAAAAAAGAACGAAGGAAGTAACCTCGAAGCTGAGGGAGGAAAGAAAAAGAAAGGGGAGAGGTACTTCTCCGTGTATAGGGTATACACTGAGCTCAATGAGTCTCGGGAGAACATATACCTGGCTAATGAAAACTAGGTCCCCTTTAGGTGCCCGGACCAGATGAGGAATCAAAAATCCAAGAGGGACTCCAGTAAATATTATCGGTTCCACAGAGACCGGGCATACAACAGATGAATGTCGACAGTTAATGGACGAGATCGAAGGGTTGATCTCGAGAGGTTACTTCCGGCAATATGTCAAAAACCAGAGTACTGGTCAGACATCCGCAAGCTAGAGAGTAGCCGCGCCCCCGACGACGCAAAACAATAACTCCCGAGCTCGGGAAGAGGACAGGCCCCCGCCGATTGATGGAGAGGATGTGATAACCATCTCGGGAGGGCCTCACCTCGCAGGAGGGGGCAGGAATGCCCAAAAGAGGTATGTTAACGAGTTGAAGACGGGGGACGGGTCTCCTTATGAACCCGAACCTAGGGCACCAAAAAGCCAGAGGATTGAAACACAACCAATAACCGTCACCGAGGAAGACGCCTCCCATGTCCAGTTCCCTCATCATGATCCGCTGGTCATTACTCTTCAACTGGCCAATAAAAGGGTCTACCGAGTTCTCATAGATAATGGGAGCTCAGTCAACATCCTTTATAAAGCAACCCTTGAGAAGATGGGACTCTCCCTTCGCGACCTGAAAGCATGTGAAACTACTTTGTACGGCTTTTCAGGAGAAGGAACTGCCTGTATGGGATCCATTGAGCTCCCCGTGACCTTGGGAGACTATCTAGTCTCAGTGACCAAGATAATGGAGTTCGTGGTAGTAGACTTACCATCTGCCTACAATGTGCTGCTCGGAAGACCCTCCCTGGTCGGGCTGGGGGCAGTTTCATCAGTGAGGCATCTAGCCCTTAAGTTCCCAACCCCTAGCGGAGTCGGGACATTAAAAGGAGACCAATTGGCAGGAAGGGAATGCTATATCATCTCCTTGAGAGGAAAGAAACAAACGAACGCTCAAGCACTCGTTATCATACAAAACAAAGACAGAACGGTTTTAGAAATTGACGAGGAGATTGATCCGAGGATTGAGGAGAAAGTTGACCTCGAACCTTTAGAGGAGCTCGAAGAAATTCAGCTCGAGGAAACTGATCCCTCGAAGAAGGTGAAGGTCGGAAAATACCTCCAAGACGAGGAAAAATAGCAATTAATTTGTTTTTTGAAGAAAATCCAGGATGTCTTCGCGTGGTCACACTCAGACATGGTAGGGATAAGCCCGAATGTAGCAAGCCACGCTCTAAACATAGACAAAAGCTTTCCCCCAAAGCAACAAAAGCGAAGACAGTTGGACGAAGACAGAAAGAAGGCGCTAAAGGAGGAGGTTGACAGGTTGAAGGCGAACCGATTTATTAGGGATGCCTTTTACCCTGACTGGGTAGCCAATCCGGTGTTGGTCCCAAAGCCCAATGGGACTTGGAGAACCTGTATTGACTACTCAGATCTCAACAAAGCTTGCCCAAAAGACTGTTTTCCGTTACCAAGGATTGACCAGTTCGTGGATGCCACGGCGGGGCACGGCCTGATGTCGTTCATGGATGCCTATTCTGGATATAACCAGATTCCCATGCATGCCTCCGACCAAGAACATACGAGCTTCATCACGGATAAAGGGCTATATTGCTATAATGTCATGCCATTCGGGCTCAAGAATGCTGGAGCCACATACCAGCGGCTCGTAAACATGATGTTTTCAGAACAAATAGGGAACAACATGGAGGTTTATGTTGACGACATGCTTGTAAAGTCTCAACTCAACAAGAACCATGTTGATGACCTCGAAAAGTGCTTCGGCATGCTCAGAAAGTATAACATGAAGCTAAATCCTCAGAAGTGCACTTTCGGGGTATCTTCAGGAAAATTTCTGGGCTTTATTGTGAACTCTCGCGGAATCGAGGCTAACCCCGACAAGATCAAGGCCCTGATTGACATGCCCTCACCTCGAAGGCACAAAGATGTCCAAAGTTTGACTGGCAGGATGGCAGCCCTAAGCAGATTCATCTTGAAGTCTACGGATCGTGGTCTTCCATTTTTCAACTTACTGAGAGGAGGTAAGAAGTTTGAATGGACAGAGGAATGCGAGCTGGCCTTTCAGGAGCTCAAAAAGCACCTTGCGGAACCACCCATCCTGTCAAAACCTGAAACGGGGGAAATACTGTACCTATACCTTTCAACTACCGAACACGCGATAAGTGCAGTGCTCGTCTTAGAAGAAGAGAGGGTGCAAAGACCCGTTTATTACATCAGTAAAAGATTACTGGGGGCAGAGTCAAGATATCCATTGATGGAGAAACTCGCGCTCAGTCTAATTCATTCATCCCGTAAGCTCCGCCCCTACTTTCAGGCACATCCCATCCATGTGCTGACTGATCAACCACTTAGGCAAGTTCTGTCTAAACCAGAAGCTTCAGGTCGACTTCTTAAATGGGCTGTTGAGCTCGGATAGTTCGAGATCACCTACCACCCGAGAACAACCATTAAGGCACAGGCATTGGCAGACTTTATAGTGGAATGTACTGGTATAGCCGACGACGAGGTAATAACCACGGCCCACGAGCTGTGGAAACTTTACGTCGACGGCTCGTCAAATGAAAATGGAGTAGGGGCAGGGGTCATTTTGGTTACCCCCGCAGGAAGCAGATTTCATTCTGCCCTAAGATTTGGCTTTAAAGCATCGAATAACGAGGCCGAATACGAGGCTTTGCTCGCGGAACTTGGTATAGCTAAGGAGCTCAAAGCTAAAGCTATACATTGCTACAGCGACTCCCAACTCGTGGTTAATCAAATCCTAGGGGAATACCAGGCTCGCGGCACGAGAATGGCAGCTTATTTGGAGAAGGCAGAATCAGCGTTAGAGTGTTTCGAATTCTATACAATCGAACAGGTTCCCTGCAAGCAGAACTCGAATGCAGATGCCTTAGCTCGACTCGCCACGTCCGCCAAAAACAAAGAACTGAATGTTGTACCCATAGAATACCTATCGGCACCTAGCATTAACGAGCCAGAAGAGGAAGATGTGTGTATGATCGGAACAGAGCCGACCTGGATGACCCCGATAGTTTATTATCTCGAGAACGGAGTTCTTCCAAAATATCGGAACCAAGCTCGAAAGTTGATGTATCAACTTCCCCGTTACACAATTTTGGATGGAAGGCTGTACCGAAGGGGATATTCCATGCCGTTACTCAGGTGCATAACCCCTCCCGAAGCTAAGAAAATCATTGAAGAAATTCATGAAGGGTTCTGCGGAGATCACACCGGGGGGCATAGCCTGTCCAAGAAAATCATACGCCAGGGATATTTCTGGCCAACCATTAAAACAGATTCTTTCGAGTATGTGAAGAAATGCGACAAATGTCAGAGATTCGCCACGATACCCCGAGCCCCACCATCCGAGCTGACCATGTTGACATCCCCATGGCCTTTCGCGGTATGGGGCATCGACCTCATAGGCTCTCTCCCGACTGGCAAAGGCGGAGTGAAGTATGCTGTAGTCACCGTGGATTACTTCACAAAATGGACGGAGGCTGAACCATTGGCAACTATAACTTCAAAGAAGATCCTTGATTTCGTAGTAAAAAGCATCGTGTGCCGATACGGAGTGCCGAGGAAGATCGTATCCGACAACGGAACCCAATTCGATTGCGACTTGTTCACCAACTTTTGTGAAAAGAACGGCATAATAAAGAGTTTTTCATCAGTGGCTCACCCTTAGGCGAATGGCCAGGTCAAAGTTGTGAACAAAACTCTCAAAAGCTCTTTAAAGAAAAAGTTGGAGGAAGCAAAGGGACGGTGGCCCGAAGAATTGCCCCAAGTCCTTTGGGGATACAGGACCACAGCTCGAACCTCAACAGGACATACCCCGTTCTCTCTAGCATACGGCTGCGAGGCAATGTTGCCCATAGAAGTCGAAATCCCAACGATCCGAACTCAGATTTACGACCAAAGTTCAAACCATACTCAGCTCGAGGAAACCTTAGACTTGATTGAAGAAAAAAGAGAAGAGGCTCAGCTGAGAAATGCTGCCTACCAGCAACGAACTACCAGATATTTCAACAAGAGGGTTCGAGATCGAAAGTTCGGAATGGGAGATCTGGTGTTGAGACGCATATTCTTGGCAACTCGAGATCCGGTAGCTGGAGTGCTCGGGCCGAATTGGGAAGGACCATACCAGATAGAGTCAGTCATCCGACCTGGTGTGTACAAACTTGCGAGATTGGACGGGAGCCTAGTACCCCGAGCATGGAATGGCGAACACCTTAGACCTTACTATCAGTAGTGTAGGAAAAGTGTTGCCTATAACCATGAGTTTCTACTTGTATTAGTTTGTTTGCCTTTTGATTACCATCAAATAAAGGTTTATTTCATTCAGTATATTATCTCTTTTTAATTTTTATTTTTGCAATCTCTCTTAATTTAATAACCTATGGTCACACTCATAGGATATTAAGGGGGCACCATTGGTATATATACCATCAGCTTAAAAAAATAAAAAATATATGAAGCATTTGGATATAACCAGATGCGCGAGCTTAGATAGTTCGGACATAATAGAATTATCAAAAATAAAGTATTTGGATATAACCAGATGCGCGAGCTTAGATAGTTCGGACATAACCGAATTATCAAAAACATATAAAGTATTTGGATATAACCAAATACGCGAGCTTAGATAGTTCGGACATAACCGAATTATCAAAAATAAAGTATTTGGATATAACCAGATGCGCGAGCTTAGATAGTTCGGACATAACCGAATTATCAAAAACATATAAAGTATTTGGATATAACCAAACACGCGAGCTTAAATAGTTCGGACATAATCGAATTATCAAAAACATATAAAGTATTTGGATGTAACCAGATACGCGAGCTTAGATAGTTCGGACATAACCGAATTATCAAAAACCGAAAACGTTTGGAGTTAACCAGATGTGCAAACTTAACAGGTTTGGAACAAACCAGCCAAAAAACTAATCGACGATAAGTAGGAACCTAAACCTACTTTGGGATAAGTCGAGATCGAGGCTGGAATGTCTTAAAGAAAAATAGTTTCGAACTCTTAACCTTGGAACGAAAACCGAGGATGAGGAAAAGTGACTAAGAAAAAAAGATATAACCAAATCATTCACATTACATACCATATAAGTACTTTTGGGTTCATGGTTAAAGTAATATCCGACTTTGAAAAATAACGAGGTCGGAAGCGGATAATTTGAACAACCTATGCATGAATGCATTGAGCTTCGAATCTAAATCCACAATATGTTTGTATGAATAAATAAACATAAATGATCCATCCATAAAAAATGTGCCAAATATTTCGAGCCAAGAAATGTAAAACATATATAAGTAATATTTAAAGAAATTGTATCAGCCCCGAGGGCATAAATTAGAATAATTACAAAAATAAGGGGACGCAGCCCCAATAGATGGTTTCCCCGAGATCAGATTTAAGAAAGAGGAGTCTCCTTGGCCTTCTCAGCATCAGCAGCACCAGATTCCTCAGGACGAATATCATGGCTGTCCTCCTGGGCTCCCTCCGAAACAGCATCCCGAGCAGCCTTTTCCTTCTCGAGCTCATCAGCCTCTTCCTTCTCGAGCCGAGCATTCCACCTGTCAAGAAGAGTCGCCTCGTGAGGACCTAAGAAGCTGGTGTCCAGATCTTCATTGTAGGCCCACATTCGGTACATGGCCGAGTCAACCGCTTGTTCCTTCTTCTCTTTGTATTCAGCAAGGAGACGAGCTTTTGCATCCTCCATGATGTCAAAGGTAGCATCATTTTCCTCTTCAAGCTTCTTGTTGATCTCCTGAAGCTGGGTGATCTCCTTCTTATGCTCCTCGAGCTCAGTTTTTAGCTTCCCGAGCTCGGTGGCCATGTCCTCACGTTCCTTGGCTCCTGCCTCAAGCTTCGCATTCGCTGCCTTCAGATCATCGCTCGCTTTGAGATGGAGATTCTTCGCCTCTTGGGCATGAGACTTGCTCGAATGAATCTCGCTGTTCAACTTATAATTGAGCTAGGCGGTAAAGGCAAGAGACTGAAAAAGGAAAAGTCATCATTAACACCAAGTCTGTGTGATTATAACCAAGAAGGACTATAGAAGGATACTTACCGCGGCAGCGAGCTCGATACTCTTCTCATAGAGGACAGTGCAATCTTGGGTATCGGTCAAGCATTTCCATTGGGGAGCTTCGAGACTGCCAAAGCTCTGGCCGATCCGGGACATAACATTCGAGACCAGCGTAGATCCATGAGACCCAGCGGCATTGTCGACCACATATGCATCCATATGGGTGGAAACTGATAGCTTCTGAGCTCGAGAAGCAGAAGGCCTTCTAGAAGGCGGAATTAAGGATGACTGAACCACCACAGGAGGTTGGGACTCAACCATAACGGAGGGACCGACCAGCGAAGTCGGCGCCACTGCAGAGGCGACGACCTGCGAGGACGGCACCGTCGTGGAAGCGCCGACCTGGGAAGTCACCGCAGCGATGGAGCTCGAAACCGGCGGAGCAGGAGGAGGGGTTTTCTTGGACCTCTTGGGGCCCTTGCCCGGCCGGTCGGTCTTCAGCGACCCCGCTCTGGGACGCTTGCTCCTCTTGGCGCCAGCACCATCGATGATGTTGTCGAGGTCGGAGTCCATCTTGCCTGCACAAGTCACAACACAGAGTGAGTTAATAAAAGAGAAGCATACAAGTTGTTTCAGTATCACAGACGTATAAAGTGATGATAGGAGAAACCTAACTGGAACTCTCCCCCGAGCTCGAGCTTGGGGACCATGAAATTCCCCCGTCTTCAGAGGAGGTGGGGGGAGTGCCTTCCCTATATGTGGGTGATAACCTCGAAAGGTCCCTATAATCGTTGGTCCCGTACTGAACAGCTATCCCATTCCACACCTCGTCCGTGGTATACATGGTGTCGTATTCCCGAGCCCACTATCAGACCTATGGACACAGTCATCTACCCAACTCCATATGTACAAGTGGTATCTATCCTGTGGGCATGGGACTAACCTATTGGGCTTATGCTTTAGTAGAGTGGGGGACCACATTCTCGAGGTAGGGAGGACTTTACCTTCATCCGAATCTGAGCTCGAGGCTTCATCATTAGCCTCATTCCCCGACTGCGGACTCCTCAGGCGAACTGGAAGTGGTGGCCTCGTTTCTCTCCTCGGAGGAAGGGCGCCTGTGGGCAAGGGCACCTGCTCCCAGTGTTCATATTTTTTATTGGACCAGTCAAAGGTGGACTGGCCCTCCCCCAAAAGTCCGCACTTTCAGAGCTTATCCTCGTGTAAAAGGTATAAGAAAGACCTCCTGCCATGTGGGAGTTGGAGCAGGGTCTCTCTATGCTCCTTCATTGTCTTGTCAGGAGTGGGACGCTGAAAATTGGCTGAAAGACAACATATTTCTACTAAGTACGGATCTAAGAGCTAAAATCTCGAGCACAGAAATAAAGATAACAAGAATACTTACGAATCCACCTGAACGAGTAGTGTCGAGACGGGGACAGACCATCTGTCCAGAAGAATGCCCTCTTGAAATCAGGCGGATGATTGGGAAGATCTTCAAAGACCTTCTTCTCTTTGGGATAGCTCAAGAGATAATAAAAGCCATCCCCTCCCCGAGCTCAGGAGGGGTTACTTTTCAGACAAAAGAGATACAAAATCTCTTGAGGCGAAGGTCCTTTCCACCCCATCTCGTGGTATAAGGACCTCAGGGCAGACAGCACCCTGTAAGAATTGGTGTTGAGTTGGAACGGAGCCAACCCAACGAAATCCGTGAAGTCTTTGAAAAAAGACTTCAAGGGCAACAATGCTCCCGCCCTCATGTGTTCCTGGCTCCAGGCCGCGTATTTCACATTGGCGTCGTGGCCCCCAGGGGCGAAGCAGCTTCGTTCATGGTCGACCGGAGCTCGACACTTCAAGGAGCCTGACAGGCTAAGGCCGTGGAAAGCCAGGATTTCAGTTTTCTGACTAGTTGTGGTAACCGAGCTCCAATAGTGCTCGGCCTCAAACATTTCTCTCCTCGGCTGCGAGGAAGAAGGTTCCCCCATCAGTGAAAATTGGAGCTCTCCTGGATGGTATGCGACGGTGACCTTTAGTGCAGGGTCGAGGGGAATCGGCCTAGGTCCTGAATTGGATTCCGGATAGAGGGCCTCCCGAAGAACTCTCCTCTTCCCCTCTATGACCTCGTCTATCTGGCGGCGGTAGTGAGCTCGAATGTCCTCTTGCTTGCGCGCAAGCTCGTATTCTCTTATCCGACGTTGATTCCGGGTGAACAGCGATTCTGGGCTCGGAGATTTTGGCTCGTAAGGGATTGCCAGCAACGACCCCCACCGTCTTTCCAGATTCTGTGACATCTAGCGAGAAAGAAAAAATGGTGAGGGCCATGCATGCAAGAGTTTCGAGCTTGAAGTTACGAGCTCGGGGTTTAGGAACAAAACAAGCTACATATTAAGGCCCTTATTAAAGAGTCAAGACGTGCATTCCACGAAAAAGGAAGGAGAGTGGATAATTTTTTGAAAATCCCGAAAATCAAGGGAAAAAGAGTGGCGGTTAACCAGAAAAGGCAGCCTTGGGTTTCATGCATTTGTCAAGGCCCATGTTTTTTACCCGAAATCTTGGTGCACAAGAAACGTCTCTTAAAATTTTAAAACCCAGAAAACAAGAATCTTGCCGAAACATCAAAACTGGGTATGAACCAGTGATGCAAATTCTGTGTTGGGAGTAAAAAAAAAAAACACAAGAACCTATCGGATAGAAACCTCCTATCATATTATGCTAAGGATGTAAACTAGTACATACACAGTAAGAACAGCATGAACAAAAACTAACAAAATGGAAAACGAAGATTGCATACTTACACAATAATGGCGATTGCAGAGAGATTGTCGATCGAAGAAGAGGTTGCAAATAAGAACTCACGGACTCGAACAAACCAGGGTTTCTTTGTTTCTTTGGCTGAGAAAACATGCGCTGAATAGAAACTTTATAGGGAGGTCTCTGGTTTCGTTTTTTCTTCTTTTCTTGCTTTTGGTGAACGAAGAAAAAGAAGAAGATGAAGAGTGGGGTCTCAAATATATAGATGAAAAAGGGAATTAATTCGGGACGTTGAACGAAATCCTTGTAAAATCCAACGGTCAGGGGTCAATGACAAGATGGCGCCGAAAAGGTGGCAGATGGATGATCGTGGGCATGTTTCCAAGGTACTCAAGTACCAAAAATGAGCAATACCTGGCTGACGCGTGTCCATTTTCAAAAAGTGTATGACGGTACAGTTCTCAAAGAAAGTAGTTCAAAAGTTTCCTCCTCTTAGGATTCGAACAAATACTTTTGAGGGGGCAAGATGTTATACCCAGATTTCGAGCTATGTTAAATATGACCTCGAAAGTTGGACTCATATGGTTTGAAGTATGCTCTAGGATTGAATATCGAGCCGTCAAGGCTCGATACGACCTCGAATATGGTGACCTCGAAGTGTACATGATCTCGAAAGGTAGCTCCGGGGACGCATCCATCCTCAGGGATGACCTCGGATTAGGGGTCCCGAGCTCGGCGCGCATACGATCTCGAAAGCCATGTGACCTAGGGAGACGTCTCTAGCTCGAAAGCTGACGAGAAACCTGGGAAGCTAAGGCCTTGGAGATATACGATAAAAATCTTGAATATCTATAAGCGTTATCCATACGAGATGTAATCTGCATTTATTGTTGTAAATCCCATAATATCATGGGATATTATTTGGTTAGTTATACGCCCCCTGGTCTTCAGGGGACGTTTCCTTTTATATCTGATTATGGGCATTTAAAGTCATTTATTTTATTTACACAAAAAGAGTAACTACCCAAAATATGTGGGATAGTATTCTGCAGCCTTCTCTATAAATAGAGAGGTCATGCACCATTGTAATGGAACGAAATTCGGAACCTTGAGAGAAAACTCTGAAGAATTCATCCTTGAAGGATTTTCAGAGATAATCTTGAGTTTAATAACAGAGACTCGTAGACTAGGCAGATTAAACTACTGAACCACGTAAAAATCGTGTGTTTGTGTTGTTATATTTAAATTGGCCATTATCAGTTATTGTTTACGTGCTCTTCTTTCACTGCTGACGAAAAACGGCGTCAACACTAAGTGTTACACCCAAATTTCGAAATCGTCATAAATGAGCCTCGAAATGTAGGCTTGTAAAGCATAAGCTCGAAGATAACAAGTTAGGGCTTAACACTTGTATAAATTTGCATGATTTTTGACTTGTTCTTATTGGTGATCGAGCACCAATTTAGCAGGATCGAGCTCGAAATGATAAACCTTCTCCGATGCATATGGGTGTAATTCGAGCCTTCTTTGCAAGCTCAAAGATGTTGATCTCCAAATGTTAAGCTCGGTGGAATCACTGGCTAAGGAGGAGGATGACCAGAATAATGAGCTCGAAGTGGCGGTCGATCTCGGAATAGCGTAACCCTTGCCATCAAGATCAGCAACGCGTTTTACACACGATAACTGTTAGGAAATCCTCATTCCTCAGGGATTTGTTATTATCTGATATTAAATCCCAATTATCATGGGATATTATGTAATTAATGTGTTTAATTATATTTATTTCATATTTGAATTGTAACTTCCCGAAATAAGGGGAAGATAGTTTTCTTAACTAGTCTATAAATAGATTGGAGAATTTCATTTGGAAACAAGCACAATTTGGTACTGAGAACACTCTGCTAAATTGCTTTGTAAAAGCTTTGAGAGAATATCACCAATCAATAATATTGACTCATGGACTAGGCAGATTTTAACTATTGAACCACGTAAAATTCCCATTGTTCTTCCTTACACTACAACAATATTGAGTATATATTACTTTAAAGAATAGCATATATTTAGAAGTGCTATTATTAAGTGGGGGGATTAAAAAATATGGAACTGAATAGTGGGGATTAAAGACACACGGTCTGATTTTGGCGCCATATGACTAAAAACTCAGGCGGCAAAATGAATTTCTGCCAAATTCCCTTTCTCTCAGCCTTTCTCTCAGCTTTTCTCTAAGTTACCCTTTCTCTCAGCCTCCATCTCTCACTCACGAAGCCCTCTCCGCCCTCTCCGCCCTCACCTCCCTCAACTCATCTCTGCCTCACCACCCTCACAAAGTCTCTCCGCCCTCAACTCATCTCTGCCTCACGAAGACTCGCTCCAGAGTCGAGCTCTTTCTCCGCCTCACGAAGTCACGCTCCAGAGTGGAGCTTCTCTGCCTCACGAGTTCTCTGCCTCACGCCCACGTAACTTTACAGCAAGAGATAGATTTACTGAAGGTACTGATTTCCCATGGATCCTTAGTATCGATAATGATCAAGAAATTACATGATGGTTGTACTTATTACATTTTTTTATATCCTCTATAAATGAGAACTGTGAAGGGTTTTGTATAATATCTTTAGAAGGCTATAAAAGTAATAAATTCTTTCCTCAGACCTGCCTGATATTGTATTTTGTGTTCACTAATTGCGTGCTTAATATTTTATGGAAATGCTGAGCTTATTTATGTAAGATTGTTATTCCCCAAATTTGATCTTTATGTGTCTTCAATGTAGACTCTTTTTTATTTTTTTTCCAAATCTTGTTTCTCTTTCTTGATGCACCGTCAAATATGCATGCATGTTTCTTCTTCCAGTCCAGCAACACTTATAGTTATCAACGACATTGCTGCATATTTCTTTGGGTTCTTTTTTGGAAAAACCCCATTGATCAAATTATCTCCAAAAAAAACTTGGGAGGGATTCATTGATGCTTCTGTTACAACTGTCATATCTGCATTTTTGGTAAGCTTATTTTTCCTATGCGATGCACATTTAGCATTCTTGTGCATATTCCTGAGATTTAGGAACTGTAGCATTACAAAGTTAAATTTAGTTTCCTACTCAGTTATAAAGTGATGGCTGTGGTCCAGCCTCGGTCACCATCTTATTTGTTAAGGATTGTCTATGTGTAGATCCACACTATAGTTTGGTTGGTAATGGGCTCGATATAAGTATCTGCTGGCCCTAATTTCTACTGTTATCACACAGCCATATCACATTCTGTTTTACCTGAACTTTGTTAACCTAATACTATACTCAATTGTTCTTTATGTACTTAAATTCCTAAGTCCTCTAATACATAACAGTCGTGTATCCATATATACACTAGTCATGTTATCTTGCTTGTATGACTCAAGTAGCGTGTATTAATTATGCAGTTTTGAACTCACAAATAAGAAAGATTGGTTGATGCATGCCAAAACCTGCAGCTTAGCAATGAAACTTTTGAGATATAAACTGAGGACTTCCATTTTAGTTAAACACCATGGATAGCTATCACTTCATTGTTATGTTCTTTCACTTGAGTTGAATCCTACAACTAGCATCCTTGGAAGAAGGTGAATGGTCAGAGACTGATAAACCTTATTCTCTTTTGCAGAATTTGAACCACAAAAATATTGTGAAATATCTTGGATCCTTAAAGACTAAGAGTCACCTCCACATAATTCTTGAGTAAGTGGATGTAAAACTTGTGTATGATATTTAATTGTGTGACTTTTATTTTGGAAAGTCCTATTATTTACTCCGGTTAAAATTTGTAGATATGTGGAAATTGGTTTCTGTTTGGCTCATGAATCAATACCAGAGATAGGATTTATTATTTTTGCCTTCTGACTTGTTTCAGATACTTAATCAGTAGTAAGCCAGTCATATTACTGTGTTTGGAAGCACTGAATTATACAGAAAACTTTTCTTTCTGCACATAAATGGATAAAAAAAAATAAAAATGTCGTTTGCAATTTATTACTTGACATAGAATGCAAATTGACCTTTTATTTAAAAAGAAAAAAAATTAATATATATATTTTTGAAAGATAAATCTTAATATATTGAGTGCATATCTATGCATGGTAGCTCTTGGGCCTTTTCTCAAGTCTCTTGAATCTGCCAAATTAATTTTGAGGAGATTGATTTTAGCTCTAGTGGGTCAATGATCAAAATGAATCAAAGTTAGGCCCCAAAGGCATAGTACTAATTACTTATATAATTTTTTTTTTATGTAATTAGTGGAACAAACTCTCAATCATGTAAAAGGAATTTCAGGATAAAAAAATGAATTAATCAACTTCTGTTCGTTGAAAGTGGTAACTTTAAAATGATCATTTTGCTAATATATACCAATAGAGAACAGACATGATTGAGACTGAATCTAGTGTAACTAATATAATAAACATTAGCTAAACAATGTTCATTACTAATTAAACTTAGAAGTTAGAATGGTTATCTTTTGATGTGAAAGATTAAGTTGTATATAATAATTAAGAAAAATTATTATCTAATAGTTTAAAATAAATAATTATCTAAAATAATAGAAAAAGATGTTAAAATATTTTATTATCTCTGGTATAAATATTTTATTTATTTTCTGTCTCTAGTTCGAACATTATGACGCCACTCATAGTCTAAAATATGGTTTGGTAGTGATACCTAGAGAAATTTTTGAAGTCAATGTGTTGGTTAAAGTGATTGAAAATTTCAGGAAATAGTGTATAGATTTATGTTTTTTCGCATTGTAGGAATGATAAATATATGTATATATATATAAAAATAATAGATGAAAAGAGCCACTGTAAAGCAAAAACTCAAAAAATAAATAAATAAAGGACATTATGTACTGGGTTAGTTCTCACAATACAGCCTTTATTACAATGTTCTAATAGTTTGCATATTTAGTGTTTAAGCACCTCTGAATACTTAATGTTAGTTTTTTCTCTCCTTTATATTGTTTTCAATAAATTCTTTTTTGCTTTGGTCAATATATTGATTGAAATGGTATAAAATCAGAGAAGTTGTTAGGCAGATTATAAGTCTGTTTTCATTTCACATCTTATGACAATTTTTTTTTGTCAAATATCTACATTTCATATTATTCTATAACAATTTTAAACACTAATACTTTCAAATTTGAAGCATCAAGACTTTCTCTGAGGTTTTACAAGATCTGAGTTTTCTATATTTAAAGGTATTTTTTTTAAACTAATTCATAAATTTATATAATTTGTTTATTCTATATTTTTATTTATCTCCATCATGTATGCTTATGTGAATGGTAAATAATACTTTTTTTTAACCTTTTTATTTTACATGCTCTTCCATATGTAATTCATATGCTTATTATTTGTTTGATATAGTCAATTTGTTTACTATGTATAATTTGTTGACTTAGCTACCAACATCCGAAAGATCATAGAATGAGTGATCACAGAGACAGTGGTTTCTGAGCATTGAAATCTATAAGATGGTTTAGTTTTCTTTGTTCAAAAAAAAAAAACAGAATAAGAGCTGAACTAAAGGAGGTTATTATATTTTTTAATCAATGATCATTTGAGTATGTAAATAATATCTATGTCTTTGTTCATGTAATTTTTATTTTGATCTTATAAGCATGTTGTTCTTTCAATATGAGATAATTGTGACATGAATTTTAGATTTATTGGGTTCTCTACACAAGTTTCTAAATTTCTTTAACTCTTTCAGAAATTCAGAATTGGAGGGAACTTTATTTGCAGCAGTTTGCAAGAGGTATGTTTTCTTTTATTTTTGTTAAAATACTTTGCAAATGTTAGAGGAGTTTGAATATCTTAGATATTCATCCATAGTGAAGTAGGTTTTGAGATTATTATTATTGTGTGCTGCGGTGATAACGGAAGGTTGAGAACTTGTGTGTATTAGTGAAGTAGGTTATGAGAAATTTGTGTGCTGCGGCGAGATAAGGAAGAAAACTTGTGTGTTGATTGAATATTTTGAATTGATAATGATTGATGGTTGGTTAATAAATATGGCTGGAATGTTTCTGATTTTCTGTTAGTTATTTGATGTATATCTAATAAACTTCAGAAACCATAGAAATTTGAAAGTAGAATAGAAACCCATGTGGGGAAATATATTAGAATAATTATAGAAATAGCTTCTTGCAATTCAAAAATATATTAGAATAATTGTTCGAATATCAGGAGAAAGACCGCCATGAACACAAAGTACCTGGAGAGAAAAATAATATATATTATTACATAGCTAAAGCACCCAGGCATCTATGCAACCAAATAACATATGATAAGTGCGTGTATAAACTATGCATAAATAACAGGAAATATTAGAATGTGACATCATGTGTGAGTGTGTGTAAAGCAAGAGAACCTTACAGTGCCATCTATGATTGCTGAAAGCGTCAAATAATCAAAAACATCTGTACAATACCGCCATGCATTAGCATTTCCATACTTCCTCTGGCACTCGTCATAAAAACCATACACCTAGCAGAGATGACATGATCCATAAAAAAAAATCAGTGATAAGAACTCCTAAAAGCTTCTAAACTGGTATTCGGAGACATTAGCATCTCTATTTTAGTCATAAAATATCAAGAGAGAAAAATAACAGTTGATAAACTTTATTTTAACACACCCAGCTGCCTAAGCTATCAAGTTGAAACAATTGAGAAACTGTTGAAGTGTGACTAACAGTAAAGTCTTCCATTTTTTGTGTACAAAGCAAAACTTTTTTAATGAAGAAAAGGACAATAGGCAAACTCAGAAGATAATTGATAATTGTTGAACACTAAATCCTTCCAGCTAAGACAATAAAACAAGAAAGGAAAGTCGTTGAACTCCTTAACCATCAACCCACGAATAGAAGCTAAAAGCTTGGCTCTACAATAAAATGTAGCTTTATCCGGATAATGTGAATTACAAATATGAAACACAACTGGCAGACAGATTTAGTCATCAATCAACTAAATACAAAGTGAACTTGAAAAATCTTAAAGTGAACTAAAAAGTTTGGAATTCATCAATCAACTGGTTGTCTTGGTATTTCTTCTTCTTTGTTGTTGCCTTCACTTTAGTTGGAATATCTACAATTTAGAAAACAACATTACTCAATTTATTGAAAATAAATACGCATAAAGAAAAAACATTAACAAAGACTAGTAAAGCAAATCAGGCTCGGTTGTAAAATTGTAGAATTCTAAACTTGTAATATTGAACTGTTTTTATTAATTACAAATAACAAAGACAAACAACAATAACATGAATATCAAATTAAAATAATAGCAGCAAGCAAAAACAACCATAATCCATAACTGCTTAAAACAACTCCTTTTATACTTTGCATCTTTGTTATTACAATAATAAAATACATTTAATCACATTGTAGAAAAATCAGCAAAAATAAAAATCAAATAATCACATTTAAATATGATATAGGAAAACATGGCTACCTTTACTTATCAAAACAAGGATTTTGTTTCCAGCAAGTTTTGCAATGTATTGCGTTCAACAATAAGAGGTAATAATCATATCAAATGGAAACAAATTGAACCAACCTTTCCAATCAAAGAAGGACCCATAATAGCATTCACATTCTCAACATCCTACATGTACCACAGAAATGAGCAGATTAAATACACATAAAAAAAAACTATCAAATAGATCAGTTAAGTATGCAGTGAAACTAGGAAAGTGTTCGTCACCTTAACCACGCCTTTTCCAAGGTAGTCTTATCCTCCATCCCTTAGCTCAAGAGTCTTGTACACTCCTAGTTAAACAAAAAAGGAACACAAAATAGCTGAATCCCAATCCTAAGAAACGTTTATCTGAACAATAGAGCCAATAAAATTAATTTTACAAACAGAGCATATCAACAGATTTAGTTCCAACAACAATTAATTTAATACAAATAGCATATCAAACATAAAAAAATAGAAAATAAAAACAAAATACCTCACTTTTCTCCTTTGCAAAGCCACAAATATGAATATTGGAATAGTGTTCTGTGTTCTAATAGTTTTCCCTCCCTTAGTTCATAAAATAGAAATATCGTATGAACTAAACTTGTAAGAAGAATCATATTAACAATACTAAATACAAAAATAATTCATAGAAAAAAAATAGTTACTATCAGTGAGTGATCTAGGTGTGTAGGACCATATGGCTTAGTGTACAGCAGGAATTATTTGTTCATTTTTTGTTTCTTTCCCTTAGTTGCCTAGAAGCAAGGCAACCCAGAAAGTAGGATCAATAGGAAACTTCAGACGCTTTTGATGTTTTTTACCTTTTTTTTTTATCTGTTTTTACTTTTAGAGATTTAGAATCTGATATAGAAAACAGCACAATCTGAATGGTCTAAGGGAAAACAAAACTGACCTCATAATATGGTATCAAAGTCTTCTCAGCTAAAGTCCAAAATTAAAATCAAGATGTCAACAAATTTGAGCAACTTTTTTTTTTTTTTTTTTTATATGGTCCCTCATCTATGATATTGATCAACAGCTGTGTTTGCATTACTCAAGTCTAAAATTCTCCCTGTAATACAATACAAGTAACAAACATCAACCACTATATCTTCATCTAATGCTTAGAAAAGAAATTATGCATTACTTAAAAGTTATCGAACAATTTTTTTGAAGTTCTCACCTGGTTGTTTTGTAAATGTATCCCATATACTAACTCCTTTATTTCCCTCATCAGAAGCTCCCTCAAACTACCATATTGAAAAAGATATCAAATTCTTGAACTGACAATACTCTTTATATATATATATAAATATATATATATAATATTTCTTTGAGATGAGGATTGGAAATGCCAGAATTATCTCAAGTTTAGCAATAAGACTAAATAAACAGCTTAAATTCATTTCTGAACTCAAAATCAAGTAATTTTAAAAATCAAATCATATAGTATATTTTGGTTGATACAATTTTGTATTTACCATTACATAGACTTATCAAAATGTTGCTTTTTGTTGGTTAGAAAAGGACAACTAAATTGGTGATCATGTTGGATAAAAATTGGCTACGCTTCAATAGGTAATAAGAATTAGGGATTTAATTAGTGCTAGCTTAGTAAAATTAGTAACTTTATATTCTTAGGCTACAAGCGAGAAATTCAAAAAAATACGGACAAAGCAACTACCCCACACTTGTAGTCGCAAAGGTTATGCAAGATTGATTGATGAATTGGTAAAGCCAAACATATTTACAGTTGTTTTATTATAGAATTTGGTTTAGATATTTTTTTAATTTATTTTCTTATTTTGATAGATGAACCATAGTGAAACCAATACACCACCTTCTAGAGTTGATGTTTGGACCAAAGCACATAAGAAGAAAAATGGCGAACCAGTAAATTCAGAAGTGGCTGAAGCTTTTGTATACACCTTGCCCTTTCAAAATCATGTGACTTTAGTTTTAACTTACTCATTTGTTTGAATACATTTATTGATACTATTTATTTTTGAAGGATTTGGTTGAAGAATATAAGAAAGATCCTGCTATGTCTTCAACTACAAGTGTTAATGAAGACATCCTCACAAAAGTCCTTGGTCCTGAAAAAAATTCATACATGAGAGCTTTCGGAAGAGGAGTTACTCGGTCAAAGTTGCAAATTGTGTCAGAAAGAGATGACCATTTGATGAAGATAGAAGGTCAATACAAAGATTTGAAAGACAAAATGCAACACATGGAGCAACTCATTGTTTCTTTAATGAAAAATCAAGTAAGTATTTTGATGCTGAAACTATATTTTCATGTGGCTGAATTGCAATAATAACTAAGATTCATGTTTAATTTTTTGGTTAGTCTTTACTTTTGTATTTTTTTTAATTTTGATGTTGAATTCATGTCTTTCTATCTTACTTGTAAATAGAATACATCTACTCAGAGCGAGGAGCAATCAAATGTCAATGTTCAATCAAATTCTCATGTTCATTCCACTCAGGTAATTATGATACTAATTATATGAAAATGATAAAATCTAAAACATATAATATTCAATATAAAATCATTTACTGCTGCTGAATTTGTTATATTGATTTATTGTTAGAGTGTCAAGAACCACACATTTGGCTCAAAATGCAAAATATTAGATTGGATTGGATCTGGAGAAATTATTGCAGAAGGTTATTTTATCTCAAGTGACCCAAAGGATGAGGTTCACCATGTTCCTCTTGGGCCTAGTGCTATGAAAGTGGGGATAGATCTTGTGAGAAAGAATGATGCATTTCTGTGGAGGCCTTCAACAATTATGTCTACTATAGAAGATGCTGTAGGTAGTATAATTGCATGGCCAGCTGATAAAGTTATAATTAGGTAATTAACTTTTTTTATGTACTCTTTTAGTTTACTATAACTTTAAGTTGAAGCATTACTTATTTAAATTTTGTTGTAGCTAAACAAATGGACTCACAACAAAGACAAGTGCACAAAGGATGATGAATTGAAGGATGGAGCAAGTTTCACGCATGGTTTACTTTTGTGTATCTTGTAATGTTTCTATTTTTCATTTTTGAAGTAAAAATTGTTCAAGATTATAAAAATTTATTATGTTATGCTTTCAAACTTAAGTTAGAACTAAGATCTCATGAAGTAGACACATTCATGGTTTGAATTTGTTATTGTTTAATGTAATACTTATGGTTTATCAATCTATTGAGAATTACATTTTATGATTAATTTTGAATTTTTTTTATCAAAATACAATAATGAAAATCTTGTAATTAAAAAAAAAACCATATAAGTATACTTATCAAAATAAAATTTAAAATTTTATTACTATATGTTATGATTTAAAAACATATTATAAGCGTAAAAAATCGTTATGGTTTATATAATATAACAAACTAAAAATGTTATCAAAATAATCAAATGTAACAGTTGAAAAGTGTTATGAAAAAAGTACAAGATTAAACTTCAAATTTATAACCAAAAACCCTATCTAAATGTTATTATTTGAATATTATAGCACCTAAAAATGTGTTATTGAATAGTTTAAGATAACACCGAACATAACATTCAAAAATTGTTATAGAAAAGACTGGACTTTTAATAACATGGGCTACGTTAGCATTTTCAGAAGTGTTATCAATAGTCCCGGTTAGCAGTTTTTAAGTGTTATGAATACTGTTTTTTCTTATAGTGTTATTTTCTTAATTCATTGTTTAGTACTCTTCAGATTTAAGTTGACGAAAAATGGCGTCAACACTAAGGCTTTGAGTTGTTTCACTGTTATTTATTTTTTTTTTTTTGGTAAATCAGCTAACTTGTATTATGCACAACAAATTACAAACACCAATCAAATACAAACACCAACCACTACCAAACAAAACCTTAATTACATTGAATAAGACTGACCCAACTTAAATCTTCCTTTCCTATATTCTTAGACAAACACCTGGTAACTCTATAACCAATTTGGTACTTAATACTCAGAATTATATTCCCAACCAGTGGTACCTGAAGCTTCCAAAGAGCTGCATTCCTAGCTCTCCAAATGTAGTAAATGCAAGCACAGATAGAGCTAATGTATACTCTTCTTCTGCAAGCAGAGTGTCTACATCTTCTAATCCCATTCATCAACCCAGAGAGATCAAACAGATTAGTACCTATCCCTAACCACGACAAGATAGGCCCCAGACAATTTTTACTGAACTGACACTCAAAAAACAAATGTCGATGACTCTCAGCAAAACAACCACAAATGACACACAGTATATCTTGAGTGATACCAAACCGACACAGTCTATCTCTAGTCGGCATCCTCTGTTTAAGCACCAACCAAGCAATAAACTTGTGCTTAGGGTAACCATTCCTGTCCCAGATAGCCGCATACTTCCATCTGTTCTCTGAACTGGACTGCATCATCTTGTACATGTGAGCTATGCTGTACCGAGTCCAACTGGAACCTCCCTGAAAAAATAGAACCTTTAGCTCATTCTTAATCCTAACCAGTTGTTTCCAGTACCAACTGCTAGAGGTGGGAGCAACATAATCCCACCAATCATCCTGCTTAATATAAACCGCATGAATCCACTTCACCCATAAATTGTCCTCCTTATTGGCTATGGCCCAAATATGCTTCCCTAAGGCACACTTATTCCAAATTCCTATATTCTTAAAACCCAGACCTCCTTTCTGCTTGGGTTTGCAAATATCTGTCCAGGAAACGCGCCCTTGACCCTCTGCATTGTCACCTTTCCTCCATAAGTAAGCTCTGCAAATCTGGTTTATGTTATTTATCACGGAACTAGGGAGGACAATCATTTGAGACCAATAAATGTTGATTGTCAATAACACAGAATTAACAAGGATACACCTCCCTGCATAAGACAGGTTCCTAGTATTCCAAATACGAATCCTTTTCACCAATTTATCCACCAAAATCTCACAATCTGCCTTGGAGATTCGTTTGTTGCTAATGGTCATCCCTAGATATTTGAATGGCAATCTACTTTTCTGGAAACCAGAGAATTCAGATAGTCTCTGCCAACATTCCTCCGTAAGACCAACTCCATAAATGGCAGACTTTGCTTTATTAGCCAATAGACCAGAAGAATCCGAAAAAAGCTGGAGCCCTCTCAGAAGCAAATAAGCTGCTTTGAAGTCTCCCTTGCTAAACAACAATAAGTCATCAGCAAAACATAAATGGGTCAATTTTAAACTGCCACATCTAGGATGGTACTGAAAATCAGGATGCTCGGCAACTTTAGCTAAGATTCTAGACAAATACTCCATCCCAATCACAAACAACAACGGGGATATCGGATCCCCTTGCCTAACTCCTCTTCTAGCAATGATAGGTCTCGATGGGACCCCATTAAGCATGAGAGAAAACCTGGCAGTAGTCACACAATTCATAACCAACTGAACAAACTGATCTGGGAACTTTAAAGCAATCAGCATTTCTTGTAAAAAATTCCAATCTAGAGAATCATAAGCTTTTTACAGGTCTATTTTGAATAGGCAAGCTGCCTGAGTATTCCTCCTTCCATAACCTCGTACTAGGTCTTGACAAAGCATGATGTTATGAGCTATATTTCTCCCTTTAATAAATCCACTCTAATTCTCAGAAATAATGGAAGGTAGCACCTCTCTAAGTCTAGAACAGATCATTTTGGTTGCTATCTTGTAAACCACATTGCAGCAAGCAATTGGTCTATATTCACTAACATTCTTTGGGCAACTAGATTTGGGTATAAGGGAGATATTAGTGGTATTAAGCTCTTTTAGTATTTTCCCAGAATGAAGAAAAGAAAGTACAGCTTGGGTAAGCTCATCACCTGTGATATTCCAAGTTTGTTTAAAAAATCCACTATTGTACCCATCAGGACCAGGGGTCTTCTCATCTGGAATCGAGTATAGAGCAGACTTAACTTCTTCTACTGTGTAATCCTTTAACAAAAAGACAGCTTGCTGATCTGAAATCATGGGCCCTGATTGAACTACTGAAAACAAGACTCTCCTTCTGTTTCTCATTGCTGAACCAAGTAAATCTTCATAATATGCATAAAATGCATTGTGAACCTCTTCATGGCTATCATGCCAATTACCCTTCATATCCCAAATAGAAAAGATGGCATTCTGAATATGCCTATTCCGAATACTGTTATGGAAAATCTTAGTATTCTCATCACCATGCTTCAGCCAATCTTCCTTTACCTTCTGCTTAAGAAACTGAACCAAGTTGTTATGAGCCCACTGATACTCTTTCCTTCTAGCAATCTCCTCATCTATCAGCTGGATGTTACCCGGATCGCATTGCAACTTTTCTTGGACATCACTCATCAGCTTATGTGTCATTGAATCTTGCAGAAACACATCTCCTTTCCCTTCTCTATTAAGATTTTTCAAATCAATTCTCAGCCTTTTCAGCTTAGTAATCAACGAATACATTGGAGTCCCCTGCACTTCCTTTCTCCAAGACTCAGCAACTGTCCTTTGAAATCCCTCTAAATTACTCCAAAAGTTGAAATATCTGAATGGCTTTTTATTCTCAGGAAGAGAACCAAAGTTGACCATAAACGGGCTATGGTCCATGGTACCCTCAGGAAAAAAAATAACCTCAGCATTCTGGAACTTCCCTATCCAGCTCTCATTGGCCAAAACTCGATCAAGTTTAGCATAAACCCTATCTTTGCCCCCTTGTTTATTATTCCAAGTAAAAAAAGTGCCAGAAAACTTCATATCTGAAAGTCGGCAATACTCAACACAGTGCTGAAAAGGAAGCAACTCTGAACCATTACCATGATAAGGGAAACGATCTTCTGGCGATAACACTGCATTGAAGTCGCCCATCACTATCCAAGGATCAGTAATACTATTAGCCATGCTTTCCAAATCCTCCCAAAGTCTCTCTCTACCTACTTTATCATTCACAGCGTAAACCACTGTAATAACAACCCGAATTCCATTTTTAGCCATAACTGCAAAATGCATCCACTGGCTCGAGCTCCCTCTAATATCCACATCAAAACACAAAGGGTTCCAAGCTACCACTATTCTCCCATTAGGATGCTGCATTAAATTTGTAGTAAAGCACCAACCCCTAAACATATTAAGGTATAAAGACCCCATGTTGGGTGCCTTTACCCTTGTTTCTAGGAGGCTAACAAAACCAATTCTTTTGTTAGAGATCATTTTCATGACCTCCCTTTGTTTATTGATATTGTTAAGCCCCCTAACATTCCAACCAAAGAGCCTATCCATTGATGAATGGAGGCTCTCCCCCTCCACTCACATTAGCCCTCATTCCTTGTAATGTTTCTCCAACAGTGACTTCAGCATCTGTATACTGGCCTAGCACTAGAAAGGAGTTCTTCTCTAGCACCACCTTATTCTTATTCCCATTCCCTGTTTTCCCAGTAAGTGATACATACCCCTCTCCGTTCTTCTTTACTAGTTCCTGCATCATATTCTTATCTTTAGTAGTCACAGTAGGATGGGTTGAGGGGCCAGTTTTCTTCTCTTGCCAAACTTGTGATGGCTCTCCTGGATTCATCCTCTTCTTGCAAACTTCTTTCCTGTGCCCTATACCTTTGCAATGCAAGCATATATCTGGCTTCCAATCATACTGCACTCCAACATATACAAACTCCCTATTTTCATCTTCAAACTTGATTTGCTCTGGTAATTCTTTTGTGAGATTCACTTCAACTAAGACTCTGGCATATTGTAACTTTTCTCTTGCCTGAGTTGCTCTATCTTGTTTAACCATTTTCCCAATTGAGCCAACAAACTTAGCCATGGACCTCTCACCCCAGTATTTCAGCTCTAGATTACTTAATTACGCCCAAATCGGAATCGACATTACTGTTTCTTTAGTAAACTTTGAGTGAGGGTCCCAGCTTTTCATGATAAGTGGTTTCCGATCAAAGAACTGATATCCCCCATTCAAAATTCCATCCCTCTGCTCCATCGAAGTAAATCTGACAATGAACAACCCTGGAGCTAATAGAGCTAGTTTATCAATTCCCTTATCCCTCCAGATTCTTCGGAAATAACCTTCCATCACTGAAATCGGTGGGTTTGCTCCCAGAACATAGCAAACCAAAGCTGATTGCCAGTATTGAATCTCATCTTCAATATCTTCCGCTTCTATTTTAATACAATTAGTCTCAATATGAGGAACTGAATTAGATTTGGATGTACCTGACTGCTCGTGCTTCCCCAAGTCTCCTTTTAGGACTCCCAGCCAATTAGTAAGAGTTTGTTTCACCAAGGACCTACGAACCACTCCTTCTTGATTCACCTCTGTATCACTCATCGATTGTGAAGTCAGATTAGGTCCCTCAAATTGCTCCAGCTCTGCTCCATCCCTAGATTGAGTAGACGATTTCTGCAAAATATCTTCGTTAGATTCTTCCAGTCGACTTCGCTCTGAATCCTCTTCTCCCTCAAACACCATTGCCTCCACCCCTAAGATGCCAGCCATAGATTTTACTTTGAGGACTGGATCTGTAGAAGATGGCCCTTTCTTCTTCTTCCCTGGCGATTTCTTCTTCAATCTCGGTCTTCCTGCCATAGCTCCAGCTCAAGCTGAAAAAAGAGCGGGAAATTCAAAGAAATCGGGTTTCACTGTTATTGAGTTGTGCTTTTGTTTAGTGTATTCAGTTGTGTTTCATTGTTGTAATTTGATTTATGTGTTTCATTATTAGATTCTAGTTTTTTTTTTTCTTTAATTGTCCTTAGGCTTTGAGTTGTGATTCATTGGGGTTTCGTTCATGCTCAGAGGGTTTGCCATATCTGATACTTTTTCCCCTATGCTTTCACTAGTCTTGTTTTGATGAAAAATTGGTTTTACCCTTGGATCTATATAAATCTGGTTGATTATGTCTGAATGCAATTTTCAACTTTTATTTATACATGGATAAACTTTAATGGGAAGCTTAGGAGATGTATCTTTCTTTATACAGTAAATAATATTTTTGGTACTTGTTATTTATTCTGCTTATTTTTTCATTCTTATCAAAAATTTGGACATAGACTAATTCATAAATATATCTGTCTTGTTTGCCATGTTCAAAATATGCCTCTGTCCTGTCTACCTCTGTCTTTCTTTATATATATATTTTTTGCCTCTGTCTTGTTTTATATTTTCTTTTGCCTCTGTCCTATTTTAAAAAAAAATATTTGGCCTCTGTCCTATTTAATTTTTTTTGGCCTATGATGTTTAAAAATGAGTATGTTTTGTTATGTTTGGTGATTATGTGACTTATTGTGCCCATATATATGTGTGTGTGTGTGCTGGTGTATCAAGCAATATAAATGCCCATAATAAGTCATATTATATAAATTTCTGAAATCCTTGTGATGATTAAAGTGGGGATAGTTTATTTGTATTAATTAAAATTATGATGTAATAATATTTTTATTTTGAAGAATGACAAGTATATAAATATTTAGATTATAAATTTTTTATATTATGTTAAGTTTATTATTAGATCTTTTGTTAAGTTTACCATTAGTTGTAAAAGAGTACATGTTTTAATAAGCATGTTCCATGCTCCTAGAGTTTATCTTTGTTACACCCAGATTTCGAGAATGGATATTTTCGATCTCAAAACTCAGGCTCGTAAGGTGTATGCTCGAGATAAGAAAATTCGTCATGTAAGCAACATTAATGAGAAAGTCAAGGACAGTCTCGCTAAGCAGTAATGTGACAACATCGGAATTGGTGAGCTCGGAAACTACATGGTCTCAGAGGAGTTCCGAGGTTATAAGTCAGGCTCGAAGCCACAATGACAATAGTTCAACACTTGTATAAATCTCCTACCATCAGACAAGATGGTTCAAGCTCAAGCGTTGTGAGCTCGGAGAGGATGATCTCGACAACATTACTTGTTGAGAACATAGGCGAACCAAGGTTTCGAGCTCGGAATGGGTGAACGGTCTCGAAGGCGTGTGAGTCTAGTGTCCAAGCTCGTAAGCTAAGTGTGAACATGTTTATTGTAGTAAAATCCCTATGTTTAAGGGATCAGATGTAATTTGTTATTAAATCCCTAATATCATGGGATATATACACTTACGTAGTAACTGTATGCATTTAATTGTATTTATTTAATTGATTTGTTTAATAACTCCCCGAAATCTGTGGGAAGATATTCGGTGAACCACTCTATAAATAGAGTGGAACAATTCATTTGTGAGGACTGAAAGATTTGTATTGGGAAGACTCTGTAAAAAAATTTCCAGAAAGCTTTGAGAGAATTCCAACAAGTGAATAACACAGACTCGTGGACTAGGCAGATTTTAACTGCTGAACCAGGTAAAAAATCGTGTCCATATTGTTTGTTTCCTCTGGTATTTTTGTGTAATTGCTCTTCATTTCTAAGTTGAAGAAAAATGGCATCAATCATCTGGTGCTTTCATTGAGAGCCATTAAACAAGACGTGAGAGTGTTTAATCAAAAAGCCTTCTGAATCATCAATGGCCGCTGCAAGTAACCCCAGTACTGGTGAGCGACCATTGCCCCAGATACCTAAGGAGCAGACTCCTCATGTTGAGGATTACCCCTGACGGCCTGGAAAGCAGCCCATGGTGGTTCCGAATCCTGGAGAAAGGAGTGATTCGTCCAACTCTCGGGGGCCGCCTGCCCCCAGGCCTGATGAGGATATGTATTACAATCCTGAAAGATATGTTCCAATTGTCAAACTTGAAAATTTCCAACTGCGCAAACAGTTGGTAGAGGCAACAAAACGCAACAAAGAATTAGCCAGACAGGCTGCTAACACCCATGTACCTCTTCGGAGGCCTAGGGGACGTCCCTGTGGGAGCACGGCCGCCAGGAGGGCGGAGCAAGTGCCACCACTAGAATCTCAGCCAACATAGCCAAAGCCCTGGAGGAGTAACCGGGTTGAGGCTACTGCCAACCCGACTGCAGAAGTACCAGCAGGAACGGGTAATAACCGAGCCCCCGCGGCGGCTCGGAACTCAAATCCTGATGCTGCGCGAAACAACCCAGAGCCTGACCAGGAAACTTTGGACCATCCAGGCCCCACAATGGGAGACAACCACCGTCACCCATAAGGTACCCACCTTCACCAATAAGGAACCCCTCGCCAGTCCAGGAGGTCCCACGAACTGCACATCAGAGGCTATCTTGCAGCGGCAGTCGAGATGGAAACTGATGGGCTAGGCCTGGATAGGGGAATGAAAGAGAGGCTACCCGAGATCGCAGGGCTCCTAAGCCTTCGGGAAGCCAAATGTCAAGATCACAAACTTCTGGGACAAGGAGGCCAGTAGGAGACCCACCTCGTAATCATCGAGCCACACATCCAGAAAGGGATACAAGTTACATGAGTGAAAGCTCAGACTACACTCGGTCCATGAGCATTTATAACACCGAACCAAGGCATACATGGAATCGAGGGAATCACCTTGATCTGTGGGATCATCTATGTTATATTATTTTATAATATAATGTAATATTATATTATATTATAATATAATGTTTAGATTAAATAAATGTGACAAAGTGTGTCACATATTGTAACATATAATAGAGGGTTACAATATTTAGATATATGAGATATATCCAAATAATGTAACATATTTGGTGTTACAAATTTGTAACTTCCAAATATTACCCTTTATTGTGTAAAATTGTTGTTACACAATATTGAGATGAATTTCATAAAGCCATATGTGATATGGCTGTTAGAGATATGTTATTAACCCCAATAATGTGTTTTGGGAGTTACAAATCATTTGGGAGGGTTTGGAACCGTTTGGAAAAACATCACAATTTTAAGTGCTGAAATTGGTCGGTGGCCGCGGCCTGTGGGACAGAGACCAGTGGCCGCGGCCACTAATGTCTCTGGCCGCGGCCACAGGCCAAAAACTGACCAATTTTTCAGTTTTTCAATCTTTGTTGAACGGCTCAAAAAACCCAAATAACTCCCAAATCTCTTTTTTAATTCCATATTAATCCAATTAAACATTGGTAACAGCCATGGGGGTTGGTGGAATTTGAAATTCAAAGGGTGTCTCTAAACTCTATAAATAGGAGCCTATAGCTCACTTGTTAGACACAATATTTCTATCCATTAGAGCACTTGGCTAGAAACACCTTGAGGCTTGATAATTCTAGAAAGCTTTTCCAATATCTGAGAGAGATCCCTTAGTGCTTGAGTTAGGGGGAAATAAGCTTTTGGACAAAGGTTTTAAACCTTGTTCAAGTTGGTGATCCCCAACCCTCTTCACTTAGGTTGTGTAAGTGAGAGTTTCTTGCATTTATGTTCTTCTTTCTATTGTATTGTTTTCTTCTTATTCTCTTGTTCTTTTACTTGTATTTCTTGTTCAAGAGTTGTAATCTTTTCTTTACTTTTGTTTCAAACACCTTACTTTATTTGTAACATTTTGCTTAGAGTTGTATTTTACTATTCTCTTCTTCTTCATTTCCTTTTTTATTTGTATTTTCACTTATAGAGTTGTAACACTTTATTTAATCAATCCTTGTCTATTGTAATATTTTGCATAGAGTTGTAACATATTATTATTATTTCCATTGAGGCAAAACAATTTTTCCTAACAATCTAAACCATAATCAGGGTCGAGATAGTCCCCCAAACCCTGATCTGCGCGACCATCTAAATGGTCGTAAACAGTCAGTGTATAACCTTGTACCGAGACAGGGAGCTGAAGTTTTTATTAACGATAACCAGCCCCCTCAGGTCCAGGCTCGACCTCCAGTGGATTTAGTCCAGGAAGGATTGACCAATTAGAAAGAGCATTTATGCTCCTGTAGAACGAGCGTAACAGGGACATGGCTAAAGAGTCCGATGAATAGCTCGAGCCTTTTTCCCTGCATATCTCCAGCACTCTGTTTCCTCAGGGATTCAGGATTCCTCATGTCCCACCATTTCATGGAAACTCAAACCCGTATAGTCATCTGAGTACCCTCAACACCATCATGCGAGCCAGCAATGTTGGCTACAAGCTTAGATGTATGTTGTTCCCAGCCACACTTACTGGACCAGCAAAAAACTGGTTTGTGAAGTTTAAAAGACATTCGATCTCATCCTAGGATCAATTATCTAGAGACTTTAAGAAATAATTTAAGGCTATGATTGGTATCAGGCCTGAGGCCTCAGCCTTAACGAATGTCCAACAACATCAAAATGAGTCATTAAAGAGTTACCTCACGAGGTTTAACCTAGAAGTCGCCCGAGCTCAAGATGTCAATGATAGCAGTCACCTGATGGCTGTTAGAGTGGGTATACTTCTAGGAAGTCCCCTTTGGGAATACTTACAAAGGAAACCTATCAGGTCGCTAACCGAGTTCCATCAGAGGGCCCAGAGGTTTGTCAATGTAGAAGAGGCGAGGTCAGCACTGAACATGACCTCTTAGCCCATAACTACAATGACGAACATAAACTCTGCCTCATCCTCGGCGGCCCCATCAACTTCGAAACCCTCTAGGGACAACCCTTCTAAAAGGAAGAAGAACGAAGGGAATAACCCTGAGGATGAGGGAGGAAAAAAGAAGAAAGGGGACAAATATTTCTCCGTATAAAAAGTGTATACCGAGCTCATCGAGTCTCAGGAGAATATTTACCTAGATAATGAAAACCAGGTCCCATTTAGACGACCTGACCCCATGAGGAACCAAAAGGAAAAGAGAGATTCAAATAAATACTGTAGATTCCATAGAGATATTGAACACACAACCGATGAATGTCAACAACTGAAAGATGAGATTGAAGGTTTGATCTCGAGGGGATATTTCAGACAGTATGTTAGGAACCGAAATCCCAATCAAGCTTCGACAAGCCAAAGGGAAGCAGCTACACAACCTGCCCAAAACAATAACTCCCAAGTTTGGGAGGACGAGTGACCCCCTCCGATTGATGGAGAGGATGTAGTAATCATCTCGGGGGGAACCTCATATCACAGGTTTGGGCAGGAATGCCCAAAAGAGATACGTGAATGAGCTCAAGATAGGGGACGGTTTCCCCTATGAACCCGAACTGCGAGCTCCAAAACAACAGAGGATTGAGACTCAACCCATAACATTTATTAAAGAGGACGCGTCACACGTCCAATTTCCCCATAACGACCCCCTGGTTATAACTCTCCAACTCGCGAACAAAAGGGTACGCTGAGTCCTTGATTGATAACGGGAGCTCGGTGAATATTCTTTATAAAGCCACTCTAGAAAAGATGGGACTCCCACTTCGTGATTTGAAAGCATGTGCAACAACATTGTATGGTTTTTTAGGAGAAAGGATTGCCTATATGGGATTCATTGAACTCCCTGTGACCTTGGGAGACTATCCAGTCTCAGTAACCAAGATGATGGAGTTTGTAGTGGTGGACCTCCCATCTGCCCACAACGTACTGCTCAGGAGACCCGCCCTAGTTGGGCTAGGGGCAGTATCGTCTGTTAGGCATTTAGCCATCAAGTTCTCGACTTCAAGTGGCATCAGGACATTGAAGGGGGACCAGCTCGCGGGAAGAGAATGCTATAGCATCTCCAAAAGGGGAAAGAAGTAAACAAGTGCATAGGCACTTGTATTTATTCAGAACAAGGATGGCACGGTCTTCGAGACAGATGAAGAAATCGACCCCAGAATAGAAGAAAGGGCTAACCTTAAACCACTAGAAGAGCTCGAGGAGGTCAAGCTCGAAGAAGGGCCATGAAGGTGGTAAAGGTGGGTAAGAATCTTTCAAAAGAAGCGAAATAGAAATTAATCCGCTTCTTAAAAGAAAACTAGGATGTATTCGCATGGTCACACTCAGACATGGTGGGAATCAGTCCGAATGTCATGAGCTGTACACTTAACATTGACAAAAGCTTCCCCTCGAAGCAGCAAAAGCGAAGAATCCTAGACGATGATAGAAAAAAGGCCCTCAAGGAAGAAGTCGACAGATTAAAGGCAAATCAATTCATACGAGATGCCTTTTATCCTGATTGGATTGCCAATCCAGTGTTGGCCCAACGGCAAATGGCGAACCTGTATCGACTACTCAGACCTTAACAGGGCGTGCCCTAAAGATTGTTTCCCCTACCTCGAATAGATCAACTCGTACGTGCCACTGTAGGTCACGACATCATGTCATTCATGGATGCTTATTCTGGATATAACCAGTTCGCCATGCACGCATCAGACCAAGAGCATACGAGCTTTGTAACCGATAAAGGGTTATACTGCTACAATGTCATGCCTTTCGGGCTCAAGAACACTGGAGACACATACCAAAGACTGGTGAACATTATGTTTTCCGAGCAGATAGGGAATAACATGGAGGTTTATGTTGACGAAATGCTAGTCAAGTCCAAACATAACAACAACCATGTGGATGATCTTGCAGAATGCTTTACTGTACTACGAAAGTATAACATGAAACTTAACCCACAAAAGTGCTTTTTTAGAGTGTCTTCGGGAAAGATTTTGGGATTTATAGTAAATGCACGAGGAATAGAGGTTAATCCAGATAAGATCAAGGCATTGATTTATATGCCCTCACCTCGAAAGCATAAAGATGTCCAGAGCTTAACTAGACGAATGGCGACACTAAGTAGGTTTATTTTGAAATCTACAAACGGTTGTCTTCCCTTTTTCAACCTTTTAAGAGGGGGAAAAAATTCGAGTGGTCAGAGGAGTGCAAGCTTGCATTCCAAAACCTAAAGAAGCACCTCGTTGAATCACCAATCTTGTCAAAACCTATCATGGGAGAAGTCTTGTATCTATACCTCGCTACAACCGAGCATGCCAATAGTGTCGTGCTCGTCCGAGAAGAGAAGAAGGTACAAAAACTAGTTTACTACGTCAGCAAAAGGTTACTGGGGGCAGAATCGAGATATCCGTTAATGGAAAAATTGGCTCTCAGCCTGATCCATTCATCTCGAAAGCTCCGACCTTATTTCCAAGCACACCCTATTCATATGCTAACTGACCAGCCACTACAACAAGTTTTATCTAAACCAGAAGCTTCTGAAAGATTGTTAAGGTGGGCTGTCAAACTCGGACAAGTCGAGATCACATACCACCCAAGAATGACCATCAAGGGACAGGCCCTGGCGGATTTCATTGTAGAATATACTGGAGTGTCTAACGACAAAGTTGTAACCCCAACCTGCGAGCTGTGGAAACTTTATATCGGCAGATCCTCCAACGAAAATGAATTGGGGGCAGGCATTATACAGATCACCCTAGTAGGAAATCGATTCCACTCTACTTTAAGATTCAACTTTGAAGCGTCAAATAACGAGGTTGAATACGAAGCATTACTAGCAGGACTTCGAATAGCCAAGGAACTCAAGGCAAAGGCTATAAACTGTTATAGTGACTCACAACTGGTGGTTAACCAAGTTTTAGGGGAATATCAAGCTCGTGGCGTAAAAATGGCTGCGGACCTAGAGAAAGCCAAGGCTGCGCTCAGACAATTCAAATTCTACGCTATAGAGCAAGTTCCCCGAGAACAAAATTCAAATGTAGACGCATTGTCCAGGCTCGTTACCACCAGCGAGGCCGATACATTAAACGTGGTCCCAGTAGAATTTTTATCGACCCCCAGTATCAGCAAGTCTGATGAAGAAGATGTATGCATGATCGATTCTCAACCTACCTGGATGACCCCAATAGTCAACTACCTCGAAACCGGAATTCTCCCAGCAGAACAGAACAAGGCTCAGAAACTGATGTATTAGATCCCGAGATATACTATTGTGGAAGGAAGGTTATATCAAAGAGGGTATTCTATGCCATTACTCCGATGTGTAACTGCACTCGAGGCAAAGAAAATTCTAGAAGAAATTCATGAAGGATTTTGTGGAGATCACACTGAGGGGCAGGGGTATTTCTGGCCCACAGTCAAGGCAGACGCGTTTGAATATGTCAAAAGATGTGATAAGTGCCAGCGATTTTCCTCGATTCCACGAGCTCCACCTACTGAGCTTACTATGTTGACCTCCCCATTGTCATTTGCGGTGTGGGGAATTGACCTTATAGGCTCGCTACCAACAGGCAAAGGTGGAGTAAAGTATGTTGTGGTCACAGTCGATTATTTCACAAAATGGACTGAAGCCGAACCTCTGGCCACAATTACCTTGAAAATTTATTTAGACTTTGTGGTAAAAAAATATCATCTGCCGATATGGGATGCCCAGAAAGATAGTGTCGGACAATGGTACCCAATTCGACAATGACCTGTTTACCCATTTCCACGAAAAAATGGGATAATAAAAAGCTTTTCCTCCGTCGCCCATCCCCAATCAAATGGCCAAGTCTAAGCAGTCAACAAAACCCTAGAGAGCTCTATAAAGAAAAGGTTAAAGGAGGCTAAGGGAAGGTGGCCCGAGGAGTTACCTCAGGTTTTGTGGGCTTATCGAACCATAGCTCCAACTTCATCATGGCATACTCCCTTCTCCCTAGCATATGGATGCGAGGCCATGTTGCCAGTTGAAGTCAAAATACTTACAATATGGAGCCATGCCTACAATCAGGCCTCGAACCAGTCACAGCTCGAAGAAATTCTAGACCTCATTGAAGAAAGATGAGATGAAGCTCAATTGGAAAATGCTGCATACCAGCAACGAGCTACCAGGTATTTCAATAAGAGGGTTCGAGATAGAAAATTCAGATTGGGGGATCTGGTATTAAGGCGTGTATTTTTAGCTACACAAGACCTGTCTACTGGGGTACTCAGACCTAACTGGGAAGGACCTTACCAGATCGAGTCTATCATCTGCCCTGGGGTATATAAATTGGCGAGACTAAATGGAGAGTTGGTGCCGCGAGCTTGGAACGCTAAACATCTGTGACCTTATTATCAATAATGTAGGAAGGGTGTTTTTGTTGTCACCAAGCTTGTTTAATTTTCAGACATTTGTTAATAAAAATGTTAAGTTTTGCTCAAAATTTATTTTCTTTACTAAATGTTGTATTTTTTGTAAACTCTCTTAATTCAATAACCTATGGTCACACTCATAGGATATTAAGGGGGCATCAGTGGTATACAATCATACCATAAGTTTGAAAAAAATAAATAACATAAAATAAAAATGTCTAGATATAACCAGATTCACGAGTTGTCTGGATATAACCAGATTCATGAGCTAAGATAGTCTGGACATAACCAGATTATAAAAATTATAAGTGTATGGATTAATAACCAAACACGCAAGCTAAAGTTGTCTGGATATAACTAGATTCGTGAGCTATTTGGATATAACCAGATTTGCGAGCTAAGATAGTCTGGACATAACCAGATTATAAAAATTATAAGTGTCTGGATTAATAACCAAACACGCGAGCTAAATTTGTCTGGATATAACCAGATTCGCGAGTTGTCTAGATATAACCAGATTCGCGAGCTAAGATATTATGGTCATAACCAGATTATAAAAATTATAAGTGTACGGATTAATAACTAAACACGCGAGCTAAAGCTGTTTGGATATAACCAGATTCGTGAGCTAAGATAGTCTGGACATAACCAAATTATAAAAATTATAAGTGTATGGATTAATAACCAAACACGCGAGCTAAAGCTGTCTAGATATAACCAGATTCGCGAGCTAAGATATTCTGGTCATAACCAGATTATAAAAATTATAAGTGTACGAATTAATAACCTAGCATGCGAGCTAAATAAGTTTGGAACAAACCAGCTAAAACTAATCGATAGAAAGTTGGAATGTAAATAAACCTACTTCGAATTAAGTCAAGTCCGAGGCTGGAAAATTTTGCAAAAATTAGTTTCGACCTCACAACCTTGAGGAGCTACTCGAGGATGAGAAAAAGTGACTAGAAAAACAAAATATAACTAAACTACTAAGATTACATGCCATATAAGTACTTTCGAGTGCATGGTAAAAGTAAAATCCGACCTTAACAATAACGAGGTCGGACATGGATATATCGAGTAAACTGTTCATGAATGCATTGGAACTTGAGCTTAAATCCAACAAGTGTGTTTGTACGAATAAACAAACATAAAAGCAAACCTTTAGTATAACATGCTTGAAATATTTCGACCCAGAAATGTAAAGCAAAAATATTAAAGTAAAAGTTGAATGTAAAATCAAATGCATAATGGTTTTCGAGCAAGAAAATCATATACATAAAGATCAAAATTAATGTCTAAATAAATATAAAACAGCCCTAAAATGAGCTATGTATTGTCTTTGCCCCAAGGGCACACATATGAAAAAAAGGTATTACAAAAATCTTAATAGGACGCAGCTTATGACCTCGCTTTTATGAAGCAGGCACATCCCCATCAACAGCACCAAACTTCTCTGCCGCCTCCTCTGCCTCGTCCCTGGCATCCTCCTCGTCAAGCCGAGCTTGCCACCTTTTAAGGAATTCATCTTCGAGGTTGTCCAGAAAGCTGGCTTCGAGATCAGCGTTGTTGGCCCAGATGTGGTACATGGCCATGTCAACATCATGATCCTTCTTCTGCTTAAACTCCTCGAGGAGGCGAACCTTCTCACCCTCGATTATATCAAAGGTGGCCTTCTTCTCCTCCTCGAGCTTTTCATTCAGCTCTTCAAGCTCCTATATTCTGGAGTCTCTCTCCTTGATTTCAGAATCCTTGGCCTCCAGTTTTGACTTTAAGTTCAGAAACCGTCGACTTCGCAGGCTTAAGCTCGTCTATGAGCTTTATCTAAAGGTTCTTCGCCTCCTGAGCGTAGGACAGGCTCAAGTGAACTTCGTTATTCAGCTTGTAGTTAAGCTGAGCGAACGCGAAAGCCTGTACACATAAACAAAAATGGGTTAGTAAACATACAGGATAAGTATGAATAAGCAACATGACAGAGTAAAAGGACTTACCGAGGTGAAGAGCTCGCTGCCCTTATCAAAAATTGTATTGGTGTCACGACTGGAGGTGAGAAACTGCCATTGAGGAGCGCCAAGATTGCTGAGACTTTGGCTAACTCGGGATAGTACCTCTGAGCCCAGACTGACTTCGTGTGTCCCCACAGCATTATCGATCACCTACTCGGGGACGTGGGGGGAGACCGACAACAAACGTTCCCATGTGGGAACCTGCTTCTTTGGGGCCGGAGCAATCTGTTGGGAAATTTGGACTTCAGGAAGAGGCGGGAGAAGTGAGATCTCGGTAGACACTCTAACCTCGGGGTTTTGATCAGCAGGTAGGCTCAGGCCATGAGTGTCCGAGGAAGGAGGTGTCGCCTCAAATTTCATCAAGATTTTAGAGGGGCACCCCGCTCTCTATGATGCCCTTGGGCATTTGCTCTGCTTAGCTCCTGAGCGGCGGTTGAGCACGTTGTCTAAATCAGATTCCATGTCGCCTGCACATACAAAATTTACACATTAGTGATTGAGCCTATACAACAAAAAGAAACAAGGCTAAAGTCAAAAGAAACCTAACTGGTACTCTCCCCCGAGCTTGTGCCGGTGACCAAGTAATCCCCCTATCTTTAGAGGATGCTGGGGGAGTCCCTTCCCTATATGTAGGAGACAACCTTGAAAGGTCTCTATAGACATTGGTCTCATATTAAACGGTGACCCCATCCTAAACTTCGTTTAAACTATACATGGTTTGGAATTGGCCTAACCAATTATCGAACCTGTGCACCCTATAATCTACCCAGGACCAAGCATGGAAGTTATCACTGGATCCGGGAATAGGATCAGAGTGTCGCGCTTGTACTTAAGCAAGGAAGGGGACCATATGCCAGAGCTAAGTATAACTTTACCTCCACCACCCGAGCTCGAGGCCTCATCTTGGGCTTCATTTCCCAAGCTAGACCGATCATGATGACGAGCCACAAGAGGACGGGCCCATGAGCTCGAAGACCTCTGTCTCGAGGGAAGTCTCTCAGTGGGTAGTGGCACATGCTCCCACTTAAGGTACTTGCGGTAGGAAGCATCGTCTGTCAACTGGTCTTGCTCTAGGAGACCGCAGGTTCGAAGTCGTTCTTCATGGAGAAGATAGGATAGGGAGCGCCAACCATACGAGAGTTGGAGCATAGATGTCTTGTGCTCCACCATTGACTTTGAAGGGGTGGGACGATGATAGTTGGCTGAAGAAATGGATATGTGTTATTATTTTGAGCCCAGTCATTAAATGAACAAGAAAGGAATAAGTATGAGTACTTACAGATGCGTTGGAATGAGTAGAATTTGGAGGGAGCGATGCCATCCGTCCAGAAGAATGCCAGCTTGAAGTTTGGAGGGTGGTTTGGCATATCCTCGAAAATCTTCTTCTCCTTCGCATAGCTCGACAAATAGTAGAAGCCATCCCCTCCTCGAGAGGGGTTTCTTTTCAGACAAAAGAGATATAGAATCTCTTGTGGTGAGGGTCCTTCCCACTTCAGCTCGTGGTACAGGGACATGAGGGCACAGAGAACCCTATAAGAATTGGTCTGGAGTTGGAACGATGCGAGCCCAAAAAACTCCAGAAAATACTTAAAAAAGGATTTCATGGGAAGTAGGGCCCCTTCCTTCATATGCTTGCCACTCCAGGTCGCGAGCTTAATCTTGCTGTCAGGTTTGCCATCACCCAAGGTGTAGCAGCTCCGCTCGTTTGGAGTCGCAGGTTGACACATCAGTGCGCCGGAGAGTTTCAGGTCATGGCGAGCTAGAATCTCAAAGATTTGGCCCGTTGAGGTGACCAAGCTCCAATAATGCTCTGCCTCGAAAAAAACCCTCTTGCAGGGTCGGAATAGATGCCACTCGAGAAGTAGAAGGGCGATCTGAAGGGTCCTCCATCTGTGAGAATGAAAGTGCACTAGGCTCGTAAGCAATGGTGACTTTGAGTTTAGGATCGAGCGGGATAGGTATGATATCAGGGTTCGGATCTGGATAAATTGCGACCCGGAGTTTCTTCCTTTTTCTTTCCTCGACCTCATCAATCTAACGTCAGAAATGGTCTCGGATGTCCTCTTGTTCGCACCTCGCGTGGTGCTCGTGTATCAGACACTGGTTCTGAGTGAAGGGAGACTTCGGACTGGGAGTTGATTAAGAGTAAAGAATTGCGAGCACTGACCCCCACCGATTCTCAGAGTTCTACAACATCTAACAAGGAAAAAGAGGGTGAGGGCCAGGCATGCAAGGAATTACATAATACAATTTTGGTGATTCGAGCTCGAAAGCCCAAGACCGAGGTCTTGAAAGGACAGATCGAATTCGAAGTGGAACCCCGAACTATTGTAAAGTTCAGGCTTCAAGCGTGTACTTAACACGAGAGTGGGAAAGTTTGGATTCATTTTAAGAATCCTGGATTTTCAGGGATAAAGTTGACGGTTATCCAAAAAGGTGATAATTTTGGGATTTTTGCAATTAAAAACTCTAATATAGAACCCCTATTTCTTGGCTTACACGATACACTATCCTTAATCTGGAAAAACCTTATGTTTGCATTTTTTACACTAAATCTGGGCTTCAGAACTATGTTGTTAAAAAAACTTTAAATTAAAAGTTCATGTAGTATCAGCTAAATAATGTGGCTAAGACTACTAATTGTTACATATATCCTTATAAAACTATTGAAAAACTAGTAAATATGCTCACGGTGCAGAAGAAATATAAAAATGCATGAAGAAATAAAAGTATGAGGGTCAGGAACAAAGAGACAGAGGCTTGCGGATACAGTGAAATCAACGACTGAAGGAGCGGTTGCAAGAGTGATCTCACAGAGTCGAAAATGCCAAGGTTGTTATGTCTTCTCGGTTTAGAGAACATGTAAAGAGGAAAAAGAATTTTCGGCTCTAGTTTTTTCTTTCTCTCTGAAACTTCAAATGTAAAAGTGAAGAGGAGGAAGATGATACCACTACATATATATATGTCCCAAAATGAGGTCAAGGGTCGAGCTAATATGGGCCTTTGGCTAGATTTGGCATTTGATTAGACGGTTGGGTGCAAATGTAACAATGGCGACAAAAAGCGAAAACGTGAAAGGATGTGAGTGTGATGAAAAAGTACTCGAGTACTCTGATCGAGCAACCCATGGTTGACGCGTGTCCACACTTGAGTGTGGTAGGTGGCTCAATTTTCGAAAGTGGCAGTTTAAAAGTTTCCTTCTCATAGGATTCGAACTGATATTTTTGAGGGGGCAAAATGTTACACCCAGATTTCGAGAATGGAGATTTTCGATCTCGAAACTCAAGCGCGTAAGGTGTATGCTCGAGATAAGAAAATTCGTCATGTAATCAACATTAATTAGAAAGTCAAGGACAGTCTCACTAAGCAGTAATGTGACAACATCAGAATTGGTGAGCTCAGAAACTACGTGGTCTCAGAGGAGTTCCGAGGTTATAAGTCAGGCTCGAAGCCACAATGACAACAGTTCAACACTTGTATAAATCTCCTACCATCAGACAAGACGGGTCGAGCTCGAGCGTTGTGAGCTCGGAGAGGATGATCTCGACAACATTACTTGTTGAGAACATAGTTAAACCGAGGTGTCGAGCTCGCAATGGGTGAACGGTCTCGAAGGCGTGTGAGTCTAGTGTCCAAGCTCGTAAGCTAAGTGTGAACATGTTTATTGTTGTAAAATCCCTATGTTTAAGGGATCATATGTAATCTGTTATTAAATCCCAAATATCATGGGATATATACGAGTACATAGTAACTGTATTCATTTAATTGCATTCATTTAATTGATTTGTATAATAACTCATCGAAATCTGTGGGAAGATATTCAGTGAACCACTCTATAAATAGAGTGGAACAATTCATTTGTAAGGACTGAAATTTTTTTTCTTAGGAAGACTCTGTAAAATTGCTTCCAGAAAGCTTTGAGAGAATTCCAACAAGTGAATAACACAGACTTGTGGACTAGGCAGATTTTAACTGCTGAACCATGTAAAAAATCGTGTCCATATTGTTTGTTTCCTATGATATTTTTGTTTAATTGCTCTTTATTTCTAAGTTGATGAAAAACGGCGTCAACAATCTTATCAATGAATAATGTTTGCAAAAGATAAAAAAAAATACTCGGGAAAAAATTATTTGGAAAGATTAAATTTTTTTACTTATGGATAAACTTTTCCAATAATATTATCTATATATATATATATATTTTTGTGTTTATAGACTAAATTTAGTAATATTTTTTTCTATTAAAAAAGTCCCCTTTATAAAAAATTCAAATAAAAAGTCCTAATGTTTTATAATTTTTAAGTTCATTCTCAATGCTCCACTGAATTGGTTCTAAAATGTTAATGTAAGTGGTAATTTTTTTAATGTTTCTGGACCAAATTTACCATAAATATATGTAAGTAATTAAATTTTTAATTTTATAACTTATTATAATTATCATTACTAATTAGAAAAAAAATGTGTATATAAGATAAAATGATGGCGTTAAGGGCCTAACACACTTAAGAATAAATGTCTGATAGAGACAATATGGAGCGTATTCTTGGACGTTCGTTTGTACACTTGAAATGTTGTGGTCGATCTTTTTCAAGTACAACAATTGTTTTCCAGTGTCATACAGCTGAGTCAAAATAAGCCAACATATGAGGAGCTAGCCCAACGCTTGATGAAGCAAATAATCAACTTGATTCTACAAATGAACAACTAAGTATTGTTGTGGAAATACTAAAGAAAAATAATTTGATGCTATCGCCTCCATCAAATCAATGTTCTGATGCAAACATCAGAAATGATCCCGACCCTTCAATGCTAGAGGAACAAGATGATTCGTTGTAGTCTTTTTATGATTTACTTTATTAGTTCAAAACTTTAACATTTTATCTTTTATGTTTTTCTTTATGAACATTTTATAAGATATGTATCTTTCATATTTTGTAACAATTATCTGTTTTTTAGTTAATTAATTGTATTTATCACTTATAATTAATTAAAAAAAATTCAAAACCAGTATCTAACAATGCCTACCAATAATTTAGGCTTGAAATACATTGGATAACGCTTTCCAAATGAAAAATGATATGTCCACCACTTTAATAGTTTGTGGGTTTGTATGAAAATAACTTTTTGGATATTACAAGACTTTGCACCGAACAAGAAATGAAAGTTGTTAAAGAATGTATTAACACATTGATTTCTAGATTTTGGATACATGTTAGAAGTAAGAAAATAGTTGTAGTTTCTCATTTCAGTCTCTAATGTTTCTTAGAAACGCATTTGGAATCTCTTAATGATATTTTTTTCACAAAAGATCACAACTTTTAGTTGAAATAAAATAGTGTTTGAAAAACTAGGCAAATTGGCGAATGGCGGCGCCTCACTGTAGGTGTGCTTTGCGGCGCTACTATATGCACGCAGCGCTGGCCTGTGCCACCATGTATTGAGACAGTGTCGACACTGCTGAATTTACACATCAGCATTGCGAAGCCATTGTTAGGTGTTGCGGCACCTAGAGAGCCCTCCCTCTACGCATTGCTGCAACGCCTGCAACACCACATCACTAGATGCTATCGCTGCAATGCTAAATTCTTATGTGAAATCTTAGCATATTTATACATTTTAGAGTGCACATTCAACAAATTACACTATGTTTACTACCTTTTATTTTTCGAATGTTGCAATTTTCTATTGCTAAAACGATGATATAGTCTCATTGTCAATGTGATTAGGACGACCTTTTCCACACGAGATAAATATATATATGGGTGTTTAATAGTGGTTTTTTTGAAACTTTGATTGTATTTTGCATTGGTTATTAGTAAGCCAAATGATCGAAACCATTGAATTATAAATATCTATCTGTCCCTAGGCCGCACTGGGTGTCTCTAAGAGAATGATTCACTGGTATAGATTGATTAAAATTAAAAAAAGTCCTCTCTCTTAAAATTTGGTGCTCCACTGTGTACCACCTCTTTTTAAATGTCACACCATTATTCTGTATAATGTATCATGACAGGAGGGACAGGTCCAAATTTGGAAACAGGTGATTTTCATTATGCATTGAATTAATTAGCTAATTACTCTAGTCGAACTTAATTTGTTCGACATCATCTTTAATAACTTGTGCGTGCGTACATATAAAGACACTAATTTATAATAAATATAAATGGTTATAATTAATTACGAAAAATATAAGCTTCATATTAAACCTCCACTATAAGGCACACCCGTCTGAGGCAACCAAACATCACCCAGCAAAAACGTCGAGACCGTGTAATTGGCAGCGTCCGTAGCGTTGATCATGTGGTAACCCGTCCAATTGACCCGGTTGGTGGTATTCGACCCAGAACCAGAGTTACTATACTCTGCGTAATACAAAGTACTCAATGCGAAATCCCCGCTCCACTCACGCCAACCAGCGGCTTCGATAAAACCATCGATGAAGGACTGCATGTAGACTGTTCGAGAATATTCCTTCCAGGGCCTCCCCAGGTAGGACTTTGTGAACGAGCCATTTCCGGCTGCAGTGGCGGCGTTGGCCGCGGCCAAGTCAGCACTGGGACTAATGGTGCAGTTTTGGATGGAAGTGCCTGTGTTCTGGTTCGGGTCGGTCCGCCCTTGGGCCGTTATGGCATTAAACTGGCCCTTAAGCGGAAGCCGGGGATAAATGTTACAGTTCTGAAGTACAACGGCGGCGTTGCCAAAAATGAAGTCTACTGTGCCGTAAATGTCGCATTCTCTGTAGAATTGTCTTTGGGAATGAGTGTATAAGGTGTCCTGATAAGCTTCAAAGCTACAGCGGTAGAATGTCGAAAGATCGGCGCCGCTTCGGAGCGCCACTGCCTGATGTTTGTTCGGTCCCGCCGTGTTTCGGATAGTTATATCAACAGCGAGGAAGCCTACCGCAGTTACAGCTGCAAAGGTAAATATGTATGCATCATTGTCAGATCAGTAAATAAATTAATATATGTATATATATATATATATAAATAGAATCTACAATTAATTTTTAGTAAGTCTACTTGTGCAATCTTGGTTAATATTTTTTTTGGGACAGGTGACAAAAGTATTTTTCTATCATTTAGTTCATCAATTTTTTTAAATCTTATTATTTAAGTACTAAATGATATTTTTATTTTTTTTTTCTTTTAAAATACATAAAAAAATATAAAAAAAAAATATGAATCAATCTTAAAAAAATTTATACTTAATTTTTTATAATACCAAATATGTCATTGAATTCTTTTTTATTTTCATGACATTTTAAAAAAATTTAATAGTTTTACAAATTAAATTAAGTTTTCATTAAAAAAAATTCTAACTTATATTTTTCTAATACTAATAACTGAAATATCACCATATTATCAATATTTATCATGTACATATTAATTTTTATTTTGTAATTTTGTTCAATAATATGACTTGTAACAAATCATATATATGCACATAAATAACTTTATGTACACTGTTAAAGTTTAAAAAAAATATGAAATAAACAAGCATAAATATAATAAAAATTGATAATATCAAGATAATCAAGATAATATAGTTATTAGTATTAATTATAAAACAACAATGTTATTAATAATATATTTTTAATGAAATATTAATTAAATTTTAAAAAATATTATGTATTTTTAAAAATCATCAAAATATTTTTTTATTATGTTATGTTTGCTATGTCATAATTCAAATGTTTAAATATTTTAAGAATTATTCAATATTTATTTTGTATTTTTATGTATAAAAAAAAGAAATAAAAATAGTATTTAGTGATTTAAATGATACAATTTTTTGAAATTTAATTTAGGACTTAATTAATATAAAATAAACTTTTGAGATCTAAGCATTACTAGTAAGAAGCTTGAAATAAAAACCTATTTTTTTTATATAACTCTTTGTAACGACTTTTATTATTTATTTATTTATTTTTATCTATAAACTCTTTATCTATTTATTTTCAAACTAGTAAAATTTAAAATTGTTTTGGTGAGGGTGAGGTTATATACAGATTATATATAAGAATAAATTGAGTGTAATGTATTTTATTAAACTATGGAATTATTACGTACCAAGAGTTGCAGAGTTGAAAGTAGTCCAACCATCAACCACACTGTGGTTCCCTGTAATTATGGTCTGGTTAATGCCATCTCCAAGCAAGAACAAATACTTCTTGTTACTCGCAATCGTCACGTACTCTTCATAAACCCCGGCTGTGATATATATCAAGAAGTACCCGCCCGAAGCAGCAGAGTTATTCGGTGCCGCGGCAATGGCGTCGTTAATGGTGGTGAAGTTCCAACTCTCGTCCTGGCTCACGACCACCACGTCCTTTATCGTAACCTCTTCATCCGCAACCTGAAGAAGCTTCCTCATCATCATCCTCGGCGGCCTAGGCCCCCTACGATGTTTGAAAGCTTTCTCCAACCTAGCTCGGTTAAGGTCGGACATCTTCATAGGAATCCTTCCGTTTCTCCGAACAGCGTGTCGCCTGGACCGGAACGGCTTCGTGTCCATCTCCTTGGGAACCCAACCCTGGATGCAGAGCGAGAGAGACACGCTATGCAACATAGTGTCGTTTGAGATCATCTGCGAGATTTCGTTTTTGATGGTCGAAGGCGAAGGTGTGGATTCCAGTTCATCTGAGATGGTCTGGAGGTTGGTCAGGACAGTACTCAGCGAGGTCAGGAGGTCGTCACCTTCCGAGGTTGAAAGAACAGTACTGGTCTTGTTGACCTTTCGAATAATGGAGTCGGTTAACAAGTCAACGTTTGACGAGGCGAGTTCCCGGCAATCCTCTAAAAGCCGGATCAAAGGTTTGGACAAATCGGCGGAGTTACGGTCTTGGAGGCTAGTCTCCACCCAGTTAAGCAACTTGTGAGACTGTGACAGAGATTTTCGCACACAAAATCGGCCGAAATTGTGGACATCGGTATCTTGATTGGGGAGCATTGTATTGCAATAAGAAGGAAATCTGGTGGACTCACACATGTTGTTTCGGGAGAGGGCTAGTGAGAAAGATGGAGAAGTAATTAGGAGAGAAAGGAAAAATAAAGAGAAGTGCATTATTAAGGACTTAGAGTTTGAATATTTAGCCATAATAAGAGAAAAGTTGGGTGTGAGAGTTTGAGTAATGATTTTGGTGGATATATATATATATATATATATATATATAAGTATGTACGGTAATAACGTGCATGAGTTGATTATTATTGAGAATTGACAACGAGAACCACGGCTGTTCCATCCGCACCATTGAGGAGGTGGCATAATATTATTCTTCTATTTTAATGTTGAGTCTCACTTATTTTAATTTAATAAGTATAATGGGATATCACTAACCAATTATAAAGTGTCACCTCATATAAAATTAGGAACATTAAGGTGTCAAATATAATAACACTCATTATTATTATTAAGCCATTTGGGTAGTGTGTTGAATATAATTGTTGGGTGGTGGTCATCCTCGTAAATAAGGTAAGTAATAAGAGTGGTCAATTAACTATGAGTGTTGTTATTTGATATCTTAAAGTGATTAACATCGCATGAGCTTGTGACATCTTATGATTGGTTAGCGAAATATCATAATACTTATTAAATTGAAATATATAAGACTCGATATTAGATTGCACCAATAATAATATAACATTTACTTATAGTAATGCCGCTTAGTAATTCTCATTAATTAATAGATGGAATAATAATAATAATAATAATAATAATTTTATTCGAAGTAGTGTTTGCCTGCTTCTTCCTAGCATTGATTGGGAAATGTTTAACGATTTGTATATGGTTTGTCAACGCTGGTCTTATACATGAATGATTATGATAATTATTCCTAATGAACCTTAGCACCCCATTTTGGTAGGAAATAAATTAATTGTGAGAAAGTTTAGGAGAAGTATAATGAATAAAAAAAAAAGCTTACACTTGTAAAAATCTGAAAATGAGGGCAAATGACTACGCTAGCTGGAAAGGTCAACTGGTATTAGCAGCTTATGGATATACTTAATTGTTAATTTGGTACATTTTCGAACCCCTTATAAATTTCCGACTGATTTTTCTTTTATCTCATTTTACAATTAGTAAATGATCTTTAATTAATTTATATACGTACTGTAAAAACAATTAGTAATTTTATCTCAAAATCAATGGATAATGAATCATTTTTGTATAAACAATATTCAGGTTACAAATGGTTCTTTCTTAACATGTTATTTGAATCTCAATTATGCGAATTGCGGATTTTAAACACTTTTATTTTATATATATTTTTATCTTTTAAAAATTAAACTCACTATTTAGATTGGTTTTTATATGCTATAGGTATATTTACTAAATCTAATACATATATTCTTATTATAAATAGATCATCAATTATATTCCACATATTTTCTATGCATGGATAATCTAGAATTTGAATCTCAAAATCAAATGTTATAGTTCAACTCATCTTAGAGATTAAAAGTTATAACAAAATAATGAAATTATATGATAAGCCAAATTAAATAAACAATTTCATATAAATAATCTAATATTATTTTTCAACGAATGACAAATATATATATATATATATATTTATTTATACAACGCGGTAGTAGTGTCTAAATGAAAAACCACTGGCCATAAATGAATCTAAACTAGATGATCATCATTGAATTAACTACTATAGCTAGCTAGCTAGCTTTGACTTGAATTTCACTATTAATTTTAGTGTGCACCCGACCATGTATGAAGTCAACTCAGGCTCAGCAGCTAAATGTGAAATTAAGCACCTTGTGTCCATTTTGAATCAAAATATATATCTATTTAAACTAATATTATTATATTGAGCGAGAATATTAACCAATGAAACTATTGTTAGCCAATTAGGTACATGTTGGGCACCGACCAAAACATGCATGCATGGGTAAATAACATAAATTAACGTAATACCCACAATAACCTTTGACTTCGTAATTAGTAGCTACATACATCAAATTTGTATCTACTCATGAATATCCCATTTATTTTATGAGTTATTGGATCATATCTTAATTATTAGCAATTTTATGCCTGTTGATGTATCAAAATACAATTAAATAAAATTATGAACCAAAAATAAGATCCACATCCATACACATGGAATCCTTGAACATATCCCGACCAAAAAAAAGGAGAAAGAAATACACGAACATGTCTACAAATAAATAAACATAATGGAGTTATTATTATTACGCTCCATAAATTTATATACACACCAAAATAAATATATACTCCATTTCATAAATTAAAATATTTTATTTGTTTATAGTTACACCTTATATATTTATTATATCAAGTATTGATTACACCCTTTTACAAAAAATTAAATAAAATTGTGTATCTCATTTTATTAAAATTTACGGATTAAAATGATAAATTTTAAATTTTATTAATAAATAATTAAATAAAAATCATAAATGTTTAATACAATCTCAAATATAAATTTAATTATGAAAAGAGTTTAAAAAAATACATAATAAATTATCTTTATATTATATAATTTTTTCAACAAGAACATTTTATTGTTTTGAAGATGAATAATTTTAAAAAATTAGAAAGACTCCATTTAAAGCCTAAAAGTTTATAAATAGAATTAAATGTTTAAAGTGGTATAATTTAGTCACTTTACTTTAGTGTAAATATGTCATAAAAAATATTTTAAAAAATTAGTGTTTTTATATTATTTTGGGGTGTAAAACTGTAAATATAACTCTCAATAAATATATAAAGAAATTATCATTGTGACCCCCTTAGTTTAAATCCATTAACAAGTTTAACCTTAGATTTAAAAAAATTATTAAAATATAATATGTTATTTTAAATAGTAAAAAATGCTCCCCTCTCCTTATTTTTTGTTAAAGTTTCTTTAAAAATAAATAAATAAAAAATGTTGTCACTTTAAATGTAGTAATATATTTATTTTAAATAAATATAATTTAAAATTTATTAACAAAACTTAAAATAAATTAAAAAATAACAATATTTATCATTTTTTGTATATTAATTTATAAAAAAAATATTAACGTACAAAACTAAAAATTTTAAAATAAATAAAATCTAGGTGAGGCATTGCGATGAGCCAATGTATAATTAGTCGCAAGAAAATTGTTCAAATAATAATATGAATCACAGGAAGGATCTGATAGGAATCGATCAACCGAGGAGATCATCCGCGATCGATATGTATGAAAACAAATCCTAACATGCACACTACATATATATATATATAAATATATTTATATATATACACTAGGTGAGTGGAAATAATGTGTAATGCATATTTGCTCAATTTTAAAGTTGTAAATATGTTTATCATGTATTTATTTTTATTGATTTTTTTTCATTGTCATATAAATTTTAAATAAATAAAAAATATCATAAAAATATATAAAAGATATTTAATATAATGTATGACATAAATGTATTAAAAAAATTATGGTAAAATATTGTCTATAATTTTAATAAAATCTTATTCATTTTTTAAATATATATATATATAATAGAATAAATTATAATTATATAGTATATATAAATATTTATGTCAATAATCTCTACATATATGATATCTAAATACAACATTGATATATATATTTATATAAATTACAATAATATTTAAAAAGAAATTCATAGTAGAAATAAAATAAGAATAGAAAAAATCATAGTGTAGAGTAGTATACATACATCAAATATTTTAATTAATTAATTTTTGTTTAAATTTATACGTGAATTTTAAATTTAAGTTTGTTGCTAGTTGATAGTAGATTATATTATATTATATGTTTAATATGATATTATTCTCATAATACGTGAAGTTTAAGTTTAAGTTTAAATTTAATTTAATTTAAGTTATAAAACACACGGTTTTATTATTTTTAAATAATTATCATTATAAAATATCTCAAAAATATCATATTTTAATTTGTTTAATTAATTAATTAATTAATTAATTTTATTTAAGTTTAAGCCATGTTTATAATCTACCGTTAAATATAGGAATATTATATTAAATATAAGAATATTCCGTTAAAGTTAACAGAAAATATAAAAAACTGTTAAAACAAAAAATTTCCGTTATCTACACACCTTTTATATAGAAGAGATATGCAAGACGCTTGCCGTACACTACAATATTTAATGGCATTAGCGGCGGTAAGCTCTGCCACTACTAAGTCGCCCCTCCGCCATTATTAACAATTACCGGCGGGGATCCGCCGCTACTTCCCTGCCGGTAATAAGTTGACGCTAATAAGAGTATTATTAGTGGTGGGTAATAACAGCAGAGCCCGCCGCTAATTAATATGTCAGAACCGATTAATAAAATTAATTAGCGGCGATTATTAGTCGTAGGGTCCGTCGCTAGTGATTTTATAATTTTTTTATTATACTTTTTAATATTAATTTAAAATAAATTAGTATTTATTAAATTTAAATATTTTAAAAACTGATTCATAATAAATTTTAATAAAATAACCAATTAATTAATGTAGACATAACTAACATTAAAATTAATATATAATTTTAATATTTATCAAACAAACTAACTAATACCGATATTCTCATAATAAATAATTGCACTGTTAATTTAATCAAAATACATAAACTAATAACTAAATATAATCATTTAGGTCAATTTGGTAATCATCCTCATCTTCAACATTCTGTTGTGGCGGTGGCTATGGCGGTGGCTGTGTCTGTGGCGGTGAAGGGATATAAGGTTGTTGTGAAGATTGTCCAAGGGTTAGGTCCCCAAACTGATCCTAAGGCTATGGGCGTATCGGGGTGGATAAAAAAGGTTGCTCCTGTTGCTGCGACCCGCCCCTAAACTCACCATATCTAAAAAATGGTTGCTGCTGCGAGGAACCCCCAAGTTCACCATACATAGAAAATGGCTGCTGCTGCGACGAACCTCCAACCTCACCATGTAGGATCTCATTTATATATATATCTATATGCATGCTCCCTATTGCACAAAATAACATACAATAGAAAACATACACTACTACAAGAAAGGCTTTTTAGGGCTCGCATTGTGAGCCTAAAAAGTTTTATTTTTAATTTTTAAAAAATTAAATGGTATTCAAAGCTCGCGCTGGAGCTCTGACGATGACGACGGCACCACCACCCTACAGTGATAGTTTGGTTCGATCCTTTAGTGGATTTTGAAGCCCAAAGCACAACGAATGCAGTGGTGGTGGTCATTTGGCTCGGGGTGGCTCAAGGTGGTCAGAAAATGCCCAAAACGTTTTGGAAACCCACATGGTTGCCGAACTTTGGAGGCTCCGTCGACTAGGGTAGGGGGCGCAAGAGGCCATGGGCTCGCGAGGCTGGGGGTTTCGGGGGCCGGGGAATGTTGTGGGCCCTAGCGTGTAGGTGGGGGGTGGCCAAAGCACCGCCGTTCGTGGCTGGGCAGTGGGGTTTCGTGTGAGAGAGAGAGAGAGAGAGAGAGAGAGAGAGAGAAAGAAAGAGAGAGAGATAGAGAGAAAGAGAGAGAGAAATGGGGGAAGAGAGCAAGAGAGAGGAAGAGAGAATGGGTTGTTGTGTTTTTTTTCTTTGTGATTTAATTTATATATATATATATAATAAAACTTTAGTTAAAAAAAATTATTCAAACTTTTAGGACATACATAAGTTTTTAGGGCTCGCTTTGCGTGTCCTAAAAGAAATTCTTTAAGGACTCTCAATGAGTGTCCTAAAAAGTCTAGGAACTTTTGTTAAATAAAAATTAAACTTTTAGGACACGCATTAATTTTTAGGACTCGCAAGAAACTCTTTAAGGACTCTCAATAAGTGTCCTAGAAAGTTCAGGAGATATTTTTAAGGCTCACATCTAGGTGAGTGCGCTAAAAAAGTGTCCTAAAAGCATGTTTTTGTACTAATGATAAATACATGCATAGAAGTGATTTTCATATATAGAGATTCGTAAATACAATAATAAAACCATTAGAGAACTTATGAGATGCGTAGCGGAACAATGACTACACCATTTGGATTCCCTAACCTTTTGTACGCCCTGGTTTTCCCGCGGGCTATTAGCAAGCTAAGATACGGCCTAATCATGTCTACCACGTGGACATCCCCAACACCGGAGCTGTCATCAAAAGATCCTACCTCCTCAGCTCGGGGTAACCTAAGGGTTCGCCAAGATTAGACTGAGTTTGGACTCTGGAGGCCACAGGTCAAGGGAAGCATCCAGCTCGTGGTACGAGCTAGAGTTGGAAGCTGTGACCTTTTATAAAGTCAACCACGCAAGGTAAACTTGCATATATCAGACATCATGTGTCTGATATATCCCTGACTTCTCGGACACGCAGCATGAACGTGCGCATTCTGGCACCCACGACTGGGTTGGGCCGTGCGGCCCATTATCCCCCTTACCTATTGATTAGACCACACTTCATGTGTCAGGTTTTAGGAATTAATCATGAATGTCACAGAGTTGACATGATAGGTAAGAAGGTCACGGGATGACCTTCTTACCAACTCCTAGGTGCCCTCTCCTATAAATATGGAGACCCTGGGAGTTACAAAGGGTTGGATTCTATTGTGTAAGAAATACCCTGTAAAGAATACCAAGCATATAGCAATAATATAGACTGGTGGAGTAGAAAGATTTTAACCTTTGAACCACCTAAAACGTAATTGTGTCACCAGCCCATTTCCAAAAAGATCATTAATCTATTTCGGTTCAACATAAGCACTAATCCCTTCCTCTTATTTTCTTAATTACCTGTTGGCGAAGAACCGCATCAACACCTTTTGTCCTTATTGAATGCTAGGTATTGCAAGGAATCCAAACCGCTTTGAAACACGACCACAATCTTCCAACTCTTTCTCTAAAACAACCTACTGTTTATGTGGGTAAGTCTCAACACATGAGAAGAGAATTCCTAAGAGAAAACAAAGAGAGAGTGGGCAGCTAGGTATAGAATATTAGTAGTGAATTTTTACCTTGTCAAATTCATCTTACCTAATGCATTCTATAACACTAATATATATAGGCAATTAGCTAGGACATAAAATAGGTTTTAATTACGCATTTTGTTTAATTATTCAATAATTATAATTAATTAAATACTTGTCAAAATCAAGTAATTGTAATTTTGACCTTTATTTAATTCATTTTATTAATATTAATACCAATTTATCAATATTAACAAAATTATCCCAATTGGCTATAATACTCTCTTTTTGAGACTTTGAAATAAAAACCTCAAAGTTTCTTCTATTTCTTTTCTCACAAAATATCAATAAATAATTTAACATTATTTATTTTCATTGACCTAGTCAATGTGATATTTTTATAATTAATTATTCAAGACTACTAGGTTCATTTTGATAAGAAGTGACATGGGGACCATGGATCCATGAACTCAAGCTCCAATACAATACCGCGAGTTTATTTATAACAAATAATCTCACTACCTTTATTAATTTCTCGTGATTCCACTATAGACTCAGAATTGCACTCCTGAATTCATAGAACATTTTACACCAAATGAAAATACGTTATCTATTGTTATAACCATAACAGTCATTCAATCATCTATAGATGTTCTACTAATGAGATGAGTGCAAATTACAATTTTACCCCTCATTGGTATTTTATCCTTAACTCCCACTAAGTTCCTTGTAAATGATATTTTCATAAATTTAATTACAGAAATGAGTACTCTATCATTTAACACATGAACCAAGCTATACAGAAATCATTGTTTCACTTCTTAAACATAAGCTATAAATTTCATATCTATGATAAATACTCCCACTCAATAATACTACCAAATTTCGAATATGTAAGTATGAGCTAGTCTGTAGGGTAAGCTGGTAACGAAAAAAATCAAAAGACTTGAATAATACAATTAGCATAATATTAATCACTCAGAATTAAGATTGAATTGACATATGGTCAACGTTGTGATATGATTAGAATTAATAATAATGATACTTACTTATCTTGTTAATAATCAATATTGGTCCAGTCCAATGTAACAAAATACATCTGATCTTATCTACTTGGTCAATATCCTGAATATGACATCATACCAGATGTGTTAGTAGATCTTATTGTAGATTACCCAATCAGTAAAAATCCAGCATACTGATTTAATCTTAGGACAAAATGCTTTTGAACATATAATTACAATTATAATCCATTGTACCCAAGTCACTATAATTGTAACTATACATATGTTTGGGATTTTATAAACATTTGTATTAATAATAATTAATCATGTAATAAAACATGTAAACAACGCAATTTGATTGAACAAAATGATTTCTACTACTTTATTGATAATGAATGAATCACATAAGAAATGTGGTTTTATATGGGCATAAAACCCAACAAACTCTCACTTGCACTTTTAAAACAAATGTGACATTTCTCTCAAACCCATTTCCCCTATATGCTTTAGAAAAGTTGTCTCTTCTAGTGTCTTTGGGAAGGGATCTGCAAGATTGTCCTCAGATGAAATCTTCATGACCTTCACTTCTCCCCTTGCCACATATTCTCTGATGATGTGATACTTCCTCTCTATATGCTTTACTCTTCTGTGGCTTCGAGGTTCTTTAGAATTGGATATCTGTAATGCCCTGGTTAATCCAAGACCGTTACTGTGGACTTTAAATAGTATTTAACTCGCTAAACGAGTCATTTGGTTATAAACATGCATCTAAGTGTTATTAGTAGGCTAAGGTGAAAAATCTCGATTCAATAGGAATGGATATATTTTATTTAAAACATAAAAATGTACATGGGCCCATAAAAATGTTTACAAGTTATTTACAATCCAAAATGGTCATTACAGTGTAAAAATTACAACCCGCCAACCTAAGCGGCAAAAACCTAAGGTGTTATTAGTAGGCTAAGGTGAAAAATCTCAACTCAATAGGAATGGATATATTTTATTTAAAACATAAAAATGTACATGGGCCCATAAAAATGTTTACAAGTTATTTACAATCCAAAATAGTCATTACAGTCTAAAAATTACAACCCGCCAACCTAAGCGGCAAAAATAGGGTTAACCCCTAGTTCTTCTGTGAAACACCTTGGCCGTGGTGGTCAAGCGGCTGCATATGTACACATCGCCACCTAAGCTCTCCACTCAAGACTGGGTGAGCTTTCCTTTCCTTTTAACTGTGCCACATAGCACTTGTGAGCCAAGGCTCAGCAAGAAAACTTATTACTGCATGTATACAATATCAATAAATGATTTTGATAATCATACTAGGGCTTGCAGCCCACTCAAATAAGTGAGCATTAACAATGATTCTGGTAATCATGCTGGGGCTTGTAGCCCTAATCAGATAAGTGACTAATGAGTCACGAACTTGAACCAGATAAGTAACAAATAAGTCACAAACTTGAATCAGATAAGTAACAAATAAGTCACGAACTTGAATCAGATAAGTAACTAATAAGTCACGAACTTGAACCAGTTAAGTAACAAATAAGTCAGAAACATGAATCAGATAAGTATCTAATAAGTCACGAACTTGAATCAGAAAAGTAACTAATAAGTCACGAACTTGGCCTCCGCACCCTAAGCCATGTGACGTTACAGTCACCTGAGACTTTTGGCTCTAGCTCTAAGTAACTAGCCTTTAGACTAGACAAGCGCTTTTGTTTTCATCGAACTTAAGGTCGGTGAAGCATTTCATACTTATGTTAATAATGCTTATGTCGATTACATCTATTCTTTTCGGCTTGCGTTAAACACGCTAATACTATTCTTGACTCATAAGCCAATACCATATGACCAGTGCTCAGTACTACTGTCGAACCACTAATAAGTCACAACTTCACAATCAATACTGACACCATTGTCATTTCCTAACTCATAGGTCAGTTCCATACACAGATAAGCAAAGCTCCTATGCATTTACTAAGTAATCAATGTCAATATATAGAGCACTCAACATGCTTCATCAATAACCATGAATGTCACATAATGGGTGCAGTTTTCTTACCTCTGGTTCGAGCGTGAAATAATAAATGAACAACCCTTTGAGAACGATCATTCCTTTGGTCCCTTAGCGGTCACCTAGTCATAACCAAATATGGAATTCCATTAATAAAATAATTCATAAAAGTTTCATGGTCTAAACCTCGCTCCCGGGACCTCGAATCATACTAAAACGATTAGTAGATTCGATCCCGAGCCTTAAGAATTGAACCCCCGAGCCTAAGCCCTTGAAAACTCCTCCCTGGCACAAAAGGAAGGGGCGGGCCGCGACTTGGCCTAGTGAGTCGCGGCGCGCCCCCAAGTCAGAGAGCACTCTGGCTAGGTACCAGGGACGGGTCGTGACTTGCCTGGGCCAAGTCGTGACTTGACCCCACGAACACAACACCCCTGCCATTTTCTCCATTAAAACTAGTCAAAAACTTTCACCAAACAACTCATAAATCACACCCAAGCATTACCACAACTTACCCAACACTCAACCAACAAAACCTAAGCTTTAAACCATTTAAAACATCATCAAATTCCCATTTATTCAGTCCAAAATATCAACTAAAAAATAGCTGAAAAATAGAGCAAAAAATAGAAAAATAATGGCTGAAACCTTACCTCCAACTTAGAATTAAACCCCCTTCAATGGCTGAACACTAGCCTAGAACCTCAAGCTTTGATCTGCTAGCTTGAACCCTCAATCTCAGCTTCAAAAATTCAAAGGAAAAGAGAGAAGGAAAGATGATCATGGGAGAGGAAGGAAGGCTCTGTTTTCCTGTCTAATTCTTCTACAACCATCCTAATTCAAATATATTCTAAGTTCAAATGACCAAAATACCCCCAAGCCTAATTTATTTCCTTAACAGCCCCCATGGGAAAAATTGTCCTTTTCCGTCTATCTCGTTAATTATAATTAACGTCCTCAAATTCCCGTTATTCCCAATATTCTCCAATAATTAATAAATCAAATCCCATTACCCTTTAATTCCCGGTAATGTATTAATCATCAAATTACCCCAAGACTCACCCTGAGCCTAGAAATTACTCCCGTTATGACCAAACCACTAATTTACATTCTAAGATCATCTCATGTCGAATAGCTCGAAAAAAATCCACATTATAATGTGGTCTCATCCATAAGTCATACACATGCATGGAAAATATACAAATATGCCATCAACGGGCCAAATTACCAAAATACCCTTACAATGAAAAGTGGACCCACATGCATGCATTTATCATCATATAATAATATAACTCACATAATCATGAATATAATCATTTAATTGCATAATAAATAAATTATGGCCCTCCTCGCCCCCTAATCCAGGCTCTAAGCCACATTAGGGAATTTGGGGCGTTACAATATCGCCCCATTGTTACCACAATACAAAATGAGGGGTTTATCCATTTCTGGAATAACACCAAGATCTTTATAGAACTTCCTCAGCCAGACTATTTCCTTAGCTACCTCAGTAGCAACTATGTACTCAGCCTCCACGGTAGAATTGAGATCGTGGATTGCTTAACGCTTCTCCATATCACAGCTCCACCCCCAAAAGTAAATACCATTCCAGAAGTTGACTTCTTGTCATCGACATCAATCTGAAAATCAGAATCGGTGTAGCCTAACGGGTTCAGAACTCCACCCGAGTAGACGAGCATATAATCCCTAGTTCATCAAAGATATTTTAGTATGTGCTTGATCGCTATCCAAGGTTCCCTTCCAAGTTTTGACTAGTATCTACTCACAACTCCCACTGCATGACAGATCTCCGGTCTAGTGCACAACATAGAATACATTAGACTTCCAACTGCAGATGCTTAAGGAATCCTTCTCATATCATCTTCCTCTTCAAGAGTCTGTGGAGACTGATTTTTAGAAAGATGGATTCCATTTCGGGAAGGTAAACGTCCTTTGTTTGACTCTTTCATAGAGAAACACTCAAGCACCATATCTATGTAAGCTGCTTGAGATAGAGCCAAAGTTTTGTTCTTTCTATCCCTCAAAATCTGGATATACCAAGAACATAACTTGCTTCACCTACGTCCTTCATCTGGAATTGTGTTGTGATAAATTAAATATTTGATTTTAAATACGCAAGTGCACGTAATCACATAAGTAATATAATGATAAGTAGATCATCTCCACAGGGATTGAAAATTAGAAAAATAAGCAAAACAATTACTTAACAACTTAAAAGTACTAAAAATCAAATGGGTTGTTTTTAGGCTAAACAAAATATTAAAAAGATGGCAATACTCAAATTAAAACTGAACTGAACAAGAAAATTGAGAGAAATATATGGATTGCAAAATGGACTTGAATTATTGAATTCCCCTATATTAATCATCCTGAACAAATTGCGGACAGATTGCAGCAGCAATATTCTTGCAAAACTCTTAGGTTAACAAGAATTCATTTAAAAACTCATAAAAATTTTTACATTAATTCTTTTACCTAATTAAACATATTCCTATGCAAAATCAGATTTAAGAATGCAATTCAAAGTTTAATTCTCAAAAGTTACACAAGGCAAATAACACATCCCTATGTTACTTACTAACATAACCTAACCTAGATTATGACTTGTGTCATCCAAGTTCTTCCCATTACATTTAATCTTTCCAGCATTAAACATAATTAAATATCTTGCCATTGCTGGCCAAACATCAACAAGAAATCAATTTAAGCACACTTGAATGAACAAGAGAGATTTTACTAAAATAAAGTGCAAGAAATTGCTAGACTATAACATAGGGTTCATCAACAATTCAAGCCACCTAAAAATTAGTTCATGGCTGAGTTAATAAACATTAATCCACAATCAAAACAGCCCATAATATTCAGATTTAGAAATCAACTTAGAAAATAAAAAAATGAAGTTTAGAAATGGAAGAAGGAACAAATCCAATTGATGCTTGAGCTCTCTTTTTCGTCCTCCTCCTTCCTTGCTGATTTCTGGGTTTATTTCCTTCTTCTTACTGGTTTTTCCTTTCCAAAAATGGCTGCTGCCCTTTTTCTTTTGGCTGATGCTTCTCTAAGTATCATCTAGGTTTCATCCTTTAGCCCCCAAAAGTACAATATTGCCCCTTTCCTTTAAAAACGTGAATTCCTCTTTTCTTTTGTCATTTTCTCCCAAATGTTGACTAATGCTTTCTGCCCTTGCCACCTCAGCCAATATTCCAGCTCACCCATTGACTTGCCACATGTTCTATGTGCCCAAAAATTGCTTGATCAAAATGCTTCAGCAAAATCTATTCTGCTGCAACAAAACTTGATAATTCAGCCATCAAAAATTCAATTTAAATAGTTTCACATGTTAGTTCATTCTTTGTGCATATATTTATCCATGAAACTACTACCTTTAACCCATTAGCTATTAAAAACTACAAAAGTAATTAAACTTAATTAAGATAATAAAAACAGCAAAGTTAACTACAAAAGCTAAAAATAAACTAACATCACCCATGATTTTTCTACAATTATAAGTTCAAAAGCACATGAAATAACTCTTTATTCAAGAGTTATCACACCCCCAAACTTACGACATTACTCGTCCTCGAGTGATGACTCTAAAAACAAAACACAAATAACAAAAAGACACAAAAATCACAAACTAAACAACAAAAGACAAGGAAACAACAAAGACAAAACACAATAACAGTGGATAGACTTTGCTATGCCAATGGTAAAAAGGGGAAGTCTCTCGGGAAATTTTATTTTGAATAAGAGAAGGTGAATTTCAATCTTTCACAAGTTTTAAACCAAATTCTTCAAGCATTAATGTTGCTTCCAAAATATGAATCAAGTATTTCACCCTTTAGTGCATGCATAGCTTTTCCTGGACAATTTCAATCGCCAAAAATCAAGCTAGACCTTGGTTCTCAAGCTTAAATAATGTCTCCATAAGTTACTTAGTAATTTCCTCTCCACTAATGTAGACAAACACCACACCAAAAATCAATAGGACTTTATCAAGCTTGTAATGATAAGCTAGGGTGAAGGTAGCATAAGAGAGATAAATTTTGGCTCAAATCACCCTAAGCACTTTAATCTTTCTAGGACCTAGATACATAAATGCACACATTAAGTTCCCCAAAGAAAACCCCACAACACAATATAAATCTTGCCACTTGCCTTTATTACTAACATACAAAGACAAAAACCAAAATAACTTTTCCTTTATTTGAAGAGTTACACCCCCAAACTTATTTACAAACATACATACTTTTTGCTTTCTTTTTCTTTTCTGATTTTTTTTAGATGCTTTGATGCAAGGGAGTGCACTCTTTAATTTTTTTTTGGATGTTCTATTTTTTTTAGAATGAAAATAAATAACTAGATGGCAAGAGAACAAGAAAATTAAGAACACGCTCTCCCCCCAAACTTAAACTCAACATTGTCCCCAATGGTGAAAATAAGCAAAAGAAGAAAAGGAAAATGCTCACCCAATGTTCTCTCATCCACTCAACTCAACTCAACTCAACCCCCAAAATGCACAACAAATAAATCCTATAAAGATCAAGGTGCTAAAAGGGTGTGGTGAAAAGAGGTGATTATATATATGTTAAGCTAAGCTAATGAGTGGCTAAGAAAGAAAAAATGACACTTAAGCTCAATGGGGTGACTAGGGATAAAAATGCATACAAGGTAGGCTTCAAAGGCTCAAACGGTCCAAAGATGGCCTAAATCATTTCATCGGTGTAGTATTGTCTAGGATTTTTCCTCAAGGAAAATCACTACGTAATTCTAGAAACTTAAGCTCTCACAAGAAACTAGCTCGTTCTAGGGTCTCAAAATTGTTTAATCAAGCTATGCACATACTAAAAAGAGAAACACTCTCATCAATCAATTGCTAGTAACATTCACACCCAAAGAATTTAGTTTAAAATTTAAGAAAGAAAGACATTCAGCTTCAACTTAGATTGATTATATTTTTGAATTTTTTCAAAGTCGTCATCGAGCCCCCTAGTTAAACACTAACTAAAGCAAAGAATATCCTCAAAAGAACGACAACACAACAAGACAAAGACAAACTAAAAACAGAACAAAGATAACTATACTAACAAAGTACCTTTCTAGCAACAAAACACAAGGAAAATGACTCAAGTTTCGGTGTTCACTACACAAAAATCACCAAAGAAACATAACTCAGTACAACACAGAGCACCCAGTACACAAAACACAAAATTCATTATCAACACTTGAGACCAAAGTATAACACAACACAAAAAATTGCTAATAAGTAAGAACTACACCAAAAACGGAGAATACAAAGAAACAGACATAAACGAAATCAAATTGGGGAGTAGAGTTCAGAAATGCTCATTCAGTGAATTTGCAGGCTCTGCTCAAGGGATGCGCAGCTGGGTCACTCGGTGCTTGGGTGAGGCGCAGCTAGTTGCAGATGGAGATTTCTCGATGATGCGCATGAAGCTCCTGGGATTCTCGCATTCTGAGCTGGATTCTCTCGGGGATTTGTGGGCATGACGGGATCGGCTTTCTTGCAAAAGGGCGGAGCTCATGGAAGGCGAGGTGCGACTGATGTAGGTTTAATTGGTGGTGGTATAGAACTTGGGGTGGATTTCTTTTTGGCTGGTTGTGGGGTAAGTGATGGTGGGGTAGATTTGGGGACAGATTGGCACTAGGCACAAAGGGACCATAACAAACAGATACTGCTCAATGCCTCTAATAAACACCAAAACAGAACCTGAAATTGATCAAAATAACAATCCCCAAACTTCCAACATAATTTACGGCAGAGGCACAATTGCAAAGTACCCAGGCACATAAAATAAAGCAGTGACCCATAAGGATATTCAGCAAATGGGGTGTGTAAAGCTGTGTGAGATTTCCAAAAATCACAAGGAAACTTACAATATGGGCGAATTTTGCACTATGTCGAGGCTTGGTTTGGTGTACTCTTGGCTGTGGCTTGGAGGCGCCTAAGTAAATCTGGGTTGTGAGAAGATATGGCTAGTGAATTCCAGCTTCTTTGTGGAGCTAAGTTGCAGAGGACTATGGCTGGATTTGGATATGGTGGTTTGTGAGGGTTGGGGGTGAAGGGAGGAGATGATGGCGACTATGGAGGAGGGCTGATGCGATGTAGGCTACTGAATGGGAATAGGGGACTTAGGTTCATGGGTATTTTTTTCTTACATATAGGGATTATTTTGTGGATATATATATATATAATATCTAGATTTAGTAATATATAAGTATTTATATTATATATAATCCATTATATTATATTAAAAAAAATATAATACATATATGAACATATATACATACAGAAAAAAAATATATTTATACGAAATATATATATATATTAGTAGTATACATATATTATATATAGCATATATGTATATGTATATTTTATATATATATATATGTAGTAATATATATAAATATAATATTAAATATAGTATTATATAAAAAAAATTTGTTTTTTATATATATATAAATATAGTATTATATATGTATATATATATTCTTGTTTTTTTTCTTTTTTGAACGAACCACACACCTGACTTATATCTACCCAAATTTCCACCATTTTGCTTAAGCTTTGCTTCAGCAACCAAAATTTGACGTAACTCTATTTTTTTCCGGAAATATTTGTGCCCAGTTTGCTGACGCAAAAATTTCGCAAAACCATCAGATGCCCAAAATTACTACCAAAACACCATTTGCTTGCTTTCTTAACAACTGAAACACCAAAATACACATAAAACCATTCCAAAACATCACAATAAATGGAATTAAAATTCTAAAAATTAAAACTAAAAATAAAAATAATTAAAAAAGTCATATATATGTATATATATATTTCCATTTTTTTCAATGCATTTTTATTCTTTCTTTTTTTGAGTTGCTTTACAAATGAATCCTCCAAAGACCATAGCAATCCAAACTTCATTTTTTTCTTCTCTAAGGATCTTTCAAGGAAACTGAGGTTTGGTATTGCTCAACCTCGCTTCCCCCAAACTTTGCTCCTTTCCTTGTTACCTTAAATGCTCTTCCCGATTGCTCATCATATAATTCCACTACACCATTGGGAAACACCTTGCTAACTAAGAACCCACTATCACACCTTGATTTCACTAGAGAGTTCGAGAAAAACACTCTATTCCCAACTTCCAACATTTGTGATTAAGGCTTTCTACTATGTTTCTTTTTCTTCGGTAGCTTTGGAGGATGAGATGGTTCTTCTTCCTTACTTATCCATGGCTCCCCACCTTTCTCAATTTCTTCAAAAGAGACCTTTTTCTTGACTCCATTGCTATACTTTCCATGCATCTTTTCAATCAACTTGAAGTTAGAAACACTTATGGCCAAACAAGCTTCAACTTCATTAGGAGAGCGTATAGGATTAAAAACCTTGAATGTGACTTGTTCGTCTTGAGCTTGAGTGGTGAGCTCTCCTTTTTCAACATCTATCAACGTCCTCCTGGTGGCAAGAAATGGTCTCCCCAAAATGATCGGTACATCCCTATCTTCCTCATAGTCAAGAATAATGAAATCCGCCGAAAAAATGAACTTGTCAACTTGTACTAGGATGTCTTCAATCTTTCCCTCCAGATGCACCATAGAATGGTCAGCTAATTGCAAGGTGAGTGTAGTTGGCCTTGCTTCTCCAATTCCCAACTTCTTAAAAATGGACATGGGCATCAAATTAATACTAGCTCCCAAATCACAAAGAGCTTTACCAACTTCTCGTCCCCCAGTAGAAATTGGAATTGTGAAACTACCCGGATCCTTCAACTTTGGAAGAATTTTATTCTTTAATATAGCACTACTACCTTCAGTCAAAGCAACCATTTCAAATTCACCAATCCTCTTCTTCTTTGTCAAAATATCATTCAAGAACTTCACATAATTAGGCATTTGTTCCAAAGCTTCCACCAGAGGTATGTTAATGTGGAGTTGCTTCAAAACATCCAAAAATCTTCGGAATTGACCATCTTGTTGCTGCTTTTGAAAACGTTGAGGAAATGGTGGAGGTGGCTTGCTAATAGACTTCTCTATTTCATTTTGCTGAGGAATTGCTGCAGCAATTGCTTCAGGATGAGCATTTGATATTTTCGAACTCACAACTGTATCTTCCTTTTCCACACTACATTGGATTGAAGTGGGCTCGCTGTTTCTCTTAGGATTATCCTCATTCAACTCCAGATTTTTACCATTCCTCAAAGTGATTGCCTTGCATTGCTCTTTACCATCTCTTCTTGGATTTTCAGTATCACTTGGCAAGGTGCCTTGTGGTCTATTCCTTAGCCCATTAGCTAGCTACCCCAATTGAATCTCTAGGTTCCTCAAGGATGCCGCTTGGCTCTGAATCACAACATCATTCTTGGCCATATATTCCTTCATTAAACTCTCCAAAGATCTTGATTGAGACACTTGAGAAGGATGTGGTTGAGCTCTTGGTTGTTGTTGAGAAAACCTTGGTGGATATGTAGGCTTGTTTTGCATTGGTGCTCCGCTTGAACTAGCTCCTTGACCCCCCAAACTCATGTTCTTGAGAAGGTTAGTCATTGAAGAAACTTGAGCGATCAAAGTTGTCAATGCATCCACTTCAAGTATACTAGCCACTTTTCGACTTGTTGAGGCTCTAGCATTGGACCATTGATAATTGTTGCTAGCTATCCTCTCCAAAATCTCATAGGCTTCATTGTAGGGCTTAGAGAGAATAGCCTCATTAGCTGAAGCATCTAACACCATGCGAGTGGAAGAATTGAGCCCATTATTGAATGTTTCCATTTGTATACAATGCGGAATCCCATGGTGTGGGCACTTCCTCAATAACTCTTTGAATCTCTCCCAAGCTTCACAAAATGATTCATCTTCTAGCTGCTGAAAAGACATAATTTCATTGCAAAACTTGGCATTTTTGGTGGGAGGTAAGTACTTCATCAAGAATTTTTCAGCCAACTCATTCCATGTAGTCACCGAGTCGAGAGGAAGGGTGTTGAGCCAAGCTCTAGCTCGATCCCTCAAAGAGAAAGGGAACAATTTCAACCATAGGGCCTCGTCACTCACTCCTTGTAGCTTGAATGAATCGCTCACCTCCAAAAATGAACAAAGATGAAGATGAGGATCCTCAGTAGGCAGCCCACTAAATTGACCCACTGTTTGCAACATTTGGAACATAACGGGCTTTAACTCGAATTGGGGTGCTTGAATTTCAGGCCTAACAATGCCCGGATTGACCTCATTAAACATGGGGGCAGCATACTCCCTTATGACTCTCTCTCTATCATCAGCCATAGAAATTGCGTTAGTGACATTATTAGCACCCTCAACTCCTTCAACCTCTTCAGCCATATTAAGGTTGTTTTGAGCTCATTGTTCCCTTAGTCTTCTTCTAACTGTTCTTTCAATCTCAAGGTCAATAGGAGCTAGTTCAATGTCTTCTTGCTCGTTCATATAGTAAATCACATGAGAAAACACAAGAGCAAGCAAACAAAGTCAGCTAAAAAAAAAAAAAATTTGTAAGTAATTGATATTACAAAAATTTCTAATTCCAATCCCCGACAATGGCGCCAAAAACTTGTTGTGATAAATTAAATATTTGATTTTAAATACGCAAGTGCACGTAATCACACAAGTAATATAACGATAAGTAGATCGTCTCCACAGGGATTGCAAATTAGAAAAATAAGCAAAACAATTATTAAACAACTTAAAAGTACTAAAAATCAAATGGGTTGTTTTTAGGCTAAACAAAATATTAAAAATATGGAAATACTGAAATTAAAACTGAACTGAACAAGAAAATTGAGAGAAATATATGGATTGTAAAATGGACTTGAACTATTGAATTCCCTTATATTAATCATCCTGAACAAATTGCGGACAGATTGCAGCAGCAATATTCTAGCAAAACTCACAGGATAACAAGAATTCATTTAAACACATAAAATTTTCCCAAATTTTATGACAATAATTATTTTACCTAATTAAACATATTCCTATGTAAAATCAGATTTAAGAATGCAATTCAAAGTTTAATTCTCAAAAGTTACACAAGGCAAATAACATATCCCTATGTTACTTACTAACATAACCTAAACTAGATTATGACTTGTGTCATCCAAGTTCTTCCCATTACATTTAATCTTTCCAGCATTAAACATAATTAAATATCTTGCCATTGCTGGCCAAACAACAACAAGAAATCAATATAAGTACACTTGAATGAAGAAGAGAGATTTTACTAAAATAAAGTGCAAGAAATTGCTAGACTATAACATAGGGTTCATCAACAATTTAAGCCACCTAAAAATTAGTTCATGACTGAGTTAATAAACATTAATCCACAATCAAAACAGCCCATAATATTCAGATTTAGAAATCAACTCAGAAAATATAAAAATGAAGTTTAGAAATGGAAGAAGGAACAAATCCAATTGATGTTTGAGCTCTCTTTTTCGTCCTCCTCCTTCCTTGCTGATTTATGGGTTTATTTCCTTCTTCTTGCTAGTTTTCCTTTCCAAAAATGGCTGCTGCCTTTTTTCTTTTGGCTGATGGTTCTCTAAGTATCATCTAGGTTTCCTCCTTTAGCCCCCAAAAGTACAATATTGCCCCTTTCCTTTAAAAACGTGAATTCCTCTTTTCTTTTGTCATTTTCTCCCAAATGTTGACTGATGCTTTCTGCCCTTGCCACCTCAGCCAATATTCCAGCTCACCCATTGACTTGCCACATGTGCTATGTGCCCAAAAACTGCTTGATCAAAATGCTTCAGCAAAATCTGTTTTGCTACAGTAAAACATGATAATTCAGCCATAAAAAATTCAATTGAAATAGTTTCACATGTTGGTTCATTCTTTGTGCAAATACTTATCCATGAAACTACTACCTTTAACCCATTAGCTATTAAAAACTACAAAAGTAATTAAACTTAATTAAGATAATAAAAACACCAAAGTTAACTACAAAAGCTAAAAATAAACTAGCATCACCCATGATTTTTCCACAATTATATGTTCAAAAGCACATGAAATAACTCTTTATTCAAGAGTTATCAAATTGAGTTCCCAACCAGTTCTTTATGTGTGATAATTTCTTGACATTGTTTCTAATGAGAAAGATATCATCCACATAGAGAATCAAGAATACAACAATGTTGTTTTCCTTAAGTTGGTAAACGCAAGGCTCGTCAACATTCTCCTCAAAACCATAGGTTTTAATGATTTCATTAAAACCTTAAATTCCAGAAATGCGAAGCTTGCTTAAGTCCATAAATATACCTATTCATCTTGCACACTTTCTTTTCTTGTCCAGTTACTTTAAACCCTTCTGGTTGATCCATATAAATGGTTTCGTCTAGGTTCCCGTTAAGGAATGTTGTCTTGACGTCTATTTTCGAAATCTTGTAATCAAGAGACGTGGCTATGGATAAGAGTATGCGAATAGATTTTAGCATGGAAAGTGGAGAAAAAGTTTCCTCATAGTCAACTCCTTCTCTCTGGGTATAACCCTTTGCCACGAGTCAAGCCTTGTAAGTCTCGACCTTTCCATCAGCTCCTCTCTTCTTCTTATCGATCCACTTGCACCCAATGGCCCTAAAGTCACTAGGTGCTTCTACAAGATCCCAGACGGAGTTAGAGTACATGGACTCCATTTCCTGTTTCATGGCTTCAAGCCAAAGATCCTTATCAGAACTACCCATTGCTTGTTTGAAAGACAACAGATCATCGTCACATGTGTCCCTAATGACCATGTTGGTTTCACCATCCATACGATAGCTGATCAGGGTAAGAGAAACCCTCCCACTATGACGAGGCATCATAACTGTCTGAACTAGAATTGTGGTTTCTTGTTCTTCCTCGTTAATCTTGACTTGCGTCACTTGAGGAAGATCAGTAGGAATATTTTTGTTCATCAACTTGCGTTGATGGAATCGAAATAGTAGGAATAGCTAAGTCAGATTGTAATTCTGCCAAGACTACTTTGCTACGAGGTTTGAAATTAGACATGTAGTCCTTTTCAAGAAAAGTAGCGTTTGTAGAAACAAACACTTTCTTATCTTGTGGACTATAGAACAGACTACCTTGAGTACATTTAGGATAGCCAACAAACAAGCAAATTGTAATTTGCGGTTCTAGCTTTCCTTCCTTTTTTCTCAGGACATGAGCGAGACACCCTTAGATTCTATAATGACGCAAACTAGGTTCACGGCCATTCCATATTTCTAAAGGTGTTTTGGAGATAGATTTAGATGACATGACATTTAAAATGTCACACGCAGTCTGTATGGCATGTCCCCAAAAAGAGATCGGAAGAGTTGAATAACTAATCACGGACCGAACCATTTTCGTTAACGTGATATTTAAACGCTCCACAACACCATTTTGTTGCGGAGTACATGGGGTAGCACATTGATATAATACCGCAAGTATTCTCCACCCCTAAATGATCTTAGAACTGCATATCCATGTATTCTCCACTCTATCAGATCATAAGATCTTTAACGTTTTACCTAATTGGTTTTGAGACATTGCAAGAAATTCTTTAAACTTCTCAAATGTTTCACATTTCCTATGAATTAGGTAAAGACACGAGTATCTCGAGTAGTCGTCAATGAAAGTGACAAAAGAATCATAATCACCCCTCGCTTGAACATTCAGTGGTCTACAGACATCTGAATGAACCAGCCCTAGTAATTTTATGGCTCTTTCTCCTTTTGCATAGAATGGACGCTTGATCATTTTACCCCGAGAGAAGATTCGCAGACAGGTAGGTCACCCATTGTGAGTTCCCTCAAAGGCCCAACCTTTGTTAGTCTTTTGATCCTATCATAGTTAATATGACCAAGTTAGATATGCCAAAGATACGTCATGTTATCGTTATCGATATTTTGTCGTTTGGTGGTCCTAGATCTAGCCACCTTAAATAACTCGTTATTAAAAGCAGAGGGTTCAATAGGTCATAAAAGATATAGCCTGTTTTCCATACATCCAACACACAATTCACATCCATTCAATGAAATTGATATATTAAAACTTGTGAAAGTTACAACAAAATGTTGTTGGTGTAATAAAGAAACTGAAATTAAATTCTGATTAAAGTTTGGAATAAAATAAACATTATTTAAAACTAAATATTTGTTTCTAAAATTTAGACGAGTTTGTCCTCTTGCATCAACGTTCACGAAAGCTCCATTTCTGACTCTAAGCTTTAGCTCACCTTCCTTTACTGGTGTCCAATTGCTAAGTAGCTCTAAAGAAGTGCATACATTATTAGTGGATCCAGAATCTATAATCCATATAGAATTATCATCTTCCAAAACACATGCATCCAAGACAAAATATTGTCAATTACCTTGGGTTCCTCTAGCCATGAGAGTTGGGCAATCTCTTTTCCAATGCCCTGTCTCCTTGCAGTGGAAATATGCTCCTTTGGCTTTCTTACCAGCGGGTTTTGCCCCAATAGGTTTTGCAGTAGCTGTGGTCTTGCCCTTCTTGTTCTTTCTTTTATTCCTCTTGTTACTCTTTGAGGATGAAGCTAAGTTGGCTTCTCCAGGAGTGACCTCAGTAGCAGCAGCAGGCTTCTTGTCATGTCCCTTACTTGGTCCACTATTGATAACTTCAAACATTTGAAGCTCGTTCTTGAGTTGAGTCATTTCGTACTTCATTTTGTCTAGTAAGTAGTTGGTGGTGAATGGAAGAAAACTGGCAGCAAGACTATTCAAAATAAACCTCACTTGAGTTTCCTCATCTATGGTGGCTCCGTGCAATTTTGCCTCTTGAAAGTAGTTCATCATCTTGATGAAGTAATCCCGAACATGCATTCCAGGTGCCATCCTGGCATTAGCATACTTCTTCATTGCCTCGAAACGAGCTTGTCCAGATTTGTGTCTGAACATTTCCTGAAGCTACTCCATGATTTCATAGTCAGTTTTGACATCCTCCAGCTTCGTCCTTAGTGTGTCCGACATGCTTGCTAGCATGTACACCTTGGCTTTGTTGTTGGTAGCGAGCCAACGCTCGTACTTCTCTCTTGATTCTTTTGAAGATAAATCACCAGGGACGTCAGGGCAAACTTCAGTCATAAAAAACTTGGAGTTGTCACCGATAAACACAATGTTGATGTTTGACTTCCATTTGGGAAAATTCTCTCCGGTGAGAAGTTTCTTAGAGAGAAGGGAGACCATGGGATTCGACATAGAGCTACAATTATCAATAAGTAGAAATCAATGTGTTGTTTAACAAACATTTAATCACATAAATATTCAGAAATAGGTCAAACAAATAAAATATTCATAGATATGTAAAATACTAAAAAACCCATACCTACTATTTGTAAGGTATTTTAACTAGCTATGAATACATGTGTCCCGGTAGGCGAAAATCACAAATTCACTTAGTCAAATAGAGTAAACATCTCAATTAATAATACTCTGAAACTATTATTAATAACCTTCCTATTCAATCAAAGTCACGAAATCCAATTATTTCGAACTTTATGAGCTAGGCTCACGATTTCGATTATTATAGACTTATTTCTCATAGTCACCAAGGGATGAGTCTATAAGGGTTTGATCTATAACTATCTATCCTAAGAAATTTAACCTTGTTAAAAATCCAGTGAACACCATCTGTAGGGAGACGTAATCAAAGTGTCATAAGGCCCCACTAAACTCTAACCTTGTTAAATTAATGGTGGAGATCGAATTTCAAAAATTAAAGCTCGTTATTTTAATTTAGTATTTTCCTTGTGAAATTTATAAAAGTAGGATTTTTTATATAATTTAAAATAATTAATAAACCTTAGTATAAATTTCTTTTAATTCTAAAATACCCATTTAAATCAACTTTAAATATTTAGAATTACTGTGTTACTAATCAAGTAATTTAGGTTCAACTAGAATTAACCTAATACAATCAAGTCCAACTTAGGTAAATAGGCCTTAACAATTTGGGCTTGCATGGAGAAGGGTTGGGTCCAGTATGTTGTTCCCACTACAAGGCCCCCTAACTTCCATACAGAACGCAAAAGACAGGAATTTAAACATTCGTTTTATTGATCGTTATTCAATTGATTAGGTCCAATCTAGTAATACAAAGAAAATTGGTCTTCACAAGTGCAACCACCCACAAGATAGGAATTTAAATTTTATATGTTCAATTGGGCCCAAATAAAATCTATCAAGATTATGACCCATTTTATTTGATATTTTTCTCATTATCTAAAATAATGGGCCATCACTATAACTCCATTATCTATGAAATTTTTTACAAAAATGACAATTATAATGATGCATGACATGTTAATTAATTAGATGGGTCTAGCATACAATCTATATGACATGTTACTAATTTATGCATGTACACATTTATTACCAAAATAAATTAATAGCTAAAATAAAATTAATCAATCAATTTCATGAAATCAATCAATCAATTAATCACAATTAATTTTAATTCAATTAGTCTTCAAAAATTAATCAAATAAAAATTAATTTAATTGTTCCTATTTGAAAAAAAAATATCTTTATTATCCTTTTAGAAAAAAAATTACCAAAAAAAATATTTACTTGCACAAAATAAATATAATTTATTAAGGAATTAAAGATATAATTCCAAAATAAAAGACTTTTATTTTTAATGCCTCACATATATAAAAATATGTTAATATATATATATTCAAAAGAAAATGCAAAAAAAAAAAAAAAAAACATCAACCACATTCCCTTTTTTTAATTTTTTATACAATATATATATTAAAAAAACGTATACTGTTTATATATATATATAACTTTTAAAAAATAAAACATATATATATATATCATAGGCTAAAAAAATTATGTTTTGCAATTTTCAAACTTTGATTTCTTGTCCAAAGTTTATGAGTTTTATAAAAAAAAAAAAAAATACACATAAACAACCATTAACATACAAAAATCACGAACAATATTCTTTTAGCATCACACATACATAAGACTTAAACATGCAAATAATTATACTACCATCCAATTAAACTATCTAACATATCAAAAAATCACGTACATGTACATAAACATATAAACTAACAACCATTGGCTCTGAAGCCAGTTGTAAGATCTCATTTATATAAGTCTATATGCATGCTCCCTATTACACAAAATAACATACAATAGAAAACATAAATACATGCATAGAAGTGATTTTCATATACAGAGATTCGTAAATACAATAATAAAACCATTAGAGTACTTATGGGATGCGTTGCAGAACAATGACTACACCCTTTGGACTCCCTAACCTTTTGTCCTTGTTGAATGCTAGGTATTGCAAGGAATCCAAATCGCTTTGAAACAAGACCACAGTCTTCCAAGTCTCTCTAAAACAATCTATTGTTTGTATGGGTAAGTCTCAACACATGAGAAGATAATTCCTAGAGAGAAAACTAAGAGAGAGTAGGCGGCTAGGTATAGTATATTAGTAGTGAATTTTTACCTTGTCAAATCCAGCTTACCTAATGCATTCTATAACACTAGTATATATAGGCTATTAGCTAGGGCATAAAATAGGTTTTAGTTACCCATTTTGTTTAATTATTAATAATTATAATTAATTAAATACTTGTCAAAATCAACAAATTATAATTTTGACCATTATTTAATTTATTTTATTAATATTAATACCAATTTATCAATTTTAACAAAATTATCCTAATTGGTATAATACCCTCTTTTTGAGACTTTGCAATAAAAACCTCAAAGTTTCTTCTATTTTTTTCTCACAAAATATCAATAAATAATTTAACATTATTTATTTTCATTGACCTAGTCAATGTGATATTTTTATAATAAATTATTCAAGACTACTAGGTTCATTTTGATAAGAGGTGACATAAGGACCATGAATCCATGAACTCAAGCTCCAATAAGATACCGTGAGTTTATTTATAACAAATAATCTCACTACCTTTATTAATTCCTCATGACTCCACTATAGACTCAGAATTGCACTCCTGAATTCATAGAACGTTTTACACCAAATGTAAATACGATATCCATTGTTATAACTATAACCTTCATTCAATCATCTATAAATGTTCTACTAATGAGACAAGTGCAAATTACCGTTTTACCCCTCATTGGTATTTTATCCTTAACTCCCACTAAGTTCCTTCTAAATGATATTTCCGCAAATTTAATTACAGAAATGAGTACTCTATCATTTAACATTTGAACCAAGCTATACGGAAATCACTGTTTCACTTCTTAAACATAAGTTATAGATTTCATATCTATGATAAATACTCCCACTAAATTATACTACAAAATCTCCAATATGTAAGTATGAGTTAGTCCGTAGGGTAAGCTGGTAACGAAAAAATCAAAAGACTTGAATAATACAATTAACATAATATTAATCACTCAGAATTAAGATTGAATTGACATATGGTCAACGTTGTGATATGATTAGAATAGATAATAACGATTCTTACTTATCTTGTCAATAATCAATATTGGTCCAGTCCAATGTAACAAAATACATCCGATCTTATAGACTTGGTCAATGTCCTGGATATGACATCACACTAGATGTGTAAGTAAATCTTATTGTAGATTACCCAATCAGTAAGAATCCAGCGTACTGATTTAATCTTAGGAAAAAATACTTTTGAACATATAATTACAATTATAATCCACTATGACCGAGTCATTATAATTGTAACTATGCATATGTTCGAGATTTTATAAATGTTTGTTTCAATAATAATTAATCATGTAATAAGACATGTAAACAACGCAATTTGATTGAACAAAATGATTTATACTACTTTATTGATAATGAATGAATTACATAAGAAATTTGGTTTTATAAGGGCATAAAACCAACACACCATACCTAAGATTAGGTTGCGGAGGCTGCATCGATCCTCCTTGAAAGTTGGTAAAGTAAAAATAGAGTGGAGGAGACTAGGAAGAGCGTCCAAACATGTACTGATTTTGATACTGCGGAGGTTGTTGCGACGACATACATGGCATATACTATGGAGGAGGATGGTACTGTTGCTGTGATGGTGTATGAAGGTCAGGATGAGTGGGGTTACATGGAGGATATTCATATGAAAATATCGACAAAAACCGTGGGTTATACAGATTACTGGGTTGCTGAGATATCACCATCTGAATCGTCTCACACATTCCCTTCATCATCAGAGCTATAGTAGTCATATCTTCATGAGGCGTAGGAGCATTATGTGCTTGGGACTGACTTTGATTTGTAGAGCTGGAGGTTGACTTTCTCCCTTTCCCTTTCACCCTATAACCCACTCCTATTTGGTAGTCAGATTTATCTCCGAGTACTTTACTTAGTATCTCGTATTGATCGACCGAGGACGAATCAACTTCAGATTTAGTACCAAGCCCCTCACTCTGATGTTGAGAATGCCTTTCAAGCTATGACCTCTCAAGCTTTGCTGCCATTTTTTCTTGTATAAAGAAAACTTTAGAAAAATAAAACTAAGATAATTTTTCAAATATGAGAACACAATAATATTCACTTACATAATCTTGTTGGGCTGCCTCGTTGACAAAAGTTTTTGTCGATATTTTCATATGAATATCCTCCATGTATCAACAACATGCACATATGGGTGCTCCTATACAAATGTAAACAAAGTGTTTTAGAATGTGTTATTTTGTAACATTAAATTAACATATTGACTTACATATTCGTGACGCTTAGCTGCCAACGATTTTGTGCCTTGCGTTGTTACACACTTCATTTGTTTTCTGTTTGCCTGGTTTTTGGCGAAGTGAGCCAAAAATCTATCACTCAAAAAATCTCACAAATAGCATTCCATCTCTCCTTAGTGCAATGGTCAGGTGGCTTAGAGAGGACATTCTCCGAATTTTCTAGTCCTGCGTAATGATTTTTGAAGTGTTTTATGTTTGATGGTCTTTCTCTCACGATATATTTCGCCCATCTCCTTATAGACAGTTGCCAGAACTAACTCAGGTCGTGGATGACCGTCTATATTATAATAATACTGCATTAAAAAATACTTTAGTTGAGTTTGTAAATAATGCCAATAAATAATATAGAGCATAAGATTTGTAATTTTTTACCCTCATCAGATCAACTACTTGATCCTTAAACTGTTGAGGTAAATCAGTAAAATCCAAGTAATGTCTCGAACACAACATCATAACTTGAGTGTCCAACATGCGAACAAAAGCTTGGTCCTCCAGCCCAACCACTTTGTTCATCACAGGATCAAGCTCTAGATTCAATGGTTTACCGACTTTTTTCTTTCGTTCTTCAAGAGCATTGTTACTAGCAAGGCCACGACCCTTTCTTCTCGTCGATGGGGCTTTAAAATTTTCTAACAATGACCAATATTAGTATTGTTGTTATATTTCTCTAACAATATATTTTCCAAAAATTATTTTGACATGAAAAATAATTAACCTGACTCGCAAGACGACGGTACCTTAGAAGGATCTGGCGGGTCTCGACCACCACCATCTCCGCTGTGATAGGTTGCTATATCAACTGAAATTATACTTCAATTTAAAAATTATTAGTTAGTAATTAGTATCAAATTAAATTAGAGGTATACCAATTAACATCACATTAAATTCGTAGACATGAAAATTACAAATCATCTTTATTATATTTCAATATATAGTTCCATTACACAAATAGAAAAACTAAACAGAGTAATCACTATCATTTCCATCAGTAATCGGAGACACATTTTCATCTTCACAAAGCTCAACTAGCAATTCATCCTCTGCATTTGCAACTTCCTCATGTTCTGGCATATCACCTTCATTGTCTTCCTCTCCATCAGTGCCAACATATGCAACAGGTTGATCAGACTGCATGATCAACTCTCCGAGGTCCACAATCAACACAAAATTTGATGAGCTTGTGTCATGTACAACATCAATAGCATGATTAACCTCATTAGTATTGTCCTTAATGTCCCAAATTTGTCGATGATTCACATCTTCTACAACTTTCCAATCATGACCTCTAAGTAGATCATCAAGATAGAAAACTTGCTTAGCTTGGCTCATCTTTGTACCATTCACCACTGACGTTTATACTGGTAATATTATTTTCAATATTTGTTTTCTTCCTTCTTGGATTTGTATTAAACCATTTGCACCGAAACAATGCCACTGAATATGCACCAGTGAAAGATAGTGTCACATAGTGCTGTAATAATTTAAACCTTCTGTTCCGGCAACATACACTCCACTATTCTGTGTTGTGCGCTTTTTATCTCAGTCGTATGCAATAAATCGAACACCATTGACTATACAACCTTAGTAGTAGGTTGCTAAATGATCTGACCCAAATGCTAAAACTAGCAATTCATCACCTTTTTCCAAATGATCAAACACCCACATAATTCTTCAATTTTTTCATGTACCTTTCAAAAGGGTACATCCACCTCATAAATATCGGGCCACCCAATATAGCTTCTTTTGGAAAATGTAAGACCAAATGGATCATTATGTCAAAGAAAGCTAGAGGAAAAATCAACTCCATCTTGCACAATATTTGAATAAGGTCATTTTGTACTTCCTCCATATCTTTAACATTTAAAGTCCTCGAACATATTTGCCTGAAGAAATTGCACAATTCTGTAATGGTGGTCGATATAGATTTTGGAAGAAACTTGTGAACACCTAGGGAAAGTAATCATTGCATTATCATATGACAATCGTGTGACCCAAGAATATTTGTATCATTCTTGGACACTTTCCTCTTCAAATTTGAACAAAAGCCATCTGGAAATCAAACTCCTTTTATAAACTGACAAAAATTTTGCCTCTCCACCGGAGTTAACACGTAAGGAGCGTGCGGCTTCATCAACTTCCCATTCTCATCTTCATAAATCCAACATGATTTCCTCACACCCATATTTTTCAAATCATGTCTTGCATTAGTGGTATCCTTAGATTTATCATTGTCTAAGATGGTGCCAAGGAAACTATCACATCCTTCTCAACATGCATGACATCTATATTGTGTTTTAATTTGTTTGTACACCAATACTCAAGCTCGTAGAAGATGTTTTTTTTTCCTCCAATTACCTTCATCTACACCTCTTTTACGTTTCACACCCCCAAACTGGACGTGTTTTCCTAAAACGTGCGGTGCAAGAGCATTAACTTGTTCTAGCATATCCTCACAAGTAAACCATCTCAGAGGACATCTTTTCTCAACTTCTCCATCGAACTCAGTGTCTCTTCTCATTCGATGAGTACTTGGCAAGAAACTTCAGTGACCAACAAAAGATGTCTTACTGATCACTCGAATGGAAGTTGTGTCTTCATTACATGTAGTACAAACTTTGTATCCCTGACCACTCCATCCAAACAAACTGCTGCGAGCTGGAAAATCATTCACCGTCCACAAAAGGGCTGCCCGCATCTTGAACATCGTGTTGGTTGTACTATCTCTTGTAATAACTCCATTAACCCACAATTCCTTCAACTCATCCACCAATGGTCTTAGAAATACATCCATGTCCTTACCTGATGATTTTGGCCCGGGAATAAGGAGAGTCAACATGAAATAATTGTCTTTCATACACAACCAAGGTGGCAAATTATAGTTCACCAACACCACAGGTCACATGCTGTATGTAAGGTTCATGTTGCCAAATGGATGAAATCCATCGGCAGCTAAGCCCAAACGAATATTTCTGGGATCTCTTGAAAAATCAGGATGCCTGTCATCAAAGTCCTTCAATGCAAAGCCATCCACCTGGTGTCGCATCACCCCATCATCTTTCGATTCCCCTGTGTGATGCCATATCATGTTCTTCGCTGTAATCCTTGAACTATATAATCTTTTCAACCGATGTATCAACGGAGAGTAACGCATCACCTTGTGCGACGCTTTTTTTCCTTTTGTCTTTTCAGAAATAATCCATCTACTACTTCCATAGACCGGCATGTCTCTTTAGATGCATGCTCATTGTAAAATAAGCAACAATCATACTGACACACATGAATGGAATCGTATCCCAACCCTAATATTTTCAATCTCTTTTTCACCTTGTAGTATGATGATGGATTTTTATTTTCCTTCGAAAAGGCAAGCTTTAACAACTTCAGCAATTAATCAAATATGTTGTTAGGCATCTTCCCTCTAACTTTTAGATGCAATAGCTTTGCTAAAAATACTGACTCGCACCGAGATACGTTTATACTTCCTCAGTTGTCGGTAAAAGGAAGTCTTCCACAACGTGAATTATCTCATCGTCTTCATTCTCATCAATCACCACATTGACAAAAATTTCTTCCACCTCACCATGATAAATCCACTTATCATAAGCTTGATGGAAACCCCTATCGAATACGTGTGCTCGCACAACATCCAAAGATTCAAATCTATTATTTACGCATCTGACACACAGACACCTAATTCTTCCATCAGAATCCTTATGTTCTGACGCCATCCTCAAAAAAGCTTGTAAACCATTCCAATACTCTTGACAATCATCATCTACGGTGATATAAGAGAGTATAAGAAAGGGAAGAAAAAAGAGCAAGTGTCATAATCCTATCAATTTAAAAAGTTTATTATTTTAAATGTTTTATGATGTCTTATGAGAAATGTTATTCCTAGACAAAGTTGAGTTTTATGATCTCTTTTTACTTAATTATTACTATAGTTAACAAATACTATTTTCTTTTATTCGTGGTAAAATTTATTTAAATTTATCTCATGTTATTTTATGATAACTAATGTTATTTTATAATAACATCCTTTTTTCACAAATTATTTATGATTATTTATTATAAAACTTTTTTAATAAATATATTTTATAATTATTCTAAAATTAAATTATTTTTCTATTTATAATTACCGAATTAATAAATATAATTTAATAATTTTAAAATAAATTAAATTTATTTATTATAATTACATTTATATTAAACAACCACAATTTATTTATTTTTAATAATTTTAATAAATACTAACATTTTTTTATTATTAATTTTATTACTATAATTAAATTTAGTTTATTTTTCAAATATTAAACTCATTATTAATTTAATATAATATAAACATTATTAAATTTAAATTATTTTTATTCATTTTAAAATTTCTTACAAACTTTTTATTAGTAATTAAATTTTATTAAAATGTGTAAAATTTCTACCGACATTTTGACATCATAACAACTATTATTAATATGAGTAATGAAACACTATTGAAACTAATCAAAAAGCATCAAAACAGAAACAATTACATTATGTTATATATAGCATCAAAACCTATCGAAACATACACGTTTATGAAACTATCACAATGTCATCAAAATCTATTAAACCCCATCTAAACCCATCAAACGTCTCTGACTATTGACATTCTAACAACTATGATGAAAGCATCAAAACCTATCAAAACAAACCAAAAAGCATCGAAACAGTAGTATCAACTACATTACGTTAAATATAGCATCAAAATATATTGGAAACTATTGCAGACTATCAAATTTTATTGAAATAAATAAAAATATCATATATCATGAATAGGACAAGCCCATAAAATTCATGAAGTCAAACAATTAAACAATATATTGATTTACAATGACCCAGATTATAATTCCAAACAACTAAAACATGAAACATATCAAGCACTAACTTTACAAATGACAAAGAAGGTGACCAATCGGCGTGGGTCACTGGCGGAGGTGGCGAAGTCAATCGATTGTGGTCCTTCGTAGTCGTTGAAGGGTGGCAGTAGCGTTGTTGGGTCTGTCGGATTCGTGGATGGTGAATGCCTTCAGCCATGGTGGGTGGGTACGACAAGCTCTTCGGGTATTTCGGAGAAGAGAAGAGAAGAGAAGAAAGGCGGACCAATTAAGGGGCTGTGCAAAAAAAATTAGCAGTGGGACCCACCGCTATTATTATTCTCCCTCCGCTAATAATATTATTAGTGGCGGATAGTCTACCTCTAATAATATTAAATAGTCGCAGCTAATAATTCTAAAAAATAAAGCCCGAGAATTTTCCCGATTATTTACTCCTCAGCATTAGCGGCGGACAATCTGCCTCTAATAATTATAGGTCCACCGCTAATAATATTGTATATATATTTTTAATTTAAACATTATTAGTGGCGGACCCCTAGTCCGCCGCTAATAACCTTAACGTTACAGGCGGATTCAACCCACCTCTAATTATACTGCCTCTAATATTAATTTTTCTTGTAGTGATATATATTGCAACCCCATTTGCTCCATTTTTTTCATCTTCATCTCTTCTCTCTTCTCCCTTCTTTCCCCAAAAACAACAACCCCTATTTTATAAATATTTGATCTAGAAACTAAAAATTGACATTTTCACTCTATTTCATCCTCTACATAAAAAATTGATTTAGAAATTAACTTAATTTGTTCTTCAAATTGGTAAGTAGTTTAATAGTCTTTTGTCTTTTATTTCTTTTAAAAAACATTGGGCATTATAAATTATTGTAGACTGATTAATTTGTGCTATAATTTTTTTATTTTGGCCAAGAAAAAATATAGTTTTATATAATATTTTCGTTAGGTTCGCATATCATTGGGCTTCACTTTCATTGGAGTTTGGAATTATATTTTCGAACTAATTTGGGTAATCTTTCACTTTTTTAATTTTTGACCAAAAATTATTTTAAATAGGTTTATAGTTTTAAATTGTGTTATTAATTAAGTTACTTAGTTTTTGTTCTTGAAATATTTAAATATGTTTTAGGTTTTTTTACCCTAATTATTCATTTTTAGAAATTTTTATGGTTAATTTATTAGTTTGTAATAATATTTTTGGTAATGTTATTTAGTTATATTGTTTAGTATTGTGTGTGATATCCATAGTTTTAACTGTTAGAATATTTTATCTGGACTGACATAATTAAGCATTGTTTTACTATGTTTCTTTATCATATTACGATAACTATATATTTATATGCATGGTATTATGATTCGGCTATAATGGAAATGACATAATACACTAACATGTTCGGGGCTCATGGACACGCTCTCCATGTCTTTTGAGTAGCCCATTGGGCCAAGACATCTAACTCTCCCTCTCTTTATGTATCAAGGCCCACTAGGCCCATTGATGTTCATAAAAAAGAGAGATACACCATTCAATATGAGGGTGTGGTGTGTGTATGGTTTAGAGAGAAATAGAAGAGAGTAGTGTTCATAGACACCCCTTGCTCCTCTTGTTATTTTCAGCTTCTCTTGGCAGGTAGTATGCAACCATGAATCACCCCATGAACAATGATGTTGGATTTCTAACCCAAATTTTATTAAAGACATGCCTCAATATTCTATGAGAATATATATATATTGTCATTGATGTTGTAGTGTATGGTTGTTATTGTTTTCTACTCATCCTTCTTTAATAAGTTTAACAATTTGTATCAAGAGCAAACTCATAAGAATTTGGGATTTTCAAAATATATATTTTTGAATATTTTGACTATTTTTCAGATTTTTGGGTTTTTTGTTGATTCTATTAATCCAAATTTCGAAATGCATGGTCTTATTTAAAATAAATGTTACATTGAGTTTATACATCATGAATGTGACTTGTGGGTGATATTTTTTTATGATTATTGGACTCATATTTGGCCATTTTTGGACTGATTTTCAAGCTTTTTGATTTAAAAATGGGTTGATTTGGTACATTTTTTTAAAGCTTTTTTTGGCCAAATAATTGATATGGTTCAAGAGATAATGAAATTTGGAGCAAAACCTCTCAAACAACGTAGAAAATGGAGTATCGGAGGCCAAAATCTGACCGGGTCGGAGTCGTGGGTTTTGTTGATGCCGTTTTTCGTCAACTTAAATAGTAGAGCAATTAAACAATAAAATATTGGTGCAAATGAATAAAGAGGAAAACCAGAGGATTTTTACGTGGTTCAGCAGTTAACTCTGCCTAGTCCACGAGTCTGTGTTATTAAGACTTGGGAGTTTTCTGAAAACTTTTCAGAGAAGAGTTGCCCAGAGTTTTCTCTCAAGAAATCAAAAATCAGTCCCCTTACAAATGGTGCTTCCTTCTCTATTTATAGAGAAGGTTGTAGAATTCATTCCCACATATCTCGGGAAGATATTCTGTAAATCAATTAATATAATGCTATTCAATGCATTATTTCCTTTATACACGGAAACGTCCCATGAAGATCGGGAACGGATAACAGATTAAATAATATCCCTTAAATATTGGGATTGTACAACAATAAAAACATTCACACGTAACTGATTAACCCAGACGATTCATCAAATCTTCGAGATCAACAATTGGCATTGAACTTGTTGAGACCATGAGTCAATCACGAGCCTGTCACCTAGCTTCGCGCTGTGCTCGGAACATGCTGACGTTACTGTCACATTCGAGCTTGCACTTCCTGAGCTCGAGCCATCTTGCCTGAAGGAAATCAGGGAAAAAAATATTCATGAGTCATACCATGTCCATTGCGAGCTCAGAGAATATTCGAGGCTACACATCCTCGAGGTATTATTTACTTCAAAGAGGTCTGACAGTTGGATCATATGATGTCCACATATGTTTCGAGCTCACACCTGACGAGCCCAGTTTTCAAGGTCATAACTTCTTATCTCGAAATCTGGGTGTAACTTTTGCCCCCACAAAAGTATCAGCTCGGATCCCATGAGAAGGAAACTTTTGAACTGCCCTTCTTTGAAACTGTACCATTAACTGCACTCGAGTGTGGACACGCGTCTCACATGTATTGGAAGATCAGAGTACTTTAGTATGTTTCCACCATGCCCACATCTTCTCATCTGCCACCTTTTTGCCGCCATTGCCACGCTTGTACTCGTTCGTTTGATCAGATACCAAACTCGTCCAACGGTCCAGAATGATTCGTCGTTTGACATTCTTTTGTGGCCTATAAATACGCTTGTGCCATCTTCTTCCTTTCATTTTTACGTCTTCATGTTTTCCGAAAAGAGAGAAGGAAAACCACAACCCAATTTGCTCAGTTTTTGCATGTTCTCCAAACCGAGGAAGCAAAACAACGCTGGCCTATTTGACTCCGTGAAATCATTCTTGCAACCAATCCTTCGATCATCGATCTCTCTGTACCCACCAGCCACACTATGTAAGTATCTGTTCTTGATCTCATATGTTCATGTACATTCTATTTTTCCATGCATGTTTATGTTGTATTAGCACTTTGGGTACTAGCTTAGTGCTAGAATGCTTTAGTCAATATCGTGTAGTTTTTAGGCTCATCTGATGTTACAGATTTCCAAACCCAGATTTTGCATAATTGATGCAAATATGGCTCTTTTACTGGGTTATTTTGATTTCGAATATCATATCGTGTACACCAAGAAACGAGGTATAAGATTAGGGTTTTCAAATTGCACGTTTCCCAAAAATATCACTTTTTGAGTAACCGCCATCTTTTCCCTAAAAATCTAGGATCTTTAAAATCTAAATCCACTTTCCCCCATCCACGTTAAATACACACTCGGGGCTCGATTCTTTTGATAACTCAGGCTCCTTCCGAACCTGATCTCGTTCTTTTGATCGAGCTTATTCGATGGTCTCGAGCATTCGAGCTCAGACCGTCTTGATTTTTATCCTTAATCTCTTATTCGTCTGGCCATCACCCTTTTTCTTTCTTGCTAAATGTCGCGGAATTTTGAAAAGCGGTGGGGGTCAATACTTGCGATTCCTTACTCATCGACAACTCCGAGCCTGGAGTCACCTTTTACTCAGAACCAGTGGCTAATTCGAGAGCACGAATTGAAGTGTGAGCAAGAGGATACTCGAGCTCACTTTTGGCGCCAGATCGACGAGGTTGAAGAGAGAAAGAGGAAGAAACTTAGGGTCGCAATCTATCCAGACCCGAACCCCGAGCCCAGATCAATTCCTCTCGACCCTACTCTCAAAGTGACGGTCGCATCAGACCGGGAGAACTCAAATTTTCATTGATGGAAGAATCATTAAATCACCCATCCACATCGCAGCTAACCGCCATTCCCACCTCGAGGGGAGAATTTTTCGAGGCCGAGCACTATTGGAGCTCGGTTTCTTCGTTGGGACAAATCTCTGACATCCTAGCTCGCCATGGCCTAGGATTATCAGGCTCGCTGAGATGTCTTGCTCCCACTTCCAAAGAACATAGTTTCCGTGCCCCGGGAGATGGCAATCCTGACAATAAACTAAAGCTCGCGGCTTGGAGCCATGAGCATATGAAGGCATGGGCCTTATTGCCCTTGAAGTCCTATTTTAAGGACTTTCTGGATTTTTTTGGGCTCGCACCTTTCCAACTCCAGACCAACTCGTACAGGTTCTTGTCGGCCTTGAGGTCGCTTTACCACGAACTGAAGTGGGAAGGGCCTTCGCCAAGGGAGATTCTATATCTTTTTTTCTTAAAAAGCAACCCCTCCCTAGCTCGGGGAGGGGATGGCTTCTACTATCTCTCGAGCTATCCCAGGGAGAAGAAGATTTTTGAGGATATTCCCAACCATCCTCCTAACTTCAAACTGGAGTTTTTCTAGACAGATTGCCTGGCTCCCTCCAAATATTACTCGTTCAGGCGAATCCGTAAGTATATGATCTTTTTCCTCTCATGCTCAACTTTTTGTTTAAGCTTGAATTATCTCATAATGTATTCCATTTTTTCAGCCAACTATCACTGCCCTACTCCCTCGGACGCAATGAAGGAGCATAAAGAAGCTTTGCTCCAGCTTCTTTATGGCAGGCGCTCCATATCTTATCTTCTTCATGAAAATAAGCTTTGAGCCTGTGGTCTTCTGGAGGAGGGCCAATCACCAGACGATAGGGCCTACAATAAATACACCAAGTGGTATTTTGTTCCTCTCCCAACTGGCAGTCTTCCTCTGAGGTGAAGCTTGAAGGCGCGATCCCCAGTTCGCTGTCACAGGAGTCCTGGCTTGGGAAATGATGCTATTGATGAGGCATCGAGCTCGAGTGACAGAGGTAAAGTCATTCTCAGCTCGGTCTTGTGGTCTCCTTCCCTCCTCAAGCATAAACCCGATATCCTGATTTTGTGCCTAGATGACAGGGATAATTTTTATGTATGGTCATGGGTAGATGAGAGGGTTCATAGGTTTGATAGTTGGCTAGGGAAGTATGATACTATGTATAGTCTGAACGAAGTCTGGGATGGAATAGCTGTCCAATATGGGACAAATGATTTTAGGGACCTTTCGAGGTTGACTTCCACATATATGGAAGGGACTCCCCCATCCTCCCCTGAAGATAGGGGAATTACTTGGTCGCCGAGCACAAGCTTGGGGGAGAGTTCCAGTTAGGTCTCTCGTCACTTGTCTTCAATTCCTCTGACTGTTTGCATTATGCTAATTTCAGCATCATGAGATCATTTTCTAATGTGATTTGATTGTCCAGGTACTATGGACTCCGATCTCGAGAACGTGCTCGCCAGGGGTGAGGGGACCAAGAAGAGTAAGCGCCTGAGATCCTCGCAAAAGTCTGATCGGCCTGCTAAGGTCCCTAAGATGACCGAGAATACTCCTCCTCCCCCAGTTCCCATTGTTACGAGCCCGACCGCGGATCCCACTTCCCAGGTCGACGCTTCCACAACAGGTGTTCCTTCTTTGCCTCCTTCCATCAAGATCCTCCCAACGCTCGACCCACTTATGAGTAAACCAACGATCTCTAAAGGACGCATGTTGTCAATTTCTACTCATGTTGATGAGAATGTTGTCGACAACGCTGTCGGGACTCATGGAGCCACTCTTGGCTCGGACGTCCTATCTCGGGTAGGCCAAAGCATCAGTAATTTTGAGGCTCCTTAGTGGCAGTTTTTGGTCAATGCTCGGGACTGCAACGTCCTTTTCGACAAAAGTGTTGAGCTCGCATCTGCGGTAACCTCTCTTACTCTATTATTTGTTGGAATTTTTCTAAGAGTATGTTCTAACTTGATTCGTTTGTGTGCTAGTCTCTTACCGCGTTTGCTCAGCTAAATTACAAGATGAACAACAAGATCCACGTGAGCATGTCCTATGCTCAGGAGGTGAAGGATTTCCAGCTCAAGCTCGCAGACGAGTACAAAGCCACGAAGTCAAAATTGGAGGCCAAGGTCAAAGAGATGCACTCCAGGGTTAAGGAGCTTGAGAAGCTGAATGCCAAGCTTGAGGAGGCGAAAAATAAGCTCAAAGAGAAGAGCTCCAAGGTTGAGGAGCTTGAGAAGATCAATGCCAAGCTTGAGGAGGAGAAAAGGCCACCTTCGAGGTGATGGAGGATGAAAAAGCTCGTCTTCTCGAAGAGTTCAAGCAGAGGAAGGATTGGGCGGTTGACTTGGCTATGTACAGGATCTGGGCCAGCAACGCCGATCTCGATACGAGCTTCTTGGGCTCTTTTGAGGAAGTGCTTATGGCCAAATGGCAAGCTCGGCTTGATGAGGAGGAAGCTGTTCGGGAGGATAGTCATGCTATTCGTCCTGGTGACGGTAGTGCTCTCGATGATGCTGAGAAGGCCAAGGAGAATGCTGAGAAGGCTAAGGAGGGTGCTCTTGCCTCCTAAATCTCGATCCTGGGCTGCGTCCCTCTGAATCTTTTGTAATAGTTTTTATCTTTTGCTTTTTATGCCCTTGAGGAAAAAATGATTTACAGCTCGTAAAAGCGCTATTTATTTATGATATTTGTAATACCATATTTGACTTTACTTTAATATTTTTGCATTACATCCCTTGAATCAAAATATTTCAAGCAATTTATATTAAAAGTTTGCCTTTATGTTTGCTTATTCATACAAACACATGTTGGATTTAAGCTCGAGTTTCCATGCGCTCTCGCATAGTTTGCTCGATATATCCGTATTTGATCTCGTTATTTGTCAAGGTAGGATCTTACTTTCACCATGCACTCGAAAGTACTTATATGGTGTGTAAGGTAGGTAGTTTAGTTATATTATGCTTTTCTAGTTACTTTTCCTCATCCTCGGGTAGCTCCCCAAAGTTATGAGGTTGAAACTATCTTTTTGCAAAATATTCCAGCATCGATCTCGACTTAAATTGAAGTGAGTTTATTTATATCCCATCTTTCCTTCGATTAGTTTTAGCTAGTTTGTTCCAAACCTATTTAGGTCGTGTTTGGTTTGTAATCCATACACTTACATATTTTCGATCTAGTTATATCTAGATCACACTGGTTCGTGTATCTAGTCATATCTAGACACTTTTTAATACTTTTTAATATTTTGGTTTTATCCAAATTATCTTGATTCGCGCATTTGGTTATATCCAAAAACTTAACTTTTAATAATCTGGTTATGTCCAAATTATCTTAGCTCGCACATTTGGTTATATCCAAACACTTTACTTTTAATATTTTGGTTATATCCAAATTATCTTTACTTTTAATAATCTGGTTATGTCCAAATTATCTTAGCTCGCGCATTTGGTTATATCCAAACACTTTACTTTTAATAATCTGGTTAACGGTCCAGACATTTGCTTGTTTTTGTGTATGCTTATTTTTGAGCAATTTTTTTCAAACTTATGGTATGTATACCACTGATGCCCCCTTAATATCCTATGAGAGAGACTATAGGTTATTAAATTAAGAAAGTTTGCAAAAAATATAACATATTGAAACGAAAATGAACTTTATTTAATTTATTAACAGAAGCTTAGTAAAGATAAACAAGCATGGTTACAGGAAACATCATTCCTACACTATTTATAGTAAGGTCGCAGATGTTCGAAATTCCATGCTCGTGGTACCAATTCTTCGTTTAATCTTGCCAATTTGTAGATGCCAGGTCGAATAACTAACTCGGTTTGATAAGGCCCTTCCCAATTAGGCCCGAGCACACCAGCGGCTGGGTCCCACGTACATGCCTTAACACCAAGTCTCCTAATCCGAATTTCCTGTCCCGAACCTTTTTATTGAAATATCAGGTAGCTTGCTGCTGATATGCTGCATTTTTTAGTTGAGCTTCGTCCCGTCTTTCTTCGATCAGGTCCAGACTTACTTCGAGCTGGGATTGGTTCGAGGCTTGGTCATAAGCATGGCTACAAATAGTGGGTATTTCGACCTCGAATGGTAACATGGCTTCGCATCCATATGCCAAAGAAAAAGGGGTATGTCCTATTGAAGTGCGAGCTGTGGTTCGATAGGACCACAAGACTTAGGGCAACTCCTCAGGCCATTTTCCCTTAGCTTCTTCCAATCTTTTTTTCATAGAACTTTTTAGAGTCTTATTTACAGCTTCGAATTGTCCGTTTGCTTGGGGATGGGCAACAGAGGAGAAGCTCTTCATTATCCCATTTTTCTCACAAAAATTTGTAAAAAGATCACTGTCGAACTGAGTACCGTTATCTGATACTATCTTCCTTGGCATTCCATATTGGCAGATTATATTTTTTACCACAAAGTCCAAGACTTTCTTCGAGGTAATCGTTGCCAGCGGTTCGGCCTCAGTCCACTTTGTAAAATAATCTACTGCGACTACTGCGTACTTAACTCCTCCTTTGCCAGTTGGCAACGAGCCTATGAGATCAATTCCCCAGACCGCAAATGGCCATGAGGAGGTCATCATAGTTAGCTCAGAAGGTGGAGCTTGCAGGATAGTAGCGAACCGTTGGCACTTATCGCATCTCTTGACATAATCAAATGAGTCTGCTTTGATAGTGGGCCAGAAGTATCCTTGTTGTATAATTTTCTTTGATATGCTATGTCCCCCAGTGTGGTCCCCACAAAATCCTTCGTGAATCTCTTCTAGGATTTTCTTGGCCTCGGGTGGAGTCACACATCAGAGTAGTGGCATAGAGTATCCTCTCTGATATATACTTCCTTCCATAATAGTGTATCTGGGAATCTGATACATCAGTTTCTGAGCCTTGTTCCGTTCTGCTGGGAGAATGTCAGTTTCAAGGTAATCAACTATTGGGGTCATCCAAGTTGGCTCGGAGTTAATCGTGCAAACATCTTCATGTTCAGGATCGCTTATATTGGGTGTCGACAGATGCTCGATTGGCACAACATTCAACTCGTCGACCTCGGTGGATGTGGCGAGCCTGGGTAGGGCGTCTGCATTCGAATTTTGCTCTCGAGGAACCTGCTCTATTGTGTAGAACTCAAAATTTTCGAGTGCTATTTTTTCTTTTTCTAAATATTCAGCCATCCTTATGCCATGAGCCTGATAGTCCCCTAAAATTTGGTTGACCACCAACTGAGAGTCGTTGTAGCAATGTATCACCTTAGCCTTGAGTTCCTTGGGTATTCAGAGTCCGGCCAATAGAGCCTTATATTCAACCCCATTGTTAGATGCTTCGAAGCCAAACCTTAAGGCAGAGTGAAATCGACTTCCAGTTGGAGTGATCAATATGATTCCTACCCCCGATCCATTTTCGTTAGAAGACCCATCAACGTAAAGCTTCCACAGCTCGCGGGCTGGGGTTATAACTTTGTCATCAGTCATTCCACTACATTCCACTATGAAGTCTGCTAAGGCATGTCCTTTTATGGTTGTCCTCAGATGATAAGTGATCTTGAATTGCCCGACCTCAACAACCCATTTTAATAATTGGCCCTAGGCTTCTAGCTTCGACAAGACTTGTCGTAGTGGTTAGTCAGTCAGCACATGGATGGGGTGTGCTTGAAAGTAAGGTCAGAGCTTTTGAGATGAGTGAATTAGGCTGAGAGCCAATTTCTCCATTAAGGGGTATCTCGATTCTGCCCCCAGTAAACTTTTGCTGACATAGTATACTGGCTTTTGTACCTTCTGGTCTTCTCGGACGAGCACGACACTAATGGCGTGCTCGGTTGTAGCAAGATATAGGTACAAAATTTCTCCTGCGATAGGTTTCAACAAGATGGGAGGATCTGTGAGGTGTCTCTTGAGCTCCTAAAATGCCAGCTCGCATTCCTCTGTCCATTCGAATTTTTTTCCCCCTCTCAGAAGGTAGAAAAATTGGAGACAGCGGTCCGTAGATTTTGAGATAAACCTACTTAATGCCGCCATCCGTCCAGTCAAACTCTGGACATCCTTATGTTTTCGAGGTGAGGTAATGTCAATTAATGCTTGGATCTTGTCCAGATTAACCTCTATTTCCCGTGCGTTCACAATGAAACCCTGGAGCTTCCTCGACGATACTCCAAAAGAACATTTCTGGGGGTTGAGATTCATATTGTACTTTTGTAGCACGATGAAGCATTCTTCGAGGTCGTCCACATGGTTATGGATATGTTTAGATTTGACCAACATATCATCAAGATACACTTCCATGTTATTACCTATCTGCTCGGAGAACATCATATTTACGAGCCTTTGGTAGGTGGCTCCAGCATTCTTGAGCCCGAAATGCATGACATTATAACAGTACAACCCTTTATCTGTCACAAAATTCGTATGCTCTAGGTCCGGGGCATGCATGGCAATCTGGTTATATCCAGATAAGTTTCCATGAATGACATAAGTCTGTGCTCGGCTGTGGCATCTACATGCTGGTCGATCCGAGGTAAAGGAAAGCAGCCCTTAGGACATGCCTGATTGAGGTCAGAGTAATCAATACAAGTCCGCCACGTTCCATTAGGTTTTGGAACTAGTACTGGGTTGGTGACCCAATCAGGATAGAAGGCTGTAACGCCCTAAACTCCAGGGACCGTTACGGTGTGCCTTATAAACAGTGCTAAACTCGCTAATCGAGTCATTTGTCCATAATCGTGTAACTAAGTATGATTAGCGATTTAGGATTAAAAATCTTAGTTAAGATATAACATTTCATTAGAACATTTACTGTATACATTGGGATCCCAAAAATATAATTTAAAGGTTTATTACAAGAAAATATTTACAACCAGCCGATCTAAGCGGTAAAACAGGGTTTAACCCTAGTTCTTCTTTTAACCCTCGGCCGTGGCGGTCGAGTAGCCGCATATGTACACATCGTTGGCCTCCCTCAAAGACTAGAGGGTAATACTCTTGGAATCTACCACAGAGAAATTCCCATCTGCTCTCAACCCTAGGCTGAGCCAAAGCTGGTGCCACTCCTGACAAAACAAAGGAAGATGTGTTCCCCGATAGATTCTGTTGTTGCTTCAGACACCTAATCTCTTCCTCATGCCTCCGCAATCTTGATTGCAAATCTGTGAACATCTGCTGAAAATTCTGAGGGGCAGATGAAGAACTCAACCCCTGGCTGAAACTCCTAGCCTCAGTATAACCACTACCAGGCCTCATTGTAATGCCCCGAATTTCCTAATAAGGGTTAGGACCTTGATTAGGAGGCCGGGAGGGCCATAATTGAATTATGATGCTATTTAATGATCATATGCATGTTTATGTGAATTATATTATTATATGATGATAAATGCATGCATATGGGAGTATTTATAATTATAAGGGTATTTTAGTAATTTGACCGTTGTGGGCGTAATTGTGTATTTTGGGTGCATGTTTGTGATTAATTAATATAGCCACATTATAAGGTGGATTGGTTGGAGCTAGTCGGCATGAGATGATCATGGAATGCAAGTGTTCGGTATAGTCATAATGGGTTTAAGTCCGGGGCTCGGGGTAAGTCTCGGGGTGAATTTAATGATTAGAGCATTACCGGGAATTAAAAGGTAATGGGATATGGATTATTGGTGTTTGAGGTTATTGAGAATAGCGGGAATTGGAGGGTGTTAATTGTGATTAATGAAATAGGTGCGAAAGGACAGTTTTGCCCTTGGTGGCTGTTAAGGTTTTATTTTAGACCTAAGGGTATTTAGGCCCTTTCCCCTCAAAGGATATATATCAGCCATTAAGGCTGTAGAAGAGTAACAAAAAACAGAGTCTCTCCTCCTTCTCTCCCGATAGATTTTCTTCCTCTTTTCTCTTTGGATTTTCAAGCTCAGTTTGAGGAATTAAGCCAAGGAACCAAGCTTAGCCAAGCTAGGGTTATGCTCCATCATTGAAGAGGGTGTGTTGCTGAGATTGAGGTGAGTTTCTAGCCACTAGAACTCTTGTTTTTGCTTTGTTTTCTAAGTTAAGTTTCAGCTGGTTTTTGGGTTGGAAACTTGGGAAGTGGTTGGAGTTTTGGCTAGGGTTCTTGGGGTTGTAGTCCCTAGGACATGTGGAGATGGTTTTTGGGTTCATTTGGCACCAAAAATGGGATTTGGAAGCATTGGAATCGAATTAGAATTGAAGAAGTCGAAGAAGGAAGTTTCAGAGGTGGCTTTTTCTGGGGGTAGCGCTACAGCGCCCATCAGAGGGCGCTATAGCGCTACACAGGGCTCAGTTGGGCGGTTTGTGGTTCTGTTTTGAGCGATGGGGCGCTAGAAGGGCAGCGCTGTAGCGCTACCCTGTTCCTTTAGAACCCTGTTTTGGGTGTTTTTAAGGGTTTTTGGCTCGGGGTTTCAATCCTTAGGGCCCATGATCGAATCTACTCACTGTGTGGGCATGTTTCGAGGTCCCAAGAGTGGGGTTTAGGTTAAGACCCTATCTTTGGTAATTTTCATTAATTGGAGATTGTTTTGGTTATGACTAGGTGACCGCTAAAGGATTAAGGATCGATCGTTCTCAAGGATCATTCTTATTCTCATTCTCACTCGAACCGGAGGTAAGAAAACTGCACCCTGTGTTTATGTGACATGCATGGCTATTTTTGATGCATGTTGGTTGATTATTATACATGACATGCATGGCTATTATTGATGCATGTTGGATTGTTAAATATAATGCATATGATGCACGAGAAACATGTGATTAGGACATGCTTTATATACTGAGTATGATATCGTTCAGAGCTTGAGCCTCTGTGTTTATGCATGAACCTAATTGTACTAGTACTTGTTGAGTAAGTGTGTTGAATACCTTGTATATGGATATTGGACATACGATATATGTTTGGTGGCATGGCTTACTTGTGTATGGAACTGGCTTATTAGTCAGAATCGACAATGGTGTTAGATCCATCTATGAGACTGTGATTTATTAGTCAAGTTCACAATGAGTTGAACACTGGACGTGCTTTACTGACCTAAGAGTCAGAAATGGCATAGCGTTGTGAACACTGAGCTAAATGAAGATTAGATCTAATCGATATCAACATTGAATGACTCATATGGGGTATTAATGCTGGACTGACTGGAAGGTCAATGAAAATTATAAGCGCTTGGCTAGTCCGAGACTGGTTATTCAGAGCCAGGGCATATAGCCCCGGTGACTGTTTGTCACATGGCTAGGGAACGTTGTTCCATAGTTACGATTCTAGAGTCGGGAGGAAGGTTATGTTGGTGACTAATCACCATGCACCTATCCCGCTAAATCTAGTGAGATGCTCACTTATTTGTTAAGCCCTGGTGATCCTATCATCACATGGCTAAAGGGTGTTGTCCCCATATTTGCGACTTTTGTGATAGTCACCTATTTGTTTGGACTGTTGGTCCTGAATAAGTAACACAATCACTGTTGATATTGTATCATGTTCTATTGTGTTTTCTTTCTGGGCTTCGGCTCACGGGTGCTATTTGGTGCAGGTAAAGGCAAAAGAAAGTTGGAGCATCCTTGAGTTAGAGAGCTTAGGTGATGACGTGTACATACGCAGCTGCTCGTCTGCCATGGCCGAGGTTTAAAGAGGAACTAGGGTTAAACCCTGTTTTTCCGCGTAGAACGACCTGTTGTAAATATTTTCTTGTGGTAAACTCTGAAATTATAATTTCGGGATCCCAACATATATATATTAAACGTTCTAGTGAAACGTTACATCTTAACCAAAGTTTTTAATCCCTAAACCGCTAATCATACATAGTTACACGATTTTGGCCAAATAACTCGATTAGCGAGTTTAGCACTGTTTTCAAGGCACACCGTAACGGTCCCTGGAGTTGGGGTGTTACACTCATAATCTGCCTTGATTATAAACATGCTAATCGAATCTGCAGTCAATTACTTGACCCATTAATCATGATGAGCATATCAAGAGCTTTTCCCCACGGGATCAATCTTACCACACCACATTCACAAACCACTTGCAGTGCTAAAAACATGCCCATAACATTCATACATCAATCATAATCCCTGCTCTTCCAACATTAATACCATGCCTCCAACTCCAGCATGCAAATATCACAATTATATTTGTTCATGGAGCAGAGAATCATATGATCACATTCATATATATATATATTCACGGAGCATATAATCATATAGTCAAGAGTCAGGCTCTATCAGAATCTCATGCTCCCTAATACAATGTGCAGGTAAAGCATTTACATTCTATTTAAGCAGTTAAGCACATAACTAGAGAAATAGTTACCATTCCCTGAGTGAAGCTATCTTCAGTGATGAGTGTACATGCCCAGCTTGTCTTCAGGAACCATAAACCTTGGCTAGCTCTGATACCAAGTTGTAACTCCCTAAACTCCAGGGACCATTACGGTGTGCCTTATAAACAGTGCTAAACTCGCTAATCGAGTCATTTGGCCATAATCGTGTAACTAAGTATGATTAGCGGTTTAAGATTAAAAATCTTGGTTAAGATATAACGTTTCATTAGAACGTTTACTGTATACATTGGGATCCCAAAAATGTAATTTAAAGGTTTATTATAAGAAAATATTTACAACCAGCCGATCTAAGCTACAAAACAGGGTTTAACCCTAGTTCCTCTTTCAACCTTCGGCCGTGGCGGTCGAGCAGCCACATATGTACACATCGTCACCTTACCTCTCCAACTCAAGGATGGTCCAGCTTTCTTTTGCCTTTACCTGCACCACATAGCACCCGTGAGCCGAAGCCCAGCAAGAAAACTCAATATGCTCATGAATAGTAATAACATGTCATCAAATCACGAAGTGCATGCCTAGCAATAACAGCCTTAATCACGCATGCAAATAAGTTCACTTAATGAACGAGTGACTGATCCATAAGTCACTAAAAGGGGGTCTGTACCTTTAAATGAGTGACTAACTATCAAGTCACTATCCGGGGGTCATTACCTTTAAACGAGTGACTAATCATCAAGTCACTATCCGGGGGTCAGTACCTTTGAACGAGTGACTAATCATCAAGTCACTATTAGGGGGTTAGTACCTTTAACAAATAAGTGATGATTTCACTAGGTTAATCAAGATAGGTATCTGATGAAATAGTCATCAACGTAAACCTACCGAGTGACCACAGAGTCACTAATGTGGGATTCCACTCCCTTAGCCATGTGACAAAATAGTCACCTAGGCCTTTGGCCCTAGCTCTGAGTAACTAAGCTTTGGATAGTCAAGCGCTTATAATTTTCATTGAACTTAGGGTTGGTCTAGCATTAATACCCCATATGAGTCATTCAATGCTGATGTCGATTAGATCTAATCTTTTATCGACTCTGCGTTAATGAGGCTTATGCCGCTTCTGACTCTTAGGTCAATAACACGCGACCAGTGCCGATTCTGACTAGTCAATGCCACACACAAGTAAGCAATGCTACAATTCATATATCATATGTCAAATATCCGAATACAGGGCATTCAACATGCTCATTTAACAATTGCTAGCATAATTAGGAGCATGCACAAACACAAAGACTCAAGCTCTGATCAATCTCACATTTAACATTCATGGCATGCCCTAACCACATGTTTCTCGTGCATCCCAAATAAGCAAGATTTGCTAAGCATTTAATATGCATTCAATGTCCACATTTCAACATTCAACATGTCTCACTAATAACCACACATGTCGCTTATATAGGGTGCAATTTTCTTACCTCGGGTTTGAGCAAGAACTAATAAATGAACGACCACTGAGACCGATCAATCCTTTGATCCTTTAGTGGTCACCTAGTCATAACCAAATATGGAATCCCATCAATAAAATAAATCATAAAAAAATTTATAATCTAAAACCTCACTCCCAGGACCAATCCCGTGCTCTCGGGACTCCCAAACCACCCAAACGGGGTAGTGGAACCATCCCCGAGCCTTAAAAGTCATCTCGAGCCCTAAAGTAGGCTTGCTGAAAAAAATGGACTAGCACTGCAGCGGTGCTAGGCGGCGCTGCAGCGGTGCTAGGCGGCGCTGCAGCGGTGCTAGGTTGCACTGAGGCGCTATTTCAAGTCAGAGAGACCCAGCTCTCTACCCTGCCTAGCGCTGAGGCGCTAGGAATGGCGCTGCGGCACCAACTACAGACCAGAATCTTTTCTGGTTTCCTTCCTTGTGATTTCCCTTGAAAACTAAGCTTCCAAACCAATCCCAATCATCACCCAAATATCAAATTCAACCCCTAAACTTCATTCATACCTCAACCTCACCAAAACCCAAGCAAACTTCTCCAAAAACCTCATTGAATTCTCAACCTACCACTTCAAAATTCTCAACTGAAAACTAAATGAAAAAAATAGAGTATAGCTAAAGTTTCATGGATAAATTCTTACCTCAAGCTGGATTTGAGTCCTCTCCAATGGATGAATCAAAGTTCTAAGCCTCAAACCTTGATTTCCTAGCTTGGTTCTTCAAGTAAGGTTCAAAAATTAGAAAAGGAAAAGAAAAGAAAGAGAGGTACGGGAGAGAGATGAGATAGGATGATGATGCTCTATTTTTCTTATATTTTCTACAGCCTTTGAATGATATATATCCTTTGCCAAATTACCATATTCCCCCTAGGTTATTCAAAGTCCTCTTAAGGCCTCCAAGAGTAAAACCGTCTTTTCCCGCCTATCTCGTTAATTATAATTAACACCCTCCAATTCCCGATAACCTAAAAATTCTCAAATACCAATAATTCATATCCCGTTACCCTTTAATTCCCGGCAACATTCTAATCACCAAATTACCTCGAGACTCACTCCGAGCCCTGAAACTAACCCCGTTATGACTAGACCGATAATGTGCATTCCATGATTGTCTCATGTCGAAAGGCTCAAACGAATCCACATATAATGTGGTATTATTTATAATTCACCCACATGCATGAAAATACACAATCACGCTCTCAACGGGCCAAATTATCAAATTTCCCTTATAATTAAAAATGAACCCATATGCATGCATTTATCATCATATAATAATATAATTCACATAAACATGCATATAATCATTTAATAACATAATAAATCAATTATGGCCCTCCCGACCTCCTAATCAAGGTCCTAAACCTTATTAGGAAATTTGGGGCATTACAAAGGCATCTCGTATAAATTGATTCGCCTTTAATCTGTCGACCTCTTCCTTCAGGGCTTTCTTCCTGTCATCATCCAGGAGTCTTCATTTTTGTTGCTTCGGGGGGAAGCTCTTATCAATGTTAAGGATGTGGTTTATAATATTCGGACTTATCTCTACCATGTCCGAATGCGACCATGTGAAAACATCCTGGTTCTTCCATAAGAAGCAAATTAATTGCTACTTTGTTTCTTCCGAAAGGTTTTTCCCTACCTTCACAGTTTTTGGGGGATCAACCTCTTCGAGTTTGACCTCTTCGAGCTCTTCTAGAGGCTCGAGGTCAACCCTCTCTTCTATTCTTGGATCGATCTCTTCTTCTATCTCGAATAATGTCCCATCCTTACTTTTAATTACTACAAGCGTTTGTGCACTGGTTTGCTTCTTTCCCCTAACGGAAATGTTGTAGAATTCCCTTCCCACGAGATGGTCTCCTTTCAGTGTCCCGATGCCACTAGAAGTTGGGAACTTGATGGCCAGGTGCCTAACGGATGAAACTGCCCCCAACCTTACTAGGACGTTTCTTCCGAGCAGTACGTTGTAGGCCAATGGAAGATCCACCACTACGAACTCCATCATCTTGGTTGTTAAGATTGGGAAGTCTCCCAAGGTTAAGGGGAGTTCAATGGATCCCATACAGGCAATCCCTTCTCTTGAAAAGTCGTACAACATCGTTGCACAGGCCTTTAGGTCGCGAAGCACGAGTCCCGTCTTTTCTAAAGTGGCCTTGTAGAGGATATTTACTGAGTTCCTGTTATCAATCAGGACTCAGTGTACCCTCTTGTTCGCAAGCTAAAGGGTTATGACTAGTGGGTCATTATGAGGGTACTGTACATGGGATGCGTCATCTTCAATAAAAGTTATGGGTTGAGATTCAACCCTTTGTTGTTTTGGAGCTCTGGGTTCGGGTTCGTAGGGAGACCCGTCACCAGTTTCCAGCTCATTCACATATCTTTTCTGGGCGTTCTGCTTGATCCTTCAATATGTGGTCCCCCCGAGATGGTTATGACATCTTCTCCATCAATCAGAGGGGGTCGTTCGTCCTCCCTTGCCGGAAGTTACTATTCTGGATAGGTGGTACTGCTGCTGCCCTCTGGCAGGTGGGAGCCTGATTGGGGCTTTGATTTCTCAAATATTGCTTGAAATATCCTCTCGAGATCAGACCTTCGATCTCATCTTTTAATTGCCTGCATTCATCAGTTGTATGTCCGATATCTCTATGGAATCTGCCGTACTTGTTGGAGTCTCTTTTCGCCTTTTGGTTTCTCATGGGGTCAGGCCGTCTGAAAGGGACCTGGTTTTCATTAGCCAGGTAAATATTCTCTCAAGACTCATTGAGCTCGGTATACACCTTGTATTCGGAGAAATACCTTTCTCCTTTCTTCTTCTTTCCCCCTTCTGCCTCGGGATTATTCCCTTCATTTTTCTTTCTTTTAGAAGGGTTGTCCCCAGGGGGTTTTGAGGTCGTAGGATCCACCAAGTTTGAGGTAGAGTTTGTGTTTGTTGTTGTAGTTATGGGCTGAGAGGTCATATTCAATGCTCACCTCGCCTCCTCTACATTAACAAACCTCTGAGCTCGTCGATTGAACTCGGTTAAGGACCTTACATGCTTCCTTTGCACATCCTCCCAAAGAGGACTTCCAGGCATTACTCTAGCTCGGACAGCCATTAAATGGCCAATATCATCGACGTCATGGGCTCGAGCGACTTCCAAGTTAAACCTTGTAAGATATCTCTTCAGTGTCTCATTTGGCTGTTGTCGGACATTGGTCAAGGCAGACGTCTCGGGCCTAATGCTGACGATGGCCTTGAATTGCTTCTTGAAATCACTTGATAATTGATCCCAAGAAGCAATCAAATGTCTCTTATACTTTTCAAACCAGTTCTTCGCTGGTCCCGTGAGTGAGGCTGGGAACAGCATGCAACTGAGCTCGTAGCCCACATTACTGGCTCCCATGATTATGTTGAACGTACTTAAATGGCTGTGTGGATCTGAATTCCCATCAAAAGGTGGGACATGAAGAATTCTGAACCCTTGAGGAAATAGGGTGCTAGAAATATGCAGGGCGAAGAGCTCGAGTTCTTCATCAAACTCTTAATCTCGTTCCTGGCCTCGTTCATTTTGTAAGAGCCTGAATGCTCTTTCCAACTGTTCAATCCTTTCTTGGACTGGATCTATGGGGGGTCTGACTTGAAGCAGCGGGAACTGGTTGTCGTTGATTACAACTCCAGTTCCCCACCTCGGCGCGGGGTGCTTGCGCCCGTTGAGATGGTCTCTCAGGTCCGAATTCGAGGGATTGTCACGACCCCGATTATTGTTCAAATTCTCCCGTAAATATGGGTGATCACCTCGATTTCCATTGTTTCTATGTTCCTGGTCGTATATACTTATAAACCTGGTGTCACCTGAGCCTTCACTGACATGGCTCGTTGCACGATTATTTCGAGTTGGGTTTCTTGCTGGTTGTCTCGTCTCAATAGTGTGAGATCGAGACATTTGGCTTCTCGTGGGATAGGGACCCATATGCTCCCTAGCAGTTTCCCCATTTCCACGCCTTCGCCCAGCTTGCCTTTCCTTATCACCATGGGTCGGTTGGGAGTTCCTCCGAGTTGGTGAGGGATGCCTTATTGGCGATGGTGGGTGCCTTATTGGTGATGGTGGCTGCCATCCATTACGGGGCCTAGAAGGCCCTGAGTTCACTCGATCAGGCTCTACAACGTTCTGCGAGGTACCAGGATTTCGGGTCCGAGCCTTCGAGGGGGCTCGGTAATTCCCTACTCCAGCTGGTGCCTCCACAGTTGGGTTGGCAAGACCTCTAGTCCAATTACTTCTTCGGGGCCTTGGCAGAGCAGGCTGTCTTGTTGGTGGCGGAGGCTGCTCCGCTCTTTGGGTGGCGGCGTTTTTGCGCGGCTGCCCCCGAGGCCTACGCAATGGGATGTGAACATCCCGCGAAGGCGGATCCTGGGCATCTTGCGGAGGTTGGGCCTGAGCCTTTTGTGCCTTAGCAGCCAGTCTAGCTATCTCTTTGCTACGCTTCTTAGCTTCTGCCAACTGCTTTCGCAGTTGGCGGTTTTCGAGTTCCACTATTGGGACGTATTGTTCAGGATTGTAGAACATGTCCTTGTCGTCCCCGGGGGCAAGTGGTCCCCGAGAGTGGGATGATCCACTCCTCTCATCGGGGTCAGAATTCACCATAGGTTGCTTTCCAGGGCGCCGGGGGTACTCAGCTTCATCTAAAATCTCCTCTTTAGGAATATTGGGATCATTTTCTGCCATTGTTGATTCGAGAGGCTCCTGAACAGACTCACGCATGTACTGTTTAATGGCTCTCAATGAAAGCACCAAACTGTTGACACTATTTTTCGTCAACTTAAATAGTAGAGCAATTAAACAATAAAATATTGGTGCAAATGAATAAAGAGGAAAACCAGAGGATTTTTATGTGGTTCAACAGTTAACTCTGCCTAGTCCATGAGTCCGTGTTATTAAGACTTGGGAGTTTTCTGGAAACTTTTCAAAGAAGAGTTGCCCAGAGTTTTCTCTCAAGAAATAAGAAATCAGTCCCCTTACAAATGGTGCTTCCTTCTCTATTTATAGAGAAGGTTGCAGAATTCATTCCCACATATCTCGGGAAGATATTCTGTAAATCAATTAATATAATGCTATTCAATGCATTATTTCCTTTATACACGGAAACGTCCCATGAAGATCGGGAACGGATAACCGATTAAATGATATCCCTTAAATATTGGGATTGTACAACAATAAAAATATTCAAACGTAACTGATTAACCCAGACGATTCATCAAATCTTCGAGATCAACAATTGGCACTGAACTTGTCGAGACCATGAGTCAATCACGAGCCTGTCACCTAGCTTCGCGCTGTGCTCGGAACATGATGACGTTGCTGTCACTTCCCGAGCTCGAGCCATCTTGCCTGAAGGAAATCAGGGAAAAATATATTCATGAGTCATACCATGGCCATTGCGAGCTCAGAGAATATTTGAGGCTATACATCCTTGAGGTCTTATTTACTTCAAAGAGGTCTAACGGTTGGATCATATGATGTTCGCAAATGTTTCGAGCTCACACCTAACAAGCCCAGTTTTTGGGGTCATAACTTCTTATCTCGAAATCTGGGTGTAATAGGTTCGAACTGGGTTGGGTCGACCCGGTTCAGAATTCAAGGATGACCTCAAATGACACATCGTTTAGCACCAGCCAATTGTAAAATGACACATCTTTTATTGAAGATTTTAGAAATTTTTAGAGCATCAAACGACATGTCATTTTTCTCATTACTGAGAGTATTAGGCCATGAGTACCCAGGGAAAACGACGAGTCGTTTTTGCTCAGTCATGAAAAAATGACATGTCATTTTTAGGAGAAATTTTAAAAAAAAAAACATATGAATACAATTTTGGGTGTGTGGGGGCGTGCGCATGGGTATTTTTGTTCGTTTATTTCAATATTTGCTTTATTTTTTATTTTCCCACTTAATTGTGTGATTATATTTTAGATTTGGTCAGCTTAAATGGTTAATTGGCACATAATCACACAACTAAATTAAATTATATTCTAATAATTATCATCTCACAATTTTGTATTCTATGTTCATAATTATATTTTAAATATATGATTTGACACCATTAATTGTATTTTGTAATATTTGGCATTATGTGATAATACAATTATGTTCTTGAGACATTAATTGAGTACTTATGTGCTCACCTATCGTGAGTCTAAGTATGTCAACTTTCAATTATGATGAATGTGAGATTAATACAATATTGAGTGTTTATGTGCCTACCTGTTCTGAGCCTAAACACATCAAGTTATTAAGTGTGACATTATAATCTCTAATAAGACCCATTAATTAAGCAATATGTTGTACCTATTTTCTTGTGCATATGCTTTATAACTATGCGAGGATTCATGATTATGAATCATGAATGGATTATGGTTGGCATATATTTGGTTTATTTACAAAATTATTACCTATTTGATTTATGCTCTCGATAATAAATTCTTTGATATTTATGGATGCTTACATGGGTTTATTTAATGATTATGAGATTATAATTTATGTTGAACATGAAATAGAGTGTTCTATGGATATTTATTTAGTGATTGTGATTACCATTGATTAATTTTATATTTTTTCTAAGCACAATTAATTCTAAGATCTATACAAACAATTTAGTCTTCATGTAGATGATTTTATTGTTGGGTAGGATGCTTAGATAGTGAAGGAAACACATTAGATGTTAAGAAATCACACAATTTTTCTATCTTGTCGGTAGTACATTGATAAAATTGGTTGTGACACTTGACACTTGGTGTGGTTGTCCTTACCTGCGTATGACTCATGTGGTTAGTTAGAATGACTCTAGCATGATATGATCACTTCTACTGATAGATCATCGAGAGAGCTAAGGAAATGAGCGAATAACATAATCTTTGTTCTTACACGCTTATTTCTATTGCTCTTGGATATTTCCTTTAGCTTCAAGCAATCTTAAAATCTCTACCATTTTGATTATTGGACGAGACAGTAATTCATATGTTTTTGACATATCGATCTCTCATTAGAAAAATGGACTAGGCCTTAGAATTGATTAATCTTGATGTCATAGTTGATTTTCAAAAGGATGCCAAGTTACTCCTTAATCAATGGGAGTATTGAGATGGTGTCAATTGGCTATAATGAGGTATATATGTGTCGATTGATCCTACTATGATTTTTTTTATGAGGATGTGATTGCTTAGACATTTCTCAAGGTTTTTGAAGTGTGTTGACCCTTAATTTGGTCAATGACATGGAGTCAAATAAACGACAAAGAACAAAAAAGGAAATCAAGAAAAGAATCAAATGGGAAGAAAGTGACACAAGCGATTTATAGTGGTTCGGCCCCAACTAGATGATAATGACCTACGTCCACTTAGTGTTCTTATTGATATTGAATCCCAATACTGTGATCAAGGAACTAGGGTTCTTGAGTTTCACAAGCCTTAGGAGAATTACAATTTCCGGTGGATAATCACACTATGCTTTTCTCTCTAAATACAAAGATTAAAAGTGCAAAAGTAAAAAAATCCTCCCTTCCTTGAGCCCTCTCATTCTTATTTATAGGCTCAAGGAGGTTACATGGGCCAATGGGCCTTAATTATAATTAAGATCAGCGTATCAAGGTAATAAAAGGAAATATAATGAATATAATTATTACAAAATTATGTATATCAAAGGAAGTAAATGGAAGCATGTGACCAGACTAGTCGCACTTAACTGCAAGACTTGACAAACCAACAATTATCTGGTCGATGACCGAACAAGATCCCTTCATTCAGAACTACCACGTGCCAACCACGTGTAAGAAATCCTTGCCACATCATCAGGAGCCATTTTTAGGTAAACAAAGTGAAATTCTTATATTTTACAATAATGATGAGTTCAAAAGACTAGTGTTTTGGTTTTATGCTTTGAAATAGCTTCAATGGAACTAGTGAGACATTTGTTATGATTTCCTTATAATTGAGGCTCAAGATATGATATAGATCATAAGTGGACAATTTTTGGTTGAAAATGACAATAGATGTGTGATGGTCATTGTCTATTCTGAGGTGATAATTGTGTTAATTGTGGATGTCTGTAAACACAATAAATCTGAATTTAATGGGATCATGCATGTGTACTCAATATCATATCACTGTTGCTACTGAATTTTGAGGATAGTTAAGCTATGTCCTTTGGGATATGTTGATTTAGTAAAGTCTAAAAGGATAGAATGTTTCCACATAGTGACATTTTTGTTTTAGGCACAACTTTGGAGGAAAGGTGGAAAAGATTAAAGAAGAGCATTAGGCTTTGACTTATTCAAGGTTAATACACATGTTCATTACGAAATGACCACCAATGACTATCAAAGTTAGTGATAATGGATTTGTTACTTGTTTGTCCATAAAGATTGATCTATAATACCATGTATGAGTTTTGAGAGAGATGAAAAATATGATTATTACTTTTTGATGAGATCTCTCAGCATGACTATATTGGGCACAATCTTCTCGAAGTTTTGACTCATTAAGGTTTAAAAAGGTTGTTGTGTTTTAGAAAACTTCAAAGTGGAAAACACTTAAAGCGATTAATCCAAACATGCATAATGATATGCAGTCACTTCTTATATGTATTGTTTGACGAAGTGACAAGTACAAAATGAAATGTATATATAGTCTCAATTTTTGTACTACATGCATGTTGTTTTAATGGTTGTTATTATATTTGAATATCTCCCAGGCCAAATCATGTGTAATATATGTATCCTATCGGTACGATGTTATACATGATTTATATGATTGCCTATTGGATAATGGAGATTAGTATGGTGTTTGTTGATTATATTTGTCCAAGTGGGAGAGATATTGAAATTTTGTATGGATTAATATAATCACAAACATAATTCCATATTCACAACCATGTTAGGTGTGTTGAAGAGACAATATGGGTCAAGCTCTCAAAAATATTTAGATTAAGTCCTTCATTCCTAATAGCCTCATATAGGTTGCGATTGAATATGATTTCGTATTTATGACTTTTTTTAGAGTTTTAGAATTACAAGGCAACATTGGACCTTGTGTTTGGAAATCTCGAAGTGTAATCGTGTAAGAGAAAGTGATTACTTAGAGATTGCTAAGTTTTTTACATCTGTCTCTTCTAGCCACCATCAATAACATTTAAATAAAGTTGTCGAAGTTTGAGTTTTATACTGGTGTTAGTGAATGTTTGAAAGATTATGTAATTGTTCTTTATTTAGCTTTTGTTGATACTATTGTTGACCCTTAGCCGAAATATGATAAGAAACTCCATATAAAGGATCAATTTTTTTTTATAGAATTGTAATTCTAAGCAAGAAATAAGGTTGATGGCATATACCTCTAAATTGTTAATCGAGATTCATTTAGTAGTTCTTAATCCTTATTGGTCAGATGATATAATAATATCACGATTTCCAAGCTATTTTCAAGTATGAAAGTTTAGGCTTATTACATGATAATTGAGATTTTTTATTCTGATGGAAGTTCATGTTGAGAACCTGCTACTTGATAATCAAATTAAGGTGAATTAAAGCCTATAGCTAGTCACTATTTTGATAGAAGTGACTTGTTCATTTTGCACCATTATTTAAGGATGACTTGGAAATCAATGTTCAAGGATGTGAGAGCCAAATTCTTATTTAAGAATATCATATGGCTCAATTAAGCCATGAGATGGTGACTGACAAAGACACCCAATTTCAATGGATATAATCCATTTTATGGAAAGGCATCAAGACAATAACCATTTAATTCTCAAAATGGTCAATTGGAAACATTAACGTTAGTCAATATTATGTGATAGATCAATGGGAGTAATGATGCTGATCAATTCAAGAGACAAATAAATTTTTATTAGACAATCTCTACCAAATGAAGAATCCTTGAGAAACCTCACATAATCTAAGTATTTAGATTCTTCGTGACGAGATCAATGGTAGGCTGAATTGTCTCATAGTTTGCGTTGACTAACTTTTGATGAGATTAATGTTTCGATTTCATTGACAATCTTGGAATAGTCTAAAATGTGTTGCATTATAAAAGGCCTAAAGTCCACGTGTATTGATAATGACGAGAGATCAAATTTGAGATTGTCCCATATATGCTTATTGAAGGAAACCTCGTGTTTACTCAAGTACACGCACCCCTTGTGATATTTTGTTGCGGGTGTGCTGGATTAGTAGTTGAGTTACCATCCTTATGGTACCAAGGATGTGTTGACATAAAATAATTGGTTTTTCTTTTGTGATACTGATTAGATAGGTTGCATGGATGATAAAGTCCATTAATAAGCATTCATAATGGTAGGAGGAGATATTTTTTGATTTAGTGTCAAATCAAATGTACACCTACAACTTCCTCTCTCATACATAGAGGTATATTGGTAAGGGGAGTTATTTTGTGAACAGGTGTTGTATGGACACTTACAACATCCTCATTCGTAGAGATAGAGTGAGTGGCATGTTACAATGACATTGATTATATAGTGTAACTGCGATATTTCATTTTAGGATTAAGAATTGCTGACTCTATTATGAATTTACTAAACGTATGTGATAAATGTCGCATAACACTACTACAAGAGCTAGCTTTTAGGACACCTTTTTAGGGCACTCACCTAGATGCGAGATCTAAAAACATCTCCTAGACCTTTTAGGACACGTAGTACGAGCCCTAATTACTGACGTGAGTTCTAAAAGACTATTAGGAAATTTGAGTTAGTGGAGATTTTTAAGGGCACACTTTGAGTGTCCTAAAAAAGTATTGATGGCACTCAAAGTGGACCCTAAAAATAATAAATAAATTAATTAATAAAATTGTCAATATTTAGTCACTATTTTCCTAATATTATTCATAGTATTTATATATTTAAATTTAAATTATGATATATGTAAAGAAATATTTATAAAATTAGTATTAATTAGAAAATTGTTATTTTATTGATTTACAAAGTGGTGTTTTATTTATTTTTTTTAAAGAAAAAAACTAATTGGGCCAAAGCCAAAGGGATGCCCTAATCTTATCAATTCCCTATCTTTGAACTCCTTCATCAGCCACACTCTCTCCCTCTGCTCTCACGACCAAATGAAGAGGAAGAACTGGATCAATGTTCAGTAGTAGTGGTAGAAGAGTAATGATGTTTAACATTTTCAATCGAAAAGAAAATTCTCCTGAAGTTTCGACTCCATCGGTGTCTCCGTCGTCCATGACTGGACTAGCGAGACCGCTTCGATTGGTCTATTTCTGTTACACCAGCCCAATTCGATAGCCCAATTCCTTTGGACCCTGATGTTATTAAGCACCAAGTGAGAGAGTGGATAGAGGAATCAACCCAAGACTTGGTTACAACTCAGCCCATGATGGAAAGTCAGCTCAAAGAGACTATCGACAGCCATGAAGAAGGGAAGAACGAAGGTGATATCAGCAGCAGGAGAGTGCGCGTGAAACCGTTTTGGTTGAGGGATTTTGTGATGCCCTTGGAGCATTGAAAAGAGAGAGAGAGAGAGAGAGAGGGATTTTGTAACAAATTCGGTTTTTCTTAAGGGATTGTAATAGGAGTATAAATAGTTTTCAATAAACAATGAGAAGAAGGGGGTTGCTGAATGAAATAGCATTATTGCTTGGGGAGATTTGCTCTTTCTCAAAGAGGACTTTACCATCACTGGTGCTTTCATTGATTTGATTTTTTCTTCACCATGAAGAACGACGAGATCGCAACTCTTTTGCAGGCCTTGGATCTCAAATGGGAGCAGCGTTCTGAGTCTCAAATGGAGACTTTCAAGCTGCTTTTGGTGTAGCACACGATGAAGATGGAAGAGAAACTCACTCAAGTGTCTCAACCACCATCACTGGCTACTGGTCGACAAGGAAGTACTGTGCGCGACTCTGGTCGCTCGGGAGAAAGAAGATTTGATGATGAGAGTGATAATAGAGATCTGAATTCCATTCTCAAAACTCTACGAGTCAAGATTCCTAGGTTCGATGGCTCTAATGTGGACGATTGGGTTTACAAGATCAACAAGTTCTTTGATCTTCATCGCGTTGAATCAGCAATGCGACTTTTTGTGGTGGCCTTCCATTTTGATGGAGCACCATCAACGTGGTTTCAATGGATGGAGAAGGGAGGGGCGTTTGCTTATTAGGAGTAATTTCTTTGGGCATTGCAACTGCGTTTCGGGACGTCGATTTACGACGATCCATTGGGGCATATATCGAAGCTAATACAAACGGGTAGAGTGTCTGATTACCATGCTGAATTTGAGTCCCTCATGCCTCGGATTACCAGACTTCAAGAATCAATGTTCTTAAAAAATTTTATATGGGGACTGAAGCCGAAAATTCGAAGAGAGCTTCTGATGATGAAACCAAGTGATCTTTCGGATGCGATGGAAAAGGTGCAACTATTTGAAGATCGTCATTTTGATTTGACGGGACATAGTCGTTTTGACGAAGGGAGGTCCGGGTGGTCACAACGTACGGTTACTGGTCATCAAGGGTCGACAACTTCAACACCATCGACGTTCAAACAAAGCTCAGCCACACCAGGGTCTGCGGGGTCAAAATCTGCCATTCCAGGTACTCAACAACTTCTGATCAAGAGACTTTCTCCAGCTGAACTTAAGGATCGTAGAGACAGAGGGGTTTGTTTCACTTGTGATGAGAAATTCCATTATGGTCATAAATGCAAAAATTGAATGCTTATTCTGTGTGGACAAGAGGATGATGACTGTGAAATTGTGAGAGAGGCTGAATTGTAGGACTATGAGGAAGCAGCTAATGATGAGGTAAGCCTAAACTCTCTCTCTCTAATTCAATGAATCTAAGGATTTTTCATATTATGGCGAACCACGGGTCCAGAGTAGTGGAAGTCCTTATCGACACGGGCAGCAACAACAACTTCATTCAAGAAGCCTTGGTGGCTAAATTGAACCTGACATGTGAGGAGACAAAAAGATTCAGGGTGTATATGGGTAATGGTAATTTTTTGCTCTGTTCTAAGATCTACAAAGGAGTTGAGTTGATTTTGCAGGGCCATAGTTTTGTTATGGAGCTGTTTGTCCTTCCCATTTGTGGACTGGATGTGGTTTTGGGGATGCAATGGTTGCAAACCTTAGGACCCTGTGTAGACAACCACATGGCACTCAATATGGAGTTTACTTGGCAGGGTAATATTGTGAAACTGGCTGGTTCTACTGATGTTTCTCCGCAACCACTCTCATACACTCAGTTTCATGCTCTTTTGAGGGAGGGCAAAGTGCAAAGTATATATAGGTTGTCGGTGATTTTGGAGGACAATACTACAGCGTGTTCGGAGTTAGTCTAATTGGAGGCTAATTTTCCGTCGCAAAGGAGAGGATTGTTGAGTGATTTCCCTGACGTTTTTACCCAGCTGAAACAGTTACCCCCTTATTGGTGAATTGATCATAGAATTTTTCAACAACCCGGATCGAAACCAGTGAATGTGAGGCCTTACCGATACCCGTATTTTCATAAAGATGTGATTGAGAAGATTGTCAAGGAGATGAGTGACATGGGGTTTATTTGACCTAGTACCAGCTTGTATTCTTCACCCGTGTTATTGGTTAAAAAAAAGATGGCTCATGGCGGTTTTGCATTGATTATAGAGCACTTAACGAGATTACGGTCAAGGACAGGTTCCCAATATCGACTATAGACAAGTTATTAGATGAGTTGGGGGCCGCTAAGATTTTTTCGAAGTTGGATCTTCGGGCGGGCTACCATCAAATTCAGATGAATCGTAAGGATATCCACAAGACCGCTTTCCGCACTCACGACGGGAACTATGAGTTTTTTGTCATGCCTTTCGACCTTACTAACGCTCCCTCGACGTTTCAGGCAGCGATGAATCAATTTTTTGGCCTCAACTACGACATTTTTTCATTGTCTTCTTTGATGACATCCTCGTTTATAGTAACACGATTCAAGATCATGTTCACCACCTCTGTTTAGTGCTGCAATTGCTCAAGGAGAATAATTATTTCGTCAAGGCCAGTAAGTGCCATTTCTTCCAAACAACAATTGAATATCTTGGTCACTTCCTATCTTCACATGGAGTTAGAGCTGACCCTACGAAAATTACAGCCATGGTCGAATGGCCAAGGCCGAAGACACTTAAACAACTCAAGGGCTTCCTTGGCCTCACAGGGTATTATTGAAGATTTGTGGCGCAATACGCGGCCATTGCAGCCCCCCTTACTGAAATGTTGAAGAAAGATAATTTTAAATGGACCTCCGAAGCTACCTTAACCTTCGACAAGCTCAAGCAGAAAATGATTGGGACTCTAGTTTTGCACCTCCCTGATTTTTCCAAAGACTTTGTTATCGAGACAGATGCTTCGAATGTGGGAATTGGAGGGGTGTTGATGCAAGAGGGACACCCCGTAGCTTTTTTTAGCAAGAAACTTGGACCGCGGTTTGCAGGAGCATCTACTTACAGTCCTGAAATGCGTGCCATTGTGGAAACTGTGACAAAATGGCGACAATATTTTTTAGGCCGCCATTTCACCATTCGCACTGACCATAAAAGCCTTAGAGAGTTATTGACCCAAGTTATTCAGACCCCAGAACAACAACAAATTAATTGTAAGTTACTGGGTATTCAGTTTTCTATCGAATACAAAGCAGGCACAACGAACTCGACGGCTGATGCTTTGTCGCGAATACAAGAAGGGGTCTCATCTTCTATATATATGGCAGTTAGCTCATATTGTTTTGAGTTCTTGGAGACTTTGCGACAAGAAAACATCACTTGCCCAGACCTTAGAAAGTTGCATAATCAGTGGGAAAGTGGAGAATTAGATGCTGGAATTTATACAATACGTGAGGGTTTATTATACTATCGGTACAAATCTTTCATCAGTGAGCATTCTATTTTGAAGTCTCAACTCTTGCAGGAGTTTCATGCTTCTCCAAGTGGGGGTCACACTGGTGTCGAAAGAACTTATTTGAGAATGGGCGCTAATTTTTACTGGTTGGGAATGCGTAAGGAGGTGCACCAATTTGTTCAATCTTGCTTTGTATGTCAAACAGTGAAGTACTCACCAAAAACCCCCTATGGACTTCTTCAACCACTGGAGCTGCCCGAGCGTGTTTGGGAGGACTTGGCAATGGATTTTATCATTGGGCTACCAAGTTCAAATGGAGTCACTAATATTTTGGTCGTCATCGATCGATTCACTAAATACGCTCACTTTGGAGCTCTCTCAAACCACTATTCAGCCACTAAAGTCGCTGAACTTTTCACGAATATGGTGATTCGTTTACATGGGCTGCCTCATACGATTATTTCAGACTGGGATCCCATATTTACGAGTGCTTTTTGGTAGAAATTATTTGAGTTGATGGGCACTAAACTCAAGATGGGGTCAGCATATGACCCACAAATGGACGGGCAAACGGAGGTTACGAATCGCTATTTGGAGCAATATCTTCGCGCTTTTATGGCAGAGAATCCCAAGCAATGGAGCAGATATTTATCTTGGGCGGAATATCATTATAACACCAATTTTCACTCCTCAATCGGGATGACCCCTTTTCAGGTCGTGTATGGCAGAACCCCACCAACAATTCCTTCCTATACACGAGGGGCGACGTCCATTCAGGCGGTTAAGGAAGACCTTCTTTCACGAGATGACATCCTACACCAGCTGAAAATCAACTTACAACAAGCTCAGCATCGCATGAAGCATCAAGCTGATAAGAAGAGGAAATATATTCATTTTAAGTTGGGTGATTTGGTGCTTGTCAAGTTGCAGCCGTATCGGCAAACAACAGTTGCTAATTGATTAAATTTGAAGCTATGCCGCAGGTACTTTGGCCTGTTTGAAGTGATCGGTAGAGCCAGCCCAGTAGCGTACACGCTGAAACTTCCAACCGGTAGTCGTATACACCCCACATTCCATGTATCCTTACTCAAACCATACCATGGAGCAACACCCCTGCAATATTTTCCTTTACCGGACCTGAGCGTTGCGAAACGTCCACTTATGACACCCTTGGCGATTTTGGCCACACGCATTCAACTAAAAAACAACAAGGAGGTACGGGAAATTCTTCTTCAGTGGACTTTGAGCTCATTGGAAGATGCAACTTGGGAAGATTTCTCCACATTCATCAAGCTGTATGATTTGGCAAACCTTGAGGACAAGGTTGTTTTTGGGGAGGGAAGCTGTGTTACACCAGCCCAATTTGATAGCCCAATTCCTTTGGACCCTGATGTTATTAAGCACCAAGTTAGAGAGTGGGTAGATGAATCAACCCAAGACTTGGTTACAAATCAGCCCATGATGGAAAGTCAGCCCAAAGAGACTATCGACAGCCATGAAGAAGGGAAGAACGAAGGTGATATCAGCAGCAGGAGAGTGCGCGTGAAACCGTTTTGGTTGAGGCATTTTGTGATGCTCTTGGAGCGTTGAGAAGAGAGAGAGAGGGATTTTGTAACAAATTCAGTTATTGCTTAAGGGATTGTAATGGCAGTATAAATAGTTTTCAGTAAACAATGAGAAGAAAGGGGTTGTTGAATGAAATAACATTATTGCTTGGGGAGATTTTCTCTGTCTCGAAGAGGGCTTTACCATCAATTTCGATGAGAAGGGAAAGTGTAACCCCCTGGTTACCCCAAAACAGTTACAGTGAACGGTGAACCAGAAATTTGACCTACTACCCGAGTCCTTTGGATAAAAAAAACGTGATTTAAGTGTTATTATCAGGTTAAGGTGAAAAATCAGTAAAAATGAAAGGATATGTTTTATTTAATGCATAAAACTGTCCATGGGCCCATCAAAGATTTATAAGTTATTTACAACTCAGAATGGTCATTACAGTTTCAAAGTTACAAACCCGTCGACCTAAGCGGCAAAAATAGGGTAAACCCCCTAGTTCCTCTGAGAACTCCTTGGCTGTGGTGGTCAAGCGGCCGCATATATACACATCACCATCTAAGCTCACCACTCAATGTTGGGTGAGCTTTTATTTCCCTTTACCTACACCACATAGCACCCATGAGCCAAGGCCCAGCAAGAAAACACAATAAAGCATGATATAATATCAACAATGATCATAATAATCATTTAGGACTGTCAATGCAAAACAGATAGGTGATAGTAGCAAAAGTCACAAAAGTGGGTACAAATCCCTCTAGCCATGTGACGATAGGGTCACCAGGGCTTAACTGATAAGTAATCCTTTCATAAGGTTGACCATGATAGGTGTATGGTGAATAGTCACCAACATAACCCTCTTCATGATCATAGAGCCATAACCCTGGAACATCGTTCCCTAGCCATCTGACAACAGTCACCGGGGCCTTATGCCCTGGCTCTGAGTACTAGTCTTAGACTAGCCAAGTGCTTATAAGTTCATCAACCTTAGGGTCGGTCCAGCATTAATTCCATAGAGCCATTCAATGCTGATATCGATTAGATCTAATCTTCATTTGGCTCGACGTTCATGGCGCTATGCCATTTCTAACTCTTAGGTCAATGTCCCTGACTAGTCAGTGCCATATATAGATAAAACAATATTTGCTAGCATTCAATATAAAATCCATGTCCACATTTATCAATCAACATGCCTCAATACAAACACGCATGTCACTTATACTCAGGGTGCAGTTTTCTTACCTCTGGTTCAAGTGAAAATTAATATAAGAACGACCCTTGAGAACGATCAATCTTTTAACTCCTTAACAGTCACCTGGTCATAACCAAAATATAGGATTCATCAATGAAATTAATTAACAAAGGCTCCCAAACCAAAACCTAGCCTCCGAGACATCGAATCCTACCAAACTGAGTAGTAGGACCGATCCCGAGGCCTAAGGCTTGAATCCCCAAGCTAAAAACTCATTTCTGGCCAAAAACGCCCTATGGGTCGCGGCCCTCCCTAGCCGCGCCGCAGCTCGCCCCTCAGACAGAGGCGGCCCTTCCCTGCAAACCAACGTAGGCCGCGGCTCACCAAAGCCATGTCGCGATTCATTATGCAAAACAGCAAGGAACCAGACTTTTCTCCCCTACGTTCTCCTTGAAACCAACCCTTCAAACCAATCTCAAACATCACCCCTAACACCCAATTCAACCCCTAAACTTCCTCTACATCACACCCTCATCAAAACCCAAGTTAAACACCACCCAAACTTCCATTAATTCCAACTATCCACCAAGAAATCACAAACTGAAAACTTAAACCAAAGAAGAGTAAAACCAGAAAAATAATCGCTGAAACTTACCTCAAACTTGAGATTAAACCCCCTTCAATGGATGAACCAAGTCCACAAACTCAAATCCTTGATTTCCTAGCTTAACTCCTCAATTTGGGCTCAAAAACTCCAAAGGAGAAATGAGAGAAAATGATGTACGGGAAGGAGAATTCTTACTCTGTTTTGTTCTGTTCTTCTACAGCCAACTAAAGTCCCATATAAACCCAAGCCAAATGACCTAAATGCCCCTAGGTCACTTAAGGTTTCTAAAGTCATTCCAAGGGTAAAATTGGTATTTTCCACCCATCTCGTTAATCATAATTAACACTTTCCAATTCCCGCTAATCTCTATATTCTCAAATACCAACTATTCTTATCCCATTACCCTCTAACTCCCAATAACGCTCTATTCACAAAAACACCCCGAGACTCACCCCGAGCCCCGAGCTCAAGCCTGTTATGACCAAACCGATAATTTATATTTAAAGATCGTCTCATGAAGAATAACTCGAACCCATCCACATTATAATGTGGCCTCACAATATATCATTGACATGCAAACAAATATACAACTATGCCCTCAACGGGCCAAATTATCAAAATACCCCTGTAAACAAATGTGGACCCACGTGCATGCATTTAACATCATATTATAATATAATTCTCATAAACATGCATATATTCATTTAATGGCACAGTTAAACAAGTATGGCCCTCCCGGCCTACTATTCCCGCCATTAAACACATTGGAGAATTAGGGGCATTACAGAAAGTTTCAGATGGATCCAAAAGCCGTTGTCACGCTTCAGCTCGTCAAAGGATCGATCGGGGTTGTTTTCGTTTGTGGTCGTGCTCGCCAAGGGAAAAGCTACATTCTTAATATGATTGATCAATAGATTCATGACTCCATTCGAGCTCTATTTCCCGATAGAGAATGCATCACCCTTGTGCGACCTTTGAACAATGAAGCTGAGCTCCAACGACTTGATCAAATTTTAGTAAGTATTCATTGTTCTAATGACTACTCTCATTCTATCTTTTTGTCTTCATGCAATTCATAATAATTGTTTTCAACAATTCTCTTTTGGTGGTGTGTGATGATATCATATTTGTATATGCAATTGAGCAAGCTAAGGCCTGAATGTAAATCTGGGCTCGATGCATTAACAAAGTTTATTTTTGAAAGAACAAGGCCTAAACAAGTTGGGGAAACCATAATGACTGGTCCAATTCTTGTTGGTATTGCAAAGTCTTATCTGGAAGCACTTAATAAGGGTGCAATACCAACAATATCCTTTTCATGGCAGGTTAAGACACCTTAAAACTTTTTGCAGTTGAATGAATATTAAGAATCAGATTCTTTTTGTTGCATGTGTGTGTGGTGAAAATAATTTCTCTATATTAGTTTTAGTTTAAAATATCATTTTTAGATACTTTCTAGAAACTCAACAATTATAAAGGCTTAAAAAAACCAGATCGGGAATTGAGGCATTTTCGTTAGCTAAGTCAAAATGTAGGGTTCAAATTAAAAACATAAATTTATAAAAAATAAGAAAGCACGCAAAATTCATAACACAAACATAAACTTAATTTATAAAAAATAATATATAATAAGAAAACACAGTTTCAAAACAACATCAAAGTTTTGAATTAGAAAAACATAAAATTTAGTAACCTAAGATAGATGATAGATTTTAAATCTAGTCTTTTAATCAAGTCTTTTAAGCTTTAAATTAAGTCCTTTAAGCCTTAATGTGCTGGTCGGTTGTGGATGGTTGTGTTCTCTCTTCACATCTTGAATGAAGAGGTAGCAGACTTTAGTTTTTCCTTTGGATTTCACGACTTAAGCCTCTTATTTGCATGTTTAAATCCAAGGTTTCAACAGAGTAAAATACATGTAGATATTTATATCCAAAACTCAATCAAACCAGCAAAATACTATTTGGAATTGTTTGTTGCTTTATTTATTGTTAAATAATATTATTCCATGACTTGTTGAACCATTGTCTTAATGGTTTTTGTAAACTTAATACTTAAGGGAAAGAAATGGTTTTGCATGTTCTGTTCCCTAAAATGTTTGCATGAAAGCTTGCTGGTTAAGTAAAAAATGTGATGTAATAGATTGCAAATTGAAAAAATTTCATATTTTACCAGAACGATAATATCAGAATTAGTTTAGTTGGGGCTAGACGATGGAGGCTGACTAGGGGCTTGCAGGATGACGCAGAGGCTCGGTGGTTGCGAGGGTCTGGACATCGCTGAGGGTGGCTCGGTGGCTCGTTGGGGTGGTTGTGGCAACAATAGCATGCGTGGCTTTGTGGTCGAGAGCAGCGACTCATCGACGGTGGTATCTCATCCTGTCTGTCGTTCTATTTCTCTCTCTATATATTTTGGTTTAGTTTGTTTCTGATTTCATTTTGAGGATTTGTGTTTCGGTAATGCTTGCGATAGTTGTTAGTTTTCTTTGTTGATGAAGTGACACTTGATTGTGGTGGAAATGATTACTGATGTTTTGTTTGTTTGTTTTTTGCTCTGATTCACATTCAGATTTATTGGTTTGTACATTATTCTTTCTTTATTTCTATATTTTTGTTCTGAGATTGATTATTAGATTTGTATTTGGTTATTAATCTTTTTTAAAATGTTTGTAATATGTTTTTGTAGTTAAGAATGCAGCTTGCAATCCAAAAGTTCGATTAATGTTGTGCACAAATAAAGTATTATCTAAGCCCAATGAGCACATGATTTCAATTTCAACATAATAAAAAATTAAATATGGATAATTTATCTGTTTGAAATGGCTTTCTTGTTTTATGCACTTTATATATAATACCTCAACTATCAATGAGAATGAACTGATAGGTTGTTTTTAGGGACTTTGACAAAGCACTAATTTAGGCTATTCATGTACAGTGAGGTTTTTATTTGTGTATATAATTTTGTTGTGTTTTACAATTGTATGTAATAGATAGATTAATTTCAATTGTAAAAGTTAGCTTATTTTTTTAAAAAAAATAAAATAAAACAAAAGAAGACAATTAATTGTCCATATAATTAGTTTTATGAGTAAAATTTTTGTTATTTTAATCTATAAGTTTTTAGATTTGTAAATAAATGTTCTATCAAAATAAATATAAATTAATTTTTTAAAAATTAAAAATATAATTTTTAAGGACACGCATTGTGAGCCCTAAAATTTTTTCTTTTAGGGCACGCGAAGAGAGCCTTAAAAACTTTACTTAAATGCACTCAACAGGATCTTTTAGGACTCGCATTGCGAGCCCTAAAAATATTCTTTTAGGGCTTTTAGGACTTGCTACGTGAACCCTAAAATGCTCACTTTTTAAGGCTCTCAAATAGAGGACTCGCGCTCCGCGAGTCCTAAGAACTTTTTTAGGGCTTGCAAAAGCCTTGTAGTAGTGTAATATCTTTCTCTCGGAACTTGAGAAGTCTTGTTATACTCAGATAGTATTGATGACGTTCCATTTGTAATGAGAAAGTAGTGGAGTCCTCTATTAACATCATGACATGCACTTATAGATTACATGTAGTCAACGACTACACTGACAAGACTTACCTAAACGTGTGTACTAACAAGATATTTCTTAGTTGGATTGTTCAGTACTCAAGATGTATTTTGTCAGTGGGAGTTATTTTTCGTCTAATGATGAACATGCTAATGATTATTATTTGTTGTTGAATACATGCATACTTTGGATCCCTTTTTGATATTATGTATGCACATTTGTTGATGCGAGCCTATGGCTTAGCCTCATTGTTGTGTTTCGAGTGGATCCACGTTGAAAGTTATCACCATGCTTTACGAATCTCCAACATCTAGTTATGTGTTATATTTATATCCTATCGATGTAATATGATGCATTAATAATTTTTAATCTTTTGTGTTTCTTGAGATTCTTGCATATAGACACTATTGTTCAATGAGCACTTGTTTGTGTAATTATGTAGTCCAAGTGAGAGAATGTTAGAATATTTTATCTGGACTCACATAATTAATCGTTTCTTACTCAGTGTCTTTATCATATTATGATAACTGTATATTTATATGCATTATGATTAGGCCATAATGGGATGGACATAACACACTAACATACTCGGGACCCATGGACACGCTCTCAATGTCTTTTGGCCAGCCCATTGGGCCAAGACATCTAACTCTCCCTCTCTTTATGTATCAAGGCCCACTAGGCCCATTTATGTTCATATAAAAGAGAGATACACCCTTGCATATGAGGGTGTAGTGTGCGTATGGTTTAGAGAGAAATAAAAGAGAGTAGTGTCTATAGACACCCCTTGCCCTCTTGTTATTTTCGGCTTCTCTTGGCAGATAATATGCAGTCATGAATCACCCCATGAACAATAATGTTGGAGGTGATTTTCTAAACCAAATTCTATGAATATATATATATATATACATATATTCATGATTGTTATTATTTTCTACTCATCCGTCCTTCTTTAATAAGTTTAACATTAATAATTACGTAGAATTTTTTTATTAATAATATTAGTAATTTTACTTTTGTAGATGATATTGGGAGGTGTCACTTGTTGATTGAAAATTGATCAATTTGTGAATTTTATAAAGTTTCATATGGTTATCAAAACTTTATAATAATATTTTTTTAAAATATTATAAGAAATTTGATCAGTCGTAGAGAAGAATATTGGAATTTGGGAAACATGTACGTGTTGTGAAGAAATAATATATGATGAAATTTATTACGTGGTATTGTTATTTTGTTGTGATTTTTGATGAGAATTAAAATTATATTAAAGTATTAAATATAGTTAGAGATGGATAGAGATTGGATAAAAAAATTTAAAAAATTAAAGAATATAGATGTGAAAGTGTATTTATACATAAATAAATGGCATAGATGAATCTTACACAAAATTATGACATGTTATTAGAAATGAGATGTATATATATACTATCTACGTACGTATACATTTGGTTAGATTTTTATTAGGTCAACTTTAGTATGACTTTATAGTTTGGTTAGTTTTCATTTTAGCTAGATTATTATATAAAGAAGAGTGAAAAAAAATATTTTTATTTATTTAATTAATTATGTTATTTTATTAAGAAAATTGAATTTTAAATATTTCTTAAAATTACCACAACACCATTTTAGTAATATTAGTTGTTTATTGTCGTCAAAAAGAAAAAGAATAGTGATATAATTAATAAATGTAACAGCCTGGTAATTTTAGGTATTTTCCCTAGAAACAATATGATGATTTAGTTGGTAGTATAGTTAATGGCCAAAAATTTACTGCATATATTATTGTCCAAAAAAAAAAGAAGAAGAAGATATTAGCGTAACAAATGGTAAACTTTAGGGAGTTTCACCCCAAACACTCCTACAAAATTGTACTTAGACGACATGCATGAGATGGCGTTTGTAGTAGAACTGTCGTGTCATGTTAAAAATATGCATGACACACCAGTCGCTCACAAACTGTTGTGCCATGAAAATTAAAACTCACATGAAACGACAGTTCTAATGAGACTGTTGTAACATGCTTATTTTTAACATGAGACAACATTTCTACTTAAACTATTGTCTAATGCAATACAAATTTTCTAATCAATAAATACTAATTTAATTTGTATTTTTTTAATATAATTTAATATATTTTATGTAAATATATTAATAAAAAAACATTAATTAATAATTTGCAACACACAATAGCTACTAGTTAAAAATGAGTTTTGTTTTTAAATAAGTTATTCAAAAAATTGTTTAAATTTTTAATACTTTTTTGTAATATTAATTACTAATTGAATTACTTATTATATATTTAATAAAAGAATATTTCTTTTATTAAAAATTCATTAATAATGGTGTTGTTTGGTAACACTTAAAAAAATTATTTTTCATTTAATTAATTAAAAATTTGACAATTAAACATAGCACGAATGTCGTAGTGTGCCACTTCAAAACTAATTATCGAGCCTCTAAATGCTAGATCAATGGTGTGATCTTGCTCTTGGTGATCAAGATCCCTTACTGTACCTACAGAAATTAACGGCTCTGTTAAAGTAGGTACCTACAGAAACTGATGGAACTTGATATTGAGTACTTTTCCCGCTAAAAAAATTATTGGGTACTAAATCGCAAGAAATAAAAAATATTGGGTACTTTTGCCACCAATTTCCCTTATACTAGTTTTGAGACTATAAAGAAATATTTCCCTCTTAATTTATATTATCATTTATTGGAATAAATTAGAATATATATCCAATTGGATGAAAGGTTTATCCAAAAATTTGTGAGATTTAAAATAAATTATGATTTAATTATAATATTTGGGATTAAAAGAAAGAATTTTGATTAGTCAAGATTATTGGATTAAAATGTTATTTAATTATAATTGGGATTTTTAAAAAATAAAATGAATTTAGTAAATGACTTAATAGAGATGATTTTTTAAATTTGGGGCCAAAAAGAAATTACAGAAATTTATTTTATAATAAGATTTTATTTAATAAAAGTAAAAAACTAAAGATATTATTTTCTTTTTCCCTCTGACCTTGTTTCTTTTTCCCCCGATTTCTTCTTCTTCTTTATTCCCCGATTTCTTCAGTTGCTGCTCTGTCCTACTCGCTCCATCTTCTTCCCTCCTCCATCTGCATCGCCGTCCCTGTCAACGAAGCACCGAACGAGACAAACATTGTTGTCCCTGCATCCGAGCATATCATTAATTTTCTAGGTGCGACAAAGGCGTAACGCTTGGGCAGATTTGGGGAAGCAAGAACTTCCGGTGTCTGGGCCGATCTGGGTAAGCATCTCTTTCAAACGACATTCTTTCAGATTTGGTGCTTTTTCCGGCATTAGCATATTTGCTTGTTCTTGGTTGTTCTTTGTGGTGAATTTATTATATGTGGGAAATAGTTAAGTTCTGTTATGGGTTTGGTTATTTGGGGCTTCTGCTCTGTAAATGTGAATTTGTAAGGGTATTGAGTCGTATTGTACCATTGTATGTCTTTGTATTGTAAAGGAAGAAGAAGAAGAAATTAGGGTAAAGCTATGGGCAGAAATCAAGATCGTTATATGGGCATGTTTCGTTGGTTTGTTTAACACAGTTTGGTTTTTTTCTTTTGTTCAACCAGGGGAAAGAATTTGAAACTTAGGTGATTGGGTGTCCAAAAACCATTGATGGTGACTTGAAATGCAAAGAATTCCCAACAAGTTTTGGGTTTGATACTGCTTGCAAGGTGACTTGTAGAGTCCAAGAACTTTACTTAGCTAGTTAGATAGTAGTATAATAGTAATAGTAGTATTATTGTTATGACTATGGATTTATTGGTTCAGACCGAGATTTATTGGGACACTCGTAGTAACACTTGTAGATTTTCTAAGTTTAACCTATAGTCTAGGAATATTAATTTTAACCTAATGTTTGATTAATATGACTGATATTGAGGGTAATATTTATTATATTATAAGGTTTAGATAAGACCCAATAAGATAATAGCACATGTCATGTGTATGTTTAATAATGATTGAGTATTTTGAGGATTAAATTTATTAAGGTTAAAATTTAAATATCCTAGGGTCAGTCAGCAGCTTTGAAAACGTTAGAGGGCTTAGTCAAGACTGTTTACTCAATTCAAATTAAGCTAAAAATGTGTAATTTCGTGTTTAAATATTCAGCGTATGCCGATATATCGCAGCTATAGGGGGCGATATATCGCAGCACGGAAAAAAAAAACGCCGCACGATTGCCTCGAGCATACTGGCCCAGGCGATATATTGCCTCCTTCAGGGCATTTTGAAACTTTTTGAAAATGTTCTCCATTCAAATCTTCAACCTCTTGATAAGTCCAACATCTTTCTGAACGAATCTTCAGCCTCTGCTGAACGATAATTCAAATATTTTTCACTTAAAAAGCCATTATTTTTATTCAAGTTAAATGAAGATCTTTTCATTCCTAAACTCTATAAATAGGACCTAGTACTCAGCCATTTATTCATCTATTACTCTAAGTTCAGAGGCTGCAAGTTGCTAGGTTATTATATTGAGAGTGTAAACACTTGGGTTGGGAATTATAAGCTTGATCATTATAAGCTTACCAAACACTTGGGAAGTAAGGTTATATAGCATTTCAGTTCAAGGTTTAGATTGGCTATAGAAGCATTCAAGGTATTCCACACTCTAGTTCATTTGGTATTATTTTCTTTATGTTCTTGTAGTCTTCTACTCAGTATTCTAACCTTATTCGTTATTCTTGGTTAGGAAATCTAAGAACGTGCACATAAGTTTTTGGTAAGTATATTCTTAATGGTATAAGTTCTTCCATTCTTTTCATCTCATTCTCTTTAGTATACTCACTCTCCCATTTATGGTTTTTAGGAGTGTTCCAAAGTCCCAAAATCTGTTCTCATATCCCGGTAATTTGGTAAGGAAAATATGATAGGATTTATGTGTTATATGATTTTATATGTTATCTTATGATTTTATGTTATGTAATATGCTATGCTAAGTATGTTTGTAGACTTGGGCATATGACCTATACAACTAACAAGTCCCAAATAGATTATGGGCATATGACTTGCTTAGCTAGCAAGCCCCACTAATCTAATGGGCATATGACTTGTTTAGTTTATGGGACCCCAAGTAATAATGGCCATTATAGTATGTATGTGACATAAGTGTTATGATATGTTTTCTCTTTCTTTATGAAATTTATGTATATGGTTTATGTGTTAGATTTTCCTTGCTGGGCATTAGGCTCGCCCCTTTTTGTTTATATGTGCACGAAAATAGCTTTAGTGGTGGGAAAGGTTCTTGGTAGTTTTGGGCATGTGTATTGAGGCGGAATGGATTCAAAGAGCCGAGAGTTTTGATTCGAGGATGAAGTCTTTACTTATGTTTTTATGTGTATTTTTCCGCACTTATTTATATAATCTCTTTTAATTACAATTATGTTATGTTTTCCTTTTAAAACAATGGGATCCCATATCCTAACTTAAATTTTATGTAAGTTTAACCTTTATTTTTACAAGTTTTTAATAAAGTTATGATCTTTTCACTTGTAAGTTCTATTAAGGATTAGGGTCTATGTATAGTTTTCATTAATGGTCCAAAGTCTAGAGTAGTTGGGTCATTACATGACTGCAACTAAAAGAATTTTTTTACAACTTGAACCCTTAAATTTCTTTATGGTTCTTTCCATATATCGTGTAGGAAATTTTGGAACAACAATCTTTATTTTTTAGCAGATACAAACTTGAACCCCACTAGCTTGAAAATTGTATCCATGTACCTGATGATAATTTTATTTGTTGAAGCAATTTTTTTTCACTGCCACTGTGTTATATTTATATTCCTAGAAGCATCTTATTTACTTGCTAATTCATTATGGTCATGAACTTATGAATTTACTTTAAAGGATCAACCTTTACATGTTAAGAGAAGGAACTTCTCATGGAATTTTTTTTGCAGATAAGTTGGTTAATTGTTGTGTGGGCCATCAACTATAACTTGCAAGAAAATTTGGTGATGCTGTGTTTTGATGAAATAAAGTATAATATTCAATTTACCTTGTCCTGCTTAAAAAACTAATTAGGTGTTAAAGTTATTATTCTAACAAATTTATTTCCTGAGAAATTAAAAAAAAAAATACTTCATTGGATCATGTATATAATACTGACTTGATTAGCCTAAGTCTGGTTCTGCCTGATTTTCCTTGGCATGAATAGCGTGACACTTTGTATGATATGCAATTAACAGATACATTGAAGGAAGCTAATATAATGTGATGCACTTCATTTTATTCAGATATATGCATAAAGGATTGGAAATGTCATGATAGATGCCAAATCAGCTGGAAAATATTATCACTGTAAGTATGCTGGTTGAAAGTCATGGAACATGTAGTGATTTAGCTTTTAGATTACAGTTTAACTCATCTTATCTTTTGATTTGCACTCTAGTGAGCTTAACGAAATTTAATTGTCAACTACAGTTGTGCGACTTATGGGGCGTGCAGCTTCGCACATAACACTTGAATGTGTATTGCTCTTGTGTCTTTATTTTCACAATCAATGTTTATCATTATATGTGTGTCTGTTTTTTCAAAGAATGCTAAGGATTAAGATTGTGCCATACTTGAGATTTTTTATTTTTTTAAAAAAATATCTAGTGTTGGAAGATTTGCCATTGATATTAGATCATCCATGTACATTTATATCAGCCACAACTATGATATCCTTGATTCTGTTTTAGTTCTAGTTTCCTTATTTTCTGTTTTAATTCTATTTTCCTTATTTAGTTTATTGTGTATTATAATTTGATAGGATGATGTTTTATTTTGTTTCCAATCTTATGAAAAGTAAGATCAATTTTGATTTCAGAGAATTGAATACCTGATAGTCACCTAGGCTATTTATACGCCTCTCTTGACTTGGGAATATTCAGTAGTTTTCTTGTATTAGATATTTGGTTTCTTGACGTTTTATCATACATATCAAGAAAGTGAGGATTGTTTATTGTATAAAATTGGATATTGGGATTTTTTTTCTTATTTGAAGAAAGGTTTTGAGGGTGTTTTGTTTTATGATTTTGCGAGGGTTTGGATTTTCTGTTGTTTCAAGTATAGCTTTTCCACACTATTCTTGTATGATTTTTTTCGTTAATACAAGTTTCTTTCTTTTTTAATTTTCATATAAAAAAGAAAATTATATTGTGCTGTTTTAGAGATTATCAGTTATTCCAGAAAATTTGGATGGTGAAGTAAATATAGGAGCACATTTGTTTATTTATTTTTTTATGGTAGTATTACTTTCTATCCTTTTTATTTTTTATTTTTATTTTTCATGAAGTAAAAAGGCTGTTCTGTAGAATATATTTAAATAGAAGAAACATGATTTTGAGTAGGCAAATGCATAGCCTGCAAATGATGAAGATGTTGGCAGCATATATGAGGTCTGTAAAAGTCAAATACTCTTGCAAATTACATGTTGATTCAACAGCCTTTTAAATAAATTCTCAAGGCTTATTTTTGCATGTACATTTAAAATGTACAATTAAATGAACAAAACAGATGCATAAAAATAGACCAGCATACCAATGTTAGACATATTTTTTACTCGGGAAGGGTGAGAAAATGAGTATCATTATTAACACACCTTAAAAAAGTAAGGCATATAAATGTTGAAAAGCTTTATTCTCTTTTGCACTAATGTGGGAGTGTTCTGTTTTCTGGATTTTGGGATTTCTCACCACTCTTGTAGACTATAGCCTTACATTGCTTTGCTGAAGTCTTGTGTGCGTTAGACTTAAGAGCCTGGATCTACTTTAGTTTCATTAGATAAATTGTTATTATTGAAATACGAGTAGACTTTTACTTAAAAGAGAAGAGCGCAGGTACTGCTATATATATCTTTCTTTAGGCCTGATGGTAGCCTGGTAACCACAAGGACTGATCCCAAGTTGTTGGAAAATTGTGGTGGTGGATAGAGGTTGGGCTTATTATCATGTTGTAGATTTGGAGTTTTAATAACGTAAGTTTGGGAGAACTTTAATTTTATCATTTGTGATTGTGACATTTTCTTGTGATGGCCATCAGTAGGAAACAAATAGAAACCTCTGTTTCTTGACTGTTACAAGTTGATAAAGTATCTACTAATCTATCTGTATGGCTTGATGAATATGCTCTTGAAAAAATTTGGCAATTTCTCCATTTCATTAGTTTGAAATGGAGTCTAGTATATAGTCACATTAACTTTGCATGTACATGACTATTGCTTGAATGAGACACCCATGCGATGGCTAACTAGTAATGTAAGTGTATTTATAATTATTGAACTACAATTCTATTGAATTTAATTTCTAACTTAGTTTTTTATTTTGTGTTTTGTAGTGTGGTGGGAAAAATATATATACACTTGGCGAAATTAATGAAACTCAAAATGAATGGGCAGCCAAGCTTTTTGAGCGGATGAGTCATAGCTAGAGTAACTTTTGAAATCAGAATTAAAAAATATACTAATTGTAGTTTTTAGTTAGCACTTGCATAGTTATTGCAAGTATATTTTGATCTTGTAATTTTTAGATTTGAAACATACTGAGTTTTATTGATTTGCATGCCTGTTGATTTTGTATGAACTATGTTGTAATTACACAGGAAATTATGAATGAATATAGTGGTTGAAAATAGAAAAATGAAAAAATTATCATATTCTACATGGGACGTCGGTCTCCAAAAAGCTGTCGTCTTATGTATTACAGGGGACAATGCTTGCACATAAATTGTCATCTCATGTACTGTAGAAGGATGATGCTTGAGTAGAAATTGTCGTCTCATGTACTACAAGAGACAATGTTTGTATAGGAGCCATCGTCTCATGTACGACAAGGGATGACGTTTTTATTTAAACTGTCGTATCTTGCTTTACATGGCATGACATTGCATGGGACGACAGTATTAGAACCGACGTACGAGAGTCCATACAATGGTTTAAAACCATCGTCCCATGTCAATTTTGTAATAGTGAAATATTCCAATTAAATATATCTAGCTAGTAGTGGTAATGGTATAGATCTAGTGTGATACTACAAGAAATTAAAGATGGAAGTCATTACTGCATCCCGATGACTTGCCTGAAATATATCTAATTTTCTATTCAACCATTAAGTTTTTCCCCATATTAAATTAAATTTGTAGTTTTCGTGCAAATAATAGTTGTTGCTGTGTATTCAACATTGCGTTGTTGGCCTTAGCTAGCTAGATATGAGTACACTACATTTCTCTTAAAATTACCAAACTATTTTGAAGAAAGTTCAAACATATAGGTGTTCATCGTGCATCTCTAACTCTAACCATTTGATGTAGCTTATAATATATATGAATATGAATAACTAGCTTGCTAATTAAGTTTATATACATTTTAATATATAAAGCATTTTTACTGATTTTGTGCAGAAAGGGATGCAAAAAGAGTACATATATTCCGGAAAAGTTATGTTCTAAAAAAAACGCAAGTGGTATGGGGTTTCTGAAAGTCAGAGATATAATGTATAGAAATGGTGTTATTTTAGAAGTTACTGAGTTAATGCATAAAATTTATATACATCAATCGATGATCTCTATATACACTTCCTAGCTGTTGTCAGACGCCACTTGCTAGCTGAATAATAAATTATATCACAAGTTTGGAAATTTTGAAAGTGATCTATATATAAATACATATATATGTCAACGACAACTCTACACAACTCTAGATCATGAAAAAACTAGCTTTTTGTAGTGCGAGTGACTATATAATTTGAATTTGAACGGTTCCAAGTTGTGAAAAAAACTACATATTGATTAATCCATCCATGATCCATATATATATATATATATATTATAACAAATTTTACAATAATCAAAAGTCAAGTTGTTGTTACCGTGTGAACTAGAATATATATATATGGAAGACTTCTCAATGGTTACTACCCATAGATGGGTACTAACAATTATGATGATGTGGCAACATAGTGACTTGATATAGCAAGTCACCAATAGGTAAATATTTTTTTTCTACATTAATTTCGAATTTAGTTTTTTTTTTTGTCATAATTAATGTTGTTTCCAATCGATAAAAAACACTAGCTATATTTAGAAATTGACGCGCATTTGAAAAATAAAAAGTTTACAATATTATATTTTTATAATAAATACACATTTTTTATCAGGTAACCATTCAAAAAACTTGAAAAAAATCAAAATTTATTTTTAGAAATATTAATTAACAACTATAAATATGGACAATTGATCTTAATCTAATGCTTAATATTAAAGTAACCATGGGGAAGGTTTGGGAGAGAGATCAAAAGCGGTGCAACAGAATATTCAAACCGCGGATCAAACCAAGGAGACCTGGATAAACTTGAAAAAATAAGCCTTAATGACGAGAGATTCCCTGGTCCAAGCTTGAATGAAATCTTCTTGTGATAAGAACCTCATAATAGCATGTCTTGGATCGAGTAATTCAATATGAACTTCGCTGTTCATCATCCAGTGAGTGCGAACATGAGGTCTAATCTCATCTACAGAGGGACGGCCTGAGGATAACTTTCTATTAAAGAAAAGCGTAATAGATCTATTCATGGGTAGTAACCATCAAGAGTGCATCTATATATATATATATATTTATACTTATATAAATATTTACATTGTTTATAGTACGTAAAGGTGATGATCACATGCACGTAGAGTTGTTGGTGATACACCCAGCAAAATAAGTGATTAAATGAAAGACTGTCACCGCGTCAAGGTTCAAAACTACACATTAATTTTTTTAAAAGGATTTATCTTAGAGAGGTTCCAGTACGTATATTTCCAAAATATTTCTCTCGGGTCCCCTAATAATAATCTTCATTTTGTAATTCTAGTTACAAAAAAATATTACGACAACAAGTTTATCGCCAAAAGCTGTGACTAGCTACGATAAAAATATTGTTGTCACTAATAGTTACAGCTATTCTTTGCAACTTAAAATAGTTATCAACAAGTCATCATGATATAGGGGAAGTTATGTGATGCATGTCGTACGCCTACCCCGTATCAAACTTAATTATTTTTTATATCTTAATTCTACCAATTATTTTAGTAAAGTGGCAAATAAATATCGAACACACAGAGACTGATTCAATTTATTATTCAAAATGCTAACAAGAATTAAAAAATAATTATGTTTTAATATTTAAGAACATAAAATAAACCAATAATCAAAAAACAATAGATAATACAATTTTATAAAACAATTAAGAATTATTCCCCACCTTCTACAATCGATCTTTCAACAATGACAAATAATATTCTTTATTCTCAATTAAGCTATTAACCCTAGAGATAACACTTAAGCAATCAATTATCCTGGTTTCTCTATTATAATTAATTAAAACTATGTACTCTTAATTAATCATTTTTACCAAGCAATAAACTCATTAGGCATGCGATCTATTTATTATTTAACCCAGGAAAAACATTACATTCAATGGAAACAAGTTAATCTAGGCAAAAAATTCATTAAGCATGCAATTCATTTAAACTAGTACCTATTCTTTATCAAAATTAAAATACACATCGCAATACTTAATTGTAATTTATCACTCTACTTAGAATCATAAACTATTAGGTGAATAACAATCCTAAGATGATAATAGAATAATGCAAAACCCTAATTAGTGGTCATCTAAACAAGATTTTACAAGATTCATGCATTAAAATAGAAAAATAGAAACAATTTAATATAGGGGAATAGAAGGAATAAAATTCATCAATGCATTCAAGATCTCATGTCGAGAGTTTTGAAATAACTCTTAACTTAAAAGAAAATTACTCACAAACATAAATATTCAATGAAAACAAAGTTTTAGAGAAGAAAGAAAAACTAGAATGAAGAATGTAGATGTTGTCTTTTCTTCTCCTCTGTTGCTCTAGGCTCTAAAATTCGCAATCAAAAGTTATTTTGAAGTTAACCCTAAACCCTTTGATATCCCCTTGAAAAATACATTCAAAATTTAAAAATTATGAAAAAAGCTTGTCGCCAGCCATAGCCAATAATGTTGCTCGTTGCGGTCGCTGAAGGAATTTGCCCAGAAATCGTAAACCGATCGCGACTAGTGGTTATTGGCTCTATCTGGGAGGCCACGAATGGTCTTAATGTTGGCCGCAGCCACTGGCCTTTTTCAGCGCACCTCGAGTTTTCTTCAAAATCTTGAACTTTAGCCTCAAACCTCGGGTTTAGGAACTTCTAAAACACTTCATACTCGTCCTAAAGTTCATTTTCTTGAGTCCTATTGTCTCCCATCAATATCTAGCCACAAAATTCATCAATAAACTCATAAAATATTTATGGCCTTAAAGTCGAAGATCGTAAACACAAAGCTAGAAACACATAAAAATGTTAGAAATCAACATTATCTAAGTGAGAAAGGACAACAAATATATACCCCAAAATGCGCTTATCAAATTCCCCCACACTTAGACTTTGCTAGTTGTTACACCCAGATTTCGAGAATGGAGATTTTCGATCTCGAAATTCAGGCTCGTAAGATGTAAGCTCGAAATAAGCATACTTGTCATGTAAATTAGCATTAATGAGAAAGTCAGGGACAGTCTCGCTAAGCAGTAAAAGCGATGACACCGGAATTAGTGAGCTTGGAAACTACGTGGTCTCGGAGGAGTTCCGAGATTATAAGTCAGACTCAAAGCCACAATGACAATAGTTCAACACTTGTATAAATCTCCTACCATCAGACAATACGATTCGAGCCCGAGCCTTGTGAGATCGGAGAGGATGATCTCGATAACATCACTTGTTGAGAATATAGGCGAACCGAGGTGTCGAGCTCGAAATGGGTGAACGGTTTCGAAGGCGTGAAAGTCTAATGTCCCAGCTTGTAAGATGTGTGTGAACGTGTTTATTGTTGTAAAATCCCTATGTTTAAGGGATCAGGTGTAATTTGTTATTAAATCCCAAATATCATGGGATATATATGCATACGTAGTAAATGTCTACATTTAATTGTATTTATTTTAATTGATTTGTAACATAACTCCTTGAAATCTATGGGAAGATATTCGCTGAACCACTCTATAAATAGAGTGGAACATTTCATTTGTAAGGACGAAAAAACTAGTATTGGGAAGACTGTGTAAAATTGCTTCTAAAAAGCTTTGAGAGAATTTCAACAAGTGAATAACACAGACTCGTGGACTAGGCAGATTTTAACTGCTGAACCACGTAAAAAATTGTAACACCCTACTTACCCCAGAATAGTTACGGTGAACCGGAAATTTGACTCGCTACCCGAGTCCTTTGGTTAATAACTTGCATCTAAGTGTTATTAACAGGCTAAGGTGAAAAACCAATAAAAGGAAATGATATATTTTATTAAATACATAAAACTGTTCATGGGCCCATAAAAACTTTTACAAGTTATTTACAACTCAAACTGGTCATTGCTATTTCAAATTTACAAACCCGCCGACCTAAATGGCAAATATAGGGTAAACCCCGTAGTTCCTCTGAGAACTCCTTGACCGTGGTGGTTAAGCGGCCGCATATGTACACATCACCACCTAAGCTCTCCACTCAAGGTTGGGTGAGCTTTTCTTTCCCTTTACTTGCACCACATAGCACCCATGAGCCAAGGCCCAGCAAGAAAACACAATATAGCATGATATAATATCAACAATGATCATAATAATCATTCAGGACTTTCAGTCCAAAACAGATGGGTGACAGTCGCAAAAGTCACTAAGTTGGGTATAGCTCCCTTTAGCCTTGTGACGATAGGGTCACCGGGGCTTAACAGATAAGTGAACCTTTCACTAGCTTAAACAGGATAGGTGCATGATGACTAGTCACCAACATAACCTTCCTCATGACTCTAGAGTCATAACTATGGAACTTTGTTCCCTAGCCATGTGACAAGCAGTCACTTAGGCCTTTGGCCTTGGCTCTAAGTAACTAGCTTAGACTAGTCAAGCGCTTATAAGTTTCATCGACCTTAGGGTCGGTCCAGCATTAATGCCTTAGAGCCATTCAATGCTGATATCGATTAGATCTAATCTTCATTAGGCCCTGCGTTTAGGACGCTTATGCCGTCCCTGACTCTTAGCTCAGTATCCCTTACTTGTCAGTGCCATATACAAGTAAACAATATTCGCTAGCATTTATTATGCAATCCATGTCCACATTTATCAACCAACATGCCTCAATAACAATCATGTATGTAAGATACACAGGGTGCAGTTTTCTTACCTCTGATTTGAGCGAGAATGAACAAAAGAACGACCCTTCAGAACGATCTGACTTTTATTCCTTTAGTGATCACCTAGTCATAACCAAATATGGGAAACCATCAATAAAATGATTAACAAGGGTTCCCAAACCAAGATCTAGCCTCCGGGACATCAATCCCCACTAATCCGGGTAGTAGGAACAATCTCGAGGCCTAAAACCAAGTTCCCAGGGCCAAAACACTCACACAGGCTCAAACCTGTCTAAGGGCTGCGGCCCCTAACCACTCCAGGAGCAAGGGCCGTGGTGCCCTACACCTAGGGCCGCGACGCCCAGCAAAGGCAAAATCGCTCCACCTGCTTCTTCGAGCTAGGGCCACGGCCCCCAACCCAGAGCCATCCCCAAACACATTCTCCTTCATCCTAAACCTCCCAAAAACACGCCTAAACACTTCAAAATCATCAAATCAAAGTTCCAAAGCTTCCCAATGATCCAAAACCATCAAATGCCAAGGTTCAATCGAACCAAAAACTCAACGATTCACAAAATCCAATTCTAAGCTTAGAAACTCTAAAAGCTCAAAACTTAAAGCTTAAATTACCTTTGATTAGGTGGTTTCTCATCAAATCCTTCGGTCGAGAAGCTTCTAATCTTTCCTAGGATCGCTATGCCTCGATCCTCGCTTGATTCTGACTCCTAGAACTCGAGATTTCTTCGAATACGCTTCGAACGGTAAAAATGAACTAATGAGAAAGAACGAGAGGTTTTTTAACGTACGTTCTATCTGACAAGCTACTTCAAGCTTAAGTAACCTCAAATAAAACCTAGTGCTCGGGGTACCGAAAACACCCCCGGGGACATCATAGTCAAAATTCCCAGAATTTCCTCCTGATCTCAATAACTCCCAATTTATCATCAAATAACATTCTCATAACTCAATATCCAAATAAAAGACCCCCATTATGACAAAATCGCTAATCCATAATATAAGACCGTCTCATGCCGAATAACTCGAATATATCTCCATAATAATGGAATCTCATTCACAAATCACAATATGCACCCAAATATACAAATATGCCATCAACGGGCCAAATTACTAAAACACCCTAATAATCAAATGTGGACCTACATGCATGCATATAACATCATATTATAATATAATTCACATAAACATGCATATATTCATTTAATGGCCTAATTAAACAGTTATGGCCCTCCCAGGCTTCTAATCCAGCCATTAAACCGCATTAAGGATTTCAGGGCATTACAACTATCCACTCCTTACAGAAATTTTGTCCTCGAAATTTACCTGAACAGCTCGGGATACTGATCCTGCATATATGACTCTAGCTCCCAGGTCGCTTCCTCGACCTTGTTGATCCTCCACAACACCTTAACCAAAGGTATCGTCTTATTCCTGAGGACCTTATCCTTTCTGTCAAGAATCTGTACCGGTTGCTCCTCAAAGGAGAGATCTGGCTCAAGCTCCAGATCTTCATAGCTCAGAATATGATTCACATCAGATACATACCTCCGAAGAGCTGATACATGGAACACATTATGCACGGCCGACAATGCCAGTGGCAAAGCCAATCTGTAAGCCACCTGACCAATCCTCTCCAAGATCTCAAATGGACCTACAAATCTAGGGCTCAGCTTGCCCTTCTTCCCAAACCTTCTCATCCCTTTCCATGGCGAGACTCTAAGGAAGACATAGTCTCCCACTTGGAACTCCACGTTCCTACGCTTGGGATCTGCATAGCTCTTCTGCTTACTCTGAGAAGCGAGCATCCGAGCTATAATCTTCTCAATGGCCTCACTGGTCCTCTGAACTGCCTCAAGACCCAAGTATCTCCTTTCACCTGTCTCATCCCAATGAATGGGAGATCTGCACTTCCTACCATACAGCATCTCATAAGGTGCAACTCCAATGGTAGATTGATAATTGTTGTTGTAGGAGAACTCTATCAAAGGTGAAACTTTCTCCAAGATCCACCAAAGTCCAGCACACATGCCCGCAACAAGTCTTCCAATATCTGGATCGTCCTCTCAGATTGCCCATCTCTCTAAGGATGATAAGCAGTACTGAACTTTAATTGTGCCCCCATGGCCTTCTGTAAACTCCCCCAGAACTTGGAAGTAAAAGTAGGGTCCCGATCCGACACGATCGACCTAGGCGCTCCATGGAGGCGCACGATCTCTCTCACATAGAGATCTGCATACTGGTCAACTGTATATGTAGTCCTCACTGGCAAGAAGTGAGCTAACTTGGTATAGCGATCCACTATCATCAAAATAGAATCATGCTGACCAACAATCCTGGGTAAGCCCACCACAAAATCCATTGTGATGTCTTCCCACTTCCACTATGGGATTATCCAGAGGCTGCAACAACCCTGCCAGCCTCTGATGCTCAGCCTTGACTTGCTGACATGTCAAGCACTTAGCCACATACTCCACTACATCCCTCTTCATCCATGGCCACCAATACAACAATCTCACATCCTGATACATCTTCGTGGTGCCTAGATGCAAAGAGTAAGGTGTAGTATGAGATTCATCCAGAATCTCTCGCCTCAAAGCAGTGTCTAACGGAACACATATCCGCCTCTTGTGTCTTAACAAGCCTAACTCAGACACTGTATAATCTCTGGATGCTCCAGCCAGAACATCCTCTCTGATCTTGATCAGTTGTGGATCACTCAGCTGACCCTCCTTAATTCTCTCTAACAGCGTAGACTGTAGCGTAGTATTAGCCAACTGGCCCACTAGCAACTCTATACGGACTCTGGTCATATCATCTGCTAACTCTCTGGATATCAGCCTCATACCATGAATCTGTCCCGGACCCTTCCGGCTTAAAGCATCAGCTACCACGTTGGCTTTTCCCGGATGATACAGAATCTCACAATCATAATCTTTTACTAACTCTAGCCAACGCCTTTGTCTCATGTTTAAATCTTTCTGAGTGAAGAAGTATTTCAGGCTCTTGTGGTCTGTATAGATCTCACACTTCTCTCCATAAAGATAATGCCTCCATATCTTTAAAGCAAAGACCACAGCCGCCAACTCTAAATCATGAGTGGGATATCTCTTTTCATACTCCTTCAAATGACGAGAAGCATAAGCAATTACCTTATCTGATTGCATCAGAACACAGCCCAAACCCTGATGAGAAGCATCACAATAAATCACAATCTTCTCCTGATCTGTCGGAAGACTCAGAATCCGAGATGTAATCAATCTCTACTTCAGTTCCTGGAAGCTGTTCTCACATTTATCTGACCACACAAATTTATGTCTCTTGCGTGTCAGCTCAATCAAGGCAGTAGCAATCTTTGAGAACCCTTCCACGAAACGCCTATAGTAACATGCCAATCCAAGGAAACTTCTAACCTCATAAGCATTCTTTGGCCTTGGCCAATCTCTGACTGCTTCAATCTTCGCTGGATCTACCTTAATCCCCTCCTTACTGACAATGTGCCTAAGAAAGGATACTTGAGATAACCATAACTCACATTTCTTGAATTTTGCAAACAATCTGTGTTCCCTCAGTCTCTGTAGGACCAACCTCAGATGCTGCTCATGCTCTGACTCAGACTGAGAATATACCAGAATATCATCGATGAAGACGATCACAAATTGGTGCAGATAATCCTTGAACACTTTGTTCATCAGATCCATAAAAGCAGCAGGGGCATTAGTCAATCCAAATGACATGACTAAGAACTCATAATGCCCATACCTGGTACGAAAAGTAGTCTTCGGTATGTCTCCATCCTTGACCCTCAACTGATGATAACCAGAACGAAGGTCGATCTTTGAGAATACCTTCTTACGTTGCAACTGATCAAACAGATCATCTATCCTTGGTAAAGGATACTTGTTCTTAATTATCAGCTTATTCAGTTCTCTGTAATCAATACACATTCTCAGGGAACCATCTTTCTTCATTACAAACAGAACTAGCGCACCCCAAGGTGAGAAGCTAGGTCTGCTAAAACCCAAATCCAACAGTTCTTGCAACTTTACTTTTAATTCTTTCAACTCAGCTGGGACCATTCTGTACGGTGCTCTAGACACTGGCTCTGTCCCTGGTGCCAGTTCTATAATGAACTCAATCTCCATGTGCGGTGGCAACCCTGGCAAATCTTCTGGAAACACATCCAGAAACTCACAAACAAGTCTAGTATCTTCTGGTCTCACTGGCACGACCTAAGTGGTATCAACCACACTAGCTAAGAATCTAATACAACCTCCTTGCAATAGATCCCTTGCCCTCAATACAGAAATCATAGGTATGCGAGGTCCATGCACAGTACCAACAAACATAAAAGGATCCTCACCTTTAGGCTCAAAGGTGACCATCTTCCTTCTACAATCAATGGTTGCCTCATACTTTGCCAACTAATCCATACCCAATATCATATCGAAGTCAGTCATAACCAACTCTATCAAATCCACTGATAACTCTCTGCCCTCTACTGTCACTGGCAATGATCTGAGCCATCTCCTGGATACCACTAACTCTCCAGTGGGTAACAGAGTTCCAAACCCCACATCATAAAAACCACAGGGTCTACACAGTCTATCAATAATACTACTAGCAACAAAGGAATGTGTAGCACCAGAATCACTCAATACATTATAAGGGGTTCCAGCACTAAGAAGCTGAACTGTAACTACTGAGGGAGAAGCCTCCGCTTCTGCTTGTGTCAATGCGAACACTCGAGCTGGGGCCGAGCAGTCTGCTTTCTTGGGTTCTTCTTTTCTTGCCTTAGGGCAATCCTTTTTAAGATGACCCACTGCTCCACATGAGAAGCAGGCCCTTGCCCTACACTCTCCCAAATGATGCCTCTTGCATCTAAGGCACTCAGGATAAGACTTCCAGGTTTAACTACCTCCTGGACGACCCATAGAAATACCACGGGGCCGCCTATCAGGACCTAGAACTGGGAAGGTGTCAGGAACCTCCTCTTCTGCTCACTGGGGCCTCCACCCCTACCAGAACCCACAAATGGAGGACCTGTCCTCCTGAAATCCTTTCTGACTGCACTATCACGCCAGATCCTATTCTCTGCACTCTCAGCTGTGAGTGCTCTCTCAACCACCTGTGCATAGGTAATAACCCCAGCCACAGTGGCGATACGTACATCACGGGCTAATCTGGGTTGTAGCCCCTGCAAAAATCTCTCTCTTCTGGTCCCATCAGTGGGCACTAGCTCCATGGAAAATTTTGCCAAACGATCAAGCTTTAAGGCATACTAAGTAACTGACAAATTTCCCTAAAGTAGCCTAATGAACTCCTCGACCTTCGCCGCCCTAATAGCATCATTGCAATATTTCTCATTAAATAGAGTTTGAAACTCTTCCCAACTAAGGGAGTTTACATTCTTGGTCTGGGTAATAACCTCCCACCAAATTCGGGCATCCTCCCGAAACATATAAGTGGCACAGGCCACCCTCTCATTACTAGATACACTCATGAAATCAAGGATAGTGGTAATCATACTCATCCACTGCTCTGCCTTGGCAGGATCTGCACTGCCTTCAAATATAGGAGGTTGCTGCTTCCGGAACCTTTCATAAAGAGGCTCCCATTTGTTTCCAACCTCAGGCAGATGCTCTGCTACTGGCACCGACACAGGAGGTGCCTCTGATACACTGGCCACTGCAGGCACTTGCTGTTGTCTCAGGAGACGAAGCTCTTCTCCCTGTCTCAACACTGTTGCCTGCAGATCACTGATTATCTGCTGCCAGTTTACAAGAGTTGGCTGTGGAATATGTGACTGGTCATTTTCCTGACCCTGACTATTATTATTCTTGCCTTGATCACTCTGGCCAGCTGAAGTATCTGTCTGTCCTTGATGCATTCTTATCACTATTACCTTGCTGAAACATTGATCAATCCGACTAGTCAGGTAGTAATAACTAAACCTCTTTCCGCCTTACAGTCCAAGAACAAGCAGACAATTCTCATATTCCACAATCATACAATTATACAGGCACTTAGCATGTATCACATAATAATTCATCAAGAACAATACTAATAAGTATGTTCCAGCAATCTCAGTACAAATTAGCACACATTTGCTGATGATATAATATTTTAGGGCACAGGTTTAACATGGTGTCTCATGCATACAGGTAAAGCATATATACTATTTTTAAGCAGTTATACATATAACTACATAAATAGTTACCAAACCATGAGTCGAGCTTGACTTCAGTGATGTGTGTACATGCCCAGCCAGTCTACAGGAACCCTAACCTTGGCATGCTCTGATACCAAGTTGTAACGCCCTGGTTACCACAGAACAGTTACAGTGAACGGTGAACCAGAAATTTGACCCGCTACCCGCGTCCTTTGGTTAAAAACGTGCATCTAAGTGTTATTAACAGGCTAAGGTGAAAAACCAATAAAGGAAAGGATATATTTTATTAAATACATAAAATTGTTCATGGGCCCATAAAAACTTTTACAAGTTATTTATAACTCAAACTGGTCATTACTATTTCAAATTTACAAACCCGCCGACCTAAATGGCAAAAATAAGGTAAACCCCCTAGTTCCTCTGAGAACTCCTTGGCCGTGGTGGTCAAGCGGCCACATATGTACACATCACCACCTAAGCTCTCCACTCAAGGTTGGGTGAGCTTTTCTTTCCCTTTACCTGCACCACATAGCACCCATGAGCCAAGGCCCAGCAAGAAAACACAATATAGCATGATATAATATCAACAATGATCATAATAATCATTCAGGACTTTCATTCCAAAACACATGGGTGACAGTCGCAAAAAGTCACTAAGTTAGGTATAGCTCCCTTTAGCCTTGTGACAATAGGGTCACCGGGGCTTAACAGATAAGTGAACCTTTCACTAGCTTAAACAGGATAGGTGCATGATGACTAGTCACCAACATAACCTTCCTCATGACTCTAGAGTCATAACTATGGAACTCTGTTCCCTAGCCATGTGACAAGCAGTCACCTAGGCCTTTGGCCTTGGCTCTGAGTAACTAGCTTAGACTAGTCAAGCGCTTATAAGTTTCATCGACCTTAGGGTCAATCCAGCATTAATGCCTTAGAGCCATTCAATGCTGATATCGATTAGATCTAATCTTCATTCGGCCCTGCGTTCAGGACGCTTATGCCGTTTCTGACTCTTAGGTCAGTATCCCTGACTAGTCAGTTCCATATACAAGTAAACAACATTCGCTAGCATTTATTATGCAATCCATGTCCACATTTATCAACCAACATGCCTCAATAACAATCATGCATGTCACATACACAGGGTGCAGTTTTCTTACCTCTGATTCGAGCGAGAATTAACTAAAGAACGACCCTTCAGAACGATCTGACTTTTAGTCCTTTAGCGGTCACCTAGTCATAACCAAATATGGGACACCATCAATAAAATGATTAACAAGGGTTCCTAAACCAAGATCTAGCCTCAAGGACATCAATCCCCACTATTCCGGGTAGTAGGAACAATCCCGAGGCCTAAAACCAAGTTCCCGGGGCCAAACACTCAAACGGGCTCAAACCTGTCCAAGGGCAGCGGCCCTAACACCTTGGGCCGCGGCCCCTAGCCACTCCAGGAGCAAGGGCCGCGGCACCCTACACCTAGGGCTGCGGCGCCCAGGAAAGGAAAAATCGCTCCATCTGCCTCTTCGAGCTAGGGCCGCGGCCCCAACCCAGAGCCATCCCCAAACACGTTCTACTTCATCCCAAACCTCCCAAAAACATGCCTAAACACTTCCAAATCATCAAATCAAAGTTCCCAAGCTTCCCAATGATCCAAAACCATCAAATTCCAAGGTTCAATCGAACCAAAAACTCAACGATTCACAAAATCCAATTTTAAGCTTAGAAACTCTAAAAAATCAAAACTTAAAACTTAAATTACCTTTGATTAGGTGGTTTCTCATCAAATCCTTCGGTCAAGAAGCTTCTAATCTTTCCTAGGATCGCTATGCCTCGATCCTCACTTGATTCCGACTCCTAGAACTCGAGATTTCTTCGAATACGCTTCGAACGGTAAAAATGAACTAATGGGAAAGAACGAGAGGTTTTCTAACGTACGTTCTGTCTTATAAGCTACTTCAAGCTTAAGTAACCTCAAATAAAACCTAGTGCTCGGGGTACCAAAAACACCCCCGGGGACATTATAGTCAAAATTCCCATAATTTCCTCCTGATCTCAATAACTCCCAATTTATCATCAAATAACATTCTCATAACTCAATATCCCAATAAAAGACCCCCTTTATGACAAAACCGCTAATCCATAATATAAGACCGTCTCATGCCGAATAGCTCGAATATATCTCCATAATAATGGAATCTCATTCACAAATCACAATATGCACCCAAATATACAAATATGCCATCTACGGGCCAAATTACCAAAACACCCTAATAATCAAATGTGGACCCACATGCATGCATATAACATCATATTATAATATAATTCACATAAACATGCATATATTCATTTAATGGCCTAATTAAACAGTTATGGCCCTCCCGGCCTACTAATCCATCCATTAAACCGCATTAAGGATTTCAGGGCATTACAAAAATCGTGTCTATATTGTTTGTTTTCTCTGGTATTTTTGTTTAATTGCTCTTCATTTCTATGTTGACGAAAAACAACATCAACACTAGTCCCTTAGCAAAACAACTAATAAAAACTACTATAGAAGCTCGGTGACTGATAACGGAAGCTGAGTGAATATCCTTTATAAAGCCACTCTAGAAAAGAAAAGGACTCGCGCTTCGTAATCTGAAAGCATGTGCTACAACATTGTACGATTTTTCAGGATAAGGGATTTCCTATATGGGATCCATCGAACTTCCTGTGACCTTGGGAAACTATTTAGTCTCAATAACCAAGATGATGAAGTTTGTTGTGGTGGACCTCCCATCAGCCTACGACGTATTGCTTGGGAGACCCGCCCTAGTTGGGGCGGGGGCAGTATCGTCCGTTAGGCATTTGGCCATCAAGTTCCCGACTTCTAGTGGCATCGGGACGTTGAAGGGGGACCAACTTGTGGGAAGAGAATGCTATAGCATCTCCATAAGGGGAAAGAAGCAAAAAAGTGCACAAACACTTGTAATTATTCAGAACAAGGATGGGACGGTCTTCGAGATAGATGAAGTGATCAACCCCAGGATAGAAGAAAGGGCTGACCTCAAACCTCTGGAGGAGCTCGAGGAGGTCAAGCTCAAAGAACTCGATCCCACAAAAACGGTGAAGGTGGGTAAGAATCTTTCAAAAGAAGTGAAATAGCAATTAATCGGCTTTTTAAAAGAAAACCAGGATGTGTTCGCATGATCACACTCAGACATGGTTGGAATCAATCCGAATGTCATGAGCCATGCGCTTAACATTGACAAAATCTTCCCCCCAAAGCAGCAAAAGAAAAGACTCCTAACTGATGATAGAAAGAAGGCTCTCAAGGAAGAAGTCGACAGGTTAAAGGCAAATCGATTCATACGAGATGCCTTTTCTCCTGATTGGATTGCCAATCCAGTGTTGGTCCCGAAGCCCAACAGTAAATGGCGAACCTGTATCGATACTCAGACCTTAACAAGGCATGTCCAAAAGATTGTTTCCCCTACCTTGGATAGATCAGCTCGTAGATGCCACTACAGGTCACAACATTATGTCATTCATGGATGCTTATTCTGGATACAACTAGATCGCCATGCATCCGCTAGACCAAGAGCATATGAGCTTTGTAACCGATAAGGGGTTGTACTGCTACAATGTCATGCCTTTCGGGCTTTAAAACCCTGGAGCCACATACCAAAGGCTAGTGAACAGATTTTTTTCCGAGCAGATAGGGAATAACATGGAAGTTTATGTTGATGACATGCTTGACAAGTCCAAACATAACAATAACCATGTGGATGATCTCGGTGAATGCTTTACTGTACTTCGAAAGTATAACATGAAACTTAACCCACAAGAGGGCTCTTTCGGAGGGTCTTCGGGAAAGTTTATGGGATTTATAGTAAATGCACCATGAATAGAGGTTCATCCAGACAAGATCAAGGCATTGATTGATATGCCCTCACCTCAAAAGCATAAGGATGTCCAGAGCTTAACTTGATGGATGGCAGCCCTAAGTAGGCTTATTTCAAAATCTACATACCGATGTCTTCCCCTTTTCAACCTTTTGAGAGGAGGCAAAAAATTGGACTGGTCAGAGGAGTGCGAGCTTGCATTCCAAAACCTAAAGAAGCACCTCACCGAGCCACCAATCTTGTCAAAACCTATCATGGGAGAAGTCTTGTATTTATACCTCGCTACAACTGAGCACGCCATTAGTGTCGTGCTCGTCTGAAAGGAGTAAAAGGTACAAAAACCAGCGTACTATGTCAATAAAAGGCTACTATCGGCAAAATCGAGGTACCCGTTGATGGAAAAACTGGCTCTAAGCCTGATCCATTCATCTCGAAAGCTCCGACCTTATTTCCAAGCACACCCTATTTATGTGCTAATTGACCAACCACTACGACAAGTTTTATCTAAACCAGAAGCTTCTGGAAGGGTGTTAAAGTGGGTTGTCGAACTCGAACAATTCGAGATCACATACCACCCAAGAATGACCATCAAGGGATAGGCCCTGGCATATTTCATTGTTGAGTGTACTGGAGTATCTAACGATGAAGTTGTAACCCCAGCCCACGAGCTGTGGAAACTTTACATCGACGGATCCTCCAAAGAAAAATGGATCGGGGGCAGGCATTATACTGATCACCCCAGCAGGAAATCGATTCCACTCTGCTTTAAGGTTCAACTTCGAAGCGTCAAATAACAAGGTTGAATATGAAGCATTACTAGCAGGACTTCGAATAGCCAAGGAACTCAAAGAAAAGGCTATACACTGCTATAGTGACTCACAATTGGTGGTCAACCAAGTTTTAAGGGAATATCAGGCTCATGGAGTAAAAATGGTTGCGTACCTAGAGAAAGCCAAAGCTGCTCTCGGACAGTTCGAATTCTACGCTATAGAACAAGTTCCCCGAGAACAAAATTCGAATGCAGACGCATTGGCCAGGCTTGCTACCACTAGTGAGGCCGATACATTGAATGTGGTCTCGGTAGAATTTCTATCAACCCCCAGTATCAACGAGCCTGACGAAGAAGTCGCATGCATGATCGATTCTCAACCTACCTGGATGATCGCATTAGCCGATTACCTCGAAACCGGAATTCTCCCAACAGAACAGAACGAGGCTCAGAAACTGATGTATCAGATCCCGAGGTATACTATTGTTGAAGGAAGCCTGTATCGAAGAGGGTATTCTATGCCATTACTCTGATGTGTAACTCCACCCGAGGCAAAGAAGATTCTGGAAGAAATTCATGAAGGATTTTATGGAGATCACACCAGAATCGAACTTATAAGCTCGTTACCAACTGGCAAAGGTGGAGTAAAGTAAGTTGTGGTCGCGGTCGATTATTTCACAAAATGGACCGAGGCCGAACCCCTGGCCACGATTACCTCGAAAAAAATTTTAGACTTTGTGGTAAAGAATATCATTTGTCGATATGGGATGCCCAGGAAGGTAGTGTCAGAAAATGGTACCCTGTTCGACAGTGACCTGTTCACCCATTTCTACGAGAAGAATGGGATAATAAAAAGCTTCTCCTCCGTCGCCCATCCCCAATCAAATTTCTAGGTCGAAGCAGTCAACAAAACCCTAAAAGGCTCCATAAAGAAAAGGTTAGAGGAGGCTAAGGGGAGGTGGCCCGAGGAGTTACCTCAGGTTTTGTGGGCTTATCAAACCACAACTTGAACTTCAATAGGGCATACTCCCTTCTCCCAAGCGTATGGATGCGAGGTCATGTTGCCGATTGAAGTCAAAATACCCACAATACGGAGCCATGCCTACAATCAGGCCTCAAACCAATCTCTGCTCGAAGAAAGTCTAGACCTCATTAAAGAAAGACAAGATGAATCTTAGTTGAAAAATGTTGTATACCAGTAATGAGCTACCAGATATTTCAACAAGAAGGTTCGAGATAGGAATTTTGGATTGGGAGACCTGGTCTTACGACGTGTGTTTCTGGCTACACGAGACCCGTCTGCTGGAGTACTCGGACCTAACTGGGAAGGACCTTACCAGATCGAGTCTATCATCCGGCCTGGGGTATATAAATTAGCGAGACTAAACAGAGAGTTAGTGTCGCGAGCTTGGAATGGTGAACATCTATGACCTTATTGTCAATAATGTACGAAGGGTGTTTTGTTGTAACCAAGCTTGTTTATTTTTTAGACTTTTTGTTAATAACGTGTTAAACTTTGCTCAATAAGTTATTTTCTTTATTCTATGTTGTATTTTTTGCAAACTCTCTTAATTCAATAACCTATGGTCGCACTCATAGGATATTAAGGGGGCATCAGTGGTATACAATCATACCATAAGTTTGAAAAAATAAATAACATAGAGTAAGAATGTCTGGATCATCAATCCAACATGAAAAGTTTCAAATATACACGTAAAAAAATGTGTGGATCATTTACCCGACATAGAAGTTATAAGTGTATATGCGAGCCAAAAATGCCTGGACTTAACACGGCATTAAAACTAAGTGTATGGAGTAATAACCAAACACTCTAGCTGAAGTTGTCTGGATATAACCAGATCCGCAAACTAAGATAATCTGGACATAACCAGATTATAAAAATTATAAGTGTATGGATTAATAACCAAACATGCGAGCTAAAGTTGTCTGGATATAACCAGATTCGCGAGCTAAAATAGTCTGGTCATAACCAGACTATAAAAATTATAAGTGTATGGATTACTAACCAGACACGAGCTAAATAAGTTTGGAACAAACCAGCTAAAACTAATCGACAGAAAATTGGAATGTAAATAAACCTACTTCGAATTAAGTCGAGTCCGAGGCTGGAAAATTTTGCAAAAATTAGTTTCGACCTCATAACCTTGAGGAGCAACTCGAGGATGAGAAAAGGGGACTAGAAGAGAAAAATATACCTAAATTACTAAGATTACATGCCATATAAGTACTTTTGAGTGCATGGTAAAAGTAAATTCCGACCTTGACAATAACGAGGTCAGACATGGATATATCGAGTAAATTGTGCATGAATGCATTGAAACTTGAGCTTAAATCCAACAGTGTATTTGTACGAATAAACAAACATAAAAGCAAGCCTTCAGTATAACACGCTTGAAATATTTCGACCAAGAAATGTAAAGAAAAAATATTAAAGAAAAAGCTTAATGTAAAATCAAATGCATAAAAAATTTCGAACCAGAAAATTGCATGCATAAAGAATAAAATTACTGTTTAAATAATAATAAAATATCCCTAGAAAGATCTATGCATTGTCATGGCCCCAAGGGCATATATATATATATAAGAAGGGGTATTACGAAAATCTTAATGGGACGCAACCCATGACCTCGCTTTTATAAAGCAGGCACATCCTCATCAGCAGCACCAGACTTCTCCGCTACCTCCTCTGCCTCGTCCCTGACATCCTCCTCGTCAAGCCGAGCTTGCCACCTCTTAAGGAATCCTTCTACAAGGTTGTCCAGAAAGCTGGTGTCGAGATCAACGTTATTGGCCCAAATTCGGTACATGGCCATATATCAACAGCATGATGCTTATTCTGTTTAAACTCCTCGAGGAGGCAAGCCTTCTCACCCTCAATTATATCAAAGGTGGCATTCTTTTCCTCCTCGAGCTTGGCATTCATCTCTTCAAGCTCCTTGATTCTGGAGTCTCGCTCCTTGATTTCAGAATCCTTAGCCTCTAGTTTTGGCTTGTGCTCAGACATTGTCGACTTATCAGCCTTAAGCTCGTCTGTGAGCTTTAATTGGAGATTCTTCGCCTCCTGAGCATAGGCCCGACTCGAGTAAATATCATTGTTCAACTTAAAATTCAGTTGAGCAAACACATCGAAAGCTTGTACACATAAATAAAAATGGGTTATTAAACATACAGGATCAGTTCGTATAAGCAGTGCTACAAAATAAAATGATTTACCGAGGTGAAGAGCTCGTTGCCCTTGTCATAGAGGATGTTGTCATCTCGACAGGAGGTGAGGAACTACCAAAGAGAGGCGCCAAGGTTGCTGAAACTTTGGCCAACTCGGGATAATACATCCGAACCCAGACTGGCTTCGTGTGTCCCCGCAGCGTTGTCGATCACATACTCAGGGGCGTGGGTTGAAACCGACAACAAGCGTTCCCGTGTGGGAACCTGCTTCTTTGGATCAGGAGCAGTCTGTTGAAAAGTTTGGATTGCAGGAGGAGGCAGGGGAAGCGAGATCTCGGTGGATACTCTGACCTCAGGGTTTGGATCAGCAGGTTGGCTCAGGCCATGAGTGTCCGAGGCAGGAGGTGTTACCTCGGATTTTTTTCAAAATTTTGGAGGGGCGCCCCGCTCTCTGCGATTCCCTCGGGCGTTTTCTTTGCTTAGCTCCTTAGGGAAATTGAGCATGTTATCTAAATCATACTCCATGTCACCTGCACATACACAATTTACACATTAATGATTGAGCCTAAACATAAAAAAGGAACAAGGAAAAAGTCAAAAGAAACCTAACTGGTACTCTCCCCTGAGCTTGTGCTCGGCGACCAAGTAATCCCCCTATCCTCAGAGGATGCTGGGGGAGTCCCTTCCCTATATGTGGGGGATAGCCTCGAAAGGTCTCTATAGACATTGGTCCAATATTGAACAGTGAACCCATCCCAAACTTCGTTTAAACTATACATAGTTTGGAATTTGCCTAACCAGCTATCAAACTTATGAACCCTCTCATCTACCCAAGACCAAGCATGGAAGTTGTCCCCAGGATCCGAGAATAGGATCAAAGTGTCAGGTTTGTGTTTAAGCAAGGAAGGAGACCACATGGCAAAGCTAAGTATAACTTTACCTCCACCGCCCGAGCTTGAGGCCTCGTCTTGGGCTTCATTCCCCTAGGTGGGCTTGTCGTGACGGTGAGCCACAGAGGGACGGGCCTGTGAGCATGACGACCTCCGTCTCGGGGGGAGCTCCTTAGGGGGAAGTGTCACATGCTCCCACTTGAAGTACTTCTGGTAGGTAGTGTCGTCTGTCGACTGGTCTTGCTCCAAGAGACCACAGGCTCAGAGCCCTTCTTCATGGAGAAGATAGGATAGGGAGCGCCGACCATACGGCAGTAGGAGCAGAGATGCCTTGTGCTCCACCATTGACTATGAAGGAGTGGGACGTTGATAGTTGGCTGAAGTAATGGATGCGTGTTATTATTTTGAGCCCATTCATTAAATGAACAAGAAAGGAATAAGTATGAGTACGTACAGATACGCTAGAATGAGTTGAATTTGGAGGGAGCAAGGCCAATCATCCAGAAGAAGGTCAGCTTGATGTTTGGAGGATGGTTTGTCATATCCTGGAAGTTCTTCTTCTCCTTCAGATAGCTCGAAAAGTAGTAGAAGCCATCCCCTCCCCGGCTTGAAATGGGTTGCTTTTCAGACAAAAGAGATACAGAATCTCTTGTGGTGAGGGTCCTACCCACTTCAGCTCGAGGTACAGGGACTTGAGGGCAGTCAGAACCCTATAAGAATTGGTTTGGAGATGGAATGGGGCGAGCCCAAAAAAATCTAGAAAATCCTTAAAAAAGGATTTCAAGGGCAGTAGGGCCCCTGTCTTCATATGCTCGCGACTCCAGGACGCGAGCTTAATCTTGCTGTCGGGTTTCCCAACATTCAGGGCGTAGCAGCTCCACTCGTTCGAAGTTTTAGGTCGACACATCAGCGTGCCAGAGAGCTTCAGGCCATGGCGAGCTAGAATGTAAAAAAATTGGCTCGTTGAGGTGATCGAGCTCTAATAATGTTCTGCCTCGAAATAACTCTCTTGCAGGGTTGGAATAGATTCCGCTCGAGAAGTAGAAGGGCGATCTGAAGGGTCCTCCATCAGCGAATAGGAAAGTGCACTAGGCTCGTAAGCAACTGTGACTTTCAGTTTTGGATCGAGCGGGATAGGTCTTATCTCGGGGCCCGGATCTGGATAAATCCCGACCTAGAGTTTTTTCCTTTTTCTTTCCTCAACCTCGTCAATCTGACGTCGGAAATGGGCTTGGATGTCCTCTTGTACGCACCTCATGTGGTGCTCGTGTATCAGTCGCTGGTTCTGAGTGAAGGGAGACTCTGGACTGGGAGTTGATGGAGAATAAAGAATTGTGAGCACTGACCCCCACCGATTCTCAGAGTTCTGCAACATCTAGCAAGAAAGAAAAGGGTGAGGGCTAGGAATACAAGAAATCAAAGTATATTTTTAGTGATTCGAGCTTGAAGACCCGAGATCACGGAGTAAGCTCGATCGAGATCGAGGTCTCGAAAGGACAGATCGAATTCGAAGTGGAACCTCGAACTATTGTAAAGTTCAGGCTTCGAGCGTGTACTTGACGCAAGAATGGGAAAGTGTGGATTCATTTTAAGAATCCTGGATTTTCAGGGGAAAATTTAATGGTTACCCAAAAAGGTGATAATTTTGGGATTTGTACAATTAAAACCCCTAGTTCATAACCCCATTTCTTGGCTTACACGATACATTACCAATAATCTGAAAAACCCTATGTCTGTATTTTTTACACTAAATCTAGGTTTCAGAACTGTGTTATTAGAAAAAAAAACTTTGAATTGAAAGTTTATGAAGTATCAGTTAAACAATGTGGTTGAGACTACTAATATCCTTATACGACTAGTGAAAAACTAGTAAACATACTCGCAGTGCAAGAGAAACACAAAAAATGCACGAAGAAATAAAAATACGAGAGTCAAGAACATGAAACTTACACACAGTGGCTTGCGGATACAGTGAGATCGATGACTGTAGGAGCGGTTGCAAGGAAGCTCTCACAGAGTTGAACATTCCAAGGTTTTTGTGTCTTCTCGGTTTAGAGAACATGCAAAACAAAAAGAAAAAAAGATATTTTCAGCTCTGGTTCGTCTTTATTTCTCTCTGAAAGTAAGATGATGAAAGTGAAGAGGAGGAAGATGATGCAACTATATATATATATGTCCCAAAAGAAGGCCAAGGGTCGGGCTAATCTGGGCCTTTTGCTGGATTTGGTATTCGATAAGACGGTCGGGTGCAAATGTGATGATGGCGGCAAAAAGCTTAAATGTGAAAAGACGTGGGTGTGTTGAAAAAAGTACTCGAGTACTCTGATTAAGCAACTCGTGGCTGACACGTGTCCATATTCGAGTGTGGTAGGTGGGTCAATTTTCGAAAGAGGCAGTTCAAAAGTTTCCTTCTCATAGGATTCGAAATGATACTTTTGAGGGGGCAAAATGTTACACCCAAATTTCGAGAATGGAGATTTTCGATCTCAAAATTCAGGCTCGTAAGATGTAAGCTCGAAATAAGCATACTTGTCATGTAAATTAGCCTTAATGAGAAAGTCAGGGACAATCTCGCTAAGCAGTAAAAGCAATGACATCAAAATTGGTGAGCTCGGAAACTACGTGGTCTCGAAGGAGTTCTGAGATTATAAGTCAGAATCAAAGCCACAATGACAATAGTTCAACACTTGTATAAATCTCCTACCATCAGACAATATGGTTCAAGCCCGAGCATTGAGAGCTCAGAGAGGATGATCTCGATAACATCACTTGTTGAGAATATAGGCGAACCGAGGTGTCGAGCTCGAAATGGGTGAACGGTCTTGAAGGCATGAAAGTCTAATGTCCCAGCTCGTAAGTTGTGAGTGAATGTGTTTATTGTTTTAAAATCCCTATGTTTAAGGGATTAGGTGTAATATGTTATTAAATCCCAAATATCATGGGATATATATGCGTTCGTAGTAACTGTATGCATTTAATTGTATTTATTTTAATTGATTTGTATCATTACTCCCCGAAATCTCCGAGAAGATATTCGCTGAACCACTCTATAAATAGAGTGGAACAGTTCATTTGTAAGGACGAAAAACTGGTATTGGGAAGACTCTGTAAAATTGCTTCCAAAAAGCTTTGAGAGAATTCCAACAAGTGAATAACATAGACTCATGGACTAGGCAGATTTTAAGTGCTGGACCACGTAAAAAATCGTGTTTATATTGTTTGTTTCCTCTGGTATTTTTGTTTAATTGCTCTTCATTTCTAAGTTGACGAAAAATGGCGTCAACACTAGTTCCTTAGCAAAACAACTAATAAAAACTAAAAACATAAACAAATAAAACATAAGCAATGGTTTTGTCGAAAGCATTTGTTGTCTCAAAAATTTAACAAACAAATCATTCAAAGGAAAACTCCAAATTCCACATTCTTCATAATTTCAACTCAATGCCCAGTCAATGCTTAAACTCAATTTTTTATGATTATTCACAATCAAACTTTCCAACTCACATGCACCCGAATCAATTTATACATGCCAAAATATGTTTCAAAGTCTCTTGTACAGAAAATATTTATAATGAAAAGCATCCACTCCATAGACATTAATCTATTATTCTCCACTAATATAAACACACATGATCAAGAATCAAAATGTCTTTAAGAGCTTGTAATGTAAGGCTAAGGTTAAAGGCTGATAGAAAAAGTATATTTAAGCTTAAATCACACCATTGCCTATATTTATTCTATTCTCCAAACCTTCCACAAATTTCCCATACATTTCAAAATTACATAATCTTTCCCTTTTCTTCTTTCCACATTGATCTTACTATTGTTATGATTGGTTTTATACAAAAAGATAAGTGTTAAAATACAAGCTAGGTATAAACACTTAGTGAATTTTACATAATGAAGATGTGAAATTTGAGCTTCAATTGTAGGCACTTTAAAAATGCATTTTTGGGTCCAAAGTGATGCATTGAGGTAGCTAACGGTTCCCAAAAATTTGGGTAGCATTTTTGGAGCAATTTTAGGACCTTTGGAAGTGTCCAAAAATAGAGAGGGTGGCGATGCGTCCCCACCCAGGTGGCGTAGCATCGCTTGATGCTTAGGGTTTCAAAAAACCCTAGCAGGCAACACGTCGCCTACAGGAGTTCGTACAAGTTACGTAAATTGCTCTAAATGATGTGCTTTACAAGTCTAATCCTATTGGTTAGACCTAATGATGGTGCCTACTCTAAAAAAGGGTCAAAATAGTTTTGGAAGGCTAGACCACTCTCTCCAATCTCTCTCCACCTTTTTCCTATCTCTCTCTCTCTAGCTCCAAGAATCTCAAGATTTCTCCTAGAACTCACAAAGAAAGTGCCTGACTTTGTGATTTTAAGGCTTGTTCAGTCTTAATCCTCATTTCCTCCTAGATAAGGCCTCAAGTGAGTAATAGGATAGCGTTAAGAAACATGTATAAGTCTTGGTTTTGTGGTCTTGCTTTGTTCTAAGGATTTGCTCAAGGTGGTTGTTCTACAAGGGTTTTGAAGGTTCATCAAGGTTGAAGAAGATCATTCACCATCTTGGGTTTGCATAATCTTTCTCAATCTTTATTTAGTCTCTATTAATCCAATTTTTGTTTAGATTCTAAATATTGAGGTGGTGTTATCTCACTCTCCCCCAACATTCTAATACTCTGTAATATGATATAACATATCATGGAAGATTCTAAGTCTTTTTTGGCATTGAAATTCATGACTCAAGACTTTGTAAGATTGAATAGGTTTGATGGGGCTAACTTTGTTCGTTGGCAACACAAGATTGGATTCTTGCTCACTACTTTGAAGGTTTTCTACATCTTGGACAAAGACCTAAAAGCCTTGGGAAGAATGATGATACTCAAGAAATTGTCAAAGAGAGGAAGAAACATGAAGAAGATGAATTGATATGTAGGGGTCACTTCCTCAATACTCTTTCGGATAGGCTCAATGATCTATATGCCAACACCAAGGAGATTTGGGAGGCCTTGGAAAAGAAATACAAAGCGGAAGAAGAATGTACAAAGAAATTCCTTATTACTCAATATATGGAATTTAAGTTTCATGATAAAAACCTCTTCTCCCTCAAATTCATGAGCTGCAAATTGTTGTGAATAAATTGTCTACACTCAATATTGTATTGCCAGAACAATTCCTTGTTGGTGCCATTATAGCCAAGTTACCTATTTCTTGGAGAGGCTATAGGAAGAAAATTATCCATAGGAATGAGGAGATTTCATTGGAGGAAATTCTTAAACACTCGAGAATTGAGGAGGAATCTCGTTCTAGAGATAAGAATGAGGAGCAGTCTAATGGAGAGACTTCCAAGGCCAATGCAGTGGCTAACCCTCCTAACAAAGGCAAAGGAATTGGTAAGAACAAGGGCAAGGGTCAAAAACCCTTGGGGCCCAAGAAGAATGAGGGACAATTCTAAATTTCCAAGGGACCGTGCTTTATGTGTAGCAAGCATGGCCACTTTGCTAGAGATTGTAGGTTCAAGAGGAACCAAAACAATGAGGAAAAACTAAATTCAACCTAAGATGAGCTAGTGGCAACACTAGGTGAAGTTAATGCCATTCACAAAAAGGTGAGTGGGTGGTGGTATGATACTTGTGCCACCATTCATGTTACCTATGACAGAACTCTTTTCAAGACCTTTGAATCTTCAAAGGAAGGGCATGAGATACAAATGGGCAACGAGAAAAGGTCCAAGGTTGAAGGCAAAGAAACTATTGATTTGTTCTTCACATCCGGCAAGAAGGTTCTACTCACCAATGTTTTGTCTGTACCGGAAATGAGTAGAAACCTTGTGGGTGGCAATTTTCTTGGCAAACCGGGAATCAAGGTTGTGATAGATTTCGACAAGCTTATTTTGTCTAAAAATAATATTTTTGTGGGAAAGGGATATGCTTGTGATGGCATGTTCAAACTTTGTACATCTAATGACAATGTGAACAATAAAGTTTCTTCTTATTATTATTATATGCTTGACTCAAATTCTATTAATTAGTGGCATGTTAGACTTTCACATATAGGATTTAGCACAATTAAAATAGCTATCAAATGTGGATTAATTGATTGTGATAATGTTGAGCATGATAAATGTGAACAATGTGTTAAATCTAAAATGGTAAAAAAAACATTTTCCAAGAGTTAAAAGAAACTCTAAGTTGTTAGACTTGATACATAGTGACTTATGTGAACTCAATGGAATGTTGACTAGAGGCGGAAGTAGATATTTTATTACTTTCATTGATGATTGCTCTAGGTTCACATATGTATATTTGTTTAAGAATAAAGATGAAGCATTTGATGTGTTTAGAGTTTATAAAGTGCAAGTTGAAAATCAACTTGAAATAAAAATTAAAGTGCTTAGAAGTGATAAGGGTTGGAAATATTTTTCAAATGAATTGGGAAATTTGATTTTTGATGCATAAAATGGGGTCCTATGTCAAAATAATACCAAGCTAAAAAAACACCACATTTTTGTTTTAGTATTCCCTTTCATTCCCAAAATGCCCATGACATAAGTTTCTCTCTTTTTTCTCCTATTGTCTTCTCCCTCTCTATCTCTCTAAGCTATCATACACAAAGGCAGCCACCATTATCTTAATCTATACTAATATTCGAGCTCATTTTGGATTTCGGATCTAGGAGCAAGTTGTGAATTCTTTCAAGCCAAGAAACTTCATTTTGGATTCTCTTTCGGATCTAGGGCCAAAAATTGTATGGGTAAGTATATATTTGTTATATGTAGTGAGGAAACTTGTTTATCTACATTGCTTGTGCTATTTTGAACAGATATGTGTATGCCTTCATGTTTTATTGTAATTTTTCACTGTCGGAATGGATTTTCGTTCCTTTCTATGTTTTTCGTCTGCCTCGATGATTTTCGATGAAACTCGATAGGCCTCAATGGATTGCATGAATAGAGGCTCGATGGTCCTCAATGGACCTCAACATGCCTTGATAGTGTTAGGATTTTAACACCTCGATGGACCTCGATAAAACCCTCATACTTTTATGTCCATTGGCTACCTCAATATGCCTCGATGGTCCTCCATGGACCTCGATAGAGGCATAGAACCTTATATATATATAGTATGTGCCTCGATATGTCTCGATGGGCCTCAATGGGTTCATAAGAATTTTTTTAAGTAGTCTGCCTCGATGTGCCTCGACTATCCTTGATAGACCTCGATAGATCATAAGAATTACATTGGATTTTCTGCCTTGATTGTACTCGATAGACCTCGATAGTTTGACCTCGATAGGCCTCGACATATCTTGATAGAAATCGAATTTTTGCAGTTTTATGTTATAGTTTTAATTTTTTACCTATTTTTTGTTTTTTTATACATGTTGCGTAAATTTAAGTTGACAAACAAGTAATAAAGTGATAAGTTGAATATGGTCTCCACAGGGATTGAATTAGCAAATAATTTTGCACAAATCAACTACCAAACAATTTAATAGTAATGAAAAATAAATTGAAAATGCTTCAAAATAAACTAAGATGACAATATAAAAGCAATGAAAATTAAATTTGGTGAAATGGGCTTGAATTATTAAATTCGTCTATGTCAATTGACCTGTACGTTTTGCTGCAGAAAAATCTCAGCAAATTATTTTCCAAATTAATTCATAGAACTTTTCCAAATCCTATGGTATTAAATCTTTCACCTAATTTAGCATATTCCTATGCCAATCAAGTTTAAGAACCCAAAATTTAAGCATCAATTCATAATGGTTACACAAGGTAAATAACACATTCCTACGCTATTCACAAACATAACCTAACAAGATTATTCACTTGTGTCATTTAAATCTTTCAATTATATTCAAACTTCCCAACACAAATATAACTCAATATCTTGCCATTGGTGGCCAATCAACAACAAGTAATCATTAATAAGCACATTTGAATGAACAATGGGTAAATTGCTAAAATAAAATGCTAGAAAATTAGAATTAAGACATAGAGTTAATTAATAATTCAAGCCTCAAAAGATTTAGTTCATGGCTGAATTCAAAAGCACAAATCCAAAATCAAAACAACCCATAACAAAATAAATCATAGTTTAGAAAATACAAGAAAAAGAAAATAAAATATTAAGGAGAAAGGTAAGAGAATCAAGCCAAAAAGATGTTCCCAAAATGGTCCTCCTCTCTTGAATCCTTCTCTTTCTTCTTCTTTTTCTTTTTCTTCATTCTCCACTTTTCCTCTCTAATGGCTGTTGGATGTCCCTTGCTTTTACTGTGCATGTCCTTCCAAAGAAAAAGGAAAAGGTTCATTATATATGATATTAGGGCTTCTTTTCCTTACCTCAAGTGAGCTACTTTCCTTTCTTTTTTTTTTTACATATTTTTTTTTCTTTTAACATATGGATCAACTCATTTAAAGGCCCATATATCATCATTTACTTCCTAACCCAAGTAAAGTTAATTGAAAATGTTGATTTATACTGCTGATGTGGCAACTCCTCATATTGACCCAAAATTGCTTGCTGCCTGGACAGAATGCTTCAACATTGCTGCAGCAACCTGAGAATTCCTGCACCAAAAATTATCATATTAAATCACATTAGCTCATTTCCAATTCACTTAACTTCATCCAATTTATCATTCTCTTACTTATTTTCCCTCATAAAACCAAAACTAACTCCTGAACCCAAATAAAAGAAAATGACTTAATTCTATAGACAAAGACACAAATTACTCATCTTTTTTAATCAAATTATAAGCTAAAAGTATTAAAGATAACTCTATATTCTAGAGTTATCAATACAGATTCGAATGTTTCCGTATTTTTTTCATTCTATGGTGTTTGGGGACTGGAAAATAGGGATTGGATTTGCAGGGATGCTGAAAATCAAGTTATGCCTTTGGAGAAGGGTGTGACATATGAAAAACTACTTGACATTCTATAAGAAGAGCTTGAAGTGGATAAATGTGTGTATGACTTGAAACTTGAAGTCCTGTACACATGCCTCTCACAATCCATCAAACCTACCGTTATAAAAAATGATAGGCATGTGTGCGTGCATTCATTGGGTTAGCATCAAAATTTGTAGAGAAGTTGATTCCTCTATGTGTAACATTGGTTAAGAATGGAGGTATAGGAAATGCATTAGCCTCTCCCAGCATTAATAAAGAAGTTTGATTTGAAGAGAACATTTCTCCCCCTTGTCATGGTTTCAAAGGAACTCAAATTGAGGTTGGGAAATTTGTTCCCGAGACAAATCCAGACATTATAGTCCATGATGATATCCCTGTTAGAGATCTGCCATATGTCAACGATGATCGTGTTGCTGATGCAGCAGATGTTGGTGGGCAAGATATTAGGGAAGATTTTCCAACATAGAGTTCAGATGTTATGGTAGTTGAGGAGCGTAGAATAGATCGGAAAACACCTGGGACTAGTAGTAGTCGTCCAAGTCCAAGTAGAACCGATGATAGTTTTAGATGGAGCTCTCCATTGGACTTAGGTGAAGATCGTAGAACATGGAGTGCTTCCATGTTCACCTAAGAGGATATAGTGGCCTTACATCAACATCATTCCTCAACTGACAAAGCTTATGGAGAATTGCACCTTGGCAAGTTCTTTCAAAACAAGCTTGAATTGACAACCAAAGCAGCCATATTTGCGATGAAGAATAATTTTGAGTTTATGGTGAAGAAATTTGGTACTGATATGTGGTACATTACCTGCAATGATCCTGATTGTGGTTGGAGATTGAGGGGAAAGAAAAATATGAGATCTAAAATATTTGAGATTACTGTATACAATGAAGTACACACTTGCTCGCAAGAAATTCTAGATCGGGACCACCGTCAAGCATCACTGTGGGTTGTTGGCCACCTAATCAAGAGGAAATTTGCTACCGATGGTACTCGGTACATTGCAAACAACATAAGGAAGGACATGAAGCACCATTTTGGGGTTGAAATGAGCTATGAGAAGGCATGTAGATGCCGAGAAAAGTCTCTTATGTATGTCAAAGGCACACCTGAGGAATCATACTCCAAGGTACCTGGATACCTGTGTCGATTGGAGCATAAGAAACCAGGTACAATTACTGATTTTGTAGCAAAAGATGATCGTTTCTTGTATTTATTATTTTCCCACGGTATTTCTAAGCGTGGATTCAAGTACTATTGTCATGTCATTTGTGTGGACGACACATTCTTGAAGAACATGTATGGTGGCCACATGCTCTATACTATTGTGTTGGATGCAAACAACCAGTTGTTTCCAATTGTGTTTGCATTGGTGGATAGTGAGAACCATAACTCTTGGACTTATTTCATGAGAAAATTGAAGGAAGCCTTAGGGGACGTTGACAACCTAGCTTTTGTATCGAACAAGCATAAAATCATTATTCATGCTTTGGAGCTTCTGCTCCCAGATGCCTATTACGGTGCTTATTACATCCACATCTGTATGAATGTGGTGGAAAAATTCAAAATTGACCACTATCAAGACATCATGGGGTGTGCAGTGTACGCATTTCGAAGAAAATAATTTCACAAGTTCTTTGACAATATTAAGGTAATTGATCTGCCCATTGCTCAATATCTTGAGGGAATTGATTTTGAAAGGTGGAGTAGCGCTTATTTTCCTTGAAACTGATATAATATCATGACGAGTAACTATGCAGAAAGCTTTAACGATAAAACCAAGGAGGCAAGGAGCTTTCCAGTTGCCACTTTCCTTGCATTCATAAGATTCACTCTTCAATCTTATTTTGGCGATAGATGTGAAAGAGCTACAAAAGCAACAACTGTGTTATCACCTGAGATGGAATAAGATGTGAAGCAAATAGGTGAGAAAGCAATTTTTCTAGAGGTCCAAGTCCATGGTCATTGTGAATTTCTTATGGTCGATGGTAATGGTGATGGTGAGGTGAACTTGGCCACAAAATCATGCTCTTGTTGCATGTTCCAAACCATTGGGATACAGTATGTCCATGCTTTTGATGCAACCAGAAAAAGAAGCATAAGCATTTACTCATTTACTTTATTAAAAACTCTAAATAAATGTTGAAATACATAAATTCAGTGTATGGGATCCCATTGTTTGAAAAATAAAATATAACTTTAACTTAATTAAAATTGTTTACAAAACCAAGTGTGGAAATTACATAGAAACATAATTAAAAAGACTGAAAATAATGTCGTCCTCGAATCGTTCACGCAGTCCACCGAATCCATTCTTCCTCAATACACAACCCCAAGCTGCCAAGAATCCTTCCGCCGCAACAACTATTTTCCTGCATACATAAAAATATAGGAATGAGCCTAATGCCCAGCAAGAAAAATCTACTAATAACATAAAACATAAACATATACTATAACATATGTCAAATACTACTGCAATGGCCATCATACCTCTTGGGGCTTGTTAACTAAGCAAGTCATATGCCCAATAGATTTGTGGGGCTTGCTAGCTAAGCAAGTCATATGCCCATAAATCATTGGGGCTTGCTAGCTAGACAAGTCATATGCCCAAGGCTATAAACATACTATACATATAACATTACATAACATATCATAACACAACATATAAACATATAAAATTCTATCCTATTTTCCTTACCAAAACTGGGATATGAGAACAAGGACGGGATTTGGAACACTCCTAAAAACCAACAATGAGAAGGTGAGTATTTCTAAAAGAAGGAGATGAAAAAGAAATGAATCTAAACCACCGGGAAGAAGAGCTTACCGAAAGGAAACCTTAAGTTCAAAGAACTTAAATACCTAACCAAGAATGGAAAAACAATGAGTTAGGATCTGAATGAAAACTAAAGAAAACTAAAGAATTAATCTGAAATGAACTTAAGATTAGGAATACCTTTGAATGTATTAGAACCGAACTACACCTTGATATAGAAAAAACACACTATTTATCTTACTTCCCAAGTGTTTATAAAGCTTAAAATGATAAAGCTTATAACCCAACCCAAGTGTTTATCACTCAATATCAAACCTAGCAGCTTGAAGGCTCTGAACACAGCTTGAAGAATAAGAGAAATGGCTGGGTACTAGGTCCTATTTATAGAGTTCAAGAAGTGTAATGATCTTCTTTTAGCTTGAATAAAAAATTAATGAATATTACTTGAAAAACATTTGAATATTCGTTCAACAGAGGCTTAAGACTCGGTCAAAACGTTCAGAGGCTTGCTAAGAGGTTATGGAATAAAATGAGCTCGGTTTTAAAAACGTTTGAAAAACATGCCCTAGGGTCGATATATCGCCAATTGTAGGCGATATATCGCCTGGGCTTATGCCTTGAGTGTTCGTCGATGCGTTTGTGCGAAGTTCACGTATTTTTGTATTCCCCGTGTGGCGATATATCGGCATACGCTGAAATATTATACACATAATTGCACTTTTTCAGCTTAATTTGAATTGGGTAAATAGCTTTGACTGAGTCATATAACGTTTTTAAATCTGCTGGCACGTTCTAGGGTTTTCAAATATTTCTTTTATAAAACTATTCATCAAAAATGCTTAATTTCTCAATAAACATCCACATGACAAGTGTCATGATCTTATTAGTTCTATCTAAACCTTATAGTATAATAAATAACATCTTTATAAACAACTATATTAATCAAACCTTATGTTATAATTAATATTCTTAAACTATAGGTTAAACTTATAAAATCTATAAGTGTTGCTGCGAGTGTTCAACTAAGTCCCGGCTTGAACCAAAATCCACAGTAATAAACATACTATAACTACTACTAGCTATTACTATTACTACTACTATCTAACTAGCTAAGTAAAGTTCTGGGACTTCACAATTCTCCCCTACTAAAAAGAATTTCGTCCTCGAAATATACTTACCAAACAATTCCGGATACCGAGCTTGCATGTCCTCCTCCAACTCCCACGTCGCCTCTCATTCAGAACTATTTTTTCCATAGGACTTTGACTATCGGAATACTTTTGGACCGTAACTGCTTCATCCCTCTATATAGGATGCTAACCAGTCTTTCTGGAGTGCTATCGTATCGTACTTGAGGACGTGAGATGGGTCTGACACATATCTACGCAGTATCGAGATATGGAACACATTGTGGCTATCTGCTAGAGCTGGCGGTAGGGCTAATCTATATCCAACTGCTCTCACTTTGTCCAATATCTCAAAAGGACCTATAAAACGGGGACTAAGCTTTCCTTTCTTCCCAAACCGCTTCACACCTTTCATAGGAGATATCTTTAGGAAGACTTTATCTCCGACTTTGAATTCCACATCACGCTGCTTGGCATCCTCATAGCTTTTCTGGTGGCTTTGAGCAGCGAGCATGCACTTTCTAATTAGCGCTACTGCTTCCTGAGCTTTTCTAACAGCTTCGGGACCAAGAAGCTACCTTTCTCCTACCTCGTCCCAATGTAACGAGGATCGACACCTTCTTCCATAAAGTAACTCATAAGGTACCATCCCGATCGTTGACTGGTAGCTATTGTTGTAGGAGAATTCTATCAACGGTAAGTACTTATTCCATGATCCTCCGAAATCAAGTACACAAGCGTGCAACATATCTTCTAAAATCTGTATGGTACGCTTGGACTGACCGTCTGTCTGAGGATGAAAAGTTGTACTAAGACTTAACTTATTACCCATGGCTTGCTGTAAACTTCCCCAAAATGTCGATGTAAAAACCGATCCTCTATCGGATACTATTATCTTAGGGATTCCATGTAACCGTACTATCTCTTGGACATAGATTTTTGTGTATTGATCCGCTATGTATGAAGTCTTAACAGGCAAGAAATGAGCTGACTTGGTTAGTCTATCTATTACTACCCAAGCCAAATCATGTTGCTTACTTGTTTGTGGCAACCCTGTCACAAAATCCATGGCTATATCGTCCCATTTCCATTCTGGTATGCTAAGTGGTTGCAATAAGCCTGCAGGTCGTTGATGTCTGCTTTCACTTACTAGCATACTAAACATTTAGACACAAATGCTGCTATATCCTTCTTCATTCTTGGCCACCAATATATTTCCTTGATGTCATGAGTCATCTTGGTCGACCCTGGGTGAACTGAGTATGGGGTACTGTGCGCTTCTTCTAAAATCGTCATCTTAATCCTTTGATCATTTGGAAAGCATACCCGATCCTCATATCTCAATAACCCTTGACCAGATATTGAGAAATTTGTGGCCTTCCCCTTTCTAACTGTATCCATATTTGCTACTAATGTGTCATCATGCCCTTGCCCAATTCGTATATCTTCTAACAGACTTGATTGGATTGACAAGTTAGCCAGCTTACTAATGACTACTTCTATTTCGGCACAGATCAGCTCCTACTATAGCGGCTTTTCTATTCCGGCTAGTGCTGCTAAACTTCCATAACTCTTCCTACTTAGCGCATCAGTAACTACGTTTGCCTTTCCCGGGTGGTATAGGATTTCGCAGTCATAATCCTTCACTAGTTCTAACCACCTGCCTGCCTCATGTTGAGCTCCTTTTGAGTGAAGAAGTACTTTAAGCTTTTGTGGTCCGTATAAATCTCACACAGTTCTCCGTAAAGATAATGGCGCCAGATTTTCAATGCAAAGACCACTGCTGCCAACTCCATATCGTGTGTTGGATAGCGTTGCTCGTACTCCTTTAGCTGCCTTGAGGCGTAGGCTACCACCTTGTTATTCTGCATCAGCACACAACCCAACCCTTGCTTAGACACATCACAGTAGACTACAAACTTGTCATTGGGTGTTGGTACACAGAGTACTGGTGCTGACCACAACTTATCCTTAAGCAACTGGAAGCTCTCTTCACACTTATCAGTCCAGTTGAATCTCTGCTGCTTTCGGGTCAGGTGGATGAGTGGAGTGGCTATCTTAGAAAAGCCCTCTACAAACCTTCGATAATAACCTGTTAATCCCAGAAAGCTCCTTACCTCTGATGTGTTCTTCGGTCTTGGTCAATCCTTCACAGCCTCTACCTTAGATGGGTCTACTGCTACTCCGTCCTTGGATACAATGTGCCCGAGGAATGCTACTTGCGTAAGCCAAAATTCGTACTTCTTGAACTTGGCGTAAAGTTAATGCTCCTTTAGTCGTAACAAGACCAACCTTAAATGATCCTCGTGCTCGTTTGCATCCTTTGAGTACACCAAGATATCGTCGATGAAAACTACGATGAATTTATCCAAGTAGTCCTTAAAGACCCTATTCATTAATTCCATAAATGCGGCTGGAGCATTGGTAAGACTGAAAGACATAACTAAAAACTCGTAATGCCCATAATGAGTTCTAAAGGTTGTCTTGGGAATATCCTATTCCCGTACCTTGAGTTGATGATACTCGAACCGTAAATCGATCTTTGAAAACACGATCACTCCTCAGAGTTGATCAAACAAGTCATCAATCCGGGGCAGCGGGTACTTATTCTTAAGCCTCACCTTATTCAGCTCGTAGTAATCTATGCACATCCGCATGCTTCTGTCCTTTTTCTTCACAAATAGCATTGGTGCTCCCCATGGCGAATGGCTCAGTCTAATGAAACCCAAGTCTAGGAGTTCTTGTAGCTGCATCTTTAACTCCTTAAGTTCGGTAGGTGCCATTTGGTATGGTGCCTTGGAGATAGGCTCGGTGCCCGGTACTAATTTGATTGTGAAGTTAATTTCCTGAGTCGGCAGCAACCCTAATAAGTCGTCAGGAAATACTTCTGAAAATTCCTTTACAATGTGGACGTCTCCAACCTTTAGTGGTGTTTCCTTTACCACATTTGTGATGCTGGCTAAGAATGCTTGACATCCTTTTTCTATCATTCTTTGAGCTTTGAGAGATGATATTAATGGTGTGCGTAGTCCTGAAACTTGTCCCATGAAGCACCATCTCTGGCCGTCAGGAGTCTCAAACGTCACTTTCTTGCGTTTGTAGTCGATAGTTGCACCATGCCTTGCTAGCCAGTCCATTCCTAGTATCACGTCGAAGTCTTTGATCTCTAGTTCTACCAGGTCTCCTTCTAGTTCTACGTCCTGAATCTTGATCGGTACGCCTCGTACTATCCGTGATGATAGAACTACTTTGCCCAAAGGAAACTCTATTACAAACCTAGTTCTAAATCTTTCACAAGGTTTGTCTAGTTTTTCTATCATTCCCAATGAGATATACGAATGAGTGGCTCTCGAATCAAATAATACAGAACATATATTATTAAGGATAGAAACCTGACTTGTAACCACCTTATTGCTAGCATCAGCTTCTCCTTGGGTTAAGGCAAATACCCTGGCAAGAACCATCTTGTCATCCTTTTTCCCCTCTCGCTTGAGTTGGGGACAGTCTCTCTTCCGGTGTCCAACTTGACCACAGTTGTAGCATCCCTTGGTGTTTGCCAGGCATTCACCATGATGTTTCTTCTGGCACTTAGCACATTGTAGGTACTCTACATAACCTGGCCTATTACTTCCATTATTCGTCTGTGCCCTTTTATTGCTATCAGATTGCTTATTGTTAGGATGCGTTATTTTCTGACCATTTTTGTCGAATTGATTGATGTTGTTGTTCCGGCCAGTCTGAGGTTGACTCTGTTGTTTAGGCTCAGGCTTACTGGCCTCCTCTTTACTAACGTTCGCCTGAAGTCATTCTACTTCTATTGCCGTTTGTAGAACATCGGCATAGGTAGTATTTCCCGGGTTTGCTAGCTTAACCCCTAGCTCAATCTTCGGTCGAAGTCCTCTAACGAACTTGGTCACCCTCAGAACATCAGTTGGAACCATTTCCGGTGCAAACTTGGCTAATCGGTCGAACTACCGAGCATATTCTGCCACTGATAAACTCCTTTGTTTCAGACCAACGAACTCCTCGACTCTTGAAGCAATGACTACCGAATTGTAGTACTTTTTGTGGAACAGCCCCACAAATCTGGTCCAAGTCATGGTGGCGACATCGTGAGTCTGTTGAACTAAGTCCCACCATATTCTGGCATCTTGCTTAAGTAGAGACGAAACGCAGGATATGTAGTTTGCGTTGCCGAGATTCATGTGCGTCAGGATTGGCTGCACATTTCTAAGCCATTCTTCCACCTCGAAGGGGTCTGTAGTCCCTTCAAAGCTCGAAGCGTGTTACTTACGAAACCACTCATAAACTGGCTCCATGTGCTAACCTGGGTATGGCACATAGTTCGCCATTGGCCATCCCCCATATAGACCAACTTGATGGGGTGTTGGGGCCATTTGTTGAGGTTGTGGTTGTGGAGATAGAGGCTAAGTCTGAGGCTGAGCCTGTTGTCGCTGTTGTTGCTGTAACTCCTCAACTTGCTGTCATAGTCTGGCAATTTCCGTAGTGTTGTCAACCGGCAGCGGCGGCGCATTTCGGTTGGCAGTGGCACACACTCCCCTTCTGTGAACTGGAGGGGCTTCATTGCTCTCAGGAGCAGCATTGGAGACATTAGCATTGTTGCGAGCAGACCTTCGGAGTGACATCTTCAGCAGAGTTCTAACAGTTAAGAAAAACATGTTAGAACTTTACCCTAATAGGCTCTAAGGCAAAAACTTAATCTAAACAAACATAACTCAGACTTATAAATTATGATTTCTTATGAAAGTTATATAAGCCTTCTTTATTATTAGAGTGAGTTTCTATACTTAGAAAAATGAGCCATCTGTATTATTTTCTAAGTCTGTTTCTAATCATCCTATATGACTTAATTCTCAGGCTCGAAACTCGTCGTTGTTCCAAAGTTAACCATATTGAGGGAGGGCTGGGATCAGTAATATCGTTCCCACTACTATGCCCCCCTAACTCTCAATATGGAACCCGATCCATTGATTTGTATCCACCCTCACCGAACTTAGTCATTATTTATTAAATTTATTATTTATTATGATTGCAAAAGAAAATAAAACTCATACATGTCATCAAAATAACAATGATATTAATTTGAAAAAAGTTTTTCACTATGTACAATCATAAAAGAAAACAAATAATAAATAAAGAAACTAATCTATTCTAAAAATCAGGATCTTCTACATCCGATCCTTCATGTAACATATCATCATCTATTTCTTCATAGTCATCATTATCTTGAGCCTCAAAATGCCCTCGAGGAAGATTCGTAAAAATTCTATGTTTTTGCTCATTAGTGAATTGAAATTCCATTTTAGAATTGAACCTAAGTATGAGAAAATAATATCTCATAGCTACCAGTAACTCATCTTCATCATCTATCGTCTCCCATATATCTTCTAAAGCTGCAATCACAGTTGGATAATCTTTAAAAAGTCTAATTACTAAAACGTATTGCTCTGTTGATCTCATCATGATCTGCTTAGTTTCTTGGAGGTGACCTATCTCCCTGTGGAATAAAAGTAATCTCCGAGTGATTCTTCTAGCATTCTTATGGTGTTTCTTGGTTCTCTAATTCTTTTTAAGGCCTTAATGGCTCGGATATCCTCATAAGTTAATGCTCCGTTCATTCTTAACTGAAAACATAAAGGCTAAAATCGTTAGCTATACATATAATCATAATAACTATAACATAAACACTTACTTGGCAGTTAGATTCGGAGCTTGAGCGTGTGTATCAAGGAGAACTTCATGCGAATGAACCGTTGCTCTGATACCAACTGTAATGACCCAACTAATTCTAAGACTTTGGACCATTAATACTACTATACATAGACACTACTTTCAAAAAAACATGCATAAGAAACATTCACGACCTTTATTAAAAACTCTAAGTAAATGTTGAAATACATAAATTCAATGTATGGGATCCCATTGTTTGAAAAATAAAATATAACTTTAACTTAATTAAAATTGTTTACAAAACCAAGTGCGGAAATTACATTGAAACTTAATTAAAAAGACTGAAAATAATGTCATCCTCGAATCGTTCACGCAGTCCACCGAATCCATTCTTCCTCAATACACAACCCAAGGCTTTCAAGAATCCTTCCGCTGCCACAACTATTTTCCTGCATACATAAAAATATAGGAATGAGCCTAATTCCCAGCAAGGAAAATCTACTAATAACATAAAATATAAACATATAGTATAACATATGCCAAATACTACTACAATGGACATCATACCTCTTGGGGCTTGTTAACTAAGAAAGTCATATGCCCAATAGACTTGTGGGGCTTGCTAGCTAAGCAAGTCATATGCCCATAAATCATTGGGGCTTACTAGCTAGACAAGTCATATGCCCAAGGATATAAACACACTATACATATAACATTACATAACATATCATAACACAACATATAAACATATCATATAAACATATAAAACTCTATCCTATTTTCCTTACCAAAACTGGGATATGAGAACAAGGACGGGATTTGGAACACTCCTAAAAACCAACAATGAGAAGGTGAGTATTTCTAAAAGAAGGAGATGAAAAAGAAATGAATCTAAACCTCCGGGAAGAAGAGCTTACCGAAAGGAAACCTTAAGTTCAAAGAACTTAAATACCTAACCAAGAATGGAAAAACAATGAGTTAGGATCTGAATGAAAACTAAAGAAAACTAAAGAATTAAACTGAAATGAACTTAAGATTAGGAATACCTTTGAATGTATTAGAACCGAACTACACCTCGATATAGAAAAACACACTATTTATCTTACTTCCCAAGTGTTTATAAAGCTTAAAATGATAAAGCTTATAACCCAACCCAAGTGTTTATCACTCAATATCAAACCTAGCAGCTTGAAGGCTCTGAACACAGCTTGAAGAATGAGAGAAATGGCTAGGTACTAGGTCCTATTTATAGAGTTCAAGGAGTGTAAAGATCTTCTTTTAGCTTGAATAAAAAAATAATGAATATTACTTGAAAAACATTTGAATATTCGTTCAGCAAAGGCTTAAGACTCGGTCAAAACGTTCAGAGGCTTGCTAATAGGTTAAGGAATAAAATGAGCTCGGTTTCAAAAACGTTTGAAAATTGGGCGATATATCGCCTGGGCTTATGCCCCGAGTGTTCGTCAATGCGTTTGTGCGAAGTTCACGTGTTTTTGTATTCCCCATGTGGTGATATATCGCCCCTCTAGCTACGATATATCGGCATACGCTGAAATATTATACACGTAATTGCACTTTTTCAGCTTAATTTGAATTGGGTAAACAACTTTGATTGAGTCATATAACGTTTTTAAAGCTGCTGGCAGGTTCTAGGGTTTTCAAATATTACTTTTATAAAACTATTCATCAGAAATGCTTAATTTCTCAATAAACATGCACACAACAAGTGTCACCATCTTATTAGTTCTATCTAAACCTTATAGTATAATAAATAACATCTTTATAAACAGCTATATTAATCAAACCTTATGTTATAATTAATATTCTTAAACTATCGATTAAACTTATAAAATCTATAAGTGTTGCTACGAGTGTTGAACTAAGTCCTGGCTTGAACCAAAATCCACAGTAATAAACATACTATTACTACTACTATCAAACTAGCTAAGTAAAGTTCTGGGATTTTACACTTATACTCAACAACAAAATGGTATAGTAAAAAAGGAAAAATAGAACATTTATTGAGATGATTAATGTTATGCTATTACATTCTAAAATGAATTTTAGTTTTTGGAGTGAAGCCTTGCTATTCGCTTGTCATATTTTGAATCGTATTCCCATGAAGAAAAATAATATCTCTCCAAATGAGTTATAGAAAGGAAAGGAACCAAATATTGGTTATTGTTGACTGTGTTTTTAGGAGTAATTAACGACAAGACAAGTCATGATGATCTTGGAGTGTGAACTCCTCGAAGTAGCTCAATCTAGCCAAGTCATGGATTTCTCCAGGTGAGGCTACGTCCCGAGAAGCTCTCTTCACTCACCTATCTCCCAGGTCTAGGATTCTGGTCCTCGGACCTGGATTAGCTGTCAGGTGTCAGTCACTATGGGTATGGGCCACTAGAAGTTCTTCTGACAACTTTTGGTGAGCCTCAATTAGAGGTGTCGAGTTCATACCCTCGACAATCAGCATTTCCCACAATGGTGCTTGACATGGGCAAACGTGCGTCGCACCCTGATAGTCAGAGATATGTTCCCCATAAAGTTGGTACGTGAATTTCTACAATGGGCCCCGTGCAATCTACCTGGGTCGTACTCTCTATTTAGTGCAACCCTTTTTTGAATTAATTCATCATTAACACCCCAGAATGGGGGATTTTATATTAATGATAGATGATTAACATTAATGACCCCATCATATATAAATAGGGCTAGGGTATCTCCTTGTAAAGGGTTGGGATTTTTAGAGAGAGAAATTCTGTAACTCAGTGCAATATATATGCTACTTGAGAACCACCATTGAATCTTGCTCACACAAGCCTTAAGCTCACTAAATATCAGAGACTCGTAGAGTAGGTCTCTTTTATAGCCTGAACCACGTAAAATCCTTGTGTTCTTGTCTATTATTTTCTTTAAACTGTCATATTAGGTTGATAGCGAAAATGGCAGTCAAAATTTTGGTGCTTTCATTGAGAGCTTGAAGAACATAGCCATGCTGACCACTTGGAGAAACACGCCAGACGATATAGCTCCTTCAGCCAGAGTCGAAGGAGGAGAAAATAGTCGTCCACCACCGCAGGACCTCCCTGAGTTGGGGGAAGACTACGACAAAAACACCGAATACAACGGCATAGACAATGAGTATTATGAAGAGGAATATCCTCAGCCCATGGATACGGAGGAGATGCCAGAAGTGGTGGTGCTTCATGATCAGGTGGTCACTCAACAGCAGAAACTTGACACCCATGAGGGTAATATCGCCGCCCTACAAGAGATGGTTAACGCCATGAGAGCTACTCTAGCGGCCCAAGGGCTGTGAGTGGCTCCCATGGAGAAGTACCAACTAGGCAGCCAGCTGGTGTGCCACCTATGCACCTAGCTGGAGTGCCACCTGTCGACCGAGCTGATGTGCCTCCCAGGCACCCGGCTGATGTGGCGCAAGATCCGCCAGCTGGCGTTCCCCCCGTGCACCCAGCTAGAGTTGGAGCTCCACCTATGCCACAAAGTCGTGGCAAGGGTAAAGTTGACGACAACCCTACTTCCAAGAAAAAGAAGGCTCGTCGGAACCCCGAAGACAACCAAGCCCTAATAACTCTTGAATAAAGAGTTATTTCATTTGCTATTGAACTTATAATTGTGGAAAAATCGTGGATGATGTTAGTTTATTTTTAGCTTTTGTAGTTAACTTTGGTGTTTTTATTATCTTAATTAAGTTTAGTTATTTTGTAGTTTTAAATAGCTAATGGGTTAAAGGTAGTAGTTTCATGGATAAATATTTGCACAATGAATGAACTAACATGTGAAACTATTTAAATTGAATTTTTCATGGCTGAATTATCAGGTTTTGCTGCAATAAAACAGATTTCGCTGAAGCATTTCGATCAGGCATTTTTTGGGCACATAGAACACGTGGCAAGTCAATGGCTGAGGTGGCAAGGGCAGAAAGCATCAGTCAACATTTGGGAGAAAATGACAAAAGAAAAGAGGAATTCACGTTTTTAAATGAAAGGGGCAATATTGTACTTTTGGGGGCTAAAGGTGGAAACCTAGATGATACTTAGAGAAGCATCAGCCAAAAGAAAAAGGAAGCAGCCATTTTTGGAAAGGAAAAACCAGCAAGAAGAAGGAAATAAACCCAGAAATCAGCAAGGAAGGAGGAGGACGAAAAAGAGAGCTCAAGCATCAATTGGATTTGTTCCTTCTTCCATTTCTAAACTTCAATTTTATATTTTCTGAGTTGATTTATAAATTAGAATATTATGGGTTGTTTTGATTGTGGATTAATGTTTATTAACTCAGCCATGAACTAATTTTTAGATGGCTTGAATTGTTGATGAACCCTATGTTATAGTCTAGCAATTTCTTGCACTTTATTTTAGTAAAATATCTCTTGTTAATTCAAGTGTGCTTATATTGATTTCTTGTTGTTGTTTGGCCAACAATGGCAAGATATTTAATTATGTTTAATGCTGGAAAGATTAAATGTAATGGGAAGAACTTGGATGACACAAGTCATAATCTAGGTTAGGTTATGTTAGTAAGTAACATATGGATGTGTTATTTGCCTTGGGTAACTTTTGAGAATTAAACTTTGAATTGCATTCTTAAATATGATTTTGCATAGGAATATCTTCAATTAGGTAAAAGAATTAATGTCATAAAATTTGGGAAAGTTTTATGAGTGTTTAAATGAATTCTTGTTAACCTGGGAGTTTTGCTAGAATATTGCTGCCGCAATCTATCCACAATTTGTTCAGGATGATTAATATAGGGGAATTCAATAATTGAAGTCCATTTTGCAATCCATACATTTCTCTCAATTTTCTTGTTCAGTTCAGTTTTAATTTCAGTATTTCAATCTTTTTAATATTTTGTTTAGCCTAAAAACAACCCATTTGATTTTTAGTGCTTTTAAGTTGTTTAGTAATTGTTTTGCTTATTTTTCTAATTTGCAATCCATGTGGAGACAATCTACTTATCATTATATTACTTGTGTGATTACGTGCACTTGCGTATTTAAATTTAAATCTTAAATTTATCACAACAAGTTTTTGGCGCCGTTGCCGGGGATTGGAATTAGAAATTTTTGTAATATCAATTACTTGCAATTTATTTTTCATTGTTGAGCTGACTTTGTTTTCTTGCTCTTGTGTTTCCTTAGGTGATTTACTATATGAATGAGCAAGAAAACATTGAACTAGCTCCTATTGACCCTGAGATTGAAAGAACAGTTAGAAGAAGACTAAGGAACAACGGGTTCAAAACAACCTTAATATGGCTAAAAAGGTTGAAGGAGTTGAGGGTGCTAATAATGTCACTAATGCCATTGCTATGGCTGATGATAGAGAGAGAGCCATAAGGAAGTATGTTGCCCCCATGTTCAATGAGCTCAATCCGGGCATTGTTAGGCCTGAAATTCAAGCACCCCAATTTGAGTTAAAGCATGTGATGTTCAAATGTTGCAAACAGTGGGTCAATTTAGTGGGCTACCTACTGAGGATCCTCATCTTCATCTTCGTTCATTTTTGGAGGTGAGTGATTCCTTCAAGCTACAAGGAGTAAGTGATGAGGCCCTAAGGTTGAAATTGTTCCCTTTCTCTTTGAGGGATAGAGCTAGAGCTTGGCTAAACACCCTTCCTCCCGACTCGGTGACTACATGGAATGAGTTGGCTGAAAAATTCTTGATGAAGTACTTTCCTCACACCAAAAATGCCAAGTTTCACAATGAAATTATGTCATTTCATCAGCTAGAAGATGAATCATTTTGTGAATCTTGGGAGAGATTCAAGGAGTTATTGAGGAAATGCCCACACCATGGGATTCTACATTGTATACAAATGGAAACATTCTATAATGGGCTCAATTCTTCCACTCGCATGGTGTTAGATGCTTCAACTAATGGGGTTATTCTTTCTAAGTCCTACAATGAAGCCTATGAGATTTTGGAGAGGATAGCTAGCAACAATTATCAATGGTCCAATGCTAGAGCCTCAACAAGTTGAAAAGTGGAGGGTATACTTGAAGTGGATGCATTGATTGCTTTGACCGCTTAAGTTTCTTCAATGACTAACCTTCTCAAGAACATGAGTTTGGGGGGAATGGTACAACCAGCTGCTATGGGACAAGTTGTCGATGTATCTTGTGTTTATTGTGGAGATGGCCACACATTTGAGAGTTCTCCTTCGAATCCCGCTTCGGTTTGTTATGTGGGGAATCAAAATGCCAACCGAAATAACCCATATTCGAACTCTTATAATCTGGGGTGGAGGTAGCATCCAAACTTCTCATGGGGGGGGGGGGGGGGGGGGTCAAGGAGCTAGTTCAAGCGGAGTACCAATGCAAAACAAGCCTACATATCCACTGAGGTTTTCTCAACAACAACCAAGAGCTCAACCACCTCCTCCTCAAGTGTCTCAATCAAGCTCTTTGGAGAGTTTAATGAAAGAATATATGGCCAAGAATGATGCTATGATTCAGATCCAAGCGACATCCTCGAGGAACCTAGAGATTCAATTGGGGCAGCTAGCTAATGAACTAAGGAATAGACCAAAAGGCACTTTGCCTAGTGATACTGAAAACCCAAGGAAAGATGGTAAGGAGCATTGCAAGGCGGTTACCTTGAGGAGTGGTAAAAATCTGGAATTGACTGAGGAGAATTGTAAGAGAAATAGCAAGCCCACTTCAATCCAAAGTAGTGTGGACAAGGGAGACAAAGCTGTGAATTTTAAAATTATAAATGTTGATCCTGAAGAAATTACTGCAGCAATTCCTCAGCAAAATGCTACAGAGAAGACTATGAGCAAGCCACCTCCACCATTTCCTCAGCGCTTTCAAAAGCAACAAGAAGATGGTCAATTTTGGAGATTTTTAGATGTTTTGAAACAACTCCACATCAATATACCATTGGTGAAAGCTTTGGATCAAATGCCCAACTATGTGAAGTTTTTTAAGGATATTTTAACTAAGAAGAGGAGGCTTGGTGAATTTGAAACGGTGGCGTTGAACAAAGGTTGTAGCGCTATATTGAAGAATAAAATTCCTCCTAAATTGAAGGATCCGGGCAGCTTCACAATTCCTTGTTCTATTGGTGGTAGAGACGTTGGGAGAGCACTTTGTGACTTGGGGGCTAGTATCAATTTGATGCCCATGTCAATTTTCAAGAAGTTGGGGATTGGAGAAGCAAGACCAACCACAGTCACTTTGCAATTAGTCGATCGCTATATGGCATACTTAGAAGGAAAAATTAAAAATGTACTTGGCAAGTTGATAAATTCATTTTTCCGGCTGATTTCATCATCCTTGATTATGAAGTGGATAGAGATGTTCCTATTATCTTGGGTAGGCCATTTCTAGCTACCGGGAGGACCTTGATTGATGTACAAAAAGGGGAGCTTACTATGAGAGTGAATGACCAACAAGTGACTTTCAATGTGTTCAACGCTATGAAGTTTCCGGATGAGATTGAGGAATGTTCTAGGCTAAGTGTAATTGAGTTTATTGTCGCTGAAAAACTCCACAAGGAAGCTTTTAAAGATGGAGTGGGGGTGAGGTCTCTTGAAGACTTAAGTGAAGAGGAAGGAAGCCAAGTTACATGGGTGGAGTCAAAGCAGCCCTTTGCTAAATTTAGGAGGCCTTTTGAGTCATTGAACTTGTCAGAAGGAAATTTTAATCCTCCTAAGCTCTCTATTCAAGAGCCACCAAAATTAGAGTTAAATCCATTGCCTAGTCACTTGAAATATGCTTATTTGAGAGATAATGAGACCTTGCCTGTGATTATTTCAGCCATGTTAGGAGCTGAAAAAGTGCAATTGTTGCTGGCTGTTTTGAAGAAATATACAAGGGTCATTGGTTGGACCATGGTGGATATCAAGGGTATAAGTCCCTCATTTTGTATGCATAAAATTATGTTTGAATATTCTGTAATAATTCTATTGAGAAGCAGCGAAGGCTTAATCCTATCATGAAGGAAGTTGTTAGAAAAGAGATAATTAAATGGCTTGATTATGGAATTGTTTACCCAATTTCAGATAGTTCTTGGGTCAGCCCGATTCAGTGTGTTCCTAAAAAAGGTGGAGTCACGGTGGTGGCTAATGAAAATAATGAGTTGATTCCCACAAGACAAGTGACAGGGTGGCGTGTTTGAATGGACTATCGGAAGTTGAACAAGGCTACTCGAAAAGACCACTTCCCACTGCCATTCATTGATCAAATGCTTGATCGGTTGGCGGGAAAGGAGTTTTATTGTTTCCTTGATGGGTATTCAGGCTATAATCAGATTTCCAGTGCGCCAGAAGACCAAAAGAAGACTACCTTTACTTGTCCTTGTGGCACCTTTGCCTTTAGAAGGATGTTGTTTGGGCTGTGCAATGCCCCCGCCACTTTCCAACGTTGTATGATGGCGATATTTTCAGATATGGTGGAGAAGTCTCTTGAAGTCTTCATGGATGATTTTTCAGTATTTGGGGAGTCCTTTGACACTTTTTTGGCTAACTTGGAGCAAGTTTTGGCGAGATGTGAAGATACGAACTTGGTACTCAATTGGGAAAAATGTCATTTCATGGTGCAACAAGGCATTGTGTTGGGCCATAGAATTTCTAACAAGGGAATAGAGGTGGATAGAGCAAAGTTGGAAGTCATTGAAAAATTACCACCGCCTACTACAATCAAGGGGATTAGAAGCTTTTTGGGACACACGGGCTTCTATAGGAGGTTTATAAAAGATTTTTCAAAGATTTCTAAGCCCCTTTGTTCCTTACTTGAGCAAAATCGATCATTTGAGTTCACAATGGAGTGTCAAGAAGAATTTGTGAGTTTGAAGAAATCCCTTATCACCGCACCCATCATTGTAGCTTCGGATTGGTCTCTCCCCTTTGAATTGATGTGCGATGCAAGTGATTTTGTTGTGGGTGTCGTACTTGGGCAACGAAAAGAGAAGGTTTTTCATTCCATTTATTATGCAAGCAAGACATTAGTCGATGCTCAATTGAACTATACCACCACCGAGAAAGAGCTTTTGGCGGTGGTGTTTGCTTTTGTCAAGTTTAGAGCTTATCTTGTGGGGACTAAAGAAGTGGTTTACACTGATCATTCAACGATCAAGTATATAATTGCCAAGAAGGATGCTAAGCCAAGACTTATTCGATGGGTGTTGCTTCTTCAAGAATTTGACTTGGAAATTCGGGATAGAAAAGGAACGGAAAACCAAGTGGCTGACCATTTATCTAGACTTGAAGCTGGAAGTGAAAAGCAAAATGAAGGGCCTATTAAAGAGACATTCTCCGATGAACAATTGTTGGTTGTGAACCAAGTCACTACACCATGGTACGCCGATTTTGTCAACTATTTGGTGAGTGGTTTGCAGCCACCAGATTTGAATAGGCAGCAGCTCAAGAAATTCTTTCATGATGTGAGATTTTATTATTGGGATGAGCCCTATTTGTACAAGCAATGTTCAGATCGAATCATGAGGTGTTGTGCGCCTGAGGATGAAGTTTCTAGCATACTAGAGCATTGTAATTCAGCTCCTTATGGTGGACATTTTGGTTGGCAAAGGAGAGTCGTTAAGGTTTTTCAATCGGGGTACTTTTGGCCTTCTATCTTCAAGGATGCTCATGAATTTGCTAAGAGATATGACCGCTGCCAGCGTGTTGGAAATATTTCAGCAAGGAGTGAAATGCCTTTGAATAGCATCCTTGAAGTGGAATTGTTCGGTGTTTGGGGAATCGACTTCACACTACTATAAATATAGGCTTTCTCTGCGCTTTTTTTCTAGCATTAAATTAAAAACGCAGAGAAAAGGTTCAAATGAGTCTGAAACACGAAGTGGGAAAAAAATAGACTTTCCTCCGCGGTTCCATAAAAAACCGTAGAGAAAAGTGTACCACTTTTCTCCGCAATTTTCTATACAAAACCGCAAAGAAAAGGGTACCTTTCTCTGCGGTTTTATTTATGGAACCGCGGAGAAAAGTGGTACACTTTTCTCTGCAGTTTTCTTTGTGGAACCGCGGAGAAAGCCCTTACCCAACATAAAACCCTCGACTCACATCCTTTACTCATTCTTCTAATTTCTTCCACTTTGGCAGACCCGAGAGGAACGACGCAAACCCTTCTTCCCCAGCCACGGTTAGTGCTCTTTTCACTTTTTTTTTAGTTTTTTTTTTCATTTTCTTCCATATTTAGGCTACAACTCATGTAAATATACATATATATTGATTTGTTTTGAAGTTTTAGGGCAAAAATGAAGATATATTGATTGAGTATAATGTGTTTTGAATGTATGTTTATAGGGTGTTTTTCAAGCTTTTTTTCAACATTTTTGAACGTTTGTGAAGGATTAAAAGACATTTTTATTGTTCAAATCAGGTATTGATCACTAAAACTTGACTTTTTTGTTTTTTTAATTATTTCAGTTTTTTGTTATTTTTATATTATTTATCTAGTTTATATGTATTTTGATTATGTTAATATTAATTATGTTTACTCCTTAAAATGTATTGTATTTGACATAATTTTTTATATTTTTTATGAAATGTATATATATATAATATTGAAAATTATTTATCAAATTAGGTTATAATGTTGAAAATATATATATAATCAGAATTAAAAATAATTATATATAATCGAAATTGAAAAATAATTTTTTTTTTATTAAAATGGCTTTCCCCGTGGTTGTATTAACAAAACCGCGGAGAAATGTACCCTTTTCTCTGCGGTTGTGTTGAATAAACCGCAGAGAAAAGGGTACCTTTCTCTGCGGTTTTTTCAACACAACCGCAGAGAAAAGTGTGGCTTTTCTCCGCGGTTTTCATACCACTTTTCTCTGCGGTCGAATACACTGCGCTTTTCAATACTCTCGAAAACCGCAGTGTATTAAGTAAAAAAACCGCAGAGAAAGACCATTTTTGTAGTAGTGTCATGGGGCCATTTCCACCATCATTTGGAAATTTGTATATCTTGGTGGCGGTTGACTACGTCTCTAAGTGGGTTGAAGCAGTGGCAAGTCCTACTAATGATTCAAAGGTGGTCATGAAGTTCTTACATAAGCATGTGTTCACCCATTTTGGCACTCCAAGGGCGCTTATAAGTGATGAAGGAACCCACTTTGTGAACAAGATTTTGGCAGCATTGTTAGCCAAATATAGTGTGAAGCACAAGATTGCCACCGCCTACCACCCCCAAACAAATGGTCAAGCGGAAATATCCAATAGGGAGATCAACGGAATCCTAGAGAAAGTGGTGAATCCTAGTAGAAAGGATTGGTCTCAGCGATTGGATGATGCTCTTTGGGCATATCGAACGACTTTCAAAACCCCTTTTGGAATGTCACCGTATCGTTTGGTTTTTGGGAAAGCTTGCCATTTTCCCATTGAGTTGGAGCATAAGGCATATTGGGCCACTAAGAAGTTGAATATGGATCTCCAAGCTGTTGGAGAAGCTCAAAAGTTATAATTTAATGAGCTGGAAGAGATGAGGTTGTTCTCATATGAAAATTCTAAGTTGTACAAGGAGAAAACTAAGAGGTGGCATGATCAGAAAATTCAAGCTTAAGTCTTTGAGAAGAGGCAGAAAGTATTACTCTTCAACTCGCGCCTGAAGTTGTTTCCTGGCAAGTTGAAGTCCCGCTGATCGGGCCCATTCACCGTGGTGAAAGTTTACCCCTAAGTTCGGGAAGATCAATCCGGAAAGGAGTTTAAAGTTAATGGGCAGCGTCTGAAACATTATTGGGGAGGTGAGGTCGACTGCGAGAAGACCTCCATCACTTTGGAGGATCCTTCAAGTTGTGGTTGTTTTGGGTTGTCAAGTGATTCAGGCACTAATTGAAAGACAACCCAAAAAGAAGAAGGTGCAAAATAAAAGTGTAGAAAAAAATGAGGAGAAAAAGAAAGAAAATAAAAGAAAAGAAAATATATATCAGTGCTTTGAATTATTTCTATTTTATTTTTAATTTTTTTAATTTTAATTTCATTTTATTGTGATGTTTTGGAGTGGTTTTATGTGTATTTTGGTGTTTTAGGTGTTAAGAAAGCTAGCAAAATGGTGTTTTGGAAGTAATTTTGGAGTCTGATGGTTTTGCGAGAGTTTTACTTAAGCAAAATGCATGCAAATATTTCTGAAAAAAAAAAAAAAGAGAGCTACGTCAAATCTGGGTTGCTGAAGCAAAACTTAGGCAAAATGGTGGCAATCTAGGCAGGCAAAAGTTCTGGGTCGTAGGTTCATTCAAAAATATATATATATCTATATATTTATATATAGTAATATATATATATTAATATTTATATATACCAAAATATATATAGATATATAATAATAATAATAAATAACATAATTATATATATATTCCTAAATTATTTAGATCAAATATATAATATATATTTTATATCAAATCACCCTTATACCCTATTAACCTTCGGCAACCTTCATCATAGAACCCACCCCCAATCCACCATCTCCCCAGCTACAATCCACCATCATTTCCTTTCAAGGACCCAGCCATCTCTGTCCGCGCATCACGCAGAGGCACCATTTCACCAAGTGTGGCTAAGTCTCACACCACAACCAGGCCCCCTGCCCTTCGAGTGCCTCCCCAAGGTGAGCCTCCATCGCGTGCCACGCAGCCGAGCGAACCACGAACCCCAGACACCATTACATCGCGCACCACTCCAGTCTCAGCCCTCTACACCCCAAGCGCGCATTTGGCCAGACATGGCCCAAACCCACCAGCCCCTTGCACCATCTCAGCATCCCAGGCGCATCCGAGCCCAGACATCTTAGCTCCCTTCATGAGCCATGTAGAGGCGTGAGTTCTCTGGGCGCCTAGACCCATACACGAGCTATTTCAACTACACCCCCTCGGTGCCTAGGCGTCTCCAAGCCGAATCCCCCACCTCATCCATCTGAGTGCCTGTGCACCTCCGCAAGCCCCAAGTGCCAGTCAGCCGAGTCTCCACCATTTCTCTTCGTCTAGCCACTCAAAACTGGGGTAATAATTTCCTTGTCCTCTTATAGTCTTGTGAATATTGCTAGGCATTGGATTCATTGATAGTGTTTGAGTTTGGGGTCAACCATTGGAAAAATCTATTGGTAATATTGTTCAAGGCTCTTGTGCTGTCTGGTATTTTGTTGTTTTGTTGATCTAGTCTGTTGGGGTAATCTGTGGTTGTGAGCAGTTCTGTTAAAGTGTCATTAAGAAGCAGTGTCTCTGGTATTTGAGCGATTTGGTTGCTGTGTTGATTGATTTATACTGTCTCTGCACCCTTTTTTCCAAAATGACCATTAAAACACGAGCCCATGGACACAAACCCAAACCAACCTCTACCCCACCATCCACTGTCCCACCACCAGACAAACCAAAATCTAAGCCAACCTCTCTCCCACAACCAACCAAAAAGAAATCCAAACCATCCACTTCCCCACCACAAGCCCCACAACTTCCCACTGCCCCATTACTCCTGCCTTCCCCAGCCACTATAAATGCTCCTACCCACACTAAAACCACCCCACCAGCCACCAAATCAACACCAACTCGACCCAAATCCAAGAGAACCGCCAAACCCACATCCGCCGCACCTAATCCCAAGAAACAAAAGGCCTCCTCTTCCACCAAAGCTACCTCCCAGCCAGCAGCCAGTGTTGTACTAACCCCATCCACCAAGAAAAAGTTTGTTTCTGCTCAGGCCAAGGCACAGTATAAATCCATTAAAACCAAGAAGTTTCTCCAATAAAAAGGATTCTTACCCACCACTGTTGAGGTGCCTGAATTTATCAGTAGTGTCATTGAGCAGCATTATTGGGAGGTTTTCTGTCACAAACCAGCGCATGCTATCATCCCATTGGTGTGAGAGTTTTATGCCAACATCGCCTCTTCTGAGAATTCTGAAGTGATTGTTCGAGTCAAGGTTGTCTCCTTTTCTGGTGAGGCTATTAATTCACTATTTGAGTTAGCCAGTGTTGAGGGCCCTGCATATAATGAGATGTTCTTGGCCCCTTCACCAGAAAACTTTGACAAGGCGCTGCAACATGTCGCAGCCCCCGGCGCTCAGTGGTGTATCTCTTCTGGCGGTGTGCGCACTCTATTGCACACCTCTATTTTGCTAGAAGCTGGAGTGTGGTTAAATTTTCTCAAATGTCGCTTGCTGCCCACCAAGCATGACACTACGGTGTCCAAGGAGAGGGTGCTCCTACTATACTGTATGCTGGCTGCCTTGAGTATCAATGTGGGCCAGTTGATCTCTAGGCAGATTTTTAGTTGTGCCAAGAAGAAAAAGGGAAAGTTGTTCTTTCCATCACTCATCACACAGTTTGTGCATTAGCGCTGGGATGCCTTTTGCCTCTACAGAGGATGTACTCTTCAAGCACCGGGACATCGACTTCACTATCACTTGTCAGAGTTGCGCGTTTGCCTCAGCAGCTGGGCCATCCACTATGCCTCCACCAGCTCTGCCCCTTTCTCCTGCACTCACTGACCTCATTGCTCAGCAGAGGGAAATCCTTGGGCAGCTGGTGTCCCTGGAAACTGAATAGCATGACTACTGGAAGTACGCTAAGCAGCAGGATGACGCGCTCATCAAGTCCCTTCAGCAGAACTTCACCAAACCGACTGCTGCATTTCCAGTGTTCCCCAGCTCCATTTTGGAGGCTTGGACCGCTCCAGTTGTTCATGATGACCCTAGTCCTTCGAATGCTGCTTCTGAGGACTAGGCAGAGGGAGCCTCTTTAACCCACATTTTGATTTGTATTTAATATTCTGTACTTAATTCCTGTTTTGAACTATCTTGCTGTTTACCTTTCATTGTCTATTGTTTTGTATTTCTTCTATGTTGTCTTGTTGATTGTTATGTTCTTATCCTATTGTTTAGTTAATCTTTTACGGATACTCTTTGCTTTTGTTCATGTTTAACTAGGGGACTTAATGACGATTTTGCAACACTTTAAAAACACTTTTAAGCTGAATGTCTTTCCTTCTTATCTTTTAAACTAAATTCTTTGGGTGTGAATGTTGTAGCAAATGATTGATGAGAGTGTTTCTCTATTTACTATGTGCATAGCTTGATTAAACAATTTTGAGACCCTAGAAAGAGCTAGTTTCTTGTGAGAGCTTAAGTTTCTAGAATTACTTAGTGATTTTCCTTGAGGTGAAATCCTAGACAACACCACCCCGATGACATGATTTAGGCCATCCTTGGACCGTTTGAGCCTTTGAAGCCTACCTTGTATACATTTTTATCCCTAGTCACCCCATTGAGCTTAAGTGTCACTTTTCTTTCTTATCCACTCATTAGCCTAGCTTTACATATATATAATCACATTTTTTCCACCACACCCTTTTAGCACCTTGATCTTTATAGGATTTATTTGTTGTTCATGTTGGGGGGTTAAGTTGAGTTGAGTGGATGAGAGAAAATTGGGTGAGCTTTTTCCTTTTCTTCGTTTGCTTGTTTTCACCATTGCGGACAATGTTGATCTTAAGTTTGGGGGGAGAGTGTGTTCTCAATTTTCTTGTTCTCTTGCCATCTAGTTGTTTAGTTTTATTCTAATAAAAAAAATTAAAGAGTGCACTCCCTTGCATCAAAGCATCTAAAAAAAATCAGAAAAGAAAAAAAAAGAAAGCAAAAAGTGTGTATGTTTGTAATAAGTTTAGGGATGTAACTCTTCAAATAAAAGAAAAAGTTGTTTTAGTTTTTGTCCTTGTCTTTGTATGTTAGTAATAAAGGCTAGTGGCAAGATTTATATTGTGTTGTGGGGTTTTCTTTGGGGGAAATTAATGTGTGCATTTATGTAATTAGGTCCTAGAAAGATTGAGGTGCTTGGGGTGATTTGAGCCAAAATTTATCTCTCTTATCCTACCTTCACCCGAGCCTATCATTATATTGATCTTTGGTGTGGTGTTTGTCTACATTAGTGGAGAGGGAATCACTAAGTAACTTATGGAGACATTATTTAAGCTTGAGGACCAAGGTCTAGCTTTATTTTTGGTGATTGAATTGTTTAGGAAAATCTATGCATGCACTAAAGGGTGAAACACTTGATTCATATTTTGGCAGCAACATTAATGCTTGAAGAATTTGGTTTAAAACTTGTGAAAGATTGAAATTCAGCTTCTCTTATTCAAAATAAAATTTCCCGAGAGCCTTCCCCTTTTTACCATTGGCATAGCAAAGTTTTTCCAGTGTTGTTGTGTTTTGTCTTTGTTGTTTCCTTGTCTTTTGTTGTTTAGTTTGTGCTTTTTGTGCCTTTTTGTTATTTGTGTTTTGTTTTTAGAGTCATTACTCAAGGACGAGTAATGTCGTAAGTTTGGGGGTGTGATAAGTCTTGAATAAAAAGTTATTTCATGTGCTTTTGAACATATAATTGTGGAAAAATCATGGGTGATGTTAGCTTATTTTTAGCTTTTGTAGTTAACTTTGGTGTTTTTATTATCTTAATTAAGTTTAGTTATTTTTGTAGTTTTTAATAGATAATGGGTTAAAGGTAGTAGTTTCATGGATAAATATTTGCACAAAGAATGAACTAACATGTGAAACTATTTAAATTGAATTTTTGATGGCTGAATTATCAGGTTTTGGGCACATAGAACATGTGGCAAGTCAATGGGTGAGCTGGAATACTGGCTGAGGTGGCAAGGGCAAAAAGCATCAGTCAACATTTGGGAGAAAATGACAAAAGAAAAGAGGAATTCGCGTTTTTAAAGGAAAGTGGAAATATTGTACTTTTGGGGGCTAAAGGAGGAAACCTAGATGATACTTAGAAAATCATCAGCCAAAAGAAAAAGGAGGCAGCCATTTTTGGAAAGGAAAAACCAGCAAGAAGAAGGAAATAAACCCAGAAATCAGCAAGGAAGGAGGAGGACAAAAAAGAGATCTCAAGCATCAATTGGATTTGCTCCTTCTTCCATTTCTAAACTTCATTTTTATATTTTCTGAGTTGATTTCTAAATGTGAATATTATGGGCTGTTTTGATTGTGGATTAATGTTAATTAACTCAGCCATGAACTAATTTTTAAGTGGCTTGAATTGTTGATGAACCCTATGTTATAGTCTAGCAATTTCTTGCACTTTATTTTAGTAAAATCTCTCTTGTTAATTCAAGTGTGCTTATATTGATTTCTTGTTGTTGTTTGGACAACAATGGCAAGATATTTAATTATGTTTAATGCTGGAAAGATTACATGTAATGGGAAGAACTTGGATGACACAAGTCATAATCTAGGTTAGGTTATGTTAGTAAGTAACATAGGGATGTGTTATTTTCCTTGGGTAACTTTTGAGAATTAAACTTTGAATTGCATTCTTAAATATGTGTTTGCATAGGAATATGTTTAATTAGTTCAAATAATTAATGTCATAAAATTTGGAAAAGTTTTATCAGTGTTTAAATGAATTCTGGTTTAAAATTTGTTCAGGATGATTAATATAGGGGAATTCAATAATTCAAGTCCATTTTGCAATCCATATATTTCTCTCAATTTTCTTGTTCAGTTCAGTTTTAATTTCAGTATTTCCATCTTTTTAATATATTTTTTTAGCCTAAAAACAACTCATTTGATTTTTAGTACTTTTAAGTTGTTTAGTAATTGTTTTGCTTATTTTTCTAATTTGCAATCCCTGTGGAGATGATCTACTTATCGTTATATTACTTGTGTGATTACGTGCACTTGCATATTTAAAATCAAATATTAAATTTATCACAACAGGCCCCGAGGCCAGCTAGTAAAGGTAAAGGCCTAGGTGCCCGAGAACACTGCCAGGTCGTCAGCGCCCATGGCCCCTAGTGCAAAAATACGGATTGCGTGAGGCCTGGAGGTGGTGTCCCCCTAGCACCTGGCCATCACCACAGGAAGAACGACCAAGGGGCCAACAGGCGAGACACCTCTGTTAAATGAGAACGCGACATCAGCATCTCGGTTAACAATGAAAACATTGAATCCCACGGGGAAACGGAAGTAGCATGCCATGAGGGCAGTGGTGCATTCCGAGGCCAAACTGACCTACGAGATGACCTGAATGCTTGTGAGTGCAACAAGGATTTCGTGCGTGAACCCAAGAGGAAAGACGAGCCAGACCTCTGGGACAGCCTCAACGCCTGAAAGAGGGATATCTCAGCAAAAAGTGCCAACCAAGATCGCGACCCCCTTCACGCAGAGTTAAAGAGCTTGAAGAGGATAATGCTCGCAATGGCCCGATGGCAGGGCCATGAATCCGACTCGGAGGACGATAATGGGGAGCCATGTGCTCGTCACATTGTAGAAGCCAGTTACCGTGAGGTTTTAAGATTCCTGCCTTCACGTCCTATGGTTACAGTATGGATCCCACTTACCACCTTTCAAAGTTCAATAGGTTGATGTCGGTACATCACATCTCCGAAGACACCAAGTGTCATGTGTTCCCGATAACCTTGACGAGTCCAACAGGTGAATGGTTCAAGAAGCACAGATTGGGATCCACTCATTCGTGGCACCAGTTGTCGTCTTTATTCCAAAGAAAATTCATAGCTACTCGGAATGTGAGCTTTGAGATCAATGCTTTGGGCAACATAAAGCAAGGACCCTTCGAGACCTTCAAAGATTACTCCAAGCGCTTCAAGGTGGAAGCTGCGAGGACCAAGAGGGTCGACAACGGCCAGAAGCTAATTGCCTTACAGGCCAGTATCCATGCGGGGTCTCCGTTGTGGGATGATCTCCAGCGAAGAGGATGCCAAAGGCTCAACGACTTCATTCGTCGAGCACAAGAGTATATTAGCTGGGAGCACACCCAGATCAAAGCATTTGGGGGGCCTGTCACCTTTCCCGCTCTAATGACACCAGGCCCCGTGGATTCAGGGACCCAGTATCCACCCCACGCTCTTGTCCAAGCAAGTGTGGTAGGAACCCTGTACAGTCCAATTGTCCCGCCAGTTGGCTATAGTGCCATGCCACCCGCTAGTTTCAGTCCAGCTTCGATGTGTAGAGTCCCAGAACTTTACTTAGTTAGTTAGATAGTAGTAGTAGTAGTAGTAGTAGTAGTAGTAGTAGTAGTAGTAGTAGTAGTAGTAGTAGTAGTAGTAGTAGTAGTAATAGCTAGTAGTAATTATAGTATGATAGTTACTGTGGTTTTTGGTTCAAGCCGGAACTTAGTTGAACACTCGTAGCAACACTTATAAATTTTATAAGTTTAACCTATAGTTTAAGAATATTAATTATAACATAAGGTTTGATTAATATAGCTTATTATAAAGATGTCATTTATTATACTATAAGGTTTAGATAGAATTAATAAGATCATGAAACTTTTCGTGTGCATGTTTATTTAAGGATTTAATTATAGTTTAAATAAAAGAAAGATCTAGAAATTCTAGAATCTTCCAAGACCATTAAGAGCATGACACTTGTCACAATCTTGTTTATTTGAGGATTTAAGCATTTTAAGTGGATAATTCAAAAATAGAAGTTTCTAGAAGCTCTAGACCCTTCCTTAACTTGCTGGAATCACGTATTACTCAGTCAAACCTGATTAATCAATTCAAATTATGCTGAAAAAGTGCAATTACATGTTTAATATATCGTAGCATAGGGGCCGATATATCACCTACGGAAGATACAAAAAACACGTCGATTTTGCACGAACGATCGAACCAGCCTCGGGAATACTGGGAGAGGCGATAAATCTCCTATAGGGGGCGATATATCGGCCCCACCTATGTATTTTTTAAAGTTCGGTTTTTCAATTTTAAAAATAGCCTTAACCTCTTGACTTGCCTCTGAACGTTTTTGACCAAGTCTTAAGCACCTATTGAACGAATATTCAAATATTTTTCAATTAATATTCATTATTTTATTCAAGCTAAAAGGAGGTAGTTTCACTCCTTGAACTCTATAAATAGGACCTAGTACCCAGCCATTTTTCTCATTCTTCAAGTTGTGTTCAAAGCCTTCAAGCTGCTAGGGTTACTATAGAGTGATAAACACTTGGGTTGGGATAAAAGCTTTATCATCCTAAGCTTTATAAACACTTGGGAAGTGAGATTTAGAGTGTTTTTTCAATATCGAGGTGTAGACCGGTTCTAGTACATCCAAAGGTATTCTTATTCTCAATTTCATTTATGTATGGTTCTTTAGTTTTCCTTAGTTTTCTTTACTCAAATCCTAACTCGTTCTTTTCGATTCTTGGTTAGGTATTTAAGTTCTTTGAACTTAAGGTTTCTTTTCGGTAAGCTTCTTCTTGCTGGTTTAGTTCTCTTCTTTAGCATCTCTTTTCTTTAGAAATACTCACATTTTTATTGTTGGTTTTAGGAGTGTACCAAATCCCACCCTTGTTCTCAAATATCCCGGTATTGGTAAGGAAAATAGGATAGATTTTGTATGCTTTTATGTTTTGATATGTTTATGCTATGATATATGTATGATATGTTTTTAGTTTTTAAGTATATGTTTTGTTTAGATAACAAGCACATGATTTTTTTAGATAACAAACATATAACTTGTTTAGATAACAAGTCCCAATAATATATTCCTTGGGCATGTGATTGTTTAGATAACGAGCCTATATATGACTTGTTTAGATAACTAAGCCCCATAAATTTATGGGCATATGATTCCTAGCTAGCAAGCCCCAAGAAGTATGATGGCCATTATAGTACATGTTTTCATAGTCATATGTTTTGTAGTCTTATGTTTATGTTTATGTTTATGTTATATGTGCTAGTAGATTTTCCTTGCTGAACATTAGGCTCACTCCTTTATTTTTATGTATGCAGGAAAATAGTTATGGCAGCGGAAGGATTCATGGTAGTTTGCCTTGTGTATTAAGGATGAAGGGATTCGATGGACTGCGTGACGATTCAAGGACGACGTTATTTTTAGTCTCTTTAAATTATGTTTTTATGTATTTTCCGCATTTAGCTTTGTAAACAACTTCATTTAATTCAAAGTTATGTTTTATTTTAAAACAATGGGATCCCATATCGCTCATTTATGTACTTCAATATTTACTTTGGAGTTTTTAATAAAGTTATGAGTATTTCTAATGTATGTTTTCTCAAAAATTGTGGCTATGTCTAGTAGTTTTAATGGTCCAAGGTCTTAGAAATAGTTGGGTCATTACAGATGGGATATGGAGAAGTGTCCACTGGATACAAAGCTTATGAGCCTACATTCAGTGCTGGAGTTGATGCTCCATCCCAGTCCATCGCACCCAGCCGGACCCCCAGCAACAGTAGTCACGAGGGCAAAGACAAAGGCAAAAAGCCTAAGGGAAATAGGACAGTGCAGACAAGACAGGGGACCACCCCCGACGAAAAATATGTCTCGCATTACGCCGAGTACACTTACTTAGTGGACTACTGGGAGAACATCTTTGTGGCCATAGAAAAATACGTCCATTACATGAAGCCACAACCCATTCGGAGAGACGGGGAAAGGCGAGATCCCAACAAGTTTGGTCGTTTCCATAACGATGTGGGGCACCACACCAATGAGTGTTGCCAACTCAAGGATGAGATCGAAAACCTCATCAAACTAGGATACCTTTGCCAGTATGCTCGGGATGGAGCATGCCAGACTCAGGCCTTGGCAGTGGTAACTCCCACACAGCCCGCAGCTCCCCAGACTCTGAGTATGGTGCCCGGAGCTTCGCAGCAACTGATAGGTCACGAAACTCCCCTAGTGAATAGGTATGCACGGGAATTAAACCATGATGATGAAGTGTTAGAATTTTCTCAATTTACAACCCAGATGCTAAGGATGATCGACCAATTCATCACATTCTCTGAAGACGATGCTCGAAGAGTGCACTTTCCACACCACAATCCTTTGGTGATCAAGAGACAGGTTTCCAATAAGATGGTGTCTCGAATCTTGGTGGACAACGGGAGTTCAGTGAACATCCTATTAAATTCACCCTATGAGAAGATCGGGTTAACCACAAGCGAATTTTCCCCATGCACTTAAACTCTATATGGGTTCTCGAGGGAAGATCTCATACCGATGGGCCAAATCAAGTTGCTTGTGATGCCTGGAGAGGTGCCATGCCAAGGTTTTAAGTATTGCACCTTCGTGGTGGTGGATTGCTCCTTGGCGTATAATGCCATCTTGGGGCGCCCGACCTTAGTGGAGTTCGGGGTGGTCACCTCCATTCGACATTTGTGCATAAAGTTCCCCACGAAGTTGGGGATTGGCACAGTTCGAGGAGACCAGAAATGTTGGTATTAAAATAGCATATCAAAGATACGCAGCGGGGAATGGTCCCTTTCGAAAAGTTATTAATACTAGCTAAGATCATACACACACATTATATATTAAATCACATACAATCAAATTAGAGATTACCTCTCGTAGCCTATCAAGTGTCCTTGAATCTTTTTGTATAAAATCAACGATCTTCCTATCCAAGTTCTAAAAGCTCACACCTTGATCTTCCAGACCAATCTTCAAACACACAAGGACATGTGTGGGCACGTAGGATTCAAAAGGTTGATTTATGACTCTCTAGATGTACTCAACACATGAGATCTAGAGATATTTAATAGAGAGAAGAGAAATTGAATAGTTTTTAGGTTTAGGAAATCTATCGCTTCGGTCTCCGAGAAAGAGAGAGAGAGTCTGACACTCCATGAAAAAAATTATCTTAAAAGTATCGCTTCTTTTCAGGGTTATAAAGATAATTAACTAATTTAATTAATCTTTATTTTATTAAAATAAAAATGATCAATTACAACCTTATTTAATTATTTAATTTAAATCATATTTGAAAAATAATAATTAAATAAAACAAATTATTTGAAATTCAAAATTCAAATCCCAGGGATAGGAAATCCATGTGTGTGGTGCCACACTCATTGTACAGTGAGTGTGTCGGCCACACCATTAGGGTTACCCATAATTTTCTCATTTGTTTATTTAATTAATATTTAAAATAATATATTTATCCCAAAATAAATATCAGTTAATTCAGAATTAACTTTATCTTAAAATATCAATTTGAAATAAATATCTTATTCTAAATAAGATAATTATTAATATTTCTTTATACATTAATCCAAACAAGATTAATATTTATTTTAACCTATACTTTTTCAAAATAAAAATTATATAGTTAAATAATTAATTAATTCATAATTAATCAATTACCTATAATTATCACATAATTATTTCCTTGCCTTGGAAAATTAATGTCTTTGCAATTAAATCATTCTCTCTACAAATCTTTCTTTTGACATCCATACCTTTGACAGTGTAGGACAGAGGTGATCTGGGACCATGGACCTATAATACGAAGCTCCAATAAACCAGATTATTAATGAACTCTTTAATCTAATAATCTTATTTATTAATTCCATGATTACTCCACTATAAATATGGAATTGCACTCTAAGTATTTATAGAATTATATTTATAGAGTTTTCTCTTGTAGTCCATTGATATAATCAGTAAATGAAGTTCTATCCACCATTTATTGGTTCGCTAATTAGAGCTAGTCAAGATTACCATTTTACCCTTCTAATTACCTCTTGATCGTTAAGTATTATCAATTCACTAGCGAATAATTAATCTATAATCAAATTATAGATTTGAGCTCAATAACTATTCAATTCTAGAATTAACCCTTAAGGGAACAAATATTCAATCAGTTAGGAAAATATGGATTTCATTATTGTAATTCATTTTCCCAGACATTCATGATATAGAATCTCCAAAACAAAAGTCATTAGCCTCATTATATTAAGAAACGTTAACGAATGAATCAAACAATCCAATAAACACAAATAGGAGTTCATGAATACTCAGAATATAGACTGATCCACAAATGATCATCTATTATGATAAGAATCAAATTTTTATGTCAAACGGAAAGTTTATAAAGATAATTAATTCTTATCAGTCTTGTCATATATAATCTCTATTATATACAACACCTTTACTAAGATGTCTATCCATATTGCATCCTGTATGCTTAGTAAACCGCACTAGTAACCATTCATTAAAAATTCCATACTTTAATATGTTACTGACTATTTTATTCATTATAAATGATCTTAATTCTCTCGTGCTAGTACAAGATCATATTCTCTTGAATTACTAAGGAATTTTCTTGATATTATCATATAATTAATTCAAACAATAATTATAATATTCAAAAGTAATAAAATTGTTCTTTTATTTAATTCAATAAAATGTCTTTACATGCTTTTAGGACATTAATCCTAACAATCTCCCACTAGCCCTCAAAGCAAGTGCATCTCTCTTAATCCCATGTTGCATACGTGACCCCTGAATGACTTTGCAGGAGGGGTCTTGGTAAATGGGTCAGCCAGATTCTGTTCTGATGTTATTTTCATAACAGTCACATCACCACGATGTACAATCTCTATAACCAGATGGTATTTCCTTTCTATATGATTTCCTCTCTTGTGGCTTCTTGGTTCCTTAGAGTTAGCTACTGCTCCAATGTTGTAACAGTATAGGATTAGTGGCTTATCCATATCTAGAACTATTTCCAAATCAGTGTAGAACTTTCTCAACCAAACCGCATTTTTAACCGCTTCACAAGCCGCTATGTATTCGACTTCCATGGTTGAATCTGCTATGCTGGATTATTTAATGCTCCTCTAGACCATAGCTCCTCCACCAAGAGTGAACACTGACCCAGACGTCGACTTACGACTGTCTTTGTCTAATTGGAAATCAGAATCAGTGTATCTAGTAGGGTTCAACTGACCCCCTGAATATACAAGCATATAATTTCTCATTCTCCTAAGATTTCAAAATGTGCTTTATTGCAATCCAGTATTCCAAACTAGGATTTGATTGATAACGACTCACAATCCCTACTACACAACATATGTTAGGTCTTGTACACAACATGACATACATTAGACTCTCAACTGCTTAAGCATAGAGATACTTTCTCATATCCTCGTCATCCTGAGGTGTCTTAGGACACTGTTCCTTGGAGAGAGTAATTCCATCTCTAGTCGATAACTGATCTTTCTTGGAATTCTCCATAGAGAATCTTTCAAGCACCTTATCGATATAATTATCCCAAGAATGTGCCAAGATCTTGTTCTTCCTAACCCTTAGGATTTGGATTCCCTAAACATAGCTCGCCTCGCCCAAATCTTTCATTTGGAACTTTTTTGGCTAACCACTTCTTCACGTTTGGCAATGTCTCTACATTGTTGCCAATGAGGAGAATGTCATCAACGTAAAGAACTAGGAAAACCACTACTTTTCCTTTGATGTATTTGTACACACATGCTTCATCGACATTCTGTTTGAAGCCATATGTTTTCATTATTTCATCAATGGTGATATTCCAAGATCTGGATGCTTGCTTTAATTCATAAATGAATTTCAGCAACTTACACACCTTTTGATCTTCCCCATTCTTTATGAGCCCTTCTGGTTTTACCATATAGATACTTTCATCAAAATAGTCATTTAGAAAGGTTGTCTTGACGTCCAATTTCCATATCTCATAGCCATAGGTTGCAGTTATGGATAAGAGGATGTGAATGGATTTAAGCATGGCCACAGGAGAAAATGTTTCTTCATAATCAACACCTTCTCTCTGAGTGTAGCCTTTGGCTACTAGCCTTGCTTTGAAAGTCTCCACTTTCCCATCTACACCTCTTTTCTTCTTGTATATTCATTTGCACCCAATGGGCCTGGCATCTTCAGATGGATCTACAAGTTCCCAAATAGAATTAGAATACATAGATTCCATTTCTTGGTTCATGGCTTCTTGCCATTTCTCCTTTTCAGGATCATCCATTTCCTCTTTGAAAGTTAATGGATCATCCTTGTTTGTATAAGAAACAAGGACATGTGCCTCATGTTCGTAGCAAACAGGTTATTTCACAATCCTCCCACTACGACGTTGCACCGGGGTTTCCTTTCAGGAATAGTTGTTTCCTTGGTTTGTCGTTTATCATTTAATGATGAAGATGATGGTCATGGAATCTTATCTACTGTGAGTTCCTCCAATACTACCTTGCTCCGAGGTTTATAGTTATTCATATAGTCGTGCACAAGGAAGGTTGCATTTGTTGAAACAAATACCTTTGGGTCATTGGGACTATAGAAGTAACCACCTCCTGTTTCTAGAGCATAGCCCACAAAAATGCACACTTCAGACCTTAAATCAAGTTTCCCTGATTTAGGTCTAAGAACATGATCAGGACAACCCTAAATGCAGAAATAGTGCAAACTAGGTTTGTTTCCATTCCACACTTCCAGTGGCATTTTGCTTATGGTCTTAGATGGGACTACATTCAAAATGTAAGTCATTGTTTGAAGTGCATATCCTCATAATGAGAGAGGAAGTGAAGAATAGCTTAACATAGACCTAACCATGTCTAACAAAGTCATGTTTCTTCTTTCAGAAACACCATTTTGTTGTGGCATTCCTGGTGTTGTGAGTTAGGATAGAATACCATGATCCAACAAGAAATATTTGAATTCTAAATCCAAATATTCTCCACCTTGATAAAATCAAAGTGTCTTAAGAGTCTTACCTAATTGTTTCTCAGGCTCAGCTTTGAATTCTTGAAACATAACAAAAGTTTCAGATTTCTTAAGCATTAAGTAAGTATGACCATATCATGAGTAATCGTCAATAAAAGTAACGAAGTACTCATACCCACTTCTTTCTTGTACATTGATTGGACCACAGACTTCGCTGTGTACAAGTTCCAAAGGTTCTTTAGCTCTATTGTCTTTTGTTGAGAAATGACGTTTGGTCATTTTGCCTTCTAGACAAGATTCACAAACCGGAAGAGTTCCAACTCTTAGTTCTACCAAAGATCCATATTTTGTTAACCAGTTTATCCTGTCTAGACCTATATGACCAAGTCTAAGATACCAAAGATATGTGCCATCCTCATTTGAAACTTTTTGTCTTTTGTTTCCTTGCGGTTTTGCTACTTTAAATAATTATGAGTTATTAAGCGTTTGTTCAATTTAATGAAAGTGTTAAAGTCCGATTATTCAATTTCATGTCTAAAGAAAAATTAAGAATAACAAATCATAAATAAAATATTCTAAAGTCAATACAGGCAATAAAATTCAAAATACTAAAAGAAACAAACTAAGACATTGTTCAAACAACAATAAAGTTTTATTTTAATAAAAACTGAAGAATTTTTAAAATAAAAGGACTTTCTTCAACACTTTCTCTCTTTTTCACTTCATGAACATTATCAGCAACCTTATTTAAATCGTAAGATTCAATTATCTACATAGAAGAATAAACATTGTTAGTGGACCCTGAATGCAAAATTTAGGATGACATATCTTTTCCACTTAGTTATAAGAATGAATAATTCTTATTTACCTTTCTAATTCTTCATAATTTCAGCGATTATTTCACGCTTGGCGGATAAGATTTCATTCTCATAAAATCACTTATCATATATGTGTACAAATGTAGCATGGATGGCCTCCTATATATCATATGCAGATTTAAGGTTTTGTAGAGTATTTTTGGTCTCTATATTTATTGATTGAAGTAAATAATACCTTGCCATATGATTTATCCTCAACAACTTGGCGTACTTAAACTGATCATTCACTGAACTTCTATTGGTGGTTCTTGAATTGGTGGTATTTTAACAACTTCCATCAAGTTCTCTCTTAGCAATAATATATCGATATCATGTCTCCAAAATACTATATTTTCATCATTAAGTTCAATCACTACATTGTAGTCATTTTCAGAAATTTTACCTTAAAGAAATAAAATATAATAATATTACTATTTGAAAAAATATCAATTATTCATAAAGTAAATATGATGCATGAATGCAACAATTAAAACACACAAATAAACATTTTCTATTCCACGATAAAACTACCCAACAAATAAAGTGTCGTCTTAGGGTTGATCAAGTTAAATTCAGATAGCTTATAAGACAATCTTATCTTTATAATTTAAAACTCAAAATAACTCTTTATTTCCTCTTTTAAAAAACAAGTATCGCTGGTTTGGTCAAGATGCAATTATCCACTACAAAAGCTTAATTTCATCTTTGTAAGTGTAACCCATTCTTTCGGAATTCATGACTTAACTTAGAGAGTGCCGCCTTAGGGTAGTCAAGCCTAAAATACATCACCCCTTCCTATTTTTGTAAAAAGCCAACCTTGGTATTCATATGTCTAGAAACCTTCCTTATGAAGACGAAAACAAAGCCGCCTCGAGGCCCTATTCACCTTCTCCCACTTACTATTTTAGAAATAATGTGTTTTATTAAACTAATAAATTAATTCCAAATTAATTACTAGTATATGAATAACCTATGAATGTAATTAATTATAAAATACATTTAATTATAAAAGAGTCTATTTCTACAATTAATGTGATCTAGATAATTACCCATTACATTCATCTAACTTTACTAAAACATTTTTTTTAAATAAAGTTGGTTATCTTAAAGGCCTATAAAAAATTATTTTCTTTATTATGGTGTGAGTTACCAAGTTTTAACTAATTTAATACTTAGTAGTTTACATGCGATTGATTTCTCTAAAACAATTCACATAAACAACTAGGACAATCCTAAATAATCATGTTTCTAAAAGATGCATAATTAATGAAAACTATGTGGGTTTCATGAATGTCATGTAATTGACTAATGCATGATCATGTTATCAATCAAACATTAATTAATATTTATTTAAATAAATACAATAAATAAACAATTGATGGACCGAGTACAATTGGGTATTTCTAAATTTACAACCCTTGAAAAAATAGAAATAAAATTTTAAAATAGCCTTTAAATTGTTTTAAAGACTTCAAGAATGATTCTCCCCTCTTTTAGGCTATCTTGCTAATCTTTAAGAATTTAGTTATGCCCAACCAATTAATTATAAATTGTTGACGGTGAGAACTCGTCAACGATCTAATGTCAAAAAACTCAAAGCATGTTATAAAAACTAGGTAGATAGAATTTATGAAAAGCTTGAAAAATAAGAGTGTAGAACAGTAACAATGGAGGGAAACATGTATATTGCCTAACTACCTATGTATACAATGAATTTTCCAACCCCATAGTCTGAGGGGGCGAAAGTCTATTTATAGCTGGTCTCTAATGGCCCCTGATACACGGTGGTCCCTGGAACAAAATAGTACATAGGTACACTATCAGGGTAGTGGTACAGAGACCTTGGTGTTGGCCCTAGTGCGTGGTCAGGGGTGCTCAGGTAGTGCCTCCACTCTTTGTACTAACTCGTACCACCACTACTTGTTGGATATGGATATCAGAGTCATGCCTTCATCTTCCTTAAGGTCATACATCTCGTACTCGTACGTGTGCTTTGTACCGGATGGTCCTTCTAACATTTCCAAGATACATCTTTTCTCCGAGCTTCCTTGTAATTTAAGTGTGGGAAAGCACGTTGTGAGAGGTCGAGATGTGAGGGTGCTTCACTGGTGTCACCTACTTGAGGAAGAGAACTAGGGCCTCTTCAAAAGGCGTCCTTGGCAACCCTTGACATCAAGGCACGTCGAGCCTCTCACAACGAGGCCCTCATTCAAGGGAGGGCATTCGCTCACACCCATAGGTAGGTTGGGCCTCACATAGCGAGGCCCTTACTCGAGGGAGGTGATGTATCTATGTAGGCGTAGGAAGGTTGGGCCTCGCTATGCGAGGCCCTTGTCCAAGGGAGGTGGCGCACTTACGCGCATGTGCATGAAGGTTGGGCCTCGCAGCCATGTCCGAGGGAGGTTGTAATGCCCCAAATTCTCCGATGTGTTTAAAGGCGTGAATAGTCGGCCGGAAGGGCCATACTTGCTTAATTATGTTATTAATTGATAAGATGCATGTATATGTCGATTATATTATAATATGATGTGAAATGCATGCATGTGAGTTCATATTTCTAATTACAGGGGTGTGATGGTAATTTGGCCCGTTGAGGGTAAATTGTTTATTTGTATGCATGTTGGTGATATATTTTGAGACCACATTATAATGTGGGTTTGTTCGAGCCATTCGGCATGAGACGATCATGGTATGTTAATTATCGGTTTGGTCATAACAAGCTTAAGCTCGGGGCTCGGGGTGAGTCTCGGGGTGTTTTTAATGATTAGAATGTTACCGGGCATTAAAGGGTAACGGGATGTGAATTATTGGTGTTTGAGAGTATTGAGATTAGCGGGAATTGGGAAGCGTTAATTATGATTAACGGGATAAGTGGAAAGTACCAATTATACCCTTGAAATGATTTTAGAAGTCTTAAATGACCTAGGGGCATTTAGGTCATTTGGTTTGGATGTATATGAGGTTTTAGATGGCTGTAGAAAACAGAACAAAAACAGAGCAAGAACTTCCCTTCCCGTACATCATTTTCCCTTATTTCTTCTTTGGAGTTTTTGAGCTCAAAGTGAGGTTTCAAGCTAGGAAATCAAGGGGCTGAGTTTGTAGACTTGGTTCAGCCGTTGGAGAGGGTTTAATTCTGGGTTTGAGGTAAGTTTTATCCATTAACTTTCTGGTTTTACTCTGTTTTAGTTTAAGTTTTCAGCTTTTAATTATTTGGTGGATAGTTTGAATTAATGGGAGTTAGGTTGATGTTTTACTTGGGTTTTGATGAGGGTGAGTTGTAGATAAAGTTTAGGGGTTAAATTGGGTGTTAGGTTGGTGTTTTGGATTGGTTTGAAGGGCTGGTTTCAAGGGAAAATGCAGGGGAAGTTGAGCTGGTGCGTGCTGGTTTCTGGGCTGTTTTGCGTAATGAGCCGCGGCATGGCAATGGTGAGCCGCGGCCCATGGTGCTTGACAGGGTAAGGCCGCCTCTGTTTGAGGGGCGCGCCGCGGCGCAGCTGGGGAGGGCCGCGGCCTTTAGTGGCTTTTTGGCCAGAAAAGTGTTTTTAGCTTGGGGATTCAAGCCTTAGGTCTCGGGGTCGAACCTACTACCCGGTTGAGTGGTGTTTGATGTCTCAGAGGCTAGATTTTGGTTTGGGAACCTTTTGTTATTCATTTTATTGATGGAATCCCATAATTGGTTATGACCAGGTAACCGTTAAAGGACCAAAAGGTTGATCGTTCTCAAGGGTCGTTCTTTTATTCATTCTAGCTCGAACCAGAGGTAAGAAAACTGCACCCCAAATGTGACATGCATGGTTGTTCACGAGGCATGTTGGTTGTGTAAATATGGACATGGATTGAATATAGAATGCTTAGCATATGTTGCTCACTTGTGCATGGTACTGACTCATTAGTCAGATTTGGCAAAGGTGCTAGTATCAACTGTGAAACTGTGACTTATTAGTCAGGTTCGGCAGTGGCACTGGGCACTGGTCACGTTGCGCTGACTCATTAGTCAGAACGGCCTTAGCGTGTTAACGCAAGCCAACAAAGACTAGATCTAATCGATTATCTGCATTGAATGACTCAAAGAGCATTAATGCTGGACCGACCTCAAGGTCGATGAACATTATAAGCGCTTGAAGGCTTGTGGCTTAACTAGCAGCCACTCTTCCATTTGATCTAGTGACTCACTTGTCGATCACTAAGTATGGTTTACCAGAACCTATTGAAGGCTAGTGGCTTACCTTGCAGCCACTCTTCCACTTGAATTAGTGACCTGCTTGTCAGTCACTCAGTATGGTTTATCAGGACCTCAAGTGATATTCACTCATTTGTTTGAAAGATTTGAGCTCAGTGTGATTATAATGATAATCATTTGATAATGTTTACATATAATGTTATGTTTTCTTGCTGGGCCTTGGCTCATGGGTGCTATGTGGTGCAGGTAAAGGGAAAGAAAAGCTCACCCAGCCCTGAGTGGAGAGCTTAGGTTGTGATGTGTACATATGCGTCCGCTTGACCACCATGGCCAAGGAGTTCTCAGAGGAACTAGGGAGTTTACCCTATTTTTTCCGCTTAGGTCGGCGAGTTTATAATTTTGGAACAGTAGTGCCTTTTTGAGTTGTAAATAACTTGTAAATGTTCTTGTGGGCCCATGAACAGTTTTATGTATCAAATAAAACATATCCTTTCCTTTTTATTGGTTTTCACCTTAACCTGTTAATAACACTTAGAACACGTTTTTAACCAAAGGACTCAGGCAATGAGTCAAATTTCCAGTTCACCGTTCGCCGTAACTGTTCTGGGGTAACCAGGGCGTTACAGAGGTCGCACACTTATGCGCGTGTAGGTGGTTGGTGCCTCTCTGTGCAAGACCCTTGATCTGTTAGGTCTTGTGCCTAGCGGTTTGATGCGCAATGCCCAAACAAGTTAGGCCTTGTGCAAGGATCACCTGAGGCCCTCCTTATGTCATGCGTGCATCTCGGTCCTAAGGCACACAAGGGTGCCAGAACTAGCTTAGTGAGTTGGGCCTCGAATAGTGAGGCCCTTGCCTATCGAGGGGCGCATCAAGTGGTCGCGGAGGAGTACATGTGCACGTCAAAGGTGAGTTAGGCCTCGCTGTGCGAGGCCCTCGCCCCTTCTAGGCTCATGTACATATGTGTCTTGCACACTTGGTTATTTGGGGGTTTGGACATGCAGGCCTTGCTATGCCCCTTTCTTCCATGGTCCTGCACCTTCATCGTTGGATGCCTTAAGGGAAATTATTCCATAGTCACATAAACTAACTTTCTAACTAATTCATTTAATTAAAACTATCTTTTGATTAAATAACTATTTTGTCATCTTTTTAATTTAGGTGAATTTAAATAATTAAAGAACCAAATTCAAATAATTATTTAAATTTAAGATAAAATCTTGACCAACTAAAAGATATTTTATTTTTCTAACAAAAATAAAATAAGATAATTAATCTTTTAAATTCAAACAATTTAAAAATTAATTAAATAAAAGATTAATTGCACAAAAATAAGATCTAGCTTTGGGCACCAAGATTGGTGCCCTAGACCACTAGGGCAGGCAGCACCATGGAGCCTCAAGGGCTCAGGTTGGTGGATGCCGCAGGTAGTGAGCACAACACCTTGGGTGCGCATGGGCTGCAGTGGCACACACAGTAGGCACTGGGGCACGGACACACAGGCACACGAGTGCGAGTGCGCAGGCGCACGGGCGCTGGTACGCAGGCGTAGGGGGGCGAGCTCGCACGCGCATGGGCGCCGACTTGCAAGCGTGCATGCGGTTCGCAGAGAGTCGTGGGTCAAGATAATACGTGCAGCTAGGGCTCAGGCTATAGGCTTGGGTCCTCCTTTCTTCTTTGTGTACAGATTTTTAAAATACATAATTCAAAAATAAAATTTTACAAAAATCATGTGCCATTTATGGCTTACACAAGATCTAGAAATTCAAATTCCTTACTGCATAGCATCATATAATTAACAATCCATCATTCAACCATATTCAAAAAACTTATCCATCCATTCAATATACATATCAACATACATTTAACAAATGCAAGAAATACACACATCATTTAATATATATATATGTATGTAGATTGCTCCAGTACCAATTGTTAGTGTTAAAATAGCAAATCAAAGATACACAGTGAGGAATGGGCTCTTTTGAATAGTTATTAATACCAGCCAAGATCATACACACACACATTATTATATATTAAATCACATACAATCATATTAGAGATTACCTCTCATAGCCTGTCATTTAATGGTGGACTCCAATGTAGCTAATCGTGTCTCATATGCTGGAGGGGCAGATGGATGGTTATCGTTGTTGTCATTCACGCGAGTGTTTATTCTTGGAGATGGTGGTGCATCTGCGACATGGTTCACCCCAGCGTTCCTTCTCGCTGATCTTCTGGGAGGCATAATTCCTTATTCAACTCCTGAGACCAACCATCCAAAGTAAATATTACTCCCAATACAATAGTAGGGAAAATAGAAGAAATATTTCAATTTAGGCAAACTAACTCCATTTATTCCATCTTATAATTGAAATATTAACCAAACAAAATATTCACGATAACTCTTAAGATCTAACTCAGACTAAAAAAATTTGCTACTTAATCTTAAATCTAAATGCAATTATCTAAATCCATTTGTTGTGAACCAGGAATGAATCACGTACTCTTAGATCAAATCAGATGTTGGTATCAAATGATCAAATCAGAGGTACGCAACGGAATATATGGACCCATTTTAATAATTTTTAATACGAGCCAGAATCATACACATATTTAAATATTAAATCGTATACAAAACAAATCAGGGATTACTTATTGTATCCTATCAAGTGTCCTTGAATCTTTTTGTATAAAATCAACGATCTTCCTATCCAAGTTTTGAAAGCTCACACCTTGTTCTTCTAGACCAATCCTTAAACACACAAGCACGTGTGGGCACTTAGGATTCAAAAGGTTGATTTATGACTCTCTAGATGTACTCAACACATGAGAATTAGAGAGGTTTGATAGAGAGAAGAAGAATTGAATAGTTTTCAGGTTTAGGAAATCTATCACTTCGGTCTCAGAGAAAGAGTATGATGTTGGAATAACATTCAGAGCACACAGCGAAATTGGCATGGTGGGCCCATTGTTTATTGGAACAACAATAATAAAAAAAAATCATCACTCATATAAACAGTTTATATGAACAAGAAAACAATCCATAAACATTAACATACAATATTATTAATCATGCAACATATATATAAATATATAATATATTTATATGGGGGCACTCTTAATAGTCACTACCCATGGATGATTACTTTAATATTAACAATTAGATTAAGATCAATGGTCCATATTTATAGTTATTAATTAATATTTCTAAAAATAAAATTTGATTTTTTTAAATTTTTTGAAAGGCTACCTGATTACATGGCGGTCACATATTTATTATATTAAAGAATTAAAAAAAATCTTATTTAAGCATTATATATGAAAATTCAAAATTAATGTAGAAAAAAAATTCTTTACCTGTTGGTGACTTGTTATATCAAGTCACTATGTTGTCACATCATCATAATTGTTAGTACCCATCTATGGGTATTAACCATTGAGAAGTCTTCCATAGTTATATATAACATATAAATATATAAACATACAAGAACATGAACTTTTCGTATCAAGTGTCCTTGAGTCTTTTCGTATATTTATCAATCTTCCTATCCAAAGCTTTGAGCACTCAAACCACGATCTTCCGGAGTGTTCACCTCAAGATATGTGTGGGCACATAGAGAACATGAGTTTGTATTTTAGGAATCACAAGTATTTCTCAACACATGAGAACTTGGATTATAGTCTAAAAATGGCTAGAATAAAGAACAAATATAAAGAGTTTTGTCTGACAAAAACTCTGAGAACTATTCTGAATTGTGTATTGTATTGTATTGAATTGTATTGTAGTGCATTGTTCTGTTTTATTTGCTTTCTCTTTATTCTATATCATATATATAGAGACATTCATATTACCTTATTATTCTTAATAATAATAGTAATATTATAAAATATCATAATGATGATAGGATTTGATTTAGGTAAATATCTAACTTACCAAATTTGAAAAATCATTTTCAAATTATTAAACAATTAAATAAATAAAATAAAAACTACACTGATACAATACCAGTATATGTGATACATGCATTGCACAGTCTCTGGACTATGTCATGCGTGACCCAGTATTCCCTTTTCAGAGATTTTTCATTTTTCTTTTATGTAATTAAAATCAATCTCCCACAAAATAAGGTGTTAATCATTTTAAGGAAAAGATGATAACCATATTTCAAATTTTAAATTCTAAATTCAAATTGATGACCATCATTATCATCATCTTTTTAAAATTCAATAAATCAAAAACTATTTTTGACTTACCAATTTTATTTTCTCCCACTCAAATAAAATAATTAATTTTAAAATTTTATTTATTTATATATGAAATTCAAAATTTTATATATTTAAATTAATAAATATATTTTCAAAAATTAATAATTAATTCCAAATTAATTATTCAACTTCAATTATCATATACTTGACCCGAAGAATAAAATTTGTAACGACCCAATTTCGCTAATAAGGCTTAAGGGCCTTGATTAGCGTGCCAGGAGGGCATAATGGAATTTATGTGTGATTTTATGAGTTTAATGCATGGTTATGATTTAAAGCATGTTATATGACTAATTGAACATTGAGGTGCATGACTACGTGGTTAGTATGCATGTTAGGTGAAATAATTATGCATGTGGACCCCGTTTGCATGATAGGGGTAAATTGGTAATTTTAGCCCGCTGAGGGCATATATGTAATAATTGTATTCCGTGATTTGTACCACGTGAGTGTGGTGGTATTATTGTGATGCACGTGCCGAGACGGTCCTTGAGAGCTAGTTAACTTAAGAGTCACAACGGGATTTTTATACCCGGCTCGGGAGGAGCCTAGGGGTACCTCGGGAATTTTATGGTTAAGTTGAGATTTAGCGGGTAATGGTTATTGGAGATTTAGTAACCTGGGTAACCATTAGTTACTGCTGAGAGTAACAAGTTTTAGAAAGAAAATGGTAGAATTGAAATATTAGTGAAAGGACTAGAGTACCCTTGAGGACTTAGTTGGGAAAGGATCATTTGGAGGGGTAGCATGATCATTTGGCAAGGGTAATAGGCAATTCTCAGCTGGGTTTTAGTGGGTCACGGTTTGGGCATTTGGGTTATATGTTGGCTTTGCTAAAAATAATAAAGAGAAGGAGAGTTAGGGCAATGAGAAGAAGAAGAAGAAGAAGAGGAAAATGGGCTGAAGTGGGAGCTTAGGAGGTGAATCAAGGGAGCTTGTAGGGTGGATTCTCCACTTGAGGTATGGATTTTATGAGCATTTAAGTTTGATTTCTGTTTTGAATTGTGAAATCTTTAGCTTGAGTTAAGTTTTTAATGTTTGAGTTTGACGTTGCTGATTTTTGCAATCTAAGGGTGGATTGTTGGGTATGTTTGTGTTTTGAGCTTGAATCTAGAGTTTATGAGTTGTTGGGTGGTTCATTTGAGGTTTTAAATTGATTTTGGGGTTTGGGTATTGGTTTGGTGTGATTTGGAAGGTTTAAGTTCGAGAAAAACGCAAGAGAAAACCCAGATTTTCTGGGTTCGCGTATGGGCGCCGCGGCCCTGTTCTTGGGCGCCGCGGCGCGATGTTGCATCAGGAGAGGGGTTTGTTGCTGGGCGCCGCGGCCCTTGAGGGGTGTGCCGCGGCCCTAGGCCATTTTGGAAGCCCAAAAGTTGAGTTTTTAGGGCTTTTGCCCGGGGACTCGGGGGATGGTTCCGATACTTTGTATTATGGATTTAGAGGTCCCGGGAGTGCGGGATTGGTCCCGGGAAGTGGTCTTGGGCTTGGTTAGTATTGAAAAGTGTTTTATGTGTGTTGTGACTAGGCTATTGGTGAGGCTCATGCTAGAGGACCGTGCTCGCGGCTTTAGTGCATCAGGAGGCTCGGAGTACAGGTAAGAAAACTATAACACCCGTAGGATAGGGCGTGGGCCCATAGTGTGATTCCCGGGCATGGCCCTATATTGCATGTTGCATGATGAGATGATTGCAGGGCATGGCCCCAGATTGTATTGTGTGCAAATGTTTAACCTTAAATGAATCATGATGTGTGTGAATGATTATTTTGAATGTACTATTCGTGTGATTATGATGAAATGAACGGCAAGGGCCGAGTGCGGCGTAGGCCGGGGCGGCCGTGGGGCCGAAAGTAACACACAGCACATGGGATGCTTATATTCAGGGTGGGACCCAAGGGATACATGAGTTATCCTCGCGGTGAGAACCGATACCCCAGGCTTCGGTAAGGCTCTGGGGCGGCATGGCCGTGTTTGCTTAGTCTAATGGTTGACTTGTTTATTTGTGGATTATCTGTTATGATAAACTGTATACATTGCATATGTTATGTTCTGCATGAGTTTTCTTGCTGGGCTTCGGCTCACGGGTGCTCTGTGTTGCAGGTAAGGGCAATGACTGAGTCAACCAACCATGAGTACGGAGAGCGTGAAGCGACGCGTACATGTTTGGCCTGCCCGACTGCTTTGGTTGGGGGTTTATTCGAAAATGGCTGTAATAATCTATGATTTTTATGATTTCTTAACTGTAACCTTATTTCAAGATGTAATTAGTTTTCAAACCTTATTTTGGGATCCCAAATGTTTAATGATAGAAGTTTTAATGAAACGACGCATTTTCAAAGATTACAGCCTTAACTTTTAATTAGTCACACTTTTGTTCAAAACCTCGGTTAGCGAGTTCATTGCACACTGTTTTGTCTTAAAAATTCACTTAGTAACGGCTCTAAGGAAGTAGGGCGTTACAACTTGGTATCAGAGCGAGCCAAGGTTTATTGGTTCTGGAGATCGACCGAACATGTACGCTCGCTGTCAGTGACAAGCTCGACTCAGGGTTGGTTGGTATGATTGATTGACATGTCTAAATATATGTTTGAATGCCCTGTTTGCCTGCTTATTTATATGGAGCATGAGGAATGAAATGACATATGCATGAGATACTGATAGGGCCTGGCCCTTGACTATTGCATGTTGAGATTGATGCATGCTGAATAATACTATTATGCATATGGATGAATATTGGCATAATGGTTCGCATATTGAGTGTATGTGGTGAATTTTCTGGATTAAATTCATATGTTATATCTGTTTATTTGCTTGTATGAAGCATGTTGAGACCTGGATATACTTAGTGATGTTAAATCTGGTAGCTAAATGTGTGACATTGTGGATTTGGCCTAATTATGCTTGTGTGTGCATGACATCTGTGGATATTTGGATCTGGATGCGGTTTGGTTCAGAGTATGAACCACAGAGTTCAGGAGTTTGGTCAGCTTTGGCAGATGAACTCGAGTTGTTGGTCCCTAGAAGGGTTGGGGATCTGATATTGTGTTAAAAAGGGGGTTTCTAGATATAAGTTGGAGTGGAGACCTCCAGTTATCCCTGGAAGCAGCAACAGAGGGTCGCTAGTGTGTGGGTAAGCTGTGGAGTTTGTTAGTCGAGATGGGATAAGTGAACAGCGGATTTCTCTGGGGAAATAGCTGATTCCGATGTTTTAACAGTAAGGTTACAATTGTTGGTTTACTGTGAAGTATGGTCAGATAAGGGTACTAAATGAAAGGCTTAAAGGGTGTTATCCTCGGGTTTTGAGGAGAATTCGGACTGACAAGGGATTTATCAATAGACGGGCAGAGTTAATTCCACCCATGGTTAAGAGGATGAGAGATCCTGATTAGAGGGTTATGTTAAATGTTGAGGCAGAGAGTTGCCTGGAAATGGTACTCGGGCTGAAGTACGGGCTTAATGGGTTGGGAAGAACCTAAATGATGAATGGTTAGAAGAGATTTTTAAGACATGATTAGAACCGTGGAGACGGGCAGACTTATAAGTTTGGTTTGGACTGTTAGGGTAACAACAGCGTAGGTCAATGGGTGTGGTGAATTGGATAATTCATTTTCGGAAATTTATACTGATGAATGTATCTGGAATTGAAGGCGACCCATTTAAGGATATGAGATCTGGAATAGTCTAAGGCATTTGGGCCGCTCTGATGTAAGGACTTATCGTCTGCATGTGGATGGCAGAGAGGGCCATGTTGTTCGAAGAATTGATGGTTGATGATTAGAGCATGAGTGCTAGAGCCGCAAGGGCAGTGCTTCCTTTGATGGAATTAGTGAAGATAGATTCGTGATAATCAAGTTAAAAGAACCCCGGATAGGGTTGTGGCTTCCGGAAGTGCCAAGAAAGGGGAAAGGTCCGGTTGATAAGATGGTAGTTTTGTTGATAGAATGCAGCGAGGTCGGATTCTCACTTTTGGAGGTGAAAGGACCCCAGACAGTGCTTGGGCACCTAATTTGAGATTTGAAAGAAGCCTGATTGAAAAGGTGGTTGTCGAGATGGCGACAGGAACCAGGAAGGTTATTTGGTATGCACATGAGGAGAGGGTGCCACCTGAGAGGAGGCCAGGTGAGGGCATGACTTCTACAATAGAATGGCTCGATATGTTAGGATGGGTTTCCCATGGTGAGGGAGCGGAGAACTAGAATGCAGCGATACATTCGAAGTTCGAGGCTGATTCCTCGAGAATGAGTATTTAATTGGCTGGGTTATGCTTTGGTCATGTAACGAACTGGAAGGGCTCGGTGTTGAGAATGTTCCGCGAGGGAGATGGACATAGAGAGGTTGCCTCAAAGGTGCCATTTGAGAGGCCGAGGACAGTAATACTTATTGAGAAGGAATTAGAAACTCTGGCAGATGGATTGTTGAGGATATCATCTGGAGTACGTAAAGGAGACAGAGCTGACCAGTGGGAAAGTTATGTGGGTATGCAAAGAAAGATTTAGGGAATACTTCAAGGTCAGACTACAGATAGGATTGGTATAAGGGATGTTGTAGAAGACGGTTTTGGCCGACAGAAAGTCTATTGAAGCAATCGAAGGAATTTGATCTTGGATTAGCCAGAGTGTTATACTGCGGGGATTGCTAGTATCGTCGGGTTAGGATGAAAAGTACAATGTTGGATACAAGAGGGGACGATGTCCCCAAGAGTTGATCTACGACATGGTTATTGCCAGTTGGAAACCAAGGATAGAGACATTTCGTGGGTTGTCTAGTTTGCGCCGGCTAGAGTGTGAGGAGTTTGTAACAAAGATTCTGGAATGGTTCAAGCTACAGTAGCACAGGTAAGTTCTTTAGACAGAGAATGCATGAACGGTGTGGGCAAGTCCCCTTCAAGCTCACGAGCAGTGCATGTGGATTACTCCCAGACGGAAATGGTGAGCAACTGATTATTATGCTGAAGACGTTAGTACCCAGAAGGCAGAGTCTCAGGTAAGGTTCTACGGAGTGTTAGTTGGGTGTCGTCAGGAGTTCTCAGATTACAGCTGCAAGAAGAAAGGACAGGTAAGAGAAGAATTGATCTGAAGCCGCAAAGAAGCTAATGAAGAGCGTCTGAAGAATTGAAAGCATAACAAGACTGGTAAGCGCGTAATCTATTGCACAAGCACCTCCGGAGACGACTACATCCGAGATGAGAAGAACAGCAAAACTTGAGGTTAGACGGATTGAGTGGTGTCAAATCAGAAAGAAATTCAGAAGACAAGGTAAGATTTGATTGGTTACGGACGATGATGGAATTTGTGTGTGTTATGATTAAGTAAAGAGTGATGGCATAAAGGTCTTGATCTATGATGAGGATATGGACTTGTAGGGGTGCATCACGGATTAGGCACGCCCAGGCGCATCTGGCGCGAGGTTGGATCGAACCTTGCAGGAGACGAAAGTATGAACCTGGTTGATACACTTAGAACGTTAAGTTGACAGTTATGCATATCATAAGGTGCTTGAGTATTGGGTATTAGTAAGAAAGATAGCGTTGAAGACACAGAGGTGGTGAAAAGTAACGGACAAATGATCAGTGTTTGAAATCCTCGATTGAGCGAGGGGAGTTATAATTGGAGACGGAACTCCTAGCTGTGAGGCGTGTGTCAGTCAGGGGATAGCGCCATAGACTGTAATAGAGTGGACAAGGCGACGACTAAGTTTGGCGTAACGCTAGTAGGTATGATTAGCTGGTGAGTGTCAATGATCTATGGAATTCAAAGTGTTGGCTTGAGTTGAAGCAGGGAAGGACCCTGCTAAGGTAGTACAAGTTGGGATACTAGGAATGGATGAAGGATCCAATTAGATTTGGTTTATGAACGAGAATTCTGAATGGATATCATTCCACCTCCTAGGGTACGTCGTACCGGGAGGGTCGAGCGGGTGACGGAATCTAGTGTTTTCCTTCGGACCCTGAGGGGTTAAGTGATGTGGTAGTGTATGATGGGAATAGACCACTTTAGACCTTGAGTAAGGTGTTTGGACATGAAAAGTTTTAACTCAGTTGATGGAGTTAATGTGGTTGGGTCAAGTGAACTGGTTTCAGGATGGAGCATCGATGATATCGAATTGAGACCCTATAGTATTTTAAATTTTGGAATGGATTTAGAGAACGAAAAGAACAGAGTGGGAATCTGGGATTATCAGTTGATTGCAAGTGAAGTGGCAGTCTGAAAGCTTATCGGATATCTTAAGGAATTAAGCGCTGAGTAGGCGAATACTTGAGGTATTAAGGGAAGTGTAATCCCTGTTGAGTTGGCCGTGGTGGCAAATGCTGGCATCTTGTTAAAGTAACACGACATAGGACATGGTAAGAGGTGAAGGATAGTGAATACTACAGTTTGGCTTTAGTTCAGAGGGAAAGCCAAGAAGGTCGTTGAAACTTCTTAAGGCAGGAGTGTTTGCCTATTTGAAAGAATAAAGAGCTGGTAAATTGCTAAGTTATGAGGAAATAAAGTTCCGGGAAGAGAGAGTTGCATCTCTGCGTGGTAACAGACGAGGATCTGTAAGGTGTTCAGAGAAAGGAGGGAGAGTTCTGACTCTTAATTCAGCATGAACTGAAGTTGTACTAAGGGTTAGGCCAGCGGGGCCTACAAGTTGATCCCACCTAGTAGAGGTGATGACTTTTGAGTATCTCTGGAATCAGGAATAAGACAATGAATTGGTCATTGTACTCTAGGCAGACCCTGGGCTTCGGCAGGGTTGCAGGGTTAACAAGGGGCTATCGAGAGCACGGCTATTAGACAAGATCTTGTGGGGCAAGATTGTTGCTCTTGAAAGAGTGTTGTTAAAAAGTAAAGTTAAGGCGGTGGACCTTGGGATTCAGGGTCAGAGTTGCGAGTTTACTGATTGATGTGTTTGGATAAATTTCGAGGACGAAATTCTTATGAGGAGGGGATAGTTGTAACGACCCAATTTCGCTAATAAGGCTTAAGGGCCTTGATTAGCGTGCCAGGAGGGCATAATGGAATTTATGTGTGATTTTATGAGTTTAATGCATGGTTATGATTTAAAGCATGTTATATGACTAATTGAACATTGAGGTGCATGACTACGTGGTTAGTATGCATGTTAGGTGAAATAATTATGCATGTGGACCCCGTTTGCATGATAGGGGTAAATTGGTAATTTTAGCCCGCTGAGGGCATATATGTGATAATTGTATTCCGTGATTTGTACCACGTGAGTGTGGTGGTATTATTGTGATGCACGTGCTAGACGGTCCTTGAGAGCTAGTTAACTTAAGAGTCACAACGGGATTTTTATACCCGGCTCGGGAGGAGCCTAGGGGTACCTCGGGAATTTTATGGTTAAGTTGAGATTTAGCGGGTAATGGTTATTGGAGATTTAGTAACCTGGGTAACCATTAGTTACTGCTGAGAGTAACAAGTTTTAGAAAGAAAATGGTAGAATTGAAATATTAGTGAAAGGACTAGAGTACCCTTGAGGAATTAGTTGGGAAAGGATCATTTGGAGGGGTAGCATGGTCATTTGGCAAGGGTAATAGGCAATTCTCAGCTGGGTTTTAGTGGGTCACGGTTTGGGCATTTGGGTTATATGTTGGCTTTGCTAAAAATAATAAAGAGAAGGAGAGTTAGGGCAATGAGAAGAAGAAGAAGAAGAAGAAGAAGAGGAAAATGGGCTGAAGTGGGAGCTTAGGAGGTGAATCAAGGGAGCTTGTAGGGTGGATTCTCCACTTGAGGTATGGATTTTATGAGCATTTAAGTTTGATTTCTGTTTTGAATTGTGAAATCTTTAGCTTGAGTTAAGTTTTTAATGTTTGAGTTTGATGTTGCTGATTTTTGCAATCTAAGGGTGGATTGTTGGGTATGTTTGTGTTTTGAGCTTGAATCTAGAGTTTATGAGTTGTTGGGTGGTTCATTTGAGGTTTTAAATTGATTTTGGGGTTTGGGTATTGGTTTGGTGTGATTTGGAAGGTTTAAGTTCGAGAAAAACGCAAGAGAAAACCCAGATTTTCTGGGTTCGCGTATGGGCGCCGCGGCCCTGTTCTTGGGCGCCGCGGCGCGATGTTGCATCAGGAGAGGGGTTTGTTGCTGGGCGCCGCGGCCCTTGAGGGGTGTGCTGCGGCCCTAGGCCATTTTGGAAGCCCAAAAGTTGAGTTTTTAGGGCTTTTGCCCGGGGACTCGGGGGATGGTTCCGATACTTTGTATTATGGATTTAGAGGTCCCGGGAGTGCGGGATTGGTCCCGGGAAGTGGTCTTGGGCTTGGCTAGTATTGAAAAGTGTTTTATGTGTGTTGTGACTAGGCTATTGGTGAGGCTCATGCTAGAGGACCGTGCTCGCGGCTTTAGTGCATCAGGAGGCTCGGAGTACAGGTAAGAAAACTATAACACCCGTAGGATAGGGCGTGGGCCCATAGTGTGATTCCCGGGCATGGCCCTATATTGCATGTTGCATGATGAGATGATTGCAGGGCATGGCCCCAGATTGTGTTGTGTGCAAATGTTTAACCTTAAATGAATCATGATGTGTGTGAATGATTATTTTGAATGTACTATGCGTGTGATTATGATGAAATGAACGGCAAGGGCCGAGTGCGGCGTAGGCCGGGGCGGCCGTGGGGCCGAAAGTAACACACAGCACATGGGATGCTTATATTCAGGGTGGGACCCAAGGGATACATGAGTTATCCTCGCGGTGAGAACCGATACCCCAGGCTTCGGTAAGGCTCTGGGGCGGCATGGCCGTGTTTGCTTAGTCTAATGGTTGACTTGTTTATTTGTGGATTATCTGTTATGATAAACTGTATACATTGCATATGTTATGTTCTGCATGAGATTTCTTGCTGGGCTTCGTCTCACGGGTGCTCTGTGTTGCAGGTAAGGGCAATGACTGAGTCAACCAACCATGAGTACGGAGAGCGTGAAGCGACGCGTACATGTTTGGCCTGCCCGACTGCTTTGATTGGGGGTTTATTCGAAAATGGCTGTAATAATCTATGATTTTTATGATTTCTTAACTGTAACCTTATTTCAAGATGTAATTAGTTTTCATACCTTATTTTGGGATCCCAAATGTTTAATGATAGAAGTTTTAATGAAACGACGCATTTTCAAAGATTACAGCCTTAACTTTTAATTAGTCACACTTTTGTTCAAAACCTCGGTTAGCGAGTTCATTGCACATTGTTTTGTCTTAAAAACTCACTTAGTAACGGCTCTAAGGAAGTAGGGCATTACAAAATTCTTCTCAAATTCCCAAATTACAGTTATACCCTTGTATTGGCTCTTACCTTGATATGGTGTTGATAGATTCACCTTGGGGACCTATGGACCTATAATATCAAGCTCCAATAAATATTAGATTATTAATCAAAGCTCTTTGATTAAATAATAATATTTATTCTCATGATTACTCCACTATAAATATGAGATTGAACTCTTGATAATTACAGACATATATTTACTAAATACTTTATTAAAGAATAAAGTGTCGATTGATATAATCATTACATACAACGTTATTCCTCTACTAATGGTTTGTTGACGTCGTTTTTCGTCAACTTAGAAATGAAAAGCAATTAAAAAAAATACCAGAGGAAACAAACAATATTGACACGATCTCTTACGAGGTTCAGCAGTTAAAATCTGCCTAGTCCACGAGTTTGTGTTATTCACTTGTTGGAATCCTCTCAAAGCTTTGTGGAAGCAATTTTACAGAGTCTTCCTAATACAAATTTTTTAGTTCTTACAAATGAATTGTTCCACTCTATTTATAGAGTGGTGCACCGAATATCTTCCCACAGATTTTGGGGAGTTATTATACAAATCAATTAAAATAAATACAATTAAATGCATACAGTTACTACGTACGCGTATATATCCCATGATGTTTGGGATTTAATAATAGATTACATATGATCCCTTAAACATATGGATTTTACAACAATAAACATGTTCACACACAACTTATGAGCTTGGACACTAGACTCACACGCCTTCGAGACCGTTCACCCATTCTCAACAAGTAATGTTGTCAAGATCATCCTCTCCGAGCTCACAACACTCGAGCTCGAACCGTCTTGTCTGATGGTAGGAGATTTATACAGGTGTTGAACTATTGTCATTGTGGTTTCGAGCCTGACTTATAACCTCGGAACTCTTCCAAGACCACATAGTTTCCGAGCTCACCAATTCTGATATTTTCGCATTTACTGCTTAGCAAGACTGTCCTTGACTTTCTCATTAATGTTGATTTACATGACGAGTAAGCTTATTTCGAGCTCACATCTTACGAGCCTGAGTTTCGAGATCAAAAATCTCCATTCTCGAAATCTGGGTGTAACATTTTGCCCCCTCAAAAGTATCAGTTCGAATCCTATGAGAAGGAAACTTTTCAACTGCCACTTTCAACCACCTACCACACTCGAGTATGGACATGCGTCAACCACGGGTTGCTCAATCAGAGTACTCAAGTACTTTTTCATCATACCCACGCCTTTTCCCATTTCAGCTTTTTGACGCCATCGTCACGTTTGCACCCGACCGTCTGATCAAATATGAAATCTAACCAAAGGCCCTAATTAGCTCGACCCTTGACCTCCTTCTGGGACATATATATATAGTCGCTTTCTCTTCTTCTTCACTTTCATCTTTACGTTTCAAGTTTTAGAGAAAAGAAAGATGAACCAAAGCCAAAAAACTCTCTTTTTTCTCTTTGCATGTTCTCTAAACCGAGAATACAAAACAACCTTGGCATTTTTGACTCCGTGAGATCATTCTTGCAACTCTTCAGTCGTCAATTTCACTATATCTGCAAGCCTTTGTGTGTAAGTCTCTGTACTGTTGATGTCGTTTTTCTTCAACTTAGAAATGAAGAGCAATTAAACAAAAATACCAGAGGAAACAAACAATATTGACACGATTTTTTACGTGGTTCAACAGTTGAAATCTGCCTAGTCCACGAGTATGTGTTATTCACTTGTTGGAATCCTCTCAAAGCTTTCTGGAAGCAATTTTACAGAGTCTTCCCAATACAAATTTTCCAGTCCTTACAAATGAATTGTTCCACTCTATTTATAGAGTGGTGCACCGAATATCTTCCCACAAATTTCAGGGAGTTATTATACAAATCAATTAAATAAATGCATACAGTTACTACGCACTCGTATATATCCCATGATATTTGGGATTTAATAACATATTACAGTTGATCCCTTAAACATAGGGATTTTACAACAATAAATATGTTCACACACAGCTTACCAGCTTGGACACTAAACGCACACGCCTTCGAGACCATTCACCCATTGCGAGCTTGAGACCTCGGTTCGCCTATGTTCTCAACAAGTAATGTTGTCGAGATCATCCTCTCTGATCTCACAATGCTCGAGCTCTAACCGTCTTTTCTGATGGTATTAGATTTATAAAGGTGTTGAACTATTGTCATTGTGGTTTCGAGCCTGACTTATAACCTCGGAACTCCTCTGAGACCACGTAGTTTCCGAGCTCACCAATTCTGATGTTGTCGCATTTACTGCTTAGCGAGACTGTCCTTGACTTTCTAATTAATGTTGATTTACATGATGAGTATGCTTATTTTGAGCTCACATCTTACGAGCCTGAGTTTCGAGATCAAAAATCTCCATTCTCGAAATCTAGGTGTAACATTTTGCCCCCTCGAAAGTATCAGTTCAAATCCTATGAGAAGGAAACTTTTGAACTGCCACTTTTGAAAATTGAACCACCTAAAACACTCGAGTGTTGACATGCATCAACCATGAGTTTCTCAATCAGAGTACTCGAGTACTTTTTCATCATACCCATGCCCTTTCACATTTTAGCTTTTTGCCGCCATTGTTACATTTGCATCCGACCGTCTGATCAAATACCAAATCTAACCAAAGGCCCTAATTAGCTCAACCCTTGACCTCCTTCTAGGACATATATATTCACTTTCTTCTTTATGTTGCAAATTTCAGAGAAAAGAAAGACAAACTAGAGCCGAAAAGCTCTCTTTTTTCTCTTTGCATGTTCTCTAAACCGAGAAGACAAAACAACCTTGGCATTTTCGACTCCGTGAGATCATTCTTGCAACCACTTCTTCAGTCATCGATTTCACTATATCCGCAAGCCTCTGTGTGTAAGTCTCTGTTCTAGACCCTCGTACTTTTATTTCTTCATGCATTTTTATGTTTCTTCTGCACCGTGAGCATATTTACTAGTTTTTCACTAGTTTTATAAGGATATTTGTAGCAATTAGTAGTCTTAGACACATTGTTTAGCTGTTACTACATGAACTTTCAATTCAAAGATTTTTTTTAACAGCATAGTTCTGAAACCCAAATTTAGTGTAAAAATGTAAACATAGGGTTTTTCAGATTAAGGGTAGTGTATCGTGTGAGCCAAGAAATAGGGGTTCTGTATTAGGGTTTTTAATTGCACAAATCCCAAAATTATCACCTTTTTGGGTAACCGTCAACTTTATCCCTGAAATCAGAGATTCTTAAAATGAATCCAACATTTCCCACACTCGTGTTAAGTACACGCTCGAAGCCCAAACTTTACAATAGTTCGGGGTTCCACTTCGAATTTGATCTGTCCTTTCGAGACCTCGGTCTCGATTAGGCTTACCTGTGATCTCGGGCTTTCGAGCTCGAATCACCAAAATTGTATTCTATGATTCCTTGCATGCTTGGCCCTCACCCTCTTTTTTCTTGTTAGAGTCACAGAACTCTGAGAATCGGTGGGGGTCAGTGCTCGCAATTCCTTACTCTCCATTAACTCCCAGTCCGGAGTCTCCCTTCACTCGGAACCAGTGACTAATACGCGAGCACCACGTGAGGTGCGAACAAGAGAACATCTGAGACCATTTCCTACGTCAGATTGACGAGGTCAAGGAAAGAAAAAGGAAGAAACTTCGGGTCGCGATTTATCCAGATCCGGACCCCGAGATGAGACCTATCCCGCTCGATCCCAAACTCAAAGTCACCGTTACTTATGAGCCTGGTGCACTTTCCTTCTCACTGATGGAGGACCCTTCAGATCGCCCTTCTACTTCTCGAGCAGCATCTATTTCGACCTTGCAAGAGGGTTTTCTCAAGGCGGAGCATTATTGGAGCTCGGTCACCTCAACAGGCCAAATCTCTGAGATTCTAGCTTGCCACGGCCTGAAACTCTCCGATGCACTGATGTGTCGACTTGCGATTCCAAACAAGCGGAGCTGCTACGCCCCGAGTGATGGCAAACCCAACATCAATATTAAGCTCGCGGTCTGGAGTCGCGAGCATATAAAGGCAGGGGCCCTACTTCCCCTTAAATCCTTTTTTGAGGATTTTCTGGATTTTGTTGGGCTCGCCCCGTTCTAACTCCAGACCAATTCTTATAGGGTTCTCTCCGCCCTCAAGTCCTTGTACCACGAGCTAAAGTAGGAAGGACCCTCACCACAAGAGATTATGTATCTCTTTTGTCTGAAAAGCAACCCTTCTCGAGCTCGGGGAGGGGATGGCTTCTACTATTTGTCGAGCTATCTAAAGGAGAAGAAGATTTTCAAGGATATGCCAAACCATCCTCCAAAATTCAAGCTGGCCTTCTTCTGGACGGATGGCCTCGCTCCCTCCAAATTCTACTCATTCCAACGCATATGTAAGTACTCATACTTATTCCTTTCTTGTTTGTTTAATGACTGGGCTCGAAATAATAACACGTATCCATTTCTTCAGCCAACTATCACTGTCCCACCTCTTCAGAGTCAATGGTGGAGCACAGGACAACTCTACTCCAACTGTCGTATGGTCGACGCTCCCTATCCCATCTTCTCCATGAAGAACGGCTTCGAGCCTGCGACCTCTTGGAGCAAGACCAGTCTACAGACGATGCTGCCTACCGCAAGTACCTCAAGTGGGAGCACGTATCACTTCCCATCGAGAGACTTCCCCTGAGATAGAGGTCTTCGAGCTCACGGGCCCGTCCTTCGTTGGCTCACCGTCATTTTCGGCCTAGCAAGGGAAATGATGCCCAAGATAAGACTTCGAGCTCGGTTGGTGGAGGAAAAGTAATACTTAGCACTGCCATGTGGTCTCCTTCCTTGCTTAAGCGAAAGCATGACACTCTGATCCTATTCCCGGATCATAGGGATAACTTTCATGCTTGGTCCTGGGTAGATTATAGGGTGCACAGGTTCGATAGTATGTTAGGAAATTTCCAAACCATGTATATTTTAAACGAAGTTTGGGATGGGGTCGCTATTCAATACTGGACCAATGTCTATAGAGACCTTTCGAGGATGTTTCCCACATATAGGGAAGGGACTCCCCCAGCGTCCTCTGAAGATAGGGGGATTTCTTGGTCACCGAGCACAAGCTCGAGGGAGAGTACCAGTTAGATTTCTTTTGACTTTAATCTTGTATCTTTTTTTAGTTTAGGCTCGATCAGTAATGTGTAAATTGTGTATGTGCAAGCAACATGGAGTCTGATTTAGACAACATGCTCAACTGCCGCTCAGAAGCTAAGCAGAGAAAATGCCCAAGGTCATCGCAGAGAGTAGGGCGCCCCTCCGAAATCTTGAAAAAATTTGAGGCGACACCTCCCACCTCGAACACCCATGGCCCGAGCCTACTTGTTGATTCGAACCCTGAGGCCAGAGTGTCTACCGATATCTCACTTCCCCTGCCTCCTCCTAAAGTCCAAATTTCCTAACAGACCGCTCCGACCCCAAAGAAGCATGTTCCCACATGGGAACGTTTGTTGTCAATCTCGCCCCATGTCCCCGAGTACGTCATCGATAACGCTGCGGGGACACACGGAGTCAGTCTGGGCTTGGAGGTACTATCCCAAGTTGGCCAAAGTCTCAGTAATCTTAGCGCCCCTCAATGGCAATTTCTCACCTCCTGCTGCGACACCAATACAATTTTTGACAAGGGCAGCGAGCTCTTCACCTTGGTAAGTCCTTTTACTCTGTCATGTTCCTTCTATGGACTTAACATGTATGTTTACTAACCCATTTCTATATATGTGTATAGGCTTTCACCACGTTTTCTCGGCTTAATTACAAGCTGAAAAATGAAGTTCACGCGAGCCTGTTCTACGCTTAGGAGGTGAAGAACCTCCAGATAAAGCTCGTAGACGAGCTCAAGGCTGCGAAGTCAACAATGTCTAAGCTCGAGTCAAAACTGGAGGCTAAGGATTTTGAAATCAAGGAGAGAGACTCCAGAATCAAGGAGCTTCAAGAGATGAATGCCAAGCACGAGGAGGAGGAGAAGGGCACCTTTGATATAATCGAGGGTGAGAAGGCTCGCCTCCTCGAGGAGTTTAAGCAGAAGAAGTATCATGCTTTTGACATGGCCATGTACCACATCTGGGCCAACAACGCTGATCTCGACACCATCTTTATGGACAACCTTGAAGATGAATTTCTTAAGAGGTGGCAGGCTCGGCTTGACGAGGAGGATGCCAGGGACGAGGCAGAGGAGGCGGCGGAGAAGTCTGGTGTTGCTGTTGGGGATGTGCCTGCTTCATAAAAGCGAGGTCATGGGCTGCATCCCATTAATATTTTTGTAACACTTTTATTTACATACATGTCCTTGGGGCAAAGACAATACATAGCTCGTTTTAGAGCTATTTTATTAATATTCAAACTGTAATTTTGATTTTTATGTACATAATTTTCTTGCTCGAAAACCTTTTATGCACTTGATTTTACATTTAGTTTTTGCTTTAATATTTTTGCTTTACATTTCTGGGTCGAAATATTTCAAGCATGTTATACTAAAGGCTTGCATTTATGTCCGTTTATTCGTACAAACACACTTGTTGGATTTAAGCTCGAGTTTCAATGCATTCATGCACAGTTTACTTGATATATCCATGTCTGACCTCGTTATTGTCAAGGTCGGATTTTACTTTTACCATGCACTCGAAAGTAATTATATGGCATGTAATCTTAGTAGTTTAGTTATATTTTGCTTTTATAGTCCCTTTTTCTCATCCTCGAGTAGCTCCTCAAGGTTGTGAGGTCGAAACTAATTTTTGCAAAATTTTCCAACCTGGGACTCGACTTAATTCGAAGTATATTTATTCACATTCCAACTTTCTGTCGATTAGTTTTAGATGGTTTGTTCCAAACTTATTTAGCTGGCATGTTAGGTTGTTAATCCATAGACTTATAATTTTTATAATCTGGTTATGACCAGACTATCTTAGCTCGCGAATCTGGTTATATCCAAATAGCTTTAGCTCGTGTGTTTGGTTATTGATCCATACACTTATAATTTTTATAATCTGGTTATGTCTAGACTATCTTAGCTCACGAATCTGGTTATATCCAGACAACTCGCGAATCTGGTTATATCCAGACAGCTTTAGCTCGCGTGTTTGGTTATTAATCCATACACTTATAATTTGGTTATGTCCAGATTATCTTAGCTCGCGAATCTAGTTATATCTAGACAACTCGCGAATCTGGTTATATCTAGACAGCTTTAGCTCGCGTGTTTGGTTATTAAACCATACACTTATAATTTTTATAATCTGGTTATGCCCATACTATCTTAGCTCGCGAATCTGGTTATATCCAGACAACTCGCGACTCTACATATATCCAGACAGCTTTAGCTCACGTGTTTACTTAAAACTTTTATGTCGGGTTAATGATCCAGACATTTTTATTTTATGTTATTTTTTCAAACTTATGGTGTGATTGTATACCACTGATGCCCCCTTAATATCCTATGAGTATGACCATAGGTTATTGAATTAAGAGAGTTTGCAAAAAATGCAACATTTAGTAAAGAAAATAAATTTTGAGCAAAACTTAACATTTTTATTAACACATGTCTGAAAATTAAACAAGCTTGGTTACAACAAAAACACCCTTCCTACATTATTGATAATAAGGTCGTAGATGTTCACCGTTCCAAGCTCGCAGCACCAACTCTCCATTTAGTCTTGTCAATTAATATACCCCAGGCCGAATGATAAACTCAATCTGGTAAGGTCCTTCCCAGTTAGGTCCAAGTACCCCAACAGACGGGTCTCGTGTAGCCAAAAATACACGCCTTAATACCAGATCCCCCAATTCAAATTTTCTATCTTAAACCCTCTTATTGAAATACCTGGTAGCTCGTTGCTGGTAAGCAGCATTTTTCAATTGAGCTTCATCTCGTCTTTCTTCAATGAGGTCTAGACTTTCTTCGAGTTGGGACTGGTTCGAGGCCTAATTGTAGGCACGGCTTCGTATTGTAGGTATTTCGACTTCAATTGGCAACATGGCCTCGCATCCATATGCTAGGGAGAAGGGAGTATGCCTTGTTGAAGTTCGAGTGGTGGTTTGATAAGCCCACAAAACATGAGGTAACTCCTCAGGCCACCTTCCCTAAGCCTCTTCTAACCTTTTCTTTATAGAGCCCTTTAGGGTTTTGTTGACTGCTTCGACCTAGCCACTTGATTAGGGATGGGCGATGGAGGAAAACCTTTTTATTATCCCATTTTTTTCGCAGAAATGGGTAAACAGGTCACTGTCGAACTAAGTACCATTGTCCAACACTATCTTTTTGGGCATCCCATATCAACAGATAATATTTTTTACCACAGCCTAAAACTTTCTTCGAGGTAATTGTGGCCAGAGGTTCGGCTTCGGTCCATTTTGTGAAATAATCGACCGCAACCACAGCATACTTTAATCCACCTTTGCCTGTTGGTAAAGAGCCTATAAGGTCGATTCCCCACACCGCAAATGGCCATGGGGAGGTCAACATGGTAAGCTCAGTAGGTGCAGCTCATGGAATCGAGGCAAATCATTGGCACTTATCATATCTTTTGACATATTTGAACGCGCCTGCCTTGACTGTGGGCCAGAAATACCCCTGCCTTATCATCTTTTTGGATAGACTATGCCCCCCGGTGTGATCTCCACAAAATCCTTCATGAATTTCTTTCAGAATTTTCTTTGCCTCGGGTGGAGTTACACATCGGAGTAATGGCATAGAATACCCTCTTCGATATATCCATCCTTCCACAATAGTATATCTCGAGATCTGATACATCAGTTTCTGAGCCTCATTCCGTTCTGCTGGGAAAATTTCGGTTTCGAGGTAATCGACTATTGGGGTCATCCAGGTAGGTTGAGAATCGATCATGCATACGTCTTCTTCGTCAGGCTCACTGATACTGGGGGTCAATAGAAATTCTACCGGGACCATGTTCGATGTATCGGCCTCACTGGTGGTAGCGAGTCTGGCCAACGCATCTGCATTTGAATTTTGTTCTTAGGGAACTTGCTCTATAGCGTAGAATTCGAACTATCCGAGCGTAGCCTTGGCTTTCTCTAGGTACACAGCCATTTTTATGCTACGAGCTTGATATTCCCCTAAAACTTGGTTTACCACCAGTTGTGAGTCACTGTAACAGTGTATAGCCTTTGCTTTGAGTTCCTTGGCTATTCGAAGTCCTGCTAGAAATGTTTCATATTCAGCCTCGTTATTTGATGCATCAAAGTTGAACCTTAAAGGATAGTGAAATCGATTTCCTGCTGGGGTGATCAGTATAATGCCTCCCCTTATCCATTTACGTTGGAGGATCCGTCGACATAAAGTTTCCACAGCTCGCAGGCTGGGGTTACAACTTCATTGTTAGACACTCCAGTACATTCTACAATGAAATCCGCCAGGGCCTATCCCTTGATGGTCGTTCTTGGGTGGTATGTGATCTCGAATTGTCCAAGTTCGACAGCCCACTTTAACAATCTTCCAGAAGCTTCTGGTTTAGATAAAACTTGTCGTAGTGGCTGGTCAGTTAGCACATGAATAGGATGTGCTTGGAAATAAGGTCGGAGCTTTTGAGATGAGTGGATTAGGTTGAGAGCCAATTTTTCCATTAACGGATATCTCGATTCTGCCCCCAGTAACCTTTTGCTAACGTAGCATACTGGTTTTTGTACCTTCTTCTCTTCTCGGACGAGCACGACACTAATGGCATGCTCGGTTGTAGCGAGATATAGATACAAGACTTCTCCCATGATAAGTTTTGACAAGATTGGTGGTTCGGCGAGGTGCTTCTTTAGGTTTTGGAATGCAAGCTCGCACTCCTCAGACCACTTGAATTTTTTCCCCCTCTTAAAAGGTTGAAAAAGGGAAGACAACGGTCTATAGATTTCGAAATAAACCTACTTAGCCGCCATCCATCTAGTTAAGTTCTGGACATCCTTGTGCTTTTGAGGTGAGGGCATATCAATCAATGCCTTGATCTTGTCTGGATTAACCTCTATTCCTTGTGCATTTACTATAAATCCTAAAATATTTCCCGAACACACCCCGAAAGAGCACTTTTGTGGGTTAATTTTCATGTTATACTTTCGTAGTATAGTAAAGCATTCTGAGAGATCATCCACATGGTTACTGTTATGTTTGGACTTGACTAGCATGTCGTCAACATAAACCTCCATGTTATTCCCTATCTTCTCAGAAAACATCATGTTCACCAGTCTTTGGTGCGTGGCTCCAGCCTTCTTGAGTCCGAAAGGCATGACATTGTAGCAGTACAACCCTTTATCGGTTACAAAGCTCGTATGCTCTTGGTCCGGTGCGTGCATGGCGATCTGGTTATATCCAGAATAAGCATCCATGAATGACATGATACTGTGACCAGCAATGGCTTCTACGAGCTGATCTATCCGAGGTAGGGGAAACAATCTTTAGGGCATGCATTATTTAAGTTCTGAGTAGTCGATACAGGTTCACCATTTGTCGTTGGGTTTTGGAACCAACACCGGATTGGCAATCCAATCGGGATAGAACGCATCTCGTATGAATCAATTTGCCTTTAACCTGTCGAATTCTTCCTTGAGGGCCTTCTTTCTATCATCGTCCAGGAGTCTTCGCTTTTGTCAATGTTAAGCGTGTGTCTCATGACATTCGGACTGATTCCCACCATGTCTGAGTGTGACCATGTGAACACATCCTGGTTTTCTTTTAAGAAGCAGATTCATTGTTATTTCGCTTCTTTTGAAAGATTCTTACCCTCCTTTACCACCTTTGTGACATCTACTTCTTCGAGCTTGACCTCCTCGAGCTCTTCTAGAGGTTCGAGGTCAGTCGTTTCTTCTATTATGGGGTCGATCTCTTCATCTATCTTGAAGACCGTCCCATCCTTGTTCTGAATAACTACAAGTACATGTGCACTTGTTTGCTTATTTCCCCTTATGGAGATGTTATAGCATTCTCTTCCCACGAGATGGCCCCCCTTCAACGTCCTGATGCCACTAGAAGTCGGGAACTTGATGGCCAAATGCCTAACGGACGATACTGCCCCCAACCCAACTAGGGCAGGTCTCCCGAGCAGTACGTTCTAGGCAGATGGGAGGTCCACCACTACAAACTCCATCATCTTGGTTACTCAGACTGGATAGTCTCCCAAGGTCACGGGGAGTTCAATGGATCCCATACAGGCAATCCCTTCTCCTAAAAAACCATACAATGCTGTTGCACATGCTTTCAAATCGCGAAGCGTGAGTCCCATCTTTTCTAGAGTGGCTTTATAAAGGATATTCACCGAGCTCCCGTTATCAATCAGGACTCGGTGTACCCTCTTGCTTGCGAGTTGGAGAGTTATGACCAGGGGGTCATTATGGGAAAATTAGACGTGTGATGGATCCTCTTCAGTAAACGTTATGGGTTGAGTCTCAACCCTCTGTTGTTTTGGAGCCCGCAGCTCGTGTTCATAGGGAGAACCGTCTCCAGTTTTGAGCTCATTCACATATCTCTTTTGGGCGTTTCTTCCTGAACCTGCGATATGAGGTCCCCCCGAGATAGTTATTACATCCTCTCCATCAATCGGAGGGGGTCGCTCATCCTGTCGAGCTCGGGAGTTATTGTTCTGGGAAGGTTGTGCAATTGCTGTCCTTCAGCTTGTCAAAGCTTGATTAGGATTTCAGTTCCTAACGTACTGCCCGAAATATCCTCTCGAGATCAAACCTTCGATCTCGTCTTTCAGTTGTTGACATTCATCAGTTGTGTGTCCGATATCTCTATGGAATCTACAGTATTTATTTGAATCCCTCTTTTCCTTTTGGTTCCTCATGGGGTCAGGTCGTCTGAATGGGACCTGGTTTTCATTAGCTAGGTAGATATTCTCCCGAGACTCGTTGAGCTCGGTATACACTGTATACGGAGAAATACTTGTCCCCTTTCTTCTTCTTTCCTCCCTCAGCCTCGGGGTTATTCCCTTCATTCTTCTTTCTTTTAGAAGGGTTGTCCCCAGAGGGTTTCGAAGTTGATGTCGCCACCAAGGTCGAGGCATAATTTAGGTTCATCGTTATAGTTATGGGATGAGAGGTCATGTTCAGTGCTGACCTCGCCTCTTCTACATTGACAAACCTCGGGGACCTACGATTGAACTCAGTTAGCAACCTAATAGGTTTCCTTTGTAAGCCTTCCCAAAGGGGACTTCCTGGCAGTATACCCACTCTAACATCCATTAGGTGACCGCTATCATCGACATCTCGAGCTCGGGCCACTTCTAGATTAAACCTCGTGAGGTAACTCTTTAATGACTCATTTTCCTGTTGTCGGGCATTCATTAACGCTGAGGCCTCGGGCCTGATACCAATCATAACCTTAAATTGTTTCTTAAAGTCTCTAGATAATTGATCTCAGGACGAGATCGAATGACTTTTAAACTTCTTAAACTAGTTTTTTGCTGGTCCAGTAAGTGTGGCTGGGAACAACATACATCTGAGCTCGTATCCAACATTGTTGGTTCGCATAATGGTGTTGAAGGTACTTAGATGACTATACGGGTCTGAGTTTTTGTCAAATGGAGGGACATGAGGTATCCTGAATCCCTGAGGAAACGGAGTACTGGAGATATGCGGGGAAAAAGGCTCGAGATCTTCATTAGACTCTTCAGCCTTGTCCCTGTTACGCTCATTCTACAGGAGCCTGAATGCTCTTTCTAATTGGTCAATCCTTTCTTGGACTAAATCCACTAGAGGTCGAGCTTGGATCTGAGGGGGTTGGTTATCGTTAAAAACTTCAGCTCCCTGTCTCGATACAGGGTTATACGCTGACTGTTTACGGCCATTAAGATGGTCACGCAGATCAGGGTTCGGGGGATTATCTCAACCCCTATTATGGTTTAGATGATCCCGCAAATCAGGGTGATTCCCTCGATTCCCTATACACCTTGGCTTGGTGTTATAAATGCTCACGGACCGAGTGTAGTCCGAGCTGTCACTTACGTAACTTATTGCCCTTTCTAGATGCGCGGCTCGATGATTACGAGGTGGGTCTCTTGCTGGCCTCCTTGTCTCACCAGTTTGTGATCTTGACATTTGGCTCCCCAAAGGCTGAGCAGCCCAGCGATCTCGGGTAGCCTCTCTTTCGTTCCCCTGTTCAGGCCTAGCCCGTCAGTTTCCATCTCGACTGCCACTGCGAGATGGCCTCTGATGTGCAGTTTGTGGGACCTCCTGGACTGGCGAGGGGTGCCTTATTGGTGATGGTGGGTGCCTTATGGGTGATGGTGATTGTCTCCCATTGTTGGGCCTGGATGGTCCAGAGTTTTCCCGGTCAGGCTCCGAGTTGTTTCGCGTAGTATCAAGATTCGGGTTCCTAGCCGCCGAGGGGGCTCAATTATTACCCATTCCTGCTGGTACTTCTGCAGTCGAGTTGGCAGTAGCCTCAGCCTAGTTACTCCTCTGGGGCCTTGGCTGTGTTGGCTAAGACGCCAGTGGTGGCACTTGCTCTGCCCTCCTGGCGGCCATGCTCCCACGGGGACGTCCCCTAGGCCTCCGTGGAGGTACCTGGGCGTTAGCAGCCTGTCTGGCTAATTCTTCGTTGTGTTTTGTTGCCTCTGCCAACTGTTCGCACAATTGGCGATTTTCAAGTTCCACAATTGGAACATATCTTTCATGATTGTAATACATATCCTCGTCAGGCCTGGGGGAGGCGGCCCCCGAGAGTTGGATGAATCACTCCTTTCTTCAGGATCCGGATCCACCATGGACTGCTTTCCAGGCCGTCGAGGGTAATCCTCAGCATGAGGAGTCTGCTCCTCGGGTATCTGGGGCAATGGTCGCTCACCAGTACTGGGGTTACTTGCAGCGTCCATTGATGATTAAGAAGGCTTTTTTATTAAACAGGCTCACATCTTGTTTAATGGCTCTCAATGAAAACACCAAACAGTTGACGCCATTTTTCATCAACTTAGAAATGAAGAGAAATTAAACAAAATTACCAAAGGAAACAAACAATATTGACACGATTTTTTACGTGGTTCAGCAGTTAAAATCTACCTAGTCCATGAGTCTGTGTTATTCACTTGTTGGAATCCTCTCAAAGCTTTCTGGAAGCAATTTTACAGAGTCTTCCCAATACAAATTTTTCAGTCCTTACAAATGAATTGTTCCACTCTATTTATAGAGTGGTTCACCGAATATCTTCCCACTTATTTTGGGGAGTTATTATACAAATTAATTAAAATAAATACAATTAAATTCATACAGTTACTACGTACGCGCATATATCCCGTGATATTTGGAATTTAATAATAGATTGCATTTGATCCCTTAAACATAGGATTTTACAACAATAAACATGTTCACACACAGCTTACGAGCTTGGACACTAGACTCACACGCCTTCGAGACTGTTCACCCATTGCGAGCTCAACACCTCAGTTCGCCTATGTTCTCAACAAGTAATGTTTTCGAGACCATCCTTTCCGAGCTCACAACGCTCGTGCTCGAACCTTCTTGTCTGATGGTAGGAGATTTATACAGGTGTTGAACTATTTTCATTGTGGTTTCGAGCCTGACTTATAACCTCTGAACTCCTCTAAGACCATGTAGTTTCCGAGCTCACCAATTCCGATGTGTCACATTTACTGCTTAGCGAGACTATCCTTGACTTTCTCATTAATGCTAATTTACATGATGAGTATGCTTATTTTGAGCTCATATCTTACGAGCCTGAGTTTCGAGATCAAAAATCCCCATTCTCGAAATCTGGGTCTAACATGGTTCATAATTGGAAGGGAATAAAATTAACGTTTTACCCTTTTAGTTATATCTTGTTCCTAGAGTACCATTGACTTTACTAGTGAAGGTTGTGTCACAACAAGTTTGCGACGTGAGCGCTCATAGCCTTTTCAGTTCCAAAAGCCAACTCAATAGGGAATCAATATTCAATCTATAAGAAGGTATAGATTCCATATCTGTTAAACTACGTCCCCAGCCATATACATCATTGAGTCTCCAAAATAATTGTTCTTAGCCTGATCATTCTGACAAACATTAACGCATGAATCAAAGGATCAGATGACATATATAGGAGTTCGTAGCAACCTCAGGATTATGATCATCGTGTATATGATCATCGTTTGATGTGTTTGATTAATACTATGAAATGGTGTTTAAACAAGTATTAACAAATCACATCTGGTCCAGTTCTACATACTCTCAGCATGCAAAGTACCTCCACTAAAGTGTCCTACTACACTAGTAACCCGGATCTAGGTCACTTCTTTTAAGGTTTATAAAGATAATTAACTAATTTAATTAATATTTATTTTATTGAAATAAAACTGATCAGCTACAACCTTATTTAATTATTTAATTTAAATCATATTTGAAAAATAATAATTAAATAAAAAATTATTTGAAATTCAAAATTCAAATCTCAGGGATAGGAAATCCCTGTGTGTGTTGCCACACTCAATGTACAGTGAGTGTGTCGACCACACCGTTAGGGTTACCCCTAATTTTCTCATTTGCTTATTTAATTAATATTTAAGACAATATATTTATCCCAAAATAAATATAAGTTAATTCAAAATTAACGTTAACTTAAAATATCAATTTTAAATAAATAAATATATTATTCTAAATATGATAATTATTAATCTTTCTTTATACATTAATCCAAAATAAGATTAATATTTATTTTAACTTATAGTTTTTCAAAATAAAAACTATAAAGTTAAATAATTTATTAATTCATAATTAATCAATTTCCTATAATTATCACATAATTATTTCATGCCCTGGAAAATTAATTCATTTGCAATTAAGTCTTTCTCTCTACAAATCTTTCTTTTGACATTCATACCCTTGACAGTGTAGGACAGAGGTGATCTGGGGACCATTGACCTATAATACGAAGCTTCAATAAACCAGAATATTAATTAAACTCTTTAATCCAATAATCTTATTTATTAATTCCATGATTACTCCATTATAAATATGGAATTGCACTCTAAGTATTTATAGAATTATATTTAGAGAGTTTTCTCTTGTAGTCCATTGATATAATCAATAAATAAAGTCTCGTCCACCATTTATTGGTTCGTTAATTAGAGCTAGTCAAGATTACCATTTTACCCTTCTAATTACCTCTTGATCGTTAAGTACCATTAATTCGCTAGCAAATAATTAATCTATAATCAAATTATAGATTTGAGCTCAATAACTATTCAGTTCCAGAATTAACCCTTAAGGGAACCAATATTCGATCTATTAGGAAAGTATGGATTCCACTATTGTAATTCATGTTCCTAGCCATTCATGATATTGAATCTCCAAAACAAGAGTCATTAGCCTCATTATACCAAGAAACCTTAATGAGTGAATCAAAAGATCCAATAAACACAAACAGGAGTTCATGAATACTCAGGATTTAGATTGATCTACAAATAATCATCTATCATGATAAGAATCAAATCTTTATGTCAAACGGCAAGTTTATAAAGATAATTAATTCTTATCGATCCTGTCATATATAATCTCTATTATATACAACACATTTACTAAGATGTCTATCCACATTAGTAATCTGAATCTAGATCCCTTGCATCCCTATTTCCAGGCGCATCCCATCAAGGTCCTCACGAACCACCCCTTACGGAAGGTCCTCCAAAAGCTGAAGTCATCTGGGAGACTTCTGAAGTGGTTGGTGGAACTTAGTCAATTTAACATCACGTATCACCCAAGGACTGCCATAAAGGGGCAAGCATTGGCAGACTTCATTGCTGAGTGCACCAGAAACCACGAGAGACCTGAGGACTCTCCAGTGGTTGGGCCCAAGTGGAAGCTATTCATAGATGGATCGTTGAATGAAAATGGTGTCGGAACAGGCCTCATTTTGGTATCCCTCGAGGGGCATCGGGTTCACAGGGCTATGAGATTTGGGTTTGACACCTAAAATAATGAAGCAGAGTATGAGGCGCTCATTGCTGGGCTCCGAGTAGTACTTGAGCTTAAGATCGAGGGCCTCAAGATTTTTTAGGGACTTGCAGCTTGTAGTTAATCAGGTACTCAGGGAGCACCAGGCCTAGGGGACAAAAATGGTTGCTTATGTTTGCTAGTTTCCTTTATTATGTATGTACTTCTCATTGAGCGCCCGCTCGCTGGCCTGAACAAGTGAACGTGAACTAGTCTCCAATCACTTAGGGGGCATGGAGTTGGGGCAGCCTCGCGGATGGTGACCTAGGAGACTAAGCTTGTCAAAAGTGGAGTAAACCTAGTGGCAATACCCCAAGAGTAGAAAAACCTAGGAAACTAAGAAGTCTTGAGTCGACAACCTAAGAAACCAAGCTCATTCAGAACGGACTAGGTTTAGCGTCTAGAGACTAAAGACTAAGAATCCTAGTAGTGCGAGAATGGACTTAGGTCACTTCCCATGGACATTGCACCCGAGGGTCACTAACCAAAACCCTTGATCTCGAGATACCAACGAAAGATCGAGTCCTCCGTACTCGGTCCTAAGGCATGGACTTGGGTTACCTCCCGTGGACACTGGGCCCGAGTCATTGGGACTCGAGGACACGGTACAACATTAAAGTTACATTTAAGGACATTGATCTTGGAAGGCAACACTAAATGTCCTAAGCGTCAAGCATTAAGGCAAAACCCTGCAGTACAATAGACCTCCTAAAAGTTGTTAGGATTGGTTAAATACAAATGATAAGTGTTAAAATACAAGCAAGGTATAAACACTTAGTAGAATTCACATAATGAAGATGTAAATTTGAGTTTCAATTGTAGGCACTTATAAAATGAAAATTTTGGTCCAAAGAATTGCATGAGAGTATCTAAGGGTCCCCAAAAAGTGCGGTGGCATTTGAAGAATTTTTGGGACCTTTGGAAGTGTCCAAAGTAAGAGAGAGTGGCGATACGTCGCCACCCAAGAGGCGAGACATCGCCTAACACTTAGGGTTTCCAGAAACCCTAGCAGGCGATGATTCGCCTGCTGTATTACATGAAAAATCGTAAATGCTCTAAATGATGTGTTATTCAAGTCTAATTCCATTGGTTAGACATAATGACGGTGCCTACTCTATATAAGGGTCAAAAATAGTGATTTGGGAGATTTGATCACTCTCGCCAATATCTCTCTACCATCTTTCTCTCTAGCTCCAAGCATCTCTAAGTTTTCTCCAAGAACTTTCCAAGAAAGTGCTTGACTTAGAGAGTTGAAGGCTTATTCAATCTCAATCCTCATTTCCTTAAGTGAAGGCCTCAAGCATCAATGGTGGTTGGGAAATAGGGACAGCGTTCTACAATGTGTATAAGCCTCAATTTTTGTTTGTTTACTCAAGGGTTTGTTCAAGGGATTTGCTCAAAGTGGTGATCTTTCCTAGGGTTTGAAGCTTCATCAAATTTGAAGAACACCATTGTTCTACTTGGGTTTGCATGTTCTTTCTCAATCTTTTTTAAGTCTTTGTCAATCCAATTTTTGTGTAGATTCTATTTCTTGTGGTGGTGTTATCTCACTCTCCCCCAACATTCTAATACTCTACAATATGAGAAAGCATATCATGGAAGAATCTAACTCTCTTTCGGCATTGAGATTCATAACTCAAGACTTTGTTAGATTAGATAGATTTGATGGGACTAACTTTGTTCGTTGGCAAGACAAGATTAGGTTCTTGCTCACTACTTTGAAATTTTTCTATGTCTTGGATAAAGACCTAAAAGCCTTGGAAGAGCCCAAGGAAGATGATACACAAGAAGTTGTCAAAGAAAGGAAGAAGCGCAAAGAAGATGAGTTGAATTGTAGGGGTCACATCCTCAATGCCTTCTCGGATAGGCTCTATGATCTCTACACCAAGACCAAGACCGCCAAGGAGATTTGGGAGGCCTTTGAAAAGAAGTACAAAGCAGAAGAGGAAGGTACTAAGAAATTCCTTATTACTCAATATATGAAATTTAAATTTTATGATGATAAACCCCTTCTCCCTCAAATTCATGAGTTGCAAATTATTGTGAATAAATTGTCTACTCTTAAAATTGTATTGTCGGAACAATTTCTTGTGGGTGTCACTATAGCCAAGTTACCTCCTTCATGGAGAGGCTACAGGAAAAAGATTCTCCATAGAAATGAAGAGATTTCTTTGGAGGAAATTCTCAAGCACTTGAGAATTGAGGAGGATTCTTGTTCTAGAGATATGAATGAAGAGAAGTCCAATGGAAAGACTTCTAAGGCCAATGTTGTGGCAAATCTTCCTAACAAGGGCAAAGGAAATGGCAAGAACAAGGGCAAGGGTCACAAACCCTTGGGGCCCAAGAAGAATGAGGGACAATTCAAAATTTCCAAGGGACGTTGCTTTGTGTGTGGCAAGAATGGCCACTTTGCTAGAGATTGTAGGATGAAGAGGAGCCATAACAATGAGGCAAAAGTCAACTTAGCCCAAGAGTAGCTAGTGGAAACACTAAGTAAGGTTAATGCCATACATGGAAAGGTGAGTGGGTGGTGGTATGATACTTTTGTCACCACTCATGCTACCTATGATAGAACTCTATTCAAGACCTTTGAATCTTAAAAGGAAGGGCATGAAATCCAAATGGGCAATGAGAAAAGGTCCAAGGTTGAAGGAAAGGGAACCATTGACTTGTTCTTCACATCTAGCAAGAAGGTCTACTTACTAATGTTTTGTATGTACCGGAAATGAGTAGAAACCTTGTGAGTGGCAATTTACTTGGCAGGCCAAGAATCAAGGTTGTGATAGATTTTGGCAAGCTCACTTTATCTAAAGACAATTTTTTGTGGGAAAGAGATATGCTTGTGATGGCATGTTCAAGCTTTGTACTTCTATTGACAATGTGAACAATAAAGTTTATTTTCTTCTTGTTGTATGCTTGACTCAAATTCTACTACTTTGTGGCATGTTAGACTTGCACATATAGGATTTAGCACAATTAAAAGGGCTATCAAATGTGGATTAATTGATTGTGATATTGTTGAGCATGAAAAATATGAATTATATGTTAAATCTGAAATGGTAAATAAACATGTTCCTAGTGTTGAAAGAAACTCTAAGTTGTTAGATTTGATACATAGTGAATTATGTGAACTTAATGGAATGTTGACTAGAGGAGGAAGTAGATATTTTATTACTTTCATTGATTATTGCTCTAGGTTAACATATGTATATTTTCTTAAAAAAACAAAGATGAAGCATTTTATGTGTTTAAGGTATATAAAGAAAAAGTTGAAAATCAACTTAAAGGAAAATCAAAATACTTAGAAGTGATAGGAGTGGTTAATATTTTTCAAATGAATTTAACTTGTTTTGTGAATAACATGGAATGATTCATGAATGTATAGCCTCTTATACTCCACAACAAAATGGTATAGTGAAAAGAAAGAATATAACATTTATTGAGATAATTAATGCTAAGCTATTACACTCTAAATTGAATTTTCGTTTGTGGTTTGAAGCCTTGCAATCTGCTTGTCATATTTTGAATCATCTTCCCATGAAGAAAAATAATATATCTCCGTATGAGTTATGGAAATGAAAGAAATCAAACATTGGTTATCTTAAAGTGTGGGGGTGTCTTGCTTATTGCAAGAGCACCGATCCAAATAGGACCAAGTTGGGTCCAAGATCTATAAGATGTGCATTTGTGGGTTATGCCCAAAATAGAAAAGCTTATAGATTATTAGACTTGGAGTCTAATGTAATAATTGAATCTAGATAAGTTAAGTTCTTTGAGAACATGTCATGCAATGACATCAAGTTAGAACCAACTCAAACTAGAGAGCCTCAAGAGGAGACTCCTAGAATAGTTGGTGAGCAACCTCAATATCCTAGAAAGAGACAAAGGCTCAAAGATTTGGGATCAAATGAGAAATGTTCTCCAATAGAGACAATATACCTTGTTGAAGGTGATAATGAGGAAGTTACTTGGAAACATCCAACAGTACTTAAAATAGAAGATGATCCCAAAACCTTCAAGAAAGAAATGTCCTCAAGGGACCCTGCCTTTTGGAAGGAGGCAATTAATGATGAAATGGATTCAATTATGTCAAACCACACTTGGAAATTGGTGGACCTTCCAAAGGGGTCCAAACCAATTGGGTGCAAATGGGTATTTAGAAAGAAACAACATACTGATGGCACCATACAAACCTTCAAGGCTAGGCTAGTAGCCAAAGGTTTCAAATAAAGAGAGGGAATAGATTACTTTGACACATATGCGTCGGTAGCAAGAACTACTTCTATAAGATTGTTGTTTGCCTTATCATCTATATACAAACCTTTATGTTCACCAAATGGATGTCAAAATGGCATTCCTAAATGGGGATCTCGAGGAGGAGGTCTATATGGAACAACCTGAAGGTTTTGTTCTTCAAGGAAATGAACATAAAGTGTGTAGACTTGTCAAATCATTATATGGTTTGAAACAAGCTTAAAAACAATGGCATGAGAAGTTAGATAAATTCATTGTTTCCAATGTATTTAGACACAACAATGTGGACAAGTGCTTATACTCTAAGACTTGTGGTGACTTTGTAATACTTGTATGCCTATATGTAGATGATATGTTGATTTTGAGTAATGACATGAGAGGAATAATGGAAACGAAGAGGTTTCTATCTTCTAACTTTAAAATTAAAGACCTTGGAGAGGTAGATACCACTCTAGGTATCAAAGTTAGAAGGAATAGTGGGGGTTTTGTGTTGAGTCAAACCCACTATGTTGAGAAAGTGCTCGACAAATTCAGTCATCTCAAAATCAAAGAGCACATACAACATTTTATTCAAACATGAAGTTTGAAAAGAATGAAGGAAAAGCGGTTGCTCAATTGGAATATGCAAGTGCAATAGGTAGCCTAATGTACGCTGCTTATTGCACAAGAGCGGATATTGCATATGCAGTTAGTAAACTTATTAGGTTTACTAGAAATCAAAGTATCAAGCATTGGAAAGCTATTGAGAGAATACTTGGTTATCTTAAGGGTACCAAAGAGTATAGTCTTCACTATAAAAACTTTCCAAAGATACTTGAAGGATATTCTGATGCTAATTGGATATCGGGAATTGGAGATAATCTCTCCACCACCAGTTGGGTGTTTACTCTTGGACGAGGTGCAATCTCATGGGGCTCCAAGAAGCAAACATTTATATCACACTCAACCATGGAAGCAGAGTTAATAGCTTTAGTGGCAACCGGCAAAGAGGTTGAGTGTCTTGGGAATCTCATGATGGATATTCCTTTAACCACGGATATGGTATCAAAATTTCAATACATTGTGATAGCCAATCCGCACTTGCTAGAGCATATAATAGTGTGTATAATGGAAAGTTTACACACATTAGTCTAAGATATGATATGTGAGACAATTGATTCAATGTGGAATCATATCGATCTCATGTGTTAAAACAAGTGAGAACTTACCGGATCCATTTACAAATCCTCTTGTGAGAAGGTTAGTAAGTTCTACTTCAAAATGGATGGGATTGAAACTCCTAGAAGAATAGATTCACCAATGATGGAAACCCATCTCTCAACTTGTAAAAATAAAGGGAAAGAGTTCAACGGGTAAGAACAAGTCATTGATAAGTGAATAGTTTCAACACTAAAATTTATGATGAGTTCCATCCGAGATGGTTAGTGTTGGTTGCTACCGAGTTAAGGTTAAGCCTAGGGCTTTTAATGAAGTTCTGTTGAGAGTAACAAGCATCTATAAAGGTAGAAAAGATGTTGTAAGAACTTCACCTATGTGGACTTAGAGGTGGCGCCGCCTTTCATGGGAGTTGGAGTTTCTCCCTGGAAAGTCTATGAAGAGATGAGCACATGGCCATGATAGTGCAAAGCGAGAAAGTGGGAAAACAAAATATGTGGTGGAGGTGTGTGAGGTATCATTGGTGTTATCATATGGAATACTTGGTTCAAGCTTTAAGCTACTAATGATTTCGATAAGACTTTGTGGTATTTTCACTAAGATGAAGTTCAAACTGAAAGGCACTTTATTTTATGCGCCAAAAATGTTTAAGCTAGAGACTGTGGCTTGTATTTAACTAAGTGGGGGATTGTTATGATTGGTTAAATACAAATGATAAGTGTTAAAATACAAGCAAGGTATAAACACTTAGTAGAATTCCCATAATGAAGATGTGAATTTGAGTTTCAATTGTAGGCACTTACAAAATACAAATTTGGGTCCAAAGTGATGCTTGAGAGTATCTAAGGGTTCCTAAAAAGTTTGGTGGAATTTGAAGAATTTTTGGGACCTTTGGAAGTGTCCAAAGTCAAAGATAGTGGTGATACGTTGCCACCCAAGAGGCGAGACATCGCCTAACACCTAGGGTTTCCAGAAAACCTAGCAGGCGATGCGTCGCCTGCTGTATTACGTGAAAAATCAAAAATTCTCTAAATGACATGTTTTTCAAGTCTAATTCTATTAGTTAGACATAATGACAGTGCCTACTCTATATAAGGATCAAAATAGTGATTTTGGAGATTTGATCACTCTCTCTAATCTCTCTCTCTCTAGCTCCAAGAATCTCTAAGTTTTCTCTAAGAACTATCCAAGAAAGTGCTTGACTTAGAGAGTTGAAGGTTTGTTCAATCTCAATCCTCATTTCCTCAAGAGAAGGCCTCAAGCATCAATGGTGGCTGGAAAATAGAGTATTAGGACAACGTTCTACAATGTGAATAAGCATTGGTTTGTGTTTGTTTACTCAAGGGTTTGTTCAAGGGATTTTCTCAAAGTGGTGATCTTGCCTAGGGTTTGAAGCTTCATCAAAGTTGAAGAACACCATTGTTCTACTTGGGTTTGCATGTTCTTTCTCCATCTTTGTTTAAGTCTCTGTCAATCGCAATTTTGTGTAGATTATATTTCTTGTGGTGGTGTTATCTCACTCTCCCCCAATAAAAGCTCGAGTCGTTGAAACTCAAAAGCATATGATAGCCAAGTGCCCTCACTTGACACAGCATCAAAGTTACTCTTAGGACCGCGAGCCTAAGAAGAAACACTAAATGCACAAACGTCTAGACCCTGGCAGGAAGATCCTCAAGCTCTAAGTATCGCAGGTTGGCCCCATCCTGAGTCATTGGAACTCGGGGATGTTGGACCGTGTCAAGTGTAACACCTGACCTCACGTTAAAGTTACTCTCGAGGACCGTGAGCCTACAGAGCAACACTAAATGCTTAAAAATTGTCTAAGTATTAAGAGAAGTCGATAAAGACTTGATTCTTCGAGACTTGAGCATAAGACCTACGTCATCGACTTGGGACTCTCGTGAGTTACGTTATGTTGAGCTGAATTAACAAAGTCCATGTTGCCTATTTACTAAGTGTTAATTCGATAATAATAATGCAATCATGGCAATAAAATAGTGCAAGCTGCATAAATTTAAACGGAAAAGTATTTACAACAAAGCTCGGGGGTTCGAGCATTAATTGTCTATACCCCAATAAACTGAGGCACGCAAGCCTAAATAATGGTCATGCCATGTGCCCCTCAGGGACCTCCTCCACCAATTCAATGATTGGGTCCACTTCTGAAGCCTTCCCGACCTCACGAGACATAGTCTGAGCCGCCTCCTCAGTTTGAGTTGCCCGTAGATGCTCTTTGAAGAGGATTTTGTACTTCTGAGGTTCTCCCGTGAAGTCCAATCTCATCTCTCGATTATGAAACCAGGCCACATAAAAGGTGTCCTCAGTAATTGTCTCAACTTCTTGCTTAAGTGTGTCCACTGTTGGGAATTATGCCCTTAAAGTAATTGTAATAAACAATGGTTTTAATGAAATTAATAAATGAATTGAATTATTGTATATATGTGGCATATGTACTATATTATTGCTAATAATATTAAGTAAATATCAGAAAATTTCCAAGTTCATCTATGCAGTCTCAATCTCATATTGGTACTAGAGGATCGAGATTGAGATAATGAACTTAAATAGTTCGCAGTAAAATAAAGTTATGGAATCTTTAGATTAATTCTGCTAGTACGGTCCACTAGTATTATGAATACATATGACCTAGATTCAGGTCACTAGTGTAGTAAGACACTTTAGTGGAGGTACTTTGCATGCTAAGAGTATGTAGAATTGGACCAGATGTGATTTAATAATACTTGTTTAAATACTGTTTCGTAGTATTATAAAACACATCAACTGATGATCATATACAAACTGATCGTAATCTTGAAGTTACTATGAACTCCTATATATGTCACTTGATCCTTTGATTCATGCATTACGATTTGTCAGAATGATCAGGCTAAGAACTATTGTTTTTGGGACTCAATGATGTATATTGTTGGGGACATAGCTTAACAGATATGGAATCTATACCTTTTTATAGATTGAATGATGATTCCCTATTGGGTTGGCTTTTGGAACTGAAAAGGTTATTGACGTCAAATTCATAATCAGATTATGAATTAACTTTCACTTGTAAAGTAAATGATACACTAGGAATCAAGATATAATTAAAAGGGTAAAACGGAAATTTTATTCCCATTTAATTATGAATCATCTATAGAGGATTAATTTGTATGTAATGATTATATCAATGGACACTTTATGGTTACAATATTTACAATAAAGTACTCAGTAAATATATGTCTTTAATTCTCAAGAGTTCAGTCTCATATTTATAGTGGAATAATCATTAGATTAATAAATATGATTATTGAATCAAAGAGTTTTGATTAATAATCTTTTATTTATTGGAGCTTGGAATTATTGGTCCATAGGTCCCCGGGGCGGCTCTATCAACACTAATCAAGGTAAGAGTTGATACAAGGGTTAAACTGTGAATGGTCTATTTGAGGGAATATTTATTCTTTGGGATAAATGTGCAATTATGTGATAATTGAAGTTGCACAATTTATTATTGCATTTGTGCAATTTTTGAAACTGTGGGGAAATAAAGTAAATTGATTTTAATCAATTATTTTATTTAAGTGTGAATAAATAAATATGGATAGGTAAAATTGGTTTTGATTATTATATTTATTTAATTAATAATATGATGATAATGGAAATTTAAATTTTGAATTTGAAATTCAAGTTTTTATCATTTTCCTTAAAAAGATGATACCTTATTTGGATATCTAGTTATTAATTAATTATAATAAAAACACATGAAAAAATCAAAATCTCATTTTTCAGGGATAGGCCACACGCATAGGGCTTGGGCTGCTCTATGCGTGTCGCACATCTGATGCTATCAGATATTGGTTTTTTATTTTTATTTTTAATTAATTAATTAAACATCTTAAAAGGGGTTTTAAAATGGAATGTTAGATTTTTGTCTATTATCATTATTATTATAAAAGATGATTGATTTTCTTTATTATTAATAATAATATGGTGATAATGCCTATATATTCTATATGATAGAAAATAGAAAGAAGAAGTATGATCAAGTTTTTACAGAGAAGAAAAACTATCATCTTTTTCACAAAAGCAAAACTTATTCTCTCTAGCATATATTCAAAAGTCTCATGTGTTGAGAATACTTTTGATTCACAAAATTGATCCTTGTTCTCTATGTGTCCACCCACATCTTGAGGTGTAGAGAACATCTTGGAAGATCTAGGTGTGAGTACTCAAACAATGATAGGAAGATCGAAATACATACGAAAAGATTCAAGGATTCTTGATAGGCTACAAGAGGTAAATAATTTCATATTATTTTTCATATACATGTTATATATATATATATTGATTAACATATTGCATATTAAAAGATCCTCATAAAAAGATTGTTTATATGAAAAATTTTGTTGTATACCATTACCGCAATTTTCGTTGCGCACTAGGAACCGTTCCTAACATCCACCTGATGCTGAGGGGATGTGTTCATCTCCATGGCTTGGATGGCCTTCCTCTCACCAAGCTCATATTGGCTTCTTGAAGTTGCTCATGAAGCTAGGAAATCTCTCGGACTCCTCGGGAAACCTCCATCGTTGCTTTCTTAGCCACCTCCTTGGCCTTTTGCAGATCTTCAGCGGTCTTAAGGGCGACCTCTTCAAGCTCCCGATAGTGTTTTTGCTCAGCTTCCAAGGCAGTCTGAAGGCGAGTGAGCTCTTTGGGAGGGACTCGGTTCTTTTCCTTGAGAACTGCTATCTTGTCATGGGACTACTGGAGTTCATATGACTTCTCCATTATGATATTGCCTAAGCATTGACAAGCCAAGGCAGACTGCATAAATAGAAAAATTAGTTCAAGTAATGTGGCGGGTAAGTAAAGCAAGATCCCAAGAAGCGATGACTTACCCAAACAGTGGCATACCGACATGAAGCAATGAGAGGGGCCTTGTTGTTGTCACCCAGCTGGGCAAAGCTGTGAGCGGTCAACTCACACATGATGGAGCTAACCCCCTGGAGGAGCTTGGCTACAAAAGGGATGATAACTTCCCCTAGCTTGGCGGAGAAAAGAGTCCCCAACTCAGCCCGACCTATCCGAGGCACGATAAGTCACTCTCTTGGAGGCTTCAGTTGGCGTAGAAATCTGCAGTTTCATGAAGGAGTATGTTACCCTCTGCCATCCTCGCATCAAAATGCAAGAGCATCGACTGGTATTGCTCGAGCAAGTCCCCCTCATACATCTTGGGGTATACCAGGAGTCGAAGGGAAAAAGCTAACTCTTGTTGGTCCGAGCTTTGGACCACTTCACCAGCCTTGGAGGAGGGAGAAATCTCAAAGACTGGGGGCAATTCTGCCATTGGAACATCCACGGTAGAAGGGGAAACCCTCTGCCTCTTGGCTGGTGTAGGGGAGTTGGGATCATCCTGAGAACGTGATTGTTCTCTGGCAGCCGAGGAGCTTGGGGGCGCTCCCAGCCTTAGGGATGATTGGGCAATATCAGCTAGCCCCATGTGATCTGCAAGAACAAAGAAAATGTTAGCACAAATTCCAAAAAAGGGACATAAAACAGTATTATAGGCTTCTCAGAAGCCCACCATAAGTTAGGTCATGGTGTAAGCATTGAGGTGTCTAACTTTGTCTCCCATCTCACAACTCATGTTGGTGCCATATTGGCAAGACCTGTTGGAGTTGAAAGATGTCACAAATTCTATGGGTATAAAGCCCTAATGAGGTAATTGTTCCTCAAGCAATGAAGATAGCCATCTATCAGATCTAAGTAATCCTGAAATTCATCCCTAATCCAATGTCGGTGTGCAATCTAGCCACAATGGAGAAGGGTGGGGGAAGCCCAGACATGCTCGGTACTTACCTTATCCCCTATGTGAGTGGCATGATATATAGTAAGGGGAGATTAACTTGGGGAAAGATGAGAAACCTCCATCCCCACCTGGAGCACCTCTTCGAGCTCCCGGTCTTCTTGGGCTTCTCGAGCTGCTTCTGCGGCCTGAATATTCTCCATTTGCTCCTCCTGCAGCTGCTGATTCAGCATTGCCAGGGCACGCCCATCAATATAATTCATGTGTTAGGATGCCAGCTCCCAGGATTTCCTAGACTGGCAGTACTTGGTCAACTGCAAATTGCTGATTTTCTGCCTCGCGCAAAGATGTCCTGACCCGATGAGGTTTTCCTCCGTCAGCAAAAAGCTAAGCTCTAGGTCTTGCTCAGGAAGGGATTTCATCTTCTGGAGAAGGTCCTAAAAGTTTTGGACATATGAAGTCTAGTGGAAGGGGCCTATTTAAAGGAATGACTAAGTATAGAGCACGAAGTGATCAAGAAACAAAGAAAAATAGAATGGTCGGGAAGATACTCCCCAACCCTGGAGAAGTCAAGGATCAGGGTCGGGTTATTAGGGGTCGGAAACCCGTTCGTGAAAAAGAAGGCATCCTTGATGTTCTAAGAATGGTTCTCGTTGTGGTGGGGAGCCTTGTAGTCGAGGGATGATGTGACGTAATTTATCAAGGCATAGTACCCATCCCGGTTGGTCCTCTTCCTCAGGGTGGTACGAAAGCTGTAGAAGTACAGGATCTCTGACAGGTAAGGTGCAGGCCAATTTCTCTTCCAATACAAAATGTACATCCTCAAGAGCACCTGATAGGCGTTGGGGGAGAGTTGAAAGGGAGCTATTCCTACGAACTTCCGGAAGTCCACAAAATAGTGATGCAGGGTGACCCCAGCCATCAGGTGGGCTTGGTTCCAGGTGCCAAGACCATTCACATTGTGGTGCACCCTCTCGAATTCTCGACAAAGGCGCACCAGACATTTTTCCCCGATTGCGTAATTCCTCTTGATGGCCTCCAAGGCCTCAGGGTGTTGGAGCAAGGTGTGGTACTCCTCTGCTTCAAACCCATCACCCTCATATAGCTGAGTGGGGTGTGGAACAAGGGCTCAGTTGACTTCTTCCACGGTCAACCCTCTCTGGACCGGTAGCACTGGCCTTTCTGCTGTCGGGCCATCAACACGGACAACCAGTTCCCTAACTGGTTCTAGGGTTTACGCCCTCGCGCCGTCTTGTTGTACGCAGTGTTCTCAGGCCTTGTCGAGGATCTCCTGATCAAAGTGGTAAGAACCTTGTTCATGTAGCAGTCGTAGCTCCTCGTACATCTGAGATGAAAACCAAGCAGATAGTATTTTGACTGAAGAAAAGAGGGCCAAAACACGAGAAACCCTAAGACTACTGCTCGGGGAAAAGAGAAGAGAAATTCTAAAGACTTGGGGTGTCCTCGGGGCCAAGGAATCAACGCCGGAGAACACCACCGGAGATTATGAACATCGCCGGAATATGGGAATTTTCTAGATTCCGGTCGAATGCCCAAAAAGGCAAAAAGTGCATAAGGTGTGCAGTATGCCATTTTGGCCACTTCTAACATCAAAATATGCCTAAGAAGACCTATAGAAGGTCGAAATAGCCCTTCCGGTGCCACAAAAAATTTGTTCCTAAGCATGCACCTAAACTCTCAAATGAAACTCGACGCAAACACAAAACCAGTAAATACTTACTCGAGATAAAGTGTCACTGGGTGCTGAAATGAGTCTGAACTTTGAAGAATCATTTGCCATTCACCCAGAAATAAGAGGATTCTCGCCAACCGTCCAGAATTGCAGAGAAAATCTAGGAATGGTTGAAGGTACGGGAAGCTTAAGAAAGAAGATAGGGTTTTTTAGTCTGGAAATTTTAAATTTCGAATGGGTAAGGCGAGTACTGAGGCAGTTATCGAGTTTTTATACTCATAGAACTTAGGGGGGAAGCAACCTAACCCTGATCATCGGATTGCCTACAACGTAGGCTCTCGAGAATGTTCCAACGGTCAGGATTCAAAATGCGTGGATCATGATCATTAACATTGGAAAAGGATGCCTCAGGTACGGGGCGAAGGGACGCCTAGAGTACGAAGTGGAAGTTTTGGGTCGTGGAGTAGACCCCTCATTAATTGCACGGATTGATGGCCCAACAATAAGGAGTCAACACATGGTGTGACTTTCCAGAGTGACGTCAGGGGAATCCCAAACATCTCCCCCGGAAGAACTTTTTGAATTACTCCTCATTCTATGTCTCCACTGTCTGGGGACGAGTGAAGACTTGGGGGCAAATGTTGTTTGTGTTTTCACCATCCGACATGTGGAAATTAGAAGTAATTAATGATAAGACAAGTCATGAGGTTCTCAGAATGTGAACTCCTTGAGGAAGCCAATCCGGTCAAGTCATGGATGTCTCTAGGTGAGGCCACATCCTGAGGCTTGTTCCCAAGTCAAGGATGTCTCCAGGTGAGGCCGTTTCCCGAGAAGCTCTCTTTACTCGCCCATCTCCCAGGTCTAGGATTTTGATCCATGGACTTAGAGTAGTTGTTAGGAGTCAGTCACTACAGGTATGGGCCACCAGAAGATCATCTGACAACTATTAGTGAGCCTCGATTAGTGATGTCGAGTTCATAGCCTTGACAATGGACATTTGACAGTCAGAGATATGTTCCCCATAAAGCTGGTACGCGACTTTCTGCAATGGGCCCCGTGCAATCTACCTGGGTAATAGTCTCTATTTAGTGCAACCATTTTTCTATTAATTCAGCATTAACACTCCAGAATGGGGGAATTTGTATTAATGATACAATATTAACATTAATGACCCCAGCCTCTAGAAATAGGGCGGAGGTATCTCCTTGTAAAGGGTTGGGATTTTTGGAGAGAGAAACTCTATAACTCAGTGCAATATATATGTTTCCTGAGAACCATCATTGAAGTTGTTATCCAAAAAATAGGCATGAATGACATGGCAGACATTTAGTACATCTGGCTGACATCTGGCAGAATTCGTGCTCGACTATCGACCAGGAAGACATCTATTGTCGCAACAATCGATCTCTTCATACGACCAGCCTGGTCGTACGCATGCTATACGCGAAGAAGATCTTATGCAGTTATGATAGTATCCGAAATTATCGCCCATGATTTCCTGAGTATCCGATTATTTAGGAAATAATATCTGTAACAAATTAATGTAAATCCTCCTTGAGCCTATAAATAAAGAAAGATAGCTTAAGGGAAGGGGCTTCCTTTTTTCGCTTTCTGATCACTTGAGATTAGGGTTATTCTATTTGATATATTGTCTTGCTCTTCCGAGGTTTGTGAAACTCATTGAACCCTAGTTCTTTGATCACTCCTTTGAATCTCATATCAATAACAATTCAAGTGGACGTAGGTTATTACCAGATTCTGGGGCCGAACCACTATGAATTCTTGTGTTCTTTATTGTTTCGTCATCATATTCTTTCCAACGTGTTTGTCCATATCAAGCATATTTGACTCCGTGTCAGTTGGCCAAAATCAGGGTCAACATTCTGGTGCTTTCATTGAGAGCTTGATACATTATCGCTGAAAGATCAATGGCCAAAACTACCAAGAAAACTGGACAGGCGGCCGGCGCTGCACCATCTCAACTGCCTCCTCCTCCTCCAAATGTGGCTGAGGATGATCCACATTTGTAATTCGATGAGGAAGAAATGGACTCCGAAACGCTGAAGAATACCCTGGGGGTACTGTAGGACGAACTGGCCAATCTGAGGGCCAGCCAGGAAAGTGCTGCCAAAATCATGGCGCGGAAGCAACAAGAAATTGAACGGCAGTGCCTGGAGCTGAGTGAAAGACAGGCGGAGATGGACCATCGCCAGAGGGAGGCCATGGCAGCCCTACAACTAGCTAGGAATCAGGCTGCACCTGCCTCGCAGCCTGATCAACCTGCGAATCGGCCGCCCCACAGGGGTCCCAATCCTAGCCCGCCTATCCAACCCTCGAGCCCACAAAGGCCCAAGCAGCCACCAGTGCCTCAGGACGATGTCTTGCTAAGGGACCCTGAAGCACAGCCTCTATCTCAAGCTGGGGGCGGCAATCCCCCGCAACAGAGGCAGAATAGGGCCGGGCAGCCGCCTCGCAGTCCTAGACGCCATAGGGGCGACGATCCAAACCCTCTGAGCAGAGGACAGCATCCTCCTGGTAACAGAAGGAACTCAGAGTCAGGCTCTGCGGTCTGGGGCCCCCCACGGCATGATAATGCACGGGGACCCACCGACCAATGCAGGCCACCCTCTAATGCTCGGGAAGTTCCAGCCCGGAAAGGCAACCGAGGGAACAGTCGTTCCCACCATAGCCAATCAAGATTCAGAGATGGCCATGGTTATAATGAGGCCAACTCAGGCAGAGGAAATGCCGGTCAGAGGAATGAAGAAAGGGGTGGAGGCAGAAGCCTGCCGCCTAGGGATGACCAACCCGATAGACGGGATGCTGGGGGGCAGCCCAGACAAAATAACGTCTTCAACCGGCTTGGAGCAAGCGAGCAGCGGAGGATAGACAAAGATTTAAGAGACGTACTCAACGATCTCCAAGAGCGGCAAGACGAGAACGTCCCCCCAGCACCAGAGGCCACGGCGATTCCTGGTGCCGTGCAAGCCCAGATAGATGCCCTCAACTAGGCAGTGCAGCAGCTAGTCGGGGGAAGAACATCTTATATCGACCACGATAGGAGAAAAGGCACTCCTTTCGTCCAGAGGATAGCTATGGCAGAAACTCCTAGCAAGTTTAAGATGCCTACGCTTCCGAACTTTGACGGGTATGGTGACCCGGTATCTCACATCAACAAGTTTGAGATACAAATGGACATTCAGAAAGTGTCTAAAGACGCTCGGTGCAGGATCTTCCCTGCAACACTTTCTGATGCCGCACAGGAGTGGTTTTTCAAATTCCCTCCTACAAGTATCGTTTCCTAGGAAATGTTCGTAAAGGAGTTTTACAGACAATTCTACGCTGGTCGTGTGCACCCGACTGAGACAAATCAGCTGGTCGAAATACGCTAGCAAGACGGAGAGCCACTGAAGGACAACGTCCAGCGCTTTATGCGAGCAAATGCTGGGGCGAAAACAGTGGGATATGAAGGCAAGATGATGGCCATAACTGCGGGGGTTAAGCGCCGCACGCCTCTCTGGGACAGCCTCAGAAAACATGGGGTCAGAACTACCCAGGAATTTTTGGATCGAGCTGATCGATATATCAAGCTCGAAGTTGCCATCGCCAATGAAGGGAAGCCCTAAGATGTACCAGGATGTGAGATCGCTGTATTGGTGGCCTGGGATGAAGAAGGATGTAGTGGAATATGTGGCTAAGTGCTTGACATGTCAACAGGTCAAGACAGAGCATCAAAGGCCAGCAGGGTTATTGCAGCCTCTAAACATTCCAAAGTGGAAATGGGAAGACATCACGATGGATTTTGTGGTGGGGTTACCCATGACTGTTAGTCAACATGATTTAGTATGGGTTACTGTGGATCGCTATACCTAGTTAGCTCACTTCTTACCAGTGAGGACTACATATACAGTTGACTAGTATGCAGATCTCTATGTGAGAGAGATCGTGTGCCTCCATGGAGCACCGAGGTCGATCGTGTCAGATCGGGCCCCCACTTTCACTTTTAAGTTCTGGGGAAGTTTATAGAAGGCCATGGGAACACAGTTGAAGTTTAATACTACTTATCATCCTCAGATAGATGGACAATCTGAGAGGACGATCCAGATATTAGAGCACATGCTGCAAGCATGTGTGCTAGACTTTGGTGGATCCTAGAATAAGTATCTACCTTTGATAGAGTTTTCCTACAACAACAGTTATCAGTCTACCATTGGGGTGGCACCTTATGAGATGTTGTATGGTAGGAAATGCAGATCTCCGATTCATTGGGATAAGACAGGAGAAAGGAGATACTTGGGTCGTGAGGCAGTTCAGAGGACCAATGAAGCCATTGAGAAGATTAGAGCTCGAATTCTCACTTCTCATAGCAGGCAGAAAAGTTATGCAGACCCCAAACACAAGAACGTGGAGTTCCAAGTGGGAGACTATGTCTTCCTTAGAGTCTCGCCATGGAAAGGGGTGAGAAGATTTGGGAAGAAGGGTAAGCTGAGCCCTAGATTTGTAGGTTCATTTGAGATCGTGGAGAGGATTGTCAGGTGGCTTACAGGTTGGCCTTACCATCGGCATTTTCGATCGTGCATAACATGTTTCATATCTTAGCTCTTCAAAGGTATGTATCTGATGTGACTCATGTCTTGAGTTACGAGGATCTAGAGCTTGAGGCAGATCTCTCTTATGAGAAACAGTCAGTCCAGATACTAGACAGAAAGGACAAGGTCCTCAGGAATAAAATTATACCTTTGGTTAAGGTATTATGGAGGAATAGCAAGGTCAAGGAAGCGACCTAGGAGCTGGAGCCAGAGATGCAAAGTCAGTATCCCGAGTTGTTCAGGTATATTTCGAGGATGAAATTTCTATAATGAGGGGATAGTTGTAATGCCCCAAAATCCCTAATGAGGTTGAATGGTTGGATTAGGAGGTTGGGAGGGCTATAATTGATTTATTATGCAATTAAATGAGTATATGCATGATTATGAGAATTATATTATTATATGATGATAAATGCATGCATGTGGGTCCACTTTTCATTATAAGGGTATTTTGGTAATACGGCCCGTTGAGGGCATATTTGTATATTTTCATGCATGTTGCTGATTTATGGATGAGGCCACATTATTATGTGGATATGTTCGAGCTTTTCGGCATGAGACGATCTTAGAATGTAAGTTAGCGATTTAGTCGTAACGGGGTTAATTTCCGGACTCGGGGTGAGTCTTGGGGTAATTTGATGCTTAGTACATTACCGGAAATTAAAGGGTACTGGGATATGATTTTATTATTATTTGACAATGTTGGGAATAATGGGAATTGGAGGACGTTAATTATGATTAACGGGATAGATGGGAAAGGACGATTTTGCCCTTGGGGGCTGTTAAGGAAATAATTAGGCATGGGGGGCATTTTTGTCATTTGACCTTAGGTTATATTTAAATTAGAAGGTTGTAGATGAACTTAACCAAAAACAAAGCACTTCTTTCCTCTTCCTCCTGATCATCCTTTTTCTTCTTCTTCCTTTGAAATTTTGAAGCTCTAGTTGAGGATTCAAGCTAGGAGATCAAAGCTTAAGGTTCTAGGCTAGTGTTTAGCCATTGAAGGGGATTTAATCCTGAGTTTGAGGTAAGGTTTCAGCCATGAATTCTTTGGTTTCTTGCCCTATTTTTCAGTTGGTTATATTTGAAATCTTAGATTGAATAGTTGGGAATTCAATGAGGTTTTTGGGAAAGTTTGATTGGGTTTTAATGTCTAAGACATGTAGAATTGGTTTTTGGGTTCATTTGTGGGTTTGGTTGAGGTTTGGGGTCAGTTTTTGAGGTTTGGAATTTGGATAACACAAAGGGGAAAACACAGAGTTTGAACACTCTGGCTCTGGCACTACAGCGCCCAGTTTAGGGTGCTACAACACTGTCCAGGGGATGGCTATCTATCTGTAGCACCATAGCGCCTGGAAGGCAGCGCTGCCCTATTTCTCCAGGGCATTCTTTGGGTACTTTTTAGGGTTTTAGGCTTGGGGTTTCAATTCTTAAGGCTCGGGATCAAATTTATTAAACGTGTTAGTAGGATTCGAGGTCCCGGGAGCGAGTTTTAGATCATGAACCTTTTATTATTGATGGAATTCCATATTTGGTTATGACTAGGTGACCGCTAAGGGATGAAAGGATTGATCGTTCTCAAATGTCATTCTTTTATTATTTCTCGCTTGAACTAGAGGTAAGAAAACTGCACCCATTATGTGACATGCATGGTTATTGATGAGGCATATTGAGTGCTCTATATGTGGACATTGATTGCATGGTAAATGCTTAGCTGTAACGACCCAAAATCACTAATATGGCTTAAGGGCCTTGATTTGTGTGCCGGGAGTGCATAATTGGTTTATGTGTGAATTTATTAATTTAACGTGTGATTATACGATAAGCATGCTTGTATGGTTATATGAATGTAAATGTGATTATATGTTATATTTGTGGGAACCACATTATTATGTGGGTAAATCTGCAGCATGCGACTTGAGGCAATCCTAGGGAGCTAGTTAGCGGGAAAGTCACAACGGGGCTTAATATTTGACTTGGGGCAAGTCAAGGGGTATTTCAGGTATTAGATGATTATTTGGGTTATCGGGTTATGGAAATAAATAATTGGAGATATATTTGAGGTTAGGAAGCTTAGGCGGGAATATTGGGGAATTTTACCATTTTGCCCTCGAGGACGTTTCCGGTACCACGAGTGTAATGCCCCAAATTTCCTAATAAGGTTTAGGACCTTGATTAGGAGGCCGGGAGGGCCATAATTTATTTATTATGATATTTAATGATTATATGCATGTTTATGTGAATTATATTATTATATGATGGTAAATGCATGCATACGGGTCCACGTTTAATTTTAAGGGCATTTTGGTAATTTGGCCCGTTGAGGGCGTGATTGTGTATTTTTATGCATGGGGGTGAATTATAATTTTACCACATTATATGTGGATTGGTTCGAGCCATTCGACATGAGACGATCATGGGAATGCAAGTTTTCGGTCTAGTCATAACGGGATTAAGTTCGAGACTCAGGGTGAGTCTCGAGGTCATTTTGATGATTAGAACATTACCGGGAATTAAAGGGTAATGGGATATGATTTATTGGCATTTGATAATTTTGAGAATAATGGGAATTGGAGGGTGTTAATTATAATTAACAAGATAGGCGGGAAAGGACGGTTTTACCCTTGGGAGTGTTTAGAAGCTTTTATTTGGCCTAGGGGCATTATGGTCTTTTGACCTTAAGGATTTATATCAGCTCATTTAGTTTGGAAGGCTGTGGAAAAGTGTAAAACAGAGCATCAACCTCATCTCTTTCTCTCCCTCCCGTACATGTTCTTCCCTCTATCTTCCTTTCAATTTTTGAGAGCCAATTTGAGGTAACAGGCTAGGAGATCAAAGGTGGGAGCTTAGGAACTTAGTTCAATCATTGAAGGGGGTCTAAATCCAACTTGAGGTAAGGTTTCATACAAGAACTTAAGCTATACCCTGTTTTTTCTATTAAGCTTTCAGTTGATAATTTTGATGTGTTAGTTGAGAATTAATGGAAGTTCTTGAGTGAGATTGCTTGGGTTTTGATGAGAGTGTGGTGTAGATGAGGTTTGGGGGTTGAGTTTGATGTTTTGATGATGTTTGGGGTTGATTTGGAGGTTTGTTTTTCAAGGGAAATCGCAGGGGAGAAGACCAGAAAAGTTTCTAGTCTGCTGATGACGCCCCAGCGCTAGGCAGAGCTGTTTCTGGAGCTCTCTGACTTTGGGGCAGCGCCCCAGCGCCATTAGGCAGCGCCCCAGCGCTAGTGCACTTTCCAGCATGCATATTTTAGGGCTCGGGAGGACTTTTAAGGCTCGGGGGTTGGTTCCTTTACCCCGTTTGGGTAGATTGAGAGTCCCGAGAGTGTGGAATGGATCCCCGGAGTGAGGTTTTAGATTATAAACCTTTCCATGATTTATTTTATTGATGGGATTCCATATTTGGTTATGACTAGGTGACTGCTAAAGGACCAAAGGATTGATCGTTCTCAAGGGTCGTTATTTTACTAATTCTTGCTCGAACCCAAGGTAAGAAAACTGCACCCCATGTGTGACATGCATGGCTATGATTGATGCATGTTGGATGTTTAAATGTAAACATTGATAGCATGATGAATGCTTGGCAATCTTGCCCATTTTCATATGATTATGATTAAGGCATGCTGGTTGGCTAAATGTGATGCATGTGATGCACGAGAAACATGTGGTTAGGGCATGCCATGAATGATGAATATGGGATTGGTCAGAGCTTGAGTCTCTGTGTTTGTGCACGGTCATGGTTATGTTGGCAACTGTTAGGTAAGCATGCTAAATGCCCTACTTTGGGTAATTGGCATATGATACACATTGATAGCATTGCTTACTTGTGCATGGTACTGACTAATTAGTCAGATTTGGCAAAGGTGTTAGTATCAACTGTGAAGCTGTGACTCACTAGTCAGGTTCAGCAGTGGTACTGGGCACTGGTCACATTGTGCTAACTCACTAGTCAGGACAACCCTAGTGTGTTTAGTGCAAGCTATGTCGATTGGACCTAATTGACCCTCTGCATTGAATGACTCAAAGAGCATTAATGCAGGACCGACCTCAAGTTCGATGAATATAAACAAGTGTTTATCTAGCCAAAGGCTAGTCATTTAGAGCCAGGGCCAGCGAGCCCCGTGACTGTTAGGTCACATGGCTATGGGTACCGGCCCCTTAGTGACATGCTTGTCAGTCACTCATTTGATAAGAGCCATTGCAGGAAAGCCTAGGTAACGGTGTTGTTACACAGCTATGGGCATTGGGCCCCTAGTGACTTGGTTGTTAGTCACTCAGTATGGTTTACCAGAACCTCAAAGTGATATTCACTCATCTGATCAGAGCTATGAGCTCTGTATGATCATTTTGATCATCATATGCATGGCTTTGGGCACTGAGCCCCCAGTGACTTGCTTGTTGGTCACTCAGCATGGTTTACCAGAACCTGTTGAAGGTTAGAGGCTTACCCAACAGCCAGCCTTCCATCTAAATTAGTGACTTTCTTGTCAGTCACTCATTATGGTTTACCAGAACCTGTTGAAGGTTAGAGGCTTACCCAACAGCCACCCTTCCACTTGAATTAGTGACTCGCTTGTCGGTCACTCAGCATGGTTTATCGGAACCTCAAGTGTTGCGACACTCATCTGATTAGGATTGACTTGATAGTCCTCCAGTCAGAAGGCCAGGATTTCTTATCCTGGATACCTCATCATTTGTTGGAATTCATTTGCATGCTGAATAAAGCTATGATTGCTAGGCATGCCAGATATGATTTGATATCATGATATGACTGTTTATGAGCATATAAGTTTTCTTGCTGGGCTTCGGCTCACGGGTGCTTTGTGGTGCAGGTAAAGGCAAAAGAAAGTTGGACCATCCTTGAGTTGGAGAGCTTAGGTGATGACGTGTACATATGCAGCTGCTCGATCAATACTTGGGCGAGGTTTGAAAGTGGAACTAGGGCTGAACCCTGTTTTGCCGCTTAGAACGGCCTGTTGTAAACACTTTCTTGTAATAAACTCTGAAACTATATTTTTGGGATCCCAATGTATACAGTAAACGTTTTAGTGAAACGTTATATCTTAACCAAAGTTTTTAACCCCTAAACCGCTAGTCATGCTTAGTTACACGTTTGTGGCCAAACGACTCGATTAGCGAGTTTAGCACTGCTTGCAATGTGCACTGTAGCGGTCCCTGGAGTTGGGGCATTACAGCGAACCTCGGGATTGACTTAATTAACTAAGGTTAGACTAAGTAAAATAGAAAACAGTAGAACAAAAACCCAAACCGACCCTTTTTGTTCCTTTCTTCCTTCTCTTCTCTCTCTCAAGAAAACTACTAAAACCTAAGGAAATTCAACTGGAACTCTGTGTTTTGAGCTGAAGTTTTGAGGGATTAGCTCAGTCTTAACTAAGGGATTCAACCAGGGCTAAGGTAAGAACTGAATCACACTTTAGATCATTAGAATTTTGGGCTGAATTGAAGCTAGAAAGCTTTGGTTTAGCTCAGAAATCGTAAGGGAGTTGATTCTGCAGTGGAGGTAAGCTTGAATCCTAATCTAATGGCTGGATTTTGGTGTTTCATTGCTGGTTTTTATGTTCTAGAGTTTCTAGGTTTCAGAAATTAAAATGAGATTTCAATGAGTTTTTAAGCTAGGTTTCTGCTAGATTTTGTTGCTAGAATCATGTTAGAAGTTTTGTGATCAATGGGTTTTGGAATTAGGGTGTTTTGGGGTGGTTTTGAGCAAGGTTGGGATGTTAGGAATGGTGGATTTTCTGGGCACAAGGGGTTGGGCCGCGGCTCTGTTCTAGAGTGTCGCGGCCCTGCGAAGCAAAGAAGAGCCAAGGAGGCTCTGCAGTAGGGGAGCGTCGCGGTGCCACAGGGCAGGACCGCGACACATGTCTGTGGTCAGAGAGGCCTAGCCTTTGTTTTAGGGGGCGGGCCACGGCGCAGGTCTATAGGGCCACGACCCTTAAGGGAATTTTTGGTTATTTGAAGGTTTTAAGCATAGGAACCTAACCTAGGGTGCTTGGGATCAATTCCACCACCGTGCTTGGTGGAATTCGATGTCCCGGAAGCTAGAACTTCACCCAGAAACCTTTGTTTGAATATTAATGGAATCCCTTATCTTGGTTGTGACTAGGTAAAAGCTAGGGCTCGGGAGACGGATCGTGCTCAAGGGGAATCTCTCATAATCAAAGGGGTTGGAAATTAAAGGTAAGAAAACTGCACCCGATTGTGGATTCATAATGGGACTAAGGGTTCCCTGCCTTGTATGCTTTATAAAGGATGGTATTATGCCATGTAAATAGTAGGCAAACGGCCTAAGAGTGCCGAAGTTTACATTAGCGCATAGGGCGCGGCTCGGCCACTGGTAGCTGAGAACAGCTTATTATGCACTGAGCTCGGTTTAAGCGAACCGGAGTTAATGGGGTAAACAGAGGGTGCGACCTAAGGGTATCGACCCTATTTATTGTGTAATTTGGTTGTTGTGGTTGATTGTTGAATATGATGTGCTGAAATGGCTAGTTGTTAGCTTGTGAATTCATGTTTATGCCAGTGAGTTATTTGTTTATTAGGGATTGCTAAATGTTTAAACATGCTTAAAGGGTTTATGATTATTATCAGTACTTGTGTTGTGATATTACGTTTTCTTGCTGAGCCTTGGCTCACGAGTGCTTCGTGGTGCAGGTAAAGGTAAGGGCAAGCTTGATCAGCCCTAATTTAGAGAGCCTTGGGAGCAGAATGTACATGAACAACTGCTCAGCCACCACGGTTGAAGGGAGACAGGGACAAGAGAACCATAAACATTTGTTTTGTCTTTAGAATGGCTAATGGTTGTTTGTACACTGGAAATTTTGTAAACAGGCTTTTAAACGCTATTTCTTTTGGGATCCCATGTGTAAGAATGTTTAGTTATATGAAATGTACCCTTTTGAGACCAAAACATTTTAACCCTAGCACATTAATGGTTTCTGTGACATGTTTTTAACTAAATGACTTGATTAGCAAGTCCTGCACCTTTATAAGTACACAGTGTAGCGGTCTTGGCTATCCAGGGCGTTGCATTAGCAATCTTGCTTATCTATGTATGGCACTGACCTATGAGTCAGGAAACAGCAATGGTATCAGTATTGACTGTGAAGTTGTGACTTATTAGTCAAGTTTGGCAGTGGTACTGAGCACTGGTCGTATGGAATTGAGTTATGGGTCAAGACAGTGTTAGTGTGTCTAACGCAAACCGAAAAGATTAGATCCAATCGACATAAGCATTATCAACATAAGCTTGAAATGCTTGACTGACCTTAAGTTCGATGAAAACAAAAGCACTTATCTAGTCTAAAGGCTAGATACTTAGAACCAGAGCCAAAAAGGCTAAGGTGACCGACACATCACATGGCTTGGGAGCGGATCCCCAGAGATGGACTTATTAGCCATCTATTTAAGGAGAAAAAACCTAGAGATGGACTTATTAGTCATCTATACAGGGAATAGATCTTTAGAGGTTGACTTATTAGTCACATGCATAGTGTGTGACTCCATAGTCACTTATCTGATTGGACTTATTAGTCATCTATACAGGGAACAGAGCCTTAGAAGTAGACTAATTAGTCACCTGCTCAGCGTATGACTCAATAGTCACTTATCTAATTGGGTTGCAAGCCCCAGAATGATTACTATAATCGTTTATTGATATTGTATACATGCAGTAATAAGTTTTCTTGCTGAGCCTTGGCTCACGAGTGCTATATGGTGCAGGTAAAGGGAAAGAAAAGCTCACCCAGCCTTGAGTGGAGAGCTTAGGTGGCGATGTGTACATATGCGGCCGCTTAACCACCACGGCCAAGGTGTTTCTCAGAGGAACTAGGTGTTAACCCTATTTTTGCCGCTTAGGTCGGCGGGTTGTAACTTTTACACTGTAATGACCATTTTGGATTGTAAATAACATTGTAAACGCTTTTATGGGCCCATGTACAGTTTAATATTTTAAATAAAAATATATCAATTCCTTTTAATAAAAAATTTCACCCTGGCCTATTAATATCACCTAGATGCATGTTTATAACCTAATGACTCGTTTAGCGAGTTAAGCACTGTTTACAGTTCATAGTAACGGTCTTGGAGTAACCAGAGCGTTACACTCTCCACCACCGGTTGGGTGTTTACTCTTGGAGGAGGTGCAATCTCCTCAGCCTGCAAGAAGCAAACTTCTATATCACACCCAACCATGGAAGCGAAGTTTATAGGTTTAGCAGCAACTGGAAAAGAGGTCGAATGGCTTAGGAATCTCATGATGGATATTCCTTTAACCGCAGCTATGGTATCAACAATTTTAGTACATTGTGATAGCCAATCTTCACTTGCTATAGCATATAATAGTGTGTATAATGGAAAGTCTAGACATATTATTCTAAGACCTGAATATGTGAGACAATTGATTCGAGGTGGAATCATATCGATCTCATACATTAAGACAAGTGAGAACTTAGTGGATCCATTTACAAAACCTCTTGTGAGAAGGTTAGTATGTTCCACTTCAAAAGGGATGGGATTGAAACTTCTAGAATAATAGATTCACCAATGATGGCAACCCAACTCTCAACTTGTACAAATCAAGGGAAAGAGTTCAATGGGTAAGAACAAGTCATTAATAAGTGAATAGTTTCAACACTAAAACTTATGGTGAGTTCCATTCGAGATGGTTAGTGTTGGGATCTACCGAGTTAGGGTTAAGCCTATGGCTTTTAATGAAGTTCAGTTGAGTGTAACAAGCATCTATAAAGGTAGCAAAGAAGTTGTAAGAACTTCACATATATGGACTTATAGGTGGTGTCACCTTTCATAGGAGTTGGAGTTTCTCCCCAGAAAGATCATGAAGAGATGAGAACATGGGCATAATAGTGCTAAGTGAGAGTGGGAAAACAAAAGATATGGTGGAGGTGTGTGATGTTAGAGAATATATATTTATACTCAATGGAAACATGGAGAAACCAAAATACAACTCTATGTAAAAAATATAATAGACAAGGTAATTGATTAAATAAACATTACAACTCAATTGCTCAAAATATAAGTAAATATAAAGAGGTGGAAGAAGAAGATTACAAACTCAAAACAATAATAATACAAGTAAATAAGATCAACAAGATCAAAAGAATGAAAATAAAACCAATAAAAAGGGACAAACTCTCACACAACCAAAGTGTAGAGTAGTGGGGATCACCAACTTGAACAATGTTCAAAACCTTTGTCCAAAAGCTTATTTCCCCCTATTCTTTAAGCACTAAGGGATCTCTCAAGGAAATAGCTCTCTGGAATTATCAAGCCTCTATGGTGTATTTTCCAGCCAAGTGCTTTGTGGATAGAAAATAGTGTGTCTTACAAGTGAGCATTAGGCTCCTATTTATAGAGTTTGAGATACCCCTTTGAATTTTAAATTCCACCAACCCCCATGGCTATTACCAATGTTTAATTGGATTTTTATGGAATTAAAATGGAGATTTGGGAGTTATTTGGAATGTTAGAACCGTTCAATTTGGAAAAAACTGAAAAACCAAATAGGTTGTCAGCCTCACTGGCTACGGCCAGGACTTTCAGTGGCCGCGGCCACTAGCTTCTGTCCCCCAGGCCGCGGCCACAGGCCATTTTCAGCACAAAAAAGTCATTTTTCCAAGACGTTCCAAAACGTCCCAAATCATTTCCCACATGATTTTGTAACCTCCAAACACCTATTGGGAGTTAAAAACATGTCTCCAACAGCCATATTTCATCATGGCTTTGTGAAATCCAATCTCAAATGTGTAACATATAATATACACATTATTGGGTAATATTTGGAAGTTACAAATTTGTAACTCCAAAATATGTCACATTTGGGCACACACATGTGTCTAATTTTTTGTGACTCTCAATAATATGTTACAAGGTGTGACAAATCACATTTTGTCACATTATTTAATCTAACATTATATTATATGAAATAATATAACATGTGAGGTATCACTTATTTTATCATATGGAATACTTGGTTCAAGCTTTTAAGCAACTAATGATTTCGATAGGACTTTGTGGTATTTTCACTAAGGTAAAGTTCAAACCGAAAGGTACTTTATTTTATGCACCAAAACTGTTTCAAGCTAGAGAATGGGGCTTGTATTTAACCAAGTGGGGGATTTTTATGATTTGTTAAATACAAAAGATAAGTGTTAAAATACAAGCCAGGTATAAACACTTAGTGAATTTCACATAGTGAAGATGTAAAATTTGAGCTTCAATTGTAGGCACTTTAAAAATGCATTTTTGGGTCCAAAGTGATGCATGAAGGTATCTAGGGGTTCCCAAAAAGTTTGGTAGCATTTTTAGGACCTTTGGAAGCGTCCAAAAATAGAGAGGGTGGTGTATCATCGCCTGATGCTTAGGGTTTCAAAATACCCTAGTAGGTGACACGTCACTTACTAGAGTTCATACAAGTTACATAAATTGCTCTAAATGACGTGTTTTACAAGTCTAATCTTATTGGTTAGACCTAATGACGGTGCCTACTCTTTATAAGGGTCAAAATAGAGTTTTGGAAGACTTGATCACTCTCTCCAATCTCTCTCTACCATCTATCTCTCTCTCTAGCTCCAAGAATCTCAAGTTTTCTCCAAGAACTCACAAAGAAAGTGCTTGACTTTGTGATTTTAAGGCTTGTTCAATCTCAATCCTCATTTCCTCCTAGAAAATGCCTCAAGCATCCATGGTGTCTAGGAAATAAAGTATTAGGACAGCGTTAAAAAATGTGTATAAGCCTTTGTTTTGTGGTTTTGCATTGTTCTAAGTATTTGCTCAAAGTGGTTGTTCTACAAGGATTTTGAAGGTTCATCAAGATTGAAGAAGATCATTCACCATCCTTGGATTGCATAATCTTTCTCAATCTTTATTTAGTCTCTATCAATCCAAATTATGTGTAGAATCTAAATATTGAGGTGGTGTTATCTCACTCTCCCCCAACAATTATTTCCCTCACAATCATGCTTTTTGCAAAACTCTTTTTTTTTAATATTTTTTAATGGCGATTTTTTTCTTTCAATTCAATCTTCATTGGGAGAGATATTAGATCATATACATTTACATTAGAATCCAACAAACCAATACAAACTTCCCCTTCTTACAATATAAAACCCAACCCACAAAAACAAACATTCATATAAAACCATGGTGCAATGAGTCACAAGAAGAGATAAAACTTTCAAGCTGCAAATGTTTAAATACTGACTTCATAAAAGAAAAAGATTAGTCATTATGGCTCAAAAATGGGAAACTAGGGAATTATGTATCATAAGTAGGCTTGAAAGGTTCTTGCAATCCAAAGAACATGCCTTAATCATCTTCCTAATCATGTGTACTTATAATTTTACCTCAGACAATTAATCAATGGTTTTTAGAGTGGTCGAGACTATATATGGGTGATAACATGCATAAGTCTCTCCAAACACCAGTGAAAAAGTCAATCCAAGTGTACACGTCATTTTAAAAGTCGAAGATCAAGCTTAAATGACAACCAACACAAGAGTTAAGCACACAATTCATGCAAATTTCATCAATTTTCTAAAATTATTCTCATCTCAATAAGAAGTTTTATCATCGACAAATGGCTTTCAACACAACTATGCTTATGACAACCTAAAAAAAATAAAAATGAAAAGAAAAAAAAACCGACATGAAAAACAACTAAACAACACAAACACAATAAAAATAAAAAGCAGGACAGTTCCCCTCCAATAACCACCGGCCATGGCCGTTGGGCTCTATCTGGGAGGCCACGGCCGATCTTCATGTTGGTCGCAGCTACTCGCCTTTTTCAGCGTGCCTCGAGTTGTCTTCAAAATCTTCAATTTTAGCCTCGAACCTCGGGTTTAGGAACCTCTAAAACACTTCAAACTCGTCCTAAACTTCATTTTTTTTAATATTGTCGTCTCCCATCAATATCTAGCCACAAAATACACAAAAATTATCAATAAACTCTCGTAAAATATTTATGACCTAAAAATTAAAAACTCTTAAAACAAAGGCAGAAACACATAAAAATGCTAGAAATCAACATTATCTAAGTGAGAAAGGACAACAAATATATAACCCAAAATTCCCTTATCATTATGAAAATGAAAAAAAAATATCACAAAATATTATATCATGCACAATTACCAGTAAACGATCTTCCAAAACTTGTTCAATCTCATGATTGCTAGGAATTAAGCATCAAAGTTCGAAAATTCCAATAAAAATCACTAAGTTTGGGGGAAACACTTGGTTTAATTTCTTTAAACATCAAAACTGTCTCAAAATAATGAAAAAAAAAACAAATAAATATAGTTTCCCAAGATCCTAGGGTAATTCAAAAGTTACATAAAAAAAAAAAAAAGCAAACATAAATTACGAGCCTCCAAAAGTTCTCCAAACAATATTTTTTGGGTCTGAACTACTAGGGCTGCAACGAATTCCATATAATAATCGTGTAAATCCCTTAATAAGCTTCAGTTTTGTAAATCATGGGCCCTGTAATTCAGTCTGAGTCAAAAGTTATAGGCCTTTAAGGTGGGTCTGCATGCGTACGCCTATCAAAACACTTCAAAATCTCCAATGCCTACATGTTTACTATCGGGTCCGGATCTAGTAGTCACCACTTCCTTGTAGTCATAACTGGAAGATTAGAATGACCTCACTAGGAACCTCATTAAAGATAGATAGCTACCTTAGAGAGCTTACACAGTCAATTGATCTATCCTATTTATCTTTCAAAGGAACTTTTATAGTTATTAATACTTCTTCAGTAACAATTTTTGTTGTCACTAATACTTCTTAATATTTTTTAAATCACAACTCATTTATTTTTAATGACAGTTTTTATCATTACTGATATTTCTTGTGTCAACACCTCTTATCTACTAAAAGTACTTTAGCTACAATTTTCTTTGTGACTAAAAATCATTTGTAACAATTTATTTTTAGTTGGAATAAATTTTTGGTAGTACTAATAGTCTTTTGTTTTTGTTTTTTCTTCTCTTCATTTAATTTTAAATCACAAAAAAATATCAATAGAAAAATACAATATAATAAAAAAAAATCCATGAATATCATCTAACTAAAACGGTAAAAAAATTTGTGAACTTGGAAATAACCTCCAACAAATGTTTTTCATTCACATACTTGAGTCCAATTATAGCAATAGGACTAACCTCAAAAGCATATAATTGCTCCCAGTATTTTTATTACAACTTACTCCTTTTCAGTAGCAATACCATTCCAAGAGACAATCCATGAATTTAGGTGATGTTTTGTTGTGGATAATGGAATGGAAATGAATCACTTTTCATTTCATATATTTGTTTGGTTGCATTTTAGAGTATCAAAATGTCATTCCAAAGGAATGATTTTTTCACAATTTTAGTGGAATGACTATTCCATTATAAAATTATAGGAAATACCATTCCAATGCATGATTAAAAAAATTATTAATTTTTTTATCAATTTTTTTTATTTATATTATTTTTTATTTCATTCAATTCACATTCATATTCATCCATTTTCATTCACTCCAATCAAACATCACCTTATTGTATTGAACTTTAGTAAAAGTGTTATCTCTCTCTCGTTCTATGCAGAATAATTCCAACACTCAAAACTTTCTCCATATATCTCAAGCAAGTACACTCACTAGTTTTTATTCAACCCAAAAATCTTAAATCCAACAAAATCTTTTAAAACTTACCATCGTTTTAGAACAAGTCCTCAAAATCATTCTCAAATCACTTAGTTGAGTGATTGTGTGATTGCGATGGTGAACAATTTTTGTCTCGCTACTTGTTCGGTCATCATTTGCATTGCACATAATACACCACACCTGGTTTCCTAATGTGCAATTGCTTTACTCAATCTTTTCCTCCATTATTATATCATGTCTTCTTTCATTATTTCTATTTCTTCTTTCTTGGTTGCCTTCTGAGTTGAACCAATTCTTTCTAAATGTGTAAGCTTTTCTGATCCAAAACTTGTGAAAATATATCATCTTCATTTATTGAGGTGGATCTATTCTTTGAGAGTTTACTAGTAATTTCATCATTATATTTTTGCTATAAGAGATTAAATAACACATGAAATTTTTGTCATAAATTGTCATACAATATAAAAATAACAAATATACATACCGTAATATTTTCTGATGTGGAGTCAACCAAGGATCATTATCTTTTCTTTTGAGTTATAACAAAAAAAAAAAACTCTCTAGTGGATAGCTCTTTACCCTCAGTTTTTGCTAGCATAACTTGTCACGAACATTCAATTTAATTAGGGATAATTGCGGCATAAGTACCCAATGTTTGGGGAAAATACCCGGCATAGACCCAATCTTTTTTTTTTAGCAGGTAAAGTACCCCCAAACATCTTAAAACAGTAATTTCGTCTAATTCCGTCAATAGGGTCCATTAGTGGGTCATAGTGGACACGTTTAGGCTCCAGATTCTACCTAGGTTTATTTTTAAAATTTAATTAAATAAAAAATACATTTTAAAATATTAAAATGATATAAAATTAAAAATAACTAAATAAAAAAACTAAAACTGATTTTACTTATTAAAACACATTTTAATTTGTTTACAAAAAAAATAAATAAAATTTTTAAAGAAAAATAAAATAAAAACTAAATCTAAGAACACCCCATCACCAATCTCCATCGATCCCAACCAAACTCCCACAACCATCCCCACACCAAAGAGAAAAACCCACCACCCGAGACCCACCCTCACCACCTACACCACCATTGCACAACCACCCCGCTAACCACCAAAACCCCAAAACTCAAACCACCTCATAGGAGAACAGACCCAAAACCCAAACCACCCCATAGGAGAAGGATCCAAAAACCAACACCTACACCACCATCGCCGCCAGCTTTTGAAGAGAAAAACTGGCACCCATGGATGGTTCCGAGGAAGAAGAAGAAGTCGTCGGGTGCCAAGGGAGAAGAAGAGGTTGTGGTCGGTGGTGGTTGCAATGGAGGGGGCTGCGACGACGTGGGGAGGCGAGGAAGAAGACAGTGAGGAAGAGGGAGAGATAGAGATAGAGATCAGGGAGTGAGAGAGGTGGGATATATTTAGGGTTTTAAAAAAAAATTGAAATTAGTTTTAAATTTGTATTTATTTATTTATTTTTAGAATTAATTTATATTATTTTAATATTTTAAAAGGTATTTTTTATTTAATTTAAATTTTAAAATTAAACCTAGGTATAATCTGGAGCATACACGTGCCCACTATGGCCCACTAACGGAGACCCTATAACGGAATTGAACGGAATTACAGTTTTAGGATGTTTGGGTACTTTACCCGCTAAAAAAATTGGGTCTATGCCGGGTATTTTTCCCAAATATTGGGTACTTATGCTGCAAATATCCCATTTAATTATCGCAAATAGACCAAAGGCATAAATAAAGGAGACATAAATGGTATGTCATAATTACGTTGGACTTTTCATTGTTGTCAACATTCAAGCTTTAGGCTAGGAACAACACCACCCTGCATGCACTAGATTTCATTGACATATCCCAATTGATAACTCTATGAAAGTAGAGTTATTTAACTCTTTTTCTTTTTCGGCATTGAATTAGTTTTGTTCTCAAGTATTTTTAGTTTATTTTAGTGAATTTTGATTAGTTTTAATTTAGTTTTCAATAAATATTTATTTTAATATCTCAATATTAGTTGTAATTAAATTTAAGATTATTTTTGTTATCCCCAAAATTTGAAAATGATGACGTGGCAATAGAAGTGACAAATGGCAAGGAATGGCTGGGTGATCTGGCATAGGAGTGATCCGGTAGACCGGTGAAGATTTTTGACTGACCAGTCAAGTGTCATGACCGACCAGTCATGTGCTTGACCGACCAGTCATGTGCTTGACCGACCAGTCATGCGCTTGTCCGACCAGTCAGGTGCTTGACCGACCAGTCATGTGCTTGTCCGACCAGTCAGGTGCTTGTTCGACCGGTTAGGTGCTTGTCCGACCAGTCAAGTGTTTGGCCGACCGTACATGTGTTTGGCCGACCAGTCACTTGTCTTGGCCGACCAGTGAGGGTGTGGCTGACCGATGAAGTGTTTTGGCCCTCCAGTTTTCCTTCTGGGTGTGATGTGTACCAACTAAACAGAACAGTGCTACGCAAAAGATCCCAGTAACGGCTTCAGCTAGAATCGGTCATACCTGCGCAGGAATCTCTCATTTTATCCCAAAGAAGTGCATATTGTTGTATTTTAGATATTATTATTAATTAAATATTGAAAGAATAACATAAAGATCCCGATTATGAGGGACTGCGTTTGTACGATCCTGGGCTTATAAATACAAAGCTCATGGCATCATAGAGAGGATTTTTTATTCAGACTCTAATTTTCCTGAGAGAGTATTTGTATCTTGAGAGAAATATTGTATTCTTTTCATCTGCACTGAAGAAACTCGGTTAACTCAGGTTCATCTGATCCTGAGTGTAGATTCATAATCATAACTTTAAGTGGATTAGGCTATTACCAACACATTGGGGCTGAACCACTATAAAAATTGTCTGTGTCGTATTTTTCTCTTGAAGGATTTTTGTCGTTTTGACATCTACACGTTGTTGGCCAAAAACGCGGTCAACATTTTGGTGCTTTCATTGAGAGCCTGAAGAGAAAAACAGACAATCACTGTAGAATTATGGCGCCTAAGAACACCAATGCGACCTCCAAGAAGCCAGGTTCTTCTAAGGAGCCTGCTAGATCAGAAGGTCCTGGTCCTCAAGACCATGAGACTGAGCCTAGAGTCTTGCTCGAGGACGTGACTCCAAAGGTTGAACAACTCCAGGAAGCCATGGGGGCTTTCCAAGAGGAAATGGCACAATTCAACGCCCGACAGGAGTCATTCACTGAAGAAATGGCTAGACAGAAGGCTGCATTTGAGCAGCAAAGACGGGAGATGGACGCCAGGAGCGAAGAGATCAGGCGACGGCAGGAGGAGGCCGATAGGCGACATCGCGAGGCTGCACTCGCTCTGGAGGCAGCTATGCAGCTGGCCCAGGCCAATGCCCAAGCTGCAACACGAGGAGCAACCACCCAAGGAGCAAGGACCACAGAAGCTGGTCGAAAAAACACTGACAGACCCAATTCTCAAGGACCAAATAGAAGCGGTAGTAACCCACCTGGTCGGGAAGAAGATGGGATCCGATCAGGCACTGCCTCAACCCAAAGGGGGAACTCCAAAACCCCCTCAAAGAGCCACCAATCAGAGACTTCCAGATCTGGAAGTCACAAGTCAGGCAGTAAGAAAACTCCACCTGAGCAGGAGCAAAATAGAGCTCCTCGAGGTAAAGAAACTTCACACTTCAAAGACGGGCATGGTCGTGATGAAGCTGATAGTCATCACACTGACCAGTCGAAGGAAAAGAATGACAACAACCAGTAAGGAGGAAAAGACCGCCCAGTACATACAGGAAGGCCACCACTGCATCCCAACCAGCAGCGCAGTGGCAAGGAGCATGTCCCGCACGGCAGGCCTTCTGAAAAAACTCAGAGCACAGTATTTGATCGGTTAGGAAGGCATACCTCTTAGAAGGATTTAAGAGATGTCATTGCCGACAGGAGAAGAACCATCCCGGTCGAAGGGCGAGATCTGAACCGACCTACCAGTCAAGTAGAAATACTTGATGATGGTGCGCCGGATAGGAGCGCCCGACCAGGCGGTCCCGAAATTGAGTCCCAAGCAGTGGCCCCAGGCATCCAAGCCTAGCTTGATGCGCTGACAGCAGCAATTCAAGGTCTGTCGAAATGACCTTCTGCAATCGATCCAGTAGACCATAGGAGTGGTAGCCCATTCTGTGCTCGAATTAGAGCAGCCCAACCGCTGGCGAAGTACAAAGCACTGGTACTGCCAGTTTATACAGAAAAGGCAGATCCAATAAGGTATGTGGGGAAATTCGAAGACCAAATGGAGCTGCTCGGAGTAAGCGATGACTATCATTGCAGAGTTTTCCCCACAACATTATCCGACACTGCCCAAGAATGGTATTGGAAATTTAAGCCGAACTCCATTACTTCTTGGGAGAGTTTCAGGAAAGAGTTTTGTAGGCAGTTCAGCGCTGCTCGGACCCCTCCAGTTTATGCCAATCACTTGGCAGATATTAAACAAGGGAAAGATGAATCTCTCAAAAACTACATACAAAGGTTCATGGTGGCCATTTCTTCTAGCATAATCTATCAGAGTCCTTTGTGGGACAGTATTCATCGTAGCCCAATTTCAACGTTACAACAATTTCTTGACCGGGCGGAAAAATATATGAAATTGGATGACGCGATTGAGAGGGAGAGAAGGGCCTGAACAATCCAAGCGGATCAACTGATCCTCCCAAGAATGGTGGAAATGATCAAAGTGGTGGTAAGAAACATGGAAATAACAGGTCTGACCGCCACAATGAAAAGAAGGCTAAGTCGGGACCAAACGACAAGCCAACCAAGTATGAACCTCGATTCACCAATTACACCACTCTTTCGGCCAGCCGAGCAGAGATATATCTCGCGAGTCATTAGGAGGTCCCCTACCGAAAACCCCCACCAATCAAGAAGGAGATGAGTAAGAGAGATTTGAATAAGTTCTGTCGTTTCCATGGAGACTATGGTCACGACACGAATGAATTCAATCATCTCAAGGACGAGATAGAGTTTCTCCTCTGGTCGAGGAAATTGAAAAAATATTGAGCAGAGAAGACCCAAGGAGAGGGAAGTAATAATAATCCTGGGTTTAAGTGACAGCGGTCTCCACCTTTGCAACCCGAGCCTGTGGACATCACTCTAGACACCATATGTGGAGGTCCACATCTGGCTGGGGATAGCAACAAAGCAAGGGAGAGATATGCTCGAACCCTTCGGCATGAGTTGGATGCAGCATCGACGTCTGAGGTCATGACTGTAGAGGAGCGGCCTCCGAAGAACCCACGATACGAAAGTGAGTCCCTCACTTTCACTGAAGACGATGCACGACACGTGAGATATCCTCATAATGACCCTCTCGTCGCGACAGTCCAAATAGCAAACATGAAGGTGAAGAGATGCCTGGTCGACACGGGGAGCTTTGTGAACATCATCTACAAATCATCCTTTGAAAGGATGAAATTATCTATCAATGACTTGAAGCCATGCTCTCAAGTCATTTATGGATTTACCGAAGAAGGGTTGTCACCGGCTGGAACGATCAAGTTACCAATCACAACAGGGGATGCTCCCAAGCATGAGACAGTTATTACAGAGTTTTTGATAGTCGACTGCCCGTCCGCCTATAACGTGGTCATTGGTCAACCACTACTCACAACCTTGCATGTGGTAGTCTCTATATGGCACCTTTCTACGAAGTTCCCGACCAGTGCAGGCGTAGACTGGGTCCGAGGAGACCAGAGAGAAGCCAGAGAATGTTATAATGCCTCGGTGGCTAAAGCACGAAAGGGGGCTAAAGAAAACAACATGATTGTATGTGCAGATAGAGAGGAGGTAGAGAAGATGAATGTCGACCAAAGCTTTACAGTCGTATCTGATCAAGAAGGAATGTTTGAAGAGTTTGGCCAAGAAAGCACTCTTGGTTTAAGTGAACAACAAGCCCCATCTGGTGATGAAGTCACCAAATAGGGCGTTGCCCAAAGCGAGGGAATGGATTTTGATCCTCGCTTTGGGGATTATGATAGTGAGGTGGGACCTACGGAAGAGTTAGAGGAGGTTCCAATAGATGAGAATGACCCAACCAGAGAGGTCAAGGTTGGAAAAAAGCTGAAGTTAGAAGTAAAAGCACAACTGGTAGAATTTTTGCGGAGGAATCAAGATGTCTTCGCCTGGTCTCACAAGGATATGGTGGGTATCTCACCAACTGTGATCAACCACGTGCTCAACATGGATGAAAGCTATCGAGCAGTGTAGCAGAAGAGAAGGTTGCTTGACAAGGATCGAGCAAAAGCTCTCAAGGAGGAGGTGGAGCGGCTAAAGGAAAACGGGTTTATAAGGGAGGCATATTACCCTACCTGGGTTTCAAACCCAGTATTAGTGCCCAAGTCCAATGGAAAGTGGAGGACTTATGTGGACTTTACTAACCTGAACAAAGCATGTCCAAAGGACTATTTTCCTTTGCCAAGAATAGACCAGTTGGTGGACGCAACCTCTGGTCATGAAACTTTGTCCTTTATGGACGCTTACTCAGGGTATAACCAGATTAGTATGCATCCTCCCGATGAGGAGCATACCAGTTTCCGAACAGACATAGGGATGTACTGTTATAAGGTCATGCCATTCGGCTTGAAGAACGCAGGAGCCACATACCATCGTTTAGTGAATGGCATGTTCCGTGACTTAATCGGCAAAAACATGGAGGTGTACGTAGAAGATATGCTGGTGAAGTCAAAGGAAGCTAAAGGACATGTACGAGATTTGGAGGAATGCTTTGCAATATTGAGAAAATACAGCATGAAGTTGTACCCCCTCAAATGCTCGTTTGGAGTAAGTTCAGGAAAATTTCTTGGGTTCATTGTTAACTCACTAGGAATAGAAGCAAATCCAGAGAAGATAAAGGTGCTCGCAAAAATGAAGTCTCCAGCCAGAATTAAGGATGCAAAGCTTGACTGGGCGGATTGCTGCTCTAAGTAGGTTCATCTCTAAATCAACAGACAAATGTGTCCCATTTTTTAACTTACTTAGAGGAAGCAAGAAGTTTGAATGGACGGAAGAATGTGAGCAAGATTTTCAAGCCATAAAGGAACACTTGGCTCAACCTCCTGTTCTTTCGAAGCCAGTTGATGGGGAAGACCTCTTTGTTTACCTAGCAGTCACAGAGCATGTTTTTAGTGCTGCTCTAGTGCGAGAAGAAGATAAAGTGCAGCGTCCGGTGTACTACGTTAGCAAGCGACTGATAGGAGCAGAATCCAGGTATCCCATGATCGAGAAGTTGGCCTATAGCTTGGTACTTGCATCCCACAAATTGCGACCGTATTCCAGGCACATCCCATTAAAGTGCTTACCGACCAGCCCCTACGTCAAGTCTTACAGAAGCCAGAGTCATCTGTTCGTCTACTTAAATGGGCGGTTGAATTGGGCCAATTCAAAATCAAATACCAACTGAGGTCTGCTATTAAGGAACAGGCTTTGGCGGATTTTATTGCTGAATGTACTGGGATTGCTGATATTCCCAACCAGCAAGAACGTGTGACTGGGCAGAGAGAGGATCTTCCTACTTGGCAACTTTTTGTTGATGGGTCGTCAAACGAACATCATTCGGGAGCAGGAATTATATTAGTCACGCTGGAGAAGCACCGAATTCACTGCGCATTAAGATTCGAATTTAACACTTCTAATAATGAGGCGGAATATGAAGCCCTCCTAGCAGGCTTGCGCTTGGCTAGAGATGTTCGTGCCCGGTTGGTTGAAGTAAACAGTGATTCCCAATTGGTGGTCTACCAAGTCTTAGGGGAATATCAAGCTAGGGGCCTACGCATGATGGCGTACTTGAATAAGACCAAGGATCTGCTAGCACAATTCGAAGAGTATACTATTAAGCAGGTGCCACGGGAGCAAAACTCTAATGCAGACGCTCTAGCAAAATTAGCTAGTGCAAAAGATGCTGAAACGTTGAATATAGTACCAGTTGAATACTTGGCAGAGCCGAGCATTAATGAACAAGAAGCCATGCCCATCACAATAGTTGACACTTGGATGACACCTATCATTACTTACCTTGAGCAAGGAATCCTCCTAGATAATCGTAATGAAGCTAAGAAAGTTATGAGGCAAGCTGCTAGGTATATTATGATGGATGTGGTGTTGTATAGAAGAGGGTACTCTTTGCCACTACTAAGGTGCATAGCACCTGACCAGTCAAAAAACTTGTTGACCGAAGTGCACGAGGGGTTCTGCGGAGATCATGCTGGGGGGCAGAGTCTATCTAAAAAGATTTTGCGGCAAGGATTTTTCTGGCCTACAATGAACGAAGATTCCTTGGAGTATGTGAAGAAGTGTGATAAATTCTAGAGATTTTCTAAAATACCCAGGGCGCCTCCGATTGTCTTGAAGCAAATGCAGAGCCCATGGCCTTTTGCAGTATGGGGCATTGATCTGATCGGGAAACTACCCAAAGGGAAAGAAGGAGTACAGTTTGCAGTAGTTGTTGTGGATTATTTCACCAAGTGAACCGAAGCTGAACCACTAGCAACGATCACCTCGAAGAAAGTGTTAGATTTTGTGGTTAAGAATATAATATGTCGCTATGGTCTGCCCAAGAAGATAGTCTCTGACAATGGCACTCAGTTCGATAGTGACTTATTTACCGATTTCTGCACTAGACATGGCATTACGAAAAGTTTCTCCTCGGTAGCTCATCCGCAAGCCAACGGGCAAGTTGAAGCCGTACATAATAATTTGAAGGATACTCTAAAAAAGCGTCTAGAATGAGCTAAGGGTGCTTGGGCGGAAGAATTACCAGAAATCCTTTGGTCATACAGGACTACTGCTCGGATAGCAACTGGTCATACCCTTTTTTCCTTGGCATATGGATATGAAGCCATGTTGCCTGTTGAAGTAGACCCACCATCTCATCAAAGAACCATGTATGACCAGGAGGAGAATCACCAGTTGCTAGCTGAATCTTTAGATTTTCTTGAAGAGAGACGAGAAAAAGCAAACTTGAGAATTGCTGCCCATCAGCAAAAGGTGGCCTGCTATTTTAATCCCAAAGTTAGAGATCGAAAGTTCCAGGTCAGAGATTTGGTCCTCAGAAAGGTGTTCATCAAAGACCCAGCAGCTGGAGTGCTAGGACCAAACTTGGAGGAACCGTATCAGATTGAGCAAGTCTTACCACCCGGCACTTACAAACTTTCTCGATTAAATGGAGAGCTGATCAGGAACTATTGGAATGGGGAGCACTTGAGGAAATATTATCAATAAATACTGCTTACAGAGTAGTAGCTTTGTCTCAAGTGTTTAACTTATTATTTAAGTTTGTTTGTGAACTGACTATTTGCTAACCAGTCATGTTATTTTGAACAATTTTATTTTGTTTAAGACTCGTAATTAGACACGCTTTGTCCTTTTTTTTTTACGAGTAATAAAAGAGATCACACGCAGCGCGGTCAAATCTTGCTACAAATTTTGCATATGTGTTGATTATTCTTACTTTGGCAGTGTTCAACTGTCATTACATCTTAAAACAAAAAAGGTTTTCTGGAGGAAAGACCAGGCAGTGTTCAACTGGTCGGTATCCATCAGATGAATGACCAACGTTTAAATAGTTACATATTTTTGCAGTGTTTAACTGCTGAAATATCCCCTTTATATTCAATGTGTTTCACGAGTAATAACTGCTCGGACAAATTCGGTCAAGTAGCAAGTGATCAAGGATTTTTCAACCCTCAATCACTTGGGGGGCACATAGGGTATACTGGTATACAATTCAACACAAGCAATAAGAACACGAGCAAAGATATTTGTTTTCAGGCTGACTTGTAAATCTTTAAAGTCAAAAGTGTCGTTAAGCTAACTTGTTTTACAAAGCTTAATTAACTTGGAATTTTTACAAAATTTTAAGTTAAGAACAACTATTCGTGTGTAAATAAAACGCTATGCTCATAAAATGTTAGAGCAATAAGAATGTGAGAAAGCATGCTTAGTAGTAACTTATGAAATGTTTAGAATTTCTAAGTTAGAAAACTAAGTACTCATATGAAAATATAAGGCATCTATGTAATAAAACTTTTAAATGACTCAAGTCTAAAAAAGTGAAGTGTTCATGCCAATAGCTCGGCCATACAAGCAAAGTACAATAGCAAAATATAAAATAAATGTCTACTAGTCTGATAAGGATTCAGCTGGTCGGATGAAGGACCACTGGTCGGCTATGAGGCTCCCTGGTCAGGTTGTCACTCAGGTTGATCAACACCTTCCTCGGCATCAGTGGCTTCTTCCGGTCGGAACGATAGCATGGGAGAAAAAGGTGTGGTACCAGCAGGATTAGCTGCCTCCTCAGCATCCTTTGCCTCGCATTTGGCAAGCTCTTCTGTTTTGGCCTCCTCTGTGAGAAAGTCGAGGTTGAGGGGTTTGTTCAGCTTCCACACCTGGTAGAAGCAATTGAAACAAATCTCCTCATAGCGAGCGAGATTGACTTCCTTCTCTCGCTTTAGCTCCTCGTTCTCATGAGTCAGTCTTTCCAGCTGATCAATCAACGTCTTGTTGATTTGAGTTTGTTTTTTATTTTCGTCAGCCAACTCCCTAAGAGACCCATCCCGCTCAGCAACGATCTTCTCTGCCTGCTCAACCTTGGATTTGAGATCTTTTTCCAAGGAAGTTAAAGTCTCTACTTTGGTTTGGGCGTCCACAAGCTGATCATTCAAGACCTTGATTAATTCCTTGTAGTCCACTGCTCGATGCTGAGCATGGTTGATCGTAATAAGCGACTGCAGTGGAAAACTGAAAGTTACTACAAGTAAAAAGCAAATAATAACAAACTTGGATGTCTTGTGATAAAATACTTACATTCATCAGTTGGGCCAGCCCCCTTTGCAGAACAACTTCAACACTGAGCCGAGGCAGAGCGTCAAAGCTCTGAATGGTTGAAGCATCATGAAGAGTTTGCTCAAACAACTCTTTCCCAATGTTGCTAGCGGTGCGAAGGGGCTCACTTAAGCCAGTCGAGCGAGTGGGGGTTAAACTCGCAGAGGGAGAAATCGATGAGGGAGTCAGCTGTGGGATCATGCTGAGCTGCTCGGGTTGTCTTCCCTGGCTGGTCGAGGTTGTCCTTGGGACTTTGTTTGGAGGAGTTGAGCCACTTCCCTCCCCAGATTTCCTCTTTTGGGCAAGGGTAGTGTTGAATTGCTTGAACATCTCTGAATCTGCAAAAGAGTAAACACAAGATTTGTTAGTAAAAAGTGGAGCAATATGTAGATAAATACTTTACTACTACCAGAAAACTCTATAAATCTCATATAACCAAGTTATTTAAAACCAAACATCACACTATGACTACTAGACCTGAGTTTAGGATTTGATCAAGGAAGTCATCCTCTTCATCAGATGATGAGCTGAAGTCCCTATGAAGCTGAATGGTCTTTCCTTTCCCAGGCTGAGTGGGAATGACACGTCTATGTTGATCCTCTTGCAGGGGTTCCCTAATGATAAGGTCACCTGGTCTATGAGAGTCGGGAGACAGTCCGGGAGAGAACTGATCGGTCACTACCTCAATGTCAGCGTTGGACTGGTCAGTTGCATTCGCTTCCTCAGTAGTACTTTCTACTAGGATGTTCTGGTTACTTGGTAACAGCCCCACCATTTTAAGATTGTCCATGTTAACCAACTCTTTTACATTCTTCTCCTCGGTGGACATATTAGCCAATTCTTCTGCTCGGGAACACATTTCCTTGGTAGGCAAGGGTTGGTGAAATGGACCCGCATGTGTAAAAGCTAAGTTGTTGGCTTTGATATCTAAAGTCAGAAAATACTCTGTATAGTATTTTTTGGGATTTGATTTATGAGCGATACCATGGAGGTATTTGATCCATTTATGCCTGTGGAATAGGTGGAAAAAACCTGTATTCTTGTGGCTTGGGTTAGTCCTGAAGTCAAAGAGATAATGAACTTCATGAGGAGTGGGTGGATCCCAACCTTGCAAGAAGTAAAGAATGTATAAAGCGAACAATGCCTGGATCCCATTGGGAGCAATCTGGAAAGGAGAGACGTTGAAATAGTCCGCTACTGACCGAAAGAAAGGATGCAGTGGAATGGTAGCTCCTGTGAATACGTGGTACCTAGACCAGGCACAGTAAGGTCCACCGGGCTTGTTGGCTCTCTGATGAGGGCATGGACATATCACATTAACCCCTTTCAAGCCCGAGGCTTGAATGTGTTTGTCAAACATGCAGGGGTTAAGTTTGGAGGGTTTGGCTGTAAACCAAGAGGGTGTTTCTTCTCCTTCTTTTCTTGGTTTTTGAACGGCTAATTGTTGGATCTCGGTGGTAAATTTCTGAATGATTTTTCTCCAAGCCTTGCTGGGTTTTTGTATCTGGCGGGGCGGTCTTAAAGAAGCCGCAGCTTGGACTTCACTACATTCCACTACTTTCTGTGCCGCTCTGCGAGCCACCTAGGGGTCTTGATCCTGAGGAAGTCTATTGGATTTCTTCACCCTCATTGCTGAATGTTCAGCCTATTGATTGAGAAACTGTTCTTCGTGGAGGAAATATAAGGCTGATCGGGGAAGGATCTTTTTAAGGTGGTGAAGGTGATCTTCCAGGGTGCGACTGCTAGGAGACTTCGATGAAGAGTCGCTACTTTGAGGAGTATCGCTTGATTGCGGAATGGAAGTGTCAGAATTTGTATGGTTGTCACCTCCCCTATAGTCGAAGCGATTCATCTGCAAAAAATAGAAAATGGGGAGGCAAGTAACCAAACAAGCATAAATCAATCGATTTAACAGAAAAATATTTATGTTTACCACTCAGAAAAAATTTATCTAAGTAGTAAAAATATAGCATGCATGAGGGAAAAAGAAATTTTGATGTCTAAAGGTGCTTAAGGTCCCGAGGAGTTGTGCATGCGTGGTGTCCGAGTGGAGGCGTCCATGTCCGATCGGCCAGCGCGCACATCTGGTGACCGAGCCGATGTGTGCACTCGAGGAGCGCAACAAGTGCGCATGGCCGAGCGGTTGGGCAGGCAAGCGTCCGAGTGTCCAATCGGGTGCGTGCCATCTGGGCAGGCGTGTGCGCACCCGAGGAGCATAGCAGGTGCACATGGCCGAGCGGCTGGACAGGCAAGCGTCTGAGTATCCGATCGGGTGCATACATATGGGCAGGCTTGTGTGCATCCGAGGAGCTGCCCAGGAGTGATGTCCGCGAAGAACCGCGCGTGTCCGAGCGGTTAGGCGCATGACCAAATATTCTGAGGGGTTGCACCCTGGTTCCGAGGAGCAGCAAGGCACCCGAGGGGCCTTTCGCCCGAGCAATCAGTTGTGTATCCGAGGGGAGCTAGGTGATACCCGATCGGTGGGTGTTGGTCCGAGCGGATGGAAGGACACACACTCGGGTGATAGGCGTGTCCGATAGGCCATTGGCATCTCCGAATATTCAAGCAAAAAAAAAAAAAGCCATGACCAATCAGCCATGGGTGTTTTCCCTAAACCCATTTCGAGAAAGCCTAAATCCCAAAGAGTATTGACACAAACACTTTTCCTCACTCAAAATACACAACAACAAGATCAAAATATGGGATTTGAAAGGTTCATATGAAGTTCTAGGGATCCTATCTATCATCAAACACCCATAAACCCATATATAAAATTTGGGATGAAAAATTAATTTTTCTTCAAATTTCCATGAAATTGAAGACAAAATTGATTTACCCATAGCCTAAAAAACATCAAAACAGCCACAATACACATTATATATCAAAGATTCATACACAAGTTCATGGGTGTATATTGAGCAAAGGTTTTGGCCTACAAGTTTTTTCCTAAAGCTTTGAAAAAAAAACATAAATGGAGATAAGGAAGAAGAACTTACCCAAATGTGTTGATTTCTTGAAGAACCCTTGGATTTGCTTGGAGAAAATGGGAGCCTTCCTTCGAGTTTTGGAGGTTTTTGGCCAAGAAATGGAGAACTTTGAGAGGTCACGGCCGAAAGAGAGAATGAGGAGGTTTATGAGCCTTTTGATTTTCTTTTTTGCTTGTGAGATTATGAGCACTTATGGGTCTATTTAAAGGGAAAAAGTGGAAATTGTCACTTATTCTTAGACTCTTGGAATTCCCTTGGGAATGTTATCTCCCCATGATTTGGAGCAGTTAATTACAGTGATCGTGGTCTGTTGTGGCGTCGTGGTTTGTTGCATAGGCGGGAAAATGTACAGTTAGATTTTTTATTATTGTGCCGTCAACAGTGGAGAAAAAGTTTATTATGTGAGAATATCATATAATAAACTTGGGGGGAAAATGTTATCCCCAAAATTTGAAAACGATGACGTGGCAATAGAAGTGACAAATGGCAAGGAATGGCTGGGTGATCTGGCTTAGGAGTGATCCAGTAGACCGGTGAAGATTTTTGACTAACCAGTCAAGTGTCATGACTGAGCAATCATGTGCTTGACCGACCAATCATGTGCTTGACCGACCAGTCAGGTGCTTGTCCGACCAGTCAGGTGCTTGTCCGACCGGTTAGGTGCTTGTCCGACCAGTCAAGTGTTTGGCCGACCAGTGAGGGTGTAGCCAACCGGTGAAGTGTTTTGGCCCTCTAGTTTTCCTTCTGGGTGTGATGTGGACCGGCTAAACAGAACAGTGCTACGCAAAAGATCCCAGTAACGGCTTCAGCTAGAATCGGTCATACCTGCACGGGAATCTCTCATTTTATCCCAAAGAATCGCATATTGTTGTATTTTAGATATTATTATTAATTAAATATTGAAAGAATAACAGAAAGATCCTAATTATGAGGGACTGCGTTTGTACGATCCTGGGCTTATAAATACAAAGCTCGTGGCATCATAGAGAGGATTTTTTATTCGGATTCTAATTTTCCTGAGAGAGTATTTGTATCTTGAGAGAAATATTGTATTCTTTTCATCTGCACTGAAGAAACTCAGTTGGCTCAGGTTCATCTGATCTTGAGTGTAAATTCATAATCATAACTCTAAGTGGATTAGGCTATTACCAACACATTGTGGCTGAACCACTATAAAAATTGTCTGTGTCGTATTTTTCTCTTGAAGGTTTTTTGTCGTTTTGACGTCTACACGTCGTTGGCCAAAAACGCGGTCAACAATTTTTATTTAGTTTCTCATCAAGTAATTAACTTACCTCAATTATGTGTAATTTTGAAGATAGCTAAATTGATTTCAAATGCTAATTTTTGGTACAAATATTTCAAGAATGCTACAACATTTTCTATAGCAAAATACACTACAAAGACTTTGAAAAAGATGATGTGGATCACCATATAAGCCACTTAATGATTTGTAATCTATGAGTGACGTGGAAAGGTTCAAAAGCACTGATTTGGGCTGGTTTAAAGTGGTCTAAAGAAGGGAAATAGGCCTTGCACTTGATAGCAAAAGAAATTGGGCAAAAAAAAGGTAGTTCTGTGGTGCCCTAGATTTATAAAAATGAGAATCCAACCACCATTTGAGAAGGGGAGGAGGAGAGCAGCAACCATTGATAGAAAAGAACTCAAGAGATGCAGAAAAAGAAAAGAAAAAAAAAACAGAAGGGAAAAATTCAAGGAAGAAGGAGAAGAAGATTCATGTCTCCAAGTGGAATCCATTATTTAGCTTGATTTCTTTTACCATTTCCTCTCTTGTATTTGGAATTTTTACTTTTGATTACCATGGATTTAATCAGTTGAGATTATTATTATGGTTGTTTTCTTCAATTTGAATATGAGCTAAGCTATTTTTAGTTAGAGTGCTAATGAACCCTAATATGTAATTTGTGAGAAAGTGATTCAAGAAATGTTTTTAGTAAATGAAGCTTTGTTTATCCATGTGGTTATGATATTTATGCTTGCTTTTGTTTGATCAACAATTGTAAGTAATTGATTTAATATTACTTCTAGAGATGGTGATATTATTGGACATCTAACTTGGATAATGCATGTCTTAATCTTTGAGGTTTTGAATTGCGCTTTAGTTAGTATTCTTGAAACTAATTAAGCATAGGCATATGTCAATTAATTAATTAGAGAATCTTGTCATCAAGACTTTGGAAAAAGTTTGTGAATTATTGAATTTCCTAGTTGATAGAGCCTAGTTGTTGTAGCATTTTTCACAGTCTTTTGCCCAGAGTTGCATTTTAGGGGGATTTAGTAACTCTAACTTATCACCATCGTATCATTCATCACTTGTCTATTTTCTTGATTTAATTTTGTTGTCTATTTATTTCTTTTTACTTATTCCTCAAAGTTAGTTAATCAAATCTCTTTATTTCTTTTCCTTTCAAGTTGCTAAGTGTTGATTTTACTCAATGAGTAATGATACATGCACACACAAACACAACACACACTTATGTGAAAAATCACTTTTAACTAATGGGGTCCATCTTAAATAAATATGATTGGTTGAAATGATTTGTCACATAAATGTGTGTAGTATTTGTGTGTGCATGTATCATTACTCTTACACAATTTGTTGCTAACACATTCTCCGTGGAGACGATACTCATACTTATCACTTTATTACTTGTTTGGTGACTGTGTACACTTGCACACACTAATTAATTTCGCAACAAGTTTTTTGCGTCGTTGCTAGGGATTGATTTTAATGAAATTTTGTTTGTAAAACTCAATTACTTTTCAATTTTGTTTCTTGTTTTTCATTTATTTTTTTTAGTTTTTGTAGTTCTTTTTTACTTTTAGCTTGTTTGTTTGGTTTTTCTTGCGAGGTAATTAAGATGTCTCATCAACAAGTCATCTTGAATTTTATTAAACAGGACTTTAAGTCTTTCTATAGAGCACGTTGGAGGTAAAAGAATTCGGCAATGAGGTTTCCATATCATAATTTCTCCAAAGAATGTCAACTTGAAGTCTTTCTCAATGGGTTGAATGCTACAACAAGAGAATGGGTAGAAAGAGGAGATGGTACCACCAATTTCTACCAAATATCTGTGGATGAAGGCTATTGGATGTTAGAAAATATGGCAGAATACCATGAGTTGCATTTGTAAAATCCATAAGTTGGCAAACTTATATTTGTCATTTTTTATATTACTCAATTCATTTTATGGAAATCTCACAAAGTCAATTAAAGATTTTTTTTATAGAAATAAAATGTCTTTGGTTATTTTAAATAGTGTGATTTCTATTATATCTTTTATATAACCATTCATAAATCTATTTTGTATATTTCTGTTTGATTTTTATGTATTGATTATGTTAAAATTCTTTGTGATTTTCGTATCAAAGGATGGTGGTTTGTTTCCCTTTCTTAGTCTGTCCAGGTACGTGTTGAGCTGTCAAAATGTCTAACTGGCTTAGTAGATTGGGTAACTAATAGATCTGACTGACAGACTTTCCTTATAGGGATATTCTTCTCTAATTTTGTGAGTTGTAAAAGAAGGTCTTCTGCCTGCTATAAATAAGAGTCTTTGCAACTATGGAAATTCACTCCTTTATAGTCCATATTATTTATTATTGAAGAGTGAAAATTGTATTTTTTGTGTGATTAAGAGTATACTTACTCTTGTGTTATAGTGCGTGTTGCACATTTTAGATACACTTTAGGATTTAAGGTGTAATTTCCATTGTGGATACTTATACAGTCTTCGGGGGGGGAGTTGTTCAAAGTCTTTCTTTGGGAGGAAGAAAGTGTCAAGGCCTTCGGGAGAGGAGCCAAGCAAGACTTTCTTCGGGAGGAAGAAATGAGTCAGTCACCATCGAAAGGAGTTCGAGTGAAGCACTGACTATTGCAAAAATGAGATTGGTGGTGTGATACAAAAGAGTGTGACAACAATATATAGGGAGTCTGATTGTGTATAAGACATTGTTTTTGTATTTGTGTTCACTACTAATAAGTTTCTTCTCTGAGCATTGCTCCATGGACTAGGGTAACCGAACCATGTAAAAATCTCTTGTGTCGATTTTTGTTGTTCTTGTGATTACTGGTTTAAATTTGAACTATTAGTATCCCAGTCTGATTAATCAGACTGTATTTTTGACCTATTTGCTTAAGACAATTCCACATGTAATGTAAGCTGGTAATCACTTGATAATATATTTAGAAAAACATAATTACAATTGGTATTAGAGCAGGTCACTAAACTTTTAGTGAGATCTTGTGATTATCAATTTTTTGTGTGCTTTCTACTATGTCTTTTCTTGCAGAAGGAGGATCGGTATCATGTGCCCCACTATCAAATGCCACAAATTATCTGTACTAGAAGGCAAAAATGAGAGCCTTTATCAAAACCATTGATGAAAAGGCTTGGAGGTCAATTCTATCAGGATGGACAACACCTGCTGACACTGATGGGAAAACTGGTGTGACTACATTAAAACCTAAACTGACTTGGACAATTGAAGATGAAAAATTGTCAAGCTACAATAATAAAGCACTTCACGCTATCTTTAATGGTGTTGGAGGTCATATCAAATTGATCTCTTCCTATGAAACGGCCCAAGGAAGCTTGGGATATTCTTTGAATCCAGTTTAAAGGTACGACTGAGGTAAAAGGATCTAGACTTGTTATGTTGACTACTAGATTTGAAGAACTTAGAATGACAGACTCTAAAACATTATCTGAATTTTATGAAAAACTTTATGATATTGCTAATGAATTTTTTTATGTTGGTGAAAAATTAATCGATGCACAAATTGTTAGAAATATTGTTAGAGTCTTTCCTGATAGATTCTAAGCAAAGATCACGACCATTGAAGAAGAGAAGAATTTGGACACTCTGAAGGTAGAGGAATTAACGGGGTCACTTCGAACATTTGAACTCAATCAACAAATGCGCCAGAAAGACAAACCTACTGCTGTGAAAGACAAGACAATCGCCTTGAAAATGTCTAAGGAAGATTCAAATGAGGAAAACGATGATGAATGGCCTTGCTATCAAGAAATTTCAAAATATATATCAAGAAAATTGGTGGCAAGAAAAATCCAACAAATTTCTCAGAAGGTAATTTCTCTAAACCCTTTGAAACTAACAAAAAGGGAATTCAGTGTAGGGAATGTGAGGGCTTTGGACATATTTAAGCAGAATGTGCAAACACCTTGAAAACGGAAAAAGGGCTAGCCACAACATGGAGCAATCAAGATTCTTAAAATAGTGATGATGAGGGATCAAACAATCTTGCTTTAATATCTAATGTTATGTCTGGCTTACCATTTTCTACGCAGGAAAGAGAAAAAGTAGTTTGTCTCAATGGGTTGATCTCATAGGCTGAGGATTCAGATTCAGATTTCGATACATCTGAGTTAGATGTTGAATCCCTACAAGAGACTTACAAACAGATGTATTCTCAATGGCTCAAGGTATGTTCAAAAAATCGCATTATGGCAGGTAAAAATCTTAACTAGAGAAAAAGATAGAGGAACTCAATATGTGTGATCAATTGTAAACAAGAAATTATTTTAAAAGAAAATGAGATTAAGCGTCTCTCAAAAGAACTTGATCATATAGAAAAAGGAGTCAAGATGCTCAATCCTGGTTGTGTGATATTTGATGATGTGTTGCGTGCAAGTTAAAAGGTTGGAAATTGTGGAGGAATTGGAATGGACAAATCAATATTCAAAGAAAAAGCCATCACATTTAAATAAATTTTTTTGCCTATTTCTCACAATTTTATCTCTACACGAACATATGTTTTGTCTAAAGGTTCAACATCACAAACCGAGGTATCAGTCAAAAGAAATTCTGGTAAAAATGTAAATATGCTCAAAAGGAAAACAAATCCTTTCGTTCCAATATGTCATTTCTGTGGTGTTAAAGGGCATATCTGACCAAGAAGTTTTGCCCTATTAAGACTGTTCAAAACGAATTTCCTAAAATCTCATGTTCCTCGGGAAAATTCATCCACAAAAAACCATCCCAAACGGGTTTGGGTAAAAAAGAGAGAAATAAAATGTCTTGTAAGTTTATTTGTTTAAGAACTTGTTCTTCTGATGCATGGTAACAGTGACTGTTCTCATCACATGACAGGTGATAAAACCATTCTTATTGATTTTAAGCCCATGAATTGTGGAGCTGTTACCTTTGAAGATGGTGTTGCAAGGAAAGTTCTTGGCAAATGAACATTAAACTTTGAAGGTTTACAAAAATTAAAAAATGTTCTTTTGGTAGAAGGTCTTAAAGCAAATCTTATTAGCATAAGTCAAATCTGTGATCAACGTTTTGTTGTAAATTTTTCTCGTGATGAATGTGTGATTCTTGATGATGAAGGAAACAATATGTTAAAAGGTCTTCGTTCAATTGATAATTCTTACACTTTTTTCCAAAATCTGACATTTCATATGGCTATGAAAAACTCTACATATTTGTGGCATGAGAAAATCGGACATATTAATTTCAAAATTTTGAAAAAACTTTCAAATGCAAGGCTTATTCGTGGTTTGCCTAAATTGGGGTAACAAAGTTCAGGAAAGTGTGAACCATGTCAACTTGTTAAGCAACTCAAAAAGATGCACGAATGCATTTTTGACATTAATATATCAAAAGTGCTCGAATTGCTTCAAATGCATCTAATGGGTCTCATTCAGGTTGAAAGTATAAGTGGTAAAGAAATACATTTTTTTCTCTGTTGATGATTTTTCTCGCTTGATCTAAGATTTCGAAAGGTAACTCTTTGAACTGTGATTGTTTAAGTTATGGTAGATTTATATTTTTGATGATGTAAGAGGAAAGTGTAATTGGGCTAATAAAAGGGTATCTGAGGTTTATGATTGATAATATTTGGGTTCCAAGGGTTAGAAACATGCTAGGATAGCTGATCTGATGATTTGGGGTCAAAGTTTTACAATTTGGTTTGATTCTTAGGTTTAGAAATCACAACTGCGATCTCTAAAATTAGAGACCAAGCGCGACCGTGCCCAGCCCTGGCGCGACCGCGCTACCTGGCTGAATAGTCCGGCGCTCTGTGAGTGCGACCGCTCCTGTAATGCCCCACGTCACTATGGCTGCTTCCTGAAATGGCGACTGGCCCTACAAACCAACACGAGTCTTTCCAGTGTGCTTTGTCCTCACTCGCACACTTCCTGGGAAAACTTCCCAGGAGGTCACCTATCATGAGATAACTCCAAGTCAAGCACGCTTAACTTTGGAGTTCTCAAGTGATGGGCTATCAAAAAGAAGATGCATCTTGTTAGCATAGGTAGTACCCATCAATCCATTTAAGCATTCTTCAATTGTGTAGTCCCATACCTACACAGTCTTAGAATCATCACACTTTACCTTCCCCAGGCAATGTGGATAGCATAGCTTTTACCCGATATTTCCCCCTGCGAATCACGGGATTTTGACTGTCACAATCACCCTCCCTTAGAGGTCCGAAGTCCCCGTCGGCCACACTTCTGGCTGGGTCAAGGCTTTGATACCATTTGTAACTCCCCACGTCAGTATGGTTGCTTCCTGGAATGACGACTGGCCCTACAAACCAATACGAGTCTTTTCAGCGTGCTTTGTCCTCACTCGCATGCTTCCTAGAAAAACTTCCCAGGAGGTCACCCATCATGAGACTACTCCAGGTCAAGCACACTTAAAAGACTCTTGTTGGTTTGTAGGGCCAGTGGTTATTCCAGGAAGCAACCATAGTGACGTGGGGCATTACAAATGGTATCAGAGCCTTGACCCAGCCAGAAGTGTGGCCGACGGGGACGTCAGACCCCTAAGGGAGGGTGATTGTGACAATCAGAATCCCATGATCCACAGGGGGAAAGATTAGGTGAAAGTTGTGCAATACCACATCGCCTGGGGAAGGTAAAGTGTGATGATTCTAAGACTGTGTAGGTATGGGACTACACAGTTAAAGAAGGCTTAAATGGATTGATGGGTACTGCCTATGCTAACAAGATACATCTTCTTTTCAGTAGCCCATCACTTGAGAACTCCAAAGTTAAGTGTACTTGACCTGGAGTAATCTCATGACGGATGACCTCTTGGGAAGTTTTCCCAGGAAGCGTGCGAGTGAGGACAAAGCACGCTGGAAAGACTCGTGTTGGTTTGCAGGGCCAGTCATCATTCTAGGAAGCAGCCAAGGGAAGACAGTGTTCTCTAAGATTGACCTTCGGTCAGGTACCAAAGACCAATTTCCGCACGAGGTATGGACACTATGAATTTCTAGTTATGTCCTTTGGATTAACCAACGCCCCAGCAGCATTCATGGACCTAATGAATAGAGTCTTCAAGGATTATCTGGACAAGTTTGTGATCGTATTCATTGATGACATACTGGTGTACTCTTAGTTATAAACAGAGCACGAGCAACATCTCCCAACTGTGTAACTTTTTGATTATTTCAATGAATATCCTAATTTTATAATTAATGTTATTAAATGAGTTTTGTTTTAGTTTAATCACACTTTTAACCTAAAACCTCGATTAGCGAGCTAGTGGCACATTTTTTTTACTCGCATAGTAACGGCTCTAAGGAAGTAGGGCGTTACAACTTGGTCGGCCACACTTCTGGCTGGGTCAAGGTTCTGATACCATTTGTAACGCCCCACGTCACTATGGATGCTTCCTAGAATGATGACTGGCCCTGCAAACTAACACGAGTCTTTCCAGCATGCTTTGTCCTCACTCGCATGCTTCCTGGGAAAACTTCCCAGGAGGTCACCCATCATGAGATTACTCCAGGTCAAGCACGCTTAACTTTGGAGTTCTCGTGATAGGCTACTACCGAAAAGAAGATGCATCTTGTTAGTAGAGGTAGCACCCATCAATCCATTTAAGCCTTCTTCAACTGTGTAATCTCATACCTACACAGTCTTAGAATCATCACAGTTTACCTTCCCAAAGTGATGTGGGATTGCACAGCTTTTACCTTATCTTTCCCCATGTGGATCACGGAATTATGACTGTCACTATGCCCAAGCACTGGCGCGACCACATTAGCTACCCAGAAATTCATATTTTTGAGGTTTTTATGCACCCATTTGATACAATTGGAACCTTTTTTTATTAGGGTTTATTGTAGTAGAGTTTTAAGACCTTCTTAACAATATTTTGAGTGTGAGTTATCTTTAAGAGGGACATGGGTGTATTCTTAATATGGTTTTTGGTTTAACTTGAGTTTTAAGCTTTCGATGTTATATGATATGTTAGGCTCGCTAAGGATACTTGAAGGGGCGCTAATGTGTGTGGAGCTCTACTGGGTCTGAGGTAAGAAGAGTGGACACATGCACGTAGGGTGTATGCTCGATGTACTTAAGTGTGGTAACTTTGTATAATATATTACAAATTATGCTATAAGCTATACTATGATTTATGTTAGGAATTTTGTTATGAATTATATTGTGAACTGTGTTATGAGTTATGTTAGGAACTATGGTATGAATCATGTTATGAATTTTGTTAGGAGCTATGTTATAAGTGATACATGTTGTGTGTGACTGAAATACGTAAGAATATGTGGTATGTTTGCATGCCATGCTTACAATATGAAAATGCATGCTCACGTTACGATAAATTGCATGCTTACGTTTCGAAAAATGCATGCTTATGTTAATTCATGCTCGGTTGCACAACTAACCAGATCAACACTGGTTTACAGCCAGAATGACACAGTAATACTTGTTATATGCTATGCTAGGATAGGTTATTTTATGATATGTTTACGTTATGCTATGTTTACGCTATGTTATGGTTTGTTTGATAGATTACATTATAATATGGCTATGTTACTGGCAATATGATTGATTATGGAACTTTGTGTGATAAGTTATCGACTAGGAGTTGTTTCTGTTTTAGGTTATATGAGTTAGTTTATGTTTATGTTTTACGTTTTATGTTTTATGTCTTATACTGTTGGGCTTTGGGGATAGTATCCTATATGGCTCTTCTTGTTGGGCGTTAGCTCACAGGTACTCTGTGTTGTAGGTAAAAGCATAAGCGTAGTGATGAGGCGATGAGTTGGAGCAGGCTCGGTCATATGTGTGCATGTCATGATCGGTAGATCTGGGGGTTAAAGGGGTTGCTATGTATGCATTTTTTTAAAAGTCTTCAAGTCATGGTTATATGTTAAGTTTTAATAACTTGTATTTTATCTACGATATGCATGTAAGGAAATGGTTTATTTTAAATAACGAGATCTGGAGTTGCATATTTTTTTTTAAATATTTGATTCATGTTTCTTTTCAAATGAGTTTCGATAAATGTTTTGTAGTAAATTTTTAGTTTGTGTCGGGTCATTACATGTATGTTATGTGCTTAAATATCATGAACATCTGAGAAAATCTGATGCCAAAAGCGATGTTGGTGTATTTTTAGGGTACTCCATCAACACTAGAGCTTATTGTGTGTACAATATGAGAACTCAAATTGTTATGGAGTCTGCTAATGTTGTGTTTGATGATGAAAAAGATTTTTCAGCTTACTCCAATGAAGAAGAAATAGTCAATCTTGTTGACGAAACTGTCAAAGAAGCTGAGGCATCTGTGTTTACACTTGAAAACACCAATCCGGATCATGATACTTCAAAAGCAGAGGTATCAACTTCCATACAAGATAGTAACAAAATCTCTGAAAATGTTACTGACCTTGTTAAAAAAGGAACCTTCCTCCAGAATAAAAAAAAGAATCATCACATTGACCTGGTAATAGGTAATATTGCGGAAGGTATGGTAACTCACAAAAAGTATGTAAATCTTTGTCAATATGTGTGTTTTACTTCATCAATTGAACCTAAAAATGTGAAAGAAGCACTTTATGACAAACCTTGGATTAAGGCTATGCAGGAAGAACATGAGCAATTCACGAGGAATGATGTTTGGTACCTTGTGCCGAGACCTAGCCACACAAATGTGATTGGTACTAAATGGATTTATAAAAATAAAAGTGATGAATTTGGTACAATTGTTAGAAACAAGGCTAGGTTAGTGGCTCAAGGATACACACAAATTGAGGGTGTAGATTTTGATGAAACTTTTGGTCCTGTAGCAAGACTTGAATCTATTAGGTTGCTTTTGGCTATTTCATGTATTAATGGTTTCAAACTTTTTCAAATGGATGTCAAATCTTATTTTTGAATGAAGAAGCTTATGTTGAGCAATCTCAGGGATTCAAAGATCCTCATTATCCTAATCACGTATTTAAGTTAAAAAAAGGGCTTTATAAGGTTTAAAACAAGCACCCCGTGCTTGGTATGAGTGTTTAGCCCTATTTCTTATCCTCAAAGGATATCGAAGAGGGGGAGTTGACAAAAACCTTTTCATCAAAGATAATGATTCTCACATAATTATTGCTCAAATCTATGTTGATGACATTATTTTTGGTTCTACTTCTGATCTTAAAGTGCAGGAATTTGTGAAGCAAATGCAGGATGAATTCAAGATGAGCATGGTGGGTGAACTGACCTTTTTTCTAGGATTACAGTTCAAGCAGACAGATGAAGGGATTTTTATCTCTCAAAGCAAGTATGCCAAAAACTTGGTTCACAAGTTTGGGTTGGATACGTCCAAACATGCAAAAACACCTGTGGCTACTACTCTCAAATTGACCAAGGATGAAACAGGAGTTAAGGTTGATCCCACAATATACAGAAGCATGATAGGTAGTCTCTTATACCTCACTGCTAGCCAGCCTGAAATTTATTATAGTGTAGGTGTGTGTGCCAGGTATCAAGGGATTCCGATGGAATCCCATGTGTTAGCAGTCAAACGTATTATTCGTTATGTGAGTGGAACACTTAAGTATGGTCTTTGGTACTCAAGAGAAACTAACTCCAATCTTGTCTATTTTAGTGATGTTGATTGGGCAGGAAATGGTGATGATAGAAAAAGCACAAGTGGTGGTTGCTTTTACTTGGGGAATAATCTGGTGTCATGGCACATCAAAAAACAAAACTCCATTTCCTTGTCTACTGCTGAGGCCGAATATATAGCTACTGGAAGCTGTTGCTCTCAGCTAACTTGGATGAAACAGATGTTGGTCGATTATGGGATAAGTATCAAAACTTTGGTAGTTTTTTGTGATAATACTAGTGCAATAAATATCTCCAAAAATCTTGTTCAACACTCTAGTACTATGCACATTGATATTAGACATCATTTTATGAGGGAACTTGTGGAAAATAAAACCCTGGTTTTGGAATATGTTGAGACTGCAAAACAAATTGATGACATTTTTACTGAAGCACTTGATACGATTAGGTTTGAATCTCTTAGAAAATCTTTGGGATTTTGTGCTTCAATATAAATATTTTTTTTATCTTGCCATGTCCTCATTATGTGTGTGCTCATTTCTAGTGATCCGTTCTTAATCCTGAGAATTTTTCAAAATTTTGGTTAGCAGTTTGATTCTAATTTTTGTTAGATTATCTAGTTAAAAAAAATTTCATATTTTTCTGAAAAATAAATAAAATATTATTTCCCCAAATATTATTTTATACAAAAATTGGTGTTCGGTTATCTCAAATATCTCTTTGATTTTCTCTCAGGCTCTAATTTAGAAAAGAACTACCCACTCTAATGTATGTAATTCAATGGTAGAGTATCCTCTACATAATTGATCCTTGTAGTCATTCGCGTGGCTGGGGAGGTCGATGACGAAGGCCGTATTGGGAAATCTGGTGAGGTAGTAGAAGCCATCACCTCGCCCCTTCTTTTTGGGGTCGGCTTTGAGATAAAAGAAATACATGATGTCGGTGGGGGTGGGAATCTCCCACTCGTGCTTCAAGAATAGATATTTCAGCCCCGCCAAAAGTCAATAAAAATTGGGGGGAAGCTGGAATGGTGCCAGTTTGACGTAGTTCAAAAAATCTACGAAGTACTACTCCAAAGGGAGAAAGGCACCCACCTTCAGATGCTTGTCACTCCAGGCCCCAAAGTCACCCTAAAGTGGAGTCCAACTTCGCTCTCCTTCCAACGGAGGTCAGGCAACAAGGCCCTCAGACCCCAATTCGATCTCGTGACTCAGCAAAATTTTATACACCTTGCCCTGAGTCTTTATCCAGGATTCGATAAGCTCAACCTCAAAGAAGGTGTTGGGGTCAACTACGATCTCCCTATCCACTACTGGGCCGAAATGGGGAATAGGGGTCTCAGATGCAATATGCTTACCCTTACTCTTGCTTTGAGAAGAAGAGCTCACGACTGACTTCTTCTGGTGGACCATAATTTAGCTCACCTAGTGACAAAGCGACCTGTTAGAGGCGATCTAAGATAAAACCTTGCTACGGCGATAAAGGTATGGCGACCCGATGGTTTGAATTCGATCTATTCGACCTAAGATAAACACGAGCTAAGATATCCCCTGACAACAACACGTGCGTTCATGCGCGTTCAGTAACCATGTGCTATAAACTCAGGTAATCCCCTGATACTTTGGGATCCGCGTGTCAGACCCAAAATTTCGTAAAACTAATCAAAAAATAAGAAGATTAAATTTAAACCGGGTATAGAAATACTTACAGATTGGATGTTCAGTCGAGGCAAGTGATTACAGCCACAAAGATAGTAGCCTGAAAGCTTCTGGAGAATGAGGGAATGTCGAAGGTTTTAAAGGTGTTTTGAGAAGGAAAAGGAAAAAATTTTAATGTAAAGGTGGTGAGGTTCAGGCATGTTTCTCCTATTTATACGTAAACTTCGGGAACCAATCTGGGCCACCCAATTAGGTCAGTTCGGGATCTAAGGGCCAAGATTAAATAACCCCTGCGTCGGCAAAAATTTGACAGGATAGTTGTCACATTACTCGAAACCCGAATAGGCCTATTACAGACTAACACGTGTTTCGCACTCGAGTAGTGGGTAGGCACGATTTCACATAACAGAAGCCTAAAAGCCCCTATTGTGCGTGTCAGAGGTGACGACATGCATGAGCAGGAGCTTGGGGGGAATATGTTGTACCCCAAAATAAATACGAACTGAATTACTCAGCATGGGGTACAGCTGGCAGACAAGCGTATGAAGAAAGTGTACGGATAGATCATCTAGCTAACTCTGGAGTTAGCAGCTCAAGTCAAACTTGACAGCTTATGAAAACCAGATAGTCTCCAGATCGCCTTCGTGAAACTGAGCTTGGCATGTGTCAGGATAGGTTAGTTCTAGGGCATTCAGCTCGAAGGAAGTGATCAGCTCGCGGAATCTTGGTCATGAGGCACAAGTAAGGATCCCAAAAGACTCGGAGATTTCATATACGCTCATTAATGCCCAGATTTTATTACACATTTATTACCCGAGATAACATATGTAAATTGCATAGGCAATCGTATCCCTATGTAAATGGGAGGTTATCTGAATTTATTATTTACCATATTTATGTACGCGGTTACCCGAAGCTGTCCAAGAAAACCCTCTATAAATACCACGGAAATGGATAGAAAAAAGGATCGATTCTTGATATACAGAAACTCTGCTAAAATTGTCAGAAACAATTTCACCCATAGCCCTAAAGAGATTAATAAGATTGTCTCGTGAACTAAGTGGATTTTAACTATTGAACCACGTAAAAGTGTGAGTGTTTGTGATATCTTTCATTTGTCTAATCACAGTTTAGTAAAAAAAAAGCCTAATATCTCTATTGTCGGATTTCTTGATTCATTGTTGGCGAAAAACCGTATCTACACATGGGTATAAATTGTCGCTTTGGCCGAGTGGTTAAGGCGTGTGCCTGCTAAGTACATGGGGTTTCCCTGCGAGAGTTCGAATCTCTCAGGTGACGTTTCTTTTCATTTCCCGCTCTTTCTTTGACTCGTCTTTTTGTTTCTTTCCTATTCTTGAAATTTGGAGTTGATTTCAATTTTAAGTGGTTGAAACATATACATTATTGTAGATATTGTACAAATAACACTCGGTTGATTGGAAGTAGTTCTGATCCCTTTAAATATATGCTGCATGTTGTTCTCGAATGATATTGATCAATCCCCTTTGAACACACACACACACATATATATATATATATAAAATAATATACTGATTTTTTTTATAGTGTCAAAATAGTTGCCAGTTGTGCTTCCATGCATTACTTAGGGTCTGATGATTCATGATTCAAAATTTATATATTCGAAAAAGGTGAATTAGAACATAGAATTTGAAAATAATACTAGAAAACAATAATAACATAATATCATCATTTTTCTATTTTGGTAGGACTCTCCTTGGAATGATGAATGAATGACAAGCAAAAATTTATATAGGTTGTCTTTAACTTATTTTCATTATTTTTACAATACCTTTAAATTTAATGGCATAATATTATAGATCTTTTTTTAATATTTTAAAATTATTTTTTGGTTTATTTTTAATAACTACTTAAAAAAAATTAAACTTTAAAATATTTAATAAATTAAAAAAAAAATTTGACTGACAAAGTTTGTCCATGCAACTTTTTAATAAAAGGAAAATTAAAAGAGATGTCAATATTATATTGGTTGTATACATTATGAGATTCATTAATCTAACAGAGAATCTTGATTTGTAATTATATGTCCTAAGTAGTTTTATCGGACCTACTGCCCAACAAAATCAACTATTTAATTAGTATTGTTGTCGAAAAATTTAGGTAGGTAAGTGTTACAAAAATAATTGCTTAGTGAGTTTTACCACAAATTTCTCTAATAATAAATCAGTTGTTTGTAATATTTTTTTAAAAAAGAAAAAAAAAAGTGACAAGTTGAATTTATAAACATATCAATTATCAAAAGGCTCCTTGTAGCTTTGATTTTACTGGGGTTGTATAAGATGAGACGGATGAGACATGAAGTCTATGGGGTCTCAAAAATAACACACTTAAACCACATATGTGTGCAATAGTACAGTTTACCAGCTTCTTCTACATCAAGGATGAACCACCAAAACAAATAGCAGTTAAGATGACAAAACTTATTTCGGTTACACTCAAGTGAAGGAGATGATTCAGTACAACTGACCAATGAAGATACATCCTCTACTTTACATACAACCTGTACTTTTTCTTTTTCTTTTTCAAATGCCTGACATGAAAATCAGAAACACAACCAATGAGAGATTGTACAACACTTCTTATATGGTGTTTGTTCTTGAAGTGATGAACGATTGTTGTTGGCCTTCTACAGCTCGACCTTCATCCAGGTTAAGAGACGCATGGTTTTCTGACTTTCCTCTGTCCAAGATGTGTGTATTTTGTCGATTTCATCGTTTTGATCTGTCTGTGTAGTTGGGTACATTACTCTCTACTTTTTTAATCTTATCTGGACTTTCAAACAATTGGACTTCAATCACCGGGTTCTGAAAAAATTCGGGACTACCTAAGTCTATACCTTTTTCAGGGTTTGGGTTGCCTTGGACATCAGATCCTTGACCTTTCTCTTGGTTATTGTAGGGCATTTCTCTACCCGTCTCCAGATTTTGACAGTCTGTGATGAACCTCGGCCTTTGTCCATATATTGGAGTTCCTTCAAAAAGTTTAATCAGGTTGTCAACTTTGATAGTGCAAAAGTTGTCAAATTCACTCCCTGTTTTGGAGGTGAACAAGTGTTAAAAAAGAAAAAGAAAGAAACATTGTCTAGTTCTTTCTCGTGCAGCCTTTGGAGTGATGTAAGAAGCTAACCATAGCAAGCATATTTTTGCCAATGCAAGAAGAAAGAAGAAAATGCAATTATATATATATATATATATATATATATTATGGAGCAAAGATCAGTGAATCTAGAATTAAAGCCAACTAGATAACATACAACAAACCTACCTCACCCTTTGTACCAATCCTCTTTGAGTTAGGTTGTGCATAACGTCTGGCTGCGACTAGCTCTGTAGGAGATGGATCTGCTAACACCCGAACATATCGATAGTTTGTACTAGATGTTTTTCCCTGCTGCTGGTTTTGTTGTGCATGTTTATTTGTTAAGGATGAAGAATCAAGCATCCTCTCATTCTCATTTTATGTGGCACCTAAATGAGCATCCTGTTCCACCATAACACTGAAGTTACCTCAATGAAGATATAGAAAATAGTATGTTATAGTTCAATAGTTTCTTTTAACAAATTGTACAAACAATAACTTTCATCAGTTAAATTTCAAACCAAACTGGATCAACTCCAACCCAGTTGTATGTAGGTATTTTCAAAGTTACATTTACTCTTGCCACATCCACTTTTTAAACATGCACATGACTCGCCTGATTCTCCAACATATCTTCTCTAATATCCATCTTTAGTTTTTAACTTCCATAAATGCACCAAACAACTCAACCTTGTGTCAAATAGTCAACTCTGACTTAATTACCCTTTTATTTTTTTCATGTTTCGGATGATGATAAGTTATAACTAAAATCTTCGCAAATATTTACTAGATACTCATTCATGACACAGCCACGTATGGCTATTGACGAAGGCCGGTTCAAGATCATCAAAATATCACAATCCACCATCAAATGAATTCGTTTGCTGGATTGAAGTATAAAAAGAATAAAACTTCATTAGTTTATCTATTGAACTGTCATCTTAAATATGAATCTGTGGATTCTGCGGTTAAAACTTTCCATATAGAATAATCAGTTAAGCTTGCTGACTCCAAAGTAATGCTTTGATCAAAGCATAATAATTCCTTGGCCACAATAAATCATCTATCCTCAATCTAATAATTCCAACCAAAAACATTGTTCCATAGATACTGATACTAGAAAAAACTGCATCAAGAACGTAATGGTTACACCCAAGACACTAAAATGGCACTGATAATTACCAATGATAAAGAAATAGTCAATGTTGTGAAAGAAAAATAATAGTAATAAAGCAAGTGTTATCAATCAAAATTTTGTTTAAAAAAATGTCTCAAAGCAGAATTACCTTATTTCTTGACCTTCCAAAATTTTAAGGGGCTACGACTTCAGTATTTTTTTTTTCCCTTCTTGTATCCATTGTTAGTTAACAAAAATTTAACTAAGAACCAGATAAAAAAGGTTCCAAATTCAAATCCAAGCATGTATTTTATGTTGGAATCATAGATAGAGTTGATGCAAAGAGATTTGAATCCCAACTAGGAGGGAAAAACATGCAATTTGGTTTGAAAATCTTGACTTTTTTTAGTCAGATTGCAAACGTTTGGAATAGATCCATGGTGTAGCTCACGTTGTTGATTAAGCTGCATTCCAAGATCATCAAGTTTCTGCGTTAAATTGACAACATCTGCCTCTGATTTGGCTATTTCTTCAAGCTCTGATTTTGTCTTTAGCGAATTTTCAGGTTACATTTTTGGTGCATGACCAGAAAATTCATGGTATATAATGCCCATTAAAGAAAAAGACTAACCTTTTAAGTCCTGCCTCAAGAGCCAGTCTTAGATCTCTCCCCTTTTGCAATTATTCATGTATTCTTGCTACCTACAAGTACGTTAAATTCTCACTGAAAAATCAATATTAACACTTCTCAAAGACAAGAATTAATGTCTTTATATCCATCATAAACTGGCAAGCTGATTTTTTTAGCGCAGGAAATAATTTTTGTAATTTAGTTAATTGACAGCTGTAAATTCATATGCATTTCCAAATTTCTAGTCAAACTTATTTCATTATATGAAAATTTTATTTAACATGGTAACCAGAAGGCATCGATTATTCTTAACAGGTTGGAAAAGAATTAAAAAATATATTCTCTGTAACGTCCCAAATTTGCTAATAAGGCTTAGTGCATAAATTAGTGTGTCGGAAGGGCATAAATCGATTAATATGTGAATTTAATTGAATATATGTGTGATTATGTGGCATATATGAATTATATTGTGATATGAACACTTGTGCATGTTTATGTGTATTAAATATGCATGTGGACCCGTTTTCGTTAATAAGGACATTTTTGTAGTTTTGACCCATTGATGGTATAATTGTTATTATGTGTGTTATGTGAATGGGTTAGGGGCATTAGGGTCTTTTCCCTAGCCTTGGTTGGACTTAGTTAGGACTAGAAGCTTTCAAAAAGACCAAAAAGGAAACACTCAGCACCCATCATCTCTCATTCCCTCTCTCTCTCCTTTCTCTCTCTTTCTCTTGAAGTATTGGAAAGCTTTTGAATTTTGAGGAGAATTGGCCAGGGAATCTAAGGAGCTAAAGCTAGGATTGGGATTAAGTGGCAGCTTGAGGTCGTAATCTCAGTTAAGGTAAGATATGTGCTCTGGTCTTTGAGGGGATTTCGTTATAGTTTAAGTTATTGGCTGAGGTTTAAACTCTAGCTTTGGTTTTTGAATTTTGGTAAGGATGTTGTTTAGTTTTTGGGGTAATTGTGTTGCTTGTGTTGTGAGAGTCATAGACTCAATTGGGACTTTGGTATAACTTTGGATTGGGTTTGGAGAGATTTTGGCTCGAGAAAAACGCAGGAAAACCCAAAAAATATGGGTTCGCGGGGTCGCGCTGCGGCGCTGTTCTTGGAGCATCGCGGCCCGCATGAACTCAGGGGCTACACGTGGTTCTCTGAACCGCCTTAGCACCGCGGCACGTGCCTAGGAAAGTAAGGGAATTTACTCTCTGACTTGTAGAAGGTCGCAACGCTTGTGTGGGGCGTCTCGGCTCAAATTGAGGATTTTGGCCAAATGGGATTTTTAAGCACGGGAACTCAAACCTAAAGGCTCGGGAAGGATTCTACTACCCGATTTAGTAGAATTTGATATCTCAGAGGCTAGGAATTAACCCTAAAGCTTTTAAATAGTCTAGTGTTTGATGGTTGTCCATTATTGTGTTGTGACTAAGTTATACCTTTAGGGCTCGGGAGTAAAGATCACGCTCGGGATCGCCATACGCTATCTACTCGAGACTCGAGGTAAGAAAACTACACCCTGGTTGTGATTAGGGCTCGGGACCCTGTTAATGAATATGACTATGAATATGCTTATGATTACTTGATTAGGCATGCTTGTGTATGGTGTATCTGATTGTGTGTTAGGCAAATTGTATGTTTGATTATACATGATCTGAAAGCTCGACCTAAGAGAGCTGGGGTCGAAGATAAGCGTGTGGAATGCAAGCCATTTGGCTAGGGCAACCTGGGAGTGCAATATGCACTTTTTTGGCCCAAACGTCACCTAAATAATTAGAAATGCAGTCTGCACTTGTCTAACCCATTTGTTGTTTAAGTTGGACTATGTGTTTGTTTGAGCAAGGTTGTTGCTGCTAAGCTTGTTATTTAAATTATGTTTCTTATTTGAATATATTGATTTAAGTTTTCTTGATGAGCCTTGGCTCACTGGTGCTATGTGGTATAGGTAAGAAAAAGGGGAAGTTGGACCAGCCATGAGTTGGAGAGCTTTAGGGGTGGCGTGTACATTTGTAGCTGCTCGACCGCCACGGCCGAGAATTCAAGAGGGACTAGAGTCAAATCCTAGTTTTGCCGCTTAGGCCAGCTTATGTTGTAATTACCTTTGGAGTTGTAAATGCCTTGTAAATATTTATTTTGGGATCCCATGTACAGACTTAACCTTTTAAATGAAAGTAACCGTTCCTATGATCAAAACTTTTAAACCCAAATCCATTAATTACTCTTAGTTACACGTTTATATCCAAATGACTTGATTAGCAAGTTCGGCACTATTTAAAATACACAGCGTAATGGTCTTGGTTATCCAGGGCAATACAACATGGTATCAGAGCGGTCTAGGTTTAAAGGTTCCTGAAGACTGGCTGGGCATGTACACTCGCCGCGAAAGACAAGCTCAACTCAAGGTTTGGTAACTATTTATGTGGTTATGTGTTTAACTGCTTAAATAAAATATAAATGCCTTATATGCATGTCTTATAAGGGAGCATGAGATATACTGATAGGGCATGGCCATTGACTGTTATGTGTACATGAAAAGGCATGCTTATTAGCACTGCTATTGTATGTTAGTGTTATTGGAATGCTTGTTAGCATTGTGGTTGCATGTATTTTCTTAATCGTTGATGTTGGACCGTGGGGTGACTTCTAAAAACATGTTATCATTGTGTGATCAGCTGAGTCGTTAATTGTAGATATACTTGGAGAGTTATGCATCCAAGGTGATCAATTCGACTAGCCAGCACTGAGATCGAGGCTAGAGATGATAACCAGGGTCAGAACCCTCCGTCATTCCCTGCGAACTAGCAGCAGATGCTTGCTGATATGCAAGCTAGACTTCAAAGTGAAGAGGAAGAGATCCGTTTATTAAGACAATAGGTTCCGCCAGGGAACGCTACACCAGACATGCCACCTGCAGTGGTACCAGCCGTACAACAGCCTGAGGTTGAAAACATGTGGGAACCGCTGTATGAAAGATTTAGGAAGCAACATCCTCCAACCTTTGAAGGAGGACCAGATCCGCTCAAGGCTAAGCAGTGGATGAACCTGACTACCTCCATCCTGGATTTTATGAGGGTGGTAGGTAATGACAGAGTGGCTTTTGCCACCTTTATGTTCCGGGATGATGCCCGTATTTGGTGGAAATTCACATTAGGTCGAGTTTTCTATTTCTTAATCCGAATAGTTAATACTTTTGTATGCCTATCATTTTAGTGAGAATAATTTCAGTGGTAATTGCATTAAAGAATAATAGAGTGGATAGTAGGGAAGATTAGAATTCCCAATTGTTCTCGTTCGTGAATTTCATTCTTATGTTCTTGTTGTTAATTTATTTGTGCACTTTACATTATTTATGCTTTCTTGATTTTAAATTTTACAAATCCAATTTTCATTAGCAAGATAGAAATCAAGAATTAATTAATTGTCAATTGATAAATCAGTCTTCGTGGGACGATATTTGGTCTTACCAAGATTTATTACAAATTTTGATTACATATACTTGCGTAGCATAAAATCCGCACAAGATTTTGGCACCGTTTCCAGAGACTAAAAAATTTATCAATATCAAAATAATTAATTTTATTTCTAATTTGGTTGTTCTGTAAAAAGTTTATAACTTGGTTTGCTTGCATTTGTTTATCTCTATTTCAGGTAATTTTGTTATATATGTAGAAGGAAGGGAGCAAACAGTGTTGTTCCTATTAATCCTAATATTGAGAAGACGTGCAGGCAGAATCGTAGAAACAAGAGGGTTGAGAACTCCGTTGTTGCCATGGCTGATAACACTAATAATGACGATGTGGTGAATAATGGTAATGAAAGAGTGCAGCCAGTGCCACCAGCAGCGCCAACTCAGGCACAAGCTCAGAATCTCGTTGCTCGTAGTTTGAGGGATTATGTACTCCCTACTGTTACAAGGGTGCAGACATGTATCAGACCACCGACTATTACTGCCAATAATTTTGAGATTAATATGGTGATCCTCCAAATGGTTCAAGGTACAGTACAGTTTGGTGTGTTACCCTCTGAAGATCCATACATGCACATAGCTCATTTTCTGGAGTTGCGTGCCACTTTCAAGATGAATGGGGTGAATGACGATGCTATAAGGTTGAGGATATTCCCATTCTCACTGAGGGATAGGGCCAAGAGTTAGTTAAACTCTCTGCAGACCAACTCTGTAACGCCCTGGTTACCCCAGAACAATTACGGTGAACAGTGAACCAGAAATTTGACTCGCTACCCGAGTCCTTTGGTTAAAAAAACGTGATCTAAGTGTTATTAACAGGCTAAGGTGAAAAACCAGTAAAAAGGAAAGGGTACATTCCATTAAGTAAATAAACTGCTCATGAGCTATTCAAAACGTTTACAAGTTGTTTACAATACAAAATGGTCGCTATTGTTTCAAATTTACAATCCCCGTCGACCTAAGCGGCAAAAATAGGGTAAACCCCTAGTTCCTCTGAGAACTCCCTGACCGTGGTGGTCAAGCGGCCAAATATGTACACAACACCTCCTCAGCTCCCCACTCAAGGTTGGGTGAGCTTCTCTTTCCCTTTACCTGCACCACATAGCACCCATGAGCCAAGGCCCAGCAAGAAAACACAATAAGGCATGATATAATGTCAACAATGATCATAATAACCATTCAGGACTACCAGTCCATAACAGATAGGTGACAGTAGCAAAAGTCACAAAAGTGGGTACAGCTCCCTTTAGCCATGTGGCGATAGGGTCACCAGGGCTTAACTGATAAGTGATTCTCTCATAAGTGTGATCAGGATAGGTGCATGGTGATTGGTCACCAACATAACCTTCCTCCCGACTCTAGAGTCGTAACTATGGACAGCGTCCCCTAGCCATGTGACAAACAGTCACCGAGGCCATATGCCCTGGCTATGAACATCTGGTCTTAGACCAGGCAAGTGCTTATAAGTTCATCGACCTTAGGGTCGGCCCAGCATTAATGCCATAGAGTCATTCAATGCGTGTTCATCGACTTTAGGGTCGGTCCCTGACTAGTCAGTGCCATAAACAAGTAATCAGCATTCACTAGCATTTAATATGCAATCCATGTCCACATATACCAACCAAAATGATTCAATAGCAAACCATGCATGTCATATACATATACAGGGTGCAACTGTATCCATACACTGTTTTCTTACCTCAGGTTCGAGCGATAAATACAACAAGGACGACCCCTGAGAACGATCGATCTTTTAGTTCCTTAGCGGTTACCTAGTCACAACCAATGATAACCTCCGTTAATAGGAATCCACATAAATAGGGTCTTAACCTAAGCACCACTCTCGGGACCTCGAAACATGCCCACACGGTGAGTAGATTCGATCCCGGACCTTAAGGATTAAAACCCCAAGTGAAAAACCCTTAAAAACACTCAAAACGGGACTTAGAAGGAACAAGGTAGCGATACAGCGCTCAACCCCTAGTGCCCTAGCGCTATACTCAGAACCACCCATATGCTAAAAAGCCTCCTGAGGAGCGCTGTAGCGCCCTAAGGTGGGCGCTATAGCGCTACCTCCAAACCCAAACTCCCCTGAACCAACCTTCTTCAACTCCTTCGATTCTAACTAGATTTCCAAGCTTCCAAATCCTATTCTTGATGCCAAATGAACCCAAAAACCATCCTAACACACCCCAAACATCACAAGCATGGGAACCCTAGCCAAAACTCCCAACAAAACCAAGAATTCACCCCATAAATCTCAGCTGCAAAACAGAACCAGAACAAGGCAAACAAGAGAAATCCATGGTTAAAAACTTACCCAAAGCTCAGCTTATGATGCTCTTCAATGATGGAACACACTCCCAAACTCCCAAGGCTTGCTTCCTAAGCTTAAATCCTCAAAATTGGTTCAAAAACCACAAAGAAAGGTGAAGAGAAGAAGGTACGGGAGAACTCTTAGGCATACTCTGTTTTTCCACTATCTTCTTCAGCTTTCAAAGGATATATCTATCCTAGGGGTGAAATGTCCATTTTACCCCTAGGTCAATTAATAGTTCCTAAAGTCTCCCAAGGGCATATTTGGTACTTTCCTCCTATCTCATTAACCATAATTAACGCTCTCCAATTCCCGCTATTCTCAATAATCTCAAACACCAATAATTCACAACTTGTTACCCTGTAACACCCGGTAATGCTCTAATCATTAAAATCACCCCGGGACTCAACCCAAGCCCCGACACTTAAACCTGTTGTGACTAAACCGCTAATCAATATTCTAAGATCGTCTCATGCCGAATAGCTCGAACAAACCCACATTATAATGTGGTCTCAACACATATCATCGACATGCATACAATTATACAATTATACTCTCAACGAGCAAAATGACCATCACACTCCTGTAATTAAAATGTGGACCCATATGCATGCATTTAACATCATATTATAATATAATTCTCATGAACATACATAAGCACATTTAATGGCATAATTAAACAGTTATGGCCCTCCCGGCCTACTAATCCAGCCATTAAACCATATTAGGGAATCTGGGGCATTACAACTATCCCCTCCTTACAAAAATTTCGTCCTCGAAATTTACCTGAACAGCTCGGGATACTGACTCCGCATATCTGACTCCAGCTCCCAGGTCGCTTCCTCGACCTTGATGTTCCTCCACAATACCTTAACCAAAGGTATTGTCTTGTTCCTGAGGACTTTATCTTTCTTGTCAAGTATCTGAACAGGCTACTCCTCAAAGGAGAGATCTGGCTCAAGCTCCAGATCTTCGTAACTCAAAACATGACTCTCATCAGATACATACCTCCAAAGAGCGGATACATGGAACACATTATGCACGGTCGACAATGCCGGAGGCAAAGCTAGCCTGTAAGCCACTTGACCTATCCTCTCCAGGATCTCAAATGGACCTACAAACCTAGGACTCAGCTTGCCTTTCTTCCCAAACCTTCTCACCCCTTTCCACGGTGAGACTCTAAGGAAGACATAGTCTCCTACCTGGAACTCCACGTTCCTGCGTTTGGGATCTGCATAGCTCTTCTGTCTACTCTGAGAAGTAAGCATTCAAGCTCTAATCTTGTCAATAGCCTCACTGGTCCTCTGAACTGCTTTAGGACCTAAGTATCTCCTTTCACCTGTCTCATCCCAATGAATGGGAGATATGCATTTCCTACCATACAGCATCTCATAAGGTGCAACTCCAATGGTAGACTGATAACTGTTATTATAGGAGAACTCTATCAGAGGCAGATACTTACTCCATGACCCACCAAAGTCCAGCACACATGCCCGCAGCATGTCCTCTAATATCTGAATCGTCCTCTCAGATTGCCCATCTGTCTGAGGATGATAAGCTGTACTGAACTTCAATTGTGTACCCATGGCCTGCTGTAAACTCTTCCAGAACTTGGAAGTAAAAGTAGGGTCCCGATCTGACACGATCGACCTAGGAGCTCCATGGAGGCTCACGATCTCTCTCACATAGAGATCTGCATACTGGTCAACGGTATAAGTAGTCCTCACCGGCAAGAAGTGAGCTGACTTGGTGTAGCGATCCACTATCACCCAAATGGAATCATGCTGACCAACAGTCCTGGGTAAGCCCACCACAAAGTCCATTGTGATGTCTTCCCACTTCCACTCTGGAATATCCAGAGGCTGCAATAACCCTGCTGGCCTCTGATGTTCAGCCTTAACCTGTTGACATGTCAAGCACTTAGCCACGTACTCTACCACATCTCTCTTCATCCCCGGCCACCAGTACAATGATCTTACATCCTGATACATCTCCGTGGTGCCTGGATGCAAAGAGTAAGGTGTAGTATAAGATTCATCCAGAATCTCCCGTCTCAATGCAGTGTCTAATGGAACGCATATCCGTCCCTTGTATCTCAACAACCCCAAATCAGACATTGTGTAGTCCCTAGATGTTCCAGCCAAAACATCCTCTCTAATCTTGATCAGCTATGGATCACTCAACTGACCCTCCTTGATTCTCTCCAATAGCGTAGACTGTAGCGTAATATTGGCCAACTGGCCCACCAGCAACTCTATACCAGCTCTGGTCATGTCATCAGCTAGCTCTCTGGCTATCAGCCTAATACCATGAATCTGTCCCGGACCCTTCCGGCTTAAAGCATCAGCTACCACGTTGGCTTTCTCTGGGTGATACAGAATCTCACAATCATAATCTTTTACTAACTCTAGCCAACGCCTTTGCCTCATGTTCAAGTCTTTCTGGGTGAAGAAGTATTTCAGGCTCTTGTGGTCTGTATAAATCTCGCACTTCTCTCCATAGAGATAATGCCTCCATATCTTTAAAGCAAAAACCACCGCTGCTAATTCCAAGTCATGAGTAGGATACCTATTCTCGTACTCCTTCAGCTGACAAGAAGCATAAGCTATAACCTTCTCTGATTGCATCAAAACACAGCCCAAACCCTGATGAGAAGCATCGCAATAAATCACAAACTTCTCCTGGTCTGTCGGAAGACTCAGAATCGGAGCTGTAATACCTCTGCTTCAATTCCTGGAAGCTGTTCTCACATTTATCTGACCACACAAACTTCTGACTCTTGTGTGTCAGCTCAGTCAACGAAATAGCAATCTTTGAGAACCCTTCCACGAAACGTCTGTAATACCCTGCCAATCCAAGGAAACTTCTAACCTCAGAAGCATTCTTTGGCCTTGGCCAATCTCTAACCGCTTCAATCTTTGCTGGATCTACTTTAATCCCCTCCTTACTGACAATGTGCCCAAGGAAGGATACCTGAGACAACCAGAACTCACACTTCTTGAACTTTGCAAACAATCTGTGTTCTCTCAATCTCTGTAGAACCAACCTCAGATGTTGCTCATGCTCTGACTCTGTCTAAGAATATACCATAATATCATCGATGAAGACGATCACAAACTGGTCTAAATAATCCTTGAACACTCTGTTCATCATATCCATAAAAGCAGCAGGGGCATTAGTCAATCCAAATGACATAACTAGAAACTCATAATGCCCATACCTGGTACGAAAAGCGGTCTTCGGTATGTCTCCCTCCTTGACCCTCAACTGATGATAACCAGAACGAAGGTCGATCTTAGAGAATACCGTCTTTCCCTACAATTGATCAAACAAATCATCTATCCTTGGCAAAGGATACCGGTTCTTAATTGTCAACTTATTCAGTTCTCTGTAATCTATACACATCCTCAGAGAACCATCCTTCTTCTTTACAAACAGAACTGGCGCACCCCAAGGTGAGAAACTAGGTCTAATAAAACCCAAATCTAACAGCTCTTGCAACTGTACCTTTAATTCTTTCAACTCGGCTGGGGCCATTCTGTATGGTGCTCTAGACACTGGCTCCGTCCCTGGTGCCAGTTCTATAACTAACTCAATCTCTCTGTGTGGTGGCAACCCTGGCAAATCTTCTGGAAACACATCCAGAAACTCACACACAAGTCTAGTATCCTCTGGTCTCACTGGCACGACCTGAGTGGTATCAACCACACTGGCTAAGAATCCAATGCAACCTCCTTGCAAAAAATCCCTAGCCCTCAATGCAGAAATAATAGGAATACGGGGTCCATGCACAGCACCAACAAACACAAAAGGATCCTCACCCTTAGGCTCAAAGGTGCCCATCTTCCTTCTGCAGTCAATGGTTACCCCATACTTTGCCAACCAATCCACACCCAGTATCATATCGAAGTCAGTCATAACCAACTCTATAAGATCCACTGACAACTCTCTGCCCTCCACTATCACTGGCAAAGATCTGACCCATCTCCTGGATACCATTAACTCCCCAGTGGGTAACAAAGTACCAAACCCCACAGCATAGAAATCACAAGGTCTACACAACCTATCAATAATACTACTAGCAACAAAGGAATGTGTAGCACCGGAGTCAATCAATACATTATAAGCGGTTCCAGCACTAAGAAGTTGACCTGTAACAACTGAGGGGGAAGCCTCAGCTTCTGCTTGAGTCAATGCAAACACTCGAGCTGGGGCCGAGCTGTCTGCCTTCCTGGGTTCTTCCTTTCTTGCCTTGGGGCAATCCTTTTTGAGATGACCCACCGCTCCACAAGAGAAGCAGGTCCTAGCCCTACACTCTCCCAAGTGATGCCTCTTGCATCTAGGACACTCGGGATAAGACCTCCAGGCTTCATTACCACCTGGACGACCCACAGAAATACCACGGGGCCGTCTGTCAGGACCTGGAACTAGGAAGGTGTCAGGAACCTTCCTCTTCTAATCACTGGGGCCTACACCCCTACCAGAACCCACAAATGGAGGACCTGGCCTCCTGAAATCCCTTCTGGCTGCATTATCACGCCAGATCTTAGTCTCTACACTCTCAGCTGTGAGTGCCTTCTCCACCACCTGTGCATAAGTAGTAACTCCTGCCACAGTGGTGATGCGTACATCTCGGGCTAACCTGGGCTGTAGCCCCTGTAGGAAACGCTCTCTCCTGGTCCCATCAGTGGGCACCAACTCCTTGGCAAACTTTTCCAAATGGTCAAACTTTAAGGCATACTCAGTTACTGATAAACTTCCCTGAAGTAGCCTCATAAATTCATCAGCCTTCGTCGCTCTAATAGCGTCATTATAATACTTTTCATTAAACAAGGTCTGAAACTCCTCCCAGCTCAGGAGATTAACATTCTTGGTCTGACCAATCACTTCCCACCAAATCCGGGCATCTTCCCGAAACATATAGGTAGCACAGGCCACCCTCTCACTACCAACTTCCCTCATAAAGTCAAGAATAGTGGTAATCATGCTCATCCATTGTTCAGCCTTGGTAGGATCTACACTGCCTTCACACACAGGAGGTTGTTGCTTCCTGAACCGCTCATAAAGAGGTTCCAATCTGTTTCCAACCTCAGGCAATTGCCCAGTAATTGGCACCGACACAGAAGGTGCCTCTGCAACACTAGCCACTACAGGCACTTGCTGTTGTCTTAGGAGATGAAGCTCCTCTCCCTGTTTTAACACTGTAGCCTGCAGTTCCTCAAACAACTGTTGCCAGTTTGCAGGTGCTGGCTGTGGAATCTGGGATTGGTAATTCTCTTGACCCTGACTGTTATTATTCTAGCCTGGATCACTCTGGCCAGCTGACATGTCTGTCTGCCCTGGGTTCATTCTATCACTGATACCTTACTGAAACAATAATCAATATGGCCAGTCAGGTAGTAATAACTAAACCTCTTGCCGCCTCACGGTCCAAGAACAAACAGACAATAATCACATTCCACAGTCATTCAGTATTCACAAACAGATACATGTTTATGGCATTCAGCACTCAACATGTATCACATAAGAACTCATAAACAACCATACTAATAAGCAGGTTCCAGCAATCTCAGTACTAATTAGCACACATTTGCTGAGATATAATATTTCAGGGCACAGGTTCAACATGGTATCTCATGCACACAGGTAAAGCATATATATCACATTTAAACAATTATACAAGTAACCACATAGATAGTTACCAAACCATGAGTCGAGCTTGACTTCAGTGATGTGTGTACACACCCAGCCAGTCTATAGGAACCTTAACCTTGGCATTGCTCTGATACCAAGTTGTAATGCCCTGGTTACCCCAGAACAGTTACGGTGAACAGTGAACCGGAAATTTGACTCGCTACCCGAGTCCTTTGGTTAAAAAAAACGTGATCTAAGTGTTATTAACAGGCTAAGGTGAAAAACCAGTAAAAAGGAAAGGGTACATTCCATTAAGTAAATATACTGCTCATGAGCTATTCAAAACATTCACAAGTTGTTTACAATACAAAATGGTCGCTATTGTTTCAAATTTACAATCCCCGTCGACCTAAGCGGCAAAAATAGGGTAAACCCCTAGTTCCTTTGAGAACTCCCTGACCGTGGTGGTCAAGCGGCCAAATATGTACACAACACCTCCTCAGCTCCCCACTCAAGGTTGGGTGAGCTTCTCTTTCCCTTTACCTGCACCACATAGCACCCATGAGCCAAGGCCCAGCAAGAAAACACAATAAGGCATGATATAATGTCAACAATGATCATAATAACCATTCAGGACTACCAGTCCATAACAGATAGGTGACAGTAGCAAAAGTCACAAAAGTGGGTACAGCTCCCTTTAGCCATGTGGCGATGGGGTAACCAGGGCGTTACAAACTCAATTACTAGTTGGCAAGATTTGGCCCAGAAGTTTCTTGCTAAGTTATTTCCCCTTTCGAAGGCTGCTAAATTAAGGGGTGAAATAAATAATTTTTATCAGATTGATGGGGAATCTCTTTACGATGCATGGGAGAGATTCAAGGAGCTGCAGAGAAAATGTCCCCACCATGGGATTGAGAGGTGGATGTTAGTCCACAATTTTTACAATGGGCTATATGGTATTACGCGTACGATTATCGATGTCGCAGCTGGTGGGGCATTTATGAGCAAGAGTGATACTGAAGCATATGAGTTTCCAAAGGATATGGCGATGAATAATCACCAGTGGTCTGATGAAAAAACCACTAGTAACAAAAAAGCAGATGTGGTTCATGAGCTTGATGCTATCACTGCTTTGACTACGTAGGTAGCTTCTTTAACTAAGCAGTTGCAGCAAACCATGGTGTCAGTCAATGCTATTTAGATGCACACTGGATGTGAAATTTGTGGGGGTCCTCATCCTTTTGCTCAGTGCTCAACAATTGATCCTTGGAATAGTGTTCCTATGGAGCACCTCAGGTTCAAGCAGTGGGGAATTTTCAGAGGCCTTACAATAACCCATTCTCCAACACTTATAATGCTGGGTGGAGAAATCATCCTAACTTTTCTTGGAGAAATAATCAGGGGCAACAACCACAATTTCAGGGTTAGTATCAGTAGAATGTGCCTCAGAACATGCAGCAACAACAATCTATGCCTCAAGCGTCATCTTCTCAACAATTCAGACCACCAGTGCCTCAAGAAAAGCCAAATGAGTTGCAAGCTACATTGTTGACTCTGAAAAATACCCAGACTCAGTTTATGAAAGAGACTAGATCTTCCATCAGGAATCTGGAGACACATACGGGTCAATTGGCTAGCATGTTGAATAATAGGCCTCAGGGGAACTTGCCTAGCAATACTGTGGCTAATCCTAAGGAACAGTGTCAAGCGATAACTTTAAGAAGTGGGAAAGAATATGAGGGTCATTCACCTAAAGGGACTCAAGAAAAGAAGAAATAATATGGGGATAGTTCTGATATAGTCGAGCCACAAGCTGAGCAAAAGGTTACTGAAGACCTAGCATCCCATGAGAAGACTCAATTGGTTAGCAATGATCCCGATGTCAGAATTTCATATCCACAAAGACTCCAGAAGACGACTCTTGATAAACAGTTCTCCAAGTTTCTTGATGTATTTAAAAAGCTACACATTAACATTCCATTTGGCGAAGCTTTGGAACAGATGCCCAATTACGTCAAATTCATGAAAGAAATTTTGTCTAAGAAATGGAGAATGGAAGATTATGAAACAGTGGCACTCACTGAGGAGTGCAGGGCAATACTACAAAGGAAGCTTCCTCAAAAGCTCCAAGATCCAGGGATAATCTACCCAATTTCTGATAGTGAGTAGATTCTTAAATGGTTAGATGTCGGGGTAATCTACCCAATTTCTGATAGTGCATGGGTGAGCCCAGTGCAGGTAGTGTCCAAGAAAGGCGGGATGATTGTGGTAAAGAATGAAGAGAATGAGTTGATTCCATCAAGAACAATGACGGGATGGAGGATTTGCGTTGATTACCGCAAATTGAATAAAGCAACAAGGAAAGACCATTTTCCCTTGCCTTTCCTGGATCAAATGCTTGACAGACTAGCGGGCCATAGCTACTACTGCTTTTTGGATGGCTATTATAGGTACCATCAAATCGCCATTGCACTAGAAGACCAAGAGAATACCACCTTCACTTGTCTTTATGGTACTTTTGCTTTTCGAAGAATGCCATTCGGGCTCTGCAACGCTCCTACTACCTTTCAACGGTGTATGATGGCCATTTTCTCTTACTTGGTTGAGAGAACTATTGAGATCTTCATGGATGACTTTTTTTGTTTTTGGGTCGCCCTTTGATGAGTGTTTGAAGCATCTTGAAGTAGTGTTGTAGCGATGTGAAGAATCCAATTTAGTTCTTAACTGGGATAAATATTATTTTATGGTGCAAGAGGGTATTGTTCTTGGCCATAAATTCTCTAGTAAAGGCATTGAGGTGGACCAAGCAAAAATTTCCACCATTGAAAATCTACCACCACCTGTGTCAGTCAAAGGGGTTCGAAGTTTACTTGGGCATGCTGGGTTTTACAGACAGTTCATAAAGGATTTTTCGAAGATCTCGAAGCCCTTTTCCACTTTTTTGATGAACGGCGTTGCCTTTGACTTTAATGAAGAGTGCCTAAATGCTTTTAAGGTACTTAAGGAGAAGTTAATCTCGGCACCGATAGTGTTGCTCCAAACTGGGATCTTTCATTTGAACTGATGTGCGATGCAAGTGACTATGCGGTGGGAGCAGTTTTGGGCCAACGAATTGATAAGGTATTTTGGTCCATTTACTATGATAGTAGGACTCTTAATGATGCACAATTGAATTTTGCCACAACATAGAAAGAGCTCCTAGCAATTGTATATGCCTTTGACAAGTTTAGACCATACCTGATTGGCAACAAGGTAATTGTTTACACTGACCACTCTGCAATCAAATATTTGATGACCAAGAAAGATGCAAAACCACGTCTTATTATATGGGTTTTACTGTTGCAAGAGTTTGACATGGAGATTCGGGATAAAAAAAAAACACTGAGAATTTGGTAGCAGATCACTTGTCAAGACTTGAGGTGGAAGAGAGCCATAATGACAAGGAAGTGCAAATAAATGATCACTTTCCCGATGAGCAGTTGTTTAGGGTAAGTGATAGTTTTACAATGCCATGGTATGCTGACTATGTGAATTTCTTGGTAGCAAAGGTTGTGCCTCCTGAGATGTCGAGGCAACAGTTGAAGAAATTTTACTCAGAGGTGAAGCACTACTATTGGGAGGAGCCTATTCTCTATAAGCATTGTGCGGATCAAATAATTCATCGATGCGCTCCAGAAGATGAGATGTAATCGATTCTTATTCACTGTCACACTCTCCATTGTGGAGGTCATTTTGGAGCAACTCGTACAGCGGCAAAGGTATTGCAATGTGCCTTCATTATTTAAAGATGCAAATACTTTTGTGAATTCTTATGACCGATGTCAACGCACCGGGAATATATCTAGACAGAATGAGATGCCACTGAATGTTGTTCTTGAAGTGGAATTGTTCGATGTGTGGGGGATTGATTTTATGGGCCCCTTTCCGTCATCATTCAGCAATCACTATATATTGCTCGTTGTCAATTACGTGTCCAAGCAGGTTAAGGCAGCAGCAACTCAAGTTAATGATGGAAAGGTTGTCTTGAATTTTCTTCACAAGAATATTTTGACCTGATTTGGTACTTCCCGAGCCATCACTAGCGATGAAGGGAGTCACTTTTGTAACTAGCAATTTGAAGCTCTCTTGGCTCGTTATGGTGTTCGTCATCGCACCACTCTGCCTTATCATCCTCAATCCAATGGGCAAGCAGAAAATTCAAATCGAGAAGTCAAGAGCATTTTAGAAAAGACAGTGAACACTTCAAGAAAGGATTGGTCCAAGAAACTCGATGATGCATTATGGGCATATAGGAATGCATTCAAAACATCGATTGGAATGTCTTTGTATCGGTTGGTTTTTGGGAAAGCTTGTCATCTTCTAGTGGAGTTAGAGCATCGTGCGTACTGGGCCATGAGAAAGTTAAACAGGATATGAGAGCAAAGGGTCAAAACCGATGTTTACAACTAAATGAACTTGATGAGTTTCGGAACGAGGCGTATGAGAATGCAAAAATATACAAGGAACGCACAAAAGCTTGGCATGACAAGAACCTTGTTTGCAAGGAATTTCAACCGGGACAACAAATGTTACTGTTTAATTCAAAGCTAAAACTTTTTCTCGGTAAATTAAAGTCTAGGTGGTTGGGACCTTATACAGTGGTGAAGGTATTTCCATATGGCTCTTTGGAATTGAAGAATAAAAATGACGTGACCTTTAAAGTCAATGGACAGCGTGTGAAGCCGTATTTGGGAGGTTCATTTGATCAATGCAAGTCTGTCATCCTCTTGAAGCCCATCTGAACAGGAGTTTAGCATCTGGCTAAATAACGTCAGCGCCATTGGGAGACATCCCAACATTTTATTTTGTTTTGATTTGTTTTGTTTTAGTTTTTGAACAATTTAATTTGCTTTTAATTTTTGTTTTAAGTTTAAAGTTGGTTTAATTTTTTAAATATTGTTTTGATTCTGAACCGTGGAAAGCGTGAAAATTAAAATTAAAAATTAAAAAGAGGGGATTTTGCTCCAGGGTTCAGCGCCTAGGCGCTGAAAAGTGGCGCCCCAGCGCTGAGCACAATCCAGAGAGGCCCAAAAAAATTTTGTTCTCAGCCCCCCAACGCTATATCGGGCCCAGATTTTTAAAAAAACCACAAAACCCCAATTATTTCCCAAACTCATTCTTCTTCTTCTTCTTCACCTCTGATATCTCTCTCTCTCTAACTCCATTACCACCCACTCTACCTTAAATCTCAATCAAATCCTTCTCTAATCACCCCTCTCTTCCACAAATTAAAAATACCCAAGCCCTAACTCATCCTCTTCCTCTCTAAAACTCTCAAAATCTTCTCAAATTCAAGCCCTAATCCCAAATCCGAAAATTGCTTCTCACCTCATGGGTTTTTGATTTGTGGACTCATCCTCATGAGTTTTGATTATGGAGCATCATCAAGTAAGGTTTCCTCACTCATTCTTAAATTTTAATCTCTATTAATCAATTTTTAAGGTTAATTTGAAGATTTTGGAAGAGGGATTTTGGATTTTTGGTGTTTAATTGTGATAATAGTTGCTAGTGGATTATATTCTGCATTCATATTGTTTTGAGAAGGGAGAAAAACAAGAAGAGTTGCTACCCAAATTTGAGTAGAGTTGTTGTGAAAATTTTGTGGATTGGTGGTGTATTGGGTGATTTTTGTTTGATTGTAAGGGCTGTGATCTGTGTACAATGAGGCCAAAAACAAGGAATAATGGGGCATCATCATCTCGACGTCGAAGAGACCCCTCACCTCCACCGGATTATGACACTAGTTGTTTTGTTAGTAAAGATGCAGTAGATAGATATGAAAAATTGTGTCGTAAAATTGTGATTCCTGAAAGAGGTATGGAGTTTCAACGTGAGCCATATGAGGACCCAATTATGAGCTTATGTGAGCTAACATAGCGCATTGAGGATGGGCTAATTTTGTAAAAGAGAGATTGACTGATGTTAACAAGTCCCTGGTATATGATTTTTATGCAAATTATCCGCAAGATCTTAAGAATGTAGAGGAGTTGCAGTGAAAGTCACTCATCGTTCGGTTAATGCTATTTTGGGGACTACTTCTTTAACCGATGTCGAGGATCAGTACTATAATTTCCTTGCTACTAATTTTGATTATGAGGAAGTGGCTGCTACAGTGTGTTTCCCGGGGGCTCAAACTATGCCATTGTGTCAATTTAATCGAAAAGCTCATGCTTGGACATATTTTGTTTGTGGTCGTCTCCTCCCAGTGAGTCATTTTTCCACAATTCCTGTTCAGCGAGTTCTTATGGTCTATGCAATAATGAAAGGGCTTTCTTTGGATCTTGGGCGTGTTATCCCAACTAGTATCAAGCATATATCTCGTGGCACCACAACAGAAGGTATTGGGCATGGCTCTTTTATTATTGAGTTGTGTCGCACTCATAATGTGCTTTAGTATACCACTGATATTCTAGAGGAGGTTACAGCTCCCATTTCTCGTATTATTGTAAAAGATTATCCTCTTCCCATTGTTGCACCAGCCCCACGGTCTCGAGTTTCAAGGCAATGTTGAATGGGCAATCAATCACAAGAAGAGAATCGGGATCCTCTTGTTAATGCCAATGCTGACAATGTACCTATTCCATCGAATGATCATTTGCATGTTGACCTGCCATTGCTCGTTGTTGGGGGTCCCATTGATTCTCGAATGCATGGCACCCATGATCGACTGGATTACATTATGTAGCAAAATCAATATCTTATCCAATCCCACCAGAATATGCATTTGTACATGGGTCAGTGACATGACTATGAGTTTAATCAGGTGGATCGTTTGAATGACTTGGTTCAACGTTGTTCTATGAATGAGATAGATCACAATTATTTTCTTTATCCTCCATCTCTGAATCCCTCACCGCCTCCTCCTTTTTGAATCTGATGTCGAGGTTTGGGTAAGTTTCATCTCTTTAAATTTATTTGTACATTGGAGACAATGTATTGACTAAGTTTGGGGGAAGAAATTTATTCTTTTTGTTTGGTATATAGTGGGTAGGTTGTCTGTGGTAGTCCTTGTTTTGTTTTATTTTTGTGAAATATTATGTTGTTTTTGTTTAGGTTGTGTTGTGTCTAGGGTGTTTAGAGTGTCTGTTCAATCAAGTTGATAATGATTAGCCGGTGATAAGGAATGAATGAATTGCTTGTATAGTTTGATGAAATGAAATCCATAAAATATATAAAATCTATGTGCTTGGTTGAATGTTTATTTGAGTTGCTTGGGTCCATTTAAATATTTGAGAGCACGATCATGATTTTTGAATACATTTCGTGCATTTGATGATATTTATGCTTGCTAAATATTGGTTGAGGGAAAAGATGTATGATTATTCTTAGAACTTGCTTGCTTGCTACTTGAGAAGAAATCGTAGATGATGCATGTTTAGGAAGATGATTTAGGAAATTTTTGGAACGATTGAACCTTTCAAGTCAACCTTGATTAATTTAATCCTTAGTTACCCTTTTCGAGCTTAAAGTGAATTTCTTTGTTATTGACACCTATTTTGAGCCTACTTGAAACACTTCACTATTTCTCCTTCCCTTGGATTTTACCATGAGCATATAAGTATTTGATTGGGGATTGGTTTTGTAATGGGGTGTATTTTGGATTGGGTGTTATCAATAAAAGATTGAGAAAAAATAAATGAAAAAAAAATTATAGAAAAAAAAGAGTTAGATATTGAAAGTAAACTACATTCTCTTTGTACATACATTGAAAATCAAGTTTAGGGGAGTGTAGTTTGGAAAAACAATTTATAAGTGTGAATTTTCTCAATCATAGAAAAGAAAAGGAAAAATCAGGATTGTCTTTGGGTTGTAATGTGGATATCAAGTTTGGTTTGTGTGGTTTGTATTCTTAAGCTTAAATGACATGTTATCTACCTTTACCTAAGCCTATCGTTACAACCTATAAAAGTCCTATTGATTCTTGAGCATGTGTTGTCTACATTAGTGGAGAGTAGTAAGTGATGTAGGCATATGAGATAATAAATTTTGATGGTTTGTGGTGAGTAATTTGGTAAGTTTAAATGGATTCAAATGCATGTTATTTATTGATTATGATTAGGAGAGCATATATTTGTTTGGACTTGAGTGAGTTGAAGATATATTTTGATTGAAATTCTGGATTATCATGATGGTTGAATTTTTGAAAACTATATGAGCATGACAGACATAATTTGGAGGCTTGATTTGTTGTTGTCAACTTGATTCATCTCTTTTTGGTTGTTTTATGTTTTTAGGATTGTTTAGAGTTCTTTACTCGAGGGCGAGTAAATGTTAAGTTTGGGGGAGTTTGTTAGGTCCAGTTTCGTATGGTTATTAGGGTGTGTTTTAGGTAGTATTTGAGTTTATTTTATTTGTGTAGTGCAGTATTATGCTTGTTTTCGTTTCTGTTTCAGGTTGCATTGGTTTCACTAATAAGTGGGAGTGAATAAAGTGGAAAATGATAAAAAGGTGATATTTGGCTAGTCTGAAGACAAATTGGAGTGTTCGGGGTAACTTTGATGTCAAATGGGTAACATGAGTATGCACTAAGAAGAAAAAGAATGAGAAGCAGAAATCCAAGTTTCGGTGCCGAGGCGTTACATTTCAACGCCCCAGCGTTGTCTGCTTTCAAGATAGCATGTTTTGCAATTTTTTATAGCGCCCCTGCACTAGAATCCGTACGAGAACCAATTTGATGGGCAATTTTGTCCTTTTTTAGGGGAAAAATGTAGGGCACAGTATAAGTTCGAATTATTAGAAGAAAAGAGACTGTTTTGGCAGCAGAAAACAAGAGGAACACACTTGGGAGACATTCCAATGAAGATTGGATTGAATCTAGAATTTTTCTTTTCTCTTTTCTTTATTCTTCTTTATGTTAATCATTAGTATTATGGAGTTTTTAGTCATGTTTATGAACTAATTTTATTATTAGGGTTTCTAATTGACTCTCTTGAAACTCTATTATGATTTAATGCATTTATCTATTTCTTCTTCATCTTAAATTTACTCAATTCGTATTTATTGTGTATGTGATTGACTACGCACCTTTTACATACGATTTATGAATTTGAATCAAAATCTGAAAAGTGAGATTTGAATATGCTAAAATTGAGTAGACGTAGATTTCAATTTAGAACGAGAGTAACCAAATGGTCTATGTGATTTAGGGTTGTATTTATTGCTTCCTAGTGTTTGAATTGACCATAGAAATATAGGGAATTCACATTAGGTCGATTTTTCTATTTCTTAATCCGAATAGTTAATACTTTTGTATGCCTATCATTTTAGTGAGAAGAATTTCAGTGGTAATTGTATTAAAGGAAGATTAGAATTCTTAATTGTTCTCGTTCGTAAATTTCATTCTTGTGTTCTTGTTGTTAATTTATTTGTGCACTTTACATTTATTTATGCTTTCTTGATTTTAAATTTTACAAATCCAATTTTCGTTAGCCAGAAAGAAACCAAGAATTAATTAATTGGTAATTGATAAATTAGTCTTCGTGGGACGATACTTGGTCTTACCAAGATTTATTACAAATTGCGATTACGTATACTTGCATAGCATAAAATCTGCAACACCGAGTGGCTTAAAGATCTCATGATAGAGATACCTTTAACCGCAGTTGATGTATCGACAATCTCGATACATTGTGATAATCAAGCCACATTGATTAGAGCCTACAATAAAATATACAATGGGAAGTCTAGACACGTAAGTCTAAGATATGACTACGTGAGAAAATTGATTGATAAGGGAGTTATATCAATTTCGTATGTTAAATCATGTGAGGACTTAGCAGATCCATTTACCAAACCTCTAGGGAGAGATTTGGTTAGTTCTACAAATAGAGGGATGAGACTAAAACTCTTTGACAAATAGATTCCCCAATGATGGCAACCCAACTCAAAGCTTGTATACATCAAGTGTAGAGTTCAATGGGTAAGAACAAGTTGTTGATAAGGGAATAGTTAACAACATTAACAAATTAGAGTCCCATCTAGAAGAGGTTAATGTTTTTTGCTACCGGCCATGAGGGTTAATTCAAAAGCTTTTAATAAAATTCAGTTGAAGAGCAACAAGCATCTCTAAAGTTAGCAAAGATGTTGTAAGAATTTCAACTATATGAACCGAGAGGTAAAGCTACCTCTTAAGAAAGTAGGATTTTTCTCTCCGGATGGTTCATGAATGGATGAGCACAAGGTCATATTAGTGTTGAGCATGCAAAGTGGGAAATACATGAGTAATCAGGTAGAGTTGTGTGAGATACTATCAGCTTTATCACTAGGAATGTTCGGTTCAATCTTTTAAGATTACTTAGTATTTCAATAAAGTTTTGTAGTGTTTTCACTAAGATAAATTTCAAACCGAAAGGTACTTTATCTTATGCACTAATATCGCTTGGGTTAGAGGTGGATAATGTATTTAACCAAGTGAGATATTGTTAGGATTGGTTAAAGACATAGTGAAATAAATTATGCACAAAGTGGTGCAAAATAATAAACTATTTCACTAAAGTTAACATAAGAAGGTTGAATTTTGTTGTAGGCATTTTATAATTATATGTTTGGGTCTAAAATGTTTCTTTGGAGTATAGAAGAGTGCCCAAAAATTTTGGTGGCATTTGAAGGTGTTTTGGGCCGATGTAAGGGGTCAAAAGTCAGTGCAACAGGCGTTGCATCGCTTGTCTTACAACTTCCCAGACAGGCGAGGCATCGCCTGCATGTAGGCGATGCATCATGTGGGCCATCCGTACAGACCGGTACAATTACGTGTTTTGGCTTCAAAACTTAGCTTAAAATGCTTTAATCTCATTTGTTAACATTAATGACGGTTCCTACACAATTTAAGGGGTTCATTTGAGATTTTGGTGAACTAATCATTCTCTCTCTCTCTCTCTCTCTCTCTCTCTCTCTCTCTCTCTCTCTCTCTCTCTCTCTCTCTCTCTCTCTCTCTCTCTCAAATATTAGTAGTTTTCTCCAAGATCTTCATCAAAAAAAGCTTGACTTGTTTGAAGACCAAGGCTTGTATATCCCAAAACTCATTCCACGATTGTAGTAGCTTCAAGCAATCTCTTATGGGAGGCTAAGAATAGAGTTTTTGGGACAACAATTTTATTGTGTCAAGCCTTCATATTCATCTCCATTTATTTATTACATTAAATCATAACTTTGTGATTTTATGTAACTAGGGTTTCTCTCAAGAAATGTCATCTATTTCCCTTGTCTTACTTGTGTTATTCCTCCATTGTTTATGAGATTATCTAGACTTTGATTCTTTTGAATTATCATATTAATTTTTGTGATAATAAGCTATACTCCCAACATGAAGATCTAGACAAGGATAAGAAGAAGGGTCATTAGTTTTAGGTTTATGTGCTTTAATTTTATTTTGTTAGGAATAAGTCAAAATATTTAGATTTTTTTATGTTAGTAATACAAAACTTCTCTAAGTAATGTAGTTATTTGTTTTTTAGTACCTTGCAAGCAATGTTGGTTTACTTTTTAGTATACAAGATTTATATCTGGTTACAGTTTCTTATATGTATCAGTAAGGCTCATTTTGTAATTGGTTACAGTTTTCTTGCAAGTTATGTTGGTTTACTTTTTAGTGTACAGATTTGACTATTTATAGTTAACTGATTAGAGTTATTATATAGTATTTTTATTGCCAAACAATTATCTTGTGATGTGTTCTTTTTGTTTTTCTTGTTTATCCAAGAGATACTTATTGTATACATTTGACGAATTAGTTTCAATGCTTTGTAATTGATTACAAACATGACTCAGTAATTGGTTACAATGCTTTGTAACTAGTTTCAAACATGGCACAATATCACTACAACAATTAATGTTAGTTGCGACGTAGCTATTAGTGGCGGGTACAGTCCGCCGCTATTATACAGGGTATTAGCGGCGGGCTAGGGGGTCCGCCGCTAATTAGGCGTGGTTATTTAAAAATATATAATTAATATGTATTAGCGGCGGACTTCCCATTATTAGCGACGGGTTGTCCGCCGCTAATACAACAGAGGAAAATGCCCGGGAAGCAAACAGTTTATTTTTTAAAGTGTTATTAGCGGCGGATAATCACCTTTTTTTAGAGGCGGATATCCGCCGCTAATAGTATTAGCGACGGAGTATATCATTTATTAGCGACGGGCTATAGTAATAGCGGCGGTACCCCGCCGCTAATGATTATGTAGAGGTTACATATTGCACCGCACCTCTCTTCTTCGCATCTGTTCTCTTCTCCTGCCTTCTCCGTTTCTCCTGCCTTCGCACAGCTTCTCCGCACCGCACCGAGTAGGTACCAGACCCAAGGCGTTGTAGACTGAGCAGGTAGCAGCTTCTCCATTTCTCTTTCTCTATTCCGCCTCTTAAACTCTATTCTAACAATCTCTCTTTCTCTTTCTCTTTCTCTATTTCGTTGCAGACCCAAGGCATTTCTTAAACAACCTATTCCGCCTCTTAAACTCCATTTCGTTGAAGGCGTTTCTTAAGCAACCCAAGGTGTTTCTAAGGTATATTTTTCTTACGCCATCTCTCTTTTACTTTCTATTTCGTACTGCTAATGGTCATTAAAGAAATTTTGGTATATGAAATGCAGGTTCAGGAGAGGTTTGAGGTGGATATAAAGGAGCTTCCAGAGCAGATTGATACTTCCACATACATTATGTTCTCTCTTTATTCTGGGTTTATGTCATCATCATTTTTCACATTACGTCTAGGGTTGTTCCTTCCAGGCCTGTTTTGTTAGGCTGATATTAGGCTCCTGCCATTTTAATTTATCTAATTATTTAAAAAAATAAATTAGCCTTAAAGTCAAATAATAATTAATTTGTAAAATTATTATTATTATTACAAATTAAATAATTATGAATAAATAATAATTTATTTTTAATTATTTTTTACTAATTTAATTAATTAAATAATAAAAAATAACAAAAGGGTATCTGTGTGTGTGTGTTGTTTAAGGTCGGGGGGATTGAGATTGTGGGTGGACCGGGGGCATGGGTTTGGGGTTGTGATGTCAGGAGGTTTCGAGGTTGGGGTTGTGGCTGAGTGATGAGGTTGGTAGGGTTCACGGTTAGGATTGTGTGGTCCAGCGGGTTCGGGGTTGGGGCATTTTTTGTAGCAATTCTCTGAGTCTCTATATTGAACTTGTTTTATACAGAAAATATAATGTAATGATTTTTTATGACATTAATTTTATTTTGTGATTGTAGATAATTTTTTAACTATGTAACTGTGTCAAATTATTTAAAAATTTAGCAATTAGTTGTTTAAGTTTGTGACTTGATTTTATGCTTAATTTGTTTAAGTTTGTGATTTTTTTTATTTTGCATCCATACATGACATGGAAGGTTTCATTGAAGACCAAGAAATTGAAAAAGAGAAAAATGAAGAATATAGATGAAAGTTATTTGTTTCTTCTATTTTAGACTTTATGTGTATTAGATTATTATCTGTAAATTTTGTGTATAAGGTTTTAAATATTGTATTGTGGAAATATTAATTATATTTCATAAAAGTATAAAAAAAATTAAGAATAAATATAGAAATTGATAATTATATTTCATATAATATAAATTACATGAATATAGAAATTGATAATAATATTTAATAAAAGTATAAAAAATTAAGAATAAATAATTATATAAATAATAATTTAATTTTTGATTAATTTTTAATAATTTAATTTATTAAATTATAAAAGTTTGATATATTATTATTTAATTAAATAATTTAATTTAATTTTTTTATTGAATAATATTGTTTAATATAAATTACATGAATATAAAAATTGATAATTATATTTAATAAAATTTTAAAAAATTAAGAATAAATAATAATTTATTTTTAATTATTTTTTATTAATTTATTGAATAACATTATCCAAAATTAAATAGTTATAAATTACATGAATATAGAAATTGATAATTATATTTAATAAAAGTATAAAAAATTATGAATAAATATTTATATAAATAATAACTTATTTTTTGATTAATTTTTAATAATTTAATGAATTAAATAATAAAATTTTGATATAATATTATCTAAATAAATAATTTAATTTAATTTGTTTATTGAATAATATTGTTTAATATAAATTACATGAATATAGAAATTGATAATAATATTTAATAAAAGTATAAAAAATTAAGAATAAATAATAAATTATTTTTTATTAATTTAATTAATTAAATAATAAAAGTTTGATATAATATTATCTAATTAAATTATATAATTTAATTTGTTTATTGAATAATATTATCTAATATTAAATAGTTATAAATTACATAAATATAGAAATTGATAATAATATTTAATAAAAGTATAAAAAATTAAGAATAAATAATTATATAAATAATAATTTAATTTTTGATTAATTTTTAATAATTTAATGAATTAAATAACAAAAGTTTGATATAATATTATCTAAATAAATAATTTAATTTAATTTGTTTATTGAATAATATTATCTAATAAAACATCATAAATACCATAAGATATTATAATATTGCATAAGATTTCAAAAATGATAACAAATCTCCTTTGTTATCAATTTCTATTCATGTCGAGTTTTTATTTCATATATTTGTTGGTAGCTTTCATTTATATCAGCAATAATAAATTGCTTTATTTTTTTTATGTAACTTATCCAGATCATATTTTATACTTTCATAAACTTATTTCCTAGAATTTAGTTACTCAATGTAATTGATTTTATTATTTTAATTTAAATCAAACAAGTGCATGCATTTTAAGCACTTGCAAAAGTTAGATTAATAAATTGACTAAAATAAATATACTTGTATAGGTCATTGTTGTAAGTGGTATAGAAACACTTGTTTTATACTAGCTACATTTGTGTTCTCTGCTTTAATCATCTTCAAAGGTGAATAATGGTGTATTTTATACTTATTTGCAATGTAATGCCTAACCAACATATTGTATTTTTTTATACTTAGTTTTATATTATTTTGGTTTGAATTTTTTTTGTGTATCTTTTGGTATTAATTTTTTTTTTATCAGGACAGCGACACACCCACGACCCCGACACACACACGACCTTGGCACACCCTCAACAGGTGTGGATATATTTTTTATAATTAATATCTTTTGTATTTTTTGAATAATTTATTTTGTATTTGTTTAGTGTATAATATTTGAGTTTTGAGTCCTTTAGTTAGTATCCTTGGTATGTAAATCTTGGCATCTATTGTTAAGATATATGTTTGTTCTTACTTTATTTTTTAATCTTGGTATGTAAATAATTATAGGACTGTTTTGGTTAAAAACAAAATTTAAGTGATAATTTAAATTAATTTATAAAATATAATAATAGATGATTTAGTATTAAGTAAAATATAGTGTTTTTGTTAATATTGAATAAAGATGATTTAAACTTGATCAATCAGATTATTAGCACCCATATTTTCTTTATCACCATTTTCTTAATTATATAATATTAATTAAACTAAGTGCTAGAAAAATATACAAATTCAATTAAAATTAATTTAAATTTTAAAATATTTTTTTAATGTTTGAATCATTTTTAAATTTTAGTAATAAATTTTGAATTATTTTTTATTTTAAAAAAATTTGTAATTATTTTTTAAATTAAAATTGAAACAAACTAATTATATCACGTCTGTGTTTCTCCATTGCCATTATTAGCGGCCACACCAAATTTTTTGAACTACTTATTAATTTTTGTCAAAAAAAAAAGTATTTAGTCAAATAAGTGAAAGCTTTTATACTACTAACTAACTTTCATCGCAACTTGATATTTTTAATAGGGAAACTAATTTTGTTTAGATTGTGAAATTTTTTGAAACAAATTTAAGATAGTTTATTTAATAAAAAAAGTGAGTATAGAAAAAAAAAAAAAAACAACAATAAGTGCATATTATCATGTTATTTTGTTCTTTTTTCTCTTTTTTTGCTTGAACATATGTTATTATTATTATTATAATTTGTAAAAATAGAACAAAAAAATTAATTAGTAGTATGTTTGTGATTGATGGTTGTTGATCAACTACTACAAAAAGGGTTTTTTAGGACTAGCATTGCAAGTCCTAAAAAAAATTTCTTACATGGATATCGGCACAGAAATGATAAGTTTAAAATATTATTAATAAAATTTATCTAATGATTTAAAAATATAAATTAGTCTTAAAGTCAAATAATAATTAATTTATAAAATTATTATTATTATTACAAATTAAAAAATTATGAATAAATAATAATTTATAAATTACATGAATATAGAAATTGATAATTATATTTAATAAAAGTTTAAAAAATTAAGAATAAATAATTATATAAATAATAATTTATTTTTTAATTAATTTATAATAATTTAATTAATTAAATAATAAAAGTTAGATATAATATTTAATCAAATTTTAATAAATAATAAATTAGTTTAGGAAAAAAAATTAATTTGTTTATAAATAACATTATCAAATAAAACATCATAAAATAGCATAAGATATTATAATATTGCATAAGATTTCAAAAATGATAACAAATCTCCTTTGTTATCCATTTCTATTCACATTACTAAAACTCACTCTTATAACACTTTAGATGGCGATTGACAAGACTTTGACAACATTGAGAAATCGTGGTTGTCAAGAATATTGGAATGGTCTGCAAGCTTTTTTGAGGATGGCGTCGGAACATAAAGATTCTGATGGAAGAATTAGGTGCCCGTGTGTGAGATGCAATAATAATAGATTTGAATCTTTGGATGTAGTTCGGGCACACGTATTCGATAGGGGTTTTCATCAAGCTTATGATAAGTGGATTTTTCATGGTGGGGTGGAAGAAATTGTTGCTGATGAGGTGGTTGATGAGAATGAAGACGATGAGATGATTCACGTTGTGGAAGACTTCCTTTTACCGACAACTGAGGAAGTAGAAAGGGATCCCGGTGGGAGTCAGTATTATGACGAGTTATTTGAGGAGATTGAAGCGGAGTTGTATCCTGGCTGTGATTGGATTTCATCCCTGAACTTTTTAGCAAAGTTATTGCATCTAAAAGTTAGAGGGAAGATGCCTAACAACATATTTGATGAATTGCTGAAGTTGTTAAAGCTTGCATTTCCTAAGGAAAACAAAATCCCGGGATCGTACTACGAGGCGAAAAAGAGATTGAAAAAATTAGGGTTGGGATACGAGTCCATTCATGTGTGTCGGTATGATTGCTGCTTATTTTACAATGAGCATGCATCTAAAGAGACATGTCCAGTATGCGGAAGTAGTAGATGGATTACTTCCGAAATGACGAAAGGAAAAAAAGTGCCACACAAGGTGATGCGTTACTTTCCGTTGACCCCTCGGTTGAAAAGATTATACAGTTCAAGGATTACAGCAAAACACATGATATGGCATCACGCCGGGAAATCAAAAGATGAAGGGGTGATGCTACACCGGATGGACGGCTCTGCGTGGAAGGACTTTGATGCCAAGCATCCTGATTTTTCAAGGGATCCCAGAAATGTTCATCTGGGCTTAGCTGCTGATGGATTTAATCCATTTGGCAACATGAACCTTGCATACAGCATGTGGCCTGTGGTGTTGGCAAACTATAATCTGCCACCTTGGTTGTGCATGAAAGACAATTATTTCATATTGACCCTCCTTATTCCTGGGCCAAAATCACCCGGTAAGGACATGGATGTATTTCTGAGACCATTGGTGGATGAGTTGAAGGATCTGTGGGTTAACGAAGTTGATACAAGAGATAGTACGACCAACAGGATGTTCAAGATGCGGGCAGCCCTTTTGTGGACAGTGAACGATTTTCCAGCTCGCAGTAGTTTGTCTGGATGGAGTGGTCAGGGATACAAAGCTTGTCCTACGTGTAATGAGGACACAACTTCCATCCGAGTGATCGGTAGGACATCTTACGTTGGTCACAGAAGATTCTTGCCAAGTACTCATCGAATGAGAAGAGACAAAGAGTTCGATGGAGAAGTTGAGAGAAGACGTCCTCCGAGACGGTTTACTTGTGAGGATATACTAGAACAACTCTTGCAGCGCAAGTTCCAGGAAAACATGTCCAGTTTGGGGGTGTGAAACGTAAAAGAGGAGTAGATGAAGGTAATTGGAGGAAAAAAAGTATTTTTTACAAGCTTGAGTATTGGTGTACAAACAAATTAAAACACAATATAGATGTCATGCATGTTGAGAAGAATGTGTGTGATAGTCTCCTTGGCACCATCTTAGACAGTGATAAATCTAAGGACACCACTAATGCCAGACATGATTTGAAAAAGATGGGTGTGAGAGAATCATTGTGGATTTATGAAGATGAGAATGGGAAGCTGATGAAGCCGCACGCTCCTTATGTGTTAACTCCGGCGCAGAGGCAACAGTTTTGTCAGTTTATAAAAGGAGTTAGATTTCCAGATGGCTTTTGTTCAAATTTGAAGAAGAAAGTGTCCGAGAATGATACAAATATTCTTGGGTTGAAGTCACACGATTGTCATGTGATAATGCAACGATTACTTTCTCTCGGTGTTCGCAAGTTTCTTCCAAAATCTATATCGACCACTATTGCAGAATTGTGCAATTTCTTCAGGCAAATATGTTCGAGGACTTTAAATGTTAAAGATATGGAGGAAGCACAAAATGATCTTATTCAAATATTGTGCAAGATGGAGTTGATTTTTCCTCCAGCTTTTTTTGACATAATGATTCATTTGGTATTACATTTTCCAGAAGAAGCAATATTGGGTGGTCTGGTATTTATGAGATGGATGTATCCTTTTGAAAGGTACATGAAAAAATTAAAGAATTATGTGGGAAATAAAGCTCGCCCTGAAGGGTCGATCGCCGAAGGCTATGTTGCAGACGAGGCTTTGACCTTTTGTTCAATGTATTTCAAAGGCATTGAAACAAGATTTAACCGTCTTGATCGAAATGAAGATGCAACTTATATCCCACGAAATCTTGCAGTTTTCCAATCTCAATGTCGTCCACTCACAAAGGGAACTTTGAAGACTCTCGATCATAAGACTCGTGAAATAGCTGAGTGGTTCATACTTGAGAATTCTCCTGAAATTGAGCCTTATTTAGAGTAAGTTTATTCTCTTATAAATTAGAACATGTGTGGTTATAATCAGTTTTTTGTTATCAAGAATCGTAACACTATTCTAATTAACAACGAACACCTACAAGAGATTAAACAAAAATACCCAGATGGTGATCATGATCGTTTGCATAGGAAAAATTTTCGTTTGTGGTTTCATAAAAAGGTAGCTTTGAACTTTGAACTTTGAACAGTGATTTTATTAATGTTATATTTTGTGAATCTAATATCATTCTATGTATTTAGATATATGACTTGCACAAGCTTGGGTCTTTGGAAAACGGTGATGAACTGTTAGCTTTAGCATCTAGGTCAGATCATTTGTCAACCTTTTACCAAGGTTGTATAGTCAATGGTGTTCGATTTATTGCACACGATCGAGACAAAAAGCGCACCACACAGAATAGTGGAGTGTTTGCTGGCATTATTTCGGTGCAAATGGTTTAATACAAATCCAAGAATGAAGAAAACAGTCATTGAAAATAATATCACTAGTATAAACGTCAATGGTGAATGGTACAAAGATGAGCCGTACATACTTGCTACTCAAGCTAAGCAAGTTTTCTATCTCGATGATTTACTTAGAGGTCGTGATTGGAAAGTTGTAGAAGATGTGAATCATCGACAGATTTGGGACATTAAGGACAATTCTGATGAGGTTAATGATGTTATTGATGTTGTACATGAAACAAGTTCATCAAATTTTGTGTTGACTGTGGACCTCGGAGAGTTGATTATGCAATCTGATCAACTTGCTACATATGTTGGAGCTGATGAAGATGGTGACGACGAAGCTGATATGTCAGAACATGAGGACGTTGCAGATGTAGAAGATGAATTGGTTGTTGAACTTTGTGAAGATGAAAATGTGTCTCTGATTACTGATGGAAATGATAGTGATTACTCTGTTTAGTTTTTTTCTATTTGTGTAACAAAACTATGTATTTAAATATAATGAAGTGTTTTTTTGTAATTATAATATAAGATATTTGAGCTTTGTGAAAATGAAAATGTATCTCCGATTACTGATGGAAATGATAGTGATTACTCTGTTTAGTTTTTTCTATTTGTGTAACAGAACTATATATTTAAATATAATGAAGTTTTTTTTTTGTAATTATTATTATTATGAATTCAATGTGATATACTTCTATTTAATGCTAATTACTAACTAATAAATTTTAAACTGAAGTATAATGTCAGTTGATATAGCTACTTATCACGGCGGAGATGGTGGGAGTCAAGACCCGCCAGATCCTTCTAGGGTACCAACATCTTGCGAGTCAGGTTAAATATTACATATCAAAATTATTTTTAGAAATTATATTGTTAGATAAATATAACATCAATACTAATACTGATTATTGTTAATAAATTTTAAAGCCCCGCCGACGAGAAGAAAAGGTCGTGGCCCTGCTAGTAATAATGTTCTTGAAGAACGAAGGAAAAAAGCTGGGAAACCATTGGATCTAGAGCTTGATCCTGTGACCAACAAAGTGGTTGGGCAGGAGGATCAAGCTTTTTATTCGCATGTTGGGCACTCTAGTTTCCATTTTGTGTCCGGGGCATTATTTGGATTTTACTGATGTACCTCAACAGTTTAAGGATCAAGTGCTTGATTGTATGAGGGTAAAAAAATTACAAATCTTGTACTTTTTATTATTTAATTCCATTATTTACAAGTTATCTAATATTTTTTTTTCTTAATGCGGTATTACTATAATATAGACGGTCATCCACAATGTAAGTCAGTTCTGGCAACTCTCAACAAGGAGATGGGGGAAAGATATCGCGAGAGAAAGAACTATAGACATAGACACTTCAAAAATCATTATGCTGGACCAGAAGATTTGGAGAATGTCCTCTCTTAGCCACCTGACCAATGCACTAAGGAGGCTTGGCAGCTTATTTGTGAAATGTTCTTGAGCGAAAGATTTTTGGCTCGTTCCGCTAAAAATCAAGCAAACAGAAGACAAATGAAGTATGTAACAACACAAGGCACAAAGTCGTTGGCAGCTAAGCGTCACCAATATGTAAGTGAAGATGTTAATTTAATTTTATAAAATAACACATTCTGAAACATTTTGTTTACATTTGTATAGGAGAACCCGAATGCGCATGTTGTTGATACTTGGAGGGATGCTCATATGAGAAAATCGACAAAATCTTTTGTCAATGAGGCAGCTCAACAAGATTATGTAAGTGAATAGTATTGTTTTCTTGTTTCTAATGTTTATAATGTTTCTAATTTTTATTTATAATGTTATCTTTATACAGGAAAAAATGGCGGCTGAGGTTGAGAGGTCACAGCATGAGAGGCAAAGTCAACAGCAGAGTGAGGCATCTCTAAATGTATCTGGTGTTGATTCGTCCCCGGTCGATCAATACGATATACTAAGTAAAGTACTCGGGGAGAGATCTGACTACCAAAGAGGAGTGAGTTATAGGGCGAAAGGGAAGGCAAAAAAGACATCCTCTAGCTCTACAGATCAAAGTCAGTCCCAAGCAAATATTGCTGCTTCGCCTAATGAAGATATGAGAGTTATGGCTTTGCTGATGAAGGCAATTCGTTAGACGTTTGAGACTTCGACAACTGTGCATCCTAGTAAACTGTATGACCCAATGTTTGACAGTTTTCTGCAGAGGCATTTGCCACCACAATCCGAAGGTGGTTCGTCTTCTCAGCCTCCTTCACAGCAGTATCAGCCTCCTTCACAGCAGCAGTTCCAGCCTCCTTCACAGTATCCGCCGCAGCAGCTGTACCAGCCTCACCCAATGTATCTGCCACATATGTCATCGCAACAACCTCCTCATTATCAAAACCAATACACTTTTGGACCCTCTTCCCAGTCTCCTCCACTACATTTTAGTTTTACCGATTTTCCAGGAGGATCGATGCAGCCTCCGCCACCTAATGTTAGATATTGGGAGGTTCTAGGCGGGTCGCAGCCACAGCCACAGCCTCGAGATCTGTTTGGGGACCTCACACTCGGACGATCATCACAACCACCTTATATTCCTTCACCGCCACAGCCACGGCCGTCACTCTCACCGCCACAGCCACCGCCACCGTCAGAGCCGTCCTCCTCACAGCCAAACCAAAATGTTGAAGATGAGGACAATTTCAATATTAATCTTAATGACTTTCTTTAGTTACTAGTTTATATATTTGGACTGAATTAATATTTTATTTATTTTTAATAACTATAGTGATATTTACTAGGTTGATCAATATTAAAACTATTTATATTAATTTCAATGTTAGTTATATTTAAATTAATTAAATGTTTATTTTTGTTAAATTATATTATAAATTATTTTTAAAAATAATTAAATTTAATAAATATTAATTTATTTAAAATTTAATTTAAAAAAAATTATAAAAACAATATTAGCGGCGGACCCTGCGGCTAATAATAATGCCTCGGACATGGGTATTAGCGGCGGGTTCCGCCGCTAATGTCCGCCGCTAATAAATGATTATTAGCGGCAGGTGTGTCAGTCCGCCGCTAATAATCATTATTAGCGACAACGTTTTAGGCGCGGCGTATTAGGGGCGGATTTAGACATTATTAGCGGCGGAGTACCCCGCCGCTAATAATGGAATTTCTTATAGTGTATCTAGTTACAGCTTTTTAAGGTTTCATGTGTGTTGACCAAGAAAGTTCTCATTTTTTTCAATAACTTGGTACAACATAGTGCTGACAGGGTTTAACAATAACCAGTTAAATAAAAGATTATGTAAGAATTTCATGAAATACTGAGTATTAGAGTTGTTGGTTTTGGTTAATCTTTGAATATTTTTTTTCTCTGATGTCTATAATTGATTACCCAAATTTTTATTTTTTAGCCTGAGTTTTCTAGCTTTGGTTGTAACTAGTTTTAGTTGTTTCTATGCATTAAATTACTAAACAATAAGAATTATTATTATTGTGTAGGGTGAGCAATTAATTGGAAGCAGTAAAATAGAAAGACTGCAATCCATATATTCATTTAAATCTGTCAATATACCTCCATGATGAAGCATTAATGTAACTGAATCCATTTCAAAAAGAAAAACAATTATAGGAAAAAATTGACATAAATCAGTTTTTTTGTCACTAGTTACAGTTTTGATTTCCAAAGTTGATTTTTTGTCTTTAAAGTGTATTGATATGATTTGTGTTCTTAAAGAGCAAATTTGTGCAATAAAAAACATGCATGTATAATAAGCTTTAAAAAAATTAATAAAATAAGGAATAATAGTGTAATTAGTTTCAAGATTGTTTGTTTTATTGTTGTAATACGTTTCCATGCATGTATTTGAGTGTTTTTTTTTAGCAAATTTGTGTATCAAATCGAATTTGTGCATTAATTAGGCGTTCAAGCTTAAAAATTGGACAAAACAGTGTAACCGGTTACAATTCCATGTATTCATTTTTTGCATTAACCCAGTTTTGCAGTAACCAGATTTTTCATATTTTCAGTTCAAAATTCCTAATAAGATCTATTACCTATATATATATATATCATTATATTGTACTATTGTCCTTGTTTGTTTTAGGTTATGTGATAATCATTGATAAATTTTACAAAGATTTGTGATTTTGAGGATGTAATGGCGGAGGAGATCTTCAATATTGCTCCAATCAGAAATTAACGATTAAACTTTGAAATCAAGATTAATCAATGATAAAAAAAATTATTCTTCTTGATTTTGCAGAACATGGTGGTCGAGCTTTGGTTCTTCTAGCTGGTCGACGGAGGTGAAGGCTATGGCCAGAGGAATTGACAGCGATGGCGAAAGATTCCATGACAGTGGCCAGAGATGTTAAGACCATCGCATAACTTTCAAATCAGTTTGTGGTTTCTTGATTTATTTTTCTTGGATTTGAAAGGGTAAAACTAACACCGTAAGATTATGGAAAAAATTAAAAGTTAATTACAAAGAAACCATATTAATTATGACATTTTTTATTAACTTTTTAAAACTTAAGCTCTATGGAAAAGCCATATTACTATGGAAAAATTACATCTGGTATTGGTTTTTGCTTTTATTTTCAATTTTACCATTACTTTTTTTAATTACAGATTTAACGTTTTTTTATGTTGTTTTTTAAACTTAGTATAACTTAATCCATACTCTCTCTTCTTCCCTTCTATCCTCACTGTCAAAGAGATCTCGTTGACCGTCGAAGCATCCGTTCTGTACACGCGTTGAACCACTAGGAAGAGTAGTCGCCGACGAAGCTTCGGCTGAAGCTTCGCCGTCATCCGTTGTCGGGAGCCACCACACACACCGATCAAAGATGGCGCTGCGCATTTTGACCGCCTTTTTTGAAAATCTCCAGCCACATTAGATGTCAAGAGTGGCACCATTGGATCGAGCTTTTCGAGAGGAACAAAACCCAGCTACTCACTTCGCCTGTATCATCGACGTTTTTGGCCAATTTGTGCGTATTTTTTAGGCTTTAGAAGCTTTTTTCAGCGACACCAATGGTTGTTTAAGCTCAAGAATGATACCATCGCGTCTTACTCTTCGAGGGAGTCATTTTGGTATATGGCAAACATGAGTTTCTTACCGACGCCAAAGAAAGTGATGGGGATGGGTTGTTTTGTGTTGTGTTTAAAAAGTAACTTTTAAATTTCTTTTCAGCTTTGTTTATCAAAAAAACGGAAAGGTATCTTCAATAATTATAATAAACAATTTTTGTCTTATATTTAAAAAGTAACTATGTAGTTGCTTTTTAATTTGATTAAATAAAAATTAATAATAAAATACCAAAATGTGTATTTATTATTATAATTTGAAAGTAACTTTTAAGTTTCTTTTTTGTTTGATTAATAAACAAAATTATTATTATTCTCATTTAAATTACATTAGTGACTAAAAAGTGAATTAAAATTTTTCATTAAAAAAGTTATTATATAGTATACTAAAAGTAACTTTTGATGATAAGTTATATAGCAATTTGTTATAATTTATTGTAACTTATTAGTTTCTAAAAAATGACTAATCAATAACATAAAAGGTATTTTAAATAATATGACACTATAATATAACCTAAAAATAATTAATCGGTATCTTAAGATAAAAAAGTTTCAACAAATTAGTTTTAGATGTAACCAAAATATATATGAAATATTATGTTCTAAAAATAAATATTTTTATGAAAAAGTAACCAATTGGTAATTTATCACCATTGTAAGTAACCAAAATATTATTTTTGAAAACCCCAAAAAAAAAGGAAATATGTGATTTCGGAAATTGATAACTCTACAAATTAGAGTTATTTTACCACTTTTTATGTGCTAATTGTTGCTTAATTCTTGAGTTTTTAATTGATTTATTAAGTTTTTAAGTAATTTTGAATTTATTAGGTTTATTTTGATTTTATATATTTTTATATGTTTTTATAGATATTTTATTATATTATGTTGTAATTTAATTATATGAAATTTGTATTGTCAAGTTAGAAGTTAAAAGTGTAATTCTTTTGAACTTAAATGCTATATTAAATTAAGTTATAATCAATATTTTCAAATAATTAATATGATTTATTTATAATTGAAAATATTTGATGGTTATTTAATTTATTTTCATCTTGTAGGAATTATGTTGTATGCTTGAAAAAAGAAGAGAAAAGAAAGAAAAAAGTGGCAAATTTCAAAGAAATCAACATTTTTGATGCTTAAAAGCCCAAATGCACTAGCCATGGCCCAGGCCCAATGCCATGCACCCATTTCAGCCACCATGCAAGTCTCTTTCAGCACTTACCTCCAGCCAAAACGTGGCTCATGGCTCATGGCTCAGCATCTTGAAGAAATTAGACTAACATCTTCCATCAGCAATTTGGCCCAAGCCCAACCACGTGAAGCCCAGTCCGCCTGCCCCAAGGCCCACTCTAGGCCCAACCCGTGACCCCCCTCCAACACCCAGCCACCACATTGCTGCCATTTCCCTTCTTGAGCCCATAAATTACTCAAGTGTACCATTTGTCCCCTATGACAAAAATGCCAACTTTTTACCCTTTTTCCTACACATTTTCACCACAATATCATCATTACACCCTATAACTTACCTCTACATACCATATTTATTTTATTTAATTAATCTAATCAATTTAATTAATTTAAATTGATTATTTTAATAAACTCACTTTGGCTATAAATATGGACTTTCAAGACCATTTTTGGGGTGCTTAATGTTTTTGGTTACCATCTTTTTCTCTCATTTTCTCTCTACCATTCTCTCTTCCATTTGGGTTTTTCAAGAGCATTTTGCAAGTATGTATGTCTTTTATTTTGTAATTTATACTCTAGTTATGTGCTTCTAATCTTTTTCATAAGATTATTAAGATCATGATGAAGCAACTTGTAACTAGGTAATATTTATGTTGTATGTTGATTTCCCTTGTAATACAACAAAGTTTATGGATTTTTCTTCTACATATATTTCTTTCATCTTAAATATCTTGTATTTTAGATTGTTAGAACATATTTACACTTTGTTCTTCATTAGTGCATAAACATAATATTCTTTGTGTAAGATGTGTCATTAAATTGTACACATCCATGCTTAGAACAAAAATATTATGTTTTGCCTTATAAATAATGTTCATTGATTTATTTGTTATTTCATTAGATTGATTTACACTAAATGCTTTGAAATTATAATTTTGAAAAGTGAAGAAAAATCCTACCTTTTTATAAGAAATTTGTGTTTGAAATTATAAATCTTTTTGAAAAATGATAGTTTAAATTATTTTAACTATCACTAGCACTTGGGAATCAATATACTAATAAATATTATTAAACTTACATTTTGTGGATTCTAGTATCTTAATAATCTTTTCTTTTAACACTTATTTTCAACTCATTATTGGTTTATTTTCATTATCTTAAATAGCTTTATTTTTCAATCTTTTATTTTATGTTCATAATATTAAAACTTATCAATCTTTGGAACTAGGTTAGAATTTATTACTTTTGATTTAAAATAGTTTCATTTTCGATTTTAGACAACTCCTTTGGGTTCGACATCCTTGCTTACGATCACTATTCTATATGGACGATTCGTGCGCTTGCGATATATAAATTTTTAAACATACCCGTTTTGGGTCCATCAGAAATCTTTCCAATTCAAGTATATTACTTTTGGAACTGGTATTTTTGATGATGTAGCAAGACATTTTTGTAAATAAAATTTTGTAGGTAATTTTTATAATTACGTTATGGTATAGGTATATAATTGTAAAGATACCTATTACCATATGTTAACTTTTAAAAAGAAATTTATCTTTGAGAAGTTTACATAACTATGAGAAAAATATATATAGTTTCTAAATTTATAGGAAAAAAAATAATTGTACAAAATATAGTAAGTTTTGGAAAAAAAAAATTTAAATATGGTAAAAAATTACCATAAACTTAATTCTCTTATTTTCTCTTCTCTCCTCACGATCTCTCTCTCTTCTCATTTCTTTCTTTCTCCTCCCCCATTTAGTGTCCATCTCTGATTTCTTCCGGCGATGCTACCTCCGCCGCTGCCTCCGACGACGACGACGACGACGACGAACTGGTTTTTCTTCTTCTTCTTCTTCTTTCTTTCTTTCTTCTTTTTCTTCTTCTTCTTTCTTTCTTCTCATTCTTCTTCTTCTTCTTCTTCTTCTTCTTCTTCTTCTTCTTATTCTTATTCTTCTTTTTCTTTCTTCAAATCTAGTTTTTTTCTTTTTCTTCTTTTTCACATCGGATTTTGAACTTCATATTTGATTTTTCTAGGCCAGGTACTTGACTTCATATTTGATTTTTCTGGGTTTTTCTTTTCTAAATCTGTTTAAGTAACCAAGTACTTGACTTCATATTTGATTTGATTTAAGAAATGTACTTAAGAAAAGTTGATTGCTATTATTTAGTGTAGACTAGGATAGTATAAGAAGCTAGGTAGTTGAATATTTTATGGTACTTTTAACATATGAAAGCTTAGGTTAGCTGATTAGTTTTTTTGGTTGAAAAGGGCAAAAGTTGTCAAAAGGTTCTTTCCTGTGATGTTTAGATCAATTGGATATAGGTTTAGCAGCCAAACGTTCATCAAATAAGGTTCTAACATAAATATTTATGTGTTTATTAATTATTTAAAGAAATAGAACTAGAACATTTGCTCAAAAAATGTATCGATAGGTTTACAAAATTTATTCAGAATACAAGTACAAGAAATAAAAAAACAAGCAAACAAAACTTTTGATTTTTCTGGGTTTTTATTTTCCAAATCTATTTAAGTAACCAGGTACCATGACACCTGATTCATTTTATTCATATCAGATTTTTTTTAGACCTAGGTGTAACCAGTTACAATAGCGATTAATTTAGATACTTTTGTTTAGATTTGATTTTGTTTTCACACCTGCCTAAGCAACCAAGTACCATAGCAATTGGTTATTTTTTTAGATTTGATTTTTTTTTCAAACCTCGCTGTAACCAGTTACGATTATGATTAGTTTAGATTTTTTTAATCTTATTTTTTTCCAAGTCTGGCTAAGTAACCGGTTACCATCGCAATTGTCTCTGATTTTTTTCATTTTTTTTTCAGACCTAGTTGTAACCAGTTACCTTCACCATCAATTTAGTTTATTTTTTTCATATAATTTTTTTTCTTCCAAATCTCACTAAGTAACAGATTACAATTCAATTGATATTTTGATAATGGTACATTACTTAAAAAAATAAAAATTATTTTTATAGTTGTAACCAGTTACTATAACACCTCTCAAATAATAAAACTGATTTTTATAGTTGTAACCGGTTACCACACATCATTAAAAAAAATGGATAGTAGCATACGATTATTATTACAAAAAAAAATCAAAATTGTTTTGATAGTGGTAACTAGTTACTGTGGATAAAATTTTGATTAAAGAAGATAACAAATGGAAGAAAAGAAGAAGAAATGAGAATAAAAAGTAACTGGTTACACCTAAGTCTAAAAAAATCAGATATGAATAAAATGAATCAGGCATCAAGGTACCTGGTTACTCAAACAGATTTGGAAAAAAAACCCAGAAAAACCAAATATGAAGGCCGATTCATTTGGGTTTCTTACATACCAAGAGAGTGGTTTTCGGATGACCAGCTAAATGATTGCAGTGTCATAGAGGCTTCCTTTGTGAGTGACAGTACAAGAAGATTGCATATGGAAAAGTGTGGCCTCTGCCTTTTATTTCAGCATGATGAAGATGAGTTTAGCTATCACACTTGTTTTCATCCCTTAATTTCATTCTGCTGCAAAATAAGATTCAGTGGTCAACCCACGTTTAGTTACAAAATCAAACATGTTTGAATTTTTATTTTTTTTGGGAGGCGGCACTATGGACTTGTGGATATTGATTGAGCCAAGAAAAGGAATCCTTACTAAAGAATGCTGGGTGATCTCGTACGCAGTACAACGCATGGAGCCATAGTTGTATTAATTTTATTTTATGCATTTATATTATTATTTTTGACTTTTTTTTTAATTTAAAGTTGATCAATCAAACATATGACCTCATTGATAGTTGGATACTGCTTTAATTTCATTTTCTTTTATACTAATACATTTATTTTTATGCTTTATCAAATCTGATTTGATAAAAAAATATTTTATCAAATATAAATGATAAAAATTAACACAAATAAATTAAAATTATAAAAAATAATCTCAAAATAATAAAAAATAGGTACTAAAAAAAGTATAAAAGATAAAATATGGTCTACAAATAAAATTTTACAAATATATAGAAAAAAAGCTCCCATAAAAATGTAAATAAAAAAAATATGCCATAAAAAACTTTATAAAAAAAAAACTGCAATATTTTTCAAAGTTTATAAAAAAATCTCATATTTGGTATAGTTTCCTCAATATCTTTTTTAAACCATTCGGGCTCATTTTAAGAAAAACAAGCCCAATACGAAAATCAGACAGAGCCCAAATGAAGAACCGCAGACACATAGCATAGCACCCACCCCACCTCACACCCAGTAGACCCTCCACCAGCAACGTCGTCTGCAATCGTAAAGCACAAATTGCAGAAAGAAACAAAATAAAATAAAATAAAAAGAAAAAAAAGAATAAGGCACATGCAACATATTGTTGCAGCAGCTAATGCAGACCAATAATTTACGCTTCTTCTCATTCTCCCATCCACCATAGCCGTACGGAAAATCCATCCTCGGATCGGAGCCCCAAACCAGTACGGCCCCAGAAACACCAGAACCTCTGCCCTGCTCTTAGATCCAAGGCTGCAACTCTAATCCTCTTAGAGTTTTCTTTTTTCCTTTTCTAGGGTTTCTGAATTCTATTTTGGGGCTAGAAATTTCATTAATTTGGGATGGAGGTTGTCGACGTCTTGGACTCTAAACCCTCGGTCATGGTCAATATTAATACCGATAATTCCGACAACGATCGCGTCCTCGTTAAGAGGAAGACCTTGCAGGCTGTGCTCCAGCAGTGCCAGAGAGCTCTCGAATTGCTCGAAACGACCGGCGGTGTTGTTGATGATGACGAAGACGATGACGGTGACGGTGAAGAGAACGACAACGCAGCTGATAACGCCGCCGGCGACGACCGGAGCAGCGGAGAGGCCGAGGAGGTTCGATCTTGGTTTATTATTATTATTTTATGATATGGGTTTTTTTTTTTGGCGGCTTAATTTTGGTTAAACTTAATGTTTATTGCCTGAGAAAGGCAGATGATGGTGTTAAACTCTCTATTTCGGTGTTGATTTTGAGCGATTTGAAAATTGCTTCCTTATTCTGATCGAGGGTAATTGTTCATCTGTGTTTTGTTGTTCGTTAAACGTTAGGCTTTCACTCAAGCAATTATGATTGGACCTTATTACCTGGAACTGATGACTGAATTAGTATATTAGCTTGCTATAATTTTGCGACAAAATTTTATGGGTGTGTTATCATTGCAGCGTTCGTGGCAGAAACTTTCCTTAATAACATTTTTATAACTCTGTATTGTACTAATCAAAGTGTTGGATTAGTTGTGTTACTGAAAGATGTTACTTTCATCAGTCTGATGTTTTCCTATTTTACTGATGCAGTTGTGTGAGCTTCTTAAATCTAGAGTTGAATGCCCTGATTTCCTTGAAAAGTTGGCTTGCGCACAAGCGTCTATTCCACAAAATTTGACAGGTATGCACAAATTTACTAGACTATTATATCTACTGAGTTGTTGCATTACGAAATCTGCATTTATAAGCACTTGTATATTTTGATATCTTCTATATTTACAAGAGCAGCCTGTAGATACATATGGTATAATTGACTATCTTTTGCTTCTAAATCTTTTTGGCAGCAGAAGAAGGTAATTCTTGGGATGTGGTCAGTGCTAATGATTTATGGGAGGGAGAGAACACTGATTTGAAAGAAGATGAGTATGTTCTCGTGAGTCAGGAGGATATATTAGAGGGCATTGCATGTTTTATGACAGCATACTTGGAGAGCATTAAACAGACTAAGGTATATGATACTTCTTGCTAATTTTAGTTGATTAACTTCTTGAGTACTTTTGTTAATTTGATAGTGCCAAACTAATTTCTAGTCACTGGAGGCACATATTGAACAAATGCAAGCAATATGATGTGTATGAAAGCCCTCTTTATTCTTCTTTCTGTTCGCTTGGTGATTTAGTAGTTAGACATATGAGTCACTGGTATATTTCCTATAGTGCATCTTTGTTGCTGCTTAAGGAGTTACGAAACATTAAATCGTACAGGATATAGTGAGAATTTTTCTTCAGTAATAAGAATGTGTGGCATGTTAAGCTGCCTTGGTTATATTATATTATGTGATAATTTTGATTTTAGGAACACAAATATTTAATGTTTTAATATTTTGCAATATGATTTGCAGGATTTGCCTCCTAATCAACTCCAAGAAGGTAAGCTTAAGGGCTTCTTATTAGAAAGTTTAGTTGTATGTATCCATATATATGTTTTCAATGTGTAGAATGACAAAGAAGTAACTTCTAGTCCGTTTTAATTACACTACATGAAAATATATGAAAATGATAAGATTGGCTTCACATGGGAAGGAGTACTGAATTTGTTGGTCGAATTGGCATTACTATTGCCTATATAAGATGACGAGTTGAAGTAGCTAGTACAATTTGTAAAGCTATTGCACTTTGCCAGGTATGTGTTGAAATCTGCTTTCACTAAGATTAACGAGAGATTATGGGGAGGGAGTTGCCTCTCCATGTGTTGCCCATGAATTGAAGAAACTGGTGTTTTCTTTTTTCTTCTCAGCATTACATAAGTTCTTTAATAATTTCATCACTCATATATTAGTCATTCCTTTCATCTAGTTATTTAAAACCTAGCATTTAGATTATTTTTTTAACTAGCATTTAGAATTTCTACAAATTATAGGTGTTGTCTATCTCCACACCTAAACAGATCTGTAATTACCCATAATGGTTTTGTAGGCATTTTAGATTTTACACTCATCAAAGACTTGTAATTTAAATACTAGGTGGGTACTAATGCTTTTAGTTCTCTTTCAGCCCTTCGGAAAACATTTTCTGTGAAAAAGAAGAAGGGAAAGCTTCGAAAGGCCTGGGATGGAAGCAAAGTCATTTACAACGTAGCATCCTGGGGTGCCACTGCGATTGGGTGAGTTAATACCAGTCAGAACATAGATAATACAAATGGTTTTTATAGGCTGCAATCAGACTATAATACCCATATATTGTAATTTTGTATGCTGCATTTGTTATGCCGCATCATTTCACCTTTCCATATTTCCAGGTAGTCTGATTACAATATATAGGGTATAGTTCTCATGTTCAAACTTGGTTTGTACTTGCAGGATATACCAAAACCCTGTAATTATAAGAGTTGCATCCAAAGCCTTCTGGACGTCTTGCCATGTATTATCAAAGCTTCTCTAACCTGGTCCCTTTCACTTTGCTTTAAAATGGTATTATAGTTTGGAACTCAAGTTTATTTGTGGGCTGTGGTTGCCAATTCAATTGGGTATGATTTCTTGTAATATTATGGGCCTTGTTTTCTTGCTACGAATCGATTGGTTCCGACTTCCTGAAAGTAATCTAATCTTGTAAATATTTTTCTTCTCTACCACTCGACGCATTTATTTTTTATTTGTTCCCCTTTCTAGTGCAATTCAAATTCTTTGGCAACATCTCATTTTCGATTTAATCAGTTTATAATTGCAAAACTACCGATAAATTATTAATGATGTGTTTAACATATGCCTCACAAGGCAAATTTGAGTTTTTATGCTTAATGAGAAGTTCTAAGTCAAAAAAATTTAGGCATTTAAATCATTTTAAAAAAATGCCAATTCTTTTTTACAATACCCAAAATACCCCTCATAATTTTTTCCATCTACTTCTTCTCTCTTTCAACTTATTCAGCTCAACTCTTTGTTTAGAAAAAAAATTTATAGGTAAGGCAAAATATAATAGAAATCAATGTAACGCAAGTATTCCTCACTTAAGATACTAAAAAACTATACTTCGAACAGATCTAAGTATAGTTTTTTAGTATCCTAAGTGAGGAATACTTGCGTTACATTGATTTCTATTGAATTTTTTGTTTTTTTTACGATTTTTTTCAGATCTGAAATTTTGAAATATACAGAAAGTCAACGTGGTTTGATGGTGCTCGATGCCAGCTCGATGGGACCTTCAAAATCAAGATTTTCATGAAAAAATCGATGTTGCTCGATAGTGTTCGATGCAATTCTCGCAAGATACGTAATTTTTCACTCGGGTGTCCGTTTGGGGTGATTTTTTTTTATTTTAGATATTTTTCCAAGATCTACACATTTGAGATATGTATATACACATTTGGGAAATGTAAATCGTGAAATAAATGCAAAATGCAAAACATACATCATGTTCAAGATATGTTTAGGTATGTTTTCAAGTTATAAATTTTGAAAATGTGTATGTGAACATCTAAAACGTGTAGATCTAAAAAAAATACAAAAAAAAAAAAATCATCCCAAATGGACACCCGAGTGAAAAATTATGTCTCTTACAAGAATTGCATCGAACCACCATCGAGCAACGTCAATTTTTTCATGAAAATCTTGATTTTGAAGGCCCCATCGAGGTAGCATCGAACACCATCGAGCAACCATCGAGTTGGGCATGATTTTTGAGTTATTTTTTCATATCTGAAACTCTGAATATGTAGAAAATTGACTTTGCTCGATTGTTGCTCAATGGTGCTCGATACTAACTCGATGGGGCCTTCAAAATCAAAATTTTCATGAAAAAATCGACGTTGCTCAATAGTGGTTCGATGGTTGCTCGATGGTGGTTCGATGCAATTCTTGTAAGAGACATAATTTTTCACTCGGGTGTCCGTGTGGGGTGATTTTTTTTTATTTTGGATATTTTTTTTGAAATCTACACGTTTTATATGTTCACATACACATTTTCAAAGTTTAGAACTTGAAAACATACCAAAACATATCTTGAACATGAGGTATGTTTTGCATTTATCATTTTTTTCAAGATTTACATTTCACAAATGTGTATATACACATCTCAAACGTGTAAATCTTAAAATACCCAAAATCATAAAAAAAATCACCACAAACGGACACCCGAGTGAAAAATTATGTATCTTGCCAGAATGGCATCAAACACCATCGAACCACCATCGAGCAACATCGTTGTTTTCATAAAAATCTTGATTTTGAAGGCCCCATCAGGCTGGCATCGAGCACCATCGAACCACGTCAATTTTCTACAGATTTCAAAGTTTCAGATCTGAAAAAAATCGCAAAAAAAAAACCCAAAAAGCATGTCCAAATCTGTTCGAAAATGCAGTATTTTAGTATCTAAGTAAGGAATATCTGCTATTACATTGAGTTTTCTTATATTTTACCTTACCCATAGATTTTTTTTCTAGAAAGAGAGTTGAGAGGAATGGGTTGAGGGAGACAGAGGGAAGAGAGAAGAGGAAGTGAATGGGAAAAACTATGGGATGGATATTTTGAGTATTGTCAAAAAATTTGGCATTTTTTGAAATAATTAAAAAGCCTAGCATTTTTTTTATTTAGAACACGTCATTAAGCATAAAAACTCAAATTTTCCTCTCACAACTACCCATATTTGCATTGTTAATCATTACGAAATTTGAGCTTCTATGCTTCCTAGTAGTAGTACTCCCGTATTTCAAAATTATGCTTTCTCATTCGATTGGGACTAATTCCCTCACCATCCACCCCGGTATCATTTAATTATTATTTTTAATGATTATAATTCCAATCCAAAACTTAAACCCACTAAGTTATATGTTTTTGAACACATCGTGCATGAATATTTGATTTTGATTGCAAAATTTATTTTTGATCTAAAAATTTGAAATATGCTAAATTTAAGCAAAAATGATGGTCAACGATGGGATGGTTTGTGATGGTTCTATGGAAAAGTGGCATCTAAAACTAAAATTTCATGGTATCATCTTTAAGTATCGTATTGGCTTATAAATTCATGAGATTGTCGTTAAACCTTTAAATCTAAATTTTCATGCTATCATTATTAAGGATCAATTTTAGCATTGTTTTGGCCTCTAAAATCAAGTTTTTATGGGACTATCGTTAACCATTGTTGCATAAAATTTGATAAAAAAAACTTTGATGAAGCATAATTTTTCACTTGGTTATCGATTTGAAGTTTTTTTTTTTTTTTAATTTTGGTATTTTTTAGATCTACATGTTTATAATATGTAGAACCTTAAATTTGGAGTGTCTAAATCTAAAATTTCAATCATTCAAATCTCAATCAGAATTAGTCTCAAACTAACAAATCTCAAAATTTGAGAATCTACACATTCTAAACGTGTAAATCTAAAAAAATAACAAGCAAAAAAACACCTGTCAACTGAGTAAAAAGTTATGTCTCCAAAATTTGTCTAATTTTATGCAACGATGTTTAACGATGATTTCATGAAAACTTAATTTTAGAGACAAAAACAATATTAAAAACGATAGTTAAACTCATGAAAACTTGATTTTAGAGGTCAAAACAATAGTATTGTGAAAACTTGATTTTAGAAGCTGAATTTTAATGGGACTATTGTTAACCATTATTTATGCTTAAAATTCTACGGAATTTTCAGATTTGAAAAAAAAAATCAAAACCAAAAATTTATGCACAGATATGTTTGAAAGCATATAAATTAGTGTTTCGTGTAAATATTTTTGGTGGGTTTAAATTTTGGAATGGAATTCTAATCACTAAAAACAAAAAATAAATAAATGATATGGTGATGGATGGTGAGGGAAGGTGGCGTTAATGGCGAAAACGATGTTGGTGCTAGTGGGAATGTGGTGCTTTGCCACGGTGGGTCCTATTTAAATGAGGAAGCATAATTTTGAGAGAATTATGAAAAATAATTGGCATATTTTTAAGTTATGGAGTACTAGGAAGAAATGGAAGGAAGCTCAAATTTCCCAAATCATTTTGTTGACATGTTTACGCTTGCAAGCCCAACTTTGCATTGCCAATAATGGCGTCTCCCTCAAATTTACAGGGACCTAGTTTTGGGATCAAAAGGCCTTGCTTAGAAAGTTCACTATGATTATCTTTTTGGGTTTTTTTATATATTCATTCTTAATCCAAATTGCAAAGTTGCCGTATTTTGAAGGTTTCTTTGATTGAGGCATTGTTACCATCCTAACCTACTTTCAATATATGCTTTTCTTTTCAGTATATGTAACTAAAACTAATAAATAAGCTCTCAAGATGAGGTTTAACTCGTTCACGACGGCACGGAATTGGTTGCCCTCACGTTCCATATTAGAGTCTTATCATTAGCCACGTCTCAAAACAAAAAGACCAGCTGAAGATTTCAGTTTACTTTAACTTTTTTTTCTTCACAATAGTTAGCTCGCATTAAGGTTTTATAAAAAAATATTTATTGAAAGTAAGTTTATGGAGAGATATTTCAAAAAAAAAATCTCAATTTCCTCCTAATACTTTATATTTAATTTTGTTTTAATCTTTTTGCCCCGGCCAATGTCAAGAAAAATTGATTTGATTGATTGATTTATTTATTTATTTTTAATAACCAAAATTGACAGAACTAATATAAATATATTATGAGATTATGGTAACAAAAATGTTTATAAGAAAAAATAATTAATAGACGTTCCAGAGCAGCTAGCTGCTTGCTCTCTCTACAAAATTCGCAGCACGAGTAGTACGATATATATATATATATATATATTAGATAAGATATTATCATACACATTTGGATATAGCAAATATGCAACATTCTGTTCTGTAGGCTTGGTTGGTGGCAATCTGAGCTCTCTTTTCCACTTCATCAAATCATGATCAAATTTCCCTTTCTGAGACTCATTATTATATGTACATGATCCGGAGCTAAAAGTAGTAGCTGTTCTCCTTGAGATCCGGAGCATCCTTGCAGAGTATCGATCGGACTTCCATGATCGATCTTGGCGGCTCTAGATCTTTTTCCTGTAGTGCATTCCCTAGTAATTGCTGCATCTGAGAGGCAAAGGTATCATCCAGGATCTGAAGACAAATCAACCAAACAGATTATTTAATTGAACACGACTACCAAAATCTCAATATATCTAAGCAAAGCACACCAGATGAAAAGAGTGAAATAATCCCACATATAAACATATTGGTGTGTTCCAAAATCTTAAGTTCCCATGCAGTAGTTCCACAAGGGATAAACTGTAAAATGCTTTCTATCTCCGAACAACACAAGATGATCCAAGCTAGTTGTAATGTAACAGAAAATAAATCAATAAATATCTGACTTTCAATCAAAGCAAAAAAATTTAGTTTAAAATCCCATGAAGCTATATATGTATGTGGCCAAACGATTATATCTCAGACACCAAGAACAAAATGGATAAATCAGGTGAAAGCAAGCTGAGAATTTTTCAAGCCTACTACTTACAGACACAGCAATCCGTGAGCCCTTGTACCATGACCTATTCTCTTTCCTGTTCTCCAAGAAGCTTAGAACATCCTGAGACAACAACAATACCCCAAATAAGATGAAGGAAAGTTATGGGCCAGAGCCAGATGTAGCAAATCTAAAACTATAGTCCATATAGATAGTTACAAGTAACATACTTGTCCCATTCGATCCCAGTAACCTCGACAGATAGCAATGAACACAAGAGTCTCGAAGACAGAGTGAAGGTGGGTTATAGTATTGGTAAGCTGGTCTTTCAAAGGCTGCATTCTATTTCGAACGTCCGATTCTACCGCACTTTCTTTTGAATCTTGGAGAATCTTTTTCAGCTTTGTCGCACTCTGCAACTTAGCCTGAAAACAATAAGAGCAAAAATATTAAAGGAGACTTCATTGAAGAATTGTCAATAATTTTTCAGTAGTATAGTCTTCTAAATGCAAGACAGAACTTAATTGCTACATGGAGTGCCATGTTATGTGGGGCTACAATGCTACAACAATTTATGAAGATAAGATGCAATGAGATCAAAAGTCTCAAGTGAACTCTCAAATACATCCTCATGCATAAATACTAGTAATGTTTTCTCTTTTATGTAACAAAAGTGAGTACTACAAAATCAATCTCTTTATTTCTCTCATTTTTCAGGTGTACTCGTGACTTGGTCCTTTGTTGCCCCTTTTTGTTGTTTTATTACAAATTACTGTACTCGGACAGATTGCCTAGCTTCTCCACCTGCATCTTATTATATTTTTCCAAAAATTTAAACTAGCCTTGTATAGAAGCTATTAATGTCATGTGCCATAAATAGCTCTTTGCTCCTATAAATCCATCTTGATCAAACTAGGTAGTTGCAATATCAAATCATTTCCTTCTAATTTCTGAGTAGTTTACATATATAGCACATAATAATCAAATGATAATAAATCAGAATGAAAAATGCACCATATGCAGTATGATACCCACATTTTCCACCAGTTTCTCCACCACCGCTTGAAGATAATTTCTAAACTTCGCCCTCAGCATGACTGTAACTTCACTGAGACGTTCACCAGGAACAGCATTTCCACCATCAGGGATGCAGGACCCCCATGATTTGAATTGAACTTCTATCTTAGGCCGCAGGACGTCAAGCATCCTTTTTAGTGAATTCAACAAAATGCCCAGCTGAAATACAAGAGATTCAAATTTCAATATAATGTGCAAGCCTACAAGGAGCCAAGAAGTAAGAGAAGTCCACAAACCTCATCGGGGACCACATAGGAGCTAGCTGATCTTTTAGTAAGTTTCTGCATATACTTGAGGCCAAATTTCTTAGGTGCCAAGTTTTCCTTCAACGGTGCAAGTACATCTGCATACTGCTTATCTAAAGCTTCCACTACTGCCTTCTCAATGTCAGCAACAGCCTTTGGTGGAAAGAATGTTAAAATATGTCAAACAAATTCTGCATAACTCCATGAGTTTGTTTTAAGTTCCAATAGAATAATAAACAACAGATTTTAGAGAACAAAAAAGCTAAAAACAGAATGGAAAATTTGATAAAACTATGTACAGAAAAATCAGGTACTAAAAATCAGAAGAATTTATAGCTGTCTTCTAGGCTTAGGCATTACAACATTTATTTTATATTTAGTCAAGGGAGAAATAAGTGAGAGATTAGCACTCCTGGTATGACTACAGAAGAATGTTTGTTCATGAATTGAGCATTTATTAGAAATAATATATATGTCATACTTTAAAACGACCCAAATAATATAACCTTTGACTATCACAAATAAAAGACATCCAGAATTATATAAACTGTTTCATAGCTGACTCAGCCCATTGTCTCCTACATGTCTACTGGTTAGGGCCCAGCTGGGATGTTGCCATGATTAAAGAGCAAAAAGGGCATATGTTTGGTCCAATTATGAGTATTCACGTAGAGTTCATGCATACTATAGTTACGGCTCAATACCAACTGTAAAAAATGAAAGGAAAATAAATAAAAATAAAAAGCAAACAAAAAAAATTTGAGTTCCTATGATCAATGAAGATGTAGCTTGTATGCATAGTAGAATTTTTGGTACTAAATTATGACCCAGGTACTCGATTCTCGGTTTCATCATGCACCTTTTGGTAAAGCCTTTGTTATTACAAGCTACAACTACTTGATATAGGATAAATCAGCCATATTTTTTAAACAACAAATTAATCAGCCAAGTTTTTAATTCCATGATTATTATATCTCTTGTCAATAAAATTAGGATACTTATTTGGAAGTGATGGACAGGTCATACAGTGATTTTTTTATTTAGTTGAAAAAAAAAAGTGATCAGAGAAACTCTATGATGAATATAAAAGGCCCATCAAACATATAGAAATTAAAGTCTAATTGAAGTGAGAAGAATAGTCACGTACTTGCTCTAGAACAAGAGTGTACTCTGGCCATCGACATATAATGATCTCGTAATCACTCAGAGTTTCCTTCAATTTATCATACATCTCACCAACAAAAGGAGTAGTAGAATGTTGTGTTTTAACTCCTGACCATTTCACCTGAAAGTTCATGATAACCTCTTTTGAGCAGGGAAAAAATGTATACAACAAGAATGCTTAAAAATCTTGTTCTCTGATAGAAAATTACTTAATAATTAGGAAAAGATATCCTCTAAAACGATCCTCCAATGAACAAGCAAAAGAAGATTTATGGATAAGTGATGAGCAAGACCAAACATACCTTATCTAATCTGCACGTTTCAAGCAAAGACCGTCGCTTGTCCTGAATCCACACCATGATATAAAGGTGGAACAATTCTTTTGCATCAACTCCACCCTTGACAGGACTGGAAGAGCAGGAAATACATCATAAGCATAGAAGTTTGTAAAAACAATTGTCCATTCTATTCTGTCTATGGCTGCTGCAGTATTTTTGACAATAGCAACTAGAACAAAAATATCATTACTTGATGTTCCAGTTTGCAAGGTCCCTCTGTAAATCTGCTGTTGCAATAACAAGTTCTGCTACAGGAGGTGAAGGGCCTGTTGGGGGGCAAGCAATGAGGAAAGCACGCAATCTACTGCAAAGCTCAGTGCTGTATATTGACGAAGATAGATTCGGAAGATCTATGAAACTGTCCCAAAAAAAGACAAGCCAATTATTTTAATCTTATGCCAGAGTGCCACACAAATGACGATGAGAAACAATTCAGATAAGCAAAATGGAACACAATGGTGACACAATGCTGTTGGTACATGATAAAAAAAATGTTCCTTAAGGAAGTTCAGATGACAAGATTAGAGAGTGATTTTATTAACAATCCCAGGTAGTTCGAGAGACCTGGTTCCTTCCCAGGGATATGCTCAATACACAGTAAGAATTGGCCTGCCCAACACACTCTCTCCTCCCGTTTATTCTTACAACTTTCCATATAAGTTGACTTTAGGATCTTCTGACAATTACAATCAGATTGATTAGGACCTTCCAGGACAATTATAACCAGATTCTAAGACATTCTATAATTATCCTATTTCCAAAAGCACTCACCACTAACACTTTCTGAGCATAGGTGCAGTGGATTAGAGGTCTATCAAAATGTACCACTTTCACTGTCAAGCAAAAGCATGCTCTACCTCTACGTTCCAAAAGCCACAGCAGATGAAAAATAGAGGAAACTTGACTTACTGTGACTTATAAACTCACAGGATAACTAAGAAAAATCTGTCAGCAGTCTACTAACAAAATCATATGTAAATAAACATTTTACATTAGAAATTCACTTTTACAAAGCAAAAAGGAATTGTCCAGTAGATTATTTCTACAACACAATTATTCCCAAAAATCTTCATGGACCATAAAATTCTCACTTTCTGTGATAATTCATTTTAAACTTCATAGCATACAAGCTTTAGTTGATAACCAAGCAACATATCTTTGGAGGCAGAAGGAAATTTGCAGCAGTATTATAAATTAGACTTTTCACTATTTAGATAATGATTTAAGAAAAATATACCTTGGAAGTATATTCTGATTATGGATCTCAATATCAGTACGAATTTCATTCCTAATATTTATGCACAAAAACTTCATCCTCTGGTAAGCAGTAGTCATAGCTAAGGTATCCATCAAAGTTTCATCATTGTTATTGCTAATATATTCATCTGTCTCTGTCAAGTGCCTTCTTGATCTCTTCTTCGCAGCAACCTGTCAAGTCACTCACTTAGAAAAGCCACTGTGTACCAACTTAGACAATCACCATTAGAGATTCAAAATTCCTAACCTGGAAATAGTGGCATAATGTATTTTGTGACTCAGGGGACAAGATATCATGAAGAAGAGTGTAAAGTTTTATGGCAGGCTCCAGTGCAGGTGCAGCATGCCCACATGCAGATTTAAAGACCTCCATAATACCCGAGAGTGCTGACTCATCCAATGATTTGTAGTTCTCAAAAACTAGAGCAAGTACTTGTTCAATTTGATCCTTGGTTTCTCCCAAGATCCGGTTCTACATGTATAAATATAAATATATGTATATATCAGCAGTTTTTCACATTTGTTAGAAGTGATATGATAAGAAAACATGAGCAAAAAATGACAGAAGAACAGTTTAACACAAAGGATTCAATAAAACCATATCAACAATACTAAGTGAAATCATAAAATGATTGATACATACCTCTTGATGACTCAATGTGCTCTTACTATGGCCTTTCATAAGAACTGGCATTAACAAATCATAAACCAACATAAGGCAATCAGCAGTTGGTGTAGCAACGTCCATGACATAAGAGAGGTATCTGTTGGCATTGCATATTAGACCACAATCATAATGCAGAGCATGAAAAAATATACAGATTTACTACTACATAACCACATTGCAATACCTGAGCTTGGTGTATATATCAGAAACACCATAATAAGATGCAAATTCTGTTAAAAGCCATTTCCAAGGACCATGCAATAATAGATTCCTTTGGCGAAAATGTTGAACTTTCATAGCAACCTCCAATACGAGGTCATAAGCAACTGTTTCAGCAACAGAGCCACACTGACCAACAGAATAAAACCAAATAAAATCAGAAAACTTTATAAAGCATTCTAAAGTACAAAGGAAAAGGCTTCCTAGCTCCCAAAATACAAGCAGTTGATGGATTATTCTTCTTCAAGCACAATACAATGCAAAAACTTATTATCTATTTTCTTTTAGCTACGATTATCTTTTTTTCTTTGTATGCATTGCACTTTATCTTTTGCTGCACTTTACCTGCCACACTGTCTAAATGTCTAATTTACAAAAATGCATGTATTCCTGTATATATATGGTGCGCAATATGTTTCTAATTCCATCCAAAACATATTTTAAAAAAATGAACAATTACGAATTACCAAATCTCGACAAATCCAAGTATACAATATTTACTTAATACCAAAAACAAATTATGCCAGTCTTCACCATAAAACAAGGAGAAAAATGAATCACCTCCTCCATAAATTGAACCAACAAGATAATGGTAATGTCACAATGTTAATTGAGAGCTTTACTACACATTTTTTATTAAATAAAACTTGTATAATATAATATATATATTTATATAACATGCACTGGTTTAAAACCATAGACATGAAGACAGTTAAGAAAAAAATAAAAGATTATTAAGTATGGCAAACAAATTCAAAGGTCCCTCAGAATAACTTTACTTTAAGACTATTATCATCCGAACTCATTGAGTAAAGTATACAAATCTGTAGCTTTCCAACAAACTCATGTTCTGGTTCGCGGTAAATAGACCACCATCGTAACTTGTCAGACTGCATTTCCATTTAAATAAGAATCATTAACCAGAAACATAATCAGGAATTCAACCTGGAAGCTACTATAAGATCAAGATTATTACCGGATCATCAGCAATTGTTGCCACTTGAATAAGCACACGACCAAAATGTTTCCCCTTCGAATCTTGGATTTCAACAATTAGATCATCTCCCAAGCTATCTGGTAAGCTGTAGAGTGGTCAGTGCCTTTATCAAACAACTCAACAAACAAAAGAATAAACTGAGAAAGAGAACATACAAAACATGAGTTTCACCAGATCCAGGCTGCATTCTGATAGCATCTTCTTCCGGTGAGCTTTTGAGTCTTACAAAACAAGAGTATGTTTCTGCTGCCATTTACGAGCAAGGTAAAAATTCTCAACTCATGATAAAAATAAAGCACAATGAATCAGCAAAAGAATTATGTAATAATGGGGGATAGTACAGATAAGAGCATTGTACTACTATAGAGCTTACAAAAAATTAAAATTGCCCCCTTTTTCTATTTTTTTAAAAGCATCCACAAAAAAGTACAGAAGCTCTGAGGACAGGAAGATATGCTACAAGAGAAGACACAAAAAAATAGAGAAACAAACAAAAACAGAACAGAACATCAATACATAAAAGTTCCAAATAAACTATAATAATAAATATATATATATATATATCATCACATAATGTCCTTCTCCAATTCTCATACAAAAAATTATCACCATCGTGATTCGTGACAAAGAAAAGTACACAGAATAGATTACTTTGTTTTTACAGTCTATCATGCGTACATCACAAGATTCATATATGTATTCACATGACATCCATAACAAAAACAAGTAGGACTACCTTTCCAGCATCAAATGTCAAATCAACAGCTAATTTATTTAATTGCACACAACAGCATAAAATAGGAAGAGCAAATCCTTTATACTATGTTTGGTAGGAAGGATGGGGAGATGAAGAGATGGATTAATTAAGAAGGCTGGAGAAGGAGAGTGACAATCCTTAGAGTTGTTTGGTGTAATAGGAAGGAAAGAAATGAGTAAATTCTTTTACAATTTAAAATAAATAACAATATTAAAAATATTAGTCATTTTAATTATTTAAGAAATTTTTATAAGGTAGCTATAATTCTTTCTTCAGTAAGATCCTCAATTTGTGAGTAAAATTTTTTTTTTGTTCTACAATATCCACTCATATATGGAAGGATTGATTTTTGTGGACCCAAGGCATTTGCAATCCTTAGTCATTTCCATCCTTTGTTTCCCTTCCTTCTTACAAAACAAAATATACTAAGGATGGATTGCTTCATTCACAACCCTTAATCCATCCCTCTTCCAATCCACCATACCAAACAAAGGGTTAATGGTTCATAGTTTATACCTTGCGCAACTTCATATGATGACGAACTGTTACGTAGAGTTGTTACAACACCAGTTTTTAGGAGTCCAGACACCTGTTTTATATACTGAGTGCCAGCTTGCACATATGCCAAGCTTTGGCGTGAAAAAGAACCATTTGCAGGCATACGAGGAGCAACACGAATGTTTCGAAGAGCTTGCCATCCTGAAGTGATTGTTGACTGCAAGTTGGAGAAACCATATTTGATGGATTCCAGTTTTATTGATGGTCTGTAAGTAATTATACTACAGCCAATAGGTGGGTCCAGGGCCATTTTCACTTTACGCACTGCACAATGAAAACTAACTTAGGAGCCTTTCAACAACCAAACACTTAAAAGTGTTAGATAGTAAAGGTGGCATACCTTGCACTTTCATCTTGCCAACAATTTTCTTAGGTTTGGGTGCAGCTTTCTCACTTGCTAGTTCTGAGGTCTGCTTTCCCATCAGTTCTTCCTCTGATTGTAACAGTACTTGCCGTAAACTAGAGTTCAAAGAAGAAGAATTTGAATCTCAGTAAAAGTGAAAAAGAAAACACTACAAACAAATAGAGACATTCCAGGAGAAAAACCAAAAAACAAATTATGCCAGCTTCAATGCCTTCACATTTAAAGTTTCATAATCACATCTATTACCCTCAAATTACATTACCTATGTCCAATTCAATCTTTTTTACAATAATCAGTAAGAATTGTTAAATAAAAATTACATTGACAAGGTATCAAAGGACAAAATAGTAGACAAAAATATGAAAACGAAAAATACAAATTTTATCAAAATATTAATATTATATGGTAGTGTAAATTTTCAGGAAATTCTAAATAATTTTCAATGTTGAAAAACAATGTTCAAATAGTTTGTTGTATGCATGACTGTTTTTTAATGCGCGTGAAAAGCAACTTATTTGAACATTGTTCTTAGCACTGTAAATTATTTGGAATTTTCTAAAGATTTGCAGGATGCTCTAAATAACTACAATATACACGACTATAAAAAAATTGCGCTGAAAATACTTCCCGAGCCAAAAACTGGAGAGAGGGTGCACCGATGTGCCCCTTTTTGGGGGTGCACCCGAGATTTTCCCAATATTATATAAATGTGTGTGTGGTGTGCATTTGAAAGAATCAAGAAAATGACTTACTTTTATCAGTCAATTGTACTTTTTACTAAACTGCAACATACAGTAAAATTGAAGAGGAATAAGTACTTCTAGTATATTATCCCTATCAGAACTATTTATTTTTGTTCCTAGAGTTAATAATTTCGAACACAAGGGATATCCCTCCATAACACTTTACTTTCATGCAATTTATCAAAAACATAAAACGAAACCTTAAAATTTGGCATGATTGAGAACAAGAGAAAGACATTGAGCTCACCTAAATGCCTCCCTTAGTAGTGCACATTCATTCTCTAGAAACATTGGTGCTTCCATGCATTCCATTGCCCAAGCATGAAGGCAAAGACGCACACATGCATCATAGGCAACAACAGCATGCCATGGCCCTAGTGCACTGGTTTACAATTTATACAAACACAGTAAATCAATAAATTGAATAACAAAAACAAAGATCTTTTACACCATCTAGGTCATATACAACCATGGTTTTGGTTTTGAATTACCTGGCATGAAATGTTGGGAGTCGAGCTAGACTAGATGATGTAGTAGTTTCTGAACCAGTAGTAGTTCTACAAACATAAAGAATAGAAAAGGTGAAATACCATGCCACCATGTGTAAAAATAATGATCATAAAATTATCTCTTCCTGAGCAGAAAACTTCAGCATATATTTTTATTTTGCCAAGAGAAAAATAAGCACGCACCTTAGAAAATTGTCAGATTTGCCATTTGCGATTTTATTTTCCGGTTTAAGACTGGATGTGGTTTTATTTTCAGGCGAATCTGCTGCATTTGGGGTACTGTGTACCCTCGAAGCTGGACTTCTGTCGGCGGCTTGTTTGATTTCCTGAGTAATAGAGCCTCCACCAATTGGTGGTGCACTGGGAACATCATCATCGTCAGAGAACTTACCATTTTCCAGCTTTCTTGAATGCAAACCCTGAAAAAGTTGGTAGACTTAGTGATAATCCCATAATCCATGCAGATAGTGCGAACAGAACTAATAGAATCTCTGCATTGCCTAAACTAGTAGCACCAACCTCTTAAGTGGCACATGTAAATTAAAGAGCCTACACAATCTTAAGTAACAACAAAAATGAATTGAAATACCATTCATTCTCCATTTACATAAATGTAATAAGACCATAAGAAAACAACTAATACACCACAATCAGTATCAATCCAGCGGGCAAGAGCAATTGAAATATTATAAAGTATGAGAACAAACCTTTACAGCAGTACTCTCCACATGAACTGTGGATGGAACACTGGAAGCATATCCTTCCGAGAATCTATGTTGTTTCGCACCACCATTAATGCTTCCTCCCACTTGTGTAGTAGAAAACTCCGAGCTCGCAGCAGAGTCATCAGACTCATCCTCCGTAAAACCATTCCTAGATTGGTACCTTCCAGCTCCTCCAACTCCTACTACCCTTTCCGCCATAAACCCATGCTTTCCGAGTCCAACCACTGTCTCCATGGAAGAACCGACATCGGAATAAGTATAGTCACTGCTATAGTGGGAATCCTTTTTCAAATGGTTACCATATCTATGAACAGCGCCACCATTACTCATCTGGGGAGACGAATCAACTGAGTTTCCTCCATAAACATCCTCCTCTGAATCAGTACTCATGCCATTTTCAGAGCCTGACCCACTAGCATCCAAATCACCCGGAATGGTTCTAGACACCGGAATGGCACTAGCGGGCAAATGCCCACTTCTGAATTTCGAGGGTGGAGGGAGTCCAAAGCCTCTTCCGCCATTTCGAATGTTAGACATAGGATCAATTCGGGTTCTCAGATTGGAACTGGATAAAGGAACCTCATCCTTCTGATTTCAGTGGAAAAATTACTAAAAACTTTGAAATACTAATTTCTCTTTTCTTTAGAATAAATAAAAAATGTAGACAAGAATAAAGTACAGAAAGAGATTGGAAAAGGCTAACCTCTCTAACCCAACGAAGAGCACTTCTATCAAGTCCTTCAGTGAACATATTATTCTCCAAGATTTAACTTTTACCTATACCCAGAAAAGAATTTCAGCAACCCTCGAACGAAAAATGGAAAATCACCCAGAAAAGGAAACAAAGTGGGGAAAAAATAGAACTACATTTTAAAGCAAACCCAGAAAACACACTCGTATGTTTCAACCCAAATAATGTAAAAAAGCAGCAACTTACATATGAAATCAAGTTCTGGGTTTCAGTACCAAAAAGGAGCTCAAGAACAGCAATCCCGGAAGCCAAGAAATTTGTAAAGTAAATATACGTACTTATTATAACATTCAACAAGACCTCAAAACTTTAGAACCAAAAAAAAAAAAAAAGATTGCTTCTCTCAAAAGTATGTTTGTTCCGGCTCTCTGAGAAATTCAGACAAGCTTTATTTTAATTTATTTAAATCTCTCTGTACAAATCTGTGGGGGTTCTTCTGGTGAGAGGACTGGTTTGGTCTGCTCTCACTCTACTATGTTTTTTTTAATTTTTTTTATTTTAGTGTCTACGAAATATATATATATATATTAGTTTGCCTTTTCTCTTTTTTTCTTTTTCAAAAGAATATGTTTTTATTTTTAAAAAAATTTCAACTATTTAAAAACAAAAAATTCTCAACCAATGAAAGAAATATTATGACATAATCGGGGAACAAAAACAATAATTTTCCCACACGAAACGACGACATGAGTCAAGAAAGAAAAGGAAAAAACAATTGAATACGACACCGTATCGCTCCTTAAATCGAAATCTGCAAAACCCAATGCTATTTATTAACGTTAGATTTACTTATTAAATTACTATATATTAATAATGTAACATAATAAAGCAAAGTCCGAGAATAAAGCACACGTAGCTGACCCAGAGAAAAAAAAAGAGTAACGGGAAGTCTACGTGGCAAACAAGGGCCTAAGTTTTATAATTAATTATTAAATAAATAAATAATCAGTCGAAACTCGAACGTTGCAGTGGAGATGGAGAAGATGGATAGTGAAGAGACTATTATTCTAATTTCCTCGGTGGGTCCCACGTAAAATCCTGCCTATCCATTCTTTGTTTTCTCCCTAACAAGTATGTGCACTAGCCGACTTAAGTTTCTTACACCAAATGTCTAAAATACCCTTCTCTAGAAGCCTATTAATTATTAAAGACAAAAAAAAAAGATGGGGCATAAGATGCACTCATTGGAGCACGATGATGATTGGGTAAGAAATCAAGAGTAGAGTAGAAAAAATGGGGTCCAAATCGGACTTTTACTTTAATTTGAATTTTTTTGAAATTTGGTTCTTTAGTTTGGAACAACATCTTTTTGTTTTTTTAACTGGGCATACATCCTTGTATAATAAATATGATTTTAGTATAATTTGTTAGTTTTTATTAGATTTAATAATTTTTATAATTTTTTTTATTGTTATCTAACAACATCATTGTTAGTTTTAAAGTTATTTAAATAAGGTAAATGGTTTTTTTTTTAATTATATAAATAAGGTAAAGAAATTATAAAAAAAAAAAAAAAAAAAAGTAAGAAATGAGCCACAATAATTTCTCATCACAATTTTTAAAATTTTATATTAAAGTATATAAATTACTCAATCAATTATGTTTTCAAAACTATAGTATAAAAATATTTATGTGCTTAAATTTATTATTTTCTTTCTTTTATTAATAATTTATTTTGTCATTTAACAAATTTTATTTATCAAAACATATATGTAATGGTAAAATAAGACATAAATATACATATTTTCTTGTTTTGTCGTTTACTTTGTTTATGAGAAATTACTTATTTTAATTACTTAAGTCATTAGTTAAATAATATATATTTATACATAACTTTTTGTTGGCTTAATTTTTTAAATTCATAGTCTTAATTTAGAATTTTTTTAATATTATATTATAATAAAATAATAGGTGTTTATTCTAAAAGAGAAAATTAGAAAAAAATTATTTAATTTTAAAGCTAGAATGCACCATGTTTACCCAAAATATTTACGTGATGATGTGGCACGATTGGGGCGTACGTAGATAGCACATGAGATCCACAACCTAGTTGACCCACAACCAGGAGATCAAGATAAATTTGAGCTGACCGATAGGCGTGAGAGACATGCCGAGTAACAGGGAAGCTGATGTGATAACATGTGCGACTAGATCTGCTCGTAGGAACGAAGCTAGAATTCAAATTCAGTTATGAGTCGGATATCTCTAGGATATTTGTTTATTTTTATATGTAAATATCATTATTTCTGTTATTATTCAAATACGCTTGTAACAAAAATTGAACATGGCCCATAGGCCCATATGTACATCCTTGAGCCTATAAATAGGACTCATGGGATTCATTGAGGAAGAAAAAAAAAGGAATTTTTTGTATTTAGAGGGAATCATTTGTAATCAAAAGAGAACTATAGTGTTTTTATCCACGAAACTTGTACTCATCTTCAACCTTGTGAAACTCGTGAACCCTAGTTTAATGATCACATGTTTTGAAGCTCTACATTAATAAGAATACGAAGTGGACGTAGGTCATTACCATTCCTTGGGGTCGAACCACTATAGATTTTGGTGTCATTTACCTTCTTGAGTTCAATTCATCTTATCTTTATCATTTTCAGTGATTCTGTGTCATTGACCAAATCGCTAGTCAGCATTTTGGTGCTTTCATTGAGAGCCGAACTCGAGGACATCAAGATAAACAATGGCAAAGAACTCCAAGAAAGCGTGTCAAACTAGGCAGACATCTAAAAGTTTGCCAAATCCACCTCCTCCATAAGGTGTAGCGGAGGACGAGCCACAAGTGGAACTAGAACAAGAAGAGATGGATGCTGAAACCTTACGAACAACTTTGATAGTGTTGCAAGAGGAATTAGCTACTCTGAAAGCTAACCAGAAGAATGTGGCTGAAACTATGGTGCTGCAGCAAATGGAGTTGATCGGCAGCGTCGAGAACTGAATGAGCGGCAGGCTAACATGGATCGTTGGCAAAGAGATGCCACGAAAACTTTAGAAGTAGCTATTCAGTTGGCTCGAGGACAACTTGCACCAACCTCTCAGCCAGATCAGCCACCAAACTCTCACCCTCATCAAAATTCGCAGTCAGATCATTCCCAGTATCATCACAATCCACCACACCCAAGGAGTCCGCAAAGACTAGAACAACCTCCCATTGCTTAGGAGGAAAGGCAAATGCAAAATCCCGACAGAAACAACGAGCAACAACCACCCTCTCAATCTGGTTGAGATAATGCTCAACAGTATAGGCAGGATAGGGACGAGCAGTGTCCCAGACGCCCTAGACGACAAACAGCTAGGGAACAGAACCCTCCTGGCAGGGGACAACATCCCTCGGGAAGCAGGAGGTAGGTGGACTCAGGCTCTACGGTCCGGGATCCCCCACGACATAGTAATGTCAGGGGACCCAATGACCAACGCAGGCCTCCACTTTTTTACCGAGATGGACCAGGAAGAAGAGAGGGGAACAATGCGTACAGTAGGTCGCACACTCACAGGTCGCAATTCAGAGATGGCCATGACTACAATGAGACGGACTCTGGTAAGAGGAACAATGGTCGGCAGCGGGAGGAAAGGGATGGACAGCGAAATCCTCCCCTAATGGAGAACCAACCGACAAGCCAAAATGCTAGGGGACAGCCTAAATAACCCAACATCTTCACAGCTGCTCGTAGTGAATAGGAAATATCGAACTCCCCAAGTTCGACAGCCCATTTTAATAATCGATCGGCGGCTTCTGGTTTCTGTAGGACTTGCCGTAATGGCTGGTTGGTGAGTACCACGACGGGGTGAGCTTGAAAGTACGGTCGCAGCTTTCTGGAGGCCAAAATCAAGCAATAGGCTAATTTCTCAATGGGCGGATACCGCAACTCTGATCCTACCAGAGTCCTCCTCTCTGATCAAAAATGCGCTAGCAGCATATTCTGTGACTGCCAAGTAGATTAACAAAATTTCTTTTTCGACCGGTTTGGACAAGATCGATGGTTGTGACATATGAGACTTTAGCACCTAAAAAGCCTACTCGCACTATTCCGTTCACTCAAACTTCTTGTTGCCCTTGAGTAGATTAAAAAATGGAACGCACTTGTCCGTTGACTTAGAAATGAATCTACTCAAAGCGGCAATCCTCTCGGTCAGACTTTGAACATCTTTAATCTTGGCGGGTGACTGCATCTCGATCAGGGCCTTGATCTTTTCGGGATTAGCTTCGATTCCTCACGAGTTTACTATGAATCCCAAAAATTTCCCTGATCCAACACCAAATGAACACTTAAGGGGATTTAGCTTCATCTGATATTTGTTCAAGATGTTAAAGCATTTTTGCAGGTCCCCGATGTGCTTTTCAGCCTTCTTCGACTTGACCAGCATGCCATCGACATATACCTCCATGTTAACGATGATTAATTCTTTGAACATATGGTTGACCAATCGCTGGTAAGTCACACCAGCATTTTTCAAATCAAAAGGCATTACTTTGTAACAGTAAAGCCTTGTATCTGTTTGAAAGCTAGTGTGATCCTCATCAGGTGGATGCATACTGATTTGATTGTACCCAGAGTATGCGTCCATGAATGATAAAATCTCATGCCTTGATGTAGCATCGACCAGCTGGTCGATCCTTGGGAGTGGGAAACAATCCTTCGAGCAGGCTTTATTGAGGTCTGTGAAATCCACACACGTCCTCCACTTGCTGTAACGCCTTGGTTACCCCAGAACCGTTACGGTGAACCGGAAATTTGACCCGCTACCCGAGTCCTTTGATTAAAAACGTGTTGTAAGTGTTATTAACAGGCTAAGGTAAAAAAAACAACAAAAAGGAAAGGATATGTTTTATTAAATACATAAAACTGTTCATGGGCCCAAAAGAACATTTACAAGTTATTTACTACTCAAAAGGTCATTACTGTTTCAAAATTACAGACTCGCCGACCTAAGCGGCAAAAATAGGGTAAACCCCTAGTTCCTCTGAGAACTCCTTGGCCGTGGTGGTCAAGCGGCCGCATATGTACACATCACCACCTAAGCTCTCCACTCAAGGCTGGGTGAGCTTTTATTTCCCTTTACCTGCACCACATAGCACCCATGAGCCAAAGCCCATAAGGAAAACACAGTATTGAATATAAACATTATCAAATGATTATCATTATAATCACACAGAGCTTATAGCTCTTAAACAGATGAGTGAATATCACTTGAGGTTCTAGAAAACCATACTGAGCGACTGACAAGCAAGTCACTAACTTATACAGAAGAGTGGCTGCTGGGTAAGCCACTAGCCTTAAACAGATGAGAGACTGATAGGTAAGCCTCTAACTTAACTGATGAGTGACCGAAGGGTAAGCCACACAAGCGCTTATAGTATTCATCAAACTTGAGGTTGATCCGGCATTAATGCTCTTTGAGTCATCCAATGCAGATGTCGATTAGATCTAATCTTTATTGGCCTGTGTTGAACACGCCAAGGCCGTTCTGACTTATAAGTCAGCACTGTGTGACCAGTGCCCAGTACCACTGTCGAACCTGACTAATGAGTCACAACTTCACAGTTGATACTGACACCTTTGCCAAATCTGACTAATTAGTCAGTACCATGCATAAGTGAGCAAGATTTGCTAAGCATTCAATAATCAATCCATGTCCACATTTACACAATCAACATGCCTCTAGAATAACCATGCATGTCACATATGGGGTGCAGTTTTCTTACCTCTGATTCAAGCTAGAATGAATAAAAGAACGACCCTTGAGAACGGTCTAGCTTTTAGTCCTTTAGCGGTCACCTAATCATAACAAATTATAGGATACCATCAATAAAATGATAATCAAAGGTTCCCAAACCAATATCTAGCCTCCGGGACATCAATCCCCACTAATCCGGGTAGTAGGAACGATCCCGAGGCCTAAAACCATGTTCTCGGGGCCAAAACACTCAAACGGGCTCAACCCTGCTCAAGGGTTGCAGCCCTGGCACCTTGGGCCGCGGCCCCCAGCCACCACAGAAGCAAGGGCCGCGGCCCCCAACCCAGAGGCATCCCCAAACACGTTTTTCATCATTACAAAGCCTCCAAAATCATGCCTAAACATTACCAAATCATCAAATCAAAATTCCCAAGCTTCCCAATGGTCCAAAACCATCAAAACCCAAGGTTCAATCGAACCAAAAACTCAACGATTCACAAAAACCAATTCTAAGCTTAGAAACTCTAAAAACTCAAAACTTTAAACTTAGATTATCTTCGATTGGGTTGTTTCTCGTCAAATCCTTCGGCCAAGAAGCTTCTAATCTTTCCGAGGATCGCTATGCCTCGATCCTCGCCTGATTCCGACTCCTAGAACTCAAGATATCTTCGAAAACGCTTCGAATAGTGAAAATGAACTAACGGGGAAGAACGAGAGGTTTTCTAACGTACGTTCTATCTGACAAGCTACTTCAAGCTTAAGTAACCTCAAATAAAATCTAGTGCTTCGGGGTCCCAAAAACACCCCTGGGGACATTATAGTCAAAACTTCCAGAATTTCATCCCGATCTCAATAATTCTCAATTTATCATCAAATAAACATTTTTACTACCCAATAATTGACCCTGTTATGACAAAACCGCTAATCCATTAAATAGGACCGTCTCATACCGAATAGCTCGAATATATCTCCATAATAATGGAATCTCATTAACAAATCACATTATGCACCCAAATACACAAATTTACCCTCAATGGGCCAAATTATCAAAACATCATAATATTCAAATGTGGACCCACATGCATGCATATAGCATCATATTATAATATAATTCACATAAACATGCATATATTCATTTAATGGCATAATTAAACAGTTATGGCCCTCCCGGCCTACTAATCCGGCCACTAAACTACATCAGGGATTCGGGGCATTACACTTGCCATTTGGCTCAGGAACCAGTACAGGATTAGAAACCCAAGATGGATAAAATGCTACCCTGATGAATCTGTTCTCCTTTAGCTTCTCGACTTCATCCTTTAACGCCTTTGATCTGTCTTTGTCAAGCAGCCTCCTTTTTTGTTGCACTGGTGGAATTTTTTTGTCTATATTTAGGACATGGTTGATAACTGCTGGGTCAATCCCAACCATATCTTTATGCGACCAGGCAAACACCTTCTAGTTCTCCTTCAAAAATTCCACCAATTTTTTCTTAGTTGTTGTCTCTAAGTTTTTACCGACTTTCACAACCATGGTCGGATCTGCCTCTTTTAGTCGGACCTCCTCGAGGTCCTCCACGGGTCCCACATTTTCTTCAAAATCCCCAAAGTGAGCATCTAAGTCTCCATCCTCACTTTGGGCAACACCCTATTTGGTGACCCGTTCACCTGATTGGGCTTGTACTTCATTCGCCAATAACAGCCTTTTTTTGACTTTTTCCCCTGATCCACCCCTTTTTTCCTTGGTGATCGGGAATTATAACATTCTCGCGCTTCTCGCTGGTTTCCCAACACGCATCCTACCCGCGCGTCGGTTGGAAACTTCATGGCCAGGTGCCAGATCGAGGTCACAACTCGCAGGTCGATTAGGATAGGCCTTCCAATCACAGCATTATATGAAGAAGGACAATCAACTACTATAAAAGTAGTGAGTAATGTCCTGTTTGCAAGTGTAGTTACTGCTGTGACTGGAAGCCTGATTGACCCAGTTGGGGCGAGCCCTTCGCCAGAAAAACCATAAATGGTTTAGTTGCATGGTTTAAAATCTTGCACCGACAACTTCATCCTCTCCAGTGAAGATTTGTATAGGATGTTGACTGAGCTACCTGTATCCAGCAATACTTGCTTGACCATCATATTAGCTATTTGGACATCCACGACCAGAGGATCTGAATGGGGAAATCGAACATGTTGAGCGTCAAGCTCAGAGAAAGTTATCGGTTCTTCCTCTGTTCAAGCTTTTTTGGGAGTTCGTTCCTCTACGTTTAGCATTTCAATGTCCTGGTCGTGGGGTAAGGTTCGAGCGTACCTCTCCCTTGCCTTCCCACTATCTCCTGCCAGGTGTGGGCCACCGCAAATGGTCAGCAATGTACCAAAATCTGGAGCTGGCTGTAAAGGGGGCGAGCGTTGGCGTACATGTGCCTGCTCGTTGCCTCCTTGAGCCTCTCGTTGAGACCCTCCAGTCGCTCGCACATATCTCCTCAGGTGTCCTTGTCTAATAAAGAAATCAATTTCATCATTGAGCTGGTTACACTCTTTGGTGTCATGACCGTAGTCGTTATGAAAATGACAAAACTTGGTTGTATCTCTCTTGGAGATGTCTTTCCTAATTGGGGTTGGTCGCCTGAAGGGAACAATTGTATGAGTGGCATGATACACTTCTGCTCTGCTATTGACTAGGGTCATATAATTGGTGAACCTTGGCTCATATCTGTTACTTTTAGGGCGCTTATTCTCAGATGTTGATGGTTCGTGGTTTGCCCTTTTTCCTCCATTTTTCCCATTGTTTTTGTCGTTGCCATTGGGTTTCCCAGACCCATTGGCGGCTTTGGTGGGATCTTATTTCGGACCCTGGTCGTCTGCGGGCGTCTTCCCTTTGTTGGCAATGGCCTCCTTGAGCTTGATGTATCTGTCCGCTTGGTCCAGAAATTCTTGGGTGCTATTTACCCCATTCTTTTGCAAACTGTTCCAGAGGGATGAATGGCATCGTACTCCAGCAGTAAGAGCCATCATCTTTCCTTCATCACCAACTGTCTTAGCCCCAGCAGCGCCTCGCATAAAACGTTGGACATACCCCTTCAAGGTTTCTCCCTCCTTCTGGTGTATCTCGACCAGCTGGTTGGCCTCGGTCGAATGTACTCGACCAGCATAAAATTGTCCGTAAAACTCCTTCATGAACATTTCCAAGACACTATGCTGGCCAGAGGGAATTTGAAAAACCACTCATGCGTAGTATCAGACAAGGTGGCTAGAAAGATTTTGCACCGAGCGTCGTTTGACTCCTTTTGGATATCCATTTGTATCTCGAATTTATTCACGTGAGATATGGGGTCTTCTAATCTAGTGAAGTTGGGCAAGACCGGCATCTTAAATTTGCTTGGGGTCTCGACCATTGTTAGGAAAATATGTATTTTGCCTCAATGGAAATAATAATAAATTACAACTCTATGCAATATATTACAAATAAATAGTGATTGATTAAAAAGAGTTGCAACTCTATAACTGAAAATTACAAATAAACAAAGAAAATGATGAAGGAGAAGAGAATAGTAAAATACAACTCTAAGCAAAAGGTTACAAATAAAGTAAAGTGTTTGAAACAAAAGAAAATATTACAACTCTTGAACAAGAAATACAAGTAAATAGAGAAGAACAAAATAAAGATGAAAAAAAATAGAATGAAAGAAAGGAACAAGATACAAAAGATAAACAACTCTCACTCACACTACCAAAGTGAAGAGTGTTGGGGATCACCAACTTGAACAATGTTTGAAACCTTTGTCCAAAAGCTTATTTCCCCCTAACTCAAGCACTAAGGGATCTTTCACAGATTATAGGAAATGCTTTATGAAATTATCAAGCCTCAAGGTGTTTCCAGCCAAGTGCTCTAATGGATAGAAATGTTGTGTCTTACAAGTGAGCATTAGGCTCCTATTTATAGAGTTTTGAGACACCCTTTGAATTTCAAATTCCACCAACCCCCATGGCTGTTACCAATGATTAATTGGATGTTTTATGGAATTAAAATGGAGATTTGGGAGTTACTTGGCTGTTGGAAACATTCAAAATTGGATAAAAACCGAATTTGTATGAAGCTGTCAGCCACTAGGGCCGCGGCGCTTGTTTCAAGCGCCGCAGCCCTTGGTCATTTTCAGCAACCAATTTTTTAGTTTTTTTCCAAAACGTTCCAATTTATTCCCACTTGATTTTGTAACTTCCATACACAATATGGGAGTTAAAATCACATCTCTATCAGCCATTTCTCATATGGCTTTAAGAAATTCATCTCAATATTGTGTAACAACAAATCTACACAATAATGGGTGATATTTAGGAGTTACAAATTTGTGATGAATTTGTAACACCAAACATGTTACATGTTTGGATATTTCACATATATCCAAATAATGTAACTCTCTATTATATGTTACAATATGTGACACTCTATGTCACATTTATTTAATCTAAAACATTATATTATAAAATAATATAATATTACATTTTATTATAAAATAATATAACATTCCCCCACTAGATTAAATAGTCATCTATTGTAACACTTATTTAATCAATCATTATATTTAATAATATAACATATCCCTCACTTGATTAAATAAGAACTCTCTCTTATAAGAGTCATTGCATTGATGCATAAAATAAAGTGTTTTTCAACTTGAACTTTACTATAGTGTAATTATCACAAAATTTATCGAAAATTTGGTTGCACTAGGCATTGAACCATCTTTTCATGATGACAAATTGGTGATAATACACACACCTTTGCGATGTTCACTTGAGACCTCTATGTCTCGCTTTGCACCATTAATGGCCATGTGCACTTTCCATTCATGGACGTTCTTGAGAATACTCCCAATTCTCATGAGAGGCAGCACCACCCCTAGGTCCATATAGGTAGAATTCTTACAGTATTTTGTTACCAAAAAATACTTGTCTTCACAAGACTAAATTCTATTAAAAAAATGTAACGCCCCAACTCCAGGGACCGTTACGGTGTGCCTTGCAAACAGTGCTAAACTCGCTAATCGAGTCATTTGGCCAAAATCGTGAACTAAGTACGATTAGCGGTTTAGGGATTAAAAACTTTCGTTAGGATGTAACGTTTCACTAGAACGTTTAGTATATACATTGGGATCCCGAAAATAAAGTTTCAGAGTCTATTACATAAAATATTTACAACAGGCTGTTTTAAGCGGCAAAACAGGGTTTAACCCTAGTTCCACTTTAAACCTCGGCCGTGGAGGACGAGCAGCTGCATATGTACACGTCATCACCTAAGCTCTTCAACTCAAGGATGGTCCAGCTTCCTCTTGCCTTTACCTGCACCATGTAGCACCCGTGAGCCGAAGCCCAGCAAGAAAACACAGAATAACATGATATAATATCAACAATAACCATAGTAACCATTCAGGACTATCGGTCCAAGCTAATAGGTGACAATAGCCAAAAGTCAAAATACTGAGCATCGCTCCTTCTAGCCATGTGACGATAGGGTCACCAGGGCTTAACTGATAAGTGATTCTTCCTTAAGTCTGATTAGGACAGGTGCAAGGTGATTAGTCACCAACATAACCTTCCTCACGACTCTAGAGTCGAAACTATGGACAACGTCCCTTAGCCATGTGACAAACGGTCACCGGGGTCATATACCTTGGCTATAGTCATCTGGTCGTAGACCAGGCAAGCGCTTATAAGTTCTTCGACCCTAGGGTCGGTCTAACATTAATGCCATAGAGCCATTCAATGCGTGGTTCTTGACTTTAGAGTCGGTCCCTGACTAGTCAGTGCCATACACAAGAAAGTCATGCCATCAATCGTATACCACATGTTCAATATCCATAAACAAGGTATTTAGCATGCTTACTAAACAGATACCAGTACAATTAGGACCATGCACAACCACAGAGGCTCAAGCTCTAAACAATATCATACCCAGTATACAAAGCATGTCCTAATCACATGTTTCTCATGCATCATATGCAATATATCCAGCAATCCAACATGCACCAATAACAGCCATGCATGTCACGTTTAATAGTCAACCAACATGCATCAAGAATAGCCATGCATGTCATACATAATACTCAACCGACATGCATCAATAATAACCACGCATGTCATACTCATTAATCAACCAACATGCATCATAATAACCATGCATGTCATACTTAATAATCAACCGGCATGCATCAATAATAACCATGCATGTCTCATATACACAGGGTGCAGTTTTCTTACCTCAGATTCGAGCTAGAACGATTTAAAGAACAACCCTTGAGAACGATCAACCTTTAAGCCCTTAGCGGTCACCTAGTCATAACCAAATATAAAACCTCATCAAAATGAGTAATTAAATACTTCCAAACCCAACCCAAGCCTCCGGAACATCGAATCCCACTCAACTAAGTAGTAGGATCGATCCTAGGCCCTTAGAGTTAAGTTTCCATCACAAAAACACACTTTTGGGCAATTTTTCCCTTAAGGGTCACGGCCCTACATGGACCATGCTGCAGCCCGCCCCCCTGACAGAGCCTCCTCCACCTTCCTCAAGCTAGGGCCGCGGCGCCTAAGAACAGGGCCGCGGCCCAACTTCGCACCAGCCATTTTTCTTTGTTTTTCCACTTCTAAAACCTTCCAAAAACCCATCCAAACATCTCCAAATCAACAAATCAAAGTTCCCAAACTTCCCGATGATCCAAAACCACCAAAACCTGAAGCTCAAACCAACCAAAAACTCAACAATTCACAAAGTCCAATTCTAAGCTTGAAAACTTAAGAAACTCAAAACTTAACTAAAAAACAGAGCACACCATTAAATTCATAACTGGAACTCACCTCAAACACGGTTTTGAATCCCCTTAAATGGCTGTGACAAGTTCCCTAGCTTCCCCCTTTGATCTCCAAGCTTAACTCCTCAAGGTGGCTCTCAAAATCCAAAGAAAAGAATGAAGGAAGGCTTACACGGGAGAGAAAGAGAAGTGATGAGGATGAGCTCTGTTTTAGTTCTGTTTCCACAGCCTTCCAAACCCCCTAAAACTGATACAAATCCTTAAGGTCAAAAGACCATAATGCCCTTAAGCCAAATAAATCCCTCTAAAAGCTTCCGAGGGTAAAACCGTCCTTTCCCGCCTATCTCGTTAATTATAATTAACGCTCTCCAATTCCCACTATTCTCAATATTCCCAAATACCAATAAATCATATCCCATTACCCTTTAATTCCCGGTAATGCTCTAATCATTAAATTCACCCCGAGACTCACCCCGAGCCCCGAACTTAAACCCGTTATGACTAGACCGAACACTTACATCCCATGATCGTCTCATGTCGAAAAGCTCGAACCAATCCACCTTATAATGTGGCTATATTAATTAATCACAATCACGCACCCAAAATATACAATTACGCCCACAATGGCCAAATTACCAAAATACCCTTATAATAATAAATTCTCCCATATGCATGCATTCACCATCATATAATAATATAATTAACGTAAACATGCATATAATCGTTAAATATTATAATAAATCAATTATGGCCCTCCCGGCCTCATAATCAAGGTCCTAAACCTTATTAGGAAATTTGGGGCATTACAAAAAACCTTTCGGTTTTAACCCTCAACTTGGTAACTCACAAGTACTCAACATCTCAGATGGGACTTGTTTTGAGTACAACTAATATTCACTTTATTGACTTGTTATTACCTATTGAACCTAACACTAGTTGAATAACTAGTGTAAGATAGGTTACCATCAATCGTGAATCTCTTTAGGGAGTTTAAGTCCCATCCCTCGAGATGATGCAGCCACTAAATCCCTCGTTAGTGGCTTAGTGAAAGGATCTGTCAGATTTTCACTTGTTCTCACATAGGATATTGATATGACTCCTCTTTGAATCAATTCTCTTACATATCCATGTCTTAGACTAATGTGTCTAGACTTCCCATTATACACTCTGTTGTATGCTCTAGCCAATGTCGCTTGGCTATCACAATGTATCGATATAGTAGATACATTATCTTTGATTAGGGGAATCTCTATCAACAAATCCCTTAACCATTCGGCCTCTTTGCCGGTAGCAGCTAGAGCTATGAATTCTACTTCCATAGTGGAATGAGATATACAGGTTTGTTTCTTGGAACCCCAAGAAATTGCACCTCCACCAAGTGTAAATACCCAACCAGTTGTGGACAAGTTGTCCCCAAGATTGGATATCCAACTTGCATCTGTATATCCTTCTAATATCGAAGGAAATTTGGAGTAGTGAAGGCTTAGTCCTTTGGTTTTCTTGAGATAGCCTAGGACTCTTGCAATTGCCTTCCAGTGATCCACACTTGGATTACTTGTAAACCTACTAAGTTTACTTACCGCAAATGCTATATCAGGTCTAGTACACTGGGCAGCGTACATTAGACTCCCTATAGGCACTAACGTACTCCAATTGAGCCACCGCTCTTCCTTCATTCTTCTCTAGTTTTACACTATGATCGAATGGAGTATTGGCATCTTTAACCTTGAGATGGTTAAATTTGTTCAATACTTTCTCAACATAGTGGGCTTGCCCTAACGCAAAACCCCCACTATGTTTCTTTACTTTGATACCGAGTATGGTATCAACTTCTCCAAGATCTTTCATCTTGAAGGTTGATGATAGAAACCTCTTCGTTTCTTCTATCCTTTCATGCTATTACTTAGAATAAGCATGTCATCCACGTATAATTAAACAAAGATCACATATCCCTTACAAGTTTTGGAATACAAACACTTGTCTCCATTGTTATGTCTAAACCCATTAGACATGATGGCTTGATCAAATTTCTCATGCCATTGCTTAGGAGCTTGTTTCAATCCATATAAGGACTTTACAAGTCTACAAACTTTATGTTCATATTTTGGTAGGACAAACCCTTCAAGTTGTTCCATATAGACCTCCTCATTGAGGTCACCATTAAGGAGTGTCGTTTTGACATCCATTTGATGAACATACAAGTTGTGTATAGAAGCTAAAGCGAACAAAATTCTTATAGAAGTTGTTCTTGCAACAGGCGCATAGGTATCGAAATAATCGATACCCTCTTTTTTCCTAAACCCTTTAGCTACTAATCTAGCTTTAAAGGTTTGGATAGTGCTGTCAATATGGTATTTTCTCCTAAATACTCACTTACACCCAATTGGCTTAGACCCCGGTGGGAGGTCTACCAATTCCCAAGTGTTATTGGAAAGAATGGAATCCATCTCATCATTGATGGCTTCTTTCCAAAATGCACTATCTCTCGATTGCATAGCTTCTCTATAAGTCTTAGGATCATCCTCAACGAGAAGTACAATAAGAATTTTCCTAATGACTTCCTCTCTATTTCCTTCTACCATGTAGAATGAAATTCATTGAGAAGCTATCTCATCCACTACTAGACTTTTATGATTTTTAAGCCTTTGACTTCTTCTAGGTTCAAAGGGTTGCTTTACATCCTTTTGAGAATTCTCCTCTTAAGAATCAACTTTGGATGTAGAAGCTTGAGAATTGTTCTCATATAACAAATTCTCCTTTAGAGATGTTGAAGCTTGAGAATTGTTGTCACATAACATATTCTCAAAGAATTCAACTTCTCTAGATTCAATCACAATATTAGACTCTAAGTCTAATAGCCTATAAGCTTTACTATTGTTGGCATAACCAACAAAAGCACACTTTATGGCTCTTGAACCTAACTTTGTTCTATTAGGTTCGGTTTTCTTGCAATATGCAAGACACCCCCACACTTTGAAGTACTCTATGTTGGGTTTTCTTCCTTTCCATAACTCATATGGAGATATCTCATTTTTCTTCATCGGTATTCGATTAAGAATGTGACAAGCGATTAAAAGCGCTTCACCCCATAAGTTGAAGTTCAACTTAGAAAACACCAACATAGAATTTATCATCTCTAGATAAGTCCTATTTTTCCTTTCGGCAACACCATTGTGTTGTGGTGTATAAGGTGTAGTGCACTCATGAATTATACTATTTTCTTCACAAAATGTATTGAATTCATTAGAGAAGTACTCTCCTCCTCTATCACTTCTTAGCACCTTAATCTTTTTATTTAGTTGATTTTCAACTTCTAATTCATACAATTTAAAAGCATCAAAAGTTTCATCTTTATGCTTTAAAAGAAACACATAGGTATATCTACTAAAATCAGCTATGAAAGTAAGAAAATACCTTTTACCACCTCTAGTTAAAACACCATTTAATTCACAAAGATCACTATGAATTAAATCTAGTAAATTAGATGATCTTTCTACACTAGGAAATGGTTTCTTAATCATTTTTGCCTTAACACATGTTTCACATTTACCATAGTTTTTAATATTGCATGCAATCATACCACATTTTACTACTCTTTTTATGGTTGAAAAACCTATATGCGATAGTCTAAGATGCCACAAAAATAAAGAATCATACTCAACAATATAGGCGGAATTAGCATTTTTATTGATAACATTGAAAGTTACATCATTAATGCACAATTTAACCATTCCCTCACAAGAGTACCATTTGATTTCGTAAGTATAAGTTTACCGGACTCAAAAACGGCTTTAATGCCGGGCTTGCCAAGAAAATCACCACTTATCAAGTTTCTACTCATTTCGGGAACATAAAGTACATTCATTAATGTAACTTTCTTGCCAGAGGTGAAAAAGACTTCAATGGTACCTTTGCCAAATACCTTGGATTTTCCCTCATTGCCCATTTGAATCTCATGGTTGCCCTTTGACTCTTTAAAGGTCTTGAACAATGATTTGTCATAGGTGACATGGACGGTGGCACATGTATCATACCACCACCCTTTCACCTTGCCTTGGACCACATTCACCTCACTAAGGGTAGCAACTATGTTTTCCTCTTGAGTTGCGTTCACCTTAGGTCCTTGTTGGTCTTTTCTATGCCTACACTCTCTAGCATAGTGACCCTTTTTCCCACACACAAAGCAAGAACCTTTCTCGCCTTTAAACTTGTTTGGGTTGGTTTTTGGACCCAAAGGTTTCTCATTACCCTTTTTCCCTTTGTTTTTGGGATGTTTTGGTTGTGACACCGCATTTGATTTGGAAGTCTCTCCATTAGACCCCTCCACAAGTTTATCTCTACATATCGATTCCTCTTTGATTCGAATATGTTTTTGGATTTCCTCCAAAGAATAATCCTCATTTTTATGAAGGATTCTTTTCCTATAGCTCTTCCAAGTTGGTGGTAATTTAGCCACTATAGCACCAACTTGAAAGGCCTCGGGAAGCTCAATCTTTAACACTTTCAATTTGTTAACAATTATTTGGAATTCATGAATTTGAGGAAGAATAGGTTTATCACCAAAAAATTTGAAATCGAAGTATTGAGATATCAAAAACTTTTTGGTACCTTCCTCTTCCACCTTAAACTTTTTCTCAAGTGCATCCCATATCTCCTTGGCCAATGTGGTCTCGGTGTAGAGGTCATAGAGTCTATCGGATAGGGCATTAAGGATATGATCCCTACAAAGAAGGTTGTCCTCCTCCCCCTTCCTTCTCTTCTCCACCTCCTCAGGAGTGTCTTTGTCGGATGGCTCAGCTAGAGGTGCCAAGGATGACTCAAGGATGTAGGCTATCTTGAGTGTTGTCAAAAGGAATTTCACCTTGTCTTGCCACCTAGTGAAATTGGATCCATCAAACCTATCCAACCTCACTAGGTCTTGGTTCATGATTTTGATGGTCTCACCTTCCATTGAAACAAACAAGGGATAAGCTTTTGAATGTTAGGAAAATATGTATTTTGCCTCAATGGAAATAATAATAAATTACAACTCTATGCAATATATTACAAATAAATAATGATTGATTAAAAAGAGTTACAACTCTATAACTGAAAATTACAAATAAACAAAGAAAATGAAGAAGATGAAGGAGAAGAGAATAGTAAAATACAACTCTAAGCAAAAGGTTACAAATAAAGTAAAGTGTTTGAAACAAAAGAAAATATTACAACTCTTGAACAAGAAATACAAGTAAATAGAGAAGAACAAAATAAAGATGAAAAGAAATAGAATGAAAGAAAGGAACAAGATACAAAAGATAAACAACTCTCACTCACACTACCAAAGTGAAGAGTGTTGGGGATCACCAACTTGAACAATGTTTGAAACCTTTGTCCAAAAGCTTATTTCCCCCTAACTCAAGCACTAAGGGATCTTTCACAGATTATAGGAAATGCTTTATGGAATTATCAAGCCTCAAGGTGTTTCCAGCCAAGTGCTCTAATGGATAGAAATGTTGTGTCTTACAAGTGAGCATTAGGCTCCTATTTATAGAGTTTTGAGACACCCTTTGAATTTCAAATTCCACCAACCCCCATGGCTGTTACCAATGATTAATTGGATGTTTTATGGAATTAAAATGGAGATTTGGGAGTTACTTGGCTGTTGGAAACATTCAAATTTGGATAAAAACCGAATTTGTATGAAGCTGTCAGCCACTAGGGCCGCGGCGCTTGTTTCAAGCGCCGCAGCCCTTGGTCATTTTCAGCAACCAATTTTTTAGTTTTTTTCCAAAACGTTCCAATTTATTCCCACTTGATTTTGTAACTTCCATACACAATATGGGAGTTAAAATCACATCTCTATCAGCCATTTCTCATATGGCTTTAAGAAATTCATCTCAATATTGTGTAACAACAAATCTACACAATAATGGGTGATATTTAGGAGTTACAAATTTGTGATTAATTTGTAACACCAAATATGTTACATGTTTGGATATTTCACATATATCCAAATAATGTAACTCTCTATTATATGTTACAATATGTGACACTCTATGTCACATTTATTTAATCTAAAACATTATATTATAAAATAATATAATATTACATTTTATTATAAAATAATATAACAGCCATTACTATTCTTTGCACAAACGGAGTGCCTCTTCTCCAGTCATATTCAATGTGGGATGTCCGGCTCCCCACTAGTTGCTGGACGACCTGATTCAACGCATCGAGTTGGGCCTGTACATTGTCTGGTACTATTGGGCCGACTGGTGCTGGAGGGGCATACTTGTTGTGTCTTTATCTTCTATCATTGAGAACATCTCTCAAATCCTCATCCCTACGCCTTTGTTCGCTCACGCCCAGTCGATCAAAGACGTTGGGCTGTCTAGGCTACCCCCCAACATTATGGCTCGTTGGCCGGTTCTCTCTTGGTGGAGGGTTCTGTTCTCCACCCCTCTCTCCCTGCCGTCGACCAGCATTTTCTCTGCTAGAATCCACCTCATTATAGTCATGGCCATCCCTAAAGTGTGACTGACTACGATGCGACTTGTTGTTCGCATTGTTTCCCCCTCCTCTTGCTGGCATGTCTCAACCGACAGGGGGAGGCCTGCGTTGGTCGGTGGGTCCTCGAGCATTATTATGTCAAGGAGGACCCCTGATCGCAGAGCCTGATTCAACTTGTCTTCTGCTTGCAGAAGTACATTGTCGTCTGCTCAGTGGGTTTGGCTCCTCAGCAGTTTGGCATCTAGGACTTCAGGGAGGCTGCCCAGCCCTATTCTGCCTTTGCTGCTAGGGATTATCTCGACCAGCGCGAGAGGGTGGTTGCTACTCAGGATCCCAAAATGGCCTATCCTGGTTAGTAGTAGGGGGTTGTTCCAGTCTCTGAGGGTTTGCCAGTTGAGGTGGAGTGTAGTGATGTTGAGGATGATCTTAATGTAGGCCTTGCTGCGGTGGCGTATTAGGTGGTTGATCTGTTCGGGAAGCCGGTGCAGGCTATCCTCGGGCCAATTGAATGGCTGCTTCTAGAGCGGCAGTGGAATCCCTCTGCTGGCGGCCCATGTCGGCCTGTCGTTCATTCAATTCTTGGCATTGCCTATCAATCTCTCTCTGCTGCAACGCCATCGTTTCAGCCACATTTTCTTGATTAGCCCTCAAATTGTCTAACTCCTCCTGCAACACAATCAGAGTCACCCTCAAGGTCTCAGAATCCATTTCCTCCTCCTCCAAATCCACTTGTGGCTCATCTTTAGCCACATTTTGTGGATGAAGCTGGGTTGGTGCAGTACCAGAGGTTTGTCCAGTCTTTCTAGCTATTTTCGTCATTTGATTTTCTTGGAGGTCTTAAGTTCAGCTCTCAATGAAAGCACCAAAATGTTGGCCCTTGATTTGATCAACGACACGGAGTCAAGTAAAACAATAAAAACAAGATGAAATCAAGACAAATAATAAACGACACCAAAGATTTATAGTGGTTTGGCCCCAGAAAATGGTAATAACCTACGTCCACTTAGTGTTCTTATTGATGTAGAATCCCAAACATTGTGATCAATGAACTATGGTTCACGAGTTTCACAAGCCTCGGGTTGAATATAATTTTGGTCAATAAAAACACTATAATTCTCTCTCAGAATTCCAAAGTTCAAAAAAGTCCCCTCTCTTGAGCCCTTTAATTCTTATGTATAGGATAAAGGAGTTCTACATGGGCTGATGGGCCTTAATTATATTTAATACAGGTGTATCTAAATAATAATGGAAATCACAATTATTACATAAATGTGAAATTACATATCTGAAATACTGCGACCAGACTGGTCGCCCATGAGTTTGCTGAGTGAACTCTCTTCTGGTCGATGGTCGAACAGATCTTACTCACTTAAACAACCACGTGTATCCTATGTGCTTGTTAATTCTGCCACGTCAACAGGTAAATCTTTTTTGGGTAAACAGAGCAGTTTGACTCGGTCCTCCAGACCATTGGCCTCCTTCATGCTAGCCTCCAAATCTTCTTGCAGCTTAGCTGCCTCCTTATAGTTGGTCTCGGAGGCTTCCTTGAATTTTTCCTTAGCCGCAATAGCCTTAGCCAGATCTTCTTGGCTTTTCTTCAGCTCTTCGGATAAAACAACAGCTTTGTGTTTAGCTGCCTTAACCTTGGCCTCCCATGCCTTGATCTCCTCGGCATGCTTTAAATCAACCTCCTCAGCGCGGCGCGTTGTTCATGGTCATAATACCCTGTGAACAATGGAAAAATGAAGGTGTAAGAACTAACAATACAAAACAAACTTACACTGAGGACTTCATTGAACCCACAAGCAAGGACCTGGCTAGGTTTCAGCGAAGGGAGACAGGAAAAGGCCTCCTGGCTGCGGCGGTGTTTGGATAGTTTCTTGTAGAGTCCAAGAACTTTACTTAGCTAGTTAGACAGTAGTATAATAGTAATTGTAGTAGTATTTTTATGACTGTGGACTTTGGTTCAGACTGAGATTTATTTGGACACTCATAGTAACACTTGTAGATTTTCTAAGTTTAGCCTATAGTATAAGAATATTAATTTTAACCTGAGGTTTGATTAATATGACTGATATTGATGGTAATATTCATTATATTATAAGGTTTAGATAGACCCAATAAGAAAGTAACACTTGTCATGTGTATGTTTAATGATAATTAAGTATTTTTGAGGAATAAGTTTATTAAGAGTAATATTTGAATATCCTAGGGTCTGTCAGCAACTTTGAAAATGTTGGAGGAGTTAGTCAAGGCTGTTTACTCAATTCAAATTAAGCTAAAATTGTGTAATTTCGTGTTTAAATATTCAGCGTATGCCGATATATCGCAGCTATAGGGGGCGATATATCGCAGTACGTGGATACGAAAAACACGTAACATTGCACGAGCACCTCGACGAGCCTCGGGCATGCTGGCCTAGGCGATATATCGCCTACAGGGGGCGATATATCGGCCCCTTCAGTGCATTTTGAAAGTTTTTGAAAACGTTCTCATTTTAAATCTTTAACCTCTTGATAAGTCCAACATCTTTCTGAACGAGTCTTCAGCCTCTGCTGAACGATAATTCAAATATTTTTCACTTAAAAAGCCATTATTTTTATTCAAGTTAAATGAAGATCTTTTCATTCTTGAACTCTATAAATATGACCTAGTACCCAGCCATTTATTCATTCATCAAGCTAAGTTCAGAGGCTGCAAGTTGCTAGGTTATTGTGAGAGTGTAAACACTTGGGTTGGGAATTATAAGCTTACCAAACACTTAGGAAGTAAGGTTTATAGCACATTTCGGTTCAAGGTTTAGATTGGCTATAGAAGCATTCAAGGTATTCCACACTCTAGTTCATTTGGTATTATTTTTCTTTAAGTTCTTATAGTTTTCTACTCAGCATCCTAACCTTATTCTTTATTCTTGGATAGGAAATCTAAGTTCTTGAACATAAGGTTTTTGGTAAGTATATTCTTGATGGTATAGTTCTTTCATCACTTTCATCTCATTCTCTTTAGTATACTCACCCTTCCATTTATGGTTTTTAGGAGTGTTCCAAAGTCCCAAATCTGTTCTCATATCCCGGTACTTTTGGTAAGGAAAATAGGATAGGATTCTATATGTTATGTTATGTGTTATTTTATAATATATGTGTTATGATTAACCTATGATTTATGTGATGTTATGTTTGTTTGTAGACTTGGGCATATGACCTGTATAACTAACAAGCCCCAATAAATTTATGGGCATATGACTTGCTTAGCTAGCAAGCCCCACAAATCTAATGGGCATATGACTTGTTTGTTTATGGGACCCCAAGTAATAATGGCCATTATAGTATGTATGTGACATATGTTTATGATATGTTTTATGTTACATTATGAATTTTATGTATATGGTTTATGTGTTAGATTTTCCTTGCTGGGCATTAGGCTCACTCCTTTTATGTTTATATGTGCAGGAAAATAGCTTTGGTGGCAGGAAAGGTTCTTGGTAGTTTGGGCATGTGTATTGAGGCGGAATGGAATCGAAGGGTCGAGAGTTCGATTCGAGGATGAAGTTTCTTTACTTATGGTTTATATGTATTTTTCCGCATTTTACTATGTAATCAATTATGTTATGTTTTTCTTTTAAAACGATGGGATCCCATATCCTACTTAAAGTTTTATATAGTTTAACATTTGTTTTTACAAGTTTTTAATGAAGTAATGATTATTTCACTTGTAAGTTTTATTAAAGATTAGTGTCTATGTATAGTTGTCGTTAATGGTCCAAAGTCTAGAGTAGTTAGGTCATTACATTTCTGCAGTTTATCGTTTGTTAAGCTATAAGCATTGCTCAGCAATTCTACTACCAAAGATCCCCCCGTCTAGTCGGTGGAAGGCCCAGCGCGAGGAGGAGGGGGAGGTGTAGTTGTTCTAGAAGGAATAGGAGCTGGAGGGTCTTCTAGTCGAGCCATTTTTCTTGAAGGTTCCCCACTAGCTTCTCTAGAATTTTTTCCGCTCGACTTCTTCGTGCTCGCTGGTGTGCCTCCAAAGGCATAGATGTTGAATGCGTCGTCAGATTGTACGACTACAAAAACAAAAACAAAATGAGCAGATATGTTAAGAAATAGTTTTGCATGATAAGGAAACAAACTAAAAAGAAATTTTAAGTAGTATACCTGGACTACAATTATTGGTCACTAAATTATTTAAAGAACTACTACTACACACACTATCTGCCTCGAAGAAGTCCAAGCTAAAACTACTGGTCATAAATTTAAAGTTGTCGTCCCTATCAAATTAATGATAAGGGATGAGTAGTTTATCTAAGAGTGAGAAATCTATACCATTCTCGTCAGAGGATTCAAGTATAGGACTAGCATATTCTGGTAGTTTTTGTTTTCCCTCCCATGTTGGGAAGGGGTACTGGCTGGTCAAGTATTGGGGTTGGGCTCTCGAATGGTCACTCCTGTTGGTTGATGCCTTTGGGGCTATGACACATCTTGCTGCTGCTCGGGGTTTTCTTGTGCTTCAATGTCGTCTCCAGTGGCACTCCCCGCAGTTGATTCCCCCACTTCCTAGTGAGGTTCTAAAAGGCCGACTAGCCTCAAGTTGCTCTCTGCGACCAACTCTTTGACACTCTTTTCTATGTTCGTCATGCTGGCTAAGGTTGTGGCTCTTATCTCCATTTCTAGAGTGGGGTCTGGTCAATACCATGGACCTAAATACAACGCAAGCTAATTAAGAATAAGGGAAAAATGCAAAGCGACTAGATAAATTTCGAACGAAGATTAAAAAGTTTACCTCCTCGTCCGAAGGCCATGTTGTCTGCGACCAAGTCGATCGTAAGGAAGTACTCTTGGAAGTACTTTCCTACGTTGGACTTGTAGGTTATGTCACTCAAGAATATGCGAGCGGATTCTTGGTGGTAGAAATGGAAAAACCCCGTGTTGTTCTAATTGGGGTTGGATTTGAGATCGAACAGGTAGTTGATCTCATGAGGGGTAGGCACAGGCCATTTTTTGTGGTTGTATAGGATATAGAGTGTTGAAAGTACTCTATATCCATTGGGAGTTATTTGGAAAGGGAAGACCTCGAAATAATTGGCCACCCCCCAGAAAAAGTCGTGCAAGGGAAAGATTGCCCCCGCTTCTATATGATACCTCGACTAGGCGTTGTAGGCGCCTCCAGGCACGTTTTCCCTCTAGTCGGGTGTAGGTTCGTATAAAGTAATCCCAAGAAGCCCATACTTCTTGGAATACTTGGCCACCATCCTGGTCAATATGACGCTTGGAGGGGCAATGTACTAGGCTACCTCTGCTCGAGGGCCATCACGTGGACGAGCTTTGGGCTGAATATCTGGTGGTGAAAAATTTAAGGGTTGAGGATCATTTGAAGGACCCTCGGTATTGGCTGTAGGCTGGCTGGTAGGAGAGGTTGTAGGCTGGCTTGTAGGAGAGTTTGTGGGTTTTGTTTTTCTATGAGTGATGTGTTTGACACGACCCATATTTGGTTGGTTCTGTGAAGGAATGTGAGAAGGACAGGTCGTAGGGTTTGGGTGTGGGGCCGGAGGCTCTGAAAAAGGTAGAGAAGGCTGTTCTTGATCCTCGAACAACAAAATGAGAATATCGTTGTCTATTGATCTCTCACCTCCCTAGGGATCATGCATGAATATCTGAGAAAAACAAAGGGGAAGGGAGAATATACGACCAATTGATTAAAGAAAAAGAAAAGCAAGGATAACACTGCTTGTGTATAAAAATTCAGCTTTTATACAACCAGCATCATCCTAATAAAAACACAACAAACATGCGAGCAGGGTGGACAAACGAATCAAAAAGTGAATTATAAAAGTTTTTTCAGAAAGACGTTTCAACTTCGAAAACAGACGGGAAAAACCAAGTTTTTCCGAAATACCCAAAATTGAATTTTCACTTCAATTTTGGACCCGAAATCAGTGTAAATACACCTCAAACATTGTTTTATGCACAATGTTGCCTACAATACCAATTTTTATCCTAATGTTCCTATGTATTTTTGCCTAAACCCGATTACCCAAAAATTTCTCAAGAACAGTATAAACCCACTAGTTATAACATTTAAATCAGAGGCAAAAATACATGAAATCTACTGTAAAAGTAAGAGGATGGGATTGAAAACTTAATTGGAATATGGATTTTAGAAGAAATCACGAAATTTTGCTCAGAGTTGCTCGAAGACGTCTCGGATCACACTGAAATGTCTGAGGTTCTTGGAGATTTTTTCTGGGTGTTCTTGAAGAGAGAGAGTGATCGTGTAAAAATGGAATAAAGGAAGGAGAATGGTATTTATATCGACCAAGGGTATTTGTTATGTAATGATGAGATTTGAGGATTTTTTCATGAGAAATAGCAATAATCGTCGAGTAATTTCTGGGAGATGGTAAATGTCATGATTACTTGCCTTTTCGAGAAAGTAAGTACAGCTGGATGTGACAGGTCAGCTGAATATATGGTCGAGTAAGTTTATTAAATGCTGATCGCATTAAAATAAACTTGGGGGACAAATGTTTACCCAAACTATTTACGTGATGACGTGGCACGATTGGGCGTACGTGGATAGCATATGAGATCCACGACCAAGAGATCAAGAAAAATTTGAGTTGACTAATAGGCGTGAGAGATATGGTGAGTAACAGGGAAGCTAATGTGATGACATGTGTAACCAAATCTGCTCATAGGAACAAAGCTAGAATTCAAATAAGTTATGAGTCGGATATCTCTAGGATATTTGTTTCTTTTTATATGTAAATATCATTATTTTTGTTATTATTCAAATACGCTCGTAACAAAAATTGAACATGGCCCATAGGCCCATATGTACATCCTTGAGCCTATAAATAGGACTCATGGGATTCATTGAGGAAGAAAAAAAAGGATTTTTTTGTATTCAGAGGGAATCATTTGTAATCAAGAGAAAACTATATTGTTTTTATCCACGAAACTTGTACTCATCTTCAACCTTGTGAAACTTGTGAACCCTAGTTCATTGATCACAGATTTTGAAGTTTTACATTAATAAGAACACAAAGTGGACGTATGTCATTACCATTCCTTGGGGCTGAACCACTATAAATATTGGTGTCATTTACCTTCTTGAGTTAAATTCATCTTATTTTTATCATTTTCAGTGACTCTGTGTCGTTGACCAAATCGCTAGACAACACACCATATCTTTATATATAAAAAGTGTATATCTAACAAATTCTTGATTTAACATTGTATATTTTAAAAAAATAATTTTTTTATTTAATAATGTTTTGGATTAATTTTTTTTGTACATTATTCTTGTATAATATATGATTGTTTATTTATTGAAAATTTATATGACAATTAAAAAATATAATAAAAATAAATTAATACATTTTCTAAAAAAAACTAAGTAAATGTGTATTTTACATTGCTTTTACCTAGTATCTCTATATATAAAAAGTGTGTAGATAATAGAAATATTTTGTTTTAACTGTTTCTTTTGTTAACTTTAACATAATATTCTAAATATTTAACGGAATATACTTTTAAAATAAATTCAAAAAATATATATTTATTAATTATACTAATATAAATTCAAATATTATAAAATATCATTATTATAACTAGATACTTATTAATTATATTAATATAAGTTTAAATGTTATAAAATGTTATTATTACAATTAGATATTTATTAATTATATTAATATAAATTTAAATGTTATAAAATATCATTATAATAATAATATTTAATATTTAATACTAGACTAGATATTTATTAATTATAATAATATATGTTGACGCCGTTTTTCGTCAACTTAAAATGTAGAGCACGTAAACAGCAAATACTATGGCAAGAATAACACAGTAAAACAATGAGAGTTTTTTACGTGGTTCAGCAGTTAACTCTGCCTAGTCCACGAGCCTTTGTTATTAAGACTTAGGAAATTTCTGGAAATTCTTCAGGGATGAATTCTCCAGAGATTCTCTCAAGATCACAAAATTTCGGGCCCTTTACAAAGGTACATGACCTCTCTATTTATAGAGGAGATCTCAGAATACAACCCCACACGTTTCAGAAAGTTATTCTATTCATTAATAAATTTAATTACTTTAAAGTTTGTAACTCCTATATACAAGGAAACGTCCCCTGAAGACCAGGGGCGTATACCTGACTAGTTAATATCCTTTATTGTAGGGAAGTTACAACAATAAATATCTCTTGAATACATGGACTGCGTCTCCTCAAGTGACTCACTAAGCCGTTCGAGATCAGCAATCAGCATCATGCCAGTCTAGGTCTCTGAGTAAATTACGAGTTGTATTACATTCCCCAAGACCAGCTCGAAGTGGGTAAATACCACCGAGGCCGCCTTATTCCGGGCTCACACCCATGCCAAGCTCGAACCACTTGATCCGAGGCTACCCGGCAATGGACATACTTCGATGTTCTGTCTTTCGAGCTTATAGGGACTTCGAGGCTACCTATCTTCGAGGTTGCCACCTGCTTTGAAGATTTGGCGTCTAGATTATGAACATGTATTTTAGCTATCGCGAGCTCACACCTGACAAATCTAGCTTTCGAGGTCACAACCTCAAGCCTCGAAATCTAGGTGTAACATTTTGCCCCCTCAAAAGTATTAGTTCGAATCCTATGAGAAGGAAACTTTTGAACTACTTTCTTCAAGAACCGCACCGTCACACATACGCGAGTATGGACACACGTCAGTTGAGTATTGCTTATTCAAGGTACTTGAGTACCTTGGAAACCTGCCCACGATTGTTCGCCTGCCACCTTTACAGTACCATCATGTCACTTATCCCTGACCGTCGGATTTGGCACGGAATTTGGCCAATGGCCTAGATTGGTTCAACTTTCAACATCGCCATGGGCCTATAAATAAGCTTACGGTCGTCTTCTTCATTCTTCCCTTACAAAAAAATTTTTTTAGAGAGAAAATACCAGAGCCATTCTTGTCTGATTCTTGCATGTTCTCCAAGTCGAGAAGACAAAACACGATTGGACTTTTTGAATTGGTGAGACCGTACTTGCAACCGCTAGTTCAGTCATCCATTTCTCTGTTCCCACCGATTACATTGTGTAAGTATCCGATCTTGGTTTTATGTATTTTTTCCTCTTTTACGTGTGTTTCTACCTCTATTGCATCTTAGTCACTGGAACCGTGTTGGTTCATTCTTTAGTTTAATGCACTAGGATGCTTTGATCGATAGATATTAGGTTTAGGTTTCCACATTACTGGTTCTAAATCCAGTTCATATGTAGGAAGACCCAAATATGGTCTTTTTTCTGGGTTTTCAAAATTCGGAAGACGTATCTTGCACACCAAGATATTGGGTACAAAATCTGGGTTTTAAAGAATGCACGATTCCCAAGAATACCACTTTTGAATAACCGCCACCTTTTTTCCCTGATATTTCGGGATTTTCAAAAATTAAATCCACTTTCCTCCCTTTCTCGTGAAATACACGTCATGACACTAATCGGGTCCCCATGATCAAGCTCATCTCGTATCCAAGTATTTTCGATCTTGAACCACCAAGATCGTTATTCTTGATTCCTTCCATGCATAGCCCTCACCATTTTTTCTTTCTTGCTAGATGTCACAGAATCTGGAAAGACGGTGGGGGTCGTTGCTTGCCATCCCGTATTCGCCAAAAACTCCAAGCCCGGAGTCGTTGTTTACCCGGAACCAGCATCTGATTCGTGAACACGAGCTAGCTCGTGAACAAGAAGAAACCCGAGCTCACTACCGACGTTAAATCGTCGAGGTCATAGAAAAGAAGAGAAAAATCCTCCGAGAGGCTCTTTATCCAGATTTTGACTCTGAGCCTAGACCGATCCCCCTTGATCCTAGGCTGAAAGTGACAGTCGCGTACAAGCCGGGAGATCTTCGATTCTCACTGATGGGGGAACCCTCCACTTCGCAGCCGAGGAGGGAATTCTTTGAGGCCGAACACTACTGGAACTCGGTCACGTCGCTGGGACAAATATCTGATATTCTGGCCCTTCACGGCTTAGGGTTGTCGGGCTCGCTTAGGTGCCGAGCTTCGACTGCCCATGAGCGGAGCTGTCGTGCTCCGGGGGATGGAAACCCTGACAGCAGGCTGAGGTATGCGGCTTGGAGCCAGGAGCATATGAAGGCGGGAGATGTCCTTCCCTTGAAGTCCTTCTTTAAAGGCTTCTTGGACTATGTTGGGCAGGCTCCCTTCCAACTCAATACCAATTCTTATAGGGTTTTTTCTGCCCTAAGGTCGCTTTACCATGAGCTGAAGTGGGAAGGGCCTTCGCTTGTAGAGATCTTATATCTCTTTTGTTTGAAAAGTAATCCCTCCCGAGCTTGGGGAGGAGATGGCTTCTACTATCTCTTGAGCTATCCCAAGGAGAAGAAGATGTTCGAGGATCTTCCTAATCATCCTCCTGACTTCAAGAAGGCCTTCTTCTGGACAGATGGCCTAGCCCCGTCTCGATACTACTCATTCAGACGGATTCGTAAGTACCTCAACCTCCTTCTTTTTTGTGCTCGAACTTTGTTTTTGGGCCCGTGCTTAGTTGAAATGCGTTTGATTTTCCAGCCAACTATCATCGCTCTGCTCCTACTAATGAGATGAAGGAGCATAGAGAGACTCTGCTCCAACTCCCTTACGGCAGGAGATCCATCTCTTATCTCCTGCACGAAGACAAGCTCCGGGCATGCGGGCTCTTAGGGGAAGATCAGTCTACATCGGGTTGGTCCAATAAGAAATACACCCGATGGGAGCTCGTTCCTTTACCAACCGGCAACCTCCCCCCGAGAAGAGATGCGAGGCCCCCATCTCTAGCCCGCCATAGGAGTCCACAATCGGGGAATGAGGCCAACGATGAGGCCTCGAGCTCGGGCTCCGATGAGCAAGGTACAGTCATCCTTAGCTCGAATATGTGGTCTCCCTCACTGCTAAAACATAAACCCGATAGGTTAGTATTGTGTAAGGATGATAGGGACCATTTCTATGTATGGTCTTGGGTAGACGATAAGGTTCATAGGTTTGATAGCTGGCTCGGGAAATACAACACCATGTATATCTTGAATGAGGTGTGGGATGGAGTAGCCATTCAGTATGGAACTAATGACTATAGGGACCTTTCGAGATTGACTTCCACCTATAGGGAAGGTACTCCCCCAGCCTCCTCTGAAGATAGAGGGATTTCTTGGTCGCCGAGCACGAGCTTGGGGGAGAGTTCCAGTTAGGTTTTTCTTTACTTGTTCTTTATTCTTTGTCTATTAGCGCCATGCTAAATCTTAATTGCAATTGTGCAGGTGCCATGGATTCCGACCTTGATGTCGTGCTCGCTAGTGGCGAGGGGGCTAAAAAAAGTAAGCGCCCGAGAGGCTCGCGGAGGTCGGACCAACCCTCCAAAATCCTCAAGCACACTGAGAAGACTCCACCAACTCCGACTACTGCGAGCACAGCCGAGGACCCAACTGCCCAGGTCGACGCATCCATCTCGGCCGCTTCTTCCATGCTTCCCTCGGTCACAATCCACCCAGTACTCGGCCCACCCCCGAAGAAGCCCTCAACTTCCAAGTCACATATGCTATCGATCCAAACTCATGTTGATGAGTTCGTGATTGACAATTCTGCTGGGGCCCACGGAGTTGTACTCGGCTCGGATATCCTGTCTCAGGTGGGCTAGAGCCTTGGGGGTTTTGACGCTGAGCTCGGGACTGCAATACTCTTTATGATAAGAGTATTGAGCTTACTGCCACGGTAAATTTTCACAACTTACTTTTAATTGTTTATGTGCCTTAGCATATGTTATAATTCAATCTCTTTGTGTGTCAGGCTCTTGTTGTCTCAGCTCAGCTTAATTATAAGCTGACCAACGAGGTGCATTCGAGCCTGTCTTTAGCCCAAGAGTCGAAGGATCTTCAGCTTAAGATGGCTGATGAGCTCAAGGCTGCGAGGACAGAGGTCAAGGCTAAGACAGCCGAGCTTGAAAAGGCGAATGCTCGGCTTGCGAAGCTGGAGAAGGCCAATGCCAAGCTTGAGGAAGAAAAGGCCGCCACTTTTGAGATAATAGAGAATGAAAAGGCTCATCTCCTTGCCGAGTTTAAAGAGAAGAAGGACAAGGCGGTCGATTTAGCCATGTATAGGATCTGGGCCAGCATCGCCGACCTCGACACCATTTTCCTAGGCTCTTTCGAGGCAGGATTCGTGGCCAAATGGCATGCTCAGCTTGAAGCAGAGGAGGCTGTTCGGGAGGCTCAGAAGGGTAGTCATGCTATTCGTCCTAGAGAGTCTGGTGCCACTGATGCTGAGAAGGCTAAGGAGACTGCTCCTTCATAAATCTTACCTCGGGGCTGTGTCCCTTTATTTTTGTAATTGTTTTAATTTATGCCCGTAGGGCTGATACAATTTCTCTTTCTTTTTGAGTTTCTTTTAATATATATGCTTTACATTTCTCGGTTTGAAATATTTTGCACATTTTATATTAAAGAGTCTCATATGCTTATTTAATCACACAAACATAGTTTGGATTTAAGCTCGAGGTTCAATGCATTCATGCACAGTTTGCTCGAATTATCCGCTTCCGATCTCGTTATTTGTCAAGGTTGGATATTACTTTAACCATGCACCCGAAAGTACTTGTATGGTGTGTAATGCAAATGGTTTAGTTATATCTTGCTTTTTAGTTACTTTTTCTCGTCCTCGGTTATCTCTCCGAGGTTATGAGGTCGAAACTATTGTTTTGCAAGATACTCCAGCCTCAGTCTCGGCTTATCCAAAGTGGGTTATGCTCCAACTTACTGCCGAATAGTTTTAGTTGGTTTGTTCCAAACCTATTAAGGTTGTGTTAGGTTTGTAATCCATACACTTACATTTTAATCTAGTTTGGTTATATCCAAACTGCCTTAGCTCGCGTATTTGGTTATGTCCAAACACTTGTATGTTTTTTTTATGTTTGATAGCTTGGTTACATCCAAACTATCTTAGCTCGCGCATTTGGTTATATCCAAACACTTGCATGTATTTCGTATATGTTATTTTATTTTTCAAGCTGATGGTATATATACCAATAATGCCCCATTAATATCCTATGAATGTGACCATAGGTTATTAAATTAAGAGAGATTGCAAAAAAAAAAAAAAAAGCATATTAAACGAAATAAATCTTTATTTGACAAAATCCAAAAATAGACAAAACAGTACAGATAAACAAGCATGGTTACAGGCAACATCCTTCCTATACTATTGATAGTAAGGTCGAAGGTGTTCGCCATTCCATGCTCGCGGCACTAGACTTCCATCCAATCTCGCCAACTTGTAAACACCGGGTCGAATGATTGACTCTATCTGGTAGGGTCCTTCCCAATTTGGCCCCTAGAACGCCAGCTGCTAGATCTTGCATTGCCAAGAATGCACGCCTTAGCACTAAATCTCCCACACCGAATTTTCGATCCCGAACCCTTTTGTTGAAGTACCTGGTAACTCGCTGTTGGTATGCAGCATTTTTTAGCTGAGCTTCGTTCCTTCTTTCTTCGATCAGGTCAAGAGTTTCTTCGAGCTGAGTGTGGTTCGAGGCTTGATCGTAAGCGAGGGCTCGAATTGTGGGAATTTCGACCTCAACTGGCAACATAGCCTCGCAACCGTACGCCAGAGAGAACGGGGTATGTCCTGTCGATATTCGGGTCGTAGTCCTGTATTCCCATAGGACTTGGGGCAATTCTTTGGGCCATCTTCCTTTTGCTTCTTCCAACTTTTTCTTTAGCGAACTCTTTAGAGTTTTGTTTACAGCTTCGACCTGGCCATTCGCCTGGGGATGGGCCACTGACGAAAAACTCTTTATTATTCCATTTTTTTTTCGCAAAAGTTGGTAAACAAATCGCTATCAAACTGGGTTCCGTTGTCGGATACAATTTTCCTCGGCATCCCATATCGACATATGATGTTCTTCACTACAAAGTCAAGGACTTTTTTGAAGGTTATAGTTGTTAACTGTTCAGCTTCTGTCCACTTCGTGAAGTAATCTATGGCGACTATCGCATACTTCACTCTGCCTTTGCCAGTTGGGAGAGAGCCTATGAGGTCGATTCCCCATACCGCAAATGGCCATGGGGAGGTCATCATAGTCAGCTCGGACGGTGGAGCTCGAGGAATTGTGGCGAATCGCTGGCACTTATCACACTTCTTTACGTACTCAAAAGAATATGATTTGATGGTAGGCCAGAAATAACCTTGGCGTATGATTTTCTTGGACAAGCTATGCCCCCCAGTATGGTCTCCACAGAACCCTTCATGAATTTCTTCAATGATTTTCTTAGCTTCAGGTGGAGTCACACACCGAAGTAATGGCATGGAATATCCTCTTCTATACAGCCTTCCATCCATAATGGTGTAACGGGGGATTTGATACATCAACTTTCGAGCCTGGTTTCGATCTTTCGGAAGGACGCCGGTCTCGAGATATTCGACTATCAGAGTCATCCAGGTAGGCTCGGAATCAATCATACACACGTCTTCCTGCTCTGGCTCGTTAATACTAGGTGCCGAGAGATGTTCAATTGGCACGACATTTAGCTCATCATTCTCGGTGGAAGTAGCGAGCCGAGCTAAGGCATTCGCATTCGAGTTTTGTTCTCGGGGGACCTGTTCTATCGCATAGAAATCGAAGTGTTCCAATGCTAATTTTGCCTTTTCTAAGTAGGCTTCCATTCTTGTACCACGAGCCTAGTATTCTCCCAAAATTTGGTTGACCACTAGTTGGGAGTCGCTGTAGCAATGTATTGCTTTAGCATTGAGCTCCTTGGCTATACAAAGTCCTGCCAGTAAAGCCTCGTATTCGACCTCATTATTTGATGCATAGAAGTCAAATCTCAAGGCAGAATGAAATTTGCTTCCTGCAGGAGTGATCAAAATTACTCCTGCCCCCGATCCATTCTCATTAGATGACCCATCAACGTAAAGTTTCCACAGCTCGTGGGCCGGGGTTATAACTTCATCGTTGGTCATACCTGTACATTCCACTATGAAGTCTGCCAAGGCTTGTGCCCTAATGGTCATCCTTGGATGATAGGTGATCTCGTATTGCCCGAGTTCAACTGCCCATTTAAGAAGTCGACCTGAAGCTTCTGACTTAGACAAGACTTGTCTTAGTGGTTGATTAGTTAGTACATGGATGGGGTGCGCTTGAAAGTAGGGTCGAAGTTTCTGAGATGAGTGAATTAAGCTGAGAGCTAGCTTTTCCATCAAGGGATATCTCGACTCTGCCCCCAGTAACCTTTTACTGACGTAATATACGGGCCTTTGCACCTTTTCTTCCTCTCGTACGAGCACTGCACTTATGGCATGCTCGGTAGTGGCAAGATATAAGTACAACAATTCTCCCGTAATAGGTTTTGATAAGATAGGGGGTTCTACGAGGTGTTTCTTGAGCTCCTGGAAGGCCAGCTCGCATTCTTGCATCCATTCAAATTTCTTGCCTCCCCTCAACAGATTGAAAAACGGAAGACAGCGGTCTGTAGATTTCAAGATAAACCTACTTAGTGCCGCCATTCTGCCGGTCAAACTCTGGACATCTTTGTGTTTCCGAGGTGAGGGCATATCGATCAGGGCCTGGATCTTGTCTGGATTAGCTTCTATCCCTCGAGCATTTACAATGAAACCCAGGAATTTTCCTGAAGATACTCCAAAGGAGCATTTCTGAGGGTTAAGCTTCATGTTATATTTCCGGAGCACGGCAAAGCATTCTTCGAGATCATCAACATGGTTATCGTTAAGTTGAGACTTGACTAACATGTCGTCAACATAAACTTCCATGTTGTTCCCTATTTGCTCTGAGAACATCATGTTCACGAGCCCCTGGTATGTGGCTCCAGCCTTTTTGAGCCCGAATGGCATGGCATTATAACAATATAACCCTTTATCTGTTATGAAGCTCGTATGTTCCTGGTCGGGGGCATGCATGGCAATCTGGTTATATCTAGAATAGGCATCCATGAATGACATTAGTCCATGCCCTGCCGTGGCATCCACGAGTTGGTCAATCCGTGGTAAAGGAAAGCAGTCCTTTGGACAGGCCTTGTTGAGGTTCAAGTAGTCAATGCAAGTTCGCCATGTCCCATTAGGCTTCGGGACCAGTACCAGATTGGCTACCCAATCGGGGTAAAAAGCATCCCTAATGAATCGGTTTGCTTTTAACCTATCGACTTCCTCTTTTAGTGCCTTTTTTCTATCATCGTCCAGTGTCTTCACTTTTGTTGCTTCGGTGGGAAGCTTTTATCGATATTTTGCGTGTGGCTCACTATATTCGGACTTATTCCTACCATGTCCGAATGTGACCACGCGAAGACATCCTGGTTTTTCTTCAAAAAGCAAATTAATTGCTATTTAGTTTCTTCATGTAGATGTTTCCCGACCTTTACCATTTTCAGGGGATCTGACTCTTCGAGCTTGATTTCTTCGAGCTCTTCTAATGGTTCGAGATCAGCTTTTTCCTCCACTCTTGGATTGATCTCTTCATCTATCTCCAAGACCGTCCCGTCCTTATTCTGGATAACGACAAGTGCTTGTTCGCTCGCCTGTTTCTTTCCTCTTACGGGTATGCTATAGCATTCCCTTCCTGCTAACTGGTCTCCCTTCAGCGTCCTGATGCCACTTGAAGTTAGGAACTTGATGGCCAGATGCCTTACAGACGAGACTGCCCTCAGCCCTACTAGGGCGGGTCTCCCGAGCAGCACGTTGTAGGCCGATGGCAAGTCCACTACTACAAACTCCATCATCTTGGTTACTGAGACTGGGTAGTCTCCCAAGGTTACCGAGAGTTCGATGGACCCCATACAGGCAATCCCCTCTCCTGAAAAACCGTACAAGGTCGTTGCACAGGCTTTTAGTTCTTGAAGCGCGAGTCCCATCTTTTCTAAGGTGGCCTTATAGAGAATGTTCACTGAGCTCCCATTGTCTATGAGAACTCGGTGAACTCTCTTATTCGCGAGCTGGAGAGTGATGACCAGTGGATCATTGTGGGGAAACTGAACATGGGACGCGTCGTCCTTAGTAAAGGTTATCGGCTGAGATTCAATCTTTTGGCATTTTGGAGCTCTAGGTTCGGGTTCATAAGGAGACCTGTCCCCAGTTTTTAGCTCGTTCACATATTGTAGAGTCCAAGAACTTTACTTAGCTAAGTTAGATAGTAGTATAATAGTAATAATAGTATTATCTTTATAACTGTGGATTTTTGGTTCAGATCAGGATTTATTTGGACACTCATAGTAGTACTTGTAGATTTTCTAAGTTTAACCTATAGTTTAGGAATATTAATTTTAACCTAAGGTTTGATTAATATGATTGATATTGAGGATAATATTTATTATACTATAAGGTTTAGATAAGAACCAATAAGATAATAGCACATGTTATGTATAGGTTTATTAATGATTAAGTATTTTGAGGATTAAATATATTAAGGTTAAAATTTGAATACTCTAAGGTCAGTCAGCAGCTTTGAAAACGTTAAAGGGCTTAGTCAAGGCTGTTTACTCAATTCAAATTAAGCTAAAAATGTGTAATTTCGTGTTTAAATATTCAGCATATGCCGATATTTCGCAGCTATAGGGGGCGATATATCGCAATACGAAGATACGGAAAACATGAAACAATGCACGATTGCCTCGGGCATAATGGTCCAGGCGATATATCGCCTATAGAGGGCGATATATCGCCTCCCTCAACATATTTTGAAAGTTTTCAAAAACGTTTTCCATTCAAACCTTCAACCTCTTGATGAGTTCATCATCTTTTTGAACGAGTCTTCAGCCTCTGTTGAACGATAATTCAAATTATTTTCACTTAAAAAGCCATTATTTTTATTCAAGTTAAATGAAGATCTCTTCATTCCTAAACTCTATAAATAGGACCTAGTACCCAGCCATTTATTCATCTATTACTCTAACTTCAGAGGCTGCAAGTTGCTAGATGAGTGTGAGAGTGTAAACACTTGGGTTGGGAATTTTAAGCTTGATCATTATAAGCTTATCAAACACTTGGGGAAGTAAGGTTTATTCACATTTCGGTTCAAGGTTTAGATTGGTCATATAAGTCTTCAAGGTATTTCCAAACTCTAGTCCATTTCTGTATTATGTTCTTTAAGTTCTCATAGTCTTCTACTCATTCTAACCTTATTCTTATTCTTGGTTAGGAAATCCAAGTTCTTAAGCACAAGGTTTTTGGTAAGTATATAGCATAGATCCTTCTTCACTTTCATCCCTTTTCTTCAATATACTCACCATATTTTAAATGGTTTTTAGGAGTGTTCCAAGGTCCCAAATCAGTTCTCATATCCCGGTTATTTTGGTAAGGAAAATAGGATAGGATTTATGTGTTATATGCTTTTATATGTTATCTTATGATTTTATGTTATGATAAGTATGATTGTAGACTTGGGCATATGACCTATATGACTAACAAGCCCCAATTAGATTATGGGCATATGACTTGCTTAGCTAGTAAGACCCCACTAATCTAATGGGCATATGACTTGTTTAGTTTATGGGACCCCAAGTAATAATTGCCATTATAGTATGTATGTGACATAAGTGTTATGGTATGTTTTTATGTAGCATTATGAATTTTTATGTATATGGCTATATGTTAGATTTTCCTTGCTGGGCATTAGGCTCACTCCTTTTTGTTTATATGTGCAGGAAAATAGTTCTAGTGGCGGGAAAGGTTCTTGGAAGCTTGGGGAATGTGTATTGAGGCGGAATGGATTCAAAGAACCGAGAGTTTCGATTTGAGGATGTAGTTTTTGTTTCTTATGGTTTTTATATGTATTTTTCCGCATTTTATTATGTAATCTCTTTTTAATTATCATTATGTCATATTTTGATTTTAAAACAATGGGATCCCATATCCTAACTTAAATTTTATGTAAGTTTGACCTTTGTTTATTTTAAAGTTTTAATAAAGTTATGATCTTATCACTTGTAAGTGTTATTAAGATTTAGTGTTTATGTATAGTTTTCGTTAATGGTCCAAAAGTCTAGAGTAGTTGGGTCATTACACATATCGCTTTTGGGCATTCCTGCCCATCCCTGCGAGATGAGGCCCGCCCGAGATGGTTATTATGTCTTCTCCATCAATTGGAGGAGGCCTATCTTCTTCCCTTGCCCAGGAATTATTGTTTTGAGCGGGTTGTGGCGCAGCTGCCCTCTGGCTAGTAAAAGCCTGATTATTACTCTGGTTTTTGACATACTGTCTGAAATAGCCTCTCGAGATCAATCCTTCGATCTCGTCCTTCAACTGCCTGCATTCATCAGTAGTGTGCCCAATGTCTCTGTGAAATCGACAGTACTTGCTGGAGTCTCTCTTGGACTTCTAATTTCTCATGGGGTCTGGACGCCTGAAAGGGACCTAGTTTTCATTAGCCAGGTATATATTCTCCCGAGACTCGTTGAGCTCGGTGTACACTTTGTACACGGAGAAATACCTTTCCCCCTTCTTCTTCTTTCCCCCTTCTGCCTCGGGGTTACTCCCTTCGTTCTTCTTTCTTTTGGAAGGGTTTTTCGCAGGAGGCTTTGAAACTGGTGGGTCCGCTGAGGTTGAGGCAGAGTTTACGTTTATCATTGTAGTTACGGGCTGAGAAGTCATATTCAGTGTTGACCTCGACTCCTCTACATTGACAAACCTCTGAGCTCGCTTATTAAACTCGGTTAAGGACCTCACCGATTTTCTCTGCATATCATCCCAGAGAGGACTTCCTGGCATTACTCCAGCTTAGACAGCCATTAGATGACCGCTGTCATCCACATTTCGAGCTCGGTCAACTTTCAAATTAAACCTCATAAGGTAGCGTTTCAACGTTTCGCCTGGCTGTTGCTGAACGTTGGTTAGAGTTTATGCCTCGGGTCTTACCCCGATCATGGCTCTGAACTGTTTCTTGAAATCCCTTGATAGCTGATCCCAAGAAGTGATCGAATGTCTTTTATATTTCTCGAACTAGCTTTTTGCTGGTCCTGTAAGCGATGCTGGAAATAACATGCATCTGAGCTCGTAACCCACATTACTTGCTCTCATTATGGTATTAAATGTACTCAGATGGCTGTACGGGTTGGACTTCCCCTCAAAAGGCGGGACATGAGGGATCCGAAACCCTTGAGGAAACAGAGTGTTGGAAATATGAGGAGCGAATGGTTCGAGCTCCTCGTCAGAATCCTCATCCCGACTCTGACCTCGCTCATTTTGTAAGAGCCTAAAGGCCTTTTCCAGTTGATCAATTTTTTCTTGAACCGGGTCCGCAGGAGGTCTTGCCTGAAATTGGCTATCATTGATCACAATTCCAGGCTTGCGCCTTCGCAAGGGATCTTTGCGCCCATTTAGGCAATCTCTCAAGTCCGGGTTCGATTGGTTACCACTACCCCTATTCTGATTTAGATGTTCCCGCAGGTCGGAGCGGTTCCTATGGTTTCCAGTATTTCTTCGACCTTGATCATACACGCTGACTGATCTAGTGTCTCCTCCGAGTTGGGTCAGTAACATTCTGTGTGTTGCTAGGAATCTGAGTCCGAGCCTCTGTAGGGGCTCGGTTATTCCCAGTTTTTGCTAGTACCTCCGCAGTTGAATTAACCGGAGCCCTAGCCCGAGTACTTCTTCTGGGTCTCGAGGGAGCGGATTGCTCTACCGGTGGCGGAGGTTGCTTCGGTCTCCTTGTGGCAGCATTTTTTCGAGGTCGCCCACGAGGCCTGCGAGGTAGAACATGCACGTCCCTCGGAGGTGGGGCTTGGTTCTCATGCGGAGGTGGGGGCTGAGCCGCCTGGGCCTCCGCGGCTAACCTAGCCAACTCCTCGTTCCACTTATTGGCCTCAGCCAACTGTTTTCTTAGCTGTCGGTTTTCAAGTTCCACAATGGGGACGTACCGTTCAGGATTATAGTACATGTACTCATCATCCCTTGGGGCCAGAGGTGCTGGAGGTCCTCGAGAATCAGAGGACTCACTTCTCTCTTCGTTTTCTGGATTTACCATTGGCTACTTCCCAGGGCGTCGTGGATAGTTTTCTTCAGGAATATTTTGATCATTCGCGGCCATAGATGTTCAGGGATCGTACTGTTTAAGGCTCTCAATGAAAGCACCAAACTGTTGACGTCGTTTTTCGTCAACTTAAAATGTAGAGCACGTAAACAGCAAATACTATGGCAAGAATAACACAGTAAAACAATGAGAGTTTTTTACGTGGTTCAGCAGTTAACTCTGCCTAGTCCACGAGCCTTTGTTATTAAGACTTAGGAAATTTCTGGAAATTCTTCAGGGATGAATTATTCAGAGATTCTCTCAAGATCACAAAATTTCGGGCCCTTTACAAAGGTACATGACCTCTCTATTTATAGAGGAGATCTCAGAATACAACCCCACACGTTTCAGGAAGTTATTCTATTCATTAATAAATTTAATTACTTTAAAGTTTGTAACTCCTATATACAAGGAAACGTCCCCTGAAGACCAGGGGACGTATAACCGAATAGTTAATATCCCTTTATTGTAGGGAAGTTACAACAATAAATATATCTTGAATACATGGACTGCGTCTCCTCAAGTGACTCACTAAGCCGTTCGAGATCAGCAATCAGCATCATGCCAGTCTAGGTCTCTGAGTAAATTACGAGTTGTATTACATTCCCCAAGACCAGCTCGGAGTGGGTAAATACCACCGAGGCCGCCTTATTCCAGGCTCACACCCATGCCAAGCTCGGACCACTTGATCCGAGGCTACCCGACAATGGACATACTCCGATGTTCTGTCTTTCGAGCTTATAAGGACTTCGAGGCTACCTATCTTCGAGGTTGCCACCTGCTTTGAAGATTTGGCGTCTAGATTAGGAACATGTATTTTAGCTATCGCGAGCTCACACCTGACAAATCCAGCTTTCGAGGTCACAACCTCAAGCCTCGAAATCTGGGTGTAACAATATAAATTCAAATGTTATAAAAAAATCATTATTATAATAATATATAAAACAAAACTATATATTTATTAATTATATTATTATAAATTCAAATATTATAAAATATCATTATTATAACTAGATATTTATGAATTATATTAATATAAATTTAAATATTATAAAATATTATTATTATAATAATATTTAATACTATACTAGATATTTATTAATTATATTAATATAAATTCAAATATTGTAAAATATCATTATTATAATAATATATAATAAAAAATTAGATGTTTAATAATTATATTAATATAAATTAAAATGTTATAAATATTATTATAATAATATATAACATATAATGTATAATCCTAATTTTTATAAAATTTTGCTAGAATAAATATTTAGTAATTATATTAATATAAATTCAAATATTATAAAATATCATTATTATAATAATATTTAATAATTATATTAATATAAATTCACATGTTATAAAATATTATTATTACAATAATATATAATACATTATATATAAGTGCCCTATGTGTACAATTAAATAGTATGACTGTGTAACTAAATACGAAATTAGAATAATGTTGACGCCGTTTTTCATCAACTTAATTGTGGAGAGCACTAAACAATATTTCAGAAAAAACAATAGATGAACGCAAGAGCTTTTTACGTGGTTCAGCTGTTAAAATCTGCCTAGTCCACGAGTCGATATTATTGATCTTGATACTCTCTCACAATTTTTTCAGAAATCAATTTGGCAGAGTATTCTCAGTGCAAGTCCACGAGTCGATATTATTGATCTTGATACTCTCTCACAATTTTTTCAGAAATCAATTTGGCAGAGTATTCTTAGTGCAATTTTTTTGCGTCCCTACAAATAAAATTCTCCGGGCTATTTATAGGCCTGGTTGACAGAATATCTTCTCATTATTTCGGGAAGTTACAATCAATTATTTAAATTTCAAATAAATGATAATAAATACATTACATAATATCCCATGATAATTGGGATTTGATATCTGATAACAACAAATACCTTAGGAATGGGGATTTCGTAACAGCTGTCATATGGAAAACGCGTTCCTTAGCTCGACCGTAAAGTGGACACGCTTTCGAGATCGTACAAGACTTCGAGCTTGTTATTCTAGTCAACCTCCTCCTCACCTAGTGGTTTCATCGAACTCAATCTTTGGAGACCAATGCCTCCGAGCCTACAACTAAGGCTTGAATAATACCCACATGCTTCGGAGAAGATTCTTGCTTTCGAGCTTGAAACTTAAGCTCGAACCTTTCAACTTGTGCTTGATCGCCAATAACAACAGATCAAGAATCATGCCAATAACAACTTCAGCCAATGCTTGTTATTTTCGAGCTTACGCTTTTCGAGCCTACATTTCAAGGCTCATTTATTCATTCTCGAAATTTTGGTGTAACATTTTGCCCCTTCAAAAGTGTTGGTTTGAATCCTATGAGAAGGAAACTTTTGAACTCCACTTTCGAAAAATGTGCCCACCTACCTCACTCGAGTGTAGACACGTGTCATTAGGGGATTGCATACCGAGTGTACTCAAGTACCTCCCTATTCTGCACACGTCCCTTCCTATGACCTTTTTGCCGCCAGTTTCTATAATTAAATGTGATCCTTCAGATCCTCTTTTTACCCAAATCAAGGGCCCCGATCACTTCGACCCTTGACATCCCCACTGGGGTATATATAGATGTGCCTTCTTTTCCATCCTCATCATTTTCGTGTTGGCTTTCAGAAAACTACGCACTAGAGAAAACCAGGGGAATTTTTTTTTCTTTGCATGTTCTCTAAACCTAAAAAACAAAGCAATCTCTCAACCTCCAGCTTAGTAGGATCATTTATACTTCCTATTCTTCAGTCGACGATTTCAACTTTCCCAAGATCATCTTTGTGTAAGTCTCTTGATCTTTACTTCATTATTTATTATTTTCTTATACGTTTCTTCTGTTCGTAAGAATATTTTTCTGGTTTTTACTAGATTTTTAAGGCTTCTTTTCACATTAGGGAAATTTTGATTTGGGTAAATTTGGAATGATCAGAAACACGGTTTATGCCAAATTTTTTTGGTAAAAACATGTAAAAATGGAGTTTTTTTTTCCAAGTAATGGGATATTTAGGTCACGGGTTTCATGTAGCTTAAGGAATTGGGTTTTGAATTAGGGTTTTAATGCACATGTCTTGAAAATATCACCTTTTCGGGTAGCTGTCCACTTTTTTTCCTAGAAATTCAGGATTCTTTTAAACTGGTAATAACTGCCCCACTCTCGCGTGGGTGCACTCTTGATGCCCCGAACTTTACAATAGTTCAGGGTGGCCATTCGAGTTAACCTCGTCGTTTCGAGCCTTCAGGCTCGATTAAGGCAATCTCGTTATCTCGAGCTTGCAAACTCGAGTTATCAAGACAAACTTTTCCACTCTTTAAAATTATGGGCCTTCACCTTTTTCTTTTTTATTAGATGTCGCAGTCTTCAGAGAATCGGTGGGGGCCCGAGCCTGCCATTCCTTACTACCCACCATCTCCTCGACCTGAGTCTCCGTTCACCTGAAACTAATGACTTATCTGGGAGCACAAGGAATAGATCGAACGACAAGACATCCGAGCCCACCTTCGACGCCAGATTGACGAGGTCAAAGAGGGAAAAAGGAAAAGGCTTCGGTTTACTGCATATCTGGATCCTGACCTCGAGATCCGGCCAATCCCTTTAGATCCCAACTGTAGGTTCACCATAGCCTTTCCTCCGGGCAAGCTTTCATTCACTTTTATGGAGAATATTTTGAAAAAATCTACCACCTCCCAAGCCCTTTCAATCCCCACCTCAAAGGAGGATTTTTTCGAGGCTGAGCACTACCAGAGCACAGTTACTTCCACTGGCCACATCTCCGAGTTGATGACTATTAAGAACAGTTCCTAGTGCGCAACGAAAATTGCGGTAATGGTAGTATTGTATACAACAAAAAATTTTCATATAAAAACTTTATATGAGGATCCTTTAATATGAAATATGTTAATCATTATATAATATGTATATGTAAAAATAATACGAAATGATTTACCTCTTGTAGCTTATTAAGAATCCTTGAATCTTTTCATATATATTTCGATCTTCCTATCCTCGTTAGAGTACTCACACCTAGATCTTCCAAGACATTCTCTACACCTCAAGATGTGGGTGGGCACATAGAGAACAAAAATCAATTTTGTGAATCAAAAGTATTCTCAACACATCAATTTTGTGAAAAAGATGATACTTTTTTTTTCTTTGTAAAAACTTGTTGTTTCAATTTTTTATCATATAGAATATATAGACATAATAATAATAATAATAAATCATCTTTAATAATAATAATTATGATAAAAGACAAAGTCTAACATTCCATTTTAAAATGTTTTATTAATTAATTAAAAATAAAAAACCAATAACTGATTACATTAGAAGTGCTACACCATAGAGCAGTCCAAGCCCTATGCATGTGGCATATCCCTAAAAATGGGATTTAATTTTTCATGTGTTTTTATTTTAATTAATTAATAATGATAAATTGAAATAAGGTATCATCTTTTTAAGGAAAAGATAACAACTTAAACTTCAATATTCAAAATTTGAATTTCCATTATCATATTATTATTAATTAAATAAAATAATAATCAAAACCAATTTTGAGTATCCATATTTATCTATTCACACTTAAATAAAATAATTTATTAAAATCAATTTCTTCTATTTCTACACAATTTCAAAAATTGCACAAATGCAATAATAAATTGTGCAACTTCAATTATCACATAATTGCATATTTATCCCGAAGAATAAATATTCTCTCAAATAGCGCATTCACAGTTTGACCCTTGTATCGACTCTTACCTTGATTAGTGTTGATAGAGCCACCCCGGGGACTTATGGACCAATAATTCCAAGCTTCAATAAATAAAATATTATTAACCAAAACGCTTTGATTCAATAATCATATTTATTAATCTCATGATTATTCCACTATAAATATGAGACTGAACTCTTGAGAATTAAAGACATATATTTACTGAGTACTTTATTGTAACCATAAAGTGTCCATTGATATAATCATTACATAAAAATTAATCCTCTGTTGATGATTCATAATTAAGTGGGAATAAAATTACCGTTTTACCCTTTTAATTATATCTTGATTCCTAGTGTACCATCGACTTTACTAGTGAAGGTTAATTCATAATCTGATTATGAATTTGACGTCAACAGCCCTTTCAATTCCAAAAGTCAATCCAATAGGGAATCATCATTCAATCTATAAAAAGGTATAGATTCCATGTCTGTTAAGCTATGTCCCCAGCCATATACATCATTGAGTCCCCAAAATAATAGTTCTTAGCCTGATCATTCTGACAAACTATAACGCATGAATCAAATGATCAAATGACATATATAGGAGTTCATAGTAACTTCAGGATTAAGATCAGTTTGTATATGATCATCAGTTGATGTGTTTTATAATACTACGAAACAGTATTTAAACAAGTATTATTAAATCACATCTGGTCTAGTTCTACATGCTCTTAGCATGCAAAGTACCTCCCCTAAAGTGTCCTACTATACTAGTAACCCAGATCTAGGTCACATGTATTCATACTACTAGTGGACCGTACTAGCAGTAATTAATCTAAAGATTCCATAACTTTATTTTACTGCGAACTATTTAAGTTCATTATCTTAATCTCGATCCTCTCATACCAATATGAGATTGAGACCACATAGATGAACTTGGAAATTTTATGATATTTACTTAATATTATTAACAATAATATAGTACATAAGCTACATATATACAATAATTCAATTCATTCATTTATTTCATTAAAACCATTGTCAACTACAATTACTTTAAGGGCACAATTCCCAACAATCTACCACTTGCCCTAAAGCAAATGAGGCATTTCCCTTAACCCCATGCTTCTTACATGACCCTGAAAAGATTTAATAGATAAAGTCTTTGTGAACAAATCTGCAAGATTATCTTCAGAGACATCTTCAAGACAACAACATCTCCTCGGTTGACTATCTCTCGGATCAAGTGATATTTCCTCTCGATGTGCTTTCCCCTCTTGTGACTTCTGGGTTCCTTTGAATTAGCTACCGCCCCACTGTTATCACAGTGCAGAACAAGTGGCTGATCCATACCTAGAACAACTTCCAGATCAATATAGAACTTCTTGAGCCACACCACCTCTTTAGCTGCTATGTATTCGACTTCCATGGTGGATTCTGCATTACTGGATTGTTTAATACTTCTCCAAACTACAACACCTCCTCCAAGTGTGAAAACTGATCTAGATGTCGACTTTCGACTACCTATGTTTGATTGAAAATTAGAATCAGTATATCTAGTGGGGTTTAGGTCTCCACCTAAATACACAAGCATGTAATCTCTAGTATGTCTAAGATACTTGAGAATATTCTTTACTGTTGTCCAATGACTCAATCCAGGATTGGATTGATAACGATTGATTATCCCTACTACATAACAGATGTCAGGTCTAGTGCATAACATTGCATACATTAGACTGCCTACTACAGAGGCATAGGGATATTGTCTCATGTCCTCCTCTTCTTGAGGTGTTTGTGGACATTGTTCTTTAGACAATTTAACTTTTGACCGGGTAGGCATAGTGCCTTTCTTGGAGTTTTGCATGCCAAAGCATTCTAGCACTTTATCAATATAAGTTGCTTGAGACAGTGCAAGTAGCACTTTAATGAATGGTTACTAGTATGGTTTGCTAAGCATACGAGATGCAAGTAATCTAGATTCAGAATACTGATGTGGATAGACATCTTAGTAAAGGTGTTGTATATAATAGAGATTATATATGACAGGACCGATGAGAATTAATTATCTTTATAAACTTTTCGTTTGACGTAAAGATTTAATTCTTGTCATAATAGATGATCATTTGTAGATCAGTCTAAATCCTGAGTATTCATGAACTCCTGTTTATGTTTATTGGATCTTTTGATTCACTCGTTAAGGTCTCTTATAATAATGAGGCTAATGACTTTTGTTTTGGAGATTCAATATCATGGATGGCTGGGAACATGAATTACAATATTCGAATCCATGCTTTCCTAACGGATTGAATATTGGTTCCCTTAAGGGTTGATTTTGGAACTGAATAGTTATTGAGCTCAAATCTATAATTAGATTATAGATTAATTATTTGCTAGTGAATTAATGGTATTTAAGGATCAAGAGGTAATTAGAAGGGTAAAACTGTAATTTTGACCAGCTCTAATTAACGAACCAATAATGGAGGACAAAACTACATATATTGATTATATCAATGGACTACTAGAGAAAACTCTATAAATATGATTCTATAAATACTTAAAGTGCAATTCCATATTTATAGTGGAATAATCATGGAATTAATAAATAAGATTATTAGATTAAAGAGTTTAATTAATAATCTGGTTTATTGGAGCTTCGTATTATAGGTCCATGGTCCCTAGATCACCTTTGTCCTACACTGTCAAGGGTAAGGATGTAAAAAAAAAGATTTGTAAGAAGAAAGGACTAAATTGCAAATGATATAATTTTCTAGGGCAACGAAATAATTATTTGATGATTATGGGTAATTGATTAATTGTGAATTCATTAATTATTTAACTATATAGTTTTTATTTTGAAAAATTAAAATTAATATTAATCATGTTTGGATTAATAAAAAGAGAGAGAATAATAAATATCTTATTTATAATATGATATTTATTTATTTAATTTAAAACTGATATTTTAAGATAAAGTTAATTTTGAATTAACTGATATTTATGTTGGGATAAATATCTTGTCTTAAAAGTTGATTAAATAAACAAATGAAAAAATTAGGACAACCCTAATAGGCTGGGCGACACACACTGTACAATACAATGTGTGGCTCCTAGCATCATGGATTTTTATCCCTAGGATTTGAATTTTGAATTTCAAATAAGTTTGTTTAATCAGTTATTTAATTATTCTTTTTAAATATGATTTAAATAAATAATTAAATGAAAATATCTAATCAGTTTTTAATTTGAATTATATTTTAATTAAATAAAGATTATTTAATTAGATTAAATATATTTATAAGTCTGATAGTACGCAACTTTCAGGATAAGGAAGAATTATTATTTTGAATAATAAAAATACAGACTCTCTCTCTATAGCGATAGTTTTTTCCAAACCTGAAATCTATTCTAAACCTTCTCTCTGTCAAAAACTCTCTAGATCTCATGTGTTGAGTACATCTAGAGAGTCACATAAATCAACATTTTGAATCCTATGTGCGCACGCACGTCATTGTGTGTTTGAGGATTGGCCTGGAAGATCAGGGTGTGAGCTCTCAAACACTGGATAGGAAGATCGTTGATTTATAAAAAAAGACTCCAGGACACTTGATAAACTATAAGAGGTAATCCTTGATCTATTTGTATGTAATTTAATATTTATATATGTGTATGATCCTGGCTGGTATTAATATTTATTAAAATAGGTCCATATATTTCGTTGCGTACCTTTGAGTTGATCATTTAATACCAACACTATTTAAGTTCATTATCTCAATCTCGATCCTCTCATTCCAATATGAGATTGACACCACATAGATGAACTTGGGAATTTTCTGATATTTACTTAATATTATTAACAATAATATAGTACATAAGCTACATGTAATGCCCCAAAATCCTTAATGCGGTTTAATGGCTGGATTAGTAGGCCGGGAGGGCCATAACTGTTTAATTATGTCATTAAATGAATATATGCATGTTTATGTCAATTATATTATAATATGATGTTATATGCATGCATGTGGGTCCACATTCGAATATTAGGGTGTTTTGGTAATTTGGCCCGTTGAGAGCATATTTGTGTATTTTGGTGCATATTGTGAGTTATGGATGAGATCCCATTATCATGGAGATATATTCAAGTTATTTGGCATGAGATGGTCTTATATTGTGAATTAGCGGTTTTGTCATAACGGGGGTCTTTTATTAGGATATTGAGATATGAGGATGTTATTTGATGATAAATTGGGAGTTATTGAGATCAGGAGGAAATTCTGGGAGTTTTGACTATAATGTCCCCGGGGGTGTTTTTGGGACCCCGAGCACTAGGTTTTATTTGAGGTTACTTAAGCTTGAAGTAGCTTGTCAGATAGAACCGTACGTTAGAAAACCTCTCTTTCTCTTTCCGTTAGTTCGTTTTATCGTTCGAGGCATTTTTGAAGAAATCTTGAGTTCTAGGAGTTGGAATCAAGCGAGGATCGAGGCATAGCGATCCTAGGAAAGATTAGAAGCTTCTTGACCAAAGGATTTGACGAGAAACAACCTAATCAAAGGTAATCTAAGTTTTAAGTTTTGAGTTTTTAAGCTTCAAATTGGATTTTGTGAATCGTTGAGTTTTTGGTTCGTTTGAGCCTCGGGATTTGATGGTTTTGGATCATTGGGAAGCTTGGGAACTTTGATTTTTGGATTTAGAAGTGTTTAGGTATGTTTTTGGGAGGTTTGGGATGATGGAAACCGAGTTTATGGCTGGTTCTGGGTTGGGGGCCGCGGCCCTGTTCTTGGGCGCAACGGCCCTAGATCGATGAAGGAGCTGGGGAGACTTTGGCCTTGCTGAGCACCGCGGCCCTGGGTATGGGGCATCGCGGCCCTTGCTTCTGATGTGGCTGGGGGCCGCAGCTCAAGGTGTTAGGGCCGCATCCCTTGGGTAGTTTTGAGCCCGTTTGAGTGTTTTGACCTCAGGAACTTGGTTTTAGGCCTCTGGATTGTTCCTACTACCTGGATTAGTGAGGATTGATGTCTCGGAGGCTAGATCTTGGTTTGGGAACCCATGTTACTCATTTTATTGATGGTGTCCCATATTTGGTTATGACTAGGTGATCGCTAAAGGGCTAAAAGTCAGATCGTTCTCAAGGGTCGTTCTTTTATTCATTCTTGCTTGAATCAAAGGTAAGAAAAATGCACCCTGTGTATGTGACATGCATGATTGTTATTGAGGCATGTTGGTTGATAATGTGGACATTGATTGCATATTAAATTCTTAGTAGAGCTTGCTTACTTGTGTATGGCACTGATTAGTCAAGGACGGCACTGGTCGCGTATTACTGACCTGTGAGTCAGAAACGGCATAAGCGACCTGAACGCAGGGCCGAATAAAGATTAGATCTAATCGATATCAGCATTGAATGACTCTAGGACATTAGTGCTGGACCGACCCTAAGGTCAATGAAACTTATAAGTGCTTGACTAGTCTAAGACTAGTTACTTAGAGCCAGGGCCTAAGGTCTAGGTGACTGCTTGTCACATGGCTAGGGAGCGGAATCCCATGGTTATGACTCTATGGTCACGAGGAAGGTTATGTTGACGACTAGTCATCATGCACCTATCCGATGTAAGCTAGTGAAAGGTTCACTTATTTGTAAAGCCCCGGTGACCCTATCGTCACATGGCTAGAGGGAACGGAACCCACCTTAGTGACTTTTGCGACCGTCACTCATCTGTTTTGGACTAAAAGTCCTGAATGATTATTATGATCATTGTTGATATTATATTCATGACATATTGTGTTTTCTTGCTGGGCTTTGGCTCATGGGTGCTATGTGGTGCAGGTAAAGGGAAAGAAAAGCTCACCCAGCCTTGAGTGGAGAGCTTAGATGGTGATGTGTACATATGCGGCCGCTTGACCACCACGGCCAAGGAGTTCTCAGAGGAACTAGGGGGTTTACCCTATTTTTGCCGCTTAGGCTGGCGGGTTGTAAATTTGAAACAGTAATGACCATTTTGAGTTGTAAATAACTTGTAAATGTTTTTAATGGGTCCATGAACAGTTTTATGTTCTAAATAAAATATAACCTTTCCTTTTCATTAGTTTTCCACCTTAGCCTGTTAATACCACTTAGAAGCATGTTTTTAACCAAAGGACTTGGGTAGCGAGTTAAATTTCCGGTTCACCGTAACTGTTCTGAGGTAACCAGGGCGTTACACTACATATATACCATAATTCAATTCATTCATTTATTTCATTAAAACCATTGTCAACTACAATTGCTCTAAGGGTACAATTCCCAACAATGGTCTACCATGGTTTAAAGCTATCCAGCAAGCTGATGTGCCAGCCTGTACCTTCCAACAAAAGGAGTTTCTATGCTCCAGGCGATGGCGATCCCAACAAGAAGGTTAAGCTCGCCTCCTGGAGTCGTGAGCACATGAGGGCTGGGGCCTTACTGCCCCTAAGGGATTATTTTAAGAGTTTTTTAGATTATACTAGCATCACCCCTTTTAAGCTCCAGACCTACTCTTTCAGAGTCTTGTCAGCTCTGAGTTCGCTATACCACGAGATGAAGTGGGACGGTCCTTTGGCACAAGAGATTTTATATCTCTTCTGCCTCAAGAGCAACCTCTCTCTCTCCCATGGAGGAGATGGGTTTTATTATCTATCGAGCTATCCAAAGGAGAAGCAATTGTTCGAAGATATCCCAAATCATCCTTCAAATTTCAAAACCATCTTCTTCTGAACAGATGAGCTCGCTCCTTCCCAGTTCTATTCCTTCCAACATATTCGTAAGTATCTCGCCATGCTCATTTGTTCTCTTTTCCTTTGATTTTTCGAGCTCGAAATGTTCATTCAACTCTTGCCTACAGCCAACTATCATCGACCCACTCTGACCAAGGCTATGAAGGAACATAGGTCCCTCACCTATCTTCTCCACGAGGACAAGCTCCGAGCTTGTGGTCTCTTGGGTGAAGGCAAGTCCACAGAAGACTCGGGAATTCACAAATATGTGAGGTGGGAAAACGTCCCAATCCCCATCGCCAAACTTCCCCCAGGAGGAGGCCCTTGGCTTCGCAAGCCCATGCCACCGCTCCCCGCCTACCTGAGCAACCAGGCTCGGGCAATGAAGCCCACGAGGCTTCAACGAGATCGGTGGATGGAGGTAAAGTAGTGCTGAATCCATCCATGTGGTTTCCCACTCTCCTTAGATTCGAGCCTGATGTAATGGTTCTTTTTAAGGACCCCATGAATAACTTCTTGGCATGGTTGAGGGTAGACCTTAGAGTCCATAGGTTTGATAGTTGGCTAGGAAAATACCATACCATGTATAGTCTAAACGAGGTCTGGGATGGGGTAGTTGTGCAATATGGGACCAACATCTATAGGGATCTAACAAGACTATCCACCACCTATAAAGAGGGGACCCCCTTAGAGTCATCAGAAGACAGGGGGATTTCTTAGTCCCCGAGCTTAAGCTCGACAAAATCTACCAGTTAGGTTTTTTTTCACTTGGAGTCTCATTACTTATGGTAACCTTAATTGACTGCTGATATACTATCTTTTCTTTTCTCAGGTGATATGGATTCAGACCTGGACAACCTCCTTAATAAGCTTGTTGCCTCGAGGGCAAACAAACGCCAACAGACATCTCATAAGGGAGGTCGCCCTTCAAACTCACCAAGAAAGTCGAGGTGGTCCCTCCGGCATCGAGGCCATCTGATCCGAGCAACGTTACCAAGCTCTCAGCACCCCTAAAAATCGCGCATCCCCCTCCTGCAGCTCAACCAAAATGAGCCCAAGCTCCCATCCGAGACCGCTTCCTTTTGATCTCGACCTATGTGCCTGAATTTGTGGTCGACAGTGCTGCCGGAACTCCTGGGGTCAACCTTGGTTCTGATGCTTTGACCCGCGTGGGTCAAGGTTTTAGCAACCTCGGGGCTTTCCAGTGGGAATTTTTGACCTCTTGCCAGGATGCCAACACTCTTTTCGACGAGAGTGGTGAACTATTTTCTTCGGTTATTTACTTTTTGATAAGTTCCCTGCTTCTGCACCAACTTTGAATTTGTGCTTTTGACATTGGTTTTTTATTGCAGACATTCAATCCTTTATTCAGCATAATTTTGTGCTGAATTGCGAGGTCACAACGAGCAAGGTTCTTGCCCGAGATGCCTAACTTAGGGTCAAAGACGACCTTAAGAAGGCTCGGCTGGAACTTGAAGGAAGGAATGCGGAGATAAAGAGGATCCCGGAGCTTGAGACCAAGCTAGAGGCGACCCTGAAGGAAGCCGAGGCTAGATACTCAGAGATCAAAAGGATTCAGGAGCTCAACGCCAAACAGGAAGAGGAAAAGAAGATGACCTTCGAGTTCATCGAGAGCGAGAAGGCTCGTCTTCTTTAGGAGTTTAAGACCAAAAAAAGATCGCATCGTAGACATGGCGATGTATTGGATTTGGGCTAATAATCCTGACCTCGATACCAGCTTCCTTTCTAATCGGGAGGCTAAATTTATTGCTAAGTGGCAGGCTCGACTCGAGGAGGAAGAAGCCAGGCTCGATGCTGAAGAGGCGGCGAAGGCTTCCGAACAAGCCGTGATTGTGGCTGATGAGACGACTAATCCTTAAAGTTCAAGTCATGGGTTGCGACCCATTTTTGTTTCCCATTGTAATTATATTTTTACATATGTACTTTCTTTTCTTTATGCCCCTCAGGCAAAAACAATTACAACTCATGGATGGTTTATGTTTCAATGGTAGTTTTTATTTTTATGCTTATGTTCCTTGCTCGCAACATTTACGCATATTGTCTACCTTGGATGCTTTTTACTTCATCACATGCTTATTTTTCTTGCTCGAAACATTTATGCATATTGTGCATAAAGTGCTATATTTGTTTATATATACAAATATTTGTTGGGCTTAAGCTCTAATTGCGATGTATTCATACATAGTTCATGCGACTGCCCTTTTTCGACTTTGTTATTGTCAATGTCGAATATTACTTTTACGACATATTTTTGTTAAAAAGTATTTAGTGGCGTGTAACCTCATTAGTCTAGTTATATTTTATTCTTCCATGGTAACCTTTCCTCATCCTCAAGTATGATCTCGAGGTTGAAAGGTTGAAACTTATTTGCAAAAATTTCCAGCCCTTGTCTCGTCTTATGATTTTTGTTGGTTTATCTAGAATTCTAACTTTTTATTGTGTCGAATAGGCTTTGCTGGTTTGTTCTAGACTTGTTTAGTTCATGTTTGGTTAATAATCCATACAGTGTTATTGTTTACTTCATGTTAGGTTAACAATCCATACATTGCTATTAGAATTTATTTTTATTAATGTTATGTTTTTTCGAGCTTATGGTATGATTGTATACCACTTATGCCCCCTTAATATCCTATGATTGTGATCTTAGGTTATTGAATTTTGAGGGCTTGCAAAAAAGTATAACAATAAAAATACAAAGTTTGAATGAAATTTGGTGCTTTGTTAATGAAAAGCAAATTAAATACAAGCTGGGTTAAAATGAATAAACATCATTCCTACATTATTAATAATAAGGTCGTAGATGTTCACCATCCAATCTCGTGAAACCAAACCTCAATTCAACCTCGCTAGTTTATAAACTCCAAGTCGAATGATGGACTCGATTTGGTCAGACCCTTCCTAATTAGGCCCGATCACCCCAGCAGATGGGTCTGGTGTGGCCAGAAACATGCATCTAAGTACCAGCTCTCCCAATCCAAATTTCCTGTCTCGGATCCTTTTGTTGAAATATATTGTAGCCCTCTGCTGGTATGCAACATTTCTTAGCTAGGCTTTGTCTCGTCTTTCTTCAATTAGGTCTAGACTCTCTTTGAGCTGGGATTGGTTTGAGGTTTGGTCGTATGCCTCGCGCCTTATTGTTGGGATTTTGACCTCAATAGGCAACATGGACTCACAACCATAAGCTAGGGAGAAAGGGGTATGTCCTATTGAGGTTCTTACTGTCGTTCTGTATCCCCATAGGACCTGTGGTAGTTCCTTTGGCCATCTTCCCTAAGCTTCTTCTATCATTTTCTTCATAGAACTCTTTAGAGTCTTATTTACTACTTCGACCTGGTCGTTTGCTTGTGGATGGGCCACAGAGGAGAAGTTTTTAATTATCCCATTCTTTTCACAGAAAAATTTGTGAACATGTCTGTAACGCCCTGGTTACCCCAGAACAGTTACGGTGATCGGTGAACCGGAAATTTGACCCGCTACCCGAGTCATTTGGTTAAAAACGTGCTCTAAGTGTGATTAATAGGTTAAGGTAGAAAACTATTAAAAAGGAATGGATATCTTTTATTACAAACTGCTCTGCAGAGCTAATCAAAACATTTACAAGTTGTTCTTAGCACAAAATAGTCATTACTGTTTCAAATTTACAATCCCGCCGACCTAAGCGGCAAAAATAGGGTAAACCCCCTAGTTCCTCTGAGAGCGCCTTGGCCGTGGTGGTCAAGCGGACGCATATGTACACATCACCACCTAAGCTCTCCACTCAAGGCTGGGTGAGCTTTTCTTTCCCTTTATCTGTACCACATAGCACCCATGAGCCAAGGCCCAGCAAGAAAACACAATAAAGCATGTTATAATATCAACAATGATCGTAATAATCATTCAGGACCATCAATCCAAACAAATAGGTGACAGTTGCAAAAGTCACAAAAGTGGGTACAGCCCCCTGTAGCCATGTGACGATAGGGTCACTCGGGCTTAACTGATAAGTGAACCTTTCATAAGTTTGAACAGGATAGGTGTATGGTGAATAGTCACCAACATAACCCTCCTCATGCCCATAGAGTCATAACTCTGGAACAGCGTTCCCTGGCCATGTGACAAACAGTCACCGGGCCTTATGCCCTGGCTCTGAATAACTAGTCCTAGACTGGCCAAGCGCTTATAAGTTCATTGACCTTAGGGTCGATCCAGTGTTAATGCCTTAGAGCCATTCAACACTGATATCGATTAGATCTAATCTTCATTCGGCCCTGCGTTCAGGACGCTCATGCCGTTTCTGACTCTTAGGTCAGTGTCCCTGACTAGTCAGTGCCATATACAAATAAACAACATTCACTAGCATTTAATATGCAATCCATGTCCACGTCTACCAATCAACATGCCTCAATAACCATCACGCATGTCATATATACACAGGGTGCAGTTTTCTTACCTCAGGTTCGAGCGAGAAATATAATAAGGACGACCCCTAAGAACGATCGATATTTTGACTCCTTAGCGGTTACCTAATCACAACCAATTATAACCTCCATTAATGAGAATCCACAATATTAGGGTCTAAACCTAAGCACCACTCTCGGGACCTCGAAACATGCCCACACGGTGAGTAGATTCGATCCCGGGCCTTAAGGATTGAAACCCCAAGTCAAAATCCCTTAAAAACACTCAAAACGGGACTTAGAAGGAACAGGGTAGCTCTACAGCGCTCAACCCCTAGCGCCCCAGCGCTATACTCAGAACCACCAACATGCCAAAAAGCCTCCTGAGGAGCGCTGTAGCGCCCTAGGGTGGGCGCTATAGCGCTACCTCCAGACCCAAACTCCCCTGAACTGACCTTCTTCAACTCCTTCGATTCTAACCTGATTCCCAAGCTTCCAAATCCCATTCTTGATGCCAAATGAACCCAAAAACCATCCTAACACACCCCAAACATCACAAGCATAGGAACCCTAGCCAAAACTCCCAACAAAACCAAGAATTCACCCTAGAGATCTCAGCTGCAAAACAAAACCAAAACAGGGCAAACCAGAGAAATCTATGGTTAGAAACTTACCCAAAGCTTAGCTTATGATGCTCTTCAATGGTGGAACACACTCCCAAACTCCCAAGGCTTGCTTCCCAAGCTTGAATCCTCAAGAATGGTTCAAAAATCATAAAGAAAGGTGAAGAGGAGAAGGTACGGGAGAACTCAAAAACTTGCTCTGTTTTTACTTCCTTCATTCAGCTATCAATGAATATATCTATCCTAGGGGTGAAATGTCCATTTTACCCCTAGGTCAATTAATAGTTTCTAAAGGCTCCCAAGGGCATATTTGGTACTTTCCTCCTATCTCGTTAATCATAATTAACGCTCTTCAATTCCCGCCATTCTCAATAATCTCAAACACCAATAATTCACATCCCGTTACCCTTTAATACCCGGTAACGCTCTAGTCATTAAAATCACCCCGAGACTAAACCCAAGCCCCGGTCTTAAACCTGTTGTGACTAAACCGCTAACCAATATCCAAGATCGTCTCACACCGAATAGCTCGAACAAACCCACATTATAATGTGGTCTCAACACATATCATTGACATGCATACAAATATACGATTATACCCTCAACGGGCCAAATTACCATCACACCCCTGTAATTAAAATGTGGACTCACATGCATGCATTTAACATCATACTATAATATAATTCACATATACATGCTCAATATCATTTAATGGCTTAATTAAACAAATATGGCCCTCCCGGCCTACTAATCCCGCCATTAAACCACATCGGAGAATTCAGGGCATTACAATGTCACTCTCGAATTGGGTCCCATTATCTAATACGATCTTTTTGGGCATTCTGTATCTACAGATTATATTCTTCACAATGAAATCCAATTTTTTTTTCGAGGTGATGGTAGCTAGAGGTTCAGCTTTGGTCCACTTTGTGAAATAATCAACAATGACTACCACATATTTTTCCCCTCAATTCCTAGTTGGCAAGGAGCCTGTGAGGTCGATTCCCCATACCGTGAATGGCCACGGAGAGCTCATCATTGTAATCTCAGTGGGTGGAGCTCGCGGTATCGAAGTGAATCGTTAACACTTGTCACACCACTTAACATATTCAAATGAGTCTGCTTTAACTATAGGCCAGAAGTATCATTGCCTAATCACCTCTTTTATAGACTATGCCCCCCCGGTGTGGTCTTCGCAAAATCCCTCATGGATTTCTTCTAAAATCTTCCGTGCCTCGGGCGGAGTTACACACCTAAGTAATGACATGGAATACCCTCTTCTGTAATCGTCCTTCCAAGATGGTGTATCTTGGTATTTTTCACATAAGCTTCCTAGCCTCATTCCGGTCTGTTGGGAGACTTTTAGTTTCGAGGTAATCAATTATGGGGGTCATCCATGTAGGTTGTGAGTCGATCATGTTGACATCTTCTTCTTCGAGCTTGATTATACTTAGGACTGGTAAGAATTCAACCGACACCACGTTAAGCGTGTCAGCTTCTTTGGTCGTGGTGAGCCTTGCCAGGTCATCTGCATTTGAGTTTTTCTCTCGCAAAACTTGTTCTATGGCGTAGAATTCAAACTCCCCAAATGTCGCCTTAACTTTCTCCAAATAGGCTGCCATTTTAATGCCACAAGCTTGATATTCACCTAGGATCTGATTTACGACTAATTGGGAATCATTATAGCAGTGAATGGCCTTTGTTTTTAGCTCGTAGGCTATCCAAAGACCTGCGAAGAGTGCCTCGTAATCAACCTCGTTATTTGACGCTTCAAAGCCAAACCGTAATGCTGAATGAAAATGATTTCCCGTCAGAGTGATCAAAATGACTCCTGCCCCGACCCGTTCTCTTTGGAAGATCCATTGACATAAAGTCTCCACAGCTCGCGGGCTGGGGTTATGACTTCCTCGTTGGTGATTCCCGTACATTCGACAATGAAATCTGTAAGGCATGCCCTTTGATCGTCGTTCTTGGATGATAGGAGATCTCGAACTGTTCGAGTTCCACAACCCATTTTAACAATCTTCCGGAGGCCTCAGGATTGGATAATACTTACCTTAACGGCTGATTAGTTAATACATGTATAGGATGCGCTTGGAAATAGGGTCGAAGTTTTTAAGAAGCATGTTGTTTATCCAAAAAACAGCTGTTGATGACGTGGCAAGAATTTTCGACACGTGGCCGACATATGGCAGAGATGCTGCTCGCCTATCGACCAGAGATACTTCCATATGCGGAGTCAAGTTTTATATACGACTAGACCGGTCGTATACTCCGTGTATATATGAATAAATATGTACAATTGTAATGATATCTGAGAATATCTCTTCATTATAACCTGAAGATCCGTTTATTAAGGAATGATATGATTAATTGACTCCTGTAACCCTCCTTGAGCCTATAAATATACAAGAAATAGCTCAAGGGGGGATCTTTTTTATCTTTTTCCGAATTGTATTACTATTATCCATCGTTGGTATTGTTTCTCCTTCTAAGGTCTGTGAAACTCAGGAACCCTAGTTCTTTGATCACACCTTTGAAGCTCAATATTAATAATAGTATCAAGTGGATGTAGGTCATTACCAATCACTAGGGCTGAACCACTATAATTCTTTGTGTTCTTTACTTTCCATTAGATTGTTTTCTCAAGCATCATACTAATTTCATGTCGTTTATTTGACTCTGTGTCGTTGACCAAAACGAGGGTCAACACATGTATTAGGTGCAAAGCCAGCTTTTCCATTAACGGATATCTCGACTCTGCCCCCAGTAACCTTTTTCTAACACAGTACATAGGTTTTTTCACTTTCTTATCCTCCCGAACAAGTACTGTGCTGATGGCATGCTCGGTTGTGGCGAGGTATCATTTCAATATTTCCCTTGTAATTGGCTTGGATAAGACTGGTGGCTCGACGAGGTGCTTCTTAAGATTTTGAAACGCGAGTTCACACTCATCCGACCATTCAAATTTCTTGCCTCCTCACAAAAGGTTAAAGAATGGGAGGCATCGATTTGTAGATTTTGAGATGAACCTACTTAGGGCCACCATTCATCCAGTTAGGCTCTGGAAATCTTTATGTTTTCAAGGTGAGGGCATATTGATTAACGCCTTAATCTTATCGGGGTTTGCCTCTATGCCCCGTGCATTCACTACGAATCCGAGAAACTTTCCCGAGGATACTCCGAATGAGCATTTTTGTGGGTTAAGTCTCATATTGTATTTTCGGAGCACAACGAAGCATTCAGCGAGATCATCCACATGGTTACAGTTATGCTTGGATTTGACTAGCATATCGTCCACATAAACTTCAATGTTATTTCCTATCTGCTTAGCAAACATCCTATTCACCAGTCTTTGGTATGTGGCTCCTGCGTTCTTGAGCCCGAAAGGCATTACATTGTAGCAATACAAACCTTTATCAATCATGAAACTCATATGTTCTTGGTCAGGCGCATGCATGGCTATCTGGTTATATCCAGAGTATGCATCCATGAACGACATGATGCCATGTCCCGCAGTGGCATCTACGAGCTGATCGATTTGAGGCAAGGGAAAGCAATCCTTTGGACATGCCTTATTGAGATCCGAATAGCCAATGCAAGTTCGCCACTTGCCATTGGGTTTCGGAACTAACACAGGATTGGCTATCCAATCAGGGTAGATAGCATCTTGAATAAACTGATTTGCCTTCAGTCTTTCGACCTCTTCTTTTAGGGCTTTCTTCCTATCATCATCCAGGAGCCTTCTTTTTTGTTGCTTCGGGGGGAAGCTTTTTTCTATGTTGAGTGCATGGCTTATAATGCTTGGGCTAATCCCAACCATATTCGAGTGCGACCATGCAAACACATCTTGATTTTCTCTCAGAAAGTGAATTAATTGCTATTTCGCATCCTTGGAGAAGTTCTTCCCTATTTTTACCACCCTCGTGGTGTCTTTCTCATCGAGATCTACATCCTCGAGCTCCTCTATTGGCCCGAGATCGACCCTTTCCTCTTCTACTCTAGGGTTGATTTCTTCTTCGATTTCGAAGACATACCCCTTATTTCCTGGATAACAACAAGTGCATGTGCACTTGTTTGGTTCTTCCCTCTCACGAAAATGCTATAACATTCCCGTGTGGCGAGCTGGTCTCCCTTCAGCGTCCCAATGCCACTAGACGTCAGGAACTTGATGGCCAAATGCCTAACGGATGACACTGCCCCCAGCCCAATCAGGGCTAGTCTCCCAAGTAGTACGTTGTAGGAAGATGGGGTGTCCATCATTATAAACTCCATCATCTTGGTCACTGAGACTGGATAGTCTCCCAAGGTTACCGAGAGCTCGATGGATCTTGTGCTGGCTATCCCTTATCTTGAAAATCTGTACAATGTCATTGCACAGGCTTTCAAATCTCAAAGCATGAGTCCCATCTTTTCTAAAGTGGCCTTATAAAGGATGTTAACCGAGCTCCCGTTATCTATCAGGACCCGGCGTACCCTTTTGTTGGCAAGCTAGAATGTGATGACCAGAGGGTCATTGTGGGGAAACTGAACGTGCGATGCATCTTCTTCTATAAAAGTAATGGGTTGAGTTTCAACCCTTTGTTGTTTTGGAGCTCGCGGTTCAGGTTCGTAGGGAGATCTGTCCCCTATCTTGAACTCGTTAACATATATTTTCTGGGCATTTCTACCCGACCCAGTGAGGTGTGGTCCTCCGGAAATGGTTACCACATCCTCCCCATCTATTGGGGGAGGTCGATCATCCTTCCTCCCTCGCGAGGCCGTATTCTGCTGGGCAGGGTGTGCAGGAGCTGCCCTCTATCTAGTCGTTGAGTCGAATTTCTATTTTTACGTATTGCCCAAAATATCCCCTCGAGATTAAACCCTCGTTCTCATCTGTAGCTTCTCAGAATTTTTCTTAGTTAGATAGTAGTAGCTTGTGCTGTAGTATTTTAGTTTTCGTGGTTATTGGTTCAAGCCATGAATTATTTGGAAATTCATAGAGATAGTTATGGATTTTGTAAGTTTAGCCTATAGTTTAGAAATATTAATTTTATCATAAGGTTTGATTATTGAAGCTGGTCCTATAAATATTATTTATTATAACCTAAGGTTTAGATAGAATAATTAAGAATGTGACATTTGTCACATGTATGTTTATTAAGGATTTAAGGATTTTAGATGAATAAATTAATCAAAGATAAACCTAGGAAGTCCAGAACCTTCCCTCAGCTGTTAGGATTTCGTATTACTCAGTCAAGGTGGTTTTAAACAACTTCAAGTGTGTTGAGAGTGTGCAAAAAACGTGTTTAAAATATCAGTGTAAGCCGATATATCACAGCTATAGGGGCCGATATATCGCCTATGATAATACGGAAAACACGTCGACTTCGCATGAACGAAACCACGGAGCCTCGGGAATATGGGGGAGGCGATATATCGACTCCACTTGCATATTTTGAAACTTCGTGGAATCCGAGCTAGAAACAACCCTCAACAACTTAGACTTGCTCTTGAACGATTTTGATTGAGTTCTGGGCATCTGTTGAGCAGAAAATTCAATATTTATTCATTTATTTATTGATTTTAATAGGAGTTAGTTTCACTCCTTGAACTCTATAAATAAGACCCTTCACTCATCCATTTGCATCATCTTTCAAACACTTCTCAGAGTCTCCAAGCTGCTAAATTCGTTCTAGAGAGAAACACTAGGATTTTGGGGTTGAAAGCTTTCAAATCTAAGCTTTTCTAAACACTTGGGAAGTAAGCTAGAGTGTGATTTGGGTATTGAGGTGTAGATCTAAGTTCTAAGCTGTCTAAGGTACTCTTAATCCTCAAGTTTAGTTCATCACAATTCCTCTAATTCTTTTCTTTTACTTCAAATTCTAACTTGTTATAATGGCTTTTGGTTAGGTGTTTGATTTTCTTAAAACTTAAGGTTTTCGGTAAGTTCTTATCTTGATGGTTTAGATCTTCTTTTCTTTAGGAAACTTATGGTTTTACTGTTTGGTTTTGGGAGTTTCCAAACCCACACTTGTCTCCAATACCCCGATTTTGGTAAGGAAAATAAGTTAGATTTTATGTGTTATGATTATGATTTATATGCTATGTGTATGTGTGTATGTTGTTTTTATGTTTGTAGTTGCTTGGGAAATATGGTTGCTTAGATAGCAAATAAGCAAATCACGAGATTTTTATCATTATCGTAGACTATAGTTGTGTTTAAACCTACCTCTAAATAGTAGCAAAAGGACCTAGATGATTTCTATCACATACTACGGTAATGAGTTAATGACCATTAATTTGTAGTTTTATGTTTTATGTTTTTACGTCTTATGTTTTATGTTATGCTTTAGTAGTTTTTCCTTATTGGGCATTAGGTTCATTCCTTTTTATTAAGATGGTGTAGGTAAATGAACATGGAAGGCGAGATAAATTCTAGGTGGCTTTGGCATGTGTATTGGGAGAGGACTAAAGAAATGGACCGATGGAATCGATCTAGGATGACGTTGATATTTGAGTCTTTTATTTATGTATTTATGATTTCCGCATTTAGTATTTGAACAATTAATTAAAGATTTTATTTTTCTTTATGATTTTATGTAATAACAATGGGATCCCATATTTTGGATTTTTATAATAAATTCTATTATTTTATGTATATATATCCAAAAAATAGTAGTATGTCTTAGTAGTTTTTAAAGATTCGAGGTCTTTTAGTTAGTCAGGTCTTTACAACGTCCTTCAGCTGTCTGCATTCATCGATGGTATGTTTAATGTCTCTACGGAATCTGCAGTACTTATTGGTGTCTCTTTTTTATTTTTTATTTCGCATTGGGTCAGGTCGTCTAAACGGGACCTGATTTTCATTTGAGATAAAATGTTTTCCCAAGTTTCAGTAAGCTCGGTGTAAACCGTGTAAATGGAGAAAAACTTAGCTCCTTTCTTCTTTTTCCCCTCGTCCGCCTCTGAGTTATTCCCTTTATTTTTCTTTCTCTTTGAAGGGTTGTCTCCTGAGGGTCGAGATGTTGAGGAGGTATGCAAGGTCGAGGCTGAGTTAACATTCATCATTGTAGTTAAATAGGCTGAGGGGTCAGTTTTAATGTTGACCTCGCCTCCTCTACATTGACGAATCTCTGATCCCTTTTGTTGAACTCCGTTATTGTTCTTATCGGTTTCCTTTGCATTTCATCCCAAGGGGACTTCCTGGAAATATCCCAGCTCGTACTGCCATAAGATGACTGCTGTCATCAACATTATGGGCTCGTGCCACCTCAATGTTAAACCTCGCTAGGTAGCTTTTTAGTGACTCTCCCGGGTGTTATCTAACATTAGTCAAGGCCGACGCTTTGGGTCTGACGCCTACCATGGCCTTGAATTGTTTCTTGAACTCTTTTGCTAATTTTTCCCAAGACGAGATAGAATTCCTTCGAAACTTATCGAACCAGTTTTTTGCTGGTCCCGTCAATGTGGTTGGAAATAACACGCACCTGAGCTCGTAACCAACATTATTGGCACGCATGATTGTGTTAAACGTGCTCAGATGGTTGTATGGGCCCGAGTTCCCGTCAAAAGGAGCTACATGGGGTATCTTGAATCCATAAGGGAACAAAGTGTCCAATATGTGTAGAGCAAAAGGGTCGAGCTCCTCATCAGAGTCGCATGCCTTGTCCTTATTCCTTTCATCTTGAAGGAGTCTGAATGTTCTTTCGAGCTGGTTAATTCTTTCATAGACCAAGTCGTAGCTGGTTATTTTTTGTGAAAACTCTAGCTCCCTGCCCCAATATAGGGTTATATTGATTCCCATATACTGGTCGCATGGGCTCTTTTCGGGTATTCAGATGTGGCCATAAATTTGGGTTTGAAGGGTTATCCTGCCCTCGATTTTAATTCAAATGGTCTCGAAAATTAGGGTTGTTGTTCTCACAATTCCAAGTATTGTTGGGTTCGCTATTATATACACTCACTGACCTACTGAGGTCCAAACTTCCACTCATGAAACTAAAATTTCTCTCTGGTTGTGGAGCTCGATGGTTTCGAGGTGGATCTTCCACTAGCCTTCTCGCTCCAGTTGTTTGTGACCTTGACATGTGACTTCCTGTTGGCTGGGATGCCCTATGTCCTCGAGGGGCCTTTCGCTCACCACCATGTTCGGGTCGAGCTCTGTGGTTCCTATCTCGGCTGCCACTCCGAGAAGGTCTCTGAGGTGCCCGCTCCTCTGTCCAGTTCCTATTGGGAGCTGGCTGGGGTGCCTCTCGAACCAGAGATGGGTGCCTTATTGGAGACGGACGATGCCTTATAGGCGATGGCGGGGGCCTTCCATTATTGGGTCTAGAAGATCCAGAATTGGCTCGGACTGGCTTTGGGTTAATTCCGACAGGCACGGGGTTAGTGTTCTGAGCTGCTGAGGGAGCTCGGTTATTCCCCGTTCCCGCAGTTACACTCACCGTAGGATTACCAACAGTAGTAGCTTGAGAATTCCTCCCAGGGTGGCTGTTGCTGGTGTTTGCCCTGGGCCTTGGCTTCGCCTGCTGGGCCCTTTGTTCAGCCATTATGGCAGTCGTACTCCCGCGGGGACGCCCTTTGGTCCTCTGAGGAGGTGTCAGGGCCTTAGCAGCCTGCTTGGCCAATTCTTCATTACATCGTGTGGCTTTGGCAAATTTTTGGAGAAATTGGCGATTCTCCAATTCCACAATGGGCACGTACCTCTTGGGGTTATAATAGAGATCCTCATCGGGCTTGGGGGTTAGATCAGGTGGCCCCCTGGAGTCAGATGATGCCCTTCATTCATCCGGGCTCCGATTTTCCACGGGTTGCTTCCCAGGCCTTCGCAGATGGTTCTTAGTCTGAGGAGTTTGTTCCTCAGGGATTTGTGGTAATGGTCATCCACCAGTTCCTAGATTGTTCGTAGCGGCCATTGATGTTATGCAGGAGGTTTCTGATTAAACAATACAGAGATTTGCTTAATGCTCTCAAGGAAACCACCAAACTGTTGGCGTCGTTTTTCGTCAACTTAATTATGGAGAGCGCTAAACAATATTTCAGAAAAAATAGATGAACACAAGAGCTTTTTACGCGGTTCAACAGTTAAAATCTGCCTAGTTCACGAGTCGATATTATTGATTTTGATACTCTCTCACAACTTTTTCAAAAAGCAATTTGGCAGAGTATTCTCAGTTCAATTTTTGTGCGTCTCTACAAATGAAATTCCCCAGGCTATTTATAGGCCTAGTTGACAGAATATCTTCCCATTCTTTCGGGAAGTTACAATCAATTGTTCAAATTTCAAATAAATGATAATAAATACATTAATTACATAATATCCCATATATAAATATTATTTTTCAAATAAAGGCTATTTATTTTTTTAATCATAATTTTTTAAAGAAGAATAAAAAAATGAGAAAATAGAGAATGCTTTAGAGAAATTTTAGAGTGTTACATCATCTTTTTGGTGTTTTCTTTTAAATAAATATATAGATTTTAAAAAAGAATAAAAAAATGTAACAAAATGAGAAAATAGAGAGAATGTTTGGGAACAATTTTAGAATATTACATAATCTTTTTTATGCTCTCTTTTATATAAATACATATAATTATGGTGTGTATTTTTGTTTTGTTCATAATTGGGTGCTTCTTCATAAAGTTAAATGGGCCGGGCCCACAAATGAACCCCTACCCGCCCACCAAATTTTCTTGGGGTGGACAGGTAGAACATGCACAACGTTTTGCTGCTCTTTGTTGTTGTGGACTAATGACTCCTTGGTTGTTACTCTATATAACTTTTTAGTAATACAAAAAAAAAAAAATTAAAAATTTAAACACCATAATAAAGTAATTATAATTATGACTAGTATTTTATCATTTATTATAGAAAATATACCATTTTGATGTATGTGTTTTAGTTAAATATAAGTTTTAACTCTCTATTAGTGATAATACCATTTTGATAAGAGGGAAGAATGGGAGAGTGAGAGAGAAGAACATGATAAGATAAATAAATAAAAATAAAAATGTTTAATATAATCTCAAATATATATTTATGAAAATTAATTAAAATTTCAGTAAACTTGTTTTTATATTATATAAATTTTCTAATTTTTTTATTATTATGTTGTTATATAATTTTTAGATATTAAAAAAGATTCAATTTAAATGAAAAAATAGAATTTTATTTTAATTAAAAATAGAATTTTTATTAATTAAGCCTGAAATTTAAAAATATAAATAAAGATTTAAAATCGTACATTTATTTTTATTTTATTTTTAACAAAATATATTTAGTCATTTTACTTAAAAATAAATATGTAATATTTTTAAATTTTATATATTTATAAAATGTAAATATATAAATTTTAAATTTCATAATAATTAGATTTTTTTTCTGATATAACCTAAAACAAGTTTAAGAAAATTTACAATTTAAAATAATAGAAAAAAACTAACTCATGATAAATAATTAAGATTACTTTTTTTTGTTACCGTACAATTTTATTTTTATTTTTGGGTGTTATTGTACAAAATTCAATTCAGAGATAATTAAGAATTCGAGAATTTAATCCTGACAAACAAAAAAAAAAGAATTCAAGAATTTAATTGATGGATTTAGATTAACAAATGATCATAAGTTTTTAAGTAATTAATTAAAACGACCTTTTCAAAATCACTTTGGTAGTGAAGAGCTGTGAATAGCTTATAGAGTCATTCACCGCCCTCAACCCAAGCATTGCCAATAACTTGGGTTCTAATCAATGAGGATAACAATAACAACCTATTTTTCTTACAAAAAATTAATTTGGAAAATCATGAACGAGCTATGATGATTGTGTGTGTGCTTTATTATTATTATTATTTATTTTATGGGAACTATTTTCTATGACGTTGTGATCTAGAATTGTTTGTTCATACAATACCTCGATTTATTGTCTATTTAGGGTGCTTTTTTTTTGGAGATGTAGCCCTGCCTGAAAAAATAAAAAATAAGAAAGACATAAACCACGCTAGTAAAAAATAGGGCTGGGTGCCCCAACTAAGAACACTTCTAATAGATTATCTACTCCATCTTTTAAAATACCTCCAAAAAACACACATTTTTTTATTTTATCATATATCAGATTCTCTATATATTTCTCTACATCATTTAAATATTATATCTTTAAACATATTTTATTAATTAAAATAAAATAAAATAATTAAAAGAAAAAGAAATAATAAATATATATATATATATACTAAATGGGAGAGAGAAAGCTTATAAAGAAAAATGATAATATTAAAATATTATGTAAATGTTATGTAAATGTAGATATGAATTAATTGAAGTTTGTGCATAGCTATTATAAATATATGTATAAATGAGCTGATGGAAGGTGTTTTTGTGAGTTTTAGCTAAATATTATAGAGAAAATGTATTACAAAATACATCATCAAAATATATTTTTTTTATAATTTACCTCAAACTTTTACATTATACCATATATCAACTTCTCTATTTTTTCTCTACATCATTTAAATTTATATTTTTAAAAAATATTTTATTCATTTTAAGAAATAAAATAATTAAATATAATAGTATCACATAATAGTATCACACTCATATATATATACAAAAGTTTATAAAAAAATAATAAAATATTTATAGCTTGATGAATAGTGTTTCACTACATATAAAGAAATACTATTCATTTAGGTAAAAAAAAATATAACTTTACATCACCCATTGGAAGACTATTTAACAATTTTTTCTCTATATTATAAAGAATTATATATGTTGACGCGGTTCTTCGCCAACAGGTAATTAAGAGAAAGAGAGAAAAGAATTAGTGCCAAATATAGAACCGTAACAGATATAAGATCTTAGTGAATGAAATAGGTGACTCAAGACACGTTTTTAAGTGGTTCAAAGGTTAAAATCATTCTACTCCACTAGTCAATATTATTGATATATTCTGGGTATTTGGTTACAAAGTATATCTCTCCAGAGACTATTTTTTCCAACCCTTATCAACTCCCAGGGTCTCCATATTTATAGGAGAAGGCACCTGGAAGTTGGTAAGGAGGTCATCCCGTGACATTCTTATTTGTCATATCAACTCTGTGACATTCATGATTAATTCCTAAACCTGACACATAAGTGTGGTCAAATCAATAGGTAAGGAGATAATGGGCCGCACGGCCCAATCCAGCCGTGGGTGTCTGAACACGCACGTTCCTGCTGCGTGTCTGAGAAGTCAGGGAGATATCGGACACGTGATGTCAGATATATGCACGTTTATCTTGCGTGTGTTGACTTTACAAGGGGTCATAGCCTCCATATCTAGCTCGTACCACGAGCTGCGCATTTGACCCGACCTTCGGCCTTCCGATTCCTTGCCCCAGTCCTGGCGAGTCTTGGCGAGCCCTTGAGGATTCCTCGAGCTAAGGGGGGTACGACCTCAAGACAGGAGCTCCGGTCTGGGGGATGTTTTATGGACTAACCATGATTAGTCCGAAGCTCGGCCTGCTAATCAGCCCGTGGGAAAATCAGGGCGTACAATACATTTTACCTCTTCTATTGGGAGTGCTCTAAGGAGTTTAATTAGGGATGACATCATGACATAGGATAGAATTTGAGTAAGTTATGTAAATTCCACAATCTTATTTTATATACATGTATAAAAAAAGTTGTACTTAATATTTTTTTGATATAAAAATAGAAGTACTTAATTAATAATTTTTTTTATCAAAAAAGTATTCTTTATTTCATAAAATTAATACGACAAAACTCATTATAAGCTCATTCATACTAATATTAGTAACAAATTGTTACAATTTTCAAAGGAAAAAAAACTCTTATAGAAATTTCAACTAAGTTCAATAGGCACCAGCAATTAAGCATCCAATGATTATGAAGTAAACAAATCTTATCAACTCCAGAAATGAGATAACACCTAAAATCAATCAAAAGATTAAAAGCTTCATTAATGGAAAATAGACAACGATCCACCCAATCCATGCACACTGATATAGAGTAGCAAAGCAACAAGAACCAAGGGACCACGATTGGATATTGAACAAGAAATAACTGTCACGAAAGCCACGAACCCCCTCAGTAAGGTTCTTGATGGTAGAATTACAAAAACAAAACATTCAAAGTAGATAACAAAATAAACACAAAGACTAACACACATAAACATAAAACACAAGCCTTTGCTTTGAGCCCCTATCTTCTACCAGTGCAAGAGATGAGGCCCCCACCATCAAACCACCAGACCTGTCACAGATCTGGCCCTCCCTAATCCAAATAGAGACGACCACCATCGTTAGGCTCGGTTCCCCGCCAACCCACCAGATCTGAGGACCAAGGTCCACCAAATCTGAAAAGCCTGGCCCCCAGAACCCAGTAAACCTCCACCCCGCGATCTCTAGCGTTGTGGCCTTTTGAGAAGAAGATCTCCATCGACCCTGCACCACAAAGAAGAGGTAAAAAGACAAAGGCACAAAATTAAACAATCGTCCCTCTCGCCAAAGCACATTGGACACTCCAAGGCGTCAACAGTGACTCTGACCTAGAGAAGGGCATGCCAGAAGACCAACGACCTTGTTGAAGAAGATTAGGCTTGGCGCACTAAACCTAGAGAGAAAAAATAGTGTTTTTTCCTTTAGAACTTTTACTTATTCGGATACTACTCTAGCAAATATAAGATACATGAGAATTTCAAATTAAAAATATATATATATGAGTGATATGAATTAAAATAATATATTATTTATATGTATATATAAATTTAAAGTTTTATGACATGTCTTGTAGTATAATTTATGATATATTAATATAAATTTTTGTGGTTATAATACTTATTTTTTTAAATAATTATATATATGGGTGCATTCTTAATGGTTACTCCCCATGAATAGTTACTTTAATATTAATCATTGGACTAAGATCAATGGTCCATATTTATAGTTGTAAATTAATATTTCTAAAAATAAATTTTGATTTTTTCAAATTTTTTGAAGGGTTACCTGATAAAAAAAATGTATTTATTATGAAAATATAATATTGTAAACTTTTCATTTTTCAAATGCATGTCAATTTCTAAATATAGCTAGTGTCTCTCATTGGTTGGAAACAACATTAATTATGGCAAAAAAAAAAAAAACTAAATTTGAAATTAATGTAGAAAAAAAATATTTACGTGTTGGTGACTTGCTATACCAAGTCACTATGTTTCCACATCATCATAATTGTTAGTACCCATCCATAAGTAGTAATCATTGAGAAATCTTCCTTATATATATATTATAAATAAATAAAATAATGATAATTGACTGTATAAATGCTTAATATTTTTTAAACATAGTACTTAAATACTTATTTTTTTACGGAAAAATACTCAAAGTTACTAAAATAGTGCAGCTGTCATTATCTATTTCGTTAGCTCTTTTAAGTTCTGAGTAGTCTGTCATGTGTCACACTTTCATTGGTCCAACTCATAATTTAAAAAACTATATTTAAATTAACTTTGAAATAAAAAAAATCAAAATACATTGAAATTAAAATATACATTTAAACAAAAAAATATAAAACAAATAAAATAAAATCTAAGTAAATTTAATAAAATACTATTAATCAAAATGATTTATTAAAACAACTTCTTATTCAAAATTTACAGAAAGAATAAAAATTCCATCTAAAAAACTCAAGAACAATATGAACACCTCAAGAACACTATGAATATCTCAACAACATCATATATATATATATATGGAAGACTTTTCAATGGTTACTACCCATAGATGGGTACTAACAATTATGATGATTTAATAATATAGTGACTTGGTATAGCAAGTCATCAACATGTATCTCATCTTATTCATACAAACTCATACACAAAATACAAAACCTAAAATTCAAATGACAAATTTGAATAAATTCAAACCCAAAACAAAGTATCAGAATCAAGAGATTCACACCCAAATCTTAAAGTTTAGGATTTAAATCTAAAACAAGTTTCAAATCTCTCCATGCACATATGCTGCCAACTTCATGCACAACTCTGTCGCCGACCTCCACGTATACGCTTAACGCCACCAACCTCCACGCATAGCCCCAATGCGCCATACCTCTTCACATGCCAACCTCAACGCCCAACACCTTGTTCAATGCCAACTCCAGTGTCCAGCACCTTGTTCGACGCCGTTATTGATCGATGCTTGCCCAATGAAATCTGCAAGAAGAAGAGGAAGGAGAAGAAAGGGGAAGAGTAGGAGAAAACGAGGAAGAAAGAGAAATTTATGTAGGGTTTTCTTTTTAATTTTAATTTAGATTTAAAAAAATTTAGTAAAATGAATAAGTTTACATTTGTGATATTAAAATTAATTTTTAATTTCCATTTTTGTAAGTTTTAGTTTATATTATTTTTAATGTTAATGTATTTTAATTGATTTTTAATTTTAAATTTGATTTAAATTATTATTTGAAAAAAAATATTACGACTTGGACTAATGAGAGTGCGATAAGTTTTAACTTAGTCAACACTTAACAGAGCTAACAGATTAGGTAAGGAAGACCGCACTATTTTAACAACTTTGAATATTTTTTTTCATAAAAGATATTAGGTATATATGTTGCCATTTACCCTAAAGTAAATATATGGTTTACTCTATATAAATTTATACATTTAATTATTGAGTCGGGCATTAGAATCGAGCATCTCTAAATTTTCATTCTACCTATTTATGTATTAGGTATTAAAGATTGTACATTTATTCTACCCTAAACTATATTGATCTAGTATTATCCTACCCCAACAAGTAGGGTAGCCACAAATAAAATGATTTTCAAGTTATACTACCATCATTTATATCAATAAAATGTCATTTTATTGAGTCCTCGATTTGAATTTCAATATTTCTATCTTTAATTATTTTGTCATGTAGACTAGAAATACATAAATTTTGGTTAACACATTAACTTATTATACGAACTTAGGTAGTGTTTGGTTGCAAATCAAAAATGGAAAAAAATGGTAATAGTAATAGAAATGAAATGGAATAGAATTTTCATTTTTTTGTTCGGCATATACTTTGGAATCAATAACTACGGCTATACATTTGGACCCGAAAACCCGCCCACCTAATGAACCCAACCAACCTGAACCCGAGAGACCCGAAAAAACTGCAAAACCCATACTGTCGGGTCGAATTGAGTGTAACTCGACTGCGTTGTAGGGTCGAGTTCGGATCCCATAGCTAATGCACTTCGGGTTCGGGTGTAACCCGAGCCCACCCGAAATATTTAATTTTTTTTCCAGTTTTTATTATAAATAATAATAATATATCATATATCTTAAAATTAAAAAAATAAAAAAGCAGAACCCTAATCCCTAATTCTCGTCTCCTATCGCCACTCCCTCTCTCGACTCCTCCTCCTCTTCTCGACTCTCTCCCTCGATCTCTCACTCTCTCCCCTCATCGGCACCGAGACACACCACCATCATCCCTAATTCTCATATTGCCTCGCCTTTCCCTCTCGATTCCTCCTCCTCTTCTCGACCCTCTCCCTCGATCCGTCACTCTCTCCCCTCATCGACGCCGAGACACACCACCACTACCAACCACAGGCCAGCCAATCACCGACCCAAAATGGTCTTGTCCCCTTCTCTTCTTATTCCCTTCCTTCTCTTCTGTTCTCCTTGCTTAACGGCAGTTAACGCCTCCTCCTTCACTGCGACAAAGAGACCCATCCACATCAAGTTGCACTCATTTTCTTGGTCTGTCCAATCTGAACCTGAATGATCCCCACTCGAGAAATCCAAACTCGAACCTGACCACATTCGACCCCAATTCGGATGGGTTCGATATGTGCTTTCCCCACCCGAGACCCGATGCACTCGAACCCGATAAACCTGCGTGATGTGCAACCTTATCAATAACTAAATAATGATTATTTAGTTTAATATTTTATGAAATGGAATATAATTTATATTATTTTACCAAATTATCCTTATACTTATAAACAAATATATATAGTTTTATCAAATTACTATTATATTTTTATATATTTTTTAATATACCAAATTACCTCATACTACGGATTAAACAAATAATTAACTTATTATACAATAGAAAAATATATACAAACACTATTTTTAGTAAAAAATAACAAAAAATAATTTTTATTTTAAAATTTAATTAATTTTTTAGGACCATATAGAATACTATTTAAAAAAATCCAAAGTAGTTTTACTTAAATAATTTAACTTTTTATTTTTATATTTTAGTTTAAAATATATATACACATATATGTATATTTATAAACACACAAACTAAATATACTCAAATCTTTGTAAAACATGTAAAATACCAATTATTTATATTAAGAAAATAAAAGAGTAAGGCATTTGGGGAATATTTTTGATGGTGGAGTGGAATTGCTCCAATTTTGAGTGTAATAACAATTCCATTTAGTTAATGACTTTTACAATGAAAAATATTTTCTCACTTTCTTTTTCTTTTAATCTACCGAACAATAGAAATGAATGCCTTTACAATCCAACATTACATTAAATGATTTAACACATTTTTTTATGAGTGTGACTTACAATAAATAAATATGGATATTAAAAAGAGATGTAGTATAAATTTTGTATATCCATTTGATCAATCTTAATAATTAATACTTAGTATATTAAATAATCACTACTACAAAAAAGACATTTTAGGACTAGCATTGCGAGTCCTAAAAAAGTTTTTAGGACTCCTAGGGTGCGAGTCGTCTATTTGAGAGCGTTAAAAACTGAGGTTTTTTAGGACTCGCATTGAGAGTCCTAAAATAATGTTTTTAGGACTCACAACGCGAGTCCTGAAAACTCTCGTTGAGTGCCTTCAAATAAGTTTTTAGGACTCGCATTTAGGACTCGTAATACGAGTCCTAAAAAATCGGGTTGAGTGCCTTTAAGTAATTTTTTTGGACTCGCTCCCGTTGGGTGTCTTTAAATTAAGATTTTAGGACTCGCTTTGTATGCCCTTAAAAGTAAATTTTTTTTAAAAAAAAATGCAGCTACAATTTTTATTTTGATTTAAAAAAAATATATCCCTTTGAGAGTCCAAAATATATTATATATGTTAGAATTCTAAAATTTTCAAAAGAAAATACAACAAAATAATTGTCTAGTTTGCACCGGATAGGGTGTGAGGAGCTGGTAACAAAGACTCTAGAATGGTTCAAGCTGCAGCAGCACAGGTAAGTTCTTTAGGTAGAGAATGCGTGAGCGATGTGGGCAAGTCCCCTTCAAGCTCACGAGCAGTGCATGTGGATTACTCCCAGACGGAAATGGTGAGCAACTGATTATTAGGCTGAAGCGTTAGTACCCAGAAGGCAGAGTCTCAGGTAAGGTTCTACGGAGTGTTAGTTGGGTGTCGTCAGGAGTTCTCAGATTAGAGCTACAAGAAGAAAGGACAGGTAAGAGAAGAATTGATCTGAAGCCGCAAAGAAGCTAGTGAAGAACGTCCGAAGAATTGAAGGCATAACAAGACTGGTAAGTGCGTCATCTATTGCACAAGCATCTCCGGGGACAACTACATCAGAGACAAGGAGGACAGTAAAACTTGAGGTTAGACGGACTGAGTGGTGTCACATCAGAAAGAAATTCAGAGGACAAGGTAAGAATTGATTGATACCTAGTAAGGCCGGATTATGTGTGTGTTAAGGTTAAGTAAAGAGTGATTGCATAAAGGACCTGTTCTATGGTGAGGATATGGAAATGAGGGTAGGGTATCACGGATTGTGCACGCCCAAGCGCATCTGGCGCGAGGATGGATCGAACCTTGCGGGAAACGAAAGAATGAACCTGGTTGATACACTTGGAACGTTAAGTCGACTGTTGTGCAGGGCATAAGATGCTTGAGTATTGGGTGTTAGTAAGAAAGATAACGTTGAGACCCAGATGTGGTGAAAAGTGACTGACGGATGATCAGTGTTAGGAATCCTTGATTTAGCGAAGGGGAATTTAATTGGAGGCGGAACTCCTAGCTGTGAGGCAGGTGTAAGTCAAGGAATAACGCCATAGATTGTGATAGAGGATACAAGGCAACGACTGAGATTGGCGTAACGTTGGCAGGTATGATTAGCTGGTGAGTGTCATTGATCTATGGAATTCAAAGTGTTGGCTTGAGTTGAAACAAGGAAGGACCCTGTCATGGTGGTACAAGTAGGATACCAGGATCGAGTGAAGGATCCAGTTAGGTTTTGAATGAGGGTTCTGAATGGACATCATTCCACCTCCTAGGGTACGCGGTACCGGGAGGGTCGAGCGGGTGACAGAATCTAGTGTTTTCCTTTGGACCCTGAGGGGTTAGGTGATGTGGTGGTGCATCGTGGGGATAGACCACAATGGACCTTAAGTAAGACGTTTGGACATGAAATTTTTTAACTCAGTTGTTTGAGTTAATGTTGTTGGGTCAGGTGAACTGGTTTCAGGATAGAACGTCGACGATACTGAATTGAGACCCTATAGTATTTTAAATTTTTGGAAAGGATCTAGAGAACGAAGAGAACAGAGTGGGAATCTGGGATTATCAGTTGATTGCAAGTGTAATGACAGTCTGAAAGTTTATCAGATATCTTAACGAGTTGAGCGCTGAGTATGCGAAAACTTAAGATATTAAGGGAAGGGTAATCCCTGATGAGTTAATCGTGGTGGCAATTGCTGGTGTCTTGTTAATGTAACACGACATAGGACATGGTAAGAGGTGAAGGTTAGAGTATACTACGGTTTGGCTTTAGTTATGAAAGAAAGCCAAAGAGGTAGTTGAAACTTCTTAAGGCAGGGGTGTCTGCCTATTTGAAAGAATGAAGAGCTGGTAAATTGATAAGTTTTGAGGAAATAAAGTTCCGGGAAGAAAGAGTTGCGTCTCCGCGTAATAACAGACGAGGATCTGTAAGGTGTTCAGAGAAAGAAGGGAGAGTTCTGACTCTTGATTCAACATAAAATTCCGAAGTTGTACTAAGGGTTAGGCCAGCGGGGCCTACAAGTCGATCCCACCTGGTAGAGGTGATGACTTTTGAGTATCTCTGGAATCAGGAATAAGACAACGAATTGGACATTGTAATCTAGGCAGACCCTGAGGCTTCAGCAGGGTTGCGGTGTAAACGAGAGGCTATCGAGTGTATGGCCGTTAGACAAGATCTTGCGGGGCAAGATTGTTGCGCCTGAAAGGGTGTTGTTGGGAACTAAAAGTAAAGGCAGTGGACCTTGGAGATTATGGTCAGATTGCGGGTTGCTGACTGATGTGTTTGGGTAAATTTCGAGGACGAAATTTTTATGAGGAGGGGATAGTTGTAACGACCCAAAATCGCTATTAAGGCTTAAGGGCCTTGATTAGTGTGCCAGGAGGGCATGTTGGGATTTATGTGTGACTTCATGAGTTAAATGCATGGTTATGATTTAAAGCATGTTATATGACTAATTGAACAATCGAGATGCATGACTACGTGGTTAGTTTGCATGATAGGGGTAAATTGGTAATTTTAGCCCGCTGAGGGCATATATGTGATAATTGTATTATGTGAATCGTACCACGTGAGTGTGGTGTTATTGTTGTGATGCACGTGCCGAGACGGTCCTAGAGAGCAAATTAACTTAAGAGTCACAACGGGATTTTGTACCCGGCTCGGGAGGAGCCTAGGGGTACCTCGGGAATTTTATGGTTAAGTAGAGAATTGGCGGTTAATGGTTATTGGAGATTTAGTAACCTGGGTAACCATTAGTTACTGCCGAGAGTAACAAGTTTAGGTGAAAGAAATGGTAGAATTGCAATATTAGTGAAAGGACTAGAGTACCCTTGAGGAATTAGTTGAGAAAGGATCATTTGGAGGGGTAGCATGGTCATTTGGCAAGGGTAATAGGCAATTCTCAGCTGGGTTTTAGTGGGTCACAGTTTGGGTGTTTAGGGTCATTTGATGCTTTGATAAAATTGGAAGAGAAGAAGAAGAAAGGAGAAGAGGTGTAGATGGGGCTGAAGTTTTGAGACCTAGGAGGAGATTCAAAGGGATTTGAAGCAACCAAAAACCAGATTTGAGCTAAGACTACTCAAGGTAAGATTTATATTCTGTTATTTCTTGGGTTCAAGGTTGATTTCTCAAAGTTTTAGTGTGGAATTTAAAGATAGGATGGTTGGTTTAAAGTTTGAGGAATTTGAAACTCTAGATGAGATTTTTAAGTGTGATTGTGTTTTGATCTTGATACTAATGTTTATAGGTTGTTAAAGGGTTTATTTGGGGTCTTGAAATGATTTTTGGGGGTTTAGGTTTTGTTTGGGATGATTTGGAGAGGTTGAAGTTCGGAAAAAAAAAACGCAAGTGGAAACCTAGAATTCTGGGTTCGCGATGGGGCGCCGCGGCCCTGTTCTTGGGCACTGCGGCGCGAGGCTGTGTCCAGGCGAGGGTGGCTTTCTGTCTTGCTGGGCGCTGCGGCGCTATAGGGCAGCGCCGCGGCACTAGGCCATTTTCAGGGCACCAAAAGTTGCACTTTTGAGCTTTTGCTCCGGGGGTTCGGGGGATATTTCCGATGGATTGTTGTAGGGATTTGGGAGTCCCGAGAGTGTGGGATTGGTCCTGGGAAGCGGTTTTTGATTTGATTAGTGTTGAGGGATATTTCTTGTGTGTTGTGACTAGGTTATTGGAGAGGCTCGTGCTAGAGGACCGTGCTCGCGGCTTTAGTGCATCAGGAGGCTCGGAATACAGGTAAGAAAACTATAACACCCGTAGGATGGGGCATGGGCCCATAGTGTGATTGCGGGGCACGGCCCTATATTGCATGTTGCATGATGAGATGATTGCAGGGCACGGCCCTATATTGCATTACATGTTAGGGTGCATATTTAAATGAATTGATATTTGTTTGAATGTTGTTTGATTTATGCTATATATGATTATAGTGAAATGAACGGCTATGGCCGAGGGCGGCAAGGCCGAGAACGGCAGCGGGGCCAGAAGTAACACCTAGCACATGGGATGCTTATGGTCAGGGTAGGACCCAGGGGATACGGGTGATATCCCTACGGTGAGGACCAAGACCCCAGGCTTCGGTAAGGCTTCGGGGGCGACATGGCCGTGTTTGCTTAGTCTAATGGTTGACTTGTTTATATGTGGATTATCTGTTATGATAAACTGTATAAATTGCATATGTTATGTTCTGCATGAGTTTTCTTGCTGGGCTTCGGCTCACGGGTGCTCCGTGTTGCAGGTAAGGGCAATGACTGAGTCAACCAACCATGAGTACGGAGAGCGTGAAGCGACGCGTACATGTTTGGCCTGCCCGACTGCTTTGGTTGGGGGTTTATTTGAAAATGGCTGTAATAATCTATGATTTTTAGAACTGATCAACTGTAAACTTATTTCAAGATGTAAATAGTTTTCAAACCTTATTTTGGGATCCCAAATGTTTAATACTAGAAGTTTTAATGAAACGACGCATTTTCAAAGGTTACAGCCTTAACTTTTTATTAGTCACACTTTTGTTTTAAAAACCTCAGTTAGCGAGTTAATTGCACACTGTTTTGTCTTAAAACTCACTTGGTAACGGCTCTAAGGAAGTAGGGCGTTACAACGCTTGTATTTGTTTACAAATTTCAACATTTTTTAATGATTAAATTTTAATCCTCATGCAACTAGATATAAATTATTAAGAGAAATACAAATTCATTTGAATTAAGACTGAAAAATGATTGTTTCAAACTTGAGATATAATGTACTAATCAAAAGATCAATTACATATATCCAATATAAAAGAAATTTATGTGCAAATCGTTAAAAATAGATGTCAATTTGCATAATGTCTAGATTTAGTATTGGAGTTTGGAGAGATATTTAGTTACTCACACATATTAATTAACCTATAGACAGTCTACATGCTATGAAGAAATAATTTCAAACTAACATTTAAATCCCAAAGAACTTTGAGTGTCACATCTCTAAATTACAAAAATACTGCAATGTCATAAAATCTAGTGTTGAAAGTCCTTACCAAAGACAAATTCTAGCTTTTGCCACACTAAGCTATTTTCTATATCAAGTGACAAAACAAGACAGATTTCAGAGAAAGAATCCTAAACAAAAGCGGGGAGACGATTATACTAAACATTTATAGGAGAATAAAGATTATTATACAAGAAATAATCTATAGAAATGCAACACACACATTAACCAATACATAGCAAAGCAAACATACATGTGCATTTGAAAGTTGTCATCTTACTCCAGATGGATATTGCTTTTCTTGCTCCAAAACCAAATGTTTCATTCTGTCAACTACCTAGCTTCATAAAGAAATAATTGTCATCAAAGAATTAATTAAGAACAGTGGTAAGAACTTAAAGAATAATGATCACCAAAGCAAAAGAGAACAACAAACTAAAAAATTAATTAAAAGTTTCTCCACTAAAAATAAAAAGTTCTTAAAATGTTGACCACTAGAAATAATTGTTACTTGTAAATTGCATGATGCAAAAATAACTTTTAAGTAATTTGGACGATACATCTTAAACACAAGAGGAAGAAAAAGATAGGCAAACATGTTAGAATATCAGTTTCTACAACATTGGACCCCACACAAATGATGGTGGTTACATAGTCTATTTTATATTAAAGTAATGTTTATATAAATGTCTGCCAAGTAGAGAGGTGGCCTTAATTATATGTTATATATAACATTTCGATTGACTATATAAAACATGCTTAAATGTGTCTCAAACCTTTAGATTTTGGAGCCTAATATTAAGATTATAGGATAAAACTTGGGACTTTCATCAAACATGTCCTATGCAAGAAAATTGTAGAACATGCATAAATTGCTATAATGATATAATCACACAACATAATCTGACTGAGCAAAGCACAACATCAATTAACAGAAATATACTACATGAAAATTTAACAAAAAAATAAGTTAAAAAAAACATATTACATGAAAATTAAAATATAGTAAAATACACATCTTGCACTGAAAATAGAAGAAAAAGAAAAAAGTCAACATGTCACCATCTATAGAAAATCAGGCTGCATATCCCCTAATTTACTAGCCCAGCCATCTGTCACATTCAACACCAACATGTCAAAAAAATCAAACAACACACAGGTTTTCATCTATATATCACCGCAGTACACAAAATTCTCAGAACCTACTTCACTACGGATGAATATCTAAGATATTCAAACTCTACTAAAGTAATACAATTATCATTCAAAATTGTAAAATATTGAAAATTAAAAAAAATCAAATACAACATACCTTTTGTAATTAGCTACTGATCCAATGCTTTAAGATCAATCAAAATATTAACCTAAACATTATTATTAACATTATAAAAAATAAAAAAGTTAGATGTATGTTCCATATCATGTTATTACCCCAAGTCATGTTATTTAAAATTCTATAATCAACTTAATTATTAATTAGACAGTCAAATGTTAAGATTATAAGAAAAAACATAAGAAAAAATGTGATGAAGCAGTCCATGAAAATCCACATGCTAGAAAGCTTGTTGAATAGGCCACTAAATCATATTATAAAAATCATATCTACCAATGAAATTGTATACATTTAAGTTCTTTGCAAGATCAAGCAAATAATAAGATTTCTAACATACATACCAAGGAAATTTTGTTAAATCGAGACTAGAGAAAACCAATCCAATCATAATTATTAATATGTAAATATATCTTTACTGTCACACATTTATTACTAGTGAACCATATTGATTTATATATTTCTTTATTTAAATCATATTCAAATATAATCGAGATTGCAAGTATTACTACTTATGTACAATAAAGGAATGGCTACACATATAGGCACTCATAACTAAAATCTTCCAAGACTTATACAATAATATAACAAATAAATATGCAAATATAAAACAAACTGGAATTTAGTATATTATATATCAAATGTATATTATAAAACAACAATTTATTAATCTTTATACAACCCAATAAACTAGTGAGGCTATTTAAGATGGAAAAAGTCAATAAATCAAGTAAATGATTCGACTATTTTTGGCTAACAAGAACTAGAACTATAACTATATGTTAATCAAGTATAAAATTCTAATAGTATTGTATCATTATTTCAATTTCTTCTTGACTTCGGATCAAACTAAAAGTCAATAATGAAAATAGCTTAGAATATAACAAAAATATAGTTTAGCAAACTTTACTGATGTAAAATATAATTCATAAAATATTGTACTCCATATTTATTCCATTCAATACTCTAAGGAGTACATTCCAAAATCCTAAACTTGTGCAAAAAATAGTATATATTTTATTAAGTGTACCACATAGTTTAATTTCTACATTTGTTACAATGTTGAACCACATAGTTCATGGTACTTTCAATTAGATACCGACAATTTTTATATACAAGGCACTGAAATATAGAAAAACTTGACAAACCTCTGATTCATTTTGTATGTACTAAGCATATACTTGAGAACAAACAAAAAATCATGGACTAAAGAAATAGAATTACACAAATATGATCCTTCTATCTTACAAGAAACTAGCTATATGTGCATCTAGCATTTTTGTATTTATTTTACATTTTCTAAAAATGTTCTAATCTATAGTCTTAGAGGCATCAATTAATTTGTTGATATGCTCATAATCATCATCTCTATCATCATATACAATCATTGTCAAAACCAATCGGAACATAACCATATAATAGATACAAATAATTAAGACTATCAATCTTTTTCAGCATTAAATCACGAAACTAAAAGTTGACCAATTAAAAATATATTACTTGAGCAGTTTTCTGCAATTAATAACACACACAAAATACAAAAACAAAAAAAGAAAGAAAGAAAGAGAAAAAAATGGTCATTTACTCATTACTACTTATAATTTTACATTCTAGTATGTGACTTTTAGTTCATTTTAGGGAAATCAAATAAATATCATATAATATTTCATGAATTATTATTTGCTGTGAAAGTACTTAAATTATTGGGTTTGTAGCACTTAAGTACCTAATTTTTTTTTTTTTGTGGCGAAAATACCTTTTATTTGTATTTTGGTGCAATTTAGTGCAATTGTTTATTTCGATGTTAAATCTGCCTACATGTCGTGAAATTTACTTATAATATCTTTTAAATTGGGTACTTTTGCTGCAAATATCTCTTTTATTTGGTACTTTCGCCGCAAATATCCATTTAATTGGGTACTTTCGCCTACATGTCACAATCAAATTTCATGGTGATAATTGACGGCTATACCAAACTACCCAAAACATGGACGGAAAATACTTTTGTTGCTAAAAAAATAATTTGGACACTTAAGTGCTACAAACGTAATAACTTAAATACTTTCATCGCAAATATCCCTTTCATGAATGTATTCCAACCGAGATAGTACATTTCCCACTCTCAATGAATTCCAGATAAGGTACAATTAAGAATAATCAAACAATAAATCTACTTAAAATTCGCAATCAAAATTTTATGAAACACAAGCCACTATACTACACCATGAGCTTTAAATTAAGAGTATTTAATTGTTGGCATATCAACTTACTCAAGTATATTATTAAACAAAAAATCATAACAACAATTACTCTAATTAATTAGATAAATTATTACTTGTCTTTCTACCTCAAATTACAATTTAGACTATCGTTTTTTTCATTTTAAAATTCTATTGGGTATTTCATCCGTTAATAATTGGTAATTTATATTTTTTTTTTGCAAGCTAGTAATTAGTTATCTAGCAATTGATAACTGATAAAATTTCTACCACCACCTCCCCACAGCGGTAGAGCACCATCTCAATGCTACCAACTCATTTACATCATCCTCGCCATTGACGTTGCCACTAAGGGTTTTAAAAAAAATTGCAACCCGACTAACCTGTCCAATGTAAACCCAAAAAAATTGACGAAAACATAACCTGAAAAAAACATAAGCACTTTTTTAAACCGCCAAATTACTATATTGGATGGGTTGGAAATTGATGACAACTTGCCCAATATAACCCAACCACCAAATTAAGCTTTTTTTTAATTATTTTTTATTTTTTATTATATATAATTTATATTTATAAATTAGTTGGTGAAGACTTTAGAGACTATTATCATTGGACTTTAGATTTTACTACGTGATATTTTATTTTTAATTTAGTTAATGCTTTAGGAAAATTGCTCAAATATATAAATACATAAATAAAATAAATTTTTGTTCTTCATTTAGTTTATGATATTGTTTTTTTATAATAAATCTAAACTAATTTATGAAATAAATATCTATTTTCTTATTGAGTTTATCTCCAAGCCTTTTAATTACTCTTTAATACCTTTAAAGAAGCATTTTGTATTGAATTTAAACATTTCAATAATTTAATTAGAAATTTAGACTTTTAGTTAAAAAAAATAAAGTTAGGTGGATTGGACAGGTTAACCTGCCTAACCCACTCAAATATATTGGACGAGTTTAAGACTAGGTTTTGGTTAATTGTACAAGTTATGGATTGACAAATACAACCTGACTTTGAGATGGGACTAGTAAAAAGTCTCTCCAACTTGACCAATGAACATCCCTAGCCGCCATCTCTTGTCACCATTGAAGCACCCCATCAAAATACCAATCCATTTTTTTTTATAAAAAAATTATGTTTTAATGATTCAAAATCAAATAAAAATCTTAAACCACCAAGAATTATTCACTTAAAACACTAATTTAAATGTTTTGAACACATTTATGTATGATTTGTTGGTTTTCCTCGCAATTTTTTTTTCAAATCTAAAACTCTGTAGAATTTTGAACAAAACAATGCTTTTGTGATGCTCTAGCGATGCTTTTTTGGTGCTTAATGATGATGTCATGATAACTTAATTTTTCGACAAAAAAAAATGATGTTTAACAATGCTTAATGATGCTTTAACGATGGTAACATGAAAACTTGATTTTTTAGCCAAAAAAGATGGTAAATCGATACTTAACGATGGTTTTGTGATGGTTTGCGATGAAATTTGATAAAAACTTTGGCGAGGCATAACTTTCCACTCAAATATCGGTTTGAGGTGTTTTTTTTTTAAATTTTGATATTTTTTTAAGATATACATGTTTAGAATGTGTACAACCTTAAATTTGAAGTATGTAGAGAGCACAAAATTTTAATTATTTAAGTCTCAACCTTCATTATAGCTATAAATGGGCAAATCTCGAAATTTGTAGTTCTACATCCCAAATTTAAGGTTCTATACATTCTAAATGTGTAGGTCTTGAAAATACCAAGATTAAAAAAAAAAAAAATTTAAATCGACATCTAAGTGAAAAGTCATTTCTCACCAAAATTTTATCAAATTTCATCGCAAACCATCGCAAAAGCATCAATTTAACGTCATTTTTGGCAAAAAAAAAAAATCAAGTTTTCATGACCTCATCATTAAGCATCGTGACATTGTCATTTTTTTTGGGCCTAAAAATCAAGTTTTTACATCATCGATAAAGCATTGTTAAGCATAGCTAAAACATCGCACAAACATCGTTTTATTCAAAATTCTGCAGATTTTCAAAATTTTAGATATGAAAAAATAATCAAGCAAAACCAATAAATCAATACATAGATGTGTTTGAAACCTTTCCATTAGTGTTTTAAGTAAATATTCTTGAGGATTTAAGTTTTCAGGACACTATCATTAAGCATCATGAAAACATCTTTTTTTTTTCCTAAAAATCAAGTTTTCACATCATTGATAAAACATCGCCAAGCATCGCAAAAACATTATTTTGTTCAAAATTCTGCAAATTTTCAGAGTTTTAGATATGAAAAAAAAAACGAACAAAACCAATAAATCATATATACATGTGTTCAAAACCTAAATTAGTGTTTTAAGTGAATATTCTTGAGTGTTTAAGTTTTCAATTTGAAACATTAAAAAAATTTGTACCTTGATGGGGTATTTCAATAATGACGAGGGGTAGCAGTGTCAATGGCGTGGCGAGGACGATGTTAATGGCAGTAGTAGCAGTGAGGTGGTGCTCTGCCACCATGGGGAGGTGGTGTCATATTTTGTGATGTGGTATACTAAGAAGCATAAAGCCTCAAAATTTCCTTTTACAATATCTATGAAGAAAAAAAGAAAACCTATTTATTTTGAGTAGCTCAAACACATGAGAAGCATTCTACATTGATTTGCATTGGCCACTGGCAGTATCAAGAGCTATTTGGCCTATCTTATGACCAATGGGACTTTGGAACAGAATCATAATATTAGCAAAATAAGGCAACAGAACAAACGAGCTTCCAAATAATTTATCTTGGATCTTATTTGTGTTCATAAACTACAACACGAATTAAACATGAATAGAATTTTATTTTCAACTTAATTTAACAAAATCCATGAGTTCAAACAACTTACTTGATTTCTTTTTTTAAATTAAGGCGGCATGGCATGCATACTAAACGGAAATGAATTTAAGCATACAACTCATCAACATTACACTCCCCAAGGAAAACTTTGAAGCCACGCGGCGAACCACAGGTGCCTTCGGCGATTAGTGCTCTGTCATTGGCAGCCATATGGGCAATAATCTTGTAAATCATTTCGATCTGGGACAATTACGTTTTGAAAAGTTAGAAAAGCATCCAACCTTTGAACCCCTCTTTTCAAAACTAAACATTGTACGAAAGATAAAGTGACTTTTTTTTTTTAAAAAAAAAACGTACATCTTCAGGAGCATGGCAACGTTGGGCAACTTCGTCCAAAGTCAATGGCTCCACTGGCTCTTTACAGCTAAATCATTTAAAGAATGAAAGCTTAGTTTCAACAGTGGAGCAAGATTTCTGGCATTTACTAATGTTTCTCACACTACTTTGGCATAAAGCTACACAGTTCCTTCATCCTAATGACAAAATTTTGAATTATACCTGGCCTCATTAAGTACTTGCAAAACCCGCTTCTGAAGAGCCAGCACTTCTCCAGCTGCCTTCTTCCCAGCTTCCACACCTGAGGAATCAATTAAACACAATGACATGAGAATGGGGCGAAAAGCATTAGTCAAATTACTGGAACTCAAAATAAATTGGAATCTAAAACATCAGTTACCAAATGTATGAAACATTCATTTTTTCACTACAGATTCAATATCTACAATAACTGAAATCATGGATACTAACCAGGTTGGTGGTACGCATTAATGTTCACAACCGAGGCATATATCCCTACTGCTCTTTCATAGAGAGCTACTAGAGCACCTACAGTTTTAGGTGTCACTTCTTGTACAGTAACCGTGATTGATTCCCGATCATTTGCATATAGAGCTGATCTTGTACCCTGTAAAAAATTCAGTGTGTGTTGCTACTAAATGAAAGCAAAAATATAGCAATTAGCAGGCAAATCAAAGGAACGACAACATTTGCAATAAAATATAACCTGTAGCATTCCAAAAAGGTAGTCACCACATGTAACACCTGGTTCAAGCTCCCAGTCATGACCAAGGGGCCTATCTCTTAGTACCTCAATGAAAGTCACAAAAAAATTGTGCACACCTTCTCTCAGTTGCTGTATGTAGCTGTAGAAAAGAGCAGTTACTATCAGGCCGAGAATAGTATACATCAAAACAGAAGTGAGCAATTTTTGTTTTTCTTTTCAGAAAAAGAGAGAATGGAAACTCACGCGTGCTGATCTGTGCTCCCTTTGTTTCCATAGACAGTCAATCCTTGATTTACCTGTAAGATCACGATTATTTCACAACCAACTTAATGTTCAAGATTTACAACTTCCTAATGCTGCCTATAAGAACTATTCCACCAAGCAAAAGATATTTACATGTTACTAATTTTCCCAATAGAAAAAAAACTTATACAAACAAAAGCTGCTTACATATTAGTACTCAGTTCTTACCCGATCACCATCAAGATCAAACTCTTTCCCAAGAGATTCCATGACTAGCTGCTGGAGATACCGACTAAATAACAACAGGCTGTCCTTGTATGGAAGCACAACCATATCCTTTGAGAAGCCAAGATGACGAAAATTTAATAAAAATAATCATGAGCGAGAACCAAATAGAAATCCAATTAAGAATAACAGAATTCAGAAGAGTCCATAAAAAAAAAAGCAATCAATACCTTGGATCCTACTCCATCACAAGCCCAATACCAGCTCAATGCAAGCAATGCTGCGGGGTTATCTTTCACCTGAACAAAAAAGTTGATTGAAAAAGTTATCTAACTTGTATCAAACATATTAATCCCAACTCTTTGGCATACAGAAACTATTTACTAGAATTTCAACATATAAGCTGGACAGCATCAATGATAGAGTTTATTATTGTAACATCACAAAACAAACAAGAAGGTATGATCAGTTGAATGCTCAAAGTGTTATCATTAGCAGAACTATCAAATTTGGGAGCGAGATATATAAAAGAATGTAATCAAACTGGAAAACCATCTTTTCTCATTGCCATGCCAACTTTGTCTGTCTAGGCATTGCAGATGATTTTTGCTACAATGCACATACCAAATGCTTTAACATGTTCGTAAGGAGAAAATCACATCATATAGTGATCTGTGTAAGTCGTGTTTAAACCAATTTTAAACAACTCCCATCAGACAAAAACAAAGGTTCAGAAAGGATGCTCACCACAGTAATTCTGTTTGCGTCATCCATCAATGCTGCACCCGCAAGCATTTCTCTAATGTTAATTCCCTGAAGCATGGTTCAGAATCAGGTAATGGTAAATAAAGAGTTATGGTTACAATACACAATGAAATGAGGGTACCAACCTGTAGTGCCGCTGGAAGAAGACCGACAGCAGACATTTCAGATGTCCTACCACCTACCCAGTCAAACATGGGAAATCTAGCTAACCAGCCCTCAATTCTTGCAGTGTTGTCAAGTAACGAATTTTCTTGTGTTATGGCAACACCCTGCATGAGAAAATGATATGATAATAGGTATCCACACCTAGGGTATCAATTAGCATCTGACTAAAAATGAGCCATCCACCCAACACAGCATAGCACCGAAAGAGGTTTATACATATTTAGCATGAAGCCGAAAAACACATAATTTAGCAGAAAGAAAACCTGAGATTAAGACCTGTTTTGCAAACTCCAAGCCGGCTTCACGAAAGGCCTTTTGTACTTCCAATAAGCCATTTCTAGTTTCAGGAGTACCTCCACTCTAAGAAAAAGAAAAGAAAGATTGATAAATAAATTAGTAGCAAAATTACAAATAAGATCTATTCGTTGAAAATAAATTAAATTAAATTAAATAAAAACCCAACTATAAACAAGATTATCATGCGTGCATATGGAATCACATGTAACATCACAAAGCATCCCTACTAGATAGAAAATCCCAAGTTCTTTCAACAAGCCCGCAAATGCACTGGCAAGCTTCATTCAACTTGTACTCTTTACAATTTGACAATATGGTGAGCTATTTATTAGGATATAGTAATTAAGTGATAAAACCATTTAAGGCTTGCTTGCCAACATCTTTATTCTTTTGTTCTTAAACGAAATGTAATATGGAGACATTCTCAAACAACATCTTGACAACATCCTCAACCTTCATTTTACTTAAAAAAAAAAAGTAAAAAAGAAAACATAAAAACATAGTCAAGCAAGTCTTTAATAGTTTGCTTTCATAGTAGTATAGGCATATATATAAAATAGACAAACAAAACATCCATGTGAACCTTAGAAATCACTATGACAAGTGTAGATGCCAACTCCGGCCCAAGCTGTGCAATCTGATGATCAATTCCTGCTGGATCGGTATTGTCGATAAATCTTATCTGACAACAAGAGCCAAAAGAAAAAAATCAACTACGAGTTGGGATATCTCGTTTAAAGCAAGGCCAGCTTCTTTGAGAACAAGACATTGCTCTTTCGAAGTAAATGATACGTGCCCATAGCACTCTACATAATAAGCTTCTAGTTTACCTTAAGAGGAGGATTATCAGGAGCCAGTGCCTCTGCAACAAACTGTGGTCCAAGAGCAGAACCACCAATACCCACAGAAAGAATCTGAGTAAAGCGACCCCCTGAGGGTGGCTTAATCTGCAAATAAACCAAACTAATCTTAGCAAAAACACTTGCATAACCCAAATCGATGGCTCCGTCATTTGGTTTCTCATAAATAACAACTCTTTATTTCAAATCGCTCAAAAACAAATTAAACACAACAATATTTTTATCTGGGGAATTTACACTGACAAATTAAGAAATATGAATTGTAACGATAAACTGACCTTACCACTGACGACATCGTCGGCGAAATCGCACACAGCATCGAGCGTGTTCTCAATCTGTGACTTCAAAAACGAGTTGGGGGCGCGGTCAGGGCTCCTGAGCCAATAATGGCCGACCATCCGACCCTCGTCGGGGTTAGCAATCGCACCCTTCTCAAGGTCCTCCATGGCCTTAAAAGCGGCCTGTAATCGGGGCTCCATCTGGTCAACGAACTCGTCGGTGAACCCGACCCGACTCACATCGAGGAGCAAACCGAGGTCTTTATGCTGATACAGCCAATCAACGTACCTCCGCCAAAGCTCGCAGGGGTCTTTCTCCAACCCCTTCTTCTTCGTCGGAAAAGCAGATCCATCGGACTTGGACAAGTCAGCCGAAATCTCCCGAGCCACGGACTGAGCGGTAGCGATTCGAGGAGAACGAGTCGGGAAGGAAAGGGAGTGTCTTGGTAGTGAGAAGGCGGCAGAGGCTCTGAGGAAGGGCTTTTTGTGGGGTTTGAGCGACGGTGAAGAGAAGCAAATTCCTGAGATGGAAGCCATTGAAGAGTTTGAACAGAGGTCAAAATCGAAGAAATATTTATATATAAAAATATATTTGATTACTCCATAATTGGGTTTGACATGGAATTTGATTAGAAGTAGAAGACCGTGCAGTTGGTATTGGAAGTAGTTGCGGCGTTGTACATGGTTCACTCATTCATTGGTTGGGAGGTTTGACCAGAATGGACCTGTTTGTCTGTTTTAATTACAACAGTGCCCTCGCATATTCGTTCCCTCGTGTCCCACCCACGCCAGCCTCCACCTGTACCTCCACCTGCTACTACCCTTCCACACATTCATTAATTTTAGAGGTTGCTATTTGGCACATGTGTCCCACACCGCCAACACCGCCGAAGGAGATATCCGTACATACCCAATAAGGGAAAAAAAAACACCTGTTTCTAATTTTCTGTCCCAAATTATAAATAATTTAAATATATATTAAATAAATAAATAAAGTATCTTTTAATAATTAATGAGATATAGAGGAGATAAGAAATTTAGAGATAGATAATTTTTTTTCTCAATAAGTACTCAATTTTAACAAAATTTATGAATGAGTAGTCTATTTTTTTTTTCTACGCTAAAAGTACCTAATCTCAAGTTCTGTTTACATTTATCTGTTGGTATCCGCTCTAATAGAGTTGATTGACTAGACACGGGCGTATTATGATTGGTCCGCTTTATATATTTAAAAAAATAAATTTAAACAATTTTAAAATAGAAAAAATTAATAAAATACATTTACATTTTTTAAAACATATTTAAATCAATTAAAAAAATTAAAACCAATCTCTATCTCTCTCATATTTCTGCTTCTCTTCCTTTCTTCTTTTTATTGCTTGGCGGATTGAATCTATGGAGCTTGGTCAGGGTCCTTGCAGGTGGCAACGAAGGCGGATGGGGTTGCTGAGCATACGCGATCGAGAAAGGGGTAGGCAAAACTGACCACACTTCTCACGATAGCGACGAAGACGGTTGAACTCGACGACCTGGGGTTGTCGTGCATTTGCGAGAAAGAGATCTGGATGCATCGGGGTTGGGATGGTCGGAGCGAGGATCATCAACTACAGGATAAGTAGAATTGCCATTGTTCGAGCCAGGGAAAAAAAGAACGATAAAAAACAAGAGAAGAAAGAAGAGAGTGACCTCTTAACAGAAAAATTAAATCGTTTTTTTTCCTCTGGATCTTAATTTTTTTTTTTATAATTGAACAAATCAACAGAACACCAAAATTATATATGACTGGTGATGAGGATGATCTTGTGTATATACATGGTCGAATCCCCAATAAGGTTGGTTTGGGGGTTTAATTAGATTAGCATATTGTTAATGATGTTGGAAGTGCTTCAATGGAAGTTGCAGAAAAAAAGTCGTTCACGTTGATGACCACATTTCTAATTTAGGCTTGTTTGATTTAATTTGGTATTACTTTAATATTTTAAAATATTTTAATTCTTTTTTTCTTTTATAATGAATTAATTTGATTTAAAAAAATATATAAATTGGACCAATTATAATATGCCACGTGTTCAGCCAATCAGCCCCGTTAGAGCGGGTACCGACAGATGCAAATAGAACTTGACATTAGGTACTTTTTCCGCAAAAAAAAAGATTGGATACTAAATCACAAGTTTTGTTAAACATTTGATACTTTTGCTGCCTTTTTGCCTTTATTAAATTAAAAACTGTGAGACCTGAATTAGGATTACACTAATAACGATATGTCACCTTCTTGTAGTATTGGGCACCAGTGATGCCTCTTAGTGTTAGAGATATTTAAATTGCTTCAATGGAAAGGTGTAAAAAACCACAGCAACTCTAAGCAAAATAATACAAAAGACAAATAGAATGATTAAATAAAATTACAACTCTATAACAAAAATACAAGTAAATGTAGAAATGAAGAGAATAATGGAGAATACAACTCTAGACAATAGATACAAATAAACTAAATGAAGAAGAACAAGAGATAAAATGGAAGCACAACTCCATAGCATAAAATACAATTAAATATGTAAATAGACAAAAGAGATAAAGATAAAAGTAGTAGAAGAAAAGGAAGAACATGAACAAAACAAACACTCTCACCCACACAACCAAAGTGAAGAGTTTGGGGATCACCAACTTGAACAAACCTTTGTCCAAAAGCTTATTTCCTCATATCTCAAGCACTAAGGGAACTCTCACAAATGAAATACTTTTTTGGAATAAACAAGCCTCTATGGTGAATTTCTACCCAAGTGCTCTGGTTGATAGAAATTGGTGTGTCTTACAAGTGAGCAATAGACTCCTATTTATAGAGTTTTGAGACACCTTTTGAATTTCAAATTCCACCAAACCCCATGGCTGTTACCAATATTTAATTGGATGTTTATGGAATTAAAAAAGAGTTTTTGGAGTTACATGAGTTGTTGGAACCATTCAAAATTGAAAAAGAAAACTGGCTTAGGCTGTCAACCTCACTGGCCGCGCCCAGTAATGGTCGTGGGCCTCTGTTCCACAGGCCGCAGCCTGGAACACTAGTGGTCGCGGCCATTGATCTGTAAAATATGCACGCAAGTGTACGTGGTCGTGTCAAGTAATAAATTATGGAAGGACGGATATCATCCCACAAAGACTATTAACCAACTACCAATAATCGTTCTTTACTTTCTATTTGGCAAGTAAAATTAAGATGAATAGATCTAACTATAAACAAAATTTCAATAACTAAAAACAAGACAATTAATCAAAGGATAAATATCAATAATAAAAAGACCTAGGGTATTAACTTCATCAACTTTTCATTCTATTAATTTTATTAATTAGTTCTAAATTTCTTTCTTCTTATTCTAATATCAGGTTAACATAAATCGATTCCTATTCTTTTTTAAGATATAAGATCTCAACCTATATGCAAGTTTTCTACATCTCTGTGATAAACTTAAATATATAGCAGGCATTAAGAATAGAAACCTAATTTGTAACGCCCGGGATAGCCAAGACCGCTACACTGTGTATTTATAAAGGTGCAAGACTTGCTAATCAAGTCATTTAGTTAAAAACGTGTCACTGAAACCATTAATGAGCTAGGGTTAAAAGGTTTTGGTCTCAAAAGATACATTTCATATAATTAAACATTTTACACATGGGATCCCAAAAGAACATCATTTAAAAGTCAGTTTACAAAATTTCTAGTGTACAAGCAACCACTAGCCACTCTAAGGGCAAAACATGTTGGGGTTTTATGCCCTAATTAAAACCCAAATTCTTTGTAATCTCATTTTATCATCAGTAAAAGAATAGAAATCATTTTTTGACTTGGTTAATCACTTTGCTCACATGTTTTATTTTCATGATTATTTGTTTAATATAAACTTCTATTAAATCCCGAACATATAGCTAATCTTATTTATAGTGGCGTAATCACAGTGGAATATAAATATGATTATATGTTCAAAATAAGTTAGTCCTAAGATTAGTCAGTGCATAGGATTTACACTGACTTGCCAATCTACGATATGATCTACTTACACATTACAGTGTTATGTTCTTTCCAGAACATTAGCAAAGTAGATAAGATCGGATGTATTTGTTACATCGGACTGGACAAATATTGACAGTTGATAAGATAAGTAAACATACCGTTATTATCTATTCTAGTCATATCATATAGTTGACCATAGGTCAATTCAATCTCAATTTTGAGTGGTTAGTATTCTAACTGATTGTATTATTTGAGTTCTTTGACTTGTTCGTTACCAGCTTACCCTACGAACTAGCCCATACTTACATCTTGGGAACTCAGTAGTATAATTGAGTGGGAGTGTTAATCATAGATATGAACATCTATAGCTTCTGATGAAGAAGTGAAACGATGGTTTCCTTTTAGTTTGGTTCAAGGTGTTAAATGATAGAGATCTCATTTCAGTAATTAAATTAGTTTACTGAAATATCATTTACAAGGAACTTAGTGTTTTAAGGATAAAATACAATGAGGGGTAAAACAGTATTTTAGTCCTATCTCATTGTAGACCGTCTATAGAGGATTGAGTGACAATTATGGTTGTAACAATGAGTAATTAATAGCGTATCTATATTTGTTATAGAGCGTTCTATGAATTCAAGAGTGCAATTCCGAGTCTATAGTGGAGTCACGAGGAATTAATAAGTTAGTAAATTTATTTGTTAGATTTATGATAACTTATTGGAGCTTGATTTCATAGGCCCAGGGTCCCCATTGTACCTTGGATAAAATCATCTAGATAGTCTCAATTAATTGATTTAATCATCAATTAGAATTATCAAAGTTGACCAGGTCAATTTTGGATAGTTTCATAGAGTTGTGTAATTTTGAGAAGAAAAGAGAAATTATGACAGATTTATTAATTAAGATAAATTGGTATCTAAATTAATAAATAAATTTAAATTAAGGTTCAAATTATAAATAATTAATTTGATAAAGGATTTAAATAATTATTTAATTAATTAAATCAATAGAAAATAATACAGGCCTTGATTTTAAGTCCAATGGGCTTATAATCAAATGAGAAATTTCACGGGCCTATAGCCCATGATAATTTCGACCTAGGGCTTCAAAATGGCTGTTATTTTATTGATTTTTTAATTAAATTAAATGGCCTAATTGAGTCTATAAAAGGAGTGCTTAGAGAGAAGTCAAAACATAAGTTTTGATAAGTCACAAGTCAGATTTTCTGATAGTTTTAGATTCTCTCTAAACACAAGTCTTTTTCTAAGCCTCTTTGTTATTTTTTCTTCTTCTCTCTATATCTATCTCATGTGTTGAGAATTGCCCACACTAGTCTAGGTGGTTCTAAGGATACATTGGAAGATTGTGAAGAAAATAGAAGATCGGTTCAGTTTCTTGATAATACTCTGCGACAGAGAGGATACAAGAGTTAGAGAAACTGACGGAAGGACTCTTTAATTCCGCTGCGTATACTGTAAGTATTCTATTATTTGTTTATCTTTGAATTCAATTTTAGAAACATGTTTTAGGCTATCTTGTATTAATTTGTTTAATATTAGATATACATGAAAATAAATAAAGATCCTGTATAAGCTAATCCAACAAAACAGGCATTTATGGTCCTCCTGTTCCTGTCTCCTTCTCAACTGTCGTGGTCGAGCAGCTGATCATGTACATTCTGCCTTCAGAGCTCTCCGATTCAGGGCTGATCAAGCTTGCCCTTGCCTTTACCTGCACCAAGTAGCACCTGTGAGCCAAGGCCCAGTAAGAAAATATAACGTTATAGTACAAACAATGATAACAATTGAATAATCTTTAAGCATGTTCATACACTTAGCTTACCACCCTAATTACATAATCCATAAACATAAGCAAAGAATCAACAAACCAACACTCATCTATTCAGCATGACAAATCCACCAATCAATAATAATAATCAAATCACATGATAATCAGGGTCGACACCCTTAGGTCGCATCCTCTGTATACCCCACTGACTCCGGTCTGCTTAAACCGAGCTCAGTGCATAATAAGCTGTCCTCAGCTACCAGTGGCTGAGCTGCGCCCTGTGCGCCAATGTAAACTCCGGCACTCCTAGGTCATTTGTTTATTATTCACATGGCATAATACCATCATTCAATAAGCATACAAAATAGGGAGCCCTTAGTCCCGTTATCAATTCACAACCGGGTGCAGTTTTCTTACCTTTAATTTCCAAGTATATCGATTACGAGAGATGCCTCTTGAGCACGATCCGTTTCTCGAGCCCTAGCTTAGTACCTAGTCACAACCAAGATAAGGGATACCATTAATAATTGTAAAAAGGCTTCTAGATAAGGTTCTAGTCTCCGGAACATCGAATTCCACCAAACACGGTAGTAGATTCGATCCCGAGCACCCCAGGTTAAATTCCCATGCTTAAAATCCCCAAAACCCAAATTTCCTTAAGGGCCGCGGCTCAAGCTTCCTATGCCGCGGCATGGCCCCAAACAGAGGCCCATCCTTGCCCAGAACCAGACACGGGCCGCGGCCCTACATGCCCCATGTCGTGGCCCGCCCTCCATCTTCAGCACTCATCAGCCTCAAAGGGCCGTGACGCTCCAAGAACTATGCCGCGGCCCGACCCCTTCGAACCCAGAAAAACCACAATTTTTGACTCTCAAACCTCACTCAAAACCAACCAAAACTACCCAATTCCACAACTCAATTATCACAAAACTTCTAACACGATTCCAACAACACAACCCAGCAAAAACTTAGCCTAGAAACTCACCAAAATCCCACTTCAATCTGTGAAACCAAAAAGCTTCAAAACATCAAAACCAGTCAAGAAAACACTAAGATTCAGTCATTAAATCATAAATTCGAGCTTACCTTCACTGATGAACCCAATTCTCTAGGAAATCTCTAAGCTAACTCCCAAGTTCCAAGCTTTAATACAGTCCTTCAATGTCAAAACCCATAAACACCTCAAAACTCAACCATAACCACAGAACTTAACCACCATGCATAAAGCTTATGACTTGCCTTAATTCTTGATTGAATCCTCAGCTAATCCTTGAGCTAATATCCTAAATCACAGCTCCAATTCTCTGAATTTCAGCCAAGTTCTTCTTGGTTCCTTGTGGTTTTCTTTGAGAGAGAAAGAGAAGAGGAGGGAAGGTCGGTTCTTAATGTTTCCACTGTGTTCTGTGTTTTACTTAGTCTATCCTTAGGCAATTAAGTCAATCCCGAGGCTCCGGGTACCGGAAACATCCTCGAGGGCAAAATGGTAAAATTCCCCAGTATTCCCACCTAAGCTTCCTAACCTCAAATATATCTCCAATTATTTATTTCCATAACCTGATAGCCCAAATAACCATCTAATACCTGAAATACCCATTGACTTGCTCCAAGTCAAGTATTAGGTCCCGTTGTGACTTTCCCGCTAACTAGCTCCCTAGGATCGCTTTAAGTCGCATGCTGCAGAATTACCCACATAATAATGTGGTCCTCACAATTATAGTATATAATCACATTTACATTCATATAACCATACAAGCATGCTTATCACAGAATCCTGCATTAAACTAATAAATTCACACATAAACCAATTATGCCCTCCCGGAATACTAATCAAGGCCCTTAAGCCTTATTAGTGATTTTGGGTCGTTACAACTATCCCCTCCTACTGAGAATTTCGTCCTCAAAATTTACCTGAATAGCTCGGGATACTGATCCCGCATCACCGTCTTAAGCTCCCAGGTCGCTTCCTCAACCTTGCTATTTCTCCACAATACTTTAACTAACGGAATCGTCTTATTCCGTAGAACTTTGTCCTTTCGATCTAAAATCTGAACCGGTCGCTCCTCATAGGACAAATCTGTCTGCTATTCTAAGTCCTCATACTTCAGTACATGTGTCGTATCTGAGACATACTTCCGCAACATAGACACATGGAATACATCATGAACTCCCGACAATGACGGTGGCAAGGCCAACCTGTAAGCCACCTGTCCAATCCTTTCTAGAATCTCGAAAGGTCCAACAAACCGAGGGCTCAGCTTGCCCTTTACTCCAAGTCTCCTCACCCCTCGCAGTGGTGAAACTCGTAGAAACACGTGGTCCCCAACCTGGAATTCCACGTCCCTACGCTTGGGATCAGCGTAGCTTTTCTGTCTACTCTGTGAAGCAAGCATCCTGGCTTGGATCTTCTCAATAGCTTCATTTGTCTTCTGAACCATGTCTGGCCCCAAATATTTTCTCTCACCCATCTCATCCCAATGGATGGGCGACCTACACTTCCTTCCATATAGCATCTCATAAGGAGCCACTCCAATCGTGGATTGATAACTGTTGTTATACGAAAATTCAATCAACGAGAGATATTTACTCCATGATCCCTTGAAGTCAATCACACATGCCCTAAGCATATCCTCCAACACCTGAATCGCCCTCTCAGACTATCCATCAGTCTGGGGATGAAAGGCTGTGCTAAATTTCAACTGAGTTCCCATGGCTTTCTGCAGAGCTCCCCAGAACTTAGAGGTAAAGATAGGGTCTCGATTGGATACAATAGACTTAGGAACCCCATGGAGACGAACTATCTCCCTCACATACAACTCTGCACACTGTTCCACTGTGTAAGTCAACTTTACTGGCATAAAATGAGCTGACTTAGTGTACCTGTCCATTATCACCCACACCGAGTCATAAAGTCCCACTGTCCTGGGTAGACCTCCCACAAAATCCATGGTAATGTCCTCTCATTTCCACTCGGGAATACCCAAAGGCTGAAGCAACCCTGCTGGTTGCTGATGCTCAGCCTTCACCTGTTGACATGTCATACATCTGGCCACATACTCCACCACATCCTTCTTCATCCCGGGCCACCAATATAATATCCGTAGATCCTGATACATCTTTGTGGTACCCGGATGAAGCGAGTACGACGTAGTGTAAGACTCATCTAGTATCTTTCTTCTGATCCCTTCATCTGCCGGAACAAAAATCCGTCCTTGATATCGAAGCGTACCAGCCTCAGAAACAGAATAATCCTTAGCTACCCCTGCTAAGACATTATGTCGAACTTCCTGTAACTGCACATCCACTAATTAACCCTCTATGATCCGTTCCAGCAGGGTTGACTGCAAGGTAATATTGGCCAACCGGCCCACCACCAGCTCTATCCTTGCTCTGGTCATCTCATCTGCTGACTCCCCAGAGATCTGAACAGAACTAAATAACTGCCCCGAGCCCCTTCGGCTCAATGCATCTGCCACAACATTGGCTTTCCCTTGGTGGTAAAGAATGTCACAATCATAATCCTTAACCAGCTCTAACCAACACCTCTGCCTCATGTTCAAATCCTTCTGGATGAAGAAATACTTCAAACTCTTATGGTCAGTGTATATCTCACACTTCTCCCCATACAGGTAATGTCGCCACACCTTCAGTACGAATACCACTGCCGCCAGTTCCAGATCATGGGTAGGATGCCGCTATTCATACTCCTTCATCTGTCGCGATGCATAAGCTATAACTTTCTCATTCTGCATCAACACATAGCCTAAACCCATCCTCGATGCATCACAGTATACCACAAACTTTCCTTCTTCCAAAGGAAGGCTCAGTACAGGTGCAATAATAAGTCGTTGCTTCAATTCTTGGAAACTGTGCTCACACTTCTCCGACCAAACAAACTTCTGATTCTTTCGTGTCAACTCTGTCATCGGTGAAGCAATCTTCGAGAATCCTTCTACAAACCGCCTGTAATAACCTGCCAACCCGAGGAAACTCTACACCTCTGAGGTGTTCTTTGGCCTTGGCCAATCTCTCACCGCCTCCACCTTGGACGGATCCACCTTAATCCCTTCTGCACTAACTATATGCCCAAGAAAAGTCACCTCTGGCAACCAAAACTCACACTTCTTAAACTTGGCATATAACCGATGCTCTCTTAACCTTTGCAAAACCTGTCGAAGATGTCGTTCGTGCTCTGCCTCTGAACTGGAGTACACTAAGATGTCGTCGATGAAGACAATGACGAACTGATCCAAGAAGTCCTTGAACACCCTGTTCATCAGATCCATGAAAGCTGCTGGGGCATTGGTCAAACCAAAAGACATGACCAAGAAATCATAGTGCCCATACCGCATTTGGAAGGTCGTCTTCAGTATGTCCTCGTCCTTGATCCTCAGCTGGTGATAACCAGATCGAAGGTCAATCTTTGACAACACCGTCTTTCCCTGTAGCTGATCGAACAAGTCATTGATCCTTGGTAGAGGGCACCTATTCTTGATGGTCAACTTATTCAATTCCCTGTATTCTATACACATTCTCAGAGTCCCGTCCTTCTTCTTAACAAACAAAACTAGAGTGCCCCATGGAGAGTAGCTAGGCCTGATAAACCCCAAATCCAGAAGTTCCTGTAGCTGTATCTTCAATTCCTTCAACTCCGCTGGCACCATCCTATATGGTGCTCTTGATACTAGTTCTGTCCCCGGTGCTAATCAATAACAAATTGAATCTCCCTGTGCGGTGGCAATCCTGGTAGATTCTCAGGAAATACATCCAAGAACTCACACACCAATCTGGTCTCCCCCGGCCCTGCTGGCAAAACCCTGGTAGTGTCCACCACACTAGCTAGAAAACCTATGCATCCTCCCTGCAACAAGTCTCTGGCTCTTAATGCTGATATCATGGGTACGCGGGGTCCACATACCGCACCCACGAAGACAAAAGGATCCTTGCCCTCAGGCTCAAAAGTCACCATCTTCTTCTTGCAGTCAATAGTAGCTCCATACCTGACCAGCCAATCCATCCCTAAGATCATGTAAAAATCCTCCATGTCTAACTCAATCAAATCTATCGAAAGCTCCCTACTATCAACCATCACTGGCAGTGCCCTAATCCACCTCCTAGAAACTACCAGTTCCTCAGTAGGCAATAAGGTCCCAAACCCCGCAGTCCGATACTCACTAGGTCTACATAATCTGTCAATCACTTTACTAGAAATAAATGAATGTGTAGCACCCGAGTCAATCAATACAGTAAAAGAAGAGCCAGCACTAGAAAGCTGACCTGTCACCACCGAGGGACTAGCCTCGGCCTCTGCCTGTGTCAAAGTGAACACTCGAGCTGGAGTCAAGCTATCCACCTTTCTAACTTCCCCTTTCTTCACTGTTGGGCAGTCCTTCTTGAGGTGCCCCACTGTTTCACACACATAGCAGGCCTTGGCCCGACACTCACCTTGATGGCGTCTTTTACACCTCGAGCACTCTGGATAACTCCGCTATGCGTCACCGCCGCCCTGACCACCCCGACCCCTCCTATCAGGACCAGCAGCGGTCGAAGTGTCAAGAGTCTTCCTCTTCACATCACTGGGGCCTCCGCCCCTACCTGACCCAGAATAAGGAGGCACCACTCTGCGACCCTCGCACCTCGCTGCACTTTCCTTCCAAATCTTATTCTTCGCTTCCTCAGCGGTAAGAGCCTTCTCAACAGCCTGGGCATAAGTTGTCCCCCCAGGTACTGTTGTAATCCTCACATCCCGGGCTATCATAGCATTAAGCCCTCGAATAAACCTGTTGTTGACCGCGTTTTTGGCCAACGACGTGAGAACGTCAAAAACGATAAACCTTCAAGAGAAAATAAACGACACAGACAATTTTATAGTTGTTCAGCCCCAATGTGATGGTAATAGCCTAATCCACTTAGAGTTATGATTATATATCTACACTCAAGATCAGATGAACTTGAGTCAACTGAGTTTCTTCAGTGTAGATTACAAGAATACAGGAATTCTCTCAAATACAAGTACTTTCTCTCTCTAGAAAATTCAGATCAAAAGTTCAAAATTCCAAAAGTCCCCTTTATGATGCCATAAGCCTTGTATTTATAGGCTTAGGATCATACAGATGATATCCCCATAATCGTGATATTTTATTATTTTTATTATATTTAAATTACAACAATATTCAAAATGCAACAGTACACTAAATTTGTGGGATAAATGAGAGATTCCTGTGCATGCCAAGACCGATTCTTGTTGAAGCCATTTCTGGGAATCTTGACGTAGTCCTACTCTATCTAGTTGATCCATATCACCTTCAGTCTGGTCGGCCACACCTTTACTGGGAAGTCATGCACTTGACTGGGCAGACATGCACTTAACTGGGCAGACATGCACTTAGCTTGTCGGACATGGTCATGACCGATCGGCCAAGTTCATGCCTGGTCGGACAAAGTCATGCCTGGGCAGACAAGGTCATTCCTGGGCAGACAAGCACGTGACTGGTCAGACAAGGTCATGCCTGGTCGGTCATGACACTTCTCAACCAGTCAAAATTCTTCGATGGCCTACTGGGCTACTCCTAAGCCAGGTCACCCAACCATTCCTTGCCACTTGTCATTTCTATTGCCACATCATCATTTTCAAATTTTGGGGATAACATTTGCCCCCCAAGTTTATTATATGATATCTCACATAATAAATTTTTTTCTCCACAGCTGACGGCACTATATAAAAAAAATAACTGTTCACCTTCCCGCCATGCAGCAGACCACAACTCCACAGACCACGATCACTGCAAATAACTGCTCATAATCGCGGGGAGAAAAAATATCCCAGGAATTCCAAGGGTCCAAAAATAAGCGGTAACTCCCATTTTTTTTCTTTAAATAGGTCCCTACACTTACACATTCCCACACACACAAGAAAGTTAGAGCTCAAAAACCCTCTCATCTTTTTCCCTTCTTTCTTTGGCCGAAACCCATTTTTCCCTCTCTTGGCCGAAAGTGCAACTATCTTCAAGGTGAATCTCTCCATCTCTTCAAGCACTCTCCATGCAAATCAAGGGCTCTTCAAAGTTGGGTAAGTCTTCTCTTTCATCTTCACTTGTGTTGTTTTTTTTTTCAAAAATTCCATGAAAAATACATGTAGTGGCCGAAACTCCATGGGACATTTTTCCTTGAATTTATCTTTGAATCTTAGAGATATAATGTGTGTGGTGGCTGTTTTGATGTTGTTTAGACTATGGGTAACCCAATATTATCTTCAATTTCATAGGAATTTAAAGAAAAATAGGTCATTTTAACCTAAATCATGAATATGAGTTTTTGGGTTTTTGATGGTATATTTGGTCCCAAGAACATTGGAAAACCTTTCAATTTCCCCATTTTGATCTTGTGATTGTGTGTGTTTAGGTGAAAAAATGTGTTTGTGTTAGGGATTTTAGGGCTTATGTTTTCGGCTCAAGGAATATAGTGAATTTTGGGTATGAGATATGGAATATGGCCGTTTGGCCACTATTTTTTTCTTTGTAAAAAGTATGGTCCGATCGGACCATACATCAGCCCCTTGGTCCCAAGGGCATCCGATCGGATTCTTGGCTTTGGGCTCCTTGGAGATGCATAGCTCGGACACACGGGCACGCACCCTGGCTAGGAACGGTCCGCTCGGATGTGCGCATGCTCCTGGTCGGACGCCCCAGCATCCGCGCGGATGCTCACGTCTCGGCCTCTTGGACGCATGGAGCTGATGGCCATCCGCTTGGACAAGGCCCTTTGGCACCCCTCGGACGCACCTTGACTCCCTGGGTGTCTCGGCACCAACAGCCCAGATGCCTCGACACAGCCCCTCATACGCGCATGCTAGCTCCTCGGACACCTCAGGATCCACTCTGCCACCCCACGGCATTCGTTCGGACACAACGTGGGCCTCTCAGACACACCATAGCCATCATGCACCCGACCGGCCACCTCCTTGGCACTCTAAACACTTTTTGCATTTTTAGGCACTCTTAGGTACTTTTAGGCACAAAATTTATTTTTTCCCATGCATGCTATATTTTCACTACTTAGATAAATTTTTCTAAGTAGAAAAATAAATTTTGTTCTTGTTGAATTTTATCTGTATGGTTACTCACCTCCCCATTTTTTAATTTTTGTAGATGAATCGCTTTGACTATAGGGGAGGTGACAACCACACGGACTCCGATACATCTATCCCACAGTCAATCGAGACCCCTCAAAGCAGCGATTCCTCATCAAAGTCTTCCACCAGTCGCACTCCCGAGGATCGCCTCCGCCACTTCAAGCAGATCCTTCCCCGTTCAGCTTTGTACTTCCTCCACGAAGAGCAGTTTCTTCAACAAGCTGCACAATCGGCCGTGAGGGTGAAGAAGTCCAATAGACTCCCCCAGGACCAAGATCCACAAGTTGCCCGCAGAGCGGTGCAAAAGGTGGTGGAACGCAGTGAGGCCCACACTGCAACTTCTTCGAGACCACCTCTTCAGGTGTCAAAATCAAGCAAGACTCGGAGACGAATCACCCAGGAGTTTGCCACCGAGGTCCAGCACTTGGCCGTCCAAAAACCACGGAAGGCAGGAGAAGAAACACCTTCCTGGTTCACTGCCCAGCCTACAAAACTCAATCTCGGGATGTTCGACAAACACATCTAAGCTTTGGGTTTGAGTGGGGTGAACGTGATATGTCCGCGCCCTCACCAGAGAGCCAACAGGCTTGGTGGACCATACTGTGCCTGGTCCAGGCACCATATCTACGCAGGAGCAACAATCCCGCTACACTCTTTTTTCCGGTCTGTAGCGGATTACTTCAACGTCTCCCCTTTCCAGATCGCTCCAAACGGGATTCAGGCGTTGTCTGCGCTGTACATTCTCTACTATCTGCAAGGCTGGGATGAGCCTACTCCTCATGAGGTACATTACCTGTTCGACTTCAGGACTAACCTAAGCCATAAGAACACGGGCTTTTTCCACCTCTTTCACAGGCAAAAGGGGGTTAAATACCTTTGTGTTATCGCACACAAGTTGAACCCTGGGAAATACTACACAAAGTATTTCCTCACATCAGACATCAAAGCCAACAATTTGGCTCTTACACATGCGGGTCCGTTCAAGCAACCCTTGCCCACTCAAGAGATGTTCAAGCGAGCAAAGGAGTTGGCTAACATGTGTATTAAGGAGAAGGACGTGAATAATCTGGTTACCTTTGACAACCTTCAGCTGGTGGGCCTGATTCCATGTAACCAAAATATTACAACGGAGAGTACCACTGAGGAGAATAATGCGACCGATCAGTCCAACGCCAGGATAGAGGTGGTGATTGACCAGTTTTCTCCTGGGCCATCTCCGCACTCCCGTAGACCAGGCGATCTTGTCATTAGGGAGCCTCAGCCTGAGTATCAGCGCAGTCCTGCTATTCCCGCCCAGCCCGGGAAGGGAAAAGCCATTCAGCCTGAGAGGGACCTCAGCTCATCATCTGACGACGAGGACGACTTCCTTGATCAGATCCTCAACTCAGGTCTAGTAGTCATAGCAATATGTTTGATAACTTGGTGATTTGAGACTAATAAAACTGTAGTAGTAATATACTTATCTACATTTTATTATATTTTTTTATCTAACGAATCTTGTGTTTTCCTCTTTTGCAGATCCAGAGATGTTCCGGCACTGCATTGCTCCTCCTGTCCCGAAGAGGAAGTCTGGTGAAGGAAGTGGCTCCACTCCCCCGAGCAAGGTCCCGAGGACAGTGCCAGCAAGCCAAGGGAGACAACCTGAGGGGTTAGTTACGATCCCGTAGTTGACCCCTTCCTCGCTTCCTCCATTAGTGAGCCTAACTCCCCCTCGTCCGTCCGACCCGAGCGAGGCACTACGTACTGCTAGTACCATTGGGAGGGGGGCAGTTGATCAGACCCTCCACGACGCTTCTACGATTCAAGGCTTTGAATCCTTCCCTCGACTCAGTGTTGATGTTGTCTTAGAGAGAGGGATTGCTCAGTTGGCGAATGTAAGTGCTCTACCACAAGATAGTTTGTTACTTATGTTCATACTTTGTAGTAACCTTTTGTTTTTCATGCAGACGCTCATGACCATTTGTCATGCCCAGCACCGATCAGTCGACTACAAGGAGTTGATCAAGGTCTTAAATGATCAACTGGTGGAGGCTCGAGCTAAGGTGGATGCTTTTCAATCCAAGTTGGAGCGGTCAGAGAAGATTGTGGCTGAGCAAAAGGAGTCTCTTAAGGGGTTGGCTGATGGGAATGATCAACTAACCTAAGCCAACAAGTCACTGACTGATCGGCTAGACAGACTGACTCGTGAGAACGAGGGGTTAGCTCGCGAGAACGAGGGACTAATTCGTGAGAATGAGGAGCTGAAGTAGGAGAAGGAAGCTGATCTGACTCGCTACGAGGAGACCTGCTTCAACTATTTTTATCAGGTGTGGAAGCTAAACAAGCCTTTCAACCTCGAATTTCTCACCAAGGAGATTAAGGCAGAGGAGCTTGCCAAATGTGAGGCCAGGGCTGCTGAGGAAGCTGCTAATCCTACTGGCACTGCATCTGCTTCCCCTACGCTATCATTCCGACCGGAAGGAGCAGTTGATGCCGAGGAGGGGGTTGATCAACCTACTAGAACCGACCAGTGATCCCTCATCCAACCAGAGAAGCTTCTGCCCGACCAGACAAGTTGTTATCCTACCAGCCTTCTATCATACTTTGTTTTGTGTCTTGTTATATACTTTTGCTCGTATGATCGAGCTGTTTGGCACTTGCACTTTACTTTTATTTTTTAACTAGCTTGAAACATTTAAGTCTTTTTACACTTAAAACATTACAAGTTTATTGTGAATAGTAAAGTCTCTATATGCCCTTTATTTTCACATGAGTACTTAGTTTTCTAACTTAGAAATTCTAAACATTTCATAAGTCCATACTAAATATACTTTCTCATGCTCTTATTGCTCTAACATTTTATGAGCATAACGCTTATTATCACACGAATATCTACTTCTAACTTAAAATTTTAAAAATTCCAAGTTACTTAAGCTTTGTCAAACAAGTTAGCTTGATGGCCTTTTTAGACTTCAAAAATTTACAAGTCAGCCTAAAAACAGATATCTTTGCTCGTGCTCTTATTGCCTGTGTTGAAGTGCACGCCAGTATACCGTATGTGCCCCCCAAGTGATTGAGGGTTGAAAAATCCTTGATCACTTGCTACTTGACCGAATTTGTCCGAGCAGTTACTACTCGTGAAACACATAGAATATACAAACATATTTCAGAAGTTAACCACTACAAAAACATGCAACTATTTAAACGTTGGTCATTCATTTGATGGATACCGACCAGTTGAACACTGCCCGGTATATATGTATATTTATTTTTAGAAGACCTGTTTTGTTTAAATTGTAATGACAGTTGAACACTGCCAAGCAAGAATAATCAACACATATGCAAAATTTGTAGCAAGATTCGACCACGCTGCGCGTGATCTCTTTTATTACTTGTAATAAATAAATGACAAAACGTGTCTAATAATGAGTCTCAAACAATACAAACTTAAATAACAAGTTAAGCACTTGATACAAAGCTACTACTCTGTAAGCAGTATTTATTGATAATATTTCCTCAAGTGCTCGCCATTCCAATAGTTCCTGATTAGCTCTCCATTTAACCGAGCAAGCTTGTAGGTGTCGGGTGGCAAGACTTGCTCAATTTGATACGGTCCTTCCCAATTTGGTCCTAGTACACCAGCTGCCGGGTCTCTGACAAACACCTTTCTGAGGACCAAATCTCCGACCTGGAACTTTCGATCTCGGACTTTGGAATTGAAGTAGCGCGCCACTTTTTGCTGATGAGCAGCAACTCTCAGGCTTGCCTTCTCTTGTCTCTCCTCGAGGAAATCCAAAGATTCTGCTAGCAATTGATGATTCTCCTCCTGGTTGTACATGGTCCTTCGATGAGATGGTGGGTCTACTTCAACAGGTAACATGGCTTCATACCCATATGCCAAGGAAAATGGGGTATGGCCAGTTGTTGTCCGGGTAGTAATCCTGTATGACCAAAGGACTTCTGGCAATTCTTTCGCCCAAGCACCCTTAGCTCGCTCCAGACACTTTTTTAGAGTGTCCTTCAGAGTTTTGTTTACGGCTTCAACCTGCCCATTGGCTTGTGGATGGGCTACCGAGGAGAAACTTTTTGTGATGCCATGCCGAGTGCAAAAATCGGTAAATATGTCACAGTCAAATTGGGTGCCGTTGCCAGACACTATCTTCTTGGGCAGACCATAGTGACATATTATATTCTTAACCACAAAGTCCAACACTTTCTTTGAGGTAATCGTGGCTAGTGGTTTGGCCTCAGTCCACTTAGTGAAATAATCCACTGCAACCACTGCAAACTGCACTCCTCCTTTCCCTTTGGGCAATTTCCCGATCAGATCAATGCCTCACACTGCAAAAGGCCATGGGCTCTGCATTTGCTTTAAGACATTCAGAGGCGCCCTGGGCACTTTAGAAAATCTCTGGCACTTATCACACTTCTTCACATACTCCATAGAATCCTCGTTCATTGTAGGCCAGAAAAATCCTTGCCGCAAAATCTTTTTAGATAGACTCTGCCCCCCAGCATGATCTCCACAGAACCCTTCATGCACTTCAGCTAATAAATTTTTTGACTGGTCGGGTGTTATGCACCTGAGTAGAGGTAGGGAGTACCCTCTTCTATACAACACTCCCTCCATCATGGTGTACTTAGCAGCTTGCCTCATAATCTTCCTTGCTTCATTACGATCATCTGGGAGGGTTCCTTGCTCAAGGTAAGAAATGATGGGAGTCATCCAGGTGTTAGTTATCGTGATCAGCATGGCTTCTTGTTCATCAATGCTCGGCTCCTCCAAGTATTCCACCGGTACTATATTCAGAGTTTCGGCATCTTTTGCACTAGCTAGCTTTGCTAGAGCATCCGTGTTAGAGTTATGCTCTCGTGGTACTTACTTGATGGTGTACTCCTCGAATTGTGCTAGCAGATCCTTGGTCTTATTTAAGTATGCCACCATGCGTAGGCCTCTTGCCTGATATTCCCCCAAGACTTGGTAGACCAATTGGGAATCGCTGTTCACTTCCACCGACTGGGCATGCACATCTCTAGCCAGGCGCAAGCCTGCTAGGAGGGCTTCATACTCCGCCTCATTATTAGATGCATTAAATCCAAACCTTAATGCACAATGAATTCAGTGTTTCTCTGGCGTGACCAATATAATCCCAGCTCCTGAATGATGCTCATTCGACGACCCATCAACAAAAAGTTGCCAAGTAGGAAGTTCCTCTTTTTGCTCAGTGACACGCTCTTGCTGGTCAGGAACATCAGCGATCCCGGTACATTCAGCAATGAAATTTGCTAAAGCCTGACCCTTAATAGCAGATCTCGGTTGGTACTTGATTTCGAATTGGCCCAATTCAACTGCCCATTTAAGTAGCCGACCAGACGATTCCGGCTTCTGTAAGACTTGGCGTAGAGGCTGGTCAGTAAGGACTTTAATGGGGTGTGCCTGGAAGTACGGCCGCAATTTTCGTGATGCAAGTACCAAGCAATAAGCCAACTTCTCAATCATGGGATACCGGGATTCTGCTCCTATCAATCACTTGCTGACATAGTACACCGGGTGCTGCACTCTATCCTTTTCTCGTACTAGGGTAGCACTAACAGCGTGCTCTGTAACTGCTAGGTACATAAAGAGGTCTTCTCCATCAACGTGCTTTGAAAGAACAGGAGGTTGGGCCAAATGTTCCTTTATTGCTTGGAAAGCTTGCTCACATTCTACCGTCCACTCAAACTTCTTGCTCCCTCTAAGCAGGTTAAAAAACGGGACACACTTGTCCGTTGATTTAGAGACAAACCTGCTTAGAGCTGCAATCCGCCCAGTCAAGCTTTGCACATCCTTTATTCTGGCCAGAGACTTCATTTCTATGAGAGCCTTTATCTTTTCTGGGTTTGCTTCTATTCCTCGGGAGTTCACAATAAACCCAAGAAATTTTCCAGAACCCACTCCAAATGAGCACTTGAGGGGGTTTAACTTCATGCTGTACTTTCTCAGTATTGCAAAGCACTTCTCCAAGTCTCGCACATGCCCTTCAGCTTCCTTTGATTTCACCAGCATATCATCTACGTACACCTCCATGCTCTTGCCGATTAAGTCACCGAACATACCATTCACCAAACGCTGGTAGGCAGCTCCTGCATTCTTCAGTCCAAAGGGCATGACCCTGTAGCAGTATAGCCCTATATCTGTTCAGAAGCTGGTATGCTCTTCATCACGAGGATGCATGCTGATCTGGTTGTACCCCGAATATGCATCCATGAAGGACAATGTTTCATGACTAGAGGTTGCATCTACCAACTGGTCTATTCTCGGTAAAGGAAAGCAATCCTTTGGGCATGCTTTGTTTAGGTCAGTAAAATCTACACAAGTCCTCCATTTTCCATTGGGTTTGGGCACCAACACTGGGTTTGAAACCCAGGCAGGGTAATATGCTTCCCTTATAAACCCATTCTCCTTTAGCCACTCTACCTCCTCCTTAAGAGCCTTTGCTCGATCTTTGTCGAGCAATCTCCTCTTCTGCTGCACTGCTGGATAGCTTTCATCCACGTTGAGCACGTGGCTGATCACATTTGGTGAGATACCCACCATATCCTTGTGAGACCAGGCGAAGACATCTTGATTCCTTCACAAGAATTCTATCAGCTGTGCTCTCACCTCTGCTTTCAACTTTTTTCCAATTTTGACCCCTCTGGTCGGGTCATTCTCATCTACCAGGACCTCCTCTAACTCCTCGGACGGTCCCACATCACTTTCATAATCCCCAAAGCGAGGATCAAAGTCCCTTCCCTCGCTTTGGGCAACGCCCTATTTGGTGACTTCATCACCGGATAGGGTTTTCTGCTCGTTTAAACCAAGAGTGCTCTCTTGGCCAAACTCCTCTAACATCTCTTCCTGATCGGTTACCACTGCAAAACTCAGGTCGACATCCATCTCGTCCACCTCCTCTCTCTCAGCACATACAATCATGTTGCTCTCCTTGGCCCCCTTCCTTGCTTTAGCTACTGAGGCATTATAACACTCCCTAGCCTCCCTCTGGTCTCCTTGGACGTAGCCTATGCCCGCACTGGTCGGGAACTTCATGGAAAGGTGCCAGATTGAACCATCGCATGTAAGTTTGTGAGCAGTGGTCAACTAATAACCACATTGTAGGCGGACGGGCAGTCAACAATAAAAAACTCGGTCATTACTGTCTCATGCTTGGGAGCCTCCCCCGTCGTAACTGGCAACTTGATAGTTCCAGCTGGTGACAATCCTTCTCCAGTGAACCCATAAATGACTTGAGAGCATGACTTCAAGTCATAGATAGATAGCTTCATCCTCTCGAAGGATGACTTATAAATAATGTTCACTGAACTCCCTGTATCGACCAGACATATCTTCACCTTCATATTGGCAATTTGGACTGTCACAACAAGAGGGTCATTGTGAGGATACCTCACGTGTCGAGCATCTTCTTCAGTGAAAGTGAGGGACTCACTTTCATATCTTGGGTTCTTCGGTGGTCGCTCCTCCACTGTCATAACTTCGGAGGTTGATGCTGCATCCAACTCATGACAAAGGGTGCGAGCATACCTCTCCCTCGCTTTATTGCTATCTCCAGCAAGATGTGGACCTCCACATATGGTATCTAGTGTGAAGTCCACAGGTTCAGGTTGCAAAGGTGGGGATCATTGCCGCTTGAACCCAAGATTGTTGTTACTTCCCTCTCCCTGGGTCTTCTCTGCTCGATACTTCTTCAACTTCCCCGACCGGAGGAGAAACTCTATCTCATCTTTGAGATGATTGCACTCATTCGTGTCGTGACCATAGTCTCCATGGAAGCAACAGAACTTGTTCATATCTCTTTTACTCATCTCCTTCTTGATAGGTGAGGGTTTTCGGTAAGGGACCTCTTGATGACTGGCCAAATAGATCTCCGCTCGGCTGGCCGAAAGAGTGGTGTAGTTGGTGAATCGAGGTTCATACTTCGTTGGCTTGTCGTTTGGTCCCGACTTAGCCTTCTTCTCATTGTGGCAGTCAGACCCGTTATTCCCATGTTTCTTACCACCATTTTGATCATTTCCACATTCTTGGGAGGATCAGTCGATCCACTCGGGTTGTTCAGGCCCTTCTCTCCCTTCTCAATCGCATCATCCAACTTCATGTATTTTTCCGCCCGGTCCAAAAATTGTTGTAATGTTGAAATTGGATTGCAATGAATGCTGTCCCACAAAGGACTCCGATAGATAATTCCAAAAGAAATTGCCACCATCTTCCCCTCATCTCCAACTGCAGTAGCTCGGTTAGCTTCTCTCATGAACCTTTGTATGTAGTTCTTGAGAGACTCATCTTTTCCTTGCTTAATATCTGCCAAGTGATTGGCATAAACAGGAGGGGTTCGAGCAGCACTAAACTGCCTGCAAAACTCCTTTCTAAAACTTTCCCAAGAAGTGATGGAGTTAGGCTTAAACTTCCGATACCACTCCTGGGCAGTGTCGAACAATGTGGTGGGGAAGACTCTGCAGCGATAGTCATCACTCACCCCGAGCAGCTCCATCTGATCTTCGAACTTCCCAACATGCCTTATCGGGTCTGCCTTTTCTGTATAAACTGGCAGTACCGGTGCTTTGTATTTCGCTGGTGGTTAAGCTGCTCTAATTCGAGCACAGAAAGGGCTGCCACTCCTGTGGTCTACCAGATCAATCGCAGATGGTCGCTTTGACAGACTCTGAACTGCTGCTGTCAAAGCATCCAGCTAGGCTTGGATGGCTGGGGCCACTGCTAGGGACTCATTTTCGGGACCGCCTGGTCGGGCACTCTTATCCGGCATACCATCATCGAGTATTTCTACTCGACTAGTAGGTCGGATTGGCTCTTGCCCTTCGACCGGGATGGTCCTTCTTCTATCAGCAATGACATCCCTTAGATCCTTCTGAGTAGTGTGCTTTCCCAATCGATCGAATACCGTACTTCGAGTCTTCTCGGAAGGTTTGCTGGGTGGAACATGCTCCTTGCCACTGCGCTGGTTGGGATGCAGTGGTGGCCTTCCTGTCTGAGCTGGGCGATCTTTTCCTCCTCGATGGTTGTCATTATTCTTCTCCTTCGACTGGTCAGTGTGATGACTGTCAGCTTCATCACGCCCATGCCCATCTTTGAAGTGGGAAGTTTCTTTACCTTGAGGAGCTCTATTGTGCTCCTGCTCAGGAGGTGTTTTCTTGCTACCTGACTTATGACTTCCTGACCTGGAAGTCTCTGATCGGTGGCTCCTTGAGGGGGTTCTGGAGTTCCCCCTTTGAGTTGAGGCAGTGCCCGACCGGACTCCATCTTCCTCACGACCAGGTGGGTGACTACCACCCCTGCTTGGTCCACGAGAGTGGGGTCTATCAGTGTTCTTGCGACCAGCTTCTGTGGTCCTTGCTCCTGGGGTGGCCGCCATTCCAGGTGTAGCTTGGGCATTGGCCCGAGTCAGCTGCGTAGCTACCTCCAGAGCGAGTGCAGCCTCGCGATGTCGCCTATCGGCCTCCTCCTGCTGTCTCCGGATCTCTTCACTCCTGGCGTCCATTTCCCACCTTTGCTGCTCGAATGCGGCATTCTGCCTAGCCATTTCTTGAGCGAACGCCTCCTGTCTGGCGTTGAACTGTGCCATCTCCTCCTGGAAGGCGCTCATGGCTTCCTGGAGCTCTTCAACCTCTGGGGTTACATCCTCGAGCACGACTCTAGGCTCAGTTTCACGATCTTGAAGGCTAGGACCTTCTGATCTGGCAGACTCTTTAGAGGAGCCTGTCTTCTTGGAGGCTGCATTGGTGTTCTTAGGCGCCATAATATCTCAGGGACCGTCTGTCTTTCTCTTCAGGCTCTCAATGAAAGCACCAAAATGTTGACCGCGTTTTTGGCCAACGACGTGAGAACGTCAAAAACGATAAACCTTCAAGAGAAAATAAATGACATAGACGATTTTATAGTGGTTCAGCCCAAATGTGATGGTAATAGCCTAATACACTTAGAGTTATGATTATATATCTACACTCAAGATCAGATGAACCTGAGTCAACTGAGTTTCTTCAGTGTAGATTACAAGAATACAGGAATTGTCTCAAATACAAGTACTTTCTCTCTCTAGAAAATTCAGATCAAAAGTTCAAAATTCCAAAAGTCCCCTTTATGATGCCATAAGCCTTGTATTTATAGGCTTAGGATCGTACAGATGATATCCCCATAATCGTGATATTTTTTTATTTTTATTATATTTAAATTACAACAATATTCAAAATGCAACAATACACTAAATTTGTGGGATAAATGAGAGATTCCCGCGCATGCCAAGACCGATTCTTGTTGAAACCGTTTCTGGGAATCTTGACGTAGTCCTACTCTATCTAGTTGATCCATATCACCTTCAGTCTGGTCGGCCACACCTTTACTGAGCAGTCATGCACTTGACTGGGTAGTCATGCACTTGACTGGGCAGACATGCACTTAGCTGGGTAGACATGCCCTTAGCTGGTCGGACATGGTCATGACCGATCGGCCAAGTTCATGCTTGGTTGGACAAAAGTCATGCCTGGGTAGGCAAGGTCATGCCTGGGCAGATAAGGTCATTCCTGGGCAGACAAGGTCATTCCTGGGCAGACAAGCACGTGACTGGTCGGACAAGGTCATGCCTGGTCGGTCATGACACTTCTCAACCAGTAAAAATTCTTCGATGGCCTACTGGGCTACTCCTAAGCCAGGTCACCCAACCATTCCTTGCCACTTGTCATTTCTATTGCCACATCATCATTTTCAAATTTTGGGGATAACACCTGTCTTGCCTGGCTGCATTTGTAGGCACAAGATCTGGTGCAAATTTTGTAAGTCTATCGAATTTTAGGGCATACTCAGTAACTGTCATACTGCCCTGCACCAACCCCACAAACTCATTAACCTTTGCTGCCCTGATGGCAACATTGTAGTATTTCTAGCTGAACAGATCCTTGAATCCATCCCAACTCAAAGCAGTGACGTCCCTGGTCTATGATGCCACTTCCCCGCAAATGCGGGAATCCTCTCTCAACATATAGGTGGCACAGGCCACCCTAGCATAACCTTTTATCCTCATGAAGTCTAGGATAGTAGTAATCATTGTCATCCACTGTTCAGCCTTCAGTGGATCAGGCCCCCCCTCAAAAGTTGGGGGATGCTGCTTCTGGAACCGCTCATACAATGGATCCCATCTATTCCCAACCTCTACTGGCTGAATAACTGATGCCACTATAGGTGGCACAATAGGTGCAGCACTCCCTGCTGGAGCCTGCTGTCGCAGAAGACGAATCTGTTCATCTCGACTCTATAATCGCGCTTGCATCTCTGCCATAATCTGCTGCAAGTTCTCAGGGACTGGCGGAGGAATCTGGCCCTGGTCATCACTTCTGGTCCTAGACCTAGTGCCGGCTAGTTGCGTAGATTTTCTTGGACGCATAGCTATCCAAGTCAATCTGCAATCAAAGACTCGGCAATCCGACCATGATGACAGGGTAAAAGCTTCTCCAAAATCCACCAATGGAAAATAATCAATCACAAACAATCAAGATAAAGGCATTTATCCACATGCACTAGCATTGCTAATAAGCATGCCCCAACATCACCACACAACAGTTAAGATATAGACATCCATCCATACACCATATGTAGTTAATCATTCAGATATTCATTCACATGCATAGCAATGCTAATAAGCATGCCTCAATATTATCACACAACAGTCAAGGGCCAGGCCCTATCAGTATCTCATGCTTCCTATTATTCCAACAGATAACAACAATCATAATTCTTTCCAAGCATACAAGCATATAAGCACATATACACATTACCAAACCCTGAATTGAGCTTGTCTCTAGCAGCGAATGTACATGTCCAGCTGGTCTTCAGGAACCCTTAAACCTAGGATGCTCTAATACCAAGTTATAACGCCCTGGATAGCCAAGACCGCTACACTGTGTATTTATAAAGGTGTAGGACTTGCTAATCAAGTCATTTAGTTAAAAACGTGTCACTGAAACCATTAATGAGCTAGGGTTAAAAGGTTTTGGTCTCAAAAGATACATTTCATATAATTAAACATTTTACACATGGGATCCCAAAAGAACAACATTTAAAAGTCAGTTTGCAAAATTTCTAGTGTACAAGCAACCACTAGCCACTCTAAGGGCAAAACATGCATTTATGGTCCTCCTGTTCTTGTCTCCTTCTCAACAGTCGCGGTCGACCAGCTGATCATGTACATTCTACCTTCAGAGCTCTTTGATTCAGGGCTGATCAAGCTTGCCCTTACCTTTACCTGCACCAAGTAGCACCCGTGAGCCAAGGCCCAGCAAGAAAATATAACGTTATAGTACAAACAATGATAACAATTGAATAATCTTTAAGCATGTTCATACACTTAGCATACCACCCTAATTACATAGTCCATAAACATAAGCAAAGAATCAACAAACCAACACTCAGCTATTCAGCATGACAAATCCACCAATCAATAATAATAATCAAATCATATGATAATCAGGGTTGACACCCTTAGGTCGCATCCTTAGTATACCCCACTGACTCCGGTCCGCTTAAACCAAGCTCAGTGCATAATAAGCTGTCCTCAGCTACCAGTGGCTGAGCCGCGCTCTGTGCGCCAATGTAAACTCTGGCAATCCTAGGCCGTTTGTTTATTATTCACATGGCATTATACCATCCTTCAATAAGCATACAAAATAGGGAGCCCTTAGTCCCGTTATCAATTCATAGCTGGGTGCAGTTTTCTTACCTTTAATTTCCAAGTATACTGATTACGAGAGATGCCTCTTGAGCACGATCCATTTCCCGAGCCCTAGCTTAGTACCTAGTTACAACAAAGATAAGGGATACCATTAATAATTGTAAAAAGGCTTCTAGATAAGGTTCTAGTCTCCGGAACATCGAATTCCACCAAACACGGTAGTAGATTCGATCCCGAGCACCTTAGGTTAAATTCCCATTCTTAAAATCCCCAAAACCCAAATTTCCTTAAGGGCCACGACTCAAGCTTCCTATGCCGCGGCATGGCCCCAAACAGAGGCCCATCCTCATCCAGAACCAGACATGGGACGCAGCCCTACATGCCCCATGCCGCGGCCCGCCCTCTATCTTCAGCACTCATCAGACTCATAGGGCCGCGGCACTCCAAGAACTATGCCGCGGCCCGACCCCTTCGAACCCAGAAAAACCACCATTTTTTGACTCTCAAAACTCACTCAAAACCAACCAAAACTATCCCAATTCCACAACTCAATTATCACAAAACTTCTAACACGATTCCAGCAACACAACCCAGCAAAAACTTAGCCTAGAAACTCACCAAAATCCCACTTCAATCTCTGAAACCCAAAAGCTTCAAAACATCAAAACCAGTCAAGAAAACACTAAGATTCAGTCATTAAATCATAAATTCGAGCTTACCTTCACTGATGAACCCAATTCTCTAGGAAATCTCTAAGCTAACTCCCAAGTTCCAAGCTTTAATTCAGTCCTTCAATGTCAAAACCCATAAACACCTCAAAACTCAACCATAACCACAGAACTTAACCGCCATGCATAAAGCTTATGACTTACCTTAATTCTTGATTGAATCCTCAACTAGTCCTTGAGCTAATCTCCTAAATCACAGCTCCAATTCTCTGAATTTCAGCCAAGTTCTTCTTGGTTCCTTGTGGTTTTCTTTGAGAGAGAAAGAGAAGAGGAGGGAAGGTTGGTTCTTAATGTTTCCATCGTGTTCTGTGTTTTAATTAGTCTATCCTTAGGCAATTAAGTCAATCCTGAGGCTCGGGGTACCAGAAACGTCCCCGAGGGCAAAATGGTAAAATTCCCCAGTATTTCCACCTAAGCTTCCTAACCTCAAATATATCTCCAATTATTTATTTCCATAACCCGATATCCCAAATAGCCATCTAATACCCAAAATGCCCCTTGACTTGCTCCAAGTCAAGTATTAGGTCCCGTTGTGACTTTCCCGCTAACTAGCTCCCTAGGATCGCCTCAAGTCGCATCCTGCAGAATTACCCACATAATAATGTGGTCCTCACAATTATAGTATATAATCACTTTTACATTCATATAACCATACAAGAATGCTTATCACAGAATCATGCATTAAACTAATAAATTCACACATAAACCAATTATGCCCTCCCGACATACTAATTAAGGCCCTTAAGCCTTATTAGTGATTTTGGGTCGTTACATAATTACTACACAAGCCATACAAGTACTTTCATCCAATATGTAACCTATGTCTATATAACGATAGCATATTCAGTTATCATCTTTCGAATTTTGAATTAAAATCATAAATCAAGCAAATATTGATAAGATATTGTTTACTCGAAAAATGACTACTGATGACGTGGCAAGGATTTCTCACACGTGGTTGACATGTGGCGGAAGTGCTATTCGACTATCGACCAGAGGCACATCTCTTCGTCGGGCTTAACTATTAGATATGACCAGGCTGGTCGTATAATTTGATTTAGTTCCTTCTAAGATTGTAATCCTATAATAATTGCATTGGATATTTCCTCTTTATCACCTTGATACGCGGTTATTAAGGAAAGTTAAGGCCCATTGGCCCATGTAACCCTCCTTGAGCCTATAAATATGCATGAAATAGCTCAAGGAAGGGACTTTTGATCTTTGAATCTTTTTCCTGAGTATTGAGAGAAAGAAAGCTATCTTGTGATTATTCATCGTTTTATTGTAATTCCCTCAAGGTTTGTGAAACTTAAGAACCCTAGTTCTTTGATCACGGCTTTGAGATTCAATATTAATAATAGCACTAAGTGGATGTAGGTCATTACCATTCTTTGGGGCCGAAGCACTATAAATCCTTGGTGTTTCCTTCTTTTCCATTAGATTAAATTCTTAATTGTCGTTTTATCTTTTGTCGTATATTTGACTCTGTGTCGTTGGCCAAATCGATGGTCAACATTTTGGTGCTTTCATTGAGAGTTTGACAAAAAACTGTAAGAAAATCTAATGGCGAAAACATCCAAGAAGACTGACAGGCTGCTGACGCTGCACCGTCCCAACCTCTTCCCCCAAATGTGGCTGAGAATGAACCACATTTGGAGTTTGACGAGGAGGAGTTAGATTCTGAAACACTTAGGGCAACACTAGGAGTGCTACAGGACGAGTTGGAAAATCTGAGGGCCAATCAGGAGAATGCTGCGGAGATAATGGCAATGTAGCAGAGGGAAATTGAACGCCAGCGCCAGGAGATGAGTGAGCGGCAGGTGGACATGGACCGTCGGCAGAGGGACGCCATGGCCGCTCTTGAGGCAGCCATCCAATTGGCTCGGAGTCAGGCTGTGCCAGCCTCCCAGCCAGATCATCTGCCAAATGCGCCACCTCAAAGAGGTCCCAATCCAAGCCCTCCGCTCCAGCCAACAAGCCCTCAAAGGCCGGAGCAGCCGCCTGTGGCTCAGGATGATGTCCCACCTAGGGATCTTGAGCAGCAGCCTCCATCCCAGGCTGGTCGAGGCAATTCCCAGGGCCCGAGGTAGAATAGGGTCGGGCAACCGCCCCGCAGCCCTAGACGCCCAGGGGATGAAGAACCAAATATACCGAGCATGGGGTAGCGTCCTTCCGCCAACAGAAGGAACATTGAGTCAGGCTCTGCGGTTAGGGGCCCCCCACGGCATAACAATGCACGGGGACCCAACGACAAGCGCAGGCCTCCCCCTGAAGCCCGGGAAATGCCAGCCCGAGGAGGAAATAGCGTGAACAGCCGGTCATGCCGTAGTCAGCCATAATTTAGAGATGGCCATGACTATCATGAAGCCGATTTCGGTAGAGGAAATGCTGGCCGGAGAAATGAGGAAAGAGGTGGAGGCAGAAGCCCCCCGCCTAGAAAAAATAGGCCGGCTAGCCATAACACTGGGGGCAACCCAGGCAGCAGAACATCTTTAATCGGCTAGGAGGTAGCGAGCAGAGACGTAGGGACGATGATTTAAGGGACGTACTTAACGACCGCCGTGAGAGGCACGACGAGTACGCTCCCCCGGTACCGGTTGCCCTAGTAGTCCCAGAAGATGTTCAGGCTCAGATTGATGCTCTAAACCAGGCGGTACAACAGCTGGTCGGGGGGCGAACGTCCCATATTGAGTACGATAGGAGGAGGGGTACTCCCTTTGTACAGAGGATCGCTGCAGCTGAAACCCCCAGTAAGTTTAAGATGCCAACATTGCCAAACTTCGACGGGTACGGAGACCTAGTGTCTCATGTTAATAAGTTTGAGATACAAATGGATATATAGAAAGTGTTAGAAGATGCCCCCTGCTGGATCTTCCCAGCGACACTGTCTAACACCACTCAAGAGTGGTTCTTCTAGTTCCTTCCTACCAGTATAGTATCTTGGGAGATGTTCGTAAAGGAATTTTATGGAAAATTCTACGCAGGTCGTGTACACCCCACAAAGGCCAACCAGCTGGTCGAGATACGCCAGAAGGAGGGAGATCCCTTAAAATAATATGTCCAATGCTTCATGCGAGCAGTGGCTGGAGCCAAGACAATGGGTGATGAAGGCAAGATGATGGCACTAACTACTGGGGTTAGGCGCCATTCACCCCTCTGGAGTAGCCTAAAAAAGAATGGGGTAAGAAGTACCCAGGATTTTTTGGATCGGGCTGATAGATATATCAAGCTCGAAGACGCGATTGCAAATGAAGTGAAATCGCCAACAAAAGACAAGGGGACGAAGGAAGAGCTCGCCAAGGTCGCCAACGGGTCAGAAAAGCCCAATGGCAACGGCAAGGGCAACGTGAATGGCAATGGTAGGAACGATGGAAAGCGGGCGAGCAATGAACCCTCGGCTTTTGAAAATAAATGCCCCAAAGGCAGTCGATACGAGCCAAGATTCACCAACTACACGGCCCTTGTCGAAAGCTGAGCGGAAGTCTATCAGGCGACCAGCTCCAACGTGCCTTACAAACGACCCGCACCTATAAGGAAAGATATCTCCAAGAGAGATACGACAAAGTTTTGTCATTTTCACAACGACTACGGGCACGACACCAACGAATGTAACTAGTTGAAAGATGAGATTGAGTTCCTGATCAGGCAGGGACATTTAAGAAGATATGTGTGAGCTGCAGGAGGGTCTCAGCGAGAGGCTCAAGGTGGCAATGAGCAGGCTCATGCACGCCAACGCTCGCCACCTCTATAGCCAGCTCTTGTGGCAGGCACTTTACTCACCATCTGCGGAGGCCCACATCTTGCAGGGGACAATGGGAAGGCAAAGGAACGATATGCTCGGACCCTACGCCATGACCAGGACATTGAGATGATGAGTGTGGAGGATCGAGCACCAAAAAAGGCTCGAACAGAGGAGGAATTGCTAACCTTCTCTGAAGACGATGCTCAGCACGTGCGATTCCCACACTCCGATCCGCTGGTCGTAGACGTACAAATTGCAAACATGATGGTGAAGAGGGTGTTGGTCGACACAGGAAGTTCGGTCAACATCTTGTACAAGTCTTCGCTGGAAAGAATGAAACTGTCCGTTAAGGACCTGGAGCCATGCAACCAAACCATCTATGGTTTTTCCAGTGAAAGGCTCGCCCCAACAGGGTCGATTAGGCTTCCAGTTACAGCAGGTACTGCACCTGCTAACAGGACATTACTCACTACTTTCATAGTAGTTGATTGTCCTTCGGCATACAATGCTGTAATTGGGAGACCAATTCTGGTCAACCTACGGGCCGTCACTTCAATATGGCACCTTGCCATGAAATTCTCAACAGACGCAGGGGTAGGACGCATATTGGGAAATCAGCGGGAAGCAAGGGAGTGCTACAACGCCTTGATCACCAAGGCAAAGAAGGGTGTATAGAGAGATGTTCCCAGAAAAGAGTTGCAATTGGCAATTGATTCTCAGACCCAGTCAGGTGATAATGTCACCAAATAGGGCATTGCCCAAAGCGAGGATAGAGACTTGGATCCTCGCTTTGGGGATTTTGAGGAAGAAATAGGACCCATCGAGGACCTTGAAGAGGTCTAACTCGATGAAGAAAATCTGACTAGGGTTGTGAAAGTCGGTTAAAACTTAGAGACAACAACAAAACAAGCACTGGTAGTTTTTAAGGAGGAACCAGGAAGTCTTTGCCTGGTCGCACAAAGACATGGTCAGGATAGACCCTGCAGTCATCAGCCATGTCCTGAACATCGACAAGAGTTTTTCACCAGTGCAGCAGAAAAGAAGGCTGCTCGACAAAGATAGATCAAAGGCCTTAAAAGAAGAAGTTGAAAAGCTGAAGGAGAATGGGTTCATCAGGGTGGTGTTTTATCCATCGTGGGTCTTTAATCCAGTGCTAGTTCCCAAGCCAAATGGCAAGTGGCGCACGTGCGTGGATTTCACAAACCTTAATAAAGCCTGCCCCAAAGATTGTTTCCCACTCCCAAGAATCGACCAGCTGGTCGATGCCACTGCAGGGCATAAGATTCTCTCATTCATGGATGCATACTCCGGGTATAATCAGATTAGTATGCATCCTCCTGATGAGGATCACACTAGCTTTCAGACTTATACAGGGCTTTACTGTTACAAAGTAATGCCTTTCGGTTTGAAAAACGCTGGTGCGACTTACCAGCGACTTGTCAACCACATGTTTAAGAAGCTGATCAGTATAAACATGGAAGTATATGTCGATGAAATGCTGGCTAAGTCGAAGAAGTCAGAAGGGCACATCGAGGATTTGCAGGAATGCTTTGGCGTCTTGTATAAATATCAGATGAAGCTCATTCCCCTTAAGTGCTCCTTCAGAGTAGGATCATAAAAGTTATTGGGATTCATAGTGAACTCACGAGGAATCGAAGCCAATCCCGAGAAAATCAAGGCCCTGGTCGATATGAAATCACCATTAAAAATCAAGGATGTTCAAAGCTTGACCGGTAGAATTGCTGCTCTCAGTAGATTTATTTCCAAATCGACAGACAAATGTGTCCCATTTTTTAGTCTACTCAGAGGCAATAAGAAATTCGAATGGGCAGAGGAGTGCGAGCGGGCTTTTAAAGCATTGAAAACTCATATGGCGCAACCACCAGTCCTATCAAAACCGGTTGAGAAGGAAACTTTGTTCATCTACCTGGCGATTACGGAATATGCTGCTAGTGCTATTTTAGTAAGGGAGGAAGAAGGCGTGCAGAAGGCTGTTTATTATGTAAGCAAGAGGCTAATTGGAGCGGAGCTGCGATATCCACCAATTGAAAAGTTAGCCTATTGCTTAATTTTGGCCTCAAGGAAGCTGCGACCTTACTTTCAAGCTCACTCAATCATGGTTTTGTCTGACCAACCTCTATGGCAAGTTCTGCAAAAACCAGAGGCTGCGGGTAGATTGTTAAAATGGGCAGTCGAACTTGGGTAGTTTGATATCTCTTACTTGCCGCGAGCAGCGATAAAAGGGCAAGCCCTGGCTGACTTCATTGCAGAGTTCATTGAACTTACAGATAGCGAGCAGACCGAAGAGCCTGATGAGCTTGAGTCTCAAAACCAAGCTCCCTTATGGAAATTATTTATAGATGGTTCTTCTAACGAGTGCCACGCAGGAGCAAGAGTGATATTAATAACGCCTGAAGGGCATCGATTTCACTGCGCAATCAGGTTTGACTTCACTGCTTTTAACAACGAAGCCGAGTATGAAGAATTGCTCGCTGGGTTACGATTAGCCAGGGGACATGAATATAAAGGTGCTTGACATCTACAGTGATTCTTAGTTGGCGATGAATCAAGTCACGGGAGAGTACCAAGCATGAGGTTTAAAGATGGTTGCCTATTTAAACAAAGCAAAAGATCTATTGGCTTAGTTCGAAAAGTACACCCTCCGGCAAGTACCTCACGACCAGAATTCCAAAGCTAATGCTTTGGCCAAGTTAGCAAGTGCGAAGGATGTTGATACTCTAAACATAGTACCAGTTGAGCGGCTATCTGTGCCAAGCATCCGAGCAGAGGAGATCACTATGGTGATCCAGATGGCAAATACATGGATGGCACCATATATAGAGTATCTGACGCAAGGCGTATTACCAACGGACAGAAACAAAGCTAGGACCCTTCAGCGACAGGCTGCTAGGTATATCCTAGTCGATGGAATCTTGTACCAAAGGGGATACTCAATGCCACTCCTCAGATGTATTTCAAAAGAGAAGGCCAAAGAATTTATGAAAGAGGTACACGAAGGCTTTTTCCAGGACCACGTTGGGGGGAAAAGCTTGTCAAAAAAGATCCTGAGGCAAGGGTATTTTTGGCCAACAATGAATGAAGACTCGATGGAATTCGTACGGAGGTGTGACAAGTGCCAGAGATTCTCCAAAATCCCACGAGCAGCCTCTAATGAGCTAAAATAGATGCAAAGTCCGTGGCCGTTTGCAGTTTGGGGTATAGATTTAATCGGATCTTTGCCCACAGGAAAGGGCGGCGTCAAGTATGCTATGGTTGCCGTCGATTACTTCACTAAATGGGCCGAAGCTGAGCCACTCGCAACCATAATGAACAAAAAGGTGCTAGATTTCGTGATCAAAAACATCGTTTGTCGCTATGGATTGCCAAGGAAAATCATCTCGGATAATGGCACACAGTTTGATAGTGATTTATTCACGGACTTTTGCGAATAGCATGGGATTATCAAGAGATTTTCTTCAGTCGCTCATCCCCAAGCAAATGGACAAGTCGAAGCAGTCAATAAAACGCTAAAGGATACTCTGAAGAAAATACTGAAAGAAGCTAAGGGGGCATGGCCAGAGCAATTGCCTGAAGTCCTTTGGTCGTACAGAACTTCCCACCGAACAGCAACAGGTCATACCCCGTTTTCCCTGGCTTATGGGTATGAAGCTATGTTGCCGGTTGAGGTAGATCCACCTTCGCATCACAGGATAACATACGATCAAGGCTCTAACAGCCAACTATTGATGGAATCCCTAGACTTGATCGATGAGAAACGTGAGCAAGCCCAACTCCGAGTAGCTGCTTACTAGCAAAAAGTCGCTCGGTATTTCAATTCTAAAGTGCAAGAAAGGAAATTCAATGTCAGAGATCTGGTACTTCGAAGAGTTTTCCTAAACACCCGTAACCAAGCTGCTGGAGTACTCGGACCTAATTAGGAAGGGCCTTACCAGATTGAAGAAGTCCTCCATCTAGGCACCTACAAACTTGCTCGCTTAAATGGAGATCTCATTCCTCGCTATTGGAATGGAGAACACCTGTGCAAGTATTACCAATAAACAATTCTTCTCAAAGAATTGGCTTGTATTAATTTTACTTTTTACAAGTTATGAAAAAAGGTTGGTCATTTTATATGACTGATCGCTTATAAGTGTAAGATCTTATTGATCACTCGTACAGACATGTTTTGTCCATTTTTTACGAGAAATATAAGGGACTGTGCGCAGCCAGTCATTCTTGCCAATTATTGTATTTATTACAAGTATTTGCTCATTATGTGTGTTGATTTGCTATATTATCATTTTAATTCTTTTGCTCCGAGCAGTAATGTTCGAACAGGTTTTGGTCAAGGCAAGTGACCAAGGACCTAGAGCTCCTCAATCACTTGGGGGGCATATAAGGTATTTAGTAAGCAAAGCATATCGAAAGGTATGTAGACACATGAGCAAAATAAGTGAAAGCATTCTAAGGCACTTAGAGTATTTTTCAAAATTTTGTTATTTTGTTAAATCAAACAAAGTGCTATGCTAAGTTCGGTCATGCGAACAGATGTTATAATAAAATGCAAATATTATAATATCAAAATGGATTCTTTTACACTGCGAGCAGTGACTGCTCGGATGTAACTGTTCAATAAAAAGAGAAAAGCTGCCCGTGCAGCAATAAAATGTTAAAGCATGATTGTCTTTACATCATGCCCGTAGGCCATGTAAGTCAAAAGATAAAATTATCAAGTTGCCGGGGGGTCTTGTGGAGGTTGCTGCTGCTGCTGGTTGACTGCATCCCCAGCCTTTTCTCGAGCGCCTTCGATGCCGGTTGCTAGAGAAATTTCTGGGGACCTTGGAATTGTCTTTTCCTCTAGGTGAGCAACGCACCTAGCCAGCTCTGCCTCCCTGATATGGTCTGGGAGATAGGAAAAGTTGGCAGTGGGATTGTTCTTCCAGAATAAGTAGAAGCACTCGAACGCTGACCCCCCATAGTCTTTAAGGTTGCGGGCGTTCTGTTCCTCTAAAGCAGAAACCTCTTGGCGGCTTATTGCTAGCTCATCTTGGAGCTTGTGGGCTTCCCGGTAATTCATGAGTGAGACCTCCTTGTACTGCTCCTTGGATGCAGTGAACTTATCAATACTTGCATCCTTCCTCTTCAGCTCCTCTTAGAGAGAAGAAATTGTGGCCTCGGTCACTTGCAGTGCCTCGAGGTGCTTCGCCTCGACTTTTTTAAGAGCCTCGGTATGCTTCACCTCGGCCTCTTTGAGGGCCTCAAAATTTTTCGCCTCGACTGCCTTCAGCTGCTTGGCATAAGTAGCCTTAGACTCCTTGAGTTGCTCGGTGTATTGAGCCTTAGCAGCACTAAGCTGGTCGATGAGTTTCGTCTCAAACTGAGCAATCTGCTTCCTCGAAAATCGCCAGCCAGAGGTCAGGGTAAGCACCCCCTGCGATCGGAAAAAGATAAGGTTGTTAATAAGAGCAAGTTAAAAAGAAATTTCATAAAGTACAAAGCAGAAAGCAACTTACAGCGAGCACTTCGTTCAGTGCGCAGCTGAGGACTTGGTCAACCCCCATGGAGTCGGTCTCTTGGATTGCCTCCCGGCTGCGTCGATGCTTTGTTATTTTCGACATCCTATCTTTGGCTGAGCTGAGCACCACGCCCGTGAGGTCATCTCCTGAGGATTTTTCCCAACGACCAGCCGACTGCTGGACGGTGGATGTTGGAGGCATAGGGTCGACTAGAGCTGGAGGAGGAGTCTATCCGACCGGAGACGGAGGATCTGGGTTTGTTGGAGTTGGAGGAGTCGCCTCCTTGGTAGGAGCTGGTGGATGAGTTGTCTCCTTTGTTGGAGTAGACGCGGAGGGGTCGTCTGTTCGAGGCTTCTTCATGGGTTGATTGCTACAGCCCTCCCCAAACTGGCGCTGACTTGGTGTACAAGTCGAAGGCACGTTTAGCAGGGATGTCTACAAAAAAGAAACAAGCGAACAATCAGGCAATATAATAAAAGAAACTTGATAAGTTTAAGAAGCAAGGACAGAGAAATTGAAAGTATAACACCTGAACTATATTTACTGGTTGCTACACTATTTACTTGACTAGTGCTACACTCACTCTCTGGCCTGAAGAAGTATGAATTTAAAGCAGGAGGGTATTTAAAGTTGCCATCCCCATGGAAGAGGTGACAGGGAATATGTAGACTATCTAAAAGTGTAAAATCAGTACCGTTCTCATCCGACGACTCAAGAATAGGCTTTGTGGCCTTCTTATTTCCCTTCCCTGGAGGGGCCGGTGCAGCAGCAGGTCGGGGGGCACCAGTTGGCTCGTTGATGGTCTCCCCAGTTGCCCTCCTCGGAGGGGGTTGTGACACATCTGGCTGTTGTTCGGGCACTTCAGTGCTGGTAGCACTCCCTGCAGTAGATTCCCTCACATCCTGGTGAGGAGCCAGAAGGCCGACTAGTCTCAGATTGGCCTCTGTGACCAGCTGTTTGACACTTTTCTCTATGTCGCTCATGCTGGCCAGGAGGGCTGATTGGATCACCATGTCTGGAGTGGGGGTCGGTCGCAGCCATGGGCCTGAAATGCACTAAAGTTCTATGGGAAATGCAGGAAGACTCAAAGAAGAAAAATATACGACTTGAGGCACAAAGACTTTACCTCCTTGTGTGAAGGCCAAGTTGTTCACGACCATATCGGCTGTCAGAAAGTACTCCAGATGGTACTTTCCCACATTCGAGATGAAAGTGGTGTCAGAAAAGTGCGAGCCGTTTCCTGGTGGCAGAAATGGAAGAACCTCGTGTTTTCTTGGTTGGGGTTGGACTTCAGGTCGAACAGGTAGTTGACCTCATGTGGCATGGGGACCGGCCACTTCTTATGACTATAAAGGATATAGAGTGCAGAGAGCATTCTATATCCATTTGGGGTGATTTGAAAAGGAGCGACCCCGAAGTAGTTGGCCACTCCTTGTAAAAATGGATGAAGAGGTAGGATCGCTCCTGCCTCGATGTGATACCTCGACTAGGCACTATACGCGCCTCAAGGAAGATTTTCTCTCTGGTCTCTAATCGGTTGAACCAGCGTCACCCCGGGAAGCCCGTACTTCTTTATGTAGTTGGCAATCATCCTAATCGTTATTTGACTAGGAGGGGCGACGTACCATTCGATATCTGGTTGAGTGGCGCTTTGGAGTTGGGCATAAGCTTGGATTTCTGGCTCAAGAGTACTCTCAGCTCTACCACTGGTCAAGGGAATTTCTACTTGGGGGGCAGGCTGGTTTGCATAAGGTTTTTGTGTTTTCTTTTTCTGGGCAGTTGATTTTACTCTACCCATGGCTGAAGGGTTTGAGTGAGGTCTGCTAGGTGGAGTACGAGAAAAAAGGATGTACGGAATGAGTAACGATGGCTGTTCTTCATCCACGAGCAGTTACGCGAGCAGGTCGTTGTCAATTGGTCTCTCACCTCCCCACAGATCTTGCATCAAAATCTGCGAACAGAAGAGGGGAGATGAGAACTTAGTCTAAAAACTTGTGCTGGGTGTGAGAATAATGTTGCTCGTGTATAAAAGTTAAGCTTTTATACGGCCAGCAACATTCTAGCAAAAACACTAAGTTTTATACGAGCAGTTTGAAAAACAAATTGAAAAGCAGAAGTAAAAAGTTTTTCAAAGAAAACTTTTTAAACTTCGGAAGGGCGGGAAAAACCCAGTTTTTCAGCTAGCTTAAAAATCGAATTTTTACTTCGATTTTGCGCCCTAAATCTACAATCTCGACTACCAAACTGACTCCTAACTCCTATAAGACATTGTTTCATTACCCTATCAAGTGTCAGTTAACATTCCCTTTTTCCACAAAATAGTTTTGGTCAAGAACAGTCAAGAACACATATATGAAATATATAAAAAACAGTTTTGCATGGCTTCTCAAACGTCCAAGGGGTTCGTAAAACTTACTTGGATGAAAAGAGGGACCTGAAACGAAAGCTTTGAGCGTCTGAACAGAGGATCCTTAGAACAACGATGGAAGCTCTCAAATTTTTTGGGCTCTGAAAGTCGAGGTTCTTAAGGGTTCTTGACAAGAAAATGGTGAGTGAAAAGTAAAAAGTAAAAATATGGATTTGGAGTATTATATATAGTGACTGCAACACGATATAAGAGGTAATCATGAATTACTTTTTTCTGAGTTTGGGGAAGTGTAATAGCCATTGGACAAGATTTTGGGAAACCAAAAAGGCTTGATTAGACATGATTGATTGCTTTTCCCGAGAGGGCATGGGTGGCTCTGATAGATTTGGTGGGGTAAGCGAAAGGTCAGTTTCCTAAGTTTACTTTTTGCTGGTCGCAATAAATAAACTTGGGGGAAAATGTTTACCCAAAAAACGGCTGTTGATGATGTGGCAAGGATTTCTCACACGTGGTTGACACGTGGCGGAAGTGCTGTTCGACTATCGACCAGAGGCACATCACTTCGTCGGGCTTAACTATTAGATACGACCAGGCTGGTCGTATAATTTGATTTATTTCCTTCTAAGATTGTAATCCTATAATAATTGCATTGAATATTTCCTCTTTATCACCTTGATACGCGGTTATTAAGGAAAGTTAAGGCCCATTGGCCCATGTAACCCTCCTTGAGCCTATAAATATGCATGAGATAGCTCAAGGAAGGGACTTTTGATCTCTGAATCTTTTTCCTGAGTATTGAGAGAAAGAGAGCTATAGTGTGATTATTCATCATTTTATTGTATTTCCCTCAAGGATTGTGAAACTCAAGAACCCTAGTTCTTTGATCACGGCTTTGAGATTCAATATTAATAATAACACTAAGTGGACGTAGGTCATTACCATTCTTTGGGGTTGAACCAATATAAATCCTTGGTGTTTCCTTCTTTTCCATTAGATTAAATTCTTAATTATCGTTTTATCTTTTGTCGTATATTTGACTCTGTGTCGTTGGCCAAATCGAGGGTCAACAGATATTTACTAGCATTAAGCAAACATTATATAGATTAGAATACAGAAGAAGAATTAATAGAACATCATAATAACATTAAATAGAATTCCAAGCGACTACATTAACCCCTAGATAGAGGTGTTTAGTTCATATCAGACATGACTAAAACAACAAAATAATTATTCAGAAACATAGAATTCAAAGACTTGAAGAAGAAATAAAAAATATGAAAGTGCAAAAAAACTTGTCTCAGAATCAAATTTAATCTCTAAATCCGTAATTAAGATCTGACCTAACCCTAATTAAAACCTGAACTATGAATTTATACTAAAAACACAATTTTTTTTTTCAAAAGCGGGCTGCGACTTGGCCTTTCCTAGGTCGCGACTCGTGTCCTTTTTTAGCCCTTCAGCATCTGGTTAACATCTGCAGGCACTGCAGCCCTCTAAACCCAGGTCGCATCTCGCCTCTCCATGGACCTCCTGGGTTTGCCTCTAATTGCTTCTAGTGCTGCGACTCTATTGACCAAGTCGAGACTCTAATTCCTTTCAGCAACCCTTCAGTCTCTGACTTTGCTAGAGTCGCTGTCCTTAAGCCCATGCCGCGACTCTAATTCTATTTTTTCTAGATTTTAACCTTTTGACATCCTTCCTTCATCAAAAACTTATTATAATTCATCATTAGCACCAATTTAAGTCGAACAACCACCAAATGCTCCATTTTTCCACAATTTCCTCTTCTTTTAGCATTTAACTCATGATTTAATGCACCGACCTACAACAAAGACAAAAAAAAGTGTAATCTTGCACAAAACAAACATAAAGATTCAAGATTACAACAAAAACACATCCTAAAACGACACTAAAATGGAGTTATCAGCCACAACCCATTTTCAACACATATTTTTTGTGCAATTTTCCAAACGGTTCTAAACTCTTCCCACATGACTTTGTAACCCCCAAACACATTATGAGGGTAAAAATCATGTCTCCAACAGCCATATCACTTATGGCTTTGACAAATTCAAATAAAATGTGTAACATCAAATCTACTCATTATTGGGTAATATTTGGGAGTTACAAATTTGTAACTGTTTTTGTAACCCCAAATATGTTACACATTTGGGTATTCACATTATCCAAAAATGTAACTCTCATATACATTATGTTACAATATGTGACACTCTTTGTCACATTTATTTAATATAAACATTATATTATAAATAATATAACATTCCCCCACTAGATTAAATAGTTCACTATTGTAATACTTATTTAATCAATCAACAATATATTTAAAAATATAACATTTTCCCCACTTGATTAAATAATAACTCTCTCATATAGAAGTCATTGCATTGGTGCATAAAGTAAAGTGTTCTTCAACTTGAACTTTACTATAGTGTAATTATCACAAAGTTTGTTGAAAATTTGGTTGCACTAGACATTGAACCAACTTTCCATAATAACAAACCAGTGATAACACACACACCTTTTCTATGTTCACTTGAGACCTCTTTGTCTCGCTTTGCACCGTTAATGGCCATGTGCACTTTCCATTCATGGACGCTCTTGAGAATACCCCCAATTCTCATAAGAGGTAGCACCACCCCTAGGTTCATATAGGTAGAATTCTTACAATATTTTGTCACCATAAAATACTTGTCTTCTCAAGACTGAGTTTTATTAAAAAAACCTCTCAGTTTTAACCCTTAAATGGGTAACTCACCAGTACTCATATCTCAGATGAGACTATTTTGAGTACAACTAATATTCACTTAATTGACTTGTTATTACCTATTGAACCTTACACTAGTTAAGTGGCTCGTATTAAGATTGGTTACCATCAATCGTGAATCTCTTTAGGGAGTTTAAGTCCCATCCCTTGAGATGAGGTAGCCACTAAATCTCTTGTTAGTGGCTTAGTAAAAAGATCCGCCAAGTTTTCACTTGATCTCACATAGGATATTGAGATGACTCTTCTTTGAATAAATTCTTTTACATATCCGTGTCTTAGACTGATGTGTTTAGACTTCCCATTATACACTCCAATGTATGTTCTAGCCAATGTTGCTTGGCTATCACAATGTATCGATATAGTGGATGCATTCTCTTTGATTAGGGGTATCTCCATCAAAAGATCCCTTAACCATTCGACCTCTTTGCATGTTGCAGCTAGAGCTATGAACTCTGCTTCCATAGTAGAATGAGATATACAGGTTTGTTTCTCGGAATCTCAAGAAATTGTACCCCCAGCAAGTGTAAATACCCAACCAGTGGTGGACAAGTTGTCCCCTAGATTGGATATCCAACTTGCATCCGTATACCCTTCTAAGATTGAAGGAAATTTGGAGTAGTGAAGGCTTAGTCCTTTGGTTTTCTTGAGATAACCTAGGACTCTTCCAATAGCCTTCCAGTGATCCACACTTGGATTACTTGTAAACCTACTAAGTTTACTCACCGCAAAAGCTATATCAGGTCTAGTACATTGAGTGGCGTACATAAGACTCCCTATAACACTTGCATACTCCAATTGAGCCACCACTCTTCCTTCATTCTTCTCTAGTTTTACACTATGGTCAAATGGAGTATTGGCATCTTTAACCTTGAGATGGTTAAATTTGTTCAATACTTTCTCAATATAGTGGGCTTGCCCTAATGCAAACCCCACTATTTTTCTTCACTCTGATACCAAGGATGGTGTCAACTTCTCCAAGATCTTTCATTTTGAAGGTTGATGATAGAAATCTTTTTGTTTCTACTATCCCTTTCATGTCATCACTTAAGATAAGCATGTCATCCACATATAGACAAACAGTGATCACATATCCCTTACAAGTTTTGGAATACAAATACTTGCCTTCATTGTTATGTCTAAACCCATTTGACATGATGGCTTGATCTAATTTCTCATGCCATTACTTTGGGGCTTGTTTAAATCTATATAAGGATTTTACTAATCTACACACTTTATATTCATACTTTGGTAGAACAAACCCTTCATGTTGTTCCATATAGACCTCCTCATTAAGGTCACCATTAAGGAATGTCTTCTTGACATCCATTTGATGAACATACAAGTTATGTATAGAAGCCGAAGCGAACAAAATTCTTATAGAAGTTGTTCTTGCAATAGGCGCATAGGTATTGAAATAATCGATACCCTTATTTTGCCTAAACCCTTTAGCTACTAATCTAGCTTTAAAGGTTTGGATAGTGCTGTTAGTGTGGTATTTTCTCCTAAATACCCACTTACACCCAATTGGCTTAGACCCCGGTGGGAGGTCTACCAATTCCCAAGTGTTGTTGGAAAGAATGTAATACATCTCATCATTGATGGCTTCTTTCCAAAATGCACTATCTCTAGATTGCATGACTTCTCTATAAGTCTTAGGATCATCCTCAATGAGAAGTACAATTGAAATTTTCCTAATGACTTCTTCTCTATTTCCTTCTACCATGTAGAATGAAATTCGTTGTGAATCTATCTCATCCAATCCTAGAATTTTCTCTTTTCTAACCCTTTGAATTCTTCTAAGCTCAGTGGGTTGCTCTACATTCCTTTGAGAATTATCTTCTTCAGAATTATTTTTGGAAGTAGATGCTTGAGAATTGTTCTCATATAACAAATTCTCCTTTAGAGAGTTTGAAGCTTGAGAATTGTTGTCACATAACATGTTCTCAAAGAATTCAACTTCCCTAGATTCTATCACAACATTAGACTCTAGGTCTAATAGCCTATAAGCTTTACTATTGTTGGCATAACCAACAAAAATATACTTTATGGCTCTTGAACCTAACTTTGTTCTATTAGGTTCATTTTTCTTGCAATATGCAAGACACCCCCACACTTTGAAGTACCCTATATTGGATTTTCTTCCTTTCTGTTGACTGTGTTTTTAGTCAACGACGTGAGAACGTCAATAACGACAAGCCTTCAAGAGAATGTAAATGACAACAGACAGTTTAATCAATGAAAGTAAATAACACAAGAGATTTTATAGTGGTTCAGCCCCGATCAGTCGGTAATAGCCTAATCCACTTAGAGATTTTATTATTCTATTCACACTCAAGATCAGATGAACCAGTGTCAACTGAGTTTCTTAAGTGTAAATATTCAAGAATACAAAAAAGGGTTCTCTCAAGAAAAACGCACTTTCTCTCTCTAGAACTCAGACCAATTCTCAAATTGCCAAAAGTCCTTTTACGATCCCATCAACCCTCTATTTATAGGCTTGGGATCCTCAACTGATATCCCCTTCAGATAGGGATATTTTATTATTCATATTATATTTAAATTACAAGAAATATTTAAAATACAACAGATTCCTCAATTTGAGTGAGGAATGAGAGATTCCCGCGGTGCCCAGACCGATTCTTATTGAAGTAGTTTCTGGGAATTTGACGTAGTCTAGTTTGTTTGCTGATGACTATCGTCTTCTGACCAAGGTCCGAGCCACATGCATTGGCTCTCCTCGGACATGGTCTGAGCCAACCTCTTTGAGCATTCCTCGGACTAAGGTCCGAGCCAAGTCATTTGGCTCCTCGGACTAGGGTCCGATCGGACCTATGTTTGCCCTCGGACTAGGGTCCGAGGCAATCACCCTTGCCTCTCCTCGGACTTGGTCCGAGCCAACGATCTTGGAAGCTCACTTCGGACATGGTCCGAGCCAAACATTTGGGAGGCTCTCCTCGAACATGGTCCAAGCCATTTACCTAAGGCTCTCCTCAGACATGTTCCGAGCCAACCACTTAGGAGCTCTCCTCGGACATGGTCCGACCCATTTACCTAAGGCTCTCCTCAGACATGTTCCGAGCCAACCACTTAGGAGGCTCCCCTCGGACATGTCCGAGCCAAGCACTTGGTTCCTCCAACTAAGGTCCGATCGGACCTGTTGTGACTTTCCCTCAAGCCAAAGTCCAAACCCATCTCTTAAGCTCCTTGGACTTGGGTTTGAACCAAACACTTGGGCTCCTCAGACTAGGGTCCGAGCCAAGCACACCTTAGCCCCAGTATTCTCCTCGGGTGTATTTGGCTTGACTATGGCATCTCTCAAGCAGTCCAAATTCTTCACTGATGTATTGGGCTACTGCTAAGCCAGATCACCCAACTAATCCATGCCACGTGTCAATTTTACTGCCACATCATCCTTTTCAAATTTTGGGATAACACTTTCCATAACTCATATGGAGATATCTCATTTTTCTACATCGGTATTCGATTAAGAATGTGACAAGTGGTTAACAACGCTTCACCCCATAAGTTGAAGTGTTTGGAAAACTTATACAGGATCTTGTTTATTTTCATGTAAATCATATATTAAACAAATTAATATAAGACAACCTTGAACATGTTTCTACAATTGAATTTAAACAGAGACAATGATAAGAACACTTACATTATACGCAGCAGAATTATTAGTCATTCTTTTAGTTTCTCTAACCGAATCCTTTCTGTCGCAGGGTATCACCAAGAAACTGAATCGATCTTCAAATTTTTTCACAGCCTTCCAAAGTATCATTAGAATCACCTAGACTAGAGTGGGTAATTCTCAACACATAAGATAGATACAAAAAGAAGAAGAGAAGAGAATATTGAGGCTTAGAAAAAGACTTTTGCTGTAGAGAGAATCTAAAAACCTAGAGCATCAAAACTAGATGTTTGATCTTTTGTTATGCTCCGGATCTTCTCAATCATCTTTTTACCATCTGTTTTAAACTCTCACTTAACATTCCTTTTATAGGCTCAATTAGGTCATTTATTTTAATTAAAAAATCAGTAAAATAATAGATAATATAAGCTATTAGGTTGAAATTGTCATGGGCTTTAGGCCTGTGAAATTTCCCATTTAATTATAAGCCCGTTGGACTTAAAATCAAGACCTGTATTATTTTTTATTTATTTAATTAATCAAATAATTATTTAAATCCCTTACCAAATTAATTATTTATAATTTGAACCTTAATTTAAACTTAATTATTAATTTAGACACAAATTTGTCTTAATTAATAAATCTCCCCTAAAATCTCTTTTCTTCTCTAAATTGCATAACTCAAAATTAACATGGTCAACTTTGATAATTCTAATTGATAATTAAATCAATTTATTGAGATTATCTAGATGATTTTTTCCAAGGTACAGTGAGAACCATGGGCCTATGAAATCAAGCTCCAATAAGTTATCATAAAATTAACAAATAAATTTACTAACTTATTAATTTCTCGTGACTTCACTAAAGACTCAGAATTGCACTCTTGAATTCATAGAACGCTATATAACCAATATAGATATGTTATTAGTTATCCATTGTTACAACCATAATTATCACTCAATCCTCTATAGATGGTCTACAAAGAGATGAGACTAAAATACCATTTTATCTCTCATTGTATTTTATCCTTAAAACACTTAGTTCCTTGTAAATGATATTTCAGCAAACTAATATTAATTACTGAAATGAGATCTCTATCATTTAGTACATTGAACCAAACTAAAAGGAAGCCGTCATTTTACTTCTTCATCAGAAGCTATAGATGTTCATATCTATGATTAACACTCCCACTCAATAATACTATCGAGTTCCAAATATGTAAGTATGGGCTAGTCCATAGGGTAAGCTGGTAACGAACAAGTCAAAGAACTCAAATAATACAATTAGTTAGAATACTAACCACTCAGAATTGAGATTGAATTGACCTATGGTCAACTATATGATATGACTAGAATAGATAATAACGATATGTTCACTTATCTTATCTACTATCAATATCGGTCCAGTCTGATGTAACAAATACATCCGATCTTATCTACTTTGCTAATGTTATGGAAAGAACATAACACTGCAATGTGTAAGTAGATCATATCGTAGATTGGCAAGACAGTGTAAATCCTGTGCATTGACTAATCTTAGGACTAACTTATGTTTGAACATATAATCATATTTATATTTCACTGTGATTACATCACTATAAATATGATTAGCTATATGCTCGGGATTTAATTGAAGTTTATATTAAACAAATAATCATGAAAATAAAACATGTGAGCAAAGTGATTGACCAAGTCAAAAATTGATTTATATTCTTTTATTGATAATAAAATGAGATTACAAAGAAATTGGGTTTTAATTAGGGCATAAAACCCCAACATGAAGTTCAACTTAGAAAACACCAACATAGAATTTATCATATCTAGATAAGTCATATTTTTCCTTTCGGCAACACTATTGTGTTGTGGTGTATAAGGTGCGGTGCACTCATGAATTATGCCATTTTCTTCACAAAATGCATTGAATTTATTAGAGAAGTACTCTCCTCTTCTATCACTTCTTTGCACCTTAATCTTTTTTTTAGTTGATTTCCAACTTCCAATTTTTAAACTTTAAAACATCAAAAGTCTCATCTTTATGATTCAAGAGAAACACATAGGTATATCTACTAAAATCATCTATAAAAGTAAGAAAATACCTTTTACCACCTCTAGTTAAAACACCATTTAATTCACAAAGATCACTATGGATTAAATCAAGTAAATTAGATGATCTTTCTACACTAGGAAATAGTTTCTTTATCATTTTTGCTTTAACACATGTTTCACATTTTTCATAGTTTTTAATATTGTATGCAATCATACCACATTTTACTACTCTTTTCATGGTTGAAAAACTTATTTGAGATAGTCTAAGATTCCATAAAAGAAAGAATCATACTCAATAATATAAGCGAAATTAGCATTTTTATTGATAACATTGAAAGTTACATCATTAGTGCACAACTTAACCATACCCTCACAAGAGTACCCCTTTCCCAAAAATACATTGGACTTGGTAAGAATAAGTTTACCAGACTCAAAAACGGCCTTAATGCTGAGCTTGTCAAGCAAATCTCCACTTACTAAATTTCTACTCATTTTGGGAACATAAAACACATTCACTAATGTGACTTTCTTGCCGGAGGTAAAAAAAAATACTTCAATGGTACATTTGCCAAGTACCTTGGATTTGCCCTCATTGCCTATTTGAATCTCATGGTTGCCCTTTGACTCTTCTAAAGGTCATGAATAATAATTTGTCATAGGTGACATGGATGGTGGCACATGTGTCATACCACCACCCTTTCACCTTGCCTTAGACCACATTCACTTCACTAAGGGCAGCAACTATATTCTCCTCTTGAGTTGCATTCACCTTAGGTCCTTGTTGGTCTTTTCTATGCATGCACTATCTAGCATTGTGACCCATTTTCCCACACACAAAGCAAGGACCTTTCTCACCCTTAAACTTGTTTGGGTTGTGTTGACTACCTTTTCCGCTATCAACCTTAAAACGAGAGATTAAAGAAATAAATAACAGGAACACAAGGATTTTTGCATGGTTCAAGTTATAAAAGAACCCTAGTCCACAAGTCTCTGGTATTAAGAGGATTTGAAGCTTGTTATGGCAAGTTCCAATGGAGTATTCTCAGGTAGCATTTAGATTGCTCTGAGTACAAGGTGTTTTCTCTCTAAAAAACTGAACCCTTACAATGAGACTCTTAACCCTATTTATAGAGGCTGGGGTCATTAATACTAATAATTAATAATTAATACACATTCTTCCCATTATTGGGGAATTAATACCAATTCAATGCATTGGGCTGAATTGAATAGAGACCACGGCCCAAGAGAGATCCACGGGGCCCACTGCAGAAAGTTACCTGCTTTATGGGGAACATGCCCAAGGTACTGTCAGGGTATGCTGTAAGCATCTCCATGTTAGACAGCATCGTGGGAGTGCGAATTGTTGAGTCGTACACTCGACAACACTATGGACGAATCGCCAAAAGGTTGTCAAACGATCCTCTGGCACTGCAAACCCGCACTGGCTGACACCTGATGCGTATCTTAGGTTCGAGAACCAGAACCTTGGACCTGGGGGACGATTGAGGGAGGAGAGCTATTGTCGTAGTTTCCTCAACTGGAGAATCTCCAACTCCGAGGGCAAACTTCGGAGGGTAATCTACCTCTAAGGCACCCCTGACCTACAAACTATCAAAGACATGACCTCACCTAGGAGGACCCTCGCCCCAAATAGAGGCCTCGGGGGTAACATACCCCGAAGATATCTACGAGCGTCCGAGCCAGTCACTATGAGTTACCATGTGTCTGAGGTGAAAATATGGACAACATTTGCCCCCAAAGTTTCTACTCGCCCTCGGGTAGTGGAGACTTAAATTAAGAGGAGTGATTTGAAAAAGTGGAGGGAAAAAATGTTTGGGCTTTCCTCTGACATCATTCTGAGGAGCAAACCCACGTGTCAATGCCCCATTGTTGGGCCCATCAATTCATGCAATTTAATTAGGGGTCAACTCTATCCCAAACATCCATTCTACACTCGAGACGTCTTTTCTCAAAAGAAACAATGATTGCGATCCACGCCTTTTAAACTCTGACCGTTGGATCACCCTCATGATCTTACCAGGGTGAGCAATCCGACGGTCGTGGGGAAGTTGCTTCCTTCCTAAGTTTTACTGGGTATAAAGCCCAGAAAAACCATCTTCAGTCTCACACGGTAACCATACAAAAATCAAAACCCTCACAGAAACCTCTCTTTCTCCGTCCCTTCTCTAACCATTTTTTCCCGAAGCTTTGGACAATAGGTGTGAATCATCATATTTCTAGGCAAACGGCAGGCGTTACTTCAGAGTCAGGACTCACCTTAGCACTTATCTGTGTTTCATCTTGAGTAAGTGCCCTTGACCTGTTTGATTGTGTATGCTTGAGGATTTTTGATATACGTTTAGGAATGCCAGTGGTATGGTATTTAGGAGTATGTTTATGGTTTTCACGAGTCACTTTAGGCACATTTTGATAGTAGGGATTTTCAAAATGGCCCTCATTTTGTGTCATTTTGATATATTTATGTCATTCCTGCACTTCTGGGCCTGTGATTGGAATCTGGGGAATTCCTAGATTCCGGTAGGTTCATCCCCTCCGGTCTGTCTTTAGGTGTCGAGGATACCTGTATTTCCAAAATCTCCCTCTTCTCCTCAAGCAGTATCCTTATAGTCATTCGTGTTTTGGCCATCTTTCCTTCGGTTAGAATTCTAACTGCTTGGTTTTTGTCTCAGATGTCCGAGGAACTTTGACAACTACACGAACACAAATTCTATCTCTTTGACTAGGAGATTTCTGACATGGCCCGAGAACAAGGCACTTCCAGGGACAATGCGAGGGTGGGAGCCCGAGAGCCAACCAGAGAGATGGTCGTTCGTCCCGGCAAACAACTTGTGGAGAGGCCTGAAATGCCTGAAGGCAGGGGTTGACTATGGAGGAAGTCAACAGAGCTCCGATTCCACACCCTACCCAGATGTACAAGGGTGATGGGTATAAAGCGAAGGACTATCATACTCTGCTTTGACATCCCGATGCCATAGAGGTCATCATGAGGCATTATTCGGTTGAGGACAAGTGTCTCATCCGCCTCTGTCGGGAGTCCGAAAGAGTGCATCGCAACGTCAACGGCTTGGGCGCTTAGAGCCAGGTCCATCTGATGGCAGGGGCTACCCTATCCCTCAAACAATATTTTGTGAACTTTTTGAAGTTTATGGGGATAGCCTCTTTCCAGCTTTCCCCCAATGCCTACAAAGTGCTCGCGGGGATGTACATTCTATATTGGAAGCAGAAGAGGCCCGAGCCTTCGCCGACGGAGATCTTTTATTTCTATAGCTTCCGCACCACTCCGAGGAAGAAGAAAACCAACCGAGACGGGTACTATACTCTGGTGAAGTACGTGGCCTCGTCATTCGACTACAAGGCTCCTCACTACAATGAGAATCATTCTTGGGACTACAAGGATGCCTTCTTCTTCACGGATGACTTCCCGACTCGTAGCAATCTGACCCTCATTCTTGAATTCGCCAGGGTTGGTGAGTATCTTTTCGACCATTTTATCTTTCATGTTTTTAGGGATCTTTTATGTTTGATACTTAGTCATTCTTTTGAATAGGCCCTTTCTGCCAAACCCATTGCATCCAACTCTCCGAGGATCATCTTCAGGCAATGAAGTCTCTTCCCGACCGAGATTTAGACCTTAGCGTCTTGGTAATGGAAGCTAATCTCATTAGGTTGAGACTTCTTTACGTGGAATAAAGAATCAGCAACCTAGAGCTAACTAAATATCGCCAGTCCAAGAAGTCTCGGGAGTTGGCATCCTGTCATATCAACTACATAGACGGGCTAGCTCGGAGGGCTTTGTAGAAGCTGCTGGCAGAGGAACAACTAAAGAATATGCATGCTGCAGAAGTAGCCTGCAAAGCCCAGGAGGATCAGAAGCTTGAGGAAGAGCTTCAAGCGGGGATGGAAGCCTCTCATGTTGCTCCAAGTAAACTACCTCTCACCCTATATTATGCTCCCTAGGTAGGGGATAGGATAAGTCCCGAGCACATTTGGGCCTCTCCAGCTCTCCTTCATTGTGGTCAAATTTCACATCGGCGTAGGACTAGGGAAGAATTTTAAGATTATTTAGATTTAATAGACGTGTATCTCCATCGCCCGAGGAGATAGTGAACTCCTTAGGGCTTTGTACCCCTAGTACGATTGAATTCTTTCAACTCTAATTGGTTTTGCCAATATGGCACCAACATGAATTGTGAGGTCGAAAATAGGATAAGACACCCTCACTACCTGCACCAAGGCTTAACTCATGGTGGGCTTCCGAGTAGCTTATGTTATTGCATTATCTTATTGCAGAGAAATACGATAACTATCTGATTTGTTCTTGCAGCTCACATGGGATTAGCTGATATTGCCCGGTCTGCCTTGAGGCTAGGAGCACCCCCAAGCTCTTCGGCGGGAGAGGGGTCATCACGTCCTTGGGAGCATCCAGAACCTTCTCCTCCAGCCAAGAGGCAGAGAGTTCCTACTCCCCCTGTGACAATTCCTGCGGTCGACTTGCCCTCGGTATTGGAGATCTCGTCCTCACTCGAGCCAGAAGAGGTGGTCCCAGACTCGGAGCAAGAGGCGGTCCAAGACTCGGAGCAAGAGGCAGTGCCACCCCAGGTCCGTCTTCTTGTGTACCCTGAAAAGTACGAGGGGGCCTTGCTGGAGCAATACGAGAAAATGCTTTGGCATTTTGAAGCAAGGCTGGAGGAAGGCAACAAGGTTCTCCACGAGAAAGCTAAGGCCCTTCACCAAATTAAGCCACCCCAAGAGAGGCCAACCATTCCTCCAATAGGTTAGGCCAAGCTAGAGACTTTATTCTGTGCTAAGCTAGGGGAGATCGTTGCCCCTCTCATCGCCGAGCTCCTTCAGGGGGTCAGTTCCATTATGTGCAAGTTGACCGCTCGAAGTTTCTCCCAACTGGGTGACAACAACGAGGCTTATCTCATGGCCTCGTGTCAGTACGCTTCTGTCTGGGTAAGTCATTCATTCTCACATTCTAATTCAATTAAGCAATGCTTTGGGCTAACCTTTTCATTTTTTACAGTCCGCCTTGGCCTGCCAACGCTTGGGAGACATCATGATGGAGAAGTCATACGAACTCCAGAGGTCCTGGGACAAGATAACCTCCTTCAAGAAGAAACTTTAAGGCCTTCAAGAAGAGCTCGCTCGAGCTCAGGCTGCCCTAGAAGCCGAGCAAAAATGCTCTCGGAGCTTGAAGAGGCTATCCAAACAACCACCGAGGACATGCAACGGGCCCAAGAGGAAACAAAAATGGCCACGGAGGGTATGCAGTGAGCTCAAGAGGAGGCTAAGAAGGCACAATCGAGGTCGCCCGAAGGGTCCTTGAAAACTCCCAGCTTCAGGAGTAGGCTAAGGAGGCCATTGACTGAGTCGAACTAGGGTAGAGAAAAGCCCTCCAAGCCATGGAAATGAACAGGTCCTCTTGGTGTCAGGTGGACAAGTTGCAGAAAGAAGTTGAGACAATAGCCGAGGATGCCTTCTACATGGCCTGGTACCACAACCAAGACATGAGCTTGAATTTCACTAGAGAGCCCGAGAAGTATAGAATCCTCTTCGAAGAGCATCTCCGAGCGGCCCAGGCTGTGGAAGCGGCTTTAGTTGCCAAGGCAACCCAAGTGGTTCAAACGGCCAAGGCGACCCCGTCTACCGAGGCCATCCAGTCAACTGAGGCGACTTTGGCTACTGAAGCGGCCCAGGTTGTGGTCCACTCGGCAGAGGGTGCCCCGAGAACAAACCTGATCATCGACCTGGTGGAGGAGGTCCTCGATGATCATTCATAATTTTTAAACTTAGGCTTGCGTGTGATAACGTATTGGGGTATAGATAAACAATGCTCGAGCCCTTGAGCACAATTGTAATTACTTTCCGGTTTAAGAACTATGCATCTTGCCTTACTTTTTTATTTGGTTTAGTTCTATGAATTCAATGTAACCTAATTGCCACGAGAATAAGCACTCAAACCACTTTAAACACTTGGTTCTATAAATTCAACGTAGCATGACTACCACGAGAACAAGAACTCAAACCATTTTAAACACTTGGTTTTATAAATTCAATGTAACACAACTGCCACGAGAACAAGAACTCAACTCGTTTTAAACATTTGGTTCTATAAATTCAATGTAACATGACTAGCACGAGAACAAGAACTCAAACAACTTTAAACACTTAGTTCTATAAATTCAACGTAACATGACTGCCATGAGAACAAGAACTCAAACCATTTTAATAGTGATTCCAAAGTTTAGTTTCTCTTGCAGGCTCATAGTCCTAGAAGAAACTTTAATGCGAAATATACCATTGGTCCTAACTGGCGTCCTGTGTCCCCGCAATCCAAAGATTCGGGATTTCAGGGGTCCTTGCATATGAAATTGCTTGCCCCCCGAGTACGCATTACTCGGGAAGTCAGCCAGGGGCTTCAACACTACTCTCCGAGTGCATATTTCACTGCTTCTAGATCGTCTCACACCTCCTTGGGCTCGACGTCCTCAGGAGGTGATGTTAATGAGGTGCCCAAGAACAAATGGCTTAGGCATCCATCCATATCTTGAAGATTAGGATTCGGTTATTACTCTTTGGGCGGGTGCTGTCCTCAGGAGGTAACCTGAATCTCTAAGTTCGCACTACTGGACTTTTACGTTGGGTTTTCTCCAACTTTCCCACGGGATCATGTGATACTAGGGGTGCTTCGCTTGTCGACTAGCCAAGCTCCCCATGTCACGGATTTCCCAGACTTGGGTCTAAGATTCTCGGGCGCAATGTCCATGGGAGGCGTCCCAAGTCTGCCCTGGGACCAAGTACGGGGTACTCATCCCTTCGTTCGCATCTCGAGATAAAGAGGCTTGGTCAGAGCTCCTCGGGCTCGGTGTCCACGGGAGATGACAAAAGTATATTCTTGCGCTACTAAGATTGTCTAATTCCTAGGTGTTAAGCCTACTCTGCTTAGTCTCCTAGGTTAGATTCAATTAGTTTCCTAAGTATTTCCTATACCCAGGGTGGCGACACTAGGCTTACTCCGCTTGACAAGCTTAGTTTCCTAGGTCGTTCCCTGCGAGGCGTGATTCTGCCCTAACTCCATGCCCCCCAAGTGATCGGAGACTAGTCTGCAATCACTTGTCTAGGCGAGTGAGTGCTTTTACATATCATTAATAGAATAAAGGAAACCAAAAAATATAAGCAGACAATAAATTTCTTACTGTGTTTTACATACACGGTTTCCATTAAATGTGCTTGAAGGCTACAAGGGGTATTACAGAAATAATGTTTGCTGCTCATATCACTGGTAATACCAGCGAAGATGCTCGACATTTTAGGCGTGAAGAATCAGCTCCCCACTTAGTTGGGCTAACTTGTATGTTCCCGGACACACAACGTTCTCGACTTAGTATGGGCCTTCCCAGTTAGGTCTTAGCACTCCTACACCGGGGTCTCGGGTGACTAAGAAGACTTTTCGCAACACCATATCTCTAACCCCAAACTTTCTATCCTTTATTTTGGAGTTAAAATACGTAGCTACCTTCTACTGGTAGGATGCTACTCGAAGATGAGAAGCTTCGCGCAACTCCTCCACGAGGTCCAAGTATTCCCATAGTAAAACATGGTTCGTGGTCGGGTCATACGTATCCCGTCGGTGTGTGGATATTTTTGCCTCAAATGGGAGCATAGCCTCATACCCATAGGCCATTGAGAAGGGCGAATGGCTAGTGGAGGTCCTGGCAGTGGTGCGGTAGCTCCACAATGCCCTAGGAAGCTCCTCGGGCCAAGCTTTTTTGCTTGCTCCGGCCTTTTCTTCAAAGTGGACTTGAGTGTCTTGTTAACTACTTCCACTTGGCCATTGGCCTATGGATGGGCCACGGAGGAGAAGCTCTTGATAACTCCATGCCATTAACAAATGTTTGTGAATACTTCATTGTCAAATTGCAATCCGTTGTTAGAGATTATCTTCCTCGGGAGGCCATCCAGCAAACTATGTTTTTAATGACAAAATCCAAGCCCTTTTTGGAGGTGATCGTAGCGAGTGTCTTGGCCTCGACCCACTTTGTGAAGTAGTCGACGAACACTATGACATATTTTACTCCTCCTTTCCCTGTTGGGAGGGACCCGATAAGGTCGATACCCCAAACAGTGAAAGACCATGGGCTGGTCATCTGTGTAAGCTCATTTGGAGGCGCTCGGGGGATGTTAGCGAAGCACTAGCACTTGTCGCATTTCTTTACATAATCCATCGCGTATCCATTCATGGTGGGAAAAAAGTATCCTTGCCTTAAGATCTTTTTGGAGTACTTCTTGGAGTATCAGACTGGCTTTTTGCTTGGACACACACCGGAGTAAAGGCAAAGAGTAGCCTCGCCAATAAAGTCTATTATCCATGATATGCCCGGTTACTTGATAAAGCAACTTCTGAGTTGCCTTTTTATCTTGGGGAACTTCCCCGAAGACGAGGTATTTCACTATTGGCTCCATCCACCCATCTTAGGGTTGTATAGATTCCACCTCGTCTGAAGCTGAGATGCTCGAAGACTCCAAGTAATAATGGGGACCACATTGATCAACTCAGCGTCTTTGGTTGTGGCCAACGTATCCAGGGCGTCAGCATTGGAATTCTGCTCTCGTGGCACCTGCTGAATAGTGAATCTTTGGAAGTAATGCAACATTTCTTGAGCCTTTGCTAGGTATGCTGCCATCTTTGTTCCCCGGGCCTGGTACTCTCCGAGAACCTGGTTCACAATGAGTTGGGAATCTCTAAAAATATCAAAGCCCTCGGTCTTGAGCTCCAGTGCCATGCAGAGCCCAACGATTAAGGCTTCGTACTCTGCTTCATTGTTAGATGCGCTAAACCCAAAGCGGAGGGCACTATGCACTCTGTGCCCCTCGAGGGAGACCAGAATAAGTCCAACTCTGACACCATTTTCATTCAAAGACCCATCAACAAATAGTTTCCAGGCTGGTCCGACCACTGGGGTACCATCAGGCTTCTCCTGATTCCCTGTGCACTTGGTGATGAAATCAGCTAGTGCCTGACCTTTTATGGCAGTCCTCAGATGGTAGGTGATGTCAAACTGACTTAACTCCACCAACCACTTCAAGAGTCTTCCCGACGACTCTGGTTTTTGAAGGACTTGTCTGAGGGGATGGTTTGTGAGGACCTTAATCGAATGCACCTGGAAGTAGGGTCTTAGTTTTTGAGAGGCCACCATTAAGAAAAAAGTTAACTTCTCCATTAGCAGGCACCTAGACTCTGCCCGAAGGAGTCTTTTGCTAACATAATAGATGGGATGCTGAACACGACTTGCTTCCCACACCAATGCAACACTAATGGCATCCTCTGAGAGAACCATAAAGAGCAGGAGAGGCTCTCCCTCTACTGGCTTGGACAGAATCAGAGGATTTTCCATATGGGCCTTGAGTTGTTGGAATGCCTGCTCACTCTCTTCTGACCACTCAAATCTTTGACTTCCTAGGAGGACATTAAAGAAAGGGATGCACTTGTCCGTGGCCTTGGAGACAAAATGACTCAAAGCTGCGATCCTCCCTGTCAGGCTCTGAACGTCTATACTTTTGAGGAGATGGCATCTCGATTAGGGCCTTGATCTTCTCAGGGTTCACCTCAATTCCCCCAACACTGACAATGAAGCCTAGGAACTTACCGGAGGTAACCCCAAATGTGCACTTTTGGGGGTTTAATTTCATTCTGAATCGGCGGAGCACTATGAAAACCTCAGTCAAGTCACCCACATGGTCAAGCATAGTCCTAGACTTGACCAACATGTCGTCCACATAAACCTCCATGTTTCGCCCTAACTGGTTCTTGAACATCTTGTTAACCAACCTTTGGTAGGTGGCACCATCATTTTTCAGTCCGAAAGGCATCACGATGTAACAGTAGACACCCTTATCGGTTTGAAATCTAGTATGCTCTTGGTCCGCGACATGCATGGATATTTGGTTATATCCCGCGTATGCATCCATTAAAGACAACAACTCGTAGCCAGAGGTGGCGTCGACCATCTGGTCTATCTTGGGGAATGGAAAGCAGTCCTTTGGAAAAGCCTTGTTAAGGTCCAAGAAATCAATGTCCTCCAGGTGCCATTTGGCTTAGGCACGAGAATAGGATTGGACAGCCACCTGGGGTACTGGGCTTCTCGGATAAATCCGTTGGAGATGAGTTTGTCCACTTCGGCCTTGAGAGCCTCTTTTCGAGTTTGATTAAACGTATGTTGATTTTGTTGGACGTGAGCAAATTTAGGATCGATATTCAAGGCGTGGCATATGATGTTCAGATCAATACCAGTCATGTTAGAATACGACCATGCGAACACGTCTTGGTTTTCTTGGAGGAAGCCCACCAATGCCTCTCGGACATTCGTTTTCAAGCTTCCCCCAACTTTTATTTTTCTATCTAGGGTGGAGGTATCAAGAACAACCTCCTCCACCTCCTCTATCGGTTCAATGGACCTCTCTTCTTGAACCCTGGGGTCTAACTCATAGGGCCCAGTCTCCTAGACAGCTTGTACCTCCGAAGCCTCGGGCTTCTCAGGGCCTTCTTCCTCCACCACCATCATGGGAGTTTTGAGGGAGACATTGTAACACTGTCTCGCCTCTTTCTGGTCTTCGCGGACGGTGCCAATTCCTGCCTCCATGGGGAACTTCATGCACTGATGGCAGATGGAAGTGACAGCTCCAAACTCCACCAATGCAGGTCGTCAATCTACCACCACAAAGGTGCAATATTTGAAGGCCTGGCGAGGCACCTCTTCAAGAGTTACAAGGAGCTTTATCTGTCCCATCGGGATGAGGGCCCCTCCTGAGAATCCATAGAGAGTCGAGGCGAACGGGGACAAGTCTGTCGTGGTCAGCTCTATTTTGTTGAAGGTTGACTTAAACAGGATGTTCACCGAACTACCGTTGTCTACTAGAATCTGTGCCACCATTTTGTTAGAGATTTGGCTCTCAATTACAAACGGGTCGTGGTGCGAAAAATGCAATCTCTGAACATCATCTTTCAGAGAATGTTATGACTTGGTCAGTCATTCGGGGAATTTGAGCAGGAAACTGAGCCAAAGCCATCACCCCATCATCGTGATTCAAAGCTCGCACATACTTGGTCTATGAGCTTTAGGAGGCGCCACCCAAGTGGGGTTCTCCTCAGATGGTTCCTACTCGCTCGTTCATAGGAGGAGGTCCTTCTGCCATTGGATGTTGTGGGACCGTGAGGGAAACTGTTGGAACCTGCGGAACAATAGGTGGCATGAGCAATCCTCCCACGGGGGGTTGTGCCCGACACACTCCACCCTTAGCATATTGGTGAAGATGTCCTAGCTTGATGAGATTATCGATCTTATCCTGGAGCTGGCGGCACTCATTGGTGTGGTCTTCTATGTCGTTGTGGAAATGACAAAATTTTCCAGGGTCTCGCCTTTCCCTGTCTCTCTGGATGGGTTGCGACTTCTTGTAGTGAATGTGTTGCACTGTGGCCACGAAGATATTTTCTCGGGAGACTACCAAGTCGGTGTACTCGGAATACTGCAAGACATACTTTTCGCTAGAGGTAGCTCCCTGCTCAGCCTATGCGATTCCACTTCCCTAAGGCCTCTGACCCTTGCCCTTTCCCCCACGTCTACTACTGCTGGGAGCTCAAATGGATTCGACAGGCTGGGATGGAACGACAATGTCTGCTATGGCAAAGTATTGGCTGGCATACTCCCCAACCTTGGAGATACCTTATGTATTCGCTAAGTAAATGTTGGAGTCTCTGTGGCTAAAATAAAAATACCCCGACCTACCTTGTCGAGGGCTGGACTTGAGGTCAAAGAGATAGTTTATTTCATGTGCAGTCGACACTGGCCAGTTTAAGGATTTGTACAAAACATAGAGGTACGAGAGGAACCGGATGCCCTTAGGAATGATTTGGAAGTATGGCAGAAGTGGAAGAGTGGCACCAGCGTTAATATGAAATCTGCACCAGGCGCAAAATAGGGCTCTAGGGTGCTCGACAGTCTTTATAGCAGTAGGTTTGAGGATGGAAACATCTTTGAGATTGAAATGCACTTTGATGTTCTGCAATTTTTTGTTAGAAATAATGCTTGTAGGAGCTACGTACAGGGGGGCCTCCTCTGTCTCTGATGCAGGGTTTAGAATGGCCTCGGTATAATGTTGGGGTTTTATGCTCTAATTAAAACCCAGTTTCTTTGTAATCTCATTTATTATCAATAAAAGAATAGAAATCATTTTTTGACTTGGTTAATCACTTTGCTCACATGTTTTATTTTCATGATTATTTGTTTAATATAAACTTCTATTAAATCCCGAGCATATAGCTAATCGTATTTATAGTGACGTAATCACAGTGGAATATAAATATGATTATATGTTCAAAATAAGTTAGTCCTAAGATTAGTCAGTGCACAAGATTTACACTAACTTGCCAATCTACGATATGATCTACTTACACATTGTAGTGCTATGTTCTTTCTAGAACATTAGCAAAGTAGATAAGATCAGATGTATTTGTTACATCGGACAGGACCGATATTGACAGTTGAGAAGATAAGTAAACATACCGTTATTATCTATTCTAGTCATATCATATAGTTGACCATAGGTCAATTCAATCTCAATTCTGAGTGTTTAGTATTCTAACTAATTGTATTATTTGAGTTCTTTGACTTGTTCGTTACCAGCTTACCCTATGGACTAGCCCACACTTACATCTTGGGAACTCGGTAGTATAATTGAGTGGGAGTGTTAATCATAGATATGAACATCTATAGCTTCTGATGAAGAAGTGAAAAGATGGTTTCCTTTTAGTTTGGTTCAAGGTGTTAAATGATAGAGATCTCATTTCAGTAATTAATATTAGTTTACTGAAATATCATTTACAAGGAACTAAGTGTTTTAAGGATAAAATACAATGAGGAGTAAAATGGTATTTTAGTCCCATCTCATTGTAGACCGTCTATAGAGGATTGAGTGACAATTATGGTCGTCACAATGGATAATTAATAGAGTATCTATATTTGTTATAGAGCGTTCTATGAATTCAATAGTGCATTTCCGAGTCTTTAGTGGAGTCACGATGAATAAATAAGTTAGTAAATTTATTAGTTAGATTTACGATAACTTATTGGAGCTTGATTTCATAGGCCCATGGTCCCCACTGTACCTTGGATAAAATCATCTAGATAGTCTCAATTAATTGATTTAATTATCAATTATAATTATCAAAGTTGACCAGGTCAATTTTGGATAGTTTCACAGAGTTATGTAATTTTGAGAAGAAAAGAGATTATGACAGATTTATTAATTAAGATAAATTTTTATCTAAATTAATAAATAAGTTTAAATCCAGGTTCAAATTATAAATAATTAATTTGATAAAGGATTTAAATAATTATTTAATTAATTAAATCAATAGAAAATAATACATGCCTTGATTTTAAGTCCAATGGGCTTATAATCAAATGAGAAATTTCACAGGCCTAAAACCCATGATAATTTTGACCTAGGGCTGATTATTGGCTATTATTTCATTGATTTTTTAATTAAATAAATGACCTAATTGAGTCTATAAAAGGAGTGTTAATAGAGAAGTCAAAATATAAGTTCAGATTTCTAAAACACAAGTTTCTGATAGGTTTTAGATTCTCTCTAAACATAAGTCTTTTGCTAAGCCTTATTGTTCTTCTCTCTTCTTCTCTTTGTATTTATCTCACGTGTTGAGAATTGCCCACCCTAGTCTAGGTGATTCTAAGGATACTTTGGAAGGATGTGACGAAAATTGAAGATTGGTTCAGTTTCTTGATAATACTCTGCGACAGAAAGGATACAAGGGTTAGAGAAACTGAAGGAATGATTCATTCATTCCGCTACGTATAATGTAAGTATTCTTATCATTATTTCTCCTTGAATTCAATTTTAGAAACATGTTCTAGGTTGTCTCATATTAACTTGTTCAATATTAGATCTACATGAAAATAAATAAAGATCCTGTATGAGTTTCCCAACATATAGATCTCCGTGGCATAGTCTATTTTGGTTTCCCCTTCCTGCTCTGAGGTGCTCAGATCTTCCTCAATGAGTGGGACCTCTTGCGTATCCCCGGCGGTGGCACGACATGCCACATCGGGATCTTCCTCTTCCACACCACAGTTAGTTTGTTTGATGCTAGCCATTGATTGTGGCAAGTGGTGAGTTATAAGCCAGCTCGGTGGTCGCCTTCCCTCTGCGCACACAAGAAAAAGGGAAAGGTGAGGCGAGAGTACCGAACAGTACTGGTCGATAGGGATGTCATAGGGTATACTGACCAGCCCAGAACAAACACAGTACGGTATACCAAACAACAGGTATATCAGATCAAAAGCAAGAAAACTTGAGAAAGTGGAGGGTTTTCCCCAAAAAAGTTTTTCGAGTGTTTTTCTTAAGAACATCGAGCATAAATCAACAAAAAAGGGATGTTAAAACCCAATTTTTACAAAATCAGAGGTTCAAATAGGTTACCCGGGCCGTGGGCTGCTCAAAATATTCATCTATTTACAAATTCAAACAACATGCATTCAAGAAATCTAAGGATTTATCAAGAATATTACCCACGGTCACAATAAAAAAATGTAAAGAAAAAAGAAATCATTTAGCATGGATTACAGGAAATAACAAAAGGGAAAATGGAAGACTTATTGGCAGCAAGCGGCTGAAGCGAGTGTGGCGTGAATAGCCTCTGTAGAGCAGGACTGAGTGATGGTTGGTGTGGGAGTTTGAGGTTCGAAGAGCTCCAGGTAATGTCTAGGAGAAGGAGAATGTAAAATGATATTAGGGAAGGAGAAGGCTATTTATAAGCCATATGCAACACCTTCTCTCCTCTCACAAAATTGATGAGTCGTCCCTTCAATTGCTGCAGGAACGCCTCCCTAGACACGTCAAGACGTCCTTCCAATCACTTCGCCTCAACCGCCAGGTACGTCAGCCACTTTTTGGTAATTGCACGGTACAATTAGTGGAGGAACGTTATGGCGCTTTACGGTTCCAAAAAGAGTCGGGAAAAACTAAAAGGTCATTTCTTGGAAATACTAAAGCTATTAACTACACCAAGTGTTATGCCACATAGCAAGGGGCCTGTACCCCGAACCAGGATGGACAGTATGGTCCCCAGAGGAAAAGATTCCATGCTGCCTTTATACCATTGCAAACTTGGGGGGCAAATGTTATCCCAAAAATTTGACATTTGTGACGTGGCACCAGAATTGGACATGTGGAGTAGGATGATCAGACCCCCCCCCTGATAGGATGATTGGTGTATACCTGTAGGGTATACAACAAGTTACTACTTGACATACTATCTCCAGAGGCTCAACTGCTCGACAGGACCCCCAGAAAACTTGTTGGTCAGTATAATAGTCACTGCTCGGTACGCCTACCAGGATTGTAGTTGGTCGATATGACGAATAGACATACCTGCACAGAGGTAAGTAGTTAGACTTTTTGTAAGCTCTTCGCAGGAATCACCCAACCATCCGCAAAGAGTGTCTAATAGCCCAAAAAGCTCGGTCAAAGCTCCTAAAGAATAGGGAAGCAACCACCTGCGAGAATATAGGGATATTTTCCCATCAATTACGCTCGGGAACAAACCCTGGGCGACATGATCAGTATAAATGCAAACCCTCCACCACAGTGGAGGGGGTTCACAAAAATTTCCTATCGACCAGCACTAGAAACATACCAAGCAGCCTGGCTTGGTACCTAGCAGTGATTTTTCCATTATGTATTGTCTTTTACTCCTAGAAATCTACCTGTATTCACTGGCTATCTTGTGTAAACCCTTAAGATCAATACAAATCTAAGAGGAAGTAGGTCATTACCAATCCCTGAGGCCGAACCTCTATAAATCCTGGTGTTCTTTATTGTTTATTGCTCATTATTATCAAGTTCTTGGCTTATTTATGGTTCATTGATTGTCTAATTGAAAGCTCTTGAATTAATTATTTTGAATCCGCATCAGCTGGCTAAAGAAACCAATCAACACCTTGTTTTATATTAGCCAAGGCATTGACCTCAAAGCTTACCTTCCGAACTCCTATGAATTGTCTTCGGAAGGCAGACGATAACTAATGCCATGATTGAATGGATCCTGGTCAGAGCTTTTTGAACCATTCATCTGCTGGTCCTGTCAGGGTGATCGGGAACACATGACACTTAGCGTCATCAGAGACGCGATGCATCGACATTAATCTGTTGAACTTAGACAAGTGGTCCGTGGGGTCCCAGCCACCATCATAGGGTGGTATGGTTGGAATTTTGAAGCCTTGTGGTAGAGGGGCCTCAACAATTCAAGGAGCACGCGACTCCACTTCTTCATCTTCCAAGTTGGATTCGTGGCCCTGCCGCATGGCCATTCTAAGCATGATCCGCTTCAGGCTTTCTAACTCCGCGCGGAGCGGGTCACGATCTCGGTTGATGCTGTGAGCTGGGTTATCTCTTCTCCGGGCGTTGAGATTGTCTTGGAGATCTGATAGACCTCCCCTGGCAGGCTCATGCCCATTGGCCTTATTGCACCTTTAGGCATTAAGGTTGTTCCGCAGGTCAGCTTGACCTCGGAATGCACCGTTATCCTCGTGACGAGCCACCTCGGTCTCACCGTCAGACTCGATGTTCTCATTTACTGAGACACTGATGACATGATCTCGGTTCAGTGAGATGTTCTTGGGGAAATTCCCCAGACCATTATTCCTACGGGGTTGGCGAGGTCCCGAGGGAACACCACTTCTAGGCCTCGCGCGATTCGTATGGGCATGTCGGGGCGAGACGCCCCGAGGTCCACGGGCGCTGATAGCCTGGCGTTGTCCTCGAGCGCCTGGGCCATTGTCCTTACCTTCTTGCTTTGGAATCTGGTGGTCCTTAGGATCTTGACGAGCGTTCTTCTTCCTTGGAGCAAGATTCTCCTCAACTTTCCCCTTGCCATGATCCTGTGGTGGCATCAAGGTTCCAACTCCTGCTAGGTGCTTTGTGGGCACTCTAGCTGGTGGGTCTCGCGCCTCTGCAGCCGGGTGCTCAGGAGGCACTCCGGCTATATTGATAGGTGGTAGTCCAACAGGGTGCACAGGTGGCACGCCAGTTGGGTGCCCAGCTGGTACGTTGCCGTTGCAGTCCACTCGCATCCCTTGGACTGCAAGAGTGGCCTTAATGGCAAGTACCATCTCTTGTAGGGCGGCGATGTTACCTTCTTGAGCATCGATCTTTTGTTGCTGGGTGGCCACCTGCTCATAGAGCACCATTACCTCTGGTGTCTCCTCCGCATCCATGGGCTGAGGATATTCTTCTTCATAATATCCTTGGTCGACACCATCATCTTCGCCGTCGTATTCGGCATCTTCGTCGTAGTCCTCCATCATCTTAGGCACGCCCTAAGGTGGCTGCCGACTGGGTTCCCCTCCTTCAACTCCGATAGGAGGGAGCACATCATCTGTAACGTTTCTTCGAGTAGTTACCATGGATGTAAGTGTTCCAAATGCTTTCTTCAAGCTCTCAATGAAAGCACCAAAATGTTGACTGCCTTTTTCGCTATCAACCATAAAACGAGAGATTAAAGAAATAAATAACAGGAACACAAGGATTTTTACCTGGTTTAGGTTATAAAAGAACCATAGTCCACGAGTCTCTGGTATTAAGAGGATTAGAAGCTTGTTATGGCAAGTTTCGATGGTGTATTCTCAGGCAACATTTAAATTGCTCTGGGTACAAGGTGTTTTCTCTCTAAAAAACTGAACCCTTTACAATGAGATTCTCATTCCTATTTATTGAGGCAGGGGTCATTAATACTAATCATTAATAATTAATACAAATTCTTCCCATTATTGGGGGATTAATATCAATTCAATGCATTGGGCTGCATTGAATAGAGACCACGACCCAAGCGAGATCCACGGGACCCATTGTAGAAGGGTGCCCGCTTTATGGGGAACATGCCCCAGGTACTGTCAAGGCATGATGTAAGTATCTCCATGTCAGATGTTGTAGTGGGAGTGCAAATTGTCGAGTTGTACACTCGACAACACTATGGACGGATCGCCAAAAAGGTTGTCCGATGATCCTCTGGCGCTGCAAACCCGCACTGGCTGACACTTGGCGCCTATCTTAGGTCCAAGAACCAGAACCTCGGACCTGGGGGACGACTGAGGGAGGAGAGCTATTGCCGTAGTTGCCTCACCTGGAGAACCTCTAGCTCCAAGGGAAAACTTTGGAGGGTAATCTACCTCTAAGACACCCACGACCTACTAATTATCAAAGACATGATCTCACCTAGGAGGACCCTTGCCCCGAATAGAGGCCTCGGGGGGTAACATACCCCGAAGATGTCTACGAGCATACGAGCTAGTCATTGTGAGTTGCCACGTGTCTGAGGTGAAAATACGAACAACAGGTTGGATTTTGGACCGACAGATCTCTCATTACCCTTCTTTCCTCTCCCTTTATCTTTGGAATGTCTTGGTTGTGACACCACATTTGCTTTGAAAGTCTTTCCATTAGACCCCTCCACAAGTTTGTCTCTACATATTGATTCCTCCTCGATTCAAATATGGTTTTGGATTTCCTCCAAAGAATAATCCTCATTTTTTGGAAGGATTCTTTTCCTATAGCTCCTCCAAGTTGGTGGTAATTTTGCCACTATTGCACCAACTTGAAAGGCCTTGGAAAGCTTAATCTTTAAAACTTTCAATTTGTTAACAATTATTTGAAGCTCATGAATTTGAGGAAGAATTGGTTTATCACCAAAAAATTGAAATTAATGTATTGAGAAATAAATTTTTTTTGGTACCTTCCTCTTCCGCCTTGAATTTTGTCTCAAGTGCATCCTAATCTCCTTTCCCGACTTGGTCTCGGTATAGAGGTCATAGAGCCTATCGGATAAGGCGTTGAGGATATGACCCCTACAAAGAATATTGTCCTCCTCTCTCTTCCTTCTTTTCTCCACCTCCTCGGGAGGGTCTTTGTCAGATGGCACCGGGAGAGGTTCAAGGGTGGACTCTAGGATGTAGGTGATCTTGAGAGTGGTCAAGAGGAATCTCACCTTGTCTTACCACCTAGTGAAATTAGATCCATCAAACTTATCCAACCTCACTAGGTCTTGGTTCATAATCTTGATGGTCTCACCTTCCATTGAAACAAACAAGGGATAAGCTTTTTAATGTTAGAGATATTTAATTTGCCTTAATGGAAAGATGTAAAAAACCCTTACAACTCTAAGCAAAATAATACAAAAGACAAATAGATTGATTAAATAAGATTACAACTCTATAACAAAAATACAAGTAAATGTAGAAATGAAGAGAATAATGGAGAATACAACTTTAGACAATAGATACAAATAAACTAAATGAAGACGAGCAAGAGATAAAATGGAAGTACAACTCTATAGCATAAAATACAACTAAATATGTAAATAGACAAAAGAGATGAAGATAAATGCAATAGAAGAAAAGGAAGAACAAGAACAAAACAAACACTCTCACTCACACAACCAAAGTGAAGAGCTTGGGGATCACCAACTTGAACAAGGTTTACAACCTTTGTCCAAAACTTATTTCCCCTATCTCAATCACTAAGGGAACTCTCACAAATGTAATAGCCTTTTGGAATAAACAAGCCTCTATGGTGAATTTCTAGCCAAGTTGTCTACTGGATAGAAACTGGTGTGTCTTACAATTGAGCAATAGGCTTCTATTTATAGAGTTTTGAGACACCCTTTGAATTTCAAATTCCACCAACCCCCATGGCTGTTACCAATTTTTAATTGGATGTTTATGGAATTACAAATGAGTTTTAGGAGTTACATGAGTTGTTGGAACCGTTCAAAATTGAAAAGAAAATTGGCTTAGGTTGTCAGCCTCACTGGCCCTGGCCACGACCATGGACACTAGTGGCCGCAGCCATAGCCTATTTTCAGCACATATTTTTTGTGCAATTTTCCAAATGGTTCTAAACTTTTCCCACATGACTTTGTAACCCCCAAACACGTTATGGGGGTTAAAATCATGTAACGACCCAAATTCGCTATTAAGGCTTAAGGGCCTTGAGTAGTGTGCTTGGAGGGCATAATGGGATTCTGTGTGTGACCTTTATGAGTTTAATGCATGATTATGATTTAATGCACGTTATATGACTATTTGATTATTTGCGATGCATGACTACGTGAATTAGTATGCATGTAGACCTGATTGAGCATATTTGTAATTTGGCCATGTTGGGCATGACTGTGTTAATATCTGTGATCTGTGACTCGAGACGATCCTAGAATGAGTGGGTTAGCGGAAAAGTCAAAGCGGGAATCTGTACCCGGCTTGGGTTAAGCCTGGGGAGTTTAAATGAGAATTTGGAAACATATTGAGGTTAATCTTGATGATGAGGAATGTATATTTGATGATTAATCAGGTATTGGGTGGTGAGCGGGAGTTATTAGGAACACTTGAGGAATTAGTGGGAATTTGGGTAATATGACTAAAATGCCCCTTTATGGACATAAAGATTTAGAATTAGTAAGGGAGGGCATTTTGGTCTTTAGGCTTGTAAGAGATGAATTAAAGAGGGGCTTTATACTTAGTGGATTTTGTAGAAAAAAGTATAGGCTGAGAAGAAAGAAAGAAGGAAGAGAAAGGAAAAGAGAGAAAAGCTGAAGGGTTTTGTCCAAGAACGGTTTGTGGCTCTCCCAACCAAATTCCTTCATTTTTCTTAGAGTCAAGCTCAGTGGAGAGCTAGGGTATGCTGAGCATCAAGGATCCTAAACTAGAATTGAGGATTGGCAAGGGGTTAGCAAGATCACACCAGAAATTTGAGGTAAGTTCTTGGGGATTTCTGTTTTAGGGCTTGACTGGTTTGAACTGTGTTGTTGAGCTAAATGGATGGGGTTTTTGGGGAAAACAGGTCAAGGTTGTGAAGGTGCAAGCTAAGGTGGTCTAGGGTTCAATTCAAGGTCGAAATTCCACCCACGGTATGATTTCTAAGACCTTATCTTTGTTGTTTGAGTGAATTTCTGGTTTTTGGGTTCATTGTGTTAGATTTTGAGTTTTGGGTTGCTTGAGCTTGGGATTGAGTTCTTGGGATGCTTGGGATGAGTGTGTGGTGTGGATATGTGTGTTTTTGGGTTTGGAAAAGGTTTGGGCAAGCTTGGGGTTGAAATGGGAGAAGAAAATCGCAAGAAGCGATTTTTGGTTTTGGTCTGGCTGCAACTAGCGCTACAGCGCTAGTCAGGGGGCGCTGTAGCGCTAGCCCCTGTTCTGGTGGGGTGGTTCTGCTTGTAGCGCTACAGCACCCTCTTTAGAGCGCTGTAGCGCTGCACTGTTCATAGAGGGGATTTTTGGGCTTTTGTGAAGGGATTTTGACCTAGGGTTCGGGGCTCGATTCCGCCACTTTGTTTTGGGGATCTAGGACTCCCCGTGGGCTCGGGATTGGTCCCGAGGCTAGGTTTTGGACTCGAGGTTTGGTAATGACTTTGACTTATGGATTTTGCTTAGGTAAGCGCTAGGGCTCGAGTAGGATCGTGCTCAAGGAGTCAGGTTGATCAAGGCCATCAAATTTAAAGGTAAGAAAACCGTAACACCCGGGATTCGGCATGGGCCCACAGTGTTATTGCAGGGCATGGCCCTAGATTGTTTTACTTGCAAATGTATGGCCTTGAATGAATTATTATATGTTTGAATGATTATTTCGAAATGTATTATGCGTGCCATTATAATGAAATGAACGGCTGAGGCCGAGAGCGGCAAAGGCCGGGTACGGCCTTGGGGCCGGAAGTATCACTCAGCACATGGGATGCTATAGCCAGGGTGGGACCCAAGGGATACGTGAGTTATCCTTACGGTGAGGACCGAGACCCCAGGCTTTGGTAAGGCCTCTGGGGCGGCATGGCCATGCTTGTTTAGTCTGATGGTTTTCCTGTTTATCAGTGGATTATGCCAGCTATATTATTTGCATATGTTATGTACTATTTGGGTTTTCTTGTTGGGCTTCGGCTCACGGGTGCTCTGTGTGGCAGGTAAAAGCAAGGAGTCAGTCAACCGGCCATGAGTATGGAGAGCGTGGGGGCGGCGCGTACATGTTCGGCCTGCCTGACTGCTTTGGTTGGGGGCATTTTGTAAATGGCTGTATTAATCCATTCTTTTGATAGTAACCTGGTGTAAATCTATTTTTGAGTTGTAAATATTTTGTAAACCTTATTTTGGGATCCCAGATGTTTGATACTTAACGTTTTCAATGAAACTAAATATTTTCAAAGAGTACAGCCTTAAATTCTGGTTTATTCACACTTTTGGTTTTAGAAACCACGTAAAGTCAGCCCAAAAGCACGATTTCTATTTTAAACTCACTATGTAACGGCTCTAAGGTAGTAGGGCGTTACAAATCATGTCTCCAATAGCCATATCACTTATGGCTTTGACAAATCAAATCAAATGTGTAACATCAAATCTACACATTATTGGGTAATATTTGGGCGTTACAAATTTGTAACTGTTTTTGTAACCCCAAATATGTTACACATTTGGATATTCACCTTATAAAAAAGTGTAACTCTCATATACATTATGTTACAATATGTGACACTCTTTGTTGCATTTATTTATTCTAAACATTATATTATAAATAATATAACACTTAGAAATTCTCTTAATTTTAACCACCCACCGAACCCAACTAAGCCAACTTTTTTTTCCTCTACCAATATTAAAAAAAAAAAAAATTCAAAATACTTAAAATATGCTAAAATAATACCACACCTACTACATTTTTATTGGTTCATCTCATTAATATTTTTATAAATAATAAAAATTAATTCTAATATATAAAAATAAACAAAAATATTTTAATTAATAAGAAAAATAAATGTTTTTAATAAATATAATAAATTATTTATAAAAAATAAAAAAAATTAGAAAACAATTTTAAAATAAAAATTATTTTATAAACCTAAAATCATCCCTAAATCTAATTTTTTTTTTTCACGGTGTTATCCAAAAAATAGGCATGGATGACATGGCAGACATTTAATATATGTGGCTGACATCTGGCAGAATTCTTGTTCGACCATCGACCAGAAAGATATCTATGGCGCTACGCTCAATCTTTATATACGGCTAGACTGGTCGTACTCGCTATATACGGAGAAAATCTTATGCAATTATAATCATATCCGAAATTATCTACCAGGATTTCCTTAGTATCCGATTATTTAGGAAAGAATATCTGTAACAAATTAATGTAATCTTCCTTGAGCCTATAAATAGAGAAAGATAGCTCAAGGAAGGGGACTTTTGGCTTTCTAATTATTTGAGATTAGAGTTTTACAAGTGTATTAGAGCTATCACATTCGATATATTCTTTTGTTCTTCAGAGTTTTGTGAAACTCATTGAACCCTAGTTCTTTGATCACTCCCTTGAATCTTATATCAATAACAGTTCAAGTGGACGTAGGTTATTACCAGATTCTGGGGCCGAACCACTATAAATTCCTTTGTGTTTATTATTTTTGTCATCATTCTCATTTCAACATATCTTTCCACATCAAGCATTTCTGACTCCGTGTCAGTTGACCAAAATCAGGGTCAACACTCTGGTGCTTTCATTGAGAGCTTGATACAATATTGTTGAAAGATCAATGGTGAAAACTACCAAGAAGACTGGACAGGCGGCTAGCGCTGCACCATCTCACCCACCTCCTCCTCCTCCAAACGTGACTAAGGATGAGCCACATTTGGAATTCAATGAGGAAGAATTGGATTCCGAGGCTCTGAGGAATACCCTGGGGGTATTGCAGGATGAACTGCCCAGTCTGAGGGCTAGCCAGGAAAGTGCTGCCGAGATTATGGCACGACAGCAACAAGAGATTGAACGACAGCGCCTGGAACTGAGTGAGAGGTAGGCGAAGATGGACCGCCGTCAGAGGGAGGCCATGGTAGCCCTCGAAGCAGCCTTACAGCTGGCTAGGAATCAGGCTGCACCTGCATTGCAGCCTGATCAACCTACAAATGGGCCGCCCCAAAGGGGTCCTAATCCTAGCCCGCCTATCCAGCCCTCGAGCCCCCAAAGGCCCGAGCAGCCACCGATGCCTCAGAACGATGTCTCGCTAAGAGACCCAGAGGCACAGCCTCCATCCCAGGCTGGTCGCGGGAATCCCCCGCAACCAAGGCAGAATAGGGCTGGGCAGCTGCCCCGCAGTCCTAGACACCATAGGGGCGATGAGACAAATCCTCCGAGGAGAGGACAACATCCTTCTGGCAACAGAAGGAACTCAGAGACAGGCTCTGCGGTCCGAGGCCCCCCACGGCATGATAATGCACGGGGACCTACCGACCAACGCAGGCCACCCTCTAACGCTTGGGAGGTTCCAGCCCGGGAAGGCAACCGAGGGAACAGTTGATCCCATCATAGCCAATCAAGATTCAGAGATGGCCATGATTATAATGAGGCCGACTCAGGCAGAGGAAACGCCGGTCGGAGAAATGAGGAAAGAGGTGGGGGTAGAAGCCTACCACCTAGGGATGACCAACCCGAAAGACGTGACGCTAGGGGGTAGCCCAGACAAAATAACATCTTTAACCAGCTTGGAGCTAGCTCGCGGCGGAGGAGAGACGGGGATTTAAGAGACGTACTCAACGATCGCCGGGAACGACACGATGAGTACGTTCCCCCAGCACCAGAGGCCCCGGCGATTCCTGGCGCCGTGCAGGCCCAGATAGATTCCCTCAACCAGGCAGTGCAACAACTGGTTGGGGGAAGAACATCTTATATCGACCACGATAGGAGAAAGGGCACTCCTTTCGTCTAGAGGATAGCTATGGCAGAAACTCCTAGCAAGTTTAAGATGCCTACGCTTCCGAACTTTGACGGGTATGGTGACCCGGTATCTCACGTCAATAAATTTGAGATACAAATGGACATTCAGAAAGTGTCCGAAGACGCTCGGTGGAGGATCTTTCCTGCAACACTTTCTGATGCTGCACAGGAGTGGTTTTTCAAATTCCCTCCTGCAAGTATAGTTTCCTGGGAAATGTTCGTGAAGGAATTTTACAGACAATTCTATGCGGGTCGTGTGCACCCAACTGAGGCAAATCAGCTGGTCGAAATACGCCAGCAAGATAGAGAATCACTGAAAGATTATGTCCAGCGTTTTATGCGAGCAGTTGCTGGAGCGAAAACAGTGGGAGACGAAGGCAAGATGATGGCCATAACTGCAGGGGTTCAGCGCCACACGCCTCTCTGGGACAACCTCAGAAAGCATGGGGTCAGGACTACCCAGGAATTTTTGGATCGAGCTGATCGATATATCAAGCTCGAGGATGCCATCGCCAATGAAGGAAAGCCCCCATGCAAAGATAAGGGGACAGCCGAGCCCGCCAAAGTCGCCAATGGGTCGAAGCCCAACGACAACGGCAAAGGCAAAGGCAACGGGAATGGCAATGGCAATGGCAAGAATGGGGGGAAACGGCCGCACAATGAGCCTTCTACCTCTGACAATAAACGAGCCAAGGGTAATCGTTATGAACCTCGGTTCACTAACTACACTGCCCTTACTGAGTCTCGGGGAGAGGTGTATCAGGCCACGAGTTCCAGTGTGCCTTATAAGAAACCTACCCCCATTCGAAAGGATATTTTGAGAAGAGACACTACCAAGTTCTGCTGTTATCATAACGACTACGGACATGATATCAATGAATGCAACCAGCTGAAGGACGAAATCGAGTTCCTTATTAGACAAGGACACTTGAGAAGATATATACGGGCCACGGGAAATTCCTAACGAGAAGCTCCAGGTGGCAACGAGCATGCGCCCACACGCCAACGCTCGCCACCTTTGCAGCCTGATCCCGTAGCTGGCACTTTACTCACCATATGTGGAGGCCCGCACCTCGCGGGAAGTAGTGGAAAGGCGAGGGAACGATATGCTCGGACCCTATGTCACGACCAGGACATTGAGATGATGACTGTGGAGGACAGGGCATCGAAGAAGGCTCGATCAGAGGATGGTGAGATAACCTTCTCTGATAGCGACGCCCAGCATGTCCGGTTCCCACATTCCGATCCGCTGGTCGTGAACGTTCAAATCCCCAACATGATGGTGAAAAGGGTACTAGTTGATACAGGAAGTTCAGTGAACATCCTGTATAAATCTTCGCAGGAACGCATGAAGTTGTTCATTAAGGACTTGGAGCCCTGCAACCAAACAATTTATGGCTTCTCTGGTGAGGGACTCACCCCAGCGGGGACAATCAGACTTCCAGTGACAACAGGTACAACGCCTGCCACCAGGACATTACTCGCTACTTTTATAGTAGTCGATTGCCCTTCGGCGTACAATGCCGTCATTGGAAGGCCCATACTGGTTGATCTTCGGGCCGTCACCTCAGTATGGCACTTGGCCATGAAATTCTCGACAGACGCAGGGGTAGGAAGTGTGTTGGGAAATCAGAGGGAAGCCAGGGAGTGCTACAACGCCTCAGTCACAAAGGCGAAGAAGGGAACGTCAAAGAACACTCCCTCAGATAGGTTGCAGATGGCTATTGATACACAAGCCCAATCCGGTGATGGAGTCACCAAATAGGGTGTTGCCCAAAGTGAGGATAGGGATTTAGATCCTTGCTTTGGGGATTTTGAGGAAAATGTTGGACCCGTTGAGGACCTGGAAGAGGTCAACCTTGACGTAGAAGACCCGACCAGAGTTGTGAAGGTCGGGAAAAACTTAGAAGCAACCATGAAGCATGCACTGGTGGAATTTTTGCGGAAGAACCAGGAAGTCTTTGCCTGGTCGCACAAAGACATGGCTGGGATAGATCCTGCAGTTATCAGCCATGTCCTGAACATAGACAAGAGTTTTCCACCCGTGCAACAAAAAAGAAGGCTGCTCGATAAGGATAGATCGAGAGCCTTAAAAGAGGAAGTCGAAAGACTGAAGGAGAATGGATTCATCCGGGTGGCGTTTTAACCATCGTGGGTCTCTAATCCCGTACTGGTTCCCAAGCCTAACAGCAAATGGCGATCCTGTGTGGATTTCACAGACCTCAATAAAGCCTGCCCAAAGGATTGTTTCCCACTCCCAAGGATCGACCAGCTGGTCGATGCAACTGCAGGACATGAGATCCTCTCCTTCATGGATGCATACTCAGGATACAATCAGATTAGTATGCATCCCCCTGACGAGGATCACACCAGCTTTCGGACCGATACGGGGTTGTACTGTTATAAAGTAATGTCCTTCGGACTGAAAAACGCAGGTGCGACTTACCAGTGATTGGTTAACCACATGTTTAAGGAGTTGATAGGAGTAAACATGGAGGTGTATGTGGACGACATGCTGGTAAAGTTGAAAAAAGCAGAAGGACATGTGAAGGATTTACAAGAATGTTTTGATGTGTTAAACAAGTACCAAATGAAATTAAATCCTCTCAAATGTTCCTTCGGAGTCGGATTAAGGAAATTCTTGGGGTTCATTGTCAATTCAAGAGGAATCGAGGCCAACCCCGACAAGATAAGAGCCCTGATCGACATGAAATTTCCAGAGAAGATCAAGGATGTGTAAAGTTTAACTGGAAGAATTGCCGCACTAAGTAGATTCATTTCCAAGTCGACGGATAAATGCGTCCCTTTTTTTAATCTACTTAGAGGCAACAAGAAGTTCGAATGGACAGGAGACTGCGAGCAAGCTTTCCAGGCCTTAAAGGCCCATATGGCACAGCCTCCTATTTTGTCAAAGCCTATCAAAGGAGAAACTTTGTTCATCTACCTAGCGATCACCGAAGTTGTTGCTAGTGCGGTACTGGTACGGGAAGAAGAAGGCGTACAAAAGGCGGTTTACTATGTAAGCAAGAGGCTAATCGGAGCAGAGTTGAGGTATCCTCCCATCGAAAGATTAGCCTATTGCCTTAATCTTGGCCTCGAGGAAGTTACATCCTTACTTCCAAGCCCATCCCATTACAGTCTTAACTGACCAGCCCCTTTGGCAAGTCCTACAAAAACCAGAGGCGGCTGGGCGTTTATTAAAATGGGCAGTCGAACTCGGGCAGTTCGATATTACATATTCACCGCGAGCAACAGTAAAAGGACAAGTCTTGGCTAATCTTATTGCTGAGTTCACTGAGCTCCGAGACAACGAGCAGTGTGAAGAGTCTAGAACGCCTGAGCCCCAAGATGAAGCTCCTTCGTGGAAGTTATTCACGGATGGGTCATCCAACGAATCTCACGCAGGAGCGGGAGTGATATTGATAACGCCAGAAGGGCATCAATTTCACCGCGCTATTAGGTTCCACTTCACTGCGTCAAATAATGAGGCCGAATATGAAGCACTCCTCACTGGATTAAGATTGGCAAAAGACATGAGTATAAAGGTGCTGGATATTTACAGTGATTCATAGCTGGTAGTGAATCAAGTCTTGGGGGAATATCAAGCACGAGGCCTCAAAATGGTGGCCTACTTAAATAAAACTAAAGATTTGTTGGCTCAATTTGAGAAGTATACCCTCCAGCCAATACCTCGGGATCAGAATTCGAATGCAGATGCCTTAGCCAAAATCGCGAGCGTGAAAGACGCTGACACTTTGAATATTGTGCCAGTAGAAAGATTATGCGAGCCAAGCATACGAGCGGATGAGACTAATATGGAAATCCGGATGGAGGATACATGGATGGCACCTTACTTGGAGTATCTTACTAACGGTGTACTACCAGCGAACAGAAACAAAGCCAAAACCCTCCAAAGGCAGGCTGCTAGGTACATACTAATCGATGGTGTTCTTTACCGAAGTGGATATTCCATGCCACTGCTCAGATGTATTACACCGGAAAAGGCTAAAGAGCTGATGAAGGAAGTACATGAAGGTTTCTGTGGGGATCATGCTGGGGGGAAAAGTTTGGCAAAAAAGATTCTGAGGCAAGGTTACTTCTGGCCGACTATGAACGAAGACTCAATGGAGTTTGTGCGAAGATGCGATAAGTGTCAGAGATTTTCCAAAATCCCACGCGCAGCTCCCAACGAGTTAAAGCAGATGCAGAGTCCTTGGCCTTTCACAGTATGGGGTATAGATTTGATTGGATCCCTGCTAACGGGAAAAGGCGGAGTGAAGTACGTAGTCGTAGCAGTCGACTACTTCACCAAATGGGCCGAAGCTGAGCCGCTCGCTACCATAACTACCAAGAAAGTTCTTGACTTTGTCATCAACAACATTGTTTGCCGATATGGTTTGCCTCAAAAAATTGTCTCAGACAACGACACCCAGTTTGACAGTGACTTATTCACAGACTTCTGCGAAAGATATGGAATCGACAAAAGCTTTTCTTCAGTCGCGCATCCATAAGAAAATGGGCAAGTTGAAGCAGTGAATAAAATGCTTAAGGACACCCTGAAGAAAAGGCTCGAAGATGCTAAAGGAGCATGGCCAGAACAATTGCCCGAAGTCCTCTGGTCGTATAGAACGTCTCATTGGACAGCAACAGGTCATACCCCGTTTTCCTTAGCATACGGGTATGAAGCTATGTTGCCTGTCGAGTTAGATCCCCCCTCGCACTGATGAATTACATACAACCAAGACCAGAACAACCAACTAATGATGGAGTCCCTAGACTCACTCGAAGAGAAACGGGAAAGAGCCCAACTCTGAGTAGCTGCGTACCAGCAAAAGGTCGCCCGGTATTTTAACTCAAAAGTGAAAGAAAGAAAATTCAACATCGGAGATCTAGTACTACGACGAGTTTTCTTAAACACCCGTGACCCAACTGCTGGAGTGCTCGGTCCAAACTGGGAAGGACCTTACCAGATTGAGGAAGTCCTTCATCCAGGCACCTACAAGCTTGCACACTTAAATGGAGATCTCGTTCCACGCTATTGGAACGGAGAACACCTGCGCAAGTATTAACAATAAACAACCCTTTTTAAAGGACTCGCTTGTATTAATTTTTACTTTTTACAAGTTTCGAAAAAGGGTTAGCCACGTTGTATGGCTAATCGCTTATAAGTGTAAGATCTTTTTAAGAGCACTCGTAAAGACATGTTTAGTCCACTTTTAATACGAGATTATAAGGGACTGTGCGCAGCCAGTCATTCTTGCCAACCTTTGTAAATTTATTTTTACAAGTATTTGTTCATTACGTGTGTTGTTTTGCTGTATTATAAGTGTTACGTTTCCTATCGAGCAGTAATGTTCGCACAGGTCGTGGTCAAGGCAAGTGACCAAGGACCTAAAGCTCCTCGATCACTTGGGGGGCATATAAGGTACATCGATAGCAAAGCATACCAATAAGTATGTAAACACATGAACAAAATGAGTGAAAGCATGCTACGGTACTTAGAGTATTTTTCAAAATTTATATTTTGTTAAATCAAGCCAAAGTACTATGCTAAGTTCGGTCATGCGAACAGATGTTATAATAGACAAAATTATTATAATATCAATAGGCATTCTTTTACACCGCGAGCAGTACAGCTCGGATGTAATTGTTTAATTACAAGTAAAGTTGCCCTTGCAGCAAAGTAAAAAGCTGCCCTTGCAGCAATAAAAACAAATTGTCTTTACAATACGACCCGTGGGCCGTGAAAATGAAATAAAAGAAAAAAAAATATTATTGAGGAGCAGGAGGGTCCTGAGGATTGGGAGGAGTGCCTTGGTCGGCCGAGGGACTAGCTTCAGCATCAGCGGCAGACACTTTGGCCTTTTCCTCTTCTTCTATCTGAATGGCGCATTGCGCCATCAAAGTCCTCTTCAACCGCTTGGACAAATAGTTGAAGTTGGCGTCCCGGTTGTGCTTCCAGAATTCATAGAAGCAGAGGTGAGTGGCCTCCTTGTACTTCTTCAAATTCTTGGCCCCATCCTCCTCGATCTCCTGCACTCGCTTTTCAATCTCCCTCGTCTCCTGCCTGCTGGTGATCAGATCGAGCTCAAGCTGCTTACATTCTTGAGTGACGAGCTTGGCACTCTCCCTGAATTTTTCTCTGGATTCGTTGGCTTTCTTCAAGGCATCTTGGGCGTCTAGAAGCTCCTGGGTGAGAGTGGCTTGGTCCTCGCACAGTTGTTCGTTCAGTTTGGACAGCTCCTTTTTCTCCTCGAGCAGCTTGTTGTGGTCAGCCTCAAGTGCTTGCTTAGTCTGGGCAAGTCTGGAGTCGAAGTTCTTTCCCCGAGAAACCAATGCCCCGACACGGCGCCAGCCAACAGTTAGAGTTAGTAGCCACTGAAAGACAAAAAGTGAGATAAAGTAAGAAAAGGAAATCAGACATATATGATAAAGTAGCAGAAGATGACTTACGCTAACTATCTCGTTCAACCCTCTGTTGACGACTTGATCAACCTCCATTGAGGCAGTTTCAGTGATGGTGGCCTGGCTGCGCCTGTGCTTCGAGAGCTTGTATATCCTCTCCCTGGCTGAGCCGACCACGAAGCTGGGCAGGGAGCCTTCGGGCAAGTTGTCCAAGGCTTCCTTGCCAGCAGCCTTAGATGAAGGCTGTGGATTAACAGGAGTGGGAGTCATCTGCTCAGAAGGGGGCGAAGGTGGTGAGTTCTCCTGGGAGGGGGCGGTGGCTGAAGCATCGTCTGTTCGAGCCTTCTTCGAGGGGGTCTTGCTGCGTTACCCTCGAGCCCTCTTGCTGTCCTTCTTCGGGACAGAAGAGGCAGCGACAGCCTGATAGTGCTCAAAGACGTCCTCGGAGTCCATACCTGCACAAAAGGAAGCAACACAAGCAGTAAGACTAAATGGTCATGCAGGATACAAGAATAAAAGTAAAAGGATTATAAGTAAAGTACCCGCGCTACAACTACTGGTCGTAACATTATTTATTGAACTACCTAGTTCCTGGAAGAAATTTGAATTTAAGGAGGGAGCATTCCTAAAGTTGCCATCCCCATCAAATAGATGAGAGGGAATTGGCAAATGATTTAAAAGTGAGATTATTGTACCGTTTTCATCCAACGAGTCGTCAGAAAGTTCGGTAGGCTCGGCAGCCTTTTGTTTTCCTTTGCCCTTGGGGGCCAAGGGTTTCTTTGCTCGACGAGGGACGGCAGGTTCCCTGATCGTAACCCCAGTTGGTCTCCTCCGCAGAGGAGATGCTTGGGGTTGCTGCTCGGGTTCCACTTCGGCTTGGGCGTTCCCCGCCGGAGGTTCGCTCATCGCTGGTTGAGGATTCCAGAGGCCGACCAGCCTAAGGTTAGCCTCAGTAACTAAATTTTTGACACTCTTATCAGCATTCGGCATGCTGGCTAAGAGTGCCGCCCTTGACTCCATCCCTGGAGTTGGGATTGGACGTAACCATGGGCCTGGAACACAGTGGAATGTCAAGACATTGTGGCAGAAAAACACTAAGCGAAGAAGCTAGTGGCGTAAGAATTTTTACCTCCTCGGGTGAAGGCCAGGTTGTCTGCGGCTAAGTCGAGCGTAAGGAAGTATTCTTGATGATACCTCCCCACGTTGGAGATGTGAGTAGTGTCGAACAAGAAAGTGCGCTCGGTTTCTTGATGACAAAGATGGAAAAACCCCGTGCCTTCTTGGTTGGGGTTGGACTTAAGGTCAAAAAGAAAGTTGACCTCGTGGGGAGTGGGCTCTGGCCATTTTTTGAGTTTGTAAAGGATATAGAGCGCAGCCAGCATTTTATATCCATTTGGGGTGATTTGAAAGGGGCCAACTCCAAAATAATTTGCCACCCCCTGAAAGAATGAGTGAAGAGGCAAGGTGGCGCCTGCCTCAATGTGAAACCGCAACCAGGCGCTGTAGGCCTCGTCTGGAAGGTTGGCCCTCTGGTCAATAGATGGTCTGACCAGGGTCACCCCTGTCAGTTTATATTTGTTTAGGTAGTTGGCGATCATCTGCATCGTCACTCTACTCTGGGGAACAACATGCCACCCGACATCCGGCTGAGCATCGTGTTGAGGACGGGCATGCCTTAGTACATTGGCATCAGGAGCATATTCACCTCGACCACTAGTCGAGGGGGCATCAGCAGTAGGCTGGCCTGAGGAGTTAGGGGTTTTCCTTTTTTGAGCTTTTGTTTTTGTTCGAGCCATTCTCTGGGTTGGGACTGGAGAAGGGTTTGGGCTAGGGCGAGAAAAAGGGATATCCGGTATTAGAGTAGATGGGTTTTCTTCACCTTCAAGCAGTTGAGCCAGGAGGTCGTCTTCAATGGGTCTTTCTCCTCCCCAAGGGTCTTGCATATGAACTGCAAACAGACAAAGGAGGAGATAAGACACATAGCCTACGGAGTTACGTGGGAGATTGGGATAACGTTGCTCGCATCTATTGACCAGCAGCATCCTACCCATACACTAAGTTTGGTGCTAACATTTTGAAAAATGGATCAAAAAGGGAATAAAATGTTTTCTGAAAGGGAACCTTTTCAACTCCTAAAGGGCGGGAAAAAACTCAGTTTTTTCAACTAGCTTAAAGATTGAATTTTTACGTCGATCTTACGCCCTAAACCTATGATCCTTACTATCGAACTAGCTCATAACTTATATAAAGCAGAAATACACTCTCTTATCAAGGATCATATGGTTTATACGAAAATCCTCATGATTTCTACTCAAGAACGCAGGAAATCACAGAGCACAGTAAACAACATGCATGAAATAATGAATAGTTTAAAGGATGAAGTGATTACTTGGGCAAAGTTGGAGATTCGGAAATATAGAGATTTCGAGTTGGAAAGGCCTTCGGCGGGACGTCTGAATGGTGTCAAAATTCTGGGCTCTAGGGCAGAGTTCTTGAAGTTTTTGACTGGAATGGTGAGTAAAAAATTGTAAGAAAAATAAAGAGGTTACTTATAGAGGCTGAGGTATGGCAAAAAGTAGCAATCATGACTTTCCCATTTTCGAAACATGGGGGAGTGTATAAGCCATCGAATTGATTTCTTGAAAACCAAAATGGCTTGATTGGACATAATTATGTCACGGTTTTAAAAAACGCACGAGGATTCTGACAGATTTCGTGGGGCATATGAACGGTTGTTTCCCTAAAAGTTTCTTTATTGCTGGTCGCATTAAACAAACTTGAGGGGAAAATGTTATCCAAAAAACAGGCATGGATGACATGGCAGACATTTAATACACGTGGCTGACATCTGGCAGAATTCTTGTTCGACCATCGACCAGAAAGATATCTATGACGCTACGCTCAATCTTTATATACGACCAGACTGGTCGTATACTCGCTATATACGAAGAAAATCTTATGCAGTTATAATCATATTCGAAATTATCTCCCAGGATTTCCTGAGTATCTGATTATTTAGGAAAGAATATGTGTAACAAATTAATGTAATATTCCTTGAGCCTATAAATAGAGAAAGATAGCTCAAGGAAGGAGACTTTTGGCTTTCTAATTATCTGAGATTAGAGTTTTACAAGTGTATTAGAGCTATCACATTCGATATATTATTTTGTTCTTCAGAGGTTTGTGAAACTCATTGAACCTTAGTTCTTTGATCACTCCCTTGAATCTTATATCAATAACAGTTCAAGTGGACGTAGGTTATTACTAGATTCTGGGGCCGAACCACTATAAATTCCTGTGTGTTTTATTGTTTTTGTCATCATTCTCATTTCAACATATCTGTCCACATCAAGCATTTCTGACTCCGTGTCAGTTGACCAAAATCAGGGTCAACACAAGGCATGGTGGTGGACCGAAGACTTGGCACGAGAGAAGGATATGGTTATTATGTGAAACACTTAAATGTCGTTTGGTATGAGGAGTTCACAGTTTTCATATAATTGGGAAAGTTGAAGATAGTAATATGATAGTTTGGAAACTTACATTATTGTGTTTGATTGTGTATAATAATGTGACAATTTTTCATATTTTCATAAAATTAATATAGTTGTTAGGTGAAGCACTTGGGTGTTAGGTGCAACACTAAGGTAACGACAATGGGTGATGTCGAGCATCTCTTTTGGTGGTAATATGGGTACTATGTCGTCGACCTTTATTGTGAGATTTGGGTTTGAATTATAGACTTTGTTTCATTTCTTTTGTTTAAGATTTGAGTTTGATGTATAAGATTTTATTATTGTTGGGTTTAATTTATGTAATTTGACTATTTGCTTGTTAAGAATAAAGTTGGTCGACAACTGAGATTGGGTTTTTGATAGATTTGAATATTTTTTTTTATTGTAAGATTATATATTTGTATTGTTATGAGAATATGAGATTAAATGTTAGTGGTGTTATTATGAGTATTGCTCATAAAATTTTATGCGGCCATATAAGAGTTATGCTTGTTAGTTTTGGTCGCGATTTCACAATTAGAATAGGGGAATAAGAATTTGTGAGGACTCAAATAGAGAGTAAACCGAAGGCAAATCTATGAGGAGAGCATGGCAAAAGGTAACACAAGGATATGTGTTCGCATATCATCACCAAGGGTCACAAAATATGAAAAAGTTCCTAACAAGTACGAAATTTTACATGCAATAGTATGACCACATATTGGAAAAAGGTAGTCACCAAAGGGTACAATGTCAAACTATGTACCCTTGACCACCCCGATCTAGCAATAGTGTCCTAACTGCACCCACGCTAATTCCTTTTCCTTATTTTGAAAAGTAGGTAAGTGTAAAAATGGGAAACATATCCCCTATAAATAGGAAAGGAACACCCCCATGAACAGGGTTAGAAAGTTAGTACTAATATAAAAGTGATATAGAGACAAAAGTTATTTTTTCTTATTCTTTTTCTTCGTCAAAAAATCATTGATACATCTGTAGAATAAACTATGAGTGTTTAGACTAATTTTGCATTCCAATCGAATTATTGAGAAATTATATAGTTAACAAAGAATCAGTGTTAATATTTTGGCGTCATTTATGGGAATGCTTTCTTACAAAAAAAAAGTTTCACAATAAAAAATGAGTAATGGTGACGAAGTTCGCCCATTGGAAAAAAGGTAGATGTAAGGGTTAATACTAGTTAGCCTAGGGCTATCATGAAAGAGCCGACACCCCACCATCTAGGAAGGTTGTAATGGAACCATGTCCCACTCAAGCTCCACCTAGTGTGCAATGTGTATCTCTCTATGACATTGGGAGGCCATACTCCCATCTTGGGTTTGCTCACGTTCCACAAGAAGAAGGTTCTTTCTCTCAGTACAAGAATATATTGGCTGGGTCAGCTCAGTTCTTGTGCTTAAACCTGCTCCATTTATGGGTACATGCTAGAGCAAATCCCCCAGCTTGTGTACGTTTCCTTTAGTATCACTTGCATCCTCCTTAACATCTTGGTTTTAATGAGAGCTTGTCGCAGTTAGGCATCGGTACAAGAGAACATTGGCTTAAAGAAAGTGGGTAACATTGTTTTCTGCCATAGGCTCTTTCCCAGGCCACTAGGAGGATTACAGAATGTTAGGCACAGTGATAGCCACTAGTGAGGTTGAACGTGGAGCAAGATTAATCATGGGTGAGATTGAGCTTTTAGGTTTATGTGGAGGCATGGCTATGTTGTGAGAAAAACAATAACAATGCTTACACCATGCAATGAAAGCACCAAAATGTTGACTTAAAAATTCATCAACGAAAATTTAGAGAGGACTGTATTTAAGGTTTATGAAGAATGAAGGAGAGACGATAGAGGGGCACCAGAGATACAATGGTTATTTGACCTCAAAAAGCTAGCCCACATCCATTAGTGAGTTTTTTTTTTGTTTTTCAATTATGATTTTAGCAACGTTTTGGCATGTGAAATCAGTCTTATACTGGGTGGCCAGAGTAATTAACTCTCATCAAATCAATGATCATGTATCCTGATTAGTTACAACAAATATTAAAATTTGGGCAACCATATATCCTATAATTTAAATATCTTTCACTTAAACTTCTTATTTTAATGGTTGACTAATCAATATAAATTAAGCCAACTAAGACTGATTGATTCAACTCTGTATTATGATTCCCCATCTCTCAAACTCTATATGCTCAAAGTAACGCATGAGCTCGAATTCTCATCCTTCTTTGTACTTTGAGCACACTTAAGATGCCCACTACGGTCCTGAGTGGGTGGATTTTAGTCTTGCACTTAAACCCGAGCACCTTATCTCTATGAACTATTCTTCTATCTTTTCCTTGTTAGGAATGGTGCCCTTTAAAGCATATGTATTGAACAATGTTTTATGAAATAAATAATTGAGATGAATTTTTGCATATATTAATTGTTTATTATTATTTCAATATCAAAAAATTCTCAAATTCGTTATTGTGACTACAATCCTGTATTGGTACGAGAGGATTAAGATTGTAGGGAACATATTTAAATGGTTCACAGTAAAACAAAGTTATATGAAATCTTTGGATTAAATATTGTTAGTACGGTTCACTAGTATTATGAGTACATATAATCTAGATCCGGATTACTGATGTAGTAGGACATCTTAGTGGATGTACTTTGTATAATGTGATTATATAGAACTGGACCCTATATGTTATTAATACTTAGTTAAATATCATTTTGTTTTATTAGTATTAATTAAACATATCAATAAGATGATCAAATACAAATTGATCTCAATCCTGAAGTTACTATTAACTCCTTGTTGACACGGTTTTTCGCCAATAGTAGATTTAGAAGTCTAATAAGGATATTAGTGCTTATTTGTAAACCCTAATGAAATTATAAGAACCCTTTAATACACACAACTGTAAGGTGGTTACGTGGTTAAAATCCACCTAGTCCACGAGACAATATTATTTCTTTTCTCTCACAATTTATGCAGAGTTTCAGTAATACAAAAAGGTCGTCCCTTTGAATCTTTCAATTCTTTATTTTCCAGTGAGATTTTTTTTTACTTCAGAGAACATTCTTTGTTCAATATCGCTTAGGCTATGTCTGAGTTTAAGTAGGGTTTGGTTTAGGCTAAATGAACGAGACTAGGCTTGTTTAAAAATAAGGTATTCATAAATCTGGGCAAATTTTATGGGTTTTACAAAGAAAATGTTACTGGTAAATCGGTTAGAATGCCTGTTTGGTTGTAGAAGCCAAGAGGGTTTTAGGTTTGGTTCTAGGTAGCTTAAGGGTCACGATTCCTTAAGCGTTTTTGCATTAAAACACTTTCAAAAGAAAAGTAGTGGGTTTGACAAATCCGACACACGAATCTCGAAGTATTAGGGAATTTCACAAATTCAAAGCGCGTGGCCTAGGACCACGCGTGGAACCATGCGCTGACGCTAGGACACATATTTAGCTCGTGTTAATTTTAAATCACCAAAAGTAAACCACTTAAAACCTCAGATCACCATACCTTTTATCGTTGTAGCTAGTAATTGTCTTAGGTCGCCACTAATAGGTCGCTTTGTCATCAGGCGAGCAAGATCATGACCCTCCCAAAGAAAAACACCGCAAGCTCCTATGCTCATAGCAAGGATAAGGGCAAGCAGATTGCGTCTAACTCTCCAATTCCACACTTTGACCCTATGGTGGAGAGGGAACTTGTCATTGACCCCAACGCTTTCTTCGAGGCCGAGCACATTGTGTCACGAATAACGACACAGGGGAAAGTTAACAAGATTCTGCTAAGCCATGAGATTGAGATGGGAGTTAATAGCCTCCTTGCCCGACCTCCGTTGGAAGGAGAGCGGAGCTGCGCCCCTCTCCAAGATGACTATGGGGATTGGAGTGATGAGCACCTAAAGGCAGGTGCATTCCACCCATTGGACCAGTATTTCGTAGATTTTCTGAACTATGACAAACTGGCTCCGTTCCAGCTCCTGCCAAACTCATATAAACTTTTGGCGGGGTTAAAATATCAGTTTTTGAGGCATGAGTGGGAGGTACCCACTCCGACAGATATTATGTATTTTTTCGGCCTCAAGGCCAATCCTGACCAGAAGGGACGAGTTGACAGCTTTTACTACCTCACTCGCTTTTCCAACTTAGCATCTGTCATCGACCTCCCCAGCCACCCAAATGACTATATAGATATGTTCTTTATGTCAAATGGGTTCAAGAACTACGAGCACCGATACTTCAACCACCCTAATAAGTCTTCTATCTTTATGAATTCAACACGTGAACTTTCTTATCACTTTCACACTTTTTTTTTGTTTAAGTATTCTAACTGAGTTCATTCCTTGTGCAACTATATTCACGAGGACAGGGCGGTCTGAGACCCTTGGGGGTCAATACGAGGCTTTGTCTAGTCTTCCTCCGAAGGAACAAGACTTCCATTAGGTTGTGAACGATGCCACCATGGTGGCCTGCAACTTGATCAGCAAGGGTCAGACACTGGCTCTCAGGACCCGAGGTCCTCTTCATGTTATCCCCGAGCTCCCCCCTACTCAAGAAGTCTTTCCAGCCATTGAAGACATCGAGGAGGAATAAGACGTGGTCCCGCGTGTGCAAAAAAGGCGAGCTCCTGAAGATAATAAAGGTCCTCATACCTGGTCGTATCCAGGGGTTTTAATAGGCTTAATAGCTTTGTACCTATTGGGAATCATGCTTCGGACCTAGTTGTATTCAGGGGTTTTAATGGGCTTAATAGCTTTGTACCTGTTAGGAATCAGGCCTCGGACCTGGTTGTATCCAGGGGTTTTATTTTGAGATTTCCCAAACTTAGTTCATGTCCAAAATTTTGAAAATCCAAGCTTTAAAAAGCCGTTGAATAATCAATTTTTCCAAACTCTAAGTTTCCATTTTCATCCGAACGAGCTAAAGTCTTTTAAAAGCTTTCTTTGGTTATGTGCCCCCAAGCAACCATAACTTATAAGTGTTCTAGGGTGCTTTTACAAAGTGAGCTCGTGGTAACAAAATGATAAAATTGATTACTTAATAATCCAACTGTTATTAAACTGAAATGGCTTTTATAAACAAGCCTTACATAAACGGTAAGTCTGAAAACATTAAAGACAACAAAATTATTGATAATACTTTTTGAGGTGTAGGGCATTCCAAGTCCTCGGGACTATTTGTCCACTTAGCCGGGCTAGCTTGAAAGTCCCTTCACACAGGATCTCCACGATATGATATGATCCTTCCCAATTCGGTCGTAACACACCATCCTTGGGATCTTAACTTGCTAAAAAGACCCTTCGGAGAACCAGATCGCCTAATCCGAGTCTGTGTCCTTTAACCTTCGAATTGAAATAAAGAGTGATTTTCTGTTTATAATGGGCGAGCTGTAATTGTGATGCCTCTCATTTTTCTTCGATTAGATCAAGGGATGCACTAAGTAGCTCGTGGTTATGATCCTGATCAAAGGTCTGTTGTCTGTGGGTCATTACAAGCGCCTTAATTGGGAGGATAGCCTCATTTCCAAACATTAGAGAAAAAGGGGTATGTCTCGTGGAAGTTCGATGTGAGGTCCGGTAAGCCCAGAGTACCTGTGGGAGCTGCTCAGGCCATAATCCCTTGGCTTCATCTAATCATTTCTTCAAGCTTGCCTTCAGGTTCTTGTTTAAGGCCTCGACCTTCCCATTGGCTTGTGGGTATGCTACCGACGAGAAACTCTTGGTTGTGCCATATTTTTAACAAAAGCATGTGAAGAGATTGCTATCGAATTGAGTTTTGTTGTTAGACACAATCTTTTTTGGGAGCCCAAATCGACATATTATATTTTTTACAACAAAATTCAAGACCCTCTTCAAGGTGATGGTTGCCAAAGGTTCAACCTCTACCCACTTCGTGAAGTAATCGATGGCGACAACAACATAACGAACTCCTCCTTTTCCTGTCAGCTAAGAACTAATTAAGTCAATTCCCTATACTGCAAATGACCAAGGGGATGAGATCATGGTTAGCTCAACGGGAGTAGCTTGGGAAACTATGGCAAAGCGTTGGCATTTGTCATACTTCTGCACATATGAGATCGAGTCCTTTGTCGGCGTGGGCCAAAAATAGTCTTGTTTCAGTACCTTTAGAGCTAGGTTTTGCCCCCCAGCATGGTCTTCGCAGAAGCCTTTGTGTATTTCTCACAAAATAGTCTGTGCTTCCTCGGGCATAATACATCGCAGGAGGGGTAGCGAATGCCCTTGTCGATATAGAATCCCTTTAACCATAACATATCGCAGAGCTTGATACAACAACTTTATCGCGTCCTTTCGATAGTCAGGTAGCTTTCCAGTTGTGAGGTACTCCACAATGGGGGTCATCCATGTCAATTTTATGTCAATCATTCCGACCTCAACCATTTCTGCTGTTATACTCGGGCTTTCCAAGAATTCCACCGGGACTACATTCAGTGTATCCGCCTCTCTGGTGGTATCAAGTCGAGCCAGGGCATCAACATTGGAATTCTGCTCGCGGGATACTTGTTCAACGGAGCTGAACTCTAACTCAGACAATTCAAACTTAACCTTGGCTAAGTAGGCTGCCATTTTGATACCGCGAGCTTGATATTCCCCCAATATCTGATTGACTACAAGCTGAGAATCTCTATAACATTGGATGGCTTTTGCCTTTAGCTCTTTTGCCACCCTTAACCCTGCCAATAAGGCTTCATATTCAACTTCGTTGTTGGATGCTTCGAATCTGAACCTAAGAGCTGTATGGAAACGATGCCCTTCAGGTGAGATTAAGATTATCCCAGCTCCCAATCCATTTTCATTAGACGATCCATCAACGAAGATTCCATAGGTCCTGCACCAGTTCCCTTATCAGCTCGTCCTGAAAACTTGTACACTCAGACACAAAATCAGGAAGAGCTTGGCTTTTGATTACTGTCCATGGCATATATAATATCTCAAACTGGCTGAGTTTGATAGCCCATTTTAATAGACATCCTGGCGTTTCAGGTTTTTGCAAAACTTGCCTTAAAGTTTGGTCGGTTAAGATGTGGATTCAATGGGACTGGAAATACAGTCTGAGCTTCCTTGAAGCCAAGATAAGACAGAATGCGAGCTTTTCTATCAATGGGTACCGGGACTCTGCTCTGAGAAGTCTTTTACTTACATAATATACAATTTTCTGCGCCCGATCTTCTTCTCGAACTAACACAACACTAACCGTATTTTCCGTCACGGCTAGATATAGAAATATACATTCCCTAGACACCGATTTTGATAGTACGGGGGGTTCAGCCAAATGCACTTTCAGGTCACGAAGTGCCTGTTCGCATTCTTCGGTCCATTCAAACTTCTTGTTCCCTCTGAGCAAGTGGTAAAATGGGAGACACTTGTCAGTGGATTTTGAAACGAAGTAGGTTAAGGCCGCCACCTTTATAGTTAAACTTTGTACTTCCTTTTGCGACCTGGACGAAGGCATTTCCAACAACGACTTGATTTTCTCTGGATTTGCCTCTATCCCCCTCGTGTTAACTATAAACCCTAGAAACTTTCCTGACGAACTCCAAAAGTGCACTTTTGGGGATTCAACTTCATGTCATACTTCCTTAGTATGCCAAAATATTCTTCAAGATCGATTACATGGTTACTGGCAGCCTTTGATTTAACGAGCATATTGTCGACATACACTTCCATGTTTCTCCTGATCTGGTTAGCGAACATTTTGTTGACTAACCGTTGGTATATAGCACTGACATTCTTCATCCCGAATGGCATAACTCTGTAACAATATACATTATACTCAGTCATGAAGCTGGTATGCTCTTGGTCTACAAGGTTCATCGCGATCTGGTTATATCCAAAATACGGGTCCATGAAAGACATGAGTTCGTGACCGGCTATGGTGTCTACCAACTGATCAATTCTTGGTAATGGGAAATAGTCCTTAGGACAAGCTTTGTTGAGATCGGAGTAATCGATGTAAGTTCTCCACTTCCCATTTGGATTTGGGACCAACACGGGGTTAGCAACCTAGATTGGGTATTTTGTTCCCCGATAAATCCGCATTTAAGTAGGTGAGCTACTTCTTCTTCTAATGCTTCAGATCGTACTATCCCCAAAAGCCTTCATTTTATGGACTTTGCAGGCACATTCTTGTCCAAGTTCAAAGTATGCATTATTATACTTGGACTGATTCCCACCATATCCTCATGCGACCAGGCGAAGACGTCCAAGTTCTTCCTTAGGAATTCGACCAGCTCCTTCTTCCTTTCAACTTCAAGATTTTTCCAAACTTTGACAGCTCTTGAAGGTGTTTCTAGGTCGATATTTATTTCCTCAAGCTCCTCCACTGCTTTGAGCTCAGATTTATCTTTGCCTACTCATGGATCAATGTCATACAGTTGGGCGACCTCATTGTCTCCTTCTTGAGTTTCTTCCATCCCATGGGTAACTTCCATTACCTGGAACTCCTCACCTCCTTTGTTTATGACCATTGCCTGCTGCTTGGGTTGTGACTTTCCCTTCATAGCTATGCTGTAGCATTCTTGGGCAGCAAGCTGGTCTCCACGTATTGTGCATATACCTGAAGTTGAGGGAAACTTCACTGCCAGGTGTCGAATTGAGGTGATGGCCTAAAAAACCATCAGCGCGTTATACGCAGCCGGAAAATCGATTACCACGAACTCAAGTATTTTTGTAACAGTTTGTGTATCATCTCCTAGCGTAACCACCAGTCTGATTGTCCCTATGGCTGCCATCCCCTCACTTGAAAATCCTTATAGCATCATAGAGGTTGCTTTTAAATCGGTCATGGACAATCCCATTTTTTCTAGGGTGGACCTGAAAAGCACATTTATTGAGCTTCCATTGTCTACCAGTATCCTTCACACCCTTTGATTAGCGAGCTGCACGGTTACCACCAGCAGGTCATTATGCGGGAATTGAACGTGGCTATCATCCTCCTCTGTGAAAATGATTGGTCGTTTTTCCAACCGCTGTTTTTTTGATAACCGCTACTCCGGGATAAATTCAAGACTGTTATGAATTTTTAGCTAATTTATATACCTCTTCTGGGCTCTGTTGCTCGTGCCTGCCAAATGAGGTCCTCCAGAAATAGTAGTTATTATCTCCTCGTACTATTGGGGCAGGGTCGACTTGATTCATCTGATCCATCTGAGCCCTCAGTTGACCTGCCGGCACTTCTGGAGCTAGATGAGAATTTTTCCCAGCAGTCTGATTAGGAGCAACTTGATTTTGGGCGTATTGGGCTAACAGTGTAGCCCGAATGAGAGTCTCAATTGCATCCTTCAACTGTTGTCAATCATCATTATTATGACCGATGTCATTGTGGTATCGGGAGAAATTTGAGGGATCTTTCTTCGCCCTCTGATGCCTTAAAGGTTCTGGCTTCTTCCACAGAAGGCGATTAGAATTTTCCAAGAAGATATGTTCCCTTGTATCCGTTAGGTCAATGTAGGTGGCATAAACAGGCTTGAAATTTTCCCTGGGCTTGTTCTTCTTCGTTCTGTTCTGGTCACCCTCACCATTCCCTTTTCTCTTGTTGTTCCCTGCTTGGTTATTCTGGGTAACAGGTTGAGCCGTAGCTGCAACACCTGTCACCACTCTAGCGGGCTAAATATGGGCCTAGTTGGTTTCTGCGATAGCAGATCATGCCTCTTTTAAGTTTATCCACTCCTGAGCTCGAACCAAGAACTCATCTACACTCTTAACTCCTTTTTGCTGGAGTTCTTGCCATAGATTGCCTCCCACCAGTATTTTGGTTCTCATCACCATAAGGTTAGAGTTATCATCAGCGTCTTTAGCTCGCGCTGCGACGTTGGTGAATCTACTCAGATATGCTTGCAAATATTTACCAGGTTGTTGTTTTACGTGGGCCAATGAGTCATCCTCCACGCGAGCTGCCTTTGAAGCCCGAAACACTTTCTTGAACTTAGAAGACAACTTCTTCCAGGAACTTATCAAATGTTTCTTGTATTTCTTGAACCACTCTCTAGCAGGCCTGATCAGAGTCGTGGGGAACAGAATACACCTTAGGTCGAATCCAACATTGTGGGCCATCATTAATGTATTGAACATCCCGAGGTGGTTGGATGGATTTGTGTTTCCATCAAATGATGGCATGTTTGGCATCCTGAAGCCAATAGGATATGTAACTGCTGCAATGTTTGGGGCAAAAGGTTCGAGCTCCTTATTGGAGTCACAATCATTAATCCCCTTTCAAGATAAAAGCTTCTTCATCTGCCCCTCCATCAAGGCCAGTCGCTCAAGGGTTAAGTCTTTGGTCTCTAGGTTAGCTGAGGGCTGTTCACCATCTCCCATCCTATTGTACGTGTTTGATGGGTTGTTGTCCCTCCAACTTCAAGCTTGGTTAGGTGGGACATTCCCATTGTCGCGTATGATAGACGGACCTCCCTCATGTCGAGTATAACTCATATCATCATTGCAAGCTAGATACCTTCTTTGCGAGTTCAGATGATTGCGCAGGCCAGGCTGTGGATCGTATCGAGGACTTTTTCGCTGAGCTAAGGTGATTTCTCAGGTCGCTCTCAGACCTGCCTCCATGCTGGCTCCCCATCCAGTAACTTCCATTTGCAAAACTTACAGCCCGTGGCTGAGATCGAGGACCTGGATTCTCAGCATGTGCCCGTGGAGTGTAGGTATCTACTGACGGGGGAGGATTCCTCCTACTATTTTCATGACTTGGAGCATCTCGTTGTGGGCGCGGTGGTGTAGGATGTCTAACCGGTGATGGCGGATGCCTTATTGGTGAGGCTATCCTTATTCCATCAGAACAAACTAAATTTACCCACCTTGGCTCTACCCCAATGTCACGAGTTCTTTGTGCCTGGGGTTTTGCTCACGACACAGTTGGATTTGCTGGGGTGTTTTGTCTCCGTGAGCTTGTCACAGCTTGCCCTGGCGGGTTGTTGTGAGCTGTAACGTCCCAAATTACCTAATAAGGTTTAGGGCCTTGATTAGAGGGCCAGGATGACAATGGAATTATATGCTTATATGATATATTTGTGTATGATTATGTGATTATGTGAGTTATATGGTAATATAACTAGTTATGCATGTTTATGAGTACTAAATGTGCATGTGGGCCTGTTTCTTATTAGTAGGGAAATTTTCGGACATAATTGTATATCTGTGCATATATGCGATATATGTGAGAGACCACATTATTACGTGGGTTTATTTGGGTTATTCGGCACGAGACGATCCTAGGTAGCAAGTTAGCGGGAAAGTCACAACGGGACCCAATACCCGACTCGGGGTGAGTCAATGGGTATTTTAGGTATTTAGCACAGTATTAGGTTATTAGGAAGCTGGAATGAATAATTAAGGATATATTTGGAGTTAGTGAGATTATGATGGAATACTGGGGATTTTGACCATTTTTCCCTTGGGGACGTTTTTGGTACCCCGAGCCTCGGGCTTAGCTTAAGATTACTTAAGCCTTAAGGAAATAAACAAAACACTCAACTTCCTCCCTCACCCAACCGACTCCCTCTCTCTCTCATACTCTTTCAACTTTCCTATGTAAGTTCTTGAGGAATTAAGGAGATTTTGGTTGGAAACCAAGGAAGTGAAGACTCGGGTTAGGATTCGGGATTCTTGTGGCTAGGAGATCACCATTCACAGTTGAGGTAAGCTTTAAACTTTGTTTTTCATTGATTTCTGTTAAGAGTTTTTGGTGTTCTTGAGCTTGTAGCTCAAGGGTTGGATTATTGAGTTTTGATGGGGTTTTCATCAAGTTTTAGGTTGGGTTTTGTTGTTGGGAAGATGTTAAATCTGTTATGAGGATTGAATTGTGATTTTAGGGTGGATTTGGGGTGGTTTTTATTGAGTTTGGCTGGAGAAAAATGGAGAAATTATGGGTTCGCAGGGTCAGGTCCCGACCTTGTTCTTGTGGCACCGCGACCCAACTGAACCTAGGGCCCTTGGGGGGCTTCTGTCTAGAAGGCATGCCACGACCCTCTAGGGCAGGTCGCAACCCATGTCCCATTCCCAGGAAGAAGGGGGCCTCTGACTTGAGGGGTGTGGCGCAACCCTCAAGGGTAGGTCGCGGCCCACCAGGGCTATTTTGGTCACCATGGGTTTTTAATGACGGGAATTTATTTCTAAGGGCTCGGGATCGATTCTTCTACCCGATTTAGTAGAATTTGAGGTCCCAGAGGCTACGACTCGGTCCGAAAACCTTTATTTGCTCGTTATTGACGGAATCCTATATTATGGGTATGACTGGGTTATTGCTAGGGGCTCAGAACCAGGATCGTGCTCGAGGGTCGTTCTTATTTTATGCTATACTCGGACCTGAAGTAAGAAAATTTCTCCCAATACGTGATATATGTGTGATTAGGGCTTGACCCGATTTTTTATTATAATTATGAATAGGGCTCGGGCCCTTGAGAATGAACATGTTTAAGTTATCTTTTCGCTTGTTGGTTAAACATAAATATTTTGTACCTGATTAAGTGTTACATGACTGTTTGCATGGTTTTCATAGCTGGGGCTGGCCCTGTTAAGGAGAATGGTTATTACTATGTTTGCAATTACTTGATGATGTTATATGATTAATATGTATGCATACTTGTATTGTCTGAAGTATGCTTATCTATATCTGTTTTTGTATCTGTATCAAAATACCGGGTTCAGGGCTTGACTTATTAGTCAAGGACGACAATAGCGCGCTGCGAGCTAGTCGAAAGGCTTAGGCCCAAATCAACAACTTACTATTATGTTGGTCGACCCAATGGTCGTTGGAAAACAAAAGTGATTGGCTAGCTCTATGGCTAGTTACCCAGAGCTAAGGGCGAGAGCCCCAGGTGACTTTATGGTCGATAGCTAGGGCATAGGGCCCCGGGGTTGACTCTATGGTCAACTATTCAGGGCAGCGGCCCCGAATGGTCCAATGACCATTTATTGTTAATTGTATGCTTGCATGAGTAGGTTATTACTGCTGGGCATGCAAGATAAGTATCTTGAAATCTGTATTTTCTGTTCATGCACATGTTTAAGTTTTCTTGCTGAGCCTTGGCTCACGGGTGCTATGTGGTGTAGGTAAGGGAAAAGGAAAGCTTGACTAGCCATGAGTTAGAGAGATTTGGTGGCGGCGTGTACATATGCGCCTACTAGTCCACCACGAACGAGGATATCTCAGAGGAACTAGGGTTATAGCCCTAATTTTGTCGCTTAGGTCGGCTGATTATAACTTTTATGTATATGCACCCTTTTAAACATTTGTTTGTAATATTTTAGGATCCCATGTATGTATGAAACTTTTTAAATAAAATGTCAACAATTCCTTTGACCAAATTTTTTACCCTAACCCTTGACATTTAACCTTAGTTGCACGTTTATAACCAAATGACTTGATTAGCAAGTTTGACACAATTTAAAGTACACAGTGTAACAATCCTGGATTAGGAGGACATTATGTAATGACCCACTAATCTAGACTATTTGGATCATTAACGAAACTATACATAAAACTTACACTTTTACGAAAATACCATAATTTTATTGAGTAGCTTGTAAAATAAGAGTTACTTACAAATAAATAGAATACTAAGAAGGATATGGGATCCCGTTGTCTTTAAAAAAACAAAACATGATTTAAATAAAAGACATTACATAAGAAATGCGGAAAATACATGTAAAACCATAAAAAGACATAAAACAGTAACTACATCCTCGAATCGAATAACGCTCGGCCCCTTGACTCCATTCACCATCGATACACATCCTCTAAGCGTCACGAATCTTTCCGCCTCTAAAGCTTATTTCCTGCACATAAACAGAAAGGAATGAGCCTAATGCCCAGCAAGGAAAAATCTAACACATAGTCATACACATCAATTTCATAATTACGTAAAGACATATCATAACACATAATACACTTATTATAATGGCCATTATTACTTGGGGTCCCATAAACTAAACAAGCTTATGCCCATGGGATTAGTGGGGTCCTACCAACTAAATAGGCATATGCCCACAATCTTTTTGGGGTCTTGTTAGTCAAATGGGGCATAAGCCCAAGCCTACAACAAACACATTTATAACATATTCATAACATATCATAACATAACACATAAGATAACATAAACATAAACATATAGATTCTAGCCTATTTTTCTTACCAAAGTTACCGGGATATAATGGACTGAGTTGGGACTTTTGGAACACTCCTAAAACCATAATGAACAAGAGTGAGTCTAAAGAAGAAAGGAGATGAAATGAAAGGGATGGAAAAACTAAACCATTAAAAAATATGCTTACCACAACTTATGTGCTTAAGAACTTGGATTCCCTAACCAAAATAAGAATGAGGTTAGGAAACTGAGTAGAAGACTAAGAGAAGTGAAACATAACATAAATCAAATGAACTAGAGTTTCGGGTTTACCTCAAAGACTTGCAAGATCAATCTAACCACAACCGAAATACTAACGAATCTCACTTCCCAAAGTGTTTGATAAGCTTATGATGTTTAAGCTTATGATTTTCCCAAACCAGGTGTTTACACTCTCACACTCTCTTAGCACTAGCAGCTTCTGAACTTAGAGTAAAAGGTGAAGAAATGGCTGGGTACTAGGTCCTATTTATAGAGTTTGGAAAAGAAAATATCTTGATTTTACTTGAATAAAAATAATGGCTTTTTAGGTGAAAATCATTTGAATAATCGTTCAGCAGAGGCTGAAGACTCGTTCAAAAGATGTTGGACTGTTGAAGGAGTTTGAATGGCTGAAAGGAAATGAATTCAAAAGAGTTTGAATTTATGCTGAAGGAGGCGATATATCGCCCCCTGTAGGCGATATATCGCCTGGGCTAGTATGCCCGAGGCGACCGTGCATCGTCTCGTGTTTTCCGTATCTACGTGCTGCGATATATCGCCCCTTATAGCTGCGATATATCGGCACACGTTGAATAATTAAACACGAAATTACACATTTTTAGCTAAGTTTGAATGGAGTAAACAGCCTTGACTAAGCCCTCAACGTATTCAAAGCTGCTGACTGACCCTATAACATTCAAACTTTACTCCTTATTAAATTTAATCCTAAAAAATACTTAATCCTTAATCACCATTCATAACATGTGCTTAAAATCCTATTGGTTGATGTCTAAACCTTATAATATAATAAATATAATCCTTAATATCAGTCACATTAATCAAACCTTAGGTTATACTTAATATTCTTAAACTATAGGTTAAACTTAGAAAATCTATAAGTACTACTATGAGTGTCCAAATAATTCCCGGTCTGAACCAAAAATCCACAGTTACAAAGATAATACTAAACATACTATAATACTACTAAACAATTAGCTAAGCAAAGTTCTTGGACTCTACACATTACATGAGCATTCCTGGAAATTTGTGTGGAGGGCACGGAGCTGGGAGTCGCAGTTCTGACCGACCGACTGACATGCTGATGATGATTCCTGTGATGACCAGTGGGCTGAGCACTTCAGTGGTTTTGATTTGAAGGTACAAAACTCATAGTGGTGGTCTTGATAGAATGACTAGGTTTGGGCCGATTATTCCTGTGGGACTTATGAGACCCACTTTGCCTCTTTCTGACATTAACGTCAGTTGCTAGATGGGGTAACCGAGCCAGGACCTCCTCGATCTGTATGTTTGCCCTAGCGAGATGGCTCCTTAATTAGGCATTCTCCATCTCAAAGGCAGTTACATATCCCGGATTAGGATTTGGTGGGAGTGACGCCAAACTCCTAGCGTCATCTTGGCCCACCGGTTGTTTCCCAGGACGTTGCTGAACATCTGAGCCCTTTTTAGTGGGAACAGTGGTATGATGGGCCTCTTGCCCACTGGCTGCTCCATTTCATTGTCATGCATTGATCAAGTAAGCACCATGATGAATGTCAAATGAAACTTGTAAAGCACTAATTTCCTCTCAACGAAAGCAACTCCTTGTTGACTCTGTTTTTCGCCAACAATATATTTAGAAATATAATAAGGATATTAGTGCTTATTTATAAATCGTAATGAAATTATAAGAACCCTTTAATAGACACACAACTTTTACGTGGTTCAGTGGTTAAAATCCACCTATTCCACGAGACAATATTATTGCTTTTCTCTCACAATTTCTGCAGAGTTTCAGTAATACAGAAAGGTCTTCCCCTTCCCTGTCCATTATCCCTCATATTTAGAGTTGAATTTCTTAGTCATGTTTGCGTAACCGTGTGCATAAATATGGTATACATTTAATACAGATTATTCCCATTTATATTGGGATACAATTGCATAACAGAATAGAATATACTCCTGCTATCTCAGATCATAAATAATAAATATGCAATACAGCCTGGGTATTAATGAGAGTATAAAGAGCCTCCGAGTCTCTTGGGATCCTTCAGTATGCATTCTGACCAGGCTTCCATGAGCTGAATATATTCATCGAGCTGGTGATTAAAGATTATCTGAACCTTAGCTCGGATTAACTTCAGAGCTCCAAAAGGGGAATCTGGCCACTATATGTCTCGAACTGAACTATTATCCAAAGAGGCAGCCTAATAACCACCGAAATGTCGTAATGCCAAGTCCTAGCTCGAGCTGCTCACATCATTGTTCTACTTGGCTGCTTTTCCACATATTCATCTGCCAACTATACCCCGAGCTGAGTGACTAGACTCGTGCTAACTTTTAGGGTACAAAACTTTCTAAGGGAGTTGAATAATGGTTCCTTTAATGGTTAACTTTTGGAACTAAACGATTATTGAGCTCAAATTCATAAAATAATTTATGAATTAACCTTCACTAGTACAGTTAATGGTACTTAAGGAAACAAAAAATAATTAAAGAGGTAAAACAATGATCTTATCCCTGCTTTAATTATGAACCATTAATAGATGATTGAATTGTATGTAACGATTAAATCGATGAATGCTTTTTATCTTTAAAAAATACTCTTTAAATCAATGTCTATAATTGCAAGAGTGCATTATCATATTTTTAGTGGAATAATATTGAGATTAATAAATTAAGGTTATTATACTAAAGAGATTTAATTAATAATCTAAATTTATTGGAGCTTGAAATTATAGGTCCATAGGTCCCTGAGGTGGCTCTATCAACAATGTTCAAAGTAAGAGTTGAAACCGGGATTAATTAGTGGAATGACATATTTGGAAGAAATTTGTTTTTCATGGAAAATATGTAATTTAGATTAATTAATTAATTTTTAAAATTAATTAATCAAATAATTAATTATAATTTTTGAAATTAATAAATAATAAAAATAATTAATTTTGAATTAATTAGTTTTTCTTTATTTAAAAAATGTGAAATAAATCTGATAATTCAAATTGGATTTGAATTTGTTCATAAATTTATTTAGATAATTGAAATATTTATTTGATAAGGTTGGTTATTAGTTTTTAAATATTTTATCATTTTTGAATAAATATATTATTAAATAAATAAATAAAATGGTTAAGACATATGCCCTGAAAAGGACATGTGTCACATACCAGTCACAGCGTGTAACAGAGTCCCAAGACTCAGTTTGGCTTTTTTTGTTTATTTAATAATTAAAATTGTTTAATTTTAAAATTTTGAATTTTAAATTTAATTCAATTATAAAACAATTAAATAGAACAAAGTTTTCAAGAGACTTCCAAGAGACTCAAATTTTTCACAGAGAGAAAATATATCGTATCATTCCTCTAAGCTTGAAAACCAATCTCAAGACCTAATTCCAAAATCTCATGTGTTGAGTACATCTTGTGAAACACTTAAAATCCTACCATTACTCTACGTGCCCACACACGTCTTGAGGTGTAGAGAACATCTTGGAAGATCGTGGTCTGAGTTCCTACTGATTGCTTGGATTGGATGTTTGTTAATTAAATACTAAAAGATTGCAAGAACTCTTGATAAACTTAAGCTAATATGTTCTTCTTCTTCTTTGTTTTTGTTTTAATTAATGTATGTATATTAATGGATATGTTATTTAAAGTTTTTTTAAATAAATTTTTTGAAATCTCTTGGTCCCACCACCCTATGCATTTCAATGCGCACGTGGTAAACATGTTACCAACAATTGGTACTAGAGCGGTCATTAATCTCTGCATACATTAATTGTTGTGTGTGAATAATATTCATTCTTATGTTATTGTAATATGTGATGAATGGGTGGATATATGTATGTGTGATATATGTTTGTTCTTAAGAGTCGTTAATTATATGGTATTTTGGGATTAGCGATTATTCTTAATTTTTTTCTAGATCTACAAAATTTTAAGCCATATTTGGGGCATAGGATATTTTGTAATTTAATTTTCTGCAATTAAAAAATTATTTGCAAAACTTGTAATCCCTAGCCCTGATCCCATGTAAGCCCGAGCCCTCTCGACACCCAAGGTCGAGCCATTCCCCCTGGTGCCTCCAAACGACTTGCTCGACCTTGCTACACGTCCCAAGCGCCCCGACGTCCCTTGCCGCGCGTCCCAAGCGCCCCTGACACCCTTGCTACTCGTGCCCAGCCCCCCTTGCACCTTTATCTCACACCTAACCCCTCCTGCACACCTCTGCCTCGTAGTCAACCGCACTTTTGCCGTGGCTGGTGGTGCGCAGGCGGCTTTCGAGCCGCCTTTACCAAGTCGAGCCCTCCTATTGCAAATTTCCACCGCTTGGCTCCCCACCAGAGCCCTAGGATGGCTGGATGTTTCCTTGAATTTGGCCTAGTTAATTAGTCTTTTAAAATTCTAATTAAATTTTAAAATAAATTGCACAAATTCAAACTGGGCCTAAATAACCTATTGGGCTTTAATTAGCCAAGTTAAAATATTTATAAAAGATTGTTTGAAAATAATTGAAGTTATTTATAATTCAAAATTGGGCTTGATAGCATAAAATAAATGAAGGCCCAAAAGATGGAGATGGAGATTCTACATGAAGCCTTATTTTTTATTTTAATTTTATTTTGTAATTTATTGCAAGTGTTGTAATTTTTATAGAAATACCGAAAACACCCGGCTCACAATTATTTATTTATTTAAATGTTTGAATGTATTAAATTTGTTTAATAGCATTGTAACATGCCATACATATTACCCACACAATATTTAATTAAAACATGCATCTCATACGAGTAGCAACATGTTTTAATTATGAACATCCTATTTGATTATATGCTTTTATTTGGTGAATCATATGATAAGCCTAGTTTAATCTAGTACAAGATGGTGAATTGATTTTAAAGAATTAAATTCAAATCTATTTGATAATTAATTTTATTAGGACAAGTAGTATTCCTAATAATTAGAGCATTTATAGATTAAATAATTTAAGGGCCTATTTAGTAGTATTATTAAATTTTGTTTAATATTTAAATGCTTAATGAGATTAGTAATAATTAGAATATCATTTGGTAATTTAATTAATTAAAAAGCATAGGATGTTTTGAGAAAACACATATTCTAAAATAGTGAGTGGGAGAAGGAGATGTAACAATAACTTCTGTGGTCTCCATTATTACTTAACACCGAAGTTTTATGGAATGGGCCTTAAGGTGCCTTTGTTTGGGTCCCCCTAAGGAAGTTTTTTGACTGTGTTATTTTCAAGGTTAACTTCTTTTTTGTTTTTTTTTTTTTAAGAATGGGATTGAATGATGTAGTTCAAGTTTGACTGACCCTAAGGCAAACTCTTAAGTTAAGTCATTAATCTAAAATAATGGGTTACACTCACGAATGTTGGCTAGGCTTTCGAGCATACTAGTCAGTCTTGACCAAATAAGCGGTTGTTCATAAGCCAAAAGAGAAAATAGTTAATTTTAAGTTTTTACTTATGAATTTGAGAAGTGTCTCAAAATTAATTTTGAAATTAGTCTGACCTACCCTAAGGCTGGTCCATTAATTTTCAAATAATATAACGTGGTTTAGTAATAATTGTTTTTATGTGTGTTGACCATCGTTTTGGTAAACAACACTGAGTCAGTTTGAACGACAGTAAATAATTTAAAGAGTTGAATTCAAGTAAAATGAAACAAAGAATTTATAATGGTTTAACCCCAAGAGTTGGTAATACTTGAAATGGATTGGTTGGCCTAGTATGGTGCTACGATTGACTGTAAGATAAAGATAGTGGTGTTTAGGCTAGAAGGAGATGAGCCATTTATGTTTGTCAGAACGAAAACTGGCTGCGAATACTAATTATTTTCGGCATTGAAGGCTGGAAAGATGCTATAGAATGGATGCATGGGATTTTTAGCAAATGTCATAGACACTACAAGAGCAGTAGTGCAAGGACCAGAACAGGCAAAGATAGTATGAGATTATCTGGATATATTTCTAGAGGATTTACCAGGACTACCACCGCACTAGGAAATTGAGTTCACAATTGAATTGGCACCATAAACAATACCAATTTTGCAAGCACCCTATAGAATGGCACCGACGGAGCTTAAGGAGTTGAAGACTCAACTACAAGAATCGCTCGACATTGGGTTCATTAGGCCAAGCCATTCTCCATGGGGAGCGCCTATGCTGTTTGTAAAGAAGAAGGATGGATCAATGCGTATGTGAATTGATAATAAGGAGCTCAATAAGGTTACAATTAAGAACATGTACCCATTTCCAAGAATAGACGATCTTTTTGATCAACTTAAAGGAAAGGCATTATTCTCAAAGATAGACTTGAGGTCGGGATACCACCAATTGAGGATTAAGGAAAATGATATTCCAAAGACGACATTTCGTACGAGGTATGGGCACTACAAATTTTCGGTAATGTCCTTTGGACTTACCAATTCCCCGAAAATATTTATGGATCTTATGAATATGGTATTTAAAGATTATATGGATAAATTCATTATAGTGTTTATAGACGATATCCTTATCTATTCACGAACCGAGGAGGAGCATGAAGAACATTTAAGGTTGACTCTATAGAGATTGAGGGAGCATAAGTTGTACAGAAAATTAAAAAAGTATGAATTTTGGCTTTCTCAAGTGGCATTTTTAGGGCATATAGTAAGTAAGGATGGCATTAAGGTGGATCCGATAAAGATTGAAGTCATAAGAGTGGCCCAAACCGAAGAATGCTTCTAAAGTGAGGAGTTTTCTTGGACTAGCAGGATATTATAGAAAATTCGTGCAGGGATTTTCCAAGATCATCACACCATTAATGAAGTTGACAAGGAAGAACTTGAAGATTGTTTGGACAGAGGAATGCAAACGTAGTTTTCAGGAGCTGAAGGATTAGCTTATTATCGCACCTATTTTGAGTCTTCCAAAGAACGATGAGAGGTTCGTAGTATATTGTGATGCATCAAAACAAGGACTTGGATGTGTGTTGATGCAAGCTGGAAAGGTAATTGCGTATGTGTCAAGGCAGCTGAAGGAGTATGAGAAGCGTTACCAAACACATGATCTAGAGTTGGCAGCGGTAGTTTTTGCTCTTAAGATATGGAGACATTGTTTGTACGGGGAGAAATACGAGATTGACATGGATCATAAGAGTTTAAAATATTTCTCCATTCAAAGGGAGCTAAACATGAGACAACGATGATGGTTGGAATTAGTGAAGGACTACGACTGCGAAATTCTGTATCACCTAGGAAAGACGAACGTGGTAGCTGACGCCTTAAGTAGTAGAAGCCAAGGCCAAGTCTCGGTACTAAGAAATGTTTCAGAAAAACTAGTATAAGAGATAGATCAAGCAGGCATCGAGTTTATTATTGGTGGACTGGCTAATATAACCCTGCATTCAACTCTTTTGGAGAGGATTAAAGAAGGATAAGGTAAAGATCCATGATTAGTAAAGTATAGACAAGATATTCATAAGGGAAGTGCTAAGGATTTCACTATTAGTGAAGGTGGAACATTGAGGTACAAAGGACGAGTGTGTGTACCTGCGGACGCAGAGATTAGAAATGAATCCTTAATGAATCACATACAACCCCTTATTCGCTTCATCCAGGGACTACCAAGTTGTATCAAGATATGAAATTTTTATATTGGTGGCTTGGAATGAAGAAAGACGTGGTTGAGTATGTGGCCAAATGCCTTACATGTCAGCAAGTGAAGGTAGAGCATCATCAAAGACCAGCTGGGTTACTAAAACCATTGAGTATTCTTGAGTTGAAATGGGAGGACATTGCAATGGATTTTGTGGTAGGAATACCTAAGACAACAAAGCAGCATGACTCGATTTGGGTAGTGATTGATCGTTATACAAAGTCTGCACACTTTATACCTGTCAGAACGGTGTACATAGCGAAACAGTATGCAAAACTCTATGTTCAAGAAATAGTAGGACTACATGGGGCACCAAGGTTGATAGTTTCGGACAGGGATCCGAAATTCACTTGCAAGTTTTGGGAAAGTTTATAGAAGGTAATGGGCAAAGTTTAGTACTGTGTTTCATTCGCATACTGATGGTCAAACGAAGAGGACGTTTCATATTTTGGAAGACATACTACGGGCATGTGTTTTGGATTTCAGTGGGTTGTGGAGTAAGTACCTTCCACTAATAGAATTCTCTTATAACAATAGTTATCAGTCGGCGATTGGAGTAGCACCATACGAGATGTTCTATGGGCTAAAATGTAGGTCACTGGTACATTGGGATGAAATGGGAGAGAGTAAGTACCTAGGGCCTGAGGCAGTGCGAGAAGCTAATGAAGCCATCACAAAGATTAGGGCGCGTATGATTGCTTCTCAAGATCGACAGAAAAGCTATGTCATTCCCAAACATTGAGATGTTGAGTTTCAGGTGGGAGACTATATGTTCCTGCGAGTATCGCCAATGAAGGGAGTAAATAGATTTGGAAAGAAAGGAAAATTGAGTCCTATATATGTTGGACCATTTTAAATCTTGGATAGGATTGGGCAAGTGGTTTATAGGTTAGCCATGCCTCCGGCATTATCGGGAATCCACAACGTCTTTCACGTATCGATGTTGAGGAAATCTGTGTCAGACCCATCTCATATTTTGATTACGAGATGTTAAGTTTGCAAGAAGATTTGTCGTATGATGAACAATCGGTCAAGATTCTGGATAAGAAAGACAAAGTGTTAGGGAACAAGGCTATTACATTAGTCAAAGTTCTATGGAAAAATAGTGCAGTCGAAGAGGCTACTTGGGAGTTGGAGTTAGACATGCAAATTTAGTATCCATACTTGTTTATGTAATTTCGAGGAATAATTTCTTTTTAGGGGGGGGGGGGGGGGGGATAGTTGTAATATCTGTTCCTTTTAAAAAAGGGTATTTTCGTAATATGGTAACCATTGGGGGTATTTTTGTAATTTTATGTAAATACATGATTATGTGTCTATTTGACCATGTTTTGATTTGAAATATGATTATGTGAACAATTTTTGAAATTTTGTACTTTTATGAGAAACAACAATGATTCCTTCAAGTAGTAAGGGCATAAGTGTCACAAATTTGGTAGTTAAGGGCCATAGTGTAATTTAGAGGACTTTTGGGTCATAAGTTAATTAATAAAATTAAAAACTATTAGTTTTGTGTGAAATTACTAAAAGGAATTGATCCTAATTATGAAAGGGTTAGAATTATGGGCAAATTAGTCTTTTGGTTTTAGGGTTAGTATTTGCAGACTAAAATGAAAATTAGGTTAAGTCTATCGTATTATTGTCAGTCGCTGTATCAATCAAAGCAAAGTTTCTCTCAGAAGTTGAGGTCTAGAAGATTGGAGAACTAAGAGTTAACTAGAAGGTAAGACTTGATTACTCTATAGAATTAGGTTTTGATTATTAATTATTTTTGGGAATTTGATCTAGAAATCATGATTTAATTGTTAGCATTGCTTTTGGGATGTTTTGATTGTAATTTAATGATAGAAGCATGCTAGGGATTTGATCTTGGGTAATGATTTATGAATTATGGTGAATAGGTTTTCTAGAGGTTGAATATAAAGTTATGGTTCTTGAACCCTAACCATACATTTATGATAACCTTGAATGAATGCATGAATTGACGACAAATTATTGATTAAATATGATTGGGAATGTTATTTATCGATTTTGGAATTATTGTATATTGAAATCTGGGTTTGGTGATGTTTAAGTTTGAGTTTTTGGAGAAATTGGGGTTAAAATTGCATCTTATGATTTTTGAGAAATCGTCGAGCACGATCGCACCACCAGTCCAGAAAGCCGTAACTTTCTGTGAGCACGACCGCGCCTAACCCTAACGCGACCACGCTACTCACCCATAAAAGGATTTTTTGTTAGTTTTAAATTTTGATTTTAAATCATGTGTCTTTGATTAGAGGTTCGATGTAGAATGATTTTGGGACTTTTATGAGGATATTTTGAGTATGAATCAATATTAGGAAGGGGGTGGGTGCATTTTTTATATAGTTTTTGTTTGTTATGAAATTAAGATTGTGGCATTCTATGTTGCGACTAGGGCTCAGTAAGGAAACTTGAAGGGAACATAATTATTGTTGCTGCTTGGACCAGAGGTAAGAAGAGTGGGCACCTGCACGTAGGGTGTACGCTTGACATACTTAAGAATAAGTTGGTTTATATGTTATAAGTGTTATTATGCTTTGAGCTATGCATGATATAGGCGTTTATGGTATGTATATGTATGTGTATGTTGCATGTACTGCGTGACATGCTTATGGTATGGTAATTTGCATGTTTACGTTACGTTAATTGCATGCTTATGTTATGTTGAAATGCATGCTTATGTTATCGTGCTCAGTTGCACACTTGACCAGAATAATGTTGGTCTATGGCTGGAGTGATTTTGGTATGGTATGTTATGTTGATTATGTTTTGATATGATTAATCTCATTGTGAGTATGTTATGTTTTATTCATGTCTTGTTTTATGAATAGATAACGTTTATAAATAAGAATGTTTTGCTTATAAGTTGTCTTAGTCTGGGTTGGAAGGTCATCTTACTGGATGTTAGCTCACGGGTACTCTATGTTGCAGGTAAAGGTAAAGAGTTAACGGTGCAACAATGAGTTGTAGAACTTTAGTGGAGGGGTACATATTCAGAATTTAACGACCCTAGGGGTCGGGCCTACTTGGAATATGTTTTCATTTTAGTTTTCTTTTATTATTGATGAAAAATGTTTTGTTTAGTTTCAAAATGTTTTTAGTAAGAATAATTGAACTATTTTTTTTTTTTGTTTTTCAACCAAAGATGAGACTACGGAGTTACTTTAGCTTTCAAAGGGAGTTAGTTGCTGAATTATTAGTAAAGTTGATGCAATTTAATTTGAGACACATTTTATTATTTAAATAAATTATAAAAGTGCATGCACGTGACACTCTAAGATATTGGGGCGTTACAATGCTAATATGATTGCACCCTAAGTGGGCATCCATAAAAGTAAGGACTTCATGCTCTGTTGTAGCATCAACTAGCTGGTCTATCCTTGGCAAAGGGAAGCATACTTTTGGGCATGCTTTGTTTAAGTCTGTGAAATCAACATAGGTCCTCCATTTTCCATTTGGCTTCAATACTAGAATAGGGTATTCAACCCATTCATGGTAAAAAGTGTAACGTCCCAAATTCACTAAGAAAGCTTAGTGCCTCGATTAGTGTGCCGGGAGGGCATAAATGGATTTATATGTGAATTTAATTGAATATATGGGTGATTATGTGGCATATATGAGTTATATTGTGATATGAATACTTATGCATGTTTGTGTGTATTAAATATGCATGAGGGTCCATTTTCGTTAATAAGGGCATTTTTGTAATTTCGACCCATTGAGGGTATAATTGCAATTATTTGTGTTATGTGATTGAGACCACATTATTATATAGATATATTTGCGATATTTGGCACGAGGTGATCCTAGTGAGCGAGTTAGCGGAAAAGTCACAACGAGGTCAAATACCCGACTCGGGGTAAGCCTAGGGGTATTTTAGTTATCTAGTACGTTGTCGGGGTTGATCAGGTAATGGGAAGTTATTTGGTGATTATTTGGGTATGTCGGGGTAAATTGGGAATTTATAGTATTATTTGAGGTTTACTGAGAAATGTGGAAAATGGCGATTTTGCCCTTGGAGGCATTAAAGAACTAAGGTTAAAGCTAGGGGCATTTTGGTCTTTCCCCTAGCCTTTGACTGCCATAGTCATCTAGAGACTTTAGGAAACTTAGAAACAAGCAGAACACTCTCAGCTCAATCCACACTATCTCTCTCTCTCTCTCTCTCGTTTCTCTGTCTCTATCTTGAAGTGTTGGGGAGCTCTTGAATTTTTGAGGAGAATTGGCTCAGAAATCTAAGGAGCTTGGGGTTAGGATTGGTTTAAAGGCAGCTTAGGGTCAAAATTCACTGTGAGTTAAGAATTCCTACTCAGTTTTCTGGTGAAATTCTGTATTGGTTAAAGTTTTGGCTGAGTTTTAAGTGTTAGCATGGGTTTTAGTTTTTAGGACTTTAAGTTATAATTGATGTGTTTTAGAGATTATGGGATGTTATCTATTGTGTATCTGAATTGATGGAATAGTTTGGGTGGCCAATTTGGGGTGGAAACTTAGTTTGGAGGGGTTTTAGGAGAGATTGCGATTTCTGAAATAACTAATTTTTCTGGGTTCGTGGGTGTAATGCCCCGAATTTCCTAATAAGGGTTAAGACCTTGATTAGGAGGCCGGGAGGGCCATAATTGATTTATTATGATATTTAATGATTATATGCATGTTTATGTGAATTATATTATTATATGATGGTAAATGCATGCATATGGGTTCATTTTTAATTATAAGGGCATTTTGGTAATTTGGCCCGTTGAGGGTGTGATTGTGTATTTTCATGCATGTGGTTGAATTATAAATAATACCACATTATATGTGGATTGGTTCGAGCCATTCGGCATGAGACGATCATGGAATGCGAGTTTTCGGTCTAGTCATAGCGGGATTAAGTTCGGGGCTCGGAGTGAGTCTCAGGGTAATTTGGTGATTAGAACGTTGCCGGGAATTAGAGGGTAACGGGATATGATTATTGGTGTTTGAGAATATTGAGAATAACGAGAATTGGAGGGTGCTAATTTTAATTAACGAGATAGGCGGGAAAGGACGATTTTACCCTTGGGAGTCTTTAGAAGCCTTTATTTGACCTAGGGGCAAAATGGTCTTTTCACCCCTAAGATATATATCAGCCCTTGAGTTTAGAAGGCTATGGAATTGTTGAAAACAGAGCATCCTCATCTTCATTTCTTCTCTCCTTCCCGTACACCATTTCTCCTCCTTCTTCCTTTCATTTTTTGAGAGCCATCTTGAGGTAACAAGTTAGGAGATCAAAGGTGGGGCTTAGGACTTTGGTTCAATCATTGAAGGGGATCTAAATCAAGCTTAAGGTAAGAATTCATCCTTGAATATAGGCTATACTCTGTTTTTCCTTATGGTTTTTCAGTTGAGAATTTGAGGTGTTAGTGGTGGGGATTAATGGAAGTTCTTGAGTTTGGTTGCTTGGGTTTTGATGAGGGTGTGATGTAGGTGAGGATTGGGGGTTGAATTTGATGTTTTGATAATGTTTGGGATTGGTTTGGAGGTTTGTTTTTCAAGGGAAATCGCAGGGGAGAAGACCAGAAAAGTTTCTGGTCTGATGATGGCGCCCCAGCGCTAGGCAGGGCAGATTCTGGGGTTCTCTGACTTTGGGGCAACGCCCCAGTGCTAGTGTATTTTCTAGCAAGCTTATTTTAGGGCTCGGGAGGACTTTTAAGGCTCGGGGGTTGGTTCCTTTACCCTGTTTGGGTAGATTGAGAGTCCCGAGAGTGTGGGATGGATCCCGGGAGTGAGGTTTTAGATTGTAAACCTTTTTATGATTTATTTTATTGATGGGATTCCATATTTGGTTATGACTAGGTGACCGCTAAAGGATCAAAGGATTGATCATTCTCAAAGGTCGTTCTTTTACTAGTTCTTGCTCGAACCTGAGGTAAGAAAACTGCACCCTGTGTATATGTGACATGCATGGTTATTCTTGATGCATGTTGGATGTCTAAATGTGATGCATGTAATGCACGAGAAACATGTGATTAGGGCATGCTATGAATACTGAGTATGATATTGTTCAGATCTTGAGCCTCTGTGTTTATGCATGATCCTAATTGTGCTAGTAATTATTGAGTAAGCATGCTGAATGCCCTTTATCTGGATATTTGACATATGATATATGTTTGATGGCACTGCTTACCTGTATATGTACTGACTAGTCAGGGATACTGACCTAAGAGTCAGAAATGGCATAGCATCATGAACGCCGAGCCAAATGAAGATTAGATCTAATTGATATCAGCGTTGAATGACTCATATGGGGTATTAATGCTGGACCGACCTGAAGGTCGATGAAAATTATAAGCGCTTGGCTAGTCTAGGGCTAGTTACTCAGAGCCAGGGCCTAAGGCCTAGGTGATTGCTTGTCACATGGCTAGGGAACAATGTTCCATAGTTATGACTCTAGGGTCATGAGGAAGGTTATGTTGGTGACTAATCATCATGCACCTATCTTGTTTAAACTAGTGAAAGGATCACTTATTTATAAAGGGAGCGGAACCCACCTTAGTGACTTGTACCACTGTCACTCTTTTATTCAGGGATGTTAGCCGGTATGGTTACTGGAACTACCAGTGTTAAATCACTTATCTGATTGAGATCGACTTGATAGTCATCCACTTAGGAGGGCAAGATTTCTTATCCTGGATACCCATCATTATGTGAATTTATTGCCTGCTTGACTAGGGCTATATCCGCTAGGCGTGTGCCTTATGATTTCATGAGCATATTGAGTTTTCTTGCTGGGCTTCGGCTCACGGGTGCTATGTGGTGCAGGTAAAGGCAAAAGAAAGCTGGACCATCCTTGAGTTGGAGAGCTTAGGTGGCGATGTGTACATATGCAGCTGCTCGACCACCACGACCGAGGTTTGAAGGGAAACTAGGGCTTAACCTTGTTTTGCCGCTTAGATCGGCCCGTAGTGAATATTTTCTTGTAATAGACCTTTAAATTATATTTTCGGGATCCCAATGTATATAATAAACGTTCTAATGAAACGTTATATCCTAACCAAAATTTTAATCCCTAAACCGCTAATCATACTTAGTTACACGATTTTGGCCAAATAACTCGATTAGCGAGTTTAGCACTGTTTACAAGGCACACTGTAACGGTCCCTGGAGTTAGGGCGTTACAGTGGGGTTGCGCCTCGGCGCTCTTCCTAGAGCGCTACGGCCCACATGAACTCAGAGGCTAGGGGCGGTTATTTGAATCGCCTTAGCGCTGCAGCTCGTGTCTAGGGAAATAAGGGTTAGGGCTCTCTAACTTGTAGAGATTTGCGATGCTTGTGAGGGGTGCCGCGACTCAAATTGGGGATTTTGGCCAAATAGGGTTTTTGAGCACGGAAACCCAAACCTAAAGGCTCGGGGAGGATTCTACTATATGATTTACTAGAATTCGGGGTCCTGGAGGCTAGGAATTAATCTTGAAGCCTTTAATTAGTTTAGTTTTTGATTATTACTAGTTATTATGTTGTGACTAGGTTATACCATTAGGGCTCGGGGGTAAGGATCGCCATACGCTATCTGCTTGGGACTCGAGGTAAGAAAGCTGCACCCTGGTTGTAATTAGGGCTCGGGCCCCTGTTAATGAATATGACTATAATTATGCCTGTGATTACTTCATTAGCCATGTTTGTATACACTGTATCTGATTGTGTGTTAGGTAAACTTTATATCTGTTTATACCTGATTTGGAAGCTCGGTCTAAGAGCCAGGGTCGGTGATAAGCATGTGGAATGCATACAATTTTGGCTAGGGCAACCTGGGAGTTCAATATGCACTTGTCTCTCCCGAATGCGACCTAAATAATTAGAAGTGTAGTATGCACTTGTGTAACTCATTGATTGTTTAAATTGGACTATGTGTTTGATTGAGTGGGGTTATTACTGCTAAGCATATTATTCTTATTCTATTGCTTATTTCAATCTATTGATTTAAGTTTTCTTACTGAGCCTTGGCTCATGGGTGCTATGTGGCGCAAGTAAGGGAAATGGGAAGCTAGACCAGCCATGAGTTGGAGAGTTTTAGGGGCGGCATGTACATATGTAGTTGCTCGACCGCCACAGCCGAGGATTTGAAAAGGGACTAGAGTCAAACCCTAATTTTGCCGCTTAGGCCTGTTTGTGTTGTAACTACCCTTTGGAGTTGTAAATGACTTGTAAACATTTATTTTGGGTTCCTATGTACAGACTTAAACTTTTAAATGAAAGTAACTGTTCCTATGACCAAAAATTTTAAACCCTTATCCTTTAATTATTCTTAGTTACATGTTTATATCCAAATGACTTAATTATTAAGTCCTGCACTATTTAAAATATACAGTGTAATGGTCTTGGCTATCCAAGGCGTTACAACTTGGTATTAGAGCGGTTTAGGTTTAAGGGTGCTTGAAGACTGGCTGGGCATGTACACTCGCTACTAAAGACAAGCTCGACTTAGGGTTTGGTAACTATTTATGTGGTTATGCGTTTAATTGATCAAATAAGATATAAATGCCTTATCTGCCTGCCTTATTAAGGAGCATGAAATATAATGATAGGGCATGGCCCTTGAATGCTATGTGTACATGAAATGGCATGCTTATTAGCATTGCTATTGTATGTTACTGTTATTAAAATGCTTGTTTGTATTGTGGTTGCATGTATTTGCTTAATTATTTGTGTTGGACCATGGGGTGACTTCTAAAAACTTGTTATCATTGGTTGATTAGCCTAGTCATTGATTGCAGATATACTTGGAGAGCTATGCATCCAAGGCGATCAGTTCGACTAGCCAACACTGAGATCAAGGCTAGAGATGATAACTAGGGTTAGAACCCTCTACCAGTCCCTGTGAACTGGCAGCAGATGCTTGCTAATATGCAAGCAAGACTTCAAAATTAAGAGGAAGAGATCCGCTTATTGAGGCAGCAAGTTCCGCCAGGGAACGCTGCACTAGACATGCCACCTGTCGTGGTACCAACCGTACAACAGCTTGAGGTTGAAAACAAGTGGGAACCACTGTACGAAAGATTCAGGAAGCAACATCATCCAACCTTTGAGTGAGGTCCGGATCCGCTCAAGACTGAGCAGTGGATGAGCCTGACCACCTCCATCTTGGATTTTATGAGGGTGGTAGGTAATGACAGAGTGGCTTGCGCAACCTTTATGTTTCGAGACGATGCCCGTATTTGGTGGGAGGTGGCATCCCAAACTCGAAATGTTTCTACTATGAGTTGGGATGATTTCCGAGACTTGTTTAACCAGAAGTATTACAGTAAAGCAGTTAGAGCGGTGAAAGTGAACGAGTTTACCAATTTGGTGCAAGGTAGTATGTCAGTTACTGAGTATGCCTTGAAATTTGATAGGGCTAGCTAAATTTTCACCCGATTTGGTGCTTATTGACGCAGCAAGACAAGACAGATTTGTTCGAGGGCTAGGTGATATGATAGCCTGTGATGTTCATATTACGTCAGTACCTGGGGAAACTACTTATGCCTTGGTGGTTGAGAAAGCCCTCATAGTTGAGAAGGCAGAGAATAAGATTTGGAGGGAGAGTGTTGCAAGATGTGATGTTCGAAGGGCAGTGCCTCCATTTGTGGGATCTAGTAGAGGCGGAGGCCCTAGTGACCAGAAGAGGAAGACCCCTGACAACTCGACCACTACAGGTCCCGATAGGAGGGGCCGGGGTGTTCAGGGCGGCTGCCAGAGCGGAAGTGAGACTTTGAGGAGTTATCTAGAGTGTGCCAGGTGTAGGAGGCACCATTTGGGTGAATTTCAGGCAAAGGCATGCTATCTGTGTGGGGGTCCTTGGGCATCTCAAGAAAGACTGCTCGAGTTCGAAGAAAGAGGAACCCAAGATGGCGGACAGCTTGACTCTAGCTCGAGTGTTTGCCCTGACTCAAGTAGATGCAGAGGCTAGTCCCTCTGTAGTGACATGTCGGCTTTCTAGTGTTGGCACTCCATATACTGTATTGATTGATTCTAGTGGTACACACTCATTTGCTTCTAGTAGAGTGGTTGAAAGAATGTGTAGACCCTGTGATTATTATACTGTGGGGTTTGAGACTTTATTGCCTACTGGGGAGCTAGTAGTCTCTAGGAGATGGGTTAGGTCATTACCACTGGTGGTGGACAACAGAGAATTATCAATGGATTTGATTGAGTTTGGTATGGATGATTTTGACATGATTCTGGGGATGGATTATATGGCTAGGTATGGGGCGACTATAGACTGCAAGAATAAGATGGTGACTTTTGAGCTTGAGGGTGAGGACCCCTTTGTTTTTGTTGGCACTATGCATGGACCACGTATTCCTATGATATCAGCATTGAGGGCTAGAGACCTATTGCAAGGAGGTTGCATATGATTCTTAGCTAGTGTGGTGGACACCACTAAGGTCATGCCAGTGGGACCAGATTGGCGTGTGAGTTCTTAGATGTGTTTCCTGAGGACTTACCAGGACTGCCACCACACCGGGAGATTGAGTTCATCATTGAGTTGGCACCATGTACAGAACCAGTGTCAAGGGCTGTAACGCCCTGGATAGCCAAGACCGTTACACTGTGTGTTTATAAGGTGCCAGACTTGCTAATCAAGTTATTTAAGTAAAATCGTGTTACTGAAACAGTGGAGGAACTAGGGTTAAAAGTGTTTTGGTCTCAAAAGTTATATTTTCATTACTAGGCATTGTTTATTTACATGGGATCCCAAAAACGACAGTTTAAAAGCCATTTACAAAAGTTACAAAGTTTAAATACATTGACTGGCCATACTAAGGCAAAAACGAGTAGTTAGGTAGTCCTTGTCCTGGTCCACTCCTCGATCGTGGTGATCGAACAGCTAGTTATGTACATTTCACCTTGGAGCTCTCCACCTCGGGCTTGGTCCAGCCTGCCCTTGCCTTAACCTGCACCACGTAGCACCCGTGAGCCAAGGCCCAGCAAGAAAGCATGATAACATAGTAAGATCAGCAACACTTAGCAAATATTTCACAATGCTCAACCAAGAATTCAACATCTCATACATTTATCCAATCAGTAATAGCAGTTGTCATCCAGACAGTCAATCAACTATAATCATAGCGCAATATTCACGTTCATAACTAATAGATTGTCATACCCATCAAATAACATTCAGGGTTGGCGCCCTTAGTCGCACCCTCTAGTTGGCACACTGTCTTCGGCTCAATAGAGCCGCCCCCAGTGTAATACTCACTGACTCTGGCCAGCTTAACCAAGCTCAGTGATAAACAAGCTGCCTCAGCTCCCAGTGGCTGAGCCGCGCCCCAGTGCGCAAATAATGATTCCGACACCCTTAGGCCGGTAATCGCATGTCCCATGGCGTAATAACACCATCTCACGACATGATAAACAAATATAGGGAACTCTTAGTCCCATCGTGTCCACATGATTATTCATATTCACATAATAATGCATACAAACATAGGGAACACTTAGTCCCAACCTAACCACATACTCAGGTGCAGCTTTCTTACCTTTCAATTTACTGGTTCCCGATGCCACGTAGCCACAAGCACGGTCCTCTACCCCGAGCCTCTCCAAAGTCCTAATCACAACACAAACATAATATTCTTTGTCATTAACCAATCCAAGACTACCTTCCCGGTACCTAACCCACACTCTCGGAACCCCCAAAACCTTAGAACAACACCCCGGAGACATCCCCCGAACCCCCGGAGCAAAGGCCAAAAATTGCAAAATATAACACCCTGAAATTTGCCTTGTGATGCGGCACCACATTCCTTGTGCCGCGGCACCCAACACCAGAGACCCCTAGGCCGCGGCAAGCAAAAGCTGTGCCGCGGCACACCATCGCAGACCCAGATTTCTGGGTTTTCCTTCGCGTTTTTCCCGAGCCTAACTCACTCCAACTCACCCCAAACTCCATCCTAAGTCCCAAAATCAACTCTAAACCCTTAATAAACCTCACAACAACCCAAAAGCATCATGCCCAAGCTCACTCACACCTTCAATCCTAAAATCCACTCTTGAATTTCACACTTAACAACTCAAACCAGAAAATTAAGAACAGCTTGAACTCAAACACAAACCACACTCCAAACTCCCTATACCTCAACAGAAACAAGCCTAATAATCACACAGAAACCTTACCTTGAGTGGTGAGTCCAACCTCCAGCTCTAAACCTCCTTCCCCCTTGATTTCCCAATTCTGAGTTCATACAAAACCAGCCACCAATTTGTTTCAATTCACACTTATCAACCAAAAATCAGACTTGAAACTTAGATATACCATAACCAAAATCTTACCTCTGAGTATTCTTGGGTTAAGCTTGCTTGACAACTTCAATCACTCCTTAATTCTCCTTCCAAGAGCTAAATTCAGCTTCTCCCTTCCATCTTAGTTTTGCTCCTCTAGGTCTCCAACATTCAGCATAAAGCCCCTTTCTCCAAGTGTTATACGTATTGTATTTTCCTTCAGCTCTTACTCATCTATTCCCTGCCAAAAGACTAATTTAACCCTCCATTTATATCCTTTACTAACTAGACCTCAAGGGCACACCTGTCCTTTCATCAACTTTGCAATTCTACCACTTTCCCATAAAACCTGTTACTCTCTATGGTTACTAACAGTTACGCAGGTTACCAAATCACCAGTTACCATTATCTAGTTTTCTAGGACCGTCCCGGCACGTGCATCACATTTGTATCACAGCACCCACACAGTACAATTCACATATCATAATTATCACATAATATAATTCACATATCATATAACATGCTTAAAATCATAATCATCACACATAATTCTCATCATGCCCTCCCGGCACACTAATCAAAGCCCTTAAGCCTTATTAGTGAATTTGGGTCGTTACAACTATCCCCTCCTAATGAGAATTTCGTCCTCGAAATTTACCCGAGCAATTCAGGACACAAATTCCGCACAACTCATTCCAGCTATCCCGGTCATTCCTTGACCCTACCATTTCTGGTGTGTTACCTTAACTCAAGGTACAATCTTATTCCTCAAAACCTCAGTCTTTCAATTTTATGCTTAAACCGGTCACCCCACATGGAATATCTTCATTTTAATCTGTAGATCCTTATCAATCAACACATGAGTTTTTCCAATCCATGTCCCTAACATGGAATACAAAATCCACTGCGTATAGCTAACGGTGCCCAAAGATGTAGTCAACTTAAAAACAACCTCACTGATCCCCTACCGGATCCAAACAGCCTTGATGCCCTGGGGTCCATCTAGCTCTTCACCTCTCTATCTCTGGCGACATCCCACGAAAGCTACCATCTTCTACTCGAAACTCCATACCCCTGTTTCCCAATTCAATAAAGCTTTTCCATCTACTTTGAAAAGTGAGTTTCATGCTCTAATCTTTTAATAATCCCAATGATCCCCTGAACTACCTCCAGATCCAAATACAACCTATCACTTATCTCACTCCAACGAAGGGATGATATACAATCCTTCTTATATTCCATTTTATCAAGTGTTCTTCCAATAACTAAATAACTCCCTTTCTCTCTGATTTACCATCAGTCTGAAAATAATAAAACTCGTCAGATTCTGTCTATCTATTCATTACCTTTATTAATCCTCCCAAGACCTGAGAATAAGATAAAGTCCTTGTTCAATGAAATTAACTCCAAATTCCATGGAGGCTTACCACCCATCTCGCTTAAAGTTCTGAGTACTGGTCAGCTGTATAAATTATTCTTACTGATAAAAGCAAGTTCTCCCCAGACGCTGCTCCATGATGACCCCACCATCTTGGCAACCTCTCTGCGATACCTATCACCATATTTCCTTATTCCCATTATAACATACTCAAAGGTTGCGATGCCAATCACGAACTGCTATCGAGATAAGAATTTTGTTCCTCATTCATTATATTCTTCTCCATCTAGGCCTCCAATAAAAAACCTTCAAATTATTGTACCTTTTTCCTAATGTCTGGATGAAAGGACCAAGAGAATAGTATGAGATTCATCCAGAATTTCCATATAATTTCGGTGTCCATCAGAGTCCAAATTTGGTCCTTATATCACTATAAACTTACACATAACACTGTAGAATCCTTTGCTAATTCAATTAAGACTTGCCTTTAATTCCTTTCATTTGGGTTTTCCTTAACTGTCATTCTTGTTCCTGTATAAGATAATAATAATTCCAGGTATCCACTGGCTATTAAGCCTACTAGATACACCACTCTAGTTCTAGTCGGATCCTCTAACCAACACCATGCATAGATCATCACTTCCTCCTGTCTTGAGGTATCATAGCAACACAACAATTGATTCTAATCTGTAAGAAGACGTGAATCTCACCCAACTGCCGGTACCATCATGCTTGCCTAGGGAAACTCTTACTTCCAAGGCATTCTTCAACCTTAACAAAGTTCCAACCAGAATACATCACTGTGCCGTCGATCAAGACAATTACAAGTCCAATTCAGATAATCTTTGAATACTCTTTTTACCTATTTCACAAAAACAGTTTGGCATTGACCAAACCCTCAACACATAACCTAGCATCCTCAGTGCCCTTATCCAACATGATAGCAACCTCCTACCTATCCTCTTCCCTATTCTCCAACTGGTAATAACCAGGTCAAAGATCCCTAACTGCACCTGATCTCTAGCTGGTAATAACCAGATCAAAGATCCTTAACTATTTCTGATCTCTAGCTGGTAATAACCAGATCAAAGATCCTAACTATTCCTGATCTCTAGCTGGTAATAACCAGATCAAAGATCCTTCCTGAAGTATGTCATCCTACTCAACAATTAAGACCTTAACTCTCATCGTTTTGTTAAAACCATTCAATACAACATTTTAGATCTAATTCCATCCCTGACACCAGTCTTATCCCCAATCCATCTCTTTACGCAGACGAACTCCCTGACGAATTCCTTGGAAACTTATCTGGAAACCCATAAACCAACCCAGTCTGTCTTGTCCCACTGCAAGTAGTGTCCATCACATCAACTAAGGCTCTAATCATTTCCCTTGCAGTAGACCTCACATTCCAAGTATAAACGCCAGCCACTGCAAGGATTTCCCCTTTTTAAACTCAAGAGTTACCGCTCCTTTCTTACGACCCATCACCGTTCCCCCTGCTTGACCGACTCTTCATGTTCAAAACCCTCACGTTGTAACTGTCTTCGAGAATACTTCAAGTAGTAGCTGATACATTCATCGGCCTTAGTGTGCTTCTGATCAACTCTTTTCGTACCTGATCTCCTCCCTTCCTGTACTTAACCTGGAATACCTTTGAAGAATGAAGTTACTACCCTCTGAAACCTTACCTCTGACCCTACTGCTTCAGTCGTGATATCATCAGTATAGTAGTCGTTCACATTCCACTTCTAACTGGGGAGTAATCCAACTAATCACTAGTGAATCCTGAATGCAAACCATCCATGTCATTTTCTGTTCTCTGCTCGTTAAACTTACTCATGTCGTTAAAGTACAAACGACTAGAAATCCTTACTAGTAACGCATCACACCCCTCTCGGTACAAGTGATAATTTCCTAAGATGTCTCTTCCCTTGATTCTTATCTAGTAATAACCAGATCAATGATCAACTCCTTCCATACCCAAGTTCCAAGCTGTGGCCGAAAACTGCATTCTCATCTACTTTCCTACTGACTAATCTAATTCCCATTCAGTCCAATCAATATACTTCAAGAAATACTCATGACTGTCCAAAGTTGTCCCTAATATAACATATTAACTTTCCTCAACATATACCCATCTGAATCCTTCCTAATAGACGCACAACACCAACTCCTTTCAGCTCTCTTCCCTACCAAAGCAAAGGCTATCCAATCCACTAGTCACTTCTGAGAAACTAACCTTGGGCTTTAAATGAATAAAGTATTCCAGTCCTCCCTGCCTCAATGGCCAACCTGTGCACTGAACCCCTTTCCTGTCCAACCCAGGAACCATAAAACCACCAAAGGTTCTCATTCTTCCAATCACTGAGTAGCCACACCTACTATATTTCGACGAACGAAAATATCATCATATGTATCCCCTTCACCATAGATAATGAGGCCCTCTCTCTCTACTGCCCAAGCACAGACAACCAACTCAGAGTTTAACTCACAAATGACTTATCATCCCCGGCTTCATCCATTTGCACCATAACCCAAAGTGGACCAACCAACCCACCAAACTCAACAATATGTACTATCGCTATCCTGTCACTTTCGACATCTTTTACCACAATTACCTAGTAAGGTTACTTGTCCCAATTTATCCTTCTCATATCACTAAGAACGGGGTTAGCCACACCCATTCACTAATTGATTCCTGAACAAACCCAAACCTTCCTCGAAACTTAGAGGATAAGACTTCCGTACAATAATTCTTGTCTGTTCCTCCTCAGTAATTTTCCTTTTTCATCCATCCAATAAATTCCATCAGACCTCACAGCCTGACCCATATATCAACAAACACCTGCTGCGAATCTTTAGGGAAGGTGGAGGATTCCAACCCCCAACTATCATCTTCTATCCCTACCAAAACAAAAACGGAATCCAATTGACCATTCTCAATACATACACCCTGAATTAATCTGTCTTCACCGACTAAACTTCTCAGCCCTGACGTTTATACCCAAAACCAACTCAAGGGCAGATCCAAACAATCATAACAATCAAACACACATAAAACATATTAAGCACCCATATTATGCATAAATTATCAAATCTCTTTATCACTAGATGCGTTCATACCTTTTATGCCCTCCATGTCAACAAACGGGTATATCATATAAGTTCAATATAATAACCTACAGTCCCTATATCGCCATTACTCATGTATTCAACCACATGCAAGAGCAATACTAATCAACATGCCTAAATAGCACCACACAGCAGTCAAGGGCCAGGCCCCATCAGTATCTCATGCTCCCTATTCATCAAACAGATATCAACAATCATATCTCACTCAAATAATTTAAGCACATCATCATACATACACAATTACCAAACCCTGAGTTGAGCTTGTCTCCCGCGGCGAATGTACATATCCAGCTAGTCTTCAGGACCCATAAACCTAGGACGCTCTGATACCAAGTTGTAACGCCCTGGATAGCCAAGACCGTTACACTGTGTGTTTATAAGGTGCCAGACTTGCTAATCAAGTTATTTAAGTAAAATCGTGTTACTGAAACAGTGGAGGAACTAGGGTTAAAAGTGTTTTGGTCTCAAAAGTTATATTTTCATTACTAGGCATTGTTTATTTACATGGGATCCCAAAAACGACAGTTTAAAAGCCATTTACAAAAGTTACAAAGTTTAAATATATTGACTGGCCATACTAAGGCAAAAACGAGCAGTTAGGTAGTCCTTGTCCTGGTCCACTCCTCGATCGTGGTGATCGAACAGCTAGTTATGTACATTTCACCTTGGAGCTCTCCACCTCGGGCTTGGTCCAGCCTGCCCTTGCCTTAACCTGCACCACGTAGCACCCGTGAGCCAAGGCCCAGCAAGAAAGCATGATAACATAGTAAGATCAGCAACACTTAGCAAATATTTCACAATGCTCAACCAAGAATTCAACATCTCATACATTTATCCAATCAGTAATAGCAGTTGTCATCCAGACAGTCAATCAACTATAATCATAGCGCAATATTCACGTTCATAACTAATAGATTGTCATACCCATCAAATAACATTCAGGGTTGGCGCCCTTAGTCGCACCCTCTAGTTGGCACACTGTCTTCGGCTCAATAGAGCCGCCCCCAGTGTAATACTCACTGACTCTGGCCAGCTTAACCAAGCTCAGTGATAAACAAGCTGCCTCAGCTCCCAGTGGCTGAGCCGCGCCCCAGTGCGCAAATAATGATTCCGACACCCTTAGGCCGGTAATCGCATGTCCCATGGCGTAATAACACCATCTCACGACATGATAAACAAATATAGGGAACTCTTAGTCCCATCGTGTCCACATGATTATTCATATTCACATAATAATGCATACAAACATAGGGAACACTTAGTCCCAACCTAACCACATACTCAGGTGCAGCTTTCTTACCTTTCAATTTACTGGTTCCCGATGCCACGTAGCCACAAGCACGGTCCTCTACCCCGAGCCTCTCCAAAGTCCTAATCACAACACAAACATAATATTCTTTGTCATTAACCAATCCAAGACTACCTTCCCGGTACCTAACCCACACTCTCGGAACCCCCAAAACCTTAGAACAACACCCCGGAGACATCCCCCGAACCCCCGGAGCAAAGGCCAAAAATTGCAAAATATAACACCCTGAAATTTGCCTTGTGCTGCGGCACCACATTCCTTGTGCCGCGGCACCCAACACCAGAGACCCCTAGGCCGCGGCAAGCAAAAGCTGTGCCGCGGCACACCATCGCAGACCCAGATTTCTGGGTTTTCCTTCGCGTTTTTCCCGAGCCTAACTCACTCCAACTCACCCCAAACTCCATCCTAAGTCCCAAAATCAACTCTAAACCCTTAATAAACCTCACAACAACCCAAAAGCATCATGCCCAAGCTCACTCACACCTTCAATCCTAAAATCCACTCTTGAATTTCACACTTAACAACTCAAACCAGAAAATTAAGAACAGCTTGAACTCAAACACAAACCACACTCCAAACTCCCTATACCTCAACAGAAACAAGCCTAATAATCACACAGAAACCTTACCTTGAGTGGTGAGTCCAACCTCCAGCTCTAAACCTCCTTCCCCCTTGATTTCCCAATTCTGAGTTCATACAAAACCAGCCACCAATTTGTTTCAATTCACACTTATCAACCAAAAATCAGACTTGAAACTTAGATATACCATAACCAAAATCTTACCTCTGAGTATTCTTGGGTTAAGCTTGCTTGACAACTTCAATCACTCCTTAATTCTCCTTCCAAGAGCTAAATTCAGCTTCTCCCTTCCATCTTAGTTTTGCTCCTCTAGGTCTCCAACATTCAGCATAAAGCCCCTTTCTCCAAGTGTTATACGTATTGTATTTTCCTTCAGCTCTTACTCATCTATTCCCTGCCAAAAGACTAATTTAACCCTCCATTTATATCCTTTACTAACTAGACCTCAAGGGCACACCTGTCCTTTCATCAACTTTGCAATTCTACCACTTTCCCATAAAACCTGTTACTCTCTATGGTTACTAACAGTTACGCAGGTTACCAAATCACCAGTTACCATTATCTAGTTTTCTAGGACCGTCCCGGCACGTGCATCACATTTGTATCACAGCACCCACACAGTACAATTCACATATCATAATTATCACATAATATAATTCACATATCATATAACATGCTTAAAATCATAATCATCACACATAATTCTCATCATGCCCTCCCGGCACACTAATCAAAGCCCTTAAGCCTTATTAGTGAATTTGGGTCGTTACAAGGGCACCATATAGAATGGCTCCGGCCGAACTGAAAGAGTTGAAGGTACATTTACAGGAATTACTAGACCTGGGATTTATCAGACTTAGCTTCTCACCGTTGGGTGCTCTAGTTTTGTTTGTGAAGAAAAAGGATGGGACCTTGAGAATGTGCATCGATTATAAGGAATTAAACAAGCCGACTATGAAGAACAAGTACCCCTATCGAGGATAGATGACCTAGTTGACCAGTTGAAGGGTAAGATAGTGTTCTCGAAGATTGATCTTCGATTTGGTTATCACCAGATGAGGATCAAGGATGAGTGATGGACCCAAAACGGGTATGGTTTAAATATTTATACTCGCAAGCGCACGAATCGTATTTATAGAATAGTTTTCGTGTAAGCACGAGATCGAACCCAAAGGAGTTGTCTAAAATCGAAAATGAAACTATTTTAAACCAAAATTAATAAATTCTAACCTAGTTCCAAAGATTGATGGGATTTTTGTATAATTAAAATAAAATAAAAGACAATAATAAATATATTAAAGGCAATATATATAAATATAAATTAAAAGAAATGAAGATAGTAAAATAAGATTATTAAGGATTAGAATCCACAAAATATAAGTTCAATAATATTTATAAGTACATTGATTCCCAAGTAATAGTGATAGTTAAAATAAATCAAACTATCATTTTCTAAATAAATTTATAATTTAAAGCACAAATTATTTCTAAAAAGATAGGATTTTTCTTCACTTTTCAAAGTTATAATTTCAAAGCATTTAGTGTAAATCAATCTAATGAAATAACAAATAAATCAATGAACATTATTTACAAGGCAAAACATAATATTTTTGTTCTAAGCATGGATGTGTACAATTTAATGACACATCTTACACAAAGAATATTATGTATTTGCACTAATGAAGAACAAAGTTTAAATATGTGCTAACAATCCAAAATACATGATATTTAAGATGAAAGAAGATATTTGAATAAGAAAATTCCATAAACTTTGTTGCACAAAATGGGAAATCAAGATACAAAATAAACACTATCTAGTTACACATTGTTTCATCATCACCTTAATAATCTTAAAAAGATTAGAAACACATAACTAGAATAGCAAATACAAACTAAAAATTACAAACATAAATAGGAAAATTTGGAGGAGAAACCCCCAAATTTTTCCTCTAAAAATACATAGAAAAAAATAAAAAGAAGATGAAGAGAATTGAGAGGTTTTGAATGTGTAGAAACTTTGTGTAGAGTAACCTCTCTCCTCTCAAATTGGACACCCTAAATGGTCTTCAAAACTCCCTATTTATAGCCACAAATGAGGTATTAAAATAATCAATTCAAATTAATTAAATTGATTAAATTAATTTAATTAATTATAATATGGTAAATAGGGGTAAATTATAGAGTATAATAATTATGTTTTTGGGTCAAATGTGTAGAAAGTGGAGTAAAAATGTGGTATTTTTGTCATAGGGGACAATATTGCTTTTGGACAATTTATGGGCTCAAGATAAATAAAATGCTGGTTTGGGGTTTGTTGGCTGGCAAGCTGCTGGTGCTGCCGAAATGGGGCTGGCGTTGGGTGCTAGAGTGCAGCTAGCGCAGGCTGCTTGGAGGTGGCAGTGGGCCTGGAAGGCTTGGGCCTTGGGGCACTGAGCTGGCCCGAATTGAGATGCTGGAGGGAAACCGTGGGGTTTGGAGCAATTGGAAGAGAGCTAGGGAGCATTATATGTGATTGTTGAAGGAGCATCATACGTTGGGGAGAAGGAGGCAAAGGAGAAATGGGCTTGGGCCATGGGCCTGAATTTTGGGCTTTTAGCTTTTCAGAAATACCAAAATGTCCTCATTTCTTTCAGCTTTAACTCTTGAAAATGCCACATTTTCTTCATTCTTTTTCTTACTTTCAAAGTCCAAAATTGCCATAATTTTCCTACAAAATAAATATAAAATAAATCATAATACAATATTTTCAACTATAAAATAAATCAATTTAATTCTTTGAAAATATTAATTATAACTTAATTTATATTTTACATTTAAGTTCAATAATACAACATTTTTTTACCTCAAATTCAACTACAATAATTCAAATAATTAACTACAACATTTTACAACAAAATAACTATAAAAACACATAAAAATATATAAAATCAAAATAAGACTAATAAATTCGAAATTACTTAAAAACTTAATAAATCAATTAAAAACTCAAGATTTAAGCAACAATTAACACATAAAAAGTGGTAAAATAACTCTATTTTGTAGAGTTATCAATGAGGATATTCCGAAGATGACCTTTCGCACGAGGTATGGGCATTATGAGTTTCTAGTCATGTCATTTGGGTTGACCAGTGCCCCAACAACGTTTATGGATCTGATGAACTGGATGTTCAAGGATTATTTGGATCAATTTATGAGTGTCTTCATCGACGATATCCTGGTTTACTCTCAGACAGAGGCAGAGCATGAGCAGCACCTCCGGTTAGTATTGCAGAGATTGAGAGAGCACCAGTTGTATGCCAAGTTTAAGAAGTTCGAGTTTTGGTTGCCGCAGGTGACGTTCCTCAGTCATATTGTTAGTGGAGATGGGATTAAGGTAGATCCGGCCAAGGTTGAAGCAGTTAGGGATTGGCCAAGGCCAAGGAGTGCCTTGGAGGTCAGAAGTTTCCTTAGGTTGGCAGGGTATTATCGGCACTTCATGGAAGGATTGTCAAAGATTGCTACACCACTGACAGAATTGACATGGAAGAACTTGAAGTTTCTATGGTCAAACAGATGTGAGAATATCTTCCAGGATAATTTCGTGGTGTAATGCGATGGATCGAGATTGGGGTTAGGATGTGTGCTAATGCAGACTGGGAAGGCGATTGCCTACGCATCACGACAGCTGAAGGAATATGAACAACGATACCATACTCACAATTTGGAGTTAGCATCAGTGGTATTTGCACTGAAAGTGAGGTGAGACTATTTGTATGGAGAAAAGTGTGAGATATACAACGATCATAAGAGTTTGAAGTATTTCTTCACCCATAAGGACTTAAACATGAGACAGAGACATTGACTAGAGTTGGTAAAAGATTATGATTGGGAGATTCTTTACCATCCAGGGAAAGCCAATGTAGTGGTAGACGCTTTTAGTCAGAAAGGCCCAGGACAATTGTTTAGTTCAAAGTAGATATCAAAGGAATTGGTAGAAGACATGACTAGAGTAGGGATAGAGTTGGTGGTGGGCCAGTTGGCCAATATTACCATGCAGTCCACTCTTTTGGAGAGAATAGAGGAGGGCTAGATGAGTGATTCTCAATTGATAAAACTTAGAGATGATGTCCTAGGTGGAGTAGCTAAGGATTATTCCATTATAGAGACGAGTTTGCTGAGATACAAGGATCAAATTTGTGTTCCGATGGACGTGGGTATCAGATGAAAGATCCTTGATGAATCCCATACCACACCGTATTCATTACATCCAGGCACCACGAAGATGTATCAGGATCTAAAGTCATTGTATTAATGGCCTGGGATGAAGAAAGATGTGGTTGACTATGTGGTGAAGTGTCTAACCTATCAACAGGTGAAGGTTGAACACCAGCGGCCAGCGGGGTTGTTATTGTTGGGAAAACTTATACGCGATCTTTATTTATTTTCATGTAGATCTAATATTAAACAAGTTATTATGAGACAACCTAGAACATGTTTCTAAAATTGAATTTAAAGAGAAATAATGATAAGAATACTTACATTATACACAGTGGAATGAATGAGTCATTCCTTCAGTTTCTCTAACCCTTGTATCCTTTCTGTCGCAGAGTATTACCAAGAAACTGAACCGTTCTTCAAATTTCTTCATAGCCTTCCAAAGTATCCTTGGAATCACCTAGACTAGGGTGGGAAATTCTCAACACATGAGATAGATACAGAGAGAAGAAGAATATAAGAGAAAAATTAAGGCTTAGAAAATGACTTAAGCAGTAGAGAGAATCTAAAACCTAATAGATCTTCTGCTATTCTAAGAAACTTGTGCTTCAACTTATGTTTTCAACTCTCACTAAGAACACCTTTTATAGAATCAATTAGGCCATTTAATTTAATTAAAAAATCAATAAAATAGTAGATAATATCAGCCCTAGGTCAAAATTATCATGGGCTTTAGGCCCGTGAAATTTTCCATTTAATTATAAGCCCGTTGGACATAAAATCAAGGCATGTATTATTTTCTATTGATTTAATTAATTAAATCATTTATCAAATTAATTATTTATAATTTGAACCTTGATTTAAACTTATCTATTAATTTAGATACCAATTTATCTTATATAATAAATCTGTCATAGTTTATCTTTTCTTCTCTAAATTGTATAACTCTATGAAACTATCCAAAATTGACCTGGTAAACTTTGATAATACTGAATGATAATTAAATCAATTAATTGAGACTATCTAGATGATTTTATCCAAGGTACAGTGGGGACCATGGGCCTATGAAATCAAGCTCCAATAAGTTATCATAAGTCTAACAAATAAATTTACTAACTTATTAATTCCTTGTGACTCCACTATTGACTCAGAATTGCACTCTTGAATTCATAGAGTGCTCTGTAAGCAATATAGATACAATATTAATTATCCATTGTTACAACCATAATTGTCACTCAGTCCTCTATGGACGGTCTACAATGAGATAAGACTAAAATACCGTTTTACCCCTCATTGTATTTTATCCCTAAAACACTTAGTTCCTTGTAAATGATATTTCAGTAAACTAACATTAATTATTGAAATGAGATCTCTATCATTTAGCACCTTGAACCAAACTAAACGAAAACCATCGTTTCACTTCTTCATCAGAAGCTATAGATGTTCATATCTATGATTAACACTCCCACTCAATTATACTACCGAGTTCCCAAGATGTAAGTATGGGCAAGTCTGTAGGGTAAGCTGGTAACGAAAAAGTCAAAGAACTTAAATAATACAATCAGTTAGAATACTAACCACTCATAATTGATATTGAATTGACCTATGGTCAACTATATGATATGACTAGAATAGATAATAATGGTATGTTTACTTATCCTATCTACTATCAATATCGGTCCAGTCCGATGTAACAAATACATCCGATCTTATCTACTTTGCTAATGTTATGGAAAGAACATAACACTGCAATGTGTAAGTAGATCATATCGTAGATTGGCAAGACAATGTAAATCCTGTGCATTGACTAATCTTAGGACTAACTTATATTTGAACATATAATAATGTTTATATTCCACTGTGATTACGTCACTATAAATACGGTTAACTATATGCTCAGGATTTAATAGAAGTTTATATTAAACAAATAATCATGAAAATAAAACATGTGAGCATGGGTTTGAGTGTTTAGGACTTTAAGTTATAATTGATGTGTTTTAGAGATTATGGGTTGTTATCTATTGTGTCTCTGAATTGCTGGAATAGTTTGGGTGGTCAATTTGGGGTGGAAACTGAATTTGGAGGGGTTTTGGGAGAGATTGTGATTTCTGGAATCGCTAACTTTTCTAGGTTCGCGGGGTTGCACCGTAGTGCTTTTCCTGGAGCACCATGACCTATATGAACTTAGGGGCTATGGGCGGTTATCTGAATCTCCTTAGCGTCGCAGCGCATGTCTAGGGAAATAAGGGTTAGGGCTCTCTGACTTGTAGAGAGCTGCGACACTTATGAGGGGCACCGCGACTCAAATTGGGAATTTTGGCCAAATAGGGTTTTTGAGCATGGGAACCCAAACCTAAAGGCCCGAGAAGGATTCTACTACCTAGTTTCGTAGAATTGGAGGTCCCGGAGCCTAGGAATTAATCTTGAAGCCTTTAATTAGTTTAGTTTAGTTCTTGATCAATGCCCGTTATTATGTTGTGACCAGGTTATACCGTTAGGGTTCGGGGTTAAGGATCGCGCTCGTGGTCGCCATACGCTATTTGCTCAGGACTCGAGGTAAGAAAACTGCACCCTGGTTGTAATTAGGGCTTGGGCCCCTGTTACTAAATATGACTATAATTATGCATGCGATTACTTCATTAGGCATGTGTGTAGACACTGTATCTAATTGTGTGTTGGGTAAACTGTATAACTGATTATACCTGATTCGGAAGCTTGGTCTAAGAGTCGGGGTCAGAAATAAGCGTGTGGAACGCAGGCTATAATGTCCCAAATTTCCTAATAAGGCTTAGGGCCTTGATTATGGGGCTAGGATGGAAAATTATGGAATTATGTGATATTATGTGCAATTATGTGATTACATGCATGAGTATGTGAGTTATATTATTATATGATGATAATTGCATGCATGTGGGCCTACTTCTTATTAGAAGGGCATTTTCATAATTTTGGCCATTGAGAGCGTAATTTTATATTTATGTGCATGTATGTGATATATGGATGAGACCACATTATTATGTGGATATGGTTGAACTGTTCGACATGAGACGATCCTAGGATGTAAGTTAGCAGTTTGATCATAACGTGATTAATTACTGGGCTATGGGTGATCCTAGGGGTAAATTGGTGTTTAGTACATTACCGAGAATGAGCGGGTAATGGGATAAGATTTAATAATTATTGAGGATATTGGGAATAATGAGAATTGGAGGTCATTAATTAAGATTAACGAGATAGGTGGGAAATGACAGTTTTTCCCTTGCTAGCCTTGAGAGGTTTTATTTGGCCCTAGGGGAATTTTGGTCATTTGACCAATGTATATACTAAGCCAAGGAAGGCTGTAGAGGGTTTAAGGTTGAAAAACAGAAGGTTATCTATCTCTCTCCCTCTCTCAATTATTTCCTCTTCTCTCTCGGTTGGGATTTTGAAGCAAGCAAGGGGATTTGAGGCTTAAGGATTAAAGCTTGAGAGTTTAGGGTAATGTTCAACAACTGGAGGGGTTCAATTCTGGGATTGAGGTAAGGATTTTCAGGTTAATTTCTGAGTTTTTACTATGTTTTTGAGATAATTTGTAAGCTTGATATTTTGGAGGTGGATATTGGTTGGTGTTTTAAGTGGTATTAAGCTTGGGTTTTGTTGTTTGAATAGTTATAATGTTGCGGTGATGATTGGTTGTGATTTTGGAGATGGGTTGGTTGAGGTTTAGATTGAGATATATGTAGGGGAGCTGGGTTTGTGGGGTCAAGTCACGACCGAGTTCATGCAAGTCGCGACTTGAAGGTGTTCTAGAGCCTCCCCTGGGCTCTGTCAAGCAGGCATGCCGCAACCCACAGGGTCAAGTCGTGGCCCGCCCTTAGCATCCAAGCAGGGGGCCTCTCTGACTTGGGGGCGCGTCACAGTCCTTGGGGGCAGGTCGCGACCCACCTGTCATTTTTGTGCTAGGTAGGGTTTTAATGGGTTTTAAGCGCGGGTTTCCAATTCTCAAGGCTCGGGATCGAATCTACTAACCGTTTTAGTAGGATTCGAGGAACCGGGAGTTGGGTTTTAAACCATGACCTTTTATTATTCATTTTATTGATGGGATTTTATATTTGGTTATGATTAGGTGACCGCTAAGGGACCTAAGGATAGGATCGTTCTCAAGGGTCGTTCTTCATTAATTTTATGCTCAGGTCTAAGGTAAGAAAGCTACACCCAGTATGTGATGCATGCGATACATGTCATTATGGCATGGCATGGATGTGAAATATGGAATTTGCTAGAGCTTGAGTCTCTGTAATTGTGCATGATTATAATTATGCTTGTGATTACTGATTAAGCATGCTGAATGCCTTATATCTCCATATTTGACATATGGTATATGTCTGGTTGCACTACCTCATTGAGGAGGCATTGAATTATTAGTCAGGGAACGACATTGGTGTCAGTATTGATTGTGAAGTTGTGACTTATCAGTCAAGATCGACATTAGTACTGACCACTGGTCGTATGGTATTGGCTTATGAGTCAAGAACGGTATTAGCGTGTTTAACGCCAGCCGAATTGATTAGATCTAATCAACATGAGCATTAAATGCTTGACCGATCCCAAGGTCGAAGAAAACTAAAGCGCTTGTGTAGTCTAAAGGCTAGTTACGTAGAGCCAGGGCCAAAAGGCTCAGGTGACTGAAATGTCACATGACTTAGGGAGTGGATCCCTAGAGATACACTTATTAGTCATCTATTCAGAGAGTGACTTATTAGTCACCTATTCAGAGAGTGACTTATAAGTCATCTATTCAGAGAGTGACTTATTAGTCATTTATCCAAAGATAGACTTATTAGTCATCTATTTAGAGAGTGACTTACTCAGAGAGACTTATTAGTCGTCTGCCTTAGAGATAGACTTATTAGTCATCTATACAGAGATAGACTTATTAGTCATCTATCTTAGAGAGCAGGACTCCACAATCATTTATCTGTACCTGCCTGTATGCATGAATAGGGTTATTACTGCTAGGCATGCTTATTATGATTTGGTGACATGTTATTATATGCTTATAAGCATGTGTTTGAGTTTTCTTGTTGAGCTTCGGCTCACGGGTGCTATGTGGAGAAAGCTGGACCATCCTTGAGTTGGAGAGCTTAGGTGACGATGTGTACATATGCTGCTGCTCGACCACCATGGCCGAGGGTTTAAAGAGGAGCTAGGGTTAAACCCTATTTTGCCGCTTAAGTCGGCTGGTTGTAATTCTATTATTGTAATTAACCTTTAAAATATTTTTTGGAATCCCAATGTATTGAGTAAACATTTTAGTGAAACGTTGTATCTTTAACCAAAATTTTTAACCCTAAATTGTTAATCACATTTAGTTACACGATCATGGCCAAATGACTCAGTTAGCGAGTTTAGCACTGTTTAAAATGCACAACTTAACAGTCCCTTGGTAGTAGGGTGTTACAACTTGGTATCAGAGCGAGCCAAGGTTAAGGGTTCCTATAGACAAGCTGGGCATGTACACTCGTCACTAATGACAAGCTACACTCAGAGTATGATAATTATTTATGTAGTTATGTGCTTAACTGCTTAAATAGAATGTAAATACTTTACCTGCAGAACTTATTAGGGAGCATGAGATTCTGTTAGGGCTTAGCTCTTGATTACTGATATGATTTTATGATTACCTGCTCAGTGAATATATAAATTTGGTATTTGCATGCTAGAGTTGAAAGCATGGTATGTATGTTGGAAGAGCAGGGGTTATGAATTGATGTACGAATGCTATGGGCATGTTTTTAGCACTGCAGTAGTTGTGAATGTAGTGTGTTATGATTGTTCCCATGGGGAAGGCTTTTGATATGCTCATCATGTTTAATGGGTCAAGTTATTGATTGCAGATTCAATCAGCAGGAATGTATCCAAGGTATATAATGAGACCTGGTGGTAGTTATACCGAGGCTGGGAAGTACAACCAGTGTTTGAGTTCTTCACTTGCCCCTCAAAATTTCCAGCAGGTGTTTACAAATATGCAATTAAGATTGCAGAGGCAAGATGAAGAGATTAGGTGTTTGAAACAACAACAAGTTCTATCAGGGAACACCTCTTCCTTTGTTATGTCAGGAGTGACATTGGTATTGGCTCAGCCTAGGGTTGAGAACAGATGGGAATTTCTTTGTGGAAGATTCTAGGAATATTACCCTTCAGTCTTTGAGGGAGGCCTAGATCCATTCAGAGCTGAGCAATGGATGGGAATGATCAGTTCCATCCTTGAAAGTATGGGGGTGGTGGGTCACGATAGGGTGATCTGTGCTACATATGTATTGCAGGATGATGCCTGGATATTGTAGGAAGTAGTATCCCAAACATGAGATACAGTTGTGATGGATTGGAAAGAATTTAGGCAGTTTTTTAATGAAAGATATTACTGTGATGCAGCCAAGACTACTAAGATGAATAAGTTTCAGAACCTCGTTCAAGGAAATGCAATAGTAACTGAGTATGTTAACAGATTTGATGGGTTGGCCAAGTTTGCTTTTGATATGGTACCCATGGATGTAGCTCGAAAGGAAAGATTTATCCAGGGATTGAATCCCGGAGTAGCTTAGGGTGTTAGAGTCGTCCCAGTGAATGAAATCTCTACCTATGCTCAGGTGGAAGGGAAGGCCCTTGTGGTTAAGAGTACAAGAAATCAGATTGAGAAGGAGAGCGCCAGAGAGCGCAGAGCTCAGACAATGACATGTTCATTTATTGGATCGGGCAAGAACAAAAATTGGAAACTTTACCCTAAATGTGCTCGGTGTAAGAGGCATCATCTAAAGGGATGCCAAGCAAAGGCATGTTTCTTTTGTGGAACGGTGGGGCATCTCAAGAAGGACTGCCTAGGAAGGAGGACAAATAAGAAAAAGGGGGCGGACAGCTCGACTCCAACTTGAGAGTTCACTCTGACGCAGTAAGAGACTGAGACTGGGGCTAGTTCCTCAGTGGTGGCAGGTCAGCTTCCTAGTTCTAATTTGTGTATTGTGCTGACTGGTTTTGGTGCCAAGTTGTTCTTTGCTTGTTGCATCTAGAGAGACATAGATTTTTTATGTAGATTACATGGTTATGTTGTGATGAGAATTTGATACTTCATTGGTAATTTTAAAAGATGAGTTAGATTATTGCGGAAGGGACTCATCAGTTGACTTGATAGAGTTGGTTATTGTAACGCCCTACTACCTTAGAGCCGTTACTTAGTGAGTTTAAAATAGAAATCGTGCTTTTGACTGACTCTAAGTGGTTTCTAAAACCAAAAGTGTGGATAAATCAGAATTTAAGGCTGTATTCTTTTAAAATGTTTAACTTCATTGAAAACGTTAAGTATAAAACATCTGGGATCCCAAAATAAGGTTTACAAAATATTTACAACTCAAAAATAGATTTACACCAGGTTAACTATCAAAAGAATGGATTAATACAGCCATTTACAAAAATGCCCCCAACCAAAGTAGTCGGGCAGGTCGAACATGTACGCGCCGCCCCCACGCTCTCCATACTCATGGCCGGTTGACTGACTCCTTGCTTTTACTTGCCACACGGAGCACCCGTGAGCCGAAGCCCAGCAAGAAAACCCAAATAGCACATAACATATGCAAATAATATAACTGGCATAATTCACAGATATATAGGAAAATCATCAGATTAAACAAGCACGGCCATGCCGCCCCAGAGGCCTTACCAAAGCTTGGGGTCTCGGTCCTCACCGTAGGATAACTCATGTATCCCTTGGGTCCCACCCTGGCTATAGCATCCCATGTGCTGAGCGTTACTTCCGGCCCCACTGCCGTACCTAGCCTTTGCCGCTCTTGGCCTTGCCGTTCATTCCATTATAATCACACATATCATACATTATGAAATAACCATTCAAAAATACAATAGTTCATCTAAGATTACACAATTGCACACAATACAAGCTAGGGCCGTGCCCTACAATCACACAATGGGCCCATGCCCTATTCTCGGGTGTTACGGTTTTCTTACCTGTATCCCTTGCTTTCCGATGCACCACGGTCACGAGCACGGTCCTCTAGCACAACCCTCTCCGAAATCCTAGTCACAACACACATAAAACACTTTTAATATTAACCAAGCCCAAAACCACTTCCCGGGACCAATCCCGTACTCCCGGGACCTCTAAAACCTTAAAACAACACCCCGGAGACATCCCCCGAACCCCCGGAGCAAAGGCCTAAAATTGCCAAAAATGATATCCTGAAATTGGCCTTGTGCCGCGGCACCCAGCAAGTCAGGGGCTCCACGCCGCGGCACGCAAAATCTGTGCCGCGGCACGCCTTCGCAGACCCAGAATTCTGGGTTTTTCCTTCGTGTTTTCCCGAGCTTCAACCTCTCCAAATCACCCCAAACCAATACCTAAACCCCAAAACTCAAATCCAAACTTCATATGAACAATCTATCAACCTATAGACACTAGAATCAAGATCAAAACATCAACACACCGAAGATCCACACCTTTGATCTCTAATTTCAGCAACTAACCCAAAACTTAACAATGCTTAGCTTAGGCTTTAAATTCCTCAAATCAAAACAGAACCCAAACTTAAATGTGTATAAAACCCTTACCTCAAATGGAGAATTCACACAAAGCTTCCTTGATCTCCTCCTAGACTCCCACTTCTCCTTCTCTTCTTCTTCTTCTTCTTGCCCTAACCTTTCTTTCTTCTTCTTTTTCTTCTCTTCTAATTTTATCATACACTCAAATGCCCAATGCCCAAACCGTGCCCCCCTAAATCCCAGCTGCAATTTGTCTATTTCCCTTGCCAAAAGACCATTTTACCCCTTCTTCATAACCCTTCCTAACTAAACCTTCAAGGGCACTTAAGTCCTTTCACTTCTATTTCATTTCTACCATTTTCTATCTAAAACTTGTTACTCACAGCAGTTACAAATAGTTACCCAGGTTACTCAATTAACAATAACTAACCACTCATTCTCAACTCACTTATAAGATTCCCGAAGTACCCCTAGGCTCCTCCCGAGCCGGGTACAACATCCCGTTGTGACTTTTAGACTAACTGGCTCACTAGGACCGTCTCGATGCGTGCATCCTGATAATAACATCACACTCACATGGCACGATCACATAATACAATTATCACAGTTATGCTCTAAAATGGCCAAATTACAATCATGCTCATTCTAAGACAATCAGGTCTACATGCATACTAATTCACATAGTCATGCATCTCAAATAATCAAATAGTCATATAACGTGCAATAAGTCATAATCATGCATTAAATTCATAAGAGTCACACACATAATCCCATTATGCCCTCCAGGCACAGTACTCCAGGCCCTTAAGCCTTAATAGCGAATTTGGGGTCGTTACAGTTATGGATGACTTCAGTATGATCTTGGATATGGATTGGTTAGCTAAGTATGGGGCAATGATAGTTTTTAAGGAAAGGATAGTAATCCTTGGGTTTGAGGGTGAGAAACCCTTGTATTTTTTGGCACTGTGCATGGATCTTGTATGTTTATGATATTTGTATTTAGAGCTAAAGATTTATTGCAGGAGGATGCATAGAACTCCTAGCTAGTGTGGTGGATACCACTTAGGTCATGCCAGTGGGATCAGGATAGACTGGATTAGTCTATGAGTTTTGGGATGTATCTCCAGGGGATTTGTTAGGATTATCATTTACACAAAGAGATAAATGGTGATTAGGTTAGTGCCAGGGAAGGAACTAGGTCTAGGGCACAGTATTGAACGACTTCAACAGAGCTGTAAGAACTAAAGGCTCAGTTATTGAGTAAGATGATATTCTTCAAGGTGGATCTTTGATTTGGTTATTGCCAGCTGAAGATCACGGTGAAGGATATGCAAAGGATTGCTTTTTATATCAGACAAGGGCATTAGGAGTGCCGAGTTGTTTTGATGAATTAGGTGGACAGAGTATTCAAAGATTATCTGAATTAATTTTTGATCGTCTCGATCGGCAGTATGGTGGTATACTCTCAGTTGGAGATTGGCCAAGGTCAAGGAACGCCTCAGAGGTCAGGAGTTTCCTTGGACGAGCATGATATTGCATGTGCTTTGTTGAAGAGTTTTGAGTCTTCTTACAGATTAGAACCAGTTTGTAGGGTATCATGGTATCTCATTGATAGGAAAAGATGATTGCATATGCATCATGTTATTTGAAGGATATGACCAGAACTAGAGCAGAGTTACTGGTGGGCCAGGTGGCCAACATTATGTTTGAGTTACTCTTTTAGAGAGGATCAAAGGGAAAACAATTAAATGAACCACAAATGGGAAGAATTGAGGGGAATGTCTTAGCTGGATTAGCTAAGGATTATGCAGTGTCATATAAATTTATTGTGGTATAGGGATCGGACTTGGGATCCGATGGACACTGGGATTAAATGAGGGATTCTGGATGAATCTCATATTACCCTCTTATTCTCTTCAACCAGACATCATGAAGATGTATCAAGATCTAAAAGCTTTATATTGGTGGCCTAGGATGGAGAGGGACTTAACTGAATACGTGGCAAAGTTCTTAACCTGTTAGCAGGTCAAGACAGAGCATCAGAAATCAGTAAGGCCATTGCAGCCTTTGTGTATTCTATAATGGAAGTAGAAGAACATCGCGATGGATTTTGCGGTGGGGTTACCCAGGATAGTGGGCCATTGTAATTTGGTTCGGGTCATTATGGACCAGTATACAAAGTCGGCTCATTTCTGTCAGTAAGGATAAATAATACAATTGATCAGTTTACAGACCTCTATGTGAGAGAGGTAGTATATCTTCATGGAATTGAAGGTCTATCTTATCAGATGAGAACCCTATTTTTACTACCAAGTCTTGGGGAAGGTTATGGAAGGCGATGAGTATATAGTTGAAGTTTAGTATAGTTTATTATCCTTAGACTGATGGTAAATCAGAGAGAGAGTTATCCAGTTATTGGAGGGGCACCGTATGAGATGCTGTATGGTAGGGAATGTATATCGCCCATTCACTGGGATGAGATGGGTGAGATGTTATATTTGGATCCTGTGATAGTTAGAGGACCATTGAGACTATTGAAAGGTTAGAGCTTGAATGCTCACTTCTCAAAGTAAATGGGAAAGTTATGTTGATCTGAAATGGAAGAACATGGAATTCCAAGTGGAAGACTGTATCTTCCTTAAAAGATGACCATGGAAAGGGGTGAGAAAATAAGGGCAGGTTGAGCCCTAGATTAGTAAGACCGTTGGAAATCTTGATTAGGACCAGTCAGGTTGCCTATGGATTGGCCTTAGTTTTGGCATTGTCAGCAGTGTACAATGTTTTTCGTATTTTCATGTTGCGGAAACCTTTGTTTGATGAGACTCGTGTGTTGAGTCATGAGGATTTGGAATTGGAGGCTAAGTTATTCTATGAGGAGCTAGCCAGTTTATATATGAGACAGAAAGAACAAGGTTCTGAGGAACAAATTTGTACCTTAGGTTAAGGTATTATACAGTAACAGTAAGGTCGAGGGAGCGACCTAGAAACTGGAATCAGTTATGCGGGATTGATATTTTGGGCTAGTCAGATAAAATTTCGAGGACGAAATATCTGTAAGGAGGGGATAGTTGTAATGTCCCAAATTTCCTAATAAGGCTTATGGCCTTGATTAGGGGGCTAGGATGGAAAATTATAGAATTATGTGATATTATGTGCAATTATGTGATTACATTCATGATTATGTGAGTTATATTATTATATGATGATAATTGCATGCATGTGGGCCCACTTCTTATTAGAAGGGCATTTTCATAATTTTGGCCATTGAGAGTGTAATTTTATATTTATGTGCATGTATGTGATATATGGACGAGAGCACATTATTATGTGGATATGGTTGAACTATTCAACATGAGATAATCCTAGGATGCAAGTTAGCGGTTTGGTCATAACGTTATTAATTACTGGGCTTTGGGTGAGCCTAGGGGCAAATTGGTGTATAGTACATTACCGGGAATGAGCGGGTAATGGGATATTATTTAATAATTATTGAGGATATTGGGAATAATGAGAATTGGAGGTCGTTAATTATGATTAACGGGATAGGTGGGAAATGATAGTTTTGCCCTTGCTAGCCTTGAGAGGTTTTATTTGGCCCTAGGGGCATTTTGGTCATTTGACCAATGGATATACTAAGCCAAGGAAGGCTGTAGAGGGTTAAGGCCAAAAACATAGGGTTCTCTTTCTCTCTCTCTTGATTATTTCCTCTTTTATCTCGGTTGGGATTTTGAAGCAAGCAAGGGGATTTGAGGCTTAAGGATCAAAGCTTGAGAGTTTAGGGTTATGTTCAACAACTGAAGGGGTTCAATTCTGGGAATGAGGTAAGGATTTTAAGGTTAATTTTCGAGATTTTACTCTATTTTTGAGAGTGTATGTAAGCTTGAGATTATGATCTTAGAGGTGAATATCGGTTGGTGTTTTAAGTGGTATTAAGCTTGGGTTTTATTGTTTGAATGGTGATTATGTTGTGGTGATGATTGATTGTGATTTTGAGATTGTTTGGTTGAGGTTTAGATTGAGAAATATGCAGGGGACCTGGGTTCATCAGGTCAAGTCGCGACCAAGTTCATGCAAGTCATGACTTGAAGGTGTTCTAGAGCCTCCCATGGCTATATCAAGCAGGCGGGCCGCGACTTGTGGGTCAAGTCGCGGCCCGACCTTGGCACCCAAGCAGGGAACCTCTCTGACTTGGGGGCGCACCGTAGTCCTTGGGCGCAGGTTGCAACCCGCCTGTCCTTTTTATGCCAGGTAGGGTTTTAAGCGCTTGTTTCCAATTCTCAAGGCTCGAGATCGAATCTATTAACCGTTTTAGTAGGATTCGTGGTCCCGGGAGTTAGGTTTTAATATATGAACCTTTTATTATTTATTTTATTGATGGGAATTTATATTTGGTTATGATTAGGTGACTGCTAAGGGACCTAAGGATAGGATCATTCTCAAGGGTCGTTCTTCATTTATTTTACGCTCAAGTCTAAGGTAAGAAAACTGCACCCAGTATGTGATGCATGTGGTGCATGCGATACATGTGATTATGGCATGGCATGAATGTGAAATATGGAATTTGCAAGAGCTTGAGTCTCTGTAATTGTGCATGATTATAATTATGCTTGTGATTACTGATTAAGCATGCTGAATGCCTTATATCTGCATATTTGACATATGATATATGTCTGGTTGCATTACCCCATTGAGGAGGCACTGAATTATTAGTCAGGGAACGACATTGGTGTCAGTATTGATTGTGAAGCTGCGACTTATCAGTCAAGATCAGCATTAGTACTGAGCACTGGTCGTATGGTATTGGCTTATGAGTCAAGAACGGTATTAGCGTGTTTAACGCAAGCCGAAATGATTAGATCTAATCAACATGAGAATTAAATGCTTGATCGATCCCAAGGTCGAAGAAAACTAAAGCGCTTGTGTAGTCTAAAGGCTAGTTACATAGAGACTGGGCCAAAAGGCTCAGGTGACTGAAACATCACATGGCTTAGGGAGCAGATCCCTAGAGAGTGACTTATTAGTCATCTATTTAGAGAGTGAATTATTAGTCATCTATCCAGAGATAGACTTATTAGTCATCTATTCAGAGAGTGACTTACTCAGAGAGACTTATTAGTCATCTGCCTCAGAGATAGATCATTTACCTCAGAGAGACATATTAGTCGTCTGCCTCAGAGATAGACTTATTAGTCATCTATACAGAGATAGACTTATTAGTCATCTATCTTAGAGAACAGGACTCCACAATCATTATCTATACCTTCCGGCATGCATGAATAGGGTTATTACTGCTAGGCATGCTTATTCTGATTTGGTGACATGTTATTATTTGGTTATAAGCATGTGTTTGAGTTTTCTTGCTGAGCTTCGGCTCACGGGTGCTATGTGGTGCAGGTAAAGGAAAAAGAAAGCTGGACCATCCTTGAGTTGGGAAACTTAGGTGACGATGTGTACATATGCGGCTGCTCGACCACCATGGCCGAGGGTTTAAAGAGGAACTAGGGTTAAACCCTATTTTGCCGCTTAGGTCAGCTGGTTGTAAATCTTTTACTGTAATTATCCTTTAAAATATATTTTGAGATCTCAATGTACAGAGTAAATGTTTTAGTGAAACGTTGTATCTTTATCCAAAAATTTTAACCCTAAATTGTTAATCACAATTAGTTACACGATCATGGCCAAATGACTCGGTTAGCGAGTTTAGCACTGTTTAAAATACACAATGTAACAGTCCCTGGGTAGTAGGGCATTGCAACTTGGTATCAGAGTGAGCCAAGGTTAAGGGTTCTTGTAGACAAGCTGGGCATGTACACTCGTCACTAATGGCAAGCTACACTCAGGGTATGGTGACTATTTATGTAGTTATCTGCTTAACTGCTTATATAGAATGTAAATGCTTTACGTGCAAATCTTATTAATGAGCATGAGATTTTGTTTTTATATGATTCGAGGTCCCGGGAGCTAGGTTTTAATCCATGAACCTTTTATTATTCATTTTATTGATGGGATTTTATATTTGGTTATGATTAGGTGACCGCTAAGGGACCTAAGGATAGGATCGTTCTCAAGGGTTGTTCTTAAATTATTTTATGCTCAGGTCTAAGGTAAGAAAACTACACCCATCATGCGATGCATGTGATACATGTGATTATGGTATGGCATGAATGTGAAATATGGAATTTGCCAGAGCTTGAGTCTCTGTAATTGTGCATGATTATAATTATGCTTGTGATTATTGATTAAGTATGCTGAATGCCTTATATCTGCATATTTGACATATGATATATGTCTGGTTGCATTACCTCATTGAGGAAGCACTGACTTATTAGCCAGGGAACGACATTGGTGTCAGTATTGATTGTAAAGCTGTGACTTATCAGTCAAGATCGGCATTAGTACTGAGCATTGGTCGTATGGTATTGGATCATGAGTCAAGAACGGTATTAGTGTGTTTAACGCAAGCCGAAATGATTAGATCTAATCAACATGAGCATTAAATGCTTGAACGATCCCAAGGTTGAAGAAAACTAAAGCGCTTTTCTAGTCTAAAGGCTAGTTATGTAGAGCCAAGGCCAAAAGGCTCAGGTGACTGAAACCTAACATGGCTTAGGGAGTGGATCCCCAGAGATAGACTTATTAGTCATCTATTTAGAGATTGACTTATCAGTCATCTATTCAGAGAGTGACTTATTAGTCATCTATCCAGAGATAAACTTATTAGTCATCTATTCAGAGAGTGACTTATTAGTCATCTACCTCAGAGAGACTTATTAGTCGTCTGCCTCAAAGATAGACTTATTAATCGTCTGCCTCAGAGATAGACTTATTAGTCATCTATACAACAATAAACTTATTAGTCATCTCTCTCAGAGAGCGGGACTCCACAATCATTTATCTGTACCTGCCTACATGCATGAATAGGAATATTACTGCTAGGCATGCTTATTATGATTTGGTGACATGTTATTATCTGCTTATAAGCATGTGTTTGAGTTTTCTTGCTGAGCTTCGGCTCGCAAGTGCCATGTGGTGCATGTAAAGGCAAAAGAAAGCTGGACCATCCTTGAGTTGGAGAGCTTAGGTGACGATGTGTACATATGTAGTTGCTCGACCACCAGGACTGAGGGTTTAAAGAGGAACTAGGGTTAAACCCTATTTTGCCGCTTAGGTCAGCTGGTTGTAAATCTTTTACTTTAATTAACCTTTAAAATATTTTTTGGGATCCCAATGTATAGAGTAAACGTTTTAGTGAAATGTTGTATCTTTAACCAAAAATTTTAACCATAAACTGTTAATCACATTTATTTACACGATTATGGCCAAATGACTAGGTTAGCGAGTTTAGTACTGTTTAAAATGCACAACGTAACGGTCCCTAAGTAGTAGGGCGTTACACAGGCCGTCTTGGCTAGGGCAACCTGGGAGGGAAATATGCACTTGTCTGACTCGAATGCCACTTAAATAATTAGAAGTGCAGTTTGCGCTTGTGTAACTCATTGATTGTTTAAATTGGACAATGTGTTTGATTGAGTGGGGTTATTACTGCTAAGCATGTTATTCTTATTATGTTGTTTAGTTGAATCTATTGATTTAAGTTTCTTACTGAGCCTTGGCTCATGGGTGCGATGTGGTGCAAGTAAGGGAAAGGGGAAGCTGGACCAGCCATGAGTTGGAGAGCTTTAGGGACGACGTGTACATATGCAGATGCTCGACCGCCACGACCGAGGATTTGAAGAGGGACTAGAGTCAAACCCTAATTTTTCCGCTTAGGTCAGCTTGTGTTGTAACTACCCTTTGGAGTTGTAAATGCCTTGTAAACTTTTATTTTGGGAGCCCATGTACAGACTTAAGCTTTTAAATGAAAGTAACTGTTCCTAAACCCAAAATTTTTAAACCTTAATTCGTTAATTACTCTTAGTTACACATTTATATCCAAATAACCTGATTAGCATGTCCAACACTATTTAAAATACACAGTGTAATGGTCTTGGCTATCCAGGGCGTTACAAAAAGCTTCACTTATAAACCTATTTTCTTTCAACCTTTCAACTTATAAACCCATTATGGATATGTGCAAACGCTGCGCCATGAACCAGGAGATGAAAATGGTCGAAAGGATTGGATGCAAAATAATGGTTGACCTGGATTGGACTTAAGATTGAATAGATAATGGACTTCATCGGGAGTTGGAGGTTTCCACTTGCGGATGTGGGTTACTTCAAACGCTGATGCTTTAGCCACGCTAGCAAGCGTTAAGGATGTAAACACTCTAAACTTAGTACCAGTTGAGCCCCTTGCGCAATTGAGTATTAATGAAACAGAGATAACATTGCTGCTAGACAATTCTCCATCTTGGAGGACTCCGATTGCTACTTATCTGGACCAGGGAATTTTGCCCCTAGACAGAAATGATGGGCAAAAGATGTCGAGGTAGACTTCTAGATACGTAATTATTGATGGAGTGATGTACACATAGGGACACTCAATGCCTCTACTTCAATGTGTCACTAGAGCAGAAGCTGAATTTTTTTATGATAGAAGTACATGAAGGGTTCTGTGGTAATCATACAGAGGGGCAGAGCCTAGCAAAGAAGATATTTGGGCAAGGATATTTTTGGTCAACCATGAATGAAGATGCATTGGAGTATGTGCGAACATGTGACAAGTGCCAAAGATTCTCTAATGATACCTTGACAAGCTCCTAATGAGTTAAAACAAATGCAAAGTCCATGGCCTTTTTCTGTATGGGGGATAGATTTCATCGGGCAAATACCTATGGGAAAAGGAGGAGTCAAGTTTGCAGTTTTTGTAGTTCATTACTTTACCAAGTGGATTGAGGCGGAACCACTGGCAACTATAACTTCAAAAAAAAGTACTTGACTTTGTGATGAAAAATATTATATGCAGTTATGGACTACCAAAAAATATTGTTTCAGATAATGGTACTCAGTTTGACAGTGATCTATTTACGGACTTCTGTGCAAGACATGGTATTACAATAAACTACTTTGCAGTAGCTCATCCTCAAGCTAATGGACAAGTTGAAGCTACCAACAAAACCTTGAAAAATACAATGAAGAAGCGGCTCGAGCAAGCCAAAGGCATCTGGTCAGATATTTTGCTAGAAGTGCTATGGTCATATCGTACTATGACCCGCACATAAACTAGTCATGCACCATTTTCCTTGGCATATGGGTATGAAGCAACGATGCCATCCGAGTTAACCCCCACCCCTCCCCCATCACATAGATGGAGTACATATGGCCAAGCTCAAAATTTTCAATTGTTTGCTGAGACTCTTGATCTGATCGACGAACTATGAGAGCAATCACAGTTACGGGTATCTGCTTACCAACAAGAAGTTGCTCGATATTCAACTCTCGAGTCAAGGATAGAAATTTTTCCAAAAGAGGTCTAGTCTTGCGACAAGTGTTCCAAAACACTAAGAATCATACAACATGATTTTTGGGACCTAATTGGAAGGGACCGTACCAGATCGTAGATGTTTTATAGACAGGCACGTACAAACTTGCTCGATTAAATGGTGAACTAATCGCAAGATATTAGAATGGCAAACATCTTAGAAAATTCTATCAATGATAACTATGATCAATAACACTGGTTGCAAGGCACGTATTTGCCCATTTTTCATGACCAGTGTATTTCTTATTTTTGTTATTTTTGGTTGTAAAGGCACGGTTTTGCCTGGTCGTAATAACCAATTATTTCCTAGACTAATTATGTTTACCTGGTCGTAAGGCATGATTATGCCCTTTTTAAATGAGCAATCATTTAATAAGATTCAATTTAAGATGTTTTTTCATTGCTCATACGAATTTTTATGATTCAATAGACACGATTTTGTCCATTTTATTATGAGTTATTTACAAGGGAGTGTGCTTGAGACATTCAATTTTTGCCAATTTTTGTTATTTTAACAAGTATTGCTTAACATGTGTGATTTTTCTTAACAAGTATAATTCTCTATGAATATTATTGCGAGCAGCTGGATTAGCTCGAATTGGCCTGGTTATTTGGCAAGTGACCAATGACTTACCACCTCGATCACTCGGAGGGCATATAGGATATACATAATCTCACATAAGAAAAAGAGTAATAAACACAACTGAGTAGTGCTTAGAATTTTTTTACAATTTATAAAGTGTTGTGCTTTGCTAATAAAGAACATAGAGATAAAAAAAAATTTCTTGTTCGCATGACCAGGAAAGTTAGAAATATTGTGTAGCAATTAATTGTTATATCTAGCCAAAATTATTGAGCAACATAGTGTATGTAATGGAAGAAAAATATTACACAAAATACCCGAGATTAAAAATTGCTCGGACTGACAATGTTTTTACACTATGAATATTATTGCTTAGGTGATTCAAAGTAAAAAGTAAGAAAAATAAAAAAGGCAACATCATTGGTCGACCACATCTTCCTCGACCTCCACACGAGATTGGTCGCCATCCAGATTCAAAGAGATTTATGGGCCAGGAGTCTTAGGAGTGGAAATCTCAGTAGCTTCAGTAGCCTCACGAGCGAGGCACCTGGCAATCTTCTTCTCTCGGAGCCCAGCAGGTAGGTATTCAAAATTTGCCTCGTTATTGTTTTTCCAGAACATGAAAAAACAATTGAAGGAGGTGTTCTTGAATATAGACATATCCGAGGAGTATTTATCCTTTTGCTGAGAAAGTTTCACCTCGAGCCTATTTATTTGCTCCTCGTTATCCTTCTACTTTTTCTCATGCTCCTCGAGGAGGCGAGTCTTCTTTGTCTCCTTCTCCTGGAGGGCTTTAATAGCTTGGCTCTTCCCCTCAATCTCAATGCTCTTCTCCTGTAGATTCTTCTCGAGCTCCTTAGCCGCTTCATGGTTTTTTTTATTAGCCTCTTTGAATATCTCTAAAGTGGCCCTGGTCTTCTTCAGCTCATCGAAAACTCCCCTTGCTTAAGGAGGAGTGTGGGTGAGCGTTATCACACCCTGTAAAATTAAAAGAATTAGGCGCGAGCAACAAACTTTGATCAAATACATGAGAAATAATAATCAAAGTGCTTATCGACAACACCTTCAAGATAGCCTGACAATAGGCTGTATCCACGGAGGTCTCCTTGAGGGTAGCGAAGGCCCCAGTACTTAAGTGATGCTGATACAATTTTGTGTCATTGTTGCAAATTTCTTTACCTGTGGACTTAAGCTTCTCAAGTATGACTAGAGAAGTGTTGGGATCAACTGCTGAGTGAGCAGGAGAGCTGCTCGCATGTGGTGCATTTGATCGGTGGGAGGAGGAGCCTGGCTTGTTGTAGGCGGAGTTGATGGAGCAGGAGGATCCTGCCGAGGCTACTTGGTCAGAGGCTAGTCTTTACTCGACCCGACATTAGTAGGGGTTTTTATTTTTGACTCTCTTCTAGTAGAGGCAGGAGGAGAGGCTGAAGTGTATAACTCTAAGATCTCAGAGTTTGACATGATTGTAATCAAGAGTAGATATGTTAGAAAAATTCAAGGAAATGAGAAGAAAAATGAGCATAACAGTTATAAAGTATGCATGGTACCCATATCTATACTATTATTCGAGCAGGGTGAATAAAAAAGCCTATGTCTACACTGGTGAAGTTATACTATAATTTAAATTATTACTTGGGATGTCCTCCTCATCATCATAAGAAGGAAATGAGATGTTGAAAAGATCTTCATCCTCGACCTGCACTTGTTTCCTCTTTGCTTTAACCTGAGAAGGTGCTGGGACTTTGACACGAGGAACATCTTCCTGCTCCCTTATAATCACTCCCTATGTTCTCCTCCTCGTGGGAGTAGGGGTAGCCTGGGGTTGCTCGTTTTCCCCATCTCTTCATCGACTTCTTGCTCGATGGCTCTTCCACTAGTCACTCTTTCGGTGGTGGCATCCTTATTGGTCTGGTGGGGCTTGAGCAGGCCAACCAACCTAAGGTTGGCATTATTTACTAACAACCTACAATTTTTCTCATCGTGCCTAAGGCTGTCTAGCAAAGCTGCTCGAGTGAGCATTCCCGAAGTAGGAGGAGGCCGTTCCCATGGGCCTAAAACAATGAAGGGAAAATAAGCTAAGTATCAACTTATAAAAGAAAATAAAGAAGAAGAAATAGGAAAAGCTCATTACCTCATTGTTGAAAGGATAGATTTTCTGCGACCAAGTCAATCGTTAGAAAATACTCCTTGAAGTATGTGCCCACATTGATCCTAAATATGGGCTCGGTCATGAATACTTTGGTCGTGTCCCTGTGGCAAAGATAGAAAAGTCCAGTACCATGCTAACCTGGATTGGACTTAAGATCGAACAAATAATGGACTTCATGGGGAGTTGAAGGTTCCCACTTGCAGATGTGGTATAGGATATATAATGTTGAAAGCATTAAGTGTCCTTTTGGAGTAATTTGGAAAAGGGAAATACCAAAGTAATGTGGTGCCAGCTTGTATGTGGAAGCGTGACGAGGTGCTAAAAGCTCCACCAGGAAAGTTAGCGAGCTGGTCGACCTAAGGAGTCACCATGCTAATCCCTCAGATTCCATATTTCTCGGATAGCATTGCTTGAAAGAGTGCATGTTTGAACAACATGCCATGCCACATTTTTCTTCTTCCGAGACTTGAACTTTTCTTGGAGTCTAATGGTGTTGGCCACCTCCACAGCTGGTGTAGCCTTTCAGGCTACTTGTTCTGCCCTTGCTGCTGGGCATTATTCCCACTAGTCGCTTACCTTGTGACGTGGGGGTCTGCAACTGTTCATTGTTTGGGGAGAGTGAGATTACACCACCACAATATCTAGAATCTACACAAAATAATGGTTGACAGAGACCAAATAAAGATTGAGAAAGATAATGCAAACCTTAGTTGTAGAATAATCTTCTTCAACCTTGATGAACCTTCAAAACTCTAGGCGATCCACCACTTTGAGCATTTTGCTTCTTCAAATGCAAAAGCACAAAACAAAGGCTTATACACAATTCTTATCGCTGCCCAAATTCTCTATTTCCTAGCCATCATTGATGCTTGATGCCTTTTCTAAGAGGAAATTAGAATTGGGATTGAACAAGCCTTAAACTCACAAAGTCAAGCACTTCTTTACGAGTTTGTTGGAAAAAACTAGAGATTCGAGAGAGTGATCAAGTCTTCCAAAACTCTACGAGGACCCTTTTGTAGTGTAGATGTTGGAAACAGATTTTCTAAGTGCGCAGCGGAATGCGATTTATGGCCCCAGTAGATTACAAAAATTCTATATATAAAACCATTTTATATATACGATACTATGATTTATATATATTAATATAATAGAAGAAGATGTACCTCCTGAAGCCTATCAAGTGTCATTGCTATCTTCTTGTATAATAAACGATCATCCTATCCAATCACGCAAGACTCACACCAAAGTCTTCCAGACCATAATCTTAGCACAACAGGACGTGTGTGGGTACGTAGAGATTCAGTAGGACAATTTAGGACTCCATTGATATTCTCAACACATGATAACAATGAAGTTTGGGTAAAGAGAAGGGTTGAAACAATTTCTTTTCTCTCTTTATTTTTCTCCCTAAGAAAACTCTCTCTTTCAGTCAGATTGAATATTAAGATTGTATCTTATGTTGAGAGAAATATAATAATATATATTTATATTATTCATTTAGGGTTTTATTAATAAAAATAATTTTAATTAATTCAATTAAAACATATCTTATCTATTATTATATTCAAAATATATTTAATTGAATTTAAATTGATTCAAAATCAATCTAACAATCCAGATAAAATATATGATTTATTTCAAATCAGTTATCTAAATTTAAATTTCTAAAATTTAAATATTTAATTAATTTATCAAATTAAATAAAAATAAGATGACATAATTAATTCAAAACTAATTATTTTTTTAATTAATTAATAATTACGAAAATTACAATTAATTAAATAGTAAATATATTTTCCATAATGATCTCATAATTACGTATTTGCCCAGAAACTAATTTTCTTGACAAATATACCCATACTTGTTCTATTGAGGTCTTACCCTGTACAGTGTTTATAGAGCCAATCTGGGGACCTATGGACTTATACTTCCAAGCTCCAATAAATTTAGATTACTAATTAAAGCTCTTAAATATTATAATCTTATTTATTAATCTCAATATTATTCCACTAAAAGTATTGGATTGCACTCTTGTAATTATAAACTTATATTTAATGAGTACTTTATTAAGTGTTCATTGATTTAATCACAATTCAATCCTCCAATAATTGGTTCATAATTAGAGCTAGATGAAATTACCGTTTTACCCCTCTAATTATCTCTTTATCATTAAGTGCCATTAATTTACTAGCGAACTGTTAATTTATAAACCTTTTATAAATTAGAGGCCTCAAATTGTTCAGTTCCATAATTAAAACTTAAGGGAACCATTATTCAATCTTCTTATGAAGAAGGCTTGGATTCCATATCTGTAAATCATGTCCCCAGCCATCTACGTTAATGAGCCCCAAAACAAAATTTTGTAGCTTGATCATTCTGATATACCCTAACGAGTGAATCAAAAGACCCAAATAACATAAATAAGAGTTCATGATAACTTCAGGATTTAGATCAATTTGCATATGATCATCGAGTGATATGATTATAACTCTTTATGGTAAATGATCTTTTAATAAAGAGTTAAATACATTTCTGGTCCAGTCCTATACAATCTTATTGTATAAAGCACCTCCACTAATATGTCCTACTAAACCAATGATCCGGATCTAGATCACATGTAGTCATAATACCAGTGGACCGTACTAGCTATGTTTAATTAAAGATTCCATAACTTTAATATAAACTGCAAACTATTTAATCCATTCTCTATAATCTTAATCCTCTCATACCAATACAAGATTATATCTACATTAATGAATTGGGAGTTTTCTGATATTTATCTAAATATTATTCAATAATGATAAACATTAATTATATATAAAACTATTTCTTTTATAAATTTCATAAATAATGAACTACTTTCATTGCTTTAAGAGCACTATGCCCAACAGTAGGCACCATCATTAGGTTTAACCAATATGATTAGAGATAATTAACTCGTCATTTGGAGATCATTTTACGTGTTCGTATGGACACGTCAGGCTATACGTCACCTACTAGCAGGCAATGGGGCTTTTGAGCCCCTTCGCATTTAAGTGATGTAACACCTTTTAGGAGGTGACGCATTGCCACCCCCTCTGACTTTTGACCCTTCCAATGGTCCTAAAATTTCTCCAAATACTACCAAACTTATTGGGGATCCTTAGATACCTCCATGTATCACTTTGGATCCAAAAACACATTGTTAAAGTGCCTACAATTGAAACACATCTACACTATGTGAAATTCACTAAGTGTTTATACCTAGCTTGTATGTTAACACTTATTCTTTTTATTTAAACAATCATAACTGTAACGCTTTACTACCCTAAAGTCATTACCATGTGATTTTAAAATGTGCCATTAGTTCGCTAATCGAGGTATTAGACCAAAAAGTGTGGTTAGTTAAAATGAAGACTCTTTTAAATAAGATTTTGGAATAAAAGGGGGTTAAACATTCATTTAAATAATGAAAGTGTTACATTAGGATCCCAAAATACTGTTTGGAAACATATTTACAACTAAGAAGTTACTTTATAGTCGACCTAAGTGACAAAATCAAACATTTATAACACGCTCCCCAGCCGTGGCGGCTAGGTAGGCCAAACATGTACGCACCGCTCCATGCCCTCCAACTCATGGTTGATCGACCTTTTCCTTGCCCTTACCTGCACCACAGAGCACCCGTGAGCCGAGGCCCAGCAAGAGAACTTCACAACACATCATATAATAATTTATTTCAACAAATACATACTTAATCAAAGACAACAAACAATTTACAAGTTTCTATTGAAATACACAACAACACGATAGCACAAATGCATAACAACACAATAGTACAGTAGCACAGCAGCGGCCTCCGCCGATCAGGGTGTGTTATTAGGCACCAAGTTCGCGGTCTTAACTGAGCGAGTGTGTACAGCACCCTTATATGGGCTCGCCCTGGCGGCCTACATTCAACATGCTTAACGCTGATCCCAGCCTTTGCCGCTCGCAACCCTTGCCGATCGGTCACAACATATGTATGACATAATAACTATAAATAATACACACAACACTAAACACAACATAGCTCTACGGGCACATAAATTCTCTTACCTTGTCCCTCGAGCTGACAACCCAAAGCGATCCCGAGCACGATCCCTAATCCTGAGCCTAAGCGATAAAACCTAGCCACAGCGTAATGATAAACAGAGATCCATTAAGCCCTAACCAATTAAGAACTTCATATTAAAATACTAGCCTTCAGACCTCGAATTCTACTAAACCGGGTAGTAGAATCCTTCCTGAGCCTTAAGATAGGGTTCCCGAGCTTAAAACCCCATTTTGGTCATTTTCCCTAATTTGAGCCATCGCCCGCCCCCTATGGTTGTGGCCCATTGCAATTCAAAGAACCTTGGGCTCTCGTCAAGGGGACACGGGCCGCTGCTGAGGCGCACTGTGATGCCTGGGAAAAATCAGAGGCTCCCAAGCCTTTTTGTTCATACGGGCCACGATGCCTGAAGAACAGGGCCGCGGTTCGAGCCCCAAAACCTAGAAATCCATGCATTTTCACTACATTTTCCCTCAGCCCAACCTACCAAATCACACCCAATTCAACCCCTATACCCATAATTTAGTCCACAGTTCATTTCAAAGTAGCTTAACTGGTCTAACATCCCAAAAGCTAACATTAAGCCTTACTAATAACCAAAATCAAACATAAGGTTTAAAGCTAAACAAAACTTAAATCACAAGAGTAAAATTTAATAGCAATTAGATTAAATCCTTACCTCAACTGCAGTTCCCCTCCTGAGCTAAACCTTAACTACTTTAGGCCTCAATTCTCTTTAAATTCCCAGCCTTCACCCTTGAATTTTGGCAAGAACCTCCTTTGCCTTTGAGAGAAAAAGAGGGTATCGAGAGAGAGAAAGAGGGAGGCTATCAACTTCTATTTTTCCTTCTCCCTAGTTCTAGAGTGTTGGTTAGCTTAAGTCTTTCCCAATGTGAATGCCAAAAATTGGACATGATCCTGAGAGGGCCATAGTTAACACTCGAGAGAAAAGTTGAGGCTTACCCCTAGTGACCTTGGGCATGCCAAGAAACCTTGTGTCTCACCCCACGTGAGATTCATGCCTCACGGGAGACCTTCGCGAAACTGCCCTGTCTCACCCCACGCGAGGCCCTTGCGAGGCTGTGACCCCTGGTACACGTCACCTTGCCTCGCCTCACCTAGATGAAAGTCTGAAGGGCCACCAATAGCCTTGCACGCCCACCAATAGCCTCGCGCCCCTGGCCCTCTGCAGACCGCCTTGCGAGACAGCAGCGTCTCACACCTCAGGCCCGCGCCTTGATCACCAGCACACCAACAGCCTTGCACCCCTGGCCCTCGGTAGACTGCCTTGCGAGAGATCAGCGTCTTGCGCCTCAAGCCTGTGCCTCACGCACCAGCGCACCAATGGCCTTGCGCCCTGGCCCTCGACAGACTGCCTCGTGAGACATCAGTGTCTCGCGCCTCACACACCAGCGCACCAACGACCTCATTCCCTTGGCCCTCGGCAGACCGCCTCGTGAGACATCAGCGTCTCACGCCTCTGGCCCGTGCCTCGCGTACCAGTGCACCAACGGCCTGACGCCCCTGGCCCTTGGCAGACTGCCTCGCGAGACACCACCTCGCACACGGTCCATCCCCACGCGACATGCACATCGAGGCTCTGACCTCCTCCTGTGCCTTGTGGGAACGTATCTCCCATGATGACCCATAAAGTCTCCAACACTTAAAGTTTAAGAGAGCCGGGTGCATGACGAGTATAAGAAAACCCATGAATGACTCAAAAGAGATCATACAGATACTAACCCTAAAGACCATGCTAGACAAGTAGTGGTCGTATGAATGAGGGACCTGATGTGGTCCTTCCCAGCCAACCTCTGGCGTTCATACTAAATAGATGGTGGAGGTGCTCCCGTAGACCTTGAGCATGTACTGGAGCCGACCACCATGCTCCTGGTACCACTATTATCTATAGACTGCATATGCAGGGTCATGTCCCCAGGGACCACCATGTACAATGAGCCAATAGTTCTCTACTATAAATATGACCTCCCTTCACCTGAGAAAGGGGGAAGATTTTTGGGAGAGTTTTGTAACCACACATTGTTAATGGTAATAGACACTATACATCCTCTCTATTTTTCATTTTGAAATTTCAGCATTTACATTTTGTGTTATGGAAATCCTAAGAAAGTTTGCTTAAAATTCATTCGATTTGAATCTACTTCTTTTACAACTCACAAAGTTCTCGATCTAACTTAGTTGATGAGTTTTTACCATCAACAGTTTGGCACCGTCTGTGGGAAGGATAAGTGCTAAGTTACTTTTCTTCCATTGATTCCGGCAAAGGAAGATGCCGAGACGCTCTAAGCGATTAAGAGAACCACGGGAGGTTGAGGTCTACTTCGATGGAGGTCAGCTGAAGTCCTCCATGAGGAATCCTCCGCCACCCAAAAATGTGGATGCACCAAAGGAGCCCAGGGTTCTTGAAGACAAAAGGGAAGCCTCGTCCCCACCTGATGAGAATCGTCCAAGATTAGCGGCTGCTCCCGCAAGAGATGCTGGAGAGTTTCCGCCCCCAAAGCCACCTCAGGTGCCGAACTCCGGCCGGCAAGATCCAGGTCCATTGATACGTAGGCCTGACAAGAATCCCCGAGTCCATTCCGTAAGCCCGAGCTCTAGGTCTCAATTTTACGAAGAGGAGATACGTGAATTACACTGGAAGAATCAAAGGTTAGAAACCACCTTAGAGAATATGCAAGAGGTGTTGAATGGCCTGCTACAGGGGAAGTCACGCACGTCTCTTCCTAGGCGAAAAGAGAAAGGCCAAGAGGAGGCAGAAACCGCAATCCCAGTGGATGATGGGAGGACTCGACTTTCCACTAGTAACACCCCTCGGACGAAGCAGCGTGAATGTCCCGGACAATCAAAACAGCCCCAGAGGCCAGAGCAGAAGAACAACGCAGACCCTCGTAACGAAGTCAAAGTCACTTCAAGGAAAACACCCTCAGACTTAAGGGAAGAACTCAACAAGAAAAGGATGAACAAGAGGACTACACCTCTTATGGCTCCCCAGGAAGACAAAGGGAAGGGAAAGGCTAACCCGTTCACTTTGAGAGATTCATTGAACAAAAGGAGACAAGACCTAGACACAGAAATGAAGAACCTTCGGAGCAAGATAATCATCGCGTCTGGAGGACACACTGTCGATGATGAGTTTGATTACGAATTGCCCTTCATTAGAGAAATCCAAGCCGTGCGGCTCTCGGCCAACTTCAAAGAGCCTCACATGACCCCTTACGAGGGAAATATAGATCCAAAATACCATCTGGATGTGTTCAATGACCTAATGAAGCTAAGGGGAATTACTAGCAAAGCCAGATGCCACTGTTTTACTGTCATGTTAAAGGGTCCTGCGTACAAGTGGTTTAAGAGACTCCAGCCAGGGTCCATCAGGTCTTAGCAACAATTTTCTGACGAATTTCTCCAGCAACATCACGCTGTGCGTGATTACACCATGCCAGGAACCAGCCTCGCTAATGTGAAACAAGGAGAAGAAGAGAGCCTGAAGAGCTACATCCATAGGTTCAATATGGAGGCAGCCAAAGTGGGAAGCCAAACCTGTGGGGAGTTAAAAATGGCCATTACAGCCGGGGTGCACTCGGGTATTAAGTTGTGGGATAACATGCTAAAGAGGGAGGTCACTGACTTAGATGATTTCTATGAACAAGCCTAAAAGTACATTCGTGTCAAAGACGGCCATGAGAACTTGAAGGCATCACTTGTCAATCATTCAGCCCCCGAAGGTTCGAATGATACAAAGAAGAAAAGAGTGTGCGAAGGGCCAAGAGATGACCACCAGAGGAAGCACAAGCACGGAGGTTACCCAAGTGAACATCCCACACTTTCTACACAGACCTAACATATACTAGGGAACATATCTTCGTAGCGAACGAGAATCAAGTCCCCTTCAGGAGACCCCCGCCAATGAAAAGGGATAGGTCAAAAAGAGATCATGGAAAGTACTGTCAGTATGATAAATACATTGGGCACACCACTGTAGAATGCACTCATTTGAAGATGGAAATAGAAGAGCTTATACGTAGGGGACACTTGGGTAGATACGTCCGCAAAGAAAACCAAATACCGGAGGAAGGAGTACCCTCACCACGGGCACAGGATGAAGCCCCAGAGGTGCAAGGAGAAGTTTTGACCATCTTTGGAGGGCCAGGGTTTGGAGGCAAATCAAGGAAAGGGCGAGACACGTATGCTAGGGAAGCCAGGCGAAGTCCACCTCCATGCATCTTAAGTTTGGAACAACGCCCCCCAAAGAGCTTTAAGGGGGAGAACGATTCGATAACCTTCAGCGAAGAAGACGCGCGGGGTGTGCATTTCCATCACAATGACCCCTTGATGTTGACTGTTCAGCTTGCTAACGTGAGGGTACATCGGGTCCTGGTAGACAATGGAAGCTTCGTAGACATCCTATATCGTCCGGCCTTAGAGAAGATGAGACTGGGCATCAGGAACCTAAAACCCTATAACACCTCCCTGTATGGGTTTACAGAAGACTCGATACAACCCCTAGGCACAATCGAGTTAGCCCTCACCTTGGGAGAGCCGCCCAGACAGACCACTGTAATGACGAACTTTGTCGTAATAAGTTGTTCCTCGGCCTCAACGCAGTATTAGGGAGACCCTCCCTTAGAGAATTGAAGGCGATCACCTCTGTATACCACTTGGCCATAAAATTCCCAACTCCTGGGGAACGGGGGGGGGGGGGGGGGGGGGGGTAGCGAGCTTGAAAGGGGAGCAAAAAGAAGAAAGGGAATGTTATAATATGTCCCTTCGCACAACCGTGAGACCACTAGAACTTGTGGCGATGGTAGTGCATGGGAACACAAACCCGAACGAGTTCGACCCCAAAGTTACTGAGGAGATCGGAATCGATGGTTGTGCATATGCACCTGAGAGGGAACATCGGGTAAAGCTCCATTTGCAATATGATAAATCAAAAGGGTTAGCATAGTTAGCCCCCCCCTGTAACGTCCTGCATTTTCGGGTACCTTTAAACGACTCGGGTCGGGATTTTTCCCCCGGGTTAAGAATATTATTTTAAATAATATTATATTTTGTTTGTAAGTATTCCATGAGTTATTGCTAGCCAAAATATGAATTTTGTGATTTTAAAAGTCAAGATAAGACTTTCGGTCCTGGACCGACACAAAAACCCTGATCGGGTAAAAATCTCGGAAAATAAAATGAAAAATCATGGCAATTATATTTTGGGCATAAAATACATTCATAAAAGTTAAAGTTTGGTCAAAAATAATAAACCTAAAAGAAAATGGAAATTTTAGGGCATTTTGTGTTAAATGCCTAATTTTACCAAAATGGGGAATTTTATTCCATGAATGGACCTTATGTTAAATTTTACTATGTGATTAATTAAATTAAATGTGAGAGACATTTAATTTAATTAATTAATGTTAAGTTTGGTGATTAAAACTTAATAAGAGTGAAAAAAAAAGGTGTCAAAAGCCAATTTGGACTTTTCTTCTTATGAAACCTTTATTAACCTTTAATAAAAAAAAAAAATTAAAAAATAATGAAATGATCATATATGGGAAAGGGTGGCCGGCCATGTGGTGTTTTAGAGTGGTTTGAACCCAATTTTATAAAGTTTAACTCCCATTTTAATTAAGAAGTCAAGTGGGCAAGTGGGTAGAAAAGCACTCAAGTGTTTTGTGATATTTTGAAGAGTTGTGTGAGCCATTCTAACCCCCAAATCCGACCACTCTCCCTCTCTCATTCACTCTCATCTGATTTTTTAAGACCATTCAAAGTGTTCTCTCAATATTCAACCTCAAGAACACCAAGGAAAACTTGGAGGCTAAGTCTTGGTCTAGGAAGTATTTTCCCTAAGGTAAACTTTCACTAATCTAGGTTTTTGTAAAGTTTTAAGCATAGAGTTTCAAATAGCTAATTGACTATGTTGTTGGGGGAAGTTTGTTAGGGTTTTTGAAAGGTTTTGAAGGAGTCAAAGCTTATAGGAAGGTCCAAACCTTAAGCAAGAACACCAAAGAGGTAAAAAGTTTACTTTTGATGAGTTTGTTGTAGGGTTTTTAGTTTTAAGCATTATTTTGTATATCTAATGCTTAGAGTTTCTTGTTGATGATGTAATAAGGTTATGGTAGTTGTTTAATAATTTTTATGATGCATGTGTATTGATTTTTGAAAATGGGAACCAAAACCCCCAAGGGTTTTGTAGGATACCCTAAAACAAAACATGTTTTAAGCTGTGACTTCCAAGGGGTCAAGCAGCCACTGTATATTGTTTTTGTAAAATTAAACTGTACTCTGATGTTGTTGAGATTGAGTACATAAAATTGAGCTTTTGAAACACTAAAAAATGTTTAGAAATGAGTAAGTTATGATATTTCAAAGTTTAGGTAAAAAACTTTTTTTTCGTATTCTTATTTTCGGAACCAAATTTGGACAGCCACTGTATAGGGAAAATGAACCCAGTTTTTTCTAAAATTTTGTGGACATATTGCTGGAATAACCTATTAGTCCACTGTAAAATTTGGTAATAAAATATTAAACGGTTTGAAAGTTATTAACTGTCAAAGTTTGGAAAAAAATAAGGACTTGAAAATAAGGTCATTTTTACCTCATTGTTGGAAAATGATTTCACCAATCAAAAATGCTCATTTTGACCTAAGATTTTACGAAGACCTAAATGGCATAACAAAAATGGAATTGGGAAATTTTGGTAACAATTGGGTAAGTAAATTTCAAGTTATGAACTAACGAAGTATGTAGTTAAAAATGTGAAAAATAGGTTTTTCACACTTAGTGTAAAAATGAGATTTTGGAACATAAGGTAAAAAGTAAAATTTTGCTTATTTCAAGATATAAAATGGTAAGTCTTGAAATCATATTTTCACTAAAATTTACCCTTTGAGTTTAAATGAATTATTTTTATTAAAGAGTTTTTATTCTTTCTAAAAATAAGAGATTTAATTTATTAATAGTTAATAAATTAAAAGAGGGTTTAAAACCCTATATTTTGAGAAAATAATTAAATCCTAGTAAGTAAAATTGATTAATTGCTTTTGGAAAATTAATTAGTCAAGATGAGAAATTTATAACGGTTTTTCTAATTAAGACAAATTAGGCAATTTTCTTAAAACGATTTTTAGATATTAAAACCTTAAGAAAAATAAAAGGAAAATTTAAAGAGTTTATTTTCTTTAAAAATAATTAAGGAATTTATTTGTATTTTCTGGATATAATACAGGCTAAAATCTTACATATTTTAACCGACTAGTCGAAAGTGCGGGTTAATAGCGATACCTTGAAAGAATAAGATTTTTAGCGGATTGTGGGAAATACCATTGTGATACCCGAGCCTAGGTATCGAGACCTTAGGATAGGTCTCCCCGAGACTTAGGGTTTAGTCTCGAATATTTTGTATAACTTTCCTTAATAGGTTTAAAACCAAATAAGGATTGTAAATCCTTACAAATAACTTTTATTAAAATGACCAAACTGCCCAAAATAATAATAATGAATTATGAGTGCCATAATTAATCCGAGTATACTGTATGGATAACTATAGTATTGGCTAAGCGTAACTGGACTGAACGTTGGAGGGTGAAAACTTGCTGAGCGCTAAGGACTCCAAGTAAGTCAACTTATATTGTATGGCTGCAACATGAAATGATTATTGTCTTGTATGTTAGTATAGGGATACATGCATATACATAGGCTGTCATAGAAAGTTGCTTAGAGACGTTAGTCTAGTGAGTGCTGATTTAGAAAATATGAACGGTAGAAGTCCGTCATATCCTAGACGGTTGATCCCCGTCACACTGCTTGATTTTATTTATGTCCGGTTCATTACCGAGACGAGTGGCCATGAGATGAGGATAAGCTGGTTAAACCTAGGGGCCCTCATGCTTACTTAATCATTGGACGGTTAGAATCCGAGCAAGTGCTCTGATAAGTTATTCCCGGATAGCAGCCGTGAATATTGGCCATTCCGTGAGAGTGCCTAGAGATACTAGGGGTTGCCAAGATAGAGTGAGGTTGAACACCCTAGGGGCAGCTGCTCACCAGCACCACTGATTAACATAGAAGTCTCCATAAAATCGTGTAAATTGGATTACACTCTTGAATATGTAGCGATGCCCTAGGTAACACGATAGTTACCCTTGATGAGAATATTTATTGGCTAGATCTTAGTGTGGGGACTCAGTTCTCTTTTACAGATTAGCAATTATGTTGGAGGGCGCGTTACGCATGAATTGTTGGAAACTGTCGAGCGTTGGTCTCGAATTATTTGGTGATATAATATATCTGCTTGCTCTGGGATTTTCTGAGTGTAGGGATATAATTGTTGATAAGATATAGTTGTGATATAATATATCTGCTTGCTCTGGGATTTTCTGAGTGCAGGGATATAATTGTTGGTAAGATATAGTTGTGATATAATATATCTGCTTGTTCTGGGATTTTCTGAGTGCAGGATTTTTATCTAGTTACGAATTAATTTATCATTGGTTATCAGGCATGACCATAAGTTTGCCAGGACGCTTTAGCGTTCTTGAAATTGATTGTTTAGGGTCCGGAACCCTAATTCTCTACATGCTTTGTTTGAAAGTTGATCTTACTAAGCGTTTTCGCTTACCTAGTTGTTTCATGTTGTAGGTAAGTGCAAGGGCAAGGCAGAGCAGTGAGCGCTGGAGTCTTCCTTGCAAATGTACATGTGGACCGACCTTTTGGGAAGCCTTTTTATTTTTGGAAATGTTGTGTAATTTTCCTAAACTAGGCTCACTCTAATCTTTATAAAACATGTTTGTAATTAAATGTTAAGTATGGCCATACGACTTTTTAAAAAGTTTTTTTTTCTATGGGTTTTTGAGACATTTTGTTAAATGAAAACATTTATATTTCCGCATTATCGAGTCTTGAAAATCCGGGTCGTTACACCCCCCCCCCCCCAATAGCTATGAATTAGAGGGGTAGCTTAGATGCCCTGATATGTAGTAAGAACATTGTTGCCACAAATACCTATGTACTCTCCTTATTGTTAATGAATATGTTTCTCCTTATTTTTAATGAATATGTTTTTATTGGCATATCACACTCCTCATCTACGTGAGCATGTATCTAACTCTTGTGTACCTATCACCAATTAGAATTATCAAAGTGCATGAGCAAAATGATAAAAGTTCCCAACAAGATAAATCTCGCCAACCACTTGGGGGGTAGAGTAAATAGCCAAAAATGGTCCTAAAAGAGACCCTTGCAAAAAAATATATATATAAGGAAGAAAACCTTGGAAGGCATCGAGTTCCCAAGGATTAGCTACCCTTATGAACATCAAGATGGTCAAAAGGTCTTACAAGAAGAGCCTCCTAATAAAGGCTGATACCTCCACGAGAGGAAATGCCTTAGGAAGAGCCTCCTAGTAAAGGTTGATGCCTCCAAGAGAGGAAAGGCCTCAGGAAGAGCATCCACCAATAAGCCTAAAGCAGCCACCAAGCCATCTAGCTAAAAAGGGTCCTAAAAGAGACCCTTGCAAAAATAGTACTATGGATAATGACGAGAAGGACACTTCTCACATGAAATAATAAGCACGCACAAAAGTATATAAAAGGATGACTAGAACCCAAAGGGTCAACATATCCTCATAGATACAATCCAGGTGCACCAAAGAGAGACCTATCTTACCCCTTCGTGTGGGTTCAAAAGGACCTCAAATAAAAAAAAATAAAAAAAAGAGACCTATTGAACCCTTTTTTGCGGGCTCAATAGGACCTCAAGCATATAGAAGCAAAAACAAATGATCATACATACATATATATATATATATATAAAGAAAAGTTGCGATAATGTGGCCGGACTTAGAAAAGTTCCAAAAAAAAATGAGGTTCAAATGAGCATACAACCAAATCGAATTAAAAGGTAAAAACTGTAGAAGCAAAATCTCAAGGCCTCCCACTGCGAGCATTCCACTCGGCCACCTTGGCAATAGCATTCTCACCAAAGGAGGAGAAATTGAAGTTAGGATTTTGCCTACACATTCCATAGAGGGTACGCTCTATGGACTTTTACTCGACCTCAACCAAATTAGCCTCTAGGAGAGTGACCCTCTCCTACAATGTCGCAGCCTTGGTTTCTGCTCCCCCCAGATCAGCCTCCAGGCGAGTGACCCTCTTCTGCAACATCATAACCTTGGCTTCCACTCTCCTCCTCTTTTTTGACGACGAATAGGCCTTCACCAGGGCCTTCTCCAGCTTAAGCTTGGTGTCAGTAAGCTCCCTCTCAAGCTCCTGAACTTTGACCGCTAGACGGTCCCTTTCAGGGTTCGACGAAGAGAGGTCCTGTGCCGAGTCGATGAAGCTTTGAGCCACCAGAGAAGCCTGCAAGAAAGAAAAAATAAAAAAAATGATGAGCAAACAAAGAACCTAAAACAAAAAAAAAAGAAAGAAAGAAAGAAAGAAAGAGACCAATGTAAGACACATGAACTCACCCAATGTTGTGGAGTGCACAAGGGTCTCCCCAAACTCCGCCATGGTGAAATTCCCGAGACCTCTCCACTCGGTCTCACAAATACCCTCGGCGACTTGGGTATACCTTTGCCTGTAAGAGGCCGCCATGTGACTCACCCAGGACGTCCCCTCCAAATCAGGGGCGCCCGGGTGAGCAGGGAAAGATGACCCACTCACTGAAAGAGGAGGAGGCGCAGGAACATCAGAAAAATGGGGCCCCGAAAGACCAAGATTAATGGGAGCATGAGGAAGATTATCGTAGTCCTCAGAGAAGGGCACGATGAAGCATCTTGGCATGGCCTGTTGACCGCGGGAGTGAGAGGCCATGTCGCGGTCCACAGGGCCAAAAGGAGGGTACCCCCTGGGGGATGGAGATGACCGGGGTGGGCATCTAGATTCTGGGGAAACCTCCTCAAGCACCCACTCTGCATCACCCCCATCCGAGTGAGGCTCGACTAGAGTCACCCTCTTCTTTCGTTCGGAAATGTGCCACAGAAAATCGGGCTTCGAAACCGTGGATAAACCATAGCGGTTAAGGTTGGCCACGGTGAAGAGACGAGAGGCCATTTTTTTAGCGGGATCGACATCAAGATAGGTGTCCATTGGTGCTGCCTCCGACTCAGGAACGTCGGGGATACTAAATCTCTCTGCACAATCAACACAGTTATCAATATGAGTATAAGTTCCAAAATAGCAAATTCAAAGTAAAAGGAAAAAAGCTTGTAGTACTTACTTGGGGGTGAGCGAAAATGTTCACGTACAGAAAAGGAACCTTTGACGAATAAAAAGTCCTACTTCCAGGACCTCGGGTCGGACATGGAACCCTCTATCAGGGAGACCTGAGAATTGGCTTTCTGTAGGAAATAGAAGCCTTTGGATTTAGGGGTGGGCATGAGGTTGTACATAAAGTGCACATCTTGAGTCATAGGAGCTCGGTGGTTAAGCTCCATAAATGCCATGTATAGGAAGCTTAAAGTCAACCAGCTGTTAGGCACCAGCTGGAGCAGAGGAAGGTCGAAATGGTTGAGGAGCATGATGAAGAACAGGTGTAAAGGAATGGTCCCACTCACCTTCAGGATGTGATCACTCATGGCCACGTACCCCTGGGGGGGATTATCGGCCCGACACTTGTTGGAAGGAACATACAACTTGTACTCCTTGCCAATATGGTATTTCTCGGATAACTCCAACAATCGGTTCTCTGACACGTTGGACACGATAGTAGACGCCAATAGAGGACCAGAATCTGGCCTCTTGGGAGCCTCCTGTCGTCGCACTCTCTTTGACATATCTGTAAAACCCAAGGAAAAAGGTGAGGTCGAAACATGGCACTTTACCCTCCATTTTTTCTTTCTAGCAAAAGTTTTCCACCGAGGCGTTGAGTGTGGAAGCACCAAACAATGGTGGATCGAAGACAAGGGTTGAGGGGAACCCGGGGTGACCTCATGGCAACTATAAGGGGAGAACGGGGCAGAAGGTTTAGGTGGGAGGTTTCCCTCCATGAACTCCAACTCCATTTGTAGATAAAAAAGGCTCACTCTAAGGTTTGCAATGTGGTCACTAAGGTCAAAGGGGAAAGGGACTCCATCACCCCTCAAAACCGAATCTATTTCACTCTCCACCACCCAGATTTTATGCCTAAGTTCAGCCATGTGCTCAAGGTGATGTATATGAGTCTTCCTTAAAGTGTCATAGTCTTGGTAAGGGTTGTTCTCAGGGGACCCTGAATCTGAAGATAAGTTTACAAACTCGACCCCCAAAGGAACACCAGACGATCCCTCACATGCCATGAAACCTCGCCTCGTTGATAATAAGGGTGCTAGTGTAAGTGAAGAGGGTGCTACAAAACACAAAGGAATAGGCTCAAAACCTTTAGACACAATCGCTCGAAATGACCAACTACGGGGTACAAGCAAGGGCATGTATGTGTATTAGCTCACGAGGAGCTCCGGCCAAGGCAACCCATCCCGAGTAGTGCTAATTTAGATCCATTGAACATAAGAAAGAAAGAAAGTATACCTTGAGTAAGTAAAATCAAGCATCGTCACGGTTGAAAGAAGGCCAAGGGTCAAAAGCACAGTCACGGTCAAAAGAAGGCCAAGGGTCAAAAGCACTGTCGCGGTCGAAGAAATGCAAAGGGTCGAAAGTATGCGTCTGCAAAAATGAAGGAGAAAGGAGTTTTAGTCTCCAAGAACCTATATGGGCGCTTTCATAAAAGAAAGGAATTTAAATAATAAAGAGGAAAGACAACCAAAATGAGTTTGTGAGGAGTTGAAGCCCTTACCTCTTGGAGGAAGTGAAGACACTAATACCACCAAGCTAAGAGGAGAAAATGTAAATATTATGCTTGAGATGAAGGTCTATTTATAAGAACCACAAACTCATCTTAGCCATTGGATCCACGGCTTGGCACTTACCTTGGGATCTACGAAGCACAATGATAGGCTCACATTCACTCTCAACATCTCATAATAATGCTCAACTCCAAAGTATATTTCTCTATAATGCCACAATGAAGAAGCAAGCTAATACCTCACGGGCATCCCAAAAACATCGCACCTTGAAGTCTACCAGAGAGCCTGAAGACCCTATTGTAGACTGGGGGCAAGTGTGAATGACAAAAATTGGACATGATCCTGAGAGGGCCATAGTCAACACCCGAGAGAAAAGTTGAGGCTTACCCCTAGTGACCTCGGGCACGCCAAGCAACCTCGTGTCTCACCCCACGTGAGACCCATGCCTCACGCGAGACCTTCGCGAAACTGCCCCGTCATGCCCCACGAGAGGCCCTTGCAAGGCCGTGACCCATGGTACACCTCGCCTCGCCTTGCCTCACCTAGATGAAAGTCTGAAGGTACACGTTCTGGCATGCGTCACCTCGCATGCCCACCAACAGCCTCGCTCCCCTAGCCCTCGGCAGACCGCCTCGCGAGACATCAGCGTCTCGCGCCTCGCGCACCAGCGCACCAACAGCCTTGCGCCCCCGGCCCTCGGCAGACCGCCTCACGAGACATCAGCGTCTCGCACCTTAGGCCCGCGCCTCGCGCACCAGCACACCAATGACCTCGTGCCCCTGGCCTTCGGCAGATCGCCTAGTGAGACATCAGCGTTTTGCACCTCGTACACCAGCGCACCAATGGCCTCGCGCTCCTAGCCCTTGGCAGACCGCCTCGCGAGACATCAGCATCTCATGCCTCTGGCTTGCGCCTCGCGCACCAACGGCCTCACGCCCTTGGTCCTCGGCAGACCGCCTTGCGAGATACCACCTCGCACACGGTCCTTCCCCACGCGATAGACACCTCGAGGCTCTGACCTCCCGTGCCTTGTGGGAACGTTTCTCCCATGATGACCCATAAAGGCTCTGACACTTAAATTTTAAGAGAGCAGGGTGCATGATGAGTATAAGGAAATCCATGAATGACTCAAAAGAGATCATATGGATACGAAGTACGCACGGGGGTACGACTTTGAATGCCCTATGTGTCTAACCCTAAAGACCACGCTAGACAAGTAGTGGTCGTACGAATGGGGGACCTGATATGGTCCTTCTCAGCAAACCTCTGACGTTCGTACTAAACAGATGGTGGAGGTATAACTAAGTACTAAAGTGGAGGTGCTCCCGTAGACCCTGAGAATGTACTGGAGCCGACTACCATGCTCTTGGCACCACTACTATCTATAGACTGCATGTGTAGGGTCATGTCCCTAAGGACCACCATGTACAATGAACCAATAGCGCTTTACTATAAATATGACCTCCCTTCACCTGAGAAAGGGGGAGGATTTTTGGGAGAGTTTTGTAACCACACATTTTTAATGGGAATAAACACTATACATCCTCTCCATTTTTCATTTTGAAATTTCAACATTTACATTTTGTGTTCTGGAAATCCTAAGAAAGTTTGCTTAAAATTCATTCGATTTGAATCTACTTCCTTTACAACTCACAAAGTTCTCGATCTAACTTAGTTGATGAGTTCTTACTGTCAACACCCAAGCTGTTTAATGTCCAAAATGTCCCTAACCTATCCTTAACCATTCTAACACTACTAAGGGCAAAATCGTCTTTTGCCACATTCCTGCTAATCCCTGAATAGTCCTATGAACATCCATTTAATCCCGACATATCCAAATAATCGTTCAATTACTACCCATTACCTGGTAATCCCGAACACGTGCTTCATTCCCAAAATACCCATAGGCTCACCTTGAGCTGGGTATTCGACCCTGTTGTGACTATTTCGCTAATCTGCTCCCTAGAACCGTCTTGGATCACACATCCCAAATATATCACCAAAATCTTGTGGTATCAAGCACAACACACATATAATTCACATTTATGCCCTCAATAGGCCAAAATTATAAATATGCCCCTATTGACCAAAATGGGCCCACATGCCTATTTAATTCACCGAAACATGCATTTCTAATCACATGATCATTTAATCCATGTAGCCACATGCTAATACATATATCACATGAGTATAATCCATTAGTCGATCATATAATCCCAATTAAGCCCTAATAACAAATTCAGGACGTTACAATAACATTCTTTGCTTGGTCATTTGCTTTACTCTGGCCATATCTGGAGAATAGAAAGTAAGAGTTACAACCTCTTCAACTATTGAACTTCTGCTCGTTGCCCTCCCGCTGGTTAGGAATCTGATTGAAGAGTATCAACAGAGTCAGGATGGACAACATAGGTCCAATCTTTTGGAAGGAATTTCCCTATTCCTTGGTGCAACTCATCAACCTTACAACGATACTCTTAGTCAGGGGCAAATTGAAAATCATATTGGTGGGATTGCTCCCTAGGTTTAGTAGGAGTTTCAGGAGTATCACGGTTGAGATCAATATTTGGTTGATTCTGATCCACATCATCAACTAGCATTTGGAGTAAATCTGGGTCATTTTGAATAATCACTTCCCTAGTGATCGTGTGCATACATCTGGCAACAAGGAAATAGGAAGTGAATTATTTGACCAGCATATATGAGCCTAAATAGAGTGTGCTGCTCGAATAAACACAATTTTTATTCGACTAGGTGTAAAAATGGATCCAAAAGGCAATTTAAAAGGTTTTTCTCAAACCTTTCCACTTACCTTTTGGAGGGAAAATTCCCACTATTTTTTCACAAGTTGAAAATCGAAATTTTCTACAATTCTACAAGATTTTTTAGCAACCAAAACACAATCAAACATGCTCAAAGCCTAGAGTTCATTTTCCTACTCCCAAACACTTATTTTCCTAGAAAATCAACAATTTTTCAAGAAAAAACCCAAAGTTCTCATGGTTTACTCAAGAATACTGAGAACCCGAAGATGAAAAATTCAAAACAACAATGATTTTGCAAAAAATTACAGCGAAAAAAATCGTAAGAGAGTGATCGAAAAACTTACTTGTATGGTGATCTTGAAGAAAAGCTTGATGCAAAATCGGATTGAAGAATCAGAGATTGGAAGACAAAAGCTTTGGGTTAGAGAAATTTTTTGAAGAGAGAGAGAGCTTGAAAAATCCGAAGAAGGTGAAAAGGAATGGAAAAGGCAAGGCTATATATAGCCCCTGCTCGCATGTGAGCAGTTGACGTCATCAAGAAAAAATTCATCATAGTTTTTAAAATGATGTGGCGTCAGCAACGTGGGGAAACAAAAAAAGCACCATTATTGCCTAAAACGTGGTGTTAGTACACATTAAAAACATAAAACCGCCACTTACTTTATCAAAAAGTGTCGTCATTGCTTGAAAAATGGTACTTTATTTTTCAGTGTGTCAAAATTTGAAAAGGTATCAACATTGGTCGAAGGATGCAAGTTTATCCAAGTGTTGGTCTCACTAAGATAAACTTGGGGGGAAAATGTTTAACCCAAAATTGGACATGATGATGTGGCGTATAAAGAGAACACGTGGCAGTATAGAATTGGCAAGGAATGGTCCAAATACATGAAAAAAGAGAATAAGGATAACAAAGCTTCCAAGAAAAAGTAGCCCAATGGGACGTGCTTTCATTGTAGAGTTGATGGTTACTTAAAAGAGAAGAAGAAAGGTAAATTTGATTTAGTTGTTTTAGAATCATGTTTAGTGAAAGATGATACACCATCTTGGATAGTTGATTTTGGTGCCACTAACCATGTTTTCTTTTCTTTACAGATTCTTAGTTCTTCGAGGGAGCTTGCTGATGAAGATGTGACTATGAGAATTGGCAGTGATCAGATCATCTCAGCCAAAGCAGTTGGAACATCCCGTTTAGAATTTGATAAAAATAAATTTCTTGTTTTAGACAATGTTTATTTTATTCCTAGATTTACTAGAAACTTAATTTCTGTTTCTATGTTGCATGAACAAGGTTTTAATATTTCTTTTAGTAATAATTCAATTGTTATTTCGAGATCTTGAAATTTGTTATGCAATATCCAATGATGGGCTGTATAAACTAAAGGCTAAAGAACAATCAATCTATAACTCTGAAATGTTTAAAGTTGCTATTCCTAGATCTATTAAACGTCAAAAGACTAATTCTGGTGGTGATATATATCTTTAGCACTTGAGATTGGGACATATTGGTTTTGACATGATAAACAAATTAGTAAAGGAAGGTACTTTAAGATAATTAACTGTTGATTCTCTTCCAATTTGTGAATCCTGTCTAGAAGGCAAAATGACCAAAAGACCTTTCTGTGCTAAAGGTTCAAGAGCCAAAGAACCACTCCAACTTGTACACACTGATGTTTGTGGTCCACTTAATGTACAAGCAAGAGGAGGGTATGAATATTTTGTCACTTTTATTAATGATTATTCAAGATATGGTTACCTATACTTAATGCAAAGGAAATCTTAAACTTTTGGGAAATTTAAAGAATTCAAAGCAGAAGCTGAAAAGCAGTTTTGTAAATCACTGAAAGTTCTTCGATCTGATCGAGGATGATAGTACTTGGATTATGAATTCGAGGACCATTTGTGTGAGCATGAAATTCAATCCCAACCCACAACACCTCAAACGCCACAACAAAATGGTGTTTCACAAAGGATGAACATGACGTTACTAGAAATGGTTAGATCAATGATAATCTATTCATCATTACCACTGTAACGTCCCAAAATTCCTAATAAGGCTTAGTGCCTTGATTAGGGGCCCAGTAGGGCATTATTGGATTATTTTGTGTTTGTATGTGAACTAATTGAATATTTATGTGATTATGTGAATTTCATGGGTTATATTATTATATGACTGATTATGCATGTTTAAGTGTATTAAATGTGCGAAATAGGCATACTTTTATTCAAATGGGGCATATTTGTAATTTTGACGATATTATATGATTGAGACCACATTATTATGTGGATATATTTGAGATATTCGACGGTATTCAATCTTTTTGAGCAAGATAACAGTTTAGTCACAACGCCATATTTATACCCGGCTTGGGGTGAGCCCAAGGGTATTTTGGTAATTCGGTGAGTTACCGGGACTCATTGGAGTATGAGTCGTACTTTGGGAAAATAGTGATATTTCGGGTTTGGCGGAATTAATAGGGAATTTTAAGTGTAATGTGAGACGGGAGAGTAAAATGACAATTTTGCCCTTAGTGAGCTTTGAGAGAGAAGTTTTGCCTTAGGGGAATTTTGGTCTTTGGGACCATTAATCTATTTTCACTTGAGTTTATTAACTCAGGAGGAAGGAAAATAAGGCAAAGAAAAAACAAAACTCTCTCTCTAAGCTTTGAGACTTTGGAAGAGAATTTGAATTTTAACGAGATTTGGGGCAAGAGGGAAGCTGTTAAAGATAGGAGTACTAGTTGGGGATTCGAATTCTAGCAAAGGTAGCTCAATTACCTGAGTTTTAGATTTGATTTTTTTTTTTGAGTTTTTGAAGTTTTATTGAATTTTTAGTTTAATGAAGTTTTGATTGAGTTTTAAGGTTGGTTTTGATATTTCTGTGCTACTGGGACCATTATTATGGTCGAAACTGGTTAAAATCATGTGTTTGGGATGATTTTTGGGAATTTGGCGATTATTAAAATCGATGGTTTTTTGGGTTCGTAGGTTCGCGCTGCGAAGTTGTTCTTGGAGCACCACCCCACTCATGAACTCAGAGAACAGGGGTCTGCCTCGAACCGCTTTGCTGCCGCGGTGCTTGGTGGGTTGTGTCGCGATGCGTGTCCAGCGATATTTGGGCTTGGGCTCTCTGACTTGTTGAGCATTGTGACCCTTAGTGGGGGGGGGGGGGGTGTTACGGCTCTAATTGAGGAAAAATTGGAAATTTGGTTTCGGGTTATGGAAACCCAAACCTAAGAGCTCGGAAATGGTTCTGCTATCCGGGTTAGTAGAATTCAGGGTCTCGGAGGCTAGGTGTAACGCCCTGGATAGCCAAGACCGTTACACTGTGTACTTATAAAAGTGCAGGACTTGCTAATCAAGTCATTAATTTGAAAATGTGTTTCTAAACATGTGAGATCTATGGTTAAAAAGGTTTTGGTCTCATTAGACTCACTTCATATATTTAAACTGTGGTAACCATGGGATCCCATACAAAACAAAGTTAAGATAAGTTTACAGACTCCCAAAAGTACATAAATAACTGCTAGCCATACTAAGGCAAAACAGACGGTCTTTAGGTTCCACGTCCCTGCCTAAACCTCAACCATGGCGGCCGAGCACCTGGCTATGTATATTCCGCTCGCTGCGCTCTCCAGTCAGGGCTGATCTAACTTGTCCTTGCCTTTACTTGCACCATGTAGCACCCGTGAGCCAAGGCCCAGCAAGAAAACATCACAGGTAACTCAAACAATAAAAACAGACAAATAGCTCAGTAAGCATGTATACTTGCCAGATAATCCACAACAGATAATCAACATAAACAATCCAATCCATGATACATTCTATCACACATAACATTCATATCACATAATATTCAGGGCCGACGACTTAGGCCGCACCCTCTGTTTAACCCACTGACTCTGGCCCGCTTAAACCAAGCTCAGTGCATAATAAGTTGTCCGAGTCGCGCCCTGTGCGCTAGTGAAACCCTTGGCACCCTTAGGCCGTCGGTTCACTAAATGGCTTGCATGGCATAATACCATCTTTTCAAGCTTCTACAATAGGGAGCCCTTAGTCCCGTCACATATATTCAACCGGGTGCAGTTTTCTTACCTTTAGTCTGTACGATTATCGAATTACGAGCAACGCCCCTCAAGCACGATTCGTTCCCGAGCCTAAGCTTTTATCACATAGCCACAACCAAAGCATAGGGTTTCATAAATAATCAAATATAGGTTTCCGGTTACAAAACTAACTCCCGGGACTCCTAATTCCACCAAGCACGGTGGTGAAACCAAACGCGAGCACACTAGACCACTTCCCCATGCTTAAAACCCTCAAAATCTCAAGTGTGCAACCAAGGGTTGCGGCCCCCTAAGCCTAGCCGCGGCTCTTCCTCAAAATAGAGCCCACTCCCTCACTGAACCACACACGCGCCGCGGCCCTTGCCTTGGGCGCCGCGACGCGCCCCCTTGGCTGAGCCCCCTTGGCTTCTTTGCATGCTAGGGCCGCAGCGCTCTAGAACAGAGCAGCGGCCCTCCCCTTCGAACCCAGATTTTACACCATTTTAAAGCTCAAAACCTTACCTTAAACCATCCCAAAAGTCCCCAACACTTAACCAATTAATTCCCAACCTCTTTAGCATGATCTAAACAACATAACTCCCAAGAAAACACAGCCTAACGCACTCCAATCTCTTCCTTTCAATTTCTGAAACCCAAGTGCTAAAACACACAGAAACCAGCCATCAAGCTCAATGAAAAACCTCTAAACCAGGAGTAGAGACTGTTGACGCCGTTTTTCATCAACAGTGAAAGAAGAGCACGAAAACAATAATCAGTAATGGCCAATAAAAATACAATAATACAAACGAGATTTTTTACGTGGTTAAGCAGTTAAATCTGCCTAGTCCACGAGTCTTTGTTATTAAACTTGAGATGATCTCTGAAAATTCTTCAAGGATGAATTCTCCAGAGTTTTCCCTCAAGTTTACAAAAATTCGGGTCCTTTATAATGATGCATGACCTCTCTATTTATAGAGAAGATTTCAGAATGCTATCCCACATATATTGGGAAGTTATTCTGTATATGCAAATAAATTAAATGGCATTAAAAGCCTACAATCCGATATACAAGGAAACGTCCCCTGAAGATCAGGGGGCGTATAACTGAACAAATAATATCCCTTGATTATAGGGGATTTATAGTAATAAATGTAGACCGCATCTCTTATAGATGATTCACTAGGATATTCAAAGTTATTATCCTATATCACCAAGGCCCCATTCACCCAGGTTTCTTATTGACTTTTGAGCTATAGCATCTTCCCGAGGCTATATGACTTCGAGCTCATACGCGCGTCAGGCTCGGAGCCCTGATCCGAGGCCATCCCGAGAACAGATGTACTTCGGGGTCTATCTTTCGAGCTTGTGAGGATTTCGAGGCTATCATCTTCGAAGTCGTCTCTGCTTCGCAGGCTCGATGCTTAGATTTTGGACATTTTCCAGACTTTACGAGTTCATTCATTATGAATCCAGCTTTCGAGGTCACAACTCTCATGGCTCGAAATCTGGGTGTAATAGAGACTCACCTTTGCTGTAGTATCACTTTGCCAAGCTGTGACCAAGCTAAGCTCCCAAGTTTCCCCTCTTAATTCTGCCTTAGATCATCACAACTAAACTTGTTTCAGCACTTAACTAAAACCCAGCTAAAACTCATAATTCAACCACAGAAAGCAGAGTTAGATGCTTACCTTAAACCTTGCTTCAGTTCCTTAATAAATCCCTGAGCTAGACCTCCAAATTCTCACCACCAAACTCAGAAATCCCCACTAGTTTCCCTTGGTTTCCCTTGGTTTCCTTTGTGTTTTTCTTTGTGTTTCCTTGAGCGTGAGAGAGAGAGAGCCTAAGTGTTTAGTCGATTTATTTTTCTTCTAAAGGCTTCCTTAAGTCTAACTTATCTATTAAGTTAATTCCGAGGCTCGGGGTGCCGGAACCGTCCCCGAGGCCAAAATGGTAAAATCCCCCATTACTCCCACCTAGACATCCTAACCTCAAATATATCTCCATATATTTATTTTCATGTCCCGGTAACCCAAATCACTATCCACCATCTAAAAGTACCCCCGACTTGTCCAAAGTCAAATCTTAAACCCCATTGTGTCTTTTCCCGCTATCTGACCCTAGAATCGTCTTGAGTCGTGCTCAACGAACCTGTCCACATAATAATGTGGTTCTCACATATATCACATATCATATTACCACATAATACAATCAATTACCATATAAACAATATTAAACACATAATTACTCATTAAATCACAATTATTCCAGCAATGCCCTCCTAGCATACTAATCAAGGCCCTTAAGCCTTATTAGCGAATTTGGGTCGTTACACTAGGACTTGGTCCGGAAGCCTTTACTAGTTCGTTCCTGATAGTTATTCCTTGTTATGGTTCTGACTAGGGTGAACTGCCAGGCTCGGGAGGAAAGGACTATACTCGGGGTCATCATACGATATTTACTCGGGACCTGAGGTAAGAAAACTGTATCCGGTCTGTGTTTAGGGCTTGGCCTGGTTATAGAACATGGTTATAACCATGCTTAGAATGTTTTATTAAACATGTTGATTGTGTTGTGCTTACCTGTGTTAAGTAATACATGCTTATCTGTATGTCTAATTGGAAAGCTCGGCTTATAAGTTAACAACTATCTGTTATATATGATTGAAAGACTCGGCTTATAAGTTGAGGGTTGTCTGTTATATCTGATTGAAAGGCTCGGTTTATAAGTCGAGAGTTTATCGAATATAGTCGACTAAAAAGCTCGGCTTATAAGTCGAAGATTTATCTATGATATCTGATTAAAAGCTCGACTTATTAGTCGAGGATATATCTGGTTAAAAGGTTCTACTTACAAGTCGATGGTTTAAAGGCTCAGCTTATAATTCGAGGGTTTAAAGGCTCGACTTATGAGTCAAGGGCGGCAATAGCGTGCTAAATGTTGGCCGATATGATTAAGCTAATAAGGAAGTGTGATATACGCTTGAACGACCCTATGACCACTTGAAATAATAAGCGCCATGTATGCTTGGCCAGCTCTAAGGCTGGTTATATAGAAAATTGGGCAATGGGCCCTGGCGTGGCTTTATAGTCACTTATTTGGATTGATTGCATGCACGAGTAGGGTTATTACTGCTATGCATGCTAATTATGATTCTGTGATTTGATGATTTACTGCTTATGAGCATGATTATCTTTTCTTGCTGAGCCTCGGCTCACGAGTGCTAAATGGTGTAGGTAAAAGGAAAAGAAAAACTGGACTAGCCATGAGTTGGAGAGCTTCAAGGGCAGGGTGTACATATGCAGCTTGCTCAACCGCCACGACCAAGGGTATCAGTTGGAACTAGGGTTGGACCCTGATTTTTCCACTTAGGTTGACTTTTGTAGTCATTTTGAGTTGTAACATATTTAAACTTTGCTGGGATCCCATGCGTTGTACTCAAACTCTTTTAATGACCGAAATTTTTAGCACCTAAACTCGTGGTTAGTTTCAATTACACATTTTAAGTCCAAATGACACGTTTAACGAGTTAAACACTATTTAATTACACGGTGTAATGGTCCTGGATTAGGAGGACATTACAACCACTGTCGTTCTGTAGCTATGCAATTCAATGTGCAATGTACATATTGAATGCTATTCCATCTAAGCCAATCCAGAAGACACTATTAGAACCATGGAATGGTAGTATACCTAGTTTACACCATTTTCCATATTTAGGGGTGTCCAGCACACGTGCTAAAAGTAAAGACCGGGAAGTTGGACTCACAAACTGAATTGTGCATGTTTGTAGGGTATTCCAATGAGACTAGAGGTGGTATATTCTATAGTCCAAGAGAAAACAAAACATTTATATCGACAAATGCAACTTTTCTTAAACATGACTATATTAATAACCATAAGCCTAGTAGTAAAGTTGCACTGGAGGAAATGGTCTCAGTATATGTATTAATTTAATAAAATCAGGGATGCAACGAAAGGGGGTGGTGGTTTTAAAAATCATTAATACCGAGCCACGATCAATACATATATTTATACATTAAATCTACACATAAATAAGAAATAAGAATACCTCTTGTATCCTATCAAGAGTCCTTGCGTCTTTTTGTTTAATCAAACAATCTTCCTATCCATGCGAATACTCACACCACTGTCTTCGAAGTCATTCCTCAAACACACAAGGATGTGTGTAGGCACGTAAGATATATTGGTTTGATTATTTAGGCTCTCTAGATGTTCTCAACACATGAGATCTAGAGAGTTTGGAGAAAAGAATGTTTTAGAGAGTTCTAGAAAATTTCCAGGCTTAGAAAATTTCTATCGATTGATTCTGACTGATAGTTCTGATAAAGATCGTATATTTTTCAAACTTATAAAGATAATAAGATAATTTTATTTTTTTAATTAATTCAAAAATGATTTGTTAGATTTTTATTTTAATTATTTATTTTAATCAAATTAAAATAATAATTAAATAAAAAAAATAATATTTGAAATTCAAAATTCAAATCTCAGGGACACCTCGCACATTAGTGTATTGTGTCCCTTATTTTTTTTATTTGTTTGTTTAATTAAAATTAAGACAATATATTTATTAAAAAAATAATGTTAATACTATTTCAAAATAAATATCAGTTAATTCAAAATTAACATTATCTTAATTTATTAGTTTGAATAATTATCTTATACTAAGATAATATTTAACTCTATATAATATTAATCAAAACACTGATTTATAATAATTTCAACTAATATAAAGTTTTTCAAATAAAAAATAATTAGTCAATTAATCAATTAATTAATAATTAATTAATTATATATAATTATCACTTAGTCTAGAATATCAATTCATTTGCAATTTAGTCATTTTCTCTCCATTAATCTTGTCTGTGACATCTTTACCCTTGATAGTTTAGGATAGAGGCGACTCAGAGACCATATACCTATAATACTAAGCTTCATATTTAATTTATTAATAAATATGATGCATGAATGCAACAAATTTAAATAACACATAAAAATAATTATTACTAAACCGCGATAAATTAATTTGACAATTAATGGACCAGTCTTAGGGTAGGCCAGACTAATTTCAAAATTATTTTTGAGACACTTCTCAAATTTGTAAGTAAAAACTTAAAATCAAATATTTTCTCTTATGACTTACGAATAACCGCTTATTTGGTCAAGACTGACTAGTCTGCTCGAAAGCCTAGTCAACCTTTGTGAGTGTAACCCATTATTTTAAATTAATGACTTAACTCAAGATTGTGCATTAGGGTCAGTGAAACTTGAAATACATCATTCAATCTTATTCTTAAAAAATAAAGAAGTTAACCTTGAATATAACACAGTTAGAAACCTTCCTTAGGGCGATGCAAACAAAGGCGCCTCGATGTCCATTCTATGAAACTTCGGTGTTAACTAATAATGGAGACCATAGGAGTTATTGCTGCATCTCCTTCTCCCACTCATTATTTTAGAATAGGTGTTTTCTCAAAATATCTTATGCTTTTTAATTAATTAAATGAATAAATAACATTTTCTCCCGAACTATAACCATTGTATGATCGTGCCCCCTGAATTATTCACGATGTTAAAAATTCCCCCCGAACTATGAACCTTACTAAAATAGGCTTCTATTACATTTCTTCCTAGGTGGCTAATAGATTGATGATGTAGCATTTTGTCTGTTGATGAGGCAGTGCCATGTGTAGAATAATTAACAATTTTTCCCCTCAAACTTTGACCACTACCAAATTGTGTCATTTTTATTAAAACTAATTTATTTTTTTTTTCTTTTTAAAATAATAATTAAATCTTTAAAATTTAAAAAAAAATCATTAAAAAATTAAGATAATAAACAATACTAAAAGTTTCAAATTAATTAAATAAAATTTCAAATACTAAAAAAATTAAAAATCTAATTAATAACAAATAATTTTTTCTTTACTTTTTCTATTCTTTTACAATATAAAATAAATATATCTTAAAATAAAAATTAAAGATAAATCATAAAACAAAGTTTTCTCCCCTTTGTCCTCAAAGTTTTATTTATTTTTTTATTTAAGTCATTCGTCCTCCTCTTTAATTTAAAGTTTTTTCTTTGTTTAATATTTATTTTAAATGTTCATTCTAAAATAGTTTTAATTAATATTGTAAAAGAAAAAGCAAAAAAGAGTTATTTGTTCATAATTAAATTTTAAATTTTTTTAAGGATTTAATTATTATTTTTAAGAAAAAAATAGATTTTTTTTATAAAAGGGGTATTATTTGGTAGTGGTCAAAGTTCGAGGGGCAAAATTGATAATTATGCTATACATGATACTGCCACATCAATAGACAAAATGCTACATCATCAATCTGTTAGCCACTTAGAACGAAATCTAACAGAAGTCCCATATTTCAGTAATGTGCATAGTTTGGGGATAATTTTTAACATTGCGAATCATTCAGAAGCAAAGATGCTATTTATTCTAATTAAATTAATCCAATTTATTTACCAAATGATATTATAATAATCATTAATCTCACTAAGCATTTAAATATTAAACAAAATTTAATAATACTACTAAATATGCCCTTAAATTATTTACTCTATAAATAGGCCCTTAAATAATATTTTATTTATTTAATAAATTTAATAATTAAAATTGTTTAAATTTTAAATTTTGAATTTAATTAATTTATAAAACAATTAAATAGAAAAAAGTTTTCTAGAGTTTTCAAGAGACTTCCAAGAGACTCAAATTTTTCACAGAGAAAAAATATATCGTATCTTTTCTTTAAGCCTCTAAACTAATCTCAAGACTTAATTCCAAGATCTTAAGTGTTGAGTACTTCTTGCGAATCACTAAAAATCCCACAATTACTCTACATGCCCACACAAGTCTTGAGGTGTAGAGAACATCTTCGAAGATCGTGGTCTGAGTACCTATTGATTGCTTGGATTGAATGTTCGTTAGTTAAATACTAAAAGATTGCAATGACTCTTGGTAGACTTTAGCTAGCATGTTATTCTTTGTATTTGTTTTGATTAATGTATGTATATTAATGGATTCGTTATTTAAAGTTTGTTTAAATAAATTTTTTGAAATCTTTTTGGCGACCACCATGTGTATTCCGCTACCAACATTCCCAAATTGTCGGCAAGCATGTCACCTCCCATCATGGATCAATGTGCACAAGCTTTTGGGTGTAACACACGTCTTTTCTTATTCTTTGCAAAATACATTTTAACCTTCTAATTTTGTTATATATATATTTTTTCTAATTTTTATTTAAAATCGATAATTAATTGTACAAAATAACTATTTATCCAATTGAATTATAGTTTCTTCAATAATATTCATCACAATTACAATATCAAGTTTTCTTTAAAAAAGTTATGGGAGATGATAATTATATGTATATATATAAGGGTGTTTAGGATCCAAACCAACCCAATTATTCTGAATCAATCCAAACCAATAAATTACAAAAAATTAGATATCCAATAACAATTGAATTGAATTGAATTTGAAATATCGGATGTTAATTGAATTGGATCGATTGACAAATGACACTGTGAAAATCCAATTAGGAATTGATCCAATCCAATCTTTATTAAAAAATATATATTTTTATATATATTATATTAAATATAAATATATTTAATCATGTTAGTTTTTATTGGCTATAATTTAAATATGTTATTATTCTTGTAGTTTTCATGCTATATTAGCACTTTAGAACACTTTCAATGGATATTCTTCTTCATTCTTCAAAATACATTACCAAAACACTACTTTATCTATTTTACCTCAAATTTTTACTTTGCTATGGTTCTCTATTTTTTTCTCTATATCCTTTAGATATTATATTTTTAATATATTTTATTCATTTTAAATATTTTCTTTAACTCTTAATAATTAATATCATTATTTTTTTAATATTTATAATATTTGTCTATATTTTCTCAAACTATTAATATTGTAGGGAACGACTATAACGCATCCCTTTTTTTTGCAACACCGGTGCATCCTTTTTCTATTTCGGAACCTGGATAGATATAATCCTAATTTTTTATATGATGATGTACATTGTAGGTATTTAGAATATCCTACAAATTTTCAAGAAATTCTGAATAGTTTACGAAGCCGAAAACAGAGTTCAAACTGTCAAATTTTACACGCGTACACAAAAAAACAGGCACGAGTGCAACTGACAGTTTAGACCCTGTTTTGGTACCATAATTTATTCAGAATTTCTTGAAAATTTGTAGGATGTTCTAGATAGCTATAATGTACACCATCATATGAAAAAATTTGGGATTATAACTATTCATGTGCTAAAATAGAAAAAGGATGCACCGATGTTGCAAAAAAAAGGGATGCGTTGTAGTCGCTCCCTAATATTATGATATTATTATAATATATATTATTTATATATTACATAAAGTATATGTAATTGGTAATCAAATTAAATTAAATTAAATAATAATATATTAAAAATTATTTTTTAATGTGCCCAATTTAAATAGAGAAATATATATTATATTTGTATATATGAAAAAAAAACATATAATATATAATTATATATATATCCAAATATATGGAGAAAGATAAAGAAAGAAAGAAAGAGAGTGAGTGAATAATAAATATGTTATTTATATATATCCTGAAATAAAGAAAAAATTATTAAAATATTTTTGAAGGAGCCTAAAATTTAGCTATATGTGGAGATTTACTATTCATGAGGTAATATGTTAAGTGTTACACCCAGATTTTGAGAATGGAAACTTTGACCTCGAAATTCAGGTTCGTAAGGTGTAAGCTCGAAATAAGCAAGGTCATTATGAGGTCCACCAGTTAGAGATCTCGTGAGCTTGAATAGTATGTAGCCTCGAAAGTGTTTCGAGCCTATAAAGTGAACTCGCAACTCACAATAAGTAAGGGTTCGACACTTGTATAAGTTTCTTGATGCATCTCCTGCCCTCAAACAAGATGGTTCGAGCTTGAGAGGAGTAAGATCGAAGGTGACGGCTTTGTCAATGATTACTTGTAGGGAGTAGACCCCCGCCTTCATATTCTTGCGACTCCAGGCCGCGGGCTTAAGTTTATTGTCGGGACGACCATCGCCCGGGGTGTAGTAGCTTCGTTCATTGGAGGTAGGAGCTCGACACCTTAGCGAACCTGAAAATCCTAGGTCGTGGTGAGCCAGGATGTCAGAGATTTGTCCTATTGAAGTAATCGAGCTCCAGTAATGCTCGGCCTCAAAAAATTACTCCATGGAGGTAGGAATAGCAGTAGGTCGCGAGGTGGACGGACGGTTTTATGAGTCCTCCATCAGCGAGAAAGTAAGCTCACCAGGCTTGTAGGCAATAGTTACTTTGAGCGTGGGGTCGAGAGGGACCGGTCTAAGCTCGGGGTCTGGGTCTGGATAGATGGCGACCCGAAGTTTCCTCCTTTTCCTCTCCTCGACCTCGTTAATTTGATGCCGGAAGTGAGCTCGAATATATTCTTGCTCGCACCTCACTTGATGTTCGCGAATTATCCGCTGGTTTCGAGTGAAGGGTGATTCTGTACTTGGAGTTGTCGGGGAATAAGGAACTGCGAGCACTGACCCCCACCGTTTTTCATAATTCTGCGACATCTAGCAAGAAAAAAAAGGGTGAGGGCCAGGTACACAAGAAATCAGAGTAAAATTTTAAGGGATTCGAGCTCGAATGCCCGAAATCACGGAATAAGCTCGATTGAGACTGAAATCTCGAAAGAACGGGTCAAATGAGTCGAACGGGCTTTGAGCGTGTATTCGGCGCGAAGGAGGGAAAGTGGATTCATTTTAAGAATCCCGGATTTCCAGGGAAAAAGTTGACGGCTACTCAAAAAGGTGATAATTTTGGGAAACGTGCAATTTAAAACCCTACTTCAGTACCCCATTTCTTGGTCTACACGATACCTTACCTGTAGTCTAAAAAAGTAAAAAAAAAAAAAAAAAAGCCTACATTTACGTCTTTTGAACTAAATCTGGGTTTGAAACCCATGATATCAAAGATTTTGAACCCCAAATTTACGCAGTATCAGCTAAAAAATGTGGTTTAGATTACTAATTGCTACAAATATTCTTATAAAACTAGTGAGAAGCTAGTAAATACGTTCTTGTAGCAGCAGAAACATAAAAATGCACGAAAAAAAATATATGGGGTCAAGAACATGAAACTTACACACTGAAGCTTGCAGATACAATGAAATCGACGACTAAAGGAGTGGTTGCAAGAGTGATCTCACGGAGTCGAACAGGCCAAGATTATTTTGTTTTCTCAGTTTAGAAAACATGCAAAGAGGAAAAATGATTTTTTGGCTCTGGTTTTTCTTTCTGAAACTTAAAATGTTAAAATGAAGAAGAAGGGGATGACACAATTATATATATGTGTCCCAAGAGGTCATCAAGGGTGGAGCTAATCTGGGCCTTTGGCTAGATTTGATATTTGATCCAACGGTCAGGTGGGAATGTAATAATGGTGGCAAAAAGCAGGAACGTGAAAGGATGTGGGTGTGCTGAAAAGTACTCAAGTACTCTGATTGAGCAACCTGTGGGTGAGGCGTGTCCACACTCGAGTGGGGTAGGTAGTTCAGTTTTCAAAAAGGGGCAGTTCAAAAGTTTCCTTCTTATGGGATTCAAACTGATATTTTTGAGGGGGCAAAATGTTACACCTAGATTTCGAGAATGGGAACTTTGACCTCGAAATTCAGGTTCGTAAGGTGTAAGCTCGAAATAAGCAATAACATTATGAGGTCCACCAGTCAGAGATCTCGTGAGCTCGAATAGTATGTAGCCTCGAATGTGTGTCGAGCCTATAAAGTGAACTCGCAACTCACAATAAATAAGAGTTTAACACTTGTATATGTTTCTTGATGCATCTCCTACCCTCAGACAAGATGGTTTGAGCTCAAGAGGAGTAAGCTTGAAGGTGACGGCTTTGTCAACGATTACTTGTTGGGAGCATAGGCTAAGTGAGATGATGAGCTCGTAATAGACAAACGGTCTCGAAGACACATGGACCCAGCATTCGAACACGTCAACTAAGTGCGAATGAATTTATTGTTATAAATTCCCAATATTTAAGGGATCTAATGTAATATTTTAATTAAATACCACATTTTATGGGATATTACTGCGTGCATAGAAAATAATGCATTTATTGGCATTGTTTTATTTAATTTACAAAATATCTTCCCGAAATATGTGGGAACGAATTCTGAAACCTTCTCTATAAATAGAGATCTAAACTTCATTTGTAAAGGACTGAAATATTGAGATTTGGAGAGAAAACTCTGGGCAACTATTCTCTGAATGTTTCCAGAAGACTTCATAGAGCTAATAATATAGACTTGTGGACTAGGAAGATTTTTAACTGCTGAACCACGTAAAAAGATCTTGTTGTCATTCTTTTTATTCATTTCCTCTGGTATATTCTTGTTTAATTGCTCTCCTTTTTTTAAGTTGATGAAAAACGGCGTCAACAGTTTGGTGCTTTCATTGAGAGCTATTAAATGGAGACGTGAGCCTATTTAGTCAGAGAGCCTCTCAGATCGGCAATGGCCGCAGCAAACAATCCCAATGTACTTGAGGGGGAAATTCCTCGTAATGAAGTGTACCCTCGCGGCCTGGGAAGCAGCCTATGGTGGATTTCAATCCCGATGAAAGGAGTGACTCATCCAACTCTCGAGGACCTCCTGCTCCCAGGGATGACGAGGATATGTATTATAATCTCGAGAGATACGTTCTAATTGTGGAACTTGAGAATCTCCAACTGCGCCAACAGTTGGCAGAAGCTACAAAACACAATGAAGAGCTAGCCAGACTAGCTACTGAAGCACAAGCGCCTCCTCGAGACACTCAGGCCCCACCTCATAGGCCTAGGGGACGCCTTTGTAAGAATGCGACCGCCAGAAGGGCGGAACAAGCACTGCCACCAACATCCCATCCTGTTCAGCCGAGACCCCGGAGGGGCAACCGGGCTGAAACTACTGCCAACCCGACTGTAGAAGCACAAACAGGAATGGGGAATAACCGAGACCCTTCAGTGGCTCGAACCCCAAATCCCGGTGCTACGCAGAACATTCCGGGACTTGACCGGGCGAATTCGGGGCCATCAAGGCCACCCAATGGGAGGTAGCCACCATCTCCTATAAGACACCCACTATCGCCAATAAGGCATCCCTCACCAATCCAGAGGGATCCACGACCTTCCCACCAAGTTAGGGATCTGCGGGCTAGGTGCAGACAGGGAAATGGAGGAGAAGCTCCCCAAGATCGCAGTGCCCCTCAACCTGTGAGAAGCCAAATGTCACAATCACAAACTAGTGAGACAAGGAGGCCAGCAGGAAACCCATCTCGTAATAACCGAACAACGAGCTATATCAGTGAAAGCTCGGATTACACTAGGTCCGTGAGCATGTACAAGGAAAAACCAAGAAATTCTGGGAATCGAGGAGATCACCCTGATCTATGGGAACACTTAAACCATAATCGGGGGTGTGATAATCCTCCGAACCCAGATTTGCGAGATCATCTAAACAGTTGCAAGCAGCCGATTTACAATCCTGCACCGAGACAGGGAGTTGGATTTGTTATCAATGATAACCAGCCTCCTCAAGTCTAGGCCAGGCCTCCCGTAGATCCAGTTCAGGAAATAATTGAACAATTGGAGAGAGCATTCAGGCTCTTACAGAATGAGCGTAGCCAGGAAAGGGATGAAGAGTTCGATGAAGAACTCAAGCCATTTTCCCTGCATATCTCCAACACCCCTTTTCCTCAAGGGTTTAGAATTCCCCATGTCCCGCCATTTGACAGGAATTCAGATCCCTACAGCTACCTGAGCACGTTCAACACAATTATGCGAGCTAGCAATGTGGGTTACGAGCTCAGATGTATGCTGTTCCCAGCCACTCTCATCGGACCATCAAAAAACTGGTTTGAAAAATTCAAAACACATTTAATCGCATCCTGGGATCAATTGTCAAAGGATTTCAAGAAACAATTTAAAGCTATGGTCGGCATTAGGCCCGAGGCTTCATCCTTAACCAATGTCTGACAGCAATCGAATGAGTCACTAAAAGGTTACCTCACAAGGTTTAACATAGAAGTGGCTCGAGCTCGAGATGTCTACGATAGTTGTCATTTAATGGCAGTTCGAGCTGGTGTAATGCCAGGAAGTCCTCTCTGGGAAGACTTACAAAGGAAGTCTGTCAGGTCTTTAACCGAGTTTAATCGAAGAGCATGTATGTCCTAAAAGCATGTAAAATACATTTATTATTTCGATGAATAAATAAATACAATGGTTTATTATTATTATATTTAGATTATTATATTATTGTTTGAATAATTTTGAAAATATCAGAAAAATTCCATATTCATTATTGAGGATGTGATCTTGTATTAGTATGAGAGAATTAAGATCACATGAATGAATAAAAATAGTCAACAACAACAAATTGAAGTTATGGAATTCTTTAATTGGGGTTGTAAGTACGGTTTGCTGAGTATCATGTTGATACAAATAATCTAGATTCGGATTATTGATGTGGTAAGACATCTCGGTAAATGTGCTCTCTATAATATGATTATATATGACAAGGACTGATATGAATAAAAGTCTTTATCCAAAAACCATTTAACAATAAAGACTTGTAATTCATATCATAACTGATGATCATTTATAGATCAACCTAAATTCTGAGTGTTCATGAACTCCCGTTCATGTTTATTAAATCTTTTGGTTCATTCGTTAAGGTCTCTTCATAGAATGAGGCTAATGACTTTTGTTTTGGAGATTTAATATCATGGATGGCTGGGAACATGTATCAACAATAAGGAATCTAATCTTTCCTAACAGATCGTATATTAGTTCCCTTAAGGATTAATTCTGGAACTGAATGATTTTGAGCTCAAATCTATAATTAGATTATAGATTAATTATTCACTAGTGAATTAATGGTATTTAAGGAATAAGAAGTAAATTAGAAAGGTAAAATGGTAATTATTCCATTATAATTTATGAACTAATTAATTAGAGAGTTGAACTATTGTAAGATGGTTATATCAATGGACAACTTATAATAAGATTTCTGTAAAAGTATATCTATAACATAAAGAGTGCAATTCTGAATTTATAGTGGAGAAATATCATAATTAATAAATTAACTATTATAATTAAACAGTTTAATTATTTAGTTTCAATTTAAGGGAGCTTAATGTTATAGGTCCATGGTCCCCGAAATGGCTCAAACAAACACTGACAAAGATAAATACAACAATGGGCAAAATGACTTATTTGATAAGTAAAATATTTTTCTATACACTAAACATAATTATTATATAATTATGTGTAATTAATTAATTATGTGATTTAACAAAAATATAATTAATTTTGAATTAATTTATTTTTGGGATTTTTGGTATTTAAATAATAAGAAAAATTGGGAAAAATCACATGCCTTCCTTGGCATGTGGTACACGTGTAGCACAATGCACAGTCACTGTGCTACACACACAAGAAGCTTCTAGAAGTTTATTTGTTCCACAATTTTAATTATTTAAATATTAAATAAATAATGAGATATTATAATATTATTATTTAAAAAAATCTGATAACTGATTAGTTATTTTTAAATTGTTTAAAATAACTATTATTTTATTTTTAATATATTGGATATATTAAATATAGGAGATCAGTTTTTCAGAACGATACTTTTTCAGTGATAGAAAATATATTGTGAAATCTCCCTGAGAGAAAGAGAACAGCGATACAAGCATAGGTCACTGTTCTTCAAAACTTAGGTCCAAACTTTATCAGATCTCATGTGTTGAGAACATCTGATAAATAGATTTTGCCTATTATTTTGTATAGCGAGCTCACACTCGTTCATTGAGTGTTGAGAACATTTTGGAAGATCCTAGTGTGAAATCTCAAGGATTTTTGTCGTACAAAAAGATAGCAGCAAGGAAGGGCTTGAGGTAATTTTCTATTCGTATCTTTGATTTATTATATATATGTATGTGAAGAAGTAGATCTAGAAATCTTGTGGGGTTAAAAGTAACAATTTTGATTGTTGTTCCGCTGTGTATAATCTCTGATTTGATCTATAAAAACCAACAAATGGTACCAGAGCCATCTTCACATATATATATTTATTGAATCTGTGTGGGTTTAGTTTTATGCATTTATTTATTTTTTGATGAATGAATGGATGGCTTAATATGATTGAATGCATGGGAATGTTGAATCGTTAATTGTATGATGTTTTTGGGTTAGGATTTGTTTATGATTAGATCATTGTGTAAGCCATAAAGGGGCATAAGATTTATGTAATTTTATTTGGTTTTTGACACCATAAAATTGTAATTCCGATCACACAAAGTCAAAACGGAGCCCGAGATACAGAATTCAGCCACCGTTCCTCCGAGGCCACCCTCCGAGCCGCTGCTGGGGACGTCGTACGGTTCTGTGCAAATGGTCCTCAGCAGCACCGTTTGGTGCCATGTGTCCCCGTCTTGCTGGTCCAAAGTTTTTTTTTTAAATTTTTTCTAAAATTAATCTGTCATTTTTTTAATTTTTAAAATGTTAAATATCCTATTTATTAGAAATTCGATATTTAAATAATGAGATGATTTTGTTATCCTAACAAACTTTTTTGAATATATTATTTAAAAATTTATTTTTCTAAATAACAAATTTTAATTAAATTTATTTCAGTTTTTAATTAAAAAGGAAAATAAAATAATGATTATTTAAAAGTTTTGTTTTAATTAATCAAGATAATTAGAAAATTATTTTCTTATTATTATTCTGGACCAACAACGACACATATCCTATCGAAAATAATGTAAAGAAGCCCGATGGAGATCAAGGCGGTTTTATTTTATTTTATTTTAATTTTATAAAGAGGTTGTAAAATTAGAAATACCCAAAAGCACTCGGTTCAACATTTATTGTTTATTTATTTAAATAATTGTTTTCATGTGATTGATAACTGTTCATGCATTTTGTGCCATACATAAAAAACCCACACAACCATTATCATGCATCTCATTGGTAGAAACATGATTATTAGGATTGTCCTATATGTTTATATGAGTTGTTTTGCGAAACAAATTGCATATAAATTACTTAGTTTTATTCTTTGAAAACTTGGTAAAATATCACACTGGTTTTAAGTTTTTATGACTTAATTTCTTTAAACCAACTTTATTTTAAAATTGTATTTTAGTAAAGATTAGATGAACATAATTGGTAATTTAAAATTGGATATGGACCTAGAAACTGACTTTCTTTCCAATTTTAATTATGTTCATAAAGTTTAAAGAATCTATAATTAATTTGGAATTAATTAGGCTAAAAATACTTATTTCAAAATAGTGAGTGGGAGAGGGTTGATATCTCAAACATAACCCATGGTCTCCATTATTAATATAACACCGTGAGATGTGAATAGCGCATCACGACGGCTTTGTTTTCGTCCCCCTAAGGAAGGTGTTTAGACATGCCAATAGCAAGATTATATTTCTTACAAAGATAGGAACTAATGATGTATTTTAGGTTTGACCGACCCTAAGGCGGTATGTCCTGAATTAAGTCATGAACTCCGAAATAGTGGGTTACACTCACTAAGTTATGATTAAGCTTTTGTAGTGGATAATCATAACTTGACCAAACTAAGCGGTACTTTAATGTTTAAAAGATAAAATAAAGAGTTATTTTAATTTTTAAACAATAAAGATAAGAATGTCTTATAAATTCTCTAAGATTAATTTGACCGACCCTAAGGCGGCACTTTAATTGTTAGAAAGTTTTATTGTGGAAATTAAACTTTATTTTATGTGTTTTCATTGTGCTCATGTATCACGTTTAATTTCTGAAACTTTGATATTTATTTTTCTAAATATAATAATAATATTTGTATATATTCCCAGCAAAAAATGTCTATTGGTGAATTACACATCGATAATTTTCTCAAATCCTTGGTTTTTGAACCTGAAAATATGCAACACTGGTTTCGAGGCATGTTGACCATTTTTTCTTATAAAAAGATGATGTCAACCGTCTGTGAAAAACCTCCAACAGAACCACCTTTGGCTACTAGCTATGAAGTAGAAGAAAAATATGCAAATTGGATGAAATCCAATCGCTTGGCACGTTATTGCATGCTTTCAACCATGCCTGACGAAACAAAGGAAAAATATATACACTATAACTCAGCACATGAGATGTGGTGAGCAATGACAGAGGAAGTCTTTGCTGAGTGTCATCGTTTATATCAAATGAAAAAGGTAAATAAGATTTACATATATTTTTTTTCAACTTTGAATAGTAGATTCAAATACTATGAATATCAGATCCAAAATTTTTGGATAGTAGATTCAAAAATATATGCCACTAATCTATTTTTCTTTTGTTCTTCCTTTCGCAGAATCAGAACCCTGAAAAGGAGGAAGATACTGATGAAGATTTTGATAGCCAGTAAAGAGCTGGAGGAGTTGGAAAGTAGTTTTATTTAGTAATTTTATTGTTACTTGAACAATTTGAATTTCTTTATTTTAGAAATTTTAGATTTCTTTAAACAAAGAAAACTACAGTCTAGAAATTTAGTTTATTATTAGTAATTTTGATTATTAATGTTTGGAAACTTATTTTTATTTTTGCATAACATTTATTTCTTTATTAATAAAGTAGTTATTATTTAAAGAAATTATCTATTTACTTGTTATGCAAATATTTTGGGATAAACAAAGTTTACATGCTTATAATGAATGACAAATTTTTTATAATTTTGAATTATTTAAAATAGCTAATCCATCTATTAAACTGATTCTGATAGTGAGACATATCTGTAGCACTTGAGATTGGGTCATATTGGTCTAGACAGAATAAATAGGCTTGTAAAGGATGGTCTTTTAAGAGAACTATCTATTGGATCTCTCCCTGTTTGTGAATCCTGTCTAGAAGGCAAAATGACCAAGAGACCTTTCTCTGCTAAAGGTTCAAGAGCCACAAAACCACTTCAGCTAGTACATACGGATGTTTGTGGTCCACTTAATGTACAAGCAAGATGAGGTTATGAATATTTCGTCACTTTCATTGACGATTATTTAAGATAAGGTTACCTATACTTAATGCAAAGAAAATCTGAAATTTTTGGAAAGTTCAAAGAATTTCAAGCAGAGGCTGAAAAGCAATTAGGTAAATCACTAAAAGCTCTTCGATCTAATCAAGGAGGAGAGTACTTGGATTTTGAATTCGAGGACCATTTGCGTGAGCATGGAATTCAATCCCAACTCACTACACCTGAAACGCCACAGAAAAATGGTGTTTCAGAAAGACGGAATAGAACGTTATTAGATATGGTTAGATCAATGATGAGTTTCTCATCATTACAACTGTCATTCTGGGGCTTTGCGATTCAATGTGTTCTATACATATTGAATGATGTTCCATCTAAGTCTATCCAAAAGACACCCATAGAATTATGGAATGGTTGTAAACCTAGTTTACACCATTTTCGAATTTAGGGGTGTCCTGCACGCGTGCTTAAAGGAATGACCAGGAAGTTGGAATCATGCTATGAAGTGTACATGTTTGTGGGATATTCCAAAGAGACTAGAGGTGGATTTTTCTATAGTCCAAAAGAAGATAAAACATTTGTATTGAAAAATGCAACTTTTCTTGAATATGACTATGTTAATAACCACAAACCTCGTAGAAAGGCTGTTCTGGAGGAGATGATCTCGAATGAAGTTGCGAAGTCACCAGCAACAACCAGTGAGAAATGGACAAAGGAAACTGCTAGTTCTAGTCAGAATAGTAGAGAACCTCATCGTAGTGGGAGGGTTAGTAAGCAACCCACACACTATGAACACGAAGTTCAAATGCTTGTGTCTGACATAAACAAAGACGATACATTGACATTTAAAGAAGCAATGGATGATTCTGACAAGGAAAATGGCAAGAAGCCATGAACCAAGAAATGGAATCGATGTATTCCAATTCTGTCTAGGTTCTTGAAGATCCACCTGAGAATATCAAACCCATTGTGTAACACCCTACTTCCTTAGAGCCGTTACTAAGTGAGTTTAAAATGTGCTTCTAACTCGCTAATCGAGGTTTTAAGGTAATCGTGTAATTAATTCATAAACAGAGACATAAACTTTGAGAATAATTTCATTTACTGAAAATCATAAAACATTTAACATTTGGGATCCCAAAATACTGTTTACAAATATTTACAACTCAAAATATACTCAAGGTTGGCTAAACGACAAAATAGGGTTCTTTACAAAAAACTTCCAAAAATACCCCTGACCGTGGCAGCCAGGTAGACCAGACATGTACGCGTCGCGTCACACTCTCCATACTCATGGTCGGTTCAACTTCTCCTTGCCCTTACCTGCACCACAGAGCACCCGTGAGCCGAAGCCCAGCAAGAAAACTCCACATAAACAGATAACACATACATATGAACCACTTAGCATATAACCAATTTGTCATCAAGCTAAACACATACGACCATGCCGTCTCAGGCGCTCTACCAGGCCCTGAGTTGCGGTCTACACCGTAAGGATATCCCAGGTATCCCCTAGGGTCTTACCCTAGCAACTCGCACTCCACATGCTAAATGTTGCTCCTGGCCCATTGCCGTTCTCGGCCTTCATCGTTCCTGGCCTTCGTCGTTCCCGGCCCTAGCCGATCATTCACATATATGCATACACAGCATAATTTAAACATAACTTAAACATAAACTAACATAATCAATGGGCTACACCCAACACATAATCATATAGGGCCGTGCCCTGCAACACAACTATGGGGCCTCACCCTGCTCTATGGGTACAACAATATTCTTACCTGTGTCCCGAGCTTCTTGAGCATTGAACCCTCGAGCACGGTCCTCTAATCCGAGCCTCTCCAAGAACCTAGTCACAACACACAAATAGCATCCCCATTACTAACCAATTCAAAAGCGTCTCCCGGAACCAAACCCGAGCCCTCGGGACCTCCCTGAACCCCACACAAAGTGGCGGAAGCGTCCCCGAGCCCCCTAGGCAAGAGCCTAAAAACCACAATTCTCCCCTGCCCAGAAATGGCCTAGCGCCGCGGCGCCACCCTATGAGGGCCGTAGCGCCCAGACGGGCCCCCGTCCACTGATGCAGCTTAGCACCGCGACGCAGAAGAACAGGGCCGTGGCGCCCCTTCGCAAACCCATAAATCTGGGTTTCTCCAAATGTTTTCCCCCAGCCAAAACACTCCCAAATCACTACCAAGACTTACCTAAGTCCCAAATTCAATTCAAAACCCCACATAGACCATCTAACAACTCACAAACATCAACAATAAGCACAATCACACAATCAAACCTACAATTCTCAATTTGGTTTAAAACTTCAGAAACTTAAACCAAGCCTTTCAAAACTTAAACCAGAACATGTAAAACTTAAACCATCCCTCAGAATTCTTAAACCACACCAGCAATCGACCAAACTGAGATGCATGAAACCCTTACCTCAAGTGGAGATTTGACCTTGAGCTGCTTTCCCAATCAAATTCCAAACTCAATTCCAAAAAATTCAAGCTGAACCTAACCACAATTCATCCAAAGAATTCACCAAACAAAACACACAATTCAATTCTCAAACCATGATATTCCTAGCTGAATTCTACAACATAATTACATAGAATTTCCCTTACCTCAATATGTAGAGCAATCCTCTAAATTTATTGGCCTTAACTCCCTTCTTGATCCCACAAAATTCAGAGTTCCCTTTCCTTCCTTTCTGTTTTTCCCTAGTTTCCTCTAGAGCTCCCAAAGCCAAGTTCTTGCATAAGCATAAGAATGAGAACATTCCAGCCTTTCCCCTTAGCCAAAGCTATCTAAATCCCAGCCAAAAGACCCTTTTACCCTTTCATCTAACCCATATCCTGACTAATCCTCAAGGGCATCTTAGACCTTTCCTATCCCCTTACAAATATACCACTTTCTCACTTAAAGTAGCTATCCTCAATAGTTACCTATAGTTACCCAAGTTACTAAGATACCATTAAACTTTAATTAAAAGTCCCCAACTAGATTATAATAATCCCAAAGTACCCCGAGGCTCCTCACGAGCCGGGTATTAACTCCCGTTGTGACTTTAAGCGGAACAACTCTCTAGGACTTTCTCGGAACGTGCATCACAAATAAATCACAATTATATCAACAACTTCACATATATTACATTTATGCCCTCAACGACTAAAATTACCAATTTTCCCCTAACAACCAAATGGGGCTCACATGCATATTTATTTCACCTAAACATGCATTCTAACCACATATTCATTAAATTCACATAAATTAATACAGTATAACAATTATTTCCTTCCAGGCACACTAATCAAGGCTCCAAGCCTTATTAGAAAATTTGGGTCGCTACAACTATCCCCTCCTTTTAGAGATTTTGTCCTCGAAATTACCTGAACTACTCGGGATACCGCTCCCGCATATCTGATTCAAGTTCCCATGTCGCCTCCTTAACCTTGCTCTTTCTCCACAGCACTTTCACCAAGGCGATGATCTTGCTACGTAAAACTTTATCTTTCCGGTGAAGAATCTGAATCGGCTTCTCCTCATAGGAAAAATCCTGGTCTAGCTCCAAACTCTCATAACTCAGTACGTGTGTTGAATCCGATACATACTTCCGGAGCATGGACACTTGAAAAGCATTATGAACCCCTGATAAGGCTGGAGGCATCGCCAACCTGTAAGCTACCTCCCCAACCTGCTCCAGAATCTCAAAGGGTCCAACAAATCTAGGGCTCAGCTTGCCCCAAACACTGAACCGTTTCACTCCTCTCAAAGGTGAAACCCTAAGGAACACATGGTCACCGACCTGAAATTCCATACTCTTGCGCTTCAGGTCTGAATAACACTTCTGGCGACTCTGGGAGGCGAGCATTCGCGCTCTAATTTTCTCAATCACCTCATTGGTCCTCTGAACCATCTCAGGACCCAAATAGCTTCTCTCACCCGTCTCGTCCCAATGGATAGGTGATCTACACTTCCTCCCATATAGCATCTCATACGGAGCCACTCCGATAGTCGCTTGATAGCTGTTATTAAATGAGAACTCAATCAGAGGAAGATACTTACTCCAAGATCCCCCAAAGTCTAATACACAGGCTCGCAACATGTCTTCCAATATCTGAATCGTCCTCTCAGACTGTCCATCTATCTGAGGATGATAGGCGGTACTAAACCATAACTGCGTGCCCATAGCCTTCTATAGGCTCTCCCAAAACTTGGAGGTGAAGGTGGGGTCTCTGTCAGACACTATCGACCTCGGAGCTCCATGAAGCCGAACAATTTCTTTCACCTATAATTCAACATAGTGCTCCACGGTATAAGTCATCCTGACAGGCAGAAAGTGGGCTGACTTGGTATACCTATCCACGATCACCCACACCGAGTCATGCTGTCCCACAGTTCTCGGCAAACCAACCACAAAATCCATGGTGATGTCCTCCAACTTCCACTCCGGAATCCTTAGAGGCTGCAACAATCCCGTTGGCCTCTGATGTTCAGCCTTGACCCGCTGACACGTTAAGGACTTGGCCACATAATCCACCACATCCCTTTTCATGCCCGACCACCAATATAAAGCTCTCAAATCTTGGTACAACTTCATCGTACCTGGATGTAAAGAGTAGGGAGTGGTATGCAACTCATCTAAAATCTCCCGTCGGATAACAGAATCCATCGGAACACAAATCCGACCCTTGTACTTCAGTAACCCCATCTCTGAAATAGAAAAGTCCTTAGTCGCTCCAACTAAGACATTCTCTCTGTGACCTCTCAACTGAGAATCTTTCCCATGCGCCTCCTTGATCCTCTCAAGGAGTGTAGACTGAAGAGTGATGTTGGCTAACCGGCCAACCACCAACTCTATTCCCGCTCTAGTCATCTCCTCAGCCAGCTTATCAGATATCTGCCTTGAATTGAACAATTGTCATGAGTCTCTCTGACTCAATGCATCAGCCACTACATTAGCCTTCCCAGGATGGTATAGGATATCACAGTCATAATCCTTAACCAATTCCAGCCACCGCCTCTGGCGCATATTCAGGTCCTTCTGAGTAAAGAAATACTTCAGGCTCTTATGGTCGGTGTATATCTCGCACTTCTCACCATAGAGATAATGTCTCCAAATCTTAAGTGCGAACACCACCGCTGCCAACTCCAAATCATGGGTAGGATATATCTTCTCATACTCCTTTAACTGTCTCGAGGCATAAGCTATCACCTTACCAGCTTGCATCAACACACACCCTAAACCCTGTCTGGAAGCATCACAATAAACTACAAACTTCTCATTATCTGTTGGCAGACTCAACACTGGCGCAGTGATCAGTCGTCGCTCCAACTCTTTAAAACTGTTCTCACATCTATCCGTCCAGACATACCTTGTCTTCTTCTTTGTCAGTTCTGTTAAAGGCGTAGCTATCCTGGAGAATCCCTCAACAAACCACCGATAGTATCCTGCTAAACCCAGAAAACTCCTCACTTCAGGAACATTGCTCGGTCTAGGCCAATCTCTAACTGCCTCAATCTTACTTGGATCAACTAGAATCCCCTCCTTACTGACGATGTGACCCAGAAACGTAACTTGCGGTAGCCAAAATTCACACTTGCTGAACTTAGCATATAACTTATGCTCCCTTAACCGCTGCAAAACCAACCGTAGATGTTGCTCGTGCTCTGTCTCTGGCTGAGAGTACACCAAGATATCATCGATGAATACAATTACGAACTTATCCAAGTAATCCTTGAAAATCCTATTCATCATATCCATAAAAGCTGTTGGAGCATTGGTTAATCCAAAGGACATAACCAGAAATTCATAATGTCCATACCTCGTTCGAAAAGAGGTCTTTGGTATGTCCTCCTCTTTAATCCTTAACTGACGGTAACCTGACCGGAGATCAATCTTAGAAAACATCGTACTCCCCTGTAACTGATCAAATAAATCATCGATCCTAGGCAGTGGATACTTTTTCTTAATGGTTAACTTATTCAGCTCCCTATAGTCAATGCAAATCCTAAGAGATCCATCCTTCTTCTTAACAAACAACACTGAAGCACCCCATGGCGAGAAACTCGATCTGATGAACCCCAAATCAAGTAATTCTTCCAACTGAATCTTCAACTCCTTTAACTCTACTGGAGCCATCCTGTAAGGTGTCCTAGATACTGGCTCCGCTCCTGGTGCCAACTCTATAACGAATTCAATCTCACACTACGGTGGCAATCCTGGCAGGTCTGCTGGAAATAAGTCCGGAAACTCACACACCAATCTAGTCTCACCCGGTCCAACCAACACCACCCTAGAGGTATCCACAATGCTCACTAGAAATCCCATGCAACCTTCCTGCATCAAGTCTCTAGCCTTCAATGCGGAAATCATTGGTACTCGTGGTCCACTAACTGTTCCCACAAATACAAAGGGTACCTCCCCTTCTGGTTCAAAAGTCACCATTCTGTGCTTGCAGTCAATTGTTGCCCCATATTTTACTAACCAATCCATTCCTAAGATCATATCAAAGTCATCCATCTCAAGCTCAATCAGATAAACAGACAATTCCCTACCATCTACCTCTACTGGTAATGCCCTAATCCATCTCCTAGAGACTACCAGCTCCCCAGTTGGCAACAAAGTCTGAAAACCCCTAGCATACACAACACTAGGTCTACACAGCTGATCTATCACCCTACCAGACACAAACGAGTGGGTAGCTCCCGAATCAAACAATGCAGTATACAAAGACCCAGCACTAGAAATCTGACTTGTCACTACTGAGGGGTTAGCCTCCGCCTCAGTCTAAGTCAACGTAAACACTCTGGCAGGAGCGAGACTGTCTCCCTGCTTTGGCTCCTCCTTCTTGACTTGTGGGCAGTCCTTCCTCAAATGATTAGCACTCCCACAAAAAAAGCAGGCCCTGATCCTGCACTCACCCTGATGTCGTCGTCTGCACCAAGGACATACTGGGAAACTCCTCCAGTTGTCACCTCCACCCTGACGGCCACTAAAAGTACCCTGCGCCCTCCTATTAGAACTGGGAGGAATGAAAGAATCTGGGGCTTTCCTCTTCTGCTCACTGGGGCCACTACCCCGACTGGATCCAATAAAAGGAGGCACTGTCCTCCTAGCATCACGCCTAACAGCACTCTCTCTCCAGATCTGGTCCTCGGCCCCCTTAGCTGTAAGGGCCTTGTCCACAACCTGGGCATAGGTAGTAGTCCCTGGATCCAAGGTGATCTTCACATCATGGGCAATCATAACATTCAGTCCCCGAACAAATCTGTCTCCTCTTGCCGCATCAGTCGGCACTAAATCTGGCTCAAACTTTTCCAATCGATCAAATTTTAGCACATACTCTGTCACGGTCAACCGATTCTGAGTCAGGTTGATGAACTCGTCAACCTTTGCAGCTTGGACTGCCACACTATAATATTTCTCGTTGAAGATATTCTTGAATTCTTCCCAGGTCATGACTGCCACATTCCTTCTCGGAACCACAACATCCCACCAGATGCGGGCATCCTCTCTGAACATATAACTGGCACCGGCAACCCTCTCGTTTCCCTCAACCCTCATGAAATCCAGGATAGAGGAAACCATATTCATCAACTGCTCTGCCCGCAGTGGGTCTAGTCCACCCTCAAAGGTGGGAGGATGCTGTTTTCTGAATCTTTCATACAGAGGTTCCCACCTATTCTAAACCACAGGCTGAACCGGCACTGGCTCTGCACCCTGCTGAATTGGCAGCCCAGTGACTTGCGAAGGGGCCTGCTGCCTCAACTGACGTAGTTCTTCTTCTGTTCTCTGCAATCTCACTTCCATTTCAGCAAACATCTATTGCCAATTCTGTGGGGCAGGTGGAGGGTCCTGACCCTGATTGTCATCCTCGGCCCAACTGCCGCGGAGTCTAGATTATTGCCGAGGCATCACAACTATATGCCTGTAATCAATGACGCCGCTCATCAGGCATGATAACAAAGTCCAATACCACCTCCTAATCACAACAACCAACCATGAACAGCAATCCAGATAACATACAGATAGCATATTACACACAATGGGCCATGCCTTGGAATCATGCATATGTTAACTCATTCATCATGCTCTATATGAAATAAGCAGGCAAACAGGGCATTCAAGCACACATTCAAGCATATTATTCAACCATACCAACCAACCCTGAGTCGAGCTTGTCACTGGCTGCGAGCGCACATGTTCGGTCAATCTCCAAAACCAATAAACCTTGGCTCACTCTGATACCTAGTTGTAACGCCCTACTTCCTTAGAGCCATTACTAAGTGAGTTTAAAATGTGCTTCTAACTTGCTAATCGAGGTTTTAAGGTAAATGTGTAATTAATTCATAAACAGAGACATAAACTTTGAGAATAATTTCATTTACTGAAAATCATAAAACATTTAACATTTGGGATCCCAAAATACTGTTTACAAATATTTACAACTCAAAATATACTCAAGGTCGGCTAAACGACAAAATAGGGTTCTTTACAAACAACTTCCAAAAATACCCCTGACCATGGCAGCCAGGAAGACCAGACATGTACGCGTCGCGTCACGCTCTCCATACTCATGGTCGGTTCACCTTCTCCTTGCCCTTACCTGCACAACAGAGCACCCATGAGCCAAGGCCCAGCAAGAAAACTCCATAGAAACAGATAACATATACATATGAACCACTTAGCATATAATCAATTTGTCATCAAGCTAAACACATACGACCATGCCGTCTCAAGCGCTCTACCAGGCCCTAAGTTGCGATCCACACAGTAAGGATATCCCAGGTATCCCCTAGGGTCTTACCCTGGCAACTCGCACTCCACATGCTAAACGTTGCTCCCGGCCCCTTGCCGTTCTCGACCTTCACCATTCCCAACCTTCGTTGTTCCCGGCTCTAGCCCATCATTCAAATATATGCATACACAACATAATTTAAACATAACTTAAACATCAACTAACATAATCAATGGGCTACACCCAACACATAATCATATAGGGTCGTGCCCTGCAACACAACTATGGGGCCTTGCCCTGCTCTATGGGTACAACAGTTTTCTTACCTGTGTCCCGAGCTTCTTGAGCACTAACCCTCGAGCACGGTCCTCTAATCCGAGCCTCTCCAAGAACCTAGTCACAACACACAAATAGCATCCCCATTACTAACCAATTAAAAAGCGTCTCCCGGAACCCCACACAAAGTGGCGGAAGCATCCCACGAGCCCCCTGGGAAAAAGCCTAAAAACCACAATTCTCCCCTGCCCAGAAATGGCCTAGCGCTGCGGCGCCACCCTATGAGGGCCGCGATCCCAGAAGGGCCCCCGTCCATTGATGCAGCCTAGCGCCGCGGCACAGAAGAACAGGGCCGCGGCGCCCCTTCGCAAACCCATAAATCTGGGTTTCTCCAAATGTTTTCCCCCAGCCAAAACACTCCCAAATCACTACTAAGACTTACCTAAGTCCCAAATTCAATTCAAAACCCCACATAGACCATCTAACAACTCACAAACATCAACAATAAGCACAATCACACAATCAAACCTACAATTCTCAATTTGGTTTAAAACTTCAGAAACTTAAACCAAGCCTTTCAAAACTTAAACCAGAACTTGTAAAACTTAAACCATCCCTCAAAATTCTTAAACCACACCAGCAATTGACCAAACTAAGATGCATGAAACCCTTACCTCAAGTGGAGATTTTACCTTGGGCTGCTTTCCCAATCAAATTCCAAACTCAATTTCACAAAATTCAAGCTAAACCTAACCACAATTCATCCAAAGAATTCACCAAAAAAAACACACAATTCAATTCTCAAACCATGATATTCCTAGCTGAATTCTACAACATAATTACATAGAATTTCCCTTACCTCAATATGTAGAGCAATCCTCTAAATTTATTGGCCTTAACTCCCTTCTTGATCCCACAAAATTCAGAGTTCCCTTTCCTTCCTTTCTATTTTTCCCTAGTTTCCTCTAGAGCTCCCAAAGCCAAGTTCTTGCATAAGCATAAGAATGAGAACATTCCAGCCTTTCCCCTCAGCCAAAGCTATCTAAACCCCAGCCAAAAGACCCTTTTACCCTTTCATCTAACCCATATCCTGACTAATCCTCAAGGGCATCTTAGACCTTTCCTATCCCCTTACAAATATACCACTTTCTCACTTAAAGTAGCTATCCTCAATGGTTACCTATAGTTACCCAAGTTACTAAAATACCATTAACCTTTAATTAAAAGTCCCCAAGTAGATTATAATAATCCCAAAGTACCTCGAGGCTCCTCACGAGCCGGGTATTAACTCCCGTTGTGACTTTAAGCGAAACAGTTTTCTAAGACTATCTCGGAACGTGCATCACAAATAAATCACAATTATATCAACAACATCACATATATTACATTTATGCCCTCAACGGCTAAAATTACCAATTTCCCCCTAACAACCAAAAGGGGGCTCACATGCATATTTATTTCACCTAAACATGCATTCTAACCACATATTCATTAAATTCACATAAGTTAATACAGTATAACAATTATTGCCCTCCAGGCACACTAATCAAGGCTCTAAGCCTTATTAGAAAATTTGGGTTGCTACACATTGGTTGCAAGTGGATATTCAAGAAGAAAAGAGGAGCGAATTGGAAAGTAGAGACTTGTATCTCGCTACTACCGAGCACGCCATTAGTGTTGTGCTCGTTCGATAAGACAAAAATGTACAAAAACCAGTATACTATGTCAGCAAAAGGTGACTGGGAGCAGAATCGAGATACCCTTTAATGGAAAAACTATCTCTCAGCTTGATCCACTCATCTCGAAAGCTCCGATCTTATTTCCAAGCACACCATATCCATGTGTTGACTGACCAACCACTGCGACAAGTCTTGTCCAAACCAGAGGCCTCGGGTAGATTGTTAAGATGGGAAGTCAAACTCGGATAGTTTGAAATCACTTATCACCCGAGAACGACCATAAAGGGACTAGCCCTGGCAGATTTCATCGTAGAATGTACTGGTGTGTCTGACGGCGAGGTTACAACCCCAGCCCGCGAGCTGTGGAAACTTTATGTCGACGGGTCTTCCAATGAAAATGGATTCGGGGCAGGAATCATACTAATCACTCCAGTAGGAAATCAATTTCATTCTACCTTGAGGTTCGGCTTTGAAGCATCTAATAACGAGGCTGAGTACGAAGCACTGTTGGCAGGACTTTGAATAGCTAAGGAACTCAAGGCAAAGGCAATACACTGCTATAGTGATTTGTAGTTAGTGGTTATTCAAATTTTAGGGGAATATCAAGCTCGCAGCATAAGGAAGGCTGCTTATTTAGAAAAAGCCAAGGCTGCACTCGAACAATTCGAGTTATATGCCATAGAGCAGGTTCCTTAAGAATAAAACTCAAATGCAGATGCCTTAGCCAGGCTCGCTACATTCAACGAGGCCAACAAGTTGAACGTAGTCCTAATAGAGTTCCTATCGGCCCCAGTATCAATGAACCTGAGGAGGAAGACGTACAAATGATTGACTCCGAACCAACCTGGATGACCCTAGTAGTTGATTACCTGGAAACCGGCATTCTCCCAGCATAACGGAACAAGGCTCAAAAATTGATGTATTAGATTCCGAGGTACACTATTGTGGAAGGAAGGTTATATCGGAGAGGATATTCTATGCCACTACCCTGATGTGTGACCCACCCGAGGCAAAGAAAATCCTAGAAGAAATTCATGAAGGATTTCGTGGAGACCACACTGGGGGGCATAGTTTGTCGAAGAAAATTATAAGACATGGATACTTTTGGCCTACTGTCAATGCAGATGCATTCGAATATGTCAAGAAATGTGATAAATGCCAGTGATTCGCTACAATTCTGCGAGCTCCACCATCTGAGCTAACCATGATGACCTCCACATGGCCATTTGCGGTATGGGGAATCGATCTTATAGGCTTGTTACCAACCGGAAAATGAGGAGTAAAGTATGCTGTGGTCGCGGTTGATTATTTTACAAAATGGACCAAGGCCGAACCCCTAGCAACGATTACCTCGAAAAAGTTTTGGACTTTTTAGTAAAAAATATCATTTACCGATATGGAATGCCCAGAAAAATAGTATCAGACAACGGTACTTAATTTGACAATGAATTATTTACCCATTTTTGTGAAAAAAATGGAATAATAAAAAGCTTTTCCTCCGTTGCCCATCCCCAAGAAAATGGCCAGGTCGAAGCAGTCAACAAAACCCTCAAAAGCTCAATGAAGAAGAGGTTGGAGGAGGCTAAAGGAAAATGGCGTGAGGAGTTAGCTCAAGTTTTATCGGCGTATCGAACCACAGCTCGCACTTCAATAGGGCACACCCCTTTCTCCCTGGTATATGGATGTGAGGTTGTGTGACTAATGGAGGTTGAAATACCTACAATTTGAAGCCATGCTTATGATCAAGCCTAGAACCAATCCCATCTTTAAGTAAGTCTGGACCTAATTGAAGAAAGGCGAGATGAAAATCAGTTGAAGAATGTGGCATATCAACAACGAGCTACCCGATACTTCAATAAAAAGTTTTGGGATAGAAAGTTCAGATTGGGAGACTTAGTACTAAGACGTGTATTCCTAGCTACAAGGGACCCGTTTGCTGGCGTACTCGGACCTAATTGGGAAGGACCTTACCAAATTGAGTCCATTATTCGACCTGGAGTATATAAATTGGCCAGATTAAACGTAGAATTGGTACCGCGAGCTTGGAATGGAGAGCATCTATGACCTTACTATCAATAGGGTAGGAATGATGTCTCATTGTAACCAAGCATGTTTGTTTTTACAGTATTTTTATTAATAAAATTTTCGATTTTGATCAGAGGTCATTTTCTTTATTTAATGTTGTATTTTTTGCAAACTCTCTTAATTCAATAATCTATGATCACACTCATAGGATTTTAAGGGGGCATCAATGGTATACAATGATACCACGAGTTTAAAAAAATAAATAACAATAAATAAAAATGTCAGATGGTTAACTCGACACGAAAATGTTGTATACACGAAAACTAGCAAATGTCTAGATCATTAACTCGACATAAAAGGTTATAAGTATGCGTGAACTAAGTTTATCTGGGCCATAACTGGATTATTAAAGTTATAAGTGTCTAGATATAACCAGATATGCGAGCTAAGATGATATGGACACAACCAGATTATTTAAAATAAATAAATACAAGTGTATGGATTACAAACCAAGCACGACCTAAATAGGTTTGGAACAAAACAACTGAAACTAATCGACGAAAGTTGGAGCATAAATAAACCTACTTTGAGCTAAGTCGAGATCGAGGCTGGAATATTTTGCAAAAAAATAGTTTCGACCTCATAACCTTAAGGACCTATTCGAGGAATAGGAAAAGTGACTAGAAAAAGTAAGAAATAACTAAACTACATATCTTACATGCCATATAAGTACTTTCAAGTGCGTGGTAAAAGTAAGGTCCAACCTTGAAAAATAACGAGATCGGGCATGGATATATCGAGCAAAATGTGTATAAATGCATTGAAACTCAAGCTTAAATCCAACAGATGTTTGTATGAATAAGCAAACATAAAGGCAAAAATTTAATATAAGTTGCTCAAAATATTTCTGTTGGATTAGCTTATACAGGATCTTTATTTATTTTCATGTATATCTAATATTAAACAAATTAATATGAGATAGCCTAAAACATGTTTCTAAAATTGAATTCAAAGAGAAACAAACAATAGAATACTTACAGTATACGCAGCGGAATGAAAGAGTCCTTTCTTCAACTTCTCTAACTCTTGTATCCTCTCTATCGCAGAGTATTATCAAGAAACAGAACCAATCTTTTATTTTCTTCACAATCTTCCAATGTATCCTTAGAACCACCTAGACTAGTGTGGGAAATTCTCAACACATGAGATAGATATAGAGAGAAGAAGAGAAAATAACAAAGAGGCTTAGAAAATGACTTGTGTTTTGAGAGAATCTAAAACTATCAGAAAATCTGACTTGTAACTTATGTTTTGACTTCTCTCTAAGCACTCCTTTTATAGACTCAATTATGCCATTTAATTTAATTAAAAAATCAATAAAATAACAGTCATTTTGAAGCCCTAGGTCGAAATTATTATGGGCTATAGGCCCCTGAAATTTCCCATTTGATTATAAGCCCATTAGACTTAAAATCAAGGCCTGTATTATTTTCTATTGATTTAATTAATTAAATCCTTGATCAAATTAATTATTTATAATTTGAACCTTGATTTAAATTTATTTATTAATTTAGATACCAATTTATCTTAATTAATAAATCTGCCATAATTTCTCTTTTCTTCTCAAATTTACACAACTCTTTGAAACTATCCAAAATTGACCTGGTCAACTTTGATAATTCTAATTGATAATTAAATCAATTAATTGAGACTATCTAGATGATTTTATCCAAGGTACAATGGGGACCATGGGCCTATGAAATCAAGCTCCAATAAGTTATCATAAATCTAACAAATAAATTTACTAACTTATTAATTCCTTGTGACTCCACTATAGACTCGGAATTGCACTCTTGAATTCATAGAACGCTCTATAACAAATATGGTTACGCTATTAATTATACATTGTTACAACCATAATTGTCACTCAATCCTCTATAGACGGTCTACAATGAGATAAGACTAAAATATCGTTTTACCCCTCATTGTATTTTATCCTTAAAACACTTAGTTCCTTGTAAATGATATTTTTGTAAACTAATTTAATTATTGAAATGAGATCTCTATCATTTAACACCTTGAACCAAACTAAAAGGAAACCATCGTTTCACTTCTTCATCAGAAGCTATAGATATTCATATCTATGATTAACACTCCCACTCAATTATACTACCAAGTTCCCAAGATGTAAGTATGGGCTAGTCCGTAGGGTAAGCTGGTAACGAACAAGTCAAAGAAGTCAAATAATACAATCAGTTAGAATACTAACCACTCAGAATTGAGATTGAATTGACCTATGGTCAACTATATGATATGACTAGAATAGATAATAACGGTATGTTTACTTATGTTATCAACTGTCAATATCGGTCCAGTCCGATGTAACAAATACATCCGATCTTATCTACTTTGCTAATGTTCTGGAAAGAACATAACACTGTAATGTGTAAGTAGATCATATCGTAGATTGGCAAGTCAGTGTAAATCCTGTGCACTGACTAATCTTAGGACTAACTTATTTTGAACATATAATCATATTTATATTCCACTGTGATGACGTCACTATAAATAAGATTAGCTATATGCTCAAGATTTAATAGAAGTTTATATTAAACAAATAATCATGAAAATAAAACAAGTGAGCAAAGTTATTGACCAAGTCAAAAAATGATTTCTATTCTTTTATTGATAATAAAATGAGATTACAAAGAATTTGAGTTTTAATTAGGGCATAAAACCCCAACAAACTCCCACTTGCACTAATTGAAACTAATGCCTTAATTATACTAATCCCATCTCCTTGATATGCTTATCAAATGTAGCTTCTGGTATTGTCTTTGTAAACGGATCCGCAAGATTGTCTTCAGTTGCAATCTTCATAACCTTCACATCTCCCCTGGCCACATATTCTTGAATAATGTGATATTTCCTTTCTATATGCTTACTCCTCTTGTGACTTCGAGGTTCTTTCGATTTGGCTATCGCTCCTGTATTGTCACAAAAAAACACAAGCGGTTTATCCATTTCTGGAATAACACCAAGATCCAAATAGAACTTCTTTAGCTAGACTATTTCCTTAGCTGCTTCTGATGCGACTATGTACTCAGCCTCCATGGTGGATCTGAGATTGCAGACTGCTTTACGCTTCTCCAAATTATAGCTCCACCCCCAAGAGTAAACACCATTCCAGAAGTAGACTTCTTGTCATCGACATCAGTCTGAAAATCTGAATCGGTGTAGCCTACAGGGTTCAGAACACCACCCTTGTAGACTAACATATAACCCCTAGTCCGTATCAAATACTTCAGGATATGCTTAACTGCTATCCAATGTTCTAGTCCTGGGTTTGACTGATACCTGCTCACTACTCCCACTGCATAGCAGATATCTGGTCTAGTACACAACATGGCATACATCAGACTTCCAACTGCAGATGCGTAAGGAACTTTTCTCATTGCATCTTCCTCTTCAGGAGTCTGGGGAGACTGCTTCTTTGAAAGATGAATTCCATGGCGGGACGATAGACGCCCCTTCTTGGAATTTGTCATTAAGAAATGTTCAAGCACTTTATCAATGTAAGCTGCTTGAGATAGAGCTAAAAGTTTGTTATTTCTATCCCTGATGATCTGGATACCTAGAACATAACTTGCTTCACCCAAATCCTTCATCTAGAATTAAGTGCTCAGCCAATTCTTCACATCTGATAATTTCTTAGCATTGTTTCCAATGGGTAAGATATCATCTACATAAAGAACCAGGAATACCACTATTTGATTTTCCTTCAGTTGGTAAACACAGGGCTCATCAATATTTTGTTCAAAGCCATAGGTTTTGATTATTTCATCAAACCTAAGATTCCAGGAACGAGAAGCTTGCTTAAGTCCATAGATGGACCTATTCAACTTGCAAACTTTTCCTTCTTGTCCAGACACTTTAAATCCTCTTGGCTGATCCATATAAATGACTTCGTCAAGCTTTCCATTAAGAAAAGTTGTCTTGATGTCCATTTGCCAGATCTCATAGTCGAGAGCGGCTGCTATGGATAGGAGGATGCGAATGGATTTGAGCATGGCTATTGGACTAAAAGCTTCCTCATAGTCCACGCCTTCTCTTTGGGTATAACCCTTTGCCACTAAGTGAGCTTTATAAGTCTCGATATTTCCATCAACACCTCGTTTCTTCTTGTAGATCCACTTGCACCCAATGACCCTAAAGTCACTAGGTGCTTCGACAAGATCCTAGACGGAATTTGAGTACATGGACTCCATTTCTTGTTTCATTGCTTCGAGTCATAGTTTCTTTTCAGGGCTAGCCATTTCCTGCTTGAAAGATAGTGGATCATCATCACTAGTGTCACCAACAACCATATTGGTTTCACCATCCAAACCATAGCGAACTGGGTTCCTAGAAACCCTCCCACTATGAAGAGGCTCTGTGACTATTTGCTCAGGCACAATGGTACTTTCTTCATTTAAATCGACTTGCATCAGTTGGACGTGAAGAGTGGGAATTTCATTATCAACTCGAGTTGATGACGATGGAACATTGGTTGGAGTCAATTCTTTAACCATCTCCTCTAAAACTACTTTGCTGTGAGGTTTAAAGTTTTGGACATAGTCATTTTCCAGAAAAGTAGCATTTGTAGAAGTAAACACTTTCTTTTCTGAATGACTATAGAAAAGTCCACCCCAAGTACCTTTAGGATAGCCAACAAACATGCAAACTTCAATTTACAGTTCTAGCTTTCCCTCCTTTTTCCTCAGGACGTGAGCGGGACACCCCCAGATTCTATAATGGCGTAAACTAGGTTCACGACCATTCCAGCGTTCTAAAGGTGTTTTGGGGATTGATTTTGACGGCACGACATTGAGAATGTCATTTGCGGTTTCAATTGCATGTCCCCAGAACGAAGTTGGTAGAGTTGAGTAACTAAGCATGTATATAACCATTTCCAATAAAGTTCTATTTCGGCGTTCCGCTACACCATTTTGTTGCGGAGTACCTGGGGCAGTAAGTTATGATAAAATCCCAAGTTCAGTTAAATGATCTTGGAACTGCATATCCAAATATTCTCCACCCCTATCAGATCGCAAGATCTTTAACGTTTTACCTAATTGGTTTTGAGCCATTGCTAGGAATTCCTGAAACTTTGAAAATGTTTCTGATTTCCTATGCATTAGGTAAAGACATGAGTATCTAGAGTAATCGTCAATGAAAGTGACGAAATACTCAAAACCACCCCTGGTTTGTACATTCAAAGGTCCACAAACATCTAAATGCACAAGGCCAAGTGGTTCTTTGGCCCTATCACCCTTTGTAGAGAATGGACGCTTGGTCAGTTTGCCTTCTAGAAAAGATTCACAGACAGGTAATTCACCTAAGGTGAGTTCCCTCAAAGGTCCGTCCTTTGTAAGTCTTTGAATCCTATCATAGCCACTGTGACCTAGTCTTAAGTGCCATAAATACGTCATATTATTGTTATCGGTCTTTTGACGTTTATAGGTCCTAGGTTTAGCTACATTGAATAAATCATTATTAAGAGCGAGGGGTTCGTTAGGTCACAGAATATAAAGCCCATTTTCCAAACATGAAATACACAATTGTGATCCATTGAAAGAAATAGATATATTAAAACTTGTGAAAGTCATAACAAATCGTTCTAATTGCAACATGGAAACTGAAATTAAATTTCTACTAAAATCTGGAATAAAAAATACATCTTTTAAAATTAAAAATTTATTTCCGAACTTCATACGAGCTCTTCCTCTAGCTTGGACCGCAACGAATGCTCCGTTCCCAACTCTAAGCTTTAAGCCGCCTTCGTTCACTTCCTCCCACGATTCAAGAGGCTGTAAAGAGTTGCAAACATGGTTGGTAGATCCAAAATCAATAATCCAAACAGATTTATCATTCTCTAAAACACATGTTTCTAAGATAAATGAACTATAATCATTACCTTTGTTTTTAGCTGCTAGAAACTTGGGACAATCCTGTTTCCAATGCCCCTTCTCTTTGCAGTGAAAACATTTATCTTTACCTTTCTTGTTTTTCTTGTTCTTCCCCTTAGACGTTTGTGCACGTGGTTGTGCACTCATCTTTGTAGCCTTTGCAGGCTTGGGGTTGTTGTTTTGTCCACCTTTCCTCTTGTTTCTAGCTTTCGAAGATGAAGCTGGGTTAGCTTCAGCCTTAGTTAGATCAGCAGCAACATCAGTAGTCTTATTTTCTCCTCCTTTACTAGGTCCACCCATGATAGGCTCAAAGGTCTGAAGCTCATTCATGAGCTGCGTCAGACCATAGTTGAGTTGATCACAAATGTGCAGACACGGTGCCATCCGAGAATTCACGGTGCCATCACGTACGTGTGGAGACAGTGTTATCCAAGCATTTACGGTGCTATTAAGAACGTGCGGAGACGATGCTCGTTCTGGGGATTCCTCAATCATGACGAACTCAGAGTTGTCACCAATCAACTTTATGTTGATATTCTGCTTCTAATTAAGGAAGTTTTTTCTAGTGAGTTTCTCCATCGAAAGTTGAGAAAGGATGGGAGTATACACAGACACTACTTAACTTAAAACTACAAATTACCAATAAAAGAGAAATCAATCACATTTGCTCAATAAAACTTCTATTCACACAAATTTCAAGAAATAGCACAACATATACCAAAAATATGTAAGTTATGAGAAAAAATACAAAAAACAATCATATCTCTATTTCTTTAGGTTTTTAACTAATCTATGATATCCTTGTCCCGGTTGGCGAGAGTAAAAAATACCACTAGTTAAATAGAGTTGTAAACTCATTTAATAATGGACACCACTATTAACAACCTACTATTCAATCAAAATAAGAAAACAAACTTTCTTATTTTATGAGCTAGACCCATGGTTTCAATAATCATAGATTTAGTCTTAGTAGTCACCGTAGGGGTGAGTCTAGTAGAATTTGACCTATAATTATCTATCTTTTGAAATCTAACCTTGTCAAAATAACTAATGAACACTTTCCGTAGGGGGACGAATCAAAGCGCCTCGAGGCCCCATTAAGCTATTGACTATGTTAAACCAACGGTGAAGATCGAATAAAATTCTTAAAATAAGCTCATTATTAAATTAAAAAATAGTATTTTTATTATTTATTTTTAGAAAATTAATGACTATGGTTTTCCCAAAAAAAAAAAATTAAACAGATTAATTTTTTTTAAAAACCAAAGTCCTATAATTTCCTATTAATTCTAAAGTGTCACATTGAAACAAATTCAATTAATTTAGAATTAATTTGTTGCTAATCAATATTTAGGTTTAACTAATATAATGAACCTATACAATTAAGTCCAACTCAGGTAAATGAGCCTTAACAATTGGGCTTGTATGGAGGAGGCTGGGTCCAGTATGTCGTTCCCACTATAAAGGCCCCATATCTTCCATACAAGGTCCAAAAGACAGGAATTTAAACCTTCGTTTTATTAATTGTTATTAATTGATTAGGCTTACTATAGTCATGCAAAGCAAATGAGCCTTCACAAGTAGAATCACCCACAAGAGAGGAATTTAAACTTTACATTTTCTAATGGGCCCAAATAAAACCTATCATTTTATGAATATTTTATTTGGCAAAATACCATATATCTAACAAACATATGGGCCACTATATGCATCTAGGCCCAATTGCAAAAATACTACATATAGTGCAAACAGACATGTTATAATTGGATGGGCCTAATCATGTTACTATATGAGCAATTCTATGAATTTATGCAAAAATACCACAATTTATTTCATTTGCAAAAATACCACAATTAATTATCTAGAATTTATCAAAAAAAAATTCAAATTAATTAAATTTTACAAAAAAAAAAAGTCAATTTAAATGAAATTTATCAACAATTAACAATAGTTAATTTAAATTTCATTTATCAACAATCAACTTGGTTTTAGGTTAATTTGATAAAAAAATATATTAATTTAATTTAAATAGGATTTATCAACAATTAACCAAAGTTAATTTAAATCCCATTATGTTACACCCAGATTTCGAGACCTGAGGGTGTGACCTCGAAAGCTGGACTCGTTAGGTGTAAGCTCGTGATGTCTAAAGTGAATGTTCGTAATCCAGGTGTCAAACCCTTGAAGCAAGGTGGCAACCTTGAAGATATGTAACCTCGGAATGATATCTAAGCTCGAAAGACGTAGCGTCGAAGTATATCTGTTGTCGGGTGTCTTCGGATCAAGTAGCCCGAGCTCGGCAAGGGTATAAGCTCGGAGTATAATGGCCTCGGTGGTATTCACCCGCTCCGAGCTGGTCTTGGGGTAATGTGACCAGCTCATAATTTACCTAAAGACCTGGTCCAGCATGATAATGATTACCGATCTCGAACAACGTAATGCGTCATCTGATGAGACGCGATCCATGCATTTAAAAGATATTTATTGTTGTAACTCCCCTACATTAAAGGGATATTACCTAGTCTGTTATATGCCCCCTGGTCTTCAGGGGACGTTTCCTTGTATATGGGAGTTAGAAACTTTAAAGTAATTAAATTTATTAATTTACAGAATAACTTCTCGAAACGTGTGGCATTGGATTCTGAGATCTCCTCTATAAATAGAGATGTCATGTACCTTTGTAAAGGACCGAATTTTTGTAATCTGGAGAGAAATTCTGGAGAATTCATCCCTGAAGGATTTCCAGAAAATCCCAAAGTCCTAATAAAATTAACTCGTGGACTAGGCAGAGTTAACTGCTAAACCATGTAAAAAACTCTCATTGTTCTACTGCATTATTCCTCTTTGCCATAATTATTACTGTTTACGTGCTCTACATTTTAAGTTGAAGAAAAATGGCGTCAACAGTTTGGTGCTTTCATTGAGAGACTTAAGCGGTACAATCCCTAAATAGCTATGGCCGCGAATGATCAAAATATTCCTGAAGAATACTATCCACGATGCCCTGGGAAGCAGCCTATGGTAAATCCAGAAACTGAAGAGAGAAGCGAGTCCTCTGATTCTCGGGGACCTCCAGCACCTCCGGCCCCAAGGGATGATGAGGACATGTACTATAATCCTGAACGGTACATCCCCATTGTGGAACTTGAAAACTGACAGTTGAGAAAATAGTTGGCTGAGGCCAATAAGCGGAACGAGGAATTGGCTAGGTTAGCCATGGAGGCCCAGGCAGCTCAGCCCCCACTTCCGCATGAGAACCAAGCCCCACTTCCGCAGGACGTGCATGTTCCTCCCCGCAGGCCTCATCGGTGACCTCGGAAAAACGCTGCCACAAGGAGATCGAAGCAACCTCCACCACTGGCGGAGCAACCTGCTCCCTCGAAACCCCGGAGAAGTACTCAGGCTAGGGCTCCGGTTAATTCAACTGCGGGGGTACTAGCGGAAACTGGGAATAGCCGAGCTCCTGCAGAGGCTTGGACTCAGATTCCTGGTAACACACAAAATGTTACCGAGCCAACATGGGCGAATTCAGGACCTTCCAGGCCCCGAAATGGGTGGCAGTCACCGTCACCCATACGATTCCCTCCATCGCCTATAAGATATCCTTCACTGCCTCACAGGAATGCTCAACCAGCTCAAGATGATGAGGAAAGGCGTGCAGGAAAGAAACAAGGAAATAGAGAGGCCTTCAGGGAGCGGAGAGGCGCCCAGCCTATGAGAAGTCAAATGTCTCAGTCTCGCACTGCAGAGACGAGGCAGCATTGAAAAGATCCATCTCAAAATAATCATGCCACAAGCCTCGCCAATGATGACTCAAGAGACACTAGATCAGTCAGCATGTATGATCAAGGTCGAAGAAATACTGGAAACCATAGGAACCGCTCCGACCTGTGGGAACACCTGAATCATAATTGGGGTAGTGGTAATCCATCGAACCCGGACCTGAGAGATCACCTAAATGGGCGCAAAAATCCTCTGCAAAGGCGTGAGCCTGGAATTGTGATCAATGATAGCCAATTTCAGGCAAGACCCCCTGCGGACCCGGTTCAGGAAAGAATTGATCAACTGGAAAGGGCCTTTAGGCTCTTGCAAAATGAACGAGGCTAGAGTCAGGATGAGGATTCTGATGAGGAGCTCGAACCATTCACTCCCCATATTTCCAACACTCTATTTCCTCAAGGGTTTCGGATTCCTCATGTCCCGCCTTTTGAAGGGAAGTCCGACCCGTACCGCCATCTGAGTACATTTAACACCATAATGAGAGCAAGTAATGTGGGTTACGAGCTCAGATGCATGTTATTTCCAGCACCGCTTACAGGAATAGCAAAAAGCTAGTTTGAGAAATATAAAAGACATTCAATCACTTCTTGGGATCAGCTATCAAAGGATTTCAAGAAACAGTTTAGAGCCATGATCAGGGTAAGACCCGAGGCATCAACTCTGACCAACGTTCGACAATAGCCAGGCGAAACATTGAAAAGCTACCTTACGAGGTTTAATCTGGAGGTTTCCCGAGCTTGAAATGTGGATGACAGCGGTCATCTAATGGTTGTCCAAGCTGGGGTAATGCCGGGAAGTCCATTCTGGGACGATATGCAGAGAAAACCTGTGAGGTCCTTAACCGAGTTTAATAGGCGAGCTCAGAGGTTTGTCAATGTAGAGAAGACGAGGTTAACACTGAATATGACTTCTCAGCCCGTAACTACAATGATAAACATAAACTCTGCCTCGACCTCGGTGGACCCACCAGCTTCAAAGCCTCCTGCGGAAAACCCTTCCAAAAGGAAGAAGAACGAAGGAAGTAACCCTGAGGCAGAAGGGGGAAAAAAGAAGAAGGGGGAAAGGTATTTATCCGTGTACATAGTGTACACCGAGCTCAACGAGTCTCGGGAGAATATATACCTGGCTAATGAAAACCAGGTCCCTTTCAGGCCTCCAAACCCTATGAGAAATCAGAAGTCCAAGAGGGACTCCAGCAAGTACTGTCGATTTCACAAAGACACTGGGCACACTACTGATGAATGCAGGCAGTTGAAGGATGAGATTGAAGGACTGATCTCGAGAGGATATTTCAGACAGTATGTCAAAAACCAGAGTAACAATCAGGCTTCTACTAGCCAGAGGGCAGCTGCGCCACAACCTGCTCAAAACAATAATTCCCAAGCAAGAGAAGAAGATAGACCCCCTCCAATTGATGGAGAAGACGTGATAACCATCTCGGGCGGGCCTCTTCTCGCACGGACGTGCAGGAATGCCCAAAAGCGGTATGTGAATGAGCTAAAAACTGGGGATGAGTCCCCCTATGAAACTGAACCTAGAGCTCCAAAGTGCCAAAAGATTGAATCTCAGCTGATAACCTTTACCGAGGACGATGCGTCCCATGTTCAGTTTCCCCACAATGACCCACTAGTCATCACTCTCCAACTCGCGAATAAGAGAGTTCACCGAGTTCTCATAGACAATGGGAGCTCAGTGAACATTCTCTATAAGGCCACCTTAGAAAAGATGGGACTCATGCTTCGAGACCTAAAAGCCTGTGCAACGACCCTGTACGGTTTTTTAGGAGAAGGGATTGCCTGTATGGGGTCCATTGAACTCTCGGTAACCTTGGGAGACTACCCAGTCTCGCAACCAAGATGATGGAGTTTGTAGTAGTGGACCTGCCATCGACTTACAACGTGCTGCTCAGGAGACCCGCCCTAGTAGGGCTGGGGGCAGTCTTGTCTATAAGGCATTTGGTCATCAAGTTCCTGACTTCTAGTGGCATCGGGATGCTAAAGGGAGACCAGTTAGCCGGAAGGGAATGCTATAGCATTTCCGTAAGAGGAAAGAATCAGGTGAACGTACAAGCACTCGTCGTTATTCAGACTAAGGATGGGACGGTCTTGGAGATAGATGAAGAGATCGATCCAAGAGTGGAGGAAAAAGCTGAGCTCGAAGAAATCAAGCTCGAAGAGTCAGATCCCTTGAAAACGGTAAAGATCGGGAAAAATCTCCATGAAGAAACTAAATAGCAATTAATTTGCTTTTTGAAGGAAAAACAGGATGTCTTCGCGTGGTCACATTCGGGCATGGTAGGAATAAGTCCAAATATAGTGAGCCACGCGCTGAATATCGATAAAAGCTTTCCACCGAAGCAACAAAAGTGAAAACAACTGAACGACGATAGGAAAAAGGCCCTAAAAAGAGGAAGTCAACATGTTAGGGATGCTTTTTACCCCGGTTGGGTAGCCAATCTAGTACTGGTCCCGAAGCCCAATGGGACATGGCGAACCTGCATTGACTACTCGGACCTCAACAAGGCCTGTCCTAAAGACTGCTTTCCTTTACCACGAATTGATCAGCTCATGGATGCCACGGCAGGGCATGGACTAATGTCATTCATGGATGCCTATTCTGGATATAACCAGATTTCCATGCAAGCCCCCGACTAGGAACATACGAGCTTCATAACAGATAAAGGGTTATATTGTTATAACATCATGCCATTCGGGCTCAAAAATGCTGGGGCCACATACCAGCGGCTCGTGAACATGATGTTCTCTAAGAAAATAGGGAACAACATGGAAGTTTATGTTGACGACATGTTAGTCAAGTCTTAACTTAACGATAACCATGTTGATGATCTCGAAGAATGCTTTGCCGTGCTCCAGAAATATAACATGAAGCTTAACCCTCAGAAATGCTCCTTTGGAGTATCTTCAGGAAAATTCATGGGTTTCATTGTAAATGCTAGAGGAATAAAAGCTAATCCAGACAAGATCCAGGCCCTAATCGATATGCCCTCACCCCGAAAACACAAAGATGTCCAGAGTTTGACCGGCAGAATGGCGGCACTAAGTAAGTTTATCTCGAAATCTACAGACCGTTGTCTTCCGTTTTTCAACCTGTTGAGGGGAGGCAAGAAATTTGAATGGACAGAGGAGTGCGAGTTGGCTTTTCAGGAACTCAAGAAACACCTTGCAGAACCCCCTATATTGTCAAAACCTACTACGGGAGAAGTTCTGTACTTATATCTTGCCATTATCGAGCACGCCATAAGTGCAGTGCTTGTAAGAGAGGAAGAAAAGGTGCAAAGGCCCGTATATTACATCATTAAAAGGTTACTGGGGGCAGAATCGAGATATCCCTTGATGGAAAAGCTAGCTCTTAACTTAATTCACTCATCTCGGAAACTTCGACCCTACTTTCAAGCGCACCCCATCCATGTACTAACTGATCAACCACTAAGACAAGTCTTGTCTAAGCCAGAAGCTTCAGGTCGACTTCTTAAATGGGTAGTTGAACTCGGGCAATTCGAGATCACCTATCATCCAAGGACGACCATTAGGGCGCAAGCCTTGGCAGACTTCATAGTGGAATGTACTGGTATGACCAACGATGAAGTTATAACCCCGGCCCACGAGCTGTGGAAACTTTACGTTGATGGGTCATCTAATGAAAATGGATCAGGGGCAGGAGTAATTTTGATCACTCCTGCGGGAAGCAGATTTCATTCTGCCTTGAGATTTGACTTCAATGCATCAAATAACGAGGCCGAGTACGAGGCTTTACTGGCGGGACTTCGCATAGCCAAGGAGCTCAATGCTAAAGCAATACATTGCTACAGTGACTCCCAGCTAGTGGTTAACCAAATTTTGGGAGAATACCAGGCTCGTGGTACAAGAATGGCAGCTTACTTAGAAAAGGCAAAATCAGCATTGGAACACTTCGAGTTCTATGTGATAGAACAGGTCCCCCGAGAACAAAACTCAAATACGGATGCCTTAGCCCGGCTCGCTACCTCTACCGAGAATGACGAGCTAAATGTCATACCAATTGAACATCTCTCGGCACCTAGTATTAATGAGCCAGAGCAGGAAGACGTGTGTATGATCGATTCCGAGCCTACCTGGATGACTCCGATAGTTGAATATCTCGAGATCGGCGTCCTACCGAAAGATCGGAACCACGCTCGAAAGTTGATGTATCAAATCCCTCATTATACCATTATGGATGGAAGGCTATATAGAAGAGGATATTCCATGCCATTACTTTAGTGTGTAACTCCACCCGAAGCCAAGAAAATCATTGAAGAAATTCACGAAGAGTTCTGTGGAGACCATATTGGGGGGCATAGCCTGTCCAAGAAAATCATACGCCAAGGTTATTTCTGGCCTACCATCAAGTCAGATTCTTTTGATTACGTAAAAAAGTGTGATAAGTGCCAACGATTCTCCATAATTCCTCGAGCTCCACCGTCCGAGCTAACTATGATGACCTCCCCATGGCCATTTGCGGTATGGGGAATCGACCTCATAGGCTCTCTTCCGACGGGCAAGGGCGGAGTAAAATACGCGGTAGTCGCCGTAAATTACTTCACAAAATGGACAGAAGCTGAACCGTTAGCGACTATAACCTCCAAAAAAGTCCTTGACTTTGTGGTTAAGAACATCATATGTTGATATGGGATGCCGAGGAAGATTGTATCCGATAACAGAATCCAGTTCGACAGCGATCTGTTTACCAACTTTTGCGAAAAAAATGGAATAATAAAGAGTTTTTCGTCAGTGGCCCATCCCCAGGCGAACAACTAGGTTGAAGCTGTGAACAAGACTCTAAAAAGCTCGCTGAAGAAAAAGTTGGAAGAAGCAAAAGGAAGATGGCCCGAAGAATTGCCCCGAGTCCTATGGGGATATAGGACTACGACCCGTACATCGACAGGACATACCCCATTCTCTCTGGCGTACGGTTGCGAGGCTATGTTGCCAGTTGAGGTCGAGATTCCCACAATTCGAGCCCTCGCTTACGATCAAGCCTCGAACCACTCTCAGCTCAAAGAAACTCTTGACTTGATCAAAGAAAGAAGGAACGAAGCTCAACTAAAAAATGATGCATACCAACAGCGAGCTACCCGGTACTTCAACAAAAGAGTTCAGGATCAAAAATTCGGTGCGGGAGATTTAGTGCTAAGGCGTGTATTCTTGGTAACGCGGGATCCAGTAGCTGGCGTGCTCGGGCCAAATTGGTAGGGCCGGCCCTGAAAAAAAGTGGGCCTAAGACGGTTTTAATAAATTTGAAAAAAATGGGCCCTTTTGTATATGTAATTTTTTTATGTAATTTTAAATAAAATTAAACTAATATTTAGTAATATAAAATTAAACTAATAAAATTAAACTAATTTTAAATAAAATGGGCCCTAGGCTCGGGCCTAGCCCGCCTATGCCCAGGGCCGGCCCTGCAAATTGGGAAGGACCCTACCAGATAGAATCAGTCATCTGACCCGGTGTTTACAAGTTGGCGAGATTGGATGGAAATCTAGTACCGCGAGCATGGAATGGCGAACACCTACGACCGTACTATCAATAGTATAGGAAAGATGTTGCTTGTAACCATCCTTGTTTATCTGTACTGTTTTTCTATTGTTGGATTCCGTCAAATAAAGGTTGATTTTGTTTAATATGCTATATTTTTTGCAATCTCTCTTAATTTAATAACCTATGGTCACACTCATAGGATATTAAGGGGGCATTAGTGGTATATATACCATCAGCTTGAAAAATAAGATAACATATACGAAATACATACAAGTGTTTGGATATAACCAAATGTGCGAGCTAAGATAGTTTGGATGTAACCAAGCTATCAAACACAAAAAAAAAAAAGTACAAGTATTTGGACGTAACCAAATATGCGAGCTAAGACAGTTTGGATATAACCAAGCTAGCAAAAAGATAAAATGTTTGGATGTAACCAAATATGCAACCTAGATTAAAATGTAAGTGTATGGATTACAAACCTAACACGACCTTAATAGGTTTAGAACAAACCAACTAAAACTAATCGGAAGTAAGTTGGATCATAACCCACTTCGTGTTAAGCCGAGATCGAGGCTGGAATATCTTGGAAAACAATAGTTTCGACCTCATAACTTCGGAGAACTAACCGAGGACGAGAAAAAGTAACTAAAAAGTAAGATATAAATAAACTGTTTGCATTACACACCATACAAGTACTTTCGGGTGCATGGTTAAAGTAATATCCCACCTTGATAAATAACAAGATCGGAAGCGGATAATTCGAGCAAATTGTGCATGAATGTATTGAACCTCGAGCTTAAATCCAAACTATGTTTGTGTGATTAAACAAGCATATATGGCTCTTTAATATAAAATGTGCAAAAATATTTCAAACCGAGAAATGTAAAGCATATATATTAAAAGGAAGTCAAAAAGAAAGAAAAATTGTACTAGCCCTATGGGCATTAATTAAAAGAAAACAATTACAAAAAAATAAAATAAATAAAGGGACGCAGCCCCGAGGTAAGATTTATGAAGGAGCAGTCTCCTTAGCCTTCTTAGCATCAGCAGCACTAGACTCACCAGGACGAATAGCATGACTACCCTTCTGAGCCTCCCGAGCAGCCTCCTCCGCTTCAAGCCGAGCATGCCATTTGGCCACGATTCCTGCCTCGAAAGAGCCTAGGAAGCTGGTGTCGAGGTCGGCGTTGCTGGCCCAAATCCTATACATGGCTAGATCAACCGCCTTGTCCTTATTCTCTTTAAACTCGGTGAGAAAACGAGCCTTTTCATTCTCTATTATCTTGAAAGTGGTGGCCTTCTCCTCCTCAAGCTTGGCATTGACCTTCTCCAGCTCTGCAAGCCGAGCATTCACCTTTTCAAGCTTGGCTGTCTTAGCCTCCATCTCTGTCTTCGCAGCCTTGAGCTCATCAGCCATCTTAAGCTGAAGATTCTTCGACTCTTGGGCAAAAGACATGCTCGAATGCACCTCATTGGTCAGCTTATAATTAAGCTGAGCTGAGACAACAAGAGCCTGACACACAAAGAGTTTGAATTAGAACATATGCCAAGGCACATAAACAATTAAAAGTAAGTTGTGAAAAGTTACCGTGGCAGTAAGCTCAATACTCTTATCATAAAGAGTATTGCAGTCCCGAGCTTTATTCAAAAACTCCCAATGCTCAGCGTCGAAACCACCAAGGCTATGCTCAGAGCCGAGTATAGCTCCGTGGGCCCCAACAGCATTGTCAATCACGAACTCATCAACATGAGTACGGATCGACAGCATGTGTGACTTTGAAGTTGAGGGCTTTTTCGGGGGTGGGCCGAGTGCTGGGTGGACTGTGATCGAGGGAGACACGAAAGAAGTGCCCGAGATGGATGCTTCGACCTGGGCAATCGGGTCCTCGGCTGTGCTCGCAGTAGTCAGAGCTGGTGGAGGAGTCTTCTCAGTGCGCTTGAGGACTTTGGAGGGTCGGTCCTACCTCCGCGAGCCTCTCAGGCGCTTACTTTTTTGAACCCCCGAGCCACTAGCGAGGACGACATCGAGATCGGAATCCATGGCACCTGCACAATTGCAATGAAGATTTAGCATGGTGCTAATAGACAAAGAATAAAAGAACACGTAAAGAAAAACCTAACTGGAACTCTCCCCCGAGCTCGTGCTTAGCGACCAAGAAATCCCTCTATCTTCAGAGGAGGCTGGGGGAGTACCTTCCCTATAGGTGGAAGTCAATCTCGAAAGGTCCCTATAGTCATTAGTTCCGTACTGAATGGCTACTCCATCCCACACCTCGTTCAGGATATACATGGTGTCGTATTTCCCGAGCTAGCTATCAAACCTATGTACCCTATCATCTACCCAAGACTATATATAGAAATGATCCCTATCATCCTTACATAATACTAACCTATCAGGTTTATGTTTTAGCAGTGAGGGAGACCACATATTCGAGCTAAGGATGACAGTAGCTTGCTCATCGGAGCCCGAGCTTGAGGCCTCATCGTTGGCCTCATTCCCCGATTGTGGACTCCTATGGCGGGCTAGAGATGGGGGCCTCGCATCTCTTCTCGGGGGGAGGTTGCAGGTTGGCAGAGGAACAAGCTCCCATCGGGCGTATTTCTTATTGGACCAGCCCGATGTAGACTGATCCTCCCCTAAGAGCCCACATGCCTGGAGCTTGTCTTCATGCAGGAGATAGGATAGGGATCTCCTGCCGTAAGGAAGTTGGAGCAGAGTTTCTCTATGCTCCTTCATGTCATCAGTGGGAGCAGGGCGATGATAGTTGGCTAGAAAATCAAATGCATTTCAACTAAGTACGGGCCTAAAAACAAAGTTCGAGCACAGAAAAGAAGGAGGTTGAGATAATTACAAATCTGTCTGAACGAGTAGTATCGAGACGGGGCTAGGCCATCTGTCCAGAAGAAGGCCTACTTGAAGTCAGGAGGATGATTGGGAAGATCCTCGAACATCTTCTTCTCCTTGGGATAGCTCGAGAGATAGTAGAAGCCATCTCCTCCCCGAGCTCGAGAGGGATTGCTTTTCAAACAAAAGAGATATAAGATCTCTTCAGGCTAAGGCCATTCCCACTTCAGCTCGTGGTAAAGCGACCTTAGGGTAGACAGAACCCTATAATAATTGGTATTGAGTTGGAAGGGAGCCAGCCTACTGTCAAGGTTGCCATCCCTCGGAGCACGGTAGCTCCGCTCGTGTGCAGTTAGAGCTCAGCACCTAAGCGAGCCCGACAGCCCTAAGCCATGCAGGGCCAGAATATCAGATATCTGTCCCAGTGACGTGACCGAACTCCAGTAGTGTTCGACCTCGAAGAATTCCCTCCTCGGTTGCGAAGTGGAGGGTTCCCCCATCAGTGAGAATTGAAGATCTCCTGGCTTGTACGTAACTGTCACTTTCAGCTTGGGATCAAGGGGGATCGGTCTAGGCTCGGAGTCAAAATTCGGATAAAGAGCCTCTCGGAGGATTTTTCTCTTCTTCTCTATGACCTCGATGATTTGATGTCGGTAATGAGCTCGGGTTTCTTCTTGTTCACGAGCTAGCTCGTGTTCGCGAATCAGACGCTGGTTCCGGGTAAACAACGACTCCGGGCTCGGAGTTTTTGGTGAATACGGGATGGCAAGCAACGACCCCCACCGTCTTTCCAGATTCTGTGACATCTAGCAAGAAGGAAAAAATGGTGAGGGCCATGCACGCAAGGAATCAAGAATAACAATCTCGATGGTTCAAGATCGAAAATGCTTGGATACGAAATGAGCTCGACCTTGGGGACCCGATTAGTGTCATGACGTGTATTTCACGAAAAAGGGAGGAAAGTGGATTTAATTTTTGAAAATCCTGAAATATCAGGGAAAAAAGGTGGCGGTTATTCAAAAATGGTATTTTTGGGAATTGTGCATTCTTTAAAACTCAGATTTTGTACCCAATATCTTGGTATACAAGATATGTCCTCCGAAAATTGGGAAACCCAGAAAAAAGACCATATTCGGGTCTTCCTACACATGAACTAAGTGACGAAACCTAAATATAATACCAATTAATCGAAGCATCCTAGTGCATTAAACTAAAGAATGAACCAGCATAGTCCCAGAAAATAAAAAGCAACAGAGGCAGAAACACACGTAAAATATATATATATATAAAAAGCCAAGAATAGATACTTACACACTGAAGATGGTGGTTGCAGAGAAAAAGATGACTGAAGAAGAGGCTGCAAGTGTATTCTCACGGTCTCGAACAGGCTGATGGTTCTTTGTTTCTTTGGCTGAGAGAACATGCAAAAACAAAGCAAATTCTTTATGGGCTTGCCTCTGGTTTTCTATCCTTTTTTCCCTCTGATAAACGTAAAAATGAAAGGAGGAAGATGACTGGAGTCTTATTTATATGTCTGGGGGAGTGTAAAGGGTCGGATTAATCTGGGCCATTGGCCAGATTCCGTATCAAATCCGACGGCCAGGGATAAGTGACATGATGGTATCGAAAAGGTGGCAGGTGAACAATCGGGGGCAAGTTTCCAAGGTACTCAAGTACATTGAGTGAGCAATACCCAGCTGACGCGTGTCCATACTCGAGTATGTGTGACGGTACGGTTCCCAAAGAAAGTAGTTCAAAAGTTTCCTTCTCATAAGATTCGAACTAATACTTTTGAGGGGGCAAAATTTTACACCCAGATTTCGAGACCTGAGGGTGTGACCTCGAAAGCTGGACTCGTCAAGTGTAAGCTCGTGATGTCTAAAGTGAATGTTCGTAATCCAGGTGTCAAACCCTCGAAGCAAGGTGGCAACCTCGAAGATATGTAACCTTAGAATGATATCTAAGCTCGAAAGACGTAGCGTCGGAGTATATCCGTTGTCGGGTGTCTTCGGATCAAGTAGCCCGAGCTCGGCAAGGGTATAAGCTCGGAGTATAATGGCCTCAGTGGTATTCACCCGCTCCGAGCTAGTCTTGGGATAAAGTGACCAGCTCATAATTTACCTAAAGACCTGGTCCGGCATGATACTGATTACCGATCTCGAACAACGTAATGGGTCATCTGATGAGACGCGGTCCATGAGTTTAAAAGATATTTATTGTTGTAACTCCCCTACATTAAAGGGATATTAACTAGTCTGTTATATGCCCCCTGGTCTTCAGGGGACGTTTCCTTGTATATGGGAGTTAGAAACTTTAAAGTAATTAAATTTATTAATTTACAGAATAACTTCCCGAAACGTGTGAGATTGGATTCTGAGATCTCCTCTATAAATAGAGATGTCATGTACCTTTGTAAAGGACTGAATTTTTGTAATCTGGAGAGAAATTCTGGAGAATTCATCCCTGAAGGATTTCCAGAAAATCCCAAAGTCCTAATAAAATTGACTCGTGGTCTAGGCAGAGTTAACTGTTGAACAACGTAAAAAACTCTCATTGTTCTACTGTATTATTCTTCTTTGCCATAGTTATTACTGTTTACGTGATCTACATTTTAAGTTGACGAAAAACGGCGTCAACACATTAAAAAAAATATTTTATTAATTGGCTGAAAATAATGATATTTTTCAAAATTTAACCAATTTTAAATTTTAAAATCAATATCTTAACTATTTTCTAAAATATCTTGTGTTGTTATAACTATTAGCTAATATTTTATCCATTAAAAAAAATATATATATATATATAAATAGTTATAACAACCCTAAAATATCTCAAAATAGTTAAACAAATTCAAATATCCATAAAAATATCTAACTAACAATGTTCAAATTTCAAATAATTTAAATATTAAAAACTATAGAATAAAAAGTTATTTATATTTTCAAATAAATATTTAATAAAAATATCAAGAATTTAAATGAAAATATCTTAAATATCTAATTATTTAAATTCCAACTAACAAAAATATATTTATTTTAAAATCATTAAATTATAAAACAAAAAAAAAAGATATTTTTGTTTTTGATAATAAATAATGTATTTTCACAATTAATTTTTTTTTAAATTCTCAAAAAAAAAAAAAAAATTGGATGAACAGTACCCGAAACGGGTACCGTTCACCCGCGTCGCTGGGCTGCTGGTGGCGCGCGCGCGGGGCTGGGTTGTGCGCCCGCACATGGGAAATTATTTTTTGAGCAATTTTTCAAACCAAAACTATTTTCTAATTAATTTTTAACATGTTTTACACAAAATAAAGCATATATGAAAATTAATAGCATAGAAAGCACAACAAAAGAACCTAAAATTGCTAAAATTCAAATAAAATCAATATGTTCATAAAAACATGAAAACCATCAAATTATTCAAACATATCAAATAACCCAATTTTAAACATGTTCATGCATGAAAATAAAGATTACCAAAGGCTCTGAGGCCAGTTGTTGGATTAGCTTATACAAGATCTTTATTTATTTTTATGTATATCTAATATTAAACAAATTAATACGAGATAGCCTAAAACATGTTTCTAAAATTGAATTCAAAGAGAAACAAAGAATAGAATACTTACAGTATACGCAGTGGAATGAAAGAGTCCTTCCTTCAGTTTCTCTAACTCTTGTATCCTCTCTCTCGCAGAGTATTATCAAGAAACTGAACCGATCTTCTATTTTCTTCACAATCTTCCAATGTATCCTTAGAACCACCTAGACTAGTATGGGCAATTCTCAACACATGAGATAGATATAGAGAGAAGAAGAGAAAATAACAAAGAGGCTTAAATAATGACTTGTGTTTTGAGAGAATCTAAAACTATCAGAAAATCTGACTTATGACTTATGTTTTGACTTCTCTCTAAGAACTCCTTTTATAGACTCAATTAGGCCATTTAATTTAATAAAAAAATCAATAAAATAACAGCCATTTTGAAGCCCTAGGTCGAAATTATTATGGGCTATAGGCCCGTGAAATTTCCCATTTGATTATAAGCCCATTAGACTTAAAATCAAGGCCTGTATTATTTTCTATTGATTTAATTAATTAAATACTGATTTAAATCCTTTATCAAATTAATTATTTATAATTTGAACCTTGATTTAAATTTATTTATTAATTTAGATACCAATTTATCTTAATTAATAAATCTGTCATAATTTCTCTTTTCTTCTCAAAATTACACAACTCTGTGAAACTATCCAAAATTGACTTGGTCAACTTTGATAATTCTAATTGATAATTAAATCAATTAATTGAGACTATCTAGATGATTTTATCCAAGGTACAATGGGGACCATGGGCCTATGAAATCAAGCTCCAACAAGTTATCATAAATCTAACAAATAAATTTACTAACTTATTAATTCCTCGTGACTCCACTATAGACTCGGAATTGCACTCTTGTACTCATAGAATGCTCTATAACAAATATAGATACGCTATTAATTATCCATTGTTACAACCATAATTGTCACTCAATCCTCTATAGACGGTCTACAATGAGATAGGACTAAAATAACATTTTACCCCTCATTGTATTTTATCCTTAAAACACTTAGTTCCTTGTAAATGATATTTCTGTAAACTAATTTAATTACTGAAATGAGATCTCTATCATTTAACACCTTGAACCAAACTAAAAGGAAACCATCGTTTCACTTCTTCATCAGAAGCTATAGATGTTCATATCTATGATTAACACTCCCACTCAATTATACTACCGAGTTCCCAAGATGTAAGTTTGGGCTAGTCCGTAGGGTAAGCTGGTAACGAACAAGTCAAAGAACTCAAATAATACAATCAGTTAGAATACTAACCACTCAGAATTGAGATTGAATTGACCTATGGTCAACTATATGATATGCCTAGAATAGATAATAATGGTATGTTTACTTATCTTATCAACTGTCAATATCGGTCCAGTCCGATGGAACAAATACATCCAATCTTATCTACTTTGCTAATGTTCTGGAAAGAACATAACACTGTAATGTGTAAGTAGATCATATCGTAGATTGACAAGTCAGTGTAAATCCTGTGCACTGACTAATCTTAGGACTAACTTATTTTGAACATATAATCATATTTATATTCCACTGTGATGATGTCACTATAAATAAGATTAGTTATATGCTCGGGATTTAATAGAAGTTTATATTAAACAAATAATCATGAAAATAAAACATGTGAGCAAAGTGATTGACCAAGTCAAAAAATGATTTCTATTCTTTTATTGATAATAAAATGAGATTACAAAGAATTTGAGTTTTAATTAGGGCATAAAACCCCAACAAACTCCCACTTGCACTAATTGAAACTAATGCCTTAATTCTACTAATCCCATCTCCTTGATATGCTTATCAAATGTAGCTTCTCGTAGTGTCTTTGTAAACGGATCTGCAAGATTGTCTTCAATTGCAATCTTCATAACCTTCACATCTCCCCTGGCCACATATTCTCGAATAATGTGATACTTCCTTTCTATATGCTTACTCCTTTTGTGACTTTGAGGTTCTTTCGAGTTGGCTATCGCTCCTGTATTGTCACAAAAAAACACAAGCGATTTATCCATTTCTGGAATAACACCAAGATCTGAATAGAACTTCTTTAGCCAGACTATTTCCTTAGTTGCTTCTAATGCGGCTATGTACTCATCCTCCATGGTGGAATCTGAGATTGCAGACTACTTTACGCTTCTCCAAATCATAGCTCCACCCCCAAGTGTAAACACCATTCCACAAGTAGACTTCCTGTCATCGACATCAGTCTGAAAATCTGAATCGGTGTAGTCTACAGGGTTTAGAACACCACCCTTGTAGACTAACATATAATCCCTAGTCCGTCTCAAATACTTCAGGATATGCTTAACTGCTATCCAATGTTCCGGTTCTGGGTTTGACTGATACCTGCTCACTACTCCCACTGCATAGCAGATATCTAGACTAGTACACAACATGGCATACATCAGACTTCCAACTGCAGATGCGTAAGGAACTTTTCTCATTGCATCTTCCTCTTCAGGAGTCTGGGGAGACTGCTTCCTTGAAAGATGAATTCCATGGCGGGACGGTAGACGCCCTTTCTTGGAATTTGTCATTGAGAAACGTTCAAGTATTTTATCAATGTAAGCTGCTTGAGATAGAGCTAATAGTTTGTTCTTTCTATCCCTGATGATCTGGATACCTAGAACATAACTTGCTTCACCCAAATCCTTCATCTGGAATTGAGTGCTCAGCCAATTCTTCACATCTGATAATTTCTTAGCATTGTTTCCAATGAGTAAGATATCATCTACATAAAGAACCAGGAATACCACTATTTGATTTGCCTTTAGTTGGTAAACACAGGGCTCATCAATATTTTGTTCAAAGCCATAGGTTTTGATTATTTCATCAAACCTAAGATTCCAGGAACGAGAAGCCCATGATCTCACTTCTAGGAAGCAGAAGCATCCCCCCCCCCCCCCCAGCGGCATCTGGCATCTCCTTAGCCTTTTCAGCCTCCCCTCAGCTTCATCTGCGTCCAATCGAGCTTGCCACCTCGCCAAGAACTCGTCCTCATGGGTATCCAAGAAGCTTGTATCGAGGTCGGAATTGTTGGCTCAGATCCTGTACATGGCCGTGTCTACTGTGCGATCCTTCTTTTGCTTGAATTCCTTGAGGAAGCGAGCTTTTTCACCCTCCATTATGTCGAAGGTGCCCTTTTTCTCCTTGATTCTTGAGTTCTCCTCCTCAAGCTCTTTGATTCTCGAGTTCTTCTCTTCGAGCTTGGCCTCCAACTTCGACTTGGCAGCTTTGAACTCGTCAGCGAACTTGAGCTGGAGATTCTTCGACTCTTGAGCATAGGACATGCTCGAATGAACCTCATTGTTAAGCTTGTAATTCAGCTGAGAAAATGTAGCAAGTACCTATACACAAACAACTTGGGATAGAGCATAAGCCAGGTAAAACCCAAACAAATAACAACAAAGTAAGAGAAAAATTACTGAGGAGATAAGCTCGGTACCCTTGTCATAAAGGGCACTGGAGTCTCGCGCGTTGGTCAGGAACTGCCACTGAGGAACCCCGAGATTGCTGAAGCTTTGACCCACTCAAGACAGAACATCTGATCCTAGAGTGGCTCCGTGGGTCCCCATAGCATTGTCGATAACATACTCATCAGAATGAGTCAAAATCAATAACAAGTGCTCCCGAGTGGGAACTGGCTTCTTCAAAGCTGGAGTGGTCGTATGAAGGATTTGGATGACAGGAGGCAGAGAAGGAGCGGCTTCAGCAGGTACCCTGACCTGGGGGTCTGTGGTCACAACTTGGCTCGAGCCTTGGGAACCTAGAGGAGGAGGAGTCACCTTAGCCCATTTTGGGACCTTAGCTGGTCGTCTTGTATTTTGTGATGCCCTCAGGTGTTTGCTTTGTTTGGCTCCCAAATGACGATTGAGAACGTTATCGAGGTCAGAGTCCATATTGCCTACATAAACGATTCACACGTTAGTATACGAGCTCAAAATACTAAAGTAAATGTGAAGCAAACATTTAATGGAAACAAAGATTCAAGTGACGAGAAACCTAACTGGAACTCTCCCCCGAGCTTGTGCTCGGCGACCAAGTAATCCCCCTATCCTCAGAGGAGGCTCGAGGAGTCCCTTCCCTATATGTGGAAGTTAACCTCAAAAGGTATCTATAATCATTTGTTCCGTATTGAACGGCTACCCCATCCCAAACTTCATTTAAACTATACATAGTTTGGTATTTCCCTAGCCAACTATTGAATTTATGAACCCTAACGTCTACCCAAGACCATACATGGAAATTATCCCTAGAATCCAGGAATAGGATCAGGGTGTTGGGTTTATATTGTAGTAGGGAAGGAGACCACAAGGCCGAGCTAAGAATGACTTTACCTCTGTCACTCGAGCTCAAAGCCTCGTCGATCGCATCATTTTCCGAGCACGGACTCCTGTGGCGACGAATTGGGGATCGGGCCCTCGTTGACCTCTACCTCGGAGGAAGCTTGTCAGTAGAGAGTGGTACGTGCTCCCACATAATGTATTTTCAGTAGGTGGCGTCATTCGTTGACTGATCCCGCTCTAGAAGGCCGCAGGCTCGAAGCTTATCTTCATGAAGAAGATAAGATAGAGAACGCCTACCGTACGACAGCTGGAGAAAAGCTTCCTTGTGTTCCTTCATTGAGTCTGTAGGAGTATAGCAGTGATAGTTGCCTGAAGAAATGTACACATATCAATTAGATTGAGCCTAAACATTAATCGAGCATGAAAAGAAGGGAGGATATGTACTTACGAATTCGTTGGAACGAATAGAAATTCGAAGGAGCCAGGCCATCTGTCCAGAAGAAGGCCAGTTTGAAGTTGGGGGGATGGTTGGGCATGTCTTCAAAAAATTTCTTCTCCTTTGGATAGCTCGATAGGTAGTAGAAGCCATCTCTTCCATGAGCCTGGGAGGGGTTGCTTTTCAGGAAAAAGAGATACAAGATCTCTCTTGGTGAAGGTCCTCCCCACTTTAATTCGTGGTACAACGACCTTAGGGCTGACAAGACCCTGTATGAATTGGTTTGGAGTTGGAAGGGCGCGAGCCCAACAAAATCTAGAAAATCCTTAAAAAAGGATTTCAAGGGTAGTAGAGCCCCCGCCTTCATATGCTCGCGACTCCAGGCCGCGAGCTTAAGTTTATTGTCGGGACGACCATCGCCCGAGGTGTAGCAGCTTCGTTCGTTGGATGTAGGAGCTTGACACCTTAGCGAGCCTGACAATCCTAGGCCATGGCGAGCCAGGATGTCAAAGATTTATCCTAATGAAGTAACTGAGCTCCAGTAATGCTCGGCCTCAACAAATTACTCCAGTAATGAGGTGGACAGACGGTTTGATGAATCCTCCATCAGCAAGAAAGTAAGCTCACTAGGCTTGTAGGCAACAGTTACTTTGAGCGCAGGGTCGACAGGGACCGGTCTAAGCTCGGGGTCTGGGTCTGGATAGATTGCGACCTGAAGTTTCCTCCTTTTCCTCTCCTCGACCTCGTTGATTTGACGCTGGAAGTGAGCTCGAATATCTTTGTGCTCGCACCTCACTTTATGTTCGCGAATTAGCCGCTAGTTTCGAGTGAAGGGCGATTCTAGACTTGGAGTTGTCGGGGAATAAGGAATTGCGAGCACTGAGCCCCACCGTTTTTCAGAATTCTTCGACATTTAGCAAGAAAGAAAGGGTGAGGGCCAGGTACACAAGAAATCCGAGTAAAATTTTAAGTGATTCGAGCTCGAATGCCTGAAATCACGGAATAAGCTCAATCGAGACCGAAATCTCGAAAGAACGGGTCAAACAGGTCGAGCAGGCTTCGAGCATGTATTTGACGTGAAGGAGGGAAAGTGGATTCATTTTAAGAATCCCGAATTTCCAGGGAAAAATTTGACGGTTACTCAAAAAGGTGATAATTTTGGGAAACATGCAATTTAAAACCCTAATTCAGTACCCCATTTCTTGGTCTACACGATACCTTGCCCGTAGTCTAAAAAAGTAAAAAAACCCTACATTTACGTCTTTTGAACTAAATCTGGGTTTGAAACCCATGATATCAAAGATTTTGAACCCCAAATTTACGCAGTATCAGCTAAAAAATGTGGTTGAGATTACTAATTGCTACGAATATTCTTATAAAACTAGTGAGAAGCTAGTAAATACGTTCTTGGTGCAGCAGAAACATAAAAATGCACGAAAACAAATAAATGTATGGGGTCAAGAACATGAAACTTACACAACTAAGCTTGCGGATACAATGAAATTGACGACTGAAGGAGTGGTTGCAAGAGTGATCTCACAGAGTCGAACAGGCCAAGATTGTTTTGTTTTCTCGATTTAGAAAACATGCAAAGAGGAAAAAGGATTTTTTGGCTCTGGTTTTTCTTTCTGAAACTTAAAATGTTAAAATGAAGAAGAAGGGGGCGACACAGTTATATATATGTGTCCCAAGAGGAGATCAAGGGTAGAGCTAATCTGGGCCTTGATGGATTTGATATTTGATCCAACGGTCAGATGCGAATGTAACAATGGCAGCAAAAAGCTAGAACGTGAAAGGATGTGGGTGTGCTGAAAAAGTACTCAAGTACTCTGATTGAGCAACCTGTGGATGACGCGTGTCCACACTCGAGTGTGGTAGGTAGTTCAGTTTTCAAAAAGGGGCAGTTCAAAAGTTTCCTTCTCATGGGATTCGAATTGATACTTTTGAGGGGGCAAAATATTACACCCAGATTTTGACAATGGGAACTTTGACCTCGAAATTCAGGTTCGTAAGGTGTAAGCTCGAAATAAGAAATGTCATTATAAGGTCCACCAGTTAGAGATCTTGTGAGCTCAAATAGTATGTAGCCTCGAAGGTGTTTCGAGCCTATAAAGTGAACTCGCAACTAAAATAAGTAAGGGTTCGACACTTGTATAAGTTTCTTGATGCATCTCCTGCCCTCAGACAAGATGGTTCGAGCTCGAGAGGAGTAAGCTCGAAGGTGACGGCTTTGTCAATGATTACTTGTTGGGAGCATAGGCGAAGTGAGATGACAAGCTCGTAATAGACAAACGGTCTTGAAGACACTTGGATCCAGCATCCGAACACGTCAGTTGAGTGTGAATGACTTTATTGTTATAAATTCCCAATATTTAAGGGATCTAATGTAATATTGTTATTAAATCCCACATGTTATGGGATATTACCGCGTGCATAGCAAATAATGCTTTTATTGACATTATTTAATTTAATTTATAAAATATCTTCTCGAAATATGTGGGAACGAATTCTGAAACATTCTCTATAAATAGAGATGTAAACTTCATTTATAAATGACCGAAATATTGAGATTTGGAGAGAAAACTCTGGGTAACTATTCTTTGAAAGTTTCCAGAAGACTCCAAAGAGCTAATAATATAGACTCGTGGACTAGGAAAATTTTTAACTGCTGAACCACGTAAAAAGATCTTGTTTTCATTCTTTTTATTCATTTCCTCTAGTATATTCTTGTTTAATTGCTCTCCTTTTTTAAGTTGACGAAAAACTGCATCAACATTAAGGTATTATAGATCATCCAATGGAGATGCATTTTAAGAGTTTTGAACTATATTTTAGCTAAGTAACTATTATAGCTCTTCTATTGGGAGTCTTTTAGTTATTGTTTTTATACTTATTAGTTTTAAATTTTAACAGATGTGTTGTAAACTTAATATTTCAGTTGTAAACTTAACATGTTAAGGATTTAATGTGGTAATTTTAAGGTCTTACTTTAATATTATTTAATTTTTTGTATAATTTTTTTTCATATGCTTTTTTATTTGATAATCTCTTTAATATTAAAATTAAGGTTAAAAGATAAAAATAATTAATAAAAATAACCGATCCAATCCAATTACAATTAGATTGAATTTTGAGGCTAAGTTGGATAGGATTTGATGCTCATTTCTAATATTCAACTTTTAATTGGATTAAATTGGTTAGATGTAAAAATGTTAGATCTGATCGATCGGATCGGATGAGCACCCGTACATATATATACGTAGGGAATAATATTTGATGATTATATTTCATGGTTATGTTTCATAAAATAAAATATTGTATTATCAGTAATTTCAAAACGCAATTTGGTATGTATAATTACTAAACAATTCACATTTGTTGATATTTCTGTCATCCATAATTGGTGAATCGATAAATGACCAAGGATTAAATAGTTTGACTAATATAGTTATCCATGCAACAATATTTTGGAATTAGTTGTTAATTGGTTTTAGCTCGTGAGTTTTGTAGAAGACAATAATATAAAGAAAGCTTTGTTCTAGCCTCTAGGATAAATGTTCCGAACAATAATTTTTCTATATTTGGAACAATCAATCTTGATATTTCTTAACATCAATCATACTTTATTATACACTTATTATACACATCCGGTTGACTAAATCATCATTGGGATGTGTTAGTGAACAATCTGAAATGGGAAGAAGAACCCAAAGGGTACATGCAACAAAACCATCTGATGTTTAAGTCAGAATTTGGTTCTCTTCCACTAAATTCCACAGAGTAACAATATAGAAAAGATGGGAGAGAGAATCCCATTTTTCATGAATAAATAGACTATTTATAGAAAACAGGAAAGTGAAAAGATTAAAAAACGTTTAACCTCATTCGTCCACATGTCTCATTTAAAACTTATTTTCTTGCTTTCTCACTTAGCCTTTGTTTGGTAAAGATGAAAAGTTGAAGGAGGAATTTGGAGAGAAAATTAGAGAAGATAAAAAGATGGGTGGTTTGGTAGGAGAGAAAATAAGGAAGGAAAGAGAAAAAAAAATGGTGGGGCCTACACTAAAACCTTTCTATCCAAATTGGAGAGAAAATAAAGAAAAAATAGTTGGGGGCTTTATAGGACCAAAATACCCTTGAAAAATTGACTAAAAAAATTCTAGTAGTATTTTTTTAATATATTATTGTTAAAATAAATATTTTTAAATTATATTTTTGACCTCAAATATCAAATATCTCAACACATAAGTACTACTTTAGTTTATTTAAATTTGTTCTTATGTTTATTAAATTCTTATCATTTTAGTAAAAAAAAAAAAATTATAAAATCACACATTATCAACAATCATAGATAATATTTCATATATAATAAAACACATACATATCATCCTTATCAATAAGATATTTATAATTATATGTACTACCATTTATTTATCTTATCTTCATAATAAGTTTGAAAAAATTATTTTTATTTATGCTATATGTGACAAAAATATGTTTTTAGTAATACATAAAAATTAAAATAAATATTAATATAAAGGTATAAATGTCAAAAAATATTTCTTTCATCTCAATTTTAACTTAAATACCAATAAAAGGAAATAAAACAAATTTCTTTTCTATCCTTGTACTAAACAAGAAGGGAAAACACATTTCTTTTCTTTCCTTCATTTTTTCTATCCTCCCTATTTTTTCTCTTCTTCCCATTTTCTTTCATTCCTACCAAACATAGCATTAGTCTCGTTTTCTAGAATTTTCCCCACTTTCTATGAAGTCCTCACCTCTTATTAGAGGCTTCAGCTTCGGCTTCTTCTCATTACTTCAGCTCACTCGGAACAATTAAAACGCACATTTTGTTTTACCTCAGCGAATAATATCATACTATAACAAAAATGATATAATCAACATGGCATTAATACATATATCATCATGCTATGTTCTCACAATCTTCATAACAAATAAAAAAGAAAACAAATTTACCACGTGGGCAAAATGCCCTAAGACATTCCATAAGAAAATTTAAGCTTGCCAAAGTTTTCAAAAAAAATTTCTTTATAATTCTCTTTAATACACTATTGGTATTAATAATGTTAAATATAGTCCATACATTTTTTACTCAAATATTTTCAACCATACATAAAAATAATGAGGTCTCATTAATTATCAAATTCTTTTTATTGGGTGTCCTAAGGCCAAAACTGTAAGTCTTTTATCCTTTTACCATGTATGGAAAAAACAAAATAGGATAAGATATAAAATAATAATATTATATATTCTTATAATAATAATACTATATGGGTGCACTCTTAATAGTTACTACCCATAGATGGTTACTTTAATATTAATCATTGGATTAAGATCAATGGTTCATATTTATAGTTGTTAATGAATATTTCTAAAGATAAATTTTGATTTTTTCAAATTTTTGGAAGGGTTACTTGATGAAAAATGTGTATTTATTATGAAAATATAATATTGTAAACTTTTTCTTTTTTTAAATGTATGTCAATTTCTAAATATAACTAGTGTTTCTCATTGGTTGAATACATAATTAATTATGGCAAAAAACAATAACTAAATTCAAAATTAATATTGAAAAAACAAATTTACCTGTTAGTGACTTGCTATACTAAGTCACTATGTTGCCACATCATCATAATTATTAGTACCCATCTATGGGTAGTAACCATTGAGAAGTCTTCCAATACTATATATATACCAAAATAAAAAATATTAATATTCTATTAATTGCAGAGAAATAAAATTTTCCTTTTATATTTGTCAGTTATACATAATAACTTACCATATATATCCCTAATTACGCAACAATAATAAAAATGTTATCCATATGGATAACTATGGTAAGTTATTAGGTATGTCTCACAAATTTTATTGGGTATGTCTGACAAATATAGAAGGAAAATTTTAGGGATTTTTTTAGTAATACGGTTAATAAAAGCTTTACTTTTCAGTTGTACAGTAAATACAAAAAATAACACAAAATTATGTAAAGTGAGGTTTTGTGTTCAAAATTACAGTTTCCTCTTTTCCTTCTCAACCATTGACAACCATTGTCGGCGACAATGAGAGCTTCAATTTTCAACTGAAAATTAATCCTGCTAAATCCAAATAACGATAATTACTACTGAATTGCGACTATTTCGAATTCTAGCCAGGTACACCTTCATCTTCGTCTTCCTTTTGAACCCATTAAAGAATGGAAAATTTTACTTTTAGTTGCAAAGTTGGAGAAGCTTGCTGTGCGAATAAGGTACAATAATTTTCCTCTTTTTTAAGTACATATATATATTTATATTATAATATATAATTGTTTAGAGTTTGTGTTTGGGTAAAACACGTTGCTATGATTTAGAAGGCTCTACTCGGAATTTGAACAAGAGCATTGGCATGGTGAGGTTGGTTATGCTAATTTATTTCTTTTTAGTTTCACTTTAATTTTGATTTATTGAATGGGTTGCACATAAGGCTTATGTTGCAACAACTTTTGAAACCTTTGCAACCTCAATGCATCCTTTGAAACCTAATTTGAAAACTTTGCAACCTCTGTTGAGGTAGCTATTAGTTTGCAACCTTTACAACCTTTGTGGTAATATCTGCAACATCTTTTGAAACCTGATATGCAACCTTAGTAACCTTAATTTGGAAATAAGACTTTATAAGTTGTTATACTTGCATACAAGGCTGTTTAAGCTATTTTTTTAATTGCTTTAGTTGTATTTGAGTTGCATTTGAGGTGCATGGGGTTGCATTCAAGGTTGTTGTGAGTTGCATAGGCTGGAATTTGAGGTTGCAATAAGTTGTTTTAGGTTGCATTAGGCTTGCATAAATATGGATAATTCACATAATGAGGTTGCAATATTTGCTTAATTAAACTAAAATTTGCAAATGAGTTCTTAAAAGTTATTTTATTGGGTTGCATAAAGTTGCATTTGAGGTTGCATAAGTTGCACTAGGATGAAATTTCCTAATGAGCTTTCAAGTTATCATGGGCTACACTAAGTTGCAAAGGCTTCCATTTGAGGTTGTTTTAGATTCCATTAGGCTTGCATTTAAGGTTGCATGAGGTGCAACATGTGTTGCAACGTATGCAACCTTTTTAACCTCTTTTGAAACCTGATGTGTAACTTTTGCAACCTCTGTTGCAACGTCTGCAACCTTTGGAACATCAAGTGCAACTGCTTTGTCAATGTTTGCAACTTCTTTGGCACATCAGTTTGTTGCAACATCTGCAACCTTAATTTGAAATGATATTTTTTTTTCAAGTTGCATTACTTACATAGCATGTTGCTTAAAATGATTTTTTTAAAAAAAAAAAATATTTTAGTTGCTTGGGTTGCATTTGAGGTTGCAAGAGGATGCATTGGTCTTGCATTTAACACATGAATTAGGGTTGCATTGGATTGCATGTGTTGCCATGTTTTACTATAGGTTGCATAAGTATAGATAATTTGCATAATGAGGTTGTATTAGAATGAAATTTCCAAATGAGTTTTTTTAAGTTGATTTATTGGATTGCATGTAGTTGCATTGAACTTTCATTTGATGTTGTAGTAGGTTGCATGACTTGCATTAGGATGAAATTTGCAAATGAGATTCCAAGTTACTCTGAGTTGCATGAGCTACTATTTGAGATTGTAGTAGATTGCAACGTATGCAACCTTTGTTGCAACCTCTTTTTAAACCTCTGCAACCTGCAACCTTATTTAAAATCTCTTACATTTGTGGTAGTTATTGGTAGCTATTAATTTGGTTGCTTTAACATGATTATCAAGTTTCTTTACATTTTAATCTCGAAATTATCAAACAAAGACAATATATTATTGAAAAACTATAAAAAAGAGTTTGAATTAAGAGATAAAATATTAACAATAAATCAATAAAATAAGAACACGGATAACTATAGACAAAAAAAAAAACTAATTAATCATCAATCTAAGAATTGTCTCTGCTTCTAGACATCTACCATATATGAGTACAATAAATAATAAGCAAGTCTACATATATGACATTCGACATCAAAATCAGTTCTTGAAATTTTCTTCCCACCAACGAAATGCTCAGCAAATGAGAACATGTATATCGCACTAACTCTGCAAAAAAAAAAAAAAAAACCTTCAGAGTATACCTAAAACCAATAATAATATACATCATCTGCAACATGTGCAACCTCTTTGGCATCCTCTACAACCTCTGTTACAAAATCTGTAACCTTTAGAATATGAGGTGCAACCTTTTTACCAATATCTACAACCTTTTGAACTTGAGGTGCAACCTCTGTTGGAACATTTGAAACTTTTGTTGCAAAATCAACAACCTTTGGATAATAAAATTGTCTCAATGGAAAATAGTAAGACTATTACAACTCTAATCAAGAGAATACAAAGGACAAGTAGATGATTAAATAAGTTTACAACTTTATTAAAAAAATACAAGTAAATATAGAAATAAGAAGATGAATTAGAAGAAATCACAAATATATGACAAAAGTTACAAAAAAACTAGAAATAGTAAAGCAACATAGGTATAATAGGAGACAACTCTTATAGCAAGAGGAAATAGAAGAAAGATGACAAGATGGACAATAGAAGAAATAATAAACAACAAGAACAATGAAATAAATCTCTCTCACTTACATAACCAAAGTGAAGAGCATTGGGGGATCACCAACTTGAACAAGGTTTACAACCTTTGCCCAAAAGCTTATTTCCCCTATCTCAAGCACTAAGGGATTCTCTCAATATTGGAAATAATTCTCTGGAATAATTAAGTCTTTTGGTGTATTTCTAGCCAAGTGCTCTTGTGGATAGAAATAATGTGTCTTACAAGTGAGCAATAAGCTCCTATCTATAGAGTTTTGAGACACCATTCGAATTTAAAATTTCACCAACCCCATGGATGTTACCAATATTTAATTGGATTCTTATGGAATTAAAATGGAGTTTGGGGAGTTACATGAGGTGTTAGAACCGTTCAAGATGGAAAAAAGAAATCGGAGTTGTCTGTTAGCATCCCTGGTCGCGACCAGAGATGTTCCGGGCCGTGGCCACTGGCCTCTCTGGCCGCGACCACAACTCCAATTTCAACAAAACTCAACTTTTGCATTTCCAAACGATTCTATCCTCTTCCCACATGACTTTGTAACCTCCATACACATTATGGGGGTTAAAATCATGTCTCTAACAACCATTTCACTTATGAATTTTGAAGAAAATGGTATGAGAGAAACTATTTTTATTTCTGTATTCTCTATCTTTTACAACATAGAACTAGGCTATATATACAAAATACATCTAAGTCCCTTCATATTCAAAATTAAATACAATAAATAGGAATTCCTATAGACTAGGAAACTTAAACAACAATTGGAAACATAAATTCCTTGCTGTCAACATCTGCCAACCATTAACTAGCTTGATTTCCTACTCTCCCCCTCAAGACAGACGATATATGTTAAACATTTCTAGTTTGGAGCTGAGTTCACTGAAATTAGGGTGATGGAGAGCTTTGGTTAAGAAGTCAGCTGCCTGTTGTCTTGAGGGAACATGCTTCAAGGTGATGATCTTGCCTTTAATCTTCTCATTGATGAAATGACGATCAATTTCGACATGTTTGGTTCTATCATGATGGATTGGATTCTTTGCAATTGATATAACTGATTGATTATCACAAAAAAAACATTTATAGAGCCTGCAAGGCAGATTTTGAGTTCATCAAGTAAGCGTTTCAACCACATTCCTTCACAAATTCCATGTGCTAAGGCACAAAATTCTACTTCAGCATTGCTGCGAGCTACTACCTACTACTTCTTGTTGCGCCAAGATACGAGATTTCCCCAAATATAGTAGTAGTATCTGGAAGTGGATCTTCAGTCAATGAGAGAACCTGGCCTATCTGCATCTATGTAGATTTTAAGATCCATGTGAAAAGCTTTTATGAACATTAGCCCTTTTCCTGGTGTTCCTTTAAGGTGCATAAGAATTCGATAGACAACATCCATGTGTTCCTCTGTGGGATTGTTGAGAAATTGACTGACAACATTTATAGCAAAGCTTATATCAGGCCGAGTGTGAGTTAGGTAGATTAATTTTCCCATGAAACGTTGGTACTTTCCTCAATCAACTTTTATTCCATTTATCTGTGCTCCAAGTTTGGTATTAGGATCCATCGGTGTGTCAACTGGCTTGCATCCAATCATCCCTGTTTCCTGTAAGAGGTCAAGGACATATTTTCGCTGAGTGATTGAGATGCCTAGGCTGGATCTTGCTACTTCCATCCCTAGGAAGTATCTTAATTGTCCTAGATCCTTTATATTAAATTCACTGGACAGGAGCTGCTTGAGATGAGTAATTTTCTCCATGAAATTTCCTGTAATCACAATATTATCGACATAAACAATTAACACCGTTAGTTTTCCCCCTGCTGATTTTTTTACAAATAGAGTGTGATCTGACTGGCACTGAGTGTAGCCATCTCCCTTTAGAACTTTGGTAAACCTGTCAAACCAGGTTCGAGGGGATTGCTTGAGGCCATAAAGGGATTTCTTGAGTTTGCACACCTTTCCCTTAGTGAATATGTCCTTAAATCCTGGAGGGATATCCATGTATACTTCTTCCACCAGATCTCCATTAAAAAATGCATTCCTTACATCAAGTTGGAATAAAGGCCATTCTTTATTTACTGCAATCGACAAGAGAACTCGGATGGTGTTCAACTTAGCAACAGGAGCAAACGTCTCTTGGTAATCAATGCCATAGGATTGAGTGAATCCTTTGGCCACTAAGCAGGCCTTGAATCTTTCAATGCTTCCATCCGCCTTATGCTTGACTGAGAATATCCATTTGTAGCCAACTGTGTGTTTGCCAAAAGGTAGATCAGTGAGGATCCATGTTTCATTCTTTTCAAGTGCTCTAAGTTCTTCCATCATGGCAGCCTTCCAATCAGGAATCTGTAGGGCTTCCTGGACCGATGTGGGAATCTGAACTTGGTCCAAGGAGATGATAAAGGCTCTACATGTAGGAGATAGGCTTAAGTAACTCAAATAATTATGAATGGGATGTTGAGTGCAAGAGCATACCCAATTTCTGTGAGCAATGAGGATGTTCAGATCATCTTACACATTTTCTTCCACAATAGGTTCAGGTATTGCGTCTTCCTATATTTTTTCAAGGATGAATGGGAATGGGTCATATTCTTCACCTTGCTGAGTTTGTGTAGTGGCTTGTTCAATGCTTTCTAGTTGTTTCTTTCTCCTTGAGTAAACCTGGATCTCTTTGCTTGGGATGGGGACAGGACTTGAAGAGATTGGATGAGGAGTTCTTGGCCCATTTGATTTAGCTGAATGATGAGGTTGGACCTCTTTGCTTGGAATGTTGATAGGACTTGAAGATATTGGATGAGAATTTCTTGGCTCATGTGATTCAACTTAAAAGTTTGGAGTATGGGCAACAGAAGGAGTTGGTGATGTTCTTGGAAGAATTGTGTTGTGAGGAGAAGTATTCCGAGGAGAATCAACCGAATTGTCAATGAGAGAAAGAAAGTCCCAATTTTTCAATTCCTAACTATGGTTCTCCATCAGAATTGTAGAATTGGTGTAATAAGGCTGGTCTTCAAAGAAAGTGACATCCATGGAGTAGAACAACTTTTTGGAAATTGGAGGATAGCATTTGTAGCATTTTTTATTGGATGAGTAGCCAAGAAGGATACATTTGGTGGTGCGAGCATCGAGTTTGCTTTGGTGTGAGGAGTGAACATGGACAAATGCAACACAACCAAAGACACGAAGGGGAATTTGAGACACAAGATGTGAGTGAGGTTATGATTCAAGAAGGATTTGTAGCAGAGTTTTGAAATTTAGGACTCGAGATGGCATTCTATTTATGAGATAGGTGGTTGTGAGGACAGCTTCACCCCATAATCATTTTGGAACATGAGATGAAAAAAGTAAGGATCGAGCTACCTCAAGTAAATGGCAATTTTTGCATTCGGCCACACCATTTTGTTGTGGTGTGTCGACGCAGGAACTTTGATGAACAATCCCATGCGATTGCAAATATGATCCAAGGACAGAATTGAAGAAGTCACGAGCATTGTAGGTTTTTAATACCTGAATGTTCGTTTGAAATTGGGTTTGAATCATTTTTGAGGAAGTTTTGGAAAATCTGATTTGTTTAAGACTTTTCTTTCATGAGGAATGTCCAACTTAAGCGGCTATGATTGTCGAATAGTAACAAGAACTAATATCTCCCACTGATAATCTAAATTTTGGATGGTCCCCAAATATCCCTGTGAATGAGTGAGAAGGGATGAGGGGGTTGATGAGGTCATGGGGCCAAAGAGTGACGAGAGTGCTTAGAAAATTGACAAATATCATACTGGAGAAATTGAGGATTTATATTGACAAATAGGGATGGGAATAAGTGTTTGAGGTACACGAAATTTGGATGACCTAGATGGTAATGCCATAATGTGATTGTGCTGATTTTATTGGACTGGTTGACTGATGTAAGAGATTGACACTAGGAGAGACAATAATGATTTCCATGGTTAGACTCAGGGGTTTTGATTTTTAGCAGATACAAGCCCTTACTAAACTCAACCTAGCCAATCATCATCCCCGATTCCACATCTTGAAGAACACAAAAATTAGTTGTAAACTTAGCTTCACAATTAAGATCTCTATTCAATTTTCTCAAGTTTGGGAATGTAAAGAATAGAATTTAAAACAAGACTTGGTGTGATTGTTATGGTCCCAATTTCGTCTATTCTCAAACACGAGCCATCTGCTATGCGGACACTGCTATCATTGAAGCATTTGCTAAAAATTGAAAATAGTGATCTATCACCTATCATGTGGTCTGAAGCACTGGAATCCCCAATCCAATTTTGAATAATCTAGAGTGCATGGGGTGTTGCTTTGTTGTGAAACTAAAGAGAAATATTGTGAAGAGCTTTGTTCTTCCATAGAGAAATACCAATGGAGACGAGGCAATGGAGCATGGATGAGTGGCGCGCCGGAGACGAGGAAGACGTCGAGGACGAAGACGCCCGAAAAAAAGGTTGTCGGAGGCCGTCATGCGTATATAGGCGCTGGTGCGTGGTGTAGCCAACAGAGGATGATGGAGGCACGTGGGGCTCACGTGCGGCTTTGCTGGGCACTCGAGTTCGGGGTTCCGCCGATTGGAAGTTCGACAATCTCCTTTGGCCGGAGGTGAGAATAGAATAACACTCGAAAATGGTTTTCTAGGATTGAACCACAAGAATACCAAACCATAAATTTTTAAGAGAGGATTGAAGAAAAATTGAAAAATAAATCCCAATGTTGAGCTTCTATTGCTATGATACCATGAAGAAAATGGCATAAGAGAAACTATTTTTATTTTTATATTCTCTATCTTTTAACATAGAACTAGGCTATATATACAACATGCATCTAAGTCTTTTCGTATTCAAAATTAAATACAATAAATATGAATTCCTATAGCCTAGGAATCTGAAACAACAATTGGAAACATAAATTCTTTGTTGTCAACATGTGTCAACCATTAACTAGCTTGATTTCCTGCAACTTTGATGAATTCAAATCAAAATGTGTAACATAAAATCTACACATTATTGGGTGATATTTGGGATTTATAAATTTGTAATTGATTTTGTAACTCCAAAATATGTTACATTTGGACACACACACATATGTCCAATTTTGTAACTCTCAATAATATGTTACAATATGAGACAAATCACATTTGTGTGATAAATCACATTTTGTCACATTTTTAATCTAATATTATATTATATGAAATAATATAACAGAGGTACCACCTCTTTACTAATCTCTGCATTCGTTCAAACTTGAGTTGCAATCTCTGTTGGGACATTTGCAACCTATGTTACAAAATCTGCAACCTTTTGAATTTAAGGTGCAACCTCTTTAGCAATCTCTGCAACCTTTCAAACTTGAGGTGCAACATTTCAAACTATAGGTGCAACCTCTTTTGCAATACTTGCAACCTCTGTTGCAAAATCTGCACCTTTGGAATCTGAAGTGCAACCTCTACAACCTCCTTTCTAAAATCTGCAACCTTTAGAACCTGAGGTACGAATGTTCAACCTTTTTGGAAAAATTATGCTACCTCTGAACTACAAAAAATTAATAAGCATGCTTACTAGGGATAAAGTCAAAATTGAGGAAGCTGCATACCATTATCTTTGAGTCAAATAGGTAAAGATAGTGGGATTGATGACATTGCAAATGAGCACTGTAACGTCCCAAATTTGCTAATAAGGCTTTGTGCCTTGATTATTGTGCCAGGAGGGCATAATCGGAGGTTTATTTGTTAGTATTATTAATTTGGGGTTATATATGTGAATTATATGAGTTATATTATGATATAATTACTTGTGCATGCTTAGGTGTATTAAATATACTTATAGGCCTATTTTTGTTAAAAATGACATTTTCACAATTTGACTCGCGAATGGTATATTTGTAATTATATGCGTTTTGTGAGTGGGACCACATTATTATGTGGATATATTTGAGATGTGTGGCACGAGGCAATCCTATGAGCAATTTGGCAGAAAAGTCATGTCGAAGATTTATACCCTGCTCGGGGTGAGCCTAGGGGTATTTTAGTAATTTGGTGAATTGTCAGGGTATTGGAGTATGAGTTATAATTGAGGGAAAATATTTGTATTGGGAAGATTTGTGGGATTAATTGGAAATCTTAAGTGAAATTTGAGGTTTAGCGGGAATGTGGTGTCAAATGAGCATTTTGCCCTTGGGGGCCTAGAGGGAAAGATTTTATGGTAGGGGCATTATGGTCTTCTGCCAAGGGGATAACTCAAACTTAGCCAAAGTCTTAGGCAAGTTTCTCACTCACGTTCTCTCTCTCTCATTCTACTTTGCTCACTTTAGGGGTTGGGGAATTCTCTCTAGAATATTAAGCCTAATGCAAACCTTTAGTGAATTTGAAGCTTGTTCTTAAGGATTAGGAATTGTCAAGCTAGGGGATTCAGCTGTGGATTCATTTTCCAAGAGGTAAAATTCTGGTCTGGAAACTCTTTTAGTTTTCCTTTTTGGTGCTTTTGGGAATTGTTTGATTTTTAAGTTTGGGGATGTTTTAGAAGGTTTTGATGGTTGTATTTTATGTTTCTACGTTGCTGGTGTTGTTTTGATGGTTAAAATTGGGTTGAGAGTGGGTTTGGATGGATTTTCGGTAGGTTTGCGATTTCAAGAATCACATAATTTATGAGTTCGTGGGGTTGCGTCATGGCACTATTCTTGGAGTGTCGCGACTCGCATGAACTTAGAGGCGTTGGGGGTTTCCTCTGAACCGTCTTGGCATCGCGGTGCTTGTCCTATGCCCTGGTTGTTCGGGGCTCTCTGACTAGAGGCATGCCGCAACCCTTCAGGGGCGGGCCACAGCTCTAAGTGGGGAAATTTTTTTAACTAAGGTTTTGAGTTGCGACAACTCAAACCTAAGGGCTCGAGAAGGATTCTACTAATTGGTTTAGTAGAATTCGAGGACCCAGAGGCTAGGAATCAATATTGAAGCTCTTAATTGGTTTAGTTCTTGATGGCTATCCATTAATATGTTTTGACTAGGGGTACCACAAGGCTCAGGAAGGAAAGGATCGTGCTTGTTGTCGCTTCACCCTATCACTGAGGACTTGAGGTAAGAAAATCGTCACTTGTACCGAGTGTAGGGAGTCCGCCCCAATTATAAGGCATGAAAATGACCATGTAATGAATCGTTTATAGTTGATTGTTGGTATGTATGAGTCTATGTTGTTATATCTGTTTGTAATGATTATTCGGTAGGGAGATCGTTATCGGCATTACATGAGTAATGTATGCCGTAGTGGCGGGGCCATTGTAAAGATGTAACATCCATTTACTCGACATGAGTCATATATTGTTTGGAAAGTAAATGGTTTTGAAAATCTATGTGAACCAGTTGCTTTTATAGAGTATGTAATACATGTTAATGTTTATCTGATTATCTATATAATTGTTTGGGTTTTCTTGCTGAGCCTTGGCTTTCGGATGCTTCGTGGTTTAGATAAGGACAAAGGAAAGTTGGACCAGCCATGAGTTGGAGAGCTGTAAGGGCGGCGTGTACATACTCAACCTGCTCGGCCACCATGGTCGAGATATTTTGAGGAGCATGATTCATTACTTGAAAATTTGCCGCTTAGGTCGGCTAAGTCTGTAATTTTGATAAACTTGTATTTTATTATAAACTTTTGGGTTCCCTTGTAACAATTTAACCTTTTAAATGAAAAGTTCAATTTTTGACCAAAACTTTTACTACCTAAACTGTCATTTAACCCTAATTACACTATTAATTCCAAATGACTCGCTTAACGAGTTAAGAAATATTTTTAACACACGATGTAATGGTGTTGACTATTCAGGGTGTTACAACTTTGTATCAGAGCTGCCAAGGTTTATTAGTTCCTGAAGATTGGCTGGGCATGTACACTTGCCGCTAAAGATAAGCTCGACTCAGGGTTCGGTAACTAATGCCATGATTATATGCTTAACTGTTTAAATGAAATATATAGGGAGCACGAGTTATACTGATAGGGCCTGGCCCTTGACTGCTAGGTGAATATGAGAATTTATGCCTGTTAACGTTGTTGATGTATGTGGAATGTCAAGTAGCATAATGTTTATGAGTGTTGCTTATTGGCTCGGTTGTGAACCATGGGGTAGTTGTGAAATCTGTTATCATTGCCTGATGAGCTGAGTCATTGACTGCAGATATACTTGGAGAGTTAGGCCTCCAAGGCAATCAAACAGACTAGTCGACACTGAAATCTAGGCTAGAGACGATAACCAGGGTTAGGACCCTCTGCCAGCTTGTGAGAACTGGCAGCAGATGTTTGCTAAAATGCAAGCCACACTGCAGAGATAGGAGGAAGAGATCAGACTTCTGAGACAGCAGCAAGTTTCATCAGGGAACGCTGCACCGATTTTGCCACCTGCGGGGGTACAAGTTCTAGGGTAGCCAGAAGTATCGAATATACTAGAACCCTTTTATGAGTGGTTTAGGAAACAACATCCTCCGACCTTCGAGGGAGGGCCATACCCATTATGAGCTAAGCGGTGGATGAGTATGACCACCTCCATCCTGAACTAGGGTGGTAGGTAATGAGAAGGTGGACTGTACCACGTACATGTTTCAGGAGGATGCCCGTATCTGGTGGGAGGTTGTATCTCAGACCCGAAACGTCGCTGCATTGAGTTGGGATGAGTTTCATGATTTGTTCAATGAGAAATATTACAACGACACAGTTTGAACTGTGAAGGTAGATGAGTAGTTTGACAGGTTAGCCAAGTTTTCTTCTAACAGGGTGTCAATCGATGTGGTCAGGAGAGATAGGTTTGTTCGCCTATTAAACCCCATGATAACACGAGATGTTAGGATCATCCAAGTGCCTGGAGTTACTGCATATGCTCAGGTAGTTGAGAAAACCCTTACTGACAAGGGTGTAAAGGATAGGATTTGGCTCGAGAATGCCGTGAGACGTGATGCGAAGAGGATGGTACCTCCATTTACTGGGTCTGGTAGGGGCAGAAGCCCTATTGACCAGAAGAGGAAGACCTGTGACACTTCTACTACTCTTGGTCTTGACAGGAGGGGTCGGGGTACTCAGAGTAGCCGCCAGGGCAGCAACAAGGCCTGAAGGAGTTATCCAATATGCATCAGGTGCATGAGATGCCATATGGGAGAATACTGTGCTAAGACATGCTTCCTTTGTGGGGTAGTGGGACATTTTCAGAGGGATTGCCCACAACTGAAGAGAGAGGAACAGAAGAAAGGTGATAGTTTGAAGCCAGCCCAAGTGTTCATGCCGACCCAGTCAGAGGCTGAGGCTAGTCCCTTGGTAGTGACAGGTCAAATTTCTAGCGCTAGCTTTACTTACACTGTATTGATTGATTCTAGCGTTACACATGTGTTTGTTTCTATTGGAGTGGTTGATAAACTGTGTAGGCATTTTGATTTCTATGCTGTGGGATTTGGGACCTTATTGCCTACTGGGGAATTAGTAGTTTCTAGGAGGTGGATTAGATCCTTGCCAACAGAGGTGGATGGAAGAGAGTTGTCAGTAGACCTAATTGTGCTAGCTATTGAGGATTTTGATATGATTTTGGGCATGGATTCGTTAGCCAAGTATGGGGCAACCATAGATTGTAAAAGGAGGATGGTGACTGCCCGAGGGAGAGGACCTGTTTGTGTTTTTGGGCGCTATGAACGGGCCTCGTATTCCTATGATTTCAGCATCAAAGGCTAGAGACCTATTGCAAGGGGGTTGTATAGGATTCCTAGCAAGCATAGTGGATACCACCAGGGATGTGCTAGTTGGGCCGGCAGAGACCAAATTGGTCTGTGAGTTTTTGGATGTATTCCCAGAGGACCTATCGGGGTTACCGCCGCAACGAGAGATTGAGTTTGTTATAGAGTTGGCATTGAGGACAAAACCAGTATCTAGAGAACCATATAGAATGGCTCTAACAAAGTTGAAAGAGTTGAAGGTACAATTACAAGAGTTACTATATTTGGAATTCATTAGACCTAACTTCTCACCGTAGGGTGCACCAGTGTTGTTTGTTAAGAAGAAAGATGGGACATTGAGGATGTGTATCAATTACAGGGAGTTAAACAAGCTGACTATCAAGAATAAGTACCCACTGCCAAGGATTGATGACCTGTTTGATCAGTTGCAGGGTAGGAAAGTATTCTCAAAGATCGATCTTTGATCTGGTTATCACCAGCTGAGGATCGAAGATGAGGATTTCTGAAGATGACCTTCTGCACGAGATATGGACATTATGAGTTTTTGTTTATGTCTTTTGGACTGACCAACACCACAGAAGCTTTTATGGATCTGATGAATAGGGTGTTCAAGGACTACCTTGACAAGTTGGCGATTGTCTTCATCGACGATATCCTAGTCTACTCTCAGACAGAGGCAGAACACGAGCAACATCTTCGATTGGTACTTCAGAGGTTGAGGGAGCACATGTTATATGCCAAGTTCAAGAAGTGTGAATTCTAGTTACCTCAGGTGACCTTCCTTGTTCACATTGTTAGCAAAGATGGTATTAAGGTTGATCCGACTAAGATTAAGGTAGTGAGAGATTGGCCAAGGCCCAAAAGTGCCCCAGAGATCAAGAGCTTCCTTGGATTGGCAGGATACTACCGAAGCTTTGTAGAAGGGTTCTCAAGGATTGCTACACCACTGATAGAGTTGACATGCAAGAATCAAAAGTTTGTATTGTCAGACAGATGTGAAAACAACTTCCAAGAGTTGAAGTGACGATTGATTACAGCTCCAGTATTGAGTCTTCCATCAGATCAGGAGAATTTTGTGGTTTATTGTTATGCTTTAAGGCAGAGGCTAGGTTGTGTTCTTATGCAGGCAGGGAAGGTGATTGCTTATGCATCACGACAATTGAAAGAATATGAACAATGATACTGTAACGCCCTACTACCCTAGAGTCGTTACCATGTGGTTTTAAAATGTGTATTTGACTCGCTAGTCGAGGTGTTAGGCCCAAAAGTGTGATTAATTTAAAGTAAAAACTCATTTAATAAAATTTCCATAAAAAGGTTTAAACATTTGTTAAGATAATAGAAAAGTTACAGTGGGATCCCAAAACGTTGTTTAAGACATATTTACAACTTAAAAGTCATTATACAGCCGACCTAGGCGACAAAATCAGACATTAACACTGCATTCCTCAAAACTACCCCAGTCGTGCCGGCCAGGTAGGCAAAACATGTACGCACCGCTCCATGCCCTCATACTCATGCTTGGTCGGCCTTACCCTTGCCCTTACCTGGACCATAGAGCACCTGTGAGCCAAGGCCCAGAAAGAAAACTTCACCAACATAGCATATAACAATTCATTTCAATAAGTGCATAACTAAATAAACACAATAGACAATTCACATGCATCCATCACAATTCACAACAGCGGCCTAAGCCAATCAAGGTGTGTTACCAGACACAAAGTTCATGCTCCTAACCGAGCGAGTGAGTACATCACCCTTAGATGGCCATGCCATGGCGGTGTACATTCAACATGCTTATTGTCAATTTCGGCCCTTGCCGCTCAGTCACAACACACATATATGACACAATAGTTAAAAACGTTTACACATAACACTAAGCACAATACAAGCACAGATAATCAGGCCATGGCTTGCTCTACGTGCATAGACAGTTTTCCTACCTGAACTCCGCAAGCCCTGGGTAAGCAGTCTAGATATGATCCCCAATAACCACTCGGATTAGCCTTAAGTCACAATAATAAGGATCCTCCATCAATCTCAGGTAAATAGAGAGTTCCAAACCTAGTTCTAGTCCCTGAGGCTTCGAATTCTACTAAACCGAGTAGTAGGATCCTTCCCAAGCCCTTAAGTTTGAGTTCCCAAGCTCAAAAACCCTAATTGGCCAACATTCTCTATTTGAGCCGCGACGCTCCTTAGAGGTGCCGCAGACCTCTAAAAGTTAGAGAGAGAGCAAACCTATGCATTTTCCTGGACATGCACTGCGTCACACCCTGCCCAACGCCGTGGCGCTAAGGCGGTTTAGCGAACCCCCCCTTAGGCCTCTGAGTTCATGCGGGCCGCAGCGCTCAAGAACATCGCCATGGTGCGACCCTGCGAACCCAATTTTTCCCCAACTTTTCTTGCATTTTCCCCGAGCTACACTCTCCAGAATTCAACTTAAATATGCCTTACAACCAGAATTGAGTCTAGGACTCTTAACAACACAACATGGGCATCCCAATTACCCCAAAACAAACCACAAATCCTTCCCTCAACTCAAAATTCGAAGCAAACTCCAAGACTCAAAGAAAGCTAAATTCAAAACTTAAAAGTTAAATTTACCTCTGTTTAATCCGTTCCTAGTTGCCTCTACAAGTTGTGTGCTTCCAATTCTCCACTAAGCTTCAATTCCCTAAAATCCCTGCTCGCAAATCTCCAAGGCACAAGAGCTTCAAATCAAAACTATGAGAGAGTGGGAACTCACGAGAGAGAGTGAGAGAGAGAGAGAGAGAAGGCTAGTGAGTGTTCTTCCCTTTTGGTTCTAGGCTTCCTAAGGTTGCCTAAGTCTTTCCTTAACACCATAAGACTAAGAAGCTCTTATTCTTAGTCCTTTAATGCCTCCAAGGGCAAACCCATAATTTACCACATTTCCCACTAATTCCTTAAATTGCCCTATAAATTCCCAATTAATCTCGACATGCCCGATTAATCACCAAATAACTACCTATTACCTGATAAACCCCGAATACGCACTACATTCCCAAAATACTCCTAGGCTCACTCCGAGCTGGGTACTTGACCTCGTTGTAATTGTTCTGCTAATCCTCTTACCAGGACTACCTCGATCCCAATATCTCAAATATACACACATAATAATGTGGTCTCAATCATAACACACATAATTACATTTATGCCCTTAACGGGCCAAAATTATAAATATGCCCTTATTAACAAGAACGGACCCACATGCATATTTAATACACATAAACATGCATATATATATATATTCATATTATAATATAACTCAAGTAATTAAATAATGATACACATATATTATAATTAATTCACCTAATAATGCAATTAAATTATTTATTGCCCTTCTTGTACACTAATCAAGGCACTAAGCCTTATCAGAAAATTTGGGACGTTACAAGTATCCCATCCTTACAGAAATTTTGTCCTCGAAATTGTACCTAAATAGCTCAGGATACCAATCCCGCATATCTGATTCAAGCTCTCAGGTTGCCTATTCTACTTTGTTGTTTCTCAACAACACTTTCACTAAGGCAATGATCTTGTTCCGCAAGACTTTATCCTTTCTATCTAGAATCTAGACTGGTTGCTCCTCATAAGATAAATCTTGATCCAATTCCAGGTTTTCATAACTTAACACATGTGCAGGATCTGATACGTACTTTCGGAGCATAGACACAAGAAACACGTTGTGAACCCCTGATAAAGCTTGAGGCATAGCTATTCTGTAAGCCATCTCTCCAACTCGTTCCAAAATGTCTAATGGGCCAACAAACCTAGGACTTAATTTTCCTTTCACTCATCTCAAAGGAAAAACTCTGAGAAACACATAATCACCTACTTGAAACTCTAGACTTCTACATTTTAAGTTTGAGTAACTCTTCTGTTTACTCTGGGAGGCGAGCATTTGAGCTCTAATCTTCTCAGCAGCCTCATTAGTCCTTTGAACTGCCTTATGACCTAAACACTTTCTCTCACCCATCTCATCCCAAGGAATGGGCGATCTACATTTCCTCCCATACAACATTTCATACGAAGCCACTCCGATAGTTGCCTGATAACTATTATTATAAGAAAACTCAATCAAAGGGAGATACTTACTCCAAGATCCCCCAAAATCTAACGCACATGCCCGCAACTCTAATCTTCTCAGTTGCCTCATTAATCCTTTGAACTTCCTTATGGCTTAAACACTTTCTCTCACCCATCTCATCCCAAGGACTGGGCAATCTACATTTCCTCCCATACAACATTTCCTACAGAGCCACTCCGATAGTTTCCTGATAACTATTATTTTAAGAAAACTCAATCAAAGGGAGATACTTACTCCAAGATCCCCCAAAATCTAACACATATGCCTACAACATGTCCTCTAGTATTTAAATCGTCTTCTCAGACTGTCCATCTGTCCGACGATGATAGGCTGTACTGAATCTCAACTGCATGCCCATAGCCTTCTACAGGCTTTCACAAAACTTAGAGGTGAATGTGGGGTCCCTATCTAACACTATATATTTTGGTGCCCCACGGAGACGTACAATCTCTTTCACGTACTATTCAGCATATCACTCCACCATATAATTTATTCTAACGGGCAAAAAATGGGCTGATTTGGTATACCTATCCACAATCACCCACACAGAATCATGTTGCCCCACTGTTCTCTCCAATCCAACCATGAAGTCCATGGTAATATCTTCCCACTTCCACTTTGGAATCCCTGAAGGATGTAGCAACCCTGCTGGCCTTTGGTGTTTAGCCTTCACATGCTGATAGGTTAAACACTTGGCCACATATTCAACCACATACAGAGCCTTTAGATCTTGGTACATCTTCGTCGTACCCGGATGCAAGGAATAAGGAGTGGTATGAGACTCATCCAGAATCTCTCGCCTAATGCCAGAATCCATTGGAACACAAATCTGATTTTTATACCTTAACAAATCTGCCTCTGAAATAGAAAAGTCTCTAGCCAATCCAGCTAAGATATTCTCCTTGTGTTTCTTCTTCTGAGGATCCTCCTTCTGTGCTTCTCTGATTCTCTCAAGAAGTGTAGACTGAAGGGCAATGTTTGCTAGCTGACCAACAACCAGTTCAATTCCCGCTCTCTTCATTTCTTTAGATAACTTTTCTGATATCTGTCTTGAACTGAACAATTGCCTTGGACCTCCGGCTCAATGCGTCGGCCACCACATTGGCCTATCCTGGATGGTACAAAATCTCACAATTGTAGTCCTTTACCAACTCCATCCAACACCTTTGGTGCATATTCAAATATTTTTGAGTGAAGAAATACTTCAAACTTTTATGGTCAGTGTATATTTTGCACTTTTCTCCATACAAGTAGTGCCTCCATACCTTCAATGCGAATACCACCGCTGCCAGTTCCAGATCATGAGTGGGATACCTCTGTCCATAATCCTTTAGCTGTCTAGTCGCATAGGATATCACCTTTCAATCTTGCATCAATACACAACCCAAACCCTACCTCGAAGCATCGCAGTAGACCACAAACTTTTCCTTATCTGATGGAAGACTCAGTACCGGAGCGGTAATCAGTCACCGCTTAAACTCCTTGAAATTGTTCTCACTTCTATTTGTCTAGACAAACTTTGTCTTTTTACATGTCAGCTCAGTCAATGGTGTTGCTATTCTGGAGAATCCCTCAACGAATTGCTGATAGTACCCTGCTAATCCCAGGAAGCTTCTAACCATTGGTACACTGCTCGGTCTCGACCAATCTCCCATTGCCTCTATCTTGGTTGGGTCCACCAAAATCCCCTCCTTACTCACAATATGGCCCATAAATGTTACTTGGGGTAACCAGAATTCACATTTACTAAACTTAGCACACAACTTATTCTCCCTCAGTCTTGTAACTGATCAAACAAGTCATCAATCTTGGGAAGTGGGTACTTATTCTTAATAGTCAACTTTTTTAGCTCTCGATAATCGATGCACATTCTTAAGGACTCATCATTATTCTTCATAAACAAAACTGGAGCACCCCAGGGTGAAAAGCTGGGTCTAATGAATCCTAGATCCAGTAATTCCTGCAACTGAATCTTCAGCTCCTTTAACTCTGTTGGAGCCATTCTATAAGGGGCCCTCGATACTGTTTCTGCTCATGGTGCCAATTCTATGACAAATTCGATCTCTCAGTGTGGTGGAAACCCTGACAGGTCTTCTAGAAACACATCAGGAAACTCACACACCAACCTAGTCTCACCGGGTCCAACTGAAACAACCTTAGAGGTATCTTCTATGTTTGCTAAGAATCCTATGCAACCTTCTTACAACAGGTCTCTAGCTCTCAATGCAGGGATCATAGGTACTCGTGGTCCATTCATCGTCCCGAAAAACACAAAGGGTTCCTTTCATTCTGGCTCAAAAGTTACCATCCTTCGCTTGTAGTCTATCATCGCCCCATACTTTGCCAACTAATCCATTCCCAAAATCATATCAAAATCATCCATCATTAGTTCAATCAGATCCACAGACAACTCCCTACTGTCTATCTCCACTGGTAACACTCTAACCCACGTCCTAGAGACTACCAGTTCCCCAGTTAGCAACAAAGTTCTAAATCCTCTAGCATACAGATCACAAGGACTACACAGATGGTCTATCACTTTAGCAGATACAAATGAATGAGTAGCTCTTGAATCAATCAATGCAGTAAACAAAGAACCAACACTAGAGATCTGACCTGTCACGACCGAGGGACTAGCCTCAGCTTCGGTCTGGGTCAAGGTATACACTCTGGATGGAGTGAGGATGTCGCTCCTCTTTGGTTCCTCTTTCTAAACTGGTGGACAGTCTTTCCTCAAATGACTAACACTCCCACAGATGAAACATGCTCTGACTTTGCACTCCCCTAGATGGTGTTGCATGCACCATGCACACTCTGGGAAGCTTCTCCAGTTCTCTCCCTCGCCCCGACAACCACAAAAGGCACCCCGTGCCCTCCTATTTGGACCAAGAGAAACAAAAGAATCGGGGGCCTTTCTTCTCTGCTCACTAGGGCCACTACCTCGGACAAAACCAGTGAAGGGAGGCACTATCCTCTGAGCATCACGCCTTGCGATGCCTTCCTTCCATATCTGGTCTTCAGCACCCTCAACAGTAAGGGCTTATTCAACTACTTGAGCATAAGTAGTTGTCCTTGGATCCAATGTTATCTTGACATCGTGAGCTATTATTACATTCAACCCTCGTACATAGTGATCTCTCCTTTCCATATTAGTAGGGACCAAATCTGGTGCAAACTTAGCTAACCGGTCGAACTTCAGAGCATACTCTGTTACAGTCATTCTGTTATGAGTTAAATTAGTGAATTCATCTGCCTTCGCAGCTTGAACTGCAATACTGTAGTACTTATCATTAAAAACATCCCTGAACTCATCCCAAGTAATAGTGGCCACTTCTCTCCTCTTAGACATAACTTCCCACCAGATGTGGGCATCATCCTTTAACATATAACTAGCACAAGCCACCCTCTTGTTTCCTTCCACCCTCATAAAATCAAATATAGAAGTAATTATGTCCATCGACTACTCTGCCTGCAGTGGTTCTGGACTGCCCTCAAAGGTGGGAGGGTGCTGCTTTCTAAACCTCTCATACAGAGGCTCCTATCTATTCTCCATTACAGACCGGGCTAGCACTAGTGCCACAGCCTGTGGAGCCTGTATTCCAACATTCTGAGGAGGAGCCTGCTGTCTCTGCTCTCGGAGTTCATCTTCATTTATCTGAAGTCTGGCTTGCATTTCTTCAAACATCTGTTGCCAGTTTTGTGGGGTAAGTGGAGGGTCTTGACCCTGGTTGTTATCTTCGGCCATATTGTCGCGGAATTGGTTTCATCACCAAGGCATAACTTCAATATGCCTCCAATCAATGACGCCACACATCAGGCACGACAACAACATCCAAAGAAACCACCCCCAGTTCAACCAATAAAACACAAATAACAAACCAACATAATACACACATAGCATAATCATATAACAATCAAAGGGGCCATGCCCTATCATTATATACACATCATGCTCTATATATCAATCAGGCAAATAGGGAAATTCAGATAATCAATTAGACAAATATTTCACTTAATACCGACCAACCCTGAGTCGAGCTTGTCTTTGGAAAAGAGCCTGCATGTTCGATCAATCTCTAGGAACCACAAGCCTTGGCATGCTCTGATACCAAGTTGTAACGCCCTACTACCCTAGAGTCATTACCATGTGGTTTTAAAATGTATATTTGACTCACTAGTCGAGGTGTTAGACCCAAGAATGTGATTAAATTAAAGTAAAGACCCATTTAATAAAATTTCCATAAAAAAAGGTTTACACGTTCATTAAGATAATAGAAAAGTTACAGTGGGATCCCAAAACGTTGTTTAAGACATATTTACAACTCAAAAGTCATTATATAGTCGACCTAGGCAACAAAATCATACATTTACATTGCATTCCTCAAAATTACCCTAGTCGTGGCAGCCAAGTAGGCCAAACATGTACGCACCGCACCATGCCCTCCAACTCATGCTTTGTAGGAACTTCCCTTGCCCATAGCAGAACCATAGAGAATCCGTGAGCCATGGCCCAGTAAGAAAACTTCACCAACATATCATATAACAATTCATTTCAATAAGTGTATAACTAAATAAAATCAATAGACAATTCACATGCATCCATCACAATCCACAACAGTGGCCTAAGTCGATCAAGGTGCGTTACCATGCACCAAGTTCACGGTCCTAACCGAGCGGGTGAGTACAATACCCTTAGATGGCCATGCCATGGTGGCCTGCATTCAGCATGCTTATTGCCGATTCTGGCCATTACCGGTCCCAGCCCTTGTCGATCCCGGCCCTTGCCGCTCAGTCACAACACACATATATGACATAATAGTTACAAAAATTTACACATAACACTAAACACAATACAAGCACATATAATCAGGCCATGTCCTACTCTACGTGCATAGATAGCTTTCTTACCGAAACTCCGCAAGCCCTGGGTAAGAGTTCTAGATATGATCCCCGTCAACCACTCGGATTAGCCCTAAGTCACAATAATATGGAACCTCCATCAATCTCAGGTAAATAAAGACTTTCGAACCTAGTTCTAGTCCTCGGCGCCTCAAATTCTACTAAACCGGGTAGGAGGATCCTTCACGAGTCCCTAAGTTTGATTTTCTTAGCTTAAAAACCCTAATTGGCCAACATTCTCTATTTGAGCCGTGACACTCCTCAGAGGCGGCGCAACCCTCTACAAGTTAGATAGAAAACCTAGGAAATTTCCTGGACACACACCGCGATGTGCCCTTCTCAGCGCCACGACGCTAAGGCAGTTCACCGAACCCCCCCTTAGGCTTCTGATTTTATGCAGGCCGTGACGCTCAAGAACAGCACCACGACGCGACCCTACGAACCTAGTTTTTCCCCAACTTTTCCTACATTTTCCCCGAGCTACATTCTCCATAATTCAACTTAAATATGCCCTACAGCCAAAATTGAGTCTAGGACTCTTAACAACACAACATGGTCATCCCAATTACCCCAAAAAAAACCACCAATCCTTCCCCCAACTCAAAATTCACAGCAAACTCCAAGACTCAAAGAAAGTTAAGTTCAGAACTTTAAAGTTAAATTTACCTCTGATTTTTCTGTTCCTAGCTGCCTATTCAAGTTGTGTGCTTCCAATTCCCCACTAAGCTTCAATACCCAATAATCCCTACTCCCAAATCTCCGAGGCTTAAGAATGACAAATCAAAACTATAAGAGAGAGAGAGTGAGAGAGAGGGAACTCACTAGAAAGAGAGAGAGATAGATAGAGGGAGAGAGAGAGAGAGAGAGAAGGCAGCTGAGTGTTCTTCTCTTTTGGTTCTAGGCTTCCTAAGGTTGCCTAAGTCTATCCTTAACACCAAAAGACTACAAAGCCCATAGTCTTATTCTTAGCCCTTTAATTCCTCCAAGGGCAAACCCGTCCTTTACCACATTTCCCGCTAATACCTTAAATTTCCCTATAAATTCCCAATTAATCCCCGCATACCCAATTAATCACCAAATAACTACCTGTTACTCGATAAACCCTGAATATGCACTACGTTCCCAAAATACCCTTAGGCTCACCCCAAGCTGGGTACATGACTTTGTTGTGACTATTCTGCTAATCCGCTCACTAGGATCGCCTCGAGCCCAATATCGCAAATATACCGACATAATAATGTGGTCTCAGTCATAACACACACATAATTACATTTATGCCCTTAACGGGCCAAAATTATAAATATGCCCTTATTAACAAGAACGGGCCCACATGCATATTTAATACACATAAACATGCATATATATTCATATTATAATGTAACTCAAGTAATCAAATAATGATACATATATATCATAATTAATTCACCTAATAATGCAATTAAATCATTTATTTCCCTTCCGGCACAATAATCAAGACACTAAGCCTTATTAGCAAATTTTGGTCGTTATAGGTACCCTACGAATGATCTGGAGTCAGCAGCAATGGCCTTTGCATTGAAGGTATGCCAACATTACCTTTATGGGGAGAAGTGTGAGATATACACTAACCAAAAGAGCTTAAAATATTTCTTTACCCAAAAGGATCTAAACATGAGACAGAAGTGTTGGCTGGAGTTGGTGAAAGATTATGATTGTTAGATTCTTTACCACTCAGAGAAAGCCAACATGGTGGCAGATGCCTTGAGCTAGAAAGGTATTATGGAGGAACAACAAGGTCGAGGAGGCGACCTGGGAATTGGAGTCAACCATGCGAGATCATTATCCCGAATTGTTCAAGTAAAATTTCGAGGATGAAATTCCTATATGGAGGGGATAATTGTAACGCCCCAAATTCCCTAATATGGCTTTGTGCCTAGATTAGGGGTTGGGAGGCAATAATTGAATTAGCTATATGCTTAGGTGGTATGAGCATGTTATTATGTGAATTATATTATGATATGATTATGCTTGCATGTTTAGGTGTATTAAATATGCATGTGGGCCCGTTTCTTATTAGAAGGGCTTATAATTTTGACTCGTTGAGGGTATAATTGTAAATATGTGTGATATATGATTGCGACCACATTATTATGTGGATATATTTGAAATACCTGGCACGAGGCGATCCTAGGGAGCTAATTAGCGAAAAAGTCACAACATGGTAAAATACCCGACTTGGGGAGAGCTTAGGGGTATTTTGGTAATTTAGCAAATTACGGGGAATCCTAGAGTAATGGGAATTAATTGATAAATATTGGATTGTTAGATTATATGGGATTGTATGAGATAATTTGAGGTTAGCGGGAATTATGCCAAATGACTAAATTTCCCTTGAGAGTAACTTTTAAGGTAAAAAGGGGCAAAGGGCAATGTGGTCATTTGACCACATTAGATAGCAAGGGGCAGCTGCACTTAGGCTCACACGTTCAAACACTCTATTCTTTGGCTTGGGAGAATTTTTCCTTTGAAGTACATAAGGCACTCCAAGGATTAATCAAGCTAGAATTTTGGAGATTTGGAACCATTTCTTGAGGAATTGCAACTGTGGTTTGGGGCTACAACTTCTAAGGTCTTCACCACTTCAGAAATTTGAAATTTTGGGATGATATTCCTTTGTTTTGATATTCAAGTGGTGTTCTTGAGTTTTTATGGTTTTGATTTCCTATTTGAGTTGTATGTGGTGTTTGGGATGGTTTGATTAGTAGGTTTTTTTGCCTAGGCTTAGTATATAGTTTCTGTGGCTGGAATTATGTTAGAAACACTTGGATGGGTCAGATTTGAGGTCTAAAATTGGCTAGGAATCGTAGAGTTGCGATTTAGGGAAGAACACTTATGTTTTGGGAAAAAATTTAGGTTCTGGGGACCTAGCGCGACCGCGCAAGTGTCCTGGAAAATGGGAAATTGGAATCCAATTTTGGGGCTCGAGTTGAGGGGCGCTATCGCGCCAATGGTCCAAAAGCCCCAAACTTTCTATGGGCGAGACCGCGCCAAGGGCAAGCGAGACCGCACTAGGGGTCCCGAAATGCCAATTTTCTTATTTTTAGGGCTAGGCCCAGGGGGTCGGGGAATCTGACTTGGGGAGCCCACATAGAGGCTCGGGGGACGTTTTTACCGCACTGTCAACTGGGAACCATGGTTTTAAGAGTTAGGGTTCGGTTTGGAACTCATGTTCTAGGGTTAAGTCCTGATGAACGTATACTTGTGTTGTGACTAGGGTTTTTGCCAAGCTCGGGCCGGGATTAGCGTTTGGGGTCCTTCTACTATTTGCACAAGGATCAAGGTAAGAAAATTTCACTTGATGGATGAGATGCATGATTGGGGCTTGGCTCAGCTATTAATGTAATATGATTACGGCTTGGCCCATTTGTTAAATGTTAACGTGATTAGGGCTCGGGCTCAGCTAATGAGCATGATTATAATTATGCATGTGTATATCTGTTTTAGTATATTGTAATGCATTGTATCTACATGTATGATGAGTGTATTATATGGATGTTTGTTTTGGCTCGGAAGCCCAGTTTATAAGTCTAGAATCTATCTGTTGCATCTGGTTAAAGCTCGACCTAGTAGTTAAGGTTATATTTGGTTAAAAGGGACTCGACTTATAAGTTGAGGGTTTCCAAGACTCAACTTATAAGTTGAGGGTCTGTAAGACTTGGCTTATAAGCTGTCATCGACATTATGCGCATTGAGCGCATGCCGTTATGGCTAGGCAACCCCAGGAGTTCATTATGCTCTTGACTGGCTAAGATGCCCTTAGAATAAATAAGAGTACGATATGCACTTGTGTGACCCCATGGTCACTTACTTGTACAATGTGTATGCTTGGTTCAAGTTATTACTATTAAGCATGCTATTATGTTTTGTGAACTATCTGGATTTGTTAATGTGTTTTCTTGCTGAGTCTTTTGGCTCACGGGTGCTATGTGGTGGTTTAGCGAGTCCATCACTAATTTTAAACACACGTGGTAACATACCCTAATTAGCAAGGCGTTACAAGCAGGGTTAGTACAACCTTTGGGTATTCCTTAATGGAAAAGAGAGGATGTCACTATGAACTTTGTGGTTGGATTACCCAGGATCGTGGGTCAGCATGATTTAGTATGGGTGATTGTGGATTAATATACCAAATCAGCGCACTTCTTACCAGTAAGGACGAACGTTACAGTGGACCAGTATGCCGATCTTTATGTGAAAGTGATAGTACACCTCCATGGGGCTCCTAGGTCTAATGTGTCAGATCAGGACCCTATCTTTACTTCCAAGTATTAGAGAAGTCTATAGAAGGCTATGGGGACCCAATTGAAATTATGTACAGCTTACCATCCTCAGACAGATGGTCAGTTTGAGAGGACGATTTAGATACTAGAAGACATGCTTTGGGCATGCATTTTGGACTTTGAAGGGTCTTGGAACAAGTATTTGCCTTTGATAGAATTTTCCTACAACAATAGCTATCAGACGACCATTGGGGTGGCTCCATATGAGGTGTTTTTCGGTAGGAGGTGTAGATCTCTCATCCACTGAGATGAGATGGGTGAAAGGAATTACTTGGGTCCTGAAGCATTTCAGAGGACCAATGAGGTCATATAAAAGATTAGAGCTCGGATGATCGCGTCACAGAGTAGACAGAAAAGTTATTCAGATCCGAAGAGTAGAGACATGGAGTTCCTAGTAGGAGACTATGTCTTCCTTAGAGTTTCGCCACTGAAATGGGTTAAAAGGTTTGGGAAGAAGGGCAAACTGAGTCCTAGATTTATAGAACCTTTTTATGATCTTGGAGAGGATTGGTCAGGTAGCCTACAAGTTGGCTTTACCTCTGGCATTGTCAAGAGTTCACAATGTGTTTTACATATCGATGCTCAAAAAATATGTATTAGATGCAACTCATGTATTGAGTTATCAGGATCTGGAGCTACAGACATACTTATCCTACGAGGAGCATCTAGTACAATTCTTAGATAGAAATGATAAAGTCTTGAGGAACAAGACTATACCCTTGGTAAAAGTGCTATGGAGGAACAACAAGGTCGAGGAAGCGACCTGGGAACTAGAATCAGATATGCGGGATCAGTATCCCGAGCTGTTCAGGTAAATTTTGAGGACGAAATTTCTATAAGAAGGAGATAGTTGTAAAGTCCCAAATTTGCTAATAAGGCTTAGTGCCTTAATTACTGTGCCAGGAGGGCATAATTGGAGATTTATGTGTTAGTATGATTTAATTGTGATTATTACTTGTGATTATTGGTCCATGAGAATTATATGAGTTATATTATGATATGACTACTTGTGCATGTTTAGGTGTATTAAATATGCTTATAGCCTCGTTTTTGTTAAAAAGGGCATTTTCGTGATTTTGACCCGCAAAGGGTATATCTGTAATTATAAGTGTTTTGTGAGTGGGATCACATTATGATGTGGATATATTTGAGATGTGTGGCACGAGGCAATCCTAGTGAGCAATTTGGCGAAAAATTCATGACGGGGATTTATACGCGGCTCGGGGTGAACCTAGGGGTAATTTAGTGAATTACCAAGGTATTGGAGTATGAGTTATAATTGAGGGCAAATATTGGTGTTGGGAAGATTAGTGGGATTAATTGGAAATCTTAAGTGAAATTTGAAGTTTAGCAGGAAAGTGGTGTCAAATGACCATTTTGCCCAAAGATTTTATGGTAGGGGCATTATGGTCTTTTGCCAAGGGGAAACTCAGACTTAGCCAACGTCTGAGGAAAGTTTCTCACTCACGTTCTCTCCATCTTGCTCTCTCTCTCTCATTCTACTTTGCTCATTTTAGGGGTTGGGGAATTCTCTCTAGAATATCAAGCCTAGTGCCAACTTATGGTGAATTTGAAGCTTGTTCTTAAGGATTAGGAGCTGTCAAGCTAGGGCATTCAGTTGTGGATTCATTGTCCAAGAGTTAAAATTATGGTATGGAAACTCTTTTAGTTTTCCTTTTTGGTGTTTTTGGGAATTGTTGGATTTTTGAGTTTGGGGATGTTTTAGAGGGTTTTGATGGTTGTATTTTATGTTTCTGTTTTGCTGGTGTTATTCTAATGGTCGAAATTGGGTTGAGAGTGGGTTTGGATGAATTTTGGGTCGGTTTGCGATTTCTAGAACCGCAAAATTTTTGGGTCGCAGTGTTGCATTGCGGCACTATTCTTGGAGCGTCGTGGCCCGCATGAACTCAGAGGCATTGAGTGGTCCCTCTGAACCGCCCTGGTGCCGCGGTGCCAGGTAGGCAACATTGTGGCGTGTGTCCTGTTCCCTGGTGGTTCGGGGCTTTCTAACTAAAGGCGCGCCATGACCCTTCATGAGCGGGCCATGTCTCTAAGTGGGGAAATTAGCCAACTAAGGTTTTGAGTTGTGGGGATTTAAACCTAAGGGCTCGGGAAGGATTCTACTACCCAGTATAGTAGAATTCAAGGTCCCAGAGGCTAGGAATCAATCTTGAAGCTCTTAATTGGTTTAGTTATTGATGGTTATCTATTAATATGTTATGACTAGGGGTACCACAAGGCTCGGGAAGGAAAGGAACATGCTCGTTGTTGCTTCTCCCTATCGCTGAGGACTTGAGGTAAGAAAACTGTCACTTGCACTGAGTATTAGGATGTGCACCCCAATGATAGGGCAGAGGAATGACTGTGTCATGAATTGTTTATAGTTGATTATTGGCTTTGTATGAATCTAAGTTGTTATATCTGTTTGTAATGATTGTTCGATCGGGAGGTCGTTATCGGGATTACATGCGTAATGTATGCTGTAGTGGCAGGGCCATAACGCGAATACAATATCCGCCATAGTGGCGAGGCCATTGTAAAGATGTGGCATCCATTTACTCGGCATGAGTCATATATTGTTTGGAAAGTATATGGTTCGGAAAATCTATGTGAACAAGTTGTGGTTATAGAGTATGCAATACATGTTAATGTTTATCTGATTATATGTATACTTGTTTGGGTTTTCTTGTTGAGCCTTGGCTCACGGGTGCTTCGTGGTGTAGGTAAGGGCAAAGGAATGCTTGACCAGCCATGAGTTGGAGAGTTGTACAGGCGTCGTGTACATACTCAGCATGCTCAGCCGCCACGGTTGAGATATTTTGAGGAGCAGGAGTCATTAGTTGAAAATTTGCCACTTAGGTCGCATAAGTCTGTAATTTTGATAAACCTGTATTTTATTAGAAACTTTTGGGATCCCTTGTAACTATTTAACCTTTTAAATGAAAAGTTCAACTTTTGACCAAAACTTTTAACACCTAAGCTGTCATTTAACCCTAATTATACTTTCAATTCCAAATGACTCGCTTAACGAGTTAAGCACTATTTTTAACACACGATGTAAAGGTCTTAACTATTCAGGGCGTTACAAGCACTTTCAAAAATTGAACCACAGTCATAAAAAACACAAGCAGACCAGACGAAAAACACACCAATATTAATTGAAAAAACATAAAAAAGAAAAAAGGCAAGACAAACCCACTTGATTATTTGCCACTGTACAATTAAGCTTGATTATATAAAAATAAAGGACAAATAACACACAATATTGAATTGCTATAAGATAACAAATAGGAAAATAATAATTATTATAGAAAAAGTGAAGCTCATAAATTAGAAGAAAGGTAACATGAGTCCATTTCCATACCAAGGATTTCAGGCTTCAAGCTTCTCTAGGACACAAAGGGCGGTGGCTTCAAGCTTCGGTGGCCACATCTGCAATTAAGTTCTGTGATTCGACTGAGTGTGTGAGTAAGATAGAGGGGACGGTTTAGAAGGGGGTGGGTTGGGGTTTTAAGTAGGAGTGGAAAATGGGTGTAGTTACTGAATACAAAAAGAATATAGAGGGGCGTGGAATAGAGAAGGTCTGCTACACTAGAAAGAGGAAGAAAGGGAGAAGACACCATAAAATTGAACTAAAAAAAGTAAGTTTATCATATAAATAAAAAGAAACAAAATATAAAAATGGAAAACAAAAAGAAAAACTGTAAAAATTGAAAAAAAGTTTAAAAAGTCGTATTTTTGTATTATTATTATTATTATAATAATAATAAGAATATATGGTATTTTTTATGTATACCATTTTATAATCTAGTGCCCTAATAAAAATAAAGCTAAAAAATACATGAAGTTTGTAAATATTCACACAAATAAGAAGTATGGAAAAATATAAAAATAATATTTGATGACCAATCAATTTCTTTTTCTATTTCTTGTCAAAAATATATATATTCTTTTTCTATTTATTTTGAGTGTTAAAAAAAAATCCAGCACTCTTCTGAAGGAAAGGAAAAGTATAAATTTATACTTTATAGAACAACAGACATGTAACGTCTCAAATTCTCTTATAAGACTTAGTGTCTTGATTAGGGGGCCATGAGGGAAATAATTGGATTAAGAATTTCTATTATTATATGCATGATTATATGAATTATGTGAGTTATATTATGATATGACTAGTGTTGCATGTGTAGGTGTATTAAGTATGCAGGTGGGCTCGTATCTTATTAGAAGGGTATTTTCATAATTTTGACATGTTGAGGGTGTAGTTGTAAATATATGTATTTTTTGATTTAGACCACATTATTATATGGATATATTCGGGTTACTTGGCACGAGGTAATCCTAGTGAGTAAGTTAGCGGTTTAGTCACAACGGGGTCAAATACTCGGCTTGGGGTGAGCCTAGTGGTATTTTGGTAATTTAGTACATTACCGGGATATATCGGATAATGGGAAGGTATTTGGTGAATTACTTGGGATATCATAATTTATTGGGAAATATGATATTAATTGAGGATTAGTGGGAATGGTAGCAAAAGACCATATGAAATTAATTAATTCTTTAATTAAAGTAAAAGCTAGGGGTGTTTTGGTCTTCTCTTGCCCATGGTTAGACTTAGGTTAGTAGAAGCCTTCAAAAATCAGTAAACTCTCTCTCTCTCTCTCTCTCTCTATATATATATATATATATATATATCTCAATTCATTTGAACATTGAAGAAAAGCATTGATTCCTAGAGTTTTGGGGAATTGAAGCTTAGTTGGGGCTGAAAGTAGGGGTGCACACGGGTTGGGTTTTCGGGTTTCAGGTGTATCGGGTTTGAATTTGGTAGGTTTCGGATGTAAAAGATGTGTACCGAACCCGTTCAAATAATTTTTGGATTTATGTGATTTTCGAATTTCGGGTTTGAATAGGTGTGGTCGAGTCCCTACAAGAAAAAAAGGATTTTACTTCGGTTTTTAAGCTTGATTTACTTTGGTTTTCGCTAAAATTCGCAACCGTAGTAGCTCGGAGCGAAGTAAAATGTAGTTAAAAACCGAAGTAGAATCCCCACTTTCTACTTCGGTTTTTACATAATAACCGAAGTAGAAAGTGGGGCACGCATCCATCCTGGGCACTTTCTACTTCGGTATTTAGGTAAAAACCGAAGTAAAAGGGGCACTTTCTACTTCGGTTTTAGGTAAAAACCGAAGTGGAAAGTGCCCCGCTTTTTTTTTAAAATATATATTTCTGATTATTTTTAAATGGCTGAATTCTATTTATATATATTTTTTTTTTGCCTAATTTTATTTAAATGGTCTAATTATATATATATATATTTAGGCCTAATTCTTTTTCAATGGTCTAATTATATGAATTTATAGTTATATATATTTTTACAATTGGAATTGGTTAATATATTTTTTTGAATGAAAATATGATAACTTTCATTAATTAAAAATGTCATACATAAGCATATAAACACACAAGTACTTAAGTAAGATAGCTAGCCTTAACATTAATACATTTACATAAAACTAAACTTACAACTAAACAAACTTATAAACAAAATAGGCTTACTGATAAATGTATGTCATCAATCGATCTAACCATTCGTGTTGGATTGGCAAGAGGTCTGCAATCTCACAATATTGCTTCTTCCCATCAAACTGTAAAATTAATAAAAATAAATTAATTTTATAGATTATCGATACCAAAATAAGTTATAAAAAATGAACTTACTTTTTCTTTTAAGGTTTCTATTGCATTTGATGCCCGTACAAGATCTCTAATGTACTTCAACACATAAAAACCGCATTCATGACTTTGTGGTTGTCTTGGATATGAAATATTGAATATCTTTGTAGGATTGCCGAGTAATTCATTGGAAGAAGCCTTATAATATGCACTATTTAAAAAGAAAATTAACAAAAGTTATTAAAATGTAGTAACATGTAATAGTTGTTGCATATTAAGAAATATATTTAAAAATTTAAAACTTACCTCATTATCATTGAATCAATTTCTTCAGGATGTTTGTGTGCTTTCAGTGTATCCAAGAACAAGATTTTTCCTTTTGGCATAGCAATCACTAACATCCAATGTTCCCTAAAATAAGAAGCGTGTTAAATAAAATAATTAAATTTTTAATATATGAATAATGAAATAAGAAAAGTTTATACTATTTCTTACCGTATGTTCCAAGGTATAAAGTATAGTTGACCAACTCTATCCATGGTCATCAACCAATTTGCCAAGTCAATGGTTGATCGTTCTACATCGTTAACATTATTAATGCTAAGACGCTCAATGTCAAAAAAACTTGTAAAAGACACGCTGATTTGGAAATAGGGACTCCCAAATGCATCTGCAAAATTTTCTTAAGTGTTAAATATTTTTGAAAAATTTCGGCAGAGCTTCCCCTATAAATAGGACTACCCAAACCTGTAAACATTTAATTTACTATGAAAATTTGCAACAGATCATAGAGCATTACTCATAACCATTCTAAATTTCATATTATTCCAAAGAATTAGTTGAAGGGATACCTTAATCCAAATATCATTGCTGAGCCTCCAATCATATGCAAAGTAGCAACTTGTTCCACATCCTCTAAAGTTATAAAGATTGACTCGTGATTCATGAATGATGGGTCCACTGGAATTGAGACGGCTGTGTTCATTCCCTTAACTCTGCAAAATTCTCTCACCATAAACTGAAGGCTAACATGGATGCGATTCATGATGTGATCGGCAAATGGTTGGCCTACGGTGAGAGTGTTTTCTGGATTGACGTGAGACCCAGCTGATGACAGATGTGGGCTAGTCAGAGAATTACGGTTCATCTTATCCTTGGATGGGCTTTTTGACATATGAGGTTTCTTTTTTAGAGGACCCTACGCAACATCAAGTAAAATTAATATTAAAATAATGGACCAACAAATATTTTAATAGGTAACAAATTAAAGAATTCGTTTATACCTGATCAGTCATAACTAATTCTTTTGGCCAAGGAATGAATACGTCATAAGTATCTCGAACATAGCGTATCTCCCCAACAGAACATGTGATTTCAGCATCCTCTTGTAACATTTTGGTGACTTGCATCCTCGCGTATTCGTCTGTCAGTTGAACACCATGAATAGTTAGTGGACCCACCCCATCAATGATAACACCCTCTGCCACCACCTTATGAATATTATCTGAACAAAGTAACACATCCTGCATGTACGGTGTGTGATATTCTTCGTCATTCTGCATGTATGGTGTGTCATCCTGCATGTACGGTGTGTGATATTCTTCATCGTTCTGCTTGTCATCGTTGTCATGTTCATCATATCATCTATCCCACCTGCTTGTTTAGCTCTTTCCTCCTCTAAAGCTTTAAGTTCTGAGCCTCACAATTTCTGCATCTTTCTTACTAACAACATCAGCCATTTCTGTTGCTATTTTTGGTTTTCTTCCAAAGACGGACAAAATCTTCGCAAATGACCCACAATAATCAACCAAGTTTATTTAAAAACTAAAATATTATAGAATGAAGTTAAATGCAACAAATAAAAAATAATATCATACCCAAGTGCTCTAACACGCCCTGGGTGCTCAGGTTTCCCTCAAGCTTGCGTTAGGTTTGTACCGTGATAAACTACTTTCTGGGCAAGCGTCCATGTCTACATACTCTTTACGACATAAAATACAATCATTCGGACATGCATGAATCTTCTCATACTTCAACCCTATCAAACTTAATGTTTTCTTTACTTCATATGTAGACTCCGGAAAACAATTTTCTAGCGGCAACATCTCCTTGAAAGCAGCTAAAAATTGACTAAAACACTTATCACTAACTCCATTTTCTGCTTTTATGTTATAAAATTTAACCATTGTGGGCAATCTTAGTTTATTGCAACCACTGAACAATTGTATGTCTGCATCTCTAACCATACTATCAAATTTTTCTGGATTATGAAAAAACTCTTCTTGTGCTTCATCAAGCAATTCTATAGGCTGATCATCAAAATCATTACTCTCAAAATCATCTACCCCTCACCTACCTAATGGATATGGGTTGTCATTTAATAATTCTCCATGCCAATACCATTTACTAAAACTTATATCAAATTCCCGACAAAATACACGATCCTTTATCATGGTAATATTCCCATTTACTCCATTACCACAATCGATACAAGGACAACGAATTTTTTGTGGATCACTACAATTCTTTAGGCAAAACTCTAAAAATTTGTTGAATCCATCTTGAAATTGTGATTTTTCTCTCCTCTCAAGCATCCATGATTTATCCATACTAATAACAATATTAAATTCCTAATAAGTTAGAAAAAAAACTTATATTAGGTTCTAGTCTTATAAAAATTTTAAAAAATTCGACAGAGTATGCTCTGTTTCTATAGCATACCATAATTTCATAATTACCTATAAAACCAATACAAACAAACACAATAATCAAACATAGATAAATCCATCATTATTAGGTTCTAGTCTTATAAATTTTTTTAAAAATTCGGCAGAGTATCCTCTATTTCTATAGCATACCGTAATTTTATAATTACCTATAAAACCAATTAAAACAAACATAATAATCAAGCATAGATGAATCCATCATTATTAGGTTCTAGTCTTATAAATTTTTTAAAAAATTCGACAGAGTATCCTCTGTTTCTATAGCATACCGCAATTTCAAAATTTCCTATAAAAACAACACAAGCAAACACAATAATCAAGCATAAATGAATTCATCCTTATATCACCACAGCACGCAAATTTCCCAGAGCCTATTTTACTAATTTTTAAACATAACTTTTACTAAATCCAATATGCATGATTTAATTAGCCTTATCTTTATACATAAATCTTGTAGTAATATAAATAAAAATAAAAAATAACTAACCTTCAATATTACTCTTCAATTCACCCGAAATAAACAACAAAGCTCACCACTCAATCAACGACCCTACTAAAACATTACATAATTAGTAAACTACATAATTAATTATCAAACCAATATATAAAAAAAATCAAACTAGTTAAAGAAACTAATGAACAACACTTTGATCATCTTCAAGCTATTTATTTTTTTTCAAATATTTAAAAAGCAAATTTATCTATTGTTACAATTTCTAAAATTCACTAATATACATATATATATATTTATAATAAACCAAATTTTTATCACATTATTTAACCTAACAAAATAAACAAATAATTAGAAAAGTTAACAAAATATTAATAATATTAATTATAAAATTCGGAATAATAAAAAAAATAAAAAAAAACATAGAAAAATAAAAAATTATCATCAAAACCATATTTAAGTAATCCATACCTGTTTTGAAGCTCAAAATCACCTTGCAATGACAAAACTCCGGTCAAAATCCGGCAAAAACCACCAAGAAACCATGAGAGAAAATACCCACGGCCAAATGTATTTTTTTCTCTAAAAACAAAATAAAAACAGATTTTTGGACTATATTTCGGTTTATAATGAAGAAATGTAGCAAGAAATAAAGAAAAAAACAAAAAAAAAAGTTTGGAGAATGAAAATGGGTGTTGGCTCACGGTTGTTAATGGAGGTTTTTGGGGTTTTTTTGTACAAAGGAGAGAGAGGGATTTGAGGGATATGACCGTTCGGGGTGGGGGAGAGGGTTATATAACCCTTTTACTTCGGTTTTTAAGTAAAAACCGAAGTAGAAAATGCACTTTCTACTTCGGTTTTTACCTAAAAACTGAAGTAAAATGGGCTGAGGAAATCTGGGTTGTGCACTTTTTATTTCGGTTTTTACCTAAAAACCGAAGTAAAAGGTGCACAAGGGCCGCGTTTGGCTTGACCATTTTTTCACATTTTTATTATCTCTAAACATAAGTCATGGGCATGTGCAACCAAACACGACTCTCTTCACTTTGAATTTTTCACTTCGTTTTTTTTAAAAAGCGAAGTAGTATGTAATTTTTTTTCAAAGCGCCAATTTCAAAAGCGAAGTAAAAGAGTTTGAAAAGGTTTTTACTTCAGTTTTTTTGTATGCTCACTATAAAAGCCGAAGTAAAATTCTATATTTCTAGTAGTGGGTTTCAGATTTTATTTGACATATTTTCAAATCTGGACTTTTTGTTGGCCTTAATGATACTTTTTCAAAAATGCCATTTTTTGATAATTTTTTTCACTAAAAAAATTAAGATAAAATTCTAAAAGCCCAACTTTTTTAGTTTGTTCAATTATTTTTGTTAAACTTATTCTTCACATGTTTTTTTAATTAAAAAATTATGAAACAAAAATCTCTAAAAACTTTATTTTAAAATAACATTATGAAACAAAATTATAGAAATGTGATTTTAATTCATTCAATAAAATAAACTACAAAAAACCATAGTTAAACATATTTGAAAACTCCGAATGTTCAAAGTCTAAATATTACAACAATAAAATCTCCATATTCATAAATTTCAAATACAACTATAAAATATACAAAACAAATTACAACAAAAAATAGTGTCTCTAAAGTTCCAAAACACAAAGAGAGAGATTAGTATATAACCATAATCCACCTTGTTGTCAATCACCACAATGAATCATCTCCAATCAGTAAAACCACAAAATAGCTTAATTCAACTAAAAATTCAAAATCCAAATTTTATTTTTTAGAATTAAGATCCAAATCAGTTTTTTACCTTAACATATATGCAAAAATCCAAAACAATTTTATCAAAATCTAAATAAAAAATAGTGACACATAAATAAACATATTATAATCCAAAATAGATTTTACTTTTTACTAGCAACATCCAAATAAAAAATCAGTCACACACATATACAGAGTCGACAAACTTATATTTTAAAATTAAAATATATACAAAACCAAAATAAGAAACAAACTCTCAATGTGACTACTCATCCATATATATTATTTAGAATATAAAAAACATATATGATTATATACTTTCACACACATATATAATCTAAATAAAATAATATACAATGAAACACAAATATAGTTATATACACACAAACAAACACATATATTTAAACATACAAAGACATGTATTACTATTATACACATATATATATACATTGTACAGAGAGATATATATTATTATATATAGATATATACGCAGATATATATTTAGTTATTCTTCAGATATAATAATTTATACAAACAATATCGATATATATTGTAGAAGAGATTAAAGGGAGACTCACTCAGTGATACCATGATTTGTGAGAGACATCAGTGACATCACCACTCCGTAAGTGGCTGTGTACTGGACTTATGCTAGAAGATGGCTGGGTTGATGTGGGGGGTACCACCGGCGACGAGATTTAAGAGAGAAGGGGGAGAGTCAGGGTTAGGCTTTAGGCAGTCGTGGGTGTGAGACTGTGAGAATGAGAGAAAACTAAGAGAGAGATAGAAAATTGGGTTTTATACTATTTGGTTTAGAATATATATATTTAAATAGAAGGGTTTGGTTTCAGGTTTCACCTAAACTCGATATATTCACAATATGTAAATCCGAACCTAACTAGAAATAGGATCGGATCTGGCTGAAACCGAATTGGACGGATTTTTCAAAAAAACGGATCCAACAGGCTCGGGTCAGTCGGGTGCGTGGGGTTGTCGGGTTTTTCGGGTCAAATGTGCACTCCTAGCTGGAAGCTTATAAGCTTAAGGAAGCAACTAGGAAACAAATTGATCAGAGGTAAATACAAGTTTTGAGCTTTGAGTTCCTTAAGATGTTTCTGAATTTTGAGTTTCCATGGTGTTTTGATCAAGTGTTGGAATGATTTTGAGAGGTTGGACGATTCCTAAAATTGTTGGAAATCTGGGTTCGTGGGGTTGTACCGCAGCACAATTCTTGGAGCGTCGTGGCTTGTATGAACTACGGGGTGTTGGGGTTCTTCTTAACCGCCATAGCGCTGTGACGCCTAGTGGGTTGTGTCGTGGCGCGTGTCCAGTGAAAATAGTGAAATGGCTCTCTTCTTTGGGGCGCGCCATGGTGCTAATGGGAAGATTAACCAAGTGAGGTTTCGAGTTGCGAGGTTTCAAACCTCAGGGCTTGGGAAGGATTCTACTACATGGTTTAGTAGAATTCGATGTCCCGAAGGCCAGGACTCGGTCCGGATGCCTTTATTTACTCGATATTGATGGATATATTTTACTATGGTTGTGACTAGGGTGCTGCTAGGGCTCGGAAGAGGATCGTGCTTGAGGATCATTTTTATTTATCCAGTGCTTGGACCAGAGGTAAGAAAGTTGCACCATGGTTTATGATTAGGGCTTGGGCCCCTGTCAATGAGCATGATTATGATTATGCCTGTGATTATTTTACTAAGCATGCTTGAGTGCTCTATATCTGGATAATTGTTAAATGGTTGATGCTTGTGTGAATTATCTGATTGAAAGGCTTGAATTATAAGTCAAGGGCGGAAATAGCGTGTTGAGCACAGGCCGAAAGGCTTGACTTATAAGCCAAGGGCGGCAATAGCACATTGATTGTTGGCCGATTGGTTAGGCCTATCCAAGAGCGTGGTATACACTTGACTGACCCTTTGGTCTCTTGGAAAATAAAGCATCAGGTACGCTTGGCCAACCTTACGGCTGGTTATACATAAATTGGGCAACGGGCTATGGGGTGACTCTAAAGTCACTTATCTAGGGCAACGGGCCCCAATGTGACTCTGTAGTCACTTATACGGATTGAATTCATGCACGAGTAGGGTTATTACTGCTAGGCATGCTATTTATGATTCTGTGATATGTTATTAATTGCTAATGAGCATGTTTAAGTTTTCTTGCTGAGCCTTGGCTTACGGGTGCTATGTGGTGCAGGTAAGGGAAAAGGGAAGCTAGAACAGCCATGAGTTGGAGAGCTTCTGTGGTGGCATGTACATATGTAACCTGCTCGACCACCACGGTCAGGGATTCATAGAGGAACTAGGGTCGAACCCTAATTTTGCCGCTTAGGTCGACCTGTTGTATTATTTTGAATTGTAAATGACCTTTTAATGTTTATTTTGGGATCCCATGTATGAACTTAAAATTTTTAATGAAATGATTACTTCTTTTGACCAAAATTTTAACCCTGACTTGTTAATTACCTTTAGTTACACATTTATGGCCAAATGACTCGATTAGATAGTCTAGCACTATTTAAAAGTACACAATGTAACGGTCTTGGTTATCTAGGGCATTAGAAGACAAATTGGAGGTTTTTTTTAAATCAAACAAATCCAATGAAAAAAATGAAAACATGTGTATTATTTTAATTGAAGGATGTAAATGGTATAGTAAAACATCCATAAAGTGTTACTCTATATTGGAATAACTTCCATATAGTCATAAAAAGTTTTAGCCCCAACTTGGGACCAATTATAAATAGGAATAAACTCCACATTGTAATAAGTTATAATATTTCTTGGTCACACCTTTAGAAAATATGCCTCCACACAGTAATGATTGGTTTAATATTAAATATATTTATATATATATTATTTTATACATACTAAAAATTCATGATAAAATTAAATATCAATATAGACTTGTAAAATAACTTTATATATTTTTAATATTATATATATGTACATTGTAGCTATACATTTATGTCATTTTATTTTATCAAGGTTTATACATTGTGTTGTCCGTGTTTTCACCATCAGACACGTGGAAATTAGGAGTAATCAATGACAAGAAAAGTCATGAGGTTCTCGGAAGGTGAACTCTTCTAAGAAACCCAAACTGGCCAAGACATGGATGTCTCCAAGTGAGGCCATGCCTCAAGGTCTGTCCTCGGGGTGAGGATGTCTCTAGATGAACATCTGAAGAAGCTCTCTTCACTCGTCCATCTCCCAGGTTTTGGATTCTGGTCCTCGGAACTGGGGTAGCTGCCAGGTGTCAGTCACTACAGGTATTGGCCACCAGAAGATCATCTAAAAATTTTTGGTGAGCCTCGATTAGTGGTGTTGAGTTCGTACCCTTGATAATCGGCATTTCCCATAACGCCGCCTGATATGGGCGAATGTGCTCCGCACCCTAACAGTCAAAGACATGTTCCCCATAAAGTTGGTATGCAACTTTCTACAATGGCCCTGTGCAATTTTCCTGGGCCATAGTCTTTATTTAGTGCAACCCTTTTTTTATTAATTCAATATTAATACCCCAGAATGGGGGAATTTTGTATTAATGATAGATAATTAACATTAATGACCCCAACCTCTATAAATAGGGTTGGGGTATTTTCATGTAAAGGGTTCGGATTTTTAGAGAGAAAAACTCTGTAACTCATTGCAATATATACGCTACCTAAGAACCACCATTGAATCTTGCTCAATCAAGTTTCAAGCTCCCTAAATACCAGAGACTCGTGGACTAGGGCTCTTTTATAGCCTGAACCGCGTAAAACCTTGTGTTCTTTTATATTATTTTCTTGATATTCTCATATTATAGCGAAAAAGGCAATCAACATTTTGGTGCTTTCGTTGAGAGCCTGAAGAAAGCTTGAAGAACCTAGCCATGGTGACCACTCGGAGAAACGCACCAAACGATGCAGCTCTTTCCACCGGAGTGGAGGGAGGAGAAATCATCCTTCCACCACCCCAGGTCCTCTCGGAGATAGTGGAATACTACGACAAAAATGCCAAATACGACGACATGGACGTCGAGTATTATGAGGAGGAATACCCTCAGCCCATGGATGCGGAGGAGATGCCAGAGGTGGTGGCGCTCCGCGACTAGGTGGCCCCTCAACAGCAGAAACTTGACACCAATGAGGGTAATATCGCCGCCCTATAGGAGATGGTTAACGCCAAGGATACTCTGGCAGCCCAAGGGCTACGAGTGGACCCCCTGGAAAAGTACCATCTAGGCATCCAGTTAGTGTGCCACCTGTGCACCCAGCTAGAGTGCCACCTGTAGACCCAGCCGGTGTACCTCAAGGACACCCAACTGATGTGGTGCAAGATCCATCGGCTGGCGTGCCCCATGTGCACCCAACTGGAGTTGGAGCCCCACCTTTGGCACAGGATCATGGCAAGGGTAAGATCGACGACGCCGCTACTCCCAAGCATAAGAAGGCTCATCGAAACCCTCAAGACAACTAGGCCATGAGGCTAGCTGGTAAAGGTAAAGGCCTAGGTGCCTAAGGTCACCGCCAGGCCGTCAGTGCCCATGGAGCCCAAGGCATTCTTCCCAGGCATGTCAATACAGATTGCACGAGGCTCGGAGGTGGTGTCCCCCTAGCACCTCACCATCCCCACAAGAACAATGGCCAAGGAACCAATAAGTGAAACTTCTCTTTTAGCCAAGAACACGACATCAACATCTCGTTAAACAATGAAACATTGAGTCTGACGGAGAAACGGAAGTAGCATACCCTGAGGGCAGTGGTGCATTCTGAGGCCAAACTGACCTGCAAGAAGGCTTGAATGCTCGTAGGTGTAACAAGGCTTTTGGGCGCGAACCTAGGAGGAAGGACCCATCAGACCTCCGGGACAGCCTCAACGCTAAAAAAAGAGATAATCTGGCACAAAGTGCCAACCAAGACCGCGATACCCTCCTCACGGAGTTAGAAAGCTTGAAGAGGATAATGCTCAGAATGGCCCGACGTCAGGGCCATGACTTCGACTTGAAGAACGAGGATAAGAGCCATGTACTCCTCACACTGTAGAAGCCCCGTTACCACGAGGCTTTAAGATGCCTTCCATCACGTCCTATGATGGCAGCACGGATCCCACCGACTACCTTTTGAAGTTCAATAGGTTGATGTCGGTGCATCGCTTCTCCGAAGATGCCAAGTGTCATGTGTTCTCGATAACCTTGACGAGACCAGTAGGTGAATGGTTCAAGAAGCATAGACAGGGATCCATTCATTCTTTGCACCAACTATCGTCTTCCTTCTGAAGATAATTCATAGTTTCTCGGAAGGTGAGCTTTGAGGTCAATGCTTTGGCCAACATAAAGCAAGGACCCTTCAAGACCCTTAAAGCTTACATCAAGCGCTTCAAGGAGGAAGCTGGGATGAACAAGAGGGCTGACGATGGCCAGCAGCTAATGGCCTTATAGGCAGACATCTATTCGGGGTCCTCGTTGTGGGATGACCTTCAGCGGAGAGGGTGTTGAAGGTTCGACGACTTCGTCCGTCGAGCACAAGAATATATCAGCAGGGAAAATGCCCAGATCGGAGCATTTAGGAGGGCCTTCACCTTTCCTGCTCTGACGATGCCTACGCTCCTGTGCAACCAAGTATGGCAGGAGCCCAGTCCAGTCCAAGCATCCCGCCAACCGGCTTTAGTGTCGTGCCACCCGCTAGTTTCAGTTCGGCTCCGACGGGATATGGAGTAGTGCCCACTGGATACATTGCTTATCTGTAATGACCCACTAATCTAGACTAATTGGACCATTATCGAAACTATACATAAAAACTTACATTTTACGAAAATACCATAATTTATTGAGTAACTTGAAAATAAGAGTTATTTACAAAGAAACAGAATACTAAGAAGGATTTTGGGATCCCATTGTCTTTAAAACAAAATAAGATTTAAAATAAAAGACATTACATAATAATGCGGAAAATACATGTAAAACCATAAAAAACATAAAAGGAGACTACATCCTCGAATCGATAACGCTCGGCCCCTTGACTCCATTCATCATCGATACACATCCTCCCAAGCATCACGAATCTTACCGCCTCTAAGCTTATTTTCCTGCACATAAACAGAAAGGAGTGAGCCTAATGCCCAGCAAGGAAAAACCTAACACATAGTCATATACACAATTTCATAAGAAAACATAAAGACTTAACATAATACATATAACATACACTTATTATAATGGCCATTATTACTTGGGGTCCCATAGACTAAACAAGCATATGCCCATGGGATTAGTGGGGTCCTACTAGCTAAGTAGGTCATATGCCCATAACCCATTTGGGGTCTTGTTAGTCATATGGGTCATATGCCCAAGCCTACAAACATACACATATATCATAACACTTTTAATAACATAAAACATATAGATAACATAATCACATAACATGTTGATTCTAGCCTATTTCCTTACCAAAGTTACCGGGATAAAATGGACTGAGTTAGGACTTTTGGAACACTCCTAAAACCACAATGAACAAGGGTGAGTCTAAAGAAAGGAGATGAAATGAAAGAGAATAGGAAGACTAAACCATTAAACGAAAATATGCTTACCACCACTTAAGTGCTTAAGAACTTGGATTCCCTAACCAAAAATAAGAATAAGGTTAGGGGACTGAGTAGAAGGTTTTGAGAAAAGAAATAACATAGAATACAGAAAGGACTAGAGTTTTGGGTTTACCTCAAAGATTGCAAGATCAATCTAACATCCACCGAAATACTATAGCACTCACTTACTTCCCAAGTGTTTGATAAGCTTATGATGTTTAAGCTTATAGTTTTTCCCCAAACCAAGTGTTTACACTCTCTCACTCACTTAACACTAGCAGGCTCTGAACTTAGAGCAAATGGTGAATAATGGCTGGGTACTAGGTCCTATTTATAGAGTTTGGGAATGAAAATATCTTGATTTTACTTGAATAAAAATAATGGCTTTTTAGGTGAAAATCATTTGAATAATCGTTCAGCAGAGGCTGAAGACTCGTTCAGAAGATGCTGGACTGTTGAAGGAGTTTGAATGGCTGAAGGGAAAAGAATTCAAATGTATTTGAATTCATGCTGGTGGAGGCGATATATCGCCCCCTATAGGCGATATATCGCCTGGACCTTTGTTCCCGAGGCGACCGTGCATCGATTCGTGTTTTCCGTATCTACGTGCTGCGACATATCGCCCCCTATAGCTGCGATATATCGGCATACGCTGAATATTTAAACACGAATTTACACATTTTTAGCTGAGTTTGAATGGAGTAAACAGCCTTGACTAAGCCCTCAACGTGCTCAAAGCTGCTGACTGACCCTATACATTCAAACTTTTACCCTTATTTAATTTAATCCTCAAAAATACTAAATCCTTAATTACCATTCAAAACATGTGCTTAAAATCCTATTGGTTGATGTCTAAACCTTATAATATAATAATATATTCCTTAATATCAGACACATTAATCAAACCTTAGGTTATACTTAATATTCTTAAACTATAGGTTAAACTTAGAAAATCTATAAGTACTACTATGAGTGTCCAAATAACTCCCGGTCTGAACCAAAAATCCAAAGTAACAATGATAACACTAAACATACTATAATACTACTAAACAATTAGCTAAGTAAAGTTCTTGGACTCTACAATTCTCCCCTACTAAAAAGAATTTCGTCCTCGAAATTTACTTACCAAATAACTCCGGATACCGGCTCTGCATGTCCTCTTCCAACTCCCACGTTGCCTCACGTTCAGAACTATTGCTCCATAGGACTTTAACTATAGGAAAGCTCTTGGACCGTAACTGCTTCATCCCCCTATCTAGGATGCTAACCGGTCGTTCCTCGTAACTTAAGTCTTTCTGGAGTGCTATGGTATCGTACTTGAGGACGTGAGATGGGTCTGACACATACTTGCGTAACATCGAGATGTGGAAGACGTTGTGACTATCGGCTAGTGCTGGCGGTAGGGCTAGTCTATACGCAACTGGTCCCACTTTGTCCAATATCTCAAAAGGACCTAAGAATCGGGGACTGAGCTTGCCTTTCTTCCCGAACCGCTTGACACCCTTCATAGGAGATATCTTCAGGAAGACTTGATCTCCAACTTGGAACTCCACATCGCGTCTCTTGGTATCTGCATAGCTTTTCTGTCGGCTTTGAGCAGCAAGCATACGCTGTCTAATAAGCGTTACTGCTTCTTGAGCTTGCCTAACAGCTTCGGGCCCTAGAAGCTGCCTTTCTCCTACCTCGTCCCAGTGCAACGGTGATCGGCACCTTCTTCCATATAGCAACTCATAAGGTGCCATCTCGATCGTCGACTGGTAGCTATTGTTGTACGAGAACTCGATCAGCGGTAAGTACTTGTTCCACGATCCTCCGAAGTCAAGTACACATGCGCGTAGCATATCCTCTAAAATCTGAATCGTACGCTCTGACTGCCCATCTGTCTGAGGATGGAAAGCTGTACTAAGACTTAACTTAGTACCCATGGCTTGCTGTAAGCTTCTCCAAAATCTTGACGTAAACACTGATCCTCTATCTGATACTATCGTCTTGGGGATTCCATGCAATCGTACAATCTCTTGGATGTAGATGTCTGCATATTGGTCTGCCGTATAAGAAGTCTTAACAGGCAGAAAATGAGCCGACTTGGTTAGTCTATCTATGACTATCCAAGCAGAATCATGCTGCTTATTTGTCTTTGGCAGACCCGTCACGAAGTCCATGGCTATATCGTCCCACTTCCACTCCGGTATGCTAAGCGGTTGCAATAATCCTGCAGGCCGCTGATGCTCCGCCTTCACTTGCTGGCATACCAGACACTTAGATACATATTCCGCTATGTCCTTCTTCATCCCTGGCCACCAATAGACTGCCTTGATGTCATGAGTCATCTTGGTAGACCCTGGATGAACCGAGTATGGGGTGTTGTGCGCTTCTTCTAGGATCGTCTTCTTAATACTTTGATCGTCTGGCACGCATACCCGATCCTTATATCTCAATAAACCTTGACTGGATATTGAGAAATCTGTAGTCTTGCCTTCTTTGACTGCATCCATGTGCGTTGCTAGTGAATCATCATGTCTCTGACCATTCCGTATGTCTTCTAGCATATTCGATTGGATAGACAAGTTAGCCAACTTGCCTACAACCACTTCTATTCCGGCACTGATAAGCTCCTGTTGTAGTGGCTTTTCTATTCCGGATAAGGCTGCTAAGTTCCCATAACTTTTTCGGCTAAGTGCATCGGCAACTACGTTTGCCTTCCCCGGGTGGTATAGGATTTCGCAGTCGTAATCCTTTACTAATTCCAACCACCGGCACTGCCTCATGTTAAGCTCCTTCTGAGTAAAGAAGTATTTTAAACTTTTGTGGTCCGTATAAATCTCGAACCGTTCTCCGTAAAGATAATGGCGCCAGATTTTTAACGCAAAGACCACCGCTGCCAACTCCATATCGTGAGTTGGATAGCGTTGTTCATAATCCTTTAACTGACGTGACGCGTAGGCTATCACCTTGTCATTTTGCATCAGTACGCATCCCAATCCTAACTTTGATGCATCACAGTAGACAACGAACTTGTCGTTGGGTGTTGGGACACTAAGTACTGGTGTTGAGCAAAGCTTATCCTTAAGCAACTGGAAGCTTTCCTCACACTTATCATTCCAGTTAAACTTTTGTTACTTCCAGGTCAGGTTGGTGAGTGGAGTGGCTATTTTAGAAAAGCCCTCTACAAACTTTCTATAGTAACCTGCTAGCCCTAAGAAGCTTCTTACTTCCGACGCGTTCTTTGGTCTAGGCCAATCTTTCACGGCCTCTACCTTCGATGGATCTACTGCAACTCCGTCTTTCGATATGATGTGCCCGAGGAACGCCACTTGTGAGAGCCAAAACTCGCATTTCTTGAACTTCGCGTAGAGTTGGTGCTCCTTCAATCGCGTCAAAATTATCCTCAAGTGTTCCTCGTGCTCCACTTCATCCTTGGAGTAAATTAAAATGTCGTCGATGAACACAACGACGAATTTATCCAAGTAGTCCTTGAAGACCCTATTCATTAAGTCCATAAACGCGGCTGGCGCGTTAGTAAGACCAAAAGACATAACCAAGAACTCGTAATGTCCATAACGAGTCCTAAAGGCTGTCTTAGGAATATCTTCCCCCTTTACCTTGAGCTGATGATACCCGGACCGTAAATCGATCTTAGAGAATACAGTCGCGCCTCGGAGTTGATCAAACAAATCATCAATCCGAGGTAGCGGGTATTTGTTCTTAATCGTTACTTTATTCAGCTCACGGTAGTCTATGCACATGCGCATACTTCCGTCCTTCTTTTTCACGAATAGTACCGGAGCTCCCCATGGTGAATGGCTTGGCCTAATGAAACCCAAGTCTAGGAGTTCTTGTAGCTGCGTCTTTAACTCCTTGAGTTCCGTAGGTGCCATCCGGTATGGTGCCTTAGAGATAGGCTCGGTGCCCGGTACTAATTCTATCGTGAAGTCTATTTCTCTAGTTGGCGGCAATCCTGGCAAGTCATCGGGGAAAACTTCTGGAAATTCTTGTATGACTCGAACATCTCCAACTTTGAGTGATGTCTCCTTCTCCACATTCGTGATGTTGGCTAAGAATGCTTGACATCCTTTCTCCATCATTCTCTGAGCTTTGAGAGATGATACTAACGGTGTGCGTAGTCCTGAAGCTTGTCCCATGAAGCACAGTTTCTGGCCGTCAGGAGTATCGAATGTCACCTTCTTGCGTCTGCAGTCGATCGTTGCGCCATGCCGTGCTAGCCAATCCATGCCTAGTATGACGTCGAAGTCTTTGATCACCAGCTCTATCAGGTCTCCTTCTAGTTCCTTGTCCTCAATCTTGATTGGTACGCCTCGTACAATTCGTGATGATAGAACTACTTTGCCCGAAGGCAACTCGGTTGCAAACCTAGTTCTAAATCTTTCACTAGGTTTGTCTAGTTTATCTATCATTCCTAACGAAATATACGAATGGGTGGCTCCCGAATCAAATAATACATGACATAATTTATTGAGGATGGAAACCTGACCTGTGACCACCTTGTTGCTAGCATCCGCCTCTCCTTGGGTTAAAACAAAAACCCGAGCAGGAACCATCTTTTCGTCCTTCTTTCCTTCCGGCTTTTGCTGAGGACAGTCTCTTTTACGATGCCCTTCTTGACCACAGTTGAAACACTCCTTGGTGTTGGCACGGCATTCTCCGGGGTGCTTCTTCTGACATTTGGCACATGGCGGGTATTCCACGTAGCCCGACCTATTTCCCCCATTACTTGGTCGTGCCCTTTTATTGTTGTCGGCTTGCTTGTTGTCAGGATGCCTTCTCTTCTGTCCGTTACCGTTGTTGTTGGACTGACTGTTGCTGGACTGATTGTTGTTCCGACTGGCCTGAGGTTGGCTCTGCTGCCTAGGTTCCGGCTTGCTGGCTTCTTCTTTGCTCACGTTGGCTTGCAACCTTTCTACTTCAATTGCCGTCTCAAGAACGTCGGCATATGAAGTGTTTCCCGGGTTTGCTAGTTTAACCCCCATCTTGATCTTCGGGCGAAGTCCTCTAACAAACTTGTTCACCCTTAGATAGTCGGTTGGAACCAACTCTGCTGCGAACTTCGCTAAGCGATCGAACTGACGAGCATATTCCGCCACTGTTAAATTCCCTTGCTTCAGATTGGTGAACTCCTCAACTCTCGTGGCAAGCACTGCTGAATTGTAGTACTTCTTGTGGAAGAGCTCCACAAATCGGGTCCACGTCATGGTGGCAGCATCGTGGGATTGCTGGACCAAGTCCCACCATATCCTGGCATCTTTCTTGAGCAAAGATGAGACGCAGGATATGCGGTCTGCATTACTAAGGTTCATGTGGGCTAGGATCGGCTCCACATTCCTTAGCCATTCTTCTGCTTCAAAGGGGTCCGTAGTCCCTTCGAAGTTCGGAGCGTGCTGCTTGCGGAACCTCTCGTACACTGGCTCCATGTGCTGAACAGGATAAGGAGCGTAGTTCGTCATAGGCCATCCCCCATACAGACCAACTTGTTGGGGTGCTGGGGCCATTGGCTGTGGCTGCGGCTGCGGCTGTGGCGGAGGCTGAGGCTGAGATTGAGCCTGTTGGCGTTGTTGCTGCAGAAGTTCCTCGACTTGCTGTCGTAGTCTGGCAATCTCTGCAGTGTTGTCAGCTAGCTGTGCCGGTGCGTTGCGGCGAGCAGTAACACGTACTCTCCTTCGGCGAACGGTAGGGACCGCATTGGTCGCTGGAACATCGTTGGAAGCGTTCCCGTTGGTGCGAGCAGATCTTCGGAGAGACATCGTAGCAGAGTTCTAACAGTTAAAAGAAACATGTTAGAACTTTTTCCTAATAGGCTCTAAGGCAAAAACTTATTCTAAAACAAACATATCTCGGACCTATTTATTATGACTTTTTATGAAAAATTATATAGGTCTTTATTTATTATTAGAGTGGGTTTCTATACTTAGAAAAACAAGTCATATTTATTTTCTAAGTGTGTTTCTAATCATCCTATATGACTTAATTCTCAGGCTCGAAACTTATCTTTGTTCCAAAGTTAACCATATTGAGGGAGGGCTGGGATCAGTAAAATCGTTCCCACTACTAAGGCCCCCTAACTCTCAACAAGGAAACCAGGTTCATTGATTCGTATCCACCCTCACCGAACTCAGTCATTATTCATTTTATTTAGTATTTATTATGATTGTGAAAAAAATTTCAAACTCACACATGATATTCAAATAGCATGTTTATTCATTTGGAAAACAATTTCACTTATTACAATCATAACATAAAAGTAAATAAAACAAATAAAAACTACTAATCTAAAAATCGGGATCTTCTACATCCGATCCGTCATCTAACATATCATCATCTATAGCCTCATAGTCATCATTATCATGAGCATCAAAATGCCCTCTAGGAAGGTTTGTGAGAATCCTATTCTTTTGCTCCTTGGTGAATTGAAATTCAAATTTTGCGGTGAACCTAACTAAGAGGAAATAGTATCTCATTGCTAATGGTGATTCATCCTCATCATTCATTTCTTCCCATATTTCTTCTAAGGCTGCTATTACAGGATGGAAATCTTTAAACAACCTAATCACTAATACATATTGTTCTGTTGATCTTAGCATTATTTGTTTAGCCTCTTGAAGGCCACCTATTGCTTGGTGAAACAAAAGCAACCTTCGTGTAATCCTTTCTAAGGCTCCTACGGTGTTTCTTGGCTCCCTTATTCTTTTTAAGGCCTTAATGGCTCGGATATCTTGGTAGGTTAAAGCTCCATTCATTTTTAACTGAAACATAAACACTAAAGTTGTTAGCTATACACATAGACAAAGTAACTTGTAACTTGTAACTTAAACACTTACTTGGCGGTCCGATTCGGAGCTTTGAGCATGTGTATCGAGGAGAACTTCATGCGAAGGAACCGTTTTCTCTGATACCAACTGTAATGACCCACTAATCTAGACTAATTGGACCATTATCGAAACTATACATAAAAACTTACATTTTACGAAAATACCATAATTTATTGAGTAACTTGAAAATAAGAGTTATTTACAAAGAAACAGAATACTAAGAAGGATTTTGGGATCCCATTGTCTTTAAAACAAAATAAGATTTAAAATAAAAGACATTACATAATAATGCGGAAAATACATGTAAAACCATAAAAAACATAAAAGGAGACTACATCCTCGAATCGATAACGCTCGGCCCCTTGACTCCATTCATCATCGATACACATCCTCCCAAGCATCACGAATCTTACCGCCTCTAAGCTTATTTTCCTGCACATAAACAGAAAGGAGTGAGCCTAATGCCCAGCAAGGAAAAACCTAACACATAGTCATATACACAATTTCATAAGAAAACATAAAGACTTAACATAATACATATAACATACACTTATTATAATGGCCATTATTACTTGGGGTCCCATAGACTAAACAAGCATATGCCCATGGGATTAGTGGGGTCCTACTAGCTAAGTAGGTCATATGCCCATAACCCATTTGGGGTCTTGTTAGTCATATGGGTCATATGCCCAAGCCTACAAACATACACATATATCATAACACTTTTAATAACATAAAACATATAGATAACATAATCACATAACATGTTGATTCTAGCCTATTTCCTTACCAAAGTTACCGGGATAAAATGGACTGAGTTAGGACTTTTGGAACACTCCTAAAACCACAATGAACAAGGGTGAGTCTAAAGAAAGGAGATGAAATGAAAGAGAATAGGAAGACTAAACCATTAAACGAAAATATGCTTACCACCACTTAAGTGCTTAAGAACTTGGATTCCCTAACCAAAAATAAGAATAAGGTTAGGGGACTGAGTAGAAGGTTTTGAGAAAAGAAATAACATAGAATACAGAAAGGACTAGAGTTTTGGGTTTACCTCAAAGATTGCAAGATCAATCTAACATCCACCGAAATACTATAGCACTCACTTACTTCCCAAGTGTTTGATAAGCTTATGATGTTTAAGCTTATAGTTTTTCCCCAAACCAAGTGTTTACACTCTCTCACTCACTTAACACTAGCAGGCTCTGAACTTAGAGCAAATGGTGAATAATGGCTGGGTACTAGGTCCTATTTATAGAGTTTGGGAATGAAAATATCTTGATTTTACTTGAATAAAAATAATGGCTTTTTAGGTGAAAATCATTTGAATAATCGTTCAGCAGAGGCTGAAGACTCGTTCAGAAGATGCTGGACTGTTGAAGGAGTTTGAATGGCTGAAGGGAAAAGAATTCAAATGTATTTGAATTCATGCTGGTGGAGGCGATATATCGCCCCCTATAGGCGATATATCGCCTGGACCTTTGTTCCCGAGGCGACCGTGCATCGATTCGTGTTTTCCGTATCTACGTGCTGCGACATATCGCCCCCTATAGCTGCAATATATCGGCATACGCTGAATATTTAAACACGAATTTACACATTTTTAGCTGAGTTTGAATGGAGTAAACAGCCTTGACTAAGCCCTCAACGTGCTCAAAGCTGCTGACTGACCCTATACATTCAAACTTTTACCCTTATTTAATTTAATCCTCAAAAATACTAAATCCTTAATTACCATTCAAAACATGTGCTTAAAATCCTATTGGTTGATGTCTAAACCTTATAATATAATAATATATTCCTTAATATCAGACACATTAATCAAACCTTAGGTTATACTTAATATTCTTAAACTATAGGTTAAACTTAGAAAATCTATAAGTACTACTATGAGTGTCCAAATAACTCCCGGTCTGAACCAAAAATCCAAAGTAACAATGATAACACTAAACATACTATAATACTACTAAACAATTAGCTAAGTAAAGTTCTTGGACTCTACATTATCAGCCTACATTCAATGCTAGAGTTGTTGCTCCATCCCAGTCCATCGCACTCAGCCAAACCCCCAGCCGCAGTAAATGCGAGGGTAAAGGCAAGAGTAGAAAGCCCAAGGGAAATGGGGCAGTGCATACAGGACAAGGAACTGCCCCTGATAAGAAGTACGTCTCATAGTACTCCAAGCATACTAACATAGTGGACTCTTGAGAGAACATCTTTTTGGCCACAGAACAACGCATTCATTACTGCAAGCCACAACCCATTCGGAGAGACAGGGAAAGGTGAGATCCCAACAAGTTTTTCCATTTTCATAATGATGTGGGGCACCACACAAATGAATGTTGCCAACTCAAGGATGAGATCAAAATCCTCATTAAACTGAGACACCTCTACCAGTATGATCGAGATGGAGCATGCCACGAACAGGCCTCGGCTGTGGTAACTCTTGCACAATCCACAACCCCAAGGCTCCGGGTGCGGTGCCCATAGCTCCACAGCATCAGATAGTCCATGGACCTCCCCCAATGAGTGGGTGAGTGGGGACCATCTCTGAAGGACCCTACTTGGGGGGAACCTCCTAAGGCTCGAAGAATAAGTATGTGCGGGCCTTGAACCATGACAATGAGGTGTTGGCGTTAGCCCAATTGCCAGCTCAGATGCCAAGGATGACCGACCAAGTCATCTCTTCTCTGAGGATGACGCTCGAAGAGTGCACTTTACACACCATGATCCTTTGGTGATTGAGAGCCAGATTTCCAATAAGATGGTGGCTTGGATCCTGGTGGACAATGAGAGTTTTGTGAACATCTTGTTCAAGTCATCCAACGAGAAGATCGGGTTTACCACAAGCAACTTATCTTCGTGCACCTCAACTCTATATGGGTTCTCAGGGGAAGGTCTCATACCGATGGGCCAGATCAAGCTATCCGTGACACTTGGTGAGGTGCCACACTAAGCTTTTAAGTACTGCACTTTCGTAGTGGTGGATTACTCCTCAGCGTATAACATTATCTTGGGGCGTCCAGCCTTGGTGGAGTTCGAAGCGGTTACCTCCATTCGGCATCTGTACATGAAGTACCCCACAGACTCAGGGATTGGCACAGTTCGAGGAGACCAAAAAGAGGCAAGGCAATGCTACAATGTGTTCCTCAAGCAACCAGTAATGGTTGTTGAGGTGGTGGCCCATAGACACCCTCTTCCCGAGGAGGTGGAGGTGCAAGCTGTTTGGGATGATGAAGCCAACGAGTGGGACCCCCAGGTTCAAGAAGAGAGAGCTATCGAGCCCATGGAGGAGGTTGAGGAAGTGGCCCTCAATGCCTCCATCCCCAAAAGGAAGACAAAGGTTGAGAAAAGTCTACAGGCAGAAGTCCGAAAAGCACTAGTGGGCTTTCTCCGAGAAAATCAGAGCATTTTTGCTTGGTCTCACTCTGACATGATTGCCATTGACCTGAATATCATTTGTCATGCCTTGAATGTCGATCCAAACATCACTCCAATCTAGTAGAAGGGGAGAACTTTCGAGGTGGACAAGCAACTTGCAAACAGATTCATTCAGGATGCCCAATATCCCAAGTGGGTATCCAATCCAGTCCTCGTGCCCAAGCCAAATGGTACCTGAAGGACCAGCATAGAATTCTCCGACCTTAACAAGGCATGCCCAAAAGACAGTTTCCTGCTGTCGAAATAGACTAGATTGTCAACGCCACCTTCGGGTATGAGCTCTTGTTCTTCATGGACGCGTACTCGGTCTATAATCAAATTTCCATGCATCTCACAGATCAAGAACACACCAGTTTCTGAACCGATAAAGGATTTTATTCCTATAAAGTGATGCCCTTCGGGCTGAAGAATTCTAGTGCCACCTACCAAAGGCTCGTGAACCGTATGTTCAAGGAACAATTGGAATGGAACATGGAGGTTTATGAAGATGACATGCTGGTCAAGTCTAGAACAGCCCCCGACCAGAAGTGCACTTTTGGAGTTACCTCCGGGAAGTTTCTAGGCTTTATTGTCAGTGCTCGAGGGATAAAGGCAAACCCTGAGAAGATCAAAGCCCTGGTTGATACGCCATCCCCCGAAAGCATAAGGACGTTCAGATCCTCACCGGGAAGATCGCTGCCCTGAGTCGCTTTGTTTCCAAGGCAACTGACAAGTGCATCTTATTCTTCAACATACTCTGAGGAGGTCAAAGGTTTGAATGAATGGAGAAGTGTGAGCAGACATTCCAGTAGCTAAAGGAGCACATAGTACACGAGGAATTCCATCAGTGCTACCTTAGTACACGAGGAAGGCCACGTCCAACACCCCGTATACTATGTAAACAAGAGACTCCTCGGAGCGGAGTCCAGGTACTCACTCATGGAGAAGCTTACCTATTGCCTAATTATAGCTTCTTGGAAGCTAAGGCCCTATTTTACAGGCACATCCCATCAAGGTCCTCACAAACCATCCCTTACAGCAGGGTCTCCAAAAGTCAAAGTCATCTGGGAGACTCCTCAAGTGGTCGGTCAAACTTAGTCAATTTGACATCACTTATCACCCGAGGACTGCCATAAATGGATAGGCACTAGTAGATTTCATCGCCGAGTGCATGGGAAACCATGAGAGACTTGGGGACAACCTAGTGGTTGGGCCCACGTGGAAGCTATACGTAGATTGATCATTGAATGAAAATGGTGTCAGGCAGGTTTGATTTTGGTATCCCTTAAGGGGCACAGGGTTCACAGCACCTTGAGATTTGGGTTTGACACCTCAAACAATGAAGCAGAGTATGAGGCGTTCATTGCTGGGCTCCAAGTAGCACTTAAGCTCCAGGCCGAGAGCCCTTTGTTGTCTGGGGGATTGACCTTATCGGGTCATTGCCCACGGGAAAAGGAGGAGTGAAGTATGCAATAGTGGTGGTTGACTACTTCTCGAAGTGGGTTGCTGCTGCGGGATTTCATCATCAAGAACATCGTTTGCTGCTGCGGGATCCCGAGTAAAATAGTCTCCAAAAATGTCTTATAGTTTAATAGCGAGGTGTTCACAAACTTCTATCCGTGGCATAGGGTTGTGAAGAGCTTTTCCTCTATGGCCCACCCCCAGGCAAACGGGCAAGTGGAAGCAGCCAAGAAGACGCTCAAAGCCACCTCGAAGAAAAGGATTGAACAAGCAAAAGCAGCTTGGCCCAAGGAGCTATCGAGGGCATTGTGGAGTTACCGCACCACTGCCAAGACCTCCACCGACCACTCTCCATTCTCTACGACCTATGGGTATGAGGCCATGCTCCCGGTTGAGGCATCAATCTCCATGCACCAGTGGGATATGTATGATTCGACCACAAACCACACTTTACTCCGAGAATCCTTGGACCTTGTGGAGAAGTTTCGTGAAGCTTCTCAGCTTTGAGCAGTGTCCTACCAGCAGAAAGTTGCCAGATATTTCAACTCTAAAGTGAAAGATAGAAGGTTTGGAGCACTGACCTAGTCTCTTGATCTCCCATGGACATTGTGCACGAGGAGCACTGACCTAGTCCCTTGATCTTGAGATTTGAATGAAAGACCGAGTCCTCTATACTCGGTCCTGAGGCATGGACTTGGGTTACCTCCTGTGGATGTTGTGCTCGAGGAGCACTGGCCAAGTCCCTAGTAAGCCTGAAGAAAAAATAGCATCGGGAAGTCAATGACCTAGGAGGCTAATATAGTCCCAAGTAATGTGAGATTGTATTTAGCATATTCTCCCGAGGACAGCGCGTGCCAAGGGAGTAATAGCAAAGTCCTAATCCTTGAGATGTGAATAGAAGCCTCAGTTTTCCGTACTCGGGCACGAGCTTAAGTCACCTACGACTTAAGCAGAAGACTCTATGAGACCTTGCACTAGTTGCCCCAAAATAGCAGGAGAATGGACTTAGGGTTACCTTTCGTGGATTCTGTGCCCGAGAAGTAATAACCAAGTCCCTCGATCTTGAGATATAAATTGGGGCTCGAGTCACTTACACTCGAAGTCAGGGGTCGACCCAAGTAAAAAACCCAAGTTGCACGAGAATGGACTTAGGTCACCTCCTGTGGACATTGTGCCCGATGATTAGTGATCCAATCCTATGATCTCAAGAAGCAAACGTAAGCCCGAGTCATTGAAACTCAGAGCTTGACCTCGAGTGCTAGAACTTTAGTGTCTTGAAAAACCTAGTCTAAGGGTAGGGAACTCAATTACCTAAACCTAGGATAATGAGTTCACGACTTCCACGTGATTAGGTTTCAAGTTGTGAACTCGGATGGAAAATCAAAAGGCCCAAGCTGACCCACTGGTAACCACATACTTGGTGGCAGGTAGCTTAGTGCGAATGACCTCCTAGAGGCCCGAGTCATTGGGACTCAGGAACACAGGAAGACATTAAAGTTACTTTCAAGGACATTGAGCCTAGAAGGCAACACAATGTCCCAAGCGTCAAGCGCTAAGGCAAAACCCTATGGTGCAAAAAGATCTCTTCTAAGCTAGAGTCTCGAAGGCGTAGGATAGTCAAGTGCCCCCACTTGACCCCACATCAAAGTTACTCTTAGGACTGCGATCCTAAGAGGAAACACTAAATGCACAAGAATCTAGACACTGGCAGGAAGATCCTCAAGCTCTAAGTACTACAGGCTGGCCTTGTCCTGAGTCGTTGGAACTCAGGGATGCAAGGCCGCATTAAAGTTACTCTCGAAGACCATGAGCCTACAGAGCAACATTAAATGCCAAAATTGTCTTAAGTACTGAGAGAAGTCGATAAAGGCTTGAGTCTTTGAGACTCGAACACAAGATCTAAGTCAGCGACTTGAGATTCTCACGAGTTACGTTATGCGAGGATGAATTAACAAAGTCCATGTTGCCTATTTACTAAGCTTTAATTCAATAATAATAGCATAGCCATGGCAATAAAGTAATGAAAGCTGCATATGTAACTCCAAAATTATTTTCAATAAAGTTCGAGTGTTCGAGCATTAATTGTCTATACCCCATTAAACTATGGCACGCAGGTCTAAATGAGAGTCACACAGCGTGGCCCTCCTAGACCTCCTCCACCAGGTCAATGATTGGGTCCACTTCTGAAGCCTTCCCAGCCTCGCAAGCCATAGTTTGAGCCGCATCCACAGTTTGAGTTGCCCGTAGACGTTCCTCGAAGAGGAGTTTGTACTTCTCAGGTTCTCCCATGAAGTTCAAGCTCATCTTCTAATTATGAAACCATGCCACGTAAAAGGTGTCCTCAGCAATGGTCTCAACTTCTTGCTTGAGCTTGTCCACCTGATGTTTAGAGGACTTGTTCATCTCCATGGCCTGGCTATCCTTTCTCTCGCCAAGCTCAGCTCTATCGGTGGCTTCCTTGAGCTGCTCCTAAAGCTAGGAGGCCTCCCGGACTCCCCAAGTGAACTTTGGCGTTTCCTTCTTAGCCTCCTCATTATCCTTTTGAAACTCTTCGGAGGTCTTGAGTGCGGCCTCCTTGAGCTCCCAAAAGTGTTTTTGCTCGGCTTCCAAGGTGACCTTAAGGCGAGTGAGCTCTTCTAGAGGGGCTTGGTTATTTTCCTTGAGAACCGCTAACTTTTCATGGGCCCATTGAAGATCATATGGCTTCTCCATCATGATTTCGCCTAAGCATTGACAAGCCAAGGCAGATTGCATAAAAAGAAAAATTAGTTTAAGAAGTGTGGAGGGTAAGTAAAGTAAGACCCCGAGAAGAGGTGACTTACCCGGACAGTGGCATACCAACATGAAGCAATGAGAGAGGCCTCATTGTTGTCACCCAATTGGGAATGTTATGGGCGGTCAGCTCGCACATGGTGGAGCTTGGCCGCGAGAGGGGCGACAACTTCCCTTATTTTGGCAGAGAAAAGAGTTTCCAGCTCAGCCCAACCTATCGGAGGCATGATAGGTCACTCTCTCGGAGGCTTTAGCTAGCGTAGGGCCTCCGCAGTTTCATGAAGGAGTCTGTTACCATGTGCCATCCTCGCATCAAAATGTTGGAGCATCGCCTAATACTTCTCCAACAGGTCCCCCTCGTACCTCTTGGGGTATACCAGAAGTCGGGAGCGAGAATCCAACTCTTGTTGGTCCGAGCTTAGGAAAACTTCACAAGCCTCTTAGGGCAAGTCTCCTGTGGGAACATCCGTGGGAGGACAGGAAACCCTCTGCCTCTTAGCTGGTGTAAAAGAGTTAGGATCCTCCCGAGAACACGATGGTTCTCCGGCGGCCGAAGAGCTTGGGGGTGCTCCCAGCCTTAAGGTTGATCAGGCAATATTAGCTAGCCCCATGTGGTCTGCAAGAACAAAGAGATTGTTAGCACAAATTCCAAAATGGAGACATAAAATAGTGCTATAGGCTTCTCAAAAGCCCTTCATAAGTTATGTCTTGGTGCAAGAATTGGAGGTGTCGAGCTTCCCATCTCACAACTCAAGTTGGTGTCATATTGGCAGAACTAGTTAGAGTTGAGAGATGTCACACGGTCTATGGGTATAAAGCCACGAGGAGGTAACTGTCTCCTCGGGCAGTGAAGGTAGACATATATCAGATCTAAGTAGTCTTGAAACTATTCCCTAGTCCATTGTCGGTGCCCAATCTGGCCACAATGGAGATGGGCGGGAGAAGCCCAAACGTGCTCGAGACTTACCATATCCCCTATGTGTGTGGCATGGTATAGAGTAAGGGGAGATTTACCTGGGCAAGATGAGAAACCTCCATCCCCACTTGGAGCTCCTCCTCGAGCTCCAGGTCTTCTTGGGCTCCTCGGGCTACCTCTGCGGCCCGAATATTCTCCAACTACTCCTATTGCAGCTACTAGTTCAGCATAGCCAGGGCGTGCCCATCAATGTAATTGATGTGTCGGGATGCTAGCTCCCAGGACTTCTAGGATTGGTGATACTTGGTCAGCTCAAGATTGTTGACTTTCTGCCCCGCGCTAAGAAGTCTCGACCTGACGAGGTTGTCCTCCATCACCAAAAAGTTGAGCTCTAGATCTTGCTCAGGTGGGCTTGGTTCCAGGCGCCAAGACGTTGCGGTGTGCCCTCTCAGATTCCCGACAAAGGCGAACCAGACATCTATATCTGATCGCATAATGCCTCATGATGGCCTCCTAGGCCTCGGGTGTTGGAGCAGGGTACGATACTCCTCCGCTTTAAACCCATCATCCTCGTACAGCTGAGTGAGGTGTGGAAGAGGGGCTTGGTTTGGTGGGAATAGTGCCCTTAAAGCAATTATAATTGACAAATGTTTTAAATGAAATAAATAATTGAATTGAATTATTATATATAGACTATGTCTAATATTATGTTGATAATATTAAGTAAATATCATAAAATTCCAAAGTTCATCTATGTGGTCTTAATCTCATATTGGTATGAGAGGATCGAGATTAAGATAATGAACTTAAAATAGTTCACAGTAAAATAAAGTTATGGAATCTTTAGAAAAATTACTACTGGTACGGTTCGCTAGTATTATGAATACAAGTGACCTAGATCCAGGTCACTAGTGTAGTAGGACACTTTTGTGAAAGTACTTTATATATAGTGCTATATAGAACTGGACTAGATGTGATTTTTTAATACTTGTTTAAACACTGTTTCGTAGTGTTAATCAAAAACAACAAACAATGATCACATACACGATGATCTAAATCATGAGGTTACTATGAACTCCTATATACGTCATCTAATCCTTTGATTCATTCGTTAAGGTTTGTCAAAATGATCAGGCTAAGAAGATTTGTTTTGGGAACATAAAGTTGTATATGGTTGGGGACATAGTTTAAAGGATATGGAATCTATACCTTCTTATAGATTGAATAATGATTCCCTATTGGGTTGACTTTTGGAACTAAAAAGGTTATCAGTGCTCACATCGCAAACTTGTTGTGACACAACCTTCACTAGTAAAGTCAATGGTACACTAGGAACTAGATATAGTTAAAAGGGTAAAACAATAATTTTATTCCCTTTTAATTATGAACCATTAATAGAGGATTAATGTTGTATGTAATGATTATATCAATGGACGCTTTATTCTCCAATAAAGTACTCTGTAAATATATGTCTATAATTATCAAGAGTTCAACCTCATATAGTGGAGTAATCATGAGATTAATAATCTAATATTTATTGGAGCTTGATATTATAGGTCCATAGGTCCACAGAGTGTCTCTATCAACACCATATCAATGTAAGAGTTGATACAAGGGTAAAACTATAATTTAGAAATTTGAGAATAATTTTATTATTTAGGTCAAATATACAATTATATGATAATTGAGGTTGAATAATTAATGTTGAATTAATTATTAAATTTCAAAAATATATTTATTTATTTAAATATAGAATTTTCGAAATATATATAATAAATAAATAAATTTTTTAAATTAATTATTTTATTTGAGTGGGAGAAAATAAAAATGGCAAGTCAAAATAGTTTTGATTTATTGATTTTTATAAGATGATGATCATTGATTTGAATTTTGAATTTAACTTTAAAATTTGAATCATGGTTATGACATTTTCCTTAAAGAGATATACCATATTTTGTGGGATGGATTTATTTAATTAAATAAATAAAAGCAAATAGGAAAAATGCAATATTCCTTGAAAGGGAATAGTGCTACACGCATGACACAGTCTAGAGACTGTGCCATGCATGTATATGATACTGATAAAGTATCAATATTGTTTTTATTTTATTTATTTAATTAACTAATAATTTGAAAATATATTTTTTTCAAATTTAGTAAGTTAGATATTACCTAAATCAATTATTATCATCATTATGATTGTATTATTATTATATTATTATTATTATGAATAATAATGTAATATAATATATATATATATATATATTATGTGATAATAAGAGAAAAAACAATGGTGATTCAGAAGAGTCTTAGAAAATTGTAAGACAAGAAATTCTCATCTTGTTCACTTATTATTCCAACATTTCTCAAGCCATAATCCAAGTACTCATGTCTTGAGATAAACTTGTGATTTCTAAATTACAAACCCTTGTTCTCTATGTGCCCACCCACATCTTGAGATGTAGAGAACACTCCGGAAGATCATGTTCTAAGTACTCAAAGTGTTGGATAGAAAGATCGTTATTTATACGAAAAGACTCAAGGACACTTGATAGGCTTCAAAAGGTAAATATTTATGTCCTCAAATATTTGTATGCATGTGCATATAATATATAAGTATGTGTCTATATATATGTTGCATGATTAATGATATTGCATATTAATGGTTCCTGTATGTATTCTTGAACATATAAACTGTTTATATGAGAGGTGGAAATTTTTTTGTTGTTCATCAACTCGGCCCACCATGTTATTTCGATGCGCACTCTGATTGTTTTTTTCCAACAATTGGTATCAGAGCAGGTCCTTAATCTCTGCATATTATTAATTTTTGTGTGGGATTATGTGCACTTTTATATTATATGTGATATATATTTGAATAGATGGATGCTTATATTGATGATGAAAGATTCTCAAGTGTTGTTTATAATGGTGTTTTTGGGTTTATGAATTGTTCTTAAAATTTATAGATGAAAAATGTAAGCCAATTTTTGGGGCGTAGGAATTTTGTAATTTTATTTTTCGAAATGTAAAATATAAAATTGTTAAAATTGGATTCAACGGAGTTTGGCACAAAAATTGAGACGATGACACCACCACCGCTGACCGTCGTGGCACGCACACCGAGGTGCCCCCTCCCCCCGTCATCGGTACACCATACGAATCCATACGGTGTGGCCGTACAGCTCTGTCCCCGCTGCTGCCGCTCGTGTGCTCGCCACCATTGTGGCCAGCCAAGCTCCTGCATGCCGCCGGGACCCCTTGCCATTGCCCCTCTTGATGACACACCTAGGGTTTGTGCCATGCAAAACCTAATTTGTTGTTACCAAAAATGTTTTAATTATTTAACTGTTGACGCCATTTTTCGTCAACTTAGATATGAAGAGCACTGAACAAAGATACATAAAAATAGAAGGATTCATAGGCTTTTTACGTGGTTCAGCAGTTAAAATCTGTCTAGTCCACAAGTCACTATTATTATTCTCACTACTCTCTCAAAGCTTTTTTCAAAAACCAATTTGGAAAAGTGTTCTCCAGTACAATTTGTGTGTATCTACAAATGAATCAGACCAGGCTATTTATAGACCTGGTCATGAGAATATCTTTCTGAAATTCAGGGAAGTTACAATCAATTATATTAATTTGAAATAAATACAATAAATGCATTGAATACATAATATCACATGATAATAGGTATTTAATATCATATAATAACGAATCCCTATAGAATAAGGATTTTCTAACGACATTATCGTGTGCAAAATGTGTTGCTGAGCTCAATTGTAGTACTGACATGCTTTCAGGATCGATTCAGGCTTCGAGCTCATTGTTCTAGTTATAACCTCCTCGTCATCTAGTAATTTCGTCGAGTACGTTCCTCGGAGAAGGACGGTGCCTTCGAGCCTGTAACTCAGGCTCGAACGATGCAACTCATGCTCGAGTGTTAGTAAGAGAACTGTAAGTAGACTATAGAGTGCTGATAGCAGATTTGGAACCATTTGATAATAGGTATTTAATATCATATAATAACGAATCCTTATAGAATAAGGATTTCCTAACAGCATTCTCACGTGCAAAATGCGTCGCTGAGCTCAATTGTAGTACTGACGTGCTTTCAGGACCAATTCAGGCTTCAAGCTCATCGTTCTAGTTATAACCTCCTCCTCATCTAGTAATTTCGTCGTGTACGTTCCTCGGAGAAGGCTGGTGCCTTCGAGCCTGTAACTCAGGCTCGAACGATGCAACTCATGCTCGAGTGCTAGTAATATAAATGTAAGTAGACTAGAGTGCTGATAGCAGATCTAGAACCATTTGATAATTCATACAAGTGTTTTGCTAGTATCCGTATACACAAGCTTAACTATTTCGAGCCGAAATTTCAAGGCTATTTATTTTATTCTCGAAATATGGGTGTAACATTTTTCCCCGTCAAAAGTGGTTGTTCGAATCCTCTGAGAAGGAAACTTTTGAACTTCACCTTTGGAAAATGTGTCTGTCTACCACACTCAAGTGTGGACACATGTCATTAAAGGATTGCATACTGAGAGTACTCGAGTACTCTTTTCTCTGCGCACATCCCTTCCTATTTCTTTTTTGTCGCCAATTCTTAAAATCGAACATGGTCCCTTGGATCATGTTTTAACCCAGATCAAGGGCTCAGATTCCCCTTGGATCACATTTCAACTCAAGCAACACACTCTCACTACCTTCAGCTCCGTGGGATTGTTTATGCTTCCCATTTTATAGTCTATGATCTCTATGTTCCCAAGATCAACTTTGTGTAAGTTCACCAAATTTTATCACTTATTTCTTACACTTTTTTTTTGTGCTTCTTGTACATAAGAAAACTGGTTCTTACCACATTCTTGAAATTTTCTTTGCAAGAGGTCGTTTTTTATTTGGGTAGTTTTGTAGTGATTAGAAATATGTTTAGGAAAAATGGTTCGGTGAAAACAGATAGAAATGGAACCCTTCTTTAGGTTATGGGGTAATAGGTTATAGGTTTCATGTAGTTATTAGTGCTCAAAAATACCATTTTATTAGTTTTAAAGTGTTAAATTAATTAAGTTTTAATTAATATTTTCATGGATTAATTGTAAAATATTTTATATTTAAAAATATTAATTTTAATTTAATTTGTGTTCAATTTTCAGAAAATAAAATGTATTTTGACACAAAGAAAAAGAAAGAAGAAAGAAGGAATGATAAATGATGAAAGAGTGGCATTTTTTAAGGGAACTAGGCCCAAAATGAGCCCAAGCCCAAGTCTGCTAGTGCCTGCCACGTGTCCTTGCCAAGCCACTCCTTCTGAGCCAAAGTCGAGTGATGGCACCAGCCGCCTACCACGCCGGAGCCAAGCCGAGCTGCCTAACGCCATTTGCAGCTCTACCAACGCCTGCCAGCCTGCCACTCCACCTGACACCTGCTGGCCTACCACACTTTTCGAGCCAACCCAGACACACCACGCGTCCCACTCGCCTGGTAGCTGTCCCCCACAGCCTAACACCAACCTACCGAGCTAACCATAACGTGCCACGTAGCCCAGCTATCCCCCACTCCACCAGCAACATTTTTCCAAAGCCAATCCGAGCCCAACACGTGTCTCACTTGTCCCATTTTGCATCCGATTTTGCAGCCATTTTCCCCACTATTTTGTACACAATTTTACACATTTTGGGTCATATTTCCACTATAAATACATAGCCAAATGTAGGGGGGAAATCATCAGATTTTATAGTGGAAAAAAGACACTTTGTTATTATTATTTTCTTATTTCTAGCTTAGTTTTGCTTGTTTTAGGTGACAAAAATGAGTGAACTACTTTAGAAATTTGGTGAGGTTAGAGTGTAGTTGTTGTACTTCTCATTCTCAATAGTGATATTGATTCTTCTTATGCTTCATTTTCATATCTCATTAATTATTTTGTTTCTCATCTTCTAATTTCTTTTCTAAAATTATTTAGCATCATTTACATAAGTTCAGTCGTGCTTTTCTTATGTAACTTAGATTGTTAATTTATTTTAGTATATTTGTTATATTGTATGTCTTTTACTGCATTCTGCCAGTGGTATTTTGTCGCTCTTGGATATGTAATATGATATGCTATGAAATTAGGAGTTAGATTCGATTTAATCTAGATTAATTAATTTTTGCTTTTAAAATATACATCTTCCAGTTGCAATTAATGGTGTAGAATTCAAACTGTGTTTTGAATTAATATCAATATTAGAATAGGTTTTACAACACTACATCTCTACCTTGCCATGCTCTTTATCTGATCACTTTCTCTAATCTATCATTTTAATTTCACAAAATTCATCTCTTCAATTCTACCTTATTGTTATCTTTTACTTACTAATCTAATATTTAGTTGTGTTTGCCTCTCTGTGGATGTGACATAGCCTGTTTACTACTGTGACTGCTTAGGAACTTATTGGGCGATATCAATTTTTGGCGCCGTTGCCGGGGAGGTAATTCTACAATTAAAGGTTTGCATAGTAAATTGATTTTTTTATTAAAAAAAAAAAAAAAAAAGTAGTATAATTTTTTTAATTCCTCTTTTAATTTTTTTTCCTTAGTAATTTTTATTTTTAGTTTATTTTTTTTATTTATTCATTTTTTATTGCCATATTTTATTTGTTTATTTTACTTTTAGGTTTAGAATTTTATTATCTAGATTTAGGTTTTTTTCTGAAAAAAAAAGCATAAAATTTTTAAAGAAAAAAAAAGTATTTAGAACATTTGTGTAATTTTGGAAATCAGTAAAAACCAAACTTGTTCTGTCTTAGAAAAATTGGTTCTAAAATAAGGTCTATGATAGCGTTACCCTCCAACCTTTACTAAGAACATCAGGGAGTTCTAGAAAAGTTCTTGGGCCTAAAGTGGTACCTTGGCTGCCTTCCCAATTGGCCTGGGAACATTTTTGGTGTATACTTGTTACACTATTACACACTTGCTCTTATAATACTTACAAAAAAAAAAAATAACGAATGAATGAAGAAGATCATCGACGTTTTGAATACTATTATCCAATATATCTCTCTTCACTTCAAAACAATTCAAAATCTAGTGCTACTGAGGGTACTAGCAATTTTAGAGGTGCCCACCAACTTAGCGAAAGAGAGTACCTTAAATCTGAAGTAGAATTCTTGACTAGAGAATTTGAAAACTTGAAAGCTAAGTATGGTCGATAAAGTAACGAGGTCATAAGGGTAGAGTATGATGAACTATATTTTGACTATGAAAGAGTCGACCATTTTGCTCAAGATTACTCAGCTCTTAGAGAAAGGGAGGAAGCCTTTCAATACTATTCTTACTAAAAGAACAATAATCTTAGCTGGAAAAACCTCATTGCTTCAAGTTGGAAGTCTAAGTACAACTACCGTGCACCGATTGGTTGGGAATTGGCACCATCTAGTAGGAATGTTGAGCATAGTTTTTCTAACTCCTACCATGAACCTCCACATAATGTCTGGACTAATACAGATTCCTTAGAGGAAACATTATACACAATTATGGAGGAACAAATAAACTTTATTGAACACATAAGAAACATTACTGAACACATTATGGAGGAACTTAGAGAAATTCGGACTCAATTTCCAAAATTAACCGACAAAGTTAATTCACTTTATTTCAGAAAATTCTAATCAGATGAGGAAACAATGGCACCAATCTCTAATCCTATTTCCTACGAATTTGATGTGGATGATGTCATTACTATTCAGAGTGAAAATATTCCTCTTGCTGAAATTCTTCCAATAACTCCGAAAGAAAACAAGTGTTATCATACTGATGTGATAAACCTTATTGTGGAGGAAATTCGAAAAAATTTCTCAAAGAATCAATCACACAATTTCCTCCACGATACCGAAAACGAACCTTTTCTTTATCTTGAGAATGTCACTAATACTTCCATTTTTTAGACACACGATAAAAGAAAATTTATTTTTGATACTGGATAGTGAAGAATATTGAGTTGGTCAACCAACCTGAGGAGACTTTTCTCCAGTTTGCCAAGACTAATCGGGTTCTATCTTTCCTTGCTTTCTTTAATTCCAATATATTTTATTTTTGTTATTTATTTTGTTTTTCCTTTTTGTTATTTTAGTATGATAGTCTGTCTTGTCATTTATTTTTCTTTTTCTAAGAATCAATATCATATCATTTTGCATTAGCTCACTCTCTACGTGTTCTCATTTCACGCGTCTCATGTATATATTTTTAAACAATGAGCACATTGTTTGATTTTGGTTGGGGGTGGTGAGCATATTCATATACATTCATGTTGATTTTTGTCAAATTAATATTTTCACGGTCAAATTTTTTAAAAATTACTTATTTATTCTTGCAAAATGTTACTTTTGAGTCAATTTTTGTTATCTTTAATACTAGGAGTTTCTTTAGAGTTACCTAATCCACATATCAAACGTTGTGGTAAGATGGTTGTTAGCACATATTTGGTTGCACAGGAGCACAAGAGTTGAGACTTTTACTTGGCATAATTTCGAAGGCTTTATGTGCTATGGTTTGTGGTAAGAAGGTTCAAGTTTGGTGCACACACTCACAACTCTAGATTTATTCAAAGTAATTTTGATAACTCTTGTTGACTTGTTACTAACATTTTGTATTAATACTTAGGTTCTTTTATAATTTTGGACCTGAAATATATCATGTTGACATTTATCATTTCGCTTGAATTGCTACAGACTAGCAATAAGTTGGTTGGGGTTGTGATTAGTGCTCAAAAATACCATTTTATTAGTTTTAAAGTTAAAAATAATTAATTAAGTTTTAATTAATATTTTCAAATATAAAATATATTATGTAGCTTAAGAAAAAGGGCTGTGAATTATGGTTTTAATGCACGTATCCCGATAATATCTTTTTTTTTTAGGTCACTACCCACTTTTTCTGAGAAATTCAGGATTCTCTTCAACTAACAATAACCGCCCCACTCTCGCGTGGTGACACCCTCGATGCCCTGAACTTTGTAATAGTTCGGTGTTGACATTTGAGTTAATCTTGCCACTTCGAACCTTCAAGCTTGATTAAGGAGATCTCGTTATCTCGAGCTTGCAAACTCGAGTTACCAAGATCTTAATCTTTTCCCCTTTTATTTCTTATAACGGGTCCTCACCTTTTTCTTTCTTGTTAGATGTCACAGTCTTCAGAGAATCGGTGGGGGCCCGAGCATGCCATCCCTTACCACCCATCATCCCCTTGACCTGAATCGCCATTCACACGAAACCAATGACTAATCCGCGAGCATAAGGAACAGCTCGAACGAGAGGATATCCGAGCCCATTTTCAACGTCAGATCGACGAGGTCAAAAAGAGGAAGAGGAAGAAGGTTCCAGTTTTCAGTGTACCCCAATCCGGACCCCAAAATTCGGCCAACTTCACTATATCCTAAGCTTAAAGTCACCATAGCCTACTCTCCCAGCACTCTTTCATTCAACCTAATGGAAGGTTCATCAAAACGACCGTCCACAACTCTCAAATCTATTTCCATCCTGACCTTAGAAGACTCCTTCTTTGAGGCCGAACAATACCAAAGTTCGGTCACCTCGACTAGGCATATTTTAGAGCTACTATCCTGCCACGGGCTAAAGCTGTCTAGCAAGCTGGTGTGCCAGCCCACCAGCTCCGACAAAAAAAGCTACTTCACTCTTGGTGAAGATGATCCTGAGAGGAAGGTTAAGTTCGAGGCATGGAGTCATGAGCACCTGCGAGTTGGGGCCTTACTGCCTCTAAAGGACTATTTTTGAAACTTCCTACACTATGCCGACATCGCCCCATTCCAGCTCCAAACCAACTCGTATAGAGTTCTGACCATTTTTTAGGTCGCTGTACCATGAGATGAAGTGGGAGGGGCCCTCCGGGCACGAGAGAATCTATCTCTTCTGCCTCAAAAGTAACCCTTCCTGAGCTCATGGCGGAGATGGCTTCTACTACCTCTCGGGCTATCCCAAGGAGAAGTGAATGTTCGAGGATATCCCCAACCATCCTCCTAACTTCAAGACCATCTTTTTCTGGACAGACAATCTCACTAACTCTCAATTTTACTCATTCTAGCAAATTCGTAAGTGCCCTATCATGGTTCTTTGGTTTCTTCCTTTATTTCGAATTCAAAATAATCATCCAATCCTTTCTTGTAGCCAATTATCATTGCCCACATCCTACTAAGGCCATGAAGGACCATAGGGAAGCAATCCTCAAGCTCCCCTACGATCAGCGATCCCTCAACTACCTTATTCACGAGGACAAGCTCTGACTCAATGGCCTCCTTGGTAAAAGCGAGTCTACAGACGACTCAGGAATCTGCAAGTATGCGAGGTGGGAGGAAGTCCCTGTGCCAATGCTGTAACGCCTTAATTTATCATAAATTATCGAGAACACAACATTGGGTCATAATTCATAAATATCGCTCTTTTATTGAATAAAAACTTGAAAATAATTACATGGATCCATGGTTTTACAAAAATAAAAAAATTGTCTTTAACATAAAAATGAGCAACACTTAAATAAAGATTAAAAAGAAAACATTATTTAATAAAAATAATTAAATAGGCTAGCTTGATCTTTCTCGACTATATGGTCCCCACAAATACATCACGGAGCTCTTAGGTCCCACTCTCCACGAGCCTTTCTATCCTTACTTTCCTGAAATAATAACATCATAAAGGGTGAGCTTCTAAATCCAATAAGGAAAATACAAACACAAAACTCCAGGTCATATCATAGCTTAATTCATAACTCTAAGTCATAGTCTAAGTCATAAATCATAAATCATACTCTAAGTCATAAGTCATAGTCATAAATCATAAGTCATAGATCATAGGTTATAGGTCATAATCCATAACTATAGGTCATAATAACAAGTCAGATATAATAAAAAGATAAGTGTTTATACAGTGGTGGCAATTAAGCCCCGGATATCACTTAGGTTCGTCATAAAGTTTTGGCAACCGAGCCTACTAGACATACTCTGTGATACATCATTGGACACCTTAGGTCCAGACACACTTACCCCTTTATTGTACCTGAAATGTTAGGTCATATAAACATAAACTATATCATCAACTACATAAACTAGATCATAATACTAAACTACCTAATTTTCCTTACCAAAAACCGAAATATTAGAGACAAGAGCGGGATTAAAAACTCCTAAAACCAAACATAAAGAAACCATAATTTCCTAAAGAAAAAAATAAGATGAAGAGAAGATCTAAACCATCAAGATAAAAACTTATCAAAAACTTTATGTTTCAAAGAAATTGAACACCAAACCAAAAGTCACTATCACAAGTTAGGATTTGAAGAAAATGAAAGAATAATAGAAACTATAGTGAACTAAACTTGAAGACAATGGATAACTTAGATAGCTTAGAACCTCGATCTATACCTCGAACACCGAAATCACACAAAATTTACTTCCCAAGTGTTTATAAAAGCTTTAGATTTGAAAGCTTTAACCCGAAAATCCTAGTGTTTCTCTCTAGAATGGACTTAGCAGCTTGGAGGCTCTAAACTGTGCTTGAATGATGAATAATGGCTGAGTGAAGGGTCCTATTTATAGAGTTCAAGGAGTGAAACTAACTCCCATTTCAATTAATAAATAAATGATTAAAAAATGAATAAATTTGAATTGTCTGTTCAACAGATGCCCAGAACTCGATCAAAAACGTTCAGGACCAAGTCAAGGTTGTTGAGGGTTGTTTCTAGTTCAGAATTTTACGAACAACTCAATTATGGACACTAGAGCCGATATATCGCCTAGGGTAGGCGATATATCACCCCTACCATGATCGCGAGGGTCCACAGTTTCGTTTGTGCGAAGTCGACGTGTTTTCCGTATCAATTATAGGCAATATATCGACCCTTATAGCTGCGATATATCGGCATACGCTGATATTTCAAACACATTTTTTCACATTTCAGGATAAATTGAAATTGATTAAAACTACTTTGACTAAGTAAAACGTGATCCTAACAGATAATGGAAGGTTCTTTTAATTAAATTATTCATAAAAAATACCTAAATCCTTAATAAACATGCTTGTGACAAGTGTCACACTCTTATTTAATCTATCTAAACCTTAGGTTATAATAAATAATATTCTTAGGACTATATTCATTAATCAAAATTTATGATAAAATTAATATTTCTAAACCATAGGATAAACTTATAAAATCCATAACTATTTCTACGAGTTTCTAACTAACTCCCGACTTTGACCAATATCCATGAAAACTAAAATTCTTCAGCTACTACTACTACTACTACTACTACTATCTCGCTAAGTAAAATTATGGGACGCTACAATTCTCCCCTACTTAAAAGAATTTCATCACCAAACATCTCGGGATACCGCTCCCTTATATATTCCTCCAATTCCCATGTGGCCTCTATTTCTGTGCTATTGCTCCACAAGATTTTAACCATAAGGACACTTTTGGACCTTAATTCCTTAGTTCCCCCATTCTAGAACGCGTACTAGCCGTTCTTCATAACTTAAATCTTGTTTTAACTCCAGAGCCTTGTAATCGAGCACATGGGATGGATCTGATATATATTTTCTCAACATCAATACATGAAAAATGTTGTGCGTTTCACTGAAGATGGCGGTAAGCCAACCGATATGCTACATGCCCTACTTTGTCCAATATCGCCAAAGGACCTATAAACCTCGGGCTTAACTTTCCTTTCTTTATGAAACGCATAATCCCCTTCATCGGAGAAACTTTGAGAAAGACTTGATCGCCTACTGAAAACTCAACATTCCGCCTCTTAGCGTCGGCATAACTCTTATGACCACTTTGAGCGACAATCATTCTCTGTTCTATCTTTTCTACTGCCTCAGTTTCTTCTCTTACAGCCTCAGGTCCTAAATATCATCTTTCACCAACCTTATCCCAATGAAGTGGTGATCGACATTTCCGTCCATATAGCATCTCATAAGGTGCCATGCCTATCGTTGCCTGATAAGTATTGTTGCAAGAGAATTCTATCAATGGAAGATACTTGCTCCATGATCCTGAGAAGTCTAACACATATGCCCTAAGCATATCCTCTAATATTTGTATGGTACATTCTGACTGACCATCGATTTAAGGGTGAAATGTCATACTTAGTTTTAACTCAGTGCCCATGGCACGCTGTAGACCTTCCCATAACTTTGATGTAAAAATCGATCCTATATCGAAGACTATTGTCTTTAGAACTCCATGTAATCTCACTATCTCTGCCACATAAAGTTCTGTGTACTGCTCAGCGTTATAAATTGTTCTTACCGGCAAGAAGTGAGCAGATTTTGTGAGTCTATCTACTACCACCCAAACAGAGTCATGTTGCTTGGTGGTCCATGGTAATCCCGTCATGAAGTCCATCGCTATATCTTCCAATTTCCATTCAGGAATCTCTAATGGTTGCAAGGTTCCAGCGGGTCTTCGATGTTCAACCTTAACTTGTTGACATGTAAGTCATTTTGCTACAAATTCTGCTATGTCTTTCTTCATTCCTGGCCACCAGTACATTATCTTGACATCATTGTACATCTTGGTCGATCCCGGGTAAAGTGAATACGGAGTAGTGTGCGCTTCCTTCATAATACTTTCTCTTAATCCTCCGCTTTCTGGCACACATACTCAGTTCCTATATCGTAGCATGCCTTCTTTTGTCAAGGAGAAATCAGGATTTTCTGAGCTTTGTATTGCTGCCTTCATCTTAAGAAGAAACTCACCCTCTTGTTGTTTCTCCTTTATTTCCTCCATTAGTGTTGACTTGATCGCGAGGTCAGCTAGTTGTCCATTTATTAGCTTAATTCCGGACTTAATATCATCTTGTAAGTGTTGAGCTATCCCCTTAAGTGTTGACAAGCTTCCGTAACTCCGCCTACTAAGTGTGTCTGCCACGACGTTAGACTTTCCCAGATGATACAAGATCTCACAATCATAGTCCTTTACTAACTCCAGCCACCTTCATTGCCTCATATTGAGCTCCTTCTGCGTAAAGAAGTACTTTAGACTTTTGTGCTCCGTATAGATTTCACACTTTTCTCCGTACAGATAGTGCCTCCAAATCTTTAGAGCGAAAACCACCGTTGCTAATTCTAAGTCATAGGTCGGGTACCGCTACTCGTATTCCTTTAGCTGTCTCGAGGCATAGGCGACCACTCTTTCGTCTTGCATCAAAACGCATCCAAGTCCCTGCTTCGATGTGTTGCAATACACTACAAACTCGCCTTTATCATTTGGGACGCATAGAAGTGGGGTTGATATAAGCTTGTCCTTTAACGTTTGGAAGCTTTTTTCGCATTTCTCCATCCATAAAAATTTTTGTTGCTTCTATGTCAAATTTGTTAAGGGTGTAGCTATTTTGGAAAACCCTTCAACAAATCGTCTATAGTATCCTGCCAAACTTCTAACCTCCGTGGAACTCTTAGGTTTGGGCCAGTCCTTCACTGCTTTGATCTTGGCTGGATCTACTTCCACGCCATTTTTAGACACAATGTGTCCTAGAAATGCCACCTTCTCTAGCCAGAATTTGCATTTCTTAAACTAAGCATATAATTGATGAGTTTTGAGTCATCCCAGTGTCAGTCGTAGGTGCTCTTCATGCTCGGCTTTCGTCCTTGAGTAGATCAATATGTCATCTATAAACACCACAACGAACTTATCCAGGTAGTCCTTAAATACTCGGTTCATAAGATCCATAAATGTTGTTGGTGCATTCGTTAATCCAAAAGACATTACTAGAAACTTGTAGTGTCCATATCTAGTCTGAAAAGCCGTCTTTGGAATATCTTCTTCTCGTACTCTTAGCTGATGATACCCCAACTGCAAATCTATCTTCGAGAATACTATAGATCCTTATAGTTGATCAAAAAGATCATCTATTCAAGGCAAAGGGTATTTTTTCTTGATCGTTACTTTATTTAGTTATCAATAGTCGATGCACATCCTCATACTCCCGTCTTTCTTTTTTACAAACAGTACTGGTGCTCCCCAAGGCTAATAGCTCGGTCGAATGAAACCCTTGTCTAGAAGCTCCTGCAGTTGTATTTTTAACTCCTTTAACTCGGTAGGCGCCATTCTATAGGGAGATTTTGAAATTGATGTCGTCTCAGGTGCCAATTCTATTTCAAACTCGATTTCCCTTTTCAGAGGTAATCCCGGTAGATCTTTTGGAAACACCTCAGGAAATTCACATACAATACGTACATCCTTTGGTTCGAGCTACGTCTCTCATGACTTGTCCACCACACTGGCTAGAAATGCTTGGCAACCACTATTGATTAATTGTTGAGCTTTGAGAGCTAAGACTATCGGTATGCGAATTCGGGAAACTTCTCCTTTGAAGGTGAACTGCTCTCCGCCTTCTATTTGAAATTTGACTGTCTCACCCTTACAGTCTATTGTTGCCCCATATTTTGCTAACCAATCCATACCTAATATTACATCATAATCCTTAAGGTATAACTCAATAAAATCTACTGGTAATTCTCTTCCTTCGATTCTAACTACAACGCTATGCACCATTCTACTAGATAGCATTCTTTCCCCCGAGGGTAACTCCGTGACAAACTTATATCTAAAAAGTTCGCATGGTCTATCTAAGCTATCAATCATATTCATAGAGACAAAATAATGCGTAGCTTCTGAATCGAATAAAACATTGCATAATTTACCGAAGATAGTGACCTGACCCGTTACCACAGTATTACTAGTTTCTGCTTCACCTCTAGTAAGAGCAAAAACTCTGGCTGGCACAAGCTTGTCATCTTTATTTTGGTCTTTCAACTTTGGGAAATCCTTTTTTATGTGTCCTTCTTCTCCACAATTGAAACAACCTTTCGTCTTATATCGGCATTCTCCTGAATGCTTCCTCTTACAGATAGGGCACTGGGGATATTCCACATAGAGCTTCTTATTCCCGTTACTTTCTGATGTAGTCTTATTCTTCTTGTCGACCTTTTGATTTTGACCACCGTCATGTTTTCATTTGTGGTCATTCTATTCATTGTTATTCTTTTCGGCGTCCCTTCTGGTCGCGCCTTCCTTTCAGATTCTTTCTTCAGCCTGCTCAACTTCCAAGGCTACCTCTAATGTTTCTGCATAATTGGTTATCCCCCGGATCAACTTCACGTCATGGGCTATCATAGGTTTCAGTCCCTTCACGAATCTTTGAATTCTTAGCGTCATAGTGGGTACCATGTTTGCCACGAACTTAGCCAGCCTATCAAACTTCCTAGCATACTCCGTCACAGTCGAATTCCCTTAAGTAAGCGCTATGAATTTGTCCACCTTTGTGGCTAGAATCGCAGGACTGTAGTACTTCTTGTTGAACACTTGGATAAACTCCTCCCATGTCATAATGTTCACATCTCTAGTCTGCTTTACTATATCCCACCAAATGCGAGCGTCTTTCTTTAGCAAGCTTGAAGTGCAAGAGACTCGATCTTCGTTTCCCAGCCACATATGTTCTAATACGGACTCCACCAATCGAAGCCACTCTTCTTCTTCTATTGGGTCTGACCCGCCATCGAAGTTTGGTGGTTACTGCTTTCTAAAGTGTTCATACACTGCTTCGTAGCGAAGTTCTGCCAACTATAGTCATTGCGCTAGAGGAATGACTTGCTGCGCCACTTGTTGTTGTTGCCCTGCATTTATTTGGAACTCTTCTTCCCTTCTCCTTAACCCTGCCCTAAGACGGACATTTTCCATTTCCAAATTTTCTCTTGTAGCAGTAGCTGCCGGGTCTTCAGCTACATTGGGTGCTTCTAGCACTTCTGGGGCTGTTAGGATTTCTTCATATATGGGGGTGGTGGCTACTCCTCTGCCTCGCCCCTTCCCCTTCCTCGGGCTCTGCCTTGGCCTCTACCTTTGCCATTTAGTCTTTCTGATCTTCTTGGTTCCTGCTCCATGTGTCTTTTCTGTTTCCCCAAAAGAGAAAAGTTGAAAAACTAAGACAAACAAAACAAGTCGAGGTTACAACTTAGCCTATCGTACTATTGTCTATTAGGTCCATTTATCTATCAAAACTACCTTATTACAATTAAGTCCAACTTGGGTAAATGGGCCTTAACAATTGAATCTTTCATGGTGGAGGGCTGGGTTCAGTATATCGTACCCACTACTAAGGCCCCCTAACTTCCACTTGGACCCAAAAGACAGGAATTTAAACCATTGCTTTGTTAATTGTTATTCATTTAAATTGGACCCAATCTAATAATGCAAAGCAAATGGGCCTTCACAAATGGGCTAACCCATAAGAGAGGAATTTAAACTTTACACTTTCAATTGAATCCAAAAATTCTTAACACTTACTAAACAATAAAACAATAACAAAGGCAAATAACATGTTTTATAATAAGAACCAATTACAAACAAGTGAAAAATTTATAAAACATCATAAATTTAACGATGTGTTCTTATATACATCTAATCCTCCACATCGGATCCATTAAAATACTCAGGGTCTCGTATTCTTCTTATAACTCTAACCTTTCTAACCACACTTGAGTCCATTGAGCTAATTTATGAAAATAACACAAGAAAAACATTACAAACATATTTAGAAAAAAATGTGTATACTTACTTGGTAATGAGCAGGTCTTTTGTAGATATCGTGTGTATTTCGTGGGAACGTTTAGGACCAATATAGTTGTGGGCTCTGATACCACCTGTAACACCCTAATTTCTCATAAATTATCGAGAACACATCGTTGGGTCATAATTCATAAATCTTGCTCTTTCATTGAATAAAAACTTGAAAATAATTACATGGATCATGGTTTTACAAAAATAAAATAATTGTCTTTAACATAAAAATGAGCAACACTTAAATAAAGATTTAAAAGAAAACATTCTTTAATGAAAATAAATAAATAGGCCCGCTTGATCTTCCTCAACTATATGGTCCCCATGAATACATCACGGAGCTCTTCGATCCCACTCGCCATCGGACTTTCTATCCTTAATTTCCTTAAATAATAACATCATAAGGGGTGAGCTTCTAAGCCCAGTAAGGAAAATACAAACAAGAGTTAGTCATATAATCAAACATAACATAAATTCATAAGAGTCATACAAACACAAAACTCCAGGTCATATCATAGCTTAAGTCATAATTCTAAGTCATCATCTAAATCATAAGTCATAGATCATAGGTCATAGATCATAATTCATAACTATAGGTCATAATAACAAGTCAGATATAATAAAAAGATAAGTGTTTGTATAGGGGTGGCAATTAAGCCCCAGACATAAGCCCACCATACACCAGACATTACTTAGGTCCGTCATAAAGTTTTGGCAACTGAACCTACCGGACATAGTCCATCATACATCATTGGACACCTTAGGTCCAGACACACTTATCCCTTTATTGTACCTGAAATGTTAGGTCATACAAACATAAACTATATCATCAACTACATAAACTAGGTCATAATACTAAACTACCTAATTTTCCTTACCAAAAACTGAAATATTGGAGACAAGAGCGGGATTGAAACCCTTAAAACCAAAATAAAGAAACCATAAGTTCCTAAAGAAAAAATAAGATGACGAGAAGATCTAAACCATCGGGATAAGAACTTACCAAAAACTTTATGTTTCAAAGAAATTGAACACCTAACCAAAAGTCACTATCACAAGTTAGGATTTGAAGAAAATGAAAGAATAATAGAAACTATAGTGAACTAAACCTGAAGACAATGGATACCTTGGATAGCTTAGAACCACGATCTATACCTCGAACACTGAAATCACACAAAACTTACTTCCCAAGTGTTTATAAAAGCTTTAGATTTGAAAGCTTTAACCCGAAAATCCTAGTGTTTCTCTCTAGAATGGACTTAGCAGCTTGGAGGCTCTAAACTGTGCTTGAATGATGAATAATGACTGAGTGAAGGGTCCTATTTATAGAGTTCAAGGAGTGAAACTAACTCCCATTTCCATGAATAAATAAATGATTAAAAAATGAATAAATTTGAATTATCTATTCAACAGATGCCCAGAACTCGGTCAAAAATGTTCAGGAACGAGTCAAGGTTGTTGAGGGCTGTTTCTAGTTCAGAATTTTACGAACAACTCAAATATGGCCACTAGAGCCGATATATCACCTAGGGTAGGCGATATATCACCCCTACCAAGATCCCGAGGATCCATGGTTTCGTTCATGCGAAGTTGACGTGTTTTCCGTATCAATTATAAGCGATATATCGGCCCTTATAGTTGCGATATATTGACATACGCTGATATTTCAAACACATTTTTGCACATTTCAGGATAATTTGAAATTTATTAAAACTACTTTGACTGAGTAAAACGTGATCCTAACAAATAATGGAAGGTTCTAGAGCTTCTAGATCTTTCTTTTAATTAAACTATTCATCAAAAATACCTAAATCCTTAATAAACATGCTTGTGACAAGTGTCACGCTCTTATTTAATCTATCTAAACCTTAGGTTATAATAAATAATATTCTTAGGACTATATTCATTAATCAAAATTTATGATAAAATTAATATTTCTAAACCATAGGTTAAACTTATAAAATCCATAACTATTTCTATGAGTTTCTAACTAAATCCCGGCTATGACCAATATCCATGAAAACTAAAATTCTACAGCTATTACTACTACTACTGCTACTACTACTACTACTGCTACTACTACTACTACTATCTAGCTAAGTAAAATTTCGGGATGCTACAATCACCAAACTCCCTTCCAGGGGAAACATGAGGGCTAGAGCTCGTGCGACTCTAGACCTCGGCCCGCCCAGCCCTTATACCTGTGTTACGAAGCATAACATGAGGCCTCTATGAGCTCGACAGAAGGAGGTAAAGTCATGCTCGAATTGTCCAAATGGTCCCCTAAATTACTTAGACAAGAGCCCACTAACATAGTTTTGTTTAACAATCCCCAGAACAATTTTATGGTTTGGTCAGGGGTAGACCATAAGGTTCATAGGTGCGATAGCTAGTTGGGGAAATACCAATCAATGTATAGTTTAAACGAGGTTTGGATGTGATAGTCGTACCATACGGAACTAATGACTATACGGACCATTCGAGGATGTCCCCTACATTTAGGGAGAGGACTCTGTTAGCCTCGTCAGAAGATAGGGGAATTTCCTGGTCTCCAAGCTCGAGCTCAAATGATTCCTCCAGTTAGGTTCCTGATACTTAGTAATCTTTAATATTGAAATGTGTATAATTTTTCTTTTCTTAGCTTAACTGATGTTCTTTTTTCTTTTTAGGCGAGATGGATTTTGACTTGGACAATATCTTGGGGATGCCTCCTAAGGCCTGAGGTAGTAAGCGGGGACGTGCCACCTCGATGAAGGATGACCCTCCACCGTAGGCTGCCAAGGTTGTAGAGACCCTCTCCTGGCGACCTCGAAAGCTGTCTCCAACGAGCCTAAGTTCAAGACTCCTGATGCTACGGGTATGGTCAAGGACATTACTCCTGTGACCTCAAAGGCCATCATAAATGAGCCCCCAACCATTATGCCATCTCCTCATGGAAAGAACACTCCTCCCCTCCTCCCCGCCTAGTCCCTACTGGGGACAAAGGCAAAAAGGTTATAGACCCTTCGATCCCAAAGTCTGTGGGTGCCCCAACTCCGACCGTGGTTGGACTATTTTTGGTCGCACCACATATGCCCGAGTACCCCCTAGAAAACGTGGCTGGGACCCTAGTTGTAATAACCCAAATTTCCTAATGAGGCTTAGGGCCTTGATTATGGGCCAGAATGGAAAATCTTGGAGTTATATGATTATGTGTATCATTATGTGATTATGTGAGTTATATTACAACGTGACTTGATATGCATTTTTAGGTGTATTAAATATGCATGTGAGCTCATTTCAGATTAATTGGGCAAGTTTCATATTTTGGCCCATTTTGGGTATATTTGGCATATATGTGGTATGTGTGTGGTGCTTCATTATTATTTGGTTATGCTTGGATTACGCAGCACAAGAAGATTCTAGGGGGCAAGCTAGTGGGAAAGTCACAACGGGATCCATACTTGACTCGGAGTGAGTCAAGGGGTAATTTGGGTATTTAGCATATTACCGAGATATTGGGTACTGGGAATAAATATTTGATGATAAATTGGGAGTTAGTGAGATCAGGAGGGAATTATGAGAATTTTGATTATTTTACCCCGGGGGGGCGTTTTCGGGATCCCGAGCATTAGGATTTGCTTGAGGTTACTTAAGCTTGAAGTAACTTGTCAGAAACATAAAAAGAACGTTCAGTTTGTTCTCCCTCTCTCTTGTTCCCTTTTTGACACTAATCACATTTTCAAAGGAAACTTGAGTTTTAGGACTCGGATTCAGGCAAGGATCGAGGCATAGCAATTCTAGGGAAGATTGGAAGCTTTTTAGCCAAAGGATTTAGTTGGGAAATGACTTAATCGGAGGTAATCCAAGTTTTAAGTTTTGAGTTTTTGAGCTTTTAAGCTTGAATTGGATTTTATGTGTAGATGAGTTTTTGAGTTGTTTGAGCCTCGGGTTTTGATGGTTTTGGATCATTGAGATGTTTGGGAATTTTGATTTTGGGATTTGGAGATGTTTGGATAGGTTTTTAAATGAAGAAAATGAAGGTTTTTGCCTGGTTTGTGGTTGGGCCGCGACCCTGTTCTAGGGCATCGCGGCCCAGGGTTGATGAAGAGGATGAGGTTGGCTGATGGGCAGGTAAGGCCGCGGTGCAAGGTGCAGGTAGAGAGGTGGTTTGGCTTCTGTCTGGAGGCGGGCTACGGCTCAAGGTTTGGGGGTCGCGGCGCTTAAGGCAGTTTTGCCCATATTTGGTTTTTAGTCATGAGAACTTAACTCTAAGGGCCTGGGATCTATCCTACTACCCAGTTGAGTGGGATTCGACATCCTAAAGGCTTGGGTTGGGTCTGGAAGTATTTATTTACTCATTTTGATGAGGTTTTATATTATGGTTGTGACTAGGTTATCACTAGGGGCTTGGAAACAGGATCGTGCTTGTGGCTCATTTATTGGTAACCTGTGCTTGGACCAAAGGTAAGAAAGCTGCACCCAGTATGTGACATGCATTGTTATTGATGAGGAATGTTGAGTGTTCTACATATGGACATTGATTGCATTGTAAATGCATAGCAGTACATGTGATTAGGGCATGGCATGAATATTGAATATGATATTGATCAGAGCTTGAGTCTTTGTAAATGTGCAAGATCATAATTATGCTAGTGAATGTTGAGTAAGCATGTTGAATGCCTTATTGTAACGACCCAAATTCGCTAATAAGGCTTAAGGGCCTTGATTAGCGTGCCAGGAGGGCACGATGGGATTTATGTGTGATTTTATGAGTTAAATGCATGGTTATGATTTAAAGCATGTTATATGACTAATTGAACATTGAGATGCATGACTACGTGGTTAGTATGCATGTTAGGTGAAATAATTACGCATGTGGACCCCGTTTGCATGATAGGGGTAAATTGGTAATTTTAGCCCGCTGAGGGCATATATGTGATAATTGTATTCTGTGAATTGTACCACGTGAGTGTGGTGTTATTATGGCGATGCACGTGCCGAGACGGTCCTAGAGAGCTAGCTAACTCAAGAGTCGTAACGGGATTTCTATACCCGGCTCGGGAGGAGCCTAGGGGTACCTCGGGAATTTTATGGTTAAGTTGAGATTTAGCGGGTAATGGTTATTGGAGATTTAGTAACCTGGGTAACCATTTGTTACTGCTGAGAGTAACAAGTTTTAGAAAGAAAATGGTAGATGTGAAATAGAAATGAAAGGACTTAAGTGCCCTTGAGGTTTAGTTGGGAAAGGATAGGCAAGGAGGGGCAAAATGGTCATTTGGTTGGGAATTAGATAAATGGCAGCTGGGTTATATGGGGTACACGGTTTGGGGCTTAGTCATTTTGGTCATTGATTGGTTTTGTTAAAAATAAAGAGAAGAAAAACTAAAGAGAAGGAAAGTTACGGCAATGAGAAGAAGAAGAAGAAGAAGAAGAGAAGTGAAGGAGCTGAAATTTGGAGACTTAGGAGATGAATCAAGGGAGCTTAGGATGGGATTCTCTACTTAAGGTAAGGAGTTATGCATATTTAAGTTTGACTATGTTTAGATTTATGAAACTTAAAGCTTGGGGTTAAGTTTTTAAAGTTTGAGTTTGAAGTTGCTGATTTTTGCAATCTAAGGGTGGATTGTTGGATATGTTTGTGTTTTGAGCTTGAATCTAGTGTTTATGGGTTGTTAGATGGTCCATTTGAAGTCTTAAATTGATTTTGGGGTTTGGGTATTGGTTTGGTATGATTTTGGAAGGTTTTAGCTCGGAGATAATGCAGGGGAAAAACCCAGAATTCTGGGTCTGCGAAGGTGTGCCGCGGCACAGGTTTTTCGTGCCGTGGCAAGGGAGCCCCTGACTGATGGGTGCCGTGGTACAAGAAAGTTGTGCCGCGGCACAAGGCCAATTTCAGGTTGACATTTTTGGCAATTTTAGGCCTTTGCTCCGGGAGTTCGGGGGATGTCTCCGGGGTGTTGTTTTAAGGTTTTAGAGGTCCCGAGAGTGCGGGATTGGTCCCGGGAAGTGGTTTTGGGTTGATTAGTTTTGAGGGATGTTTCTTGTGTGTTGTGACTAGGTTGTTGGTGAGGCTCGTGCTAGAGGACCGTGCTCGCGGCTTTAGTGCATCAGGAGGCTCGGAATACAGGTAAGAAAACTATAACACCCGTAGGATAGGGCGTGGGCCCATAGTGTGATTTCCGGGCACTGCCCTATATCGCATGTTGCATGATGAGATGATTGCCGGGCATGGCCCTATATTGCATCACATGTTAGGGTGCAGATTTAAAATAAATTGGCATATGTTTGAATGTTGCTTGATTTATGTTATATATGTTTGTAATGAAATGAACGGCAAGGGCCGAGTGCGGCGTAGGCCGGGTACGGCAGCGGAGCCGGAAGTAACACCTAGCACATGGGATGCTATAGTCAGGGCGGGGCCCGGTGGATACATGAGTTATCCTTACGGTGAGAACCGATACCCCAGGGCTTTGGTAAGGTTTCTGGGGCGGCATGGCCGTGTTTGCTTAGTCTAATGGTTGACTTGTTTATTTGTGGATTATCTGTTATGATAAACTGTATACATTGCATATGTTATGTTCTGCATGAGTTTTCTTGCTGGGCTTCGGCTCACGGGTGCTCTGTGTTGCAGGTAAGGGCAATGACTGAGTCAACCAACCATGAGTACGGAAAGCGTGAAGCGACGCGTACATGTTTGGCCTGCCCGACTGCTTTGGTTGGGGGTTTATTCGAAAATGGCTGTAATAATCTATGATTCTATGATTAATCAACTGTAAACTTATTTCAATATGTAAATAGTTTTCAAACCTTATTTTGGGATCCCAAGTGTTTAATACTAGAATCTTTTTAATGAAACGTCGCATTTTCAAAGATTACAGCCCTAACTTTTAATTAGTCACACTTTTGTTTCAAAACCTCGGTTAGCGAGTTCATTGCACACTGTTTTGTCTTAAAACTCACTTAGTAACGGCTCTAAGGAAGTAGGGCGTTACACTTATATTTGGATATTTGACATATGATATACACCTGGGTGCATTGCTTACTTGTGAGTGGAACTGACTCCATAGTCAGAAACGACAATGGTGTTTGTATTGATCCTAAAGCTGTGACTTATCAGTCAAGTTCAGCGGTGATATGAGCACTGGTTGTATGGAATTGACCTATGAGTCAAGAGTGGCATACACGTAATGAACACAGAGCCAAAATGATTAGATATAATCGACATAAGCATTATCAACATAAGCATGAAATGCTTGACCGATCCCAAGTTCGATGAAATCAAAAGCACTTGTCTAGTCTAAGGGCTAGTTACTTAGAGCCAGAGCCAAAAGGCTGGAGTGGCTGTAATGTCACATGGCTAGGGTGTGGAACCCAAGTTCGTGGCTCCATAGTCACTTATCTGGTTAGGGTGTGGAACCCAAGTTCGTGACTCCATAGTCACTTATCTGAATGGGCTGCAAGCCCCAGCATGATTACCGGAATCATTATTGATATTCACTTAGGATTGACTTGATAGTCATCCATAAAGGAGGGCACGGCCCACAATCATTTACTTGGACTTACTTGCATGCATGAATAGGGTTATTATTGCTAGGCATGCTTATTATGATTCAGTGACATGTTATTACCTGTTCATGAGCATATTGAGTTTTCTTGCTGAGCCTCATCTCATGGGTGCTATGTGGTGCAGGTAAAGGCAAAAGAAAGTTGGACCATCCTTGAGTTGGAGAGCTTAGGTGACGATGTGTACATATGCGGCTACTCGACCACCATGACCAAGGGTTTAAAGAGGAACTAGGATTAAACCCTATTTTTCCGCTTAGGTCGACTGGTTGTAAATATTTTATTGTAATTAACCTTTAAAATATATTTTTGGGATCCCAATGTATACAGTAAAAGTTTTAGTGAAACGTTATGTCTTTAACCAAAAAATTTAACCCTAAACCGTTAATCACATTTAGTTACACAATTATGGCCAAATGGCTCAGTTAGTGAGTTTAGCATTGTTTAAAATTCACAACGTAACGGTCCCTGGGTAGTAGGGCGTTACACTAGTGGCTAACCTATGCTCAAACCTGCTATCCCGGGCAAGCCAATCGTGCAACAACCTCAACGCCAATGTGTGGAGAAATCTGAGGGGGGATAACACCACACTCCTTTTTTATCAGACTATGGAGCTCGGGGTTTCTGTAAGTCTTCATCGTTTGACTCTTACTTTCTTGGTTACTTTCTATATATTTTTTCTAACTATTATAATCTAGTGTTTCAGACCCTTCTTGGTGTCATACGTCTGAGCTCCATTTTTTCCTTGAAAATAGTTGTTGCCAAGGTCTTGTTTCACGACACCCACCAGACTCGAATCTGTGTTGAGGACAACTTGAAGGGTGCCAAGGGAGCCAAGGCCAAAGCCATGAGTCTGCCCATGGAAGCCACGAAAGCCCAAACCCACACTGAAGCATCTCTCCAATAGGTCTAAGGGACCCAAGACAAGGTTGAAGATATCCTCAAAGCCTCCAAGGCCAAACTCGCTTCTTCCGAGGCCAGCGTGAACAACTTAAAGGTTGAGCTCGACACCAGGATGGCTGATTTTGATGTTGCTAGGGCTGAGATCAATTGCTTGAAGGCAGAAATGAGCATTGCCAAGGCCGAGACCGAATTCCTGAAGGAGGAAAAGAGTGTTGCCTTCGAGATCCTCGAGGATGAGAAGAAACGCATGCTCAAGGATTTCAAGGCCAAGAAGGATTGGGCTACTGACCAGGCCATGTATAGAATGTGGTCTCTGAACTCCGAGATAGACACCTCGTTCTTCCTAGATAAGGAAGAGGAGTTCATCTCCAAGTGGAAGGTTCGGTTAGCCAAGGAGGAGGTTACTCTCACCACCTTGGATGGCAGAGGTGAAGAGGAGAGAGGCGAAGAGGCTGAGTCTGCTCCTGCTGGCTAAAAATGAATCGTGTTTTTAAAAGGGTTGCATCCCTTATTATTATTATTTTTTGTAATTAAAGATTTCTTTTTTATGCCCTTTGGGCAAAAACAATTAAAACTCAAGGTGGTAGTTTATATTTTTATGCTTAAATTTCTTGCTCGAATTATTTACGCACGCTATCTAACTTTATCGCTTTTTTCCTTTATTGCATACTTCACATTTCTAGCCTCGAAATATTTCGAATATGCCCATAAAGTGATATTTTTTTATGTTACAAATACTTATCACCCTTGAGTTTGAACTTCCATCTATTCATACATAGGTCATTCGATCGCGCGCTTTTTCGACCTCGTTATTATCAAAATTGAATCTTACTTTTACCTTGTATCTTCGTTATGAAATACTTATTGGCATGTAACCTCGTTAGCCTAGTTATTTCTTGCTTATTTATAGTAACTTTTCCTCATCCTCGAGTATGGTCTCAAGGTTGCGAGGTCGAAACTTATTTCCAAAAAAAATTATGCTCTATCTCGACTTATAAACTTTTGATTCCAACTTGTAATCGCGTCGATTATAGTTTGGTAGTTTGCTCTAGACTTGTTTAATTCATGTTAGGTTAGTGATCCATACACTATTATTATTTACTTCGTGTTTGGTTAATAATCCATACATTATTGAATACACTTTGATTAATTTTATTTCATTTTTATTGACACTACCTTTTCGAGCTTGTGGTATTATTGTATACCCCTTATGCCCCCCCTAATATCCTATGATTGCAATCTTAGGTTATTGAATTTTGAGAGCTTACAAAAAGTATAACAATACAAATACACAAAAATTTTAATAGAAATCAGTGTTTTATTGATAAAAAGCATAAATTAAATACAAGCTGGGATACAAATGAATAAACATCATTCCTACATTACTGATAATAAGGTCAAAGATGTTCACTATTCCAAGCTTGTGGAACCAATTCTCCATTCAGTCTCGCTAGTTCATAAACACCAGGTCGAATGATGGACTCAATTTGGTATGGTCCTTCCCAATTAGGCCCGAGCACGCCTAACGAGGGGTCTCGTGTGGCCAAAAACATGCGTCTGAGCACCAAATCTCCCAATCCAAATTTTCTATCTTGAACCCTCTTGTTGAAGTATCCCTTAGCCCTTTGCTGGTATGCAGTGTTGCTTAGATAGGCTTCGTCTTGTCATTCTTCAATTAGGTCTAGAGTTTCTTTGAGCTGGGATTTGTTTGAGGTTTGGTCGTATGTTTCGCGTCTTATTGTTGGGATTTCTACCTCAATAGGTAACATAGCCTCAAAATCATGAGCCAAGGAGAAGGGGGTATGTCCCATTGAGGTCTGAGTTGTCATTCTGTATGCCCATAGGACTTGTGGTAGTTCCTCTGGCCATTTTCCTTTAGCCTCTTTGAGCCTTTTCATAATAGAACTCTTCAGATTTTTATTTACTACTTTGACCTGGCTATTTTCCTATGGATGGGCCACAGAGGAAAAACTTTTGAGTATCCCATTCTTTTCATACAACTATGTGAACAGCTCGTTGTCGAACTGGGTCCCGTTGTTTGATAATATTTTCCTTGGTACCCCGTATCTACAAACTATATTTTTCACCACGAAATCCAAGACTTTCTTCGAGGTGATAGTAGCTAGAGGTTCGGCCTCGGTCCACAGTATGAAGTAATCAATAGCAACTACGGCATATTTCACTCGCCCTTTTCCTGTTGGTAAGGATCATATAAGGTCGATTCCCCATACTTCAAATGGCCATGGGGAGCTTGGTAGGTGGACCTCGCGGGATTGAAGGGAACCGTTGACACTTGTCAGAGCGCTTGACTGATTCGAACAATTATGCTTTGATTGTAAGCCAGAAGTATCCTTGCCTAATCACCTTTTCTGACAGACTATGCCTCCCAGTGTGGTCTCCGCAAAATCCTTCATGGATTTCTTATATTTTTCTGGCTTCGGGCGGAGTTACACATCTTAGTAATGGCATATAGTACCCTCTATTGTACAACTTCCCTTCTAAAATGGTGTGTCTTGGTATCTTGTACATAAGTTTCTTAGCCTCGTTCCAGTCTGCTGGGAGCCTCCCGGTTTCAAGGTAGTCAATTATGGGGGTGATCCAGGTAGGTTGCGAGTCAATCATGTTAACATCTTCTTCTTCAGGGTTGACTATACTGGGATCGGTAGGAATTTGAATGGCACCACATTTAGTGCATCAAATTCTTTGGTTGTTACGAGCCTAGCTAGAGCGTCCACATTTGAGTTTTGCTCCCATGGAACTTGTTCGATGGCATATAACTCAAATTGCCCGAACGCCACCTTAATTTTTTCCAAATAAGCTACCATTTTAATGCCACGAGCCTGATATTCTCCTAAAACCTGGTTAACGACTAATTGGGAATCACTATAGCAGTGAATGGCCTTCGCTTTGAGCTGAAAATCTATCCAAAGTCCTGCTAATAGTGATTCGTATTCAGCCTCGTTATTTAATGCCTCAAAGCCAGACCGTAAGGCGGAATGAAAATGATTTCCCATCAGAGTGATCAAAAAGATTCCTGCTCCCGACCCATTCCATTTGAAGATCCATCGACGTAAAGCCTCCACAACTCTCGAGCTGGGGTTATGACTTCCTCGTTGGCGATTCCCGTATATTCAACTATGAAATCTGCTAAGGCCTGCCCTTTGATCGTTATTCTCAGATGATAGGTTTAACGCCCTGGATAGCCAAGATCGTTACACTGTGTGTATAAAGTGCTAGACTCGCTAATCAAGTCATTTAATTTAAAACGTGTTACTGAAACTATAAAAGTACTAAGGTTAAAATGTTTTGGTCTCAAAAGTCACATTTTTCATAAAGAAACATTTCCTGTTTACACGGGATCCCAAAACTGTTAAGATTGAACCGTTTACAAAAGATTCAAGAACTAAATACAATATCAAGCCAAATTAAGGCAAAACAGACAGTTAGGCAATCCCTGTTCTGATCCACTCCTCGACCATGGCGATCGAACAGATGGCAATGTACATTCAACCCCGCAGCTCTCCATCTCAGGATTGGTCCAACTTGCCTTTGCCTTTACCTACACCACGTAGCACCCGTGAGCCAAGGCCCAGCAAAAAAACACAACAACAGAGCATAAGCAATCAACAGACAAATCAATATCTCATGTTGCATCACATATTCTTAATCACATCAACACTCAAAATAGTCAAGTATTCAGCACACTAAACATATCAATTCATATCATACACCAAATCACATATGATAATTAGGGTTAGCGCCCTCAGCCTGCACCCTCTGTTATTCCACTGACTCCGGCCCGCTTAAACCGAGCTCAGTGAATATTAAGCTGTCCTCGGCTACTAGTGGCCAAGTCGTGCCCTGTGAGCAAATATTGTGTACGGCACCCTTAGGCCGCAATCACTTGTCCCATGGCATAATACCATCATTGACATAATACAAATATCAGGAGCACTTAGTCCCATCACAAACATATAACCGGGTGCAGTTTTCTTACCTTTCGATTCGCTAGCTTTGATCACTTAACTCCTTGAGCACGATCCCTCTCGAGCCCTAGCGCTCACCTAAACACAATCATAGGTTAAAGTCATCACCAAACCTCAAGTCCAAAACCTAGCCTCGGGACCAATCCCAAGCCCCCGGGAAGTCCTAGTTCCACCAAACAAGGTGGTGGAATCAAACCTCAAACCCTTGGTCAAAAACCCTTGTAAATAACCCTAAAATCCCTTTCTGAAGACAGGGTAGCGCTACAGCACTCATTGGAGGGTGCTACAATGCTACAAATAGAACCAAAATACCCTCAGCATGCATGGCCTAGCGCTACAGCGCCCAAAGGCTAGCGCTGTAGCGCTAGTCACAGACAGACAATACCTCAATTTTCCCTCCTGCAATTTCCTCGAGCCAAACTCAACCAAAACTTCTCCAAACCTTCACCAAACTCAAAAACAAGCTTATTAACACACTCCACTCATCCCAAACACCCCAAATACTCAAAACCCAATCACATGCATCCCTAATCTCAAAATTCACCATTGTTGCTCATAGACTTCAGAAACTCAGCAAAGACAATCAAACCTTCAAAGTTCAAAGCTTAGAATTTCATACCTTTAATGGGAATTCGATTTCAAGACAACCTCTACACCTCCTTGGCTTGCTCTTCCTCGACCTTTGGCCTAAATTCCCTAAAGTTCCCATCGACACAGCATAGATATCTCAGCTAAAAACCAAAACCAGAACTAAAGAAACTTACAGAATTTTACCTCAAGTGATGGCCTATCCTTGCTAAACCCTTGCCAAATCCTCAAGATTAGCTCAGACACCTTATGGCTTAGTTGACCTAGCTCTCCTCTGAATTTTGCTCCAAGAAAACCCAAGAAAAATGGTGAGAGAACCACAAAATGACCCTAGAGAAAACAGCTCTGTTTTCCTCCCTTTTCTTTCTCCTTCTTTTCCTTCTTTTCTTTTCAGACTTCTATTACATTCTACCACTTCCACTAACATAAAGCCTCAGTAATATCTATCTTTAAAAAGCCAATTGACCAAAATGCCCTCCCTATTGATTCTAAACCCTTTAGTCCACTTAGGGGCATTTTAGTCATTTCACTCCAATTCCCGCTAACTTCTCGAGTGTCCCTAATATTTATCGCTTAATTCCCGATACCTAGCTAATCACCAATTATATTCCTCGATGTCAAAATAGACTCCCATATACTCACTAAATTCCCATTTATACCCCCAGGCTCACCCCGAGCCGGGTATAAATCCCCGCCTTGACTTTTTCGCTAATCTGCTCACTAGGATCGTCTCAAGTCACAGATCACAGATATATCCACATAATAATGTGGTTTCAACAGTTATCACATATATATACACAGTTATGCCCAAAATTATGATTATGCCCTTCTAACCTAATCAGGGCCTACATGCATACTAATACACATAGTCATGCATCTCAAATAATCAAATAGTCATATAACATGCTTTAAATCATAATCATGCATTTTACTCATTTAAGTCACACATAATTCCCATTATGCCCTCCAGGCACACTAATCAAGGCCCTTAAGCCTTATTAGCGAATTTGGGTCGTTACAATAGGTGATCTGTAACTGCCCAAGTTCGACAGCCCATTTTAACAATCTCCCGAAGGCCTCAAGCTTTGATAATACTTGTCTTAATGGTTGATCAGTCAATACGTCCACGGGATGTGCTTAGAAGTAAGGTCAGAGCTTTCGTGTAATGACCCAACTAATTCTAAGACTTTGGACCATTAAAACTACTTATACATAGATACTACTTTTGAGAAAACATACATAAGAAATATTCACAACTTTATTGAAAACCTCAATGTAATTATTGAAATACATAAATGAAGGGTATGGGATCCCATTGTTTGAAAATAAAACATAACTTTAAACTTTAAATGAAATTGTTTACAAACTAAGTGCGGAAAATACATAGAAACATAATAAAAAGACTGAAATAACGTCGTCCTCAAATCGTTCACGCAGTCCATCGAATCCATTCTTCCTCAATACACAGGCCAAGCTACCACGAATCCTTCCGCCTCCATATCTATTTTCCTGCATACATAGAAATAAAGTATTGAGCCTAATGCCCAGCAAGGAAAATCTACTAATAACATAAAAACATATACATAAACTATATCATAAACATATACTATAAAAATATGTCATATACTACAATGGTCATTATACTACTTGGGGCTTGTTAACTAAACATGTCATATGCCCAATAGATTGGTGGGGCTTGCTAGCCAAGCAAGTCATATGCCCATAATATACTGGGGCTTGTTAGCTATACAAGTCATATGCCCAAGGTCTACTATACATAATGTAAACATAACATAACATAACACATATATAAACATATATAATTCTATCCTATTTTCCTTACCCAAACTGGGATTTATGAGAACAAGGACGGGATTTGGAACACTCCTAAAACCAACAATAAGAATGTGAGTATTTCTAAAGAAAGAGATGATCAAGAAATGAACTAAACCACCAAGATAAAACTTACCAAAAAGAAACCTTAAGTTCAAAGAACTTAAATACCTAACTAAGAATTGAAAACCATGAGTTAGGATCTTAATGAAAACTAAAGAATTAAACTGAAATGAACCTAAGATTATGAATACATTTTAATGTACTAGAACCGAACTATACCTTGATATAGAAAAACACACTATTTATCTTACTTCCCAAGTGTTTGTAAAGCTTAAGATGATAAAGCTTATACCCCAACCCAAGTGTTTATCACTCTATAGCAACCCTAGTAGCTTGAAGGCTCTGAACACAGCTTGAAGAATGAGAGAAATAGCTGGGTACTAGGTCCTATTTATAGAGTTCAAGGATTGAACTACCTCTTTCTAGCTTGAATAAAAGTAATGAATATTAATTGAAAAATATTTGAATATTCGTTCAATAGAGGCTTAAGACTCGGTCTAAACGTTCAGAGGCTTGTTAACAGGTTAAGGAATAAATTAAGCTCGGTTTCAAAATCGTTTAAAAACATAACCCTAGGGGCGATATATCACCTGGGCTTATGCCCCGAGTGCTCGTCGATTCGTTTGTGCGAAGTTCACGTGTTTTTCGTATTCCCCGTGTGGCGATACATCGGCTCCTAGGCTGCGATATATCGACATACGTGAATATATTAAACACTTAATTGCACATTTTCAGCATAATTAAATTGATTAATCAGGTTTGACTGAGTAATACAAGATTCCAACAAGTTCTGGAAGGATCTAGAGCTTCTAGAAACCTATATGTTTTGAATTAAATGCTTGAATCCTCAAATAAACAAGGTTGTGACAAATGTCATGCTCTTAATGGTCTTGGAAGATTCTAGAGATTTCTTGAACTTTCTTTCTATTTAAACTATAATTAAATCCTTAAATAAACCTGCACACGACAAGTGTCATGTTCTTATTAATCCTATCTAAACATTATAGAATAATTAATGGCATTTTTATAATCAGCTATATAAATCAAAGCTTATGTTATAATTAATATTATTAAACTATAGGTTAAACTTATAAAATCTATAAGTGTTGCTACGAGTGTTCAAGTAAGTCCCCGCTTGAACCAAAATCCACAGTAATAAACATACTATAACTACTACTAGCTATTACTACTACTACTACTATCTAGCTAAGTAAATATTCTGGGACTCTAAAATTCTCCCCTACTACAAAGAATTTCGTCCCCAAAATTTACTTACCAATAAAATTCGAATACCGAGCTTGCATGTCTTCTTCCAACTCCTACGTTGCCTCCCGTTCAGAACTATTACTCCATAGGACTTTGACTATAAGAATACTTTTGGACTGTAACTGCTTCATCCCTCTATCTAGGATGCTAACCGGTCGTTCTTCGTAACTCAAGTCTTTCTGGAGCGTTGTCGTATCATACTTGAGGACGTGAGATGGGTCTGACACATATCTACGCAGCATCGAGATGTGGAACACATTGTGGCTATCTGCTAGAGCTGGCGGTAGGGCTAATCTATATGCAACTGCTCCCACTTTGTCCATTATCTCAAAAGGACCTATAAATCAGGGACTAAGCTTGCCTTTCTTCCCAAACCGCTTCACACCTTTCATAGGAGATACCTTTAGGAAGACTTGATCTCTGACTTTGAATTCCACATCTCGTCGCTCGGCATCCACATAACTTTTCTGACGGCTTTGAGCAGCGAGCATACGCTTTCTAATCAGCGCTACTGCTTCCTGAGATTTTCTAACAGCTTCGGGACCAAGAAGCTACCTTTCTCCTACCTCGTCCTAGTGTAATGGCGATCGACACCTTCTTCCATAAAGTAACTCATAAGGCACCATCCTGATCCTTGACTGTTAGCTATTGTTGTAGGAGAATTCTATCAGCGGTAAGTACTTATTCCATGATTCTCCAAAATCAAGTACAGAATCGCACAATATATCTTCTAAAATCTATATGGTACACTCGGATTGACCGTCGGTCTGAGGATGAAATGATGTACTAAGACTTAACTTAGTACCCATGGCTTGCTGTAAGCTTCCCCAAAATCTCGATGTAAACACCGATCCTCTATCGGATACTATTGTTTTAGGGATTCCATGCAATCGTACTATTTCTTGGACATAAATGTCTGCATATTGATCTGCTGTGTATGAATTCTTAACAGGTAGGAAATGAGCTGACTTGGTTAGTCTATCTATTACTACCCAAGCTAAATCATGCTGCTTACTTGTTCGTGGCAAACCCATCACGAAATCCATGGCTATATCGTCCCATTTCCATTCTGGTATGCTAAGTGGTTGCAATAAACCTGCAGGCCGCTGATGTTCTGCTTTCACTTGCTGGCATACTAAACACTTAGACACAAATTCTGCTATATCCTTCTTCATTCCTGGCCACCAATATATTGCCTTAATGTCGTGAGTCATCTTGGTCGACCCTGGGTGAACTAAGTATGGGGTACTGTGTGCTTCTTCTAAAATCGTCATCTTAATCCTTTGATCATTTGGCACGCATACCCGATCCTTATATCTCAATAACCCTTGACCTGATATTGAGAAATATGTGGCCTTCCCTTCTCTAACTGCATCCATATGTGCTACTAATGTGTCATCATGCCCTTGCCCGATCTGTATATCTTCTATCAGACTTGACTGGATAGATAAGTTAGCTAGCTTACTGATGACTACTTCTATTCCGGAACTGATCAGCTCCTGCTGTAGCGGTTTTTTATTCTGGCTAGTGCTGCTAGACTTCCATAACTCTTCCTACTTAGCGTATCAGCAACTACGTTTGCCTTTCCCAGGTGGTATAGGATTCTGCAGTCATAATCCTTCACTAGTTCTAACCACCTTGAATTTGGCATAGAGTTGATGCTCCTTTAGTTGTAACAAGGTCATCCTTAAATGTTCCTCATGCTCGACTTCATCGTTTGAGTACACTAAGATATCATCGATAAACACTATGACGAATTTATCCAAGTAGTCCTTAAAGACCCTATTCATTAAATCTATAAATGCGGCTTGAACGTTGGTAAGACCAAAAGACATAACTAAAAACTTGTAATGCCCAAAACGAGTTCTAAAGGCTGTCTTAGGAATATCCTCTCCCCGTACCTTGAGTTTATGGTACCCGGACCGTAAATCAATCTTTGAAAACACAGTCGCACCTCGGAGTTGATCAAACAAGTCATCAATCCGGGGCAGCGGGTGCTTATTCTTAATCGTTACCTTATTCAGCTCGCAGTAATCTATGCACATCCGTCCTTTTTCATCACAAATAGAACCAGTGCTCCCCATGGCGAATGGCTTGGTCTAATGAAACCCAAGTCTAGGAGTTCTTGTAGCTGCATCTTTAACTCCTTGAGTTCGGTAGGTGCCATTCGGTATGGTGCCTTGGAGAAAGGCTCGGTGCCTGGTACTAATTCGATTGTGAAGTCAATTTCCCGAGTTGGCAACAATCCTGGCAAGTCTCCAGGAAATACTTTTGGGAATTCATTCACAATGCATACGTCTCCAACCTTAAGTGTTGTTTCCTTTACCACATCTTTGACACTGGTGAAGTATGCTTGACATCCTTTTTCTATCATTCTATGGGCTGTGAGAGATGATATAAGCAGTGTGCATAGTCCTGAAACTTGTCCCAAAAAGCACAGTCTCTGGCCGTCAGGAGTCTCGAACGTCACTTTCTTGTGTTTATAGTCGATGGTTGCGCCATGCCTTGCTAGCCAGTCCATGCCTAGTATCACGTTGAAGTCTTTGATCTCCAGTTCTATCAGGTCTCCTTCTAATTCTACATCCTCAATCTTGATTGGTACGCCTTGTACTATCCGTGATGATAGAACTACTTTGCCCAAAGGCAACTCAGTTACAATCCTAGTTCTAAATCTTTCACAAGGTTTGTCTAGTTTTTCTATCATTCCTAACGAGATATACGAATGAGTGGCTCCCGAATCAAATAATACATAACATACATTATTAAGGATAGAAACCTGACCTGTGACCACTTTATTGCTAGCATCGGCTTCTCCTTGGGTTAAGGCAAATACCCTGGCAGGAGCCATCTTGTCTTCCTTTTTCCCTTCTGGCTTAAGCTGGGGACATTCTCTCTTCCGGTGTCCTTCCTGGCCACAATTGAAGCATCCCTTGGTGTTCGCACGGCATTCACCAGGATGTTTCTTTTGGCACTTCACACATTGAGGGTATTCTACATAACTCGACCTATTACTTCCATTATTCATCTGTGCCCTTTTATTGCTATCGTACTGCTTATTGTCAGGATGCCTTCTTTTCTGACCTTTATTGTTGTTGGACGGATTGTTGTTGTTGTTGTGGTTGTTCTGACCATTCTAAGGTTGACATGGTTGTTTAGGCTCAGGCTTACTAGCCTCCTCTTTACTAACATTTGCCTGAAGCCTTTCTACTTCTATTGTCGTTTCTAGAACATCGGCATAGGTAGTATTTCCCGGGTTTGCTAGCTTAACCCCTAGCTCAATCTTTGGTCGAAGTCCTCTAACGAACTTGGTCACTCTCAGAAAGTCAATTGGAACCATTTTCGATGCAAACTTTGCTAATCGATCGAACTGCCGAGCATATTCTACCACTGATAAACTCCCTTACTTCACACCAGCGAACTCCTCAACTCTTGAAGCAATGACTATAGAATTGTAGTACTTTTCATGGAATAGCTCCACAAATCTGGTCCAAGTCATTGTGGCGACATCGTGAGTCTGCTAAACTAAGTCCCACCATATTCTAGCATCTTTCTTGAGCAGATATGAAACATAGGATATGCGGTCCGCATTGCCGAGATTCATATGCGTTAGGATCGGCTCCACATTTCTGAGCCATTCTTCCGCCTCAGAGGGGTCTGTTGTCCCTTCAAAGTTCGGAGAGTGTTGCTTATGAAATCAGTCATAAACTAGCTCCATGTGTTGAGCTGGGTATGGCGCATAGTTTTCCATTGGCCATCCCCCATATGGACCAACTTGATGGAGTGCAGGGGCCATTTGCTGAGGCTGTGGTCGCGGCGGAGGAAGAGGCTGAGTCTGAGGCTGAGCTTGTTGTAGAAGTTGCTGCAGTAATTCCTCAACTTGTTGTCGCAGTCTGGCAATTTCTACAATGTTGTCAACCGGCGGTGGTAGCGCATTTCGGTTGGCAGTAGCACGCATTCCCCTTCTGCAAACCGAAGGGGCTTCATTGCTCTCAGGAGCGGCGTTGGAGGCATTAGCATTGGTGCGAGCAGAACTTCTAAGCGACATCTTAGCAGAGTTCTAACAGTTAAGAAAAACATGTTAGAACTTCACTCTAATAGGCTCTAAGGCAAAAACTTAATCTAAACAAACATAACTCGGACCTATTAATTATGATTTCTTGTGAAGATTATATAAGCATTCTTTATCATTAGAGTGGGTTTCTATACTTAGAAAAATAAGCCATCTTTATTATTTTCTAAGTCTGTTTCTAAGCATCCTATATGACTTAATTCTCAGGCTCGAAACTCGTCGTTGTTCCAAAGTTAACCATATTGAGGGAGGGCTGGGTCCCACTACTATGGCCCCCTAACTCTCAATATGGAACCCGGTCCATTGATTTGTATCCACCCTCACCGAACTTAGTCATTATTTATTAAATTTATTATTTATTATGATTGCAAAAGAAAATCAAACCCATACATGTCATCAAAATAACAATGATATTTATTTGGAAAAAAAAATTCACTATGTACAATCATAAAAGAAAACAAATAATAAATAAAATAAATAAAGAAACTAATTGTAATGCCCTGGATAGTCAAGAGCGTTACACTATGTGTTTATAAAGGTGCAAGACTTGCTAATCAAGTCATTTAGTTAGAAACGTGTTACTGAGACTATAGTTGAACTAGGGTTAAAAGTTTTTGGTCACAAAAGTTACATTGCACATATTCAAACATACTCTTACATGGGATCCCAAAAGTAATAACATTTAGAAATACAGTTTACAAAATTTCAGGTCAAAAGTACAGCTACTAGCCATTCTAAGGGCAAAACAAACATTTAGGCTTTCCCGTCCTCTACCACTTCTCAGCCGTGGCAACCGATCAGCCGACCATGTACATTCAGCCCCAAAGCTCTCCAACTCAAGGCTGGTCCACTTTGCTCTTGCCTTTACCTGCACCACATTGCACCCGTGAGCCAAGGCCCAACAAGAAAACACAATAACATAGCATAATCATCAATCAACACTTAGATAATTAATACAGTGCAATCATACACTCAACAGTCCAAGACATTCATATAATCAGGCATTCAACATATCAAACTTATTGATTATCTTTATCAACTAATTCACATATAACATTCAGGGTCGACGCCCTTAGGTCGCACCCCCTATTTATCCCACTGACTCCGGCCCGATTAAACCGAGCTCAGTGAATATCAAGTCGTCCTCAGCTACCAGTGGCCGAGCCGCGCCCTGTGCGCAAATATTGATTACAACACTCTTAGGCCCTTTATCACATGTCCCATGGCATAATACCACCTATGACATTATGCAGATATAGGGAACTCTTAGTCGTAATACAATCACATAATCGGGTGCAGTTTTCTTACCTTTGAATTCCAATAGCTTTGATCAATGATGACAACCCTCAAGCATGATCCCTTCCGAGCCCTAGCGTACACCTAGTCACGATCATAAATTAGAACCATTACCAAACTTCAATCCCAAAACCTAACCTCGGGACCAATCCCGAGCCCTCGGGAAGCCCTAATTCCACCAAACGGGGTGGTGGAATGAAACCCCGAGCCCCTGGGCAAAATCCCTAAGAAATAACCCAAAAACCCCCTTATGGAAACAGGGTAACACTACAGCGCCATAAAGAGGGAGCTATAGCGCTACAAACAGAGCCAAAAACCCTCTGACCACAAGGCCTAGCGCTGTAGCGCCCAAAGGCTAGCGCTATAGCGCTAGTCACAGCCAGATAGCACCCTGATTTTCCCCCTTCGAACTTCCTCAAGCCAAAACTCTCCAAAACCCCTCCAAACCTCAACCAAACACCAAAGCAATCCTACCATCATTTATAACTCACCCCACACAACCCAACAACACAATTCTCAACTACATGCACCATCAATCAAAGAAAAGCATGGTTGAACTCAAAAACTGAAGAATCCAACCAGAAAACTAGAACAGCCTAGAAACTCAAATGTTCAAACTCATAATTTCTTACCTCAAGTGGGGAATTCGACCCTAGGTTATCCTCCACACCTCCTTAGCTTTCACTCCTCAAAGACTCAGCCTTAACTCCCTAGACTCCCCACCAAAACTCAGCTCAGAAATCCATATCAACACCAAAAACAAAAACTGAGAAAAACACTTTGAAAACTTACCTTAATTGGATAAGTAACCTCTGCTAATCCTCAAACTAAGTCAAGGTCCCTAACTCCAAGCTCTCCCTGAGTTACAGCTCCAAAAAAATCTCAAGAGATGAAGAAGAATAGCCAACCGAGTGGGAGAAAAGGGTTAGCCTAAGAGTTCTGTTTTTCCTTCCTTCTCACCTTCTTCTTTTCTTTTCCTTTTCAGCTTCCCTTGGTTTCTAAACTTTCCACTAAGTGTATAAAGGCAGAGTAATGCTTATCCCTAATTTTTAAACAAAATGACCTATTTTCCATCCCATAATTCCTAAGCCTTTAAATCAACCTAGGGGCATTTTGGTCATTTGCTCCCAATTCCTGCTAATACCTCGAATGTCTTTAATATTTACCACTTGCTTCCCGACACCTAACTAATCACCAATTATATTCCTCAATATCAAATAGACTCCAATATATTTCCTAAATTCCAAAAAATATCCCCAGGCTCGCCCCGAGCCGAGTATAAATTCCCACCGGGGCTTTTCTGCTAAACCGCTCACTAGGATCGCCTTGAGTCACAAGCTACAAATATATCCACATAATAATGTGGTCTCAACAATTAACACAAATATTTACATTTATGTCCTCAATGGGCCAAAATTATGAATATGCCCTTCTAACCTAATCAGGGCCTAAATGCATACTAGTACGCGTAGTCATGAATCACATATATCCAAATAATCATATAAGCACGCTTTTAATCATTTAAATCACATATAATCCAGTTATGCCCTCCCGGCACACTAATCTAGGCCCGTAAGCCTTTCTAGTAAATTTGGGTCGTTACACTAATCTATTCTAAAATTAAGATCTTCAACATCTAATCCTTCATCTAACATATCATCATCTATTTCTTCATAGTCATCATTGTCTTGAGCCTCAAAATTCCCTCAAGGAAGATTCATAAAAACTCTATGTTTTTGCTCATTTGTGAATTGGAACTCCATCTTAGAGGTGAACCTAAGGTGAACCTAAGTATGAGAAAGTAATATCTCATAGCTACCAGTAATTCATCTTCATCATCTATCATCTCCCATATGTCTTCTAAGGCTGCAATTACAGTAGGATAATATTTAAAAAGTCTAATCACTAAAACATATTGCTCCATAGCTCTCATCATGATTTTCTTAGTTTCTTGGAGGTGACCTATCTCCCTGTGGAATAAGAGTAGTCTCTGAGTGATTCTTTCTAGTACTCCTACGATGTTTCTTGGTTCTCTAATTCTTTTCAAGGCCTTAATGGCTCAGATATCCTCATAAGTTAATGCTCCATTCATTCTTAACTGAAAACATAAGGCTAAAATGTTAGCTATACATATAAGCATAATAACTATATCATAAACACTTACTTAGCGGTTAGATTCGGAGCTTGAGCGTGTGTATCAAGGAGAACTTCATGCGGATGAACCGTTTCTCTGATACCAACTATAATGACCCAACTAATTCGAAGACTTTGGACCATTAAAACTACTTAAACATAGATACTACTTTTGAGAAAACATACATAAGAAATATTCACAACTTTATTAAAAACCTCAATGTAACTATTGAAATACATAAATGAATGGTATAGGATCCCATTGTTTGAAAATAAAACATAACTTTAAACTTTAAATGAAATTGTTTACAAACTAAGTGCGAAAAATACATAGAAACATAATAAAAAGACTGAAATAACGTCGTCCTCAAATCGTTCACGCAGTCCATCGAATTCATTCTTCCTCAATACACAGGCCAAGCTACCACGAATCCTTCCGCCTCCATATTTATTATCCTGCATTCATAAAAATAAGGGAATGAGCCTAATGCCCAGCAAGGAAAATCTACTAATAACATAAAACATATACATAAACTATATCATAAACATATGTCATATACTAAAATGGCCATTATACTACTTGGGGCTTCTTAACTAAACAAGTCATATGCCCAATAGATTGGTGGGGCTTGCTAGCCAAGCAAGTCATATGCCCATAATTTACTGGGGCTTGTTAGCTATACAAGTCATATGCCCAAGGTCTACTATACATAATGTAAACATAACATAACATATCATATAAACATATATAATTCTATCCTATTTTCCTTACCCAAACTGGGATTTATGAGAACAAGGACGGGATTTGGAACACTCCTAAATCCAACAATAAGAATGTGAGTATTTATAAAGAAAGAGATGATCAAGAAATGAACTAAACCACCAAGATAAAACTTACCAAAAAGAAACCTTAAGTTCAAAGAACTTAAATACCTAACCAAGAATTGAAAACCATGAGTTAGGATCTTAATGAAAACTAAAGTATTAAACTAAAATGAACTTAAGATTTGGAATACCTTTGAATGTACTAGAACCGAACTATACCTTGATATAGAAAAACACACTATTTATCTTACTTCCCAAGTATTAATAAAGCTTAAGATGATAAAGCTTATACCCCAACCCAAGTGTTTATCACCCTATAGTAACCCTAGCAGCAGGAAGGCTCTGAACACAGCTTGAAGAATGAGAGAAATAGCTAGGTACTAGGTCCTATTTATAGATTTCATGGAGTGAACTACTTCCTTTTAGCTTGAATAAAAATAATGAATATTAATTGAAAAATATTTGAATATTCGTTCAATAGAGGCTTAAGACTCGGTCAAAACGTTCAGAGGCTTGTCAAGAGGTTAAGGAATGAATTGAGCTCGATTTCAAAATCGTTTGAAAACATAACCCTAGGGGTGATATATCGCCCATTATAGGCGATATATCGCCTGGGATTATGCCCTGAGTGCTCATCGATTCGTTTTTGCGAAGTTCACGTATTTTTCGTATTCCCCGTGTGGCGATACATCAGCTCCTAGGCTGTAATATATCGGCATATGTGAATATATTAAACACGTAATTGCACATTTTCAGCATAATTAAATTTATTAATCAGGTTTGACTGAGTAATACGAGATTCCAGCAAGTTATGGAAAGGTCTAGAGCTTCTAGAAACCTCTATGTTTTGAATTAAATGCTTAAATCCTCAAATAAACAAGGTTGTGATAAATGTCATGCTCTTATTAATCCTATCTAAACATTATAGTATAATAAATGACATTTTTATAATCAGCTATATAAATCAAACCTTATGTTATAATCAATATTCTTAAACTATAGGTTAAACTTATAAAATCTATAAGTGTTGCTACGAGTGTTCAACTAAGTCCCGGCTTGAACCAAAATTCCACAGTAATAAACATACTATAACTACTACTAGCAATTACTACTACTACTACTATCTAGCTAAGTAAACATTCTGGGACTCTACATTTCGAGAGAAATGTATCAAGCACAAGGCCAGCTTCTCCATTAGTGGATTTCTCGACTCTGCCCCCAGTAACCTTTTACTAACATAGCAAACGGGTTTTTGTACTTTCTTATCCTCCCGAACAAGTATTGTGTTGATTTCATGTTCGGTTGTGGTGAGGTATAAGTACAATACTTCCCCTGTGATTAGTTTGGATAAGATCGGTGGTTCGGGGAGGTGCTTCTTAAGGGCTTGAAAAGCGAGCTCACAATCTCCTGACCATTCAAAATTCTTGCCCCCTCTCAAAATATTAAAAAATGGAAGGCATTCCGTCTGTAGATTTCGAGATGAACCTACTAGGCCGACATTCGTCCAGTTAAGCTCTGGACATCTTTACGTTTTTTAGGTGAGGGCATATCAATTAATGCCTTAATCTTATCCGGGTTTGCCTCTATTCCCTGAGCGTTTACTATGAATCCGAGAAACTTTCCAGAGGATACTCCAAACGAGCATTTTTGTGGGTTAAGTCTCAAGTTATACTTTCGGAGTATAGCAAAGCATTCCGCGAGATCGTCAACATGGTTGCAATTATGTTTGGACTTAACTAGCATGTCATCCACATAAACCTCCATATTGTTCCCTATTTTTTCGGCAAACATCATATTCACCAATCTCTGATATGTGGCATCGGCGTTCTTGAGCTCGAACAACATCACGTTATAGCAATACAAACCCTTATCGATCATAAAACTAGTATGTTCTTGGTCAAGCACTTGCATGGCTATCTGGTTATTTCCAGAATATGCATCCATGAACGACATGATTCTATGCCCTGTGGTAGCATCTACGAGCTGATCAATTCGAGGTAAGGGAAAGTAATCCTTTGGGCATGCTTTGTTGAGGTCTGAATAATCAATGCAAGTTCGCCACTTGCCATTAGGCTTCAGAACTAACACTGGATTGGCTATCCAATCGAGATAGAAAGCATCTCCAATAAACCGATTTGCCTTCAACCTTTCAACCTCTTCTTTAAGAGCTTTCTTCCTTTCATCGTCCAGGAGCCTTCTTTTTTGTTGCTTTGAAGGGAATCTTTTGTCTATAGTGAGTGCATGGCTTATAATGTTTGGGCTGATCCTAACCATGTCCGAGTGTGACCATGCAAACACATCTTGATTTTCCCTCAGGAAGCGAATTAATTGCTATCTCGCATCCTTGGGGAGGTTTTTCCCTATTTTTATCACCCTAGTGGTATATTTTTCATCAAGCTCTACATCCTCGAGCTCCTCGATTTTTCCGAGATCAACCCAGTCCTCTTCTATGCTGGGGTCAAATTATCCTTCAACTTCAAAGACTACTCACTCATTTCTCTAATTACAATAAGTGTTTGTGCACTCATTTGGCCCTTCCTTCTCATGGAGATGCTATAGCATTCTCGAGTGGCTAGCTGGTCTACCTTCAATGTCCCTATGCCACTAGGTGTTGGGAACTTGATGGCCAAGTGCCTCACATAGGACACTGCCCCTAGCCCGATTAGGACTGGTTTCCCGAGTAGTACATTGTAGGACGACGGGGTGTCCACCATCATGAACTCCATAATCTTGGTTACTAAGACTGGATAGTCTCCCAAGGTTAACAGGAGCTCAATGGAACCCATGCTGGCTATTCCTTCTCCTGAAAATCCGTACAACGTCATCGCACAGGCTTTCAAGTCTCGAATTGAGAGTCCTATCTTTTCCACAGTGGGTGACCTTATAATGGATGTTAACCGAGCTCCCATTGTCTATCAGGACCTAGCGCACCCTTTTATTGGAGAGTTGGAATATGATGACCAAAGGGTCATTGTGGGGAAACTGGACGTGCGGGGCATCTTCTTCTGTGAAAGTAATGGGTTGAGTTTTACCCTTTGTTGTTTTGGAGCTCATGGTTCAGGTTCGTAAGGAGATCTGTCTCCCGTCTTGAGCTTGTTGACATGCCTTTTCTGGGAATTTCTACCCAACCCAGCGATATGTGGTCATCTGGAAATGGTTACCACTTCCTCCCCATCTACCGGGGGAGGTCGGTCATCGTACCTTGCGCGTGGGGTCGTATTGTGTTGGGCAGGCTGCGTAGAACTTTCCCTCTGTCCAGCTGATGCTTGGGACAGATTCATGTTTCTTACATACTGCCCAAAATATCCTCTCAAGATCAAACCTTCGATCTCATCCTGCAGTTGTCTAAATTCATCGGTGGTATGACCAATGTCCCTATGCAATCTGCAGAATTTATCGGTATCACTCTTCGAGTTTTGATTTCTCATCAGGTCAGGTCATCTAAACAGGACTTGGTTCTCGTTTGCGATAAAAATGTTCTCTCAAGTATCAATAAGCTCAGTATAAACTGTGTAAATTGTGAAGTATTTATCTCCCTTTTTATTTTTTCCCCCATCCGCCTCTGAGTTATTCTCTTCATTTTTCTTCCTTTTTGAAGGGTTGTCTCATGAGGGTCGCGACATTGAGGGTGTAGCTGAGGTCGAGGCTGAGTTGACGTATGTCATTGTAGTTATAATCAACTGAGGGGTTAGTTTTAATGCTGACCTCACCTCATCCACATTGATGAATCCCTGAGCTCTGTTATTGAACTCGGTTATTGTCCTTATGGGTTTCCTTTGCATATCGTCCCAAAGGGACTTCCTGGCAATAACCCAGCTCGTATTGCCATATAATGACCACTGTAATCAACATTCCAGGCTCGTTCCACCTCTATGTTAAACCTTGCCAGGTAGCTTTTTAATGACTCTCTCGGTTGTTGTCTAACATTAGTCAAGGCCGAGGCTTCGAGCCTGACACCTACCATGGCCTTGAATTGTTTCTTGAATTCCTTAGCTAGTTGTTTCCAAGATGAGATCGAATGCCTTCAGAACTTGTCGAACCATTTTTTTGCTGCTCCCGTCAGCGTTGTTGGAAAAAGCATGCACCTAAGCTCGTATTTGACATTGCTGACATGCATTATCGTGTTACATGTACTCAGGTGGTTGTACAGGTCTGAGGTCTCACCAAAAGGTGCCATGTGGGGTATCTTGAATTCTTAAGGAAATGGGTGTTCGATATGTGTGGAGCGAAAGGCTCGAGCTCCTCATCGGAGTCTTCAGCCTTGTCCTTATTTTTCTCCTCTTGAAGGAGCCTGGATGCTCTTTGAAGTTGGTTGATTCTTTCTTGGACCAAGTCTACCAGAGGTTGAGCTTGCACTAGGGGCAGCTAGTTATTGTTTGTGAAAACTCTAGCTCCCTGCCCCAGTACAGGGTTATACTGATTCCCTTGTACTGACTACATGGGCTCCTTTCGGCTATTCACATGTGTTCATAAATCTGGGTTTGAAGGGTTAGCCTTCCCCTGGTTTTGATTCAAGTGATTTCAAAAATTAGGATTGTCGTTCTCATAATTCCTAGTATTCCTGGGCTCGGTGTTGTATACACTCACCGATCTACTAAGGTCCAGGCTTCCACTGATGAAGCTAACATTTTTCTCTGGTTGTTGTTGTGTGGCTCGATGGTTGCCAGGTGGATTTTCCACTGGCCCCCTCACTCTAGTTGTTTGTGACCTCGATATATGACTTCCTGTTGGTTGGTATGCCCTATGTCTTCAAGGAGCTTCTCGTTCACCCCTTGTCCAGGTCGATCCCTATGATTTCTATCTCGACTACCACTCCGAGAGGTCTTTGGGGTGCCTCTCGAACCAGAGAGGGGTGTCTTATTGGCGATGGAGGATGCATTATTGGCGATGGCAGGGGCCTTCCATTATTGGGTTTGGAAGGTCCAGAATTGGCTCGGACTGGCTCAGGGTTATTCCTGATAGACTCGGGGTTATTACTCTGAGCCACAGGAGGAGCTCGGTTATTCCCCGTTCCAGCAATTACACTCACCGTAGGGTCGCCCCTAGCAGCGTTTTGAGCATTTCTCCAAAGACGACCGTTGTCAGCATTTGTCCTGGGCCTCGGTTGGGCCTGTTGGGCCCTTTGTTCATCCATTTTGGCGGTCGTACTCCCGCGGGGATGCCCTCTGGTCCTTCGAGGTGGTGCCTGTACTTCAAAGGCTTACCTAGCCAATTCCTCATTTTGTCCTGTGGCTTCGGCCAGTTGTTCACTCAATCTGTGATTCTCCAATTCCACAATGGGCACGTACCTTTTAGGATTATAGTATAAATCCTCGCCGAGCCTCAGGGTTAGAGCAGGCCTGGAGACAGATGATGCACTTCCCTCATCGGGGGGTTAGATCTGCCATGGGCTACTTCCCAGGCCTTCGCGGGTAGTTCTCAATCTGAGGAGTTCATTCCTCAAGGATTTGTGGCAATGGTCATCCACCAGTTCCAAGATTTTTCGTAGCGGTCATTGATGATATGCAGGAGGTTTTTTATTAAACAATACAGAGATTTATTTAATGCTCTCAATGAAAGCACCAAACTATTGACGTCGTTTTTTGTTAACTTAGATACGAAGAGCACTAAATAAAGATACAGAAAAAAATAGAAGGATTCAAAGGCTTTTTACGTGGTTCAGTAGTTAAAATATTCCTAGTGCATGAGTCACTATTATTATTCTCACTACTCTCTCAAAGCTTTTTTCAGAAAGCAATTTGGCGGAGTATTCTCCAGTACAATTTATGTGTTTCTACAAATGAATTAGACCAGGCTATTTATAGACCTGGTCATGGGAATATCTTCCTCTGATTCAGGGAAGTTACAATCAATCTTATTAATTTGAAATAAATACAATAAATGCATTGAATACATAATATCCCATGATAATAGGTATTTAATATCAGATAAAAATGAATCCCTATAGAATAGGGATTTCCTAACGGCATTTCCGCGTGCAAAACACGTCACTAAGCTCGATTGTAGTACTCACGTGCTTTCGGGACTGGTTTAGGCTTCGAGCTCACTGTTCCAGTTATAACCTCCTCCTTGTCTAGTAATTTCGTCGAATACGTTCCTCGGAAAAGGTCAGTTTCTTCGAGCCTGCAACTTAGGCTCGAACAATGCGACTCATGCTCGAGTGCTAGTAATAGATCTGTAAGTAGACTAGAGTGTTGATAGCAGATCTGGAACCATTTGATAATTCGTACAAGTATTTTGCTTGTATCCGTATACACGAGCTTAACTATTTTGAGCCGACATTTCGAGGCTATTTATTTTATTCTAGAAATTTGGGTGTAACATTAATTAATTAAAAAATCGAAATTGAATTAAAATGGTTTTAATTTTGAAATTTCTATAAGTGAAAGAGTTTTGATTATTTTCCTTAATTAAAAATGTATAAATTATTCTCTTCCATAATTAAAAATTATTTTAATTAAAATATCCAAAATTAAATTGTTTAATTTTAATTTTGAATTAAATTACCCAAATTCAAATTGGGTCTTGGAAACTATTTGGGTGTTAAACCCCAAAGTTTAATTATTTTAAAAGTTTGTTTAAAATGATTAAAAAGCTGTATAATTCAAAATGGATATGGAAAAGGGTGGCACTGGCTCAACAAGACTACATCTCAAGATTCGAGATCAATGTGCTCTTCATCAGGCCTTAAATAGTCTAGGTTACATTTTCATGTATTTTTTGCAAGTGTTGTAATTTTTCTAGAAATACCTAAAAGTTACCAACTCGTTTTTATTTACTTATTATAAATGTTTGAATGGGATTAAAGTGTTTAATATTTTGTCAAGCATTATAACATGTCATTCATATACCCACACAATATGCAATTAGCATGCATTACATTCGTGTAGAAACATAAAATAAATAAACGGCAGTCTTTTATTAGAACCATTAATTGGTTCTCTCCCTGTTTATATAGTCTATTAATTAAAGTTAACCAAAAGACTTTTCTCTTATAAAGGCTCAAAAATCACATAATTGTTTAGCTAATACATAGAGATGTATGCTGAACCTTTTAATATTCAAAGCTAAAAGAGATAATAAATAGTAAGTCAATATTGATTGACATTTATTTAAGATATGTTTACCTTTGTTGAATGCAAAAGAAAATTTCTAAAAAATTTCATGCAACATTCAAAGTAAAGTCACTTAAGACATGTTTGATCTAATCAAAAGGAACTCTAAACTCAAATTTGGAATTCCAGTTATTTGCATGTGAACTTGGAATTCAAACCCAACTCACATACAACTAGAATGCTAAGCAACATTAGTATTTTGGAAATGGAATATAATCATATTAGATAAGATTAAATAGATAATGAGTGATCATTATCGTCTTTATTATTTCTATAATTTTTACACTTGTTATACTCTGTACATGTTTGATTGTACATCATCAAAGACTTAAAAGTTGGGATTCACAAGTAGTTATTAAAATTGAAAGTTTTCCATGAAGTCATTTAATGAAACAATTTAATAATCATAAAAGATTACAAAAGTTTTTGTATCTCTTAAATGCTACTTTAATGAAGCATGATTATTATATTCACTATATTTCTAGTTAACTTGTACTAGAAATAATTACTATAAGTCAAGTAAGCGAGTTATTGATAATTAACAATGATAAAACCAAAGAATATCATAAATCCTGTAAAGCTTTATTGTAGTCGGGGTGTTAGTTAGTAACTACTCCGTTACAAACATAAAGTTTAGTTGGTTGTGTGTAACACAATTTAACTTTATTTCATTCACATACTAGTATGTAATGAAAAGTTTTAATAGAAAACAATGATTGAAACACCATGAATCTAGAAATGAAATTTGGAATTCCTATGACATTTGGATTCTTGAACATCCAACTAAAGTTCATTAAAATTCTGTTTGCAATAGGATATTCAAGATGAAGAGGAGAAGAGAGGAAAGTATAGACTGTTCAAAGTAAGGTTAATAGCCAGAGGCTATAAACAGGAAGGAGAAATTTATTACTCAAATAAATACCTTCTACTGTAACCAAGCTTAGATTTGTTTACATACTCTTATCCATTGCTTTATGCATGGATTATGAGATTTATTAAAATGGATGTCTAACTAGTTTTTTCTGAATGGCTGACATGACAAAAACGTTTAAAGACCTCGACCAGAAAGATTCTGTTGTGATTCTTATTCTTCATGTTGATAACGTTTTGATCATTGGGAATGATGTATAGAAATTATCAATAGAAAAGAAATGGTTAGCTGAACATTTCTAAATATTAGATTTGGAAAAGCCAAACATGTTCTATACATTCAAATCTATAGAGATTGAAATAACAATCTTTTGGCACTATCTCAAGTGACTTATATAGATAAGAAACTTAAATATTTTAGTTTACAAAAGTCCAAGAAAGGTTTTTTTGCGTTCACGGCCAGAAGTATGTATTATCTAAAGAATAATTTCCATTTATTCTTTTACAAGAAAAGAAGGACATGAGACAGTATTCCAACAACTCAGTGATGGCCTGTTTAAAGGATCGAATGTTATGTCTTCAAATTAACATTTGTTAAACGATGGGAATAGTCAGCATTTGTCAATCCAATGTTGGGTTGAGTCATTGAATAATTATAAGGACTTGATTTTTTAAGTATCTTGAATATAATGGAGATTATATGTTTGTGTATTTAGGCAGTGACTTAAAATCCCAAAGAATGAACTGATTTTAAACTAAATAGAAATCTTCAAAGATTGATATCAGAATCAGTTTCTATAACTGTGGAGGAAACACGTTAATTTGGAAATGTGTTGGACATTTCAGAATTGTATGTTTCACCATAAAAGCTTAAATGTAACTGCTACTGAGCAGTTAAATAGGCTATTTGATTTAGTTGAGTTCTTTACCATTCTGGAAAGGGTTTCAGACTTGAATAAGCTACTAGTATCTCATTGCGAAAGCAATGGAGATATAATTATTCTAAAAGAACTAAGAAATCATGATAGGGAAAAGCACATGAAATGAAGTATCATTTAATTGAAGACAATTTTACATAATTGATGTAACAATCTTGAAGATAGCTTCAAAACAGTTTCTTACAAAACTTTTTATGAAGATTTTGTTAGACAAATTCAAAGTAAATATCAGAAAATTCCAAAGTTCATCTATGTGGTCTTAATCTCATATTGGCATGAGAGGATCGAGATTGAGATAATGAACTTAAAACAGTGCACAGTAATATAAAGTTATGGAATCTTTAGATTAATTACAACTAGTACGGTTCGCTAGTATTATGAATACAAGTGACCTAGATCCGGGTCACTAGTGTAGTAGGACACTTTAGTGAAGGTACTTTATATATAGTGATATATAGAACTGGATCAGATGTGATTTGTTAATACTTGCTTAAACACCATTTCGTAGTATTAATCAAACACATCAAATGATGATCATATACACGATAATCTTAATTTTGAGGTTACTATGAAGTCCTGTATATGTCATCTAATCCTTTGATTCATGCGTTAAGGTTTGTCAGAATGATCAGGCTAAGAACAATTATGTTGGGGACTCAATGATATATATGGTTGGGGACATAGTTTAACAGATAAGGAATCTATACCTTCTTAGAGACTGAATAATGGTTCCTTATTGGGTTGACTTTTGGAACTGAAAAGGTTATGAGCGCTCACATCACAAACTTGTTGTGAAACAACCTTCACTAGTAAAGTCAATGGTACACTAGGAACTAGATATAGTTAAAAGGGTAAAACGGTAATTTTATTCTATTTTAATTATAAACCATTAATAGAGGATTAACGTTGTATGTAATGATTATATCAATGGACATTTTATTCTTTAATAAAGTACTCTGTAAATATATATCTATAATTATCAAGAGTTCAATCTCATATTTATAGTGGAGCAATCATGAGATTAATAAATATGATTATTTCATTAAGGAGCTTTGATTAATAATCTAATATTTATTGGAACTTGATATTATAGGTCCATAGGTCCCCAGGGTGGCTCTATCAACATCATATCAAGATAAGAGTTGATGCAAGCGTAAAACTGTAATTTAGAAATTTATGAAGAATTTTATTATTCAAGTCAAATATGCAATTTTATGATAATTGAGGTTAAATAATTAATTTGGAATTAATTATTGAATTTCGAAAATATATTTATTTATTTAAATATAGAATTTTTGAAATATATATAATAATAAATTAATTAATTTTTGAAATTAATTATTTTATCTGAGTGGGAGAAAATAAAAATGGTAAGTCAAAATAGTTTTGATTTATTGATTTTTAAAAGATGATGATAATGACGATCATTGATTTGAATTTTGAATTTAAAATTTAAATTTGAATTATGGTTGTGATCTTTTCCTTAAAAAGATAATACCATATTTTGTGGGAATGATTTATTTAATTAAATAAATAAATAAAAGCAAATAGGAAAAATGCAATATTCCCTGAAAGGGAATAGTGCTACACGCATGGCACAGTCCAAGGACTGTGCCATGCGTGTATATGATATTGATAAAGTATCAGTAGTGTTTTTATTTTATTTATTTAATTAACTAATTATTTGAAAATAGATTTTTTTTTCAAATTTGGTAAGTTAAATATTACCTAAATAAATTCCTATCATCATTATGATTGTATTATTATATTATTATTATGAATAATAATGTAATATATAATCTATATATATTATGTGATAATAAGAGAAAAACTATGGTGATTCAGAAGAGTTTAAGAAAACTGTCAGACAAGAAATTATCATCTTCTTCACTTATTATTCCAATATTTCTCAAGCCATAATCCAAGTACTCATGTGTTAAGATAAACTTGTGATTTCTAAATTACAAACACTTGTTCTCTATGTGCCCACCCACATCTTGAGGAGTAGAGAACACTTCGAAAGATCGTGGTCTGAGTACTCAAAGCGTTGGATAGGAAGATCGTTATTTATACGAAAAGACTCAAGGACACTTGATAGGCTTCAAGAGGTAAATATTCATGTCCTCAAATATTTGTATACATGTGCATATAATATATAAGTATGTGTATATATATATATGTTGGATAATTAATGATATTGCATATTAATGGCTCCTGTATGTATTCTTGAACATATAAACTGTTTATTTGAGAGGTGGAATTTTTTTTTTTTGTTTATCAATTGGACCCACCATGTTATTTCGTTGCACACTCTGATTATTTTTTCCAACACGGTTGACTTCTTCCATGGTCAACCCCTTTTGGACCAGTAGCACTGGCCTCTCCACTGTTGAGCCATCAACACGGACAACCAGTTCCTTAACTGGTTCTCGGGCTTCAACCCTCGCGCCATCTTGTTGCACGCAGTGTTCTCGGGCCATGTCAAGGATTTCCTTATCAAAGTGGTAAAAGCCTTGTTCGTGTAGCAATCGTACTTCCTAGGACATTTGGGATGAAAACCAAGCAGTTAGTATTTTGACCAAAGAAAAGAGAGCCAAAACAAGAGAAACCCTAAGAGTACTGCTCAGAGAGAAGAGAAGAGAATTTCTAAGACTTGGGGTGTCCTCGGGGCCAAGGAGTTGGTGTCAGAGAACACCACCGGAGATTATGAACATCTTCAAAATCTGGGAATTTTCCAGATTCTGGTCGAGTGCCCAAAAAGACAAAAAGTTCATTAGGTGTGCAGTTGGCCATTTTGGCCACTTCTAACGTCAAAATATGCCTAAAAAGACTTATAGAAAGTCGAAATATCCCCTCCAATGCCACAAAAATCTCATTCCTAAGCATTCACCTAAACCCTCAAATGAAACTCGACGCAAACGCAAAACCAGTAAATACTTACTCGAGATAAAGTGTTGATAGGTGCTGTAACAAGTTAGAACTTTGAAGAATCATTTGTCGTTCACCTAGAAGTAAGAGGATTCTTGCCAACTGTCCAAAATTGCAGAGAAAACCCAAGAATAGTTGAAGGTTTGGGTAGCTTAAGAAAGAGGAGGGTTGTTGGGTGAAAATTTTGAATTTCAAATGGGTAAGGTGAATACTTAGAGGTGGTTCTCGAGTTTTATACTCACAGAACTTGGGGTGGAAGCAACTCCACCTCGATCGTCGGATTACCTACAACGTAGGTACTCAAGAATGATCCAATGGTCAGGATTCAAAAGGGATGGATCATGATCATTAGCATTGAAAAAGGACACCTCGAGTATGGGGTGAAGGGACGCCTAGAGTACGGAGTGGACTTTTTGGGTCATGGAGCTAACCCCTCATTAATTGCACAGATTGATGGGCCCAGCAATAGGGAGTCGACATGTGGCGTGAATTTCTAGAGCGACATCAGGGAAAGCCCAAACGTCTCCCCTATGGTCCTTTTCGAATTACTCCTCAATCCAAGTCTCCACTGTTCGAGGACGAGTGAAGACTTGGGGGCAAATGTTGTTCGTGTTTTCACTATCAGATACGTGGCAATTAGGAGTAATTGATGACAAGAAAATTCATGAGGTTCTCAAAGGGTGAACTCTTCCGGGAAACCCAAACTCGCCAAGATGTGGATGTCTCCAAGTGAGGCTACACTGCGAGGTCTGTCCTCGGGATGAGGATGTCTCTAGATGAGGCCATTTCTCGAGAGACTCTCTTCACTTTCCCATCTCCCAGGTTTAGGATTCAAGTTCTCGGACCTAGAGTAGCTGCTAGGTGTCAGTCACTGCAGGTATTGGCCACCAAAAGATCACCTAACAACTTTTGGTGAGCCTTGATTAGTGGCGTCGAGTTCGTACCCTCGACAATCGACATCTCCCATAATGTCTCCTGATATTGACGAACGTGCGCCTCACCATGACAGTCAGAGACATGTTCCCCATAAAGTTGGTATGCAACTTTCTACAATGGGCCCCGTTCAATCTGCCTGGGTCGTAGTCTTTATTTAGTGAAACCCTTTTTGTATTAATTCAACATTAATACTCCAAAATGGAGGAATTTTGTATTAATGATAGATGATTAACATTAATGACCCCGACCTCTATAAATAGGGTTGGGTATTTCCTTGTAAAAGATTCGGATTTTTAGAGAGAGAAACTTTGTAACTCAGTGTAATATATACGTTGTCTGAGATCCACCATTGAAGCTTGCTCAATCAAGTTTCAAGCTCACTAAATACCAAAGACTCGTGGACTAGAACTCTTTTATAGTCTGAACCACGTAAAACCCTTGTGTTCTTTTATATTATTTTCTTGATACTCTCAGATTAAGTTGATAGCGAAAAAGGCAGCCAACACATTGAATTTGACATGTTTTATCAATTATTAATCAATTTAGATTTAAATGTATATATTTCTAATATTTTGTAGATATAATTCTATTAAGTTATAACCTCCTCATAGTAATAAAATATGTTGATCCCAACATTATTATTATAGAGAGGTTTTACTGTATCACATCCATAATCATGTTATGCTTCAATGTTTCCTTTAGTGTTATATAAGTGCCATTAATCAAAGTAAGTTGCCTTCTGGAGAAATTGAAAAGGTCCAACTTTGGTCATAACTCACATCCAAAAGGAAGTACAGTGTTTCTACTTACTATCTAGTTGTTCATTTATAATATTCACAAATTAAATACTGACAACCCATATCTTATTATCAAGTTGTAATTAATATAGTAGAATAATAGGTCAGTTTCTGTAACGTCCCGAAAAATTAGAAAGATAATTCAAGCTTTGATTAGCATGCCAGAGGGCATAATTTAATAGTTGTGCAATTAAGTGTGTGTAATTATGAATATAAATGTGATTATGTGAATTTAATTGTGTTTAAAGTCACATGCTTGGTAAACATAGGCATTTCTGTAAATTGAACCCGTTGAGGGTATGCGTGTGGATTTATGCTATGTGCTTTGTGTTTCGGCATTTGGGGATCTTGTCCCGCATTATTAGCGGAAAGTCACAAATATGGTTATTGGTGTTTAGTTGTGAGTGGTAACAAGTGGTAACTCTTGGTGTTAATAACTTTTGTAAAATTAGTGGGAATAAGTGATATTTTTGCAAAAGAGTGAAAGGACTAGGTTACCCTTGAGGTTTAGTATAGAAGTGAGTTAGAGAGAGGAGTAGAATGGTCATTTAGGCTCTAAATTATACAAACCCACAGGTAAAGGTTAGCTTTAACGTTCTAGGCTTCTCAAGAGTCCCTTGGTCATTTGGTTCAAGTTTTCAAGAAGAAAGAGGAGAGCGCAAGACTAGGCAGCTGGTTTTTGAAGGAAATTGGAAGTGAATTCAAATTGAGGAAGAGATTAGCAGCCATCCACACCTAGGAATCTCTAAATCTAAGAAGAGGTAAGAGTTTTTCATGTGGTTTTAGGTCTTTTATGTTGTTCATGAGGAATGTGAATTTGATTTTTGAATTTGGGTTTTGGGATGAAGTTTTGAGGAACTTGAGCTTGGTAATTTTAGGATTGAAGCTTGGAGTGGCATTGGAGGCATCCTAGGGTCGAAATTCTGCTCTAAAGGTAAGGATTCCTTTAAGTTTTTGAAAAGTTGCTGGTTAGGGTTAAGCTTTGTGCAATTTTAGAATTGAGTGATTTGGAGTTTGGATGTGAGTTTGGGTTTATTTTTTATGCATACGTGTTGTTTATGTTGTTTATTAAGAGTTTTGGGTCCAATTGGGACTTGGGTACACTTGGGGAATGATTTGGGTAAGCTTGGGTTCGGAGAAATGGTGGAAAAACCAGTGTTCGTTTTTGGGTTCTGTAGGGAGCGCTACAATGCTGCTCTTTGTGCGCTAGCACTAAGGGTCGTTATGGGTTCTGTAAGTAGCGCAACAGCACTAGGAAAAAATTTAGGAAGGCAAATTTTTCAGTATTTTGAGAATTTGGTCCGGGGGCTCAGGGGTCAATTCCACCACCCCGTTTGGTGGAATTGGAGTTCCCGAGAGCATGTGATTGGTCCCAGGATTGGTTTATGGAATCAAATTGTAATGAGGATGCTATTTATGGTTTGTGACTAGGTGACCGCTTGGGCTTTGGGACAAGATCGTACTCGGGGGTCGTCTCTTGTAATCTGGTGCTTGTATAAGAGATAAGAAAATTGTTGTACCCGTAGAGCAGGGCGTGGCCCTATCGTTTGTATTGCAGGGTGTGGCCCTAATGTTTATGTTTAATATGAAATTAAATATCAATGAATATTATGCTATGTGATGCATGTTTGTGAGTGAACGGTGGAGGCCGAGAATGGCAAGAAGCCGGGAACGGCAAGGGGTCGGGATAGGCGTTGAGCACGTTGAGTACAGGCCATTAGGGCGAGTGTTAGGGTTTTATGCCCTAATTAAAACTCAATTTCTTTGTAATCTCATTTATTATCAATAAAAGAATAGAAATCATTTTTTGACTTGGTCAATCACTTTGCTCACATGTGTTTATTTTCATGATTATTTGTTTAATATAAACTTCTATTAAATCTCGAGCATATAGCTAATCGTATTTATAGTGACGTGATCACAATGGAATATAAATATGATTATATGTTCAAAATAAGTTAGTCCTAAGATTAGTTAGTGCACAGGAATTACACTGACTTGCCAATTTACGATATGATCTACTTACACATTGTAGTGTTATGTTCTTTCCAATACATTAGCAAAGTAGATAAGATCGAATGTATTTGTTACATCGGACTGAACCGATATTGACAGTTGATAGGATAAGTAAACATATCGTTATTATCTATTCTAGTCATATCATATAGTTAACCATAGGTCAATTCAAACTCAATTATGAGTGGTTAGTATCCTAACTGGTTGTATTATTTGAGTTCTTTAACTTGTTCATTACCAGCTTACCCTACGGACTAGCCCATACTTACATCTTGGGAACTCTGTAGTATAATTGAGTGAGAGTGTTAATCATAGATATGAACATCTATAGCTTCTGATGAAGAAGTGAAATGATGATTTCCTTTTAGTATGGTTCAATGTGTTAAATGATAGAGATCTCATTTCAGTAATTAATATTAGTTTACTGAAATATCATTTACAAGGAACTAAGTGTTTTAAGGATAAAATGCAATGAAGGGTAAAACGGTATTTTAGTCTCATCTCATTGTAGACCGTCTATAGAGGATTGAGTGACAATTATGGTTGTAACAATAGATAATTAATAGTATATCTATATTTATTATAAAGCATTCTATGAATTCCAGAGTGCAATTCCGAGTCTTTAGTGGAGTCACGAGAAATTAATAAGTTAGTAAATTTATTTGTTAGATTTATGATAACTTATTGGAGCTTGATTTCATAGGTCCATGGTCCCCACTGTACCTTGGATAAAATCATCTAGATAGTCTCAATTAATTGATTTAATTATCAATTAGAATTATCAAAGTTGACCAGGTCAATCTTGGATAGTTTCACAGAGTTATACAATTTAGAGAAGAAAAGAGAAATTAGGATAGATTTATTAATTAAGATAAATTGGTATCTAAATTAATAAATAAGTTTAAATCAAGGTTCAAACTATAAATAATTAATTTGATAAAGGATTTAAATAATTATTTAATTAATTAAATCAATAGAAAATAATACAGACCTTGATTTTAAGTCCAACGAGCTTATAATCAAATGAGAAATTTCACAGGCCTAAAGCCCATGATAATTTCGACCTAAGGATGTTAATTGGCTATTATTTTATTGATTTTTTAATTAAATAAATGACCTAAATGAGTCTATAAAATGAATGTTAAGTGAGAGTTGAAATCAAATGATAGACACAAGTTTCTGATAGGTTTTAGATTCTCACTAAACATAAGTCATTTTCTAAGCCTTATTGTTCTTTTCTCTTATTTTCTCTGTATCTATCTCATGTGTTGAGAATTGTCCACTCTAGTCTAGGTGATCCTAAGGATATTTTGGAAGACTGTGAAGAAAATTGAAGATCGGTTCAGTTTCTTGGTAATACTCTGCGACATAAATGATACAAGGGTTAGAAAAACTAAATGAATGACTCTATTATTCCACTGCGTATAATGTAAGTATTCTTATCATTATTTCTCTTTGAATTCAATTTTAGAAACATGTTCTAGATTATCTCATATTAATTTGTTTAATATTAGATCTACATGAAAATAAATAAAGATCCTGTATAAGTTTTCCCAACAGCGAGACCCTCCTACGGTGTTGGATCCACCCTCTCGGTGAAGACCGCGAACCCAGGGCCTCGTAAAGCGCCTGGGATGGTGTTGGTCGCTATGTGTTTAGCCTGTTTGCTGTGTTGCTGTATATTGTGGATTGTTATGTATATGTCATATGTTTTGTGTTTAGTTTTCTTCTTGGGCTTCGGCTCACTGGTGTTCTATGTGCAAGTAAGGGCAAAAGAAGGGTCAACCAACCATGAGTACGAAGAGCGTGGAGCGACGGGTACATGTTCGGTCTACCTGGCTGCCACGACCAGGGATATTTTGGAAAAATGTACTGTAATGGTTGTTTTGTTGCCTAGGTCGACCTTAATTGTATTTTTGAGTTGTAAAGTATATTCTAAATAGTATTTTGGGATCCCATCTATATAACTTTTCCACGATTTCAATGAATGACCAAATTTTTATACTTTACGTCTTTAAACGAGTTTTATTTCAATTTGGTCACACTTTTAACCTAAACCTCGATTAGTGAGCTAATGGTACATTTTTAACTCACATAGTAATGACTCTAAGGAAGTAGGGTGTTACAGTTTCTAATATTATTTAAGTAAAAATTGTAAAAATAAATTTTAGTGTTGTCTAATTGCTTCTTCTTAGTATTTTACCTTTCCTTTTGTACTTTATCTCAACCGATAAATAAATATCTGAAAAGATAAAAGAAAAGCAGTTGCAATGAAAACAAACAACAACAGTTGTATTGTATTTGTATTTATATAATAACAACAACAATTGGAAAGTGACCCTAAAAAATTCATATTCGATTTAATAAAATATATATTGTAGTAAGACAACCTTAACAAATATATATAATAAGACAAATACAGAAAATGACCTTAAAAAAAACATCTAGAAACTTCTTCATACCATATGTTGAAAGTACAAAAGATCTTAAACTTTCATCTTCATATCAAGTCAGAGATTGATTAAAATATTATATGAAATTGTTATTCATATTTGGAAGATGTATATATACTTATCGAAAGCCTTATTGCCACTTATAAGATCACTAAATATATGATGAATTACAATGTCATAATATATATTATATTTACAAGGTAAAAAGGTGTACATTTATTTAGTTTTATTTAGAAAATTTATTAATTTATTATATTTATTAATTTATATATATATTAAATAAATAAATAATATTATATATTATAAAAAATTAAACAAAAACATTATTTATAATTTGAAGAAAAAAACCGTTAAACCAAAAATTTTGTTAAATACACATTTTTTATATATAAAAATACTGTGCATTTTAGTTTTAAAATTAAATATTTTTTTCCTAATTTTCTTTTAGAAAAAGTAACCATTAATTTCAATATAATAAAATATTAAAAAATTCTAAACTAAAACTATGAATTTAAAAAGTTTATTTGATTTAGAAAATTCTAAAGCTAACTAAAATTCATATATAAATATATATATATTATTTAATTAATGGCAAGAACAATTAAAATAAGTAATTTCTCATACACAAAAAAAACTAAACGGCACAATAAAAAAATATGTATATTTATATTTTATTTTACTATTACATATATGTTTGAATAAACAAAATTACGTTAAATAACAAAATAAATAATTAATAAAAGAAATAAAATAATAAATGTAAGCACGTAATTATATTTCGATTATAGTTTTAAAAACATAATTGATAGAGTAATTTAAATACTTTAATATGAAATTTTAAAATAAGTGAGTATGTGATCATAAATTATTATGTCTCATTTATTACTTTTTATTTTATTTTTCAATTTATTCCCTTTATTGACCTTATTTAAATGATTTTATTATTTTTTCTTTATTTTTTAACTTATTTAGATGACTTTAAAATTAACGGTGTCAGAAAATAATAAAAAAAAATATTAAATCTAATGGAAAACAACAATTTTTGTCAAACTAACATTTATAATATATAAAGATATATGTAAGTAAATAATACATTACATCCCAAAATAATGTTTGCAACATTTAGATTCTCAAATTCATAATTTTGTAGAAGGAAGTCTCTAAAATACTTTTTTCCATAAGACAACCATTAGTAGCCACATATTATGCACATAAACAAAACCTAGATGATACAATTGGAGAAAATTAGGTCCTAAACGATACTCATGAGAAAATTTGGGATCTCATATGCTATTTACCTGAATAAATAATATTTATCATTTAAGTCCAATTTATATAAAATTGACTTCAATTTTACTTAATATTTTTTTTTAAAAATAAATGAAATAAGGGGTAAAGTGTACTTGATTATATTAATCTCATTTTTAGTATCATTTTATTATATTTTTTTATAATTCGATGAGATTTTAGTTATTTAATATTTAACTTTCATTATGAATTTAGTTTCAGTTTTAATTTCAAAAATTAAAATATTAATTAATTAAACTTTATATAATAGTAATAAAACAAGGGTAAAATGGTCCCATTCAACTTTTTTCAAAAACACTAAAATCAAACAAATGGTTAATTTTGATATAGCTTTGGTTGGATAAACTTCAAATTTTAGCTTGCCACATTTTATAGCTTCTTGAAAAATAACTTATTAAAGTAAAAAAGTACATTTGGTTAAGAAAGGGAAATTTGGCTTTTAATACATTAAGTGATACTGTATAATAAAATTATACTAAGCCAAAAAAGCATCACATTTTTATTCTAGTATTTTTTGGATTTCCCAAAAATGCCCCTATCATAAATTTCCCTCTTTTTTCTCCCATTGTCTTCTCCCTCTCTATCTCTCAAGCTTTTGTACACAAAAAATATAAGGCAGCTTAATTTATACAAATTTTTGAGCTTGGATTTCAGGGCAAGTTGTGAATCCTTTCAAGGCAAGGACTTCGTTTTGGATTTCGGATAAAAAAGTGTATGGGTAAGTATATATTTGTCATATGTAGTGAGGAAACTTGTTTATCAACATTGATTTTGCTATTTCGAACAGATCTGTGTATGCCTTCATGTTTTATTGTAATTTTTCACTGTCGGAATGAATTTTCGTTCCTTTCTTGGTTTTTTTTCTGGGTTTTTTGTCTGCCTCGATAGGACTCGATGGTCCTCAATGGACCTTGATAAACCTCTCATATGTTTATATTATTTGTCTACCTCAATATGCCTCGATGAGACTCAATGGTCCTCGATGAACCTCGATAAAACCCTCACATCAGGGGGAAAATGGCTACCTCGATGACACTCGATGGACCTCGATAAAAATCTCAGACTTTAGGAACAATGGGTACCTCGATGAGACTCGATGGTCCTCGATGGACCTCGATAGAGGCATAGAACTTAATTTATCTAGTGTATGCCTCGATGGGTTGACCTCGATAGTTTGTTAGTTTGACCTCGATATGAATCGATTTTATGCTGTTTGATGTTATAGTTTTAATTTTTGACCTATTTTTTTGTTTTTTTGATATAGATTCGTTTGTTTCTATATTTGTTGCATTCAATGGTGTTTGGGAATTGGAAAATAAGGATTGGATTTTCAGGGATGCTGAAAATCAAGTTCTGCCTATGGAGAAGGGTGTGACGTATGAGCAACTGCTTGACATTTTGTACGATGAGCTTGAAGTAGATAAATGTGTGCATGACTTCAAAATTGAGGTCCCGTACACATGCCTATCACAATCTGTCAAACCTACCGTTATAAAAAATGATAGGCATGTGCGTGCATTCATTGGGTTAGCATCGAAATCTGTAGAGAAGCTGATTCTTCTATGTGTGACATTAATTAAGAAGGGAGGTATAAGAAATGCATCGGCTTCTACCAGCATTAATAAAGAAGTTTGATTTGAAGAGAACATTTCTCCTCTATGTCATGGTTTCAAAGGAACTCAAGGTGAGGTTGGAACATTTGTTCCCGAGACAAATCCAGATGTCATAGTCCATGATGATATCCCGGTTAGAGATCCGCCATATTTGCATGACACGGCGGAGTATGATCCCTATGGCTACGATCCTTATGTCAATGACGATCCTGTTGCTAATGCAACAGATCTTGGTGGGCCATATATTAGGGCATATTTTCCAACACGGAGTTCATATGTTATGGTAGCTGAGGAGCGCAGAATAGAAGATCGGCAAACACCTGGGACCAGCAGTAGTCGTCCAGGTCCAAGTAGAACCGATGATAGTTTTAGATGGAGTTCTCCATTGGACTTGCGTGAAGATCGTAGAACATGGAGTGCTCCCATGTTCACCAAAGAGGATATAGAGGCCTCACATCAACATTATTCCTCAACCAACAAAGCTTCAGGAGAATTGCACATTGGCAAGTTCTTTCAGAGCAAGCTTGAATTGAAAACCAAAGCATCCATATTTGCGATGAAGAATAATTTTGAGTTTATGGTGAAGAAATCTGGGACTAATGTGTGGTACATTACCTGCAAGGATCCTGATTGTGGTTGGAGATTGAGGGGTAAGAAAAAAATGCGATCTGAAATGTTCGTGATTACTGTATACAACAAAGTACACACTTGCTCACAAGAAATTCGAGATAAGGACCACCATTAAGCATCACCGTGGGTTGTTGGACACCTAATCAAGAGGAAATTTTCTACCGATGGTACTCGGTACATGGAAAACAACATAAGGGAGGACATGAAGCACTATTTTGGGGTCGAAATGAGCTATGAGAAGGTGTGGAGATGCAGAGAAAAGGATTTTATGTATGTCAGAGGGACACCTAAGGAATCATACTCCAAGTTACCTGGATACCTGTGTCAGTTGAAGCATAAGAACCCATGTACAATTACTGATTTTGTAGCAGAAGATGGTCATTTCTTGTATTGCTTTTTTTCCCTTGGTGTTTCTAGGCGTGGTTTCCAGTACTATCATCTTGTAATTTGTGTGGATGGCACATTCTTGAAGAATAATTATGGTGGCCACATGCTTTGTGCTGTTGCATTGGATGCAAACAACCAGTTGTTTCCAATTGTGTTTGCATTGGTGGACAATGAGAACCATAACTCTTGGACTTATTTCATGAGAAAATTAAAAGAAGTCATAGGGGACGTTGAGAACCTAGCTTTTGTATCAGACAGGCATAAAAGCATTAATCATGCTTTGGAGCTTGTGTTCCCAGATGTCTATCACGATGCATGTTACCATCACATCTGTATGAATGTGGTGGCAAAATTCAAAACTGACCACATGCAAGACATCATGGGGTGTGCAGCGTACGCGTTTCGAAGAACGGAAGTTCACAAGTTCTTTGACAAGATTACCTCACCATCACCATTATCATCAAGCCACTGGTAGCATTTGAGACTTTGTAATATCATTATCATTACTATTTTTCTTTTGTAAATCCTGTCATGTCCTCAAGACTCCCTTTTTTAATGTATATATACATATGTGGTTATTTATCTCTTATTCCACGCGAGGCCATGTCCGCACGTCACCATCTCACGTCTCGTCTCGGCCATGCGAGGCCCTCACCCATGCCCAGGAGCAAGGCACCACCTTGCTCTCAGCACGCCCACGCGAGGCCATGACCGTACGTCACCATCTCGCGTCTCATCTCGACCACGCGAGGCCCTCGCCCATGCCCAGGCGCGAGGCACCGCCTCGCTCACAGAACGCCCACGCGAGGCCATGTCTGCACGTCACCATCTCGCATCTCGTCTCGGCCACGCGAGGCCCTCGCCCATGCCCAGGCACGGGGAACCGCCTCGCGCACAGCACGCCCACGCGAGGCCGTGCCACCATCTCAGCATCTTGTGGGGAGCCCGTATAACCCGCGAGGCCATGGCTCAGCCATGCCTAGGCCGCGCGCACCATCTCGCATGCAACATCTTGGCGGGCCCAGCAGCCTCGTGAGGGCCTCACACCCTTCAAGCCGCGCCTCACCAAGAGCGCCTCGCGTGTGGCGTGCCTCCTAGACGCCTCGCCTTGCAAGAGGCATCTCGTGAGAGCCTCATCCAAAGGGCTACGCGTATATGGCGACCTCACCCCAATGGGTCTCGTCCAAAGGCCCTGTGTGCATGATGTCAGTGTTAGAGGTGGCCCACAAGAGACAAAAAGAATACGAACAAGGTACCTCTAAAGGGGTACGTACATGCTTGCAAGGATCATGGGACAGGCCTGACACCTGTACCCGAAAAATAGTGGCGGTTGGGAATAGTACGAGGAGTGGCTACACCACCACCACGTCTCTGACACCCGTACAAGGCGAGTGGTAGAGTCATGACCGGGTACAAAAGCTGAGGTGCTCCCATGAACTCTGACCGTGTACCAGAGCCGACACCACTACATCTGATACCACCCTCCTGATAGTGTACTTGTGCACAGATTGGTCCCATGGACCACAATGTATCAGGGGCCATTAGAGCCCACTATAAAATAAACTCCACTTCTATTTGGAAGGGGGTTGGAAAATTTACTGTAGCAAGTGCACCATAGTGAATGAAAATTAATTTCACCATTGTTCTTCTGCAATTGTTCTTGGAAGTTGATACTAAGATTCCTAAAGCTTTTCTTTTGATAATCTTTACTTTGCAATTTTTTTTACTTAACTTAGTTGACGAGTTCTCACCGTCAACAGATACTATTTACCCTGTTGGGAACGAGAATGAATGGGTAATCCCTGATCACATCAGAGATACAGTTGTCGGCGTCCCCGTTGAGAAAACCCCTGTAGGAAGGCCCAGGAAGTAGAAAGTGGGTAGGCAAAAGACAAACCGCTATGCTTCACGCGGGGAAAAGATCATCAAGCCACGTAAGTGTAGCAGATGTGGTGGTAGTGGGCACAATAGGAAGTCATGTAAGGCTAGGATTTAAAAATTTGTGTAATGTAATTATTCAATTGATTTTGCTGCATTTATTATATTCAGTACTTCTTCTAATACTTTGTTGGTTTTGATCTAAATATATGCATTTATTATTATGACTCTATCGAGGCAGATTTGGTTGGTATTATTTTTTAGCTATCGAGGCTTATCGAGGTAGTTCGTTTGACCCATTTTGTGGGTTTGTCAAGGCAGACACATTATGTGAATTTAGTAGTTTTTTATTTAATAACTTTTTCAAAAAGTAATGTTTGATAAAAAAATAATATACAAAACTAACTATATACTATACTATACAAGAGGTGCATCAAGAAAATGTAAAGAGCATTACAAGGATAAATTTTGATAGAATAGGTCCACACACCACTTGGTCCTAAAATGTTGGATGTTCTCATCGATAACAGTATCGAGTGGTAGCCTGGTAACCAAATGCTCGATATGTTTGATGGCAAACATACCACAATCCCCACTGCATATAATCGATTTTGTGTCAATAGAAGATAAAAATAACTTTAATATTCAGATTTCAAAATACAATAATTTAATAGGGGAATACCTTCTCTTAGTCTGAGGACACTCCTCAGGAGGAATATGACAATATGAAAAAGGCTTTGCGTTCTTCTCAGGAGATGATGGGAGGTCCTCATGGTTGTCAAACATGCCAGAACACCATAACAACGAAGGCAACAATAAGCACCAAGGCTTGATCACTTCCTCCAACAGAGTTGGACTAAGCACGCTATGGTTGGAATCATAAATGTTGATGCACCATGTTGGAATGGAGACTTCAATGGCGATCCAATGTGTGGCTTTCTCAACGTGCAAGGCAAAATATACTTCACTCATATTTTGCCAGGATACGAGGAATTGATTATCATCGCCCTTCAACATTTTCAGCACATCGTCGTCCCATGTATACTTAGTGCCGGTCTCTCTAAAATGATTCCAACGACCTAGGCACACTTGGGGGAAGGTGGTGTTCATGATCGCAGCTGTAACGACCCAAATTCGCTAATAAGGCTTAAGGGCCTTGATTAGCGTGCCAGGAGGGCACGATGGGAATTATGTGTGATTTTATGAGTTAAATGCATGGTTATGATTTAAAGCATGTTATATGACTAATTGAACATTGAAATGCATGACTACGTGGTTAGTATGCATGTTAGGTGAAATAATTACGCATGTGGACCCCGTTTGCATGATAGGGGTAAATTGGTAATTTTAGCCCGCTGAGGGCATATATGTGATAATTGTATTCTGTGAATTATACCACGTGGGTGTGGTTGTATTATTGTGATGCACGTGCCGAGACGGTCCTAGAGCGCAAATTTAACTTAAGAGTCACAACGGGATTTCTATACCCGGCTCGGGAGGAGCCTAGGGGTACCTCGGGAATTTTATGGTTAAGTTGAGATTTAGCGGGTAATGGTTATTGGAGATTTAGTAACCTGGGTAACCATTAGTTACTGCTGAGAGTAACAAGTTTTAGAAAGAAAATGGTAGAAATGAAATAGAAATGAAAAGACTTAAGTACCCTTGAGGTTTAAGTAGGAAAGGATAGGCAAGGAGGGGCAAAATGGTCTTTTGGCAAGGGTTATAGACAAAATTCAGCTGGGATTTAGGGGAGTTCGGTTTGGGCATTTATATCACTTGAGTCTTGATAGAAATTGAAGAGAAGAAAGAGAAGGAGAAAGAAGGTTAGGGCAAGAAGAAGAGGAGAAGGAGAAGTGAGAGTCTAGGAGGAGATCAAGGAAGCTTGGTGTGGATTCTTGATTGAGGTAAGAGTTTTAAACATCCTTGGGTTTTCTTTTCTGTTGTGGTTTAAGATTTTGGAGCCATGGTTTAGGATTTTCAAGCTTGGGTTGTGTTTTTGGCCTTGGGTTTGAGTTTTCTGAAATTTGAAATCAAATGGGTGATTTTGAGTGTGATTGTGTAATTGAGTTGGGTTATGATGTTTATGGGTTGATGTATGGTCTACTTGGGGTTTTGATATGGTTTTGGGGCTTAGGTTTGAGTTTGGGATGATTTGGGATTGTTTAAGCTCGGAGAAAACGCAGGAGAAAACCCAGAATTCTGGGTCTGCGATGGCGTGCCGCGACACAGGTTTTTCGTGCCGCGGCAAGGGAGCCCCTGACTGATGGGTGCCGCGGCACAAGAAAGTTGTGCCGCGGCACAAGGCAAATTTCAGGATGACATTTTTGGCAATTTTAGGCCTTTGCTCCGGGAGTTCGGGGGATGTCTCCGGGGTGTTGTTTTAAGGTTTTAGAGGCCCCGAGAGTGCGGGATTGGTCCCGGGAAGTGGTTTTGGGTTGATTAGTATTGAGGGATGTTTCTTGTGTGTTGTGACTAGGTTGTTGGTGAGGCTCGTGCTAGAGGACCGTGCTCGCGGCTTTAGTGCATCAGGAGGCTCGGAATACAGGTAAGAAAACTATAACACCCGTAGGATAGGGCGTGGGCCCATAGTGTGATGGTCGGGCATGGCCCTATATTGCATGTTGCATGATGAGATGATTGTAGGGCATGGCCCCGGATTGTATTATGTGTAAATGTTTAACCTGAAATGAACCGTGATGTGTGTGAATGTTTATTTCGAATGTGCTATATATGTGATTATGATGAAATGTACGGCGTAAGCCGGGGCGGCCGTGGGCCGAGTACGGCGTAGGCCGGGGCGGCCGTGGGCCGAAAGTAACACCTAGCACATGGGATGCTATATATATTCAGGGTGGGACCCAAGGGATACATGAGTTATCCTCGCGGTGAGAACCGATACCCCAGGCTTCGGTAAGGCTCTGGGGCGGCTTGGCCGTGTTTGCTTAGTCTAATGGTTGACTTGTTTATCTGTGGATTATCTGTTATGATAAACTGTATAAACTGCATATGTTATGTTCTGCATGAGTTTTCTTGCTGGGCTTCGGCTCACGGGTGCTCTGTGTTGCAGGTAAGGGCAATGACTGAGTCAACCAACCATGAGTACGGAGAGCGTGAAGCGACGCGTACATGTTTGGCCTGCCCGACTGCTTTGGTTGGGGGTTTATTCGTAAATGGCTGTAATAATCTATGATTTTATGATTTCTCAAACTGTAACCTTATTTCAAGATGTGGTTAGTTTTCAAACCTTATTTTGGGATCCCAAATGTTTAATAATAGAAGTTTTGATGAAACGACGCATTTTCTAAGATTATAGCCTTAACTTTTAATTAGTCACACTTTTGTTTCAAAACCTCGGTTAGCGAGTTCTTTGCACACTGTTTTGTCTTAAAAACTCACTCAGTAACGGCTCTAAGGAAGTAGGGCGTTACAGCAGCATCCTACCGAAATGCAACATGATAAAAGTGGCGTCGGTTGCGTAGCATGTGCAAAGCGGCATCAATATGCCGAAAAAACATGAAATTTTTTTAGTACCATCAATATATTTTAAGATTGAATTGAAAACATACATGTAATTTACATACCGAATCCCAAAGCCAAGTCTGGACTGTGTGCAACTGCAAGAACCATGCCACACCGTGCGTCCCAGTATGGACGTTCCGATCTCTCTTGTTATCGATCTTCCCGATGATCCACTTATGGAAGCTCTTCTCCTACTGCGGGTCACACTTCCTCAAAGGTTCAGCAACTAGCCCCTGTTTATCTTGTCTCATCCTCTTCGTTGGGTCGGTGAAGTCATCAAAACGCTTGGGCTTGCGTTTCTTCCTGACAACTTCAAGGCCAGCTGCCTCCTTAGGCTGTAGTACTCATACACTGGGATTGTCAGCATCACTGGAAACTACAGATGCTGGGCCTATGGAGTGGAACGTTCATCACCGAGCTTGTAGTCCGCAGGCAAGATATCAGACTCTGTAATCGATTTTACGTGGGTGGATCGACCTGAGACCACTGAAAGCAGTTGCGCCAACTGAGCCATGATCGTAGTCTGATTCTGAAGTAAGGTTGCCTGGCCCTCCTCAACCCTCTTCAGCCTCTGCATCAATTTCTCATAATCAGGCTGGGCAACTTGACTAGAGGAAGGTGCACAGGCCTGTGAAGTGCCCTCCTCAACCCTCGGGACATCCTCGTAAAAAATGGAGGCTTCCTTTGCAACTTTTGCCAGCTTCTCTGCCTCATTCTTAGGTACTACTTCCTCCACTCCAGTCCCAGCCTCCCCCACAGTTGATTCCAACTCAGGGAATAACCTGGAATCAACTTCTGGGAGGCTATTGTAGTAGACTACCTCACTGGGACGTGGCTTCAGTATGGAAAATACCACTAACTGCATGGTTGAATAACATGTGCCAGAAAAACTTTAATAAAATAAATTGTTAATCAATTAATTTGTGACATTTAGCAAGATAAAATGGAACTTACTCGACGGTTGGCGAATATAGGAACCGACTGAGCTATCGAAATAGTGATATCGGTCTTCGTAGCCCAGCTAAGCATCCTCAGAATCTGGTGTCCACTATTCTCACCGAACTTGCTCCCGAGAGCTGGCATGGCCTCAAAAGCCCAGTAAAGAAGTGTGGGTGCATAGCCATAGAAACTATACTTCGCCTCCTTCTATTTTTTGCTTGAACCCTCTTTCTTCTTCTCCTCGTAGTGTTTCAATTACTTCTTCATGTCCTTCTGAACTCCTCTAATAACCTTCTTAAATGACAACTTCCCCCATGGATACTTGAAAAAGTAATCAAGATCCTCAACCATCTTCAGGGAATCACCCCATATTGTCGTTGTCTTCTCTGGGGCATTCAGCACCCCTCTATCAAATAGCACAAACCCAGCTTAAATGCATCTTCTGGGTTTGTCGAGGCCTTCAAAGCATCTTCCAACTGGCCGAAACTAACCTTCGAATCACCAATAAAGTATTCGTGGATGATTCGATCACTTGAAAGATGCTCTCTCAACTCATCTGGGGACGGGATGTTCCCAAAATTAAGCTCAGTGACTAGGGCAAACTCTGCAATCCCAAATTTGCAAAGAATGTTGCCCAAGTAGAAGTGGCTCTCTTCAGCCTTCTTACTTTCCACCTTCCGCAACATAAGTTGATGCAGCAGAACCCCAGAAAAATTAAACGACTTAGCCTTGAAGAATTGTCCCAACGGGCATGCCTGTGCCCATTCAATTAGCCCATGCCTCTTAAATTTCTCTATAAGTGTTTCCAAGTAAGCACTACCCCTATAAGTGACACAACCAGGAAAGTGCTTCTCCAATGGCACAATCAATTCAGACATCTGAAAAAAAAATGTTAAAAATGTAAAACAATCTGGTAACTATCGAGTCCTATCGAGGCAAGTGCTAAGATCAGCCATATGCCTAATATCATCTGGTAACTATCGAGTCCTATCGAGGCCTATCGAGGCAGGTGCTAAGATTAGCCATATGCCTAATATCATCTGGTTACTATCGAGGCCTATCGAGGCAGGTGCTAAGATCAGCCATATACTTAATATCATCTGGTTACTATCGAGTCCTATCAAGGCCTATCGAGGCAGGTGTTAAAATCAGCCATATGCATAATATCACTGGTTACTATCGAGTCTTATCGAGGCCTATTGAGGCAGGTGCAAAAATCAGCCATGTACCAATATCATCGAGTCCTATCAATTCCTATCGAGGCATAGGCTAAATCTGTCATATGGCCAATAGCATCGAGTCCTATCGAGTTTCATCGAGGTATAGGCTAAAATTTGTCTATATGCCTAAAATATCATTAAGTCCTATCGAGTCTCATCGAGGCCTATTGAGGCACAATCAAATCCAGACCCTAACATATACTATCGAGTCCTATCGATTTCTATCAAGGTGCATAAAAAATCTCAAAAAAACCCAGATTTCTTCATACCTCATCCCCGATCTATCCTATGAACAAAAAATTAACAAATAAACCAGGCCCAGACAATTAATTGCATAATAAACAAGTAAATCCCTAACTTTTGCCTATTTCGGGGTTGTTTAGTCTCATGGGTTTTCTAGTAAAAATACCCTACTCCAAGAATGGTTTCTTGCCACTTTCTATGCTGCCGTGGTCGTGGAAGACAATGTGGAAACACTGTGCGAAAGGAGAGTGAGAGTTTATGGGGATTTTGGTATTTTGGTTTCGGGCCGAGAATAGAGAGAGTCGAGAGAGTAGAGAGAGAAAGTGGGAAACAAATGAGAGGGGTATTTTTAGAACTAATGTAAATACTAGCATCAAATGCATATGTATATAGTGGGTAGGGTATTTTTGCTACGGTACCTCATTTAATGCATGAATAGTCAAATTTCCCTTAAGAAATCCAACCAAGCTCTCCAAAATTATTTTAAGGCTTAATAGTCATAAAAGTAATTTTTAAAAACTATATTTTGTAAAATAGAGAGTTATTATTAAAACTTTAAAAATAAAAGTCAAAGCTGGTGTTTAATTAAAAGCTAGGAGACACAAACTTAGGTCCAACTTTTATTTAAATAACTAAAATGTCATAATATTAAAAAAGAACCATAAATAAATAAATAAAATAAAATGTGTTATTGATTCCTCTTATTCCATACTTTAATTTGTTTTGAATATATATTTTTATTTTTAAATTCAATAAGATTTTAGTTAATTTAAAATAAATTTTGGTCAAATCTTGTTAAAATAATTTTTTTTAGTCTAGTTTGGAAAAGAATAAATATTTACTTAAATGATAAATATTATTTATTTAGATAAATAAAACACGAGGTCCCAATTATTCTCGAGTATATCGTCTAGTTCCCTAACTATGTCCAAGTATATCATATAGGTCCCAATTTATGTGCATGATCCAAGACTATTAACGAAACAATACTTTATGAATTACATGTTATAAAATTACAAATTAGGGGATCTAAATGCTACAAAAATTAAATTTGGAACCTAAGAGATATATTAAGGAAAAACTGGGATCCCATGTGCTATTTAAGTGGGGTTGGGGTGGGGGTGGGGGATTGAACCCAAGACCTCTTCTATAAGAGAAAAATTGTGGTACAATTTAGGATAAGCTTAAGACTATTAAATAAATACAATGAAACCTCTATAAATTAATAACATCGGGACCATGAAAATTTATTATTCAATTAAAATATTATTTTATAAATAAATTATTAATTTATGCAATCGTTAATAAAAAAAGTAATTTATCAAGGCATTAATTGTGTAAATACATTGACTGCATGTACCTATTGATGCAACTTAGAGATGAATTTCAAGGAGACATAAATTTTAAGACAAATCAAGTAACATTAGAGTTATGTTTTACAAAGGCAATCTTAATTGAATTATGTAATTTATTATTTTGAAAAATAATGGGATTATTAATTTATATATCAAGTGAGACCATGTATTTTTCACAATAAATATTATCTTATAAATTCAACAAATTATTAATTTGGTCTCGACTTTAGATTAGACAAAAATATAATTTAATGGAAGCTATCAATTAATTGAATATTAAATTATGCATATTATTCTAAATCTGTTGAAGTAATTTTTTTATAATTTAAAGTAAGCTAAAATTATAGTAATAATAAAAGACTCCATGATTGAATCCAACTCTAACTTATAAAAATTGAAAAATTTGATGCTTTATGCCAACATCATTAAATGCCACAAAACCTTTTTCTAAAAAAATTGACTACATTCCCCCTCTCATAAACAATCCCCACTTTCCCTCTACCATGTCTACCAAGATGGTGCCACCACCACCACCTCTCTACGACGGTATAGCACCACCTCAATGTTGCCATTTTCGTTAACATCATTTGCACTATTGATGTCACCACCTCCCATAACCATTGAAGTATCAGTCAACTTTTTTTTTATGTTCTAATGATTCAAAGTCAAATCTAAAACTTAAACCCAAGAAAAAGTTAACTTGAAACATTAATTTGTGCATTTCAAACACATATGACAAGATTTTTTTTGCATTTTTTTTGCATTTTTTTTTCAGATCTAAAACTCTGAACATCTATAAAATTTTGAACTTAGCGATGCTATAACGATGGAGTTGCGTTGGTACCATGACAACTTACTTTTTGGCATAAAAACGATGGTTAACGATCTTGTAATGATGGTTTAGCGATGCATTTACGATGATGCCATAAAAACTTAATTTTTGGCACAAAAACGATGGTGAAACAATGGCTAGCGATGGTTTAGCGATGCGTTAGAAATTGTGCCATAAAAACTTAATTTTTGGCATAAAAATGATGATTAATGATGGTGCCATAAAAACTTAATTTTTGGCATAAAAACGGTAGCTAACAATGGGTTAGTGATGGTTTGCGATGACATTTGTTTGAAACTTTGGTGATGCATAACTTTTCACTCAGATGTTCGTTTGAAGTGATTTTTTTAGTTTTGATATTTTTTGAAGATCTACACCCTAGAAACGTTTAAATCTCAAAAAACTACCAAAATTTTTAAAAAAAAATCACCTCAAACGAACATCCAAGTGAAAAGTTATGAATCACCAAAGTTTCAAGCAATTTTTATCGCAAACCATCAGTAACCCACTGTTAGAGCATCGTTAGCCATCGTTTTTATGCCAAAAAATAAGTTTTTATGGCACCAACGATAACACATCGCTAAACCATCGTTAGCCATCATTTTTATGCCAAAAATTAATTTTTATGGCACCATCGTAAATGCATCGCTAAACCATCATTAGCCATTGTTTTTATGTCAAAAAGTAAGTTTTTATGGTACCATCACAGCTCCATCGTCGTAGCATCGCTAAGTTCAAAATTCTGTAGATTTTTAGAGTTCTAGATTTGAAAAAAAAATGCAAACAATACCAAAAAAATCTTGTACATATGTATTCAAAATCCACAAATTAATATTTTAAGTCAATCTTTTCTTGGGTTTAAGTTTTGGATTTGACTTTGAATTATTAGTACATTAAAAAAAAGTTGATTGGTGCTTCAATGGTGATGGGAGGTGGTGACATTAATGGTGAGGAAGATGTTAACGATGATGACAACATTGAGGTGGTGGTATGCGTTGTAGAGAGGTGGTGATGCGTGGTGGTGGTGGCGCCATCTTGTATGATGTTTATGGGAGGGGCAATATAGTCAAATTTTTAGACAAATACATAATTGTATGATGTTTAATGATGTTTGCATATTTTTTAAATTAGGTTAAAACATCAAGTTTTCCTAAAAAATTAACTTAAAAGAATGTTGAGACCAAGTCTCTATATGATATTTTAAATGTTAAGACTTTTTACTATAATATTTTGAAATAATTTCTTCTCCACAACAATGAAGGATTTGTTGAACATTTAATGTGTATTGTGCTTATCACTTTGTTGTATTATTGAATTATGTATGGTGCGGCAAGTTTTATAATTTTTACAGGCTTAATGGTATCAATTTCGTGTTAGGTCATATGACATATTTAATACGCTATCAAATGTGTAATTCTAGTGTTTGGGTCACACAACACGTTTATTAAAAGTATTAGCATGTCACGTAGACCGTCTAAAAAAATCATGATGTGTTCGTGTTTGGGTTTCTAACCCATTTAATAATGTTGTGTTGGTGTTTACCTTAATCATGTCGTGTCATAATCATATCGACTTAATAACGTCATTGTATGCCCTGAATATCTGCGAGCTAGAACAGGGCCTAAATCGATCTGCCACGTGCCAACCGTCCACCTGGAGCTGATTGTTATGAACCCCTAAACAACCAGCCTGAGCTGAGGGATCACTTAGCTACTCCGTGCATGGAGCCATTGTGTCGTGGTGCATCAGAGGTCTGACACCCCCAAATCCGTATAAAGTCAACCACGCAATATAAACGTGCATATACCAGACATCACGTGTCTGTTCCATTCCTGAATTCTCGAATACGCAGTATAAACATGTGTGTTCAAACATCCCATGCCTGATTTGGGCCATGCGGCCCATTACCCATCTTTACCTATTGATTAGACCACACTTCACTGTAAGGTTTAGGAATTAATCATCGGTGTCACATAAATGACATGATAGATGAAGAGATCACGGGATGACCCCAATACCTACTCAGAGATCAATCTCCTATAAATACCGAAACCCTGGGTAGTGCAAGGGATTGGCTTCTTCTTGTAAAGCAAATACTTTGTAAGAAATAGTAAGGAAATATTAATAATATCGACTGGAGGACTAGGGGGATTTTAACCTCCGAACCACCTAAAAAAGGAGTGAACATCTTTTCCTTGCAATTAATTTCCACATTCTAGATTACTATCATTTTCATATTACGGTTTATCAATCAGCACTAATCCATCCTATTTATTCGAATAATTATCTTTTGGCGAAAAACTGCATCAACAGTTTGGTGCTTTCATTGAGAGGAGTTTAGATTAGTGCTATCGCGAAAGCTTGATCATGGTGGTTACTCGTTCGAGGCATAGTAATGAGGCGGATCAACATGGTGGGCAGGAGGCCCACCATGCCGTCATATCCAACGAACCAAACCCAGAGGTCCAGCAGCGATCGGGAAAGCAACCGATGGGCCATGGCGACACCGGAAGTTCGGCGCCCCTACCGCCAAATCCAAACCCGGGTTACCTGACGACGATAGAAATGGAGAACATGCAGTTGAGGAGTCATCTATCCAAAGAAAATAAGCAAATCGAGGAGGTCTTGGCCCGACTACCCCCTCTTTCAATCGACGTTAACGTTGGAAAGAGGCAAAGTAGGACTCACAAGTCCCGCAGGGATAGTCGGCCCAGACCTAGTCAGTCGGTTAGAACCTCAACCCCGAGTTCTGCGCCCATGTCGCACCATAACCAGGAAACTATGTTTGAGGAGTTTCCCAGGGCCAATCAGCAAGTCAGTCGATCAGTCAGAACTTCAACTCCAAGTTCGGCTCCACCGTCAAATGCACCCAGAAGGGCTCGTGGCAGCTCACAGAGGAGGTCCGGGGAAAGCTCGCGCAGACAACCTGCTCCGGCCAGCCCTTCCGTGCCGCAGTCAGACCGTCGAGCGCAGGAAACTGGAGGCGGTAGGGTAAAACGACCGCGAGCTAATTTTATCCGGCCAGACAGGACTAGGATCGCTTCACGAATTAGGCATCCCCCTTCGCCGATAAGATACCTATCTCCTCCTCGTCCTACTCGAGATATTCCTACGCACGGGAGCAGCAGAAGGAATCCTCCTCCCGCCGTTCCTATCCATCGCCCGCAAGCGTGAGGAAATGTCCCGGATCCTAACCCCCGGCAGCAGGCTCTAAGCTTTTCCAATGGGAGCTATTAGACCGAGAGCCACCGAAGTGGCAGATCCGGTGGAGACCTGCGCAATCATCTAAGTTCGGCGCAAAGCCCTCGGGCCGCCTCGAGAACCGACCTTCGAGATCGCCTCAACTCGCAGAGGGGGGATACGACTAGAAATGAAATTCATAGTCGTCGAGAGGATGGTCCTTCCGAAATATGTGACAATGGGAATATCCCACCAAACCAAGCTCAAGCTTGGAGGGATAATAACCCGCCTAATGCGTACAATGGAACGGGAGCTGTTGAACAGCCCCCGAACAACCAGGGGATCAAGGATCAGACCCTTGAAAGGTTAGCTCAGATGGAGGAGCTAATGAAGAAACTCTTATCAGAAAAAGGCAAAGATGAATATGATTCGGGAGACGAGCTCGAGCTTTTTGCCCCCAACATAGCAGCCACGGCATACCTGCCTGGTTTCCGGATGCCCTATCTATCCAAATTCGATGGGGACTGGGACCCGTCGGATCATTTGGGGATGTCCAATACCCTGATGATGGCCCATAATATCGGCCCCGAACTAAGATGCTTGATATTCCTTTCGACTTTGATCAGGCCAGCTAGGCAGTGGTTCAAGCAGTGTAAGAAACAGTCAATCAGCTCGTGGAAGAATTTCTCTGCCGATTTCAAGAGGGCATTCTGAGCCTCTCAAGCGGCTAGCGTCAAAGCGGACACCCTGGAAAACGTGAAGCAACAGCCCAGGGAACCCCTAAAAGCTTATCTGAGTAGGTTCATAAACATTGCAGCCCGAGCTAGGGACGCGGACGATAGTTCCATGCTCATTGCTATGAGGACTGGAATCCTTGTTGGGGGCGGGCTGTGGAAAGAAATCCATAGGAGAGGTGTCAACACTTTAGACAAATTCTTGAACAAGGCCTAGGAATGGATACACTTGGAAGAAGCGCGAGCATCGGTCGCAGGAACCAACCAAATCCTTAACCAGCCCGTTGGAGCGGAAACGGACGTCGTGAAAACGACTCAAACCGTTGCCTAGAATAACCAAGGGGACGGAGGCAAGAGAAAGGGGAACAACGAGGGCAACTAGCACGGTACAAAGAAGAACAAGCCCATGGAAAAGTTCAAGCCGGTCTACGCGGTCTATACCGAACTCACAAACACTAGGGAGCACATTTTCCTAGCAAATTCTACCCGCCCTCCCTGGAAAAAGCCAGAGCCCTTGAAGAATCAGAAGGCCAAGAGAGACCCTTCCAATTTCTGTCGATTCCACAACGACATCGGCCACAACACAGATAATTGTAGGCATTTGAAGGACGAGATCGAGACGCTCATCAGAGCCGGACCTTTGGCTCAGTATGCGCAGAATCGAGTCCCTACCAGTCAGCAAGCTCCAGAGGCTCCCATAAACCATCCCGGGGCCCGAGTAAATCAGGATACCCCTCCTCCCATAATAGGAGGAGAGATAACCACCATCTCTGGAGGCCCTCATCTGGCAGGCACAAGCAGAGGTGCCTAGAAGAGGTACGTCAATGAGCTGAGGTCTCATAATGGAGTTGAGTTTATCCCAGAGCAGCATCTACCTAAATAGCAGCGATTGGAGAGGCAACCAATCAGTTTTACCGAAGAGGACGTTAGTCATGTCCAGTTCCCACATAACGATCCTCTAGTCATAACTGCCCAGCTCGCCAATCGGAGAGTTAGGAGAATACTAGTTGATAATGGGAGTTCGGTGAACCTACTGTTCAGGTCCACGCTGGAAAAAATGGGGTTGTCTGTAGCCGAGCTGAAGGCCACCTCCGTGATGTTGTATGGGTTTTCCGGAGAAGGATCGGCAACGATAGGAACAATCGAGTTAGTAATAACCTTGGGAGAGGGACCCCGAACTATCTCCAAACTCCTCAAGTTCGTGGTTATCGGCTGTCCCACCGCGTACAACGCAATTCTAGGCCGGCCTACATTGATGGCATTTGAAGCCATAACTTCTATCCGCCACCTCGCAGTCAAATTCCCCTCATCTATGGGGGTGTGTACGGTCCGAGGTGACCAGCTCGCTGCCAGGGAATGCTATAGCATTTCCATGAAGGGAAAATCACAACCCGAGCAGCAGACGATGACCATTCAGGGCGGAAGCGAGGAACCTCAGGAAGTAAGATCTGATCCTGGGATAGAAAAACCTCAGGACGCCGATGGCATAGGTACCACCTTGAGTGATGATATCGACCCAAGAATATGCGAAGATAGATCTGAGTTCCAGGCCATTGAAGAGCTCGAAGAGGTGAACATCGATCCTAGAGACCCTTCGAGGGTGGTTAGGCTCGGGAAAAACCTTAGTAATGAGAGAAAGGCGGAGCTGCTGAAATTTCTACAAGAAAATCTAGACATGTTTGCCTGGTCTCATGAAGACATGATAGGAATCAACCCAAGCATCATCATGCATACCCTTAACTTGGACAAAAACATGCCTGAGAAGTCCCAGAAACAGAGGCGCCTGGGCACAACCCGAGCTGAGGCCCTAGAAGAGGAAGTAGCTCGACTTTTAAAATGCGACTTTATTCGCGAGGCAAAATACCCGATCTGGGTGACCAATCCTGTTTTGGTCCCGAAGCCCAACGGGAAGTGGCGGACCTGCATCGACTTTTCTGATCTAAATAAAGTATGCCCCAAAGATTGCTTCCCCTTGCCGAGAATTGACCAATTGGTGGATGCCACTGCGGGGCACGAGCTCATGACCTTCATGGATGCATACTCGGGGTATAACCAGATCGCTATGAATCCTACAGACCAGGAACATACTAGCTTCATGACCCCAACCAACATTTATTGTTACAAGGTCATGCCCTTCGGGCTGAAGAATGCAGGAGCTACATATCAGAGATTGGCCAATAGAATGTTCGCTAATCAGATTGGGAAGAACATGGAAGTGTACGTTGACGACATGTTGGTCAAGTGAAAAACAGCTGATAACCATGTTCCCGACCTGAAGGAATGTTTTGAGATCTTAAGGAAATATGGTATGAGGCTTAATCCCCAAAAATGTACCTTCGGGGTTGCGTCAGGAAAATTTCTGGGTTTCATAGTCAACACCCGAGGAATAGAGGCGAACCCCGATAAAATTAGATCGCTACTCGAAATGCCATCAACCCGGTCGCGAAAAGACGTCCAAAGTTTGACAGGAAGGGTAGCAGCCCTTAATCGGTTCATTTCCAAATCAATCGACAAGTGTTTGCCATTCTATAACCTGCTCCGGGGAAATAAAAAGTCCGAGTGGACCAATGAGTGTGAGCGTGCCTTCCTAGACCTAAAAGCACATTTAGCTGAGTCGCTCGTGTTGTCTAAACCAACAACAGAAGAGCCTCTTTTTCTTTACCTAGCTATCACGTAAGATGCGGCTAGTGCCGTGCTGGTCCGGGAAGAGGACCGGTCTCAGAAGTCGGTCTATTACATTAGCAAAAGGCTCCTCGGAGATGAATCTCGATATCTGTTGATGGAAAAAATGGTGTTCTGCCTTATCACGGCCTCCAGAAAGATCAGGCCGTATTTCCAGTCCCATTCAATCCACGTCATAACTGATCAACCTTTAAGGCAGGTATTGCAGAAACCTGAGGCATCGGGACGTCTTTTGAAGTGGGCCATCGAGCTCAGCCAATTCAAGATACTATACGTACTGCAAACCGCGATCAAAAGCCAAGCTCTGGCTGATTTCGTGGCAGAGTGCACTAGATTCCAAGAGGAACCAATGGAAGAACCGGTGCAGGCCTTGTGGAAATTCTTTGTGGACGGTTCGTCTAATGAGAACGGGTCCGGAGCTGGAATCATTTTTATATCCAAAGAGGGACATCGTTTCCACTCCGCATTACGGTTCGAATTCGAAGCGTCCAACAACGAGGCCGAATAGGAAGCTTTGTTGGCTGGGCTAAGGGTGGCCCGGGAGCTGAAGGCCAGGGCCATCCAGTGCTATAGCGATTCCCAGCTCATGGTAAACTAGGTGTCAGGGGAATACCAGGCGCGGGGAACCAAAATGGTGGCCTACCGGGCCAAGGTAAAGAAGGAGCTGTCCGCATTTGAGTACAGCCTAGTCGAACAGATCCATTGGGAGCAGAACGCCAATGTTGATGCCTTACCAAAGCTTGCCACCTCCAGGGAGGCCGAAACCTTGGGCTTGATACCGATGGAATTCTTGGAAAGGCCAAGCGTAGAGGAGACTGCGAGAGAGGTCGAGATGATCGACGCCAGGCCAACCTGGATGACTCCCATAGTCGAATACCTTACAATAGGAAAGTTACATGAAGAGCGAAGCGACGCGAGGAGGATACTTTACCAAGCTCCGAGGTATACAATCGTAGACGGAACGTTGTACCAACGTGGTCTTTCTTTGCCTCTTCTGCGATGTGTTCTGCCAGATGAGGCCAAGACTATTCTGCAGGAGGTGCATGAAGGCTTTTGTGCAGATCACGCTGGGGGGCAAAGCCTGGCCTTGAAGATATTGAGGCAAGGATATTATTGGCCCACTTTATCAAAGGACTCGATTTCTTACGTCCAAAAGTGTGACAAGTGCCAGCGGTTCGCCACGATCGCCCAAGCTCCACCAGTCGAGCTGAAGATGATCTCGTCCTCGTGGCCGTTTGCGGTCTGGGGGATTGATTTAGTCGGTGCCCTACCCACAGGAAAAGGAGGAGTTCGCTATGCAGTAGTAGCTATTGAATACTTCATGAAGTGGGCAGAAGCAGAGCCCCTGGTGACTATAACATCAAAGAGAGTCCTCGATTTTGTGGTTAAGAATATTGTCTGCCGGTTCGGGCTGCCGAAGAAGATCGTGTCAGATAACATAACCCAATTTGATAGCGACCTCTTCACCGAATTCTGTGGAAGGCACGACATAATTAAAAGTTTTTCCTCTGTGGCCTACCCCCAGGCTAATGGGCAGGTCGAGGCTGTGAACAAAACGCTCAAGGCGAGCCTTAAGAAGAGGCTGGATGAAGCTAAGGGAGTTTGGCCCGAACAGCTCCCTCAGGTGCTATGGGCATACTGGACCTCACACCGAACTTCGATGGGGCATACTCCTTTCTCCCTGACTTTCGGAAGTGAAGCCATCCTTCCTGTCGAAACAAAGATAGCCTCGCACAGAGTCCGGGCGTTCAGCCAAGAATAGAATGATAAATTGCTTAGCGCGTCCCTCGACCTAATTGACGAAAAATGAGAAGCTTCATAGTTGCAGCTCGCGCATTATCAACAAAAAATCACTTGTTATTTCAACTCAAGGGTCAAGAGACGCATCTTTAACTTAGGCGACCTGGTGCTCTGAAGGCTCTTTTTAGTCGATAAGGATCCCAAGGACGGAGTTTTGGGACCCAACTGGGAAGGATCCTATCAAATAATAGAGGTTGTGAAGTAAGGGACCTTTAAACTAGCTCGGTTTAATGGAGAAAAAGTCCCATGGACATGGAACGTGGTAAACCTAAAGAAATATTATCAATAGTCATACTTTTGTAAGGCTTAATTATAAAAGCCACCCTGTTTTATTAAAAAAATGAGAAGTATATTTCTTGTATCGTTGTATGTTTCCGTGTGCATATAGGCTTAAAAGAGCGTGTTCAAAGTAACCGAGAAAGATCTCTTTCTGCTTACTTGGGGGGCATATACCCCGAGAACCAGGTCCTAAAACTTAGAAGTTGGTTAAATTGATTAACCCGTGTTTTTTCTAAAAAGCACGAGATATCGATAAAACTAACGCGAACTAGGTTTTTAAAATTAATGTCCTGGACACAACCAGGTCCTAAAACTTAGAAGTTGGTTAAATTGATTAACCAGTGTTTTTTTTTAAAAAGCACAAGGTGTCGATAAAACTAACGCGGACTAAGTTTTTAAAATTAATATCCTGGACACAACCAGGTCCTAAAACTTAGAAGTTGGTTAAATTGATTAACCAGTGTTTTTTCTAAAAAACACGAGGTGTCGATAAAACTAACGCGAACTAAGTTTTTAAAATTAATGTCCTCGACACAACCAGGTCCTAAAACTTAGAAGTTGGTTAAATTGATTAACCAGTGTTTTTTCTAAAAAGCACGAGGTGTCGATAAAACTAACGCGAACTAAGTTTTTAAAATAAAATAACCTGGACATAACCAGGTCCTAAAACTTAGAGTTGGTTAAAATTGACTAGTAGTACTTTGCAATCTCAAAGAAAAACGGTCAATAAACTAACATGAACTAAGTTTTCACCAAACACATCGTAAAAAATAAAATAGATTGAAATAAAACTCGGGGTAACTGAAATCAATTGTCTCAAGGAGAAAAAACCTCATGGTGGATAGTTACAGAAATAAATAAAAATGAAAATACAAAAAAAAAAATTCTAAGCCCCCCCAGGTCGCTCTGAAGAGGTCACCCCCTCAGTTTCTTGCTCGCCGGCAGCGGAAGTCTCCCTAGTCTTAGAAGGCAGCTCCTGTTGAAGACGGGCCTTGAACTTCTCGAGGAATGGCTCCTACACCTCGGGGGCCAGAAAAGAGAAGTCGTCATCCTAGTTGAAGGCCCAGCAATGGTAGAGCATGGCCTCCATGGAGGAGCTGGAGGACGCCCTCTCTGCCACGGTGGCGGTCTCGGCCTTCAGCTGCTTAGCCCTGGCCTCCTCGAGCTCGGCCTTCGCAGCAGCCAAGGCAGCCTGCGCAGCCTTTTTGCCTTCTTTGGCAACCGTCAAGGCAACTTTGGCACTTTGCTCTTGTTGTTGAGCAGATGCGAGAGCGGCCTAAGCAGTCTAGAGCTCGCCCCTGAGCTCATCAGTCCTGGCACTATTCCGAGCTATGCTGCGGTGTAGAGCCAAAGCCGTCTGCAAAGAATTAAAGAGAATAAGGCACGTGATGGGAAGAATGCAAAGGAATTTAACTAAGTAAGCCTACCGCGAGGTTCATCCCCAGCGCAGACTCTATGACATTCTCGGGGCTCCTCGCCTCGATCTCCCTCAAGTCCCTTGGGTTGGCCTTATAATAATGCTCCACCGTGTAGCTCGCGGTCTCATAGACCGTCCCTCGGAAGGTATCTGGGATTTTCTCAAGGTCTTGGGCATTAACCGGGATGCGCACGATGGGAGCGGGGACTAACGGAGTTCCAACTGGTGCCTCCTGTTCCCGAGTAGGGGCTGGAGGTCGCGGGGGAGGTGGAGGCATATTCTCAGTGGAGGCAGGGATCTGACTTCTCCCCTTGGTGGGGGACTTGGAGGTTGTCCCGGAGGCAGGAGTCTTCTGGGTCAGCCGGGGTCTCTTGACCAATGGTCCGGAGGAAGGGTTTCCCCCTTGGAAGATGGATCGCAGGGCGCTATCTCCGGGTTGTGCCATCTCCTCGCCTGAAACAAAAAGAAAGGAACGTTAGTATACATGTAAGGTTGTTTTATTACAAGAGAAATCTAAAGGTGTATTGAAAAAGTCCTACCCTCCGAGCTAGAGGGGGAATCTATTGCCACGTCCTCCGGCCTCGGAACTTCTATAGGGGAGTCTAAGGTTATTACTTCATGAATCAGAGAGGGTTCTGGGTCCAGATTTACCTCAGGACTGGACTCCTCTACGTATTGTCTAAGTCTTGGAGCGACTACACCCTCTAGAAGGGAGGGCCACGACCTAAGGTTGGTCTCGTACTCCTCAAAGAAGGCCGACCTAGAGGACAAGGTGTTGTCTACTACAATGGTGCCCCTAGGTCGGCCCATATCATGGCGTAATACAAGTTGGTCTACACACTGGAGTAGGTTTATGTTACGGTCCAGGTCATCTCGATGACGGTGTACGAGCTGGTTTGGGTTAAACCTAACAAGCCTAAGGTCTGCAGCAGCCCTGTCTAGATCCCTAAACGGGTATGGGTTACCTTGGCCGGAGGGGCCGGCTGCTGCCCCCGATTGAGGCCGATCCACATTGGGGCCCCGAGCAGCCTCAGGAGCTTGCCTTCGTCGCACGAGCGGCACCTCATCTTCTTCATCCTGCTCGTCGCCGTCGTCGTCTGCGACATCCCCCTCCAGGATAGGCACCAGGTCGCGAGCTACTGGGTAGTTAGCCCGCGTCCTCCTCAAGGCCAGAGTCTGGCCCGCATAAATTAACTTACACACCAGCATCATCTCATCAGACACGAGCTGGTGATAGTCTTTCTCACTAGACGGAAGCCTCGCCAAAGTATCGTATTGACCCCCAAGGGTCACTGATTTGGCCATAGAAATAATGTCTCTAAATCTTAAGTACGAACACCACCGCTGCCAACTCCAAATCGTGTGTGGGATATCTCTGCTCATACTCCTTTAACTGTCTCGATGCATAGGCTATCACCTTACCAGCTTGCATCAGCACACGCTCCAAACTTTTCATTATCTGTCGGCAAACTTAACACTGGCGCGGTGATCAATCCCCGCTTAAACTCCTTGAAACTGTTCTCACATTTTTCCGTCTAGACATACCTTGTCTTCTTCTTCGTCAGTTCTATCAAAGGTGTAGCTATTCTGGAGAACCTCTAAACAAATCGCTGATAATACCCTGCTAAACCCAGAAAGCTTCTCACTTCAGGAACACTGCTCGGTCTAGGCCAATCTCTTACTGCCTCAATCTTACTTGGGTCAACCAGAATCCCCTCCTTATTGACAATATGGCTCAGAAATGTAACTTGTGGTAATCAGAACTCACACTTACTGAACTTAGCATATAGTTTATGCCCCCTCAACCGCTGTAGAACCAGCCGCAAATGCTGCTCGTGCTCTGTCTCTGACTGAGAGTACACCAGGATGTCGTCGATGAACACAATCACAAACTTATCCAGATAATCCTTGAAAAACCTATTCATCATGTCCATAAAAGCTGTTGGGGCATTGGTTAATCCAAAGGACATAACCAGGAATTCATAGTGTCCATACCCGTTCGGAAAGCGGTCTTTGGTATGTCCTCCTCTTTAATCCTTAATTGGTGGTAACCTGATCGGAGATCTTTCTTGGAAAATACTGTTCTTCCCTGCAACTGATCAAATAAATCATCGATCTTAGGCAGTGGATACTTGCTCTTAATGGTTAACTTATTCAATTCCATGTAATCAATACACATCCTAAGGGATCCATCCTTCTTCTTAACGAACAACACCGGAACACCCCATGGCGAGAAACTCGGTCTGATAAACCCCAAATTAAGTAACTCTTGCAACTGAATCTTCAACTCCTTTAACTCCGTTGGAGCCATTCTGTAAGGTGTCTTAGATACTGGCTCCGCTCCTGGTGCCAACTCTATAACAAAGTCAATCTCCCGCTGCAGCGGCAACCCTGGAAAATCTGCCGGAAACAAATCCAGAAACTCACACACCAATCTAGTCTCACCCGGTCCAACCGACACCACCCTAGAGGTATCCACAACGCTCGCTAGGAATCCCATGCAACCTTCCTGCATCAAGTCTCTAGCCCTCAACGCTGAAATCATTGGTACTCACGATCCACTAACCGTCCCCACAAACACAAAGGGTACCTCCCCTTCCAGTTCAAAAGTCACCATTCTGCGCTTGTAGTCAATCGTTGCCCCATACTTCGATAACCAATCCATCCCTGGAATCATATCAAAATCATCCATCTCTAACTCAATCAAATCAACAGACAATTCCTTACCATCTATCTCTACTGGCAATGCTCTAATCCATTTCCTAGAGACTACCAGTTCTCTTGTTGGCAACAAAGTCTGAAATCCCCTAGCATACACACCGCTAGGTCTACAAAGCTGGTCTATCACTCTAGCAGGTACAAATGAATGGGTAGCCCCTGAATCAAATAATGCAGTATACAAAGAACCAACACTAGAGATCTGACCTGTCAAAACTGAGGGGCTAGCCTCTGCCTCAGTCTGTGTCAAAGTAAACACCCTGGCAGGAGCAAGACTATCACTCTGCTTCAACTCCTCTTTCTTAACTTGAGGGCAGTCCCTCTTCAAATGACTGGCACTCCCACAAACAAAGCAGGCCCTGATCCTGCACTCACCCTGGTGTCGACGTCTGCACCGCAGACACACTGGGAAACTCCTCCAGTTGTCACTTCCACCCTGACGACCAGTAGAAACACCCCATGCCCTCCTATCTGAACTGGGAGGAACAAAGGAATCTGGGCCTTCCTCTTCTGCTCACTAGAGCCACCACCCCGACTGGATCCAACAAAAGGTGGCACTGTCCTCCTGGCATCGCGCCTAACAGCGCTCTCCCTCCATATCCGATCTTCGGCCCTCTCAGCTTTAAGGGCCTTGTCCACTACCTGAGCATAAGTAGTAGTCTCTGGATCCAAAGTGATATTCACATCGTGGGCAATCATAACGTTCAACCCCCGCACAAACCTGTCTCTTCTTGCCGCATCTGTCGGCACTAAATCTGGCGTAAACTTCGCCAATCTGTCAAACCTCAAAGCATACTCTGTAACTGTCAATCGGTTCTAAGTCAGGTTGGTGAACTCGTCAACCTTCGCAGCTCGAACCGTCACACTGTAATGCTTCTCGTTAAATAAGTTTCTGAACTCTTCCCAAGTCATAACCGTTACGTTCCTTCTCTGAACTACAACGTCCCACCAGATGTGGGCATCCTCTCTGAACATGTAACTGGCATAGGCAACTCTCTCATTCCCCTCAACCCTCATGAAATCCAGGATAGAGGAAACCATATTCATCCACTGCTCTACCCGCAGTGGGTCTGGTCCACCCTCGAAGGTGGGAGGATGTTTTTTCCTGAACCTCTCATACAAAGTTTCCCACTTATTCTCCATAGCAGATTGAACCGGCACTGGCGCCACAACCTACTGAACTGGCAACCCAGTGACCTGAGGTGAGGCCTGCTGCCTCAACTGTCGAAGCTCTTCTTCTGTTCGTTGCAATCTCACTTCCATTTCAGCGAACAGCTCTTGCCAATTCTGTGGGGCAGGTGGAGGGTCCTGACCCTGGTTGTCATCCTCGGCCCTACTGCCGCAGAGTCTAGATGATTGTCGAGGCATCTCAACAAATATGCCTGCAACCAACGACGCCTCTCATCAGGCATGATAACAACATCCAAAACCACCTCCTAAACACATCAGCCATCCACAAACAGTAACTCACATAACATACAGATAGCATATAACACACAACAGGCCATGCCCTAGCATCATGCATATGTTAACTCATTCGTCATGCTCTATATGAAATAAGCAGGCAAACAAGACATTCAAGCACATATTCAAGCATATGAGTTATTCATACCAACCAACCCTGAGTCGAGCTTGTCACTGACAGCGAGCGTACATGTTTGGTCAATCTCCAGAACCATAAACCTTGGCTCGCTTTGATACCAAGTTGTAACGCTCTACTTCCTTAAAGTCGTTACTAAGTGAGTTTAAAATGTGCTTTCAGCTCGCTAATCGAGAGTTTAGGTCAAAAAGTGTGATTAAGCTATAAACAGAGTTGTAAACCTTGAAATTAATTCCATTTACTGAAAATCATAAAGTATTTGACACTTGGGATCCCTAAATACTGTTTAGAAATATTTACAACATATAAGTACAAACCAAGTCGACTAGACGACAAAATCTAGGTTTTAATACAACCATATCCCAAAATCCTCTGGCCATGGCAGCCAGGCAGGCCAAACATGTACGCGCCACTTCACGCTCTTCGTATCATGGTTGGTTGACTTTTCCCTTGCCCTTACCTGCACCACAGAGCACCTGTGAGCCGAAGCCCAGCAAGAAAACCCTCACAAGCAGAAAACATATGCATAACAAACACATAGCATATAAACAGGCCATCAATAGGCTAAACACATATGGCCAAGCCATCCCAGGCGCTTTACCAGGCCCTGGATTTGCAGTCCACACCGTGAGGATATCCCAGGTATCCTTTAGGGTCTCACCCTGGCAACTCGCACTCCACGTGCTTAACGCTGCTCCCGGCTCCTTGCCGTACTCGGCCTTGCACTCAACGTGCCCAACGCCGTTCCCAGCCCTTTATCATTCTCGGCCCCTGCCGACCTCGGCCTGCGCCGTTCCCGGCTCTTGCCGAACATTTACACAATCGCATTCATAGCATAATAAACATATACTGAACATTAACAAACTCAAGTCAAAGGGCTACGCCCTACAGTTCAAACATATTGGGCTCAGCCCTGCATACAAGCTCTATGGGAACAGGGGTTTTCTTACCTGCGTCCCGAGCTCTCCGAGCACCGATATCCCAAGCACAGTCCCCTAGCTTGAGCCTCACCGAAACCCTAGTCACAACACATCAACAACATTCATCCATCAAGTTCTAATCCATTAAACAACTTTGAGCCATAACTCTAATCTTCGGGACCTTGAGTTCTATCAATCCGGGTGATAAAATCCATCCCGAGCCTTAACCTTTGAGTTCCCAAGCCTACACACACTTTAAAACACAAAATGGCACTAAGAGCCGCGGCCCGCCCCCAAACCCGAGAGCACACCCAAAACAGGGCATGCGCGCCGCAGCCCTAGCTAAGGCAAGCCGCGGCCCGTCCTTCTTCCAGGCCACCCAAATGCTTCGGAGGGCCGCGACTCAGCAAGAACAATGTCGCGGCCCGACCCTTCAAACCCAAAAAAATCCTCCATTTTCTCTTCTAAAACTCAGCCAATCATCCTTAAAAATCAACCTAACAATCTAACCATTAATCACAGAAGTCTTAAGACAATCTCAGGAGCAAAACCTAACAAGAACTTAAACCAAAAACCTCATAAAACCCAAAATCAATCCTTCACCCAACTACATGCATATTCTAAGAAAACCAGCAGAAACTTCAAGCTAAACCTTGTAATTTAAAGCTTACCCTTGCTGAACTTAGTCTCTGAATTTGGTCCTTAAGCCTCAAACTTCTAGCTCCAAAGATTCCCCAGCTCAATTCCTTGTTTTGATTAGCTTCCACCACAATTTTTCCTTTGATATGCCTTAGAGAAAATAAAGAGAGCAAAGAGAGAATACTTGGGTCGGTTTCTACAAGTTTCTGAGTGTTTCCCTTCCTTTTGTTTTATTTCACTTAAGCTCTAAGGTTACCTCAAAGCTCGGGGTACCAAAATGTCCCCGAGGGCAAAATGGTAAATTTCCCCAATATTCCCTCCTAAACATTATAACCTCAAATATATCTCTGAATATTTATTTCCATAACCCGATAACCCCATAACACATCTAATACCCCTCGACTCGCCCTGAGTTGAATTCTTAACCCCATTGTGACTTTCTGGCTAACCGCTCCCCAGGACTGTCTCGGATCGTGCTGCACAAATAAATCACATACATATCGCATTTATCACATTTATACCCTCAACGGGCTAAAATCACAGTCATACCCCTAATATCCAAACGGAGCCCACATGCATATTTAATTCAACTAAACATGCATCTCTATCACATATTCACATATTAACATATTAAATCATTTATTGCCCTCCAGGCACGCTAATCAAGGTCCTAAGCCCTATTAGAAAATTTGGGTCGTTACAATGATTTCGCGAGCTGAAAATAGAGAGAACTTACAAGGATGGTTGAAGTAATGGTGTTCGCAGTTGCGAAACCTGTTCGACATAAAGAACTGGTCTTTGAAGTCGTTGGGATGGCTGGGCAGTTCGATGACTGGAGGAGAATTTGGGAAGCGGGTCAGGTAGTAGAATCCGTCGCCTCGTCCCCGTTGATCCTGGCTGGCCTTGAGGCAGAAGAAATAGAGGATATCCGCAGGGATGGGGACTTCCCACATATGTTGCAGGAAAAGATACCTCAGCCCGACCAGCAGACGGTACGAGTTCGGGGGGAGTTGAAATGGCGCCAGCTTCACATAGTTGAGGAAGTCGGCAAAGTACTGGTCGAGGGGGAGGAAGGCCCGACCCTCAGGTGCTCGTCGCTCCAGGCTGCGAATTCCTCCTCAAGTGGTGCGCAGCTCCTCTCCCCCTCAAAGGGAGGTCGGGCAATAAGAGCATCAGTCCCAATCTCGATGTTATGGGACAGCATAATGTTATTGACCCTCCCTTAGGTTGTGATCTTCGAGACTATCCTCTCCGCCTCGAAGAAAGCGTCAGGTCCCACCTCGACCTCCTTCTCCACTGTGGGACCAAACGGAGGGATGGGGGATTCAACCGCGACATCTTTTCCCCTACTGGATTGCTGGGATGACGAGCTGGCCGCGTTTTTCATGGGCACGTTCTTCTTGGGCCCCATCTGATCGCCTAGCGAACAAGAACGAGAAAAAGAAAACTTAGTGGGCGACCTAAAAGCTAAGAAAAGATAAGCAGCGCGAGAAGATGGGTTTTTCATACGCGGGCTAAGGTAATCTCAGCCCGCGGGGTGTGATACCACGCACTGCCATAGCCACGCACCCGAGTTTCCAATGGATCCCTGATATCCAGGGATCCTTGTGATAGGAGGATCAAGTTATTGCTTGCCTTGGAGGAGAAGTTTTGAGGGGAAAACCACCTAGGAAGCGTGACCCATAAGCTACCCGGTTTTACACCCTAAAAAGCTCTCAGCTTCCATATTCCGAATAGGCATTAACTAAAGTTACCTAGAAAATTACCCAGAAATTACCTAGTTATGAATATCGCCTTCCTAGACATGTTTTTAAATATAATCAATATGCCTAGAATCGAAACCTATGCGCCAAAAACAACCTCTTGTTTACGACTGAGAAATAGTTTTGCCTAACAAAGAAACGGGGAAATCGAAACATACAACAGACAGGGAACTTACAGTGTATTTTCCGAATGAAAGTTACAGGCAGCGTAGGAGTAGGAGTCCTGGTGGAATCCTTAAAGCTGGACTTCTAAAAGGTTCTTGTGGTGATAATGTAAGGATTTCTGGGATTATGACCAGAAGAAGAAGAAGAGCTTCTGAAACTCAAAAGAGAGAAAATAAGGAAAAAAATTCAAATGAAGGGTGACTAGTACTGAAGATTGCCAACCTTATATATACGTAAAAGGCATAAGGAAACGAGGACCGTCCGATCAAATTAATGCGAGATACGAGGGTCATAACTCAAGAGACGAAATGACAACAAAAAGGTGGCTAGGCCATTTAATGCAATTCTCGGAATCCGAACAATCGCCAACCACGGCGTTCCACGTGTCTGGTACCCATGTGGTGGGCAGGACATGAAGAGTCGAAAGGGAAGTTTAAAAGCCCCAACTGTGAAGATCAAAGATGACGTCATAGGTCACGAGCAGGGGCTTGGGGGGAAAATGTACGCCCTGAATATCCGCATACACTTTGGCAAGCTAGAACAGGGCCTAAATCGATTTGCCACGTGCCAATCGTCCACCCGGAGCTGATTGTTACGGACCCCTAAACAACCAGCCCGAGCTGAAGGATCACTTAGCTGCTCCGTGCGTGGAGCCATTGTGTCGATATAATAGAAGTCATGAGCTAGCACCACATTAAGCTCGTGGTGCATCAGAGGTCTGACACCCCCGAATCCTTATGAAGTCAACCACACAATATAAACGTGCATATACCAGACATCACGTGTCTGTTCCATTTCTGAATTCTCGGATACGCAGTATAAACGTGTGTGTTCAGACATCCCACGCCTGATTTGGGCCATGCAGCCCATTACCCATCTTTACCTATTGATTAGACCACACTTCACTGTAAGTTTTAGGAATTAATCATCGGTGTTACATAAATGACACAATGGATAAAGAGATCACGGGATGACCCCAATACCTACTCAGAGATCAATCTCCTATAAATACCGAAACCCTGGGTAGTGCAAGGGGTTGGCTTCTTCTTGTAAAGAAAATACTTTGTAAGAAATATTAAAGAAATATCAATAATATCAGCTGGTGGACAAGGGGAATTTTAACCTCCGAACCACCTAAAAAAGGAGTGACCATCTTTTCCTTGCAATTAATTTCCACATTCTAGATTACTATCATTTTCATATTACGATTTATCAATCAGCACTAATCTATTCTATTTATTTGTATAATTATCTGTTGGCGAAAAACCGCGTCAACAGTCATGATAACACAAAAAAGGAGAAAGAAATAGAAAAAGGAAAAAAAAATGTACATTTGTTTTTTGTATTAAAAATATAATTCTATATTGAATCTTACATTTAATTTTAATTCAACTAATCTTCAAAATTATTCAAGTGATATTGGAAATGAGTTTCAATCAAAAATAAACTCAAAGTCTTTAAAGAATACAAGTTCATGATAAAATATTCGAACTACGTTTGATTTGTTTTTCCAAATGACATGTAGGCAACTTAACTAATAAGATTAGACACATTCACAAACTTTCAAAGTATCTCAATGAGGTCATTTACCTCAAAATTCACCAAATACCCACATCAAATGATGAAAATTATAAAAATCTCCAAGCGAGTTGATTAACCATAAAATTCTCAAAAAGCACAAAAATGCAAACCATGTTTGACTTAATTCCTTAAAAAGATACGTAGACAACTTAGTTGCTAAAGCTAAATGCAATCGCAAATACTATGAATTCCTAGAGTCCTCATATATTAAACACAACTTCAAAATTTCATAAAAGGTCATTCACTTAATAATTTTTCCTAACTTACAAATAAAAAAACAGTTTCATAATACAATCTTTTAGAACTATAAGTGACTTGATTCCTCAATCGTGATATGTAGGCAGTTTAGTTAACCAAATTCATTGAGTTAAAAAAAATCACCTAAATTCCTTACAAAATCACACAAGTATTTAATGTCATTAGAAATAGAATCAAAAAGTGTTTCTTTGTGTCAAAGAATTGTTGTCTTGGGTATAAATTTTAAATTTTAAATTTTTTGCCTAATGATAATTCTTATTCAATTCTTATTTATGTATTTACTTATTGTGATAATATTTAACTTATTTTTAACATTAAAATTTAAAAATATATTAATATAAGAAGGTTGGATAATTATTAGTTTACACAAATGATGACGACCAATATGTATTTAATTTTGTAGATGGTAGATTTTAACAAAATAGTAAACAATATTTGTTCTACATACATGTTTGCACGGAAATATGAAGGTTGGATACCATCTTATTAAAATAAATAAATGAACAAAGAACATCTTGCTAATACACATTTGATAAGTGTAAATGGTTAGTTTTTACTTATTTTAATGATTGTAATTTCATTTCTAGTATTTTTTTTATTTTTGGGTTAAAAGGAATTTACAGGTAAAAATACATATTTATTAATATAAAAATAAATTGAGTTTAAATTAATATTTTTATGGCTTTAATTTAATATTTTTTTATTTGGAAATATTTAATTTTGATTTAATTTATTTTATTTTATAGGAAAGTGTGTATTTTTAGGAAGAAAATAAAAGATTGAAATCTGAACATGAATCCGAGCCAGGGTTGGAGTTGTAACCTCATGAGCAATTTTGACACTGTTCCAGCCATATTTTGAAAAAAATTCAAGAAATAGTAGTTGTAGATATTTTTCTCAGTTTTCCAAAACATATGGAATTGTCCAATTCGGAATTATATCGAGGGATATATGGCAAAATATGATTAGATGCGGGGAAAAATCAATTTCTTGAGGTATACGAAAATAACATATTCAACTTAAATTCTACTACCACCTGGCAGATATTTTCACTCCAAATTCGATATCACAATAATATTAAAATAAAATTAATATCTATTAGTTTAAGTTTAAGTTTTAAATTTTAAATTTTATTATAATTAGTTTTAGTTAGTATGTGACTATTATAAATAGAGAACTGTCTCTATTTGAAAACACACTTTATATACTCTCTCTCTAAAAGAGGGACATTTTCTACTACTATTTTTATTTTAGTAAATTTAGTTTTGTTTTTAGGTTAATGGATATTTTAATGTCCTAAACATGATTATCATTAATTACTATTAGTTTGATTTCTTTCATTCTGATTCATTAAATTATTCATATGTTTCTACTATAATTGTTTATGTTATTACTTGTAACTTATTTGGATGACCATTGAATATGATAGAGTTTTAATTGATTGTCATTTTAGAATTACTATTCACTTAATAGTCTAGGGTTCTAAATACCTTGTGGTAACTTTACAATTATTAATCATGTCAAACTCATTTTTAATTGTGATGAAACATGTGACCTTGGTTGAATGAGTTGCGCTTGTTAGCTTGTTATCTAGAGCAATCTATCTCTATCAATTTTAATGCTTTTATTAGGTTGAACTAGGTGCTTTTCCTTATGTTATTTAGTAGAAATGGTTAATCAATAACACTTACCTTTGATTAATTTGCATGTGAGAGATTAGGATAAAGACTGTTTTTGTGTTATCTACAGTTGTTAATTTATGACAGAATGAATCATTGAACTTTGTTAGTTAATGGTATGAATATTTAGTGGTAGTGAATTAGTTCTTAACCATCTTTTATATTTGTTAAATTCAATCTTGCAAGTTTTTTTTTTTGTGATTTATTTTAGATAATCAAAATTTCTTTCTAATTCTTTTGAATAATAAATGGAATGATAATTTTTGTGGGCTCGACCCATAATTTATCGTTATACTGAAATAATGGTGAAATATAAATAATTGATAAATTTGATACGGTTAACGACACCCATCAACATTCAAATAATAGAGAGCAACCACATAATATATGCCCTAGCGAAAACATACTAAGATTGTTATCCTAAGAGTTTGAGGGCGCAAGTTTGAATTTGGGTGACTCCTTCACTAGGTAGTTAAAAGAGAGTTTTAATTGTGAAAGTTTTGCCTACCAACCCAGCCACCCCGCTTTCTTCCTAAGGCTATGTTTGGTAGGTGTAACATCTCAAATTACCTAATAAGGCTTAGGGTCTTGATTAGGGGGCCATGATGGCAATATATGGAATTATATGTTTATATGATATATTTGCGTATGATTATGTGAGTTATATGATAATATAACTAGTTATGCATGTTTAGGAATATTAAATATGCATGTGGGCTCGTTTATTATTAGAAGGGTAATATTCGTAATTTGGCCCGTTATGAGCATAATTGTATATATGTGCATATATGTGATATATATGAGAGACCACATTATTATGTGGGTTTATTTGGGTTACTCGGCGTGAGACAATTCTAGGGAGCAAGTTAGATGGAAAGTCACAACAGGACCCAATACCCGACTCGGGGCGAGTCAAGGAGTATTTTAGGTATTTAGTATGGTATCGGGCTATCGGGTAATGGGAATGAATAATCGAGGATATATTTGGAATTAGTAAGATTAGGAGGGAATACCGGAGATTTTGACCATTTTTCCCTCGGGGACGTTTTTGGTACCCCGAGCCTCGGGATTAGCTTAAGTAAACTTAAGCCTTAAGAAAACACAAAAAACACTTGACGCAGCTCACCCAACCGACTCCCTCTCTCTCTTACTGTCTCTCAATTATGAGTGAAGTACTTGAGGATTTAAGGAGATTCTTGGCTGAAGACTTGGGAATTGAAGGCTCGGGTTAGGATTCAGAACTGGTTGCGACTAGGAGAGCATCACTTACAACAGAGGTAGATCTTTAATCCCTATTTAAGTTAATGTTCTAACAATTTTTTCTTGAGCTTTGAGAGTTCTTGATCTTGTAGCTCAAATGTTGGGTTTATGAGTTTTGATGGGTTTTCAATCAAATTTTAAGTTGGGTTTAGTTGCTGGGGATATGTTGCATCTGTTATGGGAATTAAATTGTGGTTTTAGAATTGAATTGGGATGGTTTTGATTGAGTTGGCTGAAGAAAAACTAGAGAAATTATGGGTTCGTGGGGGCGGGTCGCGGCCCTGTTCTTGGGGTGTCGCAGCCCTCTTGAACCCAGGGGCCAAGGAGGGTGTCTGACGCGAAGGTGCGCCGCGGTGCGTGTCCAGTGAGAAGGGAGGCTGAGGCCTCTGACTTGGGCAGGCCGTGATGCAAGTTCCTTGGGTCGTGGTGATTAAGGGTTTTTTAGCCCTGGGAGGTTTTTTGAGTATGGGAACTCAACCCTAAGGGCTCGGGATCAAGTTTACTACTCGATTTAGTAGAATTCGTGGTCCCGGAGGCTAGGACTCGGTTCGAAAGCCTTTATTTGCTCGTTATTGATGGAATCCTATATTATGGTTGTGACTAGGTTATCGCTAGGTGGCTTAGAACCGGGATCGTGATTGAGGGTCGATCTTATTTTATGCTATACTCGGACCTGAGGTAAGAAAACTGCACCCAATACGTGATATATGTGATTAGGGCTTGACCCGACTGTTAATAATAGTTATGAATAGGGCATGGGCCCTTGAGAATGATTATGTTTAAGTTATTGTTTCGTTTGTTGATTAAACATACTTGAATAGTCTGTACCAGATTAAGTGTTACATGATTGATCTCATGGTTTGCGTAGCTAGTGCTAGGCCCCATTGAGGAGCATGGTTATTACTATGTTTGAGATTTCTTGATGATATATTATGATTAATATGTATGCATGCTTGTATTGTTGAAGTATGCCTATTTGTATTTGTTTTTGTATCTGTATCTAAATACCTGGTTTAGGGCTCGACTTATTAGTCAAGGACAGCAATAGCGTGCTGCGCGCTGGTCGAAAGGCTTAGGCTCAAATCAGCAACGTACTATTACGTTGGTCGACCCAATGGTCGATGGAAAACAAAAGTGTTCGGCTAGCTTTATGGCTAGTTATCCCAAGCTAAGGGCGAGGGCCCCAGGTGACTCTATGGTCACATAGCTAGGGCATAGGGCCCCGGGGTCGACTCTATGGTCAACTACTCAGGGCAACGGCTCCAGAGTGGTCCAATGACCATTTATCTGTACTTGTATGCCTGTATGAGTAGGTTATTACTGCTGGACATGCTAGATAAGTATCTGAAAATTTGTATTTTCTGTTTATGCACATGTTTAAGTTTTCTTGTTGAGCCTTGGCTCACGGGTGCTATGTGGTGCAGGTAAGGGAAAAAGAAAGCTTGACCAGCCATGAGTTGGAGAGATTTGGTGGCGACGTGTACATATGCGACTGCTTGTCCACCACGACCAAGGATTATTTCAGAGGAACTAGGGTTGTAGCCCTAATTTTTCCACTTAGGTCAGGCAATTGTAACTTTGTATGTATATACACCCTCATAAACACTTGTTTGTAATATTTTGGGGATCCCATGTATGTATGAAACTTTTTAAATAAAAGTCAACAATTCCTTTGACCAAATTTTTTAACCCTAACCCTTGACGTTAACCTCAGTTACACGTTTATATCCAAATGACTTGATTAGCAAGTCTAACATAATTTAAAATACACAGTGTATCGGTCCTGGATTAGGAGGGCATTACAACTTGGTATCAGAGCTGGCAAGGTTTAAGGGTTCCTGAAGACTGGCCGGGCATGTACACTTGCCACTAAAGACAAGCTCGACTCAAGGTTCGGTAACTATTTATGTGGTTATGTGTTTAACTGCTTAAATGTGATATAAATGCCTTATATGTGTGCCTCTCTAGGAAGCATGATATAATTTGATAGGGCCTGGCCCATAACTATTGCATGAATGATAAAGAACATGCTTATTAGCATTGTTATACTTGTGTAAATGCCTGGATATGTTTATGTGCATCGTTAATTGCTTATGAATGCCATAAATGCTTATTAGCATTGTTATTTGTTGATGAATATCAGGAAGTGCTTATTAGCACCAAGATGAGTATATTATGTGTTGGCATGCTTATTAACATTACATCTGTTTGTTTATCTGTTTGATCTTAGACTGTCAGGTGGCAAGAGGTATAGTTATTACTTACCTAACGTCTGATTTGATCACTGAGAGTGGGTTGAATATCAGTATGAATCCTTGAAGGTCATAGAGGTTGGCTGACCAAGAGTTACAGGCCAAGGAAGGGAATGACCAGGGCCAGGCCCCACCGCCAGCTTCAGAAAACTGGCAATAGGTGTTTGCTGGTATGCAAGCAAGATTATAGAAGAAGGAAGAAGAGATTCGCCTCTTGAGACAACAACAGGTTCCAGTAGGGAACCCCCAGCCCGCAGTACCGACAGTGATATAGCCAGAGGTACCAGTGGTAGTGCAACCCTAGGCAGGGAGAGAAAGATGGGAACCCCTATATGAGAGGTTCAGGAAACAACACCCTCCAGTTTTTTAGAGCAGCTTAGATCCACTAAAGGATGAGCAATGGATGACCATGATAACCACTATCCTGGACTTTATGAGGGTAGGTGGTAATGAGAGAGTGGCTTGCGCCACTTACATATTTCGGGAGGATGCTCGAATATGGTGGGATGTGGTATCCCAGACCAGAGCAGTAACCACCATGGAATGGGAAGAGTTCAGAACTTTGTTCAATGAGAAGTACTACAATGACGCAGTTAAAGCTGTGAAGGCTGAAGAGTTCAGCAAGTTACTTTAGGGTAACATGATAGTAACTGATTACGCCCTGAAGTTTGATAGATTGGCAAAGTTTGTCGGGGATCTGGTGCCCACTGATGAGACCAGAAGAAAGAGGTTTTTCTAAGGGCTACAACCTATGATTGCCTGGGATGTTCGTATTACTACTGTGCCAGGATTGACCACCTATACACAGGTTGTGAAGAAGGCACTTACAGCCGAGAGCGCAAAGAACAAGATTTGGTGTGAGAATGCAGCCAGAAGAGATTCTAGGAGGTCGAGACCTCCATTTACAGGTTTTGGTAGGGACGGAGTCCCCAGTGATCAAAAGAGGAAGACTCCAAATACAATTTTCAGCTCTGGGGCCAGATAGAAGGCCATGGGGCATATAGATGGGCCGCCAGGGTGGTGATGAGACCTGGAGAGCATTTCCAGAGTGTACCACGAGCAGGAGGCGCCATATTGGGGAATGTTGGGTGAAGGCCTGTTTTGTTTGCGGTAGTGTGGGGCATCTGAAGAAGAACTACCCAAGAGCCAAACTGGAAGAGCCCAAGAAGGTGGACAGCCTGACGCCATCTCGGGTGTTCACCTTGACCCAGGTAGAGGCCGAGGCTAGTCCCTCGATGGTTACAGGTCAGTTTTCTAGTGCTGGAACCTTCTATATTGTTTTGATTGATTCGGGTGCTACGCACTCTTTTGTAGCTAGTAGGATTATTGATGGATTGTGTAGACCATGTGACTTTTATCCTGTGGGGTTTGGTACCATGCTACCTACTGGGGAGCTAGTGGTTTCCAGGAGATGGGTTAGATCACTACCAGTTACAGTGGATGGCAGGGAATTATCAGTTGACTTGGTGGAGCTGGTGATGACTGATTTTGATATAATTCTGGGTATGGATTGGCTAGAGAAGTATGGGGCAATGATAGACTGCAAGAAGAAGATGGTAACCTTTGAGCCCGATGGTGAGGACCCCTTTGTTTTCGTTGGCACTGTGCATGGACCCCGTATACCTATGATATCTGTACTTAGAGCTAGAGACCTATTGCAGGGGGGACGCATAGGGTTCTTAGCTAGCGTGGTGGATACCACTCAGGTCGTGCCAGTGGGACCAGGACAGACCTGATTAGTCTGTGAGTTTCTGGATGTGTTTCTAGAGGATCTGCCAGGGTTACCTCCACACAGGGAGATTGAGTTCATGATTGAATTGGCGCCAGGGACAGAGCCGGTGTCTAGGGCACCTTACAAGATGGCTCCAGTTGAGCTGAAGGAACTAAAGTTTCAACTACATGAGTTATTAGACTTGGGTTTTATCAGGCCCAGTTTCTCGCCATGGGGCGCACCAATTCTCTTTGTGAAGAAGAAAGATGGTTCTCTGAGGATGTGTATCGATTATAGAGAACTGAACAAGTTGACTATCAAGAACAGGTATTCTTTGCCAATGATTGGTGACCAGTTTGATCAGTTGCAGGGTAGAACGGTATTCTCCAAGATAGATCTTCGATTTGGTTATCACCAGCTGAGATTAGGGAGGAGGATATACCGAAGACAACTTTTCGCACTAGGTATGGGCATTATGAGTTTTTGGTGATGTCATTTGGACTGACTAATGCCCCAGCAACATTTATGGATCTGATGAACAGAGTGTTCAAAGATTACATGGATTGGTTTGTGATCGTCTTTATCAATGATATACTGATATACTCTCAGTCAGAGACAAAACACAAGCAGCACCTCAGATTGGTACTACAGAGGTTTAGAGAGCACAGGTGTTGACATCATTTTTCATCAACTTAAATCTGAAGAGCACTAAACAATGATTTAAGAAAATAAGGAAGAACAATTGGATTTTTACATGGTTCAGCAGTTAAAATTTTTCTAGTCCACGAGTCAATATTATTGATTTGTGATATTCTCTCAGAGCTTTTACAAAGCAAATTAGCAGAGTGTTCTCAGTTCCAAATTGTGCCTGTCTACAAATGAAATTCTCCAGTCTATTTATAGACTTGTTAACAAAACATCTTCCCCTTATTTCGGGAAGTTAGAATTCAAATTTGAAATAAATGTAATTAAATGCATTAATTACATAATAACTCATGATAATTGGGATTTAATATCAGATTAATAGGGATTTCCTAACAGTTATCGTGTACGCACAGCGTTGCTAACCTCAAACGCACAGTTTACACGTTTTCGAGATCGATCAACACTTTGAGCTCGTTATTATAGTCAGCCTCATCCTTATCCAATGATTTCATCAAGCTCAATCTTCGGAGACCAACATCTTCGAGCTTGCAACTAGGGCTCGAATAATACCCATAGGCATCGAAGAAGATTCGTTCGTCGAGCTTGATGCTCAAGCTCGAGCCTTTTGAACTGGTGCTTGATCTCCAATAAGAACAAGTCAGGAATCATGCAAATTTTTACAAGTGTTGATCCCTAACTTGTTATCTTCAAGCTTACGCTTTACAAGCCTACATTTAGAGGCTCATTTATGACAATTTTGAAATTTGGGTGTAACATTTTGTCCCCTCAAAAGTGTTGGTTCGAATCCTATGCGAAGGAAACTTTTAAACTTCACTTTCGGGAATCGTGTCACCTACCACACTAGAGTGTGGACACGCATCACTTGGGGATTGCACACCAGGAATACTCAAGTACTCTCTTTTTCTGCATACGTCCTTTCATATGACCCTTTTTGCTGCCAATGTTAAAATTAAACCCTATCCATCAGATCATTTTTCAACTCAAACCAAGGGCCCAGATCCATTCGACCCTTGCCTTTCCTTTTTGACGTATATATAAACCCTCTCTTCTTCTCCATTTTTTACTTTTTTGAAAATTATATACCAGAAAAAACCATAGCCAAAATTTTTCTTTTCCTTCACATGTTCTCAAAGCCCAAAAAGCAAAACAATCTTTCAACCTTCAGTTCAGTGGGATTGTTTTTGCTGCCCCTTCTACAATTGACGATATCATCGTATCCTCGATCTAATTTGTGTAAGTGCTCTGATCGTTTATTGTTGTATATATATTTTTTCCATTTTACGTGTGTTCTTCTATCTGTGTGTATACCTCTGGCTTTTTGCCAAATTTTATGGCTCCTTTCTTGCATTAGGCAAGTTTTCTGATTTGAGTAATTTTGGCATGTTTAGAATCAAGGTTTAGACTGAAAAATTTATGGTAGAAATGTGTAAAAATGAAGTTTTTCTAGAATGGGGGAAATGTGTAAAAATGAAGTTTTTCTACCTGGTGAGCTCGTATTCAGCTTAATGGAGGGTCCTTCTAACCAACCCCTTAAAGTTTCCAAACCACTTTCCATCCCGGTCTCGAAGAGTTCTTTCTTCGAGGTCGAACATTACCAAAGCTCCATAACCTCGACTCTAAAAAATTTTTAGCTCCTTTCTTGCCATGGGTTGAAACTCTCCGGAAATTTGGTCTGTCGTTCTGCCATCTCCGACGAAAGGAGCTGCTCTGCACCTGGGGAAGACAACCTAGATAAAAAGGTTAAGCTCGCGGCCTGGAGCCGTGAGTACTTACGAGCTGGGGCCTTGCTACCCCTAAAGGATTACTTTAGAGGTTTTCTCGACTATGTGGCATTGCTCCATTCCAACTCCAGACGAACTTGTATAGGGTTCCGTCTGCGCTGAAGTCATTATACAAGGAGATGAAGTGGGAGGAGCCCACAACACACGAGAACTTGTATCTCTTCTGCCTCAAAAGCAACACTTCCTAAGCCCATGGCGGAGATGGCTTTTACTATCTCTCCAGCTACCCAAAAGAGAAGCGCTTGTTTGAGGACATTCCAAACCACCCTCTGAACTTCAAAACCACCTTCTTCTGGACAAACGGTCTCGCTCCTTCTCGATTCTACTTCTTTCAGAGAATTCGTAAGTCCCTCATATTCTTTGGCTAAATTCTCTTTTAATTTGTGAGCCCTGCTAACTTAAATCCTTTATATAGCAACCTATTATCGTCCTCAGCCTATGGATGCCATGAGGGAGCGTAGGGAAACCATCCTCAAGCTTCCCTATGGTCGACGATCCCTCTCCTATCTCCTTCACAAGGACAAGCTTCGACTGTGCAACCTTATAGAAGAAAGCGAGACCACCGATGACTCCAGCAACCGCAAATATGCGAGATGGGAGGACGTACCCATTCCCACTGCCAAGCTCCTTATGAGAGGCAACCGTGGGGGTTAAATCTCTCGGGCCCATCGACCTCGCCCCTTCGAACCGTTAGGCTCGAGAAATGAGGCACAGGTTGAGGCCTCAGCGAGCTCGTCAGGAGGTAAAGTCGTGCTCGATTCATCTATGTGGTCTCCTACATTACTAAAGCACAAGCCTGACGTAATGATCATCTTCAAAGACCCCAGGGATAATTTCTTAGCATGGTTGAGGGTAAACCTTAGGGTTCGTAGGTTTGATAGCTGGCTAGGTATGTACCAAACCATGTATAGCCTAAATGAGATTTGGGATGGGGTAGCAATGCAATATGGCACAAACGATTATAGAGACCTTTCGAGGATGTCCCCCACTTTTAGGGAGGGGACTCCAATAGCCTCATCGAAAGACATGGGAATTTCCTGGTCCCCAAGTTCGAGCTCTAGTGAGTATTCTTGTTAGGTTCTGGCTACTTAGTCATTTTTACTTATAAAAATATGTATGAATTTTTTTTTCTTGGCTTGACCAATGTACCTCGTATTCTTCAGGTGACATGGAGTCAAATCTGGATAGCCTCCTGGGACAGCCCCCCAAGCCCCGCAGAACCAAGCAAGGTCGCGTAACCTCGAAGAAAGGGGTCGTCTCAAACTCGGGGAAGATCGTAGAGGGCTCTTCTCCCTCAAAACCCACTTCTACCGAGCCCAAGGTCCAGGCTCCAGACTCAATGAACATGTTCTCTGACACAACTCTCACGACCTCGGCAGCCACCACCATTAAGCCTTCGGAGATCATGCCACCTACCCAAGAGAAGAAATATCATCCCTGTCTGACCTATTCCGTAGACAAAGGCAAACAAGTCATGCCTCCTTCAACCCTTAAGCCTACTGGTTCCCCGACCGTGGCCCGTAAGTTCGTGGAATCATCCCACATGCAGGAGTACCCCCTAGAGAATGTGGCGGGGGCCTTAGGAGCTAACATGTGCTCAGATATGTTGTCTCGGGCCGTCCAGGCATGCTGCAACCTCGACGCCGATGTGTGGCGATTTTTGAGAGGAGAAAATCCCACACACCTCATTGACCAAACGGTGGAGCTCTCGGTCTCGGTGAGTTTAGTTTTTGTTGTCTTCTAATTTCCTTGGTCATCTATTTATTTTTTAACCCTTATAAACACATTTTTTTTGTTCCAGGCCCTTCTTGGTGTTATTCGCCAAAGTTTGGTGTTCTCCTCGAAGATGGCGACGACAGAGACCCTGGTTTACAAGGCAAACCAAGCTCATATTTGAGCTGAAGATGGTCTAAAGGAGGCCAAAGGAGCCCAGACCAAAGCTGAGGAAGCTCGAGCCAAAGTCAAGGATGCCCTCAAACCTCTCCAAGACAAACTTGACTCCTCCGAGGTGACTATCAATAACTTGAAGGCGGAACTTGACACCAAGGCAGCAGATTTTGACGCTGCCAGGGCCGAGATAGATCGCCTGAAAGTGGAGACAAATGTTGCCAAGGCTGAGGTTGAACGCCTGAAGGAGGAAAATAATTCCACCTTCAGCATTCTTAAGGACGAGAAAAAGTGCATGCTCGAGGAGTTTATGACCAAGAAAGATTGGGCTACCGACCGAGCTATGTACATGATGTGGTCTCTGAACCCCGACATCGACACCTCGTCCCTCCAGGACAAAGATGAGGAGTTCATCTCCAAGTGGAAGGCTCGGTTGGCCGAGGAGGAGGTCACAGCCACCACCCAAGATGGCGGGAGTGGGGATGAGAAAGGCGAGGAGGTCGAGTCTGGTATAGCCAATCAATAGTGAACTGCTTCAAACAGGGCTGCGTCCCTTAGAATTTTATTTTTTTTTGTAATTATATTTTTTGTTCCCTCGGGGCAATGACAATTTACAATTCGATTTTGAGCTATTATAATTATCTTATGAATTTATATCATAATAGTAATTTTTGTGCTTTCAATTTTCTTGCTCGAAAATATTTTTGCACATTGTTTACCTTTAGCTTTTTGCCTTGATATTACACACCATATTTCTGGATTGAAATATTTCGAGCATGCTATTATTAAGGACCTGTTTTATACTTGTTTATTCATACAAATATACGTTGGGTTTAAGTTCGAATTTCAATACATTCATGCATAATTTATCTGAAATACCCACGTTCGACTTCGTTATTGTCAAGGTCAAAATTTACTTTTACCATGTATTTTTTTTTTAAAAAAATACTCAAATGGTATGTAACCTTGTTAGTCTAGTTATATTTTATATTTCTAGTTACTTTTCCTCATCCTCGAGAATGACCTCGAGCTTGTGAGATCGAAACACATTTGCAAAAATTTCCAGCCCTAGTTTTGACTCAAAGCTTATAGTTGGTTTATCTAGAATTCCAACTTTTGACTGTCGATTAGGTCTTGCTGGTTTATCCCAGACTTGTTTAGTTCGCGTGTTTGGTTAATGATCCATACACTTATTGTTTTCTTTATGTTGGGTTAATAATCCAGACATTGCTATTGGAGTTAATTTTTATTTATGTTTTTTTTTTCGAGTCTATGGTATGATTGTATACCACTTATTGTTGGGGTTTTATGCCCTAATTAAAACTCAAATTCTTTGTAATCTCATTTTATTATCAATAAAATAATAGAAATCTTTTTTTTTTACTTGGTCAATCACTTTGCTCACATGTTTTATTTTCATGATTATTTGTTTAATATAAACTTCTATTAAATCCCGAGCATATAGCTAATTTTATTTATAGTGACGTAATCACAATGGAATATAAATACGATTATATGTTCAAAATAAGTTAGTCCTAAGATTAGTTAGTGCACAGGATTTACATTGACTTGCCAATCTACGATATGATCTACTTACACATTACAATGTTATGTTCTTTCCAGAACATTAGCAAAGTAGATAAGATCGGATGTATTTGTTACATCGGACTGGACAGATATTAACAGTTGATAAGATAAGTAAACATAATGTTATTATCTATTCTAGTCATATCATATAGTTGACCATAGGTCAATTCAACCTCAATTATGAGTGGTTAGTATTCTAACTGATTGTATCATTTGAGTTCTTTGACTTGTTCGTTACCAGCTTACCCTACAGACTAGCCCATACTTACATCTTGGGAACTCGATAGTATAATTGACTGGGAGTGTTAATCATAGATATGAACATCTATAGCTTCTGATGAAGAAGTGAAACGATGGTTTCCTTTTAGTTTGGTTGAGATCTCATTTCAGTAATTAAATTAGTTTGCCGAAATATCATTTACAAGGAACTAAGTGTTTTAAGGATAAAATACAATGAGGGGTAAAACGACATTTTAGTCCTATCTCATTGTAGACCGTCTATAGAGGATTGAGTGACAATTATGGTTGTAACAATGGATAATTAATAGCGTATCTATATTTGTTATAGAGCGTTCTATGAATTCAAGAGTGCAATTCCGAGTCTATAGTGGAGTCACAAGGAATTAATAAGTTAGTAAATTTATTTGTTAGATTTATGATAACTTATTGGAGCTTGGTTTCATAGGCCCATGATCCCCATTGTACCTTCGATAAAATCATCTAGATAGTCTCAATTAATTGATTTAATTATCAATTAGAATTATCAAAGTTGACCAGGTCAATTTTGGATAGTTTCACAGAGTTGTGTAATTTTGAGAAGAAAAGAGAAATTATGGCAGATTTATTAATTAAGATAAATTTGTATCTAAATTAATAAATAAGTTTAAATCAAGGTTCAAATTATAAATAATTAATTTGATAAAGGATCTAAATAATTATTTAATTAATTAAATCAATAGAAAATAATACAAGCCTTGATTTTAAGTCCAATAGGCTTATAATCAAATGGGAAATTTCACGGGCCTAAAGCCCATGATAATTTCGACTTAGGGCTTTAAAATTGATATTATTTTATTGATTTTTTAATTAAATTAAATGGCCTAATTGAGTCTATAAAAGGAGTGCTTAGAGAGAAGTCATCAGTGAAGATTTTTGAGACGGCAGAGAAGTTTAATCACTTGTTTTCTGATAGTTTTAAATTCTCTTTAAACACAAATCATTTTCTAAGCCTCTTGATTACTTTCTCTTCTTCTCTCTATATCTATCTCATGTGTTGAGAATTTCCCACACTAGTCTAGGTGATTCTAAGGATACATTGGAAGATTGTGAAGAAAATAGAAGATCGGTTCAGTTTCTTGATAATACTCTGCGACAGAGAGGATACAAGAGTTAGAGAAACTGAAGGAAGGACTCTTTCATTCCTCTGCATATACTGTAAGTATTATATTCTTTGTTTCTCTTTGAATTCAATTTTAGAAACATGTTTTAGGATATCTCGTATTAATTTGTTTAATATTAGATATACATGAAAATAAATAAATATCATGTATAAGTTTTCCTAACAACTGGCCTCAGAGCCTTTGATAATATTTATTTTCATGCATGAACATGTTTAAAATTTGATTATTTGATATGTTTGAATAATTGGATGATTTTCATATTTTATGAAGCATATTGATTTTATGTGAATTTTAACAATTTTTTAGGTTATTTTGTTATGTTTTCTATGATATTAATTTTATATATGTTTTATTTTGTGTAAAACATGTTAAAAATTAATTAGAAAATTGTTTTGGTTTGAAAAATTGCTCAAAAAAAATTTTTGGAAAAATTTGGCCTGGCTTCCCATGCATGCGCGCACCAGCCACGGCGAACAGTACCCACGGGTACTATTCATCCAAAAAAAATGTAATTTTTTTTTAAAATTAAAGAAAATTAAAATTGTGGATATTTATTATTTATAATCAAAACAAAAAATATCAGATTTGTTTTGTATTTAAAATTGTGTTTTAAAAATAAGATATTTTTGTTAGTTGAGATTTAAATAATTAGATATTTTCTACAAAGATTCAAATTCAAATTTAAAAATAGACTAACAACTTAATTTTAAATCTTTTAATATATTAAAATATTATAATTATGATATCAAATATTTAAGATATTTTCATTTAAATTCTTGATTTTTTTTATTAAATCTTTATTTGAAAATATAAATATCTTTTTATTCTATAGTTATTAATATTTAAATTATTTGAAATTTGAATATTGTTAGTTAGATATTTTTATGGATATTTTAATTTGTTTAACTATTTTGAGATATTTTAAGATTGTTATAACTATTTATATTTTATTTTATTTTTTAATGGTTAAAATATTAGCTAATAGTTGTAACAACACAAGATATTTTTAAAAAATAATTAAGAAATTGATTTTAAAATTGGTTAAATTTTGAAAAATATCATTTTTTTTCAGCCAATTAATAAAATATTTTTTTTAATAAATGGGATTTAAATTAACTTTGGTTAATTGTTGATAAATCCTATTTAAATTAAATTAATTTTTTTTTTCAAATTAACCTAAAATCAAGTTGATTGTTGATAAATAAAATTTAAATTAACTATTGTTAATTGTTGATAAATTTCATTTAAATTGACTTATTTTTTGTAAAAATTTAATTAATTCGAATTTTTTGATAAATTCTAGATAATTAATTGTGATATTTTTGCAAATGAAATAAATTGTGGTATTTTTGCATAAATTCATAAAATTGCTCATATAGTAACATGATTAGGCCCATCCAATTATAACATTTCTGTTTGCACTATATGTGGTATTTTTTCAATTGGGCTTAGATGCATATAGTGGCCCATATGTTTGTTAGATATATGAATTTTGCCAAATAAAATATTCATAAAATGATAGGTTTTATTTGAGCCCATTAGAAAATGTAAAGTTTAAATTCCTCTCTTGTGGGTGATTCCACTTGTGAAGGCCCATTTGCTTTGCATGACTATAGTGAGCCTAATCACTTAATAACAATTAATAAAACGAAGGTTTAAATTCCTGTCTTTTGGACCTTGTATGGAAGAAAGGGGACCTTTGTAGTGGGAACGACATACTGGATCCAACCCTCCTCCATACAAGCCCAATTGTTAAGGCTCATTTACCTGAGTTGGACTTAATTGTATAGGTTCATTATATTAGTTAAACTTAAATATTGATTAGCAACAAATTAATTCTAAATTAATTGAATTTATTTCAATGTGACACTTTAGAATTAATAGGAAATTATAGGACTTTGGTTTTAAAAATTTTAATCTGTTTAATTATTTTTGGGAAAATCATAGTCATTAATTTTCTAAAAATAAATAATAAAAATATTATTTTTAATTTAATAATGAGCTTATTTTAAGAATTTTATTCGATCTCCACAGTTAGTTTAACATAGTCAATAGCTAAATGGGGCCTCGAGGCGCTTTGATTCGTCCCCCTACGGAAAGGTGTTCATTAGTTATTTTGACAATGTTAGATCTCGAAAGATAGATAATTATAGGTCAAATTCTACTAGACTCACCCCTACGGTGTGTTATATTATTTCATATAATATAATATTAGATTAAATAATGTGACAAAATGTGATTTGTCACACCTTGTAACATATTATTGAGAGTCACAAAATTGGACACATGTGTGTGCCCAAATGTGACATATTTTGGAGTTACAAAATTAGTTACAAATTTGTAACTCTCAAATATTACCCAATAATGTGTATATTATATGTTACACATTTGAGATTGGATTTCATAAAGCCATTATAAAATATGGCTGTTGGAGATATGATTTTAACCCCAATAATGTGTTTTGGGAGTTACAAAGTCATTTGGGAGGGTTTGGAACCGTTTGGAAAAACAGCACATTTTCAAGTGTTGAAAATGGGTTGTGGCCACGGCCACTGAATGATGGTGGCCACGGCCTGGGGGACAGAAAGCAGTGGTCGCGGCCACTGATGTCCCTGGCCACGACCACAGGTGCATTTTAGGCCAAATTTTCATTTTTTTCCAAATGTGTTGAACGGTTCTAAAAACCCAAATAACTCACAAAACTCAATTTTAATTCCATATTAATCCAATTAAACATTGGTAACAGCCATGGGGTTGGTGGAATTTGAAATACAAAGGGTATCTCAAACTCTATAAATAGGAGCATAATGCTCACTTGCAAGACACACCATTTTTCATCCACAAAGCACTTGGCTGAAAAATACACCTTGATGCTTGATTATTCCAGAGAGCTATTTCCTTGAGAGATCCCTTAGTGCTTAGAGAATAGGGGGAAATAAGCTTTTGGACAAAGGTTTTGAACCTTGTTCAAGTTGGTGATCCCCATTACTCTACACTTTGGTTGAGTGTGAGTTTGTGTTTTTCATTGATCTTTTCATTCAGTTGTTCTTCTTATATTATTATTGTATTGAGTTTGTAATCCTCTTCTCTTATTATTATTTACATATTTATTGGTATCTTTTGTTTTAGGGTTTTTGTTCTTGTAATTCTCTTCCTTCTCTTATTTCTATTTACTTGTATTTTAAGTAATTGAGTTGTAATATTTATTTAATCAATTGCCTTGTCTATTGTATTCTTTGCATAGAGTTGTATTTTGGTTTTTCCACTTTTCCATTGAGCAATAAAATATATTATCTAACAATCAAAAGCTTAATCCTCTTTGTTTCAATGGAAGGGGAGACCATCAAGATCATGAACCAAGACCTAGTGAGGTTGGATAGGTTTGATGGATCCAATTTTACTAGGTGGCAAGACAAGGTGAAATTCCTTTTGACAACACTCAAGATAACCTACATCCTTGAGTCATCCTTGGCACCTCTAGCCGAGCCATCCGACAAAGACACTCCTGATGAGGTGGAGAAAAGAAGGAAGAGAGAAGAGGACAACCTTCTTTGTAGGGGTCATATCCTTAATGCCCTATCCGATAGGTTATATGACCTCTATACCAATACCAAATCTGCAAAGGAGATTTGGGATGCCTTGGAGAGTAAGTACAAGGCTGAGGAAGAAGGTACAAGAAAGTTCTTAATTTCTCAATATTTTGAATTTTCTTTTATTGATGGGAAAACTCTTTTACCTCAAATTCATGAGTTACAAGTGATTGTGAACAAGTTGAAATTTCTCAAGATTGAGCTTCTCGAGGCCTTCCAAGATGGTGCAATAGTGGCAAAATTACCACCAACTTGGAGGAGCTATAGGAAAAGAATCATCCATAAGAATGAGGATTACACTTTGGAAGAGATCCAAAAACACATTAGAATTGAAGAGGAATCGAGGATACGAGACAAGGGTGTGAATTAGTCTAAAGATGAGACTTCCAAGGCCAATGCGGTTTCACACAAGCATCCAAAGGGAAACAACAACAACAAAAAGGGTAGTGGGAACCCTTTAGGTCCAAAGAAAGATCATGGACAATTCAAAGACGTGAGAGGTCATTGTTTTGTTTGTGGAAAACCCGGGCACTATGCTAGAGTATGTAGGTACCGAAAGGACCCACATGAGAATGAGGTAAATGCTATAGAAAAGGAAGAAGAGATCCTAGCATGATTACTATGTTTATGTGCCTTGTTGGGAAAATTGTTAATTTGTAATAAAGCTTGTACTCTTGAAAGCTATCAATAAAATTAAAGTATTATTCTATGATAATTCTTTATTTTGCTATGAGAAATTTGTGTGAGACATTAACAAAGTTTCAAAATGAACTTGTTAAAATAATAGGTAAGTGTGTAGACCAATTATTTCATAATGTGATTATTTGTTTGAGAAATTCTCACATTAAACTTGTGTTCACATTTTATTTTGTGAAATATATAAAAGAAAGCAACCAAGTGAAAGTTACTTTCAAATAAGTGTGTCTTGCTTTAGCAAGTAAATGAATCAAGATAAACATTGAGGTTTTTTATCTTAATCTATTAAGTGTTTATCATGAAGCTTAAGGACTCATGATGAACTTTGAGAATCATAGGTCTAGATTTACCTTGAAGGATAAATGACTTATTAGAAATGAAGAGATTTCTATCTTAAAGTGATATTTTATTATCACTGTGTGAGAAATGTGGAGGTGATGCTCCAAAGTTAATCAATTTATTTTGTTGTTAATCAATTGATTAATTTGGTCATCCCATCAAATAGGTGATTTGGAATTCCACATTTTAAATCACATTGGCTATATGTGTATAGAATGGATAAATCTAGACATGCTTGGTGTCTATGTTATATTATTTTATAATATAATGTAAAATTATATTATATTATAATATAATGTTTTAGATTAAATAAATATGACAAAGTGTGTCACATATTGTAACATATAATAGAGAGTTACAATATTTAGATATATGAGATATATCCAAATAATGTAACATATTTGGTGTTACAAATTAGTAACCTCCAAATATTACCCTTTATTGTGTAAATTGTTGTTACACAATATTGAGATGAATTTCATAAAATCCATATGTGATATGGCTGTTAGAGATATGATTTTAACCTCAATAATGTGTTTTGGGATTTACAAAATCATTTGGGAGGGTTTGGAACCGTTTGGAAAAACAGCACAATTTTTGTGCTGAATTTGGTCAGTGGCCACGGCCTGTGGGTCAGAGACCAGTGGTCGCGGCCACTAATGTCTCTGGCCGCGGCCACAGGCCAAAAACTGACCAAATTTTCAGTTTTTTCAATATTTGTTGAACGGCTCAAAAAACCCAAATAACTCCCCAAATCTCTTTTTTAATTCCATATTAATCCAATTAAACATTGGTAACAGCCATGGGGGTTAGTGGAATTTGAAATTCAAAGGGTGTCTCTAAACTCTATAAATAGGAGCCTATAGCTCACTTGTAAGACACAACTTTTCTGTCCACTAGAGCACTTGGCTAGAAACACCTTGAGGCTTGATAATTCCATAAAGCTTTTCCAATATCTGAGAGAGATCCCTTAGTGCTTGAGTTAGGGGGGAAATAAGCTTTTGGACAAAGGTTTTATACCTTGTTCAAGTTGGTGATCCCCAATCCTCTTCACTTAGGTTGTGTAAGTGAGAGTTTGCTTTTGTTTCTGTTCTTCTTTCTATTGCATTATTTTCTACTTATTCTCTTGTTCCTATTACTTGTATTTCTTGTTCAAAGGTTGTAATCTTCTTTTCATTATTTCAAACATTTTAGTTTACTTGTAACATTTTGCTTTGAGTTGTATTTCCACCATTCTCTTCTTCATCATCATCTTCTCCCTTTCTTTGGTTTATTTGTATTTTCAGTTATAGAGTTGTAACCTTATTTAATCAATCTATATTTACTTGTAATATTATTGCATAGAGTTGTAATATTATAATAATTTCCATTGAGGCAAAACAATATTTTCCTAACAGTCTAAAGTTACTGTTTGTAATATTTTGATTCAAGAAGGAATCAATTTAAAACATAAAGGAGAATTTTAGAAACAAAGAGATTTCTAGAATTAATATTCAAATGTTTATCTTGAATATTAAACTATAAAATAGTGGGGGTGTTGACTATGGTCAAAATTACTATTTTAAAGGGGTAACTATTTTAATCAAACTATGGCTAGCAACAAAGTTTGAATAAATAATGACAGTGTCTAAGTATGCATACATGAGAAAAGAAATGATTCAAATGGAATCAATTTTACATCTCAAGAGATGGGACTTAGACTCCCTAAAGAGATTCACGGTTGATGGTAACCTATCTTAGTACTAGTAACCAAATTAGTATTAGGTTCAATAGGTAATAACAAGTCAATCAAGTGAATAGTAGTAGTACTCAAATTTTGTCTCATTTGAGATATGAGTACTAGTGTGTTACCGAAATGAGGGTTAAAACCGAAAGGTTTTTTAATAGAACTCAGTCTTGAAAAGACAAGTATTTTATGGTAACAAAATACTGTAAGAGTTCTACCTATATATACCTAGGGGTGGTGCCGCCCCTCATGAGAATTGGGAGTCATTCTCAAGAAAAGTCTATGAATAGAATGTGCACATGGCCATTAACGATGCAAAAGCGAGACATTGAGGTCTCAAGTGAACACAGCAAAGGTGTGTGTGTTATCACCGGTTTGTTATCAAGAGATAGTGGTTCAATGCTTCGGCAACCAAAATTTCAACAAACTTTGTGATAATTACACTAAGGTAAAATTCAAGTCGAAAGACATTTTACTTTATGCACCAATGCAAAGGTTTCTATAGAGAGTGATTATTTAATCAAGTGGGGGAATATTATATTTTAATATAATGTTTGATTGATTAAATAAGTGTTACAAAAGTGATTATTTAATCTAGTGGGGGAATGTTATATTATTTCATATAATATAATATTAGATTAAATAATGTGACAAAATGTGATTTGTCACACCTTGTAACATATTATTGAGAGTCACAAAATTGGACACATGTGTGTGCCCAAATGTGACATATTTTGGAGTTACAAAATTAGTTATAAATTTGTAACTCCCAAATATTACCCAATAATGTGTATATTATATGTTACACATTTGAGATTGGATTTCATAAAGCCATTATAAAATATGGTTGTTGGAGATATGATTTTAACCCCAATAATGTATTTTGGGAGTTACAAAGTCATTTGGGAGGGTTTGGAACCGTTTGGAAAAACAGCACATTTTCAAGTGCTGAAAATGGGCTGTGGCCGCGGCCACTGAATGATGGTGGTTGCGGCCTGGGGGACAAAAAGCAGTGGGCACGGCCACTGATGTCCCTGGCCGCAGCCACAGGTGCATTTCAGGCCAAATTTTTAGTTTTTTCCAAATGTGTTGAACGGTTCTAAAAACGCAAATAACTCCAAAATCTCAATTTTAATTCCATATTAATCCAATTAAACATTGGTAACAGCCATGGGGGTTGGTGGAATTTGAAATCCAAAGGGTATCTCAAACTCTATAAATAGGAGCATAATGCTCACTTGCAAGACACACCATTTTTCATCCACAAAGCACTTGGCTAAAAAATACACCTTGATGCTTGATTATTCCAGAGAGCTATTTCCTTGAGAGATCCCTTAGTGCTTAGAGAATAGGGGGAAATAAGCTTTTGGACAAAGGTTTTGAACCTTGTTCAAGTTGGTGATCCCCATTACTTTACACTTTGGTTGAGTGTGAGTTTGTGTTTTTCATTGATCTTTTCATTCAGTTGTGCTTCTTGTATTATTATTGTATTGAGTTTGTAATCCTCTTCTCTTATTCTTATTTACATATTTATTGGTATCTTTTGTTTTAGGGTTTTTGTTCTTGTAATTCTCTTCCTTCTCTTATTTCTATTTACTTGTATTTTGAGTAATTGAATTGTAATATTTATTTAATCAATTGCCTTGTCTATTGTATTCTTTGCATAGAGTTGTATTTTGGTTTTTCCACTTTTCCATTGAGCAATAAAATATATTCTCTAACACGGTGACTACTAGGTTGTTAATAGTGGTGTCAATTATTAAATGAGTTTACAACTCTATTTAACTAGTGGTATTTTTTACTCTCGCCAACCGGGACAAGGATATCATAGATTAGTTAAAAACCTAAAGAAATAGAGATATGATTGTTTTTGGTATTTTTTCTCAAATCTTATATATTTTTGCTATATGTTGTGCTATTTCTTGAAATATGTGTGAATAGAAGTTTTATTGAGCAAATGTGATTGATTTCTATTTTATTGATAATTTGTAGTTTTAAGCTAAGTAGTGTCTGTGTCTACTCCCATCCTTTCTCAACTTTCAATGGAGAAACTCACCGGAGAAAACTTCCTTAATTGGAAGCAGAATATCAACATAGAATTGATTGGTGACAACTCTGAATTCGTCATGATTGAGGAATCCCCAGAACAAGCACCGTGTATGCACGTTAGTGATGGCACAGTCAATGCTCGTTATGGTACCGCAAATGCTTGGATAGCACCGTCTCTGCACGTTCGTGATGGCACCGTAAATTCTCGGAAGGCACCGTGTTTGCATGTTCGTGCTCAACTCAACTATGGTCTGACGCAGCTCATGAACGAGCTTCAGATTATTGAACCTGTCATGGGTGGACCTAGTAAAGGAAGTGAAAATAAGACTACTGATGTTGCTGCTGATCTAGCTAAGGTTGAAGCTCATCCAACTTCGTCTTCGAAAGCTAGAAACAAGAGGAAAGGTGGACAAATAAACAACCCCAAGCCTGCAAAGGCTGCAAAGACGAGTGCAACAGCTATTCCATCCCCGTTGTCCATTGAGCCCGCTCTGAATAATCCCCCTTTTGCCGGATTATTGCCGATGTAATCATAAAAGGCTAATTTTTCTGGAATTTTAGACCAAGCTTCAGATAAACTTTGATTTAAAGAACAAGAAAAACAAGAAAGGTAAAGGTAAGTGTTTTGACTGCAAAGAGAAGGGGCATTGGAAATAGGATTTCCCCAAGTTTCTAGCAGCTAAAAACAAAGGTAATGATTATAGTTCATTTATCTTGGAAACACATGTTTTAGAGAATGATAAATTTGTTTGGATTATTGATTCTGGATCTACCAACCATGTGTGTAACTCTTTACAACTTCTTGAATCGTGGGAGGAAGTGAACGAAGGCAGCTTAAAGCTTAGAGTTAGGAACGGAGCATTCGTTGCGGTCCAAGCTAGAGGAAGAGCTCGTCTGAAGTTCGGAAATAAATTTTTAATTTTAAATGATGTATTTTTTATTCCAGATTTTAGTAGAAATTTAATTTCAGTTTCCATGTTGCAATTAGAATGATTTGTTATGACTTTCACAAGTTCTAATATATCTATTTCTTTCAATGGATCACAATTGTGTATTGCATGTCTGGAAAATGGGCTTTATATTCTTCGACCTAACGAACCCCTCGCTCTTAATAATGATTTATTCAAAGTAGCTAAACCTAGGACCAATAAACGTCAAAAGACCGATAACAATAATATGACGTATTTATGGCACTTGAGACTAGGTCACATTGGCTATGATAGGATTAAAAGACTTACAAAGGACAAACCTTTGAGGGAACTCACCTTAGGTGAATTACCTATCTGTGAATCTTGTCTAGAAGGCAAACTGACTAAGCGTCCATTCTCTGCAAAGGGTGATAGGGCCAAAGAACCACTTGGTCTTGTGCATTCAGATGTTTATGGACCTTTGAATGTACAAGCCAGGGGTGGTTTTGAGTATTTCGTCACTTTCATTGACGATTACTCTAGATACTCATGTCTTTACCTAATGCATAGAAAATCAGAAACATTTTCAAAGTTTCAGGAATTCCTAGCAATGGCTCAGAACCAATTAGGTAAAACATTAATGATCTTGTGATCTGATAGGGGTGGAGAATATTTGGATCTGCAGTTCCAAGATCATTTAACTGAACTTGAGATTTTAGCACAACTTACTGCCTTAGGTACTCCACAACAAAACGGTGTCGCGGAAAGCCGGAACAGAACTTTATTAGAAATGGTTAGATGCATGCTTAGTTACTCAACTCTACCAACTTCGTTCTGGGGACATGCAATTGAAACCGCGAATGACATTCTCAATGTCATGCCATCTAAATCAATCCCCAAAACACCTTTAGAATGCTGGAATAGTCGTGAACCTAGTTTACGCCATTATAGAATCTGGGGGTGTCCCGCCCACATCCTAAGGAAAAAGGATGGAAATCTAGAACCGCGAACTGAAGTTTGCATGTTTGTTGGCTATCCTAAAGGTACTCGGGGTGTACTTTTCTATAGTCATTCAGAAAAGAAAGTGTTTACTTCTACAAATGCTGCTTTTCTGGAAAATGACTATGTCCATAACTTTAAACCTCACAGCAAAGTAGTTTTAGAGGAGATGGTTAAAGAATTGACTCCAACAAATGTTCCATCATCATCAACGCAAGTTAATGATGAAATTCCCACTCTTCATGTCCAACCGATGCTAGTCGATTTAAATGAAGAAAGTACCATTGTTCCTGAGCAAATAGTCACGGAGCCTCGTCATAGTGGGAGGGTTTCTAGGAACCCAGTTTGCTATGGTTTGGATGGTGAAACCAATATGGTTGTTGGTGACACTAGTGATGATGATCTGTTGTCTTTCAAATAGGCAATGGCTAGCCCTGAAAAGGAACTATGGCTCGAAGCCATGAAACAGGAAATGGAGTCCGTGTACTCAAATTCTGTCTGGGATCTTGTGGAAGCACCTAGTGACTTTAGGGCCATTGGGTGCAAATTGATCTACAAGAAGAAACGAGGTGTTGATGGAAATATCAAGACTTATAAAGCTTGATTAGTGGCAAAGGATTATACCCAAAGAGAAGGCGTGGACTATGAGGAAACTTTTAGTCCGTTAGCCATGCTCAAATCCATTCGCATCCCCCTATCCATAGCAGCCACTCTCGACGACAGCTTTTCTTAATGGAAATCTTGACGAAGTCATTTATATGGATCAGCCAGGAGGATTTAAAGTATTTGGACAAGAAGGAAAAGTTTGCAAGTTGAATAGGCCCATCTATGGACTTAAGCAAGCTTCTCGTTCCTGGAATCTTAGGTTTGATGAAATAATCAAAACCTATGGCTTTGAACAAAATATTGATGAGCCATGTGTTTACCAACTGAAGGCAAATCAAATAGTGGTATTCCTGGTTCTTTATGTAGATGATATCTTACTCATTGGAAACAATATTAAGAAATTATCAGATGTGAAGAATTGGTTGAGCACTCAATTCCATATGAAGGACTTAGGTGAAGCAAGTTATGTTCTAGGTATCCAGATCATCAGGGATAGAAAGAACAGACTCTTAGCTCTATCTCAAGCAGCTTACATAGATAAAGTGCTTGAACGTTTCTCAATGACAAATTCCAAGAAAGGGCGTCTACCGTCTCGCCATGGAATTCATCTTTCAAAGAAGCAGTCTCCCCAGACTCTTGAAGAGGAAGATGCAATGAGAAAAGTTCCTTACGCATCTGCAGTTGGAAGTCTGATGTATGCCATGTTGTGTACTAGACCAGATATCTGCTATGCAGTGGGAGTAGTGAGCAGGTATCAGTCAAACCCAGGACCGGAACATTGGATAGCAGTTAAGCATATCCTGAAGTATTTGAGACGGACTAGGGATTATATGTTAGTCTACAAAGGTGGTGTTCTGAACCCTGTAGGCTACACCGATTCAGATTTTCAGACTGATGTCGATGACAGAAAGTTTACTTCTAGAATGGTGTTTACTCTTGGGGGTGGAGCTGTGATTTGGAGAAGCATAAAGCAGTCTGCAATATCAGATTCCACCATGGAGGCTGAGTATATAGCCGCGTCAGAAGCAGCTAAGGAAATAGTCTAGCTAAAGAAGTTCTATTCAGATCTTGGTGTTATTCCAGAAATGGATAAACCGCTTGTGTTGTTTTGTGACGATACAGGAGCGATAGCCAACTTGAAAGAACCTCGAAGTCATAAAAGGAGTAAGCATATAGAAAGGAAGTATCACATTATTCGAGAATATGTGGCCAGGGGAGATGTGAAGGTTATGAAGATTGCAACTGAAGACAATCTTGCGGATTCGTTTACAAAGACACTACCAGAAGCTACATTTGATAAGCATATCAAGGAGATGGGATTAGTAGAACTAAGGCATTGGTTTCAATTAGTGCAAGTGGGAGTTTGTTGGGGTTTTATGTCCTAATTAAAACCCAAATTCTTTGTATTCTCATTTTATTATCAATAAAATAATAGAAATCTTTTTTTTTTACTTGGTCAATCACTTTGCTCACATGTTTTATTTTCATGATTATTTGTTTAATATAAACTTCTATTAAATCCTGAGCATATAGCTAATCTTATTTATAGTGACGTAATCACAGTGGAATATAAATACGATTATATGTTCAAAATAAGTTAGTCCTAAGATTAGTTAGTGCACAGGATTTACATTGACTTGCCAATCTATGATATGATCTACTTACACATTACAATGTTATGTTCTTTCCAGAACATTAGCAAAGTAGATAAGATAAGATGTATTTGTTACATCGGACTGGACCGATATTGACAATTGATAAGATAAGTAAACATATCGTTATTATCTATTCTAGTCATATCATATAGTTGACCATAGGTCAATTCAATCTCAATTCTGAGTGGTTAGTATTCTAACTGATTGTATTATTTGAGTTCTTTGACTTGTTTGTTACCAGCTTACCCTACGGACTAGCCCATACTTACATCTTGGGAACTCGGTAGTATAATTGAGTGGGAGTGTTAATCATAGATATGAACATCTATAGCTTATGATGAAGAAGTGAAATGATGGTTTCCTTTTAGTTTGGTTCAAGGTGTTAAATGATAGAGATCTCATTTCAGTAATTAAATTAGTTTAATGAAATATCATTTACAAGGAACTAAGTATTTTAAGGATAAAATACAATGAGGGGTAAAACGGTATTTTAGTCCTATCTCATTGTAGACCGTCTATAGAGGATTGAGTGACAATTATGGTTGTAACAATGGATAATTAGTAGCATATCTATATTTGTTATAGAGCGTTCTATGAATTCAAGAGTGCAATTCCGAGTCTATATTGGAGTCACAAGGAATTAATAAGTTAGTAAATTTATTTGTTAGATTTATGATAACTTATTGGAGCTTGATTTCATAGGCCCATGGTCCCCATTGTACCTTGGATAAAATCATCTAGATAGTCTCAATTAATTAATTTAATTATCAATTAGAATTATCAAAGTTGACCAGGTCAATTTTGGATAGTTTCACAGAGCTGTGTAATTTTGAGAAGAAAAGTGAAATTATGGAAGATTTATTAATTAAGATAAATTGGTATCTAAATTAATAGATAAGTTTAAATCAAGGTTCAAATTATAAATAATTAATTTGATAAAGGATTTAAATAATTATTTAATTAATTAAATCAATAGAAAATAATACAAGCCTTGATTTTAAGTCCAATGGGCTTATAATCAAATGGAAAATTCCACGGGCCTAAAGCCCATGATAACTTCGACCTAGGGCTTTAAAATGGATATTATTTTATTGATTTTTTAATTAAATTAAATGGCCTAATTGAGTCTATAAAAGGAGTGCTTAGAGAGAAGTCATCAGTGAAGATCTTTGAGATGACAGAGAAGTTTAATCACTTGTTTTCTGATAGTTTTAGATTCTCTCTAAACACAAGTCCTTTTCTAAGCCTGTTGATTAATTTCTCTTCTTCTCTCTATATCTCATGTGTTGAGAATTGTCCACACTAGTCTAGGTGATTCTAAGGATACATTGGAAGATTGTGAAAAAAATAGAAGATCGGTTCAGTTTCTTGATAATACTATGCGACAGAGAGGATACAAGAGTTAGAGAAACTGAAGGAAGGACTCTTTCATTCCGCTGCGTGTACTGTAAGTATTCTATTCTTTGTTTCTCTTTGAATTCAATTTTGGAAACATGTTTTAGGCTATCTCGTATTAATTTGTTTAATATTAGATATACATGAAAATAAATAAAGATCATGTATAAGTTTTCCTAACACTTATGCCCCCTTAATATCCTATGATCGCGATCTTAGGTTATTGAATTTTGAGGGTTTGTAAAAAATTATGACAATAAAAATACAACGTTTGAATGAAATTTAGTACTTTATTGATAAAAAAGCAAAAAAAATCAAATACATGTGTGGTTAAAATGAATAGACATCTTTCCTACATTACTGATAATAAGGTCGTAGATGTTCACCATTCCAAGCTCGCGGAACCAATCCTCCATTCAGCCTCGTCAGCTTATATACTCTAGGTCGAATAATGGACTTGATTTGATAGGGTCCCTCCCAATTAGGACCAATTACCCCGGCAGATGGGTCTCGTGTGGCCAAAAACACGTGCCTTAACACCAAATCTCCCAATCAAAATTTCCTATCTCGGACCTTCTTGTTAAAATATTTGGTAGCTCGTTGCCGGTATGCAGCGTTTTTCAACTGGGCTTCGTCTCGTCTTTCTTCGATGAAGTCCAGACTTTCTTCGAGCTGAGAATGGTTCGAGGTTTGGTCATATGCATCATGCCTTATGGTTGGGATATCGACCTCAATGGGCAACATGGCCTCGCATCCATAGGCCAGGGAGAAAGGGGTATGCCTCGTTGAATTTCTTGCAGTGGTTCTATAGGCCCACAAGACTCAAGGCAGCTCTTCTGGCCATCTCCCCCTTGCTTCTTCTAACATTTTCTTCATGGAACTTTTTAAAGTTTTATTGACTGCTTTGACCTGACCATTTGCCTGGGGATGGGCCACAAAGGAAACACTTTTTATTATCCCATTCTTTTCACAAAAATGTGTAAACAAATCACTGTCGAACTGGGTCCCATTATCTGATATTATCTTCCTGGGCATCCCATATTTGCAAATGATGTTTTTTACTACGAAATCTAGGACTTTTTTCCGATGTGATGGTAGCCAAGGGTTTAGCTTCGGTCCATTTTTTGAAATAATCCATAGTGACTACAACATATCTTCCTCCACCTTCTCCAATTGGCAAGGAGCCTATGAGGTCAATTCCCCATATCGCAAATGGCCATGGGGAGCTCATCATGGTAAGCTCGGTGGGTAGAGCTCGTGGTATCAAGGCAAACCATTGACATTTATCACAGTGTTTTACGTACTCGAATGAGTCTGCCTTGACTGTTGGCCAGAAGTACCCTTGCCTAACCACCTCTTTTGACAATCTATGCCCCTGTAACGCCCTGGGTAGCCAAGACCGTTACACTGTGTGTTTATAAAGTGCTAGATTTGCTAATAAAGTCATCTAATTAAAAACATGTTATTGAAACTATAAAGGAACTAGGGTTAAAATGTTTTGGTCTCAAAAGTCACAATTTCATAAAGAAACGTTTCCTGTTTACACGGGATCCCAAAAATGTCAAAATTAAAGACCGTTTACAAAAGACGTAAGGTTTAAATACAATATCAAGCCATATTAAGGCAAAACAGACAGTTAGCCAATCCCTATCCTGATCCACTCCTCGACCATGGCGATCGAACAGCTGGCTATGTACATTCAACCTCGTAGCTCTCCATCTCAGGATTGGTCCAACCTGCCCTTGCCTTTACCTGCACCACGTAGCACCCGTGAGCCAAGGCCCAGCAAGAAAACACAACAACAGAGCATAAGTAATCAACAGACAAATTAGTATCTCATATTGCATCACATATTCTTAACCATATCAACATTCAGAGCAGTTAAGTATTCAGCATACTAAACATATCAATTCATATCATACACCAAATCACATATGATAACTAGGGTTAGCGCCCTCAGGCTGCACCCTCCGTTATCCCACTGACTCCGGCCCGCTTAAACCGAGCTCAATGAATATAAAGCTGTCCTCGGCTACCAGTGGCCGAGCCGCGCCCTGTGCGCAAATATTGTGTACAGCACCCTTAGGCCGCTATCACATGTCCCATGGCATGATACCATCATTGACATAGTACAAATATCGGGAGCACTTAGTCCCATCACAAACATATAACCGGGTGCAGTTTTCTTACCTTTCAATTCGCAAGCCTTGATCACTTGACTCCTTGAGCACGATCCCTCTCGAGCCCTAGCGCTCACCTAAACACAATCATAGGTCAAAGTCATCACCAAACCTCAAGTCCAAAACCTAGCCTCGGGACCAATTCCGAGCCCCCAGGAAGTCCTAGTTCCACCAAACAAGGTGGTGGAATCAAACCCCAAACCCTTGGTCAAAAACCCTTGCAAATAACCCTAAAATCCCTTTCTGGAAACAGGGTAGCGCTACAGCGCTCATTGGAGGGCACTACAGCGCTACAAACAGAAGCAAAATCCCCTCAGCATGCATGGCCTAGAGCTACAGCGCCCAAAGGCTAGCGCTGTAGCGCTAGTCACAGACAGACACCACCTCAGTTTTCCTTCCTGCGATTTCCTCGAACCAAACTCAACCAAAACTTCTCCAAACCTTCACCAAACTCAAAAACAACCTTATGAACATACTCCACTCATCCCAAGCACCCCAAATACCCAAAACCCAAACACATGCATCGTTAATCTCAAAATTCACCATAGCTGACCCTAAGTTCAAAAACTCAGCTGAAACCAGTCAAAACATCAAAGTTACAAGCTTAGAATTCATACCTTTAATGGAATTTCGATTTCAGTACTACCTCTACACCTCCTTAGCTTTCTTTTCCTCAACCTTTTCCTTGAATTCCCTAAAGTTCCCATCAAACTCAGCTTACACACCATAGTTCAAAAACCAAAACCAGAAACTGAAGAAACTACAAAACCTTACCTCAAGTGTTAGGGTGTTCTTGCTAAACCTCTGCCAATTCTCCAAGCCTAGCTTAGGATTCCTGATGCTCAGCCTAACTTAGCTCCTCCCTGAGCTTTGCCTCAAAAATACTCAAGGAACTGATGAAGAAAGCATAAACTGACCTTAGGAACTCTCTGTTTTCTCCCTTTCCTTTTTCTTCCTTTTCCTTCTTTTCTTTCTTTCCTCAGACTTCTATATTTTTCTACAACTTCCACTAACATAAAGCCTCAGTAATTCCCATCTTTAAAAAGCCAAATGACCTTAATGCCCTCCCTTTTATTTCTAACCCTTTAATCCACTTAAGGGCATTCTAGTCATTTTACCCAATTCCCGCTAATTCCTCGAGTGTCTCTAATATTTCCCCGCTTGCTTCCCAATACCTAATTAATCACCAATAATATTCCTCGATGTCAAAATAGACTCTGATACTCACTAACTTCCCATTTATACCCCTAGGCTCACCCCGAGCTGGGTATAAATCCCCGCCATGACTTTTTTGTTACTTTGCTCACTAGGATTATCTCGAGTCACAGATCACAGATATATCCACATAATAATGTGGTCTCGACAATTATCACATATATCAATACAGTTATGCCCATAATGGCCAAAATTACGATTACGCCCTTCTAACCTAATCAGGGCCTACATGCATACTAATACACATAGCCATGCATCTCAAATATTCAAATAGTCATATAACATGCTTTAAATCATAATCATGCATTTACTCATTAGAGTCACACATAATTCCCATTATGCCCTCCAGGCACACTAATCAAGGCCCTTAAGCCTTATTAGCGAATTTGGGTGTTACAGCCCCCCAATGTGATCTCCACAAAATCCCTCATGGATTTCTTCCAACAAAAATTTCGCCTCGGGAGGAGTTACACACCTAAGTAATGGCATAGATTATCCCCTTCTATACAATTTTCCTTCCATGATGGTGTATCTTGGTATTTGGTACATAAGCGTCCTAGCCTCGTTCGGGTTTGCTGGGAGACTTCCGGTTTCGAGGTAGTCAACTATTGGGATCATCCAGGTGGGTTGAGAGTCAATCATGTTTATATCTTCTTCATTAGGCTCGGTTATACTTAGGGTCAGTAGAAATTCTACTGGGACCACGTTGAGTGTATCAGCTTCGTTAGTCATGGCGAGTCTAGCCAATGCATATGCATTTGAATTTTGTTCTTGGGGAACTTATTCTATAGCGTAGAATTCAAACTCTCGAAATGTTGCTTTTACATTCTCCAGGTAAGCCGCCATTTTTATGCCACGTGCCTGATATTCACCCATAACTTGGTTAACAACCAGTTGTGAGTCTCTATAGTAATGAATGGCTTTTGCTTTGAGCTCGGTGGCTATCCAAAGTCCTGCTAATAATGCCTCGTTGTTTGATGCCTTAAATCCAAACCTTAGTGCCGAGTGGAAGCGATTTCCCGTTGGGGTTATTAGAATGATCCCTGCCCCAATCCATTTTCATTAGAGGACCCATCGACATAAAGTCTCCATAGCTCGCAGGCTAGGGTTACGACTTCCTCGTTGGAGATCCCTGTGCATTCGACAATGAAATCTTCCAAAGTCTATCCTTTGATCGTTGTTCTAGGATGATAAGTAATCTCGAACTATCTGTGCTCGACAACCCATTTCAACAGTCTTCTGGCGTCAGGCTTATATAACACTTGCCTCAGAGGCTGGTAAGTTAACACATGAATAGGATGGGCTTGGAAATAGGGTTGAAGCTTTCGAGATGCGAGCATAAGGCACAAAGCCATTTTCTCCATTAATGGGTATCTCGATTCTTCCCCCAGTAATCTTTTGCTGACGTGGTATACAGGCTTTTGTACTTTCTTATCCTCCCATTCTAGTACTGCACTAATGGCATGGGAGGTTATAACAGTACAAGCCCTTGTCGGTCACGAAACTCGTATGTTCTTGGTCGGGCGCGTGCATGGCTATCTGGTTATATCCAGAATAAGCATCCATAAATGACATGATGCCATGGCCTATAGTGGCATCTATGAGCTGGTCGATTCGAGGCAATGGAAAACAATCCTTGGGGCACGCCTTGTTGAGGTCAGAATATTCAATTCAAGTTCACCATTTTCCATTAGGCTTCGGGACCAGCACAGGGTTGGCTATCCAATCAGGATAGAAAGCATCTCGGATAAACCGATTTGCTTTTAACCTTTCCACCACCTCTTTTAGGGCTTTCTTTTTGTCATCGTCCATGAGTCTCTATTTTTTTTGCTTCGGGGGGAAGCTTTTATCTATATTGAGTGCATGACTTATAACACTCGTACTAATCCCTACCATATTCGAGTGCAACCATGGAAATACATCCTGGTTTTCTTTCAAAAAGCAAGTTAATTGCTGTCTTGCACTTTCGGAAAGATTTTTTTACTATTTTTACCACCCTCGTGGTATCTTTCTCATCGAGCTTTACTTCTTCAAGCTCCTTAAATGGTTCGAGATCAGCCCTATCTTCAACTCTAGGGTCGATCTCTTCTTCTATCTCAAAGACGGATCCGTCCATCTCCCGAATAACTACAAGCGTCTGTACGCTTATTTGGTTTTTCCCTCTCATGGAAATACCATAGCATTCCCTTGCAGCAAGCTGGTCTCCCTTCAGTGTCCTGATGCCACTAGACATCGGGAACTTGACGGCCTAATGCCTAACAGACGATACTGCCCCCAGCCCAATCAAGGCTGGTCTCCCAAGCAATACGTTGTAGGCCGATAGGGCGTCCACCACCACGAACTCCATCATCTTGGTTACCGAGACTGGATAGTCTCCCAAGGTTATGGGGAGTTCAATGGATCCCGTACAAGCAATCCCTTCCCCAAAAAATTTGTACAACGTTGTTGCACAAGCTTTCAAATCTCGAAGCGTGAGTCCCATCTTTTTTAGAGTGGCCTTATAAAAAAATATTAACAGAGCTCCCATTATCTATCAAGACTCTGCGCACCCTTTTTTTCGCGAGCTAAAGTGTGATGACTAGGGGATCGTTATGAGGAAACTGGACATGTGACGCATCCTCTTCTGTAAAAGTGATGGGTTGAGTTTCAACGCTCTGTTACTTTGGAGCTTGTGGTTCAGGTTCGTAGGGAGAGCTGTCTCCAATCTTGAGCTCATTTACATATCTTTTCTGGGCATTTCTACCTGATTCGGCAAGGTGCAGTCCCCTGGAGATGGTTACCACATCCTCCCCATCTATTGGGGGTGGTCTATCATCCTCTCGTGCTCTGGAATTGTTGTTTTGTTGGGCAGGATGCGCAGGCGCTGCCCTCTGTCCTGTCGAGGCTTGATTAGTATTCCAGTTTCTCACATATTGTCTGAAATATCTTCTCGAGATCAAGCCTTCGATCTCGTCTTTGAGTTGTTGGCACTCATCAATGGTATGTCCGACGTCCCTATGGAATATGCAATACCTATTGGAGTCCCTCTGCGCCTTCTGATTATGCATTGGGTCAGGTCACCTAAACGGGACCTGATTCTCATTAGCGAGGAAGATATTTTCCCGAGTCTCATTGAGCTCGGTATAAACTGTATAACTGGAGAAGTACTTGTCTCCCTTCTTCTTTTTCCCCCCGTCTGCCTTGGAGTTATTCCCTTCATTTTTCTTTCTTTTTGCAGGGTTATCTTCGGAGGGTCTTGACGTCGATGGGGTAGTCGAGGTCGAGGCTAAGTTAACATTTGGTGTTGTAATTATGGGCTTAGGGGTCAGTTATAAAGTTGACCTCACCTCCTTTACATTGACAAATCTTTGGGCCATCTTATTAAACTCGGTTATTGTCTTATAGGTTTTCTTTGCATATCATCCCAAAGGGGACTCCTTGGTAATATACCCGCTCTTACAGCCATAAGGTGGCCACTGTCGTCGACGTTGCGAGCTCGTGCCACCTCTATATTAAACCTTTCAAGGTAACTTTTCAATGATTCTTTCTACTGTTGTTTGACATTGGTTAAAGTTGAGGCTTCAGGCCTGACGCCCACCATGGCCTTGAACAGTTTCTTAAATTCCTTTACTAACTGATCCCAAGACAAGATCGAATGTCTTCTAAATTTTTCAAACCAGTTTTTTCCTGGTCCTATCAAAGTGGTTGGGAACAACATACACCGAAGCTCATAACCAACATTGTTGGCTCGCATGATGATATTGAGTGTGCTCAAATGGCTGTATGGGTCTGAGTTCCCCTCAAATGGAGCTACGTGGGGTATCTTGAACCCTTGAGGAAATGGCATATTGGAAATATGTGGGGCAAAAGGCTCGAGCTCCTCGCCGAAGTCATCGACCTTGTCCCTATTCCTTTCATCCTGAAGGAGCCTAGATGCCCTTTCGAGCTGGTTAATTCCCTCTTGGACCAAGTCTATTGGAGGCTGAGCTTGTGCTTGGGGGAGCTGATTATTTTTTATAAAAACTCCAGCTCCTTGTTTTGGTATAGGGTTATACTGATTCCCATATGCCAACTATTTTCGACTATTCAAAAGGTCGTGCAAATCGGGGTTTGCAGGATTGGCTTGCCCCCGGTTCTGGTTCAGGTGATCTCAAAGGTCAGGATGATTGCCCTGATTCCCAGTATCCCTGGGTTCGTTATTATACATGCTTACAGACCTAGTGTGGTCTGAGCTCCCACTCATGAAACTAACATTTCTCTTTGGCTATTAGGCTCGATGGTTACAAGGTGGATCTTCCACCGACCTTCTTACTCCAGTTGTTTGTGATCTCGACATATGGTTTCCCACCAGTTGGGCACCCCTGTGTTCTCAAGTCGCTTCCCTCTCGGCCCCATGTCCAGGTCTGGCTCGACGGTTCCCATCTCGACTGCCACTGTAAGAGGGCCTTTGTGGTGCAGACTCCCCTACCTGGTTCCTATGAGGAGCTGTCCGAGGTGCCTCTCAGATTGGTGAGGGGTGTCTTATAAGAGATGGTGGTGGCCTCCCATTGTTGGGCCTGGATGGTCCAGAATTGGCCCGGACAGGTTCCGGGTTGTTCCTGACGGATTCAGGGTTAGAACTCCGAGTTGTTGGAGGAGCTCGATTATTCCATGTTCCTGTAGATACTTCCATAGTCGGGTTGCCAGTAGTATCAGCTTGAGTATTTCTCCTAGGGCGTTCATTGCCAGGGTTTTCCCTAGGCCTTGGCTAAGCCTATTGGGCCCCTTGCTTAGCCCTCCTGGTGGTCGTGCTCTCTCGGGGACATCCTCTGGGCCTTCGGGGTGGTGCCTAAACCTCAACGGCTTGTTTGGCCAATTCTTCATTGTGCCTTGTAGCTTTTTCCAATTGTTGGCACATTTGGAGATTCTCTAGTTCAACAATGGGAATATACCTCTCTAGATTATAGTAGAGGTCCTCGTCAGGCCTGGGAGCAGGCGGTCCCTGGGAGTCAGAGGATGCACTCCCCTCATCTGAGCAATGGTCAGTCATTGGATGCTTCCCAAGTCGACGTGGGTAATCTTTAGTGCGAGGAGTTGGCTCCTCAGGCATTTGGGGCAATGGTCGCCCACCAATACTGGGGTTGTTCACAATGACCATTGGTAATTCAGGAGGTTTATGACTAAACAATCCAACGATTTGCTTAATGCTCTCAATGAAAGCACCAAACTGTTGACGCTGTTTTCGTCAACTTAAATATGAAGAGCACTAAACAATGATTTAAGAAAATAAAGAAGAACAATTGGATTTTTACGTGGTTCAACATTTAAAATCTGCCTAGTCCATGATTCAATATTATTGATTTGTGATATTCTCTCAAAGCTTTTACAAAGCAAATTAGCAGAGTGTTCTCAGTACCAAATTGTGCTTGTCTACAAATGAAATTCTCCAGTCTATGTCTATTTATAGACTGGTTAACAAAATATCTTCCCCTTATTTCGGGAAGTTACAATTCAAATTTGAAATAAATTTAATTAAATGCATTAATTACATAATATCCCATGATGATTGGAATTTAATATCAGATAATAATAAATCCCTAAGGAATAGGGATTTCCTAATAGTTGTCGTGTACACACTACGTTGCTGACCTCGAACGCATAGTTTACACGTTTTCGAGATCAATCAACACTTCGAGCTCATTTTTATAGTTAGCCTCATCCTTATCCAATGATTTCATCAAGCTCAATCTTCGGAGACCAACATCTTCAAGCTTGCAACTAGGGCTCAAATAACACCCATAGGCATCGGAGAAGATTCATTCTTCGAGCTTGATGCTCAAGCTCGAGCCTTTTGAACTGGTGCTTGATTGCCAATAAGAACAAGTCAGGATTCATGCAAATTTATACAAGTGTTGATCCCTAACTTGTTATCTTTGAGCTTATGCTTTACGAGCCTACATTTTGAGGCTCATTTATGACGATTTCAAAATTTGGGTGTAACAACAGGCTGTATGCGAAATTCAAGAAATGTGAGTTTTGGTTGCCACAGGTGACTTTCCTAGGTCACATAGTTAGTAAGGATGGAATTATGGTAGATCCAGCAAAGATTGAGGCGGTCAGAAATTGGCCAAGGCCGAAGAACACATCAGAGATCAAAAGTTTCTTGGGATTGGCAGGGTATTACAGACGCTTTGTGGAGGGGTTTTCCAAGATTGCGTCATCACTGATAGAGTTAACACACAAGAATCAGAAGTTCATATGGTCAAACAAGTGCAAAGACAGCTTCCAGAAGCTGAAGAAGAGTTTGATCACCACTCCAGTTTTGAATCTTCCTACAGATCAGGACAAGTTTGTGGTTTATTGTGATGCCTCGAGGTAGGGCCTAGGTTGTGTTCTTGTGCAGACAGGGAAGGTGATTGCCATGATTTAGAACTTGCAGCAGTGGTTTTTGCACTGAAGGTGTGGCGGCACTACTTATACGGTGAGAAGTGTGAGATATACACTAACCACAAAAGTTTAAAATACTTCTTCACTCAAAAGGATCTGGAGAAGAGCCAAAGAAGTTGGTTAGAGTTGGTAAAATATTATGATTGTGAGATCCTCTATCACCCTGGGAAGGGCAACGTGGTAGCAGATGCCTTAAGCCGGAAGGGTCCGTGACAGTTATATAGTGCCAGGCAGATATCAAGGGAGTTAGCTGACGATATGGCTAGAGCAGGAATTCAGTTAGTAGTGGGCCAGTTAGCCAACATCACCCTACAGTCTACTCTTTTGGAGAGGATTAAGGAAAATCAGTTAGATGACCCACAGTTGGGGCAGATTAGAGGGGACGTCCTAGCTGGGGTAGCTAAGGACTATACGGTGTCAAGCATGGGCTTATTGAGATACAAGGATCAGATTTGTGTTCTGATGGAAATCAGGATCAGACGGGAGATTCTGGATGAATCTCATACTACCCCTTATTCTCTACATTCGAGCACCACGAAGATGTACTAGGATCTGAAAGTTTTATATTGGTAGCTTAGGATGAAGAGGGACGTGACTTAGTATGTGGCAAGGTGCCTAACCTGTCAGCAGGTCAAGGCAGAGCATCAGAGGCCAACAGGGCTGTTGCAGCCTCTGGATATCCCGGAGTGGAAGTGGGAGGGCATCACGATGGATTTCGTGGTAGGATTGCCCAGGACAGTGGGCCAACATGATTCAATTTGAGTCATCGTGGATCGGTATACGAAATCAGCTCATTTTCTACTAGTGAAGATGACTTACATAGTTGACCAGTATGCAGATCTATATGTGAGAGAGATAGTTCGCCTTCATGGGACTCCGAGGTCTATAGTGTCTTATAGAGACCCTATCTTTACTTCCAAGTTTTGGGGAAGTTTACAGAGAGCGATGGGTTCACAGCTAAAGTTCAGTACAGCTTATCATCCTCAGACCAATGGTCAGTCTGAGAGGACTATCCAGATATTGGAAGACATGTTGAGAGCATGTGTATTGGACTTTGAAGGGTCCTAGAGTAAATACTTGCCTATGATAGAGCTTTCTTATAACAACAGCTACCAATCTACTATTGGAGTGGCACCTTATGAGATGTTGTATGGTAGGAAGTGCAGATCGCCCATTCATTGGGATGATATGGGTGAGAGGAAATATTTGGGTCCTGAGGCAGTTCAAAGGACCACTGAGGCTATTGAGAAGATTAGAGCTCAAATGATCGCCTCTCAGAGTAGACAAAAGAGTTATTCAGACCCAAGGCAGAGGAACGTGGATACTAGGTGGGAGACTATGTCTTCCTTAGGGTTTCACCACTGAGAAGGGTGAAGAGATTCGGGAAGAAGGGAAAATTAAGCCCTAGGTTTGTGGGACCATTTGAGATCCTGGAGAGGATCGGTCAAGTGTCCTATAGGTTGGCCTTACCCCCTGCACTGTCTTGCGTGCACAATGTATTCCATATTTCCATGCTGAGGAAGTATGTGTCAGATGGGACTCATGTACTGAGTTATGAGGACCTGGAACTGGAGACTGATTTGACCTATGAGGAACAACCAATTCAGATTTTAGACAAGAAGGACAAGGTCCTGAGGAACAGGACTATACCTTTAGTTAAGGTATTATGGAGGAACAACAAGGTCGAGGAAGCGACCTGGGAGCTGGATGCAGATATGTAGAGTTAGTATCCTGAGTTGTTCAGGTAAAATTTTGAGGACGAAATTTATGTAAGGAGGGGACTATTGTAACGTCTCAAATTACCTAATAAGGCTTAGGGCCTTGATTAGGGGGCAAAGATGGCAATATATGGAATTGTGTGTTTATATGATATATTTGCGTATGATTATGTGAGTTATATGATAATATAACAAGTTATGGATGTTTAGGAATATTAAATATGCATGTGGACCCATTTCTTATTAGAAGGGCAATATTCATAATTTGGCCCGTTATGGGCATAATTGTATATATGTGCATATATGTGATATATGTGAGAGACCACATTATTATGTGGGTTTATTTGGGCTACTCGAGGCGATACTATCCTAGGGAGCAAGTTAGCGAGAAAGTCACAATGGGACCCAATACCCGACTCGGGGCGAGTCAAGGGGTATTTTAGGTATTAAGTATGGTATCAGGTAATGGGAATGAATAATCGATGATATATTTGGAATTAGTAAGATTAGGAGGGAATACTGGAGATTTTGACCATTTTTCCCTCGGGGACGTTTTTGGTACCCCGAGCCTCGGGATTAGCTTAAGTAAACTTAAGCCTTAAGAAAACACAAAAAACACTTAAAGCAGCTCACCCAACCGACTCTCTCTCTCTCCCTCTCTCAATTGTGAGTGAAGTTCTTGAGGAATTAAGGAGATTCTTGGCTGAAGACTTGGGAATGAAGGCTCGGGTTAGGATTCGGGACTGGTTGCGGCTAGGAGAGCATCACTTACAACAGAGGTAGAGCTTTAATCCCTATTTAAGTTAATGTTCTGACAAGTTTTTCTTGAGCTTTGAGTGTTCTTCAGCTTGTAGCTCAAATGTTGGGTTTATGAGTTTTGATGGGTTTTCAATCAGATTTTAAGGTTGGTTTAGTTGCTGGGGATATGTAGCATCTATTATGGGGATTAAATTGTGGTTTTAGAATTGATTTGGGATGGTTTTGATTGAGTTGGCTGAAGAAAAACCAGAGAAATTATGGGTTCGTGGGGGCGGGCCGCGACCCTGTTCTTGGGGTGCCGCGACCCTCTTGAACCCAAGGGCCAAGGAGGGTGTATGACGTGAAGGTGCGCCATGGCGCGTGTCAAGTGAGAAAGGAGGTTGAGGCCTCTGACTTGAAGGGGGGGGGAGGGGGGGTCGCAGTACTTAAGGGGTTTTGAGCCCCGGGAGGGTTTTTGAGTGTGGGCACTCAACCCTAAGGGCTCGAGATCGATTCTACTACCCGTTTAGTAGAATTCGAGGTCCTAGAGGCTAGGACTCGGTCCAGAAGCCTTTATTTGCTCGTTATTGATGGAATCCTATATTATGGTTGTGACTAGGTTATCGCTAGGGGGCTTAGAACTAGGATCGTGCTCAAGGGTCGTTCTTATTTTACGCTATACTCTGACCTAAGGTAAGAAAAATACACCCAATACGTGATATATGTGATTAGGGCTTGGCCCGACTGTTAATAATAGTTATGAATAGGGCTTGGGCCCCTAAGAATGATTATGTTTAAGTTGTCGTTTCGTTTGTTGATTAAACATACTTGAATAGTCTGTACCAGATTAAGTGTTACATGATTGATCGCATGGTTTGCGTAGCTAGGGCTAAGCCCCGTTAAGGAGCATGGTTATTACTATGCTTGCGATTTCCTAATGATATATTATAATTAATATGTATGCATGCTTGTATTGTTGAAGTATGCCTATCTGTATCTGTATCTAAATACCTGGTTCAGGGCTTGACTTATTAGTTAAGGACGGCAATAGTGCGATGTGCGCTGGTCGAAAGGCTTAGGCCAAAATCAGCAACGTATTATTATGTTGGTCGACCCAATGGTCGATGGAAAACAAAAGTGTTTGGCTAGCTCTATGGCTAGTTACCCAGAGCTAAGGGCGAGGGCCCCAGGTGACTCTATGGTCACATAGCTAGGGCATAGAGCCTTGGGGGTTGACTATATGGTCAACTACTCAGGGCAACGGCCCCAGAGTGGTCCAATGACCATTTATTTGTAATTGTATGCCTGTATGAGTAGGTTATTACTGCTGGACATGCTAGATTAGTATCTGAGAATCTGTATTTTCTGTTTATGCACATGTTTAAGTTTTCTTGTTGAGTCTTAGCTCACGGGTGCTATGTGGTGCAGGTAAGGGAAAAGGAAAGCTTGACCAGCCATGAGTTGAAGTGCTTTGGTGGTGACGTGTACATATGCGGCTACTTGTCCACCATGGTTAAGGATTATTTCAGAGGAACTAGGGTTGTAACCCTAATTTTTCCGCTTAGGTCGGCCGATTGTAACTTTTTATGTATATACACCCTCTTAAACACTTGTTTGTAATATTTTGTGGATCCCATGTATGTATGAAACTTTTTAAATAAAAGTCAACAGTTCATTTGACCAAATTTTTTAACCATAACCATTGACGTTAACCTTAGTTACACGTTTATATCCAAATGACTTGATTAGCAAGTCTAACATAATTTAAAATACACAGTGTAACGATCCTGGATTAGGAGGGCGTTACAGTAGGAATGAGAGAGAGTAGGATGGATGGAGAGTTTAAGAAGGATGGAGAGTAGGATAGATGGAGAGGATAGTTGTTCTCCTTTATATTGTTTGGTATTAGGAGTGAAGTTTGAAGAACGGAGAGAAAATTAATTATTAAAATTATAATTTTATATTTTTAATTTAAATATTTATTATTTTTTAAAATGGTATATATGACATTTATATAATATTTATTACTTTTTTTGTCTCCTCTCTCATTCTTTCCAAACTAAATGATTCAACCTCTCCTCCCACTACTCTCCCTCCACCCTTCTCCATCCACCCATCTCTCCTCCCTACCAAACATAGTGTAAGAATCCTGGTACTACTCGTTGTTCGCATGAGACTCTGGTGACACACATTATCGTAGATGGGGGCGACCCACCTATAGGATCTTGGCGAATATTCTTATCAAGATTGAAGCTTCTATGGTTACGCCCAAGAAGGCTAGCCACCATAGTAGTCCTCTCTTCCCCCTTTTTCTTTCATAATAATAATAATAATGTAGAAATAAGCCATCTAGATTTATAAGGGCGAAGTTATATAATAAACAAATAAAATGGTTAAATTGGTGAAAAAAGGAATTCATTTTATTTATTTAATGATGTTTGTTATATTATTATTTTGGGTGATATTTTCATATTATTATTATTACAAAAATGAGTATTTGTGACATAAATATCTAATGTTTCATACTTATTACATTTAAATACCTAATCTTTTATTTTTACGGCAAAAATACTCAATGTTCAATATATGTTAAAGATAAATACCTAATTTTTTTTCCTTGCGACAAAAATACCAAAAGTTGCTAAAACATTACTTTTGTCAGTACCTCATTTGTTAAGTGTTGACTCACCAGATATGTATTACTCCATAATCTGAGTATTTTTGTCATCAAAATATGTATTAAAATATCTTTTTAATTCATTTTTCTAATTTAAAATATTTAAAAAATAAATAAATCGATCGATTATAGAGTAACAAATATTTGCTTAGTCAACATGCTTAACAGTTCCAACAGAGGAGGTACTAACAAAAATAATATTTTAGTAACTTTATGTATTTTTGCCACAAAGAAAAAAACTTTAACATTTATTAAACATTTGATATTTTTGCTGTAAAATAAAAAATTAGACATTTAACTGTAACAAATGTAAAACATTGAATATTTATGCCCCAAATACCCCTTACAAAACCCACTCAAATAATAATAACAATAACAAAAGTAATTAGAAAATTAAAAATGAAAAAGAAAAAGAAAAAGAGAGGGGTATTATAATTTAGGGGTTTTTTCTAAAATAACCAAATACCATTAAAAAACAACTTTTTTACTATTACATGGCAAAAACAACTTTTGTACGACACAAATTTTTTTTTCAAAAATACTAATTGCTCTCTCCTTAGCAAGTGGAAAGAACCCCACCTTCTCAGGCGACCCACGGGTCGGCGAGCTTCTGCTTCCGTAAACAGCCACTACAAAACCCAGCAGGAGAGAATTTCATGAATGCTGGTGAGTAGTTTTCTTCGTTAATCAGCCATGGCCGCAACCAGCGAGGGGAGATCTCCATGAATGGCAACGAGAGAAGATCAATGGAAGACCTCCATTAACACCGCGCGAGAGAAGATCCACAGAAGAGCTATTTACGTGAACAGAAAATTCGTTGATCTAGAGTTGCCCAAACATTTCGAAACAAAATCATTAAGAAGAATTATGAGGTTGATTAGTGTGTGGTTAGTTTAATTTATTCATCAAATTTGGTTGCTCTTTGTTTGATTCTCGTATTTTAATGGTATTTCTCCCTATAGTGTAGTTGCTTTCTCGTTAATATTGCAGATATAGAAGGGAAAACACTGGAGTGAAAAATTTGGGCAGTATATGAAAAACAAGGAAGGTATTTTAAAATATTAATTTAACCTCTGTTGTTGTTCAGTTGTTCGCTTGTTGTCCTAGCGTTGTTATCACATTAACTTATATAAACATGAAAATGACAATGTTGACATTCTACAAAACTTTAATTTATGCATATCTCAAATAATGAAATCGATACCAATATTGATCCTAAAACACTGCAAATACAAAGACCTCCTACAAAAGTTGCATCAACGTCTACAAAGTAACACGAAAAACAACAAAACTTCATCTAAAATATAAAGTCAAAATAACGCTACCCACTCCTAAAAATAATTGATGATGGCAGTCTCAGTATTTACTTGCAGTTGAAAATAAAATAAATTGATTCCAAGGTATCCCTTATGTGAGTATAATGGATACAAAAACAACAGTCACCCATTTTTTTTTTCTACTATAGAGAATCAACAATGCATCAAAGTTGTGTGTTGTTGTAAAGTTGTTAGTAATGAATTTTTTCTTTTGCTAGTTTATGTTGTGTTGCTTTGGTGTTGATGTAATGTTGGCAAAACTAAAATTGGCATGAAAGATTTAAAATTACAATGTTGATATCATAAATTACAAACAGTGTTTTGCCAAAACAAAAGCTCAGGGAATCCTTAATTTTGGATGAAATGTGATGTCCAACATTGATACAAATTAAAATTATAAACTTGACAATAATCTAGAATTGTGATATAACAACGAATTAAACTAAATATAAAAATAAAGAGGTCTATAATTTGAAATGAATGAACATATGTCAAAAACATAAAAACAACAGCTCTTGTGTTGCTTTCTTGTTGTTGCAGGCTTGATTACTTTGATATGCATGATCATTTTTCCCACTCCAAAGCCCTCCATTTACCTTTGGGTTTGATTGAAGCTTCACCATCATTGTCCATATTTTCAATTGCTTCATCGACAAAGTACTCAGCAAATGACGCTACAAAATCACCACAATCATTACAGAACAACTAAAAACAACATATTACTAATAAAACAAAAGTAACCAACAAAACAGAATAAACCCTTAAACATAACCAATATTCAATAGATACTTACTTATTTTCTTGCTCAGACAAACCCTAAAAAATCCAAACACAACCTAAACACCAAAAAAACCCAACACAAAACCATAAAATAACACATAATAAAAATAAAAAAACAAACACACCAAAAGAATTATAAAAACTTGCACTAAACAACCAAATCTCAATCATTCAAGCATTACATCAAACACATTGCATGCATTGTAAAAAAAATGCACTAACATATACGAAAATATAACAAAATAAACCAAAAAATAAGGTAACAAAAAAATACAAAACAACAAGATAATAATATACACAACAACTAAAGGAGTAAAAAAAATAAAATCAACCAAAAATCAACAAAACGAAAATACAAAAACATAGTGGGTAACGCCAGCGACGGAGAAAAATGGCTGGAAGCAGCCGGAGTGTTGCGACGGGGAGACCGAAGTGATGATGAAGAGCAGGTGAAGCTTGGGCATAGAGGAAATGGAGGAAGAAGAAGAGAGAAAAAGGAAGAAGAAGAGAGAGAAAGAGATGGAGGAAGAAGAAGAAAGACAAAAAGAGATTGATATGTGTCAATAAAGCAAATAGTATTATTGTAAATATAAAATTTAATAAATAGGTATATGAGTAAGCATCAAATAGTAAAAAAGTTAAAATACCTTGTAATAAATGTGTCAATTTTGGCCCTTTGTGTAAAATTCTCTATAATTTATAGGGCCTGTCCATAGACACAGAAATAGAAGAACCAATGTAAGTGTACTGGAGATTATTATTGTCTGATAATTTATCCAACCGATTCAGCTAATTTGATCCAAATCACTCCCGAAACAAAGGGTCTGTTTGGCATTGTTTTCTGTTTTTTGTTTTTGAAATTGTGTTTTTAGAAATGAGAACAGAAAACAAATTTTGTAGTTTTCAAAAAACAACAAGTGTTTGGTTAATGTTTTCTAAAAATAATCTTTTTTGTTTTATTTAAAAAAAATCTTAAATAAAAAATTAATAAATATATTTACAAAGAGAAAAATCTTTTAAAAGTTTGTAATAAATAATGAGATAAAGTAATATGAAAGAAAAAGTGATGAAAAATAAGGAGAAAGAAAGTAAGGAAAGAAATTTTGAAGAAAAAGTATTGAGAAAAGAGAGATTGATGCAACAAAAAAAAAAAGATGGAATGTAACGAGAGAAAAAATGATGAGATAGAAAAAATAAAGAGAGAGGAAATGATTAGAGAAAAAATAATGAGATAATAAGTGATGAGAGAAAAAATAAAAAAATCAAAAGATATGAGAGAGAAAATGATGTTAGAGAAAATGATGAGAGAAAAAGTATAAATTAACGATATAAATTAATGAGAAAGAAAATTATTTGAAATAATAATAATTAAAACAATTATACAATAAAAAAATTGAAAAAACAACTAAAAATAACTTTTTATTATTCTCAAATTTTTTTATTTTAAACATTACTTTTTTAAATTATTTTCTAACAACACGACAAACACCCTGTTTGTTGTTTTCAGAAAACAAATTTTAGGTTTAAAAAAAAGTTCTTTTTAAGTTTAGCCTTCACCCTCAAAACCTCGCCTTCTGTTTCTTTGTTTAGCACTTCTTAAAGGAGCAGAACCAATCAGAAAACTGGAGCTAGAATAGAAGAAGATAAAGAAGATGATGATATGGGATGCCACAGCCACCACCAACAACGACAACAATGTACCCAACACCGAACAATTCGACTCCGACCAAGATTCTTACCTTAATTTCGATTTCTTCTCATCCATTTCAAAACCCAAGGTTCACCTTCTTCACCTACCCAGTTTTTATTCTATCGAATTGAAGTTATGTTATTTGAATATAACGAGGAAAGAATTAACTTTTTTTTATTATTATTTTGGGAATGTGAATGGGTATAAAGGATTATTACAAGATATTGAAAGTGGGTTATGATGCTACGGACGATGCGATTCGAACCAACTATATACGCCTTGCCCTGGTTTGTCTTTTTCATTCTTCGAAATTTGACCCACTTTAGTGGGTTCCCCTTTAATTTTTTTAGTTAATTATTTATTTATTATTCTTTTGTGTTCGAGTATCGTGCAGAAATGGCACCCGGATAAGCAGAAAGACCATGACAGTTCCACTTCCAGATTCCAGGAAATAAACGAGGCTTATGAAGGTGGGGTTGTGTTTGTTTCCTGTGTTTGGGGGTCCACATTGGTTGTTAAGGTTTATTATGCCATTGCATGCTTGGTTTTTATTTTAGTGTAGCTGCTAATAGGCAGAAGAAATGAGGAGGCAAAGCAAAGTCTTTATAACAATGATGTAGTGTTTGAAAGAAGCTGCATGTTTATTGTGAACAGCATCTGTAGAAATTTTGTAGGTGCTTTGTTAAAATGAGTTAGTTTTAGTATGTTGCATATGGATGATCACACTGAGTTATTGTAGCTATTTTGTTTGATGTGACATTCATTCAGCCTTTTGAGAGCCAGGGCTCTACACTACTGTTGCTTTTCCTAATCTTCTATTTCGACTAGATCCTTTATAGTTCATACTTACCAATTATGAGGAGATTGTTTCTTTGTGGCTTGGTCATCTTCATTTGCCCTAAACTCTAGTGACATCAATTTTCTAGCAAAGGTTTTAGCATGGATTATTGAATCATTTTGGTCAGATAGGATTATGAAAGTAGCACGTGATGTGCTCCGAGTAGGGTACTACCAGGAAATTATAGGGTAATCATTTCGAGTTCTGGTTTTGGAATGAGAATGATCATGTGTAAACCACACGTACCTTTTCAAAATAATGTTACTTTAAATTATTCTAGTAAGTGGTGGGAGTTTTAAAGTAGTTTTTGACCTGCAGACGATGCGATAGTAAGTTGAAACTATGATCACAATCTAGTATGGAAATGTATGATGATTCACACATCATTGTTTGCCATGTATTATTACACGAGTAGATGCTGTATCTTTTAGCTATTGAATATAGTGACATTAATACACATCCTAGTATTATAAGCAGACTCTTTTACCTCTGGAATATGTAAATAATCAAATTTGAATGATAGAGGCTGATTCACCAAAATGAATTGACATCCATTGTTTCTAATGGATGTGATGTGAGTTCGATTTGCTTCTCTATCTTGACTCTAGGGTCCCTGATCAAATTGATTTGATGCTCACCATTGTTGGTTTGGGGTTTTAAAGTTCTTCAAAGTAAGGATTGGATACTTGTAGTCTTGGATTTCTCTTTATGATCAAATGAATGCAGTATAGTAAATAGATTACCTTTCCTCATCCATATGGATGTGTCAGTATTTTTCGGATCACATTAAAATTCATGTTCTATTGGTTATGTAATTAAATACTTGAAGTCATTAATTTGTATAAGGCTCTTATCCAACATTACTAGATTTAGTGTAATCATTCCAAAGCCACCTAATCAATTCTTACTTAATATTGGTGCTTATATTGAGAGCTTAAACTCCCGGAGGAGTAGCTCAAACGATTTGGCAAGTGTTTGCTCTCAAAAAACTCGAGGTTTGAGTCCCTCCTAGCTACTTCTGTAGCAATTATTTTAGTTTCTTGCTCATCATATCAACATGAAATGATAAGACTGATGAACTTAGTTGTAAGGCCATTATATTTTTTATTTATTTATTTTTTCAATGTGCATATCTGCATGTATCTACTATGATTTGTCATCTGCTTTGTTTTTCGTTGGTTTGAATCTACTGCAAGATGGCCCTGTCATTTTAGAATTCCCCAGGCTGTGAAGTTCTGCAAGATGTTGAGTTTTTTTTTTTTTTCAAATTCCTTCTGGAGAAGGGTCTTAATATCCAGAGAATAGTAAACAGAAACATTACAAAACACCTGATTTGAATTTGAGCTTGAATTCATAGAATATTATTTGAACTTACGCTTCTAGTTTTTAACTTGTCAAACAGTTTTGAGTGATCCTGTAAAGAGGTTTGAATATGACAAGAAGGGAATGCAGCATGTCTATGATTACAATATAATTGTAAGAGTTTCTATTCCTCAACTCAAGGCCTCTTCGTATGCTGATACCCTTGAAGATGGTTTTCTAATCTTTCATTTGTTGGCTGCAGGAGTATCTCAACCGTTACAAGGGTCTTATATTGACGTGCAATGGTCTTGGAATAAAGCATTCAATCTGGTAAAGAGATGGGCCACAATTCAAAGAGAGATCATTTTAGGTAGAATTTTGGTTAGTGCATCACTGCATTACTTCGTAGTATCTGTTGAGTCAGCAAGTGGTACAATTGAGAACAAGGACCTGTGGTCTCGGGGTGTATTGGGGGTTGCTGTAGGCTTATTCTTATTTATAAATAGAAGCAAAGATATCACCATCTTGTTGTGACGTAAGAAGCTCATGTTAGTTACCCTCGTCTTGGAGGACTGTGATTATATACCTTTCTCCTTTTGTTTATGAAACGGTTGAAGGGTATTTTAGTTAACGCTCTCTCTATATGAATATAAATATAGAAATTTTATTCGGTAGAGGCATTACTTTTGTCCCTACCGAAGGGGCATTACTTTTGTCCCTATCGTAGAGGCGCCTTTTATTTTTGACATTTAGAGAAATTATAATCCAATTTATTTTATGATGATGTACGTTATAGTTATAATAGACTTCTCGTCAATTTTTGGAAAATTCTGAATAATTTATGATGCTGAAATTAGAATTAAAACACTTAGTTGCACGCGTGTCTGATTTTTTTTATAGACATCGAAAATAAACTGTTTGAATTCTGATTTCGGCACAGTACCGAAAATAGAAAACAAGACTGTGATGTATCACACTATTATAGAATGGAAAATAATTTATTTCGTTCCATTTTTTGTTTGACTATTATTTTAACACATTAGAATGACTAATTGAAAAAAAGGAAAATCTACAAAAAAAAATACATGTAAAAAATAAAAAATACAGACTTTGTGTGTGCAAAGTATCTTTGTAAAAACACATAATTTTCTAAATAATAAAATGAAGTAAAATCTTATTCTATTTCCCAAAAAAAAAAGTTGATACTAATAATTTTGTATTTTTTTAATATTATAAAAATTAAATATCAATTAAAGAAATTAAATATCTATGTTATATATAATTTTCAAATTTAAAATGCATATTCTTCTATATTATTTTAAATTCTAAAATGTACCTCAATATTATGTTTTGTATAATAAATAGTATCATCAATTTTTATTAGAAAAGATTAACTTAAATAGTCAAATATTTCAATTATTTATTTAAAAAAATTATAGCATGTCATATAGGGATCATTTGATAAAAAAAGATTAATTTCAATGTTAAAATTTATTCTAAAGTTGCATTTTAAAAAATGATAATAGTATTAATAATATTTATTATTTTCAAAATATAAGAAGTGATTGGTTAAAGATTTATATAAATTACTTTTATATTTTTTTTATGAAATAAATTAATAGCTATACTTTTGTTTCCAAAATTTTGTATTTTAAATATAAAGTATAAAAAATAAAATAGATTATTTTATAAATTTTATTATAGTAAATAGAATTTATGGAGCCATACTTTAATAAAATAGAATTTTGTTTCCAAAATAATGTTTTTTTTCAATAATAAAACTTTGACAAATATATTAAGTGATAAATTTAACAATAGTACATAATATTATATACATCCATTATATAATATATATTTTAAATATAGTTAATCAATCATGCCTATTCTAAAGTTGCATTTTAAAAAATGATAATAGTACTAATAATATTTATTATTTTCAAAATATAAGAAGTGATTAGTTAAAAATTTATAAAAATTACTTTTAGAATTTTTTTATAAAATGAATTAATAACTATACTTTTCTTTCCAAAATTTTGTATTTTAAATATAAAGTATTAAAAATAAAATAGATTATTTTATAAATTTATTTATAGTAAATAGAATTTGTGAAGGCATGCTTTAATAAAATAGAATTTGTTTTCCAAAAGACTGTTTTTTTCAAGAATAAATCTTTGACAAATTTATATATTATTATATACATTCATTATTTAATATATATTTTAAATATAGTTAATCAATTATGCCTATTTTAAAGTTGTATTTTAAAAAATGATAATAGTACTAATAATATTTATTATTTTCACAATATAAGAAGTAATTGGTTAAAGATTTTTAGAAATTACCATTAGAATTTTTAAATTAATAACTATTCTTTTGTTTCCAAAAATTTTGTATTTTAAATATAAAGTACAAAAAATAAAATAAATTATTTTGAATTATTGTGAATAGAATTTGTGGAGGCATACTTTAATAAAATAGAATTTTGTTTCCAAAATAATATTTTTTCAATAATATAACTTTGACAAATATATTAAGTGAATTTCCAAATTTTGTATTTTAAATATAAAGTATACAAAAATAAAAAATATTATTTTATAAATTCAATTATAATAAATAGAATTTGTGGAGGCATACTTTAATAAAATAGATTTTTTTTTCCAAAATAATGTTTTTTTTTTCAATAATATAACTTTGACAAATATATTAAGTGATAAATTTAACAGTAGTAAATAGTTAATATCATACCTATTTGAATACACTTTATAATTAATTTTAATTATGTTGATACTAGGCACAAAAAGACAAAATAACTTTACCAATAAATAGTAACTAAAAGACAAAATAACTTTGGAGAAAATTTTTTGTTCACTTTAACTCTTTTATATATGTTACTAGTGGGCACGTGTAAAGAAATTAGGTTTTCTTAAATTAAAATCTAAAATATAATTAAAATATCATTTAATGAAGAAGAGTTGCATTTTTTAATACAAATAAAATTAATATAAAACTTAAATAATTTTTTTAAAAAACCAGGTTGAGCAAAGAATTAAATAAATAGAGAATTTACTTATTTGGTACTCTGTATTTTTGTAAAGTATCGTTTTGGTATCATCTATTTTCAATAATACTCATATGGTACCATGTATATTAAAATCATACATATTTGGTACCCTAAACTCAGATTTGATAGATAAAATTTTGTCAATATGACCAAACTGTCATCTGTTATATGTAATTAAGTAATAAAATTTAAATTTGAAACTCATATAATTAAGAGCAATTTGATTACATTGGTAAAATTTTATAAATTAACTTTGAGTTTAGGGTACAAAATATGTACGATTTTAAAATACAAGGTACTAAATATGTGCGATTTCAAAATACAGGGTATCAAATGAGCATTATTGTAAACACATGGTATCAAAATGATATTTTGTAAAAATACAGAATACCAAATCGTTACTTACCCGATAAAGTAAATTTCTACCAATATTACAAGTAAAACTAAAAAAATTCAAAAATATTTATAATTTGGATTGTGAAATATAAAATATTAAATTAGGTGCAAATGGTATATTTTAGCACAATGCAATATTGAAGGAAAAATGACAATTAATTGAAATTATTCAAATCAAATCATCCTAATAACTTCAACAAAAAAGTTTTTTAACTTTTAAATTTGAAACTTTAAACAAAATAAAAAAGAATAAAAAAAAATCCAATGATTTAAAAAAAAAAAAGCAATAGATCTCTTTAAAAAATATCAAAAGTATAGAGAAAATATAAAATAAAAAAATGGGAACTGATACATAGAGATAAAATATAAATGATAGAGTATAGAGTAATAATTAATTAAATAATTAAAAAAACTAATAAATCTCTTTAAAAAAAATACCATAAGTATAGAGCAAACATAAAATAAAAAAGTGAAAATTGATACCTAAAGATAAACTATAAATGATAGAGCATACAGTAATAATTGATTAAATAAATAAATAATTAATTTTTTTATTAAGTGTAATATTAAAAAAATAGATAGAGATATATAATTAAAATATATTCTACACTACACTACAATATAATATAATTTAATTATACAAACCTTTTTTGTTTAAATAGAAAAAAATTGATTAAACACACTAAACAAATATTGTATTAAATCATTTTACATTTTTGTTTTAATATTGAGATAAAATCGAAAAGTAGAAAATGACAAAATAAATAAACCAATGAACAGTACACACGATGAAAAAATAGATGAAAAACTGGAAAAAAAACTTGTTGAGCTTTTTATATATGTTATATACAGATTTACAAATTTGTAACCAACTTTTACTATTCTATTAACAACATTTATATTTTGTACACAACCTTTATATTTTTGTAAAAAATATTTACAAAAATCAATTATAGATATGTATTTTTGTGAAATATTTACAAATAAATTTATAATTAAAAAAAATCAATTTTTGTAACAAAAATTTACAAAACTAAGTTTATAACTTAAAAAAAAAAAATTTATATAACTAATATTTATAGAATAATTTATAAATTTATTTAATATGATTATAAGAAAGATTTACAAAATTAATTTTATAATTTTAAAATATATTTGTAACAAATATATATAAAAATACCATAAATTACTAATAGAAACCATACAATAAAAGACATTTGATTTAATTAGAAGCACGAAGAGATGACAAAAGTGATTATGACATTGTTTATTTTAAGCCGTTTTTAACTTCTAGAATTAAAAAACCACATTGAGAGTGTTTGGGTAAAAACAAAAAAATAATTTAAAAGGTCTTTTTGGAAAAATTGAGACTGGTATTGTTTGGATTAGCTTATTTTAAGCTAATTTTAGCTTCTAGGATTAAAAAAAATAATTTTAAAAGTGTTTACGTAAAATATAAAATATAATTTTAATTTTTAATTTACTCGGAAATGATCTTTTAAAATATAGAATAATTTTATTATTTTTAATTTACTCATAAATAGATATTTTTTAATTAATATCCAAACACTTTAAAAAGAACTTTTTATTATAAAAATCTTTATATAATAGTTATCCAAACAGAATAAATAAGTCAAAGCTTTTTTATTTTATGCATTTAGCTATTAGCAAAAGCAGAAGTTTTGTCAAACGGGGTCTAAGCTTTTTTCAAAAGACCTTTTTGAGAAGCTATTTTTTAAATTAGAATAATTTTATTATTCCTAATTTACTCTTAAAATATATGTTGACTGCCTTTTTCGCTATCAACTTAATAACAAAACTTAAAGAAAATAAAGAAGATTGACACCGACATTTTACGTGGTTTAGTTTATAAAACAACCATAGTCCACGAGTCTTTAATATTAGTATTCTTGAAGCTTGAGACGATAAGTTTCAATGGAGGTTTTCTCAGGTAGCGTATATATTGCTCTGAGTACAAAAGTTGTGAACCATTTTACAATGGTGTCCTAGCCCTATTTATAGAGGTTGAGGGTCATTAATATCATTTATTACAAATATTCCCCAATTATTTGGGGAGTTAATTACTATTCAGCCCCTCCAATATATTCTAATTAAGACTGTGGGCCCGTGCGTATCGCACGGGGCCCAATTCTTAAGTTGCATCCCACCAACTTTACGGGAGACATGCCTCTGACACTGTCAGAATGCGGCTGCACGTTTTCCCATGTCAGGCGATGTTGTAAGAAATACCAATTGTCGAGTGTACAAACTTTATGCCACTACTCGAGGCACCCAAAAAGCTGCCAGACGATCTTGTGGTGGCCCAAGGATACAGTAACCGATATCTGGCACTCTCCCAGGCCTGAGGAAAAAACTCTTAGGCTTGGAGGACTATCAGGTAAAGAAGACAGGAGGACCGCTAATGTGGTCATCGGGACGTGACCTCACTTGGAGACATCCATGCCAGAAAATGGGTCATGGCTTGTTGGGAGGAGATTACACTTCAAGAATCTCTGGACGAGATCTACAGAGCTTTATTATCTCCTGAGGAGCCTGATTACTTCTCTAATTACTTACATGTGTCCAATGATGAAATCATGGACAACATTTGCCCCCAAGTCTTCACTTGTCATCGGACAGTGGAGACTTGGTCTAAGAGGAGTAATTTCAAGGGTCTTTGAGAGGTGACTCGTGGGCTCTCCATGACGTCATACTCAAAAACGGCAAAGCCACATGTTGACTCCTCATTGTTGGGCCCATCAATCAATGCAATTAATGAGGAGTCTGTTCCACGCCCAAGACGTCCAATCCGTACCCGAAGCGTCCTTTTGCCCTGTATCCGAGACTTCATTTTCCCATGCTAATGATCACGATCCGTGCCTTGATAATCATGACCATTGGATCACGTTCGAGTGCCTATTGTTAAGATTAATGCCCTAAAAACATGTGAAGAAATTTTATTGATTTAAATAAAAGTACAATTTTATTATATTTGAATGTTATAATTATTGTCCGTGTTTTCACCCAAGGACATGTGATCGTCCTAGTAGGACACGTGGCAGTCCGAGTAGGACTTGTGGCAGGATGTGTACTTCTTTCGATGAGGTCACGCCCCAAGGATCAGTCCGCGGGGGGTTGGCCCTACAGTCGAAGATTACTCCCCTCGGATAGAGGAAGGACGCAGCATCTCCCCAGGGCCATGTCCCGAGAGCTACGTAAGTCTTCCTAAGGCTATGTTCCGAGAGCTGCTTGGCAGTCCACGGGTTTCTTACCATCAGTTATATTCCAGGTCGAGGACCTTTTCCTCAAGATCTAAAGGATCAACTAGGTGTCAGCCAATGCGGGTTAGCAGCATCAGAGGAGTACCTAACAACCTTTTTGGGAGATCCACCTACAATGTTGTCGATTGTACGACTCGACCATTCACACTCCCACTATGTTGTCTGACACGAAAATACATATAACATACCCTGATAGTACCAGGGGCATGTTCCCCATAAAGTAGGTACCTTTCTACAATGGGCCCCACGGATCTCGCTTGGATGCATTGAATTGGTATTAATCCCCCAATAAAGGGAAGAATGTATATTAATGAAAAATGATTAGTATTAATTACCCCAGCCTCTATAAATAGAGCTGGGGGTCTCTTTGTAAAGGGTTTTTTTTTTAGAGAGAAAACACCTTGTACTCAGAGCAATCTAAACGCTGTCTGAGAATACACCATTGGAGCTTGCCATCACAAGCTTCCAATCTTATTAATACCAGAGACTTATGGACTAGAGTTCTTTTATAACCTGAACCACGTAAAAATCCTTGTGTTCATATTGCTTGTTTCTTTAATCTCTTGTTTTAAGGTTGATAGCGAAAAAGCCAGTCAACATCTTGGTGCTTTCATTGAGAGTTTGAAGAAAGCATTTGGAACACTTACAACTATGGTGACTACACGAAGAAATGTTACAGATGATATACTCCCTCCTATCGGACTCGAACGAGGGGAACCCAATTGGCAGCCACCTCAGGACGTACCTGAGATGGTTGAGGATTACGACGGTGAAGATGACGGCGTCGACTAGGGGTACTATGAGGAAGAATATCCCCAGCCCATGGATGCGGAGGAGACGCCGGAGGTGGTGATGCTCCGTGAGCAGGTGGCCACCCAACTGTTGGGGTTTTATGCCCTAATTAAAACCCTATTTCTTTGTAATATCGTTTTATTATCAATAAAATAATAGAAATCATTTTTTTACTTGGTCAATCACTTTGCTCACATGTTTTATTTTCATGATTATTTGTTTAATATAAACTTCTATTAAATCCCGAGCATATAGCTAATTGTATTTATAGTGACGTAATCACGGTGGAATATAAATATGATCACAGTGGAATATCACAGGATTTACATTGACTTGCCAATCTACGATATGATCTACTTACACATTACAGTGATATGTTCTTTCCAGAACATTAGCAAAGTAGATAAGATTGGATGTATTTGTTACATCGGGCAGGACCGATATTGACAGTTGATAAGATAAGTAAACATACCGTTATTATCTATTCTAGTCATATCATATAGTTGACCATAGGTCAATTCAATCTCAATTCTAAGTGGTTAGTATTCTAACTGATTGTATTATTTGAGTTCTTTGACTTGTTCGTTACCAGCTTACCCTACGGACTAGCCCATACTTAAATCTTGGGAACTCGATAGTATAATTAAGTGGGAGTGTTAATCATAGATACGAACATCTATAGCTTCTGATGAAGAAGTGAAATGATGGTTTCCTTTTATTTTGGTTCAAGGTTTAAATGATAGAGATCTCATTTCAGTAGTTAAATTAGTTTACTGAAATATCATTTACAAGGAACTAAGTGTTTTAAGGATAAAATACAATGATGGGTAAAACAGTATTTTAGTCCTATCTCATTGTAGACCGTCTATAGAGGATTGAGTGACAATTATGGTTGTAACAATGGATAATTAATAGTGTATCTATATTTGTTATAGAGCGTTCTATGAATTCAAGAGTGTAATTCCGAGTCTATAGTGAAGTTACAAGGAATTAATAAGTTAGTAAATTTATTTGTTACATTTATGATAACTTATTGGAGCTTGATTTCATAGGCCCATGGTCCCCATTGTACCTTGGATAAAATTATCTAGATAGTCTCAATTAATTGATTTAATTATCAATTAGAATTATCAAAGTTGACCAGGTCAATTTTGGATAGTTTCACAGAGTTATGTAATTTAGAGAAGAAAAGAGAAATTATGGCAGGTTTATTAATTAAGATAAATTAGTATCTAAATTAATAAATAAGTTTAAATCTGTTATACCCAAAAATTGGAGAATGCATCCTAGGAGGCTAAGGAGAATGCATCTAGGAGAGTGCCTCCTAGGAGAGCTAAGGGGAGTGGTCCTAGGAGACTCCAAGGAGGATGTGGTCCTAGGAGACCCCAAGGGTGTGTAGGAGGTAAGCCTCCCAAGGTTTTCTAAGTGTTGGCTCGAACGTGTCCAAGGTAAATAGCTAAGGAGGAGGAGTCTCATGCAAGAGAATGGAGATTTAGACTTTCATAAGGAAAGTCTATACTATGTTCGATCGGACATGTTTGGGAGATGCTAAAGGGGGTTGCCTCAATGTTGTCCAAGGTGAGGTTGCCTCAATGTTGTCCAAGGTGAGGTTCCCTCAATGTCCAAGGTGAGGTTCCCTCAATGTTGTCCAAGGTGAGGTGCCAAGGAGGTTGCCTCGGACCACCTTGGTCCGAGGAGAAGCCAAGGAGATTGGTTCAAGGAGGAACATAGCATGCTAGAGGAGAGTACATGTCCGAGGAGAACCATGTCACGTTCAACCCACCATGCATATCCTACCACCATGCATGTTCAACCAGCACTTGCATGGGTAGTGAGTAGGAGGTGGACCAACTAGCTAGAGGAGACTAAGTCAGACACAACTTCAACAACATGCGCAGGAATCTCTCATTCTTCCCACAAATGGGGAGTTTGTTACATTTTGAATTTTGAATGTTTATTTGTAATATAAATGTAATAAATATAATAAAATATCCCTATTATAAGGGGATATCAGTTGAGGATCCCATCTCTATAAATAGAGAGCTTATGAGATGAGAGGGGGGTCCCTGCTGCTTATTCTTTCTAGAGAGATAAAATTGGGTCTGTCTATTCTAGAGAGAGAAAGTGCTGAAATTAGAGAGAATTCTTGTATTTTCACAATTTATACTGAAGAAACTCAGTTGGCATAGTCCATCTGATCTTGAGTATAGATTTATAAATCACAACTCTAAGTGGATTAGGCTATTACCGACAATCGGGGCTGAACCACTATAAAAATCTCCTGTGTTATTTACTTTGCTTGTTTATACCGTTTGTTGTCGTTTTGATTTCTCTTGAAGGCTTGTCGTTATTGACGTGCTCACGTCGTTGGCTAAAAACGCAGTCAACAAAATCAATGTTCAAATTATAAATAATTAATTTGATGAATGATTTAAATAATTAAATCAATAGAAAATAATACAGGCCTTGATTTTAAGTCTAATGGGCTTATAATATAATGGGAAATTTCACGGGCCTAAAGCCCATGATAATTTTGACCTAGGGATTTAAAATGGCTATTATTTTATTGAATTTTTAATTAAATTAAATGGCCTAATTGAGTCTATAAAAGGAGTGCTTAGAGAGAAGTCAAAACACAAGTTTAATCACTGGTTTTCTAATAGTTTTAGATTATCTCTAAACACAAGTCCTTTTCTAAGCCTCTTTGTTATTTTCTCTTCTTCTCTCTATATCTATCTCATGTGTTGAGAATTGCCCACACTAGTCTAGGTGATTCTAAGGATACATTGGAAGATTGTGAAGAAAATAGAAGATCGGTTCAGTTTCTTGATAATACTCTGCAACAGAAAGGATACAAGAGTTAAAGAAACTGAAGGAAAGACTCTTTAATTCCGCTGCGTATACTGTAAGTATTATATTCATTGTTTCTCTTTGAATTCAATTTTAGAAACATGTTTTAGGTTATCTCGTATTAATTTGTTTAATATTAGATATACATGAAAATAAATAAAGATTCTGTATAATTTTTCCTAACACCAACAACAAAAGATCAATGCCCAAGAGGGTAACATTGTCGCCCTACAGGAGATGGTGCTTGCCATGAAGGATACTCTTGCAGCCCAGGGGTTGCAAGTGGACCCTAATGGCAGTGCATCAACTGGGCACCCAACTGGTGTGCCACCTGCGCACCCCGTTGGAGTGCCACCTGTTAATGTAGCTGAAGTGCCTCCGGAGCACCCAGCTGCAGAGGCACGAGATCCGCCAGTTGAGGTGCCTGCTGGGCACCCACCAGGAGTTGGAACCTCGATGCCCCCGCAAGATCGTGGTAAGGGAAAGGCTGAAAATAATCCTGCTCCAAAGCAGAAGAGGGTTTGTCAAGAACCCGAAGGCCACCAGGTTCCTCAGCAGGCTGGCAAAGGTAATGGCCTAGGGGCCCGAAGGCACCGCCAGGCAGTCAGCGCCCGTGGAGCTCAAGACGTTCTGCCCCGATGCACCCATACAGACTACACGAGGCCTAGAGCTGGTGTCCCCTCGGGACCGAACCAGCCCCGTAGGAATAACGGTCCAGGGATCCGCCCGAGGAATGCCCCACAAAACCAAGAATGTGGCATTAGTATCTCGAGTAATCAAAAACGTCGAGTCCGATGGAGAGACCGAAGTAGCTCGTCCCGAGGGTAACGATGTGTTTGGAGGATAGGCTGACCTGCAAGACAACCTCAATGCCCGAAGATGCAATAAGGTAAGAGGACGCGAGCTCACTGAGAGAGGTCTGTCAGACCTCCGGGATAATCTCAACGCTCGGAGACCTGCTGAGATAACCCAGCTCAGAGCATTAACTGGGATCGTGACCTGCTCCGTGCGAAATTAGAAACTCTGAAGCAGATAATGCTCAGGATGGCCAGGCGACAAGGCCACGAGTCTGACTTGGAAGACGAAGAAGTGGAGCCACGCACTCTCACATTTTTGAGGCCCCTCTATCACCTGGCTTCAAAATGCCATCCATACTGCCCTATGACGGTGGCTGGGATCCCACGGACCACCTGTCTAAGTTCAACAGGTTAATGTCGGTGCATCATGTCTCTGACGATGCTAAGTGTCATGTGTTCTCAATCACCCTGACGAGGCCAGCAGATAAATTGTTCGAAAAGCTCCAACCAAGGTCCATTCAATCATGGCATCAGTTATCGTCTACCTTTCGAAGAAAGTTCATAGGAGTTCGAAAGGTAAGTTTTAAGGTCAACGCCTTGGCCAACATAAAGCAAGGGCTCTTCGAGACCCTCAAGGCCTACATCAAACACTTCCAGGAGGAAGCAGCGAGAACCAAAAGGGCCAATGATGGCCAGCAATTGTTGGCATTACAAGCTGGCATCCACGCAGGGTCCCTACTTTGGGATGATCTCCAACGGAGGGGATGCCGATGTCTCAACGACTTCATTCATCAAGCACAAGAATATATTAGCTGGGAGGATGCCCAGATTGGGGCATTCGGATCATCCGCAGTTTTCCCTACTTCGGCCGTACCTGGCCCCGTGGCTTCGGGAATCCAATATTCCCCTTTTGTTCCTGTCCAACCGAGGTTGGAGGGAGTCCAACACAGCCAAAGCGCTCCACCTTCCAGTTAGAGCGTCGTGCCCACTTCTGGATTCAGTATGGCTCCAGTAGGGTACGGGGCAACACCCACTGGATATAGTGCTTTTCTGCATGCATTCAGTGCTGGAGTTGCTGACCCCTTCCAGCCTGCCAAATCCAGTCGAGCTCCCAGTAGTAGTAGGCGCAGGGGGAAAGGTAAGGGCCGAAGGCCCAAGGGAAGTGGAGTCACACAGGGCGAGCAAGGAGTCACATCTGGCGAGAAGTATGTCTCACAGTATTTCGAGTATAGTGACTTGGTAGGCTCCCGAGAGATTATCTTCGTGGCCACGTCACAACATGTTCACTACAGGAAGTCGCAGCCCATCCAGAGAGATAGGGAAAGGCAGGACCTTAACAAATTTTGTTGTTTCCACAACGACATAGGGCACCAAACCATGAGTGTTGCCAACTCACGGATGAGATTGAGAATCTCATCAAGCTGGGCACCTCCATTAATATGCTAAGGGTGTAGCGCGTCAAGCACAACCTCTCGTGGCAAGATCGGTGGTCCCACCTATTGCACCATAGGTCCCATAAGTAGCTTCTATTGTTCCCCAACATCCAGTGGCCCAAGGACCTCCTCCAGTGAACGAGCGTAGGAACCATCTCAGGAGGGCCACACTTGGGGGGTACTTCACAAAGCTCACATAACAGGTGTGTGCGAGCTTTGAATCATGACGATGAGGTAATGGCTTTGACCCAGTTGTCTGCCCAAATGCAACGAATGACTGATCAAGTCATAAAAATTTTCGAAGACGATGCTCGGAGAGTGCATTTCCTGCATCACGACCCATTGGTGATTGAGGGCCAAATCTCCAACAAAATGGTGACGTGGATCCTAGTAGACAACAGGAGTTCGGTGAACATCCTATTTAAGTCAGCCTTTGAGAAGATAGGGCTGACCACGACAGAGTTGTCCCCGTGCGCCTCAACACTCTACAGATTCTCGGGAGAGGCCCTCATCCCGATGGGCAGATAAAACTCCCTATGGCGCTTGGAGAGGTGCCACGCCAGGCCTTCAAATACTGCACCTTTGTGGTTGTGGACTGTTCCTCAGTGTACAATGCCATCTTGGGACGACCTACACTGGTGGAGTTCAGAGTCGTCACCTCCACCCCCCATCTGTGCATGAAGTTCCCCACAGAGGCAGGAATTGGTATGGTCCACGGAGACCAGAAAGTGACGAGACAGTGTTACAATGTCTCCCTCAAAACTCCCGTGATGGTGGTGGAGGAAGGCCCCAAGAAGCCCGAGGCATCAGAAGTACAAGCTGTCCAAGAGACCGAGCCCGACGAGTTGGACCCGAGGGTTCAAGAGGATAGGTCCATTGAACCAATAGAGGAGGTGGAGGAGGTAGTTCTTGATACCTCCACCCCCGATGGAAAAAATAAAAGCTTGGGGGAGCCTGAAAGCGGAAGTCCAAGAGGCATTGGTAGGCAACCTCTGAGAGAACCAAGACATGTTCGCATGGTCACATTCCGACATGACTGGTATTGATCTGAACATCATATGCCACACCTTGAATATCGATCCCAGCTTTGCTCCCATCCAGCAGAAGCAACGAACGTTTGATCAAACTCGGAAAGAGGCCCTCAAGGCCGAAGTGGACAAGCTCCTCTCCAACAAATTTATCCGAGAAACCCAGTACCCCGGGTGGCTGTCCAATCCTATTCTCGTGCCAAAGACAAATGACACCTGGAGGACATGCATTGATTTCTCAGACCTTAACAAGGCTTGTCCGAAGGACTGCTTCTCACTCCCCAAGATAGACCAGATGGTCGAAGCCACATCTGGCTACGAGTTGCTGTCATTCATGGATGCATACTCGGGATATAATAAGATATCCATGCACATTGCAAATCAAGAGCACACTAGCTTTTGAACCAATAAGGGTGTCTATTGTTATATCATGATGTCGTTCCGGCTGAAAAATGTCTATGCCACCTACCAGAGGCTGGTTAACAAGATGTTCAAGAACCAGTTGGGGCGGAACATGGAGGTTTATGTGGACGGCATGTTGTTCAAGTCCAGGACCGCCCCTGACCATGTGGGTGGCTTGACTGAGGTTTTCACAGTGCTCCGCTGGTTCGGAATGAAATTAAACCCTTAAAAGTACACATTTGGGGTCCCTTTTGGTAAGTTCCTAGGCTTCATTGTCATTGCTCGGGGAATTGAGGCGAACCCCGAGAAGTTCAAGGCCCTAATCGAAATGCCATCTCCTCTGAAACATAAAGATGTTCAGAGCTTGACAGGGAGGATCGCAGCTTTGAGCCATTTTGTCTCCAAGGCAACGGACAAGTGCATCCCTTTCTTCAATGTCCTTCGAGGAAGTCAGAGGTTTTAATGGACGGAAGAGTGCGAGTAGGCATTCCAACAGCTCAAGGCGTACATGGTCAATCCTCCGATTCTGTCCAAGCCAGTAGACGGAGAGCCTCTCTTGCTCTACATGGTTGTCTCGGGAAGAAAGTCGTGTTCAACACCCTGTCTATTATGTTAGCAAAAGGCTCCTTGGGGCAAAGTCTAGGTACCCGCTAATGGAGAAGCTAACTTTTTGCTTAATGGTGGCCTCTCGGTAGCTAAGACCCTACTTCCAGGCACATCCGATTAAGGTCCTCACAAACCATCCCCTTAGACAAGTCCTCCAGAAACCTTGTCGTTGGGAAGACTCTTGAAGTGGTTGGTGGAGTTAATTCAGTTTGACATCACCTACCATCTGAGGACTGTCATAAAAGGCCAGGCACTCACTGATTTCATCACCGAGTGCACAGGAAATCACGAGAAGGTTGAGGGTACCCTAGTGGTCAGACCAGCTTGGAAGCTGTTCCTTGACGGGTCTTCGAACAAAAATGGTGCTGGGGTTGGACTTATTCTGGTTTCCCCAAGGGTCACAGAGTGCATAGTGTCCTCCGCTTTGGATTTGGCGCCTCTAACAATGAGCGGAATATGAAGCCTTAATCGCTGGGCTTTGCGTGGCACTAGAGCTCAAGGCCGAGGGCCTCGAGATCTTTAGTGATTCCCAACTCGTTGTGAACCAGGTTCTTGTTGGGAAAACTTATACAGGATCTTGTTTATTTTCATGTAAATCTTATATTAAACAAATTAATATAAGATGACCTAGAACATGTTTCTAAAATTGAATTCATACATAAATAATGATAAGAACACTTACATTCAACGGAATGATTGAGTCCTTCTTTCAGTTTCTCTAACCCTTGCATCCTTTCTGTCGCAGAGTATTACCAAGAAACTGAACCGTTCTTCAATTTTCTTCACAGCCTTCCAAAGTATCCTTAGAATCACCTAGACTAGGGTGGGAAATTCTCAACACATGAGATAGATACTGTAACGACCCAAATTCAGTGTTTAGGCTTAAGGGCCTGGGGAAGTGTGCCTGGAGGGCATGATGGGATTTTGTGTGTGACTTTAATGAGCTTAATGCATGATTACGATTTATGCACGTTATGTGATTAGTTAATTAATTGAGATGCACGACTATGTGAATTAGTATGCATGTAGACCTGATTGTCTTAGAATGAGCATGATTGTAATCTGGCCATGTTTGGGCATATCTGTGATAATTGTACTATGTGAATGGTGCCATGTGAGTGCGATGTTTTTATCAGGATGCACGCATCGAGACGGTCCTAGTGAGCCATTTAGTCTAAAAGTCACAACGGGATGTTGTACCCGGCTCGGGTAAAGCCTAGGGGTACTTTGGGAATCTTATAAGTTGAGTTGAGAATGAGTGGTTGGTTATTGGTTATTGGGTAACTTGGGTAACCATTTGTAACTGTGGTAGGTAACAAGTTTTAAGATGGAAAGTGATAGAATTGAAATAGAAGTGTAAAGACTTAAGTGCCCTTGAAGGTTTAGTTAGGAAGGATTATTAAGAAGGGGTAAAATGGTCTTTTGGCAAGGGTAATAGACAAAAGGCAGCTGGGATATAGAGGGGCACGGTTTGGAGTAGTGGGCATTTGAGTGTCTTGATAAAATTAGAAGAGAAGGAAAAGAAGAGGAGAGAAAGGCTAGGGCAAGCAAGAAGAAGAAGAAGAAGAGAAGGAGAAGTGGGAGTCTAGGAGGGGATCAAGGACTTGTGTGGATTCTTCATTGAGGTAAAGGTTTTATACATATCTAAGTATGGATTTTTGTTTTGATTTAAGGAATTTAAATGCCTAAGCTAAACATTGTGGGGTTTTGGGGTTAGTTGCTGAAATTTGAAATCATAGGAGTGGATCTTGGGTGTGTTGATGTTTTGAATTGATTCTAGTGTTTATAGGGTGTTAGATTGTTCATGTAAAGTTTGGAATTGAGTTTTGTGGTTGAGATATGTGTTTGGGATGGTTTAAGGTGAGGATTAGAGAGTAAAATGGTGGGTTTTTCTGGGTTCGAAGGGTCGAGCCGCGGCATGGTTCTTTGTGAGCCGCGGCCCTTCGAAGAAGTGGTATGCTGATGGAGAAGGGCGGGCCGCGGCATGGCCCAAGCAATGCCGCGGCCCTTACCTGTTTTTGGGCCTTTGAGGGTTCTGTTTGGGGGCCATGCCGCGGCATGGGTGGCCTATGCCGCGGTGCTTAAGGGATTTTAGGATTTTAGGATTTTAGGCTTGGGAATTTAACCTAGGGTGCTCGGGGTTGAGCCTTTTACCATGTTTGGTGAATTTCAACGTTCCGAGTACTAGAACTTGGCTTAGAAGCTCATTTAAGGTTGTTAAAAGTGTCTTTTGTGTGTTGTGACTAGGATTTTGGGAGAGGCTCGTGCTTGTGGACCGTGCTCGTGACCGTGGTACTTTGGAAAGCACGGGATACAGGTAAGAAAACCGTAACACCCGAGTTTAGGGCATGGCCCCACTGTGTGATTGTAGGGCGTGGCCCCGGATTGTATTACGTGCAAATGCTTAAACTTAAATGAACCATGATGTGTGTGAATGTTTATTTTGAATGTACTATATGTGTTATTATGATGAAACGAGCGGCAGAGGCCGGGTACGGCATAGGCCGGGGCGGCCGTGGGCCGAAAGTAACACAGCACATGGGATGCTTATATTCAGGGTGGGACCCAAGGGATACATGAGTTATCCTCGCGGTGAGAACCGAAACTCCAGGCTTTGGTAAGGCCTTGGGAGCGGCATGGCCGTACTTGTTTATTATGGTGGTTTTCCTATGTATCAATGAATTATTGCCAGCTATTTACTTTGCATATGTTATGTGTTATTTGGGTTTTCTTGCTGGGCTTCGGCTCACGGGTGCTCCGTGTGGCAGGTAAAAGCAAGGAGTCAGTCAACCGGCCATGAGTATGGAGAGCGTGGGGGCGGCGCGTACATGTTCGGCCTGCCCGACTGCTTTGGTTGGGGGCATTTTGTATATGGCTGTATTTAACCATTCTTTTGATAGCTGATCAAGTGTAAATCTATTTTGAGTTGTAAATATTTTGTAAACCTTATTTTGGGATCCCAGATGTTTTATAATTAACGTTTTTAATGAAACTAAACATTTTCAAAGAGTACAGCCTTAAACTCTGGTTTATTCACACTTTTGGTTTTAGAAACCACTTGAGTCAATTAAATGCACAATTTCTGTTTTAAACTCACTTAGTAACGGCTCTAAGGTAGTAGGGCGTTACAGATACAAAGATAATAAGATAAATGAATAATGAGGCTTAGAAAATGACTTATGTTTGTAGAAAGAATCTAAAACCTACTAGATCTTCTGATCTTCTCAGAAACTGTAACGACCTCCTAAGAACCGTTACACTGTGTACTTTAAATTGTGTTAGACTTGCTAACCAAGTCATTTGGTTTAAAATGTGTAACTAAGGTTAATGTCAAGGGTTAGGGTTAACAATTTTGGTCAAATGAACCATTGACTTTTATATAAAAAGTTTCATACAAACATGGGATCCCAAAATATTACAACCAAACTTTTAGAAAGGTGAATATTCATCAAAAATTACATTCAGCCGGCCTAAGCGGCAAAAACAGGGCTATAACCCTAGTTCCTCTAAGATATCCCCGGCCGTAGTGGTTGAGCAGCCGCATATGTACATGCCGCCACCGAAGCTCTCCAACTCATGGCTGGTCAAGCTTTCCCTTTCCCTTAACTGCACCACAAAACACCCGTGAGCCAATGCTCAGCAAGAAAACTCAACATGTACATAAACAGATAATATAAGCTTCCAGATACTTATCTAGCACGTCCAGTAGTAATAACCTACATATACAGTTATTTAATTACAAAGAAATGGTCATTGGACCAATATGGGGCTGATGCCCTGAACAGTTGACCATAGAGTCAATCTTGGGGCCCTATGCCCAAGCTACGTGACCATAGAGTCACCTAGGGCCTTTGCCCTTAGCCCTGAGTAACTAGCCGTAGAGATAGTCCAGCGTACCTGGCACTTTAATGATTCATCGACCAGAGGGTCAGCCAGCGTAATAATACGTTGTTGGTTTAGGCCTAAGCCTTTCGATCAGTGCGCAGTGCGCTTTTGTCGTCCTTGACTAATAAGTCAAGCCCTGATCCAGGAATACATACCTCAATACAGAAATAGATATGGATAGGCATATCCCAAAAAATAAGCACGCATGCATGTTAATCACATAACACCATCGAATAACCATTCTCATGACACTAATCATACTTATTTAATGGGGGCCCATGCCCTAACCACAGAATTCATACAACAATCATGGAACACTTAAGCAAGTATCGACCAACACACGAAGCGTTAGCTTAAATATAAATGTCCTCGGGGCCCAAGTCCTAGTCATTATAATTGGTAACAGTCGGGTCAAGCCCTAATCACATATAATACGTATTGGGTGTAGTTTTCTTACCTCAGGTCCAAGTAAAGTGTAAATAAGAATGACCCTCGAGCACGATCCCGGTTCTGAGCCCCTAGCAATAACCTAGTCACAACCATAATATAGGATTTCATCAATAACGAGCAAATAAAGGCTTCCAGACCGAGTCCTAGCCTCTGGGGCCTCGAGTTCCACTAAATTGGGTAGTGGAATCGATCCCGAGCCCTAAGGAAAAGGTTCCCATTTTTAAAAAAAATCCTAAGGCCAAAAATGCCCAGGTGGGCCGTGACCTGGCCCTGAGGGTCACGACGCGCCCCTCCTATCCGAGAGCCTCCCCCCCCCCCCCCCTGTTAAGGGATGCGAGCCACGACTTGCCCTTGTAAGTCGCAGCGCGCCTCCCAGACAAAGACCTCCCAAGGCCTGGGTTCAAGCTGAGTCGCGGTCCCTCAAGAACAAGGTCACGACTTGGCCCCACGAACCCAGATTTCTCACACTTTTCAACAGCCATAATCAATCCAAACTAACCAAATTTCACCCCAAAACCATAATTCAATCCCCACAATAGTTCTAACATCTTTCCAACAACAAAACCCAACAAAATACAGCCTTAAAACTCAACAAAACACCAAGCTAATTCTCAAGCTTAAAGGTTCAAAAACACTCTCTAAAACAGCCAAGCAAACACATAATTTTAATGAAAAAAATCATGATCTAGAGCTTACCTCAACTAATGATTAATCTCACAAGCTGCAACAGAACTAATTCCCCAAGTTTAGGCTTCAATGCCCTGATTTCTAGCCAAAATCCTGCTTATTTCTTCAATGACTTCCTTAGGAAAACTTAGAGAGGAAGAGAGTGAGGTAAGAGAGAGGGAGTCTGTTAGTGTTTAGGTGTTTTTGTCTTTAGTTTCCAAAGGTTAAATGACTTAAGCTAATCTTGAGGCTCGGGGTACCAAAAACGTCCCCGAGGGCAAAATGGTCAAATTCCACAATATTCCCTCATAAACTCAATAACTTCAAATATATCTCCAATTATTCATTTCTATTACCCGATAACCCAATTAATTGCCTAATACCTAAAATACCCCTCGACTCACCCCGAGTCGGGTATTGGATCCTGTTGTGACTTTCCCGCTAACCTGCTCCCTAGGATCGTCTCGTGCCGAGTAACTCAAATAAACCCACACAATAATGTGGTCCCACACATATATATCATATATGCACATATATATACAACTATGCCCGCAACGGGCCAAATTATCAAGATTTCCCTTCTAATAAGAGACGGACCCACATGCATAACCAATATCTCTAAGCATGCACAACTAATCATATTATCACATAATCCACATAATAAAATTAAATGTAACAAATAAGCACATATCTCCATATATTGCCATCCTGGCCCCTTAATCATGGTCCTAAGCCTTATAAGGTAATTTTTGGGATGTTACAGAAACTTATTTTTCAAAAATCTGATTTCAAATCTCACTTAGCATCCTTTTATAGGCTCAATTAGGTCATTTATTTAATTCAAAAATCAATAAAATAATTGCCAATAATCAGCCCTAGGTCAAAATTCTCGGCTTTAGGCCCGTGAAATTTCTCATTTGATTATAAGCCCATTGAACTTAAAATCAAAGCTTGTATTATTTTCTATTGATTTAATTAATTAAATCTTTTATCAAATTAATTATTTATAATTTGAACCTTGATTTAAACTTATTTATTAGTTTAGAGACCAATTTATCTTAATTAATAAATCTGCCCTAATTTCTCTTTTATTCTGTAAATTACATAACTCTGTGAAACTATCCAAAATTGACCTGGTCAACTTTGATAATTCTAATTGATAATTAAATCAATTAATTGAGACTATTTAGATGATTTTATCCATGGTACATTGGGGACCACGGGCCTATGAAATCTAGCTCCAATAAGTTATCATAAATTTAACAAATTAATTTACTAACTTATTAATTCATCGTGACTTCAATAAAGTCTCAGAAATTCATAGAACTCTCTATAAGCAATATAGATACGTTATTAATTATCCATTGTTACAACCATAATTATCACTCAATCCTCTATAGACGGTCTACAATGAGATGGGACTAAAATACCGTTTTACCCCTCATTGTATTTTATCCTTAAAACACTTAGTTCCTTGTAAATGATACATAAGTAAACTAATATTAATTACTGAAATGAGATCTCTATCATTTAGCACCTTGAACCAAACTAAACAGAAACCATCGTTTCACTTCTTCATCAGAAGATATAGATGTCCATATCTATGATTAACACTTCCACTCAATTATACTACCGAGTTCCCAAGATGTAAGTATGGGTTAGTCCGTAGGGTAAGCTGGTAACGAACAAGTCAAAGAACTCAAATAATACAATCAGTTAGAATACTAACCACTCAGAATTAAGATTGAATTGACCTATGGTCAACTATATGATATGACCAGAATAGATAATAACGGTATGTTTACTTATCCTATCAACTGTCAATATCGGTCCAGTCCGATGTAACAAATACATTCGATCTTATCTACTTTGCTAATGTTCTAGAAAGAACATAACATTGCGATGTGTAAGTAGATCATATCGTAGATTGGCAAGTCAATGTAAATCTTGTGCACTGACTATTCTTAGGACTAATTTTTTAACATGTAATCATATTTATATTCCACTGTGATTAGGTCACTATGAATATGATTAGCTATATGCTCGGGATTTAATAGAAATTTATATTAAACAAATAATCATGAAAATAAAACATGTGAGCAAAGTGATTGATCAAGTCAAAAAATGATTTCTATTCTTTTATTGATAATAAATGAGATTAGAAATAAATTGGATTTTAATTAGGGAATAAAACCCCAAAATTTCTCGGAGAGTACCAAGCTCGGGGAACAAAGATGGCAGCGTACCTGGAAAAGGGTCAAGAAATGCTACATAACTTACGAAGATTCACTATTCAGCAGGTGTCGCGAGAGCAGAATTCCAATGTTAATGCCCTGGCTAAGCTGGCCACTACCAAGGATGTTGAGTTGATAAATGTGGTCCCCATTGATTACTTGGAGTCTCCAAGTATCTCAGCTCCAGATGAGGTGGAATCTATACAACTCCAAGATGGGTGGATGGAGCTAATATTCAAATATCTCATCTCCGGAGAGCTGCCCCGAGACAAGAAGGCAGCTCGAAAGTTGTTGTATCAAGTACCGAGGTACATAACCATGGATAATAGGCTTTATAGGCAAGGTTACTCCCTGCCTTTGTTTCGGTGCGTGTCCAAGTAAGAAGCCAGTCTAATACTCCGAGAAGTACACGAGTGTTTTTGCGGAGATCACGCTGGGGGGCAGAGCCTTTCCAAAATAATCTTAAGGAAATGATACTTTTGGCCCACCATGAATGGAGATGCGATGGATTATGCCAAGAAATGCGAAGAATGCCAGCACTTCTCCAACATTCCCCGAGCGCCTCCAAATGAACTTACACAAATGACCAGCCCATGACCTTTTTCTATATGGGGCATTGACCTTATTGGGTCCTTGCCCACAGGGAGGGGATGAGTGAAATATACCATAGTGGTTGTCGAATACTTCATGAAGTGGGTCGAGGCCAAGCCACTCGCTATGATCACTTCTAAAATGGCCTTGGAGTTTGTCATCAAGAACATTGTTTGCCAGTACGGGCTCCCGAGGAAGATAATCTCCAACAATGGATTGCAATTTGACAGCGAAGTATTCACAAAATTTTATCAACAGCATGGAGTCATCAAGAGTTTCTCCACTGTGGCCCATCCGCAAGCCAATGGCCAAGTGGAAGTAGTTAACAAGACACTCAAGTCCACTTTGAAGAAAAGGCTGGAGCAGGCAAAAAGAGCTTGGCCCGAGGAGCTGTCTAGGGCATTGTGGAGCTACCGCACTAGGGCCAGGACCTCCATCGGCATTCTCCCTTCTCGATGGCCTACGGATATAAGGCTATGCTCCCAGTTGAAGCAACAATCTCCATACACCGACGGGACACGTATGACCCAACCACGAACCATGCTTTACTTCGAGAATCCGTAGACCTCGTGGAGGAACCGCGTGAAGGTTCTTAGCTTCGAGTAACATCCTACCAATAGAAGGTAGCCAGATATTTTAACTCCAAAGTGAAAGATAGAAAGTTTGGGGTCAGAGATTTGGTGTTGCGAAGAGTCTTCTTAGCCACTTGAGACCTCAGTGCAGGAGTGTTGGGACCTAACTAGGAAGGCTCATACCAAGTCGAGAGCGTTGTGTGTTCGAGAACATACAAGTTAGCTCAACTAAGTGGGGAGTTGATTCCTCACGCCTGGAATGCCGAGCATCTTAGCCGGTATTACCAATAGTTTGAGCAACAAACATTGTTTATTTCTGTAGTACCCCTTGTAACTTTCAAGCGTATTTAATGAAAACCATGTAAAACACCGAAATTTATTGTCTGCTTGTATTTTTTGGTTTCCTTTATTTTATTAATGCCATGTAAAAGCACCCACTCGCCTGAACAAGTGATCGCAGACTAGCCTCCGATCACTTGGGGACATGGAGTTAGGGCAGCATTACACTTCACAGGGAATGATCTAGGAAACTAAGCTTGTCAAGGAGTAAGCCTAGTGTCACCATCCTAAGAATCGAAAATCCTAGGAAACTAGTCAAGTCTAGCCTAGAAGGCAGCTCGTTCTAGGTAGAACATAACTTAACACCTAGGAGCTAAATAACCTAAGTAGCGTGAGAATAGACTTTTGTCACCTCCCGTGGACACCAAGCCCGAGGAGCTCTGACCAAGTCTCTTGATCTCAAGATGTGAACGGAAGGCTGAGTACCCCATACTTGGCCCCGAGAAATCTGTGACATGGGGAGCTTGGCTAGTCAACGAGTGAAGCACCCCTAACATCACTATATCTCATAGCTGGAAAACCTAGTCTAATGCAGACTTGGGAATTCAGGTTACCTCCCAAGGACAGCATGCGCCCGAGGAGTAATAACCAAATCCCAGTCTGTGAGATACGGATGAATGCCCAAGCCATTTATGCTTGGGCACCTCATTAACATCACCTCCCGAGGAGGTGTGAGTCGATCTGGAAGTGTCGAGATATGCACTCTGAGAGCAGTGTTGAAACCCCTGGCCAACCTCCCGAGTAGTGCGTACTTGGGGGGGTAGGCGATTTCACATGCAAGGACCCCTGAAAGCTAGAATCTTTGGATTTCGGGAACATAGGACGCCGAGTTAGGACCACTAGTAAATTTCACATTAAAGTTACTTCTAGGACTATGAGCCTACAAGAGACTAAACGCTGGAATCACCTTTAAAACTGTCCGAGTTCTTGTTCTTGTGGCAATCCTGTTATGTTGAACTTATAGAACCAGATGTTTAAAGTGGTTTGAGTTCTTGTTCTCATAACGGTCTTGTTACGTTGAATTTATAGAACCAGATGTTAAAAGTGGTGTGAGTTCTTGTTCTCGTGATGGTCATGTTACATTGAATTTATAGAACCAGATGTTTAAAATGGTGTGAGTTCTTGTTCTCGTGACGATCATGTTACGTTGAATTTATAGAACCGGATGTTTGAAGTGGTGTGAGTTCTTATTCTCTTGATGGTCATGTTACGTTGAATTTATAGAGCCAAAATGGTTTGAGTTCTTGTTCTCGTGACAGTCATGTTACAATGATTTTATAGAACTGTGTGTTTAAGACGGGTTGAGTTCTTGTTCTCGTGATAGTTTTGTTACGTTGAATTTATAGAACCAAGTGTCTAAGGTGATTTGAATGCTTATTCTCGTGGAAATTAAGTTACGTTGAATTCAGAGAACCAAATCATATGAAAAGGTAAGGCAAGATGCATAATTAAACGGGAAAATAATTACAAATGTGCTCGGGGGCTCGAGCATTAATTGTCTATACCCCTAAAAAAACTATGGCAGGCCTATTCAGTGTAAAAACAAAAAGGTTGAACAAAGAAAAATTATTGGGGGCATTCACTTGATGGCACCTCTGTCACCAGCTCGATCACCGGGTTGTCCTCGGTAGCCCGGCCAGCCGCCAAGGCCTCTCTCTATTGAGCCACACAGACAGTCTCCGCCTCGAGGTGTGCCTCGAGTTTGGTCCTCATGTCAGGATCCTTTGTGAACGAGAGATCCATGTCTTTATTGCTCTGCCACGAAATGAAGAGCATGTCCTCGACCATCACGTCGAGGTCTTTGGCCAGTTCCCCTTTGGCTTTGTCCAGCTCACCGACATAGGCTTCAAACTCCACTCGGCTCAACCGAAACTCCTCATGGACTCAGGCCAATTCCTCCTCCACGGTTGGTCTGCGACTTGCGGCATCTTCCAGTAACTTGGAGGATGTTTCCTCCAAGGCAAACAACTTCGACCTCTCCGTGACTAGTTGGTCCTCCACTTCTTGGACGCGGGCCCTGGTGTCTTCCACCTCTTTCTAGAGCCGTGAATGTTCCTCTAGGGGGACTGCAGTCTTCTGGATTTGAGCAAGCTCCGCCTGGACACGAGCCAGCTCCTCCCGAGTCTTCTTCAGTTCAAGGGACCGCGTCAGCACCAGGTCCCCAAGTCGTTGATTTAGGGTCGCAATCTGTAAATTCATAATGAAAAGTCAGCCAAAAAGACAGAAAATATTCATCGGACTTGAATATAAATCAAGAATTACCCTAGTGAAAGCGTGGTGGTTGGTTGCCACCAATGCTACCTCGTGGTCACCACTGCAACGGGCGAAGCTACCGGTGGTCATCTCGCATAAGGACGTCGCTATTCACTGCAAGAGTTCTGTGCTGAGTGGTAAGGCCTTATCTCCTATTCTCCCCACGAGAAGAGGTTCAAGCTCTTTGTGATGAGGAGTAGAGATGGGTTCCTTCAGCTAGTCCTCACGCAAATATTTGGTCAACAGTCGGACACCCTCATTGCTCTCACCGATACACACATTTTAGTACTCGGTGACCTCCCTGTGCAGATCTGAGCCATCATCATCGTAATACTCCAGAAAGATGACCAATCGGGGATCCTTGGCTTGAGGGGTATTGGAAGGGATCTCTTTTCCTTTCCCGGAGAATCCCTCATGTTACATGAGGGATTCTTCGAGAAAGGAGATCTCGAGGTCTATGGCCTTGACAACGACTGTTGCGCTCGGGGTAAGGGTCGTTGGAACAGTGGCTGAGGGTGCTAGAACAGTCGAAGAGGGCATGGGCACCACTGTTGGAGCCGTCAGGGTGTCGATCTCAGAAGGGCCCGACACCCTTTGACGTTTCAAACGCACCAAATCTGAAAGGCCCATACTATCTGCACAAAGGAAACACCCTGGTTAGTCCTGATAAATGAAAGGAAAAACACAACTGAATAATACATGTGCATAAAAGAAAGATAAAACTTCTTGAATGCCCCACCATGATTAAGCTCCTTGGAATGGAGGACGGTATTAGAAAATTTGCGTACAAGACGACCCATCTCCTGCTTTAAATTGGTTTCGTACTGACAAAACCAAGAGGTGTGCATGGGCGTTGACTCATCAAGAGGCGCGAAGCCTTGAGGGTGCCTCTTCCTCCTTGGGTTGCAAAGGAACACATCGATGAGATCCTGGTAATCTTGGTACTCCTCCGTGGACCAGCAACGCTCCAAAAGTTGGCCACATTCGAGAAGGGAGGGAGAAAATAGTATATGGTCGGGATGAGTTCCCTCTCCTACACGTCTAGCATAGTGAAGAATGATCGGAGATTTACCTTGAGGCATGGAAGACAATTCGATTCCTGCCTCGAACTCCACCTTAAGTTCCTCGTCTTTTTTCGCCACTACAGCTACCTTAATGTCAAGGACGCTCTCCGTGTGCTCATCGTGAAGGCGTTGTATGTACTGATGTTCTGCCTTGGCCGCCATGTACTCCGTGTGTAGCCTTACCACATTCTCAGATTGCTTAGAATCCCAAAATTTGGTTAAGGCTACCGAATTTATGCTCTGCCTTGCCTTCAGCGATCCATATTGCCGAAGGTGGGTATCAGTGACAAAGAAAGGGAGCTCTAGCTCCTCGGGATGAAGGGCTCCCATCACCCAAAGTCTTTCATCAAAAGAGTTGATGAAGGGAGTGCAGGGAAACATAGCTGATTAAGATGACACAGATAAGGATGAGTCGCGAACTAAACATTATCGTACTAACTTACGCGAGGACAAAGGTACTTACCAACTATAGCGAAGTCTAGGAGTAATACGGGGTTGGTCCTTGTTGGGAAGCCATCTGCCCAAAAGAATTGATCCCTATAAGCCCGAGCATGATTCTCATTGCCGCTCGGGGCTTTGTAGCATCTCTCGGGAATTGTGTCCTTCATAAGGGTGCAATATCCCCTTTTCTCCCCCTTCTTTGCACATTGACGAAAAATTGTAGATGCACAACATTTTGGCTGGGGATGGAGTGGGCCAGTTCTGCCTGCCTTTTGTACAGTACATACAGCTCTGCCAGTACCCCATATCCATTCGGGGACATTTGGAAAGGAGCTATGTCGAAAAACTTAAGAAAGTCGACATAATACTGGTGCAGTGGCAGGGATGCACCCGCTTGGAGATGAGAGGCGCTCCAGGGCCCGAGTCCATGAATGCTCTCATGTGCCTTCTCATCCTCTAGAGCTAGACACACCAATATTTTTCCATCGTCCACCCCGTAATTCTTGAGGATTCACTGCAAGGCACCTTTATGCTAAAGCTTACTTGGGATGTCTGCTACTTCGAACCCTACGGTAGGGTAAGGGGAGTCTGAGGGTGTCGGGCCTGTATTAGCTTCTTCTTCTGAGAGACCGGCTCTGAGAACCCTCATTGCTGCTGGTTCTGAGCTCTCCCATACTACGAGAGTTTGGTTGCTACCAACCACTTGTTTCCCCTTCTTGGGGCATCGTCTTGCTTCTCGGGCCATTTGAAGGATTTCGTCATCGAAGGTGTAGAACCCTTGTTGATGGAGCTGATGAAGCTCCTCGGACATCTGAAACAAATACCAAGCGGTTAGCGCATTGACCTGAAGAAAGTTAGGCCAAAGCGAGAACCCCTAAGACAACTGCTCGAGGAAAGGGGAAGAAAGAAGAACTATGGCATTGGGGTGTCCTTGGAGCCAGATCCGTGACACCAGAGACACCACCAGAAAAGATGAACACCATCAGAAATGATGAACATCACCGAAATCTGGAAATTTTCCAAATTCCGACCGAAGACACAAAATGAGAAAAAATGCCCCAGAACACCTCAGAACACTTAAATGAGCCATTTAGGCCATTTATGACTACAAATGAGGCAAAAAAAACCTCTGAAAGGCTCGAAAAATAACCCCTAAACATGCATCCTAAATTCTTAAATACACATGAAAACGGAAAGTCACAGTTCAAGGATACTTACTCAAAATTTAGCATCGGATTGTACTGAACTGAGTGCGAACTCTGAAAAATTGTTTGTTGTTCACCCAGAAATATGAAGCTTCACACCAGTCATCCAGAATGGCAAGGGGGTTGGAGAGGATGCAGTGCCGGGAAATGAGTTGAGAAGTTGAGATAGTTTGAAGAGTCGAAGGCACGAGAAATTTGAAATAGGATAAAGTAACGTTGAAAATTTGATTCTCGACCTTTTATAGGTCCGGTGCTTGGGGGCAAAGTAAGTTCACCCCAACCGTTGGATTATCTAGGACATGGGTTCCAAGGGTAAAAAATCAGAGAGGTGCAGATCGTGATCATTGGCATTGGAAAAGGAAAATCATGAGTGTAAGCTGAAAGGACACCTAGGGTATGAAAAAGACATTTTGGGTCACAAAACTGACCCTTAATTAATTGAACGGATTGATGGGCCCAGCAACGGGGTCTCAACACATGGCAGGAAATCTTGTAGTGACATCAGCAGAAGTCCAACATTCCTATCTGAGGACTTTTTGAGCTTTCCCCAGTTTTAAGTCTCCACTGTTCGAGGACGAGTAGAGACTTGGGGGGCAAATGTTGTCCGTGTTTTAACCCAAGGACATGTGATCGTTCGAGTAGGACACGTGGCAGTCTGAGTAGGACATGTGGCAGGACGTGTACTTCTTTCGATGAGGCCACGCCCCAAGGATCAGTCCTCAAGGGGTTGGTCCTACAGTCGGAGATTACTCCCCTCGGATAGAGGAAGGACACGGACATATCCCCAGGGCCAAGTCCCGAGAGCTATGACATTTTTCTAAGGCTATGTCCCGAGAGGTGCTTGGCAGTCCATGAGTTTCTTACCATCAATTATATTCTAGGTCGAGGACCTTGTCCTTGGGATCTAAAGGATCAGCCAGGTGTCAGCCATTGCGGGTTAGCAGCATCAGAGGAGTACTTGACAACCTTTTTGGGTGATTCGCCTACAGTGTTATCGATTATACGACTCGATCATTCGTACTCCCACTACGTCGTCTAACACGAAAATACGTACAACATGCCTTGACAGTACCAGGGGCATGTTCCCCATAAAGTAGGTACCTTTCTGCAGTGAGCCTCGCGGATCTCGCTTGGGTCGTGCTCTATTCAATGTAACCCAATGCATTGAATTGGTATTAATCTCCCAATAACAGAAATAATGTATATTAATGACAAATGATTAGTATTAATTACCCCAGCCTCTATAAATAGAGCTGGGGGTCTCCTTGTAAAGGGGTCTATTTTTTGAGAGAGAAAACACCTTGCCTGAGAATACACCATTGGAGCTTACCATATCAAGCTTCCAATCCTCTTAATACCAGACACTTGTGGAATAGGGTTCTTTTATAACCTGAACCACGTAAAAATCATTATGTTCGTATTGCTTGTTTCTTTAATCTCTCATTTAAAGGTTGATAGCAAAAAAGGCAGTCAACAATAATAATATCAAGAAAATTCATTATTCATTCATGAGAATATAATCTTGTATTAGTACGAGAGAATTAAGATCATATATAATGAATAAAATAGTTAGTGTCATATTATAGTAAGGAATCTTTAATGAATGGTTACAGGTGCGATTTACTAAGCATACGAGATGCAAGTGATCTAGATTTGGATTACTGATGTGGATAGACATCTTAGTAAAGGTGTTGTATATAACAAATACTATATATGACAGGACCGATGAGAATTAATTATCTTTATCAACTTTCCGTTTGACATAAAGATTTAATTCTTATCATAATAGATGATCATTTGTAGATTAGTCTAAATCCTGAGTATTAATGAACTCCTATTTGTGCTTATTGAATCTTTTGATTCACTCATTAAGGTTTCTTAGTATAATGAGGATAATGACTTTTGTTTTGGAGATTCAATATCATGAATGACTGGGAACATAATTTGCAATAATGGAATCCATACTTTCCTAACAGAACGAATATTGGTTCCCTTAAGGGTTAATTCTGGAACTGAATAGTTATTGAGCTCAAATCTATAATTTGATTATAGATTAATTATTTGCTAGTGAATTAATGATACTTAAGGATCAAGAGGTAATTAGAAGGATAAAATAGTAATCTTGACCAGCTCTAATTAACAAACCAATAAATGGAGGACATAACTACATTTATTGATTATATCAATGGAATACAAGAGAAAACTCTGTAAATATAATTCTATAAATACTTAGAGTGCAATTCCATATTTATAGTGGAGTAATCATAGAATTAATAAATAAGATTATTAGATTAAAGAGTTTAATTATTAATCTGGTTTATTGTAGCTTCGTATTATAGGTCCATGGTACACAGATCACCTCTGTCCTACACTGTCAAGGGTAAGGATGTCAAAAGAAAGATTTGCAGAGACAATGACTTAATTGGAAATGAATTAATTTTTTAGGGTAAGGAAATAATTATGTGATAATTATGGGCAATCGATTAATTATGAATGAATTAATTATTTAATTTTTTATTTTTTATTTTTTATTTTGAAAATACTATATGTTAAAAATAAATATTAATCATGTTTGGATTAATATAAAGAAAGATATTAGTAATTATCTTATTTATAATAAAATATTTATTCATTTATTTAAATTGATATTTTAAGATAAACTTAATTTTGAATTAATTGATATTTATTTTTGGATAAATATATTGTCTTAAATATTAATTAAACAAATAAAGGAGAAAATTAGGGAGAGCCTTAATAGTGTGGTGCGACACACTCACTGCAAAGTGAGTGTGGTTCCACACACATGGATATCTGTATCCCTAGGATTTGAATTTTGAATTTCAAAATTATTTGTTTAATCAGTTATTTAACTATTATTTTTAAATATAATTTAAATTAAATAATTAAATAGGTTATAACTGATCAGTTTTATTTTTATAAAATAAAAATTAATTAATTAATTTAATTATCTTTGTAAAACTGAAAGAGCGATACTTTCAGGAATAAGTTGTTTTAAGCGATTAAAAAGTTTAGAATGTCAGACTATCTCTCAGAAAGAAAGCGATAATTTTTCCTAAACCTGAAAAATTATTCAATATCTTCTCTCAATCAAACCTCTCTAGATCTCATGTGTTGAGTACATCTAGAAAGTTATAAATCAATCTTTTGAATCCTACGTGCCTACACACATCCTTGTGTGTTTGAGGATTGGTCTACAAGATCAAGGTGTGAGCTTTCTGAATCTGGATTGGAGGATCGTTGATTTATACAAAAAGATTCGTAGATTCTTGATAAGCTACAAGATGTAATCTCTAATCTATTTGCATGTGATTTAATATATCTATATATATATGATCCTGACTCGTATTAATAAATTTTTTAAAAGACTTATTCTGTTGTGTAGCTCTGATTTACACTTTTAATACCAACACCTACGTAGGTGATCAACGTCAGGGTGGAATTGCTTCCACCCCAAACTCTTCAAGTATAAAACTCAAGAACCGCCTCTCACATACTCACTTTGGTCATTTGAAATTAAAAAATAATAGAACCTTCAAAATCTCCCAAAGCTTCATCACTCTCATACCTCAAAACCTTCACTAGATCCTGTGTTTCCGATGACCTGGACTACTAGAGGGAATCTTCATTCTTCTAGTTGAAAAATGAGAAATACTTTTGAGTGTACACACGACACAGCACCTACAGGTGCTTTATATCGAGTAAGTATTTTCGACTCATTTTTGCTTTAGGTTCTGGTTTGTCGAGTGTGTAGTTGAATGCTTAGGGCTTTGACGTTCCTGGCATCCAGATGTCTTTTTAACCTATTTTTAGTTGCTTTGGGCCCATTTTGACATTTTAAATGGTCAAAATGGCATGTTCCGCGCCTTATGCAATTTTTCGTGTTTCTGGACATTCGATCGGAATCTGGAAAATTTCCAGATTTTGGCAAAGTTCATGAACTCCAATGGTCTTCTCTGGCCCAAATTTGTTGGTTCTAAGGGCACCCCAGTCCCTTAGAATTCCTTCTCTTCCACTCCCCGAGCAGTAGTCTTAGGGTCTAGTCAAGGCGCTAACCGCTTGGTTTTGCTTCAGATGTCCGAAGAGCTTCACCATCTCCACCAACAAGGATTTTACTACTTCGACAGCAAAATATTGGAGATAGCCCCAGGACGCGGGACGACTTCCCGAGAAGGGGAAACGAGTGGTCGTGGAGCAGGGGAAACGAGTGGTCGTGGAGCTTCACCTGTGTTTTTGATGACCTGGACGACTAGAGGGAATCGTCATTCTTCTAGTTGAACAATGAGAAATACTTTCGAGTCTACACACGACACAGCACCTACAGGCGCTTTATATCGAGTAAGTATTTTCGACTCATTTTTGCTTTAGGTTCTGGTTTGTTGAGTGTATAGTTGAATGCTTAGGGCTTTGACGTTTCTGGCATCCAGATGTCTTTTTGACCTATTTTTAGTTGCTTTGGGCCCATTTTGACGTTTTAAATGGTCAAAATGGCATGTTCCGCGCCTTATGCGATTTTTCGTGTTTCTGGACATTCGACCAGAATCTGGAAAATTTCCAGATTTTGGTGAAGTTCATGAACTCCAATGGTGTTCTCTAGCCCAAATTTGTTGGTTCCAAGGGCACCCCAGTCCCTTAGAATTCCTTCTCTTCCACTCCCCGAGCAGTAGTCTTAGGGTCTGGTCAAGGCGCTAACCGCTTGGTTTTGCTTCAGATGTCCGAAGAGCTTCACCATCTCCACCAACAAGGATTTTACTACTTCAACAGCAAAATATTGGAGATAGCCTGATACGCGGGACGACTTCCCGAGAAGGGGAAACGAGTGGTTGTGGAGCATATAGGGCCCTCGTAGTGAGGGAAGACAACCCTCCAATGGCAGAGAGGTCCCTTCAACTTGGAATATTGAAGGAGGAGGCCAACATGGGTTCTCTCCTCCGAGGATTAAGGTTATCTCGAAGGTCCGATTGTTGTCGTCTCCTAGGATTATCCTCGGGAGATGTCCTGCCCCTGCGAGCGTTCAAGTCATCTCACAGGTCAGGTTGTTCTTGGTGGCGACCATCGTCTTCGGAGTATCCTACTTCTGTTTCCCCCTCAGATTCAACATATTTTTTATTGACCGAGAGACTGATCCCTTGTCCTCGGTTGACTGAGACATTTCTCCTGTTGGCCCCCTGGCTAGGGTGCTTGTGATGCTGGCGACGTGCCGGCGGGACACCACCTCCAAGCCTAACACGATCTGTTGCAACGCGCTTGGGTGAAATTCCCCGGGCTTCGCAAATGCTAGCGGCCTGGCGGTGTCCTTAGGCTCCACGCCCTTGGTTATTATTGGCCATCTTTGGGGGCTGAATGGGCTCGAAAGCCCAACGAGTTCTCGTCTGTCCTTGAGCAGGATCTTCGTCTATTTTTCCTTTTCCACTATCTTGTGGCACAGGTGGGGTAGCTAGGTGCGCAGGTGGCACGCAAGCTGGTGGATTGATAACTCTACAAAATAGAGTTATTTTAGCACATTTTTATGTTAATTGTTGCTTAGTCTTTGAGTTTTTAAGTAATTTATTAAGTTTTTAAGTAATTTTGAATTTCTTAGGTTTGTTTTAATTTTATAGATTTTTGTGTATTTTTATAGTTATATTATTGTAAAATTTTGTAGTTTAATTATTTGAATTATTGATTTTAGTTAGAAGTAAAAAAATGCACTTTTGTTGATCTTAAATGCTAAATTAAATTAATTTTTAATTAAGTATTTTCAAAGAATTAATATGATTTATTTATAATTGAAAATATTTGATTATGATTTAATTTGTGTAGGGAGTATGTTGCATTTTTGAAAAGCAAGAAAGGAAATGAAGCTTAAAAAGAAAGAAAACATGGCAAATCTGAAAACAAAACCTCCAGCCCACGGCCCAGGCCCACCCGAAGTCCCCTGCTCCCAGCCAGGACCGCACCTCCAAGACACCTCTGCCTGGGCCCGCCTGCCTCAGCCCCAGGCCCACGCCACCTGCCTAGCTGCCTCAACCAGCCCACTCCACCAAGCCTTTGCCCAGCCTTCGGCCCACGACCCAACAACCACCAGGCCCAGCCGTCTGCCCCCTTGCACCCCACGGGCCACCTGCCAACAGCCACCAAGCCCAGCTGCCTCCTCCTCTTTTGAGCCCAACAAATGCCTCCTTGTCTCCTTGTCCCCTTTGGTCCAAAAATGACACATTTTTTACCCAAACTTTTCTACAAATTTTACCCCAAAATTATCATTACACCTAAAAATTACCCCTATATGCCATATTATTCTTCATTTCAAATTTAATTTAATCAATTTAATTAATTTAAATTGATTATTTTAAACATTTTTTTGGCTATAAATAAGAGATTTGTGTGCTTATTTTAGGGAAGAGGTTACACTACACAATTTCTACACTTTCAAGACCACTCTATTCTCCTCATATATTTTTTTTCTTTTTGGTCATTTTTCTATGTGTTTTTAGAGGAAAATTTTGGGGGTTCCTCCTCCAAATTTTCCTATTTATGTTTATAATTTCTATTCTAGTTATGTGCTTCTAATCTTTTTCATAAGATTATTAAGATCATGATGAAGCAACTTGTAACTAGATAGTATTTATGTTGTATGTTGATTTCCCTTGTAATGCAACAAAGTTTATGGATTTTTCTTCTTCATATATGTCTTTCATCTTTAATATCTTATATTTTGGATTGTTAGATAATATTGCACTTTGTTCTTCATTTTTCAAAACATAATATTCTTTGTGTAAGATGTGTCATTAAATTGTACACGTCCAATGCTTAGAACAAAAATATTATGTTTTGCCTTATAAATAATGTTATCTGATTTTTTTTTTCATTATGTTGATTCACATTAAATTCTTTGAAATTATACTTTTTTTGAAAAGTGAAGAAAAACCATATCTTTTTAGAAATAATTTGTGCTTAAAATTATAAATCTATTTGGAAAATGATAGTTTGACTTATTTTAACTATCACTAAAACTTGTGAATCAATATACTAATAAGTATTATTAAACTTACATTTTGTGGATTCTAGTATCTTAATAATCTTTCTTTTACAACTTATTTTCAAATCATAATTAGTTTACTTTTATTCTCTTAAATAGTTGTATTTTAAATCTTTTATTTTATGTCCATGACATTAAATCTCATCAATCTTTGGAGCTGGGTTATAATTTATTAATTTTGGTTTAAAAAAGTTTTCTTTTTTATTTTAGACAACTCATTTGGGTTCGACATCCTAGCTTACACGATCACTATTCTATATGAACGATTCGTGTACTTGCAATATAAATATTTAAAACATACCTATTTTGGGTCCATCATGGATCTTGCGCCACGCCAGCGAGGTGCTCGGGAGGCACGCCCACTGCATTGACATGTGGCACTCCGGTTGCGTGCGCAGGTGGCACGAAAGCAGCCTGCCTAGGTGGTACTTCACCATGGGGGTCCACTTGCAACCCTTGGGCCGCTAGAGTAGCCCTCAAAGCGTTAACCATCTCTTGTAGGGCAACGATATGCCTCTCCTGGGCATCAACTTTTGGCTGCTGGGAGGCCACTTGGCTGCATAGTGCCACCACTTCTGGTGGATCCTTCGCGTCCATGGGCTGAGGATAGTTCTCCTCATAGAACCCGTCATCTTCGCCGTTGTAGTCAGTTTTATCATCGTAATCCTCCTGGGTCATCGTCAGGAGGTCTTGTGGAGGTAGTCGGCTAGGTTCTCCCCCCTTAGATCCGGTGGGAGGAGCAACATCGTTTGGGGCATTTCTACGCATGGTCACCGTGACTGTTTTTTCAAGCTCTCAATGAAAGTACCAAAATGTTGACTGTCTTTTTCGCTATCAACTTAATAACATAACTTAAAGAAAATAAAGAAGATTAACACCGAGATTTTACGTGGTTCAAGTTATAAAATAACCCTAGTCCACGAGTCTTTAATATTAGTATTCTTGAAGTTTGAGATGGCAAGTCAATGGAGGTTTTCTTAGGCATCATATATATTGCTCTGAGTACAAAAGTTATGAACCCTTTTACAATGGTCCCCTAGCCCTATTTATAGAGGCAGAGGGTAATTAATATAATTTATTACAAATATTCCCCAATTGTTTGGGGAGTTAATTGCTATTCAGCCCCTCCAAATATTCTAATTAAGTTCGTGGGCCCGTGCGTATCGCACGGGACCCAATTTGTAGGTTGCAGCCCGCCAACTTTATGGGAGACATGTCTCTGACACTGTCAGAATGCAGCTGCACGTTTTCCCTTGTTAGACGACGTTGTGAGACATACCAATTGTCGAGTGTACAAACTTGATGCCACAACTCTAGGTACAAAAAAAGTTGTCAAATGATCTTGTGATGGCCCAATGCTACATTGACTGACACTTGGCACTCTCTCCAGGACCGAGGACAAAACTCCTAGGCCTAAAGGACCATCATGTCAAGAAGACGGGATGACTGTTAATGTAGTCCTCGGGACGTGGCCTCACTACGAGACATCCACACCAAAAAAAGGGTCATGGCTTGCTGGGAGGAGATTACATTTCGAGAAGCTCTGGCTCTGGATGCGATCTACAGAGTTTTATTATCTCCCGATGAGCCTAATTACTTCTCTAATTACTAGCACATGTCCAATGATGAAATCATAGACAACAATATTTTTTATAATTAATATTCGAACACTTTAAAAAGAATTTTTCATTAAAAAAAAGATATTTATATAATCCAAATAAAAAAAAAATAAGTTAAAACTTTTACTAACATATAAGCTTTCTCTATATTTGTACTTGTCATGTTTTAGTTTTGAGCATTGCTATAAGGCATTCTAGGACATGACATATAGTTTTGATGTGATTTAGTAGTGGAACCCACATATTCAATTTAAATTAAAATAAGTATCCCTAAAGCATTGGTTTAAAGCTTGAACCGAATTTCACAATATCTGACAGTGTTATTTTTTATTTTATTTTATTTTTATCTTACAACAATGGTTTATGTAAGATAAATAAGAAAAAGATTGTACTAAGCTTAAGGAAAATTAATTAGTAAATTAACTTGTCAAGTAGTTGAAAAGCAGCCACAGCTTTCTTTTCTCTAGAAACCAATTGAACCAGCGAAGCCCAGGAATCAGGCTCAGGTTTGAACCCCAGTTCTACCAATCCAAGCAAGGCCATGGCTGCCTCTTCTGCCATTCCTGCGTTACAAAGGTGAAGTAGCAACTCATTTGAAATTGCATAATGTGGGACAAACCCTCTTCCCAGCATCAAATCCAACAAGTCTGATGCCCTTTTAAGATCATTCTGTTGACATAAGAAATTCAACACAATCCTGTAACTTGCCTTGTTCAGATAAATACCTTCATAAGGAAGTTTTTCAAGCATTTCAAGGGACTCCTCAAATTTAGCTTCCCTGCAGAGTCCACCCAGTATCACGTTAAAGGTCACTAAATCGGGCCTGCAATATTTCTCTTTCATCTCTTTCAGCAATTCCATAGCTTTATCTGTCCTTCCAACTCTACAGAAGAAGTTAATAATAGTTGTGTAGCAAATTTTGTCAGGTTTCAGACCAAAGTTTTTCATCTCATCAAAAACCTCTTCAGCTTCCTCAAATCTTCCCACCGTACAGAAACCATTTATCATGGCTGAGTAGTTTAATATATTTGGGTAGCATCCGTTGCTCTTCATGAACTCCATTATCTTCTTTGCCTTGTCAATGCCACCTTTGCGGAAAAATCCATTAATCAAGACATTGTATGTCAGTGCATCAGGCAAGATTTGATCCTTTGAGATCATTTCCATAAAAAGTTGGATCGCTTCTTTTAGTTTCCCGCTTTCACAGAGACCATTTATCAAAGTTGAGTATGTAATCAGATTAGGATAAGAAATCTTGGCCATCTTCATTTCTTTCACAACCTCAAAGGCAGATTCAATATCCCTTTTCTTGCAATGGTGCTCAACTAATATATTGAAAAGGCAAGTATTTGGCTTCAAGTTGAGATTCTTTCTTGAATGCACGAGAAGCTGTTGAGCCAAATCAACTCGGTGTGCTTCAATTAGGAGATTGAGACAAGTGCTGATGGCTTTCAGTGAAGGCTTTTCCCGAACAATTGGTCGGATGGCATAGAATATCTCAAGCACTTTGTCATCCAAAGAGGACTTTGAAAATTGCGTCATGAGAGTCAGGAATATAGGCTCATGAATTTTGCAAGTTTCTTAGGTCATTTGACGAAGAATTGCCTCAACTGCCTCGAACTTATTGGTCATAGCAAGCTTATGAAGTATAGTTGAATAGGTTGCATTGTTATGATTGAAACCATTCTGCTCCGAGACAGTGTTGAATATTTCCAATGCACGTTGTGGATCTTTCTCACGTATGATCAAGTTGATCGCAGTTTCGTGAGAAATGCATTTGATTTTTCTTTGACCATCTATGGAAAAGGTTGCAGAATCGATCGGAGGGTCTGGTTTTCGGGGACTGGCTTTTGAAAGCTGAAGGGGAGAGATCCATGGAATCGAAGAAGATGCTGCTACAGTTGAGTAAAAGAACCTGCGCTGCAAAGCAGAAGTAACTCTCACTAGATTCATGAAAATTTGCTACTTCTTTTACAAAGCCTTGTCATCTGAAGAAGTTAAAACAACAATAGAATTTATATACATATTTATATAAAACGCATATATCTTAGTACCCCAAACACAAAATTAGAGCAGAAAGAAAAAGGTGAGGGGAGTGTGGAATTCGACAAATTGCAGTGCAAATTGACATGAAGGAGAACTAGAAATACACGAAGTTTCTCCTTAAACTCGCCAAATACAAGAAACCCAAATATTAGGAAAGGAAATTGCGGACGCAAGCTCACCTCACATAGACATTTTAACAAACAGTTGATGTTGGGGTAAAAAAAACAATTGGTGGAGGTTATTCAACATTCAATTTCATTCTCATTAGGTTTAGAGATAAATATTTCAAAAAATAAATAAATAAACAAATAATGACGCAAAACCATATTCTAGTATTTCTTACTGTCATGTGTCAAAGGTGGTGGTGGGACTTGGGAGGCTGGCCGACTGGACTCACTCACTCTCAGCCTCAGGTTTAAGTGTTTAACAGTCTCTTTTGTAGTAAGCAAGGACGGTGGAAGAGGGAGAAAGAGAAGGTGATCATGTACTTATGAAGGGCTACTCATATTCTTTTCTTTTCATTTATACGGTAAAAAGAAAAATTATAACTTTGTTTTTATTTAAAAAAAACGTAAATTTGTTTTTTTTTTTTAATTTATAGATACGTGAAAGCTTGATATTTTTTAAACAAAGTTGATAATTTTCTATGTTGAATCTGTTGGTATTCAATTTTTCCAAGAAACACTTTATATTTTATATATAAAAAAAAAACTTACCCAATTAAAATAATGGGAAAATCTTTGGCACATCACACATTTTATGCCGTACTTACACCTCACTGTTAAAACAATATCCACAAATAAAATATGTACAAAAAAATATGCACAATAATAAAGTTGCCTCAAATAAAAGTGATTTTTTTAAAAATGAATAAATGCAAAAATTTTAAAATATAAAATTACAAACTCATATACAAGAATTTAATTTTTGGATTGAAAAAAAACCTTACCAATCATTTTTATCATTTTCAACCTTTAGTCATGTTAGTTCAACAGATCTAGTCCAACAAAACCCAGACAAAAAATTTAGTTGTAAAACCTCCTTTCAATGTTGTTTTTCCATATTTTTCAACCTATAAAAAAATAAAACAAGATTTATTTTAAATGAATTTCATCATTTTTATTGTCAAACATTTTTTTTTCAATGTTATAATTTTAGGAAATTTTTTACATTTTTACCGTTTTGATTTGTTTTTTTTTTCTTTGTGTTGTTTTTACGTTTTTCTTAGGTTAATTTTGAGTTCATATCTAGTTATTTTGATATATATATATATACATATTATTCTTTTTTTAATTTATTTTGGGTTGATGCGGTAAGTTGTTTCCAAATTATTTTTAAGTTATTTTTCATGATACCGTATTTTTCTAATTATGAAACTTTGAAAATCGTATTTTTAAAAACTTGAATGCGTAATTTTGAAAGAAAAGTAGGACTAGTAAAAAAGTAACAAAAACAAAAAACAAAACAAAATTGTATTCAAGAAAAAATTCCTTAAAAATATCTTAAAATAAAAATCTAATTTTAAGAAATGTACCAGTAAAAAAAAAACATTTGCGAAGCCAATCAGGGAGGTGACTGAGATAGGTGAGCCCAAGACAAATAAAGAAAAAAATATATTTGTCCAATTTTTATATATAAAATGATATTTTTCTAAAACTTGGGAGCTTTTTTGTATGTAAAAATTGATATTTTTCTAAAATTTGGGGCCCCTTTAGGATGGGACCCTAGGCGTGGGCCTAGCTCGCCTATACTCAGGCACGATCTTGAAGCCAATCTATTGTCCAACTACATCTTTGACAAATACATCAAACGACTCGACTTCTACTCTAAATGCAAGCCAAGTGGTAAAAATGAAAAGAATTAAAAATATACATAGTACGAAAGAAATGATGGAAAAATCATGTATATGAGGTAGATCATCTAAAAGATGACAAATTTGTACCAGAGATATAATTACACATTAAAATAAAACAGGGGCTTGGAGAAAAATGACCCTTAATGATGTGTGAAAGTAAGTAAATAATAAAGATGAAATTTTTTCTGTGGGGCTCCACCCCTAATTGGGCGGGAATTTCCTGCCTAAATGGGTAATAGGGTGGGGACAAGGACCATTTTCTACCCCCGAATGTTAAACGGGTCGGGGATGAGGATAACACTCCTTGCCCCAACGGAGCTCCGATTAATTTTTTATTTATTTGTGATTTTGCATGTTTATTTTTATGATTTTGTAGCATATTAGTAATTTTTTTAAAAAAAATTAATTTGTTTTGGACAATATTTAATACTTTGAGCTATTAATATAGTGTAATATATATTAATTTTAAGTAATTTACCTTTTGTTTTAGTTTGCTTTTTCATAAATAGGTACTAATGGAGATTCCCTGCCCCAACGAGGATTCCCCGCCTCTCCCCGACGAGGAATATGCGGGGATGGAGCAGAGACGGGGTTTAAAATTTGTTAATGGGGATGGGGGTGTGGGGAGCACCCCCCGCCAATTACCTGCTCCATTTTCATCCCTAGTAAATAACCATGTTTTCAATTTTGTAGAAAATAACCCAACTTCTTAATATTATACATTACCAAATGTGCCATTTTTATATAGCAAATTACATTAATACTATTCCATTCTAAATATTTTAATATTGTGGTATATGTATATTAGTTTTGTTCAATTATTTTTTATTTTAAAGTTATGTTGATTTTTTTTTCGTTTTTTGATGGGATGTTGATATTTTTTTTTCCAACTTGTGTATATATTTTTAGTAGTAGGTATATCAAAGTTGTATGATTTATATTATATAAAAGTTACATGTGTTTTTTTTTAATTATTGCTAACACTGTATATATATATTGGTTATGCTATAGTATATCAAATTTCGTTATTGTTATTTCATATCAATTGATTTTTTTTTTTAATTTTATGGTATATAAGTTTACTAGCATGGTATACTAATTTGCTATAATGTAGTTAAACAAATAGATATATCATGCTATTAAACATACATACTATATCTACTATAGTATATTATATACTATAAGACAAAAAATCAATACACCATGATAATAAAATTATATACCATAAAAAAATTCTAACAAAATTAGTATATTATTACTCAAAAAATGTATGTAACATGCTCACAAAACTATATACCACTACTAAAATGAATATATTATACTAACAAAATTATATACCACCATTATATATAATGAGATAGAAACTAAATAGTTTCTACAAAAAAAAAAAAAGATAAATCATACCACAAAAAATATATCGTTGACGCGATTTCTCGCGCCAACAGGGGATTAAGAAATTCGATTAGAGAAATTAAGCTTGATAATAAATCGTAAATCTTAACACAAAATTTTTATGTGGTTCAATGGTTAAAGTCCACCTAATCCACGAGTCATTCTTATTCTTCTTTTTAAAATTTTCCAAATAAATTTGTGGATTTATTTACTAGTTAATTTCCACAAATATGCTCAAAAAGCATTTTCCTTGAAAGAAAAAAAAAAAGAAGATTAAGGATTTTTTTTAAACATAGATTAATTTCTCCAATAAAATTTATGCCCGTTTTATTTTTTCCATAATTATTTAATTTCAACATAATTTTATTCGAGATTTTACCCAGTTAGGATTTTTGAGTAGGTTCGAGATCGAAATTTCTGATTTGCTTGCAATCACACTTAAAGGCTATCATGAACAACATGATTTTGGATTTTCAAGCCTATATTATTAATCAAAATAATATTCATACAAGTTTTCACCGCCCTGAACCGGTTACTAGTAGGTACCCGAAACGTGGGGCATTACAATACCTACAATTTATAGAAGTTTCGTCCTCGAAACATCAAAACATATGAGGGTACCACTCCTTCATCTTGGCTTCTGTCTCCCAAGTTGCTTATTCGACGTCGTGGTTACACCACTGCACTTTGACCAAAGGCACCATCTTAATCCTCAACACTTTGTCTTTCCGGTCCAGAAGCACTACCAGCTTCTCTTCATAGGCTAGTTGAGGGTCCACGCTTAGTTGTTTGTAGCTAAGGACATGTGTTGGATCGTTCACGTACTTTCTCAACAATGACACGTGAAACACATCGTGGACTTGAGATAGGGCTGGGGGAAGAGCAATCTGATACGCTACTTCCCCAATTCTCTCCAAAATATCAAAAGATCCAATGAACCTTGGGCTAAGTTTCCCCTTCTGCCCAAATCGCATTGCTACTCGCAGTGGAGCTATTTTTAGCAGCACCTTGTCCCCAACCTCGAATACCAAAGGTCTCCTTCGTCAGTTTGCATACTTGTGTTGTCGATCCACCGAGGTCTACAATCTCTAGCGTATCTATCAGATATCCTCAGTGACCTGATCCACCTCATCTGATCCAAAGAATTTTCTTTCACCAACCTCCTGCCAATGAATCGGTGATCGACACTTCCTCCCGTACAATGCTTCGTACGAAGCCATCTTAATGGAATCGTGGTAGCTATTATTGTAAGCAAACTCTATCAATGGAAATTTCGTATTCCACGAACCTTGAAAGTCAAACACGCAAGCCCTCAGCATATCCTCCAAGGTTCAGATTGGTCAATCACTTTGACCATCGATCTGCGGATGGAAAGAAGTGCTGAACTTTAGCTTGGTACCTAGTCCTAGTTGCATTCTTTTCCAGAATGCTGATGTAAAGAGTCCATCTCGATCAGATACAATGGATGTAGGTACTCCGTGCAGACGCACAATTTCTGCTATGTATAAATCTTCCAATCTATCCGCCGAGTAAGTTATCTTGATTGGCAAGAAATGCAACGATTGGGTTAGCCTATCCAAAATAACCCAATTCGTGTCGTGCCCCTTTGGAGTGGTTGGTAGACCAGTGATGAAATCCATAGTAATCATCTCCCATTTCCATTCTGGGATTTCCAATGGTTGTAATAAACCTGTTGGTCGTTGATGCTTGGCCTTGGTTTGCTGACAAGTCAGGCAATGTGCTACGTACTCTACCACGTCGTTCTTCATTCCCGGTCACCAGAAATATTTCTTCAGGTCTTGATACCTTTTTGTGGTGCCCAGGTGCATAGTGTAAGGGGTGTTGTGTGCCTCGTAGAAAATCTGCTTCTTGATCTCATCATCGTCTGGAACACAGATTCTTCCTTTAAATCCTAACACCCCATCAAATGTGATATGAAATCGCGAACGTACGTCTTTTCTCACTTTATGTATCAGCCTTTGTAGCCATGGATCAGCAAGTTGTCCTCCCTGAATAGCTTCCATGATGGTTGGTTGTATTGAGAGGTTTGCTAGTTGGCCGACCACCAACTCCAAATCCAGAGTGGGGATGTCGGTTTGCAACTCTTGCGATATCTCTCTCACCGTCAGCACGTAGGCCATTAGCTATCGACTTAGTGCATCTGCCACCTTATTATCTTTTCCTAGGTGGTACAAGATGTCACAGTCGTAATCATTGAATAATTCTAGCCATCACCGCTACCTCATCTTCAACTCCTTTTGTGTAAAGAAGTATTTAAGGCTTTTTTGGTAGGAGTAGATGTCGCAGTGAATCCCATACAAATAATGCCCCTATATTTTTAGTGCAAAAACTATCGCTGCCAACTCCAAATCATGCGTAGGGTAGTTTCTTTCGTAGTTTCTTAATTGTCGCAAAGCATAGGCTACCACCTTGCCATGTTGCATCAACACCACACCCAGCCCTTGTCCCAATGCATCGCTATAAATCGCATAGCCTTCGGTGCCGTTCGGGATTGTAAGTACTGGAGCAATTGTTAACCTCATCTTCAGCTCTTGAAAGCTTTGCTCGCATTTATCAGTCCATTTAAAATTTATGTTCTTTCATGTGAGAACGGCCACTGGCAATGTTATCTTAGAAAAACCTTCCACGAATCGCCAATAATACCCTGCTAGCCCCAAGAAACTTCAAACTTCTTGTGCATTCTTCAGTGGTTTCCACTGTTTAACAACCTCGATCTTGGTAGGGTCCACCAAAGTTTCATTCCCCGACACCACATGTTCGAGGAAACTCACTTTCTCCAGCAAAAATTCACACTTTGAGAACTTCTCATATATCTTCTTCTCTTTCAGCCTTTGCATAACCAGTTCCAAGTGAGTTGTGTGTTCTTCTCAACTCTGCGAGTAAATAAGAATGTCATCTATGAACAAAATGATGAACTTATCCAAATACTCACTAAATACCCTTTTCATGAGATCCATGAAGGCTCCGCGTTCAAAAAACTGTCTTTGGAATATTTGACTCCTTTACTTTCAGCTGGTGGTAGCCCAATTGGAGATCAATCTTTGACAATATTGATGCTTCTTGAAGTTGATCAAACAAGTCATCAATTCTCAGTAGCGGATATTGATTCTTGGTTGTCAACTTATTCAACTCCCGATAGTCGATACATATTCGCATCGATCTGTCCTTCTTTTTCACAAACAAGACCAAGGCACCCCATGGAGAATGGCTCAGTCTAATGAATTTCTTATCCAATAACTCTTGAAGTTGTGTCTATAGTTCCTTGAGTTCTGTAGGTGCCATCCGATACGGAGCTTTTGAAATTGGTGCTGTTCCCGGAATTAACTCTATCTCGAATACGATTTCCTGATCGGATGGTATCCCAGGAAGGTCCTTGGGAAACTTACATACAACTAGTATGTCGATCGGTTGTAGATTTGTCTCAGTTTCCTTGTCCACAATGCTATCCAAATACCTAATACAGCCATCATCCTGCATTTTGCTCGCCTTCATTGTGGAGATCATGGCGTATTTCTTTTCTGTGGCTATGCCTTGAAAGGCGAACGGTGCTTCTCCTGCCGAGTTTAAGACTACTCTCCTTCATTTACAGTTCACAGTGGCCCCATACTTGGTCAACCAATCCATCCCAAATATGATGTTGTATTCGTGTAAGTCCAAAACTAACAGATCGACTGTCAGTTCGCGACCTTCTACCCAGACTAGTACAACTCTAACCCACGACCATACCAGTATGTCCTCTCCTGAAGGTAAGGATACCCCACAAACATTAGACATTCGCTCAGGTATTCTATCTATTTTCTCAACAAAGGAAGCAGCTATAAAAGAATGAGATGCCCCAGTATCCATGAATGCATATGTTGAGGTTCGGGCGATAGGAATCTAACTTGACACCATTTATGATGGTCTGACTCCTTTGTCGCCTTGGGTAAGATCGAATACACATGGTGGGGCTCCTATTTTTTTCTGTTGTCCATTCCCACCCCTCTGACCAATAACATTAAGGAATTCTCTTGAGTAGTGTCTGTTTTTACCACACGTATAACAAGCCCTGAACTTACACTCGCCCTGATGACGTTGGTTACATTTGTTACACATCGGCCATGATTCAAAGTCTCACCTACGCTGCTTGTTGAAGTTTGAGCCTCTATTTGACTATCCTGCCCTCCTTTTTTTGTTTCCCCCATTTGAGAACCTTGAGTTACCCTGGTTGCTGGATCTCCCCAAGTTCTGATGGAATCTGGGAGTGAACCGTCTACTGAGCCCATTCCTATTGGCTTAGAATTTCCCTCGGTTATTAGGAGTATAAACTCGTTCCTCAGCTCTCCGGGGTTCCTTATTCTCTTGAACCGTCCAAGATTCTTGGCGAATAACCCTTTCTACGACTTCCTCATAGGTCTCCGGGCTCATCTTCTCGATATCCACAAACTGTGCTATGTCTCATCTCAAACCCTTCAGAAATTTTCGGACCTTGTTTGCCTCAGTGTTTACTAGGTTTGGGGTGAATCTTGCTAATTGATCAAACTTTCGAACATAATCTTGCACGCTTAGTGCCCCTTGCTTTAGATTGGAGAATTCTACCACTTTGTGATCCATTACAGTCCTATTGTAGTACTTAGAATTGAATAGAGTCAAGAACTCTGGCCATTCCATCTCGGCAACATTGTGTCCTTTCTTCACTGCGTCCCACCAAATGTGGGCATCCTTTCGTAGCATATACACTACACATATCACTTTCTCCCTTCCCAAAGCTTCGATAAAGTCAAAAATTCATTCCAGCACATTAACCCATTCTACGGCTACCATAGGATCGGCAGTCCCCTCGAAAGTAGATGGGCTTTGCCGAACGAATCTTTCCGAGATTGGTTTGGGTCGGTCAACCCTTGGTGCTTCTGCTAGTGGGTTAGCTTGCCAAGCATCAATCTGCTGCCCAAGGGCTTCTATGTTAACTGTGGGCAGTACTTGGTTGTTAGGAGTGTAGTTGGGTGCCGCGGGAAGTCTCTGTAGTAGTGTCTGGAACATTTCTGCCCGGCGGGCCTCGACATCAGCCTTCCTTTTCCTATCTTGTTCCCTTTGCACCAGTTGTTCCTCCATTGCCCTTTGCAAGGCTTCTATTTGTTCTTCAAAAGTAGGAGGATTCTCTTGTCTCTGTGCCATTCTAATTAAATGCGCGTAGAGATGCCTAAGCGAAAATAAGAATGAGGGATTAGAACTAGCAGTAATCGGTTACTTAATAAAATATTGAGTACACCATACAAAAATTAAACATATAACATTCTATCAAACATAAAACACAACTTTACCATATAAAATATACTTTATACAAAATATGTTTGGGTTAGGTCATCCTATAGATTTACAAAATTGGCCCTAAAAGCGGCTTGGAATCTCATATACAATCCATATACTACTATTTCCAAAACGAACCAAAAAAATTAGATATATTCCTACACATGGTAAAACTAAACGTCTTGATCGACGTCCTTCTCAGAATCCTCAAGAATATCATAACAAATATCGTTCCCTTCTTCCTTTGGATCCTCCTTGGGATCCTCTTCTGATTCCTCATCATCTTCCATGATACTCCCGTCTGGATTGTCCTCCGCAGCCGGGTTAGCTATCTCCATCTGGTCTACTTCCTCCTCAACATGATTTGCTTCTATCTTGGCTGGGTTTTCATCAGCCTCCTTTTGGGCATTCTCAGCCATTAGCCATTTTTGATAGTCACGCTGCCATTGCGATGTACCGTCAGGTGGTCCAAAGCGCAGTTCCATGGCGAGTCTAAGTTCTGTCCAGTTCTGCAAATGAGGGCGTTGTGAAAACCACACAAATGTTATGCCCTTTAGACACATGCTAGCAAATTGTACCCTGAACTCAGGGGGTATCTCGAAGTCATTAAAAATCCAGGCAATAGAATTGGTCCAAGACCATACTTCACATTGATCATACTCCTCTTTGATGAATAATATGTGGTTCACGGACATGAATCTTTGGTACAACTAAACTCTCTCTATTGATCATACTCCTCTTTGGTGAATAATATGTGGTTCACGGACATGAATCTTTGGTACAACTACACTCTCTCTATTGAGGTGGTTTTCCGCAAGTGGGTTAGGTGCTACAGGTTTAATTACCTTAGGTAGGTCTGCCATGTAATCTACAATTTATAGATTTGGGCGAATAAAATAAAATATAAAACAAATTAAAGATAATACTTACATTAAGTGCTGATTTATCTTGCAAAATGTACATGTGGGTTTGTCTACAGAATCGGTTAGCCCGATGCTTTGATACCAATTGTAAAGACCTGAAAGTACAAGACCAAAAACAATGTGAAAAATAACATTTTCATTATAAACATGTCCCAACAATTCATATAAAAAAAATCTTTAAAAAGAAAAGTTGTGTGCGCACACTTAACTAGTTACAATTGTTCTTAAACATTTAAAGCATAAATAGCTTAAACATAACTAATAAAACAGTGTTAGCCCCAAAAGATATTTTCCCAAAATATTCCACAAAGGTCGGGCCACATGTACACTCCCGCAAGCACACTCCAACGCTCACTGCTCCGCTTTTCCCTTCCACTTACCTACATCATGAAACAACTAGGTAAGCAAAAACGCTTAGTAAGTTCAACCTTACAGCATGAAATCATAAAAACAGGCAGGGGTCACTGACCAAGTCATTAACCAGAAATCAAACCACTTTGGATAAATTCGGACCCTAAACCGACAATTCAAGAACGCCTAAGCATCCTGAAAAACTTATGGTTATGCTCGATAACCATAAATAATTAGATCAATCCTGCATGCAAAAAATTCCAGAGCAATCAGATATATATAGGAGCAATATAAAAAAACTCATAGAAGTCAACCTGGGAGTTGCCAATAAAGTCGGGGCATTTGGGCGCCCCCTTAAAACAAACAATAGTGGAGACCCAGCTCTCAGCACTATTAACCCTGCCCTAAATCCCCAACCAGGGTAACCTTCGTGTTACCTAGGACATATGTACTATCAAGAGTGTAACCACAGTTACACCGACTCATTGAGATTTCTAGGTTTTACCAGTATGCTTAATGTTACAATTGGTTAAAAAATGATAAGTGTTAAAATGCAAGCAAAGTATAAACACTTTGTAGAATTCACATAATGAAGATGTGAAATTTGAGCTTCAATTGTAGGCACTTATAAATGCAATTTTGGGTCCAAAATGATACATGAGAGTATCTACGGGTTCCCAAAAAATTTTGGTAGCATTTAGAGAATTTTTAGGACCTTTGGAAGTGTCCAAAGTCAGAGAGGATGGCGATACGTCGCCACCCAAGAGGCGAGACATCGCCTGAAACCTAGGGTTTCAAGAAACCCTAACAGGTGATGCATCACCTGCATGCAAGCGACATGTCGCCTACTGTATTACGTGAAATATTGTAAAATGCTCTTAATGACATGTTTTTCAAGTCTAATCCTATTGGTTGGACCTAATGATGGTGCCTACTCTATATAAGGGTCAAAATAGTGTTTTGGAAGACTTGATCACTCTCTTCAATCTCTCTTTACCCTCTCTCTCTCTCTCTAGCTCCAAGAATCTCTAGTTTTCTCCAATAACTCTCCAAGAAAGTGCTTGACTTTGAGAGTTGAAGGCTTGTTCAATCTCAATCCTCATTTCCTCAAGAGAAGGCCTCAAGCATCAATGGTAGTTGGGAAATAGGGTATTAGGACATTGTTTTGCAACGTGTATAAGCCTTGGTTTGTGTTTGTTTTGTTAGACTTTTATTTGGGCTTACATTATTTATTTTCATGTTTTATAAAATATGGGTTGATAAATAGTTCTTTGCTAATCTAGCCCATTTAATTTTAGTGATCTCTTGTTTATGGGCTTAGTATCTATAATAGTCTAGTTGAGGAAGAAGTGTGGGCTTTCTAGTTAACTGAAGTCTTTGATGAGGAGGCCCAGTCCAACAAGGTTAATATAAGCTAAGTTCCCTCCCTAACTCTATATATATGAATAGTCTCATCGCTATTCTGTAGTCTGATAATCTGCTTCAGAAATAGAGGTCCTAGGGAGGAAGACTTAGTTGGTTAGTATTGCACTAACAATTCACGTTTTCTCAATGGCTGAATCATGTATGTTTACTATATTCTTTAATTGTTTATTGTGTTCTAAGTTGTATGAAAAATTATTAATAAGATGTTGTATGAATATCTAACATGTGGTATCAGATTGCCAATTGTATACGATTTAGGACCTATAATTTTTTGTTTAACCTAAATTGAGATTAATCAATGATGAACCCTAAATAATTTTTGTTATTATTTTATGTTGAAATTTTTATCGTTAGATCCTAAAATATTAGGGCTTTTGTTTATCTCGAAATTACCCTTCTGTTCATATATTATATGATTAATTTCGTTACATATTGATGAAGAATTTTGTATTTGAAATTTTAGGGGTTTTTCATAAATTTTGAAATTGAAAAATTGTTATATTTCAATTTAATGGTTATTTTTCCAAATTCAATTATTGTATGTATTTATTATTGTTTGTGGAAGATATGCCATGCTTTAATTTTGTAAAGATTCGGCCATTTACACAATATTTTACCCGAAATTTTGATGCATTTTTTCACATATAATCTCTTAGATCTACACTTAATTTCTTTTTTTTTTTTCTCAAAATAAACCCCATAAATCAATTACTCATGATCCTTGGATGAAAACCCTTCAAATAAAAGCTCGAAACTGGCCTTTTTCTGGCTGAAACACTGTCGGACTCGATCGGGTCACAAACCGGGTCGCACGACCCGTTTCACAGAGCTGGAGGTTGAAGACAACCTTCTCCGAAGACGCCCACTCGTGACAGGACATCATTTTTCGACGTTTCTTTTTTCCAGCATTAATAGAATTTAATATTTGAATTTTCTATGATTTTTATTTTATTTTTTGAGATGTTAAAATTATTAAAATGGAATTAATCTCATTTCCGCTGTCATAAAACATTAATAAATAATTTATAATATTATTTCAAAAATTTTGAATCACAGAACATTATTTAGGTATTTGTTCGTTCCTTTGAACATACTCACTCTCTGGAACAACCTTTATTTTTTCCTATACTCTCCACTCAAACAATAGGTTTTAATTTTCATAAATAAATCCTAAACATTCTTTGTTGTTCTAAAGTGCCAAACTTGATTATTTGATGACTAAATAATGTGTCATAGTGGGACACATTGTTTTGGTCATTCATTCGATTAATGAGCAATATTTTTTTTATTTTTTGGGAATTTGGTTGAAAATATTATAATTATTATCATCAAAGTGATTTAATTATATTGTTTTTCAATGATTGCTTTATCGCCAAATTTCATTAGTTTATAAAAAATATTTTTTTTTGGATAATTGATATGTATAATTACTTGCCCAAAGGAGGTAATTATACATATTAAGTAATGTCTCATGAAGTGTGTTGATTATAATGCACGTTTAAAATTATTTTCCCAAAGGTAATAATTTTTCATGTGTATTTTGTTTGGTTTGAATTAATATATATGCTTTGAAAATTTATTTGCCCAAAGGTAATAAATTTTTAATTTATATATATATTCTATTTAACTTCATGGAAATAGATCATATGTGCGTTATATTCTCACCCCAAAGGGGAGTTTGTGATGACCATCTTGACTCTATTTACATATTTTCTTGATATACTCATAGTTTCTTCAAGTTTTGTCAATTTTCTTTTATCTTGTAGTTTCTTTTTCTGTGAACAACAACAATGCTTCAATTCAAATTCTGACTAGGTCCAACTACAAGAAGTGGAAGCGAGATGTGGATTTTAGTTTGGGAATCATGGACTTGGACCTATGCATGCGTGAAGATCAACCTGCTGCTCTTACTGATGCGAGCACTACTGCCCAGAGAACTCTCCATGCACAATGGGAAAAGTCAAATCGTCTCAGTCTTATAGCTATGAAAAGATCGATTCCTGAACATCTTTTGGGTGGTCTTCATGAGACAACTATTGCCAAAGAGTTTTTAACTAATGCGGGAAAATTGTATGACATTGGTGAGAATGCTGAAACTGGATCTCTTATGGATGAGATTCAAACCATCAAGTATGATGAAACTAAAGGAGTGAGGGACTTCATTTTGAAAATTGTCAATGTTCAGTCAAAGCTAAAAGATCGTAAGATTCCTCTACCTGATTCCTATAATATTCATCATGCTCTCAATGCTCTTCTTGCATCCTTCAGTCTCATTAAGACAACCTACAACACTTATAATCAAACATGGAGCATAAATGACTTAATTTCGAAGTGTGTTGCTGAGGAAAATAAACTAAAAAAGGAGAAGAATGAGTCAGCTCATTATGTTTCTCAACCCAAGCCAAATAAAGGTAAAGGGAGATTAAAAAATCAGAGGAACAACACTCCTAAGAACACTGATAATAAAAAGGAGCATAACAATGGACAGAAAAAGGAGAATGCCTAATCGAAGTATGCTAATGTTAAGTGTTTCTTCTGTGATAAAATGGGTCACAGAAGAACTGATTGTCACAAATTTAAGATTTGGCCAGAAAAGAAGAAAAAAAATTAAGTACTCCTTTAGCTTGTGTTTGTTTTGAATCTAATCTAGTTGATGTTCCTACTAATTCTTGGTGGTTAGGTAGTGGTGCCAAAATTCATGTTACAACTACCTTGCAGGGGCTAAGGGATTTCAAGAAACCAAATCAGAGGGAGTCAAAACTTAAAGTAGGAAATGATGTTGGAGTTTAAGTTTGTTCTGTAGGCACTTTTATTCTTGAATTACAGACTAGTTTTAAGCTTGTTTTGAGCAATACTTTTTATGTTCCTACTTTTAAGAGAAATTTAGTTTCGCTTCCGCTTTTGGATAAACAAGGATATTCGTTTCTTTTTGCAAATTATAAAGTTGACATTATGTTTGACTCCAAAGTTATTGGAAATTGTTTTTATTCTGATGGTCTCTACAAATTATCTTTGGCTCCTTTGGTTTCCTCTTTTAATGTTGAGAATACTATGGCTAAGAGATCTCGTATAAATGAACATTCTTTACTTTTGTGGCACAAATGGTTAGGTCATATTTCAAAAGAACGAGTTGATAGATTGATTAAAGCTGATATTCTTCCTCCTCTTGATGCTTCTGATTTGGACAATTGTGTTGATTGTGGTTGAGGGAAGTTAATAAAAACTCGTAAGGAAAGTGCCACTCGCAGTCAGAATCTATTAGATATAATACACGCTGATATCAGTGGGCCTTATTCTACTACTCTTTGTAGGAAGAAATATTTTATCACTTTTATTGATGACTTTTCTTGATATGGTTTTACTTATTTGATTAAAGAAAAATCGGACGCTCTTGATAAATTCAAAGTATTTCAGACTGAGGTTGAGAAGCAATTATGAAATGTTATCACGATTGTGCGTTCAGATCGTGGAGGTGAGTATTATGGCAAGTACACTGAGACTGGACAAAACATGGAGTCTTTTGCTAAGTACTTGCAGGATAGTGGTATAATTGCAGAATACACCATGCCTGGTACTCCTGAACAAAATGGAGTTGCTGAAAGACGAAATCATACTCTTATGGACATGACCAGAAGTATGATGAGTAGATCTAATATGTCAGAGTTCTTATGGGGTGAAGCTATTTTGACTGCTACTTACATCCTGAATTGAGTTCCAAGTAAATCTGTACCCAAAACTCCTTTTGAGTTATGGACTGGTAGAAAGCCTAGTTTGAACCATTTTCGTGTATGGGGTTGTCCAGCTGAAGTGAAGATTTATGATCCTAACTTGAACAAGTTAGACCCTAGAAAAGTTTGTTGTCTTTTCATTGGTCATCCAGCTTATTCAAAAGGTTATCGATTTTACTGTCCTACTCGTGGTACTAGAATTGTTGAATCTCAGACTGCCAAATTTTTGGAATTTGATATTGGTGAGAAAATTTCTACTCCATCTCTTGAAACAGGGGAGTCATCTAGTGGAATTTTCATTCCTTTATCTCTTTCAAGAGATGATATAATACAAACAGATGATACTCATAATGAACCTATTCCTACTCCTGTTGTTGATGCTCCCATTATGGATGAGGCTCCTATCTTTGAAGAAGTTCCAGCTGCTGAAGACGTCATTCAAGATGGCGTTCAACAACAAGCAGCAATTCTAGAAATAATTCCTCTAAGAATATCTCAGAGGGCAAAGAGGTCAGCAATTTCTAATGATTTTTTGGTTTATCTTGGAGAAGGAGAATATGATATTGGTCATGTTGTTGATCTTGTGACTTATAGGGAAGCTCTTAAAAGTGAACAATCTTCTAAATGGATGGAAGCCATGAAAGATGAAATTGAATTCATGAATAATAATGATGTAAATGGAGTTTCAAAACCAAAAAGGATAATGAGGGTAAAATTGAAAGATACAAAGCACGTCTAGTGGCAAAGGGCTTTACTCAAAGATAAGGTATTGATTACACTGAAACCTTCTCACCTATTTCTACAAAAGATTCATTCAGGATTATTATGGCCTTAGTTGCACATTTTGAATTAGAGTTGCAACAAATGGATGTAAAGACTGCTTTTTCTGAGTGGGGAGTTGGATGAACAGGTCTATATGTCTCAGCCTGAAGGTTCAAAAGAAAGTGGAAGGGAGAACTTGGTTTGCAAATTGAAAAGGTTTATTTACGGTCTCAAACAAGCATCTCGTCAATGGCACTTGAAGTTTGATAAAGTTGTGACATCGTTTGGTTTCATAGAGAGCACGTTTGATCAATGCATTTATATGAAGTTCAGCGGGAGTCGTTATATTTTTCCTGTTCTTTATGTGGACGACATTTTACTAGCGAGTAGTGATTTGGGACTACTAAATGAGACCAAACTTTTCCTGTCTACCAATTTTGATATGAAGGATCTTGGAGAAGCATCTTTTGTTTTGGGGATTGAGATTCATCGTGGCAGGAAACAAAAAGTTCTTGGTTTATCTCAAGAAGCTTATATCCATCGTGTGCGGAAAAGGTTTAACATGGATCTATGTAAACTCGATTCTGTCCCTATTCTGAAAGGGGAAAAATTTAGTAAGCAACAATGTCCTAAGAACAACTTAGAGAGAGAAGAAATGACAAACGTCCTTTATGTAAGTGTGGTGGGGAGTTTGATGTATGCTCAGGTTTGCACTACACCTGATATTGCTTTTGTGGTAAATGTTCTTGGACGATATTTGTCTGATCCTGGGCGTGATCATTGGGTTGCTGCAAAGAAAGTTTTGAGATATTTACAAAGAACCAAGAATGAGAATCTCCAAGTTGTTGGTTATTCAGATTATGATTTTGGTGGTTTTGTGGATGATTTAAAGTCAACTTCTAGATATATTTTCAATTTGGCTGACACAACTATTTCTTGGAAAAGTGTAAAATAGACTTTGATTACTTCATCTACTATGTATGCTGAGTTTGTAGCTTGTTATGGGGCTTCCTTGCAAGCTGTTTGGCTAAAGAATCTGATTACAGAGATATGAGTAGTTGATTCTATTTCCTTACCTATGCTGATCTATTGTAATAATAGTGCTATCGTTTTCTTTGCCAAGAATAATAAGATCAGTGGTGCTTCGAAGCATATGGAGATCAAGTATCTTACTGTCAGAGACCTAGTCAAGAAAGGAGATGTTATTATAGAGAATTGCAAGACAAAATTGATGTTGGAAGGTCCTCTAACCAAAGGATTAAATGTGTCATTGTTTAATAAACATGTTGTTGATATGGGCATTTTAGAATCCTTTGATCTTTTTGGTTAGTGGGAGTTTTCTTTCTGTTTTCTTTTATCCACCAGGAATTATGATTATTTGTAATTTCTTTGTTGAACTTATGAACTACAAAGTTTGTTTTTTGATTTCTTTTGATCAATGAATAGTTATGCTTTCATTTATGTTTTGTTATATTCTTGAGAATGTTGAGTTGAAAGCATGTAGTTCATAATATTGTTGTTATCGTCATTTAAGTTTATTTTCTTAATGGCGTGGATATCATACTATTTTATGCGCAGTTAATGATATAACACTGACTTATTTATTAAGCAGTGCTTTGGTTATTTCACTGGCTTATTTATTAGGCATCACGGTATCAGTGAAATGAGGATTGATAAAGAGATTATGTTATATAATTGATCACATGTTGGACATAATCTCTTACCACACTACTAGACCTATTGATCATGTCGATTTAATACTTTGGTATTTGTGATTATGAATGTTTTTTGTTGATTGGAAAGCAAATTGATAATCATAGTTCAATATCAAGGATTACCGATTGTTTTAGATACTATCAAAGAACTATTGTTTTCTAAAAGTGGCCACAATATTTTTCTTGTTACTCAACCCATGAGTCGTTTTTTAAATAAAATTATTTTAATATATATATGTATTACAAAATTAATGTAGCCAAAGTGGGAGAATGTTAAACTTTTATTTGGGCTTACATTATTTATTTTCATGTTTTATAAAATATGGGTTGATAAATAGTTCTTTGCTGATCTAGCTCATTTAATTTTAGTGATCTCTTGTTTATGGGATAGTATTTATAGTAGTCTAGTTGAGGTAGAAGTGTGGACTTTCTAGTTAACTGAAGCTTTTGATGAGGAGGCCCAATCCAACTAGGTTAATATAAGCTAAGTCCCCTCCCTAACTCTATATATATGAATAATCTCATCTCTATTCTGTAGTCTGATAATCTGCTTCAGAAATATAGGTCCTAGGGAGGAAGGCTTAGTTGGTTAGTGTTGACCGCGTTTTTGGCCAACGACGTGAGAACGTCAAAAACGATAAAACCTTCAAGAGAAATAAAACGACACAGACGGTTTTATAAAGAAAGTAAATAACACACGCAATTTTTATAGTGGTTCAGCCCCAATGTGTTGGTAATAGCCTAATCCACTTAGAGTTGTGATTATAGATCTGTACTCAAGATCAGATGAACTGAGCCAACTGAGTTTCTTCAGTACAAATTACAAGAATACAAGAATTCTTTAAGATACAAGCACTTTCTCTCTCTAGAAAATTCAGACCCAAAATTTCCCCAAAAGTCTCAAAAGAAGCAGAACCCCTTTTCTAATCCCATAAGCCATATATTTATAGGCTTAGGATCATACATCTGATATCCCCTAGAATCGGGATATTTCATTATATTTATTATATATAAATTACAAAAATATTCAAAATGTAACAGAACACCCAATTTGTGGGAAAAATGAGAGATTCCCGCGTGTGCCAAGACCGGTTCTTGTTGAAGCCGTTTCTAGGAATCTTGACTTAGTCCTCCTCTATCTGGTCGACCCATATCTCCTTCAAGCTAGTCGAACACACCTTCACTGGGCAGATTGCCTGTGTTGAAGTGCACGCCAGTATACCTTATGTGCATGCCAGTATACTCTATGACTGGGCAGTCATGCACTTAGCTGGTAGGACATGCACTTGGCTGGTAGGACACGAATTCCTCTGGTCTAACATGGCACTCTGGTCTAGCATGCCATGTCTCTCGTCTAACATGGCACTCTGGTCTAACATGCCATATCTCGTCTAACATGGCATATCTGGTCTAACATGGCATACTGAGCTACTCCTAAGCCAAGTCACTTTATCACAACTCTGAGGAGCCAATATATTTATTGACTTATTAATGTGTCTTTTACGGACCATGTACTGCCACTTGTCACCTCTATTGCCACGTCATCGATCTCCATTTTTTGGGGATAATAGTTAGTATTGCACTAACAATTCAGATTTTCTCCATGGTTGAATCAGGCATGTTTACTATATTCTTTAATTGTTTATTGTGTTCTAAGTTGTATGCAAAATTATTAATAAGATGTTGTATGAATATCTAACATGGTTTGCTCAAAGTGGTGGTCAGGCTTCATCAAAGTTGAAGAACACCATTGTTCTACTTGGGTTTGCATGTTCTTTCTCAATCCTTTTCAAGTCTCTGTCAATCCAAATTTTGTGTAGATTCTATTTCTTTAGGTGGTGTTATCTCATTCTTTCCCAACAATCTAATACTCTATAGTCTAAGATAGCATATCATGGAAGAATCTAACTCTCTTTCGACATTGAAATTCATTACTCAAGACTTTGTTAGATTAGATAGGTTTGATGGGACTAACTTTGTTCATTGGCAAGATAAGATTAGATTCTTGCTCACTACTTTGAAAGCTTTCTATGTCTTGGATAAAGACCTAAGGACCTTGGAAGAGCCTAAGGAAGATGATACACAAGAAGTTTTCAAAGAAAGGAAGAAGTGCGAAGAAGATGAGTTGATTTGTAGGGGTCACATCCTCAATGCCCCTCTCGGATAGGCTATGTGATCTCTACACCAACACCAAGACCGCCAAGGAGATTTGGGAAGCCTTGGAAAAGAAGTACAAAGCGGAAGAAGAAGATACTAAGAAATTTCTTATTACTCAATATATGGAATTTAAATTTTATGATGATAAACCTCTTCTCCCTACTACTACAATTTGGACGTCAACCATCGATCATGAAATGTCGGTTCTACTTAAATCAACTTAGCATATATTCATTGATTGGTTTACACAGAACCGACCTATCATGTATGTCAAAGGTAAGCATGTGAGTTCAGTTGTGCAGGAACTGACCTACCATGATGCCATGGTATCTCGGTTCTGTGTTAACCGACATTCCAGGCTTGTAGAAGACAAAGTAGGTCTATTCACACAACACCGACCTACCATGTCATACCATGCTGACATGGTAGGTCGGTGCTGTGTGAATCGACTTGTCACATCACATTATTAGTCATTTTATATTATTTGAATTTTAAAATATATTAATTTATTTAAACTATAAATATATAAGTTATTAGTGTATGAAATGATTGTAATTTTTATTTATTTATCAATATTACATTATAATATTTTGAAATATAAATAAATAAATTAAAATAATCAATTATTTGTAATTTAAAAAGTAATTATATCTTATAAATAAGAAAATATTTTAATTTAGTGGTATTTATAATTTAAAATAAAAAAAATTTAGAGTATCTTTTTAATAATTTTTTAAATAACATAGTAGGTCGGTTGTGTGAGAAATGACTTCTCATGGGAAATGGTAAGTCAGTTGTATGGGAACAGACCTATCATGTAACATGGTAAAGGTCCCTTCCCATACAACCGACCTACCATGTCATTATAAAAATACTCTAATTTATTTTTTACATTATTGAAATTTTAACATATATTAATTTATTTAAACAATACATATATATATATATTTGGGTATGAAGTAAGTATAAAAAAATTTATTCTTATTAATATTGCATATATTATAATTTTTAAAATATAAAAATGAATTAATTAATTATTTGTAATTAAAAAGTTTAATTTGATTTTTATATATAAGAAAATATTTTTATTTAATAGTATTTATAATTTAAAATAAAAAACTTTATAAAATAATCTAGAGTATATCTTTAATAATTTTTTAAATGACATGTGTACGCCCTGATTTTCCAACGGGCTATTAGCGAGCTGAGATACGGCCTAAACTATATTAGCCATGTGGACATCCCCAAGACCGGAGCTGTTGTCGTCAGGTCCTACCTCGTTAGCTCGGGGTATCCAAAGGTTCGCCAAGATTACTTAAGGACTGAGTCTGGACTCTGAAGGCCACAGGTCGAGGGAAGCATCAAGCTTGTGGGGCGAGCTAGAGTTAGAGGCGGTGACCTTTTATAAAGTCAACCACGCAAGGTAAACGTGCATATATCAGACATCACGTGTCTGATATATCCCTGACTTCTCGGACACGCATCGTGAACGTGCGTATTCAGACACCCACGACTGGGTTGGGCCGTGCGGCCCATTATCCCCCTTACCTATTGATTAGACCACACTTCATGTGTCAGGTTTTAGGAATTAATCATGAATGTCACAGAGTTGACATGATAGGTAAGAAGGTCACGGGATGACCTTCTTACCAACTCCCAGGTGCCCTCTCCTATAAATATGGAGACCCTGGGAGTTGCAAAGGGTTGGATTCTATTGTGTAAGGAAATACCCTGTAAAAGAATACCAAGCATATAGCAATAATATTGACTGGTGGAGTAGAAGGATTTTAACCTTTGAACCACCTAAAAAACGTGATTGTGTCACCAGTCCATTTACAAAGATCATTCATCTATTTCGGTTCAACTTAAGCACTAATCCCTTCCTCTTATTTTCTTAATTACCTGTTGGCGAAGAACCGCGTCAACAGTTTGGTGCTTTCATTGAGAGCTAGTCAGATTGGTGATATTGCAAACATCCAACTATGGTGACCACTCGATCCATACACGGTAACGAGACGGAAGAACATGATGGACAGGAGTCTCATCATATCGCCATCCCCGGTGAGCAAAATCCTGAAGTCCAGCAGCGGCCGGGCAAGCAGCCGGTTGGCCAGGATGACACTGGAAGTTCGGCGCCTCGGCCACCTAATCCAAACCCAGATTATTACACTGCGGTAGAGATGGAGAATGCTCAGCTGAGGAGCCAACTAGCAAAAGCTAATCAGCAGATCAAGGAGGTGTTGGCCCGACTACCTCCTCTTACAACCGACGCTAACGTCGGAAAGAGGCAAGGCGAGACTCATAAGTCCCGCCGGAGTAATCAGTCCAGGCCTAGCCGATCGGATAGACCTCCGACAGCCAAATCTGTTCCCTCATTACACCGTCGAGAGGCAAACTTCGGAGAAATGCCTAGAGTCGAACAACAGTACAGCCGCTCGGTCCGAACTTCAACTCCCAGTTCACAACCAGCCTCGAGCGCGCCCAGGAGAGCTTGAGGAAATTCCAGAAGGAGATCTGGGGAGGGCTCACAGCATCAGCCCGTCCCCACCAGCTGTCCTGCGCCTCGTCCAGATCGCCAAGCGCGAGACTCGCAGGTTGGCAGGGCTGAAAGGCCCCCACCTAACTTAATCTGCCCTGACGGAACAAGGATTGCATCTCCAGTCAGGCATCCTCCATCTCCAATAAGATATCCATCTCCTCCTCGGCCCATCCGAGATATTCCAGTTTATGGAAGCAGCAGGAGAAACCCGCCGTCCGTAGGACCTTCCCGACGTAGCAGGGCGCCGAGAGAGAGCCCGGATCCTCACCCCCAAAGGCGGACTCCAAGCCTCTCTAACAGGAGCTACTGGACTGGCAGTTGCCGGAGTGACCTTTCTGGCGGAGACCTGTACCAACGTTTAAACTAGGCACAAAGTCCTCAAACCACCCAGGGGGCGACCTGCGAGATCGCCTTAACTCTCATAGAAGGGAACTAGTAGGAGGTGGCAGCGATGCTCACTCAGGGGGAGACCTGTCTGAGGTGCGTAACGGTGGGAACACCCCAAATAACCTATCGCAAGATAGGAGGGGAAATAACCCACCAAACGTACACAGTGGATCCGGAGCTGTTGAGCAGCCCCGGAATAACCAAGAAAGTCAGGACAAAACCCTCGAACGCCTGGTTCAGATAGAGGAGCTAATGAAGAAGCTCCTGTCGGAGAAAGAGAAGGACGAGTATGATTCGGGGGATGAGCTAGAACTCTTCGCCCCCAGCATAGCAGCAACAGCTTACCCACCCGGTTTCCGTATGCCGCACCTATCCAAATTCAACGGAGATGGAGACCCGTCGGATCATCTGGGGATGTTCAACACCCTGATGATGGCCCACAACATTGGCCCTGAGCTGAGGTGTCTGATATTTCCCTCCACACTGACTGGACCAGCCAGGCAGTGGTTCAAACAAAGCAAGAGACAATCAATCAGCTCCTGGAAAACTTTCTCCGCTGACTTCAAAAGGGCATTCCGAGCCTCCCAGGCTGCCCGCGTCAAGGTCGACTCTCTGGCTAACGTGAGGCAGCAGCCCGACGAGCCTCTGAAGGCTTACCTGAGCAGGTTCACGAATGTCGCCACTCGGGCCAGAGACGCAGATGACAGCTCCAAGCTCATGGCCTTGAGGACTGGAATCCTCGTCGGAGGGGGACTCTGGAAAGATATACAAATGAAGGGAGTTAGCTCAGTGAACGAATTCCTAAATAGGGCCCAGGAATGGATCAACTCGGAGGAGGCCGAAGCCTCAGCTGCAGGGACCAGCCAGGTCCCTGAGCAGCCCACTGAAGTGGGGACGGAGGTCGTGACAGCGACCCAAAATGTCACACAGAATAACCAGTTCGGCGGAGGCAAAAGAAAAGGGAACGGCGAGGGCAGCCAGCACGGCCCAAAGAAGAATAAGTCCGTAGACAAATTTAAGCCGGTCTATGCGACTTATACGGAGCTCGCCCACTCTAGGGAGAACATCTTCCTGGCGAATTCTGCTCGCCTCCCCTGGAAGAGGCCAGAGCCATTGAAGCACCAGAAGGGGAAGAGAGACACCTCCAAGTTTTTCCGTTTTCACAACGATGTTGGCCACAATACTGATGATTGTAGGCATTTGAAAGATGAGATTGAAACTCTCATCAGAGCCGGCCCCTTGGCTCAATATGCGCGGAACAGGGTTCCAGCAAGTCGACCTGCTCCCGAAGTCCCGGTCAGTCAACCCGGGTCTCAGATAAATCAGGACGTCCCTCCTCCCGTGATAGGAGGAGAGATATCCACAATCTCGGGAGGTCCGCATTTAGCTGGCACGAGCAGGGGCGCCTAGAAGAGATACGTGAACGAACTCAAGGCGCATAACGGAGTAGAGTTCGTCCCGGAGCAACGTCTCCCAAAGCAGCAGCGATTGGAGAAGCAACCAATCATTTTTACAGAAGAAGATGCTGGCCATGTTCAGTTCCCTCATAACGACCCTCTGGTCGTAGCAGTGCAGCTCGATAATCGGAGGGTTAGGAGGGTGCTGATCGATAATGGGAGCTCGGTAAACCTTCTATTCCGGTCCACACTGGAGAAGATGGGTTTGACTGTCGCCGAGCTAAAGGCGACCTCTATGATGCTATATGGTTTTTCAGGAGAAGGATCAGCGGCTATAGGGACTATCGAGCTGGTGATCACCTTAGGAGAAGGGACTTGGACAGTCTCCAAACTCCTCGAGTTCGTGGTCATCGACTGCCCTGCTGCGTATAATGCTATTTTGGGCCGACCCACACTTATAGCTTTTGAGGCCATCACTTCCATTCGCCACCTCGCGCTGAAATTCCCTTCTTCCACAGGGATATGCACGGTTCGTGGCGATCAGCTCGCTACCAGGGAATGCTACAACATTTCCATGAAGGGAAAATTGAAACCCGGGTAGCAAGCAATGGCCATCCAAGGTGGAGGAGAGGAATCTCAGGAACCTTTAGCTGATCCTGAGATTGAAAAACCTCAGAGCGCCGAAGGGGAAAATATCTTCTTAAGTGAGGATATTGACCCCCAAATAGGCGAGGATAGGTCCAAGCTCCAGGCCATCGAGGAGCTTGAGGAAGTGAGGATCGACCAATAAAACCCTTCACGGATGGTCAAGCTCGGAAAAAACCTCTGTAACAAGAGGAAAGTGGAGCTGACTAGGTTTCTACAGGATAACCTGGATGTGTTTGCGTGGTCACATGAGGACATGGTGGGAATCAGTCCAAATGTCATCATGCACACCCTTCATCTGGACAAAAGCGTTCCTGCGAAGTCCCAGAAGCAGAGGCACCTGGGAACAACCCGGGCTGAGGCCTTAGAAGAAGAAGTAGCCCGGCTCAAGAAATGCGGCTTTATCCGTGAGGCCAAGTTTCCGATTTGGGTCGCCAACCCCGTGCTGGTCCCGAAGCCCAATGGGAAGTGGCAGACCTGCATCGATTTCTCCGACCTGAATAAAGCCTGCCCCAAAGATTGTTTTCCCTTGCCAAGGATCGACCAATTGGTGGATGCCACAGCGGGGCACGAGCTCATGTCCTTTATGGACGCGTACTCAGGCTACAATCAGATCGCCATGAATCCGGCGGACTAGGAGCACACCAGCTTCATGACCTCGACTAACGTTTATTGTTACAAGGTCATGCCATTTGGGCTGAAGAACGCCGGGGCTACATACCAGAGGTTAGTAAATAGAATGTTCGCCAACCAGATCGGGAAGAACATGGAAGTGTACGTCGAAGACATGCTAGTCAAGTCAAAGACTGCCGATAACCATGTTTCCGACCTGGAAGAGTGCTTCAAGATATTACGGGAGTATGGTATGAGGCTTAATCCACAGAAGTGCACTTTTGGAGTCGCATCTAGAAAATTCCTGGGTTTCATTGTCAATACCCGAGGAATCGAGGCAAATCCCGACAAGATCAGGTCATTACTCGAGCTTCCCTCACCCAGGTCACGCAAAGACGTCCAAGGCCTAACAGGAAGGGTGGTAGCCCTCAATCGGTTTATTTCAAAATCCACCGATAAGTGTCTGCCATTCTACAACCTGCTCCGAGGAAATAAAAAGTTCGAGTGGACAGAAGAGTGTGAAAGTGCCTTCCTCGAGCTAAAGGCACATTTGGCCGAGCCGCCCATACTGTCCAAACCGAAGGCAGGAGAATCCCTTTTTCTCTACCTAGCTGTCACAGAGGATGCAGTTAGTGCCGTACTGGTCCGAGAAGATGACCGGGTTCAGAAACCGGTCTATTACATCAGCAAGAGACTGCTCGGAGCTGAATCCCGGTACCCGTTGATGGAGAAATTGGCGTTTTGTCTTATCACGGCCTCTTGAAAGCTCAGGCCGTACTTCCAGTCCCACTCAATACACGTCATAACCGATCAGCCTTTAAGGCAGGTTTTGCAAAAACCTGAAGCATCGGGACGTCTGTTAAAGTGGGCTATCAAACTCAGTCAGTTCGAGATTCTGTACATCCCACGAACTGCTATAAAAAGTCAGACCCTGGCCGATTTTGTGGCAGAGTGCGCAGGGTTCCGGGAGGATCCTGCAGAAGACTCACCTCAGGTCACCTCGGCCCAGGCGTCGTGGAAGATCTTCGCGGATGGCTCATCCAATGAGAACGGATCCGGGGCTGGAATCATCTTGATATCCCCTAAGGGACATAGATTCCACTCGGCGCTGAGATTCGGATTCAAGGCCTCCAACAACGAGGCCGAGTACGAAGCTTTGCTGGCGGACTGAGAATAGCCCAGGAGCTGAAGGCGAGTTCCGTCCAGTGCTTCAGTGACTCCCAGCTCGTGGTAAACCAGGTTCTGGGCGAGTATCAAGCACGAGGACCCAAGATGGCTGCCTACCTAGCAAAGGTAAAAGTCGAGCTATCTGCATTTGGACGAGGCTCAATCGAGCAGATACCTCGGGAGCAGAACGCTAACGCAGACGCTCTTGCCAAGCTCGCCACCTTCGTGGAGGCGGAGGCTTTGGGGTTAGTATCGGTAGAATTCTTGGAGAAACCAAGTATAGAAGAAGTCAGGGCGGAGGTCGAGATGATCGATGCCAGGCCGACCTGGATGACCCCCATCCTTGAGTATCTCACCTAGGGGAAGCTACCTGAAGGGCGTAATGATGCGCGGTGAGTACTGTATCAAGCGCCCAGGTATACGATAGTAGACGGAGTGCTGTACCGACATGGGCACTCCCTACCTCTCCTACGATGTGTTCTTCCAGGCGAAGCAAAGGCCATCCTGCAGGAGGTGCATGAGGGTTTTTGCGGAGATCACACTGGGGGGCAAAGCTTGGCCCTAAAGGTCCTCAGGCAAGGATATTACTGGCCCACTCTATCCAAGGACTCGATCTCGTATGTCAAGAAGTGCGACAAGTGCCAGCGATTCGCCACCGTTGCCCGAGCTCCCCCGGTCGAGCTGAAGATGATCTCTTCCCCATGGCCATTTGCGGTCTGGGGAATCGACTTGGTTGGCGCCCTCCCTACTGGAAAAGGTGGGGTCCGCTACACCGTGGTGGCCATCGACTACTTTACGAAGTGGGCTGAGGCAGAACCTTTGGCAACGATAACTTCCAAAAAAGTCATCGACTTCGTGGTTAAGAGCATTATCTGCCGATTCGGGCTGCCCAAGAAGATCATTTTCGACAATGGGACTCAGTTCGACAGCGACCTATTCACCGAATTTTGTGAAAGGTACGGAATTGTGAAAAGTTTCTCCTCCGTGGCCTATCCTTAGGCGAATGGCCAGGTCAAGGCTGTCAACAAGACGTTAAAGGCGAGCCTCAAGAAGAGACTAGACGAAGCCAAGGGGGTCTGGCCAGAACAACTCCCCTAGGTTCTGTGGGCATACCGGACCTCGCACCGGACTCCTACGGGTCATACTCCTTTCTCCCTGACTTTTGGGAGTGAGGCGGTCCTCCCCGTGGAGATCAAGGTACATTCGCATAGAGTCCAGGCATATAACCAGGACTGCAACCACGAGCTACTTTGCGCTTCCCTTGACTTGGTTGATGAAAGACGAGAAGATTCGCAACTCCAGCTCGCACATTACTAGCAAAAAATCACTCGTTATTTCAACTCAAAAGTAAAAAAGCGCCCCTTTAGCATTGGCGACCTGGTCCTCAGGAGGGTTTTCTTAGCTGGTAAGGATCTCAAAGATGGAGTATTGGGACCGAACTGGGAAGGGCCATATCAAATCATCGAGGTCATTAAAGAAGGAACTTACAAATTAGCTCGACTCGATGGAGGGGCAGTCCCACGGACTTGGAACGCCATCCATTTGAAGAGATATTATCAATGACCCCCCTTGTAAGGCCTAAAAGGCCATTTTTTATGTATTAAGCAATGAGAATTAACTTTTCGTTTATAATTGTACATATTTACAAGTGTAATCTAAAGTAACCACGAAAGACCCTTTCCCAGTTACTTGGGGGGCATATGGTACCTGGATATAACCAGGTCGCCTTAAAGACTTAGAAGTTAATTCAAATTGATTGATCGTTGTTTTTCTTAAAAGACACGGGATATTGATAAAAATTAACGCGAAATAAGTCCTATCCTGGATTTAACCAGGTCGCCTTAAAGACTTAGAAGTTAATTCAAATTGATTGACCGTTGCTTTTCTTAAAAAGCACGAGATATTGATAAAGGATTAACGCGAACTAAGCTCTACCCTGGATATAACCATGTCATAAAACTTAGAAGTTAATTTAAATCGATTGATTGCTGTTTTTCTTAAAGAGCACGAGATATTGATAAAAATTAACGCGAACTAAGTTTTCAAACTAAGTCCCTGGATATAACCAGGTCATAAAACTTAGAAGTTAATTTAAATTGATGGATCGCTGTTTTTCTTAAAGAGCATGAGATATTGATAAAAATTAACGCGAACTAAGATTTCAAATTAAGTCCCTGGATATAACCAGGTCATAAAACTTAGAAGTTAATTTAAATCGATTGATCGCTGTTTTTCTTAAAGAGCACGAGATATTGATAAAAATTAAAGCGAACTAAGTTTTCAAACTAAGTTCCTGGACATAACCAGGTCATAAAACTTAGAAGTTAATTTAAATCGATTGATCGCTGTTTTTCTTAAAGAGCACGAGATATTGATGAAAATTAACGCGAACTAAGTTTTCAAACTAAGTTCCTGGACATAACCAGGTCATAAAACTTAGAAGTAAATACAAATCAATTGATCGTTGTTTTTCTTGAAGAGCACGAGATATTGATAAAAAATTAACACAAACTAAGTTTTTCAAAGTAGTGACTAAAGTGCATAGAGGCAAAGGGAGATAAACCAATTAAAAGAAAAAAATTGATAAAAACCGATTGTCTCGAGGTAAAAAAAAAAAAAAACCTCATGCAAAGTTACAAAAAAAAAAAGAGAATATTAAAGGAATGGGGGCGAAAAAGAAAGGCCCTAAGCTCCACCGGGCTGCCCCGTGGAGGTCGCTGTCTCGCCCTCTTGCTTAGCTATGACGGAGGCTTCCCCCGTCTCAAAAGGTGCCTCTTTCTGGAGGCGAGCTTTAAAACCCTCCAGCAAGGGCTCCCAGACGTCCGCTCCCAAGAAGGAGAAATCACCGTCCGAGTTGTAGACCCAGCAGTGATAGAGCATGTCCTCCATGGCGGAGCTGGAGGCTGCCTTCTCGGCTTCCAGGGCGGCCTTGGCCTCCTCGGCCCCAGCCTTCGCAATGTCTAGCTCTGCCTGCGCAGCGACGAGGGCATCTTTGGTGGCATCGGCCTCTTGAAGCTTAGGACGGGCTTCAGCTAGCTCGGCCTGCGCGGCCGCTAGGGCATCCTTGGCTTCCTTTTCCTTCTGTTGGGCCGTCTGCAAGGAAGTCTGATGGGCTGCCAATGCCGTTTGATGCTCGCCCCTCATATCCTCGAGCTGGGCCTTGGCCCTGGCTATGCTCCGGTGAAGGGCCAAGACGCTCTGCAAAAACAAAGATGCAACTGCCTTAGGTAAAAAAAAAAAGAGAGGAAAAACAGGGCAAGGCATAATAATCAAAAATCATAGAAGGGTAAAGTCAGCTTACCATTAAGGCCATGCCCAATGACGATTCCATTACGCCCACTGGGCTCCTGGTTTCGATGGCCCGTAGCTCTCTCTCATTGAAGCGGTAGAAGTGGCTGACGGCGTAGCTCGCCGTCTCATACACCATCCCTCGAAAGACATCTGGAATCTTCTCCAGATCCTGGGGGGCACAGTTGCCGAGGCCTCGAGCTCCGCCCCTGTGTCCCGGACGAAGGCCGGAGCTTGCGGAGTGGGTGGGGGCATGCTCCCCACTACAGCAGGACGTGTAGTTTCCTCGGCCTGAGCAGCTGGGGTCTGCTCTTTCCCCTTTGCAGGGGACTAGGTTGGGGTCCCAGCGGCTTTCTTCGCCACCCAGAGCTTCTTCATTTTGGGTCCGGAGGCCCCAGCTGAGGAGTTCCCTCCAGTGAACATGGCTCGCAGATCTTTTCCCCCGGGCTGAGACATTTCCTCTGGCAAAACAAAGACAACATCAATATGTCAGTAAGCAGTCATGCAAAAACAAAAACAAGGGGAAAAATGTGAAACTCAAGTATATATATATATATACTAAAAGGAATCCTACCCCCCGAGCTAGAAGAGGAATCTATGGTCACGACCATCGGCCCCGGAGCTTCTGCGGGGGAATCTAAGACAATTACTTCCTGGGCTGGCGCAGGTTCTGGATCCGAGGCTGTCTCAGGACTAGACTCTTCTACATATTGCCTAAGACCCGGAGCCATGACACCCTCTCGGAGTGATGGCCATGACCGAAGGTTAGTCCCATACTCCTCGAATAGGATCGACCTAAAGGCTAGGGTGTTGTCTACAGCTATGGTACCCCTAGGGCGGCTACTTTCGTAGTCCAGCACGAGCTGGTCGACGTAATGGAGCAGGGTTTCGTCAAAGTCCGGGTCACTTCGATGGCGTCGGACGAGCTGTCTGGGATTGAACCTAGCTAGCCGGGGGTCTGCAGTGGCCCTATCTAAGTTCCTAAACATATATAGGTTACCTTGGCCGGAGGGACCTGCAGCTGCTCCGGACCGGATCCTCTCCTCGTCCGTTCTTTGGGCGACCTCCAACGCCCGCTTCCTCGTCCTCACGAGGGGCACCTTGTCCTTCTCATCCTCATCCCCCGCGGCCTCCTCCACGGGGGTAGGCCTCATCTCGCGAGCTGGGGGAGGCACCCGGGGCCTCCTCAGGTTCAGAGTCTGGCTTGGGGAGATCAGCTTGCAGGCCAGCATCGTCTCGTCTGTCATGAGCTGACGATAATCCTTCTCACTAGGGGGCAAGCCCGCCAGTGTCTCGTACTGGCTTCCAAGGATCACGGACTTCTCTGTCCTTGCGAAGATGGCTACAGAGTTGTTTTAAGTCAGAAGCTAATAAAAAAAAAGGAGGAGGGGAGCTAATCGACGCTTAACTTCCGAGCTAAGATTGAAAGGCACTTACGATGACAGTTGAAGTAGTGCAACTCGCAGTTTCGGAACCCCGTCGACATAAAGAATTGGTCTTTGAAGTCGTTAGGGTGGCTGGGCAGCTCGATGACCGCAACCGTGTTGGGGAACCGGGTCAAATAATAGAACCCGTCACCTTGCCCCTGCTGCTCCGGGCTATCCTTGAGGCAGAAGAAATACAGAATGTCTGCAGGAGTGGGGACCTCCCACTCCTGTTTCAAGAACAGGTGTCTTAACCCCGCCAACAAACGGTAAGAGTTGGGGGGGAGCTGGAATGGGGCCAACCTCATGTAGTTGAGGAAATCGGCGAAGTATTGGTCCAGTGGGAGGAAAGCCCCCGCCTTGAAATGTTCGTCGCTCCAGGCCGAGAACACCTCATCAAGCAGTGCGCAGCTCCGCTCGCCTTCTATGGGAGGTCGGGCAATCACGGATCCTCTCCCCAGCTCGATGTTATGGGAGAGGAATATTCTATTTACCCTCGCCTGGTCAGTGATCTTCGAGACGATCCTCTCCGCCTCGAAGAACGCGTCGGGGGCCACCTCGAGCTCCCGTTCCACTGCTGGCCCGAAGTTGGGAATCGGGGATTCAGCCATCACCTCCTTTCCCTTGTTTTGTTGGGAGGACGAGCTGCCTACGGACTTCTTGGGAGCGTTCTTCTTGGGTCCCATCTGGTCGCCTAGCGAACAAAAAGAAGAAATTTTAGAAAAAGGCGACCTAAAAATGGAGAAGAATCTGAATGTGTTTCCTTGACACGAGCTGAGGTAAGCCCAGCCCGTGGAGAGTGAGACCATGCGGTTCTATGAACACGCGCCTGTGCTCCCAACAGATCCCCGATTACTCGAAATTCGTGTGTCAGGAGGGTCAGGATAGAAATTTTCCTTGGAAGGAAAGTTTCAGTAGGCAAGAGAGGCAAAACCGCCTGTGAAGCGTGTCCCCTAAGCTACCCGGTTTTGCACCCAAAATACTGGATACGTTAAACCAGCATACCTAAAATCCTACCCAGGAAATTTCCCCAGAAAACGCACCCTATAAATCGTGCTCCTAAATGGTTTTCTACTACAAGTGATACCCTAACCTAAAAGGCTTTCACCCTTCATGCCCACAAAAAACCAACAAAACCTTGCATGCGGCTACAGTAAATATTTACCTAGGCTGCAGTGAAAAACAATTTCAAAGCATGCACAGTCAGGAGACTTACAGAGTAGTCTGGTTGGAGGGGGGATGAAGGGGTCGTCTGGGTTGAGGGCCTTGTCGGAGTAGATGATCCCAACGCCTCAAGGGAGCCCTTGTACCTGAATTTCTGGAACGCCGAAGATGGTAACCGGAAGAGGAAAAGGGGGATTTTTGAGAACAAGAAGAAGAGAAAATTCTGAAAATTTTCAAATAAACGGGTGGCCCATGCGTAAGGTGGCCACCCCTTTTATATACGTGAAAGGTCACGTGAGGAGGGCCGTTGGATTGCCATGATGTGGGATCCAAGGCTCTCCACTCGAAAGACGAAACGACGGCTGAGTATAGGCTAGGCCATTTAATGCGGTTCTCGGAAGACGTACCGTCACCAACCACGATGTTCCACGTATTCGGCACCTGCATAAAAAGTGGAATATGAAGAGTTCGTGGGGAAGCCTAAAAGCCCCTACTGTGGCCCTACACGACGTCGTGTACCACGAGCAGGGGCTTGGGGGGAAAATGTACGCCCTGATTTTCCAACGGGCTATTAGCGAGCTGAGAAACGGCCTAAACTATATCAGCCACGTGGACATCCCCAAGACCGGAGCTGTTGTCGTCAGGTCCTACCTCGTTAGCTCGGGGTATCCAAAGGTTCGCCAAGATTACTTAAGGACTGAGTCTGGACTCTGAAGGCCACAGGTCGAGGGAAGCATCAAGCTCGTGGGGCGAGCTAGAGTTGGAGGCGGTGACCTTTTATAAAGTCAACCACGCAAGGTAAACGTGCATATATCAGACATCACGTGTCTGATATATCCCTGACTTCTCGGACACGCATCGTGAACGTGCGTATTCAGACACCCACGACTGGGTTGGGCCGTGCGGCCCATTATCCCCCTTACCTATTGATTAGACCACACTTCATGTGTCAGGTTTTAGGAATTAATCATGAATGTCACAGAGTTGACATGATAGGTAAGAAGGTCACGGGATGACCTTCTTACCAACTCCCAGGTGCCCTCTCCTATAAATATGGAGACCCTGGGAGTTGCAAAGGGTTGGATTCTATTGTGTAAGGAAATACCCTGTAAAAGAATACTAAGCATATAGCAATAATATTGACTGGTGGAGTAGAAAGATTTTAACCTTTGAACCACCTAAAAAACGTGATTGTGTCACCAGTCCATTTACAAAGATCATTCATCTATTTCGGTTCAACTTAAACACTAATCCCTCCTCTTATTTTCTTAATTACCTATTGGCGAAGAACCGCGTCAACAACATGATATGTTGGTTGTGTGGGAAATGACTTCTCATGTGACACGGCAAGTCGATTGTGTGGGAACAAAATTATCATGTAGCATAACAGAGTAGTTCCCTTCCCACACAACCAACCTACCATCTCATTATAAAAATATATTATTAAAAATTATCTAATTTGTTTTTATATTATTGGAATTTTAAAATATATTAATTTATTTAAACAATACATATATATATAGTTTAGGAAATTTCTTTGGTAGGGCCTTCAAAAAGAGCCCTACCGTAGGGCTCTTTTGTCTTCTCAACTTTTGAACAGTTTTCGGCGCGATTTTTTTTTTATGACCGTGTATATTGTAGTTATTTAGAGCATCCTGCAAATTTTAAGAAAATTCTGAATAATTTACAGTGCCGAAAACTAAGTTCAAACATGCTATTTTCCACGCGTATAAAAAAATTAGTCACGTGTGCAATAATTTGTTTTCGGCACTTTAAATTATTCGGAATTTTCTGAAAATTTGCAGAATGCTCTAAATAACTACAATATACATGTTCATAAAAAAAAAATCACGCCAAAAACTATTCACGGGTTAAGAACACAAAAGAGCCCTACGGTAGGGCTCTTTTTGAAGGCCCTACCATAGAATTATCCGTTTAGTTTATTTGGGTATGAAATAAGTATAAAAAAATTATTCTTCTTAATATTACATATGTTATAATTTTTGAAATATAAATAAATAAATTAATTAATTATTTGTAATTAAAAAATTTTAATTTATATTTTATAAATAAGAAATTTTTTTAATTTAATAATATTTATAATTTAAAATTACAAAAGTCTCTAACATAAAATTTTCGTAAAAAAAGGCGGGGCAAAAGAAAAGAAGATATAAGCAAACCCTAATTCTCTCTCTTATTCCTCTTCTACCTTCTTTCTTCACTTAGTCATGACTGTGGCTGCTCTTCTTGTTGCAACCATTCAATGCTTTTAGGTCAGTCTTTGCCTTTTATTCATTTTCTCTCTTGTTTCTCTTCTTCCCACTCTTCCAAATTGAAATCAAACGAGAAATTTCTAGGGTTTTTAAGTTTATTTATATGTGAAACGCCAAACGAATATGAGAGACAGTGAGATTAGGTGTACTGTTATAACAAGGGCAACATCGCCTGGTTCGCTAACAAAACCAGTTTTTTTCCTGGGTGTCAACCCCTCACTTTGGTGCCATGGTTCTCTTCCTCGATGGAAGATGTTTTGTTTTTTTTTTTTGACAAAAGATCTTTTGTTTTTCATTCCTAAAAAAATGAGTTTTTTTTTTTTTATTAATTGTAGTGATGTTGATGGTCAATTTAGCTACTATGGAGAATCTACGTCATTCAGCAGTGGATAGGAGGCTCATGAGAGCACAACTACATTGTCGTATATGAAGACATAGCAAGCATCTATATCTCTTTGTGGCAAAATTCTGACCCAAAATGAAAATCTTTGCAGAGTAAAGCGCTTCTACCATTCTCAGCGTCATCAATATTCCAACTCAATATATATATATATATATGCATGTAGATGAGTGTGTTATTTATGATTTTATTGAGGGTTTTGTGGATACTGATTTGGGGTTAAATGAAAAACTATGCAAAGTAAATCACTTTCGGCGGTGAATAAGTTCCAGCTCAGAGAACCTCCATCTAGTGCATGTGAGTTTCCACTTTCTTGTATGTATAATAAATTCAAACATTTTGTGTTGTTTTTTTCTGGGGTTGTTCAATTTCTCATTAACGAAGTTTTGAATCGCCCAGTTTAAATTTGAGTATATTTTGTACATAAAGTTTTATTATTATTACATATAAAAACTATATGTTAAACAAGCTCAGTTTGTCTCATTCTTTTAAGATCCAACATATATATATATATATATATATAGTGAGTTTTGGGAAATTATTTCATAAAGGGAATTAGGATAACAATTTATAATAAGAAAACGTGAAGGAGAAAGAGAAATAGTGGAGTCTTTGTTTTTTAATATAAGGATAGTTGAATAATTGATATATGATGATCATTTGTATTGTAACTTTTAGTTGCCATAATTTTGATAGGTGTTGAGTTATACCAGTCGCGTAGGGTATAAAAGAGTTATTATGCTCTGATTCTTACACTAACATCTCATGTTCTGGATATGTATGTAAAGTATTGTGTACGTGTTTGATATGCTTTTATTTGAACCCAAGAAAAGAAGAGAAAAAAATTTCATTTAGATGGTGAGTATAAGCTAGAGCATTTAGATGGCCAAAAATGAACGCGACAACTTTTCCTGTAGTGAGTTGTATAGTTTAAACAAATTTTAAATTTGTCAGATTTGGGATTTTATTACAACATGCACCACATGATAACGTTTTTCCTACACCTAACAAATGCCATTGGAATTCAAATTTTTATATTATGTATTATGACTTCTTTATTTTTCTGAGCCTTAATCTAATTCCCTATGAAAGTTTGCATTCTCAAAGTCTTGCTCATATCTGGTGCAATGTATTTTGTGTTTTCTTTTATACCTATTCTTGTTTCGCTAATCTCTGCTCCAAGTCTTGTATGTATGAGAAAGACACAAGCATTAAAAAATGAGTGCACTGATTGTGTCATATTGGAGGCTTTATTAAAAACAGAGGAGATTAGGGTGACAAAATTTTTGTGTATAGGAGATGAGATGTGAGGTAATAATATACAGCATATACTCATGTATATTGACTCAAAAGTTCAAATATGCATATCTCTCACTAATTGTATTTATTTATGAGCAATGTGTTTTGCTTGAGTTTAGATCTTTATGAAATTTAAGTGATAAAATTACTGCTGTGTGTATTGATCATGAATTCTTCTGGCTTCTTAGGTATGGGAGTTGATAATGGCATAACAAAGAATGATGTTGGCGTTTATGGCATCTATGAGAGTGTCTATGGTGGTCATAAAGTTTGTTGATATGTTTTTTATGGTTGGAGTTTGGGTATTATTATGGTCATCAATCTTTTAATCTAAGTTTTGTATATTTGTATAATGTATTATATATGTAAATTTGTAAAGATTTGATTGTTCTATATTTGTATATATATAGTGTATATTGTATATAATGTAAATTTGTATAGATCCGAGTTTAATGTAAATTTATTGATATATATTGGTGATATTAAGTGTATTTTTTAATCTGTGACTTTAGTACTTTTAATATTAGTTTTATTCTATTTGGTGCTCGATTTTAATAGTGGGAGGGTCCTACAAGTTAATATGAAAAAAAATATTGATTAATATGAAAATAAAATGGAACACCACAAATTGGTTGTACAAAAACTGAGTTGTGATGCAGAACACTATAGGTCAGTTGGACTACCATGTTGTACACTTTAAGTCGGTTGTACAATTGACCTGCCATGCGACTAACGACGGATTTTCCCTTGAGGGATTTGAAGAGGGAACTCTTGGATAAGGGGCATTAAGGTCATTTCCTTGGCCTTGGACTACCTTAGTCTTCTAGGGGCCTTAGGAGGTTTAGGAGTCAGGCAGAAAAGGGAAGAAGCACCTAGACTATTCACTCTCGCTCTCTCACGTTTCTCTCCCTCTCTTGAGTCTTAGTTGGGGTTTGAGGCATTTTGTAGGAGTTTGGCTTAGGAAATTGAAGGTTGGAGCTGGGATTGATTGAGGTTCAGTTTATGGGTCATGATTCTCAATGAGGTAAGCTTCAATTCTGCTGTTGATTAGGTTTTGATTTGTTTATTTTGGTGCTCTTGAGTTTCGAACTCAAGAGGTGAATTTTGAGCTGTAATGGAGTTTTAGTTTAGTTATTGCTGTATTTGTGTTGTCATAAGAATATTACTGAGGTTTTGGGACTCAATTGTGGCTTGGGTTCTTGTTTAGGATGGATTTTGATAAGTTTGGCTTAGGAAAAACGTAGGGAAAATGCTGGAAAATTTGGGTTTGCAAGGTCGCACCGTGGTGCTGTTCTTGGAGGGCTGCGATCCGCATGAACTCAGAGGCCCAGAGGGGTTTGTTCAACCGCCTTAGCGCTGCGGTGTTAGGTAGTTTGCGCTACGACGCGTGTTCAGGGAAATGCCTTAGGATGCTCTCTGACTTGTAGAGGGTCGCGACACCTCTGAGAAGCGTCGCAGCTCAAATATAGAACATTGGCGAATTAAGGTTTTTAAGCTCGGGAACTCAAATCTAAAGGCTCGGGAAGGATTCTACTACCCAGTTTAGTAGAATTCGAGATCCTGGAGGCTGGAAATATACCTTGAAACTCTTTAATAGTATAAGTGATTGATGATTATCCATTATTGCGTTGTGACTAGGTTAAAACACTAAGGCTCGGGAATAGGGATCGTGCTTGGGACTGCCATACGCTTGCTGCTTGGGACTCGAGGTAAGAAAACTGCACCCGGGTTGTGATCGGGGCTCAAACCCCTATTAATAAATATGAGTATGACTATATGTGAGAATATGGATATAACTATATTTGAGAATATCCTGTAGGGCATGCTTGTATATGTTGCATCTGATTGCGTGTTGTGCAATATATATATATATATATATGATTATGTGATTATATCTATTCTGAAGGCCAGCCTAAGAGCGCTGGGGCTGACAACAAGCGTGTGGAACGCAGCTCGACCTAAGCGTGCCGGGGTTGGCTATAAGACTAGAGGACTCAGCCTAAGGGTGCAGGGGCTGAACGTTATACAAATAAACAGAAGTGCTGATTGCACTTAACTAACTGTATTGATTGTTGAGATTGGATTATGTGTTTGATTGGGCATGTTATTACTGCTAGGCTTATTGTTTATATCCTGTTGCTGATTGAATTTATCGATCTAAGTTTACTGTTTATATACTGTTGCTCATTTGTACCTGTTGATTTAAGTTTTCTTGTTGAGCCTTGGCTCACAGGTGCTATGTGGTGTAGGTAAGGGCAAGGTAAGCTGGACCAGCCATGAGTTGGAGAGCTTCATGGGCGGTGTGTACATATGCAACCTACTCGACTGCCACGGCCGGGATAGCTTGGGAGGAACTAGGGTTGAACCCCGTTTTGCCACTTAGGACGACTAATTTGTATTTTACTAGTCTGCAACCATTTTTTGGGATCCCGTGTATAAACTGAATATTTTTAATAAAAAATAATTACTTCATTGACCAAAATCTTTAATACCTAACCTTGATTTAGTCTTTAATTACACATTTAAGTTCAAATGACTCGCTTAGCGAGCTAAGCACTATTTTAAACACAGTGTAATGGTCTTGGCCAACCAGGACGTTACAGGAGGTCACAGACTTGAACTGGATAGAGGGTCACGGACTTGAATTGGACCTAATAGTAGTTGTCACAGACTTGAACCAGACCAGGAGTTACAGATGATAATTGTCATGGACTTGAATCGAGCTATAAGAATGTCAAAGGCAGAAACTGTCTGCACTTTGCTAACATAGGCGGAGTACTTACTGCACCATCCTAGAAAGGATCTAAGCACCCCTTAGTCATTGTCTCTAATTGAGCCCCTTTCCATAACTAATGTAATATCCTATTTCTAGCAATCGATACTCTAGTATTTTTCATGTTGTGGCTAGAGAAGTCAAAGGTTGCTTACTTTGATTCCTTCACTCCGAGCGTAAATCCTTAGACCATAGCTACACACTCCATTTAGTCAATAGTGTAATTCCTACAGTATACTCGATTAATTATGGCAATTAAGTTATTAAGAAACTATCAGACATTTTAGTTATTACATTTTACTAAGTAAGGGTATTATCATCCTTTCTTAGTTTAGCCCACTAAACGACTAATTCAAACTCTTAAACCTCGTTATCTAAGTATTAACCAATAAGCATACTCTACGATGCTGTCACAACTATCGATCCTAGGCAGGTAGGTAAATTTTCAAAAAACATGCTAAATTACGGGATCACCCTTAGTGAAATAATTTGTTAAGAAATGATTATTTTAAGGAAATAAATTATAATTAGAGAATAGTGGACTTTACTTTATTAAAAATAAAACTAAGATTAAAAGTTAATTTAATTAAAGGCCCTTGGAAAAGATTTTATGTTTCAAAAAGGTCCTTTATGTAGTTTCTTTAAAATTAGGGCTTTGGACCCCATTTTTTTTCAATTTTAACAGTAAAATCCATTAATTTTGTAAAAATATTATTTCTTCATTCAATTTAACCTTAATAATTAATTAATATAAATTATAAATCTATTAATTAATAAAAGTAGGATTTTGGTGAAAAATCTAACTTTTACTTAGAATTTTTTTTATAAAATTGACTAAGTGTTGGAAATAGCTCGCTTTGTGTAAAATGACTAACTTTGAGACCTCGCCATTTTAAAATCGTTGAATATATTCTTACAGATTTTTATGGGATTGAACGTTGTTATATAGACAAGGTTCACGCAAAAAAAAAAAAAAAAGTCTAAACACCATTTTTCAACACGATATAAGTGTTCAAAACCTGTAGATCAGAACTGTCCAAAATTGAAAATTTTTAGTTTCAATAACCTAACTTGTAAAATTTATAAAATTGACTAAGTGTTGGAAATAGCTCGCTTTGTGTAAAATGACTAACTTTGAGACCTCGCCATTTTAAAATCGTTGAATATATTCTTACAGATTTTTATGGGATTGAACGTTGTTATATAGACAAGGTTCACGCAAAAAAAAAAAAAAAAAGTCTAAACACCATTTTTCAACACAATATAAGTGTTCAAAACCTGTAGATCAGAACTGTCCAAAACTGAAAATTTTTAGTTTCAATAACCTAACTTGTAAAATTTATAACTCATAAACTAAGAGGAATTTTCACAAATTGTTTTAAAGGCTTTATCTTCAATATGTCTAAAGTAACACTACCCAAATATAGCTCCTAAAATCATTTATAGCCTGCTCAAATATTTTTTCCAAAAAATGAATACCAACTGCCAGAATATATTTTTTAGATTGAATACTAATTTTGCAAAGGTTTTAACTCCTAATTCAAAAATCATTTTTGAGTGATTCTTGAGTCTAAACTTATGTAATCTTCCTATTTTACAAATTAGTTCAAGAGTTGGGGTCTATCTCCTATGGCTTTGGATTCACCTTCCTTCCTAGATTTCCTTTAACACACTCCCCCACACACTCGTGATTATATTATACTAAGATTTATAGAAAGAAAATGAAAGGAAGAGGTAGATTTCTTTCTATTTTTTTTCGTATTCAAGGGATTACCTTTTGAGATTTCAAAATCTTTTGCCTACACCACCTTTCTTTCCTTCATGGATTATGGGTGCCCTCCTAAGCTTGGAGCTTGCACTACAATGGAAGAAATGAGATCCAAACTCAGAGAAAAATGGTGGAAGACTTTGGCATAAAGAAAGGACAAGAAAAAAGGGTGAAAGATGTTACCTTGAACTTGTTTTCTTAAGTTTGTTCACAAGCTTCAATGGAGTTTCTCTTTGAGAGAGAAAGAGAGAGAGAAAACTGAAAGTGAGTGGGAGAGAGAGGCTTTGAAATTTTAGAGTTGGAAATGAAAAGAATTGAGAGGAAGATGTTGAGTGTCTCGGTTTTTGGGAGGGAAGGAAGAGAAAGGAAAATACTTTGGTTACTTGATTGGTTTTGACTATCTAAGTGTACAATGCTACTAATTGCATGTATATAATGACACCCCATGCATTTCAACTCCCCTCATTGGCCAACCCCTCCTTTTACACTGCACGGTAATCTCCATGATCACCATATCTCTCTGATTCATTGCCACGCATGGAATGAGTTACTACTATGTTGATTATTGTGTTGAATATTCTCTGACGAATTTCAAGCCTAATATGCTCTCAATGAAAACACCATTCTGTTGATGCGGTTTTTCACCAACAAGGGATTAAGAAATCTGATTAGAGAGATTAAGCTTGAAAATAAACCGTAAATATAAACACAAATTTTTTACGTGATTCAGTGGTTAAAATCCACATAGTCCACGAATCATTCTTATTCTTCTTCTGAGCTCTTGATGAAATTGTTTATGACAATTTCAGCTGAGTTTTAGCATGCAAGATGTCGGTCCATTTTTACTGCCAATTCCCCTTATATTTATAGGGAATTATGATGGACAATATTTGGTAACCATACTATAAATGGTAACATACAAGATTGGGTAACTTCCCAAACAAATGGATAGTGAATACCCCAATTAAACCTATTGCCATTTACATCAATAAATATATATAACGATTGTGTGCATTTATTGCGCATATTGGGGATTCCAGTCTGTAAGGATTCTTCCATGTGTATCTTTGAACCACCTGGAGCTAGATGCCACTCTCGAACTGGATATAACTGGAGCAGGACAAATTGACTTAGATAATACTTGGGCATAATGAAGGCGATCTGGACACATGACATTGGATACTGATCTCTATCATTTGCGCTTCAAACGATCTAAAGGATCCTGGGCTGTCTCGGACACAGTGACACAACCTCGAGCTATTTGGTCAGGAGCTAACTAAACATCTCCAAAGTCTTGCATCATTTACTTAATACGTGTTAGCTGTACCCTAAGAAAGATAGATGAGCTTGTATTTTTAGGGTACAACACATATATACTGAGTTGGGAAATAATATACCAACACTTAAAAAATAAAAAATAAATTATTACTAAAAAAAATGTATATAACATGCTAACAAAATTATATACCACCATTAAAATGTATATACCATGCTAAAATAATATACCACAATTATATATAACAAGATAGAACCTAACTATCATCTACAAAAAATAATATACCATACCATAAAATACATATACTGAGTTGAAAAACTATATACCAACAACACTTACAAAATTATTATTAAAAAAATGTATATATTATGCTAACAAAATTATATACCACCATTAAAATATATATACCATGATACAATTATGTATAACAATTTAGAAACTAAATATCATCTACAAAAAAAAAAAATATACCACACTACAAAAACATATACACTAGTTGCAAAATAAAATACCAACAACCCATAGAAAAAATATCAACATAACTTTAAAATAAAAACCAATTAAACAAAACTAATATGCATATACCACGAGATTAAAGTCATATGCTTCTAATAAAAAAAATGTTAAAAAATGGTAAATTGGGCACCACTTGAGTCGCCACGTAAGTATTGTTTAATTTATTAGTTATTAAAAATTTGAAAAAAATATATTTTTCTTTAACTTAAAAATAAGTGACATTATTAATTATTATCCTAAAAAAATGTCATTTATTATAATTGCCCAACAAAATAACATAAAAGTATTTTTTTTAAATATCTTTTTATTCAATATTTATGCTTTAACTAAAATATCTAAACTTTAATATTTTAAATTTATAATTATTTTTATAAAAGTTTAGACTCAGTAACTACATCAACATTCTATTGCTAACAAAAAAAAAAAAAAAAGAAAAAAAAATCTTAATTCTAATAATTTAAAAAAAAAAAAATAAATTGAGTGTTTATGTTCAACTAAAATTTTACTCACTAATAACTGAGATTGCATTAACCAACTATATTTTTTATTAATTATTTATTATATTAAGAACAACTCTAATTTTTATTTAAAAAACTTTAATTCTCATTTTTTTAATAAATGAGGTATATACAATTTTATTTTATTTTTTGTAAAAATAATTCACAATTCAAGATCTAAGGGCATCTCCAATAATTGACACCAAACACACTTATATTTTAAAATGAAGTAAACCCAACATCAACTTGAACTTCGTAATAAAGTTTTTTTACTTAGCATCACCAATATTGTTGTTGATACTGTGCATTTTAAGCAAAACGTGAAAATTCCATATGTCCTTATTAACTTTTCTTAATTACATGTATATCATTTTAAGTTTTTATTATTTATTTTTGTTATTATTATTTATTTCATTTTTTAAAAAATTTAAAATATTATAATAACTTTTTAAAAACAAATAAAAATATACAACATAAAAACTAATAACAAAAATAAAATACCAATAATATTAAAAAAATTCAAAATATGAAATTAAATTAACACTATTTAAAAAAAAAAACTACTACTACTAACATAAATTAGAACAATTATTTGATAATTTGGGAGATCATAAATAGATCCTCCAATATCGTCAAAATATTAGTCAATTGGAAGTCTTTTGAGATATGTTGGCGTCGTTTTTCGTCAACTTAGATATGAAGAACACTAAACAAAAATATAGAAAAAGTAGAAGAATTCAAAGGCTTTTTACGTGGTTCAACAGTTAAAATCTGCCTAGTCCACGAGTCACTATTATTATTCTCACTACTCTCTCAAAGATTTTCAAAAAGCAATTTGGTAGAGTATTCTCTTGTACAATTTTGTGCGTGTCTACAAATGAATTATTCCAGGCTATTTATAGACCTGGTCACAAGAATATCTTTCTCTGATTTAAGAAAGTTACAATCAATCAAATAAATATTATAAATGCGTTAATTACATAATATCCCATCACAATAGAGATTTAATATATGATAACAATGAATCATTAAGAAATAGGGATTTCCTAACAGTTTTTTCGTGTGAAAAACGCATCACTGAGCTCATTTGTTGTGCTGACGCCCTTTCGAGAATGGCTAGGCTTCGAGCTCATCGTTTCGGCTATAACCTCCTCCTCATCCAGTGATTTTTTCGAACTCATTCCTCAGAGAAGATTGGTGTGTTCGAGCCTGCAACTCATGCTCGAACTCTGATCACAGAGCTGGAATCATATGTCAATTTATACAAGTGTACAACCAATACTTGTTATTTTCGACCTTACTCTTTTCGAGCCTATTTATTTATTCTTGAAATTTTGGTGTAACATTTTCCCCCCTCAAAAGTGTTGGTTCAAATCCTCTGAGAAGGACACTTTTGAGCTTCACTTTTGAAAAATGTGCCCACCTACTACATTGGAGTGTGGACATGCGTCATTAGGGGATTGCATACCGAAAGTACTCGATTACTCTTTTTTCTACGCACGTCCTTTCCCATTCTCTTTTTGCTGCCAACATTTGGAAATCAAATGTGAACCCTTAGATCACTTTCCATCCCAGATCAAGGGATCATATCCATTTGCCTTTTACAATTCCTCACTCTCCTATATATATCCTTTCTTCTTGTCCATTTTATTCATCTTTGCATTTTAACTTTCAGAAAAGAAAACACGAACAAGAGCTTTTCTCTTTGCATGTTCTCCAAACCGAAGAAGCAAAGCACTCTTTCCACCTTCAGCTCCGTGGGATCGTTCCTACTACCTCTTCTACAGTCGACGATTTTTTCATACCCACAATCCACATTGTGCAAGTTCTCTGACCTTCATATATGTATATTTATTTTTTATATACGTTTCCTCTCTGTATGTAAGAAAACCTTTCTGGTTATTACCTCACTCTTGAAGCCTTCTTTGCTAGAGGTAGTTTTTTGATTTGTGTAGGCTTGTATAGATTAGAAACATGCATTAGGCAAAAATATTTTGATAAAAAAAGAAGATAAAAATGGAACCTTTTTAGGTTATGGGGTATTAGGTTATAGATTTTGTGTAGCTTAAAAAATAGGGTTCTAAATTATGGTTTTAACGCACGTATTCCGACAATATCTCCTTTTTGGGTAACCACCCACTTTTTCCTAGAAATTTTGAATACTCTTAAACTGACAATAACTACCCTACACTCGCGTGGGTACACCCTCGATGCCCCAAAATTTATAATGGTTTGGTGTTGGCATTTGAGTTAATCGCCATTTCGAGCCTTTAGGCTCGATTAAGGTGATCTCGTTATCTCGAGCTTGCAAACTCGAGTTATCAAGATCTTAATCTTTTCCTCTTCTTTTTTATAATGGACCCTCACCTTTTTCTTTCTTGTTAGATGTCGCAGTCTTCAGAGAATCGGTGGGGGCCCACTGCCATCCCTTACCACCCATCATCTCATCGACCTGAATCGACATTCACGTGAAATCAATGACTAATCCGCGGGCATAAGGAACATCTCGAATGAGAGGATATACGAGCCCATTTTCAACGTCAAATTGACGAAGTCGAAGAGAGGAAGAGAAAAAAGCTTCGAGTTGCGGTATATCCCGATCTGGACCCTGAGATCCAGCCAATTCCACTAGACCCTAAGCTTAAAGTCACCATAGCCTACTCTCCCGACACTCTTTCATTCAGCCTAATGGAGAATTCATCAAATCAACCGTCCATAGCTCCCAAATCTCTTTCCATCCCGGCCTCGGAAAAATCATTCTTCGAGGCCGAGCATTACCAAAGTTCGGTCATTTCGACTTGACAGATTTCAGAGTTACTATCATGCCATGGGATAAAGCTATCTGGCAAGCTGGTGTGCTGGCCCACCAGCTTCGACGAAAGGAGCTGCTTCGCCCCTGGCGAAGACGATCCTGAGAGGAAGGTTAAGCTCGCAACCTGGAGTCGCGAGCACATGCGAGTTGGGGCCTTATTGCCTCTAAAGGACTATTTCTGAAACATCCTGGATTATGCCGGTTTCACCCCATTCTAGCTCCAAACCAACTCGTATAGAGTCTTGACCACTTTGAGGTTGCTGTACCATGAGATGAAGTGGGAGGGGCCCTCACGCATGGAATCCTCTATCTCTTCTGCCTCAAATGTAACCCTTCCCGAGCTCATAGAGAAGATGGCTTCTACTACCTCTCGAGCTATCCGAAGGAGAAGCGGCTATTCGAGGATATCCCCAACCATCCTCTTAACTTCAAGTCCATCTTCTTCTGGACGGACGGTCTCGCTCCCTCTCGTTTTTACTCATTTCAACGGATTTGTAAGTACCCTGTCATGGTTCTTTGATTTCTTCTTTTATTTCGAGTTTGAAATACTCGTCTAGTATTTTCTTGTAGCCAATTATCATCACCCAAAGCCTACCGAGGTCATGAAGGACCATAGGGAAGCAGTTCTCAAGCTCCCTTACGGTCTTTGATCCCTCAATTACCTTCACGAGAACAAACTTTGACTCTGTGGCCTCCTTGGTGAAGGTGAGTCTACAAACACCTCGGGAATCCACAAGTATGCGACGTGGGAGGAAGTCCCTGTGCCAACAACCAAGCTCCCTTCCAGGGGAAAACATGAGGGCTCGAGCTCACGCGACACTAGACCTTAGCCTGTCCAGCCTTCACTCGGGTAACGAAGCACAAGATGATGCCTCAATGAGCTCGACTAAAGGAGGTAAAGTCGTGCTTGACCTGTCCAAATGGTCTCCCACCTTACTTGAACAAGAACCCACTACCATAGTTTTGTTTAACAATTCCCAGAACAATTTTATGGTTGTTCAGGGGTAGACCTTAAGGTTCATAAATTCGATAGTTGGTTGGGGAAATACCAAACAATGTATAGTTTAAACGAGGTTTGGGATGGGATAGCCGTACAATACGAGACCAATGACTATAGGGACCTTTCGAGGATGTCCCCTACTTTTAGGGAGGGGACACCATTAGCCTCATCAGAAGATAGAGGAATTATCTGGTCCTTGAGCTCGAGCTCAAATGAGCCCTCCAGTTAGGTTCCTAATACTTAGTCATCTTTAATATTAAAACATGTATACTTTTTTTTTTTCACCTTAACTGATCTTCTTTTTTCTTTTCAGGCGAGATGGATTCCGACTTGGACAACATCCTGGGGATGCCTCCAAAGGCTTGAGGTAATAAGCGGGGAGGCACCACCTCGAAGAAGGGTGGTCCTCCATCAAAGGCTACGAAGGTTGCTGAGGACCCTCTCCTGGCGACCTCAAAAACTATCTCCAATGAGCCTAAGGTCCAGACTCCTGATGCTACGAATATGGTTGAGGACCTTACTCCCGTGACTTGGAAGGTGATCAAAAATGAGCCCCCAACCACTGTGCCTTCTCCTCAGGGAAAGAAGACTCCTCCTCCTCCTCCCCGCCTAGTCCTCACTGGGGACAAAGGCAAAAAGGTTGGTGGGCGCCCCGACGACCGTGGTTCAAAAATTTGTGGCCGCACCACATATGCCCGAGTACCCCCCTGGTAAACATGGCTGGGACCCTAGGGGTCGACCTATGCTCGGACCTGCTATCCTAGGCAGGCCCATTGTGTAGCAACCTCGATGCCAATGTTTTGCGATTTTTGAGGGGAGATAACACCACACTCATTTCTGATCAGACTATGGAACTCGAGGTTTCGGTAAGTCTGCATCGTTTGACTTTTACTTTCATGGTTACTTGTTATATATTTTTTCTAACTATTATAATCTTGTGTTTCAGACCCTTCTTGGTGTCATACGCCAGAGCTACCTTTTCTCCTCGAAAATAGCTACTGCCGAGGCCTTGGTCCACGACGCCCATAGAGCTCCAAGCCATGCCGGGGACGACTTGAAGGGGGCCAAGGGAGCCCAGGACAAAGCCGAGAGTCTGTTCAAGGAAGACACGAAGGCCCAAGCCTGTGCTGAGACATCGCTCCAAGAGGTCAGGGAGGCCCAAGCCAAGGTCAAGGATGCCCTCAATATTTCCCAGGATAAACTTTCTTCTTCCGAGGCTGACGTCAACAACTTGAAGGCCGAGCTCGATACCAAGACGACTGATTTTGGCGCCGCTAAGGCCGAGATCAATTGCCTGAAGGCGGAGACGAGCGCAGCCAAGGTCGAGATCGATCACCCGAAGGAGGAAAAGAGTGCCGCCTTTGAGATCCTCGAGGATGAGAATAAATGCATCCTCGATGAATTCAAGGCCAAGAAGAATTGGGCTATCGATCGGGCTATGTACATGATGTGGTCTCTGAACCCCGAGATGGACACCTCGTTCCTCCTTGATAAGGAAGAGGAGTTTGTCTATAAGTGGAAGGCTTGGTTGGCCAAGGATGAGGTTACTGTCACTACCTTGGATGGTGGTGGTGCAGAGGAAAAAGGCGAAGAAGCTGAGTCTGCTCCTGCTGGCCAAAAATGAATCATGTTTTTTAAAAAGGGCCGCGTCCCTTTTTTTTTTTTTTTTTGTAATTAAAGATTTTTTTATGCCCTTTGGGCAAAGACAATTAAAACTCAAGGTTTGAGTTTTTTATATTTTGATGGTAGTTTATATTTTATGCTTAAATTTCTTTATCGAAATCTTTGTGCACATTGTCTACCTTTAACGTTTTTTTTCTCTATTGCACGCTTCACATTTCTAGTCTTAAAATATTTCGAGCATGCCCATAAAGTATTTACTTCCATATTTGTTTATCCCCACAAATACTTGTTGTGCTTGAGCTTGAATTTCCATGCATTCATACATAGTTCATTCGATTGCACATTTTTCGACTTTGTTATTTTCAAGATTGAATGTTACTTTTACCACGTATCTTTGTTTAAAATACTTTTTTGGTGGGTAACTTTATTATCCTAGTTGTTTTTTTTTCTTAATTGTAGTAACTTTTCCTCATCATCGAGTATGGTCTTGAAGTCGCGAGGTTTAAACTTATTTGCAAAAATTTATAGTTTTGTCTTGACTTATAAATTTTTTGTTGGTTTATCTAGAATTCCAACTTTTAGTTATGTTGATTAGAATTTACTGGTTCATTCCAGACTCATTTAGTTTGTGTTTGGTTAATTATCCATACACTTTGACTAATTTTAGATCATTTTTATTGATGTTATACTTTAGAGCCATGGTATTTGTAACGACCCAAAATTACTAATAAGGCTTAAGGGCCTTGATTAGTGTGCTGGGAGGGCATAACTGGATTATGTGTGATTTAAATGATTAAATGCATGATTATGTGATAAGCATGCTTATATGACTATTTGGATATATGAGATGCATGATTATGAGTATTAGTATGCATGTAGGCCCTGATTAGGTTATAAAGGGTATATTCGTAATTTTGGCCTGTTGAGGGCATAAAAGTAAATATTTGTGATAAATTGTTGAGACCACATTATTATGTGGATATATTTTTAGCTTGTGGCTCGAGGCGATCCTAGTGAGCGGTTTAGCAGAAAAGTGACGGCGGGGATTTATACCTGGCTCGGGGGAGCCCGAGGGTATTTTTGGGAATCTGGGAAATATATTGGAGGCTATTTGATATTGAGGAATATAATTGGTGATTAGTTAAGTGTCGGGACGTAAGCGGTAATTATTAGGGACACTCGAGGAATTAGTGGGAATTGGGAGCAATGACCAAAATGCCCTTAGAATGACTTAAAGGTTTAGTTTTAAGTGGGAGGGAAATATGGTAATTTGAATTTAAAGGGATAAGTGATATTTTGCCTTTATGACTTAGTGGGAAGTGTAGAAATTGATAGAAGCTGGAAGAAAAAGGGAAAGAGAAGGAAAGAAATAAGGAAAGAAAAACAAAACTCCTAAGCTAACCCTTTTCTCTCATTCGGTTGGCCATTCTTCTTCATTTCTTGGGGATTTTCTGAAGCTGTAACTCAGTGGGAACTTAAACTAGAGTTGGGACCTTGGTTCTTGAGGTGATCAAGTGGGTTAGTTGCAATTAATTCCCAAATAAAGGTAAGGTTTAAAGTTTGGTCTGAGTTTTTTCTGGTTTTGATGAGTTGTGTTTGAATTGAGTTTTGAATGGGAATTCTAGGGAATTAAGCTTGAGGAATTGAGGAGCTAAAGGCTGGAAGGATACTAAGGGAAACCTAGGGTCAAATTCCCCATCAAAGGTAAGAAATTATGAGCTTGAATATCTGCTGGGTTAGTTCTGGTTTCAGCTGATTAGTTTTTGAGTTCTTGAGTTCAATTCTTGATTTCCTTTTTTGATGGTGCATGTGGCTAAATTTTAGGTTGTTGGGTTGTGTGGGGGTGAGAGGTAGTAATTGGTATGCTTGCTTTGAAGTATGGTTGAGGTTTGGAGGGGTTCTATAGAGGTTTGGCTCGGGGAAAATCGAAGGAAGAAAAATAGGGCGCTGAAGGTTCTGTAACTAGCGCTGTAGTGCTAGCCTTTGGGCGCTACAACGCTAGGCTTGGGTTTTTCTGGGGCCTTTTGCTCTGCTTGTAGCGCTGTAGTGCCCACTCTATGGCGCTGTAGCGCTACCCTGCCTTTAGAAGTGGATTTTTGGGTTATTTCTAAGGGTTTTTGCCCGGGGGCTCGGGGTTTGATTTCACCACCCCGTTTGGTGGAATTAGGGCTTCCCGAGGACTCGGATTGGTCCCGAGGTTAGGTTATGGAATTGAAGTGTAGTGATGGATCTAATTCATGGCTGTGACTAGGTGTACGCTAAGGCTCGGACGGGATCGTGCTTGAGGGACGGTTTCACTAATCAAGCTATCAGAATCTAAAGGTAAGAAACTGCACCCAGTTACGAGATTATGTTGGGACTAAGAGTTCCCTTTACTTATATAAGATGTCATAGATGGTATGCTGCCATGGGGACATATGATAAACGACCTAAGAGTGCTAGAATCAATATTTGCGCACAGGGCGTGGCTCGGCCACTGGTAGTTGAGGACAACTTAATATTCACTGAGCTCGGTTTAAGCGGGCCGGAGTCAGTGGGATAAATAGGGGATGAAACCTAAGGGTGTCGACCCTGGTTAATATATGAATTGATTATTAATATTAATTTGATGAAATTGGTATGCTGAATGTCTGATTATGTGAATATTATGGATTGTTGAATATATGACTATGCTTTACGAGTTATCTGATTGATTGATTGATTAATGATTATGACCTGTTATCTGGTTTCTTGCTGGGCCTCAGCTCATGGGTGCTTCGTGGTGCCGGTAAAGGCAAGAGCAAGGTGGACCAGTCTTGAGTTGGAGAGCTTCGGGGGCTTAATGTACATAGTCAGCTGATCGGCCGCCACGACCGAGGAGTGATACAGGACGGGAGAAGCCTAAATGTCAGTTTTGCCCTTAGAGTAGCCAATACATGTTTATAACCTAGAATTTTTGTAAACTATCTTTTAAACTCTCTTTCTTTTGGGATCCCACGTACAAAATGTTTAATTATATGAAATGTAACTTTTGTAACCAAAATCTTTTAACCCTAGTTCCATTATAGTTTTCAGTAACACGCTTCTAATTCAATGACTTGATTAGCAAGTCTTGCACCTTTATAAACATACAGTGTAACGGTCTTGGCTATCCAGGGCGTTACAACTTGGTATCAGAGCATCCTATGTTTAAGGGTTCCTGAAGACTGGCTGGACATGTATATTCATCGCTAAAGACAAGCTCGACTCAGGGTTTGGTAATTGTGCATACATGTTTATATGCTTAAATGATTAGAATGGAATATGAATGCTGATATCTGTTTGATTAATAGGGAGCGTTAGATACTGATAGGGCCTGGCCCTTGACTGTTGTGTGATGATATTGAGGCATGCTTATTAGCATTGCTATTGTATGTGAATGAATATTTGAGTAAATTGTTATATCTTGATTGCTTGTGAATGATTGTGTTCCATTGGTGGATTTTGGAAAGGCTATTACCCTGTCATCATAGTTTGACTGCCGAGTCGTTGGTTGTAGATTAACTTGGATAACTATGCATCCAAGGAAATCTACGCGACTAGCCGACACTAGGTCTGAGACTAGAGATGATGACCAGGGCCAGACCCCTCCGCCAGTCCCTGAGAACTGGCAGCAACTTATGGCAGACATGCAAGCACGACTACAGAGCTAGGATGAGTAGATCTGACTTCTGTGACAGCTGGCTCCATCAGGGAGTGCTGCCCCTGTTGTGCCACCTATTGTGGTACCAGTTGTACAGCCAGCAGAGGCTGGGAACAGATGGGAGCCGTTGTATGAGCGGTTCAGGAAACAACATCCTCCAGCTTTTGAGGGAGGACCAGATCCACTAAAGGTTGAATATTGGATGAGTATGGTCACTACTATTTTGGATTTTATGAGGATAGAGGTTCACGACAGAGTGGCCTGTGCCACATATATGCTGAGGGAGGATGTCCGCATATGGTGGGAAGTGGTATCACAGACCAGGGATGATACTGCGTTGACTTGGGAAGGATTCAAGGATTTATTCAGCTAGAAGTATTATAATGTTGCCATCAGGGCAGTAAAGGTTAATGAATTTGTGGGGTTGGTTCAGGGCAGTATGACAGTTAGAGAATATTCCCTGAAGTTTGACAGACTTGCAAAGTTCACACCGGATCTTGTGCCTACTGATGCAGCTAGGCAGGACAGATTTATCAGAGGGCTTAATGCTATGATAGCCCGAGATGTGAGGATTACACAGTTCCTGGGGGAACAACTTATGCCCAGGTTATGGAGAAGGCTCTTACCGCTGAGGAAGCGGAGAATAAGATCTGGAAGGAGAGTGCGGTAAGGCGGGAGGGCCGCAGGGCGGTGCTTCCCTATTATGAGTCTGGTAGGGGTGGAGGCCCCAGTGATTTGAAGAGGAAGACCTCTGATACCTCGACTGCTCCTGGTCCTGATAGGAGAGGTCGGGGTACTCAGGGTGGCCGTCAGGGAGGCGGTGATTCATGGAGGAGCTATCCTGAGTGCACGAGGTGCAGAAGACGTCATCCGGGAAAATGTCGGGCTAAAGCATGTTATGTGTGCGGGGTGGTAGGACACCTCAAGAAAGACTGCCCGACAGTGAAGAAAGGAGATGCAGGGAAGGTGGACAGCTTGACTCCAGCTCGAGTGTTCACCCTGATGCAGGCAGAGGCCAAGGCTAGTCCCTCGGTAGTGACAGGTCAGCTTTCTAATGCTGGCTCTCCTTTTACTATATTGATTGACTCTGGTGCTACGCATTCATTTGTTTCTAGTAAGGTGATTGATAGACTATGTAGACCTAATGAGTATTATACTGCGGGGTTCAAGACTATATTGCCTACAGGAGAACTGGTAGTTTCTAGGAGGTGGATTAGAGCACTGCCAGTGATGGTTGATGGTAGGGAATTGTCAGTAGACTTGATTGAGTTGGGTATGGAGGACTTTGACATGATTTTGGGAATGGATTGGCTGGTTAGATACGAAGCTACCATTGACTGTAGGAAGAAGATGGTGACCTTTGAGCTGGAGGGCGAGGATCCCTTTGTCTTTGTGGGAGCGGTATATGGACCCCGCGTACCCATGATATCAGCACTGAGAGCCAGAGATTTATTAAAAGGTGGATGTGTAGGCTTTATAGCTAGTGTGGTGGATACCACTAGGGTTTTTCCAGCAGGGTCGGAGGAGACTAGATTGGTTTATGAGTTCTTAGATGTGTTCCCTAAGGATTTACCAGGGTTGCCGCCACACAGGGAGATTCAGTTTGTTATTGAGTTAGCGCCAGGGACAGAGCCAGTGTCAAGGGCACCTTACAGAATGGCACCGGCAGAACTGAAGGAGTTGAGGATACAGTTACAGGAGCTTCTGGATTTGGGGTTCATTAGGCCTAGCTACTCGCCATGGGGTTCTCCAGTTTTGTTTGTGAAGAAGAAGGACGAAACTCTGAGAATGTGTATAGACTACAGGGAATTGAACAAGTTGATTATCAAGAATAAGTATCCTCTACCAAGGATTGATGACTTGTTCGATTAGCTGCAGGGTAAGACGATGTTCTCGAAGATTGATCTTCAATCTGGTTATCATCAGCTGAGGATCAAGGATGAGGACATACCAAAGACGGCCTTCCGGACAAGATATGGGCACTATGAGTTTCTGGTCATTTCGTTTGGTTTGACCAATGCCCCAGCAGCCTTCATGGACTTGATGAATAGGGTGTTCAAGGACTTCTTGGATCAGTTCGCCATTGTCTTCATTGGTGACATCTTAATGTACTCCAGATCAGAGGCATAGCACACGTTTCATCTTTGACAGGTTCTATAGAGATTGAGATAGCACCAGTTGTACGCCAAGTTTAAGAAATGTGAGTTTTGGCTACCAGAAGTGACATTCCTTGGACATATTGTTGGTGAAGATAGGATTAAGGTGGATCCGTTTAAGGTGGAGGCAGTTAGGGATTGGCTGAGGCCAAGGAACGCCTCGGAGGTTCGAAGTTTTCTCGGTTTGGCGAGTTACTACAGGAGGTTTGTGGAAGATTTCTCAAAGATAGCGGCACCAATGAAAAAATTGACACGGAAGAATTTGAAATTCGTCTGGTCAGACAAGTGTGAGAACAACTTTCAAGAATTGAAGAGGTGACTTATTACTACACCTGTGTTGAGTCTTCCTTCGGAGGGAGGAAAGTTTGTGGTTTATTGTGATGCGTCAAGGTTAGGTTTGGGCTGTGTGTTGATGCAGAATGAGAAGGTTATAGCTTATGCATCACGACAGCTGAATGAGTATGAACAACGGTATCCTACCCATGATTTGGAGCTAGAAGCGGTGGTATTTGCACTGAAGGTTTGGTAGAACTATCTGTATGGGGAGAAGTGAGAGATATACACTGATCACAAGAGTTTGAAGTACTTCTTCACACAGAAGGATCTGAACATGAGGCAGAGGTGTTGGCTAGAATTGGTAAAAGAATATGACTGTGATATTCTTTATCACCCAGGGAAGGCCAATGTAGTAGCAGATGCATTGAGCTGGAGGGGCCTAGGTCAGTTGTATAGTTCCATCCAGATTTTAAGAAATCTAGCTGATGAGATGACCAGAGCAGGGGTAGAATTGGTGGTGGGTCGGTTGGCCAACATTACTCTGCAGTCGACCTTGCTAGAGCAGATTAAGGAAGATCAGTTGGTAGACACTCAGTTGTAGGAGGTTAGAGAGAATGTCTTAGTGGGAGTAGCTAAGGACTATTCTATTTGTGAAGTTGGTTTGTTACGGTATCAGGGGCAGATTTATGTTCCAGCTGAGGTGGGGATTAGACGATAGATATTGGATGAGTCGCATACTACGCCGTACTCACTTCATCCAGGTACCATGAAGATGTACCAGGATCTACAGACATTATATTGGTGGCCCGAGATGAAGAAGGATGTGGTGGAGTACGTAGCTAGATGTTTAACCTGTCAGCAGGTGAAGGCTGAGCATCAGCGACCAGCAGGGTTGCTTCAGCCTTTGGGTATTCCCGAGTGGAAATGGGAGGATATTACGATGGATTTTGTGGGAGGTTTACCCAGGACTGTCGGGCTTCATGAATCGGTGTGGGTGATAGTGGACAGATACCCAGTGAGAGTGACCTATATGGTGGATCGGTATGCAGAGTTACATGTGAGGGAAATTGTACGTCTCCATGGGGTTCCTAAGTCCATAGTATTAGATCGAGATCCTATATTTACCTTTAAGTTTTGGGGTAGTTTGCAGAAGGCTTTGGGAACTCAGCTGAAGTTCAGCACGACCTTTCATCCTCAGACTGATGGACAGTCTGAGAGGATGATTCAGGTGTTGGAGGATATGCTTAGGGCATGCGTGATTAATATATGAATTTATTATTAATATTAATTTGATGAACTTGGTATGCTGAATGCCTAATTATGTGAATATTATGGATTGTTGAATATATGACTATGCTTTACAAGTTATCTGATTGATTGATTGATGATTATGATCTGTTATCTGGTTTCTTGTTGGGCCTCTGCTCACGGGTGCTTCGTGGTGCAGGTAAAGGCAAGAGCAAGGTGGAACAGTCCTAAGTTGGAGAGCTTCGGGGGCTTAATGTACATAGTCAGCTGATCGGCCGCCACGGTCGAGGAGTGATACAGGATGGGACAAGCCTAAATGTCTGTTTTGCCCTTAGAGTGGCCAATATATGTTTATAACTTGGAATTTTTGTAAACTGTCTTTCTTTTGGGATCCCACGTACAAAACATTTAATTAAATGAAATGTAACTTTTGTAACCAAAATCTTTTAACCCTAGTTCAACTGTAGTTTCAGTAACACATTTCTAACTAAATAACTTGATTAGCAAGTCTTGCACCTTTATAAACATACAGTGTAACGGTCTTGGCTATCCAGGGCATTACAACTTGGTATCAGAGCATCCTAGGTTTAAGGGTTCCTGAAGACTGGCTGGACATGTACATTCATCGCTAAAGACAAGATTGACTCAGGGTTTGGTAATTGTGCATACGTGTTTATATGCTTAAATGATTAGAATGGAATATGAATGTTGATATCTGTTTAATTAATAGGGAGTATGAGATACTGATAAGGCCTGGCCCTTGAATGTTGTGTGATGATATTAAGGCGTGCTTATTAGCATTGTTGTTGTATGTGAATGAATATTTGAGTAAATTGTTATGTCTTGATTGCTTGCGAATGATTGTGTTCCATTGGTGGATTTTGGAAAGGCTATTACCCTGTCATCATAGTCTGACTGCCGAGTCGTTGGTTGCAGATTAACTTGGATAACTATGCGTCCAAGGAAATATAAGTGACTAGCCGACACTAGGTCTGAGACTAGAGATGATGACCAAGGCCAGACCCCTCCGCCAATCCCTGAGAACTGGCAGTAACTTATGGCAGATATATAAGTACGACTACAGAGCCAGGATGAGTAGATCCGGCTTCTGTGACAGCAGGCTCCATCAGGGAGTGCGATTTGTTGTTTTGTAGGCCCATAAGACTTGTGGTAGTTCCTCTGGCCATCTTCCTTTAGCTTCTTCGAGCCTTTTCTTAATAGAACCCTTCAGAGTTTTATTCACTGCTTCGACCTGGCCATTTTCCTATGGATGGGCCACAGTGGAAAAGCTTTTGATTATTCCATTCTTTTCACAGAACTGTGTGAACAATTCGTTGTCGAACTGGGTCCCGTTGTCTGATACTATTTTTCTTGGTACCCCGTATCTACAAATGATATTTTTCACTACGAAATCCAAAACTTTCTTCTAGGTGATAGTAGCTAGAGGTTTGGCCTCGATCCACTTTGTGAAGTAATCAATAGCGACTACAACATATTTCACTCATTCTTTTCCTGTTGCTAAGGATCCTATGAGGTCGATTCCCCATATTGTGAATGACCACGTGGAGCTCATTATGGTGAGCTCGGTAAGTGGAGCTCACAGGATTGAACAAAACCGTTGACACTTTTCGCAGCGCTTGTCGTATTCAAACGGTTCCGCTTTAATTGTAGGCCAGAAGCATCCTTTCCTAATCACCTTTTTTGATAGATTATGCCCCCAGTGTGGCCTTCGCAAAATCCTTCATGGATTTCTTCTAATATTTTTCTGGCTTCGGGTGGAGTTACACATCTTAGTAGTGGCATAGAGTACCAAATTCTATACAACTTCCCTTTCAAGATGGTGTATCTTGGTATCTTGTACATAAGCTTCCTAGCCTCGTTCCGGTCTGCTGGGAGGCTCCCGGTTTCGAGGTGATCAATTATGGGGGTCATCCAGGTAGGTTGCGAGTCAATCGTGTTGACATCTTCTTCGGGCTCAGCTACACTTGGGACTGGTAGGAATTTGATCGGCACCACATTTAGTGCATCAACTTCTTTGGTTGTGGCGAGCCTAGCTAGAGCGTCCACATTTGAGTTTTTTTCTCCCGTGGAACTTGTTCAATGGCGTAGAACTCAAATTGCTCGAACGCCGCCTTGACTTTTTCCAAATAAGCTACAATTTTAATGCCACGAGCTTGATATTCTCCTAAGACCTAGTTAACAACCAATTTGGAATCACTATAGCAGTGAATGGCCTTCGCTTTGAGCTCGAAAGCTATCCAAAGTCCTGCTAATAGTGCTTCGTATTCAACCTCGTTATTTGATGCCTCGAAGCCAAACCGTAAGGCAGAATGAAAATAATTTCCCGTCGGAGTGATCAAAATGATTCCTACCCCCGACCCGTTCTCATTTGAAGATCCATCGACGTAAAGTCTCCACAGCTCGCGGGCTGGGGTTATGACTTCCTCGTTGGCGATTCCCATACATTCAACTATGAAATCTGCTAAGGCCTACCCTTTGATCATTGTTCTCAGATGATGGGTGATCTTGAATTGCCCGAGTTCAACAACCCATTTTAACAATCTCCCGGAGGCCTTAGGTTTCGACAATACTTGCCTTAATGGTTGATCAGTCAATATATGTACAAGATGTGCTTGGAAGTAAGGTCGGAGCTTTCGAGATGCATGTATCAAGCACAAGGCCAGCTTTTCCATTAATGGATATCTTGACTCTGCCCCCAACAACCTCTTACTAACATAGTAAACAAGTTTTTGCACTTTCTTATCCTCCCAAACAAGTACTGCGCTGATGGCGTTCTCGGTTGTGGCGAGATATAAGTACAATACTTTCGCTGTGATTGGTTTAGATAAGATGGGTGGCTCGGTGAGGTGCTTCTTAAGGGCTTGAAAAGCGAGCTCACACTCATCCGACCATTCAAATTTCTTGCCCCCTCTCAAAAGATTAAAGAATGGAAGGCATCTGTCTATAGATTTCGAGATGAACCTACTTAAGGCCTCCATTCATCCAGTTAAACTCTGGACATCTTTATGTTTTTGAGGTGAGGGCATATCGATTAATGCCTTATTCTTATATGGGTTTTCCTCTATGGCCTGAGCATTTACTATGAATCCGAGAAACTTTCCCGAGGATACTCCGAAGGAGAATTTCTGTGGGTTACGTCTCATGTTGTAATTTAGGATATAACAAAGCATTCAGCAAGATCATCTATGTGGTTATAGTTGTGCTTGGAATTGACTAGCATGTCATCCACATAAACCTCCATGTTATTCCCTATTTGTTCGGCAAACATCCTATTCACCAATCTCTAGTATGTGACCCCGACATTCTTTAGCTCGAAAGGCATCACATTGTAGCACTACAAGCCTTTATCGGTCATAAAGCTCTTATGTTCCTGGTCAGGTGCATGCATGGCTATCTGGTTATATCCAGAATATGCATCCATGAATGACATGATGTCGTGACCTGCAGTGGCATCTACTAGCTGATCAATGCGAGGTAGGGGAAATCAATCCTTTGGACATGCCTTATTGAGGTCTGAATAATCAATGCAAGTTTGCCACTTGCCATTAGGCTTCAGAACCAACACCAATTGGCTATCCAATCGGGATAGAAAACATCTCAGAAAAATCAATTTTCTTTCAACCTTTCAACCTCTTCTTTCAAGGCTTTCTTCCTTTCATTGTCCAGGAGCCTTCTTTTCTGTTGCTTTGGAGGGAAGCTTTTGTTTATGCTGAATGCATGGCTTATAATGCTTGGCTTGATCCCAACCATGTTTGAATGCGACCATGCAAATACATCTTGATTTTCCCTTAGGAAGTGAATTAATTTCTATCTCGCATCCTTTGGGAGGTTCTTCCCAATTCTTATCACCCTAGTGGTATCTGTTGACTGCGTTTTTAGCCAACGACGTGAGAACGTCAAATACGACAAGCCTTCAAGAGATTTTAAACGACACAGACGGTTTAATAAAGAAAATAAAGAACACAAGAGATTTTATAGTGGTTCAGCCCCGATTGTCGGTAATAGCCTAATCCACTTAGAGTTGTGATTTATAGATCCGTACTCAAGATCAGATGGACTGAGCCAACTGAGTTTCTTCAGTACAGATTGCAAAAATACAAGAATTCTCTCTAATTTCAGCACTTTCTCTCTCTAGAATACTCAGACCCAAATTTCTCTCTCTAGAAAGAAAAAGCAGAAGAAGCCCTTCTCTTATCCCATAAGCCCTCTATTTATAGGCCTGGGATACTCAACTGATACCCTCTTTAGATAGGGATATTTTATTATTCATCTTATATTTAAATTACAAAAAATATATAAAATACAATAGATTCCTCAATTTGAGTGAGGAATGAGAGATTCCCGGGTGCCTAGACCGATTCTTGCTAAAGTCGTTCCGGGGATTTTGACGTAGTCTCACATGCATGTTGATTACTCCTTCAAGCTTTCCTTGGCTCAAGGCGATGCATGCTTGGCTCTCCTCGGACCAAGGTGGTCCGAGCCAAGCACCTCTTGCCTTCTCCTCGGACCAAAGTGGTCCGAGGCATTTTCCTCTTGCTTCTCACCTCGGACAAGTCCGAGCATACCTCCTCCAATCAAGGTCCAATCGGACCTTGTGGCCTTCTCCTCGGACCAAGGTGGTCCGAGCCATCCTCATTGGCATCTCACCTCGGACAAATCCGAGGCACTTCACTTGGCATCTCAGCTTGGACAAGTCCGAGGCATCTCTCCCTTTGGCATCTTCAACCATGTCCGATCGGACATTATGTAGCCTTCCCTTGGCTGAAATCTAAGTCTCAATCCTTGGCTTGCATGGGACTTCTTTTCCTTAGCCTCCTAGGATGCACTCTCCTTAGCTCTCCTAGGATGCATTCTCCTTAGCCTCCTAAGATGCATTCTCCTTAGCCTCCTAGGATGCACTCTCCTTAGCTTTCCTCGGACCAAGGTGTACTTGGCTTGGTTATGACATCTTTCAAGCAGTCCAAATCCTTCGTCAGTCTACCGGGTCACTTTATCACAACTTTGAGGAGTCAATGTATTTATTGACTATTTAATGTGTCTTTTACTGATCATGCACTGCCACTTGTCACCTTTATTGCCACGTTATTGATCTCCAATTTTTGGGTATAACAGTATCTTTTTCATCGAGTACTACATCCTCGAGCTCCTCGATTGGTTCGAGATCAGCCATGTCCTCTTCTATTCTGGGGTCAATCTCTTCTATGCTATAGCACTCTCGAGCGACCAGATGGTCTCCCTTCAATGTCCCAATGCCACTAGGTGTTTGGAACTTGATGGCCAAGTGCCTCACAGATGACACTGCCCCCAGTCTAATCAGGGCTGGTCTCCCGAGCAGTACATTGTAGGTTGATGGGGTATCTACCACTATGAACTCCATTATCTTGGTTACTAAGACTGGAGAGTCTCCCAAGGTCACCGGGAGCTCGATAGATCTCGTGTAGGCTATTCCTTCTCCTGGAAATCCGTACAACGTCGTCGCACAGGCTTTCAAGTCTCAAACTAAGAGTCCCATCTTTTCCAAGGTGGCCTTATAAAGGATGTTAACCGAGCTCCCGTTATCTATTAGGACCAGACGCACCCTTTTATTGGTGAGCTGGAATGTTATGACCAATGGGTCATTGTGGGGAAACTAGATGTGCGAGGTGTCTTCTTCTGTGAAAGTAATGGGTTGAGTTTCAACCCCTTGTTGTTTTGGAACTTGTGGTTTAGGTTTGTAGGGAGGTCTGTTCCCCGTCTTGAGCTCGTTAACATATCTTTTCTAGGCATTTCTGCCCGACCCAACGATATGTGGTCCTCTGACAATGGTTACCACATCCTCCCCATCTATAGGGGGAGGTCGGTCATCCTCCCTTGCGCATGGGGTTGTATTCTATTGGGCAGGCTGTGTAGGAGTTTCCCTTTGTCCAGCCAAAGCTTGGGCCGGATTCCTGTTTCTAACATATTTCCTAAAATATCCTCTCGAGATCAGATGTTCGATCTCGTCCTTCAGTTTTCTACATTCATCGGTGGTATGACCGATGTCCCTATGGAGTCTGCAAAATTTACTGGTATCCCTTTTTGACTTTTGATTTCCCATCGGACCAGGTCGTCTGAACGGGACCTGGTTCTCATTTGCGATAAAAATGTTCTCCTGAGTATCAGTAAGCTCAGTATAGACTATGTAAATTGAAAAATATTTATCTCCCTTTTCATTTTTCCCCCGTCCACCTCTGAGTTAGTCCATTCATTTTTCTTCCTTTTTGAAGGGTTGTTTCCTGAGGGCCGCAACGTTGAGGGCATAGTCGAGGTCGAGGTTGAGTTGACATTCGTTGTTGTAGTTATAACAGACCGAGGGGTCAGTTTTAATGCTGACCTCGCCTCTTCTACTTTGATGAATCTCTGAGCCCTGTTAGTGAACTCAGTTATTGTCCTCATGGGTTTCCTTTGCATGTCATCCCTAAGGGGACTCCTTGGCAATACTCCAGATAATACTGCCATGAGATGACTACTGTCATCAACATTCTGGGCTCGTGCAACCTTTATGTTAAATCTTTCCAGGTAGCTTTTTAATGAGTCTCCCGGCTGTTGTCTAACATTAGTCAAGGTCGAGGCTTTGAACCTGACACCTACCATTGCCTTGAATTGCTTCTTGAATTCCTTATTCAGTTGTTCCTAAGACAAGATCGAAGGCCTTCAAAACTTTTTGAACTAGTTTTTTGCTGTCCCTGTTAGCATGGTTGGAAAAAGCATGCACTCAAGCTCGTATCCGATGTTGCTGGCACGCATTATCATGTGAAACATACTCAGGTGGCTATACAGGTCCGAGGTCCCATCAAAGGGTGCCATGTGGGGTATCTTGAATTCATAAGGAAACAAAGTGTTTGATATGTGTGGAGCGAAAGGCTCGAGCTCCTCATCAGAGTCGTCAGTCTTGTCCTTATTTCTTTCTTCTTGAAGGAGACTGAATGCTCTTTCAAGTTGGTTGATTCTTTCTTGGACCAAGTCCATCGGAGGTTAAGCTTGCCCTTGGGGCAGCAGGTTATTGTTTGTGAAAACTCTAGCTCCTTGCCCTAGTATAGGGTTATACTGATTCTTGTGTACTAGATGCATGGGCTCTTTTTGGCTATTAAGATGTGTTCATAAATCTGGGTTTGAAGGGTTATCTTGGCCCTGGTTTTGAAGTGATCTCAAAGATTAGGATAGTCGTTCTCATAATTCCCAGTATTCCTGGGTTCTGTGTTGTATACACTCACCGATCTACTGAGGTCTAGACTTCCACTGAGGAAGCTAACATTCCTCTCAGGTTGTTATTATGTGGCTCTATGGTTGTGAGGTGGGTTTTCCACTGGCCCCCTCGCCCCAGTTGTTTGCGACCTCGACATATGACTTCTAGCTGGTTGGATGCCCTATGTCCTCAGGGGGCCTCTCATTCACCCTCTTATCCAGGTCAAGCCCTATGGTTTCTATCTAGGCTCCCACTCTGAGAGGGTCTTTGAGGTGCCCGTTCCCCCATCCGGTTCCCATTAGGAGCTGGCTGGGGTGCCTCTCGAGCTGAAGATGGGTGTCTTATTGGAAATGGAGGATGCCTTATCGGCGATGGTGGGGGCCTTCCATTATTGGGTCTAGAAGGTCCAGAATTGGCTTAGACAGGCTCCAGGTTGTTCCTGATAGACTCAGGGTTATCATTTCGAGCTATAGGAGGAGCTCGGTTATTCCCCGTTCCAACAGTTACACTTACCGTAGGGTTGCCCCAAGTAGTGTTTTGAGCATTTCTCCCAGGGTGATCGTTGCCGGTATTTGTCCTGGGCCTCGATTGGGCCTGTTGGGCCCTTTGTTCAGTCATTCTAGCAGCCGTAATCCTATGGGGCCGTCCTCTGGTCGTCCGAGGTGGTGCCTGTGCTTCACCAGCTTGCCTAGCCAATTCCTCGTTTCGCCGTGTGGCTTCTGCTAGCTGTTCGCGCAATATGCGATTCTCTAATTCCACGATGGGCACGTACCTTTCAAGATTATAGTATAGATCCTCATCGGGCCTGGGGGTTGGAGCAGGTTGCCCCCTGGAGACTAATGATGCACTTCCCTCATCGGGGCTCTGATCTACCTTGGGCTGCTTCCCAGGCCTTCGGGGATGGTTCTCAGTCTGAGGAGTTCGCTCCTCGGGGATTTGTGGCAATGGTCACCCACCAGCCCCAGGATTAGTTGTGGCGACCATTGATGGTATGCATGGGGATTTTGATTAAACAATACACAAATTTGTTTAATGCTCTCAACGAAAGCACCAAACTGTTGACGCCATTTTTCGTCAACTTAGATATGAAGAGCACTAAACAAAAATATAGAAAAAGTAGAAGAATTCAAAGGTTTTTTACATGGTTCAATAGTTAAAATTTGTCTAGTCCACGAGTAACTATTATTATTCTCACTACTCTCTCAAAGCTTTTTCAAAAAATAATTTGGCAAGGTATTCTCTCGTACAATTTTGTGCGTGTCTACAAATGAATTATTCTAGGCTATTTATAGACCTGGTCATGAGAATATTTTCCTCTGATTCAGGAAAGTTACAATCAATCAAATAAATTTGAAATAAATATTATAAATGCGTTAATTACATAATATCCCATGACAATAGGGATTTAATATATGATAGCAACAAATCATTAAAAAATTGGGATTTCCTAACAGATTTTCCACGTGCAAAATGCGTCACTGAGCTCGATCGTTGTGCTGAAGCGCTTTCGAGACTGACCAGAATTCGAGCTCATCGTTCCGGTTATAACCTCCTCCTTATCCAGTAATTTTGTCGAACTCATTACTCGGAGAGGATCGGTGTGTTCGAGCTTGCAACTCATGCTCGAACTCTGATCACATATCTGGAATCATATGTCAATTTATACAAGTGTACCACCAATACTTGTTATTTTTGAGCTTACTCTTTTGGAGTCTACATTTTAAGGTTATTTATTTATTTATTCTCAAAATTTAGGTGTAACAAGATGTTTGGCCTTGTTGAGATCTTCTTACAAAATCTTAATTGTTTATTTTGAAAACACTCACATAGGCTTGGATCACTTATCAAATTTAAATCTTGTGAAATTCTGTTTTCCTTCATATTTCTAATGTCGTGCAAGGTCATGCCAACTAATTTATGCAGCAAATGGATGCCATCAACAGAGTTGGGTTGATATAAACCAAATTCCAATTTTTGAACCCAAAATCAACATTGAAACAAATCAACTGTAAATTAATTTTAATCGAACCTAGTTATTGAGCACATATTCAAAACAAAAATTAAACAACCAATGATCATGGTTTCATTAAATTTTCATTTATAAATAATTTAAGATTAAAAAAAAAAACTAACCTTAGATCACCGACAAAAAGATAGGAGGACAACACTAGAGAGATGATGGTGTGAGTTGCGGTGTGTGGCGTTGGTCCAGAAAAATGGGGTCAATGGCAGGTGCGACACTTGGCAAGTCCAATGATGGTGGGCTCACCTGAACTTAGAGAGAGAGAGATAATTTTTGAATGAAGGGCTTTTTTGTCCAATTAAAAATTTGGAGGATAGTTTTCCAATTATTTAAAATTGGGTATATTTAATAAATAATGAGCATTAGTGAGAATATAAGCTCGAGTTTTCATTTTAATAAACATTTAGTTTATGTACTTTTTTAATGTAAAAAAATTAGACACATTAAACAAATTATATTTTTAATACTTTTTTTTTCTCTCTCTTAAACCTAATATATCTTAACATAATTGTGAGGAAAAAGACATTTCTCTCTTAAATCCACTTGTTTTTTGGGATGCAAAATCGCCAATCCTTAAATGATCTCCCTACTCACCCTATTATGTACTAAATAAGGTCATAAATCATAATATTCTTCATGAAGGTTAGAATTTTTTTGGCACTGAATTTTTTTTTCACTTCTCAATTATTTCTATATTAACCTGACATAACATTTTAAAATTCTATTTTTCTTATCTTACCTTTTAAATTTCCATGAAGTACAAAATATTTATTACTATACATTTTTAAAAAAAAAATTCTTTCCCTAGCCTTAACTTATTATTTATTAAATCTATTTTCTAATATTATTTAATTTAAACTAAAATTATAATCATAATACATATATAAAAATACATAATCTTTACTTATTTTGTATAATTTTAATTTCTTACATTGATAGTTTAATTTTATGATTATTGTACTAAATGCTTTTGTTAGAGGTGAGTTAAGAATTATGATTTAATATTTAAACTTTTATGAGTTTATTTAAATTAATGGAAAATCTATGGTGGGAGAGTTGAAATTACATTCCCGTAGTAAATGGTCCTCACCCTTGGATCTTACACATGATGTTCGTAGTTTTTTTTAATACCGAGCTAGAATCAATATATATATGTATATTAAATTATAAAAACAAAAGATAGATCCGGATTTAATACCTCTTGTATCCTATCAAGCATCCTCGCTATTTTTTAGTATAAATAAACGAACATCCAATCCAAGAGAATACTATGAGATCCATACCACGATCTTTCAAGTCAAGTTTTAACACTCTAAGACATGTGTGAGCATGTAGTATGTATATGCCAATTTTCTATTTCTAGATGTACTCAACATATGAGATCTAGATATTGAAAAAAGGAGAAGGCAAAGAGAATGACAAAAGAAGAAAAAAAATATCGCTATATTTTTCAGGCTTTTGAAAATTTGTCTCATAGGTAGCCTAGAAAACTATCTGTATATAGTCCAATTAAATAATTAATTAATAAAATATTCAAGTTGTAATTTATATAATTGAACAATTCAAAATTGGGTCAAGCCCTAGACTTGTGCCGTGCATAGTGGCTGGCCTGTAGCACCACATGGTGCTCTCCAATTTTATCTCATTTATTTACTCAGTTAATTAAGACAAAATATTTAAGTATTTAAAATAACATAAATATCAGTTAATTTAAAATTAACTTTTACTACCATAATAAATTAATTTCATTCTCATTTAATATTAATTCAAGAATAATTGATATTATTTTCAACTAATATATAGTTTTCAAATAAAACATATTAGTGAAATTAATTTATAATTAATAATTACATATAATTGTATCTTGCCTTGGAAAATTAATTTCTTTTACAATTTATTATTTTCTTAATTTACAATGTTGTATTGAGGTGACTTGGGGACCATAGACCTATAATACTAAGTTCCAATAAACTAGATCATCAATTAAACTCTTTAATAATCTTATTTAATAATTCCATTATTTCTCTACTATAAATATGGAGTTGAAATCTTAGTAATTATAGAATTATATTTACATAATTATTTTGTGCAGTCTATTTGTAAAGCCCTAGATAGCCAAGACCATTACATTGTGTATTTTAAATAGTGATGGACTTGCTAATCAAGTCATTTGGACATAAATGTGTTACTAGAAGTAATTAACAGATTAGGGTTAAAAATGTTGGTCAAAAGAATATTTACTTTCACTAAAAAGTTTAAGTTCGTACATGGGATCCCAATCAACATTTAAAAAGTTATCTAAAACTCAAAAGGGTGGTTACAACACTAGTCGGCCTAAGCGGAAAAATTAGGGTTTAAGCCTAGTTCCTCTGTGAATCCCCGGCCGTGGTGGTCGAGCAAGCTGCATATGTACACGCCGCCACCGAAGCTTTCCAACTCATGGCTGGTCCAGCTTCCCTTTCCCTTTACCTGCACCACATAGCACCTGTGAGCCAAGTCTCAGCAAGAAAACTTAAACATGCTCATAAGCAGTTAATAACATATTACAAAATCATAATTAGCATGCTTAGAAGTAATAACCCTACTCATGCATGCATTCAATATAGATAAGTGACTGTTGATGCCGTTTCTCGTCAACTTAATTATGAAGAGCACTAAACAATAATATAGAAAACATAGAAGAATTCAGAGGCTTTTTACGTGGTTCAGCAATTAAAATCTACCTAGTCCACGAGTCACTGTTATTATCACTTCTCTCTCAAAGCTTTGAATGAAAGCAATTTGGAAGAGTATTCTCCAGTTCAATTTGTGAGTGCATACAAATGAATTAGTCCAGGCTATTTATAAACCTGGTTGTAGAAATATCTTCCTCCAATTCAGGGAAGTTACAATCAAGCATTCAAATACATAATATTCGCATTAATAATATTAATTAACTGCGCTAATTAAGTAATATCCCATGATAATAGGGATTTAATATGCAACTTTAATGAATTCCTAAGAAATAGGGATTTCCTAATGGCTATTCCGTGTTGTAAGCGCGTCATTGAGCTCGAATGTCGCGTTGATGCACTTTCGAGACTATCCAAGCTTCAAACTCATCCTTCCACCTGTTGTCTCTTCCCCATACGTGAATTTGGTTGAGCTTGTTCTTCAGAGAAGGTTGGTATCTTCGAGCTTGCAACTCATGCTCGAACTCTGATAACTGACCTGGAATCGTGTGTCAAAGTATACAAGTGTACTGCTAACACTTGTTATTTTCGAGCTTACTCTTTTTCGAGCCTATATTTTGAGGCTATTTATTTAATCTCGAAATTAAGGTGTAACATTTTGCCCCCTCAAAAGTGTTGGTTCGAATCCTCTTAAAATGAAACTTTTGAACTTCACTTTCAGAAAACGTGCCCACCTACCACACTCGAGTGTGGACATGTGTCACCAGGGGATTGTTTACCGAGAGTACTAGAGTACCCTTTTACTTGTGCACGTCCTTTCCCATTCTCTTTTTGCCCACTAACTTTTAGAAGTCAAATTTAATCTCTTAGATCATTTTTCATCCTAGATTAAGGGTTCAGAACCATTTGATCTTTAATATTTCTCTTGCCTATATATATCCTTTCTTCTTCCCCATTTCTTTCACTTTTGCATTTTCACTTTCAGAAAATGAAACACGAACCAGAGCCTTGTATGTTTTCTAAGAAAAAACCAGATATTTCAAAAATGATCTCTTTGCATCATCACTATTAGTCGACGCTCCAGTTCTTTCATCAACTCCCAACGTGTAAGTTTTCCAAACCGTTCTTCGTATTCTGCATGTCGTTCTCACTATTTCTTTGTTGTATTTACGAAAACCGTCTGTGCAAGAGGTAGCTTTTTTTGGATATATTCATAGTGATTGGAAGTCGATTTAGGCAAAAGGTTTGGTAAAAAACCAATAAAAATGGAGCCTTTTTTAGGTTATGGGGTATTGGGTTTTAGTTTTCGTGTAGCTTATGAAAAAAGGATTCTGGATTAGAGTTTTAATGCACGTATCCCAATAATATCTCCATTTTGGGTAACTGCCCACTTTTTCCTAAAAATTTGGGATACTCTTAAACTGACAGTAACTGCCCCACTCTCGCGTGGGTACACTCTCGATGCCCCAAACTTTTTAATTGTTTGGTGTAGGCATTTGAGTTAATCTCGCCATTTCGAGCCTTCAGGCTTGATTAAGGCGGTCTCGTTATCTCGAGCTTGTAAACTCGAGTTATCGACATTTAATATTTTCCACTCTTTTTAAATAATGGACCATCACCTTTTTCTTTCTTGCTAGATGTCGTAGTCTTCAGAGAATCGATGGGGTCCCGAGCTTGCAATCCTTTATCACCCACTATCTCCTGACCTGAGTCACCTTTTACTCAAAACCAGCAACTGATCTGAGAGCACAAAGAACGTCTCGAAAAGGAAGACATCCGAGCTCACTTTCGACGCCAGATTGACAAGGTTGAAGAGGGAAAAAGGAAGAAGCTTCAGGTTGCTGTGTATCCCAATCCGGACCCCGAGATCTGGCCAATTCCACTAGATCCTAAGTTTAAGATCACCATAGCCTTCTCCCCTGGTGCACTTTCATTCAACCTCATGGAGGGTTCATCAAATCAATCATCTACACACACAACCCTAAATATCTTTCCATCCTAGCCTCGAAGAGCTCCTTCTTCGAGGCTGAACATTACCAAAGTTCCATCACCTTGACCAGGCAGATTTCAGAGCTATTATCCTGGCATGGGTTAAAGCTAACTAGCAAGCTGGTGTGCCGGCCCACCAGCTTCGACGAGAGGAGCTACTTCGCTCCTGGCCAAGACCTTATATGAGTTGGTCTGGAGCTGGAACGGGCGATGCCAACATAGACTGTAAAGCTCGCGACCTGGAGTCGATAGCACTGGGAGCTGGGGCCTTACTGCCCCTAAGGGAATATTTCTGGAGCTTCACGGACTATGTTGGCATCACCCCGTTCCAGCTCCAGACCAACTCATATAAGGTTTTGGCCGCTCAGCACGGGAGATTATATATCTCTTCTGCCTCAAGAGCAACCCCCCTCGAGCTCATGGTGGAGATGGGTTTTATTATCTGTTGAGCTACCCAAATGAGAGAGGGTTGTTTAAGGATATCCCCAACCATCCTCCTAACTTCAAGACCATCTTCTTCTGTACAGACAGTCTCGCTCCCTCCCATTTCTACTTGTTCCAACAAATTCGTAAGTATCTTGTCTTGGTTCTTTGATTTCTTCTTTTATTTCGAGCTCTAAATGCTCATCCAATCTTTTCTTGTAGCCAGTTATCATCGCCCACAACCTACAGAGGCCATGAAGGACCATAGGGAAGTAATCCTCAAACTCCCCTATGGTTAGCGATCCCTCAACTACCTTCTTCATGAGGGTAAGCTCTAGCTTTGTGACCTTCTTAGTGAGGGAAAGTCCACAGACGACTTGGGAATCTGTAAGTACGCGAGGTGGGAAGAAGTCCTAGTGCCAATGACCAAGCTTCCCGCCAGAGGTAAACATGTGGGTTCGAGCTCATGCGACCCTATACTTTGCCCCGTTGAACCCTCGTGCTCGGGTAACGAAGCACAAGACGAGGCCTTAGTGAGCTCGTCAAAAGGACGTAAAGTTGTGGTCGATCTATCCAAATGGTCTCCCACTTTGCTTAGACAGGAACCCAATACCATAGTCTTATTTAACAACCCCCAGAACAATTTTATGGTCTGGTTAGGGGTAGACCTTAAGGTACATAGGTTTGATAGCTGGTTGGGGAAATACCAAATGATGTATAGTCTCAAAGAAGTTTGGGATGAGATAGCTATCCAATACGGGACCAACGACTATAGGGACCTTTTGAGGATGTCCCCTACTTTTAGGGAGGGGACTCCCTTAGCCTCGTCAGAAGATAGGGGAGTTTCCTGGTCCTCCAGTTAGGTTCCTAATACTTAGTCGTTTTCAATGTTAGACTTGTGTAGTTTCTCTTTTCTCAACATAATCGATCTTTTTTTTTTCTCTTTTTCAGGTGAGATGGATTCCGATCTGGACAGCATCCTGGGGATGCCTCCTAAGGCCCGAGGTAGAAAGCGGGGACGCGCCACCTCCAAGAAGGGTGCCCCAAGGTCGTGAGGGTGGTTGAGGACCCTCTCTTGGCGACCTCGAAAGTTTCCCCCAACAGGCCCAAGGCTCAGACTCCTAACATTATGAAGGTGGCCGAGGACGTCTCTCTCGTGATCTCAAAGGTGGCCACAAACGAGCCTCCAGCTGCCGTGCCTTCTCCTCAGGGAAAGAAGACCCCTCCTCCTCCTCCCCGCCTAGTCCCTGTTGGGGACAAAGGAGAAAAGGTCATAGACCATGGTTTGAAAGTATTGTGCTGCACCGCATATGCCTGAGTACCCCTTGGAAAACGTGGTTGGGAGCCTAGGGGTCGATTTATGCTCAAACTTGCTATCTCAGGCAAGCCAATAATGCAGCAACCTCGATGCCAATGTGTGGTGGTTTCTGAGGGGAGATAACACCACAGTTCTCTTCAACCAGATTATGGAGCTCGGGGTTTCTGTAAGTATGCTTTACTTGACTTTTAATTTCACAGTTATTTGTTATTTCTATAACTGTTACAGTTTTGTCTTTTAGACTTTCCTTGGTGTCATACGTCAGTGCTCCTTTCAATCCTTGAAAATAGCTGCTGCCGAGACCTTGGTCAACAACGCCCACCAGGCTCGAATCCGAGCCGAGGACGACCTAGAGGAGGCCAAGGGAGCCCAGACTAAAGCTGAGGGTTTGCTCAAGGAGGCCCAAGCCCGTGCTGAAACTTCACTCTGAGAGGCCAAGGAGGCCCAAACCAAAGCCAAGGATGCCCTCAAAGCTTCCCAGACTATGCTCGCTTCTTCCGAGGTTGATGCTAATAACTTGAAGGCCAAGCTCGACACTTGGATGACTGATTTTGATGCTGCCAAGGTCGAGATCGATCGCCTGAAGGAGGAGAAGAGCACTGCTTATGAGATCCTCGAGGATGAGAAGAAACGCATGCACGAGGAATTCAAGGCCAAGAAGGATTGGGCCACCGAACGGGCCATGTACAAGATGTGGTCGCTGAACCCTGAGATGGACAAGGAAGAGGAGTTCCTAACCAAGTGGAAGGATCGGTTGGCTAAGGAGGAGGTAACTATCACTACCTTGGATGGTGGAGGTGAAGAGAAGAAAGGCGAAGAAGCTAAATTTGCTCCTACTGGCCAGAAATGAACCATGTTTCTACAAGGGCTGTGTCCTTTATGTTTTATTTTGTAATTAACTAGTTTTTGATGCCCTTTGGGAAAAGACTATTATAACTCGAAGTTTGACTTATTTATATTTTAATGGTAGCTTCTTTTTTATGCTTAAATCTCTTTCTCGAAATCTTTATGCATATTATCTACCTTCATCATTTTTTCTTTTATCGCACACTTCATATTTCTAGCTTCAAAATATTTCAAGCATGCCAAAAAGTACGTTTTGTATTTGTTTATCTATACAAATACTGTCATGCTTAAGTTTGAATTTCCACATATTCATATATAGTTCATTCGATTGCACACTTTCGACTTCGTTGTCTTCAAGGTCGAATATTACTTTTACCACGTATTTCCATTATGAAATATTTATTGGCATGTAACTTGGTTAGTCTAGTTATTCCTTGCTTAATCATAGTACCTTTTCCTCATCCTCGAGTATGGTCTCGAGGTTGAAACTTATTTGCAAAAATTTCCAGCTTTGTCCTGACTTATAAATTTTTGTTGGTTTATCTAGAATTCCAACTTTTAATCATGTCGATTAGAATTTGTTGGTTCATTCTAGACTTGTTTAGTTTGTGTTGGTTAATAATCGATACACTATAACTAATTTTATTTTATTTTTATTGATGCTATATTTTCGAGCTCATGGTATGATTGTATACAACTTATGCCCTTAATATCATATGATTGCAATCTTAGGTTATTGAATTTTGAGAGCTTGCAAAAATTTCAACAATAAAAATACACAAAATTTGAATAAAAATAAGTGCTTTATTGATAAAAAGCAAAAATTAAGTACAAGCTTGGTTACAAATGAATAAACATCATTCCTACATTACTGATAATAAGGTCGTAGATGTTCGCCATTCCAAGCTCGTGGTACCAATTCTCCATTTAATCTCGCTAGTTTATAAACACCAGGTCGAATAATGGATTCGATTTGGTATGGTCCTTCCTAATCAGGCCCGAGCATGCTTGTCGAGGGGTCTTGTGTGGCCAAAAACACGCGTCTAAGCACCAAATCTACCAATCCAAATTTTCTGTCTCAAACCCTCTCGTTGAAGTATCTTGTAGCCCTTTGCTGGTATACAACGTTCTTTAGTTGGGATTCGTCTCGTTTTTCTTCAATTAGGTCTAGAGTTTCTTCGAGCTAAGATTGGTTTGAGGCCTGGTCGTATCCCTCGTGTCTGATTGTTGGGATTTTGACCTCAATAGGTAGCATAGCTTCGCAACCATAAGCCAAGGAGAAGGGGGTATGTCCTGCTGAGGTCCGAGCTATCGTTTTGTATGCCCAGAGGACTTGTGGCAATTCCTCTGGCCACTTTCCTTTAGCCTCTTTGAGCATTTTCTTAATAGAGATCTTTAGAGTTTTGTTCACTACTTCGACCTGACCATTTTCTTGTCGATGGGCTACTGAGGAAACACTTTTGATTATCCCATTCTTTTCGCAGAACTGTGTAAACAATTCGCTATCGAACTGGGTTCCATTGTCTAATACTATTTTCCTTGGTACTCTGTATATGCAAATTATATTTTTCACCACGAAATCCAAGACTTACTTTAAGGTGATTGTGGCTAGAGGTTCAACCTCAGTCCATTTCGTGAAGTAATCAATAGAAACTACGACATATTTTACTGCCCCTTTTCTTGTTGGTAAGGATCCTATGAGGTCGATTCCCCATACTGAGGATGGCCACGGAGAGCTCATCATGGTGAGCTTGGTTGGTGGAGCTCGCGGGATTGAAGCGAACCGTTTTCACTTGTCATAGTGCTTGACTTATTCGAACGATTCCGCTTTAACTTTAGGCCAGAAGTATCCTTGCCTAGTCACCTATTTTGATAGACTATGGCCCCCAGTGTGGTCTCCGCAAAATCCTTCATGGATTTCTTCTAATTTTTTTTTGGCTTCGGGTGGAGTTACACACCTAAGCAATGACATAGAATACCCTCTTCTGTACAATCTCCCTTCCAAGATAGTGTACCTTGGTATCTTGTACATAAGTTTCCTACCCTCATTCTGATCTGATGGGAGGTTCCCAATTTCAAGGTAATCAATTATGGGAGTCATCCAGGTTGGCTGTGAGTTAATCATATTGACGTCATCTTCTTCAGGCTCGATTATGCTTGGGACCGGTAGGAACTCAACCAACACCACATTGAGTGTATCAGCTTCCTTGGTTGTGTCGAGCCTAGCTAAAGCATCTGCATTCGAGTTTTGCTCTCGCGAAACTTGTTCAATGGCATTAAACTTGAATTGGCCGACTGCTGCTTTGACCTTCTCCAAGTAAGCTGCCATTTTGATTCCTCGAGCCTGGTATTCTCCTAAAACCTGGTTAAAAACCAACTGGGAATCACTATAGCAGTGGATGGCTTTTGTTTTAAGCTTAGAATCTATCTGAAGTCCTGCTAGTAGTGCTTCTTATTCAACCTCATTATTTGATGCCTCGAAGCCAAACCGTAAGGCTGAGTGAAAATGATTTCCAGTTGGAGTGATCAAAATAATTCCTACCCCTGATCCGTTCTCATTTGAAGATCCATCGACGTAAAGTTTCCATAGCTCGTGGACTGGGGTTATGACTTCCTCATTGGTGATTCCCGTACATTCAACTATGAAATCTTCTCAGGCTTGTCCTTTGATCGTTGTTCTCGGGTGATAAGTGATCTCAAATTGTCCGAGTTCAACCACCCATTTCAACAGTCTTCCAGACGCCTCAGGTTTCGACAACACCTTTCTTAATGGTTGATCAGTCAATACGTGTACAGAATGTGCCTGGAAGTAGGGTCAGAGATTTCAAGATGCATGAATCAAGCATAAGGCTAGCTTTTCCATTAATGGATATCTTGACTCTGCCCCCAGTAACCTTTTACTGACATAGTAAACATGTTTTTGTACTTTCTTATCCTCATGAACAAGTACTGAACTGATTGCATGCTCGGTTGTGGCGAGGTATAAGTACAATACTTCCCCTGTGATTGGTTTGGATAAGATCGGTGGTTCGATGAGGTGCTTTTTGAGGGCTTGAAAGGCAAGCTCGCAATCTTCTGACCATTCAAATTTCATGCCCCCTCTTAGAAGATTAAAGAACAGAAGAAATCTATCCGTAAATTTCGAGATGAACCTACTTAAGGCCGCCATTCGTCCAATTAAATTCTGGACATCTTTATGTTTTTGAGATGAGGGCATATCGATTAATGCTTTGATCTTATATGGGTTTGCCTCTATGCCTCGAGCATATACTATGAATCCGAGAAACTTTCCCGAGGATACTTTGAATGAGCATTTTTGTGGGTTAAGTCTCATGTTGTATTTTCATAGTATAATAAAGCATTCTGCGAGATTATCAACATGGTTACAGTTATGTTTGCACTTGACTAGCATGTCTTCCACATAAAACTCCATGTTGTTCCCTATTTTCTTGGCAAACATCCTATTTACCAATCTTTGATATGTGGCCTTGGCATTCTTGAGCCCAAAAGGCATCACATTGTAACAGTACAAAACCTTTATCGGTCATAAAGCTCATAGGTTCCTGATTGGGTGCATGCATGACTATTTGGTTATATCTAGAATACGCATCCATGAACGACATAATGCCATGACCCGTGGTAGCATCTACGAGCTGATCAATTTGAGGTAGGGGAAAGCAATCTTTTGGACATGCCTTGTTGAGATCCAAATAATCAATGCAAGTTTGCCACTTGCCATTGGGCTTCAGAACTAACACGAGATTGGCTATCCAATTGGGATAGAAAGCATCTCGGATAAACTGATTCGCCTTTAGCCTTTCGACCTCCTCTTTCAAGGCTTTCTTCCTTTCATCATTTAGGGGCCTTCTTTTTTGTTGTTTTGGTGGAAAGCCTTTGTCTATGTTGAGTGCATGAATTATAATGTTTGGGCTGATCCGAATCATTTTATGATTGTCTTCATCAACGACATCCTATTTTATTCCAATTTAGAGGCAGAGCATGAGCAGCATCTCTGACGGGTATAACAGAGATTGAGAGAGAATTAGTTATATGCTAAATTTAAGAAATATGAGTTCTGGCTGCTGGAAGTGACATTCCTTGTACACATTGTTAGTGGAGATGGGATTAAGGTAGATTCGGCCAAGGTAGAGGCAGTTAGGGATTGGATGAGGTCAAGGAATTCCTCAAAGGTTAGGAGCTTTCTTGGACTATCGGGATATTACAGACGGTTTGTGGAAGGGTTCTCAAATATCACCACACATTGATTGAGTTGACACGGAAGAATTTGAAGTTCACCTGGTCAGATAAATGTAAGGGTAGCTTCCAAGAGTTGAAGCGATGATTGATTACTGATCCTGTGTTGAGCCTCCCTTCAGAGGGAGGGAAGTTTATAGTGTACTGTGACGTATCGAGGCTGGGATTGGGGTGTGTGTTGATACAAAATGAGAAGGCTATTGCCTATGTGTTGCGACAGTTGAAGGAGTATGAGTAGCAGTACCCTACCCATGATTTGGAACTGGCAGCAGTGGTATTTGCATTGAAAGTTTGGCGACATTATCTGTATGGGGAGAAGTGCGAGATATACCCTAGTCATAAGAGTTTGAAGTATTTCTTCACCCAGAAGGACATAAACATGAGACAGAGACATTGGCTGGAATTGGTGAGGGACTACAACTGTGACATCCCTTACCACCCAGGAAAAGCCAATGTAGTGGTAGATGCGCTGTGCCGGAGGGGCCCAGGACAGTTATTTAGTTTGAAGCAGATATCGAAAGAATTGGTAAAGGAGATGGCCAGAGCGAGGATAGAGTTGGTTGTGGGCCAGTTGGCCAATATTACATTACAGTCTACCCTCCTAGAGAGGATAAGAGAGGGTCATTTGGATGATGCACAGCTGCAGGAGGTTAGAGGAAATGTCCTAGCTGGAGTGGCTAAGGATTATTCTATTTCAGAGACAGGTTTACTACGGTATAAGGATCAGATCTGTGTTTCAATGGATATGGGGATTAGGTGAGAGATACTTGATGAATCCCATACTACATCATACTCACTCCATCTAGGCACCACGAAAATGTATCAGGATCTACATACTTTATATTGGTGGCCTGGTATGAAGAAGGATGTGGTTGAATACGTAGACAAGTGTTTCACCTGTCAGCAGGTAAAGGCTGAGAATCAGCGACCAGCAGGGTTGTTACAACCTTTGGGTATTCCTGAGTGGAAGTGGGAAGATATTACTATGGATTTCGTGGGAGTTTTACCCAGGACGGTGGGGCAACAAGACTCGGCGTGGGTGATAGTAGACATATACACCAAGTCAGCTCACTTGCTGCTAGTGAGGATGACCTATACTATAGATCAATATGCAGAGTTATATGTGAGGGAGATTGTATGTAATGCCCTAACTCCAGGGACCGCTACAGTGCACAATGCAAACAGTGCTAAACTCGCTAATCGAGTCGTTTGGCCATAAACGTGTAACTAACTGTGATTAGCGGTTTACGGATTAAAAATTTCGGTTAAGATGTAACGTTTCACTAGAACATTTAATATATACATTGGGATCCCAAAAATATAATTTCAGATTCTGTTACAAAAGAATATTTACAACAAGCCGTTCTAAGCGGCAAAACAGGGTTTAACCCCAGTTCCTCTTTCAAACCTCGCCCAAGTATTGGTCGAGCAGCTGCATATGTACACGTCATCACCTAAGCTCTCCAACTCAAGGATGGTCCAGCTTTCTTTTGCCTTTACCTGCACCACAAAGCACCCATGAGCCGAAGCCCAGCAAGAAAACTCATATGCTCATAAACAGTCATATCATGATATCAAATCATATCTGGCACGCCTAGCAAACATAGCTCTATTCAGCATGCAAATGAGTTCAAACAAGGCTAGGGTATCCAGGATAAGAAATCCTGCCCTTCTGATTGGAGGACCCTCAAGTCACACCTAATCAGATGAGTGTCGCAACACTTGAGGTTTTGGTAAACCATGCTGAGTGACTGCCAAACGAGTCACTAGAGGCTCAGATAAGAAATCATGCCCTTCTAATTGGATGGCTATCAAGTCAACCCCAATCAGATGAGTGTCTCAACACTCGAGGTTCTGGTAAAACATGCTGAGTGACAAATAAGCAAGTCACTGGGGCCTCAGTGCCCAAAGCCATGCATATGATGATCAAAATGATCATACACAGCTCATAGCTCTGATCAGATGAGTGAATATCACTTTGAGGTCCTGTTAAACCATACTGAGTGACCGACAAACAAGTCACTAGGGGCCCAATGCCCATAGCCGTGTAACGACACCGTTACCTAGGCTTTCCTGCAATGGCTCTTATCAAATGAGTGACTGACAAGCATGTCACTGGGGGCCGGTGCCCATAGCCATATGACCTAACAGTCACGGGGCTCGCTAGCCATGGCTCTAAAAGACTAGCCTTTGGCTAGATAAGCGCTTGTTTATATTCATCGAACTTGGGGTCAGTCCTGCATTAATGCTCTTCGAGTCATTCAATGTAGATGGTCGATAAGGTCCAATCGACATGGCTTGCGTTGAACACGCTAAGGCCGTCCTGACTAATGAGTCAGCGCAATGTGACCAGTGCCCAGTACCACTGTCGAACCTGACTAATGAGTCATGGCTTCACAGTTGATACTAACACCTTTGCCAATTCTCACAAATGAGTCAGTACCATGCACAAGTAAGCATTGCTACCAAACATATATCATATGTCACACATCCATAGATGAGGCATTCAACATGCTTACTTAACAATTGCGAGCATAATAATGATCATGCAAAAACACAGAGACTCAAGCTCTGACCAATCTCATATTCATCATTCATGGCATGCCTTAATCACATGTTTCTCGTGCATCACATGCATCACATTTAACCATCCAGCATGCCTCAACAATAATAATATGCAAATGGGCAAAGTTGCTAAGAATTCATTATGCTATCAATGTTTACATTTAAACATCCAACATGCATCAATCATAGCCATGCATGTCACGCATGGGGTGCAGTTTTCTTACCTTAGATTCGAGCTAGAATAAATAAAGGAACGATCCTTGAGAACGATCAACTTTTAGTCCTTTAGCGGTCACCGAGTCATAACCAAAAATATAGGATACCATCAATAAAAATGATCAACATAGGTTCCTAAACCAATATCTAGCCTCCGAGACATTAATCCACACTTACCGGGTAGTAGGATCGACCCCGAGGCCTATGGGTAGCATCCCCAAGTCATCTACAACTCACCCTCATCAAAACCCAAGTTAAACATCAATCAAAACTTTCCACAAAGAATTCATAAGCTGAAAACTAAAGCCCAAAACAGAGGACACCATAAAACTAATGGCTAAAACTTACCTCGAACTTGGTTTTCAATCCCCTTCAATGGCTGAACCAAAGTCCTAAGCCCCCACCTTTGATCTCCTAGCTTGATACCTCAAAATGGCTCTAAACAATTGAAAGGAAGATGAAGGAGAAATGGTGTACGGGAAGGAGAGAGATGAGGATAATGATGCTTTGTTTTTGGTTTTGTTTTCCACAGCCAACTAACCCTCATATAAATCCAAGCTAAATAACCTAAATGCCCCTAGGTCACTTAAGGTTCCTAAAGCCACCCTAAGGGCAAAATTGTCCTTTTCAACCTATACCGTTAATTATAATTAACGCTCTCCAATTCCCACTAATCTCAAAATTATCAAACACCAATAAATCGTAACCCTTTATCCTTTTATTCCCGGTAATATTCTAGTCATCAAAATGAACCCGAGACTCACCCTGAGACTCGAACTTAAACCCGTTATGACTAGACCGAACACTTGCATTTCCATGATCGTCTCATGCCGAATGGCTCGAGCCAATCCACATATCATGTGGTATTATTTATAATTCACCCCCATGCATAAAAATAAACAATCATGCCCTCAACGGGCCAAATGACCAAAATGCCCTTGTAATTAAAATATAAACCCATATGCATGCATTCACCATCATATAATAATATAATTCACATAAACATGCATATAATCATTAAATACCATAATAAATCAATTATAGCCCTCCCGGCCTCCTAACCAAGGTCCTAAACCTTATTAGGAAATTTGGGGCATTACAGCTATCCCCTCCTTACAGAAATTTCGTCCTCGAAATTTATCTGAACAGCCCGGAATAAGAATTCCACACAACTGATTTCAGTTTCCCAGGTCATTCTCTCGACCCCACTGTGTTTGCAACATACCTTAACTCAAGGTATACTTTGTTCCTCAGAACCTTATTCTTTCTGTTACAATCTGACTGGTCCTAACCAGGACTCAACCTGTCATACTAATCTAGGCTCAACTTGCCTTTTCTCATCACCCCTTCCATGGTGATTTTTTAGGAAGACACAACTTCCTACTTGGAACTCCATGTTCCTGCTTTTCAACTCAGTAAAACTTTTCCATTTACTCTGAGAAGTGAGCATTCAAGCTCCAACCTTTGATAATCTCAATGGTCCCCTGAACCATCTCATGATCCAGATATAACATCTCACCCATCTCATTCCAATATACGGGTGACGAACATGTTCTACCATACCTTATCTCATAAGGTACCTTTTCAAATCTTGACAGTTCTCCCTCTGATTATGATCAGCCTGAGAACAATGAACTGCATTGAATCCCATCTATATACTTATCGCCTTCTCCCACCCTTCCATAACCTGGAAGTAACAATAGAGTCTTCATCTGATAAGATAGACCTTGAATTTTCATGAAGGCGCACTATTTCTTTCACAAAGAGATCTGAATACTGATCCGCTGTGTTACTTATTCTTACAGACCAAAAATAAACTTACTCACAACACTGGTCCAAAGTGACCCAAATTCAATCATGCTGTCCCACCTTCCTGGGCAGCCCCACTGCGAAACTCATCGCAATGCTTTCTTATTTCCATTACAAAATACTCAAAGGTTGCAATGACCTTACTGATTCCTGATACCTTATCTGAATATGCTAATAGGTTGAGAACTTTATCATGCATTCCATTATGCCCCTCTCCATCTCAGGCCATCACCATAAAACTTCATACTCTGGTACACTGACATAATGTCTGAATGAAGAGAATCAGAAAGTAACATGAGATTCATCCAGAATCTCCCATTTAATCCCAGTGTCCATCGGATTTCAAATCCGACCCTTATATCACAATAAACTCATATCTGACACTGTAACATCCTTAGCTAATCCAGCTAAGACTTTCTTATTCAACCCTTCTTATCTATGGTTCACTTAGTCATTCTTCCTTTTGATCTCCTCTGAGAAAGAAATCTCAAGCACAAAACTGGCCACCTGGCCCACCAGAAACTCTACTCTAGTTTTGGTCAGATCCTTTAACCAACATGTTGCATAAACAAATCTCTTTTCTGTATCGTTGAGGTGTCATAACAACCTGTCAATTGATTCTGATCTGTAAAAAGAAACTCAGAACTCTTTCCACAAAACACATATAATACCATGCCCATCCAAGGACACTCCCGCCTTCTAAGGTGTCCCTTGACCTTAGCAAATTCCACAGAGAATACATCACAATACCATTGTCCAAGACGATCACAAATTCCATTCAAATAATCCTTTGAATGCTCTGTTCATCTGATTCATCAAAACAATTTAACACTAATCAAATCCTTAAAATATATAATCCAGCACTTCCAAGTGCTCTTATCTGATAAAAACACAGCCTTTTGCATATTCCTTTCCCCTGATCCCTAACTGGTACTAACCAGGTCAAAGATCAACTTTTGAGAATTTCATTATACTCGATAACTAAACCTCAAGTTCTTACAAATCTACTAAGTCATTCAATACAGTGCCTTCAATCCAACTTTATTCCTGGCACTAATCAAACCACCATTTTATCTCTTCAAATAAAAGGAATCCCGGCTAATCCCCTGGAAACACATCCAGGAACTCACAGACTAGTCCAACCTGTCCTGATCCCACTAGCACAATCCAAGTGGTATTCATCGCACTAGCTAAGAGTTCTATGCATCCTTCTGCCATAAAAATCTAGCTCTCAACACAGATGTCATCAGCATGTCCACTTTATACCTCTATATATGCAACAAACAAAGGAACCACATGGTACCAAAACCAATCAGCATAACTCAAAATTTTGAACTAGAGAACTGACCTGCCACTCTTGAGGAACTAGTCTCTGTCCCAGACTCTGACTGCTCTAGAATAAACACTCGAGCTGGAGTCGAGCTGTCTATCCCCTTTTGCTCAAACTCTTTTAGCCTTGGGCAATCCTTCTTGAGATGCCTAACTATTCCACATACGAAACATGCCCTTGCTCGGCATTCTCCCAGATGATGCCTCTTACACCGAGCGCATTCTGGGTAAGGCTTCCAGCTTTTCTTCTTGCTTGCTCCAATAGATGGAGATACCACTGTCTGAGCTTCGTGCCCGGTGGCACTCTTTTCCTCACCTCTAATGCCCTCAACAGCAAGAGCCTTCTCTACCACCTGAGCATAGGTAGAGACTTCATGCACTGGGGCAACTCTAATGCCCTGAGCTATTCCAGGATTCAATCCTTGAACAAACCTTTCCTTCCGAGCCACATCTGTGGGTACCATGTCTAAAGAAAACTTGGTCAACCCGTGAAATCTATTAACATACTCGGATACTGATGCCTTTCCCTGAACGAGATTCAGAAACTCATTCATCTTAGTGGTCTTGGCTACATCACAATAATACTTCTCATTGAACAGCTGCCTAAATTTTTTCCAATCCATCACAGCTGTGTCTTGTGTCTGGGATATCATTTCCCACCACGTCTGGGCATCATCCCGCAGTACAAGTGTAGCACAAATCACCCTATCGTGACCTACCAGCCCCATACTGTCAAGAATGGAACTGATCATGCCCATCCATTGCTCAGCTCTAAATGGATCTAGGCCACCCTAAAAAACTGGAGGGTAATACTCCTGGAATATTCCACAGAGAAATTCCCATGCTCTCAACCCTAGGCTGAGCCAAACCTGGTGCCACTCCTCGCACAACATAGGAAGAGGTGCTCACCAACAGACTCTGCTGTTGCTTCAAACACCTGATCTCTTCCTCATGCCTCTGCAATATTGATTGCAAATCTGTGACTATCTGTTGAAAATTCTGAGGGGCACATGAAGAACTCAACCCCTGGCTGAAACACCCAGCCTCTGTATAACCACCACCAGGCCTCATATCCGCCTTGGCTATAAACCTGTTCTGCAGTCAATAACTTGACCTATTAGACATGATGAGCATATCAAGAGTTTCCCCCCATGGGATCAATCTTACCGCGCCACATACACAAATCACTGCAGTGCTATAAACATTCTCATGGCATTCATACATCAATGAAAATCCCTACTATTCCAACATTCACACCATGCCTCAACTCCAGCATGCAAATATCACAATTATGTTATCATGGAGCAGGTAATCAAATGATCATGTTCATAAACATTTTCATGGAGCATATAATCATGCAGTCAAAAGCCAAGCTCTATCAGAATCTCATGCTCCCTAATGCAATGTGCAGGTAAAGCATTTACGATCTATTTAAGCAACTAAACACATAACTACAGAAATAGTTACCATTCCTTGAGTGAAGCTATCTTCAGTGATGAGTGTACATGCCCAGCTTGTCTACAGGAACACATAAACTATGGCATGCTCTGATACCAAAATTGTAACGCCCCAACTCCAGGGACCGCTACAGTGCACAATGCAAATAGTGCTAAACTCGCTAATCGAGTCGTTTGGCCATAAACGTGTAACTAACTGTGATTAGCGGTTTACGGATTAAAAATTTCGGTTAAGATGTAACGTTTCACTAGAACATTTAATATATACATTGGGATCCCAAAAATATAATTTCAGATTCTATTACAAAAGAATATTTACAACAAGCCGTTCTAAGCGGCAAAACAGGGTTTAACCCCAGTTCCTCTTTCAAACCTCGCCCAAGTATTGGTCGAGCAGCTGCATATGTACACGTCATCACCTAAGCTCTCCAACTCAAGGATGGTCCAGCTTTCTTTTGCCTTTACCTGCACCACAAAGCACCCATGAGCCGAAGCCCAGCAAGAAAACTCATATGCTCATAAACAGTCATATCATGATATCAAATCATATCTGGCACGCCTAGCAAACATAGCTCTATTCAGCATGCAAATGAGTTCAAACAAGGCTAGGGTATCCAGGATAAGAAATCCTGCCCTTCTGATTGGAGGACCCTCAAGTCACACCTAATCAGATGAGTGTCGCAACACTTGAGGTTTTGGTAAACCATGCTGAGTGACTGCCAAACGAGTCACTAGGGGCTCAGATAAGAAATCATGCCCTTCTAATTGGATGGCTATCAAGTCAACCCTAATCAGATGAGTGTCTCAACACTCGAGGTTCTGGTAAACCATGCTGAGTGACAAACAAGCAAGTCACTGGGGCCTCAGTGCCCAAAGCCATGCATATGATGATCAAAATGATCATACAGATCTCATGGCTCTGATCAGATGAGTGAATATCACTTTGAGGTCCTGTTAAACCATACTGAGTGACCAAAAAACAAGTCACTAAGGGCCCAGTGCCCATAGCCGTGTAACGACATCGTTACCTAGGCTTTCCTGCAATGGCTCTTATCAAATGAGTGACTGGCAAGCATGTCACTGGGGGCCGGTGCCCATAGCCATGTGACCTAACAGTCACGGGGATCGCTAGCCCTGGCTCTAAATGACTAGCCTTTGGCTAGATAAGCGCTTGTTTATATTCATCGAACTTGGGGTCGGTTCTACATTAATGCTCTTTGAGTCATTCAATGCAGATGGTCGATTAGTTCCAATCGACATGGCTTGCGTTGAACACGCTAAGGCCGTCCTGACTAATGAGTCAGCGCAATGTGACTAGTGCCCAGTACCACTGTCGAACCTGACTAATGAATCATAGCTTCACAGTTGATACTAACACCTTTGCCAATTCTGACTAATGAGTCAGTACCATGCACAAGTAAGCATTGCTACCAAACATATATCATATGTCACACATCCATAGATGAGGCATTCAACATGCTTACTTAACAATTGCGAGCATAATAACAATCATGCACAAACACAGAGACTCAAGCTCTGACCAATCTCATATTCATCATTCATGGCATGCCCTAATCACATGTTTCTCGTGCATCACATGCATCACATTTAACCATCCAGCATGCCTTAACAATAATCATATACAAATGGGCAAAGTTGCTAAGCATTCATTATGCTATCAATGTTTACATTTAAACATCCAACATGCATCAATCATAGCCATGCATGTCACGCATGGGGTGCAGTTTTCTTACCTTAGATTCGAGCTAGAATAAATAAAGGAACGATCCTTGAGAACGATCAACTTTTAGTCCTTTAGCGGTCACCTAGTCATAACCAAAAATATAGGATACCATCAATAAAAATGATCAACATAGGTTCCCAAACCAATATCTAGCCTCCGGGACATTAATCCACACTTAACCGGGTAGTAGGATCGACCCCGAGGCCTATGGGTAGCATCCCCAAGTCAAAAACCCATTTTTGGCCAAAACTGCCTCTATGGGCCGCGGCCCTCCCTAGCCATGCCGCGGCTCACCTTCAGATAGAGGTAAATTCCACCCCAGAAACACACACAGGCCGCGGCACACCATAGCCAGGCCGCGACCCTTTACGAAAACCAGCAAGCCACCAGCTTGCTTCCCCTGCGTTTTTCCTCGAAACCAAATCCTCAAACCAGTCCCAAACCTCAACCTAACACCCAATTCAACCACTAAACATCATCTACAACTCACCCTCATAAAAACCCAAGTTAAACATCAATCAAAACTTCCATTAATCCAAACTTTCCACAAAGAATTCATAAGCTGAAAACTAAAGCCCAAAACAGAGGACACCATAAAACTAATGGCTGAAACTTACCTCAAACTTGGTTTTCAATCCCCTTCAATGGTTGAACCAAAGTCCTAAGCCCCCACCTTTGATCTCCTAGCTCGATACCTCAAAATGGCTCTAAAACATTGAAAGGAAGATGAAGGAGAAATGGTGTACGGGAAGGAGAGAGATGAGGATAATAATGCTTTGTTTTTGGTTCTATTTTCCACAGCCAACTAACCCTCATATAAATCCAAGCTAAATGACCTAAATGCCCCTAGGTCACTTAAGGTTCCTAAAGCCACCCTAAGGGCAAAATTGTCCTTTTCAACCTATACCGTTAATTATAATTAACGCTCTCCAATTCCCGCTAATCTCAAAATTATCAAAGACCAATAAATCATAACCCTTTATCCTTTTATTCCCGGTAATATTCTAGTCATCAAAATGACCCCGAGACTCACCCCGAGCCTCAAGCTTAAACCCGTTATGACTAGACCAAACACTTGCATTTCCATGATCGCCTCATGCCGAATGGCTCGAGCCAATCCACATATCATGTGGTATTATTTATAATTCACCCCCATGCATAAAAATACACAATCACGCCCTCAACGGGCCAAATGACCAAAATGCCCTTGTAATTAAAATATAAACCCATATGCATGCATTCACCATCATATAATAATATAATTCACATAAACATGCATATAATCATTAAATACCACAATAAATCTATTATGGCCCTCCCGGCCTCCTAACCAAGGTCCTAAACCTTATTAGGAAATTTGGGGCATTACATTGTACTTCTCCACGGGTTTCCTAAATATATAATATCAGACCGGGATCCCATATTTACCTCCAAGTTTTGGGGTTGTAGAAGGCTATGGGAACTCAGCTGAAGTTCAGTACAACCTTTCATCCTCAGACAGACGGACAGTCTGAGAGGACAATTCAGATATTGGAAGACATGCTTAGGGCATGTGTGCTAGACTTCGAGGGGTCTTGGAGTAAGTACCTCTCGTTGATTGAGTTTTCGTACAACAACAGTTATCAAACAACGATTGGAGTAGCACCATACTAGATGTTATATGGAAGGAAGTGTAGATCACCCATTCATTGGGATGAGATGGGGGAGAGGAGGTATTTGGGACCGGAGATGGTTCAGAAGACTAATGAAGCTATTGAGAAGATCCGAGATTGAATCCTCGCTTCACAGAACAGACAGAAAAGCTACGCTGATCCTAAGCATAGGGACATGGAGTTCCAGGTGGGGGACCACGTGTTTCTGCGAGTTTCACCATTGCGAGGGGTGAGGAAGTTTGGGAAAAGGGCAAGTTGAGCCCTAGATTCATAGGACGTTTTGAGATCCTGGAGAGGATCAGGAAGGTAGCTTATAGATTGGCTCTGCCACCATTGTTACCAAGAGTTCATGATGTATTCCACATCTCTATGCTTCAAAAATATGTCTTAGATACGACTCATGTATTGCGATATGAGGATCTAGAGCTATAGACATATTTATCGTATGAGGAGCGACCAGTGTAGATCCTAGATAGGAAGGATAAATTTTTGAGGAACAAGACGATTCCTCTAGTCTAAGTGTTTTGGAGGAATAGCAAGGTCGAGGAAGCGACTTGGGAGCTTGAGTCAACTATGCGGGATCAGTATCCTGAGTTATTCAGGTAAAATTTTGAGGACAAAATTCTCAGTAGGAGGGGGTAGTTGTAACGACCCAAAAATGCTAATAGGGTTTAGTGTTTTGATTAGCGTGCCAGGTTGGCATACTTGAATATGTGTGTGATTAATTGATTAAATGCATGACTATGTTGCATGCATGATATATATATATATGATGATATGAATATATTTATATGCATGTTCATGGGTATTAAATATGCATGTGGGCCCGTTCTTGTTTATAAGGGCACAATTGTAATGTTGGCCTGTTAAGGCATAAATGTGATTATATATGTTAAATGATTGAGACCACATTATTATGTGGATATATATATATATATGTTTACAGTATACAGCTTGAGGCGATCCTAGTGAGCGGATTAGCGAAATAGTCACAGTGGGATTTAATACCTGGCTCGGGTTGAGCCTAGGGGTATTTTGGGAACTTGGAAATATTTTGGGGTTATTAAGTAACGAGTAAGTATTTGGTAATTAGTTGGGCATGATGGGATTAACTTGAAATTGGTAGGAAGACTCGAGGAATTAGTGGGAAACGGGGGCAAAATGACCATTTTGTCCTTAAAGGCAAATAGGAGGCTAAGTTAATAGCAAGGGCAGTTTGGTCTATTTAGTTAAAGGATAAGCTCAGTGAGATTTAGGAAATAGCCAGAACCCATCTGATACTTACAGAACTCTCTCTCACTCTCTCTTATACACGATCCATCTTGTTTATAAGGGCATAACTATAATGTTGGCCCGTTAAGGCATATATGTGATTATATATGTTAAATGATTGAGACCACATTATTATGTGGATATATATATATGTTTACAGTATACAGCTTGAGGCGATCCTAGTGAGCGGATTAGCGAAATAGTCACAGTGGGATTTAATACCTGGCTCGGGTTGAGCCTAGGGGTATTTTGGGAACTTGGAGAATATTTTGGGGTTATTAAGTAACGAGTAAGTATTTGGTAATTAGTTGGGCATGATGGGATTAACTGGAAATTGGTAGGACGACTCGAGGAATTAGTGGGAGGCGGGGGCAAAATGACCATTTTGTCCTTAAAGGCAAATAGGAGGCTAAGTTAATAACAAGGGCAGTTTGGTCTATTTAGTTAAAGGATAAGCTCAGTGAGATTTAGGAAACAGCCAGAACCCATCTGATACTTACAGAACTCTCTCTCACTCTCTCTTATACACGATCCATCTCTTATGCCTAGAAGAGTTTTGAATTTTGAAAGAGAAACTTGAAGAATTAAGCTCGAGGACTGGGAATTAAGGCTAGGATTATGAGGTACAGCTCTGGGACACCATCTGCATCTTTAAGGTAAGGGTTAAAGTTCAGTTGATTGAATGAATTATGTTGAATTGTGGATAGAACTTAGAGCTTGCATGAAGATGAATTCCAAGACTGGTTTTGGATGTTTGATGAATGTAAGGAATTGTTTATAGGTTGGTTATGATGTTTAGGCTATAAGGATAAGAAAAATAAGCTTAATCCTAGGTTGAATTGGTGTTTGGGGTATGAATTTGGGGTTTAGGCTCGAGGAAAAATGCAGGAAAAGGGTGGTTTTCTGGGTTTGGGGACTCGGGCTGCGGCCTTGTTCTTCAGACGCCGTGACCTGTGTAATCGAAGAGGTTGGGAGGCCTCTGTTTTACCTAGGCACGCCGCGGCCCTGGAGAGCATACCACGGTTCGTGTCCTCTAGCAGGGAGGGTCTTGCCCTCTGTCTAAGAGGCGGGCTGCGGCCCTAAAGGGCATGCCATGACCCTAAATGGAAAGGAAAGGGAAACTTAGGTTTTAGGCTCGGGGAGGCTTGGGGACTTTAACCTAAGCGCTCAGGATGAATTCTACTACCCAGTTTAGTAGAATTCGAGGTCTCGAAGACTAGTATTTGTTTCCAAAACATTTAATTGGATTAGAATATGATAGTTATCCATTATTGCTTGTGACTAGGATTGCTGTTAAGGCTCTGGACTGAGGATCGCTCGGGACCGCTCTTTATCCATCGCTCGAGACTCGAGGTAAGAAAACAACATCCATATGGTGTGAACGGGACTGAGATTCCCTGTAATTGAACATATGTGTTATGTGAATTATATATCTGTTATGTGGGATATGAGAGTATGGCCTAAGGGTGCCGGGGCTGATGGTAAGCGTATTGAACACAGCTCGGCCTAAGCGATTCGGGGTCATCTAAATAATCAGAGGACTCGACCTAAGCGAGTTCGGGCCAGCTAAATAACCTGAGGGCTCAGCCTAAGGGCGCCGACACCTAAATATTTGTGTTACAGATTGAGTTATGTATTTGAAAGTATATGTTTAATGTTGTCTAGCTTAATACCTGCATTCTGCTGATTAATTGAGCTGATTGACTTGGAGTTTTGATATATGATCTTGTTGCTGTCTATGCTTGTTAATTATGGTTTTCTTGTTGAGCCTTGGCTCATGAGTGCTATGTGGTGTAGGTAAAGGAAAACAAAAACTGGACCAACCATGAGTTGGAGAGCTCTGGGGGCAGAGTGTACATCGACAGCTGCTCGACCGCCACGACCGAGGGAATTACAAGAACTAAAGCTCTAAACTGTATTTTTCCATTTAGACTGGCTACTGCTGTATTAACTTTTGAAAGTCGTTTCCGCCTTGTAAATCTAATTTTTAGGATCCCATATATCAAACTTTTATTTTAATAAAAATCAATCATTTTATGATCAAAATCTTTTAACCCTGATCTGTTATATGACTTTCGAAACACATTTATGTTCAAACAACCTGAGTAGTAGGTCTTGTACTATTTTAAACACGTAGTGTAACGGTCTTGGTTACCTAGGGCATTACAGTTGAGCTTGCATTTGTGGTAGCTGCTTATTGTTTGCAAAAACTCCAGCTCTTTGTCCTAGTACAGGGTTATACTGATTCCCGTGTACTGGCTGCGAAGGCTCTTTTTTGGTTATTTAACTGCGTTCGTAGGTCCGGGTTTGACGGGTTAGTCTGCCTCTGGTTTTGATTAAGAAGATCGCGAAGATCAGGATAATCATTCTCATAATTCCCATAATTCCTGGACTCGGTGTTGTACACACTTATCGACTGGCTGAGGTCCAAACTTCCACTAAGGAAGTTGACAATCCTCTCTGGTTGTTGTTGCATGGCTTGATTGTTATGAGGTGGGTTCTCTGCTTGTCCTTTCACCCCAGTTGTTTGTGACCTCGACATATGACTTCCCGTTGGCTGAGGGGCTCTATGTCCTAGATGAGCCTCTCATGGGGCCTCACATTCACTCCTTTTTCCAGGTCGAGCCCTATGGTTTCTGTCTCGACTCCACTTCGAGAAGGTCTTTGGGGTGCCCGATCCCCTGCCCGGTTCCCATTGGGAGCTGGCTGGGGTGCCTATTGAGCTGGAGAGGGATGTCTTATCAGAGAGGGAAAATCCCTTATTGGTGATGGTGGTGGCCTCCCGTTATTAGGTCTGGAAGGTCCAGAATTGGCTCGCATAGGTTCCGAGTTGTTCCTGACAGGTTTGGGGTTATCATTCCGAGCTACCAAAAGAGCTTGGTTATTCCTAGTTCTAGTAGGTACATTTCCCGTAGGATTGCCCATAGCTGCGTTTTGAGTGTTTTCCATAGGAAGATCGTTGCCGGTATTTGTCCTAGTCAGTTGAGCCTACTGGGCCATTTTCTCGGCCATTTTGGCAGCTGTACTTCTTTGGGGTCGTCCTCTGGTCCTTCGGGGCGGTGCCTGTACTTCAGCAGCTTGCCTAGCCAATTCCTCATTTCACTGTAGCTTCAGCCAACTGTTCACGCAATTTGTGATTCTCTAATTCCACTATTGGTATGTATCTTTCAGGATTATAATACAAATCCTTGTTGGGTCTGGGGTCTGAATAGGTTGTCCCTAGAGGCCAATGATGCACTGCCCTCATCGGGCCTCTGATCTACCATGGGCTGCTTCCCAGGCCTCTGCGGGTGGTTCTCAATCTGAGGAGTACGCTCATCAGGGACTTGGGGTAATGGTCACCCACCAGTTCAGAGGATATTTACAGCAGGCATTGATGATGTGCAGGAGGTTTTGATTAAACAATACAACAATTTGCTTAATGCTCTCAACAAAAGCCCTAAACTGTTGACGGCGTTTTTTGTCAACTTATTTACGAAGAGCACTAAACAATAATATAGAAAAATATAAGAATTCAAAGGTCTTTTACGTGGTTCAATAGTTAAAATCTACATAGTCCACGAGTCACTGTTATTATCACTTCTCTCTCAAAGCTTTGAATGAAAGCAAATTGGCAGTTTATTCTCCAGTACAATTTGTGCGTGTATACAAATGAATTAGTCCAAGCTATTTATAGATATGGTTGTAGAAATATCTTCCCCCAATTCAGGGAGGTTGCAATCAAGCATTCAAATACAAAATATTCACATTAATAATTTTAATTAAATATGCTAATTAAGTAATTTTCCATGAAAATAGGGATTTAATATGCAGCTTTAACGAATCCCTAAGAATTTCCTAATGGCTATTCCGTGTGGTGAGCGTGTCATTGAGCTCGAACGTCGCGTTGATGCACTTTTGAGACTATCCAAGCTTCGAGCTCATCCTTTCAGTTGTTGCCTCTTCCTCATACGTGAATTTGGTCGAGCTCGTTCTTTAGAGAATGTAATGCCCTACTACCCTAGAGCCGTTACCACGTGATTTTAAAATGTGCAATTAACTTGCTAATCGAGGTTTCAGCCCAAAAGTATGATTAAGTTAAAATAAACATACATTTAATAAGACTTTCATAAAAAGGTTTAAACATTTTTTAAAATTATATAAAAGTTACATGGGATCCCAAAATGTTGTTTTAGACATATTTACAATTCAAAAGTCTTTATACAGTTGACCTAGGCGACATAATCGGTCATTTACTCAACATTCCTCAAAACTACTCCAGTTGTGGCGGCCAGGTAGGCAAAACATGTATGCACCGCTCCATGCCCTCCAAGTCATGGTTGATCGATCTTTTCTTTGCCCTTACCTGCAACATAGAGCACTCATGAGCCGAGGCCCAGCAAGAAAACTTCACAGCACAACATATAATTATTTATTTCAACAAATGCATAACTAATCAAACACAATAGACAATATACAAGATTCTATCAAAATTCACAACATCGACCTAAGCCGGTCAAGGTGTGTTACCAGGCACCAAGTTCACGGTCTTAACTGAGCAAGTAAGTACATCTTGCTTAGAGGGTCTAGTCCTGGCAGCCTGCATTCAGCATGCTTAATGTCGATCTCGGCCTTTGCCTATTCTGGCCTTTGCCGCTCATGGCCTTCGCCGCTCTCGACCTTTGCTGATCCCGACCTTTGCCGATCTCGACCTTTGCTGATCTGCCACAAACACATGTATGACGTAATAGTTACAAGAAATTACACATAACACTAGGCACAATATAAACATAGATAATCAGGTCATGCCCTGCTCTACAGGCACATATAGTTTTCTTACCTGAGTCCCAAGCTTACAACAATTAGGCAAGAAAGCATGACTCTCGAGAATGATCCTCTCCTGAGCCCTAGCAGTAACCTAGTCACAACCCACAAATAGCATTCTCATTACTATTTGATTCCATAATTGAACCCTGGGACCAATCCCGTGCTCTCGAGACCTCTAATTTCCCCACACGGGGTGGTGAAATTGTCCCCTGAGTCCCTGGGCCTATGCCCTAAAAATACATAATTGAGGCCCCTGAAAATAGCCTAGCGCCGCGGTACAACCATACAGGTGCTGCGTCACCTAGCTAGAGCCCTCTGCCCTGGATCATCCCAGCGCCGTGGCTTGGAAGAACAATGCTGCGACACTCTTACGCGAACCCAAAAAAACTGGGTTTTTCCACCATTTTTCTCCGAGCCAAAAACCCTGCAAACTCACTACATCTCCAACAAAAGGCCCGAATTATACCCCCACAACAATTCCCAACCATCCTAAACAACTTATATACCCAAAAACTCAGCCAATTCCTTAACTAAAATCAAAACCCAGCCATAGTTTAAAACTTTGCTAGTGCTTAAACCACAGTAGGAATTTCAGCAGAATAATAGAGCATAGCCTTACCTTAAAGAAGAATCACGACCCTTATGTTGTTCCTCTTGAACCCTAGCTCCAATCCCCCTTCATTTCCCAAGCCTTTTCCTAAAAAAATCACCAAAACCCCCAAGTCTTCAAGAGATAGATAGATAGATAGATAGAGAGAGAGAGAGAGAGAGAGAGAGAGGGAGAGAGCTGAGGGTAAGATGTGTTTCCTTAATATTTTGTTTGGTAGATTCCTGAGGTACTAAGTCCAAGTCTATCTTTGGCACCAAAATGACCTAATTGCCCCTAAGTCAATTCTAGCCCTTTAGTACCACCAAGGCAAATCCGTCATTTGCCACATTCCTTCTAATTCCTCGAGTAGTCCTATAAATTTCCAATTAATCCCAGCATACCCAAATAGTCACAAAATAACTACCCATTACCCGGTAAATCCCGAACACGCACTAACTTCCCAAAATACCCCTATGCTTACCCCGAGCAGGGTATTTGACCTCGTTGTGACTATTCCACTAATCCGGTCACTAGGATCATTTCAAACCACACATCTCAAATATATCTCCATAACACTGGGGTCTCACTCATAACACATACATAATGTAGATATACCCTCAAGGAGTAAAAAATTACAGATATGCCCCAATTTACAGAAATGAGCCCACATGCCTATTTAATACACATAAACATGCATATCTTGTCAGATTACCACACAAATCATTTATACCACGTAATCACACATATATTCAACTAATTCCACCTATAAATCTGATTATACCCTCTTGGCACAATAATCAAAGCACTCAAACCTTAATAGCAAATTCGAGACGTTACAACTATCCCCTCCTTATCAGAATTTCATCCTCGAAATTTATCCAAACATCTCAGGATACTGATCACGCACATCTGAATCTAACTTTAGAGTCAAGTCCTTTACCTTACTATCTCTTTGTAACACCCTTACTAGAGTGGCAGTCTCATTCTATAAGACTTTCTCTCTCCCATCTAGGATTTCCACTGGCTTTTCCTTACGCAATAAGTCCCATTGAAATTCCAGGGTCCCTTCACCGAAACAGGGGTAGTACTCAACACTTCTCCTTTAACATTAGCACCAGTAACACCTCATGAGCCTCTACCCATACTGGGGCAAGGCTAATCTGTAGGCCCCTAGCCTAATCCTTATTAGGATCTCACAAGTAAATCAAATCTAGAGTCCAAACTCTTCTTTCTTTCCCAAACTATCTTATACTTTTTAGTCCAATGCTTGGAGAAATGCAAAGTCTCCAATACAGGAATTTCATGTTCCCATGTTTAAATTTGTGAACCCTTATGTTCTTTCAAATAAGCAGACACTCTTACCCTAATAATCCTTAATAACTTCATTGGTTCTCCGAACCGACTCCGAACCAGGATACTTCCTGTCCCTCATTCCATTTCCCAGAATGAGTACCTCTCGTTTCCTATCTCGCAATATCTTACTCAGAGTCACTCTAGCCATCGACCGAAATTCATCACCGTGACAATCCAATCAAGGGTCCATATTTGCCTCAATGTCCTGGAAACTTATATATTCAAAGTAAAAATGCTTAAAGTCTGGATCGCTCCTTCAAGTTATCAGTCTATCTGAAGATAAACAATAATTCCAAATCCCAATCTAATACTCATCACCCTCTATGACCTTTTTCAGAACCTGGAAACTAAAGAGTCTCAATCCAACATTATCGACTTCAATGTCCTGAGGGGACATACGATCTCCTTTTACCTATACTTATACTTATGATATCTCCCTCACACAAACCAGAGTGTGTTAACCCAATATGTCCAGTCACGACTTCTTGTATCCATTCATCATACCTGCAATCTGAGGTGGTCCACCCCCTACGGTCCATAACTATATTCCTTCATTCCCACTCCAGGATGCCCTAGAGTCATAATAGCCTCTCTGGCTTATGATTATCATTTCTCACTTGTTAAAGGAATGGGCAGTGCGCCTCCCAGTATACAAATTTTAGGTCTTAACGCCCATTCAAACTTCCTAGATACAACAATCATAGGGGGTAGTATAAGATTCATCTAGAATCTCTACCTTGTCGCTAGCACCCATCGGATCACTCATCCAATCCTCATATATTAACCTATCCATGGTAAAATGTTAGGATTCTTAACCATTCCTACAAGATCCTTCTTCTGTATTTCACTCTTCATAGAAGTATATTGGAAAATTATCAATCACAGGTTCTATACCAACCCCGGTCGTTACCTCACCCTAACCGTGGCTAACCGACATTACTGTTAACTTAAAGTCCCATGTAGAGTATCTATGTTCTTATTTCTTTATCCACCGTGAAGCATAAACAATCACCTTTTCATTCTACACACGGGCATACCCAAATCCTTAATGCACCACACTATAACTCCACATTTTAAGCAGGGACAGTGTCTTCGCACTGGCTTCCTATACTAGTTCATCTAGTCTACACACGGGCGCACCCAAATCCTTAATGCATCGCACTATAACTCCATGTTTTAAGCAGGGACAGTGTCTTCAGACTGTCTTCTTGTACTAGTTCATCAAATGCATATTCTAGTACCATGGCGTATGAATCAACCCTTATTTCAGCTTCTGGGAGTCCGACACACAACTATCCATTCAAATAAGCTTTAGGTTTCTACGTTGCTTCAGTCAAGGGTATAGCGTTCCTCGAAGATGCTTCAAATAAAAGCCAACGTGTCTTACCAATTCCCAATGCTTCAAACCCCCTAGGCATTCCTTTAGCGAATTCCTTATTGTTTTTATCTTAATTCACTCATACGCAATACCTATAATGTCCCAAAAATGTTAATAAGGTTTAGTGCCTTGATTAGCGTGTTGGGAGGGCGTAATTAGATATATGCGTGTGATTAATTGATTAAATGCGTGACTACATGGCATGCATGATTTATATGATAATATGAATATAAATGCATGTTTATGAGTATTAAATATGCATGTGGGCCCGTTCTTGTTAATAAGGGCATATTTGTACTTTTGGCCCGTTAAAGGCATGATTATATGCATTAGATGATTGAGACCACATTATTATGTGGATATATTTGCTGTATTCGGCTCGAGGCGATCCTAGTGAGCGGATTAGCGGGATAGTCACAACGAGGTCTAATACCTGGCTCGATGTGAGCCTAGGGGTATTTTGGGAATTTAACGTACATTTAGGATTTATTGATTAGTGGGTAAGTATTTGGTAATTAGTTGGGCTTATCAGGATTAATTGGAAATTTGTAGAACGACTCGAGGAATCAGCAGGAATCGGGGCAAATGATCGTTTTACCCTTATGGGTAATAAAGGGCAGAGTTTTTACTAAGGGGCATTTTGGTCTTTATGGTAAGGGATATAGTTAGGAAGGCTTTAGGAAATAACTAGAACACATTAGAACATCTCTCAGCTCTGTCTCACACTCACGTTTACGTTCTCTCTCACCCTCTCTTTTGGTACTTGGAACTTTTTGGGATTTGAGGACTAGAGGCTAAGAAATTAAGGGTTGAAGGTTTGCTGTGATTGGGAATAAGCTCAGGGAGTGGAGATATTGCAAAGGTAAGGATTTTAAGCTATTAAATTTGTGAATTCTATTAGAACTTTAAGCTTGCATGGAAGTAGATTTTAAGTTTGGTTTTGAGTGTTTTCTGAGGGTATGTAATTATTTAAGAACTCTTGTGATATTTAGGCTATGTGAATGAGGATTCTAGGCCTAATTCTAAGTTTGGATGGTGTTTGGAGTGTGAATTATTGATTTAGGATAGGGAAAAATGCAGTAGAAAACTAGATTTCGGGTTTTAAGGGCTCACGTCTCAGCCTTGTTCATCAAGTGCTGCGACACGCTTGAATTTCGAGGCTTGGGAGCCTTAGGTTTATGCTCAGGCACTGCAGTGCAGGGTATAGTGCATCGTGACCCGTGTCTTTCAGCAGAGAGGGCTTTGCCTTCTGACTTGAGCGCTTCGTGGCTCAAATGTGAAATATTGGTTGTTTGAGGGTTTTAAGCTCGGAAACCCAAACATTAGGGCTCGGGAAGGATTCTACTACCCGGTTTAGTAGAATTCAAGGACCCGGAGGCTAGATTAATATTCCAAAGTTCTTATTTGATTTAGGGCTTGATGAATGGTTATTATGAAAGCGTTGTGACTAGGTTATACTGCTAAGGCTTGGGATTGAGGATCGTGCTCGGGACCGCTCTACATCCTTCTCTCGGGACTCGAGGTAAGAAATCTTCGCCCGAGTTGTGATTGGGGTTGAGATCCCCTGTAAATGAATATATGTGAGATTATAAATGTATTTGTGATTGGAGATATCTTGATAGGCATGTTTGTTTGTGTTGCTTTCGATTGCGTGTTTCACAACCTATTTATCTGTTATGTTTGATGTGAAAGTCTGGTCTAAGGGAGTCGAGGCTGATGTTAAGCGTGCGGAATGAAAATTAGCCTAAGTGAGTTAGGATAAGCTAAATAACTAGAGGGCTTGACCTAAGGGCGCCGACACCTAACTTATTGTATGGAGATTGAATTATATGTTTGGATTGAATTGTTTACTGTTGTCTTGCTTATTGCTTGTATTCTGCTGTTGATTGAACTGATTGATCTAAGTTTGCTATGCATATACTATTGCTATCTATGCTTGTTGAGTTAAGTTTTCTTGCTGGGCCTTGGCTCACGGGTGCTACGTGGTGCAGGTAAAGGTAAGGGAAAGCTGGACCAGCCATGAGTTGGAGAGCTTTGGGGGCGGTGTGTACATCGGCAACTACTCAAACACCACGACTGAGGGATTTACAGGGACTAGAGCCAAAATTGCAGTTTCCCATTTAGGCTGGCTTAAGTTATAATTAACTTTTGAGGGTTGTATCTACCTTGTAAACATTACTTTTGGGATCCCGTGTATCAAACTCTTATTTTAATGAAAGTCAACCATTATATGATCAAAATCTTTTAACCCTAACATGTCAGTTGACTTTAGGAACACGTTTATGTCCAAACAACTTGATTAACAAGTCTTGCACTATTTAAAATACACAGTGTAATGGTCTTGGCTATCCAGGGCATTATAACTTGGTATCCGAGCGGTCTAGGTTTAAGGGTTCCTAAAGACTAGCTGGGCATGTACACTCGCTACTAAAGGCAAGATCGACTTAGGGTTTGGTAACCATATATATGATTACATGTTTGAGTGCTTAAGTGAAATATAAATGCTTTATCTGCATGCTTATTAGGGAGCATGAGATACACTGATAGGGCCTGGCCCTTGATTGCTATGTGAATATGATAGGGTGTGCTTATTAGCATTGCTACTGTATGTGAGTGATTGTTTAAATGCCTGCTTGCATTATGTGAGTGAGTGTTTTTGGTTGAGTTTCGGTGTTAGACCGTGGGGTAATTATAAACCTGTTATCATTGCCTGACCAGCCGAGTCGTTGATTGTAGATAAACTTGGAGAGTTATGCCTCCAAGGTGATCAATTTGACTAGCTGGCATTGGGGTCGAGGCTAGAAATGGGTAGCAGGGCTAGAACCTTCCGCCAGTCCCTGAGAACTGGTAGTAGCTGCTTGTTGACATGGAAGCTAGACTTCAGAGCCAAGAGGAAGAGATTCGCCTTCTGAGGCAGCAGGCTCCACCAGGGAGTGCTGCACCTGACTTGCTACCTGTTGTGGCACCAGCTGTACAGCCGCCTGAGATTGGGAACAGGTGGGAGCCGTTTCATGAAAGATTTAGGAAGCAGCATCCTCCAACTTTTGAGGGAGGACCAGATCCACTTAAGGCTGAATAGTGGATGAGTTTGATCACCTCCATTCTGGACTTCATGAGGGTGGAAGGTAATGATAGGGTGGCATGTGCCACCTATATGCTTAGAGATGGTGCCCGCATTTGGTGGGAAGTGGCATCCCAAACTCCAGATGTTTCTACCCTAAGTTGGGATGAGTTCAACGATTTGTTCAAATCTTTCATGAATGAGTTCATTGGGTTGGTACATGGCAGGATGATAGTTACTGAGTATGCCCTGAAGTTTAACAGACTAGTGAAATTTGCACCTAATCTAGTGCCTACAGATGCTGCCAGGCAAGACATATTTATTTGAGGGCTTAATGCTATGATAGCCCAAGATGTGCGGATTACATCAGTAACTGGGGAGACAACTTATGCCCAGGTGGTTGAGAAGGCCCTCACTGCTGAGGAGGCAGAGAACAAGATATGTAGGGAGAGCAGTGCAAGAAAGGATGTTTGCATGGCAGTGCCTCCACTTACAGGGTCTGGTAGGGGCGGAGCCCCAATGATCAGAAGAGGAAGACCCCTGACACCTTGACCACTGCTGGTCCTGATAGGAGGGGATGGGGTGTTTAGGGTGGCCGCCACTGTGGCTGTGAGATATGGAGAAGCTACCCAGAATATACTAGATGCAGAAAGCGACATCTGGGAGAATGTCAGACGAAAGCCTGTTACTTGTGCGGGGTGATTGGGCACCTCAAGAAAGATTGCCTGACTTTGAAGAAAGAGGAACCAGGGAAGGCGGACAGCTTGACTCCAGCTCGAGTGTTCGCCTTGACACAAGCTGAGGCTGAGGCTAGTCCCATGGTAGTGTCATGTTAGCTTTCTAGTGTTGGCTCTTCATGTATTGTATTGATTGACTCTGGTGCTACACATTCATTTGTTTCTAGTAAAGTGATTGATAGATTGTGTAGGCCTAGTGAGTATTATACAATGGGGTATGGGACTATACTGCCTACATGGGAACTGGTAGTTTCTAGGAGATGTATTAGAGCACTGCCAGTGATTATGGACAGTAGGGCACTATCAGTAGACTTGATTGAGTTGGGTATGGAGGATTTCGATATGATTTTGGGTATGGATTGGTTAGTCAGATATGGGGCAACTATAGACTGTAGGAAAAGATGGTGACTTTTGAGCTTGAGGGTGAGGAGCCCCTTTTTTTCATGGGTACTGTGCATGGACCTCGCATTCCCATGATATCAGCGTTGAGGGCTAGAGACCTATTACAAGGAGGTTGTGTAGGTTTTCTAGCCAATGTGGTGGATACCACTAGGGTCATGCCAGTGGGGCCAAGGGAGACTAGATTGGTATGTGAGTTCTTGGATGTGTTCCTTGAGGACTTACTGGGATTGCCATCGCACAAGGAGATCTAGTTCGTCATTGAGTTAGCGCAGGGTACCGAACCAGTGTCGAGGGCACCATATAGAATGGTTTCGAAAGAGCTAAAAGAGTTGAAGATATAGTTACAGGAGCTACTAGATTCGGGATTTATCAGACCTAGCTTTTCGCCATGGGGTGCTCTGGTTTTGTTTGTAAAGAAGAAGGACGGAACCCTAAGGATGTGTATAGACTACAGGGAGTTGTACAAGTTGACTATCAAGAACAAGTACCCACTACCGAGGATAGACGACCTGTTCAATCAATTTACACCAGCTGAGGATCAAGGATGAGGATATTCTAAAGAAAGTCTTCTGTACGAGGTATGGGCATTATGAGTTCTTGGTCATGTCGTTTGGGTTGACCAATGCCCCAACAACATTTATGGATCTGATTAATAGGGTGTTCAAGGATTTCTTAGACCAGTTTGTGATTGTCTTAATCGATGACATCCTGGTTTACTCTCGTTTAAAGGCAGAGCATTAACAACATCTCCGGCTGGTATTGCAGAGGTTGAGGGAGCATCAGTTGTACGCTAAATTTAAGAAGTATGAGTTCTGACTATCGGAGGTAACATTCCTTGGACATATTTGCTTTGGAGATGGGATTATGTTTGATCCGGCCAAGGTAGAAGTAGTTAGGGATTGGCCGAGGCCAAGGAACGCCTCTGAGGTTAGGAGTTTCCTTGGGTTAGCGGGATATTATAGAAGATTTATGGAAGGGTTCTCGAAGATTGCCACACCATTGACTGAGTTAACACAAAAGAATTTGAGGTTCACATGGTCAGACAGATGAAAGGATAGCTTCTAGGAATTGAGTTGACGATTGATTACTGCTCCGGTGCTGAGTCTCCCTTCAGATTGGGACAAGTCTGCAGTATACTGTGATCCATTGAGACTGGGATTAGGATGTGTGTTGATGTAGAGTGGGAAGGTTATTGCCTACGCGTCATGACAACTGAAGTAATAAGAGCAATAATACCCTGCCCATGATTTGGAACTAGCAGTGGTTGTATTCGCACTGAAGGTATGGTGACATTATTTGTATGGAGAGAAGTGCAAGATATACATCGATCATAAGAGTTTTAAGTATTTCTTCACCCAGAAGGACCTATATATGAGACATAGGTGTTGGCTGGAGTTGTTGAAGGACTATGACTTTGACATCCTTTATCACCCAGGAAAAATCAATGTAGTGGCAGATGATTTAAGCTGGAGAGGCCCAGGATAGTTGTTTAGCTCGAAACAAATATCGAAAGAATTAGTAGAGGAAATGACCAGAGCAAGGATAGAGTTGGTAGTGGGCTAGTTGGATAATATTACTTTATAGTCTACCCTCTTCGAGAGGATAAGAGAGGGCCAGATGGGTGATACGTAGTTGTAGGAGGTTATAAGGGATGTCCTAGTTGGAGTGGCTAAGGATTATTCCAAGTCAGAGATGGGTTTGCTGAGGTACAAGGTTCAGATTTGTGTTCCAATGGATATGAGAATTAGACGAAAGATTCTCGATGAATCTCATACTACACCATACTGACTCCATCCAGGCACCACAAAGATGTATCAGGATCTACAGACTTTATATTGGTGGCCTGAGATGAAGAAGGATGTGCTTGAGTATGTAGTAAAGTGTTTAACCTATCTGCAGGTAAAGGCTGAACACCAGCGACCATCGGGGTTGTTACAGCCTTTAGGTATTCCCGAGTGGAAGTGGGAAGACATTACCATGGACTTTGTAGGGGGTTTGCCTAGGACAGTGGGGCAACATGACTCAGTGTGGGAGATAGTAGACAGTTACACCAAGTCAGCTCACTTTCTGCTAGTGAGGACGACCTATACTGTAGATCAATATGCGGAGTTGTATGTGAGGGAGATTGTACATCTCCATGGGGTTCCAAAGTCTATAGTATCAGACTAGGATCCCATATTTACCTCCAAGTTTTGGGGTGGTTTGCAGAAGGCTATGGGGACTCAGTTAAAGTTTAGTACAACCTTTCATCCTCAGACAGACGGGCAGTCTGAGAGGATAATTCAGATATTGGAGGACATGCTTAGAGTATGTGTGCTATACTTTGAGGGATCTTGGAGTAAGTACCTTCTGTTAATTAAGTTCTCATATGACAATAGTTATCAGTCAATGATTGGAGTAGCTCCATACAAGATGATGTATGGACGAAAGTTTAGTCGCCCATTCATTGGGATGAGAAGGGGGAAAGGAAGTATTTGGGACCTGAGATTGTTCAGAAGACTAATGAGGCTATTGAGAAGATCCGAGCTCAAATGCTCGCTTCACAGAGTAGACAGAAAAGATACACTGATCCTAAGCGTATGGACGTGGAGTTCCAGGTAGGGGACCACATATTTCTACGAGTTTTGCCATTGCGAGGGGTAAGAAGATTTGGGAAAAAGGGCAAGCTGAGCCCTAGATTCGTAGGACCTTTTGAGATCCTGGAGATGGTCGGGCAGACAACCTAGAGATTGGCTCTGCCCCCATCATTATCAAGAGTTCATGATGTGTTCCACATCTCAATGCTTTGGAAGTATGTCTCAGATATGACCCATGTATTGGGATATGAGGATCTAGAGCTACAAACATATTTGTCGTATGAGGAGCGACCAATTCACTTCCTAGAAAAAAAGGACAAGGTTCTAAGGAACAGGACGATTCCTCTAGTCAAAGTCTTATGGAGGAATAGAAAGGTCGAGGAAGCGACCTGGGAGCTAGAGTTGGCTATGCGGGAACAATATCCTGAGTTATTTAGGTAAATTTCTAGGACAAAATTTTCAGTAGGAGGGGATCATAGTAACATCCCATAAATGCTAATAAGGTTTAGTGCCTTGATTAGCGTGTCGGGAGGGCATAATTGGATATATGCGTGTGATTAATTGATTAAATGTGTGACTACGTGACATGCATGATTTATATGATAATATGAATATAAATGGAGTATTAAATATGCATGTGGGCCGGTTCTTCTTAATAAGGGCATGTTTGTACTTTTTGTTCATTGAGGGCACAAATGTGATTATATGTGTTAGATGATCGAGACCACATTATTATGTGGATATATTTGCAGTATTCGGCTCGAGGCGATCTTAGTGAGCGGATTAGCAGAATAGTCACAATAGAGTCTAATACCTAGCTCGGGGTGAGCCTAGGGATATTTTGGGAATCTAATGTATATTTGGGATTTATTGATTAGTGGGTAAGTATATGGTAATTAGTTGGGCATATTGGGATTAATTGAGAATTTATAGGACGACTCGAGGAATTAGTGGGAATCGGGGCAAATGACTGTTTTACCCTTATGGGAAATAAATGGCTGAGTTATTACTAAGGGGCATTTTGGTCTTTATGGTAAGGGATATAGTTAGGAAGACTACAGGAAATAACCAGAACATATCAAAACATCTCTCAGCTCTGTCTCACACTCACTCTCACATTCTTTCTCTCCCCCTCTTTGGGTGCTTGGAACTTGTTGGGATTTGAGGACTAGAGGCTAAGAAATTAATGGTTGAAGGCTTGCTATGTTTGGGAATCAGCTCAGGGAGTGGAGATATTATAGAGGTAAGGATTTTAAGCTATTAAATCTACTAAATTCTATAAGAACTTGCACCTAATCTAGTGCCTACATTTTATTTTATATTTTTACTCTATTTTGTAGTAGTACAATATTTTGGGTTTTCAATATAGATATGTTATTTCTTATGATCGTATCAAAATAGTAGCTATGTCTAGTAGTTTTAATGGTCCAAGGTCTTAGAAATAGTTGGGTCATTACAGTTGGTATCTGAGCAACGGTCCATTTGCATGAAGTTCTCCTTGATACACACACTCAAGCTCCGAATCTAATCGCTAATGTAAGTGTTTATGTTATAGTTGTTATGATTATGTGTTTAGTTAACGTTTTAGCCCTTATGTTTTCAGTTAAGAATATTTGTAAATTAGTTTATTTTATTTATTTATTTTATTTATTATCTTTGCATTTATGATTGTTTTTAGTGAAAACCTTTTCCAAATGAATATCATTGTTATTTTTGAATGACATGTATGAGTTTTATTTTTTTCTACAATCATAATAAATAATGACCAAGTTCGGTGAAGGTGGATACAAATCAATGGACCGGGTTCTATATTGAGAGTTTAGGGGGCCATAGTAGTGGGAACTATTTTACTAATCCCAGACCTCCCTCAATATGGTTCACTTTGGAACAACGACGAGTTTCGAGCCTGAGAATTAAGTCATCTAGGATGATTAGAAACAGACTTAGAAAAATAATAAAAATGGCCTATTTTTCTAAGTTTAGAAACACGCGCTAATTATAAAGAAGGCTTATATAATTCTTTTCATAAGAAGTCATAATTAATAGGTCCGAGTTATGTTTGTTTAGATTAAGTTTTGCCTTAGAGCCTATTAGGGTAAGTTCTAACATGTTCTCGACTGTTAGAACTTTTGCTGAAGATGTCGCTCAGAAGGTCTGCACGCACGAATGTCAATGCCTCCAACATCGCTCCTGAGACTAATGAAGCCCCTCCAGTTCGAAGAAGGGGAAGGCGTGTAACCACTGCTGCTGCTAACCGAAGTGCACCGCCACCGCCGATCGACAACACTGCAGAAATTATCAGGCTACGACAACAAGTGGAAGAATTGCTGCAACAACAACTACAACAGACTCAGCCTCAGCCGCAGCCTCAGTAAATGGCTCAAGCACCCCATCAATTAGGTCCTTATGGGGGATGGCCAATGGAAAATTATGCGCCATACCCAGCTCAGTACATGGAGCCAATCTATGAGCAATTTTGTAAGCAACACACTCCTAACTTTGAAGGGACAACAGACCCCTTCGAGGCGGAAGAATGACTCATAAATGTAGAGCTGATCCTAGTGCACATGAATCTCAGCAACACAGATCGCATATCCTGCATTTTATCTCTGCTTAAGAAGGATGCTAGAATATGGTGGGACTTAGTTCAGCAGACTCATGATGTCGCCACCATGACATGGACCAGATTTATGGAGCTGTTCCACAAAAAGTACTACAACTTGGCAGTCATCACCACAAGGGTTGAGGAGTTCACTAGTCTGAAGCAGGGCAACTTGATGGTAGCAGAGTATGCTCGATAGTTCGACAGATTATCCAAGTTTGCACTAGAGTTTGTTCCAACTGACTTTTTGAGGGTGACCAAGTTCGTTAGAGGACTTAGACCAAAGATTGAGTTAGGCGTTAAGCTAGCAAACCCTGGAACCACTACTTACGGCAATGCTTTAGAAACGACTATAGAAGAAGAAAAGGCTTCAGGCAAATGTTAGTAAAGAGGAAGCTAGTAAACCTGAGCCTAAACAGCAAAGTCAACCTCAGAATGGTCGGAACAACAACCACAACATCCATCATTCTAGCAACAATAATAGTAATGGTCAGAAAAGAAGGCATCCTGACAATAAGCAGTCTGATAACGATAAAAGGGCACGGACGAACAATGGAGATAATAGGGCGGGTTATGTAGAATACCCGCAATGTGCTAAGTGCCAAAAGAAACATCCTGGTGAGTGCCGTACAAACACCAAAGGATGCTTCAACTGTGGTCAGGAAGGTCACCAAAGGAGGCAATGTCCCCAGCTCAATCCAGAGGAGAAAAAGGACAACAAGATGGTTCCTGCCAGAGTCTTTGCCTTAACCCAAGGAGAAGTTGACGCTAACAATAAAGTGGTCACAGGTCAGATTCCTATCGTCGATACTATATGTTCTAGTATTGTTTGATTCAGGAACAACATACTCGTATATCTCGTTAGGAATGATAGAGAAATTAGACAAACCTTGTAGAACTAGGTTTGTGACATAGTTGCCTTCGGGTGAAGTAGTCCTATCATAACGGATAGTATGGGGCGTACCAATCAAAATTGAGGACGTAGAACTAGAAGGAGACTTGATAGAGTTAGAGATCAAATACTTCGACGTAATACTGGGCATGGATTGGCTAGCAAGGCATGGCGCAACCATCGACTGGAGACGTAAGCAAGTGATGTTCGAGACTCCTAACGGTCAGAAACTATGCTATATGGGAAAAATTTTAGGACTACGTAGACCACTTATTTCATCTCTCAAAGCTCAAAGGACGATAGAAAAAGGATGTCACGCATTCTTAGCCAACGTCACGGATGTGGTAAAGGAAACACCACTAAAGGTTGGAGACATCCGCATTATAAAGGAATTCCCAGAGGTATTTCCTAACGACTACCAGGATTGCCGCCGACACAGGAGATAGACTTCAGAATCGAACTAGTACCGGGCACCGAGCCTATTTCAAAGGCACCATACCAGATGGCATCGACCGAAGTCAAGGATTTAAAGATGCAGCTACAAGAACTCTTAGACTTGGGTCTCATTAGACCAAGCCATTCGCCATGGGGAGCATCGGTTCTATTTGCGAGGAAGAAGGATGGAAGTATGCGGATGTTCATAGATTGCGACAAGCTGTATAAGGTGAAAATTAAGGATAAGTACCCGCTACCCCGAATTGACGACTTGTTTGATCAACTTCGAGGGGCAACCATGTTTTCAAAGATTGATCTACAGTCCGGGTATCACCAGCTCAAGGTACGGGAAGAGGATATTCCCAAGACGGATTTTAGAACTCGTTATGGACATTACAAGTTTCTAGTTATGTCTTTTGGTCTTACCAACACTCTAGCCGCATTTATGGATTAATGAATATGGTCTTTTGGACAAATTCATCGTAGTATTCGTCGACAATATCTTGGTGTACTCAAAGGACGAAGCTGAGGACAAGGAACATTTAGGGATGACCTTGTTACTTTACGCCAAGTTTACAAAATGCGAATTTTGGCTTTCGCAAGTAACGTTCCTTGGGCACATAGTATCCAAGGAAGGAGTTGCTGTAGACCCATCTAAAGTAGAGGTTGTGAAGGATTGGCCAAGACTAAAGAATGTGTTAGAGGTAAGAAGGTTTCTGGGACTAGCAGGTTATTATTGGATGTTCGTAGAGGGATTTTCTAAGACAGCCACTCCATTTACCAACCTGACCCAGAAACAACAAAGGTTCAACTGGACGGATAAGTGAGAAGAGAGCTTCCAGTTGCTTAAGGATAAGCTATGCTTAGCACCAGTACTTTGTGTTCCGACACCCAATGATAAGTTTGTAGTCTACTGCGATGCGTCGAAGCAAGGGTTGGGTAGTGTGCTAATGCAAAATGACAAGGTAATAGCCTACACCTCAAGGAAGCTGAAGGAATACGAGCAACGCTATCCAACACATGACATGGAGTTGGCAGCGGTGGTCCTTGTATTGAAAATCTGGCGCCATTATCTTTATGGAGAACGGTGTGAGATTTATATGGACCAGAAAAGCTTAAAGTATTTCTTCATGCAAAAGAAGCTCAACATGAGGTAGCGCAAGTGGTTAGAACTAGTAAAGGATTATGACTGCGAAATTTTATACCACACGGGAAAGGAAAACGTAGTTGTTGATGCGCTAAGTAGGAAAAGTTATGGAAGTCTAGCAGCGTTAGCTGGAATAGAAAAACCGCTACAGCAGGAGCTGATCAATGCCGGAATAGAAGTAGTCATTGGTAAATTGGCTAACTTGTCCATCCAGTCAAGTTTGTTAGAAGATATACGGATCAGGCAAGGGTATGATGACACATTAGTCGCACATATGGATGCAGTTAAAGAAGGCAAGGCCACAGATTTCTCGATCTCAGGACAAGGGTTTTTGGGATATAAGGATCGGGTATGCATGCCGAATGATCATGGAATTAAGATGAAGATTTTAGAAGAAGCGCACAATACCCCATACTCAATTCACCCAGGGTCGACCAAGATGACTCACGACCTCAAGGCATTGTATTAGTGGTCAGGAATGAAGAAAGATGTAGCGAAGTATGTGTCTAAATGCTTAGTATGTCAGTAAGTGAAAGCAGAACACCAGAGGTCGGCAGGTTTATTGCAACCACTTAGCATTCCAGAATGGAAATGGGACGATATAGCCATGGATTTCGTGACGGGTTTGCCACGAACAAATAAGTAGCATGACTCGACTTGGGTAATAATAGATAGATTAACCAAGTCAGCTCATTTCCTGCCTGTCAAGACTTCATACACAGCATACCAATACACAGACATTTATGTTCAGGAGATAGTAAGACTGCATGGAATTCCTAAGACAATAGTATCTGATAGAGGATCGGTGTTTACATCGAGATTTTGGGGAAGCTTGTAGCAAGCCATGGGTACCAAGTTAAGTCTTAGTATGACATTTCATCCTTAGATAGACGGTCAGTCCGAGCAAACCATAAAGATTTTAGAAGATATGTTGCGCGCTTGTCTACTTGATTTCGGAGGATCATGGAGTAAGTATTTGCCGCTGATAGAATTCTCCTACAACAATAGCTACCAGTTAACTATCGATATGGCACCCTATGAGCTACTTTATGGAAGGAGGTTTCAATCACCGTTGCATTGGGATGAGGTAGGAGAAAGGCAACTACTTGGACCCAAAGTTGTTAGAGAAGCTCAGGATGCAGTAGTGCTGATTAAGAAGCATATGCTCGCTGCTCAGAGCCGTCAGAAAAATTATGCGGATGCCAAGCAGCGTGATGTGGAATTCAAAGTCGAAGATCAAGTCTTCTTAAAGATATCTCCTATGAAAGGTGTGAAGCGGTTTGGGAAGAAAGGCAAGCTTAGTCCCCGGTTTATAGGTCCTTTTAAGATATTGGACAAGGTGGGAACAGTTGCATATAGATTAGCCCTACCGCTAGCTTTAGCAGATAGTCACAATGTATTTTAAATCTCGATGCTGCGTAGATATGTGTCAGACCCATCTCACGTCCTCAAGTACAATACGATAGCACTCTAGGAAGACTTGAGTTACGAGGAACGACCGGTTAGCATCCTAGATAGAAGGATTAAAGAATTACGGTCTAAGAGTATTTCGATAGTCAATGTAATGCCCCAAATTTCCTAATAAGGTTTAGGACCTTGATTAGGAGTCCGGGAGGACCATAATTGATTTATTATGTTATTAAATGATAATATACATGTTTAGGTGTATTAAATATGCATGTGAACTCATTTCTGAGTAATCGGGAGATTTTCATATTTTGCCATTTCGGGCATATTTGGCATATATGTGATATGTGTGTGTGGTGCTTTATTATTATTTGGTTATGCTAGGGTTACTCAGCACAAGACGATCCTAGGAGGTAAGCTAGTGGGAAAGTCACAACGGGATTTAAGCTTGACTTGGAGTAAGTCAAGGGGTATTTAGAGCATTCCCAGGTTATCGGATAATGGAAATCAATATTTGGTGATAAATTGGGAGTTAGTAAGATCAGGGGGAAATTTAGGAGGTTTTGACTATTTTGTCGCTGGGGATGTTTTCGGGACCCCGAGCGTTAGGATTTTTTTGACGCTACTTAAGTTTGAAGTAACCTTTTAAAGAAATAAAAAGAACGTTCTGTACGTTCTCTCTCCCTCTAAGTTCCATTTTCGTCTCCCGATCGTATTTTTGAAGGTAACTTGAGTTCTAGGACTCGGATTCAAGCGAGGATCGAGGCATAGCAATCCTAGGGAAGATTAGAAGCTTATTAGCCAGAGGATTTAGTTTGGAAACAACTCAATCGGAGGTAATTCAAGTTTTAAGTTCTAAGTTTTTAAAGTTTTTAAGCTTGAATTGGATTTTGTGTTTTGATGTGTTTTTGGGTGATTTGAGACTTGGGTTTTGTTGGTTTTGGATCATGGGAATGTTTGGGAACTTTGATTTTTGAGTTTGGAGATGTTTGGATATGTTTATGAAAGGATTTTAGATGAAGAAATGGAGTTTTTTTGGCTGGGTTCGAGGTTGAGTCGCGGCTCTATTCTTGGGCGCTGCGGCTCAAGCTTGAAGAAGCTGGTGGTTTGGGGCTGATGGGCTATTTGAGCTGCGGCTCTATTGGGTAGAGCTGCGGCTCTAATTGCTGTCAGAGAGGATTTTTGGGCCTGACTTGAGTGGGGCTGCGGCTCTAATGTTTGGGGCCGCGGGTCAAAAGAGGAAAAGTGACCAAAGTGAGTTTTTATTCATGGGAACTCAAACTTTAGGTCTCGGGATCATTCCTACTACCCAGATTGGTGGGGTTCGATGTCTCGGAGGCTAGGTCTTGGTTCCAGGATTGGTTTTAGAACTTGAACTCATTGGATCACCATTTGTGGTTGTGACTAGGTTATCACTAGAGGCTTGGAATCGGGATCGTGCTTGTGGCTCGTTTATTGGTAACCTGTGCTTGGACCAAAGGTAAGAAAACTGCACCCTGTGTATATATGACATGCATGGTTAAATGTGATGCATGTTGGATGTTTAAATGTGGCATGCATGGTTATTGTTGAGGCATGTCAAGTGATTAAGTGTGATGCATGTAATGCACGAGAAACATGTGATTAGGGCATGCTATGAGTATTGAATATGAGATTGTTCAGAGCTTGAGCTTTTGTGTTTATGCATGAGCCTGATTGTGCTAGTAATTATTGAGTAAGCATGCTGAATGCCCTGTATTCGGATATTTGATATATAATATATGTTTGGTGGCATTGCTTGCTTGTATATGGTACTGACTAGTCAGGGTCGGCACCGGTCAAGTGTCACAGACCTAACAGCCGAGAACTGTTGGATTAGCTTATATAGGATCTTTATTTATTTTCATGTATATCTAATATTAAACAAATTAATACGAGATAGCCTAAAACATGTTTCTAAAATTGAATTCAAAGAGAAACAAAGAATAGAATACTTACAGTATACGCAGCGGAATTAAAGAGTCCTTCCGTCAGTTTCTCTAACTCTTGTATCCTCTCTGTCGCAAAGTATTATCAAGAAACTGAACCAATCTTCTATTTTCTTCACAATCTTCCAATGTATCCTTAGAACCACCTAGACTAGTGTGGGCAATTCTCAACACATGAGATAGATATAGAGAGAAGAAGAGAAAATAACAAAGTGGCTTAGAAAAGGACTTGTGTTTAGAGAGAATATAAAACTATCAGAAAATCTGACTTGTGACTTATCAAACTTCTATTTTGACTTCTCTCTAAGCACTCCTTTTATAGACTCAAATAGGCCATTTAATTCAATTAAAAAATCAATAAAATAATAGCCATTTTGAAGCCCTAGGTCGAAATTATCATGGGCTATAGGCCCGTGAAATTTCCCATTTGATTATAAACCCGTTGGACTTAAAATCAAGGCCTGTATTATTTTCTATTGATTTAATTAATTAAATAATTATTTAAATCCTTTATCAAATTAATTATTTATAATTTGAACCTTGATTTAAATTTATTTATTAATTTAGATACCAATTTATCTTAATTAATAAATCTGCCATAATTTCTCTTTTCTTCTCAAAATTACACAACTCTGTGAAACCATCCAAAATTGACTTGGTCAACTTTGATAATTCTAATTGATAATTAAATCAATTAATTGAGAATATCTAGATGATTTTATCCAAGGTACAATGGGGACCATGGGCCTATGAAATCAAGCTCCAATAAGTTATCATAAATCTAACAAATAAATTTACTAACTTATTAATTCCTCATGACTCCACTATAGACTCGGAATTGCACTCTTGAATTCATAGAACGCTCTATAACAAATATAGATACGCTATTAATTATCCATTGTTACAACCATAATTGTCACTCAATCCTCTATAGACGGTCTACAATGAGATAGGACTAAAATACTATTTTACCCCTCATTGTATTTTATCCTTAAAACACTTAGTTCCTTGTAAATGATATTTCAGTAAACTAATTTAATTACTGAAATGAGATCTCTATCATTTAACACCTTGAACCAAACTAAAAGGAAACCATCATTTCACTTCTTCATCAGAAGCTATAGATGTCCATATCTATGATTAACACTCCCACTCAATTATACTACTGAGTTCCCAAGATGTAAGTATGGGCTAGTCCGTAGGGTAAGCTGGTAACGAACAAGTCAAAGAACTCAAATAATACAATCAATTAGAATACTAACCACTCAGAATTGAGATTGAATTGACCTATGGTCAACTATATGATATGACTAGAATAGATAATAACAGTATGTTTACTTATCTTATCAACTGTCAATATCGGTCCTGTCCGATGTAACAAATACATCCGATCTTATCTACTTTGCTAATGTTCTGGAAAGAACATAACAATGTAATGTGTAAGTAGATCATATCGTAGATTGGCAAGTCAGTGTAAATCCGGTGCACTGACTAATCTTAGGACTAACTTATTTTGAACATATAATCATATTTATATTCCACTGTGATTATGTCACTATAAATAAGATTAGCTATATGCTCGGGATTTAATAGAATTTTATATTAAACAAATAATCATAAAAATAAAACATGTGAGCAAAGTGATTGACCAAGTCAAAAAATGATTTCTATTCTTTTATTGATAATAAAATGAGATTACAAAGAATTTGAGTTAGGGCATAAAACCCCAACAAGAATGACATAGCGTCATGAACGCAGGGCCAATTAAAAGATTAGATCTAATCGATATCAGCATTGAATGACTCATATGGGGTATTAATGCTAGACCGACCCGAAGGTCGATGAAAATTATAAGCGCTTTGCTAGTCTAGGAGGAAGGTTATGTTGGTGACTAGTCATCATGCACCTATCCTGTTTAAGCTAGTGAAGGGTTCACTTATCTATTAAGCCCCGGTGACCCTATCGTCACATGGCTATTGGGAATAAACCCACCTTAGTGACTTGTACAACTGTCACTCTTCTATTTGGGGCTAAAAGCCTTGGATGATTATTTTGGTCATTGGTTGATGTGTTAAACTCAACAGTATGTGAATTCGTTTGCCTGCTTGACTAGGGCTGTATCTGCTAAGCGTGTGCCTTATGATTTGATGAATTGTTAATACTGTTCATGAGCATATTAAGTTTTCTTGCTGGGGTTCAGCTCACGGGTGCTATGTGGTGCAAGTAAAGGCAAAAGAAAGTTGGACCATCCTTGAGTTGGAGAGCTTAGGTGACGACGTGTACATATGCAGCTGCTCGACTGCCACGGTCGAGGTTTGAAGGAGAGGAACTAGGGTTAAACCCTGTTTTGCCACTTAGACCGGCTGGTTGTAAACATTTTGTTGTAATAAACCTTTAAATTATATTTTTGGGATCCCAATGTATATAATAAACGTTCTAGTGAAACGTTACATCTTAACCGAAATTTTTAATCCCTAAACCGCTAATCATATTTTGTTACATGATTTTGGCCAAATGACTCGATTAGCGAGTTTAACACTGTTTACAAGGTACACCGTAACGATCCCTGGAGTTTAGGGCGTTACAGTCAAGGTCCTATGGAGTAATAGTTCTGAACGGGAGGCAACGTGGGAGTTGGAGGAAGACATGTTAGCTCGGTATTTGGAATTGTTTGATAAGTAAAATTTCGGGGATGAAATAGCTCGCTATTTGGAATTGTTTGATAAGTAAATTTCGGGGGTAGTAGTAGTAGCAGCAGTAGTAGTAGTAGCAGCAGTAGCAGCAGCCGAGCTATTTCGAGCCTACATAAAGACCAAAAGCCCAATAAGATTTTGGGCTTAGTAAATTCGAATCAGCCTAGTGAATTAGAGTTTGTTATTTTATGGTTAGTTAAGATATTTGTGGATTATGTTGTTATTTAGATAATTAAATAGATTTTCTGTAATTTTAGGGTACTGTAACTTCCGACCTATTTTTGACCTAGTTATATTATGAATTTCGAAAAATAGTATCTCTAGAAAGTTGTAGATAATTGAATTAGCTTTCTAACAGGATAAAGATGGTCTAAATCAAAATCCTACAGCTCCAGTAATGTTGATTTTACTACAGGTGAGTTTAGAGTTACGAGATTTAGGAAGTTAGAAGTTAGGGTTCTATTTTATTTAAATTTAAATTTGGATTATAGTTAGAATGAAATTAAGTAATTTTTTTTAAATAAAAGAAAGATCTAGAAACTCTAGAAACTCTAGAACCTTCCAGAACCACTAAGAGCATGACACTTGTCATAATCATGTTTATTTAAGGATTTAATTATAAAAGAAAGTTCTAGAAACTCTAGAATCTTCCAGAACCACTAAGAGCATGACACTTGTCATAATCATGTTTATTTAAGGAATTTAGTATTTTTTTAATAGGATAGTTTCACTCAAACTCTATAAATAGGACCTAGTGCAAAGCCTTTTTCTTCATTCTTCAAGTTGTGTTCAGAGCCTTCAAGCTGGTAGGATTTCTATTGAGTGGTACACTTGGGTTTTGGGGAATAAAAGCTTTATAAACACTTGGGTAGTGAGATAAAGTGTGTTTTCAATACTAAAGTTTAGATCGGTTCTAGTTCATCCAAGGTAATATTATTCATAAGTTCTATTCTTTATGATTCCTTAGTTTTCCTTAAGTCTCTTTCAGATCCTAACTTCTGTTTATGGTTTCGTGGTTAGGTATTTAAGTTCTTAAACATTAAGGTTCTCGGTAAGTTTCCCTCTTTGATGGTTTAGTTTTCTTTCATCTTCTTTTCTATAGATACTCATATGTTTTTATGTTGGTTTTAGGAGTGTTCCAAATCCCGTCCTTGTTCTAAAATATCCCGGTGTTGGTAAGGAAAATAGGATAGATTTTATGTGTTTATATGTTATGTTGTGATATGTTATGATATGTTTATGTTATGATAAGTGTATGATTAGTATGTTTTTCAGTCACTTGGGCACATGACTTGCTTAAACAAGCAAGCCCCGAGAATTTATGATTGGGCATATGACTTGTTAAGATATCAAGCCCCAAGAATGGATGATTGGGCATATGACTTGCTTAGATATGGAAGCCCCAAGAAGTTATATTGGGCATATGACTTGTTTAGCTAACAAGTCCCAATGGTTTATATTGGCCATTAATGTTGTAGTCATATGTGATATATGTTTATAGTCATATATTTTATAGTATATGAATATGATGTAGTCTTATATTTATGATATATGTTGTACGTTGACAGTAGATTTTCCTTACTGGGCATTAGGCTCACTCCTTTATTTTTAGCTTGATGTAAAAGAATGAATATGGAAGGCGGAAGGATTCTTGGCAGCTTGGCTTGTGTGTTGAGGATGAATGGAATGGATGGGCTGCGTGTCGATTGAGGATGACGTTTATTTTAGTCTTTTAAAATTATGTTTTGCTGTAATTCCGCAACTAGTTTTTTTTAAAGTTATGTTTTATGTGTTGTAAACAATGGGATTCCATACCATGTCACATTTTATGTTATATTTTTACTCTATTTTGTATTAGTACAATATTTTGGGTTTTTAATAAAGATATGTTATTTCTTATGATCGTATGAAAATAGTAGCTATGTCTAGTAGTTTTAATGGTCCAAGGTCTTAGAAATAGTTGGGTCATTACACTTCAAGATCATTACATCAATTATGTAAAATTGTCTTGAATTAAATGATACTTCATTTCATGTGCTTTTTGCTCTCATGATTTCTAGTTCTTCTAGAATAGTTGTATCTCCATTGCTTTTCGCAATGAGACACTAGTAGTTTATTCAAGTCTGAAACCCTTTCCAGAATGACAAAGAGCTCAACTAAATCAAATAGCCTATTTAACTGCTCAGTAGCTGTTACATTTCAGCTTCTATGTTGAAACATACAATTCTGAAATGTCCAACACATTTCCAGATTAATGTGTTTCCTCCACAGTTATAAAAACTGATCCTGATATCAATCTTTGAAGATTTCTATCTGGTTTAAAATCAGTTCATCCTTTGGGATTTTAGGTCACTGCCTAAATACACAAACATATAATCTCCATTTTATTCAAGATACTAAAAAAATTAAGTCCTTATAATTTTTCAATGACTCAATCCATCATTGGATTGACAACTACTGACTATTTCCACTGTTTAACAAATGTTAATGTGAAGATATAACATTCGATACATTAAACAATCCATTACTGAGTTGTAGGAATACTGTCTCACATCCTTCTTTTATAGTAAAAGAATAAATGGACATTATTATTTAGATAATACATGCTCCTGACCGGAAAGGCAAAAGCCATTTCTTGGATTTTTGTAAACTAAAGTATTTAAGCTTCTTATTTATATAAGTCACTTGAAACAATGCCAAAAAATTGTTCTTTCAATCTCTATAGACTTGAATGTATAGAACATGTTTGGCTTTTCCAAATCTAATATTTAGAAATGTTACTCTAACCATTTCTTTTCTATTGATAATTTCTATACATCATTCCCAATGATCAGAATGTTATCAACATGAAGAAGAAGAATCACAATAGAATCTTTCAGGCTGAGATCTTCAAACGGTTTTGTCATGTCAACCATTCAGAAAAGACTACTTAGACATCCATTTTAATTAATCTCATAATCCATGCATAAAACAACATATAAGAGTATGTAAACAAATTTAAGTTTGGTTATAGTAGAAGGTATTTATTTGAGTAATAAATTATTCTTTTTGTTTATAGCCTTCGGCTATTAACCTTACTTTGAAAAGTTTGTACTTTCCTCTGTTCTCCTCTTCATCTTGAATATCCCATTTCAAAATGATGTTCAATGAACTTTAGTTGAATGTTCAAGAATCCAAAATTCATAGGAATTCCAAATTCCGTTTCTAGATTCATGGTGTTTCAACCATTGTTTTCTGTTAAAACCTTTCATTACATACCGGTATGGGAAATGAAATATAGTCAGATTGTGTTACACACAACAAACTAAACTTTATGTTTGTAATGGAGTAGTTACTAACTAATGCTCCCGCTACAATAAAACTTTACAGAATTTGCGATATTCTTTGGTTTTATTATTTTTAATTATCAGTAACTCGCTTAATTGACTTCCAGTCATTATTTCTAGTATAACATAACTAGAAATATAGTGATTATAATAATCATGCTTCACTAAAGTAGCATTTAAGAGATACAAACACTTTTGCAATCATTTATGATTATTAAATTGTTTCACTAAATGACTTCATGGAAACTTTCAATTTATTCACATAACCACTTGTGAATCCCAACTTTTAAGTCTTTGATGTTGTACAATAAAAAATGTACAAAGTATAACAAGTTTCAAAATTATAGAAATAATAAAGACGATAATGATCACTCATTATCTATTCAATCTTACCTAATATGATTATATTCAATTTCTAAAATACTAATGTTGCTTAGCATTCTAGTTGCATGCGATTTGGGTTTGAATTCCAAGTTCACATGCAAATTACTTGAATTCCAAATTTGAGTTTAGACTTCCTTTTGATCAGATGAAACAAGTCTTTATATGACTTTACTTTGAATGTTGCATGAATTTTTTTAGAAATTTTCTTTGCATTCAACAAAAGAAAACATATCTTAAATAAATGTCAATCAATTGACTTACTATTAATTATCTCTTTTAGCTTTGAACATTAAAAGATTCAACATACATCTCTATGCATTAGTTAAATGATTATGTGAGTTTTTAGCCTTTATTAGAGAAAAGTTTTTTGGTTAACTTTAATTAATAGACTATATAAACACGAAGAGAACCAATGAACGGTTCTAATAAAAGACTGTCTCTTATTTATTTTATGTGTCTAATTAATTACAAACCAATCTCAAAAAATAATTCACATTGTGCGCTCTAAATATCCGCGAGTTATTAGCGAGCTGGAAAATGGCATAATTCAGTCTGCCACGTGTAAATCGTCCACCGGAGCTGCTGTTACGAGTCTCCACCTCCCTAGCCCGAAGCTGATCAGAGAGTTAGCAGTCTACTCGAAGGCAGTGGGTCAGCAGTATGGATATCATGAGCTGGCGCTACATCGAGCTCGAGGTGCAGCATATATCTGACACTCGAATCCTTGTAAAGGCTACCAAGCAATGTAAATGTGCACATATCAGACATCACGTGTCTATTCCATTCCTGAATTCTCGGACACGCAGCATAAACGTGCGTGTTCAGGCACCCCATGACTTGTTTGGGCCATGCGGCCCATTATCTCCCCTTACCTATTGATTAGACAACACCTCATTGTCAGGTTTTAGGAATTAATCATCAGTGTCACAGAGATGATATGATGGGTTAGAAGGTCACGGGATGACCCCCTTTACCAACGCCCACGTATCCTCTCCCTATAAATACCGAGACCCTGGGCATTGCAAGGGGTCAGCATTTTCGTTGTAAAGAAACACTCTGTAAAAAATACTCAAGAGATATCAATAATATTGACTGGTGGACTAGAGGGATTTTAACCTTCGAACCACCTAAAAAGAAAGGAGTGATAACCTTCCCACAATACTAATTTCACCAGTTTGGAATTTAAATATTTTCATATTACGGTTCACTGTTTAGCACTAATCCATCCCGTTTATTCGTATAATTATATGTTGGCGAAGAACCACGTCAACAGTTTGGTGCTTTCATTGAGAGGATTTAGATTGGTGCTATTGCAGAAAACCTGACCATGGTGGTTACTCGTTCGAGGCATGGTAATGAAGCCGATCAACATGATGGGCAGGAGGCCCACCATGCTGCCATATCCGATGAACAAAACCTCGAGGTCCAGCAACGACCGGGAAAGCAGCCAATGGGCCAGGGCGACACCGGAAGTTCGGCACCTCGGCTGCCAAATCCGAACCTGGATTTCTACACGGCGATAGAGATGGAGAACGCACAGTTGAGAATAGGGCTGAGAATAAAATCTGAAAAACCGAAAAAACCGTATACACCGACCGTCCGAACACCGAAAAAACCGAAACCGATTAAACCGAACACCGAAAAAACCGCCAACGGCGCAAACTGCCACTGTTCGATCGGTTTGAAAATTTGTCCGGACCGACCGACGGAACCGAAACCGAAACCGACCAAACAATATAATATATAATAATATGATATTATATAATTATTAATTGTTAAAATTATTAAATAAAAATAAAAAATATGAAATTATGTTCTATATATTTATGTTTTAAAAATGCACAAAAAGGGATTCCAACAATCCAAAAAATTTAGTTTTTTTAACAAAAACTTAAAAAAAAAAATTAAAAAATAAATAAATAAATAAGAAATTCGGTTTGGTCGGTTTGACCGACCAAACCGCTGTCCAAAACGGTCAGTTTTTTCTTTTAACTGGTTTGGTCGGTCGGTTTTTGGATTGCACCAATCTGGACCGAAAACCGAATTCTGGATTTTATGTTATGAAAAAACCGCCCAAACCGACCGATGCTCACCCTAGTTGAGAAATTAGCTGTCAAAAGCAAACAAGCAAATCGAAGAGGTCTTGGCCCGGTTACCCCCTCTTACAATCGACGCTAACGTCGGAAAGAGGCATAGTGGGATTCATAGGTCCCGTCGGGATAACCGGTCTAGGCCTAGCCAGTCAGTCAGAACCTCAACTCCGAATTCTACTCCCACGTCACACCACCACCAGGAAACTGTGTTTGAGGAGTTTCCTAGGGCCGATCAGCAATTCAGCCAATCGGTTCGAACCTCAACTCCTAGCTCGATTCCATCCGCGAACGCACGCAGAAGGGCCTGAGGCAGCTCGCGGAGGAGATCCGGGGAGGGCTCGCGAAGACAGCCTGCTCCGGCCAGCCGTCCTGCACCATGGTCAGGCCTCCAAGCGCAGGACGCGGGGAATGGTAGAGTGGAGCGGCCGTGACCTAGCTTGATCTGCCCAGACGGGACTAGGATCGCGTCACCAGTTAGGCATCCCCCGTCGCCCATAAGATACCCATCTCCTCTCCGTCCAGTCCGAGACATTCCGGCTCATGGGAGCAGCAGGAGAAATCCTCCCTTCCGCCGGTCTTTCCCGTTGCATTCGAGCGCATGGGGTAGTCCTGGATCCTCACCCTCAGCAGCGGGCTCCGAGTTTTTCAAACGGGAGTTACTGGACCGGGAGTCATTGAAGTGGCATGTCCAGTGAAGACCTGCGCCATCGTTTGAGTTCGGCTCAAAGCCCTCGGGCCACCCCGAGGGCTGACCTTCGAGATCGCCTCAACTCACAGAGAGGAGATCCGACTAGAAATGGTAGTCATGCTCATCGAGGGGAGGGTCTGTCAGAAGTACGTGACATTGGGAATGTCCCACCTAACCATGCTCAAGCTTGGAGGGACAATAACCCGCCTAATGCTTACAATGGAACTGGAGCTGTTGAACAGCCCCAGAACAACCAAGGAAGTAAGGACCAAACCCTAGAGCGTCTAGCTCAGATGGAGGAGCTGATGAAGAAGCTCTTATCGAAAAAGGAAAAAAATGAGTATGACTCGGGGGACGAACTCGGGCTCTTCGGCCCCAGCATAGCAGCCACGGCGTATCCACCTGGTTTCCGTATCCCCACTTGTCCAAGTTCGATGGAGACGGAGACCCGTCGAATCATTTGGGTATGTTCAACACCCTGATGATGGCCCATGACATCAGCCCTGAGCTAAGGTGTTTGATATTTCCTTCCACCTTGACTGGGCTGGCCAGGTAATGGTTCAAGCAGAATAAAAAGCAGTCCATCAGCTCGTGGAAGACCTTTTCTGGTGACTTCAAGAGGGCATTCCAAGTTTCTCAGCCTGCCCACGTCAAAGCCGACACCCTGGAAAACGTGAAGCAGCAGCCTGAGGAACCTTTGAAAGCTTACCTGAGCAGGTTCGCAAACGTCGCGGCTCGAGCTAGGGACGCGGACGATTGTTCCAAGCTTATGGCCTTGAGGATTGGAATCCTCATTGGAGGCGGACTATGGAAAGAGATACAGAGAAAAGGTGTCAGCACCGTAGAAGAATTCCTAAACAAGGCCCAGGGATGGATAAACCTGGAAGAGGCGCGAGCATCGGTCGCGGGAACCAGCCAAACCCCTGATCAGCCCATTGGAGTGGGAACGGATGTCATGAAAATGACTCAAACCATTACATAGAATAACCAATTGGGTGGAGGCAAGAGAAAAGGGAGCAGCGAGGGCGGCCAGCACGACCCAAAGAAGAACAAGCCCGTGGAAAAATTTAAGCCAGTCTACATGACTTACACCGAGCTCACAAACAGTAGGAGAACCTCTTTTCCTTTACCTAGCTGTCACGGAAGATGCGGCTAGCGCCGTACTGGTCCGGGAAGAAGACCGGTCTCAAAAGCCAGTCTATTACATCAGCAAGAGGCTTCTCGGAGCTGAATCCCGATACCCGTTGATGGAAAAGATGGCCATCTGCCTTATTACGGCCTCCCGAAAGCTCAGACCATATTTCCAGTCCCATTCAATACACGTCATAACCGATCAACCTTTAAGGCAGGTTTGGAAGAAACCTGAAACATCGGGACGTCTGTTGAAATGGGTTATCGAGTTCAGCCAATTTGAGATACTGTGCACGCTGTGAACTGCTATAAAAAGCCAAGCCCTGGCTGATTTTGTGGCAGAATGCACAGGATTTCGAGAAGACCAAGTGGAGGAACCAGCTCGGGCCTCATGGAAAGTATTCGTAGATGGCTCGTCTAATGAGAATGGCTCTGGGGATGGAATCATATTAATATCCTCAGAGGGACAACGATTCCACTCTGCGTTGTGATTCAGATTCAAAGCATCCAACAACGAGGCCGAATACGAAGCTTTATTGGCTGGGCGTGGCCCAGGAGCTGAAGGCCAGCTCCGTCCATTGCTACAACGATTCCCAACTCGTGGTAAACCAAGTATTAGGAGAATACCAAGCACGGGGAACCAAGATGGATACTTACCTGACCAAGGTAAAGAAAGAGCTATCCGCATTTGAGCACGGCTTAATCGAGCAGATACCTCGGGAGCAAAATGCCAGCGCTGACGCCTTGGCAAAGCTCGCCACCTCTGGGGTGGCAGAAACTTTGGGGCTGGTGCCGATAGAGTTCTTGGAAAGACCAAGCATAGAGGAAATCAGGGCAGAGGTCGAGATGATCGACACCAGACCGACCTGGATGACTCCCATACTCGAGTACCTCACAACAGGGAAGTTCCCGAGGAGTGAAACGACGCAAGGATGGCACTTTACCAGGCTCCGAGGTATATAATGATAGACGTGATATTGTGCCGGTGTGGCCTCTCTTTACCTCTTCTGCGGTGTGTTCTGCCAGGTGAGGCGAAGACCATTTTGCAGGAGGTACGTGAGGGCTTTTGTGGAGATCACGCTGAGGGCAATCCCTGGCCTTAAAGGTGTTGAGGCAAGGGTATTATTGGCCCACTCTTTCAAAAGACTCGATCTCTTATGTCAAAAGTTGCGACAGGTGCCAGCGGTTTGCCACGGTCACCCGAGCCCCTCCAGTCGAGCTACGGATGATCTCTTCCCCGTGGCCATTCACGGTCTGGGGGATTGATTTGGTGGGTGCCCTTCCCACGGGAAAGGGAGGAGTTTGCTTTGCTGTAGTGGCTATAGACTACTTCACAAAGTGGGCAGAAGCAAAGCCCCTGGCGATGATCACTTCAAAGAGGGTCCTTGACTTTATGGTTAAGAGTATTATCTGCCGATTCAGACTGCCAAAGAAGATCGTGTCGGACAACGGAACACAGTTCGATAGTGATCTTGTCACCGAATTTTGTGAGAGTCACGGCATAGTTAAATGCTTCTCCTCTGTGGCCTACCCCCAAGATAATGGGCAAGTCGAGGCTGTGAACAAGACACTAAAAGCAAGCCTTAAGAAGAGGCTGGATGAAGCCAAGGGAGTTTGGCTCAAACAGCTCCCCCAGGTACTGTGGGCATACCGGACCTCGCACCGAACTTTGACGGGTCACACTCCTTTCTCCCTGGCTTTCGGGAGTGAGGCCATCCTACCTGTCGAAGTAAAGGTAGCCTCGCATACAGTCCAGACATTTGACCAAGACCGGAACGACAAATTGCTCTGCGCATCCCTCGACCTAATTGACAAAAAATCAGAAGCTTCACAGCTGCAGCTTGCACATTATCAACAGAAGATCATTCGTTATTTCAACTCAAAGGTCAAGAAACACATCTTTAGCGTAGGTGACCTGGTGCTCAGAAGAGTCTTTTTAGCTGGTAAGGATCCCAAGGACGGAGTGTTGGGACCAAACTGGGAAGGGCCCTATCAAATAACAGAGGTTGTGAGAGAGAAGGAACCTTTAAGCTAGCTCGGCTTAATGGAAAAGCGGTCCCACGGACTTGGAACGCTATACAACTGAAGAAATATTATTAGTAATACTTTTGTAAGGCTTAATTAGAAAAGCCACCTTTGTTTACTAAATAATGAGAGATAGTCTTTTCGTTTTATCGTATATGTTTGTGGATGTAATGTTAAAAAAGCACGTTTCAAGTAATCACGAAAGGTCCTTTCCTGGTTACTTGGGGGACATATATCCTGGATACAACCAGGTCCTAAACTTAGAAGTTGATTCAAATTGATTAATCGATGTTTTTCTTAAAAAGCACGAGATATCAATAAAGAATTACCGCGAACTAAGTTTTTCAAAATCAATGTCCTGGATGCAACCAGGTCCTAAACTTAGAAGTTGATTCAAATTGATTAATCGATGTTTTTCTTAAAAAGCATGAGATATCAATAAAGAATTAACGCGAACTAAGTTTTTCAAAATCAATATCCTGGAAATAACCAGGTCCTAAACTTAGAAGTTGATTCAAATTGATTAATCGATGTTTTTCTTAAAAAGCACGAGATATCAATACAGAATTAACGCGAACTAAGTTTTTCAAAATCAATGTCCTGGATGCAACCAGGTCTTAAACTTAGAAGTTGATTCAAATTGATTAATCGATGTTTTTCTTAAAAAGCACGAGATATCAATAAAGAATTAACGCGAACTAAGTTTTTCAAAATCAATATCCTGGAAATAACCAGGTCCTAAACTTAGAAGTTGATTCAAATTGATTAATCGATGTTTTTCTTAAAAAGCACGAGATATCAATAATAAATTAACACGAACTAAGTTTTTGAAAATCAATGTCCTGGATGCAACCAGGTCCTAAACTTAGAAGTTGATTCAAATTGATTAATCGATGTTTTTCTTAAAAAGCACGAGATATCAATAAAGAATTAACGCGAACTAAGTTTTTCAAAATCAATATCCTGGACATAACCAGGTCCTAAACTTAGAAGTTGATTTAAATTGATTAGTCGATGTTTTTCTTAAAAAGCACAAAATATCAATAATAAATTAACACACACTAAGTTTTTACCAAATGCGCTAAAAGTGAATAACACTAATGGTAAAAGTAGATTAAAATGAAAACTCGGAAAAACCCATTGTCTCGAGGAGAAAAACCTTGTGGTAAAAAATTACAAACATAAAAACAAAATTTCTAGGCCCCCCCAGGCCGTTTCGTGGAGGTCACCCCTTCAGTCTCCTGCTCGCCTACAGCGGGAGTCTCCCCGGTCTTAGAGGGCATCTCCTGTTGAAGGCGAGCCTTGAACTTCTCGAGGAAGGGCTCCCACACCTCCAGCGCCTAGAAGGAGAAATCGCCGTCCTAGTTGAAGGCTCGGCAGTGATAGAGCATGGCCTCCATGGAAGAGCTGGAATATGCTCTCTCTACGACAAGAGAGACCTTGGATTCTTCAAGCTTAGCCTTCGCAGTAGCCAAGCCAGCCTGTGCAGCCTCAAGATCAATTTTCGCCGCGGCCAAGGCCCCCTGCGCGGCTTCCAAATCGGCCTTCGCAGCGGCCAGCGCGACCTTTTCGCTTTCCTTGACAGTCGTCAAGGTAGCCTTGGCATCTCGCTCATGCTGTAGTGCAGACGCGAGAGCGGCCTGAGTGGTCTGGAACTCGCCCTTGATCTCGTTAAACCTGGCCCTGGACCGAGCTATGCTGCGGTGCAGAGCCAGAGCTGCCTGCAAATGAAAATATAGTAAGGCATATGCTAAAGGGAAAGCATAAAAAATTGACTAAGTTAATTAGGCAACCTTACTGTGAGGTTCATCCCCAGCGAAGACTCCATGACATTCTCGGGGCTCCTCATCTCGATCTCCCGCAAGTCCCTCGGGGTGGCGTTTTAGTAATGCTCCACCATATAGCTCGCTGTCTCGTAGACCGTCCCTCGGAAGGCCTCAGGGAGTTTCTCCAGAGCCTGAGTGTTAATCGGTATACGCACGGTGGGAGTAGGAGCTGGTGGGGTTCCAGTTGGTGTCTCCTAATCCCGAGCAGGGACAGGAGGTCGTGGAGGAGGTGGATGCATGTTCTCCACTGTTGCGGGGCCCTGACTCTTCCCCTTAGCGGGAGACTTGCTAACGGGCCCGGGAGGAGTCTTCTTGGTAAATCGGGGCTTCTTGACCAGGGGCCCGGATGATCCAGAAGGAGGATTCCCCCCTGGAAGATGGATCGCAGGACGTTGTCTCCGGGCTGTGCCATCTCTTCATCTGAAACAAAAAAGAAGGGAACGTTAGGACACATGTAAGGTTATTCGATTATGAGAAAAATCTAAGGATATATTAAAAAGGTCCTACCCTCCGAGCTGGAGGAGGAATCTATTGCCACGACCTCCGGACGCAGAGCTTCTATGGGGGACTCTAGATTTATAACTTTGCGAATGAGAGGGGGCTCGGGGTCCGAATCATCCTTAGGACTGGACTCCTCTACATACTGCCTAAGCCCCAGAGCTACTACACCCTCCAGGAGGGAGGGCCATGACCTAAGGTTGGTCCCATACTCCTCAAAAAAGGCTGACCTAAAAGCCAGGGTGTTGTCTACTGCTACAGTGCCCCTAGGGAAGCTCATGTCATAGGGTAGAACCAGTTGATCTACACACTGGAGCAGGGTTACGTTAAGGTCTGGGTCATCATGGTGACGATGTACGAGCTGGCTAGGGTTAAACCTAGCGAGCTAAAGGTCTACGGCAGCCCTGTCTAAGTCCCTAAACAGGTATGGGTTACCTTGGCTGGAGGGGCCGACTGCTACCCCGGAATGGATCCGATCCACGTCAGAGCCTTGGGCAACCTCGAGGGCCCGCTTCCGGCGCACGAGTGGCACCTCGTCTTCCTCGTCCTATTCGTCGTTCGCTCGGGGATGGGCATCAGTTCGCGAGCTGCTGGGATGACCCGTGGCCTCCTCAAGGCCAGGGTCTGACCCGGAGAAATTAACTTACATGCCAGTATCGTCTCATCAGACACGAGCTAGCAGTAGTCTTTTTCGCTTGATGGGAGCCCTGCCAAGGTCTCATATTGACCCTCGAGGGTCACCGATTTAGCCGTCCTCGCAAAAATAGCTGCACGATGGTATTCAAGTCATTACACATGGAAAGAAACAAATCAGTGACGATTTTGCAAGTTGAGGATAGAAAGAACTTATGAGGACGGTTGAAGTAGTGGTGTTCGCAGTTGCGAAACCCCGTCGACATAAAGAACTGGTCCTTGAAGTCGTTGGGTGGCTGGGCAGCTCGATGGCTGCTGCAGAGTTGGGAAAACGGGTCAAGTAATAGAACCTGTCACCTCGCCCCCATTGATTCGGGCTGGCTTTGAGGTAGAAAAAGTAAAGGATGTCCACTGGTGTGGGGACCTCCCATTCATGCTCCAGGAAGAAGTACCTGAGCCCCGCCAGCAGACGGTAGGAGTTCGGGGGCAGTTGGAAGGGAGCCAGCCTCACGTAATTCAGAAAGTCTGCGAAGTACTGGTCCAAAGGAAGGAAGGCCCCGACCTTGAGGTGTTCGTCGCTCCAGGCTGCGAACTCCTCGTTGAGAGGCGTGCAGCTCCTCTCGCCCTCGAAGGGAGGTCGGACAACAAGAGCACCTGTCCCAATTTCGATGTTGTGGGACAGCAAGATCTTGTTGACCCTCCCTTAGGTCGTAACCTTTGAGACTATCCTCTCGGCCTCGAAGAAGGCATCAGGTCCCACCTCGACCTCTTTCTCCACGGTGGGACCAAAGTGGGGGATATGAGATTCAGCAACTATCTCCTTCCCCTTGCTGGCCTGCTGGGATGATGAACCAGCGGCACTCTTTTTGGGCATGTTCTTCCTGGGCCTCATCTGGTCGCCTAGCGAACAAAGATGAAGAAAATTTAGATAGGCGGCCTAAAAATAGAAAAGAGAATCTAGCGCGAGAAGTGATTTTTGTACGCGAGCTAAGGTAATCTCAGCCCGCAGTGCGTGAGGCCACGCGACGCTGTGATCACGCGCCTGTGTTTCCAACGGATCCCCGATTGCTCGGGATCTGTGTGTCAGGAGGTTCAGGATAATGTTTACCTTGGAGGGAAAGTTTCAAAAAGCAAAACCGCCTAGGAAGCGTGACTCCTAAGCTACCCGGTTTTGCACCCCAAAATCCTATCACCTTCCCCTCTCCAAACAAGCATTCCAGAAAAGTTACCCAGAAGAACTACCCAGAAAAACTACCCAGAAAAGTTACCCAGAAATTATCTTGTCCTATACATCACATTCCTAAACATGTTCTCATATGATCGATACCCCTAGGATAAAAACCTACGCACAAAACACCAGCCAAAAACAACCTACAGTGTGCGACTAAGAAAGAAGTTAACCTAACAAAGAAATGGAAATATCAAAAAGTGCAACAGGCAGAGGACTTACAGTGTTTTTGCCATGTGAAAGTCGCAAAGAGCATAGGAGTCAGATTCCTGGTGAAAACTTTAGCACTGGAGTTGGGAAAAAACTCTTGTGGCGAGAGCGTAGGGACCTCTGGGACGATAACCGAGAGAAGAAAGGCTTCTGGCTTCTGAGTTTGAAGAAGAGAGAAGGTGAGAAGAAATTTTTTAAATAAAAAGTGGCTCATGCGAAAGGTGGCCAACCTTATATATACGTAAGAGGCAAAGGAACGAGGACCGTTCGATCGCATTAATGCGAGATACGAGGGTTATGACTCGAGAGGCGGAACGACGACCGAAGATAGGCTAGGCCATTTAATGCAATTATCGAAAGACGGACCATCGCCAACCACGGTGCTCCACGTGTCCGATAACTGCGCAGTGGAAGGGACATGAAGAGTCGAAAGAGAAACCTAAAAGCCCCCGCTGTGGTCACATATGACGTCATGTGTCACGAGCAGGGTCTTGGCGGGCAAATGTACGCCCTAAATATCTGCGAGTTATTAGCGAGCTGGAAAAAGGCATAATTCAGTCCGCCACGTGTAAATCGTCCACCCGAAGCTGCTGTTACGAGTCTCCACCTCCCTAGCCCAAAGCTGATCAGAGAGTTAGTAATCTACTCGAAGGCAGTGGGTTAGCAGTATGGATATCACGAGCTAGCGCTACATCGAGCTCGAGGTGCAGCATAGATCTGACACTCGAATCCTTGTAAAGGCTACCACGCAATGTAAACGTGCACATATCAGACATCATGTGTCTATTCCATTCCTGAATTCTCGGACACGCAGCATAAACGTGCGTGTTCAGGCACCCCACGACTGGTTTGGGCCATGCGGCCCATTATCTCCCCTTACCTATTGATTAGACAACACCTCATTGTCAGGTTTTAGGAATTAATCATCAGTGTCACAGAGATGACATGATGGGTAAGAAGGTCACAGGATGACCCCTTTTACCAACGCCCAGGTATCCTCTCCCTATAAATACCGAGACCCTGGGCGTTGCAAGGGGTCGGCATTTTCGTTGTAAAGAAACACTCTGTTAAAAATACTCAAGATATATCAATAATATTGACTGGTGAACTAGAGGGATTTTAACCTTCGAACCACCTAAAAAGAAAGGAGTGATAACCTTCCCACAATACTAATTTCGCCAGTTTGGAATATAAATATTTTCATATTACAGTTCACTGTTTAGCACTAATCCATCCCGTTTATTCGTATAATTATCTGTTGGCGAAGAACCGCGTCAACACACATATATGTTTCACTTAATTGTTGTTGGAATAATATGTCTTCTTTATTATATCTATGTTATGCACAATAATGAATAATTCATAATTATCATTTATACTCATTGATGAAATAGGTAGAACAAATAGATTTAAAAAATAACAACTGAATTTATTATTTAAAAGAAATATTAAACTTGTTCACTCATCAAATAAAGGAATCTAAAATATAGTTTCTAGAAAGAATTCTAGAACTAATTTAAAGAAATAGACTTAATAGAGAGTTGAAAATAAAAACTAAATTCCACGCCAGTTATTCCTTGGTCTACAATTCTGCAATCCTTTTCTTATTTCTTTCAGTATTTCTTTCTTTTCTTGAATAATGCGTTCCTAAAAAAAAGATAATAAATATGGTTTGCAGCATACAAATTTGAATCAACAATTCAAATATGTTAAAAGGAGATGAGTAAATCATATTTACCCTTTCTTCTTGCAAACTTCTCAACTGATCAAAAGAGTCTCTTTTGATCTTTTCCTATATCTCGTATCTAGATTTAAGGTTTACATATCTCGATTTAATATCATTAGGCACAGTCTTTAGTATCCAATGACGAGCCAAATAATCAGATCTCATCCAGTCCGCATATTTTTTATTATCATCATAATTAGATAAAGTTGATGGCTCATCTGGAGGCACATCAATGATTGCATCATACACTTTTAGTTTACTCAGAACTATATGTATGCTTCTGTACCAATCATCAAGATTGTTGAAGTCTAAATGAAAAGTACTTATGTAGTCGTCATAAGGATTCACTGGTTCTTTCACATTTTGAGGTCCTTGATTAGGATTAAGAGAATTAACCACTGTTGCTGGAAATAAATAAATAAATAAAATATAATGAATTAAAACATATAATGGAGACCATGAGACTTATTGTCACAACTCCCTCTCCCACTCACTATTTTTGGAAAAAGTGTGTTTTCACAAAATCAATATTTTTTAATTTAGTTTTAAAATAAATTTAATTATTTTTACCAAATGATATTCTAATAATTGCTAATCTAATTAAGCAAAAAATAAAAATGAATAAATTGTGCCCTTAATTCTAATTTTAATTTTGCTTTAATTAAGAGAATATCATTTTTATTTTAATAAAACATTTTTCATTAAAATAATAAATTAAACAACTTTAATTTTGATTTACCATCTTAACTAATTAAGACTAAATTTTTTTATTATATGAATTATCATATATAAACATATAATAAAATATAGGACATTCCTAATAACATGTTTCTACACGAATGTAATGCATTCTAGTTGTATAATGTGTGGGTATATGAATGACATGTTATAATGCATGACAAAATAATAAACAATTTAATCATATTCAAACATTTATAATAAGTAAATAAAAGCAGGTTGGTAACTTTTGGGTATTTTGAGAAAAATTACAATCCTTGCAAAATATACACAAAAATAATTAAACTAACTAAGGCCTAATGAAGAGCAACTCCTTTGATCTTTGGACCTTCTTTTTTTGTCTTTGGGCCATTACCATTTTAATTATCCATTATGAATTAAATAACCTTTTAATTATTTTAAACAATTTAAAAATAATCAAACTTTGGGTTTTAATACCAAACAAGTTATTAAGGCCCAATTGGAATTTGGACTCACCATAATTAATTCAAAAAATTATAATTAAAACACTTTTAATTATATTGGGCTCAAAATAGTCTAAATAGATAATTACACATCCATTAGGGTTTGTATGACACAAACCCTAATGGGTGTGTCATGGTGGGCGGCGGCTAGGGAGGCCGACAGTGGAGGAGGGCACGACGAGGGTGGTGGCTGGCGCACACAGTCGGCGGCTGGTAGGGGTGCGCATGGCTTGGGCGTAGGGGCACGGTTCAGCGTGGGCACAAGGGCATGACTTGGCGTGGGCGTGCGGGCACATCGTGGGCATGCGGGCACGACTTGGCGTGGGCATGTGGGGCAGCGACTCGGGCATCGGGGTTTGTGCTCGGGGCTCGGGCCATAACATAATTTTATCTGGAAATTTAAAAATATAAATAAATTAAAAAATTCCAATGCCCTAAAATTGGCTTAAATTTTTCATCTAGAAATTTTATGAACAATTCCTAAACCCAAAAGCACCATTATAAACAACCCTTAAGAATATATCATCATCAATATAAACATTCATCCATTCAAATATATATCATATATAATATAAAAATGCACATAATCCCACATAACAATTAATAATATGCAAAGATTAATGACCTGCTCTTGATACCAATTGTTGGAAAAACAACTAGAGTGCGCAGTGAAATGGCGTGGTGGGCCCAGTTGATCAACAACAACAAAAATTTCACCTCTCATACAAACTGTTTATATGTTCAAGAGTACATACATACATGAACCATTAATATGAAATATCATTAATCATGCAACATATATATAATTATACAAATACTTATATATATATATCATATGCACATGTATACAAATATTCAAGAACATATATATTTACCTCTTGAAGCCTATCAAGTGTTCTTGAGTTTTTTTGTATAAATAACGATCTTCCAATCCATCGATTTGAGAACTTAGACCACGATCTTCTGGAGTGTTCTCTACACCTCAAGATGTGTGTAGGCACATAGAGAACAAGGTTTTGTAATTTAGAAATCACAAGTTTATTTCAATGCATGAGTACTTCGATTATGACTTGAGAAAGGTTGGAATAATACAAGATGATGAGAATTTCTTGTCTGACAATTTTCTGAAACTTTTTATGAATTTCCACACTCTATTTCTTATTATCACATAATATATATGTATATATAGAGAGAGATTATATATTACCTTATTATTCATAATAATAATGGTAATATAATAATACAATCATAATGATGATAAGAATTGATTTAGGTAATATCTAACATACCAAATTTGAAAAAATTTATTTTCATATTATTAATTAATTAAATAAATAAAATAAAAACAATATTGAAACTTTATCAGTACAATCTTACACGCATGTCACAGTCTCTGTACTGTGTCGTGCATGTAGCAATATTCCCTTTTAGGGAATATCATATTTTTCTTATTTTCTTTTATTTATTTAAGTAAATAAATCTTTCCCACAAAATATAGTATTATCTTTTTAAGGAAAATATCACAACTATATTTCAAAATTTAAATTGATGATCTTCATTATCATCATCTTTTAAAATCAATAAATCAAAACTATTTTGACTTACCATTTTTTATTTTCTCCCACTCAAATAAAATAATTAATTTATTTATTTATATATATTTCAAAATTCTATATTTAAATAAAGAAAAATATTTTTTAATATTTAATAATTAATTCCAAATTAATTATTCATCCTCAATTATTATATAATTTTATATTTGACCCGAAGAATAAAATTCCTTTTGAATTTCCAAATTATAGTTTTACTCTTGTATCAACTTTTACCTTGATATGATGTTGATACCTTGGGGACCTATGGACCTATAATATTAACCTCCAATAAATAATAGATTATTAATCAAAGCTCTTTGATTAAATAATCGTATTTCTTAATCTCATAAATACTCCACTATAAAAATGAGATTGAACTTTTGATAATTATAGGTATATATTTACAAAGTACTATATTAAAGAATAAAGTTTAGTGATATAATCATTACATACAACGTGAATCCTCTATTAATGGTTCATAATTGTTCATAGCTTGATCATTATGACAAATCATAATGCATGAATCAAAGGATCAGATGACATATATTGGAGTTCATAGTAACCTCAAGATTAAGATCATCGTGTATATGGTCATCATTTGATGTGTTTGATTAATACTAGGAAACCGTGTTTAAACAAGTATTAACAAATCACATCTGGTCCAGTTCTATATATCACTATATATAAACTACCTTCACTAAAGTGTCCTACTACACTAGTGACATGGATCTAGGTTGCTTGTATTCATAATACTAGTGAACCGTACTAACAGTAATTAATCTAAAGATTTCGTAACTTTGTTTTGCGGCAAACTGTTTTAAGTTCATTATCTTAATCTCGATCCTCTCATACCAATATGAGATTAAGACCACATATATGAACTTTGGAATTTTATGATATTTACTTAATATTATCAACATAATATCACACATAGTCTATATATATAATAATTCAATTCAATTATTTATTTCATTTAAAATATTTTTCAACTACATTTGCATTAAGGACACTATTCCCAACATCAACTGTGTACCCATAGCTTTCTGCAAACTTCCCCAGAACTTGGAAGTATATGTGGGTTCTCGATCTGACACAATAAACTTCAGAGCCCCATGAAGACGCACTATCTCTCTCACATAGAGATCTGCATACTGGTCAAATGTACAAGTCGTCCTCACTAGTGGAAAGTGAGCTGATTTTGTGTATCGATCCACGATAACCCATACTGAATCATGTTGACCCACTATCCTGGGTAACCCAACCACAAAATCCATAGTGATGTCCACCACTTCAGTTCTGGGATATCCAGAGGCTGTTATAGCCCTGCTAGCCTCTGATGTTCAGCCTTGACCTGCTGACACGTCAGGCACTTAGCCACATATTCAGTTACATCCTTCTTCATCCTAGGCCGCCAATATACAGTCTTCAGATTCTGATATATCTTTGTGGTGCCTGGATGCAAAGAGTACGGGGTAGTATGAGATTCATTCAAAATCTCCTCTCTGATAACAACATCCATCAGAACATAGATCCGACCCTTGTATCTCAATTAGCCCATTCCTGACACTATATAGTCCCTAGCCACTCTAGCTAGGACATGCCCTGTAATCTTCATCAACTGTGGATCATTCAACTGACTCTCCTTTATTCTCTCTAAAAGAGTAGACTATAGTGTGATGTTGGCTAACTGGCCCACCACTATTTCTATCCATGCTCTGATCATATTCTATGCCAATTCCTTGGATATCTACCTCGAACTGCATAATTATCCCGAACCTTTCTGACTTAAAGAATATGCTACCACGTCGGCTTTCCCTGGGCGATACATGATTTCATAGTCATAGTCTTTCACCAGATCTAACCAACGTCTCTATCTCATGTTAAAATCATTCTGTGTGAAGAAATAATTCAAGCTCTTGTGGTTAGTGTATATCTCACACTTCTCCCCATACAGGTAATGCCTTCATACCTTTAGTGGAAAGACCATTGCTGCTAACTCCAGATCATGCGTAGGGTATCTCTGTTCATGTTCTTTCAAATGATGTGATGCATAAGAAATCACCTTCCCTGCCAGCATAAGAACACAACCCAATCCCTGTCTTGAGGCATCGCAGTAAACCACAAACTTCTCCTGGTCTGTTGGAAGACTCAGTACTAGAGCTTTAATCAATCAGCGCTTCAACACTTATCTGACCATACAAACTTCTGGTTCTTGCATTTCAGTTCCGTTAGTGGGGTAGCAATCCTATAGAACCCTTCCACAAAACGCATGTAATAACCTGCCAATCCAAGGAAACTTTTTATCTCTGAGGAATTCCTTGGCCTTGTCCAATCTCTAACTACCTCAACCTTAGCTAGGTCCACCTTGATTCCATCTCTACTGACAATGTGACCAAGGAAAGTCACCTGTGGTAACCAGAACTCACACTTTTTGAACTTTGCATACAGTCTATGTTCCCCCAGTCCCTGCAAAACCAACCTGAGATACTGCTCGTGCTCTTCCTTCGACTGAGAATAAACTACAATATCGTCGATAAATACGATCACAAGCCAATCCAGATAATCCTTGAATACCATGTGCATCATATTCATAAAAGCTGCTAGGGCATTAGTCAAATCAAATGAAATAACCAGAAACTCATAATGCTCATTTCTGGTGCAAAAAGCTATCTTAGGTATATCTTCCTCCTTGATCTTGAACTGGTGATAACTAGATTGAAGATCTATATTTGAGAATACCATCTTACTCTGCAACTGATCAAACATGTCATCTATCCTTGGTAGAGGATACTTGTTCTTAATGGTTAGCTTATTCGGTTCTCTATAATCAATATACACCCTCAGAAAATCGTCTTTCTTCTTTACAAATAGAACTGGTGCGCCCTATGGAAAAAAACTGGGCCTAATAAAACCCAAGTCTAACAACTCCTGTAAATGTACCTTCAGTTCTTTCAACTTTGCCTGGGCCATTCTGTACGATGCCCAAGATACTAGTTCTATCCTTGGTGCCAGTTCAAGAAAAAAACTCTCTCTCTCTGTGTGGCAGCAACCTTGAAAAATCTTTTGGAAACACATCCAGAAACTCACAGACTAGTCTGGTCTCTTCTGGTCCCACTAGCACGACCTGAGTGGTATCCACTACACTAGCTAAGAATCCTATGTAATGACCTCACAATAGGTCTCTATCCCTCAACGCTGATATCATAGGTACCCAGGGTCCATGCACAGTGCCAACAAATACAAAGGGATCCTCACTGTCAGGCTTAAAGGTTACCATCTTATTTTTGCAGTCTATGGTTGCTCGATATTTAACGAACCAATCCATACCCAAAATCATGTTGAAGTCATTCATAACTAACTCAATCAAATCAACTGAAAACTCTCTGCCATCCACTGTCACTGGTAATGATCTGATCCATCCCCTAGAGGCTACTAACTCCCCAGTGGGTAGTAGCGTTCCAAATCCCACAATATAATAATCACAAGGTCTACACAGTCTATCAATTATCCTACTAGGAACAAACAAATGCGTAGCACCAGAATCAATCAAAACAGTATAAGAGGTTCCAACACTAGAAAGCAAACCTGTCACTACTGAGGGACTAGCCTCAGCCTCTCCCCACCTCTGCCTTCGCCCGACACTCTCCCACATGGCACCTTCTACACCTAGTGCACTCAGGGTAAGTCCTACATATTGCATTGCTGCCCTGGCGGCCTATCTGTATACCACGTGGCCAGTTGTTAGGGCTTGAAGCTGAAAAAATATCTAGAGCCTTCCTTTTCTGGTCACTAGGGCCTCTGCCCCTACCAGAACTCATAAATGGAGGTCCCATCCTCCTGGTGTCTCTTATGGCCACGTTCTCATGCCATATTTTGTTCTCTGCGCCCTCTGCAGTAAGGGATTTCTCTACCATCTGGGCATATGTCATCACCCCAAGCACGGTGGTAATTCGGACATCTCGGGATATCATAGGCTATTGCCCCTAAAGGAACCTTTCCTTCCTTGTCCCATAAGTAGGAACCAAGTCTGCACCAAACTTGGCCAATTTATCAAACCTCAGTGCATACTCTGTCATTGACATATTTCCCTGTAGCAGCTTACTGAATTCCTCTGCCTTTGCAGTCATAACTGCATCATTATAGTACTTTTCATTGAATGCAGATATGAACTCTTCCTAATCCATGGCTTTCATGTTCCTAGTCTGGGATATCACCTGCCACCAAATTTAGGCATCCTCCTGAAACATATACATGGCACAGACCATTCTCTCATTACCCTCTATCCTCATAAAGTCTAGGATAACGATAATCATGCTCATCCATTTCTTGGACTTTGCTAGATCTACATTACCCAAAAAAAATTGGAGGGTGTTGTTTTCTGAACCTTTCATAAAAGGGCTTTCCATTTTTTCCCAACCTCTAGCGGTTGTACTACAGTCTGTACCAACAAAGGTGGCACCACTGGCTGATCGTTCCCTACTGGAACCTATTGCTATCTAAGTAGGCGGATCTCTTCTTCATGCCTCTGTAATGTAGCTTGCATATTAGCAAGCACTTGCTACTAGTTCTCTAGAGCTAGCGGAGGGGTCTGACCCTGATTATCATTCTCGACCTGTATTTCTTGGCCAGCTAATTGATCTGGCTGTCTTGGAAGCATACTTCCAAGTTTATCTCTGCAGTAATCAATTCGACCAATTAGGTAGTAATAATAGTACCTCTTGTCGCCCTACAGTCCAAGATCGAACAAACAAGAATTCACACTCAACAAGCATGCTAATAAGCATGTCGGTTCATATTCATACTCAATCATGGTGCTAATAAGCACTTCCTGACATTTATAAGCAAATAACGATGCTAATAAGAATTTTCTGATATTTATAAACACATAGCGATGCTAATAAGCATTTCTATAACATTTTCCAATATTAACAGCGTTAATAAGCATTTCCTGGCCTACACATACATATAACAATGGTAATAAGCATTCCTTTAACATTCACAAGCAATAATAGCGCTAATGAGCAAATCTTTAGCATACACACATCAGTCAAGGGCCAGACCCTATAAGAATATGTCATGCTCTCTAATAAGGCAGGCAAATAAGGCATTTATATCATATTTAAGCAGTTCAACACATAACCACATAAATAGCTATCGAACCCTGAGTCAAGCTTGTCTTTAGTGGCGAGTGTACATGCCTAGCCAATCTTCAGGAACCCATAAAACTTGGCAGCTCTGATACCAAGTTGTAAAGCCCTGGATATCCAAGACAATTACACTGTGTATTTTAAATAGTGTCGGACTTTCTAATCAAGTCATTTGTACATAAACGTGTTATTAGAAGTAATTAACAAATTAGAGTTAAAAGTGTTGGTCAAAGGAATATTCACTTTCATTAAAAAGTTTAAGTTCGTACATGGGATCCCAAAATCAACATTTAAAAATTCATTTACAACTCAAAAGGGTGGTTACAACACAGGCTGGCCTAAGCGAAAAAATTAGGGTTCAACCCTAGTTCCTCTATGAATCCCCGGTCGTGGTGGTCGAGCAAGCTACATATGTACACGCTACTACCAAAGTGTAGCGTCCTGTAATTTTATTTAGCTAGATAGTAGTAGTAGTAGCAGTAGGATTTTAGTTTTCGTGGATATTGGTAAAAGCAAGGATTTAGTTAGAAACTCGTAGAAATAGTTATGGATTTTATAAGAATAGCCTATGGTTTAGAAATATTAATTTTAACATAAGGTTTGATTAATATAGTCGGTCCTAGAAATATTATCTATTATAACCTAAGGTTTAGATAGAATAATTAAGAACGTGACACTTGTCACATGTATGGTCATTAAGGAAATAAGGATTTTAGATGAATAAATTATTAAAGGATAGATCTAGAAGGTCTAGAACCTTCCCTCATTTGTTAAGATTACCTTTTACTTAGTCAAGGTGGTTTTAACAAACTTCAAGTGTGCTGAAAGTGTGCAAAAACGTGTTTAAAATATCATCGTATGCCGATATATTGCAGCTATAAGGACCGACAGGTCGCCTATGATTGATACGGAAAACACGTCGACTTCGCACAAACGAACCCATGGACCCTCAGGTCATAGGTAGGGGCAATATATCTCCTACACTAGGCGATATATCGGCTCCACAACCCATTTTTGAATTTTCATAGAATTCTGAACTGGAAACAACCCTCAACAACTTTGACTCGTTCTTGAACATTTTTGATCGAGTTCTGGGCATCTGTTGAGCGAAAAATTCATTTTTAATCATTTATTTATTCATTTTAAAAGGAGTTAGTTTCACTCCTTGAACTCTATAAATAAGACCCTTCACTCAACCATTTTATTCATCATTCAAGCACAGTTCAGAGCCTCCAAGCTACTAAGTTCATTCTAGAGAGAAACACTAGGGTTTTGGGGTATAAGCTTTAAAATCTAAAGCTTTTATAAACACTTGGGAAGTAAGATTTTGTGTGATTTCGGTGTACGAGGTATAGATTGAGATTTTAAGCTATCCAAGGTATTCTTTATCTTCAGGTTTAGTTCATTATAGTTTCTATTATTCTTTCTTTTTTTTCTTCAAATCCTAACTTGTGATAATGACTTTTGGTTAGGTGTTCAATTTCTTTGAAACTTAAAGTTTTTGGTAAGTTATTATCCCGATGGTTTAGATCTTTCTCTTCATCTTATTTTCTTTAGGAAACTTATGGTTTCTTTATGTTTGGTTTTAGGAGTTTCGATCCCGCTCTTGTCTCCAATATTCCAATTTTTGGTAAGGAAAATTAGATAGTTTAGTATTATGACCTAGTTTATGTAGTTTATGATATAGTTTATGTTTGTATGACCTAACATTTCAGGTACAATAAAGGGGTAAGTGTGTCTGGACCTAAGGTGTCCAATGATGTATGACAGACTTATGTCTGGTAGGCTTGGTTGCCAAAACTTTATGACGAACTTAAGTGATGTCCGGTGTATGGTGGACTTGTGTCCGGAGCTTAATTGCCACCCCTGATAAACTCTTATCTTTTTATTATATCTAACTTATTATTATGACCTATGACCTATTGGTATGATTATGACTTATGACTTACGACCTATGATTTATGATCTATGACCTATGATTTATGGCTATGACTTAGATTATGATTTATGATATGATTTAGGTTATGATATGACCTAGGGTTTATTGTTGTATGATTAGTATTAATAAGTTTTGGTATGACTTCTGTGAAATTTATGATATGTTTGATTATATGATTATATGACTAACTCTTGTTTGTATTTTCCTTACTGGGCTTAGAAGCTCTCACCTTATTATGTTGTTATTTCAGACAATTGAAGATAGAAAGGCCGGTGACGAGTGGAACCTAAGAGCTTCGTGATGTACTCGTGGGGACCATATAGTCGAGGAAGATCAAGCGGGCCTATTTTTATTATAGCATGTTATTTTAAATGTTGCTCATTTTTATGTTAGAGACAATTATTTTATTTTTCTAAAACCATGGATTCATGTAATTATTTTCAAGTTTTTATTCAATAAAAGAGCAATATTTATGAATTATGATCCAATGCTATGTTCTCGGTAATCTATGAGAAATTAGGGCGTTATAGGTGGTATCAGAAACCACGGCTATATTGGTGTTGAACGTTCCCATGAAATAAACACGATAGCTACAAAGGACCTACTCGTTACCAAGTAAGTGTACACATTGTTTTCAAAATATGTTTGTAATGTCTTTCTTGTGTTATTTTCATAAATTAGCCCAATGGACTCAAGTGTGGTTAGAAAGGTTAAAGCTATAAGTAGAACACCAGACCCTGAGTAGGACAATGGATCCGACGTGGAGGATTAGACATATATACGAACACATCGTTAAATTTTATTATATGCTGTTTTAGAATATTTTCACTAGTTGCTTTTTTTTTTCTTTTTTTTTATAAAACATGTTGTTTGCTTTTATTATTATTTCATTGTTTCGTAAGTGTTAAGAATTTTTTTGGATTCAATTGAAAGTGTAAAGTTTAAATTCTTCTCTTATGGGTTAGCCCATTTGCGAAGACCCATTTGCTTTGCATTATTAGATTGGGTCCAATTTAAATGAATAAAAATTAATAAAGCAAGGGTTCAAATTCCTGTCTTTTGGGTCCAAGTGGAAGTTAGGGGGCCTTAGTAGTGGGTACGATATACTGAACCCAGCTCTTTTCCATGGAAGATTCAATTGTTAAGGCCCATTTTCCCGAGTTGGACTTAATTGTAATAGGGTAGTTTTTATAAATAGATGGACCTAATAGAAAATAGTACGACAGGCTAAGTTGTAACCTCTACTTGTTTTGTTTGTCTTAGCTTTTTCAAACTTTTCTCTTTTGGGGAAACAGAAAAGACACATGGAGCAGGAACCAAGAAGATCTGAAAGACTAAATGGCCAAGGTAGAGGCCGAGGCAGAGGTCAAGGAAGGGGAAGGGGGCGAGGAAGAGGAGTAGCTGCCACCCCCATATATGAAGAAATCCCAGCAGCCTCAGAAGTGCCAGAAGCACCCAATGTAGTGGAAGAACCGGTAGCTGCTGCTACTTGAATAAATTTGGAAAGAGAAAATGCCCGTCTTAGGGTAGAGCTAAGGAGAAGGGAAGAAGAGTTCCAAATAAGTTCAGGGCAACAACAACAAGTGGCACAACGAGTCATTCCTCTAGCACAATTACTATAGTTGGCATAACCTCGCTACGAGGCAGTGTATGAACGCTTTAGAAAGTAACAACTGCCAAACTTTGACGGCGGATCTGACCCAATAGAAGTAGAAGAATGGCTTCAATCGGTGGAGTCCATACTAGAGCACATGTGGCTGGGAAACGAAGATCGAGTCTCATGCGCTTCAAGCTTATTAAAGAAAGACGCCCACATCTAGTGGGATATAGTGAAGTATACTAGAGATGTGAACGTTATGACATGGGATGAGTTTATCCAAGTGTTCAACAAGAAGTACTACAATCCTGCGATTCTAGCCACAAGGGTGGACGAATTCATCATGCTTACTCAAGAGAATCCGTCTGTGATGGAGTATGCCAGGAAGTTTGATAGGCTGGCTAAGTTCGCAGCGGACATGGTACCCATTGAGACGCTAAGAATTCAAAGATTCGTGAAGGGACTGAAACCTATGATAGCCCGTGACGTAAAGTTGATTCGAGGAATAACCACTTATGCGGAAACATTAGAGGTAGCCTTGGAAGCTGAGCAGGCAGAAGAAATGATTTGGAAGAATATATGAGGGAGTGGTATCCTGAGATGTTTGGTAAGTAAATTTCGAGGACGAAATTATTTTAAGTAGGGGAGAATTGTAGCGTTCCAGAATTTTACTTAGCTAGATAGTAGTAGTAGTAGCTGTAGAATTTAAGTTTTCATGGATATTGGTCAAAGCCGATCAGCCCCGATCAAGAAAAGTAAATAACACACAAAATTTTTATAGTGGTTCAGCCCCGATCAGTCGGTAATAGCCTAATCCACTTAGAGTTGTGATTATAGATCTGTACTCAAGATCAGATGGACTGAGCCAACTGAGTTTCTTTAGTACAGATTGCAAAAATACAAGAATCCTTTCAAATACCAGCACTTTCTCTCTCTAGAATACTCAGACCCAAATTTTCTCTGTCTAGAATCCTTAGACCCAAATTTCCCAAAAGTCTAGAAAGAAGGAGAAGAAGCCCCTCTCTCATCCCATAAGCCCTCTATTTATAGGCTTAGGGTCATACATCTAATATCCCCTAGAATCGGGATATTTTATTATATTTATTACATTTAAATTACAAAAAACATTCAAAATGTAACAAAACCCCCCATTTGTGGGAAGAATGAGAGATTCCCGCATATCTTGTTGAAGCTGTTTCTGGGAATCTTGACTTAGTCCTCCTCTAGCTAGTTGATCCACCTCACCTCCACTCTGGTCGATCATACACATGCTGGTCAGACATACACTTGCTGGTAGAACATGCAAGTGCTGGACATGCACTTCTCTCCTCTAATATGACACTCTCCTCTAGCATGCCATTTCTTTATTTGGACAACCATGCACTGGTTGGACATATGCATAAAGACCAAATTCTTGGGCTCTCCTCGGACCACATCCTTGGGGTCTCCTAGGACCACTCTCTTGGGGTCTCCTAGGACCACTCTCTTGGGTTCTCCTCGGACCAAAGTCCCTTGGGCTCTCCTCAGACCACATCCTTGGGATCTCGTATGATGCACTCTCCTTAGCTCTCCTAGGACCACCCCCTTCGGGTCTCCTCGAACCACACCCTTGGGATCTCCTAGGATGCACTTGGCTTAGTTATGACATTTTTCAAGCACTCCAAACTCTTCACCAGTCTACCGGGTCACTTTATCACAACTCTGAGGAGTCAACGTATTTATTGACTATTAATTTGTCTTTTACTGACCATGCACTACCACTTGTCACCTTTATTGCCACGTCATTGATCTCCAATTTTTGGGGATAACACTTTCCAACTCATGGATGGTCCAGCTTCCCTTTTCCTTTACCTGCACCACATAGCACCCGTGAGACAAAGCTCAGCAAGAAAACTTAAACATGCCCATAAGTAGTTAATAACATATTATAGAATCATAATTAGCATGCCTATAGGTAATAACCCTATTCCTGCATTCATTCAATCTAGATAAATTACTATAGAGTCACATTGGGGCCCATTTCCCTAGGATAAGTGAATGTAGAATCACCATGGGCCCATTGCCCTATTCTCTATATAACACTAAAGATAGATCCAGTTTTAATGAATCTTGTATCCTGTCAAGTGTCCTCGCTATCTTTTAGTATAAATAAACGAACATCAAATCCAAGAGAATACTATGGGATCCACACCACTATCTTTCAAGTCAATTCTTAACAATCTAAGACGTGTGTAGGCATGTAGTATGCATTGGAAAATTTTCTATTTCTAGATGTACTCAACATATGAGATCTAGAGATTGTAAGAAGGAGAAGGCTAAGAGAATGACAAAAGAAGAAAGAAAAGTTTCACTATATTTTTTAGGCTTTTGAAAACTTGTCTCATAGATAACCTAGAAAAATATGTGTATATAGTTCAATTAAATAATTAATCAATAAAAGATTCAAATTGTAACTTATACAATTGAACAATTCAAAATTGGGCCAAGCCCTAGGCTTTTGCCATGCATAGTGACTGGCCTATAGCACCACATGGTTCTCCCTAATTTTATCTCATTTATTTATTCAATTAATTAAGACAAAATATTTAAGTATTTAATGTAAAATAAATATCAGTTAATTTAAAAGGAACTTTTATTACAATATAATAAATTAACATCATTCTCATTTAATATTAATTCAAGACTAATTGATATTATTTTCAACTAATGTATAATTTTCAAATTGAACATATTAGTGAAATTAGTTGATAATTAATTAATTGCATATAATTGTATCGTGCCTTGCAAAATTAATTTATTTTACAATTTAGTCTTTTCTTAATTTACATTGTTGTATTGCGGTGACTTGGGGACCATAGACCTATAATACTAAGTTCCAATAAACTAGATCATCAATTAAAAATTTTAATTAAATAAACTTATTTATTAATTCCATTATTGCTCTTCTATAAATATGAAAATGAAATCTTAGTTATTATAGAATTATATTTACATAATTATTTCATGTAGTCCATTTGGAAAGCCATAGATAGCCAAGACCATTACACTGTATATTTTAAATAGTGCTGGACTTGCTAATCAAGTCATTTGGACATAAATGTGTTACTAGAAGTAATTAACGGATTAGGGTTAAAAATGTTGGTCAAATGAATATTTAATTTCATTAAAATGTTTAAGTTCGTAGATGGGATCCCAAAATCAACATTTAAAAATTCATTTACAACTCAAAAGGGCGGTTACAACACAAGCCGAGATAAGCAGAAAAATTAGGGTTTAACCATAGTTCCTCTGTGAATCCTCGGCCGTGGTGGTTGACCAAGCTGCATATGTATACGCCGCCATCGAAGCTCTCCAACTCATGGCTGTTCCAGCTTCCCTTTCCCTTTACCTGCACCATAAATCACCCGTGAGACAAGGCTCAACAAGAAAACTTAAACATGCTCATAAGAAGTTACTAACATATTACAGAAACATAATTAGCATACCTAGAAGTAATAACTCTACTCATGCATACATTCAATCTAGATAAATGACTATAGAGTCACACTGGGGCCCGTTGCTCTAGGATAAGTGATTGTAGAATCACCCTGGGGCCCATTGCCCTATCCTCTATGTAACACAAAAGATAGATCCAGTTTTAATACTTCTTGTATCCTATCAAGTGTCATCACTATCTTTTAGTATAAATAAATGAACATCCAATCCAAGAGAATACTATGAGATCCACACCACGATATTTCAAGTCAATTCTTAATACTCTAAGACGTGTGTGGGCATGGAGTATGTATAGGACAATTTACTGTTTTTAGTTGTACTCAACATATGATATCTAGAGATTGTAAAAAAGAGAAGGCTAAGAGAATGACAAAAGAAGAAAGAAAAGTATCGCTATATTTTTTAGGCTTTTGAAAACTTGTCTCATAGATAACCTAGAAAAATATCCGTACATAGTCCAATTAAATAATTAATTAATAAAATATTCAAATTGTAACTTATACAATTGAATGATTCAAAATTGGGTCTAGCCCTAAGCTTGTGCCATGCACAATGACTGCCCTATAGCACCACATGGTGCCCCCAATTTTATCTCATTTATTTATTCAATTAATCAAGAGAAAATATTTAAGTATTTAAAATAACATTAATATTAGTTAATTTAAAAGGAACTTTTATTACCATATAATAAATTAAAATCATTATCATTTAATATTAATTCAAGACTAATTGATATTATTTTCAACTAATATATAGTTTTCAAATAAAATATATTAGTGAAATTAATTCATAATTAATTAATTACAAATAATTGTATCTTGCCTTGGAAAATTAATTTCTTTTACAATTTAGTCTTTTCTTAATTTACAATGTTGTATTGAGGTGACTTGGGGACCATAGACCTATAATACTAAGTTCGAATAAACTAGATTATCAATTAAACTCTTTAACTAAATAAACTTATTTATTAATTCCATTATTGCTCTACTATAAATACGGGGTTGAACTCTTAGTTATTATAGAATTATATTTACATAATTATTTCGTGTAGTCCATTTGTAAAGCCTTAGATAGCCAAGACAATTACACTGTATATTTTAAATAGTGCTGGACTTGCTAATCAAGTCTTTGGATATAAATGTGTTGCTAGAAGTAATTAACCAATTAGGGTTAAAAATGTTGGTAAAAGGAATATTTACTTTCATTAAAAAGTGTAAGTTCGTACATGGGATCCCAAAATCAAGATTTATAAAGTCATTTACAACTCAAAAGGGTGGTTACAACACAAGCCGGTGTAAGTGGAGAAATTAGGGTTTAACCCTAGTTCCTATGTGAATCCCCAGCCCTGGTGGTCGAGCATGTTGTATATGTACATGCCGCCACTGAAGCTCTCCAACTCATGGTTGGTCCAACTTCCATTTTCCTTTACCTACACCACATAGCACTCGTGAGCCAAGGCTCAACAAGAAAACTTAAACATGCTCATAAGTTGTTAATAACATATTAAAGAATCATAATTAGCATGCCTAGCTGTAATAAGCCTACTCATGCATGCATGCAATCTAGATACGTGACTATAGTGTCACACTGAGGCCTGTTGCCCTAGGATAAGTGACTGTAGAGTCACCGTGGGGCCCATTGCCCTATCCTCTATATAACCAGGCTTAGAGTTGGCTAAGCGTACTGAGCGCTTTATTTTCTAAGCGACCATTGGGTCGGTAAAGCGTATACCACGCTCTTGGATAGGCCTAACCAAATCGGCTAGCGCTCAGCGTGATATTGTCGCCCTTGACTTATAAGTAAGCCTTCAGGTCGGTGCTCAGCGTGCTATTTCCACCCTTGACTTATAAGTCTAGCCTTTCAATCAGATAATACATACAAGCATCAATCATTTAACAATTATCCAGATACAAAGCACTCAAGCATGCTTAATCAAACAATCACATTCATAATCATAATCATGCTCATTCACAGGGGCCTGAGCCCTAATCATAACCTAAGGTGCAATTTTCTTACCTCTGATCAAAGCACTGGCTAAATAAAAATGACCCTCGAAAACAATCCCCTTCCGAGCCCTAGCAATACCCTAGTCACTACCATAATAGAAGATATCTTATCAATATCGAGTAAATAAAGGCTTCTGGAACGAGTCCTTAGGTTTGAGTCCCCGCAACTTGAAACCTTACTTGGCTATTCTTCTTAATTAGCGTCGTGGTGCGCCCCAAAACAGAGAGCCCTGAACCAGTTTTCATGGGACACGTGGTGCACCGTAGCCCGCTAGGCACCGCGGCGCTATGGAAATTCAGAAGAACCCCAACGTCTTTGAGTTCATACAGGCCACGATGCTCCAAGAATAGCGTCGCGGTGCAACCTCGCGAACCCAGCTATCCAACATTTTTCTCCGAACCATATTCATCCAAATTCATCCCAATTAACAACCAAACCCGGAATTGAGTCCCAAAACCTCAATAATATACTTAAGGAAACACAAACACACCAAAAACCAAGCCAAAACCCTACTCCAATTAAAAACCCAACCATAAGCCCAAAACTCAAGAAAAAAACTTAAACAACCAGAAATCTTAGCAAAACAGAGTAATGAAATCATACTTCAACGATGTAATCATGACCCTAAGCTGCACCTAACCCAATTATCAACTTCAAGCCTCCAATTCCAATCTAAGGGAGAGAGAGAGAGATCTGTGAGGGTGATAGTGAGGGAGTTGTGTTTTGTGTTTACTGAGTTATTTCTAAAGGCTTCCAGTGACTAAATACATCCGTGGGCATGAAAAGATTAAAATGCCCCCTTGTCCAAAATCTTTCTCTTTAATGCCTTCAAGTGAAAAACTATCTTTTGCTACCATTTCCCACTAATCTCAATTAACACCCATAATCCCAGTTGATCACCGATAAATTCCCATTACCCAATAAACCCTGGTAATGTACCAAATTATCAAAATACCCCTAGGCTTACCCCGAGTAAGGTTTTTGACCCGGTTGTGACTAAATTGCTAACTTGCTCACTAGGATCACTTCGTGCCGAATAACTCAAATATATCCACATAATGATGTGGTCTCAATCATAAAATACATATATTTACAAATAGACCCTCAATGGGTTAAAATTATGAAAATACCATTTCAATAAGAAATGGGCCCACATACATATTTAATACACTTAAACATGCAAACATAGTCATATCATAATATAACTCACATAATTCACATAAGAATATGCACATATCACATAAACACATAATTAATCCAATTATTGCTCTTATGGCCCCCAATCAAGATACTAGGCCTTATTATGGAATTTGGGACGTTACACCAATGATATAATCACTTCATGTAGTTCTGTCTTCCAATTATTGATTCGTTAATTAGAGCTGGTAAAAATTATTATTTTACCCTACTACTTATCTCTTATTCCTTAAGTACCATTAATCCACTAGTAAAACGTTAATTTATAATCATATTATAAATTTGAGCCCAATAACCATCCAATTATAAAATTAACCCTTAAGGGAGCCAATATTCGATCTTTTTAAGAAAGCTTGGATTCCAAATCTTGTAAGATCATGTTCCTAGCTATTCATGCTATTCAATCTCTAAAACAAAATTCACTAGCCTCATTATTCTAAGAGTCCTTAACGGGTGAATCAAAGACACAACATACATGAACATAGTTCATGACTACTCATGATATAGACTGATCTACATATGATCATCATATTACTATGAATTAAATCTTTATGACAAGCGACATGTTTATAAATAAATTAATTCACATCAGTCCTGTCATATATATTCTAATAATATAAAGTACCTGCTAATGTTTATGCCCTAAAAGAATGTAAAACGACATTTTATTGATTTAAATAAAAGTACAATTTTATTATATTTGAATGTTATAATTATTGTTTAAATAATTTGTATAAATATCAAGAAAATTCCATATTCATTTATGAGAATATGATCTTGTATTAGTACGAGAGAATTAAGATCATATGCAATGAATAAAATATTTAGTAACATATTAATGTATGGAATCTTTAATGAATGGTTATTAGTACGGTTTACTAAGCATACGGGATGCAAGTAGTCTAGATTTAGATTACTGATGTAGACAACATCTTGGTAAATGTGCTGTATATAATTGTGATTATATATGACAGGACCTATATGAATTACTATCTTTATAAACTTACCGTTTGCCATAAAGATTTATTTCTAATCATAATAGATGATCATTTGTCGATCACTCTAAATCCAGAGTTGTCATGAACTCATGTTTGTGCTTATTGGATCTTTTGATTCATTCGTTAAGTTATCTTGATGTAATGAGGCTAGTGACTTTTTGTCTTGGAATTCAATATCATGAATTGTTGGGAACACGATTTTACAATAATGGAATCCGTGCTTTCCTATCAGATCAAATATTGGTTCCCTTAAGGGTTAATTCTAGAACTGAATAGTTATTGAGCTCAAATCTATAATTTGATTATAGATTAATTATTCATTAGTAAATTAATGGTACTCAAGGTATAAGAGGTAATTAGAAGGGTAAAATAGTAATTTTGATCAGCTCTAATTAACATACTAATAAATGGAGGAAAAAACTACAGTTATTGATTATATCAATGGACTACAAGAGAAAACTCTGTAAATATAATTCTATAAATACTTAGAGTGCAATGACATATTTATAGTAGAGTAATCATGGAAATAATAAATAAGATTATTGCATTAAAGAGTTTAATTAATAATCTGGTTAATTGGAGCTTCGTATTATAGGTCCATGGTCCCTAGGTCGCCTCTGTCCTACACTGTTAAGGGTAAGGATGTCACAATGAAGATTTATAGAGAGAATGACTAAATTGCAAATGAATTAATTTTTCAGGGCAAGGAAATAATTATGTTATGATTATGGTCAATTGATTAATTATGAATGAATGAATTCATTAACTAGATAGTTTTTATTTTGAAAAACTTTATATTAAAATAAATATTAATCATGTTTAGATTAATATTTGGGAGAGTTTAATTATTATCTTATTATAAGATCATTTATTTAAAATCGATAGTCTTTTAAGATAAAGTTAATTTTGAATTAACTGATATTTATTTTTGGATAAATATATTGTCTTAAAATTAATTTAACAAACAAATGAGAAAACCAGGGATAGGCTATAGTGGCACACGCCACTCATTGTATTTCACAGAGAGTGGCGCCACACACAATCTCATCACTGTGATTTAAATTTTGAATTTTAAATTAATTTGTTTATTTAATTATTTTAATCATTCTTTTTAAATATGATTTAAATTAAATAAATAAAATAGGTTGTAACTCGTCAATTTTATTTTAATTAAATAAAGATTAATTAAAATAGTTAATTATCTTTATAAACCTGAAAAGAAACGATTATTTTCTAAGTCAGTTGTTTTGAAGGTTATCAGACTCTCTTAAAAGAAAGAAACGATAGAATTCTCTAAACTTGAAGTTCTAGAAGTTTCTATAGCCTCTCTCTTCTCAAATCTCTCTAGATCTCACGTGCTGGGTACATCTAGAGAGCCTAAAATCAATGTGTGAATCCTACGTGCCCACACACATTCTTGTGTGTTAGAGGATCGACTTGGAAGGCTAAGGTGTGTGCTTTCATCAGGATAGGAAGATCATTGATTTTACTAAAAGACCCAATGACACTTGACAGGCTACGAGAGGTAATCTCTATTCCTTGTATGTGTTATTTAATATATCTATACATGTATGATCCTAGTTGGTATTAATGATTTTTTGAAAATCTCTTTCCTACACATTCTACTGCGTATTTTGATATTTTTCTAATTTAATACCAACTATTGGTACTAGAGAGTCTACATATATATATATATTAAATGATGTGTGGGTTTCTTGCATTTTTTATATGTTTGTTGGTATGTATATTGAATTGATGTATATGTTTTTTGAATGTATGGTTGAATGTTGGATCGTTAATTATATGATACTATTGGATTGGGAATTGATTTAAATTTTTTCTTAGATCTTGTGTAAGCCATATGGGACATAGGAATATTTGTTATTTTATTTGTGAAATTTTTATTGTAAAAATTATTGTCACACAAGAGGAGAAGAAGAGAAATGGACCCGAGCCACCAGCCCAACCTCCCTACCGCGCATTAGCGCCCCAGCGGCCATCATTAGCACTGCATCGCTCTGAGAGGCAGAGGCCTCATCATTGTTGCCTTGGTCCAAGCTTGACCACAAAGGTGCTCAACTAAATCCCTAAATTTTAGCCTTAATATCTTATTTTATTTTTATTAGAAAAATAAAATATATTTTAGTTGGTTAAGATATTATCATAAGTTTGAATAATTATTTGAATTCGATTATTTTAATTATTTAAATTTAACTAAATTAAATTGATGACAAAAAGGGTTATTTTATTTAAAATTAGTTTTAATTAAATAAATTTATTCAAAAACTAGTATTTAATTGATTGTTTGGGCCTTATGGATTCCTAAGAATTATTAAGATGTTCCTATATGAGAAGAGAAACAGTGTGAAGTCTTGTAAACAATTGAAGACCACTTTGTAATTTAAATTTCTATTTTTTCAAGGCTTGTAAATTTAGAAATACCCAATAGTACTCGGTTCATCATTTATTGTTTATTTATTGTATTTATTTAAATATATGTTAATTAATGTTTGAATGAAAATATGATCATATGTTAGTATATTACATACCATACATGAAACCCCACACAATTTTGATTAATCATGCATCTTTTATAAACATGATTTTCTAAGATTGTCCAAAGTGTTTATATGAATTATTTTAATGAAATCAATTGCATGTAAACTGCTAAGTCTTAAATTAGTTAAAACTTGGTAAATCACACCTTAATAAATGCAATAATTTTTATAAGCCTTTAGGATAACAAACTTTATTTAAAAAGTATTTTAATAAAGTTAGATGAATGTAATTGGTAATTATTTAGATCACATTAATTGTAGAGACATGCTTTTTTTTTATAATTATGTAATTTTTGTAATTAATTACATTCATAGGGTTAGTAATAAAGTAGTAATTAATTTAGAATTAATTTATTAGTTTAATAAACAAATATATTCTAAAATAGTAAGTGGGAGAATGTGAACATCTCAATGTGACCTATGGTCTCCATTATTAGTACAACACCGTGAAATATGATTAGGGCCTTAAGGTGGCTTTGTTTCTGTCCCCCTAAGGAAGGTTTCTGGTCATATTAATACCAAGGTTGACTTATATGAAAGAGTGATGTATTTTAGGCTTGATCGACCCTAAGGCGACACTCTCTAAGTTAAGTCACAAATTTTGAAATAATAGGTTACACTTACAAAGATACAATTAGGCTTTTGTAGTGGATAATTGTATCTTGACCAAACCAGCAATACTTTATTTTTTAAAGAGAAAATATGAGTTATTTTAAGTTTTAAATAATAAAGATAAGATTGTCTTATAAGATATTTGAAATTAACTTGATCGACCCTAAGGCGACACTCTATTTGTTGGGTAGTTTTATCGTGGAATAGTAAATGTTAAGTTTATGTGTTGTAATTGTTGCATTCATGCATCATATTTACTTTCCAAATTATTGATATTGTTTCAAATTATAATATTATTGTATTTTATTTCTTTCAATTAAAATGCCTCAAAATGATTGTAATGTTGTGATTGAACTAAATGATGAAAATATAGTATTTTGGAGACATGATGTTGAAATATTATTACTAAGAGAAAATTTGATAAAAGCTGTTAAAATACCACCCATGCAAGAACCATAATTAGAGGCTTCAATAAATGACCAGTTTGAGTATGCCAAGTGGTTAAGGATAAACCACATGACAATGTATTATTTACTTCAAACAGTGAATAATGAAACCAAAAGTACTCTTGAATGCCTTAAATTTGCATACAATATATGGGAGGCCATCCATGCAACTTATGGGCACATATATGATAAGTGGTTTTATGAGAATGAAATCTTATCGACCAATCGTGAAATGATCGCTGAAATTATGAAGAATAAGAAAGGTAAATATGATTTATTCATTCTTATGACTAAGTGGAGAAATATATGTCATTCTGGATATTATATTCAGGGTCCACTAATAATATTTATTCTTTTGTGTAGATAGTTGAATCTTATGATTCAAGAAAGGTTGCTGATAAAGTTCTTGAAGAAGGAGATGGAGAAAAAGTCTAGTTCAAGAAAGTGTTGAAGACAGTCTATTTTGTTTTAGTTTTTATTGAAAGAAAACTATAGTTTTGTTTTGAACAAATGTTTTAGTTTATTCCTATTAGTATTTTAATTTGCTTTTATTGTATGTATTGACATTTGAAATATTTTATTTATAATATGATTATTCTTAGCTTTTCTTTTGGAATGCAATTAAACGTTCAGACTGTAAATGATTTCACCAAATGAATATTCACTAAATAACTCTGAATTATTTAAAGAGGCTAAACCGAAAGGTAACAAAAGACAAAATGTTTCAAATGAGGATGACACATATCTTTGACATCTTAGACTTGGTCACATTGGTCTAGACAGGATAAACGTGTTAACAAAAGATGGACCATCGAGAGAACTAACTGTTGGAACTCTTTTGGTTTGTGAGTCTCGTCTAGGTGGGAAAATGACCAAACATCATTTCTCAGTGGAAGACAATAGAGCTAAAGAGCCATTAAACCTTGTACACAACGATGTCTCTAGTAAAATCAATGTACATGCTAGAGGTTGTTATGAGTACTTCGTCACTTTCATTGATGACTACTCAAGATATGGTTATACTTACCTAATGCTTAGGAAGTCAGAAACCTTTGGCAAGTTTCAGGACTTCAAAGCTGAGGCTGAGAAGTACTTAGGTAAGACTCTTAAAATGCTTCAATTAGATTGAGATGATAAATATTTGGATTTAGAATTCAAAGATTTCATGCTGGAGCATGGTATTCTATCCCATCTCACAACACTTGGAACGCCACAAAAAAATGGTGTTTCAGAAAGAAAAAACAAGACATTGTTGGACATGATCACGTCTATGTTAAGCAACTCTTCACTTCCTCTCACATTCTAAGGTTATGCACTTCAAACGAAAACTTACATTTTTAATGTAGTCCCATCTAAGACCATAAGCAAGACACCACTAGAACTTTGGAATGGTAACAAACCTAGTTTGCGCCATTTCTGCATTTGGGGCTATCCTGATCATGTTCTTAGTCCTAAATTAGGGAAACTTGATTCAAGGCCTGAAGTGTGTATTTTCGTGGGGTATGCTCCAGAGACATAAGGCAATTATTTCTATAGTCCTAAGGACCAAAAGGTATTTGTTTCCATAAATGTGACCTTCCTTAAACATGACTATATGACTATCTATAAGCCTCAGAGAAAGGTAGTTTTGGAGAAACTCACAGGTGATAAGATTCCATCACCTTCATCATCATCATTAAATGATAAATGACAAACTAAGAAAACCAATATTACTAAAAAAGGAAACCCCAGTGCAACATCGTAATGGGAGGATTGTGAGACAACCTGTTCGCTATGAACATGAGGCACATGTCCTTGTTTCTGATACATACAAGGATGGCCCATTGGCCGTCAAAGAGGCAATGGATGATCCTGAAAATGGAAAATGGCAAGGGGCCATGAACCAAGAAATGGAATCAATGTATTCCAATTATGTTCAGGAACTTGTCGACCCACTTGAAGATATCAGACCCATTGGGTGCAAATGGATCTTCAAGAAGAAAAGAGGTACAGATGGGAAAGTAGAGACTTTCAAAGAGAGGCTAGTAGCCAAAGGTTACACTCAGAGAGAGAGTGCTGATTATTAAGAAACATTTTCTTATATGGCCATGGTGAAGTCCATTCACATCTTCTTTGTAAGAACGCCCTAAACTAATTACTTGGTCAAACATCGCTTAGTTCATATTTATTTGAAAATACTTTTTTAGAAAAAAGGTCCAGTGGGGCCTTGTCAAAACATGCAATTTGGGCCCAATAGCTAAAAGTAAAAATAAAGTGTCAATCTTAGAAATAAATAAAAAAATATAGGTCCCACTGTGACAACTGAAAACATAGACCATAACATAAAAGTTCATAAACATTCTTGACGTTCTACTAGATCGTTATTCGTTCATGGACACCTCACGCCATACATGCCAAGACATTGGAACTCCCCACATCACAGTGTGTGCCAGGAAGAAACCCTATGGCCTACTTGAAAGGGGGAAAGTAAGGGGGTGAGCGAGAAGCCCAATAAGGAAGTATAAACAAAATTCAACAATTAACAAGGACACAAAGCAATCTACATACATGCCACAATCTCATGACATATCATAATAAATCATAATCATATCGCAATCATAAGGCTTTAAACATAATCATGATCATAATTATACATCATGTGATCATGGCACACCTATTGTCCATATCACAACAAGAGGTCACAAGCAAAAGCATAAACTGATAACACCTCCTCTACGAGGTAAACAGGAACTCTGGTCCTCGAATAACATCGTCACGTCCGCCCTATGAGTTACGTCATATCCTTAGTAACTCCTTTGTTGTGTTGCATTCAGCACGCTAAAAAGCTATTACTTTTCATACAACATACAAGCAGACATATAAAAATTCATATCATAACATAGAAGCTCATACCTTTCATAGAACATTAGCTTACTATGCTCATACTTTTCATGACACAATAGCTTACCATAGCTCATACTTTTCATAACACATTAGCTCTTGTAACATATTAGTTCATACTTTTCATAACATAATTTATAGAAAATTCTAACTAACTTCCTTACCTCAAGTCCAAGCAAAATAAAGTGCGGGGTACTTTACAATGAGCCTCCCTTGATTTTGTTCCAAAAACGCTAAAGTAAAAGAATACTCTTGGCACCTAACAATTCCTAAACCTAGCCTTCCTCTCCTTCTTATTCCCTTTCATTCTCTCTTATTCTCTCTTTCTCGTGACTTCTTTGCCTCTTCCTTTCTATGTCATCGGCTAACACTGGCTTCACTGACGGATTTTCTCAATCGTCTCATTGGCTTCCCTAACAACCTCGGGGCCTAACATGTGCTTGTCCCCAACCTCATCCCAGTGTAAGGGAGATCTACACCTGCTCCCATAAAGCTTCTCATAGGGAGCCATTCCAATAGTGGGCTGATAGCAATTGTTATAGGAGAACTCCATCAGGGTTAAGTATCGGCTCCAAGACTCTGAAAAGTCCAAAGCACAACATCTCAACATATCTTCTAAAATCTGAATAGTCCTTTTTAAACTGCCCATCGGTCTAGGGGTGAAAAACGATACTGAATTTCAACCTTTTACCCATTGCTTTTTGTAATCCTTTCTAAAATTTAGATGTGAACACTGACCCTCTATCAGAGATAATCGACTTTGGTACCCTGTGAAGTCTCACTATCTCACTAACATACCATTCTGCGTACTGGTCCTCCAAGTAGGTAGTCTTAACTGGCAGGAAATGGGCAGACTTAGTGAGCCTGTCTACTATTACCCAAGCAGAATCATGTTATTTTTTCTGTCCTAGGTAATCCTACCACAAAATTCATCGCTATATCATCCCACTTCCATTCCGGAACGTAAAGTGGTTGAAGTAGCCCTACTGACCTTTGGTGTTCTGCTTTCACTTGCTGACATGTCAAACATCTAGCAACAAACTCAGCTACATCATCTTGGTACATCTTAGTCGACCCTGAATGTAAGGAATATGGTGTTGTATGCACCTCTTTCACAATACTTGCCTTAATCTCATTATTGTTAGGCACATAGATCCTATCCTTATATCGCAACAATCCTCTGTTAGACATAGCGAAGTTGCCACTACCACTCTCTTGTACCAAAGCCTCTTCCTTCATTAGAGCTTCATCTACGTTTTTCCCTTCTCCAATCTATTATAATAGGGAGGAATGTAGAGTGAGGTTTGCTAGGCCTCCTATCACTAACTCAATGCCAACATTAATAATTTCTTTTTGCGGAGGTACCTCTATTGTGCTTAGAGATGAGACACTTCCATGTCCTCGCCTACTTAATGCATTAGCCACCACATTGGCCTTGCCTGGGTGGTATAGAATTTCACAATCATAGTCCTTTAATAATTCTAACCACCTCTGTTACCTCATATTTAGCTCTTTCTGGGTGAAGAAGTACTTCAGACTCTTATGATCAGTGTATATTACTTATGCTAGTTCAAGATCATGGGTGGGGGTATCTCTGTTCATATTCCTTGAGCTACTTCAATGCGTACGCTACCACTTTCCCATTCTGCATCAACACAGACCCCAACCCATTCTTAGATGCATCACAATACACCATAAACTTCCATCCCACAGAGGGAACACAAAGGATCAATGCAAAGATCAACTTATCTTTCATAGTCGAAAAGCTTTCTTCACACTTCTCAGTCCATGTGAACTTTTGGTGTTTGCGAGTTAGGTTGGTCAAGGGTGTGGCAATCTTAGAGAAACCCTCGACAAACTTACGATAGTAGCCTGCTAACCCTAAGAAGCTTGGAACCTCTGAGGCATTCTTTGGTTGGGGCCAGTCTCTAATGGCCTCGATCTTCGTTGGGTCCACTACTATTCCATTATTGGCAACTATATGCCATAGGAAGGGCACTTGTTCCAACTAAAAATCACACTTATAGAAATTAGCATAGAGTTTGTGCTCTCGTAGTCTATTGAGTGTCAACCTCAAGTGCACCTCATGCTCTTCCTTATTCTTTGAGTAGATAAGGATATCGTCTATAAACACAACTATGAATTTATCCAAGTAGTCCTTAAACACTCTATTCATCATGTCCATGAATGTCACTAGGGCATTGGTGAGTCCAAAATATATCACTAAACACTCATAGTGCCCATAGCGGGTTCTAAATGCCGTCTTGGGAATATCTCCCTCCACTTTCAGCTGATGGTACCTAGATTGCAAATCATTCTTTGAGAACACTACTGCCTTTTGCAGTTGGTCCTAGAGGTCATCTATCCTAGGAAAATTATATTTGTTCTTAATCGCGACCTTACTGAGTTCTCGGTAATCGATGCACATTCTCATACTTTCGTCTTTCTTTTTCACCAACAGAACTGATGCTCCCCGCGGTGAATGACTAGGTCGTATAATCCCTTGTCCAACAATTCCTGTAGCTGAGTCTTGAGTTCTTTCAACTCTATAGGTGCCATTCAATAGGGGGTGCCTTGGATACTGGTGTTGTTTCTGGTGCAAGTTCGATCCCAAATTCAATTTCTTTGTCCGGAAGTAAACCTGGTAAGTCCTCGGGAAACACCTTCAGGAACTCACAAACGATGTGAACATTCTCTCATTTCAGCACAGTCTCCTTAGACTTATCCACATCATTATCTTGTAATGCAAATATGATAGATGTGCGAGATGTTGTCACTTCTCCCTTAAAAGAAAAAAGTTCCCATTCCTCAGGTATGAACTCCGACAATTTATCGTTGCTCCGTATTTGGCTAACCAGTCCATGCCAAGTATAACGTCATAATATGGTATGTCTAACTCTATGAGGTTTGTTGGCCACTCTTTGCCCTCAACTACTATGTAAGCTGATTGTAACCACCTAGTTGGCGACATAATGTCTTCTGCTGGCAACATGGTACTAAGACTATGCTCAAACAGTTTACAAGGCAAACCCAATTTATCAATTGCATTAATAGAAACATAAGTGTGAATCGCTCCAGAATCAACGAGGACTCTACATGTCATACCAGAAATAGGAAGATGACTTGTGTCGATGGTATTACTGTTAGATGTTTCCTTTTAAGTCAAAGCAAGGACTGGATGAGACTAGATTTCCATTGTTGCCTTGCCCTACTCATGCTCTCCATTGTGGGAAATTTTTCTTCAAATGGCCCTCCTGACCGCACTTGTAACATTTATTAGTGCCTGCTTGATAGTCTCCTAGATGTCGGCGCGAGCATTTGAAGCAGGTAGGGCATTCAACTTTGTGGTTCTGGTGGTTTCCATGGTTATGACCATTTTTGTGATTGTTATGGTTGTTGTGGTGGTTACAGTTGTTATGATTGTTGCCATTTGAGGTTGGGGGTCTCGGCCTGTTGTCATTGCCACTGCTCTGTCCCTCATGGGCCTTTCTCTTATTATTCTCGTGGAAGCCCTTATTTCTGTTGGCCTCCCTTCTTGCAGCACTATCCTTCCATATGTGGTCCTCCACGTATTCCGCATCAAGAGCCTTATCCAAAATCTCAGCATAACCAACCACCTCAGCACTGGTTATCTTAACATCCCTAGCAATCATGGGCTTTAGTCCTCTCACAAACCTTTGAAATTGCATGGCCTCAGTTGGTACTACCTCGGGTGCAAAGCTTGCCAATCTATCAAATTTTTGGGTATATTTGGTGATAGAAAGGCTTCCCAGAACCAAGGTCACAAATTCATCAACTCTGGTTGCTAGTACAACTGCATTGTAATATTTTTTGCTAAACGCTTGCACAAAATCTACCTAAGTCATAGTATGTAGGTCACGAGTCTGCTTCACCACATCCCACCATATACTTGCATCCATGTTAAGTAGGCGAGCTACACACGAAACCTTCTGATAGTCATTCAGCTCCATCTGGTCAAAGATAGCCTCTACTGACTTAAGCCAATCTTCCACCACCATAGGGTCGACTTTCCCTTTGAAGATAGGTGGGGCTTGCATCCTAAAGTGTTCATAGATTGGCTCAAAATTGTAGGTCATTAGTAATGGTGCAGGTGGTGGTACTGTAGCCTCAGGCTGTGCCAACAGTACCTTGGGTGCTTGGGGTACCTGCCGGGTTTGGGCCAACTCTTCGTCCCTCAGCCATAATGTTTTATCAACCTTGCTACTTCTGCAGCTAAATCCACAACTTGTGCATTTGGGCCTGTTGGCTAAGCTGGTGGCATTCTCGTATTAGGGATTTCAGCAGTAGTAGGGTTTGCAGAGGCACCTCTTCCTCGGTCTCTTCCCTTTCCACCTCTTGTGCCTATTCCTCTTGTCGGTATGATGAAATTCTATGGCACCAAAAGATAATCATAAGAGAGGATAATCACATAGTGTTTTTATTACTTGGGAGCTAATCGTAATGGTTGCCATGCATTGTTATATCCATACCACATCTATAGTTTGCAAAGAGAGCGAAAAATTGATAGAACTTATAAATATACATAGTTACTCAAAAGTACTCCATAATCAAAACATAAAAAATAACCATAATAATCCAAAAGTTTTCAAGGGTATTTGTGGAAATTCCATTATTTAAATAGAAATATTAAGTGAACTTTTGAAATGGACTCTAGTCCTCTACTGTGGACTCATCCCCTTAATTGTAGTCAAAGATATCCTAAAAAATGTTGAAGTACTCGGGAGCGATTGCTAAATATTTTCTCCTATCATCCACCTCTGGGATGGCAAATAACAGCTCATGGAGTGCCATCTCTCCTTCCTCATCATGAACAGTCTCCAACCTTTCCTCCAACTCTCTTATGTCGTTCCAAATCAGGACCATCTCCATTCGTTGGAATTCACAGTACTCCATGAAATCATAGACATCGTACTTGAAAGTGGAAATTTCCAAATCCTCCTCAAAGGTGCCATGCCACACCATGACCCACCAAAGGAGAGCCTCAGGATGGCCTTAGGATGCTCTGCCAATACTTCTCTCAACACCCAATGTTTTTCTATGGGCCACATGAGTGCCCCTCTTTTGTTGATGATCCTTTGGATGCGTTCACAGACCATATGCATCTTCTTTAGTACTGTAATTCTCCAGTCTCAATTACTGATGTCAGTTCTACCTTAGCTATTTCTCGGATCTCCTTAAGTAGTTGTTTCTTGGTGGTTCTAATAATAAAAGGCATCTTTTCTATACTGTAGTTACAAAACTAGCTATTTAAAATAAAGAAAACAAATAACAATGAAAGAAAATACTTACGACACGGTGATGTGAGGTTTTCTAGTCTTTAGTATGTATGCAGAGGGTCCTTGGATACATGAACAACCTTCTCTGATACCATTTGTAAGAACACCCTAAACTAATTACTTTGTAAAACGTCGCTCAGTTCATATTTATTAGAAAAATACCATTTTAGAGAAAATGTCCAATGGGGCCTTGTTAAAACAAGCAATTTTTTCCCAATAGTTAAAAATAAAAATATATTGTCTTTATGCAATCTTGGGAAAAAAAAAAGGTCCCACTATGACAGTTGAAAACATAAACCATAACAAAAAAGTTCATAAACGTTCTTGGCGTTCAACTAGATCGTTATTCGTTCATGACACCTTGCGCCATACATGCCAAGGCATGGAACTCCCCACATCACAGTGTGCACCAAGAAGAAACCCTATGGCCTACCTGAAAGTGGGGAAGTAAGGGGTGAACTAAAAGCCTAGTAAGGAAGTACAAAAAAAATACAACAATTAACAAGAACGTAAAGCAATCTACATACATATCATAATCTCATGAAATATCATAATAAATCATATTCATATCGCAATCATAGGATTTCATAAACATAATCATAATCATACATCATGTGATCATGGCACCCCTATTGTCCATGTCACAATAAGAGGTAACCAGCATAATAACACCTCCTCTATAAGATAAATAGGAACTCTAGTCCTCGAATAACCTCGGCACGTCCGCCCTATGAGTTACGTCATATCCTGAGTAACTCCTTTGTTGTGTCGCGTTCAAAAATTAACAACCTATTTCTTTTCATACAACGTACAAGCAGACATACAACAACTCATATCATAACATAGAAGCTCATACATTTCATAGCACATTAGCTTACCATAGCTCATACTTTTCATAACACAATAGCTTACCATAACTCATACTTGTCATAACACATTAGCTCTTGTAACATATTAGTTCATACTTTTCATAACATAATTAATAGAAAATTCTAACTTCCTTACCTCAAGTCCAAGAAAAATAAAGTGCGGGGTACTTCACAACGAGCCTCCCTTGATTGTGTTCCAAAAACACAAAAGCAAAAGAATACTCTTGGCACCTAACAATTTTGAAACCTAGCCTACATCCCCTCCTTCTTCTTTTTCCTTCTCTCTTTCTCATGCCTTCTCGTCCTCTTCCTTTTTATGTCGTCGGCTAGCACACAAAAGAGCAAGGGAAAACCCTATCTTTATTTTTTTATCTCAAAGCCTAACCTTAAAGGAAATTCCCCAATTTAATTCCCCTATCCTCTCCCTTGATTCTCTCTTCCAAGGTCAAGTGATAGAAGCACACAAGAGGACGCTCTCTCCCCTAGTTGATTGAATCCCTCATAGCTTCTCTCTACCCTCACCACTCGGCCACCTAGAGCCAACTCACATATTCTCATCTTAATCCTTCTTATTAACTCACACTTACCCAAAATGACTCAAGACAACCAATAAAATTCCTATCCTTACCATTTACTATGAGACTGTTTTTTCTCTTTATTTCTCTAATAAATAAAAGATGTCAAAAAGTGGAAAAAGGAAAGTTGCACTCTTCCAAATCTTGCCCATTCACACTACATGCCCACTATTCCTTTATAATACACAAATATTCTAGAAACTTCTTTCCCCTTTAATATTTTAATTCCTTCAAAAAGAAAATGATTAATTTATAAATGAAATAACCTAATGCATGGGTAAAACCAACGAATGCTCACCATGCAACCATGCACACACACAAGTGCTAGGGTGCATCTCTACTAACCATGCACCTTCGTGTACATAACATAAACTTAAGAACTCACTTTACAATTAATAGAAAAAAATTAACAAAATACAAATCATTTAATTTCTACCAAACAATTCAAATGCAATTAACACTTAACACTTAATAATAAAATAAAGAACACAAATTAATAAAATAAAATAAAAATATGGTACGCTACACTCTTATCCATTGCTGCCTCCTATGATTATGAGATATGGCAGATGGACGTCAAGAGAACTTTCCTTAATGGCTATCTTAATGAAAGTATCTATATGGTACAACCATAAGGGTTCGTTAAGAAAGGGGAAGATCATAAGATATGTAAGCTTCTAAAATCCTTTTATGGATTTAAGCAAGCATCTAAACCTTGGAATATCACCTTTGATGAGACAATTAAAACATATGGCTTCGAACAAAATGTTGACGGAGCATATGTGTACAAATATGTCAAAGGTAAAGTTGTGGTTTTCTTAGTTCTTTACATGGATGGCATTGTCCTCATTGGAAACAATGTAGAGACACTATCAAATGCGAAGAAATGGTTAGCTGAAAAGTTCCAAATGAATTATTTGGGCGACGCGAGCTATGTTCTGGGAATCAAAATCCTAAGGGATAGAAAGAACAAGTTCTTGGCACTTTCTCATGCTAATTATATAGATAAGGTGCTTGAAAGGTTCTCTATGTAGAATTCCAAGAAAGGTCAGTTACCCACCAGACATGGAATTACTGTTTCCAAAGAGCAATGTCTAAAGACACCTCAGGAAGAAGATGACTGTAATGACCCAACTACTCTAGACTTTTGGACCATTAACGAAAACTATACATAAACACTAATCCTTAATAAAACTTTACAAGTGAAAAGACCATAACTTTATTAAGAAACTTGTAAAAATAAAAGTTAAACTTACATAAAATATCAAGTAGGATATGGGATCCCATTGTTTTAAAATCAAAACAAGACATAATTAAAAAGAGATTTACATAATAAAATGCGGAAAAATACATGTAAAAACCATAAGAAACAAAACTACATCCTCGAATCGAAACGTTCGGCTCTTGAATCCATTCCGCCTCAATACACATTCTCCAAGCTTCCAAGAACCTTTCCCGCCACTAAGACTATTTTCCTGCACATATAAACAAAAAGGAGTGAGCCTAATGCCCAGCAAGGAAAATCTAACACATAGTCCATATACATAAATTTCATAAAAACATAAAAAACATAACATAACACTTATATCACATACATACTATAATGGCCATTATTACTTGGGGTCCCATAGACTAAACAAGCCATATGCCCATTAGATTAGTGGGGTCTTGCTAGCTAAGCAAGTCATATGCCCATAATCTATTTGGGGCTTGTTAGTCATATAGGTCATATGCCCAAGCCTACAAACATATTTAACATAACACATTTCATAACATAAAAAAACATAAGATAACATATAAAAAGCATATAACATATATATTTCTCTCTTATTTTCCTTACCAAAATTATCAGGATATGAGGACAGAGTTGGGACTTTGGAACACTCCTAAAAACCATTTATAACAGGGTGAGTACTTTGAAGAAAAGAAATGAAAGGAATGGGAGGGCTATATCATTAAGAATATACTTACCAAAAACTTATGTGCAAGTTCTTAGATTTTCTAACCAAAATAAAGAATAATGTTAGAAGGCTGAGTAGAAGACTATGAGAACTTAAATAAAATAATACCAATGAACTAGAGTGTGGAAATACCTTGAAGACTTGTAAGACCAATCTAAACCTTGAACCGAAATGCTATAAAATCTTACTTCCCAAGTGTTTGATAAGCTTATGATGATCAAGCATATGATTCCCAACCCAAGTGTTTACACTCTCACACTCACCTAGCAACTTGCAGCCTCTGAACTTAGAGTAATAGATGAATAAATGGCTGGGTACTAGGTCCTATTTATAGAGTTTAGGAATGAAAAGATCTCATTTAACTTGAATAAAAATAATGGCTTTTTAAGTGAAAATAATTTGAATTATCGTTCAGCAGAGGCTGAAGACTCGTTCAGAAAGGTGCTGGACTTATCAAGAGGTTAAAGGTTTGAATGGGAAATGATTTTGAAAACTTTCAAAATGTGCTGAGAGGGGCGATATATCGCCCCCTGTAGGCGATATATCTCCTGGGCCAGTATGCCCGAGGCAATCGTGCACCGTTTCGGGTTTTTCGTATCTTCGTGCTGCGATATATCGCCCCTATGGCTGCGATATATCGGCATAAGCTGATTATTTAAACACGAAATTACACATTTTTAGCTTAATTTAAATTGAGTAAACAACCTTGACTAAGCCCTCTAACATTTTCAAAGATGCTGACTAACCTTAGGGTATTCAAATTTTAACCTTAATAAATTTAATCCTCAAAATACTTAATCATAAATAAACCCATACATAACATGTGCTAATATCTAATTGGTTCTTATTTAAACCTTATAGTATAATAAATATTATCCTCAATATCAGTCATATTAATCAAACCTTAGGTTAAAATTAATATTCCTAAACTATAGGTTAAACTTAGAAAATCTACAAGTACTACTGTGAGTGTCCAAATAAATCCCGGTCTGAACCAAAAATCCACAGTCATAACAATAATACTACTATTACTATTATACTACTAGCTAACTTAGCTAAGTAAAGTTCTTGGACTCTACAATGACATGAGAAAGTATCCCTATGCTTCAACAGTTCAAAGTTTAATGTATGCTATGTTGTGTCCTAGGTTTGACATATGCTATAAAGTAGGGATTGTAAGTCGTTATCAATCAAATCCTGATTTGGAACACTGGACTCCAGTAAAGCACATTTTCAAGTATCTTAGGAGAATGAGATATTATATGCTTGTATATTCAGGGGGTGAGTTAAACCCTACTGGATACACTGGTTTTGATTTCCAATTAGACAAAGATAGTCGTAAGTCGACGTTCTGGTTAGTGTTCACTCTAGGTGGAGGAGTTGTAGTCTGGAGAAGTATTTAACAATCCAGCATTGAAGATTCAACCATGGAAGCCGAGTATATAGCGGCTTATGAAGCAGCTAAGGAAGCGGTTTGGCTTAGGAAGTTCTATACTGATACGGAAGTAATTCCACATATGGAGAAGCCACTAATCCTGTATTGTGACAACAATGGAGTAGTAACAAACTCTAATGAACCTAGAAGCCACAAGAGAGGAAAACATATAGAAAGAAAATACCATTTGGTAAGAGAAATTGTGCACCGAGGTGATCTAACAGTTATGAAGATAGCATTGGAACAAAACTTGGCAGACCTATTTACCAAGAAACTTCTTGCAAAGCCGTTTATGGGTCATGTACGCAACCTGAGATTAAGGTAGATGTCTCACTTGCTTTGAGGGTAAGTGGGAGATGGTTAACGTTTATGCCCTAAAAGCATGTAAAAAGATATTTTATTCATTTAAGTAAAAGTACAATTTTATTATATTTAAATATTATAATTATTGTTTGTATAAATATCAAGAAAATTTCATATTCATTTATGAGGATATGATCTTGTATTAGTACGAGAGAATTAAGATCATATACAATTAATAAAATAATCAGTAATATATATATATATTAAAGTATGGAATCTTTAATGAATGGTTACTAGTACTGTTTACAAAGCATATGAGATGTAAGTAGTCTATATTCAGATTACAGATGTGGATAGACATCTTGGTAAATGTGATGTATATAATTGTGATTATATATGACATGATCGATATAATTAACTATCTTTATAAACTTACCATTTTGCATAAAGATTTATTTCTAATCATAATAGATGATCATTTGTAGACAAAATCCTAAGTTGTCATGAATTCCTGTTTTTGCTTATTGGATCTTTGGATTCATTCGTTAAGGTCTCTTGATGTAATGAGGCTAGTAACTTTTGTTTTGGAGATTAAATAACATGAATAGTTAGGAACATGACTTTACAATAATGGAATCCATGCTTTCCTAACAGATCGAATATTGGTTCCATTAAGAGTTAATTCTGAAACTGAATAGTTATTGAGCTCAAATCTATAATTTGATTATAGATTAATTATTCGCTAGTGAATTAATGATACTTAAGGAACAAGAGGTAATTAGAAGGGTAAAACGGTAATTTTGGCTAGCTCTATTTAACGAACCAATAAATGGAGGACAAAGCTACATTTATTGATTATATCAATGGACTACAAGAGAAAATTCTGTAAATATAATTCTATAAATACTTAGAGTGCAGTTCCATATTTATAGTGGAGTAATCATAGAATTAAAAAAATAATATTATTGAATTAAAGTGTTTAATTAATAATCTGGTTTATTGGAGCTTCGTATTATAGGTCCATGGTCCCCAGATCACCCATGTCCTACACTGTCAAGGGTAAGGATGTCACAAGAAAGATTTATAGAGAGAATGACTAAATTGCAAATGAATTAATTTTCTAGGGCAAAGAAATAATTATGTGATAATTATGGGCAATTGATTAATTATGAATGAATTAATTAATTGACTATATAGTTTTTATTTTGATAAACTTTATATTAAAATAAATATTAATCATGTTTGGATTAATATTTGGGAGAGTTTAATTATTATCATATAATAAGATAATTTATTGAAAACAGATAGTTTTTTAAGATAAAGTTAATTTTGAATTAACTTATATATATTTTGGGATAAATATCTTGTCTTACTATTAATTAAACAAACAAATGAGATGAATAGACTATAGTAGAACATGACACTCACTGTATTTCACACTGAGTGGTGTCACACACAATCCCATCCCTTGGATTTGAATTTTCAATTTCAAACTTATTTATTTATTTAATTATTCTTTATAAATATGATTTAAATTAAATAATTACAATAGGTTTTAACTTATCAGTTTTATTTTAATTAAATAAAGATTAATTAAAATAGTGAATTATCTTTATAAACCATAAAATAAGCGATTCTTTTCTAAGTCAGTTGTTTCTAAGGTTATCATATTCTCTCAAAAGAAAGAAATGATAGAATTCTCTAAACCTGAAATTCTAGAAGTTTCTATAGCCTCTTTCTTCTCAAACTTCTCTAGATCTCATGTGTTGAGTACTTCTAGAGAGTCTAAAATCAATCTATGAATCCTACATGCCCACACATGTCCTTTTGTGTTAGAGGATTGGCTTGGAAGGCTAACGTGTGAGCTTTTATCAGGATAGGAAGATCGTTGATTTTACTAAACGACTCAAGGACACTTGATAGGCTACGAGAGTTAATCTCTATTCCTTGTATGTGTTATTTAATATATCTATATATGTATGATCATGGTTGATATTAATGATTTTTCGAAAATCCCTTTCGACACATTCCACAATGTATTTTGATATTTTTCTAATTTAATACCAATTGTACCTTCACTCAGATGTCTATCTGCATTAGAGATTCGAATCTAAATAACATGTATTTCAAAAAATACTTAATGAACCTTACTAGAAACCATTGATAAAATATTTCATGCTTTTATATGTTGTTGACTATTTTATTCATTAACTATAATTAGGGTTTTGCATTATTCTATTATCATCTTAGGATTTCTATTCACCTAATAGTTTAGGATTCTAAGTTGAGTGACAAATTGTAATTAAGTATTGTGACAAGTATTTTAATTGTGATGAAGAATAGAACCTAGGTTAAATGAATTGCATGCTTAATGAATTTGTTGCCTAGATTAACTTGTTTTCATTTAATGTAATGCTTTTCCAGAGTTAAATAGATTGCATGCTTAATGAGTTTATTGCTTGGAAAGAAATATTAATTAAGAGCGCTTAGCTTTAATTAATTATAATAGGGAAACTAGGATATTTGACTGCTTAAGTCTTATCCGCGAGGTTAATAGTTTAATTGGAAATAGAGAATATTATTTGTCATTGTTGATAGATTGATTGTTGAAGGTGGAGCATAATTCTTAACTGTTTTCTAAAATTGTATTATCCATTATTCTTTGATTATTGCTTTTTTTATGTTATTAAATCTTAAAATAAAATCCCTTTTAAAATCTTGTTAGCATTTTGAATAATAAATTGAATCATAGTCTTTGTGGGTTCGACCTTTATTTGCCACTATACTAAAGTGGTTGGTAGAATTAAGATACAATAAATAATTAAGTTTGGTACGACATACGACACACATCAAATATTATACTCTCATTAATGAATATGAAATTTTCTGATATTTATATTCATTATTCAAATAATAATTTAGATATTGAATTACAAGAAAAATATACTTTTATTAACTTCCAGTAAATAAAATGTCTTTACAGATGATTTTAAGGCATACACTCTAAAAATCTCCCACTTGCCCTTAAAGTAAGTGTGGCATCTCTCTTAGTCCCATATTTCGCACATGACCATCAACACAACTTAGTAGTAAGTGTCTTGGTAAATGGGTCATCCAGGTTGACGCTATCTTCATAAATGTCACATCACCCTGATGTATGATCTCTCGGACAAGATGGTATTTCCTTTCTATATGCTTGCCTCCCTTGTGATTCCTTGGTTCCTTTGGATTAGCTACCGCTCCACTGTTGTCCCCATAAATGATCAGTGTCTTATCCATATCTGGAACAACTTCCAGAATAGTATAGAACTTTGTAAGTCAAACTGCTTCCTTAGTTGCTTCACAAGCTGGATTGTTTAATACTTCTCCAGGTTACATCTCCTCAAACAAGAGTGAATATTATTGGGATTAAATGTGTAAATCAGAGTGTGCAGCCCCAGCAGAAGGTGTATTAAAAAAAAAAAATCTTTTAATACCAAAAATTAGGATCAATATATATATACATTAAATTATGAACACAAAATGATAGATCCAGATCTAATACCTCTTGTACCTTATCAAGTATCATCAATATCTTTTAGTTTATAATAACGAACATTCAATCCATAAGATTGCACCAAGATAAACACCGCGATCTTCCAAGTCAATCCTCAACACACTAGGACTTGTGTGAGCATATAGGATGTTATGAAAAATATAAGCTCTCTTGATATTCTCAACACATGAGATCAAGAAAGGTTGGAGAACGAGAGAGGCTAAGAGAGTGTATCGTTCTTTTTTTTTTTCAGGCTTTCTCTAAAAAACTGAATAATGTATCTCTCTATAATCACGATACATTTTGATTTTATAAAACTAAAATATCTATAAATATAGACTCAGCAGTAACTGATTAGATTTAGATTTAATTTTTAATCAAATAAAAAATTCTCTTATAAATAATAATTCAAATGATAACATTTAAAATTTGAACGATTAAAAATTGGGTTTGACCTTAGGTCACACGCTAGTCACTGCGCAAAGCATAGTGACTCGACGTGTAGCATTGTAGTGCTCCCTAATTTTTTTCTCATTTATTTATTTAATTAATAAAATAAAACATTTATGCATTAAAATAATATACTATTTCATTTATGCATAAATATCAATTAATTGAAAAATAGCTTTATCTTATAAAATCTAAATAATTTATTATCATATAATAAATTATTATCATGCTATCTTAATATTAATTAATTCGAAGTTAATTAATAGTATATTAAACTAATATATAGTTTTCAAATAAAATATATTAGTTAAATAAATAAATAAATAATTAATTACATATAATTATCACATAATTATACATTTTCCTTGGAAAATTAATTACTTACAATTTTAGTCATTTCTCAATTTATTTTGTCAATACTACTCACATCCTAGAAAATGTAGTATAGATGTGACTTGGGGACTGTGAACCTATAATACTAAGCTCCAATAAACCAGATTATTAGCTAAATAATCTTATTTGTTAATCCATCATTGCTCTACTATAAATATGGAGTTGAACTCTTAGTTACTATAGAATTATATATACAGAATTATTTCGTGTTGTCCATTGATATAGTCACTTCATGTAGTTCTGTCTTCCAATTATTGGTTCATTAATTAGAGCTGGTAAAAATTATCATTTTACCTTTCTAATAATCTATTGTTCCTTAAGTACAATTAATTCACTAGTGAACAGTTAATTTATAATCATATTATAAATTTGAGCTCGATAACTATTAAGTTCTAGAATTAACGCTTATGGGAACCAATATTCAATCTTTTTAGGAAAGCTTGGATTGCAAATCTTGTAAGATCATGCTCTTAGCTATTCATGCTATTGAATCTCTAAAACATAAGTCACTAGCCTCATTATTCTAAGAGACCTTATTGGGTGAATCAAAAGATCCAACATACATGAACAGGAGTTCATGACTACTCATGATATAGACAGATTTACATGTGATCATCATATTAATATGAATTAAATATATATGGAAAATGATATGTTTATAAAGAAATTAAATCACATCAGTCCCGTCATATATAATCTAATTATATAAAGTACATTCACTAACATGTCATTCTACATCAACAATCCGAATCTAATTCACATATATCACAAAAATACTTAGTGAATCATACTAGCAACCATTCATTCAATATTTCATACTTTAATATGTTGATGACTATTTTATTCATTATATATGATCTTAATCCTATCGTACTCATACAAGATTATACTCTCATTAATGAATATGGAGTTTTATGATATTTATAGTAATTACTCTATAATAATTCAAACAATCAATTATAAGAAAAATGTAATTTTATCTAATTCCAAAATAAATTATTTTTACACATGCTTTTAGGGCACCAACCCTAACAGACATGTGCTTCTTGTTCATAGCAAACATGTTGTCTAACAATCCTCCCACTACGACGTTGCACTAGGGCTTCCTTTTCAGGAATTGTGGTGTCTTTGCTTTATCGATTATCATGTGGTGATGATGATGGTGGATTTGGGTTGATTTTATCAGATGTAAGTTCCTCAAGAACTACTTTGCTCCAAGGTTTAGTCATGTTCAAGAAAGGTTTCATTTGTTGACACAAATACCTTTTAATCTTTTTACTATAAAAATATGAACCTCTCATCTCTGGAACATTGCCAACAAAAATACACAATTCTAACCTTGAGTCTAGCTTTCTAGACTTTGGTTTAAGAACATATGAGTTGGACACACCCATATACGGAAGTGGCGTAAACTAAGCTTGGTGTCATTCCATAACTCTAAAGGTGTCTTGATTATGGACTTAGATGAGACTATATTCAAAATGTACATCACTGTTTGAAGTGCATAACCCTAGAATGTGAGTGGAAGTGATGAGTAGCTTAACATACACCTGACCATATCTAATAAAGTCTTGTTTCTCCTTTTTGAAACACCATTTTGTTGTGGCGTTCCAGGTGTTGTGAGTTGGGATAGGATGTCATGCTCCAACATGAAATCCTTGAATTCTAAATGCAATTATTCACCACCTCGATTAGATCAAAATGTTTTAAGAGAATTACCTAATTCATTCTTAGCTTCAGCTTTCAAATCTTTGAACTTGCAAAAAGTTTAAGACTTCTTAAGCATTAGGTAAGTATGACCATATCTTGAGTAATCGTCAATGAATGTGATAAAATACTCATAAATACCTCTAGCTTGTACAATGACTGGACCACTTACATCACTATGTACTAGCTCTAGTGGTTGTTTGCCTCTATTGCCTTTTGCTGAGAAAAGTCTTTTGGTAATTTTACCATCTAGACAAGATTCACAAACCAGAAGAGTTCCAACTTTTAGTTCCCTCAAAGGTCCATATTTAGTAACCGATTTATTCAGTCTAGATTAATATGACCTAATCATAGAAGCCAAATATATGTTTCATCTTCTCGAGAAACTTTTTATCTTTTGTTACTTTTTGGATTTGGTACTTTAAATAACTCAGAAATATTTAACATTCGTTTAATTGGTTTAAGCATATACAATTTGTTAGATATTTTTGCATGAAAAATATTGAAACCATTCTTTAAAATAATAATCATATTATTACTAAAAGAAATACCAAAATTCTGTTCAGGCAACAAAGATAAAGAAATTAAATTTCTAGAAAAACCAAGAATAAAGTAAACATTGTGCAAGACAAGAAATTTATTTCCAAAGGTTAGACGGATTGTTCCTAATGCTTTAGATGAAATGAGTACACCACTTCCAAACCTTATTGTCACATCTCCATTTGCAAGCTCCCTTGATGTTATTTTGCTCTAACTTACTATCATTTGTAAAAAATTACTATTTAAGCTTATTTAGAAAAATGTCAATAATTATTCAAAAATTCAGTGGGGCCTCATCAAAACATGCATTACAGGCCCCACCGAAAGAAGATAAAAATAGTCCCACCGAAAGTTTAACAAAACATGATGAAATTTGAAATATGTCTATTGGTGTTCCTAAATCTTTTTCGTTTATAGCTCCCCACGACATACACACTTGACTTTGGAACTCCCCAGATCACTATGCATGCCAAATAGAAATCTTATCATCTACCTAAAAGGAGGAAAGTAAGGGGTGAGCTAAAAGCCCAGTAAGGAAGTTGTGTCGCGTCATACCTTAGTAACTCCTTTGTTGTGTCGCGTTTCAGCATGCTAATAGCACTTTGCTTTTCAAACAATCATACAACATATGCATAGATAACAATTCATCTCATAATTTATTTCTCATACATTCAACATAATCACATAAGAAAATCTAACGAACTTCCTGTAATGACCCAACTATTTCTAAGACCTTGGACCATTAAAACTACTAGACATAGCTACTACTTTTGGAGAAAACATACATAAGAAATAATCATAACTTTATAAAAACTCCAAAATAAATATTGTGCAAATTACAAAATAAGATGTAAAATATGGTATGGGTACCCATTGTTTGATAAAACATCAAACATAAACTTCAGATACTAGTTGCGGAATTACATCAAAAACATGATTTAAAAGACTAAAAATAAATAACGTCATCCTCGATCGACACGTAGTCCATTCATCCTTAACACACAAGCCAAGCTACCAAGAATCCTTCCGCCTCCATATCTATTTTTTTGCATCACACTAAAGATAAAGGAATGAGCCTAATGCCCAGCAAGGAAAATCTACTAACAATCATATAACATAAATCGTAAACATAAGACTATATCATAAACATATACTATAAAACATATATCACATAGGACTACTGTAGAGTCCTAGAATGTTTACTTATTTAGCTAGCTAGTAGTAGTGGTAGTATTTTAGATTTTGTGGATTTTGGTTCAAACCGAGATTTAGTTGGAAACTCCTAGCAATAGTTATGGATTTTATAATTTTAACATATAGTTTAAGAATATTAATTATAACATAAGGTTTGATTAATATTGCTGGTTATTAATATGATAATTATTATAACCTAAGGTTTAGATAGAGTCAATAGGATTATGACACTTGTCATATGCATGATTATTAAGGAATTATTATTTTAATGATAAAATAAGGGAAATATAAGACTTAGTCTTCACCATAATCTGTTAGGAGCATCACATTTGTCACAATTTTATTTATTTGTGGATTAGGTTGTTATTTAGATAATTAAATAGATTTTCCGTAACTTTAGGGTACTATAACTTCCGACTTATTTTTGACCCATTTATGTTATGAATTTCGAAAAATAGTATTTCTAAAAAGTTGTAGATAATTGAATTATATTTCTAACGATATAAAGATAGTCTAAATCGGAGTCATACAGCTCTACTTATGTTGATTTTACTGCAGGTGAGTTTAGAGTTACGAGATTTAGGGAGTTAGAAGTTAGGATTCTATTTATTTTTTATTATTTTTGTTTTTAATTTTAAAAATCAAGCTTACTCCTTAAATCTCTCTCTGAACAATTTGACCAAGTCCTAAGTCTTTGAATGAAGAATATTCAAATATTTTCAATTAAATTCATTATTTTTATTCAAAGCCAAAAAAAAAGATTTTTATTCCTAGAATTCTATAAATAGGACTTAGCACCCAGCCCTTTCACTTACTCTTCAGCAGTGATCAGACTCCAAGGTATTAGTGAAACACTTGGGTTGGGAAAGAAAAAGCTTTACTATTTTTAAGCTTTATCAAACACTTGGGAAGTAAGGATTAGAGTATTTCGGTATTGAGGTTAGGCCAATCCATAAGGTCAATAAAGGTATCATTATTCTTAAGTTCAATTCTGTTTAATTCCTTAGTCTTTTTAGTTTATATTCAGGTTCTAACTTTTGTTATGGTTTTGTCTCTTAAGTTCTTTGAACTTAAGGTGTCTTTTCGGTAAGGTTTCTCTTGGTGGTTTAGTTCCAATCTTTTAATCTTTTCCCTTTAGAAATACACACCATTCTTATTATTGGTTTAGGAGTGTTCAAAGTCCCGCATTTGTTCTCATATCCCGGTTTTGGTAAGGAAAATAGGCTAGACCTTGTATATTTGTATGATATGTTATGCTTTTATGTTATGTATAATATGTTATGATAAGTTTATGTTATGATTTACCATACCTTAAATATTAGACAGGGGACGTAGATGGGTTATCATACACCACATGTGATTTAATCTACCTCAAATATTAGACAGGAGACGTAGATGGTTTCTCACATGTCATAATAGCCATTATTAGTATAGTCTTATATGAGATTTGTTATAATATGTTTATAGTATGTGTTATAATATGTTTATAGTATATGATATGACATGTTTATAATATATGTGATGATATGTTTTTAGCATATGTTATGATATGATTTTATGTATATGTTTTATGTTGTTGGTAGTTTTCCTTGCTGGGCATTAGGCTCACTCCTTTTCTTTTAGTGTGATGGAGGGAAATAGATGTAAAGGCGGAATGATTCTTGGAAGCTTGGTGTGTGTATGGAGGTGAATGAAGTGGATGGGCTGAGTGTCGATTCGAGGACAACGTTTTTGTTTTAGTTTCTTTAAATTATGTTTTTATGTATTTTTCCGCATTTAGTTTTGTAAACAATTTTATTTAAGGTTATGTTTTATTTCAAAACAATGAGCTCATTTATGTATTACAAATATTATTTCTTCAAAGTTTCAATAAAATTATGAATTTTCTTAAGTATGTTCTTTTCAAAGTTGTAGATATGTCTAGTAGGTTTAATGACCTAAGTCTCATAGGTAGTTAGGTCGTTACAACTACAATGGCCATCATACTTCTTGGGGCTTGTTAACTAAGCAAGTCATATGCCCATAAATTTATGGGGCTTGCTATCTAAGCAAGTCATATGCCCATAAATTTGTGGGGCTTGCTATCTAAGCAAGTCATATGCCCATAAATTATTGGGGCTTGCTAGCTAAACAAGTCATATGCCCAAGGACTATAAAACATATTATTGGGGCTTGTTATCTAAACAAGTCATATGCCCAAGGACTATAAAACATATAACATAACATATATCATATCATAGCATAAAACATATCATAACATAAACACATATATCTAGCCTATTTTCCTTACCAAAAGCCGGGATATTTGGAAACAAGAACGAGGTTTAGAAACTCCTATAAACCAACAGTAGAAAAGGGTGAGAATCTTTAAAAATAAAGATGAATGTGGGAACTAAACCATCAAGAAGAAGCTTACCAAGAAGGACCTTAAGTTTCAAGAACTTAAATACCTAATCAAGAATCAATAACAAGAGTTAGGATCTGAATAAAAGAAACTAAAGAAAACTAAAAAATTATAAAGAACTGGACTTAATGACCTTATGAATTGGTCTAAACCTCAATACCGAAATCACACTATTTCTCACTTTCCCGCTGCCGCCGCTGCTGCTGCCGTCGCTGTTGCTGCCGCTGCCCCTGCTGCCGCCGCCGCCGCTGCTGCCGCCGCCGCCGCCGCTGCTACTACTAAGTAAACATTCTGGGACTCTACACTTCCTTATCTCAAGTCCAAGCTATTAAAATGTGAGATAGCTTCACAGGGAGCCTAGAATATTTAATCAAACATTCGTCTTAATATCAAGTAAAACTAAGCATATCATACAAGCATACCCCACGTGTGCATGGGCCATGCACACGTGGCACCTATTTTACAAAAGATGCACCACAATTTAATTCATACAACAAACCTCACATAAAATCACACAAAGAATAATGTAATTTTCACCAATTAATTATCAATGATTACAAAATAACAACCGTGAATTTAATCAAATATCATATATTTGTACGTAAAAGTATTCTTGCATGTAACATGTGTATGTGGGAATATTCATAAAAACTCACTTAAAGTTGGTAATATTAACTCTTTTAGTTTCTTGTAAATTTCACAAATATTTCAGCAAGCATAAAAATAAATTACAAACTTAGTTACTACTGTTTATTCTTGTAAATCATACAATTGTCATACATAAATTTTATTACAAAAATTATTTTACTCATAATATTCATAACTTAAAATTGTACAAAGTAATAAACTTGTTTATTATTTTAATAGCTTATTTTGGAAACCCACTTTTCAAAATAATTAATTAACTTGATTAAAGCTATATTTTAAATTTGGCAAAATTAAAAGAATAATGTTTTTCTTTAAACAATCAAAACAAACATGACACAATTATTTTCTTTTCTAGAAATTATTATTAGGTCATAAAATCATATTACTCATGATCATTTAAATTTGGTAAAAACTCACAATATGCATTTTCTTAATAACCAAATTTTAAGCACCTTTAAAAATATATTTTCTTAACTTTTAAATACTAGAATTTCAGCATATGTCATAAATTAAGAATACAAGACATGTATAACTTTTTCTCATCTTAGTTTTAAAATATGAACCCAATACATATTTTGTTTCATTTTAAAATACTTTTACCAATCACCATAAAAATATAATAAAATCAGCACGCATAAAATTTACAAAACCTTCTAACACATGTCCATAATCATTTTTAACCATTTTAATACATTAACCTAACATGTTTCTACACTCTATGCATTTTAATATTAACATTAGCATGCAACAAACAATTCAATAAAATTAAATCATTCCAAAAATATAAACCATGCAAAATAAATTAAGACATTACCACCATGCTTCCTAACTCAAACATACCCCCTAATATATTCAAGACACATAGCATTACAATATACACCAAACTCAAATATATTTTTATTATTATATCAATGGAAATTCTAACATGTGATTATTACAATAATATTACAACAAACTTTTCATGCTCATAATTAAATAAAACAAAGGAACCCTAAACCTAAAGTATGCCATTTTCGAAACCCTAAATACCATAACAATTTCATGGATCACAATTTCCACAGCCTATCATCATAACCCAAACTCATACCCTAGCATGCTTCCTAATGATAAATATACAATATAAACATCATATTTCTCATGTTCCCAATTTGCATAACATACCCTAAATCAAAAAGCATGTTTATCAAAATTCAAAAGAAATATATGAAAGCCTAAAACCTACTTTATGCTAGTACCTACATCAAACTACAATCTTGTTCCATAATTCAATTAAAACCTAACATGCTTCTAATCAAAACATCATAATAACACATGTATTCATCATAGAAATATTATACAAAATTATATATACTAGAACATATATCATTGCTTAGCCGAAACCTATCATAAAAAACAAGTCCATCAAGACTACAAGGATCAATACACCATCACACATCATAAACATGTCTTCTCAAAACATCAAACAATATTTCAAAATCATAATCAATAATATAACAACATCATAACAACAAAAAGACTAGGATTCTCCATTACCTCCTTGATAGTGTTCAAGAACACAAAAACTATGGTCAATCATCTTGGACACCTACGGATTTCGAATCCCAAAACACAAAGTCTCATAGAAATAAGAAGAAGAGAAGACATAGGCTAAATGATTCAAAGCACAACAAGATTCTTACCACGGGATTTGTGAAATCATATTCCCGTTCTTCTTCTTTCTTTCTGTCTTTCTTCTCTTTTTTCTTCTTTTCTCTCTTTTCTCCTTATAAATTCAACAGTCACCTCTAAGAAACGATGAGCAAAATGCTCTCTAGGGTCCTAAGGTTCTATATATAGTGTAGTGTGTACTAGGTTTTCTAAAATAATAAAAAATTAATTTCTTATTAATTTATTTAATTCCAAAAAACTAATTAATTAAATAAATACATTTTGATCTATCCAAAATGGCAGCTACAAATATCATTTCCCCCTTTCCTTCCTTGGCTTTCCACACTAATAAGGAAAGTGTAATTTTCGTAGCTCTATGTCCTGCCACTTTGGGGCTTGATTTTGACCATGTTATCTTGCGACTTAGAGAGTATTTCCTTCTACAAAGTTGTAGGTTATCGAATTAGCTTTCCAACAATATAAAGTTTGTCTAAATCAGACATCTACAGCTCGAATTATAACTATTTTACTAAGGCTGAGTCTAGAGTTACGGGAACTCCAAAAATTGCAACTCTCTTCTTTGCTCACCACTTCTCTCTTTGTTTCTTTTTCACAATATGAACACATGAACTTATAGAACCTTCTCCCTTTAATTTCTAATTCTACTTACTCATCAATAACCAAAGACAACAAATAAAATAGCCATCAAATAATATAATATCCATCCATCAAAATAATATTGATTTTCCTTTAATTTAGATGAAGGAAAGATGGCAATGCATAATTAAGGAAAGTTCATCTTTCCTTGCTCTTCCACGCTCACACCACTTACTCACTCTCTCTCTCTCTTAAAAATTGGTTTCACTTTTCACACCTTGTGAGTCAAAACTTCTAGAACTATCTCTCTTGACAGTTTTCTATAAATATGGAGTTTACTAACATTTTCCACGATTTAGTCTAGGTTCATGGCATTCACTTGCATGCTCACAATGCATGCCATGTACTTGCACACATACAACCATACATGCCTATCACTACTAACCATGTACACACATACACACAATCAAAGCTCATGCACAATAATTTTTTTAATTAATTAAATAAATAAAACAATTAATAATCAATTCACACAATTAACACTTCACACTTAAATAAATAAATTAACATAACTAATCACTTAAAAAAATGACAATAAAATAAAAAAAAAATTGGTGTGTTACACTTGATGAATCAAGTATATGCAAAGAAGAATATGTATACGTTATATTGATCATGTTCAAAACATGTTTACACACAAAAAAACATGTTTTCATCTTAGTGTTCATGTATGTTCTAGTAGCCTCGTGACAACTTTGATTAGATTGTTGCCAAACATTGCCTGTAAAGATTCCATGATCTCATAGGAGGTTTCCATGTTTTCGTGCATTGTTCTAAGAACATCATTTATGCTTAAAGCATATAGCACTCAACCTTGTTGTTGGATTGAATCCAAGCATCATACCTGTCCCGAATATTTTTTGGGACATTGGCAGCAGGCTCTTCAAGATACTCCTCAGTAAGGTCAAGTTTATGGTTCTTACATATTAGCATAAGATTCAAATTTCATTTACATCTTAAAAAATTATCATTAATCAGGTTTTCGAGTGAAGGTAAAGCAACAATAGAATTTCCCATGTTCTATATTTACTGAAAAGAAATAAAACATACAATATTCAATATAATTGAAATAAATACCATATATTTTGGAAAGTAAATATGATGCAAGAATGCAACAAATAAAATACATAAACTTAGCATTTACTATTCCACAATAAAACTAACTAACAATTAAAGTGTCGCATTAGGGTCGATCAAATTAATTTCAGACAGACTGTAAGACAATCGTATCCTTATTAATTTAAAACTTAAAACATCTCATATTTTTCATTTGAAAAATAAGGTATCGTTGATTTGATCAAAATTACCCACTGCAAAAGCTTAATTATGACTTTGTGAGTGTAACCCAATATTTCAGAGTCCATTACTTAGAAAATTCCGCCATAGGGTTGGTTTAATCTAAAATACATCACTTATTCCTATCTTTCAAAGAAGTCAACCTTGATATTGATATGACTTGATACCTTAGGAAGACAGAAAGAAAGTCGCCTCGAGGCCCTTACCATATCTCATGGTGTTGTACTAATAATGGAGACTATAGGTCACTTTAGATGTCAACTTTCTCTCAGTCACTATTTTACAGTTAATGTGTTTTTATTAACTAATAAATTAACTACTAGTTGTTATAACCTTAAGATTGCAATGAATTAATCTAATTAAATGATTTTAAGTTCATTTAATATTTAAAAGATCCTAAGTCTATAATTAAGTGAACTTAATCCACACATTCATCATACTTTATTAAAAAAAATTAATTAAATTTGGTTATCTTAAAATGCCTAACTGCGCTTTCCTTTGAGTGGTGTGTTTACCAAGTTCAACTAACTTAGCAGTTTACATGCAATTGATTTCGCCAAAACAACTCACATAAACAAAATAGGACAATCCTAAATAATCATGTTTCTACATATGCGATGCATGATTAATAAAACTATGTGGGGATTCATGTATAACATGTAATTGACTAATGCATGATCACATTATCAATCACATTGAAAGTTCCATTTTTAAACTATTACAAAGTGATTAGGCATGCAACTTTTTCTTAAAAAGAGAAACGTAAAAAGTTGATAAATCATATCACAATCTGATCGGTCAGAAACACAATATGTGTAACGCCCCGGTTAGCCAAGACTGTTACACTGTATTTTAAATAGTGATAGACTCGCGAAATGAGTCATTTGGCCATAACCGTGTAACTAAACATGATTAATGGTTTATGGTTAAAAATTTCGGTCAAAAGGAATAGATATTTCGTAAAACGTTAAGTTGTACATGGGATCCCATAATAAACGTTTACAAAGTTGTTTGTAGTTCCAAAAGGGTAATCACAATTCAAAATTTACAACCCGCCGTCCTAAGCAGCAAAAATAGGGTTTAACCTTAGTCCGTCTGAGAAGCCCCGACCGTGGTGGTCAAGTAGTCGCATATGTACATGTCGCCACCGAAGCTCTCCAACTCATGGCTGGTCGACCTTCCCTTTCCCCTTACCTACACCACATAACACCCATGAGCCAAGACCCAGCAAGAAAACTTAAACATGCTTATGAGCAGTGAATAACATGCTACCAAACCATAATAAGCATGCCAAGCAGTAATAACCCAACTCATGCATATATACAATTCATATAAATGACTACAACATTATATGGGGGCCAGCTGCCCTAATTAAATGATTAATGAATCATATCGGGGCCCATTGCCCAAAATACATGATTAATAAATCATACTGGGGCTCAAAGCCCTAGGACAAGTCACCACGGGGCCCATTTCCTTATCCTCTGTATAACCAGCCTTGGGTCGAACATACCTGGCACATTAAATTTCCAAAACCATTGGGTCGAACAAGCGTATGATGCACTCCTGATTAGGTCTAACCATATCAACAATGCTCAGCGCCATTGTCACCCTTGACTTATAAGTCAATGCTTTTTGACCAGCGCTATTGCTGTCCTTGACTCATAAGTCAAGCCTTTCTTAATTAGATAAAGCAGAGAGGCATATAACATATACCAAATATCCAGATACAAAGCATTCAACATGCTTAATCAACAATCACAGACATAATAATAATCATGCACATTTACAGGGGCCCAAGCCCTAATCCAATCCATATTTAACAATCAGGCCAAGCCCTAATCATGTACATCATGTATTGGGTGCAGTTTTCTTACCTCAGGTCCGAGTGTAATGTAAAATAAGAACGACCCTTGAGCACAATCCTGATCCCGAGCCCCTAGCGATAACCTAGTTACAACCAAGTATAGAATCCCATCAATAATGAGTAAACAAAGGCTTCCAGACCAAGTCCTAGCCTCAGGGACGTCGAATCCTACTAAACCGGGTCGTAGGATCGATCTCGAGCCCTTAGGTTTGAGTTCTCGTAATCAAAACTGTCATTGGCCAAAATCCTCTATTTGTGTCGTGGTGCCCCCAATTAGAGCCGCGACTCTCACAAATAGAGAGCCCAGCCCCAAATTACTTATGACATGGGCCACGGGAGCCCAGCAGGCACCGTGACGCGACCCTACTTCAGGATACCGCCTAGAAATCTGAGTTCTTGAGGATCGCAGTACCTAAGAATAGGGTCACGATGCGACCCTGCGAACTCAGCTTTCTCAGATCCAAATCTTTCCAAAAATCACCCCAAAATTGTACCAAACTCACCATTCAATCTCACAACATCCCTAGAAACTCCTAGTTCACAAAACCCACAATTCTGATTGATCAAAAGCTCGCGGAACCATAAAATCCAAATCAAAACTCAAGAAATTTAAGGAAACAGAAACTCAGAAACTCAAAGCTTAAATTACATCTGATTAAGTCGTTTTCTAGCTACATCCTCCAACTATCAAGCTTCGAATCTTCCCTAGAATCGTTACGACTCTAACCTTGCTTGAATACGAGCCTTAAAACTCGAGTTTCCTTTGAAAATGCTAACGAGTGTCAAATCAGAGAATGGGAGAGAGAATGTGAATATTGAACGTGTTTCTATTTATGACAGGTTACTTGGGGCTCAAGTAACCTTAAGTAAATCCCAAGGCTCGGGGTACCAAAAATGTCCCTGGGGGTAAAATAGTCAAAATCTCCATAATTCCCTCCTGATCTCACTAACTCCAAATATATATCAGAATATTCATTCCCATTACCCAATATCCTGATAATGTAATAAACACCCAAAATACCCCTTGACTCACCCCGAGTCAAGTGCTGGTCCTGTTGTGACTTTCCCGCTAACTTCCTCCCTAGGATCGCCTCGTGCCAAGTAACCCAAATATATCCACATAATAATGTGGTTTCACACGTATATCACATATATGCCAAATATACCCATAACATGCCAAATTATGAAAAATTGCCCTTCTAATAAGAAACGGGCCCACATGTTTATTTAATACACCTAAACATGCATATCAAGTCATATTATAATATAACTCACATAATCATACAATGATACACATAAATATCACATAAACTCATAATTATCCATAGTTTTCCATCCTATCCCCCTAATCAAGGCCCTAAGCCTGATTAGGTAATTTGGGATGTTACAACTATCCCCTGCTTATAGAAATTTCATCCTCGAAGTTTTCCTGAACAGCTTGGGATACTGATTTTGCATATCTGACTCCAGCTCCCAGGTCAGTTCCTCGACATTGCTGTTCCTGCATAATACCTTAACCAAAGGTATAGTTTTATTTCTCAGGACCTTGTCCTTCCTGTCTAGTATCTGGACTGGCTGTTCCTCATAGGAGAGAAATGCTTGAAGCTCCAGATCCTCGTAACTCAATACATGAGTCACGTCTGAAACATATTTCTGAAGGGTCGAAATATTAAATACACTGTGTACAGTCGACAATGCCAAAGGTAAGGCCAATCTATTGGCCACCTGACCGATCCTCTCCAAGATCTCATATGGTCCCACAAACCTAGGACTTAGCTTGCCCTTCTTTCCAAATCTCCTCACCCCTTTCCATGGTGAGACTCTAAGGAAGACATAGTCTCCCACTTGGAACTCCATGTTTCTACGTTTCAAATTAGCATAACTTTTCTGCCTGCTTTGAGAAGTGATCATCTGAGCTGTGATTTTCTCAATAGCCTCATTGGTCCTCTAAACTGCTTCAGAACCCAAGTATTTCCTTTCTCCTGACTCATCCCAATGAATGAGAGATCTAGATTTCCTATCGTACAACATCTCATAAGGAGCCACTCCAATGGTTGACTAATAGCTGTTATTGTAGGAAAACTCTATCAAAGGCGAATACTTACTCCAGGACCAATCAAAGTCCAGCACACATGCTCGCAGCATGTCCTCTAATATATGTATCGTCCTCTCAGATTGTCCATTTGTCCGAGGATGATAAGCAATACTGAACTTCAATTTTGCAAAGTTCCCCAAAACATGGAACTAAATGTGGGGTCCCGATTTGACTCGATAGACCTCGGAGCCCCATGAAGGCGCACTATCTCTCTCACATAGAGATATGCAAACTGGTCAACTGTATATGTCATCCTCACTGGTAAGAAGTGAGCTGATTTGGTGTATCCATTCACGATAACCCACACCGAATCATGTTGACCCACGGTCCTGGGTAACCCCACCACAAAATCCATCGTGATGTCCTCCCATTTCCACTCTACGATGTCTAGAGGCTGTAGTAGCCCTGCTGGTCTGTGATGCTCAGCCTTGACCTGTTGACATGTCAAGCATCTAGCCACAAATTCTGTTACATCCTTCTTCATCCCAAGCCACCAATATAGCAATCTCACATCCTGGTACATCTTCGTGGTGCCTGGATGCAAAGAATAACGGGTAGTATAAGATTCATCCAAAATCTTTGGTTTGATAAAAGTGTCCATCGGAACACAAATCCGACCCTTGTATCTCAACAAGCCTATATTTGACACTGTATAATCCCTAGGCACTCCAGCTAGAACATCCTCTCTAATATTTTCCAGTTGTGGATCACCCAACTGACTCATTTTTATCCTCTTTAATAGCGTAGGCTGTAGTGTGATATTGGCCAACTAGCCCACCGGCAACTCTATTCCAGCTCTGGTCATATCCTCTTCCAACTCCCTGATATCTGTCTAGCACTATATAACTGTCTCGGACCCTTTCGGCTTAAGACATCTGCCAACACGTTGGCCTTCCCTGGGTGATACAGGATTTCACAATCATAATCCTTCACCAACTCCAGCCAACGCCTCTATCTCATGTTGAAGTCTTTTTGTGTGGAGAAGTACTTCAGGCTCTTGTGGTCAGTATATATCTCACATTTTCCCCATAAAGATAATGCCTCCATGCCTTTAATGCAAAGACCACAGCTACCAACTCCAGATCATGAGTGGGGTATCTCTGTTCATACTCCTTTAACTGGCGTGATGCATAGGCAATCACTTTCCCCGTCTGCATAAGAACACAACCGAAACCCTGTCTTGAGGCATCACAGTATACGAAAAACTTCTCCTGATTTGTTGGAAGACTCATAATTGGAGCTGTAATTAATTGCTCATTTAGTTCCTAGAAGTTGTACTCACACTTATCTAACCACACAAACTTCTGATTCTTATGTGTCAGTTATGTCAATAAGGTAGAAATTATTGAGAACCCTTCCATAAAATGCCTATAATAACCTGCCATTCCAAGGAAAATCCTGATCTCTGAGGCATTCCTTGGCCTTGGCCAATCTCTGACTGCCTCAATCTTGGCTGGATCCACCTTGATCCCATACCTACTGACAATGTGACCAAGGAAAGTCACATGTGGTAACCAGAACTCACACTTCTTGAACTTTGCTAACAGCCTGTGTTCCCTCAGGCTCTGCAGAACAAACATGAGATGCTGCTCATGTTTTGACTCTGACTGAGAATAAACCAGAATATCATCAATGAAGATGATCACAAACCCATCTAGATAATATTTGAACACCTTGTTCATCAGATTCATAAAAGCAGCTGGGGCATTAGTCAACCCAAAGGACATGACTAAAAACTTGTAATGCCCATACTTGGTACGAAAAACAGTCTTCGGTATATCTCCCTCCTTGCTCCTCAGCTAGTGATAACTAGATCAAAGATCTATCTTTAAGAATATTGTCTTACCCTGCAACTGATCGAACAGGTCATCTATCCTTGGCAGAGGATATTGTTCTTAATTGTTAACTTGTTCGGTTCCCTGTAGTCAATATACATCCTTCTTTTTCACAAACAGAACTAGTGCACCCCATGGTGAGAAACTGGGTCTAATAAAACTGAAGTCTAACAACTCCTGCAGCTGTACCTTTAGTTCTTTTAACTCTATCAGGGCCATTCTATATGGTGCCCTAGACACTGGCTCTATCCCTGGTGCAAGTTCAATAACAAATTCTATCTCTCTGTGTGGCAGCAACCCTAGAAAATCCTCTGGAACACACATCCCAAAACTCATAGACTAATCTAGTCTCCTCTTGTCCCACTGGCACAACCTGAGTGGTATCCATCAAACTTGCTAAGAATCCTATGCAACCACCTTCCAATAGATCTTTAGCCCTCAATACAAATATCATAGGTACACGGGGTCCATGCATAGTGCAAACAAATACGAAAAGGTTCTTCTCCCTCAGGCTCAAAGGATACCATCTTCCTCCTGTAGTCTATGGTTGCTCCATACTTCACTAACCAGTGCATGCCCATAATCATATTGAAGTTAATCATAACCAACTCTATCAAATCAACTGCAATCTCTACCTTCCATTATCACCTGCAATGATCCGACCCATCTCCTGGATACTACTAACTCCCCAATAGGCAATAAAGTCCCAAACCCGACAACATAATAATCACATGGTCTACATAGTCTATCAATAATTCTACTAGAAACAAAAGAATGTGTAGCGACAGAATCAATCAAAACAGTATAAGGGATTCCAACATTAAAAGGCTGACTTGTGACTACTGAGGGACAAGCCTCGGCTTCTGCCTGTGTTAATGCAAACACTCGACCAGGGTTCGAGCTGTTTGCCTTTCTTGGTTCTTCTTTTCTTGCCTATGGGCAGTCTTTCTTTAAGTGTCCCAATATCCCGCACAAAAAGCAGGCCTTTGCCCGACACTCTCCTAAATGGCGCCGCATACATCTGGTACACTCTGGAAAAGTCCTCCAACCCTCATTCCCGCTTTGGTGGCCTATCTAAATACCACGTGGTCTCCTGTCAGGGCCTAGAGTTAGAAAGGCATCAGTAGCCTTCCTTTTCTGATCACTGGGGCCTCCGGCCCAACCTGAACTCATAAATTGAGGTCCTGTCCTCCTAATGTCTCTCCTATCCGCGTTCTCGCATCAGATTTTATTCTCTGCGCTCTTAGCTGTGAGCGCCTTCTCAATAACCTGTCCATAAGTAGTCACTCCTAGCACAGTAGTGATACGAACATCCTGGGCTATCATAGGCTGTAGCCCCTAGAGAAACCTCTCCCTTTTGTTTCCATCAGTGGGTACCAATTCCCCGAAAAACTTTTCCAATCTGTCAAACTCAAGGCATAATCAATCATTGACGTGTTTCCCTGAAGTAACCTGCTGAACTCTCCAGCTTTTACAGCCCTAATGGCATCATTGTAATACTTTTCTTTAAACAGAGTTCTAAACTCTTCCCAATTCAGGGTATTAACGTTTCTGGTCTGGGATATCACCTCCCACCAAATTCGGGCATGCTCCCGAAACATATATGTGGCACAGGCCACCCACTCATTACCAATCATCCTCATAAAATCCAGGATAGTGGTAACCATGATCATCAACTATTCTGCCTTATCCGGATCTGCACTACCCTCAAAGACTGGAGGGTGCTGTTTTCTGAACCTTTCATAAAGAGGTTCCCATCTATTCCCAGTCACTAGCAGCTGATTTATTGTTGGTACCATCACAAGTGGTGCTTCTGGCAAAATGTTCCTTGTAGGAACCTATTGTTGCCTGAAGAGGCATATTTGTTTTTCTTGCCTTAATAACTTGGCTTGCAAATCAGCAAGCACTTGCTGCCAGTTCTTAGGAGCTGGCGGAGGGGTCTGACCTTGATTGTCATTTAGACCCTGCCTATCAGGCTGGCCTGATCTTCCTGGCCATCTGATGACTCTATTTAACTTGGAAGCATACTTCCAAGCTTATACCTTGCTGCAATAATCTATTCATCTAGTTAGGTAGTAATAACTAAACCTCTTGCCGTCTCACGGTCCAAGACCAAACAAATAATCATTCACATTCAATAAGCATGTCAATTCATATTCATATTCAAACCTGGTGCTAATAAGAACTTCCTAACATTCATAACCTTATAATAATGTCAATAATTTTTTTTTGGCATACATGTTTCTATGACAGCGCTAATGAGCGTGTCCTGACCTACATGTCCATATAACAATGCTAATGAGCATTTCCTTTGCATTCACAAGCAATATCAATGTTAATAAGCACATCCTTTTAAATCACGCAACAGTCAAGGACTAGGCCCTGTCATAATATCTCATACAACCTAATAAGGTAGGAAGATAAGTCATTTATATCCTATTTAAGAAATTAAACACATAACCACATAAATCGTTACAAAACAGTGAGTCGAGCTTGTCTTTAGTAGCGAGTGTACATGCCCTGCCTGTCTTTAGGAGCCTTTAACCCTAGCACTCTTTGACACCAAGTTGTAATGCCATGGTTAGCCAAGACCACTACACTGTGTATTTTAAATAGTGCTAGACTCATTGAACGTGTCAGTTGGCCATAACCGTGTAACTAAATGTGATTAATGGTTTAGGGTTAAAAATTTCGGTCAAAAGAAATAGATATTTTGTAAAACGTTAAGTTGTACATGGGATCGCATAATAAACATTTTCAAAGTTGTTTATAGTTCCAAAAGGATAATTACAATTCAAAATTTACAACCCGCCGTCGTAAGCAGCAAAAATAGGGTTTAACCCTAGTCCCTCGTAGGAACCCCGGTCGTGGTGGTCGAGCAGCCGCATATGTACACGTCGCAACCAAAGCTCTCCAACTCATGGCTGGTCCAGCTTCCCTTTCCCCTTACCTGGACCACATAGCACCCATGAGCCAAGGCCCAACAAGAAAACTTAAACATGCTTATGATAAGTGAATAACATGTTACCAAACCGTAATAAGCATGCCTTGCAGTAATAACCCTACTCATGCATGTATACCATTCGTATAAATGACTACATCATCATATGGGGGCTAAATGCCCTAATTAAATGATTAATGAATCATATGGAGGCCCGTTGCCCAAAATACATGATTAATAAATCATACTGGGGATTAAGGCCCTTGGACATGGGACTAATTAGTCACCACGGGGCCCATTGCCCTATCCTCTGTATAACAAGCCTTGGAGCTGGCCCAACGTACCTGACGCATTACTTTTCCACCAACATTGGGTCAGACAAGCGTATGATGCGCTCTTATTTAGGTCTAACCATATCGACCACCACTTAGCACCATTGCCTCCCTTGACTTATAAGTCAATGCTTTTTTACCAGTGCTCAGCGCTATTATCGTCCTTGACTCATACAGTCAAGCCTTTTTTAATCAGATAAAGCACACAGACATAAAACATATACCAAATATTTAGATACAGAGCATTCAACATGCTTAATTAACAATCACATACATAATAATAATCATGCACATTTACAGGGGCCTAAGCCCTAATCCAATCCATATTTAACAATCAGGCCAAGCCCTAATCACGTACTAAACTGTGTTTTCTTACCTTAGGTCCGAGTGTAATGTAAAATAAGAACGACCCTCGAGCACAATCCTGATCCCGAGTCCCTGTCGATAACCTAGTAACAAACAAGTATAGAATCCCTGTCGATAACCTAGCCTCCGAGATGTCGAATCCTACTAAACCGGGTCGTAGGATCGATCTCGAGCCCTTAGGTTTGAGTTCCTGCACTCAAAACCTTCATTGCCCAAAATCCTCTATTTGTGTCATGACACCCCCAATTAAGGCCGTGGCGCCCCCCAATTATAGTTGTGGCTCTCACAAATAGAGAGCCATCCCCAAATCACTCAGGACATGGGCCGCGGCGCAGCCCAGCAAGCGCCGCAACGCAACCCTGCTTCAGGAAACCGCCTAGACATTTGAGTTCATGAGGGTCGCAGTGCCCAAGAACAGGGTCACAGTGGGACCCCACAAACTCATCTTTCTCATAACCAAATCCTCCCAAAACTCACCACAAAACTGTACCAAACTCACCATTCAATCTCTCAACATCCCTAAAACCTTCCAGGCAACAAAACTCGTGTTTCCGCTGGATCAAAACTCAAGAAATTTTAGGAAACAGAAACTCAGAAATTCAAAGCTTAAATTACCTCTTGTTTAAGTCATTTTCCAGCTTAATCCTTCGACTATCAACCTTCAAATCTTTCCTAGAATCTTTATGACTCTAACCTTGCTTGAATCCGAGCCCTGAAGGTCTAATTTCCTTCAAAAATGCTAACGGGCGTTAAATGAGAGAATGGGAGAGAGAACGTAATATTGAACGTGTTTCTATTTATGACGGGTTACTTAGGGAACAAGTAACCTTAAGTAAATCCCAAGGCTCGGGGTACCAAAAACATTCTCGGGGGTAAACTAGTCAAAATACCCTGAATTCCCTCCTGATCTCACTAACTCCAAATATATCCTTGAATATTCATTCCTGTTACCCAATGTTGACACCGTTTTTTGTCAACTTAGAAATGAAGAGCAATTAAACAAAATACCAAAGGAGACAAACAATAAGATACACGATTTTTACGTGGTTTAGCAGTTAAAATCTGCCTAGTCCACGAGTCAGTGTTATTCAATTTTTGGAATTCTCTCAAAGCTTTTCTTGAAGCAATTTTACAGAGTCTTCCCATACCAATTTCTCACTCCCCACAAATGAATTATTCCACGCTATTTATAGACTGGATTACAGAATATCTCCCCTTACATTTCGGGGGAGTTATTATTCAAATCGCAAATTAAATATACTTAAATGCATATAATTACACAATACGCACATAAATCCCATGATATTCGGGATTTATTAACAGATTACAACCAATCCCTTATACATAGGGATATTCAAATAGTAACTACGTTCACATGTGTCTATTGACCTCGAATGAATGCCTTCGAGATTGGTCATCCACCACGAGCTCGTCAACTTGGTTTACCTCATTCTTAGCAAGAGACTTTATGGAGATCATCCCTCCCCGAGCTCATAATGCCTGAGCTCGAGTTTTCTTGTCTGATGGAAGAAATTGAACCAGTAGATCTATACATGTGCTGAATCCCCTTTCATTGTAACTTTGAGCTCGACTTGTAGCCTCAGAACCCCTTTGAGATCGCGTAACTTCGAGCTCACCAATTCCAATGTCACCATTTTAAGACTCAGCGAGACCGTCCTTGACTTTCTCATTACAGCCGACCATATGATTAATATGCTTATTCCAAGCTTACATTTCACAAGCCAGACTTTCGAAATCAAAATTTCTATTCTCAAAATTTGGGTGTAACACCCAATATCCCAGTAATGTACTAAATACCCAAAATATCCCTTTACTCACCCCGAGTCAAGTATTGGTCTCGTTGTGACTTTCCGGCTAACTTCCTCCCTGGGATCGCCTCGTGTCGAGTAACCCAAATATATCCACATAATAATGTGGTCTCACACATATATCACATATATGACAAATATATCCATAACATGCCAAATTACAAAAATTACCCTTCTGACAAAAATACACCTAAACATGCTTATCAAGTCATATTACAATATAACCCACATAATCATACAATGATACACATAAATATCACATAAACACATAATTTTCCATAGTTTTCCATCCTAGCCCCCTAATCAAGGCCCTAAGCCTTATTAGGTAATTTGGGACATTACAATATGCTTGATCAGATTGTTCACAGAGTGCCAAATGCTAAAAATGTAAAGTATAGAAAATTTAAATGAGACAAAAAAAATTCATGGTTTGGTTTCCTGAGTCCATGGGGCTACGCCTAGAGATGAAACATGATTAGTAAGAGATCAATGATACAAAATACAATTTTCTTATGCAAGGATATACTCCCTCTATTCTATTGTAGCAAGCTTGAGCACCGTCTTCTAATCACTATTTCTGCACCTTCAACACTTGAACTCCCTTCACTGCTATGGTGTCAAAACTGTTCAAGAAGTTGCTGCTTTCTTCCTCCCGAAGAAAGACTTGTAAGACTCTTCTCTGAAATACAATGATAAACATGGTTGGTGTGTATGGTTATGGCTTCTTCCTCCCGAAGCAGACAATGAACACAATTACACAAATGAGTAGTACAACTACACAATTACTGGATTAAGAAAACCACTATTAACCTCATATAAGAAATACTCTCAAGCATTACAATGATATACAAAGATAAATAATTATAAAGCTCAAGATTTCTAGTGCTTGGAGTCATATTTATAGCTAAATGGTTGCCCAAGGATTGATTCACGAAATCTCGAAGTTGGTTGATTCCTTAAGTAGATGATTATGCCACATTGCATAATGAACCTGGCTGGCTAATTGATCAGTTGTTCAGACAGATTGATTGAACCTGGTATGAAAGTTATCCATGTTCATTGGCATGAAAAGATCACGAACAAATCCATAAATAGAAAAGGCAATTAGAAAAAATAAACATTCCAATTCAGGAATGATTATGTCAGTTCAGATTGCTAGTCTGATGGGGAGATTGAATGAACTTGGATAGAAAGACATCTAGGTTCATTGGATAAATGAAAGCATGAACAAATCTGCATTTAATGACAATAGCTTGTGCACATAAATATATCAATGAATAAAATCTCAAACCTTTCCAATTTTATGCACTTTATGAAACAAATAGAGAAACCAAATGTCACAATAATTATTCAAAGAATAATTTATATAATAAAGTTTCCAGAGAAACAAAAATAGAAAAAATGTTTCCATTTATGTACACTTACCCAAAAATGCTTCCAAGAAAAGGAAACCACAATATTTAATTAATAAATGAGTGGAAATCTCTTTCATTAATGAAATCAATATACTAAACATGTTCCTATATTTTATTAGTCACAAAATATTATTTTAAGTAATAAAAAAATGCACAGAACAGTAAAACCCGAATTGATTCATCAGATTTATTATTTGAAAAACAATAAATTTGATTCATTACTTTTGACAGAAATTTTCATTTTTAAAGAGATACCAATTTAGGACTTTACACACATCAATGAACATTTATTTAAATAAATACAATGGATAAATAAATAAACTATAAATGATGAACCGAGTAACTATTGGGTATTTCTAAATTTACAACCATTTGAAAAAAAATAGAAATTAATAAAATTAAACATTGGGCTTCAAGGATACATATTTCTGAAAAATGTTCATTCTCCATTTGAGCCTCGTCATCATAATTTTTAGGCTTTAGACTCAATCCTTTAATAAATTAAAAAAACTTTCTAATTAATTTAATTTTTTAATTAAATAAACCCAATCATTATCTTTAATATTAATTGAATTTGAATAGTCAGAAAAAAAAAAATTAAATGACTTTTAAACTTGGGACAAAATATCTTAACTAATTTGTTTTCCAAAAAACTAGTATGATGACGTGGCATATATTATCAACATGTGGCAACCAAAGAACGACATAAACTTTGAAGAAGCTAGTCGGCCCTTAACAGAGGACAGAGATACATAGAAAGCTTCATCACACGACAACTGGTGAGAACTTAATCAAAGCTTCATTCAAAAAAAGACTACTAGACAGCTCAATGGAAAGCCCGACCAGCCTGGTCGTATGCTTCAGTAATAGCACATAGATTGACCAGTTCAAATAGATATTTACTATATATTAATCATTTGAAATGTATTATGATTAATTATTTCATTATTTTATTATTACTTTCCATGCAAGTCATGTAAGGCCTGCAGCCCATTTATGTAAGATTCCTAAGTCTATAAATATGGGTTTAGTGAATCATTATTTTCTAAGCTAACATTTGCATACTTATATAAACAGAACATTGCATCCTCTCAAGCTTATGAAACTCAGTTGACTCTGGTTCATTTGATCGTGGGTTTGAGATTTTCTACAATAATAAGAGTATCTAATTGGACTTAGGTATTTACCAATACTTGGTGTCGAACCACTATAAATCTTGGTTTCACTTTCTATTTTAGTTCAGTTCTTTATTTTCATTATTGTTTAATTGACTCTGTTTTGGTGGTCAACATTTTGGTGCTTTCATTCTAAGATGAATCAAGGCCATCAGTCAGGCTAGACAGCTAAAGGCCCACAAGATCCCCCTCCACCTCCTCCCCATGAGTCCCAGAAAAGGAATCCCGGGTTGAGCTGGAACAATAAAGCGAGGAGATGGAAACTGGAACCTTGTGAGTAGCTTTGGGGATGACGTAGGATGCGTTAGCTACCCTAAAAGCTAACCAGTAGAATGTTGAAGAAATAATGATCTTGCAACAAGTGAAAATTGATAGGCAGCGCGAGAGTTGGAAGCCAGACAAGCAAAGATGGATCGTCATCAAAGGGATGCAACTATTGCATTTGGAGATGCAATATATCTTGCTCAAGGAAGTTTACCTGCTTAGGAACCCCAACATCCCAAGCAGCCTCAGAATTGTCTGTCTCCTCCAAAACCCACAACATAAGGAACAAACCTAAGTAGCACGGGATGGGGACTAGTCGCAGAATGTAAACTAAGGTCAAAGGTAAAAACAAAGTGGTAGGCATGATGGACAATGCCAACCACATCCATCTTGTAGACATAACAAAAATTGTCAACCATAGAGATCTAGTCAACATGATGAGCATCCGCAAAGGAAAAACAAGGATGAGCAACATCCCCGAAGTCCAAGGCGCCTAGTCACTGATGAACAGGTCCTACCTAGTCGAGGACTAGGAAATGCCCCAATAGGGAACAGAAGACAGCCATATATTGCATCTATAGTCATAGATCCTGTAAGACACATAAATTCCCCAAGACCTAGTGACCAACGCAAACAACAAAGACTGCCACTCGTATATCGAGATGCTCTTAGTCGAAATGAAGAGGATAAATATTATAGTCGTACATGAGTAGGAAAATATCAATGCTGAGATGAATACAAACATGATGAAAGGGATTCACAATACTTCCAAGGGCAAAGAAGAGCAGCTGGTCACTAGAATAAGCCGCACTGAGGACTGTTATGATTGATTAAATACAAAGGATAAGAGTTGTTATACAATCTAGGTGTAAAACACTTAGTGAATTTCACATAGTGAAAATGTGAAATTTGACTTGGAGTTGTAGACATTAAAAAATTGTGTTTTGGGGTCCAAAATGATACATAGAGGTATTTAAGGATGACCAAAAAATTTTGGAGCATTTGGAGGATTTTTAATTCTAGAGAGGGTTGTGTTGCATCGCCCAAATTCAAAGGGGCTTGAAAACCCTAGAAAGCGATCGTAGGCAATCTGTCGCGTGGCGTGCCCATATGGATATGAAAAATAAGCTCCAAATTATGTGTTTGAAAGTTCTAATCTTATTGGTTAGACTTAATGATGGTGCTTACACTATAAAAGAGTTCTATTAGAGTTCTGAAACACTTGATCCCTCTCTAACATCTCTCTCTCTCTCTCTAACTTTCAAGATCTCAAGTTTTCTCCAGGAAACTCATAAAGAAAGTACTTCACTTTGTGAGTTTAAAGACTTGTTCAATCTCAATTCCCATTTCCTCTTAGAAAATCCTCAAGCATCCATTGAGGGCTAAGAAATAGAGAATTAGGAGAGCAATACATCTCTTGTATAAGCCTTGGTTGTGTTTTTGCATTAAAGAATAAGTTCAAAGTGGTGTTCTAAGGCAAGGGTTTTGAAACTCCAAGAAGGTTGAAGAAGTTTTTTCTACAAACTAGGGTTTGCATCATATAACTCAAACTTTTATTGGTCATCGTCAAGGATAATTTAGTGTAGATTCATATTATTTTGGTAGTGTAATCTCACTCTCCTCCAACATTCTAATTATCTATTATCTGAGATACAACATCATGGAAGAATCTACTTCATTTTTAGCTTTGAAATACATGACACAAGACTTTGTGAGAATAGATAGATTTGATGGCACTAACTTTGTTTGTTTGCAAGATAAGATTAGGTTGTTGCTAAGCACCCTCAAGGTCTTCTATGTCTTGGATAAAGATCTAAAGGCTATAGAACCCGCTAAGGAAGATGACACTCAAGAAGTCATCAAAGAAAGGAAGAAGCGCAAAGAAGATGAATTGATTTGTAGGGGTCACATTCTCAACACACCAAGACTGCCAAGGAGATTTAGGAAGCCTTAGAGAAAAAGTACAAAGCGAAAGAAGAAGGTACAAATAAATTTCTTATAACTCAATACATGGAATTTAAGTTTTATGAAATTAAACCTCTTATTCCCTAAATACATGAGTTGCAAATAATTGTGAATAAGCTATCTACCCTCAATATTGTCTTGCCGAAGCAATTCCTTGTTGGAGCCATAATAGCCAAGTTGCCACCATCTTGGAGAGGCTATAGGAAGAAAGTCATCCATAAGAATGAGGAGATTTCATTAGGGAAATCCTCAAACACTTGAGGATTGAGGAGGAATCCCGTTCTGGAGATAAGAACGAGGAGGATTCTAATGGAGAGGCTTCACAGACTAATGTGGTGGCTAATCCTCCTAATAAGGGGAAAGGAATTGGCAATAATAAAGGCAAGGGTATAAAACCCTTAAGGCCTAAGAAGAATGAAGGAGAATTCAAAAGTTCCAAAGGACCTTGTTTTGTGTGTGGCAAGAGATTGTAGGTTCAAGAGGAACCATAACAATGAAGAAAGATTCAACTCAACTGAAGCAGCGCTAGTGGCAACACTAAGCGAAATCAATTTCATACATGGAAAGGTGTGTTGGTATTAATTTAGAAAATTAGGGATGCATCTGAAGGGGATGGTGGTTTTAAAAATCATTAATACCAAGCCAAGGTCAATACATATATTTAAACATTAAATCTATAAACAAAATAAGTAGAGAAGAATACCTCTTGTAGCCTATCAAGAGTCCTTGAGTCTTTTTGTATGATCAAACGATATTCCTATCCACACGAAGACTCAAAACAAAGTCTTCCAAACCATTCCTCAAGCACACAAGAACAAGTGCGGACATGTGAGATTCACTTGTTTGACTATTTAGGCTCTCTAGATGTTCTCAACACATGAGATCTAGTGAGTTCTAGATAATTTTTTAGTCTTAGAAAATTCTATCGACTTATTCAAACAAACTTAAGCGTCAGATAAAGATCTCTTTTATTAAAAAAAATATAATAAAACAATTTATTTAATTTTAATTTAATTAATTCAAAACTGATCAGTTAAATTTTTATTTTAATTATTTCATTTAATCAAACTAAAAAAATAATTAAATAAAAAAAATAAGCTAATAATATTTGAATTTTTTATAATTCAAAATTCAAATCCCAATGATTCATGGTAGTGAGTGTGATGCCACGCACTGTGCATGCACAGTGAGTGCCTTGTAGCACACTCTTGCTGCCCTAATTTTTCTCATTTGTTTGTTTAATTAAAATTAAGGGAATTTATTTATTAAAAAATAATTAAATATAATTTCAAAAATAAATATCAATTAATTTAAAATTAACCTATTGTTCCCTAAAAATTAGCACGAGTTTAATCACTCAGATAAGGGTGCAGTTGGCAGATGAACATATGGAAAAAGTAGACGAGAAGAACATTTATCTAACAATGATGTGAGCAGCTCAAGTTAGGACTTGATAGCACGACATTCAGGTAACTGGCAGATCACCTCTTAGGATGACGGTCCAGTTCGAGACATGTAGCGCCCGGATCCCCTTTAGGGTGCTCTGAATATGTTCAACTCGTAGAAACCTGGTCATGATGCATACTAAAGGATCCTGAGACACTCGAAGGCACTCTATACACTCATTAATGCCCAGGCTATATTGCACATTTATTATTTATTTTCTGAGATAACAAGAGTATATTCTGTTAGGCAATCATATCCCTATGTAAATGGGAATTATTTGTATTAAATGTATACCATACTTATGCACATAGTTACCCAAACTTGTCCAGGAAATTTCACTATAAATATCATGAATAATGGATAGGAAAAGGGATGACCTTTTTTGTGATACCAAAACTCTGCAGAAATTGTGAGCGATCAATAATATTTTCTCGTGGACTAGGTAGATTTTAACCACTGAACCATGTAAAATTGTGTGTACGAAAAGGTTCATATAAGTTCATTATGGTTTGCAAATAAGCACTAATACTCTTATTAGATTTTAAAATATAATGTTGGTGAAAAACCGCGTCAATAGTTTGGTGCTTTCGTTGAGAGCAAATTAGTGCTTAATCCTTCAGAAGCTTCATTCGATGTTCATCATGGTGGTTACTCGATTTATGAATGACAACGAAATGGAACAACCTAGTGGGCAAGAGCCGCATCATACAGTCGTTCCCGCTAAAAAGGGCACGGATGTTCAGCAATTTCCTGGGAAACAACCGGTGGGCCAAGCTGACACTGGGAGTTCAACATCACGCCCACCAAATCCTAATCCCCGATATCTAGCAGCCATCAAGATGGAGAATGCCCAACTAACGAGCCATCTTGCTAGGGAAAACAGACAGATCGAGGATGTCCTAACTTAGTTACCCCCTATTGCAACAATGCTAATGTCAGAAAGAGGCAAAGTGGGCCCCATAAGTCTCACAGGAATAACCGGTTCAAACCCAGTCGTTATGTCAAGACTGCCACTCCGAGCTCTGTACCTTCAGAGCGAAATTATCGGAGTGCTCAGCCCACTAATCATCATAGGAATCATTGTCCGCATGTCAGTAGGTCGATCAGAACTGTGACCCCCAGCTTCGTGCCTTTTGTACAGATTCCCAGGAATGCCCATAACATCCCACCAGGGCGAGCTGAGCCAAATTCACAAAGACAAAACACCCCAGTGATTCCTCCTGCACCACAATCAGAACCCCAGGTACAGAGAACTCAGGATATTGGGGGTAGAACTGAGGCGGGTTAATTTAGTTCACCCTGATGGAACAAGGATATCCTCTCCAATAAGACATCTGCCATCACCAGCTAGACATCCTACACCATCGTGCCCACAAAGAGACGCTCCAGCTCATGTAAATAGCAGTAGAAATTCTCCCCCGTCCATGGACACTTACAGCCCACGGGTACAAGCTGATAACCCAGGTCCTCGACCTCAGTCGCAGAATGTAAGTTTCACAAATGGAAGTTACTAGATGGGGAGCCCGCGTAAAGGCAGGTCTAAGAGCGACCTAAGGAATCATCTTAGTTCAGCGCAAAGTCCTTGTTTCGATCCACATCCCAACTTGTGTGATCATCTGAATTCACAAAGGAGGTATCCAACTCGCAATGATGATATGAGTTATACTCGACACAAGGGAGGTCCGTCTATTGTACGCGACAATGGGAATGTCCCACCTAACCAAGCTCGAACTTGGAGGGACAACAACCCATCAAACACATACAATAGGATGGGAGCAGGTGAACATCTCCCAGTCAACCTAGAGACCAAATACCTAACCCTCGAGTGACTGCCCTTGATGGATGAGAAACTGAAGAAGCTCTTGTCTTGAAAAGCGATTGATGATTGTGACTCCAAATATTAGCTCACACCTTTCTCCCCAAACATTGTTGTAGTTGTGTATCCTATTGGCTTTAGGATGCCAAACTTGCCAACATTTGATGGAAACGCAGATCCATCCGACAACCTCAGGATGTTCAACACGTTGATGATGGCCCATAATGTCAGGTTTGACCTAAGATGTATTATGTTCCCCGCGACTCTAATCGGACCAGCCAAACAGTGGTTCAAAAAGTACAAAACATATTTGATAAGCTCTAATCAAGAGAGTGTTCTGAGCTTCAAAGGAAACTCGCGGAGAGGGCGACTCATTGGCCAACATAAAATAGCAACCTGGTGAATCCTTGAAAGCATGTTTGAGCAGATTCGCCAACGTTGTAACATGAGCTAGAGATGTTGATGATAGCTCCAAGATTATGGCAATGAGAATACGAATCCTGGTGGGAGGCGATCTATGGCAGGAGCTCCAACGAAAAGGGGTTCAAAGTGTAGATGAGTTCTTGGCCTGAGCTCAGGAATGGATAAACTTGGAAGATGCATAATCTACTATTGTAGGAACCAGCCAGGCCCCTATCCAACCCGCTGAAGCGGTGACAGGTGTTGCAGATACGGCTCAACCTGTTACCTAGAATAACCAAGCGGGAAAAATAAGAGGAAAGGGAAAGGTAAGGGCGACCAATACGACACAAAGAAAAACAAGTCTGGGGAAAAATTCAAGCCCATTTATGCCACCTACATTGATTTAACGGATACATGGGAACATATGTTCCTAGCAAACTCTAATCACCTTTCGTGGAAGAAACTAGAGCCATTAAGGCATCAGAGGGCAAAGAGAGATCCCTCAAAGTTTTGATGATACCATAATGACATCGGTCATAATATCGATGATTGCCGACAACTGAAGGATGAGATTAAGACCCTCATTTGGATTAGACCATTAGTCGATTATGCTTGAAACCGAGTTGCTCCCAATAAATCTACCTGACAGAATTCTCATCCAGCTCTGGAAACTCTGACAGGTCAGCCGAGGACCTAGAAGGATCAGATGAATCAGAACCAAGTCGACCCTCCCCTAATAGTAGAAGGGGATATAACTACTATTGTCAGAGGACCTCATTTGGTGGGCACAAGTAATGGAGCCTAAAAGAGGTATATAAAGGAGCTGAAAACTCATAACGGTATAGAATATATCCTAGAGCAATGCTTATCAAAACAACCAATCATTTTCACGGAGGAGGACGCTAGCCACGTTCAATTCCCACATAATGACCAGCTGGTGGTAATTGTGCAGCTTGCTAATCGAAGGGTACAGAGGATATTGTTAGATAATGGAAGTTCAGTAAATGTGCTTTCTAGGTTCACCCTAGAAAAGATGGGATTATCTGTGACTGATCTAAAGGCGACCTCAATGATGTTGTACGGATATTCAAGTGAAGGGACGGTGGCCATAGGAACAATTGAACTGGTGGTTACACTAGGGGATGATGCATGAATTGTTACTTAAATAATTGAGTTCATTGTAATCAATTGTCTGACTGCGTATAACACGATTTTGGGATGACCCACACTGATGGTTTTTGAAGCCATCACCTCGATCCGCACCAGGCAATGAAGTTCCCCTCAGCCTTGGGGATATGCATAGTACGTGGAGACCAGCTCATCGCCCGAGAATGCTACAACATAACCATGAATGGAAAATCAAACACGGGCAGTAGGCATTGGTCATAGATGAAGAAGGTGAGGAGTCTCGGAAAATTGAAGTTACCCATGGGACAGAAGAACCTCATGAAGGGGATAACAAGGTCACCCAACAGGAAGAGCTCAAAGTTGTGGAAGAGCTCAAGGAAATCAGTATCGACCCAGAAACACCTTCAAGAGTTGTAAAAGTTGGGAAAAGTCTTGGAGCTGAAAGGAAGAAAGAATTGGTCGAATTCTTGAGGAAGAGCTTGGACGTCTTCGCCTGGTCACATGAAGATATGGTGGGAATCAGTCCAAGTATAATAATGCACACTCTGAACTTGGAAAAGAATGTGCTTGCAAAGTCCAAAAAATAATGGCTTTTGGGGAAAGTACGGTCGGAAGCATTGGAAGAAGAAGTAGCTCGCCTACTTAAATGCAGATTTATCAGGGAAGCAAAATACCTGATGTGGGTTGCTAACCCCGTTCTGGTCCCGAAGCCAAATGGGAAGTGAAGAACTTGCATTGATTTCTTCGATCTCAACAAGGCCTAACCTAAGGACTATTTCAAATTACCTAGAATTGATCAGTTGGTAGATACTACCGCCGGTCACGAGCTCATGTCTTTCATGGACGAGTATTCTGGATATAACAGATCACGATGAACCCTGCCGACCAAGAGCATACCAGCTTCATGACTGAGCATAACATATACTACTACAAAGTTATGCCATTCGGGCTGAAGAATGCCGATGCTACGTACCAATAATTGGTCCATAAAATGTTCGCTAACAAGATCGAGAGAAACATGGAAGTGTATGTCGATGATATGCTCGTTAAATCAAAGACTGCTAGTAACCATGTATCCGACCTAGAAGAATGTTTTGGCATACTAAGGAGGTATGACATGAAGTTAAATCCCCAGAAGTTCACTTTCGGAGTTTCGTCGAAAAAGTTTTTGGGTTTTATAGTCAACACAAGGGGGATGGAGGCAAATCCAGAAAAGATCAGATCGTTGTATGAAATGCCATCGCCTAGGTCGCACAAGGAAGTACAAAGTTTAACTAGAAAGGTGGTGGTCCTAAATCAGTTCGTTTCAAAATCCACTGACAAGTGTCTCCCATTATACAACTTGCTCAGAGGAAACAAGAAGTTCGAGTGGATCGAAGAATGCGAACAAGCATTTCACGACCTGAAAGCTCATCTAGTTGAACCCCCCGTATTATCAAAGCCGACGTCTGGGGAATGTTTGTTTCTGTACCTGGTCGTGACGAAAAATGCGGTCAGTGTTGTGTTAGTCCGAGAGGAAAATCGAGCGCAGAAACTAGTGTATTATGTAAGTAAAAGACTTCTCGGTGCTAAGTCCCAGTATCCTTTAAAAGAAAAGCTCGTGTTCTGTCTTATTCTGGCTTCAAGGAAGATAGACCATATTTTTAGTCCCACACTATCCATGTCTTAATTGACCAACCTTTAAGGCAGGTTTTGCAAAATCCTAAAACATCAGGGTGTCTACTAAAATGGCCTATCTAGCTCAGCCAGTTCAAAATATTATATATGCCACGCAAATAAATCAAGAGTCAAGCCCTCGCTTACTTTTTGGTTGAGTACATAACTTTTCAAGATGAGCCAATAAGAGAACCAGTGCAAGAATTGTGGAAAATAATCGTTGATGGATCCTCTAATGAAAACGGATCGGGACCTGTGATAATTTTAATCTCACCTGAAGGACATCGATTCGATACAGCTCTCAGGTTTAGATTCGAAGCATCCAACAACGAAGCCAAATATGAGGCCATATTGGCAGGGCTAAAGGTGGAGAAAGAGCTAAAAGTAAAGGCGAGAATACCAAGCTCGTAGTATGAAGATGGCGGCCTACTTAGCCAATGTTAAAGGCGAGTTGTCTGAATTTGAGTTTAGCTCCATTGAACAAGTACCCCGCGAGCATAATTCCAATGCTGATGCTTTGGCTCGACTTGCTACAACCAAAGAGGCAGATACACTGAATGTAGTTCCGGTGGAATTCGTGGAAAGCCCAAGCATAATAGCAGAAATAGTTGAGGTTAGAATGATTGACATAAAACTCCCATAGTGGAGTATCTGACAACTGGAAAGTTACCTGATGATTGGAAGGGTGCAAGAAAGTTGTTGTACCAAGCTCCGCGATATGTTATGGTTTAAGGGATTCTATATCAACGAGGTCATTCCCTACCTCTCCTACAGTTTGTTCTGCCCAAGGAAGCGCAGACTATCTTGTAAGAAATACATGAAGGCTTCTGCGAAGACCATGATGTGGAGCAAAACCTGGCTCTGAAAGTACTGTGACAGGGCTATTTTTGGCCCACGCTGACAAAGGACTCGATCTCGTATGTGCATAAATGTGACAAATGCCATTGCTTCACCATAGTTGCTCGAGCAGCTCCCATTGAGCTAACCATGATCTCATCCCTTAGTCTGTTTGCAATATGGGGAATGGACTTGATTGGTTCTTTGCCAACAGGAAAAGGAGGAGTTCGTTATGCTGTTGTTGCCATCAATTACTTCATGAAGTGGGTGGAAGCCGAACCTTTGGCAACCATCACCTTGAAGAGAGTCCTAGATTTTGTCGTAAAAAATATCATATGTAAATTTAGGCTTCGAAAAAAGATCATGTCTCACAATAGAACTCAGTTTGATAGTGATCTCTTCACAAACTTTTGCGAAAATATGGCATAACCAAGAGTTTTTTATCGGTAGCATACCCGCAGGATAATGGGTAGGTCAAGGCCGTAAACAAAGTCCTAAAGGCAAGCTTAAAGAAGTAATTAGATGAAGCCAAGGGACTATGGCTCGAGCAGCTGCCGCAAGTACTCTAGGCCTATAGAACCTCACATCGAACCTCCACGGGTCATACCCTTTTCTCTCTGACCTTTGGAAGCGAAACTATGCTCCCGATTGAGGCGCTGATGATGACCCACAGATAGAAGACCTTTGATCAAGATCAAAACCACGAGCTACTCAGTGCATCCCTTGATATAATCGAGGAAAAATGAGAAGCATCACAACTATAGCTCACCCATTATCAGCAGAAAATCACTAGTTAATTCAATTCGAAGGTAAAAGGACACGGACTCGGACTGGGAGATTTGGTGCTCTAGAGGGTGTTTTTGGCAAGTATAGATCCCAAGGATGGTGTGCTAGGGCCAAACTAGGAAAGACCATACCAGATCGTGGAGATTCTACGCAAAAGGACTTTCAAGCAGCTTGGTTAAATGGACAAATAGTTCCACTGGCCTGGAATGCCCTACACCTCAAAAAGTACTATCAATAACTTTGTTGTCTTTAATATTTTTGGAATTACTGTTTATGTAAGGCTTATATATAAAATTCAATTCTTTATAATAACAATTGGATTATTACGTAATCAATTTTATTGTTTTATTATCACGGGCTCACTTCGTAAAAACAACCTAGAACATTCATTAGTTCTGATTGCTTGGGGGGCACATAACCGAAGAGAGCTTTTAAAAGAGTTCATTCTATTCATATGAAATCTGAAACTTAGAGTTTAGAAAAATTGATTATTCAATGACTTTTTAAAGCTCGGATATTCAAAATTCGGAACACGAACTAAGTTTGAGAAATTTCTAAAATAAAACCCATAGATACGACCAGGTACGAGGCCTTATTCCGAACAGGTACAATGTTATTAAGTAGACTAAAACCCAAGGATATAACCAGGTCTGAGGCTTGATTCCTAATAGGTACAATGCTATTAAGCCTACTAAAACCCCTGGATACGACCAGATCTGAGGCCTGATTCCTAACAGATATAACACAATTAGGCAGGCAAAATCTTGGAACAACTAAGATATCGACTAAAATTTGATAGTCAAGCCATCAAAAATCTGTCCTGATGTAATGACAACCCCTAAGATTTTGAGTGTACAAGAATTCACAAACATGAGAAAATAATAGACTAAGAGGAACACGAATAGATCAAAAGTTAAATATGTATTCAAAAGCATATAGTTATCTCGAGGAAAGAAAAAGCCTCGACTTGAGCCCGAATGTGATTGTTTTAATCCCTAGGGACTTTGTTGACTCGGTTTTTCTCCAACAGGAGACTAAGAAATCTAATAGGGATATTAGTGCTAAATTGTAAAACGTAATGAAATAATAAGAACCCATTTGTAACGACCCCAAATTCAGTATTAAGGCTTAAGGGCCTGGAGTAGTGTGCCTGGAGGGCATGATGGGATTTGGTGTGTGTTTCTATTGAGTTTTATGCATGATTATCATTTAATGCACGTTATATGACTAATTGATTATTTGAGATGCATGACTATGTGAATTAGTATGCATGTAGACCTGATTGTCTTATAATGAGCATGATTGTAATCTGGCCATGATAGGGCATAACTGTGATAATTGTACTACGTGAATTGTGCCATGTGAGGTGGTGTTTTTATCAGGATGCACGCATCGAGACGGTCCTAGTGAGCCATTTAGTCTAAAAGTCACAACGGGATGTTGTACCCGGCTCGGGAGAAGCCTAGGGGTACTTCGGGAATCTTATAAGTTGAGTTGAGAATGAGTGGTTAGTTATTGGTAATTGGGTAACCTGGGTAACCGTTTGTAACTGCTATGGGTAACAAGTTTTAAGATAGAAAGTGGTAGAATTGAAATGAAAGTGTAAAGACTTAAGTGCCCTTGAAGGTTTAGCTAAGGAGGGATTATTAGGAAGGGGTAAATTGGTCTTTTGGCAAGACAAATAGGCAAGTTTCAGCTGGGTATATGGGGTATACGGTTTGGGCATTGGATCATTTAGTGTCTTGATAAAGTTAGAAGAGAAGGAAAAGAAGAGGAGAGAAAGGCTAGGGCAAGCAAGAAGAAGAAGAAGAAGAGAAGGAGAAGTGGGAGTCTAGGAGGAGATCAAGGACTTTGTGTGGATTCTTCATTTGAGGTAAGGGTTTTATACACATTTAAGTTGGGTTTTTTGTTTTGAATTAAGGGATTTAAATGCCTAAGCTAAGCATGGTTGAGTTTTGGGTTAGTTGCTGAAATTTGAAATCAAAGGAGTGGATCTTGAGTGTGTTGATGTTTTGATTTGATTCTAGTGTTTATGGGGTGTTAGATTGTTCATATGAGGTTTGAATTTGAGTTTTCGGGTTTAGGTATTGGTTTGGGGTGATTTGGAGAGGTTAAAACTCGGGAAAAATGCAGGAAAAACCCAGAAAATCTGGGTTCGCGATGGAGCGCCGCGGCCCTGTTCTTGGGCGTCGCGGCGCGAGGAGGCTTCAGGATGGGGGCATGGGCTCTGGGCGCCGCGGCCCTTGATGGGTGTGCCGCAGCCCTAGGCCATTTTGGCAGCCCAAATGTTGGATTTTTAGGGGTTTTGCCCGGGGACACGGGGGATGGTTCCGATGCTTTGTTTTATGGATTCAGAGGTCCCGGGAGTGCGGGATTGGTCCCGGGAAGTGGTCTTGGGCTTGGTTGGTATTAAAAGTGTCTTTTGTGTGTTGTGACTAGGATTTCGGGAGGCTCGTACTAGTGGACCGTGCTCGTGTTCGTGGTGCATCGGAAAGCACGGAATACAGGTAAGAAAACCGTAACACCTGAGAATAGGGCATAGGCCCACTGTGTGATTGCAGGGCGCGGCCCTAGATTGTGTTGTGTGCGAATGTGTAATCTTAGATAAATTATTGTATGTTTGAATGGTTATTTCTGAATGTGTTATATGTGTGATTGTAATGGAATGAACGGCTAAGGCCGAGAGCAGCGTAGGCCGGGTACGGCAGCGGGGCCGGAAGTAACGCTCAGCACATGGGATGCTATAGCGAGGGTGGGACCCAAGGGATACATGAGTTATCCTACGGTAATGACCGAGACCCCCCAAGCTTTGGTAAGGCCTCTGGGGCGGCATGGCCGTGCTTGTTTAATTAATGATTTCCTATTTATCAGTGAATTATGCCAGTGATATTATCTGCATATGTTATGTGCTATTTGGGTTTTCTTGCTGGGCTTCGGCTCACGGGTGCTCCGTGTGGCAGGTAAAAGCAAGGAGTCAGTCAACCGGCCATGAGTATGGAGAGCGTGGGAGCGGCGCGTACATGTTCGGCCTGCCCGACTGCTTTGGTTGGGGGCATTTTGTAAATGGCTGTATTAACCCATTCTTTTGATAGTTAACCTGGTGTAAATCTATTTTGAGTTGTAAATATTTTGTAAACCTTATTTTGGGATCCCAGATGTTAGATACTTAACGTTTTCAATGGAACTAAACATTTACAAAGAGTACAGCCTTAAATTCTGATTTATTCACACTTTTGGTTTTAGAAACCACTTAGAGTCAGTCAAAAGCACGATTTCTATTTTTAAACTCACTATGTAACGGCTCTAAGGTAGTAGGGCGTTACACCATTTGTACACACACAACTTTTACGTGGTTCATTGGTTAAAATCCACCTAGTCCATGAGACAGTATTATTGCTTTTCTATCACAATTCTGTAGAGTTTTAGCAATATAAAAAAGTTGTCCCCTTCCCTGTCAATTATCCTTGATATATATAGGGGAATTTCCTGGACAGGTTTGGGTTACTACGTGAACAAATAAGGTAAACATTTAATATAGACTATTCCCATTTACATTGGGATATGATTTGATAACATAATAGAATATACTTCCGCTCTCTCGGATAATAAATGATAGACATGCAATACAGCCTGGGCATTAATGAGCATATAAAGAGCCTCCAAATCTCTTGGTATCCTTCAGTATACATTCTACAGGCGAATGTTAGTAAAGAGGAGGCCAGTAAGCCTGAGCCTAAACAGCCAAGTCAACCTCAGAATGGTCGGAACAACCACAACAACAACAGCAATCAGTCCAATAACAATAACGGTCATAAAAGAAGGTATCCTAACAATAAGCAGTCCGACAACGATAAAAGGGCACGGACGAACAATGGAAGTAACAGGCCGGGTTATGTAGAATACCCGCAATGTGCTAAGTGCCAAAAGAAACATCCTGGTGAATGTCATACGAACACCAAGGGATGCTTCAACTGTGGTCAGGAAGGACATCGAAAGAGAGAATGTCCCCAGCTCAAGTCAGAAGGGAAGAAGGAAGACAAGATGGTTCCTGCCAGGGTATTTGCCTTAACCCAAGGAAAAGATGATGCTAGCGATAAAGTGGTCACATGTCAGGTTTCTATCCTCAATAATGTATGTTATGTATTTTTTGATTCGGGAGCCACTCATTAGTATATCTCGTTAGGAATGATAGAAAAACTAGACAAACCTTGTGAAAGATTTAGAACTAGGTTTGTAACAGAGTTGCCTTCGGGAAAAGTAGTTCTATCATCATGGATAGTACGAGGCGTACCAATCAGGATTGAGGACATAGAATTAGAAGGAGACCTGATAGAACTGGAGATCAAACACTTCGACATGATTCTAGGCATGGACTGGCTAGCATGGCATGGCGCAAACATCGAATGCAAACACAAGAAAGTGATGTTCAAGACGCCTGACTGCCAGAGACTGTGCTTTTTGGGACAAGTTTCAGGACTACGCACACTGCTTATATCATCTCTCAAAGCCCAAAGGATGATAGAAAAAGGATGTCAAGCATACTTAGCCAGCGTCACAGAAGTGGTAAAGGAAACACCACTTAAGGTTGGAGACGTCCGCATTGTGAATGAATACCCAGAAGTATTTCCCGACGACTTGCCAGGATTGCCGCTAACTCGGGAAATTGACTTCACAATCGAATTAGTACTGGCCAATGAGCCTATCTCCAAGGCACCATACCGGATGGCACCAACCAAACTCAAGGAGTTAAAGACATTGTTAGAAGAACTCTTGGAGTTGGGTTTCATTAGACCAAGCCATTCGCCATGGGGAGCACCTGTTCTATTTGTGAAGAAGAAGGACAGAAGAATGCGGATGTGTATAGATTATCAAGAGTTGAATAAAATGACGATTAAGAATAAGTACCCACTACCCCGGATTGACGACTTGTTTGATCAACTCCGAGGAGCAACCGTGTTTTCTAAGATTGATTTTCGGTCCAAGTATCACAAGCTCAAGGTACGGGAAGAGGATATTCCTAAGAAAACTTTTATAACTCGATATGGACATTATGAGTTTCTAGTTATGTCTTTTGGTCTTACCAAAGCTCTAGCTGCATTTATGGATTTAATGAATCGGGTCTTTAAGGATTACTTGGAAAAATTCGTCGTAGTGTTCATCGACGATATTTTGGTATACTCCAAGGACGAAGTCGAGCACGAGGAACATTTAAGAATGACCATGTTGCGATTGAAGGAGCATCAACTTTACGCCAAGTTCAAGAAGTGCAAATTTTGGCTTTCGCAAGTAGCATTCCTCGGCCACATAGTATCTAAGGACAGAGTTGCTGTAGACCAAGCTAAAGTAGAGGCTGTAAAGGATTGGCCAAGACCTAAGAATGCGTCAGAGATAAGAAGCTTTCTGGGATTAGCAGGTTATTGTTGGAAGTTTGTAGAAGGCTTTTCTAAGATAGCCACTCCGCTCACCAATCTGACCCGGAAACAGCAGAGGTTCAACTGGACTGATAAGTGTGAAGAAAGCTTCCAGTTGCTTAAAGATAAGTTGTACTCAGCACCAGTACTCTATGTACCGATTCCCAATGACAAGTTTGTAGTCTACAGTGATGCGTCGAAGCAAGGGTTGGATTGCGTGCTGATGCAGAATGACAAGGTGATAGCCTATGCCTTAAGGCAGCTGAAGAAGTACGAGCAACACTATCCAACACACGATATGGAGTTGGCAGCGGTGGTCTTTGCATTGAAAATCTGGTGCCATTATCTTTACGGAGAACGGTGTGAGATTTATATGGACCACAAAAGCTTAAAGTATTTCTTCACTCAAAAGGAGCTCAACATGAGGCAGCGCAGGTGGTTAGAACTAGTGAATGATTATGACTGCGAAATCCTATACCACCTGGGAAAGGAAAACGTAGTTGCTGATGCGCTAAGTAGGAAGAGTTATGAAAGTCTAGCAGCACTAACCAGAATAGAAAAGTCGCTACAACAGGAGCTGATCAGTGCCGGAATAGAGGTAGTCACCGATAAGCTGGCTAACCTGTCTATCCAGTCAAGTCTGTTAGAAGATATACGGATCGGGCAAGGTCATGATGACACATTAGTAGCACAAATGGATGCAATTAGAGAAGGGAAGGCCACAGATTTCTCAATATCAGGTCAAGGGTTATTGAGATATAAGGATCGAGTATGCATGCCAAATGATCAAAGGATTAAGATGACGATCTTAGAAGAAGCGCACAATACCCCATACTCAGTTCACCTAGGGTCGACCAAGATGACTCACGACATCAAGGAAATATATTGGTGGCCAGGAATGAAGAAGGATATAGCGAAATTTGTGTCTAAGTGTTTAGTGTGCATGCAAGTGAAAGCAAAACATCAGCGGCTTACGGGCTTATTGCAACCACTTACCATACCAGAATGGAAATGGGACAATATAGCCATGGATTTCATGACGGGTTTGCCATGAACAAGTAAGTAGCATGATTCAGCCTGGGTAGTAATAGAAAGACTAACCAAGTCAGCTCATTTCCTGCCTGTTAAGACTTCATACAAAGTGGATCAATACGAAGACATTTATGTCCAAGAAATAGTAAGGTTGAATGGAATCCCTAAAACAATAGTATTCGATAAAGGATGTTTACATCGAGATTTTGGGGAAGCTCATAGCAAGCCATGGGTACAAAGTTAAGTCTTAGTACAACATTTCATCCTCAGACAGACGGTCAGTCCGAGCGTACCATACAGATTTTAGAAGATATGTTGCACGCTTGTGTACTTGATTTCGGAGGATCATGGAATAAGTATTTGCCGCTGATAGAATTCTCATACAAAAATAGCTACCATTCAATGATCGGGATGGCGCCTTATGAGTTACTTTATGGAAGAAGGTGCCGATCACCGCTACATTAGGATGAGGTAGGAGAAAGGAGACTTCTTGGTCCCGAAGCTATTAGAAAAGCTCAGGAAGCAGTAACTCTGATTAGAAAGCATATGCTCGCTGCTCAAAGTCATCAGAAAAGTTATGTGAATGCCAAGCGGTGTGATGTGGAATTCAAAGTTGGAGATCGAGTCTTTCTAAGGATATCTCCTATGAAATGATTAAAGCAGTTTGGGAAGAAAGGCAAGCTTAGTCCCCAGTTCATTGGCCCTTTTGAGATATTGGACAAAGTGGGAGCAGTTGCATATAGATTAGCCCTACCGCCAGCTCTAGCAGATAGTCACAATGTGTTCCACATCTTGATGCTACGAAAGTATGTGTCAGACCCATCTCACGTCCTCAAGTACGATATGATAGCACTCTAGAAAGACTTGAGTTACGAGGAATGATCGGTTAGCATCCTAGATAGAGGGATGAAGCAGTTACAGTCCAAAAGTATTATGATAGTCAAAGTCCTATGGAGTAATAGTTCTGAACAGGAGGCAACGTGGGAGTTGGAGGAGGACATGAAAGCTCGATATCTGGATTTTTTTGGTAAGTAAATTTCCGGGACGAAATTCTTTGTAGTAGGGGAGAATTGTAGAGTCCCAGAATGTTTACTTAGCTAGATAGTAGTAGTAGTAGTAGTAGTGGTAGTAGTAGTAGTAGTAGTAGTAATAGCTAGAAGTAGTTATAGTATGTTTATTACTATGGAATTTGGTTCAAGCCAGGACTTAGTTGAACACTCGTAGCAACACTTATAGATTTTATAAGTTTAACCTATAGATAAGAATATTAATTATAACATAAGGTTTGATTAATATAGTTGATTATAAAGATGTTATTTATTATACTATAAGGTTTAGATAGAATTAATAAGATCGTGACACTTGTCATGTGCAGGTTTATTTAAGGATTTAATTATAGTTTAAGTAAAAGAAAGTTCAAGAAAGCTCTAGAATCTTCCAAGACCAATAAGAGCATGACATTTGTCACAACCTTGTTTATTTGAGGATTTAAGGTGATAATTCAGAAATAGAGGTTTCTAGAAGTTCTAGACCCTTCCAGAACCTGTTGGAATCTCGTATTACTCAGTCAAACCTATTTTATCATTTCAAATTAAGCTGATAATGCGCAATTACGTGTTTAATATATTCACGTATGCCGATATATCGCAGCCTAGGAGCCTATATATCACCACACGGGGAATACGAAAAACACGTGAACTTCGCACAAACGCATTAACGAACCCTCAGGATATAAGCTCAGGCAATATATTGCCTACAATGGGCGATATATTGGCTCTAGGGTAATATTTTCAAATGTTTTTGAAATCGAGCTCAATTCATTCCTTAACCACTTGACCAGCCTCTGAACGTTTTGACCGAGTCTTAAGCCTCTGTTGAATGAATATTCAAATATTTTTCAATTAATACTCATTATTTTTATTCAAGCTAAAAGGAGGTAGTTCACTCCTTGAACTCTATAAATAGGACCTAGTACCCAGCCATTTCTCTCATTCTTCAAGCTGTGTTCAGAGCCTTCAAGCTGCTAGGATTACTATACAGTGTTAAACACTTGGGTTGGGGTATAAGCTTTATCATCTTAAGCTTTATAAACACTTGGGAAGTAAGATAATATTGTGTTTTTCAATATCGAGGTGTAGTTCAGTTCTAGTACATCCAAAGGTATTCCTAGTCTTAAGTTCATTTATGTATATTTCTTTAATTTCTCTTAGTTTTCTTCACTCAAATCCTAACTCATTGTTTCCATTCTTGGTTAGGTATTTAAGTTCTTTGAACTTAAGGTTTCTTTTCGGTAAGTTTTATCTTGGTGGTTTAGTTCATTTCTTGATCATCTCTTTCTTTTAGAAATACTCACCTTCTTATTATTGGTTTTAGGAGCGTTCCAAATCCCGTCCTTGTTCTCAAATCTCGGTATTGGTAAGGAAAATAGGATAGAATTTATATGTTTATATGATATGTTATGCTATCTTATGTTATGCTATCTTATGTTACATTATGTATAGTATGTTTATAGACCTTGGGCATATGACTTGTATAGCTAACAAGCCCCAATAAATTATGGGCATATGACTTGCTTGGTATAATGGCCCCAAGTAGTATAATGGCCATTGTAGTAGTATATGACATATGTTTATAGTATATGTTCATGATATAGTTTATGTGTATGTTTTATGTTTTTTAGTAGATTTTCCTTACTAGACATTAGGCTCATTCCTTTATTTTTTTATGTATGCAGGAAAATAGTTATGGCAGTAGAAGGATTCTTGGCAGCTTGGGGTTGTTTATTGAGAAAGAATGGATTCTGTGGACTGCATGAACGATTCGAGGACGACGTTATTTTCAGTCTTTTTAATTATGTTTCTATGTATTTTCCACACATGGTTATGTAAACAATTTTAATTAAGTTAAAGTTATGTTTTGTTTTTCGAACAATGGGATCCTATACCCCGAATTTATGAATTTTAACATTATAGTTTTTAATAAAGTTATGAATGTTTCGTGTGTATGTTTTCTTAAAGTGTCTATGTATAGTAGTTTTAATGGTCCAAAGTCTTAGAATTAGTTGGGTCATTACACTGAGCTGTTCTGGGATTTAATCCTTGGATAAATCACTCCTTCTGAACCCCATCTGTGGGTATCATATCAAAAGCAAACATTGCCAACCCATCAAATTTGTTAACATACTCTGTTACTGTTGTATTTCCCTGAACCAGGTTCATAAATTCTTTTGTCTTAGCAGTCTTAATTGCATCATAGTAATATCTTTCATTAAACAACTGCCTAAATTCTTTCCAGTTCATTGCAGTTGTATCTCGTGTCTGGGATACCACTTCCCACCATGTCCGAGCATTATCTCGCAATACATATGTAGCACAGATCACCCTATCGTGACCTACCACTCCCATACTGTCGAGGATGGAACTGATCATGCCCATCCATTTTTCAACTCTAAATGGATCTTGGCCTCCCTCAAAAACTGGAGGGTAATATTCCTGGAATCTTCCACAAAGAAATTCCCATCTATTCTCAGCCCTAGACTGAGCTAATATTGGTGCTACTCTTGGCATAGCAAAGGAAGATGTGTTCCCTGACACAACCTGCTGCTTTAAACACCTAATCTCTTCCTCTTACTTGTGCAATCTTAATTGCATATCTGTAAACACCTGTTGCCAATTCTGAGGGGAAGGCGGAGGGCTCAGGCCTTGACTGAAATTCCCAGCCTTAGTATAAACACCACTAGGTACCATTAACTGCCCTGGTTACATAACCTCTGATTGAGTCTGCAGTCAATAACTTGACCCATTAAGCATGACGAGCACATTAACAAGCCTTCCCCACGAGAACAATCACACATCACAACATTCACATACCACTGTAGTCCTAAAATACATGCCCATAACATCATGCACCACCAATAACCCCTGCTCTTTCCAACAAAATCTCATGCTCCTAACACTAGCATGTATATAACACATTCATAAATTCACTGAGTAGGTAATCACATAATCATATCAATAGTCAAGGGCCAGGCCCCATCAAAATCTCATGCTCCCTAATAAGGCATGCAAGTAAAGCACTTATATCCTATTTAAGCAGTTAAACAAATAACCACATCAATAGTCACCATACCCTGAGTGGAGCTTGCCTTTAGTGACGAGTGTACATGCCCAGGGACCGTTACACTGTGTATTTTGAATAGTGCTAAACTCGCTAAACGAGTCATTTGGCCATAATCGTGTAACTAAACGTGATTAACGGATTAGGGTTAAATTTTTTTGTCATAGATACAAACGTTTCAGCAAAACATTTACTGTATACATGGGATCCCAAAATACATTTAAAAGGTTAACTATAATAAATGAGTTACAACTTGCCGACCTAAGCGAAAAAATAAGGTTTGACCCTAGTTCCTCTTTAAACCCTCGGTCGTGGTGGTCGAGCAACCGCATATGTACACATCATTACTTAAGCTTTCCAACTCAACGATGGTCCAGCTTTCTCTTACCTTTTCTTGCACCACATAGCACCTGTGAGATGAGGCTCAACAAGAAAACTTAAACATGCTCATAAGTAGTTAACAACATATATCAAAATCATAACAAGCATGCCTAGCAGTAATAACCCTACTCATGCATGCATACCAATCATATAAATGACTACAGTGTCATATAGGACCAATTGCTCTAGATAATTGATCAATGTATCATATCGGGCCCAATGCCTGAAATACATGATTATGGAATCATACTGGCTCAACGCCCTAGGGTATGGGACTAATGAGTCACCCTAGGGCCCTTAGCCACATCCTTTGTATAACCAGCCTTAGAACTGGCCTAGTGTACCTATCACTTTAGTTTTCTTCAACCCATAGGTCGGTCAAGCATATGATGCGCTCTTGGTTAGACTAAACCAAATGGACCAACGCTCCACGCTATTGCCATGATTGACAAATAACTCAATGCCTTACGACCATCTCTCTGCCGCGCTAATGCCCTCCTAGACTAATAAGTCAATACTTTACGACTAGCACTCATCGTGCTAATGTCTTCCTTGACTAATAATTTAATGCTTTACGACTGCACTCACCGATATGGGACGAATAAGTCACCACAGGTCCCTTAGCCCTATCCTCTGTATAAGCGTACCTGGCGCTGACCAGCACTCCACGTGCTAATTCCATCATTGACTAATAAGCCAATGCTTTAAGACCAGCACTCACCATGCTAATGACATCCTTGACTAGTAAGTCAATGCTAGGAAATGGGACTAATAAGTCACCCCAGGCCCCATTACCCTATCCTCTGTATAACCAGCTTTGGAGCTGATCCAACGTACCTGGCGCTGGGTTTTCCTCGACCAATAGATCGGTTAAGTGTATGATGCGCTCCTGGTTAAGCATAACCATAATGACCAGCATGCAATGCGCTATTGCCACCCTTCACTAATAACTCAAGCCTTTCTCAATAAGATAATTCAAACATGCATTCATATGTCAAATATCATGCACATTTATAGAGACTCAAGCTCTATTCAATTCTATATTCAAACATTCACTGAATAGTTATGAAAATAGGGTTGACCCCTAAGTACTGAACTCGAGGGTTCGCTCACCTATTGGAAGTCAGGAACTTGTTGCTGGTCCTTGGGCGCGTAGTCCTTGGGACATAACTCAAGTTCTTCTCTAGGCTTGACACTAGGCTTGCCCTGCTAATGATAATCTTAGCTTCGTAGTTCATGCTTAAGTTACTCAATGGGCACACGTTCCTCGGGAGGCCATATTGAGCAAAGTTATCCCTTGAGTACAAATGACTCGAGGGTTGCCCCCGAGCATAGATGACTCGGGGGTCTGTTCGCCTATTGGAAGTCGAGAACTTGTTGTTGGTCCTCAGGCGCATAGTCCTCGGGACATAACTCAAAGTTCTCTGCCTGTAGGTTACTTAGTTTTTAGTTTGTTCGTGACAACTATGACACTACGCTTACTCTGCTCACAAAAAGCTTAGCTTCCTAGGTCACACTCTGCGAGCGACTATCCTGTGAGGAGACCCAGTTATGCCCCCCAAGTGATCGGAGATTAGTCTGCGTTCACTTGTCCAGGCCAGCGAAGGAAGCAAAATTACTGATTTAAAATTTAAGATACAAGCAGCTTCTCTTAATTTCACTTATCGTGTTTTGCATACACAATTTTCATTAACAGTGCCCGGAGGCTACAAAATGACTACAAAATTTAGAAAATACATTGCTTATATTATTGGTAATACCAGTAAAGATGCTCGATATTCCATGTGTGGGGCACTAACTCTCCATTCAGTCGAGCCAATTTGTATGTCCCTGGACACACGCTTCTCTCGACTTGGTATGGGACTTCCTAGTTAAGGCCCAATACTTCAGTACTAGGATCTCGGGTGGCTAAGAAAACTCTTCACAATACCAAATATCCGACCCCAAATTTCCTGTCTTTCAATTTAGAGTTGAAATATCTGACCACCTTTTGCTGGTAGGATGCTACATGTAGCTGTGAAGCTTCTTAGAGCTCCTCCACAAGGTCCAGAGATTGTCGAAGTAAAGCATGATTTGTGGTCGGATCGTATGTGTCTCGTAGGTTCGTGGAGATTGCTGCCTCAACTAGGAGTATGGATTCACACCCGTAGGCCAAGGAGAATGGTGAATGGCCAATAGAGGTCTTAGCAGTGGTGCGGTAGCTCCACAATGCTTTAGGCAACTCCTCAGGCCAGGCGCCTTTCACCTATTCCAGTCTTTTCTTTAAAGTGGTTATAGGCGCCTTGTTGACTGCTTCCACTTTTCTGTTTGCATGTGGGTGAGCTATGGAGAAGAAACTCTTCACAACACCATGCCTTTGACAGAAATCTGTGAACAACTCATTGTCGAACTGTAGATCATTGTCGAAGATAATCTTCCTCGAAAGCCCGTAGCAACAAACTATGATTTTGATGACGAAGTCCAGCGCCTTCTTGGAGGTTATTGTAGTGAGAGGTTCGGCTTAGACCCACTTTGTGAAGTAGTCTACTTCCATAATAGCGTACATTACTCCTCCTTTTCCCATGGGCAAGGATTCGAAAAGGTCAATGCCCCCGACTACGAAGGGTCGGGGACTTGTCATCTATGTGAGCTCATTCGGAGGAGCTCGGGGTATGTTGGAATAGCGTTGGCACTTGTCGCATTTTTTGATGATGTTCATTGTTTCACCATTCATTATGGGCTAGAATTATTCATGTCTAAGAATTTTCTTGGCGAGGCACTTCCTCACGGCGTGATCCCCGCAAAAGCCCTCATGTACTTCTTGGAGGATGAGGCTGTCTTCTTGCTTGGAAACAAATCAGAGAAGGGGCAATGAATATCCTTGTATGTACAGCTTATAGTCCATGATCACGTACCAAGATGCTTGGTAGAGCACGTTTCTTATCCTGCGGTGTTTCTCCAGAGACAAGGTACTTCACAATAGGCTCCATCCAACTGTCTTGGGGCTGGACCGCTTTTATCTCTTCAGGAGCTGAGATGCTTGGAGTGCCCAAATAATCTATTGTGACTACATTGAATAACTCAGCATCCTTAGTGGTAGAAAGCTTGGCTAGGGCATCAACGTTCAAATTATGTTCCCTTGGAACCTGTCAAATGGTAAATCTCGTGAAGTTGTGTAGCATTTCCTGGGCCTTAGCCAGATAGGTGACCATTTTTGTCCCCTGGGCCTGATACTCTTCGAGGACTTGATTCACCACGAGCTGAGAATCACTGAAAATCTCGAGGCCCTTAACTTTAAGTTCCAAGACCACTCGAAGTCCAGCAATGAGTGCCTCATACTCAACTTCATTATTTGAGGTGTCGAATCCAAACCTCAAAGCACTGTGAACCCTGTACCCCTCAGGGTACACCAAGATAAGGCCTACTCCAGCCCCGTTATCATTGGAGGACCCATCCACATACAACTTTCATGTGGGCCCGACTACTAGGGCTTCCAAGGGTTGCTCTTGCACTCCAATGCACTCGGCAATAAAATCTGACAGTGCCTACCATTCGACTACCCACTTGAGGAGTCTCCCAGAGGACTCCAGCTTCTGGAGGACTTGATACAAGGGCCAGTTGGTGAGGACCTTGATGGGATGCACCTGAAAGTAGGGTCACAGCTTCTGAGAAGCTACCATCAAGCAGAATGTTAGCTTCTCCATTAGTAGATATCTTGACTCTGCTCTGAGGAGTCTTTTACTCACGTAGTAGATGGGATGTTGGGCCTAACCTTCTTTACGGACTAAGATAGGACTAATGGCATTCTCGGAGACAACCATGTAAAGGAGCAGAGGCTCTCCTTCTACAAGCTTGGACAAAATTGGAGGATTATCCATGTACACCTTTAGCTGCTAGAATGCCTACTCACATCCTTCCATCCACTTGAACCTTTGGCCTCGTCAGAGGGTGTTGAAGAAAGGGATGAACTTATCAGTCGCCCTCGAGACAAAACGGCTCAAGGCAGTTATCCTTCCCGTCAGGCTTTCCATATCCTTATACTTACTGGTGAACGACATTTACGTTAAGGCTCGGATCTTCTTAGGGTTTACCTTTATTCCATGGGCGCTGACTATGAAGCTCAGGAACTTCACAGAGGCAACTCCAAAGGTGCATTTTTGGGGATTCAACTTCATCCCAAATCGGCGAAGGACCACGAATACTTCCCCCAAAATCTTTCACATGGCCGCAAAGAGGTCGTGACCAGCAAATAAGTGAGCCGGGGCTTGAGTCTCAGGAAAGGAAATTTGTGCTCAACTGAGTTTTAGAGGGCAGTTCGAAGAGGAAGGCAAGCGGTCTCACCCAATCATCGGTCAACTGAGGTTCGGTCTACTCTGAAACTCGCTTATTCCTCTCTAACACTTTCTTCTGTCTATTCCTTTCTAACAGTTAGTTACCGCCTAGACTTCACCAGCATGTCATCCACGTATACTTCTATGTTCCTACTGAGCTATTTTTTGAACATCTGATTCACTAGTCTTTGATATGTGGCACAAGCATTCTTGAGACCAAAGAGCATCACTTTATAGTAGTAGACACCTTTGTCTATTCGGAAATTGGTGTACTCTTGGTCAATGACATGCATCGAAATCTAGTTGTACCCCGACTACGCATCCATAAAGGACAAAAGCTCATACCCGGAGGTGGCGTTGACCATTTGATCAATCTTGGGCAACAGAAAGCAATCCTTTGGGTAAGCCTTGTTAAGGTTAGAGAAGTCTATACATGTTCTCCAAGTTCCATTTGGCTTAGGCACCAAGAACGAGTTTGACAACCATTTCAGGAATTGGGCTTCTCAGATGAAATCGTTTGTGAGAAGCTTGTCGACTTCTGCCTTTAAGTCCTCCGCCCAAGTTGGGTCAATTGTCCTCCACTTCTACTGTATTGGGGCTACGTTAGGATCAATATTCAAGGCGTGAGATATGATGTTTGGGTCAATGCACATCATGTCAGAGTGTGACCAAGCGAAGACATATTGGTTCTCCCTGAGAAAACCCACCATGGCTTCTCGGACTTCTGCCAATAGGGTTTTTCCAACCTTGATTTTCCTATCAGGACTGGAGGCGTCAAGGGTGACCTCTTCAGCATCCTCCATGGGTTCGATAGCCCTTTCTTCCTGAACTCTGGGGTCCAACTCATTGGACTCCCTTTCCTCTTGAATATCCTGGACCTCCCTCTCCTTGGGAGGAGGTTGCTCGGAAGCTGCTGCCGCCTCAATCACCATCATTGGATGCTTGAGAAACACATTGTAGCACTAGTGGGCCTTCTTTTGGTCTCTGCGGACTGTGCCTATTCCCGCCTCAGTGGGGAACTTCATGCACAAGTGGCATATTAAGGTTACAGCTCACAAATTCCACCAAGGCTGGACATCCTAGGAGCAATCTACGACCACAAACGTGCAATAATTGAAGGACTAGCGTGGCACTTTTCCAAGTGTCATCGGCAGCTTGACCTGTCCCATTGGAAAGATACCTTCCCTCGAGAACCCATAAAGGGTGGAGGTGCAAGGGGATAGGTCACTAGTACTCAGCTCAATCTTCTCAAAGACTGACTTGAATAGGATGTTCACAAAACTCCCGTTATCCACCAGGATCTGAGCCACCATCTTGTTGGAGATCTAGCTTTTGACCACTAAAGGAATGTGGTGGGGAAAATGCACCATCCAAGCATCATCCTCGAAGAATGGATGACCTGATCTATCATCTGGGGCATTATGTTGGCAGCTAAGTCGGTGCCAACACTTCGTTGTCATGGTTTAGGGCCCGTGCATAACAATTATGCGAGTCCCTCAACGTGCCCCCAGGTGGAGTCGTCCGGAGATAGTCCCTACTCTCCCATTCATTGGGGAAGGTCCATGGCTATCAGCTATTGCAGGGTCGCGGGCACTTGGACCAGGGGCTGAGGAACCGCCTGCTAAGGCAATCCTGCTGCCGGAGCCTGGCTGGGTGGACGCTGGCCCTAGCATATTGGTAGAGGTGACCCAGTTTGATGAGACTTTCAATCTCATCTCTAAGTTGCCTACACTATTTTTTGTGGTGCCCCATATCATTGTGGAACCAGCAAAACTTAGTGGAATCTCATTTCTCCCAATCCATCCGCATAGGTTGCAGTTTCCGGTAAAGGACCTGCTGCTCAATGGCCAAGAAAATATTTGATAACTTTTTAATAAAGAGTTAATTTTATACTTTTGAGCTTATAATTCTAGACTTAGGTTGAGTGATGTTTGTGTATTTTGTTATATTTAGTTCATTCTTTTCTTTTTTGTGTTCATGTGTCCTTTATGGTGTTTTAGAGATGAATGTAGTAATTAAGGAATTTAGGAATGAAATTCTCCAAAGAAAATAATGAAAAATGAAAAGGCTCTTATTTGTTTATTGTGTGCTGAAATATTAGGTTTGTTGGAGCAAAAAAAGTTTTGTTGAAGCATTTTCAGCAAGAATCAAAGAGGAAAAGTCAGCATATAAGGGAAAGACAAGTGGCATTTCATTAATTGATATGTCAAAGGGTGGTGAGGTGGCAGAAAATCATAATGTTAGCTGCATTTTAGAAGGAAGATTCTAGAGAAAAATGAGGGGCTCACGTGGAGTGCTTGGAGGGCATTTTTATGAAGAGAGAAAAAAGGGTTTTGTACCCTAGCAAAAGAGGAGAAAAAGACAGCCTCCATTACTGAATTTTTTGAGCCATTTTTTGGACAGAAAGAGGAAGCAGCCATTTTTGGAAAAGAAAAACTAGCAAGCAGGAGGAAAGAAACCCAGAAATCAGCAAGGAAGGAGGAGGACGAAAAAAAGAGCTCAAGCATCATTTTGGATTTGTTCTTTCTTCTATTCCTAAACTCCATTTTTATATTTTCTAAGTGATTTCTGAATTTGAATATTATGGGTTGTTTTGATTGTGGATTAATTTTTATTAACGCAGCCATGAACTAATTTTTAGGTGGCTTGAATTGTTGATGAACCATATGTTATAGTCTAGTAAATTCTTGCACTTTATTTTAGTAAAATATCTCTTGTTCATTCAAGTGTGCTTATATTAATTTCTTGTTATTTTTTGGCCAGCAATGGAAAGATATTCAGTTATGTTTAATGCTGGAAAGATTAAATGTAATGGGAAGAACTTGGATGACACAAGTCATAATCTAGGTTAGATTATGTTAGTAAGTAACATAGGGATGTGTTATTTTCCTTGTGTAACTTTTGAGAATTAAACTTTGAATTTGCATTCTTAAATCTGGTTTTGCATAGGAATATGTTTAATTAGGTAAAATAATTAATGTCACAAAATTTGGGAAAGTTTTCTGAGTGTTTAATGAATTTTTGTTAACCTGGGAGTTTTGCTAGAATATTGCTGCCGCAATCTGTTTGCAATTTGTTCAAGATGATTAATATAGGGGAAATCAATAATTCAAGTCCATTTTGTAATCCATATATCTCTTTCAATTTTCTTTTTCAGTTCAGTTTTAATTTCAATATTTCCATCTCTTTTAACATGAGGACTGTAACAACCCCAAATTCACTAATGAGGCTTAAGGGCCTTGATTAGTGTGTCAGGAGGGCATCATTGGGTTAAATGTGATTTGAATGATTTTATTGATTTAAATGCATAATTTTATGATTAAAATGCTTGTACGATTATATTGGTGTTAATATGATATATATGGTATTTGTGAGAACCACATTATTATGTGGGTAGGTTTGCAGAGCATGACTCGAGGCGATCCTAGGGCTAGATAGCGGGAAAAGTCACAATGGGGCTTAGCAGTTGACTTTGGATAAGTCAGGGGTATTTTAGGTACCGGGTAGTTATTTAGATTATTGGGTTATGAAAATTAATATATGGAGATATATTTGAGGTTAGGGAGTCTAGGCGGGAATATTGGGGAATTTTACCGTTTTGCCCTCGGGGACGTTTCTGGCACCCCAAGCCTCGGGATTGACTTAACGGGATAAGGTTAGGCTAAAGTTTAAGGAAAACAGTAGAACAGAAAATTAGACCGACCCTTTATTCTCAGCCTTATCTCTCTATTCTCTCTCAAGGAAAAACACTGAAAATCTTATGGGAAATTCAGTTGGAATTCAGTGGATTGAATGAGTGATTTAGAGGCTTAGCTCAAGAGTCAACTAGGGAACTTAATCAGTACTAAGGTAAGCATTGAATTCCCTTCTTTGTGGTTAGAAATTCTGAGTTTTGGCTGGGTATTGAGATAATTGTAATTTTGATGTTAATGGCAAAATTAAGGTGGAAAAGCTTGGGAATTGACTTGGATTCTCCTTAGAGAAGTGGTTCAGCAGAAGAGGTAAGCTCTAATTCATGATTTAGAGGTTTCAATCTGAGTTTGTATGGCTGGTTTTAGTGTTTGAAGTTCTTAAGTTTCAGAAATTGAAAATGGGATTCTAGTAGGTTTTTGGGCTGGATTTCTGTTGGGATATGTTGTTAGAGTCGTGATAAAAGTGTTGTGATTAATGGGTTTTGAATTAGGGAGCTTTGGAATGGATTTGGATGAGGTTTAGATGTTGGAAATGGTGGGTTTTCTGGGCATGAATGGAAGGGTCGTGGCTTTGTTCTAGAGCGCTACGACCCTAGGATGAAGTTGAGCCAGGAGGGCTCAGCCAGGGGTGAGCGCCACGGCACCCAAAACAAGGGCCGCAGTGCGTGTCTTCTTCCAGGGATGCCTTAGGTTCTATTTTGGGGTAGGGTCGTGGCTAGGCTTCAAGGGCCGCAGCCCTTAGGTGTGTACTTGAACATTTAGGGTTTTAAAGCACGGGAATCTAGCCTAGAGTGCTCGAGATCGATTTCACCACCGTGCTTGGAGGAATTCGGATTCCCAGAAGTTAGTTTTGTATCCGGAAACCCTTATTTGAATATTAATGGAACCCTATACCTTGGTTATGACTAGGTGATAAAAGCTAGGGCTCGGGAATGGATCGTGCTTGAGGAGCTTTGCTCGTAATCAGTAACCGCAAAGATCAAAGGTAAGAAAACTGCACCTGGTTGTATATCTGTAATGGGACTAAGGGTTCCCTATTGTGTATGCTTGAAAGGATGGTACTATGCCATGCAAGCTAATTAGTGAACCAATGGCCTAAGAGTGCCAAGGGTTACACTAGCGCATAGGGCGCAACTTGGCCACTGGTAGCCGAGGACAGCTTAATATGCACTGAGCTTGGTTTAAGCGGGCCAGAGTCAGTGGGATAAACAGAGGGTGCGGCCTAAGTTGTCGGCCCTGATTATTATGTGAAATGAATGTTATAAGTAATTAATTGCATCCTTGATTCTGAATATATGCTGAATGGTTAATGTTGATTACTTGATGAGAGTTCATGCTTGGTGAATTTACTATCTGTTATTATTGTTTGTGTTGCACATCATATTTTCTTGCTGGGCCTTGGCTCACGGGTGCTACGTGGTGCAGGTAAAGGCAAGGGCAAACTTGATCAGCCTTGATTTGGAGAGCTCTGCGAGCGGAATGTACATGGCCAGCTGCTCAGCTACCACAGTTGAGGTTTAGGCGGGAACGCGAGACCCAGAAATTGTTCATTTTGCCTTAGTAAGGCTGACAGTTGTTTGTATTATTTTAGGAGTCTGTAATCCAACTTTTAAACTCTGTTTCTTTTGGGATCCCATGTATATAACTGCTTAATTATATAAAATGAAACTTTTGGAACCAAAACCTTTTGAACCCTAGCTCATACATGTTTAGTGACACATTTTTAAATTAATGACTTGATTAGCAAGTCTTGCACCTTTATAAGTACACAGTGTAGCGGTCTTGGCTATCCAGGGCGTTACAAGGACATTCTAGCTAGATGATAGAGCAAACCACATCCGGAGGAGCTTACACTCGAAGGATCTCTGGGCGAGCCCCACAAGTATTCATTAGCCCCTGAGAGGCTTAATTACTTCTCGAACAACTACCATGTGTCCACTGATAAAATCACGAACAACACAACCAATATTCAATCTATTAGGAATGCATGGATTCCATTATTGTAAAATCATGTTCCCAGCCATTCATGATATTGAATCTCCAAAACAAAAGTCACTAGCCTCATTACATCAAGAGACCATAATGAATGAATCAAATGATCTAATAAGCACAAATAGGAGTTCATGACAACTCAGGATTTAGACTAATCCATAAATGATCATCTATTATGATAAGAATTAAATCTTTATGGAAAACAGCAAGTTTATAAAGATAGTTAATTCATATTGGTCATGTCATATATAATCACTATTATATACAAAACATTTACCAAGATGTCTATCCACATTAGTAATCTGAATCTAGACTACTTGCTTCCCAGTATGCTTAGTAAATCGTACTAGTAACCATTCCTTAAAGATTCCATATTGTAATATGTTACTAACTATTTTATTCATTGAATATGATCTTAATTCTCTCATGCTAATACAATATCATATCCTCATAAATGAATATGAAATTTTCTTGATATTTATACAAATTATTCAAACAATAATTATAACATTCAAATATAATGAAATTGTACTTTTATTTAAATCAATAAAATGTCTTTTTACATGCTTTTAGGGCATAAACCCTAACAAATGTAGCAATATGACCCATGGTATTCTCCATATTCTTGAGAGATGCTTGATTACTTAGGAGAAGAACTTGGGTTTGTTGTTAGAATTGTACACTACTCTATTGCATCTGAATATTAGAAGCCATTAAAGTTCTTAACATATCTATAAGAGATGGTTCCTAATCTTGTGGCACTCCTGTAGAAGGTTGTTGAGGACGAGGTGCGTAAGATTGTTGGGGAATTTGTTGAAAATTAAACCCTGGTGGTCTAGTAGGTGCAGCTTGTTGTTAATTCCCATAGTGAAAATTAGGATGATATTTCCACCCCTCATTATAGTGATAGTATAAGAGTCATACCTCTGACTTGGCTGCCCAGGGAACTCCCATAGCATTGACTTGCCCATTGGCATCTTCTTGAAGAGTGGGACAAGCATCAGTGGGTGCCCCACCACTTGACAAATACCACAAGGTCTAACTTGTTGACCTATTGCCATTTGTTGCACCATATTAGTCAACTGAGTGAGTTATCGCTCTACATGAGAATTCACCTCATTAACCCCTTTTACTGGTACTTCTTGGCAAACAGCAAACTGTTAGGAATTAGCAGCCACATTAGAAATCAAGCTTCTGGTTGGAACATGAGTCCTGCTCACCAGAGCTCCCCCACTTGCTGCATCAATCATACTCTTATCCAATGGTAGAATTCCTTCATAAAAATACTGGATTAAGAGCTGCTCACTTATTTGATGGTGAGGGAAGCTAGCACATAATCTCTTGAAATTCTCCCAATACTCATACAATGACTATGTAGTTTGTTGAAGAATTCCAGAGATTTCATGTAACGCCTTGGATAACCAAGACTGTTACACTGTGTGTTTAAAATAGTGCAAGACTCGTTAATCAATTCGTTTGAACATAAATGTGTTTCTAAAGTCAAGTAACAGGTTAGGGTTAAAAGATTTTGATCGTAAAATGGTTGATTTTCATTAAAATACAAGTTTGATACATGGGATCCCAAAAATAAGATTTGCATGGTGGATACAACCCTCAAAAGTTAATACAACAGTAGCTAGTCTAAATGGTAAAATACAAGTTTGAACTCTAGTCCCTGTAATTCCCTCGATCGTAGTAGTCGAGCAGATGCCGACGTACACTTCGCCTCCAATTCATGGTTGGCCCAGTTTTTCCTTGCCTTTACCTGCAACACATAGCACCCGTGAGCCAAGGCTCAACAAGAAAACCATAATCAGCAAGCATAGACAACAACAGAATATACATAGCAAACTTTAGATCAATCAGTTCAACTAACAGCAGAATACAAGTGCTAAACTAGGCAGTGATAATAGTTCAGTCCAAACATATAAATCAACCTTAATACAGTTAAATAGGGGTTGGTGCCCTTAGACCAAGCCCTCTAGTTATTTAGCTGATCCCGGCTCACTTAGGTCGAGCTGCGTTTAGTACGCTTAACATCAGCCTCGACTCCCTTACGCTGTATTTTCACATCACACATAACAGATAAACAAGTTACAGAACACATATGTTTATTTTCAGGGAATCTCAGTCCCATTTACAACTTGGGTGCAGTTTTCTTACCTCAAGTCCCGAGTGAAGGATGTAAAGCGGTCCCGAGCACGATCCTCAATTCTGAGCCTTAACGGTAACCCTAGTCACAAGCGACAATGGATAACTATCAAAATCTAATCCAATTAAAAGCTTTGGAAACAAATACTAGCCTCTGGGACCTCGAATTCTACTAAACCAAGTAGTAAAATTTGTCCTAGGCGCTTAGGTTTAAGTCCCTAAGCCTAAAAACCAAACTTGGCTATGGCTGCCTAGGCGGGCCACGACCTGGCCCTAAGGGTCACAGCGCACTTCAAGTCAGAGGCACCAGCCTCTTGCTCCAGGGGGAAGGCGGGCCGCGACTTTCCCTTTAGGGCCACGGCGCGCCCACAAGTAAACAAGCCCCCCAGGGCCTTCTACGGGACGCAGGTCGCAGTGTCCATGGAATGGGTCGTGGCGCGCCCCCGTGAACCTAGATATCCCTGGGTTTTCTGCATATTTCTCCAACTCACAGCCCTATAATTTGACCCCAAACATGTACTCAAGCCAAACTAGGTCCAGAACTCCTAATATTACCTCATAAACAATACACAAACAGCCTATAACACTAGTTCAATCTCCCTTAAATCCCAAATTCAGAAACCAACCCAAGTACCCCTAAACAAATCCAAACCCAAACCCAACCTCAGTTGATAGCTTAACTCCTCAGCAATTCCTTGACTGTTCCTAGCTTAGTTTCCCCCAGATTTCCAGCTCAATTCCCAGCTTTTCCCTTCAGCTTCAAGGCACAAGAGAAGGAGAGAGAGAGAATGTGTAAGAAATAGAGAGAGGGGGAGCTGGGGAGTGTTCTTATATGTTTTAGCTTAAGTCTGATTCTTCCTAGCTATATCTCTTTAATTAAAATGCCTGTTATACTAACCCAACCTCCTAATTGCCCTGAAGGAAAAAAAATGGTCATTAACCCCAATTCCCGCTAATTCCTCGAGTCATCCTACAAATTCCCAATTAATCCTGTCATGCCCAACTAACTACCAAATACTTACTTGTTACTCCATAAATCCCAAATATATGTTAAGTTTCCCAAAATAACCCTAGGCTCACCCCGAGCCAGGTATTAAACCCCACTGTGACTATTCTGCTAATCTGCTCACTAGGATCGCCTCGAGCCGAATACTGCAAATATATCCACATAATAATGTGGTCTCAACCATCTAACACATATAATTGCATTTATGCCCTCAACGAGCTAAAATTACAAATATGCCTTTACAAACATGAACGGGCCCACATGCATAATTAATACTCATAAACATGCATATAAATATATTCATATTATCATATAAATCATGCATGCCACATAGCCACGTATTTAACCAATAAATCACACATATATCCAATTATGCCCTCCTGGCACGCTAATCAAGGTACTAAACCCTAATAGCAATTTTGGAACGTTACATTTCCTTCCTTATAATTTCAACCTTAGATGTTGAAAAGTAGCACTCCAAGAACAAAGTCTTCATCTCATTCCATGTGTTCATAGTTCCAAGAGGAAGATAATAGAGCTATTTCTTAGCACCAACTTTCAGAGAGAATGGAAAGGCTCTTAACTTAATATGTTCTTTAGTCACTACAGCTGGTTTCATACTAGAACAGACAATATAAAACTCTGTCAGATGCTTGTTCTGGTCCTCTCGTGGTACATGGAAAGGTGGTAATAAATGTATGAGGCCCGACTTTAGTTCAAAGTTGACATCAGAGCCAGATATTGTATACATAATGGTTGATGGTCTAGATTCGGCATCGCCAACTCTTTTAATGTCGTATCCTGAGCCATCTGAGACTTAATTGATGAATATGAGTTAGAATTGTCGTCAGATGGTAATGACACTTGTATAGGATTAACTTTCATTGTTGAGGTTGAAAGAGTGGATTATCAGTAATAGTGCGAGAAGAGCGAGATGATGATGTCTCAAGATATTGCTTTATTGCTTGTAGTCCGTCTTGAGTATCATCTTCAAACATATACACCTGAAATTTCCAAGGTAATGAACTAGTTAGTAAATAGTTAATTGATTTTAATAATAAAAAGGCTTACAATAATCCTCGGCATTGGCGCCAAAAATTTGATGCGTGTCATATGTCGAATCAAATTTACTTCAGATTTTTTTCTTCAGTATTACCAATTATTTAGTATAACGGTAAATACAGGTCGAACCCACGAGGAATATTGATCAATTTATAATTCAAAACAGAAACAAGAATTAAAAAGGGGATTTTATTTTCAAAATTCCATAGCATAAAGTAACAAGCAAATAACAATTGATAATAAAAATTTTAAAGAGCAGTTAAGAATTATTCTTACCAAGCAATAAACCCATTAAGCATGCGATCTATTTAACTCAAGAAAAACATTACATTCAGTGGAAACAAGTTAATCTAGGCAACAAATTCATTAAGCATACAATCCATTTAACCTAGGTTCTATTCTTCATCACAATCAAAATACTCATCACAATACTTAATTGCAATTTATCACTCTACTTAGAACCCTAGACTATTAGGTGAATAGCAATCCTAAGATGATAGTAGAACAATGCAACAACCTAATTAGTTGGCCACTAACAAGATATCACACAATTCGTAGCATTCAATTAGAATAATAGAAACAATTTAATATAAAGGAATAGAAGGAATAAAGTTCATCATTGCATTCAAGATTTCATGTCTTAGGTTTTGAAATAACTCTTAACCTAAAAGAGAATTACTCCATAGTCACAAGTATGATCATGCACATAATCATCAATTAAAAATAAAGGAGTTCTCAGAGAAAAGAATAAAAACTAGATTGAATGTAGAAAAGAGTGATGTCTTCTCTTCTCTTCTGCACTTCTAATCTCCAAGAATTGTAATTAAAAGTTATTCTAGAAATTATCCATAAAACCCTTTTATAGACCCCCTGAAATTACAATTAAAAATTAAAATTAAAGCTGAAAAAGCATCACAGGCTGTGCCCATAGCTGTGTACTGTCGCAGCATACTAGGCGATTGGAAAAACCATGGGCTTAGGTCGCGGCCAGCAACATCCCTCGTCGTGGCCATAGCTCACTGTCTGTGAAGTCGCGACCTAGCATGTTCTTCGCCGCAGCCATACGACATTTTTCCGCTTTCTTCAATCCTTTTGCCACTGGTTAAATTTCTTCCACTCTAGCCCCAAGCCTCAGGTTCTAGGACTTCTAAAACACTTCAAATTTCTTATAAAATTCAATTTCTTGAGTCTTCTTGTCTCCCATCAATATTTAGCCACAAATTGCATAAAATTTGTCAATTAACTCTCATAAAATGTATTGTGGCCTAAAAATCAAAGACTCATAAAACAAAGTTAAAAACACATAAAACACTAGGAATCAACAATATTTAAGTGAGAAAGAACTGAAAATATATAATCCAAAATCTTCTTATCAAAGAGAAAAAAGAGTATTCTTATTATTGAAATTTTGTGTTTTACAAAACCATTTCGGCATCTCCCCCACATGGGGGTTTTCCTTCCCTTTTATAAAAGGAAGAAGATTATGATTTACAAAAGTATCAATACAACTTTGGGCTAAAGAGACAAATCAAATATTGTGTTGCTACATTCGGTTAAATAACTCTTCGAAGTGATAAACATTTTGGGGTAGTGTGATATGTTGGAAGCATACTTATAGGGAATAGTTGTGAGTCTGGGCGTGCTCCTTGGAAAGTGGTGTGTTAGGAGCTTGCTTTTGTAGGGAGATGGATGTTAAAAGCGTGCTCCTGGGATCTTGCAGGGTGCCAGTGAGATCTTCGAGATTCATTCGTTCACCCCTTCTCACAAGAGTGCTCATAATTCCTCTCGAGGACTTTTAGTGTTGTGAGGTGGTCCTTCAAGTAGGATTCCTTCTCCTGGGGCTTTGTCCAATCTTGACCTCTTATTTTAGACATTCCAAGCGACATCCTTCTTGTTCAAAAGGCAGACGAGGATTTACGCGACCTTTGTCTGATCTGTGTTGGTTCTTGTGAAATGAACAAAAGGGCAAGTTAGTGACTTGTGCCCCCGTCGGAGTGTCTTTCCTTTTAACGTGGGATATCAAGATTGCTTCTAGCTTATCTCGTTGATCTCATTCTTCATGAGAGCTCTATGCTGAATTTATTTTGGGGTGTTCTCGCCCTATGTGAGGTGATTAGCCTAATAAAAATCCAAAGTCTATGCATTTTGGGGGCATATGAACAACTAGCTAATAACATGTTATGATGGCTAGCTGTGCACATCCTAAGGCCTGATGAAGCATGGAAAGGTTGATATTGTCATTCCCGGGCCTACTTTGGGACAATATGATTTCTTGTAAGGAGTCCAGGCTTCTTTAAGTGGAGTTTGTTTACCCTGGCGGGACCTAATGAACATCTTTTTTTCTTTTTGATGTTTTTTTGGTACAACAAAGGGTATATTTTGTTATGCTCTTATGTCATTGGCATTGGAACTCCAATGGTATATTAATGTTTTTTTTAGGCGGGGGTGTGGGTTTTGTAAATTACTTATGTACTAATTTCGATTGTAATTGATGTGCATATCATGTCCATTTTAAATCTCACTACATCCTATTTTTCTCTTTAATATTAGACCTTTTTTTAAAAGCAAAACAACTATTTTATTTTGTTATAGATAATGACAATTCAGCGACATATATTAGTCGTTCTTGAGGCTGACTAACCAATTTTTCAATTTTTTCCAACCTTTTTGAACGGCTCCAAAAACACAAATAACTCCCAATTCTCATTTTTGATTCCATAAACATCCAATTAATCATTGGTAACAGCCATGGGGGTTGGTGAAATTTGAAATTCAAAGGGTCCTCTAAACTCTATAAAGAGGAGCCTATTACTTACTTGTTTGACATAATTTTTCTATCCATTAGAGCACTTGGCTAGAAAACACCTAGAGGCTTGATAATTTCATAAAGCAATTTCCAAATCTGTGAGAGATCCCTTAGTGCTTAAGTTAGGGGGAAATAAGCTTTTGGAAAAAGATTTCAAACCTTGTTCAAGTTGATGATCCCCAACACTCTTCACTTTGGTAGTGTGAGTGAGAGTTGTTTGTTCTTTGATTCTTGTTCTTTTCTTTTATTCTATTTCTTTTCATCTTCATATTCTTCTTCTCTATTTACTTGTATTTCTTGTTTAGAGTTGTAATCTTTTCTTTTCTTTTGTAACAAATACTTTTGCTTTATTTGTATCATTTTGTTTAGAGTTGCATTTCTCCATTTTCTTCTTCTAATTCTTCTATTGATTATTTGTATTTTCAGTCATAGAGTTGTAACCCTATTTAATCAATCTTGTTTATTTATATTATTTTGTCTAGAGTTGCAACTATTCTTACCATTTCCATTGATACAACATATATTTTCTGAACATTTAAAAGCTTATCCCTTTGTTTGTTTCAATGGAAGGTGAGACTATCAAGATCATGAATCAAGACCTAGTGAGGTTGGATAGGTTTGATGGATCCAATTTCACTAGATGGCAAGACAATGTGAGATTTCTCTAGACCACTCTCAAGATCGCCTACATCCTAGAGTCCACCCTTGAACCTCTCCCAATGCCATCCGACAAAGACACTCCCGAGGTGGTGGAGAAAAGAATGAAGAGGGAGGAGGACAATCTCCTTTGTAGGGGTCATATCCTCAATGCCTTTTTCGATAGGCTCTATGACCTCTACACTGAGACCAAGTCGGCAAAGGAAATATGGGATGCACTTGAGAAAAAATTCAAGGCGGAAGAGGAAGGTACCAACAAGTTTTTGATATCTCAATATATTGATTTCAAGTTTTTTGGTGATAAACCTATTCTTCCTTAAATACATGAATTGCAAATAATTGTTAACAAGTTGAAAGTTTTGAAGATTGAGCTTCCCGAGGCCTTTCAAGTTGGTGCTATAGTGGAAAAATTACCACCAATTTGGAGGAGCTATAGGAAAAGAATCCTTCATAAAATTGAGGATTATTCTTTGGAGGAATCAATATGTAGAGATAAACTTTTGGAGGGGTCTAATGGAGAGACTTCCAAAGCAAATGCGATGCCACAACCAAAACATCCCAAAAACAAAGGGAAAGGCAAGAAGGGTAATGAGACATCCTTGGGTCCAAGAACCAACCCAAACAAGTTTAAGGGTGAGAAAGGTCCTTGCTTTGTGTGTGGGAAAAAGGGTCACTATGCTAGAGAGTGTAGGCATAGAAAAGACCAACAAGGACCTAAGGTAAATGCAACTCAAGAGGAGAATATAGTTGCTACCCTTAGTGAGGTGTATACGGTCCAAGGCAAGGTGAAGGGGTGGTGGTATGATACATGTGCCACCGTCCATGTCACCTATGACAAATCATTGTTCAAGACCTTTGAAGAGTCAAAGGGCAACCATGAGATTCAAATGGGCAATGAGGGCAAATCCAAGGTACTTGGCAAAGGTACCATTGAAGTCCTTTTCACCTCCAGCAAGAAAGTAACATTAGTGAATGTACTTTATGTTCCCAAAATGAGTAGAAATTTGGTAAGTGATGATTTGCTTGGCAAGCCCGGTATTAAAGCTATTTTTGAGTCCGGTAAACTTATTCTTACCAAATCCAAAGTATTTTTTGGAAAGGGGTACTATTGTGAAGGTATGGTTAAGTTGTGCACCAATGATGTAACTTTCAATGTTATCAATAAAAATGCTAATTCTGCCTATATAGTTGAGTATGATTCTTTATTTTTATGGCATCTTAGACTATCTCACATAGGTTTTTCAACCATGAAAAGAATAGTATGATTGCATGCAATCTTAAAAACTATGGTAAATGTGATATATGTGTTAAAGCAAAAATGATTAAGAAACCATTTCCTAGTGTAGAAAGATCATCTAATTTACTAGATTTAATCCATAGTGATCTTTGTGAATTAAATGGTGCTTTAACTAGAGATGCTAAAAAGTATTTTCTTACTTTTATAGATGATTTTAGTAGATATACCCATGTGTTTCTTTTAAAGCATAAAAATGAAACTTTTGATGCTTTTAAAGTATATAAATTAGAAGTTGAAAATCAACTCAATAAAAAGATTAAGGTGCTAAGAAGTGATAGAGGAGGAGAGCACTTCTCAAATGAATTCAATACATTTTGTGAAGAAAATGGTATAATTCATTAGTGCACCGCACCTTATACACCACAACACAATGGTGTTGCCAAAAGGAAAAATATGACTTATCTAGAGATGATAAATTATATGTTGATGTTTTCAGTTGACGGCAGAAACTCGTCAACGAAATATGGATGGAAAACTTAAAGACTTAATCAGTGACTTATAAACTCAAAAGAACTTGTAGAAATTTGAAGGAAAATTGCAAGTGAACAATAGAAGAAACTTGTATATTACTCTTAGAATAGTCTGGTATTACATCCTTTTTCTAACCCCTGAGCTTGAGGGGTGGAGGTCTATTTATAGTATGGCTCTAATGGCCTCTGATACAAGGTGGTCCCAGGGGACAAGAAGGTACTTGGGTACACTATCATGGTAATGGCATAGGTCGTGGTGGAACAGAGGATCGTGGTGTCGATGCTTGTTTGTGGTCAGAGACATGCAGGTCATGCCACCACTCCTCGTACTTCCACTACTTGCCAGGGACGGATGTCAGAGGCCGACTGAGAAGGACCACATTAGGTACCTTACTCGTACGACCACTACTTGTGTGGCATGGATATAAGGATCAGATGCCTGGGGTCCTCAGAGTCGTACATCAGCACATACTTCATACTTGTACGATCTCTTTGAGTCGCGTGTAGCTCATTACCCTCACAGGGCACCTATTCTTTTAACCTTTGAATGTTCCTTCTCTGCTCATGTAATTACTCCATTGATGACACCTTCCATGGAAAGCAAGGAGTTGTGAGGATGCATGGTGCGAGGCGTTATGTGGTTGATTGGTGTGCGCCGAGGGTGTAGCTATGTGGTGCACGAGGTGCGCCTGCTGGGCACGCATGGGGTGCATCTGCTGGTTGTGCGAGGCACGAGATGGGGGTGCATTCACTTGGTGCACGAGGCGCCTAACGAGGGCCTCACAGGGTGCACGTGTTGAGTGCGCGAGGTGCCTGATGAGGGCCTCGCAGGGTGCACCTACTGGGTGCGTGAGGCGCTGGCACGCGGCATGGGCTTGTGGCGCGAGGTGGGGTCACGAGGCACAGACTTAGGGCGCGATGGTGTCTCGCGAGGCGCTGGCGAGACGGGGTCGTGAGGCATGAACCTGGGCATGCGATGGTGTCTCGCGAGGTGCTAGCGCGCAGCATGGGTACTTGGCATCACGGCACCTGGGCGAGGCAAGGTGTGCCTTGCCATGCAAGGCCATTACGACTCCTAGGCACCTGAGCAAGGCGAGGTGTGCCTCGCTATGCGAGGCCCTATTGACTTCGGCTAGGGGTCTTCGATGTGGGCGAGGTGTGCATCGCTATGCAAGGCCTTAGCATCTCGGCGGATGGACTAGGCGGCCAAGGCATGCCTCGCTATGCGAGGCCCTTGTGCCCAGCATGGACAAGTCGTTCCTCCTTTCCGAGGAATCTTGACGACTTGGGAAGCCATTCCTAGGGCGTTGCATAGGAGACCTTCATATATTGAGGTCTATCCCTGTGACTTGGAGTAGGGTGTTCAATGGGACAATTTCCCATATTCACACCATCTGTCTCTATCACGTATTTGACGCCTTCGGTGCCCGTTAGCCGTTTACTTCAATAAGGGACCGCACCTGTTTTCCTTGGTGCATTTTTGGCATCCACACTTTCCCCCTAGTCTATAAGGAGGCATTTAGGCGTTCTTATAGACTCTTCTCTTTCTTTTTTTTTCTCTCTTTTTTTGTGCGATCTTTAGGACTCCTTTGAAGTTTAATTAATGCCAATCATTCTTTTATATAGATCCCAAGGGGGTCATTATTATACAAATTTCGGGCCGCATGAAGAAGCTTGAGGCACTCTACCCGAAGAGCCAAAGAAGCATCGTTTGGACAAGGTTTGCTCTCGTGTGGTGCTCTTAAGCTGTTACCCTGGGTGCTTTACGCGTATCTAGTGCTTGTCAAATTTTAGAGTGAAGAGTGCTTTAGCCATTCTTCCTTGTAGCCCCTTCGTCTTGTTGGCTTCTTCTTTATTACCAACAGGTCGACTCGACTAGGAAGTCTATCAGTACTTGTCCATTGATTGATACCCTTTAAGTATAAGTGATGTCGACAAAAGATCTACCTTTGGTCGAGGCAGAGAATGATCGACTTATTGCTAAGATTCGAGGACTTGAGAAACAGTTTGTTGAGGCCATACGCAAGATAGGAGTGGTTGTAGAGAAGACTTCATCTCTGTCTAAGAGTAAGAAAAGAGCGGAAGCTATAGTTCTTGTATGGAACAAAATCTTGGCTCTAACTTCTCCTCATTCAGCGACCGCGATGTTGCTAAGGTTGCCAAGTGGAGTGCTCATGACGGGAAACCATGAAGTTTTTTCCTGCCCCATCTTTTGGTCCCATGTGTGGGCAACTTCTTTATTTTTACTTTGATTTGGTTGTAATGTTGCTTGACTTATTTTTCCTGAGAGGTTTTTCTAGATTTCGTGTTTTCTTCATGAAGAAATTTTAACAAGTCTCGCAATGTCTTATGCTTATCTTGTGATAGAGCATTATCATATGTCTTTATGCACGCGGGTCTCTTACTAGCACCCAATTATTTAGAAAAGGTTCCCTTTGGGACCTCTCTACTGCGTGTGATTCATGTCTATTGGTGCACCTTGACTACTTGTAAGGATATGTTGGCCCCTTGGGCTCTCGCTATCCTGTTATATATTTTTACGGGCATGTTTTATTTTCTGCCAGAAGCGTCCTTCTCGTCATTAGGCAAAGTACTATTTTTGCAAGCATCTTCTTTCAGACCCTTTTTGCAAGCGTCTTCTTTCAGACCATTTTCATAAGCGTCTTCTTTGAGACCCGTTTTTGGTTTTTGAGGTGATCTCCCCTCGGGTCGGGACCTTTATAGGGAGATGGTCCTTGTGAAACCTCGCGAACACCTATTTTCAAGGCCTTTTTTTCCCTTGGTAAGGCGACTCAGTCGATCTAGACTTGGGGATCTCTTTGGGCTCCCCTTTTGTCTTCTACGACGTGGTCCTTTTGCAGGATGGGTTTGTTCGTGAAGAGGTCATTTTTTAGGGACCTTTTGACTTTTTTAGGTTCTATAAAGGTTGCTAGTCCTTATAGATTCAAATGTTGTCTCATAACATTCAACGCTCTCACATATATGTATCATAAGTACTTTTATATATATATATGTCACAAGTCCAGACGCCTGTTTTGCACTTGGCCAAGCACCTATTGAGGCTCATGAGGTTAGGCGCCTATTTTGCACATGGCTAGGTGCTTGTTGACGCTCACAAGGCTGGGCACCTATTTTGCACATGGCTAGGTGCCTGTTGAGGCTCGCGAGGCTAGGCACCTACTTTGCACAAGGTCGGATGCCTGTTGAGGCTCGCGAGGCTAGGCACCTATTTTACACATGGCTAAGTGCCTATTGAGATCGGGTATACTACCTACTAAGTGGTTTGTGGGATCTTCTTGCCAAGTACTTTGTTTTTCGTTCTCTCCGATATGCTTTGACAATTCTAGATCTTTGGAATCAGCTGGGCGACTTCTTTGGATCTTTATGGGGGTTGATTGCGATGATTTGATGAATCCTACTTGATTCTTCTTTAAAGCCTTTTTGTAGACCTCTTCCAATTTTCAACTTGATCAGCGATTCCTCTATCACGATGTTCTCTTCTACATGGAATCTTCAGACGTATTGGTGGAAGGGTGATTGGAAGAAGGTTTGCTTCCCTCAACATGCAAGTTCTTATGGCCCTCTTCCACACGTATATACTTATGTGCTCTTTTGAAGAAGTCATCTAAGTTTGTAACCTCTCTCTTGAGCATGTTACCCCATAACTTGCTTCCTGGATGAACTCCAGCTGTAACAGCCATCTTGAGCTCCGCTTTAGTTGAACTTCCCAACTGTGTTGCTTCCATATTGAACCTATGGATATAGCTCTTCAGACTTTCATTCTTGCCTTGGTTTATGTTATCGAGGCTGGTAATTGGCATAACATAATCACGAACTGCATGGTGTTGCTGAAGAAATTCGCAGAGAATTGCTGCCATGACTTGATTGTTCTTGGCCTTAACCTCTTGAACCACTTTTACGCAACTCCTTTAAGTGTAACGACAAAGAAATGGCACTTTGCTCTGCTGTTGACCCCCCTTAACCTCGCCAAGTTATGGAAGGAGTCTAAGTGATACTTTGGGTCCATAGTACCCTCGTATGGAGTCATGCGGGGCTCTTTGAAGTTGGTGGGGAGTTTCTCAACCTAGATCTCCCTTGTGAAGGGTGAATCATGATCAAATTCTCTGTCATCTCTATGCCCCCCAGGTGCAGTGATAATTTTGCCTCGAGGGCTTTGCATTTCGATGTCTAGTTCCTTCCTCTTTTTTCTTAAGGAGTATTGCGGGTTCTCAGACTTAACCCTTGCTTTGGTTGTGTCTCTCAAGGGATCCGCGCGTGTTTTGTTTATTATCTTAGACCCTCTCGAGTTAAATTTCTCCCTCAAATCAGGTGAAGTTCTTGTGGGGGTAGTCTTGGGTTCGCACCTCCCGTAGGTGGGGTTCGCACCAGGTTTCGCCACTTTTTGTGAGGGGTACAACAAGTGGAGAGCTGCGTTTTGTCACTGTCCATCGGTATGGTGGTTTCTCCTCGTGCATGCTTTTTTATCCTATGCTGAGGAAGGGGCATGCTTGACCTTCCTTGTAGCAAGTCATTCAACACCTCCTGCATGTTCTCTATTGTGGCATCCAACCTTTGATTTTTAATGTGCAACTCGCGTATCTCATTCTCGTAAAAGCATGTTCAGGAGCTGGGACTCACAGAGTGCACACGCAAACTGTTGTCGGGTGTGTGCAAAGAGGGGCATGGATCCCGGTGGTCGGAGTGTGGTGCAATTGACAGTTGAGGAGGAGGGTGCGTACTAAGGCCACCCACACGAGTCGTAGATGGCTCATGATGACCTCCCCTAGGCTGGACTGCCAGGAGTGATGTCTCCTTCTCCTCTCTAGGGGTTGGATGTTCCTCTGGCATACCTCCATTCTCAGGTGGTGAAGGGTCTCTTCTGGAGGCTTTCAGTTGGCCTCCGTCAAGTTGGATCTCAGCGTCCTGAGATTCCCATAGGTGTTTTGAACACCTTGGCATTTTTTTGTTGTCAAAATTGATGGAAGAACAGTGGCTTGATAGTTGTTCTTCCCACAGATAGCGCCAAACTGTTGACAGCAGTAACTCATCAACAAAATATGGATGGAAAACTCAAAGACTTAATAAGTGACTTATAAACTCAAAAGAACTTGTAGAAATTTTAAGGAAAATTACAAGTGAACAATAGAAGAAAACTTATATAGTACTCTTAGAATAGTCTGGTATTACATCAATTTTCCAACCCCTGAGCTTGAGGGGTGGAGGTCTATTTATAGGCTGGCTCTAATGGCCTCTGATACAAGGTGGTCCCAAGGGACAAGAAGGTACTTGGGTACACTGTCATGGTAGTGGGATAGGTCGTGGTGGAACAGAGGATCGTGGTGTCAACGCTTGTTTGTGGTCAGAGACATGCAGGTCATGCCACCACTCCTCATACTTCCACTACTTGCCAGGGACGGATGTCAGAGGTCGGCTGAGAAGGACCACATCATGTACCTTACTCGTACGACCACCACTTGTGTGGCATGGATATGAGGATCAGATGCCTGGGGTCCTCAGAGTCGTACATCAGCACGTACTTCATAACCGTACGATCTCCTTGAGTCACGTGTAGGTCCTTACCCTCACAGGGTGCCTATTCTTTTAACCTTTGAATGTTCCTTCTATGCTCATATAATTACTCCATTGGTGACACCTTCCATGGAAAGCAAGGAGTTGTGAGGATGTGTGGTGCGGGGCACCGTGTGGTTGATTGGTGTGCGTCGAGGGTGCAACTATGTGGTGCATGAGGCAGGCCTGCTGAGCACGCGTGGGGTGCATCTGCTAGGTGCGCGAGGCACGAGATAGGGTTGCAGTCGCTTGGTGCGCGAGGCACCTGACGAGGGACTCACGGGGTGCACCTACTGGGTGTGTGAGCCGCCTGACGGGGCCTCGTGGGGTGCACTTGCTGGGTGCGCGAGGCGCTGGCGCGCGGCAGGGTGTGCCTCGCTATGCGAGGCCCTATTGACTTCGGTTGGGGGTCTTCGACGTGCGCAAGGTGTGCCTTGCTATGTAAGGCCTTAGCATCTCAGCGGATGGACTGGGCAGCCAAGGCATGCCTCGCTATGCGAGGCCCTTGTGCCCGGCATGGACGAGTCGTTCCTTCTTTCTGAGGAATCTTGATGACTTAGGAAGCCATTCCTAGAGCATTGCATAGGAGACCTTCATATATTGAGGTTTATCCTTGCAACTTGGAGTGGGGTGTTCAAAGGGACAATTTCCCGTATTCACACCTTCTGTCTCTATCACATATTTGACGCCTTTGGTGCCCCTTCGCCGTTTACTTCAATAAGGGGCTAGACCTTTATTCCTTGGTGGATTTTTGGCATCCACATTTTCTAAGTCGAACTTCAACTTATGGGGTGAAGCGTTGTTAACCGCTTGTCACATTCTTAATTGAATATCGATGAAGAAAAATGAGATATCTCCATATGAGTTATGGAAAGGAAGAAAACCCAACATAGGGTACTTCAAAGTGTGGGGGTGTCTTGCATATTGCAAGAAAAAACGAACCTAATAGAAGAAAGTTAGGTTCAAGAGCCATAAAGTGTGCTTTTTTTGGTTATGCCAACAATAGTAAAGCTTATAGGCTATTAGACTTAGAGTCTAATGTTGTGATTGAATCTAGAGAAGTTGAATTCTTTGAGAACATGTTATGTGACAACAATCTCAAGCTTCAACATCTCTGAAGGAGAATTTGTTTTATGAGAACAATTCTCAAGCATCTACATCCAAAAATGATTCTCAAGAGGAGAAATCTCAAAGGAATGTAAAGCAACCCATTGAACTTAGAAGAAGTCAAAGGGTTAGAAAGGAGAAAAATCTAGGATTGGATTAGATATATTCTCAACGAATTTCTTTCTATATGTTAGAAGGAAATAGAGAGGAAGTCATTAGGAAAATTCCTATTGTACTTCTTGTTGAGCATGATCCTATGACTTATAGAGAAGCCATGCAATCAAGAGATAGTGCATTTTGGAAAGATACCGTCAATGATGAGATGGATTCCATTCTTTCCAACAACACTTGGGAATTAGTAGACCTCCCATCGGGGTCTAAGCCAATTGGGTGTAAGTGGGTATTTAGGAGAAAATACCACATTGATGGCACTATCCAAACCTTTAAAACTAGATTAGTAGCTAAAGGGTTTAGGCAAAAAGAGGGTTCGATTATTTCAATACCTATGCGCCTGTTGCAAGAACAACTTCTATAAGAATTTTGTTCGCTTTAGCTTCTATACACAACTTGTATGTTCATCAAATGGATGTCAAAACGGCATTCCTTAATGGTGACCTCAATGAGGAGGTCTATATGGAACAACCTGAAGGATTTGTCCTACCAAGATATGAACATAAAGTATGTAGACATGCAAAATCCTTGTATGGATTGAAACAAGCTCCTAAGCAATGGCATGAGAAATTTGATCAATTTATCATGTATAATGGGTTTAGGCATAACAATGGAGACAAGTGTTTGTATTCCAAAACTTGTAAGGGATATATGATCATTGTTTGCTTATATGTGGATGATATGCTTATTCTAAGTGATAGCATGAAAGGGATAGAAGAAACAGAGAGGTTTCTATCATCAACCTTCAAGATGAAAGATCATGGAGAAGTTGACACCATACTTGGTATCAAAGTGAAGAAACATAGTGGGGGTTTTGCATTAGGGCAAGCCCACTATGTTGAGAAAGTATTGAACAAATTTAACCATCTCAAGGTTAAAGATGCCAATACTCTATTCGATCATAGTGTAAAACTAGAGAAGAATGAAGGAAGAGTGGTGGCTCAATTGTAGTACGCTAGTGCTATAGGGAGTCTTATGTACGCTGCCCAATGTACTAGACCTAATATAGCATTTTCGGTAAGTAAACTTAGTAGGTTTACAAGTAATCCAAGTGTGGATCACTGGAAGGCTATTGGGACAGTCCTAGGTTATCTCAAGAAAACCAAAGGACTAAGCCTTCACTACTCCAAATTTCCTTCAATCTTAGAAGGATATACAGATGCAAGCGGGATATCCAATCTTGGGGACAACTTGTCCACTATTGGTTTGGTATTTACACTTGGTGGGTGCAAGTTCTTGGGGTTCCAAGAAACAAACCTGTATATCTCATTCCACTATGGAAGCATAGTTTATAGCTCTAGCTGCTACCGACAAAGAGGCCGAATGGTTAAGGGGTCTATTGATAGAGATACCCTTAATTAAAGAAAATGTATCCACTATATCGATACATTGTGATAGCCAAGAAACATTGGCTAGAGCATACATCGGAGTGTATAATGGGAAGTCTAGGACATGGATATGTAGGAGAATTGATTCAAAGAGGAGTCATCTCAATATCCTATGTGAGAGCAAGTGAAAACATGGCGGATCCTTTCCCTAAGCCTCTAACGAGAGATTTATGGCTACATCATCTCAAGGGATGGGACTTAAACTCCCTAAAGAGACTCACGATTGATGGTAACCTATCTTAACACTAGTTATTTAACTAGTGTTAGGTTCAATAGGTAACAACAAGTCAGTCAAGTGAATATTAGTTTTACTCAAAACAAGTCCCATATGAGATGTTGAGTACTTGTGAGTTACCAAATTGAGGATTAAAACCGAGAGGCTTTTTAATAGAATTCAGTCTTGTGAAGACAAATATTTTTTGTAACAAAATACTGTAAGAGTTCTACCTATATGGACCTAGGGGTGATGCCGCCTCTCATGAGAATTGGGAGTATTCTCAAGAACGTCCATGAATGGAAAGTGCACATGGCCATTAATGGTGCAAAGCGAGACATAGAGGTCTCAAGTGAACATGGCAAGTGTGTGTGTTATCACCGATTTGTTATCATGAAAAGATGGTTCAATGCCTATTGCAACCAAATTTTCAACAAATTTTCAACAAATTTTGTGATAATTATACCATAGTAAAGTTCAAGTTGAAAAAAACACTTTATTTTATGCACCAATGCAATGGCTTCTATAAGAGAGAGTTATTATTTAATCAAGTGGGGATATGTTATATTTTAAAATATAATGTTGACTGATTAAATAAGTGTTACAATAGATAACTATTTAATCTAGTGGATGAATGTTAAATTATTTTATAATATAATGTAATGTTATATTATTTTATAATATATTGCAATGTTATAATATTTTATAATATAATGTTTTAGATTAAATAAATGTGACAAAGAGTGTCACATATTGTAACATATAAAAGAGAGTTGCAATATTTAGATTGTTGTACCCTGATTTTAGCACAAGTTCATTCACTCAGCTCGGGTACAGCTAGCAGATAAATACACGGAGAAATAACCAAGGGGAATAATATCTGCTTATTATCCATGTGAGCAACTCGAGATTCATAGTGGTCATACGTGGTGTTAGGCGTCCTGAGTTTATCCCGAACTAAGGATATAATGGCTATGAAGCGCGAGCTCGGAATATTAAATAGTTGTCGAAGCGCGAGCTTGGAGGAGATATCCAGCTCGTGGTAATTCTAGTATATTGCATACTCAGAGATCCCTAGAGACTCGGGATCCCCTTTATACGTTTATTCATGACCAGGTTGTCGTATTTATTATCTGAGATAACAGGAACCTGTTATCAAATTATATCCCAATATAAATGGGAATTATTTGTATTAAAAGTAGACATTATGTAAATGTGTGATTGACTCATGCGATTACCCAAACATTTCCATGGAATTCCCCTATAAATACTGGGAATATTGGACATGAAAGAGGACCATTATGATGTAATACCAAAACTCTGTCAAAATAGAGAGAAAAACAACAATAATATTGACTCGTGGACTAGGTGGACTTTAACCACTGAACCACGTAAAAGTTCTGTGTTCTTGAGTGAATTCAGTTTATTTTTCATTATGGTTTATCATTAAGCACTAATCTGCCTTATTATTTCTTAATACACAGTTGGCGAAAAACCGCGTCAACAGTTTGGTGCTTTCATTGAGAGAAAATTAGTGCTTCATAAAAATCCCAATCGATTCTCATCATGGTGCTCACTCACTCAATGCACGATAATGAGATGGAACAGCCCGGTGAGTAGGAGGCCCATCATACCGGTGTTCCGAATGAATGTGGCCCTGAGATTCAACAACGTTCAGGAAAACAATCGGTGGGTCATGGTGGCACTGGGAGTTTGGCATCATTGCTGCTAAATCCAAATCCAAACTACCTAACAGTCGTTGAGTTGGAAAACATGCAATTGAGAAGCCATCTCACTAAGGCAAACAGGCAGATTGAAGAGGTTTTGGCCCGGTTACCCCCTCTTGCAACCGACGTTAATGTCGGAAAGAGGCAAAGTGGGTCTCACAAATCCCACAGGAATAATCGATCCAAACCAAGTCGATCAGTCAGAACTGCCACTCCAAGTTCTGTACCTGCAGAGCGAGAGCACCAAAATGCTCAACCCAGCAACCATCATAGGGGTCATCAGGATGTCAGTGATCGATTAGGACTGCAGCCCCAAGTTCGGTGCCTTCTTCACAGGTCCCCAGGAATGCCCATGGCAATCCACGAGGAGGGGATGGGGTAGGCTCACAAAGACCAAATGTTCCAACAAACCCTCCTACGTCGCAATCGAATCATCAGGCATAGAGAACTAGAGACATTGGAGTAGAACATAGGCGAGTTAATTTAGTTTTCCCTAATGGAACGAGGAAAGCCTCACCAATAAGGCATCCCCCATCGCCTATAAGACATCTGACACCACCTCATCCTCAAAGGGACATTCCAGCTTATGGAAACAGTAGGAGGAATCCTCCCCCATCTTCTAATACTTACGTCCCACAAACACGTGTCGAAAATCCAGATCCTCGGTCACAACCATGAGCTGTAAGTTTCGCAAATGGGAATTACTGGACTGAAAATTGTCGTAGCGGTAGGTCCGAAGGTGACCTAAGGAATCAGTTGAGTTCAGCACAGAGCCCTCCGTACGATCCAGAACCTGATTTGCACGATCGTATGAATTCGCAAAGAAGAAATCCAGCTCAGAATGAAGATATTAGCTATACTCAACAAGAAGGAAGTCCGTCCATAGTACGCAATAACGAGAATGCCCCACAAAACCAAGCTCGAGCTTGGAGGGACAATAACCCATCAAACGCATACGATAGGATGGGAGCTATTGAACAGCCCCTAGGTAAATTAGGGACTAGGGACCAAACCCTCGAAAGACTAGCTTTGATGGAAGAGCAAATGAAGAGGCTTTTATCTGGAAAAAGAAAAAGATGATTGTGACTCAGAAGATGAGCTCAAGCATTTCGCTCCAAATATTGTGGTGACCACATATTCGGTAGGCTTTAGAATGCCACACTTGTCAAAATTTTATGGAGATGGAGATCCGTCAGATCATCTCAGAATGTTTAACACCATGATGATGGCTCACAATGTCGGGCTCGATCTAAGGTGTATTTTATTCCCTGCAACTCTGGTCGGGCCAGCCAGGCACTAGTTTAAGCAATATAAGAGGCATTCCATAAGCTCGTGGAAAAAAATTTCTTTTGAGTTCAAAAAAGCATTCCGAGCTTCACAGGCAACTCGGGTTGATACCAATTCATTGGCCAACGTAAAGCAGCAACCTGGCAAGATGTTGAAGGCATATCTAAGTAGGTTTTCCAATGTTGCTACACGAGCTAGAGATGTTGATGATAGCTCCAAACTCATGGCAATGAGGACGGGAATCCTTGTTGGGGGCAACCTGTGGCAGGAACACCAAAGAAAAGGAGTTAAGAGTGTGGATGAATTATTGGCCCGAGCTCAAGAGTGGATTAACCTAGAGGAGACACGAGCTTCCATCGCGGGAACCAGCCAGACCCATGTCCAGCCCATTGGAATGTTAACAGACATTGCGGCTACGGCTCAAACCGTTACCCAGAATAACCAAGGGGGAATAACAAAAGGAAGGGAAATGGCGAGGGCGATCAGAGTGGAACGAAGAAATTCAAACTTTTTTACGCTACCTATACCGACCTAATGGACACTAGGGAGCACATCTTTCTCGCAAATTCTACTCGCCTTTCATGGAAGAAGCCAGAACCATTGAAGAACCAGAGGGCGAAGAGAGATTCTTCAAAGTTCTGTCGATTCCATAATGACATCGGTCATAACACTGATGAATATTGACAGTTGAAGGATGAGATCAAAACTCTAATCAGAGTCGGACCATTCACCCAGTACGCCCAAAATTGGGTGGTCCCTAATCAGCTCGCTGGACCAAACCCTCAATCAGTTACCGAAGCTCCAGTAAATCAAACCAGAGCTCAAACATATCAGGTCGACCCTCCTCCGATAGTAGGGGGAATGTAACCACCATTTTGGGAGGACCTCATGTGGCAGGCACGAGCAGTGGGGCCCAGAAGATGTACATTAACGAACTGAAGTCCCATAACGGGGTGGATTTCGTCCCGGAATAGTGGTTATCGAAACAACAACGATTGGAAAAGCAACCAAACATTTTCACAAAAGAAGATTCTAGCCACGTCCAATTCCCACATAACGATCTGTTGGTCATAACCGTTCAGCTCGCCAACTAGAAGGTCCGGAGAACACTAGTAGATAACGGAAGTTCTGTGAATCTACTTTTCAGGTCCACCTTGGAAAAAATGGGGTTACTTGTAACTGATTTGAAGGCGACCTCAATGACTCTGTACGGGTTTTCTAGTGAAGGGTCGACAGCCATCAAGATGATCGAATTGGTGGTGACATTGGGAGAAGACTTGCAAACTGTTTCCAAGTTACTTGAGTTCGTGGTAATCAATTTTCCAGCTGCGTACAATGCAATTTTGGGCCAACCTGCGCTGATGGCGTTTGAAGTCATAACCTCTATCCGCCACCTAGCAATAAAATTCCCCTCAACCGCGGGAATATGCACCGTTAAAGGTGATCAGCTCGCTGCCAAAGAATGCTATAGCATTTCTATGAAGGAAAAATCATAACCCGACAGGAAGCAATGGTCATAAATGACAGAGGTGAGGAGTCCCAAGAAGTAGAAGTTACGTGCGGGACGGAAGAACCTCAGCAAAAAAAGTATAGTGACGTTGCCCAACGCGATGACATTGAACCACGGATAGGCAAAGACAGGTCAGAACTCCAAGCCATAGAGAAGCTCGAGGAAGTAAACATTGACCCCAAAGAAGCTTCAAGAGTTGTAAAGATTGGGAAGATTCTTGACGATAAAAGGAAGAAGGAGCTAGTCGATTTCTTACAGGAAAATATGGACGTTTTCACTTGGTCACAGGAAGATATGATGGGAATAAGTCCGAATGTAATCATGCACACCTTAAATTTGGACAAGAACGTGCCTGCAAAATCCCAGAGTCAGAGACGCTTGGGAACGGTCCGAGTTGAAGCTCTTGAGGAAGAAGTAGCTCGACTATTAAAATGCGGGTTTATCTGCGAGGCAAAATACCCAATCTGGGGCGCCATTCCCGTGCTGGTCCCAAAGCCAAATGGGAAGTGGAGGACTTGTATCGACTTCTCCGATCTGAATAAAGTTTGTCCTAAGGATTGTTTCCCACTACCAATGATTGATCAGTTGGTAGATGCCACAGAAGGTCACGAGCTCATGTCCTTCATGGACGCGTATTCTAGATATAACCATATCTCTATGAATCCTACGGATCAGGAACATACTAGCTTCATGACCGAACATAATGTATATTGTTATAAAGTTATGCCCTTCGGGCTAAAGAATGTCGGAGCTACATATCAACGTTTGCTCAACAAGATGTTCGCTAATCAAATCGGGAGAAGTATGGAAGTGTATGTCGATGACATGCTTGTCAAATCAAAGACTGCCAGTAACCATGTGTCCAATCTAGAAGAATGTTTTGGAATATTAAGGAGGTATGACATGAAGCTGAATCCTCAGAAATGCACTTTCGGAGTGGCATCTGGAAAATTCCTGGGGTTCATTGTCAACACAAGGGGGATAGAGGCGAATCCTGATCATTGTTAGAAATGCCCTCGCCTAGGCCGCGTAAAGAAATTCAAAGCCTGAATGGAAGGGTGGCGGCTTTGAATCGTTTCATTTCAAAATCCACTGACAAGCGTCTGCCATTGTACAACTTACTCAGAGGAAACAAAAAATTTGAGTGGACTGCGGAGTGCGAACAGGTATTCATCAACCTAAAAACGCACCTGGCCGAGCCCCCAGTGTTATCTAAGCCTATGTCTAGAGAACCTATATTCCTTTATCTGGCTGTGACAGAGAATGCAGTCAGTGTCGTGTTAGTTCGAGAAGAAGACCGTGCTCAAAAACCAATATATTATATAAGCAAGAGACTTCTCGGAGCCGAATCGCGATACCCACTGATAGAGAAACTGGAATTCTATCTGATATTGGCTTCTAGAAAGCTCCGGTCATATTTCCAGTCCCATTCTATCAACGTCATGACCGACCAACCTTTAAGGCAGGTTTTGCAAAAATCTGAAATGTCGGGATGTCTTTTAAAATGGGCTATCGAACTTAGCCAGTTTGAGATATTGTACGTGCCATGGACCTCAATCAAAAGTCAGGCCCTTGCTGATTTTATGACTGAATGCACCGGATTTCAAGAGGAGCTCTTGAAGGAGTCGGTACAGGAGTTATGGAAAATATTCATGGATGGATCATCAAATAAGAACAGATCGGGAGCTGGGATCATCTTAATCTCACCAGAAGGGCATCGATTTCATACAGCTCTGAGATTCGGATTCAAGGCATCCAACAACAAAGCCGAATATAAGGCCTTACTAGCAGGGTTGAGAGTGGCAAGGGAACTCAAGGCGAAAACCATCCAATGCTATAGTGATTCTCAACTCGTGGTCAATCAAGTATCAGGAGAATATCAAGCTTGAGGTACCAAGATGGCGCCCTACCTAGCAAAGGTAAAGGGAGAAATGCCTGAGTTTGAGTACAGTTCTGTTGAACAGATACCCCGCGAGCAGAATTCTAATGTTGATGCTTTGGCATGACTTGCCACCACAAAAGAAGCTGAAACATTGAATGTAGTGCTGGTGGAGTTCTTGGAAAGCCCAAGTGTGATAGAAGAAATGATAGAGGTCGAAATGATCGATGTAAGACCGACCTGGATGACTCCCATAATGGAATACCTCACAACAGGAAAGTTACCTGATGACAGAAAAGACGCAAGAAAAATACTTTATCAAGCTCCACGGTATGTAATAGTAGATGGGACCTTGTATCGACGTGGTCATTCGTTGCCTCTCCTACGATGTGTTCTGCCCGAGGAAGCCAAAACCATTTTGCGAGAAATACACGAAGGCTTTTGTGGAAATCATGCTGGGGGAGAAATCTGGCATTGAAGATACTGAGGCAGGGCTATTTTTGGCCCACTTTAATGAAAGACTCGATCTCATAGGTTCAGAACTGCGACAAATGCCAGCGTTTCGCTATTGTTTCCCGAGTTGCTCTGGTCGAGCTAACGATAATTTCATCTCCATGGCCATTTGCGGTATGGGGAATCGACCTAATAGGTTCCCTACCTATGGGAAAGGGGGGAGTTCGTTACACGGTGGTGGCGATCGACTATTTCACGAAGTGAGTAGAAGCCGAGCCTCTGGCAACCATCACTTCAAAAAGAGTCCTGGACTTCGTGGTGAATATTATTATATGTCGGTTTGGGCTTCCTAAAAAGATCGTATCAAACAACGGGACACAGTTCGACAGTGATCTCTTCACTGACTTTTGTGAAAAATATGGTATCACCAAGAGCTTCTCCTCAGTAGCATATCCGCAGGCCAATGAGCAGGTCAAGGCTGTAAACAAAACCCTTAAGGCAAGCCTGAAGAAGAGGTTAGATGAAGCCCAAGGACTATGGTCTGAACAGCTCCCTCAAGTACTTTGGGCCTACCAAACTTCTCACAGGACCTCCACGGGGCATACTCCTTTTTCCCTAACTTTTGGAAGCGAGGTCATGCTTCTTGTAACGACCCAAAATCGCTAATAAGGCTTAAGGGCCTTGATTAGTGTGCCAGGAGGGCATGATGGGATTTATGTGTGACTTTGATGAGTTAAATACATGGTTATAATTTAAAGCGTGCTATGTGACTATTTGATTATTTGAGATGCATGACTATGTATATTAGTATGCATGTAGGCCCGGATCGTGTTAGAAGGGCATAATTGTAATTTTGGCCATGTTGGGCATAATTGTATTGATATGTGATAATTGTATTCTGTGAATTGTACCACGTGAGTGTGGTGTTATTGTTGTGATGCACGTGCCGAGACGGTCCTAGAGAGCTAGTCAACTTAAGGGTCACAACGAGATTTCTATACCCGGCTCGGGAGGAGCCTAGGGGTACTTTGGGAATTTTATGGTTAAGGTTAAGATTTAGCGGGTATGGTTATTGGTGATTTAGTAACCTGGGTAACCGTTAGTTACTGCTGAGAGTAACAAGTTAGGTGAAAGAAATGGTAGAATTGCAATATAAGAGAAAGGACTAGAGTGCCCTTGAGGTGTAGTTAGCAAAGGGTTTTGATGAAGGGATAAAATGGTCTTTTGGCTAGGAAATTGGTATATTGCAGCTGGGTATAAGGGGTACACGGTTTGGGGACTTAGTCATTTGATGCTTTGAAATTTGAAGAGAAGACAATGGAGAGGGAAAAAGCTAGGGCATGAAGAAGAAGAAGGGAGCTGAAAACTTGAGGACTTAGGGGATGAACCAAGGAAGCTTAAGGTTGGATTCTTCATTCAAGGTAAGGTTCTATGCAATTTTAAGGTTTTTTTCTGTTGTGGTTTAGGAATTTGATGCATGGTTTAAGCTTTTCAAGCTTTGGTTTATGTTTTTGGTTTATGGGTTTAGATTTCTTAAGTTGAGATTAAATGGATGGATTTGGAGTATGATTGTGTTATTGAGTTGGGATATGATGTTTATGGGTTGGTGTATGGTCTATTTGAAGTTTGGAATTGGTTTTGGGGCTTAGGTAATTGTTGGGATGATTTGGAGGGGTTTAAGTTCGGGAAAAACGCAAGAGAAAACCCAGTTTTTCTGGGTTCGCGAAGGAGCGCCGCGGCCCTGTTCTTGGGCGCCGCGGCGCGAAGCTGTTTTCAGTCAGGGGGCTTTCTGACTTCGCTGGGCGCCGCGGCCCTTGCGGGTAGCGCCGCAGCACTACGCCTTTTTCAGGATGGGAAAAATTGCATTTTTCAGCTTTTGCTCCGGGGGTTCGGGGGATGTTTCCGATGAACTGTTTTAGGAATTTGGGAGTCCCGAGAGTGTGGGATTGGTCCCGGGAGGCGGTTTTTGATTTGATTAGTGTTGAGGGATATTTCTTGTGTGTTGTGACTAGGTTATTGGTGAGGCTCGTGCTAGAGGACCGTGCTCGCGGCTTCAGTGCATCAGGAGGCTCGGAATGCAGGTAAGAAAACCGTAACACCCGAGATTAGGGCATGGCCCCACTGTGTGATTGTAGGGCGTGGCCCCAGATTATATTATGTGCAAATATTTAACCTTAAATGAATCATGATGTGTGTGAATGATTATTTCGAATGTACTATATGTGTGATTATGATGAAATGAACGGCAAGGGCCGAGTACGGCGTAGGCCGGGGCGGCCGTGGGCCGAAAGTAACACCTAGCACATGGGATGCTATAATAAGGGCGGGGCCCGGTGGATACATGTGTTATGTTATATTCAGGGTGGGACCCAAGGGATACATGAGTTATCCTCGCGGTGAGAACCGAAACCCCAGGCTTCGGTAAGGCCTCTGGGGCGGCATGGCCGTGCTTGTTTATTATGATGGTTTTCCTATTTGTCAGTGAATTATGCCAGCTATTTGATTTGCATATGTTATGTGTTATTTGGGTTTTCTTGCTGGGCTTCGGCTCACGGGTGCTCCGTGTGGCAGGTAGTTGCAAGGACTAAGTCAACCAACCATGAGTACGAAGAGCGTGAAGCGACGCGTACATGTTTGGCCTGCCCGACTGCTTTGGTTGGGGGTTTATTCAAAAATGGCTGTAATAACCTATGATTTTATGATTTCTCAACTATAACCTTATTTCAAAAATGTAATTAGTTTTCAAACCTTATTTTGGGATCCCAAATGTTTAATAATAGAAGTTTTAATGAAACGACGCATTTTCTAAGATTACAGCCTTAACTTTTAACTAGTCACACTTTTGTTTCAAAACCTCGGTTAGCGAGTCCATTGTACACTGTTTTGTCTTAAAACTCACTTAGTAACGGCTCTAAGGAAGTAGGGCGTTACAACTTGGTATCAGAGCGAGCCAAGGTTTATTGGTTCTGGAGATCGACCGAACATGTACGCTCGCTGTCAGTGACAAGCTCGACTCAGGGTTGGTTGGTATGATTGATTAACATGCCTGAATATGTGTTTAAATGCCCTGTTTTCCTGCTTGTTGATATGGAGCATGAGGAATGAGATAACATATGCGTGAGATGCTGTTGGGCTGGGCCCTTGATTATTGCATGTTGAGATCGATGCATGCTGAATAATATTATTATGCATGGGGATGAATATTGGCATAATGGTTCACATATTGAGTTTATGTAGTTAATTGTTTAATTTGAACTCGTATGTAATATCCGTTTATTTGCTTGTATGAAGCATGTTGAGACCTGGATATACTTAGTGATGTTAAATCTGGTAGCTAAATGTATGACATTGTGGATTTGAACTAGTATATGCTTGTGTGTGCATTATATCTGTGGATATTTGGACCTAGTGGTGGTTTGGTTCAGAGTAGGAACCACAGAGTTCAGGAGTTGGTCGGTTTTGACGGATGAACTCGAGTTGTTGGTCCCTAGAAGGGTTTGGGGACCTGATATTGTGTTGAAAGGGGATTCTAGATATAAGTTGGAGTCGAGATCTCCAGTTATCCATGAAAGCAGCAGCAGAGAGTCACTAGTGTGTGAGTAAGCTGCGGAGTTTGTTAGTTGAGATGGGATAGAAGAACAGCGGATTTTCTCTGGGGAATAGCTGATTTAGATGTTTCGACAGTGAGGTTACCAGTGTTGGTTTACTGTGAGGTATGGACAGATAAGGATACTAAATGAAAGGCTTAAAGGGTGTTATCCTCGGGTTTTGAGGAGAATTCGGACTGAAAAGGGGTTTATCAATAGACGGGCAGAGTTAATTCCACCCATGGTCAAGAGGATGAGAGACCCTGATTAGAGGGTTATGTTAAATGTTGAGGCAGAGGGATGCCTGGAATTGGTACTCGGGCTGAGGTACTGGCTTAATGGGTTGGAAAGAACCTAGATGACGAATGGTTAGAAGAGATTTTAAAGACATGATTTGAACTGTGGAGACTGGTGGACTTATAAGCTTAGTTTGGACTGTTGGGGGTAACAACAGCGTAGATCGATGGGTTTGGTGATTTGGGTAATTCATTTCGGAAAGTTATACTGATGGATGTATCCGGAATTGATGGTGACCCATTTAAGGATTTGAGATCGGGAATAGTCTAAGGTATTTGGGCTGCTCTGAGGTATGAGTTTATTGTCTGCATGTGGATGGCGGAGAGGGCCATGTTGTTCGAGGAACTGACGGTTGATGATTAGAGCATGAGTGCTAGAGCCGCAAGGGCGGTGCTTCCTTTGATGGAATTAGTAAAGATAGATTCGTGATAATCAAGTTGAAAGAACCCCGGTTAGTGTTGTGGCGTCTGGATTGCCAAGAAATAGGGGAAAAGTCTGACTGATAAGATGGTACTTGTGTTGATAGAATGCAGCGAGGTCGGATTCTCAATTTTGAGGGAAAAAGGACTCCAGACAGTGCTTGGGCACCTAGATTGAGATTGGAAAGAAGCCTGATCGAAAAGGTAGTTATCGAGATGGCGACAGGAACCAGGAGGTTAATTGGTATGCACATGAGGAAGAGGATGCCACCTGAGAGGAGGTCAGGTGAGGACATGACTTCTACGTAGAATGACTCGAGATGTTAGGATGGATTTTCCATGGTGCGGGAAACGGAGAACTGGAATGCATCGATACATTCGAGGTTCGAGGTTGAGTCCTCAAGGATGAGTATTTAACTGACGAGCTTATGCTTTGGGCATGTAACGAACTGGAAGGGCTCGGTGTTGAGAATGTTCCGAGAGGGAGATGGACATAGAGAGGTTGCCTCAAAGGTGCTATTTGAGAGGATGAGGACAGTAATAATTATTTGAGAAGGAATTAGAAACTCTGGTAGATGGATTGTTGAGGATATTATCTGGAGTATGTGAAGGAGTACTTTAAGGTCAGACTGCAGATAGGATTGATATAAGGAATGTTGTAAAAGGAGGTTTTGGCTGACAGAAAAGTCTATTGAAGCAATCGAAGGAATCTGAGCCTGGTGTAGCTAGTGTGTTATACTGCGAGGATTGCTAGTATCGTCGGGTTAGGATGAAAAGTACAATGTTGGATACAAGATGGGACGATGTCCCCAAGAGTTGATCTACGACCTGGTTATTGCCAGTTGGAAACCAAGGATAGAGACATTTCGTGGATTGTCTAGTTTGCGCCGGCTAGAGTGTGAAGAGTTGGTAACAAAGATTCTGGAATGGTTCAAGCTACAACAGCACAGGTAAGTTCTTTAGACAGAGAATGCATGAACGGTGTGGGCAAGTCCCCTTCAAGCTCACGAGCAGTGCATGTGGATTACTCCCAGACGGAAATGGTGAGCAACTGATTATTATGCTGAAGACGTTAGTACCCAGAAGGCAGAGTCTCAAGTAAGGTTCTACGGAGTGTTAGTTTGGGTGTCGTCAGGAGTACTCAGAATAGAGCTACGAGAAGAAAGGACGGGTAAGAGAAGAATTGATCTGAAGCCGCAAAGAAGCTAATGGAGAACGTCCGAAGAATTGAAGGCATAACAAGACTGGTTAGCGCGTCATCTATTGCACAAGCATCTCCGGGGACAACTACATCAGAGACGAGGAGGACAGTAAAACTTGAGGTTAGACGGAATGAGTGGTGTCACATCCTAAGAAATTCAGGAGACAAGGCAAGATTGTTTAGTATCTGGTAATGCTGGAAAGACTTGTCTTGGTTTGTAGGGCCAGTCGTCATTCTAGAAAGCAGCCATAGTGACGTGGGGCGTATGTTTTGGTTAAGTATAGAGTGATTGCATAAAGGACTTGATCTATGGTAAGGGTATGGACTGGTGGGAGTGCGTCACGGATTGTGCACGCCCAAGCGCATGCCCAAGCGCATCTGGCGCGAGGATGGACTGAACCTTGCGGGAAACGAAAGAATGAACCTGGTTGATACACTTGGAACGTTAAGTCGACTGTTGTGCAGGGCATAAGATGCTTGAGTATTGAGTATTAGTAAGAAAGATAACGTTGAGACCCAGATGTGGTGAAAAGTGACTGACGGATGATCAGTGTTAGGAATCCTTGATTTAGCGAAGGGGAATTTAATTGGAGGCGGAACTCCTAGCTGTGAGGCAGGTGTAAGTCAAGGAATAACGCCATAGATTGTGATAGAGGATACAAGGCAACGACTGAGATTGGCGTAACGTTGGCAGGTATGATTAGCTGGTGAGTGTCACTGAGCTATGGAATTCAAAGTGTTGGTTTGAGTTGGAACAGGGAAGGACCCTGTCACGATGGTACAAATAGGGTACCAGGATCGAGTGAGGGATCCAGTTAGGATTTGGTTTTGAACGAGAATTCTGAATGGATATCATTCCACCTCCTAGGGTACGTTGTACCGGGAGGGTCGAGCGGGTGACGGAATCTAGTGTTTTCCTTTGGACCCTGAGGGGTTAAGTGATGTGGTAGTGTATCATGGGAATAGACCACATTAGACCTTAAGTAAGGTATTTGGACATGAAAAGGTTTAACTCGGTTGTGTGAGTTAATGTTGATTGGGTCGAGTGAACTGGTTTCAGGACGGAGCGTCGATGATATCGAATTGAGACCCTATAGTATTTTAAATTTTTGAATGGATCTAAAGAACGAAAAAGAACAGAGTGGGAACCTGGAATTATCAGTTGATTGCAAGTGGAATGGCAGTCTGAAAGTTTATCGGATATCTTAAAGAATTGAGCGCTGAGTAGGCGAATGCTTGAGGTATTAAGGGAAGTGTAATCCCTGATGAGTTAATCGTGGTGGCAGTTGCTGGTGTCTTGTTAATGTAACACGACATAGGACATGGTAAGAGGTGAAGGTTAGAGAATACTACGGTTTGGCTTTAGTTCAGAGAGAAAGCCAGAGAGGTTGTTGGAATTCTTAAGGCAGGAGTGTCTGCCTATTTGAAAGAATAAAGAGCTGGTAAATTGCTAAGTTATGAGGAAATAAAGTTCTGGAAGGAAAGAGTTGCGTCTCTGCGTAATAACAGACGAGGATCTGTAAGGTGTTCAGAGAACGAAGGGAGAGTTCTGACTCTTAATTCAACATATAAATTCTGAAGTTGTACTAAGGGTTAGGCCAGCGGGGCCTACAAGTTGATCCCACCTAGTAGAGGTGACGACTTTGAGTATCTCTGGAATCAGGAATAAGACAATGAATTGGTCATTGTAATCTAGGCAGACCCTGAGGCTTCGGCAGGGTTGCGGTGTTAACGAGGGGCTATCGAGGGTATGGCTATTAGACAAAATCTTGAGGGGCAAGATTGTTACTCCTGTAAGAGTGTTGTTGAAAAGTAAAGTAAAGGCGGTGGACCTTGGAAATTATGGTTAGAGTTGCGGGTTTACTGATTGATGTGTTGGATAAATTTCGAGGACGAAATTTTTATGAGGAGGGGATAGTTGTAACGACCCAAAATCGCTAATAAGGCTTAAGGGCCTTGATTAGTGTGCCAGGAGGGCATGATGGGATTTATGTGTGACTTTGATGAGTTAAATACATGGTTATAATTTAAAGCGTGTTATGTGACTATTTGATTATTTGAGATGCATGACTATGTATATTAGTATGCATGTAGGCCCGGATCGTGTTAGAAGGGCATAATTGTAATTTTGGCCATGTTGGGCATAATTGTATTGATATGTGATAATTGTATTCTGTGAATTGTACCACATGAGTGTGGTGTTATTGTTGTGATGCACGTGCCGAGACGGTCCTAGAGAGCTAGTCAACTTAAGGGTCACAACGAGATTTCTATACCCGGCTCGGGAGGAGCCTAGGGGTACTTTGGGAATTTTATGGTTAAGGTTAAGATTTAGCGGGTATGGTTATTGGTGATTTAGTAACCTGGGTAACCGTTAGTTACTGCTGAGAGTAACAAGTTAGGTGAAAGAAATGGTAGAATTGCAATATAAGAGAAAGGACTAGAGTGCCTTTGAGGTGTAGTTAGCAAAGGGTTTTGATGAAGGGGTAAAATGGTCTTTTGGCTAGGAAATTGGTATATTGCAGCTGGGTATAAGGGGTACACGGTTTGGGGACTTAGTCATTTGATGCTTTGAAATTTGAAGAGAAGACAATGGAGAGGGAAAAAGCTAGGGCATGAAGAAGAAGAAGGGAGCTGAAAACTTGAGGACTTAGGGGATGAACCAAGGAAGCTTAAGGTTGGATTCTTCATTCAAGGTAAGGTTCTATGCAATTTTAAGGTTTTTTTCTGTTGTGGTTTAGGAATTTGATGCATGGTTTAAGCTTTTCAAGCTTTGGTTTATGTTTTTGGTTTATGGGTTTAGATTTCTTAAGTTGAGATTAAATGGATGGATTTGGAGTATGATTGTGTTATTGAGTTGGGATATGATGTTTATGGGTTGGTGTATGGTCTATTTGAAGTTTGGAATTGGTTTTGGGGCTTAGGTAATTGTTGGGATGATTTGGAGGGGTTTAAGTTCGGGAAAAACGCAAGAGAAAACCCAGTTTTTCTGGGTTCGCGAAGGAGTGCCGCGGCCCTGTTCTTGGGCGCCGCGGCGCGAGGCTGTTTTCAGTCAGGGGGCTTTCTGACTTCGCTGGGCGCCGCGGCCCTTGCGGGTAGCGCCGCAGCGCTACGCCTTTTTCAGGATGGGAAAAATTGCATTTTTCAGCTTTTGCTCCGGGGGTTCGGGGGATGTTTCCGATGAACTGTTTTAGGAATTTGGGAGTCCCGAGAGTGTGGGATTGGTCCCGGGAGGCGGTTTTTGATTTGATTAGTGTTGAGGGATATTTCTTGTGTGTTGTGACTAGGTTATTGGTGAGGCTCGTGCTAGAGGACCGTGCTCGCGGCTTCAGTGCATCAGGAGGCTCGGAATGCAGGTAAGAAAACCGTAACACCCGAGATTAGGGCATGGCCCCACTGTGTGATTATAGGGCGTGGCCCCAGATTATATTATGTGCAAATGTTTAACCTTAAATGAATCATGATGTGTGTGAATGATTATTTCGAATGTACTATATGTGTGATTATGATGAAATGAACGGCAAGGGCCGAGTACGGCGTAGGCCGGGGCGGCCGTGGGCCGAGTACGGCGTAGGCCGGGGCGGCCGTGGGCCGAAAGTAACACCTAGCACATGGGATGCTATAATAAGGGCGGGGCCCGGTGGATACATGTGTTATGTTATATTCAGGGTGGGACCCAAGGGATACATGAGTTATCCTCGCGGTGAGAACCGAAACCCCAGGCTTCGGTAAGGCCTCTGGGGCGGCATGGCCGTGCTTGTTTATTATGATGGTTTTCCTATTTGTCAGTGAATTATGCCAGCTATTTGATTTGCATATGTTATGTGTTATTTGGGTTTTCTTGCTGGGCTTCGGCTCACGGGTGCTCCGTGTGGCAGGTAGTTGCAAGGACTGAGTCAACCAACCATGAGTACGGAGAGCGTGAAGCGACGCGTACATGTTTGGCCTGCCCGACTGCTTTGGTTGGGGGTTTATTCAAAAATGGCTGTAATAATCTATGATTTTATGATTTCTCAACTGTAACCTTATTTCAAAAATGTAATTAGTTTTCAAACCTTATTTTGGGATCCCAAATGTTTAATAATAGAAGTTTTAATGAAACGACGCATTTTCTAAGATTACAGCCTTAACTTTTAACTAGTCACACTTTTGTTTCAAAACCTCGGTTAGCGAGTCCATTGCACACTGTTTTGTCTTAAAACTCACTTAGTAACGGCTCTAAGGAAGTAGGGCGTTACACTTCTAATCGAAGCAATGGTAACTACTCACAGGCAAAGAACGTTTGATCATGAACAGAATAATGGGTTACTTAACGCATCCCTCAATCTGATCGAAGAAAAATGAGAGGAATTGCAACTACAGCTCGCCCATTATCAACAAAATATCACTCGCTTTTTCAATTCAAAAGTCAAGAGTTATAGACTACGGTTAGGCGACCTAGTTCTCTGAAGGGTCTTTTTCGCAAATAAGGACCCCAAGGATGGTGTATTAGGCCCGAACTGGGGGGGATCATATCAGGTCGTTGAGGTTTTGTGTGAGGGAACTTTCAAGATAGCTCGGCTGTATGGGGAAGTAGTCCCACGGACTTGGAATGCTCTACATTTGAAAAAATATTATCAATAGTACCACCATCCATGTAAGGCTTATTTATAAAAGTCGTTATGATTAAATAATAAATGGATTGCTGAATAACTATTTCTTAGTATTGTATTAGCTCGTGTTCTCATATTTGTAGAAGCAACCAAGAAAGTTTATACATTCTGGTTGTTTGGGGGGCACATAACCCGAGGTTGGCAGAATTAAGCATGCTCGATAAGATTTACAAACTTAGAAGCTTGAAAAAATTGATTATTCAACGACTTTTTAGAAGCTCGAATTTTCAATAAACCTAGCACGAACTAATTTTAAATCATTTAAAACCCTGGACGTAACCAGGTCCGGAACTTAGAAGTTTGGGAAAATTGATTAAAGGGCTTTTTAAATCTCAAGTTATCAATAAACCTAGCGTGAACTAAGTTTAAATTATTAGAAACCCTGGATATAACCAGGTTCGAGGCTTGATTCTTAAACAGGTATGATACAAATAAGTAAACAAAACTTGGACACAACCAAGCTCGATAAAATCTATCTTGATCTAAAAGTCGATTCCTAAAATCTCGAATGTACAAGAGTCTAAAGATTCATAAGCATGAGAAGTTAATAAAGGAAAGACGAAATGATCGAAAGTTAGATATATATTAATATAAGACAAACAAATATATTATCACGTCGAGGAGAAAAAAATCTCGAACTAAGCCCGAAGGCAATTGTTTAATATCGAAAAATTGTTAGACAATTACAAAGAAACTAAAAAAGAGATCATTGGGCTCCATCAGCTCGCCCTGCAGAAGTGACCTCCTCTCCTCCCTCCGCCACTTCGGATCCCTCACCAGACTCTGATGGTTCTTGCAAGAGTCGAGCCTTGAATTTAGCAAGGTACGGATCCCACACCCCGGTCTCCATAAAAGAGAAGTTCCCATCCTGATTGAAGGCCCAGCAATGGTATAACATCTCTTCCATGGCTGATGAAGACAACACCTTTTCCTCCTTGGCTTTAGCTTCGGCCTCGAGTAGTTTTACCTTGAGCTCACCAATCTCGACCTGAAGACGTTCAAAAAGATGATTCACCTCAGTGGTTTGAGCTTGGGAGGCAGATAGCGCAGTCTTCACGGCCTGCTCGCTTTCCTGGGAGGAGGTGAGAGCAGCCTGGGCAACCTGCCCATTCTTCTAAGCATTCGTCAGGGCAGCTTTGGCGGCCTGCTCACCTTCCTTGGCAGCATCTAGCTCAGCCCAGAACTATTCATTTCTAGCCCTAGCACGAGCTATGATGCGGTATTGGGCCAGGATGGACTACAAAATAACTATAGAAGTCAAAAATATAAGGTGAGCATAGTAAAACAAAACAATTTCACCACCAAGTATAGGAAAAGAACTCACGGTGAGATTCATTCCCATGGCGAACTCAAGGAAGTTCTCAGGGTTGTGCTCCTCAATGGTCCTCAGGTCCCTCGCACTGGCTTTATAAGCATGACCCACCATATGAGTCACAGTCTCATAGACGATACCCCGAAAGGCTTCAGGGTTCTTTTCCAGGTCCTGAGGATCGACTGGTATTCTAACGGTGGGGGCCTCGGTTTGTATTATTTGAGGAGGCATGACTCGAGGTGGGGGAGGGGGAACCTACCCAACAGTGACAGAAGTCACCGGAGCTGGTTCCCGAGCTAAGCCCGTGTCCTTACTCTTGGCGGGGGATTTTGAGGTATTCCCCGTTGAAGGGGTGGCCTTCTTCGCCATCCAGAGCCTCTTCACAACGGGGCCCGTGCTGGTTTTCTTGGCTTGAAAGGCAGCCCACAGGTCAGGAGCTCCTAGTTGTTCCATCTCTTCACCTATAAAGAACAAATGGAGTCAGTTCGCAAAAAGTTGTGTCAAAAACATTTATAAAGAAAGAGAAAACAAAGATCCTACCCTTCGGACTGGGGGAGGAGTCTATTATCACCAGCTCTGGTGTTTTGACCAAGATAGGCACGACCTCCGGCCCTCGATTTAATGGAGGAGAAAGGGAGTCTAAAGTTAATATTTCTTGGATCCTAGGGGTTCGGGTTCTTCCTTGAGGCTGGATTCGTCTACGTATTGTCTGAATCTAGGGGAAAATGCACCCTAGAGTAGAGAAGGCCAGCTCCTATAGTTTGTCCCATATTCCTCAAAAATGGCAGATCTAAAGTTTAAGGTGTTATCAACTTCTATTGTGCCCCTAGGGTACCTATTGTCGTGGCATACCACTAGGTGGTCTACGCACTGGAGAAGGGTTACATTTAGATCTGGGTTGGAAGGATGTCAGCTAACAAGCTGATTCGGGTTATAACGAAATAACCTAAAGTCAGCAACAGCCTGATCTAATTCCCTAAAAAGGTATGGGTTACCTTGGCTGGAAGGGCCGGCTGTTGCCCCAGAAGCAGCTCGGTCAGGATCAGGTCTTTGGTCTGCTTCGGGGGCCCGCCTTTTTCGCACGAGAGACACCTCGTCCACTTCCTCCTCCTCGTCCTCAGTGGCCGGCAAGACCTCTTGAGAGGAGGGGAGCTCGGGGATCACCGAAAGAGGAGTCCAGGTCCTCAAGGCCAGTGTTTAACCCTCACCAATCAACTTACATGCCAGCATCATGATGTCATTCACGACCTGGCGATAGTCCTTTTCACTGGGGGGAAGTCTAGAAAGCTTCTCATACTGATCCCCGAGGGTCACAGACTTTTCCGTCCTTGCAAATATGGCTGCACGAGAAACAAATTCAATTAAGACATGTACAAAAAAATATATATATTTTAAAGGAACAAAAATTCACGAGTTGAATTTACAAGGATGAAAGACTTACGAGGATGGTTGAAGTACCGGTGTTCGTAGTTCTTGAAGCCATTCGACATAAAGAATAGATCTTTATAGTCGTTTGGATGACTGGGAAGCTCAATGATGGGGGCGGAGTTGGGAAACTGTGTGAGGTAATAAAATTCATCACCTCGCCCTCTCTGCTCAGGGCTAGCCTTGAGGCAAAAGAAGTATAGTATATCTACCAGGGTGGGGACCTCCCAGGGTGGGGACCTCCCACTCGTGTTTCAAGAACAAATACTTCTCCCCTGCCATAAGCCTATAGGAGTTTGGGGGGAGCTGGAATGGATCCAGTTTCACGTAGTTCAAGAAGTCTGCGAAGTACTGGTCCAAAGGAAGGAAGGCGTCGGCCTTCATATGCTCGTCGCTCCCGGCCGCATAATCATCTTGGAAGGGGGCACAACTCTGGTCCCCCTCAAACGCAGGTCGGGAGAGAAGATTGCCAGATCTTATTTATATGTTATGACTCAACAGGATTTTGTTGACCTTCCCTTGAGTCGTGATTTTTGAGACTATACGCTCAGCCTCGAAATAAGCATTGGGGTCGATAACGAGCTCCTTCTCCACCACCGGACCAAAGTGCGGGATGGGAGAATTAGAGGCGACCTGCTTCCCCTTGTTCTTGTGTTGAGAGGATGAGCTCAAGGAATTTTTCTTCGGAGCGTTCTTCGGAGGAGGAGCCATCAGATCGCCTGATGACAAAGCGGCCTAGTTAGTAGGCGACCTAAGATGATCTATAACTATGACACGAGAGTGCGGAGAACGAAAGGGGTTTATTTTGGTTAAACGAGCTAAAGTTAGCCTTAGCCCCATCGCGTGATGCCACGCGATATCCTAAGCTACGCACCTCGGTTTCCTAACAATCCCTTGATATTTAGGGATCCGTGTGTCAGAAATGTCAGACCACTACTTTCCTTGGGAGCGGTTTAGTGTAAAACCACCCAAGAAAACGTGACCCCTAAGCTATCTGGTTTTAAACCTAAAGACCCTTCAGTTTCTTTACCTTGAACGGGTATTCTTTAAATCAATTCACCATTAGGGTTACCCAGATTTACCCAGAAATTTCTCCAGTTTTATGGACGTCTTATTTCTAAAACATGTTTGGACTCACCCATTGAACCTAAATCGAAACTTATTCCCTATGAACATTTAGAAATAGCCTAATAGTAACTGCAGTGTGTGTTGTGGATGAACATAGTTAAGAACAGAAACTCCATTAAAAAAAAAAAAAGGAAAAGCTTTTTGAATCAAGGGATGAGATACTTACAGGAAAATACGTTCGCTAATTAGAGGGAGTAGACTAGGCAATGGGAAGCCCTTAGAAAGCTTCTGAATGTCTGGGAACGATGAACAGTTTTGGGGATTCTGGGAAAGAAAGGAAGCTTGGAAGTTCAAAAAAGGGAAAATTTTAAATACAAAGGTGGTGAGGTTTGAAATTTGGCCATCCTATTTATACGTAAATCATGGAAATTAATCTGGGCCATCCAATTAGGTTAGTTCAAAATCCAAGGGCCAAAATTAAATAGACCAAATGGCGACAAAAAGTTGACAAGACAATTATTGCAGTCCTCGAAACCCGAACAAACGCCAATCGTAATAGACCACGTGTCCAGTACTCGAGTAGTGGGCAGGCGTGGTTTTATGTAACAAAGGTCTAAAAGCCCCTACTGTGTAGGTTAGAAAGCGACAACATCATACACGAGCAGGAGCTTGGGGGCAAATATTGTACCCTGATTTTAGCACGAGTTCATTCACTCAGCTCAGGTACAGCTGGCAGATAAATACACAGAGAAATAACCAAGGGGATTAATATCTGCTTATTATCCATGTGAGCGACTCGAGATTCATAGTGGTCATTCATGGTGTTAGGCGTCCTGAGTTTATCCCAAACTAAGGATACGATGGCTGTGAAGCGCGAGCTTGGAATATTAAATAGCTATCGAAGCACGATCTTGGAGGAGATATTCAGTTCGTGATAATTCTAGTATATTGCATACTCAGAGATCCCTAGAGACTCAGGATCCCCTTTATACGTTTATTCATGACCAGGTTGTCGTATTTATTATCCGAGATAACAGGAACCTGTTATCTTGTTATCAAATTATATCCCAATATAAATGGGAATTATTTGTATTAAATGTAGACATTATGTAACTGCGCGATTGACTCATGCGGTTACCCAAACCTGTCCATGGAATTCCCCTATAAATACTGGGAATATTGGACAGGAAAGAGAACCATTATGATGTAATACCAAAACTCTGCCAAAATAGAGAGAAAAACAACAATAATATTGACTTGTGGATTTTAACCACTAAACCACGTAAAATTTTTGTGCTCTTGAGTGAATTGAGTTTATTTTTCATTATTGTTTACCATTAAGCACTAATCTGCCTTATTATTTCTTAATACACTGTTGGCGAAAAACCGCATCAACATAGATATATGTGAATATCCAAATATGTAACATATTTGGTGTTACAAATTCAGTTACAAATTTGTAACTTCCAAATATTGCCCATTATTGTGTAGATTTGTTGTTACACAATATTGAGATGAATTTCTTAAACCCATATGTGAAATGGCTGTTAGAGATATGATTTTGATCCCAATAATGTGTTTTGTGGGTTACAAAATCAATTGGGAGTGGATTGGAACCGTTTGGAAAAACAACAGATTTTTGTATGCTAAAATTGGTCAGTGGCCACGGCCAGGGATGTTGGTGGCCGCGGCCTGGGGAACAGAGACCAGTGGTCACGGCCACTGATACTCCTGGCCACGGCAACAGAGGCTGACTAACCAATTTTTCAATTTTTTCCAACCTTTTTGAATGGCTCCAAAAACAGAAATAACTCCTAAATCTCATTTTTAATTCCATAAACATCCAATTAATCATTGGTAACATCCATGAGGGTTGGTGGAATTTGAAATTCAAATGATGTCTCTAAACTCTATAAATAGGAGCCTATTGCTAACTTGTTTGACATAATTTTTCTATCCATTAGAGCACTTGGCTAGAAAACACCTAAAGGCTTGATAATTTCATAAAGCAATTTCCAAATCTGTGAGAGATCCCTTAGTGCTTGAGTTAGGGGGAAATAAGCTTTTGGACAAATGTTTCAAACCTTGTTCAAGTTGGTGATCCCCAACACTCTTCACTTTGTTAGTGTGAGTGAGAGTTGTTTGTTCTTTGATTCTTATTCTTTTCTTTTATTCTATTGCTTTCCGTCTTCATATTCTTCTTCTCTATTTACTTGTATTTCTTGTTTAGAGTTGTAATCTTTTATTTTCTTTTGTTACAAACACTTTTGCTTTATTTGTATCATTTTGTTTAGAGTTGCATTTCTCCATTCTCTTCTTCTAATTCTTCTCTTGTTTATTTGTATTTTCAATCATAGAGTTGTAACCCTATTTAATCAATCTTGTTTATTTGTATTATTTTGTCTAGAGTTGTAATTATTCTTACCATTTTCATTGATACAACATATATTTTCCTAACACCATAGAGACACCAATGTTAGTTATCAAAGAATTTTTTTTATTTAAGTGTTTGGAAACAACTGTATAATTACTAGGATATGTAATTACTAGGGTAATAATTACATATATCTGAGTAATTGCATTATATTTTAAAATACAATGTGTGTTTGAATGTCAAGCAGTAATTACTTACAAATTTCTATTGTCATTTTTTGCAAAACAATTAGTAATTAAACAAAAAAAATAACATTATGTAATAAATACTATTAAAAATTGATAGTAATTAGTAATTACAATATGTAATTACACTCAATTCTCACGAGGGCTATGAGAATTAGAGAGTGTAATCGGGACCCTTCAATTACCTCCAATTACACAGTTACTTTGTATTTATATGGTAAGATAAACACGCCAAATGGAATAATTACTCCGAATTAAACCAAATTCTAATTCCAGGGTAAGAAAATAAATGTTTGATTGTAGGGAGTGAGTGCACAAAAATGACACTTTAAGTGAGCGATCCAAAAGTGAGAATCATTCACTAGCAATGGAGGATATTTTATCTTCTACGTAGGCTGACCCTTAATTAATTTGTATATGAACACTCTCAACCGATGCTCTATTCCATCTTTTAAAATATATCACCAAAACATCAATTTTTCTATTTTATCTCTATGTGTTACTTTACACCATACATCAACTTCTTTATATTTTCTCTCAATATTATTTAAATATTATATTTTTATATATCTTTATTAATTAAAATAAAAAAATGAGATAAATAATAAAAAAGTAATAATTTACAAAGAGGGAGAATGAAAATGACTAAAATAATAATAAAAAAATATTTGAAGGAGAGGTAAACCTGAGCTACATACGGAGTTGGAAATATGGTGAGCTAAAATAAATGAGTGGTTTAGCTCATCTAATGGAGTGTATTTTTTATGATTTTGAGCAAAATTCTATAACTTCAGGAGTGCTCTAAGTATATATGCAAATAATTAATCGAAGAAATAAGGAAAAAATTAGTTCGAGTAAAAACATCACACCCCGCATGACATTACATTTTATTTGTAATTTAAAATCAGGTTATTTTTAATTAAAAATAGAATCCCATTTACTATAATTTAATAAAGGAAGATTTACATTCACACACTTTATATTATAAATAATTACTGATTTGTTATTGATATTTTAATATACCCATATTATAATATTTATTAACTTAAATAACAAATATTCAAGTTTTATTTACTTATTCAGTATACCCACTACTTTTTTAATATAAACTAATTTATTAATTCAATAATTATGTGTATAATATACCCAATTGGAAATATTAATTTATTACATTTCCTTAATTAATTGCTTTGCTAATTATGACTAAATCAATTTTTTCCTTATTTTTTTTGCTTTTTACGACTGAGTTTTCAATCCCTAATTTTGAGTTCTATGTTTTTTTAAACAATTTATAAGTAGTAAATTTTTATTTTGAATGAACAATGTTCCATGTTTACTTCAATATTAAGAATTGATTTATTTGGATACTATTTGGTATTCTATATTTTATTTTGTTATCATTTATTAGTTTAGCTCCTAAAAAAATCACATAAACCACTAAATAGTATCAAAATAATAGTTACTTTAGAATCATTATTATTCTATTTCTCCATTTACTTTGTGTTGTAGTATACTACTACATAATTAATAAAACAATACTATTTAGTATCCTATAGAATCTGTTTGTTTGTATATCTTATAAAACATTTACTATTTAGTATCTTATCGAATAATATATACTATCATATTTAACTACTTATTGGAGATATCTTATACAAGCTAGTATATACAATCGGATATTTGTTGATATCATATGTAATTTGGTACTAATTGGTATCCAAAATAACTTGTTATGAGCTAATATGCAATCTGATACTTATTGGTATCATATGTAATTGTGTATTAATTGTTATGCACTTTGGTATATATACTAGTTGGTATCTAAAATAACTTGTTATGATCAGCTAGTATACAATATGATATTTATTGGTATCTTATGTCATTCGGTACTAATTGGTATCCAAAATAATTTGTTATGAGTTGGCATACAATATTTGTATGATATCCATTGGTGTCATATGCAATTTGGAACTAATTGGAATCTCTTAAATAACTTGTTATTGTGTATAGTATGCAATCAAAAACTACATAATATCATACTATAATATATAATTACATGATATATTTTATAATGTGATAACGTATTTCCACTTTAAAATGATTAATAAGAAATATTTTATTATATTTAATAATTGTTTTAATGAGTGTTAAATATTTTGGAATATGTTATTAATAATGAATGAGGATATGAATTAGTTATGGGAGATATTTGTGATGAATATAAAATTTGTTATATTTAATAATATTATAGTCCATTTTGGTATATTATTTTTCTTATAACAAACTTGTAGTTATTTTGTTATAGTGGTATATTATTGTAAAGTCTCTTTAATAAATGGTAATATAATACACTAAAAGTTCACACAATTGACACATCTTTTGTTGTTGGCACTTTAAAGTGCCTTGCAACAACACTCCAACTACTCTCACAAAATACAAGTACAAAAAGAGTGTAAAGACAAGTTTCTTACATTTGAGGATAAAAAAGATTAAAAAAAAAATTCAAAAAATAGAATCAGAAATTTAATGCGTGAAATTAATATAATAATAATAAAAGCGTTACATTCAGTTCTGAATGATAAAATTCTTCGCCAGTCAAAATCTCTCTCTCTCTCTCTCTCTCTCTCTCACTCTCTCACAACACACTTTCAGAGCAACAATGGCGACTACTGTTCCAGAAAACCTAAGCAGAGAGCAGTACGTGTACCTAGCCAAGCTAGCTGAGCAAGCCGAGCGTTACGAGGAGATGGTTCAGTTCATGCAGAAGCTTGTGTTGGGTTGCACTCCTGCCTCTGAGCTCACTGTGGAGGAGCGCAACCTCCTCTCTGTCGCTTACAAGAACGTCATCGGATCTCTCCGAGCCGCCTGGCGCATCGTCTCCTCCATCGAGCAGAAGGAGGAGGGTCGCAAGAATGAAGACCACGTTGTCCTAGTCAAGGATTACAGATCCAAGGTCGAGTCCGAGCTTTCTGATGTCTGCGCCAGTATCCTCAAGCTCATGGACTCCAACCTTATTCCCTCTGCCGCTTCCAGTGAGTCCAAGGTCTTCTATTTGAAGATGAAGGGTGATTATCACCGTTACTTGGCTGAGTTCAAGGTCGGTGATGAGAGGAAATCCGCCGCTGAGGACACCATGATCTCTTACAAGGCTGCTCAGGTACAATAATTTCTCTCTAATATTAGGGTTTTTTTTACTGATTTATTGATTGTTTGGTATTTTGAATCGAAATCGAATCGAATTGAAATTCACACTTAATGATATTGACAATTCGATTAGAAATTCACAATTTTGTCTATGTACTTAATAATCCTTAATGTAAAGGATCGTAATCGAAAGGTTTTTGAGCAAGAATCAAAAGTTGGGTTTTTTATTCGTTTCTATTATTATTATTAACTTGTTTCATTTCCCTTTACGGATTAGTAAAAGGGGGTTTCTGTTCTAACTTAGTTGTTTATGTGATCAAAGGATATAGCGGCTACGGATCTTGCATCAACACATCCAATTAGGTTGGGGTTAGCACTCAATTTTTCAGTGTTCTACTATGAGATTCTCAATCAATCTGATAAAGCTTGCAGCTTGGCCAAACTGGTACTTTCTTCCAACTGAAATCATTATTATTTGCTCTCTCCCTTTCATAATTTCACATGTTTGCTTCGTTGGGTCACTGAGTAAAGTTGTACAGGAATGTTATGAGAATCTTCACGTTATATTCTATTACATTCTTTAAAATATCTGGTCAAGTTCAGTGTTTTTAATAATTGCATATGACTCGGCTACAGCAAGATTGAGACTTGAGACTTGAAGGGATGGGTGCTACAATTTTTTGGGTCACCCGCACTTTGCCTACCTTATTTGTGCTATAATCACATCATTAGCGTGATATGAACTGACGGGTTGTTTTTGTTTTGCGTGAACTGATTAGTTTACGAAAAATAAGACTCTCCCTTTAGTTAGTACAGATAATTAGACTCTCCTATTTTTGTTAGCAACTAATAATAAACCTTTATTGTATCACCTATTGGTATTTCCTTTTCTCATGGGTGCTTAAGTTAAGCCAAATGAAGTTTTGAGGTTGTTAAAACATGTTACTTTTGTTGTCTGCCTCTGGCTGGCGTGTTAATGTGCTGATCCATCTTAGTTGTTTGTGGACCTTCATGATGACATTGGGAATCTACACTTTTTTAACTACCATACATTAATTGATGGCTGAAGATTTTAAAGATTGTAGTCCAGCTAATATTTCCTAATAAAAATTATTTATTTGACATTCAGGTTTCTGTTTCAAGCATTAGTAACTAGAAGGTTTATATATTTGTGCAAGTAAATAGTTAAGCATTGAGACTTCTTTACACACTCGAGTCTTCCTTACACACTAAAATTTCAAGAAAAAGGGATGCAGAAGTAATATTATTTTGTGCGTTATTTGAATTTTCAATATCTTAGCGAATTAGTTATATTGTGATGGGAGTTTTGATTACATGCTTCATTACACTCTGATATTGTCCCTTCTGACCACAACGGATCTAAATTGTGCCAGTTAGATTCGTTGTGGTCTCTTGTTGTTCTTACTTCGAGATATATATGGCTTGTATCTTTCTTGGAAATTGTTTCCTTGTAAATTCTAATCACTATACTACACTTTTATGAACTTATTTCTCTAGTCTTCACTAAGTTTCGTTTGTTGTACTTGGGAAAGGCATTTGAGGAAGCAATTGCTGAGTTAGACACTTTGGGAGAAGAATCGTACAAGGACAGCACCCTCATCATGCAACTCCTAAGGGACAACCTCACCCTTTGGACTTCAGATGCGCAGGTCAGTGTCTCATCTGTTTGTATTTAGTTTTGTACCATATTATTATAATGTTACTTTGATTGAGCAAGATGTAATAAATTTGAGTTGGTTTGAATGCAGGACCAGTTAGATGAGCCATAGAAGGCGATATATAAATCTGAGCAAGCCTTTTCTTTTGGAATAGGAATGTTATTTATTTGTGGTGATTGGAAGTGTGTTAAGTCTTGTAAATTGGGGGTCAGCATTGGACGTGATACTCCATATTCAGACCAAAATTGTTCTTAAATATATTTACTGATGTGGAATGGTGGAATTTGATAGCGAAGCTATTTAATTAGCTATGCTCTATAAAGTTTTTGCTTATTCATATCATCTCACATGGTTTAGAATATTCTCAGTTTTAAAGGGCAGCTAGAAAATAAAACACATATTATAGCCTTACATATATGTCATTATCCGTGGATCGTTTGTTGAAGAGTTTTGTTTTGTTTTTTGTTGGACTCTTGTTTGATGTGTAGAGTCCTTATTTTCATTCCCATTTTCGTAGTGAGGTCAAATATCGATTTTGACACTTAAATCTTTTGTTTTTCTTTGAAAAATGATTTCATTAATTCAATTGCTGAACCCAGATGAGCTTAGTCCAGCTGGTGGAATGCCTTCTCTCTTTGGCGTAGGGATCCAATCCTACCACTTGAAGAAAAAAATTCGTGGATTGGCCACCAAATTTTGGAGATTCTGGATTTTTTTTTTGTCTGTATTTTTTAACTTAAATATCACTAATTAGAAATTGAAGTCTTAAAAAAAACAAGAGCCAAAATGTTAAGAATTTTTTTATACCAAACTTACTCGGCAGATTTTTTCAGCAAATATGCCTTCGATTTAATTATTTATGGATATATGCCTTCGATTTATTTATTATTTTTACTTCTATGAATTTTGCTTAAATATTAAAATTAATTTTTAGAAAATACTTTCATTTTATTTAATTGGAATTATTTTATATTTTTTTAATATTTGATAAAAATTCTTACAATATAAAATAAATCACTTCTTTTAAAAAAAAATCAACCTAAAACGATTTAAATAAGTTATTTATTCTAAAAATTATTAGAATAAATTTTTATTTTAGAAAGAAGAATAATATTTTAAATATAATTTTATATTTTATTTAAGTAAAGTATTTATATTTTCATTAATAAAATATTAAAAAGATATATAAATAACTTTAAATAAATATGTGAAAGATATTATTTACTTATTATAATTACATTTGGAAAAATTATCATTTTTAGCCTCCTCAATTTAAGCCAATTATCAAGTTTAATCCCAAATTTCTAAAAAAATACAAAATAATCCTATGTTATTTTAAATGGTAAAAAATGGTCCCTTTTAGTTGTTTTTAGTCAATGCTTTTCTTTTTTAATAAAAGAAAAAAAAATTAAGTTCGTAAAAAATGCTTTCACTTAAAATTCATTAATATATTTTTTTTCATATAAATAATCTATAAAAATGACTATACTTAAAATTTAGGGAAAGGTAGAGAAAAGGTAATTTTTTGGTATATATTTCTCTATAATGAATAGTGTATATATACACTTACAAGGGTCCCTGTAAAGGGAAATAAATCAAAGAGTAAAGAGAAAAATAATGACTATTTCTAAAATCAGTACTATTTCTACTTTCCTATTATGTCAAAATAACATATTTATACAATCACATCTCTATAATAAATTTAGATTTTCTTACACTCCCCCTCATGCTGGTTGAAAGATATCCTTCATTGCCAGCTTGCTACTAAGAAGATCAAACTGTTTCTTGTAGAAACCTTTTGTGAAGATGTCTGCCACTTGCTCTCCTGTAGGAATATAGGACATGCACACCAACCCCTTTTCTATTTTCTCTTTGATGAAGTGCTTGTCAACTTCAATATGTTTAATCCGGTCATGAAGCACTGGATTGTGAGCAATTGCAATTGCAGATTTGTTGTCACAGTATAGATTCATTGGAGATGGTTGTAATGACTTTAGTTCTTCAAGCAACCTTCTTATCCACAAAATTTCACACATGCCATGAGCTACTGCTCTGAACTCAGCTTCAACGCTACTCCTTGCAACAACATTTTGCTTCTTGCTACGCCATGTCACTAAGATACCACCTACAAATGTGCAATAGCCTGAGGTAGATCTCTGGTCTGTTATGCTTCCAGCCCAGTCAGCATCCAAATAGGCTTCTATTTTCAGGTGTCCCCGAGCTTTAAACAAGAGACCTTTTCCAGGTGTCCTTTTTAGGTACCTTAGGATACTATAGGCAGCTTCAAAATGTTCAGGACCAGGTGAATGCATAAATTAGCTTACCATGCTCACTGAGAATGCTATGTCAGGACGAGTATATGATAGGTAGATAAGTCTCCCAACTAATCTTTGATAACGCTCTCGATCATTTGCATTTGTCACTTTGGCAGGCTTCAATTTGACATTGGGTTCAGTAAGTGTTTCAACTGGTTTACACCCCATCATGCTGGTCTCATTGAGAAAATCAAGCACATACTTGCGTTGATTCACAAAGATACATGCTTTAGATCTTGCAAACTCCATTCCTAGGAAATATTTTAAATTTCCTAAGTCTTTGATCTCGAACTCTTCACCAAGCTTTACCTTCAACCTTTCTAATTCATATGAATCATTTCCGGTTAGAACAATGTCATCTACATATACTATTAGGATCGCCACTTTTCCTTCCTTTTAGTATTTGTCGAACATTGTATGATCGGCTTGACTTTGAGTGTACCCATGTAATTTCAGCACCCTACCAAACCTTTCAAACCAAGCTCTAGGAGATTGTTTGAGTCCATACAAAGACATTTTCAGTTTGCAAACATTCCCAAAACCAAAGTTTTTTTCAAAGCCTGGTGTATGACTCATATACACTTCCTCTTCTAGATCTCCATTGAGAAAAGAATTTTTCACATCTAATTGGTGTAAATGCCAATTAGAATTAACAGCTAGTGACAATAACACCCGTTAGAGTTGATTTTAGCAACTGGAGCAAATGTCTCTTGATAATCTATCCCATAGGTTTGAGTAAACCCTTTTTCCATGAGCCCAGCTTTGTATCGTTCCACACTTCCATCAGCTTTGCTTTTTATTGTGAATACCCACTTACAACCTACAATAATTTTCCCTTTTGGTAAGGTGACAATCTCCCAAGTCCCATTCCTTTTTAAAGCACTCATTTCCTCAAACACTGCAGCTTTCCATCTCGGTTCACCCAATGCTTCCTGTATGTTTCTAGGCACAACAAGCTCAGAAATTTTAGTAGTAAATGATCTATGGGTTTCAGATAGGCAGCTGTATGAGATGTATTTGGCGATAGGATGTCTAGTGCATGTATGGGTTCCTTTCTAAGGGCTATGGGAAGATCATCTAGTTTAGAAGATGTTTCAGAGGCTGATTCTTGAGTAGGTTCAGCAGTAGGTATGTTCAAATCAGATTGAGGAGAAGGCAGAATATTATTTGGAGATAAATTAGAAATATGAGTAGAAGAAGAATTACCTTGTGTATTAGAAGAACTATCGTCTAGGGACTGATTTTGACCTTGTGCAGGGATGATTTGATGATCTTTACCTCTTTCAAAGACATTTTTTCTAGAATAAACCATAGACTCAAGGTTGTTACGATTTTTAATCAATCGTATCTTTTCTTGTTCTGACAGACCAAGTTCAAATTCAGCATTAGTAGATTGAGACTAAATTTTTTCAGATTCAATAATTGTTTTTGGCAAAGGCTCAAGAATTTTCCAAAAATTTGGTTCACCTAAATTCTCCCCCTAAATTAAATTTTTGGAAAAATATGGGGTATTTTCTAAGAAATAAACATCCATAGTAGTGTAAACACGTTTAGTAATAGGGTTAAAACATTTATAGCCATTTTTATTAGGGGGATAGCCCAAAAGAACACATTTTTTAGCTCTTGGATCTAACTTAGACCTAGATCTCTTTGGAAGATGAACATAAGCAATGCAACCAAATATTTTCAAAGGCATAACAGAATTAATTCGACATGCTGGATAACTTTTTTCAAACTTTCTAATGGCGTAATATATTGTAAGACTTTAGTGGGCATACGATTAATTAAATAAGATGCAGTAAGAATAGCATCTCCCCATAAATATTTAGGAATATGCATATAAAACATCATAGCATGAGCAACCTCAAGTAAGTGCTTATTTTTTCGTTCAGCTACCCCATTTTGTTTGGGAGTATCTGGACAAGTAGATTGATGCAAAATGTCTTTTTCCTTTAAAAAATTCCCCAAGGTATTATTAAAATAATTTGTGCCATTATCAGTTCTCAAAATACTGATGTGTTTGAAATAGATTTTCAATCATTTTATAAAAATCTGAAAAAATTTGTTCAACCTCAGATTTTTCTCTCATTAGATACATCCAACAAAGACGAGTATGGTCGTATACAAAAGTAACAAACCATTTTTTTTTCAGAATTAGTAGTAACCTTTGAAGGTCTCCAAACATCACTATGAAATAAATAAAATGGTTTGGAAGATGGATAAGATATTTTAGCATAAGATTTTTGTTGACTTTTGGCCAATAAATAACTTTCACATTGAAAAGATAAAAGATTCAATTTTTTAAATAGTGCTAGAAACAAATGTTTTAAATAAGAAAAACTCGGATGGCCTAATATATAATGCCACACCACTATTTGATCATAAACAGAAAGAGAACTAATGCTACTAAGCCCTTGAGCAATTTCATTACTAGATTGCTTATCTTCAAAATAATAGAGACCATTAATCATCCTAGCACAGCCAATCGTCTTCCCTAAACTCTGGTCCTGAAAAAAGACAATGAGATTCATAGAAAATCACACAACAATTAGAATCTCTAGATAATTTGTTGATAGATAAGAGATTACAGGTAAGTTTAGGAACATGGAGGATAGATTTAAGATCTATTCCCTCATAAATTTTAACTAAACATTTTCCTGCAATAGGTGAGAAATTACCATCAGTTATCCTGACCTTTTTATTACCTAGCCAAGGTATATAGGAATTAAAAAATTTAGAGGAATTTTTCATATGATCAGAAGCTCCGAAATCTATTATCCACGAATTTGAAGATTTTAAAAGGCAATTTAGAGTATTTATTTCATTACTTGTGTGTGCAATAGAAACATTAGGAATACCAGATGAAGTCAAGGTGGATTTTAGTAGTGCATGAAGATGTTCTAACTGCTCCTTGGTGAAAGGTGAGTGGCTGGTCTCGGCTTCATTAGTAGTGGGGATGGACATGCCTGATCTCTTAGCTTTGCTCTTCCAATTAGCTTCCAGCAGGTTTCACGGGTGTGTCAAGGTTTGTTACAAAAGTCACACCAAACCCGAGGTTTTTCATCAGTTTTTGGCAGGTTTGTAGTGTTTCTGCTATAGCCTCCTCCAATAGTAGCCAAAGATGAACCTTCAATAGTAGTTCCTAGGATCTTTTTTCCCAACATGACACTTCTCTGACTTTCCTCTCTTCTAACCTCCAAGAAAACCTCACCAATTGGAGGCAGAGGTTGTCGTCCAATAATTCTCCCCTTCACTTCATCAAACTCCACATTAAGGCCAACCAAGAACTTGTAGATTTGAGTCTTCTCAACAGTCTTTTTGTGATGTCTTCCATCTTCAGCAGACTTCCATTCATATGTATCAAACAGGTCCAAATCTTGCCAAATCCTTTTCAAAGAATTGAAATATTTTGCGACCATGTCCTCTCCTTGACGTATCTTGCCGAGTTTGAGATTCAACTCAAATATCTGGGATTGGTTTTCCAAATCAGAGTACATCTGAATGACATTCTCCCAAATTTCTTTTGTAGTAGGATAGCACATATAGTTGGAGCTGATCTCTTCCTCCATAGAATTCACGAGCCACGCCATAACCATGGAATTCTCAGCACCACAGGTGTCATAGGCTTGATCCTCTTCTTCCGGCTTCTTATTCTCACCGGTCAGGTACCCCATTTTGCCACGACCTCTCATATACATTTGGACAGGTTGTGACCATCTAAAGAAATTATCACCATTCAAACAAATGGTGGTGATTTGGACAAAGTGGGAATCAGAAGTGATGGATTTGGTTGGATTGGCTTGAGAAATCGTGGTAGGATTGGCTGAAATGTTGGTGGATTCACTAGACTTGTCAGACATGATGAAAATGAAGAGAACTAGGGTTAGGAAATCATGAAAGGCAAAGGGCTAGGGTTAGGAATGCAGCTGCTTGCTCTGATACCAAATTGATTAGAGAAAAGGTAATTTTCTGGTATATATTTCTCTATAATTAACATTGTATATATACACTTACAAGGTCCCTATGAAGGAAATAAATCAAAGAGTAAATATAGAAAAATAAAGACTATTTCTCTTTTCCTATTATGTCAAAATAACATATTTATACAATCATATCTCTATAATAAATATAGATTTTCCTACAAAATAATCTATAAAAATGACTATACTTAAAATTTAGGGAAAATACCAATTTGGCCCTTGTATTTTACACGAATACTCGATCGGGCCCTATGTTTTGCTAAATGACATTTTAAACCTTATGTTTTACAAAATTGATCAAAATAGTACCTTGAGCCCAATTTTGGTCAAATATTTTTTCAATATGACTAAAATACCCCTAAAGAAACTAATTAATAATTAAAAAATATCTAAAATAAATATTAAAAACTTAATTAATACAAATTTAATTTAATATTTAAAAAAGAAAAAAAAACATACATTTAATTTTTAACATTCATTTCTCTCTCCTCACTCTTCTCTTCCCCTTCCTTCTCGATCGTCCCCTTCCTTCCCAATCTTCCTCTTTTCTCCTATTCTTCTTCTTCTCTGGTAATTTTAATGGTGTTCCTCTTCTCTTCTCTCTCATGTTTGTCTCTCTTCTCTTATTCTTCCAAAGCTCATGGCTCGTTGTACGACATGGGGAGGTGCAGATCTAGTGCACTTCGTCCCCAATCTCGACTTCAGATCACCTCCGCCTCCAGCGCCCTTCGTCCCTAACCCCGGCCAGATTCGCTCTGCATTGTCCCCAACCCCGAGATCTTGGGTTGGCACAACAAGGGAGGTTGCACCAGATCTGGGTTCATGGGCGAGATCTGAAGCTCACAAAAAAGCTCAAAACCAAAAAGCTCTGAGTTTGCAAGACAAGGGAGGTTGCAGCAAGGATTTTATCACCAAAATGCTCAAAACCAAAAAACCAATTTCTAAAACCTCTCCGATCTTTCACCACAAGGAGTGCTCCGAGAACATCCTTTACTCGACCAACAGCTCTCTGAAACAATGGTTTTTCACAAGCTTTTGATCAAATGTAACAGTGAAAATGAGAGGTGAATATAGATAAGAAAGTTGTGATTCGAGTTATGTGGCTTCGATGGAATTTTAAAGAGAATCAAACCATTTTTGTTGATGGGTTATTGGTCGATCTGTTTTGGTATGCTCATAACTTGTTCTTCCAAACCAGATCTGGTTTTCTGTTGATTCATTTCTAATTCAATGTTTTAGAGCTTGATTGTGAGATTTTGCTTGAATTTGATGTTGGTTTACCTCTGTTGTAGGCTGTTATCCCCATTTCCTTCCGAGCGCCCGGGTCCACACTTCAAGCCCGCGGGCCGCCCGAATGAGTTTGGGCCCAGACCGGGCCCGTTTGGCAAAGAGTAAAATAGACGTTGGTAGGCCAAGTCTGGATGAGGCCCAAAGGGCATCCGGGGAGTGTCGTCCGGGACGGTCATACGGGGGATGGTATGAGCGTGGCTTCCGGATGACAGTCGGGATCGCAGTGGATGATCCCAAAGCCTGGTAAACGGTTAGGGATCCTGGTGGAATAATCCGAGCACCTAGTAAATGTTCCGTGCTCCTGGTAAACGGTCTAGGCTCCTGGTAAATGATCCGGGCCCCTGGTAAACGATACAGGACCTTGACGAACGGAGGGGGACGTGGGTAAACGAACCTAGGTCGGTTGTCCGAGGTTGGCAAGGTAAAGCGTCCGTGACCCTGACTTTGTCCCATGAAGCGTGGGGGTTGTCCCCACGCTTCATCTGCAGAAAAGGCTACCTCGGGATTGTACGTCGTTGGTTCAGACCTGCACCGCCACTACTCTGACCGATCTTGTCCCCTGAATCTGCCTCATAACCCGAGATGTCCAGACAAAAGCTCCAATTTGTCAGATGACAGATGTGGTTTGGGCTGGCCCAGTGGGCTCAGATTAGTGTATATACAATTTTTCTTTCATGAAGCTCCAATTTTTCTATGTTTTAATCCTTTGTATTGGGCTTCTATTAGAGAAGTCGGCAGTATTTATACCCTTATTGGGCCCGGGTCAGCCCCGCCCAAGCCCAGTGCACCCATAAACCTATAAATACAGGTAGAAGGGCATTGAGGAAGGGGGATCCCTGGCTTGTAAACAGTTACTCTGCTGAAATTTGTAGAAGACTCCATTATTATAGATTCTCTAAGCTCTAATACAATTGTCTCGTGGACTAAGGCTTATTAACGCTCCAACCACGTAAAAATCTTACTTTTAATCCAATAAATCGTTTCTTCTAAGCTCTCTAATCTTCTATTATTAAGGTTTCCGAAAAACTCGGTAAACATAGACGATGACATTTTTAGCAAATCAAAGATAATCAAGCTAATAGAAGATGACAGAGAGTGATGGGTACGGGATTCGTGGGTTTTGAAAGGAAAGAAAGATGATGAACAATTTTTTTGGGAGAAAATTTATTTATTTTGTTTTAGATTTAGTTTTTGGGAAGAAACTTTTATTTGATTTCCTATTTTAGAAAGATTTAATTTTAGTTTTTTTATTTATATCTTAGATTTTATTTTTGGTATTAAGATATTTGTTTTAAGGTTAAATACTATTTTTGTAAATACTATTTTGGCTCCTGTGTTGGGCAAAAGTGACCGATCAGACTCTCTATTTTGTTAAATGACAATTTGGATCCTGCATTTTACAAAATGGAACAAAAAGGTACTCGGAGCCCAATTTTGGTCAAATATTTTTTAAATATGACCAAAATACACTTAGTTTTATTAAGTTAAGAATTAATTAAATATATAAAATATATGTTAAAATAAATTAAATTGATTTTAAAATAAAAAAATTAATTAAAACATTAAACTATCTTTTAAAAAAAAAAATTAAATTGAAACTAAACCAAAATTCAAACAGATTCACAATAAAAATTCAAAATCAAATTCAAAAACCTAGAAATCATAATAGAAAACAAAAAATCTATCAAAAAAACCTCTTGAATTCATATCTTCATATTCACAAATCAAAAATCGAAAAATCGCAGGTCCCTCAAATTCGACAACTTTATATTCAATCAACAGCTAGATTCAACCAAAAATCTTAAGCTCAATAAACCGAAGACCCATTCAAGCCCCAAATCAATTCATAAACTAGAAAACACTTGAACTCCGATCGTCCGTCTCGTGCGTTGCCCCACCAACTGCCATCAGTGAATTCCGATGGTGAAGAGCACCACGCGAAGCTGCCCAGATTCATCGCACCCCAGCAAGCCCCAAATCTCAAACTTCAGCCCATCCCTAGCTCACCTCAGGTCTCGCTTTCATCTTCGGTTTCAGATCTCATGCCCCTCAACTCCAACCCCAACCCAATACCTTGTCCCTCTATTTCTCTATCTCATTTGTCCCAAATCGCATGAACTAAAATTAAATCAAGAACAACAGGAATACCAACCAAAAAATTGCAATCAAAACTCAGATCCATAGCAAAAAAAATCATTCAAATAATCTAACAATAAAATGCAATATCTAATCAAATCTAGGTTTAGCTTTTCATTTTTTTTACAAATTGAAACCTGAGTTCAAAAATATGTTCACTCTATCACGTCGGCACCTTCCACTTTTTTCCAGAAACCATGAAAAGCATAGCCTCATCTCTCTTCCATGGCCATCGACCCTTGGAAACACGGACCCACCGTCATTAGACCCTCATACATCTATGTGGTCAATGTTTTAGATCTACATCTTTTTCACTTGTCCATTCAATCTGAGTTCTCCCCAGCTCCGTCGATCCCCCATGATCAATGCTTCAGATCTGCAAGTTTGCAGCTCAGTCAAAGAGGATAATGGGCCATATCTGAAAGCAAGCCAGGAGCTTCTCACCGTCAATCGACTTGAAGAAATGAGCACACCAGTTGACAACCCCAAACCTTCCTTGGAAATTGACGACCCTAAATCTATATAATAGAAGAAGAAGAAGAAGAAGAAGAAGAAGAAGAAAATCGGATGAAAAATCGATTTCTTTAGTTTTGTTTTTAGTAAAATATGTTTGTTTATTTTAAAATTATTTATGTTACTATTTTATTATTTAAATTAGTTTTTTCTTTTAAAATCAATTTAATTTATTTTAAAATATATTTTTAATATTTAACTAATTCTGAACTTAATAAAACAAGGGGTATTTTGGTCCTATTTAAAAAATATTTGACTAAAATTGGGTTCAAGGTACATTTTTGTTCCATTTTGCAAAACGCAAGATTCAAATTGTCATTTAACAAAACAGAGAGTCCAATCAGTAACTTTTGCATAACATACTGGCCAAAATGGTATTTACCCTTATAAGAAAATATATATTAATACATTTTAAGTGAGGGTAATTTTGTCTTTATCAATAAAAGTTTATAAAAAATAATCATAAGGAGCCATTTTTTTTTTTATCAAGAAAGAAAGACTTCATTAATCACAAACAAAAATACAAACAAACAACTGCCCTCAAAGAGAGGACATCAGCAACACTACAAGGAGCACACTTTCCTCACAAATTTCCTCTTATTTTCTTTCATTTTCTTTTGAGTAAAGCTACTAACTCTATAAACTATATCTCTTTTATTATTAAAAAAATGATTTATATCTTTCTGCACCCTGTGTTTTGTCCTATTACCTGTTTGGATCCTGTCTTTTGACAAATTACTTTTTGATCATGTATTTTGGAAAATTGTTCAAATAGATCCCTAAACCCGATTTTGATGAACAAAATATTAAGAATAAATAGCATTTTTGCCCTCCAAACTATGACCATTGTATGGTCGTGCCCCCTGAATAATTCGCGATATTAAAAATTCCCCCTAAACTATGCACGTTACTAAAATATGAGACTTTTGTTAGATTTCATCTTATGTGGCTAACAGATTGATGACGTAGCATATTGTCTGTTGATGTGGTAGTGTCATGTGTAGAATAATTATCAATTTTGACCCCCAAACTTTGACCATTACCAAATTATACCCCTTTTATAAATATATATATATGTTTTTAAAAAAAAAATAAATTAATTCCTTAATAAATAAATTTTTTTAATTATAAACAAATAAATCTTTTTTACTTTTTCTTAAACAATATTAATTAAAACTATTTTAGAATGAACATTTAAAAAAAATACCAAAACAAAGAAAAAACTTTTAATTAAAGAGGTGGACAAAAGACTTAAATAAATAAATACAAATTTTAATTTAAGAGGACGACAAAGGGGAAAAAACTTTGTTTTAGGATTTATTTTTTAATGTTTTTATTAACATATATATTGTAAAAGAAAAGAAAAAGTAAAAAAAAATTATTTGTTATTAATTAGATTTTTATTTTTTGAGTATTTGAATTTTATTTAATTAATTTGAAACTTTTAGTATTGATTATTTTCTTAATCTTTTAAATGATTTTATTTTTTATTTTTAAGGATTTAATTATTAATTTTCTTTTTTTTTTTAAAATTAGTCTTAATAAAAGGGTATAATTTGGTAGTGGTCAAAGTTCGGGGGCCAAAATTTCTAATTATTCTACACATGGCACTGTCACATCAAGAGACAAAATGCTACATCATCAATTCGTTAGCCACCTATGACGAAATCTAATAGAAGTCTCATATTTCAATAACGTGCATAGTTCGGGGGGAATTTTTAACATCGCAAATCATTCAAGGGACACGATCATACAGTGGTCATCGTTCGGGGGACAAAAATGCTATTTATTCAAATATTAAATATAACAACACAGTTGTTAGGCAGAATAGTTGTGGTTTTGTTCTGAGTTGCTAGTCTGTTGAATTATTTGTAAGTTTAGTTCAATTTTTTTTATCAAGATCGGGTTGAGAAGTTTATTTGAACCATTTTACAATCACACAAAATCCAAAAAGTAATTTGTCTAAATACAGAGTCTAAATAGATAATGAGACAAAACATAGATGATTTTTTATAATGAGTCCAAAAAAAATATAATCCCTTAAAAAACAAATGGTTTATTTTAGCCTTTTCTAGAAATCTAAGTTTAATCGTTGTAATGAGCTTGAGCTGAGTGAGCCAAAATAGTAATTTTTTTTTAATTTAGCATAAATGCCGTGAATTTCACTTAGTTTGGCAATTTATTCCCTAAGATTTTTTTTGGCAATCAAGTCCATGAGTTATATAAACATTAGTAGTTAAGTCTTTTTTATTTATTTTTAAACAAAATTCTTAGTTTTTGAATGATATTTTTTTCCCTTTTCTAAACAACATGATTTGGAAAAATATTTGAGTATAATATTTTTTAAAATGTCAAAATTATCCATAAAAAAACTTAGAATTTTATTAAAAAAATTAACCTAAAAGACTTAATTTGCTACTATTTTTAGAATTAAAGAACTTGATTGCAAATTTTTTTCTCATGACTGAATTGTCAAACAACGAAAAACTTGGAGGACATTTATGTTAAAAAACCTAGTTTTGAACAAAACTACTCAAACTGTATTATCGACTAATTGTTAAAAAAATGTAAATAAAAAGTATAAATAAGTGTTTAAATCTTTATTTATTTTTGGTATAATGCGGTGATACTCATATAATTATAAATTTATAACTAATCTCCACTGTGGCCAACTTTGTATTTAGTAATTGTTTTCTTTAAAAAAAATATATTACTGAACCAAAGGAGAAGAATTTTCAACCTGCTTTTGGTGAGGAATAATTATAGATCTTATCTTTATAGAATCAACCACTAAAGTATTAGAGCATCCTCCTTTTCAAAAAAAAGAAAAGGTAAAAGAGCATCGCTTTTTTAAAAGATAAAAATTACAATTACAATTCACAATACTTGTGAATATCTTAAGCTTCGATTGTGAATATATGTTAAAGTAATATAGTAATAATATATTTTGTGTTTGTACTATGTTAATACACTTATATGAGTATTATAAGAGACTTTTTAAAATAAAACAATATTAGGAAATTCAAATGCAATTTTAATAATTGATTTTCTTTTTTTGTTTATCTTCAAATCTGTGGAAATTGGTTATCTTTACGTTCTTTGTATGTATATCTTCTGGGGGTAACTGGTTACCTTCACATTCTTTGTGTGTATATTTCTGGGGGTAACTAGTTACCTTCACGTTCTGATGTGTGTGTATATTTCTAGGTTCATTATGGTAACTGGTTACCTATGTTACTAAAATCATGGTTACTTCTTCTTTCTTTTTTAATTAAGAGTTCTTCCTCTTTTTCCTTCAAATTTGATGTTTCTTTTTATATTTTATATGAGTAACCCGTGACTCCTCTTATAGTAACTGGTTATCCCTCTTATGGCAGAAAGTTATCCCTCTCAGGATAACTGGTTACCCCCTCCTGGTACATGTTATTTAATCTAGTTCTAGAATTTTCTTTTACGTAACTGTCAAAGATTAATCAAGTAACTGGTTACCTTACCCAAGGTTTGAAAAAAGAAACGTACAATCTAAAAAAAATGAAAAAAAAATGTTTATAATAAATAAAAAATAATTTTAAATACAATTCATATTATTAAAAAAAAAAGAAAAAAATTACAAAACAACCAAAAAAAATTTTAATATAAAAAAACAAATAAGCTTAAAAAGATAATAAATCAAAAACATTCAAAGTCACCTGACCATGGTCCTCACACCTGTAGAACTTAGGCCCGCATTGATGGCCCAAAACCCAACCCAAACCATCTTAGTTCGTTAGATATTTCGTTTAGGGATTTTTTTATTTATTTATATACTTATAAAATAAAATAATTACAAAAATAACTTAACAAATTTTAAAATTTGTTGTATAAAATAAAATAGTTACAAAACTAACTTAATAAAAATAAAAATAACTTAACAAATTTTATTTATAAAAATGTCTTGACACATTATCAAAAAATACTAAATTTTAAAAATAATATATCTAAAATATAAAAGTTCACGGAATCTCAAATTTTAAGTTTTTTAGAGTTTTCAAAAGCAACATTTTGGTTATTTATGATGCCGATAAAATATAGGTTGATTAATTTTTCATAAAAAACTTTATTTTTACATACATTTTAGTTACTTCCAAAACTTATTTGTAAAAAAAGTTTATCTTATGATATTGATTAATTATTTTTTGGTTATAATATGTCTTATTATTTTGGGTTATTTTCAGCTGCGGTCCCCATTCTTTACACTTTGTAATACTTAGGTCCCAAAAGTCGATTTTGTATCACTTAGGTCCCTAACATTTTCAAATCATATCATTTAGATCTCTAAATGCTATTTTTGTTTATATTTTTCTTTGAAAACACATAAAATAAATATATAAAATAAATAGTGAATCATTCTTAAAATGTTTGGGCATTTAATTTATGACAATAACAAACATGACATGAGAAAAAAATATTTTCATGGCATTTTTAAAAATATTTAATATTTTTATAAATTAAATTAATATTTTATTAAAAAATATTCTTACTTGCATCGTTGTTTTATAATTAATATTAATAACTATGTTATCTCGATTATCTTGATATTATCAACTTTTATGTTTATGTTTATGTTTTTTTATTTCATACATTCTTTTTAACACTTAATAATAGTGTATATAAAGTTATATATATGATTAGTTATAAGTTGAATTATAGAAAAAAATTACAAAATAAAAAATAAATTTGTACATTAAAAATATTAATAATCTCGTGATAGTTCAGTTATTAATATTAAAAATTTGTAGGTAAGAGTTTTTTTTAATGAAAAACTAATTTAATTTATAAAAGCATTAATGTTTTTTTAAATGTCATGAATTTTTGTTTCAATGTCATGTTTGGTATTGTTATAAATTAAGTGATCCAATTTTTTTTAAGATTGATTCACCATTTTTTATATTTTATTTATGTATTTTGAAAGAAAAAAGAAATAAAAATAGAGTTTATACATTTTTGGATCCCGTGTTTTGACAAATTATTTTTTGGACCCTATGTGTTTGTAAAATGGTTAAATTAGAATCCTAAACTCAATTTTGATGAAGAAAAAAAATGAATATTGTTGAAGCCATTTTTCGTCAACTTAAATGTAGAGCACGTAAACAGTAAAGAATTATGGCTAGAAAAACACGATAAAGCAAGGAGAGTTTTTTACGTGGTTCAGCAGTTAACTCTGCCTAGTCCACGAGTCTTTGTTATTAGAACTTAGGAAATTTCTAGAAATCCTTCAGGGATGAATTCTCCAAAGTTTATCTCAAGATCACAAAATTTCAGTCCTTTACAAAGGTACATGACTTCTCTATTTATAGAGGAAGTCTCAGAATACTATCCCACACGTTCAGGGAAGTTATTCTGCATATTAATAAATTTAATGGCTTTAAAGCCTGTAACTCCTATATACAAGGAAACGTCCCCTGAAGACCAGGGGGCGTGTAACCGACTAATAAATATCCCTTTATTGTCGGGAAGTTACAACAATAATATCTCTTGAATGCATGGATTGTGTCTCTTTAAGTGACCTATTAAGCCGTTCGAGGACAGCAATCAACACCATGTCCGTCTAAGTCTCTGAGCAAAGTACAAGTTGTCTTATTCTCCCGAAATCAGTTCGGAGAGGGTAAGTACCACCGAGGCCGCCTTACCCCGAGCTCACACTTATGCCAAGCTCGGGCCACTTGATCCGAGGTCATCTGACAATGGATGTACTCCGATGTTCTGTCTTTCGAGCTTGCAAGAACTTCGAGGCCACCCATCTTCGAGGTTGCCACTTGCTTTGAAGGTTTGGTATCTAGATTACGAGCATGTATTTTGACCATCTCGAACTCACCCCTGACGGATCCAGCTTTCGAGGTTACAACCTCAAGTATCGAAATCTGGGTGTAACAAATATAATAACACAGTTGTTAAGCAGAATGATTTTATTTTTGTTCTGAATTGTTAGTTTGATAAATTATTTGTGATTTTAGTTGAGAAATCATTGACCAAAATCGGATTTGGGGTTTTATTTTAACTATTTTACAAAACATAGGGTCCAAAAAGTAATTTGTCAAAGCACATGGTCCAAACAGGTAATGAGACAAAACACATGATCCAAAAAGGTATAAACCCATAAAAATATAATTTAGGGAACTAAATGATATGATTTGAAAAGATTGGGGACCTAACTGATCAAAAATCAATTTTCGGGACCTAAGTGTTACAAAGTGTAAAGAATGGTAACTATAATTGAAAAAACCCCAAATTTTACATAAATAAACAATCCAAATTATTAAAGAACATTTTTAATATAATGTATGACATCAGCACATAAAAGAAAAAAAAAAATTTAAACCAATATATTGTCTGTAATTTTTTAAAAAAATATTAAGTTTTGTTTCTAATTTAAATTTTCAAAATTAATAATATAACTAATATGTTAATTTTAGAATCCCATTTAAACTAACCATTTCAATCATCTTCTTAAAAAATTTGGACCATTTAAATATTTTGAGACACCTGATTTGAGAAAAGAACAACTTAGACCATCTCTAATGCAATATGTAAATTTTGTGCCAAATTTAGCACAAAAAATGAGTCAATGATATATGTGGCTCAATATTTGCAATTGTGATCCAATGCACAAGATGCAAATTTACAAAAAAAGTCAACAATTCATTTAATATTTATTGATAATATACAAAAATTATTATACTTTTTCATTTTTTATTGTAAAAATAAAGTGAATAAAAAAAGTAATATGGTTAGTTATTAATTGTTAACTAATAAATTAGTGGCAATATGGTAAATAAAAAAATAACATTTATTACTGGGTCAAATTTGACACAACTTTTAGCATGTGTCAAATTTGATACACTTTTTAAAACTCCATTGGAGTAATACTTTTGTTAAAATGTGCTAAATATAGCAATGTACCACTTTTCTGGCACTCCATTGGAGATGCTCTTAGACAGTAAAGTTTAACTTCAAACAAAGATTTAAAAATACGCACAAATTACATTTAAGCTAACCTTTATAATCATGGAAAAATTACACCTAGCACTGTAAATTTAAAAAAAAAATTGAAAAACACAGAATTTTACAAAAATTACAAAAATACAGATAATAGTTTGTTACGATTCTGTAATCTACTGTTACAATTTTCTATTTAGTCTGTAAATGTTGTTTACAAAATTGTAACATATGATTACAAACTTGTAAATTTTAATCACATATTTGTAAACTTTGGTCACAAAAAAATGTATTGTTACAAATTTGTAAACCTTGTTTATAAAAAAAAAAAAAAAAACTCCATATTTACGAATATGTCACTCCGTAATTTTTTTACATATTCCGTATTTTTAGTATTTTTTTTAAACCTTAGGTATTTTTGTGAATTTCTCTTTAATCATCTTCTTAAAACTTCCAAGGCCCAAGCTATATAAAAAATACATTTGTTATCCCTCAAAATTCAAGAGATAACGTGACGAATGAGAAAGCGGCACGTGGCATCACAAGTCATAGAAAAGCGACAAAATATTGAAAAAAGACCGATGAACAAAAAATGATAGGTCCAGGACTTATAGAGAAGTCGACCAGACCTAAAACCTCTAGAGGTGGTCGGCCCACCCTATTCTTCACAGGGTGGTCAGCCTAAACTCCCAAATACACTTTGCTAGATAAAGTTCATGCTCGTTCAAGCTGAAATCAATAGGCCTAGCACCCAGAAGGTCATTAGGCCTAGCACCTAGAAGGTCAACAGGCCTAGCACCCAGAAGGTCAACAGGCCTAGCACTCAGAGGGTCATCGGGCCTAAACTCCCAAATACACTTTGCTGGATAAAGTTCATGCTCGTTCAAGCTGAAATCAATAGGCCTAGCACCCAGAAGGTCATCAGGCCTAGCACCTAGAAGGTCAACAGGCCTAGCACCCAGAGGGTCATCGGGCCTAACACCCAAGCTCTAAAAAGTCATCGAGCCTATCATCTAAGTCTCATAGACCAACCAAGACTTAATATTTTTTCGAAGGTTTCAATCGTGCATTGTCAACCACGATCCAGAGAAACAACAAGAAGACCCACGATCTCATAATCATGGGGAGATGGACATGTATCTCTACTACCCAATAATCGTGTACCACACCACGATCTCCAGTATTACTGATCATGTAACAACCCCTAGGAACTATAAATAAAGACCCAGGGCTTCACAAAAATGGACTTTTGGATCTTTCTTGGAACGATTTTGAGAGAGATATTTTACAGGGAGAAACTCTAGGCAAATCGATGACGAGTGAATGCTTCAATTCATCCGTGTAATTGTCTATTGAGTGATTCAATACAAAGACTAAGTGGATTATGTTATTATTGTTCATCAGAATAGGGCTGAACCACTATAAAAATTTTGTGTGTTTATTTAAGATATTTGCACTCTGTCATATATTCTATTCCTTTCGTTCAAAATGTGTCATATATTGTACATACGACCGTTGGCCAATTTCACAGGTTAACAACATTATTATTATAATTAAATGAGTTTGTGTGCATGTATAAATTAATACATTAATATATATGGATCTTTACAATTATGTACCTATAATATAAAATAATTACAAAAAGCACCTACAAAATTTTATTTACAAAAATACTTTGCCACGTCATCAAAAATGCTGGATTCTAAAAGTAATATACCTGAATTTAAAACTTTCCCGAAATCTTAGTTTTTCTGTTTTTCTAGGTTTAAAAAAGTAACATTTTGGTTACTTAAATGTTAATAAGTTACCAATTAGTTACTTTTTTCACCATTTTTTATACCACTTTTTTCAACTTTTTTTTATTCTTTTTGTTTTTTTTCATGGTACGGGGCCCCTCTCTCTCTCTCCACTATACTTTTTTTTTTATTGATTTCTTACATTCTTTCTTATCTTTAATTTCAAAAATCTTTTTCGACCACACCGCTAGTCGGTGGGCTCAAAAGTGGTACCATTACGGCCTACTTTTCAAGGTGATCATTTTGATATGGGGGAAGCATATATTTTTTGGCCGTTGCCGGAGAAAATGACAAGAATAAAAAGCTACCTTTTAGTTTCTTTTTTATATTATGTTGACCAAAAAGTAACTAAATTTTAAACTTTCTCAAAATTTAATATACTAAAATTTGTATTCTTATTTTACATTTAAAAGATATTATATTATATTCTAAACAACTTAAATTTATTTAAAAATATTCAAAGTAACTTTTTAAAATAGATTCTTTAGGATATTGTTTGATAACTTTTAAATAGAATATAAAAAAAATAATGTATATCATACTAAAAGTAACTTTTAATAATAAGCTGTATAGTAATTTATTATATTTTATTGTAACTTATTAGTTTCTAAAAAATGACTAATCGGCAACGTAAAAGTATCTTAAGCAATAAGACACCATAATACAAGTTCAAAATGACTAATCAGGGTCTTAAGATACAAAAGTTTTAAAAAATAAGTATTAGAGGTAACCAAAATGCATATAAAATAATATGTTATAAAAAAAAAATTCCATGAAAAAAGTAACTAATTGGTAACTTATTAACATTTTAAGTAACCAAAATGTTACTTTTTTAAATCCAGAAAAACGGGAAATTGACATTTTGGAAAAGTTTCAAATTCAGGTATATTACTTTTAGAATCTGATATTTTTTGATGATGTGACAAGATATTTTTGTAAATAAAATTTTGTAGGTAATTTTTGTTATTAAATTATAAAAAACAATAAAGAATGTAAATTTCTCTACATGTAGATAAATTATCACTAAAAATTCTGAATTGGAAATAATTAAATATAGCAATAATAATTATGAATTAATGCTTTATTTCCCCAAATAAGAATATCATGTGACCGCATTAAACTTCCAAGCTAAAAAGAATACATTATAATTATTTTTATTATGAAATGAGTTCCTGTGCATATATAAATTAATGCATTAATATATTATCTCATATTATATATATATATGTACATATAAATAAATTGTCACAAAAAATCCCGAATTACAAATCATTTATTATTATTAACACTAACAAATACTTACCAAAACCATCTGTTTACATTTTTTTTTAACAGAAGTTCTCAAAAACTGTTAAAAACTTCATTAAAGCTGTTAAAAGTTACAAAATCTGTTAAAAAAATTGTTAAACCCAACAAAAACGGTTAAACTCACATTTATAATCTATAAAGATATATTTTCACATTTTTGTCTCACGTTTTAAAAATATTTATAATTGTTTTTTGTCTACAGTTTTTTTAATGATACTTTTTTATTATTATTTCAATTTTTTTTCCTGTTGCTTTTGTATTCATTCAAGTTCACATTTGTTGTGGTGGAAGTAATTTACAATAGAAGAATTCAGAACACCTACAAACTAAAATGATAAATGATGATAGAAGAGTTTATTTATTATTATTATTATTATTATTATTATTATAAGGTGCATGGATATTTTTGGTTTGCGATTATGTCATGGACATCTATGGTTTCTATTATGTACATACATTGTGAATGATGGGTCTTGCTTGGAACCAATTTAACTCCAATAAAAAAATGTTGTGGCTTGGTGATGTGGAGATTTTTCTCTAAAGGGTTAGTCTAAGGTAAATATAGATGAAATAAATTTTTATTTCACTATTATGTGTTTATAGTGGATTTTTTTTACCAAACTGAGGGCTTAAAGTATTTTAATGAACATATGAAACATAAATATTCAATCACTCCTAATCGAAAGCATTATGCTTGCGTAAAATATTATTTAATAATCATATTGCATTTTTATTTTTTTAATATATATTATCTAAAATATTTCAAAAAATATTGGAAAAGGAATCATGCATAATCATCAAATGAAGTGAAATGATTTGTGTGATAGTAAATATTGCTTGTGAGTTTACCAGTTTCTCTTAAACTTAATAGCTAGTTCTATTGGTTTTAGAAACTAGTAACCGGTTACGTATTCTAATTGTAATGGGTTACAATATTCTCAATTTTAAATATTTCTGGTGAGTTTATCAGTTTCTCTTAAAATTAATAGCTAGCTCTAATGGATTTAGAAATTAGTAACCGTTACAATATTCTAATTGTAACTAGTTACATTATTCCAATTGTAACTCTATATTTTCAATTTTAGCTAGTTACCCCATTGCTTTTTTTTTTTTTAGATTCTGTAAGTTGTAACTGGACCTGTACTTTGAAATTTTAGATTCCAGAAAATTAGTAACTGGTTACAACTAAAAAATTAAAATATTGGCAACTAGTTACCCAGTCGTGGTTTTTTTAGTAGACTTGTAACCAGTTACCGGACTTTGAAAATTAAAAACTAGTAATGGTTACTTTTGAGTCTTTCCAATATACTTTTAACTAATACTCTCTAAAATTGAATATAATGATATTTGGTTACTCTAGTAACTTATTTGGAAAGTTAAAATATTGATAATCAGCTATTACATCGTATTTTTTGTTATGTAGATTATGATAGACTTGTAACCGATTACAATTACTTTGGAGTCTTTTCAAAATATCATTAACAACTTCTATACACTATGAAACTGAAAGAAAAAAAGGGGTTGGTGCACATTTGGCGGGTTTGTTGGGTTTCGGGTGGGAAAAACACTAATCGAACCCATCCGAAATTGGTTCAGGTTTAGTCAGGTTCGGGTTGTCAGGATTCGGGTGGGGGAAAACACCTACCGAACCCGTCCGAAATGGGCTGGGTTTGGTCGGACTTGGTTTGTTCTGTCTTTGTTGAAGTTGAAGTGTCGAACTGCCTTGGGCCCTTGTCTCCATGCTTGTTGGAGTTGCTGCTGCCTACAATGCCAATGAACCAAGGAGCCTAGAGTATGAGGAACCGCGGAGGACCTGCGAGTTGCGATGAGTGAGGACGCCGAGAGGGAGAGAGGAGAAGGGTTGTTGTGGCGGTGGGTGTGTCTCGATCTCGGAGAAGAGAATAGTGGTGGCGGCGATGGCTGGTGGTCTGGTCGTGGGTGGCGCCGATCAGGGAGAGAGCCGAGAGAGAGGGAGAGGAAGGAAGAAGGAAGAGAGGGGTCGGGATAGGGACTTAGGGATTTTATTTTTTAGGGTTTTGTTTTTCTATTTTTTTTTTGTTTTAAATATAATCTAAAAAAAGAAAATTGAATAAAAAAAGCTCTCGATCGGGTTACACCTGAACTCGAAACATGTAAACTCACCCACCATAATCCGATTCGAACATTTAGTCGGGTTGAACCTGATCCCACCCGAACAATCCGGTTTTGTCTCTTCCTCGATTTTTGCAGGTGCAGGTCAACCAGGTTTTCAGGTATTGATGTGCAGCCCTAACTTTGATAACTTATTTGGAAGTAGTAATTCCCACACAAAGATGTTTTGTTTATGGTATTAGTATAAAATTTACAAGAAACATTTCAACGATGACATTGAAATTTCTTCCTCTGTTTTTTTTTTTAAATAATTATTGAACCAAAGAAAAAAAATGTGACAAATAACATCCCTTTATTAGTTTCAAATAAATATATATATTTTTCTCTTATTTAAAAGAGTCATATAACAATACATAGTGGTCAATATATATATATATATATATATATATTGACCATACTCGTCGGGATATTTCTAACTTGCTTCGAGCAAGCTCCCATTTGTTTAATTTTTTTGGTTCTTTTAATTTTGAGTTTTGTACCTTTTTCTTTTTCTTTAAAAAAGATTGTATCATTTTCCTGGTGAGTTTTGTATCATTTTCGTTATTAATGAATTGTCGATGATTGCCAATATAAATAATAATTTAATTAGCTACTTTTAATAACATTGATATGCATTGATAAATATATTTATGTATATTATTTAATTGCTTTTTTAATAAAAAATCACTTAAAAAATATGTGCCAACTTGTTAACTAAGAGTGTAATTTTATTTGGCAATATTATGCTTTACACTTGTTACAGTTAAATAATTAATTTTTTATTTTTACGGCAAAAATACTCAATATTCAATATATATTATAGATAAATACATAATTTTTTTTTCTTTGCGATAAAAATACCTAAAATTTTTAAAACATTACTTTTTTCAATACCTTCTCTGTTGGAGCTGTTAAGTGTTGATTTACCAGATATGTATCACTCGTAATTTATGTATTTTTGTTATCAAAATATGTATTTTTTAAATTTGTATTAATTTAAAATATCTTTTCAATTCATTTTTCTAATTTAAAATATTTTTAAAAAAAATAAATAAATATGAAATGGACCGATTACAGAATGACAAATATCTGCTTAGTCAATATGTTTAACAGTTCCAACATGAGAAGTACTGATAAAAATAACATTTTAGCAACTTTAGATATTTTTACCACAAAGAAAAAAGATTAGATATTTATCTGTAATATATATTGAACATTGTGTATTTTTGCCATAAAAATAAAAAATTAAGTATTTAACTGTATCAATATAAAACATTGAATATTTATGCCGCAATACACCTTAAAATTATTACAGGAATTAACCATGACTATCTATATCACATGCTGTAATTTTTTTCACACATTATGAGACAATTTCGTCTATCTACGTTGAAGACAATGTCCCAACTCCCAGCCGTGAACCAAAAATATAGTTTATATATGAAGAAAAATGTAGGATATATTTACGTATATTAATTATGGATATGTATGTAGTATTAATTTTTAAAAAGTATCTATAAATATATATATTTATATATATATAATTATATACATGCTATGTACATACGAGAATTATATACAGTATAATTATTAGAAAATTTATAATATAATTTATGGGAAAATCTAAAAGTTAAGTAGTGAAAAAGCCATATATAATATGGTCTTTTGAAAATTACTTTAGCAAAAATAACAATATGGTAAACTTTGAAAATGCCATATTTTCAAAAATTCCCCCGTGAAATATTCAACATATAAACCACAATAATATCAACAAAATACATAATAATATCTAAAAATATGATTTTAGTATTGATTGGTGCAATTATGTATTAGGTATCATATATTTTATTTTTAATTAAATTATTTGGGACTCAATACTAAATTACACCAATAATAACATTATATTACATTAACTCCTCAAAAAAATCCAATCATGCATCCACAACGAAATTATATGCAATGAAGTATTCATGAAGCAAATAATAATAAAACCAACAAAATTAACACCAATATCCAAAAAACTAAACCAAGGTATATCCAACAAAAAAAAAACTAATAAAAAACTAATAGGACTATAAGGTATGTAATAAAATTAAGGGTTTTTTCTTAAACACATATATTTTTTTATCGTTCTTAATTTTTTTTTCAAAAATACGTACTCAAGTTATAAAAACTATGATTTTCAAAGTTTAATAATTACAAAAATACAATCTTAAGAAAAACAACTAAAATACAACTTGAAAACAACTCAGAACAACTAAACAACATAAAAATAACTTGAAAACAACACAAAAATAGAAAAAAGACAAAGTTGTAAAAATGTAAGAATTTCTTTAAAATCGTAAAATTGAAAGAAAAAATATATTTGACCGTAAAAATGTAATCTTTTTTAGCGAAATTAAGTATTTTTTTGTAAAAATCTCTAAAATTAAATATAAACAATATATTTTTTTAAGATAATTGTACTGTAGGAACTTTTACCACAACATCAACCATCAACCATCAACCACCAAGTATCCAATAGAATACAAAATATCCAACTGAACCAACCTAATCAACAAAACATCATCAATAAATTATCTAATTCCCCATTTGATTACATATTCTTTTTTTGGTAATACTCCTTTCTTAAGGGCTTCCTCATTTTTTAAATATTAAAATAGTAATAAAATTTTAAAAGGAAATAGTTAGGAGTATGACACCACATACAATCAAGAGTAGCTATTTCACTTCCATAAACCATGCCATAATGGAGATAAACATGGAAATAGGAAAAATTTGAAATTGAAAATAATTTTTGGTTACAATATTATGAGGTTAGAAAAATTATGTTAAAAATGTCAATTTTGAACAAAATTGTATTTTGATAAGAAAATTATATACTTACACTCCAAAAATATATAAACACACCACAAAATTCATTATACCACATTCTATAAATAAAAAAATTACATTTATAATTACACTTCAAGTATGTCTTATACTAAGTCTTGAATTCTATACTCATTTTGCAAAAAATAAAACAAAATAAAATTATGCACATCATTTAATAAAAATTAGAAATAAAAATTTCAAAACAATAAATTGAATAATTCTTAATAAAAATAGATTGTTGACACTGTTTTTCGTCAACATAATTATGAAGAGCATTGTTTACCCAAAAACGGACTACCTGATGACGTGGAAGGATTGGTCTATACGTGGGAGGCACGTGGCTATTTTAAGTAAGTGTATCTTGCTCAGCCATCGAACAGAAGATTATTGGTTTATCAAGCATTATACTTATGTGCGACCAGCCTGTTCGCATGTATTCATTTATTTCCTTCAGATGTGCAATCTTGTAATTATGCATTAATTGTAATTTCTCTTATTATCTAGATACGCAAATTTCAATTGTAATTAAGGCCCATTGGCCCATGTAACCTTCTTGAGCATATAAATATGAATCAAAGGGCTCAAAGGAGGGGACTTTTTTTATCTTAGAAATTCGAGAGAAAGATATAGTGTTATTATTCACCGAAATTGTAATCATCCCGAAGCTTGTGAAACTCGTGAACCCTAGTTCATTGATCACGGTGTTGGGATTTTACATTAATAAGAACACTAAGTGGACGTAAGTCATTACCATCTGATTGGGGCCGAACCACTATAAATCGATTGTGTCGTTTACCTTTTCGTCTGGATTTCTTCTTGTTTTCATCTCATTTTATATCGTTTATCTAACTCCGTGTCGTTGACCAATTCGAGGGTCAACATTTTGGTGCTTTCATTAAGAGCTCAACTCAAGACTTCCAAGGAAATCAAATGGCGAAAACGTCTAGAAAGACGGGACAGATTTATGGTGCTGCATCCACCCAGCCTCCTCCACAAAATGTAGCTGAAGATGAACCATAGTTGGATTTTGAAGATGAGGAAATGGATTATGAGACCCTGAGGACAACACTGAGTGTGTTGCAGGAGAAGTTGGCCAATTAGGAGAGTGTGGCTGAGATGATGGCGTTGCAACAAAGGGAGATTGACCGTCAACGTCAAGAGTTGAATGAGCGGTAGGCTGACATGGACCGCCGACAAAGAGATGCCACCGCCACCCTGGAGGCAGCCATTCAGTTGGCACGGGGACAACCTGCGCCAACTTCTCAACCAAATCAGCCACCAAGTGCACCACTGCAACAAGGTCTAGACCCAAGTCCTCCACCTCAACCGGCAAGCCCTCTATGGCCGGAGTCACATCCTGTTGCTCAACAGGATATTCCATTTCAAGATCCTGAGCAGCAGCCACATTCTCGTGCTGGTCGAGATAATCCCCAGCGTCAAAGGCAGAATAGGACCGGGCAACCTCCCCGAAGCCCTAGACGCCAAACTGTTGAGGAACTGAATCCACCGAGCAGGGGACATCGTCCTTCTGCTAATATAAGGCATGCCGAGTCAAGCTCTGCAGTCAGGAGCCCCCCACGACATAATAATGCCTGGGGACCCACCAACCAACGCAGGCCTCCCCCTGACGCTCAAGAGGTACCAGCAGGAGGAGGAAATAATGCGATCAGCAAGTCGCGCCATAGCCAATCACGTTTTCGGGACGGTCATGAATACAACGAAGCTGATTCCGGCCGAGGGAATCCTGGTCGAGGTCAAGGAGAGAGAGGTGGAGAAAGGAACCCTCTACCAAGAGAAAATAGGCCTACGAGCCAGAACACTGGGGGGCAGCCTTGGCAACCTAATGTCTTTGACCGGTTGGGCGCTAGCGAGCAAAGATGTAGAGATGACGACTTGAGGGATGTGCTCAACGATAGGCGTGAAAGGCACGATGAGTATGCTCCTCCAGCACCAGTCGCCCTAGTGATACCAGACGCAGTGCAAGCCCAGATCGATGCGCTGAACCAGGCCGTCCAGCAGCTGGTAGGGAGCCGAACATCCCACATCGAGTATGATCGGAGAAGAGGCACTCCATTCATACAAAGAATAGCAATGGCGGAAACCCCTAGCAAGTTTAAGATGCCAGTGTTGCCCAACTTCGATGGATATGGGGACCTAGTATCTCATGTGAATAAGTTTGAGATACAGATGGACATCCAAAAGGTGTCGGATGATGCCCGTTGTAGTATCTTTTCGGCCACCCTATTTGATACTGCTCAGGAATGGTTTTTTAAATTCCCTCCTACTAGCATAGTGTCATGGGAGATGTTCGTGAAGGAGTTCTACGGGAAATTCTATGCTGGTCGTGTGCACTCGACTGAAGCCAACCAGCTGGTCGAGATACACCAGAAGGAGGGAGAGTCCTTAAAGGAGTAGTCCATCATTTTATGCGAGCAACAACTGGAGCTAAAACAGTTGGCGATGAGGGAAAAATGATGGCACTTAGTGCTGGAGTGCGGCGCCACTCACCCCTCTGGAATAGTTTGAGGAAAAATGGGGTGAAGAGTACCAAATAATTCTTGGATCGAGCAGACCAGCACATTAAGCTCAAAGAGGCGATTGCCAATGAAGGGAGGTCTCCTACAAAAGACAAGGGACCAAAAGAAGATCCCGCTAAAGCCGCCAACGGGTCAGATAAACCCAATGGCAATGGAAAAAGTAACGAGAAAAATGGTGGAAAAAGGGCGAACAACGAGCCGTCAACGTCTGAAAATAAGCGCCCTAAGGGAAATAGGTATGAGCCAAGATTCACCAACTACACGACCCTTGTCGAAAGCAGAGTGGAGGTGTACCAAGCGACTAGCTTCAATGTCCCTTACAAGTGACCATCCCCAATAAGGAAGGATATCTCCAAGAGAGATACAACGAAGTTTTGTCATTTCCACAACGACTATGGTCATGACACCAATGAGTGTAACCAACTGAAAGATGAAAGTGAGTTCCTTATCAGATAAGAACACCTAATGAGATATGTACGAGCCACTGGAGGTTCTCAACGAGAGGCTCAAGGAGGCAACGAGTAGGCGCCTGTACGCCAATGCTCGCTCCCTTTACAGCCAGCTCTTATGGCGGGTCATTGCTAACCATCTGTGGCGGCCCACACCTTGCAAGAGATAGTGGGAAGGCAAGGGAGTGATACGCTCGGACCTTACGCCATGACCAGGACATCGAAATGCTGAATGTGGAGGAGGGAACTCCCAAGAAAGCTCGAACAGAGGAAGAAATGATAGCTTTCTCTGAGCTTGATGCTCAGCATGTCCGATTCCCTCATTCGGACCCTGTGGTCGTGGACGTCCAAATAGCCAATATGATGGTTAAGTGGGTGTTAGTAGAAACAACGAGCTCAGTAAATATCCTGTATAAGTCTTCACTGGAAAGGACGAAGTTGTCAGTGAAAGACCTGGAGCCATGCAACCAAACCATTTATGGTTTTTCTGGTGAAGGGCTCGCACCAACTGGGTCGATTAAGCTTCTGATTACAGCAGGAAATGTACCTGCGAACAGGACATTACTCACCACTTTTATAGTAGTTGATTATCCTTCTGCATACAATGCTGTGGTTAGAAGGCCTATCCTAGTCGACCTGTGAGCCGTAACCTCGATCTAGCACCTCGCCATGAAGTTCCCAACCGACGCAGGTATAGGGTGCGTATTGGGAAACCAGCGAGAAGCGAGGGAATGCTACAATTCCTCGATTACTAAGGAAAAGAGGGGTGGATCGAGGGAAGGAACTGGAAAAGAGTTGCAATTGGCCGATGAAATACAAGCCCAATCAGGTGAGCGTGCCACCAAATAGGGTGTTGCCCAAAGTGAGGATAGGGATTTAGATCCTCGCTTTGGGGATTTTGATGAAGAAGTAGGACCAGTCGAGGACCTCGAGGAGGTCCAACTTGATGAGGCAGATCCGACCAGGGTTGTGAAAGTCGGTAAAAACTTAGAGAACACAACAAAACAAAAACTGGTGGAATTTTTGAAGAAGAACCAGGAGGTCTTTGCCTGGTCGCATAAAGATATGGTTGGAATTGACCCAGCAGTTATCAGCCATGTCCTGAACATAGATAAAAGTTTTCCACCAGTACAACAGAAAAGGAGGCTGCTCGACAAAGATAGATCGAAAGCTTTAAAAGAAGAAGTCGAGAAGGTGAAGGAGAATGGATTCATCAGGGTAATGTTTTATCCATCATGGGTCTCTAATCCTGTACTAGTTCCCAAGACGAATGACAAATGGAGAACATGCGTGGATTTCACAAACCTTAATAAAGCCTGCCCAAAAGATTGTTTCCCATTCCCAAGGATCGACCAGCTGGTCGATGCCACTTCAAGGCACGAGATCCTATCATTCATGAATGCATACTTTGGATATAATCAGATTAGTATGCACCCACCTGATGAGAATCACACTAGCTTCCGGACCGATACAGGGCTCTACTGTTACAAAGTGATGCCTTTCGGTTTAAAAAACGCTGGTGCGACTGACCAACGACTAGTCAATCACATGTTTAAAGAGTTGATCGGTGTAAACATGGAAGTGTATGTTGACGACATGCTGGTTAAGTCGAAGAAGGCAGAAGAACACATTGGGGACCTGCAAGAGTGCTTCAACGTCTTGAACAAATATCAGATGAAGTTGAATCCCCTTAAGTGTTCCTTTGGAGTTGGATCAGGGAAATTTTTGGGATTTATAGTAAACTCATGAGGTATCGAAGCTAATCCTGAAAATATTAAGGCCATGGTCGATATGAAATCACCAACAAAGATAAAAGATGTTCAAAGTTTAACTGGGAAGATTGCCGCTCTAAGTAGATTTATCTCTAAATCCACAGACAAGTGCGTCCCATTTTTTAATCTACTTAGGGGAAATAAGAAATTCGAGTGGACGAAAGAGTGCGAACAAGATTTCCAGGCTCTAAAGTCTCATATGTCTCAGCCACTGATTTTGTCTAAGCCAGTTGAAAAGGAAACTTTGTTCATCTACTTTGCGGTCACAGAATATGCTTCTAGTGCTATCTTGGTAAGAGAGGAGGAACATGTGCAGAAAGTTGTGTATTATATAAGCAAAAGGCTAATAGGAGCAGAACTGCGATATCCGTCCATTGAGAAATTAGCCTACTGCTTGATCTTAGCCTCCAGAAAGCTACGACCATATTTCCAAGCTCACCCAATCACAATACTAACCGACCAGCCCTTACGACAAGTCCTGCAGAAACCAGAAGCCATTGGTCGATTTTTGAAATGGGCAGTTGAACTTGGACAATTTGATATTTCTTACTCGCCACGAGCAGCAATAAAGGGACAAGCTCTAGCAGACTTTGTAACAGAACTTACTGGGCTTCAGGACATTGAACCGATAAAAGAGCCTGAGCCTCAAAGCCAAACTCCCTCTTGGAAGTTGTTTGTAGATGGCTCTTCCAACATACACAACGTTGGGGCAGGTGTAATATTGGTCACGCCTGAAGGACATCGATTCTACTGTGCAATCAGATTTGACTTTACAGCGTCCAATAACGAAGCCGAGTACGAAGCACTGCTCGCAGGATTAAGATTAGCCAGGGATATGAACATAAAGTCGCTTGAAATCTATAGTGATTTCCAGTTAGTGGTTAATCAAATTACTGGAGAATATCAATCCTGGGGTCTAAAGATGGTTGCTTATTTGAACAAAGCAAAGGATTTGTTGGGGCAATTTGAAAAATATACTCTACAGCAGGCACCTCCTGACCAGAACTCAAACGCTGATGCTTTGGCCAAACTAGCAAGTGCAAAGGATGCTGACACCTTGAATATAGTGCCTGTTGAACAGCTATTCGTACCCAACATCAAAACATAAGAAACCTCTCTGGTAATTCAGGCAGCAGACACGTGGATGGCACCCTTTATTGAGTACTTGACGCATGGTGTACTGCTGACGGACAAAAACAAAGCAAGAGCCCTCTAGAGGCAGTCTACTTGGTTTATCCTGGTCGACAGAATTTTATACAGAAGGGGGTACTCAATGCCACTCCTAAGGTGTATTTCAAAAGAAAAGGCCAAAGAATTAATGAGAGAAGTCCATGAAGGTTTCTGCGGGGATTATGCTGGGGGGAAAAGTTTATCTAAAAAGATCCTAAGGCAAGGATACTTCTGGCCAACGATGAATGAAGACTCTGTGGATTTCGTTCGAAAATGCGACAATTGTCAGAGATTCTCCAAGATACTGCGAGCAACCCCTAATGAGCTAAAACAGATGCAAAGCCCATGGCCATTCGCAGTGTGGGGGATAGATTTGATTGGGTCTTTTCCCACAGGAAAAGGCAATGTCAAAAATGTTGTGGTTGTTGTTGACTACTTCAGGAAGTGGGCCAAAGTTGAGTCACTTGCAACCTTAACGACCAAGAAGGTGCTGGATTTTGTGGTTAAGAATATTGTGTGTCGCTATGGATTGCCAAGAAAAACTGTCTCAGACAACGACACGTAGTTTGATAGTGATCTGTTCACATATTTTTGTGAGAGGCATTGCATTATCAAAAGCTTTTATTCAGTAGCTCATCCATAGGAAAACGGTCAAGTTGAGGCTGTCAATAAGACACTGAAAGATACTCTGAATACAAGGCTTGAAGAAGCGAAAGGGGCATGGCCAGAGCAGCTGCCTGAAGTCCTCTGGTCGTATAGAACATCCCATCGAACATCAACATGCCATACTCCATTTTCCTTGGCCTATGGGTATGAGGCTATGATGCCTATTGAATTAGATCTGCCATCACATCGAAGGTTGGCATACGATCAAGACGTTAATGGCCAGTTATTGATGGAATCTTTGGATTTGATTGATGAAAGGCGCGAGCAAGCCCAACTCCAAGTAGCAGCTTACCAACAAAAGGTCGCCTGGTACTTTAACTCTAAAGTACGTGAAAGAAAATTTAATTTGGGAGATTTGGTGCTTAGAAGAGTTTTCCTCAACACCTGCAGCCAAGCTGTTGGAATGCTTGGACCTAACAAGGAAGGGCCATACCAAATCGAAGAAGTCCTTCAACCAAGCACCTACAAACTTGCTCACTTAAATGGAGATCTCATTCCTCACTATTGGAATGGAGAACACCTGCGCAAGTACTATCAATAAACAATTCTTCTTAAAGAATTGGATTGTATTAATTTTACTTTTTACAGGTTTATGAACAAGGGTTAGTCAATCATGTGACTGATCACTTATAAGTGTAAGATCAAATTTTTGATCACTCGTACAAGCAAGATTATCCATTTATTACGATAAATAAAAGGGACTGTGCGCAGCCAGTCAATCTTGCCAACTATTATATTTATTACAAGTATTTGATCATTACGTGTATTGTTTTGCTATATTATCATTTTTTATATATCTTTATTACAAGCAGTAATGTTCGAACAAGTTTTGGTCAAGGCAAGTGACCGAGGACCTTAAGCTCCTCAATCACTTGGGGGGCATATAAGGTATCTAGTAAGCAAAGCATATCGACAAGTATATGTAAACACACGAGCAAAATAAGTGAAAGCATGCTACGGTACTTAGAGTATTTTTCAATTTTTTTTTTAAATTTTGTTAAATCAAACCAAAGTGATATGCTAAGTTTGGTCATGCGAACAAGATGTTGTAGTATATTGCAAGTATTAAAATGTCTAAATATTGAAAGTAAATTGTTTTACACCGCGAGCAGTTATTGCTCAGATGTAATTCTCTGTTTAAAAGAAAAAGATGCCCGTGTAGGAAAAAATATATTGTTTAGACACTACGAACCGAGGTCCGTGTGTCCCAAGTTATAAATTTAAATAAAAAACAGAAGAAATTATGAAGCAGGAGGATCTTGAGGAATTTGCTGGTCGACAGAGGCCCCAATTTCCTCGCCTACGCCATCGATGCCCATAGCTAAAGAGATTTCGGGGGATGCTGGAACTTTCGCTCTCTCCACCTTTTCAAGGTGAGCCAGACACCTGTTTAGCTCATACTGCCTCATACGGTTTGGTAGATAGCTAAAGTCCGCCCCGCGGTTATTCTTCCAAAACATATAGAAGCATTTAAAAGTGCCTCCATTGTACTTCTCCAAGTTACTGGCATTGGTCTCCTCGAGCTCTTTGACGCATTCTTCCAACCCCTCAATCTCCTTTCTACTGATGACCAGATCATCTTGAAGCTTACAAGCTTCCTTGAAATTAATCAAAGAAGCCTCCTTTTACTTATCTTTAGCTTCAATGGCTTTGGTCAAGGCAGCCTAGTGTTGTTTTAGCTCTCCAGCCAGCTTGGCCTTCTGTTTGAGCAGTTCAACATTTTTCTTCTCGGCTGCCTTGAGTTGCTTGGTGTATTTGGCCTCAGCCGTCTTAAGCTCCTCAGCGTGTTTATCCTCAGACGCTCTGAGCTGTTCACCAAGCCTCTTCTCGTATTGAGCAGTCAATACCCCCGAGCGGCGCCGGCCAACACTCATGGTTAGAACTCCCTGCAACCAGAAAAAAGATAAAACTATTAGTGGAAATAAAGTGACAAGATAAACAAATAAAGCTCAGCAAAAAATGACAACTTACGCTGAGCACTTCGTTCAACGCACGGTTGAAGATCTGCTCGAGTTCCATGGAGTCAGTATTGTTGATGGCCTCTCAGATGCGTCAGTGCCTCGATAGCTTTGTTAGCCTATCTTTGGCCGAGCTGAGAGCCATGTTCATCAAAGCCTCTCCTGTCTGATCGGGAGGGGTCTGGTCAGCGGGAGTTGGAGGAGTTTGGTTGGCAGGCGCTGGAGGAAGTGTCTAGTCCTCGGGGGCTGGTGGAGACGGCTGGTTGATGGGAGTTGGAGGAGGTGTTGTTTCCATGGAAGGAACTGGTACTGGAGGATCCTAGATTCGAGCATTTTTCGTCGGAGGGTTGCTGCTGCTTTCCCCACGATGTTTCCTGCTCCCCTTTTTCTTGCTCGCAGGAGCAACAGGGTCAGGTTTGCTATACAAGTTGAATGGATCTTCAGCAGACATGACTGCAAAATAGAAGCGAACAGTCAGGCCATATAGATGGAGATACCTACTAAATCAAGGAAATAAGATCAAAGAAATTACAAGAAAAATACCTGAGCTACAGCTATTGGTTGCTACATTACTTATTGTACTACTGCTACACTCACTCTCTGCCTTGAAGAAGTCTAAATTTAAGTTAGGTGTGTATTTAAAGTTGTCGTCCCCATCAAATAAATGACAGGGAATGGGAAAACTGTCTAAGAGTCAGAAGTCAGTACCGTTCTCATCCGAAGACTCAAGAATAGGCTCGGGATGCTCAGAAACCTTATGCTTTCCCTTTCCTTGTTGAGCAGGGGCAGCAGCTGCTCGCGGAGTGCTGGAGGGTTCCCTGATGGTCACTCCCGTAGCCCTCCTCCTCGGGGGTTGTGACACATCTTGGTGCTGCTTAGGAACTTCTCCCCCAGTAGCACTTCCTGCGGTTGATTCCTTCACATCCTGGTGAGGAGCCAGAAGGCCAACCAGCCTTAGATTATTCTCCGTGACCAACTCTTTGACACTTTTTTCAATATTTGTCATGTTGGCCAAGGATGCTGCTCGTATCTCCATTTCTGGAGTGGAGACTAGTCGATGCCATGGACCTGAATGACAGCAAAGTTCTAAAGAATGTGCAGAAAAGCTAAAGGAAATTGAACGACCAGTGAGTAAATAATTTACCTCCTTCAGTGAAGGCCAGATTGTTGGCGACCAGGTCTGGTGTTAAAAAGTACTCTTAGAAGTACTTTCCCACGTTGGACTTGTGGGTAATGTCACCCAGGAAGGTGCGAGTAGATTCCTGGTGGTAGAAATGGAAGAACCCCATGTTGTTGTGATTGGGGTTGGACTTGAGATCGAACAAATAATTAAACTTGTGTGGCGTAGGAACGGGCCACTTCTTGTGGTTGTAAAGAATATAGAGACCAGAAAGCACTCTATATCCGTTTGGAGTGATTTGAAAGGGAGCGACCTCGAAATAATTGGCCACCCCCTAGAAGAACAGATGAAGAGGCAAGGTTGCCCCTGCCTCAATATGATATCTCGACCAGGCGCTGAAGGCGCCCCCAGGCAGGTTTGCCTGCTCGTCGATTGAAGGCTTGATTAGGGTTATCCCAGGAAGTCCGTACTTCTTGAGATAATTCCCTACCATCCTAGATGTAATAACACTAGGAGGTACTACGTACCATTCAACCTCTGGTCGAAGGACGTCTCGAAGTCAGGCTTTTGTTTGAATTTCTAGCTGGGAAGTGTTTTCAGGTTGAGGGATCGTCGAAGAAGTTTCAGCTCGAGGAGTAGGTTGATTGGCAGGTGGATTGGTTGTTCTCTTTTTCTTTTGAGCGATGGATTTTATGCGCCCCATGTTTGTTGGACTGGTCAAAGGTCTACTTGTGGGGTTACGTTGAGAAAAGGGAATTTATGAGATTAGCAGTGATGGCTGCTCTTGATCTTCGAGTAACTGTGCGAGCAAGTCTTCGTCGATCGGCCTCTCACCTCCCCACGGGTCATGCATGAAAATCTGCGAACAGAGAAGTAGGGATAAGAATCTACGGCCAATAGGCCAAGAAAGTGGAAACATTGGGATAACGTTGCTCGTGTATAAAAGTTAAGCTTTTATACGACCAGCAGTATCTTAACATAAACACTAAATAGTATGCGAACAACTTGGAAAACGGATTGAAAAGCAGAAGGAAAAACTTTTCAACTCTGAGAAAGGGCGGGAAAAACCTAGTTTTTTCTAAATGCCTAAAAATCAAATTTTTACTTCGATTTTACACCCTAGATCAATAATCCTAACTCCCAAGCTAATTCCTAAGCCTCATTTAGTGTCTTTTCATTATCCTATCATGTTAGTACCTACATGCCCGACTGCCCCAAATCATTTTTTCAAGAACATTCAAGAACTTTGAATCTAAAGCAAACTAGAGAACTAAAAAGATAGTTAGTGCAAGCATCTTAGAGAAGAAGAAGTTCAAGAAACTCACTTGAGTAAATATGGATGCAAATTTCTGAGACTTTAAGTCGAGTGGTTGGACAGAAACTCCATGGATCGCTGAAATCGTCTGTGTTTTCTGGGTTCTTTATGCTCCGTTCTATAGTGTTCTTGAGGAAAGTAAAAAGTAAAAAGTGAATTTGAGAAGTTATTTATATTGGTCAAAGCATGTTTACTAAGGTAATGATGGGGGGTGATTTTTCGAGGCATGGAAAAGTGTGATAGCCATCAAACCACTTTTTGGGAAACTGTAATGACATGATTGGTTGCCTTTTTCGAGAAGGCATTGATAACTCTGACAGATTTGATAGGTCACACGGAAGGTCAGTTGTTTAAGTTTACTTTATGCTAGTCGCAGTAAAATAAACTTGGGGGCAAATGTTTACCCAAAAACAGACTACCTGATGACGTGGAAGGATTGGTCTACACGTGGGAGGCACGTGGTTGTTTTAACTAAGTGTATCCTGCTTGGCCATCGACTAGAAGATTATTGGTTTATCAAGCATTATACTTATGTGCGATCAGTCTGGTCACATATATTCATTTATTTCCTTCAGATGTGCAATCTTGTAATTATGCATTAATTATAATTTCTCTTATTATCTAGATACACAAATTTCAATTGTAATTAAGGCCCATTGGCCCATGTAACCTTCTTGAGCATATAAATATTAATCAAAGGGCTCAAAGGAGGGGACTTTTTTGATCTTGGAAATCCAAGAGAAAGATATAGTGTTATTATTCACCGAAATTGTAATCATCTCGAAGCTTGTGAAACTCGTGAACCCTAGTTCATTGATCACGGTGTTGGGATTCTACATTAATAAGAACACTAAGTGGACGTAGGTCATTACCATCTGATTGGGGCCGAACCACTATAAATCGATTGTGTCGTTTACCTTTTCATCTGGATTTCTTCTTGTTTTCATCTCATTTTATATCATTTATCTGACTCCGCGTCGTTGACCAATTCAAGGTCAACAAGCACTAAACAATATTTCAAAAATATAGAAGTACTCATAATCTTTTTACGTTGTTCAGTAGTTAAAATCTGCCTAGTCCACGAGTCAATATTATTGATCTTGATACTCTCTCAAAGGATTTTTAGAAATCGATTTGGCAGAGTATTCTTAGTACCATTTGTGTGTGTCTACAAATGAAATTCCCCAAGCTATTTATAGGCCTGGTTGAAAAAATATCTTCCCCTTATTTTGGGAAGTTACCAACAATCATTAAAATTATGAAATAAATGCAAATAAATACATAATTACGTAATATCCCATGATAATTAGGATTTAATATCTGATAGCAACAAATCCCTAAGTAATAGAGATTTCCTAACAGTTGCTGCGTGGAAAACGCGTTCCTAAGCTCAATCATAAGGTTGACGTGCTTTTGAGACTGATCCAGACTTTGAGCTTGTCATTCCAGTCAACCTCCTCCTCATCTTGTGGTTTCATCGAACTCATTCTTCGGAGAAGATCAGTGCTTTCGAGCCTGCAACTTAAGCTCGAACAATATAACTCATGCTCAGGTGTTAATAATTGAACAAGCTTGGAATCATATCAAACTATACAAGTGTACAACCAACACTTGTCGTTTTCAAGCTTACTCTTTTCAAGCCTACATTTCGAGGCTTATTTATTCATTCTCGAAATTTTGGTGTAATATTTTCCCCCTCAAAAGTATTGGTTCGAATCCTTTGATAATGAAACTTTTGAACTTCACTTTCGGAAAGCGTGCCTACCTATCACACTCAAGTGCGGACACGTATCATTAGAGGATTGCATATCGAGAGTACTCGAGTACCTCCCTATTATGCACATGTCCTTTCATATGAACTTCTTGCCGCTAATTTTTGAGAATTAAACCTGGTCCATCGAATCCTCTTTTAACTCAAACCAAGGGCCCAGATTCATTCGACCCTTGACATTCCCACTAGGTTATATATATTTATATACGTCTCTTCTTCTCCGTTCTCTTCACTTTCATTTTCATCCTTTAGAAAACATGAACTAGAGAAAAAACCAGAGTTTTCTTTTTCTTTGCATGTTCTCTAAACCCAAAAAACAGAGTGCCCTCTCCACCTTCGGTTCTATGAGATCGTTCCTGCAACCACTCCTACAATTGACAATTTCCTCGTATCCGCAGTCCACTTTACATAAGTTTTCTGATCTTTCATTGGTATTTTTTTTGCGTGTTTCTTCTGTGCGTAAGGAAAACTTTTCTGGTTTCTACCAGATTTTTAAGGTCTTTTTGCATTAGATAAATTTTTTATTTGGGTAGGTTTGGAATGATCAGGAACACGATTTAGGCCAATTTTTTTGGGTAGAAACATGTAAAAATGGAGCTTTTTCAGGTTATGGGGTATTTAGTTCACGGGTTTCGTGCAGCTTAAGGAATAGGGTTTTGGATTAGGGTTTTAATGCACGCATCTCGAAAATATCACCTTTTCGGGTAACTGCCCACTTTTTCCCTAGGAATTCAAGATTCTTTTAAACTGGTAATAATCGTCCCACTCTCGCATGGGTGCACTCTCGATGCCCCGAACTTAATAACAGTTTGATGTTGGCATTTGAGTTAGTCTCGTAATTCGATCCTTCAGGTTTGATTAATGAGATCTCGTTATCTCGAATTTACGAGCTCGTGTTATCAAGATTTTAACCCATTCCTCTTCCCTTTTTTTTTTTATTGGGCCCTTACCTTTTTCTTCCTTGTTAGATGTCGCAGTCTTCTAAGAATCAGTGGGGGCCCGAGGTTGCCATCCCTTATCATCCATCATCTCTCGGACCTGAATCGTCTTTTACATGAAATCAATGATTAATTCGTGAGCACAAGGAGAGGTGCAAGCAAGAAGATATACGATCCCACTTTCGATGTCAGATGGATGAGATTGAAGAGAGAAAAAGAAAGGAGTTCCAAGTTGCGGCGTATCCCGATTTGGACCCCGAGATCCGACCAATTCTGCTAGACCCCAAAATCAAAGTCACCGTAGCCTACTCTCTTGGTGAACTTGCATTCAGCCTCATGGAGGGTCCATCTAACCAGCCATCAAAATGTCCCAAATCTCTTTCCATCCCGATCTCAGAGAGTTATTTTTTCGAGGTCGAACACTACCAAAGATCCATAACCTTGACCTGATAGATTTCTGAGCTCCACTCCTGCCATGGGTTGAAGCTCTTCGGCCAGTTAGTTTGCCGTCCTGCCAGCTTTGACGAGAGGAGCTATTTTTCCCCTGGCTAAGGTGATCCAGATAGCAAGGTTAAGCTCGCAGCTTGGAGTCGTGAACACTTGCGAGCTAGGGCCTTACTGCCTCTGAAGGGTTACTTCTGGAGCTTTCTGGACTACGCTGGTATAGCCCCATTCCAACTCCATACAAAATCGTATAGGGTCCTGACCATGTTAAGATCATTGTACCAGGAGATGAAGTGGGAGGATCCCACGGCACATGAGATCCTCTATCTCTTTTTCCTCAAAAGAAACTCTTCCTAAGCTCACGATAGAGATGGGTTCTATTACCTTTCGAGCTATCCCAAGGAGAAATGACTATTTGAGGATATCCTGAATCATCCTCCTAATTTCAAGACTGCCTTCTTCTGGACGAACGATCTCGCTCCCTTTCGCTTCTACTCCTTCCAATGAATTCGTAAGTATTTTGCTATGGTCTTTTCTGATTTGACTTTCCCTTTCATTTTTGAGATCGATTGACTTACTCAAATCTTGTATACAACCAACTATCACAGTCCCCATCCTACAAACGCCATGAAGGAACATAGGGAAGCTATCCTTAAGCTTCCTTACGGTCGGTGTTGCGAAATTTATAGCTATGCAAGTGCACACAGTCGCAAACTCGTAATAAAATGGTAAAACCAAGTATCGTCCTCAAGGACTGATTTATCAATTACCAGTCAATTAATTTCTTGTTCTATTTGATGAATTGAAATTCTTGATTTTTATAAATACAGCAAAAGAAACTATAAATTGCAGAAACAATAATTGAAAATTGAATAGAATAACAACTAATGGAAAAACTTTTAATTTAATCACTGAGAAACAATTAGGATATTCAATCTCATCAACTATCCTCCCTATTATTCCCTAATGCAAAGTGTGAATTCTTCTTCTTTTGACCTAATTCAATTAACAAGTTGGTATAGCAGCCTATAATCATACTATGAATTATAAACTCAACCTAGGTGACAATTTCCTATATTTCTATGGTAAATTGAACCACACAGATAACATTAATCTCACAACTTAATAACAGTTACACAATTAATTCAGATACTTTCGTTCTAAATTAGAATTATGTCCAATATAACCACAGCATAATTAAATCTCACTTCTCAGATTTTGACTTAAAAACATATGTAAATGACTAAAGATGGCCAATCAATAATCAATTTAAAAGAACATATTATATGGAATTGAAGAAGAGTGAAGAAGAAGAATATTAAAATTGCATTAGTTCATAACAGGGATTCAAGTGATTCAATTAAACATCCTAAACAGAAAATTAGTTCATAGCTATAGTGCTAATCACAGCAGAAATTAAGAATAACATCAGGAAGAAGAAGAAAAACATGTAAAAATACTCTAGGTCTTCAGCCTTCAAAACCAGCATTATCCACAATCCGTACGTCTTCTTTCTTCTTTTTCGCCAAGATAAAACCTAAGGTTTCAAATTTTAAATAGGCGGGCCGCGGCTCTACATACACTATGCCGCGGCCCATGTCCAAATTCCTGGGAAAAAAGCCCTTTCCATGCCGCGGCCCTCTGAAGCCATGCCGCGGCCCACATCAACGAGTTCTGGGAAAAATGCCCATCTATGTCGCGGCTCTCTATAGCCATGCCGCCACCCGAGGACTTCCTAGAAAAACAATGCTTCTGTTTCCCCCCTAGCCACGGCTCCACTTTGCTCATGCCGTGGCTCTTAAGGGATTTCTCAATTCTTCAAGTTTTCATCCCAAAATTTCACCAACACTTCCAAATTGTGTTGAGAACCCTTCTTTATCAAAATATGATGAAAAACTTGATTATTTCTTCCCTTTCTTTGGCATTTTCTTCCACATGCTCAATTCTTCCTGATATTCACAAAGACAAACAAACAAAGCATAAACCCGCACTAAATGAAAGAAAAACGAAATAAAAGACTACTAAAAACATCACCAAAACATAACAAAAACTAGACTCAACAGTCGGCGATCCCTTTCATACCTTCTTCACAAAGACAAGTTCGTCTTTGCAACCTTCTTGAAGAGGGTGAGTCTACTGACGACTCGGGCAATCGCAAATACGCGAGATGGGAAGATGTCCCCATGCCCACCACCAAGCTACCCGTGAAAGGAAAACACGTGGGCCCAAGCTCGCGTACCCCTAAATCTCGTACAATCGAACCCTCGGGCTCGAGTAATGAGGCACAGGACGAGGCGTCAGCGAGCTCGTCAGGATGAGGTAAAGTTGTGCTCGACCCATCTATGTGGTCTCCTGTTCTTCTTAAATATAAACCCAATGTAATGGTCCTTTTTGAGGACCCCAGGAATAACTTCCTGGCATGGTCAAGGGTAGACCTTAGAGTCCATAGGTTCGATACTTGGCTAGGGAAATAAAAAACTATGTATAGTCTAAATGAAGTCTAGGATGGGGTAGCAGTGCAATATGGTACAAATGACTATAGGGACCTTTCGAGGATGTCCCCTAATTTTAGGGAGGGGACTCCAGTAGTCTCGTCAGAAGATAGGGGAATTTCCTTGTCATCGAGTTCGAGCTCAAATGAGTCCTCCAATTAGGTCCCTGATACTTAGTCATTTTTAATATTGAAATGTGTATAATTTTTCCTTTCTCGGCTCAACTGATCTTCTTTGTTCTTTTCAAGTGACATGGACTCAAATCTGGACAATCTCTTAGGGAAACCTCCTAAGGCCCGAGGAACTAAGCGAGGTCGTGCCACCTCATAAAAAGGTGCTCCTTCGAAGTTTGCAAAGGTTGCAGAGGGTTCCTCTCCCTCGAAGCCTATCTCCAACAAGCCCAAGCCCCAGGCTCTGAACTCTACAGATTTAGTGGAACTACTCCCACGACCTCCATGGCAATCACCATCGAGCCCCGGTTACCATGCCACCTCCTCAAGTGAAGTCTCCTCCTCCTCCTCCTTGCTTGGTCCCTGCTGGAGACAAAGGAAAAAAGGTTGTGCCTCCTTTGACTCCTAAGTCTGTGGGTGCTCTGACCCCAACCATAGTTCAACAATTTGTTGCCTCGTCCCATATGTGGGAATACCCCTTGGCAAGCGTGGTTGGGACCCTAAGGGCTGATCTATGCAACTTTTTGTCTTGGGTCGACCATTCGTGCAGCAACCTCGATGCCGATGTGTGGCGATTCCTGAGGGTGGACAATCCCACATGCCTCGTTGACTAGACCATGGAACTCGGGGTTTCGGTAAGTATATTTTATGTGATCTTTATTTTCTTGGTTACTTGTTAATTTTCTAACCATGGTAACCTTGCATTTTAGACTCTCCTTAGTATTCTTTCCTAAAGCTCTCTCTTCTCCTTGAGAATGGCGGCGACCGAGACCCTGGTTTATAACACAAACCAGGCTCGAATCCATGCTGAGGATGACCTGAAGGAGGCCAAGGGAGCCCAAGCCAAACTTGAGGACGCCCTTAAAGTCTCTCAGGCTAAACTCGCCTCTTCCGAGGCCGATGTCAACAACCTAAAGGCAGAGCTCGACACCAAGATGGCTGATTTTGATGCCACTAAGGCCGAGATTGATCGCTTGAAGGTGGAGACAAGTGTTGCCAAAGCGGAGGCCAAACAGCTAAGGGAGGAAAATAACTCTGACTTCGAGATTCTCGAGGATGAAAAGAAACGCATGCTCGAGGAATTCAAGGCCAAAAAGGACTGGGCTACCGACCGGGCCATGTACATGATGTGGTCCCTAAACCCCAAGATGGACACCTCGTTCCTCGAGGATAATGAAGAAGAGTTCATTTCCAAGTGGAAGGCTCGGTTGACCGAGGAGGAGGTCGCGACCACCACCTTGGATGGCGGAGGTGAAGGGAGATAGGGGAGGAAGCCAAGTCTGCTCCTGCTGGCCAAGACTGAATCTTACTAAAAAGGGCTGCATCCCTTATTATTTATTTTTTGTAATTATTTTACGCCCTTTGGGCAAAGACAATTGAAACATTTACTTATATTTCTTGCTTAAATGTCAATGGTAGTTTTTACTTTTATGCTTATATTCCTTGCTCAAAATATTTATGTATATTGTCTACCTTGGATGCTTTTTTCTTTTTCACACACTTACATTTCTTGCTCGAAACATTTATGCATATTGTGTATAAAGTGTTTTATTTGTTTATCTATACAAATACTTGTTGGGTTTAAGCTCGAATTTCGACGCATTCATGCATAGTTCACTCGATTGCCCTTTTTCAACTTCGTTATTGTCAAGGTCGAATATTACTTTTACCATGTATTTTTATTAAACAAAACTTAGTGGTGTGTAACCTTGTTAATCTAGTTATATTTTGTTCTTCCATAGTAACTTTTCCTCATCCTCAAGTATGATCTCGAGGTTGCGAGGTTGAAACTTATTTGCAAAAATTTCCAGCCCTTGTCTCGACTTATGATTTTTGTTGGTTTATCTAGAATTCCAACTTTTGATCATGTCGATTAGGCTTTGCCGGTTTGTTCCAGACTTTTTTAGTTCATGTTTAGTTAATAATCCATACATTGCTATTGTTTACTTCATGTTAGGTTAACAATCCATACATTGCTATTAGAGTTTATTTTTATTGATGTTATGTTTTTTCGAGCTAATGGTATGATTGTATACCACTTATGCCCCCTTAATATCCTATGATTGTGATCTTAGGTTATTGAATTTTGAGGGCTTGCAAAAAGTATAACAGCAAAAATACAAAATTTGAATGAAATCTAGTGCTTTATTGATGAAAAGAAAAAATTAAATACAAGCTGGGTTAAAATGAATAAACATCGTTCCTACATTACTGATAATAATGTCGTAGATGTTCACCATTCCAAGCTCGAGGGACCAAACCTCCATTCAATCTCGCTAGTTTATAAACTCTAGGTCGAATGATGGACTCAATCTGGTAAGGTCCTTCCCAATTAGGCCTGAGCACCCCAGCAGATGGGTTGCATGTGGCTAGAAACAAGCATTTGAGCACCGAATCTCCCAATCCAAAATTCCTGTCTCAAACCCTCTTGTTGAAATATCTTTTAGCTCTCTGCTGGTATGCAACATTTCTTATCTGGGCTTCATCTTGTCTTTCTTCAATTAGGTCTACACTCTCTTCGAGATGGGATTGGTTCGAGGTCTGGTCGTACGCCTCGCGCCTTATAGTTGGGATTTCGACCTCGTGGAACTTGTTCTATGGCATAGAATTCAAACTCCTCAAACACCGCCTTAACTTTCTCCAAATAGGCTACCATTTTAATGCCACGAGCTTAATATTCACCTAGGATCTGGTTAACAACTAATTGGGAATCACTATAGCAGTGAATGGCCTTTGCCTTGAGCTTGGAAGCTATCCGGAGACCTGCTAATAGTGCTTTGTACTCAGCCTCGTTATTTGACGCTTCAAAGCCAAATCGTAACATTGAATGAAAATGATTTCCTGTTGGAGTGATCAAAATTCCTTCCCCCGACCCGTTCTCATTGGAAGATCTATCGACATAAAGTCTCCACAGCTCGCAAGCTGGGGTTATGACTTTCTCGTTGGTGATTCCAGTACATTCAACAATGAAATCTGCTAAGGCCTGCCCTTGGATCATCATTCTTGGATGATAGGTGATTTCGAACTGTCTGAGTTCGATGGCCCATTTTAACAATCTCCCAGAGGCCTCAGGCTTGGATAATATTTGCCTTAACGGCTCATTAGTTAATACATGTATAGGATGCGCTTGGAAATAGGGTCGAAGCTTTCGAGATGCATGTATCAGGCACAAAACTAGCTTTTCCATTAACGGATATCTCGACTCTGCCCCCAGTAACCTTTTAGTCACAATTTTTTGCACTTTCTTATCCTCCCGAACAAGTACTGCGCTAACGACATGCTCGGTTGTGGCAAGGTATAAGTACAATATTTCCCCTGTAATTGGCTTGGATAAGACTGGTGGCTCGGCGAGGTGCTTCTTAAGATTTTGAAACGCGAGTTCACACTCGTCCAACCATTCAAATTTCTTGCCCCCTCTCAAAAGGTTAAAGAATGGGAGGCACCGATCTATAGATTTTGAGATAAACCTACTTAGGGCCGCCATTCGTCCAGTTAGGCTTTGAACATCTTTATGTTTTCAAGGTGAGGGCATATCGATTAACACCTTAATCTTATCGGGGTTTGCCTCTATGCCTCAAGCATTCATTATGAATCCGAGAAACTTTCTCGAGGATACTCCGAATGAGCATTTTTGTTTGTTAAGTCTCATATTGTACTTCTGGAGCACAGCAAATCATTCAGCGAGGTCGTCCACATGGTTACAGTTATGCTTGGATTTGACTAGCATATTGTCCACATAAACCTCCATGTTATTCCCTATTTGTTTAGCAAACATCCTATTCACCAATCTTTGGTATGTGGCTCCTATGTTCTTGAGCCCGAAAGGCATTATGTTGTAGCAATACAAACCTTTATCGGTCATGAAACTCGTATGTTCTTCGTCAGGTGCATGAATGGGTATTTGGTTGTATCCAGAGTATGCATCCATGAATGACATGATGTAGTGACTTGTAGTGGCATCTACGAGTTGATCGATTCGAGGCAAGGGAAAATAATCCTTTGGACATGCCTTATTGAGGTCTGAATAATCAATGCAAGTTCGCCACTTGCCATTGGGCTTCGGAACCAACACAAGATTGGCTATCCAATCAGGGTAGAAAGCATCCCGGATAAACCGATTCACCTTCAGTCTTTCAACCTCTTCTTTCAGGGCTTTCTTCCTATCATCGTCTAGGATCCTTCTTTTTTGTTTCTTCGGAGGGAAGCTTTTGTCTATGTTGAGTGCATGGCTTATAATGTTTGGGCTGATCCCAACCATGTCCAAGTGTGACCATGCAAACACATCTTGATTTTCCCTCAGAAAGCGAATTAATTGCTATCCCGCATCCTTGGAGAGGTTCTTCCCTATTTTTACTACCCTAGTAGTATCCTTTTCATCAAGCTCTACTTCCTCGAGCTCCTCTATTGGTCCAAGATCAACCCTATCCTCTTCTACTCTAGGGTAGATTTCTTCTTCAATTTCGAAGATAGACCCACTCATTTCTCGGATAACAACAAGTGCCTGTGCACTTGTTTGGTTCTTCCTTCTTATAGAAATGCTATAACATTCCCGTGCAGCGAGCTGGTCTCCCTTTAGTGTCACAATGCCACTAGATGTTAGGAACTTGATGGCCAAATGCCTAACGGATGACACTGTCCCCAGCCCAATCAGGGCTGGTCGCCTGAGCAGTACGTTATAGGAAGATGGGGTGTCCACCACTATAAAATCCATCATCTTGGTCACCAAGACTGGATAGTCTCCCAAGGTTGCTGGGAGCTCGATGGAACCCGTGCTGGCTATCTTTTCTTCTAAATCCATACAACATTGTTGCACAGGCTTTCAAATCTCGAAGCGTGAGTCCCATCTTTTATAAAGTGGCCTTATAAAGGATGTTAACTGAGCTCCCATTATCTATCAGCACCCAATGCACCCTTTTGTTGGTGAGATGGAGTCTGATGACCAGAGGGTCGTTGTGGGGAAACTGGACGTGCGATGCATCCTCTTCTGTAAAAGTAGTGGTTAAGTTTCAACCCTTTGTTGTTTTTGAGCTCGTGGTTCAGGTTCGTAGGGAGATCTGTCCCTTGTCTTGAGCTCGTTAACATATCTTTTCTGGGCATTTCTACCTGACCCAGCGAGGTGTGGCCCTCTAGAAATTGTTACCACATCCTCCCCATCTATAGGGGGAGGTCGATCATCCTCCCTCACTCGTGAGGCTGTATTCTGTTGGGCAGGTTGTGTAGGAGCTGCCCTCTATCCAATCGACACTTGAGTCAAATTTTTGTTTCTTACATATTGCCCAAAATACTCTCTCGAGATCAGACCTTCGATCTCATCCTTCAATTTTCTGGATTCATCGGTGGTATGTCCGATGTCTCTATGGAATCTACAATACTTATTGGTGTCTCTTTTTTATTTTTGATTTTGCATTGGGTCAGATCGTCTAAACGAGACCTGATTTTCATTTGTGATAAAGATGTTTTCCCGAGTTTCAGTAAGCTCGGTATAAACTGTGTAAATGGAGAAATACTTATCTCCTTTTTTCTTTTTCCCCCATTCTGGTTCTGAGTTATACCCTTCATTTTTCTTTCTCTTTGAAGGGTTGTCTCCTAAGGGTTGAGACGTTGAGGGGGCAGTCGAGGTTGAGGCTGAGTTAACATTCGTCGTTATAGTTATAATAGGTTGAGGGGTCAGTTTTAATGCTGACCTTGCCTCGTCTACATTGACGAATCGCTAAGCCCTTTTGTTGAACTCAGTTATGGTCCTTATCTGTTTCCTTTGCATATCGTCCTAAAGGGGACTTCCTGGCAATATCCCAGCTCGTACTGCCATAAGATGACCACTATCATCAACATTACAGGCTCGTGCCACCTCAATGTTAAACCTTGCAGGTAGTTTTTTAATGACTCTCCCAGCTACTATCTAACATTAGTCAAGGCTGAGGCTTCGGGTCTGACGCCTACCATGGCCTTAAATTGTTTCTTGAACTCTTTTGCTAATTGTTCCCAAGATGAGATCAAATGCCTTCAGAACTTGTCGAACCAGTTTTTTGCTAGTCCCGTCAGAGTGGTTGGAAATATCATGCACCTGAGTTCATAACCAACGTTGCTAGCGCACATGATTGTGTTAAACGTGCTCAGATGGTTGTACGGGTCTGAGTTCCCGTCAAAAGGAGTCACGTGGAGTATCTTGAATCCATAAGGAAACAAACTATTTGATATGTACAGAGCAAAAGGCTCGAGCTCCTCATCGAAGTCATCTATCTTGTCCTTATTCCTTTCATCTTGAAGGAGTCGGAATGCTCTTTCGAGCTGGTTAATTCTTTCCTGGACCAAGTCCACTAGAGGTTGAGCTTGCGCTTGGGGCAGTTGGTTATTGCTTGTGAAAACTCCTGCTCCTGGCCCCTGTACAGGGTTATACTGATTCTCATATACTGGCTACATGGGAACCTTTCGGCTATTCAAATGTGCCCGTAAATCTGGGTTTGAAGGGTTAGCCTGCCCCTGGTTTTGATTCAAATGATCTCGAAGATCAGGGTTGTTGTTCTCGCAGTTTCCAGTATTCCTGGGTTCGGTATTATATACACTCATCGACCTACTGAGGTCCACACTTCCATTCATGAAACTAACATTTCTCTCTGGTTGTGAGGTGGATCTTCTACTGGTCCTCTCACTCCAGTTGTTTGTGACCTCGACATGTGACTTCCTGCTGGATGGGATGCCTTATGTCCTTGGGGAGCCTCTTGCTCGCCCTTGTGTCCTGGTTGAGTTTTGTGGTTCCTTTCTCGGCTACCACTCCAAGAAGGTCTCTGAGGTGGCCACTCCTCTGTCCGGTTCCTATTGGGCGCCGACTGGGGTGCCTCTCGAACCGGAGATGGGAGCCTTATTGGAGACGGAGGATGCCTTATAGGCGACGGCTATTGGGTCTGGAAGGTCCAGAATTGGCTCAGACTGACTCTGGGTTATTCCTGGCAGGCTCGAGGTTAGTGTTTCGAGCTGCTGAGGGAGCTCGGTTATTCTCCGTTCCCACAGTTACACTCACCGTAGGATTACTAGCAGTAGTAGTTTGAGTATTCCTCCCAGGGCGACCATTGCCTGTGTTTTCCTTGGGCCTTGGCTGGGCCTTTTGTTCGGCCATTCTGGCGGCCGTACTCCCGCAGGGATGCCCACTGGTCCTTCAAGAAGGTATGTGGGCCTCAGAAGCCTGCCTGGCCAATTCTTCATTATGTCGTGTGGCTTCGGCCAACTGTTGGCGCAGTTGGGGATTTTCCAATTTCACGATGGGCACGTACCTCTTGGGATTATAATAGAGATCCTCATCGGGTATGGGGGTTGTAGCAGGTGGCCCTCTGGAGTTGGATGATGCGCTTCCTTCATCCGGGCCCTGATCTGCCATAGGTTGCTTCCTAGGCCTTCCTGAATGGTTCTCAGTCTGAGGAGTTCATTCCTCAAGGATTTGTGGCAATGGTCGCCCACCAGTTCCTGGATTGTTCGTGGCATCCATTGATGCTATGCATGAGATTTCTGATTAAACAATATAGAGATTTGCTTAATGTTCTCAACGAAAGCACCAAACTGTTGACGCCGTTTTTCGTCAATATTTCAGAAAAAATAGAAGAACTCACAAGCTTTTTACGTGGTTCACCAGTTAAAATCTGCCTAGTCCACGAGTCAATATTATTGATCTTGATACTCTCTCAAAGCTTTTTCAGAAAGCAATTTGGCAGAGTATTCTCAATACCATTTGTGCGTGTCTAAGAATGAAATTCCTCAGGCTATTTATAGGCCTAGTTGACAGAATATCTTCCCCTTATTTTGGGAAGTGTAAAGCTCCCTAATCTAATACTTTGTAAAATGTCTCTTAACTCATAAATAATAGAAAAATACCACTTAACATATGAAATTTGGTGGGGCCTTGATAAAACATGCAAGTTGGGCCCAATAGTTTAAAATAAAAATAAAGTGTTCTTATGCAACGTTTAAAGAAAAATAAAGTTTAAGTCCCACTGATAGTTTTAAAATTTAAGTCCATAACATCATTCTTTAAAATCTAGTGCTTAAGTTGATCGTTTATTCGTTCATAAGATACCCCCATGCCATACACACCTAGACGTCAGAACTCCCCACATCACAGTGCGTGCCAAAGAGAAGCCTTATTTATTACCTGAAATGGGGAAAGTAAGGGGGTGAGCTAAAAACCCAATAAGGAAGTACAATAAAATACAACAACATACAAGGAAAACACAATAAGAACATATTCATATCGTAAACCTCATAACATATCATAATTGTACGTCATAACCATACATCATAATCATACATCATAATCAAACGTCATCATCATACATCATAATCATACTCTTTGTGATCATGGCGCTACTATTTTCCATGTCACATCTTGAGGTAACAAGTAAAAGCATAAATCTGGAAAGACATCCTTAGTGAGGTAAACAGGAGGCTTTGGTCCTTGAATAACATCGACGCGTCCGCCCTATGAGTTACGTCATATCCTTATTAACTCCTTTGTTGTGTCACGTTCAGCACGCTAGCAACCATTTGCTTTTTCATACAACATACAAACACATGAAATCCATTTCATATCAATACAAAGGAAACACATGTTGCGTCATATTCATTATAGCATTTCAAGATACAATTTCATACTTCATATCACATAATCTATCGTCATACATAACATGTCATTATTCTCACAACAGACCAATCTTACAATTTCATAGCATAAACATAGAAATTCTATCTAACTTCCTTACCTCAGGTCCGAGCAACGCAAAATGAGAAAAACTTCACAACGAGCCTATAATCATAATAAAATATTTCCTTTCAGAATCATATGTCAATTACTCATGCCCAACACATATACCCCATGTGTGCATGGGCCATGCACACGTGGTACAAGTTGCCCAATAATTCCAAACATACACATTTTCACATAAAATCATAAAAGAATAATGCTAATTCTACTTATTAACCTTTCATGGTTACAAAGTAAAAACTATATGTTTGAACAATAGGCATATATTTGAATGTAAAAATGTATTTGCATGCGGCATGCATACGTGGGAGCGTTATTAAAAAATGACGTTTTAAAACGATAATTCCTAAATACTTATTTCTAACATTTTCAAATAAAATTCAACAACATTATTAAATTACCATAAATTGCTTCTTTAAGTCCCAAAGTTTGATTAAGCAATTTAATACATTATTTAAAAATAATTCATTTAGTCTTTTCCTAATTTCTCATAAAATAATAATTCCATTTATTATTTTAAATAGCATAGAATATAACAAAATTTGTAGTCATTTAGAAATACTTTATAAAATTTCATGTTTCCTTTAAAAAATAACTTTTTTTTTTTAAATTAATAAAATTACAAGATTAAGTGTGAGAAATTATAATTTAAAGTGTGGGAAAATATATTTTCTCTTATATTATTTAAGACTTAAATTATGTAAGTGTAAAACCCATTAATTTTAAACAAAATAATTATTTTAACTTAGCAACACAAACTTTCAACAACTTTTATTTTGTTTAAAAAATTATAAGTGCATTTAAACCCAACCATTTTATCATTTAAATAAAAAAAAAACTGCACCTAAATAATAATGTGAAAATTCATGGTTACATAAAAAAAAAAAATCATTTTTACATATACATAACTTAGGGAAAAATTCATTTAATATACTAACATTATTTATCTCATTTAAAAGATATTTCTTAATTTTAATAAAAAATTCTAGTAACTAATATTTCATTCAAAATCACAAACTTAGTTTAAAATCACATTTTCTTCATAGAAATCAGCATATGTTAATTTGATAAAAACACCATTGAAATGTGAAATAAAAATACCATTTTATTTACATAAAATCAAAATATCATTAGAGACATCACTTGTGCATATAAATCATTGTTTCACCAATTGTACACAAAATCAGCAAGCATAATTAATCATGAAATTCATCTTTAAGTCATGCTTCTCAAAACTCATACCATAACCTTCATGCTCAATCAACACATCCAAACACAAATCCTATCATACACCCATTAACATATTTTCATTCTTACAATTATATTACGAAGATTAAAATACTAACAACAAAATAAACATAGGACATCCACAAAGATTTTTAGAAGACCCTAGATGATGCAACATAAATACCAATATGACCATGTTTCTAAAAATCAAGGCAGAATCAACAAACAAATAATCAACAACAAGATCAACCATACTCACCATCCCTTTTTAGATGCCCTAAGCCGAAACACAATACCCATACAATAATAATGCTTCTAAACCATTATATTACATCAAATCTTATCTCATACAAATAAAAACAAAACCTTTCCATAGTTTAACCATAACAAGATTTTCCCATGACCAACAATAGAATGATGCCATAAACCAAAACCACATAAAATTATAAAGCCACACGCCTAGGCCAAAATCTTTCATGCATCAAATAATACAATCCTTCATCCCAAAATCAAAAATAATAATCAATCAGTATAACCCAAGAAATCATAGCAACACTAGGGCTAGAGATTTCATTACCTCTCTTGATTGTAGAATCAAGAACACAACAGTGATCAACATCCAAGATTATAGCCACCACTTGTTTAAGTCTAGGGTTTCGAAACTCACACGAAGAAAAGAAGAAAGCCAACAACCAAGAACACTTATCAAAACATAAGAAACAAAATATAAAAAGGGTCTAGAAACCACTAATACAAGAAGACATACCCTAGAATTGAATCTTTTTCTCTTCTTCTTCTCCTCCTTCTTCTCTTCTCTCTTCCTTTCTCTCTCTCTCTCTCTCTCTCTATCTCATGCTCACTCTCTCTCCTTCTCTCTCTAGGCCGACTGTCACAAGAGCACAAATGCTCTCTTTTCTTTTCTTTCATTCCTTTTAATCTAATCTAGCAATAACTAGTCCTAATGGGGAAATAGGTAAGTTTCTTTTTTTTTTAATTATTTTCATTTATTCATTTTCTATTTGATTTTTTTCTTAATTATAGGAAAATAAAGAGTGCATAAAAGATGACAACTCTTTTCCTATTTTAACTAATAGTCATCCAATCACATTGCTCTAAGACCAAACCAAATAGGAAAGGAAATTCCCCATTCCCACTATAGTCCACACGCCACCCTCTATTTCCTCTTCTTTTATTTTATTTTTTTTAATTCTTTTAATTAAATAAAATAAATCTAATAAAAGAAAATAATGTGTAGGAAATTCTATTGCATGTTCACCATGCAACCATGCATATACACACACCCAATTACTAAGGTGCATCACTACTTACCATGTACCGTGGTGCATTCAATCAAAGCTCATTTTCTCACTTAATTAAATTAATAAATAAATAGAACAATTACCAATTAAATTCACACAATTTCTACCAAACAATAAAAAAAAATTCTAACACATAACAATTAAAAAAAATAAAATTAAACAAAGCACAAAATTAATAATTAAAATAAAAAAAATTGGTGCGCTACAGGAAGTTACCAACAATCATTCAAATTATGAAATAAATACAAATAAATACATTAATTACGTAATATCCCATGATAATTAGGATTTAATATCTGATAGCAACAAATCCCTAAAAAATAGGGATCTCCTAACAGTTGTCGCGTGGAAAATGCGTTCCTGAGCTCGATCGTAAGGTTGACGCGCTTTCAAGACCGATCCAGACTTCAAGCTCGTCATTCCAGTCAACCTCCTCCTCATCTAGTGGTTGCATCAAACTCATTCTTCGGAGAAGATCAGTGCTTTCGAGCCTGCAACTTAAGCTCGAACAATATAACTCATGCTCGGGTGTTAACAGGCCTGGAATCATATCTAACTATACAAGTGTACAGCCAACACTTGTCGTTTTAGAACTTACTCTTTTCAAGTCTACATTTCGAGGCTTATTTATTCATTCTCGAAATTTGGGTGTAACTTAGATAATTAAATAAAAAATAAATACATTCTCAAAGATAAATTTATGAAAAAATAATTCAAAAAATAGTTTAAACTTACTTTCACAATAATAAACTATTCTTCTAGTGAGAAAATTTTATTATTGTTTTGTTACATAAATTTTAGAGATTACAAAGATTCAATTTAAATGAATAAAATTGTAGTTTTAATTTTATTAGAAATGAAGGTATACAAAGTATAATTTTAAAAAAATATATAATTAAAGATTTAAAAATGTATATTTTAGTCATTTTATTTTATAATAAATATGTAATGATTTTCTTTTTTAGAAATGGGGTGTATTTATACATTTAGATGGTGTAAATATAAATCCCATAATAAATAAAAAACTGATTGATGTTTTAAATAATTTTTTAAAAAGCAAAGAAAGATCATAACGCCTTTTAGTTGAAGTAATGGAAACCTCCCTCTAATGGCAATTGGTTGTGAGTGTAGATGCAGGTATCGATTTGAAAATGGAGCTACAACAACAAAAAATCATTTGGAGTCTGTTGTTGTTTCTCTTGCTGCTAAGTTACAAGCAATTTGGGATGGATTAAAGATTGTCAAAATATGTGTTGTCAAAAGTTCTTTATATACTCAGATGGTTGTGAGAATGCTTAACTCAGAGATACCTTGCTTTGGTGACTCAGATGTGCGCGTTCATGACATTCAAGATGATTTGTTTACTGCTAGTTCTTTGGGGGTGTTGTTTAAACGTAGGTCCGCCAATAGAGTGGCTCATTGTATTGCTAAGTATGCTTTGAATTGCAAAGCTTCAGCTGTTGGGTGGGGGGAGTACTCTCTTGTGCTTAGCCAACTCTTTGTTGTGATCTAAGTTGTTCCATCAGTTGATTTAACTTTTCTTTTGTTTGACTGGCCCTCGTTGGATTGGCAGAGCTTCTCTTGTAGCTCATTATCTTCTGTTGAACCACTTCTTTGGGATTCAACACTCTATTGGACTGTAGGGTTTGAAAAAAATTTGAGTAGGGTTGATACCTTTACCCATCTCCTAACACGTCTAAAATACTCTGGAGAGCTCAATGCCAAAGTCAAGAGATCTCGTGTCTCTTCTAATTCCAAAATGCTTTTTGCTAATTGTGTCTTGTAATCAACATATACACAAAATCAAATTGGTTGGAACTTAATAGTAAATTTTATTTAAAAAAAAATTAATTATTAAACGACAGGGGTAAGGAATAACTACAGTCCTTTCCACTACCTGTGACACCTCCCCAATTACCACTCCTTTCTTGTTCATTCTGAATCTCGATCATAGATTAGCTTTGTTGAACCCAGTTAGTGTAGGAACTCATTTATGTAAGTCTATATGCATGTTCTTAATTTATAAATATATATTCAAAATAATATACATAATAGAAAGCATAAAATAATACAAGCATCTGAATATTACAGAGATACATAAATACAATAACAAAATCATTAGAGTACTTACGAGATGCGTAGCGGAACAAGACTACACCCTTTGGATTCCCTAACCTTTTGTCCTTGTTGAATGCTACGTATTGCAAGGAATCCAAATCGCTTTGAAACAAGACCATAGTCTTCCAAGTCTTTCTTTAAAACAACCTAGTGTTTGTGTGGGCAAGTCTCAACACATGAGAAGATAATTCCTAGAGAGAAAACTAAAAACGAATGGGTAGCTAGGTATAGAATATTAGTAATGAATTTTTACCTTGTCAAATTCATCTGCCCTAATGCATTCTATAACACTAGTCACTACAAAAAAGGAGACTTTTGCCGGCGCAAATTTGCGCCGGCAAAAGTATGGTTTTGCGCCGGCAAAAACTATGGAGTTTTTGCCGACGCAATTTTGCGCCGGCAAAGAATTGCGTCGTATCTCCGTCGCTAATGTCACTTTTGCCGACGCAAATATAATGCGCCGGCAATGGACTTTTTTGGCGACGAAAAAATACGCCGGTGAAAATATAAATGCGCCGGTAAAAAAATCTGTCACGATATTGTGGAAAACACTTTTAGCGGCGCAATAATGCGCCGGCAATAGTTTAATTTTTTAGTGGCGCATTTTTGCGCCGGTAAAAGTGTATATGTGAAGGTAAGATTGAAACTCTTTGCCGACGTAATTTTGCGCCGGTAAAAGTATTTTTAAAATAATAATTTTTATTAAATTATTAATATTATTTTCAATATATTAATATTAATTAATAATTTTCAATTTTAATATATTAATAATTATTTAATTTTTTAGTAATATTATTTAATTAGAAATAAAAATAAAATTAAAATTTTATAAATAAATAAACAAAAAATTACAACTATTAATATTTATTGTCTCCACCAAACATTAAAATATAAAAGTAATTTAGTAAAATAAATGTCTCATAAATTAAATTTTAAATAAATAGAAAAAAAGTTCTACAAATGAGTACTGGCCGCCTCATCATTCCCGCCCCCATCAGCATCATCGTCCTCGTCCGAATCCTGGTCTGGTAAGTCAACAGTAAAACCAGGAGCCAATTGACCAACCTGCTTCAACAAAGCACTGAGCAGGAGATCTTGACGCCGTTGACGACTCTCAAGTTTAGTCGTATGCTTCTTTAGGTTCTGATTTTCTAGCATAATGTCCTGATTTTGCTGCAAAATGGTGTCCACTTCAGGTGGCAATTGCCCGGACATTTGAGAAGTTGACGAAGATGCTGCCCTCTTTGCGCCAATTGCCTTCAACCTAGGCAACCCCCCAAACCCTTTCTTATAACGCGAGCGGGGTCCAAGGACATCCGTGACAATATCCATATCAGGCGGGAAATGACCGTCGACATTATCGCCGACACAAGAAGCAGCAGATGATGCAGGGGCCGTACTCTGCGATGCTCGACGTTCGGTCATCTCATTCTGCACAATAAAAAGCACGTATTTCGAATTCCAATATAACATTATTTGAAAACCTAACTTATAAATTTTTAATATAACAACATATAAAATATAACTTTATTATCTATCTGCCAACATCCTATCATTAATGACTGCAGACCAGTGACTGAAAAAGAATGTAATTAATTTTGTTCCCGTATCAGGGAGCAAGTGGGCTAAAGTAAATTTGGTCATGAAAATCCATATCTGAATCAAAATCATGAAGATGTTGTTGATATATACGGTAAGTGCAGTTAATTCCATTAATGAGGAATTTACGTCTCCAAACATATACATCAACTATATTTACATGTTTTTGATTCAGATATGGATTTTCATGACCAAATTTACTTTAGTCCACAAGCTCCCTGATACGGGGACAACATTAATTACATTCTTTTTTTATCTTAGTCCACAATCATTAATCATAAAAATATTGGCACATAGATTATAAAGATTTCATTGTTAAAAATTTAATTAATAATTAATAAATAATTACTAATTGACAACAACAATTAATAATTAATATTTATTAATTATTTACTAAACTTTTTTAAAGTTAAATGATCATAAATTAGTTAAGGTTATGCAACTTACATGTTTTGTCGCCGCTGCATCACTAATCCACTTATCCTTCTTCTTGTGCAGGTGCTCGAATGTGTCGATCATGCTCGGGAGCTGGCCAGTAGATGGGTCCATCTAAAAAAGCAAATTATTTAAACATTGTGACATTTATAATATTTTCGTAAATGTAAGGATATAAGTTATTATAATTTACGTGATCATAAACATGGGCAACGATGGATTTGGAACCGTGTCCTCCTGGTATGGTCATTTTAGCTCGAGCTTCTTTATTTTTCTTCGATATACGCTTCAAAAAGAAAACAGTACTCATTAATCTAAATTGTAATTTTATAATTAAAAATTAATGTAAAATGTACGGCATACCTGGTGAGAATCAGAAACCCAAAAATCACACAGAACTGCCCAATCAGAAGAAGTGATCGACACAAAAGGTTTTGACTTCGCTCTCTCATTGTCCACCTCTCCTCCAACATCTACCCAGTGCTTCTTCATCGTGTGGCGCCAATCAGTCAGATGTTTTTGCATTTGTCTTACCATGGCATCGTTGATTACTGGATTGTCTTCTGGATAAATGAATTTTTCCTAAAATCACAATTAAAATTGGAATTTGTTAAAATATTTTGAAGATAGACAAAATATTTAATAATGAGTTATTAAAGGTTTAAAGAATGCTTACAGATAGTCTCTTTCGAATAACTTCGATATCAGCTGGTTTTACTTGTTCCCAAGCTAGTGTAGTTGGGGGTACGGTGCTACGCAAATAACGAGCCATAGAATTGTTGAACCACTTGCCGTACTTTTGAATAGCTTTTCCAGTTTCTTTATCAAACTCTACTTTCAAATGAGTAACTTTTTTGATGGCCAGCTCCTTCTCGATATTGGCACCGTAATAAGCTCCCCTGCCTCTCTTGGAGCCACCACCTGTGTCATTACTTGTTTCGGCCATTCTACATTAAAATATTCATTAATTAACTAATTCAAATTATGTATGTCTATTGTTTTTTGTTATAAAATTAACATTTATTCATTATGGTATTTCCAAACCTACCATATTCCGACCTAGTGGATCCCTCGGAGATAGTAAGAAGTCATGTACTTCTCCTCAGTTTTTTAAAATGTTTATCAAACATTTTAAAAAAATGAGGAGCAGTACATGAATACATTGTCTATCCCCAAGACATCCACTAGGTGCATCACTATTATTTTTTGTTATTGAATTAACATTTTATTACTTATTGTCTTTCCTAACCTACCCTATTCCGACCTAGTAGATCCCTTGGAGATAGTAAGCAGACATGTGCGACTACACACTTTTTCAAAATATTTCATCAAACATTTTGAAAAAATGAGTAGCAGTACATGAATACATTGTCTATCCCCAAGGCATCCACTAGGTGCATCACTATTATTTTTTGTTATTGAATTAACATTTTATTACTTATTGTCTTTCCCAACCTACCCTATTCCGACCTAATAGATTCCTTGGAGATAGTAAGCAGACATGTGCGACTACCCATTTTTTCAACATATTTCATCAAATATATTGAAAAAATGAGTACCAGTACATGAATACATTGACTATCCCCAAGGCATCCACTAGGTGCATCGCTATTATTTTTTGTTATTGAATTAACATTTTATTACTTATTGTCTTTCCCAACCTACCATATTCCGACCTAGTAGATCCCTTGGAGATAGTAAGCAGACATGTGCGACAACCCATTTTTTCAACATATTTCATCAAATATATTGAAAAAATGAGTACCAGTACATGAATACATTGTCTATCCCCAAGGCATCCACTAGGTGCATCACTATTATTTTTTGTTATTGAATTAACATTTTATTACTTATTGTCTTTCCCAACCTACCCTATTCCGACCTAATAGATCCCTTGGAGATAGTAAGCAGACATGTGCGACTACCCATTTTTTCAACATATTTCATCAAATATATTGAAAAAATAAGTACCAGTACATGAATACATTGACTATCCCCAAAGCATCCAATAGGTGCATGTGTACCTATATCTAATACTATCATTAATTAATGATAATAAATAAACTTTTCATTGAATTAAATAAAAAGTTACATACACTTGTTTAAATTACATATCACTGTCCTCGTCATCACTAACTACAACATCATTACGAACATCACTATCACTATCACTATCGACTAGAACATTATCGTCATCCTCATCGTCTTCATACTCGACCAACGTGTCGTCTTCAAATTCAACTTCATCATCGACAACAAATTCATCTGAACCTTCGCCAACCAAATCATCAACGTTGTGCACTTCAGTGGCATTGACATCAACCCGATCATACTGAAGATTATCAAAAATTGGAAGTTCTACCCACAACTGAAATGAAGAAGAATTAACTTCTTGCAATATTGGTATATCATTTGTGGTCTCAGTATCATCAACATCGGAATTTGTGAAATCCCATACATTCCTTGGAATGTATTCATTAACGAGCCTCCAATCATCCCCATTTTTCACATCTCGAAGATAATACACCAACTTCGCTTGAGATGCGAGAACGAAAGGATCATCTTTATAACATTCTTCTTTCACATATACGCTCGTAAAATTGGATTCCACTTTAATTCTACTTGTATTGAACCATCTACACTTGAATAGGACAACACTGTAACCCATCAAGTAGGACAATTCAATTACTTCTTCCAAAACTCCATAGTAGTTCACTCCTTCCTCACTTGGCACCATTACACCGCAATTTTGTGTTTTAAGCTTCATATCACGACCACGAGTCACAAATTTCACACCATTCACTATCATCCCTGGATATGAATACACGGTGCCGCTTGATTTGTTTGCGAGAGCATACAATTCATTATTCACTTCAGTAGGTGTTGACTCATGCAAACCGTTCACCTATCAACATTAACATTGAAAGTTAGTTTTGGATTGACTAATTGGGGTTTCAGAAAAGAATTGACTAATATACATACTCTTTCTTTGAACCACTGAGGAAAATCAGTTTTTTGTTGAACTTCAAGATTCAAGCCCCCCCGTCTTCTTAATTCATCCATATGCTCACTACAAATGAACAAAAAAACTATGATTTTGGCATTTACTCGGTATATAAACCAAACATCATTATTGAAAAAATACTAGAAAACACACCTAAGGTACTCCTTAATTTCGGCACAATTGTTCAAGATATACCACTCAGCCTTTTGCTTTAACTGCGGATTGAGGAGCATATTTGATTTCTTACCAAATGGACGACCAACAACCTTATAAATAGAATATTCCCAATTTGGTTGGGATTCAACGCGATCGTCATTCCTCTCAGGTCGATTGAATCGAGTCTCAACCCCCCGCAGGTACATTGAGCAAAAGGTTAAAGCCTCGTTCACCACGTAAGCTTCTGCGATTGAACCTTCAGGACGTGCACGATTTCTTACATATTGTTTATAAACTCCCATCGAACGTTCAATGGGATACATCCACCTAAAGTGCACGGGACCGCCAAGAATTGCCTCTTTCGGAAGGTGCAAAACCAAATGCACCATAATATCGAAAAATGCTGGAGGAAATATCATTTCCAACTTGCATAAAATGGTGATAATGTCTGTCTCCATCTTCTCAAGGTCTTTCACATTCAAAGTCCGTGCACAAAGTTTTTTGAAAAAACCGCACAACTCAATAATTGGCTTCCGAACTTCCGGAACCAAAAACGACCTAAGTGCGGCGGGCAACAACTGCTGAAACAACACGTGGCAATCATGTGATTTCAACCCAGTTATCTTGCCATCATTGACATTGACATTCTTCGAAAGGTTTGCAGCAAAACCGTCCGGGAATTCAACTGACTTCACAAATTCACAGAAAACTCGACGCTCCGGGACACTGAGGGTGTAACTGGCGTGCGGTTTCTTCCACTTGTTTCCCTCTTTGCGGAGGTGGAGTTTTTCCCTAATTTTCATGTCTGCTAGATCAAGTCTTGCCTTGTCAGTGTCTTTAGATTTTCCCTCTAAGTTCAACAAAGTTCCCAAGACACTGTCGCAAACATTCTTCTCAATGTGCATTACGTCCAAATTATGCCTCAACAATAACTCCTTCCAATAATCAAGCTCGAAAAATATGCTCTTCTTCGACCAATTAAGTTCAATCGGAGCCCTTTTGCGTTTCACACCACCAAATTCTTTGTGTTTCCCAGGATGTCTAATCAGCAAATTCTCTAATTGCTTCAAAACATCATCACCGGAGTAATGTTTCGGTGGTGGCCTGAGTTCCCTGTTACCGTCGAATAGTGCTCGTTTGCTCCTCCATTCATGATCCATATCAAGAAATCTCCTATGGCCAATGTATGCAATTTTACTTCTAATCCCTACAGAGGGAGTTTCTTCATTGCATGTGGGACACGCCTTGTACCCTTTTGTGCTCCACCCAGACATCATAGCATAAGCTGGGTAGTCGTTAATGGTCCACAAGACTGCTGCACGCATATTGAACAATGTACTATTGTATGCATCTCTTGTCTCGACACCATTCATCCATAACTCCTTCAACTCGTCAACCAAAGGTCTCATATAGACATCGATATCTTTTCCAGGTGAAGAAGGACCTGGAATAAGAATAGACAACATTAATGACTGTGGTTTCATGCACTTCCACGGCGGCAAGTTGTATGGGACAAGTATTACAGGCCACATGCTGTAAGAGTTGCTCATGTTCCCAAAAGGATTGAAACCATCTGTAGCCAACCCAAGCCTAACATTTCGAGGTTCGGCTGCGAAAGATGGGTACAACTCATCAAGGTGCTTCCACGCCTTACTGTCAGCGGGGTGCCTCATCACACCATATTCCCTTGGCCTTTTAGAATAGTGCCATCTCATATCCTCTGCAGTATATCTGGAACTGTACAGCCTTTTCAATCTCGGCGTCAACGGAAAGTACCGCATGACCTTATGGGCCACTTTCTTCCCGTTCCCACGATTATCTTGCCAGCGACACTCACCACAAACCGGACAGAATTCCAAATTCGCATTCTCCTTCCAAAACAGTGCACAGTCATGCTTGCAAGCATCGATGGACTCATATCCCAATCCAATACTCCGCAACTTTGCCTTCGCCTCATAGTTAGACTTAGGTAAAATTGTTCCGTTAGGCATAGCGTCGACTAACAATTCCAGCAAACCATCAAAGTAATGATTGCTGCACTTGTTAATTACTTTGAGATGCATCAGCTTCACCAAGAAGTTCAACGCGGAATACTTTCGGCAACCCAGGTACAGTTCACTTGACATCTCCTTAAATAAATTGTCATACTTGTCGCGATGTTGAGGATCATCTTGGGGAGGATCATTATAGTTTCCATGGGGAACGTCATCTTCAGCGTAAACATCCTCCAGGATATCCGCTATCTCATCTCTATCATGATCTCGTACCACAGCTGGTGGCGACGGCAGCGCCTCTCCATGGTAATGCCACACTTTGTAGGACTGTACGATGCCATTGTTGAATAAATGCATCGAAATTGCATTTATAGGCTGGAACTTAACATTCCCACATTTCTTGCACGGACAGCGAACCAAACCCCGATCGTTCAACTGATTTTTGGCGATATCGAAGAACTCCTTAACACCATTTCTATACTCCAGAGACCAACGATTCCTCGCACTCATCCAGCTTCTGTCGCTTGCCATCTTTAAGCGAAATAATTAAGAAAATATTAATAATTGTCTTAAAATAAGGGAAATGATAGTCAAAGTATTTCATGACTGTTTGTCTCCCTAATTATCACTAACTGATAATAATATCCTATCTCTGGCAAAAATAATTATTTATAGAGATATTTCCGGCTAAATTACTCAAACTTACAACTTACTAACACTTAAATGACACGTGACACCACATGATTGGTACACATTATTATTATTATTATTTTAAATAATTTTTCATAAAAAAAAACATTTTTTATTTTTTATTTTTTTAAAAAAATCCAATTTATTGTTTTCCAATTTAAAGGTAACAAAAAATAATTTTTTTTTTCATTTTTTACAAAAAAAAAATCAAATTTGCTGCTTTTAATCAATTATTTAGGATTAAGTAAAAAAAATATTTAATCTTAAATTATTGCTTAGATTTTAAACAAAATTACTTAATCTTTAATTGAAAACAAGTAGACAAAATGATAAATAGGAAAATTTTAATAATAATAAATTAAAAATTTTGAGGATATTAACAATATAAAATTAAATTTTAAAAAAAATGTATTTTTCATACTTAATCTTAAGTTGAAAAAAATTTTGAATTTTTTTTTAAAAAATGTAAATTTTATTTTTTTGTTAAATTAAAAAATATTTTAAGAATAATAACAAATTTTATCAATCATGTACTGCCACGTGTCCGTTGACTAGTCTACTTTAACATTTACTTATTTATTACTTTTAATTTAAAATTAATTTAATTATACATTAATCTCCATTTTGTAATTTTTTATTAAATTCTTTAATTTGTATTGGATTATTTACTTAATCAATAATAATTTTATTATATTTATATTTTATTAAATCATTTATATTTTTAACTTTTTCAATTACAAAACATCTAATATTAATGTTAAAATTAATTATTAATTATTAATTATTATGATTGGTAATTTTATTTTATTTAAATTATAGTTAAAAATTATTTTTTTGATGAATTTTTAATTATACTTAAATATTTATTTAATTAATTATTAAACTTTTATTAATTTTACTAACTCCAACAAAAATTGGGCAGCATAACGACTATATTTCAAACTATCCCAAAAATTTAAAAACCTACAAATTAAACACATATATAACCAGAATAGTCCCAGAGCAATATACAGAACATTCTCATAACATGCACAACATAAACCAAGATTAATGACATATATCAAATCTTTCTATATCAGTAACATCAAAACAATTTATTTAGTAAATATTTATAAACAAATAATATTTAATATAAAAAATATAATATATTTTTTTTTAATATACATAATCTAATCTATTTTTTAATATACATATTAAGCATTAAAATTAAAAAAATATACATTCTCAAATCAATTTTTTTTTAATAAATACTAAAATTATATTTTCTTTTTCATTATTAATATCATTTTTTTAAAACTACACATTTATTTATTTTATAAACAGAAAAATATAATTATAATAACAAATATCACACACATACATTTATATTAATCAATTTCTACAAAAATTTAACATTAAATAAACATATATACACACCCATTTACAGAAATACATAAACAAATATCCATATACAAACATATATACAGATATATAAAAAAAAAAAACCAAATTTAAGTATATATATATATTCAGATATAACTAATATATATATATATTCGGATATAACTAATATATATAAATATATACATATATATAAACTAATATATATAAATATATACATATATATATATTCAGATATAACTAATATATATAAATATATACATATATATATTCGGATATAACTAATATATATAAATATATACATATATACATATATATATAATCATATATAAATATATATATATAAACCGAAATATATATATATAAACTAACATTTGCATTTGTTTCACCGAGAGAGTTACAACACACCTGTTCATAGGGAGAGAATAACAAAAAAAAAATACAATTACAAAACATAATATTGAGAAAAAAATCCAAAAATGTTAAAAAATTTCTCATTTTACTAACCTTGAGAGATGCTTCAATATATAACTTGAGCCACGGCGTGGGATTATGGGACACCGGTGGTCGGAGACTATCACAGAGGAGAGAGAGAGAGCTTTGCTTTCACAAACTCAGAACAGAAATGGGGAAGAAGGAGGCTGCGGCTGAGATATATCGTTAAGACTTTTGCCGGCGCGTTTCGTTGCGCCGGCAAAAGTCTAAAACTGCGCCGGCAAAAGTGTTTAAGTAAACCCTAAAGTAAAACGATGTCGTTTTAATTATCTCGACTTTTGCCGGCGCGTTTGTTCACTTTTGCCGGCGCAACGAAACGCGCCGGCAAAAGTAAGCCCACCTACTTTTTATTTCAAACGTGTAAAAATTTAAAAACACGTTGACTTTTGCCGGCGCGTTAGGTGAAATGCGCCGGCAAAAGTTTGTACGCTTATTTTGAAAAATCTGGCATTACTTTTGCCGGCGCAACCCCGACTTGCGCCGGCAAAAGTCATCTTTTCCGGCGTTAAATTGCGCCGGCATAGGGTTTGATTTTTGCCGGCGCAATTCATGAATTGCGCCGGTGAAAGTGATTTTTGCCGGCGCAATTACGAATTACGCCGGCAAAGAACTGGTTTCTTGTAGTGAGTATATATATGCACTTAGCTAGGACATAAAATAGGTTTTAGTTACCAATTTTATTTTAATTATTTAATAATTATAATTAATTATATACTTGTCAAAATTAACCAAATATAATTTTGACCTTTATTTAATTCATTTTATTAATATTAATACAAATTTATCAATATTAACAAAAGTGTCTCAATTGGCTATAATACTCTCTTTTTGAGACTTTGCAATAAAAAACTCAAATTTTCTTCTATTTCTTTTATCACAAAATATCAATAAATAATTTAACATTATTTATTTTCATTGACCAAGTCAATATGATATTTTTATAATTAATAATAATTAAATTAATATAATTTAATTATTCAAGACTACTAGGTTCATTTTGATAAGAGATGACATAAGGACCATGGATCCATGAACTCAAGCTCCAATAAGTTACCGTGAGTTTATTTATTACAAATAATCTCACTACCTTATTAATTCCTCGTGACTCTACTATAGACTTAGAATTGCACTCTTGAATTCATAGAACGCTTTACACCAAATGTAAATACATTATCCATTGTTATAACTATAACCATCATTCAATCCTCTATAGATGATCTACTAATGAGACGGGTGAAAATTACCGTTTAACCCCTTATTGGTATTTTATCCTTAACTCCCACAAAATTCCTTGTAAATGATATTTCCGTAATTTTAATTACAGAAATGAGCACTCTATCATTTAACACTTGAACCAAGCTATAAGGAAATCATCGTTTCACTTCTTAAACAGAAGCTATAGATTTCATATCTATGATAAATACTTCCACTCAATTATACTATAAAATCTCCAATATGTAAGTATGAGCTAGTTCATAGTGTAAGCTAGTAACGATTAAATCAAAAGACTTGAATAATACAATTAGCAGAATATTAATCACTCAGAATTAAGATTGAATTGACCTATGGTCAACATTGTGATATGATTAGATTAGATAATAACGATACTTACTTATCTTGTCAATAATAAATATTGGTCCAGTCTAATGTAACAAAATACATCTGATCTTATTTACTTGGTCAATGTCCTAGATATGACATCATACCAGATGTGTAAGTAGATCTTATCGTAGATTACCCAATCAATAAAAATCCAGTGTACTGTTTTAATCTTAGGACAAATTGCTTTTGAACATATAATTACAATTATAATCCACTGTGATTGAGTCACTATAATTGTAATTATACATATGTTCAAGATTTTATAAATGTTTATATTAATAATAATTAATCATGTAATAAAACATGTAAACAACGCAATTTGATTGAACAAAATAATTTCTACTACTTTATTGATAATGAATGAATTGCATAAAAAACGTGGTTTTATAAAGACATAAAACCCAACATTTAGTTCATGGTCCAGTTATTATTCGAGCTCTTACTCTATCTTTAGATAACTATCCCATCTTGTGCGATGGTTGTATTTGTTCAGTGCTTGAACGTCTTGTTTTGTTTCCTTAATCTCTCCCACTCATGGGTTAATCTTTTTGCAACGAACCTCTCCCAGTCAATCTGGTTGAGCCACATTGAATATGATACTAGAGGAAAAGCAAGAAGTTGATGAGCTTTGTCATTGTACTTCCGAAATAAATTACAAAAAAAATATAAAAAGAAATCGATACAATTACTAAAATAATAACACAATTAATAAATATATATATATATACAAAATTAACCTACTTGTTTAAACAAACAAAACCTAATAATGACCCTTAATCCAAAATTAAATGGATATTTAAAAAAACTGATTAAACTACTAAAAATCATAATACAATTAACAAGTATAAAAAATATTGACTAACTTATTATTTAAACAAATTAACCATTAAAAAGACCTTAAATATGAAATTTAATGGAAAAAGAATACCCGATCTGAAATAAATAATTTTTTTTTACAAATACTAGAAATCATAAATTTAACCCATAAACATCAATAAAAAAAAAGAAATTACATTTTATATGGAATTTTTAAAAGAGTGTGCAAAAATATGGCTTTTTAAAAAAAAAAAAAGTAAATCTATGGCTTTTTTTAAGAATTTTCACTTTTATGGGTTTATTTTTCCATATTTATGTATAAAAGTTGGTTTATGTCATAGTTTTACTCTTAATAAAGTTTTTTTTTTTATTTGGAAGGGTATGTTTGTAATTTGATTATTATTTTTTAAGCGTATTTATTTTTTTATATTATTTTTATATAACTAATTTTATATTAAATTTTTCCTTGGTTGTTTTGCAAAAATTTTTTTTTAACCAGTTGCCATAACGAACCCAAAAATATACAGACACATTAGAACGTGAAGGTAACCAGTTACCCCCATAAATATACACACAAAGAACGGGAAGGTAACCAGTTACCATAGATATGAAAGAAAAAAAAACTAGATCCAATCCCTTTCTCTTCTCTCCCATCTTCTTCATATAATTTTTTTTTCTAGATTTGAATATTCCTAGCAGGGTAACTGGTTATCCATTCATGTTTTCATATTTTTATTAGTTTTCTTTCCAAAATTTGGTGTTCCTATAAGTGTTATCGTAAAAAGAAAATGCCGAAAAAATTGATTTGAATTTTTTTTACATATAGTGGAAAAAACTATTAAAAAAATTACAATAATAAAATATAATAAATACAAAATAGTAAAATAATTATGTAATGTTAAAATATATGTGTGAAAAAAATAAAATGGAACGAGAAAATAATAAGTACAAAAATTGAAGAAAAAAGAAGGAAAAAAGCTAAAAGAATATGAAAAAAAACTAATGAATGAATAAAAATGAAAAGAAAGAAAAAAAATATGAATGAAAAAATTGGTAGGAAAAAAAAGGAAAAATGGAAAAAGAAAAAAAAGAAAGAAAAAAAAAATGGAAGGAGAAAATAATAAATACAAAAATAGAAGGAAAAAATGAAAAAAAAAGAAAGAAAACTAAAAAAATATGAACAAAAAAACAAAACAATACAAATGAAAGAAAAAAAAAAGATAAATGAATAAAAATGAAAAGAAGAAGAAGAAGAAGAGGAAGAAGAAGAAGAATTGAAAGAAAAAAAAAAGATGAAAAAATTGGTAGAAAGAAAAAAGAAAAAGGAAAAAATGGAAGAAAAAAATAAGGAAAAAAATAAAATACAATTACCTTCAAAATCAAAGAAAACATAACTATGACAAAAAATGTGGTATTTCCATATTTTAGTTAGCTACTAATTGTGTTTCTCATACTTTAATTTTTCTTTAATAAATTTTCCCATACAAATTAAGAAAAGTACAATTCTCATATTTTTGCACATTGATGGTATGAAAACAATATTTTTGAAAAATTCCCATAAGCAAAAAGAAATTACATTTTATATGAGAATTTTAATAGAATGTGAAAAAATATGGCTTTTTTTCAACAAAAAAAAAAAGTTAATCTATGGCTATTTTAAGAATTTTCACTTTTATAGGTTTATTTTCCCATATTTCTGTATAAAAGTTGGTTTATGTTATAGTACTACTCTTAATCAAGTTTTATTAATTTGGAAGTATGTGTTTGTAATTTGATTATTATTTTTTAGCTTATTTGATTTTTTATATTCAATTTTTCTTTGGTTGTTTTGAATTTTTTTTTATAATATGAATTGTGTTTAAAATTATTTTTTTATTTATTATACACATTTTTTTCATTTTTTTTTAGATTGTGCGTTTCTTTTTCCAAATCCTGGGTAAGGTAATAAGTTACTTGATTGATCTTTGACAGTTATTATACACATTACTAATTTTATATTAAATTTTTCTTTGGTTGTTTTGAATTTTTTTTTTGTAATATGAATTGTGTTTAAAATTATTTTTTTATTTATTATACACATTTTTTCATTTTTTTTAGATTGTGCGTTTCTTTTTTCAAATCCTGGGTAAGGTAATCAGTTACTTGATTGATCTTTGACAGTTATGTAAAAAAAATCTTAGAGCTAGGTTAAATAACATGTATCAAGAGGGGGTAACCAGTTATCCTAAGAGGAGTAACTTTCTGCCATAAAAGAGGTAACCAGTTACAATAAGAAGGGTGATTGGTTACTCATATTAAATATGAAAATAAACATCAAATTTGAAGGAAAAAGATGAAGAACACTTCATTAAAAAAAGAAGAAGAAGTAACTATGATTTTAGTAACATAGGTAACCAGTTACCATAAATATACACACACATCCGAACGTGAAGGTAACAAGTTACCCCCATAAATATACACACAAAGAACATGAATGTAACTAATTATCTCTAGAAATATACATACAAAGAATGAGAAGGTAACCAGTTAACACAGATCTGAAAATAGAAAAAAAAATTACATCCATCCCCTTTCCTTTCTCTCCCATCTTCTTCAAATTATTTTTTTTTTCTAGATTTGAATGTTCCCATTAGGGTAACTGGTTATTCATTCAAGTTTCATATTTTTATTATTTTTCTTTCTAAATTTTGGTGTTCCTATAAGGGTTACAATAAAAAGAAAATGCTGAAAAAATTGATTTGAATGTTTTTATATATAGTGGAAAACATTACAATAATAAAAGATACTAAATAAAAAAATAACTATGTAATGTTAAAATATGTGTGAAAAAAGGGAAAAAAAGAAAATGGAATGAGAAAAGAATAAATACAAAAAATGAAGAAAAAAATAAGGAAAACAACATAGGAAATAAAACTAAAAAAATATAAAAAAAAAACAAAACAAAAGAAATGATGATGGAAAAAAAAACAGATGAATGAATAAAAATGAAAAAAAAAGAAGAAAAATAATGGGAAAATGGAAAGAAAAAAAATATGAATGAAAAAATTGGTAGAAAAAAATGGAAGAAGAAAAAAAGAAAGAAAAAAAGCTCATATGTGTGAAAAAAGAAAAAAGAAAATAGTGGGAGAAAATAATAAATACAAAAATGAAGAAAAAATAGAAAAAAAAAATGAACAAAAAAATATGAACAAAAAAACAAAACAATACAAATAAAAGAAAAAAAAATAGATAAATGAATAAAAATGAGAAGAAGAAGAAGAAGAAGAAATGGAAAGAAAAAAAAAGATTAAAAAAAATTCGTAGAAAAAAAAAGTGGAAAATAAGGAAGAAAAAATAAGTAAGGAAAAAATAATTAAAAATGAAGGAAAAAATAAAAAATTGAAAAAATAAAATAAAATAATTTTTAAAATAAAAGAAAACATAACTATGATAAAAAATATGACATTACCATATTTTAGTTAGGTACTGATTGTGTTTCTTATACTTTAATTTTTTTATTTAATAAATTTTCTCATACAAATTAAGAAAAATATAATTCTTATATTTTTGGAAATTGATATTTTAAAAGCCATGTTTTTGAAAAGTTTCCATAAAAAAATACATTTTCAAGTAATGTGGGCTAGGAAAATATCAAAATCTCAAAACTTATTTAGATTTTAAGGTTTTAACTTTCAAATAATGAAATTTCACCATTAACTACTAAACAATATAATATAAGCGGTTCATAATGAGTAAAAACCTATAAGAACGCTAACTTTTAAGCTAAAAATCAAAGAAAAGAGGCAAAATAATTGGGTGGTTAAAAAATGGCGTAAGGCACCACAGGGGAGAGATAATCCGAAGAGGGAGTATTGACCATTGAGAAACAAATTAGGGTTTTTGACCTAATTTATATATATGACAATTTTTCTATAAGAGTTTTACTTTAAGTCCTACTAATGAGGTTCTCAGTGTTTCTCGACCCGTGAACAGTTTTAGGTGTGATATTTTTTTATGACCAAGTATATTGTAGTTATTTAGAGCATCTGCAAATTTTCAGAAAATTCTGAATATTTTACAGTACCAAAAACTAGATTCAAACATGTTGTTTTCCACTCACATAAAAAAAATTAATCACGTGTGCAACAATATGTTTGAACCTAGTTTTCGGTACTGTAAACTATTCATAATTTTTTGAAAATTTGCAGGATACTCTAAGTAGCTACAATATACACGGTCATAAAAAAAAAATCACGCCGAAAATTGTTCACAGGTCGAGAACACTGAGAGCTCCACTGGTAGGGCTTAAAGTGAAGCCCTATAGGAGAATTCCCCTATATATATATATGTTCTCGACCCGTGAACAGTTTTTGGCCCGATTTTTTTTATGACCGTGTATATTGTAGCTACTTAGAGCATCCTGCAAATTTTCAGAAAATTCCGAATAGTTTACAGTACCGAAAACTAGATTCAAACGTATTGTTTTCCACGCGCTTAAACTAGGTTCAAACATGTTGTTTTCCACGCGCATAAAAAAAATTAGTCACGCGTGCAACAACATGTTTGAACTTAGTTTTCGGTACTGTAAACTATTCGGAATTTTCTGAAAATTTGCAAGATGCTCTAAGTAGCTACAATATACGCGGTCATAAAAAAATATCGCGTTGAAAACTGTTCACAGGTCGAGAATACTAAGAGCCCCACTGGTAGGGCTTAAAGTGAAGCCCCTATAAGAGAATTGCCTTATATATATAGGGTCAAGAACACTAATTTTTTTATGCGCGTGGAAAACAACACGTTTGAACCTAGTTTTCACACTGTAAACTATTCAGAATTTTCTAAAAATTTGCAGGGTGCTCTAAAGAGCTACAATATAGACAGTCATAAAAAAAATCGTGCGAAAACTGTTTACGGATCAAGAACACTGAAGAATCTCTCTGATAAAACTTAAAATGAAGCTCCTATATGAAAATTGTCTTATATATTTATAGTCATATAAGCATCCATCGAGGATTGACACCAATCGTTTAAGTTATAAGCGTCAATTTTGGCCTGACGCCTTTATTTACTGCCTATAAATAACATCATCTAGTAGATGTGAATTCAGGGTGTCTAGTAGTGGTAACTATTTAATCAAAATCATGAGATTATTAATCTCGTAAAGTAAAATCTTATAAAAAAGCCAGAATTTTCTTAAGAGGTGTATTTAATATTTTGTATTATTTGAAGAGTCTTTATGTAATTATATTTTTAAGAATTAATTTTTAATAGATAATAATATATTATATAAGATTTTAATTTTTTTTTTCCAACTTTTTTTAGTATTTTAATTTTTTTATTTGAAATATAGAATATTCTTTTTTATTTTCTTATTCCACGTTCTTCCTTCCTCTACATTCTTCCTTCTTCTACACTCTTCTTCTTCAATTTTCTTTTCCCATTCGTTTTCTTCTTTATTTATTTTTTATTGTTCTCCATTTCCATTCTCCACTATTATTTTCAAAGAGTAAATTATAGAATTAGTCAATATACATTTCTAGTGAAAAGAAACTAAACTTACAACAGATTTTTAGGTTGAATCTTGAATCTAAAATTTATTTTTTTGAAATCTAGAAATGTCGTCACAATAACCAATTACTACTTTTCTCAATTTTAGAGTGAGAACCAGTTACTAGTCTGTAACCAAAATAAAATAGCAGTGGCTACTTATTTACTAGCAACATGATATTAAATAGTTACGAAGGGAAAAAAAAAAGTAATTAGCTACTGTTTTATTACTGAAAACATTAGTAACCACCATTTTTTTTTTCGCAGACTGATAACTGGTTATCACTTGTTGACCCTTGATTTGACCAACGACACAGAGTCAAGAATACGACAAGAAATGTGATAATAATAAAAAATGTAATCTAATGGTAAAGAATAGACACCAACGATTTATAGTGGTTCGGCCCCGATGAATGGTAATGACCTACGTCCACTTAGTGCTATTATTAATATTGAATCTCAATGCCGTGATCAAAGAACTAGGGTTCTTCAGTTTCACAAGCCTTAGGGGAAATACAACTATTTGGAGGATAATCGCACCGTATGCTCTTTCTCTCAGTATTTAGGAAAAAGATAAAAAAGCCAAAAGTCCCCTCCTTGAGCTATTTCATGCATATTTATAGGCTCAATGGGGGGTTACATGGGCCAATAGGCCTTAACTATCCTTCATATCCGTGTATCAAGGCAATAAAGAGGAAATAATCAATGTAGTTATTACAAGATTACAATCTTTTAAGGAAATAAACCGAATCATACGACCAGCCTAGTCGTATCTAATCGTCAGGTTTGACGAAACAATGTGTAACTGGTCGATAATCAAACAACACCACCTTATTTCGACTCTGCCACGTGTCAACCACGTGTGAGAAATCATTGCCATGTCATCAGTAGCCGTTTTTGGGTAAACATTTGCCCCCCAAGTTTACTTTATTGCGACCAGCATAAAGTAAACTTAGGAAACTGACCATTCGCTTACCCCACCAAATCTGTCAGAGCCGCCATGCCTTCTCGAAAAAAGTAATCAATCATGTCCAATCAAGTCTTTTCGGTTTCCCAAAAAATTGTCTGACGGCTATTACACTTCCCCATATTTTGAAAAAAGTAACGATTACCTCTTTTATGGCGTCACGATCACTATAAATAATATCCCAAAATCACATTTTCACTTTTTACTATTTACTTTTCATCTATCTTCTCTTTTCTTCTTCAAGAACTCTGAAGAACCGAGCCAAACAACCCAGAAGCTTTCGCTGCTGATCTAAGGAACTTTTCGCTTAGACGCTCAAAACTTTTGTGTTCATACTCCACCTTTCATCCAAGTAAGTTTTCCGAACCTTTCAGTCGTTTGAGTTGCCATGTAAAATCATTTTTTTTTTGTATCTGAGCTCTTGAATGTTCTTGATCGAAGCCGTCTTGGGGTAAATGGGTGTATTGATCGATGTCTGATAGGGTAGTGAAATAACGTTTCATAGGAGTTAGGAATCAGTTTGGTAGTCGAGATTGTAGATTTAGGGCATAAAATCAAAGTACAAATTCGATTTTTAAGCTAGTTGAAAAACTGGGTTTTTCTCGCCCCCTCGAAGTCGAAAAAGTTTTCTCTGAAAAACTTTTTACTTCCGATTTTTAATCCGTTTCTCAAACTGCTTGTAAGAAACTTAGTGTTTTTGCTAGAATGCTGCTGGTCGTATAAAAGCTTAACTTTTGTACGCGAGCAACATTATTCCCACTTTTAACACAAGTTTTTAGGCTCCAAGTTCTCATCTCCCATTTTTTGTTCGCAGATTTTCATGCAAGATCTGTGGGGAGGTGAGAGGCCAATTGACGATGACCTGCTCGCTCAAATGCTCGTGGACGAAGAACAGCCGTCATTACTCATTCTGGGCATCCCTTTTTCTCGAATTCCACCTAACAGACCTCATTCAAACACTTCAGCCATGGGAAGAGTAAAATCCACTGCCCAGAAAAAGAAACCATCAAAACCTTCTACAAACCAGCCTACCCCTCATGCAGAAATTCCCTCAACCAGCGGTAGAGCTGAGAGTACTCCCAAGCCAGGAATCCAAGCTCAAGCCCAACTCAGAAACGTCATTCGACTAGATGTCGAATGGTACGTCGCCCCTCCTAGTCTAGTAACGATTATGATGATTGCCAATTATATCAAGAAGTACGGGCTTCCAGGGGTGACCCTAGTCCAACCCACCAGAGACTAACGGGCGAATCTGCCTGGAGGCGCGTATAGCACCTGGTCGAGGTATCACATCGAGGCAGAAGCGATCTTGCCTCTCCATCCTTTCTTCCAAGGAGTGGCCAATTATTTTGGGGTCACCCCTTTCCAAATAACCCCAAATGGATATAGAATGCTCTCTGCACTCTATATCCTTTATAGTCATACGGAGTGGCTAGTCCCCACACCACATGAGATCAAAAATCCAACCCCAACCAAGAAAACACAGGGTTCTTCCATTTCTGCCAACAGGAAACGACCCGCTCTTTCCTGAGTGACACCACTTTTATATCTAACGTGGGGAAGTACCATTTAGAGTACTTTTTGACTACCGATATGGTCGCTAACAACCTGGCCTTCACTCAAGGAGGTAATATCTTTGCACCCCTAGTCGTTTATTATTTTCCTTTGATTCTTCTTGCATTTCCCTTAGAGATTTAGTGCATTTCAGGCCCAAGGTTGTGACCAGCTCCTTCTCCAGTCATGGAAGTCCGATTAGCCCTCTTGGCCAGCATGACCGACATAGAGAAAAATGTCAAATAGCTGGTCACAGAGGCCAATCTGAGGCTGGTTGGCCCTCTGGCACCTCACCAGGATGTGAGGGAATCCACCGCGGGGAGTGCCATCGGCACTGAAGTCCCCGAGCAACAACAAGACGTGTCACAACCTCCAACGAGGAGGGCAACAGGGGTGACCACCAACGAGCCAACCGGCGCCCCGCGACCTGCTGCTACGCCAACCCCTGCAGGGAAGGGCAAGAAGAAGGCCTCAGAGCCTATTCTTGAGTCGTCGGACAACAACGGTACTGATTTTTCACTTTTATATAGTCTGCCTATTCTCTGTCACCTTTTCGACGGGGATGGAAAATTTAAATACACACCTGCTTTAAATTCAGACTTCTTCAGGACAGAGAGTGAGTGTAGCACTAGTAAAGTAAATAGTGTAGCGACCAGTAATTATAACTCGGGTATTATACTTTTAATTTCTCTGCCCTTGTTTCCTAAACTTAGCAAGCTCTTTTATTATATTGCCTGATTGTTCGCTTGTTTCTTCTTTGCAGACATGCCTGCCAAACGGGCCTTTGACTTGTACGCCAAATCGACGAACAAGAAAAAGTCCCACAAGCGCCAGTCTGGGAGGGCTGCAGCAATCCCCCTGTGAAGAAATCTCGAACAGATGATCCTCCTGCGCCTACTCTCACAAAGGAGACAACTCCTCCACCAGCTCCTACCATAGATGCAACTCCGCCGCCTATAAATCTAGATCCCCCGTTCCGGTCGGACAGACTCCTCCTCCAGCTCTAGCCGACCTTACGCCTCCAACGTCCACCGTCCAGCAGTCGGCTAGTCGCCGAGAAGAAGCCTCGGGAGACGACCTCATGGGCGCGGTGCTCAATTCTGCCAAAGATAGGCTGTCTAGAATAACAAAGCACTGTCGCAGCCGGGAGGCGATTCAGGAGACTGGCTCCATGGAGGTTGATCAAGTCTTCAACCGCTCACTGAATGAAGTGCTTGCTGTAAGTTGCTTTCTTTATTATACTTTATGAATTTTCTTGCCAATTCACCCCTACTAACAACTTTATCTCTTTCTGATCGCAGGGAGTTCTTACCATGACTTCTGGCTGGCGATGCTCGAGGACGCTGACCGCTCAATTTGAAAAGAGACTTAGCAATTAGCTTAGTGCTGCTGAGGCTCGATACGCTGAGCAACTCAGGGCGACTGAAGCTACTCATGCCGAGCAGCTGAAGGTAGTTGAGGTGAAGAGGCTCTTAAGGAAGCCGAGGCGAAGCACACTGAGGCCCTTAAGGAAGTTGAGGTGAAGCACCTCGAGGCGCTGCAAGTGACAGAGGCCAAACTCGCTTCTCTTGAAGAAGAGTTGAAAAAGAAGGAGGCCAATATTGCCAAGATCACTGCATCTAAGGAGCAATACAAGGAGACCTCGCTCATAAATTACCATGAAGCCCACAAGCTTCAAGCTGAGCTGGAGATAAGCCGCAAAGAAGTTACTGCACTGGAGGAAGAGAATTCCCACAATCTTGAAGACTACGAAGGGGCGGCGTTTGAGTGCTTTTACTTGTTCTGGAAAAACAACCCCAATGCTAATTTCTCTGATCTTCCACACCATATCAGGGAGGCGAAGCTAGCTAGGTGTGTTGCTCGTCTGGAAGAAGAAACAATTCCAAGGTCTCTAGAGATTTGTTTAGCAACCGGTATCGAGGGCGCCAAGAAGAGGTTGAAGATACAGTCGATCAGCAGCAACAAAAATCGCCACAGGACCCCCCGACTACTTCATAATTTTATCTTTTTATTTTTTAATTATATGACCTACGGGTCATGATGTAAAAACAATTTTATGTTTTAACTTTTATTGCTGCACGGGAAGCTTTTCTCTTTTTGTTAAAAAATTACATCCGAGCAGTCACTGCTTGCGGCGTAAAAGAATTCATTTTGATATTATAATATTTTTATGTTATTATAATATCTGTTCGCATGACCGAACTTAGCATAGTACTTTGGACTGATTTAACAAAGTAACAAAATTTTAAAAAATATTCTAAGTACCTTAGCATGCTTTCACTTATTTTGCTCATGTGTTTACATACCTTTCGATATGCTTTGTTTACTAGATGCCTTATATGCCTCCCAAGTGATTGAGGAGCTTTAGGTCCTTAGTCACTTGCCTTGACGAAAACCTGTTCGAACATTACTGCTCGGAGCAAAGGAATTAAAACGATAATACAGCAAAACAACACACGTAATGAGTAAATACTTGTAATAAATACAATAATTGGCAAGAATGGCTGACTGCGCTCAGTCCCTTATATTTATCGTAATAAATGGACAAAACATGTCTATACGAGTGATCAATAAGTTCTTACACTTATAAGCAATTAGTCATGTAAAATGACTAACCCTTTTTCATAACTTGTAAAAAGTAAAATTAATACAAGCCAATTCTTTAAGAAGAACTGTTTATTGATAGTACTTGCGCAAGTGTTCTCCATTCCAATAGCGAGGAATGAGATCTCCGTTTAAGCGAGCAAGTTTGTAGGTGCCTGGATGGAGGACTTCTTCAATCTGGTACGGTCCTTCCCAATTAGGTCCGAGTACTCTAGCAGTCTGGTCGCGGATGTTTAAGAAAACTCTTCGCAGTACTAGATCTCCGACATTGAATTTCCTTTCATGCACTTTAGAATTGAAATACTGGGCAACTTTTTGCTGGTAAGCAGCTACTCAGAGTTGGGCTTGCTCATATTTCTCATCGATTAAGTCCAGGGATTCCATCAATAGTTGGCTGTTAGAGCCTTGATCGTACGTTATTTTGCGATGCGAAGGCAGATCTAACTCAACAGGCAACATAGCCTCATACCCATAAGCCAAGGAAAATGGGGTATGGCCTGTTGCTGTTCGGTGGGAAGTTCTGTACGACCAAAGGACTTCAGGCAATTGTTTTGGCCATGCCCCCTTAGCTTCTTCAAGTCTTTTCTTCAGAGTGTCCTTTAGCATTTTATTGACTGCTTCGACTTGTCCATTTGCTTGGGGATGAGAGACTGAGGAAAATATCTTGATAATTCCATGTCGTTCGCAAAAATTCATGAACAGATCACTATCAAACTGCGTACCGTTATCTGAGACGATTTTCCTCGGCAATCCATAGCGACATATGATGTTTTTTATCACAAAATCCAGCACTTTCTTGGTCGTTATGGTTGTGAGTGGCTCGACTTCGGCCCATTCAGTAAAGTAATCGACAGCAACCACAACATACTTGACGCTGCCCTTTCCTGTGGGTAGAGATCCAATCAAGTCTATACCCCAGACTGCGAACGGCCACAGACTTTGCATCTGTTTCAGCTCATTAGGGGCTGCTCGTGGGATTTTGGAGAACCTCTGGCACTTGTCGTACCTCCGCACAAATTCCAATGAGTCTTCATTCATTGTTGGCCAGAAGTACCCTTGCCTCAGGATCTTTTTTTGATAAGCTTTGCCCCCCAGCGTGGTCCCCACAAAAGCCTTCGTGTACCTCTTTCATTAATTCTCTGGTCTTCTCTTTCGAAATACATCTGAGGAGTGGCATCGAGTATCCCCTTCGGTACAAGATTCCATTGACCAGGATATACCTAGCGACTTGCCGCTGAAGGGTCCTGGCTTTGTTTCTGTCCGTTGGTAACACGCCTTGTGTCAGATACTCTATGTACGATGCAATCCATGTATCCGCCATTCGGATCACCAAAGTAGTCTTCTCTGTTTGGATGCTTGGCACAGACATCCGTTCAACTAGCACTATGTTCAGAGTATCAGCATCCTTCGCACTTGCTAACTTGGCCAAAGCATCAGCGTTTGAATTCTGGTCGCGAGGTATTTGCTGAAGGGTGTGCTTGTCAAACTATGCTAATAGATCCTTTGTTTTATTTAAGTAAGCAACCATCTTTAAACCTCGGGCCTGGTACTCTCCCATGACTTAATTTACCACCAGCTGAGAGTCACTGTAGATGTCAAGTGCCTTTATGTTCATGTCTCTGGCCAATCGTAACCCAGCAAGCAATGCTTCATATTCGGCTTCGTTGTTAGAAGCAGTAAAGTCAAACTTGATTGCGTAGTGAAATCGATGCCCTTCAGGTGTTATCAAAATCACTACTGCTCCTGCGTGCCACTCGTTAGAAGAACCATATGTAAATAATTTCCATGAGGGAGCTCGGTTTTAAGGCTCAGGCTCTTCAGGTTCTTCAGGTATTTCTGACTGCTCGTTATCTGGGAGCCCAGTGAACTCTGCGATGAAGTCAGCCAGGGCTTGCCCTTTTATTGCTGCTCATGGAAAGTAAGAGATATCGAACTGCCCGAGTTCGACCGCCCATTTCAATAATCTTCCTGCGACTTCTGGCTTTTGAAGAACTTGCCGTAGAGGCTGGTCGGTCAGAACCGTGATTGGGTGAGCTTGAAAGTAAGCCCGCAGATTCCTAGAGGCTAAAATTAACCAATAGGCTAACTTTTCAATAGAAGGGTACCGCAGCTTCGCTCCAATTAGCCTTTTGCTTACATAATAAACAGCCTTCTGCATGCCTTCTTCTTCTCTTACTAAGACAGCACTAGCAGCGTATTCTGTGATCACCAAGTAGATGAACAAAGTTTCCTTATCGACTGGCTTCGATAGAATGGGTGGTTGCGCCATGTGAGTCTTCAATGCTTGGAAAGCCTGCTTGCACTCCCCCGTCCATTCAAATTTCTTGTTGCCTCTAAGTAGATTAAAAAATGGGACACACTTGTCCGTTGATTTGGAAATAAATCTACTCAGAGCAGCAATTCTTCCGGTCAAACTTTGAACATCCTTGATCTTTGCTGGCAATTTCATATCGACCAGGGCTTTGATCTTCTCAGGATTGGCCTCAATTCCTCTCGAGTTTACTATAAATCCCAAGAACTTCCCTGATCCTACCTCGAAGGAGTACTTGAGGGGATTCAGCTTCATCTGATATTGTTCAAGACGTTGAAGCACTCTTGCAAATCCTCTATATGTCCTTCTGCCTTCTTCGACTTAACCAGCATGTCGTCGACATAGACTTCCATGTTTGTGCTAATCAGCCCCCTAAACATGTGGTTGACCAGTCGCTGGTAAATCGCACCAGCGTTTTTCAAACCGAAGGGCATTACTTTGTAACAGTAAAGCCCTGTGTCAGTCTGAAAGCTAGTGTGATCCTCATCAGGAGGATGCATACTAATCTGATTATACCCGGAGTATGCATCCATGAAAGAGAGAATCTCGTGCCCTGCAGTGGCATCGACCAGTTGGTCAATCCTAGGGAGTGGGAAAAAAATCCTTAGGGCAGGCTTTATTGAGATCTGTGAAATCCACGCATGTTCGCCATTTGCCATTCGACTTGGAACTAGCACGGGATTAGAGACCCATGATGGATAAAATGCTACTCTGATGAATCCATTATCCTTAAGCTTCTCAACTTCTTCTTTCAAGGCCTTTGATCTATCTTTGTCGAGCAACCTCCTTTTTTGTTGTACCGGTGGAATTTTTTTGTCTATGTTAAGGACATGGCTAATGACTACAGGGTCTATTCCAACCATGTCTTTATGCGACCAGGCAAAGGCCTCCTGGTTTTCTTTCAAAAATTCCACCAGTGCTTGTTTTGTTGTTGTCTCTAAGTTTTTACCGACTTTCACAACCCTGGTCAGATTTTCTTCATCGAGTTGGACCTCTTCAAGGTCCTCGATGGGTCCTATCTCTTCCTCAAAATCCCCAAAGCAAGGATCTAAGTCTCTATCCTCACTTTGGGCAACGCCCTATTTGGTGACATTATCACCTGATTGGGTTTGTACATCAACTGCCATTCGCAACTCTTTTCCGGGAACCTCCCTCGATACACCTTTCTTTGCCTTAGTTATCAAGGCGTTGTAGCACTCCCTTGCTTCCCGCTGATTTCCCAACATGTATCCTACCCCTGCGTCTGTTGGGAATTTCATGGCAAGGTGCCATATTGAAGTGACGGCTCGTAGGTTGACCAGAATTGGTCTCCCAATTACAACATTATATGTTGAAGGACAATCAACTACTATGAAAGTAGTGAGTAACGTCCTGTTAGTAGGCGTAGTTCCTACGGTAACTGGAAGCCTAATCGACCTAGTTGGGGCGAGCCCTTCGCCGAAAAAACCATAGATGGTTTGGTTGCATGGCTCCAGGTCCTTGACGGACAGTTTCATTCTCTCTAGTGAAGACTTGTATAGGATGTTGACCGAGCTTCCTGTGTCAACCAACACCCTCTTCACCATCATGTTGAAAATTTCCAAGTCCACGACCAGCAGATCGGAGTGTGGGAATCGTACGTGTTGGGCATCGTCTTCAGAGAAGGTTATTAATTCCTCCTCTGTTCGAGCCTTCTTTTGTGCTCGATCCTCCACACTCATCATCTCGATGTCCTGGTCGTGGCGTAGGGTTCGAGCGTATCGTTTCCTTGCCTGCCCAGTGTCACTTGCAAGGTGTGGGCTGTCGCAGATGGTGAGTAAAATGCCTGCCACAGGAGCTGGCTGTAAAGGTGGTGAGCGCTGGCGTGCAGGCGCCTGCTCGTTGCCACCTTGAGCCTCTCGCTGAGACCCTCCTGAGGCTCGCACATATCTCCTTAGATGTCCCTGCCTAATCAGAAGCTCAATTTCATCTTTCAACTGGTTGCATTCGTTAGTGTCGTGCTCGTAGTCATTGTGAAAACGACAGAATTTTGTCGTATCTCTCTTGGAGATATCCTTCCTTATAGGCGCGGTTCACTTATAAGGCACGTTAGAGCTAGTCGCCTGGTGTACTTCCACTCGACTTTTGACAAGGGCCGTGTAGTTGGTGAATCACAGCTCGTATCGATTTCCTTTGGGGCACTTATTGTTAGAGGTCGGCGACTCATTGTTTCCCATTTTCTACCATTCCTACCATTGCCATTCCCGTTTCCCTTGACGTTGCCATTGGGTTTCTCCGACCCGTTGGTGGCCTTGGCGGGTTCTTCCTTTGGCCCCTTGTCCTTCGTTGGCGATTATCCCTCATTGGCAATCGCGTCCTCGAGCTTGATATATCGATCAGCTCGATCCAAAAACTCTTGGGTACTTCTTACCCAATTCTTTCGTAGGCTACTCCAGAGGGGGGGTGGCGCCTAACCCCAGCAGTTAGGGCCATCATCTTGCCTTCGTCACCTACTGTCTTGGCTCCAGCCGCTGCTCGCATAAAGCGCTGGACATACTTCTTCAAGGGCTCTCCCTCCTTCTGGCATATCTCGACCAGCTGGTTGGCCTCTGTGGGGTGTACGCGACCCGCATAGAATTGTCCATAAAATGCCTTCATGAACATCTCCCAGGATACTATACTAGCAGCAGGAAACTTAAAGAAACACTCCTGGGCGGTGTCAGATAGTGTCGCGGGGAAGATCCTGCAGCGGGCATCTTCTGACACTTTCTGAATATCCATTTGTGTCTCTAATTTGTTGACGTGAGATACTAGGTCTCCATACACATAAAAGTTTGGCAATGTCAGCATCTTGAATTTATTGGGGGTTTTAGCCACAGCAATCCTTTGCACAAACGGAGTACCCCTCCTCTGATCGTACTCTATGTGGGACGTTCGTCCCCCGACCAGCTGTTGTACTACCCAGTTCAGAGCATCAATCTGAGCTGAACCGCTTCTGGGACCGATGGGGCGACCGGTGCTGGGGGAGCGTACTCATCGTGCCTCTCACGACGGTCATTGAGTACGTCCCTTAAATCATCATCCCTGTGTCTCTGCTCGCTAACTCCTAGTCGATCAAAAACGTTATGCTGCCTGGGTTGCCCCCCAGCGTTATGGCTAGCTGGCCTATTTTCTCTAGGTGGGGGGCTTCTGCCTCCACCTCTTTCCTCATTCCTCCGACCAGCATTCCCTCTGCTAGAATCAGCTTCATTATAATTGTAGACATCTCGAAACTGGGGCCGACTACGGCGTGACCGACTTATCACGCTATTTCCTCCTCAGGCTGGAATTTCCCAAGCATCAGGGGGAGGCCTTCATTGGTCGTTGGGTCCCCGTGCATTATTATGCCGTGGGGGGCCCCTGACCGCAGAGCCTGGCTCGTTGTTCCTTCTGTTGGCAGAAGGACGTTGTCCCCTGCTTGGTGGATTTGGCTCTTCGTCCCCTGGGCGTCTAGGGCTGCAGGGAAGTTGCCCGGCCCTATTCTGCCTCTAGCGCTGGGGATTGCCTCGACCAGCTTGAGATGGAGGTTGCTACTCAGGATCTCGAATTGGGACATCATCTTGAGCCACAGGTGGCTGCTCCGGCCTTTGGGGACTTACTGGCTGGAGCGGAGGACTTGGATTGGGAGCTTGCAACGGTGGCGCGCTCGGTGGCTGATCCGACTGAGAGGTCGGCACAGTCTATCCTCGAGCAAATTGAATGGCTGCTTCGAGAGCGGCCATGGCATCCCTCTGCCGAAGGTCCATGTCTGCCTACCACTCACTCAACTACTGGCGCTGACGTTCAATTTCTCTCTGCTGCAGCGCCATTGTCTCCGCTGCATTCTCTTGATTGGCCCTCAGATTGGCCAACTCGTCCTGCAACACCCCCAGTGTTGCCCTCAGTGTTTTCGTATCCAACTCCTCCTCTTCAAACTCTAAATGTGGTTCATTCTCCGCCACATTTAGAGGAGGAGGTTGACATGATGCAGCGCCAGCGGTCGGTCCAGCTTTCTTAGATGTCTTTGCCATTAGATTTTCTTACAACTTTTTGATCAATCTCTCAATGAAAGCACCAGAATATTGACCCTTGATTTGGCCAACGACACGGAGTCAAGAATACGACAAGAAATGTGATAATAATAAAAAATGTAATCTAATGGTAAAGAATAGACACCAACGATTTATAATGGTTCGGCCCCAATGAATGGTAATGACCTACGTCCACTTAGTGCTATTATTAATATTGAATCCCAATGCCATGATCAAAGAACTAGGGTTCTTGAGTTTCACAAGCCTTAGGGGAAATACAACTATTTGGAGGATAATCGCACAGTATGCTCTTTCTCTCAGTATTCAGGAAAAAGATAAAAAAGCCAAAAGTCCCCTCCTTGAGCTATTTCATGGATATTTATAGGCTCAAGGGGGGGTTACATGGGCCAATGGGCCTTAACTATCCTTAATATCTGTGCATCAAGACAATAAAGAGGAAATAATCAATGTAGTTATTACAAGATTACAATCTTTTAAGGAAATAAATCGAATCATACGACTAGCCTGGTCGTATCTAATCGTCAAGTTTGATGAAGCAATGTGTAGCTAGTCGATAATCGAACATCACCGCCTTATTTCGACTCTACAACATGTCAACCACGTGTGAGAAATCCTTGCCACGTCATCAGTAGACGTTTTTGGGTAAACACCACTTTTCTAAACTAAAAAAATTGGTAAGCGATTACTATTCTAAAACTAAGAAAATTGGTTAACGATTACTATTCTAATATTGAGAAAATTGGTATCGGTTACTATTCTAAAATTGAGAAAATTAATAATATGAGATTTCATAAAAGAAAACAAGAAGAAGAAGAAGAAGAAAATTTCAAATTCAAATTCAACCCAAAAATCGATTGTCAATCTCGATTCTTTTGTTGGAATCACATATCAACTCATTTTTATATTTAGGTAACATAAAATTGATTGAAAGTGTGGATGAATCTTATAGATTCAAAGAGGTGGTTGCACTTTTTTTTTTGTCTCATGTGTTGAATGACTTCTAATTTAGAAAGTTAATGATATTGAAATATGGAAATTTTGAAAACTTTAATTGTAAAAAAAAAAAAAAAAACCCATATAAAATATGAGAATGTAAAATAAATTCAATCAAAAAGTTAATATATGGAAATCCCATATATTTTGAAAATTAACCTAAAATTCTCATATATATATATATATATATATGAAACAAAAATATCATTTTTATTCTCAAGTCCTAATTTTTTCCTTCCTTCATAAAAAAAAGTTAGCTATTTAAATATTATATTTTGCATAACAATAATCTATAAGATGTACAATAATAATAGGGTGTATACTATTTACATTATCACATCATTTTTGTACCCTATTTTAATAAATATTAGTATATTTATTTTTATTTTGTATGTATTTGACCTATACAGTGGCTGTCCAAACTTGGTTCCAAAAATAAGAATACGAAAAAACAGTTTTTTACCTAATCTTTGAAATAGCATAACTTACTCATTTCTAAACATTTTTTTTGTGTTTCAAAAGCTCAATTTTATGTACTCAATCTCAACAACATCACAGTACAATTTAATTTTACAAAAACAATATACAGTGGCTGCTTGACCCCTTGGAAGTCACAGCTCAAAACATGTTTTGTTTTAGGGTATCCTACAAAACCCTTGGGGGTTTTGGTTCCCATTTTCAAAAATCAATACTCATGCATCATAAAAATTATTAAACAACTACCATAACCTTATTACATCATCAACAAGAAACTCTAAGCATTAGATATACAAAATAATGCTTAAAACTAAAAACCCTACAACAAAATCATCAAAAGTAAACTTTTTACCTCTTTGGTGTTCTTGCTTAAGGTTTGGACCTTCCTATAAGCTTTGACTTCTTCAAAACCTTTCAAAAACCCTAACAAACTTCCCCCAACAACATAGTCAATTAGCTATTTGAAACTCTATGCTTAAAACTTTACAAAAGTCTAGATTAATGAAACTTTACCTTAGGGAAAACCCTTCCTAGACCAAGACTTAGCTTCCAAGTTTCTTTGGTGTTCTTGGGGTTGCAAATGGAGAGAACACTTGAGAGAGTCTTCAAAAATCAGATGAGAGTGAATGAGGGAGGGAGAGTGGTCGGATTTGGGGGTTAGAATGGCTCACACAACTCTTCAAAATATCACAAAACACTTGAGTGCTTTTCTACCCACTTGCCCACTTGACTTCTTACACCTTTTTCACTCTCATTAAGTTTTAATCACCAAACTTACTATTAATTAATAAAATTAAATGTCTCTCATATTTAATTTAATTAACCACAAAATAAAATTTAACCTAAGGTCCATTCATGGAATAAAATTCCCCATTTCGGCAAAATTAGGCATTTACCACAAAATGCCTTAAAATTTCTATTTTCTTTTAGGTTTATTATTTTTGACCAAACTTTAACTTTTATGAATGTATTTTATGCCCAAAATATAATTGCCATGATTTTTCATTTTATTTTCCGAGATTTTTACCCGATCAGGGTTTTTGTGTCGGTCCAGGACCGAAAGTCTTATCTTGACTTTTAAAATCACAAAATTCATATTTTGGCTAGCAATAACTCATGGAATACTTACAAACAAAATATAATATTATTTAAAATAATATTCTTAACCCGGGGGAAAAATCCCGACCCGAGTCGTTTAAAGGTACCCGAAAATGCAGGACGTTACACTCTATATCCTCTATAGGCATAAAAAATGGTCTGTCCCCACACCACATGAGGTCGACTACTTGTCGACCTAAAGTCCAACCCCAACCAGGAAAACACGGGGTTTTCCACTTCTGTCACTAGGAAATAGGCTGCAATTTCCTGACTGACACCACTTTTATCTCGAACGTGGGGAGGTACCATTTGGAGTACTTTCTGACGACTGACATGGTCGCGAACAACTTGCCTTCACACAAGGAGGTAAAGTCTTTGCACCGCTGGTCGTTTATTTTTCTTTAATTTTTTGCTGCATTTACCTTAGAAATTTAGTGCGTTTCAGGCCCATGGTTGCGGCCAGAGCCTACTCCGGACATGGTGATCCGATCAACCCTTCTTGCCAGCATGACCGACATAGAGAAAAGTGTCAAACATCTGGTCACAGAGGCCAATTTGAGACTGGTTGGCCTTTTGGCTCCTCACCAGGATGTGAGGGAATCTATTGCGGGGAGTGCTACCGGCACTGAAATCCCCGAACAGCAGCCAGATGTGTCACAACCTCCTCCGAGGAGGGCAACTGGGGTGACCGTCAATGAGTCAACTAGTGGCCCCCGACCTGCTGCTGCACTGGCCCCTCCAGGGAAGGGAAAGAAGAAGGCCACAAAGCCTATTCTTGAGTCGTCGGACAAGAATGGTACTGATTTTTCGCTCATAGATAGCCTGCCTATTCCCTGTCACCTCTTCGACGGGGATGGCAATTTTAAATATCCTCCTGCTTTAAATTAAGACTTCTTTATGCCGGAGAGTGAGTGTAACACTAGTAGAGTATATAATGTAGCGACCAGTAATGATAGCTCGGGTATGTTACTTACAATTTTCTTTGTTTCTTTTCCTGACATAACATACTCAATTGTTTATACTATTTCACTGTTTGTGTATTTTCTTTTCTTATAGAAATGGACTCCGAGAATGTGTTCGACATGTACTGTGCTCCCGAGGCTCCTGAAGCTCCTACGACTAAGAAGAAAGCGAGCAGGCGACATCAAGGGGAAAACAGTAAAGTGCCTCCGGCCAAGAAATCTCGTACTGCAGACCCTCCGACAGACGGTCCGTCAACAAATGCAACACCACCTCCTTCTCCTCTCGAGCAGCAAACTCCTCCTGTTCCAGTCAGGTCGACACCTTATCCACCGTCTCCAACCGACCAGATTCATCAGACTGCTCCTGCTTCCATAGGGGGCGACATATCGAGTCGTGCCTTAAGATCGGCCAAAGACAGGATGGCCAAGATTTTGAAGCATGAACATTGCCGAGAGGCGATGGCAAGGACAGAGATGATGGATGTCGACCAAATCTTAACCCGCGCACTAGACAAGCTTGCCAGTGTAATTCATCTTTTTCTGTGGAGATAGCCCTTTTATACATTACAGTCAGTTTAACTTTCGCTCCGATCGCAGGCAATGTTGACTGTTACTGCCGACCAGCTCCGCTCGGGTGCTATCACCGAGCAGTCCAGGACCCCCAAGCAACATCACACTGAAGAACTCAAAGCTACCGAAGCAAAGTACGCTGAACAGCTTGAGGCGGCCCAGAAGACAAATGCAGCGCTTCTCGAGGAGAAGAACAAGCTGGTTGAGGAGTTAAGGGAGAAGTAGACTAGGCTGGACAAGGCCGTCGAGCAGAGAGACCAGTTCAAGGAGTCTAACCGCGTCAACTACCGCGAGGCTAAAAAGCTCGAGGAGGACTTGGTTGCGAGCAGAAAAGAGACTACAACATTGGAGGGCCGGATCGAGAAGATTGAAAAAGCCAACGCCAGAAATTTGGAAAGGTACAAGAACACCAGAGGTAAGTGTTTCTATGACTTCTGGAAACACAACCAGGAGGCAAATTTTAGCTATCTTCTTGAGCACACAAGGCATGCTGAGATAGCCCGCTGCATTTCTCGATTGGCGGAAGAAGAGAGAGAAAGGGTGCCTGCCTCGCCCGAAATCTCCTTGGCCACTGGCGTAGAAGGGACAGAAAATGACGCTACAACTGTCGTCGACTTGGACACCCCTTAAGATCCTCCAGCCTCGTAGTCTACTTTTTTTCTTTTACTCTTTAATCTTTTAAGTACACGGGCTACGGGTCGTGATGTAAAGACAATATAATTATTATTGCTGCATGGGAAGCTTTTACTTTTAATTGAAAAATTACATCCGAGCAGACTGCTCGCGGTTTAAAGGGTTTCCTTTTGATATTATAATATTTTCCTTTTATTATAACATCTGTTCGCATGACTGAACTTAGCATAGTAGTTTGGTTTGATTTAACAAAATACAAAATTTTGAAAAATACTCTAAGTACCCTAGCATGCTTTCACTTATTTTGCTTATGTGTTTACATACCTTTCGATATGCTTTGCTTACTAGATGCCTTATATGCCCCCCAAGTGATCGAGGAGCTCTAGGTCCTTGGTCACTTGCCTTGACCAAAACCTGTTCGAAAATTATTGCTCGGAGCAAAACAATTAAAATTATCATATAGCAAAACAACACACGTAATGAGCAAATACTTGTATAAAATACAATAAATGGCAAGAAGGACTGGCTGCGCACAGTCCCTTATATTTCTTGTAATAAATGGACAAAACGTTTTTGTACAAGTGATCAATAAGATCTTACACTTATAAGCGATTAGTCACATAAAATGACCAACCCTTTTTCATAACTAGTAAAAAGTAAAATTAATACAAGCCAATCCTTTAAGAAGAATTGTTCATTGACAGTACTTGTGCAGGTGTTCTTCATTCCAATAGCAAGGAATGAGATCTCCGTTTAAGCGAGCAAGTTTGTAGGTGACTGGATGGAGGACTTCTTAAATCTGGTAAGGCCCTTCCCAATTAGGCCCGAGTACCCCATCAGCTTGGTCACGGGTGTTTAGGAAAACTCTACGAAGTACTAGATCTCCGACACTAAATTTCCTTTCTCGCACTTTAGAATTGAAATACTGGGCGACTTTTTGCTGGTACGCAGCTACCCGAAGTTGGGCTTGTTCTCGTTTCTCATCGATCAAGTTCAGGGATTCCATCAATAGTTGGCTGTTCGAGCCTCGATCGTACGTTATTTTGCGATGCGAGGGTGGAAGTGAGCTGGGAGTTAAGGTCCGGACCGATCGGCTATACTGTTGCTCGGCTCTAGGTGGTTCCTCAAAAGTGGTCTCCCGGTGGTGCGATGTGGGAGTAGAGTTTGATGTCGGGGGTCTGACCGACCGGCTAGGCCTGGACCGATTACCCCGGCGGGACTTATGAGTCTCGCCTTGCCTCTTTCCGACGTTAGCATCGGTTGTAAGAGGGGGTAATCGGGCCAACACCTCTCGAATCTGCTGGTTAGCTTTCGCCAGCTGACTCCTTAGCTGTGCATTCTCTATTTCTACCGCCGTGTAAAAATCTGGGTTCGGATTAGGTGGCCGGGGTGCCGAACTTCCAGTGTCATCCTGGCCTATTGGCTGCTTGCCCGGCCGCTGTTGAACCTCAGGGTTCTGATCATCGGAGATGGTGGCATGATGGGCCTCCTGCCCATCATTTTGGTCTGCCTCGTTACCATGTCTTGAACGAGTGACCACCATGGTTGGGTATTTGCGATAGCACCAATCTAACAAGCTCTCAATGAAAGCACCAAACTGTTGACGCGGTTCTTTGTCAACAGGTAATTAATAGAATAAGAGAATGAGATTAGTACTAAGTAATGAAACGTAACAGATGAATGATCTTGAAATAAAATGGTGATACGGATACTTTTTTAGGTGGTTCAAAGGTTAAAATCCTTCTACTCCACCATCCAATATTATTGCTAGTTTTCTGGTATTCTTTACAGGGTATTTCTTTACACAATAGAATCCAACCCCTTGCAACTCCCAGGGTCTCCATATTTATAGGAGAGGGCACCTGGGGGTTGGCAAGGAGGCCATCCCGTGACCTTCTTACCCATCATGTCACTTCTGTGACATTCATGATTAATTCCTAAAACTTGACAAATGAAGTGTGTTCTAATCAATAGGTAAGGGGGATATTGGGCCGCACGGCCCAACCCAGTCGTGGGTGCCTGAACACGCACGTTTATGCTGCGTGTCCGAGAATTCAGGGATATATCAGACACGTGATGTCTGATATATGCACGTTTACATTGCGTGGTTGACTTTATAAGGGGTCACAGCTGCCAACTCAAGCTCGTACCTCAAGCTGGATGTCTTCTTAACCCGCGGTGTCTATACCTCTGACCCGGCTCCTTAGTAACCTTAGTAAGCATTTGGTTACCTCGAGCTAAAGAGGTGGGACCTGGTAACAGCAGCTCTGGGTACATATCATCCACGTGGCTGATAAATAATTATGTCATACCTCAGCTCGTTAATAGCCCGTTGGAGAATTATGGCGTACAATATGTATGATCTATTATATAATTAAACTGAGATTCATAAAATATATAATAAGAAGAGGCACTAATACGGACACAACTGACTTTAATGCTGACCTTACTTTTTTTTTTTCTTCTTTCTTTCTTTTCTACCTTAGGCCCCCAATAGACAAACATATGGTCCCATTAATGTTAGAATCACTAAAATAATATATATAGAAATTTTGAAGGCTTTTGGCACCTTAACTTAAAAATAATTTTTTATTTTAAAAAACTAAAAATTATTTTTTTCAACAAAATAAATAGGTGTGTTCGACATTGTTTTCAGAAAATAATTTTTAAAAATAAAGTTACAAAAAAACAGGAAATTTTGAGAGCAACAAGACGCTGTTTTCTGTTATTCTCAAACTTTTTTTGTTCATATTTCTTTCCCTCATATCATTTTTTTAATTATTATTATTTCATATTAATTTCTCTCTCCTCACTTTTTCTTACATCACTTTCTCTCTCTTAACTTTCTCTTACATTACTTTCTCTCTCATTAATTTCTCTCTCCTCATCTTCTATCACATCAATTTCTCTTTCATTAGCTTCTCTCTCATCACTTTCTTTCACATCGATTTTTCTCTCATTAGTTTGTCTCTCGCTATTTTCTCACTCTTCACTTATAATCTCATTATTTTCTCTCTCATCGCTTACTATATCCTCATATTTTCTCTCTCATCACTTCATTTTTTCTTTCATTTTTTATCGCATCAATTTCTATTTCCTTACTTTCTCACTCTTTATTTTTCATCACTTTTTGTTTCACATTACTTGATTACATTATTTATTACAAACTTTTAAAATTATTTTATCTTTGCAAGTATATTTATTAATTTTTTAAAAAAAAAGACACTAAAACACTGTTTTTAGAAAACATTAGTCAAACACTTATTGTTTTTTGAAAACTAAAAAATCTATTGTCTTCTCTAATTTCTGGAAACAAAAAATAAAAAACAATGTCAAATATGATTTTGTTTTTTGGGTTTTGAGTTTGTACTATAAATATGATAAAGCTAAGGCAAATTTAGGGGATCATCAGTTTGCCAGCTAATTATAGCTGAAAATGGATTAGAAAGAATATATTAGAGAATGTTAGGACCGGGACCGACCGAAATTACCTAATTAAACAAAAACATATATAAGTAGGGTTGTGTGGACCCAAAATCTCATTCCACGTGGAAGTAACCTTTTAATTTAATCGGAGGGTTAGGGCTGGCTTTGTGGTGTAGACACGGAAGATGCGCCGTGTGTTCTGGATTGGCTTTTTGATCAGATGGCGGACCACGGCGTTGGGTGGTTTAATTGCACATGCCCTTTAAATAATAAATATATTCAAAATCAAAGCATCCTATATTATTTTTACTATTATTTTATTTCTTTTCTTGACAACTCTTCATCATTTCATAATGTATTTTTATACCGTAGAGGATGTTAGTTTAATAAGTTGTGGTGAATCTCAAGGTCTATGTTTATGTCATACATTATTTTATCTTGGTTGTTTGGATACCACTTATAATTTAGTGTTTTTTTTCTTTTCAATTATACACTTATACTTTTATAGTTTCAATAATATTAAAATACACTCTTCTGTTTTACTAAATAGTACAAAATATCCCTAAAAATTATTTTTGATCAAAATTATTTTCAATAAGACAATATATCTTTCATTTATTTACTTGATTTTTAAATTTTTTTTTTTTTTATAACATTTAATTTTTTAAAAAATATTAAAATAAAAATATTATTTTACAACTGTTCTAAACAAATTAATTATTTTTTAAAATAAAAATATTTAAAACACTTTAATAATAAAATGTTATTTCAAAAATATTTTTTTTATTTAAGTACACTCTTTCAAATATTTTATTAAAATATAAGATGATTTCAAATCAATAAATAAATGATATTATTTTTGTTGACTGCCTTTTTCGCTATCAATCTTAAAACGAGATATTAAAAAAACAAGCAATACGAACACAATGATTTTTACGTGGTTCAGGTTATAAAAGAACCCTAATCCACGAGTCTTTGGTATTATGAGGATTGGAAGCTTATGATGGCAAGCTCCAATTGTGTATTCTCAGGCAGCGTTTAGATTGCTCTGAGTAACAGATGTTTTCTCTATGAAAAACCCAACATTTTACAATGAGACCCCCAACTCTATTTATTGAGGCTGGGGTAATTAATACTAATATTTTGTCATTAATATACATTCTTCCCGTTATTGGGGGATTAATACCAATTCAATGTATTGGACTGCATTGAATAGAGATCACAGCCCAAGCGAGATCCATGGGGCCCACGGCAGAAATGTACCTACTTTATGGGGAACATGCCCCTGGTACTGTCAGGACATGTTGTACGTATTTCCGTGTCAGACGATGTAGTGAGAGTGCAAATTGTCGAGTCGTACAATTGACAACATTGTAGGCAGATCGCCCTAAAATGTTATCAGGTATTCCTTCGATGCTGCTAACTCGCATTGGCTGACACCTGACTTATCCTTTAGATCCTGAGGACAAGGTCATTGGCCTGAAATATAACTAATGGTAAGAAACTCGTGGACTGCCAAGCAGCTCTCAAGACATAGCCTTAGGAAGACATTCGTAGCTCTCGGGACATAGCCTTAGGAAGATGTCCGCGTCCTCCCTCTATCCGAGGGGAGTAATCTCCGACTGTAGGACCAACCCCCCGAAAACTGATCATCGGGGCGTGACCTCATCGAAAGAAGTACACGTCCTGCCACATGTCCTACTCGACTGCCACGTATCCTACTCGGACGAATACGTGTCTTTGGGTGAAAATACGGACAACAATTTTCTTATTAAAATTAATTTTGATTAAAAATTTATTTGAGTGTTGGTGTAATTTATTATTATATAAAACTATAAATATATAAGTGAGTAAATAAGTAAAAATATGTAAATATAATGTGGTATTATTAAAATTATTACTATTTCATCAAATACATACAAGAGAATAAAATGATATATATATATATTTATATAATTACTACTTGTATATGTCGGCGTGCAGCGAAATGTTATGTTTTTAGTCATGTTTTATATAGTCAAAATTGTACTTTAACCGGTGGGAAATTTGTTTTTATATATGATCAGCAATTAATGGAGTCAGCTTTGTTTGAGCTGGTTGTTTGAATTCGAAAATTTTAGGACTTTTCAATATTTTAGCTAGGGAGGGTTATATATCGATGTAAGAAATTAATTATATATAAAAAAAGGCATTCGATCGATCGAGTTTACTCTAAAAATATATATATGTTTATTATGCACATTTGATTTAACTCAACTGATATACTTTATATTTGTTACTGTTTTTTTTTTTTGAAAAAACCCTTCATATACAAAATGGGAATTGGCAACTCCAATCTTCGCTTAATATATATCAAAAGAAAAAGATATGATATAATTAGATTTTAAAATGTATTTATGGGTTTTAAAACTATGGCTTCATGTATTACTTGTTAGGGTTTCCTTTTCTCTCAATATACATTTTGTACGTAGTAAACATTTTTTCCAACAAAAAGTACGTACATGTAATTAAAGCTATGTACGTGGAAGTCACTACTAAATAGTAACTACTTGTCGATAATGTGAATATAATATAATGTCTGAACCAATTAAGAATCATTATTAATTATTTATTTATTTTATTTTTGATTAAAAAAAATTCAAAACATAGGAACTTATATATAGATTATTATTAATATATATATATATGAAGAATTGTCTAAAAATATAGTCCATGGTCATATGTTACCATAAACACAAGGCTTCGTCGCTTGTAACAGTAAAAAATAAAAAAGGAAAGGATGATGAGTTAAAAAAAAATAATTAGCTGTGGCCGGGTGTGTGTCGATGAAACTCTGTGAAGCTCGGATCTCAAACTGTGAGAAGATCATCTTTAGGATATGGATTTAGACCAAAAGGAAAAGTCTTAGGAGGAGGGGCCATACAGAGTTCTCTCTTCTCACTCCTGCTTCTCATATCTTAGGACAATAATATATTTAATAAAGTGTGGGAATATAGTATTTTAAGATTGCTACAAAAACTGACATGAGTCATATGAGGGTGGATTATGGATCATGGATGGAGGGGCAAAGTGTTTCCTATTTGGTTCCCAATCACAAAAATTGCTGATGAGAATGAAACTGCGCGCAAAAGAGGAAAAATAAAAATAAAAATTATAAATAAATAAATAAAAGGATGCATGAGCTAGTAGAAAAGAGAGCACTTCAAAAAACGAAAGATGAAAAAGGGTTAGAAATTTGTGTCCCTTAAAGTCTCTTTTGGAAATCTATTTTTAAGCATGTCTTAATGAATCCAAGAAAAACAAGCATCCTAAGTTAAAATATACAATACAAACATAGGCATATATAGTGATTAATGAATTATCCTTGTTTTTGGTTTTGTCCCCCTCGAATTCAAAATCAGATATTTTTTCTTACCGTTGAGTTTTCTAGTCACTGGTCTGGTCTTATAGCAATGATATATAAAGTAATCCATGGTCAAACTTGAATGAGCAAGTTATTAAATCTGATTATTATTTTGCTGAAATTGAACCGGTGACTAATACAATTCAAAGAAGTACACATATATACTCAAATGATAATTTGGAGAGACTCAAACACAAGTACATTTCAGAAAGTGAAAAAGCACATGATATGTGTTCTTACTAATTAGCTCTGAACTTGGTAGATTAATTAGAGACCAAAATAAAATAAACTCTACCGACTAAAATGAACAAGTCACATCATTTTTTATGACTTTGCAGTCAAAAATAAGAAGCTAAATTCAACTGGGGGAAGGCCTTAGTTTTCAACATTTAACGGTTGTCAAATCGACACTATACACATTGTACCAAGATTTAGTACTACAAGAGGCCTATTGTCTCTCCTAGTCGAGGGGCATCTAGCGAAGGTTATAGATGCATATAGTAATAAAAGACCATTTGCTTTATTTGCTTATTTATATTTACTAATGCAACTTCAATGATTCATGTCCCACAATCTCTTTAAATTATGTATAATTTTTTTGTACTGCATTACCAAGGAAGCAAAAAGATAGATTTTTCTATGATGGCTGTGTTTTATCAAGAGTGAATAGTAGAGTTAGCATTTTTACTATTGACCAACAAAAGAGAAAAGAAATTCTACTAACTAAATTGTGCAATATCATCATCTGTTAAATCGTAATAATCTACCTAATTAACTTGTCCAAATCTAGCAGGCATTGCTGAATGTTAGAGACAATTTGTACTTCCTAGCTAATCCACATTTGTAATTGCATATTCCAAAAGGAGACGCTCCCAAAAGCTTACAAAGGAGAAAAAGTGCCTCTCTTTATGTGATTCATTGGCCAGTAAAGACGACCCTTTGGTTTCATTTACACATAAATCAAAATGATAGATTTGTTTTGGCCCCAATTTGATGTGATTGAATTTCTTGTTCCATCATTAAGTTTTAACATTTTCTTCATGTCACTAAATACAATAACACTTTTTATAGCTTTTGTTGCATAGGCGATCCGATCCTGTTTCTCCTTTAGAATGGAGCATGAAAAACGACTACTTATACCAATACTCCCTCCTTCATGCATGGTTGGTAGGAAAAAATTATGTGCATATGGCTAAGGGTCAATTTCGCAAACACTTTGTGGACAAGACAATATGCAATTCACGGGCATGCATGGCTTCTTAGAAGAGAATATGGAACTAACCCATTCCCACGAAGGTCTTACAGATCTGGCAAATTAAATAATACTGTTATCTATAAATTTATAATGCATGCGAGTACTCTCAATAACTTATTTATTCTATTCTTTGAAATACATTATCAAAATTCTATTTTTTTTTCTTTCTATTCTCTATTTTATTTGTATTATTTAAATATTATATATATTTTTTATTTATTTCAAATATGAAATAACGATGAGAGAATGAGAGATAGAGAGAAGTGAGTTATTATTAAATAAAATTTAAATGATGAATAGTAATCCTTAAATGTAGAGAAGACACGTAATAGGTAAAATAAATATAAAATAAAGAATTCTAATGCTTCTTTTTTTAAAAAAAAAATATAAGTTTTCTTTATATTTTGAAGGTATTATTTTAGATAATCCATCATTAGTGGTCTGAAAATCCATAATGATGATTAATCTTATTTCAGAAGATTGGATGTCAAAACATAAAGAAAAAGATTCAAAGGAGTACTTATCCAATTCTATTTTATGATTTCTTTCATATATTGCTATAGAATGCATTTTTTCTATCTTTATTAATTATTGTTTATCCTTTAAACTTTATATATATAATATCTCTCTCCGCTCTTCATACCTCCATATTTCAAATGAATAAAAAACATAAAAAATTATAGTATTTAAATGATCTAAAGAGAAACAAAAATTAGACACTACACGAAAACAAGCCTATTGAGATGACAAAACCCATCGCAATAGGTCCCAAAGTTGTCGCCATAGGTTTATGTCATCGCATGTAGAGTCGTTACAACACATTTTGTATGTGTAGATACCTATTGCGACAACACTCCATTGTCATTGTCGAAAGTTAGCTATATAGCGACGACACATCAAGAGAGCGTGGTCGAGGCTAGGGTCACTGGGGCTAGGGTTGTCAAGATTGGGGAGAGGTGGTAGGGTCGGGGCATGGGTCGACGATCATGGGGTTGGGGTAGTTCATGTTTGGGAACTAGAGAAATGGAAATATGGGGAAAGGGGAAGACCAAAGGGCATGGGTCGAGGCTAAATATGCAGAGCTTATATCGACTGTGTTATATCTGGTATAGACGACACCGTTTTACTTATTATTTAAAATATTTAATAAATAAATTGTTCATTAAATACCCTATAATGACTAGCTATATGGTATTTTCCCACACATATTTTTTGGCGCAAAAACACTTTGTTCGGGTGCTTTGTTGTCCAAAATTTTCACCATCTATGGCGACGACACAAGTCGATGTAAGCCTAGATACTTTGGAGGGCAAAACCTCTTGCCCACCAAGGTACCCAGCAAAATTTTTGGTATCATAGCGACAATTAGGTCTTCCAGTGTTTAAAAAAATTAAAATAATTCCCTATATTTCGTGATTTTTAGGGATCTATCGCGATGATATATGTGTCGTCGCTATAAGTGTCTTTTCTTATGGTAAGAGAAACTAATGTGTGGTACATTGCAAGAGTTAACATGTAAAATAGAAAAAGTAGGCTTTTGTGATATATTTTAAATAATGTCTTTTAGGCTATGTTTGGTAGGAATGAATGAGAGTAGGATGGATGGAAAGCTTAAGAATGATGGGGAATATGATGAATGAAGAGAATAGTAGCTCTCTGCTATGTTTGGTAGGAGGGAGAAGTGAGTGAATGGAGATGAGATTGGGAGAGAAATGGTGGAAGAAGATAAATCTTTTTGTTTGGCTAGAGAGATTGTGGAAGTAAAATGAGAAATGAGAGGATTGCAAATCCTTTCAAATCTCTCATTGCTATGTTTGGTAGGAAGGATGGAAATTTGGATGGATGAAGAGTTTAAGAAATATGGAGATTTAGATGAATGGAGATGGTGATATCATTCATTTATGCTGTTCGGTATTAAGAGGAGAGGGGAAGGATGAATATAAAGTTTTATATCAAAATTATTATAAATATATGTATTTAAATTATTTAAATTGTATTTAAATAATTTTCTTTATTTTTTTTTGTCTTATTCTCTCTTTCTCTCATTTTTGGAGGGATTCATTTTTGAGGTTTTGGAGGGAGAGCTCATCCCTTCATCTTTCCCCTCCCTCCAACTTTCCATCTTGCCAAACTATGGAATTTTGCTCTCCTCCTACTATTTTCCCTCCTGCCATCTTCATCCCTCATGCCAAATGGAATCCTTCCATGAAGGATTCACACTCCCCATATTCTTTTTGTTTAAAATTACAAATATACCATCTTAAAATATTTTTATAAATAATTATAAGGATAATATAATAATTTCATAAATAAATAATATTTATCATTACACTACTTCATTCCTCTTAATAAACAACTTAAAATGATTATTACTCTTATTGCCATCTTTTAACTCTTCATCCTCTTTATTCTCCTTCTATCCTTCCAAACATAGTTATGTTATTTGATATTAGGAAAGTGAGGAAATTAATTGTTAAAATCACCATATTATCATTTTAACATCAATATTTATTACTTTTTTAAAGATTAGTTATGACATTTAACATATTTTATTTTTCCTTTATCTTACATCCTTCAAAAAATTGAAGTATTGAATTTCATTGGTATGGAGAAAGAAGCATTCTTTCCATCTCCTCTCCCTTCCTCTCACTCTCTTGCCAAACAAGGGTTGTTGGCTACATGGGACTAGGACTAGGATAAGGATTATTTATCCTTATAATATCTTTGTTATAACTTGGGACTACGATTAATAATCTACCTCACCCAAAATATTCTCATTTGTGTAGGATTATTTATCCCAACCAAAATAAATCCACACTCAAAAAGTGGGGAGTCCACTTTTTACTAGTGGATCCCACCACAATCACACATTCCAATATTAGTGGACCACATATATATTGTTTTCTATTTTTTTAAATTAAATTAATTGGAAAGTAAATTAAAATATTATTTTTTAAATACTTTTATGCATTAAAATTAATATAATATTTTACCCAATCCAATACTATACCAAGCATAGATTAGTATTAACTTTATCACAATTTTAATTTAATATATCCCAATACAATGCAATAATATTTATAAAAATATAATGTTAATAAAAATTTCTCATCAGTAACTTGTGTTGGATTTGAATTAAGACTTCATTTTTTTTAGTTAAAAAAAAATTGTCATGTTTTTTCCAACTCTTTTTTATTAATTAAATTGAAGGATCATATGATTTTTGTTTTGTTAAGTGATGCCATTTATCCTTTTATGATGGTAGGTAATCAACCCGTTTGGGGAAGTTGTACGATTTTGTTGAATGACGTCTCCATACAGCTGGCTTTGCAATTTTGCGTGCCCATTCCCTCATTTGCATTCATCCAATAATTCGTTTTGAAAAGCAATTTTTTTTAGTGAAAATAATGGGATTTTTTTTTCTTCAAAAAAGAAAAAAAGAAAGAGATAATGGTTTTTGACCTATAAATTTTGGATGCTTCAAACAGTGTTTCAAAATTATTTTCATGAGATGTTATTTGGTCTCATCAATTGAGAGAATAACAAGCACACATGGCTTAACATTAATGAAGGGAAAATTAATTGCTTATTACGTGCACTTATGAAAGCTAAAACATGGTGTAAAAATTACCAAGCAAGAACCACTGTTTCAATTCTAATTCTCCCAACAAATACACCACTTGACATTTATAGATACTAAGCAAGAATAGAAGGAAAAAGAAAAATAGAGGATAAGAGATTATAAATGTTTTGGTCATTTATAGAACTTGCTTTACGCATGGACAACTCAATATTTTGTAGCTTCATTTTAGGCACAAACCAAATGTTACATAGTTTCATTTGAATGGGTACCAAACCAAACGTTGCATCTTTTCACTAAACCTTTTCTAATTTATTATTTACATAAATGCGTAGCTTTAAAATTTTAAGAATGAGTCGTGGTTTTAACCATGCCTCTTTACTAAATTGCTATTATTTTTATTATTTCATCGCCAATAAAAATACCTGTTCGTACCTTCCAATTTCACCAAGAGACACACCTCTACGTACTAATTATAAAAACATATAGTAGACGCTGATCTTAGTTGTTTTGACAAATATGCCCTTACAAATTCTCATACTCTCAATTGACATTTGGGATCACAATGGAATTTGCATAATTTTTTTTTGAAGTAATGAATTTACAGTCACCATAGGCATAGTAATATTATGAGGAGGCCTTAATAATTTGATTAATTTCACTCAATGCAAGAAAATTGAATAAAAGAATCAACACACAAGGGAGGTACGTAAAAGAACCAATGCAAGAAAATTGAATAAAAGAACCAACACACAAGGGAGGTACGTACGTGCCTTCAAAATATAAGTGGTGTACGTATAAAATATGATTCTTCGAAATAACCGAAAGCGTAAATTGAGGGAAATAGTGCATGAAAAGGTACTATCTTGACTGAGAAAAGGACCAACAAGAAAATGAAAATTGAGCTTATTAGCTGTAGAGAACGGTTAAAATCGTAATTTCGTACAGAAATGGTTGCTCCTCTCCTCGTCGTGAACCAGTGGACGTGGCGATATGGGAGGAATGTTCAAAAGGACAGGCTGGTGGCCCCACTCATCCATTGGTCCTCTACTCTTCTACTTTTCTATATTTACCATTTTATCCTCCTTTTCTGTCAATATTACTAATACCCCAAACTTTCCATCTTGTAGCAATATTTATTTACTTGTATTAATTAAGAAATTAAGAAAAGAAAATCCGATATTTCTGACTTTCCATTTTAATAAAAAGGTTATGCTTTTTTTAATAGAAAGGGTTATAGGACAATTTGGAGTAGGTCACGTCCACATCTCTCTCTCGTTCTAAACAAAAGACCAACTTGCTATTGTTGTGCATAAGTATGGTATTTATTGCCATTGACCCAAATTTATATAATATTATATAATATTTCATATTTAATTTTAATTTAAATTTCAGCAATCCAATAAGAAATGTCCACATCACATTCAGATAAATAAAATATAAATATAATTTTTTTAAAAAGGAATATAATAATATCATTTTAAAAAAATATATATCAATGTATACAAGGACTGCAAAATGAAATGATAATAATCTAAATTCATTTTATAAATTATATGAATAGAAATAAATGATTGTGTTATCCTTGTAATGAAGCAGTAAAAAACAAACAGGAGAGCACATAGATGAAAGAAGCACATTTAATAACATTGCCAATGGAATATCTGGAAATAATTACATTTTATAGTAATACTTTTATTATGTTCCAGCCGCAAACACATAAAAATGATTTCTTTCTGTAGATTTTATTAAGAATAGATAATGATAATTACAAAACATTTTATTTACAAATGAAATCTTATGTCTGCTCTTGTTACCCTTTTGATTCCTTATTAGCCTCTCTCTCTCTCTCTCTCTCTCTCATAGAGGGCCTCTCTCATTTCCTTCATAAACCCCTCCCCAGAGGCAGTCTTTTCAGCCCACTTTGAGAGAGGGAGAGAAATAGGGAGAGAGTCTCTGCTTCTGCTCCACTACACCGCCATACACTAACATTTCATAAAGACTTGTTTTTTTCCCTCCTTTCTTATAGTTTATACCTATAGTTTTACGATTCTCTGGTTACAGGTTCTTTATCTTGATATTGTGAAAAAAGGGTCTCAGTAAGCACACACGAAACAAGTAAAAAAATCATTGTCAAACCCAAGTTTCAAAGTCTTCTGTATTTAAAAAGAAAAACTTTTATCTTCTTGTTATATTTTGTTTTTTTGGTTTTTGACAAGTTCTTCAATGGCACCCAGTTTTGATTGTCTGGTTTCCAGCCTTCTTTGTTCAGAAGACAACTTCACTTTTGATGATAACGATTGTGGGTCTGTGGTGGATGAGGTTCAAGATGATGGTACTGCATGGTACCATAGTAACCATCAAAACCATGACCAAAACCATGACAAAAACCATGACCAAGACAAGTGCTTTGATGGCTGGGATGAGTTGCCATTGCAGAGTGATGAGTGTATAACTTCAATGGTTGAGAAGGAATGCCAACACTTGCCTGGTATTGATTACTTGGAAAGGCTAAGGAGTGGGGGTTTGGAATTCGGGGCTAGAAAGGAGGCTCTTGGTTGGATTGGAAAGGTGGGTTCGTATGAGTCATAGCTTTGTCTAAGTTTGTGTGCGTCTATGTTTTTCTTCTTATCTCTTTCACACACACTGTTAAAAGCTTCTCTCTTATTTTTTTTTGCATTCCCATTTTAGTTTTCTTGATGTTTCATGGATTTTGTGGGATAATGATGCCGTCCTTGTGCAAATGAATCTGCATTTTTATTCCTTCCCTTTCTAATATGAACTATTTGACACGGTATGTGTTTGGTTCCCTCTTTTGTAATCGATGTCTGGTGTCAAATCCAATATTTGGGTGCTTAACGAAATGGGGTCTTGATATAAATGCTAAGATAAAAGAGTTTTTTGGGGCCATTGCTAAGAAGGATTCTTTGAATCTTTTGGTCCCTTCTCTTTTCTCTGTTTCAAGCTGTATATATGCCAGCAAGACCAAAGAGAAGAAAAAGTTGTAATGTAATAGTATTTCTTGCCTTTCCTTCGCTTTCTTCCAGCAGTTTCACACTTCAGTGTTATTATCCCCTATTAATAATACTGAAATGACGATTCTTTTTCTTTTTGGTCCTGATTTTATGTCTTGTGCTTGTCAGCTATTTTTTCTTTTTATTTTGTCCTGTGTTGGTATTTAATATCATTGTCCTTTTTTTTTTCAACAGGCAAATGCTCATTTCAGCTTCGGACCTCTTTGTTCGTATCTGTCAATAAGCTACTTGGATCGGTTCCTATCAGCCTATGATATACCAGTAAGTTGAGGAGGAACAAGTCAAACAAATCTTATTACCAATCCTTTTACATATTTACATCTTTGCTGATAACGTCTATTCTCACTGCTGTGCATAGAAGAGCACGGTTTGGACTGCGCAATTGCTGGCTGTGACATGCTTATCTCTTGCAGCCAAAATGGATGAGACTGAAGTCCCACTAGCTCAGGATTTACAGGTTGAAAAAAGCAATCTAATCAAATCCCATTTGCATTATCTGCTAACCTTATTTACTTTGGATTGAATAGTAAGTCATCTACTAATGATTTGAGTGTTTTAACAGATGTGTGACTCCAAATTTGTGTTTGAACCTATAACCATACGAAGAATGGAGCTTCTTGTGTTGAGCACATTGAAATGGAGAATGCAAGCTGTTACACCTTTCTCCTTCTTGGACTATTTCCTTCGGAAGATCAATAACGATGAAACCCCTGCTAAAACCTCTGTGCAACGATCGATCCAACTCCTTTTGAGCACAGTCAACGGTGACTATCTTTCATTATTTTCTCTCCTTTTCTTAGGCAGATATGCATTTACACTTCCATACGGTTTTTGGCTATGATTTCAGTCTGAACTGTATGACAAATATGATAGAGATTTGAGAGAGAATTTGGCGTTTATGGTTGGTGGTAATTTTATGTAGGAATTGACTTCTTGGAATTTAAGCCTTCAGAGGTTGCAGCGGCAGTGGCAATATCTGCTCTGGCAGAAACCAATACAGTGGACACTGAGATAGCCGTCTCTGTGCTTATGCAATATGTTGAAAAGGTATAATACCCCTACTTACTAGTGGTCCATGAAACATAAATGACGTCTTTTTTTTTTTGCTTTTTCTCTCTTATTGTTTAGGCTTGATCACCAATAAGCATACTAACCAAGAAATGGGTTTTTATTTTTTATTTTTTTCTTGTAGGAGAGAGTGCTGAGATGTATTCAATTGATTCAAGATTCTCAATTGAATAATGGGTCTAATGGTTTGGTCCGGTCTGTACCACAAAGTCCAATAGGGGTATTGGATGCTGCATGCTTTAGCTATAAGAACGATGGCACAACAGTTGGGTCATGTGCTAATTCTCCTCACAGTAACTCAGACAACAAGAGAAGAAGGCTAAACATACCTTATGAGGTGGTGGAACCTTAATTACTAAATCATGGGACCAAAAATACGAGTGAGGATATCACTTCTCACCAAGAAAATACCAACGTGTTCTTCTGTTACCAAGAACTTTTGGTGTGTTTTTGCCAAAAGAAAAAAAAAGAAAAAAAAAAGAGAGAGATAAAGAAAAGAAAAAAAAAATATAATAAAAAGAGGATATAGGAGAAAAGATGGCCAAGGGGAATACATACATACAAGCTATCTTTTTTCAAGCCACGAGGAAGAAATGTCATCAGCTGCTAAATATTTGACCTCTTAACAGCCGAGACAGTAGTCACAGTAGCGGTTCAGATTAAACTTTAAAAGAGAAGAGGAGAAAAAAAAGAAAAAAAAAGTGAAAAGTTTATTTTAATTTGTCAGTAAGGTATAGTTTGCCTTGGGGTTTAAATCAACCATAGGAATAGAAAAAGAAAAAAAAAAAAAAGAAGAAGAAGAAATAGCGTCGTTGTTGGAGGAACTTAGTACTAATATTAATGTTAGTGGTTTATTTTTTTTAAATTTTGCTATATTTAGATTTTAGTTTGTGTCAATGATCCACTGTATCCAGAATCCTATCAGCAGTCCTTGGTTTGACTGTTTGTCTAGCTTTGACCCTGGAGTTTGCAGCTTTGCTTATAAATAAATCCAAGTTCTATCACAAATTATAGTCAGTAAATGAAAACCTTATCATATATATATATATATATTGTTTTTAATTACTTCAACTTATACTATCAAATTGATTAATTATAATAATGATAAAAATAAAATAAAAGGCTGCACCGACCAGTTTGAATTAGGAAGTTAATTTTTGCTGCGTTTATTCCCAGTATAGCATTATGTTTGGTAGTGGGGAAAAATGAGAGGAAATAAAATTAAAATGAGAAAAGTGAATATAAAGTAAAAATTGAAAAGGAAGAAAAGAAGAGAGAAATGAAAAATAAAGAAAAATATAAGTGAGTCTAATTAAGAAATTTTTTTTTACTCTAAATTGAAGGGAAAACTGAATGATTTTTTTTTCGTGTAAAAGTAATATAATAAAAATTTACTAAAATAACTATCATTTAAAACAAATAAAAAAATTAGAAAGATAGTAAAAATCTAAATATACAATTTTTTTTTCTTTTTCATTTTTCAACTCATCTACTAAATAACTTGAATAAAAAACACTTTTCTTTCTTTTCCTTAACAATTTTTTTCTACCCCTGATATTTTTTCTAGGGCTTATACTATTTTGGGTCTTTGCATTTTAGCTAAATTCCATGATAGACTCTCTATTTTAGAAAAACAATATTTTTGGAACATGTGTGTTTGTCAAATGGTTAAAAATAGTCCCTTAGAAAAATAATATTTTTGGGTTCGTGGGGCAGTGAGATTACAGGCAGCTTTCGGAATCGTCTCGCTCAGTGTAAACGTACCATTAGATTGCTGAAGCCGCATCACGACCATCACTCAGCTTTGAAAATGCAGGAGGCATCTTCTTCCATGTTCGAAATCCTCACTCAACAGGAGATTTTTTGGAAGCAAAGGTGTAAACAGTTATGGCTTAGAGAGGGGGACAACAATTCAAAATATTTTCATGCTAGTACCAGAATTCGTAGACGCAATAATCAGATTGATAGTCTCTGTAATGATGCAGGTGTTTTGGTGGATTGGAATTCGGGTCTGGAGCAACTCATGGTGGAATACTTTCAGACTTTGTTCAAGTCTTCTGTTGATAATTGGGCAGATGTAATTGATTGCCTCACACCGACTATCACTCAGGAACAGAATGAATTGATGGTTAGGCCTATTGATGATGATGAAGTAAAATCGGCTCTTTTCCAGATGCATCCCGATAAGTCCCCGGGGCCCGACGGGATGACTCCTGGGTTCTACCAGAGGTTCTGGCCGATTGTAGGTAGTGATGTAGTGAAGGTGGTGCAGGATTTCTGGAGTACAGAGACATTTGATGATAAGCTCCCTTTCACTAATATTGTTCTGGTTCCTAAAAAGAAGAGACCCCTGTCTATGCTAGATCTTCGACCTATTTCTCTGTGTAATGTATTATACAAAATATTGTCAAAGGTCCTTGCCAATCGCCTGAAACTGGTTATTGACTGTATCATCTCTGAAGCTCAATCAGCGTTCATTCCGGGTCGCCTTATTACAGACAACATCATGATCTCTTATGAGATTATGCATTATATGAAGAGGAAGACTAAGGGCAAACAAGGGTTTATGGCCCTAAAGCTGGACATGAGTAAAGCATACGATCGGGTCGAATGGGGTTACTTAAGAGCAGTTCTGGGCAGATTGGGATTTAGTCAGAAACTAATCGCTCTCTTAATGAAGTGTGTTACCTCAGCCCGATACCAGATTTCACATGCAGGGAAGGAGTTTGGACACATTGTTCCTGAAAGAGGTCTTCGTCAGGGTGATCCTCTTTCTTCGTATTTGTTTATCATTTGCACTGAAGGTTTCTCTGCGCTTCTTCGTACCTATGAACGCAGGAAGTTGATTCGTGGCATTCAAGTGGCTCGGGGAGCCCCTGTCATCTCTCATATGCTCTTTGCGGACGACAGTTATATTTTCTGTAAAGCAACTAGTGAAAATGCTGCACATGTCTCGCATCTACTTACTATCTTTGAGGGCACTTCTGGCCAAAAGGTGAACTATGAAAAGTCATCGGTCTTCTTCAGTCGTAATATAGAAGTGAGCATGCGAGATACCATTTGTGGAGATTTAGGCATACATGAGGCAGATGAGAATAGTACTTACCTGGGTCTCCCCAATATATTGGGTCGGCGAAAATCTGTCATATTGGGTTATTTAAAGGATCGCATTCTTCAACGTATTCAAGGTTGGGAAGGCAGATTTTTATCTCGTGCGGGGAAAGAGATATTGCTAAAAACTGTCGCTCAAGCGCTCCCTAACTATGCAATGAGCGTCTTTTTACTCCCTATTGGCTTGAGCAGGGACATTGAGCGTTTAATGTGCAAATATTGGTGGCGGTCTTCCTCAAATAAGCCTAAAATACACTGGATGAGCTGGGAAAGGATGAGTAAACCTAAGGTAATGGGGGGGCTCGGTTTTAGGTCCCTTCATGATTTCAATGTCGCTCTCCTAGGTAAGCAAGGTTGGCGTTTATTAATGTATCCAAATACTTTGGTGAGCAGGGTGTATAAGTCGAGATACTTCCCTCAAGGCAATTTTCTCTCCGCTAAATTAGGCGGTTCTCCAAGTTTTATTTGGCGGAGTATTATGGAAGCGCACCATGTTGTCAAGAAAGGTGCGACGGTGAGGATTGGGTCAGGCGAGACAGTCTCTATACTCTCAGATCCTTGGTTGCCTGATATTGCAAACTCTTTCATTCAGACCACACATCCAGCTTTGAATGATAAAAAAGTCTCACAGTTAATGGTAAGGGGGTCTAATATGTGGGATAATGATATTTTGTTGGACATTTTTTCAGATAGAGACATCAACTTGATCACCACCATTCCTATTAATGAAGAAGACGCAGATGCTTGGTATTGGAAGCTTGATCATCGTGGGATTTATACTGTTAAAAGCGCCTATGCGTTAATACAATCTGAGAAGGCAGTCGCAAATTCTAGTGATAACTCCGGTTTCTGGCGACTATTATGGCAGCTCAAAATTCCTCCGAAAGTCAAAAACTTCCTGTGGCTGGTTTCTAGAGACTGTCTCCCTACAAAAGATCTCTTGCGGAATAAGGGAGTGTCTGTTAATCCCTTATGTCCATTCTGTAATTTGGCCAGCGAATCACCTTGTCATTTATTTGTATCCTGCTTATTTTCTCAAGATTGTTGGAACCATCTGCGCATTGGTTTTATCCCAGAGGCTACTGGCTCATTTGCTAGCTGGTTATCAGCTGTGTTTGAATTGTATTCAGGTGAGAAAAGACACAAGGCAGCTATGCTATGCTGGGCTTTGTGGAAGTGCCGAAATGATCTAGTTTGGAATAAAAAGGGCATTGAAGCAGCTGAGGTTGTTGCATTATCAAGAACCGTCCTTAATCAATGGAGTTGTGCTCAGGACAAGACTTTTGATCTGTCCCTTGGGTTTGTCACTCAAGAGGATGGTTGCGAGCATTGGTCTCCTCCAACAGAGAACATAATTTAGGTAAATTGTGATGCAGCTCTCTTTGTTTCCCCTCAAAGCTTCAGCTACTCCTGTGTTGCCTGAGGCTCCAATGGGCAGTTGATTGAGGCCATTGCTAGAAATGCGCGGGGTTCGGTATCCCCTGAGGTGGCGGAAGCAATTGGCATCAAAGAAGCATTGAGCTGGATCAAATCCAATCGTTGGTGCAATGTCGAAGTTGAGTTTGATAGCCTTCTTGCTGTACAAGCGATAAGGGGTACTTCGGTTCTGTATTCCTACTTTGGGCGGGTTATAACAGAGTGCAGGACTTTGTTGACAGAATTACAATCACAGTTTGTTTCCATTAAGTTTGTAAAACGGTCTGCTAACACCGTCGCTCACTATTTAGCGAGGACTACGTGTATAGCTTCTGATCGTCATTTGTTTGCTTCTCATGTTTCTTCTGAACTTAAGGCTGTATTATTGCAAGATTTGCAGAATTAATGAAGCTTTCTTATTTTGGGCAAAAAAAAAAAATGAATTCGGTCAAAATATGTTTGTCCTTAAGCTTTATTTATGAGTTAATCGACTTGGGAAATGAATTGAACTCCTATGGGCATTGATCTTTATGGTATTATATTTGAAAATATTTTGATCAAATTTGAATTTAGGGGATTATTTTTAACCATTTGACAAAATACAGGACCCAAAAATGTATTTTTTTAAAAAACAAAAAGTTTATTGTGGAATTACGCTAGTACACAGCCACACAATGATCAAATGGAAAATGAAGTGGGGAAGGGGACTATTTTGCGTTCTTCAATGTTAAGTGTGGACTTTTCTTTCTTTTCCTTAACATTTTCTCTCTCCAATTTTTTTATCCCTTCTATTTTCTTTCTTCTCTACCAAACATAGTGTAAATGGAGAATGGAGTGGGGAAGGTGAAAATTTTGCCTTCTCCAATGGTATATGGGGCGAGTGTGAGGATGGTACTCTTCACTTCAATGAAGTTGTGTTTAAAATTATATTTATTTGTTAATATTTTATATTCTTCTTTATGTTTTAGGGTTTATATAATTTTGGGTTTATCTGCTTTTTTTGGACTACTAGTTTCAAATAATTACATACATGATACTCTATTTTGTGAATTAGACAGAAAAAACAAAGCACCCTCGACTCCATAGTTTGGACTCTTCTCACTTGTTTTTTCTTCTTCTACAAACTCAGTCCGCTATAGGAGACCAACAAAGAAAATACAAACTCTTTTTTAGTTTATTATTTTTCAAATTTGAGCTAAAGATACATTTTTTTTCCAATTTACAAAAGATATAGTCTCATTTGTAATTGTTTGAAACCGAGGGTCCAAATTGATATTAAAAAAATAAAATGACCTAAAATGGTATAAACCATTTTTACTATATTAGTGATGTTTTAAAGTTTTTTTTATTTTATTTGGAATAAATATTGTTTAATTTGCTCATTTTTCTAGAATTAAAATTTGATTTTGATTAAAAATAAATAAATGGGTCTATGTGGGGATTCTTGCTTTATTAGGGACTAGAAAATATATTTTTAAATATTATTTAAGGAGTCTTTTTCAACCTACACGTACAACATGCTCCTTATATGCATACGTGGACGCGTCTTGACACCAATTTTTTTTTATGATTGTGCTCATTGTATAACAAATAATTAAAGTGCCGAAAACAAAGTTTAAACACCTTGTTATACACGTAATTTTATTTATTTATTTATTATACACTTTGCATCATTTTTTTTTATGAAAATTTTAAATTGTGTATAAATTTTTTTATGTTTTGTGCAAGGGTTATTTTGGCTGATTACCCTTTATTTTTAAAAATTAATTTTTACTCATGTTTTGTCAAAATGTTAAAAATATGAATAGACAAATTGATTATTTGAATACTCTATTTTGATCGATTACCCGTTTTGAACTTTGATTTTTAAAAATTAACATTTGGACCATGTATGTATTCAAAAGGTTCAAAATTCTTTATAAAAAGTAAATTATATACATAATATGTTTTGAGCAATGGTTCACACCATTTTGAATCTTTTGTTTTAGCTGATTAGCCGTTTGGACCTCGTGTTTTGTCAAAGCATTAAAAATAGGAATATATAGATAGATTATTTGAACCATATGTATTTTGGTCGATTACTTATTCAGACCCTTTATTTTTAAAATGGTAAAATAAATTATTAAAAATTTATCGAATAGAGAGTTCATATTGAATTATCGGAAAAAATATTTGACTAAAATAGAGTAGATTAGAATATATTTTCTTGTAGTTTAATTTTAAAACATTTAAATATATATATATATGCCTGCACACTTCATTTTAATTATAGTTGTTCATCGAGTTTTTCGGAAACTATATATATTATGAAATAAGAGATGGAAAGAAAGGATTAGAGATGAACAATCACAGTTTTTACGTGGTTGGGGCGTTAATGAGCCTTAGTCCACGAGTCACTAGTATTAGGCTTTAGAGAGTTTTGACAATGGAGTTTTCTACAAATTCAGCAGATTTTTTGCTTACAAGAGAAAATCTGGGATCCCTGTTACAGTGCACAACTGGTCCAATTTATAGGCAGTCAAGCAGCTTGGGTCGAACTAATCCGGGCCCAATAGGGATGTAATTACAATCTGCTCGCTAATGGAGCCATAATACAAAGGATGTAACATAATTAGATGTTATTAATATGGGTCGGCTTAAGCGTAGTAGAGCCTTACAACTGTCGTCAGTTCGTTAGTACGGACTGACCCGCGTGGTCTACTAAGGGGATCCTGGGGACAGGATCTGTCAGAGTAGTGGCAGTACTGTTTCCTATGAATAGTGTATGTTCCGTGCGTACCCCATTCTGTAGGTTAGTTAGGGAGACCAACCTTTGGATTTCTCGGGAACATGTCAGCATCAAGTAAAACAAGGCTTGCCCTTTCCGAACGTATGGTCTAAGTTCATTTACAAATACCCGGGATCATTTACCTAAATCCTGGTTCGTTTACAGGACCCAGGTTCATTTACCATGGCGGGTACCTTGTTGACGACATCTTCTCTTAGATCCCACCTGATGGGATCCGTCTCTTGGAGTGAGCCATCCGCCATCACCATTGACATTGTAGAGGATGTAGGTTGAGAGTGGGCAGGGAGTTAATAAGGGATTGCACCTTGGGTTTGGCCCCCTTACTATGCTTATGCTACTTCCCTGTCATTGGGCTTAGTACGGCCTGGGCCGTCAGGGTTTCCTGATTCATTGGTCACTGGGCCCAGACCTCTTCTGAGGACGCATGGGCCCGTTTGGCCCTGCCACGCGTCATAGGTGGAAAATATGGATAACATTTACCCCCCAAGTCTTCATCCATGTTTGCATGGTGGAGACTTGCATTCCTTCTCCCGGTTCAATCACAAATGTCCCGGTTCGTTTATTCGAGTCCTGATTTGTTTACGAGGACCCGGGTTCATTCACTTGGGGGTCATTTGGACGATCCCCATCCTTTAAGATTCTAACGTCCTAGTCACGTGTTACTAGGTTGATGGTGCGTTTTTACCACTTGCACTTTAGAAATCTGAAGAATCTTTTGATTACCAAGGTGACTTATGGCTGTCAGCACATGTCTCAAAGCGTCCCGTCTATACAAAATAGGTGCTTTGGGTACTCGAGTGGGCTTTTTAATGCTTCTACACTATTTGGAGCCGTTGGATGGAGATAGTTTTGGGATTTTTGGTGTGGACCATTGGATGAGGTAGGCGCGGATCGTGGATTGACGAATACACGATTTAATACTTGATTAGGCCAATTAATGCCCCTGCATTGTCCGGGACCGTCGGATGGGGATAATCTTGGGATCCCCATTGTGGACCGTTGGATCAAATAGTGGAATTTTATCCTATAAATACCTCGACAAGCTCATTTCTACACTTTACTCATCCCAAATACTCAGTCTAGAGAGCAGAGAGCCAGAGTTTTGTATGTTTGAAATTGCCAACGAGATTCTCCAGCGATTACTATTCCTTTGTGCTCATTTGTTTCCGACGGAGTCTTTTTCAACTTAACCAGTAGGCTATCCTGTCCCGGTCCATACGTCTGGGAGTGCTGACGAGCTACTACATCATCTCCTCAAGTTCAAGACCGAGGTTCTGCCGACATTTTCGCCTGAGATTCAACGAATCCCAAATCCAATACCTCACAGTAAGATTTATGGTCGTTTTCTCCTCTTTTTTTGTTCCTTTTGGGTCATTTTTATTGTCATATCGTTTCTGCAACTGTAAGACCGTTAAGGTCGTGACCACCGTGTAGGGTGGTCTTAGGTAGGATAGCCGTAGAACTAAAGAGTAGGGTGTCTGGGTGCCACCCCATATCACATAGTTTGGTTGTCTTGGATCAATTCGGATGCCTAAACACTGTTAGGGTAAATTAGAAAACCCTTGGCCTTTAGTTCCCGAATTAAGATCCTGGGATCTCTATTGGTCCCAGATTTGGGTCCGGAGAGGACCTCTCCAAGCAGTTTTAGGAGAATCCTCGTACCTCAACCTGTTTTCTTCAGTTTTTGTGCTAATTGCTTGGTTCTTGTTTTCCTTGTCACTTCTAGGTCCCTGATCTAGGGTTGCCACGTTACTTTGTATGCAGAAGATATTGTCCAAGAGAGCCCCGTAGTCCTAGAAGGGACCAAACTTCCCACTGGATACACATGGGAAATGGACGAGGAAAAGAACGAGTTTTGGAACTACCAGATGCTGAATGAACTGGAGAAGGCCCTTGGAGTGGAGTCGACTCCAGGGCTCTTTTACAACAGACTGGCCTGGAAGGAAGAGAAAGCTCACACTCCATTCAACACATGGATACATCCCTCGGATGTCAGACATTACTGGTTAATGACATCCGAGTTCCTCCTCGAGAAGAACCCCACCCTGGTGTTGGACTTTCAGCTCGTGGCTAAGTCGCCCTTCTTCATTTTTTATCTAATACCTTTATTTAGTCTATTAGAAACTTACGTTCTTGTGAACAGCTCCGTACGCTCAAACTCGGCTCAGCAAATCGATCCTGGATCGAAAGAAGTATTATGCCACTCTTAGTGTCGATGAGCTAGATGTGGGGGGCTTCGTGACCACGGAGAACCTTCGGCTGGTCAAGTTGATTGCCGCGAACTAGTCGATAGATGCCCTTAGCTTCCGGGGGCAACAATGCAAGAGGGATCCTGCCTTGAGAGAGGAGCTGACCCTTATTCATATTGAGGCAGTGGAGGCCACGATCAGGGCAGACACGGAGAAGAAGATAAAAGAGCAGGCGGGCTTTGCAGAGAGGGCTGCGTCCGAGGAGATGGATGGCCTTCTCGAGGGGAGGCAGCCCAACACTAGGACTCTCGAGGCAAGCATTTCGAGGCAAGGTAAAATGCCTCCGGTTTTAACTTACACCCCTCATATTGAGGGCTTAGTTAGGAATAGGCAACAATACCGAGATTATTTGACTGGGACTGTTAGCAACGTGGGGCTTCCTTGCCCCATTGCTATTGACACATTGACCCTCACGTACTCATCCTGGTTCCTTCAATACGGTAGCTTTTTGGACCCGGATGACATGGGGGACCGAATTCATTCTTTTGCACTAGGAGGGTTGAGTCGTGTCCATTCCATGGATGAGGGTTTGTCCCGGAGGACTTTAGACTTAATTGTTTCCTTTATTTTTGTCTATCATCCCCATTATTTTACATTACTGATCATTTTTCTTTTGATTCCCATTTTAGGTGACCCGGACATGTCGAACCCAGTGGCCAAGATGAAAGAGATGGTCGAGGCCGGAGCTGCTGTGGCCACAACTTCAGCAAAGAAGGCTGCCAAGGGTTCGACCAGAAATAATATAATCAAGATGATCATCGGGGACTCACAGCAAGACCTGGGAGCTTCCGAGGGAATTCAGGCTTTAGCGTTGGTCCCGGCAGCATCGACTGAGCAGTGTCCGATCCAACCTGCTCCACTCCAGGTCATTAATTTGGAGCAGGAGCCTTCAGAAGGAGGTGGAGGGAGTAAGAGGAGAACGGACCTGGTCACTGCCGAGTCCTCAAAGTAGGCCAAGAGAGCCAAGACCAAGGATTTCTCCCTGGCTGAGGAGCACTCCTCTGCTGAAAGCCTCATTGTCACACAGGAGCTCATGGAGGCTCCTGGGCTACCTATCAACCCGGCTCTTCTTGGGAAAGAAGACTTAATCCTCTAGAAGGAGAAGATGAAGATGGTGTCCTAGGCTTGGACGAAGGGCGTGATAAGCAAGACGAGGTGGCCCGGGCCCTGGTCATTCACCGGAAGGTAGAGTTTGTTGATCGTCCAGAGCCTTCGGTGCCCCCAGCAGATCGTGGATCGGCTGGCAGCTGAGATTGGGTTCCGGCCCAAACTAGCCCAGGTGGACTTGTTGGCCCAGGTGGGGAATATTATGTCCACCCTCTAGCTCAAGCGTTATGCCACATTGGCTAACATGGACGCAATCTTCATCTCCAAGGCCATCCGTCATCACGCCATTGCGGTAAGTCCTACGTCTGTCCTCGTTTCTTTTATTTATCATATTGATTTTTTGTGTTATTTCTAATTCTGTTTTGTTCCAGGATGCGTTGTTGGCTCATAGGAACGCGGAGGTTGTGGCCAAGATGGCGATGAAGCTAGAGACGGCCCAAATGGAACTAGAGGGGGCTATCAATCAGCAAGAGACTGCTAGGGAGGCCCTCGCCAAAGAAGTCGCTCGAGTTTAGACCGAACATGAGGAGGCTCTGTCCAAGAGGGATGCTGAGCACAAGAAAGTGGTGGAGTCCCTGGAGGTCGAGCTATCCCGTGCTCGTGGCTCGGAAGCTTCTACCAAAGCTCTCTTGGAGGTGGTTGAGGCCCAACTTCGCCAAAAGCAAGAAAAGGTTGCGTCTCTCAAGAGGCAGAACCACGCTCTGGAGGCCGTGGCCCAGTTGGCAATGAAGCAGAGTGAGGAGGCTCGCAGAGAGAAGGAGCAAGCTGATGCATTGCTGGAGGCCACTTTTGATGAGGCCGCTTACATGGTCTGGATCTAGGACAAGAACATGAATCTCCTCCTCTATCCGGATTCGGCTGCAAAAAGGGTTGAGTTCGAAGCCAAGGAGAAAGTTGATGCGGCACTCCTAGCTGGGGATCAATAGGATGAGAATGCTCTAGACGCCCCGGATCAAAATGAAGCCCAGGCCTGGGCCTTTATATTTTAATTAGGGTTCCTTTTCTCCTTCTTTCTGTTTTTGTACCCGTATTATTTTTATGGACGCCAATGCGTCCAAGACAATTATTTATTTGTTCGCACTGTTATACTGGTTTTATTTTTTGGGCAATGATTCCCGTTTTATATTCATTCATTTTCCCTCAAAATTCACTAAGTGTTTTATCACTCTGCAGGAGTCTGGGTTGAATACTGAGTCCTAGTTCCAATGGTCAGGACTATTAGGGGAAATATTGTAGAAGGTATTTAACCTGTCCTGAGACCCACGTTCGGGTCTTGAATGCCTGGGTCTTCTTGGACTTAACCAATATAACTTAACTGATTTATCCCGACTCTATGGTTCAGGTTCCAATGGCCTAGACTGTTATGGATTTTTTAGATATGACTTAATTAATTAACTCATTTCGAATACGAGGTTCAGGTTCCAACGGCCTGGACCGTTAAGGAGTTATCAACTATCGTCTGATTTATTTGTCCTAACTCTGGTGTTCAGGTTCCAACGGTCTGGACCATCAGAGATTAGTTGATTAGCTTATTTCAAACCTGAGGTTCAGGTTCCAATAGCCTGGGCCGTTTATAAGACTAACTTTAATCAATGTAAATCTAAGATTAAAGTTCCAATAGTTTTGGCCAATTATAAGGAAAACATGAATAGGGATTAGGTTATCCTAGACCATGTTAGGTCTGGACCAATCTTTTAGGAGTTGGTTTTTGGAACCTTTAGACGATGTGGGTCCGGATTAGGATCGGGCTTTGAGCCTTGCATCCTTTTAGGTTTTGAACCCCTCGGGCAATATGGGGCCGGGTAGGACTGGGCTTTTATCCTTGCATCCTTTTTGTTGGGAGTTAGGTTTTGAACCCCCTGGACAATGTGGGTCTGGGCTAGGATTGGGCTTTGAGCCTTGCATCCTACTTTGGTTGAACCCCACAGATCACACAGATCTGGGGTAGGACTAGGCTTTGAGCCTTGCATCCTATTTTGTTGGGAGTTGGGTTTTGAATCCCCAGTATATACAAGTCCGGATTAGGACTAAGCTCTGAGCTTTGCATCCTTTTTTGTTTTTAATCCTGTATTCGTATAGATGGTCTTACCCCCAAGTGATCGAAGAGTGTAGTCTTAGGTCACTTGTTTGTGGAAAAATTAAAGATGGATGTGAACTTTTTTCTTTTCTTACAACATTTCGTATGGTGTTTTGTCCACACCATTTTCATTAAAAAAAAAAAGAAATGGCCCTGCGTTGGGGCCCTTGGGACCTCTATTCCGTCTAATCGCTTCAAGCAATATGTTCCTAGACATACTTCATTTTGAATCTCATAGGGTCCTTCCCAGTTTGGTCCCATAACCCCCACTCCGGTCCCATAACCCCCACTCCCGGATCATGAGATGCAGGGAAGACTCTTCGCATGACTAGATAGCCGGTTCCGAACCTCTGATTCTTAACTTTTGAGTTGACGTGCTTTGCGATCTTTCCCTGATACATCTTCAGCTGCACTTGTGATTCTTCCCAAATCTCTTTGATGAGATCCAGGGATTCTTGGAGTAAGGTTTGGTTATGGAAGGAATCATATGTATCTCGTCTATGAGATGGGACCACCGTTTCTACTGGGATGACCGCTTCACATTTGTACACCATTGAATAGGATGTATGTATGGTAGATGTTCTTTTTGTGGTCCGATACACCCATAGGACGCGGGCCAACTCTTTCGGCCACTTGCTCTTGTAGGCTTGTAGCTTTTTCTTCAATGTCCCCTTCAAAATCTTGCTCATGGCCTCTTTTTTCCTGTTTTCTTGAGGCCTTGCAACTGCAGAGAAGCTTTTGATGATGCCATGTCTTTCACAGAATTCAGTGAAGTGGACGCTATCAAATTGCTTCCCGTTATCAGACACGATTTTGTGAGGGAGGTCGTATTGACACACAATGTTGTTCATGACAAAGTCTAGGGCCTTTTTGGAGGTGATGGTGCTCATAGGTTCGGCCTCGACCCAGTAGTTGACGACTACGATAGTGTATTTTACTCTGCTCTTCCTGGTCGGGAGGGGTCCTACCAAATCGATTCCCCAAACCGCAAAAGGCCAGGGACTGGTCATTAGGGTTATCTCCGTTGGAGGGGCTTGTGGGATCTTTATGTACCTTTGGCATTGTTCACATTTGCAGATGTAATCTACACAATCATTCTTCATTGTTGCCCAGAAATATCCTTGCCTAAGGATCTTCTTGGACAAGCTGAGTCCGGCTGTGTGATCTCCACAAAAGCCTTTATGCATGATTACTCTAATTTCAGTCCCAAATACGCATCTGAGATAGGGTATGGACAACCCTCTGCAATAGAGTTTGTCATCCATAATGATGTATCTGAGAGTCTAGTACTGAAGTTTTCTAGTGGCAGCCCTGTCTGCAGGCAATTCCCCTATGGTTATGTGGTGGATGAGAGGGCTCATCCAGGACATAGAGTATTCAATGGCATTGAGGATTGCAGGGGCTTGAATACTGGGGGCGGGTAGATGGTCAATCGGGACTACCCCGGAGAGTTCCGCTTCAATATCCGTGGCCCAATTTTGCTAATGTGTCTGCAAACACATTCTGTTCCATGGGGATTTAGCAGATGAAGTATCTCATGAAAGACTGGAGCAACTCCCGGGTTAGCGCCACGGCAGCCATATTCTCCCCCTTTGTTTGGTATTCCCCTGAAATCTGCTTGACCACCAGTTGGGAGTTGCTATTGACTTCAATATTTGCTGCCCCTACCTCCCAGGCCAAGTGTAATCCGGCTAGCATGACCTCGTGACACCTCGAACTGGAAGCGTAGGGCAATTTTCAATTGGTGACCTTGAGGGGATATCAAGATGATCTCGGCCCCTGCCCCATTTTCATTGGAGGCTCCCTCTACAAAGATTTTCCACAAGGGCATTATGGGGTTAACGGGTTCTTCATCTTCGATTATCCCAGTGCATTCTAAGATAAAGTTGGCCAGGGCCTGTCCCTTGATAGGAATCTTGGGGACACACACAATATCAAACTGGCTAAGCTCCATGGCCCACTTCAAAAGTCTTCCCGAGGATTCAGGTTTCTGTAGTACTTGTCATAGGGGATGGTTCGTTAGTACCTTGATGGCGTGGGCTTGAAAGTAAGGTCTCAACTTCCTGGAGGCGGTCAGTAAACAGAATGTCAACTTCTCAATCAAGGGGTATCTGGACTCCGCGTCCAACAACCTTTTGCTTACGTAATAGACTGGGAGCTGGACCTTTCCCTCTTCTCACACTAAAGCAGTGCTGATGGCGTGTTCTAACACTGCCAAATATAGGTACAATGGCTCCCCATCCACTGGTTTCAACAAGATTGGTGCTTGGGCCAGATGTTCCTTCAATTTTTGGAAGGCCTCTTTGCAGTCAGTCGTCCATTCAAACCTCTAGTTTTCTCGAAGTTCGTTGAATAACGGGATGCACTTGTTTGTGGACTTCAAGACGAAGTGGCTCAAAGATGCTAGTCTTCCCGTTAAGCTTTGAACGTATTTGTGCTTCCGAGGCGATTGCATCCCAATCAATGCTCTGATCTTGTTTGAGTTGTCTTCCATTCCTCTTGAGCTTACTATGAAGCCCATAAAGTTCCCAGATGCCACGCCAAAAGTGCACTTTTTGGGGTTCAGCTTCATCCCATACTTCTGGATAATGGCAAATGCTTCTGCCAGGTCATCCGTGTGTTGAGCTGAGATCTTGGATTCGACCAACATGTCATCTATATAGACCTCCATGTTCCTCCCCAGCTGGTTCCAGAACTTCCTGTTGACCAGTCTATGATAGATGGCCCCAACATTTTTAAGCCCGAAGAGCATGACGATGTAGCAGTATACACCATTGTTCATTTAGAAATTGGTGTGTTCCTGGTATGCTACATGCATCGAAATCTGGTTGTAGCTGGAGTAAGCATCCATGAAGATTAACAACTAATACCCGGATGTAGCATCCACCATCTGATCAATCCGGGGCAGAGGGAAGCAATCCTTTAGGAACGCCTTATTGAGGTCTGTGAAGTCGATGCAGGTCTTCCACATTCTGTTTAGCTTTGGTACCAACACTGGATTGGCAAACAAAATGGGATATAAGGCTTCCTGGATGAAGTTGATCGAAGACAACTTCTCGACTTCTAACTTGAGGGCCTTTGCCCTTTCCACACCTAGGGGCCTTCGCTTCTACCGGACGAGAGTCGCATTCTCATCAATGTTTAGGGAATGAAATATGAAATTGCGGTCGATACTGGTCATATTTGAATGGGACCAAGCCAGGATGTCTTGGTTCTCCTTCACCTGGGCAATTATGGTGGCCCTGACCTCTAACTTCAAGTTTCTCCCTACCTAGATCACTTTGGTTGGATCGGTGTCACTAAGTACACCTCCTCAACTTCCTCCATGGGATCTAATGCCCTATTTGCCTCTATCCGTGGATCCAATTCGTCGTCCTCCCAGACCACCCACTGTGCTGGCTGTGGTGGTGGGAATGGATTAGCATTTCCTCTTCAAGAGGCTCTCCACGAACCATGAAGATTGGTTGTGCGAAGACGTGGTAACACTTTCGGGCGCTCTTCTGATCTCCCCGGACAGTTTTGACTCCGCCGTTATCACACAGGAACTTCATGCATAGATAGTGAATGGAGGTTATGGCACCAAAGTCGACTAGAGCGGGATACCCAAAGATCACGTTATATGCAGTGGGGCAATCCACCACCACGAAAGTGCAGTACTTGAACGAGCCCTGAACCTCATTCCCCAGCGTCACAGGGAGTTGGATCTTGCCCATCGGGAGCAAAGATTCCCCGTTGAATCCATAAATTTGCACACGACAGGAGGCTAGGTCCGCCAGCTTGAACAAGACATTGACAGAGCTCCTATCGTCCACCAAAATTGGGACACTCGTTTGTTGGCGATTTGGGTGTCAATGACCAAAGGGTCGTGATGCGGGAAGTGAACGTTCTGGGCGCCTTCCTCCATGAACATTATGGGCAGGTTCATCAGCTTTGTACGTTGGGCCAGAATCTGGATCAAGGCACATACCTCATGGTCGTGATTGAGCTCACTGAGGTATCTTTTTTTATCGTTCTGAGAAGATCCTCCTAGGTGCGGGCCTCCTGATATGGTGGCCACGTGGCCATCTACCCGAGGAGGCGCGATCCTAGGAGGATATGGCATTCTAGGCATAGGAGCCATAGGGCCTCCGAGTGATTGCACTATTGGGCCCCCCTAAGGGGCTTGTGCTCCTAATCCAAGTGCGTACCTTCCCTGAGGAGTTTTATATGGCACCTAGGCACCCGGGGCCAAAGGTTGTCCGGGAGCTACTGGCAGTCCCGGAACTCCTGTTGGCATCCTGACCCATTGGTGGGGATGTCCTAGTTTGATCAGGTTCTCAATCTCGTCCTTCAGCTGACGACATTCCTCGATCGTGTGGCCCACGTCCTTGTGGTAGGCACACCTTTTGCTACTGTCCCTCAAATTCTTCCACCCCTTTATCATGGGGCTTAGTTCCCGGTAATGGATTACATTGCCCGTTGCTAGGTAGATGTTTTCCTGGGTGTTAACCAAGTTGATATACTCCGTGTACTGGGGCTCGTAACCCCTTTTTCCCTTCTTTGAGGGCTTGGATCGATTCAGACTTTTACCCGATCTCTTTCCCTAGGAGGGGTTTATGCTTACCTTAGTTGCTTCAGCCTGAGGTGGTTGGGCACTGCCGGGAGCAGCACTATACTCGGTGGGTGCCACTCCGTACTCGGAGAATGGGGCTGATGGAGTTGGAGCATATCCCGTCGATGTGGGCTCATATACTGTCAGGGTCATGAATGGCAACCCAAGGGTTCCGACGGATTTGGATGCCGTTGGGGGTGTCAGATAGATATTTGCCGGATACTACTCTCTGTATCCAGGAAAGGTTTGTGTTGTCGATTGGGTTGCTAGCTGCCACCAAAAGGCTTGGATTTAAGCCTCTTCCTAGTTGATGAAACCTTGTGCCCTCCTGGTGAATTCTTCAAGGGTGGCCACCTTGCTGCATTGCATGTCGTCCCAGAGAGGGGACCCTGCTCTGATTCCGGACTGGAGAGCTACCAGGTGTTGTCCATCATTCACCTTAGTTTTTGAGACCTCCTCCATGAAGCGTTGGATGTAAGCCCCAATGGTCTCTGTGGGATGCTGTTTGATGTTGACCAGTGCGCTGACTTCCATGTCCAGCCTTATGGCAGCCACGAACTGTTTACGGAAAGTTGATTGCAATCCGGACCAAGACTGGATCGATCTCATCTTAGGTTTTTTCCACCACTCTTCTGCGGGTCCAACTAGAGTGATTGAGAAACATAGATACTTTCTGTTGTCACAAACGTGAGCTAGTCATCAGGCGATTGTAGCGGGACAAGTCATCTCTGGGGTACGTGTTCCCGATATAGGCGGGTATGTTCGACATCTTGCACCCCTTTGGTAGCACAACGTCCAGTATGTGCTTGGCGCATGGCTCCTTTTCCTCTTCTTCAAAAATGGAACCTCCGCCTTCTTGTTTCCGGACCAGACGGTCCAGGACCTTTTTTAGAGCGGCCAGCTGTTCCATGAACTGCCTAGCCATTCCATTATCCAGAGGGACTCTTTCGTTTCTCTTGTCATTGAGGTTATTCCTCAACTCGCCTCCTCGAGGGCGGATCTTTTCTTTTCAGGCCTGCTCCTTCCGAGCGTTGAGGCCATCTCGCAAATCCACTCGAGATGTGTCATCTCCCAAACTGACTGCTTCCCGGTCTTTTCCTCATCTGCATCCTCCGTGTTCCCTTTTCACGGATGCATTGGGATAAACGCATCTTCCCTACTCGTCCTGTCTGGGGACATTCTGGGGCCTTGTACCCTGCGAGCGCTTCCCTTGCGGATTGTTCGGATGATTCCATCCTGGCATAGGATTCATCTGTTCTTTCCTAGGGAATTTCCCTAGGTCAGCCTAGTTTTTTGAGGGGGAGGAGCTTTCTTTTGGGGGTTTGATTTTCAATGGGATCGACCATCATGGCTTTCCCTTTGTCTTGAGCAGGATTTGATGGACCAGCTTTGGGATGTGGGGATTTTCCCAGAGGAGGAATAAGATTAGCATTGTTAGGCACGCCAGTCTTCATAGGTGGGATAGGTAGTTGTGTTCTTGTGGGGAGGGGGGGGGGGGGGGGACAACGGCTGAAGGATTGGCTTCTAATCCTTGGGCAACAATGAAAGTCTGAAGAGCCAGGAAGGACTCTTCCATCTGGATGGTGGCCTCTTGTTGTGCAGCCATCTTGGCTTCTTGATCCAGGACCTGTTGTTTTAAACGAATCACCTCTGGATCATCCTATTCAGGATCCGCATCCTTCTCGTTAGGATCAACGGGGTTCTCGACCTCGTGATCTTCATACTCCCCTTCGTCTTCCTCGTAATAGCCTTCGTCGTAGTCACCCCCTTCCCTGAAGTTCTGGGAGTCGTCGGGCATAGGCCCCTGATAAGGCATATCCTCGGGTTGGTCTTGAGGAAGTGGTTGATTGGGAAATGGTTCTCCATTGTCTAGTTGTTGGTGAGTAGGATCAAACATGGTATGCCTGGTATTCACCATTTTCACAGATGATCAAGGTTGACTTAAGCTTTCTTCAGCTCTCAATGAAAGCACCAAAATGTTTACTGAGTTTTTCAGAAACTATAATATATTATGAAATAAGAGATGGAAAGAAAGGATTAGAGATGAACAATCACAATCTTTACGTGGTTGGGGCGTTAATGAGCCTTAGTCCACGAGTCACTAGTATCAGGATTTAGAGAGTTTTGACAATGGAGTTTTCTACAAATTCAGCAGAGCTTTTGCTTACAAGAGAAAATATGGGACCCCAGCTACAATGCACAACTAGTCCTAATAGGGATGTAATTACAATATTCTCACTAATGGAGCCATAATGCAAAGGATGCAACATAATTAGATGTTATTAATCTGGGCCAGCTTAGGCGTAGTAGAGCCTTACAACTATTGTCAGTTCGTTAGTACGGACTGACCGACGTGGCCTACTAAGGGGGTGCTAGGGACAGGATAGGTCAGAGTAGTGGTAGTACTATTTCCAAGGAACAGTGTACGTTCCGTGCGTACCCCATTTTGCAGGTTAGTTAGGGAGACCAACCTCTGGATTTCTCGGGAACACGTCAGCATCAAGGAAAATGAGGCTTGCCCTTTCCGGACGTACAATGCGGGTTCATTTACAAATACCTGGGATCATTTACCTAAGTCCTGGTTCGTTTACCAGGACCCAGGTTCATTTACCATGGCGGGTACCTTGTTGACGACATCTTCTCTTGGATCCCACCTGATGGGATCCGTCTCCTGGAGTGAGCCATCCACCATCACCATTGGCATCCCGAAGAATGTAGGTTGAGAGTGATCAGGGAGACAATATGGGCTTGCACCTTGGGTCTGCCCCCTTACTATGCTTATGCTACTTTCCCATCATTAGGCTTAGTATGGTCTGGGTCGTCAGGGTTTCCTGATTAATTGGTCACAACCTCGGATTGGTGAGCTCAGAAACTACGTAGTCTCGGAGGTGCTCCGAGGTTGTAAGTTAGGCTCACAACTCATAGTAGAAATGGTTCAACACTTGTATAAGCTTCTTGATTTATTTCCTGCCCTCAGACAAGACGGTTTGATCTCGAGAGGTGTAAGCTCGAAGAGGATAGTTTCGTCAATAATTACTTGTTGGGAGCATAGGCGAACGATCTTGAAGGCACATGAATCTAGCATCCAAGCATGTCAGCTGGGTGTGAATGTATTTATTGTTGTAAAATCCCTATGTTTAAGGGATCTGATATAATTTGTTATTAAATCCCAAATATCATGGAATATTACTGCGTACGTAGTAACTAATGCATTTAATGGCATTATTTTATTTGATTTGTAGAATAACTTCTCGAAATCTGTGGGAAGAGGTTTGGTAAACCACTCTATAAATAGAGCGGGATAATTCATTTGTAGGGGACCAAGAGATTGATATTGGGAAGACTCTGCATAATTGCTTCCAGGAAGTTATCAGAGAATTCCAAGAAGTTAATAACACAGACTCGTGGACTAGACAGATTTTAACTGCTGAACCACGTAAAAAATTGTGTTTGATCATTTGTTTCCTCTGGTATATTTTGTTTAATTGCTCTTCTTCTCTAAGTTGACGAAAAATGGCGTCAACAGTTTGGTGCTTTCATTGAGAGCTATTAAACAAGACATGAGCCTGTTTAGTCAGAAAGCCTCTCAAATCATCACTGGACGTTGCAAGTAACCCCAATACAGGTGAGCAACCAATGCCCAATATACCTGAGGAGGAGATTCCTCATTTTGAGGATCACCCACGACGGCCTGGAAAGTAGCCCATGGTGGATCCAGATCCTGAAGAAAGGAGTGATTCATCCAACTCTTGAGGGCCGCTTGCCCCCAGGCCTGATGAGGATATGTATTACAATCCTGAAAGGTATGTTCCAATTGTGGAGCTTGAACATCGCCAACTATGCAAATAGTTGGCAGAAACAACAAAACATAATGAAGAGTTATCTAGATAGGCTGTTGGCGCCCAGGCACCTCCTTGGAGGCCTAAGGGACGTCCTCGTGGGAGCACGACTACCAGAAGAGCGGAGCAGGTGTCGCTACTAGCATCCCAGCCAGTTTAGCCAAGGCCCCGAAGGAGTAACCGGGCTGAGGGTACTACCAACCCGACTGCAGAAGCACAAACAGGAACGAGAAATAACCGAGCCCCCTAAGTTGCTCGGAACCCAAACCTGATGCTACACTAAACAACCTGCAGCCTGACCGGGCAAATTCAGGACCATCTAGGCCCGACAATGGGAGACAGCCACCATCTCCCATAAGACACCCACCATCGCCAATTGGGCACCCCTTGCCAGTCCAGGAAGTTCCACGACCTGCACATCGAGATGGAAATCGACGGGCTAGGAACGAACAAGGGAATGAAAGAGAAGCTACTTGAGATCGCAGGGCTCCTCAGCCTACGGGAAGCCAAATGTCACGATCACAGATTGTTGGGACATGGAGGCCAGCAGGGGACCCACCTCGTAATAACCGAGCTGCGAGCTATGTAAGTGAAAGCTCGAATTACCCTAGGTCTGTGAGCATTTACAACACGGAACCAAGGCATGCGGGGAATCGAGGGAATCACCCTAATTTGCGGGAACATTTAAACCACAATCGGGGTCTAGAAAATCCCTTGAACCCAGATTTGCGAGACCATCTGAATGGCCGCAAACAGCCAGTGTATAATCCTGTACCTAGACAAGGTGCTGGTGTTTTTATTAATGATAGCCAACCCCGTCAGGTCCAGACTAGACCTCCCGTGGATTTAGTCCAAGAAAGGATCGAACAACTGGAGAGAGCATTCAAGCTCTTACAGAACGAGCGTAGTAAGGACAAGGATGAAGAGTTTTATGAAGAGCTTGAGCCTTTTGCCCCACATATCTCCAACATTCCATTTCCTTAGGGATTCAGATACCTCATGTCCCGCCATTTGACAGAAACTCAGATCCCTATATCCATCTGAGCATGTTCAACACCATTATACGAGCCAACAATGTTGGTTACGAGCTCAGGTGTATGTTGTTTCCAGCCACACTTACAGGACCAGCAAAAAGCTGGTTTGAGAAGTTCAAAAGGCATTCGATCGCATCATGGGATCAATTGTCTAGGGACTTTAAAAAACAATTTAAGGCTATGGTTGGCATCAAACCCGAGGCCTCAGCCTTAACCAACGTCCGACAACAACAAAATGAGTCGCTAAAAAGTTACCTCACGAGGTTTAACTTAGAAGTGGCCCGAGCTCGAGATGTCGACGATAGTGGTTAGCTGATGGCGGTTAGAGCGGGTGTAATGCCAGGAAGTCCCCTCTGGGAAGACTTACAAAGGAAACCTGTCAGGCCTTTAACCGAGTTCAACCGAAGGGCTCAGAGGTTTGTCAATGTAGAAGAGGCAAGGTTAGTGCTGAACATGACCTCTCAGCCCGTTACTACAACGAAAAACGTGAACTCTGCCCTGACCTCGGCAGACCCCTCAACTTCAAAACCCCCTAGGGATAACCCTTCTAAAAGGAAGAAAAACGAAGGAAATAACCTCGAGATAGATGGAGGGAAGAAAAAGAAAGGGGACAGATACTTCTCCGTATAAAAAGTTTATACCAAGCTCAACGAGTCTCGGGAGAATATCTACCTGGTTAATGAAAACCATGTCCCATTTTGACGACCTGAACCTATGAGGAACCAAAAAGCAAAGAGAGATTCAAATAAATACTGTAGATCTCACTGAGATATCAGACATACAATCGATGAGTGCCGATAGTTGAAAGACGAGATCGAAGGATTGATCTCAAAGAGTTATTTCAGACAGTACGTCAGAAACCAAAACCCCAATCAAGCTTCCACAAGCCAAAGGGCAGTGGCTGCACCACCTGCCTAAAACAGTAACTCCTGAGCTCAGGAGGATGAGAGACCCCCTCCGATTGATGGAGAAGATGTAATAATCGTCTCGGGGGGACCTCATATCGCAGGATCGGGCATGAATGCCCAAAAGAGATATGTAAACGGGCTAAAAATAGGCGATGGTTCTCCCTACGAACCTGAACCACGAGCTCTGAAACAACAAAGGGTTGAGACTCAACCCATAACCTTTACTGAAGAGGACGCATCGCACGTCTAATTTCCCCATAACTACCCTCTAGTCATAACCCTTCAGCTCGTGAACAAGAGGGTACGCCGAGTCCTGATTGATAATAGAAGCTCGGTGAATATCCTTTACAAAGCCACTCTAGAAAAGATGGGACTTGCGCTTCGCGACCTAAAAGCATGTGCAACCACATTGTACGGTTTTTCAGGAGAACAGATTGCTTGTATGGGATCCATTGAACTCCCTGTGACCTTGGGAGACTATCCAGTCTCTATAACCAAGACGATGGATTTTTTCGTAGTGGATCTCCCATCGGCCTACAATGTACTACTCAGGAGACCCGCCCTAGTTAGGCACTTGGCCATCAACTTCCCGACTTCTAGTGGCATCGGGACGCTGAAAGGGGACCAGCTTGCGGGGAAGGAATGCTATAGCATCTTCGTTAGGGAAAAGAAGCAAACAAGTGCGCAGGAACTTGTAATAATTCAGAACAAGGATGGGACGATCTTCAAGATAGATGAAGAAATCAACCCCATAATAGAATAAGGGACTGACCTCGAGCCTCTAGAAGAGCATGAGAAGGTCAAGCTCGAAGACCCCACAAAGATGATAAAGGTGGGTAAGAATCTTCCTGAAGAAGCGAAATAACAATTAATTCGCTTCTTAAAAGAAAACCAGGATGTATTCACCTAGTCGTATTCGGACATGGTGGGAATCAGTGCAAATGTCATGAGTCATGCACTTAACATCGACAAAAGCTTCTCCCCAAAGCAGCAAAAGCGAAGACTCCTGGACGACGATAGAAAAAAGGCCCTCAAGGAAGAAGTCGACATGTTAAAGGAAAATCGATTCATACGAGATGCCTTCTATCCAGATTGGATTGCCAATCCAGTATTGGTTCCAAAGCCCAATGACATGTGGCAAACCTGCATCGACTATTTCGACCTTAACAAGGCATGCCTTAAAGATTGCTTTCCCTTACCTCGGATTGATCAGCTCGTAGATGCCACAACAGGTCATGGCCTCATGTTGTTCATGGATTCCTATTATGGATATAATCAGATCGCCATGCATGCACTGGACCAAGAGCATACGAGCTTTGTAACTGATAAAGGGCTATACTGCTACAATGTCATGCCTTTCGGGCTCAAAAATGCTGGAGCAACGTACCATAGGCTGGTGAACAGAATGTTCTCTAAGTAGATAGGTAATAACATGTAAGTTTATGTTGATGACATGCTAGTCAAGTCCAAACATAAAGATGATCATGTGGATGATCTCGCAGAATGCTTCACCATATTACGGAAATATAACATGAAACTCAACCCACAAAAATGCTCTTTCGGAGTATCTTCGGGAAAGTTTCTAGGGTTTCATAGTGAATGCGCGATGGATAAAGGTTAATCCTGACAAGATCAAGGCATTGATTGATATGCCCTCACCTTGAAAGCATAAGGATGTCCAAAGTTTAATTGGACGAATGGCATAGGTTTGTTTCAAAATCTACAGACCGTTGTCTTCCTTTCTTCAATCTTTTGAGAGGGGGCAAAAAGTTCGAGTGGTCAGAGGAATGTGAGCTTGCATTCCAGGATTTAAAGAAATATCTCGCCGAACCTCCGATCTTGTCGAAGCCTATCACAGGAGAGGTCTTATACTTGTACCTTGCTACCACCGAGCACGCCATTAGTGTTGTGCTCATCCGAGAAGAAAAAATGGTACAAAAACCAGTGTACTATGTCAACAAAAAGTTACTGGGGGCAGAATCGAGATACCTTTTAATGGAAAAACTGGCTCTCAGCCTGATCCACTCATCTCGAAAGCTCCGACCTTATTTCCAAGCACATCCTATTCATGTGTTAACTGACCAACCACTGCGACAAGTTTTATCTAAACCAGAAGCCTCTTGAAGATTATTAAAGTGGGCAGTCAAACTCGGATCACATATCACCCGAGAACGACCATAAAGGGACAAGCCCTGGCGGATTTCATCATAAAATGTACTGGAGTGTCTAATGAAGAAGTTATAACCCCAACCCGTGAGCTGTGGAAACTTTATGTCGACGGATCCTCCAACGAAAATGGATCAGGGGCAAGTATCATACTGATCACTCCAGCGGGAAGTCGATTTCATTCCGCTTTAAGGTTCAACTTCGAAGCATCAAATAACGAAGCTGAATACGAAGCATTATTGGCAGAGCTTCAAATAACCAAGGAACTCAGAGCAAAGGCTATGCACTGCTATAGTAATTCACAGTTAGTGGTCAACCAAATTTTAGGGGAATATCAAGCTGGTGGCGTAAAGATGGCAGCGTATTTAGAGAAAGCCAAGGCTACGCTCGGACAATTCAAGTTCTACGCTATAGAGCAAGTTCCCCGAGAATAAAATTCAAATGCTGACGCCTTGGCTAGGCTCGCTACAACCAGCGAGGTTGACACACTGAACATGGTCCCAATAGAGTTTCTATCGACCTCGAGTATCAGCGAGCCTGATGAAGAAAACGTATGAATGATTGACTTCCAACCTACCTGGATGACCCCAATAGTTGATTACCTTGAAACCGACATTCTCCCAGTAGAACGGAACGAGGTTCAGAAATTGATGTATCAGATCCCGAGATACACTGTTGTGGAAGGAAGGTTGTACCGAAGAGGATATTCTATGCGACTACTCCGATGTGTAACTCCACCCGAGACAAAGAAAATTTTGGAAGAAATTCATGAAGGATTTTGTGGAGATCACACTGGGGGGCATAGTCTGTCTAAAAAGGTGATAAGACAAGGAAATTTCTGGCCCACTGTCAAGGCAGACGCGTTCGAGTATGTCAAGAGATGTGATAAGTGCCAGCGTTTTGCTTCGATTCCACGAGCTCCACCAACTGAGCTAACCATGTTGACCTCCCCATGGCCATTTGCAGTGTGGGGAATCGATTTTATAGGTTCACTACAAATAGGTAAAGGTGGAGTAAAATATGCTATGGTTGCGGTCGATTATTTCGCAAAATGGACCGAGGCCGAATCCATGGCAACAATTACCTCTGAAAAAGTTTTAGACTTTGTGGTAAAAAACATCATCTGCCGATACGGAATGCCCAGAAAGATAGTGTTGGACAATGGTACCCAGTTCGACAGTGATTTATTTACCCATTTCTGTGAAAAGAATGGGATAATAAAAAGCTTCTCCTCCGTTGCCCATCCCCAATCAAACAGCCAGGTCGAAGCAGTCAACAAAACCCTTAAAAGTTCCCTGAAGAAAAGGTTGGAGGAGGCTAAAGGAAGATGGCCCGAGGAGTTATGCCAAGTTTTGTGGGCTTATTGAACCACAACTCGAACTTCAACAGACCATACTCCCTTCTCCCTAGCATATGGATGCGAGGCCATGTTGCCAATTGAATTCGAAATACCCCAAATTCGGACCCATGCCTACGATCAGGTGTTAAACCAATCCCAACTCGAAGAAAGTCTAGACCTTATTGAAGAAAGACGAGATGAAGCTCTGCTAAAAAATGTTGCATACCAGCAACGAGGTACCCAATACTTCAATAAAAAGATTAAAAATAGATAATTCAGATTGGGAGACTTGGTATTAAGACGTGTGTTCCTGACTATGAGGGACTCGTCTGCTGGAGTACTCAGACCTAATTAGGAGGAACCTTACCAGATCGAGTCTATTATTCGACCTAGGGTATATAAATTGGCAAGATTCAACGGAGAATTTGTACCGCAAGCTTGGAATAGCGAACATCTACGACTTTATTATTAGTAGTCTAGGAACATATACAGGATCTTTATTTATTTTCATGTATATCTAATATTAAACAAATTAATATGAGATAGCCTAAAACATGTTTCTAAAATTGAATTCAAAGAGAAACAAAAATAGAATACTTACACAAAATAAATTTGTAACATGTTTTACACAAAATAAAAGCATATATACAAATTAATAGCATAGAAAACACAACAAAATAACCTAAAAATTGCTAAAATTCACATAAAATCAATATCTTCATAAAAACATGAAAAACCATCCAATTATTCAAACATATCAAATAATCCAATTTTAAACATGTTCATGCATGAAAATAAAGATTACCAAAGGCTCTGAGGCCAGTTGTTGGATAAACTTATACATGATCTTTATTTATTTTCATGTATATCTAATATTAAACAAATTAATACGAGATAGCCTAAAACATGTTTCTAAAATTGAATTCAAAGAGAAACAAAAATAGAATACTTACAGTATACGCAGCGGAATTAAAGAGTCCTTCCTTCAGTTTCTCTAACTCTTGTATCCTTTCTGTCGCAGAGTATTGTCAAGAAACTGAACCGATCTTCTATTTTCTTCACGATCTTCCAATGTATCCTTAGAACCACCTAGACTAGTGTGGGCAATTCTCAACACATGAGATAGATATAGAAAGAAGAAGAGAAAATAACAAAGTGGCTTAGAAAAGGACTTGTGTTTAGAGAGAATATAAAACTATCAGAAAATCTGACTTGTGACTTATCTGCCGTCTCTAAAATCTTCTCTCTAAGCACTCCTTTTATAGACTCAATTAGGCCATTTAATTTAATTAAAAAATCAATAAAATAACAGCCATTTTGAAGCCCTAGGTCAAAATTATCATGGGCTATAGGCCCGTGAAATTTCCCATTTGATTATAAGCCCATTGGACTTAAAATCAAGGCCTGTATTATTTTCTATTGATTTAATTAATTAAATAATTATTCAAATCCTTTATCAAATTAATTATTTATAATTTGAACCTTGATTTAAATTTATTTATTAATTTAGATACCAATTTATCTTAATTAATAAATCTGCCATAATTTCTCTTTTCTTCTCAAAATTACACAACTCTGTGAAACTATCCAAAATTGACCTGGTCAACTTTGATAATTCTAATTGATAATTAAATCAATTAATTGAGACTATCTAGATGATTTTATCCAAGGTACAACGGGGACCATGGGCCTATGAAATCAAGCTCCAATAAGTTATCATAAATCTAACAAATAAATTTACTAACTTATTAATTCCTCGTGACTCCACTATAGACTTGGAATTGCACTCTTGAATTCATAGAACGCTCTATAACAAATATAGATACGCTATTAATTATCCATTGTTACAACCATAATTGTCACTCAATCCTCTATAGACGGTCTACAATGAGATAGGACTAAAATACCGTTTTACCCCTCATTGTATTTTATCCTTAAAACACTTAGTTCCTTGTAAATGATATTTCAGTAAACTAATTTAATTACTGAAATGAGATCTCTATCATTTAACACCTTGAACCAAACTAAAAGGAAACCATCGTTTCACTTCTTCATCAGAAGCTATAGATGTTCATATCTATGAATAACACTCCCACTCAATTATACTACCGAGTTCCCAAGATGTAAGTATGGGCTAGTCCGTAGGGTAAGCTGGTAACGAACAAGTCAAAGAACTCAAATAATACAATCAGTTAGAATACTAACCACTCAGAATTGAGATTGAATTGACCTATGGTCAACTATATGATATGACTAGAATAGATAATAACGGTATGCTTACTTATCTTATCAACTGTCAATATCGGTCCTGTCCGATGTAACAAATACATCCGATCTTATCTACTTTGCTAATGTTCTGGAAAGAACATAACACTGTAATGTGTAAGTAGATCATATCGTAGATTGGCAAGTTAGTGTAAATCCGGTGTACTGACTAATCTTAGGACTAACTTATTTTTGAACATATAATCATATTTATATTCCACTGTGATTACGTCACTATAAATAAGATTAGCTATATGCTCGGGATTTAATAGAAGTTTATATTAAACAAATAATCATGAAAATAAAACATGTGAGCAAAGTGATTGACCAAGTCAAAAAATGATTTCTATTCTTTTATTGATAATAAAATGAGATTACAAAGAATTTGTGTTTTAATTAGGGCATAAAACCCCAACACATCAGTGGTATACAATAATACCATAAGTTTGAAAAAATAAATAACACAGAACAAAAATGTCTGGATATAACCAGATGCGTGAGCTAAGATGATCCGGACATAACCAGATCATCAAAATTATAAGTCTGGATCTGACCAGCACAAGCTAATATAACCTGAACAACCATATTACCAAAGTTACAAGTGTGTGGATTACAAACCAAAGACGAGCTAAATAATGTTGACGCCATTTTTCGTCAACTTAAATCGTAGAGCAATTAAACAATATAAACTACGGTGCGAAAAAATAGTAAAGAGGAACAAGAAGGTTTTTATGCGGTTCAGCAGTTAAATCTGCCTAGTCCACGAGTCTGTATTATTAAGACTTAGAGTTTTCTGGAAATTCTTCAAGGATGAATTACCCAGAGTTTTCTCTCAAGATCTCAGATTATCCATCCCTTACAAATGGTCATTCCTTCTCTATTTATAGGGAAGGTTATAGAGTCCGTTCCCACATATTTCAGGAAGATATTCTGTATATCAATTTAAAATAATGACATTAAATGTTATATCTTCTATATACAAGGAAACGTCCCCTGAAGACTCAGGAATGAATAACAAACTAAATAATATCCCCTCAATGTTGGGATTTTACAACAATAAATATGTTCACACATACACAGCAGGCTATCTTAGGTGATTCATTGAATCTTCGAGGTCAGCGACCAACATCGTGACTATCAAGACTGATGGACTTATTACAAACTTGCCATCTTACTCTCGGAGCAGATAAATACTATCGAGGCTATCACACTCGAGCTTGCACTTCTTAAGCTCGGGCTGCTCAATTCGAAGGCACTTGATAATGGATGTATCCTGATGTCATGCCATTTCGAGCCTAGAAAGAATCCCAAGGTTACGTCTTCGAGATTTCCATTTTACTTCGGAGGTTTTCAACATAATTGTGCAGTGTGTTTCATATATTTCAAGCTCATACATGATGAATCTAGTTTTTCGAGGCCATAATCTCTGGTCTCAAAATCTGGGTGTAACAGTTTGCCCCCTCAAAAGTATTAGTTCGAATCCCATTAGAAGGAAACTTTTGAACTACTCCCATTGGGATCCGTACCTTCAAATACACTCGAGTGTGGACACGCGTCAGTTGGGTATTAGCCAATCAAAGTACTTGAGTGCCTTGAAACTCTGCCCACGTTCGTTCGCCTGCCATCTTTATGGTATTATCATTTCATTTGTCCCTGGCCGTCAGATTTGATACGAAATCTGGCCAATGGCCTAGATTAATTCAACTTTTAACATTCCTTGGGGCCTATAAATATATCCCCACTCGTCTTCCACATTTTTCTTTTACGTTCAATTTCTCAGAGAGAGAAAACCAGAAACTTCTTTGCCCAGTTCTTGCATGTTCTCCAAGTCGAGAAGACAAAGCAACGTTGGCATCTTTGATTCTGTGAGATCGTATTTGCAGCCGGTTATACAATCATCAATTTCTCTATTTCCGCCGATCATATTGTGTAAGTTTTCTGTTCATGGCTTCGTATGTCTGTATATGTGCATTGTTTTCATGCGCGCTTATATTGTTGCACTGTTGGTCCACTCGTTAGTTTAACGCACTAGAATGTTTCTGCTGAAAAATATTAGACTTAAGTTCTAACATCATAGGTTCCAAACCCAGATCATGCTTGAAAGACCCAAATATGGTTCTTTTACTGATTTTTTGAATTTCGGATGACATATCTTGTACAACAAGATATTGGGTACAAAATTAGGGCTTTATAAATTGCACGTTTCCCAAAAATATCATTTTTTGAGTAGCCGCCACCTTTTTTCCCTGATATATCGGGATCTCCAATGACAAGTCCACCTTCCTTTCCTTCGGTGGAATGCATGCCCTGAGAATGGCCTCGTCCTTTGGATCTAGTTTTCCTTGTAGCGTCGATCATTCAAGCTTAGGTCTTCTAGTTTTTTCATTATTTCCTGTTTGCTTGGCCCTCACCCTTTTTATTTCTTGTTAGATGCTACAGAACTTGGGAAAGTGGTGGGGGTCAAAGCTTGCAATTCCTTATTCATCAGTAACTCCGAGCCCGGAGTCTCCTTTCATTTGGAACTAGTGCTTAATCCGGGAGCACGAACTGAGGTGTGAGCAAGAGGACATTCGAGATCACTTTTGACGTCAAATAGACGAGGTCGAAGAAGGAAAAAGGAAAAAACTAAGGGTCACCCTATACCTAGATCCAGACCCCAAGCCTAGACCGAGCCCCCTCGACCCTACGCTCAGGGTGATAGTTGCTTTCAAGCCAGGTGATCTCCATTTCTCACTGATGGGGGAACCTTTTACCTCGCAGCCAACCTCTGTACCTACCCTGAGAAGGGAATTTTTCGAGGCCGAACACTATTGGAGCTCGATCTCATCATTAGGGCAGATCTCTGAATTTCTGGCCCTTCACAACATTGGACTGTCGGGCTCACTGAGGTGTCGAGCTCTGGCCTCCCACGAGCAAAGTTGCCGCGCTCTGGGAGATGAGAATCCTAACAACAAGCTGAGGTATGCAGCTTGGAGCCAGGAGCACATGAAGGTGGGGGCTGTATTGCCTTTGAAGTCCTTTTGTAAAGGCTTCTTGGATTTCGTTGGGTTCGCTCCCTTCCAGCTCAACACCAATTCTTACACGGTTTTGTCCGCCCTGAGGTCGCATTACCATGAGCTGAAGTGGGAAGGACCTTCACCTGAAGAGATCTTATATCTCTTTTGTCTGAAAAGAAATCCCTCCCGAGCTCGGGGAGGAGACGTCTTCTATTACCTCTCGAGCCATCCCAAGGAGAAGAAGATCTTCGAGGATCTTCCCAACCATCCTCCGGACTTCAAGAAGGCCTTCTTCTGGACAGATGGCCTAGCTCCATCCCGATACTATTCGTTCAGGCGAATTCGTAAGTATCTAAAAATTCTTTCTTTTTTGTGCTCGAGTTTTTGTTTAAGCTCGCGCTTAGTTATAATGTGCTTATTCTTCCAGCCAACTTCCGTCGTCCTACTCCCACCAAGGAGATGAAAGAGCACAAGGAGGCTCTGCTCCAACTCCCCTATGGCAGGAGGTCCCTCTCCTATCTCCTGCATGAAGACAAACTCCGAGCCTGCGGTCTCTTGGAGAAGGATCAGTCCACATTTGACTGGTCCAATAAAAAGTATGCCCAGTGGGAGCTTGTGCCTCTCCCAACCAGCAACCTCCCCCCGAGGCGAAATATAAAGCCTCCATCTCCAGCTCAGCGTCGTGGGAGCCCGCAATCGGGGAACGAGGCCAATGATGAAGCCTCGAGCTCGAGCTTGAGTGACAGAGGTACAATCATCCTTAGCTCGGATTTGTGGTCTCCCTCACTACTAAAGCATAAACCCGATAGATTAATATTATGCAAGAAAGATAGGGACCATTTCTATGTATGGACTTGGGTGGATGAGAGGGTACAAAAATGTGTCTGTTTATATTAAAGTGTCTTATGTGTCTGTTTATTCATACAAAAATATGGTGGATTTAAGCCCGAGGTTCAATGCATTCATGCACAGTTTGCTCGAAATATCCGCATCCGATCTCGTTATTTTGTCAAGGTCGGAGATTACTTTTACCATGCAACTGAAGGTACTTATATGGCGTGTAACGTTAGTGGTTTAGTTATATCTTACTTTTTTAGTTACTTTTCCTCGTCCTCGGGTAGCTCCCTGAGGTTATGAGGTCAAAACTATCGTTTTGCAAGATACTCCAGCCTCGATCTCGACTTAACGCGAAGCTGGTTTACGTTCCAACTTATTGTCGATTAGTTTTAGCTGGTTTGTTCCAAACCTATTAAGGTCGTGTTTGGTTTGTAATCCATACACTTATGTTTTTGATCTGGTTCGCATATTTAGTTACATCCAAACACTTTTATCTTTTGATAATTTCATTATGTCCAGACTTACTTAGCTCACGTGTTTGGTTATATCCAAACACTTATATGTTTTTGATAGTTTGGTTATGTCCAAACTATCTTTAGCTCGCGCATTTGGTTATGTCCAAACTATCTTAGCTCGCGCATTTGGTTATGTCTAAACACTTATATGTTTTTGATAGTTTGGTTATGTCCAAACTATCTTAGCTCGCGCATTTGGTTATGTCCAAACACTTATATGTTTTTGATAGTTTGGTTATGTCCAAACTATCTTAGCTCGCATATTTGGTTATATCCAAACACTTGTATGGTTTTCGTATATGCTATTGATGGTATATGTACCACTAATGCCCCCTTAATATCCTATGAGTGTGACCATAGGTATTTAGTTAAGAGAGATTGCAAAAAATACAACATATTAAAATGAAATCAAACTTTATTCGAATAATTTATTAACTGGAATATAGTAAAGATTAACAGGCATGGTTACAAGTGACATCATTCCTACACTATTGATAGTAAGGTCGTAGATGTTCACCATTCCATGCTCGTGGTACCAAACTCCCATTCAATCTTGCCAACTTGTATACGCCGGGTCGGATAACTAATTCAATCTGATAAGGTCCTTCCTAATTAGGCCCGAGCATGCCAGCCGCTGGATCCTGTGTTGCCAAGAATACACGCCTCAGCACCTAATCCCCCACACCGAATTTTCTATCTCGAACCCTTTTATTGAAATACCGGGTAGCTCGCTGTTGGTATGCAACATTTTTTAGCTGAGCTTCGTTCCTTCTTTCTTCAATCAGGTCCAGACTTACTTCGAACTGGGATTGGTTTGAGGCTTGATCATAAGCAAGGGCATGAATTGTGGGAATTTCGACCTCGATTGGCAGCATAGCCTCACAACCATATGCCAGAGAAAAGGGGGTATGTGCTGTTGAAGTACGGGCCGTGGTTCGATATGCCCACAGAACTTGGGGCAATTCTTCGGGCCATTTCCCTTTAGCTCCTTCCAACTTTTTCTTTAGTGAACTCTTTAGGGTCTTATTCACGGCTTCAACCTGGCCATTCGCCTAGGGATGGGCCGCAGAGGAGAAGCTCTTTATTATCCCATTTTTTTTTGCAAAAGTTGGTAAACAGATTGCTGTCGAATTGAGTACCGTTATCGGACACAATATTCCTTGGCACCCCATATCGACATATGATGTTCTTTACCACAGAATCCTAGACTTTCTTCGAGGTGATTGTTGCCAGAGGTTCGACTTCGGTCCACTTTGTGAAGTAATCTACGGTCATTACTGCGTACTTCACTCCGCCTTTGCCAGTTGGCAATGAGCCTATGAGGTTGATTTTCTAGATCGCAAATGGCCACGAGGAGGTCATCATAGTTAGCTTGGAGGGTGGAGCCTGGGGGATTGTTGTGAACCGTTGGCACTTTTCGCATCTCTTGACATAATCGAACGAATCTGCCTTGATGGTAGGCCAAAAGTACCCCTGGCGTATGATTTTCTTGGATAGGCTATGCCCCCCAGTGTGGTCTCCATAGAATCCTTCATGAATTTCTTCTATGATTTTCTTAGCCTCGGGTGGAGTCACACATTGGAGTAATGGCATGAAGTATCCTCTTCTATATAGCCTTCCATATATAATGGTGTACCTGGGGATCTGATACATCAGTTTTCGAACCTTGGTCCGTTCTTCTGGGAGAATGCCGACCACAAGGTATTCAACTATCGGGGTCATCCAAGTTGGCTTAGAATTTATCATGCAAACATCTTCCTACTTAGGCTTGGTTATACTGGGTGTCGTTAGATGTTCGATCGGCATGACATTCAACTCGTCGACCTCAGTGGATGTAGCGAGCCTAGCTAAGGAATCTGTGTTCGAGTTTTGTTCTCACGGGACTTGTTCTATCACGTAGAACTTGAAATGCTCGAGTGTTGCTTTTTCCTTTTCAAAATACGCAGCCATTCTCTTCCCACGAGCCTGATACTCCCCTAAAATTTGATTAACCACCAACTGGGAGTCACTGTAGCAATGTATCGCTTTGGCCTTGAGTTCCTTGGCTATATGAAGTCCTGCCAGTAGAGCTTCATATTCAGCTTCGTTATTCGACGCTTCAAAGTCAAATCTTAAAGTAGAGTGAAAGCAAATTCCTGCTGGGGTGATTAGAATTACACATGCCCCAGATCCATTCTCATTGGAAGACCCGTCAACATAAAGTTTCCACAGCTCGCGGGCCGGGGTTATAACTTCATCGTTAGTCACTCCAGTGCATTCCACTATGAAGCCTGCCAGGGCCTGTGCTCTTATGGTCATCCTCGAATGATAAGTGATCTCAAATTGTCCGAGTTCATTTTAGCAGCCGACCTGAGGTTTCTGGCTTGGACAAGACTTGTCTTAGTGGTTGATTGGTCAGTACATGGATGGGGTGCGCCTGGAAGTAAGGTCGGAGCTTTCGAGATGAGTGGATTAGGCTGAGAGCCAACTTCTCCATCAAATGGTATCTCGATTCTGCCCCCAGCAACCTTTTGCTGACATAGTACACATGCCTTTGCACTTTGCACTTTCTGTTCTTCTCGGACGAGTACGGTGCTGATGGCGTGCTCAGTCGTAGCAAGGTACAGGTACAGAACTTCTCCCGTGATGGGTTTCGACAAGATAGGGGGTTCGACGAGGTGCTTCTTGAGCTCCTGAAAAGCTAACTTGCATTCTTCTGTCCACTCGAACTTCTTTCCCCCCCTCAGAAAGTTGAAAAATGGAAGACAACGGTCTGTAGATTTCGAGATAAACCTACTCAGTGCCGCCATCCTTCCAGTCAAACTTTGGACATCCTTATGCTTTCAAGGTGAGGGCATATTAATCAGAGCCTGGATCTTTTCTGGATTTGCTTCTATTCCCCGGGCATTTACAATGAAGCCTAGGAATTTTCCCAAAGATACTCCGAAAGAGCACTTCTGAGGGTTGAGCTTCATGTTATACCTTCGTAACACGGCGAAGCATTCTTCGAGGTCGTCCACATGGGTATTGTTATGTTGAGATTTAACTAACATATTGTCAACATAAAATTCCATGTTATTGCCTATTTGTTCAGAGAACATCATGTTTACGAGTCACTGGTAAGTGGCTCCAACATTCTTGAGTTCGAACGACATGACATTGTAGCAATACAGCCCTTTGGCCGTCACGAAACTCGTATGCTCTTGGTTAGGGGCATGCATGGAAATCTGGTTATATCCAGAATAGGTGTCCATGAATGACATAAGTCCATGTCCTACCATGGCATCTACGAGCTGGTCGATCCGAGGTAAGGGGAAGCAGTCCTTAGGACAGGCCTTATTGAGGTCCGAGTAATTGATACATGTCCGCCATGTCCCATTAGGCTTCAGAACTAGCACCGGGTTGGCTACCCAATCCGGGTAGAAAGTATCCCGGATGAATCAGTTTGCTTTCAACCTATCGACTTCCTCTTTTAGGGCCTTCTTCCTGCGTCACCTAGTAGTCTTCGCTTTTGCTACTTTGGGGGGAAGCTTTTGTCAATATTCAAAGCATGGATCGCTACATTCGGACTTATCCCAACCATGTCCAAATGCGAACATGCGAAAACATCCTGATTCTTTTTCAAAAAGCAAATTAATTGCTATTTCGTCTCTTCGGGAAGGTCTTTCCCTACCTTTACTGTCTTTGGGGGGTCTGCTTTCTTGAGTTTGACCTCTTCAAGCTCTTCCAATGGTTCGAGGCAAGCTCTTTCCTCTATTCTTGGATCGATTTCTTAGTCTATTTCGAGGACTGTCCCATCCTTATTCTAAATTATGACGAGCGTTTGTGCACTCGTTTGCTTCTTTCCTCTAATGGAGATGCTATAGCATTACCTCCCTGCTAGCTAGTCTCCCTTCAGTGTCCTGATGCCACTAGAAGTCGGGAACTTGATGGCCAAATGCCTCATAGACGAAACTGCCCCCCAGCTCTACTAGAGCGGGTCTCCTAAGCAGCATGTTGTAGGCCGATGGTAGGTCCACTTCTACGAATTCCATCATCTGGGTTGTTGAGATTGGGAAGTCTCCCAAGGTCACGGGAAGTTTGATGGACCCCATACAAGCAATCACCTCTCCTGAAAAGTCGTACAACATCGTTGCACAGGCCTTTAGGTCACGAAGTGCGAGTCCCATCTTTTTTATGGTGGTTTTATAGAGGATGTTCACTGAGCTCCCGTTATCAATCAGGACTCGGTGAACCCTCTTGTTCGTGAGCTGAAGGGTGATGACCAGTGGGTCGTTGTGAGGAAATTGGACATGGGACGCGTCGTCCTCCGTAAAGGTTATAGGTTGAGATTCAACCTTTTGGTATTTTGGAGCTCTGGGTTCGGGTTCATAAGGGGACCTGTCGCCAATTTTTAGCTCATTTATGTATCGCTTTTGGGCATTCTTGCCCGATCCTGCGAGATGAGGTCCGCCCGAGATGGTTACGACGTCTTCTCCATCAATTGGAGGGGGTCTCTCGTCTTCCCTTGCTCGGGAGTTACTGTTTTGGGCAGGCGGTGGTGCAACTGTCTTCTGGCTAGTAGAAGCCTGGTTATTGTTTTGGTTCCTTACATACTGCTTGAAGTATCCTATCAAGATCAGACCTTCGATCTAATTCAACAGCTGCCTGCATTCATCGATTGTGTGTTCATTTTCTCTATGAAATCTGCAGTATTTGCTGGAGTCTCTTTTGGATTTCTGGTTTCTCATGGGGTTTGGACTTCTTAAAGGGACCTGGTTTTTATTAGCCAGGTAAATATTCTCCCGAGACTCATTGAGCTCGGTGTACACATTGTACACGAAGAAATACCTTTCTCCTTTCTTCTTCTTTCCCCCTTCCGCCTCGGGGTTACTTCATTCATTCTTCTTTCTTTTGGAAGGGTTTTCTACAGGGGGTTTCGAGGTTGATGGGTCCGCCGACGTTGAGGCAGAGTTCAAGTTTGTCGTTGTAGTTATGGGCTGAGAGGCCATATTTAGCGTTGACCTCGCCTCCTCTACATTGACAAACCTATGAGCTCGTCAATTAAATTCGTTTATGGACCTCACAAGTTTCCTCTGCATATCTTCCCATAGGGGACTTCCCGGCATTACCCCGGCTTGGACATCCATTAAATGGACGATGTCATCTAGATCACGAGCTCGGGCGACTTCCAGATTGAACCTTGTAAGGTAACTTTTTAGTGTTTCATTTGGTTGTTGCCGGACATTGGTCAAGGCGGATGCCTCGGACCTTATTCCGATCATGGCTCTAATTTGCTTCTTGAAATCTCTAGACAACTGATCCCAAGAAGTAATTGAATGCTTCTTATATTTTTCGAACCAGTTTTTTGCTGGTCTTGTAAGCGAAGCTGGAAACAGCATGCATCTGGGCTCATAGCCCACATTACTTGCTCTCATAATAGTGTTAAACGTACTTATGTGACTGTACAGGTTGGACTTCCCCTCAAATGGTGGGATATGAGGAATTCGAAACCCTTGAGGAAACAGAGTGCTAGAAATTTGGGGCAAAGGGTTCGAGTTCCTCATCAGACTCTTCATCTCGATCCCAACCTCGTTCATTTTGTAAGAGCCTGAATGCTTTTTCCAGTTGATCAATCCTCTCCTGGACTGGATCCACGGGGGGTCTAACCTGAAATTGGTTATCATTGATCACAATTCCAGGTTCGCACCTTCGCATGGGATCCTTGCGTCCATTTAGGTGATCCCTCAGGTCTGGGTTCGAGGGGTTACCATTACCTCGATTCTGATTTAAGTGTTCTCGTAAGTCAGAGTGGTCCCTTTGATTCTCAGTATTTCTGCATCCTCGGTCATACATACTGACCGATCTTGTGTCTTCTGAGCCTTCGCTGGCAAGGCTCGCCGCATAGTTGTTTCGAGATGGGTTCTTTTCAGGTTATCTCGTCTCTATAGTGTGAGACCGAGACATTTGGCTTCTTGTAGGCTGGGCTCCTCTACGTTCTCTAGCAGTTTCCCCATTCCCATGTTTCCATCCAGCTTGCCTTTCCCTATCACTCTGAGTTGGTTGTGTGATTCTCCGAGGTGGTGAGGGATATCTTATCGGCGATGGTGGGTGCCGAATGAGCGATTGTGGCTGCCACCCATTTCGGGGCCTGGAAGGTCCCGAGTTCGCCTGTGCTGGTTCGGGAATGCTCTGCGCATTACTAGGATTCTGGGTTCGAGCCGCTGCAGGGGCTCGGTTATTCCCAGTTTCAGCTAGTAACTCAATAGATGAGTTGACAGGAGCTCCGGCCCGGGTGTTTTTCCGGGGCCTCGAGGGAGTAGGTTGTTCTGCCGGTAGCGGAGGTTGCTCTGTTCTTCGTGTGGCAGCGTTTTTGCGAGGTCACCCATGGGGCCTGCGCGAAGGAACATGAACATCTCGTGGAGGTGGAGCTTGGGCCTCAGGCGGAGGCGGGGGCTGAGCTGCCAGCGCCTCAGCAGCCAATCTGGCCAGCTCCTCATTATGTTTCTTGGCCTCCGCCAACTGCTTTCGCAAATGACGGTTTTCAAGCTCCACAAAGGGACATATCGCTCAGGGTTATAGTACATGTCCTCGTCGTCCCTAGGGGCCGGTGGTACAGGTGGTCCTTGAGAATCAGAGGATCCACTCCTCTCATCCGGGTCCGGATTCATCATCGGCTGTTTCCCAGGGCGCCGCAGATAGCTAACTTCTTCTTCAGGAATATTAGGATCATTCGCGACCATAGTTGGTTCAGGGAGGCTTCTTTGATTGACTAGACTCAGATTCCTATTACTTAATGCTCTCAATGAAAGCACTAAACTGTTGACGCTATTTTTCGTCAACTTAAATCGCAGAGCAATTAAACAATATAAAACTACGGTGCGAACGAACAGTAAAGAGGAACAAGAAGGTTTTTACATGGTTCAGCAGTTAAATCTGCCTAGTCCACGAGTCTGTATTATTAAGACTTAGAGTTTTATGGAAATTCTTCAAGGATGAATTACCCAGAGTTTTCTCTCAAGATCTCAGATTATCCATCCCTTACAAATGGTCATTCCTTCTCCATTTATAGGGAAGGTTATAGAGTCCGTTCCCACATATTTCGGGAAGATATTCTGTATATCAATTTAAAATAATGACATTAAATGTTATATCTTCTATATACAAGGAAACGTCCCCTGAAGATCCAGGAATGAATATCAAACTAAATAATATACCCTTAATGTTGGGATTTTACAACAATAAATATGTTCACACATACACAACAGGCTATCTTAGGTGACTCATTGAATCTTCGAGGTCAGCAACTAGCATCGTGACTATCAAGACTTATGAACTTGTTACGAACTTGCCATCTTACTCCAAGACCTGCTCGTAGTAGATAAATACTATCGAGGCTATCACACTCAAGCTTGCACTTCTTAAGCTCGGGCTGCTCAATCCGAAGGCACTCAATAACGGATGTATCCCGATGTCATGCCATTTTGAGCCTAGAAAGAATCCCGAGGTTACGTCTTCGAGATTGCCATTTTACTTCGGAGGTTTTACAACTGAATTATGCAATGTGTATCATATATTTCGATCTTATACCTGATGAATCCAGTTTTTCGAGACCATAATCTCTGGTCTCGAAATCTAGGTGTAACAAATAAGTTTGGAACAAACCAGCTAAAACTAATCGACAGAAAGTTGGAAAATAAATAAACCTACTTTGAGCTAAGTCGATATCGAGGCTGGAATATTTTGCAAAAAGATAGTTTCGACTTCACAACCTTGGGGAGCTACTCGAGGTAGAGGAAAAGTGACTAGAAAAGCAAGATATAACTAAACTACCTATCTTACATGCCTTATAAGTACTTTCGAGTGGATGGTAAAAGTAAGGTCCAACCTTGACAAATAATGAGGTCGGACATGGATACATCGAGTAAACTGTGCATGAATGCATTGAAACTCGAGATTAAATCCAACAAATGTGTTTATACGAATAAACAAACATAAAGGAAAATCTTTAATATCAGATGCTTGAAATATTTTGACCCAGAAATGTAAAGCAAAAATGTTTAAGTAAAAGCTAAATGTAAAATTAAGTGTGCGAAGGTTTTCGAGCAAAGAAAATCATACATTAAAGTGACAGTTTAAACAAATATAAAAAAAAGCCCTTAAAGCGAGCTATCAGTTGTCTTTGCCCCAAGGTCATGAGTAAAAAAAAAAATTACTATTACAAAAATATTAATGGGACGCAGCCCATGACCTTGCTTCTGTGAAGCAGGTGCATCCCCTTCGGCAGCATTGGGCTTCATCTCCACCTTTTCCACCTCCTCCTCAGCGTCCTCTGCTTCAAGTCGAGCGTGCCACCTCTCCAGGAACTCCTCTTCAAGAGTGTCTAAGAAGCTTGTGTCGAGGTCAGCGTTGTTGGCCCATATTCGGTATATAGCCTTATCAACCGTGTGTTCCTTCTTTTTCTTGAACTCCTCGAGAAGGTGAGCCTTCTCACCCTCGATTATGCCAAAAGTGGCTTTCTTCTCCTCCTCAAGCTCGGCGTTCAGCTCTTCAAGTTCCTTGATTCTCGAGTCCCTCTCCTTAATCTCAGAATCTTTAGCTTCCAGCTGCGACTCGAGCTCAGAGTTTGTGGCCTTAAGTTCATTTGCAAGCTTGATCTGGAGATTCTTTGACTCCTGAGCATAGGCCATGCTCGAGTGGACTTTGTTGTTTTGCTTGTAATTAAGCTAAGCAAACACAGCAAGGCTCTGTACATAAACAAAATGGGTTAGAGCACATACAAAATAAACTCGAACAGGCAACACGACAGAATAAAGAGAATTATCGAGGAGATAAGCTCGCTACCCTTGTTATAAAGGGTGTTGGTTTCTTGGCAGGAGGTTAAGAACTGCCATTAAGTGGCGCCAAGATTTTTGAAACTCTGGCCAACTCGAGACAGTTTGTCCAAACCAAGGGTGGCTCCATGATTCCCCGCGGCGTTGTCGATCACGTACTCAGTGGAATGAGTCAAAATCAACAACAGGCGTTCCTGAGCGGCAACCAGCTTCTTTGGGGCCAACGCCGTCTTCTGAGTGGCTTGAATGGTAGGAGGCGGAGGGAGTGTGACTTCGGCAGATACCCTGACCTCGGGGTCTGCAACAGCAACTTGGCTCGGGCCCTGGGAGTCCGGGGGTGGAGGAGTCGCCTCGGTTCTTTTTGAGACCTTAGAAGGACGTCCCGCCCTCTGCGACACCCTCGGACGTTTGATTTATTTTGCTTCTGAGCGGCGGTTGAGCATGTTTTCAAGATCAGACTCCATGTCATCTGCATACACAAGTCACACATTAGTTAACTAGCTTAAACCACAAAAAGAAACAAATGTTAAAGTAAAAAGAAACCTAACTGGAACTCTCCCCCGAGCTTGTGCTTGGTGACCATGTAGTTCCCCCATCTTCAGAGGAGGCTTGGGGAGTTCCTTCCCTATATGAGGGTGACAGCCTCGAAAGGTCTCTATAGTCGTTGGTACCATTCTGAACGACGACCCCATCCCAAACTTCATTTAAACTATACGTAGTCTAGATTTTTCCTAACCAACTATCGAACCTATGAACCCTCTCATTTACCCAAGACCATACATGGAAATTATCTCTGGAATTCAGGAATAGGATCAGGGTATCAGGCTTATGCTTTAGCAGTGAGGGGGACCACATAGCCGAGCTAAAAATGATTTTACCTCCACCGCTCGAGCTCGAAGCCTCGTCGTTTGCTTCATTTCCCGAGCACGGGCGTTCATGACAGCGAGCCACTGGGGAGCAGGCTCGTGAGCTCGTTGACCTCTGTCTTGGAGGAAGCTTCTCAGTGGGAAGAGGTACATGCTCCCACTCAAGGTACTTACGGTAAGTGACATCGTCTATCGCCTAGTCCTCCTTCAGGAGGCCGCAGGCTCGAAGTTTATCTTCATGAAGAAGATAAGGCAGGGAGCGCCTACTGTACGACAGCTGGAGCAAAGCCTTTTATTGCTTCACCATCGAGTTCGAGGGTGTGGGACGGCGATAATTGGCTGAAGAAATGAATACATGTTGTTAGTTCGAGCCTAATAATTAATCGAGCGAAAAAAGAAATAAGTATGTGTACTTACGAATTCGTTGGAATGAATAGAACTTTGAAGGAGCAAGGTCGTCCGTCCAAAAGAAGGCCAGCTTGAAGTTGGGAGGATGATTCGGAATGTCCTCAAAGATCTTCTTCTCCTTTGGGTAGCTCGATAGATAGTAGAAGCCATCTCCTCCCCGAGCTCGGGAGGGGTTGCTTTTCAAGCAAAAGAGATAAAGAATCTCTTTTGGTGAAGGTCCTTCCCACTTTATCTCGTGGTATAGCAACCTTAGGGCAGACAAAAACCTGTATGAGTTGGTCTGAATTTGGAAGGGCGCGAGCCCGACAAAGTCCAAAAAATCCTTAAAAAAGGATTTCAGAGGCAATAGAGCCCCTTCCATCATATGCTCGACCATCACCTGGGGCGTAGCAGCTCCGCTCATTTGTTGTTGCAGCTCAACACATCAGCGTGCCAAATAGTCTCAAGTCGTGGCGAGCTAGGATGTCAGAAATCTGTCTCGTCGAAGTCACCGAGCTCCAATAATGTTCGAATTCAAAAAATTCCTCCTTGGAGGTAGGAATGGTAGCAGCTTGCGAGGTAGATGGACGGTTTGAAAAGTCCTCCATCAGAGAAAAGGAAAGTACGCCAGGCTCGAAAGCAATGATGACTTTGAGCTTGGGATCGAGGGGGATTGGTCTGAGTTCAGGGTCATGATTTGGGTAAATCGCAACCCGAAGTTTCCTCCTTTTTCTTTCTTCGACCTCGTCGATCTAACGTCGGAAATGGGCTCGGATATCTTCTTGTTTGCACCTCACTTTGTGCTCGCGTATCAGTCACTGGTTCTGAGTGAAGGGAGATTCTAGACTGGGAATCGATGGAGAATAAAGGCTAACAAGTACTGACCCCCACCAATTCTCAGAATTCTGCGACATCTAGCAAGAAAGAAAAGGGTGAGGGCCAGGCATACAAGAAATCAGAGTATGATTTGTAGTGATTCGGGCTCGAAAGGCTTGGGATCACAGAGTAGGCTCAATCGAGACCGAGGTCTCGAAAGGACAGAACGAATTCAAGGAAGAACCCCGAACTATTGAAAAGTTCGGGCTTCGAGCGTGTATCTGACGCAAGATTGGGAAAGTGTGGGTTCATTTAAAGAATCCCAGATTTTCAGGGGAAAAGTTGGCGGTTACCCAAAAACGTGATGATTTTGGGATTTGTGTAATTTAAAACCCTAATTCAGAATCTTGTTTCTTGGTCTACACGATACATTACACGTAGTCTAAAAAAAAACCTACATTTACACTAAATTTGGGTTTGAGAACTGGGATTTCAAAAAATTTTGAGTAAAAAATTTGTGTTGTAACAACCTAAAATTACTAATAAGGCTTAAGGGCCTTGATTAGTGTGCCGGGAGGACATAATTGGAAGTTATGTGAATTAATGGTGAAAATGCATGATTATGTGATATGCATGATCCTATGATTATAAGGATATGTGAAATCCATGTTTATGAGTACTAGATAAGCATGCAGGCCCTATTTAGCTTGTAAGGGAATAATTGTAATTTTGGCCCGTTAGGGCATAAATGTGATAAACTATTGAGACCACATTATTATGTGGATATATTTATATTAGCAGCATTCGACACGAGGCGATCCTAGGGAGCAAGTAGCGGGAAAAGTCACAACGGGACCCGATACTTGACTCAGAGTGAGTCAAGGGGTATTTTGGGTATTAGACAGTTATTTGGGTTATCGGGTTATGGAAATAAATAATTGGAGATATATTTGAGCTTAGAAAGCCTAGGTGGGAATACTGGGGAAATTTACCATTTTGCCCTCGGGGATGTTTTTGGTACCCCGAGCCTTGGGAATAACCTAAGAGGCTTAATGTAATGCCCTACTACCTTAGAGCCATTACTAAGTGAGTTTTAAAAGAAACTTTGTGCAATGAACTCGCTAACCGAGGCTTTTAAAACAAAAGTGTGACTAAGCAAAAGTTAAGGCTGTAATCTTTAAAAATGCGTTGTTTCATTGAAAACTTCTAGTATTTAACATTTGGGATCCCAAAATAAGGTTTGAAAACTATTTACAACTTAAAATAAGTTTACAGTTGATTAATTATTAAAATCACAGATTATTACAGCCATTTCTCGAATAAACCCCCAACCAAAGCAGTCGGGCAGGCCAAACATGTACGCGTCGCTTCATGCTCTCCGTACTCATGGCTGGTTGACTCAATCTTTGCCCTTACCTGCAACACAGAGCACCCGTGAGCCGAAGCCCAGCAAGAAAACTCATACAGTATATATAACATATACGGATTATATAGTTAACATATCAGATTATCCACAGATAAACGAGTATTCCATCAAACTAAACAAACACGGCCATGCCGTCCCAGAGGCATTACCTAAGCCTGGGTCTCGGTCCTCACCGTAAGGATATCCCCTGTATCCATTGGGGTCCCACCCTGTCTACAAGCACTTCACGTGCTAAGTGTTACTTCCGGCCCAGCTGCCGTTCTCGGCTCCTTGCCGTTTCGGCTCTTTTGCCGTTCCCGGCTCCGTTGCCGTTCCCGGCTCCTTTGCCATTCATTCTTACTATAATCACAAATAGTATAACTCAAATAACATTCAAACATATATCAATTCAATTAAGTCTGCACCCTAACATGTAATGCAATATAGGGCCGTGCCCTGCAATCACACTATGGGCCCATGCCCTGTCCTACGGGTGCTATAGTTTTCTTACCTGTCAAATTGATAGCTTTCATCACTTGACTCCTTGAGCACGATCCCACTCAAGCCCTAGTGCACACCTAAACACAGCCATAGGTCAAAGTCATCACCGAACCTCAAGTCTGAAAACCTAGCCTCGGGACCAATCTCGAGCCCCTCGGGAAGTCCTAGATCCACAAAACAAGATGGTGGAATCGAACCCCGAACCCTAGGTCAAAATCCCTTAAAAATAACCCAAAAACCCCTTTCTGAGAATAGGGTAGTGCTACAGTGCTCAAAAGAGGGCGCTATAGCGCTACAAGCAGAACCGCACCACCCCAGAAATAGGGCCTAGCGCTACAACACCCAAAGACTAGCGCTGTAGCGCTAGTTGCAGGCAGGCAACCCTCATTTTCTTTTTCTGCGATTTCTTTTAGCCAATCTCAACCCAAACTTCCCCAAATCTTTACCAAACTCAAAATAAAGCTTATAAACACTCTCCACTCATCCCAAGCATCCCAAATCCTCAAAACCCAAGCACATTCATCCCAAATCACAAAATTTACCATGATTAACCGTAAACCCATAAATTCAGTCAAACATCAAAGTTAAAGGCTTATAATTCATACCGTTGATGCAATTTCGACCTTGATTCAATTCCTAGACCTCCTTAGCTTGCTCTTCCTCAAAGCTTTCCCAGAAATTCCCCTAAAGTTCCCATCATTCTGCTTAATTACACAACTTAAACCAGCCAAACCCAAAAACTGAAAACTCTAAAAACTTACCTCAAAAGTTGATGTGTTCTTGCTAATCCCTTGACAAATCTTCAAGTCTAACTTAGGATCCTTGATGCTCAGCCTATCCTAGCTCTCCTCTGAGCTTTGCTCCAAGAAATTTGAAGAGAAATGGTGCTAGAATCCACAAACCGCCCCTTTTGGAAAAACCCCTCTGTTTTCTCTCTTTTTCTTTTTCTTCCTTTTTCTTTCTTTTCCACAGCCATCTAACTCTCTCTATCAATCCCACTAAGTATATAAAGCCTCATTTAGTCTGTCTCTAAGAAGTCTAATGACCAAAATGCCCTCCCTATCAAATCTAAACCCTTTTTGTTCACGTAGGGCCATTTTAGTCATTTTACCCAATTCCCGCTAATTCCTCAAGTGTCTCTAATATTTTCCCGCTTGCTTCCCAATACTTGATAAATCACCAATAATATTCCTCGATATCAAAATAGACCCCAATATACTCATAAAATTCCTATTTATACCCCCAGGCTCGCCCCGAGCCGTGTATAAATCCCCGCCTTGACTTTTCCGCTAATCTGCTCTCTGGGATAGTCTCGAGTCACAAATCACAGATACATCCACATCACAATGTGGTCTCAACAATCATCACATATCAATACAGTTATGCCCAAAATGGCCAAAATTACAATTATGCCCTTCTAACACAATCGGGGCCTACATGCATACTAATACACATAGTCATGCTTCTCAAATAGTCATATAACATGCTTTAAATCATAACCATGCATTTTACTCATTAAAGTCACACATAAATCCCAATATGCCCTCCAGGCACACTAATCAAGGCCCTTAAGCCTTATTAGCGAATTTGGGTCGTTACACTTAAGTTAGATAAGACAAAAGGTAAGGAAGTGTTTAGAGGATGCCAAAACCGACTCCCTATTTCTCTCTCTTTCTCTCAAGAAGTTCTTCCAAGTTAGACAAGGGAATTTGGGCTAGAAACTCAGGGAATTGGGTTGAAGCTTTGGAGATAGTTTAGCTAAGGAATTCAACAGGAGTTGAGTTAAGGCTTGAATTACAAATTTGGTCATTTGATTATGTAGCTTTGGGGCTGGATTCTAAGAGTTCTTGGGTTCTGAATTTAAAGGTTGAACTAAGGTAGAAGAATTGGGAGTTAGCTCAGCAATTTATGGTTTAGTGTTTGAATTCTGGGTTTTCTTGGCTGGTTTTGGTTTTCTTGAGCTTGTGGGTTTCAGAGATTAAAATGTTGTGTTGTTGAGTTTGTAGACTAGGTTTTTGTTGGGTTATGTTGCTGAAAACATGCTAGAATGTTTGTGATAATTGGATTGTATCATTAGGATGATTTTGGATGGATTTGATTGAGGTTTGAGTGTTAAAATGGTGGATTTTCTAGGCTCGAAGGGGTCGGGTCGCGGCTCAGTTCTTGGTGTGTCGCGACCCTTTGAAGCAGATAAAGCTGGGGGAGAAGGGCGGGTCGCGGCATGGGGAGTGCTGGGCTACGACCCGTGTGTGGTTTTTGGTGAGGCTGAGCCTCTGGTCTGGGGCAAGCCGCGGCATAGAAAGCTTAGGCCGTAGCTCTTAAGGGTATTTTTGGTCTTTCGGAGGTTTAAGGTGCAGGGACTTGACCTAGGGTGCTCAGGATCGATTCCATTACCGTACTTGGTGGAATTGGATGTCCCGAAGGCTAGAACTTGACCCGGAAACCCTTATTCATTTTTTACTAATGGAATCCTTTATCATGGTTGTGACTAGGTGTACGCTTGGGCTCAGGTCAGGATCGTGTTTGGGGGTCGTCTTTCTTAATCAAAGCACTTGGAATTAAAGGTAAGAAAACTGCACCCGTTTATGTGGATAGGTTGGGACTAAGTGTTCCCTATATTCATATGCATTGTTATATGATTGTGATAAACCATGTGAATATGTTGGGACTAAGAGCTCCCTAAAATTGTATAAATGTCATGAGGTGGTATTATGCCATGGAGGACATGTGATAAATGGCGTAAGAGTGTCGAAATCAACACTTGCACACAGGGTGGGACTCAGCCACTGGTAGCTGAGGACAACTTATTAATCACTGAGCTCAGTTGAGCTGGCCGAAGTCAGTGAATATAACACTGGGGGTGGCCTAAGTAAGCCGAAGACAGTGGGTTAAATAGAGGGTGCGGCCTAAGGGTGCCGACCCTAAATATTGTTTAATGGTTACGATAAACTATTGATTATGAACGTGATTATTGTTGTTAATCTGATGAATATGATATGTTGATTATCTGGATGACAAGTTGTTAATTGGTCGATTGTTATCACTGAATAGGTGAATGTTATGAATTGCTGAATACTTGGTTATGCTTTGTAGAATAATTGGTTATTGATATTGTTCATGCTATGATATTATGTTATCTTGCTGGGCCTCGGCTCACAGGTGCCACGTGGTGCATGTAAAGGCAAGTGTAAGATGAATTGACCATGGATTGGAGAGCTCTGGGGGTGAGGTGTACATTGTCAGCTACTCGACTGCGATGGTCGAGGGTTTGTACAGGGACGGAAACCTAAAATGTGCATTTTTCCATTAGAATGACTTTGATTATTTATAACATTCGGAAATTCTGTAATTATGTCATTTAAACCCTGATTTGGGATCCCATGTATCAAACATTTATTTTAATGAAAATTATTCGTTATAACTAAAATCTTTTAAGTCTAACCTGTTTATAACTTTAGATTCACGTTTTTATTTAAATGACTTGATTAGCAAGTCTCGCACTATTTCAAACACACAGTGTAACGGTCCTTGTTATCCAGGGTGTTACATGTGTAATATCAGATACACGACTTTGCAAAAACTAGAAACTAGTAAATACATTGACACGGTAGAAAAACACGTAAGAATACGTAAATAACAGAGCAAGGTGGAAAATGGGAACTTACACACAAACGTCTTCGGGTACAGTGAGATCGACGACTGAAGGAGTGGTATCAAGGAGGCTCTCACAGAGTCGAGAATGCCAGGGGTGTTTTGCCTCTTCGGTTTGGAAAACATGCAAAGTTGAAAGAAATCTTCTGGTTTTTGCTCTCTGAAAACTCAAAATGTGAAAGTTAAATGAGGAAGACGATATGGGCATATTTATAGGCCTCGAGTAATGTCAAGGGTCGAACTGATCTGGACCATTGGCTGGATTCGGTATCTGATCGAACGGTCGGGTGCAAATGTGACGATGGCGGCAAAAAGGTTGGCAGACGAATAGACGTGGGTGTGGTGAAAAGGTACTTGAGTACTCTAATTGAGCAACCCGTGGTTAACGCATGTTCACACTCGAGTATATTAAGTGGCTCAGTTTTCAATAGAAGCAGTTCAAAAGTTTCCTTCTCATAGGATTTGAACTGATACTTTTGAGGGGGCAAAATGTTACACCCAGATTTCGAGAATGGAAATTTTCGATCTCGAAACTCAGTCTCGTAAGGCGTAAGCTCGGAATTAGCACAATCATCATGTGACCCGCTAGTCAGAGACAGTCTCACTAAAGCAGTAAGGACAACGTCAGATTGGTGAGCTCGGAAACTACGTAGTCTCGGAGGTGCTCCGAGGTTGTAAGTTAGGCTCGCAACTCATAGTAGCAATGGTTCAACACTTGTATAAGCTTCTTGATTTATTTCCTACCCTCAGACAAGACGAGCTCGAGAGGTGTAAGCTCGAAGAGGATAGTTTCATCAATAATTACTTGTTGGGAGCATAGGCGAACGGTCTCGAAGGCATGTGAATCTAGCATCCACGCACGTCAGATGGGTGTGAATGTGTTTATTGTTATAAAATCCCTATGTTTATGAGATCTGATGTAATTTGTTATTAAAATCCAAATATCATGGGATATTACTGCGTAAGTAGTAACTAATGCATTTAATGGCATTATTTTATTTGATTTGTAGAATAACTTCCCGAAATCTATGGGAAGAGGTTCGATAAACCACTCTATAAATAGAGTGGGATAATTCATTTGTAGGGGACCAAGAGATTGATATTGAGAAAACTCTCTATAATTGCTTCCAGAAAGTTATCAGAGAATTCCAAGAAGTCAATAACACAGACTCGTGGACTAGGCAGATTTTAATTGTTGAACCACGTAAAAAATTGTGTCTGATCATTTGTTTCCTCTGGTATATTTTGTTTAATTGCTCTTCTTCTCTAAGTTGACGAAAAACGGTGTCAACAATTACTATTATTATTATATTTTAAAAAAAAAAGTATAATAAAAATATATTGTTTTTAGCAAATTTTGAATAAAAAATGAGAAAAACTAAGAAAATCGGCAGAATGATTTAGAGTAATTTTAGAGTGCTACATCATCTCTTTGTGACTCTCATTTATATAAATATATAGATTTATAATATGTTAAAAAAAGAATATAATATGAGTAAGGAAATTATAATTTTTTTTTATAACGGTAGAAAATTGTAATTTTTGTATACATTTAGTAATTCTCACTTTTCTTTAATATTATATATGTTTGTGTAATTCACCCAAAATTATATATATACATACACATATATTAGATCATCACTTAAAACTATCTCATAAATTAATTTTTTTTAATTTGCTAATACTTTTTCTAATCTTATATAAAAAATATGAGGAACTATATCATAATTTCATTTTTTAAACTTTTATCTTATATGATTAGCACAAAAAATAAATCGTAGCACAAAAAAATCAATATTATATAAGATTTTAATTTTCTTGAGTATCTTGAACTTATTAACATAATTGAGTGCATTTTTTTCAAATGAACTCATTATTACCACACCTTATAATCTTTTATATACCACTTCAAATATTGTGAACGTGACTTTTTTTTAAAAATATGTGATAATATATATTTATATATATATAAATTTTTGTTACAATATATTTATAATTTTTTTCAATATATAATATATAAAAGAATAAATGGCGGATAAAATACTCAATGTTTTCAAAATGTTGCACTTTTATACCTAATCTTTTTTTTATGGTAAATATACTCAATGTCTTCAAAATGTTGCACTTTTATATCTATTTTTTTGCGGTAAATATATTCAATATTTTTAAAATGTTGCACTTTTGTACCTATTTTTTTATTATTTTGATAAATAATAAGAAAGTGAAGGAAAAATGTAGGATTTTAATTATTTTTAAAATTTTAAATTATTTTCTCTTTCTTATTCTTTCTCAAAATAACAATTTTAAATTAAACATTAATAAATGTTTTATTAAATTTAATAAAAATGATTTAAAATAATTAAAAACTTATATATTTTCATCAATTTAAAATATAAGTTTTAATTATTTTGATTAATTTTACTAATCATATTTTTTTATTATTTTGAAAGTAAAAATAATTTAAAATTTAAATTTTTTTTAAAATAACTAAAATCCTATATTTTCCTTCACTTTTTTATTATTTCTCAAAATAATTTTAAAAAATAGGTATAAAAGATCAACATTTTAAAAACATTAGATATATTTACTGCCAAACAAAATTTGGGTACAAAATAGATTTTTTCAGTTGCAGTCCCCGTTCTTTACACTTTGTGTTATACCTAGATTTCGAACATGAGAATTTATGATCCCGAAATCTAGGCTCGTTAGGTGTAAGCTCGAAATATACACGGTCATCATATGATCCTTCAGCCAAACCGTTTCTCTGTAAACAGTGACCTCGAAGGTTCGAGGGATGTGTAGCCTCGAAAATGCTCCGAGCTCGCAAACAGCATGGTGTGACACTTGTATATATCCCTGAACCAGTTCTTGCCTTCCATACTGGTTTGAGCTTGGAATGTGTGAGTTCGAATGTGGTGACATAGTCAATGTCTATTTGTTTCGAGCATAGGCAAAGTTAGGCGACGAGCTCGTGATCGACTGAGAGTTTCAGCGAGTTCATGATCGATTGCTAGTCTCGGAGATTTGATGAATCTTGTATCTGAGTTAATAAGTTATATGTGAACATATTTATTGTTGTACAATCCCAATGTTTAAGGGATATTATTTAATCTGTTATTCGATCCCACATTTTATGGGACGTTTCCGTGTACGTAGGGAATAATGCATTAAATAGCATTATATTAAATGATTCAAAGAATATCTTCCCGAGATATGTGGGAATGAATTCTGCAACCTTCTCTATAAATAGAGAAGGAAGCACCATTTGTAAGGGGGAAATGCTGATTTTTTGGAGAGAAAACTCTGGGTAACTATTCTCTGAAAAGTTTCTAGAAAGCTCCCAAGTTCTAATAACATAGACTAGTGAACTAGGTGGATTTAACTGCTGAACCACGTAAACAACCTCTTGTGTTCATCTTCTTTCATTTCCTATAATATTCTTCTTGTTTAATTGCTCTCCTTTTCAAGTTGACGAAAAACGGCGTCAATAGTTTGGTGCTTTCATTGAGAGCCGTTAAACAGTGCGTGAATCTGTTTAGTTAGAAAGCCTCTCGAATTGGCAATGGCTACAAATGATCCCAATATTCTTGAGGAGGAAATTTTAGATGAAGATGAGTACCCCCAGCGCCTTGGAAAGCAGCCTATGGTGAGTCCTGATCTCGATGAAAGAAGTGCTTCATCCGACTCTCGAGGACCAACTACTCCCAGGGTCGACGAGGACATGTACTACAATCCCGAGAGATAAGTCCCGATCGTGGAACTCGAAAATCGCAAACTGCGTAAGAAGTTGGCAGAAGCTAAAAAACGCAACGAAGAGCTAGCCAGACTAGCTACTGAAGCGAAGGCGGTGCAGGCCCCACCTCTGCAGGATGTTCCTTCTCCGCCTGTACGGGACGTTCATGTCCCACCACGTTGGCCTCGAGGATGGCCGATAAAAAATGCAGGCACCCGAAGAGCGGAGCAACCTCCACTGCTAGCAGAGCAGCTTGTCCAACCAAGGCCCTAGAGAGGTAACCGGGCCGATGGTGCTGCCAACCAAACTGCTAAAGCACCAGCAGGAGTAGGGAATAACCGAGCCCCCTCAGAGACTCGGACTCAAAATCCTAGTGCTACGCAGAATGTGCCAGAGCCTGATCGTGCGAATTTAGGGCCTCATAGGCCCCGTACTGAACAACAACCACGCGAAGACATGGGAATGATGGAACTGCTAGGGAGCGTAGGGGTCCCCATCCCACAAGGAGCCAGTTGTGTCAATCTCAAACTATTGAGAGAAGGAGGCCAGCAGGAAACCCATCTCGAAATAATCATGCAACGAACCATGTTAGCGAGAGTTTGGGTGAAACTAGATCCGTGAGTATATATAACCCAGAGCCTAGGAACACTGGAAACCGAGGAGATCACCCAGATTTACGGGAACATCTAAACCACAATTGGGGGCATGATAATCCCCCGAATCCAGATCTGAGAGATCATCTCAACGGGCGCAAGCACCCCACGCCGAGGCGTGGAACTAGAGTTGTAATCAACGATAACCAGCTCCCCTTGATTCATGCTAGACCTCCCGTAGATCAAGTCCAAGAAAGGATCGAAAAGTTGGAAAGAGCATTCAGGCTCTTGCAGAACGAACGTAACCGGGAATGGGACGTAGAGTTCGATGAAGAACTCGAGCCCTTTGCCCCGCATATCTCTAGCACCCCATTTCCTCAAGGATTTAGAATTCCTCATGTCCCGCCATTCGACAGAAATTCAGATCCATATAGTCACCTGAGCACGTTCAACACGATCATGTGAGCCAGTAATGTGGGCTACGAGCTCAGGTGTATGCTGTTCCCAGCCTCTCTCACGGGACCAGCAAAAAACTTGTTTGAAAAATACAAAAGGCATTCGATTGCTTCTTGGGATCAACTATCGAGAGATTTCAAGAAACAATTCAAGGCCATGGTCGGCATTAGGCCCGAGGCTTCTGCCTTAACCAATGTCTAACAATAGCCAAATGAGTCGCTGAAAGGTTATCTCACAAGGTTTAACTTGGAAGTCGCTCGAGCTCGTGATGTCGACGATAGTGGTCATTTAATGGCTGTTTGAGTTTGAGTAATGCCTGGAAGTCCTCTTTGGGAAGATATGCAAAGAAAGCCTGTAAGGTCCTTAACTGAGTTCAATCGAAGAGCTCAGAGGTTTGTTAATGTAGAGGAGGCAAGGTCAGCTTTGAATATGACCTCTCAGCCCGTAACTACAACAAACACAAACTCTGCCTCGACCTCGGCAGATCCTATGACTTTGAAACTGCCCAGGGAGAATCCTTCTAAGAGAAAGAAAAATGAAGGGAATAACCCCGAGGTGGAAGGAGGAAAAAAGAAGAAAGAGGAAAGATACTTCTTCGTATAGAAACTGTATACCGAGCTCAACGAGTCTCGGGAGAATATCTACCTGACTAATGAAAACCATGCCCCTTTCAGACGACTTGATCCCATGAGGAACCAAAAGGCGAAAAGAGACTCCAACAAGTACTGCAGGTTCCACCGAGACATCGGACATACAACTGATGAATGAAAAAAATTAAAAGATGAGATCGAAGGATTGATCTCGAGAGGATATTTCAGACAGTATGTAAGAAATCAAAACCCCAACCAGGCTTCCACCATCCAAAGGGAAGCAGCTGTACCACCTGCCCAAAACAATAACTCCCGACCTCGGGAGGATGGGCGACCCCCTCCGATTGATGGAGAGGATGTGATGACCATCTCGGGGGGACCTCACACCACAGGCTCAGGCAAGAATGCCCAGAAAAGATATGTCAATGAGTTAAAAACCAGTGACGGTTCTCCCTACGAACCCGAACCAAGAGCTCCGAAACAACAAAGGGTTGAAACACAACCTATAACCTTTACTGAAGAGGATGCGTCTCATGTCTAATTCCCCCACAATGACCCCCTGGTCATCACCCTTCAGCTCCTAATTGATAATGGGAGCTTGGTCAATATCCTCTATAAAGCCACTTTAGAAAAGATGGGACTTGCGCTTTGCGACCTAAAATCCTGTGCAACTACGTTGTACGACTTTTTAGGAGAAGGGATTGCCTGTATGGGATCCATCGAACTCCCTGTAACCTTGGGAGACTATCCAGTCTCAGTAACCAAGATGATGGAGTTCATAGTGGTGGATCTCCCATCGTCCGTTAGGCATTTGGACATCAAGTTCCCGACTTCTTGTGGCATCGAGACTCTGAAAGGGGACCAGCTCGCAGGGAGGGAATGCTACAACATTTCCATTAGAGGGAAAAAGCAGACAAGTGCACAAAAATTCATTGTAATTCAGAATAAGGATGGGACATTCTTTGAAATAGACGAAGAAATCGATCCATGAATAGAAGAAAAGGCTGACCTCGAGCCTCTAGAGGAGCTCAAAGAAGCTGATCCCCCCAAAACTGTGAAGGTGGGAAAAAACCTTTCAGAAAAGACAAAGTAGCAATTAATTTTCTTCTTGAGGGAGAACCAAGATGTTTTCGCATGGTCACATTCGGACATGGTAGGGATAAGTCCGAATGTGATAATCCATGCACTTAACATTGACAAGAGCTTCCCTCTGAAGCAATAAAAACGAAGACTCCTGGACGATGATAGGAAGAAAGCCTTGAAAGAAAAAGTCGACAGATTAAAGGCGAAGCGGTTTATACGAGACACCTTCTACCCTGATTGGGTCGTTAACCCGATCTTGGTTCCGAAACCTAACGGAACAAGGAGAACTTGCATCGACTACTCCAATCTCAATAAGGCATGCCCTAAGGATTGCTTTCCCCTACCTCGGATCGATCAGCTCGTAGATGCCACAGCTGGGCACGGTCTTATGTCATTCATGGATGCCTACTCTGGATATAACCAGATTTCCATGCATGCACCGGACCAAGAGCATACGAGTTTTGTAACAGATAAAGGGTTGTACTGTTACAATGTCATGCCTTTCGGGCTCAAAAATGCTGGAGCGACATACCAGAGGCTTGTAAATAGGATGTTCTCTGAGCAGATAGGTAACAACATGGAAGTGTATGTTGATGATATGTTAGTAAAATCTAAACATAACAATAACCATGTGGACAACCTCGAAGAATGCTTCGTCGTGTTATGAAAATACAACATGAAGCTCAACCCACAAAAATGCTCTTTTGGAGTGTCGTCGGGAAAGTTTCTGGGCTTCATAGTTAACACGTGAAGAATAGAGGTTAACCCCGACAAGATTCAGGCATTGGTTGACATGCCCTCACCCCGGAATCACAAAGATGTCCAGAGCTTCACTGGACAGATGGCGACATTAAGTAGGTTTATCTCTAAATCTATAGACCGATGTCTGCCATTTTTCAACCTTTTGAGAGGGGGTGAAAAATTTGAGTGGATAGAGGAATGCGAGCTTGCATTTCAGGAGCTAAAGAAGCACCTCGCGGAACCTCCCATCTTATCGAAACCTATCATATGAGAAATCTTGTACCTATATCTCGCTACTACTGAGCACGCCATTAGCGTCGTGCTCGTCTGAGAAGATTAGAAGGTACAAAAACCAGTGTACTATGTCAGCAAGAGGTTACTGGGGGCAGAATCGAGATACCCATTAATAGAGAAGCTGGCCCTTAGCCTAATCCACTCATCTCGAAAGCTCCGACCTTACTTCCAAGCACACCTCATCCATGTGCTGACTGACCAACCATTACGACAAGTCTTGTAAAAGCCAGAAGCCTTGGGTCAATAATTAAAATGGTTTGTTGAGCTTGGACAATTCAAGATCACTTATCATCCCAGAACGATCATAAAAGGGCAGGCTCTGGCAGACTTCATTGTGGAATGTACGGGAATGACTGATGACGAAGTTATAACCCCAGCCCGCGAGCTGTGGAAATCTTATGTTGATGGATCTTCAAACAAAAATGGATCGGGGGCAAGAATCATATTGATCACTCCAACCAGAAGTCGATTTCACTCCGCCTTGAGGTTTGGCTTCGAAGCGTCTAACAATGAGATTGAATATGAAGCTCTATTGGCGGGACTTCGAATAGCCAAGGAGCTCAGGGCTAAAGCGATACATTGCTACAGTGACTCGCAGTTGGTGGTCAACAAAATCTTAGGGGAATACCAGGCTTGTGGAACAAAGATGGCCGCATATTTAGAAAAAACGAAAGCAGCACTCGAGCATTTCGAGTTCTATGCGATAGAGCAGGTTCCCTGAGAACAAAATTCAAATGCAGATGCCCTAGCCAGGCTCGACACATCCACTAAGGTCAATGCATTGAATGTGGTCCCAATTGAGTACCTCTCAACACCCAGTATTAGCGAGCCCAAATAGGAAGATGTATGCATGATAGATTCCGAACCAACCTGGATGACCCTGATAATTGACTACCTCGAAACAGGCATTCTCCCAGTAGAACAGAACAAGGCTCAGAAACTGATGTATCAGATTCCCAGATACACTATTGTGGACGGAAGGTTATATCGGAGAGGATATTCTATGTCGTTACTCCGATGTTTGACTTCACCCGAGGCTAAGAAATTCCTAGAAGAAATTCATGAAGGATTTTGTGGAGACCACATTGGGGGGCATAGTCCATCAAAGAAAATAATAAGGCAAGGATACTTCTGGCCCACTATCAAAGAAGACGCATTCGAATATGTCAAAAAATGCGATAAATGCCATCGATTTGCTACAATTCTGTGAGCTCCTCCATCTGAGCTAACCATGATGACTTCCCCCTGGCCATTTGCGGTGTGGGGAATCGATTTGATAGGCTCGTTGCCAACCGACAAAGGTGGAGTTAAGTACGCAGTAGTCGCGATCGATTATTTCACAAAATGGACCGAGGCTGAACCTCTGGCAACGATTACCTCGAAAAAAGTCTTGAACTTTGTGGTAAAAAACATCATCTGCCGTTATGGAATGCCAAGGAAAATAGTATCAGATAATGGTACCCAATTCGACAGTGAATTATTCACCAATTTTTGTGAGAAAAATGGGATAATGAAGAGCTTCTCCTCTATTTCCCATCCCCAAGAAAATGGCCAACTCGAAGCTGTGAATAAGACTCCCAAGATTTCTATGAAGAAGAAATTGGAAGAAGCCAAGGGAAAATGGCCCGAGGAATTGCCCCAAGTCTTGTGGGCTTATCGATCTACAGCTCGTACTTCGACAGGACATACCCCTTTTTCTCTAGCATATGGATGTGAGGCCATGATACCAATCGAGGTCGAAATATCCACTATTTGTAGCCATGCTTATGATCAAGACTCGAACCAATCCCAGCTCAAAGTAAGTCTGGATCTGATTGAAGAAAGGTGAGATGAAGCTCAACTTAAAAATGCAACATATCAACAGCGAGCTACCCGATATTTCAACAAAAAGGTTCGGGACAGGAAATTCGGATCGGGAGACTTGGTGTTAAGGCATGTGTTCCTAGCTACGAGGTACCCATTCGTTGGTGTACTCGGGCCCAATTGGGAAGGACCTTATCAAATCAAGTCAGTTATTCGACCTGGCGTCTACAAATTGGCAAGATTAAATGGATAGTTGTTACCACGAGCATGGAATGACGAACATCTACGACCTTACTATCAATAGTGTAGGAATGATGTCTCCTATAACGATGCTTGTTTATCTTTACAAAGTTTCTGTTGATAAGTTGTTCAATTTTGAATAAGGTTCATTTTCGTTTCAATATGTTGTATTTTTTGCAAACTCTCTTAATTTAATAACCTATGGTCACACTCATAGGATATTAAGGGGGCATCAGTGGTATATATACCATAAGTTTGAAAAAATAAATAACTCAAATATAGCATACAAAAAAGCAAACAAATGTCTGGACCGTTAACCCGACATAAAAGTTAAAAGTGTAACCTAAAAATAAAGTGTTTGGATATAACCAAATGCGCGAGCTAAGATAATTTGGACATAACTAGATTATTAAAAATGGTGTTTGGATATAACCAAATGCGCGAGCTAAGATAATTTGGATATAACCAGATTATTAAAAATAGTGTTTGGATATAACCAAATGCGCGAGCTAAGATAATTTGGACATAACCAGATATTAAAAATAAAGTGTCTGGATACGACTAGATACTTGAACCAGTGCGATCTAGATATAACTAGATCGAAAATATATAAGTGTATGGATTACGAACCAAACACGACCTAAATAGGTTTGGAACAAACCAGCTAAAATCGATCGACACAAATGGGGAAAAAATTAACCTACTACGAGCTAAGTCGATACTGAGGCTGGAGTATTTTGCAACAAAAGTTTCAACCTCACAAATATGGGGAGCTACCCGAGGATGAGGAAAAGTAACTAGAAAAGCAGGATATAATTAAACTACCTATCTTACATGCCATATAAGTACTCTTAAGTGCATGGTAAAAGTAAGTTCCGACCTTCACAAATAACGAGATCGGATACGGATATATCGAGAAAACTATGCGAGAGTGCATGGAAACTCGTGCTTAAATCAAACAAGTGTTTGTATGAATAAACAAACATAAAAGCAAACTTTTAATATAAATTGCTTAAAATATTTCGATCTGAGAGATGTAAAGCAAAAATATTAAAGTCAAGACAAACATGGTATTAAAAATATCAAAAGTAAGTAGCTCTTTTACGAACTGTAAAATGTTTTTGCCTAAAGGGCATGAAAAACAAAAGCTATAAACTATTACAAAAGTTTCAGAGGGACGCAGCCCATGATCGAGATTTAGGAGGCAGGAGCACCCTCCTTAGCCTTCTCAGCATCCTCTCGAGCAGCTTCCTCTGCCTCTAGCCGAGCTTGCCATTTGGCTAGAAACTCATCTTCGAAAGAGCCTAGGAAGCTTGTGTCGAGATCGGTGTTGCTGGCCCAGATCCTGTACATGGCCATGTCGACTGCCTGATCCTTCCTCTGCTTGAACTCTTCGAGAAGACGAGCCTTTTCACCCTCTATTATCTCAAAGGTGGCCTTTTTCTCCTCCTTGAGCTTGGCATTTAGCTTCTCAAGCTCCTCGATCTTGGAATTTTTCTCTTTAATCTTAGCCTCCAGCTTTGACCTGGCAGCCTTAAACTCGTCAGTGAGCTTGAGCTGAAGATCCTTCAACTCCTGAGCATAGGACATGCTCGCATGAACCTCATTGTTCAGCTTGTAATTTAGCTGAGTAACTATAGCAAGAGCCTAACACACAAACAAATTGAGTAAGAGCATGCTCCAAATAAAATCACAATAAATAGCGAAGTAAGAGAAATTACCGAGGAAATGAGCTCGGTACTCTTGTCATAAAGGACATTAGAGTCCCGAGCGTTGACCAGGAACTGCCATTGAGGAGCCCCGAGACTGCTGAAGCCTTGGCCTACTCGAGACAAGACGTCCGAACCAAGGGTGGTCCCGTGAGTCCCGGCAATGTTGTCGATAACATACTCATCAGAATGAGTAGAAATCAACAACAGGCGTTCCCGAGTGGGAGCTGGTTTCTTCGGATCTGGGTCAAGGGTTGGAAGGATCCGGACAGCAGGAGGCAAATGAGCATCTACCGCATGAATGCCGACCTGGGGAGTGGAGGTCGTTACAGGAGGAGCTGGAGGAGGAGTCACCTCGGTCCATCTAGGGACTTTAGCAGGCCGACCAGTCTTTTGTGAGGCTCTCGGTCGCTTGCTTTGCTTGGCCCCCACACCACTGGCAGACATATTCTCGAGGTTGGAATCCATAGTACCAGCAGGATCAAATTACATTAGAAAACGATCTCAAAACGCTAAAATTAGCGTAAAGCAGACAATTAAAGGAATTAAAGACAAGTGACAAGGAACTTAACTGGAACTCTCCCCTGAGCGCATGCTCGGTGACCAAGTAATTCCCCTATCTTCAGAGGAGGCTGGGGGAGTCCCTTTCCTATACGTGGAAGTCAACCTCGAAAGGTCCCTATAGTTGTTTGTCCCATATTGGACGGCTATTCCATCCCAAACCTCATTCAGACTGTACATTGTGTCGTATTTCCCTAGCCAGCTATCAAACCTATGGACCTTATCATCTCCCAAGACCATACATAAAAGTTGTCCCTATCACCTGGGCATAAGATCAGGGTGTCGGGTTTATGCTTAAGAAGGGAAGAAGACCACAAGGCCGAGCTAAGAATGACCTTACCTCTGTCACTCGAGCTCGAGGCCTCGTCGTTGGCATCATTCCCCGAATACGGACTTCTGCGACGGCGAGCTGAAGATCGTGCTTTTGAGCTTTGCCTTGAAGGAAGCTTATTGGTGGGGAGTGGCACATGCTCCCACTTGGTATACTTCTGGTTGGCAATATCATCTATTGACTGGTCCTGCTCCAGAAGACCACAGGCTCGAAGATTATCTTCGTGAAGAAGATAAGACAGGGAGCACCTAACGTATGGAAGCTGGAGCAAAACTTCTTTATGCTCCTTCATTGGGTTTGTGGCGGTAGGATGGTGATAGTTGGCTGAAGAATTGAATACATTATGAGTGGTTCGAACTTGAGCAAAAATCGAGCATGAAAGGAAAGGGAATCATATACTTACGAATTCGCCGGAATGAGTAAAATTTTGAGGGAGCCAAACCGTCTATCCAGAAGAAGGCCAGGTTGAAGTTGGGGGGATGGTTGGGTATATCCTCGAAGATCTTCTTCTCTTTGGGATAGCTCGACAAGTAGTAGAAGCCATCTCCTCCCCGAGCTCGGGAGGGGTTACTTTTCAAACAAAAGAGATATAAGATCTCCCTTGGCGAAGGTCCTTCCCACTTCAGTTCGTGGTACAGTGACCTTAGGGCTGACAAGACCCTGCATGAATTGGTCTGGAGATGGAAAGGCGCAAGCCCAAAAAAATCCAGAAAGTCCTTAAAAAAGGACTTCAAGGGCACTAGAGCCCCTGCCTTCATATGCTTGCGACTCCAGGCTGCGAGTTCAATTTATTGTTAGGGCGGCCATCGCCTAGAGCAAAGCAACTTCGCTCGTTGGAGGTGGGAGCTTAACATCTCAGCGAGCGTGATAATCCTAGGCCATGGCGAGCTAGGATGTCAGAGATCTGTCCTAATGAAGACACCGAGCTCCAGTAATGTTCAGCCATGAACATTTCTCCCCTAGACGAAGGAATGGAAGTAGGTTTCGAAGTGGAGGGACGGTTTGATGAATCCTCCATCAGTGTGAAACTGAGATCACCCGGCTTGAAGGCAACAGTGACTTTGAGCTTGGGGTCAAGAGTAACCGGTCTAAGTTCGGGGTTTGGATCAGGATAAATTGTGACCCGAAGTCTTTTCCTTTTCCTCTCCTCAACTTCGTCGATTTGGCGTCGGAAGTGAGCTCGAATGTCTTCTTCCTCACACCTCAATTTGTGCTCGCGAATAAGCTACCAATTTCGAGTAAAGGGTGATTCAGGGCTTGGAGTCGACGGGTAGTAGGGAGTTGCGAGCATTGACCCCCACTGTTTTTCCAAATTCTGCGACATCTAGCAAGAAAGAAAAAGGTGAGGGCCAGGCACAAGTTTAAGAACAAAATTTTAAGTGATTCGAGCTCGAAGGCCCAAGGTCACAGAGTAAGTTCGATCGAGATCGAAGATCTTGAAGGAATGGGTAAACTCGAGAGAATCCCCGAGCCATTTTAAGGCTCGAGCTTCGAATGTGTATTTGACGCGGAAAAGGGAAGTGGATTTATTTTAAAGGATCTTGAATTTTCAGGGAAAAAGTTGGCGGTTACTCAAAAAGGTTATAATTTTGGGAAACATGCAATTTAAAAACCCTAATTCCATACCGCATTTCTTGGTCTACACGATATGGTATCCGAAACTTAAATAACACAGTAAAAGAGTCATATTTGTATGTTTTACGCAAAAACTTGGTTTGGAACCCGTAATATCAAATGAACCTCAAAGCTACATAATATCGGCTTCAACATTCTAGTGCTAAACTAGTAAATGTGCCCACAGAGCAACAGTACAAACGTGCACGCAGAAATGTAAAAATAATATATATATATATAAACATACGGGATCAAGAACAGAAACTTACACATGGTGACCGGCGGATACAGAGAGATTGATGACCGGAGGAGTGGTTGCAGGAATGATCTCACGGAGCCGAACAAGCCAAAGTTGTTTTGTTTTCTTGGTTTGGAAAACATGCAAGGACCAAATGATGTTGGGGTTCTGGTTTGTTCTCCTTTCTTTTCTCTAAAAGCTTAAAATGCAAAAGTGAGGGGAAGAAGATGATCCGGGCATATTTATAGGCCCCAAGGAATGTCAAAGGTCAGGCTAATCTGATCCATTAACCAGATTTCGTATCTGATCCGACGGTCAGGTATAAATGAAGTAATGGTGGCAGACGAATAGACGTGGGAAAGGTGAAAAGGCACTCAAGTACTCTGATTAATCAATCCCTGGCTGACGCGTGTCCACACTCGAGTACAATTAATGGTACAGTTTCCAAGGATGGCAGTTCAAAAGTTTCCCTCTCATAGGGTTCAAACTGATACTTTTGAGGGGGCAAAATGTTACACCCAGATTTCGAACATGAGAAGTTATGATCTTGAAATCTAGGCTCGTTAGGTGTAAGCTCGAAATATACACGGTCGTCATATGATCCTTTAGCCAAACCGTTTCTCTGTAAACAGCGACCTTGAAGGTTCGAGGGATGTGTAGCCTCGAAAATGCTCCGAGCTCGCAAATAGCATGGTGTGACACTTGTATATATCCCTGAACCATCTCTTGCCTTCCAGACTGGTTCGAACTCGGAATGTGTGAGTTCGAATGTGGTGACATCGTCAATGTCTATTTGTTCCGAGCATAGGCAAAGTTAGGCGACGAGCTCGTGATCGACTGATAGTGTCGGCGAGTTCATGATCGACTGCTAGTCTCAGAGATTTGATGAATCTCGTATCTGAGTTAATCAGTTATATGTGAACATATTTATTGTTGTACAATCCCAATGTTTAAGGTATATTATTTAATCTGTTATCCGATCCCACATTTTATGGGACGTTTATGTGTACGCAGGGAATAATGCATTAAATAGCATTATATTAAATGATTCACAGAATATCTTCCTGAGATACGTGGGAATGAATTCTGCAACCTTCTCTATAAATAGAGAAGGAAGCACCATTTGTAAGGGGCGAAATACTGATTTTATGGAGACAAAACTCTGGGCAACTATTCTCTGAAAAGTTTCCAGAAAGCTCCTAAGTTCTAATAACATAGACTCGTGGACTAGACAGATTTAACTGCTGAACCACGTAAAAAACCTCTTGTGTTCATCTTCTTTCATTTCCTCTAATATTCTTCTTGTTTAATTACTCTCCTTTGCAAGTTGACGAAAAACGGCGTCAACACTTTGGTCTCAAAAGTTAATTTTGTATCAGTTAGGTCCCCAATTTTTTCAAATCGTATCACTTAGGTCCCTAAATGCTATTTTTGTTTCATTTTTTCTTTGAAAATACATCAAAAATGCAAAATAAATGGTGAATCATTCTTAAAATATTTTGACATTTAATTTATGACAATAACAAACATGACATGAGAAAAAAATATTTTCATGGCATTTTTAAAAATATTTAATATTTTTATAAATTAAATTAATTTTTTATTAAAAAAGTATTCTTACCTACATTGTTATTTTATAATTAATATTAATAACTATATTATCTCGATTATCTTGATATTATCAATTTTTATTATATTTATGCTTTTTTATTTCATACATTCTTTTTAAAACTTAATAATAGTGTATATAAAATTATTTATGTGCATATATATTTGATTAGTTATAAGTTGCATTGTGTTGACCCTTGTTTTGGACAACTGACACGGAGTCAGAATATGCTTGATGTGAATGAATGTATTGAGAAGAATCAAGTGACGAAAAGTAATAAGAACACGATATTTTTATAGTGGTTCGACCCCAGGATCTGGTAATAACCTACGTCCACTTAGACTGTTATTGATATAAGAATCAAAGGAGTGATCAAAGAACAAGGGTTCAATGAGTTTCACTAACCTCTGAAGAACAATACAATATTCCAAGGAGAATTACTCCAATCTCATCAGTTTCACTAACCACCAGCCTGTTCGAGATCGTGAGATCATACTTGCCTCTTCAATCATCAGTTTCTCTGCAACCACCATTTTTAGTGTGTAATCTTAACTTGTATGGATATCTTCTTTTTCTTTACGCCAGTTTCTGCCTTTGTTGCTTCTGCATTTCTGGGAATGTGCTGATTTATCCTTTAGTTTGATGTACTAGTATATTTTGATCGATAGATAATTGTTTAGGTTCCCCATTACTGGTTTAGAATCCAGTTCAAATGTAGGAAGACTCAATTATGTTTTTCTTTTTTGGGTTTTCAAATTTTGAGGACTTATCTTATACACCAAGATATCGGGTACAAAATCTTGATTTTAAAGAATGCATGATACCCAAAAATACCATTTGTAAATAACCGCCACATTTTTCCCTGATATTTCGGGATTCTCAAAAATTAAATCCACTTCCTTCCCTTTTTCGTGAAATACACGTCGTGACACTTAATCTGGTCTCCAGGATCGAACTTGTCTCGTACCTAAGCATTCCCGAGCTTGTTTCACCAAGCTCGGTATTCTTAACTCCTTGCTTGCATGGCCCTCAGTATTTTTTCTTTCTTGCTAGATGTCACAGAATCTGGAAAGACGGTGGGGGTCGCTGCTGGCAATTCCGTACTCGCCAAAAACTTCGAGCCCAGAATCGCTGTTTGCTCGGAACCAACGTCTGATTCGTGAATACGATCTCGCGCGCGAACAGGAAGAAACCCGAGCTCACTATCGCCGCCAAATCGTCGAGGTCATAGAAAAGAAGAGGAGAATCCTTCGAGAGGCTCTTTATCCGGAATCTGATTCAGGGCCCAGGCCGATCCCCCTTGATCCTAGGTTAAAAGTGACCATCGCGTACAACTCGGGAGAGCTCCAATTCTCACTGATGGGGGAGCCCTCTACCTCGCAGCCGAGGATGGAGTTCTTCGAGGCCGAGCACTACTGGAGCTCGGTTACCTCGCTAGGTCAGATAAAAGATATCCTGGCCTTCCACGGTCTCAGATTGTCAGGCTCCTTAAGGTGTCGAGCCCCTACCTCTAGCGAGCGAAGATGCTATGCTCCAGGAGATGGAAATCCTGATAACAAGCTGAGGTATGCGGCTTGGAGTCAGGAGCATATGAAGGCTGGAGCGTTACTGCCTTTGAAGTCTTTCTTCAAGGACTTCACGGACTTTGTTGGGTTGGCTCCATTCCAGCTCAACACTAATTCGTATAGGGTTCTGTCTGCCCTGAAGTCGATTTACAACGAGCTGAAGTGGGAAGGACCCACACCGGCAAAGATCTTGTATCTCTTCTGTTTGAAAAGCAATCCCTCCCGAGCTCGGGGAGGAGATGGCTTTTATTATCTTCTGCATGAAGATAAACTTCGAGCTTGCGGGCTCTTGGGAGATGGCCAGTCCACCTCGGACTGGTCTAACAAAAAATATGACCACTGGGAGCTTGTGCCCTTGCCAACAGGCGTCCTCCCCTCGAGGAGAGAGGTGAGGCCCCCGCCTCCAGTTCGCCGAAGGAGCCCACAATCAGGGAACGAGGCCAACGATGAAGCCTCGAGCTCGGGCTCGGATGATCAAGGTACAGTCATCCTAAGCTCAAAAATGTGGTCCCCCACCCTGTTAAAGCACAAACCCGATAGGCTAGTTCTGTGCGAAGACGATAGGAACCACTTTTATGTGTGGACTTGGGTAGATGAACGGGTTCATAGGTTCAATAGTTGGCTCGGGCAATACGATACTATGTATAGCCTGAATGAGGTATGGAACAGAATAGTCATCCAATACGAGACCAATGATTATAGGGACCTTTCGAGGTTGACATCCACATATAGGGAAGGCACTCCCCCCGCCTTTTCTGAAGATGGGGGAATTTCATGGTCTCCGAGCTCAAGCTCGGGGGAGAGTTCCAGTTAGGTCTTTCTCTACTTGTTGGGTTTTTTTTTATTTTTTTTATATCTTCCAAGTTTGTTAGCACTATGCTTAACCTCGATTGGAACTGTGCAGGTGCTATGGATTCCGACCTTAACTCCGTGCTCTTCAGCGATGAGGGAGCTCAAAAGAGTAAGCGCTCGAGAGGCTCGCGGAAATCAGATCGACCATCTAAAATCCCCAGGCGCACTGAGAAGACCCCATCGACTCAAACTACTGCGAGCACAGCTGAGGATCCGAATGCCCAGGTCGATGCATCTGTCTCGACCGCGCCTACCACGCTTCCTCCAGCCGCAACTCTCCCAACACTCGGCCGACCCCCGAAGAAACCCTCAATCTCCAAGGCACTCCTGCCGTCGGCCCGACCTCATGTTGAAGAGTTCGTGCTTGATGGTACTGCTGGGACCCACGGAGTTGTACTTGGCTCGGACGTCCTTTCTCGAGTGGGTCAGAGTCTTTCAGGATTCGGCGCTGACCACTGGGATTTTGTGAATAAGGCCCCAGAGTGTAATACTCTCTATGATAAGAGTATTGAACTTACTGCAGCGGTAATTTTCGCAACTTACCTTTAATTACTTATGTCTTGGCTTGTGCTCTAATTCAATCTCTGTGTTTCAGTTCCTCGTCGTCTCGGCAAAACTTAATTATAAGCTGACTAATGAGGTGCACACGAGCATGTCTCTGGCCCAAGAGTCGAGGGATCTCCAGCTTAAAACGGCTGATGAACTCAAGACTCGAAGGTTGAGCTTGAAAAGATGAAAACTCGTCTTGCGGAGCTGGAGAAGGCTAACGCCAAACTCGAGGAGGAGAAAGCTGCCACTTTCAAGATAATAAAAAATGAGAAGGCCCGCCTTCTTAATGAGTTCAAAGAGAAGAAGGAAAAAGCGGTCAACCAAGCCATGTACAAGATCTGGGTCGATAATGCTGACCTCGACACCAGCTTCCTAGGTCTTCTTGAGGCGAAGTTTGTAGAGCGGTGGAATGCCCGACTTGAGGCGGATGAGGCTGCTCGGGAGGCTGCTCGGGGGGCTACTCAGAAGGATAGTCATGCTATTCGTCCTGAGGGGTCTAGTGCCGCTGATGCTGAGAAGGCCAAGGAAACTGCTCCTTCTTGAACCTCACCTCGGGGCTGCGTCCCTTTATTTTTGTAACTGCTTTAATTTATGCCCGTAGGGCTGATACAATTTCTTGCTTTGAAATATTTTGCACATTTTATATTAAAGTCGCGTATGTTTGTTTATTCGCACAAACATAGTCTGGGTTTAGGCTCGAGGTTCAATGCCTTCATGCACAATTTGCTCGAATTACCCGCTTCCGATCTCGTTATTCGTCAAGATCAGATATTACTTTAACCATGAACTTCGAAAGTACTTGTATGGTGTGCAATACGAACGGTTTAGTTATATCTCAGTTTTTAGTTACTTTTTCTCATCCTCGGTTAGCCCTCCGAGGTTAGGAGTTTGAAACTATTTTTTATAAGATACTCCAGCCTCGATCTCGACTTAACTCGAAGTAGGTTTATGTTCCAACTTATCACCGATTAGTTTTAGCTGGTTTGCTCCAAACCTTTTAAGGTCGTGATTGGTTTGTAATCCATACACTTATATGTTTTTAATAATTTGGTTATATCCAAATTACCTTAGCTCGCGCATTTGGTTACATCCAAACACTTGTATGTTTTTGACAGCTTGGTTATATCCAAACCATCCCAACTGGCGCATTTGGTTATCTCCAAACGCTTGCATGCATTTCGTGTATGTTATTTTATTTTTCAAGCTGATGGTATATATACCAATAATGTCCCCTTAATATCCTATGAGTGTGACCATAGGTTATTAAATTAAGAGAGATTGCAAAAATAAAGAAAAACATAACATATTGAACGAAATAAATCTTTATTTGACGAAATCCAAAAGTAGACAAAACAGTACAGATAAACAAACATGGTTACAGGCAACACCCTTCCTATACTATTGGTAGTAAGGTCTTAGGAGTTCGCCATTCCATGCTCGCAGTACCAGGCTCCCATCCAATCTCGCTAACTTGTAAACACTGGGCTGAATGACTGATTCTATCTGGTATGGTCCTTCCCAATTTGGCCCGAGCACGCCAGCTGTTGGATCTCGTGTTGCCAATAATACACGCCGTAGCACCAAATCTCCCACGCCGAACTTTCGATCCCGAGCTCTCTTGTTGAAGTACCTGGTAGCTCGATGTTGGCAAGCAGCGTTCCTCAGTTGAGCTTCGTTTCTTCTTTCCTCGATTAGGTCTAATGTTTCTTCGAGCTGAGTGTGGTTTGAGCTTTGGTCATAAATGTGGGTTCGAATTGTAGGGATTTCGACCTCAATAGGCAACATAGCTTCGCAACCGTATGCCAGAGAGAACGAGGTATGTCCTGTTGATGTTCGAGCTGTAGTCCTATATCCCCATAGGACTTGGGGCAATTCTTCGAGCCATCATCCTTTTGCTTCCTCCAACTTTTTCTTTAGCGAACTCTTGAGAGTTTTGTTTACAGCTTCGACCTGGCCATTCACCTGAGGATGAGCTACTGACGAACAACTTTATTATTCCATTCTTCTCGCAAAAGTTGGTGAACAAGTCGCTATCGAACTGGGTTTCGTTGTCGGATTTCGATTCTTCGGGCAATTCCATTCTTCGGGAAATTCCATTCTTCTTTCCTCGATCAGGTCTAATGTTTCTTCGAGCTGAGTGTGGTTTGAGCTTTGGTCATAAATGTGGGTTCGAATTGTAGGGATTTCGACCTCAATAGGCAACATAGCTTCGCAACCGTATGCCAGAGAGAACGGGGTATGTCCTGTTGATGTTCGAGCTGTAGCCCTATATCCCCATAGGACTTGGGGCAATTCTTCGGGCCATCGTCCTTTTGCTTCCTCCAACTTTTTCTTTAGTGAACTCTTGAGAGTTTTGTTTACAGCTTCGACCTGGCCATTCGCCTGAGGATGAGCTACTAACGAAAAACTTTTTATTATTCCATTCTTCTCGCAAAAGTTGGTGAACAAGTCGCTATCGAACTGGGTTCCGTTGTCGGATACAATTTTCCTCGGTATCCTATATCGGCATACGATGTTCTTTACCACGAAGTCAAGGACCTTCTTGGAAGTTATTGTTGCTAACGATTCAGCCTCTGTCAACTTTGTGAAGTAATCTACGGCAACTACAACATACTTCACACCGCCCTTGCCAGTTGGGAGAGAGCCTATTTGGTCGATTCCCCATACCGCAAATGGCCATGGGGAAGTCATCATGGTCAGCTCGGATGGTGGAGCTCGAGGAATCGTGACGAACCTCTGGCATTTAGCGCATTTCTTTACGTACTCGAAAGAATCTGATTTAATGGTAGGCCAGAAATAACCTTGGCGTATGATTTTCTTGGACAGGCTATGCCCCCCAGTATGGTTTCCACAGAACCCTTCATGAATTTCTTCAATGATCTTCTTGGCTTCGGGTGGAGTCACGCACCGAAGTAATAGCATGGAATATCCCCTTCTATACAGCTTTCCGTCCAAAATGGTGTAACGGGGAAGTTGATACATTAACTTTCGAGCCTGGTTCTGATCTTTTGGAAGGACTCCAGTCTCCAGATATTCGACTATCGGGGTCATCCAGGTAGGCTCGGAATCAATCATACACACGTCTTCCTCCCCCGGCTCGTTTATGCTAGGTGCCGAGAGGTGTTCTATTAGCACAACATTTAGCTCATCATTCTCGGCGGAAGTGGCGAGCCGAGCTAAGGCATCTGCATTTGAGTTTTTCTCTCGGGGAACCTGTTCGATCGCATAAAACTTGAAATGTTCCAATGCGGATTTTTCCTTCTCTAAGTAAGCTGCCATTTTTGTGCCATAAGCCTGGTATTCTCCCAAGATTTGGTTAACCACAAACTGGGAGTCGCTGTAGCAATGTATTTCTTTAGCTTTGAGCTCTTTGGCTATACGAAGTCCCGCCAGTAAAGCCTCATATTCAGCCTCGTTATTCGATGCATTGAAGTCGAATCTTAAGGCAGAATGAAATCTGCTCCCTGCGGGAGTAATCAAAATGACCCCTGCCCCCGATCCATTTTCATTAGATGACCCATCGACGTAAAGTTTCCACAGCTCGTGGGCCGGGGTTATAACTTCATCGTTGGTTATGCCAGTACATTCCACTATAAAGTCCGCCAATGCCTGTGCCCTAATGGTCGTCCTCAGGTGGTAGGTGATCTCGAATTTTCTGAGTTCAACCGCCCATTTAAGAAGTCGACCTGAAGCCTCCAGTTTAGACAAGACTTTCCTAAGTGGTTGATCAATCAATACATGGATGGGGTGCGCCTGAAAGTAGGGTCGAAGTTTACGAGATGAATGAATTAAGCTGAGAGCTAGCTTTTCCATCAAGGGGTATCTCGACTTTGCCCCCAGTAATCTTTTGGTGATGTAATATACGGGCCTCTGTACCTTTTCTTCTTCTCGCACGAGCACTGCACTTATTACGTGTTCGGTAGTGGAAAGATATAAGTACAGTACTTCTCTCATAATAGGTTTTGATAAGATGGGGGGTTCTGCGAGGTGCTTTTTAAGCTCCTAGAAGGCCAGCTCGCACTCTTCCGTCCATTCAAATTTCTTGCCTCCCCTTAAAAGGTTGAAAAACGGAAGACAACGGTCTGTAGATTTCGAAATAAACTTACTTAGCGCCGCCATCCTGTCGATCAGACTTTGGACATCCTTGTGTCTTCGAGGTGAGGGCATGTTGATCAGGGCCTGGATCTTGTCTGGGTTGGCTTCTATTCCACGAGCATTTATAATAAATCCCAAGAATTTTCCTGATGATACCCCGAAGGAGCATTTATGAGGATTTAGTTTCATGTTATACTTCCGGAGCACGCCAAAGCACTCTTTGAGGTCGTCAACATGGTTATCGTTAAGTTGAGACTTGACTAGCATGTCATCAACATAAACTTCCATGTTGTTCCCTATTTGCTCCGAAAACATCATATTCACGAGCCGCTGGTATGTGGCCCCAGCATTTTTGAGCCCGAATGGCATGACATTATAACAGTATTGCCCCTTGTCCATTATGAAGCTCGTATGCTCCTGGTCGGGAGCATGCATGAGAATCTGGTTATATCCAGAATAGGCATCCATGAACGACATCAGTCCATGCCTCGTCGTGGCATCCACGAGCTGGTTAATCCTTGGTAAGGGAAAACAGTCCTTCGGGCAAGCTTTGTTGAGGTCTGAATAGTCAATACAGGTTTGCCAAGTCCCATTAGGCTTTGGGACCAACACCGGATTGGCTACCTAGTCAGGGTAAAAAGCATCCCTAATGAATCGGTTTGCTTTTAACCTGTCGACCTCCTCCTTCAGTGCCATTTTCCTGTCGTCATCCAACTGTCTTCGCTTTTGTTGCTTTGGAGGGAAGCTTTTATCAATATTTAGCGCGTGGCTCGCTATGTTCGGACTTATTCCTACCATGTCCGATTGTGACCACGCAAAGACATCCTCATTTTTCTTCAAAAAGCAAATTAGTTTCTATTTGGTTTCTTCCTGGAGGTGTTTGCCAACCTTTACCTTTTTCGAGGGATCGGACTCTTCGAGCTGGATCTCTTCGAGCTCTTTTAACGGTTTGAGATTAACTTTCTCCTCAACCCTTGGATCGATTTCTTCATCAATCTCCAAGACCGTCCCATCTTTATTCTGAACAATGACGAGCGCCTGTGCGCTCGTCTGTTTCTTTCCTCTTAAGGAAACGCTGTGACGCCCCACGTCACTATGGCTGCTTTCTGGAATGACGACTGGCCCTACAAACCAACACGAGTCTTTTCAGTGTGCTTTGTCCTCACTCACAAAACTTCCCAGGAAAACTTCCCAGGAGGTCACCCATCCCTAGATTACCCCAGGTCAAGCACGCTTAACTTTGGAGTTCTTAAGTGATGGGCTATCGAAAAGAAGATGCATCTTGTTGATATAGGTAGTACCCATCAATCCATTTAAGCCCTCTTCAACTATGTAGTCCCATACCTACACAGTCTTAGAATCATCACACTTGACCTTCCCCAGGCTGTGTGGGATTGCACAGCTTACCCGGTCTTTCCCCTTACGGATCACAGGATTATGACTGTCACAATCACCCCCCCTTACGGGCCTGACGTCCCTGTCGGCCACACTTCCGGCTGGGTCAAGGCTCTGATACCATTTGTGACGCCCCACGTCACTATGGCTGCTTTCTGGAATGACGACTGGCCTTACAAACCAACACGAGTCTTTTCAGCGTGCTTTGTCCTCACTCACATGCTTCCTAGGAAAACTTCCCAGGAGGTCACCCATCCCTAGATTACCCCAGGTTAATCACGCTTAACTTTGGAGTTCTCAAGTGATGGGATACCGAAAAGAAGATGCATCTTGTTGATATAGGTAGTACCCATCAATCCATTTAAGCCCTCTTCAACTGTGTAGTCCCATACTTACACAGTCTTAGAATCATCACACTTGACCTTCCCCAGGCTGTGTGGGATTGCACAGCTTACCCGGTCTTTCCCCTTACGGATCACGGGATTATGACTGTCACAATAGTTATAACGCCCTACTTCCTTAAAGTCGTTACTAAGTGAATTTTAAAATGTGCTTTTAACTCGCTAATCGAGGTTTTAGATCAAACAGTGTAATTAAGCCGTAAACAAAGGAAGAACATTAGAGACAGTAATCTTTCATAGTAAATTATAAAAGTTTTACACTTGGGATCCCATAAATAAAGTTTAGAAATATTTACAACATAAAAACTGTACTAAGTCGGCAAAACGACAAAATCTAAATTCATTACAAACATCTCCCAAAATCCTCTGGCAGTGGCAGCCAGGCTGGCCAAACATGTACACGCCGCCTCACGCCTGCTATACTCATGGTTGGTTGATCTTCTCTTTACCCTTACCTGCACCACAGAGCATCTGTGAGCCGAAGCCCAGCAAGAAAACCCACAAACAGATAACATATGCAACACATAAGTCAAGCATATAAACAGGCCACCAATGGCTAAACACAGATGGCCTAGCCGTCCCAGGCGTTTACCAAGCCCTGGGTTCGCAGACCACGCCGTGAGGATATCCCAAGTATCCTTTTAGGGACTTGCCCTGGCAACTTGCACCCCACGTGCTCAACGCTGCTCCTGGCCCCTTTCCGTTCTCGGCCTTGCACTTAACGTGCCTGACGCCATTCCCGGCCCCTCGCCGTTCTCGGTCTACACAGTTCCTGGCTCTTGCCGATCACTCACATAATATCATACATGATATAACAACAAGTACAGAATTCTAGCATAAACAGATAAAGGGCTACGCCCTGCAGTTCTAACATAATGGGCTCGGCCCTGCATATCATTTCCATTCAAATACATTAGGCTCAGCCCTACACACAAGCTCTATGGGAACAGGGGTTTTCTTACCTGAATTTCGAGCTTTCTGAGCACTGATGACCCGAGCACAGTCCCCTAACGTGAGCCTTGCCGAATACCTAGTCACAACACATTAACAACGTCCATCCATCAAATTCTAATCCGATAAATAACTTTGAGCCATAACCCCAACCTCTGGGACCTTGAATTCTATCAATCTGGGTGATAAAATCCATCTCGAGCCTTACCCCTTGAGTTCCCAAGCCTAAAATACCCTAAAAACTCAAACTGGCACTAAGGGTCGCGACCCCACCCACAAGAGCTGCGGCTAGCCTTGAAACAGAGGCTAGCACCTCACTGTCCCCCACATGGGCCGCAGTGCGCCCACCAGGCGCCGCGGCGCGCATGAACCTCTATGCCTCCCATGGCCGTGCGCGCACCCCTCCTAGGGCCGCGGCGCACCCCACCGAACCCAGATTTTCACACCATTTTCTAAACCTTTCCTCAAGCCAATTCATCCTAAAACTTGACTAATATTCCCAGATATCCAGCACAATTATCCCAGCTCAAAAACAACATCAAGACCCCATTAAAGTATGCTCCAAAACTCAGCTAGAACACCCAAAGATAAATCAAGCTTAGCTAACATGCTATCCCCTATAACCAGCAGAAATTTAAGACCAAACCTTAGTAATTAGAGCTTACCTTGCAGAGCTTAGTCCCTGAGTTTAATCCTCAATCCCCAAGCTTCAAGTTCCTAAAGTATCCCTGCTGAAATCCCTTTAATCCCTAGCCAATTCCTTTGAGTTACCTTTGAGTTTTGCCTTAGAGAGTGAAAGAAAGAGAGAGAGACAAGAGCTATCTTCAGTTCAAAGGAAAATATGTGTCGATTTCCTCAAGTTTCTAAACAATTCTCCCTTTTTGTTTTATTTGACTTAAGTCTAAAGGGTTACCTCAAGGCTCGGGGTACCAAAACGTCCCCGAGGGAAAAATGGTAAATTTCCTCAAATATATCTCCAAATATTTATTTTCATGTCCCGATAACCCCATAACTCATCTAATACCCAAATTACCCCTCAACTCGCCCCGAGTCCGAATCTCAACCCCGTTGTGACTCTCTGGCTAATCGCTCCCCAGGACTGTCTCGGATCATGCTGCACAGACATATCACATATATACAACATTTATCTCATTTATCACACTTATACCCCTAATATCCAGACGGGGCCCACATGCACATTTAACTCAATTAAACATGCATCATAATCATATATACACATAAATCCACATATAAGCATATTAAACCACGTATTGCCCTCCAGGCACACTAATCAAGGCCCTAAGCCTGATTAGCAAATTCGGGTCATTACAAATGCTGTAGCATTCCCTTCCAGCCAATTGATCTCCCTTCAATGTCCCGATGCCACTAGGGGTCGGGAACTTAATGGCCAGATGCCTTACAGACGAGACTGCCCCCAGCCCAACCAGGGCGGGTCTTCCGAGCAGTACGTTGTAGGCCGAAGGTAAGTCTACTACTACGAACTCCATCATCTTGGTTGTCGAGACTGGGTAGTCTCCCAAGGTTACGGGGAGTTCGATGGATCCCATGCAAGCGTTCCCCTCTCCTGAAAAGCCGTACAGTGTTGTTGCACATGCTTTCAGGTCGCGAAGAGTGAGTCCCATTTTCTCCAAGGTCGCTTTATAAAGAATGTTAACCGAGCTCCCATTGTCTATGAGAACCCGGTGAACTCTCTTATTTGCGAGCTGGAGAGTGATAACCAGTGGGTCATGGTGAGGAAACTGAACTTGGGACGCATCGTCCTCAATGAAGGTTATTGGCTGGGATTCAATCTTTTGATTTTTTGGAGCTTTAGGTTCGGGTTCATAAGGAGACCTGTCCCCAGTTTTTAGCTCGTTCACATATCTTTTTTGGGCATTTCTGCCCATGCCCACGGGATGAGGCCCTCCCGAGATGGTTATCACGTCTTCTCCATCAATTGGAGGGGGCCTATCTTCTTCCCTAGCTTGGGAATTGTTATTTTGTGCAAGCTGTGGCGCGGCTGCCCTATGGCTCGTAGACACCTGATTAGTATTCTGGTTTTTGACATATTGTCTGAAATAACCTCTCGAGATCAATCCTTCGATCTCATCTTTTAGCTGTCGACATTCATCAGTGGTATGCCCGGTGTCTCTGTGAAATCGGCAATATTTGCTGGAGTCCCTCTTGGACTTCTGATTTCTCATTGGGTCTGGACGCCTAAAGGGGACCTAGTTTTCATTAGCCAGGTATATGTTCTCCTGAGACTCGTTGAGCTCGGTGTACACTCTATACACGAATAAATATCTCTCCCCCTTCTTTTTCTTTCCTCCCTCAGCCTTGGGGTTACTCCCTTCGTTCTTTTTTCTCTTGGAAGGGTTTTCCGCAGTAGGCTTTGAAGCTAGTGGGTCCGTCGAGGTTGAGGCAGAGTTTACGTTTATCGTTGTAGTTACGGGCTCGGAAGTCACATTAAGTGTCGACCTCGCTTCCTCTACATTGACAAACCTCTGTGCTCATTTGTTAAACTCGGTTAGGGATCTTACTGGTTTTCTCTGCATGTCGTCCCAGAGAGCACTCCCTGACATTACTCCAGCTTGGACAGCCATTAGATGACCGATGTCATCCACATTTCGAGCTCGGGCAACTTCCAAGTTAAACCTTGTAAGGTAACTTTTCAATGTCTCACCTGGCTGCTGCCGAACGTTAGTCAGAGTTGATGCCTCAGGTCTAACCCCCATCATGGCTCTGAACTGCTTTTTGAAGTCTTTAGACAGCTGATCCCAAGAAGTTATTGAGTGTCTTCTATATTTTTCGAACCAGCTTTTGGCTGGTCCTGTCAGCGATGCTGGAAATAACATGCATCTGAGCTCGTAACCCACGTTACTTGCTCTCATTATGGTATTGAATGTACACAAATGGCTGTACGGGTTAGACTTTCCCTCAAACGATGGGACGTGAGGGATCCGAAATCCTTGGGGAAACAGAGTATTGGAAATATGGGGAGCAAATGGTTCAAGCTCCTCGTCATAATCTTCATATCGACCCTGACCTTGCTCATTTTTCAAAAGCCTGAAGGTCTTTTCCAACTGATCAATTCTTTCCTGGACCGGGTCCGCGAGGGGTCTTGCCTGAAATTTGTTGTCGTCGATCATAATTCCAGGTTCGCGCCTCCGTAGGGGGTCTTTATGCTTATTTAACCGATCCCTCAGGTCCGGGTTTGTCTGGTTAACATTACCCCGACTCTGATTCAAGTGTTCCCGCAGGTCGGAGCGATTCCTGCGGCTCCCCGTATTCTTTCGACCTTGATCATGCATACTGACTGATCTGGTATCTCCAGAGATGTCACTAGTAAGACTTGTCGCATGATTATTTCGAGATGGGTCTCTTTCATGCCGCCTCGTTTCTGCAGTGTGAGACCGGGACGTTTGAATTTTCTCAGATATGGCGCCTCTCCGTTGCCGGAAAGCTTCCCTGTTCCCTTGTCTCCTCCCCGCACGTCTTTCCTCATCATCTCGAACTGGTTGAGCATTCTTGCGAGGAGGTGAAGGATATCTTACAGACGATGGAGGGAATCGTATGGGTGATGGTGGCTGCCACCCATTTCGTGGCCTGGATGGTCCGGAGTTTGCCCGAGATGGGTTGGTTGCATTCTGTGTGTTTCCAGGGACTTGAGTCCGAGCCTTTGCAGGGGCTCAGTTGTTCTCAGTTCCCGCTGGTACCTCCGCAGGTGGATTAATCGGGGCCCTAGCTCGGGTACTTCTCTGGGGTCTCGAGGGAGCGGATGGCTCTGCTGGTGCCGGAGGTTGTTTCGGCCTTCTTGTGGCAGCATTTTTTCGTGGACGCCCACGAGGCCTGCGGGGAGGAACATGCACATCCCTCGGAGGAGGGGCTTGGTTTTCACGCGGAGGCGGGGGCTGAGCCGCCTGCGCCTCTGCGGCTATCCTAGCCAACTCCTCATTCCGCTTGTTGGCTTCTGCCAACTGCTGTTTCAGCTGCCGGTTTTCAAGTTCCACAATGGGAACGTACCGCTCAGGATTGTAGTACATATCCTCATCCCTTGGAGGTGCGGGTGGTCCCCGAGAATTGGAGGACTCGCTTCTCTCCTCAGCATCCGGGTTTACCACTGGCTGTTTCCCAGGGCGTCTCGGATAGTTTTCTTCAGGAATGTTTTGATCGTTAGCGGCCATAACTTGTTCAGGGACTGAATGCTTAAGGCTCTCAATGAAAGCCCCAAACTGTTGACGCCGTTTTTCGTCAACAGTGAATATAGAGCACGTAAACAATAATTAGTTATGGCCAGAAAAATATAATAACACAAACATGATTTTTTACGTGGTTCAGCAGTTAACTCTGCCTAGTCCACGAGTCTTTGTTATTAGAACTTAAGATGAATTCTGGAAATTCTTCAAGAGTGAATTCTCCAAAGTTTCTCTCCAAATTACAAAATTCCGGTCCTTTTCAAGGGTACAGGACTTCTCTATTTATAGAGGAAGTCTCAGGATACTTTTCCACACGTTTCTGGGAAGTTATCTTTTACATTAATAAACTTAATGGCTTTAACGGCTGTAACTCCTATATACAAGGAAACGTCCCCTGAAGACCAGGGGGCGTGTAACTGACCAATAAATATCCCTTTATTATAGGGAAGTTATAGCAACAATATTTCTTGAATGCATGGACTGGGTCTCTTCAAGTGATCTATTAAGTGACTCGAGATCAGCGATCGACATCATACCCGTCTAAGTCTCTGAATGAAGTACGAGTTACCTCGTTTTCTCAGGATCAACTCAGAAAGGGTGAATATCACCGAGGCTGCCTTTCCCTGAGCTCACACTCATACCCACGCTCGGGCCAATTGATCCGAGGTCACCCCCGAACACGGACGCCTTCCGATGTTAGTCTTTCGAGCTTATGAGAACTTCGAGGTTACCTATCTTTGAGAATGCCATCATTGTGAAGACTCGGTGCCTAGGCTGCGAACACGTATTCTAAATATTGCGAGCCCACACTTGACGAATCCAGCTTTCAAGATCACAATTCTCAGAGCTCGAAATCTGGGTGTAACAATTATCATTATAATATTTTATAATATTTAAATTTATATTAATATAGTTATTAAATATCTAATATTGTATTATATATTAATATAATAATGATATTTTATAATATTTGAATTTGAATTAGAATTTATACTAATATAATTATTATATATGTAGTTTTATATTAAATATTATTATAATAATGATATTTTATAATATTTAAATTTATATTAATATAATTGATAAATATCTATTTTTAAGTTAGTTTTAAAGATATATTCTGTTAAATATTTAGAATATTCCGTTAAAATTAACATAACAAATCATTAAAATAAAAAATTTCTGTTATCTACACATTTATTATATTGAATAGATATATGAATAATTATATATGTGTATTTATATAATACTATAACAAATGAATAATTAGGATGGGTTTTTATTAATTCTTTCTTAATTGTTTGGCTTTTAGTAGTTTGTCTTTTATTTTCATTTGAAATTGTAAATTGAAGTTTTAGAAAGATGAAGAAAAGGCAAAATAATAAATATAACAAGAAAGAAAAAACAAGGAGATAGGTAAAGCTAACTTTGAAGAGTGTGATTAAGTATTTAGGACTGTTAGAAAATTGTATTATTAACAAGTACAAGCACGAGCGTGACCCTATATAGCTGACCAACTTTCAAAGTTTTAGAAACTCAATCCCCAAATCATTAAAAATAATATATTAATATATAATTAAAAGTTCAGAGATTATTCTGAATTCTCCAGGAATGAGGTGCAATAAGAATAGTTTATAGTAGAATCCGCACTCACTGTTGGTTTTTGAATTTGTATTTAAAGTAAGTTAAATATTTCATTTAGTTTTTTTGTGTTTTATCGAAATACAAATTTATTATTATTTATTTCTGATAATTATCAATCGATACCATTTATTTGCAAAAACTACATAATTTGGTACTCCGTACGTTTAAAATTTTAACATTCTCATATTACCCTTTATTTGAGTGATTTATTTAATTTTCAATTGTTTATTATTTTTAAATAATTTAAATATATTTTAGAATTCAAAAAATAAAATAAATATTTAATTAAAACTATAAAATAATTTTAATAAACAAAATTATTTTTAAAATAAAATTTAATCTATTAAAAAAATTAAAAAAAGTAATTGAAATTTTATTAATTAACTTTAAAAAAAAATCTAAATTTTAATTTAATTAATGAAAAAACCTATATTTCACCCAATCTCATCCTCACAATCTCAATTCTTCACCCTCCCATTCTCACCATCATTTTAGTGATTTATTTGATTTTTAATTATTTTATTATTTTTAAATGATTTAAATATATTTTCAGAATTCATAAATAAAATAAATGTTTAATTAAAACTTTAAAATAATTGAAATAAACAAGTTTAAAATAAATTTAATCAATTAAAAACAAACAAAAATTAGAATTAAAATATTAAGAAAACTAATTAAAATCTTATTAATTAACTTTAAATAAACCTAAATTTTAAATTAATTAATGAAAAAAAAAAACATATTTCACTGAATCTCACCTTCACTATCTCATATTGAAATGAGAAGGTGAAGTCGAGCTTTAATATGAGATGGTGAATCTCGCCAAATTTCAATATGAGATGGTGAATGTTGAAGGTTGAAGAACTTTAGTCTTCTATTAGGGTTTGCATCATCTAACTCAATCTTTTATTGGTCTCTATCAATGATAATTTAGTGCAGATTCATATTATTTTGGTGGTATAATCTCACTCTCCCCAAACAACCTCTATCTTGGAAGGGCTATATGAAGAAGATTCTCCATAAGAATGAGGAGATATCTTTGGAAGAAATCCTTAAGCACCTAAGAATTGAAGATGAGTCTCGTTCTAGAGACAAGTGTAAAACATCCTAGACTAATACTTTGTAAAACATTTCCATGCTTATAAACTTATAGAAGAAAACCTTTTATTATATGAAAATTCCAGTGAGACCTTGCTAAAACATGCAAATTGAGCCCAATAATTTAAAATAAAATAAAAGTTCTCATGCAACGTTTTTAAAAATAAATATAGTTCAAGTCCCACTAATAAGTTTTGAAAACAAAATAAAACATAACATCATTCTTTAAAATTGGCGTTTAAGCTGGTCGTTTACTCGCCCATAAGATATCCCCACGCCATATATACTTTTACCTCGGAAATCCCCACATCACCACGCGTGCCAAAGAGAAACCCTATTTCTTACCGGAAATGGGGAAAGTAAGGGGGTGAGCTAAAAGCCCAGTAAGGAAGTACAAACAACAAACAAAGAAAAATACAACAAAAACATAATCATATCGTAAGACTCATACAATATCATATACATACATCGACATACATCATACTTAACGTCATCATCATACATCATACATAAATGTTATCATCATACATCATTATCATGCATCATATATCATTAACATATTCAAACATCATCATATATCATACATAAACGTTATCATCATACATCATACATCATTATCATGCATCATATATCATTAACATATTCAAACCTCATCATCATAAACATCATCATCACATCCATGTGAACATGACCCACTCTCTTGTCCATGTCACATCTTGAGGTAAATAGGAGGCTCTGGTCCTTGAATAATCTCGGCGCGTCCGCCCTATGAGTTACGTCGTACCTTAGTAACTCGGGTTACGTCTTTATATCCTTAGTAACCCATTTGTTATGTCACGTTCAACACGCTAACAACCATTTTCTTTTCATACAACTTACAAAATACATGCAATCCAGTCATATCAACACAAAGGAAATACATGATTCATCAAATTCATCATATTATCTCAAAATAGCATTCCATACTTCATATCACAGAGTACATAATCATTCATAACATTTAACCTCAAACAAACCCATCTTACCGTTCATAGCATAAATAAATAGAATTCTATCCACTACAACAAAATAGGTTATTACCAGCGGAGCCTTTCGCCGGTAATAATACTAGAATCCGTCGGTAATATATTAATACCGACAGATTATTAGGGGCGGACTCCGCCGGTGTACAAAGTAGTCAACAACGCATTTGACTCATTTAATACCGGGGGATCCCGCCCCTATTAATTCACCGGTAATTAATTAATATATTTTTTTAAAAATAAAATTTAATAATTCATTTGAATTTATTTAATAATAAATAAATAAATTATAATAATTATTTAAATATAATTAAATTTAACATAAATTAAAATTAATTATTAATAACACAATTAATATTCATCAAACAAAATTACATATAAACTAATCATAAAATAAACATAATAAAATATCAATTGTCTTAATTTAATTAAAAAATGTAAACTAATTATTATTGTTTGGATCGGGCCAACCAAGAGAGAAATATTCATTAACATTAATGTAACACCCCAAGTTGCTAATAAGGTTTAAGACCTTGTTTAGCGTGCTTGGAGGGCAATAAGTGAATTAACATGATAATATATGAATTTGAATGAATATGTGATTAGAATGCATGTTTAGGTGGTATAATTATGCATTTGGGCCCCGTTTTTATGTTAGGGGCAAATTGGTAATTTTAGCCCGTTGATGGCATAAATGTGATAATTGTATTATGTTATTTGTACCACGTGAGTGTGGTGTTATTATTGTGATGCACGCGTCGAGACGGTCCTAGAGAGCTGGTTAGTCTAAAAGTCACAGCGGGATTTTATACCCGACTCGGAAGGAGCCTAGGGGTACTTTGGGAATCTTATAAGTTGAGTTGAGAATTAGTGGTTATGGTTATTGGTGTTTGAGTAACCTGAGTAACCATTAGTTACTGCTGAGGGTAACAAGTTTAGATGGAAATTGGTAAAATTGTAATATAGGTAAAAGGACAAGAGTGCCCTTGAGGTTTAGTTAGGAAAGGATTACTATGAAGGGGTAGAATGGTCATTTGGCATGAGTTTAGATAACTTTCAGCTGGGAAAAAGGGGTACACGGTTTTGGCACTTACTCATATTGTGGTTTTTTTGCTAGAAATTGAGAGAAGAACAACTAGAAGGAAATCTAGGGCAAGAAGAAGAAGAAGAAGAAGAGTAGAAGGAGCTGAAGTGGGAAAGTAGGAGGAGAATCAAAAAAGCTTAAGGTTGAATTCTTCACTTGAGGTAAGGATCCTATGCAATTTTAAGGTTTGATTCTGTTTTGGTTTAAGAGATTTGAAGTATGGTTTAAGTTTTTGATCTATGAGTTTAGATTTTCTGAAGTTTGAAATCAAAGGTGTGGATTTTGGGTATGATTGTGTGTATGATCATGATACTAGTGTTTATAGGTTGTTAGATGGTTCATTTGAGGTTTCAAATTGGTGTTGGGGTCTAGGTGTGTGTTTGGGTTGGTTTACAGGTGTTTTGGAGCAGGAAATTGCAGGAGAAAAACCCAGAATTCTGGTTTCGCATAGGGGCGCCGCGGCGTGAGGCTGAGTCAGGGGGGGAACTTTCTGACTTTTCTGGGCGTCGCGGCCCTCACGGGTAGCGCCGCGGCGCTAGGCTATTTTCAGGATGGGAAATTTTGCATTTTTGGGCATTTGTTCCGGGGGCTCGGGGGATGTTTTTGATGCATTGTTTTAGGAATTTGGAGGTCCCGAGAGTGCGGGATTGGTCCCGGAAAGTGGTTTTGGATTGGTTAGTATTAAAGAGTGTTTTATTTGTGTTGTGACTAGGGTTTCGGCGAGGCTCAAGTTAGAGGACCGTGCTCGCGTCTTTGGTGCACTGTGAGGCTTGGATACAGGTAAGAAACTGTAGCACCCGTAGGATAGGGCATGGGCCCATAGTGTTATTGCAGGGCACGACCCTAGATTGCATTACATACTAAGGAGTAAACTTAATTGAATTATTATATGTTTGAATGTTATTTCAAGTTGTACTATATGTGATTATAGTAGAAGGAACGGCAAGGGATCCGAGAACGGCAAAGGGCCGAGATTGGCGAAGGCCGAGAACGGCAGCGGGGTCGGAAGTAACATTTAGCACATGGAGTGCTTATAGTCAGGGTGGGACCCAAATGGATACATGGGATATCCTTACGGTGAGGATCGAGACCCCAGGCTTTGGTAATGCTCCTGGGACGGCATGGCCGTGTTTGTTTAGTTTGATGGACTACTTGTTTATCTGGACTACTTGTTTATCTGTGAACTATCTGATATGTTGATTATATTATAAACATATGTTATATACTGTATGAGTTTTCTTGCCGGGCTTCGGATCACGGGTGCTCTGTGTTGCAGGTAAAGGCAAAGACAAAGTCAATCAGCCATGAGTATGGAGAGCGTGGGGGCGGCGCGTACATGTTCGGCCTGCTCGACTGCTTTGGTTGGGGGCATTTTGAAAAATGGATGTATTAACCTATGATTTTGATAGATAGTCAACTGTAAATTTATTTTGAGTTGTAAATGTTTTGTAAACCTTAATTTGGGATCCCAGATGTTTGATACTTGAAGTTTTCAATGAAACAAAGTATTTTTAAAGATTACAGCCTTAACTTTTGTTTAGTCACACTTTTGGTCTTAAAAACCTCGTCTAGCGAGTTAGTTGCACATTTTTAGTTTTTAAACTCACTTTGTAACGACTCTAAGGTAGTAGAGCGTTACAACTTGGTATCAGAGCGAGCCAAGGTTTATTGGTTTTGGAGATTGACCGAACCTGTACGCACTCTGCCATTGAAAAGCTCGACTCAGGGTTAATTGGTATGGTTGATTAATGTACTTGAATATGTATTTGAATGCCTTGTTTGCCTACTTAGATTATAATGAGCATGATGAGTGAAATAACATATGCATGATGTCAGGGCAAGGCCCGTTGTGTGTTATATGCTATCTGTATGTTATTTGGATTGTTGGTCTTGGCTTGTTGTTGAGATTGAGAGGTGGAATTGGATCTTGTTATCATGCCTGATGAGCGGTGTCACTGATTGCAGGCATACTGTTGTAATGCCTCGGCAATCATCTAGACTCCGCAGCAATCGGGCCGAGGATAACAATCAGGGTCAGGACCCTCCACCTGCCCCATAGAACTGGCAACAGATATTAGCCGAAATGGAGGCTAGATTGAAGAAAACAGAAGATGAGCTTAGTCAGTTGAGGCAGTAGGCTCCTCCACAAGTCACCGGTTTACCACTACAGCAGAGTGTAGCGCCAGCTCCGGTTCAACCTGTGGTTGAGAACAGGTTGGAACCTCTGTATGAAAGATTAAGAAAACAGCAACCTCCTACCTTTGAGGGTGGATCAGACCCACTGCGGGCTGAGCAGTGGATGAATATGATTACCTTAATCTTGGATTTCATGAGGGTTGAAGGAAAGGAAAGAGTTGATTATGCCAGCTATATGCTTAGAGAGGATGCACGAATTTGGTGGGATGTGGTGAGGCAGCGAAGGAATACTGCAACTATGACTTGGGAAGAATTTAAGAGCATTTTTAATGAGAAATATTACAGTGTAGCAGTTCGAGCTGCGAAGGTTGACGAGTTTATCAATCTGACTCAGAGCAGGTTATCAGTTACTGAGTACGCCCTGAGATTTGACAGATTGGCGAAGTTTGCGCCAGACTTAGTGCCGACTGATGCGGCCAGGAGAGATAGGTTTATACGGGGGTTGAATGTGATGATCGCCCGTGATGTGAGTATTACTGTAAATCTGAAGACTACTACCTATGCGCAAGTAGTGGATAAGGCCCTTACTGTAGAGAGGGCTGAGGATCAGATATGGAAAGATAGCGCTGCTAGGCGTGATACCAGGAGGACGGTGCCTCCTTCTTCTGGGCCTATTCGGGACAGTGGCCCCAGTGAGCAGAAAAGAAGAGTTCCAGATTCATTTGTTCATTATGGTTCTGATAGGAGGGTACGCGGTTCTAGTGGTGGCCGTCAAGGCGGAAGTGACAACTGGAGGAGCTTTCCGATGTGTCCTCAATGCAGGCGACGACATCAGGGTGAGTGCCGGATCAGGGCATGTTTTATTTGTGGGAGCGCCAACCATCTGAAGAAAGACTGCCCACAAGCTAAGAAAGAGGAGCCAAAGCAGGGAGACAGTCTCGCTCCTGCTAGGGTATTCACTTTGACTCAGACTGAGGCGGAGGCTAGTCCCTCAGTTATGACAGGTTAGATTTTTAGCACTGGTTCTTTATATACTGCATTGACTGATTCTGGGGCTACTCACTCATTTGTTTCTGCTAGGGTTATTGATCAGCTTTGTAGACCTAGTATTTTGCATGCTAGGGGTTTTCAGACTTTATTGCCAACAGGGGAACTGGTAGTCTCTAGGAGATGGGTTAGAGCATTACCAGTAGTGATAGATGGTAGGGAATTGTTTGTTGACCTGGTTGAACTAGATATGGACGATTTTGACATGATACTAGGGATGGATTGGTTAACAAGGTATGGAGCGACAATTGACTATAAGCGACGAATGGTGACTTTTGAACCAGAAGGCGAGGTACCCTTTGTATTTGTGGGGACGGTGAGTGGACCGCGGGTGCCTATGATCTCAGCACTGAAGGCTAGAGACCTGATGCAGGAAGGTTGCATAGGATTCCTAGCGAGTGTTGTAGATTCCTCTAAGGTGGTGGCAGTGGGACCGAATGAGACTAGGGTGGTCTGTGAGTTCCCAGACTTGTTTCCAACAGACTTGCTAGGATTGCCACCACAACGGGAGATTGAGTTCGTCATAGAGTTAATACCGGGAGCAGAGCCCGTGTCCAAGGCACCTTACAGAATGGCTCCGGCAGAGTTAAAGGAATTGAAGATTCAGTTATAGGAGCTACTGGATTTGGGGTTTATCAGACCGAGTTTCTCGCCATGGGGTGCTCCAGTGTTATTTGTTAAGAAAAAGGATGGATCGCTCAGGATGTGCATTGACTACAGGGAATTGAATAAGTTGACCATCAAGAACAAGTATCCATTGCCTAGGATCGATGATTTATTTGATCAGCTACAAGGGAGTACAGTGTTTTCAAAGATTGATCTCCGGTCAGGTTATTATCAGTTGAGGATCAAAGAAGAGGACATACCAAAGACTGCTTTTCGGACGAGGTATGGGCATTATGAATTTCTGGTTATGTCCTTTGGATTAACTAATGCCCCAGCAGCTTTTATGGATATGATGAATATAATTTTCAAGGATTATTTGGATAAGTTTGTGATTGTATTTATTGATGATATCCTAGTGTACTCCCAGTCAGAGACAGAGCATGAGCATCATCTGTGCCTGGTGTTGCAACGACTGAGAGAGCATAAGTTATATGCTAAGTTTAGCAAGTGCGAGTTCTGGTTATCGCAAGTTACATTTCTGGGCCATATTATCAGTAAGGATGGGTTATTGGTCAACCCAAGTAAGATAGAGGTAGTGAGAGATTGGCCTAGACCGAGCAGTGTTCCTGAAGTTAGAAGTTTCCTTGGGTTGGCAGGATACTACCGGCGGTTTGTAGAGGGGTTCTCCAGAATTTCTACTCCATTGACAAAGTTGACGAGAAAGAAGACCAAGTATGTGTGGACAGATTGATGTGAGAACAGCTTCAAAGAATTGAAACGCCGATTGATTACTGCACCAGTGTTGAGCCTACCAGCCGACAATGAGAAATTCGTGGTCTATTGTGACGCATCCAGACAGGGTTTGGGGTGTGTGTTGATGCAGGCTGGGAAAGTGATAGCTTATGCATCAAGGCAATTAAAGGAGTACGAGCAGAGATATCCCACGCATGATCTGGAGTTAGCTGCTGTGGTATTCACACTTAAGGTTTGGAGACACTATCTGTATGGTGAAAGATGCGAGATATACACTGATCACAAAAGTTTAAAGTATTTCTTTACCCAGAAGGACTTGAATATGCGCCAAAGGCGGTGGCTAGAGTTGGTAAAGGATTACGATTGTGATATCCTATACCATCCTGGGAAGGCTAATGTAGTGGCGGATGCATTGAGCCAGAGGGGCCCAGGGCAGTTGTATAGTTCAAGACAGATATCTGACAGATTAACTGAAGAGATGACCAGAGCAGGTATAGAGTTAGTGGTTGGTAGGTTAGCCAACATTACTCTTCAGTCAACGCTCCTTGAGATGATTAAGGAAGCACAGGGAAGAGATCCCCAGTTAGTTGAACGTAGAGAGAACATCCTAACTGGAACGGCTAAGGACTTCTTTATCTCAGAGATGGGTTTATTGAAGTATAAAGGACAGATTTGTGTTCTGATTGATCCAGATATTCGGCGAGAGATTCTGGATGAGTCTCATACCACTCCCTACTCTTTGCACCCAGGTACTACGAAGATGTACCAAGACTTGAAAGTTTTGTATTGGTGGTCAGGCATGAAGAGGGATGTGGTGGACTATGTGGCTAGGTGCTTAACCTGTCAGCAGATTAAGGCTGAACATCAGAGGCCAGCAGGGTTATTGCAGCCTCTAGGGATTCCCGAGTGGAAATGGGAGGATATTGCCATGGACTTTGTGGTTGGATTGCCAAAGACCGTGGGTCAGCATGACTCGGTGTGGGTGATTGTGGACAGGTATACTAAGTCCGCCCACTTCTTACCTGTGAGGACAACTTATACAGTGGAGCAGTATGCTGAGCTATATCTGAAGGAAATTGTTCGACTTCATGGGGCTCCGAGGTCGATAGTATTAGACAGGGACCCCACCTTCACCTCCAAGTTTTGGGAGAGCCTACAGAAGGCAATGGGCACACAGCTACGGTTTAGTACCGCCTATAATCCTCAGACAGATGGACAGTCTGAGAGGACGATTCAGATACTGGAGGATATGTTACGAGCTTGTGTGTTGGATTTTGGGGGATCTTGGAGTAGGTATCTCCCTCTGATTGAGTTCTCGTAGAATAATAGCTATCAGGCGACTATCAGAGTGGCTCCGTATGAGATGCTGTATGGGAGAAAGTGCAGGTCACCGATACACTGGGCTGAGATAGGTGAGAGAAGATATTTAGGTCCTGAGATGGTTCAGAGGACCAATGAGGCAATTGAGAAGATAAGAGCTCGTATGCTCGCCTCCCAGAGTCGCCAGAAGAGTTATTCAGACCTGAGACGCAGGAACGTGGAATTTCAGGTTGGTGATCATGTATTCCTCAGGGTTTCACCCCTGAGAAGAGTGAAACGATTCAAGGTTCGGGGCAAGCTGAGTCCCAGGTTTGTTGGCCCCTTCGAGGTTCTGGAACGAGTTGGAGAGGTGGCTTACAGGTTAGCAATGCCTCCAGCTCTATCAGGGGTTCATGACGTGTTTCATGTATCCATGCTCCGAAAGTATGTATCGGATACTACTCATGTGTTGAGCTATGAGAACTTGGAGTTGGACCAGGATTTATCATATGAGGAGAAGCCTGTTCAGATCCTTGATAGGAAGGACAAAGTCTTGCGGAGCAAGACCATCGCCTTGGTTAAAGTGCTGTGGAGGAACAGCAAGGTTGAAAAGGCGACGTGGGAGCTTGAGTCTGATATGCGGGAGCGGCATCCCGAGTTGTTCAGGTAATTTCGAGGACGAAATTCTTGTGAGGAGGGGATAATTGTAACACCCCAAGTTGCTAATAAGGTTTAAGACCTTGTTTAGCGTGCCTGGAGGTCAATAAGTGAATTAACATGATAATATATGAATTTGAATGAATATGTGATTAGAATGCATGTTTAGGTGGTATAATTATGCATTTGGGCCCCGTTTTTATGTTAGGGGCAAATTGGTAATTTTAGCCCGTTGAGGGCATAAATGTGATAATTGTATTATGTGATTTGTACCACGTGAGTGTGGTGTTATTATTGTGATGCACGTGTCGAGACGGTCCTAGAGAGCTGGTTAGTCTAAAAGTCACAACGAGATTTTATACCCGACTCGGAAGGAGCCTAGGGGTACTTTGGGAATCTTATAAGTTAAGTTGAGAATTAGTGGTTATGGTTATTGGTGCTTGAGTAACCTGAGTAACCATTAGTTACTGTTGAGGGTAACAAGTTTAGATGGAAATTGGTAAAATTGTAATATAGGTAAAAGGACAAGAGTGCCCTTGAGGTTTAGTTAGGAAAGGATTACTATGAAGGGGTAGAATGGTCATTTGGCATGAGTTTAGATAACTTTCAGCTGGGAAAAAGGGTACACGGTTTTGGCACTTACTCATATTATGGTTTTTTTGCTAGAAATTGAGAGAAGAACAACTAGAAGGAAATCTAGGGCAAGAAGAAGAAGAAGAAGAAGAGTAGAAGGAGCTGAAGTGGGAAAGTAGGAGGAGAATCAGAGAAGCTTAAGGTTGAATTCTTCACTTGAGGTAAGGATCCTATCCAATTTTAAGGTTTGATTCTGCTTTGGTTTAAGAGATTTGAAGCATGGTTTAAGTTTTTGATCTATGAGTTTAGATTTTCTGAAGTTTGAAATCAAAGGTGTGGATTTTGGGTATGATTGTGTGTATGATCTTGATACTAGTGTTTATAGGTTGTTAGATGGTTCATTTGAGGTTTCAAATTAGTGTTGGGGTCTAGGTGTGTGTTTGGGTTGGTTTAGAGGTGTTTTGGAGCAGGAAATTGCAGGAGAAAAACCCAGAATTCTGGTTTCGCATAGGGGCGCCACGGCGCGAGGCTGAGTCAGGGGGGGAACTTTCTGACTTTTCTGGGCGTCGCAGCCCTCACGGGTATCGCCGCGGCGCTAGGCTATTTTGAGGATGGGAAATTTTGCATTTTTGGGCATTTGTTCTAGGGGCTCGGGGGATGTTTCCGATGCATTGTTTTAGGAATTTGGAGGTCCTGAGAGTGCGGGATTGGTCCCGGAAAGTGGTTTTGGATTGGTTAGTATTAAAGAGTGTTTTATTTGTGTTGTGACTAGGGTTTCGGCGAGGCTCAAGTTAGAGTACCATGCTTGCGTCTTTGGTGCACTGTGAGGCTCGGGATACAGGTAAGAAACTGTAGCACCCGTAGGACAGGGCATGGGCCCATAGTGTTATTGCAGGGCACGGCCCTAGATTGCATTACATGCTAAGGTGTAAACTTAATTGAATTATTATATGTTTGAATGTTATTTCAAGTTGTACTATATGTGATTATAGTAGAAGGAACGGCAAAGGATCCGAGAACGGCGAAGGCCGAGAACGGCAGCGGGGCCGGAAGTAACATTTAGCACATAGAGTGCTTATAGTCAGGGTGGGACCCAAATGGATACATGTGATATCCTTACGGTGAGGACCGAGACCCCAGGCTTTGGTAATGCTCCTAGGACGGCATGGCCGTGTTTGTTTAGTTTGATGGACTACTTGTTTATCTGTGAACTATCTGATATGTTGATTATATTATAAGCATATGTTATATACTGTATGAGTTTTCTTGCTGGGCTTCGGCTCACGGGTGCTCTGTGTTGTAGGTAAAGGCAAAGACAAAGTCAATCAGCCATGAGTATGGAGAGCGTGGGGGCGCCGCGTACATGTTCGGCCTGCCCGACTGCTTTGGTTGGGGGCATTTTGAAAAATGGCTGTATTAACCTGTGATTTTGATAGATAGTCAACTGTAAATCTATTTTGAGTTGTAAATGTTTTGTAAACCTTAATTTGGGATCCCTGATGTTTGATACTTGATATTTTCAATGAAACAAAGTATTTTTAAAGATTACAGCCTTAACTTTTGTTTAGTCACACTTTTGGTCTTAAAAACCTCGTCTAGCGAGTTAGTTGCACATTTTTAGTTTTTAAACTCACTTAGTAACGACTCTAAGGTAGTAGGGCGTTACAATTAAGGTAAATATCTTCACCAATGTTAGGACGCAACAATGGTGGTGAAGCAAACTGCTGTGCTGGTGGTGAAAGGTAATAAGCATGTGGAGACTACTGCAAAGATGATCCAAACGAGTCCCCAAACTCACGATGCCTAGAATGTGACGTCTGATATCCTGCAGGGACGATATTATTTAATAAACAAAATAATATTTTTTCTTAAACTAATTTATTAATTATTTAATTAATTATTATTAACTTTTTAAACTTTTATCAAATATAATTATCAATTTCTATATTCAACTAATTTATAACAATTTAATATTATATAAAGTTATTTAATAAAAAAATTTATAATTTTTCTTAAACTAATTTATTATTTAATTATTATTAATTTTTTAAAACATTTATTAAATAAAATTATAAATTCTACATTAAAATAATTTATGACTATTTAATATTAGATAATGTCATTTAATAAACATATTAATAATTTTTCTTAAAATAATTTATTATTTATTTAATTAAATTATTAAAAAATAATTAAATTATTAGTTAATTAATTATTTATTCATAATTTTTTTAATTTGTAATAATAATAATTTTACAAATGAATTATTATTTAAATTTTAGACTAATTTTTATAATAATTACATAAATTTTATTAATCTTTTTCATTCATTATTTTTTTAATTATATTTTAAACTTATTAATTTGATAATTACTTATAAATTTTAAAATTAAATTTGTAATTACTTAACTTAAATAATTATAAAATTATATCATAAGTTAATCAAATTAATATAACAACTTACACTAGACTTTTTTAATTATTTATTTAATGACAGAGAAAATAAATCAAAACTTAAAAAATAAAGTAATTTCTAATTAAATACTAATATATTTGTTTAATAATTTTCAATTAATTATAAAATACTAATTAACTCGAATTATATAATATTCATTACAATTTAAATTTCTCTTTATGTTGACATAACCTATAACAGAAAAAAAAAAACAATAAAACTAGTTTACTCAATTAAATTTCATGAAAAATTTGGCAGCATAACAATTTAACACGGCCATTTCAAAATTTTTAAAATCATGCACTCAGAAAATCCCAAAACATTTATAATAACACAAAATATTTATAATTAACCAATTTCTATTATTTTAATTTTTTTATTTTAAAATTTAAAAACTCAAACATATATAAAATTGTTAACACATAATCAAAATTTTCTAACACATACACAAGATAATATATACATAAATTACATAAAAACATACTTTTCCACTGATTTCACAGCGGAGTGGAGCGGAATAACGAACCTTGGACACAAAAATAGAATATGTTAGAAATTTAAACAAAAATTAAACAATAAAATAAAAAATTTAAAACACATACCGTGGGGGGTGTGGGGTGCCGTGGGTGTGGAGGGCTCGGGTGGAGGGACTTGGATGGGGGTGTCTTGGGTGTGGAGGGGCTCGGGTTCAAGAGGGTGGGCAGATGATGGAGAACGGTGCAGAGAACAGGGGCTTAGGGCGGAGAAGACAGAGAAATGGAAGAAATGAGAAAAGGGAAACTGATGAAAGGGGCGATGGGACCTTTTATATAGAAGATTATTAGAGGCGGGCGCCCACCGCTATTAATGGGTTCCCTCCGCTAATAATGAGTTTCCATTATTAGCGGCGGACCCCACCGCTATTAAAAAAACGGTCATAATTACACATTATTAGCTGCGGGAAGTCCACCGCTAATAATGTGTTGGACCCACCGCTATAATGTATTAGCAACGGGCAGTCTGCCGATAATAATTTGTGGGTCCGCTGCTAATACCCATTCAAATGAATGCCCAGGAAAATTCCCGCACTTTTCTTCTTCTTTATTAGCGGCGGACCCTCCGCCGCTAATATTTTTTTGTCTGCCACTAATGCGTTTTTTAAATAAAAAAAATTAAAAAAACTTTATTAGCGGCGGATTGCTTGGTCTGCCACTATTAGCTCTCTTATTAGAGGCGGATTCAAGTCTGCCTCTAATGCATCCGCCCCCAATATTGACATTTCTTGTAGTGATCTAACTGTTGGGGTTTTATGCCCTAATTAAAACCCAAATTCTTTTTAATCTCATTTTATTATCAATAAAAGAATAGAAATCATTTTTGACTTGGTCAATCACTTTGCTCACATGTTTTATTTTCATGATTATTTGTTTAATAAAAACTTCTATGAAATCCCGAGCATATAGCTAATCTTATTTATAGTGACGTAATCACAGTGGAATATAAATATGATTATGTGTTCAAAATAAGTTAGTCCTAAGATTAGTCAGTGCACTGGATTTACACTGACTTGCCAATCTACGATATGATCTACTTACACATTACAGTGTTATGTTCTTTCCAGAACATTAGCAAAGTAGATAAGATCGGATGTATTTGTTACATCGGACAGGACCGATATTGGCAGTTGATAAGATAAGTAAACATACCGTTATTATCTATTCTAGTCATATCATATAGTTGACCATATGTCAATTCAATCTCAATTCTGAGTGGTTAGTATTCTAACTGATTGTATTATTTGAGTTCTTTGACTTGTTCGTTACCAGCTTACCCTACGGACTAGCCCATACTTACATCTTGGGAACTCGGTAGTATAATTGAGTGGGAGTGTTAATCATAGATATGAACATCTATAGCTTCTGATGAAGAAGTGAAACGATGGTTTCCTTTTAGTTTGGTTCAAGGTGTTAAATGATAGAGATCTCATTTCAATAATTAAATTAGTTACTGAAATATCATTTACAAGGAACTAAGTATTTTGAGGATAAAATACAATGAGGGGTAAAATGGTATTTTAGTCCTATCTCATTGTAGACCGTCTATAGAGGATTGAGTGAAAATTATGGTTGTAACAATGGATAATTAATAGCGTATCTATATTTGTTATAGAGCGTTCTATGAATTCAAGAGTGCAATTCCAAGTCTATAGTGGAGTCACGAGGAATTAATAAGTTAGTAAATTTATTTGTTAGATTTATGATAACTTATTGGAGCTTGATTTCATAGGCCCATGGTCCCCATTGTACCTTGGATAAAATCATCTAGATAGTCTCAATTAATTGATTTAATTATCAATTAGAATTATCAAAGTTGATCGGGTTAATTTTGGATAGTTTCACAGAGTTGTGTAATTTTGAAAAGAAAAGAGAAATTATGACAGATTTATTAATTAAGATAAATTGGTATCTAAATTAATAAATAAATTTAAATGAAGGTTCAAATTATAAATAATTAATTTGATAAAGGATTTAAATAATTAAATCAATAGAAAATAATACAAGCCTTGATTTTAAGTCCAATGGGCTTATAATCAAATGGGAAATTTCACGGGCCTATAGCCCATGATAATTTCGACCTAGGGCTTCAAAATGGCTATTATTTTATTGATTTTTTAATTAAATTAAATGGCCTAATTGAGTCTATAAAATGAGTGCTTATAGAGAAGTCAAAACAAGAAGTTTGATAAGTCACAAGTCAGATTTTCTGATAGTTTTAGATTCTCTCTAAACACAAGTCCTTTTCTAAGTCTCTTTGTTATTTTCTCTTATTCTCTCTATATCTATCTCATGTGTTGAGAATTTCCCACACTAGTCTAGGTGGTTCTAAGGATACATTGGAAGATTGTGAAGAAAATAGAAGATCGGTTCCGTTTCTTGATAATACTCTGCGACAGAGAGGATACAAGAGTTAGAGAAACTAAAGGAAGGACTCTTAATTCCGCTGCGTATACTGTAAGTATTATATTATTTGTTTCTTTTTGAATTCAATTTTAGAAACATGTTTTAGGCTATCTTGTATTAATTTGTTTAATATTAGATATACATGAAAATAAATAAAGATCTTGTATAAGCTTTAATCCAACAACTGGCCTTAGAGCCTTTGGTAATCTTTATTTTCATGCATGAACATATTTAAAATTGGATTATTTGATATGTTTGAATAATTGGATGGTTTTTCATGTTTTTATGAACATATTGATTTTATGTGAATTTTAGCAATTTTTAGGTTATCTTGTTGTGTTTTCTATGCTATTAATTTTTATATATGCTTTATTTTGTGTAAAGCATGTTAAAAATTAATTAGAAAATGGTTTTGGTTGAAAAAATTGCACAAAAATTTTTTTCGAAATTTTTTGTTCTGGCTGCCATGCGCGCGCACACACCGTGCGCAGCAGCGCACAGCGCGCCCAACGCCTCTCCGCGCGCGTGCCCTGCGCGTATCACACGCGCGTCCCTCGACAGCCTCTTGTGCTGCGCGCGCACACCATTGCAGCCCAGCCAATGAACAGTACCCGGTACGGGTACTGGTACTGTTCATTTTTTTTTTTTTTTTTGAAAATTAAAAAAAATTAAAATTGTGGAAATTTATTATTTATAATCAAAACCTAAAATATCTTTTTTTTTTATCATTTAAATTTTTTAAAATAAAGATATTTTTGTTAGTTGGGATTTAAATAATTAGATATTTTCTACAAACATTCAAATTCAAATTTAAAAATAGACTAAGAACTTAATTTTAAATCTTTTATTATATTAAAATATTAGAATTATGATATTAGATATTTAAGATATTTTCATTTAAATTCTTGATTTTTTTTTATTAAATCTTTATTTGAAAATCTAAATATCTTTTTATTCTATAGTTTTTTAATATTTAAATTATTTGAAATTTTAACATTGTTAGTTAGATATTTTTATGGATATTTGAATTTGTTTAACTATTTGAGATATTTTAGGGTTGTTATAACTATTTGTATTTTATTATTTTTAAATGGTTAAAATATTAGATAATAGTTGTAACAACACAAAATATTTTTGGAAGATAGTTTAGATATTGATTTTAAAATTTAAATTGGTTAAATTTTGAAAAATATCATTTTTTTCAGCAAATTAATAAAATATTTTTTTTAATAAATGGGATTTAAATTAACTTTGGTTAATTGTTGATAAATCCTATTTAAATTAAATTAATATTTTTATCAAATTAACCTAAAACCAAGTTGATTGTTGATAAATGAAATTTAAATTAACTATTGTTAATTGTTGATAAATTTAATTTAAATTGACTTATTTTTGTAAAAATTTAATTAATTTGAATTTTTTTTATAAGTTCTAGATAATTAATTGTGGTATTTTTGCAAATGAAATAAATTGTGGTATTTTTGCATAAATTCATAGAATTGCTCATATAGTAACATGAGTAGGCCCATCCAATTATAACATGTTTGTTTGCACTATATGTGGTATTTTTGCAATTGGGCTTAGATGCATATAGTGGCCCATATGTTTGTTAGATATATGGTATTTTGCCAAATAAAATATTCATAAAATGATAGGTTTTATTTGGGCCCATTAGAAAATGTAAAGTTTAAATTCCTCTCTTGTGGGTGATTCCACTTGTGAAGGCCCATTTGCTTTGCATGACTATAGTGGGCCTAATCAATTAATAACAATTAATAAAACGAAAGTTTAAATTCCTGTCTTTTGGGCCTTGTATGGAAGATAGGGGGCCTTTGTAGTGGGAACGACATACTGGACCCAGCCCTCCTCCATACAAGCTTAATTGTTAATGCCCATTTACCTGAGTTGAACTTAATTGTATAGGTTCATTATATTAGGTAAACCTAAATATTGATTAGCAACAAATTAATTCTAAATTAATTGAATTTGTTTCAATGTGATAGTTTAGAATTAATAAGAAATTATATGACTTTGGTTTTAAAAAATTTAATCTGTTTAATTTTTTTTGGGAAAACCATAGTCATTCATTTTCTAAAAATAAATAATAAAAATACTATTTTTAATTTTATAATGAGCTTATTTTAAGAATTTTATTCAATCTCCACCGTTGGTTTAACATAGTCAATAGCTTAATGGGGCCTCGAGGGGCTTTGATTCGTCCCCCTACGGAAGGTGTTCATTAGTTATTTTGACAAGGTTAGATTTCAAAAGATAGATAATTATAGGTCAAATTCTACTAGACTCACCCCTACGGTGACTACTAGGACTAAATCTATGATTATTGAAACCGTGGGTCTAGCTCATAAAATAAGAGATTTTGTTTTCTTATTTTGATCGAATAGTAGGTTGTTAATAGTGGTGTCCATTATTAAATGAGTTTACAATTCTATTTAACTAGTGGTATTTTTTACTCTCGCCAACCGGGACAAGGATATCATAGATTAGTTAAAAACCTAAAGAAATAGAGATATGATTGTTTTTGGTATTTTTTCTCATATCTTACATATTTTTGGTATATGTTGTGCTATTTCTATATATTTGTGTGAATAGAAGTTTTATTGAGCAAATGTAATTGATTTCTATTTTATTGATAATTTGTAGTTTTAACCTAAGTAGTGTCTGTGTCTACTCCCATCCTTTCTCAACTTTCGATGGAGAAACTCACTAGAAAAAACTTCCTTAATTGGAAGCAGAATATCAGCATAGAGTTGATTGGTGACAACTCTGAATTCGTCATGATTGAGGAATCCCCAGAACGAGCACCGTGTCTGCACGTTAGTGATGGCACCGTCAATGCTCGTGATGGTACCGTAAATGCTTGGATAGCACCGTCTCTGCACGTTCATGATGGCACCGGAAATTCTCGAATGGCACCGTGTCTGCACGTTCGTGCTCAACTCAACTATGGCCTGACGCTGCTTATGAACGAGCTTCAGATTATTGAACCTGGCATGGGTGGACCTAGTAAAGGAGGTGAAAATAAGACTACTGATGTTGCTGCACATCTAGCTAAGGCTGAAGCTAACCAAGCTTCGTCTTCGAAAGCTGGAAACAAGAGGAAATGTGGACAAATAAACAACCCCAAGCCTGCAAAGGCTGCAAAGATGAGTGCACAACCAAGTGCACAGACGCCTAAGGGGAAGAACATGAAAAACAAGAAAGGTAAAGATAAATGTTTTAACTGCAAAAAGAAGGGGCATTGGAAACGAGATTGCCCCAAGTTTCTAGTAGCGAAAAACAAAGGTAATGATTATAGTTCATTTATCTTAGAAACATGTGTTTTAGAGAATGATAAATCCATTTGGATTATTGATTCTGGATCTACCAACCATGTTTGTAACTCTTTATAGCTTCTTGAATCGTGGGAGGAAGTGAACGAAGGCGGCTTAAAGCTTAGAGTTGGGAACGGAGCGTTCGTTGCGGTCCGAGCTAGAGGAAGAGCTCGTCTGAAGTTCAGAAATAAATTTTTAATTTTAAAAGATGTATTTTTTATTCCGGATTTTAGTAGAAATTTAATTTCAGTTTCCATGTTGCAATTAGAACAATTTGTTATGACTTTCACAAGTTTTAATATATCTATTTCTTTCAATGGATCATAATTGTGTATTGCATGTTTGGAAAACGGGCTTTATATTCTGCGACCTAACAAACCCCTCGCTCTTAACAATGATTTATTCAAAGTAGCTAAACCTAGGACCAATAAACGTCAAAAGACCGATAACAATAATATGACATATTTATGGCACTTGAGACTAGGTCACATTGGCTATGATAGGATTCAAAGACTTACAAAGGACGGACCTTTGAGGGAACTCACCTTAGGTGAATTACCTGTCTGTGAATCTTTTCTAGAAGGAAAACTGACCAAGCGTCCATTCTCTGCAAAGGGTGATAGGGCCAAAGAACCACTTGGTCTTGTGCATTCAGATGTTTGTGGACCTTTGAATATACAAGCCAGGGGTGGTTTTGAGTATTTCGTCACTTTCATTGACGATTACTCTAGATACTCATGTCTTTACCTAATGCATAGGAAATCAGAAACATTTTCAAAGTTTCAGGAATTCCTAGCAATGGCTCAGAACCAATTAGGTAAAAGGTTAAAGATCTTGCGATCTGATAGGGGTGGAGAATATTTGGATATGCAGTTCCAAGATCATTTAACTGAACTTGGGATTTTATCACAACTTACTGTCCCAGGTACTCCGCAACAAAATGGTGTAGCGGAATGCCGAAAAATAACTTTATTGGAAATGGTTAGATGCATGCTTAGTTACTCAACTCTACCAACTTCGTTCTGGGGACATGTAATTGAAACCGCAAATGACATTCTCAATGTCGTGCCGTCAAAATCAATCCCCAAAACACCTTTAGAACGCTGGAATGGTCGTGAACCTAGTTTACGCCATTATAGAATCTGGGGGTGTCCCGCTCACGTCCTGAGGAAAAAAGAGAGAAAGCTAGAACCGCGAACTGAAGTTTGCATGTTTGTTGGCTATCCTAAAGGTACTCGGGGTGGAATTTTCTATAGTCATTCAGAAAACAAAGTGTTTACTTCTACAAATGCTACTTTTCTGGAAAATGACTATGTCGAGAACTTTAAACCTCGCAGCAAAGTAGTTTTAGAGGAGATGGTTAAAGAATTGAATCCAACCAATGTTCCATCGTCATCAACGCAAGTTGATGATGAAATTCCCACTCTTCATGTACAACCGACGCAAGTCGATTTAAATGAAGAAAGTACCACTGTTCCTGAGCAAACAGTCACGAAGCCTCATCGTAGTGGGAGGGTTTCGAAGAACCCAGTTCGCTATGGTTTGGATGGTGAAACCAATATGGTTGTTGGTGACACTAGTGATGATGATCCGTTGTCTTTCAAACAGGCAATGGCAAGCCCTGAAAAGGAACTATGGCTCGAAGCCATGAAACAGGAAATGGAGTCCATGTACTCAAATTCCGTCTGGGATCTTGTGGAAGCACCTAGTGACTTTAGGGCCATTAGGTGCAAGTGGATCTACAAGAAGAAACGAGGTGTTGATGGAAATATCGAGACTTATAAAGCTCGATTAGTGGTAAAGGGTTATACCCAAAGAGAAGGCGTGGACTATGAGGAAACTTTTAGTCCAGTAGCCATGCTCAAATCCATTCGCATCCTCCTATCAATAGCAGCCGCTCTCGACTATCAGATTTGGCAAATGGACGTCAAGACAACTTTTCTTAATGGAAAGCTTGATGAGGTCATTTATATGGATCAGCCAGAAGGATTTAAAGTATCTGGACAGGAAGGAAAATTTTGTAAGTTAAATAGGTCCATCTATGGACTTAAGCAAGCTTCTCATTCATAGAATCTTAGGTTTGATGAAATAATCAAAACCTATGGCTTTGAACAAAATATTGATGAGCCCTGTGTTTACCAACTGAAGGCAAATCAAATAGTGGTATTCCTGGTTCTTTATGTAAATGATATCTTACTCATTGGAAACAATGTTAAGAAATTATCAGATGTGAAGAATTGGCTGAGCACTCAATTCCAGATGAAGGATTTGGGTGAAGCAAGTTATGTTCTAGGTATCCAAATCATCAGGGATAGAAAGAACAAACTTTTAGCTCTATCTCAAGCAGCTTACATTGATAAAGTGCTTGAACGTTTCTCAATGACAAATTCCAAGAAAGGGCGTCTACCGTCCCGCCATGGAATTCATCTTTCAAAGAAGCAGTCTCCCCAGACTCCTGAAGAGGAAGATGCAATGAGAAAAGTTCCTTACGCATCTGCAGTTGGAAGTCTGATGTATGCCATGTTGTGTACTAGACCAGATATCTGCTATGCAGTGGGAGTAGTGAGCAGGTATCACTAAAACCCAGGACCGGAACATTGGATAGCAGTTAAGCATATCCTGAAGTATTTGAGACGGACTAGGGATTATATGTTAGTCTACAAGGGTGGTGTTCTGAACCCTGTAGGCTACACCGATTCAGATTTTTAGACTGATGTCGATGACAGAAAGTCTACTTCTGGAATGGTGTTTACTCTTGGGGGTGGAGCTGTGATTTGGAGAAGCGTAAAGCAGTCTGCAATCTTAGATTCCACCATGGAGGCTGAGTACGTAGCCGCGTCAGAAGCAGCTAAGGAAATAGTCTGGCTAAGGAAGTTCTATTCGGATCTTGGTGTTATTCCATAAATGGATAAACCGCTTGTGTTGTTTTGTGAAAATACAGGAGCGATAGCTAACTCGAAAGAACCTCGAAGTCACAAGAGGAGTAAGCATATAGAAAGGAAGTATCACATTATTCGAGAATATGTGGCCAGGGGAGATGTGAAGGTTATGAAGATTGCAACTGAAGACAATCTTGCGGATCCATTTACAAAGACACTACCAGAAGCTACATTTGATAAGCATATCAAGGAAATGAGATTAGTATAATTAAGGCATTAGTTTCAATTAGTGCAAGTGGGAGTTTGTTGGGGTTTTATGCCCTAATTAAAACCCAAATTCTTTGTAATCTCATTTTATTATCAATAAAAGAATAGAAATCATTTTTGACTTGGTCAATCACTTTGCTCACATGTTTTATTTTCATGATTATTTGTTTAATATAAACTTCTATTAAATCCCGAGCATATGGCTAATCTTATTTATAGTGACGTAATCACAGTGGAACATAAATATGATTATATGTTCAAAATAAGTTAGTCCTAAGATTAGTCAGTGCACTGGATTTACACTGACTTGCCAATCTATGATATGATCTACTTACACATTACAGTGTTATGTTCTTTCCAGAACATTAGCAAAGTAGATAAGATCGGATGTATTTGTTACATCGGACAAGACCGATATTGACAGTTGATAAGATAAGTAAACATACCGTTATTATCTATTCTAGTCATATCATATAGTTGAAAATAGGTCAATTCAATCTCAATTCTGAGTGGTTAGTATTCTAACTGATTGTATTATTTGAGTTCTTTGACTTGTTCGTTACCAGCTTACCCTACAGACTAGCCCATACTTACATCTTGGGAACTCGGTAGTATAATTGAGTGGGAGTGTTAATCATAGATATGAACATCTATAGCTTCTGATGAAGAAGTGAAATGATGGTTTCCTTTTAGTTTGGTTCAAGGTGTTAAATGATAGAGATCTCATTTCAGTAATTAAATTAGTTTATTGAAATATCATTTACAAGGAACTAAGTGTTTTAAGGATAAAATACAATGAGGGGTAAAACAGTATTTTAGTCCTATCTCATTGAAGATCGTCTATAGAGGATTGAGTGACAATTATGGTTGTAACAATGGATAATTAATAGCGTATCTATATTTGTTATAGAGCGTTCTATGAATTCAAGAGTGCAATTCCAAGTCTATAGTGGAGTCACGAGGAATTAATAAGTTAGTAAATTTATTTGTTAGATTTATGATAACTTATTGGAGCTTGATTTCATAGGCCCATGGTCCCCATTGTACCTTGGATAAAATCATCTAGATAGTCTCAATTAATTGATTTAATTATCAATTAGATTTATCAAAGTTGACCGGGTCAATTTTGGATAGTTTCACAGAGTTGTGTAATTTTGAGAAGAAAAGAGAAATTATGACAGATTTATTAATTAAGATAAATTGGTATCTAAATTAATAAATAAATTTAAATCAAGGTTCAAATTATAAATAATTAATTTGATAAAGGATTTAAATAATTATTTAATTAATTAAATCAATAGAAAATAATACAAGCTTTGATTTTAAGTCCAATGGGCTTATAATCAAATGGGAAATTTCACAGGCCTATAGCCCATGATAATTTTGACCTAGGGCTTCAAAATGACTATTATTTTATTGATTTTTTAATTAAATTAAATGGCCTAATTGAGTCTATAAAAGGAGTGCTTATAGAGAAGTCAAAACAAGAAGTTTGATAAGTCACAAGTCAGATTTTCTGATAGTTTTAGATTCTCTCTAAACACAAGTCCTTTTCTAAGCCTCTTTGTTATTTTCTCTTATTCTCTCTATATCTGTCTCATGTGTTGAGAATTGCCCACACTAGTCTAGGTGGTTCTAAGGATACATTGGAAGATTGTGAAGAAAATAGAAGATCGGTTCCGTTTCTTGATAATACTCTGCGACAGAGAGGATACAAGAGTTAGAGAAACTGAAGGAATGACTCTTAATTCCGCTGCGTATACTGTAAGTATTATATTATTTGTTTCTCTTTGAATTCAATTTTAGAAACATGTGTTTAGGCTATCTTGTATTAATTTGTTTAATATTAGATATACATGAAAATAAATAAAGATCTTGTATAAGCTTTAATCCAACACTAACTTCCTTACCTCAGGTCCAACCAAGGCAAAAATTGAACAAACTTCACAAAGAGCCTATAACCATAATCAAATAGCATTATTTAACATCACATAAGATTTTCTTGTGCCCAACTCACATATCCCATTTGTGTATAGACCATGCACGCATGGTGCAATTTACACATAATTTCCAACATACACATTTTTTTTACATTGAGTCACAAAAGAATAATGTCAATTCTACCTATTATCCATATAGGGTTTTCAAGTATAAATTATATGGTAGAATAATAGACATATTTTTTAACGTAAAAGTGCATTTGCATGCGACATGCATACGTGGGAGCATTGTTACAAAGTGACGTTAAAAATGATAATTTCTACCCGCTTATTTCTAACATTTTCAAAATAAAGATTTAGCAACATAATTTCCTCACCATTATTTATTTCCTTAAAATTCCTAAGTTGATTAAACCTCTTAAGACATTATTTTTATTTCATAAAAATAATTTATTTAGCCATTTTAAAAAAAAATAATTCCATTTATTATTTTTAAATTGCATAGAAAATAACAAAAGCTTGAAATTATCTAAAAGTACTTATAAATATCATGTTTCCTTTAAAAAATAAAATTTCATTTAAATTAATAAAATTACAAGAATTGATGAGAGAAAAAAAATATAAAATATAATTTTAAGTGTGAGAAAAATATATTTTTGCTTGTATTATTTAAGGCTTAATTTATGTAGTGTAAACACATATGCGATAACCAAAATAATTATTTTTAATTTATTAAACTAAACTTTCAGCCACCATTTATTTTGTTTAAAAATCACAAGTGGATCTAAATTCAACATTTTTCTTAATTAAAATAAAGAAAACCATACTTATTAAAATGTGAGCATTCAAGGTTACATTTAAAATATCATTTTTAATATTTACATAGTTTTAGGGTATTAATTTATTTCAACAAACACACAAACTTTCTTTCATTTAAAAGACATTTCATAATTTTTACCAAAACTTCCAGCAACAAATTAAACACTAAAAAAATCTTAAACTTGGAATTAAAACTTATATTTTCTTTATAAAATATAAAAAAAACTATAGGTATTTATTTGAGTAAAAGTATCATTTTAATGTGAATTAAAATACCCTTTTAATTTCATAAAATCATCATAGCACTTGGAACATCACTTATGCATGTAAATCATTATTGTAACGACCCGAATTTGCTAATAGGGCTTAAGGCCTTGATTAGTGTGCCTGGAGGGCAATAAATGATTTAATATGTTAATATGTGAATTTTTGCGAATATATGACAATGATGCATGTTTAGTTGATTTAAAAGTGCATGTGGGCCCCGTTTGGATATTAGGGGGTATAAATGTGATAAATGTGATATATGTATGTGATTGCCCGAGACAGTCTTGGGGAGCGGTTAGCCAGAAAGTCACAACGGGGTTGAGAATCTGACTCAGGGCGAGTCAAGGGGTACCATTCTGCCCCTTGAGGTGAGGGAAATAAGTATATTGGGGTTATCGGGTTATGGAAATAAGTATTTGGAGATATATTTGAGGTGAGGGAATGTTGGGGAAATTTACCATTCTGCCCTCGGGGACGTTTTGGTACCCCGAGCCTTGAGGTAACCACATAGACTAAGTTAAATAAAACAAAAAGGAAAGAATCATTTAGAGACTTGTAGAAACCGACCTAAGTCTTCCTCTTCTCTCTCTCTATTTTTCTCTAAGGCAAAACAAAGGAAACTCTTGGAAGCTAAGGAATTCAGCTGAGGGCTCTGCAGTTTAGGCTTGAATTTTGAGGGATTAGCTCAAACTAAGCAAAGGAATTCGACCAGCATTAAGGTAAGGATTGATTCTCATTATCTGTGTTGAAATTCTGTGAAATTGAGTATGTTCTAAGTGGTTTTTGGGTTTTGAATTTGAAGAGGGAATTAAGGCTGGAACTTTGGGAATTAAGCCAGAAAACACTTGGAGGATTGGTTCTGCAGCTGATGTAAGCTTTAATTTAAAGTTTGAAGGTTGAATTATAGTGTTTCCATGGCTGAGTTTTGAGTTTTTAAGTTAGAAAATCTTAGAGATTGAAATGGATTTTTAATGGGTTTTTAGTCTAGATTTCAGCTATGTTTTGTTGCTGGAACCTTGTGGAAAGTTTGTGGATAATTGAGTTGTGAAATTGGTATTATTGTGGGTGGTTTTGAGAGAGGTTTGGGGGACAAAAATGGAGGATTTTTCTGGGTTCGAAGGGTCGGGCCACGACATTGTTCTTGCTGAGCCGCTGCCCTTCGAATCTAATGTGCGCTGAGGAAGGAGGGCGGGCCGCGGCATGGCCTGAGTAATGCTGCGGCCCTTACCTGTTTTTGGGCATTTGGAGGCCTCTGGTTGGGGCCATGCCGAGGCATGGTTGGCTAATGCCCCGGCCCTTAAGGGATTTTGAGATTCTAGGCTTGGGAATTTAACCTAGGGTGCTCGGGATTGAATCTTTTACCATGTTTGGTGAAACTCAATGACCCGGAGACTAGAATTGTGATTTAAAGCTAGTTAATGGGTTGGAACTTGATGGATGAATATTATCATGTTTTGTGACTAGGGTTTGGCAAGGCTCAAGTTAAGAGACTGTGCTCAGGATAGCGGTGCTCGGGAAGCTCGGGACTCAGGTAAGAAAACCCTTGTTCCCATAGGGCTTGTATGCAGGGCTGAGCCCAATATGTTTGAATTGCAGGGCGTAGCCCTTTGATTGAACATGTTAGTGTTCAGTATTTTTTTACTTTGCTATGAATGCTATTGTGTAAATGATCAGCAAGAGCTGGAAATGGTGTAGGCCGAGGTCGGCAGGGGTCGGGAATGGCAAAGGGTCGGGAATGGCGTTGGGCACGTTGAGTGCAAGGCCGAGAACGGCAAGGGGCCGGGAGCAGTGTTAAGCACGTGGAGTGCGAGCTGCCAGGGCGGGACCCCAAAGGATACCTGGGATATCCTCACGGTGTAGACCGCGAACCCAAGGCCTGGTAAAGCGCCTGAGATGGCTTGGCCGTATGTGTTTAGCCTATTGATGGCATGTTTATATGTCTGGTGTATGTTTTGCATATGTTATCTGTTTGTGGGTTTTCTTGTTGGGCTTCGGCTCACGGATGCTCTGTGGTGCAGGTAAGGGCAAGGAGAAGGCCAACCAACCATGAGTGTAGCAGGCATGAAGCGGCGTGTACATGTTTGGTCTGCCTGGCTGCCACAGCTAGTGGGTTTTGGGAGATGATTGTGATAAAACCTAGATTTTGTCGTTTAGCTGACTTGGTTGTATTTATATGTTGTAAATATTTCTAAACTGTATTTTGGGATCCCAGGTGTTAAACTTTTATGATTTTCAATGGTATAGAGTTATTTCTAAAGTTTTTACTCTGATTATGGCTTAATTACACTTTTGCTTTAAAAACCTCGATTAGCGAGTGATTGCACGTTTTAAACTCACTTAGTAACGACTCTAAGGTAGTAGGCGTTACAATTATTTCACCAGATTTCACACCAATTATACACAAAATCAGCAAGCATATATAATCATGAAATTTATCTTTACATCATTCTTCACAAAACTCATACAATAATCCTACATGCTTAATCAACACAAATCTAAACACAAAACCCTAGCATGCACCTATTAACATATTATCTCCCTATAGACCGAAATACACATGACATAAATATAAAATACCAAAAAATTCATTCACATCCTCATGGACCTTAACATGTTTCTACACCTCTTTTAAGTATTCCATTATTACCATTAGCTTGAAATATATAAATCAAACCATCTTAAATCATACATCTTCTCTATATAGCAAAATAATCATAATCATAAATCATTGATTTAAAATAACCATAAGATTTCATACTTCATGTAAAGCCAAAAATTTCTATTTATGCTTGCCCACATACACCACACGCCCAAGTATACACAAGCACATACAATCCATAAGCCCACACGCCTAGATCACTTACAAGAGTACAAATTTTCATAGCAATTCTTTTATAGAAAACTACTCATACAAAACCTACATCCATATTTCCTTTCATGCTCCTATGGATTTAACAAAATAGAAACATGGAGAAAAATCAAAATACATAGAGGCAAAAATCCATTCAACCAACAACCAGCTTATAAAAAAAAAAAGAAAAAGAGATCATATAAGTCATCATAACAATAACAGGGTTAGAGATTTCCTTTACCTCTCTTGCTATAAATCAAGACCCAAAATGGCAATCACTCTTGAACAACCTAGGGTTTTCGAAACCCATATCAAGAAAAAGAAGAAACAAAACTTAGGATTGAGGGGAAGAACCATAGACTTAGAAAATTAACCCAAGGATCAAACAAGACAAGAAACCATACCTATATTTTTCAACACCTTCTTCTTCTTACTCTCTTTCTTCCTTTCTTTCTCCTTCTCACGTTCACTCTCTCCCTTTCTCTCTCTATGGCCGACGGCTCCAATGCACAAAATGGCCTCTTCTTTTCTTTCTTTCCCTTTTATCTAACCTAAGGCAATAACTAGTCCAAATAGAAAAAGGGTAAGTTTCCTATTTGTCTATATTTTCATTCATTTTAATTTTTTATTTGATTTTCTCAATTGGAGGAAAATAAAGAGTGCATAAAAGATGACAACTCTTTTCCTATTTTAGCTAATAGTCATCCAATCAACTTAAAAAGGGAAGAAATCCTCCATTCCCACTATAGCCTTACACGACCACATCCCTTTCCTCTTCTTTTTTTTATTTTATTTAAAAAAAAAAAAAAATTCTAATAAAAGGAAATAAAGGTGTGTAGAAAATTCTACTGCATGTACACCATGCAACCATGCACATGCCCACACTTAATCACTAAGGTGCATCACTACCTACCATGCACCTTGATACATTCAACCAAAACTCATTTATTCACAAAATCAATTAATAATTAAATAAACACAATTTTTAACAAACAATTCAAACAATTAAATACAATAATTCATAACACTTAACAATTAAATAAAATAAAGCACAAAATTAATAAAATAAAATAAAAATTTGGTGCACTACAACAAGTGTACGAAAGAGTCCAATGGAGGGACATCCAAGACAAATGCCATAGAGAAAACCTCTCAATCAAAATGGAAAGCTCACAAGAAGCCCCAATCAAGGAAGTACGGTTACCTAGCTCCAAGGAAGAATGAAGGGAAATTATGTTAGGATTTATGCCCCAAAATCATGTAAAGACATCTTATTGATTTAAATAAAAGTACAATTTTATTATATTTGAATGTTATAATTATTGTTTGAATAATTTATATGAATATCAAGAAAATTCTATATTCATATATGAGGATATGATATTGTATTAGTACGAGAGAATTAAGATCATATACAATGAATAAAATAGTAAGTAACATATTAAAGTAAAGAATCTTTAATGAGTGGTTACTAGTACGGTTTACTAAGTATATGAGATGAAAGTAATCTAGATTCAGATTATTGATGTGGATAGACATCTTGGTAAATGTATTGTATATAATAGAGATTATATATGACAAGACCGATATGGATTAACTATCTTTATAAACTTACCATTTGTCATAAGGATTTAATTCTTATCATAATAGATGATCATTTGTAGATCAGTCTAAATCTTGAGAAGTCATGAACTCCTATTTGTGCAAATTGGATCTTTGATTTACTCGTTAAGGTTTCTTAGTATAAAGAAGCTAGTAACTTTTGTTTTGGATATTCAATATCATGAATGGCTGGGAGCATGATTTACAATAATGGAATCCATACTTTCCTAGCGGATCGAATATTGGTTCCCTTAATGGTTAATTCTGTAACTGAATAGTTATTGAGCTCAAATCTATAATTTGATTATAGATTAATTATTCGCTAGTGAATTAATGGTACTTAAAGAACAAAAGGTAATTAGAAGGGTAAAACAATAATTTTGACCAGCTCTAATTAACGAACTAATAATTGGAGGACAAAACTACATTTATTGATTATATCAATGGACTACAAAGAAAACTCTGTATATATAATTCTATAAATATATATAGGGCAATTCTATATTTATAGTGGAGTAATCATTGAATTAATAAATAATATTATTTGATTAAAGAGTTTGATTAATATTATGATTTATTGGAGCTTCGTATTACAGGTCCATGGTCCCCAGGTCACCTCTGTCCTACACTGTCAAAGGTAAGGATGTCATAAGAAAGATTTGTAGAGAGAATGACTAAATTGCAAATGAATTAATTTTATGGGGAAATAAAATAATTATGTGATAATTATGGGAAATTGATTAATTGTGAATTAATTAATTATTTAACTATATAGCTTTTATTTTGAAAAAAATATATGTTAAAATAAAGATTAATCATGTTTGGATTAATATAGATATAGAATATTAATGATCTTATTATAAGATATTTATAATAATATATTTATTTATTTAAAACTGATATTTATTTTGAGATAAATATATAATCTTAATTATTAATTAAACAAAAAAAATGAGAAAATCTGGGAAGGTTAGAGAGTGGCTCACACCACACTCATTGCACAAGGAGTGTGTGGCGCCACTCTTGGGAATACTATCCCTTGGATTTGAATTTTGAATTTCAAATTAATTTGTTTATTTAATTATATTTAATTATTTTTTTCAATATGATTTTCTTGACCCTCGATTTAGTCAACGACACAGAGTCACTAAAAACGATAAGAATTATAGAACTGAATACAAGAACTCAAACGACACAATGATTTTATAGTGGTTCGGCCCCAGAGATTGGTAATAACCTACGTCCACTTAGTATTTTTATTGATTTAAACTACAAAACCTGCGATCAGCGAAGTAGGGTCCACTAAGTTTCACAAGCTACGAGGTTGAATACAAGGAATCGAGTATAAAAGCACTTGTTCTCTCTCTGAATACAAAATACTGCCTATCAAATAAACGAATCCCATGAGTTCTATTTATAGGCTCAAGGATGTACATATGGGCCTATGGGCTGTCCTTAACTTATGTCACAAGCATAACAAAATAGTAACAGATATAAGGATATTTACATATAAAAGTAATCAAATATCTAACTCATAACCGTCCCTAAACACTAGCCTCAATCCTACGAACAGATCTGGTCGCATATGTCAGCACATCTTCTTTTCCCGTAGCTCAGCATATCTGTTGAGCCTATCAATCAGCTCAATTTCCTCTTGATACTCTGGTCGTTGCTGTCCATGTGCATCTTAAACATGCCACGTCATCATGCAAATATTTTAGGGAAACATATTTAAATTAAATAATTAAATAAGTTGTAACTGATCAGTTTTATTTAAAATAAAATAACGATTACATCAGTTTACATGTTGTCCATGTAATTGTAGCAACCCCGCTAGTCACTGATGCTCAACCTTCACCTGTTGACAGGTTAAACACTTGGCCACGTATTCAACTACGCCCTTCTTCATCCCAGGCCACCAACATAAAGTCTGTAGATCATGATACATCTTTGTGGTGCCTAGATGGAGTGAGTATGGTGTAGTATGGGATTCATCAAGTATCTCTCGTCTAATACCCATATCCATCGCAACACAGATCTGACCCTTATACCATAGTAGACCAGTCTCTGAAATAGAATAATCCTTAGCCACTCTAGCTAGGACATTCTCTCTAACCTCCTACAATTGTGCATCATCCATCTGACCCTCTCTTATCCTTTCCAGGAGGGTAGAATGTAAAGTAATATTGGCTAGTCGGCCCACAACCAACTCTATCCTCACTCTAGACATCTCTTCAGTCAACTCCTTTGATATCTGTTTAGAACTAAATAACTGCACCGGGCCACTCTGGTTCAACACATCCGCCACTACATTGGCTTTCCTTGGGTGGTAAAGGATATCACAATCATAGTCCTTTACCAACTCCAGCCAACCTCTCTGTCTCATGTTCAAGTCCTTCTGGGTGAAGAAATACTTCAACCTCTTATGATCGGTGTATATCTCGCACTTTTCTCCGTACAAATAATGTCGCCAAACTTTCAGTGCGAATACCATCGCTGCCAACTCCAGATCATGGGTAGGGTACCGCTGCTCATACTCATTCAGCTACCATGATGCATAAGAATTAGCTTCTCATTCTGCATCAACACACATCCCAATCCCAATATCGATGCGTTGTAGTATACTACCAAATTCCCTCCCTCTGAAGGAAGACTCAACACAGGAGCAGTAATTAGCCGTCGCTTCAGATCCTGGAAGCTATTCTCACATTTTTCTGACTAGAAGAACTTCAGATTCTTCCATGTCAATTCTGTCATCAGTGTAGCATTCTTCGAAAAACCTTCCACGAACCATCTGTAATATCCCGCTAATCCAAGGAAGCTCCTAACCTCTGAGGCGTTCCTTGGCCTCATCCAATCTCTCACTTCCCCTACCTTAGCTGGATCCACCTTAATCCCATCATCACCAACAATATGTCCAAGGAATGTCACTTCTAGTAGCCAGAACTTGCACTTCTTAAACATGGCATACAATCGATGCTCTCTCAATCTCTGCAATACCTGTCGAAGATGTTGTTAATGCTCCGCCTCTGAGCTGGAGTGAACTAAGATGTCGCCAATGAAGACAATCACAAACTGGTCTAGAAAGTCCTTGAACACCCTGCTCATCAAGTCCATAAATGCTACTGGGGCATTGGTCAAACCAAACAACATGACCAAGAACTCATAATGCCCATACCTCATTCGGAAGGTCGTCTTTAGAATATCCTCGTCCTTGATCCTCAGCTGGTGATAACTAGATCGAAGATCAATCTTCAAGAATACTGTCTTTCCCTGTAGCTGATCGAACATGTCATTAATCCTCGGTAAGGGATATTTGTTCTTGATGGTCAACTTGTTCAACTCCCTGTAGCCTATACACATGCTTAGAGTCCCATACTTCTTCTTCACAAACAAAAACGGAGAACCCCATGGCGAGAAGCTAGGTCTGATAAACCCCAAATCAAGAAGCTCTTGCAACTGTATCTTCAACTCTTTCAGTTCTGTCGGAGCCATCCTATATGGGGCCCTCGACACTGGCTCTGTACTCGGTGCTAACTTGATGAAGAACTTAATCTCCCTGTGCGGTGACAGTCTTGGTAAATCTTTAGGAAACACATCCAAGAACTTGCATACCAATCTGGTCTCTCCAGGCCCCGCTGGCATAACTCTGGTGGTATCCATAACACTAGCTAGAAAACCTATACAACCTCCCTGTAGTAGGTCCCTAGCCCTCAATGTTTATATCATGGGTATGCGGGGTCCATGCACAGCACCCACAAAAACAAATGGATCCTCACCCTCAGGCTCAAAGGTCACTATCTTCTTCCTACAATCTATAGTAGCCCCATATCTGACCAGCCAATTCATCCCTAGAATCATATCAAAATCATCCATACTTAACTCGATCAAATCTATTGATAGTTCCCTACTATCTACCATCACTGGAAGTGCTCTAATCCATCTCCTAGAAACTACCAGTTCCCCTATAGGCAGTATAGTCCCAAACCCCACAGTATAATACTCACTAGGTCTACAAAATCTACCAATTACCTAACTAGAAACAAACGAATGTGTAGCACCAGAGTCAATCAATACAGTATATGAAGAGCCAGTGCTAGAAAGCTGACCTGTCACTACCGAGGGAGTAGCCTCGGCCTCTGCTTGCGTCAAGGTGAACGCTTGAGCTAGAGTCAAGCTGTCCACCTTCCTTGGTTCCTCCTTCTTGTATGTCGGGCAATCTTTCTTGAGGTGTCCAACCACCCCACACAAATAACAAGCCTTTGCCCGGCATTCGCCCAGATGGCGGTTCCTGCATCTCGTGCACTTTGGATAACTCCTCCATGTCTCACCACCTCCCTGGCGGCCACCCTGGACACCCCGACCCCTTCTATCATGACCAACAGTGGTTGAGGTGTTAGGGGTCTTCCTCTTCTAATTGTTGGGACCTCAGCCCTTACCAGACCCTGTGTATGGAGGCACTGCCCTGCGAACATCCCGTCTCACAGCGTTCCCCTTCCAGATCTTATTTTCTGCCTCTTCAGCAGTAAGAGCCTTCTCAACAGACTGGGCATAAGTCGTCTTCCTAGTTACTGATGTGATCCTCACATCTCGGGCTATCATAGCATTAAGCCCTTGCACAAATCTGTCCTGTCTGGCCGCATCTGTAGGCACTAAGTCTGGTGCAAACTTGGCCAGCCTATCAAACTTCAGGGCATACTTAGTAACTGTCATACTGCCCTGTACCAACCCCATAAACTCATTCACCTTTGCTGCCCTGATGGCAACATTGTAATATTTCTGGTTGAACAGATATCTAAACCCATCCCAACTCAAAGTAGAAACATCCCGAGTTTGTGTTGCCACCTCCCACCAAATACGGGCATCCTCTCTAAGCATATAGGTCGCATAGGCCACCCTATCATTACCTTCTACCCTCATGAAATTCAGGATGGAGGTGATCATACTCATCCACTATTCAGCCTTCAGTGGGTTTGGTCCTCCCTCAAAGGTTGGAGGATGCTGTCTCCTGAACCATTCATAAAGTGGCTCCCACCTGTTTCCAACCTTGGGTGGCTGTACAACTCGTGTCACAGTAGGTGGCATAATAGGTGCAACATTCCCTGACGGAGCTTGCTGTCTCAAGAGATGGATCTGCTCTTCTTGACTTTGTAACCGGGCTTGCATATCAGCAAGTAACTGCTGCTAGTTCTCAGGGACTGTCGGAGAGTTCTGGCCCTGCTCATCATCTCTAGCCTTGACCCCTGCGCCAACTAGTCGTATTGATTGCCTTGGACGCATAACTATCCAAGTTTGTCTGCAATCAACGACTCGGCAGTCAGGCAATGATGACAGGTTAACATTCTTTCCATTGTCCACCATTGAAACTCAACCAGTAATATGCAATCAAGATGAAAACAAGCATTTAACCATTCATTCACATGCAACAGTAATGCTAATAAACACGCCTCATCGTAATCACACAGCAGTCAAGGGCCAGGCCATATCAATATCTCATGCTCCCTATTAATCATACAGATTGAAACATTTATATTTCATTTAAACATTTAAACATGTAATCATATATATATATATACAGTTACCAAATGCTGAGTCGAGCTTGTCTTTAGTGGCGAGTGTACATGCCCAACCAATTTTCAGGAACCCTTAAACCTAGATCGCTCTGATACAAATTGTAACACCCTCGATAACCAAGACCGTTACATTGTGTATTTTAAAATAGGGCAAGACTTGCTAATCAAGTTGTTTGAACAATATTGTGATCCTAAAGTCAACTATCAGGCTAGGATTAAAAGATTTTGGTCATAAACGGTTAATTTTCATTAAAACAGATGGTTGATACATGGGATCCCAAAAGCAAGGTATAAGTGGTAATCTACAATCCCAAAAAGTTAATGCAACAAAAAGTCACTCTAATGGAAAAATACAAGTTTTAGGGCTTTGTCCCTGTACTTTCCCTCGGCTGTGGCAGACGAGCAGCTGGCTATGTACACACTGCCCCTAGAGCTCTCCAACTCATGGTTGGTCCAGTTTCCCTTTGCCTTACCTGCACCACGTAGCACTCGTGAGCCAAGGCCCAGCAAGAAAACCATAAACAACAAATATGTATAGCAATAATAGTATTCAATCAATCTTAATGCAAGTCATTTAGAAATTCAACATGATATAAGTATCAAGCTAATAATGGTAAACATGTATTTTCAAGCATATATTTTAATTAGTAATACAAATACTTAGGGTCGGCACCCTTAGGCCGAGCCCTCTTTTTATTAAGCTGACCCCGGCTCACATTGGCCGAGCTGCATTCATTGCGCTAATCATCAGCCCCGTCTCTCTTAGGCCGTATTTTCACATTTCACATAACAATTATACAGTTACACAACTCATATATTTAGATACAGGGAACCTTAGTTCCAAACACAACCACATGGGTGCAATTTTCTTACCTCGAATCCTGAGCGGAGAATTAAGAATGGTCTCGAGCACGATCCTCAGTCATGAACCTTAATGATAATCCTAGTCACAATAACAATGGGTAACTATCAATCTCTAATCCAAATAAGTATTTAGGAAACAAGTACTAGCCTTCAGGACCTCGAATTCTACTAAACCGTGTAGTAGAATTCGTCCTGAGCGCTTAGGTTTGAATCCCCAAGCCTTCCCGAGCTTAAAATCCTTAAATAGCCTAAATTTGCATCTAAGTCGCAGCCCAACCCCTTAAGGGCCGCAGTGCGCTCAAGTCAGAGGCTAAATGCCTCTCTGCTGAAGGACACAGGCTATGGCACGCTATACCTTGCGCTGCGGCGCGCCTAGACAAAACAGAGGCCCTCTAGCCTCCTTGAGCATACAGGCCGTAACGCCTGAAAAACAGGGCCACGACCCGAGCCCCCAAACCCAGAAAACTAGCCTTTTTCCTGCATTTTCCTCGAGCCTTATAACCAAGCCCAGATTTAATCCTAGAATTCCTATCCTTATAACTTAAACCTCATATCCAGTTTATAACAATTCCCTTACAACCATCAAGCACCCATAACCAATCACCATCTAGAATTCATGCAAACTCTAAACTCTAACATTATTTCAACAAAATTCAACTATTATAATTGGAAACTTACCTCAGGTTGTGGCTTGAATTCCCTAGATAACTCTGTCTACTTCTAGCCTCAATTCCTTAGATTTTTCCCAGTCCAAACTCAGCTCAATTCCTTGGCTTTTCTCCTTCAAGCTTCAAAGGTCCCCTTATTTCTAGAGAGAGGAAGAGAAAACGTGAATAATGAGAAAGAGAGTGTTCTGTAAGTATCAGATAGGTTCTGGCTATTTTCCTAAATCAAACTGAACTTGTCCTTTAACCAAAAAGTCCAAACTGCCCTTGGTATTAACTTAGCCTCCCCTCCTATTTGCCCTTAAGGGCAAAATGGTCATTTTGCCCCCGTTTCCTGCTAATTCCTTGCATCATCCTACTTATTGCCATTTAATCCCGTCATGCCTAACTAACTACCAAGTACTTTCTCATTACTCAATAAACCCCAAAATATTCTCTAAATTCCCAAAATACCCTAGTCTCCCCCTAAGTTGGGTATTAAACCCCGCTGTGACTATTTCGCTAATCCGCTCATTAGGACCATATCGAGCCATATACTGCAAATATATCCACATAATAATGTGGTCTCAACCATTTATCATATTTAATCATATTTATGCCCTAATAGGCCAAAATTACAAATATGCCCTTATGAACACTAAAGAGCTCACTTGCATATTTAATACTCATAAACATGCATATAATATACTCACATAATCATACTAATCATGCATGCAACCTAGTCATGCATTTAATCAATTAAACACATATAAAAACCAATTATGCCCTTCTAGCATGCTAATCAAGGCGCTAAGCCTTATTAGCAATTTCGGGTCGTTACAAAATCAAGCAGAGAAACCAGTGTATTATATTAGCAAGAGGCTATTGGGAGCTGAGTCATGATATCCCCCAATCGAAAAACTCACGTTCTGTCTGATCTTGGACTAAAGGAAGCTGAGGTCGTATTTCTAGTCCCACGCCATACATTTCCTAACCGATCAACCATTAAGGCAGGTTTTGAAAAAACCTAAAGCATCGTGATGTTTTTTGAAGTAGGCCAATGAACCCTGTTTTGAGATTTTATATACACCACGAACAACCATAAAGGCTCAGACCCTCGCTGATTTCATGGCTGAGTGTATCGGTTTCCAGGACGAGCCTATGAGAGAACCGATTAAAAAATTGTGGAAACTCTTTGTTGATGGATCGTCAAACAAGCATGGATCTAGAGTTGGAATAATCCTAATTACACCCGAAGGGCATCATTTTCATACAACTCTCCGATTTGGGTTCGGTGCCTCCAATAACGAAGTCGAGTGTGAGGCATTGTTGGCTGGAATTCAGATCGCCAAGGAGCTAAAAATAAAGGTTATTCTGTGCTTTAGTGATTCTCATCTTGTGGTAAATCAAGTACTGGGAGAGTATCAAGCTCGAGGACTCAAGATGACCGGTTATTTGGCCAAGGTAAAAAGAACGTTGTCAGAATTTGAATTCTACTCCATAGATCAAGTCCCATGCGAGAAAAATATAAATGCAGGCGCGCTCGCCCAACTTGCCACCACCAAAGAGGTGGACACATTGAATGCAGTCCTAGTTGAGTTTCTTGACAAACCTAATATAGAGAGGAAGAATAAAAAGAGATCGAGATGATTCGTGATGGCTCGACCTGGATGACCCCAATCGTGGAATATCTCACCACTAGAAAACTGCTCGAGGATCGAAATGACGCTCGAAAATTGTTGTACCAAGCCTGAGGTATGTTCTGGTCAAATGAATTCTTTATAGGCGAGGTCATTCCATGCCTCTCCTTATATGTGTTCTGCCTGAAGAAGCCCATGCCATCATCAAAGAAGTCCATGAAGGATTTAGCGGAGAACATGCTGGGGGGCAAAGCTTGGCCTTAAAGGTGTTGAGGGATGGTTATTTTTGGCCTACTCTAAAGAAAGACTCAATGTCGTATGTGTAAAAATGCGACAAATGCCAACGCTTTTCAATGATTGCCCAAGCTGCGCCTATGGAGTTTACCATGATCTCCTCGCCTTGCCCGTTTTCCATCTGGGGAATAGATTTAACTGGCTCATTATCGTTTGTCAAGGGAGGAGTTTGCTATTCTGTGATCGCGTAGATTATTTTACAAAGTGGGTCGAGGCCGAACCATTGGCAACTATAGCCTTGAAGAGAGTACTTGACTTTGTGATAAAAGACATAGTGTGTCGTTTTGGACTCCAGAAAAAATCATGTCAGATAATAGGAACCAGTTCGATAGCAATCTGTTCACAAAAATTTGTGAGAAGTACGGTGTAATCAAGAGTTTCTCTTCGGTAGCATACCCTCAAGCTAACATACAGGTTGAGGCAGTGAATAAAACCATCAAGATCAACTTAAAGAAAAGATTGGAGGATGCTGATGGGTTATGGCCTGAATAACTCCCACAAGTACTTTGGGCCTATAGAACTTCACATCACACCTTTACTATGCGCATTGTTGAGACCCTAGTAACACCACATAAGCGAAGGACATTTGACTAGGAGCGGAATCATGATCTGCTAAATGCGTCCCTAGACCTAATTGAAGAATGACAAGAAGAATCACAGATCCAACTCGCCCACTATCAATAAAGGGTAACCCGATACTTCAACTAAAAGGTCAAAGGACGAAGGCTCGAGCTGGGGGACTTAGTGCTTAGAAGAGTGTTCCTAGCCAACAAGGACCCTAAGGATGGTGTTCTAGGCCCGAACCGGGAAGGACTGTAACGGATCATGGAAATTTTGTGATAAGGTACTTTCATATTAGCTTGGCTAAATGGAGAGGAAGTTCAGCAAACTTGGAAAACCTTTCATTTGAAGAAATAATTTCAGTAATAAGGTCTATTTTTATGTTCAGTTTATGTTATCATTTTGTACAACTTAATTATAAAAGTCATTTCCTTTCATTTACTTTTGAATTAATAAAATGGTTGTGTGTAGTTTAAACATGGTACCAAAATTCTTCACTAAATCTTGTTATGTGCATGTTTGTTTTGTAAAAGCGATCTAGAATATTTATAAATTCTAGTTGCTTGGGGGGCATATACCCTTAGTTTTGTCTTTGAAATTTTTTGCAACTTAGAAGTTGGAAATTTGGACATTTTATGGCTTTATAAAGCTCGAGTTTTCAAGACAATTCTGAATATGAACTAAGATAAGAAAGTTCAAAGCAAAGGGAAAACCCTAGACTAAACCAGGTACGAGGCTTGAATACTAACAAGTGCATGCAACTAGGCAATTAAAACCCTGGATATAACAACTGGTCAACAATAAAGCATATTTTTCGATCTAAGGCCATCCCTATAACTATGCATGTGTATAAAAACTTAAAAGGTTTAAAAACACAATAACAATAAATAGAAGGGAAATGCATAAAGATTGTGGTAAGTAAATATAAAAAGAGGATAAATAACCTCGAATAGAGCCCTAAGGAAAATTGTCTCAGCCTATAAGGCCGAATTACAATGGATAAAACATATCCCCAAGAAAAAGAAAAACATACAAAGCATAAACGGACGAGGCCTTCAACTCTAAGCTCATGCAAGTTGCTCATGAGAAGAAATCTCATCCTCCCCTTCATTTCTTCTAGCCCCCAGGGTTGTGTCCACTGCCTCAGCCGGTTCTCTCCCCAGCTGATCCTGGAATTTGGGGAGATATCTCCCACACAGCTCAGCATCCAGGAAGGAGAAGTCACCTTCATGGTTAAAGCACCAGACCTTGTAGAACATTTTTTCAAGAGACTCTGCCATCTCTTCATCGACTCCCTTAACCTTCAACTAGAGCTCCTTGACTTGTGCATCAGCTCCCTTAACCTTCAACTGGAACTCCTCAACTTGTGCATCAGCTTTCTTGGCCTTCAATTGGAGCTCCTTGACTTTCCCTTGAAGCTGGCTGTAGCTTTGGATCACTTCCATGGCCTGCGCCTTGACGATCTTCCCATTGTTTTGGGAGGTTTCCAGATTCGCCTTAAGCTGTTGAGTCTTTTCTCAAGCTTGCTCTAGTTCCTTAGAGGTTGCATCCTTGATCTGCTTGGACCTGTCCTGGACCTTGTCTAGCTCATTCGCGGATTGCTATGTCGTAGCAAGGGCGAAACAGACTCGTTCTCCAGGATTGATTTGGGCAAAACAAGACTGCATTGAAATATAAATGAATGGTTAGACTATAGAAAATATGGGATAAATTTTGAGAAAGAAGTAATGAAACTCATGGTCAGACTCATCCCCAAGGTAGAGTTCAGAATGGATGGGGTGGTGTCTCCCTCAATCGCTTCCATCTCCTTAACGGAGAGATGATTGAGATGTGCGACCACTTGGCTGGTAAGGCCCAGGGAACTGTAGAATCACTCAATCGGGGAGTTGAGGGAGGAGTATCCTTGATCGTTACCATTGAAGCTTGTGGTTGGGAGGATTTGGACTCCTTGGCTTGGGCCTAAGTTCCTATTGAAGCTCTACTCTCAGACGTGGCCTTCTTCGAGACCCGCTACCTTTTAACGGTGGACTGAAACTGGTCTTAAATGCCCTTTTGAGGTCAATTTTTTCCTCTGCAAAACGATAAAAAAAGGATTAGGTAAATTCTACTTAAACACCAAAACAACAAGTAAAAGAAGAAGAGTCCTACCCTTAGAACTACAGGAGGAAACTACGATAATTAGTTCCTGGTTGGGGGTCGGGATAGCTACTTGAGGAACCTCCAACTCCTAAAAAACTAGAGGTAGAGGAGATTCTAACAACATTCCATCGGGCATCATTTCAGACCCTAGCTATTCATCCGAACTCGGATCATACTCGGGCTGCCGGGTGACTGTGAAAAAGGTGCCTAAATCTAGAGGGTACCTAGGTCAGATGTTCATCCCATATTGCTCAAAAAATGTATGCCTAATGTGAAAAGTGTTATCTATAACTATGGTCATTTTAGGAAGGCTAAAATCGTGGTGAGGGACAAAGATTTTGACACATTATTGAAGGGTAACGTCCTTATCTGTGTCCTCGTGATGTTTAGTCACAACTTTCCTTGGGTCATGGAAAACTAATATATAGTTTCCAACAAATCAGTTAATATCGTTATCATTGTTACCTTGGCCAGAGGTGCCAACTGTTGCCCTAGACTTCGTTCGACCTGAGTTATTATCTTGATCGTCCTGGGAAGGGCATCTACGCACCAATGGCGTAACCTCTTCCTCTTCCTCTATGGTGGCTAGGGGCCTCTTCCTTGGAGGACCTCAAGGTTTTAGAGCCGAAGATTGGCCCTTCTTTATCAGACCACATGCCAACATGTTGGCATCTATAATCATTGCTCAGTATTCCTTTTCACTGGTGGGAGCAGAGGCAAGGGTGCGTTATTGGTTCAAACGGACCTGAGAAGTTGCGGACCTCTTGTGTATGGCTTCACAAGAAAGTAAAACGATAAGAATAAGCAAATATTGAAACAAAAACTTTAATAAGGCTAAGGCAAAAACACTTACGAGTTCGGTTGAAATAATGGAAGACGCAGGTCTGGAATCCGTTCGACATAAAGAACTGGTCCTTATAATCATTTGGATTGCTGGGGATGTCGATGACGCTAGCTGTTTCTGGAAATCTAGCGAGGTAGTAGAAACCATCACCACCGATCCTGATGTTTGGATTGGCCTTAAGACAAAAAAAATATAATATATCTTCAGGAGTGGGGTCCTCCTACTCGTTCTTAAGAAATAAATACTTAAGCCCCACGATTAGGCGATAAGTGTCGGGGGAAACTGGAACGGAGTTAGCTTCACAAAATTTAGAAAGTTTGTGAAATACAAACTCAGTAGGTGGAATATGCCTGCTTTTAGGTGCCCGTCGCTCTATGCCCTGAAGTCGTCCTCCAGGGGAGTGAAGCTCCGCTCACCCTCCAGCGCAGGTCGTGCGTAAAACTCAGAATCCATCTCGATCCTGTGGCCCTTCATTATTTTGTTCACCTGGGGCATCGAAATTAGATGAAAGACTATCCTCTCGGCCTCGTAAAAGCTGTTGGCATTCACCTCCACCTCCATCTCCACCACTAGTCCAAAGTGGGGGATGGGTATTTGGTTACCTATTTGGTTTTTGAAGTGGAGCCCACGATAGTTTTGCCTTTTTGGTTGCTCATATTAAAATGGATTAGTTTGCCTGGGTACAAAACGACTGTTAGAGGTGACCTATGGATGTAACCTAGGACAAGATCATGGGAGAGCTCGACTTAAGGATTGATTAATACATTACTCGAACTAAAGCTTCTTCAGGCTGAAGGCGTAACTAAAGCCTTGATACGTGTATCCACGTGTACCCCTAATTCATGCGCCCTAATCTCAGGAAGTACTTTCACCTCGAAAATAATGTGTTAGAACATTGGTTTTGAAAGGTAGTTTTAATGCAAAGCTGCCCAGGAACCGTGCCTCTTAAGCTACCTAGTTTCAAGACCAGAAATCCCCAAACTTTTGACCTAAATTGTTATCCATACAATCCCGAAACTCAGAAAATGCCAAAAAACTTACTTGTTTTATGCCATGTGTTCTAACGTTTGGGGTTTTATAGATGACCTATATATTTCGATGTACCAAACTCAAACTAAGGCATTCACAAAACCAAAATAGAAAGAAAAGCAAAAACCTTCACAAACTCGTATAAAAATGTGCAAAAGAAGTTTAAAAAAGAAAAGAAAAGACATATACACTTACAAATCGATTGTTGATCGGATCTTGGAAGAGTTTGGAGGTTGAAAGTGTAAGGACCTCTGAGGAGAAATCATCATAGGAGATTGGGAAACTCGAAGGGTTTTCTGAGTGAAAAAATAAAGAAGAAAGTTTGAATTGAAAATGTGGTTAAAATCAAGTTCTGTACCCCTATAAATATGTAAAACTCGGGAGAGAACCAGAGCCACATGATCCAAGAAGTTCAAGATCGAAGGGCTAAGATTAAATGAACCAAACGACGACAAAAAGTTGACAAGACAACTGTCATAGTATTCAAAACCTGAACAGACGCTTGTAACAAACAAACACGTGTCCCACACTCGACTGGGTAGGTGGGCACGTTTCCCCACTACGAAAGTAGAAAAGCCCATACTATGCAAGTCAGGAATGACGTCATACACGAGCAGGGTGGGGGAAAATATTGTACCCTAAAAATATGAGCTAAATCGTCTTGTTCAAGGTACAACCAGAGAGGCAATAAATGAAGGTTTCTGGATCTTGGGGACATTGCATTAGCTCCAGATTAATAGCTCAAGATTACATCACCAAGGTTGGCAATCAAGAGAGCCTTTAGATCACCCCAGATGTGTGTGATAGAGATCGAGGAACATAACTTTCAAATCGCTGTCATCAGGCTTCAAACATCACTTGGGTCAGATTTCCACGACATATAACCTCCAATTAGAGGGACACATTTGTAACGTCCCAAAATTACCTAATAAGGCTTAGGGCCTTGATTAGGGGGTCGGGATGGCAATATATGGAATTATGTGTTTAATTGTTATATTAATTGTAAATACGTGGATTATGTGATATATGTGAGAGACCACATTATTATGTGGGTTATTTTGGGTTACTCAGCACGAGGCGATCATAGGGAGCAAGTTAGCGGGAAAGTCACAACGGGACCCGATACCCGACTCAGGGCGAGTGAATGGGTATTTTTGGGTAATAGACATTTATTTGGGTTATTGGGTTATGAAAATAAATAATTGGAGATATATTTGAAGTTAGAAAATTAAGGAGGGAATATTGAGGAAATTTACCATTTTGCCCTTGGGGACGTTTTTGGGTACCCGAGTCTTGGGATTAACTTAAGTTCGTTAAGTTAGATAAAACAAAATTAGAAATCATAGAAGCTGCTACCTAGACCGACTCTTTCTATCTCTACTCACTCTCTTTTCTCTCAAGCATTCCAAGCTAAGTCCTTGAAGAACCAAAGGATTTTTTTACTAGAAATCACAAAATTGGAGCTCTAGACTTGGAGATTAGCTTAGTGATAGCTTGTGGATTCAACTAGGAACTGAGGTAAGCCTTGAATTACAATTTTGGGTCATAAAATTCTGTGTTTCCTTGGCATGTTTTTTAGTGCTCTTAAACACTTTAAGGTTATGAATTGAATTGGAGTTTTGATGAGGTTTTGAGCTAGTTTTCTATTGTGTTTTATTGCTGGGAACATATTAGGGTGATAGGGATAATTGATTTATGTTTTGGGGTGAAATTTTTTATGGTTAGGATTTAATTTGGCTGCGGGAAATGGAGGATTTTTTGGGTTCGTGGGGCCAAGTTGCGACTCAGCCTGAGCCATGCACAAGGGGAAGCCTCTGCCTGGGGGGCGTGCCGCGACTTCAGAGGCCAAGTCGCGGCCCGTGCCTCTGGACAGAGAGGAGATAGAGGCTGGTCAGGGGAGCACGCTGCGACCCATAGGGGGGCAAGTCGTGGCCCGCCTAGGAAGTTTTGCCTTGGGAGTTTGTTTTCAAAATAGAAGTTTTCCTTAAGGCTCGGGTTTGTTTCCACTACCCCGTTTGGTGGAATCTGAGGCCCTGGAGGCTAGAACTTGGTCTAGAAGCCTTCGATCAATCGATATTAATAGAATCCTATTTTATGGTTGTGGCTTAGGGTTTCACTAAGGGTTCTGAACTGGGATTGTGCTCGAGGGTCATTCTCGTTTACGCTCAATTGGACCTAAGGTAAGAAAACTGCACCCAGTACGTGTTGTGTGTGATTAGGGCTCGACTCGTACATTATGTGTTATTATGATTAGGGCTTGGCCTGTCTATCATATTTCAATATGGTTAGGGCTTGGGCCCCTGAATTGATTATGTTAGGCTATTGTTATAAAGGCTTGTTGATAAATGCTTAAGTGCTTATATTCATTACATGAATTCTATGATTAGGGCATGCAGCCCCTTATGTGATTATGTTTGGTATCGTGGTTATGGATATTCAATGGAATTGTATGATTAGCATGAATATGTGCTTGTTACACCCAGATTTCGAGCATGAGGAATTATGATCCCGAAATCTAGGCTTGTTAGGTGTAAGCTCGAAATATGAACATTCCTCATATGGTCCTCCAGTCAGACAGTTTTGTTGTAAATAATGATCTCGTGAGCTCGTGCAGTATGTAGCCTCAAAGATGTTTCGAGCTTATGAGGTAAGCTCGCAACAGCAAAGGGTTCAGCACTTGTATATATTTCCTGATGTATCTCTTACCCTCAGATAAGATGATCCGTGCTCGAGAGGCATAAGCTTGAATATGATGACTCCATCAATAACTTGTTGGGAGCAAAGGCGAAGCAAGAATGACGAGCTCGAGATTGACAAATAATCTCGAGGGCATAATAAACCCAATATCTAAGCTAGTCGGTTACATGTATATGTATTTATTGTTGTAAAATCCCTATGTTTAAGGGATATGATGTAATTTGTTATCCAATCCCACATTCTAAGGGATATTATCATACACGTAAAAGATAATGCATTAAGTGGCATTATATCATTCGATTCACAAAATATCTTCCCAAAATATGTGGGAAAGAATTCTAAAACCTTCTGTATAAACAGAGAAAGAAACTCCATTTGTAGAAAAAAAAAAGCTAGAGATATTGAGAGAAAACTCTGGGCAACTATTCTCTGAAAGTTTCCAGGAAACTCCAAAGAACTAATAATATAGACTAGTGGACTAGGCAGATTTTTTACTGCTGAACCACGTAAAAAGATCCTGTTGTCATTTTCTTATTTCATTTCCTCTGATATATTCTTGTTTAATTGCTCTCCTTTTTAAGTTGACGAAAAACAGCTTCAACAGTTTGGTGCTTTCATTGAGAGCCATTAAACAGTGCGTGAGTCTGTTTAGTCAGAGAGCCTCTCTGATAAGCAATGGCTGCGAACGATCCCAATATACCTGAGGAGGAAATTCTAAATGAAGATGAATACCCAAGACGGCCTGGAAAGCAGCCTATGGTAAATTCTGATCCCGGTGAGAGGAGTGACTCGTCTAACTCTCGGGGACCACCTGCCCCCCAGGGCCGATGAGAATATGTACTACAATCCCGAGAGATATGTTCCAATCGTGGAACTCGAAAATCGCCAACTGCATAAACAGTTGGCAGAAGCTACAAAACGCAATGAAGAGTTAGCCAGGCTAACTACTGAAGCACAGGCGACTGAAGCCCCGCCTCCGCAAGATACCCAGCCTCCGCCTCTACAGGACACTCAGGCCCCACCTCGTAGGCCCAAGGGATGTCCTCGAAAGAATGCGGTCACCCGGAGAGCAGAACAAGCACTGCCACCAACTTCCCCTCCTGTTCAGCCGAGACCCCGGAGGGGGAGTCAGGCTGAGGTCACTGCCAACCCGACTAGAGCTGCACACACGGGAATGGAGAATAACCGAGCCCCCTTGGTGGCTCGGACTCCAAATCTTGGTACAGCGCAAAATGTCCGAGAACCTAACCGAGCGAATTCGGGAACTTCCAGGCCCAACAATGGGAGACAGCCACCGTCTCCCATAAGACACCCACCATCACCAATAAGGCATCCCTCACCAATTCAAGATGCTCAGTGATCTGCCCCTCAAAATAGGGATCGACAAGCTGAACAGGGACATAGAAATGGAGAGGTTGCCTGAGATCGCAGGGCTCCTTAACCTACTAGAAGCCAAATGTCGCGGTCATGAGCTGCTGGGACAAGGAGACTAGTAGGGGATCCACCTCCTAATCACCGAGCGACGAGCTACGTAAGTGAAAGCTCAGATTACACTAGGTCTGTGAGCATTTATGACACAAAGCCAAGGAATGTCAGAAACCGAGGAGATCACCCTGACCTACGGGAACACTTAAACCATAATCGTGGACGTGATAATCCCCCGAATCCAGATCTACGAGATCATCTAAACGGTCGCAAGCCATCGATGTGCAATCCTGCACCGAGACGGGGAACTGGAGTTATAATCAACGATAACCATCTCCCTCCAATTCAAGCTAGGCTTCCTGTAGATCAAGTCCAAGAGAGGATTGAGCAGTTGGAGAGAGCATTCAGGCTCTTACAGAACGAACGTAGCTGGGAACGGGATGAAGAGTTCGATGAGGAACTCGAGCCCTTTGCCCCACATATCTCTAACACCCCGTTTCCTCAAGGATTTAGAATTCCTCATCTCCCGCCATTCGATGGAAATTCGGATCCATACAGCCACATGAGCACATTCAACACAATTATGTGAGCCAACAATGTGGGCTACTGTAACGACCCCAAATTCGGTATTAAGGCTTAGGGCCTGGGATAGTGTGCCTGGAGGGCATAAAGGAATTCTGTGTGTGTCTTTAATGAGTTTTATGCATGATTATGATTTAATGCACGTTATATGATTATGTGATTAATTGTGATGCATGACTATGTGAATTAGTATGCATGTAGACCTGATTGAGCATATTTGTAATTTGGCCATGTTGGGCCTGACTATGTTGATACCTGTGATCTATGACTCGAGACGATCTTAGAATGAGCGGGTTAGCGGAAAGTCAAAGCGGGAACCTGTGCCAGGCTTGGGTTAAGCCTGGGGAGTTTAATTGAGAATCTGGGAATATATTTGATGATTAATCCGGTATTGGGTAGTGAGCGGGAATTTTAGGAACACTTGAGGAATTAGTGGGAATTTGGGTAATATGACTAAAATGCCCCTTTATGGACATAAAGGTTTAGAATTAGTAAGGGAGGGCATTTTGGTCATTAGGCTTGTAAGAGATAAAATAAAGAAGGTCTTTATACTTAGTGGGTTTTGTAGAGAAAAGCATAGGCTGAAAGAAAGAAAGAAAGAAGAGAAAGGAAAAGAGAGGGAAAGCTGAAGGGTTTGGCTTTGAAGATTCGGTTTGTGGCTCCCCCAACCATTTCCCTTGATTTTTCTTGAGGTTAAGCTCAGTGGGAAGCTAGGGTTAGCTGAGCATCAAGGATCCTAAGCTAGGCTTGGGGACTGGCAAGGGATTAGCAAGATCAAATCAGAGATTTGAGGTAAGTTCTTGAGGTTTTCGGTTTTAGGGTTTTGCTGGTTTTGAGCTGTGTTTTTGAGCTAAATGGATGGGGTTTTTGGGGAAAACAGGTCAAGGTTGTGAAGGTGCAAGCCAAGGAGGTCTAGGGTTCAGTTCAAGGTCGAAATTCCACCCACGGTATGATTTCTAAGACCCTATCCTTGTTGTTTGAGTGATTTTCTGGTTTTTGGGTTCATTGGGTTAGATTTTGAATTGTGGGTTGCTTGAGCTTGGGATTGAGTTCATGGGGTGCTTGGGTTGAGTGTGTGGTGTGTATAAGTTTGTTTTTGGGCTTGAGAAAGAGTTGGGTAAGTTTGGGGTCGAAATGGGGGAAGAAAATCGCAAGATGCGATTTTTGGTTTTGGTCTGCTGCAACTAGCGCTACAGCGCTAGGCAGGGGGCGCTGTAGCGCTAGCCCCTGTCTGGTGAGGGTGGTTCTGCTTGTAGCGCTACAGCGCTACCTTTTGAGCGCTGTAGCGCTGCACTGTTCACAGAGGGGATTTTTGGGCTTTTGTGAAGGGATTTTTGACCTAAGGTTCGGGGCTCGATTCCGCCACTTTGTTTTGGGGATCTAGGACTTCCCGGGGGCTCGGGATTAGTCCCGAGGCTAGGTTTTGGACTTGAGGATTGGTGATAACTTTGACTTGTGGATTTTGCTTAGGTAAGCGCTAGGTCTCGGGTAAGATCGTGCTCAAGGAGTCCGGTTGATCAAGGCTACTGAATCTAAAGGTAAGAAAACCGTAACACCCGAGATTAGGGCATGGGCCCACTGTGTGATTGTTGGGCACGGCCCTAGCTTGTATTGTGTGCAAATGTGTAATCCTAGATAAACTATTGTATGTTTGAATGGTTATTTCATAATGTATGATATGTGTGATTGTAATTGAATGAACGGCAAGGCCGAGAGCGGCAAGGGCCGGGTACGGCAGTGGGGCCGGAAGCAACGCTCAGCACATGGGATGCTAAAGCGAGGGTGGGACCCAAGGGATACATGAGTTATCCTACGGTAATGACCGAGACCCCAAGCTTTGGTAAGGCCTCTGGGGCGGCATGGCCGTGCTTGTTTAAATCAATGATTTTCCTATTTATCAGTGAATTATGCCAGTGATATTATTATTGCATATGTTATGTGCTATTTGGGTTTTCTTGCTGGGCTTCGGCTCACGGGTGCTCCGTGTGGCAGGTAAAGGCAAGGAGTCAGTCAACCGACCATGAGTATGGAGAGCGTGGGAGCGGCGCGTACATGTTCGGCCTGCCCGACTGCTTTGGTTGGGAGCATTTTGTAAATGGCTGTATTAATCCATTCTTTTGAAAGATAACTTGGTGTAAATCTATTTTTGAGTTGTAAACATTTTGTAAACCTTATTTTGGGATCCCAGATGTTTTATACTTAACGCTTTTAATGAAGTTAAACATTTTAAAGAGTACAGCCTTAAATTATGATTTATCCACACTTTTGGTTTTAGAAACCACTTAGAGTCAGTCAAAAGCACAATTTCTATTTTAAACTCACTTAGTAACGGCTCTAAGGTAGTAGGGCGTTACAGCTACGAGCTCAGGTGTATGCTGTTCCCGACCTCTCTCACGGGACCAGCAAAAAACTGGTTTGAAAAATACAAGAGACATTCGATTGCTTCCAGGGAAGAATTGTCGAGGGATTTAAGAAAAAATTCAATGCCATGGTCGGCATTAGACCCGAGCTTCAGCCTTGACCAATGTCCGACAACAGCCAAATGAGTCACTAAAAGGTTACCTCACAAGGTTTAACTTAGAAGTCTCTCGAGCTTGAGATGTTGACGATAGTGGCCATTTAATGGCCGTTCGAGCCGGAGTAATGCCTAGGAGTCCTCTCTGGGAAGACTTGCAAACAAAGCTTGTAAGGTCCTTAATCGAGTTCAATCAAAGAGCTCAGAGGTTTGTTAATGTAGAGGAGGTGAGGTCAGCATTGAATATGACCTTTCAGCCCATAACTACAACAACGAATGCTAACTCTGCCTCGACCTCAGTGGATCCTACAACTTCAAAACCCCCTGGGGACAACCCTTCCAAGAGAAAGAAAAATGAAGGGAATAACCTCGAGGCAGAAGGGGGAAAGAAGAAGAAAGGGGAAAGATACTCCTCTGTATAAAAGGTGTATACCGAGCTCAATGAGTCTCAGGAGAATATCTACCTGGCTAATGAAAACCAGGTTCCTTTCAGGCGACCTGATCCCATGAGAAACCAAAAGGCAAAAAGAGATTCTAGCAAATATTGTAGATTCCACAGAGATATCGAACATACAATCAATGAGTGTAGACAATTAAAGAATGAGATCGAAGGATTGATCTCGAGGGGGTATATCAGTCAGTATGAAAGAAACCAAAACCCCAATCAGGCTTCCACCAGCCAGAGGGCAGCAGCTGCACCACCTGCCCAGAATAATAACTCCCGAGCTCAGGAAGATGAATGATCCCCTCCGATTGATGGAGAAGATGTTATAACCATCTCAGGGGGACCCCATATATCAAGATTGGGAAGGAATGCCCATAAAAGATAAGTGAATGAGTTAAAGACTGGTGACGGATCTCCCTACAAACCCGAACCCAGAGCTCCAAAACAACAAATGGTTGAAACTCAACACATAACTTTCACTAAAGACGATGCTTCTCACATACAGTTCCCTCATAATGATCCTCTGGTCATCACCCTTTAGCTCGCGAACAAGAGGGTACACCGAGTCCAAATTAACAATGAGAGCTCAGTGAATATCCTCTATAAGGCTACTTTATAAGATGGGATTCGCGCTTCATGACCTAAAAGCCTGTGCAACTACGTTGTACGGATTTTCAGGAGAAGGGATTGCTTGCATGGGATTCATCGAACTCCCTGTTACCTTGGGAGACTACCTGGTCTCTATAACTAAGATGATGGAGTTCGTGGTGGTGGACCTTCCATTGGCCTATAACGTACTGCTTAGGAGACCCGCCCTAATAGGGCTGGGGGCAATTTCGTTTGTTAGGCATCTGGCAATTAAGTTCTGACTTCTAGTGGTATCAGGACTCTAAAAAGGGACCAGCTCGCGGGGAGGAAATGTTATAGCATTTCCATTAGAGGGAAAAAGCAAACAAGTGCACAGGCACTTGTCATGATTTGGAATGAGGATGGGACGATCTTTGAAATTGACAAACAAATCGACCTTAGAGTAGAGGAAAAAGCTAACCTTGAGCCATTGGAGGAGCTCGAAGAGGTCAAGCTTGAAGAAGTCGATCCCCCAAAGACCGTGAAGGTGGGGAAAAATCTTTCTGAAAAAGCAAAGTAGCAATTAATTTGCTTCTTAAAGAAAAACCAGGATGTTTTTGCGTGGTCACATTCAGACATGCTCATGCACTCAATATTGACAAGAGCTTCCCCCCGAAGCAGCAGAAACAGAGACTCATGGACGATGATAATAAGAAAGCCTTAAAGGAAGAGGTCGACAGGTTAAAAGCAAATTGGTTCATACGAGATGCCTTTTATCCTGATTGGATCGCCAATTCGTTATTGGTACCGAAACCCAACGGAACATGGCGAACTTCCGTCGATTACTTTGACCTTAACAAGGCATGCCCAAAGGATTTTTTCCCCTACCTCAAATCGATCAGCTCGTAGATGCCACAGCTGGGCATGGTCTTATGTCATTTATGGATGCTTATTCTGGATATAACCAGATCGCCATGCACGCACCAGACCAAGAGCATACGAGCTTTGTAACCGATAAAAGGGCTGGAGTATCGTACCAAAGGCTTGTGAACAGAATGTTCTCCGAGCAGATAGGTAATAACATGGAAGTTTATGTTGATGATATGTTGGTCAAATCTAAACATAACGATATCCATGTAGATGACCTCGAAGAATGCTTTGTCGTGTTATGGAAGTACAACATGAAACTCAACCCCCAAAAATGCTCTTTTGGAGTGTTGTTGGGGAAGTTTTTGGGCTTCATCGTAAATGCGTGAGGAATAGAGGTTAATCTTGACAAAATCTAGGCGTTGATCGATATGCCCTCACCTCAAAAGCATAAAGATGTTTAGAGTCTAACTGGATGGATGGCGACATTAAGTAGGTTTGTTTCTAAATCTATAGACCGTTGTCTTCCATTCTTCAGCCTTTTGAGAGGAGACAAAAAGTTCGAGTGGAGGGAGGAATGCGAGCTTGCATTCCAAGACCTAAAGAAACACCCGGCGGAACCTCCAATCTTGTCAAAACCTATCACATGAGAAGTCTTATACTTGTATCTCGCTACAACCGAGTACGCTATCAGTGTTGTTCTTGTCCGAGAAGACAAGAAGGTACAAAAACTAGTATACTATGTCAGCAAAAGGTTACTGGGGGCAGAATCGAGATACCCATTAATGGAAAAAATTGGCTCTCAGCCTGATCCATTCATCTTGAAAGCTCTGACCTTACTTGCAAGCGCACCCCATCCATGTAATGACTGACCAACTACTGCGAGAAGTCCTGTCCAAACCAGAGGCCTCGGGCAGATTGTTAAAATGGGTTTTTGAACTCGGACAGTTTGAGATCACTTTTAATCCGAGAATGACTATAAAGGGACAGGCCGTGGAAGACTTCATCGTGGAATGTATAGGAGTATCCGATGACGAGGTTATAATCCTAGCCTACGAGCTGTGGAAACTTTACGTCGATGGATCTTCTAACAAAAATGGATCGGGGGCAGGAATCATATTAATCACTCCAACAGGGAAGTGATTTCACTCCATCTTGAGGTTCAGCTTCGAAGCATCTAATAACAAAGCTGAGTACGAGGCTTTATTGGCAGGACTCCAGATAGCCAAGGAGCTCAAGGCCAAAGCAATACACTGCTACAGTGACTCGCAGTTGGTGGTCAACCAAATCCTAGGGGAATATCAGGCTCGTGGCATAAGGATGGCTGCGTATTTAGAAAAAGATAAAGCGGCGCTCGAGCATTTCAAGTTCTATGCCATAGAGAAGGTTCCCCGAGAACAAAACTCAAATGCAGACGCTCTAGCCAGGCTCGCCGCGTCCAGCGAAGTCGATACACTAAACGTAGTATCGATAGAGCACCTGTCGACTCCTAGTATTAGCGAGCTTAAAGAGGAAGATGTATTCATGATTGAATTTGGCATTCTCCCAGCAGAACGGAACAAGGCTCGAAAACTGATGTATCAGATTTCGAGATACACTATTGTGGAAGGAAGGTTATATCGAGAGGATATTCTATGCCATTACTCCGATGTGTGACTCCACCCGAGGCAAAGAAAATCCTAAAAGAAATTCATGAAGGATTTTGTGCAGACCACATTGGGGGGGATAGCCTATCAAAGAAAATTATAAGACAAGGATACTTCTGGTCCACTATCAAAGCAGATGCATTCAAGTATGTCAAGAAATGTGATAAATGCCAGTGATTCGCTACAATTCCGTGAGCTCCACCATCCAAGCTAACCATGATGACCTCCCCATGGACATTTGCGGTGTGGGGGATCGATCTCATAAGTTCGTTGCCAACCGGCAAAGGTGGAGTAAAGTATGCTGTGGTCGCATCGATTATTTTACAAAATGGACCGAGGCTGAACCTTTGGCAACGATTACCTCGAGAAACGTCCTGGACTTTGTGGTAAAAAACATCATCTGTCGATACAGAATGGCAAGGAAAATAGTATCAGATAACGGTACTCAATTCCACAGGGAATTATTCTCCCATTTTTGTGAAAAAAATGGAATAATAAAAAGATTTTCCTCCATTGCCCATCCCCAAGCAAACGGCCAAGTCGAAGCAGCAAATAAGACTCTCCAGAGTTCTATGAAGAAGAAGTTCAAAGAAGCTAAGGGAAAATGGCCCGAGGAGTTACCCCAAGTTTTGTGGGCATATCGAACTATAGCTCGCACTTCAACAGGGCATACCCCCTTTTTCCCTGGCATATGGATGTGAGGCCATGTTACCAATCGAGGTCGAAATACCCACGATTTGTAGCCATGCTTATGACCAAGCCTCGAACCAATCCCAACTCGAAGTAAGTCTGGACCTTATTGAAGAAAGGAGAGGCGAAGCTCAGTTGAAAAATGCAGCAGCAATTTAGCTACCCGATATTTTAATAAAAAGGTTCGGGAGAGGAAGTTTGGATTGGGAGACTTAGTGTTAAGACGTGTGTTCCTAGCTACAAGGGACCCGACTGCTGGCGTACTTGGACCTAATTGGGAAGGACCGTACCAGATCGAGTCAATTATTCGGCCCGGCGTCTATAAATTGGCGAGATTAAATGGAGAATTGGTACCACGAGCTTGGAATGGCGAGCATCTATGACCTTACTATCAATAGTGTAGGGATGATGTCTCATTGTAACCAAGCATGTGTGTTTTTACAAATTTTTTATTAATAAAATATTCGATCAAAAGTCATTTTCTATCTTATATGTTGTATTTTTCGCAAACTCTCTTAATTTAATAACCTATGGTCACACTCATAGGATATTAAGGGGGCATCAGTGGTATACTTACCATAAGTTTGAAAAATAAATAACATTTAAAAATAAGTGTCTAGATATAACCAGATATGCGAGCTAAGACAATGTGGACATAACCAGATACACGAGCTAATTTGGTCTAGACATAACTAGATTAAAAGTATACACGTGTATGGATTACAAAGAAAACACGACCTAAATAGGATTGGAACAAACCAGCTAAAACTGATCGACACAAGTGGGAAAAAGATAAACCTACTTCGAGCTAAGTCGATAGCGAGGCTGGAGTATTTTGCAACAAAAAGTTTCGACCTCATAACCTCAAGGAACTACTCGAGGAAGAGGAAAAGTGACTATAAAAAGCAAGATATAACTAAACTACCTAGCGTACATACCACTTAAGTACTTTCGAGTGCATGGTAAAAGTAATATCCGACCTTGACACAAAACGAGATCGGTTATGGATACATCGAGCAAACTATGCTTGAATGCATCGAATCTCGAGCTAAAATCCGACAGAAGTTTGTATGAATAAACAAACATAAAGACAAAAATTTAATATAAGTTGCTCAAAATATTTCGACCTAGAAATGTGAAGCAAAAATATTAAAAGCCGAGCATAAAAATTAAGTATACCAAATGTAAAAGTTTGAGCAAACAAAAGATAACTCTTATACGAGCTGTAAATTGTTTTTGCTCTAGGGGCATAAAAAAGAAAGGTCCTAACTATTACAATTTTTTTTTAAATGGGACGCAGCCCATGATCTCACCTCTAGGAAGCAGGAGCATCCCCCCGACGGCACTCGCCTCCTTGGCCTTCTCAGCCTCCTCCTCAGCTTCCTCCGCCTCCAGCTGAGCTTGCCACTTAGCCAGAAGCTCATCCTCCAGGGTGACCAAGAAGCTCGTATCGAGATCGACATTGTTGGCCCAAATCCTGTACATGGCCATGTCAACGGCTCGATCCTTCCTCTGCTTGAACTCTTCAAGGAGGCGAGCCTTCTCACCCTCCATTATCTCGAAGGTGGCCTTTTTCTCCTCTTCGAGCTTGGAGTTTAGCTTTTCAAGCTCCTCGACCCTGGAATTCTTCTCCTCAAGCTCTTTGATCCTCGAGTTCCTCTCTTCGAGCTCAGCCTCCAGTTTTGACTTGGCAGCCTAAAACTTGTAGCGTCCTTAATTTGCTAATAAGGCTTAGGGCCTTGATTAGCATGCCTAGAGGGAAATAAGTGATTTATTATTATAATATGTTAATTTTTATGAGTATGTGATTAGAGATGCATGTTTAGGTGAATTAAATATGCATGTGGGCCCCGTTTGATTATTAAGGGCATGTTCGTAATTTTATCCTGTTGAGGGCATAAATGTGATAAATGTGATATATTTGTGATATATCTGTGTTGCACGATCTGAGATAATCCTAGGGAGCGGTTAGCTAGAAAGTCACAACGGGGTCGAAAACCCAACTCGGGGTGAGTCGAGGGGTATTTCGGGCGTTAGATGTTTTATGGAGTTATCGGGTTATGGAAATAAATATTTGGAGATATATTTGAAGTTAGAATGTTTAGGAGGGAATATTGGGGAAATTTACCATTTTTCCCTCGGGGACGTTTTTGGCACCTCGAGCCTTTGAGGTAACCTTAGAAACTTAAGTGGAATAAAACAAAGTAAAGAAGTGTTCAGAACTTAAGGAAACTGACCCTTTCTCTCTCTATCTCTCGGTTCCCTTCTTCTTTCTTGGAAGCTTGGTGCATGTTGGTGGAATCTAACCAGAAACTAAGGATTTTGAGCTGGGATTTTGGGAGTTAGAAGCTTGGAGCTTAGGGAAATAATCCCGGGATTCAACTCAACTCAAGGTAAGCTCTTAACTTAGTGAATGATATTGGTTCCCTGCTGGTATTTCAGAAGTTTGCATGTGGGATAGGTGAAAGATCATTCTAGAGTTTTAGATGGGATTTGGGGCTAAATCTTGTTAGGTTTTATTGCTGAGATTGTGGTAGAACTTCTATGATGATTAGTTTGAATTGTTGGATTAATTTTAGGGTAAATTGGCTTGGTTTTGGAAGTAAAAATGGAGGATTTTTCTGGGTTCGAAGGGTCAGACTGTGGCATTGTTCTTGCTGATTCGTGGCCCTCTAGAACAAGTTGGAGGCCAGAATGAGGGGCGGGCCGTGGCATGCCCTAGCCTGGGCCGCAGCGCGCCTGCCTTGTTTTGGGGTTGGAGGTCTCTGGTTGAGGCGGGTCGCGGGATGGGCTCATGGGGTCGCGAAACTTAGTGTGCTTTTGGGATTTATGGGGGTTTTAGGCTCGGGATGGATTTTATCACCCGGATTTATAGAATTCAATATCCCAGAGACTAGAATTATGACCCAAAGTTATTTAATGGATTAGAACTTGATGGATGGATATTGTTAATGCATTGTGACTAGGGCTCAGCGAGGCTCGGATTATGGGACTGTGCTTGGGGCATCATTGTTTGGGAAGCACGAGACACAGGTAAGAAAACTGTTGTACCCGTAGAGCAGGCGAGGCCCTATAGCTTGTGTTGCAGGACATGACCCTATATGATTGTGTTGCAGGGTGTAGCCCCATTGATTGAGTTTATACATGTTTAAGTATTTGTTTAATTATGCTATGTGTGCATATATGTGAATGAACGACAAGAGCTGGGAACGACGAAGGCCGAGAATGACGAGGGCTGGGAACGGTGAAGGCCAAGAACAGCAAGGCCGAGTATGGCAAGGGGCCGGGAGCAGCGTTTAGCACGCAAAGTACGAGTTGCTAGGGCGAGACCCTAAAGGATACCTGTGATATCCTCACGGTGTGGATTGCAAACCCAGGGCCTGGTAAAGTGCCTGGGACGACATGGCTGTATATGTTTAGCCTGATGGTGCCTTGATTATATGTTGAATGTTAAATATGCATATGTTATCTGCTTGTGAGGGTTTTCTTGTTGGGCTTCAGCTCACGGGTGCTCTATGGTGCAGGTAAGGGCAAAGGGAAAATCAACCAACCATGAGTACGAAGAGTGTGAAGCGGAGTGTACATGTTTGGTCCACCTGGCTGCCACGGCCAGGGGCAGTTTTTTGGGAGATGGTTGTATTAAACCTAGATTTTGTTGTTTAGCCGACTTTAGTTATATTTTTGAGTTGTAAACATTTCTAAACAGTATTTTGGGATCCCAAATGTTAAATGCTTTATGATTTTCAATGAATGGTATTATTTTCAAAGTATAAGACTCTGTTTATAGTTTAATTACACTTTTGTCTTAAAGCCTTGATTAGCGAGTTAATTGCACATTTTAAACTCACTTAGTAACGACTCTAAGGAAATAAGGCGTTACAAAACTCGTCAGCGAGCTTGAGCTGGAGATCCTTCGACTCCTGAGTGTAGGAATGCTTGCATGAACCTCGTTGTTCATCTTGTAATTTAGCTGAGCAACTGCTGCAAGATCCTCACACACAAACAAATCAAGTTAGAACATGTTTCGAGTAAAACTCAAATAAATAAAAAAGTAAGAAAAATTACCGAGGAGATATGCTCAGTACTCTTGTCATAGAGAACATTGGAATCCCGGGCATTGACCAGGAACTGCCATTGAGGAGCCCCAATATTTTTGAAGCTTTGGCCCACTTAAGACATGACATCTGAGCCAAGAGTGGCTCCGTGAGTCCCGGCAGCGTTGTCGATGACATACTCGTCGACATGAGTCGAAATCGACAACAATCGCTCCCGAGTGGGAGCTAGTTTCTTTGGAGCTGGTGCAGTCAGTTGGAGGGCTTGGTTAGCAGGAGGCAGGGAAGGAGTAGCTTCCACGGGAACCCTGACCTGGGAGTTGGAGGTCACAACTTGACTCGGGCCTTGGAGGCCTAGAGGAGGAGGAATCACCTTTGTCCTTTTGGGGACCTTAGCAGGGCGACCAACTTTCAATGACGCTCTCGTGCGCTTGCTTTGCTTGGCCCCCGAGTGGCTGTTGAGCATGGTCTCGATGTTAGAGTCCATAGTACCTGCATAATCAAATCACATTAGAAAATGAGCTTAAAATGCTAAAGTAAATGTGAAGCAAATAGTTAATGGAAACAAATAGACAAATGACAAGAAAACTAACTGGAACTCTCCCCTGAGCTTGTGCTCGGTGACTAGGTAATCCCCCTATCTTCAGAGGAGGCTGGGGGAGTCTCTTCCCTATATGTGGAAGTTAACCTCGAAAGGTCCCTATAGTCATTTGTTCCGTATTGGACAGCTATCCCATCCCAAACTTCATTCAGACTATACATTGTTTGGTATTTCCTTAGCCAGCTATCAAACCTATAGACCCCATCATCTACCCAAGACCATACATGGAAATTATCCCTATAATCTGGGAATAGGATCAGGGTGTCGGGTCCATGTTGAAGAAGGGAAGGAGACCACAAGGTTGAGCTGAGAATGACCTTACCTCTGTCACTCGAGCTCGAGGCCTTGTCGTTGGCGTCATTCCCCGAACACGGACTCCTATGATGGCAGGCTGGGGATCGTGCTTTCGAGCTTGTTGACCTCTGCCTCTAAGGAAGCTTGTTAGTAGGGAGTGGTACATGCTTCCACATGGTGTACTTCCGGTAGGCGGTGTCGTCCGTTGACTGGCCCTGCTCCAGAAGACCACAGGCTCGAAGCTTATCTTCATGAAGAAGATAAGACAGGGAACACCTACCATATGTCAGTTGGAGTAGAACTTCCTTGTGCTCCTTCATTGTGTCTGTTGGGGTAGGACGATGATAATTGGCTGAAGAGTCAAATACACTATAATTAGTTCATGCCTCAACGTTAGACGAGCATGAAAGGAAAGGGGTTCATATACTTATAAATTTGTCTTAATGAATAAAACTTTGAGGGAGCCAGGCCATCTGTCCAAAAGAAGGCCAACTTGATGTTGGGAGGATAGTTGGGCATGTCCTCAAAGATCTTCTTCTCCTTGCGATTGCTCGACAGGTAATAGAAGCCATCTCCTCCCCGAGCTCGGGAGGGGTTACTTTTCAGGCAGAAGAGATACAGGATCTCCTTTGGCGAAGGTCCTTCCCACTTCTGTTCGTGGTACATTGACCTTAGGGCTAACAAGACCCTGTATGAATTGGTCTGGATTTGGAAGGGCGCGAGCCCAACAAAATCCAGAAAGTCCTTAAAAAAGGACTTCAAGGGTAGTAGGGCCCCTGCCTTCATATGCTCGCAACTCCAGGCTGCGAGCTTCAATTTATTGTCGGGGTGGCCATCTCCCAGGGCATAGAAGCTTCATTTTTGTTGGAGGTAGGAGCTCAACACCTCAGCGAGCATGACAATCCTAGGCCGTGACAAGCCAGGCTGTCGGTGATTTGTCCTAACGAAGAAACCGAGTTCCACTAATGCTCGGCCCTGAAAAATTCCTCCCTCGAGTAGGAATGGGAACTGGTTGCGAGGTGGACGGGCGATTTGATGTCTCCATCAGTGAGAAAATGAGGCCACCCAGCTTGAAGGCAACAGTTACTTTGAGCTTGGGGTCAAGAGGGACTGGTCTAAGCTCGGGGTCTGGGTCTGGATAGATTGCGACCCGAAGTTTTTTCCTTTTCCTCTCCTCAAACCGCGTTGATTTGACGTCAGAAGTGAGCTCAAATATATTCTTGCTCACACCTCACTTTGTGCTCGCGAATTAGCCGCTGATTTCGAGTGAAGGGCGATTCAGGGCTTGGAGTCGTCAGAGAATAGGGAGTTGTAAGCACTGACCCCTACCGTTTTTCAAGATTCTGCGACATCTAGCAAGAAAGAAAAGGGTGAGGGCCAGGCACACAAGAAATGAAGAATAAAATTCTAGGTGATTCGAGCTCGAAGGCTCAAAATCACGGAATAAGCTCGATTGAGATCAAAATCTCAAAGGAATGGGATGAATTCGAAGGAGCCCCAAGCCATTGAAAGATTCAGGCTTCGAGCGTGTATTTGACGCGAAAAAGGGAGAGTGGATTCATTTCAAGAAATCACGGATTATCAGGGAAAAAGTTGACGATTACTCAGAAATGTGATAATTTTTGGAAACGTGCAATTTAAAACCCTAAGTCAGTATCCCATTTCTTGATCTACACGGTATGTCACCCGTAGTCTAAAAAATAATAAAAAACATCTACATTTGCATCCTCTATACTAAATCTGGGTTTGAAACCCATGATATCAGAAATTTTTTGAACCCAAAGTCTACACAATATCAACTAAATAATGTGATTGAGGTTACTAATTGCTACGAATATTCTTATAAAACTAGTGAAAAAACTAGTAAATATGCTTACAGTGCAACGAGAACACAGAAATGCAAAAGAAAAATATAAATAAGCATATGGGATCAAGAATAGAAACTTACACGCGGTGGCTCGGATACAGAGAGACTGATGACCAGAGGAGTGGTTGCAAGAACTATCTCACGGAGTTGAACAAGCCAAGGTTGTTTTGTTTTCTCAGTTTATAGAACATGCAAAGAGGAAAAAAGGGCTTTTTGGCTCTGGTTTTTCTTCTTTTTCTTTCTAAAACTGAAAGATGCAAAAATGGGATGAAGAAGATGACACGGGCAAATTTATAAAGCCCCAGGGAATGTCAAAGGTCGAGTTGATCTGGACCATTGGCCAGATTCGGTATCTGATCTGATGGTCAAGTGCAAATGTGGAAATGGCGGCATAAAGTTGGCAAGCGAATAGACATAGGCATGGTACAAAAGCACTCAAGTACTCTGATTGAGCAACCCTTAGCTGACATGTGTCCACTCTTGAGCACTTTAGACTGTACAGTATCTAAGAAGGGCAGTTCAAAAGTTTCCTTCTCATAGGATTCGAATTGATACTTTTAAGGGGCCAAAATGTTACACCCAGATTTCGAGCATGAGGAATTATGATCTGGTGTAAGCTCGTTAGGTGTAAGCTCAAAATATGCACAGTCCTCATATGATCCTCCAGTCAGACAGTTTTGCTGTAAATAACGATCTCGTGAGCTCGTGCAGTATGTAGCCTCGAAGATGTTTCGAGCTTATGAGGTAAGCTCGCAACAACAAAGGGTTCAACACTTGTATATATTTCCGGATGTATCTCTTTCCCTCAGACAAGATGATCCGAGCTCGAGAGGCATAAGCTCAAATATGATGACTCCATCAATAACATGTTGGGAGCAAAGGCGAAGCAAGAATGACGAGCTCGTGATTGACAAATAATCTCGAGGGCATAACAAACCCAATATCTAAGCTAGTCGGTAACGTGTGAATGTATTTATTGTTGTAAAATCCCTATGTTTAAGGGATACGATGTAATTAGTTATCCAATTCGACATTCTAAGGGATATTATCATACACGTAAAAGATAATGAATTAAGTGGCATTATATCATTTGATTCACAGAATATCTTCCCGAAACATGTGGGAAAGAATTTTGAAACCTTCTCTATAAATAGAGAAGGAAACTCCATTTGTAGAAAAGAAAAAGAAAAAGCTGGAGATCTTGAGAGAAAACTCTGGGCAACTATTCTCTGAAGTTTCCAGGAAACTCTAAAGAACTAATAATATAGACTCATGGACTAGGCAGATTTTTAACTGCTGAACCACGTAAAAAGATCCTGTTGTCATCTTCTTATTTCATTTCCTCTGATATATTCTTCTTTAATTGCTCTCCTTTTTAAGTTGACGAAAAATGGCGTCAATAGTGCCTTATTGTTAGGATGTGCCTATCCACATCTGTTTCTTATAAGTAAAGTATGTAATCTTGGATTAGGGCTTGACTTATAAGTCAAGGGCGGTAATAGTGCACTGTGCGCTGGTCGAATGGCATTGGCCTAAACCAGCAACGTATTATTACGTTGATCGACTCTAAGGTCGAAGGTGAACTATAGGGGTTTGGATAACTCTATGGCTAGTGGGACAAAGCTAAGGGCGAGGGCCCAGGTGACTCTATGGTCACGTAGCTAGGGCATAAGCCTGAGAGTTGGCTTAAAAGTCAACTGAATAGGGCGATGGCCCCAGGTTGGTCCAATGATCATGCGATTGAATTTATAAGTTATTGGTTATGATTGGATATTACTGATTTTATTGAATGGATATTTTAAAGTTATATTCTCTATTATCGCACGTTTTGTTTTCTTGCTAAGCCTCAGCTCACAGGTGCTTTGTGGTACAGGTAAAGGAAAGGGAAAGCTTGACCAGCCATGAGTTGGAGAGCTTCGGTGGTAGTGTGTACATATGCGGCTACTCGAACATCATGACCGGGGTATCTCAGAGGAACTAGGGTTATAACCCTATTTTTGCGCTTAGGCTGGCTGATGTAACTTTTTGTTATGTATTTACCCTTTTAAACAATTGTGTCGTATTATTTTGGGATCCTATATTGTATAACACTTTTGAAACAAAAGTCAATGGTTCTTTGACCAAAATTTTTAACCCTAACCCTTGTCACTAACCTTAGTTACAAGATTTAAGCCAAATGACCTGATTAGGAGGTCTGACACAATTTTAAGTACATAGTGTAACGGTCCTGAATTAGGAGGGCATTACAACTTGGTATCAGAGATGCCAAGGTTTAAGGGTTCCTGAAGACTGGCCTGGCATGTACACTCGCCACTAAAGATAAGCTCGACTTAGGTTTTGGTAATTGTTATGTGTTTATATGGTTAAATGCTTAAATATGATATGAATGCCTTATCTGCATGTCCGTTTAGGAAGCATGAGATTATCTGATAGGGCCTAGCCCTTGAATGTTGCATGAATGTTGAAGAACATGCTTATTAGTTTTGTTGGATTCATGGAAAATACTTGGATATGCTTATATGTATTGTTATTTGCTGATGGATATCAAGAGGTGCTTATTAGCACTATGAATGAATGAGTATATTTATTGTGTGAGGGCATGCTTATTAGCATTGCATACATGTGTTATCTGATGATCTTGGACCGTCAGGCGGCAAGTGGTATAGTTATGACTTACCTAATGGACGATTGATCTCTGTAGGTTGGGAGTGTCAGAATGAACCCTCGAAGGTCAGAGAGACTAGCTGGCCAAGAGTTACAAGCCAGTGAAGGGAATAACAAGGACCAGGCCCCACCGCTAGCTCCAGAGAACTGCCAACAAGTGCTTGTTAACATGCAAGCCAGGTTAGAGAGGCAGGAAGAAGAGATATGCCTTTTGAGACAACAACAGGTTCCAGCAGGGAACCAACAGGCCGTGGTACCAGTAGTTGTACAACCTAAGGTGTCGGCAGTTGTACAGCCCCAGACAGGGGGAGATAGATGGGAACCCATATATGAGAGATTCAGGAAGCAACACCCTCTAGTTTTTTATGGTAGTTCTAATCCACTGAAGGCTGAGTAGTGGATGACCATTGTAACCACTATCCTAGACTTTATGAGGGTAGGTAGTAATGAGAGAGTGGCCTACGCCACTTATATGTTTTGGGAGGATGCCCGAATATGGTGGGAGGTGGTATCCTAGACTAGAGAAGTTACCACAATGGAGTGGGAAGAATTCAGAACCTTATTCAACGAGAAGTACTACAACGACATAGTTAAGGCTGAGGAGTTCAGCAGGTTACTTCAGGGTAACATGTCAGTGACCGAATATGCCCTAAAATTTGACAGATTGACAAAGTTTGTTGGGGATCTGGTGCCCACTGATGGGACTAGAAGAGAGATATTTCTACAGGGGCTACAACTTATGATTGCCCGGGATGTTTGCATTACTACTGTGCTAGGAGTGACTACTTATGCACAGGCTGTAGAGAAGGCGCTTATAGCTGAGAGCGCTGAGAACAAGATCTAGCGTGATAATGCATCCAAAAGAGATTCTAGGAGGACGGGACCTCCATTTTTAGGTTTTGGTAGGGGTGGAGGCCCCAGTGATCAGAAAAGGAAGACCACAGACATAGTTTCAGTTCCAGGGCTAGATAGGAGACCACGGGGTATGCAGATGGGCCGCTAAGGTGGCGATGAGAAATGGAGGGCATACCCAGAGTGTCCTAGATGCAGGAGGCACCATGTTGGGGAGGGCTGGGCGAAGGCCTGTTTTGTTTGTGTTAGTACGGGGCTCTTGAAGAAAGGCTACCCGAAAGCCAGAAAGGAAGAGCCGAAGAAGGTGGATAGCCTGACGCCAGATCAGGTGTTCACTTTGACCTAGACAGAGGCCGAGGCTAGTCCCACGGTGGTTACATGTCAGCTTTCTAGTGCTGGAACCTTTTATATTGTTCTATTTTACTTGGGTGCTACGCACTCCTTTGTTGCTAGTAGGATTATAGATGGGTTGTGTTGACCTTGTGACTTCTTTTCTGTGGGGTTTGGTACGGTATTTCCTACTGGAGAGTTAGTGGTATCCAAGAGATGGATTAGGTCACTTTCAGTTACAGTGGATGGCAGGGAGTTGTCAGTTGACTTGGTGGAGATAGAGATGACTGATTTTGACATAATTCTTGGTATGGATTGGCTAGAGAAGTATGGGGCATCGATAGAATGTAAGAAGAAGATGGTAACTTTTGAGCCAGCGGGTGAGGATCCCTTTGTTTTTGTTGGCATTGAGCATGGACCTCGCATACCTATGATATCGGTACTTAGAGCTAGAGACCTGTTGTAGGGAGGATGCATAGGGTTCTTAGCTAGTGTGGTGGGTACCACTCATGTAACGCCCTGGTTACCCCAAAACAGTTACGGTAAATGATGAACCATGAATTTAACTCTCTACCCGAGTTCTTTGGTTAAAAACATGCTTCTAGGTGTTATTAACAGGTTAAGGTGAAAAATACCAATCAAAAGGGAAGGATATATTTTATTTAAAACATAAAATTGTTCATGGGCCCATAAAAACGTTTACAAGTTATTTACAACTCAAAATGGTAATTACTGTTTAAATTTACAACCCGCCGACCTTAGCGACAAAAATGGGGTAAACCCCCTAGTTCCTCTGAGAACTTCTTGGCCGTGGTGGTCAAGTGGCCGCATATGTACACAGCACCACCTAAGCTCTCCACTGAAGGTTGGGTGAGCTTTTCTTTCCCTTTACCTGCACCACATAGCACCCATGAGCCAAAGCCCAGCAAGAAAACACAATAATGCAAGCATAAAATATCAAATGATGATCATGATAATCATACAAAGCTTATAGCTCTGAACATATTGGTGAATATCATTTTTTGGTTACAATAACCATGAAGGAGCTTATAGCTCTAATTAGATGAGTTATTTAACATTTGAGGTTCTAGCAAACCATACTGAGTGACTGACGAGTACGTCACTAGCTTAAACAAATGAGAGACTGATGGGTAAGTCTCTAACTTAACAAATGAGTGACTGATGGGTAAGTCATTAGCTTAAACAGATGAGAGACTGATGGGTAAGTCTCACTGGCTTAGCACCCACTGCCATGTGGCTAAATAGTCACTGTGGCTCTAAGTAACTAGCCTTTGGCTAGACAAGCGCTTATAATATTCATCCAACTTGAGGTCGGTCCGGCATTAATGCTCTTCTGAGCCATTTAATGCAGATGTCGATTAGATCTAATCTTTGTCGGCTTACACTAAACACGCTAAAACCATTCTTGACTTATGAGTCAATACCATGTGATCTGTGCTCAGTACTACTGCCGAACTTGACTAATGAGCCACAGCTTCATAGTTGATACTGTCACCTTTGCAAATTCTGACTATTTAGTCAGTACCATGCACAAGTGAGCAAGATTTGCTAAGCATTCAATAATCAATCCACGTCCACATTTAAACATTCAACATGCATCAAGAATAACCATGCATGTCACATATGGGGTGCAGTTCTTTTACCTCTGGTTTGAGCAAAAAATAGAACAAGAACGACCCCTGAGAACGATCGACCTTTTGATTCCTTAGCGGTTACCTAATTATAACCAATTATAATCTCCATTAATGAAAATTAACAATGAAAGGGTCTTGACCTAAACCCTACTCTCGGGACCTCGAAACGTACCCACACGGTGAGTAGATTCGATCCCGGGCCTTAAGGATTGAAACCCCGAGCCAAAAACCCTTAAAAACACTCAAAACGGGATTATGAAGGAACATAGTAGCACAACAGGGCTACTCACTAGCGCCCCAGCAATATTCTCAAAACCAAAAACCGCCCATCACAAGCTTGGGTAGCGCTGTAGCGCTACACCCAGCCAGATCCACCCCTGAAACCTCTTCCTTCGACTCCTTTAATTCTAACTCGATTCCAATGCTTCCAAACCTTATTTTTGGTGACAAGTGAACCCAAAAACCATCCCCATAAGCCCTAAGCATCACAACCACAAGAACCCTAGCCCAAAAACTCCCAACAAAACCAATCATCCAACCTAGAAATCTCAACTGAAAACCAAAGCTAATACAGAGCAAACCATGAATTTTAATGGCTAGAAACTTACCTCAAGTTCAGATTATGATGCTCTTCAATGGTGGAACACACTCCCAAGCTCTGAAGACTTATTTCCCAAGCTTGATTCCCCAACTTAAGCTCAAAAATCCAAGAAGAAAAGAGAGAAAACAGGTACGGGAGAAGTGCTTAAAAATGCTCCATTTTCCCCTTCCTTCTACAGCCTTCAATGGCTTAAATCTATCCTAGGGGTGAAAAGACCAAAATACCCCTAGGTCAAATAAGGATTTCTAAAGGCTTCCAAGGGAAAAATTGACATTTTCCACCTATTTCGTTAATCATAATTAACGCTCTCCAATTCTCGTTATTCTCAAAATACTCAAATACCAATAATTCATATCCCGTTACCCTTTAATTCCCAGCAACGCTCTAATCATGAAAATCACCCCGAGACTCACCCCGAGCCCCGAGCTTAAACCTGTTATGACTAAACCTCTAATTTGCACTCAAGATCATCTCATGCCGAATAACTCGAACTAATCCACATTATAATGTGGTCTCAACAATAGGTCACCGACATGCATACAAATATACAATTGCGCCCTAAATGGGCCAAATTACCAAAACACCCCTGTAATGAAATGTGGACCCACATGCATGCACTTTACATCATATTATAATATAATTCACATAAACATGCATATAATCATTTAATGGCATAATTAAACATTTATGGCCCTCCCGGCCTACTAATCCAGCCATTAAACCGCATTAGGGATTTCGGGGCATTACAACTCAGGTCATGCCAGTGGGACCAGAACAGACTTGGTTAGTCTGTGAGTTTCTGGATGTGTTTCCAGAGGACTTGCTAGGGTTACCTCCACATAGAGATTGAGTTGGTGCCAGGGATAGAGCCAGGTCTAAGGCACCTTACAGGATGGCTCCAGCGGAGCTGAAGGAACTAAAGGTTCAACTACGGGTGTTACTAGAGTTGGGTTTTATCAGGCCCAGTTTCTCGCCATGGGGCACACCAGTTCTCTTTGTGAAGAAGAATGACGGTTCTCTGAGGATGTGCATCGACTACAGGGAACTGAATAAGTTGACTATCAAGAACAGATATCCTCTGCCAAGGATTGCTGATTTGTTTGACCAGTTGTAGGGTAGAACAATATTCTCTAAGAAAGATCTTCGATCTGGTTATCACCAGCTGAGGATCAAGGAGGAAGATATACCGAAGATAGCTTTTCGCACCAGGTATGGGCATTATGAGTTTTTGGTTATGTCATTTGGATTGACTAATGCCCCGGCAGCATTTATGGATCTGATGAACAGAGTGTTCAAGGACTACCTAGATCAGTTTGTGATTGTCTTTATCAACGATATATTGATATACTCTCGGACGGGGACAGAACATGAGCATCATCTTAGGTTGGTATTACAAAGGTTGAGAGAGCACAAGCTGTATGCGAAGTTCAAGAAGTGCGAGTTTTGGTTGCCACAAGTGACTTTCTTGGTTCACATAGTCAGTAAAGATGGTATAAAGGTAGATTCAGCAAAGGTTGAAGCAGTCAGAGATTGGCCAAGACCAAAGAACACTTCAGAGATCAGGAGCTTCTTGGGTTTGGCAGGTTATTACAATCGCTTTGTGGAAGGGTTCTCCAGAATTGCATCATCATTGACAGAGCTGACACGCAAGAATCAAAAATTTGTTTGGTCGGACAAGTGTGAAGACAGTTTCCAGAAGCTCAAGGAGAGTTTGATCACCTCACCAGTTGTAAGCCTTCCTACAGATCAGGGTAAGTTTGTGGTTTACTGTGACGCCTCAAGACAGGGTCTAGGTTATGTACTTATGCAGACAGGAAAGGTGATTGCCTATGCATCACGTTAGTTGAAGGATTATGACCAGAGATACCCCACACATGATTTAGAGCTGGCAGTGGTTGTTTTTGCACTGAAGGTATGGCAGCATTACTTGTATGGTGAGAAGTGTGAGATATACACTGATCACAAGAGTCTAAAGTACTTTTTCACTTAGAAGGATCTGAACATGAGGCAGAGACATTGGTTGGAACTGGTAAAGGATTATGATTGTGAGATCCTCTATCACCTTGGGAAGGCCAATGTGGTAGCGGATGCCTTGAGCTAGAAGGGGCCGAGATAGTTGTATAGTGCCAGACAGATATCGAGGAAGTTGGCGGATGAGTTGACTCGAGCAGGGATAGAGTTGGTGGTGGGCTGGTTGGCCAATATCACTTTACAATCGACCTTCTTGGAGAGAATTAAGCAGAGACAGTTGGATGATCCACAGTTGAGGCAGGTTAGAGAGGAATTCTTAGCTGGAGTAGCTAAGGACTATTCTGTGTCGAGTATGGGTTTACTGAGGTATAAGGGTCGAGTTTGTGTTTCGATGGACACCGAGATTAGACGAGAGATTCTGGATGAATCTCACACTACTTCGTATTCTCTTCATCCAGGAACCACAAAGATGTACCAGGACCTGAGAGTTTTATACTGGTGACCTGGGATGAAGAGGGATGTGACAGAGTATGTAGCAAGGTGCCTAACTTGTCAGTAGGTCAAGGCTGAGCATCAGAGGCCGGTAGGATTGTTACAGCCACTGGATATTCCAGAGTGGAAGTGGGAAGATATCATGAAGGATTTCGTGGTAGGCTTGCCCAGGACAGTGGGCCAGCACGATTCTATTTGGGTCATTGTGGATCGGTACACGAAGTCAGCTCATTTTCTACTAGTGAGGATGAATTACACAGTTGACTAGTATGTAGATATCTATGTGAGAGAGATAGTTCATCTTCATGGGACGCCGAGGTCTATCGTGTCTGATAGGGACCCTATCTTTACTTCCAAGTTTTGGGTGAGTTTGTAGAGGGCGATGGGTACACAGCTGAAGTTCAGCACAACTTATCATCCTCAGACTGATGGTCAGTCTGAGAGGATTATTCAGATATTGGAAGACATGCTGAGAGCATGTGTGTTGGATTTTGAAGGGTCCTGGAATAAGTATTTTCCTTTGATAGAATTGTCTTATAACAACAGTTATCAGTCTACCATCGGAGTGGCACCTTATGAGATGTTGTATGGTAGAAAGTATAGATCGCCCATTCACTAGGATGAGATGGGTGAAAGGAAATATCTGGGTCTGGATGCAATTCAGAGGACCACTGAGGCTATCGAGAAGATTAGAGCTCAAATGCTTGCTTCTCAGAGTAGGCAGAAGAGTTATTCTGACATGAAGCTGAGGAACGTGGAGTTCCAGGTGGGAGACTATGTCTTCCTTAGGGTTTCACCTCTGAGAGGGGTGAAGAGGTTTGGGAAGAGGGGCAAGCTGAGCCCTAGGTTTGTGGGACCGTTTGAGATCTTGGAGAGGATCGGCCAGGTGGCCTACAGGTTGGCTTTACCCCCTGCACTGTCTAGTGTGCATAATGTATTCCGTATTTCCATGTTGAGGAATTATGTATCAGATGGGACTCATGTACTGAGTTATGAGGATTTGGAATTGGAAACAGACTTGTCTTATGAAGAACAATCAGTTCAGATTCTTGACAGGAAGGACAAGGTCCTGAGAAACAAGACCATACCTTTGGTTAAGGTATTATGGAGGAACAGCATGGTCGAGGAAGCGACCTGGGAGCTGGAGGCGGATATGAGAGCTCAGTTTCCCGAGCTATTCAAGTAAAATTTCGAGGATGAAATTTTTGTAAGGAGGGGATAGTTGTAACGTCCCAAAATTACCTAATAAGGCTTAGGGCCTTGGTTAGGGTGTCGGGATGGCAATATATGGAATTATGTGTTTAATTGTTATATTAATTGTAATTAAGTGGATTATGTGATATATGTGAGAGACCACATTATTATGTGGGTTATTTTTGGTTACTCGGCATGAGGCGATCCTAGGGAGCAAGTTAGCGGGAAAGTCACAACGGGACCTGATACCCATCTCGGGGCGAGTCAAGGGGTATTTTGGGAAATAGATATTTATTTGGGTTATTGGATTATGAAAATAAATAATTGGAGATATATTTGAAGTTAGAAAATTTAGGAGGGAATTTGGGAAAATTTACCATTTTGCCCTTGGGAACGTTTTTGGTACCCCGAGTCTTGGGATTAACTTAAGTTAGTTAAGTTAGATAAAACAAAATTAGAAATCCTAGAAGCTGCAACCTAGACCGACTCTTTCTCTCTCTACTCACTCTCTTTTCTCGCAAGCATTCCAAGCTAAGTCCTTGAAGAACCAAGGGATTTTTTACTAGAAATCTCAAAATTAAAGCTCTAGACTTGGAGATTAGCTTAGTGATAGCTTGTGGATTCAATCAGGAACTGAGGTAAGCCTTGAATTACAATTTTGGGTCATTAAATTATGTGTTTCCTTGGCTGGTTTTTAGTGCTCTTAAACACTTTAAGGTTATGAATTGAATTAGAGTTTTGATGAGGTTTTGAGCTAGTTTTCTGTTGTGTTTTATTGCTGGGAACATATTAGGGTGATTGAGATAATTGATTTATGTTTTGGGGTGAAATTTGGTATAGTTAGGATTGAATTTGGCTGCTTAAAATGGAGGATTTTCTGGGTTCGTGGGGCCAAGTCGCGACTCAGCCTGAGCCATGCACCACAGGTGGCCTCTGCCAGAGAAGGAGGGGGGGGGGGGGGGGGGGGGGAACCGTGACTTGAGAGGAAAAGTCGTGGTCCGTGCCTCTAGACAGAGAGGATATAGAGGCTGGTCAGGGGAGCACGCCGTGACACATAGGGGGGTAAGTCGCGGCCCGCCTAGGCAGTTTTGCCTTGGGAGTTTGTTTTCAAAATAGAACTTTTCCTTAGGGCTCTGGATTGTTTCCACTACCCGGTTTGGTGGAACCCGAGGCCCCGGAGGGTAGGACTTGGTCCGGAAGCCTTTGATCGCTTGATATTAATAGAATCCTATTTTATGGTTGTGGCTTAGGGTTTTGCTAAGGGATCGGAACTGGGATCGTGCTCGAGGGTCGTTCTCGTTTGCTCAATTGTACCTAAGGTAAGAAAACTGCACCTAGTACGTGTTGTGTGTGATTAGGGCTCGGCCCGTACATTATGTGTTATTATGATTAGGGCTTGGCCCGTCTATCGTATTTGAATATGGTTAGGGCTTGGGCCCCTGAATTGATTATGTTAGGCTATTGTTCTAAAGGCTTGTTGATAAATGCTTAAGTGCTTAAATTCGTTACATGAATTTTATGATTAGGGCATGCGGCCCCTTATCTGATTATGTTTGGTATCGTGGGTATGGTTATTTAATGGAATTGTATGATTAGCATGAATATGTGCTTAATTGTTGGGATGTGCCTATCCACATCTATTTCTTATAAGTAAAGTATGTAATCCTGGATCAGGGCTTGACTTATAAGTCAAGGGCGGCAATAGCGCATTGTGTGCTGGTCAAAAGGCATTGGCCTAAACCAGCATAGTATTATTACGTTGATCGACTCTAAGGTCGAAGGTGAATCACAGGGGTTTGGCTAGCTCTATGGCTAGTGGGACAGAGCTAAGGGCGAGGCCCCAGGTGACTCTATGGTCACATAGCTAGGGAATAGGCCCGAGAGTTGGCTTAAAAGCCAACTAAATAGGGTGACGGCCCCAGGTTAATCCAATAATCATGCGATTGAATTTATAAGATATTGGTTATGAGTGGATATTATTGATTTTATTGAATGGTTATTTTAAAGTTATTTTCTCTATTGTCGCACGTTCTGTTTTCTTGCTGAGCCTCGGCTCACAGGTGCTTTGTGGTGCTGGTAAGGGAAAGAGAAAGCTTGACCAGCCATGAGTTGGAGAGCTTCAGTGGCTGCGTGTACATATGCGGCTGCTCGACCATCACGGCCGAGGTATCTCAGAGGAACTAGGGTTATAGCCTTATTTTGCCGCTTAGGCTGGTTGATGTAACTTTTTGTTATGTATTTACCCTTTTAAACAATTGTGTTGTATTATTTTGGGATCCCATATTGTATAACACTTTTGAAACAAAAGTCAATGGTTCTTTGACCAAATTTTGTAACCCTAACCCTTGTCACTAACCTTAGTTACACGATTTAAGCCAAATGACCTGATTAGCAGGTCTGACACAATTTGAAGTACATAGCGTAACAGTCCTGGATTAGGAGGGCGTTACAACATTCATCTCGCGATAGTCTCACAAAGCGCATAAGAATGAATGCCCACAGTCTCGGTGAGTTAATATACGCAATTAATGATTTGTAACCTTTGCCTAATAAATGTACGACATCAAGGCAATTATTGTATTTAAGGAATTTATGTATATTTTGGAAGTTACCCATTCTTGTAAGTTAGCAAATATTATACGGTTAACCAATTTTTTTCCATCGATCCCTTATAAATAAAGAGGGAATGGACAGTAAAAGGGAGGGAATTTTGTATGCATAAACTCTGCAAAATTGTCTTACACACTTTCTCTAGAGAGCCTAAACAGAATAACATAGACTCGTGGACTAGGTAAATTTTAATCACTGAACCATGTAAAACTTCTTGTGTTTTTATTTACGGTTTCATAAAAGCCTAATAATCTATTTTCAGATTTCTTAATCTACTATTGGTGAAAAACTGCATCAACAAATGTCATAATTGAATCAAGAAAAGTTGAGATCTTTGATAACTTGTTGTATAGTGAAAACAAACCTCAAGAACCGATCTCATTAAAAGGAACTCAAGAGGAGTTACCTTCAAAGGTTGTAGAGCAATCATTATTGCCTAGAAGAAGCGAAATGCTTAGACAGATAAGATCACAAGATAAAAACTCACAAGTTGAAACTCTTTATTTAGTAGAGGTTAATCACAAGGAAGACACTTGGAAGTGTCCAATGGTACTTCAAGTAAAGGATGGTCCTAAAACCTTCCAAGAAGCTATGTCTTCAAGAGATTCTACATTTTGGAAGGAGGTAATAAATGATGACATTGATTCAATTATTTTTAACCACACTTGGGAGATTGTTGATCTACCACAAGGATCAAGGCCAATAGGTTGTAAGTGGGCATTTAGAAGAAAATATCACACTAATAGGACCATCCAACCCCTTAAAGCAAGGTTGGTGGCCAAAGGGTTTAGACAAAAGGAAGCCATAGACTATTTTGATACCTATCCACCGGTGGCAAGGACAACTTCAATAAGAATGTTGTTTGCCTTATCATCAATACACAACCTATGTGTTCATCAAATGGATATCAAAACAACATTCCTAAATGGTAATCTTGATGAGGGGGTTTACATGGAACAACCAAAATGGTTTGTTCTAAGAGGAAATGAACATAAGGTGTGTAGTCTTGTTAAATCATTATATGGTTTTAAACACAAGCACCAAAACAATGGCATGAGAAGTTTGATGAATCCACTGTTTCAGATGAATTTAGACACAATAATGCAGACAAAGGCTTATACTCTAAGACTTGTGATGACATCTCATTCTAGTGTGTCTATGTGTTGATATTAAATTATGACATGAAAGACATAATAGAAACACAGAGGTTTCCATCTTCTACTTTCAAGATGAAAGACCTTGGAGAGGTTGATACCATACTAGGTATTAAAGTTAGAATAAATGGTGATTGATATGCCTTAGGTCAAGCTCACTACATTGAGACGATGCTTGACAAATTTAGTCATCTTAATATCAAAGGGGAAAACATACCCTTTTCTTCAATCCAAAAGCATGAAAAGAATGAAGGGAGAGCGATGGCTCAATTAGAGGACGCAAGTGCAATAGGGAGTTTAATGTATGTCACTTATTATACAATAATGGATATTACATTTGCAGTTAGTAAACTAAGTAGGTTTACTAGCAATCAAATTATCAAACATTGAAAGGCCATAGAAAGAGTTTTTGGATACCTCAAAAGGACCAAAGAACTATACCTCAAATATTTGAAGTCTCCTAAGATACTTGAAAAATATTCCGACGCAAGTTGGATATCCGATGTAGGAGATAATTTCTCTACAATCGGTTGGGTGTTCACCCTTAGTAGGGGTGTAGTTTCTTGGGGATCTAAGAAAAAAACATGTATATGTCACTCAACCATGGCATCCGAGTTTGTAGCTGTAACAACAATCGACTTAGAGGCTGAGTGACTTAGAGATCTCATGATGGAGATACCAAAAATTGCAGTTGATGTATCGACAATCTCAATACATTGTGATAATCAAACCACTTTGATTAGAGCTTACAATAAGATATACATTGGGAAGTCTAGACACATAAGTCTAAGACATGACTACGTGAGAGAATTGATTGATATGTGAGTCATATCAATTTTGTATGTCAAGTTGTTTGACAACTTAGCAGATTCATTTACCAAACCTGTAGGGAGAGATTTGGTTAGTTCTACAAATAGAAGGATGAGACTAAAACTTCTTGACAAATAGATTCCCCAATGATGGGAACCCAACTCAAAGCCCGTATACATAGAGTGTAGATTTCAATGGGTAAGAACAAGTTGTTGATAAGGGAATAGTTGACAACATTAATGACTTAAAGTCCCATCTAGAATAGTTAATGTTGGTTTCTACCGGACATGAGGGTTAAGATTAAGGGTTTTAATAAAATTCAGTTGAAGAGCAACAAGTATCTCTAAAGGTAGCAAAGATGATGTAAGAATTTCACCTATGTGAACCTAGAGGTGGAGCCACGTCTTAAGAGAGTAGGTGTTTTCTCTTCAGATGGTTCATGAATGGATAATCACAAGGCCATAAAAGTGTTAAACGCGCAAAGTAGGAAATACATGAGTAATCAGGTAGAGGTGTGTGAGATATTACCAGTTTTATCACTATGAATGTTTGGTTCAATCTTTAAAGAATATTAAACAGTTTGGTAAAGCACTGTAATATTTTCACTAAGATAAAATTCAAACTGAAAGGTACTTTATTTTATGCACTAATATCGTTTGGGTTAGATGTAGATGATGTATTTAACAAAGTGGGGGATTGTTAGGATCGGTTAAATACATAGTAAAATTAGTTATGAATAAAGAGGTACAAAATTATAAAGATTTTACTAAAGTCAACATGATCGAGTTGACTTTTGTTGTACGCTCTGTAAAATGATCTTTTTGGGTCCAAAGTGTTTCTTTTTAGTGTATAAGAGCACCTAAAAATTTTGGGAGCATTTGGAGGTATTTTGGGCCAGTTTACGGGGTCAAAAGTTAGTGCCACAGGCATTGCGTTGCTTGTTCTTGAACAACCCAGACAGGCGACACATCGCTTGCATGGGGGCGATGTATCGCGTTGGTTGTCCGTACAGATCCTTACAGTTATGTGTTTTGGCTCCAAAACTTAGTTTAATATGCTCTAATCTCATTGGTTAATACTAATTATAGTCCTATACTATTAAAGGGGTTCATTTGAGACTTTGGTAAAGTGATCACTCTCCACTCTCTCTCTAACTCACAAATGTTACTAGTTTTATCCAAGATCTTAATCAAGAAAGCTTGACTTGTTTGAAAACCAAGGCTTGTTAATCCCAAGACTCATTCCACCATTATAGTAGCTTCAAATAATCCATATGGGAGGCTAGGAATAGAGTATTTTGTACAACAATTCAATTGTGTCAAGCCTTCATGATCCCCTCCATTGATTTATTACATTAAATCACAACTTTATGATTTTATGTAACTAGGGTTTCTACCAAAAAGATCCATTCTTTCATTTGATTTGACTTGTGTTTTTTCTTCCATTGTTAAAGTGACTATCTAGAGTTATATTCCTTTGAATACATTAGTATATTGTGATTGATTATCCAAAATTGCAATATTCTAGTTGTGTTGATTAGTCATAATCCCAACAATTCCCTATCAAATTACCAACCATAGATAACATTAAAGACGTCATCACCCCAATCTCCCTTTTGTATAATTAAAGTTAAACATTCTTAATTAATTCTATTAATCAAATAACCTAAATAAAAAGCACTAAAGATTTAATTCAATGAAAGTACTAAGTTTAATGGAGATAGGTTGATCTAAGCAACAAATTCAACAAGCATACAATTCATTTAACCTGGGTTATATTCTTCACTATAATTAAAGTTAACTTTTACCTTATCTTTAATTATAATTTACTACAAATACTTAGAATTCTAAAAGATTAAGTGAATAGAAATCCTAAGATGGTGATAGATTACAGCAAAGTCCTATTTAAGGGCCCTTTAAACAAGATAGAAACAATAATCATGAAATAAGCATAGAATAACCTAAGCAATTTGATGTATGGGTATAAAAGAAACAATAAATATTACTAAAATCAAGAAATCATGCTTAGGGTTTTGAAACAGTCCTTAACCAAATAAAAACTTAACTAGACATAATTAAAAATAGTACAAATTACATAATTTATGGTTTTTTTTCAAATGTATTAAAAAATATGGGAATTTTTTCAAAATTCTTATTTTAAAGCTTTTTTTTCTCTCTAAAATCTTACGTTTATGGGTTTTGTTTTCCTATATTCTTGTATAAATTTGTGTTTATGCCATATTTTGATTCTTGATTAAGTTTTTTAAAATTGGGAGGTTAATTTTGTAATGTTTATTCTTATTTTTTTAAATAATTTTTTAGTATATTTTTTTCACTTTTATTTCTTTCATTTTTTTCTTCATTTTCCTGGTTTCTTTTATTTTATTTTATTTTTATTTTTTTTCCAATTCTTTTTATTTTCCTTCTATTTTTTTTTCTTTTTTCTACTTATACTATTCTCCTTTCATTTTTTCATATATGATTTTTTTTTTAATGTTCGCATCAGAATAACTTGCTACCATCTTAGGGGTCACCAGTTACCTATATTATAAGTAACTAATTACTATCTTAAGGGTAACCAGTTACCATTAAGATAACCTATTACCATCTTAGGGTAATTGGTTACCTATTAATGGTAACCTATTATCCATTAGTATGTATTATATAACATAGACCAATGGAATTATGTTTTAAATTAATAATACACTGATCTTATTTTTTTTTTTATTTTTTTTTGTAGCAATGCACTGGTCTTTTTTTAAAACTAAATATTAATATCAAAACTAACAAAAGTCCTTTGATTCATATTCCATACGAAATGACTCCTATTGTGTAATGGCAAAGTTGTTGACAATGACCAAAGACCACTCTTACAAACGACTTTTTCAAGGTTTTGGTCATTACATTCAAGGGATATGCAGGTCACTGCTACCTTTTTCATGTTATAGGTTCTATTCTTGTAATAATGTCATTTGGAATCACAGAGAGTAGTTCTGAAATAAAAGCTGGTACTTTGCACACCAATACACACACCAATATAGCTTAAACATGTTAGAGAACAACTAATTAACAAAATCTTGATTCGCTCTATGCCTCAGAAGTACGAGTATATGTAAATATAAATATATATTCCTTTTATGGGATGTTGATATCTTTTAGCTCATAATTCGAATCAAAACTCAAAGAAATTTCATCATACAATACACAAACTCATAAACAAAAGAGTCTTAACATTCACTCAAAGAAAACCAACCTTAGCATTTAAAAAAACCACCAATCCAAATAAAAGCTGACTTTAACAAACAACAATCTACTTGAAGCAAATCATCAACAATCATGAACTAAAAACAGTAAACAGACTAAAAATAACTAAATTCTCCATTAAGCCATTAAAATTATCTCGAGGAACATATAACAAAGCTTGGGTGCAAATAAAATGATTATCAGCACTCAAAGAATGTAAAAGAAGTGCAAATTTATACAGCCTTAGAAAGATCTCTCCACGAAGAAGGGTTGGTAAGATCCAAACTCTTTGAAGCATAGCCAAAGAATTCAGGGAAAATAAGATATTACGTTAAAAAAAAGTGTATTAATGGATAGATTCAGGGAACTAATCTATGAGTATATATATATATATATATTCGCTACTACCAAGCATGGAAAATCTATCAACTTGCAGAATGGCATCAGGTCAGACCAGAGAGAGAGAGAGAGTGAGAGAGAGAGAGAATCGTCTCCAGCTCTAGTCTTTGGTGTTGTCGTGGGTCTTTGGTGTTATCGCTAGCTTGGTCAGCGATATTGTCGACGGATGGGTTGGAGGCATCATCAGAGCCTTGGTCGGAGCTTTAGCAGATTGCTGAAAGTGGTTGGAGTTGACCAGACCTGGGCCGATGGAGCTATTTCTTGATTTTAGGCCCTGAATTGGTCGTGAAGTCATTTTTACCGCTGTTTTCTAATTGATATTTGTTTTGAATGTTTTCCTTCTTCCATATATTTTGAGCTTTTATTCCAAATTTCCCATAAATTTTGATTTTTTTTTCTCCATGTTTCAGTAAACTATATGTATAAAAGCTATAAAAATGAAAAATTCCTTAAAAATAAGCACAATAATTTTATAGAATACTTTAAGAAGAGATGGAAAAGAATAAACTTGAAAAATAAAACTATCTCTTGAATTATTTCTAAGTTTGCTTTTGATTTTTGTGAAAAATCTCCCATTACTTCACGTATTGAAAACTAAGGGTCAACATTTGACATGCAAAACTCGAAAATCCGAACTCGAAATACTCGTTTTTTGAGAAAAAAAAATTGGGTTAAGCCCGACCCAATCCGAGTCAAGGTGGGGATAGATTCGGGTTTTCCATTTAGAAATTCTCAGGTTCGGGTTAAACCGGAAATCCAAAACCTATTTATATATATAAATATATATATATATATAAATATATATATATAAATAAAAACTGATTTCTTAACCTAAAAACACTTAAACCTAATACCTTTCTAATTCCCACTTTCCCCCTCTTCATAGTTCTCTCACTCTACATGGTCGCCTCTGTAATGCCCAAAAGTTGGAGGTAAAGATGGGATCCCGGCCTGACACTATAGATTTCGGAACCCCATGGAGACGTAAAATCTCTCTCATGTACAATTCTGCATACTGGTTCACGGTAAAGTTTGTTCTCATAGGCAGAAAATGAACTGACTTGGTATATCTATCTACAATTACCCATACCGAGTCATGTTGCCCCACTGTTCTAGGAAAGCCCCCTACAAAGTCCATAGTGACGTCTTCACACTTCCAGTCCAAAATACCTAAAGGCTGTAACAACCCCGCTGGTCGCTGGTGTTCAGCATTCACCTGCTGACAGGTTAGACACCTCGCCACATAATCGATCACATCTCTCTTCATCCCAGACCATCAATACAAAGACTTGAGATCCTAAGACATCTTTGTGGTGCCTGGATGTCATGAATATGGTGTAGTATGAGATTCATCAAGAATCTCCCATCTGACACTGTTACACCCAAATTTCGAGATTAAATAAACAACCTCGAAATGTATGCTTGTAAAGAGTAAGTTCGAGAATAACAAGTGTTAGCAGTGCACTTGTATAAATTGACAAACAGATCTAGATCTGCTATCAGCATTCGAGCATGAGTTGCAGGCTCGAACATACCAACCTTCTCCGAGGGATGAATTCGATCAACTCGGCGAGAGAGGAGGAGGCAACAACTGGAATGGTGAGCTCGAAGTTTGGTTGGTCTTGAATTTACGTTAAGGCGATGACCAAGTTCGATGACACGTTTATCACATGGGAAAGCTGTTAGGAAATCCCTATTTCTTTGGGATTGGTCAACACCGTGTAATGAATCCCTATTTTTATGCGATCTTTATTTAATTAATGCATTTGATTTGTATTATTAATTCGGGTATTTATTTGAATTTAAACATTTGATTGTAATTTCCCTGAATTGGAGGGAAGATATTCCTACAACCAGGTCAATAAATAGCCTGGACTAGGTCATTTGTACTCACGCACAAATTTGTACTGAGAAGAAGCTCTGCCAAATTGCTTTCATCCAAAGCTTTGAGATTTTAACTGCTGAACCACGTTAAAAACCTCTGATTTCGTCTATTTTTTATAAATCAATGTTTATTGCTCTACATAATTAAGTTGACGAAAAATGACGTCAACAATTTGGTGCTTTCGTTGAGAGCATTAAGAAATTCTTTGTATTTTTTTAGTAAAAACCTCCTGCACAACATCAATGGCCGCCTTGAACATCCTCGGAATTAGTGGCCGATCGTTACCGCATATCCCCGAGGAGTATACTGCTTAGACTGAGAACCATCCTCGGAGGACTGGAAAGCAGCCTATGGTAGATTAGAGCCCCAATGAGGGGAGTGCATCATCGGCCTAAAGGGGACGACCTGGTCAGATCCCCATGCCTGATGAAGATTTATATTACAATGCTGAAAGGTATGTGCCAATCGTGGAATTAGAAAATCGTAGATTACGTGAACAACTGGCCAAGGCTACATGGCTAAACGAGGAGTTGGAGAGGCAAGTCCTTGAAGTACAAGTACCACCCCGGAGGCCCAAAGCATGATCCCGAGGAGTACAGCAGCCAGGATGGCCGAGCAAAGGGCCCAATAGGCTTAACCGAGACCCAGGACAAACACCGGCAACGATATACCTGGAGAGAACGCTCGGAACCCTGTTAGGAACAATCCTACAAGAAGTGTTCCTATAGGAACTAGGAATAATCGAGCTCCTTAGATAGTTCAGAATGATAACCCAGAACTTGTCAGGAACAACCCGAAGCCTACCCGGGTTAACTTTGAACCGTCCAGACCAAATAACGGGAGGCCACTGCCCTCACCAATAAGGAATCCACCCTCTCCAATAAGACATTCCCCTCCAGCGGGAGAGGTACCCCAGCCAGTTCCCAGTGGGAACCAGGAAGGGGATTGGGTACTGCCAAGGCCCTCACAGAGCAGTCGGAGTGGGAGTCGAGATAGAAGCCATAGGGCTTGACCTGAGCACAAGGGTGAATGTGAGGCCTCGTGAGAGGCTCATCCAGAACATATAACACCTCAACCATCTAGAATCCGTATGTCGAGGTCACAAACGATTGGGGTGAGGGTGCAAGTAGAAAAACCACCTCGTAATAGTCGAGCCACGCAGCAACAACAACCAGAGAGGAATGTCAACTTCCTTAGTGGAAGTTAGGACTATAGCTGGTCGATGAGTGTGTATAACACCGAGCCCAGAAATAATGGGAATTATGATAACGAATCTCCTGATCTTCGAGATCATCTAAATCAAAATTGGGGGCAATCTAATCTGCCAAACCCACACTTACAGATACACTTAAATAACTGGAGAGAGCCTTTGCAACCAATATATGGGAACCAATATAACCTTGTACTGAGACAAGGGGCTGGAGTTCTTATGAACAGTAACCAGCTACCACTGATGCAAGCTCCCCCTCTGGAGGATTTGGTCCAAGAGAGGACCAACCAGCTTAAAGAGGCATTCAGGCTCCTTTAAGAAGGAAAAAATAAGGACAAGGCTTACGATTCCGACGAGGAGCTCAAGCCTTTTGCTCCCCACATCTTGAATACCCCATTTCCTCATGGCTTTAAAATACCCCATGTGGCACCCTATGATGGGACTTTCGACCCAGGCAGCCACATGAGTACGTTCAATACAATAATACGAGCCAAGGACGCCGGATACAAGCTTAGATGTATGATCTTCCCGATCACACTCACCAGACCAACGAAAAATTGGTTTGACAAGTTCCGAAGACACTCGTTCTCATCATAGGAACAACTATCCCGGGAATTCAAGAAGTAGTTCCAGCCCGTGAAGAGTATCAAACTCGAGGCATCAACCTTAATTAATGTCAGGCAGCAGCCAGTTGAGTTGTTAGAAATTTACATGGCAAAATTTACCATAGAAGTGGCAAGAGCTCGAAATGTCGATGACGGTTATCATCTCATGGCAATGCGAGCTAGACTATTGCCAGTGAGCTCCCCTTTGTGATGACAGGCAAAGAAAACCTGTGAGGACAATAACCGAGTTCAATACTCGGGCTCCGAGGTTTGTCAATGTAGAAGAGGCGAGGTCGGAACTCATGCTGAATCCTCAGCCCATAATAACTATAACGACAAATGTTAACTCAGCCACCACTTCGGCTACGCCCTCCACATCGTGACCCTCAGAAGATAACCCTTCCAAGTAAAAGAAGAATGAAAGGAATAACTCGGAGGCTGATGGGGGTAAGTATATAAAAAGAGAAAAATACTCTCCATTTCCATAGTTTATACCGAGCTCACAAATACTTGGGAGAACAAATCTATCGCAAACGAAAATCAAGTACCTTTCAGACGATCTGATCGGATGCGAAACCAGAAATTGAAGAGAGATGCCAACAAATTCTGCAGATTTCACAGGGACATAGGTCATACCACAGATGAATGCAGACAGTTAAAGAACAAGATCGAAGGTCTGATCTCCAGAGGATACTTCGAGCAGTATGTTCGAAACAGAAATCTGGCCCAAGCTTCGCTTGGACAAAAGGAACCTCCTACGCAGCCTACCCAACAAACTGCGACCCAACATGCGAGGGTGGATAACCGACCTCCCCCAATTGATGGAGAAGTGTTGGGAATTGTGCCCTAAAATCATATATAGTAGACATTGTTTTAAGAAATAAATAAATAAATTGAATTTGTTATGCATATATTTTATGGACTATATTATTCTGTGATAATATTAAGTAAATATAAAAAATAAAAAAAATTCCTAAGTTCATATAAGTGATCTCAACCACATATTGGTATGTGAGGATTGTGTTTGAGATAAATGAACTTGAATAGTTCGCAGTAAAATAAAGTTATGGAATCTTTAGAATAATTACTGCAAGTACGGTTCACAAGTATTATGAATACATGTGATCTAGATCCGGATTACTAGTGTAGTAGGACACTTTAGTGGAGGTACTCTATATATTAGAGAATATATAGAACTGGACCATATATGTTTATTAATACTTAGTTAAATACTATTTCAAAGTATTAATTAAATATATCAACTGATGATCATATACAAATAGATCTTAATCCTGAAGTTACTATGAACTCCTGTTTATGTTATATGAGTTCTTTGATTCACTCATTAGGGTTTGTCAGAATGATCAGGCTAGAAACTTTTGTTTTTGGAACTCATTAATGTAAATGGTTGGGGACATAGTATACAGATAAAGAATCTATACCTTCTCGCAAGAGATTGAATAATGGTTCTTTTAAGGGTTGACTTTTGAGACTGAAAGGTTATTGAGCTCAAATTCATAATTTGGTTATGAATTAACGTTCACTTGTAAAGTCGATGGTACTTAAGGAAACAAGATATAATTAAAAGGGTAAAATGGTAATTTTATTCCCGATTAATTATGAACCATTATTAGAGGGTTAATTTGTACGTAATGATTATGTCAATGGACGCTTTATTGTTATAAAGTACTCAGTAAATGAATTGTCTATAATTACAAGAGTGCAGTCTCATATTTATAGTAGAGTAATCATGAGATTAATAAATTAAGATTATTTAATTAATAATCACAAATTTATTGGAGCTTGAAATTATAGGTCCATAGGTCCCCACGGCTCTATCAACAATATTTAAGGCAAGAGTTGATATAAATGGTAAAATGGTAAAAAGACATATTTAAGAAGAAATTTATTCATCGAGCCAAATATGCAATTATGTGATAATAGTGATTAATTAATTAATTATAAATTAGTTGTAATTGACAAAATTAATTAATAATTAATTATTGTGTAATTTTCGAAATTATATAAATAATTAATTATAATTTTTGAAATTATATAATACAATAAATATTAATTTTTGAAAATTAATATTTAATTAAAATTGGTTTTAATTAATTAGTAAAATTAATTAAATATCTTTATTTGAGTGGGAGATAATAATCTGACAAATTCAAATTGGATTTGAATTTAAAAGATTAATATTTATTCAAATAATTAATTATATGTGATAATTAATTAAAGAGATAATATATTTAAATTTGAATTAATTATCAAGTTGTCGGATTTTATCTGATAAGGTAGTTTGAATAAATAATTAAATAATTATGAAAAAAAATCTTGGACCCTATTTTTTAGGGAACTACATGCACCAAGGAGTCCCAGGGTCTCACTTGGGCGTGTAGCATAGTAAAATATCAAGATTAGATTTTTTACTTCTATTTATTTAATTAATTAATTAATGGATAAGTCGAAAGTTAGTTTTGATGTTTACATTATTAAAATAATTAAATAATGGTTGAGAAAATAAATCCCCCTATTTGATGGGATACTCCACGACACACAGTCCCTGGAGTGTGTGTTTCGTGCAGCTATAGAAATCAGGGAGTGAATTTTTTCACTTTTATTTAATTAATTAATTAATGAAAAATTCAAAAAGATAGTTTTGATATTTTCATTAATAAGATAATTAATTAATTAAAAGATAAATTTTAATTAGTTATATAATTATTTTTTAAATTTAAATATTCTCTATATAAGTTAGACTTATCAGAAAATAACAAGATACTCAATTTTTTGCTCTAAGAAAAGAACGATACTTTCCATCTCTCCCTGAAAAAGTTACAGAACCAATCTCAGGCCTATTCTCTTGATCTCATGTGTTGAGTCATGTTGAATAAGAAATATACCATCCTTTATTCTCTAAGTGCCCACACACTTCTTGAGGTGTAGAGAGCGTTGTGGAAGATCTTGGTGTGAGTACCTGGAAGCAGGTTGGATAGAAATATCGTTTATTTTACGAAAAGATAGCAAGGACACTTGATAGGCATCGGGAGGTATGTTATTTATTCTTTTCTTGTTTATGATTAATGTATGTATATTAATGGATCCACATATTTAAAAGTAGTTTAAATATGTTACAAAATTTTTGTTGTACACTGGGCCAACCCATCACACAATTCCGCTGCGTATTAGGAAACTTATTCCTAACAAGAAGATATAATAACCATTGCAGGGGACTACATATCGCTGGGTTGGGTAGAAATTCCCAGAAAAGGTACATCAATGAGCTCAAAACGGGGGATGGATCTCCCTATGAACCTGAACCCCAATCTCTAAAACAATAGAGGGTTGAGTCCCAACCCATTACATTCACTGAAGAAGATGCCTCACACTTCCAATTCCCTCATAATGACCCTTTTGTCATTACCTTTCATCTTGCCAATAAGAAGATGCGCTGAGTCCTGATTGATAACGGGAGCTCAGTCAACATCCTCTATAACGCCACTCTGGAAAAAATGAGACTCTCCATTCGAGACCTAAAGGCATGTGTGACAACGTTGTATGAATTTTCAGGAGAGGGAATAGCCAGTACAAAATCCATCGAACTCCCATTGAACTTGGGAGACTATCCAGTTTCAATAACCAAGATAATGGAGTTTATTGTAGTTGACACCCCTTTAGCCTACAATGTACTACTCGAGAGACCAGCCCTAATTGGGCTGGGGGAAGTTTCATCTCTGAGGCACGTGGCTATAAAATTCCCAACCCCTAGTGGCATTGGGACGCTGAAAAGAGACAAACTGGCCGCCTGAGAATGCTACAACATCTCGATGAGGGGAAAGAGCCAAACAAGTACACAGGCACTTGTTATCATCCAAGAGATAAGCAAGACGGTATATGAGGTCGAAGAAGAGAACGACCCCAGGATAGATGAGGAAAGGGTCGAGCTCGGGCCAATTGAAGATCTCAAAGACATTGATCTCGATGATAAGGACACCACTAGGGTGGTAAAAATAGGGAAGAACCTTCCAAAGGATGCGAGATAGCAATTAATCTGCTTCTTGAGGGAAAACCAGAATGTGTTCGCATGGTCGTACTCAGATATGATTGGGATCAGCTTAAACATTATAAACCATGCATTGAACATAGACAAAAGTTTCCCACCTAAGCAATAGAAAAGAAGGCTCCTAGATGACGAAAGGAAGAAGGCCTTGAAGCTGGAGGACGAAAGACTAAAGGAAAATCGGTTTTTCCTAGATGCTTTCTTTCCGGATTGGATAGCCAATCCAGTGTTAGTCCTGAAGCCCAATGGCAAGTGGCGAACTCGAATTGATTATTCGGACCTTAACAAGGCGTGTCCAAAGGATTGCTTTCCCCCACCTCGAATCATTAGCTTGTGGATGCCACCGCGGGACACGAGATCATGTCGTTCATGGACACATATTCTGGATATAACCAGATAGCCATGCATGCATCAGATCAGGAGTATACGAGCTTCATGACCGATAAAGGTTTATACTATTACAATGTGATGCTCTTCGGACTCAAGAACATCGGGGCCACATATCAAAGACTGGTAAATAGGATGTTTGCCGAGCAAATAGGGAACAACAGGGAAGTATATGTGGATGATATACTAGTCAAGTCTAGGCACAATTGCAACCATGTTGACGATCTAGCAGAATGCTTTGCTATACTTTGAAAGTACAACATGAGACTTAACCCACAAAAGTGCTCATTTGGAGTATCTTTGAGAAATCTCCTTGGATTCATAATAAATGCTCGGGGCATAGAGGAAAACCTTGATAATATAAAAGAATTAATTAATATGCCTTCACCTCGAAAGCATAAAGACGTCCAGAGTTTATTTGGATGAATGGCAGCCTTAAGTAGGTTCATATCAAAATCTACAGATAGATGCCTTCCGTTCTTTAATCTTTTGAGAGGAGGCAAGACATTTTAATGTTCGGACGAGTGTGAGCTCACTTTTCAAGCCCTTTAAAAGCACCTCGCTGAACCACCAATCTTATCAAAACCAGTCATAGAGGAAATATTGTACTTATACCTCGCTACAACCGAGCATGCAATTAGAGCAGTACTTGTTCGGGAGGATAAAAAGTACAAAAACATGTTTACTATGTCAAGGTTACTGGGGGCAGAGTCGAGATATCCATTAATGGAAAACCTAGCCTTGTGCTTGATACATGCATCTCGAAAACTTCGACCTTACTTCCAAGTGCATCCTGTACACGTGTTGACTTATCAACCATTAAGACAGGTATTGTCAAAAACTGAGGCATCCAGGAGATTATAAAATGGGCGATCAAACTAGGAAAGTTTGAGATCACATATCACCGGAGAACGAAGATCAAAGGACAGGCCTTGGTGGATTTCATAGTGTTATATTATTTATAATATAATGTAATATTATGTTATGTTAAAATATAATGTTTTAGATTAAATAAATGTGACAAAGAGTGTCACATATTGTGACATATAATAGAGAGTTACATTATTTAGATATATGAGATATATCGAAATATGTAAGATATTTGGTGTTACAAATTTGTAACTTCCAAATATCACTCATTATTGTGTAGACTTGTTGTTACACAATATTGAGATGGATTTCTTAAAGCCATATGAGAAATGGCTGATAGAGATGTGATTTTAACTCCCATATTGTGTATGGAAGTTACAAAATCAATTGGGAATAAATTTGGAACGTTTTTGGAAAAATTGAAAAATTGGTTGCTGGAAAAGGCCTAGGGCCGCGACGCCTGTTTGTTAGGCCGTGGCCCAAGTGGCAGGATCGCTCTGAGGGCCGCGGCGCCTGTTCGTCAGGCCGCGACCCAAGTGGCTGGCAGCATATTCCAAGTTTCGGTTTTATCCAATTTTGAACGTTTTCAACAGCCAGATAACTCCCAAATCTCTATTTTAATTCAATAAAACATCCCATTAATCATTGGTAACAACCATGGGGGTTGGTGGAATTTTAAATTCAAAGGGTGTCTCAAAACTCTATAAATAGGAACCTAATGCTCACTTGTAAGACGCAACTTTTCTATCCACTAGAGCACTTGGCTAGAAAACACCTTGAGGCTTGATAATTCCAGAAAGCATTTCCAAAATCTGTGAGAGATCCCTTAGTGCTTGAGTTAGGGGGAAATAAGCTTTTGGACAAAGGTTTCAAACCTTGTTCAAGTTGGTGATCCCCAACACTCTTCACTTTGGTTGTGTGAGTGAGAGTTTCTTATTATTTTGTTCTTGTTCTTATTTTTCTTCTATTGCTTTTCTTCTCATCATTCTTGTTATATTTACTTGTATCTTTGTTTAGAGTTGTAATCCATTTTCCTTTTGTATCAAACACTTTACTTTATTTGTATTCTTTTGCTTAAAGTTGTATTTCTCTATTCTCTTCTTCTATTTCTTCTTTTATTTATTTGTATTTTCAGTCATAGAGTTGTAACTTTATTTAATCAATCAATATTTATTTGTAATATTTTTTCTAGAGTTGTAATTATCTTACCATTTCCATTGAGGCAAAACTATTTTTCTTAACATTCAAAAGCTTATCCCTTTGTTTGTTTCTATGGAAGGTGAGACTATCAAGACCATGAATCAAGACCTAGTGAGGTTGGATAGGTTTGATGGATCCAATTGAACTAGGTGGTAAGACAAGGTAAGTGTAATTGCATACACTATTTTATATAATAGTGATGAAATTTATTTCATGTTTTAGCATGTTTTCAAATGTTGCTATATGAATAATTGTGTAGATGTTAACATGTTAATACAATATAAGATACATTGTAACATAGTTGACAAATCTATTTGTGAAAGTTAATGTGTAATTCTTAGAAGTGAACTTTTTACAAGCTCTACATAATGTAGGGATTGTTAATCTTATGTGTATGCTATATGTGAGATAGTAGTACATACATTTGACATGAAAATTATGTTTTGAGAATTTATAAAGCATGATAATTAGGTAGTTTTTGACATGCCTATATATTGATTTTATGAATCAATAGTATATATCAATATGTGGATATGTAAATTATTGTATGATATTTGTGATATACTTACAATATAATTATGAGATTCAAAATGCATGCTAATATGATGGATATATGTTGACAAATTATGTAAAATTTCTTTGAGACATAATTATGTTCATATATAAAAGTATTTTGATATATACATGAGAATTATCATGATTATTATGGTGTGTCATATAATATGATTATTAAGGTGATAATAATATAAATATGTTTTATCCTATATTATTGCAATGTGATGAGTTATCATTTATTTGGTAAATAAGGAGAATTATTTGAGAAATTAAAATTTCTCATTTAAGTGTCGATTATCTCAACTTACGAGATAAGAAAAGATGAACCTAAGGGGGTCACATCTTTTGATATGTGTCTTGCTATTGCAAGAAAATGGATTAAGGGGATCCAAAATTATGGGATGACATATTGACCTACGGGCTTAGAATCTAAAAGTGTGGTGAAAAGATAAAATATTTGAGAATTATTTAGTGACAATAATTCTCAAATATTCAATGTCTCAATGAGGTGACATTACAAAATTGGAGAAGCATTTTGAATCTTTATACCAATAGTGAATAAGGTTGAAGAGAATTTTATTCATTCTTGTTAAAGGTGGTGATATGTTTTAAATTAATCTCAGTGGGGAGATAATTTTAAACCAAAGCATTAGAAATCAAAGTGTTTAAATAAATCATTGAGGGTTTATTTTCTTTGATTTAAGTGTTTAAAAAATTGACATCTTCAAATTTATTTTGAGGAGAAAATCAAGATACCAAGGTACACTATCGTGGAGGGGAGACTATATAGAAGAGGATATTCTATGCAATTGTTAAGGTGTGTAACTCCACCCGAAGCTAAATTTTTTTTAGAAGAAATCCATTAAGGATTTTACGGAGACCACACTAGGGGGCATAGTCTATCAAAAAAAGGTAATTAGGCACGGATACTTCTGGCCTACAATAAAAGCTGAATTGTTCGAATACATCAAACGTCGTGACGAGTGTCAATGATTCACTTCAATCCCAAGAGCTCCACCAACCGTGCTCACCGTGATGTGCTCTTTGTGGCCATTCACGGTATGGGGAATCGACCTCATTGGATCCTTACCAACTAGGAAAGGGGGAGTAAAATATGTCGTAATTGATGTTGATTACTTCACTAAGTGGAATGTGGCCGAACCTCTGGCCACTATCATCTCGAAGAAAGTCCTGGACTTTGTGGTAAAAAATATAAATTGCAGATATGGGGTACCAAGGAAAATTGTCTCAGACAATGGAACCCAGTTTGATAGCAAGCTGTTCACAGAGTTCTGCGAAAAGAATGGGATAATTAAGAGTTTTTCTTTAGTGTCCATCCACAAGAAAATGGCCTGGTCAAAGCTATGAACAAGACTCTGAAGAGCTTCATTAATAAAAGGCTTGAATAGGCTAAAGGAAAATGGCCAAAAGAATTACCACAAGTCCTATGGGCATACAGGACAACAACTCAAACCTCAACACGACACACCCTCTTCTCCCTAGCTTACGGTTGTGAAGCTATGATACCTATTGAGGTCGAAATCCCAACAATCATACACGAAGCATACAACCTGACCTCAAACCCATCTCAGCTCGAAGAACCTCTAGATTTACATTGAAGAAAAACGAGACAAAGCCAACTTAAAAATGTCGCCTACCAGCAAAGGGAAACAAGGCATTTAAATAAGAGGGTTCGAGGCAGACACTTTGGATTGGGAGATCTGGTGCTTAGGTGCATGTTTTTGGCCACGCGAGACCCCTTTGCAGGCGTCTCGAGCCTAATTGGGAGGGACCCTACGAAATTGAATCCATTATCCGACCTGGTGTTTATAAACTAGCGAGGTTAAATTAAGAATTGGAATGGTGAACATCTATGACCTTATTACCAGTAATGTAGGAATGATGTTTATTAAGTTGTAACCAAGCTTGTACTTAATTCTAGCTTTTCATTAATAAAGCACTCATTTTTATTTCAATTTTATATTTTTATAGTTATATTTTTGTTGCAAGCTCTCAAAATTCAATAACCTAAGATTGCAATCATAGAATATTAAGGGGGCATAAGTGTAATACAATCATACCATAGGCTCGGAAATATAGCATCAATAAAAATAAAATTAATAACATTGTATGGATTATTAACCAAACACAAATTGAACAATTACAGGGTATGGATTATTAACCAAACACGAATTAAACAATAACAATTTATGGATTATTAAGCAAACATGAATTAAACAAGTCTGGAACAAACCAGAAACCTCTAATTGACACGATTAAAAGTTAGAATTCTATATAAACCAACAAAATTCACGAGTCGAGAATGAGCTAGAATTTTTTTGCAAATAAGTTTCGATCTCGCAACCTCGAGACCATACTTGCGGATGAGGAAAAGTTACTATAGTAAAGCAAGAAGCAACTAGACTAGCGAGGTTACACACCAATGAGTACTTTTTAACAAAAATACATGGTAAAAGTAACATTCGACCTTGACGATAACGATGTCAAAAATGTGCAATCCAATGAACTATGTATGAATATATGGAAGTTCGAACTTAAGCATGACTATATTTGTATAAATAAACGGATATAAAAATAAGTTCATGTATGCTTGAAATATTTCATACCTGGAGTATGATGCATAAGGATAACACAAAAGTCATATGTAGATAACGATGTCGAAAATGTGCAATCCAATGAACTATGTATGAATATATGGAAGTTCGAACTTAAGCATGACTATATTTGTATAAATAAACGGATATAAAAATAAGTTCATGTATGCTTGAAATATTTCATACCTGGAGTATGATGCATAAGGATAACACAAAAGTCATATGTAGATAATATGCATAAAGATTTCGAGAAAGAGATTTAAGCATAAAAAACTACCATTAAAATACAAATCATCAAATAACTGGAGCTCGAGTTATAATTGTTTTTGCCCCAAGGGAACCAAAAAAGTGCAATTACAAGGGAAATAAAAAACTATGGGTCACAACCCATTAGTTTGCATTCAAGGATTGGCAGCTCCGTCTTCTGCCATCCCAGCTTGTTCTGTGGCCTCCGCCGCTTCTTAAGCTTCGAGCCTGGCTTCTTCCTCCTCCAGCTGAGCTTGCAATCTGTTGACATACTTGGTCTAATTTATGGACATGAAGCTGGCCATTGCTTTCTTGTGGTCCTTCATGTCCTTTGAGGGCTGTGGGCGGTGATAGTTAGCTTCATAGAAAATTTGAATGAGCATTTCGAGCTCGAAACGAAAAAATCAAAGGGAACTATAACAAGATACTTATGAATTCGTTGAAACAAATAGAATCGGGAAGGATCGAGATCGTTTGTCCAGAAGAAGATAGTTTTGAAGTTGGGAGGATGGTTAGGAATGTCCTCGAACAACCTTCTCTCCTTTGGATAGCTCGAAAGGTAATAAAAGCCATCCCCGTCATGAGCTCGAGAAGGATTTCTCTTGAGGTAGAAAGGATATAGGATCTCGTGTGCCAAGGGTCCCTCCCACTTCATCTCGTGGTATAACAACCTCAGAGTAAGCAACTCCTTTCAATGGAGCTAGTGAACTGACACACCAGTTTGCCCGATAACTTTAATCCATGGCACGGAAATAGTTCTGAACTCTGCCTGGTGGAAGTAATGGAACTTTGATAATGTTCAGCCTCGAAGAAAGAGCTCTCCGAGACTGGGATGGAAAGAGCTTTGGAGGCAGTGTGTGTAGTTAGCTGGTTTAATGTACTCTCCATGAATTCAAAAGAGATTTCACTTGGGGAGTCGGCTACCGTAACCCTACACTTGGGGTCTAGCGAAACTGGTCAGATTTTGGGGTTCGAGTCAGGATACACGAAGAATCGCAACCTCCTTCTTTTTCCCTCTTCGACCTCGTCAATTTGGCGTCAGAAGTGGGCCCTAATGTCTTCCCGTTAAAGGTGCTCTTCGTGCTCCCTGATCAGTCGTTGGTTACGGGAAAGTGGTGACTCAAGTTGACGAAATGGTGCATGGTAGGGGATGGCAAGCTCGGGCCCCACCGATTCTGTCCATAATTTAGAAAGAAGGGGAATAATTAATTTTTTTATAACTCGATTTTCTAAGCTCGAGATAACTAGATCACATTAATCGAGCTCGAAGGCTCAAAATAGCGAGTTTGATTCAAATGCCAATACTGAGCTATTAAAATTTCGGGGCATAGAAAATGGACCCACGTGAGAGTTGGGCAGTTACTGTCAGTTTGGGATATCCCGAATTTCTAGGAAAAAGTGGGCAATTACCCAAAAAGGAGATATTATCAGGATACGTGTGTTAAAACCCTATGACAAAGCCCTATTTCTTACTCTACACGATACCTATGTCTGATTACCCTATGATCAGAAAAAAGCCATTTTTACCCATTTTTCGCCATAAACAAGTTTTTACCCATCAAAAAATTATACACCCTACGAATAAAAAACCTCCTACATATAGCAAAGATTACAGAAATATAATAAGACTAGGTTTATTCTCTTTGCTTTCATGCATGAAGATATATATATATATATGTATATATATAAACCGTACATGAAATGAGTGATAAAGTGTGAGGAAATTACACAAAGTTGATACAGGGAATGAGGAAATGCTGGATCGAAGAGTCGGAAGTAGGAAAGATGCAGCAAAACCAAATGAGTCGATGTTGATTTGCTTCTTGGGTTTGGAAAACATAAAAGTTATGTGTTCTTTTTGGCTCTAGTTTTCTTTCTGAAAGGTAAAAATGTAAAAGTAAAGGTGAAGAAGGTGAAGAGGGGGGTTTAAATAGGCACTAAGGTGATATTTAAAGGGAAATATGAGCCCTTGATTTGGGTTAAAATGTGATCCGATGGACCACGTATGATTTCAAGAATTGGCCGCAAAAAAGGAATAGGAACGAATGTGCATAAAAAAGAGAGTACTCAAGTACTCTCAGTATGCAACCCCCTAGGGACATGTGTCAACACTCGAGTGTGGTAGGTGGGCACATTTTCCAAAATTGAAGTTAAAAAATTTCCTTCTTAGAGGATTCGAACCAACACTTTTGAGGGAGCAAAATGTTACACCTAAATTTAAAGATTAGATAAGCAACCTCAAAATGTAGGCTCGTAAAGAGTAAGCTCGAGAATAACAAGTGTTAGTAGTACACTTGTATATATTGACAAACGGTTCCAGATCTGCTATCAGCGTTCGAGCATGAGTTGCAAGCTCGAACAAACCAACCTTCTCTAAGGAATGAGTTCGATCAACTCAGCTAGATAGGAGAAGGTAACAACTGGAATGGTGACCTCGAAGTATGGTTGGTCTCGAAAGCGCATTAAGGCGATGACCGAATTCAATGACACGTTTATCACATGGAAAAGCTGTTAGGAAATCCCTATTTCTTTGGGATTGGATTAGTTGCAGCGAGGAGGATACAAACCACAGCTGAGGTAAACTCTTATCCTTGTTTAGAATTATTTCTGTTTTTGGTTTAGGAGTTCTTGAGCTTTGAGGTTCAAGGTATTGGGTTAGAGATTTGGTGGAGGTTTTGAGTGAGTTAAGCTTGGGTTTTGATGGTGTTAATGTGCTAATAATGTTTGGGGCCTTGAATTATGATTTTGGGATTCATTTGGGTTGGACTTTGGTGAAATTGGCTGAGGAAAACAGAGGAAATTCTTGGTTTGTAGGGTCGCGGTGCAAACCTCAGGGTCAAGTTGTGGCACATGTCCCTGGGCAGAGGCAGGGAAAGCCTTAGATTGGAGGCACACCGCCACCCTCAGGGTCAAGTCGCGGCCCACATAGGCAGTTTTGGCCAAGTTGGGTTTTGAGTGACGAGAACTCACACGTAACGTCTCAAAATCGATCCTACTACCCGATTTAGTAGAGTTCGACGTCTTAGAGGCTAGGACTTGGTTCGTAAGCCTTTATTCACTCATTATTGATGGGATTCTATATTATGGTTGTGACAAGGTTATTGCTAGGGGCTTGAAACTGGGATCGTGCTCAAGGGTCGTTCATTCTTAACCTGTGCTTGGACTAAAGGTAAGAAAACAACACCCAATACATGATGTATATGATTAGGGCTTGGCCCGAATGTTGAATATAGATTTAATTAGTGCTTAGGCCCTATAAATGTGCATGATTATGATTATGCCTGTGATTGATTGATTAAACATGTTGAATGCTCTGTATCTGGATATTTGTTATATAATGAATGCCTGTCTGTATTATCTGATGGAGAAAGACTTGAATTATGAGTCAAGGATTGCAATAGCGTTGAGTGCTGGTCGAAAATAATTGACTTATCAGTCAAGGGTGACAATAGCGCGTTGAGCGCTGATCGATATGGTTAGGCCTAATCATGAGCGCATCATACTCTTGTCTGACCCAATGGTCGTGGAAAATTAAGCGACAGGTACGCTGGGCCAGCTCCAAGGCTGGTTATATAGAGGATAAGGCAAAGAGCCCGGGGGTGACTCATTAATCCCATATCCTAGGGTGCTGAGTCACAATATGATCCATTAATCATGTATTTTGGGCAACGGGCCCCGGTATGATTCAATAATCATTTAATTAGGGCAATTAGCCCCATTTGACACTATAGTCATTTATATGAATGGTATGCGTGCATGAGTAGGATTATTACTGCTAGACATGCCTATTATGATTTGGTAAAATGTTATTAACTGCTTATGAGCATAATTAAGTTTTCTTGCTGAGCCTTTGCTCATGGGTGCTATATGGTACAGGTAAGGGGAAAAGGAAGCTAGACCACCCCTGAGTTGGAGAGCTTTGGTGACGATGTGTACATTTGCGGCTGCTCAATCACCATGGTCGTGGTTTCTCAAATGAACTAGGGTCAAACCCTATTTTTCCTCTTAGATCGGGTGGCTGTAACTTTTCAATTGTAATTAACCTTTTTAAATGTTAGTTTGGGATCCCATGTGTAATGCCCTGGAATCCCTAATGTGGTTTAATGGCTGGATTAGTAGGTTGGGAGGGCCATAATTGTTTAATTACGCCATTAAATGATTATATGCATGTTTATGTGAATTATATTATAATATGACGTTATATGCATGCATGTGGGTCCACATTTGATCGTTAGGGTATTTTGGTAATCTGGCCTGTTGAGGGCATATTTGTGTATTTTGGTGCATATTGCGAGTTATGGATGAGATCCCATTATTATGGAGATATATTCGAGCTATTCGGCATGAGATGGTCTTATATTATAAATTAGCGGTTTTGTCATAACGGGGTCATTTATTGGGATATTGAGTAATGGGAATGTTTATTTGATGATAAATTGGGAGTTATTGAGATCAGGAGGAAATTCTGGAAGTTTTGACTATTATGTCCCTGGGGGTGTTTTTGGGACCCCAAGCATTAGGTTTTATTTAAGGTTACTTAAGCTTGAAGTAGCTTGTCAGATAGAACCGTACGTTAGAAAACACTTTCTCTCTTCACGTAATTCCTTTTACCGTTCGAGGCAATTTCAAAGAAATCTTGAGTTCTAGGAGTCGGAATCAAGCGAGGATCGAGGCATAGCGATCCTAGGAAATATTAGAAGCTTCTTGACCGAAGGATTTAACAGAAAACAACCCAATCAAAGGTAATCTATTCTTTAAGTTTTGATTTTTTAGAGTTTCTAAGCTTTGAATTGGATTTTGTGAATCGTTGAGTTTTTGATTCATTTGAGCTTAAGGATTTGATGATTTTGGATCATTGGGATGTTTGGGAACTTTGATTTTTAGATTTGGAGGTGTTTAGGTATGTTTTTGGAAGGTTTAGGATAAAGAAAATCAAGTTTTTTTTCTGGTTTCTAGGAGGGGGTCGCGACCCTGTTCTTGGGTGCCGTGGCCCAAGCTCGAAGAAGCTGGTGGAGGCATTTGGGCGTGCTAGGCGCCGCGACACTGGGTAGTGGGCACCGCGACCCTTGCTCCTAGTGTTTCTGGGGGCTGCGGCTTAAGCTTCTAGGGTCACGGCTCTTGAGTGGTTTTGAGGCCAATTGAGTGTTTTGATCTCAGGAACTTGGTTTTAGGCCTCGGGATTGTTCCTTTTACCCGGATTAGTGGGGTTTGATTTCCCGGAGGCTAGATATTGGTTCGGGAACCTCTGTTATTCATTTTATTGATGGTGTCCTATATTTGGTTATGACTAGGTGACCGCTAAAGGAAGTTCAAGGTTGATCGTTCTCAAGGGTCGTTCTTATATTAACTCTCGCTCGAATCAGAGGTAAGAAAATTGCACCCTGTGTATATGACATGCATGATTATTGTTGAGGCATGTTGGTTGTTGAATGTGGACATTGATTGCATATTAAATGCTTAGCAGAGCTTGCTTACTTGTGTATGACACTGATTACTCAGGGACGACACTGGTCGGATATTACTAACCTGAGAGTCAGAAACGGCATAAGCATCCTGAGCGCAGGGCCAATAAAAGATTAGATCTAATTGATATAAGCATTGAATGACTCTAAGAGCATTAATGCTGGACCGACCCTAAGGTCGATGAAAATTATAAGCGCTTGACTAATCTAGGACTAGTTATTCAGAGCCAGGGCCAAAGGCCTAGGTGACGGTTGTCACATGGATAGGGAGCAGAATCCCATGGTTATGACTCTATGGTCATGCGGTAGGTTATATTGGTGTCTGGTTCATCGAGCACCTATCTGGATAAGCTAGTGAAATGATCGCTTATTTGTAAAGCTCAGGTGACCCTATCGACACATGGCTAAAGGGAACGAAACCCACCTTAGTGACTTTTCAACTGTCACTCATCTGTTTTGGACTGAAAGTCCTGAATGATTATTATGATCATTGTTGATATTATATTCATACTATATTGTGTTTTCTTGCTGGGCTTTGGATCATGGGTGCTATGTGGTGTAGGTAAAGGGAAAGAAAAGCTCACCCAGCCTTGAGTGGAGAGCTTAGGTGATGTTGTGTACATATGCGGCTGCTTGACCACCACGGTGAAGGAGTTCTCAGAGGAACTAGGGGGTTACCCTATTTTTGCCGCTTAGGTCGGCGGGGTGTAAATTTAAACAGTAATGACCATTTTGAATTGTAAATAACTTATAAACGCTTTGATTGGCCCATGAACAATTTTATGTTTTAAATAAAATATATCCTTTCCTTTTGATTGATTTTCCACCTTAGCCTGTTAATAACATCTAGAAGCACGTTTTTAACAAAAGAACTCGGGTAGCGAGTTAAATTCATGGTTCACCGTTCACCATAACTATTCTGAGGTAACCAGGGCATTACACCATGTATGGAAGTAAACACTTTAGTGAAACAGTTATACCTTTTGACAAAAAAAAATTTAACCCTAAACCATTAATCATGTTTTGTTAAACAGTTATGGCCAAATGACTCGTTTAGCGAGTTTAGCACTACTTAAAATACACAGTGTAACGATTATTGATTAGGAGGACGTTACATCCGATCAGTATATATTTCATGCTTCCTACGCTAACATGCAAATACTGCATATCTATTTCAGTTAAGCAATTAACATATATTTAGATCATTGGTTACCCAACCATGAGTCGAGCTTTTCTTTAGCCAATAGTGTACATGCCCAGGCATTCTTCAGGAATCATTATACCTTTGTAGCTCTGATAGCAAGTTGTAACGCCCTAATAAACTAGGACAGTTACACTGTGTGTTTAAAATTGTCTTGGACTCGTTAAGCGAGTCATTTGGATTAAAATGTGTAATTAGGGTTAATTAAAAACTTGGTATAAATTTTTTGGTCAAACGAATGCTACTTTTCATTAAGATATTTGGTGTATACATGGGATCCCAAAAAAGAGTTTATAATTGATACAAGTGAAAACAAGCAAGGTACATAATAGCCATCCTAAGTAGCAAAATTACGAAACCCTTGTTCTCCAAATGTAGTCTCGACTGTGGCGATTGAGTAGACCACATATATACACGTCGCCTCGAAGCTCTCCAACTCATTGCTACTCCAGCTTCCCCTTGCCCTTACCTGCACCACGTAGCACCCATGAGCCAATGCCCAACAAGAAAACTCTATTAAGCATAAAGACCATTAACATATTACAATTATAAATAGCTTGCTTAATAATTATAAACAACGCTAAGCAATATTCAATTTATTTATGTGGCCATAGGACCACCCAAGTGCACACCGTAGTTGTTTCGTTCAATCAATTATAAAGCCGGAAGTGAGTTACTCAAGCTCCAGTCTCTTTTCAAGCGGCCATAGGGCCGTATCAGTGCGTATCGCACTTCCATGTGTAAACAGACATACATTCCATACATAAATCAACTATGTAAAGAACAGTTATTCATACTCAAACAAACATTTCAAAACAGAATTATAACCATACATGTGCAGTTTTCTTACCTCGAGTTCCATGTGAATGCTGATACAACCTCAAGTACGATCCCGATCCCGATCCCGATCCCGATCCCGAGCCTTGCAGAAATCTAGTCACAACATAAACATACTCTTATAAGGGATTGAATCCAAATCACGAGCTTCACTCTAGACCATATTATTACGATTAATATTCTTGGTTAATGGGATGTTGGAAACGTCCCCCGAGCCCCCAAAATAGATTTCTGGGACCCCGAGCTTTACTCCCAAAATTTAGAAAAATACACATTCGAGGCACCTGGTGCAGTCGCGCCCTACCCCAGCGTGGTTGTGCCAAAGACCACGAAACCCCAAATTGAAATCAAATACCATGGTTTCTGGGACACTAGAGCGGTTGCGCTACACCCTACCGCAGTTTCGCTATTCCTCAGAAATAGAAAACGAGCCCAGAACTCAAGTTTTCTTCCCCAATTCTCAAATCCACGATTCCCTACATACCAAACCCAAAAAATCGACCCAAAATAGACTTTCCAACAAGTTTGTGACCACAACACGACTTATACATCCCAAACAACCTATTACCAACAATAACAAACTTCAAAATGCAACAAAACTCATTAAAACTACATCACACCACAATTGACATGTTTGAGCTTAGAACTCAAGCTTCCATCAACCAAATTAAAAATCTTAAACCCAAATCACAAAAATCTTGTAGCATACATAAATTTAAAGTAGCAAAATCTTATTTCAAAATTCAGAACACTCAAATCCTAACTCTAAGCACTTCAGTTTCAGCTTAAATATCTTAAACTCCCCAAAATCCAAGAACACACCATGAAGCAAGAAAGAAAACTCAAAGAATGGAAGCTTACCTTTGAATTTCAAATTCTCCTTGGTTGATGATGATCCTAGCAACCTCTAGTCCCAATTAAGAGCTACAACTCACAAGGATTCTTCCTCTAAATCACTTGGCAAAGCTTGGGAGCCCTTAGCCTTCAATCCTTCTTCAAAAGGAAATCAAGAGAGATGGAAAGGGAGATGTGTATGTGTATGATCCAAAATGCTCAGCTGCTGATCTAACTTTGCCTAGTCAAGTGGCAAAAATGTCCAATTTGCCCCTACTCTAAACTTATTCGGTAAACCAACTCAAGGGCACTTTAGTCATTTGTCAAAAACCCCACTAAACCTCAAATTAAAACCCTAAATTCCCAATTATACTAGTATACCTCTAAACATTAATATTTCTTCCAAATGTTCCAATAATTCCCCCAAATATGAAAAATTACCCAAAATAACCCTTGGCTCACCTCGAGTCGGGTGCAAATCTCCGTTGTGACCTTTTCGCCAAATTGCTCATAAGGATCGACTTAAGCCAGTTATAAAAAATATATCCACATAATATTGTGGTCTCAATCATATAACACATACAATTACAATTATACCCTCAATGGGTCAAAATTACAAAAATGCCATTTTTAACGAAAATGGGCCCACAAGCATATTTAACCACATAAACATGTATAAGCAGTCATATCATAATATTACTCATATATTTCACATAATCACTCATATATTCAATTAAATTCACATATAAATCCAATTAGGCTCTCCAGGCACACTAATCCAGGCACTAAGCCTTATTAGCGAATTTGGGACGTTACAGCCTCCGCACCTTTGCTTCCATTCCCTTACGACTTTCTCTCCCATCCCTTTTCCCTACTACACCCTCATCTATTGGGTTTTATGCCCTTATAAACCCACATTTTTATGTAATTCATTCATTATCAATAAAGTAGTAGAAATTATTTTATTCGATCAAATTGCGTTGTTTACATGTGTTATTACAAGATTAATTATTATTAATACAAATGTTTATAAAATCCCAAACATATGTATAGTTACAATTATAGTGACTAGGTCACAGTGGATTATAATTGTAATTATATGTTCAAAAGCATTTTGTCCTAAGATTAAATGAGTACACTGGATTTTTACTGATTGAGTAATCTACGATAAGATCTACTTACACCTCTAGTGTGATGTCATATCCAGGACATTAATTAAGTACATAAGATCGAATGTATTTTGTTACATTGGACTGGACCGATATTGGTTATTGATAAGATACGTAAATGTAACGCCCTGGTTACCCCAGAACAGTTACGGTGAACGGTAAACCGGAAATTTGACTCATTGCCTGAGTCCTTTGGTTAAGAACGTGCTCTAAGTGTTATTAATAGGTTAAGGTGAAAACCAATAAAAAGGAAAGGATATGTTTTATTGATACATAAAACTGTTCATGGGCCCACAAGAACATTTACAAGTTATTTACAACTCAAAAAGGTCATTACTGTTCCAAAATTTCAAACCCCGCCGACCTAAGCGGCAAAAATAGGGTAAAACCCTAGTTCCTCTGAGAACCCCTTGGCCATGGGGGTCAAGCGGCCGCATATGTACACATCACCACCTAATCTCTCCACTCAAGGCTGGGTGAGCTTTTCTTTTCCTTTACCTGCACCACATAGCACCCATGAGCCAAAGCCCAGCAAGAAAACATAACATTATATGTAAACATCATCAAATTATTATTATTATAATCACACAGAGCTCATAGCTTTCAGACAGACGAGTGAATATCACTTGAGGTTCTGGTAAACCATACTGAGTGACTGACAAGTAGGTCACTAATTCAAATGGAAGAGTGGCTGCAAGGTAAGCCACTAGCCTTCAACAGGTCTTCCTAAACCATACTGAGTGACTAACAAGCAGGTCAATAATTCAAATGGAAGAGTGGCTGCTAGGTAAGCCACTAACCTTCAAGCGCTTATAATATTCATCGAACTTGAGGTCGGTCCGGCATTAATGCTCTTTGAGTCATTCAATGCAGAAAGTCAATTAGATCTAATCTTTATTGGCTTGCGTTGAACACACTAAGGCCGTCCTGACTAATGAGTCAGCCCAATGTGACCAGTGCCCAGTACCACTGCCGAACCTGACTAGTGAGTCACAACTTCACAGTTGATACTAGCACCTTTGCCAAATCTGACTAATGAGTCAGTACCATGCACAAGTGAGTAACATTTGCTAAGTATTCCACAATAAATTCATGTCCACATTTATACAACCAACATGCTTCATGAACAACCATGCATGTCACATTTGGGGTGCAGTTTTCTTACCTCTGATTCGAGCTAGAATGAACAAAAGAACGACCCTTGAGAACGGTTTAGATTTTAGTCCTTTAGCGATTACCTAATCACAACACATTATAGGATACCATCAATAACATGATAATCAAGGGTTCTCAAACCAAGATTTAGCCTCCGAGACATCAATCCTCACTAATCCGGGTAGTAGGAGTGATCCCGAGACCTAAAACCATGATCCTGGGGTCAAAACATGCAAATGGGCTCAACCCTGCACATGAGCCACGGCCCTGGCACCTTGTGCCGCGACCCCCAGCAATTCCAGAGGTAAGCGCCGCGGCGCCCAAGAACAGGGCCGCGGCCCCCAACCTTGGGCCATTCCCAAACGCGTTTTCAACTTCTCAAAACCTCCAAAATCATACTTCCCCAATCATCAAAACAAGGTTCCCAAGCTTCCCAATGCACAAAAACCCTTAAAACCCAAGGTTCAAACAAATCGAAAACCCAACAATTCACAAAGTCCAATTCAAAGCTTAGAAACTCTAAAAACTCAAAACTTTAAACTTATATTACCTTCGATTAGGTTGTTTTCTGTCAAATCCTTCGGTCAAGAAGCTTCTAATCTTTCCTAGGATCGTTATTCCTCAATCCTCACTTGATTCTGACTCCTAGAACTCAAGATTTCTTCAATTATGCTTCGGGTGGCAAAAATGAACTAACGAAGGAGAACGAGAGGTTTTCTAATCGTACGTTCTATCTGACAGCTACTTCAAGCTTATGCAACCTCAAATAAAACCTAATGCTCGGGGTCCTGAAAACACCCCAAGGGACATTATAGTCAAAACTTCCAGAATTTCACCTTGATCTCAAATATTCCCAATTTATCATCAAATAAACATTCCTATTACCCCAAAATTGACCCCGTTATGACAAAACCGCTAATCCACTAAAAATGACTGTCTCATGCCGAATAGCTCGAATATATCTCCATAATAATGGAATCTCATTCACAAATCACATCATGCACCCAAATACACAAATTTACCCTCAATGGCCAAATTATCGAAAGAGCATAATATTTCAAATCTGGACCCACATGCATGCATATATCATTATATCATAATATAATTCACATAAACATGCATATATTCATTTAATCGCGTAATTAAACAATTACGGCCCTCCCGGCCTACTAAACCATATCGGAGAATTCGGGGCATTACAACTATCCCCTCCTTACTGAAATTTCATCCTCGAAATTTACCTGAACAGCTCGGGATACTGACTCTGCATATCTGACTCCAACTCCCAGGTCGCCTCCTCAACCTTGCTGTTCCTCCACAATACCTTAACCAAAGGTATCATCTTATTCCTGAGGACTTTGTCTTTTCTGTCAAGTATCTGAACTGGCTGCTCCTCAAAGGAGAGATCTGGCTCAAGCTCCAGATCTTCATAACTCAAAATATGGCTCACATCAGATACATACCTCTGAAGAGCTGATACATGGAACACATTATGCACGACAGACAACGCCGGAGGCAAGGCCAATCTGTAAGCCACCTGACCAATCCTCTCCAGGATCTCAAATGGACCTACAAATCTAGGACTCAGCTTGCCTTTCTTTCCAAACCTTCTCACCCCTTTCCATGGCGAGACTCTGAGGAAAACATAGTCTCCTACCTGGAACTCCACGTTCCTATGCTTGGGATCTGCATAGCTCTTCTGTCTACTCTGAGAAGCGAGCATCCGGGCTCTAATCTTCTCAATAGCCTCACTGGTCCTCTGAACTGCATTAGGACCTAAGTATCTCCTTTCACCTGTCTCATCCCAATGAATGGGAGATCTGCACTTCCTACCATACTGCATCTCATAAGGTGCCACTCCAATGGTAGATTGATAACTGTTATTATAGGAGAATTCTATCAAAGGAAGATACTTACTCCAAGATCCACCAAAGTCCAGCACACATGCTCGGATCATGTCTTCCAATATCTGGATCGTCCTCTCAGATTTCCCATCTGTCTGAGGATGATAAGTTGTACTGAACTTCAACTGTGTCCCCATGACTTTCTGCAAACTCCCCCAAAACTTGGAAGTAAAAGTGGGGTCTCGATCTGACACGATAGACCTAGGTGCTCCATGGAGACGCACGATCTCTCTCACATAGAGATCTGCATACTGATCAACTGTATATGTAGTCCTCACTGGCAGAAAGTGAGCTGACTTGGTGTAGCGATCCACTATCACCCAAATAGAATCATGCTGACCAGTAGTCCTGGGTAAGCCCACCACAAAATCCATCGTGCTGTCCTCCCACTTCCACTCTGGAATATCCAGAGACTGCAATGATCCTGCCGGCCTCTGATGCTCAGCCTTGACCTGTTGACATGTCAAGCACTTAGCCACATACTCTACTACATCTCTCTTCATCCCTGGACACCAATACAATGATCTCACATCCTGATACATCTTCGTGGTGCCTGGATGCAAATAGTAAGATGTAGTATGAGATTCATCCAGAATCTCTCGCCTCAATGCAGTGTCTAACAGAACACATATCCGCCCTTTGTATCTCAACAAGCCTGTCTCAGACACTAAATAATCTCTGGACGCTCCAGCCAGAACATCCTCTCTAATCTTGATCAGCTGTGGATCACTCAACTGACCCTCTTTGATTCTCTCCAACAGCGTAGACTGTAGCGTAATGTTAGCCAACTAGCCCACCAGCAACTCTATACCAGCTCTGGTCATATCATCTGCTAACTCTCTGGCTATCACCTTCATACCATGAATCTGCCCCGGACCCTTCCGGCTCAAAGCATCAGCTACCACGTTGGCCTTTCCTGGATGATATAGAATCTCGTAGTCATAATCTTTTACCAACTCCAGCTAATGCCTTTGCCTCATATTCAGGTCTTTCTTGGTGAAGAAGTACTTCAAGCTCTTGTGGTATGTATAGATCTCACACTTCTCTCCATAGAGATAATGCCTCCATATCTTCAAAGCAAAAACCACAGCTGCCAACTCTAAATCATGAGTGGGATACCTTTTCTCATAATCCTTCAACTGACGAGAAGCATAAGCTATTACCTTCTCTGATTGCATCAAAACACAGCCCAAACCCTGATGAGAAGCATCACAGTAAATCACAAACTTCTCCTGATCTGTCGGAAGACTCAGAATCAGAGCTGTAATCAACCTCTGCTTCAGTTCCTGGAAGCTGTTCTCACATTTATCTGACCACACAAATTTCTGGCTCTTGCGTGTTAGTTCAGTCAAAGCAGTAGCAGTCTTCGAGAACCCTTCCACGAAACGCCGGTAATAACCTGCCAATCCAAGGAAACTTCTAACCTCAGAACCATTCTTTGGCCTTGGCCAATCTCTGACCGCTTCGATCTTTGCTGGATCTACCTTAATCCCCTCCTTACTGACAATGTGTCCAAGAAAGGATACTTGAGACAACCAGAACTCACATTTCTTGATTTTAGCAAACAGCCTGTGTTCTCTCAGTCTCTGTAGAACCAACTGTTGGAAAAATACTATTGCAGGATCTTTATTTATTTTCATGCAATTTACATATTATCAAACAAACATGCAAATTCCTAGAACATGCTCCTATGAAATTGATACAAATACAGAGTAAAGTGAAAACTTACATTACGCATCGGAACTGGAACAACTCCATCCTTCAATCTCTCTAACCCTTGATTCTTTTCTGTAGCAGAGTATTATCAAGAGATTGAACAAGATCAGCAACACAGTCTTCCTCACCAAGCCTTTGATCAACCTAGAACTAGTGTGGGCTGGTTCTCAACACATGAGATAGAGATCTAGAAAAGAAGAAGAGAATGTGGCTAAGAAAGGATTAGAGTGTCTAGGTTTTCACTTACCCAAATCAACTGAGACTGACTTGCTTCCTTATGAAAACCCTAGATATCATATTCTTTATATAAGCAACTTAATGGGATTTATTTAAATTTAAATTAATTAAAATAATAAACAAAAATAAAAGCATTGGGCTGCCATAAATGGACTTGGGCCCAATCTCTTTGTTTTAAATCCCAACTGGGCCTAAATTCAAAACTTTTTATTTATTTATTTTTAATTAATTAATTAAATCCTTATTCAAATTAACTAATTATAAATTGAAACTTGATTTAATATTATTTATTTATATTGATACCAATTTATCAATATTAATAAATTTACCCAAAGATTCTCTTTTATTCTCTAAATCTCATATCTCTGTAAATTTTCCAAAATTGACCTAGTCAACTTTAAAAATCCTAATTGATAATTAAATCAATTAATTGGGACATTCTAGATGATTTACTCAAAGGTGATGCGGGGACCATGGATCCATGAAATCAAGCTCCAACAAGTTACCGTGAATTTATTTACGAATAATTTCACTACCTTATTAATTCCTTGTGACTCCACTATAGACTCAGAATTGAACTCTTGAATTCATATAACGTATTTTCAAAACCATAAATACGTTATCCATTGTTATAACCATTACAATCAGTCAATCCTCTATTGATGACTTATTAACGAGCTGGGTGCAAATTACCGTTTTACCCCTCATCAGTATTTTATCCTTAACTCCCACTAAGTTCCTTATAAATGATATTTCCGTGAACTTAATCACATAAATGAGATCTCAATTATTTAACCTTTTGAACAAAGCAATTAAGGAAATCATCTATTCACTTCTCATACAGAAGTTATAGATTTCGTATCTATGAATAATACTCCCACTCAATTACACTAATAAATCTCCAAGATGTAAGTATGGGCTAGACCGTAGGGTAAGCTAGTAACGAACAAGTCAAAAGATTTAAATAATATAATTAGCAGAATATTATCACTCAGAATTAAGATCGACTTAATATATGGTCAACATTGTGACATTGATTAGATTTGATAACAACGATACTTATTTATCAATCAATAATCAATATCGGTCCTAGTCCGATGTAACTAAATACATCCGATCTTATCTACTTGGTCGAAGCCTTGGACAAGACATCACACCCTGAATGTGTAAGTAGATCATATCGTAGATTGCCTAATCAGTGAAAATCCAATGCACTGATCTAATCTTAGGACTCGTTCTTTTGAACATATAATTACAACTATAATCCACTGTGACCTAGTCACTATAATTGTAACTATCCATATGTTCGGGATTTTATAAATGTTTGTATTATTTAAATAATCATGTCCTTGTTTGTATAATCCTTGTTTGTATTATAAAACAAGCAACCAACACAGTTGTCAAACTAAATGATTTATACTACTTTTATTGATAATATGAAATCGTGCTACATGTCCGACATGGTTTACAAGGGCATAAAACCCAACACCAACCTCAGATGCTGCTCATGCTCTAACTCAGTCTGAGAATATACCAGAATATCATCGATGAAGACGATCACAAACTGGTCTAAATAATCCTTGAACACTCTGTTCATCAGATCCATAAAAGCAGCAGGGGCATTAGTCAATCCAAATGACATAACTAGAAACTCATAATGCCCATACCTGGTACGAAAGGCAGTCTTTGGTATGTCTCCCTCCTTGACCCTCAACTGATGATAACCAGAACGAAGGTTAATCTTTGAGAATACCTTCTTACCTTGCAACTGACCGAACATATCATCTATCCTTGGCAAAGGATACTTATTCTTAATTGTCAACTTATTCAGTTCTCTGTAATCTATACACATTCTCAGAGAACCATCCTTCTTTTTCACAAACAGAACCAGCGCACCCTAAGGTGAGAAACTAGGTCTAATAAAACCCAAATCTAACAGCTCTTGCAACTGTACTTTTAATTCTTTCAACTCAGCTGGGGCCATTCGGTATGGTGCTCTAAACACTGGCTCCATCCCTGGTGCCAGTTCTATAACGAACTCAATTTCCCTGTGTGGTGGCGATCCTGGAAAATCTTCTGGAAACACATCCAGGAATTCACATACAAGTCTAGTATCCTCTGGTCTCACTGGCATGACCTGAGTGGTATCAACCACACTGGCTAAGAATCCAATGCAACCTCTTTGCAATAGATCCCTGGCCCTCAACATAGAAATCATAGGAATACGAGGTCCATGCACAGCACCAAAAAACACAAAAGGATCCTCACCTTCAGGCTCAAAGGTGACCATCTTCCTTCTGCAATCAATAGTTGCCCCATACTTTGCCAACCAATCCATACCGAGTATCATATCAAAGTCAGTCATAACTAATTCTATCAAGTCCACTGACAACTCTCTGCCCTCCACTGTCATTGGCAAAGATCTAACCCACCTTCTGGATACCACTAACTCTCCAGTGGGTAACAAAGTACCAAATCCCACAGCATAGAAATCACAAGGTCTACACAATCTATCAATAATGCTACTAGCAACAAAAGAATGTGTAGCACTAGAATCAATCAACACATTATAAGGGATTCCAGCACTAAGAAGCTGACCTGTAACAACTGAGGGAGAAGCCTCAGCTTGTGTCAACGTGAACACTCAAGCTGGGGCCGAGCTGTCCACCTTCTTGGGTTCTTCTTTCCCTACCTGAGGCAAATCTTTCTTAAGATGACCCACTACTCCACACAAGTAGCAGGCCTTTGCCCTACACTCTCCCAAATGGCACCTCTTGCATCTAGCGCATTCAGGATGAGTCTTCCAGGCTTCACTACCCCCAGGACGACCCATTGTAATACCACGGGGTCTCCTGTCAGGACCTGGAACTGGGAAGGTATCAGGAACCTTCCTCTTCTGATCACTGGGGCCAACACCCCTACCAGAACCCACAAATGGAGGAACTATCCTCCTGAAATCCTTTCTGGCTGCACTATCTCGCCAGATCTTAGTCTCTGCACTCTCAGCTGTGAGTGCCTTCTCCACCACCTGTGCATAGGTAGTAACCCCTGCCATAGTGGTGATACGTACATCACGGGCTAGTCTGGGCTGTAGCCCCTGGAGGGTCTCTCTCTCTTGGTCCCATCAGTGGGCACCAGTTCCTTGGCAAACTTTGCCAAACGGTCAAATTTTAAGGCATATTCAGTAACTGATAAACTTCCCTGAAGTAGCCTAATGAATTCCTCAGCTTTAGCTGCCCTGATGGCGTCATTGTAATACTTTTCATTAAACAAGGTCTGGAACTCCTCCTAACTTAGGTCATTCACATTCTTGGTCTGGGTAATCACTTCCCACCAAATCCGGGCATCCTCCCGAAACATATAGGTAGCACAAGCCACCCTCTCATTACCAGTTACCCTCATAAAGTCAAGGATAGTGGTAATCATGCTCATCCATTGTTCTGCCTTGGAAGGATCTGCACTGCCCTAAAAAACAGGAGGTTGTTGCTTCCTGAACCTTTCATAAAGAGGTTCCCATTTATTTCCTACCTCAGGCAGCTATTCTGCTGATGGCACCAACACAGGAGGTGCCTCTGATACACTAACCACTGCAGGCACTTGTTGCTATATCAAGAGACGAAGCTCCTCTCCTTGTTTCAACACTATCGCCTGCAACTCATTAAACAACTGCTGCCACTTTGCAGGAGCTGGCTGTGGAATCTGAGACTGGTCATTTTCCTGACCCTGGCTGTTATTGTTATTCTGGCCCTGATCACTTTGGCCAGCTGTAGTATCCGTCTGTTCTGGATTCACTCTTATTTCTGATACCTTGCTGAAACATTGATCAATAAGGCCAGTCAGGTAGTAATAACGAAACCTCTTGCCGCGTCACGGTCCAAGAACAAGCAGATAATTATCATATTCCAAGTCATTCAACACTCACAAACAGATACATGTTTATGGCATTCAGCACTCAGCATGTATCAAATAACAATTCATAATATTTCAGGGGCACAGGTTCAACACAGTGTCTCATACATACAGGTAAAGCATATGCACCACATTTAGGCAGTTATGCACATAACTTCATAAATAGTTACCAAACCATGAGTCGAGCTTGACTTCAGTGATGTGTGTACATGCCCAGCCAGTCTACAGGAACCTTAACCTTGGCATTGCTCTGATACCAAGTCGTAACGCCCTGGTTACCCCAGAACAGTTACGGTGAACGGTGAACCGGAAATTTGACTCATTGCCTAAGTCCTTTGGTTAAAAACGTGCTCTAAGTGTTATTAACAGGTTAAGGTGAAAACCAATAAAAAGGAAAGGATATGTTTTATTGATACATAAAAATGTTCATGGGCCCACAAGAACATTTACAAGTTATTTACAACTCAAAAAGGTCATTACTGTTCCAAAATTTCAAACCCCGCCGACCTAAGCGGCAAAAATAGGGTAAACCCCTAGTTCCTCTGAGAACTCCTTGGCCATGGTGGTCGAGCAGCCGCATATGTACACATCACCACCTAAGCTCTTCACTCAAGGCTGGGTGAGCTTTTCTTTTCCTTTACCTGCACCACATAGCACCCATGAGCCAAAGCCCAGCAAGAAAACATAACATTATATGTAAACATCATCAAATGATTATCATTATGATCACACAGAGCTCATAGCATTCAAACAGACGAGTGAATATCACTTGAGGTTCTGGTAAACCATACTGAGTGACTGACAAGTAGGTCACTAATTCAAATGGAAGAGTGGCTGCTAGGTAAGCCACTAGCCTTCAACAGGTCCTGGTAAACCATACTGAGTGACTGACAAGCAGGTCACTAATTCAAATGGAAGAGTGGCTACTACGTAAGCCACAAGCCTTCAAGCGCTTATAATATTCATCAAACTTGAGGTCGGTCCGACATTAATGCTCTTTGAGTCATTCAATGCAGAAAGTCGATTAGATCTAATCTTTATTGGCTTGCATTGAACACGCTAAGGCCGTCCTGACTAATGAGTCAGCCCAATGTGACCAGTGCCCAGTACCAATGCTGAACTTGACTAGTGAGTCCCAGCTTCATAGTTGATACTAGCACCTTTGCCAAATCTGACTAATGAGTCAGTACCATGCACAAGTGAGCAACATTTGCTAAGTATTCCACAATAAATTCATGTCCACATTTATACAACCAACATGCTTCATGAACAACCATGCATGTCACATTTGGGGTGCAGTTTTCTTACCTCTGATTCGAGCTAGAATGAACAAAAGAACGACCCTTAAGAACGGTTTAGCTTTTAGTCCTTTAGCGGTTACCTAATCACAACACATTATAGGATACCATCAATAACATGATAATCAAGGGTTCTCAAACCAATATTTAGCCTCCGAGACATCAATCCTCACTAATCCGGGTAGTAGGAGTGATCCCGAGGCCTAAAACCATGATCCCGGGGTCAAAACATGCAAATGGGCTCAACCCTGCACATGAGCCACGGCCCTGGCACCTTGTGCCGCGGCCCCCAGCAATTCTAGAGGCAAGCGTCGCGGCACCCAGCGCAAACAGAACCTCGTCCTTCAACCTCGAGCTAGGGCCGCGGCGCCCAAGAACAGGGTCGCGACCCCCAACCCTGGGCCATTCCTAAATGCGTTTTCAACTTCTCAAAACCTCCAAAATCATACCTAAACATTCCCCAATCATCAAAACAAGGTTCCCAAGCTTCCCAATGCACCAAAACCCTTACAACCCAAGGTTCAAACAAATCGAAAACCCAACAATTCACAAAGTCCAATTCAAAGCTTAGAAACTCTAAAAACTCAAAACTTTAAACTTAGATTACCTTCGATTAGGTTGTTTTCTGTCAAATCCTTCGGTCAAGAAGCTTCTAATCTTTCCTAGGATCGCTATGCCTCGATCCTCACTTGATTCTGACTCCTAGAACTCAAGATTTCTTCAAATATGCTTCGGGTGGCAAAAATGAACTAACGAAGGAGAACGAGAGGTTTTCTAATCGTACGTTCTATCTGACAGCTACTTCAAGCTTAAGTAACCAAAAATAAAACCTAATGCTCGGGGTCCCGAAAACACCCCAAGGGACATTATAGTCAAAACTTCTAGAATTTCACCCTGATCTCAAATATTCCCAATTTATCATCAAATAAACATTCCTATTACCCCAAAATTGACCCCGTTATGACAAAACCGCTAATCCACTAAAAATGACCGTCTCATGCCGAATAGCTCGAATATATCTCCATAATAATGGAATCTCATTCACAAATCACATCATGCACCCAAATACAAAAATTTACCCTCAATGGCCAAATTATCAAAACAGCATAATATCTCAAATGTGGACCCACATGCATGCATATATCATTATATCATAATATATAATTCACATAAACATGCATATATTCATTTAATGGTGTAATTAAAAAATTACAGCCCTCCCGGCCTACTAAACCATATCGGAGAATTCGGGTAATTACAGTAAATATCGTTATTATCTAATCTAATTAAATCTTAATTCTGAGTGATTAATCATAATTCAATCTTAATTCCGAGTGATTAATATTCTACTAATTGTATTATTCAATTCTTTTGATTTGTTCGTTACTAGCTTACCCTACGGACAAGCTCATACTTACATATTGGAGATTTGGTAGTATAATTGAGTGAAAGTATTTATCATAGAAATGAAATCTATAGCTTCTGTTTAAGAAGGGAAACGATGATTTCCTTATAGCTTGGTTCAAGTGTTAAATGATAGAGTACTTATTTCTGTAATTAAATTTACGGAAATATCATTTTCAAGGAACTTAGTGGGAGTTAATGATAAAATTCCAATGAAAGGTAAAACGGTAATTTGCAACCATCTCATCAGTAGATCATCTATAGATGATTGAATGACAGTTATGGTTATAACAATGGATAACGTATTTACATTTGGTGTAAAACGTTCTATGAATTCAAGAGTGCAATTCTGAGTCTATAGTGGAGTCACGATGAATTAATAAGATAGTGAGATTATTTGTTATAAACAAACTCACGGTAACCTATTGGAGCATGAGTTCATGGATCCATGGTCCTCATGTCATCTCTTATCAAAATAAAACTAGTAGTCTTGAATAATTAATTTAATTATTAATTATAAAAATATCATATTGACTAGATCAATGAAAATAAATAATGTTAAATTATTAATTAATATTTTGTGAGAAAATAAAATCAAGGACAAAAAGAGAGTATTATAGCCAATTAGGACAATTTTGTTAATATTGATAAATTTGTATTAATATTAATGAAATTAATTAAATAAATGCAAAATTATAATTTGTTAATTTTGACAAGTATTTAATTAATTATAACTATTAAATAATTAAACAAAATGGGTACCTAAAACCTATTTTATGACCTAGCTAATTGCCTATATATACTAGTGTTATAGAATGCATTAGGTAAGATGAATTTCACAAGGTAAAAATTCACTACTAATATTCTATACCTAGCTGCCCACTCTCTCTTAGTTTTCTCTCTAGGAATTCTCTTCTCATGTGTTGAGGCTTGCCCACACAAACACTAGGTTGTTTTAGAGAAAGACCTGGAAGATTGTGGTCTTGTTTCAAAGCGGTTTGGATTCCTTGCAATACCTAACATTCAACAAGGACAAAATGTTAGAGAATCCAAAAGGTGTAGTCATTGTTCCGCTACGCATCTTGTAAGTACTCTAATGATTTTATTATTGTATTTGCGAATCTCTAGATGATAATCACTTCTATGCATACATTTATGTTTTCTATTGTCTGTTATTTTTTGCAATAGGGAGCATGCTTATAGACTTATTTAAATGAAATCTTATATCATCGTCACGAACATTGACCAGCCCAGCGGCCCAGTTGTCTCACTCGCACCATGCCGGCACTACCATCTCTCTCATTCTTGAAGCCCTCTCACGGTGAAGTCTAATTTTGGAGCTCTCACATTTTGACACTCGCTGGGTACTCTACATCTCTCTCTAATCACTGTATATAATTATGTATGTATGTGTGAATATATAAATGTGTCTATTTTATGTGTGTGTGTATATATGTGTTTATCTATGTATGTGTCTCAGGATGTCTCAACTCTTCTAATTATCGGCTCTCCGTAAGTTACATGAACAAGGTTTGTGGTTATAATCTGGTTTATTGATATGAATATAGCATGACTAATGTTTGACAATTTATTTTTTTGATATGTTGTTAGTTTGAAAAAAATTATGTTTGATAATTTGAATCTATTTGATGTTTGATGTCTGATAATTTGTTTTACTCTTATGGTTGGTTTAATTAGTTGAGGGGTCTAGCTCTCCTCCTAAACTGCTTCCAAATAATTAAGTGGTCCTCGAAGAAGCTGTTAGACTAAGTTTAAAAGTGTTCTATTTTCATTTATTAGCTTTAGGCGTGTGCTGTCTTCTTATTGGTTGTTTAATTTCGGGTTTGGATCGATGAGTGAGCATCCCAAATGGCTGATACGAGTCTTGTTTTCTCTAGTTGATTCTTGGCTTTATAAAGCCTTTTGTTGTTGTTTGGTTGAGCGGTGATAACTCTGTATATAATGTTCTTCTCTAGCTCGGTGATTTAGTTTGAGACCAATCTTTTCTTTACAAAGACAAAAGTTTCTAAACTCTAATTGAAGCAATATGACTGTAAGACACATTTCAGTATTTTGACTAAAGTAAGAACCAACTCAAGGAGCTTCAGCCAGATTCTTTTATACACTAAAGCAACTCAATGAACTTCTCACACTTTCGGCTGCCACTACTTTAGGAACTATTTTTTTTTTTCATAATTGATTGTGTGGAACTATTCCTTCAATTCTTTTCTTGTTTCTGTTTTTATAAGTTTTTTTTTCATAATTGGAAGTGTGGACTTTATGGACATTTACAAATTTTTATGGTTGTATTTGAACTCTTTGGACACTTTATGTATTTCAGAATTTTGGATTGATGGACATTAGAATTGAACATAATGGATTTTAGACATTATGTTGTTTAATCTTTTATGGTTTGTAGTTTGTACTTTGTTGTATGAATTAAAATTAAGGTTTTATACTTTTTTTATTCATAAAATATATTAAATTGTATTTAAAAAAATGTTCAACTTGTTAAGTGTAACAAAAATAATTAAACAATGTTGTCCTTTTAGAACTTTTTCTTATATTTTTTTAACAAAAAAAATGACATTTTCAAAAAACTATGAATAAGGCCCACAACAGGGACCAAACTCAAAGCACGACCCATCAATATTTGAAATTCGACCATATCCGATCCAAGGAAACCCGAAACCTGAAAAAAAAAATGAAATCCAAAAGTGTGGGTTCGGTATCAATTTTCAAGCCTGAAACTCATAAAACTCGATCTCGATACATCTGAAACTCGAAAATCTTATTGAGAAACTTCGATTTTTGTACATTTGAACTGCTAAAAATAGAGAAAATACCTGATGTGTGGCACACATCAGAGCTAATCTCTCTCTGAATTGCTCCCTGACGTCCCAGTGTATGGAACTTTCCCACCAATTAGGTTACTGTTCACTTCACATTTGACAAGGGAGAATGAAATAAGAGCAAAAGTTCTTTGTCTGAGTCAACGTGACCCACTTGGTTGAGAAGAACTCACATCTGGAAAAGTAGCACACACTAGGCTAATAGAGAAGAGCCTCACTCGCATGTGAAATACACTCGCCTATTCATTGGTGTGTGAAACACACTTATTGTAATAACCAAGTGTTGACGGTGAGAATTCGTCAACTATGTTAGGTCGGGAAAATCAAAGTTTAGTAAAAGAATAGCTAAGTAAGAACATAGAATAGACTTGAGGAAAGATAAGTGCAGATCAATAATGGAGTAAAACTCGTATATTTCTTAATATTCTGAGTATACAATGAATTTTCCAACCCCTTATTCTAAGGGGTGAAGGTATATTTATAGCTGGGCTCTAATGGCCCCTTATACATGGTGGTCCCTGGGGACAAAATATTACACGGGTACACTGTCAGGGTAGTAGCACAGGTGGTAGTGGTGTTGGAGGAGTGGTGGTCGGCTTTAGTATGTGTCAGGGATCTACAAAAATACTCCTGCCTTGGTACCATTTTATACCTCCACTACTAGTCGGGTACGGACCTCATAAGCGTGCTGAGGGAGTCCTTACCATGTACCATTCTTGCACTGCCACTACTTATCCGGCATGGATGTCGTGTCCATACTCTAACTCCACTAGGTTTGCAGGTGCATTTCATACTTGTACGAGCTCTTTGAGTCATACGTAGGTTCTTACCCTCACAAAGTACCTTATTCCTACGAGCTTCAAGTATGGAAACCCTTATATGTTAACATGGATGACACTGTTCCAAGATGCCTGTGGGGAAGGACCTCACCAGATGCCTTATGAAAATGAGACGTGAAGGGGCCTCTCGGACCTTAGGATCGATATCTTCGAAGCAAGGTACAACATCATAGGCAAGGTATGTGCCTCGTGATATAATCGGCACGAGATGTGCACCAGGTACGAAGGATGACCTCACGAGACTCTTGGTGCAAAGTGAGACTCCGTAGGCGAGGCTGTGCCTCGGGAGACCTTTGACACAAGGTGTGAGACTGGGTAAGAGCCTGCTGGGCGTGAGGCCACTAGGAGGGACGCGAGGCCTTGATGGGTGCAAAACCCCTGCAGGGTGCGAGGCCCTTCTGCTTGGCGTGAGGCACTTGATGGGCGCGAGACCCCTGCTGGGTGAGAGGCCCTTCTGCTTGGCACGAGGTGCTAGGCGCGGGGTGCAAGACGGCTGAGGACGTGAGGTGCATGTTGGGCGCGAGACCCCTGTTGGGTACGAGGCCCTTCTACTTGGCGCGAGGTGCATGCTAGGCATGGGGCGCGAGATGGTTGTTGGGCGCGAGGCTCCTACTGGGTGCGGGCCGCTTGATAGGCACGAGGCCCTTCGGCTGGATGTGAGGCGCCACCAATACTCAAGGTGCAACCCAAGGCGTGAGATGAGGGTCTCACTTGGTGTGAGACGTGGCATGTTCGGGACCACCCTCGAAGTGTGTCACCTTGGGACTATAGGCTATGCCCTTTTGGAAATTTTCCTATATTCATACATGGTATGGAACTTTTGCATCAACAACCTCTTAGTAGCGCATAGTAGCTTTTTTCCTCCAACATGTACTTGATACCTTCGGTGGCCCTTAGCCATTTATTTCAATAAGGGACCATGCATTTTCTCCTTAGCTAATTTTTGGCATCCACACTTGCCCCCAAGTCTATGAGGAGGTCTTTAGGCATCCTTTAAGATTTATTATGATTCTACACTTACTATGCTCTGGTGGTATTGTTGTGTGCCTTCTTGAAAGCTGTTAACGGTGAGAACTCGTCAACGAATTTCACGATGTTAGTGACAATGGTAGCATACTCCAGGGTTTCATGGTAGTGTGAGAGGAAAAACAGCTAATCGATATTCAGGTGTGCATTACCTCCATAGGGGAGTTGTTGATCATCATGGCATGGTGTTATTTTTTCATGAGACCTTACAGGATGACTAGGCATAGGTGAAGCGTATGTCACTTGAGAACACGCTTTGGAGGGTATGATCAAGTGTTGGGTGAAAAGAACTAAGCATGGACATGCGAGACCACAAACAAAGTCATTCAGGAGCATTGGGCTGAGGGTGACCTTCCTTCATGCCTACGAGTCTTCAACCTTCATCTGTCAACACGTGAAGGCCTTTGCTTGCGACATTTTTCATGAATGCAATACTTGCATTATGCTCAGAGGCATATAAGACAGTGAAGGATGTCATACAACATTATTGGGTGATGAAGACCTTACTATGCAAGATGGTCTTGCACAGTGAGATCCTCTCACATGGTGAGGCTTGCCTCCTTCTCTTTGTGCTTTATCTGTTGGCATCCCGGGAGCTTCATTGACCTTCCTTTCAAGGATAAGTGTAATGCCCTACTTCCTTAGAGCCGTTACTAAGTGAGTTTTAAATGTGCAATTAACTCTCTAATCGAGGCTTTAGGTTAAAAGTGCGGCTAAACAGTAATAAAGGCCATGTAATTTTGAAAATGTAATCATTCTTCTGCAATTATAAAGAATTATACATTTGGGGTCCCTAAATACTGTTTAGAAATATTTACAACTCAAAAATATGACTAAAGTCGACTAAACGACCAAATTTGGATTAATACATAGCATCTCCCAAAAATACCCCTGGCTGTGACAACTAGGCAGGTCGAACATGTACACGTCGCTTCACGCTCTCTGTACTCATGGTTGGTCAACCTTTCCCTTGCCCTTACCTGAACCATAGAGCACCAATGAGTCGAAGCCCAACAAGAAAACTCAACACAAATAATCAGCATATGCATAACTATCAATCAGTATATAACAAGCCAACCAAATGGCTAAACACATAGTGGCCATGCCATCCCAAGCGCTTTACTAGACCTTGGGTTCACAGTCTACACAGTAAGGATGACTCAGGCATCCGAGAAGGGTCTCACCCTAGCGACTTGCACTCCGCGTGCTTAACGCCGCTCCCGGCCTTTGCCGTACTCGGCCTCGCACTCCACGTGCTTAGCACCATTGGGGGCCCCTTGCCATAGTCGGCTTCTTGCAGTTCTCGGCCCTTGCCGTTCATTCACAGATATGCAATACATAGCATATAATCAACAAATACTTAAACAAATACAAACATAAACAATAGGGCTATGCCCTGCACACAATCACACAGGGCCATGCCCTGCAATACAAACTATAGGGCCACGCCCTGGTCTATGGGTACAACAGTTTTCTTACCTGTGTTTGAAGCTTCCCGAACATCGATATCCTGAGCACAGTCCCCTAAATAGAGCCTCGCTGAAAACATAGTCATAACATATCAACAACATCCATCCATTAAGTTCTAATCCATTAAATAACTTTGGGTTATAATTTTAATCTCCGAGACCTTGAATTCTATCAATCCGGGTGATAAAATCCATCCCGAGCCTTAACTTTTGGATTCCCGAGCCAAAATCCTCCTTGGGGTCCAAAAACGCCCCTAAGAGTCGCGACCCACCTCAATCTAGAAGCTCAGCCTCCCATTTCTGCAGACAAGTGCTACGGCCCAACCAAAGGGGCGTCGTGGCCCGCCCTCCATCCTAGCCTCCCATCTGTTCTAGAGGGCCGCGACTCTCCAAGAACAGAGCCGTGGCCCGACCCCTTCGAACCAAGAAAATCCCATTTTAACAACCAAAACCCAGCCAGTTTACCCCAAAACCATTCTAACAACTCAATTTAATCACCACAATAGTTCTAGAATGGTCCCAGCAACAAAACCTAACAAAAAGCTAGCTTAAAACCTCATCAAATCCAAAATTCAATCTTCAACTTCAAAGACTCAAGAAAGCAAAAACTCAGCCAAGAACTACATAATTTAATGGCTAAAATCACAATTCAAAGCTTACCTTAACCTCTGCTTGAGTCCACAAGTTGAAACTGAGCTAATCCTCAAGTATAGAGCCCCAATTCCTTGCTTAAGCTTCAATGGTTCCCTTGGTAAAGTTTAGAGAAAACAAGAGGGAGAGAGAAGGGAGATAGGGTCAGTTTATGCCAAGTTTGTGAGTGTTTCTTATGTTTTGTCTTACTTTACCTAGGTCACTTAAGTTACCTCCAAGGCTCGGGGTACCAAAAATGTCCCCGAGGGAAAAATGGTAAATTTCTCCTACATTCCCTCCTAAACGCTCTAACGTCAAATATATCTCCAAATATTTATTTTTCATAACCCAATAACCAAGTAAAATGTCTAATACCTGAAACACCCCTTGACTCGCTAAACCTCTACCTAGGACTATTTCAGATCGCGCATCTCAAATATATCACCACTCACACGTGGTAAAGATCACAATACTCACAAATATTGCATTTATGCCCTCAACGAGCTAAAATTACAAACATGCCCCTAATAACCAAATGGGGCCCACATGCATATTTAATTCACCTAAACGTGCATTTCTAATCACATACTTATCAAATTCACATGTTAATACAATAATTAAATTATTGCCCTCCACGCACGCTAATTAAGGCCCTAAGCCTTATTAGCAAATTTGGGACGCTACAACTTTCCCCTCCTTACAGAAATTTCATCCTCAAAATTACCTGAATAACTCGGGATACCGCTCCCGCATATCTTACTCAAGTTCCCACGTCACCTCCTCAACCTTGTTGTTCATCCACAACACTTTCACCAAGGCGATGGTCTTGCTCCGCAAAACTCTATCCTTCCGGTCGAGAATCTGAACCGGCTTCTCCTCGTATGATAAATCCTTGTCCAGCTCCAAGTTCTCATAACTCAGTATATGCGTAGAATCTGATATGTACTTCCGGAGCATGGATACGTGAAATACATCATGAACCTCGGATAGAGCTGGAGGCATCACCAATCCGTTCCAGAATCTCAAAGGGGCCAACAAACCTAGGGTTCAGCTTGCCCCGAACACCAAACTGTTTCACTCCTCTCAAGGGAGAAACTCTGAGAAACACATGGTCACCGACTTGAAACTCTACGCTCCTACGTTTCAAGTTTGAATAACTCTTTGTACATCTTCGTCGTACTTGGATGTAAAGAATAGGGAGTGGTATGAGATTCATCCAAGATCTCTCACTGGATATCAGAATCCATCGAAACACAGATCCTACCCTTGTACTTCAATAGTCCCATCTCCGAAATAGAGAGGTCCTTAGCCGCTCCGTTTAAGACACTCTCTCTGTGCCCTCTCAACTAGGAATCCTCCCCTCGTGCTTCCTTGATCCTCTCAAGGAGTGTAGACTGAAGAGTGATGTGGGCTAACCGACCAACCGCCAATTCTATACCCGCTCTAGTCATCTCCTCAGCTAACTTATCAGATATCTACCTTGAATTGAACAATTGTCCTGGGCCCTTCCGACTCAATGCATCAGCCACTACATTAGCCTTCCCAGGATGGTTGTAATGACCAGAATTTCCTAATAAGGGTTAGGACCTTGATTAGGAGGCCGGGAGGGCCATAATTGAATTATGATGCTATTTAATGATCATATGCATGTTTATGTGAATTATATTATTATATGATGGTAAATGCATGCATATGGGAGTATTTATAATTATGAGGGTATTTTAGTAATTTGGCCGCTGTGGGCGTAATTGTGTAATTTGGGTGCATGCTTGTGATTAATTAATATAGCCACACTATAAGGTGGATTGGTTCGAGCTAGTCGGCATGAGATGATCATGAAGGTAAGTGTTCGGTCTAGTCATAACGGGTTTAAGTTCGGGGCTCGGGGTGAGTCTCAGGGTGAATTTAATGATTAGAGCATTACCAGGAATTAAAGGGTAATGGGATATGGATTATTGGTATTTGAGGTTATTGAGAATAGCGAGAGATGGAGGGTGTTAATTGTGATTAATGAAATAGGTGCGAAAGGACGGTTTTGCCCTTGGTGGCTGTTAAGGTTTTATTTTAGACCTAAGGGTATTTAGGTCCTTTCCCTTCAAAGGATATATATTAGCCATTAAGGCTGTAGAAGAGTAACAAAAACAGAGCCTCTCCTCCTTCTCTCCCGATAGATTTTCTTCCTCTTCTCTCTTTGGATTTTCAAGCTCAGTTTGAGGAATTAAGCCAAGGAACCAAGCTTAGCCAAGCTAGGGTTATGCTCCACCATTGAAGAGGGTATGTTTCTGAGATTAAGGAGAGTTTCTAGCCACTAGAACTCTTGATTTTGCTCTGTTTTCTAAGTTAAGTTTCAGCTAGTTTTTTTGGGTTGGAAACTTGGGAATTGGTTGTAGTTTTGGCTAGGGATCTTGGGGTTGTAGTCCCTAGGACATGTGGAGGTGGTATTTGGGTTCATTTGGGAGTTAATTTGATGTTTGGAAGCTTTTGGATTGGGTTAGAAATGGTAGAATCAAAGGAAGGAAATTCTGGGAATTGGCTGGCTGAAGGTAGCGCTACAGCGCCCAGTGTAGAGCGCTACAGCACTACCTGCAGGGAGGTTGGGCGGTTTGTGGTTCTGTCTTGAGCGCTGGGGCGCTAGAAGGGCAGCGCTACCCTGTTTTTTCAGAACCCTGTTTTGGGTGTTTTTAAGGGCTTTTGGCTTGGGGTTTCAATCCTTGAGGCCCGGGATCGAATCTACTCACTGTATGGGCATGTTTCGAGGTCCCGAGAGTGGGGTATAGGTTAAGACCCTATTTTTGGTAATTTTCATTAATTGGAGATTGTTTTGGTTATGACTAGGTGACCGTTAAGGGATTAAGGACCGATCGTTCTCAGGGGTCGTTCTTGTTCTAACTCTCACTCGAACCGGAGGTAAGAAAACTACACCCTGTGCATATGTGACATGCATGGTTACTCTTGATGCATGTTGGTTGATTATTAAACGTGACATGCATGGCTGCTATTGATGCATGTTGGACTGTTACGTATGATGCATGTGATGCATGAGAAACATGTGTTTAGAACATGCTTTGTATACTGGGTATGATATCATTCAGAGCTTGAGCCTCTGTATTGTGCATGGTCCTAATTGTACTAGTACCTGTTAAGTAAGCATGCTGAATGCCTTGTTTATGGATATTGGACATGTGATATATGTTTGGTGGCATGGCTTACCTGTGTATGGCGCTGACTTAATAGTCAGAATCGGCAATGGTATCAGATCCGACTGTGAAGCTGTGACTTATTAGTTAAGTTCACAACGGGCTGAGCACTGGTCATGTTTCACTGATCCAAGATTCAGAAATGGCAGAGCGTTGTGAACGCCGAGCCAAATGAAGATTAGATCTAGTCAAGGTTGGCATTTAATGACCCATATAAGGTATTAATGCTGGAACGACCGGAAGGTCAATGAGAACTATAAGCGCTTACCTGGTCTAAGACCAGATGTTCACAGCCAAGGTATATGACCCCGGTGCCTGTTTTACACATGGCTGGGGGACACTGTCCTTAGTTACGACTCTAGAGTCGGGAGGAGGGTTATGTTGGTGACCAATCACCATGCACCTATCCTGATCAAACTTATGGAGGAACCACTTATCAATTAAACCCTGGTGACCCTATTGTCACATGGCTAGAGGGAGCTGTACCCACTTCTGTGACTTTTGGCTACTGTCACCTATCTGTTTTGGACCGTTGGTCCTGAATGGCTATTATGGTTATTGTTGATATTATATCATGATTTATTGTGTTTTCTTGCTGGGCTTCGGCTCATGGGTGCTATGTGGTGCATGTAAAGGCAAGAGCAAGCTGGACCATCCTTGAGTTGGAGAGCTTAGGTGATGACGTGTACATATGCAGCTGCTCGTCCGCCATGGCCGAGGTTTAAAGTGGAACTAGGGTTAACCTTGTTTTACTGCTTAGAACGGCCTGTTGTAAATATTTCCTGTAATAGACTCTGAAATTATATTTTCGGGATCCCAATGTATATATTAAACGTTCTAGTGAAACGTTACATCTTAACCAAAATTTTTAATCCCTAAACTGCTAATCATACTTAGTTACACGTTTTTGGCCAATTAATTCGATTAGCGAGTTTAGCACTGTTTATAAGGCACACCGTAACGGTCCCTGGAGTTGGGGTGTTACAACTTGGTATCAGAGCGAGCCAAGGTTTATGGTTCCTGAAGACAAGCTGGGCATGTTTTTAGGGTCATTTTAGGTTTGTTTTAGAGATCGTTTTAGGTTGTGTTTTTAGTTATTTAGGATTGTTTAGTGCAGATTTATGCTTGTTTTCTTCTTGTTTCAGGTTTTAATGGTCAATTGCATAATATGGAGTGAAATGAGAAGAAACATATTAAATATGATTAATAAGATGGATTTCGTGTTGATTGTGGAGTTTCAAGACATTATGTGTGGAAAATACTACATTGAAGATGCTCAACACACGTCGTTTATGCTCTATAACGCAAGTCTGAGACTTCAAGCCACATTTTGACCATGCTTTATTCACTTTCTGGAAACACTTCTATAAATAGAAGTTGTAGATATTTCTCTTAGCTTTCCATAGCTTTTTGAATCATTCAATTCAGAGTTATATCGAAGGAGTTATGATCAAAATACGATGAGATGACGCTGCAGGCTGTTCGCACCGAGTTTTGTCGATTCTGACTTTAGCGCTACAGCGCCATAATAAGAGCGCTACAGCGCTAGAGACACGATTTTGACATATCTGATCACTTTTTGATGGGCAATTGGGTCTTTTCACTTGGGGATTTGGTAGGGATTTTTGGAGAAACATATGTGCGACTGAAAGAGGGCTGAAGGGTGAACAACGGCTGAAGTAAGAACACCATCTTGGAGGATTGGTTGCTGGGTTTTTCATCTTTTTCTTAGATTTTCATGTTTGTAATTGAACTATCATATGGCTAGAATGAATATCATAGGCTAAATTTTCTTTTAGGGCTTTTATGTGAATCTTTTGGAAACCCTTGTTATGGTTTAATGCAAAATTGATGTTCTTCTTCATCTCTTTCAATTCCTTGCAATCTATGTTAATTGTGCGATTATTGATTGATCACCTCTAATTGCTATTTTATGAATCAAATTGAAATCTGAAAAGTGAAATTTGATATGCTTTGATTGTTTGAATGCAAATTTAATTTAGAACGAAAGTATCTAGATTATTTGCCTATTTTCCGAGTTGCGTGGCTAATGCCTTCTACATGATTCAACTTACCATAGAAATATAGGAAGTTGTCATTTAGATTGAATTTCATAAATCTTGACCAGATTATGAATTGTTTTTGCAACTTATTCTTGAATAGGGAGAAGGGGATATAGATGCTTGCATTAGGAAATAAGAGGGTGGAAAATAGAGGATCATAATTGTCCTAATTGTATTTTCTCTGTTAATTTGTTTAATTCTTCATTGTGCTTCGTTAGTATTTTTCTTAGTTTAAAATCTCTGAAAATTGTTTAATCAAATAGAATTAAAAGATTGATTGATTGGTAATTGATAAATCAGTCCTTGAGGACGATACTTGGTTTTTACCATTTTATTACGAACTGCGACTGTGTGCACTTGCATAGCAAAAATATCGCAACACATGTACACTCATCACTGAAGATAGCTTCACTCAAGGAATGGTAACTATTTCTGTAGCTATGTGCATAGTTGTGTAAATAAAATGTAAATGCTTTACCTGCACATTGTATTAGGGAGCATGAGATTCTGATAGAGCCTGGCTCTTGATTATATGATTATATGCTCTGTGAATATATATGTGACTGTGATCATATGATTACCTGCTATGTGAATATATAAAATTGTGTTATTGCATGCTGGAGTTGAGGCATGGTGTGAGTGTTGGAAGAGCAGGGGTAAGATTGTGGTGTGGTAAGATTTATCCCGTGGGGGGGGGAAAGCCCTTGATATGCTTACTGTGATTAATGGATCAAGTTATTGACTGCAGATTCAATCAGCAGGTTTATATTCAAGGCAGGTTATGAGGCCTGGTGATAGTTATACAGGGGCTGGAAGTTACAGCCAGGGTATCAGCTCTTCGACTGCATCTATGAATGTTCAGCAGACGCTTACGGATTTGCAATTAAGATTGCAGAGGCAGGAAGAAGAGATTAGGTATTTGAAGCAACAACAGAGTCTGCTGGGGAGTACCTCTTCCTCTGCTATGCCAGGGGTGGCATCAGTTTCAGCTCAGCCTAGGGTTGAGAATAGATGGGAATTCCTCTGTGGAAGATTCCTGAAGTTTTATCCTCTAGTCTTCGAGGGAGGCCTAGATCCATTCAGAGCTGAGCAATGGATGGGCATGATCAGTTCCATTCTTGATAGTATGGAACTGGTGGGTCACGATAGGGTGATCTGTGCTACATGTGTACTGCAGGATGATGCCCGGACATGGTGGGAGGTAGTATCCCAGACATGAGACACAGCTGTGATGGACTGGAAAGAATTTAGGCAGCTGTTTAATGAGAAGTATTATTGTGATGCAACTAAGACTGCTAAGATGAATGAGTTTTTGAATCTTGTTCAGGGTAATGCATCAGTGATCGAGTATGTTACTAAATTTGATGGGTTGGCCAAATTTGCACTTGATATGGTACCCACAGATATAGCTTGGAAGGAAAGGTTTATTCAGGGGTTGAATCCTGGAATAGCTCAGGGCATTAGAGTTTCCCCAGTGCATGAGGTCTCTACCTATGCTCAGGTGGTAGGAAAGGCTCTTGCTGTTGAGAGCGCAGGACGTCAGAGTGGGTAGCAGAGTGCTGGAGAGCATGGAGCTCAGATAGTGGTACCTCCACTTATTGGAACAAGTAATAAGGAAGGCCGGAAGACATATCCGATATGCACTCGGTGCAAGAGGCATCACCTTGGAGTATGTCGAGCAAGGGCATGTTTCTCATGCAGGATGTTTGGACATCGTAAGAAGAATTGCCCAATGCGGAAGAAGGATGAGCAAAGGGGGATAGACAGCTCGATTCCAACTCGAGTGTTTATTCCAGGGCAGTTAGAATATGAGACCGAGACTAGTTCCACGAGGGTGATAGGTCAGTTTTCTAGTTTTAAGTTTTGAGTTATGTTGTTTGGCTTTGGTGCCATGCTGTTCCTTTTGTTTGTCGCATATAGAGAGGCATAGAGTTGCTATGCAGATCACATGGTTACGTTGTGACGGGAAATGTAAGATGGTATTGGCAATTTAAGGGATGAGTTAGGTTATGGAAAGGACTCATCAGTGATCTTGATAAAGCTGGTTATGACAGGTTTGGGTTTGATCCAGGATATGGGTTGGTTGAGTAGTTGTGGACCAATTTTGAATGGCTAGGAAAGTATAGTAATTCTTGGGCTTGAGAGCGGGAAGCCTTGTGTTGGTCAGTTTGGTATATGGTTCTGTATGCTTATGAAACTTGTAGTGAGAGCTAGAGTTTTGTGCAGGGGGATGCATGGAACTCTTAGCTAGCGTGATGGATATCACCTGGATTGTACCAGTGAGATCAGGGTCTGTGGGATTCTGAATGTGTTACCAGGTGGTCTGTCAGGGCTTCTTGTTATAAAAAGATTAGAATGGTGATTGGATTAGTGTTAGAAATAGAATCAGGTGTAACTACTGTTTTGAGTAGCTCAGTGAAGTTATAAGAATTAAAGGGTTAGTTGCTGAGTAAGATGGAATTCTTTAAGGTGGATCTTGGATCTGGTTAGGACCAGTTAGAGACTAGAGAGAAGAAATTATATAGAAGATTGTGTTGGTGTCATATTAGAGCACTGCAAGTGCTGAATATGCTTGTGAATTGGTTTGATGCTAAGTGTTTGTGAATCAGATGAACAGAGCATTCAAAGGTATATGTGAATGGGATTTATGATCGTCTTGGACGATGGTATAGTGGTGTTTCTCTACGTGAATTGCCAAGAGTGAAGAGTGCCTTGGGGACAGGAGTGTCCATGGATGGTAAAGATGTTTCAGGTTCCTTGGGGACAAGATGCTTTACCATTGAAGAGGGTATGTTTTTGAGATTAAGGTGAGTTTCTAGCCACTAGAACTCTTGATTTTGCTCTGTTTTCTAAGTTAAGTTTCAGCTGGTTTTTCTGGGTTGGAAACTTGGGAATTGGTTGGAGTTTTGGCTAGGGTTCTTGGGGTTGTGGTCCCTAGGACATGTGGAGGTGGTATTTGGGTTCATTTGGGAGTTAATTTGATGTTTGGAAGCTTTTGGATTGGGTTAGAAATGGTAGAATCGAAGGAAGGAAATTCTGGGAATCGGCTGGCTGAAGGTAGCGCTACAGTGCCCAGTGTAGGGCGCTACAGCGCTACCTGCAGGGAGGTTGGGCGGTTTGTGGTTCTGTCTTGAGCGCTGGGGCGCTAGAAGGGCAGCGCTGTAGTGCTACCCTATTCCTTCAGAACCCTGTTTTGGGTGTTTTTAAGGGCTTTTGGCTTGGGGTTTCAATCCTTGAGGCCCGGGATCGAATCTACTCACTGTGTGGGCATGTTTCGAGGTCCCGAGAGTGGGGTATAGGTTAAGACCCAATTTTTGGTAATTTTCATTAATTGGAGATGGTTTTGGTTATGACTAGGTGACCGTTAAGGGATTAAGGACCGATCGTTCTCAGGGGTCGTTCTTGTTCTAACTCTCACTCGAACCGGAGGTAAGAAAACTGCACCCTGTGCATATGTGACATGCATGGTTACTCTTGATGCATGTTGGTTGATTATTAAACGTGACATGCATGGCTGCTATTGATGCATGTTGGACTGTTACGTATGATGCATGTGATGCATGAGAAACATGTGTTTAGAACATGCTTTGTATACTGGGTATGATATCATTTAGAGCTTGAGCCTCTGTGTTGTGCATGGTCCTAATTGTACTAGTACCTGTTAAGTAAGCATGCTGAATGCCTTGTTTATGGATATTGGACATGTGATATATGTTTGGTGGCATGGATTTCCTGTGTATGGCGCTGACTTATTAGTCAGAATCGGCAATGGTGTCAGATCCGACTGCGAAGCTGTGACTTATTAGTTAAGTTCACAACGGGCAGAGCACTGGTTGTGTTTCACTGATCCAAGAGTCAGAAATGGCAGAGCGTTGTGAAGGCCGGGCCAAATGAAGATTAGATCTAGTCAAGGTTGGCATTGAATGACCCATATAAGGTATTAATGCTGGACCGACCGGAAGGTCAATGAGAACTATAAGCGCTTACCTGGTCTAAGACCAGATGTTCACAGCCAAGGTATATGACCCCGGTGACTGTTTGTCACATGGCTGGGGGACGCTGTCCTTAGTTACGACTCTAGAGTCGGGAGGAGGGTTATGTTGGTGACCAATCACCATGCACCTATCCTGATCAAACTTATGGAGGAACCACTTATCAATTAAGCCCTGGTGACCCTATCGTCACATGGCTAGAGGGAGCTGTACCCACTTCTGTGACTTTTGGCTACTGTCACCTATCTGTTTTGGACCGTTGGTCCTGAATGGCTATTATGGTTATTGTTGATATTATATCATGCTTTATTGTGTTTTCTTGCTGGGCTTCGGCTCACGGGTGCTATGTGGTGCAGGTAAAGGCAAGAGCAAGTTGGACCATCCTTGAGTTGGAGAGCTTAGGTGATGACGTGTACATATGCAGCTGCTCGTCCGCCACAGCCGAGGTTTAAAGTGGAACTAGGGTTAACCGTGTTTTTCCGCTTAGAACGGCCTGTTGTAAATATTTCCTGTAATAGACTCTGAAATTATATTTTCGGGATCCCAATGTATATATTAAACGTTCTAGTGAAACGTTACATCTTAACCAAAATGTTTAATCCCTAAACCGCTAATCATACTTAGTTACACGTTTTTGGCCAAATAATTCGATTAGCGAGTTTAGCACTGTTTACAAGGCACACCGTAATGGTCCCTAGAGTTGGGGTGTTACAATGGTAGAGGATATCACAATCATAATCTTGTACCAATTCCAACTACCATCTCTGGCGCATATTCAGATCCCTCTGAGTAAAGAAGTACTTCAAACTTTTATGGTCGGTGTATATTTCGCACTTCTCACCATACAGATAATGTCTCCAAATCTTAAGTGCAAATACCACCGCCGCCAACTCCAGATCATGCGTGGGATATCTTTACTCATACCCCTTTAGCTGTCTCGATGCATAAGCTATCACCTTTCCACCTTGCATCAGCACTCACCCTGAACCCTGTCTGGAAGCATCACAATAAACCACAAACTTCTCATTGTCTGTTGGCATACTCAACACTGGAGCGGTGATCAATCGCCGCTTCAATTCCTTGAAATTATTCTCACACCTGTCTGTCCACACATACTTAGTCTTCTTCCTTGTCAATTCAGTCAACAGTGTGGCTATCCTGGAGAACCACTCAACGAACTGCCCATAATACCCTGCCAATCCCAGAAAACTCCTAACTTCCAGGAGACTGCTTAGTCTAGGCCAATCTCTCACTGCCTCAATCTTACTTGGGTCAACCGAAATCCCCTCCTTACTCACAATATGGCCCAGAAACATGACTTGCGCTAGCCAAAACTCGCACTTGGTGAACTTAGAATATAACCTATGCTCTCTCAACCGCTGCAATACCAAGCGTAAATGCGGCTCATGCTCTGTCTTTGACTGAGATTACACCAATATGTTGTCAATAAACACAATCACAAACTTGTCCAAGTAGTCCTTGAAAACCCTATTCATCATGTCCATAAATGCTGCTGGGGTGTTGGTTAATCCAAAGGACATAACTAGGAATTCATAGTGTCCATACCTCGTGCAAAAAACGGTCTTTGGTATGTCATTCTCTTTAATCCTTAACTGATGGTAACCTGATCGGAGATCGTTCTTAGAGAACACTATCTTCCCTTGTAACTGGTCAAACAAGTCGTCAGTCCTGGGTAATGGTTACTTGTTCTTATTGGTCAACTTGTTTAGCTCCCTATAGTCAATACACATCCTTAAAGATCCATCCTTCTTCTTGACAAACAAGACTGGAGCACCCTATGGCGAGAAAATCGGTCTGATGAACCCCAAATCCAGTAACTCCTGCAACTTAATCTTCAATTCCTTCAACTCTACCGGAGCCATTCTATAAGGTGTCCTAGATACTGGCTCTGCCCCTGATGCCAACTCTATAACAAACTCGATCTTCAATCTCTCTCGGTCCAACCGGCCCAACCCTAGAGGTATCCACAATGTTTGCTAGGAATCTTATGCAACCCTCCTACATCAGGTCTCTAGCCTTCAGTGCCAAAATCATAGGTACCCGCAGTCCACTAACTGTCCCCACAAATACAAAGGGTAATCCCCTTCTGGTTCAAAAATCACCATCTGGCACTTGCAGTCAATTGTTACCCCATACTTCAATAACCAATCCATCGCTAACTCAATCAGATCAGCAGACAACTCTCTACGGTCTATCTCTAATACATCTCCTAGAGACTACCAGTTCCCTAGTCAGCAACAAAGTCTGAAATCCCCTAGCATACAACTCACTAGGTCTACACAGCTGATCTATCACTCTAGCAGACACAAACGAATGAGTAGCCCTCGAATCAATCAATGCAGTAATATAACAACTAGCACTAGAAATCTGACCTGTCAAGATCAAGGGGCTAGCCTCAGCCTCAACCTAAGTCTGAGTCAAGGTGAATACTCTGCAAGAGAGAGGCTATCTCTCTGCTTCGGCTCCTCTTTCATGGCTTGTGGGCAGTCCTTCCTCAAATGGTTGACACTCCCACAAATAAAGCAAGCCCTGATCCTGCACTCTCCTTGATGTCGTCGTCTACATCAAGGACACACTGGTAAATTCCTCCAGTTGTCACCTCCGCCCTGACGGCCGTTGAAAGTACCTCGTGCCCTCCTATCCGAGCTAAGAGGAGCGAAAGATTCTAGTGCCTTTCTCTTCTGCTCGATGGGGCCAATACCCCGACTAGATCTGGTAAAAGGAGGCACCGTCCTCCTAGCATCGCGCCTAGCAATGCCCTCTCTCCAAATCTGATCCTCGGCCCCCTCAGCTGTAAGGGCCTTGTCCACTACCTGAGCATACGTAGTAGTCTCTGGCACTAAATCCGATGCAAACTTCGCCAACTGGTCAAATCTCAAGGTGTACTCAGTAACTGCCATCCGGTTATGAGTTAGGTTGGTGAACTCATCAACCTTTGCAACCTAGACTGCAACACTGTAACACTTATCATTAAAGATGTTTCTGAACTCTTCCCAAGTCACAACTGCAACATTTCTTCTCTGTCTCACTACATCACACAAGATGTGGGCATCCTCTCTGAATATGTAGCTGGCACAAGTTACCCTCTTGTTCCCTTCCACCTTCATGAAATCCAGGATGGAGAATATCATATTCATCCACTACTCTGCTTGCAGTGGGTCTGGTCCACCCTCGAAGGTGGGAGGATGCTGCTTCCTAAACCTCTCATACAAAGGTACCCACCTATTCTGCATAACAGGCTAAACTAGCACTGGCGCCATAGCCTTCTGAACCTACAACCCAATGCCTTGAGTAGGGGCTTGTTGCCTCAGCTGTCAAAGCTCTTCTTCTGTTCGGTGCAGTTTGGCTTCCATGTCGGCAAACAACTGTTGCCAATTATGTGGGGCAGGTGGAGGGTACTGACCCTGGTTGTCATCCTCGGCCCTACTGCCACGGAGTCTGGTTGATTGTCGAGGCATCTAAACAATATGCCTGCAATCAACAACGCTGCTTATCAGGCATGATAACAACATCCAAAACCACATCCCAGTTCACATCAACCAACCATAAACAACAGTCCATAATACACAAATAGCATACAACACTCAAGGGGCCATGCCCTAGCATCATGCAAATGTTAACTCATTCATCATGCTCTATATAAAATAATCCGGCAAGTAGGGCACTTAAGCACATAATCAAACATATAATTCAATCTTTACCAGCCAACCCTGAGTTTAGCTTGTCACTAGCAATAAGCATACATGTTGGGTAAATCTCCAGGAACCATAAACCTTGGCTCGCTCTGATACCAAGTTGTAACGCCCTACTTCCTTAGATTCGTTACTAAGTGAGTTTCAATTAACTTGTTAATTAAGGTTTTAGGTTAAAAGGTCAGCTAAACAGTAATAAAGGTCATGTAATTTCAAAAATGCAATAATTCTTTTGAAATTATAAAGCATTATACATTTGGGATCCCAAAATATTGTTTATAAATATTTACAACTCAAAAATATGACTAAAGTCGACTAAACGACAAAATTTGGATTAATACATAGCATCTTCCAAAAATACCCCTGGCAGTGATAGCCAGGCAAGCCGAACATGTACACGTTGCTACACGCTCTCCGTACTCATGGTTGGTCGACCTTTCCCTCGCCCTTACCTGAACCACAGAGCACCGGTGAGCCGAATCGCAGCAATAAAACTCAACACAAACAATCAACATATGCATAACTATCAATCAGTATATAACAAGGCAGCCAACAGGCTAAACACATAGTGGCCATGCCGTCCTAAGTGCTTTACCAGACCTTGGGTTCTCGGTCTACACCGTGAGGATGACTCAGGCATCCGAGAAGGGTCTCACCCTAGCAACTTGCACTCCACGTGCTTGACACCGCTCCCGGCCCTTGCCATACTCGGCCTTGCTCACTAAGTGCTTAACGCCGTTCCGGGTCCCTTGCCGTACTCGGCTTCCTGCCGTTCTCGTGCCGTTCATTCATAGATATGCAATACATAAAATATAATCAACAAATACTTAAAATAAATTCAAACATATATAATAGGGCTATGCCCTGCAACACAATCACATAGGGCCATGCCCTGCAATACAATCTATAGGGCCACACCCTACTCTATGGGTACAACAATTTTCTTACCTGTGTCCCAAGCTTCCCGAGCACCAATATCCTGAGCACAGTTCCATAATCGGAGTCTCATGGAAAACCTAGTCACAACGTATCAACAACATCCATCCATCAAGTTCTAATCCATTAAATAACTTTACGTTATAATTCTAATCTCTGAGACCTTGAATTCTATCAATCCGGGTCATAAAATCCATCCCGAGCCTTAACTTTTGGATTCCCTAGCCAAAAACCTCCTTGGGGTCCAAAAACGCCCCTAAGAGCCGCAGCCCAAGGCCTTGAGCCACGGCCTGCCTCAATCCAGAGGCTCAGCCTCCCATTTCTGCAGACATGCACTGCGGCCTAACCAAAGGGGTGTCGTGGCTCGCCCTCCATCCTTGGCCTCCTATTTGTTCTAGAGGGCCGCGGCTCACCAAGAACAGAGACGTGGCCCGACCCCTTTGAACCCAGAAAATCCCCCATTTTAACAACCAAAACCCAGCCAGTTTACCTCAAAATCAATCTAACAACTCAATTTAATCACCACAATAGTTCTAGAATGGTCCCAGCAACAAAACCTAACAAAAAGCTAGCTTAAAACCTCATTAAATCCCAAATTCAATCTTCAACTTCAAAGACTCGAGAAAGCTAAAATTCAGCCAAGAACTACATAATTTAATGGCTAAAATCACAATTCAAAGCTTACCTTAACCTAGGTCACTTAAGTTACCTCCAAGGCTCGGGGTACCAAAAAATCCCCCAGGGAAAAATGGTAAATTTCCTCGCCTTGCCTTCCTAAATGCTCTAACTTCAAATAAATCTCCAAATATTTATTTTTCATAACCCGATAACCCAGTAAAATGTCTAATACCCGAAATACCCCTTGACTCGTCCCGAGTCGGGTATCGGGTCCCGTTGTGACGTCCTAGCTATACTGCTCCTTAGGACTGTCTCGGATCGCGCATCTCAAATATATCACCACTCACACGTGATAAAGATCATTATACTCACAAATAGTGCATTTTTTCCCTCGGGCTAAAATTACAAACATGCCCCTAATAACCAAATGGGGCCCACATGCATATTTAATTATCCTAAACATGCATTTCTAATCACATACTCATCAAATTCACATATTAATACAATAGTTCAATTATTGCCCTCCAGGCACGCTAAGCAAGGCCCTAAGCCTTATTAGCAAATTTGGAACGCTACAATAAGGCTTATATGAAGCTTAGGGGCACATTAAACACTTAGACAAGAATTTTTGGAAGCAATAGGTTATAGTTGTTCTCGCTATGCGAGGGTCCTCTCGCTGTTCGGGGCCTTTTCGCCTCTTTTTTTTTTGTCTCTGTGACTTCATTTTTCATTTATGTTTGCAAGGTGGCATTTAGATAGATGTCAAATGAAGGAGTGGAGCCCGATTGAGTTAGAAGGCCAAGGGAAACCTTGCCGAGGGAGGGTGCCCTTGCTATGCGAGACTTTCTTGCAATATGTGAGGTGTCTCGTCCCTTTCTCGACTTGAGCTATTCGTTTCGGACATCTTCACTTGGTGATCCTGTAAGGAATGTCTAAGGTAGGAAGCGAACTCAATTGGAAGCCAAGGTCGAGGGAGGATTTCCATCGTTCACACTTGGTAAAGTATGAGTTGAGATGCTTCTCATTTTGTGAGATGGATATTACTAAAGAGATGTCCATAAGTTGACTTTCATTGCGACCTCGCGATGCGAGCACATCAAGATATCCTTAAGTTGACTTGCATTGCGTCCTCACGAAGCGGGCGCATCTGAGCTAGGAGGTGAATATACAAGGGCATCGCATTGCAGCCTCGCATTGCCGGAGCATCTTGCATAGCGAGGGTATCTCATTCCGGGCGCATTCCATTTGAAGGCTACTGAATTGCGGCCTCGCATTGCGGGCGCAATCCATTTGAAGGCTACTGAGTTGTAGCCTCGCATTGCAAGCACATTTTTTCAAGAGCCAACGACACAAGGACCTTTGATCTCGTAGCATTTTCAGATGTACCAATTCACAAGATAATTTTACATGCTTACATAAGTATAAGGGGAGTGTAAATCCCTTTTTCTTTCTCTCATTGGTGTGAGACTTTAAGAAGCCCACTTTTTTCTTTAGTATGGAACTCTAAGCAGCCTTATTTTCCTTGGTCTAGGACTTTGAGAAGCCGTTCTTTTTTCTTTTTATTTTTTTGAGGAACTTCTGCAAGTTCTCATGGTCATAGTGCCAATAACTTTATTTTGAAAGGTTTCCCTTTAGGACCTCTCTACTGCGTGTGATTCGTAACTGTTGGTGCACCTTGATTACTTGTAAGGATATGTTGACCCTTTGGGTTCTCGCTATCCTTTTATATATTTTTGCGCGCACGTTTTATTTTGTGCGAGAAGCATCCTACTCGTCATCATGCTTAGTCCTATTTTTGCAAGCATCTTCTTCGAGACCCTTTTTGCAAAAGTCTTCTTTGAGACCCTTTTCAAAAGCGCCTTCTTTGAGACCTTTTTCACAAGCGTCTTCATTGAGACCCTTTTCACAAGCATCTTCTTCGAGACCCTTTTTGGGCTAGGTGACCTTGATCGACCTAGGATTGTTATGAGGAGCCTTTATGGTCTTTGAGGTGATCTCCCGTTGGTTTGGAACCCTTATAGGGAAATGGTATTTGTGAAACCTTGCAAGCACCTATTTTCATGGCCTTTTTTTTCCCTTAGTAAGGCGACTTAGTCGATATAGACTTAGGGATCTCTTTGTGCTCCCCTTTTGTCTTCTACGATGTGATCCCTTTGTAGGGTGGGTGTGTTTACGAAGATGTAACTTTTGAGGGACCTTTTAAATTCCTTAGTTTCTATAAGGGTAGCTAGTCCTTATAGATTCAAATGTTGTCTTATAAGGTTCACCGCTCACACATATATACATTATATGTACTTTTATATGTATTCCACAAGGCCAGACCTGTTTTGCACTTGGCCAGGCACCTATTGAGGCTCGCGAGGCTAGGCAACTATTTTGCACATGGCTAGGTGCCTGTTGAGGCTTGCAAAGTTGGACGCCTATTTCGCACAAGGCTGGGTGCTTGTTGAGGCTCGCGAGGCTAGGCACCTATTTTGCACATGGCTAGGTGCGTGTTGAGGCTCGTGAGGCTAGGCACCTGTTTTTCACATGGCTAGGTGCTTGTTGAGACTCGTAAGGTTGGACATCTCCTAAGTGGTTGATGGGGTCTATCTTGCCAAGCACTTTGTTTTTCGTTCTCTCCGATATGCTTTGACAATTTCTGCTAACAATGGTAATATGTGTGTCATATAAGTGTCCTTGGTATCGAGTGATGTAATATATAAGATAGGTGCTTGACATTTGTAATAGTAGACAACGTGCTAGGGTAGCATTATGTCATTGTCCTATTATATCTCTAGAGTCAGCTTTGTTGCAACGACCCAAAATCACTAATAAGACTTAAGGGCCTAGATTAGTATGACAGGAGGGCATAATTGCTTTATATACGATTTAAATGATTTAATGCATGAATATGTAATAAGCATGCTTATTGTTATCCAAAAAATTAGCATTGATGACGTGGCAAGTGATCCCTGGACACGTGGCTGACACCTGGAAGAGCTCTGCTAGGGTATCGACCAGAGGATACACTAGGAGCAGTAAGCCGCCCGGTCTTACCTGCGACTAGCCTGGTCGATGGTTCCGCATACAAAGTAACATTACTATGAAGATCTTTGTAAATCCCAAATTTAACTCACTCAATCTCCGGAATATCCGATGATTCAGGGGAGAGTATCTGTAAAAATCTTTTGTAATCCCCCATGAGCCTATAAATAGCAAAAGATAGCTCAAGGAAGGGACTTTTGGCTTTTGAATTATTTGAGATTAGAGTAATTCTCCTGGGAATATTGTATTGTTCTTCAGAGGCTAGTGAAACTCATTGAGCCCTTGTTCTTTGATCACTCCTTTGATTCCTATATCAATAACAGTCTAAGTGGACGTAGGTTATTACCAGATCCTGGGGCCGAACCACTATAAAAATATCGCGTTCTTATTACTTTTTTGTCATTACGTTGTTATCAACACATTCATTTATATCAAGCATATTCTGACTCCGTGTCAGTTGACCAAATTCTGGGTCAACACTTATATGATTATATGGATATGTGAAATGCATGTTTATGAGTATTAATATGCATGTAGGCCCTGTTTAGCTTATAGGGGCATATTTATGATTTTTGGCCCGTTGAGGGCATAAATGTGATTATTTGTGGTAAATTGTTGAGACCACATTATTATGTTGATATATTTGCAACATATGGCTCGAGACGGTCCTAGTGAGCGGTTTGGCGAAATAGTCACGGCAGGGATCTATACCCGGCTCGGGAGAGCCTGGGGGTATTTTCGGGAATTTAGGAGATATATTGGAGATTATTAGACTTTGGGTAAATAACTGGTGATTAATTGGATGATGGGATTTAAGTGATAAATATTAGGAACATTTGAGGAATTAGTGGGAATTAGGAATAAATGACCATTCTACCCCTAGAATAAGTTAAAGGGTTATTTTATTTTAGAGGGCATAATGGTCATTTCCTAAGTCAAGGATATGCTCAGCCTTTATCTTAGAAACAAAATAGAAGCTTTTAGAAGAATCAAGGAAGAAAAAGAAGGGAAAAATGTTTCAGCTCTCTCTCTCCCATCCCCTCACAATTTCTCTTCTCCCTCTCACCTTGGGGTTTATTTTCTTGGTTGTTTATGAGGCTTGACATTTGGGGAATTTAGATAGATAGTTAAGGAGAATTCAACTGGGTATTGGAGTTGGAAATTCAGAGGAGAAGTAAGCTAAATTTGAGGTAAGAGCTTCATTTTCATCTTTGAGTTTTGCTGGATTTCTGTGTATGATTAGTTGATGAAAATTGGTTAGTTATGTAAGGTTGAGCTGAGTATTTTGGAGTTTGAGTATAGGCTTAATTCTGAGTTTTTGGGGGAGAAATTCTGGCTGAATTGAGAGTGTAAATTATTGTGTAATTGTTGAGGGTTTTGTGATTTTAAATAGGTAATTTATTCTGGAATTTGTAGCTTGACTGATGTTTGAATTGGGGAATGATGTTGGGGAAAATTCTGGGCAAAGTTAAATGTTCTTGGCTAGGAGAAGGAGGAGAAAACCCAGGTTTTCTCTGGGTTCGCAGGGCGCGCCACTACCCAGCCCGGGGGCGCCGCGGTGCGTGTGGCCCTTATGGCCTAGGAGCTCTTTGACTTGGGGGCGCGTCGCGACTTGCTTGGCCAAGTCGCGACCTGCCTCCCCTTCGGCATAGAGCTTGCTCTCTGACTTGGGGCAAGTCGCGACCTACCTGGGAGCTTTAAGCCTAGAGGAGTTCTAAGTATTGTTAGGCTCAGGGGTTCGAACCTAGGGGCTTGGGAAAATTTCTACTACCTGGTTTAGTAGAAATTGGGATCCTGAAGGCTAGTTTTGTTCCCTAGGTATTTTATTTTTGATTGGCAGTTGATAGATAGCAATGACTCTTGTGACTAGGTTTGTCGCCAAGGGTCGAGGCTAGGGATCGTGCTCGGAACCAGTTCAGATTCTCCGCTCGGAATCAAAGGTAAGAAAACTGCACCCGGTTGTGTGACTATGTTGGGACTAAGAGTTCCCTATACTTGTATGCAATGTTGTGTGGTGGTATTATGCCTTGTGAACATGAGATACACGACCTAAGAGTGCCAGAATTAATATTTGTGCACAAGACGCGGCTCGGCCACTGGTAGCTGAGGTTAATTATATAATCACTGAGCTCGGCCTAAGTGAGCTGGAGTCAGTGGGATAAACAGAGGGTGCAGCCTAAGGGCATCGACCCTGGATATTGTATGATATGTTTACTGTTGTTAATCTGATGATTGTGGCATGTTAATTATCTGGATGATAGATTGTTGGTTTGTTGATTGATATCACTTATTATATGAACGATGTGATCTGCTGAGTATTTGATTAATGAATTATGAATTGTTTGATTACCGTGATTGGTTATGTTTTGTATACGGTTTTCTTGTTGGGCCTTGGCTCATGGGTGCTACGTGGTGCAGGTAAAGGCAAGGGTAAGCTGGACCAACCCTGATTTGGAGAGCTATGGGGGAAAAATGTACAAAGTCAGCTGCTCGGCCGCCACGGCCGAGGGATGATATAGGGACAGGAGAATCTAAAATGCCTATTTTGGCATTAAATTGGCTTGTGGGTGTACATAACCTTTGGAAATTTTGTAAACTGTTATTTAACCCTATTTTTGGGATTATGTGTATCAAACGCTTATTTAAATAATGGGATTATGACCAAAATCTTTTAACCCTAGTTCAATAATGGTTTTAGTGACACATTTTCAACTAAACAACTTGATTAGCAAGTCTTGCAACTTTATAAACACACAGTGTAATGGTCTTGGTTATCCAGGGCGTTACATTGGCGACCTCTTTGAATCTTTATGGGGGCCAATTGCATTGACTTCTTTGGTTCCTAAGCGACTCGGATAAAGGGATTCTTATTAGAGGTTATCCTTGATTAATCCCGCTAGCTTCTTCCTTGAAGCCTTCTTGTAGACCTCTTCCATTCTTCAACTTGATCAGTGATTCCTCTATCACAACTATCTCTTCTATATAGAATCTTCAGATGTATTGGTAGAAGGGTGATTGGAGGAAGGTTTGCTTTCCTCAACATGCAAGTTCTTATGGCCCTCTTCCACACGTATATACTTTTGGGCTCTTTCGAAGAAGTCGTCTAAGTTCGTAATCTCCCTCTTCAGCATGTTATCCCATAACTTGCTTCCAAGAAGAACTCCGGCTGTGATTGCCACTGCTTTAGTCGCACTTCCCATCTTAGTTGCTTCCATATTGAATCTATGGATATAGCTCTTCAGTCTTTCACTCTTGCCTTGTTTTATGTTAGCGAGGTTGGTACTCAGCATAACATAATCACGGACTGCGTGGTGTTGCTGAAGAAATTCACCAGAGAACAGCTGCCATGACCTGATTGTTCCTGGCCTTAACCTCTTGAGCCACTTATACGCCACCCCTTTGAGTGTAACGACGAAGCAATGGAACTTTGCTCTGCTGTTGACCCCCCTTAACTTCATCAGGTTATTGAAGGTGTCTAAGTGATATTTTTGTTCTGTAGTGCCCTCGTACGGAGTCATGAGAGGCTCTTTGAGGCTGGTGGGGAGTTGCTCAACCTGGATCTCCCTTGTGAAGGGAGACTCACGGTCAAATTCTTCGTCATCTCTGTGCCTCCCAGGTGCAGTGATAACCTTGCTTCGAGGGCTATGCATTTTAGTGTTTAATTCCTTCATCTTTCTGTTTAAGGAGACTCGTGGGTTCTTAGGGTGAATCCTTGCTTTGGTTGAGTCCATCAGGGGAGCTACAGGGGGTATGGTTTTCACTTCGGACCCTCTCTAGTTAAGTTTATCCCTCAGGTCGGGTGAGGCTCTTTTGGAGGCTGTCCTGGGTTCACACCTCTCGTAGGTGGGGTTCGCGCCAGGTTGCTCCATTGGTGTAGAGTCTTCCTTGCATCATGGCTGAGGGGTACGACTAGTGGAGAGTTGCATTTTTCCATCGTCCACGGGCATGGTGGTTTCTCCACGTACATGTTCCCTCTCTTTATGCTTAGAGAGGGGAGCATTAGAGTTTTCGTGTAACAGGTCATTGAGTACCTCTTTCATGTTCTCCATGGTGGCCTACAAACTTTGGTTTTTCAAGTGCAGGTCACATATTTCCTCTATGTAGCAACAAGATCAGGAACTTGAACTCACTGAGTGTACTTGTTGGCATTTACCATGTCTTTGTTTGGAGGGACCCGGGTCCTGATGGTTTGGGCTTGGGGCCACCGATGGCGGTGGCAGAGGGTAAGTTGTACAACCCTTCGTTGGAGCAATTGTATGTGCTATAGGGTCCGGTGTAAGATGAATGGCAGGGGATGATACTTATTCCTCTTCGCCATTGTCTCTGGGTAGATCTGTCGCACCTCCATTCATCGGTGGGGGAGGATCCCTCTTGGATACCCTTAGCTGGGTTCCGTCTAGGTGAACCTCCGCATCTTGGAGGTCTTGTAGGCATTTTGAATGCCTTGGCATTTTTTCTTACTGAAATTAATGGAAGAACTATTGTTTGTTAGTTGTTCATCCCACAGACGGCGCCAAACTTTTGACGATGAGAACTCGTCAACTATGTTAGGTCGGGAAACTCAAAGTTTAGTAAAAGAATTACTAAGTAAGAACTTAGAATAGACTTGAGGAAAGATAAGTACAGATCAACAATGGAGTAAAAACTTGTATATTTCTTAATAACCTAAGTATACAATGAAATTTCCAACCCCTTATTCTGAGGATTGAAGGTCTATTTATAGCTGGGCTCTAATGGCCCCTTATACATGCTGGTCCCTGGGGACAAAATATTACACAGGTACACTATCAGGGTAGTAGCACAGGTGGTAGTGTGTTGTTGGAGGAGTGGTGGTTAGCTTTAGTACGTGTCAGGGGTCTACAAAAGTACTCCTGCCTTGGTACCATATTATACCTACACTACTTGTCGGGTACGGACCTCAAAACTGTGCTGAGGGAGTCCTTACCATGTACCATTATTGTACTGCCACCACTTGTCTGGTGTGGATGTCGTGTCCATACTCTAACTCCACTTGGTTGGTAGGTGCATTTCGTACCTATACTAGCTCTTCAAGTCATATGTAGGTTCTTACCCTCACAAGGTACCGTATTCCTACGAGCTTCAAGTATTGAAACCCTTATAAGTTATCACAGATGACACGGTTCCAAGATGCCTGTGGGAGAAGGACCTTACCAGATGGCCCTATGAAAATAATACGTGAAGGCACCTCTTAAACCTTAGGATCGATATCTTCAGAGCAAGGTACAACATCATAGGCGAGGCATGTGCCTCTGGATATAATCCGCACGAGATGTGCACCAGGTACGAAGAATGAACTCACGAGACTCTTGGTGAAAAGCGAGTCTCCATAGGCGAGGTTGTGCCTCGCGAGACCTTTGATGCAAGGTGTGAGACTGGGTAAGCGCTTGCTGGGCATGAGGCCCTTCTGCTTGGCGCGAGGCACTTGATGGGCATGAGACCCTTGCTGGGTGCGAAGCCCTTCTGCTTGGTGCATGGCGCATGCTGGGCAAGGGGTATGAGACGACTAATGCGCCCAAGGCACCTATTGGGTGCGAGGCAACTTCGGTTGGGTGCGAGGCCCTTCTGCTTGGCACGAGGCAGATATTGGGTGCGGGGTGCAAGATGACTGCTAGGCGCGAGGCCCTTTGATTGGGCGCGATGCGCTTGATAGGAACAAGGCTTTTTGACTGGATATGAGGCACCACTGGGACTCAAGGTGCAATCCAAGGCATGAGAAGAGGGTCTCACTAGGTTTGAGATGCGAGCATGTTCGGGACCACCTTTGGAGTGTGTCACCTTGGGACTATAGGCTATGCACTTTTGGCAATTTTCCTATATTCATACTTCGTGTGGAACTTTTGCATCAACAGGCTCTTGGTAGCACATAGTAGCCTTTTGCCTCCAACATGTACTTGATGCCTTCAGTGGCCCTTAGCCATTTATTTCAATAAGGGACCAAACCTTTTATTGCTTGGCGGATTTTTGGCATCCACACCAAGTTATTATTCTATGTTTTAGAATTTATTTTTGTTTCGCTAATTTGATTGTGGATATGAGATGGTTGGTTAAGTATGCTTATTTTCTAAGTTATGATTAAATTATGGTATTAATTTAATGTCCATGACAAGTTTGGACTTTATTAGTTAGAATAAGAGTATACTAAATTATTTAACATCTAAATTTGTTGGTTAAGATAATTATGGAGGTTAGGGGGATTGGATAATTAAATGGAATTTTTATAACTCTAGGGTGTTGTAACTTGAGACCCGGTTTTTATCCAGTCACATTATGACTTTAGAAATATTACATTTCTAAAAAGTTGTAGACAATCAAATTAGCTTTCCAACAGTACTAGGATTTTCAAATCAAACTATTGTAGTGCCAACTATGTTCATTTTACCACAGATGGGTCCAAAGTTACAAGATTTATAAGAAAGTTAATTTTGAGAGATTTAAGCTAAGTTTGAACAATTTAAGTTTAAAATTCTAGACTTTAGTATGTAGGCTTTATGGAGGGAAGTTTCAATAAAATTTAAAGTTTGAACTTGAGAGTAAGGATAGGCTAGGTGGCGTGATAGGCATAGATATAGCAAACTAACAAGATTTGAATTGTTCTTGAATTCTCAAAGTGGGTGTGTGGCATATAGAGAGGGAATGAAGGAATTTTTTTGCAACAAAGAGTGAGGTGGCTGAGTAGGTTAAGGCTTAGAAATGTCTTTGATTTTCAAATGGAGGTTGAGAGAAATAGGCAGAGCATCAAGGAGGGATAGTTGAGGTTGGAGCCTATAAATAAAGTCGTAGGCCTCCATTTCTTTCATCAAACACCTCTTGGTCGACATACACTACACTAAAGCATTCGTCATATTTTTCGAGCCTAGCTTTTGGTCCCGTTTTCCCTCCATAGTCGAAAAACAAATATCTTTAAACACACCTCTAATTTGATGCCCTAGTTTTACAATAGTCGAAACCCTAAGACTACTTGTGACCGGAACCCTAGAGTGATCAAGACATTCGGGAGAGATAGCATTATTCTTTGAGGGTGCAGGATTCATTCATAGTTTGGGCTAGGTTAAGATATGATTTATTGCGATATAAGAGTTCGATTTAAGATATGTATATGTTAGTTTAAACCCTAATGCTAGTTTATGTAATTTTTAAAAGGACACTTTGGCGCGTGGTTCTAAAAGCTGCCAAGGATCTTAGTGCAGTCATTCTCATCGTTTTTATCCATTTTCAAGGTAAGGAAAATTAAGTAGATTTATGTATAATTTTATGATTTTATGTTCAAACGTCTCGGGTACAACGAAATGGTAAGAAAGGGTGTACAGGCTCTAAATAACTGCATGGCAGGGTTGTATGGTTTATGTACGGACTCTGGATGTCCACATTATGACCGCACTTGTAACACTTGTTGGTGCTTGGTTGATAGTCTCCTAGATGCCAGCATGAGCATTTGGGGCAGGTAGGGTATTCAACCATGTAGTTCTGGTGGTTTCTACAGTTATGTCCATTGTTGTGGTGGTTGTTGTGATTACCATTGGGAGCTGGGCCTTGGGCCTTTTGTTAGTGTTGCTGTTTTGACCCTCTTGGGCCTTCCTCTTGTTACTTTCTTGAAAGGCTTCACTCTAGTTAGCCTCTCTCCTTGCAGCACCGTCCTTCCATATACGGTTCTCCATGTACTCATCATCTAAAGCTTTGTCTAGAATCTTAGCATTTCTAACTAGCTCTGTACTGACCATTTTGACATCACTGGCAATCATAGGCTTCTGTCCCCTTATGAATTTCTGAAGTTTCATGGCCTCTATTGGGACTACCTCAAATGTAAATCTTCCCAGTCTGTCAAACTTTTGGGCATACTCTATGTCTGGAAGACTACCTTGTGACAGTGTCAGAAACTCATTAACTTTGGTTGCTAGCACTGCAGCGCTGTAGTACTTTTTCCTAAAGACTTGTACAAAGTCTGCCAAGGTCATGGTGTCTACATTTCTGTCTACTTAACCATGTCCCACCAAATTCTAGCATCCATCTTTAGGATTGCTAATTATCTTGTTTTCCTTGGTAATCCTTAGCTTGTACTAGTGGCTTTGTCTTGTTTTGTCATGACGCAACTCATTACTTATCTCCATTGTTTCATCGGTTTGTAGCTTGTCATTGTGCTCTATGTTGAATACGTTGTCATGGATTTACTCACCTCACCGCCTCCTTAGTCTTCATTCACTCCCTCGAAGTTTTGTTGTTGTTTGCTACCAAATATTGTGGCATGTCCACTTTGTACACTCCTCCGCTAAATACTCCTTTGCGATCGCACATATCTATCTAATTAACGACATCACATCATAAAATAATGTCTTGGTGTAAACTCCCTAACCCATGTCTCTATTAACGGTTGCGTTGTAAAACTTGTGTCCTTTGATCTCAAACTAATTAATTTAATCTTTAACAATTTAAGATCTCAAAGTCACCACATTTTACATCTAAGTCATAAATTTTAAAATAAGTTGGAAAAACCAAACTATACTCCCATTTACTTAAATGAATTCCTTAGTCCCACTTTAATAAATTTTTTAGTTAATTAATTATTTTACAAAATAAACACTACACCAATATAAATGAGAAAATACATATTTAAAATGTGGACAAATTATATTTTTCATGTTTAAAATCTAACGCATAAAATATTTGAGCTTATACCTTATATTTTAAATTTAAAAGAAAATTCCTTTCAAGAAACTAAAAATTCCTGCAACCATTTATTACATTAGTTTTTATCAATTCAATTTGTAAAAAAAAAAAAATTAGTTTCTTTCTCACATAAAAAAAAAAAATCTGCATGCATTGTATGACATATATCATAACCATATTCATGAAGTTTCAAATACCTTATTTTCCATAAGCAATTTAAAATCACATTTTGTTTCTCATCATCAAACAACATTTCACTACACATAGCATACCTTAAAACTCATAAACAAATTCAACATATTTATATATAAATATATATACTTTTTCTATATGTACCTTCATATATATATACATAAAGTAAACAAGATTATAAGCACTCTATATTTACCCATAAATACATATATATCTTTTACTATTCATACCTATACAAATACACACACACATACACATATCCCAAAATACGCTTATACCATATTACTATATACATACTAATATAATTGAGTTTATTCATAGAAAAGAAGATATTCATGCCTCAAAAATATATGACCCTAGCATGTTTCTCATGAATTTTTAATGAAAAATATAGGAAAAGGGAGAACAACATCATAACACATAAAGAAACAAGGTCATCATCAAAAGCTCATAGAGAGACAAGATCAACATCAAAACAGATAGAGAACACAAACCTCCTAATGATTTTGTTTAGCCCAAAAATTCTAAAGATGTGTCCCACGAGACCTTCTGTGCTTATCCCAAAACCTAGGTGCGAAACACCGCAAATATGCATATCTTAGAAATCATGAAAATGGATAAGAAGGGGAAACAAAATCAAGGGTTATCATCTTTACCTCTTCCAAATTTTTGAGAGCCTACAATCTCTTGGATTGGTAGTCAACCTTTCTATAAGGGTAAAGCTCTTGAACCCCTTCGTAGTGCCACCACAAAGAACCTAGTTCATAGAATCCCTAACAACTTTGGTTTATAATATAGAAGGAGAAATATAGACAATGGAAAAATAAGAATAACTCTTACCTCTACCTCCTTAGAATTCGAAATCTCTAGCTTCTCTAGTGTTCATGGCAAGAACTAAGAGAGAGACAATCTTTTCTCTATAGTGTTAGGCGACCACTAGGGTCTTGAGAGAAAGAGAAAAGAAAAAGTGTGGAAATAAAAGAAAAAGAAACCTACTTATGCAGCCTACCCGAACCCTAATGCTCATTGGACCTAATTTTATGTAATTGATTTATTCCTTAATTCCCTTTTCTAGTTATTAAGATCCTTGACTTATCACATATAATCAAAAGAAAAGTAAACCTACATTTCCCTTGGCTGGCCATGACATATACACTCACCAAGCTAATTTCCCACATCCAAGACCAAGAACTTAATTTTGATATCAATCCATTAATAAAATATCATGTATTTCCAACAGTAATTAAGACATTCTTAAAATGGAGACTTGCAAATCCCCTTTTGTTCTCTTACACTTTCCTACTTACTTCCATATCACATTTATCATCACAATTTGACTATTACTTATGTATCTCATAACGAATCACAAAATAAATCAATCATAAAAGAAAAGACCAAAATAATTAAGGGAAACTTCTTTTCTATTGCCCTTCGAAGCCTGGCGCGCATTCCCTCTCTCTCACTCTCAATTTGTTTCCATTTCACACTTGTGTGATGATAACTCTACAAAATATAGTTAATTTACCACATTTTTTATGCTAATTGTTGCTTAGTCTTTGAGTTTTTAAGTAATTTATTAAGTTTTTAAGTAATTTTGAATTTATTAGGTTTATTTTAATTTGATAGATTTTTGTGTATTTTTATAGTTATTTTGTTGTAAAATGTTGTAGTTAATTAATTGAATTATTGTTGTTTAATTTGAGGTAAAAAAAATGTTATATTATTGAACTTAAATGTTAAATATAAATTAAGTTATAATTAATATTTTCAAATAATTAACTTGATTTATTTTATTATTGAAAATATTTAATTTTAATTTAGTTTATTATTATTTTGTAGAAAACAATGTTGCATTTTGGTACTTTGGAAAGAAGAGGAAAAACAAGAATTAAAGCAGAAAGTATTAGACTATAGTGTCCCACATAGAATATGTGTAAGAATATTGAACTATTAATAAGAACATGTGTAACTCCACTAATCACCAATTGGTTTTTAGATGGAACCTCATGATTCTTGTCATGGTATCAAGAGCCAATTCCCTAGCGGGCATTCGATCCACACCGATCCAAAAGAGTGAGCCAAGCCGTACGAGATCCGGATAGTGCGAAAAGACACTTGAGATCCAAAAAAATAAGCGAGCTGACAAAATGGGCCACTTGTGATCAGGTGATTCAAGATTGGTGAGCGAAAAATCGCCACCATCTTGAGGGGGGATATTAGACTATAGTGTCCCACATAGAATATGTGTAAGAATATTGAACTATTAATAAGAACATGTGTAACTCCACTAATCACCAATTGGTTTTTAGATGGAACCTCATGATTCTTGTCAGAAAGAATATGGAAAATATGGCATTTTTAAAAAAGCCCACTCCAGCCACACGGCCCAGGTCCAATCTGAAACACCTCCAAACAACACCAATTTCCTCCTACCTTCAGCTCTTCCAGCCGCTTGTTCCCTTCTCCACTCGGCCCAATGCCCTGCACCACCGAGCCCAGCAATCAACAAGCATGCAGCCAACCCGAGGCCCACGAAGCCCCAGCTGCCACCCAACCTACATGAAGCTTCTATTGGGGTTTTATGCCCTAATTAAAACCCAAATTCTTTGTAATCTCATTTTATTATCTGTAAAAGAATAGAAATCATTTTTTGACTTGGTCAATCACTTTGCTCACATGTTTTATTTTCATGATTATTTGTTTCATATAAACTTCTATTAAATCTCGAGCATATAGCTAATCGTATTTATAGTGACGTAATCACAGTGGAATATAAATATAATTATATGTTCAAAATAAGTTAGTCCTAGGATTAGTCAGTGTATAGGATTTACACTGACTTCCCAATCTACGATATGATCTACTTACACATTACAGTGTTATGTTCTTTCTAGAACATTAGCAAAGTATATAAGATCAGATGTATTTGTTACATCGGACTGGACCGATATTGATAGTTGATACGATAAGTAAACATACCGTTATTATCTATTCTAGTCATATCATATAGTTGACCATAGGTCAATTCAATCTCAATTCTGAGTGGTTAGTATTCTAACTAATTGTATTATTTGAGTTCTTTGACTTGTTCGTTACCAGCTTGCCCTACGGACTAGCCCATAATTACATCTTGGGAACTCGGTAGTAGAGTTGAGTGGGAGTGTCAAACATAGTTATGAACATCTATAGCTTCTGATGAAGAAGTGAAATGATGGTTTCCTTTTAGTTTGGTTCAAGGTGTTAAATGATAGAGATCTCATTTCAGTAATTAAATTAGTTTACTAAAATATCATTTACAAGGAACTAATTGTTTTAAGGATAAAATACAATGAGGGGTAAAACGGTATTTTAGTCCTGTCTCATTGTAGACCGTCCATAGATGATTGAGTGACAATTGTGGTTGTAACAATGGATAATTAATAGCGTATCTATATTTGTTATAGAGTGTTCTATGAATTCAAGAGTGCAATTCCAAGTCTATAGTGGAGTCACGAGGAATTAATAAGTTAGTAAATTTATTTGTTAGATTTATGATAACTTATTGGAGCTTGATTTAATAGGCCCATGGTCCACATTGTACCTTGGATAAAATCATCTAGATAGTCTCAATTAAATTATTTAATCATCAATTAGAATTATCAAAGTTGACCATGTCAATTTCAGATAGTTTCACAGAGTTATGTAATTTTGAGAAGAAAAGAGAAATTATGGCAGACTTATTAATTAAGATAAATTAGTATCTAAATTAATAAATAAGTTTAAATCAAGGTTCAAATTATAAATAATTAATTTGATAAAGGATTTAAATAATTATTTAATTAATTAAATCAATAGAAAATAATACAAGTCTTGATTTTAAGTCCAATGGGCTTATAATCAAATGAGAAATTTCACAGGCCTAAAGCCCATGATAATTTCCACCTAGGACTTTAAAATGGCTATTATTTTATTGATTTTTTAATTAAATTAAATGGCCTAATTAAGTCTATAAATGAGTGCTTAGAACGAAGTCAAAACATAAGTTTAATCACTGTTTTCTGATAGTTTTAGATTCTCTCTAAACACAATTCATTTTCTAAGCCTCTTTGCTATTATCTCTTCTTCTCTCTATATCTATCTCATGTGTTGAGAATTGCCCACACTAGTATAGGTTATTCTAAGGATACATTGGAAGGCTGTGAAGAAAATAGAAGATCGGTTCAGTTTCTTGATAATACTCTGCGATAGAGAAGATACAAGAGTTAGAGAAACTGAAGGAATGACTCTTTCATTCCGCTACGTATAATGTAAGTATTCTTTTCTTTGTTTCTCTTTGAATTAAATTTTAGAAACATGTTCTAGGTTATCTTATATTAATTTGTTTAATATTAGATCTACATGAAAATAAATAAAGATCATGTATGAGTTTCCTAACTACTGGCCTCAGAGCCTTTGGTAATCTTTATTTTCATGCATGATTATGTTTACAATTGGATTATTTGATGTGTTTGAATAATTGGATGGTTTTCATGTTTTTATGAAGCATATTGATTTTATGTGATTATTAGCAATTTTTAGGTTATTTTGTAGTGTTTTCTATGCAATTAATTTTTATATATGCTTCATTTTGTGTAAAACATGGTAAAAATTAATTAGAAAATGGTTTTGGTTTGAAAACTTGGACAAAAAAATTTTCCGAAATTTTTTTCTTCTGGCTGCCATCGCGTGCACACACCAGGTAGCTCGCCCAGCCATCCGCGTGCGCCCCTCGCCCATCTCCTCCTGCGCGCGCGCGCTCCCTGCAGCCAGGCAAATCAGGTGAACAGTATCCGAACAGGTACTGTTCATCCAAATTAAATTTTTTTTAAATTAAAGAAAAATAAAATTTGTGGAAATAAATTATTTATAATCAAAGCCAAAAATATCATATTTGTTTTGTATTTAAAATTGTTTTTTAAAAAAATAAGATATTTTTTGTTAGTTGGGATTTAAATAATTAGATATTTTCCATAAAGATTCAAATTCAAATTTAAAAATAGACTAACAACATAATTTTAAATATTTTAATATATTAAAATATTAGAATTAAGATATCAGATATTTAAGATATTTTCATTTAAATTCTTGATTTTTTTTTTATTAAATCTTTATTTGAAAATATGAATATCTTTTTATTCTATAGTTTTTAATATTTAAATTATTTGAAATTTGAATATTGTTAGTTAGATATTTTTATGGATATTTGAATTTGTTTAACTATTTTGAGATATTTTAGGTTTGTTATAACTATTTTTATTTTATTTTTTTAAATGGTTAAAATATTAGCTAATGGTTGTAACAACACAAGATATTTTTTTGAAAATAGTTAAGATATTGATTTTAAAATTTAAAATTGGTTAAATTTTGAAAAATATCATTTTTTCAGCCAATTAATAAAATATTTTTTTAATAAATGGGATTTAAATTAACTTTGGTTAATTGTTGATAAATCCTATTTAAATTAAATTAATATTTTTTTTCAAATTAACCTAAAACGAAGTTGATTGTTGATAAATGAAATTGAAATTAACTATTGTTAATTGTTGATAAATTTCATTTAAATTGACTTATTTTTTGTAAAAAATTAATTCACTTGAATTTTTTGATAAATTCTAGATAATTAATTGTGGTATTTTTGCAAATGAAATAAATTGTGGTATTTTTGCATAAATTCATAGAATTGCTCATATAGTAACATGATTAGGCCCATCCAATTATAACATGTCTGTTTGCACTATATGTGGTATTTTTGCAATTTGGCTTAGATGCATATAGTGGCCTATATGTTTGTTAAATATATGGTATTTTGCCAAATAAAATATTCATAAAATGATAGGTTTTATTTGGGCTCATTAGAAAATGATAAGTTTAAATTCCTCTCTTGTGGGTGATTCCACTTGTGAAGGCGCATTTGCTTTGCATGACTATAGTGGGCCTAATCAATTAATAACAATTAATAAAACGAAGGTTTAAATTCCTATCTTTTGGACCTTGTATGGAAGATAGGGGGTTTGTAGTGGGAACGACATACTGTACCCAGCCCTCCTCCATACAAGCCCAATTGTTAAGGCCCACTTACCTGAGTTGGACTTAATTGTATATGTTCATTATATTAGTTAAACCTAAATATTGATTAGCAACAAATTAATTCTAAATTAATTGAATTTGTTTCAATGTGACACTTTAGAATTAATAGGAAATTATAGGACTTTGGTTTTAAAAATTTTAATATGTTTAATTTTTTTTTGGGAAAACCATAGTCATTAATTTTCTAAAAATAAATAATAAAAATATTATTTTTAATTTTATAATGAGCTTATTTTAAGAATTTTATTCGATCTCCACCGTTAGTTTAACATAGTCAATAGCTTAATGGGGCTTTGAGGCGCTTTGATTCGTCCCCCTACAGAATGTGTTCATTAGTTATTTTGACAAGGTTAAATTTAGAAGGATAGATAATTATAGGTCAAATTCTGATCGACTCACCCCTACGGTGACTACTAGGACTAAATCTATGATTATTGAAACCGTGGGTCTATCTCATAAAATAAGTGATTTTGTTTTCTTATTTTGATCGAATAGAAGGTTGTTAATAGTGGTGTCCATTATTACAACACTATTTAACTAGTGGTATTTTTTACTCTCGCCAAACGGGAGAAGGATATCATAGATTAGTTAAAAACCTAAAGAAATAGAGATATGATTGGTTTTGATATTTTTTCTCATATCTTACATATTTTTGGTATATATTGTGCTATTTCTTGAAATATGTGTGAATAGAAGTTTTATTGAGCAAATGTGATTGATTTCTATTTTATTGGTAATTTGTAGTTTTAAGTTATGGCTGTGTCTACTCCCATCCTTTCTCAACTTTCGATGGAGAAACTCACTGGAGAAAACTTCCTTAAATGGAAGCAAACCATTAACATTGTGTTGATTGGTGACAACTCTAAGTTCGTCATGACTGAGGTATCCCCGGAAGTTCCAGCTGAAGGAGCTACCATGTCTGTGAGGGACAAGTATGAGCGTTGGCAGGCGGCTATCAACAAGGCGCGGTACTACATCTTGACTAGTATGGTCGACACTCTCAAGAAAAAGATGGAGAATGTCGAGACAGCCTACGAAATCATGGATCAGCTCCAAGACATGTTTGGTGCCAAGTCAGCCAGACTCGTTTTGAGGCCACCAAGAAATATGCCAATGCTTGAATGGCACCTTCTCAACATGTTCGTGATCACCTGATCAAGATGACAAACTACTTTCAAGAAGCTGAACTGCATGGAGCCATAATAGATGAGGAAACTCAAGTTGGCTTAATCCTCAACAGTCTCTCTCCAGCTTTCCTACAATTCACCACCAACTATGTCATGAATAAACTCAACTATAGTCTAACGCAGCTCATGAACGAGCTTAAGAATTTTGAGTCTATCATGGGTGGACCAAGTAAGGGAGGAGAAAAGAAGACAACTACTACTACTGCTGCTGATCCAGCTAAGGCTGAAGCTAACCAAGCTTCGTTTTCGAAAGCTGGAGACAAGAGGAAAGGTGGACAAAACAACAACCCCAAGCCTGCAAAGGCTGAAAAGGTGAGTGCACAACCAAGTGCACAAACGCCTAAGGGGAAGAACAAGAAAAACAAGAAAGGTAAAGGTAAATGTTTTCACTGCAAAGAGAAGGGGCATTGGAAATAAGATTGCCCCAAGTTTCTAGCAGATAAAAACAAAGGTAATGACTATAGTTCATTTATCTTGGAAACATGTGTTTTAGAGAATGATAACTCTGTTTGGATTATTGATTCTGGATCTACTAACCATGTTTGTAACTCTTCACAGCTTCTTGAATCGTGGGAGGAAGTGGACGAAGGCGACTTAAAATTTAGAGTTGGGAACAGAGCGTTCGTTGTGGTCCAAGCTAGAGGAATAGCTCGTCTGAAGTTCGGAAATAAATACTTAATTTTAAAAGATGTATTTTTTATTCCAGATTTTAGTAGAAATTTAATTTCAGTTTCCATGTTGCAATTATAACGATTTGTTATGACTTTCACAAGTTTTAATATATCTATTTCTTTCAATGGATCACAATTGTGTATTTCATATTTGGAAAGCGGGCTTTATATTCTACGACCTAACGAACCCCTCACTCTTAATAATGATTTATTCAAAGTGGCTAAACCTAGGACCAATAAACGTCAAAAGACCAATAACGATAATATGATGTATTTATGGCACTTGAGACTAGGTCACATTGGCTATGATAGGATTCAAAGACATACAAAGGACATAAATTTGAGGGAACTCGCCTTAGGTGAATTACTTGTTTGTGAATCTTGTGTAGAAGGCAAACTGACCAAGCGTCCATTCTCTGCAAAGGGTGATAGGGCCAAAAAACCACTTGGTTCTTGTGCATTCAGATGTTTGTGGACCTTTGAATGTATAAGCCAGGAGTGGTTTTGAGTATTTCGTCACTTTCATTGACGATTACTCTAGATACTCATGTCTTTACCAAATGCATAGGAAATCAGAAACATTTTCCAAGTTTCAGGAATTCCCAGCAATGGCTCAGAACAAATTAGGTAAAATGTTAAAGATCTTACAATCTGATAGGGGTGGAGAATATTTGGATATGTAGTTCCAAGATCATTTAATTGAACTTGGGATTTTATCACAACTTACTGCCCCAAGTACTCTGCAACAAAACGGTGTCACGGAATGCTAGAACAGAACTTTATTGGAAATGGTTAGATGCATGCTTAGTTACTCAAATCTACCAACTTCGTTCTGGGGACATGCAATTGAAACCACGAACGAAATTCTCAATGTCGTGCCGTCTAAATCAATCCCCAAAACACCTTTAGAACGCTGGAATGGTCGTGAACCTAGTTTACGCCATTATAGAATCTGGGGGTGTCCCGCCCATGTCCTGAGGAAAAAGGAAGGAAAGCTAGAATCGCGAACTGAAGTTTGCATGTTTGTTGGTTATCCTAAAGGTACTCGAGGTGAACTTTTCTATAGTCATTCAGAAAAGAAGTGTTTACTTCTACAAATGCTACTTTTCTAGAAAATGACTATGTTCAGAACTTTAAACCTCACAGCAAAGTAGTTTTAGAGGAGATGGTTAAAGAATTGACTCCAACCAATGTTCCATCGTCATCAACGCGAGTTGATGATATAATTCCCACTCTTCATGTCCAACCGACGCAAGTCGATTTAAATGAAGAAAGTACCACTGTTCCTGAGCAAACAGTCACGGAGCCTCGTCATAGTGGGAGGGTTTCTAGGAACCCAATTCGCTATGGTTTGGATGGTGAAACCAATATGGTTGTTGGTGACACTAGTGATGATGATCCGTTGTCTTTCAAATAGGCAATGGCTAGCCCTGAAAAGGAACTATGGCTCGAAGCCATGAAACAGGAAATTGAGTCCATGTACTCAAATTCCGTCTAGGATCTTGTGGAAGCGCCTTGTGACTTTAGGGCCATTGGGTGCAAGTGGATCTATAAGAAGAAATGAGGTGTTGATGGAAATATCAAGACTTATAAAAGCTCGATTAGTGGCAAATAGTTATACCCAAAGAGAAGGCGCAGACTATGAGGAAGCTTTTAGTCCGCTAGCCATGCTCAAATCCAATCGCATCCTCCTATCCATAGCAGCTGCTCTCAACTATGAGATCTGGGAAATGGACATCAAGACAACCTTTCTTAATGGAAAGCTTGACGAAGTCATTTATATGGATCAACCAGAAGGATTTAAAGTATCTAGACAAGAAGGAAAAGTTTGCAAGTTCAATAGGTCCATCTATGGAATTAAGCAAGCTTCTCGTTCCTGTAATCTTAGGTTTGATGAAATAGTCAAAACCTATGGCTTTGAACAAAATATTGATGAGCCATGTGCTTACCAACTGAAGGCAAATCAAATAGTGGTATTCCTGGTTCTTTATGTAGATGATATCTTACTCATTGGAAACAATGTTAAGAAATTATCAGATGTGAAGAATTGGCTGAGCAATCAATTCCAGATGAAGGATTTGGGTGAAGCAAGTTATGTTCTAGGTATCCAGATCATCAGGGATAGAAAGAACAGAATCTTAGCTCTATCTCAATCAGCTTACATAGATAAAGTGCTTGAACGTTTCTCAATGACAAATTCCAAGAAAGGGCGTCTACCGTCTCGCCATGGAATTCATCTTTCAAAGAAGCAGTCTCCCCAGACTCCTGAAGAGGAAGATGCAATGAGAAAAGTTCCCTACGCATCTGCAGTTGGAAGTTTGATGTATGCCATGTTGTGTACTAGACTAGATATTTTCTATGCAGTGGGAGTAGTGAGTAGGTATCAATCAAACCCAGGAACGGAACATTGGATAGCAGTTAAGCATATCCTGAAGTATTGGAGATGGACTAGGGATTATATGTTAGTCTACAAGGGTGGTGTTCTAAACCCTGTAGGCTACACTGATTCAGATTTTTAGACTGATGTCGACGACAGAAAGTCTACTTCTGGAATGGTGTTTACTCTTGGGGGTGGAGCTGTGATTTGGAGAAGTGTAAAGCAGTCTGCAATATGAGATTCCACCATGGAGGCTGAGTACATCGCCGCATCAGAAGCTGCTAAGGAAATAGTCTGGCTAAAGAAGTTCTATTCAGATATTAGTGTTATTCTAGAAATGGATAAACCGCTTGTGTTGTTTTGTGACAATACAAGAGCGATAGCCAACTTGAAAGAACCTTAAAGTCACAAGAGGAGTAAGCGTATAGAAAGGAAGTATTACATTATTCAAGAATATGTGGGCAGGGGAGATGTGAAGGTTATGAAGATTGCAACTGAAGACAATCTTGCGGATCCGTTTACAAAGACACTACCAGAAGCTACAGTTGATAAGCATATCAAGGAGATGTGATTAGTAGAATTAAGGCATTAGTTTCAATTTGTGCAAGTGGGAGTTTGTTGGGGTTTTATGCCCTAATTAAAACCCAAATCCTTTATAATCACATTTTATTATCAATAAAAGAATAGAAATCATTTTTTGACTTGGTCAATCACTTTGCTCACATGTTTTATTTTCATGATTATTTGTTTAATATAAACTTCTATTAAATCCCGAGCATATAGCTAATCGTATTTATAGTGACGTAATCACTGTGGAATATAAATATGATTATATGTTCAAAATAAGTTAGTCCTAGGATTAGTCAGTGTACAGGATTTACACTGACTTGCCAATCTACGATATGATCTACTTACACATTACAGTGTTATGTTCTTTCTAGAACATTAGCAAAGTAGATAAGATCGGATGTATTTGTTACATCGGACTGGACCTATATTGACAGTTGATACGATAAGTAAACATACCGTTATTAACTATTCTAGTCATATCATATAGTTGACCATAGGTCAATTCAATCTCAATTCTGAGCTGTTAGTATTCTAACTAATTGTATTATTTGAGTTCTTTGACTTGTTTGTTACCAGCTTGCCCTACGGACTAGCCCATAATTACATCTTGGGAACTCGGTAGTAGAGTTGAGTGGGAGTGTCAAACATATATATGAACATCTATAGCTTCTGATGAAGAAGTGAAATGATGGTTTCCTTTTAGTTTGGTTCAAGGTGTTAAGCGATAGAGATCTCATTTCAGTAATTAAATTAGTTTACTAAAATATCATTTACAAGGAACTAAGTGTTTTAAGGATAAAATACAATGAGGGGTAAAACGGTATTTTAGTCCTATCTCATTGTAGACCGTCCATGGAGGATTGGTGAAAATTGTGGTTGTAACAATGGATAATTAATATCGTATCTATATTGGTTATAGAGTGTTCTATGAATTCAAGAGTGCAATTCCAAGTCTATAGTGGAGTCACGGGGAATTAATAAGTTAGTAAATTTATTTGTTAGATTTATGATAACTTATTGGAGCTTGATTTCATAGGCCCATGGTCCCCATTGTACCTTGGATAAAATCATCTAGATAGTCTCAATTAATTGATTTAATCATCAATTAGAATTATCAAAGTTGACCATGTCAATTTCGGATAGTTTCACAGAGTTATGTAATTTTGAGAAGAAAAGAGAAATTATAGCATAATTTATTAACTAAGATAAATTGGTATCTTAATTAATAAATAAGTTTAAATCAAGGTTCAAATTAGAAATAATTAATTTGATAAAGGTTTTAAATAATTATTTAGTTAATTAAATCAATAGAAAATAATACAGGCCTTGATTTTAAGTCCAGTGGACTTATAATCAAATGGGAATTTTCACGGGCCTAAAGCCCATGATAATTTTGACCTAGGGCTTTAAAATGACTATTATTTTATTGATTTTTTAATTAAATTAAATGGACTAATTGAGTCTATAAAAGGAGTGCTTAGAGAGAAGTCAAAACATAAGTTTAATCACTGGTTTTCTGATAGTTTTGGATTCTCTCTAAACACAAGTCCTTTTCTAAGCCTCTTTACTATTATCTCTTCTTCTCTCTATATCTATCTCATGTGTTGAGAATTGCCCCACTAGTCTAGGTGATTCTAAGGATACATTGGAAGGCTGTGAAGAGAATAGAAGATTGGTTCAGTTCATTGATAATACTCTGCGACAGATAGGATACAAGAGTTAGAGAAACTGAAGGAAGGACTCTTTCATTCCGCTACGTATACTGTAAGTATTCTATTCTTCTTTTCTCTTTGAATTCAATTTTAGAAACATGTTCTAGGTATCTCATATTAATTTTTTTAATAATAGATCCACATGAAAATAAATAAAGATCCTGTATAAGTTTCCTAATAGCTTCTTCCCAGCACTGGCCCAGCAGCATTCGACTTGCCCACTTCAGGCCCACAGCCCTCCTCCAGCTGCTCCCTGCCCACCGAAGACCCCAGCAGCCCAGGCCCACTCGGCCCAATCCGCCCCAAACCAGCCAGCCACCTGCAACCCATCTGCCACAGTCCCCTTGAGCCAATCAAATTGTAATTTTGCCCCTTGCTACTTTGTCCCTAAAATACCAATTTTTACCTAAACATTTCTATACATTTTACCCCAAAATCATTATTACACTTAAATTTTACCCCTATATGCCATATTATTATTCATTTCAAATTTAATTTAATCAATTTAATTAATTTAAATTGATTATTTTAAGCATTTTTTTTTTGCTATAAATAAGGGAGTTTAGTGAGTGCTTATTTTGAGAGAGGTCATACCACAAAATTCCTACACTTGGAAGACCACTCTATTGTCTTCATCTTTTTCTTCTTTTTGGTCATTTTTTCTATGAGTTTTTAGAGGAAAAATTTGGGGGTTTCTCCTCCAAATTTTCCTATTTATGTTTGTAATTTCTATTCTAGTTATGTGCTTCTAATCTTTTTCATAAGATTCTTAAGATCATGATGAAACAACTTGTAACTAGATAATATTTATGTTGTATGTTGATTTCCCTTGTAATGCAACAAAGTTTATGGATTTTTCTTCTTCATATATGTCTTTCATCTTTAATATCCCATATTTTGGATTGTTAGATAATATGCACTTTTTTCTTCATTTTGCAAAACATAATATTCTTTGTGTAAGATGTGTCATTAAATTGTACACACCTAATGCTTAGAACAAAAATATTATGTTTTGACTTATAAATAATGTTATTTGATTTTTTTTTGTTTCATTAGGTTGATTCACATTAAATACTTTGAAATTATACTTTTTGAAAAGTGAAGAAAAATCCTATCTTTTTAGAAGTAATTTGTGCTTAAAATTATAAATCTATTTGGAAAATGATAGTTTGACTTATTTTAACTATCGCTAAAACTTGGGAATCAATATACTAATAAGTATTATTAAACTTACATTTTATGGATTCTAATATCTTAATAATCTTTCTTTTAACACTTATTTTCAAATCATTATTGGTTCATTTTTATTCTCTTAAATAGTTTTATTTTCAATCTTTTATTTTATGTTCATAACATAAAAACTCATCAATCTTTGGAGCTAGGTTAGAATTTATTAATTTTGTTTTAAAATAATTTTCTTTTTTATTTTAGACAACTCCTTTGGGTTCGATCTCGTGCTTACATAAACACTATACTACATATACGATTCGTGCGCTTGCGAGTTATAAATATTTAAAACATACCCGTTGTGGGTCCATCATGTGAACACAAGCCTTCTACAACATTCCCTCTTTATTTCTCACATTTCTTTTAAATAATAGAACAAATAAATAAAATGGGAAAACACATTATGTGCGGGAAAATTAATGCAAGCTCACCATGCCTACCATGCACATGCAGCCACACACAGTCACAAGTGCTCTAGTCCATCACTACTAAGCATGCACCTCGCACACATTCGAATCTCAAGAACTCAAATTTAACAATTAATTAAATAATTCAATTAACAAATAAAATCACATATTTTCTACCAAATAATTTAAATGCAATTAATACTTAACAATTATAAATTCAAATAAAATAAATAATTTAAATAAATCAAGTGAGGGTTATATAGCTGCGGATGGTCTTTTTAAGATTAAAAGTTCTTTCCATTTATTTATAAAAATATTACTTAGTATTTTATTCATATCAATATAAAGACGATGTATTTTTACTTTCAAACTAGGTACCCTATCTATGTTAAATTATTTTGAATAAAGACAACATTTGTTTATTTTAGGGCATTACAATTATGACTGGAGGATAGTGAGCTCATGGGGCCCTCTCCAGTTAGAGTGTACAGACGGCAACACGTGGTGCACGCAGGTGTAAAAACGCCATTTTTACTATCTTTTGCAAACGACCACTAATCGTTACTTATTCAGAAAAATACCACAATTTTCAAAAAGGTTCTGTGGGCCTTATTGAAATATGCATTATGGGCCCATTCATTAAAAATAAAATACAAAGTCTTTCATGCAATTTTAAAATAAAATAGTATGGTTTTACCGAGATTATAATTAACATAATAAACTCTTAAAACATTCATTGGCATTTTGTAGATTGTTTTTTATTCATCCGCTCCCCATGACATACATACTTAGACATGGAACGCCCCACATCACCATGTGTGCCAAATAGAAACTAACATCTACATGAAAGGGGGAAAGTAAAGGGGGGGGGGGGGGGGGGGGGGTGAGCTAAAAGCCAAGTAAGGAAGTACAAGCAAGGGAGAAAATTACAACTATAGAAGCATAAAAGAAATTCTTTACATACTATTTTGATAACAATCATTTTCAAAATAATTCATAATATAAACATATTCACACATCATCGAATCATATTCATAAGCATAGGGGGACTGAGTAGTGGGTACGACATACTGAACCCAACCCTCCTCCATGAAAAACTAAATTGTTAAGACCCAGTTACCAGAGTTGGAATTAATTGTATTAGGTTAATTTATAGATGGACCTTAATAAAAATTAACATAATTGGTTAGTTTAGAATATTGTTCGTTTCTTTTTGTTAATATACTTATTTACGGGCATAATTCTCTATTTTCAAGAAGAGACTTATGGATCCCGAAACCAGAAGATCGACTAGATAAAATTCTAACCTAACCAATATTTTAGAAAATATTGGCCGCAGTAGGGGCTGAGTTCGTGGTCGTGGAAGAGGAAGGGGGGTAGTTGTTGCCAAAGTACCAGAGGAATTCGTTGACACATCTATAGCCCCCGAAATACCAGAGGCGCCAACAGCCCCTGAGGCAGGAGAGGGACCTGCAACTGTAGCCACCAGGGTCAATTTGGAAAGAGAAAATGTCCATCTCAGAGTTGAACTGAGAAGAAGGGAGGAGGAGTAGCAACGACAGCAATAACAATTGAATTAGGGCCAACTACAATAGGTGGCATAACCTGTCGCACCTCCGACACAGATCGTGCAAATGGCTAAATCTTGTTATGAGGTAGTATATGAACAGTTTAGGAAGCAGAAATCGCCTAAATTTGATAGCAGATCTGACACAATAGAAGCAGAAGAGTGGCTATAATCGGTAGAATCTATTATCGAACATATGAGGCTGGTAAATGAGGATATAGTTTCTTGTGCTTCGAGTCTGCCAAAAAAGGATGCCCGTGTAACATCCCAAATTCACTAACAAGGCTTGGTGCCTTGATTAATGTGTCGGGAGGGCCATAATTGATTTAATTGTTGTTGTCCGTATTTCTCACCGCCGACATATGGCGATCCCCAGTGACTGGCTAGGATTTTTGTGGACACCCTCGGAGCATATTACTACCCGAGGACTGTAGTTGGAGAAAGGGTCTTCATAGATAAAGTTTTATCCGAAGGGGGGCAGTAGGTGTCTTGATTAACTACTCGCCAATGTTCGGTCTTGGAGATGGAGGTTCTCCAGCTCGGATAGTTAAGGCAAGGGGTCTCATATCTCTATCGCCTCCCAGGCCCAAGGTGCTAGTTCTGAGATCTAGGAGGTGGAGCAACGTGTCAGTGGGTGCGAGCTTTTAGAGTCACAGGATTGTCTAACAACCTTTGTGGGCGATCCGTCAATAGTGTTGTCAAGTGTACGACTCGACAATTCGCACACCCACTACGCCGCCTGACATGTGTGTGTGTACAACATGCACCTGACAGTGCTAGGGGCATGTTCCCTATAAAGTAGTTACGTTTCTACAGTGGGCCCCAAAAATCTCGCCTGGGCCATAGCCTCTATTCAATTCAGCCCAATGCATTGAAGTGTATTAATCCCCCTATTATGGAAAGAATGTGTATTAATTGTTTATGATTAACATTAATGTCCCCAACCTCTATAAATAGGGCTGGGAGTCTCATTGTAAAGGGTTCAGTCTTTTAGAGAGAAAACTACTTGTACTCAGAGCAATCTAAACACTGCTCGAGAAGACAATATAAAAGCATGCAACCACAAGCTTGCAATCTCCCTAATAATAGATACTCGTGGACTGGGGTTCTTTTATAATCTAAACCACGTAAAAATCTTTGTGGTCTTATAGTCAACATTTTGGTCCTTTCATTGAGAGCTTGAAGAAAGCATTTGAAACATTCACGATCATGGTAACTACACGAAGACATGTTACAGATGAAGTGCCCCCTCCTACTGGAGTTGAAGGAGGAGAATCCAGTAGGCAACCACCTCATGACGTACTTCAGATGATGGAGGACTACAATGAGTATGCTGAGTATGATGGTGAGGATAATGTTGCCGACCAGGGGTATTATGAGGATGAATATCCTCAGCCCATGGAGGCGAAAGAGACGCTGGAGGTGGTGATGCTTCTTGAGCAGGTGGCTACCCAACAACAAAAGATTGAGGCTCGAGAGGGTAACATCGCTTCCCTTTAGGATATGGTGCTTGCCATGAAGGCCACTCTTGTAGCCCAAGGGTTATGAGTGGACCCCAACGACAATGCGACAGCTGGGCACCCAACAGGTGTGCCACCTGCAGACCCTATTGGAGTGCCACTTGTCAATACAGCTGATGTGCCTCCTGAACACCCCACTCCAGTGGCGCGAGACCCACCAGCTGGGGTGCCCACCGGGCACCCAGTAGGAGTTGGAGTTCAATGCCACTACAAGACTGTGGTAAAGGAAAGGCTAATAATGACCCTAATTTGAAGCATAAGAGGGCCCGTCAAGAGCCCAAAGGCCCTGTTCCCCAGCAAACTAGTAAGGGTAATGAAGCAAGGGCCCATGGGCACCGCCAGGCAGACAGCGCCCATGGAGCTCGGGGCCCTCCATCCCAACGCGCTCATATAGACTGCACGAAGCCTGGAGCTGGTATCCCTTCGTGACCTAACCAGTCCCACAGGAATAATTGCCAGAGGAATACTCCATAGAATCAGAAACGGGGCATTAGTATCTCAGTAAATGAAAACGAGTTCGATGGAGAAACTGAGGTGGCCCTCCCCAAAGATAACGGTGCGTTCCGAGGACAAGCCAACCTATGAGACAACCTCAATGCTTGAAGGTGTAATAAGGCCGAAGTACATGAGCCTGCTAGTAGAGGCCCATCAGATCTCTGAGATAATCTCAATGCTCGGAGAAGGGATTGCCTGGCACAGAGCATTAACCGGGATCATGACCCACTCCGAGAAGAATTAGAAAGTCTGAAGCGAATAATGCTCAGAATAGCCAGACGACAAGGCCACGAGTCTGACTTAAAGGATGAGGAGGTAGAGCCATGTGCTCCTCACCTTGTTGAGGCCCCACTACCTCTGGGATTCAAGATGTCGTCCATACCAGCTTATGATGGTGGTTGGGAACCCGTAGAACATTTTTCCAAGTTCAATAGGATAATGTCGGTGCATCGTGTCTCCGACGACGCCAAATGTCACGCGTTCCCCCTCACCCTAATAAGACTAGCAGATGAATGGTCTAAGAAGCTTCCACCAGGGTTTATTCAGACGTGGTAACAGTTATCATCCATCTTCCGAAGACAGTTCATAAGGGTTCGGAAGGTAAGCTTCAAGGTCAACGCCTTGGCCAACATCAAGCAAGGATCGTTTGAGACCCTCAAGGCCTACATCAAATGCTTCAAAGAAGAAGTGACAAGAACTGAGAGGGTCGATGATGGCCAATAGAAGATGGCGTTACAGGCTGGCATCCACGGGGTATCCCTATTTTGGGATGATCTCCAGCGAAGGGGATGTCGGCGTCTCAATGACTTCATTCGTCGGGCTCAAGAATACATCAGCTGGGAAGACTCCCAGATCGGGGCGTTCGGAACGTCCATCCTTTTCCCTGCCTCAGCCGCTCCTGGTCGCATGGCCTCGGGAATCCAATACTTCCCCTATGTTCACATTCAGTAGGGATCGTTGAGAGCCCAACCTGGCTAGAGCGCTGCCCCTTTCGGTTATAGCGCCATGTCTGCTCCTGGATTTGGTATGTCTCCAACAGGGTTTGGGGTAGCGCCCACTGGATACAGCGCTTTTCAGCCTGCATTCAGTGCTGGAGTTGTCACCCCAGGGGAAGCGAAATCACACAACCCGAGAAGGGAGTCACATCAGGCGAGAAGTACGTCTCATAGTATTTCGAATATACTAACTTGGTGGACTCCTAAGACAACATCTTCATGGCCACGACACAGCACGTGCACTACAGGAAGCCACATCCCATTTGAAGAGACAGGGATAGAATGGACCCTGACAAATTTTGTCATTTCCACAACGACATAGGGCATCACACTAATGAATGTCACTAGCTCAAGGATGAGATTGAGAACCTCATCAAGCTGGGACACCTCCATCAGTATACTAAGGGTGGACAACATCAAACACAGCCACTCGTGGCCGGACCGACAGTCTTGCCTGCCACACCTCAGGTCCCGATAGCAACTCCTGTAGGTCCCGAGCATCCAGCTGCCCAATGGTCTCCTCCAGTAAATGGGCGGGTAAGAACCATATCAGGAGGACCTCACTTGGGGGTACCTCACGAAGCTCACAGAAAAGGTATGTGTGAGCTTTGAAACACGATGATGAGGTAATGGCTTTAACCCAATTACCTGCCCAAATGCCGCGAATGACTGACCAAGTCATAATGTTCTCCGAAGACGATGCTCGAAGAATGCATTTCCCACATCATGATCCGTTGGCGATTGAGAGCCAAATCTCCAACAAAATGGTAGCATGGATTCTGGTAGACAACGGGAGTTCGGTGAATATCCTGTTTAATTCAGCCTTCAAGAAGATAGGACTACACCTTCGTGGTGCTAGGCTACCTCTCAGCATACAATGTTATTTTGGGACGGCTGACACTGGTGGAGTTCGGAGCAGTCACCTCCATCCGTCATCTGTGCTTGAAGTTTTCCATGGATGCATGAATCAACACAGTCCATGGAAACCAAAAGGAGGCAAGACAATGCTACAATGTCTCCCTCAAGGCTCCTGTGATGATGGTAAGGGAAGAAATCTTTGAGAGCTTCAAGACTCCAAAGGTATGAGTTGTGCAGGACTCAGGGCCTGACGAGTTAGACCCAAGGGTTCAAGAGGAGAGGTCAATCGAACCAATAGAGGAAATAGAGGAGGTGGTTCTAGATACCTCCACCCTCGGTAGGAAGGTGAAAGTCGGGGGAGACTTGAAAACGGAGGTCCGAGAAGCATTAGTGGTCTTCCTCCAAGAGAACCAAGATTTATTTGCATAATCAACATTGATCCAAATATCATATGCCATGCCTTGAATGCTGACCATAGCTTTGATCCCGTCCAGCAGAAGCAATAGACGTTTGACCAAACTCGAAAAGAGGCCCTCAAGGCTGAGGTTGACAAGCTTCTCTCCAATGGGTTTATTCGAGAAGCCCAATATCCCAGGTGGCTGTCTAATCCTGTCCTTGTGCCAAAGTCGAATGGCACTTGGAGGACATGCATAGATTTTTTGGACCTTAACAAGGCCTGTCGAAAGGAATGTTTTCCACTCCCCAAGATAGATCAGATGGTCGATGCCACCACCAGTTATGAGTTTCTATCATTTATGGATGCATACTAGGGAGATATAACCAAATATCCATGTGTAACGACCCAAATTCGCTAGTAAGGCTTACGGGCCTTGATTAGTGTGCCTGGAGGGCATAATGGGAATTATGTGTGACTTTAATGAGTAAAATGCATGGTTAATGATTTAAATCATGTTATATGACGATTTGAATATTTGAGATGCATGACTATGTGTATTAGTACGCATGTAGGCCCTGATTAGGTTAGAAGGGCATAATCGTAATTTTGGCCATTATGGGCATAACTGTATACATATATGTGATAATTGTTGAGACCACATTATTATGTGGATATATATGAGATCTGAGACTCGAGACGATCCTAGTGAGCGGTTTAGCGGAAAAGTCATGGCGGGGATTTATACCCGGCTCGAGGTGAGCCTGGGGGTATAAATGGGAATTTAGTGAGTATATGGGAGTTTATTTTGACATCGAGGAATATAATTGGTGATTAGTTAGGTATCAGGAATGAAGCGGTAAATATTAGGGACACTCGAGGAGTTAGCGGGAATTGGGGTGAAATGACTAAAATGCCCCTAAGTGGATTAAAGGTTTAAAATTAAAAGGGAGGGCATAAAGGTCATTTGGCTTTTAGGAGATAGGTATTACTGAGGCTTTATGTCAGTGGAAGTGGTAGAATACTATAGAAGTCTGAGGAAAGAAAGAAAAGAAGGAAAAGAAAGAAAAGGGAAAGGGAGGAAAACAGAGCTGTTTTCTCTAGGGTCGGTTTGTGGTTCTCTCACCATTTTTCTTAGGTTTTCTTGGAGCAAAGCTCAGAGGAGAGCTAGGTTAGGCTGAGCATCAAGGATCCTAAGCTAGGCTTGAAGGATTGGCAGGGGTTTAGCAGGAACACACCATCACTTGAGGTAAGACTTTGTAGCTTCTTTAGTTTTTGGTTTTAGTTTTTGACCTATGGTGCATAAGCTGGATTTGATGGGAACTTTAGGGAATTCAGGCCAAAGGTTGAGGAAGAGAAAGCCAAGGAGGTGCAGAGTTTGTCTTAAAATCGAATTCCCATTAAAGGTATGAAATTCTAAGCTTTGAACTTTGAAGGTTTGATTGTCTTTGCTGAGTTTCTGAACTCTGTGAGCAACAATGGTGACTAGGGATGCATGTGATTGGGTTTTGAGTATTTGGGGTGCTTGGGATGAGTGGAATGTGTTAATAAGCTTGTTTTTGAGTTTGGTGAAGGTTTGTAGAAGTTTTGGATGAGTTTGGTTCGAGGAAATCGCAGGAGGGAAAATTGGGAGGTTGGCTGTCTGTGACTAACGCTACAGCGCTAGCCTTTGGGCGCTGTAGCGCTAGGCCATGCATGCTGAGGGTATTTTGGTTCTGTCTGTAGCGATGTAGCGCCCTCCAATGACCGCTGTAGTGCTACCATGTCTTCAGAAATGGATTTTAGGGTTATTTTCAAGGGTTTTTGACCAAGGGTTTGGGGTTTGGTTCCACCACCATGTTTGGTGGAACTAGGACTTCCTGGGGGCTCGGGATTAGTCCCGAGGCTAGGTTTTGGACTTGAGGTTTGGTGATGAGTTTGACCTATGGTTGTGTTTAGGTGAGCGCTAGGGCTCGAGAGGGATCGTGCTCAAGGAGTCAAGTGATCAAAGCTAGCGAATTGAAAGGTAGGAAAACTGTACCCGGTTATATGTTTGTGATGGGACTAAGTGCTCCCGATATCTGTATTATGTCAATGATGGTATTATTCCATGGGACATGTGATAGCGGCCTAAGGGTACCGTACACAATATTTGCGCACAGGGCGCGGCTTGGCCACTAGTAGCCGAGGACAACTTAATATTCACTAGGCTCGGTTTAAGCAGGCCGGAGTCAGCGGGATAACGGAGGGTGCGGCCTGAGGGCGTTAACCCTAGTTATCATATGTGATCTGGTGTATGATATGAATTGATATGTTTAGTATGCTGAATACTTAACTATTCTGAATGTTGATATGATTAAGAATATGTGATGCAATACGATATACTGATTTGTTTGTTGATTGCTTATGCTCTGTTGTTGTATTTTCTTGCTGGGCCTTGGCTCACGGGTGCTACGTGGTGCAGGTAAAGGCAAGGGCAAGTCGGACCAATCCTGAGATGGAGGGCTGCGGGGTGGAATGTACATAGCCAGCTGCTCGGTCGCCATGACCGAGGAGTGGATCAGGACAGAGATTGCCTGTTTTGCCTTAATATGGCTAACACTGTATTTAGTCCTTGAATCTTTTGTAAACAGTTTCAGACTTAACATTTTTGGGATCCCGCGTAAACAGGAAATGTTTCTTTATGAAAAATGTGACTTTTGAGACCAAAACATTTTAACCCTAGTACTTTTATAGTCTCATTAACACGTTTTAAATTAAATGACTTGATTAGCGAGTCTAACACTTTATAAACACACAGTGTAATGGTCTTGGCTATCCAGGGCGTTACACCATGCATGTCGCTGATCAAGAACACACCAGCTTTCAAATTGACAAGGGTGTCTATTGTTACATCGTGATGCCTTTCGGGTTGAAGAAAGCGTGCTACTTACCAAAGACTGTTAAATAAAATGTTCAAGAACCAGTTGGGGCAGAATATGGAGGTCTATGTGGACGATATGTTGGTTAAGTCCTTGATTGCCCCAGATCATGTACGCGACCTGGCTGATGCCTTTGCAGTGCTCCGTCGGTTCAGGATGAAGCTCAACCCCCAATTTCACATTTGGGGTTGCCTCCGGCAAGTTTATAGGCTTCATTGTAAGCGCTCGGGGAATTGAGGTGAATCCCAAAAAATTCAAGGCCTTAATTGAAATGCCTTCTCCCTGGAAGCATAAAGATGTTCAAAGCCCAACAGGGAGGACTACAACTTTGAATCGTTTTGTCTCCAAGGCAACAGACAAGTGCGTCCCTTTCTTCAATATTCTCCGAGGGAGTCAGAGATTTCAATGGATAGAAGAGTGCAAACGGGCGTTCCAATAGCTCAAGGCACACATGAAAAACCCTCCGATCATGTCCAAGCTAGTAGACAAAAAGCCCCTCCTACTTTACATGGCTATGTCAGAAAATGCCGGTAGTGCCATGTTGGTTAGGGAGGGCGTTTAGCACCTCGTCTATTACATCAGCAAGAGATTGCTGGGGGAAGAATCTAGGTATCCACTGATGGAGAAGTTAACCTTCTGCTTGATGGTGGCCTCTCGAAAGCTAAGACCCTACTTCTAGGCGCATCCAATTAAGGTCCTCACAAACCACTCACTTAGACAAGTCCTTTAGAAGCGCGAATCGACGGGAAGGCTCTTGAAGTGGTCGGTAGAGTTAAGTCAGTTCGACATCACCTACCTCCTAAGGACTGCCATAAAAGGACAAGCACTAGCCGATTTCATCACCGAGTGCACCGGGAATTAGGAGAGAACCGAGTGCACCACAGTGGTCGGATCAGTATGGAAGTTGTTTGTGGTTAGGTCTTCAAAAAAGAATGGTGCTGGGGCGGGACTTATTTTGGTCTCCGCTTTGGGTTTAGCGCTTCCAATTATGAAGCAGAGTATGAAGCCTTAATCGCTGGACTTCGCATGGAAGTAGAGCTCAAGGCAAAAGGACTCGATATGTTTAGCGATTCCTAACTCGTGGTGAACCAAATTCTCAGAGAATACAGGCCTAAGGAACAAAAATAGAAGCATAATTGGCAAAGGCTCAAGAAATGCTGCACAACTTCCAAAATTTCACTATTCAGCAAGTGCGTAGGGAGAAAAATTCCAATGGGGATGCCCTGGAAAAGCTGACTACGACCAAAGACGCGGAATTAATCAACGTGGTCCCCATCGACAACTTGGAGTCTCCGAGTAACTTGGCTCCAGACGAGGTGGAAACAGTACAGCCCCAAGATGGGTGGATGGAGCTGATAATTAAATACCTTGTCTCTAGGGAGTTTCCCCAGGACAAGAAGGCAGCCAGGAAGTTGTTGTATGAAGTGCTGAGGTACATAATTATGGATAATAGGCTTTACAGGCGAGGCTATTCTTTGCCCTTGTTTCGGTGCGTGTTCAGGCAAGAAGCTAGTTCAATACTGCGAGAGGTACATGAAGGCTTCTGTGGTGATCATGCTGAGGGGCAAAGCCTGTCTAAGAAGATCTTAAGGCAAGGGTATTTTTGGCCCACCATGAATGGAGATGCGATGGATTACATCAAGAAATGCGAAAAATGCCAGTGCTTCACCAACATTCTCCGAGCACCTCCGAATGATCTTACCCAAATGACCAGTCCATGGCCTTTCGCTGTTTGGGGCATCGACCTTATTGGGTTTTTGCCTACAGTGAAAGGAGGGGTGAAATATGCCATAGTGGCCATCGACTATTTCACAAGGTGGGTTGAGGTCGAGTTGCGTGCCACAATTTCCTCCAAAAAGGCTTTGGAGTTCATCATAAAAAATATCGTTTGTCGATACGTGCTTCCGAGGAAGATAGTGTCTAACAACAAATTGCAGTTCGACAGCAAAGTATTCACAGACTTTTATCAACAACATGGTGTCATCAAAAGCTTCTCTTCCATAGCCCATCCGCAGGGCAACAGACAAGTGGAGGCAGTGAACAAGACACTCAAGTCCACTCTGAAGAAAAGGATGGAGCAGGAAAAATGAGCTTGGCCCGAGGAGTTACCTAGGGCATTGTGGAGCTACCGTACCACTGCCTGAACCTCCACTGACCATTCTCCCTTCTTGATGGCCTACGGGTACGAGGCTATGCTCCCAGTTGAAGCAGCAATATCCACGCACTGATGGGATTCGTATGTTCTGACAATGAACCATGCCCTACTTTGGGAGTCCCTGGACCTTGTGGAGGAGCTACACGAAGCTTCTCACCTACAAGTAGCATCCTACCAGCAAAAGGTGGCCAGATATTTCAACTCCAAAGTGAAGGATAGAAATTTCGGGGTCGAAGACCTAGTGTTGCAAAGAGTCTTCTTAGCCACCCAAGACCCAGGTGCAGAAGTGCTGATACCCAACTGAGAGGGCCCATACCAGGTCGAGAGCATTGTATGTCTGGGAACCTATAAATTATCCTGACTTAGTGGGGAACTAATTCCTCATGCCTGGAATGCCAAGCATCTTCGCCGGTACTACTAGTAGCATCAGCAACAAACATTGTTTATTTCGGGCACATATAATGAAAACCGTGTATTTAATAAAACGTGGTAGGAAATCTATTTGTTTTGCTTATCTTTTTCATTAGTTTCCATTATATTTCTATTAATGTTGTGTAAAGAGTACCTGCATTTGAACAAGTGACCGCAAACTAGTCTCCGAACACTTATGGGGCATGGAGTTAGGGTAGCGCTGCACCTCACAAGGAACAACATAGGAAACTAAATTTATAAATTGCCAAGAGAAGTCAGCTTAGCGTTGCCATCCCTAGAATAGAAAGCCTTTGGAAACTAACCATGTCTAGCTTAGAAGGTAGCTTGTTCCCAACAGAAGAAAGCTTAGTACCTAAGAGCTAGATAACCAAAGTAGTGCGAGAATAGATTAGTTATCTCTCGCAGACACCGAGCCCGAGGAGCTCTGAACAGGTCTCTTGATCTGGAGATGCGAACGGAAGGCCAAGAACTCATACTTGGCCTTGGGAAACCCGTCATACGGGAAGCTTGGCTAGTCAACAAGCGGAGCGTCCTTAGTATCACTATATCCCATATCTAGAAAAGGAAGTATAACATGCATGCATTTTGGTTACCTCAAGAGGACGACACACATCCGGGGAGTAATAATCAAATCCTAGTATGTGCAATACAAGCACATATCTAGGCGGCCTATGCCTTGGCATCTCAATGACTTCACCTCTCGAGTAGTGCGTACTTGGGGGCAAATGTTTTCGGCCTCTCAAGTAGTGCATACTCAGGGGGCAGGTGTTTTCGGCCTCTCGAGTAGTGCATACTCAAGGGGAAGATGTTTTCGGCCTCTCGAGTAGTGCATACTAGGGGGGCAGGTGTTTTCGCATGCCAGAACCCTGAAAGGCCGAGTCCTCGGGTCATAGGGGCATAGAATGATGAGTAAAAACCTACGGTAAATTTCGCGTCAAGGCTACTACTAGGACTGTGGGCCTACAAGAGACTAATTGCAGAAACCAGTTATTTAAAACAAGTATGAGTTCTTGTTCTCATGACATTCGTGTTACATTGAATTTATAGAACCAAGTTTTGTAAAACAAGTATGAGTTGTTGTTCTCGTGACATTCGTGTTACGTTGAATTTATAGAACTAAGTTTTGTAAAACAAGTATGAGTTCTTGTTCTCGTAACATTCATGTTACGTTGAATTTATAGAACCAAGTTGTGTATAAAAAGTATGAGTTCTTGTTCTCGTAACATTTGTGTTATGTTGAATTTATAGAACCAAATGTTTAAAACGACCGAGTTCTTGTTCTCGTGGCATTCGTGTAACGTTGAATTTATAGAACCAAGAGTTTAAAAAAGTCTGAGTTCTTATCCTCATAACATCCATGTTATGTTGAATTTATAGAACCAAATGTTTAAAACGGTTTGAGTGCTTATTCTCATGGAATTTTAAGTTACAGTGAATTCATAGAACCAAACCAGATAAAACGCAGGGCAAGCTACATAATTCTTAAATGGGTAAGTAATTACAACTATGCTCAGGGGCTCGAGCAACTGTTCGTCTATACCCTAATAAGTTTATGGCACGTAGGCCTAAATGAAAAAATTACAATTAATCTTCGGGAATCTCCACCACCAGTTCGATGATCAAATCTCCTCTTGGGGCACCCCCTGCCAGGAACGTATCGACAGTTGGGGTCACCTCAATTGGTTGAGTGGCCTCGGTAGATGGGGTCGCCTCGGCTGTTGGAACCACTTAGGTCGCCTCAACAGCCTGGGTAGCTCGGAGGCGCTCGCTGAAAAGGATCTTGTACTTTTTTGGCTCCCCGGTGAAATCCAGGTTCATGTCCTGGTTGTGATACTAGGCCACATAGAAGGCGTCCTCAGCGATATACTCGGTCTCCTATTTGAGCTTCTCCACCTGGCACATAGTAAACCTATTCATCTCCATGGCTTGGAAGGGTATTCCTATCGGGTAGCTCAGCCTAACTAGTAGCCTCTTTAGCTTGCTCCTGGAGCTGAGAATTCGCCAAAGGCCACTCGGGCGATCTCAGCAGTAGCGTTCTCGGCCTCCTTCTGGGCTCGTTGCATGCCATAACCAGCTGCCTGCTTTTCCCTTTCGGCCTGCTGCGAATCTTCGTAGGATTTCTAGAGGGTCTCTTCAAGCTCCTGGTAGCATTTTCACTCAGCCTCGAGGGTCGGGCAAATTCTTCCTGAGAACCATTTATTTTCTCCTTGAGGGAGGAAATCTTGTCCTGGGACCTCCGGAGCTCATATGACTTCTCCATCATAATGTCTCCAAGGCGTTGGCAGGCTAAGGCAGAATGCAAAACAAAAAACAGAGTAAGACAAATTTGTTAGCTCAATAACATCTGGTTAAGTTGAACCCAAGCATAGGAGTGATTAACTTACCCAGACAGAAGCGTACCGACATGAGACCACGAGAGATGCCTCATTACTATCACTAAGTTGGGAGAAGCTTCGGGTGGTCAACTCGCACATGGTGGAGCTGACGCCTTGAAGGAGCTCGATGGTGAGAGGGGCAACTATGTCTCCTAACTTAGTGGAGAACAAGGTCTCTAACTCAGCTCGACTGATTGGGGAAACTAGGGGCCTCTCTCGGGGTGGCTTAAGTTGCTGGAGGGCCTCAGATTTCTCGTGCAAGGCCTTGTTACCTTCTTCCATCCTGGCTACGAAGTATTGAAGCATCCACTTATACTGCTCCAACAAGTCTCCCTCGTACTTTTCAGGATACACAAGGAGACAAATTTGGGGTGCCACTGCCTCCTGCTCCGAGTCGTGGAACTCCCCTTGGTCCGGATCTAGTACCCCCTCCGGCCTTACCTCTAGTATCACCTCCGCCCTTACGTCTTGTGTCGCCTCGTCAGAGATAGGCGAGGAGGGGATCTCCACCATCGGGGGCAGGTCAACTATAAGGGGCTCCACGAAGGGAGTGGAAACTCTGTGCCTCTTGGCCAGAGGAGAGGGATTGGGTTGCTCTCGGGGACGTGAGGACCCGTCTCCTTCCGAAGAGCTAGGGGGCGCTTCTAACCTTAAGGAAGACTGAGCAATGTCCACCAATCCCATGTGAGCTACAGGAACAAGGCAAACGGTTAGCATACATACCACACAAGGATAATACGACAAAATAAACTATTCGGAGGATCACCGTGAGCTGAGACTCGGTGCAAATAGTGAGGGTGTACTATCCTATTCCTTGGTGCCATATTGGCACAAATAGCTTAAGGTCAAGGATGTCACTTGGTCTAAGGGTACGAACCCACAGGAGGTAGGTTGCCTCCTAGGGAGGTGGAGGTAAACATCCACAAGATCTAAGTAGTCTTGGAATTCTTCCCTAGTCCAACGCCTATGTGAGATTTGACCACAATGGAGGAGTATCGGGGAAGCCCAAACATGCCCGGGACATATCCTATAACCTACTTGGGAAGCAGACGTCAGGATAAGAGGTGAGCTACCTGAGTCTAGGTGGAAAGATTCCATCCTTGCCTAAAGCTCTTCCTCAAGCTCCTGGTTTTCTTGGGCCTCTTGCACCTCTTCTATGGCCCGAGCATTCACCAGCCTTTCCTCCACCAATTGCTTGTGAAACGCTGTTTTGGCTAGCCCTTCTATGTAGTTGATATGGCAAGACGCCCGCTCCCGAGACTTTTTGGATTGGCGGTTGTAATCCCCCGACTACATCTAAGACCTTGGACCATTAAAAACTACTATGACATAACTACTACTTTGAAATACATTCATATGAAATAACATAACTTTATTTCAAAACCCAAAATATTGTACGAAATACAAAATATGGTATGGGATCCCATTGTTATATAACATAAAAATAAACTTTAAATAAAATGTTTAAAATAATAAATTCGGAAATACATAAGAAAATAAATTTAAAGACTTTAAACAACGTCATCCTCGATCTTCCTGCAGTCCATTCAATTCATTCATCCTCAACACACATGCCAAACTACCACGAATCCTTCCCGCCTTCCATATTCATTTTTGTGCATCATTCTAAAAAGAAAGAAACGAGCCTAATGCCTAGCAATGAAAATCTACTAACAATATATATCATAAATCATAAACATTAGAGCATATCATAAACATATACTATAAAACATATGACTACAAAAACATATATCATATAGGACTACAATATTAATGACCATTTACTCATTAACATGGTATGTGATAAAGTCATCTAGGTCCTCTGCCTACTAATCGAGGTACGGTAAATCATAACTCTAAACAATGAAAATGATAAAAAATTCTTGGGGCTTGCTATCTAAGCAAGTCATATGCCCAAGCGACTACAACATAAATTCTCGGGGCTTGCTAGCTAAGCATGTCATATGCCCAAGCGAGTACAAAAGATATTTATACATATACATATCATAGCATAAAACATATCATAACATAAACATATAAACACAGATTATCTAACCTATTTTCCTTACCAAAAACCGGGATATAGAGACAAGAACGAGATTTGGAATACTCCTAAAATCAACAGTAAACCATGAGTTTCTAAAGAAAAAGGAGATGAAAAAGAGAACTAAACCATCAAAGAAGAAACATACCAAAAAGAACCTTAAGTTTCAAGAAACTTAAACACCTAACCAAGAATCATAAACAAGAGTAAGGATCTGAATAAAAATAAAAGAACCATGGAAAAATGAACTTAAGGATAGGAATACCTTGAATGATCTTATGACTTGATCTATACCTCGATACCGAAATAAAACTATATCTTACTTCCCAAGTGTTTAGAAAAGCTAAGATTGGAAAAGCTTTTATCCTAAAACCTAAGTGTTTCTCTCTATAGTAAACTTAGTAGCTTGGAGGCTCTGAACAATGCTTGAAGAAAGAAGGAAATGGTTGAGTACTGGGTCCTATTTGTAGAGTTCAAGGAGTGAAACTAATCCCTTTTAATTTGAATAAATAAATTAATATAAAATGAAAAAGATTTGAATTTTCATTCAGCAGATGCCCATAACTCGGTCAAAATCGTTCAAGGGCAGGTCCAAGTGGTAAAGGCTATTTTTTAAAATTAAATTCTCAAGATTCCAAAAAATGCACTCCCAGGGGTGATATATCGCCTACCCTAGGCGATATATCGCCTAGACCTATATCCCAAGCCCCGTTCGTTCATTCGTGCGAAGTCGATATGTTTTCCGTATCTCTCCTGTAGGCGATATATCGACATACGTTCATATATCAAACATATATTTGCTCTTTTTCAGCATTTTTTGAATTGATTAAACAGTTTTGACTGAGTCAAAACGTGATCCTAACAGCTGCTGGAAGGTTCTAGAGCTACTAGATCTATCTTTTAATTAAACCATTCATAAAAAATACTTAAATCCTTAATAAACATGATTATGACAAATGTCACATTCTCAATAATTCTATCTAAATCTTAGGTTATAAAAAATAATATTTCTAAGACCAGCAATATTAATCATACCTTATGTTATAATTAATATTTCTAAACTATAGGTTAAACTTATAAAATCCATAACTGTTGATATGAATTTCCAACTAAGTCTCAGCTTGAACCAAAATCCATGAAAACTAACATACTGCACGCTACTACTAACTACTACCACTATCTAGGTAAGTAAAAATTATGTGACACTACAATTCTCCCCTACTTAAAAGAATTTCGTTCCCAAAATTTACTTCCCAAACAATTCCAGATACTGTGCTAGGATGTCTTCTTCCAACTCCCACGTTGCCTCCCGTTCAGAACTATTACTCCATAGGACTTTGACTATCAGAATACTCTTAGACCGTAATTCCTTCATTCCTCTATCTAGGATTCTAACCGGTCGTTCCTCGTAACTCAAGTCTTTCTAGAGTGCTATCGTATCGTACTTGAGGATGTGAGATGGGTCTGACACATATCTACGCAACATCGAGATGTGAAACTCATTGTGGCTATCTGCTAGAGCTGGCGGTAGGGCTAATCTATATGCAACTGTTCCCACCTTGTCCAATATCTCTAAAGGACGTATAAACCGGGGACTAAGCTTGCCTTTCTTCCAAAACCGCTTCACACCTTTCATAGGAGATATCTTTAAGAAGACTTGATCTCTGACTTTGAATTCCACATCACGCTGCTTGGCATCCACATAACTTTTCGGTTTGGTCTGAGCAGCGAGCATACACTTTCTAATCAGTGCTACTGCATCCTGAGCCTCTCTAACAGCTTCGGGTCTAAGAAGTTGCCTTTCTCCTACCTCGTCCCAATGTAACGGTGATTAACAACTCATAGGGTGCCATACCGATCATTGACTGGTAGCAATTGTTGTAGGAGAACTCTATTAGTGGCAAATAATTACTCCATGAACCTTCGAAGTCTAGTACACAAGCTCGCAACATATCTTCTAAAATTTGTATGGTACGCTCGGACTGACCGTCGGTCTGAGGATAAAATGACGTACTAAGACTTAACTTGGTACCCATGGCTTGCTACAAGCTTCCCCAAAATCTCGATGTAAACACCGATCCTCTATCAGATACTATGGTCTTAAGGATTCCATGCAGTTGTACTATTTCCTGAACATAAATGTCTACATACTGGTCTACTATGTACGTAGTCTTGACATGCAGGAAGTGAGCTGACTTGGTTAGTCTATTTACCACTACCCAAGCCGAGTCGTGCTGCTTATTTGTTCGTGGAAGTCTTGTCACAAAGCCCATGGCTATATCTTCCCACTTCCATTCTGGAATACTAAGCGGTTGCAATAAGCCTGCAGGACGCTGATGTTCTGCTTGCCCTTGCTGGCATACTAAGCATTTAGACACATATTCTGCTACGTCTTTCTTCATTCCTGGCAACCAATACAATGCCTTAAGGTCGTGAGTCATCTTGGTTGACCCTGGGTGAACTGAGTATGGGGTATTGTGTGCTTCTTCTAAAATCTTCATCTTAATTCCATGGTCATTCGGCACGCATACCCGACCCTTATATTTCAAGAACCCTTGCCCTGATATAGAGAAATTTTTGGCCTTGCCTTCTTTGACTGCATCCATATGTGCCACTAATGTGTCATCATGTCCTTGCCCGATCCGTATATCTTCTAACATATATGACTGGATGGAAAAGTTAGCCAATTTACCAATAACTACTTCTATTCTGACATTGATCAACTTTTGTTGTAGCAGCCTTTCTATTCCATATAATGCTGCTAGATTTCTGTAACTTTTCCTGCTTAGCGCATCAACAACTACGTTTTCTTTTCCTAGGTGGTATAGGATTTCGCAGTCATAATCCTTTACTAGTTCTAACCTCTACGCTGCCTCATGTTGAGCTCATTCTATGTGAAAAAATACTTGAAGCTCTTGTGGTCCGTATAAATCTCACACCGTTCTCCATAGAGATAGTGGCGCCAGATTTTTAATGTGAAGACCACCATTGCCAACTCCATATAATGCTTTGGATAGCGTTGCTCGTATTCCTTCAGCTGCCTTGAGGCGTAGGCTATCACTTTGTCATTTTGCATCAGCAAACAACCCAAACTTTGCTTCGACGTGTCACAATATACTACAAACTTGTCGTTGGGTGTCAGTACACAAAGTACTGGTATTGAGCATATCTTATCATTGAGCAACTGGAAGCTCTCTTCACATCTATCCATCTAGTTGAACTTTTGCTGTTTCCGGGTTTGGTTGTCTTAGAAAATCCTTCTATAAATCTCTGCAATAGCCTGCTAGCCACATAAAACTTCTAACCTCTGACGCATTCTTAGGTTTTGGCAAATCCTTCACAGCCTCTACCTTAGCTGGGTCTACAACAACTCTGTCCTTGGATACTATGTGGCTGAGGAATGCTACTTGCGAAAGCCAAAATTTGCATTTCTTGAACTTGGCGTAAAGTTGATGCTCCTTCAGTCGCAACATGGTCATTCTTAAATGTTCCTCGTGTTTGACTTCATCCTTGGAGTACACCAGAATATCATCGATGAACACTATGACGAGTTTGTCCAAATAATACTTGAAGACCCGATTCATTAAATCCATAAATGCGGCTGGAGCATTGGTAAGACCAAAAGACATAACAAGAAACTCACAATGTCCATATCGAGTTCTAAAAGTTGTCTTTGGAATATCTTCTTCCTGTACCTTGAGCTAGTGATAAACGGACCGTAGATCAATCTTTAAAAACATGGTTGCTACTCAGAGTTGATCAAACAAGTCGTCGATCTGGGGTAGCGGTACTTATTCTTAATTGTCACCTTATTCAACTTGTGGAAATATACACATCTGCATGCTTCCGTCCTTCTTCTTCACAAGTAGAATCGGGGCTCACCATGGCGAATGAATTGATCTAATGAAACCCAAGTCCAGGAGTTCTTGTAGCTGTGTCTTCAACTCCTTGAGTTTGGTAGGTGCCATCCGGTATAATTCCTTTGAGATAGGCTTGGTTCCCGGTACTAGTTCGACTGTGAAGTCAATTTCCCGAGTCGGCGGCAACCCTGGTAAGTCGTCAGGAAATACTTCTAGGAACTCCTTTATAACGCGGACGTCTCCAACCTTTAGTGGTGTTTCCTTTACCACATCTGTGACTCTGGCTAAGAATGGGTGACATGCTTTCACAATCATCCTTTGAGCTTTGAGAGATGAAACATGCGGTGTTCGTAGTCTTGAAACCTTTCCCATAATACATAGTCTCTGACCGTTAGGAGTTTCGAACATCACTTGCTTGCGTCTACAGTCGATGGTTGCGCCATGCCTTGCTAGCCAATCCATGCCCAGTATTATGTCGAAGTCTTTGATCTCTAGCTCTATCAGGTCTCCTTCTAGTTCTATGTCCTCAATTTTGATTGGTATGCCTCGTACTATCCGTGATGATAGGACTACTCAAAAACCTAGTTCTAAATCTTTCACAATGTTTGTCTAATTTTTCTATCATTCCTAATGAGATATACGAGTATGTTGCTCCTGAATCAAATAATACTGAACATATATTATCGAGGATAAGAATCTGACCTTTGACCACTTTGTTACTAGCTTCAGCTTCTCCCTGGGTCAAGGCAAAGACTCTGGCTGGAACCATCTTGTTGTCCCTTTTTTCATCTTCCTTGAGTTGTGGACATTCCTTCTTCCATTGACCTTCCTGACCACAATTATAACATCCCTTGGTGTTTCCACAACACTCACCAGGATGTTTCTTTTGGCATTTGGAGCACTGCGGGTATTCTACATAACCCGACCTATAATTTCCATTGCTTGTCCGTGCTCTTTTGTCATTGTCGAATTTCTTATTGTCAGGATGCCTTCTCTTCTGGCCATTATTGTTGCTATGTTGATAGTTGTTGTTGTGGTTCCGACCATTCTAAGGTTGATTCTACGGCTTTGGTTCAGGCTTGCTGGCCTCCTACTTTTTAACATTTTCCTAATGCCTCTCCACCTCTATAGCCATTTCTAGAGCATCGACGTAAGAAGTGATTACAAGATTTGCTAGCTTGACTCCTAGCTCAATCTTTGGTCTGAGCCCTCTAACGAACTTGGTGACCCTCAAGAAGTCGGTTGGGACAAACTCTGGTGCAAACTTGGCTAGTTTATCGAACTGTCAAGCATAATCTGCTACCGTAAAGTTGCCCTGCTTCAGACTGGTGAACTCTTCTACCCTCGTAGTGATGACTACCGAGTTGTAGTACTTCTTGTGAAAGAGCTCCACAAATCTAGTTCATGTCATGGTGGCGATGTCGTGAGTCTGCTGTACTAAATCCCACCAGATTCAGGCATCCTTCTTTAGAAGAGACGAAACGTAGGATATGTGATCTGTGTTGCAGAGGTTCATGTGTGCTAGGATCGCCTCTACATTCCTGAGCCACTCTTCTACCTCGAAAGGGTCGGTTTTCCCTTCAAATTTTGGAGTGTGTTGCTTACAAAACCGCTCGTAGATTGGCTCTATGTACTGAGCTGGGTAAGGCGCATAGTTCGCCATTGGCCATCCCCCATAAGGACCTACTTGTTGGGGTGCTTGAGCCGCTTTCTGAGGCTGCGGTTGCGGCTGAGGCTGAGGCTGCAGCTGAGTCTGTTGTCGTTGTTGTTGCAGTAATTCTTCCACTTGTTGCTGTAGCCAGACAATCTCAGTAGTGTTGTCACCCGGAGGTGGTGCACTTCTATTAACAGTAACATTGATTGCACATCTTCCCCTTCTTCGGACTGGAGGGGCTTCATTAGTCTCGTTGGTAGCACTGGAGGCATTGTCGGCTGTGCGTGCAGACCTTCTGAGCGACATCTTTAGCAAAGTTCTAACAGTCGAGAAAACACATGTCAGAGCTTATCCTAATAGGCTCTAAGGCAAGACTTAGAACTTGGACCTACTAGTTATGATTTCTTATGAAGAAAATTATGTAAGACTTATTTATAATTAGGGTGTGTTTCTATACTTAGAAAATCAGCCATCTTTATTATTTTCTAAGTTTGTTTCTAATTATCCTATATGACTTAATTCTCAGGCTCGAAACTCGTCGTTGTTCCAAAGTTAACCATATTGAGGGAGGGCTGGGATCAGTAAAATTATTCCCACTACTATGGTCCCTAAATTCTCAATACAAAACCCGGTCAATTGATTTGTATCCACCCTCACCGAACTTGGTCATTATTTATTGAATTTATTATTTATTATGATTGTAAAAAAATCAAAGTCATACATGTCATTCAAAATAACAATTATATTCATATGGAAAAAGATTTTCACTAAGTACAATCATAAATGCAAAATAAATAAATAAATAAATAAACTAAACTAACATAACTAGGGTAAATCTAAAAATCAGGATCTTCTACGTCTGACCCTTCATCTAACATGGCATCATCTTTTTCTTCATAATCATCATTATCTTGAGCCTCAAAATTACCTCGGGGAAGATTCATAAAGATTCTATATTTTTGTTCATTAGTGAATTGAAATTCCAACTTAGAGGTGAACCTAAGTATGAGAAAATAGTATCGCATGGCTATTGGTAAATCATCATCATCATCATCATCATCTATAGTCTCCCATATTTCTTCTAATGTTGAAATTACAGAAGGAAATTTTTTAAAAAGCATAATTACTCGGACATATTACTCCGCAACTCTCATCATAATTTGCTTAGTAGTCTTAAGATGAACTATCTCCTTTTGGAATAAGATTAATCTTTGAGTGATTCTTTGTAACACTCCTACAGTATTCCTTGGCTCTTTAATCCTTTTCAATGCCTTAGTGGCTCGGATATCCTGATAGATCAAGGCTCCATCCATTCTTAATTGAAAACATAATGGCTAAAATGTTAGCTAATAACATAAAAATAAGCATAATAAACATAAACACTTACATTGGCGGTTAGATTCAGAGCTTGTGTGTGTGTATCAAGGAGAACTTCATGCATATGAACTGTGGCTCTGATACTAATTGTAATGGCTCGACTATTTCTAAGACCTCGGACCATTAAAAGCTACTATGACATAACTACTACTTTGAAATACATTCATATGAAATAACATAACTTTATTTAAAAACCCAAAATATTGTACAAAATATAAAATATGGCATGGGATCCCATTGTTATAAAACATAAATAAAAACATTAAATCAGTTGTTTAAAATAATAAATGCAGAAATACATAAGAAAATAAATTTAAAGACTATAACAACGTCATCCCCGATCTTCCAGCAGTGCATTAAATCCATTCATCCTCAACACACATGCCAAACTACCACGAATCCTTCTTGCCTTCCATATTCATTTTCGTGCATCATTCTAAAAAGAAAGGAAATAGCTTAATGCCCAACAAGGAAAATCTACTAACAACATATATTATAAATCATAAACATAAGACTATATCATAAACATATACTATAAAACATATGACTATAAAAATGTATATCATATAGAACTACAATATTAATGGCCATTAACTCATTAACATGGTATGTGATAAAACCATCTAGGTCCTCTTTCTACTAATCGAGGAAGGTTAGATCACAACTATAGTACATGATAACCCATCTAGGTCCTCTGTCTACTAATCGAGGTAGGGTAAATCATAACTCTAACCCATGAAAATGATAAGAAATTCTTGGGGCTTGCTATCTAAGCAAGTCATATGCCCAAGCGACTACAACGTAAATTCTTGGGGCTTGCAATCTAAGCATGTCATATGCCAAGCGAGTACAAAACATATTTATACATATACATATCATAGCATAAAACATATCATTACATAAACATATAAACACATATAATCTAACATATTTTCCTTACCATAAACCGGGATATGGAGACAAGAACGAGATTTGGAATACTCCTAAAATCAACAGTAAACCACGAGTTTCTAAAGAAAAAGGAGATGAAAAATAGAACTAAACCATCAAAGAAGAAACTTACCAAAATGAACCTTAAGTTTTAAGAAACTTAAACTCCAAACCAAGAATCATAAACAAGAGTTAGGATCTGAATGAAAACAAAAGAAAACTGAGGAACTATGAAAAACTGAACTTTGGGATAGAAATACCTTGAATGATCTTATGACTTGATCTATACCTCAATACTGAAATAACACTATATCTCACATCCCAATTGTTTAGAAAAGCTTAGATTGGAAAAGCTTTTATCCCAAAACCCAAGTGTTTCTCTCTATAGTAAACTTAGCAGCTTGGAGGCTCTGAACAATGTTTAAAGAATGAAGGAAATGGCTGAGTACTAGGTCCTATTTATATAGTTCAAGGAGTGAAACTAATCTCTTTTAATTTGAATAAATAAATGAATATAAAATGAAAAAGATTTAAATTTTCATTCTGCAGATGCCCAGAACTCGATCCAAATCGTTCAAGGGCAGGTCCAAGTGGTTAAGGCTGTTTTTTAAAATTAAATTCTCAAGATTCCAAAAAATTCACTCCCAGAGGCGATATATCGCATACCCTGGGCGATATATCAGCTAAACCTATATCCCGAGCCCCGTTCGTTCGTTGGTGCGAAGTCGACTTGTTTTCCGTATATCTTGTAGGCTATATATCGGCCCCTATAGTTGCGATATATCGACATACATTGATATATCAAACACATATTTGCACTTTTTCAGTATATTTTGAATTGATTAAACAGCTTTGACTGAGTCAAAACGTGATCCTAACAGCTGCTGGAAGGTTATAGATTTTCTAGATCTTTCTTTTAATTAAACTATTCATCAAAAATACTTAAATCCTTAATAAACATGATTATGACAAGTGTCACATTCTTAATAATATTATCTAAACCTTGGGTTATAATAATTAATATTTCTAAGACCATCAATATTAATCATACCTTATGTTATAATTAATTTAAACTATAGGATAAACTTATAAAATCCATAACTATTGCTATGAGTTTCCAACTAAGTCCCGGCTTAAACCAAAATCCACGAAAACTAACATACTACAAGCAACTACGAACTACTACCACTATCTAGCTAAGTAAAAATTCTGGGACACTACAACGGTATTTGGTCAGCTTCGGGTTGCTTATTCGTTGTTCGATGCTGAGAAGCAGATACCTAAGGAGATTCGACTCTGTTACCAGGATGCTAAGGTCCATGCTCGGTCGGGGAGAGCCTTCATTGCCTAGAGATAATCCTCAAAGAGCTGGACATATGGGGTTCGGTGGAAAGGACCTATTCAAAAGGAAATTACTAAGTTTTGAATACAGATCAGCCCTAGCGAGGCAAAGAATAAGTGCGTTCGGAAAGATACTCACCAACTTCGGTGAGTCGATAATTAGGGTCGGGTTACTACGGGTTGGGAAGCCGTCTATGAAGAAGAAGGCATCCTTGTAGTCCCGAGCGTTTCTCATTATGGTGGGGAGCCTTGTAGCTGGGTGCTAAAGTTGAGTACTTCACTAGAGAGTAATATCGATCCTGCTTGGATCCCTTCTTTCAAGGAGTGGTCTTGAAACTGTAGAAATACAGGATCTCTACTGGTGAAGGCTCCGACCATTTCTATTTCCAGAACAGAATATACATCCCCGCGAGCACTCTATAGCCATTGGGGGAGAGTTGGAAGGGGGCTATCCATACTGTACGCCCTAAATATCCACGGGATATTAGAGAGCTAAGAAATGGCATAATTATATCTGCCATGTGGGTGCTACGAGCCCGAAGCTGCTGTTACCAAGTCCTACTTAATTAGATTACTGAGTCGGGATAGGAGCATGGACACCACGACCTGAGGGTACATCAAGCTCGAGGTACAAGCTTGAGTTGGCACCTCTGACCCCTTATAAAGTCAACCACGCAATGTAAACGTGCATATATCAGACATCACGTGTCTGATCCATCCCTGAATTCTCGGACACGCAGCATAAGCGTGCGTGTTCAGGCACCCACGACTGGGTTGGGCCGCGCGGCCCATTATCCCCCTTACCTATTGATTAGAACACACTTCAGTGTCAAGTTTTAGGAATTAATCATGAATGTCACAGAAGTGACATGATGGGTAAGAAGGTCACGGGATGACCCCCTTTGCCAACCCCCAGGTGCCTTCTCCCTATAAATATGGAGAACCTGGGAGTTGCAAGGGGCTGGATTCTATTGTCTAAAGAAAGACCCTGTAAAGAATATCAGAAAGATAGCAATAATATTGGATGGTGGACTAGAAGGATTTTAACCTTTGAACCACCTAAAAAAGTATTCGTGTCACCATTTTACGTTGAGATCATTCATCTGTTACGGTTCATTATCTAGCACTAATCCCGCTCTTTATTCTATTAATTATCTGTTGCCGAAGAACCGCGTCAACACATACGTACTTGATAACTCTACAAAATAGAGTTATTTATCCATATTTTAAATGCTAATTGTGCTTAGTTCTTGAGTTTTTAATTGATTTGTTAAGTTTTTAAGTAATTTTTAATTTATTGGGTTTATTTTGATTTTATATATTTTTGTGTATTTTTATAGTTATTTTGTTGTAAAATGTTGTAGTTAATTATTTGAATTATTGTTGTTTAATTTGAGGTAAAAAAAATGTTGTATTATTGAACTTAAATGTTAAATATAAATTAAGTTAGAATTAATATTTTCAAAGAATTAACTTGATTTATTTTATAGTTGAAAATATTTTATTATGATTTATTTTATGTTTATTTTGTATGGAATTTGTTGCATTTTTTGTGCTTGAAAAACAAGAAAGGAAAGAAAGCTAAAAAAAGATGGCATTTTTAAAAGGCCTTGGAAAAGACTTCCCCACCAAAGCCCAGCCCGTGCCTCAAGCTCCCAGCCCCTTCAACTTGGGCATGCGCCTCCAGCACCAAGCCCACAAGCTCCAGGCTCGCGCGTTCCTACCACCAGCAGCTTCCTGGGCCCGACGCCCCCAGGCCCACTCGGTTCAGCATCCTCCCATCCAGCCCACTGTGGGCTTGCCCCTCAAGTTAGGCCCAAAACTGCCCAGCCAAGCCTCCCAGCAGCCCACACACAAGCCCAAGTCATTGGGCCTCCTTCCTTGCCATGCCCAAGCCCACCTAGGCCTTGCCTGCTGCCAACAGCCACCTGCCCAGCTGTATCTTTCCCTCTTGAGCCAAAAAAAAAATGGTCTCCTTGTCCCCTTGTCATACAATGCCCAAAATACCATTTTTTTACCCAAACTTTTCTACACATTTTACCCCAAAATCATCATTACACCTAAAATTTACCCATACTTGCCATATTATTATTTATTTATTTAATTTAATCAATTTAATTCATTTAAATTGATTATTTTTATATATTGTCTTTAATTTGTTCATTATTATCTTTCATATTATTTTCATTATACAAAAACCTCATTAATCTTTGGAGCTAGGTTAGAATTTATTAATTTTGGTGTAAAATAGTTTTATTTTTTATTTCAGACAACTCTTTTGGGTTCGATCTCGTGCTTACACAAACACTATACTTCATATACAATTCGTGCGCTTACGAGTTATAAATATTTAATACATACCCATTTTTGGTCCATCAGTACTTCAAGATTGCTTGAGGGGTAGGGTAGCCCCTGCCATCAGGTGGGCTTGTCTCCAGGCACCCAGGCCGTAGACTGTGCGGTGCGCCCACTCGGACTCCCAGCAGAGGCGGACGAGGCATTTGTCCCCGACTGAGTAGTACCTCATGATTGCCTCTAGAGCATCAGGATGTCGGAGCAGAGTGCGATAGTCCTCCACCTTGAATGCCTCACCCTTGTATTTTTGCGAAGGATGTGGAATGGGGGCTTTGTTTACCTCCTCCACGGTAAGCCCCGAATCTTCGAACGTTGCAGGCCTCACCGCTACTTGAAGGTCGGGACAAATGGCTTATTCCCTGCTTTGTGCTCGGGCCCCCGTCCTTGCGTTGCCTTTGGGAGCATCTCATGTGCGGGTCATTTTCGAGAGTTCCTGGTTAAAGAGATAGAATTCGTGTTCGTGTAGTTAGTGGATTTCCTCAGACATCTGAGACAAAAAACCAAGCAGTTAGGATTCTGACCGAAGGAAAGATGACCAAAACACAAAAGACCCTAGGAATAGTGCTCGGGGGGGAAATGAGAGTTTTGGAAATACAAGGCATCCCCAGCGCCTAACGACAAGCTAGGGGAGATGAACCTATCCAAATCTGGAAAATTCCCAGATTCTGGTCACAGACCTAGAAACTTAAAATTGATAGAAAAGACTATTGAAGGTCATTTCAAGCGAGCCTAATGTCAAAATATGCCTAAAATGACTCGAGAAAATGAAAACAAACTCCAAAATTCAACACTACTGCCATCCCTAAACATATATAGAAAAAGACCAAACACACACAAAAGAAAATGGGTCGAAGATACTTACTTGAGATAAAACGAAGGTAGGTACTGAGGCGAGTCCTAACCTTGAAGTACTGCTTGTTGTCTGACCAAAAGTAAAATGATTCACGCCAGTCGTCCAGAACTCTGGAAATGGGTTGAAGATGAGAGAGAAGAGAGTGCGCTGAGAGGGTTCGTGATTTTTGAATAGTTGTAGTGTGAGACTGAAGGTTTTTTTGGATTTTTATACCCAGTAAAATATATCATAGAGGCAGCTCTCCCTCAACCGTAGGATGAGTAGATTTACTAGAATAATCTGACGGTCAGGTTTCAAATGGCGTGGATCACAATCATTGTTTTCTTTGAAATAAAACACCATGGGCTCAAAGTAGACGTTTGGGATATCGAGGTGACCCCTAATTAAATGCACGGACTGATGAGCCTAACAATAAAGCATGGACACATGGTTCTGATTTTCAGAGTGACACCAGCAGAAGTCCAAACTTTTACTATCCGAGGACTCTTCAAAATCTTCCTCAGTTGGAAGTCTCTACTGTCTGAGGATAAGCAAAGACTTTGGGGGCAAATGTTGTCCGTATTTTTCACCGTCGACACGTGGAAACTCCCAGTGGCTGGCTAGGATGTTTGTGGATATCCTCGAGGCATGTTACCACCCGAGGCCTGTAGTCGGAGAAAGGGTCTTCATAGAGATAGTTTTATCTGAAGGGGGCAGTAGGTGTCTTGGTTAACTACTCACCAATGTTCGGTCTCAGAGATGGAGGTTCTCCAGGTCGGAAAGTTAAGGCAAGGGGTCTCGTATCTCTATCACCTCCCAAGCCCAAGGTGCTAGTTCTTGGATCTAGGAGGTGGAACAATATGTCAGTGGGTGCGGGCTTTCAGAGTTAGAGGATCATCTAACAACCTTTGTGGGCGATCCATCAATAGTGTTGTCAAATGTACGACTTGACAATTCACACACCCACAACGCTGCCTGATATGGGTGTATGTACAACATGCACCTAACAGTCCCAGGGGCATGTTCCCTGTAAAGTGGTCACCTTTTTGCAGTGGGCCCTGCAAATCTCGCCTGGGCCGTAGCCTCTATTCAATGCAGCCCAATGCATAGAAGTATATTTGTAATGCCCTAGTTACCCCAGAACAGTTACGGTGAATGATGAACCAGAAATTTTACTCGCTACCCAAGTCCTTTGGTTAAAAATGTGCATCTAAGTGTTATTAACAGGCTTAGGTGGAAAACCAATAAAAAGGAAAGGATATATTTCATTAAGTACATAAAATTTTTCAATGGGCCCATAAAATCTTTTACAAGTTATTTACAACTCAAAATGGTCATTACTATTTCAAATTTACAAACCCGCCGTCCTAAGCGGCAAAAATAGGGTAAACCCCCTAGTTCCTCTGATAACTCCTTGGCCGTGGTGGTCAAGCGACCGCATATGTACACATCACCACCTAAGCTCTCCACTCAAGGCTGGGTGAGCTTTTCTTTCCCTTTACCTGTACCACATAGCACCCATGAGCCAAGGCCCAGCAAGAAAACACAATAATGCATATAGATATTAACAACTGATTATTATTATAATCACACAGAGCTTATAGCTCTTAAATAGATGAGTGATTCAACACTTGAGGTTCTGGTAAACCATACTGAGTGACCGACAAGCGAGTCACTAATTTAAGCAGATGAGTGATTGCTGGGTAAGTCACTAGCCTTAACAGATGGGTGACTACTGGGTAAGTCACTAGCCTTAACAGATGGGTGACTGCTGGGTAAGTCACTAGCTTAAACAGATGAGAGACTGATGGATAAGTCTCTAACTTAACAGATGAGTGACTGATGGGTAAGTCACACAAGCGCTTTTGGTTTTCATCGAACTTGAGGTCGGTCCGAAATTAACGCTCTTCTGAGTCATTTAATGCAGATGTTGATTAGATCTAATCTTTATTGGCTTGCGTTAAACACGCTAAGGCCATCCTGACTTATAAGTTAGCAATGTGTGACCAGTGCCCAGTACCACTGCCGAACTTGTCTAATAAGTCCCAGCTTCACAGTTGATACTGACACCTTTGCCAAATCTGACTAATTAGTCAGTACCATGCACAAGTGACCAATATTTGCTAAGCATTCAATAATCAATCCATGTCCACATTTAAACATTCAACATGCCTCATGAATAACCATGCATGTCACATATGGGGTGCAGTTTTCTTACCTCTGGTTCGAGTGAGAAATAATATAGGAATGACCCTTGAGAATGATCAACCTTTGGATTCCTTAGCGGTTACCTAATCATAACCAATTATAATCCATTAATAAATTAAACTAATAAAAGGTTCACAATCTAAAACCACACTCCCGAGATCAATCCCTCACTCTCGGGACTCTCAATCTACTCAAAAGGGGTAAAGGAACCAACCCCCGAGCCTTAAAAACCATCCCAAGCCCTAAAAATAACATTCCCTGAAACTGACCTAGCGCCTAGGCACTGCCAACTAGCGCTGGGGTGCTGCCCCAGAAATAGAGAGGGCTATTCTCTGCCCTGCATAGCGCTGGGGTGCCAGCTTCAGACTAGCAACACCTCTGATTTTCCCTCCTTGCGATTCCTCTTGAAACCAACCTTCCAAACCAATCCCAAACCTTACCAAAACATCCAATTCAACCCCTAAACTTCATCTACATCACACCCTCATCAAAACCCAATCAATCTTACACAAAAACTCCCATTAATTCAAACTATCCACATCAAAATCCATAGGCTGAAAACTATAAGAAAAATAGAGTAATACTTAAAATTCATGGTTAATATCTTACCTCAAACTGGTTTTGGATCCTCCTCAATGGATGAACTAAGTCTATAACCAACAAGCTTTGATTTCCTATCTTAATTCTTCAATTTGGGACCAAAAATTCCAAAGGAAGATAGAGGGAAGATGATGTACGGGAGAGAGAAACCTTGCTCTGCTTTTAGTTTTATTCTTCTACAGGTTACCAAAATCATATATATCTCAAGTGAAATGACCTTAATGCCCCTAGGTCAAACAAAAGTTTCTAAAGCCTCCCAAGGGTAAAGTCATCCTTTCCAACCTATTTCGTTAATCATAGTTAATGCCCTACAATTCCTGCTATTCTCGATATTCCCAAATACCAATAATTCAAATCCCATTACCCTTTTATTCCCGGCAATGCTCTAATCATTAAAACATCCCAAGACTCATCCCGAGCCTCGAACTTAATCCCGTTATGTTTAAACTGCTACTTAATATTCAAAGAATGTCTCATGCCAAAAAGCTCGAACAAATCCACATTATAATGTGGCCTCAACAGTATATCACCGACATGCAAACAAATATACAATTGCGCCCTCAACAGGCCAAATTACCAAAATACCCCTGTCATGAAATGTGGACCCACATGCATGCATTTAACATCATATTATAATATAATTCACATAAACATGTATATATTCATTTAATGGCATAATTAAATAGTTATGGCCCTCCCGGCCTACTAATCCAGCCATTAAACCGCATTAGGGATTTCAGGGCATTACAATATTAATCCCCTAATTATTTAAAGAATGTGTATTAATTGTTTATGATTAACATTAATGAACCCAGCCTCTATAAATAGGGTTGGGAGTCTCATTGTAAAGGGTTTGGTTTTTTATAGAGAAAACTATTTGTACTCGGAGCAATCTAAACGCTGCCTAAGAAGACAATATAGAAGCTTGTAACCATAAGCCTGCAATCTCCTTAATACTAGAGACTCGTGGACTAGGGTTCTTTTATAACCTGAACTACATAAAAATCTTTGTGCTCATATAGTTATTTCATTAACCTCTCTTATAATAGTTGATAGCAAAAAAGGTAGTCAACAATTGTATTATTACGTGATTAATCATGATATATGTGTGTCATTACTTAATTACTTGAGTTACTAATGTGAATATATATGCATGTTTAGGTGTATTAAATATGCACGTGGGCTCATTCTTATTAATAAGGACATATTTGTAATTTTGGCCCGTGAAGGGCATAAATGTAATTATGTATGTGTTATGAGTGAGACCACAATATTGTGGAGATATATTTGTGATACCAGGATCGAGGCGGTCCTAGTGAGCTGATTAGTAGAATAGTCACAACGAGGTCTAATTCCCGGCTTGGGGCAAGCCTAGGGGTATTTTGGGAACATAGTGTGTATTCGAGGTTAATCGAATAACAAGTAGTTATTAGTAATTAATTTTGGTATGCCGAGATTAATTGGGGATTTATAGGACAACTCGAGGAATTAGCGGGAATTTGGCAAATGATGAGTTTGCCCTTGGAGGCATTAGATGACTAAGGATAAGGCTTTTTAGTCTTTTGATGTTAAGTGTAACATCCCAAATTTCCTAATAGGGCTTAGTGCCTGGATTAGGGGGCCGGGAGGCAATAATTGAGTTATTATGTGAATTATATTATAATATATTCATGCTTGTATGTTAGAGATATTAAATATGTGTTTGTGTGATTGAGACCACATTATTATGTGGATATATTTCGGTTACTCGGCGAGAGGCGATCCCAATGAGCAAGTTAGTGGGAAAGTCACAACGGGGTCTTAGTACCCGGTTCGGGGTGAGCCTAGGGGTATTCTAGTAATTTAGTACATTACCGGAAATTAGTGGGTAATTGGAATTTATTGGTAACCGTGTGAGAATATTGGAAGTAGTTGGAATTATAGGATGCAAATTTTGGATAGCGGGATTTAAGGAAAAGGACAAAATTGCCCTTGTGAGCACTTGTTGAATAGGCTAAGGGTAAGAGGCAAATTAGTCAATTCCACTTGGGGTTTAGGACTTGGCTGGCTGAATTATGTTGAGAAGGTTTGAGAAATTACAGGGAATTAAAAAGAAAAGACTTCAGCAACCCTTTCTATCTCTCTCACGTTCTCTTTATGCTCCATGGGGGTTTGAGTAGTTTATGGAAAATTGAAGAGGAAAGCTTGGGAAATCAAGGTTTTAGGCTTGGGGAAGAACAGAGGCTAGGCTCAAGTGTTTCATCACAGCTGAGGTAAGAATTCTGAACTGAAATTGTATGGTTAGTTTGCTGAATATTTAGAGTAAGGATGTCTATGCATGCTTGATAATTGAGAGGTTGGGTTTGGTAAGTTTGATGAGCTTTACTGTGATAATTAGTACAGTTTTATTGGTGAGAATGAGTATATATGTTGTGGGAATTGAATTGGAGGTGTGGGACAGATTTGGTTAAGTTTTGGCTGGGTTCGGTTGAAGAAAAATCCAGAAATTTTAGGGTTCGTGGGGGTGCGCCGCGGCTCTTTTATGGTGAGCCGCGGCCTGGGAAGGGAATTTCGAGCCAGCAGGGCTCGGAGGTAGGGGTGGGCCGCGGCCCTTTAGGGGCGCGCCGCAACACGCATTGGATTCCAGGGAGGCCGAGCCTCTGGATTTAGAGGCGGGCCTCGGCTCGGGTGTGAGGGGCCGTGGTCCTTAAGGGAAATTTTGGCTTAAATGGGATTTTTAGATTGGGAACCAAACCTTTTGGGCTCAGGATCGATTCTACTTCCTTGCTAAGTGGAATTCGATGTCCCGGAGGCTAAGATTTGGTCTGGAAGCTTTTATCTACGTGTTGTTGATGGAATTTCCTTATTACGGTTATGACTAGGTTTACACTAAAGGCTTGAATCAGGGATCGTACTCAAAGGGCCATCGTTAGTAACTCGAATATGGACCAAAGGTAAGAAACCTGCACCTGTTATTTGAATGCGTGATTAGAGCAGTCAAGGTGATGAACATGATTATAATTATGCTTATGAATATCAGATTATGTACATTGTAACGTGCATAATTATGATTTTACTTATGACTGCTATGTAAATGTATTATAATGCATTGTGATTGTTGATAAGTATGCTATATGAAACATGTGACTGTCTGTTAGGGCCGTGAAGATTAGTTTATAAACTAGGGTATTATTAGGGTGTTAGGTAGGGATTAACTTATTAGTTGAGAATATAATGGGCTCTAGGAGACTCGCCTTATTAGTTGAGAATCCCAAGGCTTCAGCTTATAAGTTGGAGGCATGTGGTGGCTTGACTTATAAGTCAAGGGTTTAAAGAACTTAGTTTATAAGCTAAGATTGGCATAATGCACGTGGAGTGCAGGCCACGATGGCTGGGCCACCTTGGGAGTGCGACATGCACTTGACTGGCTCGGATGCCAACATCTTGAAAGAAAGTGCAACATGCACTTGTGGGACTCTATGGTCTCCAATTGGGTTTGATGAATGTACTGGCTTCAGTTATTACTATTTGATTGTTGTTTTATTCAGTGAACTGTTGATTATGTTTTCCTTCTGAGTCTTCTGGCTCATAGGTTCTTTGTGGTGCAGGTAAAGGTGAGGAGAAGCTCAACCAGCCATGAGTCGGAGGGCATTAGCAATGGTATGTACATATGCAGTCCACTCGACTACCACGGCCGAGATGCTCAGAGGAACTAGGGTTAAACCCAACTTTTTCCGCCTAGGTCGGCTTATTGTGTAATCTGAGTATTGTAATTAGTTTTTTTAAACTGATGTTTTTGGGATCCCATGTAAAGAACTTGTTTTTAACTTAATGGAAATGTTTATGAGATGATCAAAAGTTTTAATACCCAAACCTTGGTGGCTTAATCACACGTTTAGTCCAAATGACTTGTTAGCAAGTCCAGCACTGGTTTCAGAACACACTTGGTAATGGACCCAGATTAGCAGGGCATTACAACTTGGTATCAGAGCAGCCAAGGTTTAAGGGTTCCTGAAGTTGGACTGGGCATGTACATTCACTGCTAAAGACAAGCTCGACTCAGGGTTGGGTAACTATTAATATAGTTTTGTGTATATTTGCCTAAATGAGACATATGTGCTTTATCTGCTAGTTTAAATAAGAAGCATGAGTTTTCCTGATTTGGCCTGGCCCTTGACTACTGTATGTAGGTTGAGAACGTGTTTATTAGCACGATAGATATTTGTAAATGCTATAGGACTGCTTATTAGCGTCATTAAACTTGATGAATGTCAGAAACACTTATTAGCGATGTTGTATGCGTACCCTAGATAGAGGATGCTTATTAGCGCCATAGTGTGTTCAAGGAAAATGTTTATTAGCATTGTTAAGTGGCTATGCATGCCAAAGAATATGCTTATCAACATCTTGTTTAGGTGATACTATGAATTTCTCTGCTTATTAGCATGATTATTGAATGGGAAATATTGGGGATGCTTATTAGCATTATCAATGCATGTGGATGCTTATTTGATCGATTTTGAACCGTGGGTTGATGTGAGATGCTGTTATTACTGCCTGATAAGCCGAGTCATTGATTGCAGATAGACTTGGAAGTATACTTCCAGGGCAATCCAATGAGCCAGCCAGTGCTGGGAATCAGGCCGAAAGTAATGATCAGGGTCAGAACCCTTCGCCAGCCCCTGAGAACTGGCAACAGGTGCTTGCAGACTTGCAAGCTCAACTATAGAGGCAGAATGAAGAGATACTATGATTGAGGCAACAGTAGGTTCCGGATGGGAACGCTACTTCAGGGGCCCCATCTGCTGTTTCAGTACCGGCCGTACAGCAGCAGACAGAGTTGGAGAACAGTTGGGAATTGGTATATGAGCGGTTCAGGAAGCAACACCCCCCAGTATTCGAGGGTGGCACAGATCCACCTAAGGCAGAGTAGTGGATGGCTATGATTACGTCCATCTTGGACTCATGAGAGTTGTGGGCAATGAAAGGGTGGCCTGTGCCAAATACATGTTTTGGGAGGATGCTCGAATCTGGTGGGAGGTGGTGTCCCAGACTAGAAATGTAACTACAATGGGTTGGGAAGAGTTTAAAACCCTCTTCAATGAAAAGTATTACAGTGAGGTTTTTAAAGCTGCAAAGGCCGAGGAATTTAGTAAAATTTTGCAAGGAAATATGTAAGTGACTGAGTATGCCCTGAAATTCGACAGATTAGCCAAGTTTTCTCCAGACTTGCTACCCACTGATGGGACACGGAAGGAAAGATTCCTTCAGGGGCTACAACCTATGATAGCCCAGGATTTCAGAATTACCACTGTACCTGGAGTGACAACTTATGCTCAGGTAGTGGAGAGAGCCCTTACTGTAGAGGGTGCTGAGAATAAGATCTGGCGTGATAACGCAGCCAGGAGGGATATGAGGAGGAATGGACCTCCCTTTTCAGGAGTCGGTAGGGGCGGAGGCCCTAGTGACCAGAAAAGAAAGACCTCAGATACTAGTTTGGCTTCGAGACCTGGTAGAAGGCTACAGGGTGCACAGATTGGCCGCCAAGGCGGCAATGAGAACTAGAAGACATATCCAGAGTGTGCCAGATGCAGGAGACGTCATCTGGGTGAGTGTCGGGCGAAGGCCTGTTTTGTATGTGGACTTGTGGGGCATCTTAAGAAGGATTGCCCAAGACTGAAGAAAGAAGAACTTAAGAAGCCAGATAGCGCGACTCTGGCTCGAGTATTTGCATTGACACAAGCTGAGGCTGAGGCTAGGCCTTCAGTGGTCACAGGTCAGCTTTCTAGTGTTGTCATATCTTATTCTGTGTTGATTGATTCTGGTGCTACACAATCATATGTATCTAGTAGGATTGTCGATAGTTTGTGTAGGCCCTGTGAGTTTTCTGCTGTAGGATTTGGAACATTATTACCCACTGGGGAGTTGGTGGTTTCCAGGAGGTGGGTTAGGTCTTTACCAGTGATGGTAGATGGTAGGGAATTATCGGTTGACTTGAAAGAGTTAGCCATGACTGATTTTGACATGATTTTGGGGATGGATTGGTTAACTAGATATGGAGCAACCATTGATTGTAAGAAGAAGATGGTAACTTTTGAACCTGACGGTGAGGAACCTTTTGTATTTATTGGCGCTGTGCATGGACCCCGTATGCCTATGATTTCAATATTAAGGGCTAGAGACCTATTACAGAAAGGTTGCATAGGATTCCTAGCCAGTGTGGTGGATACCACGCAGGTCATGCCAGTGGGACCATCAGGGACTAGGTTGGTCTGTGAATTTCTGAACGTGTTTCTAGGAGATCTGCCAAGATTGCCACCATACATAGAGATTGACTTTGTTATTGAGTTGGCACCAGGAACAGAGCCAGTGTCTAGGGCACCTTACAGAATGGCCCCAGATGAGTTGAGGGAACTCAAGGTACAGTTACAGGAGTTGTTGGATCTGGGTTTTATTAGACCCAGTTTCTCACCATGGGGTGCGCCGGTGTGATTTGTGAAGAAGAAGGACAGTTCGCTAAGGATATGTATAGACTATAGAGAACTGAATAAGTTGACCATCAAGAACAAGTACCCTCTACCAAGGATAGATGACTTATTTGATCAACTGCAAGGTAAACTGGTTTTCTCAAAGATAGATCTTCAATCTAGTTATCACCAGTTGAGAATTAAGGATGAAGACATACCCAAGACAGCTTTCCGTACTAGGTATGGGCACTATGAGTTTCTCGTTATGTCATTTGGTTTGACATACGCCCTGACAGATTTTATGGACCTAATGAACAGGGTGTTGAAGGATTACCTGGACCAGTTTGTGATCGTCTTTATTGATGATATCTTGATTTATTCACAGTCAGAGGAGGAGCATGAGCAACACCTCAGGTTAGTCTTGTAGAGACTGAGAGAACACAAGTTATTTGCGAAGTTTAAGAAGTGTGAGTTCTGGTTATCGCAGGTGACATTCTTGGGTCATATTGTTAGTAGAGATGGGATAAAGGTGGACCCATCTAAGATTGAAGCTGTTAAGAATTGGCCAAGGCCAAGGAATGCCTCGGAGATTAGAAGCTTCCTTGGGTTGGTAGGCTATTACAGGAAATTTGTGGAAGGATTTTCCAGAATATCATCCCCATTGACAGAATTAACACGTAAGAACCAGAAGTTTACATGGTCAAATAAATGTGAGAATAGCTTTCAGGAGTTGAAGCGGCATTTGATTACTGCTCCAGTCCTGAGTCTTCCTACTGGACAGGGGAAATTTATGGTTTACTGTGATACCTCAAGGAAACGGCTAGGCTGTGTCCTTATGCAGGCAGAGAAGCTGATTTCCTATGCATCACAATAGTTAAAGGATTATGAGCAGAGGTATCCAACTCATGATTTGGAATAGGTCGCACTGGTCTTTACATTGAAGGTATGGAGGCATTACCTTTATGGGGAGAAATGTGAGATATATACAGACCACAAGAGCCTCAAGTACTTCTTTACATAGAAGGATTTGAATATGAGACAGAGGCGGTGGTTGTAACTGGTGAAAGACTATGACTGCGATATTCTCTATCATCCAGGTAAAGCCAATGTGGTGGCTTATGCCCTAAGTCGGAGAGGTCCAGGGTAGTTGTATAGTGTGAGACAGATATCCAAGGAATTAGCAGAGGATATGACCAGAGCAGGGATTGAGTTAGTAGTGGGCCAGTTAACCAACATTACCCTGTAGTCTACTCTCCTAGGCAGGATAAAGGAGAGTCAGTTACAAGAGCAACAGTTGGTGAAGGTTATAGAGGATGTTCTGATGGATGCTGTTATTAGACAAGAGATTCTAGATGAATCTCATACCACCCCGTATTCCTTGCATCCCGGTACCACCAAGATGTATCAGGACTTAAGAAATTTGTATTGGTGGCCGGGGATGAAGGGTGATGTAACTGAATATGTAGCCAAGTGTCTGACGTGTCAGCTAATCAAAGCTGAACATCAGAGACCTGTAGGATTATTACAAACCTTAGACATTCCAGAGTGGAAGTGGGAAGACATCGCAATGGATTTTGTGGTGGGATTGCCTAAGACAGTGAGTCAGAATGATTTAGTATGGGTGATAGTGGATAGATGCACTAAATCAGCTCACTTTCTACCAGTGAGGACAACTTATACCGTTGACCAGTATGCGGATCTCTATGTTAAAGAGATAGTACGTCTTCATGGAGCTCCAAGGTCGATCATGTCAGATCGAGATCCTACTTTTACTTCCAAGTTCTGGGGAGGTTTGCAGAAGGCAATGGGCACGCAACTAAAGTTTAGTACAGCGTATCATCCTCAGATCAATGGTCAGTCTGAGAGGACTATCCAAATACTGGAGGACATGCTGAGAGCATGTGTACTGGATTTTGAGGGGTCTTGGAGTAAGTATTTACCCCTGATAGAGTTTTCCTACAACAATAGTTATCAGGTGACCATAGGAGTGGCTCCTTATGAGATGCTGTATGGTAGGAAGTGCAGATCACCTATTAATTGGGATGAGTTTGGTGAGCACAGATACTTAGGTCCTGAGGCAGTTCAGAGGACCAATGAAGCTATAGAAAAGATCAGAGCTCGAATGCTCGCATCGCAAAGTAGACAGAGAAGTTATGCGAATCCAAATCGTAGGAACGTGGAGTTCCAGGTGGGAGACTATGTCTTCCTTAGAGTCTCACCATTCAAAGGGGTGAGAAGATTTGGCAAGAAGGGCAAGTTGATCCCTAGATTCGTAAGACCATTTGAGATACTGGAAAGGATCGGTCAGGTAGCCTATAGGTTGGCATTACCTCCGGCGTTTTCGATTGTGCATAACATGTTTCATATCTCGATGCTACGAAAGTATGTTTCTGATGAGACTCATGTGCTGAGTTATGATGATCTGGAGCTGCAGTCAGATTTTTCCTTCAAGGAGCAGCCAGTCTAGATATTAGACAGGACGGACAAGGTCCTGAGGAATAAAGATATACCTTTGGCGAAGGTATTATGGAGGAATAGCAAGGTCGAGGAGGTGACCTGGGAGTTGGAGTCAACTATGCGGCATCAATATCCTGAGCTGTTTAGGTAAAATTTCAAGGATGAAATTACTATAAGGAGGGGATAGTTGTAACATCCCAAATTTCCTAATAAGGCTTAGTGCCTGGATTAGGGGGCCGGGAGGAAATAATTGAGTTATTATGTGAATTATATTATAATATAATCATGCTTGTATGTTAGAGATATTAAATATGTGTTTGTGTGATTGAGACCACATTATTATGTGGATATATTTCGGTTACTCGGCGAGAGGCGTTCCCGATGAGCAAGTCAGTGGGAAAGTCACAACGGGGTCTTAGTACCTGGTTCGGGGGTGAGTCTAGGGGTATTCTAGTAATTTAGTACATTACCGGGAATTAGTGGGTAATGGGAATTTATTGGTAACTGTGTGAGAATATTGAAAGTAGCGGGAATTATAGGATGCAAATTATGGATAGTGGGATTTAAGGCAAAGGACAAAATTGCCCTTGTGAGCACTTGTTGAATAGGCTAAGGGCAAGGGGCAAATTAGTCAATTCCACTTGGGGTTTAGGACTTGGCTGGCTGAATTATGTTGAGAAGGTTTGAGAAATTACAGGGAATTAAAAAGAAAAGACTTCAGCAGCCCTTTCTTTCTCTCTCACGTTCTCTTTATGCTCCATGGGGGTTTGAGTAGCTTTGTGAAAATTGAAGAGGAAAGTTTGGGAAATCAAGGTGTTAGGCTTGGGGGAAAACAGAGGCTAGGCTCAAGTGTTTCATCACAGCTGAGGTAAGAATTCTGAACTGAAATTGTATGGTTAGTTTGCTGAATATTTAGAGTAAGGATGTCTATGCATGCTTGATAATTGAGAGGTTGGGTTTGGTAAGTTTGATGGCTTTACTGTGATAATTAGTTGAGTTTTATTGGTGAGAATGAGTATATATGTTGTGGGAATTGAATTAGAGGTGTGGGACAGATTTGGTTAAGTTATGGCTGGGTCCGGTTGAAGAAATACCCAGAAATTTCTGGGTTCGTGGTGGTGTGCCGTGGCTCTTTTATGGTGAGCCGCGGCCTGCGAAGGGAATTTCGATCCAGTAGGGCTCGGATGCAGAGGCGGGCCGTGGCGCGCGTTGGATTCCAGGGAGGCCGAGCCTCTGGATTTGGAGGCGGGCCGCGGCCCTTAAGGGGAATTTTGGCTTAAATGGGATTTTTAGATTGGGAACCTAACCATTTGGGCTTGGGATCGATTCTACTTCCTTGCTAAGTGGAATTCGATGTCCCGAAGGCTAAGATTTGGTTTGGAAGCTTTTATCTACCTGTTGTTGATGGAATTTCCATATTACGGTTGTGACTAGGTTTACACTAAAGGCTTGAATTGGGGATCGTACTCAAATGGCCATCGTTAATAACTCGAATACAGACCAAAGGTAAGAAAATTGCACTTGTTATGTGAATCCGTGATTAGAGCAGTTAAGGTGATGAACATGATTATAATTATGCTTGGGAATATCAGATTAGGTACATTGTAACGTGCATAATTATGATTATGCTTATGACTGCTATGTGAATGTATTATAATGCATTGTGATTATTGATAAGTATGCTATATGAAACATGTGATTGTCTGTTATGACTGTGAAGCTTAGTTTGTAAACTAGGGTATTATTAGGGTGTTAGGTGGGGATCTACTTATTAGGGTTTGATGAATGTACTGGCTTTAATTATTAGTGTTTGATGGTTGTTTTATTCAGTGAACTGTTGATTATGTTCTCTTGCTGAGTCTTCTGGCTCAAAGGTGCTTTATGGTGCAGGTAAAGGTAAGAAGAAGCTCAACCAGCCATGAGTCGGAGGGCATTAGCAGTGGTTGTACATATGCAGTCCGCTCGACCACCACGGCCGAGATGCTCAAAGGAACTAGGGTTAAACCCAGCTTTTTCCGCCTAGGTCGGGTTATTGTGTAATCTGAGTATTGTAATTAGTTTTTTTAATTTGATGTTTTTGGGATCCCATGTAAAGAACTTGTTTTTAACTTAATGGAAATGTTTATGAGATGATCAAAAGTTTTAATACCCAAACCTTGGTGGCTTAATTACACGTTTAGTCCAAATGACTTGTTAGTAAGTCCAGCACTGGTTTCAAAACACACCTGGTAATGGACCCTGATTAGCAGGGTGTTACATTAAGGATAGATTTAGGCTTAGAACTTTGAGGAAGTAAGGGAAAACTAAAAAACACTTAGTCATTCCTCTCTCTCTCCATGTCTCTCTCATGTAACCCTCTCTCTCTAACATTTGGAAGTTTGATCTTTGTTTTGAGGAGAAGGCTTGGGGATTTAAAGGAATTGAAGTTGGGAAGTGATTAACTGCAGCACGGTGTAATGTCCTACTTCCTTAGAGTCGTTACTCAGCGAGTTTAAAACGTGCAATTAACTCGCTAACCGAGGTTTCAAGTTAAAAGTGTAGCTAAACTTTAATAAAAGTCATACAATTTGAAAATGTAATCATTTATTGAAAACTATAAAGAGTTATACATTTGGGATCCCAAAATACTGTTTAGAAATATTTACAACACAAAACATGATTAAAGGTGACTAAACGAAAAAATTAGGTTTAATACAAACATCTCCCAAAAATACCCCTGGCCTTGGCAGCCAGGCAGGCCAAACATGTACATGCCGCTTCACACTCTCTGTGCTCATGGTTGGTCAACCTTCCCCTTGCCCTTACCTGCACCATAGAGCACCCGTGAGCTGAAGCCCAGTAAGAAAACTCCACAAAAGCAATCAACATATACATATCTATCAACCAACATATAATAAAATCACCAACATGCTAAACACATAACGGCCATGCCATCCCAGGCGCTTTACCAGGCCTTGGGTTCGCGGTCTACACCGTGAGGATATCTTAGATGTCCAATAGGGGTCTCACCCTGGCAACTCGCACTCCGCGTGCTTAACTCTGCTTCCGGCCCCTTGTCGTACTCGACCTTGTCGTTCTCTTCCTTTACCGTTGCCGGCCCTTTCTGTTCATTCACAAATATGCACACATAGCATAATTTAACAAATATTTATACACACATAAACATAATCAATGGGGCTACGCCCTGCATCACAATCACATAGGGTCGAGCCCTGCAATACAAACTATAGGGCCATGCCCTGCTTTATGGGTACAACAATTTTCTTACCTATGTCCCGAGCTTTCCAAGCACTGATATCCCGAGCATAGTCCCCCAGTCCGAGCCTCGCTGAAAACCTAGTCACAACGCATCAATAACATCCATCCATCAAGTTCTATTCCATTAAATAACTTTGGGTTATAATTCTAGTCTCCAAGACTTTGAATTCTATCAATCCGAGTGATAAAATCCATCCCGAGCCTTAACTTTTGGATTCCCGAGCCTAAAACCTCCTTGGGGTCTAAAAAGCCATTAAGCGCTCGGCCCCAAGATCAGATGTCGCGACCCGCATCAACCAGAAACCCCAACCCCCAAAACATGCCATGCGCACCGCGGCCCAATCTATGGTGTGTTGCGACCCGTCCTTCTTCTTGGCCTCCCAATTGTTCTAGAGGGTCGCAACTTAGCAAGAACAATGCCACAGCCCAACCCTTCGAACCCAGAAAAAATCCTCCATTTTCACTACCAAAACCAAACCAATTGACCCCAAAATCAATCTAACTATCCAAGTCATTCACCATAGAAGTTCTACTTTAATCTCAGCAACAAAACCTAAAAAAAATTAACCCCAAACCTCATCTAGATACTCAAGAGTAATCCACAGCTTAGCTAACATGCATAACTTTGAAACACCGACAAAACTCAGCATAATTCAGTTAATTAAGTGCTACAATTTTTACCTCAACTGATAGCTTTGCCCTTGAGCTAATCCTCAATCACAGCCAGCTTCAATTCTCTTGATAAGCAAGCTCAAATTCTCTAATAGATCAAAGTCTTCAAGCTTCCAAAGAGAGAGAGAAAACTCCAAGATAGGGAGAGGGTCGGTTCACTAAGTTTCTGAATGCTTCCAAGTTTTATTTACTTAACTTTGGTCTCTTAAGTTACCTCCAAGGCTCGGGGAACCTAAAACGTCCCCGGGGGAAAAATGGTAAATTTCCCCGATATGCCCTCCTAAACGTTCTAACTTCAAATATATCTCCAAATATTTATTTTCATAACCCGATAACCCAATAAAATATCTAATGCTCAAAATACCCCTCGACTCGCCCCGATTCGGGTATTCGACCCCGTTTTGACTTTCTAGCTAAATCGCTCCCTAGGATTGTCTCGGATCGTGCAACACAAATATATCACAATATTCAAAATAATCACACATATTGCATTTATGCCCTCAATGGGCCAAAGTTACAAACATGCCCCTAATAACCAAATGGGGCCCACATGCATATTTAATTCACCTAAACATGCATTTCTAATCACATACTCATCAAATTCACATATTCAAATAATAAATCACTTATTGCCCTCCAGGCACACTAATCAAAGCCCAATGCCTTATTAGCAAATTTGGGACGCTACAACTATCCCCTCCTTACAGAAATTTCGTCCTTGAAATTACCTGAATAACTCAAGATATCGCTCCCACATATCCGATTCAAGTTCCCACGTTGCCTCAATCTTGTTGTTCCTCCACAACACTTTCACCAAGGCAATGATCTTGCTCCACAAGACTTTATCCTTCTGGTCAAGAATTTGAACCAGCTTCTCCTCATATGAAAAATCCTGGTCCAACTCCAAGTTCTCATAACTTAATACATGTGTCAAATCTGATACATACTTCCGGAGCATGGACACGTGATAAACATCATGAACCCCTAATAGAGCTGGAGGTATCGCGAACCTGTAAGCTACCTCTCCAACCCGTTCTAGAATCTCAAAGGGACCAACAAACCTAGGGCTCAACTTGCCCCGAACACCAAACAGTTTCACTCCTCTCAAAGGTGAAACCTAAGGAACACATGGTCACTGACTTAAAAATCTATGCCCCTGCGTTTCAAGTCTGAGTAACTCTTCTGGTGACTCTGGGAGGCGAGCATTCAAGTTCTAATCTTTTCAATCACCTCATTGGTCCTCTGAACCATCTCAGGACCTAAGTACCTCCTCTCACCCGTCTCATCCCAATGAATAGGTGATCTGCACTTCCTCCCAAATAGCATCTCATACGGAACCACTCCGATAGTCGCCTGCTAACTGTTGTTGTATGAAAACTCAATCAAAGGGAGATACTTACTCCAAGATCCCCCAAAATCCAGCACACAGGCTCGTAGCATATCTTCTAGTATCTGAATTGTCCTCTCAGACTGTCCATCCATCTGAGAATGATAAACGATACTAAACTGCAACTGCGTGCCCATAGCCTTCTACAGACTCTCCCAAAACTTGGAGGTGAAGGTGGGGTCTCTGTCAGATACTATCGACCTCGGAACCCCATGAAGTCGAACAATCTCCTTCACCTACAACTTGGCATACTGCACCACAATATAAGTCATCCTGACAGGTAAATAGTGGGTGGACTAGGTATTCCTATCCACAATCACCCACAACGAATCATGTTGTCCCACGATCTTCGGTAAACCAACCACAAAGTCCATGGTGATATCCTCCCACTTCCACCCTGGAATCCCTAAGCTGGAATAACCCTGCTAGCCTCTGATGTTCAACCTTTACCTGTTGACAAGTTAAGCATCTAGCCACATAATCCACCACGTCCCTCTTCATTGCTGACCACCAATACAAGGTTCTCAGATCTTGGAACATCTTCATCTTACCTGGATGTAAAGAATAGGGAGTGGTATGCGATTCATCCAAGATCTCCCACCGGATATTAGAATCGAACGGAACATAGATCCGACCCTTGTACTTCAGTAATCCCATCTTCGAGATAGAAAATTCCTTAGCCGCTCCGATTAAGACACTCTCTCTGTGGCCTCTCAACTGGGAATCCTTCCCCTGCGTCTCCCTAATCCTCTCAAGGAGTGTAGAATGAAGAGTGATGTTGGCTAACCGACCAACCACCAACTCTATACCTGTTCTAGTCATCTCCTCAGCTAGTTTATCAGATATCTGTCTCGAACTGAACAACTATCCTGGGCCCTTCCGACTTAATGCATCAACCACTACATTAGCCTTCCCAGGATGGTATAGGATACCATAATCATAATCCTTTACCGATTCTAGCCACCATCTCTGGCGCATATTCAGATCCTTCTGAGTAAAGAAGTACTTCAAACTCTTATGGTCGGTGTATATTTCACACTTCTCACCATACAGATAGTGTCTCCAAACCTTAAGTGCAAATACCACCGCTACCAACTCTAGTTCATGCGTGGGATATCTCTGCTCATACTATTTTAACTGTCTTGATGCGTAGGCTATCACCTTTCTGGCTTGCATCAACACACATCCTAAACCCTGTCTGGAAGCATCACAATAAACCATGAACTTCTCATTGTTTGTCGGCAGACTCAATACTGGAGTGGTGATCAGTCGCCACTTCAATTCCTTAAAACTGTTATCACACCTGTCTGTCCACACATACTTAGTCTTCTTCCTTGTCAATTCAATCAATGGTGTTTCTATCCTGGAGAACCCTTCAACAAACCGCCGATAATACCCTGCCAATCCCAGAAAACTCCTAACTTCAGGAACACTGCTCGGTTTAGGCCAATCTCTCACCACCTAAATCTTACTCGGGTCAACCAGAATCCCCTCCTTACAAACACTATGGCCCAGAAACGTGACTTGTGGTAGCCAAAACTCGCACTTGCTAAACTTAGCATATAACCTATGCTCTCTCAAGCGCTGCAATACCAAACGTAGATGCTGCTCATGCTTTGTCTTTGACTGAGAGTATACCACTATGTCATCAATAAATACAATCACGATCTTGTCCAAATAGTCCTTGAAAACCCTATTCATCATATCTATAAAAGCTCCTGGGGCGTTGGTTAATCCAAAGGACATAACTAGGAATTCGTAATGTCCATATCTTTTGCGAAAAGCGGTCTTTGGTATGTCCTCCTCTTTAATCCTTAATTGGTCGTAACCTGACTGGACGTCAATCTTAGAAAACACTATGTTTCCTAGTAGCTGGTCAAATAACTCATCGATCATAGGCAGTGGGTACTTATTCTTAATGGTAAACTTGTTCAGCTCCCTGTAGTCAATACACATCCTAAGATATCCATCCTTCTTCTTAACAAACAACACTGGAGCACCCCAAGGCGAGAAACTCGGTCTGATGAACCCCAAATCCAGTAACTCCTGCAACTAAATCTTCAATTCCTTCAACTCTACCAGAGCCATTCTATAAGGTATCTTAGATACTGGCTCTGCCCCTGACACCAACTCTATAACAAACTCGATCTCCCACTGTGGCGGCAACCCTGGAAAATTCACTGGAAATAAATCTGGAAACTCACATACCAATGTGGTCTCACTCGGTCCAGCCGACACAATCCTAGAGGTATCCACAATGTTCGCTAGGAATCCTATTCAACCTTCCTGCATCAGGTCTTTAGCCTTCAATGTTGAAATCATAGGTACCCGCGGTCCACTAACTGTCCCCACAAATACAAATGGTAGTTCCCCTTCTGGTTCAAAAGTCACCATCATGCGCTTGCAGTCAATCGTTGTCCCATACTTTGATAACCAATCCATCCCTAAAATCATATCGAAGTCGTCCATCACTAGCTCCCCAATCAGCAACAAAGTCTAAAAATCCCTAGCATACAAAACACTAGGTCTACACAACTGATCTATCACTCTAGCAGACACAAATGAATGGGTAGCTGCAATGCCCTACTTCCTTAGAGTCATTACTAAGTGAGTTTAAAATGTGCAGTTAACTCTCTAATTGAGGTTTTAAGACAAAAGTGTAGCTAAACAATAAACCAAGTCATACAATTTGAAGATATAACCATTCATCGAAAATTATAAAGCGTCTAACATTTGGGATCCCAAAATACTGTTTAGAAATATTTACAACTCAAAATTATAATTAAAGTCGACTAAACGACAAAATTAGTTTAATACAAGCGTCAACCAAAAACATCCCTGGCCGTGGCAGCCAGGTAGGCCAAACATGTACATGTCACCTCACACTCTCCGTGCTCATGGTTGGTCAACTTTCCCCTTGCCCTTACCTGCACCATAGAGCACCCGTGAGCTGAAGCCCATCAAGAAAACTCACACAAGCAAATAACATATGCATTGCTACCAATTAGCAAATAATAAAACTGCCAACAGGCTAAACACATATGGCCATGCCGTCCTAGGTGCTTTACAAGGTCCTGGGTTCGCAGTCCATGTCGTGAGGATATCCCAGGTATCCTATATGGTCTCACCTTGGAAACTCACACTCCGCGTGCTAAACGTTGCTCCTGGCCCCTTTCCATACTCGGCCTTCGTCGTTCCCGGCCCTCGCTGTTCTCGGCCTTCACCATTCCCGGCTCTTGCCGTTCATTCACATATATGCACACATAACATAACTAAACAAATCCTTAAACACATATAAACAGAATCAATGGGGCTACACCCTGCAACACGGTCATATAGGGTCGTGCCCTACAATACAAGTTATAGGGCCTTGCCCTGCTCTACGGGTACAATACTTTTCTTACCTGTGTCCAGAGCTTTCCAAGCACCGATGTCTCGAGCACAGTCCCCTAGTCCGAGCCTCACTGAAAACCTAGTCACAATGTATCAAGAAAATCCATCCATCAAATTCTAACCCATTAATTAGCTTTGGGTCATAATTCTAGTCTCTGGGACCCTTATTCTATCAATCCAGGTGATAAAATCCACCCGAGTCTTAACTTTTGGATTCCTGAACCTAAAACCTCCTTGGAGTTCAAAAACACACTAAGTGTCGCGGCCCCATGAACCCATGCCGCGGCCCACCTCAACCATAAACTACCAACCCTAAAATAGGGTAGGCACGCCTCGACCTAAGCTAGGGTGTGCTGCGGCCCGCCCTTCTTCCTGGCCACCAAAATGCTCTAGAGGGCCGTGACTCAGCAAGAACAATGCCACGGCTCGACCTTTCGAACCCAGAAAAAATCCTCCATTTTCACTACTAAAACCAAACCAATTTACCCCAAAATCAATCTAACAATCCAATTCATTCACCATAGAAGTTCTACTTTAATCTCAACAACTAAACCTAACAAAATTTAACCCCAAACCTCATCTAGATACTCAAGAGTAATCCACCACCTAGCTCACATGCATAACTTTGAAACACCAACAAAACTCAACATAATTCAGTTAATTAAGTGCAAGAATCCTTACCTCAACTGATAGGTTTTCCCTTGAGCTAATCCTCAATCACAGCCAGCTTCAATCCGCTTAATAAGCAAACCCAAATTCTCTAATAGATCAAAGTTTTCAAGCTTCCAAAGAGAGAGAGAAAACTCCAAGATAGGGAGAGGGTCAGTTCACTAAGTTTCTGAATGCTTCCAAGTTTTGTTTACTTAACTTTGGTCTCTTAAGTTACCTCCAAGGCTCGGGGTACCAAAAACGTCTCCGAGGGAAAAATGGTAAATTTCCCCGACATTCCCTCCTAAACGTTCTAACTTCAAATATATCTCTAAATATTTATTTTCATAACCCGATAACCCAATAAAATGTCTAATGCTCGAAATACCCCTCGACTCGCCCCAAGTCGGGTATTCGACCCCAATGTTACTTTCTAGCTAATCGCTCCCTAGGACTGTCTCGGATCGTGCAACACAAATATATCACAATAATCACAAATATTGCATTTATGCCCTTAACGATCTAAAATTATAAACATGCCCCCAATAACCAAATGGGGACCACATGCATATTTAATTCACCTAAACATGCATTTCTAATCACATACTTGTCAAATTCACATATTCATATAATAAATCACTTATTGCCCTCTAGGCGCACTAATCAAGGCCCAAAGCCTTATTAGCAAATTTTGGACGCTACACACGGGGTCGTGATTCTTCATTGAGCTAAGGTAATCTCTATTTTTCTTGGTAAATTCCTGCTGTGGTTTAAGGTTTAGATAAGTTTTAAGCTTTGGTTGGGTTTTGATATGGATTAGATAATTAGTTTGGTTTTTGTGGTGTTTGTACTGCTTATGATGTGTTTTTTAGTGTTTTAAACTCATTTTGGACCTTGGTGAAAGTTTGGGGTGTGATTTGGTGATCTTGGCTCGAGAAAACACAGGGGAAATTCTAGGTTGCGAGCTCGAGACATGGCGCTATTCTTTAGGCGCTGTGACCTATGTGCATGAGATGGCCTTGGCAATTCTCTGAAATCGCCCAAGTGCCGCGCGGCGGCATGGGTTGGGGCGCACGGCGGCCTGTGTCCCCTAGGAGGGAGTGCCTTGGGCTCTCTTACTTGTAGTGCATCGCGACTCTATTGGCTGAACTGCGACTCTAAGCAAATTGCCAAAACAAGTTTTTACGCTCGGGAACTCAAACCTAAGGGCTTGGGAGGGATTCTACTAACTGGTTTAGTAAAATTCAAGCTCCTTGGGGCTAGTATTTTTATTCTGATTTTTTTAATTTGTTTAGGTTATGATGGTTATTTATTTTTATGCTCTGACTAGATTTTACCGCTAATGCTCAGGATTAGAGATCGTGCTCGGGATCGCCTTGTACTGTTAGCTCGGGACTCAAGGTAAGAAAATTGTTTGTGCCCATAGAGCACGGTATGGCCCGATTAACTGTGCTTAGTGTTATGTGTGAATTTCTGTAATTATTAAGTCATGTATATGTTTGTGACAGATCGACAAGGGCCGGGATTGGCAATCGCAAGGTTTGCCAAGGGGCCAGAAACGACAATAAGCATGGTGAATGCATGCCGCAATGGTATGGCCATCTAGGGTGCTGTACTCGCCCACTCAGTTAGGACCGTGAACTTGGTGCCTAGTAACGTACCCTGATCGGCTTAGGCTGCTGTTGTGAATTGTCTATTATGTTTGTTTAATTATGTAGTTATTAAAATAAGTTTTTATATGCTATGTTTGTGGAGTTTTCTTGCTAGGCCATGGCTTACAGGTGCTCTATGGTGCAGGTAAGGGTAAGGGTAAGGCTTACCAAGCTTGAGTTGGAGAGAATGGAGCGGTGAGTACATGTTTGGCCTACCTGGCCGCCACAGCCAAGGTAGTTTTTGAGGAATGCTATGTAAATGTCTGATTTTGTCACCTAGGTTGACTATATAATGACTTTTTAGTTGTAAATATGGTTTAAACAATATTTTGGGATCCCAATGTAATTCTTTTATGACCTTAATGAATGTCCAAACTTTTTATATTTAAGTTTAATTAAATGGGTCTTTGCATTTAATTTAATCACACTTTTTAGTCTAACACCTCGATTAGCGAGTCAAATACACATTTCAAAATTGCATTGTAACGACTCTAGGGTAGTAGGACGTTACATCTGTGTATTAGAGTGTGCCAAGGTTTATGGTTCCTGGAGATTGGCCGAACATGTACGCTCACTGCAAGAGACAAGCTTGACTCAGGGTTGGTTGGTATTAAGTGAACTATTTGTTTAATTGCTTATCTGAATTGTCTATCTGTATAGTGCATGATCTGTCTATAATGGTAGGGCATGGCCCCTTTGATTGTTATGTGATTATTTTGTGTGTGCATTGTGTTGGTTCGTTATTTGTGTTTGATTGGTTGAACAGGGATGGATTCTTTGGATGTTGTTATCGTTCCTGATCTGTGACATCATTGATTGCAGGCATATTGAAGTTATGCCTTGACGATCAAACAGATTCTGCGACAATATGTCCGAAGATAAAAATCAGGGTCAGGACCCTCCACCTGCCCCACAGAATTGGCAGCAGATGTTTGCAGAAATGCAAGCTAGACTTTGGAGAACTGAAGATGAACTCTGAGAATTGAGACAGTAGGCTCCTCCTTGGGATGTTGGATTATAGGCTCCACAAGCTGTGGCACCAATGGCAGCCCAGCCTGTGATAAAGAATAGGTAAGAGCCTCTGTATGAGAGGTTTAGAAAGTAGCACCCTCCCACCTTTGAGGGCGGTCCAGACCCACTGTGGGCAGAGCAGTTGATGAACATGATTTTGTCTATATTGGATTTTATGAGGGTGGAAGGAAACGAGAGGGTGGCTTGTGCCTGCTATATGTTAAGGGATGATGCCCACATTTGGTGGGAAGTTGTGTCTCAGAGGAGAGATGTGACCACTATGACTTAGGATGAGTTCAAGGATGTTTTTAATGAAAATTCCTATAGTGTTGTAGTTCGAGCTGCAAAGGCAGATGAATTCACCAAATTAACTCAGAACAGAATGACTGTAATGGAGTATGCTCTGAAGTTCGACCAGTTGGCTAAGTTTGCACCAGATTTGGTGCCCACCAATATGGAAAGGAGAGATTGCTTTGTACAGGAATTGAATGTAATGATAGCCCGGGATGTCAAGATAACATTGGATCCAAGGACTACCACTTATGCTCTGGTAGTGGAAAAAGCCTTTACTGTTAAGGGTTCTGGAGATTAGATATGGAAGGAAGGCACCGTAAGGCATGATGCTCAGAGGGTGGTGCCTCCCTTCACTCGTTCTGGCCAAGGTAGTGGCCCCAGTGAGTAGAAGAGAAAGGCCTTGGATTCTTTCATTCCTCCTGGTCCAGATAGGAGGGCACGACGTGCCTTTGGTTGCTGTCAGGGCGAGGGAGAGAACTGGAGAAGTTTCCCAGAGTGTGCATGGTGCAAGCGACACCATCTGGGAGAGTGCAAAGTCAGAGCTTGTTTTTTTTTGTGGGAGTGTTAGTCATATGAGGAAAGGTTGCCCACTAGTTAAGAAAGAGGAACCAAAGAGGAGCGACATCCTCACTCCAGCCAGAGTGTACACCTTGACCCAGACTGAAGCTGAGGCTAGTCCCTCGGTCGTGACAGGTCAGATTTCTAGTGCTGGTTCTTTGTTTACTGCATTGATTGATTCAGGACCTACTCATTCATTTGTATCTACTAGAGTGATAGATCATCTGTGTAGACCTTGTGATTTTTATGCTAGGGGATTTAGAACTTTGTTGTCAACTGAGGAACTTGTAGTCTCTAGGAGGTGGGCTAGAGCGTTACTAGTAGAGATAGACAGTAGGGAGTTGTCTGTGGATCTGATTGAACTGGTGATGGATGATTTTGATATGATCTTAAGGATGGACTGGTTAGCAAAGTATTGTGCGATGAGAGACTGCACGTGAAGGATGGAAACTTTTGAGCCCGAAGGATAGGAACCCTTAGTGTTTGTGGGGATGGTGAATGGACCACGAGTACCTATGATCTCTACATTGAGAGCTAGAGACCTGTTGCAAGATGGTTGCTTAGGATTCCTAGCAAATGTAGTAGATACCTTTGAGGTTGTTTCAGTTGGACCAGGTGAGACTAGGTTGGTATGTGAGTTTCCTGATGTATTTCCAGCAGACCTACTAGGATTGCTACCACATCGAGATATTGAATTTGTCATAGAATTGGCACTGGGAGCAGAACTAGTATCGAGGACACCTTATAGAATGGATCCAGCAGAGTTAAAGGAACTGAAGATTTGGTTGCAGGAATTACTGGATCTGGGATTCATTAGACCCAGCTTTTCACCATGGGGTGTTCCAGTGCTAGTTGTCTAAAAGAAGGATGGGTCCTTAAGAATGTTCATCAATTACCGAGAGTTGAATAAGTTGACTATTAAGAATAAGTATTCACTACCCAGGATTGATGATTTGTTTGATCAGCTACAAGGGAGGACAATATTTTCTAAGATTGACCTTCGGTCCGGCTACCATCAGGTAAGGATTAAAGAAGAAGACGTACCAAGGACCATGTTCTGTATGAGGTATGGACATTATGAATTCTCGGTCATGTCTTTTGGATTAACCATTGCCCCAACAAACTTAATGGATTTGATGAATAGGGTATTCAGGGATTATTTGGATAATTTTGTAATTGTATTCATTGATGATATACTGGTGTACTTCCAATTAGAAGTAGAACATGAGCAACATCTATGTTTGGTACTACTAAGGCTGAGGGAGCATAGGCTTTATGCTAAGTTCAGTAAATGTGAATTCTGGTTACCCCAAGTAATATTTCAAGGCCATATTGTGATTAAGGAGGGGATTTTGGTGGACCTAGCCAAGACAGAGGCAGTAAGAGATTAGCCGAGACTGAGCAGTGTACCAAAGGTTAGAAGCTTCCTGTGATAATCAGGATACTATCAATGATTCGTTGAGGGATTCTCCAGAATAGCAACACCATTGACTGAGTTGACACGTAAGAAGACAAATTTAATCTAGACATATAGATGTGAGAACAGTTTCAAGGAGTTGAAGCGACTGATCACCGCTACAGTACTGCTCTTCTATCAGATAAGGAAAAGTTTGTGGCTATTGCGATGCTTCGAGGTAGGGTTTAGGTTTTGTGTTGATGCAAGCTAGAATGGTAATAGCCTATGCATCTAGAATCGGTAGCAGTGGTATTCGCACTAAAGGTATGCGAGCACTACATGTATGGAGAAAAGTATGAAATATACACTGACCATAAAAGTATGATGTATTTCTTCACTAAAAAGGATTTTAATATGCACCAAAGTTGTTGGCTGGAGTTGGTAAAGGACTACTGTTGTGAAAATTAAAGCTATGCAAGTGCACACAATCAAAATTTGTAATAATTTCTTGGTAAGACCAAGTATCGTCCCACAAGGACTGAATTATCAATTACTAGATAATTAATTATTTGTTTCTATTTGGTTAATGAAAATTGGTTTTGTATTTTGATAATTAATAAAAATAAAACTACTAAAAATAATGCAAGATTGTAAGAACATAAACACTAATAAAATTCCAAGGATTTAAACAATTAGGGGTTTTAATTTCATCTACAATCCCTCCTATCAATCACTAACACAATATTAAAAACTCTTATTCTTATTAAGTTGACAAGTTGCAACGTATTTTATAATCGGGTTAGGAATTATAAAACTCAACTTAATTGTGAACTTTCTATATTTATATGATAAATTCAACAATTACAAGGCAGCGAATTCACAACCTAGATGCTACACAAATAACCTAGATACTTTCGTTCTAGATTAAATCTATGATGTTTCAATCAAAGCTTGTTTAAATTTCACTTTTCAGAATTTCAATTCAAACACAAATAGAGAATGAAATAAGATGGCCAATCACATTTCATGCATTAAAATAGATTAAGACAAACTTAAAAGAGGAATAAGAAAAATACTAATATTGTACTAGATCATCAAAGGAGTTCAAGAGAATCCATTAAAACTCCTAATAAAGATTTAGTTCAACATGGTCATTCTAAACATAAACAGAAATTAAAAATAACATAGAGTTAAAAGGCAATAGAAAAAGAACTGTAGAGAGTTAATGGAGATGCTCCATGGTGTGTTCCTTGGTTTAGAGTTTGTAACGTCCCAAAATTACCAAATAGGGCTTAGGGCTGTGATTAGGGGGCCATGATGGCAATATATGGGGTTATATGTTTATTTGTTATATTCAGTTGTAATTCTGTGGATTATGTGATAATATGACTAGTTGTGCATGTTTAGGGGTATTAAATAAGCATATGGGCCCGTTTCTTATTAGAAGGGCAATCTTGATAATTTGGCCATTGCGGGCATAATTGTATGTTTATGTGCATATATGTAATATATGTTTGAGACCACATTATTATGTAGGTTTATGTGAGTTTCTCGGCACGAGGCGATCCTAGGGAGCAAGTTAGCGGGAAAGTCACAACGGGACCCAATACCCGACTCGGCGCGAGTCAAGGGGTATTTTGGGTAATAGGCATTTAGTTGGGTTATCGGGTAATGGAAATGAATAATTGGAGATATACTTGAAGTTAATGAGTTTAGGAGGGAATATTGGGGAATTTGACCATTTTGCCCTCAGGGACGTTTTTGGTACCCCAAGCCTCGGGATTAGCTTAAGATATTTAAGCCTTAGGAAACAAAAGACAAAAAAAAAACACTTAAACACTAACCGACCCTTTTTCTCTCTTCCTCTCATCTTCTCTAAGCTTCACCATGTTAACCTTTGAAGAAGCAAGGAGGATTTTGGCTAGAAATCAGAGAATTGAAGCCTAAAACTTGGGGAATTAGTCCTGTTGTAGCTTGTGAGAGTAATCATTAGTTGAGGTAAGCTCTAGACCATTTTTGCCATTGAAATTCTATGTTTGCTTGGTTGTCTTAAAGGGTGATTTTGAACCTTTAAGCTTGAGATTTTGCATGGTGTTTTTATGAGTTTTTAAGGTTTGATTTATGTTAGGTTTTGTTGCTGAGAAGATGTTAGAACTATTGTGGTAATTGAATTATGGCTTTGGGGTGAAATTGGGTAAGTTTGGATTGGATATGGCTACTAAAAAGTGTGAAAAATCTGGGTTCGTGGAGCTAAGTCGCGACCTTGTTCTTGAGGGGTCGCGACTCAGTCCGAAAGCCTTTATTTGGTCGTTATTGATGGAATCCTATATTATGGTTGTGACTAGGTTATCGCTAGGGTCTCGGAACCAGGATCGTGCTCGAGGGTCGTTCTTATTTATGCTATACTCGGACCTAAGGTAAGAAAACTGCACCCAATACGTGTTATATGTGATTAGGGCTTGGCCCGACTATTATCAATTATCATGACTAGGGCTTGCGCCCCGAGGATACTTATGTTTAAGCTATTTTTTTACATGTTTGTTGATACTTGCTTAAGTGTTTCATGTTTGTTGTAAGAATTCTGTGGTTAGGGCATGAGGCCCCGTTGAATAAGTATGGTTAGTATTGTGAAAATGGTTATTCGATGGTGTTATGTGACTAACGTGCATGCGTGCATATTACGTTGGCCAACTCTATAGTCATTGGAAAACCAAAGGTGTTGGGCTAGCTCTATGGCTAGTTACTCAGGGCTAAGGGTGAGGGCCCCAGGTCACTTTATGGTCACATAACTATGGCATAGGCCCCGAGGTTGACTCTATGGTTAACTGTTCACGGAAGCGACCCCAAATTGGTCCATTGACCATTTGTTTGTAACTGAATGATTATATCTGTTGGATATTATTGCCGTACATGCTATGGGTATCTAGAAGTTTATATTTTCTATTTTTTCACATATTGAGTTTTCTTGCCAAGCCTTGGCTCACGGGTGCTTTGTGGTGCGGGAAAGGGAAAGGAAAAGCTTGACCAGCCATGAGTTGGAGAGCTTCGGTGGTGGCGTGTACATATGCAGCTGCTCGACCACCACGACCAAGGTTTATCTCAGGGAAACTAGGGTCATAGCTCTGTTTTTGCCGCTTAGGTCGGTTGGATGTAATTTTTGATACACCTGTGCTTCTTTAAGAATTTTGTTGTAATATTTTGGGATCCCACGAATATATGAAACTTTTTAAATAAAATTCAACAGTTCCTTTAACAAAAAAATTTAACTCTAACCCTTGACATTAACCATAGTTACACATTTTAAGCCAAATGACTTGATTAGCAACTCGAGCACTATCTAAAGTACACAGTGTAATGGTCCTGGATTAGGAGGACGTTACAAAGTTCGTCCTCCTCTCTCCTTTCATTCTCTCCTTTTGAAATTAGGATTAAAACCTAATTCTTTTTCTTCATAAGCAATGCAGGCTGCAGCCCAACACTTCAAGTATCGCGACTCATGTCAACTTGGGCTTCTCATGGATGTCAGGATAGCCGCAGCCCAACCCCTCCAGTGCCGCAGCCCATGTAAATTTTTTGGGTAGACACACTCATTAGCGCCGCGACCCTTTGTTTTTGTGCCATGGCCCGTGTCAAACCTTAAAAAATAGGCACTCCACCTTGGACCTTGCCATGGCCCAACATCGTAGCGCCGCGACCCTTTGTTTTTGTGCCATGGCCCGTGTCAAACCTTAAAAAATAGGCACTCCACCTTGGACCTTGCCATGGCCCAACATCGTAACGCCGCGACCCTTAACAACTTCTTCAATTTTCATGCTTTTTGTCCCGAAAATTCACCGTAGCCATAAAATTGCTTGAGGATTCATCTTTTCAAGGATTCAACACCAAAAAGTGAAATTTTCATCATTTTTATGCCAATTTTCTCCAATTGTTCTTTTCCTTTATTTATAAGCTAAAACCTGAAAAAAAAAACAAAAACAAGCATAATACCGCACTAAACAATATATAAACTTAATAAAGACAACCTAAACATAACACAAAACTATACTTAACAAATACGATTGTGAGATTTTGTACCATCCAAGAAAGGCGAATGTGGTGGCCGATGCATTGAGTCGGAGGGGTCCAGGGAAGTTGTTCAGTTTGAGGCAGATATCAGAAAAGCTAGCTGACGAAATGGCAAGAGCGGGAATTGAACTTGTAGTTGGTGAGCTAGTCAACATTTCTCTTCAGTCCACACTCCTTGAGAGAATCAGAGAAGCACAAAAGGAGGATCCTCAATTGATGATACACAGGGAGAATGTCTTAGCTAGATTGGCTAGAGACTTTTCTATTTCAGAGGTAGATCTATTGAGGTATAAAAATCAGATTTGTGTTCCGATGGATTTAGGTATCAGGCGAGAGATTCTAGATGAGTCTCATACCACTACTTTTTCTCTACATTTGGGTACAATGAAGATGTACCAAGATCTGAAAGTTCTGTATTGGTGGCCAGGAATGAAGAAGGATGTGGTGGATTATGTGGCCAAGTGTTTAACCTATTAGTAGGTAAAAGCTTAACACCAAAGGCCAGCAGTGTTGCTGCAACCTTTAGGGATTCCAGAGTGGAAGTGGAAAGATATTACCATGGACTTCGTGGTCGAATTGCTGAGAATAGTGGGGCAACATGATTCGGTGTGGGTGATTGTTGATAGGTACACCAAATTAGCCCACTTTTTTCCTGTTAGAACAAATTTTATGGTGGAACAGTATGCTGAGTTATATGTAAAGGAGATTGTGCGTCTCCATGGGGCTCCAAAATTGATAGTATCAGATAGGGACCCCACCTTCACCTCGAAGTTTTGGGAAAGCCTATAGAAGGCTATGGGCACGCAGTTAAGATTCAATACAGCCTATGATCCTCAGACGGATGGACAGTCTGAGAGGACGATCCAAGTACTAGAAGATAGGCTGCAAGCATGCGCATTGGACTTTGGGGATCTTGGAGTAAGAATCTCCCTTTGATTAAATTTCTTATAATAATGGTTATTAGGAAACTATCAGAGTGGCTCCATATGAAATTTGTATGGGAGGAAGTGCAGATTGCCCAATCATTGGGATGAAATGGGTGAGAGAAAGTACTTAGGTCCTGAGGCAGTTTAGAGGACTAATGAGGAAATTGAGAAGATTAGAGCTCGAATGCTCACCTCCCAGAGTAGACATAAAAGTTACTTATACTTGAAACGTAAAAGTGTAGAGTTTCTCCTTTGAGAGGAGTGAAAGGAAAATTAAGTCCTAGGTTTATGGCCCCTTTGAAATTTTGGAACGAGTTGGAGAGGTGGCGTACAGATTAGCTATGCCACCAGCTTTATCAGGGGTTCACGATGTGTTTCATGTACCTATGCTCTGGAAGTACGTATTAGATCCTGCACATGTGTTGAGTTGTGAAAACCTGGAGTTGGATCGAGATTTATCTTATGAGGAGAAACCGGTTTAGATGCTAGAAAAAAGGACAATGTCTTACAGAACAAGACCATTGCCTTAGCGAAAGTGATGTGGATAAACAAACAAGTGGAGGAGGCAACTTTGGAGCTTCAGTCAGATATGCGAGATCGGCATCCCGAACTATTCAGGTAAATTTCGAGGACGCAATTTCTATAAGGAGGGGATAGTTGTAATGTCCCAAATTCACTAATAAGGCTTGGTGTCTTGATTAGCGTGCCAGGAGGGAAATAATGGATTTAATTGTATTATTATGTGATTGATCATGATATATGTGTGTCATTACTTAATTACTTAAGTTACATTATAATGTGAGTATATATATATGCATGTTTAGGTGTATTAAATATGCATGTGGGTTCATTCTCATTAAAAAGGGCATAAATGTAATTATGTATGCATTATGAGTGAGACCACATTATTGTGGAGATATATTTGCGATATTGGGCTCGAGGCGATCCTTGTGAGCGGATTAGCAGAATAGTCACAATAGGGTCTAATACCCAGCTCGGGGCGAGCCTAGAGGTATTTGGGAACGTAGTGTGTATTCGAGGTTGATCGGGTAACAGGTAGTTATTAGTGATTAATTTGGGTATACCGGGATTAATTGGGGATTTATAAGACTACTCGAGGAATTAGCGAGAATGTGGCAAATGACAAGTTTGCCCTTGGAGGCATTAGAGAACTATGAAGAAGACTAGGGGCTTTTTAGTATTTTTATGTTAAGGATAGGTTTAGGCTTAGAACATTGAGGAAGCAAGGGAAAACAGAAAAACATTGAGTCATTCCTCTCTCTCTCTCTCTCTCTCGTGACCTTCTCTCTCTCTAAGGTTTGGAAGTTGTTTCTTTGTTTTGAGGAAAAGGCTTGGGGGTTGAAGGGAATTGAAGTTGGGAAGTGATTTACAGCAACACATGGTCGTGATTCTTCATTGAGGTAAGGTTATCTCTATTTTCTAGGTAAATTCTTGCTGTGATTTAAGGTTTAGCTAAGTTTTAAGCTTTGGTTGGGCTTTGATTTGGATTAGAGAATTGGTTTGGTTTTTGAGGTGTTTGTACTGCTTATGATGTGTTGTTTAGCGTTTTAAACTCATTTGGGACCTTGGTGCAAGTTTGGGGTGTGATTTGGTGATCTTGGCTCGAGAAAATGTAGCGAAAATTCTGGGTTTCGAGCTCGAGTCGTGGCGCTGTTCTTCAGGCACCGCGACCGGTGTGCATGAGATGGCCTTTGTCATTCCGTGTACCCCAGGAGGGAGAGCCTTGGGATCTCTGACTTGTAGCGCGCCATGGCCCTATGGGCTGAGCTGCGACTCTAATTATGGGAAATAGCCATACAGGTTTTTAAGCTTGGGAACTCAAACCTAAGGGCTTGGGAGGGATTCTACTACCCAATTTAGTAGAATTCAAGGTCCCAGGGGCTAATAGTTTTATTCCGAAGCTTTTAACTAGTTTAGGATGTGATGGTTATTTATTATTACGTTGTGACTAGGTTTTACTGCTAAGGCTCGGGATTAGGGATCGTGCTCGAGAATGCCTTGTACTGTCAGCTTTGGACTCAAGGTAAGAAAACTCTTTGTGCCCATAGTGCAGAAGATGACCTAATTATCAGTGCTTAGTGTTATGTGTGAATGTCTATAATTGTTAAGTCATGTATATGTTTGTGACGGATCGGCAAGGGGTGGGATCGGCTAGGGCTTGGATCACCAAGGGCTGGAAATGGCAATAAGCATGTTGAATATAGGCCACCATGGCATGGCCATCTAGGGTGTTGTACTCACCCGCTCAGTTAGGACCGTGACCCCGGTGCCTGGTTACGTACCCTGATCGGCTTAGGCTGCTGTTGTGAATTCTCTATTATGGTTGTTTAATTATGCACTTATTAAAATGAGTTATTATATGCTATGTTTGTGGACTTTTTTTGCTGGGTCTTGGCTCACAGGTGCTCTATGGTGTAGGTAAGGGAAAGGGTAAGGCTGATCAAGCATGAGATGTAGGGCATGGAACATTGCGTACATGTTTGGCCTACCTTGCCGCCACGGCCGAGGTAGTTTCAAGGAACGCTGTGTAATTGTTTGATTTTGTCTCCTAGGTCGACTGTATAATGACCTTTGAGTTGTAAATATGTTTTAAACAATATTTTGGGATCCCAATGTAACTCTTTTATGACCTTAATGAATGTCCAAACTTTTTATATTTAAGTTTCATTAAACGAGTCCTTGCATTTAATTTAATCACACTTTTGAGTCTAACACCTCGATTAGCGAGTCAAATACACATTTTAAAATTACATGGTAACGACTCTAGGGTAGTAGGGTGTTGCAGCCCGCATCTGGTGGGATGTGGTGAGATAGAAAAGAAACGTGGCCACATGGCCACAATGTCTTGGGACGATTTCGTCCAAGTTTTGAACTAGAAATACTGCAATCATGCAACTCTCGCTACTCAGGTGGATGAATTCATCACACTCACTGAAGGGAATTCAACTGTGACTAAGTATGCCAAAAAATTTGATAGTCTTGCCAAGTTCGTGCTAGATGCACTATCCACGGAGACATTGAGAATTAAAAGATTTGTGAGGGGATTGAAGCCTATGATAGCCCAGAATGTGAAGCTTAAAATTGGGTAACCACTTATGGAGAGAGACTAGAAATAGCCCAGAGTTTGAAAAATCATAGGAGAGAATCTAGAAGGAGAACGTAACCATGAGAGATGCCAAAGAGGGTAATGGTGAGCATCATGACCACAAAAGAAAATATGTCGGTGGCCAAACCCAAGAGCTAGACAAAAAAGGGAAAGATTGTGGCTTCAAGCAGTACCGGTAAGAAGCCATACACAGTGATTCCCTAGTGCTCAACTTACAAGAGAAAGCACAATGTTGAATACAAATTTAAATCTGGGAAAGGCTATTGTTGTGGGCAAGAAGGTCACATTAGGAAGGACTGCCCCAAGCTAACAGAGCAGAAGAGGGATGACAAGCTTGTTGGTGCTCAAGTTTTTGGTCTCACCAGAGGGGAGGCTAAGACCAGTAGCACGACCATAACATGTCAGCACATTATTTCTGGTATATTATGCAATGTGTTATTTTATTATGGAGCTATGCATTCTCTTATCTCTGTGAAAATGATAGATAGCCTATATATGCCTACGAACTGTTTAGTAATAAGTTTGTTATGGAATTACCCTCGAGGAAGGTAATGTTATCTAGTAGAGAAGAGCGTGGAGTGGTGGTTAGGGTCAAAAATAGAGATTTACCAGTATACTTAATTGAGCTGGACATCGAGGATTATGACGTGATATTGAAAACGAATTAGTTAGCAACGGACGAAGTGACAATAGACTGTAAGGGCAAGAAAATTAACTTTAGAATAGAAGATGGAGAGGAGTTCACTTTCAAAGGAGACATGTCTCGAACCTATATACCCATGATCTCAATTCTCAAGGCTCAGAAATTGATTACCAATGGGTGCCAAGCGTTTCTAGCTAACGTGTTAGATAAATCACGGGTGACGCAACTGAAACTAGAAAATGTTCACATTGTTTGTGAATTCCCTGAGGTATTTCCAAAAGATCTACTGGGATTACCTCCGAACAAGGAAATTGAATTCGTAATAGAACTGGCATCGAAGATGGCTCCAATATTAAAGGCTCCTTACTGAATGGCACCTACAAAGTTAAAGGAATTGAAGATGCAACTTCAGGAGCTGTTAGATAGAGGTTTCATGAGACCCAGTTATTCACCTTGGGGTGTGCCTGTACTTTTCGTCAAGAAGAAAGACAGGAGTATTAGAATGTGCATCGATTACCGAGAACTCAACAAGGTGATGATTAAGAACAGATACCCTTTGTGTCGCATAGACGTTCTTTTCAATCAACAACAAGGGTCCACGGTGTTATCTAAAATATATATGCAGTCAGGGTATCACAAATTGACGGTGGGGAAAGAAGATATTCCGAAGACAAATTTCAAAACGTGATTTGGACATTACAAATTTCTAGTGGTGTCATTTGGTCTAACAAACACTCCGGCATTGTTCATGGACCTGATGAATTGGGTTCTCAAAGACTATCTGGATAAGTTCGTAGTAGTATTCATAAATAATATTCTGATTTACTCAAAATCGAAAGCGGAGCATGAGGAGCACCTTCGTCTAATGTTGGAGTGACTTAAGGATCTCTGGTTGTATGCAAAGTTCAAGAAGTGCGAATTTTGGTTGGAAAAGGTGGCATTTCTAGGTCACATTGTGTCTAAAGATGGAGTTGAAGTAGACCCTGCTAAGATAAAAGCAGTTAAAGACTAGCCTAATCCCAAGAGCACCACTGAGGTGAGGAGTTTTCTTAGCTTAGTAGGGTATTACAGAAACTCGTATCAACATAAGTCATGTGTTTCCCTACTAATAAGGACAAGTCTGTAGTGTACTAAGACGCGTCAAAACAGAGGCTAGGTTGTGTGTTGATGCAGAATGGAAAAGTTGTTACTAAAGCCTCGAGACAACTAAAGGAGTATGAGCAGCGGTATCCAACTCATGAATTGGAGTTGGTAGCAGTGGTCTTCCCATTAAAGATTTGGAGACACTATCTGCACGGAGGGAAGTATGAAATCTACACAGACCAAAAAACTTTAAAGTACTTCTTTACTCAAAAAGAACTCAACATGAGGCAAAGAAGATCGCTGGAGCTGGAGAAAGACTATTGTAAGATTTTATATCACCCGGGAAAGGCCAACATTGTGTAAGATGCTCTCAGTAGACGGAGTTACAGAAGTGTGTCAGTACTTATGGGAATGGCACAACCCTTACAACAAGATATTATGAGATTTAGGATTGTGTTGATAACGGGAAGATTAGCTGACCTCGCAATCAAGTCTACACTTCTGGAAGAAATTAAGGAGGAGAAGCAATGAGATGAGTTTCTTCTCAAGAAAAGGGCATTACTACAGAACTCAGAGAATGTGGATTTCTCAATGTCAATAGAGGGCATACTGCGATATAGGAATCGACTGTGTGTGCTAGACAAGGCAGAGTTGAGAAACAACATTATGCAAGAGGCACATACCACTCCACATTCACTTCATCCAAGGTCGACAAAAATGTACAACAATGTCAAGACAATGTACTGGTGGCCGGGAATGAAGAAAGGCATAGCAAAGTTCGTAGCTAAGTGCCTTACATATCAACAAGTTAAGCCGAACATCAAAGACCCGCCGAAACATTACAGCCATTGGAGATTCTTGAGTGGATATGGGAAGATATAGCTATGGATTTCGTAATGGGATTACCCAGAATAGCCAAGTAGCACAACTTCTTTTGGATGATTATAGACAAACTCACAAAGTCAGGTCCTTTCCAGTCTGTACCATTTACAAAGTGGAGTAGTACGCGGAGATTTATGTGGCAGAGATAGTGAGACTGGATGGAGTTCCAAAGACAATAGTCTCTGATGGGGGATCGGTCTTCACCTCCAAATTCTGGGAAAGTATACAATGTGCCATGGGCACTAAGTTGAAGTTAAGTACGACGTTTCACCTTCAAACAGATGGTCAGTCAAAATGTACCATTCAGATTTTGGAAGACATGTTGAGGGCATGTGTTTTAGACTTCCCAGGGTCGTGGATCAAGTATTTATAGTTGATAGAGTTCTCTTAAAACAATAACTATCAGGCCACGATAGGCATGGCGCCATACGAAATGCTTTACAGACAGAAGTGTCGATCACCACTTCATTGGGACAAGGTAGGTGAAAGATGATACTTAGGCCAAGAAGTTGTAAGAGAAGCTGTAGAAAAGATACGACAAAGAATGGTCATGGCTCAAAGCCACCAGAAAAGTTACGTAGACTCTAATAGGCAGGATGTTGAGTTTGCAGTGGGTGATCCAGTATTACAAAGGGTATCACCTGTAACATCCTACTAATCAGGAACGTTACACCGTGTATTTAAAATAGTACTAAACTCGATAAGTGAGTCATTTGGACTCAAAAGTGTAATTAAAATTAAATGATGGTTTAGGTACTAAAAATGTTGGTCAATAAAATTAAACTTTTCATTAAAAGGTTTGAATATATACATGGGATCCCAAAAGTTTATAAACAAAGGATAGTTCTATTAAACATTACAAACATAGCTGACCTAAGCGACAGAACCGAACTAATATTCTAAGTTCTTCAAAATAACTTGACCGTGATGGCCAAGCAGGTCGAATATGTACGTTTCGCTAGAAAGCCCTCCAACTCATGGCTGGTCAAACTCTAGCTTGCCCTTACCTACACCATAGAGCACCCGTGAGCCAAGGCCCAACAAGAAAACCCCACATGGCATAATAATAATCCAATTATTTATAAGCAATAAACACACGCTTCACAGATACAAAATTCATTTATTCCAATCATATAAATCGTAAACATGTTTCATAGTTACAAAGTATATTTATTTCAATCACATGAATCATTTACACGGCCTAGGAAAACATCTTTGTCAAACGACCTAACCGAGCGAGGTGCATACTCCAGCGCCAAGCCTATGGTCCATGTCGGGCGAGTGGCGACTGTACCCCTAAACTGAACTCACCTTCACGGCCCATGTTACGCACAATGTCCGACAGGCCCACATTACACGTGATGGCCGAGTATCAATTACACCAATCATTAATAGATAATTACAAACAGATATGAACCACAAATACAACACAATCAGACATAGCAAAAAATCTTTCACATTTAAACAAATATATAAAGCATGGTCATAACCACGTTCGATAACCAGGGCCAATGCCCTAATCTTGGTGCAAGTGCCAGTTCTCTTACCTTGAGTCCTGAGCAAATAGTTATACAACCCAGAGTACGATCCCCGTTTGGAGCCTTAAAGAAACCCTAGTCACAACGTAGATGAAGCAGTCATGAGGGATTAAACTCAGATCCTAAGTACTAATCTAAACTCTAACCCTCGGAACTACTAACTCCAGTTAATAGGGTACCAAAAGTTTAACGTCCTGAATTTACTATTAAGGCTAAGTGCCTGAACTACAGTGTCTGGAGGACATAATAGGATATACATGTTGAATTAATTGAATAAATGTGTGACTACGTGGCATACACGATTTATATGATATTATGGATTTAAATGCATGTTTATGTGTATTAAATATGCATGTGGGCCCGTTCTCCATAATAAGGGCATATTTGTAGTATTGGCCCGTTGCGGGATAAATGTGATTATATACGTGTAAATGATTGAGACCACATTATTATGTGGATATATTTGTAATATTCGGCTCGAGGCAATCCTAGTGAGCGAATCAGTGGAATAGTCACAATGGGGTCCAATACCTGGCTCGGGGCGAGCCTAGAGGTATTTTGGGGACTTACTGCGTATTTAGGATTTATTGGGTAGTGTGCAATTATTTGGTGATTAATTGGGCACGTCGAGATTAGTTGGGAATTTATAGGACTATTGGAGGATTAGTGGGAAATGGGACACAAAGACTATTTTTCCCTCGAGGGGCTTTGATGGGAGACTATAAGGCAGGGGTATAGTGGTCATTTGGCTAGAGGATAGACTTAATACCTTAGAAGCCGGGAAACTAGAACACTCAGTTCTCTCTCCTCTCCCAACCGACCCTCTCTTTTTCTCTCTGAATTTTGTGGAAATTTTGAGGAAGCTCATAGCTCCCCTATTGTCCAATGATCATTAACATAAGCATACAACATAAGATCATGGCCCCCCTATTTTCCAATGATCAACAACATCAACATAAAACATAAGATCGTGGCTCTCCTATTGTCAAATGATTAACACATAAGCATATAGCATAAGATCATGGCTTCCCTATTGTCCAATGATCAACACATACGCATACAACATAAGATCATGGCTTTCCTATTGTCCAATGATCACATGTGACTATCCTTTTGGTCACTTCCATGGTACCCCTATTGTCCATGATTTACCTGGCACCCATATTGTCCAGAATCTCAGGCACGCCTGCCTTTATAATGTTGCAACACTAGGTTAAGTAAACACAAATAATTCCATACATAATTCATGACTAGAGTCCATTCAAAAACTACAAAGCATAAATCAAGCTAACTTTCTTACATTCATATAACATTCATGACACCCTTTTTGCTTTAGCGTTAGCATCAGTCACACAAACATATACATTATCATAAAACATAGGAAACATTATAGCAATCCAAGATTAAGTACTATCTAACTTCCTTACCTCAGTCCAAGCATACAGTATGTGAGATGACTTTCACAATGGTTAGAAAAGTCAATCAAATACTTTTCCTAATATCAAATAAAACTAAACATACCTTACAAATATACCCCACATGTGCATGGGTCATGTACACGTGGTGCAAGTTGTACCCCAACTTAATCATACAACAAATTCACATAAAATCACAAAAGAATAATCTCAATTCTACTAGTAAATCCTCAATGTTTCCAAAACAAGAATCATGCATTTAATCAAATGGCGTATAATTGAACGTAAAACTAAGCTTCCATGTAACATACATATGTGGAAGGGTTCTTAAAATGCACTTTGAAGTTTGGTAAATTTATCCCTTTATTTCCTGTCAATTTCATAAAAATTGAATAAGCATACATGTTTTACCAACTTGATGAATACTGTGTTACTTTTTTATATCATACAATTTCATTCAAAATTTTATTACAAAAAGATATCTTATTTTAGCTATAATTTTACAAAATAATAATTTCATTTATTATTTAATATCCATAAAATGTGAAAATTTTATAACTTCTCATAAAATATTAATTTGTCAAAATTAATCATTTTTACAAAAGTATTCATTTTAATTTGGTAAAATTGAATAAATAGAACCAAAGAAAATATGACATAAATTAATAAGATTTCTAGATCAAGAAATTCACATTATTTTATACTTTTCTAAAAGTTGATAAAATGACTAATAATATTCACGTTTTTAATAAACCAATTTTCTAAACATCTTTTAAAAATAGTTTTTCTCAATCTTAAATAATAAAAATCCGCGCATGTATTTATTTAAGAAAAATACATAGTGAACATGTGAAATTCACCATTTTACTTGTCTTAGTTTTAAAATATGATTTTTAAGACATAATTTTTTTTCTTGTTAAATTACTTATAAATTTTCATAAAATAATATCAGCAAGCATAATTTATTTAAATATATGCTCAAATTCATGTTTAACGACTAACCTAACATGTTCCTATGTTTTCATGAAATCCAAAAGCACAAATAGCATACACCAAGAATTAGACCATTTTCAAGACATATACTCGGTTATAAAGCTTTGGTAAAATATACTATCAAACATAAAATACAACTAATCATGCTTCCTTTTTACAATAAAATACCTCAACTCATCATGCTTATAATGAACAAATAAACAAAAAATATATAATAATAAAAAGAAACACTAATTCTATAAAAAGACATGGACGAAACCTCTACAACATGTTCTAGTGTCAATTTTCATTCTTTCATTATTACCATGCAAAGATTGTTTATCTATAAATCCTTAAATTAAAAAAAAAAAGAAATTTATAATTATATTTCAATTAAACCAAAAACTTCAATCAAAACTCTTTAAAATCCTATGAACCCTAAACAAAGATACAACATCAAAACAAGATTAACATGGATTCTAATTACAAGATAACATAAATAACATATATAATCCTTACCCTAGCCGAAACCTATAGGCATTAGAATCTCAAATAAATCTTTCAAACCCATAACAACACCCTTAGCAGGTTTCTAAATAAAATACCATCATCAAAATTCATAAAATATTTTCATTATTCAATAATCAACTTCTAAACACAAACAACAACTCATCAATGCTAACTAATCAAACATAAACATATATTGTAAAAACATCAAACAATCTTACAAAACCATGATTCAAGAATCAAACCATCAAATTAACAATAGATTAGGGAAAAATCTATTACCTTCCTTGATTGGGTTAAAGAACACAAAAGCAAAAGAACAATCTTGGCACCTAAGATTTTCAAACACCACAAGGAAAAGAAAGAAAAGAAAACTTAGCATTGAGAGGAAGATACTTAGACTTGGGAGATCAATACCAAAACCAATGTTTTCAAGACATACCTAGGGGAATTTCTAATTCCCTAGACTCCTTCCCCTTCTTCCTTTATTTCCTTCTATCTTTCTCTCTCTAACTCCCTCTAAGTCGTCGGCCTCCAATGATTCCCAAGGCTCATTGGTTTGCATTTTATTTACCTTAGAGACTAATCACTTAGGCTAATGGGAAAATGTAAGTTTCTCTATTGAAGTTTCCTAAAATTTTTTGGCTTAGAATAAATTGGGGATAAGGGTGAACTTAATGAGGTAAGTCAACATAAATAAAAAATGGAAACCAAGCCAATTCCTTTTCCCCACCTTGGCTGACTACTTCACTCTCTCTCTAATCGGCCATGAATGGCCATTCACACTCTCCAAATTTCAATTTTCTACTTTTCCAAAATAGCACAAGTCAACCAATGACACTAAAAGTTTTTACCCTATTCATATTCCTTTTAATTTAAATCTGGAAAATAATAAAATAAATGGAAAATAATTTGCCACTCTCTCTCTCTCTCTATCTCACGCCACTCTCCCTCTCTTCTTGTTTTGGTCCCCAATTCTACTCTTGTGTGAACACAAGTATTCTATCATTTTCCTTTCTTATAATTTTCTATTGTAATAATTTGGATGGAAATCTAATGCATGTTCACCATGGATATCATGCACATGCCCACACACAAGTGCAAAAGTCTACCTCTACTAACCGTGCACTCTTATGCATCCAATCAAAACTCATAAGTAAATTCATAAAAATAATTCAACTAAATGAAACAAATAAAATTCAATTCACACATTTAAACACTAAACATTCAAATAATTAAATCAAGATTCTAACACTTAACAATTAACAAATAAAAATAAAAAATAAAATTGGTGCACTACAGCAGGTGATGCAGCTCAGCGACTAGACGGCTTGGCTGGCAGCTAATAAGCTTGGGCTAGTAATTGGGCCTCTTTCTTAGGATAAGATTTTAGTTCTTGGGCTTCACTTTCGACACTTTATCTATTCCGTTACAAAAAATATCACATTTTCATATTAATCAAATAAAAATTAAATATTTCTCAATTAAAAATATATCAAAAAAATCATAGAAATATTAATTAAAACTCAATCTATTTTAATGATAATAGATATATATTTTAACTCATAAAATTTCTTTATAACTTAAAATTACAAAATATCAAAAGTAAAATCATTTAAAACACTCAAAACTAACAATATGTAAGCTTGAGGAAACTAAAAATATATGGTCTAAATTTATTCCACCTAGTGGCCATAAACTACAACCCCTTATAAAGAGAATATGGGAGTTAAAAAATACTCATCGTATAAGTAAGAATTTATTGAACCACAGCCTTGATCAGAACCTTCCTGCCACCCAATGAAAACTACTTATGTTTCCAAAGTTGTAACTTCTTGAAAAATCGCTTCATAACAAACTTAAACACCTAATTTCTCTGCCTACCAAACACCGAAGATAGAACAATACTTATACTAATTATGAGTGTATGAGATTAATTACCACTAAGATTATATTATGCGTTACTTTAATTTTGAAAAGATTGATATGTATGTATTATAATATTTCGAATTTTATTCACTACACCAAATACCCATTTCCATAACACATAAATATAATACTAATAAAAAAGTATTATGCTAGAGTACTATGTTGGGGGACTTTATGAGAAAAGGCGGTAATAATTTTCACCATCCCGCCACTTAGCATTTTTTTTCATTTTGAGACCTGAAAATTTGGGAGACCGTAGACATAATTCCTTCTCCTTTTTCCTCATCATTCTCTCTCCTCTCTCTTGGATCTCTTTCTCCCACCAGACCTCTCTCCTTCGCTCTTTCTCTCTCGCCTGTGTTTATGGAGCCCGACCTTCCCCTACACGCACTGGCTAGGGATCTTCAGAGGGCGTCGAAGCTTCGACCCACGCGGGCCCAAGCTTTCACACGTTCGAATCTCAACTAGCTCGCCCCGTTCGAATCGTCGCTGCTCCTGGTGTATCCGATTTGGAATTCTGGTTTGTGAAACCCTTTTTATAAGCAAAAAAATTTAAATAAATAAACAAAAAAATGGAAAGTTTGTGCTTGATTTTTTAAATTTATTTATTTGGGTAGGAGCGCCATTGATTCATCTTTGTTCAAGCAGTGGTTGAAGAACATCGAAAGTGAGACTGGGATTTTGTCTAGAGGTGACTTGTCTCTAGAACAAGTCTTAATTCAGGTTCTTTTTTCACTCAATTTTCTCGTATTGTTTCTTGGTTGATTGGAAAATAAAGGAGGGACATTTGGTTTGTGCATAATTCCTTTTCAAAACACACTTGCGGAAAAGAAAAAAAACCATTTGGTTTAGATTCCTTTAAGATTTCGAGATTAATCTTTACCCTAAATCTTTATAGATTCCTTTAAGATTTCGAGATTAATCACAATATTTGATGATCATTTTGGATATGCAATCTGAAATTTAGTTTTATGTTCAATCTCATTTTTCAAGAACAAGTTTTGGTAATTGCTTTAATTATTGTTCTTCTGTTTAGTATAGAAAATCGCACACCACTTGTTTGATAATAGTGCTCAAATGATTTTTGAATTTAGTGTATTTATTTTTGTTGGTTAAATGTCCATTACCATGACTTGAGATAATGACAAGTGATATGCGATAGTTCAACAAGGTAAGATTGATTTTTTTTAATAGTGATGTTAGTATAAGATATGTTCGGTATATTACGTGTTCTTATTTTATTTTGATAACAGGGTGTTTTTGGTGCTGTAGATGATGTTGCAATCACTAAGGCTTTGGGATTGCACAAGATTAAGAAACGTTAATGGGTTATTCTAAAACTTATGCAGATTGTGATGGTGGGCGTGGATTGATAAGCTAAGCTCGTTAATAATAGTTTGTGTTACTAAGCATTTGTCTAGTCTACATTATAGCCCCTCCTCTATTTTCCAACGTGCCCATCACTAGAATATAACAACTTTTTATTTTTTTCTATCTTTAAATCAATCAAATACCTCTTGTATTATTAATTAAGCGTTGTTAGAGTATAGATGCATAAAAAAAGATGTAAAAATACAACTGTCTAGACTTTTGGACCATTAACGAAACTATACATAAAACTTACATTTTTGCGAAAATACCATACTTTATTGGAAACTTGTAGAAATAGAGTTACTTTCATAAAATAAGTAGAATATGGGATCCCATTGTCTTAAAAACAAAACATAATTTAAAATAAAAAGACATTACATAAATAGTGCGGAAAATACATGTAAAAAGACATAAAACAAAACTACATCCTCGAATCGAATAACGCTCGGCTCCTTGACTCCATTCACCATTGATACACAATCCCAAGCATCCACGAACCTGATCGCCTCTAAAGCTATTTTCCTGCACATAAAACAAAAAGGAATGAGCCTAATGCCCAGCAAGGAAAATCTAACACATAGTCATAAACATAATTTCATAAGAAACATAAAGACTTAACATAATACTTATTACATACACTTATTATAATGGCCATTATTACTTGGGGTTCCATAGACTAAACAAGTCATATGCCCATGAGATTAGTGGGGTCCTACTAGCTAAGTAGGTCATATGCCCATAATCTTTTTGGGGTCTTGTTAGTCATATGGGTCGTATGCCCAAGCCTACAAACATACACATTTCATAACATATTTATAACATATTTCATAACATATCACATAAGATAAGACAAGCATAAAACATATAGATTCTATCCTATTTTCCTTGCCAAAGTTACCGGGATAAGAGGACAGCGTTGGGACTTTTTGGAACACTCCTAAAACCATATATAACAAGGTGAGTCTAATGAAGAAAAAGAGATGAAATGAAAGGAATGGAAAGACTAAACCATTGAAAGTCACACTTACCAAAACTTATGTGCTCAAGAACTTAGATTCCCTAACCAAAATAAGAATGAGGTTAGAAGACTGAGTAGAAGACTAAGAGAAGGGAAACATAACATAAAACCAATGAACTAGAGTGTGTTGAATACCTTGAGGACTTGTAGATCAATCTAACCCTTGAACCAAAATACTATGAAATCTTACTTCCCAAAGTGTTTGATAAGCTTAAGACGATTAAGCTTATGATTTCCTCACCCAAGTGTTTAACTCTCACACTCTCCTAGCACTTGCAGCTTCTGAACTTAGAGTAAAAGGTGAATAATGGCTGGTTACTAGGTCCTATTTATAGAGTTTGGGAATGAAGGAATCTGAATTTTACTTGAATAAAAATAATAGCTTTTTAGGTGAAAATAATTTGAATAATCGTTCAGCAGAGGCTGAAGACTCGTTCAAAAGATGCTGGACTTATGAAGAAGTTGAATGGCTGAAAGGAAAAAGAATTCAAAAACATTTGAATTATGCTGAAGGAGGCGATATATCGCCCCTATAGGCGATATATCTCCTGGGCCAGTATGCCCAAGGTGACCGTGCATCGTTTCGTATTTTCCGTATCTACGTGCTGCGATATATCGCCACCTATAGCTGCGATATATCGGCACACGCTGAATATTTAAACACGAAATTACACATTTTTAGCTAAGTTTGAATGGAGTAAACAGCCTTGACTAAGCCCTCAACATATTCAAAGCTGTTGACTGACTTTATAACATTCAAACTTTACTCCTTATTAAATTTAATCCTCAAAATACTTAATTCGTAATCATCCATTCATAACATGTCCTTAAAATCCTATTGGTCCTCATCTAAAACTTATAGTATAACAAATATTATCCTTAATATCAGTCATATAATCAAACCTTAGGTTATACTTAATATTCTTAAACTATAGGTTAAACTTAGAAAATCTATAAGTACTACTATGAGTGTCCAAATAATTCCCGGTCTGAACCAAAAATCCACAGTTACCAAGATAATACTATACATACTATAATACTACTAAATAATTAGCTAAGTAAAGTTCTTGGACTCTACAGGGTATAAGGTGAGGAAGAAGAACCAAAAGATCAATGGAAGGGAAGTAGAAGAAGAAAGAAAAGAAAGAAGGGGAAAGAGAGATATCCGGTAAAAAAAATAAGTTTTGATTTTTGTAATTAATTATATTTGTTTATGCTTTATTAATCCTTATGATTATACAATAAAAAAGTTGCCACTTGATTTATTATATTACTAATTTGCCATATTGTTTTGGTAAATGTCTAATATTGGAGTTTTCTATTGGTGTTAGACTTTGCTTAGTCTTGGTAACAAAATATTTTAGCACATGTAATTGAACTAAATTTAATAATTGTTAATTGTGAATTGAACAGGCCAAACCAATATTGAAACAAGGAGAAATTAAAAAACTGATTGATCTAAAGCTGGGAGGGGCCTATGATGTTACTCAGCTGAGAAGACTTGCCTTTGCTGCATCACTTTGCATAAGGTCACTCAAAAAATGGTGGCCTACCATCACCAAGGTATTAAAAAAACCCTTTTAATGACATACCATATATCTATATGTATGTATATATATTATACTAATACTATAATAAACCTCTGCTAAATGGTATTTAAAAAATCATGATTCATATCAATAGAATAGCAAAACTTGTTGCTTATTCTTGCATGGTATCTGTCTAGGCCATTGTTGAGAGGAAATGATATTATATTATATATATATAACTTTGGTTCTAATCTTCTGAGATGCTTTCCTTATTAATATGGTCATATTATTTTTATAAATGGAAATGAATAAGAATATGTATAACTTTGTCAATAAACTATTTTCTCATGGAGGAATATCATGGGTTTAGCATAGACTACATATATTGTGCCACATGTTAATACAGTAGCCTTTAGTTGACTGACCTGGCCAGTAAGCTACACATAGTTTTTTTTTTCAGTGTTTCCTCATCCCATTTTTGCAGTTAAGTTGCTCTGTAGGTTTCTGTTCTGGTTTTTGATTTTTTGCAGTGCTTTAATTATGCACTTTGGCATTGTTTGTGGATACTAGTGACTCAATGAAGAACCCCTTGTAACCAGTTAGTGTTGGTAAAGACTTGCTTTTTAAAGTTTGATTATGTCTTTGCATTTTCATCTTAAAAACTATTTAGAGTTGCTTCTTAGAACATGATGATACATTTGTGGTAATAATCTCATTATGTTCTTTTTCTTAGTAAATTCTTTTCTCTTTTGTTTTTCTCTTCAAATTCTATAAATGAATTATAGACTTGTACATAATTTGATTTTGATCAAAATTATGCTCAATCTGTTTAATCAAATGCTTACATGGAAATTATGAGTAAGTCCTTTTTTTTTTTATCATTATGGCTCTTCATATATCTTTCCAGTTATGAAAGTGGTAATTAATTTTATATTTATTTATTTGTCTAATATTATCTTTATTATTTATATTTTTGAAATAAATTTGAGAGTGATCTGACTTTTTAAGAAAACCACAAAAATGTGATATTTGGAAGGTCTCTAAGTTGCGTCAAATTTTTTTGGGGTTTGTTTAGATCTTAGGACATGGGTTTTTTATTTTATAATACCACTCCATGTCCTTTTTGGGTATCATTATATGTATGGTTTTTTTGCACAGGGGCCACTGACTAGATGTTCTTTCTTCTACATTTGTCATTGCATTATTGCAGTATGCATTTTGCATAAATAGTTAATAAGAAAACACTTTGATACATCTTTTCATGCCACCAGGATTATGGAAAATGCCCAATAACAGGTGAACCCCTTACTATGGACGATATTGTTCCTGTTAAACCTGGAAAGGTATGCTTATATTGCTTTTGCTTTTGCTTTTGCAGTTTTCCACTTTTCTTCTTTTCTTCGTGCTCATTGTTCTTCTTGGAACTTTTGTTTAATTCACAAATCATATTGGATGTGCGGGATCTTTGGATAACTTGTTGGGACCACACATTACAATGGAGGATAGAGATCTGTTTCTTACAATGTTGAATTTGGATTTCCATTATGATATGATGCATCAATTCAACTGTTCAGAATATTAAAAGCTTGTTTTTGCTATAAACTTTGCATGTTAACTTTAGCGGTTTGTAATGCAGATAGTTCGGCCAAGGCCTGTACAAGCTGCTAGCATCCCTGGAATGCTTGGAATGTTCCAGACTGTCTGTAGTTTTACTCAGAAGAATTACTATCTTTTACTCCATTTAATGTAGAATAATGCTTGCTAAAAACATAACTTTTTCTGCTGGACTCAGTGGATGATCAATTTTCATTTATTTTTTGTTATTAATTTAGTCATACTACGTGTGATATAAATATTCCAATATGCCATAAATTTTGTGCTTCTAGTCAATTAGAAAGTTAGACTTCTGGGTATCTTCTCTATCTTTGTAAATGGCTTCTTTACATTTTTGCTCTATGTACTCACTGGATTGAAATTATTGATTGTAGTATTTGACATGGGTCATGTTGTGCAATGGGAACCTTTGTCATTTAGATTTTTTTTTGCTTCTCACACTTCATGTTCCTTTTCTTCTTGTGAAACAATTCTATAGTTGGCATCCTGATTCTCAGGTAAGCACTTCATGTATAATAATCACTTGGTATGCCTAGTACATTTCTTATAATCCTATTGGGCATATATTCAGCCAATAATAATAGGCCTATTAGTAACTAGTTCTTTTTATTTTTTCTGGAATAAGTAAACCTCAGAGAAGGCCTAATAGTCTTATCATCTGTCTTGTTATGTTGTGTGTCACGATAAAACTTTGTTATTGCACTAGTTCTTTGTCATTCACTGAATTAGCTTACATAACTAACTCTTGAACTCTCTTTAAACATTCTTCACAGTGTTAAGGTGCATTTGTTATGAATCTGTTCTCAATATTTATATCTTATTTTTCATACTTTTAGGGATTTTCATTTATAGGTTCCTTTTCATTTCACTCTTATGGTGGGAGCTCTAACTTCAGAAAACTATTTCTCTTGCCATAGTGAAACATAATTTTCATTCTAGTCTGGAAAAACAATCAGACAAGCAAGCAAGTTTTGGGGATTAACTTTGTTGAACCCACCAAGCAAGTTTTGGGGATTTATGCTGGGATATTAGAGCACACATGTGTGTGTGCATATGAAATTATTTTCATTATATATTATAACAACTTTAGTTTGTTCAGATATTCTCTATAAGTCAAAGGCAACCAGCCAAATGCTATTTTCATTTTCAAATGGTAATGCATAGTATTGAACCTTTTACCATGTGTGATTCTTTGCATCATTAACTGATCTTATCTTGCATTTTAGCTTAAATTATTTTGTTCTCAGTAATGGTTTTCTAATTTATATTAATAGGGGACATTATACACCATCTAAACAAACTAGCATCGATATTGCTATGGTAAACCTTAATAGATTACATTTCTTGATTGTAAAAATAAATTTGGTGATTCGTTGATAAACTTCTAGCCAATTTTACAAAAAAATATATTATTTTATCATTCACAATCATGAGCATAGTTGCCACTTGAGTAGCTCTGGTGGTTTGGTGTGTGTGGGAGGAGGGGGGGTTCAAATTCCCATTGATGCAAGAAAAAAAGAAAAACAATCATGAGCATGACTACTATAATTTTAGAACTTTAAAATGCACATTGATTTTGGTCAATGGGTCTTTAATTATTGTTCTCTGTTTTTAGTCGCTTAATGAATCTTTCAACTATGAACCCAATGGGATTTTTCTTTTTATTCAAATATATTCCATATATATGCAATAAGTATTTTCTTAATATGCCATAAGTGATTTGTAATACAAGGTTGTTTCATATAAAATAAATTCCATAAGTTATTTGTAAAACTTTTGTAATTGTGCCAATGGTATGTACCCATGTTAAAGGGTAGAAGTTTTGTATAAATGTAATCACCATGCTAAGTATTTGTATTGAAATTATTTTCGTTGTAAGATGTGGAATAGAATGATCTGGTTGAAGAGTACAACATTAAAAACATGATTGATTTATTCAATGGAATATTGTATTGCTTGTTTTTCTCACCTCTTTCTTTTTTGTTTATTATTTCAGGTGGTACTGAAAGAAAATCTAGTTCTAACATTATTTAGGCATGAGGTAAGACTTGCATTTTTCTTATCTCATAATTTTTAAACAATTTTTTTGTTGGACTTGCATTTCTGAGCACTGAGATATATAAATGATAAGAAGGCATAATTTTGTAAGTGTATTTTTTATTTGTCTTGGCTTTTTTTTTTTTGGATTTGAAATGGGAAAGAACTAAAATTGTTTGATGGCCAAAGACAGAATAATCTATATATATACATATATATACTATATATATATACTATAGTACTCTCTTGCATATCCTCAAAGTTCGTCAGCCATAGATTTTGATGGCTAGAATTTGCCACTGATATGAATTGCTATGTGTTTTTTGACTTTGGATTGAAGTTTTAGTGCCATATTGTGGATACGTTCCTCTGTTTTCATGTGATTTATTGTTTATACATCTGGTTTAAATTTCAATTCTAAATTAAGTTTATGATTTCATGGGTTGTGTTGAAATGCCTATTCTCAAGTGTTCCCTCATTTGCTTCTGCCTTATTTTTGTGCATGCATATTTAATGCTTATTTCTATTCCTGCTTGTTAATTTATTGAAACATATATAATACAATACTAATTGAATATATATATTTATATATATTGTTCTGAGAACACTCCTTGCACTCATGTCCATGGTATATATAGTTTCTCATTGTTTTAAACATTGATTTATGTTTTTGCTTGTGTATTTCTCTCTTGTTTTGGACATTTAGCATTAGCTATTTAGATTAAGTTTATTTTTCATTAAAAATATTAATTTATAATAGAAAAACTTGTTTTAAATAATTGGGTGAATCTTTTATAATGTTATCTAATGGTGATCATATTTTATTTTCTCTGTTTATGACATTTTAAATATGTTTTTTCTTCTTCTATTTGTTTAGTGTACATTATTCTATATTAAAAATATCCCCTTTCCATTTTCTTTATTGTGATTTTAAAATAAATTGTATAAGTTATGGAAGGATTGTTCCCAATTACCATTTAGCTTTCATTCATATTTGGGCTAGCAGCAATATTGAAATAACAACCACATGGAAATAATGATTTGATCTGATCCAATGATTTTGATCCCTTATTGGGGTGCTTTTGGTGCACTTTTCATCAACTAAAACTTGTTATGGATTCACTTATATGGGTATTTTGGCTTACAGTAAGCAATATTGAAGAAACTGGGCTAAAACCTTTAACTGATTAAAATGCTAAAGAAATTTTTCAGGTGCACTTTTTTTATTATTGTTTTTCTATATGATTATGTTGGATAATAAGCAAGTGTAGATAATTCTCTTATCTTGTTGGTACATATTGACAGAGTTTCAAGTTCTACAATCAATTCTTCTAAACATGCATTTTGACCATTGAGCATACAAACACATTTCACAACCTGTTTTAAGTGGCATATTTTGGTTCTTTAGAAGTTGGTTTATATGGTAGTACATCATGTACCCCACTTTTTCTTTGCTTTTTCCCTAAAAGCTTAGGAGTTATTTTAATTTCAACTTAATGGAAAGTGGCTTGCTAAGTGAGACTTTGATAATAAAATGACTTTTTTTTTTACAATGTGCAGGTATATTGAGATGATTTCTTTGGAGCAATTGTTGACAACATTTGTAGTTGAGGCCTTTAGAATGGAAGAATGTATTTCACTAATTTTTGTATACATTTCTTGTTTTGTATTTAGTGATAAAGGAATCTGAATTGGGCATAAATTATGTTGTAATATGATTTCTTAAGCCTAGACTAGTAGACTAAATATTGTAATTACATTTGAGTAATTAATAAAAATCTATTTATGTTACCTTATTTGGCTTCAACTTTCATATTTGTTTTCCTAGTTTTGTGCAAGTAAAAAAAGATTATGTTTCTCTAAGATAATATAACACATGTGTTATACTAAAGTGTAGTATAACACAAAAAAAGTGTTATATAATCGACTATAAATAACATAATTCAACACTTATCTATATATTAAAATAACACAGAAATTGTGTCATCGTTGACAGTACAATAACACATATGTATAACACTGATAAAGTGTTATGTAAAGTACCCTGACCTACAATAACATAGTCGGTCTTAACACATCAGAAAGTGTTATCGTATGTTTTGATAACACATTTTCGGTGTTATTAAAAGCATTTTTTCTTGTAGTGATTACTAAATGTGAGTTTGTGAGATTAATTACTATTAAGGCTACAATATTTTGTGCCACTTTAATTTTGGAATGTTCAATTTTTTATTATAAATTTTCAAATTTTAGTAGTCATTGAATGATAATACTAAGTCATGGAATGATAATACTATAGTTTATGTGATTGGAAAAATAAATGTAAAATTTTAGTGCTAAATGTTATTGGGGCTAAATCTAACAATTGAATGTATAATGGGGCGGTAGTAGGATTAAGAGACCAATCGGGTATCAAGAAGCAAGTTAATTATTATAAAATTGAATTTAAGTGTATTAATAAAGTGTTTGAATTTGTACTTAGAATAGTCCATAATGTCTAAGGGTGAGGAAAAAGATGAAGGGAGAAGTTGAGAAGTTGGTCTTGAGATTGAGAGGGAAAAAGAGATAGCGAGATAAAGACTGAGAGAGAGAAATAGGGATGTATGTTTATTCACATGTGCCCATCCCCTCCCCTTTGAGGCTGGGTCTTTATATTTATAGGGGAGCAAATTTGCGCTCTAATTCTCTTCGAGGTGTGATGCCCAAGTTGGAATCTAATAATAATTTAACTCTAAACTTGGGTGTGACTTCTCTTTGAAGTGTGATGCCCAAGTTTGAATATAATATTACATTTATTTAAGTGTCATGTCATATTTGTTTCCTCGGCAATCTACTTCTACTATTTTGCTCTTCCAAGATGGAGTGTTCGACTTTTTCTTTTCTTGCTATTCTACTCTTCCAAGAAGGGGTGTTTAGTCAGCTCTTCCAATTGAAATTCTGTATTTTATAATTACCAACTAATTATTTAATTAATCAATTAATTAAATGCAGAATAATTAAGTTGGTACTGAAATAGATATTATGTAGCTACAAACCAGGGTTCTGTAACTACATACTAGAAAACCTGAAAAGAACTAAAGTGCAGAAAATAAAAACACACAAGATTTTTATACATGGTATCAGCAATCCTTACAGATTGCTACTAGTCCGCAGGGCCATGCCCAGAAATAAGATTCATTAGTAAGATCTAAAAAATATAAAGTTTTTGACTTATGCATAAATAGACTCCCTCTTATTATATGCCACAAGCTTGATGTATTCCACCTTGACAAATGAACCTTGCTGAACCTTCAAGAATACGAACTCCCTTCGATCTGCTTGAACTGTGCTTGCTTCCTCCCGAAGCAAGACTTGAACCACCTTCTCCAAAGGCTTAAAGAACCTTCTCCCGAAGGTTTGCACTTTGTTCTCCTCCTTTGTATAACTGTTTGAGGACTCAAAACAATTACAAGGACACTGAAAAACAGAGGTAGAGTCGAGCTCACTCACCTCTACAAAACAAAGACTCTCTTTTATAATGAGAATGAAATACAAAAAGAGGTAACTAAAACCTAGCAGCCAATATGAGTATTTATAGTCATTAAACTCATATTGGGCAGCTAATACACGGTCTATACTGACCTAAGCCCACAAGGAAACTTTCCTAAAAGAATTCTTCAATTTGACAGGATTTCCTGATTCTGTATCTAAAGAATCATGAGCTATATATGGTAACAATCCATCCTTTGATGTAGGAATCAAGCCTTCCCTTTTATAACTTGATCATGCAATAAACCTCAATTATATGGTCGGATACAATGAGGCAATCGGCTGGAAAAAGAAAGCTCAAAAAGATTTGATTTTATAATAATAAAGCCACACTATTTTTGGCAAACTTTCCTAATATAGGAAAGTTTGTCATCAATTATACATTTATTATTTAAAACATATATCAACAATATATATTTATATACAGCTGAATATAATAAGAAAATACAAAATATTTTTGTCAAATTAAATATGCCAAAAATGGAATTAACAATCTCCCCCTTTGGCACTTTGATTGAATTTTGAAGAAAACAAACAAGGATGAATCTATAAAACAAAGTGTTAGAACCAAAAATGAGAGTATAAAAATACCCCCCTTGCATGAAAGCTTACTAACACATATAACAAAAAAAAGGACAACTTTTTAAACAAAAAAAGTTCAACGAAACCACAAACAAACAACTTCCCCTGAAAATAGGGTCTAGAGTTGTAACCAAAAAATAAATACTACTCCCCCTTTTTGTCTATCAAATGAGTCAAAAACCACAAAAGACAATGAAAAATGACATTAAAGTTCAACATAAACAAAAAAAAAACAATAAAAACATAAACATTAATTCAACCAGCCATCCTAGTCACTTTGAAAGTATTGCATGATGTTGTCCATCCTCCTTAGAAGTTATCCTTGACCATTCTCCATCATTTCCAAACGAGCATTGATTTCTGCCAGTTCTGTAGGTGTAGAAGTTGAAGCTGTTGCAGTAGTTGAAGCATCTGGTACTTCAGGAGAAGCAGGACGACCCAATTTCTTGGAAGACTTTCCTTGAGAGGGTTTTTCTAAGATTTTGAATGTCTGACCAACAGTGGGAGGCTCAATTGATTCATTGTCAAGAATCAATTCCCTTTGATCAGATAAGATCTTATAAATCAAATTGGGAAACACAAGGTTAAGTTTGGGCTTTTTACCCTTTCTAAAAGACATAATTTGTTCCCAAATAAGATCAGCCAAATCAACTTGAGCCCCAGTAGCGATTTTGTATAATAGAAAGGGAAGGTCATTATAAACATTTACCAAATTGGAGCAAGGAAACCAATTGGACAAGGCAAACCTTATAAGCACTACATGTTGATAAGTGAGTTGAGAAATGTGCATAACATCGGTGAGCTCAACATCCTTGTCTCCAGTGAGTTCAAAAAATATTTCATGACGATCAAACATGACATCAGATGGCTCCACCCCGATTGGTAATTGAAGAGCTTCAGCCACATCATTCACTGTAAAAGAATACCAGTAACCACGCACATACACTTTGCCAAACATGAAGGAATTTTCATCTAGGCACTCATCGGTGATGTTGGCATAGAATTCCTTTACAACTCGATCCACATAGCTAGTAAAACAAATCAAAGTGTCCATCCACTGCCTTTCTTTTAACAAACTAACAACTCCAAATGGCTTATGAGCAAGCACATTATAATTCTTTTCAACAATAAAATTTCTTGCCTCATAAAATTTCATATCTCTCTCATGATAATTATAGCAATAATAATGTGAATGAGGTTTGAAGTTTTCAAGAGAGATACTAGATGGTCTTTTCCATTTCAAAGGAAGAGCCGACTTTGGAGGAGCCAAGGAACGTTTTCCTTTGCTTTTGTCTTGAGCAATAAGTTTCGAAACAGGAGCAACAGGTTCTGTAACAGCAGGTTCCTCTTCTGATGCAGCACTTTCAGAACTAGAATCCCCCAAAGATCTTTCTTTTTCTTGAAATACTGCACTAGGAATAGACTCAGCCTCTGATTCTTGTTCAAAATTCTCAGTTTCTTCTTTTGAATCAGATTCTGAAGAAGATGCAAAAGGGGGTGATTTTTGAAAATTTTCACCCGAGAAGAAGAACCAACTTCCATGACTTTAGGAACACTATGGGGACGAAGCACCTCAGTTTACTTCTGAGTGGAGGTTTGAGAACGTGTTCGAGAACTCAACATTGGCATAGGAACAATGGCCCTTTTAGAGTTTATTCTTGAGGAACCACCCTTTCGAGAATAAGAGGACTTGGACAAAGATTTTTCAGATGAAAGAATTTCATCATGACCACTGAGACCAGGGGTGGTCGAGCCGATTGGAGAAGCTATCACAGGTGGGGAATTCAGAGTGAATGTCTTCTTTCTCGCCTGGGTTTTTGATTTCTCAGAATGTTTTGCAGGAGCAGGAACTTGTGCTGGAGTTGCGGTCACTGGACTAGGAGGAGCAGTCGAAGGAGAAGCTGGGACAGACGGGGAACCACGAACAGGCCTCTTCGAACCACCTCGGGCATTCTTGGTTTTTTCCATTGAAAAGCATGAAACTTTGAAAAACCTAGAGAGGAACTCACACACGTAGAGAGAAAATTAAGAGAAAAAAAACTGAAGAGAGTGTGATTGAGAGGATTAGATCGTGGGTTAAGGTAAATATAAAGAGAATGAATAGAAAGGGAAAGTGGGAAGTTAACTAAACCAATTTTCAATTAATGCAATAACTTCCACAATATCATAAAATAAAAAAATCTTTCCTTACCTTTGCCTTACCCGAAAAGGAATAAAAAGGGAAACAAATATTATAATTTTGCAATTAAATCAATAGTTTCCAAAAAGAGACCAATCCCATGAAAATAGGACACCCCAGATCAAATAAAATGAAAAAATAATTAAAAGTAAATGACCAGCCGAAAAATAATGCCCCCCCATTTTTAATGATTTTTTCAATTTATGCATTTTTTTATTAGAAAAAAAAAAGCGAAAAAGAAAACAAATAAAGACAAAACACCAATAAACACAAGACGAACACCAACACTTTAGAGCAAAAATTTTTGTCTAATAATAGAATTAAAACAAGACAAAGAAACAAATATTTTTAGTTAAGCTCAACATGAAAATCGGTCACAAATTATTTTTTTTAAAAAAACAAAATAAATCAAACCTTGATATTTTTGCCAACAATATGAAACACCATGTCTGCTTTGCCTTTGTTCCTGATGAAAAAATCAAACTCGAAAGAATGCACAGATATTATTTAACCAAGCTAATTTCTTATAAGACCATACAAGTTACGCAAGAAAAGAATTTACTCACCCACCAAAAATATTTTAAGAAATTCAATCAGTATGTAACAACTTTTTTAAAACCATTTTTTTTAATTGAATTGTTTTTCTTTTCTCGAAAAAATGTGTCAAGCATTTCTGTGTGGAAATGAAAGCAGGGAACATTGCCCAATTTGTCAAATAGACTTTTTCTGAGTATTTGTAACCAAATGAGACGTTGTCACACTACCTCAATGGTTGCCTTTTCAATGGTAGCGTATCCTCTACATAACTCCTAATTACATAGTACCAACTTACTCAGTGATGGTTTTCACACATTGAGATAGGTAGCTCTATTCTTCCAATGGAGCTTGAACACACATTTTTTTTTTTTTTTTTAAATGGTAGCACACACAAAACACTGATTGAATGGCCCAAATATTTCTAGGAGGAATGAAAATTTCTTCTTGAACTAAACCTGTATGAAAACATTGCACCAAAAAATTAGCAATAAAAATAATAATCAGCAATTCTCTTGAGTTTGAAACTTTCTTCTGGAACAAAAACAAAAACAACAACATTATGCACATCAAGTCAAAGAAAAATATCATGAACCATAAAGAACACAAAATTAAATGCTACAAACCCCTAAGGATTTCCTTAGAGAAATAAAGCGGACCGAATCAAGAGCTTTAGTAAAAATATCTGCTATTTATTTGCTTGCTTCAACATATTCTTAGACAAGAATTTTATTTTCTACAAGCTCTCTAATAAAGTGATGACGAATGTCTATGTGCTTAGTGCGAGAGTGTTGAACAGGATTTTTTGAAATATTTATAGCATTAGTGTTATCACAGAAAATGGTTAAAGTTTTCAAATTAAACCCATAATCTTCCATCATTTGTTTCATCCATAACAATAGGGTACAATAGCTACCCGCAGCAATGTACTCAACCTCTGCAATTGACAGAGAAATAGAGCTTTGCTTCTTACTGTGCCATGAAACGAGATTGTTTCCAAGATAGAAACTTCCACCACTAGTACTTTTTCTATCATCTGCATTTCCTACCCAATCAGCATCACTAAAGCACACCAAATTAGAGTTAGTGTCTTTTGAAAACCAAAGCCCAAAATCAACAGTGCTATTGACATAGTGAATGGTGGGATTTTCCCGATAACGAGCACAAACACCAACACTATAACAGATATCAGGACAACTAGCAGTAAGATAAAGTAAACTACCAATCATGCTTCGGTACAAAGTAGGATCTACCTTCACTCCTTGTTCATCTTTGGATAATTTCAAAGTTGTGCTCATAGGAGTATTAGTATGTTTGGCGTTTTCAAGCCCAAACTTCTTCACCAAGTTTTTTGCATACTTACTTTGTGAAACAAATGTGCCATCATCAGTTTGTTTCACCTAAAGACCCAAAAAATAGGTGAGTTCACCTACCATGCTCATTTCAAATTCTTGTTGCATTTGTTGGAAAAATACCTGCACTTCAGAGTTAGAAGTAGATCCAAACACAATATCATCAACATATATTTGAGCAACAATAACATCAGATTTAATGTTTTATACAAACAGTGTTTTATCTACATTTCCTATTCTATAACCATGAGAGATTAAAAGCTCTGTTAAACATTCATACCAAGCACGAGGGGCTTGTTTCAAACCATATAACGCCTTGTCTAACCTATAACCATGATCAGGAAAATGTGGATCCTCAAATCCTTTGGGTTTCTCAAGAAAAGCTTCTTCTTTCAAAAAACCATTCAAAAAAGCAAATTTAACATCCATTTGGTACAATTTAAAACCAATAATACAAGCAATGGAAAGAAGTAACTTGATGGACTCAAGTCTTGCTACTGGAGCAAAAGTTTCATCAAAATCAATACCCTCAACTTGAGTGTAACCTTGGGTAACCAATCCTGCCTTATTTCGAATGATGGTACCGAACTCATCACTTTTGTTTTTGAAAATCCACTTTGTTCCTATGACATTAGCATAAGTCGGTCTGGGAACAAGTATCCATACTTTATTGCGAATGAATTGAACAAACTCTTCTTGCATTGGCCAGATCCATGCTTCATCCATCAAGGCTCCCTTCACATTTTTAGGGTCTAAAGAAGAGGTAAAACACACAAATTGAATCAAATTAGCATACCTTCTTCTAGTAACCATGCTCTCATCCATGTTCCCAAGTATGAGATAAGTAGGATGATTCTTCTTGACTCTGGAGGATGGTTCTCTATGAATTGGATCAGTGATTATGTTTGGTGGTTGCTCAGTTTCTTTCTCCATTGAAGTTTCTAGAAAATCATCAGTTGTAGCTATTGAATCTTGAAGTGTAGCCTCAGACGATGATTCTATGATTACAGCCAAATCGTCTGCTAGTTCAGAAGACTTTTCCAGCAAACCTTCAATCTGTTCTTCTATGGAAAGCTCAGAGAAATATTTTTGATCATCAATAACAACATTAGTAGATTCCATCATAGTTTGGGTTCTCATATTATAAACACGATAAGCCCTATTGTTAATAGAATATCCTATAAACACACCAACATCACCTTTTGCATCAAATTTACCAATATGATCACGATCCCACAAAATATAACAAGCACTGCCAAAAATATGAAAATGACTCAGATTTGGTTTCTTACCTTTCCAGATCTCATAAGGAGTCTTATGAGTACCTGGTCGCAAAAACACCCTGTTGAGGGTGTAGCAAGCAGTGTTAATTGCTCCAGCCTACAGACACTTGGTAAGTTTCTTGCTATTTAACATTACTCTAGCCATCTCTGTCAGAGTTTGGTTCTTTCTTTCAACGACTCCATTTTGTTGAGGAGTTTTAGGAGCAGAAAATTCATGAGAAATACCTTTAGATTTACAAAACTCATCATAAACAGTATTTTCAAATTATTTTCCATGATCACTCCTAATTCGAACAATCTTCCATTTACAATCTTTTTCCACACACAATTTCAAACAAAGAGATTTAAAAGCATCAAAAGTATCAGATTTTTATCTCAAAAAATCTACCCATGAAAACCGAGAGAAATCATCAACACACACAAAAATGTATCTCTTACCATTCAAACTTTCAACCTAAATTGGACCCATTAGATCCATATGAAGAAGTTCAAGAAGTTTGGAAATATTCACATCAGGAATACATTTGTGAGAAATTTTCAGTTGCTTACCAAGTTGACATGGTTCGCATTTTCCCACAAATTCTTTACCCAGTTTGGGTACTCCTCAAACAATTCTTGCATTTGACAGTGTTTCAAATTTTTGAAATGAATGTCTCCAAGCTTTTCATGCCATAAATCAGTAGAGTTATCTATGGCAGAGTGACAAGTAGTATAGGTAGTGAGAGTGTAACAATTAACAACATAACAACGATTACCATCAAAATTAACAGTGTTACCCTGATCACAAATTTGACTAACGCTAAGAAGATTAGCTCTTATTCCTTCAACCAACATTACATTCTTAAGCCTGGGTTGACCTTCAAAATTAAGAGTTCCCATCCTTATGACATTTCCAGCTAGACCATTACCAAAAGTAACTTCTCCGCATTGCATTGGTCTAATGTTGACAAGAAAGTCTTTATCACCTGTCATGTGCCTGGAACAACCACTATCAAAATACCACATTTGAGAAGCAGCAGTTTTAAAACAAGAGATACAGCAAGACATTTATTTTTGACAGCCCATTTTTGTTTTTGAAAAACATGTGTATTTTGAAACACTTTAAAATTTCCAAAAAATTTAGAACTAAACATGTTCTGAATGTGACCTTTTACTCCACAAAAATGACAAGAGGGAATGAAATGTTTCTTTTTCCCATGAGAATTTCAGGCTTACCCGACTGCTTCATTTCTGTAGAAATAGAACGTTCAGCTATAAAAACAGAACCCTTCAAAGTTAAATCGGAATATCCATAAGACATATTTTCAAATTTAACAAATTTAGTATTCAATTTCGATTGAGTTTCAACAAAACCCAATCCAGTATGATTTAGTTGACCTGAATTCTGAACCTCCTCAAAAATGTTAGAACCTGGATTTAGCATTTTAACATTTATTTTCAATTTGTCAAGTTCTTTTGTCAAAAATACAATTTCAGAATTTTTTGAACACAACTCAAATTCTTAACATTTATTTTTTTCTTCAAGATCTTTGATGTTGTGAGACAATTCTTTATTCATTTTAACCAAGGACGATTTTCAATATAAATCTGTAGCCACTTACCATACATTACCTTCTATGATTCAGCCAGTGATTCCTCATTGAGTTCTGACTTGTCTGAATCCGAGTCAATTTCTTTTTTATTGACATCAGTCAAGGTATTGTTTAAACACAAAATTTTTCCTCTTTCCTGAAAAGCACTTGACAAAACACTAGTTAAAGCAACTTTCTCATTATCCTCTTCACTACTTTCAGAATCATCATCACTCCAAGTAACATTAAAACCTTTTTTATTCTTTTTCAATGTGTTGGCACATTCAAAATGAATATGACCATAACCTTCACATTCCTGGAATTGAATACCCTTTTTATAGTTAGAAACAAAAGGTTTAGAAGAGGTGTTACCTTTTGGAGTTTTTGAAAAATTCTTTTTATTTCCAACCTTTTTCATGAACTTTTGAAAATTTCTTGTTAACAAGGCCATTTCATCATCTTTCTCATCATCAGAAACATCTTTTTCAGAAACTTTAAATGCAACACCATTGCTTTTTTCAATTGAAGGATTTGGCATACCCTTTTGCTTTATTTGTTGATTTAGCTCAAATGTTCTTAATGAACTCATAAGCTCCTCAACCTTCATTTTGCCAAAATCCTTAGCCTCCTCCATTGCTAGCAATTTCTCGTCAAACTTGTCTGGAAGCACACAAACTATTTTTCGAACCAACACAGATTCAACTAGTTTTTCTCCCAAGGCAAAAAACTCATACAACTTTTCATAAAACTCAGATAAAGTTTCAGTTTCCAACATTCTTAATTCATCGAATCTAGTTTGCAACATGGTAAAATGTGATCTCTTTACATCAGCGATACCTTCAAACTGAGTATGAAGGATTTTCCACACCTCCTTTGTAGATTCAGAAGATGATATCAATTTTATAAAGCCTTCACCAACACCATTAAAAATTGCATGCAAAGCATTATTATTATAACCAGATAATTTTTCATCTTCAATGGACCACTCAATTTCAGATTTTACCTTTGAATTACCTTTATCATCTTTTTCAATTGGTGGAGTCCTACCCGAGAGTATGCCAATTTGGAATCTAATAATAATTTAACTCTAAACTTTGGTGTTACTTCTCTTTGAAGTGTGATGCCCAAGTTTGAATATAATATTACATATTTGTTTGCTCAGCAGTCTACTTCTACTATTTTGCTCTTCCAAGATGGAGTGTTCGACTTTTTCCTATCTTTCTATTCTATTCTTCCAAGAGAGGGGGGTTTAGTCTGCTCTTCCAGGATGGAGTGTTTAGTCTGCTTGACCATGCCTACCAGTTTGGTTTAGTCTGCCTGATCGAGCCTATCAGTTTAGGTTGCTTGACCATCCCTATCAGTTCAATCTCCTTGGCCATGCCTATTAGACTGAACTGATACATCTTGATTTTATTTATGGGCCATTTTGACTTATCCTTTGGGCCAAAACTCATAATTCATAATAGGACCCAAAATGAAACAAATGTTTGGATTTATGTCATTTACCAATCAGTCCTTTATATTTCTATGACACCTTCCTATTTTACCATTTTTATCCTCAACAAATGTGAGCTTGTTAGATTATTAATTATTAAGAGTATAGTAGGTTTCACTTTAATTTTAAAAATATTAATTTCTAATTATAAGTTGTAATTTTTTTAGTAATGGTGAATTTTTAGTTTAATTATTATTAAGATTTTAATATTTAATTAGAATTTTTTAAAGTTTAGTGCAGTGAGATTATTTACTACTTAGATTATAATGTGCGTGAATAGTGCGTAAAATTGTATATTTCTAAATGTTAATTGGGTAAATAAATTGGATTTAAATTACTTATTTTTATGATTTTAAAGGAAAAATTAATAAGTTAAAAATATAATAATTTAATATAATATTGAAGCAAATAGTGATAGAATTAGAAGGAAAGAAAGAACGCATGAAGTAATGAAACCCAATATCAATATTCTAACTATAGAAGCGTGTATAAGCTTTGAGACATGTGTTGATTCCCCCTCCTCTTCAATATTCTTATTTTAGAAGCATGTATAAGTTTTAAGAAATGTGTTGATTCCCTACTCCTAATTGTTTATTCCCTATTTTCTATAACGACCTCCTAATCAAGGACCGTTACCCAATGTAATTAAAATAGTTCTTAACACACTAAACCAATCATTTGGACATAAAACGTGTAATTGAAACTAACGCCAGGTTTAGGTACTAAAAATTTCGGTAAAAAGTCAGTCATTCCATTAAAACAGTTTGAGTTCGATACATAGGATCCCAACAAAGTTTAAAATTGTTACAGACTCAAAATGAATACGAAATTCGACCTAAGCGGCAAAATCAAGGTCCAACCCTAGTTCCAACAGAAACTGATAAACAAGTTTTAATCTTATTTATGGTCTAGTTTTTAGGGAGATTTTCATTAGTTTAGGGCTATGTTATTGCAGATTTATGCTTGTTTGTTCATGTTTCAGGTTTTTAATTTTAAGATGATGAAAAGAGATGAATGAAGTAAATGTGGGAGAAAATGAAGCAATTTTGGAGAAAATGGAGTTATTTTGGAAGCATGGAGTCCGAGTTATGCCACTGTGATTAGCGCCTTAGCGCTAGCATAGTAGCGTTACAACGCTCATTTGTTGTTTTGAAGGCTTGTGTATCTGTAAGTAGCGTTACAACGCTACAAACCTAGTGTTATAGTGCTAGTTGGTATTTATTTGGAGTCTGATTGTAGCGCTACAAACCTAGCGTTACAGCGCTAGTTCGCGAATTTTTGATGGAATTTAGCTCTGTTATCAGCGCTACAGCGCCCAAAACCTAGCGTTATCAACGCGATTTTGAAATTTTAAGCCACTTTTAGAAGGGCACAACGGTCTTTTCACTTGGGAGCATTGGAAAACTATTTAAGTGACATTATTCTGCGAATTGAAAGAGGCTGATTAGTTTTTAAAAACCCTAGATTAAGAAATGATTGATGGTTTTATTGTTTCTAGATTTCTTTTTCTGGTTTATTGTTTTCTTGATTTCTTCTTCATCTTAATTCTTTAGGTTATTTTCTATGAACAATTATCTGAATGTTATTGTTGTAATGTCTGATATGAACAAAACATCTCTATCTAGGGTTTAAATGTAGTCACTTGGATTTCTATTTAATCTTATTATGATCTTCTATTGATTCTTCTCCTTTATTCTAATCTATACAATGTTTGCTTAATGATAGTAAATACCTGATCAATATTTGCTTGATTTATGATTATGATTCAAAATTCGAAAGATGAGAAATGAATATGCTATCGTTATATAGACGTAGGTTACATATTGGACGAAAGTACCTGTATGGCTTGGGGAGTAATTAGCTTTCTATGCTTAATGCCTTCTATATGTTTAAGTTTATCACAGAGATGTAGAAAACCTGCATATAGTTTGAGATCTTATATCTTGAAAAAGAATAGGAATTGATTTAGGTGAACCTGCTATTAGAATAGGAAGAAAGAATTTTAGAACTGATTAGTAAAATTAATAGAATGGAAAGTTGATGAAATTAATACCCTATGTTTTTAATTATTGAATCAATCTTTATTTTTGCAAAGTTGCTTTTAATTTTAAGTCGTAGTTTAAAAATCATTCTAATTTCAATAGCCAAATAGAAATTTAAAAGCATTTATTGGTAATTGGTTTATAGTCCTTGTGGGAACGATACTTTATTTACTATCTATATTACTTGAATCGATTATGTATACTTGCGTACATAATTTTCGCAATCATGTTTTTGGCGCTGTTGTCGAGGACTTAATATCCAATATCAAAATTAATTATTTTTTGTTCTAATTTGGTTTTTATATTTTATAGGCATTTGGATCAAGGCTATATTTTGTTTCAGGAAATATTGGTATATGTGGGAAAGTAGACAAGAGGAGCTCATACTGGCAAATCCTTAAATTGAAAGAACGTGCATAAGAACCGAAAGATAATGAAAAAGCTGGATTTTTCCATGACTACAAATCAAGGGAATGCAGTAAATCATGTTGCCAACGATGTTGAAGGGGCAGTGTCTGCTGTGGTGCATGTTGATCAAGGGGCTAGAAGTTTAAGAGACCATGTACTCCCAACAATTGCTGCAAATAATTTTTAGATTAAGCCAGCGATTCTACAAATGGTCCAATCTACTGTTTAGTTTGGAGGCTTGCCTATAGAGGACCCTAACTTACACATAGCTAATTTCATAGAGATTTGTGCGACCTTTAAGATGAATGGGGTGAGCGATGACGCAATAAGGTTGAGGTTGTTTCCATTTTCACTAAGGGAGTGAGCAAAGGTTTGGTTGATTTCCCTATAGGCTAACTCTATTACCACATGGGAGGAGCTTGCTCAAAAGTTCCTTGCAAAATTCTTTCCTCCATCCAAGGCTGCACGGTTGGGAGGGAGATTAATAATTTTTGTCAGATGGAGATAGAGTCATTGTATGAAGCATGGGAAAGATTTAAAGAGTTGTTAAGAAAATGCCCTCATCACGAGATTGAAAAATGGATGTTAGTCCATAATTTTTACAATGGGTTAGGCGGTACTACTCACACTATCATAGATGCAGCAGCAGGAGGGACATTTATGAGCAAGAGTGCCAACGAAGCTTATATTCTACTAGAGGAGATGGCCATGAACAATTACCAGTGGCCTAATAAGAGAGAAAATACAAAGAAGGTGGCTAAGATGCTTGAATTAGATGCCATCTCAATGTTTACAGCTCAAGTGGCATCCTTGACGAAACAACTACAACATAATCACCTCACAGCTCAAGCCAGTCAATTACTAAGTGTGTGTGAAATGTGTGGAATGGCACATCCACCTAACCAGTGTCCTACAATGGATTTAAATAATTTTCCTATGGAACAAGTTCAAGCCATAAGAAATAGCCAAAGGCCAGCCAATAACCCATATCCCATGTTCTACAATCAAGGGTGGCAGAATCACCTTAACTTGTCTTAGAAAAATAATCAAGGAGCACAACCACCATACCCACAAAATCAACAACCATATCCACCCCATCAATTAATATATGGGCCAAATGCTCGACCGTATTATGATCCTCGCCAAGCAATGCCAGAACACCCACCACTGCATCCTCAATTTAACCCACCAGAAGTACAGTCAGACAGATTGAACCAATTTATTACAGAAACCAGGGCATCTATGAAGAGTTTGGAGGCTCAAATGGGGTAGTTGACTACTTTGATGACAAACCGGGCTCAAGGGAACTTACCAAGCACTAGTGAGGTAAACCCAAAAGAGTAGTGCAATGAAATATCTTTGAGGAGTGGCAAGGAGTTAAAAGAGCCAAAAGTGTTTGACAAGGAGAAGGAAGTGAGTGGGTCTAATGTTACTGAGAACTTAGAAAAGCAGCCAGAAATAAGCATAGATCACCACAAAAAGATCCCATATCCTCAGAGGCTTCAAAAGAATAAGCTTGATAAGAAGTTTTCTAAATTTTTCGATATCTTTTGAAAGCTACACATCAATATTCCGGTTGCTGAGGCACTTGAACAAATGCCAAGTTATGTGAATTTTATGAAAGAAATTTTGTCAAAGAAAAGGAAGCTAGAGGACTATGAGACAGTGGCACTTACTGAGGAGTGCAATGCGATACTTCAGAAGAAACTACCTCCTAAGCTTAAAGATCCTGGTAGTTTTAATATTCTATGTTCTATAGGGGGTTCAGTAAAATTAAAGGCTTATGTGATTTAGGGGCTAGTGTGAATCTAATACCTCTATAAATCTTTTGGAAGTTGAATTTTGGAGAAGCTAGGCCTACTACTGTGTCATTGCAAATGGTAGATAGATCAGTCAACCATCCTCGTGGAGTGATTGAGGATGTATTGGTGAAAGTAGATAAATTCATCTTTCCTGCGGATTTTATTATTCTAGATATGGAGGAAGATGAAAATATTCCAATAATACTTGGAAGGTCATTCTTGGCCACTGGTAGGGCTTTAATTGATGTACAAAAGGATGAGTTAAAGCTACGAGTGCAAAAAGAGGAGGTAATATTTAATGTTTTTGCAACAACAGAAATTCCAACTTGTCGTAGAGTTGAAGTGGTAAACCAAGGAGAGAACAAGTTGGAAGTCTCTAAGAAAATATCCATGGTTAAAAGTGGAATGCGAAAAGTGCGCCATCGTTTAAAAAGGTTCTTTAGTGAGAGGATTCGAATGTTACATGAGCGGGGTAAAGTTCCACCAATCTATAATAACAAGAAACGAGGGCTCTCAAGGATGTGAGAGGAGGACTTCATCCAAGTTGAAATATGAAAGAAAACAAGAGTCCGGCTAAAAAAAGTTAAAGACAGTGCTCGTAGGTGGCATTCCTATGTTTATTTTTAATTTTATGTTATTTGTTTTTGTTTTTGATTGGAACAATATTTTTAGAAATTTTGTGTTGGTTGTTTTTAGTTTTAATCTGGAAAAATTGTGTTGAAATTCGTAAACTGTGAAAAATGTAAAATAACTTTAAGTGTTGGAGGTTATAGCGCTATAACGCCACATGTCAAGCACTACACCATTTGTTGGGTTTCTGCCGCAGTAGCCACTGCCATCTCAACCGTTTGAGGGACATTCGTCCCAGCCTCCACAGTCCCCATACTAATGTGGCTACTCAGGTAAGTCTATTTTCTCATTCTTTAGGCATTTAAACATTGGTGAAAAAGTTCGATTTTAAGTTTGGGGAGAGATTTATTTTTAGTGTTATGTTATTTGATGCATTTTTTAGTTTGGTTTTCTAGTTAGTTTGTATTGAGTCATGTTTTAGAGTGTAAATTAAGTTGATGATTGCCATTTTAATATGATTGGCTGTTATGCTGTATAATCCAAAGGAAAAGTTGATGTGCTTCTGAAAAAAATCTATGTGCTTGGTTAGAATACTTTGTGTTTTTTCACTGTGATCTGTGACTAAGATATCTATTGCTCATAGATTGCAAATGTTATAATTAAGCTATTTTATGCATGACGAATTTGGATTGTGGATTGAAAAAGATTGAAGAAATTCTAGAACTTGGTTGCTTACTATTTGAGATGAAATTTGAAACAATGCACATTTAGGAAAATGATATAAGCAATTTTCGGACTAGTTATGCCTTTCAAGCTAACCCTATTAAATTTTATCCTTAGTTAGCCTTATAACTATTTTCTTGTTAACACATTTTTTGAGCCTAGCTGTGAATTTGATTACCATTTATTCTTTTGACCCATACCATGAGCATTAAAATTATTGTGTGGGGAGTGAATGTGCAATGGGAAGTTATGTATAATGTGTTATTCAGAAAATTTCTTGTGATTGAGAAAAGTACAGAGAAAAGAAAAGAAAAAAAAAAGTGCGAAAGGATTACACTCCTGAACATTTATCTATTGAAAAATCTATGTTTGGGGGAGTGTAATATTAGAAAAGAAAAAAAAACATAAGAATGAGTGGTTTGTATAAATTTCTCAATCACTGCACAGAAAAAGTGGTGACAACGGATGAGTGGTTTTAAATTGTTGGGAAAGTTTTTTTAGTTAGAATGGTTGTGGTATGATTAAGCCTAAAATATTTTTTTATCTGCCCATACCTAAGCCTTCTATTACAACCCCTATAAAGTCCTATTGATTCTTATTTGTGTAGTTGTTTATATTAATGGAGAATATTAAGTAATACAGGCATATGGAATAATTTGGTTATGTGGTTAGTTGGTGAGAATTAGTGGTGCATAAAGTGGTTTAATTATTTTATTTGCAAGTTATGAGTAAAATGAGCTTTGGCGTTAATAGATTGCAATGAAGGGTTGAAGTATTTTGATTGAACATCAAGATTAATACTTTAAGTATCATGTTGTTTCTAGAGAATTATCTGTGCATGGTAGAATTGGGTGTTGGAATTGGTTAGTTATGTCAATTTAGTTTGTTTAAGTTTGAGTCTTGTTAGATTTATTACTCGAGGGCGAGTAAAGGATTAGTTTGAGGGATTTGATAAACAAGTTTTAGTATAGTTTATGGTTTAGTTTTTAGGAAGGTTTTCATTAGTTTAGGGCTATTTTATCGCAAATTTATGCTTGTTTGTTCATGTTTCAGGTTTTTGATGTTAAGATGATGAAAAGATATGAATGAAGTAAAAGTGGTAGAAAATAAAGCAATTTTGGAGAAAATCGAGTTGTTTTGGAAGCAAGGAGTCCGAGTTACACCACTGTGATTAGCACCCCAGCACTACCATAGTAGTGCTACAAAGCTCATTTGTTGTTTTGAAGGCTTGTGTTTCTGTAACTAGCGCTACAGTGCTACAAACCTAGCGCTACAGTGCTAGTTGATATTTATTTGGAGTCTAATTGTAGCGTTACAGTGCTACAAACCTAGCGCTACAGCGCTAGTTCGCGAATGGAATTTGGCTTTGTTATCAGCGCTACAGCGCCCAAAACCTAGCACTACAGCGCTATCGACGCGATTTTGAAATTTTAAGCCACTTTTAGAAGGACAAAACGGTCTTTTCACTTGGGAGCATTGGAAAACTATTTGGGTGACATTATTCTACGAATTGAAAGAGGCTGATTAGTTTTCAAAAACCCTAGATTTAGAAAAGATTGTTGGTTTTATTGTTTCTAGATTTCTTTTTCTAGTTTATTGTTTTCTACATTTCTTCTTCATCTTAATTCTTTAGGTTATTTTCTATGAATAATTATCTGAATGTTATTGTTATAATGTCTGATATGAACAAAACATATCTATCTAGGGTTTAATGTAGTCACTTGGATTTCTATTTAATCGTATTATTATGTTCTATTGATTCTTCTCATTTATTCTAATCTATACAATGTTTGCTTAATGATAGTAAATACCTGATCAATATTTGCTTGATTTATGATTTTGATTCAAAATTTGAAAGATGAGAATTGAATATGCTATCGTTGTATAGACATGGGTTACATATTGGACGAAAATACCTAGATGGCTTGTGTAGTAATTATGTTTCTATGCTTAATACCTCCTATATGTTTAAGTTTATCACAGAGATGTAGAAATCCTGCATATAGGTTGAGATCTTATATCTTGAAAAAGAATAGGAATTGATTTATGTTAACCTGCTATTAGAATAGGAAGAAAGAACTTTAGAACTGATTAGTAAAATTAATAGAATGGAAAGTTGATGAAATTAATACCCTAGGTTTTTAATTATTGAATCAATCTTTATTTTTGCAATGTTTATTTTAATTTTAAGTCTTTGTTTAAAAATCATTCTAATTTCAACAGCCAAATAGAAATTTAAAAGCACTTATTGGTTATTGGTTAATAGTCCTTGTGGGAACGATACTTTATTTACTATCTATATTACTTGAATCGATTATGTATACTTGCGTACATAATTTTTGCGATCAGATACCCTCGGCCATGGCGGTTAAGTAGGCTGCATATGTACACCCTGCCCCGGAAGCTCTCTAACTCATGGCTAGTTCAACTTTTCTTTTCTTTTAACTGAACCATTTAGCACCCTTAAGCCGAGGCTTAGCAAGAAAACATAATCATGCTCATAAGCAGTAAATCGTTAGATCATAAAAGTATAATTAGCATGCCTAGTAGTAATAACCCTACTCATGCATGCATTCAATCAAGATACCTAACTATAAAGCCACACCAGGGCCCATTGCCCTATTTTCCAAATAAGTGACTATTGAGCCACACCGGACACATTGCGTTATTCCCTGTTTAACAACCCTTAGGTCTAGCCAAGCGTACCTAGTACTATATATTTCAAGTGGCCATTTGGGTCGTTCAAGCATATATCATGCTCCTAGGTTAGCTTAACCACATCGGCCTACGTTCAGCACTCTATTGATACCCTTGACTCATAAGCCGAGCCTTTTAATTAGACGTAATAGATAAATCCTTGACTTATAAGTCGAGCTTTTCAATCAATTATAATCGACAAACCCTCGACTTATAAGCCAAGCCTTTCAATCAGATATAACGGATAAGCAGTAATCACTTAATACATGTATGCACATCGAAGTTAAACATGTATACTAAAACATACTAAGCATGGTTATAACCATGTTAAATAACTGAGGCTTGAGCCCTAACAACAACCCAGGTGCAGTTTTCTTACATCTGGTCCTATTCTGGCAAATAAATACGATCCCCAAGCACTATCCTTTCCTGAGCCTAGCGGTAATCCTAGTCATAACCATTAATAATATTGTTTTTATGATTCAATTCTAAAAACTAATTACGAGACCAATCCCACGCTCTCGTGACCTTTAATTCCGCCAAACGGGATGGTGGAACCGTCCCCCGAGCCGTCGGGCCAAGCCCTAAATAGATACAAAAATGGGGGCCTAAAATTAGCCTGGCACTACGGTGCAGCCCAACAGGCGCCGCTGTGCCCAGGAACTCTCCCAAATTCCTGAACAGCCCTAGCAACGCGGCGCTCCTTCGCGGACCCAAAAAAACTGGGTTTTTCTGTGTTTTTCTCCGAGCTCAATCATCTAAAACTCAACCCAAACATGTTCTAAGGCCACAAATTGAATCCTCAAACCACTATAACACACCTCAATCAATATAATAAGACCAAAAACTCAACCACACTCTCACTAAAACTCAAAATCAACACTTGAGCTTCAATGCTCAAGAACACACCAAAAACACATGAAAAACTAACAAAATTAGGGGAAATTTCTTACCTCAGTTGGATATATCTAAATCCATTGCTGCACTCCTTCACTCCCCATCCCTAAATTCTTCTTCAAGCTTCAAATCAAGAATTTTCCTTCCAAATACTCAAAAACACATTCACACACCCACGAGAGAAAGAGAAAACAAGGGAGAGCGAGAGATAGAGAAATAGATAGATAGATAGAGAGAGAAAGAGAGAGATAGAGAGATAGATAGATAGAGAGAGAGAGAGAGAGAAGCTATTTATTTTGTGTGTTGGTTTGTTCTGAAAGCTTCCCCTTGACACACTAAGCCTATACCATGGTTGAGAAATGACCAAAACCCACAAGGGCAAAATAGGCAAAATAGTCATTTTGCCCTAATTTCTCATTATCCTCAAATGTTACCATCAATTCCCAATTAGATCCACTTAATCCCAAATAATCACCAATTTAATTACCATTACCCAATAAATCCTGGTAATATACCAAATTACCAAAATACCCCTAGACTCAACCCGAGGTGGGTATTTAACCTTGTTGTTACTATTCTGCTAAATTGCCGGCTAGGATCTCCTTGTGACGAGTAACTCAAATATCTCAACATAATAATGTGTTCTCAATCATAAAATACATAATTACAAACATACCATTAACAGGTGAAAATTACGAAAATGCCGTTCTAATAAGAAACGAGCCCCCAAGCACATTTAATACACTTAAACATACATGAATAGTCATATCATAATATAACTCATACAATTCACATAATCACATAAATATTCAATTAATTCACATATAAACACATAATATTCCAATAATACCCTCCTAGCCTCCTAATCAAGGTACTGAGCCTTATTAGAAATTTTGGGACGTTACATTTTTTTATAACATGCACTAACATAGATAAATTATAGCAAATGACCTTAAATGAGGGTATTGGGAAGATAAATGTCCTCAAATTATAAATTAGAGCAAAATGATCAATTTTTTTCCTGATTTAGTTTATTATAGGGTTATTGGCGGCAAAAATACTCAAATCTTTTTAATTGTAACACTTTAATAATCAAATCTATTTTTTTACGGCAACAATATCTAAATGCCATATTTTGGTGCAACGTTGGTACTCACCATGAAATACCCATTAAGTATCCACATGGCACCTTAATTAGACAAATAAAAAGGTGACACGTGGCACATTAATTAAACCAATAGAAAGATGATACATGGATACTTAACGGGCAGTTAACAGTGAATACTAATGATTGCACCAAAATTTTGATTCAGGTATTATTACCGTAAAAAATAAGATTTGAGTATTAATGTGTAATAATTGAAAAGATTTAAATATTTTTGCTACCAATATCCTTTTATTATATTATCAATTATTTAAATTTATCATTCAATTCGTAAATATTCAGAACATTATTATTTTGTGTTAAAATTTTAAAATTCACAAAAATTATTGTTTTTTTTTTCTTAATAATCGTGTCACTATAGAAATTAAACTAATGTATATGATTATAATTAAACGAAAAAACGTAAAAAGCGCCAGTAATTTTTTTTAAACAATATATTCAATTTTCACTTTACACAAATTAAATATACATAATTATATTGTTAACAAAATAATAGATATATAGAACAAATATAACAGATACAAAACATATATACTAACCAAACAAATAGATATAATAACTAAACAATTAGATATATCATAAGCAAAACATAAATGTTATGATTAGTTAAAGATAAATTTAAGTATGTTTTCACAAAGTGGTGCAAAACACTTGACGATTTCATATAATAGTGATGTGAAATTTAACTTTTTGTTGTAGGTATTTAAAATTATATTTTTAGGTCTAAAGTGATATTTTTTGGTCTAAAAATGAGGTTTCTAAGAATGCCCAAAACATTTGTGAGCATTTGAAGGTGTTTGGAAGTGTCAAGTGATGCGTCGTCTTACGTGTCGGTACCACGATGGTATCGTTTCGTGTTTAGCTCATAAACTAAATTTGAAATGCTCTAGTCCTATACATTAGACCTAATGGTGGTTCCTAACCTATTATAAGAGTTTTTTTTAGAGTATTTGGGACATGATTACTTTCACTCACTCTTTCTCTCTAGCTCTCAAAGATTCAAAGTTTTCTCTAAGATCATCAACAAGAAAAGCTTGCAAGTTTGGAGATCAAAGACTTGTTATATCTCACTTCTTATTCCATGTGAAGAAAAGCTTCATCAGTAGTAGGGGTGTTCACAAAATACCAAATCCAAACCAATCCACACGATCCAATCCAATTCAAGCCGTAAAGTGAAAATATCTACATTTGTGCAGAATGGATTAGAAAATCTAAATTCCGCACTTGTGCATATTGGATGCACTTTCACGTGTAAAAGTAACAAATCCAATCCAATTCGCATCTATTTAAATATATTTAAAAAATTATAAATCTATATAAAAATATTAATATTTTAAATATTTAAAAATAAAAATATTAATAATTTTAAAAAACATGTATATGATATTTTAAATAATTGTGTTGTTGAAAGGTTATATGCTTGCTTTATATATAAATTTTTATTTTGTTGTTGGAGACTTAAGCCTTAAGGAGCTTGATGCTATGTGTTATTGGAGTTTTTTTATTTTGTTATTGGATATTTAAATTTAAAAAGAATATTTTATTTCAATATATAGGTGATTTATTGGTTATGAGAAAAACAGTGCATTTTAATGAAAGTAATTAAATAATTTAATATTAAAAAATAACCATACTAAAATAACTGATCTAATCTGCACTATTGCCGATTGGATTGGATTGAATTGAGTTTGAGGTGTTTATGCAGATTGGATTGGATCTAAAATATGAAATCCGCACTTAGTGAGGATCAGAGAAATTATGAGCAAAATAGTGTGGATTGGATTGGATGAACAACCCTAATCGATAGTGATTTGGAATTAATATTTTGGATAGAGATTATCTTATCTTGGAAAGTCTTTTGTGATTATTATTCTCCTAATTTTTTCTTTATGTTCTAAGTTTGTGTAACCCCATTGCTATTGATTCAGACCTTGATTTATCCATTGTTTGTTGAGAGAAAACCACTTACCTCATGTTGGTATTAAAAGTGTAAATCAGAGATACGCAGCAGAAATAGGGTTTTTAAAAAATTTATTAATACCAGCCAAGATCATAAATATATAGATATATTAAATCACATACAACTAGATTAGATATTACCTCTAGAAGACTATCAAGTATCCACGAATATTTTTGTATAAATCAATGATCTTCCAATCCAGATTCTCAAAGCTCACACCTTGATCTTACAGACTAATCCTCAAACACACAAAGACGTGGGTGGTCACGTAGGATTCAAAAGGTTGATTTAGGACTCTCTAGATGTACTCAACACATGAGATCTAGAGAGGTTTGATTGAGAGAAGATGTATTGAATAGTTTTTCTGTAACGCCCTAATACCTTAGAGCCGTTACTAAGTGAGTTTAAAATGTGCAATTAACTCGCTAGACGAGGTTGATCACCTTGGACAGCTCCAGGGCAATCTGCTCCCGGAGACGTCCGGACCCCACGCTCACTTGGGGGGTATACATGGCTAAGGCTTAGCCATACGCCCCTTGAACAAAACGTACACAGAACACCACTTATGTGCTAGCATTGTGTTTGAAGTTTTTAAATTGCTTTGCTCTAATTGTTAAGCTTAGGTTTATTTGTTGCCATGAACATGCTTGCATTACGTGTCATATGTGCATTATGTGCTTAAGTGAAAATTGCCACAGAAATGCCTGCCATTATGTGTCATGAGAATTATCTCTTGTGTAGCCCAGCGATGGACGGGACTGGGGGTTGAGGCACGTTCATAGAGCTACGCCAAAACACCCCCAACTCCTTGACAAGTCCTTTGCAGAATTCTCCGCGAGCTCTGTAGAACTTTGCTTCGCAAGCTCCAGCTCCGGGTCCCGCAAGGCGAAAGATGGCAAGATCCGCGAGCGCTGAAGAGCTTTGCTTCGCAAGCTCCAGCTCCGGGTCCCGCAAGACGAAAGATGGCAAGATCCGCGAGCGCTGTAAAGCTTTGCTTCGCATGCTCCAGCTCCGGATCCCGCAAGGCAAAAGATGGCAAGATCCGCGAACGCTCTAAAGCTTTGCTTCGCGCGGATCTAGCCTCGCAGGGCTCCATGCCAGGTCCCTGAAGCCAGCCACCATGAGGTTCGCAACAACAGTTAGTTTTGCTTCGCAAAGATCTAACCTTAAGTCTAGCGACGCTCACCAAAAGAACTCCCGTTCCAAACAATGGAACGACTCACCTTAGCAATCCCAGCGAACAGTATAACTACAAGTCCCGGGATTGGCTATTTGCCTCAGGAAAGATAAAGTACGGTGAAAGGAGCCTGGCCGTTGGAACCAGGAAACCTTCGTAACCTAGAAACTACGTGGGGAAAGACATCATCCGTTAAAGCTTCAAGTGGGAAGTGCATAAGTTTTGGCCGTTGGAACCAAAACCCCATACGCCCCTACAACAGTTTCTACCGTATAAATGTCTACCCTAAGCGCAAAGATAAATAAAGAACTCGGCAGAAAAGAAAGGAGAATGCTATGATTATGGCAAAAATGTCCGCAATGAAAAACTCAAAATGAAAAACAATTAAAGATAAAACCCCTTCAAGCATTGGGGGTAACTACAGCGTCCACGACCGCAGCTTCGGGGGCATCTGTTTCAGCTGAGGCTGGCGGAGTCGGCTCAGTGGAAGGAGGGATTTGGTCATGAGAAGGTTCAGAGGTCCCCGCCTCTCCGGGATCTCCCGCCTCAGGAGCTTCAGCACGTTCGTCAATGTTATAAGTTTGGACGTACGCCTCTGGGCCCTGATCCCACACGAGTAGCTTCTCCCTCATGGCTTCGGCATCATCTCCCAGATAGCCTAACACCTCCGGGTTCACTTTCCAGAGTTGATGCATGAGGACCACATGCGATATATTAATAGTCCTGTTCAGTATCACCTCAGCATCCTCCTTCTCCTTCAACCGCTCCGCCTCGGAGGTTGCCAGCTGTGCTTCCGCGGCAGTTAGTTGGGCCCTCAATTTTTCCATTTCGGCCTTGGAGGCATCCCGCTCCCCCTTAAGAGAATCAATCGCCTTGCGCTGCTCCCTATTTTGGTTCAGCACGGATTGCTTCTCGGTCACATGCCCCCTGGTAGTGAATTGCAAAGCCCCGATCTCTTTATCCTTCTCGGCGAGCCCCAACTGAAGCATAGACACGAGATCCCTGCTCCTCTTATGGAGTTGCTCCTCGTCGTGCAGCTTACTCTGAAGAGTGGAATATTCCTCTTACCGCTTAAGGAGGAGATCGTTCTTTGATTGCAAGCGGGCTTCCAGGGTATCTTTCTCCACCTTGGCTTGGGACAGCTCTTCCTGGAGCTTGGAGTTTTCGGTCTTAATCCCATCCGACCGCTGTCTAAACTCATTCTCTGCCTTGGCCCGGTACTCTTGATATTTGGCAAGATATTTCTTCTCCGCCTCTTCTTCAGCCGTGCGCCGGGCCTGATCAATCTTCTCCGAAGCCCCCAAGGCCTGTTGGGTCAGTTTCTGTTTCTCCGCTTCCAAGGCCTGGCGAGCCAGTTGGCTCTCCTCCAGCTGAACCAGAGCTGCACCAACCTCCCGGAACGAGCGTTCCGCGATCATAGAGGCTTGCAAGGAAAGACAACAGAATGAGCTAAAGCAGGACCAAAAGACAGGTGGTCCCAAAAAAAAATAACAACTGACGGCTTACCCCGGACAGTTGCTGCTTCACAGCGTGTGTCAGCAACAGCGGATCCTTGCTGCTGCTGATGGCCCATTTCTCAGAATTGAGCTCGCATAAGCTCAGGACCATGTCCTCCATCATCTCAGCTCCGAACGGCGCCAATGCACGTCCGAGCCTAGGCACCAGCCTCTTCTCCAAGGCTGGACCATCCAGAACCGCTCCGGCCGGGTGAGGAGATCTCACCCCCTCGGCCAGCTCAGCCCTCTTCACGGCAGACAAGTTATCTGCCCTTCCCTGAGTAACGGCCTTCTCCGCCTCTAGCCGCCTCTTCAAAAAACTATCGGCCCGTCTTACACCCTCCAGGAGGGCAGCGGGAAAACTGGTTGGCTTCCGCGGAAAGTGGAACTTCAGGCCAGGCAGGGGAAGATTGGTTGTCTGAGAAGACGGAGACCCCGGAAGGGTGGACCCCCTTTGGGCTGGAGGAGGAGGCAGCCGGGGTATTAAGGCCCCGGTCTGTTGCTTTTGCTGCTGCGGTAGCAGAAGTAATTGCCCTTGTTGCTGCTGCTGGTTTGGATGTTGCTGTTGCTGCTGCTGCGGCGTTGGTGATTGTCTCTCTTGTTCCTGTTGCTGCTGTTGTTGTAGTTGTGATTGCTGTCGTTGCTGTTGTTGTTGCCTTCGACCGGGAGAAGAGTGTCTAAGGCGTTTGTTCTTAGCACCCTCAGCATCTTCTCTGGGACGCTTGCTCACCCCAGTTGTCCTCACGGGGAACACAAGCCCTTCCCCGTCGCTACTGCTACTCGAGACCATCATAGTCTCGGAAGGTCCTTCAGCAGGGGACTTCTCTACCCTCGGAGACGCTTGCGCCTCGCCACTTGTCTTCTTGGGGGAGGCAGCCTTACCTCCCCTACCAGCCTTTGTCTTCCATCCTTTCCCCGTGGGCGGGTCTTGGCTGGTGGCAGCCTTCTTAATAAGCAAAGTAACCCTCCCCAACATCTTGGCTTCGGGATACTCTGCAAGAAACGTACAAAGCAAGGTTAACGAACCAACAAGAAATGAGAAAGAAGATAAGCGGAAGACAAGACAATCAGCAACATAAAAGTACAAGCAAGCCCGCCAGCAGGGAACAAGAAACAAGAAAAAGAAAAGTTTGAAAGGGACGACCATGCACGAGAAACGTGGATGGCCTTCCCCGAGCAAAACAAAACATCGCTTCCTGCTCCAGGAAGCTCCCGTACTCCTTGAAGTCCGGGAAGAACATGCTGAGAGAAGAAAGGTCAACCATGATGACACCTTCTGGCAGACTACCATCACTCAGACACCAGAGGAGCTCATCTACCCTATCACAGTACCTGTCGAAAGGTATCCTACGAGAATCTAGCCTAAGGAAACGGGGATCAAACCCCATCTGAGAGGTCTGGGAAACCTCAGACAGGCTGGGGGTGTGGATCAATCGAAAACTAGTCTTACCTCTCCCGGAGGAACTAGCCCCCGGAGCCCCTTCGTTAGGGTAAGCCGCGGCGTGGCGAGCCTCGATCTCCTCTCCCTCCGGCTGGGGGTCGGGGAACCTCTCCGCCCAACTAGGAGATAGAGTATTTTCGTCCCGAGCGGCTTGGGTGATCACCTTAGACAGCTCCAGGGCAATCTGCTCCCGGATGTCAGCCGACACCTGAGTCTGCCCCCTACCACTTACTGGCTCGATATTTTGGAAGGAGGCGAGTAACCCATACTCCCTCAATGATTCGGAGGTCACAAGTCCCTCCACTCTCAACTCTTCCTCAGAAAGCCCTTCGTAGAACTTGGACCTCCTTATCATCTCCGCGCAGCGAGGTGTCCGCGGAACGACTTCTGCAAAAATCAAATACAAGCGTTAGAGATCCTCCCAAAAGGCAAATCAAACGCAAAGAAACAAAGTTGAAAAGGAAAAGAAGGAACACTTACCAGGGATTTTGAAGTCCAAAGATAGGGCTGGCACCCTCTTCAGCGGGAAGCCAGTCGTCAGGAACCAGTATTCCCGGAGGTCTGGAACCCTCGCGGTATGACAAGTGGGGCACATCACATCCGGGTGCCTTTCTAGCCTGTAAAACCCCACCTTGTCTGAGTGACCCCTCATAGGCTGAGACTTCAACCCATAAAAGTACAGCACCTCCTCCGGGGTAGGAGCTTCCAGTCTCCGGGACTTGCAAAAGATGAACCACCCCGCTAAGAGCTTGTAGCTGGGAGGAATTAACTGGAAGGGGGCAATCCCCGCCTTCACACAGAAATTGGCGAAGTAACTCCTTAGGGGCAAGTGCGCTCCGCACACTATGTGTGCCCAGCTCCAGGCACCAAAGCCCTCGTGGCTCTGGCTAGCTGACTCGCCCAGCACCGACAGACGGTGCCACATCAGACCTGGGATGTTCTTCAGGCCTGCCTCAGAGGAATACAGCTCCAGCATGCCATAATTCCTGAAAAGGTTCGGTTTTTGGTCCATCTCCCAGATGGAACTATTGGAGGTTGGTGGGCTAGCCGCGACCGCTTTCGCCTTTCCTTTCCCCTTTCCACCAGCGACAGGAGAGCCCTTCTCTTGGGCAGATTCAGCCTCCCCCGCAGCAAGGAGTTGTTCCTTCGAGATGTTCGTCACTGGACAAAAGAAAAGAAAGAAGAAAACACTCTAAGCAGTCAGCACCCTTGTCATACCCTAGTGGTATCAAAGGCGTCGGGGAGACCCTCCCCGAAAGCTGCTTGGAGAGGCTCCCACCGAGCTTGCCGAGGGATTGGCACCATGCCACCCGAAGGACAGCAAGGAACCAGACTCAGACCCCGAGCCTAAGCCCACCAAAAGAAGTGTTTTTCCAGAGAAAGACACCCTAAAGGCGTTCATGCTTATGCCCTAAAACAGCAAAACAAGGGACGACTTTCCAAACGCAAATCGCCAAAACACGCAGAAAAGGCTACTTATCGACTCACAATCAATCACATGCCTACCAAAGCCCTATTCACACATGCACATAAGCAATAATGGCAGAAACCTCTACTCTAACAACTACCAACAACCTAAGGTTTGGGAGGAAAGAGCAAAGTAGAAATACTTACTGATATTCGGGTAGGTGGAGGTTGAAGGAGTAACTGGATCACTGCACAGCACGATCGCGAGAAGTAAAAGCTGCAAAGACGAACGGCGATTCAAACCAGGAACTTCGGGGAATAAACCCACTGCCAAATCAAAAATAAAAGTTTCCAGATACTTACCAAAAGAAATGGCAAGTTCGGAGGAACGTAAGCTGGAAAGCCTGAGAGTTCGAAGGTTTGGAAATCTGAAAATCCTAAAGATGGAGAATCTGAAAGCGTAAAGAGGAAGAAAGGTCCTTTCCCTCGTTTTTATAGCAGGGAAGAGGCCGTTTCGAATTCCTCAAATGGACGGTCCCGTTCTTCCCATTCCGTGTGCATCAGATCCAACGGCTGGAGAGGAAGCGACGATCCTATTTATGACTCCTCGGATGGGAATAAAGTATTTATTTCCCATCATTACACCACCTCGGGCCCTGAGTACCATTAAAAACCGTCAAATCATTGGTCAGATGACTGACGCACGCATCCTCAACCAGTCGCCTCACGCACACGTCTTGGTCGCAGAACCATTCCCAGAATGACACGTGATCCTTGCCGCACTTGAGTACTTGGTCTCAAACAGAAGAAATTCCTTTTCTCTTTCATACTAATACTCAGGCGGGAAAAAGGAACCTTTTCGGGAACACAGAAGGTGCCCCCTCGCCTAGTCTAAGAAACTGATTGTACAAGCTCCCGGATCTCTCAAAGCTCCGTGACCTTGGGGGGTAAATGTTATCCAGATTTCCGGATAGCGTTTAGATTGATGACTTCGGGGAAGCAGAATTATCGATGTCTTTCACGGTAGGTGACCAGAGTTCGCGGATGGACAGAAAGGCTTCGCCTCCCCTGTTTGATATCCGGATTACTCTTCCAAGCAAGCACAACACGGAAACTCGTTGACTCTCCCGGACTCCCGAAGGATACCCCTCGGGGAGGCCCCTTCCAGGAGAGGCCCTTCGAGTGGTCTCCGCGGAAACAGTTCCGTGCCTCGCACAGAACAAAACCGAACTATCGAGTCCGGGAGAGGGCATATTTGGAATGATATCCGTCTGACACAGGATCCCGCCTGACACGCCCGTCAGGACAAAGCCGCACACATCCCAGCACGCCTAAAGGTACCTTTTCGCCTACTGTTCCGCTGACAACTTGGAAAAGACGGCTGACTTTGTGTGTTCCCCATACTTTCACGTAAATATATCCACATAGAGTCTTGTAGCCATGCGACTACAGTAATTGTATCCCCTATTTATGGCTGGTGTAATTAAGACCCATGTACGTGGAGAAAAACCCTAATCCGAAACCCTAGCTATAAAGGCCCCTTCATTTTACAAGAAGAGGGGGGACCGAGAGATCACATAGCAAAAACTCTACCAAAATCTCTCTAGCTTCATCTTCTTCAAGAGAACCCGAGAGAAACATTGTGAGTGTGTGAAGTTCTTATGCACCAGCCATCTTACTGTAACCTTTTCCAAGTATAATAACATCGACTCGTGGACTAGGGCTTGTTAACGCCTGAACCACGTAAAAACACTGTTTGTTTAGTTACATTTCAGTATTTCTACAGTTCTTATCTTTTTATTATTCTGTTAGTTATTCGTTTCCGAAAAACTCGGTAAACAGCTTCCAAAACTTAAACCAGAGCTTGAAAAATATAAACCATGCTTCTAAAATCTTAAACCACTTCAGATACGAAATTCAAACATGTTAAAAATTCTTACCTCAATCAAGAATTCAGCTTGAATTCTCTTCAATCTCAGCTTCAAGCCACTTTCCCCCTTGATTATCCAAACTGAATTCCATGCAAACCAGCAATAATTTTCTCTAAATTCCCACACTTAATCTCTAAAAATCAAACTTAAACTTAAACCAAAAATAGAGAATAACTCTTACCTCTGAACAATCTTAGCCTAAACTTGATTTTGGTTGCCTCAAACCTCTTGATTCTCCTCCTAGGTTTTAAATTTAGCTTTCTTCTTCTTCTCCTTTTTTCTTCTAGCTTTTTCTTAAAATTTCAGCATAAACTCAATTGTGACTAAGTGTTGAACGTGATTCACCCTTTCCTTTAGCTGAAGCTATCTAACCTTTGCCAAATGACCATCTTACCCCTCCATAAAAATCCTTTCCTAACTAAACCTCAAGGCCTTTTTGACATTTCATCTTTCTTACAATTCTGCCATTTCCTCATCTAGACTTGTTACCCTTAATGGTTACTAATGGTCACCCAAGTTACTCAATCACCATTAACCATTAGCTCACAAACTCATATTATAAGATCCCCAAAATACCCCTAGGCTCCTCCCGAGCTGGGTATCTAATCCCGTTGTGACTTTTAAACTAATTAGCTCCATAGGACCGTCTTGGCACGTGCATCACAATAATATCACCACTCACACGTGGTACAAATCATATTACACAATTATTACATTTATGCCCTCTACGGGCTAAGATTACCAATTTACCCCTAACATACAAACGGGGCCCACATGCATATTTATACCACCTAAACATGTATTTTAATCACATATTCATTCAAATTCATATATTAACATGTTAATTCACTTATTGCCCTCCAGGCACGCTAATCGAGGTCCTAAACCGTATTAGCAAATTGGGGTGTTACATTTTCAGTTTTGGAAAAACTATCGCTTTCTTTTTAGAGAGAGAGAGTGTGATAGTCTATGAAAACCACTTCTTGTTCTTCTGTTTTGAAAATTATCTCCTTTTTTTTTAAGTTGTTTAAGATAATTAACTAAATTAATTAATCTGTATTTTGTTTTAAAATAAAACTGGTAAGTTATAACCTATTTAATTATTTAATATAAATCATTTTTAAAAAGAATAATGAAATAAATAAACTATTTGAAAATAAAAATTCAAATCCTAGGGATAGGAAATCCCTGTGTGCGACGCCACAGTGAGTGTGTTGACCATACAATTAGGGTTATCCCTAATTTTCTCATTTGTTTATTTAATTAGTATTTAAGACAATATATTTATTCCAAAATAAATATCAGTTAATTAAAAATTAACTTTATCTTAAAATGTCAGTTTTAAATAAATAAATATCTTTCTTGACGCGGTTTTTCACCAGCAGTGGATTAAGAAATCTGAAAATAGAGAGAATATGATTTGGCTAAACCGTAATTGGATAAATGAAAAATATATTAAGAACACTCACAAACTTTTTATGTGGTTCAGTAGTTAAAATTCACCTAGTCCACGAGTCACTCTTATTAATTTTTCACCACAGTTTCAGTCTACAAAATGTCAATCCCCTTTCTGTCCATTATCCATTGTATTTATAGGGAATTCTGCCTGGAAAGTTTTCGGTAACCGTGCATAAATATGGTAACATACATTTTTTTGGTAACATCCCATTTACATAAATTCATTAATGCTTATTGATTCTATGCCCACAATATCGGGCAATAAATACAGAATAATATATGAGCCTTAATGAGCGTATAAGGAATTTCTAAGTCTTTTGAGATCCTTCACTGTGCATCATGACCAAGCTTCCGCGAGCTGAACACCTCATTCGAGCTGGGTGTCGAAGAACTAACATGTTTATAACATTTAGCACTTAGCATGTATCACATAATAATTCACAATAAAAAATACTAATAAGTATGTTCTAGCAACCTCAGTACTATTTAGCACACATTTGCTGAGGATATAATATTTCAGGGCATAGGTTTAACATGGTGTCTCATGTATACAAGTAAAGCATATATACAATATTTAAGCAGTTATACATATAACTACATAAATAGTTACCAAACCATGAGTCGAGCTTGACTTCAGTGATGTGTGTACATGCCCAGCCAGTCTACAGGAACCCTAACCTTGGCACGCTTTGATACCAAGTTATAACGCCCTAATTACCCCAGAACAGTTACGGTGAACTGGAAATTTAACTCGCTACCCGAGTTCTTTGGTTAAAAACGTGCTTCTAAGTGTTATTAACAGGCTAAGGTGGAAAACCAATAAAAAAGAAATGATATATTTTATTTAATACATAAAAATGTTCATGGGCCCATCAAAACGTTTTACAAGCTATTTACAACTCAAAATGGTCATTACTGTTTCAAATTTACAAACCTGCCGACCTAAGCGGCAAAAATAGGATAAACCCCTTAATTCCTCTGAGAACTCCTTGGCCATGGTGGTCAAGCGGCCGCATATGTACACATCACCACCTATGCTCTATACTCAAGGCTGGGTGAGCTTTTCCTTCCCTTTACCTGCACCACATAGCACCCATGAGCCAAGGCCCAGCAAGAAAACCCAATATATCATGAATATAGTATCAACAATGATCATAATAATCATTCAGGACTTTCAGTCCAAAACAGATGAGTGACAGTCGCAAAAGTCACCAAGGTGGGTTCCGTTCCCTCTGGCCATGTGACGATAGGGTCACCAGGGCTTTACAAATAAGTGAACCTTTCACTAGCTTAAACAGGATAGGTGCATGATGACTAGTCACCAATATAACCTACCTATTGACCATAGAGTCATAACCATGGGATTCCGCTCCCTAGCCATGTGACAAGCAGTCACCTATGCCTTAGGCCTTGGCTCTGAGTAACTAGTCTTAAACTAGTCAAGCGCTTGTAAGTTTCATCGACCTTAGGGTCGGTCCAGCATTAATGCTCCCAGAGTCATTCAACGCTGATATCGATTAGATCTAATCTTTTAATCGGCCCTGCGTTCAGGATGCTTATGCCGTTTCTGACTCACAGGTCAGTAATATGTGACCAGTGTCGTCCCTGACTAGTCAGTGCCATACACAAGTAAGCAAGCTCTGCAAAGCATTTAATATGAAATCAATGTCCACATTTATTGTAACGCCCTCGCTACCCCAGAACAGTTACGGTGAACGGTGGACCGGAAATTTGACTCACTACCTGAGTCCTTTGGTCAAAAACGTGCTCTAAGCGTAATTAACAGGTTAAGGCATAAAACCAATAAAAAGGAAATGGAGATTTTCATTACAAACTGCTCTGCAGAGCTAAACAAAACGTTTACAAGTTGTTCTCAGTACAAAGTGGTCACTACTGTTTTAAATTTACAATCCCGCCGATCTAAGCGGCAAAAATAGGGTAAACCCCCTAGTTCCTCTGAGAACTCCTTGGCCGTGGTGGTCAAGTGGCCGCATATGTACACATCACCACATCAGCTCTCCACTCAAGGCTAGGTGAGCTTTTCTTTCCCTTTACCTGCACCACATAGCACCCATGAGCCAAAGCCCAGCAAGAAAACATAATACTTTTCATAAACATTATCAAATGATTATCATTATAATCACACTGTACGTAACGCTTTCAAACCAATGAGTGAACATCACATGATTCAAGAGGGAGAGTGGCTGCTAGGTAAGCCACTAGCCTTCAAGTACTTATCTCAATCATCGACCCTCAGGGTCGGTCTTGCATTAATGCTCTTCGAGTCATTCAATGCTAATAGTCGATTAGATCTAATCTCTGTTGGCTTGCGTGATCCACGCTAAGGCCGTTCTGACTAATAAATCAGCGCTATGTGACCAGTGTCCAGTATCACTGCCGAACTTGACTAGTAAGTCACAGCTTCACAGCTGATACCAACACCTTTGCCAATTCTGACTGACAAGTCAGTGCAACGTGACCAGTGCCCAGTACCACTGCCGAACCTGACTAGTGAGTCACAGCTTCACAGCTGATACTAGCACCTTTGCCGAACCTGACTAATAAGTCAGTGCCACGCACAGGTGAGCGACATATGCCCCACATTCTATATTCAATCCATGTCCATATTACACAACCAACATGCCTCACGAGTATCCATGCATGTCACACTTAGGGTGCAGTTTTCTTACCTCCGGTTCGGGCTAGAACGAATTAAAGAATGACCCTGAGAACGATCAACCTTTAAACTCCTTAGCGGTTACCTAATCATAGCCAATTAGAAACCATTAATAAAACAAATCAATGAATAGTTTACAAACTAAACCACACTCCCGGGACCAATCCCCCACTCTCGGGACTCTCAAACTACTCAAAAGGAGCAAAGGAACCAACCCCCGAGCCTTAAAAACCATCCCGAACCCTAAAATCAACACTTCCTGAAACTGGCCTAGCGCCTAGGCGCCACTCACCAGCGCTGGGGCGCTGTCCCAGAAACAGAGAGGGCTGCTCTCTACCCTGAGTAGCGCTGGGGCGCTAGGGCTGGCGCTGGGGCGCCAGCTTCTGACCAGCAACTGCACTGAAACTCCATTCTTGCGATTCCTCTTGAAACCAACCTTCCAAACACATCCCAAACCTTACCAAAACATCTAATTCAACCCCTAAACCCTCACCTACATCACCTCCTCACCAAAACCCAATCACACACACACACCAAAAACTCCCCTTGATTCCAACTTTCCACATCAAATTCTAGAGCTGAAAACTATAAGAAAAATAGAGTACACCTGAAATTCAAAGACAATTCCTTACCTAGTTGTAGATGTTCGGATCGCCAATATGATGGTAAAACATGTGCTGGTGGATACGGGAAGCTCTATCATTATTTTGTATAAATCTTTGCTGGAAACAATGAAATTATCAGTGCAAGATTTAGAACCATGCAACCAAACCATCTATTATTTTTCTGGCGAATGGCTCGCGCCAACAGGGTCGATCAGACTCCCAACCACAGTAGGAGCTGCACCTACGAACATGACATTACTCGCTACTTTCATAGTAGTTGATTGTCCTTCTGCATATAATGTTGTGATTGGGAGACCTATACTCGCCGATCTACGAGCCATAACCTCGATCTAGCATTTAGCCATGAAGTTTCCAATTGACGCAGGAGTTGGGTGCGTATTGGGAAACCAGCGAGATGCACAAGAATGTTACAATTCCTCGATCACAAAAGCAGAAATAGGTGGATCGGGGGATAGAGCCAAAAAAAGGTTGCTGGTAATAAATGAAACACATGCCCAATCAGGTGAACAAGTCACCAAATAGGGTGTTGCCCAAAGTGAGGATATGGACTTAGATCCTCGCTTTGGGGATTATGAAGAAGAGGAGGTCAAACTAGAAGAGATAGCTCCGGACAGGGTTGTGAAAGTCAATAAAAGCTTAGAAACAACAACGAAACACAAGCTAGTGGAATTTCTGAAGAAGCACTAGGAGGTCTTTGCCTGGTCACATAAAGATATGGTTGGGATAGACCCAACAGTGATCAGCCATGTCTTGAATATAGACAAAAACTTTCCACCTGTATAACAAAAAAGAAGGCTACTCGACAAAGATAGATCTAAGGCCTTAAAAGAAGAAGTTGAGAAGCTGGAGGAAAGTGGATTCATTAGGATAGCGTTTTATCCGTCTTGGGTCTTAAATCTCGTACTAGTTCCCAAGCCAAATGGCAAGTGGAGGACGTGCGTGTACTTCATAAACCTTAATAAAGCCTGTCTGAAGGATTGTTTCCCACTTCCAAGAATTGACAAGCTGGTCGATGCTACATCAGGACATGAAATTTTATCGTTCATGGATGCTTACTCCGGTTATAATCAAATTAGTATGCATCCACCTGATGAAGATCACACTAGCTTTCGAACAGATATGGGACTTTACTGCTATAAAGTAATGCCCTCCGATTTGAAAAATGTTGGTACGACTTACCAGCGACTAGTTAACTGTTTACCGAGTTTTTCGGAAACGAATACAAACAGAATAATAAAAAGATAAGAACTGTAAAAGTGCTGAAATGTAACTAAACAAACAGTGTTTTTACGTGGTTCAGGCGTTAACAAGCCCTAGTCCACGAGTCGATGTTATTATACTTGGAAAGGACTACAGTAAGATGGCTGGTGTACAAGAACTTCACACACTCACAGTGTTTCTCTCGGGTTCTCTTGAAGAAGATGAAGCTAGAGAGATTTTTGTAGAGTTTTTGCTATGTGATCTGTTGGCCGTCCCCCTTCTTGTAAAATGAAGGGGTCTTTATAGCTAGGGTTTTTGGATTAGGGTTTTTCTCTACGTACCTGAGTCTTAATTACTCCAGCCATAAATAGGGAATACAATTACTGTAGTAGCATGGCTACAAAACTCTATGTGGGTATATTTACATGAAAGTATGGGGAACACACAAAGTCAGCCGTCTTTTCCAAGTTGTCAGCGGAACAGTAGGCGAAAAGGTACCCTTAGGCATGCTGGGATGTGTGCGGCTTTGACCTGTCGGGCGTGTCAGGCGGGCTCCTGTGTCAGGTGGATATCATTCCAAATATGCCTCCTCCATGACTCGACCGCTTGGTGTTGTTCCGTGCGAGGCACGGAACCGTTTCCGCAAAGAACACTCGAAGAGCTTCTCCTGGAAGGAGCTTCCCCGAAGGATACTCCTTCGGGAGTCCGAGAGGGTTGACGGGTTTCCGTGTCGTGTTTACTTGGAAGAGTAATCCGGACACTAAACAGGAGAAGCGAAGCCTTTCTGTCCATCCGCGAGCTCTGGTCACCTACCGTGAAAGACATCGATAATTCTGCTTCCCCGAGGACATCAATTTAAACGCTATCCGGAAATCTGGATAACATTTACCCCCCAAGGTCACGGAGCTTTGAGAGATCCGGGAGCTTGTACAGTCCTCCGGGTATTTCGGTCTCTTAGATTAGGCGAGGGGCCACCTTCTGTGTTCCCGGAAGGGTTCCTTTTTCCCGCCTGAGTGTTAGTATGAAAAAGAAAGGGAATTTCTTCTGTTTGAACTCAAGTACTCAAGTGCGGCAAGGACCATGTGTCATGCTGGGAATGGTTCTGCGACCAAGACATGTGCGTGAGGCGACTGGTTGAGTATGCGTGCGTCAGTCATCTGAGTAATGATTTGACGGTTTTTAATGGTACTCCGGGCCCGAGGTGGTGTAATGATGGGAAATAAATACTTTATTCCCATCCGAGGAGTCATAAATAGGATCGTCGCTTCATCTCCAGCCGTTGGATCTGATGCACACGGAATGGGAAGATCGGGACCGTCCATTTGAGGAATTCGAAACGACTTCTTCCCTGCTATAAAAACGAGGGAACGGACCTTTCTTCCTCTTTACGCTTTCAAATTCTCTATCTTTCGGATTTTTAGATTTTCAAACCTTCGAACTCTCAGGCTTCCAAGCTTTCATTTCTTGCCACCTCTTTTGGTAAGGGATCTAGAAACTTTTCTTGTAGTTTGGCAGTGGGCTTATTCGCCGAAGTTCAGGGTTTGAATCGCCGTTCGTCTTTGCAGCTTTTACTTCTCGCGATTGTGCTGTGCAGTGATCCAGTTACTCCTTCAACCTCCAACTACCCGAATATCAGTAAGTATTTCTACTTTGCTCTTTTCTCCCAAACCTTAGGTTGTTGGTAGTTGTTAGAGTTGGGGTTTCTGCCATTATCGCTTATGTGCATGCGTGAATAGGGCTTTGGTAGGCATGTGATTGATGTGAGTCGATAAGTAGCCTTTTTTTTTCTTGCATGCTTTGACGATTTGCGTTTGGAAAGTCGTTCCTTGTTTTGCTGTTTTAGGGCATAAGCATGAACGCCTTTAGGGTGTCTTTCTCTGGAAAAACACTTCTTTTGGTGGGCTTAGGCTCGGAGTCTGAGTCTGGTTCCTTGCTGCCCTTCGGGTGGCATGGTGCCAATCCCTCGGTAAGCTCGGTGGGAGCCTCTCCAAGCAGTTTTCGGGGAGGGTCTCCCCGACGCCTTTGATACCACTAGGGTATGACAAGGGTGCTGACTGCTTAGAGTGTTTTCTTCTTTCTTTCTTTTGTCCAGTGACGAACATCTCAAAGGAACAACTCCTTGCCGTGGGGGAGGCTGATTCTGCCCAGGAGAAGGGTTCCCCTATCGCTGGTGCGAAGGGGAAAGGAAAGGCGAAAGTGGTCACGGCTAGCCCACCGACTTCCAATAGTTCAATCTGGGAGATGGACCAAAAGCCGAACCTTTTCAGGAATTATGGCATGCTGGAGCTGTATTCCTCCGAGGCAGGCCTGAAGAACATCCCAGGTCTGATGTGGCACCGTCTGTCGGTGCTGGGCGAGTCGGCTAGCCAGAGTCACGAGGGCTTTGGTGCCTGGAGCTGGGCACACATAGTGTGTGGGGCGCACTTGCCCCTAAGAAGTTACTTCGCCAATTTCTGTGTGAAGGCGGGGATTGCCCCCTTCCAGTTGATTCCTCCCAGCTACAAGCTCCTAGCGAGGTGGTTCATCTTTTGCAAGTCCCGGAAACTGGAGGCTCCTACCCCTGAGGAGGTGTTGTACTTCTACGGGTTGAAGTCTCAGCCTATGAGGGGTCATTCAGACAAGGTGGGGTTTTACAGGCTGGAAAGGCACCCGGACGTGATGTGCCCCACCTGTCATACTGCGAGGGTTCCAGACCTCCGGGAGTACTAGTTCCTGACGACTGGCTTTCCGCTGAAGAGAGTGCCAGCCCTATCTTTGGACTTCAAAATCCCTGGTAAGTGCTCCTTCCTCTCCTTTTCAACTTTGTTTCTTTGCGTGTGATTTGCCTTTTGGGAGGATCTCTAATGCTTGTATTTGAATTTTGCAGAAGTCATTCCGCGGACACCTCGCTATGCGGAGATGATAAGGAGGTCCAAGTTCTACGAAGGGCTTTCTGAGGAAGAGTTGAAAGTGGAGGGACTTGTGACCTCCGAATCTTTGAGGGAGTATGGGCTACTCGCCTCTTTCCAAAACATCGAGCCAGTGAGTGGCAGGGGGCAAAGTCAGGTGTCTGCCGACATCCGGGAGCAGATTGCCTTGGAGCTGTCCAAGGTGATCAACCAAGCAGCCCGGGACGAGAATACTTTATCTCCTAGTTGGGCGGAGAGGTTCCCCGACCCCCTGCCGGAGGAAGAGGAGATCGAGGCCCGCCACGTCGCGGCTTACCCTAACGAAGGGGCTCCGGGGGCTAGTACCTCCGGGAGAGGTAAGACTAGTTTTCGATTGATCCACACCCCCAGCCTGTCTGAGGTTTCCCGGACCTCTCAGATGGGGTTCGATCCCCGCTTCCTTAGGCTAGATCCGCGTAGGATACCTTTTGACAGATATTGCGATAGGGTAGATGAGCTTCTCGGGTGTCTGAGTGACGGTAGTCTGCCAGAAGGTGTCATCATGGTTGACCCTTCTTCCCTCAGCATGTCATTCCCGGACTTCAAGGAGTACGGGAGCTTCCTGGAGCAGGAAGCGGTGTTTTGTTTTGCTCGGGGAAGGCCATCCATGTTTCTCGTGCATGGTCGTCCCTTTCAAACTCTTCTTTTTCTTGTTTCTTGTTCCCTGCTGGCGGGCTTGCTTGTGCTTTTATGTTGTTGATTGTCTTGTCTTCCGCTTATCTTCTTTCTCATTGCTTGTTGGTTCGTTAACCTTGCTTTGTACGTTTCTTGCAGAGTATCCAGAAGCCAAGATGTTGGGGAGGGTTACTTTGCTCATTAAGAAGGCTGCCACTAGCCAAGACCCGTCCACGGGGAAAGGACGGAAGACCAAGGCTGGTAGGGGAGGTAAAGCTGCCTCCCCCAAGAAGACAAGTGGCGAGGCGCAAGCGTCTCCGAGGGTAGAGAAGTCTCCTGCCGACGGGCCTTCCGAGACTATGATGGTCTCGAGTAGCAGCAGCGACGGGGAAGGGCTTGTGTTCCCCGTGAAGACAACTGGGGTGAGCAAGCGTCCCAGAGAAGATGCTGAGGGCGCTAAGAAGAAACGCCTTAGACACTCTTCTCCTGGTCGAAGGCAAAAACAACAGCAACGACAGCAACCACAACTACAACAGCAGCAGCAACAAGAACAACAGAGACGATCACCAACGTCACAGCAGCAGCAACAACAGCATCCAAACCAGCAGCAGCAACAAGGGCAATTACTTCCGCTGCCGCAGCAGCAAAAGCAACAGACCGGGGCCTTAATACCCCGTCTGCCTCCTCCTCCAGCCCAAAGGGGGTCCACCCTTCCGGGGTCTCCTTCTTCTCAGACAACCAACCTTCCTCTGCCTGGCCTGAAGTTCCACTTCCCGCGGAAGCCAACCAGTTTCCCCGCTGCCCTCCTGGAGGGTGTAAGACGGGCCGATAGTTTTTTGAAGAGGCGGAGAAGGCTGTTACTCAGGGAAGGGTAGATAACTTGTCTGCCGTGAAGAGAGCTGAGCTGGCCGAGGGGGTGAGATCCCTTCACCCGGCCGGAGCGGTTTTGGATGGTCCAGCCTTGGAGAAGAGGCTGGTGCCTAGGCTCAGACGTGCATTGGTGCCATTCGGAGCTGAGATGATGGAGGACATGGCCCTGAGCTTGTGCGAGCTCAATTCTGAGAAATGGGCCATCAGTAGCAGTAAGGATCCGCTGTTGCTGACACACGCTGTGAAGCAGCAACTGTCCGGGGTAAGCCGTCAGTTGTTGTTTTTTGGGATCATCTATCTTTTGGTCCGGCTTTAGCTTATTCTGTTGTCTTTCTTTGCAGGCCTCTATGATCGCGGAACGCTCGTTCCGGGAGGTTGGTGCAGTTCTGGTTCAGCTGGAGGAGAGCCAGCTGGCTCGCCAGGCCTTGGAGGCGGAGAAGCAGAAACTGACCCAACAGGCCTTGGAGGCTTCGGAGAAGATTGATCAGGCCCGGCGCACGGCTGAGGAAGAGGCGGACAAGAAATATCTTGCCAAATATCAAGAGTACCGGGCCAAGGCAGAGAATGAGTTTAGACAGCGGTCGGATGGGATGAAGGCCGAAAACTCCAAGCTCCGGGAAGAGCTGTCCCAAGCCAGGGTGGAGAAGGATACCTTGGAAGCCCGCTTGCAAGTGAAAAATGATCTCGTCCTTAAGCAGCAAGGGGAATATTCCACTCTTCAGAATAAGCTGCACGAGGAGGAGCAGCTTCACAAGAGGAGCAAGGATCTCGTGTCTATGCTGGAGTTGGGGATCGCCGAGAAGGATAAAGAGATCGGAGCCTTGCAATTTACTGCCAGGGGACATGTGACTGAGAAGCAATCCGTGCTGAACCAAAACAAGGAGCAGCGCAAGGAGATTGATTCTCTTAAGGGAGAGCGGGATGCCTCCAAGGCCGAAATGGAAAAATTGAGGGCTCAACTAACTGTCGCGGAGGCACAGCTGGCAACCTCCGAGGCGGAGCGCTTGAAGGAGAAGGAGGATGCTGAGGTGATACTGAACAGGACGATTAATATATCGCATGTGGTCCTCATGCATCAACTCTGGAAAGTGAACCCGGAGGTATTAGGCTATCTGGGAGATGATGCCGAAGCCATGAGGGAGAAGCTACTCGTGTGGGATCAAGGCCCAGAGGCGTACGTCCAAACTTACAACATTGATGAACGTGCTGGAGCCCCTGAGGTGGGAGATCCCGGAGAGGCGGGGACCTCTGAACCTTCCCATGACAAAGTTCCGCCTTCCAATGAGCCGACTCCGCCAGCCTCAGTTGAAGCCGATGCCCCCGAAGCCGCGGTCGTGGAAGCTGCAGTTACCCCCAATGCTTGAGGGGTTTTATCTTTAATTATTTTTCATTTTGAGTTTTTCATTGCGGACATATTTGCCATAATTATAGCATTCTCCTTTCTTTTCTGCCGAGTTCTTTATTTATCTTTGCGCTTAGGGTAGACTTTTATACGGTAGAAACTGTTGTAGGGGCGTATGAGGTTTTGGTTCCAACGGCCAAAACCTATGCACTTCCCACTTGAAGCTCTAACGGATGATGTCTTTTCCCACGTAGTTTCTAGGTTACGAAGGTTTCCTGGTTCCAACGGCCAGGCTCCTTTCACCGTATTTTAGCTTTCCTAAGGCAAATAGCCAATCCTGGGACTTGTAGTTATACTGTTCGCTGGGATTGCTAAGGTGAGCTGTTCCATGGTTTGGAACGGGAGTTCTTTTGGTGAGCGTCGCTAGACTTAAGGTTAGATCTTTGGGAAGCAAAACTAACTGTTGTTGCGAACCTCATGGTGGCTGACTTCAGGGACCTGGCATGGAGCCCTGCGAGGCAAGGCTCGTTGCTGTCGGGGAAATCGCCACGCCCACCAGGTGTGATCCCGGAGCAGGGGCTTTGCGAAGCAAGGCCTGCTGTGAGTGGTGGATCGACCATGTCTGCTCCTGGAGCTGAAACTTGCAATGGTCGAGGAGCTCGCCATGCATTATTTTGTGAGATCCGGAGCTGGAGCCTGCGAAGCAAGGCTTACAACGGTCGCGGATCTTGCCATCTTTCGCCTTGCGGGACCCGGAGCTGGAGCTTGCGAAGCAAAGCTCTACAGTGATCGCGGATCTTGCCATCTTTCGCCTTGCGGGACCCGGAGCTGGAGCTTGCGAAGCAAAGCTCTACAGCGATCGCGGAGTATTCTGCAAAGGACTTGTCAGGGAGTTGGGGGTGTTTCGGCGTAGCTCTATGAACGTGCCTCAACCCCCAGTCCTGTCCATCGCTGGGCTACACAGGAGATAATTTTCATGATACATAATGGCAGGCATTTCCATGGCAATTTTCACATAAGCACATAATGCACATATGACACGTAATGCAAGCATGTTCATGGCAACAAATAAACCTAAGCTTAACAATTTAAACATTTCAAACAATTTAAAAATTTCAAACACAATGCTAGCACAATAGTGGTGTTCTGTGTACGTTTTGTTCAAGGGGCGTATGGCTATGCCTTAGCCATGTACACCCCCCCAAGTGAGCGTGGGGTCCGGACGTCTCCGGACCGCGTGGTCACTTGTTAAAACGCAGCTTTGAACATAGGGATGAAAAGTGCAGTAAAGGCGGAGTGAATCTCTCCGTGTTTCATTAAATTAGCCTGCTAGGCACGAGTTTTACAACAGGGAGGATTATTTCCACATTTTTCACTTTTGCTAATTTCACCAAGGACTTCCGACTAGATGGTCCGGGGCCTACTGGTAGTAACGGCGGAGGTGCTCCGCGTTCCAGGCGCGCGGGACTTTAGATCCATCGAGTCTCTTTAAGTGAAACGTCCCGTGGCCCACTTTTTCTTGGACTTCGTAGGGGCCTTCCCAGTTGGGTCTGAGGACTCCCACTCCCGGATCCTGCGTAGCAGGAAATACTCTCCGTAGGACAAGATCCCCAACTTCGAATGTACGGCTCTTGACTCTCGTGTTAAAGTGTCGGGCTATCTTGCCTTGGTACATTTTTAGTTGGACCTGCGACTGCTCCCGGAGCTCTTCGATCATGTCCAAGGACTCCTGGAGAAGGGCATGGTTCCGGGTAGGGTCGTAGGTATCCTCCCTGTGAGAGGGGATCATAGTTTCTACTGGGATGACGGCCTCGCAACCGAAGGTCATGGAATAAGGCGTGTGCCCCGTCGAAGTTCTCTCTGTTGTGCGATAGGCCCAAAGTACTCGCGGAAGTTCTTCCGGCCAGTGAGCCTTGCAGGCTTGGAGTTTTTTCTTCAACGTGGTCTTTAATATTTTGTTTACAGCCTCCACTTTCCCATTAGCTTGGGGTCTGGCGACTGCGGAAAAGCTTTTGATAATTCCATACGAAGCACAGAAGTTCGTGAAGTGTTCACTGTCAAATTGCTTTCCGCAGTCGCCATCTCTCAATGAAAGTACCAAAATGTTTACCGAGTTTTTCGGAAACGAATACAAACAGAATAATAAAAAGATAAGAACTGTAAAAGTGCTGAAATGAAACTAAACAAACAGTGTTTTTACGTGGTTCAGGCGTTAACAAGCCCTAGTCCACGAGTCGATGTTATTATACTTGGAAAGGACTACAGTAAGATGGCTGGTGTACAAGAACTTCACACACTCACAGTGTTTCTCTCGGGTTCTCTTGAAGAAGATGAAGCTAGAGAGATTTTTGTAGAGTTTTTGCTATGTGATCTGTTGGCCGTCCCCCTTCTTGTAAAATGAAGGGGTCTTTATAGCTAGGGTTTTTGGATTAGGGTTTTTCTCTACGTACCTGAGTCTTAATTACTCCAGCCATAAATAGGGAATACAATTACTGTAGTAGCATGGCTACAAAACTCTATGTGGGTATATTTACATGAAAGTATGGGGAACACACAAAGTCAGCCGTCTTTTCCAAGTTGTCAGCGGAACAGTAGGCGAAAAGGTACCCTTAGGCGTGCTGGGATGTGTGCGGCTTTGACCTATCGGGCATGTCAGGCGGGATCCTGTGTCAGGTGGATATCATTCCAAATATGCCTCCTCCATGACTCGACCGCTTGGTGTTGTTCCGTGCGAGGCACGGAACCGTTTCCACGAAGAACACTCGAAGAGCTTCTCCTGGAAGGATCTTCCCCGAAGGATACTCCTACGGGAGTCCGAGAGGGTTGACGGGTTTCCGTGTCGTGTTTGCTTGGAAGAGTAATCCGGACACTAAACAGGACAGGCGAAGCCTTTCTGTCCATCCGCGAGCTCTGGTCACCTACCGTGAAAGACATCGATAATTCTGCTTCCCCGAGGACATCAATTTAAACGCTATCCGAAAATCTGGATAACATTAACCATATGTTCAAAGAGCTAATCGACATTAATATGGAAGTCTATGTTGATGTTATGCTAGTCAAGTCAAAAAAAGCAAAAGAGCACATCAAGGACCTACAAGAATGCTTCAACATCTTGAACAAATATCAGATGAAGTTAATCACTCTAAAGTTCTCCTTTGGAGCTGGATCGGGGAAATTTTTGGGGTTCATAGTAAACTCACGAGGAATTGAAGCTAATCCCGAAAAAATTCAAGAACTGATCGAGATGCAGTCACTGCCAAAATTAAAGATGTCCAAAGCCTAACCGAAAGAATTGCATCCCTGAGTAGATTCATATCTAAATCAATAGACAAATGTGTTCCATTTTTTAATCTACTCAGGGGCAACAAAAAGTTTGAATGGACAGAGGAGTGCGAACATGCCTTTCAAGCGCTAAAATCCCACATGTCGCAACCACCAATCTTGTCCAAACCTGTCGAAGGAGAAACTTTGTTCATCTACTTAGTAATCATAGAGTACGCTGCTAGTGTTGTTTTATTCAGAGAAGAAGACAACATCCAAAATGTAGTATACAATGTAAGTAAGAGGCTAGTGGGAGCAGAATTACGATATCCGCCCATAGAAAAATTGGCTTATTGCTTGATTCTGGCCTCTAGTAAGCTGTGACCCTACTTTTAGGCTCACCCCATCATAGTACTCACCAACCAGCCACTACGGAAAATCTTACAAAAACCCGAAGCTGCTGGTCGGTTATTAAAATGGACAGTTGAACTAGGACAGTTTGAAATTTCTTATTCACCACGAGCAGCTATGAAAGGATAAGCTCTATTAGATTTCGTTGCGGAATTCACTAGACTCCCTGTCAGTGAGTCGATGGTAGAATCCGATGGTCAAAATCAATCCCCTACCTGGAAGTTGTTCATAGATATCTCTTCCAACGAGCACAACACAGGGGCAGGTTTGATTTTAATCAAACCTGAGGGACAACGATTTCACTATGCGATCACATTCAACTTCACAACTTCAAACAATGAAGCCAAGTACGAGGCTCTGCTCGCAGGATTAAGAATAGCAAAGGTTATGGATATAAAGTCGCTAGAAATATATAGTGATTCTCAGCTAGTAGTTAATCAAATTTTGGGAGAATATCAGGCTAGAGGTCTCAAGATGGTGGCATATTTGAACAAAGCAAAGGACTTGCTGGCACAATTTGAGAAGTATACTCTCCAGCAAGTACCTCACGATTAGAATTCAAATGCTGACGCCTTAGCCAAGTTGGCAAGTGCTAAAGATGCTAACGCCTTGAGCATAGTACCAGTCGAACATTTGTTGGCACTGAGCATTCAAGTGGAAGAATCCTCGCTAGTAATACAAGCGTCAGACACGTGGATGACGTCCATCATCAAATATATCAAACAAGGAGTATTACCAGCAGAAAGGAACGAGGCGAGGGTGCTTCAAAGACTGTCAGCCCGATTTATTTTGGTCAACAGAATCTTGTATAGACGAGGATACTCAATGCCTTTATTACGGTGCGTTTCTAAGGAGAAGGCTAAGGAATTGATGCGAGAAGTACATGAAGGTTTCTATGGAGATCACACTGGAGGGCAAAGTTTGTCCAAAAAGATTCTCTAGCAAGGATATTTTTGGCTTACCATGATCAAGGACTCTTTGGAATTTGTTAAAAAGGTGACAACTGCCAAAGATTCTCCAAGATACCACAAGCAGCCCCAAATGAGCTCAAACAGATGCAAAGCCCATGGTCGTTCGCAGTTTGGGGGATTGATCTGATCGGATCTTTGCCTGCAGGTAAAGGGAATGTCAAGTATGTAGTTGTTGTTGTTGACTACTTTACGAAGTGGGCCGAAGCTGAGCCACTCACAACAATAACGACCAAGAAAGTATTGGATTTTGTCATTAAAAACATCATATGTCGGTATGCATTACCAAGAAAAGTTGTCTAAGACAATGGCACACAATTTGATAGTGATCTTTTCACTGATTTCTGCGAAAGGCATGGTCTTTAACAAACAAACAAGTTGAGGCTGTTAACAAAACTTTAAAGGACATACTGAAGAAAAGGCTCAAAGAATCAAATGGAGCATGTCCAGAGCAATTTCCATAAGTACTCTGGTCGTATAGAACATCTCACCGAATAGCAACAGGCCATACAACATTTTCTTTGGCCTATGGGTATGAAGCCATGTTGCCTGTTGAGCTAAATCCACCATCGCATAGAAGACTAACATACGACTAGAGCACGAATAACTAGTTATTAATGGAGTCTTTGGAATTGGCCAACGAAAGGCGCGATCAGGCTCAACTTTGAGTAGCAGCATACCAACAAAAGGTTGCTTGATATTTTAACTCTAAAGTATGTGCAAGAAAGTTTAGCGTGGGAGGTTTGGTACTTAGAAGAGTTTTTCTCAACACTCGTGACCAAAATGTTGGAGTACTTGGCCAAAATCGGGAAGGTCCTTATCAAATCGAAGAAATCCTTCACCAAGGCACATATAAACTTGCTCGCTTAAATGGAGATCTCATTCCTCACTATTGGAATGGAGAACAACTGCGCAAGTATTATCAATGAACAATTCATTTTAAAGAATTGGCTTGTATTAAGTTTACTTTTTACAAGTTTATGAACAAGGGCTAGTTAGTAAAATGACTAGTCGCTTATAAGTGTAAGATTAATGTATGATCACTCGTACAGACACGATTTTGCCCATTTTATTACGAGAAATAAAAGGAACTGTGCGCAGCCAGTTATTCTTGCCAATTATTGTATTTATTACAAGTGTTTTCTCATTACGTGTTATGTTTTGCTACATTGTCATTAATTGTTTATAAGTACGCGAGCAGAAATGTTCGAACAGGACTTGGTCATGGCAAGTGCCTGAGAACCTTAAGCTCCTCGATCACTTGGGGGGCATATAAGATACTAAGCGAGCAAAGCATATCAACAGGCATATGTAAACACACGAGCAAAATAAGGGAAAGCATATTACGACACTTAGAATATTTTGCATAATTTTAGTTAATTTTGTGAAATATTAATAAAATGTTATGCTAAGTTCGGTCATACGAGCAGATGTTATAATAGCATTAAGTATATTATAATATCACAATGAATTATCTTTACACCGCGAGAAATAGCTGCTCGGATGTAATTAAAATATTAAAAGGAAAAGCTGAGTTATGCAGCAAAATTGTCTCAACATCACGAACAATTGTTCGCGTGTTTTAATTACATAAACAAAAAATAATAAATTTTTGTACAGCTGGAGGAGGATCTTGCTAAGACTGTTGGTCGACTGTTGTTCCAGCATCTTCTTCAGCACCATCTATGCCTGCTTCTAGGGAAATTTCAGGAGACTCCTGAGCATTCCTTTCCTCTTCTAGGCAAGCAGCGCATTTCTTGAGTTCAACCTGCCTCATCTTCTCGGGAAGATAGTCGAAATTCTCCCATGGGTTATTCATCCAGAATAGGTAGAAGCAGTTAAAAGTTGCTCCTCTTAACCTATCTAGGTTATGGGAATTTGTTTCCTCGAGCAGCTTGACCCGGTCCTCTAGCCTAATAGCCTCCTTCATGCTAGCCACCAAATCCTCCTGAAATTTGGCTGCTTCTTTAAAGTTGTTCTCCTAAGCTTTCTTGAACTTCTCCTTGGCAACAATGGCTTTGGCCAGCTCTTCTTGGGTCCTCTTCAGCTCCTCGGTTAAACTAGCGACTTTGCCTTCAACTACCTTAATTTCCTCATCGTGTGTGGCCTCAATCTCCTCAACACGACGCCAGCCATTGCTCATGGTCAGGAAACCCTGCGAACAGAGAAAAAGTGACAGTTAGAGGCAATTAGAGAAAATGTTGCTCGACTAAAATAGTGTAGAAAAACACTTACACTAAGGACTTCAGTAATCCCGTGACTAAGGACCTGGCTGTGCTTTAGTGGGGGAAGATGGGCAAAGGATTCCTGGCTGTGACGATGCTTGGACAATTTTTGCAGCTTCTTGTAGGTACAGTTAAAAGCATTGTTCAGCAAGTTAGCGACCAAGGGTCTCCCTGCCTGCTCAGAGGAAGGGACACTGCGAGGAGGAGGAGGAGGAGGCATTGTAGTTCTGGACAGAGTAGGAGCAAGAGGGTCTTCTGGTCGAGCCTTTTTTTTGGCAGGCTCACTACTGCTCTCCCCAGGATGCTTTCTGCTTGGTTTGTTCTTGCTGGAAGGAGCTTCAGCGGAGGCATACATGTCAAAAGCATCTTCAGATGGCATGACTACAAAACTGAAACAAACGAGCAAATATGTTGAGAAGTAGTTTGGAGCGATAAGGGAATAATGTAAAGAGAAATTCTAAGTAGTATACCTGAACTATTATTACTGGTCGTTATATTATTTAAAGAACTACAGCTACACTCACTATCTGCCTCGAAGAAGTCCAAGCTAAAATTATTGGTCGTAAATTTAAAGTTGTCATCCCTATCAAATAAATGACAAGGGATGGGCAACTTATCTAAAAGTGAGAAGTCTATACCATTCTCATCTAAGGACTCATGTATAGGACCGGTATATTCTGATAGTTTTTTTTTTCCCCTCCCACGATGGGCAGGGGCAGCGCAGTTCGAAGGTTGCTGGATGGCTCTCGGATGGTCACTCCCGTTGGTCGTCACCTCTAGGGTTGTGACACATCTTGCTGCTGCTCGGGGATTTCCTATCCTTTGGTGCTGTAACGCCCTAAACTCCAGGGACCATTACGGTGTGCAATTTGAACAATGCTAAACTTGCTAACCCAGTCATTTGGCCATAAATGTACAACTAAGTATGATTAGCGGTTTAGGATTAAAAAATTTGGTTAATATATAATGTTTCACTAAAACGTTTAATGTTTACATTGGGATCCCAAAAATATAATTTAAAGGTTTATTACAAGCAAATATTTACAACTAGTCGATCTAAGCAGCAAAATAAGGTTTAACCCTAGTTCCTCTTTCAACCCACGGCTGTGGCAGTCGAGCAGCCGCATATGTACACATTGTCACCTAAGCACTCCAACTCAAGGATGGTCCAGCTTTCTTTTGCCTTTACCTGCAATATATAACACCCGTGAGCCGAAGCCCAGTAAGAAAACTCAATATGCTCATGAACAATAATATCATGTCACAAAATCATATCTGGCATGCCTAGCAATTTATAGCCTATTCAAGCATGAAAATAAGTTCAGACAATGCTGGGGAATCTAGGATAAGAAATCCTACCCTCCTGATTGGATGACTATCAAGTCAATCCTAATCAGATGAGTGATTTAACACTGGTGGTTCTGTTAACCATAAGGAGTGACTAACAAGCAAGTCACCACGGGGCTCAACACCCACAGCCATACGAATGATGATCATTATAATCATACAGAGCTTATAGCCCTGAACAGATGGGTGAATATCACTTTGAGGTTCTATTTAACCATAGTGAGTGACTGACGAGCAAGTCACTACGGGGCTCAATACCCATAGCCATGTGACGAAATAGTCACTTGGAGCTTTTGGCTCTGGCTCCAATCAAATGAGTGATTGTTGGGTAAGTCACTCGAACTCGACACCCATAGTCATGTGACTAGACAATCACTCGGGCTCTCTGGCCGTGGCTCTAAGTGACTAGCCTTAGGCTAGATGAGCACTTTTAGTTTTCATCAAACTTGAGGTCGGTCCGGCATTCATGCTCATTTGAGTCATTCAATGCAGATGTCGATTAGATCTACTCCTTATCGGCTTGCGTTAAACACGCTAAGACCGTTCTTTAATTTTTAGTCAATGCCATGTGACCAGTGCTCAATATTACTGCCGAACTTGACAAGTAGGTCACAGCTTCACAGTTAATACTGACACCATTGCCAATTCTGACTAGTTAGTCAGTGCCACGCACAAGTAAGCAATGCTACCAGGCATATATCATATGTCAAATATCCAAATGTAGGGCATTCAGCATGCTTACTTAACAATTGCTAGCATAATTATGATCATGCACAAACACATAAACTCAAGTTGTGATCAATCTCATATTCAACATTCATGGCATGCCCTAATCACATGTTTCTCGTGCATCACATACTGGGTGCAATTTTCTTACCTCTGGTTCGAGTGAGAAATAGCAATTGAATGACCCTTGAGAACGATCAATCCTTTGATCCCTTAGCAGTCACCTAGTCATAACCAAATATGGGATTCCATCAATAAAATCAATAATAAAGGTTCCCGGACCAAGACCTAGCCTCCGGGACATCAAATCCCACTAAACTGGGTAGTAGAAACAATTCCGAGGCCTAAGGTTTGAGTTCCCAGGATGAAAACACTTTCCTTCCAAAAATGCCACTAAGGGTCGCGGCCCTACATACACCATGCCATGGCCCGCCTACCCAAACAGAGGTGGCCAACCTTCAAACCCCAACACGAGTCGCGGCCCTACCTTTCCCATGCCACGGCCCAACGGCCTTCTACACCCTTCTGCTTCTTCATCGAGCTTGGGTCGCGGTGCTCTAGAACAGAGCCGCGGCCCCACCTAAAACCCAGCCAAAAACCCCTGTTTTTCCTCCTCGAACCCAATTCAAAACCTCACTAAAACACTTCCAACATCACAAATAAAAGTTCCCAACTATTACCACAACTTGTCCAACATATAACCAACACAACCCAAGCCTTAAACCATTAAACACCACACCAATTACTCAATTATATAATCAAAAGTTCTAACTCAAAACTAACTCCAAAAACAGAGCAAGTGTAATGCCCCGAATTTCCTAATAGGGTTTTGGGACCTTGATTAGGAGGCCGAGAGGGCCATAATTGATTTATCATGGTATTAAATGATTATATGCATGTTAATGTGAATTATATTATTATATGATGAAAAATGCATGCATATGGGTGTATTTGTAATCGTAAGGGCATTTTGGTAAATTGGCCTGTTGAGGGCATATTTGTAAATTGGGTGCATATTGTAATTTGTGAATGAGATTTTATTATTATGGAGATATATTCGAGCTATTTGGCATGAGACGATCTTTGATTATTGGTTAGCAGTTTTGCCATAACGGGGTCGATTATTGGGTAATAAGAATGTTTATTTCGTGATAAGTTAGGAGTATTTGAGGTCAGGAGGAAATTCTGGAAGTTTTGACTATAATGTCCCCATGGGTGTTTTCAGGACCCCGAGCACTAGGTTTTATTTGAGGTTACTTAAGTTTGAAGTAGCTCGTCAGATAAGAACGTACGTTAGAAAATCTCTCTCTCCCTTCCTGATAGCTTATTTTACCGTTCAAAGCCTTTTTGAAGGAATCTCGAGTTCTAGGAGTCGGAATCAAGCGAGGGTAGAGGCATAGCGATCCTATGAAATATTAGAAGCTTCTTAACTGAAGGATTTGATGGAAAACAACCCAATCGAAGGTAATCTAAGTTTAAGTTTTAAGTTTTCAAAGTTTTTAAGCTTAGAATTGGACTTTGTGAATCATTGAGTTTTTGGTTTGTTTGAGCCCTGGGTTTTGATGGTTTTAGATCATTGGGAAGCTTGGGAACTTTGATTTGATGATTTGGGAATGTTTAGGGATGTTTTTGGAGGATTTGGGAAGTTGAAAATCGTGTTTGGGGATGGCCCAAGGTTGGGGGCCGCAGCCCTAGCTCGATGAAGCAGGTGCCCCAGTTTTGTTCTTGCTGGGAGCCACGGCCCTGGGTGTTGGGCGCTGCGGTGCTTGCTTCAGGTTGTGCTGGGGGCCGCGGCACAAGGTGCCAGGGCCGCGACTCTTGGGCAGGGTTGAGCCCGTTTGTGTGTTTTGGCCTCGGGAACATAGTTTTAGGCCTTGGGATGGTTCCTACTACTTGGATTAGTTTGGATTGATGTCTCGGAGGCTAAATTTTTGTTTGGAAACCTATGTTGATCATTTTTATTGATGGTGTCCCATATTTGGTTATGACTAGTTGACCGCTAAGGGCTTAAAGGTTGATCGTTCTCAAGGGTCGTTCTTATATTGATTCTAGCTCGAATCTGAGGTAAGAAAACTGCACCCTGTGTATATGTGAGATGCATGGTTATTCTTGATGCATGTTGGTTGATTAAATGTGACATGCATGGCTATTATTGGTGCATGTTGGACTATTAAATGTGGCATGCATGATTATTGTTGAGGCATGTCATGTGGTTAAATATGATGCATGAGAAACATGTGATTAGGACATGCTTTGTATACTGAGTAAGATATTGTTCAGAGCATGAGCCTCTGTGTTTATGCATGGTCCTAATTGTACTAGTACTTGTTAAGTAAACATGTTGAATACCTTGTATATGGATATTGGATATGTGATATATGTTTGGTGGCATTGCTTACTTGTTTATGGCACTGACTAGTCAGGGGCACTGACCTAAGAGTCAGAAATGGCATAGCGTCGTTGATAAACGAGTTTTAGGCTCGTTTATGGTCCTAGTTTTTAGGCTATTTTTCATTAGTTAGTATTATTTTATTTCGGAATTATGCTCATTTGTTCTTGTTTCAGGGTGATTAATGTTAAGTGATACAAATAATGAAAAGGAGCGAAAGTGGAATAAAATCGGGACGGATTTGTGAATTTTGTTGGTTCTGTAAGTGGCGCTACAGCGCCACTAAGGGAGCGCCGTAGCGCTAGGAAGAAATTTTGAAGAAGCTCAGCACTGACTTTAGCGCTACAGCGCTACAACATCAGCGCTACAGCACTTGGACGCAGTTTTTAGGAAATTGGTTCCTGACTTTAGCGCTACAGCGCTGGTGCCCAGATTTCCCCCATTTCGTCTCTGACTTTAGTGCTACAGCGCTACAAGGGTAGCGTTACAGCGCTGGTTTCGCGATTTTTGACATATCTGGTTATTTTTTATGGGCAATTAAGTCTTTTCCAGAGGGAATTTTTAGTAGGGATTCTTGGGAAACATATATGCGACTGAGACAAGGCTGAAGGGGATAACGACGGCTGGAGTAAGAACACCATCTTGGAGGATTGATTGCTGGGTTTTTCATCTTTTTCTTTAAATTTTCATGTTTGTAATTGAACTATCATATGGCTAGAATGAATATCATAGGCTAAATTCTCTTTTAGGGCTTTTATGTGAATCTTTTGGAAACCCTTGTGATGGTTTAATGCAAAATTGATGTTCTTCTTCATCTCTTTCAATTCCTTGCAATCTGTGTTATTTGTGCGATTATTGATTGATCACCTCTAATTGCTATTTCAAGAATCAAATTGAAATCTGAAAAGTGAAATTTGATATGCTTTGATTGTTTGGATGCAAATTTAATTTAGAACGAAAGTATCTAGATTGTTTGCCTATTTTTTCTGAGTTGTATGGTTAATGCCTTCTACATGATTCAACTTACCATAGAAATATAGGAAGTTGTCATTTAGATTGAATTTCATAAATCTTGACCAGATTATGAATTGTTTTTGCAACTTATTCTTGAATAGGGAGAAGGGGACATAAATTATTGCATTAGGAAATAAAAGGGTGGAAAATAGAGGATCATAATTGTCCTAATTTCATTTTCTCTGTTATTTTCTGTTTAAATTTTCATCGTGCTTCTTAGTATTTTTCGTTGTTTGAAATCTCTGAAATCGTTCAATCAAATAGAATTAAAAAGATTGGTTGATTGGTAATTGATAAATCAGTCCTTGAGGACGATACTTGGTTTTTACCATTTTATTACGAATTGCGACTGTGTGCACTTGCATAGCAAAAATATCGCAACAAGTTTTTGGCGCCGTTGCCGGGGATCTATCTGGCAGTCTCCCTAAAAGTATAGCATCATGCCAGCTTAACATTGAGGCGAGATTTTGGGCGTTCTTTGTGTGTGCTCGATTTATGCCGGTTAGTCATGTGTCTGATATGACTAAAGAACGAGCCTTATTGATGTACGCATTGATGCAGGGCATGAGTGTTAATCCGGGTATTTGGATCAAGGCCAACATTAATTTCATTGAAAAAGGGCACACTACTGGAGGTTTAGCCCATGGATCCGTCATCACGATGTTGTGCTGTAAGGCTGGTGTCCCGGAATTTGTTACAGATATTTATCATTCACTGCAGCAACCGTTGTCCATCAATTTGATGAATGACTATCCTGAGCCTGCTCTATATGTGCCGCAAGCAAGAAAAAAGGGAAAGCGCCGTGTGGAAGCTGATGTGGAGGAAGAAGCTGAACCAGTTTTGTTGGGTGGCAGTAGCAATTCAAGCTTGCATCAAGTTAATGAGAAGTTGGATTATCTAATCCAATAAAATCAATATGTGGTTCAGCAGCAGCATATGGTGAATCAGTATTTGGGCCAGCGATATGATTATGAAGTGAGTCATGTGGCTCAATTAAACAATTTGGTGAGCCGTTGGTCGCTAGATGATTCGGATCGCACTTATTTTGCTCCACCACCACCCTATCCACTGTACTCTCCATTTTACCCTCCGCCTCCACCCCCGTCCTTTGCTGGTTTTCTTGCACCTCAACCTCCGCAATCTCAGCCTTTCGAAGGTCCTTCGTTCCAACCACCACCACCGCCATACTGATGTGGCTGGTCAGGTAAGTTCTCTTCCTCTGTTCTTTTCTTTATCACATTGGGGACAATGTGCATCTTTAGTTTGGGGGGGAGCTTATTATGTTTTATTTTTATTTTTGCGTTGTTTAGTTTAGCTCTTAGTCTTTTGTTTTATTTTCTGTGTTGTTTAGTGTAATTGTTAAACCATCATTCGTGTCTGTTGTTGCTTTGGCTTTGCTCGTGAAAAAGGAAATTGAATTCAACTGTGTGCTTGGTTCAATTGTTTTAGAGTTTAATTTAAAAGTTTTGTGGGAAATTTTTAATATGTTTTGAAAATGCAACATTTTGGATTTTATTATATGTGTTTGACTAGGGTTGGTGGAATGACAATTTGAATTTGATAGAACTTGCATTATTTGGCCTTTGAGGTGAAATCCTTGATGACATGTGTTTAGAAAAGTGATTTAGGCAATTTTGTTGGATCGATTGTGCCTTTCAAGCCAACCTTGATTTAATTATCCTTAGTTACCCTTTTTGAGCCTTAAACTTTGTTTTTGTTCTTGATTATACTATTTGAGCCTAAATTTCCTAACTTCATTATCTTTTTTTTTCCTTTTCCTTTGTTATCATAAGTATATAATTTGTGGGAAGGAAGAACGAAAAATAGTGAGGTATTGGTATGATTTGAATGTAGTTTGATTGTACAAAAAGGAGAGAGAAGTTTTTAGATTATGAAAAGAAAAAAAAACAAATCAATTTGTCACACTCCTTGATTTTATTTATATAGAAAATATTAAGTTTGGGGGAGTGTGATTTGAAAAAAAAAATTGATATGAAAAGAAAAGAAGAAAATGATGAAAGTGTTGTAATCTCTCTCTCTAATTGTAAAAAAGGGTGATTTTTGGTGTGGTGAAGAGAAATTTGGCTGGTTTCAAGGTTTTTATGCTTATGGTAACGATTGAGCCTAAATGAAAATTTCATCTACCCTCGCCTAAGCCTAACGCTATAACCTGTGAAAGTCCTTTTGATTTCAAAACACGTGTTATTGACATTAGTGGAGAAGGTCAAGTAATGCAAGCATATTGAAAAGTTGGTTTGTGGAATTGTCTGGAAGGAGTTGAGCATATATGATAGAGTCCAAATGTTGTAGTCATTTTCATGATATATTATTGATTTCCCTAATTGAACTTTACAAATTGGACTTTAAGGCAATTGAGCTGAAATTCTGGTTATTATTATTGCAATTGAGATTTCATGAGATTTGGCAAAGCAGTATAGATGGTAATGATGGTTTAGCTTGTTCGTTTTGTGTTTGTTTCGTTTTTTCAGTTTAACTTAGTATTTACTCGAGGGCGAGTAAAGATTTAGTTTGGGGGAGTTTGATAAAGGAGTTTTAGGCTCGCTTATGGTCCTAGTTTTTAGGCTATTTTTCATTAGTTAGGATTATTTTATTTCAGAATTATGCTCGTTTGTTCTTGTTTTGGGGTGATTAATGTTAAGTGATACAAATAATGAAAAGGAGCGAAAGTGGAATAAAATCGGGACGGATTTGTGAATTTTGTTGGTTCTGTAAGTAGCGCTACAGCGCCACTAAGGGAGCGCCGTAGCGCTAGGAAGAAATTTTGAAGAAGCTCGGCACTGACTTTAGCGCTACAGCGCTACAACATCAGCGCTACAGCACTTGGACGTAGTTTTCAGGAAGTTGGTTCCTGACTTTAGCGCTACAGCGCTACCATAAGAGCGCTACAGCGCTGGTGCCCAGATTTCCCCCATTTCGTCTCTGACTTTAGCGCTACAGCGCTACAAGGGTAGCGTTACAGCGCTGGTTTCGCGATTTTTGACATATCTGGTTATTTTTTATGGGCAATTGAGTCTTTTCCAGAGGGAATTTTTTGTAGGGAATCTTGGGAAACATATATGCGACTGAGACAAGGCTGAAGGGGATAACGACGGCTGGAGTAAGAACACCATCTTGGAGGATTGATTGCTGGGTTTTTCATCTTTTTCTTTAAATTTTCATGTTTATAATTGAACAATCATATGGCTAGAATGAATATCATAGGCTAAATTCTCTTTCAGGGCTTTTATGTGAATCTTTTGGAAACCCTTGTTATGGTTTAATGCAAAATTGATGTTCTTCTTCATCTTTTTCAATTCCTTGCAATCTGTGTTATTTGTGCGATTATTGATTGATCACCTCTAATTGCTATTTCAAGAATCAAATTGAAATCTGAAAAGTGAAATTTGATATGCTTTGATTGTTTGGATGCAAATTTAATTTAGAACGAAAGTATCTAGATTGTTTGCCTATTTTTTCTGAGTTGCGTGGTTAATGCCTTCTACATGATTCAACTTACCATAGAAATATAGAAAGTTGTCATTTAGATTGAATTTCATAAATCTTGACCAGATTATGAATTGTTTTTGCTACTTATTCTTGAATAGGGAGAAGGGGACATAAATTATTGCATTAGGAAATAAAAGGGTGGAAAATAGAGGATCATAATTGTCCTAATTTCATTTTCTCTGTTATTTTCTGTTTAAATTTTCGTCGTGCTTCTTAGTATTTTTCGTTGTTTGAAATCTCTGAAATCGTTCAATCAAATAGAATTAAAAAGATTGGTTGATTGGTAATTGATAAATCAGTCCTTGAGGACGATACTTGGTTTTTACCATTTTATTACGAATTGCGACTGTGTGCACTTGCATAGCAAAAATATCGCAACAGTCGTGAACGCCGAGCCAAATGAAGATTAGATCTAATCGATATCAGCGTTGAATGGCTCTAAAGCATTATCGCTGGACTGACTCTAAGGTCGACGAACTTATAAGCGCTTGTCTAGTCTAAGACTAGTTACTAGAGCCGGGGCGTAGGGCCCAGGTGACTGTTTGTCACACGTCTAGGGAACGATGTTCCAAGGTTATGACTCTATGGTCATGAGGAAGGTTATGTTGGTGACTAATCACCATGCACCTATCCTATTTAAGCTATGGAAGGTTCACTTATCTGTTAAGCCCTGGTGACCCTATCGTCACATGGCTAGAGGGGGTTGTACCCATTTTCGTGACTTTTGCGACTGTCACCAATTTATTTGGACTAAAGTCCTGGACGATTATTATGATCGTTGGTTGACGTATTATACTCAACATTTCGTTTCTATATTGGGGCTAAGAGTCCTGGATGATTATTATGATCATTGGTTGATGTGTTATACTCAACATTATGTGGATCTGTTGCCTGCTGGAATAGGGCTATATCTGCTAGGCGTGTGCCTTATGATTCGATGACATGTTATAACTGTTCATGAGTGCTATCCCCAAAAATTGGAGTTCAATGACGTGGCAATCAGGAGTGACAAGTGGCATTGCCTGGTCAGTAAATGGCACATTAATAGTCAATAAATGTGTTGGCTCTTCGGAGTTGTGATAAAATGATCTGACCGATCTGATAGAATTTATGTCCGACCGGTGAAGATTTTTGACTGACCAGTCAAGTGTCATGCTAGACCAGAGAAGTGTCATGACCGACCACTCAAGTGCTTGTCCGCCCAGTCAAGTGCTTGTCCACCCAATCAAGTGCTTGTCTGCCCAGTCAGGTGCTTGTCTGCCCAGTCAGGTGCTTGTCCGCCAAGTCAGGTGCTTGTCCGCCCAGTCATGTGCATGTCTGCCCAGTCAGGAGCTTGTCCGCCCAGTTATGTGCTTGTCTGACCAGTGGAGTGCTTTGGCCCTTCAGTTTTCCTCCTGGGTGTGGTGTGGACTGACTAAACAGAGCAGGGCTACGCAAAAGATCCCAGTAACGGCATCAACAAGAATTGGTCATACCTGCGCGGGAATCTCTCAGATATCCCGGAATAATAGCCATATTGTTGTAATATTAGATTTATTTATATTTTATTAATTAAAGTCTGTTGGAAGAACCAAAGACTCGGTAAAAGGGAGATATTTATGTACGATCCATGAGCCTATAAATAAATGGCTCATGAAATCATTTGGGGGATCTGATCTTTTTAGGCTGAGAAAACTCTCTCGTTTTGAGATTTTGGGGACTGTTACTTGGGCATTCTTGGGGCATTTTCTGAGGGGTTAGAGAGATAAAGTTTGTATTCTCTAGAGAGAAACTCTATATTTTTCTACTTGCACTTAAGAAACTCAGTTGGCTCAAGTTCATCTGATGTTAAGTGTAGGCTAAATATATCACAACTCCAAGTGGATTAGGCTATTACCAATAAAGTGGGGCTGAACCACTATAAAATTATCTGTGTATTATTATTCTCTTGAAGGTTCATTGTAGTTTTGACATCTACTCGTCGTTGGCCAAAATTGTGGTCAACATTTTGGTGCTTTCACTGAGAGCCTGAAGAGAAGAAGCACACGACTATCATATCGAAATGGTGCCCAAGAATACCAATGTGGCATCCAAAAAGTCAGGCATGTCAAAGGAGCCTGCTAGATCTAAAGAGCCTGGACCGCAAAACCCAAAGACTAAGCCTAGGGTGTTTCTCGAGGAGACTACTCCAGAAGTTGAACAACTCCAGGAAGCAATAGGCACTTTCCAAGAGGAGATGATGTAATTCAATGCTCGGCAGGAGTCTTTCACTGAAGAGATGGCCAAGTAGAGAGTTGTGTTAGAGCAGCAAAGACACGATATGGAGGCCAGAAGCGAAGAGCTCAGACAACGACAGGAGGAAGTCGACCGGAGACATCGTGAAGCAGCACTTACTCTAGAAGCGGCTACCCAATTGGCCCAAGCCAACGCTCAAGGCGCAGCACAAGCAGCCACCTAGGGAGAAAGAAATAATAATGTTGGTTGGAGGACCACTGACAGAGCCAATTCTCGGAGACCGGACAGAAGCAAGAGTAACCCCCCCGGTCGGGAAGATGATGGGGACCGATCCAGATCTGCCTCGACGCAAAGGGAGCACTCTAGAACCCCCTCCAGAAGCCACCGATCAGAAACTTCTAGATCAGGGAGTCACCAAACGGGCAGTAAAAAGACTCCACCCAAGCAGGATCAGACCAAGACTCCTCGAGATAAGAGGACTTTACAATTCAAAGATGGGCATGGTCGTGATGAGGCTGATAGTCATCACACCGACCAGTCAAAGGAAAAGGAGGGAAACGACCAACAAGGAGGAAAAGACTGCCTGGGGCGTATCGAAAGGCCTCCACTGCACCTTGGCCAGCAGCGTAGTGGGAGAGCGCAAGTCCTGCATAGTAAGCCCTCTGAAAAATTGAAAAATACGATGTTCGATCGGGCAGGAGAGCATGCTTCCCGGAAGGATCTGAGGGACGTTATCACCAACAAGAGGAGGACCGTCCCGGTCGAAGGGCAAAATCTGAACCGCCTTGCCAGTCAAGTAGAAATACTTGACGACAGTGCACCAGATGATAATGCCTGACCAGACGGTCAAGACCTTGGAACTTCATTAGTTACACCAGCCATCCAAGCCCAGCTTGACGTGCTAACAGCTGCAGTGCAAGGTTTGTCAAAATGACCTTTCGGGATAGATGCGATAGACCACCGGAGTGGCAGCCCATTTTGTGCCCGTGATTAGAGCAGCCCAGCCTCCAACAAAATATAAAGCACCAATTCTGCCAGAATATACAGCAAAGGCAGATCCCATCAGACATGTTGGGAAGTTCGAGGACCAGATGGAATTGCTCGGAGTAAGTGACGATTATCGGTGTAGAGTTTTCCCAACTACATTGTCGGATACTACCCAGGAATGGTATTGGAAGTTTAAGCCAAACTCCATTACCTCTTGGGTAGCATTCAGGAAGGATTTTTTTAGACAATTCAACACTACCCGGTCTCCACCAGTTTATGCCAACCACTTGGCAGATATCAAACAAGGAAAATATGAGTCTCTAAAGAATTATATACAGAAATTCATGAGAGAAGCCAATAGAGCAACTGCTATAGGAGACGAGGGGAAGATGGTTGATAACTTATCGGAGTCCTTTGTGGAATAGCATACAAAGAAATCCAATTTCAACACTTCAACAATTTCTTGACCGAGCAGACAAGTATATGAAATTGGATGATGCAATCGAGAAAGATGAGAATGGCATAAACAATCCGGGCAGATCAACTGACTCTCCTAATAATGGTGGAAAGAAACATGGAAATAACTGGTCTGACCACCATGAGGAAAAGAAAGCAAAGTTGAGTTCAAATGAAAATCCAACCAAGTATGAGCCTCAGTTCACTAATTACACCACTCTCTTGCCCAGCCGAGCATAAATATATATTGCTAGTCATGAAGAGGTTCCCTACAAGAAACCTCCACCCATTAGGAAAGAGATGAGGAAGAGAGATATGAATAAGTTTTGTTGTTTCCATGGAGATTATGGTCATGACATGAATGAATGCAATCACCTCAAGGACGAGATAGAATTTCTTCTCCGGTCGGGCAAGTTGAGGAAGTACCGGGCAGAGATACCCCAAGGAGAAGGAGGCAGCAGCAATCCTGGTTTCAAACGACAGAGATCTCCACCCTTGCAGCCCGGACCTGTGGACTTCACCTTAGACACTATATGTGGAGGTCCACACTTGGCTGAGGAAAGCAACGAAGGAAGGGAGAAGTATGCTGAGCGGGAGTGCTAGGATCAGGAGCCACTGGAATGGCGAGCGTCTATGAATATATTATTTCTAAATACTGCTTTTAGAGTGGTAGTTTAATTTCAAGTTGTTTAACTTGTTATTTAAATTTTGGTTTATGAGCTAGTTATTTGCTGACCAGTAATCTATTTTTGAACAATTTTTGTTGTTTAAGACTCGTTATTAGACACGTATTGTCCTGTTTTAATTTACGAGTAATAAAAGAGATTACGCGTAGCGTGGTCGATTCTTTCTACAAATGTGCATGTGTGTTAATTATTCGAATAGTGTTCAATTGGTCGGTAAAATCAGACAGTGTTCAACTGGTCGATACATTCAAGCAGTGTTCAACTGCTCGAATATTTTCAATATATTCTATGTGTTTCACGAGCAAGTAACTGCTCGAACAGATTCGGTCAAGTAGCAAGTGACTAAGGATCTTTCGACCCTCGATCATTTGGGGGGCACATGGGGTATACTGGTATATAATTTAACACAGGCATAAGAGCACGAGTTAAGATATCTGTTTTTAGGCTGACTTGTAAATTTTCGAAGTCCAAAAAGGCCATTAAGCTAACTTGTTTGACAAAGCTTAAGTAACTTGGAATTTTTCAAAATTTCAAGTTAGAAGCAGATATTCGTGTGACAATAAGTATTGAGCTTATAAAATATTAGAGCAATAAGAGTGTGAGAAAGTATACTTAGTATGGACTTATGAAATGTCTAGAATTTCAAAGTTAGAAAACTAAGTACTCATGCGAAAATATAAGGCATACATCAAAGTGACTTTACTATTCACAAAAAACTTATAACTTTTTAAGTCTAAAAAGACTTAAAATGTTTTAAGTTAACAAAGAAAGTAAAGTATAAAAGCCAACAGCTCGACTGTACGAAAAAAATATCAAAGCTGCTAAGCAACAATTGTCTTCATAAGAAAAAAGAGTAAACTACTGGCCAGGTACAAAGTCTAGCTGATCAGGTGCAAAGTTTTCTTGGTCGGGAGAACAGATACAACTTCCCTGGTCAGCTGAGCATATATCACTGGTCTAGTAGGAAACTCTGTTGATTGAGCATGACTAACAAAATGATGAGTTCCTAAAGTAAACCATTTTTTACAAGCCCGAGAACATAAGGGCATGCATCCGAGCGGTGAGGTTGCATGTGTCTCAAGCGGCTGTGCGGTGTGTCCGAGCAGCAGGGGTGCTGGGCCGAGTGGATGCTGAGTATGTCCGAGTAGGCCTGTGCGCATCTGAATGCTGGTGTCCGAGCAGCCAGGGCTTTGTCCGAGCGAACGGGGGCATTCGTTCGAGCAGCAGGGTTGCATCCGAGCGATGTCGGGGGCATTCGACCGAGCAACTAAGCGTAGCGTCCGAACGGTGTACCTGCGTCATGCCGAAACATCCTGAGCCATACGCGGGTGTCCGACCAGTGTGCCAAGGGGTTGCCGAGCACATGCGTTTCTGGGCAGCTGTCCGAGGAGCTACGATGTGGGGTCCGAGCGGATGCTGGGGTCCGAGGAGTATGCCATGCCTGTCCGAGGAGCTTGAGCGCGCCATGTCCGATCGAATGGCATAGGGTCTGATCGGAGTGGTGCCCGAGCAGCCAAGGGCATGGCCGAGTAATGGTGCCCTTCATCCGAGCGGTTTAGGGTGTGACAAAGTGCCCAAGTGTTCAAACAACAAGAGAAAAAAATTATGGCCAATCGGACATGACCACGCACAACCCCTAAACCTATTCCGAAAAACAAAAGCCCTAAATTCCATGAACACAAACACAATTCCTCATCCAAAATACACAACAACAAGATCAAAAGACAAGTTCAATCGTGGGTTTACGTGAAAGTTATCGACCGGATGGAAGCTTTAGGATGACCTCAAAAACATTTTGCTAGAAGAAAAGTTTATCATACGAGTAAATCATATAATAAACTTGGGGGGCAAATTTTATCCCCAAAAATTGGAGTTCAATGACGTGGAAATCAGGAGTGACAAGTGGCAATGCATGGTCAGTAAATGGCACATTAATAGTCAATAAATGTGTTGGCTCTTCAGAGTTGTGATAAAGTGATCTGGCCGATCTGATAGAATTTATGTCCGACCGGTGAAGATTTTTGACTGACCAGTCAAGTGTCATGCTAGACCAGAGAAGTGTCATGACCGACCACTCAAGTGCTTGTCCGCCCAGTCAAGTGCTTGTCCGCCCAGTCAAGTGCTTGTCCGCCCAGTCAGGTGCTTGTTCGCCCAGTCAGGAGCTGGTCCGCCCAGTTATGTGCTTGTCTGACCAGTGGAGTGCTTTGGCCCTTCAGTTTTCCTCCTGGGTGTGATGTGGACCGACTAAACAAAGTAGGGCTATGCAAAAGATCCCAGTAACGGCATCAACAAGAATCGGTCATACCTGCGCGGGAATCACTCAGATATCCTGGAATAATAGCCATATTGTTGTAATATTAGATTTATTTATATTTTATTAATTAAAGACTGTTGGAAGAACCAAAGACCTGGTAAAAGGGAGATATTTATGTACGATCCATGAGCCTATAAATAAATGGCTCATGAAATCATTTGGGGGATCTGATCTTTTTAGGCTGAGAAAACTCTCTCGTTTTGAGATTTTGGGGACTATTACTTGGGCATTCTTGGGGCATTTTTTGAGGGGTTAGAGAGATAAAGTTTGTATTCTCTATAGAGAAACTCTATATTTTTCTACTTGCACTTAAGAAACTCAGTTGGCTCAAGTTCATCTGATGTTAAGTGTAGGCTAAATATATCACAACTCCAAGTGGATTAGGCTATTACCAATAAATTGGGGCTGAACCACTATAAAATTATCTGTGTCGTATTATTCTCTTGAAGGTTCATTGTAGTTTTGACGTCTACTCGTCGTTGGCCAAAATCGTGGTCAACAATGAGCATATTAAGTTTTCTTGCTGGGCTTCGACTCACGGGTGCTATGTGGTGCAGGTAAAGGCAAAAGAAAGCTGGACCATCCTTGAGTTGGAGAACTTAGGTGATGATGTGTACATATGCAGCTGCTCGTCCACCACGGCTGAGGTTTTAAGAGGAACTAGGGTTAAACCCTGTTTTGCCTTATAGAACGGCCTGTTGTAAATATTTTCTTGTAGTAGACTCTAAAATTATAATTTTGGGATCCCAACTTATATATTAAACGTTCTAAAGAAACGTTATATCTTATCCAAAAAATTTAATCCCTAGACCGCTAATCATACTTAGTTTCACGATTTTGGCCAAATGACTCGATTAGCGAGTTTAGCATTGTTTACAAGGCACACCGTAACGGTCCCTGGAGTTTAGGGCATTACAGCAAGGAACCAGAAAATTGAACTAAAACCTTACCTTGAACTCAAATTGAATGCTCTTCAATGGATGAACACAAGCCTAAACCCTCAAGCCTTGATTCCCACACTAGAATCCTCAAACTTGAGCTTCAAAATTCAAGGAGAAGGAAGAGGAAATGATGAACGGTTTGAAGGGGATGAGATGTTTTGTTTTTCTACTGCCTAAAGATTCTTAAGGTTATATATATCCTTTAGGTCAAAATACCAAAATGCCCTTAGGCTTATCTTCTTTCCTTAACAGGCTCCAAGGGTAAAATTGTCCTTTCCCATCTAATCCCGCTAATCGTAATTAATGTCCTCCAATTCCCATTATTCTCAAATGCTAATAAATCACATCCCATTACCCTTTAATTTCTGGCTGTGAACTAATCCTCAAATTACCCCGAGACTCATCCCGAGCCCCGAAACTAACCCTGTTATGACCAGACTGATAACTTGCATTCTGAGATTGTCTCATGCCAAATGGCTCGAACAAACCACATATAATGTGGTATTAATCATAATTCACCCCACATGCTTGAAAATACACAACTACGCCCTCAGCGGGCCAAATTACCAAAATGCCTTTATAATTAAAAATGGACTCATATGCATGCATTTATCGTCATATTATAATATAATTCACATAAACATGCATATAATCATTTAACAATATAATAAATCAATTATGGCCCTCTCGGCCTCCTAATCAAGGTCTTAAACCTTATTAGGGATTTTGGGGTATTACAACTATCCCCTCCTTACAGAAATTTCTTCCTCGAAATTTATCTTAACCGCCCAAAATAAGAATTCCTCACAACTGATTCTAGTTCCCAGGTCGTTCCCTCGACCTCACTGATTCTGTAACATTATCTAAACTCAAGGTATAACTTTGTTCCTCAGAACCTTATTCTTTCAGTCTCATATCTGAGTTGGTTATTCTTTTCAGGATAACTTAGCCTCAATCTCCAGATCCTCATAGCTCAGCACATGAGTTTTCTTTAACCCATGTCCTCAACATGGAAATCTAAAATACATTGTATACTGTTAATAGTGCCAAAGATAAATCCAATCTAATGGCAACCTGACCGATCCTATCTAGTATTCAAATGGTCATACTAATCTAGGGTTCAACTTGCCCTTAACTCCTCACCCTTTTTCCATGGTGATACTTTAAGGAAGACACAATTTTCTACTTGGAACTCCATGTTCCTGCTTTTCAATTCAGTAAAAAATTTCCATTTACTCTGAGAAGTGAGCATCCTTGATCTAACCTCTAATAATCTCAATGGTTCCTTGAACTACCTCAGGATCCAAAATCATCACCTCATCCATCTCATTCCAATAAACGGGTGATAAACATTCTCGAACATACCTCATCTCGTAAGATACCTTTCCTATACTGGATAACTCTCTTTCTCTCTCTGATTTACCATTGGTTTGAGGATAATGAACTGTACTGAATTCCATCTATATACTCATCGCCTTCCTTAAGACCTGGAAGTAAAAACTGAGTCCTCATCTGATAAGATAGACCTTGAATTCTCAAGAAGGCATACTATCTTTCTTACATCGAGATCTGAATGCTGATCAGCTGTATTATTCGTTCTCACTGATAGAAATGAACTCACTTGGAATACTAATTCATAATGACCCAATGCCAACTCATACTGGCCCACTATCTTGGGCAGCCCCACCCGAAACCCATCGCGATGTTTCCTTATTTCCACTATAAAATATTCAAAGGCTGCAATGGCCTTACTGGTTTCTGATACTCTGATTTGACCTGCCAACAGGTTAAGAACTTTACCACGTATTCCATTATGTCCCTCTCCATCCCAGGCCATCAATATAAAGCTTTCAAACTCTAGTACATTTTCCATTATGCCTGGATGAAAAGAAAAAGAGAGGTAGAACAAGATTCATCCAGAATCTCTCATTAAATTCCAAGTGTCCATCGGATTCCAAATCTGATCTCTATACCTCAATAAATTCATACCTGACACTGTTTAGCCCTTAGCTAATCCAGCTAAGACTTTCCACTCAATCTTCCTATCTGTGGTTCACTTTACTGTCTTTCCTTTGATCCTCTCTGAAATAATAATCTAAACATAAAGTTGGCCACCTGGCCCACCAGAAACTCTACTCCAGTTCTGGTCAGATCCTTTAACCAACACGAAGCATAGGCAATCCTTTTCCCTGTCACTAAGGTGTAATAACAACCTACAAACTGATTATGATCTGCAAGAAGACTCAGAACTCTTTCCCAAGGCACATATAATATCCTGCCCGTCCAAGGAAACTCCTACCCTTAAGGTGTTCCTTGACCTTGGCAAATCTCCGCAGAAAATACATCACGATACCATCGATCATGACGATCACAAATTCAATTCAAATAAACCCTAATTACTTTGGTGATCTAATTCATAAAACAACTGGGCATTAACCAAATTCTCAAAATATACCCAACACTCCTAGTGCCCTTATCTGATACAATAGTCAGTATTTTGCATATCCTTCTCCCTGATCTTCAGCTGGTACTAACCAGATCAAAGATCCACCTTGGAGAACACTACCTTATCTAGTAACTGAATTCCTTAGGTCTTACAACTTTGCTGAAACCATTCAATATCGTGCCCTAGACCTGATTCCATCCCTGACACCAATCCACTAACCATTCTATCTCTTCATATAAAGGAAACCCTGTCAAGTCCCCTGGAAGCACATCCATATACTCACAGACTAATTCAGTCTGTCATGATCCCACTGGCGTAATCTAAGTGGTATCCACCACACTAGCTAAGAGTTCTATGCATCCCCCTACAATAGATCTCTGGCTCTAAATACAGATGTCATCAGCATACAAAATTCATGCACAGTGCCAACTACCACAAGGCTTCCCCACTCTCAAGCTCAAGAGTTACTATCATTTCCTTGCAATCTAGCATTGCCCCACATTTACTTAACCAATCCATATCCTGAATCACACCAAAGTCAGTCATAACTAGCTTTATCAAAATCATTGATGAGTCCTTTTAATCATAACCCTACTCATCTCTTAAATCACCAATACAGTATTGCATTCCCATCATAACATGACCAAGTGATCTTCATATCATCTTTATGCCTCGCAAAATGCAACAAGTAAAGAAACAGCATGGTACCAAAACCAGTCAGCACAATACAAAAATCAAAATTAGAAAGCTGACTTGCCACCCTTGAGGAACTAGTCTCATTCTCAGTCTCTGGCTGCATTGGAACGAACACTTTAGCTGGAGTCAAGCTGTCCATCCCCTTTTGCTCATCCTTTCTTAGCCTTGGGCAATCCTTCTTGAAATTCCCAACCATGTCACATAAGAAACATGCCTTTGCTCGGCATTCTCCCAGATGATACCTCTTGCACCGAGCACATATTGGATAAGTCTTCCATCTTTCATTCTTGCTTGCTCCAAATAATGGTGGTGCCACTACCTGAGCTCCGGGCTCTCTGGCACTCTTCTTCTCATTTCTTATTCTCTCAACAGCAAGAGCCTTCCCTACCACCTAAGCGTAGGTGGAGGTTTCATGCACTGGGGCCACTTTAATGCCTTGATCTATTTTGGAATTCAATCCCTGGATAAACCTTTCCTTTCGAGCTACATCTTTGGGTACCATGTCAAAAGCGTACTTGGCCAACTCATCAAATCTGTTTACATACTCGGTTAGTGATGCATTTCCCTGAATGAGATTCACAACTCATTCATCTTACCTTCCATTGAACAGCTGCCTAAACTCTTTCCAGTCCATCATAGTTGTATCTCGAGTCTAGGATACTACTTCCCACCACGTATGGGCATCATCCCGCAATACATAAGTCACACAGATCACCCTATCGTGACCTATCAACCACATACTGTCCAAAATGGAACTGATCATGCCCATCAATTGCTCAGCTCTGAATGGATCTAGGCCTCCCTCAAAGACTGGAGGGTAATACTCCTGGAATCTTCCACGGAGAAATTCGCACATGCTCTCAACCCTAGGCTGAGCCAAAGAAAATGCCACTCCAGGCAAAACAAAGAAAGAGGTGTTTCCTGACAGGTTCCGCTGTTCCTTCAAACACCTAATCCCTTCCTCATGCCTCTGCAATCTTGATTGCAAATTTGTAAACATTTGCTGGAAATTCTGAGGGGCAGATGAAGAACTCAACCCCTGGCTGAAACTCCCAGCCTCAGTATAACCACCATCAGGCCTCATTATCTGCCTTAGACACACACCTTCTAATTGAATCTGCAGTCAATAACTTGACCCATTAATCATGATGAGCATATCAAGAGCGGGAACAATCTTACCATATCACATTCACAAACAATTACGGTGCTAGAAACATGCCCATAGCATTCAATCATCAATCATAATCCCTGCTCTTCCAACATACCAACTATGCCTTCAACTCCAGCATGCAAATATCACAATTATATATATTCATGGAGTAGGTAATCACATAGTCAAGAGCCAAGCTCTATCAGAATCTCATGCTCCCTAATACAATATGCAGGTAAAGCATTTACATTCTATTTAAGTAGTTAAGCACATAACTACAAAAACAGTTACCATTCCCTGACTGAAGCTGTCTTCAGTGACGAGTGTACATGCCCAGCTTGTCTTCAGGAACTCTTAACCTTGGCTCGCTCTGATACCAAGTTGTGACGCCCTAAACTCCAGGGACCGTTACGGTGTGAAATTTGAATAGTGCTAAACTCGATAACCGAGTCATTTGGCCATAAATGTGTAACTAAGTATGATTAGCGATTTAGGATTAAATTTTTTGGATAAGATATAACGTTTCACTAAAACGTTTAATGTTTACATTGGGATGCCAAAAATATAATTTAAAGGTTTATTACAGGAAAATATTTACAACCAACCGATCTAAGGGGCAAAATAGGGTTTAACCCTAGTTCCTCTTTCAACCCTCGGTCATGGCGGTCGAGCAACCGCATATGTACACATCGTCACCTAAGCTTTCCAACTCAAGGATGGTCCAGGTTTCTTTCGCCTTTACCTGCACCACACAGCACCCGTGAGACGAAGCCCAACAAGAAAACTCAACATGCTCATGAACAATAATATCATGTCACAAAATCATATATGGCATGCCTAGCAATTTATAGCCTATTCAAGCATGCAAATAAGTTCAGACAATGCTGGGGAATCTAGGATAAGAAATCCTGCCCTCCTGATTGGATGACTATCAAGTCAATCCTAATCAGATGAGTGATTTAACACTGGTGGTTCCATTAACCATAAGGAGTGACTAACAAGCAAGTCACCACAGGGCTTAGCACCCACAGCCATGCGAATGATGATCATTATAATCATACAGAGCTTATAGCCCTGAACAGATGGGTGAATATCACTTTGAGGTTTTGTTTAACCATAGTGAGTGACTGTCGAGCAAGTCACTACGGGGATCAGTACCCATAGCCATGTGACGAAATAGTCACTTGGACCTTCTGGCCCTGGCTCCAATCAAATGAGTGACTGCTGGGTAAGTCACTCGGGCTCAACACCCATAGCCATGTGATTAAACAGTCACTGGGGCTCTCTGGCCCTGGCTCTAAGTGACTAGCCTTAGGCTAGGCAAGCGCTTTTAGTTTTCATCAAACTTGAGGTCAGTCCAGCATTAATGCTCATTTGAGTCATTCAATGCAGATGTAACGCCCTGGATAGCCAAGACCGTTACACTGTGTGTTTATAAAAGTGTCAGACTTGCTAATCAAGTCATTTAATTAAAAATGTGTTACTAATACTATAATTGAACTAGGGTTAAAAGATTTTGGTCTCAAAAGCTGCATTTCTTATAAATAACATTTTCTATTTACACGGGATCCCAAAAATAGTATGATTAAAACCATTTACAAAGATTCAAGATTTAAATATAGTAATTAGCCATTCTAAGGTAAAACGGATTGTTAGGCATTCCCTGTCCTAATCCACTCCTCGGCCATGGCAACCGAACAGCTGACTATGTACATTCAGCCCCACAGCTCTCCATCTCAGGATCGGTCCAACTTGCCTTTGCCTTTACCTGCACCACGTAGCACCCGTGAGCCAAGGCCCAGCAAGAAAACACAACAACAGAGCATAATCAATCAATAAACAATCCACTATCTCATATCACATAAGAAAGTTCTCATTAAACCAAACATCCATGATAATCAAGTATTTAGCATACCAAACATATCATTTCATATCAATAATTAATCACAAATGATAACTAGGGTTAGCGCCCTTAGGTCGCACCCTCTGTTTATCCCACTGACTCCGGCTCGCTTAAACCGAGCTCAGTGAATATTAAGTTGTCATCAGCTACCAGTGGCCAAGTCGCGCCCTGTGCGCAAATATTGTATGCAGCACCCTTAGGCCGTTTATCACATGTTCCATGGCATAATACTATCTATGACATTATACAAATATCGGGAGCACTTAGTCCCGTCACAAACATATAACCGGGTGCAGTTTTCTTACCTTTAAAATCGCTAGCTTTGTTCACTTTGATCCTTGAGCACGACCCCCCTTGAGCCCTAGCGCACACCTAGTCACAACCATAGATCAGAATCATCACCAAACCTCAGGTCCGAAACCTAACCTCGGGACCAATCCTGAGCCCTCAAGAAGTCCTAATTCCACCAAACGGGGTGGTGGAATCGAACCCCGAACCCCCGGGCAAAAAAACCCTTGAAAATGACTCAAAAATCTTCTTCTGGAAGTAGGGTAGCGCTACAACGCTCTTTGGAGGGTGCTATAAAACTACAAGCAGAACCCAAAAACTCCCAAACAACCTAGCCTAGCGCTACAGCGCTAGGGCGCTGTAGCGCTAGTCACAGAGCCAGCTACCCTGCATTTTTCCTTCTGGCGATTTCCCCGAGCCAACCCTTACCAAAACTTTTCCAATCTTCAACCAAACTTAAAAGCAAGCTTATCAACATACTCCACTCATCCCAAGCATCCCAAATACACAAAACCCAATCACATGCATTCCTAAACATAGAATTCACCATAGATGAACCTAGAGTTCAAAAACTCAACCAAACAACAAAACTTCAGAATTCAAGTGTCCAAGCTCAAAGTTTCTTTCCCTTAATTGGAAAGTTAATGTTAGGATATCATCTACTCTTCCTTGGCTTCCTCCTCCTCAAACCCTTGGCTTGAATTCCCTAGAATTCCCATCAAATTCTACTTAGATATCACAGTTCAGCACCAAAACCAGAAAGTGAAGAAAATCTCAAAGTCTTACCTCCACTGAATGAATTGCCCTGCCAATTCCTCAAGCTTAACTTAGAAACCTAATTGCTCAGCTTGACCTATCTCTCCTCTGAACCTTAGCTCCAAAAGACCCCAAGAAATGGTGGAGAAGAGCCTAAACCGACCTTGCTTTTCTTTCCCTTCTTTCTCTTTCTTTTCTTTCCTTTTCTTTCCTTCAGACTTCTATTTCATTCTACAAACTCCACTGAGCATAAAGCCTCAGTTATGCCTATCCTTATATGCCAAATGACCACAATACCCTCCCCTTTAATTCTAAATCTTTTAATCCCCCTAGGGGCATTTTGGTCATTTCACCCAATTCTCACTAATTCCTCAAGTGTCTCTAATATTTTCCGCTTACTTCCCGATACCTAATTTATCACCAATTATATTCCTTAATGTCAAAATTAACCCCATTCTATTCTCTAAATTCCCATTTATACCCCCAGGCTCGCCCTGAGCCGGGTATAAATCCCCGCCGTGACTTTTTCGCTTAACCGCTCACTAGGATCGTCTCGAATCACAGATCACAAATATATCCACATAATAATGTGGTCTCAAAAATTTATCACATTTATATACAGTTATGCCCTCGACGGGCCAAAGTTATAATTATGCCCTTTCTAACCTAATCAGGGCCTACATGCATACTAATACACATAGTCATGCATCTCAAATATTCAAATAGTCATATAACATTAAATCACATATATTCCAATTATGCCATCCCGACACACTAATCAAGGCCCTTAAGCCTCATTAGTAAATTTGGGTCGTTACAACAGATGTCAATTAGATCTAATCTTTATCGACTTGCGTTAAACACGCTAAGACTGTTCTTGACTGTTTAGTCAATGCCATGTGACCAGTGCTTAGTATTACTATCGAACTTGACAAGTAGGTCACAGCTTCACAGTTAATACTGACACCATTGCCAATTCTGACTAGTTAGTCAGTGCCACGCACAAGTAAGCAATGCTACTAGGCATATATCATATGTCAAATATCCAAATGTAGGGCATTCAACATGCTTACTTAACAATTGCTAGCATAATTATGATCATGCACAAACACAGAGACTCAAGCTCTGATCAATCTCATATTCAACATTCATGGCATGCCCTAATCACATGTTTCTCGTGCATCACATGCATCACATACTGGTTTTAGTTTTCTTACCTCTGGTTCGAGCGAGAAATAGCAATTGAATGACCCTTGAGAACGATCAATCCTTTGATCCCTTAGCGTTCACCTAGCCATAACCAAATATGGGATTCCATTAATAAAATCAATAATAAAGGTTCCCAGACCAAGACCTAGCCTCTGGGACATCAAATCCCTCTAAACCGGGTAGTAGGAACGATTTCGAGGCCTAAGGTTTGAGTTCCCATGATGAAAAACTTCCATGGCCAAAAATGCCACTAAGGGTCGTGGCCCTACATACACCATGTCGCGGCCTGCCTCCCCAAATAGAGGCAACCAACCTTCAAACCCCAACATGGGCCGCGACCCTACCTTTCCCATGTTGTGGCCCAATGGTCTTCTACACCCTCCTGCTTCTTCATCGAGCTTGGGTCGCGGTGCTATAGAACAGAGCTGCGGCCCCACCTAAAACCCAGCCAAAAACCCCTATTTTTCCTCCTCAAATCCAATTCAAAACCTCACTAAAACACTTCCAACATCACAAATCAAAGTTCCCAACTATTACCACAACTTGTCCAGCCTATAACCAACAAAACCCAAGCCTTAAACCATCAAACACCACACCAATTACTCAATTCTATGATCAAAAGTTCTAACTCAAAACTAACTCCAAAAACAGAGTAAGGAACCAAAAAATTGAACTAAAACCTTGCCTTGAACCCGAATTGAATCCTCTTCAATGGCTGAACACAAGCCTAAACCCTCAAGCCTTGATTCCCACACTAGAATCCTCAAACTTGAGCTTCAAAATTCATGGAAAAGGAAGAGGAAATGATGAATGGTTTGAATGGGAGGAGATGCTCTGTTTTTCTACTACCTAAAGCTTCTTAAGGTTATATATATCCTTTAGGTCAAAAGACCAAAATGCCCCTAGGCTTATCTTCTTTCCTCAACAGCCCCCAAGGGTAAAAAAAATTTTCCCCATCTAATCCCACTAATCATAATTTTCGTCCTCCAATTCCCATTATTCTCAAATGCTAATAAATCACATCCCATTACCCTTTAATTCCCGACAATGAACTAATCCTCAAATTACCCCGAGACTCACCCTGAGCCCCAAAACTAACCCCGTTATGACCAGACCGATAACTTGCATTCTGAGATCGTCTCATGCCGAATGGATCGAAAAAATCCACATATAATGTGGTATTAATCATAATTCACCCACATGCATGAAAATACATAACTACGCACTCAACTAGTAAAATTACCAAAATGCCCTTATAATTAAAAATGGACCATATGTATGCATTTATCATCATATTATAATATAATTCACATAAACATGCATATAATAATTTAATAATATAATAAATAAATTATGGCCCTCCCGGCCTCCTAATCAAGGTCTTAAACCTTATTAAGGATTTTGGGGCATTACAGGTGCCCTCTCCAGTGGCACTCCCCGTAGTGGATTCCCTCACTTCTTGATGAGATTCAAAAAGGCTGACCATCCTTAAATTACTCTCTGTGACCAGCTCCTTGATGCTCTTTTCTATGTTCGTCATGCTAGCTAGGGCTATGGCTCTTATCTCCATCTCTGGAGTGGGGTCTGGTCGGTGCCATGGACCTAAGCGCAGCACCAAATTACTAAGGACAAGAAAAGAAATAACAAACAAAAAATGAACGACCAGAAGTTCTGACCAGAGATTGAAAATTTTACCTCCACGTGTGAAGGCCAAGTTGTTAGCAACCAGGTTTGTAGTGAGGAAGCACTCTTGATAGTATTTTCCTACGTTGGACTTGTGGGTTACATCACTCAAGAATATGCGAGCAGATTCTTGTTGTTGGAAGTGGAAAAACCCCGTGTTGTTTTGGTTGGGGTTGGATTTAAGATCGAACAAATAGTTAATCTCGTGTAGGGTAGGCACATGCCATTTTTTGTGGTTATAGAGGATATAGGGTGTTATTTGGAAGGGGGCGACCTCGAAATAATTGATCACCCCTTAGAAAAAGTAATGCAAGGGAAAGATTGCCCCTGCCTCTATATGATACCTCGACCAGGCACTGTAGGCGCCTCCAAGCATGTTTGCCCTCTGGTCGGGTGTGGCCTTGTATAGGGTAATCCCAGGAAGCTCGTACTTCTGGGGATATTTTTCCACCATCCTGGCCGATATGGCACTAGGAGGGGCGATGTACCAGTCTACTTCTGCTCGAGGGCCATCGCGAGGACAGGCTTTTGGCTGAATGTCTAGTGGTGAAAATTTTAGAGGTTGAGGGTTGTTTGAAGGACCCACTGTATTGGTTGTAGGCTAGTTAGGAGGTGAATTGGTGATTTTATTTTTCTTACGAGCAGTGAATTTTACAAGACCCATGTTTGGTTGACTGGCTGAAGGACTGGTAGTAGGATTTTGTTGTAAAGGCTCGGGAAAGGGAAAAGAAGGTTGTTCTTGGTCCTTGAACAGCAACACGAGAAGATCGTCGTCTATTGGTCTCTCACCTCCCCAGGGATCATGCATGAATATCTGAGAAATGCAGAGGGGAAGTGGGAATCTACGACCAATAGTTATAAGAAAGAGAAAAACAAGGATAACGCTGCTCATATATAAAAGTTAAGCTTTTATACGACCAGCAGCCTCCTGATAAAAAACACAATAAATATGCGAGCAGGTTGGAAAAACACGTCAAAAATTGAAAGTAAAAAGTTTTTCAAAAAAACTTTTCAACTCCAAAAATAGGTGGGAAAAAACCAGTTTTTCTGAAAAACTTGAAATCGAATTTTTACTTCGATTTTGGACCCGAATCAGTACTCCTATATCCCACATTGCTTTCTAAGCATGGCCCAGTATTTAATACTACCTAAAATCCCTATTCTAGCATACTTTTTCTATGTATCTTTTTCTAAACTAGATTACCCAGAAACTTTTTCTCAAGAACAGTAGAGACGCAATAACAAAAATTCGTGAAAGCAAGACTAGAATACATAAAAGAAAGTGGGTTCAAAACTTACTTGGAATATGAGTTGTAGGAGGAATCACAAAGATTTTTGCTTGGAGTTGGTTGAAGACGTCTCAGATCACAGAGGTTTTCTGGATTTTCTTGAAAGTTTTTTCTGAGTTCTTGAGGAGAGAGAAAGTTTCGATAAAAAATGAAAAGGCTGAAGAGTAATATATTTATACTGCTCATGGCGTTATTGAAGAGTAATGATGGGGATGGGATTTTGATGTATGGGGAATTTCATTAACCGTCAAAATATTTTTGGGAAACTGTAAATGTCATAATTGCTTGCTTTCTCGAAAAGATACTGACAGATGTGATAGGTCAGACAGGTTGTTGGTCAAGTAAGTTTATTAAATGTTGATCGCAGTAAAATAAACTTGGGGGCAAATGTTTATCCTAAAAAATACTACTCGCTGACGTGGTAAGATTTGTGTACACGTGGGTTGCACGTGACTACTTAGTGACTACATTCAGGTCGAAAAACGACCAGGATACTCGACCGTACGGCAGAGGCTGCATGTACGACCAGGTCTGGTAGTGGTAAAAAGGCCATATTTCAAATACAGTTACATATCAGATATTTCTAAAGATATTTGATCCTATTTTTATGTAAAGATGATGTAACGACCCAAATTCACTAATAAGGCTTAAGGGCCTTGATTAGTATGCTGGGAGGGCATGATGGGAATTATGTGTGATTATTATGATTAAGATGTATGATTATGATTTTAAGCATGTTATATGACTATGTGAATTATATTATGTGATAATTATGATATGTGAATTGTACTGTGTGGGTGCTGTGATACAAACGTGATGCACGTGCCAAGGCGGTCCTAGGAAACTAGATAAAGGTAACTGGTGACTTGGTAACCTGTGTAACCATTAGTAACTATAGAAAGTAACAGGTTTCTTTGGGAAAGTGGTAGAATTGCAAAGTTAGGGAAAGGACAAATAAGCCCTTGAGGTCTAGTTAGTAAGTGATATTAATGGAGGGCTAAAATGGTAATTTGGTAGTAAATAGATGAGTTTGAGCTGAGGGAATAACATATACGTATAATATTTTGGAGAGGGGTTTATGCTGAATGGTGGAAACCTAGAATTAGAACAAAAAGGGAGATAGAAAGGAGAAGCAGAAATCTAGACTCTTGGAAGGAGAATCAAGGGATGTCTGAAGTTATCAACCAAGGTTAGGCCAAGAAAACTCAGAGGTAAGATTTTGATTATGCTATATCCAAGTTTTAAGTCTGAATTTTAGTTAAGGAAGGTGAATTAAGATAAGTTGGTGGCTGGTTTTATGTAATTTCAGAATTTGGAAACCAAGGGGGAAGAAGGTCAAGAGCTGGAGGTTGAACCTATCACTTAAGGTAAGGTCTCTGTATGTTTATTAGATTTGTTTTGTTAAGGTTTAGGGAATTTGAAGTGTGGGTTGTGCTTGAATTCAAGCTGTGCATAACTTTTCTGGTTTGAGTTGTCAAGTGGGAATTCAAGAGTGAATTTTAGGATTGAAGGTGTGAGTGAGCTTAGGCATGATGTCTTTGGGTTGTTGTGAGGTTTGTTAGGGGTTTAGAGTTGGTTTTGGGACTTAGGATAGAGTTGGGGTGAATTGGTGAGGTTAAAGCTCGGGAAAATGCGAAGGAAAACCCAGAAATCTGGGTCTGCGATGGTGTGCCGCGGCACGACTTTTGCTTGCCGCGGCCTAGGGGTCTCTGGAGGTGGGTGCCGCGGCACAAGGAATGTGGTGCCGCGGCACAAGGCAAAATTCAGGGAGTGATATTATGCAATTTTTGACCTTTGCTCCGGGGGTTCGGGGGATGTCTCCGGGATGTTGTTCTAGGGTTTTGGGGGTTCCGAGAGTGTGGATTAGGTACCGGGAAGGTAGTCTTGGATTGGTTAATGACAAGGAATATTATATTTGTGTTTGATTAGGACTTTGGAGAAGCTCGGGATAGAGGACCGTGCTTGTGGCTACGTGATATCGGAAACCAGCGAATTGAAAGGTAAGAACACTGCACCCGAATGTATGATTGTGATGGGACTAAGTGCTCCCGAGAATTGTTTTGTGTCATCGTTGGTATTATGCCAAGGGACACGTGTAAGCGGTCTAAGAGTACCGTTCATGAATTTAGCGCATGGGACGCGAATTGGCCACTGGGAGCCAGAAACGAAAGGATAACAGAGGGAGCAGCTTGTGAGCGCTAGCCCTGGTTATCATCTGTGCATTGTGTTATATGAGTTGAAATGCTTTGTATATGAAATACTTGACTATTGATATGCTTGAGTTTATGAGATGTTATAAGTGAGATTGACTTGACAGCTAAATGTGCATGCTCTATTATTGATATATGTTCTTGCTGGGCCTTGGCTCACGGGTGCTTCGTGGTGCAGGTAAGGGTAAGGGCAAGCTGGACCAGGCCTGAGGTGGAGAGCTCCGAGGTGAAATGTACATAGCCAGCCGTTCGATCACCACGGTCGAGGAGTGTGTCAGGACGGAGATTACCTAACCACTCATTTTGCCTTAGTATGGCTGTTGATGTATATAGACTTTGTAACTTTTGTAAATGACTTTTAAACTGTCATTTTTGGGATCCCTTGTACATAAACAATGTTTCGTAATGAAAATGTATCTTTTGAGACCAAAACTGTTTTAACCTTAGTTCCTCTACTATTTGCGTAACACGCTTTTACTTTAAATACTTGATTAGCAAGTTTGGCACATTATAAACACACAGTGTAACGGTCTTGGCTATCCAGGGTGTTACAACTTGGTATCAGAGCGTCCTAGGTTTATGGGTCCTGAAGACTGGCTGGGTATGTACATTCGCTGCGGGAGACAGGCTCAACTCAGGGTTTGGTAACTGTATATGTATGATTATGTGTTTAAATGATTTGAGTGAGATATGAATGTTGATATCTGTCTGATGAATAGGGAGCATGAGATTCTGATAGGGCCTGGCCCTTGACTATTGCATGATGTTATTGAGGCGTGCTTATTAGCATTGCTGTGTATGTGGATGAATATCTGGATAAATTGTTATACTTGCTTACTTGTGAATGATTGGACTTTCGGTGGTGGATTATGGAGAGATTATCACCCTGTCATCTTAGCCTAATTGCCGAGTCGTTGTTTGCAGATTGACTTGAATAGATATGCGTTCAAGGAAATCAACACGACAAGCAGGCAGGTCTGGGGCTAGAGAGGATGATCAGGGCCCAACCTCTCCGCCAGTCCCTGAGAACTGGCAACAGTTAATGGCAGAAATGCAAACTAGGCTTCAGAGCCAAGATGAGTTGATCAGAATGCTGCAGCAGGCTCCATCTGGGAGTGTTGCCCCAGCTGGGCCACCGGCGCTGGTACCTGTGGTACAGCCTGTTGAGGTTGGTAATAAAATGGAACCGTTGTATGAGCGGTTCAGGAAGCAGCAGCCCCCGACCTTTGAGGGTGGGCCAGATCCACTAAAAGTTGAGCAGTGGATGACCTTGATTACCACTATACTTGATTTTATGAAGGTAGAAGGATATGATAGGGTGGCCTGCGCCACTTATATGTTGAGAGAGGATGCCCTAATCTGGTGGGAGGTGGTATCGCAGACCAGAAATGTTGCCACGATGACTTGGGAAGAGTTTAAAGATTTGTTTAATCAGAAGTACTATAACATTGCTATCAGGGCAGCGAAGGTGAATGAGTTTGTGGGCCTTGTTCAGGGCAGTTTGACTGTTACGGAGTATGCCTTGAAATTTGATAGACTTGCAAAGTTTGCACCGGATTTTGTGCCTACCGATGCGGCCAGGTTAGACAGATTTGTTAGAGGATTGAATGTTATGGTGTCTCGAGATGTGAGGATTACCATAGTCCCTGGAGTGACTACCTATGCCCAGGCTGTGGAAAGGGCTTTGACTGCTGAGGAAGCAGAGAATAGAATTTGGAGAGATAATGCAGCAAGAAGGGAGGGCCGTAGACCGGTGCCTCCGTATTCTGGTTCTAGTAGAGGTGGAGGTGTTAGTGATTTGAAGAGAAAGACTCCAGAAGCCCCATTTGCTCCTAGGTTTGATAGAGGAGGTCGGGGTACTCAGGGTGGTCGACGGGGAGGCGGTGAATCGTGGAGGACTTACCCAGAATGCCCGAGGTGCAAGAGATGCCATTTGGGCGAGTGTCAGGCTAAGGCCTGTTATGTATGCGGGGTGGTGGGGCACCTCAGAAAAGATTGCCCAACAGTGAAGAAGGGCGAGGCAGGAAAAGTGGACAGCTTGACTCCAGCTCGAGTGTTTACTTTGACGCAGGCAGAGGCCGAGGCTAGCCCCTCGGTAGTGACAGGTCAGCTTTCTAGTGCTGGCACTTCCTTTACTGTTTTGATTGATTCTGGTGCTACGCATTCATTTGTTTCTGATAGGGTGATTGATAGATTGTGTAGACCTAGTGAGATTAGTACCTCAGGGTTTGGGACTATATTGCCTACGGGAGAGCTGGTGGTGTCTAGGAGATGGGTTAGGGCATTGCCAGTGTTAGTTGATGGCAGAGAGTTGTCGGTAGACTTGATTGAGTTAAGTATGGAGGATTTTGACATGATCTTAGGCATGGATTGGCTGGTTCGATATGGAGCTACTATTGATTGTAGAAAGAAAATGGTGCCTTTTGAGCCAGAGGGTGAGGATCCCTTTGTTTTTGTGGGAGCGGTGCGAGGACCCCGCGTACCCAGGATATCTGCGTTGAGAGCCAGAGATTTGTTACAGGGTGGATGTATAGGCTTCTTGGCTAGTGTGGTGGATACCACCAAAGTTTCATTAGTTGGACCGGAGGAGACCAGACTGGTTTGTGAGTTCTTGGATGTGTTCCCTGAGGATTTGCCTGGGTTGCCGCCGCGTAGGGAGATTGAGTTTGTTATTGAGTTGGCACCGGGGACAGAGCCAGTGTCGAGGGCACCATACAGGATGGCACCAGCGGAACTGAAAGAGTTAAAGATACAACTGCAGGAACTTCTGGATATAGGGTTCATCAGACCTAGCTATTCGCCATGGGGTGCTCCAGTTTTATTTGTTAAGAAGAAGGATGGGACCCTGAGAATGTGTATTGACTATCGGGAACTGAATAAGTTAACTATTAAGAATAAGTATCCCCTACCAAGGATTGATGACTTGTTCGATCAGCTGTAGGGTAAGAAGGTGTTCTCAAAGATTGATCTTCGATCTGGTTATCATCAGCTGAGGATCAAGGATGAGGACATACCTAAGACGGCCTTTCGGACGCGGTACGGGCACTATGAGTTCTTGGTCATGTCTTTTGGTTTGACCAATGCCCCAGCAGCTTTTATGGACTTAATGAACAGAGTATTCAAGGATTTTCTAGATCAGTTTGTTATAGTCTTCATCGATGACATTCTAGTGTACTCCAGTTCAGAACACGAGTTTCATCTTCGTTTGGTTCTTCAGAGGTTGAGGGAGCATCAGTTATATGCTAAGTTTAAGAAGTGCGAGTTCTGGTTACCTGAAGTGACATTCCTTGGACACATTGTAGGTGCAGATGGGATTAAAGTAGATCCGTCTAAGATAGAGGCAGTTAGGGATTGGCCGAGGCCAAGGAACGCCTCAGAGGTGCGGAGTTTTCTTGGTTTGGCAGGCTACTACAGGCGGTTTGTAGAGGGTTTCTCAAAGATAGCAGCACCGATGACAGAATTGACAAGAAAGAATTTAAAGTTTATTTGGTCAGACAAGTGTGAGGGTAGTTTCCAGGAGTTGAAGAGACGACTTATTACTGCACCAGTGTTGAGTTTGCCTTCAGGAGAAGGGAAGTTTGTTGTTTACTGTGATGCGTCAAAGTTGGGTTTAGGCTGTGTGCTGATGCAGAATGAGAAGGTGATAGCTTATGCATCACGACAGCTGAAGGAGTATGAGCAGCGGTATCCTACTCATGACCTAGAGCTGGCAGCAGTGGTCTTTGCACTGAAGATTTGGCGGCATTACCTATATGGGGAGAAGTGCGAGGTGTACACTGACCATAAGAGCTTGAAATATTTCTTTACACAGAGGGACCTGAATATGAGACAGAGACGTTGGCTGGAGCTGGTGAAAGATTATGATTGTGATATTCTTTACCATCCAGGAAAAGCCAATGTGGTGGCTGATGCATTGAGCCGCAGAGGTCCAGGTCAGTTGTACAGCTCTATTCAGATCTCAAGGGAGTTAGCAGATGAGATGGTTAGAGCGGGAATAGAATTGGTTGTGGGCCGATTGGCTAATATTACTCTACAGTCGACCCTGCTAGAGCGGATCAGAGAGGGGCAGTTGACAGACGCTCAGTTACAGAGGGTTAGAGAGGATGTTTTGGCAGGAATAACTAAGGACTATTCTGTTTCAGAGGTTGGTTTATTACGGTATCAGGGACGAATTTGTGTTCCAGCTGACGAGGGGATCAGACGGGAGATACTAGATGAGTCTCATACGACACCGTACTCGCTTCATCCAGGTACCACAAAAATGTATCAGGATCTACGGACTTTGTATTGGTGGCCCGGGATGAAGAGGGATGTGGTAGAGTACGTTGCTAGATGCCTAACCTGTCAACAGGTGAAAGCTGAGCATCAGCGACCAGCAGGGTTGCTTCAGCCTTTGGATATTCCTGAGTGGAAATGGGAGGATATTACCATGGATTTCGTAGGAGGTCTACCCAGAACAGTAGGGTTTCATGACTCAATATGGGTGATAGTGGATAGATATACCAAGTCAGCCCATTTCCTTCCAGTGAGGTCAACTTATACTGTGGATCAGTACGCTGAGTTGTACGTGAAAGAGATTGTACGTCTCCATGGGGTTCCTAAGTCTATTGTGTCAGACCGGGATCCTATTTTCACTTCCAAGTTTTGGGGAGGTTTGCAGAAAGCTTTGGGAACTCAGTTGAAGTTCAGTACAGCTTTTCATCCTCAGACTGACGGACAGTCTGAGAGGACGATCCAGATACTGGAGGATATGCTCAGAGCTTGTGTGATTGACTTTGAGGGTTCTTGGAGTAAGTACCTTCCGTTGATTGAGTTCTCATACAATAATAGTTACCAGTCAACAATTGGGGTGGCTCCCTATGAAATGTTGTATGGGAGGAAGTGTAGATCGCCCATCCATTGGGACGAGATGGGTGAGAGGAGATACTTGGGACCAGACATGGTCCAGAGGACGAGTGAGGCCATAGAGAAGATCCGAGCTAGGATGCTCGCATCTCAGAGCAGGCAGAAAAGTTACGCTGATCCTAAGCGTAGGGATGTGGAGTTTCAGGTTGGTGATCACGTCTTCCTTCGAGTTTCACCTCTGCGAGGGGTGAGGAGGTTTGGTAAGAAGGGCAAGTTAAGCCCTAGATTCATTGGACCATTCGAGATCCTGGAAAGGATTGGTCAGGTGGCTTACAGGTTAGCCTTGCCACCATCGTTGTCTGGAGTTCATGATGTGTTTCATGTCTCTATGCTTCGGAAGTATGTCTCAGATGTGACTCATGTTTTGAGGCATGAAGATTTGGAGTTACAGGCAGATTTGGCTTATGATGAGAGACCAGTTCAGATCTTGGACCGAAAAGACAAGGTGTTGCGAAATAAGACGATTCCTTTAGTTAAAGTGCTGTGGAGAAACAGTAAGGTCGAGGAGGCGACCTGGGAGCTTGAGACAGCTATGCGGGATCAGTATCCGGAATTGTTCAGGTAAATTTCGAGGACGAAATTCTTATTAGGAGGGGATAGTTGTAACGACCCAAATTCACTAATAAGGCTTAAGGGCCTTGATTAGTATGCTGGGAGGGCATGATGGGAATTATGTGTGATTATTATGATTAAGATGTATGATTATGATTTTAAGCATGTTATATGACTATGTGAATTATATTATGTGATAATTATGATATGTGAATTGTACTGTGTGGGTGCTGTGATACAAACGTGATGCACGTGCCAAGGCGGTCCTAGGAAACTAGATAAAGGTAACTGGTGACTTGGTAACCTGTGTAACCATTAGTAACTATAGAAAGTAACAGGTTTCTTTGGGAAAGTGGTAGAATTGCAAAGTTAGGGAAAGGACAAATAAGCCCTTGAGGTCTAGTTAGTAAGTGATATTAATGGAGGGTTAAAATGGTAATTTGGTAGTAAATAGATGAGTTTGAGCTGAGGGAATAACATATACGTATAATATTTTGGAGAGGGGTTTATGCTGAATGGTGGAAACCTAGAATTAGAACAAAAAGGGAGATAGAAAGGAGAAGCAGAAATCTAGACTCTTGGAAGGAGAATCAAGGGATGTCTGAAGTTATCAACAAAGGTTAGGCCAAGAAAACTCAGAGGTAAGATTTTGATTATGCTATATCCAAGTTTTAAGTCTGAATTTTAGTTAAGGAAGGTGAATTGAGATAAGTTGGTGGCTGGTTTTATGTAATTTCAGAATTTGGAAACCAAGGGGGAAGAAGGTCAAGAGCTGGAGGTTGAACCTATCACTTAAGGTAAGGTCTCTGTATGTTTATTAGATTTGTTTTGTTAAGGTTTAGGGAATTTGAAGTGTGGGTTGTGCTTGAATTCAAGCTGTGCATAACTTTTCTGGTTTGAGTTGTCAAGTGGGAATTCAAGAGTGAATTTTAGGATTGAAGGTGTGAGTGAGCTTAGGCATGATGTCTTTGGGTTGTTGTGAGGTTTGTTAGGGGTTTAGAGTTGGTTTTGGGACTTAGGATAGAGTTGGGGTGAATTGGTGAGGTTGGAGCTCGGGAAAATGCGAAGGAAAACCCAGAAATCTGGGTCTGCGATGGTGTGCCGCGGCACGACTTTTGCTTGCCGCGGCCTAGGGGTCTCTGGAGGTGGGTGCCGCGGCACAAGGAATGTGGTGCCGCGGCACAAGGCAAAATTCAGGGAGTGATATTATGCAATTTTTGACCTTTGCTCCGGGGGTTCGGGGGATGTCTCCGGGATGTTGTTCTAGGGTTTTGGGGGTTCTGAGAGTGTGGATTAGGTACCGGGAAGGTAGTCTTGGATTGGTTAATGACAAGGAATATTATATTTGTGTTTGATTAGGACTTTGGAGAAGCTCGGGATAGAGGACCGTGCTTGTGGCTACGTGATATCGGAAACCAGCGAATTGAAAGGTAAGAACACTGCACCCGAATGTATGATTGTGATGGGACTAAGTGCTCCCGAGAATTGTTTTGTGTCATCGTTGGTATTATGCCAAGGGACACGTGTAAGCGGTCTAAGAGTACCGTTCATGAATTTAGCGCATGGGACGCGAATTGGCCACTGGGAGCCAGAAACGAAAGGATAACAGAGGGAGCAGCTTGTGAGCGCTAGCCCTGGTTATCATCTGTGCATTGTGTTATATGAGTTGAAATGCTTTGTATATGAAATACTTGACTATTGATATGCTTGAGTTTATGAGATGTTATAAGTGAGATTGACTTGACAGCTAAATGTGCATGCTCTATTATTGATATATGTTCTTGCTGGGCCTTGGCTCACGGGTGCTTCGTGGTGCAGGTAAGGGTAAGGGCAAGCTGGACCAGGCCTGAGGTGGAGAGCTCCGAGGTGAAATGTACATAGCCAGCCGTTCGATCACCACGGTCGAGGAGTGTGTCAGGACGGAGATTACCTAACCACTCATTTTGCCTTAGTATGGCTGTTGATGTATATAGACTTTGTAACTTTTGTAAATGACTTTTAAACTGTCATTTTTGGGATCCCTTGTACATAAACAATGTTTCGTAATGAAAATGTATCTTTTGAGACCAAAACTCTTTTAACCTTAGTTCCTCTACTATTTGAGTAACACGCTTTTACTTTAAATACTTGATTAGCAAGTTTGGCACATTATAAACACACAGTGTAACGGTCTTGGCTATCCAGGGCATTACAGATGATGTTTTCTGTTATTGTTAGATATGCTTAAATCAACATGTATGTAAAGCCCATTGGCCCATATGTATATCCTGGAGCCTATAAATAGGACTCAAGGAGCTCAGAAGGAGAAGGGGATCGATTTTGGAGAGAATCAGTGTTATTGATAGACAAACTTTTGTACTTTTTTGGAGCTTGTGAAACTCAGTAAACCCTTGTTTGCTAATCACAGTTTTCATAATACGTCAATATAAACACTAAGTGGAGTAGTAGGTTATTACCAATATCTGGGGCCGAACCACTATAAAGTTTGGTGTTGTTTATCTTCTTGAATTCAATTGATCTTATTTTTATCATTTTGATTGACTCCGTGTCGTTGACCAAATCGAGGGTCAACACCATGAGTCCTATTTATAGGCTCAAGGATGTACATATGGGTCGATGGGCCGTCTTTAAACTTTGTTACAAGCATATTTCAATAATAACATAAATCATAATCTTTACACATAAATAGGGTCAAATATCTTTAAAATATTTGACTTATAACTGTATTTGACCTCTACCTTTGTTACTACAATCAGACCTAGTCGCATCTATCAGCACATCTTATGTTGTACTATTCAGGATCTTTCTTGACTTTATCAAGCAGCTTCTACTCTGGTCGTCAGTCGACCAGACTATCATCAATAAATAGTCATGTGCTACCCACATGCACACTGATTGTGCCATGTCAGCAAGCAAATATTTTTTAGGGTAACTATTTGCCCCCCAAGTTTATTGTAATGCGATCAACATTTGATAAACTTACTCGACCAGCAATCCATCTGGCATGTCACATCTGTCAGTACTTTTTCGAAAAAGCAAGTGATTATGACCTTTACAGTTTCCCATAAATGTTTTGACGGTTATTACGATTTCCCAGACATCGAAACCCTGCCCCCATCATTACCTTCTATTACTGCTCCGAGCAATATAAATATAACCCCCTTCACCTTTTTCATTGTTTTTACCCAAACCTTCTCTCTCTCATCAAGAACTTGGAAAAACCTTCAAGAAAACCCAAAGACTTTAGTGCGATTCGAGACGTTTTCAAGCAACTTCGAGCTCAACTTTCATGATTTCTCCTACAATCCGTGCTCCAAGTAATTTTTTGAATCCATCATCTTATTTTTGTAGAAATTTTTGTGTATTCTGGTTATGATTCATGAGTTTCCGTAACTGGGTTTCTACTGTTCTTGAGAAATTTCTTGGATAGCTAGGTTCAAACAAACATACATAGAATAAGTATGGTAAAATAGGGATTTTAGGCAATATAAATACTAGACAATGCCTAAAAAGCAACGTGCGGTGTAGGTACACCGATTTTGAGCCCAAAATCGAAGTGAAAATTCGATTTTGAGTATTTCGAAAAAACTGGGTTTTTCCTGCCTGTTTTCAAAGTTAAAAAGTTTTCCGAAAAATCTTTACACATTCACTTTTTGATATGCTTTTCCAATCTGCTCACATGTTTATTATGTTTTTACCAGGTCGTTGCTCATGTATAAAAGCTTAAAATGTTTACCCTAAAAAATATTTGCTTGGTGACATGGCACAATCAGTGTGCACGTGGGTAGCACATGACTATTTAGGGATGACAGTCTGGTCGACTAACGACCAGAGTATAAGCTGCTTGATAGATTCAAGAAAGATACTAAACAGTATGACATAAGATGTGCTGACAGATGCGACTAGGTCTGATCGTAGTAACGAAGCTAGATTTCAAATACAGTTATAAGTCAGATATTTTAAAGATATTTGACCCTATTTATGTGTAAAGATTATGATTTCTATTATTATTGAAATATGATTGTAACAAAGTCTAAAGACAACCCATCGGCCCATATGTACATCCTTGAGCCTATAAATAGGACTCATGGTATTCATTTTGGAGGGACAATAATTGGTATTCATAGAGAACTCATGTTTCATATACACAACTTTTGTATCCTTTTTTGGAGCTTGTGAAACTCAGTGAGCCCTAGTTTGTTGATTGCAGGTTTTAGAATACATCAATAAAAACACTAAGTGGATGTAGGTCATTACCAATATCTGGGGCTGAACCACTATAAATCCTTGTGTTGTTTAGTTCTTACATTCAGCTTATAAATCTTTATCGCTTTAGTGACTCCGTGTAGTTGGCTAAATCATCAGTCAACATTTTGGTGCTTTCGTTGAGAGCTGAACTCAAGACCTTAAGATAAACAATGGTGAAAACCTCTAGGAAAGCGGGTCAGACAAAGAAAACATCTGGAAGTATGCCAGATCAACCTCCTCCATAAGATGTAGCGGAGGACGAGCCACAGGGTAAACTAGAAGTGGAAGAGATGGATGCTGAAACCTTGCGAACAACTTTGATTGTATTGCAAGAGGAATTAGCTACTCTGAGAGCTAATCAAGAGAATGTGGCTGAAACGATGGTGTTTCAGGAAAGGGAGATTGACCAGCAGCGCCGAGAGCTGAATGAGCGGTAAGCTGAAATGGATCGTCGGCAGACAGATGCCATAATAGCTTTGGAAGTGGCCATCCAGTTGGCTCAAGGACAACCTACACCTACCTCCCAACTAGACCAGCCACCCAACTCTCACCCTCAACAAAATCTGAGTCAGAGCGTCCCCAGTATCATCACAATCCACCATAACCAAGGAGTCCTCAAGGACCAGAGCAACCTCCTGCTGTTGAACAGGAAAGACCAGCCCAAAATCCTAACATAAATAACAAGCAGCAACCACCATCTCGATATGGTCAAGGTAACTTTCAGCAGAACAGGTAGAATAGGGGCGAGCAGCATCCCAGAAGCCCTAGATGCCAAACAGCTAGTGAATAGGACCCTCTTGGTAGGGGACAATGTCCCTCAGGAAGCAGAAGACAAGTGGACTCAGGCTCTGCAGTCTGGGATCCCCTATGGCATAGTAATGTCAAAGGACCTAACGACCAACTCAGGCCTCCCCCTATTTATCAAGATGTATCAGTAGGAAAAGAGAGGAACAATGCGTGCAGCAAGTCACACACTCATAGGTCACAATTTAGAGATGGGCATGATTACAATGAGGTGGATGCTGGCAGGAGGAACAATGGTCGATAGCGAGAGGAGAGAGACGGACAGCAAAATCCTCCGCCAATGGAGAACCGACCGACAAGCCAAAATGTTGGGGGGCAGCCTAAATAGCCCAATGTCTTTGACCGACTAGGTACAAGCGAGCAGAGGCATAGGGATGAAGATCTAAGGGATGTGCTCAATAACCAAAGAGAAAGACATGACGGGTATTTCCCCCCAGCTCTGGTCACTCCAGCAATACCCGATGTTGTACAGGCCCAGATAGATGCCTTAAATTAGGTTGTGCAGTAGCTAGTTGGGAATAACGTCCAACATAGAGTTTGATCGAAGAAAAGGCACCCCATTTGTTAATAGAATTGTTGTGGTGGAAGTTCCAAGAAAATTCAAAATGCCAATTCTACCCAACTTCATAGGAGGGGAAGATCCAGTATCTCACGTGAACAAGTTTGAGATACAAATGGATATCCAAAAGGTGTCAGAAGATGCTCGGTTTAGGATTTTTCCTGCCACTCTGTTTGAATCTGCTCAAGAATGGTATTTCAAGTTCTCTCTGGCCATCATAGTTTCTTGGGAGATGTTCGTGATGGAGTTTTACAGACAGTTCTATGCTGGTCGAATACATCCAATAGAGGCTAATCAGCTGGTCGATATTCGACAAAAGGAAGGAGAAACTCTCAAGGAGTATATTCAGTGGTTCATGCGAGCGGCTGCTCAGGCCAAAACTATTGGAGACGAGGGAAAGATAATGGCACTCACAGCTGGAGTGCGACGCCATTCTCCTATCTGGAGTAGTCTGCGAAAGAATGGAGTCAAGAGCACTCAAGAATTTCTGGATCGAGCAGACAAATATATCAAACTCGAGGAGGCCATTGCCAATGAAGGAAAGTCTCCAAAGGATGAATAGGGCAAGAAAGAAGACTCGACCAAATCCACCAATGGGTCTGGAAAGCCCAACGACAACAACAAAGGTAACGACAAAAATGGGGGAAAAGAGGCGAACACCGAGCCAGCAACATCTGATACCAAGTGCCCCAAACAAAATAGACATGAACCAAGGTTCACCAATTACATTGCCCTGGTTGATATCCAAGCTGAAGTGTATTAGGCCACTCATACCACCGTTCCCTTTAAGCGACCAGCCCTAATCAGGAAAGACATATCCAAAAGGGATACGACCATGTTTTGTCGTTTTCACAACGACTATGGCCATGATACCAACCAGTGTAACCAGCTCAAGGATGAGATCGTGTTCCATATTTGACAAGGAAATATGAGGAGATATGTACGAGCAGGTGGAAGTTCTCAGCAGGAGGCTTACGGAGGCAACGAGCAGGCGCCAATATGCCAACGCTCGCCTCCTCTACAACCACTCCTGGTCGTTGGTACATTGTTGACCATCTGCGGAGGACCACATAGAGTAGGTGATAGTGGTAAGGTGAGGGAGAGATATGCCAGAACCCTACGTCGCGATCAGGACATTGAAATGTTGAATGTCGAGGAGCGAACTCCCAAAAAAGCCCGAACAGAGAAAGAATTAACAACTTGTTCCGAGATGGATCCACAACATGCCTGATTTCCCCACTCAGATCCTCTGGCCGTGGATGTTCAGATCGCCAACATGATGGTAAAATGAGTGTTGGTAAATACAGGAAGCTCGATCAATATTTTGTATAAGTCTTCACTAGAGAGAATGAAATTGTCAGTGCAAGATTTAGAGCCATGCAACCAAACCATCTATTGTTTTTTTGGCGAAGGGCTAGCACCAACAGGGTCGATCAGACTCCCAGTCATAGCAGGGGCTGCACCTGCGAATAGGACATTACTCGCTACTTTTATAGTAGTTGATTGTCCGTCTGCATATAATGTTGTGTTTGGAAGACCCGTACTCATTGACCTGCAAGCCATAACTTCGATCTGGCATCTGGCCATAAAGTTTCCAACCGATGCAGGAGTTGGGTGCATGTTGGGAAACCAGCGAGAAGCTAGAGAATGCTATAATTCCTCGATCACAAAGGCAAGAAGAGGCGGATTGGGAATCGAAGCCAAAAAAAAGGTTGCTAGTAATTAATGAAACGCAAGGCTAATCAGGTGAACAAGTCACCAAATAGAGCATTGCCCAAAGTGAGGACAGGGACTTAGATCCTCGCTTTGAGAATTTTAAAGAAAACATTGGGTATGTTGAGGACCTCGAGGAGGTCCAACTAGAAGAGAAAGATCCGACCAGGGTTGTGAAAGTCAGTAAAAACTTAGAGACAACAACAAAAAACAAAATTGGTTGAGTTTTTGAAGAAACACCAGGAGGTCTTTGCCTGGTCGCATAAAGATATGGTTGGGATAAACCCAGCAGTGATCATCCATGTCTTGAATACAGACAAAAATCATCCACCTGTACAACAAAAAAGAAGGTTGCTCGACAAAGACAGATCTAAAGCTCTAAAAGAAGAAGTCGAGAAGCTAAAGGAAAATGTATTCATCATGATATCATTTTATCCATCTTGGGTCTCTAATCCCGTACTAGTTCCAAAGCCAAATGGTAAGTGGAGGACGTGCGTGGATTTCACAGACCTGAATGAAGCCTGCCCGAAGGATTGTTTCCTACTTCCAAGAATCAACCAGCTGGTCGATGCTACATCAGGACATGAAGTTTTATCGTTCATGGACGCATACCCCAGTTATAATCAAATTAGTATGCATCCTCCTGATGAAGATCACACTAGCTTTCAAACAGATACGAGACTTTACTGCTACAAAGTAATGCCCTTCAGTTTGAAAAACGTTGGTGCGACTTACCAGTGACTAGTCAACCATATGTTCAAAGAACTGATCGACAATAACATGGAAGTCTACGTCGACAATATGCTGGTCAAGTCGAGAAAGGTCGGTGAACATATCAAGGACTTGTAGGAATGCTTCAACATCTTGAAAAAATATTAGATGAAGTTGAATCCTCTAAAGTGTTCCTTTGGTGTAGGATTGGGAAAATTTCTGGGATTCATAGTAAACGCATGAGGAATCAAAGCTAGTCCCTAAAAAATTCAAGCACTGATCAAGATGCAGTCTCCTGTCAAAGTTAAAGATGTACAAAGCCTTACAAGAAGAATTGATGCCCTAAGTAGATTCATATCTAAGTCTATGGACAAGTGTATCCCATTTTTTAATCTAATTAGAGGAAGCAAAAAATTTGAATGGACAGATGAGTGCGAACAGGCTTTTTAGGTGCTCAAAGCCCACATGTCGCAACTGCCTATTTTTTCCAAGCCGATCGAAGGAGAGACTTTGTACATCTACTTTGCAATAACGGAGTATGCTATTAGTGATGTTTTGATCAGAGAGGAAGACAACATTCAAAAAGCAGTATACTACATAAGCAAAAGGCTAGTGGGAGCAGAACTACGATATCAGCCCATAGAGAAATTGGCCTATTGCTTGATACTAGTGTCTAGAAATTGCGACCCTACTTTCAGGCTCACCCCATAATAGTTCTTACCGACCAGCCACTACGATAAGTCTTACGAAAACCCAAAGCCATTGGTCGACTACTAAAATGGGCAATTGAGTTGGGGTAGTTTGAAATTTCCTATGCACCACGAGCAGCTGTTAAGGAGCAGGCCCTAGCGAATTTTGTTCCAGAATTTATTGGACTCCCTACCAGCGAACCAGTTGTAGAGACGGATATTCAAAATCAAACACCTACCTGGAAGTTTTTTGTAGATGGATCCTCCAACGAGCACAACGTAGGGGCAGGGCTAATCTTAATCACACTCGAGGGAAATCAGTTTCATTGTGCGATCAGATTCAACTTTATGGCCTCTAACAATGAAGTCGAGTGCGAGGATATGAACATAAAGTCACTTGAAATATATAGTGACTCCTAGCTAGTAGTTAATTAGATTATTGGAGAATATCAGTCTAGGGGTTTCAAGATGGTTGCTTATTTGAACAAGGCGAAGGATATATTAGCATAGTTTGAGAAGTATACTCTCCGGCAAGTTCCTCACGATCAAAATTCAAACGTCGATGCCTTAGCTAAGTTAGCAAGCGCAAAAGATGCTGACTCTTTGAGCATAGTAACGGTCAAATGTTTATTGGCACCAAGCATTCAAGCGGAAGAATCTTCGCTAATTATACAAGTGTCAGACACATGGATGACTCCCATCATTAAATATCTCGAATAAGGAATATTACCAGCAGATAGGAATTAGGCGAGGACGCTTCAAAGACAATCGGCTCAGCTTATTTTGATCGATGGAGTCTTGTATAGATAGGGGTACTCAATGCCTTTATTACGGTGTGTCTCTAAGGAAAAGGCTAAGGAATTGATGCAAGAAGTACATGAAGGTTTCTGTGGAGATCACGCTGGGGGGAAAAGTTTGTCAAAGAAGATTCTTCGGCAAGGATATTTCTGGCCTACCATGATTGAAGACTCTATGGAATTCGTTAGGAAGTGTGATAAGTGCCAAGGATTTTCCAAGATACCACGAGCAGCCCCAAATGAGCTTAAACTGATGCAAAGCCCATGGCCATTCACAGATTGGGAAATTGACCTAATCAGATCTTTGCCTGCAGGAAAAGGGAATGTCAAGTATGCAACAGTTGTTATCGTATACTTTACTAAGTGGGCCAAAGCTGAGCCACTCGCAACAATCACAACCAAGAAAGTATTGGATTTCGTCGTCAAAAAAATTATATGTTGATATGGGTTGCCGAAAAAAATTATCTTAGATAATGGCACACAATTTGACAGTGACCTTTTTACTAATTTCTGCGAACGACATGGTATCACGAAGAGCTTTTTGTCAGTTGCCCATCCACAAGAAAACGGACAGGTTGAAGCCATTAACAAAACTCTGAAGGACACACTGAAGAAAAGGCTCGAAGAAGAAAAAGAAGCGTGGCCAGAACAATTTCCAGAAGTACTTTGGTCGTATAGAACATCTCACCGAACAACATCAGGCCATACACCATTTTTCGTGACCTATGGGTATGAAGCCATGTTACCTGTTGAGTTAGATCCACAATTGCATAGAAGGATGACATACGACCATAGTACGAATAACCAGTTATGAGTGGAGTCTTTGGACTTGGTCAACGAAAGGCGCGAACAGACTCAACTTCGAGTTGCAGCTTACCAACAAAAGGTTGGTCGATATTTTAACTCTAAAGTACGCAAAAGAAAGTTTAATGTGGGGGATTTGGTACTTAGAAGGGCTTTTCTCAATACTTGTGACCAGAATGCTAGAGTACTCGGACCAAACTAGGAAGGTCCATATCAGATTAAAGAAATCCTCCAACCAGGCACATATAAACTTGCTCGCTTAAATGGAGATCTCATTCCTCGCTATTGGAATGGAGAACACCTACGCAAGTATTATCAATGAACAATTCTTTTTAAAGAATTGGCTTGTATTGGTTTTACTTTTTACAATTTTTTGAACAAGAGCTAGCCAGTTAGATGGCTGGTCACTTATAAGTGTAAGATCAAATTCTGATCACTCGCACAGACACGAATTCTGTTCATTTTTACGAGAAATAAAAGGAATTGTGCGCAACTAGTTATTCTTGCCAAATATTGTATTTATTACAAGTATTTGCTCATTATGTGTGTTGTTTTGCTATATTATCATTGATTGTTTATAAGTACACAAGCAATAATGTTCGAACAGGTATTCGTCATGGAAAGTGACCAAGAACCTTAAGCTCCTCGATCACTTGGGGGGCATATAAGATACTAGGCAAGCAAAGCATATCAACAGTCATATGTTAACACATGAGCAAAATAAGGGAAAGCATATTGCGACACTTAGAGTATTTTTCAAAAAATTTAGTTAATTTTGTGAAATCTTAATAAAGTGTTATGCTAAGTTCGATCATACGAGCAGATGTTATAATAGCAATAAGAATATATTATAAAATCACAATGAGATGTCTTTACACCACGACCAATTGCTGCTCGGATGTAATTAAAAATATTAAAAGGAAATTAAAGATGCCTTAGGTAGCAAATTGTCTTAACATCATGAACTGTTGTTCGTATGTTTTAATTACATAAATAAAATTGTTACTAGGCAATTGAAGGAAGGTCTTGTTGATACTGTTGGTCGACTGAAGGTCCGACTTCTTCTTCAGCACCATCAATGCCTGTTGCCAAGGAAATTTCAGGAGACTCCGAGGTATTTTAAGCATTTCTTTCATCCTCTAGATGAGCAACGCACTTGGCAAGTTTAGCTTATTTTGCCTGCTCGGGAAGATAATCAAAGTTTTCCTCTGGATTGTTCTTCCAAAACATGTAGAAGCAGTTGAAGGTAGCTCCTCAGAACCTCTCCAAGTTTGGGAATTTGTCTCCTTGAGCAGCTTCCCTCGCTCCTCTAGACCAGAAGCCTCCTTCATGCTCGCCTTCAGATCCTCTTGAAGTTTGGCTGCTTCCTTATAGTTAGTCCCGGAGGCTTCCTTAAACTTCTCCTTGGCAACAACTTCTTTGGCTAGATCTTCTTAGCTCCTCTTCAACTCCTCGGTTAAATTGGAGATTTTGTCTTCAACCACCTTAACCTTCTCCTCGTATGCCTTAATCTCCTTGGCATGTTTTGCATTGACCTCCTCGGCACGACGCCAGCCGTTATTCATGGTTAAGATACCCTGCGAACAGTTGAAGAATGAAGCTTTTAGAGCTAATCAAAGGAAATGTTGTTCGACTAAAACAAAATACAGAAGAAACTTACCCTGAGTAGTTCGTTGAACCCATGAGCAATGACCTGGCTGGGTTTCAATGCAGGAAGACAGGCGAAGGCCTCCTGGTTGCGACGGTGCTTGGACAATTTCTGCAGTTTTTCATTTGTTGAGCTATAGGCATTGCTCAGTAAATCTGCAGCCAGAGATCCTCCTGCCTGGTTGGTGGAAGGAGTAGTGCAAGGAGGAGGCGTAGTTGATTTAGAAGGAATGGGAGCTGGTGGGTCCTCTGGTCGAGATCTTTTACTTGACGGTTCCTCACTGCCTTCTCTAGGGTGTATTCTGCTTGACTTCTTCCTGCTTGGTGGAGCGTTTGTGGAAGCATAGATGTCAAAGGCGTCGTCTGATGGTATGACTACAAAACAAGAACAAATGAGCAGAGATGTCAAAAAATAGTTTGGCACAATAAAGGAACAACTTAAAGAGAAATTCTAAGTAGTATACCCGAACTATTATTACTAGTCGCTATATTATCTAAAGAGCCACTACTATGCTCACTATCTTCCTCAAAGAAGTCCAAGCTAAAACTACTGGTCGTAAATTTAAAGTTGTCATCCCTATCAAATAAATGACAAGGGATGGGCAACTTATTTAGAAGTGAGAAATCTATACCGTTCTCGTCTGAAGATTCGAGTATAAGGCTAGTGTATTTCAGTAGTTTTTGTTTTCCCCTCCCATGTTGGGTAGGGGTATTAGCTGCTTGAGTGTTAGGGGATGGTTCTTGAATGGTCACTCCCGTTGGTCATTGCCTACGGGGTTGTAACACATCTTGCTACTGCTCGGGGATTTCTTACCCTTCAGTGCCCTCTCTAGTGGCACTCCCCGCGGTGGATTCCCTCACCTCCTGGTGAGGTTCTAAGAGGCCGGCCAGCCTTAAATTGCTCTCCGTGACCAGCTCCTTGACACTTTTTTGTATATTCGTCATGCTGGCCAAAGCTGCAGCTCTTATCTCCATTTCTGGAGTAGGGTATGGTCGGTACCATGGACCTAGATGCAACATAAAACAACTAAGGATAAGGAAAGATGAAAAAATAACTAGATAAAAGTTAACCAGAGATTGAAAGTTTACCTCCTCATGTGAAGGCCATGTTGCCGGCGACCAAGTCGGTTGTAAGGAAGTACTCTTGGAAGTACCTTCCTACATTGGACTTGTGGGTTATGTCACTCAGGAATGTGCGAGCAGACTCCTGGTGGTAAAAATGGAAGAACCCCGTGTTGTTATGATTGGGGTTGGATTTGAGATCGAACAGGTAGTTAATCTCATGTGAGGTAGGAACAGGCTATTTTTTGTGGTTGAATAAGATATAGAGTGCTGAAAGTACTCTATATCCATTGGGTGTTATTTGGAAAGGGGCAACCTCAAAATAATTAGCCACCCCTTGAAAAAAGTCATGCAAGGACAAGATTGCCCCTGCTTCTATATGATATCTCGACCAGGCGCTGTAGGCACCTCCGGGTACGTTTGCCCTTTGGTCAGGTGTTGGTTTGTACAGGGTAATCCCAGGAAGCTCATACTTCTTGGGATATTTTGCCACCATCCTGGTCGATATGATGCTAGGAGGAGTAATGTACCAATCTACATCTGCTCCAGGGCCATCACGGGGACGAGCTTTGGGCTGGATATCTGGTGGTGAAAAATTTAAAAGTTGAGGATCGCTTGAAGGACCCTCATTGTAGCGTCCCAAATTTTATAATAAGGTTTAGGGCCTTGATTAGTGTGCCGAGAGGGCAATAATTGATTTAATTACATTAATATGTGAATTTTGTGATTAGAAATGCATGTTTAGGTGGATTAAATATGCATGTGGGCCCCATTTGGCTATTAGGGGCATGTTTGTAATTTTAGCCCGTTGAGGGCATAAATGCTATATTTGTGTATATTGTGATTGATACCACATGTGAGTGGTGATATATTTGTGATGCACGATCAGAGACAGTCCCAGGGAGCAGTTTAGCTAGAAAGTCACAACAGGGTCAAGTGCTCGGCTCGGGAGGAGCCTGGGGGTATTTTGGGGATATAATTGTGTTCGGGAATTATCGAGTAACGGGTAGTAGTTTGGAAATCATTTGGACATGTTGGGATTAAATGGGGATTTATAGGAATACTCGGGGACTTAACGGGATTTGGTAAATGACTAAATTGCCCTTGGGTTACTTAAGGGTTGAGGATAAGTGTAATGGGCAGTTTGGTCATTTGGCAGGGGTATTACTTAGCTTAGAGAAGCCTTGGGAAACCACTGGAACAAAATAGAAAACTCACTCTTCATCTCTCGGTTTCTTCCTCTCTCTTTGGATGCTTGAAGGCTGAGAGAATTCTAAAGGATTTAAGCTAGGAATTAAGAAATTCAAGGCTGGAATTTGGGAGGCTAGAAGCTTGGAACTCAGGAGATTAGTTCAGAGGCTTAGTTCAGTCCAAAGGTAAGCTCTTAAACCTAATTATCAAGTTGAATTCTGCTGGTTTTATTGCTAGAACTTAGGCTTTCATGGAGTTCGTTTCCAAGATTAGTTTTTGGGTGTTTGAAGGGTGTAAGAATTTGTTTCTGAGTTTGTCAGGATATTTATGCTATATGAGTATGAATTCTGGGTTTAATTCTAAGGTTGGCTAAAGTTTGGGGTGTGAATTATGGGTTTAAGCTTGGGGAAAAACTTGGGAAATAGGCTGGTTTTTTGGGTTTGGAGGCTCAAGCCACGACCCTGTTCTTCAATGTTGCAGCCCGTGTGTGCGTGAAGGCCTGAGGAGGCCTCTGTTCTTGAGGTGCGCCGTGGCCCAAGGAAGAGCATGTCGCGGCCAGTGTCTCCTAGCAGGGAGGCATTTTGCCTCTATTTTGGGGAATGTCGTGGCCCTTAAGGGGCTGGGTCGCGGCCCTAATTCAAAGTAGTGGCTGTTTGGATGGTTTTTGCTCGGTAACCCAAAAGTTAAGGCTCGGGAAGGATTTTACCACCCGGATTGGTAGAATCCAAGGTCCCAGAGGCTAGATTTATATTCCAAAGTTATTTAATGGATTAGAACATGATGGATGGTTATTATGAATGCGTTGTGACTAGGTTTTCAACGAGGCTCGGATTAGAAGACTATGCTCGGGATCGCATTGACTCAAATAGCTCGGGACATAGGTAAGAGAACTGTCTGTACCCATAGATCTATATGGTGTGTTGTACTGTATGTATCATTTATATTTATTATGTCATATATGTGAATGTGACTGATCGGCAAGAGTCGGGAGCGGCAAAAGCCAGGAAAGGCAAGAGCCGAGAACGACAAGAGCTGGGAGCGGCAAGGGGCCGAGAACAGTGTTGAGCACGCAGAGTGCAAAGCTGGGAGCGGCAAGGGGTCATAAACGGTGTTAAGCATGCGAAGTGCAAAGCCAAGAATGGCAAGGGGCCAGGAACAGCGTTGAGCACGTGGAGTGCAGGCCGATAGGGCGAGACCCTCCTAGGATGCTGGAGTCATCCTCTCGGTACAGACCGCGAACCCAGGGCCCGGTAAAGCACCTGGGACGGCATGGACGCTATATGTTTAGCTTGTTGGCTGCTTGTTATATGCTATTGTAATATTGAACTGCTCTGGTATTGTACTACTGAGATGTTATGCTATGTTGATGTACTTTTGTGCTATTATACTGCTATGATGTGATGTATGGTGCTGTCGTGCCATTGTGTATTCTAAATAACAGTTTGTAGATTGTTCATTGCCTTTAGTTAAGTATTTATTTGTTGAGATAAATTATGGTATGTTGTGCTTTGAGGTTCTCTTGCTAGGTCTTGGCTCACGGGTGCTCTGTGGTGCAGGTAAGGGCAAGGAAAAGATCGATCAACCATGAGTTAGAGGGCATGGAGCAGTGTATACATATTTGGCCTACTTGGTCGCCACGACTGGGGTATTTTGAGGAGCTGGTTATAAATATTGATTTTGTCGCTTAGGCCGACTGTAAAGTGACTTTTTGAGTTGTAAATATGTTTCTGAATGGTATTTTTGGGATCCCAATGTAACCTTTTTCATGATTTAAAGGAATGACCGACTTTTTACACCAAAATATTCTTTAAACGAGCTTACATTTTAATTACCTACACTTTTTAACCTAAAACCTCGATTAGCGAGTGATTAGCACGTTTTAAACTCACTTAGTAATGCCTCTAAGGAAGTAGGGCGTTACACTCATCGCCGGTTGCAGGCTGGTTGGAAGGTGAATCAGTGGTTTTCTTTTTTTTACGAGCAGTGTATTTGACTCGACCCACGCTCGATTGGTTCTGCGGTGGATTGTGAGAAGGACTAGTCGTAGGGTTTGGGTGTGAAGAAGAAGGCTCGGGAAAAGGCAAAGAAGGCTGTTCTTGATCCTCGAACAGCAAAGCGAGAAGAACGTCGTCTATTGGTCTTTCACCTCCCTAGGGATCATGAATATTTGAGAAGAGCAAAGGGGAAGTGAGAGTCTACGACCAATAGATTGAAGAATGAGAAAAGCAAGGATAACGTTGCTCGTGTATAAAAGTTAAGCTTTTATACGACCAGTAGCATCCTGGTAAAAACATAATAAACATGCGAGCATATTATAAAAGCAGATAAAAAAGTGTGTGAAAAGTTTTTTCAGAAAAACTTTTCAACTCCGAAAACAGGCAGGGAAAACCCAGCTTTTCCGAAATACTCAAAATCAAAATTTCACTTCGATTTTGGGCCCGAAATCAGTGTACCTATACCCCCCATTGCTTTTTAAGCATTTTTTGGTATTTTATATTGCCTAAAATCTCTTTTTTAGCATACTTATTCTATATATGTTTGCCTAAACCCGGTTATCCAAGAAATTTCTCAAGAACAGTAGAAACCCAGTTACGGAAACTTGTGAATCAAGACCAGAATACACGAAAATTTCTACAAAAAATAAGATGTTGGATTCGAAAACTTACTTGGAGTACGAATTGTAGGAGAAATCACGAAAGTTTGGCTCGGAGTTGCTCGATGACGTCTCAAATTGCACTAAAGTCTCTGGGTTTTCTAGAAGGTTTTTCTGTGTTCTTGATGAGAGAGAGAAGGTTCGGGTAAAAAAATGAAAAGGGTGAAGGGGGTTATATTTATACTGTTCGGAGCAGTAATAGAAGGTAATGATGGGGGTAGGGTTTCGATGTATGGGGAATCTCAATAACCGTCAAAACATTTCTAGGAAACTGTAAAGGTCATAATTACTTGTTTTTTTTAAAAAAGTACTGATAGATGTGACAAGTCAGATGGATTGCTGGTCGAGTAAGTTTATTAAATGCTGATCGCATGAAAATAAACTTAGGGGGGAGGGGGGGGGGGGGAATGTTTACCCTAAAAAATATTTGCTTGCGGACATGGCACAATCAATGTGCACGTGGGTAGCAGATGACTATTTGGTGATGACAGTCTGGTCGACTGACGACCAGAGTATAAGCTGCTCGATAGATTCAAGAAAGATGCTAAACAGTACGACATAAGATGTGCTTACAAATGCGGCCAGGTCTGATCGTAGTAACGAAGCTAGAGGTCAAATACAATTATAAGTCAGATATTTTAAAGATATTTGACCCTATTTATGTGTAAAGATTATGATTTCAGTTATTATTGAAATATGCTTATAACAAAGTTTAAAGATGGCCCATCGGCCCATATGTACATCCTTAAACCTATAAATAGGACTCATCAGATTCATTTTGGAGGGACAATAATTGGTATTCAGAGAGCACTCATGTTTCATATACACAACTTTTGTATCCTTGTTTGGAGCTTGTGAAACTCAGTGAGCCCTAGTTTGCTGATCGCAGGTTTCAGAATATATCAATAAAAATACTAAGTGGATGTAGGTGATTACCAATATCTGGGGCCAAACCACTATAAATCCTTGTGTTGTTTAGTTCTTACATTCAGCTTATAAATCTTTATCGTTTTAGTGACTCCGTGTCGTTTGCTAAATCATCAGTCAACATCTTTAGATTGAAGTAGAATATGTGTTAGCATCCTATAAAACATTATACTTTTTTCTAGATATTGTGTATATTATACTATATAAATATTTATGCATTAACTTTAAATGTAATAAAATTGAAAAAAATATAAAAAAAAGTTAATATATATAATGATGCGATATGGTGCAGTTTGAACTGCATTTATAAAATTTAAAACCGCAAATCACACCGCACCACGCTGTTTGGCAAAAATACAAACCGCACTGCGAAGGGTTCCAAACCGCAAATTGCAGTGTGATGTAGGCGGTTTTATGAACATGCCTATTTGCAGATCGTCTTCAACCTCAAACTGCACTGATTTTCACACCAATTTTTTTTTTATATAAATTTGTGCTTAGTATAGTTATATAATCCAATATAATGAATGCCCAATTATTAAATATGAGTTTGAAGTTGATTACTAACCTTTACTATTATTGGATTGAAATTTGTATTCTTCTTTAATAGTTTCTTTTTTTTTTAGTAAATGCTAACTGAATTTTATAATTGAAGATACAAAGATGAGTGATATCTTAAGAGTCCAAGAAAAATGTGTATATCATTGAAGAAGATAGTTGAAATGGAGTTGAAAAGAAAATGGAAAGAGGTTAAGGAGAAGAAGACGTTCAAATAGGTTAGTTCTTTCTCTAGGTTTTTTTTTTTTTTTTGCTGAATTATTTTTTTATTAGTTAATTTTTTATTTAAATGTTAATTGAATGTCTAATCATCAATTTTAAAATTTTAATAAATAAAAAAAGAAAAGTAAAAGAAAAAGGTTAGTTTGCAAATTTTGGTTTGTGATGTGTTCATTTCGACCAATCTCTATTGAAACTTGTTCTTCTGACTCAACTCTCCACTTGTTTTCAATAATTAATTAATTTTGACTAGTTTTTCTTTCCAGTACATTGTACCAATTTTTCGAACACCACGGCCATTACTTAATAAATGTAAAAAATTGAACTATATATAAAAATAGATGAAAGAAAAGAGACGGGTCAAAATGCAAAGGAATCAATAACCTCTCCAGCCTCCTTTCAATATCATGCGTCCTTCAGTTACGGGCCTCGGCCCATTTAACCCCATCGTTTGACCAAAACACCAGACTCCTTTCCGAGAGGAGTTGGTCTACTCTACTCTAGTCGTCTCTTTGTTCTGGGAGGGCGAGCCTCTAAGCGTGCGCCCTATGCATGCGCGTAACGTACTAGATTAGATCCCCGCGGGAATGCCAGCTTTGTGAGGCGAACCTTATTCCTCACCCATCACTTTCGCCACGTGTTATACTCTCCACGACATCCGCCGATCAAAACAAATCGACCTCCGAAGCATGATTCCACACAGAGCTGCAGCCGCGACAATGTTTTTCTGTTCTGGTGTGGTGACGATATGATTGATCTGATCTGACGGTCGATCGAAAGAGATGTATGTACGCGTGAGAATTAGAGTAGAAATGCCCGTTGAAAATGGGTAAACTATGTTATTATGCTAATGAAAAAATTGAAAAGCTAGCGAGACGAATGAGACACTTTTTCGCCTAAAGTCTGTTGCTTCCTATACTGGACACCAGATTTGGTGGTCAGATATGGCAAGATCTTTCGTCTTTTTTTTTTTATTATTAATTAACTCCGGAAAACATGACTATTTGTTATAATTGTTTATTAGTACTGCAATTATAATAGGTTGAATTTCTTAATAAATGTGTGCTTGCATTGCATTGGCTTGGCTTGGCTTGTCACTTTTTTTTTTTCCTCCCAGTCTAATTTAAAATTTGAAAATTTTCTTTTCACATCCATTGTTAATTTTTTTTGGTTCAGTATTATCCTTTTAGGATAAAGAAATTAAAAATAAAATCTTTCTACACCTTGTTTTATTAAAATAATACAGAAAGATTCATACATCTCAATATTTTTAAAAAAATCAATTGTAAAATTTAATTTTTATTCTCTTAAGCACAAAATACGAACAAATAATATTAATTTTTTTTAAAAAAATATCACCTCATAAAATATTACTAAATTACAATATTTTTGAATTAATTAATATTTATGCATATTAAAAATAATATATTATTTTAAATACATAAATATTTATATTAATAAATAAAAACAATAGGTTATTCAGGATTTTTGCCCCCGAACTATGACTTGTACATTATCGTACCCCCTATAATGCCCTGGTTACCCCAAGACCGTTACGATGAACGTTGAATCGTGAATTTAAATCGCTACCCGAGTTCTTTGGTTAAAAACGTGCTTCTAGGTGTTGTTAACAAGTTAAGGTGGAAAACCAATCAAAAGGAAATGATATATTTTATTTGAAACATAAAACTGTTCATGGACTCATCAAAACATTTACAAGTTATTTCCAACTCAAAATGGTCATTACAGTTTAAATTTACAATCCGCCGACCTAAGCGGCAAAAATAGGGCAAACCCCCTAGTTCCTCTGAGAACTCCTTGGCCGTGGTGGTCAAGTGGCCGCATATGTACACATCACTACCTAAGCTCTCCACTCAAGGTTGGGTGAGCTTTTCTTTCCCTTTACCTGCACCACATAGCACCTATGAGCCAAAGCCCAGCAAGAATACACAATATTGCATGAATGTAATATCAACAATGATCATAATAATAATTCAGGACTTTCAATCCAAAATAGAGGAGTGACAGTTGTAAAAGTCACTAAGGTGGGTTCTGTTCCCATTAGCCATGTGACGATAGGGTCACCTGGGCTTTACAAATAAGTGATCATTTCACTAGCTTATCAAAATAGGTGTTTGATGAACTAGTCACCAACATAACCTACTGCATGACCATAGAGTCACAACCATGGGATTCCGCTCCCTAGCCACGTGACAAACAATCACCTAGGCCTTTGGCCCTGGCTCTAAGTAACTAGTCTTAGACTAGTCAAGCGCTTATAATTTTCATGGACGTTAGGGTCGGTCCAACATTAATGCTCCTAGAGTCATTGAACACTGATATCGATTAGATCTAATCTTTTATCGGCTCTGCGTTCATGACGCTTATGCCGTTCCTGATTCCCAGGTCAGTAATACGCGACCAGTGCCGATTCTGAATAGTTAGTGCCATACACAAGTAAGCAAGATTTGCTTTTAATATGCAATCAAGGTCCATATTTAACATACTCAACATGCCTCAATAATAACCACGTATGTCATATATAGGGTGCAGTTTTCTTACCTCTAGTTCGAGCGAGAAATAGAACAAGAACGACCCCTGAGAACGATCGACCTTTTGATTCCTTAGCAGTTACCTAATCATAACCAATTATAACCTCCATTAATGAAAATCAACAATAATAGGGTCTTAACCCAAACCCCACTCTCGGGACCTCAAAATGTACCCACAAGGTGAGTAGATTCGATCCCGGACCTTAAGGATTGAAGCCCCGAGCCAAAAACCCTTAAAAATGCCCGAAACGGGAATCTGATTGAATAGGGTAGCGCCCCAGTGCTACCCCACTAGCGCCCCAGTGCTCTACTAAGAGCCCAAAACTGCCCAAGCCTCCCTGGGTAGCGTTGTAGCACCCCCTTGTGGGCGCTATAGCGCTACACCCAGCCAGAAATGCCCCTGAACCTTTCTCCTTCAACTCCTCCATTTCCAACTTGATTCAAATGCTTCGAAACCTCATTTTAAGTCCCAAATGAACACAAAAACCATCCCCACATGTCCTAGGCATCACAACCCCAATAACCCTAGCAAAAAACTCCCAACAATTCCATTCAACTAACCTAGAAATCCCAGCTGAAATTCAAAGCAAAAACAGGGCAAACCAGAGATTTAATGGCTACAATCTTACCTCAAGATCAGATTATGATGCTCTTCACTGGTGGAATACACTCCCAAGCTCTCAAGACTTACTTCCCAAGCTTGAATCCTCAAGTTAGGCTCAAAAATCCAAAGAGAAAATGAAGAGAAATGATGTACGGGAAAGGTATTTTCTATGCTCTATTTTCTCCAAACTTCCACAACCTTCATGGCTTAAATCAAATCCTAGGGGTGAAAAGACTAAAATAATCCTAGGTCAAATAAAGGTTTCTAAAGACTCCCAAGGACAGTCTCGCCTATTTCGTTAATCATAATTAACACTCTCCAATTCCCGTTATTCTCGATATTCTCAATTACCAATAATTCATATCCTGTTACCCTTTAATACCCGGCAACGCTCAAATCTCCAAATTACCCCAAGACTCGCCCCGAGCCCCGGACTTAATCCCATTTTGACTAAACCGCTAATTTTCACTCAAAGATCGTCTCATGCCGAATGACTCGAACAAATCCTCATTATAATGTGGCCTCAACAATAGATCACCGACATGCATACAGATATACAATTACGCCCTCAACGGGCCAAATTACCAAAACACCCCTGTAATGAAATGTGGACCCACATGCATGCATTTAACATCATATTATAATATAATTCACATAAACATGCATATACTCATTTAATGGCATAATAAAATAATTATGGACCTCTCGGCCTACTAATCCAGCCACTAAATCGCATTAGGGATTTCGGGGCATTACACCCCCTGATTTTTTCGAGTCGTTAAAAATTCCCCCGAATTATTCACAATATTGTAAAGTGTGATTTCCATCCTATTTTGTCCAATGTGGCTAACGAATGCTAACATGATTCTTTGTTTGCTGATATGATATTACCACGTGTATAATTTAAAGAATAAATAAGATTTTACCCCCCCCCCCCCCCACAAACTATTATCACTACCAAATCATGCCTCTCGAAATCAAATTTTTTAAATTTAAATAATATTTTGAATATTAAAAAGAAAAGATAAAAAAAATATTAAACTAAAAATCCATTTAAATTAAATTAAATCATACAGAATTAAAAAACCAAATAGATAAAAACAAAACTATATTAAAATTTTATCTTATTTTCCTTGACTTTTTCTTACTTTCTTTCATTTTCCCTCACTTTTGCACCAACCAAACAATCTCAACTACACTAATCAATTTATCACAACAAAAACTGAACCAAAAAAAAAATTATCACAACATATACAAATCAAAATTTCAATCTCTAAAATTCATGCACATTTTAATATGTTATTAACAACATAATGAAAAACCCAGGTTTTCTATTCTTTTTCTCAAACTTTTGCACCATTCAAAACACCATAGGTGTAACGTCCCAAATTTGCTAATAAGGCTTAATGCCTTGATTAGCGTGCCAGGAGGACACTAATTGATTTAATTATGTTATTACATGGATTAAATAATTATATGATTAGAGATGAGTGTTTAGGTGAATTAAATATGCATGTGGGCCCATTATGGTTAATAGGGGCATATTTGTAATTTTGGCCCGTTGAGAGCATAAATGTGAATTACATGTGTGTTGTGCTTGAGACCACAAGATTGTGGAGATTTATTTGTGATGTGTGATCCAAGACGGTCCTAGGATGCGTAATAGCGAAATAGTCACAACGAGGTCGAATACCCGGCTCAGGGTGAGCCTAGGGGTATTTTGGGGATATAGTACGTGTTCGAGGTTATCAGGTAACGTGTAGTGATTTAGTGGTTATTTAAGTATGTCAGGGGTTAAATGGGGTATTAAAGGAACACTCGAGGAATTAGCGTGATGTGGCAAAGGACGACTTTGCCCTTAGTGATACTAAGAAGCTAGGATTGGTCTTGGGGGTAAATTGGTTATTTTACAGTTGGGGGGATAGACTTGGTTTTGGCCTAGGATACTAGAACTGACCAGAAATCAAAAGAACAACCTCAACTCAACTTAGCTCTCCCTCCTTCTCTCTCTCGTATATCTCTCTCTCTCTCTCTCCAAAGGCTTGGAGGTTTTGGTGAAATTCTTGAGGATTTGGCTGAGAATTGAAGCTGGGGACTTGGGAGAACAGGGTAGAAGTAATTGGGTTTAGCTCAAACCAGAATCATCAGTAAAGGTAAGGATTTAGTTTCATTTTTTTGTTGAATTTTACTGCTGTGATTCAAGCTTTGTTAGGTTCAAAACCTTAAGTTTGATTTTGGTTATTGCTAGGGCTAAAGATTAGTTTTTGGGATGTTTAGACCAATTATGTTGCTTGGATATGAACTGTAAGCTGAAATCTGTGTCTAAGCTTTGATTTGGATGGATTCTGGAAAGTTCAACTTGTCAAAATGTATGAGGATTTTTGGGTTTTGGGCTTGAGTCGCGGCCCTGTTCTTCAGGCGCCGTGGCCCATGTGTACGAAGAGGCCTAGGAAGCCTCTGATTTTTCCCAGGTGCAGCGGCACAGGCAGGGCACGCCGCGGCCCGTGTTCCCCAGATGAGAGAGCCAAGCTCTCTGACTTGCAGCAGGACACAGCTCAAATTAGGGAAAATGACCAAAATAGGGTTTTAAGCTCGGGAACCCAAACCTTAGGGATTGGGAAGGATTATGCTACCCAGTTTAGTAGAATTCGAGGTCCCAAAGGATAGCATTTTAATATGAAGTTCTTAATTGGCTAGGGCTTGATGGATGTCTATTTATTGATGAGTTGTGACTAGGTTTTACATCAAGGCTCGGGATTAGGGATCGTGCTCTGGATCACCTTATGTTGTTAGCATATGACTCAAGTTAAGAGAACTATCTGTGCCTGTAGAGCTATGTTGTGTTTAGTGTTGTATGTATTGTTTATAGCTATTATGTCATACATGTGATTGTGACCTATCGGCAAGGATCGGGAGCGGAAAGGACCAAGATTGACGTTAAGCATGCTGAATGCAAGCCGCCAGGGCGAGACCCTATAAGGGTGCTATACACACCCACTAGGTTAAGACCGTGAACTTGGTGCCTGGTGACGCACCCTGATTGGTGTAGGCCGCTGTTGTGTATTCCAATGGAAACTTGTAAATTGTTTGTTGTCTTTGATTAAGTATGTATTTGTTGAAATAAATTATTATATGTTGTGCTGTGAAGTTCTCTTGTTGGGCCTCGGCTCACGGGTGCTCTGTGGTGCAGGTAAGGGCAAGTAAAATGTTGATCAACCATGAGTTGGAGGGCATGAAGCGGTGTGTACATGTGTTGGCCTACCTGGCCACCACGACTGGGGTATTTTGAGGAGCGTGTTATCAATGTTTGATTTTGTCGCTTAGGTCGACTGTAAAGTAACTTTTGAGTTGTAAATATGTTTCTAAATAGTATTTTGGGTCGGTTGATATTAAGTGAAATATTTTTCTAGTTGCTTATTTGAACTACCTTATCTGCTTGTTAATATAGGGAGCATGAGCATTATACACTTGTGTCTTGATATGCTTATTGTATGTGGCTATTATGTTGTCTGGCCCTGCTCGGGGAGTGGTTTCAGATGGGATCACCATATCTGATGGATTGAGTCATTGACTGCAGATAAATTTAGAAGTTATGTATCAGAGGAAGTCAAGTGGAGCAGGCATTGTTAATGCTGAGGTCGTGAATAGTAGTCGGGTCCAGAATCCTCCATCTGCCCCCTTGGATTGGCAGCGGATGTTCGCTGCCATGCAGGCTAGACTGCAAAAGCAAGATGAAGAGATTAGGTGGTTGAGATAGCGGGTTCCATTAGAGAACGTCGCTCCGTATGTTCCAACGACAATGGCATCAATTTTGGTTCAGCCTGAGGGTGGAAACAAATGAGAGTTGTTGTATGAAAGATTCCAGAGGCATTATCCTCCAGTTTTCGAAGGGGGCTTAGATTTGTTCAGAGCTTAATAGTGGATGGGCATGGTTATCTCCATCCTCGACTAAGTAGGAGTGGAAGGTAATGATAGAGTGGCTTGTGCCACATACATGCTGTGGGAGGATGCCCGAACGTGGTGGGAAGTGGTCTCCCAGACTCGGAATGTTGTTATGATGGGTTGGGAGGAATTCAGACAATTTTTTAACGAGAGGTTCTATTGTGACGCAGTTCAAATTGCGAAGACCAATGAGTTTATGAATTTGGTTCAAGGCAGTAATACAGTGATAGAGTATGTCGACGAATTTGATGGGTTGGCCAAGTTCGCTTTTGATTTGATACCAACGGATGTAGCCCCGAAGGAATGATTCATTTGAGGGCTGAAATTTGGGGTGGTCCAGAGAGTTAGGATCGCTCCAGTCCATGAGATTTCAACCTACACTCAAGCGATAGGGAGGGCCCTTGTTATAGAGGACGTAGGAGGTGAGATATGAAGTGAGGGTGCCGTGGGGTGGGAAACTCAAGCAATGGTACCCCCATTTGCGGTAGCAAGTAGGGGCGAAGGCCCCAGTAATCAGAAAAGAAAGACCTTGATAGTTCTACCACTTTTGGTCTTGATAGGAGGGGTCATAGTATTCAGGGTAGCCGCCAGGGCAACAATAAGGTCTGGAGAAGTTATCCAGTGTGCATTAGGTGCATGAGATACCATCTGGGAAAATGTCGAGCGGAGGCATGTTTCTATGTGGAATAGTTGGGCACATCAAGAATCATTGTCCGAGATCAAAGACGGAAGAACCAAGAAGTACAGATAGCTCGACCTCAGCTCGAGGTCTGCTTGGAGGCAGCCAGAGCCTGGGGCTGGTCCCTAAAAAATGACAGGTTGGCGTTCTAGTTCTTGTTCCTTTATATTGTACTAACTGAGTTTGGTGCTACGTACCTCTTAGTAGAAATGTAGACATGTGATACCTATTGTATGAATATTACGTTATGGGGCTTGAGATTTTGTGTTTACTAGGAAAGTTGGTAATTTCCAGGGAATGGTACAAAGTATTACAGGTAGAAAAATTAGCAGTAAGAATTGGTTGAGATTGTTATATGATGATCTCAGTATGATCCCAAGTATAGATTAGTTTGCCAATAAGGGACAACCATGGACTGTAAGAAAGAATGGTGACTTCCGGGTTTAAAAGGAGAGGACTCGGCTGCGATTACGGGATGCCTAGCTGTTGTGGTAGGTACTACTAGGGTTATGTCAGTTAGACCAAAGGGAAACTGGATCAGTCAGTGGGATTTCAGATGGGTTTACAAGGATTTGTTAGGATTGTTGTTGCGACTAGGAAATTGAGTGTTCTATGAGAATAAGGCAAGAATAGAATCATTACTAGAAACATCATGAAGAGTGATGCTAGTTGAGCTGCCAGAATTAAAGATTCAGTCAAAGGAGTTACTTGACTTAAATGTGATCAGATGGAGCATCTTACCATAGGGTATGCCAACACTATGGGTTAAGGAGAAGGCCAAGCCTATGAGAGTACATACTGTATATGGAAATCCAAATAAGGTAATTGTTAAGAATAAATCTAAAGTTTGTCTGAATGGATAGTTGTGTGCCAGATTCTCAGAGATTGAAATAAGGGTTGGTTCATACACCAGGGTATTAGGATATACAAGGGATGGACTGGAACAAGACGACAGTGCAGTGGACACTGTCCTTGCTTAGAACTTGGAATATTAGTGCGGTGTGTCAAGGATTAGGGCGCGCCCGTATATGCATTGAAAGAGTGATCATTTGTACCTCAAAATGGATGAAGGGATAATGTAATGCCTACTACCTTAGAGTTGTTACCATGTGATTTAAAAATGTGCCATTAGCTCGCTAATCGAGGTTTTAGGTTAAAAAGTGTGATTAAATTGAAATAAACACTCATTTGACAACATTAGTTATAAAATATTTGGACATTCATTAAAACCGTACAAGTTATACTTTTGGGGTCCCAAAATACTGCTAAAAAATGTATTACAACTCAAAAATGTAGATACAGTTGACCTAAGCGACAAAATCAACTGTTACAACATATCCCGCAAAACAACCCCACCCGTGGTAGCCATGTAGGCCAAACATGTACATGCCATTTCACGCTCTCCAACTCATGGTTGGTCGACCATTCCCTAGCCCTTACCTGCACCATAGAGAATCCATGAGCCGAGGCCTAGTAAGAAAACTCAACGCATAACATAATATAATACAATCTGATAATTCACAGCTTAAACAATATGCAGATAAAACACATAGAAGACTGTACCGACCCAGGTGCTTTACCAGGCACTAGGTTCATGGTCATCACCGAGCAGGTGAATACTGTACCCTTAGAGGGTCTCGCCTTAGCAGCCTGAATTCAATATGCCTTCGCCATTTCCGGCCTTTGCCGTTCATTCATAATCATGCACCACATAACATAGCATTTACAAGTATTCACACATATATTAAACACAAATAATAAGGCCATGCCCTGAAACACAAATAATGGGGCCATGCCCTGCTCTACGGGCACAAACAATTTTCTTACCTGTGTCTGGAGCTGATAGATTAACGTGATCCCGAGCACGATCCCCTAACCCGAGCTTTGACGTAAAACCTAGTCACAATGCATCCATAATAACAATCCATCAAGCCCTAAACAAAATAAGAACTTCAAAGTATTATTCTAGCCTCCAGGACCACAAATCCTACTAAATCGGATAGTAGGATCCTTCCTGAGCCCTAAGATTTGGGTTCCCGAGCATAAAACCCTAGATTGGCCATAAACCCCTATTTGCATTGTGACACCCCTACATTTAGAACCGTGGCCCTCTACAAGTCAGAGAGCTCAACTCTCGATTTCTCTGGACACGCGCCGTGGCACCCCCTGCCCAAGGCCGCGACGCTGAGGTGATTCAACAAATCCCCAAGGCCTCCTGAGTTCATACAAGCTATGGCGCTCAAGAACAGTGCCACGATGCGGCCCCACGAACCCATAATTTCTAGCATTTTTTTTTCTTCAGATTTCTAAACCCCCTGCAAATCAATCCAAACATACTCTAATGCTAGAATTAAGCCCCAAATAACTTACACTATACTTAGAGTAGTACATAAACCCAAACAAATTGAAACAAAACCTCATTACAACATAAATTCAACCACTCGAGTTCCAAACCCCAAAACTCTAAGAAAAACAGAGAAATTTAAGAACAAAACTTGCTCTAATCCTTACCTTTGTAATGATCTCAACCCTGAGCCAATTCACCAACACTTCTAGCTTGATTTTCCCCAAGTCCCAGCCTCAAATCCTCAACTTTTGGGAAATTCCTTCATATATCTCAAAGCTCCTCCAAAGACCAAGAGAGAGACAGACTGTTAACGTGGGAGAGAGAGAGAAAGAGGGAAAGGCTGAGAGGTTCACTTGGGTTTTTGATTGGTTCTAGGTTACCTAAGGCTATCCTAACAACCAAAATACCATCATTGAAATGCCCTATTACTTAGGGACCGTTACACTGTGTACTTTAAATAGTGCTAACTCTCTAAACGAGTCATTTGGCCATAACCGTGTAACTAAACGTGATTAGCGATTTAGTGTTAAAATTTTTTATCGAAGGTACATCCATTTCATTAAAATGTTTACTTCACACATGGGATCCCAAAATACATTTAAAAGGTTAACTGTAATGAAAAACTTACAACCTGCTGACCTAAGCGGCGAAATAGGGTTTGACCCTAGTTCCTCTTTAAACCCTCGGCCGTGGTGGTCGAGCAGCTGCATATGTACACATTGTCACCTAAGCTCTCCAACTCAAGGATGGTCTAGCTTTCTTTTCCCCTTACATGCACCATATAGCACTCGTGAGCCAAGACTCAACAAGAAATCTTAAACATGCTCATAAGTAATTATTAACATATTACCAAATCATAATAAGCATACATAGCAGTAATAACCCTACTCATGCATGCATACCATTCATATAAATGACTACAATCTCATAAGGGGCCAATAGCCCAAGATAAACAATCAATGAGTCATATCGGGGTCCAATGCCCAAAATACATGATTATGGAATCATATTGGGGCTCAGCGTCTTAATACATGATTAATAAATCATATTGGGGCTCAGCGCCCTAGGATATGAGACTAATGAGTCACCCTTGACACTTTGGCCTATCCTCTATATAACCAGCCTTGGAGCTGGCTCAACGTACCTGATGCTCTAGTATTCTCATGACCAATAGGTCGGTCAAGCATATATCACACTCCTAATTAGGTATTACCATACTGACTAGCGCTCAGCGCGCCATTGCTGTCCTTGACTCACAAGTCAATGCTTTTCGACCAGCACTCAGCGTGCTAAGGTCGACCTTGACTAATAATTCAATGCTTTACGACCAACACTATAACGACCTAGATTTCCTAATAAGGCTTAAGGCCTTGATTAGGGGGCCAGGATGGAAAATTTTGGAATTATATGATTATTTGATATTTATGTGTATCATTATATGATTATGTGAGTTATATTATAATATGACTTGATATGCATGTTTAGGTGTATTAAATATGCATGTGAGCCCATTTTTATTTAATTGGGTAATTTTCATAATTTGGCCCGTTTTGAGTATATTTGGCATATATGTGGTATGTGTGTGGTACTTCATTATTATTTGGTTATGCTTGGGTTACTCAGCACGAGACGATCCTAGGAGGCAAGCCAGTGGGAAAGTCACAACGGGACCCATACTTGACTCGGAGTGAGTCAAGGGGTATTTAGCACATTATCGAGATATTAGTTAATGGGAATAAATATTTGATGATAAATTAGGAGTTAGTGAGATCAGGGGGAAATTATGGGAATTTTGACTATTTTATGCTGGGGGGTGTTTTTGGGACCCCGAGCATTAGGATTTGCTTGGGGTTACTTACGCTTGAAGTAACCTGTCAGAATTATAAAAGAACATTCAGAACGTTCTCTCTCCCTCCCGTTCCCTTTTCGACACCCGATCACATTTTCAAAGGAAACTCGAGTTTTAGGACTTGGATTCAAGCAAGGATTGAGGCATAGTGATTCTAGGAAATATTAGAAGCTTATTAGCCGGAGGATTTAGTTGGTAAATGACTCAATCGGAGGTAATCCAAGTTTTAAGTTCTAAGTTTTTAAGCTTTGATTGGATTTTATGTTTTGATGAGTTTTTGGATAAATTGAAGCTTGAGTTTTATTGATGTTAGGTAATTAGGATGTTTGGGAACTTTGATTTTGGGATTTGGATATGTTTGGATAGGTTTTTGGAGGATTTTAAGTGGGAAAAATCGTAGGATATGGCTAGTATCGTGGTCAAGTCACGACCTTGTTCTAGAAAGTCGCGACTTGGATGAAGCTAGGAGCCAGGAGGAGGCTGCGTGGGGGGCGCGCCGCGACCCAGGGGAGGCCAAGTCACAGCCTACACCCTAAAGCCTAGGCAAATGTTCTCTGACTTGGGGAAAGTCGCAACCCTAAGGGCCAGGTCACGACCGGCTTGTGCATTTTTGCCTAGATTTGGTTTTTAATCGTGGGAACTTAATTCTAAGGGCCTGGGATTGATCCTACTACCCAGTTGAGTAGGATTCGACATCCCGGAGGCTAACTTTGGGTCTGGAAGTATTTATTTACTCTTTTTTTTGGTAAGGTTTTATATTATGGTTGTGCTAGGTTATCGTTAAGGCTTGGAAACAGGATTGTTCTTGTGGCTCATTTATTGGTAACCTGTGCTTGGACCAAAGGTAAGAAAACTACACCTAGTATGTAATGCATGTGATACATGTGATTTGGGCATGTCAAGAATATTGAATATGGAATTGATTAGAGCTTGAGTCTCTGTAAATGTGCATGATCATAATTATGCTAGTGAATGTTGAGTAAGCATGTTGAATGCCTTATATTTGGATATTTGACATATGATATATGTATGGGTGCATTGTTTACTTGTGAGTTGTACTGACTCATTAGTCAGAAACGACACTGGTCGTATGGAATTGACCTATGAGTTAAGAGCTGCATAAGCGTATTGAATGCAAAGCCGAAATGATTAGATATAATCAACATAAGCATTAGATGCTTGACCGACCCCAAGTTTGATGAAAACTAAAAGCGCTTGTCTAGTCTAAAGGCTAGTTACTTAGAGCCAGGGCCAAAAGGCTCAGGTGACTGTAATGTCACGTGGCTTAGGGTGCAGAGGCCAAGTTGTGACTCATTAGTCACTTATTGGATTAGGGTGCGGAGGCCAAGTGTGTGACTCATTATTCACTTATCTGATTAGGGTGCAGAGCCCAAGTGCGTGACTCATTAGTCACTTATCTTATTAGGGTGCAGAGCCTAAGTTTGTGACTCATTAGTCACCTATTCAAAGATAGACTCATTAGTCATGTATTCAGGGAACAAATTCCCAGATTGACTTGATAGTCATCTATACGTGGGGCCGGGCCCATAATCATTTATTTGGACTTGCTTGCATGCATGAATATGGCTATTATTGCTAGGCATGCCTATTATGATTCAGTGACATGTTAGTACCTGTTCATGAGCATATTAAGTTTTCTTGCTGAGCTTCGGCTCCCAGGTGCTATGTGGTGCAGGTAAAGGCAAAAGAAAGCTGGACCATCCTTAAGTTGGAGAGCTTAGGTGACGATGTGTACATATGCAGTTGCTCGACCACCATAGCCGAGGGTTTAAAGAGGAACTAGGTTTAAACCCTATTTTGCCGCTTAGGTCGGCTGGTTGCAAATATTTTATTGTAATTAACCTTTAAAATATATTTTGGGATCCTAATGTATACAGTAAATGTTTTAGTGAAATGTTGTATCTTTAACAAAAAAATTTAACCCTAAACTGTTAATCACATTTGTTACACGATTATGGCCAAATGACTCGGTTATCGAGTTTAGCACTGTTTAAAATGCACAACGTAACAGTCATTGGGTCGTAGGGCGTTACAAACACTCAGCGTGCTAAGGTCTTCCTTGACTAATAAGTCACTTCTCTACGACTAGCACTCAATGTCCTAAGGTCGTCCTTGCCTAATAAGACAATGCTTTACGACCAACACTCAACGTGCTATGCCCGTCCTTGACTAATAAGTCAATGCTGGGTCCCAGCCCTAGGATATGGGACTAATAATCACCCTAGGGCCTATTGCCCTATCCTCTGTATAACCAGCCTGGGAGTTGGCCCAGCGTACCTGGGGCTGAGTTTTCCACGACCAATATTTCAGACAAGCGTATGATGCGCTCCTGGTTAACCAAACCAAAATGACCAGCGCTCAACGTGCTATTTCCGCCCTTGACTAATAAGTCAATGCATTTCTACCAACGCTCGACGCTGTTGTCGACCTTGATTAATAAGTCAATGCTTTTCAACCAACGCTCGGTGCTATTGTCGACCTTGACTAATAAGTCAATGCTTGTCTCAATTATATAATGCTAACATGCATTCATCGTATATCCAATATCCAGATACAAATCATTCAACATACTTAATCAACAATCACAAACATAATCATAATCATAATCATGCACATATTCAGGCGTTCATGCCCTATTCATGTTCTTATTCAACAATTCAGGTTAAGCCATATTCACATGTATCACATACCGGGTGCAGTTTTCTTACCTTTAGTCCAAACACAAGTTACAAATGAACGACCCTTGAGCACGATCCTGATTCTGAGCCCCTAGCGATAACCTAGTCACAACCATTATTAGAATCCCATCAATAACGAGTAGATAAAGGCTTCCAGACCGAGTCCTAGCCTCTGGGACATCGAACCCTACTAAATTAGGTAGTAAGATCGATCTCGAGCCCTTAGGTTTCACTACTACAAAACTGGGCTTTCCCGACACCCAACCACGACAGTTAACTCTATTGACTGTCGTAGTTGCTAAGTGGGACTCTACACCGACAGTTAAAAACTGTAGGCATAGAGACCAACGCTGATAGCTAATAACTGTCACCGTTGCTTTTGACTGTCGCTATTGACCCCAATGCCGACAGTTAATTCGGGACCAATGTCGACAGTTAAAATGTGTCGCTATTGACCCCAACGCCGACAGTTAATTCTAGACCAATGCCGACACTTAAAATGTGTCGCTATTGAGCTCAACACCGACAGTTAATTTGAGACCAATGCCGACAGTTAATAGGTGTCGCTAATTTAAATTTATTATTCTTTAACATATTTATAAAATTAATTATATTATTAACTATATTATTCTTTAACACATTTATAAAATTTGTATTTGTTAAAAAAGAGTTGTTTTTTATTAATTGGAAAAATATTGTAAAAAATTTAATGAATAGTATAATTTTAAAAATAAACTAAATTATGTAAATATATATATTTAAAAAAAATATTAAAAACTTTTAAAACTAGATTTTTTTTGTTTCTAAATTTTTCATATTATTATTTTTTGTATTTATATAATAAATTTTATATCAAAATTTAAATTTATTATTCTTTAACATATATTTAAATTAAATTAACTATATTATTCTTTAACACATTTATAAAATTTGTATTAGTTAAAAAAGAGTTGTTTTATTAATTGGAAAAATATTGTAAACAAATTTAATATATAAATTTATTAGTTATGATTTTTTTTTATTAATATATATATGTTTAAATATTTTTTTATAAAAACGTATTGGGGCAATGCCGACACCTATAAGCTGTCGCTATTGGAGGCAATAGCGACAGCTTATAGGTGTCGGCATTGGCCGTTAAAAAAAATTAGCCGGTAAATTTTTTCCCCCCAAACCTCAATTTTTCCCTCTTCCTTCTTTCTTTCTTCCAGCCAAAATAGTTCATCTAGCTTCCAGTCGAAAGGTTCCTCCACCAGCCAGCCCACCACCACGTCATCGACGCCGAACCAGCCTCTCACCCGCCAGCACCGCCTCACCGGCTCTCACCCACCAGCCAAAAGGTTCCGTCTTTCGTGCAGCCAGCAACCAGCCACACCCACGGTCCCTCTCTCACACTCTCTCTCTATATATATATATCTTGTCTTGTCTTCTAGTTTGGGTTGTATTCAACCAGCCACATCCATATTTTTTTGAATCTAAAGATTACACAAACTTCTTTTTTGACATCCAACAAAAAGGAACTTTGCTTTTTGCTATTACATGCATACATTTGCAAGGTGGGAGGGTATTTGCAGCATTATTACAAATTCTTTTTGAAAGTTAGTTAATCTTTAGAAGGTGGGTTCTTTTCATTCTTTGATTCATTAAGGATTGAGATTCCGTTTTGGTGGACTTCTCTTCCACTTACTGTATTATTCTTTTCCCATTAATATATTTCTATGTGTAATGTAAGCATACTCGGAAAAAGACAAGTATTCCCCCTGTTCTACAAGAGAAAAGCAACTCACTTTCTATTGCATTTTGTAGCTGAGAAAAACCTTGAAAATGGTTTAATATACAAAGTGTTGAAGGCAATACAAAGTTTTAAGTTAGCCTTCTTAAACAGAATAGATGTTTCTATAAAACATTTGATAAATTTATTTATTGAATTATATAATTATTTTTCTTCTTGGATTTGTAATTTAAAATTGTAGATAATAACATTGACTACGCTGTGAAGGTCAATGGAGTCAAGATTTCTCCTGATCCTGTGGTAATAGGCAAGCCAGCCACGTTTAACATATCAACCTCAACAGGTGAGAACTATCAACTTCTTTGATTTATTTATTTTCAGTTTTGTGAGCTTATCTGCTTAACATTGTGATAACATCTAAAGTAGTTAACTGGCTCTTGATTATCTCTTGTAGAAGAGGGGGAATACTTGTCTTTTTCCCAGTAATAGTCCCTTTTCTTTTAAAAAAATACTAATATGATTTTAGGAGAGGAAGGACAAGACTGGGTTACTTTCACACTGAAATAACTGGAAATTAACTTTCAGACGTAAATTTATATTAGCACATGACAAGACTAGACTATCAATGACAAGTCTAAGACATGTTATAGAGCTCCACTCTGCATAGTGTCAATGGAACATAAGACGGTCCTTTTTAAAAAAAATACAAATAAGACTGCTCCTTTAGCAGCACCATGTTAGATACCCAATCGCATACACTACTAGGATACAAAGTTACTAGATTTCATTTCTTGATGATTTCATAATTATCCCTATTTTAAACTTGAAAAACAATAATCTTAATTTTGGGAACTCTGTTTATTAGGTTGTATTATAATTTTACTTTTGAAAATGGAGTCATAATGTTGGATTATAATTAAGTACAAATATATATATATATTCTGACTATTATTATTGTTTTGTAGCTATTATATAAATATATCATCTCACTTAGCTTGGTAGCTTAGTATTATTATTTTAGAAAGTAAATGTTGACAGAGATTTAAGCATAAACTTATTACTCTGTTATTTATTTTATTTCATGTTTTTTGAAAGGCTCTTCGAGATAAAATTCTTTATCTCAGATTTTTACTTCAGAAAGCAATCTAAAGTTCAAATAGATCATCTCAGGTATGTTTTAATGGTTAAAACTTATTAATTTGGATTCTAATTGTTTAAACATATTTAGAGGTATACTCTTTTATTCTTTTTAAAATTATACAAGTGTATGTTAGAGGAGTTTGAATATCTTAAATATTCATCCATAGTGAAGTAGGTTCTGGGATTATAATTGTGTGTTGCGGTGATAACGGAAGATTGAGAACTTGCATGTCTTAGTGAAGTAGGTTCTGTGATATCTATATAATTGCGTGCTGGGGGAGATATAAGGAAGAAAACTTGTTTGTTGTTTGAATTGATTGAATTATTTGTATTGATATTGACAGATGGTTAGGTTACAAATATAGGGGAAGTTCTGTCCATTTTAAATCATAAAAAATTGTATGAATGATTTAGATTATGAAAGATTAACGTTTCAATTTCATTTATATTCAAAGCTCAAGTAGTCATATATTTTGACTACTTCAAGCTTTCAAACCTCTGCAATGAATCTTCAAACTGATTTACTTACTCTTTAGTCCTTAAATATATATTTTTTAATTTTTACACAAAAAATTAAACTTTTGTTTTTCTTGAATATTTATATCTATTACAGATTCCCTGCACACTTTTTTTAAGAAAAAAAAAGCACACAATAAGTGGATTGAGAAATATATTGTTCTAAAACTAAAGGAGCATTTTCCCCTGTTTATATAAGGACACCGACAGCATACTTTCAATTCATTAAGAATTTTTTATTGGTTAATTTATTTGCAATACACATTTAAACATACTAAGCGCTTTTGAAAATAAAATGAGCATGCGATTCAGAGAAAATTATATAGGGGATAATATATAAATATATTTTTTTTAAATATCATGAAATCCTTAGTGCATGTATGCAAACAGTATTAAAAAATTAGACTGTTTTAATTCAAACTCCTTAGTCTAATTAAATCAACCTAAGTTTAAACTTAAAACCATATCATATGGTATTGGAAAATGATATGAAATAATACATTATATGAGTAAAGATGGAATGAGATAGTCATTTCAAGATAATTAACTCTAATAAAATTGGAAGAAAATAAGTTTCTTATATTTTGAATATTTTAGATTATTTAATTGAACATAGTTCTGAAAATAGATTTTTGTGTGTGTACATTTTTAGACAAAATAATGGCAATCGATAAAGAATGGATGTCAGCGGATAGATTATCAGTGAAATATAATAATGGAGTTGAGCATTTCTTGGAGTTTTGCGCAAGAAATGCTAAAGATCCTAATAACATTTGTTGCCCTTGTATTAAGTGTGGTAATGTTCAAAGAATGAAAATTACTGAGATAAAGGGTCACTTATTTAAGTATGGAATAGATCAAAGTTATAAGATGTGGTTTATGCATGGAGAAAAAATCACATTTAGTAGAGAATCTCCATCTAAGAAGAATACTTGTGATTATGTGAATGATGATGAGAGAGATGACATTGCAGAAATGATAGGTGACGCACAATTTGAATCAGATTTTGATCCAGTGAAATTTCAATCCATGTTAGAGGATGCCGAGAAACCCATTTACCCTGGTTGTAATAAGTTCACCAAGTAAGTTTATAACAAGTAAACTTTCAATCCATGTTAGAGGATGCGAGAAGCAGTTCCTTATTTGTCCCTGGAATAACAAGTAAGTTTATATTGAGTTTTGAAATGTTAAGTTCATATAGTCATCTTCTAAATATTTGATTGTTTGTTTTCTAGTGAACATTGGATGTTATTGCTATTTCAACCTCACTCACATTCAGTGGCGTTCTTGGATCCCATTAACCTTCAATTACGCATTGAGATTAAAAATATAGTTAGGCTGTAAGTTTATATAAGTTTCATTCCTTAAAGTATATTATCTTTTTAATAGTACTTGTTTGCTAATTAAAATATTTTTATTATGTATAGTGCTTTTACGCTATATGATACGGAAAAAGGAAAAAGAGTTGTAAGTCTAAAGTATTATAGTCCAAAAGTAAGTAACATTCAACTTTATAAAACATAAGATTTAAATTACAAGTATACTAACAAGTATATGTAATATACTTTTACATTTGTCTATGTTAACAGTGCCGACAACAACCAAAAACCACAGAGTGCGGTATCTACTGCATGAAGTATGCTAGGGATCTCATTTCCTAACAAAGAACCAGAGCATATCTATTGAATAATGTAATAATTAAATGTGTTTACCTTTTAACTTTAATAAATTTATATTTTAATTTCATATATATTTGACATGTAACTTATAATTTAAATTATTTGCAGTTCAATTCAGATTTACCATATACTGACGCAAAACTTAATGAAGTTCAAGAAGAGTGGGCAAAATATATTCTACCGCAACTCGCTAAATGATGACATGCTTGCTTAGTACCTATGTGAGGGGATTTAATCATTTTTTGAGCTTTTTATTTCTTTTATTAGAAATTGTTAGAACTAATCAAATACAGAATCAATCTAACAAATTATATGTAGTTAATTTAGCTTTCTGAGGTGTATACTGTGCTAAATATTCATTTTATGACAAACTTTTTTGGAACTGTGTATTTCTTTTATTTAGAAAGTGTTAGAACTAATCAAATGTAAAGTTAATGTTACCAATGTTAATTTAATTTAATTTTTGATGTGCATTCTTTTACTGCAATTGCTATGTTGATTTTGAAACTAGGGGGCATTGACAACATATTTGCAATGTCCTCTGGTGTGGAAACTTTGCGACAGTTAAAAACTGTCACCATAAACAACAAATCCCGACACATAATAACTGTCGGTGTTGCTAGCAACGGCGACACCTATTAACTGTCGGCGTAGCCAGCAACGGCGACACCTATTAGCTGTCGGCGTTGCCAGCAACGGCGACACCTATTATCTGTCGGCGTAGCCAGCAACGGTGACACCTATTAACTGTCAGCGTAGCCAGCAACGGCGACACCTAATAACTGTCAGCGTAGCCAGCAACAACGACACCTAATAACTGTCAGCGTTGCCAGCAACGACGACACCTAATAACTGTCGGCGTAGCCAGCAACGGCGACACCTAATAATTGTCGGCGTAGCTACCCTATGCTGGCATAGGCAAATACGACAGTTAGTCGATTGTCGTTGTTGCTCAATAGCGACAGTTAAAAACTGTCAAGAAATCCCGTTTTTGTAGTAGTGTTTGAGTTCCAATCACTAAAAACCCATTTTGGCCATTTTTTCTATTTTGAGTCATGACCCCAAACACTTGAGCTGCGGCCCGCTCAAGTCAGGGGCTTAATGCCCTCTCTGACTGCACCCCGCACCACAGCGCGCCTAACAGGCGCCACGACCCAAATAGCCTAGTAGCCATTTCTTCTCCTTCGTCACGCTTGAGCTGCAACGCTCAAGAACATGGTCGCGGCTCGACCTAGAACTTAGCCATTTTTCTCCATTTTACCCACATAAAAACCCTCCATAAACCTATCCAAATCCCAAAAACAAAGTTCCTAATCAACTCAGCAGTCCAAAACCACCAAACTCAAGTTCCAAACAATTCAAAAACTCATCAAAACGTAAAATCCAATCAAAGCTTGAAAACTCAAAAACTTAAAACTTAAAGCTTAGGTTACCTCCAATTAAGTTGTTTCCCAGCTAAATCCTCCAGCTATCAAGCTTCTAATCTTCCCTAGAATCCTTATGACTCTAACCTTGCTTGAATCTGAGTCCTAAAACTCGAGTTTCCTTGAAAATGCTAACAAACGTCAAATGAGCGAACGGGAGAGAGAGAGAGAGAGAGAGAGAGAGAGAGAGAGAGAGAGAGAGAGTGAGATAGAGAGAGAGAGAGAGAGAGAGAGAGAGAGAGAGAGAGAACACTAAACGTATTGTGTTTCTGTCAGGTTACTTCGAGCTTAAGTAACCTAAGCAAATCCCAATGCTCGGGGTACCCCTAAATCGTCCCCAAGGGCCAAATAGTCAAAATCCCCAGAATTCCCTCCTGATCTCACTAACTCCCAATATATCATCAAATAATCATTCCCATTACCCAATATCCCAGAAATGTACTAAATACCCAAAATACCCCTTGACTCACTTCGAGTCAAGTATGAGCCTCGTTGTGACTTTCCCACTAACCTGCTCCCTAGGGTCATCTCGTGCCGAGTAACCAAAATATATCCACATAATGATATGGTCCAACACATATATCACATATATGCCAAATATACCCATAACGGGCCAAATTACGAAAATTTCCCTTTTAATCAGAAATGGGCCCACATGCATATTTAATAAACCTAAACTTGCTTATCAAGTCATATTATAATATAACTCACATAATCATATAATTATACACATATATACATATATATCACAAAATCACATAATTTCCATAATTTTCCATCCCGACCCCCTAATCAAGGCCCTAAGCCTTATTAGGTAATTTGGGACGTTATAATCATGCCCCTAGATAAATGCCTAGCCCTTTAATGCCACCAAGGGAAATCCCGTCATTTGCCACATCCCGCTAATTTTTCGAGTGTTCCGATAAATCCCAATTTAATCCTGACATAATTAAACAATCACTAAATAATCACCCGTTACCTGGTAACCCCAAACACGTGCTATATTCCCAAAATACCCCTAGGCTCCCCCCAAGCCGGGTATTTGACCCCATTGTGACTATTTTGCTGTTCCGCTTCCTAGGACCGTCTCGGATCACAAATCACAAATATGTCACCATAATCTCGTGGTCTCTAGCACAACACACATATAATTCACATTTATGCCCTCAACGGGCCAAAATTACAAATATGCCCCTAATAACCAAATTGGGCCCACATGCTTATTTAATTCACCTAAACATGCATTTCTAATCACATACTAACATAATTAAATCAATTATTGCTCTCCTGACACGCTAATCAAGGCACTAAGCCTTATTAGAAAATTTGGGACGTTACAACTATCCCCTCCTTACAAAAATTTCATCCTCGAAATTTACCTGAATAACTCGGGATACCGATCCCGCATCTTAGCCTCAAGCTCCCAAGTTGCCTCTTCTACTTTGCTGTTCCTCCACAACACTTTTACTATGGAAATGGTCTTGTTCTGCATGACTTTATCTTTTTGGTTTAGAATCTAAACCAGCTTCTCTCCATAAGATAAATCTTGAACCAGCTCCAGGTTCTCATAACTCAGTACATGCATAGAATTTGATGCATACTTCCAGAGTATGGAAACATGAAGTATGTTGTGAACCCCTAATCAGGATGGAAGCATAGCCAGCCTGTAAGCTACCTCTCCAACCCGTTCCAGAATCTCAAAGGGGCCAAAAAATCTAGGACTTAACTTGCCTCTCACTCCAAATCGTTTCACCCCTCTCAAGAGAGAAACTCTGAGAAATAGATGATCACTAACTTGAAACTCTACTTTCCTACATCTGAAGTATGAGTAACTCTTTCTTGTTGACTCTGGGAGGCGAGCATTTGACCTCGAATCTTCTTAATCGCCTCATTGGTCCTCTATACAACCTTAGGACCTAAATACTTCCTATCACCCGTCTCATCCAAATGGATGGGTGATATGCACTTCCTCCCATATAAGATTTCATATCGAGCCACTCCGATTGTCGCCTGGTAGCTGTTATTGTAATGCCCCGAAATCCTTAATGCGGTTTAATGGCTGGATTAGTAGGCCAGAAGGGCCATAATTGTTTAATTATGCCATCAAATGATTATATGCATGTTTATGTGAATTATATTATAATATGATGTTAAATGCATGCATGTGGGTCCACATTTGATTATTAGGGCATTTTGGTAATTTGGTATGTTGAGGGCATATTTGTGTATTTTGGTGCATATTGTGATTTGTGGATGAGATCCCATTATTATGGGGATATATTCAAGCTATTCGGCATGAGACGGTCCTATGTTGCAAATTAACGGTTTTGTCATAACGGGATCAATTATTGGGATATTGGATAATGAAAATGGTTATTTGATGATATATTGGGAGATAGTGAAATCAGGAGGAAATTCTTGGAGTTTTGACTATTTTGTCCCTGGGTGTGTTTTTGGGACCCCACATTAGGTTTTATTTGAGGTTACTTAAGCCTGAAGTAGTCTGACAGAAAGAACCGTACGTTAAAAACACTTTCTCTCTCTCCCGTAAGCCTTTGTGACCATTCGTGGAAATTTCGAAGAAATCTTGAGTTCTAGGAGTTGAAATCAAGCGAGGATCGAGGCATAGAAATCCTAAGAAAGATTAAAAGCTTCTTGATTGAAGGATTTAACGAGAAACAACCCAATCAAAGGTAATTCAAGCTTTAAGTTTAGAGTTTTAGAGTTTCTAAGCTCTGAATTGGATTTTGTGTATCGATGAGTTTTTGATTGGTTTGAGCCTCAGGATTTGATGATTTTGGATCATTGGGATGTTTGGGAACTTTGATTTTTGGATTTGGAGATGTTTAGGTATGTTTTTGGGGGAATTTAAAAGTGAGAAATTTGAGTTATGGCTGGTTCCCAGGTGGGGGCCGCGGCCCAAGCTCGATGTTGAAGGAGGTGAAGTTTGTGCATGCTGGGGGCCGCAGCACTATGTAAGGGGCACCGCAGCGCTTGCTCCTAGTTTTATTGGGGGCCGTGGCTCAAGGTGTTGGGGCCGCGGCTCATGGGGGCTTTTGAGGCCAAATGGGTGTTTTGATCATGGAAACTCAATTTTAGGCCGCGAGATCGTTCTTACTACCTGGATTAGTGGGATTCAATGTCCCGGAGGCTAGAGCTTGGTTCGGGAACCTTCGTTATTCATTTTATTGATGGAATCCCATATTTGGTTATGACTAGGTGACCGCTAAGGAACTTAAAGTTTGATCGTTCTCAAGGGTCGTTCTTATACTAATTCTCGCTCGAATCAGAGGTAAGAAAATTGCACCCCATATATGACATGCATGGTTATTCATGAGGCATGTTGAATGTTTAAATGTGGACATGGATTGAATATTGAATGATTAGCAAATCTTGCTCACTTGTGTATGGCACTGACTGAATAATCAGAATTGGCAAATGTGTCAGTATCAACTGTGAAGCTGTGACTCATTAGTCAAGTTCGGCAGTGGTACTGGGCACTGGTCACACAGTGCTGACTTATAAGTTAGGAATGGCTTTAATGTGTTCAACAAAAGCCAAAAAATATTAGATCTAATCGATATTTGCATTAAATGACTCCAAAGAGCGTGAATGCCAGACTGACCTCAAGTTCGATGAATACTATAAGTGCTTGTCTAGCCAAAGGCTAGTTACTTAGAGCCACAGTGACTATTTAGTCACATGGCTGTGGGTGGCGAGCCCCGTGTGACTAACCCATCAGTCACTCATCTATTTAAGCTAGTGACTTACTCATCAGTCACTCATTGGTTTAAGCTAGTGACTTACCCATCAATCACTCATCTGTTTAAGCTTATGACTTACCCATCAGTCGCCCTGAAGTTTGATCGATTGGCAAAGTTTTCCATGGAGCTAGTGCCCATTGATAGGACTAGGGGGGAGAGATTTCTCTAGGGGCTACAGCCCAGATTAGCCCGTGATGTTCGCATTACCACTGTGGCTGGGGTTACTACCTATGCACAGGTGGTTGAGAATGCACTCACAGCTGAGAGTGAAGAGAACAAGATCTGGCGAGATAATGCAGCCAGAAAGGAATTTAGGAGAACAACTTCTCCTTTTGTGGGTTCAGGTAGGGGTGGAGGCCCCAGTGATCAGAAGAGGAAGGTTCCTGACACCTTCCCAGTTCCAGGTCCTGATAGGCGGCCCGTAGTATTTCAATGGGTCGTCAAGGTGGTAGTGAAGCTTGGAAGAATCGTCCTGAATGCCCTAGATGTAAGAGGCATCATTTGGGAGAGTGTAGGGCAAAGGCCTGCTACTTGTGTGGAGCAGTAGGTCATTTTAAGAAGAATTGACCTAAGGCAAGAAAAGAAGAACCCAGGGAAGCGGACAGCTCGGCCCCAGCTCGAGTGTTCACATTGACACAAGCAGAAGCTGAGGCTTCTCCCTTAGTTGTTACAGGTCAGATTCTTTGTGCTGGAACCCCTTATAATGTTTTGATTGATTCTGGTGCTACACATTCTTTTGTTGCTAGTAGTATTATTGATAGACTGTGTAGACCTTATGATTTTTATGCTATGGGGTTTGGAACTTTGTTACCAACTGGGAAGTTAGTGGTATCCAGAAGATGGGTCAGATCTTTGCCTGTGACAGTGGAGGGCAGAGAGTGGTCAGTAGATTTGATAGAGTTGGTTATGACTGACTTTGACATGATAATGGGTATGGATTGGTTGGTAAAGTGTGGGGAAACCATTGATTGCAGGAGGAAGATGGTCACCTTTGAGCCTGAAGGTGAGGAACCTTTTGTGTTTGTGGGTACTGTGCATGGACCTCACATACCATTGATTTCTGTTTTGAGGGCTAGAGATCTATTGCACGAAGGTTGCATTGGGTTTTTAGCCAGTGTGGTTGACACCACCCAGGTCATGCCAGTGAGACCAGAAGAGACCAGATTAGTTTGTGAATTCCTAGATGTGTTTCCAGAAGATTTGCCAGGGTTGCCACCACAAAGAGAAATAGAGTTTGTGATAGAACTGGCACAAGGGACGGAGCCAGTGTCTACAGCACCTGACAGAATGGCCCTAGCTGATTGAAAGAATTGAAAGTACAGTTGCAAGAGCTGTTAGATTTGGGTTTTATCAGACCTAGTTTCTCACCTCGGGGTGCGCCAGTTCTGTTTGTGAAAAAGAAGGATGGTTCTCTGAGGATTTGCATTGATTACAGAGAACTGAATAAGTTAACAATCAAGAACAAGTATCATTTGCCAAGGATAGATGATCTGTTCGATCAATTGCAAGGTAAGATGGTATTCTCAAAGATCGACCTTCGTCCTTTTAATGACTCAAATTCGCTAATAAGGCTTAGGGCCTTGATTAGCGTGCCTGGAGGGCAATAAGTGATTTACTGTTATAATAAGTGAACTTGTGTGAATATGTGATTAGTGATGCATGTTTAAGTAAATTAAATATGCATGTGGTCCCCATCTGGTTATTAGGGGTATGGTTGTAATTTTAGCTCGCGGAGAGCATAAATGTGATAAATGTGAATAATTGTGATATATTTGTGATATATTTGTGTTGCACGATCCGAGACAGTCCCAGGGAGCGGTTATCTAGAAAGTCACAACGGGGTCGAAAATTTGACTCGGGGTGAGTAGAGGGGTATTTCGGGTATTAGAAATTTTATGGGGTTATCGGGTTATGGAAATAAATATTTGGAGATATATTTGAATATAGAATGTTTAGGAGGGAATATCAGGGAAATTTACCATTTTGCGCTCGGGGACGTTTTTGGTACCCCGAGCCTTAAGGTAACCTTAGAGGCTAAGTAAATAAAACAAAAACCAAAGGAGTACTCAGAAACTTGAAGAAACCGACCCAAAAACACTCTTCTCTCTCTTTATTTTCTCTAAGTCTTAGCAAGGGAAATTGTGATGGAAACTAATCAAAACTAAGGAATTAGGCTAGGAATCTTGGGAGCTAGAAGCTAGAAGCTTAAGGACCTAATTCAGAGACTCAACTCAGCTCAAAGTAAGCTTTAATCTTAGTGAATTACACTTGTTTTTAAGCTGAAATTCTGGTTTATTGCATGTGTGTTGAGTGAAGAATTGACTTTGAGTTTGAAGAGGTTTTCAGCTTGAATTCTTGTTGGGTTTTGTTGCTGAATCCATAGTATAACTTCTGTGATGATTAGCTTGAGTTGTTGGGTTGATTTTGGGGTTAATTAGGTTGGTTTTCGTGGTATAAATGGTGAGTTTTTTTGGGCTTGAGAGGTCGGGCCGCGGCGCTGTTCTTGCTGACTTACGGCCCCTTAGAACATAGGGGCGTTTGGAGATGGAGGCGCATCGCGGCCCCCTTCAGGAAGGGTCGCGACGTGTGTATGCTGAAATGAGGCAGGGCCTCGGGTTGAGCTGGGGGTTGTGACATGAGTTCTTAGGGCCGCGACGCTTAGTGCATTTTTGGGCTTTTAAGAGGATTTAGGCTCGGGAATTCAATAGTTATGGTTCGGGATGGATTTTATCACCCGGATTGATAGAATTCAATGACCCGGAGACTAGAATTATGACCCAAAGTTATTTAATGGAATAGGACTTGATGGATGGATATTGTTGGTGCGTTGTGACTAGGGTTTCTATGAGGCTCTGACTAGGGGACTGTGCTCAGGACATCGGTGCTTGGAAAGCTCGGGACACAGGTAAGAAAACTACTGTTCCGATAGAGCTTGTGTTACAGGGCACGACCCTATATGATTGTGTTCAGGGCTCAGCCCAATCTGACTGTGTTGCAGGGTATAGCCCTTTGATTGAGTTTATATGTGTTTAAGTATCTGTTTAGTTATATTATGTGTACATATAAATGATTGAACGACAAGAGCCGGGAACAGCGATGGCCGGGAGCAGTGTTTAGCAGGCGGAGTGCAAGTTGCTAGGGCGAGACCCTAAAGGATACCTGGGATATCCTTATGGTGTGGATCGCGAACCCAGGGCCTGGTAAAGCGCCTGGGACAGAATGGCCATATGCATTTAATTTGGTGGTGGCTTGTTTATATGTTAAGTGTTTAATATACATATGTTATCTGCTTGTGAGGGTTTTCTTGCTGGGCTTCGGCTCACGGGTGATCTATGGTACAGGTAAGGGCAAGGGAAAAGTCGATCAACCTTGAGTATGGAGAGCGTTACAAGCGGCGCGTACATGTTTGGTCTGCCTGGTTGCCACGACCAGGGGTATTTTTGGTAGATGATTGTACTAAACCTGAATTTTGTCGTTTAGCTGACTCTGGTTATATTTTTGAGTTGTAAATATTTCTAAACAGTATTTTGGGATCCCAAAGGTTAAATGCTTTGTAATTTTCAATAAATGGTTATTTTCAAAGTTTATGACTTTGATTATGGTTTAATTACACTTTTGTCTTAAAACCTCAATTTGTGAGTTAAATGCACATTTAAAACTCACTTAGTAACGACTCTAAGGCAGTAGGGCATTACAACTTAGTATTAGAGCCAGGTTTATGGTTTCTGGAGAATGACCGAACATGTACGCTCGTTGTCAGTGACAAGCTCGACTCAAGGTTGGTTAGTAATAATTGACTTATATGTTTGAATATGTGCTTAAATTCCCTGTTTGCCTGTTTATTTCATATAGAGCATGATGAATGAGTTAAAATATGCATGATGCCAGGGCATGGACCATTGAGTGTTATATGCTATTGGTATGTTATGTGGATTGTTGTTTCTGGTTGACTGATGTGATTGGGAGGTGGTTCTGGATGTTGTTATCATGCTAGATGAGCGGCGTCATTGATTGCAGGCATATTTGTTGAGATGCCTCGACAATATCGAGACTCCGTGGAAGTAGGGCCGAGGATGACAACCAGGGTTAGGACCCTCCACTTGCCCCACAGAATTGGCAACAGATGTTTGCCGAAATGGAAGCAAGAGTACAACGAACAGAGGAAGAACTTTGACAGCTTAGACAGCAGGCCCCTCCACACGTCACTGGGTTGCCAATTCAGCAGGTTGTGGCGCCAGTGCCGGTTCAACCTGTTGTGGAGAACAGGTGGGAACCTTTATATGAGAGGTTCAAAAAGCAGCATCCTCCCACCTTTGAGGGTGGACCAGACCTACTGCGGGCAGAGCAGTGGATGAATATGATTTCCTCTATTCTCGATTTTATGAGGGTTGAGGGGAACGAGAGGGTAGCTTGTGCAAGCTACATGTTCAGAGAGGATGCCCGCATCCGGTGGGATGTAGTAATTCAGAGGATAAATGCGACAGCTATGACCTGGGAAGAGTTCAAGAACATTTTCAACGGGAAGTATTATAGTGTTGCAGTCCCAGCTGCGAAGGTTGATGAGTTTATCAACCTGACCCAGAACCGGTTGACAGTGACAGAGTATGCTCTGAAATTTGAACGATTGGCAAAGTTTGCGCCAGATTTAGTGCTGACAGATGTGACAAGAAGAGAAAGATTTGTACGGGGATTGAACGTTATGATTGCCCATGATGTGAAGATCACTTTAGACCCAGAGACTACTACCTATGCTCAGGTTGTAGACATGGCCCTTACCGCTAAAGGGGCTGAGGACCAGATTTGAAGAGAGAGTGCTGTTAGGCACGATGCCAGGAGGACGGTGCCTCCTTTTATTGGATCCAGTCGGGGTAGTGGCTCCAGTGAGAAGAAGAGGAAGGCCCCAGATTCCTTTGTTCCTCCCAGTTCAGATAGGAGGGTACGGGGTGGTTCTAGTGGCTGTCAGGGCGGAAGTGACAACTAGAGGAGTTTTCCAGTGTGTCCTCGGTGCAGACGATGACATCAGGGTGAGGGCAGGATTAGGGCCTGCTTTGTCTGTGGGAGTGCCAATTATCTGAAGAAGGACTGCCCACAAGTCAGGAAGGAGGAGCCGAAGCAGGGCGACAGTCTCGCTTTTGCCAGGGTGTTTACTTTGACTCAGACTGAGGCGGAGGCTAGCCCCTCGGTTGTGACAGGTTAGATATTTAGTGCTAGTTCTTCTTATACTGCATTGTTTGATTCGGGGGCTACTCATTCGTTTGTATATGCCAAAGTGATAGATCAGCTGTGTAGACCTAGTGTTTTGTAAGCTAGGGGTTTTCAGACTTTGTTGCCGACTAGGCAACTGGTAGTCTCTAGGAGATGGATTAGAGCTTTACCAATAAAGGTAGATGGTAGGGAGTTGTTTGCTAATCTGTTTGAGCTTGCGATGGATGACTTCGATATGATCCTAGGGATGGATTGGCTATCGAAGTATAGGGCGATGATTGACTGCAAGTGTAGGATGGTGACTTTTGAATCAGAAGGGGAGATACCCTTTGTATTTGTGGGAACGGCTAGTGGACCGCGAGTACCTATGATATCAGCACTAAAGGCTAGAGACCTGATGCAGGGAGGTTGCATAGGATTCCTAGCGAATGTTGTGGATACTTCTAAGGTTGTGTCAGTTGGACCGAAGGAGACCAGATTGGTATGTGAGTTTCCAGATTTATTTCCAGCAGATCTGCCAGGGCTGCCGCCGTAGTAGGAGATTGATTTTGTTATAGAGCTGATACCAGGGGCGGAGCCAGTATCTAGGACCCCTTACAGAATGGCTCCGGCGGAGTTGAAGGAGTTGAAGATTTAGTTGCAAGAGTTACTGGATTTAGGGTTCATCAGACCGAGTTTCTCGCCATGGGGCGCTCCAGTGTTATTTTTAAAGAAGAAGGATGGATCACTTAGGATGTGTATTGACTATAGGGAACTGAACAAGTTGACCATTAAGAATAAGTATCCACTGCCTAGGATTGATGATTTGTTTGACCAGCTGCCGAACATACCGAAGACTGCTTTTTGCACGAGGTATGGACACTATGAATTCTTGGTTATGTCCTTTGGGTTAACCAATGCCCCAGCAGCTTTTATGGACATGATGAATAGGGTTTTCAAGGACTATTTAGACAAGTTCGTAATTGTGTTCAACGATGACATTCTGGGGTACTCTCAGTCAGAGACAGAGCATGAGCAACATCTACGTTTGGTGTTGCAGCAGTTGAGAGAGCATAGGATATATGCTAAGTTCAGCAAGTGCGAGTTCTGGTTACCGCAAGTTACATTTCTGGGCCACATCGTCTGTAAGGAGGGGATTCTGGTTGACCCAAGTAAGATTAAGGCAGTGAGAGACTAGCCTAGACCGAGTAGTGTCTCTAAAGTGAGGAGTTTTCTAGGATTGGCAGGGTATTATCGGCAGTTTTTTGAGGGGTTCTCCAGGATAGCTACGCCATTGATAGAATTGACAAAGAAGAAGACAAAGTATGTTTGGACAGACAGATACGAGAACAGTTTCAAAGAGTTGAAGTGGCGACTGATCACCGCGCCAGTGTTGAGTTTGCCGACAGACAATGAGAAGTTCGTGGTTTATTGTGATGCTTCCAGACAGGGTTTAGGGTGTGTGCTAATGCAAGCTAGGAAGGTGATAGCCTATGCATCAAGACAGTTAAAGGAGTATGAATAGAAATATCCCACGCACGATCTAGAGTTGGCAGCGGTGGTATTCGCACTTAAGATCCAGAGATATTATTTATATGGTGAAAAGTGCGAGATATACACCGACCACAAGAGTTTGAAGTAATTATTTACTCAGAAGGATCTGAATATGCGCCAGAGGCGATGGCTAGAGTTGGTTAAGTATTATGATTGTGACATCCTATACCATCCTAGGAAGGCTAATGTAGTTGCTGATGCATTGAGCGGGAAAGGCCCAGGACAACTGTTCAGTTCGAGACAGATATCTGATAAGCTAGCTGAGGAGATGATTAGAGCGGGTATAGAGTTTGTGGTTGGCCGGTTAGCCAACATCACTCTTCAGATTACGCTCCTTGAGAGGATCAAGGAAGCGCAGGAGAATGATTTCCAGCTGAAGGGTCATAGGGAAAATGTCTTAGTCAGAGCAGCTAAGGACTTCTCTATCTCGGAGATGGTGTTACTGAGGTACAAGGGTCAGATCTGTGTTCTGATTGATTCTAATATCTGATGGGAGATCTTAGACGAATTTCATACCACTCCCTATTCCTTACATCCTGGTACGACGAAGATGTAACAGGATCTGAGAGCTTTGTATTGGTGGTCGGGCATGAAAAAGGATGTGGTTGATTATGTGGCCAAGTGCTTAACTTTTCAGCGGTCAAGGTTGAGCATCAGAGTCAAGCAGGGTTGCTGCACCCTCTAGGGATTTCAGAGTGGAAGTGGGAAGATATTTCCATGGATTTCGTTGTTGGTTTGCCAAAGACCGTGAGATAGCATGACTCGGTGTGGGTGATTGTGGATAGGTACACCAAGTCCACCCACTTTTTACCAGTCAGGACGACTTATGCTGTGGAGCAGTATGCTGAGTTATATGTGAAGGAAATTGGTCAACTACATGGGGCTCCAAGGTCGATAGTATCCGACAGGGACCTCACCTTCACCTCCAAGTTTTGGGAGAGTCTGCAGAAGGCTATGGGCACGCAGTTACGGTTTAGTACCACTTTTCATCCTCTGACAGATGGATAGTTTGAGAGGATGATTCAGATACTGGAAGACATGCTTCGAGCCTGTGTCCTAGATTTTGGGGGATCTTGGAGTAAATATCTCCCTTTGATTGAGTTCTCATACAACAACAGTTATCAGGCGACTATCGGGGTGGCTCTGTATGAGATGCTTTATGGGAGGAAGTGCAGGTCACCTATCCACTGGGATGAGACAGGTGAGAGAAGGTACTTAGGACCTGAAATGGTTTAGAGGACCAATGAGACGATTGAGAAGATTAGAGATAGAATGCTCGCCTCCCAGAGTCGCCAGAAGAGTTACTCAGACTTGAAATGTAGGAGCGTGGAATTTTAGGTTGGTGACCATGTGTTCCTTAGGGTTTCACCTTTGAGGGGAGTGAAACGATTTGGTGTTCGGGGCAAGCTGAGCCCTAGGTTTGTTGGCCCTTTTGAGATTCTGGAGCGGATTGGAGAGGTAGATTACAGGTTGGCGATGCCTCCAGCCTTATCAGGGGTTCATGATGTGTTTCATGTGTCCATGCTCTGGAAGTATGTGTTTTATCCAACGCATATACTGAGTTATGAGAATTTGGAGCTGGACCAGGATTTTTCATATGAAGAGAGGTCGGTTTAGATTCTTGACCGGAAGGACAAAGTCTTGCGAAGCAAGAACACAGCAAGGTCGAGGAGGCGACGTGGGAACTTGAATCAGAGATGCGGGAGCAGCATCCCAAGTTGTTTAGGTAATTTTGAGGATGAAATTTCTGTAAGGAGAGGATAGTTGTAATGACCCAAATTTTCTAATAAGGCTTAGGGCCTTGATTAGCGTGCCTAGAGGGCAATAAGTGATTTACTGTTATAATAAGTGAACTTGTGTGAATATGTGATTAGTGAAGCATGTTTAGGTGAATTAAAAATGAATGTGGGCCCCATCTGGTTATTAGGGGCATGGTTGTAATTTTAGCACGCAGAGAGCATAAATGTGATAAATGTGAATAATTGTGATATATTTATGATATATCTGTGTTGCATGATCCGAGACAGTCTTAGGGAGCGGTTAGCTAGAAAGTCACAAAGGGGTCGAAAATCTGACTCGGGGTGAGTTGAGGGGTATTTTGGGTGTTAGACATTTTATGGGGTTATCGGGTTATGGAAATAAATATTTGGAGATATATGGGAAGATAGAATGTTTAGGAGGGAATATCGGGGAAATTTACCATTTTGCCCTCGGGGACGTTTTTGGTACCCCGAGCCTTGAGGTAACCTTAGAGGCTAAGTAAATAAAACAAAAACCAAAGGAGTACTCAGAAACTTGTAGAAACCAACCCAAAAACACTCTTCTCTCTCTCTTTATTTCTCTAAGTCTTAGCAAGGGAAATTGTGATGGAAACTAATCAAAAATAAGGATTTGGGTTGGGAATCTTGGGAGTTGGAAGCTTGAAGCTTAAGGACCTAATTCAGAGACTCAACTCAGCTCAAGGTAAGCTTTAATCTTAGTGAATTATACTGGTTTTTAAGCAGAAATTCTGGTGTATTGCATGTGTGTTGAGTGAAGAATTGACTTTGAGTTTGATGAGGTTTTTAGCTTGAATTCTTGTTGGGTTTTGTTGCTGAATCCATAGTATAACTTCTGTGATGATTAGCTTGAGTTGTTGGGTTGATTTTGGGGTTAATTGGGTTGGTTTTCGTAGTAAAAATGATGAGTTTTTCTGGGCTCGAGGGGTTGGGCCGCGACGTTGTTCTTGCTGAGCCGCGTCCCCTTAGAACATAGGGGCATCTGGAAATTGGAGGCGCGCCACGGCACCCTTCAGGAAGGGTCGTGACGCGTGTAGGCTGAAATGAGGCAGGGCCTCGGGTTGAGTTGGGGGCCGCGGCATGAGTTCTTAGGGCCGCAGCGCTTAGTGCATTTTTGGGCTTTTAAGAGGATTTAGGCTCGGGAATTCAATATTTAAGGTTTGGGATGGATTTTATCACCCGGATTGATAGAATTCAATGACCCGGAGACTAGAATTATGACCCAAAGTTATTTAATGGATTAGAACTTGATGGATGGATATTGTTGGTGCGTTGTGACTAGGGTTTCTGCGAGGCTCGGACTAGGGGACTGTGCTCGAGACATCAGTGCTTGGAAAGATCGGGACACAGGTAAGAAAACTACTGTTCCCATAGAGCTTGTGTTGCAGGGCACGACCCTATATGATTGTGTTGCAGGGCCCGGCCCTATCTGACTGTGTTGCAGGGCGTAGCCCTTTTATTTAGTTTATATGTGTTTAAGTAATCGTTTAGTTATATTATGTGTACATATAAATGATTGAACGACAAGAGTCAGGAACGGCGAAGGACGAGAAGGGCAAGCGACTGGGAGCAGCGTTTAGCACGCGGAGTGCGAGTTGCGAGGGCAAGACCCTAAAGGATACCTGGGATATCCTTACGGTGTGGACCGCGAACCCAGGGCCTGGTAAAGCGCCTGGGACAGCATGGCCGTATGCGTTTAGCCTGGTGGTGGCTTGTTTATATGTTAAGTGTTTAATATACATATGTTATCTGCTTGTGAGGGTTTTCTTGCTGGGCTTTGGGTCACGGGTGCTCTATGGTGCAGGTAAGGGCAAGGGAAAAGTCAATCAACCTTGAGTATGGAGAGCGTGACGAGCGACGCGTACATGTTTGGCCTGCCTGATTGCCACGGCCAGGGTTATTTTTGGGAGATGATTGTACTAAACCTGAATTTTGTCATTTAGCCGACTCTGGTTATATTTTTGAGTTGTAAATATTTCTAAACAGTATTTTGGGATCCCAAATGTTAAACGCTTTGTAATTTTCAGTAAATTGTTATTTTCAAAGTTTATGACTCTTATTATGGTTTAATTACACTTTTGTCTTAAAACCTCGATTAGCGAGTTAAATGCATGTTTAAAACTCTCTTAGTAACGACTCTAAGGCAGTAGGGCATTAAAGTTCTGGTTATCATCAGTTGAGGGTCAAGGAGGGAGACATACCGAAGACTGCTTTTTGTACCAGGTATGGGCATTATGAGTTCTTAGTCATGTCTTTTGGATTGACTAATGCCCCTGCTCCTTTTATGGATCTGATGAACAAAGTGTTCAAGGATTATCTGGACTAGTTTGTGATCATTTTCATTGATGATATCCCGGTATATTCTCAGTCCGAGTCAGAGCATGAGTAGCATTTGAGGTTGGTTCTACAACGACTAAGGGAACACAGATTGTTTGCAATGTTAAAGAAATGTGAATTCTTGTTATCTTAGGTGTCCTTTCTTGGGCACATTGTCAGTATGGAGGGGATTAAGGTAGATCCAGCGAATATTGAGGCAGTCAGAGATTGGCCAAGGCCAAAGAATGCCTCTGAGGTTAGAAGTTTCCTTGGATTGGTAGGTTATTATAGGCGTTTCGTGGAAGAGTTCTAAAAAATTGCTACTGCATTGACTGAGCTGACCCGCAAGAGTCAGAAATTTGTGTGGTCAGACAAGTGTGAGAACAGCTTCCAGGAACTGAAGCAGAGATTGATTACAGCTCCGATTCTGAGTCTTCCAACAGACCAAAAGAAGTTTGTGATTTATTGTGATGCTTCTCATCAGGGTTTGGGCTGTGTTTTAATGCAGTCAGAAAAGGTAATTGCTTATGCCTCTCGTCAGTTGAAGGAGTATGAAAAGAGATATCCCACTCATGATTTAGAGTTGGCGGCTGTGGTCTTTGCTTTACAGATATAGAGGCATTATCTTTATGGGGAGAAGTGTGAGATCTATACAAACCACAATAGCTTGAAATACTTCTTCACTCAGAAAGATTTGAATATGAGACAAAGGCGTTGGCTGGAGTTAGTAAAATATTATGATTGTGAGATTTTGTATCATCCAAGAAAACCCAACGTGGTAGCTGATGCTTTAATCCGGAAAGGTACGGGACAAATTTATGGTGCGAGGCTGATAGTCAGAGAATTAGCAGATGATAGGACAAGAGCTGGTATAGAGTAGTTGGTGGGCCAGTTGGCTAATATTACGCTACCGTCTACACTGTTGGAGAGAATTAAGGAGGGTCAGTTGAGTGATCCACAGCTGATCAAGATCAGAGAGGATGTTTTGGCTGGAGCATCCAGAGATTATACAATGCCTGATTTAGGCTTGCTGTAGTATAAGGGGCGGATATGTGTTCCATTAGACACTGCTATGAGGCAAGAGATTCTGGATGAATCTCATACTACACCTTACTCTTTACATCCAGGCACCACGAAGATGTATCAGGATGTGAGATAGTTGTATTGGTGGTCGGGGATGAAGAGAGATGTAGTGGAGTATGTGGCTAAGTGCTTGACATGTCAACTGGTCAAGGCTGAGCATCAGAGGCTGGCAAGGTTATTGCAGCCTCTGGATATCCTAGAGTGGAAGTGGGAGGATATCACGATGGATTTCGTGGTGGGATTACCCAGGACTGTTGGTCAGCATGACTCTATTTGGTTGATAATGGATCGCTACACCAAGTCAGCTCACTTCTTACCAGTGAGGACTACATATACAGTTGATCAGTATGCAGATCTCTATGTGAGAGAGATTGTGCGTCTCCATGGAGTGCCGAGGTCGATCGTGTCAGATCGGGACCCCACTTTTACTTCCAAGTTCTGGGGGAGTTTACAGAAGACCATGGGAACACAATTGAAGTTCAATACTGCTTATCATCCTCAGACAGATGGGCAATCTGAGAGGACGATCCAGATATTGGAAGATATGCTACGGGCATGTGTGCTGGACTTTGGTGGATCTTGGAGTAAGTATCTACCTTTGATAGAGTTTTCCTACAACAACAGTTATCAGTCTACCATTGGAGTTGCACCTTATGAGATGTTGTATGGTAGGAACTATAGATCTCCTATTCATTGGGATGGGATAGGTGAAAGGAGATACTTAGGTCCTGAAACAGTTCAGAGGACCAGTGAGGTCATTGAGAAGATTAGAGCTCGGATGCTCGCTTCTCAGAGTAGATAGAAGAGCTATACTAATCCCAAGCGCAGGAATGTGGAGTTCCAAGTGGGAGACTATGTCTTCCTTAGAGTCTCGCCATGGAAAGGGGTGAGAAGGTTTGGGAAGAAGGGCAAGTTGAGCCCTAGATTTGTAGGTCCATTTGAGATCCTGGAGAGGATTGTTCAGGTGGCTTATAGGTTGGCCTTGCCACCGGCGTTGTCAACCGTGCATAAAGTGTTTCACGTTTCAGCTCTTCGGAGGTATGTATCTGATGTGACTCATATTTTGAGCTATGAAGATCTGGATCTTGAGGCAGATCTCTCCTTTGAGGAGCAACTAGTCCAGATACTTGACAGAAAGGACATGGTCCTCAGGAATAAGACGATACCTTTGGTTAAGGTATTATGGAGGAACAGCAAGATCAAGGAAGTGACCTGGGAGCTGGAGTCAGATATGCAGAGTCAGTATCCTGAGCTGTCCAGGTAAATTTTGAGGACGAAATTTCTGTAAGGAGGGGATAGTTGTAATGCCCCAAAATCCCTAATGTGGTTTAATGGCTGGATTAGAAGGCCGGGAGGGCCATAATTGTTTAATTATGCCATTAAATGATTATATGCATGTTTATGTGAATTATATTATAATATGATGTTAAATGCATGCATGTGGGTCCATATTTGATTATTAGGCCATTTTAGTAATTTGGCCTGTCGAGGGCATATTTGTGTATTTTGATGCATATTGTGATTTATGGATGAGATCCCATTATTATGGAGATATATTCGAGCTATTTGGCAGGAGATGGTCCTATGTTGCAAATTAGCGGTTTTGTCATAACGAGGTCAATTATTGGGATATTGGATAATGAAAATGGTTATTTGATGATATATTGGGAGATAGTGAGATCAGGAGAAAATTCTGGGAGTTTTGACTATTTTGTCCCCGGGGGTGTTTTTGGGACCCCGAGCATTAGGTTTTATTTGAGGTTACTTAAGCCTGAAGTAGTCTGATAGAAAGAACCGTACGTTAAAAACACTTTCTCTCTCTCCCGTAAGCCTTTGTGACCATTCGTGGCAATTTTGAAGAAATCTTGAGTTCTAGGAGCCGGAATCAAGCGAGGATCGAGGCATAGCAATCCTAGGAAAGATTAGAAGCTTCTTGACCTAAGGATTTAATGAGAAACAACAAAATCAAAGGTAATTCAAGCTTTAAACTTTGAGTTTTAGAGTTTCTAAGCTCTTAATTGGATTTTGTGTATCGTTGAGTTTTTGATTCGTTTGAGCCTTGGGATTTGATGATTTTGGATCATTGGGATGTTTGGGAACTTTGATTTTTGGATTTGGAGATGTTTAGGAATGTTTTTGGGGGGATTTAAAAGTGAGAAAACGGAGTTATGGCTAGTTCCCAGGAGGGGGCCGCGGCCCAAGTTCGATGCTGAAGGAGGTGAAGTTTGTGCATGCTAGGGGCCGCAACACTAGGTAAGGGACACCGCGGCACTTGCTCCTGGTTTGGCTGGGGGCCGCGGCTCATGAGGGCTTTTGAGGCCAAATGGGTGTTTTGATCATGGGAACTCAATTTTAGGCCGCAGGATTGTTCTTACTACCCGGATTAGTGGGATTTTATGTCCTGGAGGCTAGATCTTGGTTCGGGAACCTTTGTTATTCATTTTATTGATGGAATCCCATATTTGGTTATGACTAGGTGACCGCTAAGGAACTTAAAGTTTGATCGTTCTCAAGGTTCTTTCTTATACTAATTCTCGCTCGAATCAGAGGTAAGAAAACTGCACCCCATATGTGGCATGCATGGTTATTCATGAGGCATATTGAATGTTTAAATGTGGACATGGATTGAATATTGAATGATTAGCAAATCTTGCTCACTTGTGTATGGCACTGACAGAATAATCAGAATTGGTAAAGGTGTCAATATCAACTGTGAAGCTGTAATGACCCAAAATTGTTGTTATGGCTTAAGGGCCCTGATTAGTGTGCCAGGAGGGCATAATTGGTTTATGTGTGAGTTTATTTATTTAATGCATGATTATATGATAACCATGCTTGAATAATTATATGAATGTAATTGTGGTTAAATGTTATATCTGTGAGAACCACATTGTTATGTGGGTAGATCTGTAGTGTGCGACTTGAGGCGATCCTAGGGAGCTAGATAGCGGGAAAGTCATAACGGGGCTTAATAATTGACTTTGGACAAGTCAGGGGTATTTCAGGTATCAGGTGGTTATTTAGACTATTGGGTTATGGAAACAAATAAATGGAGATATATTTGAGGTTAGGAAGCTTAAGCGGGAATCTTGGGGAAATTTTACCATTTTTCCCTCGGGGACATTTCCGGTACCCCGAGCCTTGGGATTAGATTAATCACTTAAGGATAGACTTAAGAGGCTTAAGAAAACAGTGGAACAAACTAGACCGATACTTTTCTATTCCTCTCTTTCTCTCTCAAAGGAAAAACACAGAACCTAGAAAATGTAGCTGGAATTCTGAGGATTGAAGCTGGGATTTAGAGGATTAGCTCAAGGGTTAATTAAGGATTCAATTAGGGACTAAGGTAAGGTTGATTCCCACTCTTTGTTGTTGAAATTATGTGATTTTGGTTGTGTTCTAAGTGGTTTTTGGGTTTTGAATTTGAAGATTAAATTGAAGCTAGAACCTTGGAAGTTAGCCCAGAAATCTTTTGGAGGATTGATTTTGCAGTAAGGTAAGCTCGAATTTATGGTTTAATGGCTGAATTTTGGTGTTTCATGGCTGGTTTTTGTGTTCTCAAGTTAGTAAGTTTCAGAGATTGAAATAGGTTTTTGATGGGTTTCTAATCTAGGATTCAGCTGGGTTGTTATGTTGGAATTGTGTGGGAAGTCCTTGGGTAATTGAGTTGTGGAGTTGGGGTAGTTTCGGAGGAGTTTGAGTGAGGTTTGAGAGTAAAAAATGGAGGTTTTTCTGGGCTCGAAGGTCTAGGCCGCAACTCTGTTCTAGAGCGCTGCGGTCCTATGAAGCAAAGGAGCCAGGGAGGCTCGGCTGAAGGGGAGCGCCGCGGCGCCACAGGGCAGGGCCGCGGTGCATGTCTGCTCTCTGAGGGGCATAGTTTCTGTTTTAGGGGTGGGTCGCGGCTAGGTTTCAGGGGCCACAACCCTTAGGTGCATTTTTTATATTTTGGGAATTTTAAGCACAGGAACCTAACCTAGGGTGCTCGGGATCGATTCCACCACCGTGTTTGGTGGAATTCGATGTCCCGGAAGCTAGAATTGTACCCAGAAACCTTTATTTGAATATTAATGGAATCCATTACTTTGGTTGTGACTAGGTGATAAGCTAGGGCTCGGGAAGCGGATCGTGCTCGAGAGTCGTCACTCCTAGCCGGTGAACGTGGAAATTAATGGTAAGAAAACTGCACCCGATTGTGTAATTGTAAAGGGACTAAGGGTTCCCTAATATGTATGCTTTAAAAGGATGGTATTATGCCATGTAAACAGTATACCAATGGCCTAAGAGTGCCAAGGTTACACTAGCGCACAGGGCGCGACTCGACCATTGGTAGCCGAGGACAGCTTATTATGCACTGAGCTCGGTTTAAGCGGGCCGGAGTCAGTGGGGTAAACAGAAGGTGCAGCCTAAATTATTGGCCCTAATAATCATGTAACTTGATTGTAATTAACGTTTAGTTGCATCTCTGTTTCTGCATACGTTCTATGTGATTAATATGTGTGTTTGATCATGCTCAATGGGTTGTTTATCAGTTATTGTGGTTTATGATGCATATTATGTTTTCTTGCTGGGCCTTGGCTCACGAGTGCTACATGGTGCAGGTAAAGGCAAGGGCAAACTCGATTAGCTCTGACTTGGAGAGCTCTGTGAGCTGAATGTACATGACCAGCTGCTCAGCCGCCACGGTTGAGGGGAAAACAGGAATAGGGGAACCAAAATTGTTTGTATTGCCTTAGATTGGCTAATGGTAGTCCAAACCTTGTAAATTTTGTAAACTGACTTTCGAACGCTGTTTCTTTTTGGGATCCCACGTATAAAATGTTTTGTTATATAGAATGTACACTTTTGAGACCAAATTCTTTTAACCCTAGTTCATTAGTGGTTTAGTATCACGTTTTATCTAAATGACTTGAGTAGCAAGTCCTGCATCTTTATAAACACACAGTGTAGCGGTCTTGGCTATCCAGGGCGTAACAGAAGCATTGACTCATTAGTCAAGTTCGACAGTGGTACTGGGCACTGGTGACACAGTGCTGACTCATAAGTCAGGAATGGCTTTAGCGTGTTCAACACAAGCCAACAAAGATTAAATCTAATTGATATCTGCATTAAATGACTCAGAATAGCGTTAATGCCAAACCGACCTGAAGTTCGATGAATACTATAAGCGCTTGTCTAGCCAAAGGCTAGTTACTTAGAGCCACAGTGACTATTTAGTCACATGGCTGTGGGTGCCGAGCCCCGTGTGACTTACCCATCAGTCACTCATCTGTTTAAGCTAGTGAATTACCCATCAATCACTCATTGGTTTAAGCTAGTGACTTACCCATCAGTCACTCATCTGTTTAAGCTAGTGACTTACCTATCATTCACTCATTGGTTTAAGCTAGTGACTTACCCATCAGTCATTCATTTGTTTAAGCTAGTTACTTACCCATCAGTCACTCATTTGTTTATGCTAGTGACTTGCTCGTCAGTCACTCATTATGGTTTACAAGAACCTCAAGTGTTAAACCACTCATCTGATTAAGAGCTATAAGCTCCTTCATGGTTAATGTAACCACAAAGTTATATTCACTCATCTGTTCAGATATATAAGCTCTGTATGATTATCATGATCATCATTTGATATTATATGCTTGCATTATTGTGTTTTCTTGCTGGGCTTTGGCTCATGGGTGCTATGTGATGCAGGTAAAGGGAAAGAAAAGCTCACCCAGCCTTGAGTGGAGAGCTTAGGTGGTGATGTGTACATATGCGGCCGCTTGACCACCACGGCCAATGAGTTCTCAAGGGAACTAGGGGGTTTACCTTATTTTTGCGGCTTAGATCGGCGGGTTGTAAATTTTACACAGTAGTGACCATTTTGCATTGTAAACAACTTTTAAACGTTTTTATGGGCCCATGAACAGTTTATCTTTTAAATAAAATATATCCTTTCCTTTTGATTGGTTTTCCACCTTAACCTGTTAATAACACCTAGAAGCACGTTTTTAACCAAAGAACTCGGGTAGCGAGTTAAATTCATGGTTCAACGTTCACCGTAACGGTCTTGGGGAAACCAGGGCGTTACAGTTATTGTATGAAAACTCAATCAAAGGGAGATACTTACTCCAAGATCCCCCAAAATCCAGCACACATGCCCGTAGCATGTCCTCCAGTATCTGAATGGTCCTCTCAGACTGTCCATCTGTCTGAGGATGATAAGCGGTACTAAACCGCAACTGTGTACCCATAGCCTTTTGCAGGCTCTCCCAAAACATAGAGGTAAAGGTGGGGCCCCTGTCGGATACTATTGACTTCGAAGCCCCATGAAGTCGCACAATTTCCTTCACATACAACTCAGCATACTACTTCACTGTATGAGTTGTCTTTACAGGCAAAAAGTGGGCCGATTTGTTACACTTATCCACAATCACTCACACAGAGTCATACTGTCCAACTGTCTTCGGTAATCCAACCAAGAAGTCCATAGTGATATCCTCCCATTTCCACTCCGGAATCCCTAAAGGTTGCAGCAACCCTGCTGGCCTTTGATGTTCAGCCTTCACATACTGATAGGTTAAACACTTGGCCACATAATCTAATATGTCCCTTTTCATCCCTAGTCGCCAATACAAAGTTCTCAGGTCTTGGTACATCTTCTCGTACCCGAATGTAAAGAGTAGGGAGTAGTATGAGACTCTTTTAAAATCTCTCTCTGGATACCAGAATCCATCGGAACGCAAATCCGACCCTTATACCTCAATAAGCCCATCTCTGAAATATAATAGTCGTTAGCCACTCCGACCAAGACATCCTCCCTGTGTTTCCTTGTCTGAGGATCCTTCTCCAGTGCTTCCTTGATCCTCTCAAGGAGCATGGACTGAATAGTGATATTGGCTAGCTGACCAACTACCATTTCAATTCCTGCTCTGTTCATCTCCTCAGCTAACTCTTCTAATATCTGCCTTCACTGAATAACTGCTCTGGGCCCTTCCGACTCAATGCATCAGCCACCACATTGGCCTTCCTTAGATGGTATAAAATGTCGCAGTCGTAGTCCTTTACTAATTCCAGCCAACGCCTTTGGTGCATATTCAGATCCTTCTGAGTAAAGAAATACTTTAGACTTTTATGGTCGGTGTATATTTCACACATCTCTCCATACATATAATGCCTCCAAACCTTCAGTGCAAATACCACCGCTACCAACTCCAAATCATGAGTGGGATACCTCTGTTCATACTCCTTCAATTGTCTCGACGCATAGGCTATCACTTTTATGGATTGCATCACTACACACCCCAAACCCTGCCTCGAAGCATCGCAGTAGACCACAAAATTCTTATTGTTCGATGGAAGACTCAATACTGGATCGGTGATTACTCACCGCTTCAACTCCTTGAAACTGTTCTCATATCTATCTGTCCAACATATGTCTTAGCAATAAATTGTGTAAAATTAACACTTAACAAATTGGAATAAAACAATGATAAAGATTTGATTAAACCTAAAAATAAATGAGAAAGTAAAAAAAATAAACAACTGAACAAGAGAAAAAGACAATGAAGATAAGTTAGAATTATTGAATCCTTCTAGTATGCAATATGGTAACAATGTTGCAGGTATGCTATAGAAAAATAGGTTTAAAAACCAAGAATTCCAAATAAGTTCATAGGCTTCCGTCGAAGTCACTATGGTTTTAATCCTTTAATTGAACCAACATATGTCTATGCCAATCCAAATAAAAGAATTCAAATAAATCACCAATTCTATTTAGTTGTGGAAGGTAATATTATATTTCTATACTATCACAAATCACAATTCAAAGAAAGCAATCTTGCACCGTTCAAGTCTTGTGTCTATTAATCCTAACCCCTTCGGTATTAAGAATTAACTCATTTACTCACAATTGATGGACAAACAAAAGCAAGTAGTAATAAACAATAATTACTTGAATGAATAAAATATTGATTCACAAATAACACCCTTGCAACAAAATACCCAATTAACATAATAAAATTCATCAACAATTCTAACTACTAAGAAATTAGCTCATGAATAAAATCTAAAAATTATCCATAATAAAAATAAAATATTGTCATGGGAAATAAAAGAAAAGAAATTAAATATTCAAGGAGAGATTAGAAAATTAAGCCTTAATAGGTGTCTCCAAGAGGTTCTCTTCCCTTTTCCTCCTCTTTGAATCTCCTTCCTTTTTCCTTTTCTTCTTCTTCATTCTCTCCTTCTCTACAAGGTGGCTGCTGTCCTATACGTTTTTTTTTTCTTCCCCCAAATGGGCAATTGATTAATATAGTTGATATATGTTTTAGGGCTTCCCTTTTCTCTTTTTCCTTAAGCCCACGCGGGCCTTTTTCTTCTTTCTTTCTATTATATTTTATTTTGAGCAAAATGGACCCAAGTAATTTAAAGGCCCCAAAGTCATTTAATTATCTTTCAGCCCAACTCAAATACGTCCAAGGAAATAAACTGGGTTGGATTTGATATTGATTTAGCCTCCCACGTGGGAATTCCAAACAACTAGATGGTAGAATGCAATCCGGCTACATTCCCTCCTCCTAAATCCATTTCAAGCTTCAATATCTTTCAAAATATTCAATACTCTATCAACCACATGCCAAGATAAAATTCAACAATTTAGGATATATTTTTCCCGCATTATACTAATATTTAATATTATCTAATTATATTTAATATTTGACAAAACTAAAATAAAGATACTACAAAAGACCATAAACCACTCTTCTCTTGATAAAAATATAAGTTTAAAAGCATAAAAATAAATATAATTCCTAGACTTATCAACATAGTCGGTCTTCTTATGCGTCTGCTCAGTCGACGTTGTAGCTATTTTGGAGAATCCCTCAATGAACCGCCGATAGTACCCTACTAATCCCAAGAAACTCCTAACCTCTGGTACATTGCTCGGCCTAGGCCAATCTCTCACTGCCTCAATCTTGCTTGGGTCCACCAGAATCCCCTCCTTACTTACAATGTGGCCCAGAAGTGTTTACTTGGGGTAACCAAAACTCACACTTGTTGAACTTAGCATATAACCTATGCTCTCTCAACCGCTGCAGTACCAAACAAAGATGTTGCTCGTGCTCTCTATCTAACTGGGAGTACACCAGTATATCATCGATGAATACGATCACAAACTTATCCAAATAATCCCTGAAGACCCTATTCATCAAGTCCATAAAAGCTGCGGGGGCATTGGTTAATCCAAAGGACATGACCAAGAACTCATAATGTCCATACCTGGTACGGAATGCGGTCTTCGAGATTCTGGAACGAGTTGGAGAGGTAGCTTACAGACTGGCGATGCCTCCAGCTTTAACGTGGGTTCATGATGTTTTCCATGTATCCATGCTCCGGAAGTATATGTCAGATTCGACGAATGTTTTAAGTTTTGAGAATCTGGAGTTTGATCGGGATTTTTCCTATGAGGAGAAGCCGGTTCAGGTTCTTGACCGAAAAGATAAAGTCTTGCAGAGCAAGACTATCACCTTGGTGATAGTGCTGTGGAGAAACAACAAGGTAGAGGAGGCGACATGGGAACTTGAGTCAGGGATGAGGGAGCGGTACCCCAAGTTGTTCAGGTAATTTTGAGGATGAAATTTCTGTAAGGAGGGGATAGTTGTAACGACCCGAATTTGCTAATAGGGCTTAGGGCCTTGATTAGTGTGCCTGGAGGGCAATAAATGAGTTAATATGTTGATATATGAATTAATGATAATGATGCATGTTTAGTTGAGTTAAATGTGCATGTGGGCCCCATCTGGATATTAGGGGTATAAATGTGATAAATGCTATATATATGTGATATGTCTGTGCAGCACGATCCGAGACAGTCCTGGGGAGCGGTTAGCCAGGAAGTCACAACGGGGTTGAGAATCCGACTCGGGGTGAGTCGAGGGGTAATTTGGGTATTAGTTATTATATGGGGTTATCGGGTTAAGAAAATAAATATTTGGAGATATATTTGAGGATAGAATGTCTAGGAGGGAATATTGGGGAAAATTACCATTTTGCCCTCGGGGACGTTTTGGTACCCCGAGCCTTGAGGTAACCACATAGATTAAGTTAAATAAAACAAAGTAGAGGAATAGTTGGGAAACTTGGAGAAACCGACATATACTTTCCTTCTCAGCTGAAGATAGCTTTCATTTCCTCTCTCTTTCACACTCTAAGACAAACTCAAGGAAAACTTGGGGGAAACTAACTTGAAGCTAAGGGATTGCAGCTGGGGATTCAGGGGAGCTTGAAGCTTGGAGCATAGGGAATTGGTTCTGAGGCTTTATCCAGCAAGGGTAAGATTTAATTATAAAGGTTATGTTTAGTATTGCTGCTGGTTTGTTAGAGTTTTCATGTTAGTTAAGTTTGATATGTTCTTGGGTGCTTTAATTGAGTTTTGGAGCTAGACTCTGTTGGGTTTTGAAGCTGATTCTGTGTTAGGAATTATTATGGTGATGAACTGGGATTGTTTGTTTAGTTTTGGGAAGGATTGGTTTGAAGAAAACGCAGGAAAAAGGGGTGAGAAATCTGGGTTTGGAGGTGAGGGACGCGGCCCTAGGAGGGGCGCGCTGCTGCCCGTGTGCGCGTGGCCATGGGAGGTCGAAATGCTTAAGGCGCGCCGCGGCGCTTGGTGATGCGCGCTGCGGCCCGTGTGTGCTCTAGGGAGATGCTAGCCTCTGTTTTGAGGCTAGTCGCGGTGCTTGAGGATAGGGCTGCGGCTCATAGTGCCAGTTTGTGTTTTTAAGGGTGTGTAGGCTTGGGAACTCAATGGTTAAGGCTCGGGATGGATTTTATCACCCGGATTGATAGAATTCAATGTCCCGGAGGTTAGGGTTATAGCTCAAAGATATTTATTGGATTAGAAATTGATGGATGGATATTGTTAACGTGTTGTGACTAGGGTTTCGGCGAGGCTCAAGTTAGAGGACTGTGCTCGGGACATCGGTGCTCGGAGAGCTCGGGACTCAGGTAAGAAAACCCTTGTTCCCATAGAGCTTGTATGCGGGGCTGAGCCCAATGTGGTTGAATTGTAGGGCGTAGCCCTTTGATTGTATTTGCTAGTATTCTGTATTTGTTTAATATGCTATGAGTGCAATTATGTGAATGGTCGGCAAGAGCCGGGAATGGTGTAGGCCGAGGTCGGCAGGGGCTGGGAACGGCAGAAGGCTGGGAATGGCGTTGGGCACGTTGAGTGCAAGGCCGAGTACGGCAAGGGGCCAGGAGCAGCGTTGAGCATGTGGAGTGTGAGTTGCCAGGGCGAGTCCCTAAAAGGATACCTGGGATATACTCACAGTGTGGACCACAAACCTAGGACCTGGTAAAGCGCCTGGGATGGCTAGGCCGTATGTGTTTAGCCTATTGATGGCCAATTTATATACTTGGTGTTCGTTTTGCATATGTTATCTATTTTGGGTTTTCTTACTGAGCTTCGGCTCACAGATGCTCTGTGGTGCAGGTAAGGGTAAGGAGAAAGCCAGCCAACCTTGAGTGTAGCAGGCATGAGCGGCGTGTACATGTTTGGCCAGCCTGGCTGCCACAACCAGTGGATTTTGGGAGATGTTTGTAAATAAACCTAGATTTTGTCGTTTAGTCGACTTAGGTCAATTTACATGTTGTAAATGTTTCTAAACTGTATTTTGGGATCCCAGGTGTTAAACTTTTATGATTTTCAATGAAATAGAATTGTTTCTAGAGTTTTTCCTATGTTTATGGCTTAATTACACTATTTGACCTAAAACTTCGATTAGCGAGTTAAATGCACGTTTTAAACTCACTTAGTAACGGCTATAAGGAAGTAGGGCGTTACAACTTGGTATCAGAGCGAGCCAAGGTTATTGGTTCTGGAGATTGACCGAACATGTACGCTCGCTGTCATTGACAAGCTCGACTCAGGGTTGGTTAGTAAGATTGACTAATATGCTAGAATATGAGTTTGAATGCCTTGTTTGCCTGCTTATCTTATATAGAGCATGATGAATGAATTAACATATGCATGATGCTAGGGCATGGCCCATTGTGTGTTATATGTTGTATGAGTTATTGCTTGTGGATGGTTAATGTGTTTGGGAGGTGGTTTTTAGATGTTGTTATCTTGCCTGATGAGCGGCGTCGTTGGTTGTAGGCATATTTGTTGACATGCCTCGGCAATCAGCTAGACTCCGTGGCAGTAGGGCCGGGGATGACAACCAGGGTCAGGACCCTCCGCCGGCCCCACAGAATTGGCAAGAGATGTTTGCCGAGATGGAAGCAAGACTATAGCGAATAGAGGAAGAGTTGCGACAGTTGAGGCAGCAGGCCCCACCTCAGGTTACTGGGCTGCCAGTACAGCAGGGTGCAGCACCAGTGCCAGTGCAGTCTGCTATGGAGAATAAGTGGGAACCTTTGTATGAGAGGTTCAGGAAGTAGCATCCTCCCACCTTTGAGGGTGGATCGGACCCACTGCGGGCAGAGTAATGGATGAATATGACTTCCTCGATTTTGGATTTTATGAGGGTCCAGGGGTGTTGATGGTGAAATCTCGTCAACGAAATTAGATCGGAAAACTCAAAGGTAAGTCAGGTGATGTTTATATAAGAACTAAGAATAAACTTTAAGGAAAAGTAAACACAGATCAACAATGGAGCAAGCCTTGGTATATTTCTCAATAGCCTCTGCATACAATGAATTTTCCAACCCCCTTCTCTGTGGAAGTGGGGTTCATTTTATAGTAGGCTCTAATGGCCCTGGGTACATGGTGGTCCAAGGGACCAGATGGTACACAAGTACACTAACAGGAGAGTGGTTCCAGGGGTAGTGGTGTCGGCTCTGGTACAAGGTCAGAGAACATGGGAGCACCTCACCTCCTGTACCTGGTCATGCCTCCACTACCTGCCTGGTACGGGTGTCAGAGGAGTGGCTGGTGAGGACAACACATGGTACTTTGTTCGTACCTCCACTACTTATCTGACGTGGGTACTATGTCCGTACTCTAACTCCTTTTAGTTCGTCAGTGGACTCCGTACCTCATGAGATCAATGCCATGTGACCCTCATTTGCAAGGCATAGATGCGAGGTGGTAATGACCCATGCACTAGTCGTGCCTTGGAAGGCTTCCAGTGGCGAAGGGCCTAGCTATACTTGTCTCCTTGCGGCATGGATCCAGACTAGTGAAGTGATGGTGCAACGGCCTCCCGAGAAGATGGTGGCCTACGGGCCTCGCTGGGGGCGCGCGCGCATGAAGGCCTCGCTGGGGGCGCACGACTGATGGCCTCGCTGGGGGCGCGCGCATGAGGGCCTCGCTGGTGGCGCGTGCCTGATGGCCTCGCTAGGGGGCGCGCGTGCATGAGGGCCTCGCTGGGGGCGCGTGGCTGATGACCTCGCTGGGGGCGCGGGCATGAGAGCCTCACTCGTGGCGCGTGCCTGATGGCCTCGCTAGGGGGCGCGCACGCAGGAGGGCCTCGCTGGTGGCGCATGCCTAATGGCCTCGCTAGGGGGTGCATGCCTGATGGCCCGAGGACCCAATGAGAGTGTAGGCGTATGGGGGTCTAAGTGCGTTCTTTGGGTCTTTTATAAGTGTGGAATATTGATCATCCACGGGTGTATGTCCCGGGCGTCTTTGGCAGTGTTTACGCGTATGAGTGCATCTTGACCTGTGAGCATGTCAGCCTTGCGCGGGCACGTCGGACCTCACTATGTGAGGGCCTTGTGCACCTATCCTCTTGCAGTATTCATTGTGGCCCCTTAGCTTAGCAGGGCCAAACCTTGTGGCTCATAATGTGTTGTTTCTCATGAGATGATCTCCTGTATTCAACAAGGCCTACAGACTCGAGCCCAATTGCATGAATAAGTGACCTTTATCCCTATGTTCCAACCAGGGACTAAAGAGTTTTTATTTGGTGGATTTTTGGCATCCACACTTGCCCCCCAGTCTATAGGGAGGCCTTTAGGTGTTCTTGTAGACTCTTCTCTTCCTTTTTTATTATCCCCCCCCCCCCCTTTTTTTTTTTGGTATTCATCATACTCGAGGTCCTTTGGAACCCACGCGAAAGGGGGTTCGATAGGTCTCTCTTTGGTGCACCTTGGTTGCACCTATAAGGATATATTGACCCCTTGGGTTCTAGTTATCCTTTTATATATTTTTGCGCGCGCTTATTATTTGTTGCGAGAAGCGTCCTTCTCGTCATTAGGCATAGTACTATTTTTGCAAGCTTCTTCTTTGAGACCCTTTTTGCAAGTGTCTTCTTTGAGACCCTTTTTGGAAGCGTCTACTTTGAGACCCTTTTTGCTAGCGTCTACTTTGGAGACCCTTTTTACGGGCGTCTACTTATGAGACCCTTTTTGCAAGCGTCCACTTTGGAGACCCTTTTTACGGGCGTCTACTTATGAGACCCTTTTTGCAAGCGTCCACTTTGGAGACCCTTTTTGCAAGCATCTACTTATGAGACCCTTTTTGCAAGCGTCTACTTTGGAAACCCTTTTCTCAAGCGTCTGCTTTTGAGGTGATCTCCCCTCGGGTGGGGACTTTCATGGCTAGATGGTCTTCGTTCGATCTCCAACTTGGTCAGCGACCCCTCTAGCACGATGCCCCTCTTCTATATGGAATCCCTAGACATATTGGTAGTATGGCCACTGGAGGAAGGTTCGCTTTCTTCGACATGGAAGTTCTTATGGCCCTCTTCCACACGTATGTACCTCTGTGCTCTCTCTCGAAGTCGTCCAAATCTGAAACTTCTCTTTTGAGCATGTTACTCCATAACTTGCTTCTTGGACGAACTCCGGCTGTAATAACCATCTTGAGCTCCGCTTTGGTTAAATCTCCCACCTTTGTTGCTTCTATACTGAACCTATGGATGTAGTCCTTCAAACTTTCATTCTCGCCTTGTTTAATGTTAGCGAGGCTGGTAGTTGGCATGACGTAGTCACACGCTGCATGGTGTTGCTGAAGAAATTCATTAGAGAATTGTTGCCATGACTTGATTGTTCTTGACCTTAACCTCCTGAACCACTTGTACGCCACTCCTTTAAGAGTAACGACGAAGCAATGACATTTTGCTCTACTGTTGACCCCTCTTAACCTCATTAAGTTATTGAAGGAGTCTAAGTGATATTTTGGGTCTGTAGTACCCTCGTACGGAGTCATGCGAGGCTCTCTGAAGCCAGTGGGGATTTGTTCAGCCTGAATCTCCCTTGTGAAGGGTGAATCACGGTCGAATTCTTCGTCATCCTGTGCCCCCCAAGTGCAGTGGTGATCTTGCCTCGAGGGCTTCGCATTTTGCTGTCTAGTCCCCTCCTCTTTTTGCATAAGGAATTTTGCGGGTTCTCGGGTTGATCCCTTGCCTTGGTTGTGTCCCTCGGTGGAACTGCGGGGGGTACGTCTCTTACTTCTGACCTTTCCCCATGGAGCTCTTTTCTTAGGCCAGGGGGTGCCCCTTTTGATGGGACTTCGGCCTCGTTCTTATGACCATCATCTTCTCTCTGCCTATGCTCCTGGGGACATTTCGTTGGCCTATGTCCCCCATGGTACTTTTCCTGGGGGGTTTTACTGGCGGAAAGTTGGGTTCCCCCATCGTCTATGGGGACAGTGTTTTCCCCTTTTTCATGCTCCTTCCCTTTACGCTTTGGGAGGGGCATGCTTGACTTCCCTTGCCGTAGGTTGTTTAAAACCTTCTGCATGTTCTCTATCATGGTTTCCAGCCTCCTAGTCTTTTTATGCAACTCGTGAATCTCATCCTTGTAGAAGCGCGTCCTTGAGCTGGAACTTACCGAGCTTACCCCGGGACCCTTGCCTGGCCAGTGCGTCGAGGGACCGGGGTCCTGGTGGCCTGAGCGTGGGGTCAATCGGGGCCGGTTAAGTGGAAACACTAGTGGCTCTGAATGACCTCCGTCGGGCTGGGTAGCTGGGGACGATGCTTCCCTCTCCTCCTCCGGGGGAAGAGGTTCTTCCGGTCCACCTCCATGCTCGAGCAGAGGGGGGTCTTTCTTGGAAGGCCTCCGCTCTACTTCGTGTCGGCGAACTTCAACCTCTTGTATTTGCCGTAGGCGTTTTGAACATCTTAGCATCTTTCTTTGTTGGAAATGATGGAAGAACACTGGCTTGATGCTTTTTCTTCCCACAGACGGCGCCAAACTGTTGACGGTGAAATCTTGTCAACGAAATTAGATTGGAAAACTCAAAGGTAAGTCAGGTGATGTTTATATAAGAACTAAGAATAAACTTTAAGGAAAAGTAAACACAGATCAACAATGGAGCAAGCCTTGGTATATTTCTCAATAGCCTCTGCATACAATGAATTTTCCAACCCCCTTCTCTGTGGAAGTGGGGTTCATTTTATAGTAGGCTCTAATGGCCCTGGGTACATGGTGGTCCAAGGGACCAGAAGGTACACAAGTACACTAACAGGAGAGTAGTTCCAGGGGTAGTGGTGTCGGCTCGTGTACAAGGTCAGAGATCATGGGAGCACCTCACCTCCTGTACCTGGTCATGCCTCCACTACCTGCCTGGTACGGGTGTCAGAGGAGTGGCTGGTGAGGACAACACATGGTACTTTGTTCGTACCTCCACTACTTATCTGACGTGGGTACTATGTCCATACTCTAACTCCTTTCAGTTCTTCAGTGGACTCCGTACCTCATGAGATCAATGCCATGTGACCCTCATTTGCAAGGCATAGATGCGAGGTGGTAATGACCCATGCACTGGCCGTGCCTTGCAAGGCTTCTAGTGGCGAAGGGCCTAGCTATACTTGTCTCCTTGCGGCATGGATCCAGACTAGTGACGTGATGGTGCAACGGCCTCCCGAGAAGATGGTGGCCTACGGGCCTCGCTGGGGGCGCGTGCGCATGAGGGCCTCGCTGGGGGCGCACGGCTGATTGCCTCGTTGGGGGCACGCGCATGAGGGCCTCGCTGGTGGCGCGTGCCTGATGGCCTCGCTAGGGGGCGCGCGTGCATGAGGGCCTCGCTAAGGGCACGCAGCTGATTGCCTCGCTGGGGGCGCACACATGAGGGCCTCGCTGGTGGCGCGTGCCTGATGGCCTCGCTAGGGGGCGCGCGCTCAGGAGGGCCTCGCTGGAGGCGCGCGCATGAGGGCGTCGCTGGTGGCGCATGCCTGATGGCCTCGCTAGGGGGTGCATGCCTGATGGCCCGAGGACCCAATGAGAGTGTAGGCATATGGGGGTCTAACTGCATTCTTTGGGTCTTTTATAAGCGTGGAATATTGAGCATCCGCGGGTGTATGTCCCGGGCGTCTTTGGCAGCGTTTACGCGTATGAGTGCATCTTGACCCGTGATCATGTCAGCCTTGTGCGGGCACGTCGGACCTCACTATGTGAGGGCCTTGTGCACCTATCCTCTTGCAGTATTCATTGTGGCCCCTTAGCTTAGCAGGGCCGAACCTTGTGGCTCATAATGTGTTGTTTCTCATGAGATGATCTCCTGTATTCAACAAGGCCTACAGGCTCGAGCCCAATTGCATGAATAAGTGACCTTTATCCCTATGTTCCAACCAGGGACTAAAGAGTTTTTATTTGGTTGATTTTTGGCATCCACAAAGGGAAAGAGAGTGTAGCTTGTGCTAGCTACATGTTTAGAGAGGATGTCCACATCTGGTGGGACGCGGTGGTTCAGAGAAGGGATGTATCAGTTATGACTTGGGAAGAATTTAGAAACTTGTTCAATGAGAAGTATTATAGTGTGGCAGTTCGAGCTGCGAAGGTTGATGAGTTTATCAACCTGACTTAGAATTGATCGACAGTGACAGAGTATGCTATAAAGTTCGATAGAATGGCGAAGTTTGCGCCAGATTTAGTGCCGACTGATGCGGCAAGAAGGCACAGGTTTGTGTGGGGGTTGAATGTTATGATTGCCCGCGATGTGAATATTACCTTGGATCCAGAGGGTACTATTTATGGCCAGGTTGTGGATAAGGCCCTTATAGCTGAAAGGGCCGAAGATCAGATTTGGAAGGAAAGCACTATTAGGCGCGATGCCAGGAGGACAGTGCCTCCTTTTGTTGGATGCGGTCGTGGTGGTGGTTCTAGTGAGCAGAAAAGGAAGGCCCCAGAGTCCTTTGTTCCTCCTAGTTCAGATAGGAGGGCACGAGGTGCTTCCACTGGACGACAGGGTGGCAGTGACAACTGGAGGAGTTTTCCAATGTGTCCGCGGTGCAGGCGATGACACCAGGGTGAGTGCAGGATCAGGGCCTGCTTTGTTTTTCGGAGTGCCAGTCATCTGAAGAAGGATTTCCCTTAAGTTAAGAAGGAGGAGCAGAAGCAGAGTGACAGTCTTGCTCCTGCCAGGGTATTCACTTTGACACAGACTAAGGCGGAGGCTAGTCCCTCAGTTGTGACTGGTCAGATCTCTAGTGCTGGTTCTTTGTTTACTTCATTGTTTGATTCAGGGGCTACTCATTCATTTGTTTCTGCTAGAGTGATAGATCAGCTTTGTAGACCTAGTGGTGTGTATGCTAGGGGATTTCAGACTTTGTTGCCAACAGGAGAACTGGTAGTCTCTAGGAAATGGGTTAGAGCATTGCCAATAGAGGTAGATGGTAGGGAACTGTCTGTTGATTTGATTGAGTTAGAAATGGATGATTTTGATATGATTCTAGGGATGGATTGGCTATCAAAGTATGGGGCAACGATTGACTGCAAGCGCAGAATGGTGACCTTTGAACCAGAAGGGGAGGTACCCTTTGTGTTTGTGGGGACAGTTAGTGGACCGCGAGTACCAATGATTTCAACATTGAGGGCTAGAGACCTGATGCAGGAAGGTTTCATAGGATTCCTAGCGAGCGTTGTGGATACCTCTAGGGTAGTGTCGGTTGGACCGGGTGAGACTAGATTGGTGTGCGAGTTTTCAGATTTGTTTCCAACAGATTTTCCAGGGTTGCCGCCGCAGCGGGAGATTGACTTTGCTATAGAATTGGTACCAGGAGCGGAGCCAGTATCTAGGACACCTTATAGAATGGCTCCGGCGGAGTTGAAGATTCAGTTGTAGGAGTTACTTGATTTGGGGTTCATCAGACCAAGTTTCTTGCCATGGGGTGCTCCAGTGTTGTTCGTTAAGAAGAAGGATGTATCCCTTAGGATGTGTATTGATTGCAGGGAGCTAAACAAGTTAACCATTAAGAACAAGTATCCTCTACCTAGGATCGACGATTTATTTGATCAACTACAGGGAAGAACAAAGTTTTCCAAGATAGATCTCCGATCAGGTTACCATCAGTTAAGGATTAAAGAGGAGGACATACCAAAGACTACTTTCCGAACGAGATATGGACATTATGAATTCCTGATTATGTCCTTTGGATTAACCAATGCCCCAGCAGCCTTCATGGACATGATGAATAGGATTTTCAAGGATTATCTGGACAAGTTTGTGATTGTATTCATCGACGACATTCTAGTGTACTCTCAGTCAAAGACAGAGCACGAGCAGCATCTATGGTTGGTTCTACAGCGGTTGAGAGAGCATAAGTTATATTCTAAGTTCAGTAAGTGTGAGTTTTGGTTGCCACAAGTTACATTTCCGGGCCATATTGTTAGTAAGGAGGGGATTCTGGTTCACCCAGGTAAGATTGAGGCGGTCAGAGATTGGCCTAGACCGAGCAATGTTCCTGAAGTGAGAAGCTTTCTGGGTTTAGCAGGGTATTATCGACAGTTTGTTGAGGGGTTCTCCAGAATAGCTACGCCATTGATAGAATTGACAAAGACGAAGACAAGGTATGTCTGGACGGACAGATGTGAGAACAGTTTTAAGGAGTTGAAGCGACGATTGGCCACTACGCCTGTGTTAAGCTTGCCGACAGAGAATGAAAAGTTTGTGGTTTACTGTGATGCATCCAGATAGGGTTTGGGGTGCGTGTTGATGCAAGGCGGTAAGGTGATAGCTTATGCATCAAGACAGTTAAAGGAGTATGAGCAGAGATATCCTACGCATGATCTGGAATTGGCAGTGGTGGTGTTTGCACTTAAGATTTGGAGACATTATCTTTATGGTGAGAAGTGCGAGATATACACCGACCATAAGAGCCTAAAGTATTTCTTTACTCAGAAGGACCTGAATATGCGCCAGAGGCGGTGGCTAGAGTTGGTTAAGGATTATGATTACGATATCCTATACCATCCTGGGAAGGCTAATGTAGTGGCTGATGCATTGAGTCGGAAAGGCCCAGGACAGTTGTTTAGTTCGAGGCAGATATCTGATAAGTTAGCTGAGGAGATGACCAGAGCAGGTATAGAGTTGGTGGTTGGTCAGTTGGCCAACATCACTCTTCAGTCTACACTCCTTGAGAGGATCAAGGAAGCGCAGGGGAAAGATTCCTAGTTGAGAGGTCATAGGGAGAGTGCCTTAGTCGGAGCAACTAAGGACTTTTCCATTTCAGAGATGGGGTTACTGAAGTACAAGGGCCAGATTTGTGTTCCAATGGATTCTGATATCCAGCGAGAGATCTTAGATGAATCGCATACCACTCCCTATTCTTTGAACCCAGGTACGACAAAGATGTACCAGGACTTGAGAGCTCTATATTGGTGGTCGGGCATGAAGAGGGATGTGGTGGATTATGTGGCCAAGTGCTTAACTTGCCAGCAGGTTAAGGCTGGGCATCAGAGGCCAGCAGGGTCGCTACAGCCTCTGGGGATCCCATAATAGAAATGGGAAGACATTACTATGGACTTCGTGGTTGTTTTACCGAGGACTGTGGGCCAGCATGACTTGGTGTGGGTGATTGTGGATTGGTATACCAAGTCTGCCCACTTTTTGCCTGTTAAGACAACTTATACCGTGGAGTAGTACGCTGAGTTGTATGTGAAGGAGATTGTTCGACTTCATGGGGCTCCGAGGTTGATAGTATCCGACAGAGACCCCACCTTCACTTCCAAGTTTTGGGAGAGTCTGCAGAAGGCTATGGGTACGCAGTTACGGTTTAGTACCGCTTATCATCCTCAGACGCATGGACAGTCTGAGAGGATGATTCAGATATTGGAGGATATGCTGCGAGCCTGTGTGCTTGATTTTGGGGGATCATGGAGTAAGTATCTCCCTTTGATCGAGTTCTCGTATAACAACAGTTATCAGGCGATCATCAGAGTGGCTCCGTACGAGATGCTTTATGGAAGAAAGTGTAGATCACCTATTCATTGGGATGAGACAGGTGAGAGGAGATATCTGGGTCCAGAGATGGTTCAGAGGACCAATGAGGCGATTGAGAAGATTAGAGCGTGTATGCTCGCCTCCGAGAGTTGACAGAAAAGTTATTCAGACCTGAAACGTAGGAGCGTGGAATTTCAGGTTGGTGACCATGTGTTCCTTAGGGTTTCACCCATGAGGGGTGTGAAACAGTTTGGTGTTCAGGGAAAGTTGAGCCCTAGGTTTGTTGGCCCCTTCGAGATTCTGGAACGAGTTGGAGAGGTAGCTTACAGACTGGCAATGCCTCCAACTTTATCGTGGGTTCATGATGTTTTCCATGTATCCATGCTCCAGAAGTATATGTCAGATTCGACGAATGTTCTAAGTTTTGAGAATCTGGAGTTTGATCAGGATTTGTCCTATGAGGAGAAGCCGGTTCAGGTTCTTGACCGAAAAGATAAAGTCTTGCGGAGTAAGACCATTGCCTTGGTGATAGTGCTGTGGAGAAACAACATGGTAGAGGAGGCGACATGGGAACTTGAGTCAGAGATGAGGGAGCGGTTGTAGAGTCCAAGAACTTTACTTAGCTAGTTAGATAGTAGTATTATAGTATTTATAGTATTATCTTTGTAACTGTGGATTTTTGGTTCACACCGGGAATTATTTGGACACTCATAGTAGTACTTATAGATTTTCTAAGTTTAACCTATAGTTTAAGAATATTAATGTTAACCTAAGGTTTGATTATATGACTGATATTAAGAATAATATTTATTATACTATAAGGTTTAGATAAGGACCAATAGGATTTTAAGCACATGTTATGAATGGGTGATTAAGGATTAAGTATTTTGAGGATTAAATTTAATAAGGAGTAAAGTTTGAATGCTATAAGGCCAGTCAGTAGGTTTGAATACATTGAGGGCTTAGTCAAGGCTGTTTACTCCATTCAAACTTAGCTAAAAATGTGTAATTTCGTGTTTAATTAATCAGTGTGTGCCGACATATCGCAGCTATAGGGGGCGATATATCGCAGCACGTAGATTCAGAACACACGAGACGATGCACGACAGCCTCGGGCATACTGGCCCAGGCGATATATCTCCTACAGGGGGCGATATATCGCCTCCTTCAGTATATTTCAAAAGTTTTTGAATTCTTTTTCCTTTCAGCCATTCAACCTCTTGATAAGTCCAGCACCTTTTTGAACGAATCTTCAGCCTCTGCTGAACGATTATTCAAATTATTTTCACCTAAAAAGCTATTATTTTTATTCAAGTAAAATTTAGATCCTTTCATTCCTAAACTCTATAAATAGGACCTAGTACCCAGCCATTATTCATCTTTTGCTCTAAGTTCAGAGGCTACAAGTGCTGAGTGTGAAAGTGTAAACACCTGGGTTGGGGAATCATAAGCTTGATCATTATAAGCTTATCAAACACTTGGGGAAGTAAGGTTTCATAGTATTTCGGTTCGAGGTTTAGATTGGTCTACAAGTCTTCAAGGTATTTCTATACCCTAGTTCATTGGTATTATGTTATTTTCTTTCTCATAGTCTTCTACTCAGTCTTCTAACCTTATTCTTATTTTGGTTAGGAAATCTAAGAACTTACTCATAAGTTTTTGGTAACTATGTTTCTCAAAGGATTAGTCATTCCATTCCTTCCATTCTTTTCATTACTTTTTCTTCAATCTACTCACACTGTTATATATGGTTTTAGGAGTGTTCCAAAAGTCCCAACGCTGTCCTCTTATCCCGGTAACTTTGGTAAGGAAAATAGGATAGAAATGCATATGTTATATGTTTTATATGTTATCTTATGTTTCTTATGTTATGATAAGTGTTATGATATGTATGTTTGTAGGCTTGGGCATATGCCCCATATGACTAACAAGACCCCAAATGGATTATGGGCATATGACCTACTTAGCTAGTAGGACCCCACTAATCTCATGGGCATATGACTTGTTTAGTCTATGGGACCCCAAGTAATAATGGCCATTATAGTATGTGTATGTAATAAGTGTTATGTTATGTCTTTATGTTTATTGTGAAATTTATGTACATGAAGTATGTGTTAGATTTTCCTTGCTGAGCATTAGGCTCATTCCTTTTTGTTTAAATGTGCAGGAAAATAGCTATTAGTGGCGGTAAGGTTCGTGGATGCTTGGAGATTGTGTATCGATGGTGAATGGATTCAAGGAGTCGAGAGTTCGATTTCGAGGATGTAGTCTTTTATTTATGGGTTTATGAGTAATTTTTCCGCACTTTCTATGTAACTCCTTTATTTTAAATTATGTTTTGTTTTTAAGACAATGGGATCCCATATCCTTCTTGATATTTTTGTAAGAAACTCTTATTTTTACAAGTTCCCTAATAAAATTATGGTATTTTCGCAATGTAAGCTTTATTAAGGATTGTATGCATAGTTTCATTAATGGTCCAAAAGTCTAGAGTAGTTGGGTCATTACAGCGGTACCCCGAGTTGTTCAGGTAATTTTGAGGACGAAATTTCTGTAAGGAGGGGATAGTTGTAACGACCCGAATTTGCTAATAGGGCTTAGGGCCTTGATTAGTGTGCCTGGAGGGCAATAAATGATTTAATATGTTGATATATGAATTAATGTGTATATATGATAATGATGCATGTTTAGTTGAGTTAAATGTGCATGTGGGCCCCGTCTGGATATTAGGGTATAAATGTGATAAATGCTATATATATGTGATATGTCTGTGCAGCACGATCCGAGACAGTCCTGGGGAGCGGTTAGCCAGGAAGTCACAACGGGGTTGAGAATCCGACTCGGGGTGAGTCGAGGGGTAATTTGGGTATTAGTTATTATATGGGGTTATCGGGTTAAGAAAATAAATATTTGGAGATATATTTGAGGATAGAATGTCTAGGAAGGAATATTGGGGAAAATTACCATTTTGCCCTCGGGGACGTTTTGGTACCCCGAGCCTTGAGGTAACCACATAGATTAAGTTAAATAAAACAAAGTAGAGGAATAGTTGGGAAACTTGGAGAAACCGACATATACTTTCCTTCTCAGCTGAAGATAGCTTTCATTTCCTGTCTCTTTCACTCTCTAAGACAAACTCAAGGAAAACTTGGGGGAAACTAACTTGAAGCTAAGGGATTGCAGCTGGGGATTCAGGGGAGCTTGAAGCTTGGAGCATAGGGAATTGGTTCTGAGGCTTTATCCAGCAAGGGTAAGATTTAATTATAAAGGTTATGTTTAGTATTGCTGCTGGTTTGTTAGAGTTTGCATGTTAGTTAAGTTTGATATGTTCTTGGGTGTTTTAATTGAGTTTTGGAGCTAGACTCTGTTGGGTTTTGAAGCTGATTCTGTGTTAGGAATTATTATGGTGATGAACTGGGATTGTTAGTTTAGTTTTGGGAAGGATTGGTTTGAAGAAAACGCAGGAAAAAGGGTGAGAAATCTGGGTTTGGAGGTGAAGGTCGCGGCCCTAGGAGGGGCTCGTCGCGGCCTGTCTGCACGCGAGGCACGCCGCGGCGCTTGGTGATGCGCGCCGCGGCCCGTGTGTGCTCCAGGGAGATGCTAGCCTCTGTTTCAAGGCTAGCCGCGGCGCTTGAGGATAGGGTCGCGGCTCATAGTGCCAGTTTGTGTTTTTAAGGGTGTTTAGGCTTAGGAGCTCAATGGTTAAGGTTCGGGATGGATTTTATCACCTGGATTGATAGAATTCAAGGTCCCGGAGGTTAGGGTTATGGCTCAAAGATATTTATTGGATTAGAACTTGATGGATGGATATTGTTAACGTGTTGTGACTAGGGTTTCGGCGAGGCTCAAGTTAGAGGACTGTGGTCGGGAAATCGGTGCTCAGAGAGCTCGCGACTCAAGTAAGAAAACCCTTGTTCCCATATAGCTTGTATGCGAGGCTGAGTCCAATGTGCTTGAATTGCAGGGCGTAGCCCTTTGATTGTATTTGCTAGTATTCTGTATTTGTTTAATATGCTATGAGTGCAATTATGTGAATGGTCGGCAAGAGCCCGGAACGGTGTAGGCCGAGGTCGGCAGGGGCCGGGAACGGCATTGGGCACGTTGAGTGCAAGGCCGAGTACGGAAATGGGCCAGGAGCAGCGTTGAGCACGTGGAGTACGAGTTGTCAGGGCAAGTCCCTAAAAGGATACCTGGGATATCCTCACGGTGTGGACCGCGAACCCAGGGCCTGGTAAAGCGCCTGGGACGACTAGGCCGTATGTGTTTAGCCTATTGATGGCCAATTTATATACTTGGTGTATGTTTTGCATATGTTATCTATTTTGGGTTTTCTTGCTGGGCTTCGGCTCACAGATGCTCTGTGGTGCAGGTAAGGGCAAGGAGAAAGCCAGCCAACCTTGAGTGTAGCAGGCATGTGCGGCATGTACATGTTTGGCCAGCCTGGCTGCCACAGCCAGTGGATTTTGGGTGATGTTTGTAAATAAACCTAGATTTTGTCGTTTAGTCGACTTGGCTCAATTTACATGTTGTAAATGTTTCTAAACTGTATTTTGGGATCCCAGGTGTTAAACATTTATGATTTTCAATGAAATAGAATTGTTTCTAGAGTTTTTCCTCTATTTATGGCTTAATTACACTATTTGACCTAAAACCTCGATTAGCGAGTTAAATGCACATTTTAAACTCACTTAGTAACGACTCTAAGGAAGTAGGGCGTTACACCTGGCTTGTGGGCAGTCCTTCCTCAGATGACTGACACTCCCACAAGTGAAGCATGCTCTAATTTTGCACTCCCCCTGATGTCTTTTCCTGCACCAAGAACACTCTGGGAAGATTCTCTAGTTCTCTCTCCCACTCTAACGTCTACTGGAAGCACCCCGTGCCCTCTTATCTAAACCAGGAGGAACCATCCTTTGAGCATTGCGCCTTGTAGTGCACTCTCGCTATATCTAATCCTCCGCCGCTTCAGCTGTATGGGCCTTCTCCACTACCTGAGCATAGGTGTTAGTCCTCGAATCCAATGTTATCTTGACTCACGGGTTATCATGACGTTCAACCCCCGTACAAATCGATCCCTCCGTTCCATATCAGTAGGCACCAAGTCCAGTGCGAACTTCACCAGCCGATCAAACTTTAGTGCATATTATGTAACCATCATTTGGTTCTGAGTCAGATTAACAAACTCATCCACTTTCGCAGCTCGAATTATTCCCAGGTCATAGCTGTCACATCCCTCCTCTGGGACACAACTTCCCACCAGATGCAGTCATCTTCTCTTAGCATGTAACTGGCACAGACCACCCTCTCGTTCCCTTCCACCCTCATGAAATCCAGGATAGAAGAAGTCATATTCATCCACTGCTCTGCTCGCAGTGGGTCTGGACCGCCCTCAAAGGTAGGAGGGTGTTGCTTCCTGAACCTCTCGTATAAAGCCTCCCACCTGTTCTCCATCACAAGCTGGGCTAGCACTTGTGCCACAGCCTATGGAATCTATAAGCCAATACCCCGAGGAGGGGCCTGCTGCCTCAGTTCTCGAAGCTCATCTTCTATTCATTGAAGTCTGGCTTCCATTTCGGCAAACAACTGTTACCAATTGGTGGTACAGGTGGAGGGTCCTGACCCTAGTTGTCATCTTCGGCCCTATTGCCACAGAGTCTGATTGATCACCGAGGCATAACTGCAATATGCCTGCAATAAATGACATCGCACATCAGACATGATAACAACATCCAAAAACCATCTCCCAATCCCATCATTCAATCACAAGCAATAGATTAACACATCGCACACAACATAAGTATATAGCAATCAAGTGGTCGTGCCCTGGCATCATACATATATAAACACATTCATCAGGATCTATCTATAACATTTAGGCGAACAGGGCAACTTTAAACACATAGTTCATTTAATACCGACCAACCCTGAGTCGAGCTTGTCTCTGGAAGTGAGCGTACATGTTCGGTCGATCTCTAGGAACCATAAACCTTCACATGCTCTGATACCAAGTTGTAACGCCCTACTACCTTAGATCTGTTACCATGTGATTTATAAATGTGCCATTAGCTCGCTAATTGAGGTTTTAGGTTAAAAAGTGTGATTAAATTGAAATAAAGAGTCATTTGACAACATTAGTTATAAAAGATTTGGACATTCATAAAAATCGTAAAACTTATACATTTGAGATCCCAAAATACTGTTAAAAAATGTATTATAACTCAAAAATGTAGATACAGTCGACCTAAGAGACAAAATCAATTGTTATAACATATCCCGCAAAACAACCTCGCCCGTAGCAGCCAGGTAGGCTGAACATGTACACACCGCTCCACGCTCTCCAACTCATGGTTGGTCGACCTTTCCCTTGCCCTTACTTGCACCATAGAATACCTGTGAGCTAAGGCCCGACAAGAAAACCCAACGAATAACATAATATAATTCAGTCTGATAATACACAGCTTAAACAATCAACAAATTAAACACATAGCGGCATGTGCCGACCCAGGTGCTTTACCAAGCATTGGGTTCATAGTCTGGAGCCTGCGATTGATAAGTAGCAGATATACCTCTATGAATAAACGGTGAAACACCGAAAGAAGATCTTGTAGGAATGGTTAAAAATCCTACTGCTTTGGCATAGATAGGTTAAGATATGTGAACCGGATGAGTGATCGAATGGATGCTGGCGTTGAGGGGAAGATGTAGGTTGAGCCTTAGGTTACTCCTTTTCGATTATTGTATCCAGGAAGTTGAATGCTGGGAGGCGCATGACCTAATATTTTAGTAAGTGAGAGATGATAATCAGAAGCCAGAAGGGCTATTATGACTCTAGGTTATCCTGAAGTTAGTATGAAGGGATATAATTATGGACCCTAAAGGTGGATCACCTCATATTGAAGATGAGGTGAGTGGATGCAAATAGTTGTGACTTCACCTATTGGGTTAACACACTATGGTTGGTGTGAGTGAGATATTAAAAGAGGGAGTGTAAAGGAGACTGTACGTCCCCATTGAACTCCAAAGTCGACAGTGTTAGATTAAGACCCTTAGGTTCCCAAGTTTGGGGAAAGGGTCATAGAGGGTGATGAGTATAAGGTTGGAACTTGGAATTAACGGTTACCTTTAGACAATTGACAACCTGAAGGAATAACTCAGACTTTGAGTGTTTTACTTCGAATGTGTGTGTTTTGGGACTTTGAGGTAAATATAGTCTGGAATGGATTGTCACGATGATGAATGTCAATAGACGGCTAGAGTGGCTCTGAGTAAGATATTATGAGAAAGGAAACGAGAAATACTTATTCCAAAAAAAAAAATTGAAACTAGGAACAGGAAGTATCCTGGTTTAGAGTGGGTTTAAGGGACCAGTGAAATTATTAAGGATTGTTAGGGAACAATGTCTACTTTATTGAAGGAATTAAAAGTTTGCAAATTTGAGTATGGGAACGTAGGGTTCCAGGATTGGAGACTTTGTGCTTCTCCGAATATTGTGGACTAAGAAGGGTAAAGGAGTTTGGGAAAGGAAGAAGGAATTTTGACCCTAGATTTGGATAGATCTGAAATATCCTAATAAGGACTAGGCCAGGGGTTTACAGTTTAGCCTTACCCCAGCGTGGGTAGAGTCTCACGAGGTGTTACTGGTGCCAATATCAAGGGAAAAAGTGTTGAGTATTACCCCTGATCGTGCGAAGAGGCCCTGGAATTTCAGGGGAATTTATTGTGCAAGGAAAGGCTAGTGGAACTTTGAGCACAAGAGATAAAGTCATATAGATTAAGTCTAGCCTTCTTGTGAAGGTGTTGCAAGTAGTGGCAAGGTACAGGACCTAACACTGGGGTTATAGTCAAGTTTGCAGAATTGGTTTTCATGAGATGTTTGAATAAATTTCAGGGACGAAATTTTATTAAGGATGGGATAGTTGTAAAGTCTCAAATTTGTTAATTAGGCTTAGTGCCTTGATTAGCATGCCAGGAGGGCAATAATTGATTTAATTATGTTATTATGTGGATTAAATGATTATGTGATTAGAGATGCATGTTTAGGTGAACTAAATATGCATGTGGGCCCATTATGGTTAATAGGGACATATTTGTAATTTTGTCCTGTTGAGGGCATAAATGTAAATTATATGTGTGTTGTGCTTGAGACTACGAGATTTTGGATATTTATTTGTGTTGTGTGATCCAAGACGGTCTGAGGGTGCAGAATAGCGAAATAGTCACAACGGGGTTGAATACCCGGCTTGGGGCGAGCCTAGGGGTATTTTGGGGATGTAGTACGTGTTCGGGGTTACCGGGTAACATGTAACGATTTAGAGCTTTTTTAAGTATGTCAAGGGTTAAATGGGGAATTATAGGAACACTGAAGGAATTAGCGGGATATGGCAAAGGATGACTTTGCCATTGGTGATGTTAGGAAGCCAGGTTCTTGGGGGTAAATTCATCATTTTACAGTTGGAGGAATAGACTTGATTTTTTGCCTAGGATACTAGAACTGACCAGATATCAAAAGAACAACCTCAACTCAGCTCTCTCTCTTTCTCTTTCTTGTGTACCTCTCTCTCTCCAAAGGCTTAGAGGTTTTCGTGAAATTCTTGAGGATTTGACTGAGAATTGAAGCTAGGGACTTGGGAGAACAAGCTAAACGTAATTGGGTTTAGCTCAGACCAGAATCATCAGTATAGGTAAGGATTTATTTTCATTTTTTTTGTTGAACTTTAATGCTGTGATTCAAGCTTTGTTAGGTTCAAAAACATAAGTTTGATTTTGGTTATTGGTGGGGCTAAAGGTTAGTTTTTGGGATGTTTAGACGAGTTAAGCTGCTTGGATATGAACTATAAACTGAAATCTGTGTCTAAGCTTTGATTTGGATGGATTCTGGAAAGTTCAGCTTGCCAAAATGCATGTGGATTTCTGGGTTTTGGGCTCGAGTCGTGGTCCTGTTCTTCAGGTGTCGTGGCCATTGTGTGCGAAGAGGCCTAAGAAGCCTCTAATCTTGCCCAAGCACCGCGGCGCAGGCAGGGCGTGGCGCGGTCCATGTTCCCCAGATGAGAGAGCCAAGCTCTCTGACTTGTAGCGGGTCGCGGCCCTAGGGGGCGGGCCGCGCCTCAAATTAGGGAAAATGACCAAAATAGGGTTTTAAGCTCAGGAAGCCAATCCTTAGGGCTTGGGAAGGATTCTACTACTCGGTTTCATAGAATTCGAGGTCCTGAAGGCTAGTATTTTAATATGAAGTTCTTAATTGGCTAGGGCTTGATGGACGTCTATTTATTGATGCGTTGTGACTAGGTTTTACGTCAAGGCTTGGGATTAGGGATCATGCTCGAGATCGCCTTGTGTTGTGAGCACAAGACTCAAGGTAAGACAACTGTCTGTGCTCGTAGAGCTAGGTTGTGTTTAGTGTTGTGTGTATTGTTTATAGCTATTATGTCATACTTGTGATTGTGACCTATCGGCAATGGCTGGGAGTGGCAAAGGGCTGGGAGCGGCAGAGGTCGGGAATGAAAAAGGCCAGGATCGCCGTTAAGCATGTTGAATGCAGGCCGTTAGGGATAGACCCTCTAAGGCTGTTTAACACACCCGCTCGATTAAGACTGTGAAATTGTTGCCTAGTAACGCTTCTGATCAACGTAGGCCACTGTTGTGTATTCCAATAGAAACTTGTAAATTGTTTGTTGTCTTTGATTAAGTATGTATTTGTTGAAATAAAATATTATATGTGTGTTGTGAAGTTCTCTTGCTGGGCCTCGACTCACGGGTACTCTGTGGTGCAGGTAAGGGCAAGGAAAAGTTGATTAACCATGAGTTGGAGGGCATGGAGCGATGCATACATGTTTGGCCTACATGGCCGCCACAACTGGGATATTTTGAGGAGCGTGTTATAAATATTTTATTTTCTCACTTTGGTCGACTATGAAGTAGCTTTTGAGTAATAAATATGTTTCTAAATAGTATTTTGGGATCCCAATGTAACACTTTCATGATTTAAATGAATGTCCAACCTTTTACACCAAAATCCTTTTTAAATGAGTCTTCATTTTAATTAACCACACTTTTTGGTCTAATACGTCAATTAGCGAGCTAATGACACATTTTAAAATCACATGGTAACGACTCTAGGGTAGTAGGGCGTTACACTAAAACACTCAACAAATGAGAGAGAGAGAGAGAGAAGAGATATGAGATGGGTAGGGAAAGGGAGAGATGTAGTAGGACAACATAGGTGACACCAAAGCTAAATGTTGCTGGGGAACCTGCATGACCCCATCCTGTCAACGCTGTCGCTACCCAGCCAACTTCCAGCTCATTTAGACACATGCCCAACACCTAAGCCATTTTTTCTGTCACCATCAATTTTTTTTAATATTTAAAAGATTGATTAATTTTTAATTTTTAAATTCGGGGGGCAAGAATCCTATATATTCTTTAAATTATAAATGAGACATTAACATGGCAATAACATCGGTGCCCAAACTGCCACATCAACATTCTGTTAGCAAAATTGGATGGAAGTCCCACATTTCAGTAACGTGAATAATTCAGGGGAATTTTTAACAGGTTGAAAAATTCAGGGGGGGCACGTTTTTTATTGGTAATAGTTCGGGAGAAAAAAATCCTAATAAGCCAAAATAATAAGTAGCAAAATTGACATGCGACAAACATGTCACATGCCAGTCACTCTAGCATGACACTGTAGTGGCTCAATTGTAAATAGTTGCAATTTACTTATTATTTTATTAGCTTTTTAGTAAAGCCACCCTAAACTATTTACTTTGTAAAAATGTCGCTTAGTTCATATTTATAAGAAAATACCATTTTAGAGAAAATGTTCAGTGGGGCCTTGTCAAAACATGCAATTTGGGCCCAATAGTATAAAATGAAAATATAGTATCTTTATGCAATCTTGAAACTAAAATAAAATAAAAAGTCCCACTGTGATGTAATGAAAACATAAACCATAACATAAAAGTTCATAAAATTTCTTGACACTCGTCTAGATCATTAATTGCTCATGGACACCCCGTGTCATACATGCCTAGACATTGGAACTCCACACATCACAGTGCGTGCCAAGAAGGAACCATATTGCCTACCTGAAAGGTGAAAAATATGGAGGGTGAGCTAAAAACCCAATAAGGAAGTACAAATAAAATACAATAATTTACAAGAAACACAAAGCAATCAACGTTCATATTGGAAACTCATAGCATGTCATAACAAATCATAATCATAATCATAAAATTTCATAAAGCATAAACATTATCATACTTCATGTGATCATGGTACCCATATTGTCCATGTCACATCATGAGGGAACCATTCAATCATAAACTGGTAAATCCTGCTAAATGAGGTAAACATGAACTCTGGTCCTCGAATAACCTTGGCATGTCTGCCCTATGAGTTACGTCATATCCTTAGTAACTCCTTTGTTGTGTCGCATTCAACATGCTAACAACCTACTACTTTTCATACAACATACAAGCAGTTATACATACAACTCCTATCATGACATAATAGCTCATACTTTTCATAACACAATAGCTTCCCATAGCTCATACTTTTCATAACATAATAACTTACCATAACTCATACTTTTCATAACATAATAGCTTACCATAGCTCATACTTTTCATAACATAATTCATAGAAAATTCTAGCTAACTTCCTTACATCAAGTCCAAGAAAAAATAAAGTGTGGGTACTTCATAAAGAACCTAGAATCACAATCAAACGTTTGTCTTAATATAAAGTAAGATTACACATGCCCAACAAACATACCCCACGTGTGCATGCGCCATGCACACGTGGCACAGGTTGCACCACACTATGAACATTCAATAATTTCACATAAAATCTTAAAAGAATAACCCCAATTCCACTCAATAATCCTTAATGATTACAAAACAAGAATCATGCATTCAATTTAATAACATATATTTGAACGTAAACTAATATTGCATGTAACATTCATACGTGGGAAAGTCTTTAAAACGTGCGTAGAAGTTGGTAGATTTTAGTCCCTTTAATTATTAGAAACCGCGTAAGATTTTATCAGAAAAAAATATTTTACCAACTTGATTTATATCGCAAGGCTATATTAAAATCGTACTTAAAACATAACTAAAAGAATTATTTTATTTTAGTTGTCATTTGCCAAGTACTAATCTCATTTACCAATTTTAATTACAGTAAGATAAAATAAAAGTATAGTAAACTTTTTTCCATTTATTTTCTCATAAAAATATTTAATTTATCCAAAATTTATTATTAGTAAATAATTTAACATATTTATTTAAGATAAAACAATCTTTAGTACTCACTCCTTTTACCAAATGGTTAAATAAAAATTACCCATTTAACTTTGTTAAAAGAAGATTAATATCTCAATGTAATATACGTAGTGTAACGCCCTACTAATCAGGACCGTTACACTGTGTATTTTAAATAGTGCTTAACATGCTAAACGAGTAATTTGGACTGAAATCGTATAATTAAAACTAACCCAAGGATTAGGTATTAAAATTTTTGGTCAACAACAACCATTTCATTAAAAGGTTTAGGTTCGTATATGGGATCCCAAAAGAGTTTATAAACTGACACATGTACAACATAAACACCAAAAGTCGGCCTAGGCGGCAAAATCAAGGTTCAACACTAGATCTAGCATGTAATCTCGACCCTGGTAGAAGAGCAGGCCACATATGTACACTCCGCCCTTGAACCTCTCCAACTCAGAGCTGGTCCAACTATTCCTTGCCCTTACCTGCACCATAGAGCACCCGTGAGTTGAGGCCCAGCAAGAAAACCTCACAAGGCATAATGTCCAAATATTCAAAAGCACTAAACACATGCTTCACAATAATCCAATACATGTAACTTTGTAAACATGTTCTACAGTTTACAAAGATGTTCATATAATCAATTACCCAGCCCAGGAAGGCAATCCTGTCGAACGACCCTACCAAGCTGAATGCGTACACAAGCATTCCACTCACGGTTCATGCCAGAAAAGTGGGGACCGCACCCTCCAAACTAAACTCGCCTTCACGGCCTGCATAACACACACTTTACCGATCAGCCCCACGCTTAATGTGATGGTCGTCCGACCCCATGTTCAACACATTGGCCGAGTATCAATTGTATCATACATTCACCGATAGTTCACGACTAATAAGCATACCAAATTTAATGTAAATAAGCGGTCATAGAGCCACACCTGGGCCCCTTCCCCTATTACTTTTCTTAACTAGCCTTAGTGCTATCCAAGCTTACCTCACACTTTATATTTCAAGTGGCCATGGGCCGTACAAGCGTATATCACGCTTCCAGTTTGGCCTAGCCACAACGACTTGTGTTCAACACACTATTCTTTTCCTTTTCTTATAAGTCAAGATTTTCATATTGGCTCTGCCATTTCCGCATGCGTTTTGAATGCTAATGCTGCCCTTGACTTGTAATTCGAGATTCTTATTCCACATAAGCGACTATAATGTCACACCGGGGTCCATTGCCTTTGGATATGGGACTGCAGAGTCACCCTAGGGCCCATTGCCCTATCCTTTGTACGACCAGCCTTAGGGCTGGCCTAGCGTACCTGGCGCTTAAATTTCCAAACCACCACAGGGTTGGTCAAGCATATACCACGCTCCTGATTAAGCCTAACCATATCGGCTTGCACTCAGCATGCTATTGCCGCCCTTCACTTATAAGTCAATCCTTTCGACCAGCGCTCAACGCAGTATTGCCATCCTTAACTTATAAGTCAAGCCTTTTGACCAGCACTCAGTACGCTATTGTCGTCCTTGACTTATAAGTCAAGCCTTTTCAATCAGATAATACAGACATGCATACATCATTTAACAATTATCCAGATATAAAGCATTCAAGCATGCTTAATCAAACAATCACAAACATAGCCATAATCATGCTCATTCGCAGGGGCCTGAGCCCTAATCGTAACCATGTTTAGCAACCGGGCCAAACCCTAATCTCATATAACACGTATTGGGTGCAGTTTTCTTACCTCAGGTCCTGAGTGAATAGTGTATGATGACCCCGAGTACGGTCCTTTCTTCCCAAGCCTTAACGGTTCACCCTAGTCACAACCATAACAATGAGTAACTATCAGAAACGATCTAATAAAGGCTTATGGATCAAGTCCTAGCCTCTGAGACCTTGCATTCTACTAACCCAAGTCGTAGAACCATTCCCGAGCCTTTAGGATTGGATTCCCAGCTCCCAAAACCTACTTTTTCTCATTTCCCTAATTTGAGACGCGACGCCCCCACTAAGGGCTGCGATGCCACAAGTCTGAGAGCCTCGAGCCCAAAACTATACGACACATGTCGCGGAGCAACCCACCTAGGGCCGCGGCACAAAGGCGGTTCAAGGCACCTGCTTGCCCCTCTGAGTTCATAAGGGTCGAGGCGCCCCAAGAATAAGGCTGCAGCACGGCCCTGCGAACTCAAAAAACCAGCGATTTTCAGAAGTTTCAACTGACCCCAAATCCATCCCAATACACATTTTTGACCATTTCAATAATGCTAGTAGCTCATAAGTACTATAAACAACCTCTAAAACTCACAAAAACCCAACTAAAACCCAAATTCAATAAATTCCTTAAAAACTTTCAAAACTAAAAACCAACACTTAAAATAAAACTGAATTACCTCTTGATTCCTTGCAACAATTCGAATTCCCTAGCTGCTAGAACTCTTATAAGTTTCCAATACCCCAAACAAGCTTGCTTCCAAGCCTTAGAATCACAATTTTCTTCAAAAATTCAAAACTTAGAGAAAGAGATAGAGAATACGTGAGAGAGGAGAGAGAGTGATGATGACTTCTATTTTTCTGAGTTTATCAACTCAGCCACTAGCCTAAACATTCAAACAGTCCAAAAGACCAAAATGCCCCCACTTACTTTCCTCTCAAAGCCCACTAAGGGCAAAATTGTCATTTTACACTCCCGTCTTACACTGCTCTTATAACTCCCAAATAATTCCGCCAAACCTGGAATAGCACTATTTTTCCCAAAATGAAACTCATACTCCAATGAGTCTCGGTAACTCACAGAATTACAAAAATACCCCTTGGCTCACCCTATACTGGGTATAAGTCCCCGTTGTGACTAAACCGCTATCTTGCTCAAAAGGATCGACTCCTGCCAAATATATCAAATATACCCACATAACCATGTGGGCTCAACAAATAACACATATAATTACAGATATGCCCAAAGCAGGTTAAAATTACGAAAATGCCATTCTTAACAGAAATGGGCCTATAAGCACATTTAACACATGTAAACATGCACAATCAATCATATTATAATATAACCAATGTAATTTATATAATCACATAATTAATCAATTAAATCAAATAATAGTTCAATATTTCCCTTCTGGCCCCCTAATCAAGACACCAAGCCTTATTAGGAATTTTGGGACGTTACACTTAGTCTCATAAAAATAATACCATTTAGTCAATTCTTTTACAAATAAAAACTGTACTATTTTAATTAAAATATTCCATAAATTAAAGTAGGTAAAATTACATTTTTCATGCAAAAAGTCTAAGGCTAAATTTATTTGAGCACATGCTTTACATATTTTATTTAAAAGACATTTTCTTCAAATAAACTGAAAATTCCAGCAAGTATTTTATTTGTTTAATATCACATAATTGGACAAAAACATATTTTCTTTCACAAAATACATATAAAAAAAAATCTACATGTGTTTAATTAGATAAAAATCCCATTAAAATGTGAAATAAAATGTCTTTTGTTTATATAAGTTCAAAATGTTACTTTAAGGCATAACTTGTGCATTTTAAAATCATTGATTGATCATTACCATCAAAATAAATAAAAAAACAGCAAGCAAGTTATAAAAAACACACACACACATCTTTAATCATATTTAAATTATCACCTAGCTTGTTCCTACCATTACATGTATTCCAAGAGACAAAACTAGTTCAAGCATCAAGAATCTAAACTCTCTATGTACAAGACCAAATTAGCATTTGTAAAGAACTTAATACCAATATAAAATCTTAAAACAACATAGCATATTTCTAAGATCACAATTGTCATCAATATTAACATATTCAAGAATACTAAGGTCCTAGGCCGAAACCTACATAATCAAACAACTCAACTCTCCCATGCATGTTTATAAGAATAATAAGGAAACAACATTAGCCTATAATAGTAGACCAAAACGAAAACTAAAACCCTAATATGCATCTATCATCATCTTTGCATATTCATAAATAAATCATATGAACCAAGATAAACATAGCATCATAAACATAGAAGCCTCACAAGAATTTTCGAAAAACTCTAGATGCTACAACATCAAGATCAACATGCTCATATTTCTAATATAAAAAATAACATCAATAAACAAGGGATTTACATAATTTTCTTGTTAACATCAATCCGTATTTGAAAACCATAAACAATAATCAACATCAATACAAACAAAAATAAGAGAGAATCCATGACCCCTCTTGATTGTTGATCCATAACACAATAGCAAGAAGGACCCTAGAGTACAACCACCTTGAATACCCTATCACCATTTTCGAACCACAGAGAAGGAAGGAGAAGAGAACTTAGCATTGAGGAGACAACCATACTTAGGGGAATGAACCAAAAACCAAAGCCAAATAAAAAACCACACCTATTGGGAATTTTGAATTTCTTCTCTTCCTCCTCTCCTTCTTTCCCACGATCTCCCTCGCTCTTTCCTATCTTTCATTCTCTCTTTAGCTCACGAGCTCTCTCTCTCTTTCTCTCTCCCTTATCCCTATGGTGCAGTCAACCACATACCAAATGAGCACACGGTTTCCTTTTCTCTCATTTTATCATCTATTGCTGAAATCCTAGGGAAATAATCTCCAATAATGGCTTGATTTTCTTTCCTTAATTCTCTCACCATAATCAAGTGCATGGCATCAAAGAAAAAGGGGAAGTCCATTCACTAGTTGACCGACTCCCTCGTAGCCTCTCTCTATCCTCATCACTCGACCACCTAGAGCCAACTCACACCTTCTCATCTCAATCCTTCCTTTCTTTATTTAGTTCAATTCACAAAGTGTTACCCCAACCAATTTTGTTCCATATTTACTTACCTCTAATTTCCACCAAGGAAATAATATTAAAAATAAATAGTTAGCTAGAAGAGGTTTCCCACTCTAATGCTCATGCCACCCTCTCTCTCTTCCTATCATATTTTCTTTATTCTTAAATTAATTAAACAAAAAAAAAGGAAAATATACATTATGTGTGGAAACTAATGCATGCTCACCATGCATACCATGCACATGCACACACATAAGTGCTCTAGTCTATCACTACAAATCCTGCACCTCCTTGCACAAAATCAAATCTCAAGAAATCACATTTACAATTAAATAAATAAATAAATTAACCAAAATACAAGTCATTTATTTCTACCAAACAATTCAAATACAACTAACACTTAACAATTAATAATAAAATAAAGCACACAAATTAATAAAATAAAATAAAATTTTTTTGGTGTGCTACATTTTTAACTTGATTAAAAATAATAATTAAATAAAGAAAACCTAAACCTTGTGAGACTTGACCTAGACTATATGTAGATATTTTGCTGACAGTCTTATAAGCACTCTTCTCATAGTCGTCTATGAGTTTCTCTTAGAGCTGTCTCACAATTCCTTCTCTTAGTCTCTAAATCTTATGTGTTAAGTACATCTAGAGACATAAAAGTGTGCTATTCATTCTACATGCTCACATATGTCCCAGTGTGTTTGAGATTTTCCTTGGAAGATTGTGATGTGGTCTCATTGTCACTATTGTGTGAATTGGATATTTGTTATTTTATACTAAAAGATAGTGATGGCGCTTGATACTTCAAGATGTGTAGATCTATCTTTTGTTGTTTATTTAATTTAATGTATACATATGTAATGGATTTGTATGGAGAATGGATTTTGATTAAGAAAAATTAATTAGGACCTAATCCCATCTTTGCTTCCACTGCGTATTTGATGCGTTATTTCACCAACTGTTGCTTATCAAATCTTGTTTTCTAAAAATTTGGTCACATGCTCGGCTTGGCACAAATAGACTCACTGTGTAACGTCCTGCTAAACCAGGACCGTTACACTATGTGTTTAAAATATTGCGTAACTCGCTAAACGAGTCATTTGGACTTCAATGTGTGATTAAGATTAATAAATAGGGTAGGTACTAAATTTTTGGCCAAAAGAGTAGTACTTTTCATTAAAAGAGTTTAGTATGTACATGATATCCCAAAAAGAGTTTACAAACTGTTACAAGACAAACAAATCCAAAATAGCTGTCCCAAGAGGAAAAATGATCGACATATGTAGATCCTCAAAAGGTATCTTGATCATGGTGACCGAGCAGACCACATATGTACACAATGCCCCCGAAGCTCTCCAACTCATGGATGGTTCATCTTTTCTTTACACTTACCTGGACCACGTAGTACCCATGAGCCAAGGCTCAGCAAGAAAACACATACAATAACATAAACAAATATTCAACAAATTTCAGATCATAAATAGCATGCTTAGCAGTTATTACCAATACTCAAGTAGGCATCCAATCCTTTTAAGTGACCATAGTGCCACCCAAGCGCATACTGCACTTTCCCTTTTAAATGGCTATAGAGTTGTACAAGCGTATATCATGCTTCAATCTTTCAATTGGCTATAGAATCGCACAAGCGCGTACCACACTTTCAGATACAAACAGATATGCATTTCATACTTAACACAACCATGTATAGCACATTTATTCATCTTAAACAAGCATTTCAAGCGTGGATATAGCCATGTTCAATAATCGAGGCTCATGCCCAAATCTCAACACAAGTATAGTTTTCTTACCTCAAGTCCTGAGCAATTTAGTATAACGACCTTGAGTGCGATCTTTTCCACCCGATCCTAGCGGTACACCATAGTCACGACATATCAAGGAATATACATCAAGAATTGAACCAATAAAGGGCTTCAACCAAGCCCTAGCCCCCAGGACCTAGAGTTATAGTAAATTGGGTAGTAGAATCATTCTCGAGCCTTCTGATTAGTTACCCAATACCATAGACCTCACATTCAAACTTTTCCATTTAGCGTTGCAGCCCTCCGCGCCTGCGCCGCGACCCTACACTAGGCCAAGAGACAAGCCTAAAATCTAAGGAAATTTGCACTGCGGTGACCACCACTAAAGGCTGCGGTGCCTAACTTGGCAGAGAGCCCACTTGTAATTTCCTCACATTTTGCGCTGCGGTGTCAAGGCAGTCTAAGGAACCCTCCAACCTCGAGATCCTTCAAACGGGCCACGACACTCTTGCCAAGCACCGCAGCGCCACCCTGAAACCCAGAATTCTCTGCGATTTTTAGAAATTGTAAACTCTTCAAAACCCAACCAAAAAAACAACACATCAAGAATTGACCCCCCAAAATGTCACATCATACTAATCTAGGATCGTTACTTTGTATGTTTTAAATAATGCTTAACTCGCTAAACGAGTCATTGGACTTAAAATGTATAACGAATAATAAATCCAGGATTAAGTATTAAATGTTTTGGTCAAATAGTAATTATTTCATTAAAAGGTTTAAGTCTGTACACAGGATCCCAAAAGAGTTTATAAACTGATATAGATACAACATAAATACAAAAAGATGGCCTAGGCAGCAAAATAAGGTTTCAACACTAGTTCTAGCAAGTAATCTCGGCCATGGTGGTCAAGCAGGCTACATATGTACACTCCGCCCTTGAAGCACTCCAACTTATGGCTAGTCCAGCTTCTCCTTGCCCTTACCTACACCACGTAGCACCTAAGGCTCAGCAAGAAAACATAAACATGTTCATAAATAGTTATTCAACATACTACAGATCATAAATGGCATGCTTAGCAATTATAGCCAACACTCAAGCATGTATTAAATCCATATAAGCAGCCATAGAGCCACACAAGGGCTTATCGCACTATTCCCTTTGGAAACGGCTATAGATCCGGTCAAGCATGAACCACGCTCTATGTTCTAAGTGACTATAGAGTTATGCTAGCACATATCATGGTTCTAGGTTGGCCCAGCCATAACGACCTTCGTTCTGCACGCTATTGTCGTCCACGGCTCATAAGCCGAGATTTTAAATCAGATTCAAACAAATAAACATTTACCAATTAATACAGGTATGCACAATGCAATTCAATCATGTTTAATTAAACATTTCAAGCATGGTTATAACCATGTTCCATAACTGAGGCATGCCCAAAGCATGTCTTCCTATATCTGAATCATCCTCTAAGACTGTCCGTCAGTCTGAGGATGATAGACTGTACTACAACATGGAAGTAAAGGTGGGGTCCCGATATGACAAAATAGTCTTTAGAGCCCCATGGAGACATACAATCTCCCTGACATACAACTCAACATACTGATCCACTATAAAATTTGTCACCACAGGCTAAAAATGGGCTGATTTGGTATATCGTTCCACAATAACCCAAACTGAATCATTATGATCCACAATCCTGGGTAATCCCACTACGAAGTCCATAATAATGTTCTCCCATTTCCATTTTGTAATACCTAAAGGCTGCAACAACCCAGCTAGCCTCTGGTGTTAAACCTTCACCTGTTGACAGGTTAGACACTTAGCCACATATTCAGTCACATCCTTCTTCATCCCAGGATGCAATGCAATGAATGGGGTGTAGTGTGAGATTCATCCAGAATCTCTCACCTAATAGTAGAGTCCATCGGAACACAAATTCGCTCTTTATATTTCAGCAAACCCATCTCTGAAATAGTAAAGTACTTAAGTCCCTTCTGTGCCTCATCAATTAAGGATCATTCAACTGACCTTCCTTTTTTATCTCAAAGAGAGTAGCTATAAAGTGATATTGGCTAACTGGCCTACCACTACCTCTATCCCTGCTCTAGTCATCTTCTCTACCAACTCCTTTGATATCTGCTTCAACCTAAATAATTGTCCCACAACTCTCCAACTCAAGGCATCCGCCACTACATTGGCTTTCACTGGGTGGTAAAGAATATCACAGTCATAATCATTCACCAACTCCAGTCAACGCCTCTGTCTCATATTCAGATCTTTCTGGGTAAAGAAATATTTTAGGCTCGTGTGGTCAATGTACATCTCACATTTTCCCCATAAAGATAGTGTTGCCATACCTTCAAAGCAAAGACCACCACTACTAATTCCAGGTCATGTGTAGGGTATCATTGTTCATATTCCTTTAGTTGTCTTGATGCATAGGCAATCACCTTTCCAGCCTAAATAAGAACACAACCTAACCCATGCTTTTATGCATCGCAATAAACCACAAATTTCTTCTGATCTGAAGGAAGACTCAGGACTGGATCAGTGCTCATTTGCCACTTCAACTCCTGGAAGTTGTTCTCACATCTTTCTGACCATACAAACTTCAGATTCTTGCGTGTCAACTCCGTCAGTGGTGTCACAATCCTTGAGAACCCTTCCACAAAGCGCCGATAATACCTTGCCAATCTAAGGAAAATTTTTATCTTAGAAGCACTCCTTGGCCTTGGCCAATCCCTGACTGCATCATTCTTGGCCGGATCCACCTTAATCTCGTCTTTACTTATAATTTAACCGAGGAATGTTACTTGAGGTAACCAGAACTCGCACTTCTTGAACTTAGCTTACAATTTGTGCTCCCTCAGCCACCACATTACCAACCAGAGATGCTGCTCGGGCTCTTCCTCTGATTGAGAATAAACCAGTATGTCTTCGATGAAGACAATCACGAATTTGTCCAAATAATCCTTGAATAATTTGTTCATCAGATCCATGAAAGTTGATGGGGCATTAGTCAATCCAAATGACATGACTAAGAACTTATAATGCCTATACCCGGTACGAAAGGTTATCTTTGGAATATCCTCTTCTTTGATCCTCAACTGGTGATAACCAGATCGGCGATCAATTTTTGAGAACACTATCTTGCCCTGTAACTGATCAAACAAGTCATCAATTCTCGGCAGTGGATACTTGTTCTTGATAGTCAGCTTATTCAGCTCTCTGTAATCAATACACATCCTCAGCGACCCATCCTTCTTCTTCACAAACAAAATGGGTGCACCCCATGGCGAGAAACTAGACCTAATAAACCCCAAGTCAAGTAGCTCCTATAATTGAACCTTAAGTTCTTTCAATTCTGCTGGAGGCATTTTGTATGGTGCTTTAGACACTGGTTATGTCCCCTGTGCCAATTCAATAACAAATTATATCTCCCTGTGCAGTGGCAACCCTTTTAAATCTTTTGGGAATACATCCAGAAACTCGCAGACTAATATGGTCTCCTCAGGTCCAACTGGCATAACCCTAGTAGTATCCACCACAATAGCTAGGAATCCTATGTAACCACCTCACAATATGTCTCTAGCCCTCAATGCTGATATCATTGGAATGCAGGGTCCATGCACAACTCCCACAAATACAAACAGGTCCTCACCCTCAGGTTCAAAAGTTTCCTTCTTCATCTTCTTACAATCTATGGTTGCCCCATACTTGGCTAGCCAGTGCATAACCAACTCAATCAAATCCATTGATAGCTCTCAACTATAACCTCTACCGGTAATGATCTGACCCATCTCCTAAAGACTACCAGATCCCCAGTAGGAAATAAGGTCCCAAACCCCACAACGTAATAATCACATGGTCTACGCAACTTATCAATCACTCTACTAGATACAAAGGAATGTGTAGCACCAGAATGAATCAACACAATATAAGATGTAGCAGCACTAGAAAGCTGACCTATCACTACTAAGGGACTAGCCTCAGCATCTGACTACGTCAATGCGAACACTCGAGCTAGAGTCAAGCTGTTTGCCTTATTTGGTTCCTCTTTCTTCACCCTCGGCTAGTCCTTCCTGAGATGCCCAAGTATACCACATAAGAAACATGCATTCACTCGGCACTCTCCTAGATGGCATCTCCTGCATCTGGCACACTCTAGATAAGTCCTCCAGATCTCATTGCCTCCCTGGCGGCTCCCCTGAACACCCCGAGCCCTCATGTCTGGGTCTGTAACTGTAGAAGTACCAGGGGTCTTCCTCTTTTGGTCAGTAGGGCCTTTGCCCCTACCGGATCTTGTGAAGGGAGGTCCCACACTCCTTGTGTCCCATCTGGCTGCACTCTCGCGCCAAATCTTGTTCTTTGGACCCTCAGCATTAAGGGCCTTCTCTACCACCTTAGTGTAAGTCGTCACTCTAGGTACAGAGGTAATTTTGACATCCTGGGCTCTCATAGCATTTAGTCCTCGAACAAACCTTTCCTTTCTTATTACATAAGTTGGCACAAAGTCAAATTAAAACTTGGCCAACCTATCAAACTTCAGGGCATACTCTATCATCGTCATGTTGCTCTAGACCAGATTACTAAATTCATCTGCCTTTGCAGCTCTCACTACATCATTCTAGTATTTCTCATTAAACGTGTCTCAGAATTCTTTCCAGCTCAGGGTATTCACATTTCTGGTCTGGGATACCAATTTCCACCAAATTCAGGCTTCCTCCCGAAACATAAATGTGGCACAGGCCACTCTCTCATTGCTTACCACCCTTATAAAGTCCAGGATTTAGGTGGTCACACCCATCCACTCCGCAGCTCGCAGTGGATCTGTCCCTCCCTCAAAATTAGGAGGGTGTTGCTTTCTAAATCACTCATATAAAGGCTTCCACCTATTCTCAGGCCCCGGGCGCTACTATAAAACTGGTACCACGGCAGGTGGCACAAATGGCACAACGTTCCCTGTTGGAACCTGCTGCTATCTCAACAAGTGGATCTCATCCTCATCTCTCTGTACTTTGGCTTGCATTTCAACAAGCGTTTGATGCCAGCTTTTAGGGGCTGGTGGAGGTCTCTGAGCATGGTCATTATCTCTAGCCTAAATTTTGGTGCCAACTAGTCCATCTGATTTCCATGGAAGCATAATTTCCAAGTATATCTGCAATCAATGACTCAGCTCATCAAGTAATAATAACAGTACCCAACACCACCCCCACGGTCCTAAAACTGCACAAATAAGCATTTACATGCAATAACAATGCTAATAAGCATTTCAATAACTTTCACATAGAACAATCATGCTATTAAGCATGTCTTTTCATACTCATGCTCAGTCATGGTGCTAATAAGCACGCACTTAGAAGTTATAAGCAAATAACAGTGCTAATAAGCAATTCTTTAACATTCATAAGCGATAGTAGTGCTAATAAACATGTCTTTTATCATTCACATAGTAGTCAAGGGCCAGGCCCTATCAGTATAATTCATGCTTCCTATTCAAGTATGCAGATAAGGCATATACTTCAATTAAACAATTACACACATGACCACATTAATAATTACCAAACTCTGAGTCGAGCTTATTTTGAGCGGCGAGTGTACATGCACAACCAATATTCAGGAACCCTTAAACCTAGACGGCTCTGATACCAAGTTGTAACGTCCTACTAATCCAGGACTGTTACACTATGTATTTTAAACAGTACTTAACTCACTAAATGAGTCATTTTGACTTAAAATGTGTAACTAAAACTAACTTCAGGATTAGGTATTAAAATTTATGGTCAAATAGTAATCATTTCATTAAAAAGGTTTAAGTCTATACACGGGATCCCAAAAGAGTTTATAAACTGACATAGATACAACATAAATAAAATAAAAAAAGTAGGCCTAGGCAGCAAAATCAGGGTTCAACCCTAATTCCAGCAAGTAATCTGTCGTGGTGGTCGAGCAGGCCGCATATGCACACTCTGCCCCTGAAGCTTTCCAACTCATGGCTGGTCCAGCCCTCCTTGCCCTTACTTGCACCACGCAGCACCCATGAGCCAAGGCTCAGCAAGAAAACATAAACATGATCATAAACAATTATTCAAGAAACTACAGATCATAAATAACATGCTTAACACTTATAACCAATACCCAGACATGCATTTAATCCATTTAAGCGGCCATAAATCCACACAAGTGCTCATAGCAATATTCCCTTTGGAAACGGATATAGATTCGGTCAAGCGTGAACCACACTCTATGTTCCAAGTGGCTATAAGTCGTGCTAGCGTATATCACACTTCTGGGTGGCCTAGCCATAACGGCCTGCGTTCCGCACGCTATTGTCGACCATGGCTCATAAGGCGAGCTTTTCAATCAGATTCAAATAGTTAAGCATTTATCGCTTAATATAGATATGCAAAGTGCAATTCAATCATGTTTAATTAAACATTTAGAGCATGGTTATAAGCATGTTCCATAACCGAGGTTTAAGCCCTAATCTTAGTCCAGGTGTAGTTATCTTACCTCAAGTCCTGAGTAAACTAGGTATGACGACCTTGAGTGCGATCCTTTCTTCCCGATCCTAGCGGTACACCTTAGTCACAACCATAATATGGAATATTTATCAAAAACTAAACCAATAAGGCTTCTGAACCAAGTCCTAGCCTCTGGGACCTTGAATTTTACTAAACGAGTAGTAGAATCATTCCTGAGCCCTTTGATTCATGTTTCTAAAACCCTAAGCCACATATTCCAAATTTCCCTTTCTGAGCTGCGGCGCCTCCCAGCTACATCGCGGCCCTACACTAGGCCGAGATGCCAGCCTAAATTCTAGGCAATTAGCGCTGCGGCGGCCACCACTAAGGGTTGTGTCGCCAAGCTAGGTAGAGAGCCCACCTTTAATTGTCCTTCAATTTGAGTTGCGACGTTGCCCACTAATGACCACGACGCTAAGGCAGTCCGAGGCATCCCCCATCCTCGAAGACATTCAAGCAGGTCGTGATGCTCTTGCCAAGTGTCATGGAGCTACCATGGAAACCTAGAAAAACCAGTGATTTTCCAAAATTGCAACTTCCCAAATCCAACCTAAAACTCGGTATTAAATAGAATCGACCATTAAAATTGTCCAGCAACCATACACACAAAAATACCACCCTCAAAACCCACCATAACCACACCAAACCCAAAATTAAAAAATTCTTCAAGAATACTAAAAGATAGAAAACTTAAAGACTTTTAGGATTGTATTTACCTCTTGGAATTTGAATCCATACTGCTTCCCCAAGCATAACAGTTTCTAGACTCCCAAGACAAGTTCCAAATACACAAAGCTTCTTCCTAGACCCAAGAATCACTAAGAACTTTAAAGTTCCTTCTTGAAACAAAACACAAGTGAGAGAGAGCGAGAGTAACAAGAGAGAAGAAAGAGAGAGTATGTGTTTTTTTCTGAGTTTATCAACTCAGCTTGGGCCTATTAACCAAATGGTCCAAAATACTTAAATGTCCCTACTCATAACTTTCTTCTCAAAGCCCCTCAAGGAAAAAATGGTCATTAGACACTCTAATCCCACTAAGCCTCCAATTACACTTATAATTCCCTATTAAATCCACCGTTCAGGAAATAACACTATTTCCCCCAAATACGACTCATACTTCAATGAGTCTTGGTAAGACATCAAATTACCAAAATAACTTGGCTCACCCCAAGTTGGGTATTAATCCCCGTTGTGACTTTACTGCTATTTTGCTCAAAAGGAACGACTCCTGCCGAATATCTAAAATATATCCACATATTAATGTGGTCCCAGTCACATAATACAATATAATCACAGTTATACCCTTCGCGGATCAAAATTACAAGTATGCCTCTATAAATAAAGGCGAGCCTTTTATGCACATTTAATACACTTAAACATATATAATCAGTCATATCATAATATAACTCATGCAGTTCACATAATCACATAGATATTCAAATAAACCATATAATATCACATAATACTCCAATAATGCCCTCCGAGCACCCTAATCAAGGAACTAAGCCTTATTAAGAACTTTGGGGCGTTACCAAAACAATCACAGTAACTCAGATACACAATAAGTAACAACCCATAGCCTCTAAAACACCAAACACAAAATTCAAGAACTCTCCATGAACTCAAAAAGGAAAACCCAAAACTTATATAAATTTATAGTGAAAAGCTTACCCCTGATACCAACGAATTTCCTAGCTGAATTCCCACACTAAACAACCTCTAATTTCCCAAGAGCAAGCTTTAAATCCCATCAAGGATTGCTACCAAGCTTGAAATTCACAATTCTCTACAAAAGCTTAAGAGAACACTTTGCAAGGGAGAGAGAGAGAGAAAGAGGGAGAGAGAGATAATCTAAGCTAATCAACTCAGTCCTTGGCCTAATGCAACATAATGGTCTCAAAAAGAACAAAATTCCCCAAGACCACAAGTCACTCTCAAAGCCTCTCAAAGGAAAAAAGGTCAATTACCACAATTTTCCCACTAAACCTCAAATTTTACTTATAATTCCCCATTAACTCGACTAATCCTCCAAATACCTATATTTTTCCTCAATTATAATTCATACCCCAATAATTCCCGATAGTTCACCAAAAGATAAAAATACACCTAGGCTCACCCGAGCCGGGGATTAATCCTCGTTGTGACTTTTCTTCTACTTGACTTTTCTCTAAACTGCATAACTCTATAAAACTATCCAAAATTTACCTGGTCAACTTTGATAATTCTAATTGATAATTAAATCAATTAATTGAGACTATCTAGATGATTTTATTCATGGTATAGTGGGGACCATGGGCCTATGAAATCAAGCTCCAATAAGTTATCATAAATTTAACAAATAAATTTACTAACTTATTAATTCCTCGTGACTCACTAAAGACTCAGAATTGCACTCTTGAATTCATAAAACACTCTATAACCAATATAGATACATTATTAGTTATCCATTGTTACAACCATAATTATCACTTAATCCACTATAGACGGTCTACAATGATCAAATCATATCCTATTATAAATGGGAATATACGTCTTAAATCTAATAAATATGTATATGCGTGATTGAATCACGCAGTTACCTAAACCTGTGTATGGAATTCCTTTATAAATACTGGGAATGTAGGACAGGGAAAGGGACCATTATTCTGTAATACTGAAACTCTACCTAAATAGAGAGAAAAACAACAATAATATAGGCTCGTGGACTAGGTGGATTTTAACCACTGAACCACATAAAAGATTTGTGTTCATATGAATTCATTTCATTTTTCATTACGGTTTATTACTAAGCACTAATCTACCTTATTATTTCTTAATACACTATTGGCGAAAAACGTGTCAACAGTTTGGTGCTTTCATTGAGAGGGAAATTAATGCTTCATCAAAATCCCAGTCGAATCTCATCATGGTGCTCACTCGCTCAATGCACGACAATGAGATAGAATATCCTGGTGGGCAAGAGGCCCATCATACCACTGTTTTGAACGAGCATGCCCCTGAATTCCAGCAATGTCTGGCAAAACAATCAGCGGGTCATGGCAACACTGGGAGTTCAGCGTCATTGCCACCGAAACAAAACCCAGACTACTTAACCGCCGTTGAGATGGAAAATATGCAGTTAAGAAGCCATCTCGCTAAGGAAAACAAGCAAATTGAGAAGGATTTGGCTTGGTTACCTCCTCTTGCAATTGACGTTAATGTTGGAAAGAGGCAAAGTGGGTCTCACAGGTCCCACAGGAATAACCGATCCAAACCAAGTCATTCAGCGAGAACTGCCACTTCAAGTTCTGTGCCTTTAGGGCGAGACCGCCAGAATGCTCATCCCAGTGGCCCTCATAGGGGTCATCAGCATATCAGTCGATCGGTTATAACCACAACCCCAAGTTCGGTGCCTCCTTCACAAGAACCTAGGAATGCCCATGGAAACCCACGAGGAGGGGCTGGGACAGGCTCACAGAGACAGAATGTTCCAGCAAGCCCTCCTACGTCACGATTTGATCGTCAGCCGCATAGAGCTAGAAATAATAGGGCAGAACAAAGGCGGGCTAATCTAGTTCGCCCTGATGTGACTAGGATTTCCTTGCCAATAAGGCATCCCCTGTCACCTATAAGACATCCAATGCCACCTCATCCGTCACGGGACATTCCAGCTTATGGAGACAGCAGGAGAAATCCCCCTCCATATGCCAATACCTATGTCCCACAGACACGTGTTGAAAACCCAGATCCTCCGCCCCAACCGCGAGCTGTAAGCTTCGAAAATGGGAGTTACTCGACCAAAATTTGTCGAAATGGTAGGTCTGAGGGTGACCTGAGAAATCAGCTGAGTTTGACACAAAGCCCTCAGTACGATTCACAACCTGATTTGCATGATCGTCTGAATTTGCAGAGATGGAATTCAGCTCGGAATGAAGATGTTAGTTATACTTGACAAGAGGGAGGTCCTTTCATAGTACGTGATAACGGGAATGCCCCACCAAACCAAACTCGAGCTTGGAGGGACAATAAACCATCAAACGTGTACGATAGGATGAGAGCTCTTGAACAGCCCCCAGATAACTTAGGGGCCAGAGACAAAACCATCGAGAGGCTAGCTTTGATGAATGAGCAAATGAAGAGGCTTTTATCTGGAAAAGATAAATACGATTGCGACTCAGAGGATGAGCTCGTGCCTTTCGCTCCAAATATTGCGGTGACCACATATTCGATAGGCTTCAGAAAGCCACACCTGTCAAAGTATGATGGAGATCGAGATCTGTTAGACCACCTCGGGATGTTTAATACCATGATGATGGCCCACAATGTCGGATTCGATCTAAGGTGCATTTTATTCCCTTCTACTCTGATCGGGCCAGCCAGGTAGTGGTTTAAGCAATTTAAGAGGCATTCTATAAGTTCGTGGAAATTTTTTTCTTCTGACTTCCAAAAAGTATTCCGAGCTTCCCAGACAGCTTGGGTTAAGGCTGATTCATTAGCCAATGTAAAGCAACAACCTGGAGAAACGTTGAAGGCATATCTAAGTAAATTTTCCAATGTCGCTACATGAGCTAGGGATGCCGATGACAACTCCAAGCTCATGGAAATGAGGACGGAAATCATTGTTGGGGGCAACCTGTGGCAAGAATTGCAGAGAAAAGGAGTCAATAGTGTGGATGAGTCTTTGGCACGAGCTCAAAGATGGATTAACCTGGAAGAGGCGCGAGCTTCCGTCGCAAGAACCAACCAGATCCCTGTGCAGGCCATTGGAGCGGTAATGGACGTTGCAGCTACGGCTCAAACCGTTACCCAGAATAACCAAGGGGGGAGTAAAGAAAGGAAGGGAAATGGTGAGGGCGACCAGAGTGGAACAAAGAAAAATAAGTCTGGGGAGAAATTCAAGCTTGTTTACGCCACTTATACCGACCTCACGGATACTAAGGAGCGCATCTTCCTGGCAAAATCTACTCGCCTTCCATGGAGGAAGCCAGAATTGTTAAAAAACCAAAGAGCGGAGAGTGATCCTTCAAAGTTCTACCAATTTCATAATGATATCGGTCATAACACTGATGACTGTTGACTACTAAAGGATGAAATCAAAACTCTCATTAGAGCAGGATCTTTGGCCCAGTATGCCCGAAATCGGGTGGTCCCTAATCAGTCCACTGGACCAAACCCTCTGTTAGCCCCCGAAGCTCCAGTAAGTCAAACCAGAGCTCAAGCGAATCAGGCCGATCCTCCTACGATAATAAGGGGAGATATAGCCACCATTTCAGGAGGACCTTCTCTGGCAGGCACAAGTAGAGGGGCCAGAATAGGTACATTAACGAATTGAAATCCCATAACAAAGTGGAGTTCGTCCCAGAACAGCGGTTATTGAAACAACAGCGATTGGAAAAACAACCAATCATTTTTACAGAAGAGGATGCTAGCTATGTCCAATTCCCACATAACAATCCCTTGTTCATAACCGTTCAGCTTGCCAACCGGAGGGTCCAGAGTGTTGTCTATAGCAGAATTGAAGGCAACCTCAATGACTCTATACGGGTTTTCTGGTGAAGGGTCAGCAACCATCTGGATGATAGAATTAGTGGTAACATTGGGAGAAGGTTAACGAACTATCTCCAAGCTACTTGTGTTCATGATAATTGACTGTCAAGCCGCATACAATGTGATTTTGGGCCGACCTGCGTTGATGGCATTTGAAGTCGTAACCTCTATCCGCCACCTAGCAATAAAATTCCCCTTAGATTCGGGAATATGCACTGTCAGAGGTGATCAGATCACTGCCAGAGAATGCTATAGCATTTCTATGAAGGGAAAATCACAACCCGGGCAGCAAGCTATGGTCATAAATGACAGAGGCGAGGAGTCCCGGGAAGTATAAGTTACTTGTGGGATGGAAGAACCTTAGCAAAAAGAGGATAGTAATGATGCCCAACACGATGACATTGACCCATGGATAGGCGAAGATCAGTCAGAGCTCTAGGCTATAGAGGAGCACTAGGAGGTAAACATTGACCACAATGAAGCTTCAAGAGTCGTAATGATTGGGAGGAGTCTAAATGATAAAAGGAAGAAGGAGCTAATCCATTTTTTACAAGAACATCTGGACGTTTTCGCCTGGTCACATGAAGACATGGTGGGAATAAGCTCGAGTGTAATCACGCACACTCTAAATTTGGACAGGAACATGCCTGCAAAATCCCAAAAATAGAGATGCTTGGGAACAGTCCAAGCTGAAGCTCTTGAGGAAGAAGTAGCTCATCTATTAAAGTGTGGGTTTATTCGTGAAGCAAAATACCCGATTTGGGTTGCCAATCCTGTGTTGGTCCCAAAGCCAAACAGGAAATGGAGAACCTGCATCGACTTCTCCGACCTGAACAAAGCTTGTCCGAAGGATTGCTTTCCACTACTAAGGATTGAACAGTTCACAGATGCCACGGTAGGTCACGAGCTCATGTCCTTCATGGATGCGTCTGGATATAACCAGATCGTGATGAATCCTGCGGACCAGGAACATACTAGCTTCATGACCCCAAATAACGTATATTTCTATAAAGTCATGCCCTTCGGGCTGAAGAATGCCAGAGCTTCATATCAATGCTTAGTCAACAAAATGTTCGCTAATTAGATCAAGAGAAATATGGAAGTGTATGTCAATGATATGCTTGTCAAACCCAAGACTACCGATAACCATGTATCCGATTTGAAAGAATGTTTTGAAATCTTAAGGAGGTATGACATGAAGTTGAATCCTCAAAAGTGCACGTTCGGAGTGGCGTCAGGAAAAATTCTTGGTTTCATAGTCAACACGAGGGGAATAGAGGCAAATCCTGAGAAAATTACGTCGTTGGTAGAAATGGCTTCACCTAGGTCGCGAAAAGAAGTGCAACGCCTGACTGGAAAGGTGGCAGCTTTGAGAGAAGCTGAGTGCCTTAGTTGTTGAAGGATCATTTTATTTCAAAATCTACTGACATGTGCCTACCATTTTACAACTTGCTCAGGGGAAATAAGAAATTTGAATGGACTGAGGAGTACGAACAGGCATTACTTGACCTAAAAATGCACCTGGCTGAGCCCCCAGTGTTATCTAAGCCTATGTCTGGAGAACCTCTGTTCCTTTATTTGGCTGTGACAGAAAATGCATTCAGTGTCGTGTTAGTCGAAAAAGAAGACCGTGCTAAAAAACCAGTATATTATATAAGCAAGAGACTTCTCGGAGCTGAATCACGATACCCAATGATAGAGAAGCTGGCATTCTATTTGATATTGTCTTCCAGGAAGCTCCGGCCATATTTTCAGTCTCATTCAATCAATGTCATGACCGACCAACCTTTAAGGCAGGTGTTGCAAAAACTTGAAACTTTAGGACGTCTGTTAAAATGGGCTATCAAACTTAGCCAGTTCGAGATACTGTACGTGCCACAGACCTCAATCTAAAGTTAGATCCTTGCTGATTTTGTGGCTGAATGCACTGGATTTCAAGAGGAGCTCATGAAGGAACCGGTGCATTCAGCCACAAAATCAGCAAGGACTGACTTTTGATTAAGGTCCGTGGCACATCCTGAAGGAACCAGTGCAGGAATTATGGAAAATCTTCATGGATGGATCATCAAACGAGAATGGATCGCGAGATGGGATCATCTTAATCTCCCTTGAAGGGCATCGATTTCATACAGCTCTGAGATTCAGTTTCGAAGCATCTAATAATGAAGCTGAATATGAGGCTTTACTAGCTGGGCATAGAGTGGCAAGGGAGCTAAAGGAAAAAGCTGTCCAATGCTATAGTGATTCTCAGCTCATGATTAATCAAGTGTTGGGAGAATATCAAGCTCGAGGTACCAAGATGGCAGCCTACCTAACTAAGGTGAAGGGAGAGCTGTTTGAATTTGAGTACAGTACTGTTGACCAAATACCTCGCGAGCAGAACTCTAATGCTGATGCTTTGGCAAGGCTTACCACCACCAAAGAAGATGAGACAATTGAATGTAGTGCTAGTGGAATTCTTGGAGAATCCAAGTGAAATAGAAATGGTAGAAGTCGAAATGATCGACACAAGACCGACCTGGATGACTCCCATAACGGAATACCTCACATCAGGTGGGCTACCTGAGGATAGAAAGGATGCAAGAAAAATACTATATCAAGCTCCAAGGTATGTGATAGTGGATGGGACATTGTACTGACGTGGTCATTCATTGCCTCTCCTACGATGTGTTCTGCCCGAGGAAGCTAAAAACATTTTGTAAGAAGTGCACGAAGGCTTTTGTGGAGATCATGCTGGGAGGAAAAACCTAGCACTGAAAATACTAAGGCAGGGCTATTTTTGGCCCACTCTAACAAAAGATTCAATCTCGTATGTCTAGAAGTGTGACAAATGCCAACGTTTCCCATAATTGCCCAAGCTAATCCAGTTGGGCTAACGATGATCTCATCCCCATGCCCATTCGCGGTATAGGGAATCGACCTAATAGGGTCCCTACCTATGGGAAAGGGAGGAGTTCGTTACGCTGTGGTGGCGATCGACTATTTCACAAAGTGGGTAGAAGCCGAACCTCTGGTAAGCATCACTTCAAAGAGAATCCTAGACTTTGTGGTGAAGAGTATTATATGTTGATTTGGGCTTCCTAAAAAAATCGTGTCAGACAATGGGCACAATTCGACAGTGATCTCTTCACTGACTTCTGTGAAAAATATGACATTATTAAGTGCTTCTCCTCAGTAGCATATCTGCAGGCCAATAGACAGGTCGAGGCTGTGAAAAAAACCCTAAAGGCGAGCTTGAAGAAGAGGTTAGATGAGGCCAAAGGATTATGGCCCGAATAGCTCCCGCAAGTACTTTGGGCATACCGAACTTCTCACAGAACCTCCATGAGACATACTCCTTTTTTCTTAACATTTGGAAGCGAGGTCGTACTTCCAGTTGAAGCCATGGTAGCTACTCATAGGCAAAGGACATTCAACCAAGAGTAGAATGAAGGACTACTTAACACATCCCTCGATCTGATTAAAGAAAAACGAGAAGAGTCGCAGTTACAGCTCGCCCATTATCAACAAAATATCACTCACTATTTTAATTCTAAAGTTAAGACGCGTAGATTTGGATTGGGTGACCTGGTTCTTCGGAGGGTATTTCTAGCAAATAAAGATCCCAAGGATGGTGTTTTAGGCCCAAATTGGGAGGGACCATATCAAGTCATTGAGGTTTTGCGAGAAGGAACTTTCAATATAGCTCGACTGAATGGGGAAGTAGTCCCACAGACCTGGAATGCCCTACATTTGAAAAAATATAATTAGTTGCACCACCATCAATGTAAGGCTTATTTATAAAAGCCATTTTATTAAATAATAGGTGGACTATTAAATAATCTTTAAGATAGTATGAGTTCATGTTCTAGTTTTGTAAAAGCAACCAACAAAATTTCTACATTCTGGTTACTTGGGGGGCATATAACACTAGATTGGAAAAATTAAGCTTGCTTGGTATGTTTAAATCATTAAAAGCCATGGATACACCAAGTCCAAAACTTAGAGGCTTGGAAAAATTGATTATTTGACAACTTTTGAAGAAGCTCGAGTTTTAAATGAACCTAGTGCGAACTAAGTTGAAATCATTTAAAATCCTGGACGTAACTAGGTCTAAAATTTAGAAGCTTGGAAATATAGATTGTTCAATGGCCTTTTTTAAAGTTTGAATTTTCAATAAACTTAGCACGAACTAAATTTAAAATCATTTAAAACCCTGGATGCAACAAGGTTCGAAACTTGGAAAGTTGGGAAATTTTTTTAATATCAAGGACTTGTTAAAGCTCGAGTTATTAATACACCTAACATGAACTAAGTTTAAGTCATTTAAAACCCTGGACGCAATCAGGTCTGAAACATGGAAAGTTGGGAAAATTATTTAATATCAAGGGCTTGTTAAAGCTCGTGTTATCAATAAACCTATCACGAACTAAGTTTAAATAAATTAAAAAACCCTCGGATATAACCGGGTTCAAGGCCTGATTCTTAACGGGTATGATACAAATCAACACACAAAACTTGGATATAACCGACCTCAAAATATCTATCCCAGTCTAAAAATCAATTCCTAAAATCTCGAATGTACAAATAAGGATTCATAAACATGAGAGATAGTAAAGGAAAGATAAATGGATTGAAAAAGTTAGATGTATATTGAAATTATCCCGAGGAGAAAAAACCTTGAACTGAGCCCAAAGGCAATTGTTTAATAATAAAAAAAAATTAAATTGTTAAGCAATTACAAACAAATACAAAAAAACAAGGGTATCATTGAGCTCCACCAGCTCGCTTTGAAGATGCGACCTCCTCGCCATCCCCCTCGGATGCTACGGAAGCGTCCCCAGTCTCTGACGGTTCTTGCAAAATCTGAGCCTTGAATTTTGTAAGGTACGGATCCTACAGCCTGGGTTCCATGAAAGAGAAGTTCCCATCCTGGTTAAAGGCCCAGCACTGGTATAGCATCTCTTCCATGGATGACAATGAAGCCACCTTTTCTGTAACGCCCTGGTTACCCCAGAACAGTTACGGTGAACTGGAAATTTGACTCATTTCCTGAGTCCTTTGGTTAAAAACGTGTTCTAAGTGTTATTAACAGGTTAAGGTGAAAACTAATAAAAAGGAAAGGATATGTTTTATTGATACATAAAATTGTTCATGGGCCCACAAGAACATTTACAAGTTATTTACAACTCAAAAAGGTCATTACTGTTCCAAAATTATAAACCCGCCGACCTACGCGGCAAAAATAGGGTAAACCCCCTAGTTCCTCTGAGAACTCCTTGGCCGTGGTGGTCAAGCGGCCGCATATGTACACATCACCACCTAAGCTCTCCACTCAAGGCTGGGTGAGCTTTTCTTTCCCTTTACCTACACCACATAGCACCCATGAGCCAAAGCCCAGCAAGAAAACATAAAATTATGTGTAAACATTATCAAATGATTATCATTATAATCACACTTGAGCACAAAGCTTTCAAACAAATGAGTGAATATCACTTGAGGTCTTGATAAACCATACTGAGTGTTTAACAAGCAAGTCACTAATTCAAGTGGAAGAGTGGCCGCTAGGTAAGCCACCAGTCTTCAACAGGTTCTGGTAAACCATATTGAGTGACTGATAGGCAAGTCACTAATTCAAATGGAAGAGTGGCTGCTAGGTAAGCCACTAGCCTTCAAGCGCTTATATTATTCATCGACCCTGAGGTCGGTCCGGCATTAATGCTCTTTGAGTCATTCAATGCAGAAAGTCAATTAGATCTAATCTTTGTTGGCTTGCGTTGAACACGTTAAGACCATCTTGACTAATGAGTCAGCGCAATGTGACCAGTGCCCAGTACCACTGTCGAACCTGACTAATGAGTCACAACTTCACAGTTGATACTAGCACCTTTGCCAAATCTGACTAATGAGTCAGTACCATGCACAAGTGAGCAATATTTGCTAAATATCCCACAATCAATTCATGTCCACATTTATACAACCAACATGCCTCATGAATAACCATGCATGTCACATTTAGGGTGCAGCTTTCTTACCTCTGGTTCGAGCTAGAATGAATAAAAGAACGACCCTTGAGAACGATCAACCTTTTTGGTCCTTTAGCGGTTACCTGGTCCTAACCAATCATGGGATTCCATCAATAAAATGAATAACAAAAGGTTCCCAAACCAAAACCTAGCCTCCAAGACATCAAACACTACTAAACCGGGTAGTAGGATCAACCCCGAGGCCTAAGGCTTGAATCCCCAAGCTAGAAACACATTTCTGGCCAAAATTTCCCTAATGGGCCGCGGTTCACCAGAGCCATGCCGCGGCTCACCCTCCTGACAGAGGCGTTTCCACCTCTGAAATCACACGTAGGCCGCGGCTCACCATAGCCATGCCACGGCCCTTTACCAAAACCAGCAAGCACCAGCTTGCTTCCCCTGCGTTTTCCCTCGGAACCAAGCCTTCAAACCAGTTCCAAACCTTCTCCAAACACTCAAACCAACCCCTAAACATCATCTATATCATACCCTCATCAAAACCCAAGTTAAACTTCAATCAAACTTCCATCAATTCAACTATCCATCAAGAGAGTTACAAACTAAAAACTCAAAGCTAAAACAGAGTACAACCAGAAACCAATGGCTAAACTCACCTCAAATCTGAGATTAGACCTCCTTCAATGGCTGAACCAATTCTACAAACTCAGCCCCTTGATTTCCTAGCTTGAAACCTCACTTTGAGCTCAAAAACTCCAAAGGAGAAATGGAAGAGAATGATGCACGGGAAGGAGAAGGAAAACCCTATTTTTGTTCTATTTTCTACAGCCACCTAAAACCTCATATACATCCACCCAAATGACCTAAATGCCCCTAAGTCATCTAAGGCTTCTAAAGTCATTCCAAGGGTAAAATCGGTACTTTCCACCTATCTCGTTAATTATAATTAACGCTCTCCAATTCCCGCTAATCTCGATATTCTCAAACACCAATAATTCATATCCCGTTACCCTATAAATCCTGGTAACGCTCTAATCATTAAAACACCCCGAGACTCACCCCGAGCCCCGAGCTTAAACCTGTTATGACCAAACCAATAATTAACATACCATGATCGTCTCATACCGAATGGCTCGAACAAACCCACATTATAATGTGGTCTCAAAATATATCACCGACATGCATACAAATAAACAATTTTCCCTTAACGAGCCAAATTACCATCACACCCCTGTAATTAAAAATATGGACATACATGCATGCATTTAACATCATATTATAATATAATCCACATATACATGCATTTTATCATTTAATGGCATAATTAAACAAGTGTGGCCCTCCCGGCCTACTATTCCCGCCATTAAACCATAACGGAGAATTTGGGGCATTACATTTTCTTCTTTAACTGCGGCCTTGGCCTCGAGCAGTTTTGCTTTGGCTTCATCAACCTCGACCTGAAGTTGTGCAATTTGAGCCTGGAGGGCAAACAATGAAGTCTTTGTAGCCTGCTTGCTTTCCTGGGATGAGGCGAGAGCAGCCTTGGCTTCATGCTCACTCTTTTTAGTAGCCGCCAAGGCAGCTTTGGCGACCTGCTCGCCTTCTTGAGTAGCTGTCAGGGCAGTGTTAGCAGTGTTTAGTTCTGCCCGGAGCTCATCATTTCTAGCCCTAGCCCAGGCTATGCTGCGATACTGGGCCAGGGCAGACTGCAAAATAATAAAACAAGTCAAAGATACACCCTTGGGCACAATAAAAAGAAATATGTCACCAAGGAAGGATAACTTACAGTAAGTTTCATTCCCATAGTTGATTCCATGACATTCTTCGGGCTCCGCTCCTCGATGGTCCTCAGATCCCTCAAGTTGGCCCTATAGGCGTTCCCCACCATATGGCTAGTCGTCTCGTAAATGATACCCCAAAAAGCTTCAGGGATTTTTTTCTAGACATTGGGGATCTACTGGTATTCGAACGGTGAAGGGTGGAGGCTCAGCTTGTATTACTTAGGCCTGAGGAGGCGTGAATCGAGGAGGAGGAGGAACCCTCCTAGTGGTAACAAAAGTCACTAGAGCTACTTCGTGCGCTGAGCTCGTGTCTTTCCCCTTAGCCGAGGATTTTGAGGTGTTTCCCGCACCAGGGGGTTCTTCTTTGTAATCCTGGGCCTCTTCACCACAGGGCCCGAGCTGGTCTTCCTTGCTTGGAAAGCAGTTCGGAGGTCAGGAGCTCTGGGTTGTTCCATATCTTCGCCTGAAAAGAACGAAAATGAGTTAGTTCACAAATAAAGTTGTCAAAAACATATACAAGGATAGAGAAAACAAAGATCCTACCCTCTGGGCTAGGGGAGTGTTTTGACTGGGATAGGCACAACCTCCGGCCTTGGAATTAATGGAGGAGAGGGAGAGTCTACGGTTAATATTTCTAGGATCCTAAGGGGTTCAGGCTCAGGTCCTTCCTCAGGGCTGGATTCATCTACGTACTGTCTAAATCCAGGGGCAAATGCACCATGGAGCAGAGAAGACTAGGTCCTACGATTGGTTCCATACTCCTCAAAAATGGAGGATCTAAAGTTTAAAGTGCTGTCAACAACAACTGTGCCCTTAGGGTAACTATGGTCATGGCTTACCAGTAGGTGGTCTACACATTGGAGCAGGGTCATATTACGATCTGCGTTATGAGGATGACGATGGATGGGATGTTTTGGTTTAAATCAAACTAACCTAAAATCGGCAACAACCCTATATAATTCCCTATAGGGGTATGGGTTACCTTGGCCAGAGGGGCCGGCTGCTGCCCCTGACGCAACTTGTTCTAAATCAAGTTCCTGGACAGCCTCGGGACCTTACCTTTTCCTCACAAGAGGCACCTCATCCTCTTCTTCCTCCTCGTCCTCAGTGGCTGGCAAGGCCTCCTCTTGAGAGGAGGGAAGCTCGTGGATCAATGGAAGGGTAGCCCATGACCTCAAGGCCAATGTTTGACCTTCGCCGATCAACTTGCACACCAGCATCGTGATGCATTCACGAACTTGCGGTAGTCCTTCTCACTGGGTGGAAGCCCAGACAACTTCTCGTATTGACCCCCTAAGGTCATGGTCTTTCCTGTCCTCACAAATATGGCTGCACAAGAAACAAATTCAGTTAAGACGTGTACAAAAGAAATATCTTGAAAGGAATAAAATGTCACAAGCTGAAGTCATAAAAGTAAGGAACTTACGAGGTCAGTTGAAGTATCAGTGTTCACAATTTCGGAATCCATTCAACATAAAGAACAAGTCCTTGTATTCATTAGGATGGCTGGGAAGCTCAATGACGGGGGCAGAGTTGGGAAACCTTGTGAGATAATAGAACCTGTCACCTCGCCCTTTCTGCTCCAGGCTAGCTTTGAGGCAGAAAAAATATAGTAAATCTACCAGGGTGGGGACCTCCCACTCATGCTTCAAAAATAAATATTTCAGCCCCGCCAAATGTCTATAAGAATTTAGGGGTAGCTGAAATGGAGCCAACTTCACGTAATATAAAAAGCTCACGAAATATTGGTCCGGGGGAAGAAAGGCCCCAGCCTTCAGATGCTCATCACTCCAAGCCGCGAAGTCGTCTTGGAAAGGGGAGCAGCTCCGTTCCCCTTCAAACGCAGGTCGGGCAAGGAGAGTTTCGGTCCCGACCTCTATGTTGTGGCTCAGCATGATTTTGTTCACCCTCCCCTAGGTTGTGATCTTTAGTACTTTACAATCAGCCTCGAAGAAAGCATTTGGGTCAACCACCAACTCCTTCTCCACCACCAGACCGAAGTGCGGGATGGGAGACTCTGGGGCGATCTGCTTCCCCTTGTTCTTCTATTGAGCGAATGAGCTTGATGCATTCTTCTTTGAGGCAGTTTTCTTTAGAGGAGCCATCAGATCGCCTAACGAGCAGAATGACCTAGTTAGTAGGCGACCTAAAAGAATTTAAAGCCTATGACGTGAGGATACGAAGGGGGGAATGGTTTACTTTTGTTATATGAGCTAAGGTTAGCCTCAGCCCCATTGCGTGATGCCACGCGATACCCTAAGTTACGCGCCCCAATTTCCTAACAGACCCTTGATATTTAGGGATCCGTGTGTCAGACTACCAAACCACTACTTACCTTGGGAGGTGGTTTAGTACAAAACCACCCAAGAAACGTAACCTCTAAGCTATCTGGTTTGAAACCTAAAATCCTTTCATCTCATTTATCCCGAATGGGTATTCTTTAAATTAATTCACCATTAAAATTGCCGAGATTTACCCAGAAATTTCCCAGTTTTATGAATGCCTTATCTCTAGAGCTACTTTTGGACTCACCTGTTTAACCTAAGTCGAAACATATCCCCTAAAAACATTTAGAAGTAGTCTAACAGTGACTACAATGAATATTGCGGATGAACATGGTGAAGAACAAAAGTCCATAAAAAAATCTCTTAAAACCAAAGAATGAGATACTTATAGTGTGTTCTTCGACGGTGATATGAAGACTTAGCGATTGGAAGTTCCTGGAAAACCTCTGAACGACTAGGTGCGGCGAACAATTTTTGGGGATTTCTGGAAAAGAAGAGAGGTTCAAAAGTGCAAAATAGTAAATTTTTTAAATGAAAGGTTGTGAAGTCTGAAACTTGGCCATCCCTTTTATATGTAAATTTTGTAGATTGATCTGGGCCATCCAATTAAGTTAGTTCCAGATCCAAGGGCCAAGGTTAAATAGACAAAATGACGGCAAAAAGGTGACAAGACAATTATTGCAGTCCTCGAAACCCGAACAGACGCCAATTTCAGTACACCACGTGTCCAGTACTCGAGTAGTGGGCATGCGTGGTTTTATGTAACAGAAATTTAAAAGCCCCAACTATGTAGGTCAGAAAGTGACGACATCATACACGAGCAGGAGCTTGGGGGTAAATGTTGTACCCTAATTTTAGCCCGAGTTCATTCACTCAGTTCGGGTACAGCTGGCAAATAAATATACAGAGAAATAACAAAGGGAATGATATTTGATTTTTATCCACGTAGACAACTCCAGTTTCATGTGGACATGTGTGGTATTAGGCATCCTGGGTTTAACCCGAGCTACAAACACGAAGGTTGTGAAGCACGAGCTCATAATATTCAAACATCAGTCGAAGTACAAGCTTGGAGGAGATATTCAGCTCGTGGTAATTTGAATATATTGCACACTCGCGGATCCCCAGAGACTCGGGTCCTTTATGACCAGACTTTCATATTTAATGTCCTAGATATTAGGAGAACATTTATTGTATGATCAAATCATATCCCATTATAAATGGAAAATATATGTATTAAATGTAATAAATATTTATATGCATGATTGACTCACGCAGTTACCCAAACCTGTCTATGGAATTTCCTTATAAATACTAGGAATGTAGGATAGGGAAATGGGCCATTATTCTGTAATACTGAAACTCTGCCGAAGTGAAGAGAAAAACAACAATAATATAGACTCGTGGACTAGGTAGATTTTAACCACTGAACCACGTAAAAGATTTGTTTTCTTGTCAATTCATTTCATTTTTCATTACGATTTATTACTAAGCACTCATCTACCTTATTATTTCTTAATACACTGTTGGTGAAAAACCACGTCAACACTTTATAATTAGCGTATTTATAGACTATATAATTTTAGGGCCTATTTAGTAGATTGATTAAAAAAAATTAATGTTTAAATGCTTAATGATATTAGTAATTATTAGAATATCGTTTGGAAGATTAGTTATATTAATTTAATTAATTAAAAAGCATAGGATGTTTTGAGAAAACACATATTCTAAAATAATGAGTGGGAGGAGATGTAACAATAACTTCTATGGTCTCCATTGTTAGTTAACATCGATGTTTCATGGAATGAGCCTCGAGCACATTTGTTTGCGTCCCCCTGAGGAAGGTTTCTGATGATGTTATTATTCAAGGTTAACTTCTTTAATATTAAGAATAAGATTGAATGATGTATTTCAAGTTTGACTGACCCTAAGGCACACTCTTTAGTTAAGTCATTATTCTAAAATAATGAGTTACACTCACAAAGGTTGACTAGGCTTTTGAGCACACTAGTCAATCTTGGCCAAACAAGCAGTTGTTTGTAAGTCAAAAGAAAAAATAATTGATTTTATGTTTTCGCTTATGGATTTGAGAAGTGTCTCAAAATTAATTTGAGATTAGTCTGACCTACCCTGGTCCATTAATTGTCAAATTAATTTATCGCATAATTAGTAATAATTGTTTTTATGTGTTATTTAAATTTGTTCCATTCATGCTTCATATTTACTATTATGAAATTATTGATGTTCATTACATGTGATAAATTTATTTTTGTATTATTTATTTATTTCAGCAATCAAGTCGTCTAATAAACGTACCCTTGACGCATTCCTTGAAACCCTCGTATTTAACCTAAATGACGTGCACTGTTGGTTTTCTGGAATGATGATCGTTCTAAAAAATAAGTTAATGAGTGCGGTCATTAAATAGCCCTCGTCAGTTTCATCTTTTTCACATTGTTATGAAGAACATGAAAAAATATATAGTGATTGGAGTAAGTCAAATCATTTGGCTCGGTATTTCTTGCTTTATAGCTTACGTGACGAAATGATAGGAAAATATTTACATATCGAGAACGCCTATAAAATATGGCACTTGATAATAGACGAAGCGCAAGAAGTTGCTAAGTCTAATCGTTTGAAAGAAATGAAGGTAAATTTTTTGGTGATTATTGTACTCACACATGCCACTAACTATATTTTTTGTTTTTTATTCTTTATCGCAGGTTAAGAATCTTTCCAAAAAGATGTTAACTGCACTCAAAAATTTGGATAGAGATGGAGCTTGATTATTAGTTTCATTTAGAATTTTATTTTTATTATGAACAATTTAAAAATTTTATTTTGTTTTACAGATTTTAGTTTTTAATTTCAAACAAGAAAACTAATGTTTAGATATTTTTTAGTTTATGATTAGTCATGTGGTTATTAATTAGGAACTTTCTGTTTCTATGTTGCATGAACAAGGTTTTGGTATTTCTTTCAATAATAATTCGATTGTTATCTCATGTTATGGTGTTGAAATTTGTCATGCAAAATCCTACGATGGACTGTATAAACTAAAGGCAAAAGAACGATGAATCACAACTCTGAAATGTTTAAATTTGCTAACCCAAGATCTATTAAATGTCAAAAGACTGATTTTGATAGTGAAACATATATATGGCACTTGAGATTGGAGCGTATTGGGTTGGATAGGATAAACAGGTTAGTAAAGGAAGAACCTTTGAGAGAATTAACTATTGGCTCTCTTCCAGTTTGTGAATCGTGTTTGGAAGGTAAGAGGACCAGAACACCTTTCTCTGCAAAAGGTTCAAGAGTCATAGAACCACTCCAACTTGTACACATCGACGTGTGTGGTCCACTTAATGTACAAGTTAGATGAGGTTTTGAAAACTTCTTCACTTTTATTGATGATAATTCAAGATATGGTTACTCATATTTAATGCAAAAGAAATCTGAAACTTTTGGAAAGTTTACATGTAATAACCAAGGTTATTATTTTTCTCCCTAATTATGACTACATGTTAGTTATTATAGTTTAAAGTTAGTTGAGTGGTGGAAATTAAAAGATTTCTTTAAGTTTGAAATATTTATTTTAAGGATATGATTTTATGATTTAGAAAATAATTATAATTTGGATAGTTATAATTATTTTAGTTAGTATTTATAAGGTTTTAGCATATGATTTAAATTGGTGTATAGTTTTAAGATTTTAATTAAATTAGAATATAGTTTTAATGCACATTATTTTGGTGATTTAAGGATTTTACATGTGACATTAAATTAAGTCCCATTTATTTAAAAATATAAGGTGTGGCCGAATATCCCTATAGTTTATTAGGTGAAATTTTTGTGAATTAATTTATTAATTATAAGAGTTATTTTGAAAAGCCAAAATGAAGAACATAAATAGTCATAGGCATGTGGCACAATTCTAGGCTAGGTTTTGACTCATTTTTTAACTTAAAGAACTAGATGTCACTCCAAGCTTGCAAAAAGGAAATCAGGTGGATAAGTTGATGATAGATGAAATTATTTGAATTATTTTGAAATTTAAAAGGCTTAGGTGTAGGCATAAGCTTGAGTTTTGGAAGAGATTGTGGAAATTTTGACTATGTTGGTTACATGTGAGTGTGTGTGTCATAAAAGGAGTGTTTGTGGCATTTTAAATAGGAAAAATAAAGGGTTGGGCTAAACCTATTATTGGGGAAAGGATTTGAATTTTAAAAATAAGTTGAATGGTGATTGAGAGGTTTAAGGAAGGAAGTTGGGGTTTAGAGCCTATAAATAGAGCCTTTCACCATTTAATTTTTCACACAATCAAAGCTGCCAAATGCTCATCATTTTCAAAATCTATACTCCCAAAAGTTCTCATCTTTTGCTCCATAAACACATTCCATAGCCGAAATCACTATATCCTTAATAGTGCTTGGGAATTTTTTTTCTTTCTTCTTCTATTTTCTTAATTAGCCACAAACACTCGAGCCAATATCAACCACACATAGCCGAAATCATAAATCCTTGTCAAACACCTTATAGCCGAATGAGTCCAAGCATTGAAGCTCTTGGTGTTGTATTGAAGATAGGCATTAAAGAAGGCTCGGGATTTCGATCTGTTGGTTCTAGGTTAAAGGTATGACTTTTATAAGGTTTAGAGTTTTGGAAGTTTAGTTTCATTGTAAGTCTCTAATCTTAAATATTCTAAGTTATATGTAAGGTTTTGAGAGATTTTCTATAACAAAGCAATCTCTCTTTTTCCTCTCATTTCCACACTCAAGGTAAGGAAGATTAGGTAGTTTAGTCATGACCTACTTTTGTGATGTGTACGACCCTAACATTTTAGGTACATTAAGAAGATAAGTGTGGCTGTAGCTAAGATGTTCAGAAATGTATGGCAGACCTAAGTTGATGTCTAGTAGGCTCGGTTGCCAAAATTTTATGACAGACCTAAGGTGATGTCCGGTGTATGACAAACTTATGTCCAGGGCTTAATTGCCACCACTGTATAAGCACTTATCTTTTTCTTATAATGTCTTGTTATTATGACCTATTATGACTTATGATTATGATCTCTGCTATGACCTAGGATATATTATGATCTTGTATGATTAGTAAATTAGCATTGTTATGAATACTTGTATGAACTTATGGTATATTTTTTATGACTGTATGAATATATGTTTGCTGGTTTGTATTTTCCTTACTGGGCTTAGAAGCTCACTCCTTATGATTTTGTTATGAAAACAATTGAGGATAGAAAGGTCGGTGGCAAGTGGAACCTAAGAGCTTAGTGATGTATTCGTGGGGACCATATAGCCGAGGATTGATAAACAGGCCTACGATTTTATTTTTCGAAGCATTTCTTTAAAAAATATTTTTTATTTATAATGTTGCTCATTTTATTATGTTAAAGACTACTGTTGACGCGTATTTTAACCAACAGTGTATTAAGAAATAGTGAGGTAGATTAGTGCATAGAAATAAACCGTAATGAAAAATGAAATGAATTCACAAGAACACAAATCGTTTACATGGTTCAGTGGTTAAAATTCACCTAGTCCACGAGTCTATATTATTCTTGTTATACTCTCTATTTCGGCAGAGGTCCAGTATTACAGAATAATGGCCCATTTTCCTATCCAATACTCTCAGTATTTATAGAGAAATTCCATGGACAGGTTTGGGTAACAGTGTGAGTCAATCACACATATACATATTTATTACATTTAATACGTATATTTCCCATTTATAATAGGATATGATTTTATCATACAGTAAATGTTCTCTTAATATCTGGGACATTAAATATGACAGCCTGGTCATAAATAACTATATAACGGGATTCCGAGTCTCTAGGGATCCTTGAGTATGCAATACATTCGAATTAGCACAAGTTGAACACCTCCTCCAAGCTTGTATTCGAATGTCGTTTGAATTTTATGAGCTCACACTTCACAACCTTCATGTCTATAGCTCGGGTTAAACCCAAGACGCCTAACACCACACGTGCCCATGTGAAACAGGAGTTGCTTACGTGGATAATAATCAAATATCATTCCCTTAGTTATTTCTCCGTATATTTATTTGCCAGCTGTATCCGAACTGAGTGAATAACTCAAGATAAAATTAGGGTGCCACATTTTCCCCACAAGCTCCTGCTCGTGTATGACGTCATCATTTTCTGACCTACACAATAGGGGTTTAGTCTTCTGTTACACAATACCATGCCTGCCCCTACTCGAGTACTGGTCACGTGGTGTACTGGAATTGGCGTCTGTTCGGGTTTCGAGGACTACAATAGTTATCTTGTCACCTTTTTGCCACCATTTTGTCTATTTAACCTTGGATCTCGAACTAATCCAAACAGATGGCCCAGATTAATTTACACAACTTATGTATAAAAGGAATGTCCAAGTTTCAAACTTCACCAACTTTCATTTAAAAAATTTCCTCTTCTGCACTTCCGAAACTTCCTTCTTTCCCAGAAATCCCCATAACTCGTTCATTGTAGCTAGTTACTCAGAAGTTTTCCAGGAACCTCCCTTTGCAAAGTCTATGTCTTACCATCAAAGAACATACTGTAAGTATCTCTCTTTTTTGGTTTGAAGAATTTCTTTTTCTTTTTATTTTTTTTACTTGACTTTTGTTCTTCACCTTGCTCATCTGCACTATTCATTGTAGTCACCATTAGGCTATTTCCGAATGTTTTAGGGAATAGGTTTCGACTTAGGTAAAACGGGTGAGTCCAAAAATAGCTCTAGAAATAAGACATTCATAAAACTAGGAAACTTCTGGGTAATTCTAGGTAATTTCAATGGTGAGTTAAAGTAAAGAATTCCCATTCGGGATAAAGGAAATGAAGGGATTTTAGGGTTTAAACCAGATAGCTTAGAGGTCATGCTTCTTAGGCAATTTTTCACTAAACCGCCTCCCAAGGAAAGTAGTGGTCTGACAGCCTGACACACGAATCCCTAAATATCAGGGGTCTGTTAGGAAACCGAGGCGCGTAACTCAGGGTATCGCGTGGACGGAGAAGTCCGTGACCCTCGGGGGTCAATATGAGAAATTGTCTGGGCTTCCACCCATTACGAAGGACTACCGCCAGGTCGTGAATGATGTCACGATGCTGGCATGTAAGTTGATTAGCGAAGGTCAAATGTTGGCCTTAAGGACCCGAGCTACCCTTCCGGTGATCCAGGAGCTCCCATCCTCTCAAGAGGAGGCCTTGCCAGACACCGAAGGCGAGGAGGAAGAAGAGGACGGGGTGCCTCTTGTGAGAAAAAGGCGAGCTCCAGAGGCTGCCTGGGAACCTGACTTAGAACGAGTTACGTCAGGGGCAGCTGCCGGCCCCTCCAACCAAGGTAACCCATACCCCTATAGGGAACTAGATAGGGTTGTTGTCGATTTTAGGTTAGTTCGATTTAACCCAAATCAATTCGTCCATCATCATCCTCATAACCCATATCGTAATGTAACCCTACTCCAATGAATAGACCACCTAGTGGTACGCCATGACAGTAGTTACCCTAAGGGCACAATAATTGTTGACAACACTTTAAACTTTAGATTCGCCATTTTTTAGGAGTGTGGAAGCATTCGTAGGACTTGGTCTTCTTTGCTCCAGGGTGCATTTTCCCCTGGATTTAGACAATATGTAGATAAATCCATCCCTGAGGAAGGACCTGAGCCTGAGCCCCTTAGGACCCCAGAAATATTAACGGTAGATTCTCCCTCTCCTCCATTAGTTCTAAGGCCGGAGGTCATGATAATAGACTCCTCCCCTAGCCCGGAGGGTAGAATCTTTGTTTATTTTCTTTCTTTATGTATATTTCTGACAACCTTATTTGTGAACTAATTCCTTTTTGTTCTTTTCAGGCGAAGAGATGGAACAACTCGGAGCTCCTGACCTCCGAACTGCCTTTCAAACAAAGAAAACTGGCTTGGGGCCCACCGTAAAGTGGCTTAGGATCTCAAAGAAACCCCTTGCTGTGGGCAACACCTCCAGATCCTCTGCCAAGGGGAAAGACGCGAACTCAACCTGGTAATCAATTCCGGTGAGTATTCTTACCGCTATTGTTCCTCCTCCTCCACCTCGATTCGTGCCTCCTCAAGCCCAAGTAATACACGCTGATCCTCCAGCCCCCACCATTCCAATCCCCACCATTTGAATTCTAGTAGATCCCCATGATCTGGAAAAGATCCCTGAAGCTTTTCGAGGCATCATTTATGAGACGGCGAGCCATATGGTGGGGCACGCCTATAAGGCCAGCTCGAGGGATCTAAGGACCATCGAGGAGCGCAGCCTGGAGAATGTCTTGGAGTCAGCTATGGGGATGAACCTCACTGTAAGTTATCTTTCCATGGTGAAAAATTCCTTATTATTATGATCAAGGGTATATCTCTTACTTGTTTTGTTATTTTGTAGTCTATCCTGGCCCAGTATCGCAGCATAGCCCAGGCTAGGGCTATAAATGATGACCTCCAGGCTGAATTAAATGCCGCCAACACTGCCTTAACAGGTGCTCAAGAAGGCAAGCAGGCCGCCAAAGCTGACTTGGCAGCTACTCAAAAGAGTGAGCAAGATGCTAAGGCTGCTCTCACCTCGTCCCAAGAAAGTGAGCTGGAAGCGAAGACTGCATTGTCTACCCTCCAGGCTCAAACTGCACAACTTCAGTCCGAGCTGGAAGCCAAATCCAAACTGCTCGAGGCTGAGGCCACAGTTAAAGAAGAAAAGGCAACCTCATTGTCTTCTATGGAAGAGTTGCTATACCAATGCTGGTCCTTCAACCTAGATAGGAACCTTTATTTCATGGAAACCGGGTTGTGGGATCTGGTCCTTGCAAAATTTAAGGCTCGACTTTTGCAAGAACCATCAGAGACTACTGAGGTTTCCAGGGCAGCTGAGGGAGATGGCGAAGAGGTCAACTCAGCTGGGCGAACTGGTGGAGCTCAATGATAGCTTCTTCTTTTTTATTTGTCTATAATTGTTTAATGGTTATTTTATTAAACAATTGCCTTTGGGCTTGGTTTAAGGTTTTTCTCCTCGAGATAATGCCTGCTTTGTTTCAATATATATCTAACTTTTTGGTCCATTTATCTCTCCTTTACTATCTTTCGTGTTTGTGAATCCTTAGACATGTACATTCAAGATTTTAGGAATCGATTTTTAGATCGGGATAGATATTTCGAGCTCGGTTATATCCAAGTTTTGTGTGTTTGATTTGTATCATACCTGTTAAGAATCAGGCCTTGAACCTAGTTATATTCGGGGGTTTTAATTTATTGAAACTTAGTTCATGCTAGGTTTATTGATAACACGAGCTTTAAAAAGCCCTTGATATTAAAAAAATTTCCCAACTTTCCAAGTTTCAGACCTGGTTGCGTCCAGGTTTGTAAATGATTTTAAATTTAGTTCGCACTAGGTTTTTGAAAATTCGAGCTTTAAAAAGCCATTGAATAATCAATGTTTCCAAGCTTCTAAATTTTGGACCTGGTTGTATCTAGGGATTTTAATTTTTTTTATCTCGGGGTGATATGCCCCCCAAGTAACCAAAATGTAGAAACTTTCTTGGTTGCTTTTACAAATATTTATACATGAGCTAATACAACTTTGACAAGAAATTATTTAACAATCCATCTATTATTTAATTAAATGGCTTTTATAAATAAGCCTTGCATGGATGATGGTACTACTGATAATACTTTTTCAAATGTAAGGCATTCTTGGTCCGCGGGACTATCTCCCCATTCAACCGAGCTATATTGGAAGTTCATTCACACAAAACTTCAATGACCTGATATGGTCCCTGCCAATTTGGACCTAAGACACCGTCCTTGGGATCCTTATTCCCCAGAAAGACCCTTCGGAGAACCAGGTCGCCCAATCCAAACCTTCGCATCTTAACTTTAGAATTAAAATACCGAGTGATTTTTTGTTGATAATGGGCAAGCTATAATTGTGATTCCTCTCATTTCTCTTCAATCAGGTCGAGAGATTTGGATTCTACCCACTTCATGAAATAGTCCATCGCCAACACCGCGTAATGAACTCCTCCTTTTCCCATAGGTAAGGATCCTATTAGGTCAATTCCCCATACCGCAAATGGCCATGGGTATGAGACCATCGTTAGCTCGACTGGAGCAGCTCGGGAAACTATGGCGAAACACTGACATTTGTCGCATTTCTGAACATGCGAGATCGAGTCTTTTGTTAAAGTGGGCCAAAAATAGCCTTACCTTAGTATTTTTAGTGCTAGGTTTTACCCCCAGCTTGATCTCCACAAAAGCCTTCGTGCACTTCTTGCAATATGTTTTTAGCTTCCTCGGGCAGAACACACCGTAGGAGAGGTAATAAATGACCACGTCGGTACAACGTTCCATCCATTATCACATACCTCAGAGCTTGATATAGTATTTTTCTTGCATCCTTCAGGCTTTGAACTTCTTTATGCGACCTGGGTGAGGGCATTTCTACCAACGACTTGATTTTCTCGGGATTTGCCTCTATTCCCCTCGTGTTGACTATGAAACCAAGAAATTTTCCTGACGCCACTCCGAACGTGCACTTCTGAGGATTTAGCTTCATGTCATACCTCCTTAAGATTTCAAAACATTCTTTTAGATCGGATACATGGTGATTGGCAGTCTTGGATTTGACAAGCATATCATCGACATACACTTCCATATTCCTCCCGATCTGATTAGCGAACATTTTGTTGACTAAGCGTTGATATGTAGCTCCGGCATTCTTCAGCTCGAAGGGCATGACTTTATAACAATATACGTTATTTGGGGTCATGAAGCTTGCATGTTCCTGTTCTGTAGGATTCATCGCAATCTGGTTATATCAAGAATACGCATCCATGAAGGACATAAGCTCGTGACATGCCATGGCATCTACCAACTGATCAATCCTTGGTAGTGGAAAGCAATCCTTGGGAAAAGCTTTGTTTAGGTCAGAGAAGTCAATGCAGGTCCTCCATTTCCCATTTAGCTTTGGGACCAGCACGGGATTGGCAACCCAAATCGGGTATTTTGCTTCACAAATAAACCCGCACTTTAATAGTCAAGCAACTTCTTCCTTAAGTGCTTCAACTCAAACTGTTCCCAAGCGTCTCAATTTTTGGGATTTTGCAGGTACATTCTTGTCCAAATTTAGAGTGTGCATGATTACACTTGGGATTATTCCCACCATGTCTTCATGTGACCAGGCGAAAACGTCCAAATTCTCTTCTAAGAAATTGATCAGCTTCTTCTTCCTTTTATCATCAAGATTTTTTCCAATCTTAACAACTCTTGAAGCTTCTTTAGGGTCCATTTTTACTTCCCCGAGCTCCTCAATAGCATGGAGCTCTGACCTGTCATCACCCATTCGTGGGTCATTGTCATCACGTGGGGTGACATCACTAGCCTCTACTTCTTGAGGTTCTTCAGTCAAACAAGTAACTTCCACTTCCTGTGACTCCTCACCTTCGTCATTTATGACCATAGCTTGCTGCCCGAGTTGTGATTTTCCCTTCATAGAAATGCAATAGCATTCTTTGGCAGCGAGCTGATCACCTCTGATGGTGCATATTCCCATAGTCGAGGGGAATTTTATTGCTAGGTGGCAGATAGAGGTTATGGCTTCAAATACCATCAACGCAGGTCAGCCCAAAATTGCATTGTATGTGGCTAGCCAGTCGATTACCACAAACTTAAGTAACTTGGAGACAGTTCGTGAGCCTTCTCCCAATGTTACCACTAATTCGATCGTTCCGATGGCGGCTAACCCTTCGCCAGAAAATCCATACAGAGTCATAGAGGTCGCCTTCAATTCTGTGATAGACAACCCCATTTTTTCCAAGGTGGACCTAAAAAGTAGATTCATAGAACTCCCGTTATCTACTAGTGTCCTCCGTACCCTCTGGGTGGCGAGCTGAATGGTTATGATCAAGGGATCGTTATGTGGGAATTAGACGTGGCTAGCAACCTCTTCTGTAAAAATGATTGGTTATTTTTCCAAACGCTGTTGTTTCGATAACCGCTGTTACAGGATGAACTCCACTCCATTATGGGATTTCAATTAGTTAATGTATCTCTTCTGGGCCGCTCTGCTCATGCCTACCTGATGAGGTCCTCCCGAAATGGTGGCTATATCTCCTCCTATTATTGGAGGAGGATCGTCCTGATTCGGTTGAACTCCAGTTTGATTTACTAGAGCTTCGGGAGCTGACAGAGGGTGTGGTCCAGCAGGCTGATTAGGGACCACCTGATTTTGGGCGTACTGGGCCAAAGGACCTTCTCTAATAAGAGTTTCGATCTCATCCTTCAGCTGTCGACAGTCATCAGTGTTATGACCAATATCATTACGAAATCAGCAGAACTTTTAAGGATCTCTCTTCGCTCTTTGATTTTTCAACGGTTCTGGCTTTTTCCATGGAAGGTGAGTAGAATTTTCCAGGAAGATGCGCTCCCCAGTATCCGTGAGGTCGATATAAGTGGCATAAACAGGCTTGAATTTCTCTCCAGATTTATTTTTCTTTGTTCTGCTCTGGTCGCCCTCACCATTTCCCTTCCTTTTGTTACTCCCCCCTTGGTTATTGTGGGTAACGGTTTGAGCCGTAGATGCAACGTCTGTTACCGCTCCAACGGGCTAGATAGGGATCTGGCTAGTTCTTGCGACGAAAGCCTCTTCCAGGTTAATCCATCTTTAAGCTCGTGCAAAGAATTCGTCCACACTATTAACTCCTTTTCTCTATAATTCTTGCCAAAGTTCGCCTCAAACAAGGATTTCCGTCCTCATTTCCATGAGCTTGGAGTTGTCATCGGCATTTCTAGCTCGTCCAGCGACATTGGCAAATCTACTCAGATATGTCAGGTTGTTGCCTTACATTGGCTAATGAATCTTCCTTAACATGATCTGTCTGGGAAGCTCATAATGCTTTTTTGAAGTCAAAAGAAAACTTCTCCCACAAACTTATAGAATGCCTCTTGTATTGTTTAAACCATTGCCTAGCTGGTCCGATTAGATATGAAGGGAACAAAATGCACCTTAGGTAGAGCCCGACATTGTGGGCCATCATCATGGTGTTAAACATCCAGAGGTGGTCTGACGGATCTCCATCTCCATCAAACTTTGACAAGTGTGGCATTCTGAAGCCTATCGGATACGTGGCCGCCGCAATATTTGGAGTGAAAATCTCGAGCTCATCCTTTAAGTCACAATCGTCTTTATCTTTTCTAGATAAAAGCCTGTTCATTTGATCTTCCATCAGAGCTAGCCTCTCGAGGGTTTGGTCTTTGGTCCCTAGGTTATTTGGGGGCTGTTCAACAACTCCCATCTTATCATATGCATTTGATGGGTTATAGTCCCTCCAAGCTCGAGCTTGGTTTGGTGGGGCATTCCCATTATCACGTACTATGGACGTACCTCCCTCTTGTCAAGTGTAACTAACATCTTCATTCCGAGCTGGATTCCTTCTCTGCGAATTCAGGCGATCACGCAAATCAGGATACGACCCGTACCGAGGGCTTTGTGCTGAACTCAACTGATTTCTTAGGTCGCCCTCGACCTACTACTACCACAACTTTCAATCCAATAACTCCCTTTTGCGAAGCATACATCTCGCAATTGGGACCGAGGATATGGATCTTCAACACGCGTCTGTGGGACGTAGGTATGGGCAGACAGAGGAGGGTTTCTCCTGCAGTCCCCATAAGCAGGAATGTCCCATGTAGGACGAGGTGGCGTCAGATGTCTTATGGGTGACGGGGGATGCCTTACTAGCGAAGCAATCCTTGTCCCATCAGGGCGAACTAGTTTAGCCCGCCTTTGTTCTGCCCCATTATTTCTAGCTCTTTGTGTCTGGTGATTCGATCGTGATGTAAGGGTGTTTGCTGGAACATTTTGTCTCTGTGAACCTGCCCTAGCCCCTCCTCGTGGGTAGCCATAGGCATTCCTAAACGCTTGTGAAGGTGGCATCGAACTTGGGGTTGCAGTTATAATCGATCGACTGATATGTTGATGACCCCTATGAGGGCCACTAAGATGAGCATTCTGGAGATCTCGCCCTGTAGGTACAGTACTTGGGGTGGCAGTTCTAACTGATCGACTTGGTTTGAATCAGTTATTCCTTTGGGACTTGAGAGACCCACTTTCCCTCTTTCCGACATTAACGTCGGTTGCGAGAGGGGGTAACCGAGCCAGAACCTCCTCAATTTGCTTGTTTTCCTTAGAGAGATAGCTTCTTAACAACATATTGTTCATCACAATTGCAGTTAAGTAGTCTAGGTTTGGATTCGGTGGCAATGACGCCAAACTCCCAGTGTCGCCATGACCAGCCGATTGTTTTCCCAGAAGTTACTGGACTTCAGGGCCATGCTCGTTCGAAACAGCGGTATGATGGGCCTCCTGCCCACCAGGCTGTTCTATCTCATTGTCGTGCATTGATCAAGTGAGCACCATGATGAGATTCGACTGGGGTTTTGATGAAGCACTAATTTCCCTCTCAATGAAAGCACCAAACTGTTGACGTGGTTTCTCGCCAACACTGTATTAAGAAATAGTAAGGTAGATTAGTGCTTATAAATAACCATAATGAAAAATTAAATGAGTTCACAAGAACAAAAATCTTTTACGTGGTTCAGTGGTTAAAATCAACCTAGTCCATGAGTCTATATTATTGTTGTTTCACTCTCTATTTCGGTAGAGTTTCAGTATTACAGAATAATGGCCCATTTTCCTCTCCAATATTCTCAGTATTTATAGAGAAATTCCATGGACAGGTTTGGGTAACCACGTGAGTCAATCATGCATATACATATTTATTACATTTAATACGTATATTTCCCATTTATAATGGGATATTATTTGATCATACAGTAAATGTACTCCTAATATCTAGGACATTAAATATGTCAGTCTGGTCATAAATAATCGTATAATGGGATTTCGAGTCTCCAGGGATCCTTGTGTATGCAATACATTCGAATTAGCATGAGCTGAACATCTCCTCCAAGCTCGTATTTCGAATGACGTTTGAATATTATGAGCTCACACTTCACAACCTTCGTGTCTATAGCTTGCGTTAAACCCATGACGCCTAACACCACACGTGCCCATGTGAAACTGGAGTTGTTTACATGGATAATAATCAGATATCATTCCCTTGGTTATTTCTCCGTATATTTATTTGCCAACTGTACCCCGACTGAGTGAATGACTCGAGCTAAAATTAGGGTACAACAACTACTATTTTATTTTTGTAAAGACATGGGATCCCTTTGCTAAATTTGATTTTCCCCTAGATAAAATAGAAATATTTATGTTATGATCCAACGTTGTGTTCTCGATAATTTTATCAGAAATTAGGGCGTTACATTACAGAATTCCAAGTAGAAGCTGAAAAGCAATTAGGTAAATCGCTAAAATTTCTTCAATCTGATCGAGGAAGAGAGTACTTGCACTATGAATTTGATGACCACTTGCATGAGCATGGAATTCAATCCCAGATCACTGTACTTGGAACACCACATCAAAATGGTCTTTCAGAAAGAAGAAACAGAACGTTATTAGACATGGTTAGATCAATGATGAGTTATTCATCATTGCCACTATCATTCTGGGCTATGTAATTCAATGTTCAATGTACATATTGAATATTTTTTCATCCAAGTCATTTTAGAAGACTGTGAGAACTATGGAATGGTACTAAACCTAGTTTACACCATTTTCATATTTGGGGGTGTACAGTACACATGCTGAAAGGAAAGACTGGAAAGTTGGACTCACGCACTGAATTGTGCATGTTTGTAGGGTATTCCGAAGAGACTACAGGTGGTATATTTTATAGTCCAAAAGAAAATAAAACATTTGTATCGACAAATGCTACTTTTATTGAATATGACTATATTATAACCACAAGCCTCGTAGTAAGGTTGTACTGGAGGAAATGGTCTAAGATCAAGTAAATAGATCACCAACTGTTCAAAATGAACAACAACAAGAAGAAGCCACAAGTTCTAGTCAGAATAATAGAGAGCTTCGTCGTAGTGGGAGGGTTGTCAAACAACTAATTTTCCATGAACACAAAGTTTAATGCTTATGTCTAACACAAATAAAGATGATCCATTGACATATAGAGACGCAATGAGAGATTCTGACATAGAAAAATGGCAAGATGCGATTAACCTGGAAATAAAATCGATGTATTCAAATTTTGTCTAATTCTTGAAGATCTACAAGAAAATGTTAAAAACAATTGTTGCAAATCGATATTCAAGAAGAAATGAGGATCAGATGAGAATGTGGTGACTTTCAAAGCTAGGCTTGTAGCCAAAGGCTATAATCAGAGAGAAGGAGTTGATTATGAAGAAACATTTTCTCCTGTAGCCATGCTAAAATCTATTCGCATACTCTTGTCCATAGCTACTTGCATGGATTATGGGATATGGAAAATAAATGTTAAGACAACATTTCTGAATGACTATCTTGACGAAAACATCTATATGTCTCAACCAAAAGGGTTCGAAGTTAAAGTTCAAGAGAAAAAGGTTTGCAAGCTTCTTAGGTCCATTTATGGACTCAAACAAGATTCAAGATCTTGGAACCTGAGATTTGATGACACAATTAAAATGTATGGTTTTGAACAAAAAGTTGATGGACCTTGTGTCTATAAAGAAATCAAAGATAACATTGTGATCTTCTTAGTTCTTTACGTTGATGATACTCTACTGATTGGAAATGATGTTGAAACATTAACAAAAGTAAAGAAATGGCTAGCTGAGCAATTCCAAATGAAAGATTTGGGAGATGCAAACTATGCTCTGGGCATCAGGATCCTTTGGGATTGACATAACAAAGTTTTGGCGCTGTTTTAAACGACTTATATTGATAAGGTACTGGAACGTTTCAGTATGCAAAATTCCAAGAAGGGTGATATGCCAACCTGTCATGGAATTATCCTTTCTAAAGAACAGTGTCCTAAGACACCTCTAGAAGAAAAGTTTATGAGACAGTAAATAAGTCACCAACAGTACGATTCACTAGTATTATGAATACATGTAATCTAGATCTTGATTACTGATGTAGTAGGATATCTTAGTGGAGATAGTTTGTATAAAGTAGTTATACATGAACGAGACCCGATATATTATTAATACTTAACCGAATATCAATTGTTTTGCAAGTATTAATTAAACATATCAATTAGATGATCATATACAAATTGATCTTAATCCTAATGTTATTATGAACTCATATTTATAACTTTTAGTTCATTAATTCACTCGTTATGGTTTGTCAAAATGATTAGGCTGAAAACTTTAGTTGAAAATGGTTTGGGACATAATATACAGATATGGAATCTATACAATTCTGAGAGGAATTAAATAATGGTTCTGTTTAGGCTAAGATTTTAGAATTGAAAGGTTATTGAGCTCAAATTCATAAATCAATTTATGAATTAACCTTCACTAGTAAAGTTAATGATACTTAAGGAAACAAGATATAATTAAAGAGGTAAAAATGTATCGTATCCCTACTTTAATTATGAACCATTAATAGATGATTAAATTATATTTAATGAATAAACTGATGGTTCTTTTTATATTTAAAAAGTAGTCAATAAATAAATGTATATAATTGCAAGAGTGCAATCACATATTTTTAGTAGAATAATATTGAGATTAATAAATTAAGTTTATTATATTAAAGAGTTTTATTTAATAATCTAAATTTATTGGAGCTTGAAATTATAGGTTCATAGGTCTCCGGGATGACTCTATCAACATTATTCAAGGTAAGAGTTGAAACTGAGAAAAATTAGGGAAATGACATATTTGGAAGAAATTTGTTCTTCGGAGTCAAATATGTAAATGAGATAAATTATTTAATATATTAATTTTTGAAATTAATTAAATTTTCAAAAATAATTTTTTAAATAAAATGGTGATTTTCGAAAATGTAATTTAAATAATTAAAATAATCAAATTTGAATTAATTAATTTTATTTATTTAAATAATGTGAAAATATAATTGAGATGATTCAAAATTAGTTTGAGTTAATTTGAAATTTATTCCTTAATTAATCTCATAAGATTAGTTATCAGGTTTAGATATTTTTGAATAAATAATTATTGAAGAATAAATAAATAAATTTGGTTAAGACACATGCCTTGAAAAGAGCATGTAACTCACAGTGCTGTGATTTGCGTGTAATAAGATCAAAGACTAGGTCTTGGATATTTCTTATTTAATTAATTAATTAATAATTGGTTTATAATTTGAATTTCAAATTTTGAATTTATTATTCTTTTATAAATCTATCTGATAAAAAATTAGTTTCAAAAAGAATATACAAGATTCTAGAGAATTCTAAACTTTTTCACAGACTGAAAAATTATATCGTATTATTTTTCTCTATCTCTAAAATTTGTTTCAGACCTGAAAAATATTTCAAGGTCTCATATGTTGTGTAATATATTATGAATGACATAACTCTACGTGCCCACACGCGTGTACAGATACATCTTGAAAGATCTTGGTCTGAGTATTTTGGAGGCTACTTAGGATTGGATGTTCGTTGGAGATACAAAAATATAGCGATGAAACTTAATAGTTCTACAACTAGTAAATTCCTCATATTTTTCCATGTCATTGATTAATGTACGCATATTAATAGATCTGGTTATTTAAAGCAAGTTTAAGTCAAAAAAATTAGAATACATGAGCCTACCATGTCGTGCATTCTGCTGCACACATGGTAAACCAGTTACCAACATGTACCAATGTGAAGACTAGCAGGAACTTCTTTATGCTTGACTTACAATAAATGTTGCGGGGAGGGTTACAAGGATGGTACAATTCATTGTTATCTTAGTGAGATGGATTAAATTCATTTAATTAATAATATATTTAAGAGATATGAGATAATAGTATTTTAAATAGGGTGATATGATTGTAGAGAGAAAGAGTCTACTTCTCAAACTCAAGCTTTGAATTAAATATGGATGATGGGCTTGCTCCCAACTGTTAGATTATGTGAGATTTCCAAGGGAAAGTCTTAGCCACTGATATAGTTGTAGGAGGCTACCCATAAGCCTGGAAAGAGTGATAATCTAGGGAGGCAAACAAGGGCTAGTGCGCTTTACTGAGACGAAAATGGCATGTCGTCAATCTGCAATTTGAGCAACTACTGCCTGTGACACTTGTGGGTATTACCCAATAGACTATTCCATGGTATCCCTTTCCCTCTGACTCCTTAGATGTTGACTTGTGGGTCGACCTCCATCAGACTCAGGATCAATAATGCCACCTAAAGCCATGGAAACTCGTAAAGCATTTGGTGTTTGTAGGGTCCTTATTCTTGTTAGGAGGGGGAGCCCAACAAGCGTCCGTCAACCAAGGCTTAACCCAAAACCGTGCATGCCTTGATGATGAGGCATGCCCACAACACACATAGGGTTTAACTAATGGGCTCATGAAATTCATTCTCAACATTCTTCTCCCCCAAAAATGTCATTCTTCCTTGTTTCTACTCTTATACTTGTTTAAGGGTGGGAATGGGTAATCTGTTTTACATATTATATTTATAAAAAAAAAATTAGTATTACAAATAATATAAAAATAAAAGCAACAATTATATCATAAAATAAAACTATTTTAAAATCACATATCATAATTGCTAATCATATTTATATTAGAATACATATATTTTTTTTTAAATCGCCCTTAATATCCTCTATTTGGGACGAACCTTATTAGTAAAATTAACAACCTTACGATCAATAATGTAAATAAATGTATTATATATAGTGTTATTTTTATGTTAAAAAAGGATCAATAACATCTTTTTTGACTGAATTTTTTGCCAATGATTAAATTTTTTGAAAGAAATGGTTGTAACTATGAAAACATAAAGTCACAGAAGATTTGTAGTGGTTCGACCAGAAAAGATAACCTACATCCATTAGTGTCTTGTTATTCTCTCTATTTTGGGAGTTGCATGCTTTTTCATGACTACCTTATTTATCAAATCATGGGTGTACTAATGTTTCCTATGATCAAGGAAAGTAGTTACCCAATTGGTTACAATTAAAATATTCATATCCAGGTAACAATGTTAAATACAATTAAATATATGAAAACATACTTCCTATTTTGTAGGCTTCACTAATCAACATTTATTAATTTCTTAAATGTCAATTATGCTTTATTTCCCAGTGACTGAGTGTTGGGGGAGAGTGAGATTACACCACCAATATAATAAGAATTTACACACAATTTCACTTGACATAATCCAATAAAAGATTAGAGTGGAGAAATGCAAACTCTAGTTGTAGAACAAACTATTTGATCATCTTGCAAACTTCAAACTCTAGATAGAACACCACTTGAATCATTTGATGAAGAAGAATCAAAACCAAGGCTTATACATGAGATGTATCATTGTCCAAATTCTCTATTTCCTAACCCTTCATAGAGGGTTGTAACATTCTCTAGTAGGAAAGGCAATTGGGATTGATCAAATTTTCAAAATTCTCAAGACAAGCTCTTTCTTGATGAATTTCTTAGAGAAAGCTTATGATCTTTGAGAGAGAGAGAGAGAGAAAGAGATGAAAAGTGTGATCAAGACTTTACAAACTTTTTTATAGTGTAGGCACTGTCATTAAGTCTAATAAATGATATTAGAGCTTTTAAACACATCAATTTGGAGCCAAAACATGTAACTTAAAACCTGAGACAGACGACATGTCGCTTGCTCTCTGTCTTGAATTGGTTCTTAGCTATGTGTTGATATGTTGCTACCTGGGTTGCGACATGTCGCCTCCCCACTACCTAGGGTGCCCAAAATCACTCTTAATTATCTCTAAATGATTCCAAATTTTTATGGTAAGCTTAGTGTTGGGCCCAAAATGTTCGGCCCGAAAACACTTGCCTCATTTATCAAATATTCAAAATGGAGCGTTTTGACAAAGAGAGGTTCTGAAGGCAGAAGCTGTGGGTCAGAGGCAATCCGCGCCTCTGACCCCTGAGCGAGACATTTTAAAAGTCGGTATTTTTGGAGGGAAATTCAGTTATTCTCTTTCCCCCTTTCCAGGGTTCGCTTGAACCAACTAACTGCTTTGTATTTTTCATCCTATAAATAATGAGATTTTGAGAGGAGAAAGGGATCGAGCTTTGAACTGACTTAAGCATCGGAGTGTCTTTCTTGCAGGTGATCCCGACGAGTCAAAGGCAAATTTCATCACCGGAGTAGAAGCAAGTTTTCATTCATCGTTGGGTTTTTACTTCCAGATATAGAAAGACAAATTGTTGCCCCAACAATTGGCGCCGTCTGTGGGAACGATAAACATATCGGCCTTAGCCACATCGTCAAACCAAGAAATCAAGATCCACTACGAACCCAGAAATCATGCCACCAAAAGGCAACGGAGTTTCGGGTCCAGTCGCATAAAGCGTCCCTCCGACGGACATGAGCGACCAGATCGAAAGAATGTGTCGTCTATTGGAGGCGAGCCAGCAGCGGTCCGACGAATCAATCAAGACATCAACCGAAGCCCAAGCTAGGCTTGAAGCCGAGATTGCTGAGCTGCGCAGGTCCGCTGACACGACTCGCAACACCCAAGCCCACGAGAATCTTGATTCTAACAGATCTGACGTTCTAGTCGACCATGTTAATTCCCCACATCAAAACATGAACCCAGGTAACGGGCGATCCCAAGGCATCCCGCCATCCTCCGGGGCCGAAGAGCGACAAGCCACAACCTCTGACACGCATCGGCGGGCAGAAGCAGAACCCACGGGACCCGCCCAGCCAGCAGTCGAAGTCCGGCCTCAACGCACCACACCTCAAGTCGCACACGATTCTCCCTCTGAAGGTCGCGTTCCCTCAATCCGTTTCTTGGACAGCTGGAAAGAAGACATGATGAGGGAAATGATGCAGAAGTTCTCAGATGGGCGATCCGCCTACGCCACCGAACATTTGGATCTAGTATCAAGAACCACTGAGAAATCACCTTTCTCGGAATGGATTCAGAATGAACCAAAGCCTCAGGACTTCATCATCCCTTCCCTGCATGCGTTCAATGGAAAGGGAGACCCTCTAAACCACCTATTTCAATTTCAACAGAAGATGACATTAGAAGCTAATAACGAAGCTATACAATGCAAAGTCTTTTCCACGACTTTCTTCGGGCCAGCTCTGTTATGGTTCCGACAATTAAAGCCCGGGTCACTCAACAGTTTTAGTGATCTCCGACGATTCTTCTTACAGCAGTACATCGCGAACCGAGAGGAGCCCAGAACAATGGTCGATCTCTATCAGATTGAACAAGGGGAGAATGAACATCCGAAAGCATACTTACAGCATTTCATTGACCTCGTGCATCAAATCCACGACGTCGACCCACTCACCGCAACAAATCTCTTCGTCAAAAGCCTGCAGGTGGGATCACTCTTGCATGAGAATCTCACCATGACACCACCATACGACATGGCAGACGTGCAGACCCGAGCCGAGGGCGTCTTCAGGGTATTATAATTTCGAGAGCGCGCACATAAGAAGACTGCACTCATCTCTGCTCCGCCAACAAATAATCCTCCCCCACCTGCCAGGGATGACAAGAGGAAACAGAACCAAACAGATCATACGAAGGAAGGAAAAAGGCCAAGACAGGATCGACAGCCATCACGATACCCATCCTTCAAATACACCGTCCCACAAGAAATCATTTATGAAGAAAATAAAGACAGACCTATCTGGCGAGAGCCCTACAAAATAACCACTCCATCTGACAGAAGGGATAAAAGCAGATATTGTCTCTTCCACAAAGATCACGGTCATACGATCGCTGAATGCCACAATTTGAACAATCAGATCCAGGCCCTCATGAGGAGCGGGAGGCTTACCCAATACATCAAAGAAACAGGCAGACCAGGCGCCTCGCGGCAGAACCCAGCTTCTGCCCCCGCTCCGCAGGCGTCAGACCCCGTGCACACAGCCTCTGACAGCACCCTGGAGCCTCTTAAGCAAGTCCCTATGATCCACGAGATCGTAGAACCCACTGATAATCAAGAGCATGCCACTAAAATCCATAAAAGGATGGAAGAACGAGTGAAGCGATACAAATCATTAGGCCACGTGGTCAATCTCGTCACTTCAGAAGACAGAAGCTACCCAACCTCTGCTATCACCTTCACCGAAGATGACCTGAAGGGCGTCCACCTACCCCATGATGATCCACTCGTCATTTCCCTACAAGTTTACCATTGCCAGCTAAGCAGAGTTCTGATCGACGGGGGCAGTGGGGTCGACATCCTCTTCTAGGAAGCCTTCCAGAAGATGGGGCTGGAGGAGAATCAGATCCGACCCTCCACCATGCCCATTTTAGGATTCAATAGCCAAAGAGTCTATCCAAAGGGCGTCGTTCGGTTAACTATGGTAGATGCAGAACACGCCCTGCCAGTAGACTTTCTCATTATAGACTCCACCACAAGCTACAACTTCATCATGGGGAGAAATTGGATCCATCGGATGCAGTGGGTAGTCTCAACTCTACATCAGGTGATGCGGTGTCAATCACTCAACGGGCGATACACCGTCGACATCAAAGGCTGCTAGAAGCAGGCCAAAAAGTGCTTCCTTACCTTAAAGGAAATAAATAGCTCTGGCTCTGTCTCCCATGACAACTCTCCTGACAAATAGCAATTACAGCAGGACCTACTAGCGTGCCTAAAAGGAATCAATCTAGAAGAAGACCAAGAAAAACCCCAAGTTACATTAGATACTTTAGAACAAGTGGGTCTAGATGACGCTGATCCCTCTAAAACGGTCCTGATAAGTACCAAGCTCTCTGGAGATGAGACGCAGACCCTCATACGATTTCTCAAGGCCATAATGAGAACTTTTGCCTGGACTCCACATGACATGCCCGGAATAGACCCTTCTGTCATGAGTCACAGCTTGAATATCTCCAACAACTTCCCACCCGTCAAGCAAAAGCAGAGGAGGTTCGCTCCAGAGGTGAATCAAGTCATACAAGAGGAGGTCCAACGGCTCCTGAGCACAGGGGCAATCGAAGAATGCTTATACCCCAGTTGGCTTGCCAACCCCGTCGTGGTGCCAAAGAAGAATGGGAAAAAGAGAGTGTGCATAGACTACACAAATTTAAACAAAGCGTGTCCCAAGGATAGCTACCCTCTACCAAAGATCGATCAGATGATAGACGCCACGGCAGGATATGAAAGGATGAGCTTCCTTAACGCTTACTCCGGATACAATCAGATCCCCATGAAATCAGAGGATCGAATTCATACAGCTTTCATAACAGAGGGTGGTTTATATTGCTACAAAGTTATGCCCTTCGGACTAAAGAATGCAGGCACAACGTACCAGAGGCTGATGCACAAGCTATTTTCCCCATTACTCGGGAGAAATATGGAGGTTTATATTGACGATATGGTCATCAAGTCCAAACAAGGCTCTTCACATATAGACGACTTGACTGAGTGTTTCGACATCCTTGATGCTTATAAAATGAAATTAAACCCCTCGAAATGTGTCTTTGGGGTGTCCTCTGGACAGTTCTTGGGATACGTCATCAGTCAGAGGGGCATCGAGGCAAACCCAACACAAATTGCATCCCTCCCACAAGTCAAAGAGCCCCGAACCGTCCGAGACATACAGGCTCTGACGGGAAAAATAGTAGCATTAAGTCGATTCATATCACGAATGTCTGACCGTTGCCAACCCTTCTTGCAATGCATAAAGAAATCTACCAACACCACCTGGGGACCAGAGCAGAAAAAAGCATTGGAAGAACTGAAAACTTATTTGAGCTCTCCTCCTATATTAAGCTCCCCCATTGCTAATGAAGATTTATTCTTATATTTGTCTGTCTCACAATTCGTTGTAAGCTCTGTCCTCTTCCGAGAAGAAGCCAATCGTCAGAGGCCGGTGTTCTACTGTAGCAAGATGCTTTTGGATGCTGAAACCCGATACAGTATGATGGAAAAGTTGGCACTCGCACTCCTTACGGCAAAGAAGAAGTTACGACAATATTTTGAACGCCACACCATCGTTGTATATACGGACTATCCATTGAACCAGGTATTGAGTAAGCCCAACCTCTCTGGAAGGCTATCTAAATGGGCCATTGAGATAGGGACATACGATATTCAGTATTCGCCACGAAAAGCTAAAAAAGGACAGGTACTCGCCGACTTTCTGGTTGAAATTCAGTCGTTCTCCCCTGATGCTTTGCCAGAGTTGTTAGAATCAGAAGATCAATGGGTGTGGACGATGTACACTGACGGAGCATCCAATTCCCAGGGGGCTGGTATTGGCATCGTATTAGAAGCTCCCTCGGGCCTCAAAATCGAAGAAGCCATTCGTTTAGAGCAATTCACAACGAATAATGAAGTAGAATATGAGGCACTAATCTATGGTTTGGAACTCGCACGAGAAATGGGAATCCAATGTCTGAACGTCAGAGGCGACTCACAGCTTATGATAGAGCAAGTGGCTAGAAATTTCGATACCAAAGCACCCCATCTGGCTAGCCTTCTACAGAAGGTAACTGACTTACGATCGCATTTTCGCCAGTTCGAACTCATACAAGTACCCAGGAAGCAAAATCAGAAGGCCGACGCCCTTGCCAAATTAGCTTCTGCGGGAGGATGCACACGCCAGTCCTCCATATCTATAAGCCAATCAAGCAGAGACAGGGAAGTCTATTCAACCTCATCAGAACCTGAATGCTGGATAGATCCGATCATAAAATACTTAACCACCTCTGAGCTCCCACCTAATCCGAAAGATGCAAAGCTTCTGCGCCTTCGGGCACAACGCTATTCCATGATTAATGGGATGTTGTACCGAAAATCCTTCAACGGCCCATACCTACGGTGTTTGCGCCCATCAGATGCTAAAAAATTATTAGAGGAAATACATGAGGGGACATGTGGAAATCACACAGGGGGACGAAGCTTGGCACACAAGGCACTTACAGCAGGGTATTACTGGCCATACATGATGACAGAAGCGCGGGATTATGCCAAAAAATGCGACAAATGCCAACGGTTTGCACCCACCATCCATCAACCTGCTCAAACCTTACACTCCATCGTTGCACCTTGGCCTTTTGCAAAATGGGGTATGGATGTAGTAGGTGAACTACCTAAGGCTGCTGGTGGAAGACGGTATGCTCTTGTAGCCACTGATTACTTCACAAAATGGGTTTTGGCAGAGGCATACGTCACGGTCAGCAAAACAGACACTATGTCCTTCATCTGGAAGCATATTATATGTCAATTTGGAATACCCTGGGAGATAGTCGTGGATAATGGAACTCCGTTCCAAAATGCAAAGGTACAAGAACTATGCGACACGTACAAGATCAAGCTAAGCTTCGCCTCTGTCACCTACCCACAGGGCAATGGACAAGCAGAGGCTTCCAACAAAGTTATCTTTGCCAACATCAAGAAGAATTTGGAAGACAAAAAAGGAGCATGGGTAGAAGAATTACCGAAAGTATTATGGGCTTATAGGACAACAAAATGATCCTCCACGGGGGAATCTCCCTATGCCATGGTATATGGAACAGAGGTCGTCATCCCAACAGAAGTCGGTCTACCTACACTTCGGACAGAGATCGCATCTGACCCAACAACAAACAACATTCAACTGCTGCACAACCTGGACCTTCTATAAGAAGCACGTACAATGGCACAATTGCGACTAGAGAATTATCAAAAGGTCGCAGACGCTACTACAACAAAAGGGTCCACTCACGCACATTTCGAGAAGGTGATTGGGTTCTGCGTAAGATCACAGGCAACAAGAAGAAGCTAGAGCCTAACTAGGAAGGGCCTTTCCAAATCATTAAAGTACTAGGCAGAGGGTCTTACACTTTAAAGAATGTACGTAGTGGGAAAATCGTACCCCGTACTTGGAATTCAATGTCTTTAAAGCAATATTATTGCTAATAGTTGTACTGTGCAATTCAAAAGTAATACAACAACTTTCCATTTTTTCATATTCTTTTAAATTTCTCTTGTATATTCAATTCCTTGGCATTATTATCAACCATATTTTTCCAAGTCAGACACGTGACAATTAACTTTCCACTCAAAAGGGTTCCTCAATTATATCCTCACCTAACTTTGTAACATTATTCACGTGTACTCAAAAACCACCTACCACAATGGCTATAAATAAACAATTATCTAACGCTTGAAGTTGCCAACGTCCCCAGCAATGCACCGTATGTCCTTAATCTCCATACATACACCTACACTTCAATAAACAAAGAGCAATGATAAAACATAGCGAGGCTCACACCCCGCACGTTGGCACCAGGCTGAATCTCAATAGTTCGTGGCAACAAGGCCACTACACACAATCTGCGTACACGATCCTACCACCTCTGCGTACACGTTACACTGGATTTTGTACCGCATTCTAATCTGACTTGACTAAGCTCACAAGCAGCTACGGCCAGCCATTTCGCAGTCTAATCTTCCCTAACTACACTGATCTGGCCGTCCAACGGAGGTGCACTGCAAACTCTACCCTCTTACCCGCATAAGAGGAGCACCTCCTGTTGTCTAATCTGCCCTGACTATCACAGTAGAACCATCTGCTGTCATGCTTCGGATTCCTCTCCAATATACACTAGCTGGTTTGGAAATCCAAGGCTGGGAGGAACTTTTCCCGCAGTCGCACCCATATCCTGCACAATGGGTGCCTCTGACAGGATCGGCAGCCCAAACAACCCCTCACCATACTACACGGTATGGGTGCATTGGAAAGATACCTGCCTCGTAATTTTCACCTCTTTGCATCTGCCTCGACGTTCGGTCTGGATCACATTAACCCCTCTGATCCCATGGGAAAGTTTCCGTCTCCAAAGGCCGAGCCCGTTCCGATCAAGACCACTACAACTGCTCCCTACGAGTAAGAAGGTCTGCCACCCCACAATAATGGCAACGTCGCAGGAATGCAACACACTTATCACTATAGCTTACATTGGCAGATGCTAAGTTGGGGCACACATATTTGCTCAATTCATTTCTCAATAAACAAAAATGCATATTTGTACTATACCTTAAATAGACAGATGCTAAGCATGCGATCAGAAGGCGATGTATACTCAAAAATAGCAATAAATCAGAAGTTGTTATTTATAAGTTATGTTACATTAACAATAATATTAACTCCTCATTTCATAATTGATCTATTCTCTACGAACAACTATTTTCTTGCCCATAATTAATCCCACTCAATACGACGCATATACTCTGCCATCGCACTCTCTAGCTTCGGATGGCCTAACCCATAACGTTCACATAATATGTAGTACGGGGTGCCACTTCTGATAAGCTCTTCCATAGCCCATGTTGAGTAAAGCCACTGTGGGTTGTTAAAGATTCTCCTCAAAAAGGGAACCTTTGTCCACTCACGATGCTCACCTGCAACAACAATGCTGTCAGCTCCAACCCTTCATCAAAACACCAAGACGGATCACTCACACAAACACTTAACTGGGCATCCTCTCCCACCATCTGTATAACCTTTCGCTGTATTTCGCACGCAATGGCCTAAAGGGCCTATGAAGCCTCTGATCCGAGTAAACCATACGACTCAAACCTGTCATCACGCCTTCGATTAAGTCCTAAACAACAACAACCACATACACTACACACACCAAGACAACCAACAGGAAACAAGGTTCTATATGCATTGATAATTTGCTCTATTACAATCAACTACATATTAACGGCCTAAAGAGCCCAAAGAATGTATATACAGAAATTAATTCACAGCAAAACATGACAAGAGTTAACAAAACGATAGTGTGTCGTTCATTCTACGACACCTCTTTCACCATCTGGCTTGCCCTCTGCAACAGACGCGGATCCTGATGCCTTCTGATTAGACACCACAATGGCAACACTATCTTCAACAGCTTCCCCATTGGCATTATACATTGACCCCAGCGCGTCGCCCCTCAGCTTCAACTTCTCCAGATGGCACGGTGGATAGGAAATCTGCAAATCCCCAAGTTCATTCAAGTACTTGTCGACGTCATACTCTCCTATTTTTACATCAACGCTCTTACAATACATCTCCAGTTTTGCCTATTTCTCCTTTGGGGTCTGCCTCTTATTACGCAATGTCAGATCTAGGTACTTTGCAGTATCTACTTCAGCCACCCTCGCAAGCTTGCATTCGGTGATCTCTCAATCTCGAATACGCTGCCTAGTGGTTTCAATCGCTACCCCTGCTGCCCTCTGCAAAAGCAAAAACATTACGGAATCAACACACGTGTTTTATGGACCAATTAATTTTCTAATGCATCATTAACAAAAGAAGAGCCGCATACCTCTGCCATCTCCTCCAACTGCTTCTTGGCTTTGGTTACCGCCTCTTCTGCTTCCTTCAACTTCTTCCCTAAAAGAAGTTCAGCTTCCAGCTTCTGCTTCTTGGCCTCCGCTGCGTTGGCCTCAAGACTATTTGCCCTTTGCTCCAGCTCTTTTTTCTCTTTCTGTAAGGTCTCCTTATCAGTCTACAATGACACAACATCTTCTTCAAGGTCGTTCATCATACTGCTAAGCTTCTCCATGCGGGCTTCATGCTGAACGCAGAATTGACTTTTCTCCATCCACTTATTGGTCATATCCACCAAATCGGCTTTCAGTTTATCTCGCTCTACTTCGAGCCCAACAGTGCTTGTCAACTTCTCCTCTGTGGCAGTCACCTTCTTTTTTACCTCTGCCATCTCGGTATCTAACCTCTTGATGGCCTCCACAAGCACATCCCGATTCGCCTCGGCCATCTTTCTCCCTGACCGCTCCTCTTCTAATTTCTCCATCTGCTCCGCCAGTTTGGAACCATTCTGCATAGCCGCTGCATATTCCCGCCTTGCAGCAGATGCGCATACATAGCTCTATGAAAAATAACTTACACCCATTAAAGATAACATCTTATACATATCAAGAGATATAAACAAGCCCAGATTTTTGAATCAACTTACCATCTAGATGTGATCTGATACTTGTTGTAGCAAATTACCCTGCCCACTCAAGGATCCAATCGCTTCTGCCGGCAGATGGGGCTTACTTATACGTAGCATTTCATCCATAACTTCTGCAGATGCAGAAGGCCCATATTCTGACACAACTCCGACTCTGTCACTTGCTTCTCCACCTACAAGCGCAGCTGCAGAAGCAACGGGGGCAGCTGGCTTCCCACCTTCTGCTAACGTCGACACCATAATGCTATCAGACGCCAATGCAACCATCCCCGCGCCAAAAGAATACGTCTTCGAAGGTCGTATAAATATGCTATCATCTTCACCCAAATCACTGGGGAGGTACACCGGTGTATGCACGGCAGAAGATGTTAGCTGCTCCAAGAAAGCGCTAGGAGATTCAAAAGTGTTAGTATCCTTCGAGGACACCGCAATAACATCTCCTGGATGAGACTCAAAAGTGGTATGCGGTAATAAGGAAACGTCAGCACTGAGAATGTCAACACCTGTCGCTTCGACAGCCCCTGATTCCTGACACCCAGAGATGGTTTCGGGCACAACGGCTTTACTTGCCTCAACTGGCAGAGGAGTGGTATCCGCAGCCTCAAAACCATCTCCGAAGGCATCCTCTAGAAGCTTGTTTTTACGAGAGGCAGAGGAAGGGCGTCTCCCCTCTGAGCCACGTTTATGACCAATGACAGACCCCTCAGCCAGATCAGAAGCAGAGGGCAATGCCTCTGACAGCTTCGCACAGACAGCAGGCGACTTCACCTCCAACAGTAAGCCACCCTGCACTCCATCTCCAGTCGTCACTCCTGATAATTTGGATGGAGAAGAGGAAACGCCCTCTACATGAGCCACCCCTTCTGAGCCTGCTGCCAAGGAAGACCCAATTGCAGGTGAAGTAGAAGACGCCCCAGGTAAATGCCCAACGGGGGCAGATCCCCGCGGTTTCTTGCACAACGAGAGAGCCTGGCCCGTTGGTAATTTCCATGGGGTAAGTTTGGGGATTGCGAAAGCAGATCCTTGAGTAGTGGGGGCAGAACCTTTTGGGATCAGAAGCTTCGACGAAATGCACTTCCCGTCGTCCGAATCTTCGAAAGAGGACTCCTCACGCTCCTTTCTTTTTCCTAAGGCGTCTGTAGGCAAAGGCACTTGCTGAAGAGGCTGAATTTGCAGAGCGTCAGAAGGCGTGGATGATCGCCCTTGGATGCGAGAAGACCTGCGCGATAAGCCAGACTTTTCAGGGGGAAGACTCTGCAGCCAGGCCAGAACCCTCCTTCTTTTTACCCTCTGGGACCCCTTGACGCTTGGCACACGCAGCGTAGGCTTCAAAACACGCCCTTTCGAACTCAGCCTTCATCAGCGACAGAGTTAAAGGAGTAGGAGGGGATTTCTTCAGGAAAGCTCCCAGCTGCTTCGCGCATGCTGCGGTAATCTTGCCTAGGGTCATGTCACCGTTCTGCGATCTAACCCACACAGCTCCAAGGTCTAGTCGATCCACGAAACAAAGCCGAGTCATAAACTGCATACAGTAGGGGCTAAATACACCCCTGATACTAATGGCATTCTCCTTTGATTCATGTAGAAGCCCCTTCTCTATCAGCTTGCTCTGTCGCTCAGAGCTCATGCTAACCTAGGGCCAAGAAAAATCTGATACAAAGAACCGAAGCAGCAGTACAGAAAGTTAAAACTAGTAGTCAATCATCCAGATATGATTAATTCACATTAAAATTAATGAGAAACAGAATGAAAAACCTGACTCACCTTTTATAAACACCCTGGCCAGAGGAAAAATTTGCTGAGGCGTGAACTCAGGATACCACGCTCCTCCAACAGTGAAGAAGTATTTATCCCAATTTCGATGGGAGCTATCGAAATTGGTGAAGATTGTCCGATCCTTTTTGGGAGAGAGGTAGAAAGTTTTCCAAGGCTTTCCCTCTATCACCTTGTTCGTAGACTTGGTGAAGCACGCGTAAATGTCGTTCGATTGAATATTGACATTCCTCAGGCTCCCTATCATTTGAGCCCCGACTATAGAATGAATAGCATTTGGGAGAAATTGCGAAATGTGAGCCCCGGAGTTTGAAATTATCTGAACAAACAGAGCTGGGAGAGGGAAGCGGAGCCATTCGATGTGTCTCAAACTCATGACTATCTCAGTAGGCTTCACTACGTCCTTAAATCGCCATTCTCGAAGTTTGGCCTCCGAGAGCATCCTCACCGTGACATTGTCTGGAATGTCAAACGATTTACGCATGCGTTCGAACGCATTTTTGTATCCATCACGATCCACAGGGTCGGGAGATGAACGAGAAGACATTATCACACCGAATGAGATGATTGTCGAAGGTTTGAGCTGAAGGAAATCTCTAGGGTTTTCTTCGAAGCTTCTCTCTGGAAGTTGGAACAAAGTTTGGGAATTTGAATGAAAATTATTTTGAAACAAAAACTACTTAAATGAAAGGTAAAATTTTGAGCCAAACGTTTTACTCGATAACCGTGTTTGCATTAAGTGTAACTTGTCAGGTAATCAAATAATCATGTACCTACGGATTGCCTCGGTTTACGGAGAATGACGGCTTTAGGCGAACCTTTTGGTGTTGAAGAGTCGGCCCAAGATTCTAACAGATCAACACACCACGCCTGTCCGAAGCATGGGCCAGGGGGCATCTGTTGGGCCCAAAATGTTCGGCCCGAAAACACTTGCCTCATTTATCAAATATTCAAAACGGAGCGTTTTGACAAAGAGAGGTTCCGAAGGCAGAAGCTGTGGGTCAGAGGCAATCCGCGCCTCTGACCCCTGAGCGAGACATTTTAAAAGTCGGTATTTTTGGAGGGAAATTCAGTTATTCTCTTTCCCCCTTTCCAGGGTTCGCTTGAACCAACTAACTGCTTTGTATTTTTCATCCTATAAATAATGAGATTTTGAGAGGAGAAAGGGATTGAGCTTTGAATTGACTTAAGCATCGGAGTGTCTTTCTTGCAGGTGATCCCGATGAGTCAAAGGCAGATTTCATCACCGGAGTAAAAGAAAGTTTTCATTCATCGTTGGGTTTTTACTTCCAGATATAGAAAGACAAATTGTTGCCCCAACACTTAGATACCTCATTGTATCACTTTAGACCCATAAAATTCAATTATTAATGCTCACAACAAAGACTCATATTTTTACTTCAACCTAAGTGAAAAACCTTTACATCTCATTGTGTAAACAACTTAGCCATTATATTTAACCAATCACAACATAAAAATCCTCAGATCAAACCTCTTCTTCGATTAGATACTCCTCGAGCACTTTCTTAGAATTGACCAACTCACCTGCTCAGGGTCAATCTTTATTAGTGCTCAGGTATCAGCCCTTCGTATGCTTGAGCACCTTCTCGAGCATTGGTGGATAGCATCTCGAACACTCTCTACCTTAATGACATCATTTGAGAATCCCATTTCCTCAAGGTGGACTATCATTCTTGGTGACAACCTCCCCAAAAATGACATTTTCCTTCTTAGTCGTCATACACGAGTTATTAGTATAATAATCTTAATGTCTTAAAGGCACCCAAGTTGAGTCCCATTCAAGGCATTATATTTAATTCTCAATATAAATGATGTTATTTGATCTCTAGATCTTAGAGGATTCCTTACTGTAGGCCATCCTAACAGATGATAAAGATGCATCACTTATGTCAAATGTTTTTTTTATTTGCATAAAAATGAAAAGATTTCAGTATCAATATTGATATTATTTAAAATGTCAAAAGTTACTTATAGCATCTTCAATATCGATATTATTGAGAATTATAACACTTTGGAAATGTCATTTGTGTTTTGCTAACACTATAACAAACAATTTCATAAATTTTTTGACACTAAGATTATATCCAAACAAATTCACGATTTTATTAATAGTGCAAGAGGAATGTGAAGGAAACTCTTTTGCTGTGGAAAATATTTTATATTTTTTAAAATATTATAAATTATTAGTTCACTATATGTCTAACAATAAACAGGGGAATGTAAAAGAGAGTAAGAAATATTATGCATTTAGACCAACTCCAACTATGTATTTATAGATAGTGTAAATTTTGCTCTAACACTGTAATTTACACAATATTTTTTTTTTAAAAAAAAATAGTTCCAATCTGCTACCTTAAATATCATACTAAAATTAATGATTTTACTGTGGAAAGCTTGGAACCTCTTCTATGGTTGAAAGGATTTTGGCCAAGAGAAGAGGCAATTGTGGATTTCTGAAAACTATGTTTGGAAGAATATGGAACCAAATGGAAAGATGGAAGTCAAAATCTTAGATTATGATGAAGGTAGAACTTTTGCCGGGTTCTCTTTTGATAAAGTGTATCTACTAAAGAAAGTTTCAGATAGAATGCCATGGACGTTTATGGTTGCAGTCTCATTGGGTAGGTATGAATTGGTATTGATTGTGTAAATCAGAGTGTACAGCAGAAGAGTGACTTAAAAAATTTAACCAATATCATAGTCAAAATCACATACATACCCATACATTAAATCAAGATTCATAAAAAATATAATCACATCTTTCGTAGCTTATCAAGAATAATTTTTATATTTTTGTAAAAACATAACGATCATCCAATCAAATTAAACAACTTTGAGATTCACACCAAAACTTCAAAGTCAATCCTCAACACACAAGGATGTGTGTGGGCACGTAGGATATTATGGACAAATTTAGGCTCTCTTGATGTTCTCAACATATGAGACCAAGAGAGATTTGGAGAAGACAAAGACTATGAGAGATTATCGTAGTTTTTCAGGTTTACTCTACAAACTCAAAGATAATGAATCGCTTTTTTTTCAGTCGATTTTTGGATTTTTTTAAACTTAATTATTATAACCATTTAACTCAATCATAGCTGAATTAGGTTTAAGATACAATTATTTAATCAAATCAAAATATCTCTTTTAAAAAAATTATTTAATAAATAAATAAATTATAATTCTAACATTTAAAATTTGAACAATTCCAAATTGAGTTTGTACCTATGTTACACGCCCAAATTGGGTATGTACCTATGACATATGTGCTTCCACAATTTTATTTCTTTAACTAATAAGATAAAATATCTATGCATTAAAATAATATTATTATGTCATAAATGCATAAATATCATTTGATTCAAAATTAACTTTATCTTATAAAATCTAAATAATTTATTAGCATATAATAGATTAATATTCATCTCTCTCATTATTAATTAACCCAAAGTTAATTAATATAAAACACAACTAATATATAGTTTTCAAATAAAACATATTAGTTAATTGAATTAATTAATTATCACATAATTATGACTTAGCCCAAAAAATTAATTTCTTGACAATTAAGTAATTTTCTCATTATAATTTGTAAATTATATCCACACCCTTGAGAGAGTAATATAGATGTGACTTGTATAAATATAGAATTACACTATTAGTAATTATAAAATTATATTTACAGAATTATCTCGTGTTGTCCATTGATAAAATCACTTCATGTAGGTTTGTCCTCCAATTTATTGGTTTATTAATTAGAACGAGTATAAATTCTAACTATTTCTTGTTCCTTAAGTATCATTATAAATTCTAATTTATAATCATATTATAAATTTGAGTTCAATAGCTATTCAATTCCAAAATTAACCCTTAAGGGAACAAATATTTGATCCGTTAGGAAAGCTTGGATTCCATTCTTGAAAGATCATGTTCCAGCCATTCATACTATTGAATCTCCAAAACAAAAGTTACTAGCATCAATGTACTGAAAGACCTTAACAAGTGAATCAAAAGACTGAATAGTCATGAATAGGAGCTCATGGCTACTCACAATTCAGGTATGTTTACTAAGATGTCTATCCACATCAACATTCCGAATTTAGATCACTTGCATTAATAAAATTAAAGATTTCATACTTTAATATGTTTGTGACAATTTTATTCATAATCTACGATTTCAATCCTCTTGTACTCATACAAGATCATATTCTTATTAATGAATATAACGTTTTCTGATATTTATTAAAATTATTCAATAATAAATCAAACAATCAATTATAAAGAAAATGTATTTTTATTCAATTTCAAATAAAATTTCTTATTTCATGCTTTTAGGCACAAACCCTAACATGACTTATATTAGATATTTATGCAAAACCTTATGTGATTTCTTTTTAGGTTAGATTGACAGAGTTTCACAAAAATGATTGATCTATAATAACTAAAAGAAAAGGTTTTGCTAGTGATGTTTTAGTAGTCGGTTGGAGAATACTATCAAATCTAATGTTTATGTTGTAGTAGATTTCTCAAATAATTGTTCATGAGATAATAGTGAGCAGGTGCTTGGATTGTGCAATAGGTTTTTCAAAAGGGCTCTTAGTCAACTTATTGCAGAGCTTAAGCAATTTGGGATAGTGGAGATGGCAAAGCAGATTAATTTTCAAAGATTTAGCATATTTTAAATTACTTGAATGTTGTGGCTTTGTTAAATCATCTTAGCCAGGGAGGAGGGGAGCTCAAGATTATCATCAAGGAAGTAAAGAATATGGTATAATCACTACCACAAAAAAAAGTTTTTAGGGCTCGCAGCAAGTCCTAAAAAAGTTTTTAGGACTTGCGGGGCGCAAGTCTTTTATTTGAGAGCCTTAAAAACTGAGATTTTTTAGGAATCGTGCTGTGAGTCCTAAAGAATGTCCGCAAGTCCTAAAATATTATGTTGAGTACCTTTAAGTAAGGTTTTTAGGAATCTCTTTGGGTGCCCTTAAAAGTTATATTTTTAATTTTTTTTAAATTTATTTATGCTTATTTTAACTTAAAAATTATGATTTAAATGAAATATTTATATAAAAAATAATCTAAAAAATTATAGATTAAAATAACAAAACTTATACAAAGTATTTACAAATCTAATCAAACAAATTTTGGAACAAATATAACACTACTACTTGACTCAAAAATCATATAGCCTTGTCTATAAACATAATCTTCTTTACCTTAAAAAATATATAACTAGATTTACAAAGTAAATAATTAACCACTCAAACAAGAATCATTTACTCTAATAAACATTACAAATAAAATAAAACACTAAATTCATTGTCAAACAACATTTCTTTCTTCTTCTTGACCTTGTACTCACCCTCGTCACTGTCTTTCCAAAGTAAGGATTGGCTGCCGTGAAGTTCTTTCTAAAACCATCCTTGAAACATGAAAATCACATTATAATACACCAAACATGAAAAATTATAACTAGATTTTTATTGTAGTGTAAATAAATAAGTTTACTCACAATTGTTACACAACTCCCTTGCTACTAATGTCTCAGTCCAAGTATGACAACATATTCATTGCGATATCATTTATAGGAGTATTGTAATTAAAATTTTGAAGAGAAAACATTGAAGTATAACAGTAAATCAAACAGAAAATCAGAAAACATATCCCCTAATTTACTAGCCTAGCCATCTGTCACAATCAACACAAACAATTCAAACAACTCAAACAACACACATGTTTCATTCATATATCATCGCAACACACAAAATTCTCATAACCTACTTCACTACGGATGAATATCTAAGATATCCAAACTGTACTAAAGTTATACAATTTATATTAAAAAAAATCAAATAAAACATACATCTCGTAAGCCAACTACTAATCCAATGCTTTAAGACCAATCGAAATATTAACCTACACATTAATATCAACATTATATTTAATTTTGTAAAATTTCACATAAATATAATTTAAATAATAAATCATGTATTTACTTTTTGACACCTTCTCATCAACCCAACAATAAAATATCTACAAAAATATTGTTTTGATGGAAACTTTTCAAAACCTAAATAACACTTTTTTTTTGTTTGTTAATTAGTGTCATATATATGTTTAAAGAATGTGTTACACACACACACATATATAACTATCTATATTATATATACAATTACTATCATTTTCATATTTTTAGAAATAAAAATTGAAAAATTATCCTCGCATAATATTTCAAAACGATGAAATATTTAATCCGAAATTGGTAATCTATATCCTAAAACCATAAAACATAATATACCCAAATTAAAATTCAATACAATATACATAATTTAAATAGAACATTGAAATATAAAATAAATATAAATAATTATTAATAAAAAAATGTTTAATGAAAAGAAAAATACCTGCCAGCCAGCCCCGAGCCCAGCCCAGCCCAGCCGCCCCCAGCTGACCCCCAACAAGCCTCGTCCCCGCTGAGCCCCTCCCTACCCACCAACCAGCCCCGTCGTCACCCATCAGCCGATCCCCAGCCAGCCCCATGCCCCTCCCTGCACCGTGGACCCAGACCCAACCTAGCCAAGCCCCGAACCCCTCCCTGTGCCGTCAACCCCAGCCAGCCCCGAGCCCAGCCCAACCACCATCTTGCCGAGCCCCTCCCTACACCGTCGACCCAGACCCAGCCCAGCCCAACCCTGAACCCCTCCCTGGGCCGTCGATCGAGCCCCCTAGCCAGCCCCGAGCCCAGCCCCTAGCCACCCCCGTCGCCCACCACCCGACCCCCAGCCCCCTTCTCTTCTTTTTCTTTGAGGTTAGATCTAAAAAGTATACCCTAAACTACTAAATTCTAATTTAGAGCTCCTATTAATTAAGTGTGCATATTATGATAGAAATATTTTTATAGTCATTTATTTCTCAATAAGATGTGTTGGTGAAATGGTAAAGGCTTAACTTAGTTATAGGGTGAGGGTTTGAAACTTGGTAACTCCATTTCTATTGTTTTTTTTTTTTTTTAAAATCAAAATTGTAAAGATGGGATTAGAACCTTGGACCTACAATAAGTTAAATGGGTAACAAACCACCACACCAAACTATATTTCATGATATCATTACTAGAAATATAGGCTTTTACTTTGGTTTTTATAGTGAGTATACAAAAAAACTGAAGTGAAAACATTTTCAAACTCTTTTACTTCGCTTTTGAAATTGGCGCTCTGAAAAAAAATTACATACTACTTCACTTTTTTTTAAAAACGAAGTGAAAAATTCATAGTGAAGAGGGCCGTGTTTGGTTGCACAAGCCTGTGACTTATGTTTAGAAATAATACAAATGGAAAAAATGTCCAAGCCAAATGCGACCCTTGTGCACCTTTAACTTCGGTTTTTAGGTAAAAACCGAAGCAGAAAGTGCACTTTCCACTTTAGTTTTTACCTAAAAACCGAAGTTAAAGGTGCACAACCATTATATCCAAAGTCCCTTTCACTTCAATTTTTAGGTAAAAACCGAAGTGGAAAGTGCACTTTCAACTTCGGTTTCTCCCTAAAAACCGAAGTAAAAGGGTTTTATAACCCATTTCCCCAACCCGAACGGTCATCTCCCTCAGACCCTTCTCTCTCCTCTGTGCAAAAAACCCCCAAAAACCTCCATTAACAACCGTGAACCAACACCCATTTTCATTCTCCAAACCTTTTTTTTTTAATTTATTTCTTGCTACATTTCTTCACTATAAACCGAAATATAGTCCAAAAATCTGTTTTTTTTTGTTTTTTAGAGAAAAAAAAAAGCATTTGGCCGTGGGTATTTTCTCCATGGTTTCTTGGTGTTTCTTGCCGGATTTTGACCGGAGTTTTGTCATTGCAAGGGGATTTTGAGCTTCAAAACAGGTATAGATTACTAAAATATGGTTTTGATGATAATTTTTTTATTTTTCTATGTTTTTATTTTTATTTTTTTTATTATTCCGAATTTTATAATTAATATAATTAATATTTTTTTTAACTTTTCTAATTATTTGTTTATTTTGTTAGGTTAAATAATGTGATAAAAATTAGGTTTATTATAAATATATATATATGTATATTAGTGAATTTTAGAAATTGTGACAATAGATAAATTTGCTTTTTAAATATTTGAAAAAAAATAAATAGCTTGAAGATGATCAAAGTGTTGTTCATTAGTTTCATTAACTAGTTTGATTTTTTTTATTTATTGGTTTGATAATTAATTATGTAGTTTACTAATTATGTAATGTTTTAGTATGGTTGTTGATTGAGTGGTGAACTTTGTTGTTCATTTCGGGTGCATTGAAGAGTAATATTGAAGGTTAGTTATTTTTTTAATTTATATTACTACAAGATTTATGTATAAAGATAAGGCTAATGAAATCATGCATATTAGATTTAGTGAAAGTTATGTTTGAAAATTAGTGAAGTAGGCTCTGGGAAATTTGCGTGCTGTGGTGATATAAGGATGGATTGAATTATGCTTGATTATTGTGTTTGTTTGTGTTGTTGTTATAGGAAATTTTGAAATTGCGGTATGCTATAGAAACAGAGGATACTCTGCCGAATTTTTTAAAACTTTTATAAGACTAGAACCTAATAATGATGGATTCATCTATGCTTGATTCATCTATGCTTGATTATTGTGTTTGTTTTAATTGGTTTTATAGGTAATTATGAAATTACGGTATGCTATAGAGACAGAGGATACTCTGCCGAATTTTTTAAAAAATTTATAAGACTAGAACCTAATAATGATGGATTCATCTATGCTTGATTATTGTGTTTGTTTGTATTGGTTTTATAGGTAATTATGAAATTACGGTATGCTATAGAAACAGAGGATACTCTGTCGAATTTTAAAAAAAATTTATAAGACTAGAACCTAATATAAGTTTTTTTCTAACTTATTAGGAATTTAATATTGTTATTAGTATGGATAAATCATGGATGCTTGAGAGGAGAGAAACATCACAATTTCAAGATGGATTCAACAAATTTTTAAAGTTTTGCCTAAAGAATTGTAGTGATCCACAAAAAATTCGTTGTCCTTGTATCGATTGTGGTAATGGAGTAAAGGAGAATATTACCATGATAAAGGATCATGTATTTTGTCGGGGATTTGATATGAGTTATAGTAAATGGTATTGGCATGGAGAATTATTATTTGATGACCCATATCCATTAGGTAGGCGAGGTGTAGATGATTTTCGAGAGTAATAATTTTGATTATCATCCTATAGAATTGCTTGATGAAGCACAAGAAGAGTTTTTTCATAATCCTGAAAAATTTGATTGTATGGTTAGAGATGCAGACAGACAATTGTTCAGTGGTTGCAATAAACTAAGATTGCTTACAATGGTTAAATTTTATAACATAAAAGCAGAAAATGGAGTTAGTGATAAGTGTTTCAGTCAATTTTTAGTTGCTTTCAAGGAGATTTTGTCGCTAGAAAATTGTTTTCCGGAGTCTACATATGAAGTAAAGAACATTAAGTTTGATAGGGTTGAAGTATGAGAAGATTCATGCATGTCCGAATGATTGTATTTTATATCGTAAGGAGTATGCAGACATGGACGCTTGCCCAGAATGTGGTTTATCACGGTACAAACCTAACAAAAGTAAGGAGATTAGGAAACTTATTCCTCAGAAAGTGCTATGGTACTTACCTTTGATTTTGTGACTGAAGCGATTATATCGAAGTGCAGAACACTCTAAGCACTTTATATGGCACGAGACTGGACGAGTGAAAGATGGTAAACTCTGGCATCCTGCAGATTCACAGGCCTGGAAGAAGGTAGATTATATCAATCCAGAATTCAAAAATGAACCAAGACATCTTCGTCTCAGTTTAGCTGTTGATGGAGTAAACCCACATAGATCTCTTAGTAGTAGGCATAGGTCATGGCCTGTCTTCCTGGTTATGTACAATCTTCCTCCTTGGTTGGTCATGAAAAGGAAGCTTATGATGCTTTCATTAATGATTTCAGGCCCAAAACAACCAGGACATGATATCGATGTTTATTTGGCACCATTAATTGATGATTTGAAAGAGTTGTATGAAGATGGTGTTGAGGCATATGATGGTTTTAAAAAAGAAGTTTTTAATTTGAAAGCGGTGTTGTTATGGACTGTTAATGATTTTCCAGCATATGGTAACCTATCAGGTTTAAGCACAAAAGGTTACCAAGCTTGTCCAATTTGCTGCACCAACACAAGGGTCCGTCGCTTGTCAAATGGACGCAAAATGTGTTATATGGGTCATAAACGATATTTGCATTTAAGTCATCCTAGCAGAAATAAAGAAAAAGCATTTGACGGTACTGTGGAACGAAACCTTGCTCCTTTGCCATTGTTAGGTGAGCAAATTCTTAAGGAAGTAGAAAAAGTTGACCTTAGGTATGGGAAGAAGAATAAAAACAAAAAAGTCAATGGATGTTTTCAAAGAAAATCAATTTTCTTTCAACTTCCTTACTAGAAAGATTTACTCGTTAGACATTGCTTGGATGTCATGCACATAGAAAAAAATGTATGTGAAAGTATAATCGGTACATTACTTGATATCCCAGGTAAAACCAAAGATGGTTTGTCTAGTCATTTAGATCTTGTTGAGATGGGTATAAGACACTGCTTGGCACCTGAAGAAAAAGGGGCTCGCACATATTTTCCTCCTGCTTGTTTTACATTGTCTAAAGAAGATAAGCAAGCCGTATGTCAATCATTGGCAGGGATGAAAGTGTCTGATGGTTATTCATCGAATGTTCGAAACTTGGTGTCTATGGAAGATTTAAAGTTAATTGGAATGAAATCACATGATTGCCATATATTAATGCAACAATTACTTCCAATTGTCATTCGGTCAATTTTACCAAAAAGAGTTCGAGATAGTGTGACAAGTGTGTGCATCTTCTTTAATCAACTATGCGGAAAAGAATTGGAAATGAAGAAGTTGAATGCATTGCATGATGAAATAGTTGAAACTTTATGCAAGCTTGAAAAATATTTTCCACCATCTTTTTTTGACATCATGATACATTTGATGGTCTATTTAGTAAGAGAAGCGAAGTTGTGTGGGCCAGTTTGGGCGAGATGGATGTATCCATTTGAAAGGAATATGAAGGTGTTGAAAGGATATGTACGTAATCACCATCGCCCTGAAGCTTGTATGGTTGAGTGTTATTTAGCAGAAGAAGCTGTGGAATTTTGTTCAGAGTACATGCTCGAATGGTTCAAAATAGTGGAGTAAGTATTGTTGTAGAAGCAATGCATTTTGCTAGCGCAAAAGACAATAATCCAGTAGCTGGTACTATGACATATTATGGGGTTGTTGAAGAAATATGGGAGCTTGATTATTCCTTATTTCAAATTCCTCTGCTCAAGTGTTCTTGGGTGGACAACAATGTTGGGGTTAGAATTGATGAACTTGGATTCACTTTGGTTGATTTAAGTAAGAAAGGTCACAAGAATGATCCTTTCATCATGGCTACCCAAGCAAAACAAGTGTTTTACATAACTGATCCTGCTGATGATAAATGGTCAGTTGTTTTACGAACCCCGGAAAGGCAGTTTATAGAAGATGAAAATGACGAAGAAAATGATGATTTGTTTCATGACAATTTTTTTGTTGGACAACCAATACATGAGCAAGTTAAGAAAATCCATGATTTCAATGAAGATGATGATGATGATGATGGGGAATACATTAGAAATGATATTAGAGACGGAATATGGGTAGATTGTGGATCAACCAAGAAAAGAAAAAGGAAAAGAAAATGTGTCCAGTGAGTAATGTATTCATTTTTATGTTAAATATGTATTTATTTATGTCATAATTGTAACGTTAATTCTTGTTTATGTGCAGATGACAATTTCTGAAGGGGAGAACACACCAAATAGGCGAGGCCCAACAAAGAAGAACAATATCAATAATAAAAAAGCTAAGGGAATAAAGAGAAATATTAAGTTTAATGATAAAGGTCAACCTATAGGGAAAGCATATAGTGAGATGCAATCGTACCTTGGAGTTAAAACTAGGATAACGGTCTCTCTCAATTGTAAGGATTAGAGACAAGTCCCACAAGAATTGAGGAATAGAATATGGGAGGATGTATATGTAAGAAAATATTTTAGTTACTTTAATATATTGATCATTTTCATGAATTACTTTGCATTTCATTAATCATTTTCTTTCTACTTCAAGGTGCCTTTAACATTCCAGAAAATTGGAAACCATAATTAATTAAATGTGCGGGAAGAATGATGAGAGATTTTAAGACCAACATCACTAGTGACTACATCTACCCTTTGGCAAAAGGCGGTCTGATAGATGAACTCCAAATCCTTCCTAAGAAATATCCAGAACTTGACCTAGAAGATTGGAGGACATTTGTTAGCCACCGTTTATCTCCTGAGTTTATGGTACTATTATGTATATCTATTATGTATATGATTTATTAGTTTTGAAATACTAATAATTGCTTAAAAACTTATTGTTACTTATTTTATGTAGGCTTTGTGGGAAGCACAACGTGAAAGAGCTCTCAAATATACTTCGAGGCATCGTACATCTCGTAGAGGGCTTGCCAATGTTAGAGAGGACTTGGTAAGTAATTCACATCACTATTTTACAACTGTCAACCTGTTATGAAGAATATTGCACTCACCAACTTTAATTAATTGTTGTATGTTGTAGAAAATTGAACTAGGTGTGGCAGATGTAGAACGGTACCAAGTTTGGATAAGAGCACGAGAAAAGAAGAAGGTTCTTGTCACAGATTTGGACAAACAAATTGAAGCAAGAATTGTAAGTGGTTTCAAGCAAGTATTTTAAAGTAATGTAGGAATGATAAAGTTCTTATAAGTCACTAATATAAGTGACCACTGGTTTGTTCCACAGAATGAGCTGAAAGGAAAAGTTAGTAGTGGAGAAATCATTGCAAAGGGTCGGAATGACATATTAACGCAAGCTTTAGGGACACCTGAGTACCTAGGGCGTGTTAGAGCACTTGGGTATGATATTATTTTTTATTTGTTGCATTTAACTTCATTCTATAGTATTTTAGTTTTTAAATAAATTTGGTTGATTATTGTAGGTCGTTTGCGAAGATTTCGTCCGTCTTTGGAAGAAAACCAAAAATAGCAACAGAAATGACTGATGTTGTTAGTAAGAAAGATGCAGAAATTGCGAGGCTCAGAGCAGAACTTAAAGCATTAGAGGAGGAAAAAGCTAAACAAGCAGGTGAGATAGATGATATGGATGAACACGACAACGATAACGAGCAGAACGACGAAGAATATCACACACCGTACATGCAGAATGACACACCGTACATGCAGGATGTGTTACTTTGTTCAGATAATATTCATAATGCGGTGGCAGAGGGTGTTTTTGTAGTAGTGAATACTTTGGATGATCTTTTCTCCCCCAAATTTGTTAACTCTGCTCATTTCATTGCTTGGTGGGCATTTTCTTGTAAAACTTTGGTTATTCAAAAGGAGGATTTTCCTCATAATTCATTTTCATTAATCAACCTTTGCCATTCTTCTTCTTTAGTTTTATGGTGTTTTCATGTTTCCTCTGCCGCCCTAATGGAAAGAAATTGTGATAAGCGAGAGGAACATTTACCTTAGGGGAATATACTAAAAATATATTTTCTTTATTTTTATTAATTAAATTCTATCAATTATTATATTATAGCATTTGATTAATTATATATTTTATTAGTTATTTAATAATAATAAATTAAAATAATATCTAACTTTATTCTAGAATATTTTTATTTATTTTTTATTTTAGAATTATGAATTATGAATTTTTTAATGTTTAAATATTTTTTTAAATTTTTAATTAATTAAATTTTGTCTCATATGGTTAATTTGATTTTATTATGTTAATAACTTAATATTTTTTTAAAAAATTGGTGAAAAAAGATAGAAATATCATATTTGTCGCTAATGCTTTAGCTAAATACAATATTTGACCATTCGGTTTGGAAAATTCTATTGATAACCTTTTATTTTATAAAACCGACATTTTTGGTCAAAAAAATATTATTAAAGACATATTATCCTGTGTATTATTAAGATCGATACAATTTAATTAATTTTGTTTAATTTTTTAAAACTAAAATTAAATTTATATGTTTAATATATTCTTTTTATTTTACTTTTAGCTTCAAAAATAGAAATATAATAAACTAAAATAAGGATAAAATAGTTTTAAACAAATATTACCTAAAATTAGGTGCGGGATTAATATTAGTATATTTAAAAGTAGAGTAATGATATGTGCACTAAAATTATGCGTCAAAACATTATACCAACCGACGTGTCAGTTTCATTTAACAAATCAAATTTATTTCAGGCAGGACCCACTATGTTAAAAAACAGTGTCACGTCAGTTGGTGTAATGTCTTGGTGCATAATTTTAGTACACATACCATATTCTTAAAAATAAAAGTGTAAGTGTTGACCCTGATTTTGGGCAAGTGACACGAAGTCAAAATACGCTTGACGTGGATGAATGCGTTGAAAAGAATGTGATGACGAAAGATAATAAGAACACGATATTTTATAGTGGTTCGGCCCCAGGATCTGGTAATAACCTACATCCACTTAGATTGTTATTGATATAAAATCAAAGGGAGTGATCAAAGAAGTAGGGTTCAATGAGTTTCACCAACCTCTGAAGAACAATACAATGTAATTGATATGATAACTCTAATCTCAAATGATTTAGAAGTCAGGAAAGAAAAAAAAAAGCCCCTGCTTCCCTGAGCCCTCCTCTCTATTTATAAGCTCAGGGAAGATTTACATTGATTTGTTACAGATATTATTTCCTAAATAATCGGATACTCAGGAAATCATGGGAGAGAATTTCGGATTCCATCATAACTGCCTAAGATTTCTTCCGCGTATTACGTGCACACAACCAGACTGGTCGTGTGAAGAGACCGATCGCATGATACCGAATATCTTCCTGGTCGATAGTCGAACACAGGTTATGCTAGGTGCCAGCCATGTGTAATCAATGCCCGCCATGTCATTCACTTCTGACTTTTGGGATAACAGTAAGTCTGGTATATTTAGTTAAAATGCACATGAACAAAAAATATATATATTTTTTTAAATCAAATAATGTTATAAAATAATAAAAGAAAATACCATTTTAGCCCCTATATTTTTTCCGAATACGCAATCAGCCCCTATGTTTTGTTAAATGATAATTTGGATCATTTGTTTTACAAAATGAATTAAAATAGTACCTTAGACCCGATTTTCGTTAAAATATTTTTAATTATAAGATCAAATCTTGGGTCGATAAAGATATGATGGGTACACAGTAGCGGATAAGATGGTCGATGAGCTGAGAATGAAATATTATATTTAAAAATATTTTGACCAAACTCAGGTCTAAGGTATTATTTTTATCCATTTTGTATAACATAGGATCTGAACTGTCATTTAACAAAACACATGGGCCAATTGCGTATTTAGGAAAAACACAGGGGCCAAACTGATATTTTCTCAAACAATAATTATAAATATTATTTATTAAAAAACAAAAGTTTAAATATTAATTTTTTAAATAATAAAAAAAATTAAAGTTATATGTTCTTGACTGATGATTTAACCAACGACACGAAATCACTAAAACGATAAAAATTTATAAGCTGAATGCAAGAACTAAATGACACAAATGTTTTATAGTGGTTCGGCCCCAGAGATTGGTAATAACCTATGCCCATTTAGTGATTTTATTGATGTAAACCTTGAAACATGCGATCAGCAAACTAGGGTTCACTAAGTTTCACAAGCTCCAAAGTGGAATACAAAAATCGTGTATAAAAACACTAGTTCTCTCTAAATACCAAATTTTTTCTTAAATGAATCCCATGAGTCATGTTTATAGGCTCAAGGATGTACATATGGGTCGATGGGCCGTGTTTAAACTTGGTTACAATCATATTTGAATAATAACAGAAATCATCAAAGTTACACATAATGAGGGTCAAATATCTTATAAATATCTGACTTATAACTGTATTTGAGCTCTGGCTTCGTTACTACGATCAAACCTGGTCACAAATGTCAGCATATCTTCAGTCATACTATTCATCATCTTTCTTAAATTCATCGAGCAGCTTGCTATCCTAGTTGTTGGTCGACCAAATTGTCATCACTAAATAGTCACGTGCTATCCACGTGCACCCCAATCATGCCACGCCAGCAAGCAAATATTTTTGGTTAAACATTTTCCCCCAAGTTTATTTTAATGCGAACAACATTTAATAAACTTACTCGACCAACAATACATCTGACATGTCTCATCTGTCAGTACCTACTTTTTCGAAAAGGCAAGTAATCATGACCTTTACAGTTTCCTATAAACGTTTTGACGGTTATTACGATTCCCCATACGTCGAAACCCTATTCACATTATTACCTTCCATTACTTCCCTGAGCAGTATAAATATAAGCCTCTTCAAAAAATTCATTGTTTACCCGAACCTTCTCTCTTTTCAAGAATACCCAGAAAAACCTTTAAGAAAAACCCAGAGACTCCAGTGCGATCTAAGACGTCTTCAAGCAACTGCGAGCAGAACTTTTGTGATTTCTCCCACAATCCGTACTCCAAGTGTGTTTTCGAGTCCATCATCTTTTCTTTGTAGCAATTTTCATGTATTCTGGTCTTGATTCACGAGTTTTTGTAACTGAGTTTCTACTGTTCTTGAGATATTTTTGGGTAATCGAGTTTAGGCAAACATACATAGAATAAGTATGCTAGAATAAGGATTTTAGGCCGTATAAAATACTAGACAATGCTTAGAAGGAATATGGGGTATAGGTACACAATTTTTGGGTCCAAAATCGAAGTGAAAATTTGATTTTGAGTATTTCAGAAAAACTGGGTTTTTCCCGCCTGTTTTCGAATTTGAAAAGTTTTTCCGAAATAATATTTCACATTCACTTTTTGATATGTTCTTCCAACCTTCTTGCATGTTTATTTTTTTTTATCAGGATGCTGCTGGTCATATATAAGCTTAACATTTATACACGAGCAACGTTATCCTTGCTTTTCTCTTTCTTCTATCTATTGGTCGTATATTCTCACTTCCCCTTTTCTCTTCTATGATATTCATGCATGATTCATGGGGAGGTGAGAGACCAATAGACGACGACCTCTCACTTTGTTGTTTGAGGATCAAGAACATCCTTCTTTGCTTTTTCCCGAGCCTTCGGCTTCACACTCACACCCTATGACCAATCCTCCATACAACATGTCATAGAACCAATCGAACATTGGTCATGTCAACACACTGCTCGTAGAAAAAAGAAAACCACAGATTCACCTTTCAACCAGCCTGCAACCAATGTTGAGGGTCCTTCAAGTGATCCTCAACCTTTAAACTTTTCTCCACCAGATATCCAACCCAAGAAGAGGTAGCCTGGTACATTGCCCCTCCTAGCGTCATATCGACCAGGATGGTGGCAAAATATCCCAAGAAGTACGGACTTCCTGGGATTACTTTATACAAACCTACACCTGACCAGAGGGAAAACGTGCCTGGAGGTGCCTACAGCACTTGGTCGAGGTATCATATAGAAGTAGGGGCAATCTTGCCCTTGCATGACTTTTTCCAGGGGGTGGCCAATTATTTCGCGGTCGCCCCTTTCCAAATAACACCCAATGGATATAGTGTACTTTCAGCTCTCTATATCTTATATAATCACAAAATATGGCTTGTGCCTACTCCTCACGAGATAAAATATCAGTTCGATCTCAAATCCAACCCCAATCAGAACAACACGTGGTTCTTCCATTTCTACCACCAGGAATCTGCTCGTACATTCCTGAGTGACATTACCTACAAGTTCAATGCAGGAAGGTACTTCCAAGAGTATTTCCTCATGACCGACTTGTTTGCAGACAACATGCCCTTCACACGAGGAGGTAAACTTTTAATCTCTGATCGATATTTATCCAGTCATTTTTCATCTTTCCTTGTCCTTAGTTGCTTTGTGTCGTATCTAGGTCCATGGCACTGACTAGACCCCACTCCAAAAATGGAGATAAGAGCCACAACCCTGGCCAGCATGACAAATATAGAAAAAAGCTTCAAGGAGATAGTCACGGAAAACAATTTAAGGCTGGTTGGCCTTTTAGAACCTCATCAGGAAGTGAGGGAATCTACCGCGGGGAGTGCCACTTGAGAGGGCACTAAAGGACAAGAAAACCCCGAGCAACAAAAGGATGTGTCACAACCCCAGAGGCGCCGACCAATGGGAGTGACCATTCGAGAAGCGTCCCCTAACACTCGAATAGCTAATACTCCTACCCAACATGGGAGGGGAAAACAATAGGTTCCAGAATATACTGGCCCATACTCGAATCTTCCGACGAGAACAGTATAGATTTCTTACTCTTAAATAAACTGCCCATCCCTTATCATTTATTTGATATGGATGGCAACTTTAAATTTATTACCAATAGTTTTAGCTTGGACTTCTTTGAGGCAAATAGTGAGTGTAGCAATATCTCTTTAGATAATTTAGAGATTTGTAATAATAGTTTGGGTATACTACTTAGAATTTCTTTTTAGTTTGTTCATTTATTGTGCCAAACTATTTCTTGACATATCTGGTCATATATTTTTGTTTTGTAATCATGCCATCCGACGACGACTTCGATATCTACGCTTCTGCAGACGCTCCAGTGAGCAAGAAGAAGTCGAGCAGAAGACACCATGGAGAAGGCAGTGGGGAACCTTCAAAGAAAAAGGCTCGACTAGAGGTCACTCCAGCTCCCATTCCTTCCAGATCAACAACTCCTCCTCCTCCTCGCATTAATCCTTTCGCCGACTAGACGGGAAGATCTTTGGTAAAAGAATTGCTGAGCAATGCTTATAGCTCAACAAACAACAAATTTTAGAGATTGTCCAAGCACCGTCGGAGCCAGGAGGCCTTTGCGTATCTTCCTTCATTGAAGCCTGGCCAGGTCCTTGCTCGTGGACTTAATGAAGTCCTCAGTGTAAGTTTCTTCTGTATTGTATTTTAGTCGAACAATGTTTCCTTTGATTATCTCTAAAATTCATTCTTCCACTGTTCGTAGAGTATCTTGACCATGAGCTATGGCTGGCGCCGTGCTGAGGAGGTAGACGTAAAACATGTCGAAGAGATCAACGCATGGGAGGCCAAGGAAAAGGAAGCTGCCAAGGAAATCAAGGCATGGGAGGCCAAGGTTAAGGCAGCTGAAGACAAAGTTATCGTTTTATCCGAGGAGCTAAAGAAGAGCCAAGAAGATCTGGCCAAAGTTGTTGCTGCCAAGGAGAAGTTTAAGGAGGCCTCCAAGACCAATTACAAGGAAGCAACCAAGCTTCAAGTGGATCTAGAGGCAGGCATGAAGGTGTCCACTGGTCTAGAGGAGCGTGTCAAGCTGCTCGAGGAGAAAAACTCCCAAAACATGGAAAGGTTCCGAGGAGCCACCTTTAACTGCTTCTACATGTTTTGAAAGAACAATCCAGAGGCAAAATTTGACTACCTTCTCAAGCAGATAAACACAAGCCGAACTCGCCAAGTGTGCTGCTCACTTAGAGGAGGAGAAAAATGCTCAAAATGCCTCAGATTCTCCTTAAATTTACTTGGCGACAAACATCGATGGTGTTGACGAAGAAGCTAGACCTTCAGACGACCAACAGTCTCAGCAGGACCCCCCTTTAGCTACATACTAAAAGTTTTGTTATGAAATTAAAACACTAGAACAAGTCGTTCGCGGTGTTAAGACAATTTCCTGCCTAAGGCAGCTTTACTTTTCTTTTAATATTTTAAATTACATCCAAGCAATAGTTGCTCGCGGTGTAAAGACATTTCATTGTGATATTATAAAATATTCTCATTGCTATTATAACATCTGATCGTATAACCAAAATTAGCATAACACTTTATTAAGATTTCACAAAATTAACTAAATTTTTTAAAAAATACTCTAACTGTTGTAGTATGCTTTCTCTTAATTTTCTCGTGTGTTTACATATGTTTATGTTGATATGCTTTGCTTGCTTAGTATCTTATATGCCTCCCAAGTGATCGAAGAGCTTAAGGTTCTCGGTCACTTTCCATGAGCAATACCTGTTCGAACCTTATTGCTCGTGTACTTATAAACAATCAATGGTAATATAGCAAAACAACACACGTAATGAGAAAATACTTGTAATAAATACAATAGTTGGCAAGAATAACTGGCTGTGCATAGTTCTTTTTATTTCTCATAATAAAATGGACAAGATTCGTGTCTGTACGAGTGATCAAAAATTGATCTTACACTTATAAGCGACCAACCATCTAACTAACCAGTCATTGTTCACAAACTTGTAAAAAGTAAAATTAATACAAGCCAATTCTTTCAAAAGAATTGTTCATTGGTAATACTTGCGCAGGTGTTCTCCATTCCAATAGCGAGGAACGAGATCTCCGTTTAAGCGAGCAAGTTTGTATATGCCTGATTGAAGAATTTCTTCAATTTGATATGGACCTTACCAGTTTGGTCCGAGTACTCCAGCAGCTTGATCGCGAGTGTTCAGAAAAACTCTTCTCAATACCAAATCTCCCACGTCAAAACTTTCTTTCGCGTACTTTAGCGTTAAAATATCGAACGACCTTTTGTTGATAAGCTACAACTTGAAGTAAAGCTTGCTCGCGCCTTTCATTGACCAAGTCTAACTGCTCCATTAATATCTGGTTATTCCTATTCTGGTCAAATGTCAACCTTTTATGCGATGGTGGATCTAACTCAACAGGTAACATGGCTTCATACCCATAGGCCAAGGAAAATGGCGTATGGCCTGTTGCTGTTCGGTGAGATGTTCTATACGACCAGAGAACTTCTGGAAATTGTTGTGGCCATGCTCCTTTTTCTTCTTTGAGCCTTTTCTTCAGTGCGTCCTTCAGAGTTTTGTTAATAGCTTCAACCTGCCTGTTGGCTTGTGGATGAGCGACTGACGAAAAGCTCTTCATGACACCATGCCGTTCATAGAAATCAGTGAAAAGGTCACTGTCAAATTGTGCGTCATTATCTAAGACAATTTTTTTCGGCAACCCATATCGGCATACAATGTTTTTGATAACGAAATCCAATACTTTCTTGGTCGTGATTGTTGCAAGTGGCTCAGCTTCAGCCCACTTAGTAAAGTAGTCGACAACAACTACTACATACTTGACATTCCCTTTTCCTGTAGGCAAAGATCTGATTAGGTCAATTCCCCAAACTGCAAATTGCCATGGGCCTTGCATCTGTTTAAGCTCATTTGGGGATGCTCGAGGTATCTTGGAAAATCGTTGGCATTTGTCACAATTTTTAACAAATTCCATAGAAACGTCGATAATTGTAGGCCAGAAATACCCTTGTCGGAGAATCTTCTTTGACAAACTTTGCCCTCCAGCGTGCTCTCCACAGAAAACTTCATGTTATTTCTCGCATCAATTCCTTAGCTTTTTCCTTAGAGACACATCGTAATAAAGGCATCAAGTATCCTCTCTATATAAGACTCCATCAAACAAAATAAACCGAGCCGATTGCCTTTGAAGCGTCCTTGCTTTATTCCTATCTGCTGGTAACAATCCTTGTTCGAGATATTGTATGATGAGAGTCATCCACGTGTTGGACACTTGTATTATTAGTGTGGATTTTTCCGCTTGAATGAATGGTGCCAATAAATGTTCAGTCAGTACAATGCTCTAAGTGTCACATCTTTGGGGATTGCTAACTTGGTTAAGGCATCGGCGTTTGAATTATGGTCGTGAGGTACTTGTTGGAGAGTATACTTCTCAAACTGTACTAGTAAATACTTTTCCTTGTTTAAATAAGTAACCCTCTTGAGATCCCTAGCCTGATATTCTCCAATAATTTGATTAACTACTAGCTGGGAGTCACTATACATTTCTAGTGACTTTATGTTCATATCCTTGGCTAGCCTTAATCTTGCGAGTAGAGCCTCGTACTTGGCTTCATTGTTGGAGGCTATAAAGTTGAATTTGATCGCATAGTGAAACCGAGGTCCCTCGGGTGTGATTTACATTAGCCCTGCTCCCGCATTGTACTCGTTAGAGGACCCGCCTACGAACAGTTTCGAGGCAGGGGTTTGATATTGATTATCAGTCTCTATCATCGGTTCGTTGGCAGGAAGTCCTATGAATTCAACAATGAAATTTGCTAAGGCTTGTCCTTTTATGGCTGCTCATGGTGCATAGGAAATTTCAAACTGCCCCAACTCAACTGCCCATTTTAATAATTGACCAGCAGCTTCTGGTTTTTGTAAGACTTGTCATAGTGACTGGTCAGTAAGCACTATTATGGGGTGAGATTGAAAGTATGGTCACAGTTTTCTAGACGCCAGTATCACGCAATAAGCCAATTTCTCTATGGGTGGATATCGTAATTCTACTCCGACTAGCCTTTGGCATACGTAGTATACTTCCTTTTGAATGTTGTCTTCCTCTCTGATTAAAACAGCACTAGCAACATACTCTGTTATGGCTAAGTAGACGTACAAAGTCTCTCCTTCGATCGGCTTGGACAAAATGGGCGGTTGCGACATGTGGGCTTTGAGTGCCTGAAAAGCCTATTCACATTCTTCTGTCCATTCAAACCTTTTGTTTCCTCTGATTAGATTAAAAATTGGGACACACTTGTCTGTAGACTTAGATATGTATCTATTAAGGGCAGCAATTCTTTCTGTCAGGCTTTGCACATCTTCGACTTTGGCCGGTGACTGCATCTCAATCAGTGCTCGAATATTTTTTAGATTGGCCTGGATTCCTTGTTTGCTTACTATGAATCCCAAAAATTTTCCTGATCCAACACCAAACGAACACTTTAGAGGATTAGCTTCATCTGATATTTGTTTAAGATGTTGAAGCATTCCTGTAGGTCCTCGATGTGTTCTCTGGCCTTTTTTGACTTGACCAGCATATCGTCGACATAGACCTCCATGTTGTTGTTGATCAGCTCTTTGAACATGTGGTTGACTAGTCGCTGGTAAGTCGCACAATCGTTTTTCAAACCGAAGGGCATTGCTTTGTAGTAGTAAAGTCCTGTCTCTGTTCGAAAGCTAGTGTGATCTTCATCAGGTGGATGCTTACTAATTTGATTATAACTGAAGTAGGATTCCATTAATGATAAAACTTCATGCCCCGATGTAGCATCGACCAGCTAGTCGATTCTTGGAAGTGGGAAACAATCCATCGAGCAGGCTTTATTTAGGTCTATGAAATCCACTTACGTCCTCCACTTACCATTTGGCTTGGGAGCTAGTACGGGATTAGAGACCTATGATGGATAAAATGCTACCCTAATGAATCCATTTTCCTTAAGCTTCTAGACTTCTCCTTTTAGGGCTTTAGATCTATCTTTGTCGAGAAGCCTTCTTTTTTATTGTACAAGTGGATGATTTTTGTCTATATTTAAGACATGGCTGATCACTGCTGGGTCTATCCCAACCTTATCTTTATATGACCAGGCAAAGACCTCCTGGTGTCTCCTAAAAACCTCCACTAGTTTGTTTTTATTGTTGTCTCTAAGTTTTTATCGACATTCACAACCCTGGTCGGATCTTTCTCTTCTAGTTGGACCTCCACGAGGTCCCCCATAGGCCCAATGTTGTCTTCAAAATCCCCAAAGCGAGGATCTAAGTCCCTATCCTCACTTTGGGCAACACCCTATTTGGTGACTTGTTCACTTGATTGGGCTTTCAACTCATTTACCATTAGCAACCTTTTTTTGGCTTCGCTTCCCGATCCCCTTTTTCTTGCCTTTGTGATCGTGGGATTGTAGCATTCTCTGGCTTCTTGCTGGTTTCCCAACATGCACCTAACTCCTCCATCGATTGGAAACTTCATGGCCAGATGCCAGACCGAAGTTATGGCTCGCAGATCGACGAGTATGGGTCTTCCCATCATAACATTATATGCAGATAGAAAATCAACAACTATGAAAGTAACGAGTAATGTCCTATTCGCCGGTGTAGTTCCTGCTGTGACTGGGAGTCTGATCGACCCTGTTGGTGCTAGCCCTTCGCTAGATAAACCATAGATGGTTTGGTTGCTTTACTCTAAATCTTGCACTAACAATTTCATTCTTTCAAGTGAAGACTTGTACAAAATGTTGATCAAGCTTCCTGTATCTACAAACATTCATTTTACCATCATGTTGGTGATTGAACATCCGCAACCAGAGGATCTGAGTGGGGAAATCGGACATGTTGTGCGTTCAGCTAGGAGAAAGTTATCAACTCTTCCACTGTTTGAGCTTTTTTGTGAGTTCGCTCCTTGACGTTCAACATTTCAATGTCCTAATCGTGACGTAGGTTTCTGGCATATCTCTCCTTTGCCTTACCACTGTCACCTGCTACATGTGGTCCTCCACAGATGGTCAACAATGTACCAGCGACAGGAGCCGACTATAGAGGAGGCGAGCGTTGGCGTATAGGTGCTTGCTCGTTGCCTCTGTGAGCTTCCTACTAAGAACTACCCTCTACTCATACATATCTCCTTAGATGTGCTTATCTAATAAGGAACTCGATCTCATCCTTGTGCTGGTTACACTTGTTGGTATTATGGCCATAGTCGTTGTGAAAATGATAAAACTTGGTCGTATCCCTTTTGGATATGACTTTCCTGATCGGGGCTAGTCACCTAAAGGGAACGGTGGTATGACTGGCCTGATACACTTCAGCTTGGTTATCGACCAGGGCAGTGTAATTGGTGAACCTCGGTTCGTATCTGTTTTGTTTGGGGCTCTTGCTATTAGATGTCGCTGGTTCGGTGTTCGCCCTTTTCCCCCATTCTTACCGTTGTCGTTGCCGTTGGGTTTACCAGACCCATTGGCTGTTGGTTTTTATTGATCAAATCAGAGATTATACATAGCGGAACAACAATCAAATTGTTAATTTAATCCCACAAGATTTCTAGATCTACTTCTTCACATGCATATTTAAATTGAATCAAGACATGAATAGAAAATTACCTCAGGTCCTACCTTGCTGCTATCTTTTTGTATGGCAAAATCCTTGAGATCTCACACCAAGATCTTCCAAAATGTTCTCAGCACACAAAGAACGAGTGTGGGCTCGCTATACAAAATAATAGGCAAAATCTATTTATCAGATGTTCTCAACACATGAGATCTGATAAAATTTGGACCTAGGTTTTGTGAAGAATAGTGACTTTTGTCTGTATCACTGTTCTCTTTCTCTGAGAGAGATTGCAAGATATTTTTCTATCCCTGAAAAGTTACATTCTGAAAAACTGATATCCTATAATTAATATATCTAATATATTAAAAATAAAATATTAGTTATTTTAAACAATTTGAAAATAACTAATCAGTTATCAGATTATGTTTAAATAATAATATTTTAATCATATTACAATATCTCATTATTTATTTAATATTTAAATAACTAAAATTGTGGAACCAAGAAACTGCTTAGAGTCTCTTATGCGTGTAGCACAGTGACTGTGCACTGTGCTACACGTGTAACGCATGCCAGGGATGGCATGTGATTTTTCCCAATTTTTATTATTATTTAAATACCAAAAATCCCAAAAATAAATTAATTCAAAATTAATTATATTTTTGTTAAATCAAATAATTAATTAATTACACATAATTATACAATAATTATGTTTGATGCATAGAAAAATATTTTACTTATCAAATAAGTCCTTTTTGCCCATTTTTATATTTACCTTTGTCAGTGTTTGTTTGAGCCATTTCGGGGACCATGGACCTATAACATTAAGCTCCAATAAATTGAAACTAAATAATTAAACTCTTTAATTATAATAGTTAATTTATTAATTCTGGTATTTCTCCACTATAAATTCAGAATTGCACTCTTTATGTTATAGATATACTTTTACAGAAATCTTATCTTAAGTCGTCCAATGATATAACCATCTTTCAATAGTTCAACCCTCTAATTAATTAGTTCATAAATTAGAATGGAAGAATTACCATTTTACCTTTCTAATTTACTTCTTTTTCCTTAAGTACCATTAATTCACTAGTGCATAATTAATCTATAATCTAATTATAGATTTGAACTCAAAATCATTAAGTTCCAGAATTAACCCTTAAGGTAACTAATATACGATCAGTTAGGAAAGATTAGATTCCTTATTGTTGATACATGTTCTCAGCCATCCATGATATTAAATCTCCAAAACAAAAGTCATTAGCCTCATTCTATGAAGAGACCTTAACGAATGAATCAAAAGATTTAATAAACATGAACAAGAGTTCATGAACACTCAGGATTTAGGTTGATCTATAAATGATCATCAGTTATGATATGAATTACAAGTCTTTATTGTTAAATAGTTTTTGGATAAAGACTTTAATTCATATCTGTCCATGTCATATATAATCATATTATATAAATCACATTTACCGAGATGTCTTACCACATCAATAATCAGAATCTAGATTATTTGTATCATTATGATACTCAGCAAACCGTACTTACAACTCCAATTAAAGAATTGCATAACTTTAATTTGTTGTTGTTGACTATTTTTATTCATTCATGTGATCTTAATTCTCTCGTACTAATACAAGATCACATCCTCAATAATGAATATGGAATTTTTCTGATATTTACAAAATTATTCAAACAATAATTTAATAATCTAAATATAACAATAATAATAAACCATTGTATTTATTTATTCACAGAAAAAAACAAATGTCTTTTACATGCTTTTAGGAGACACTCCTAACATTGGCGGCTTTGGTCAGGTCTTCTTTCTTACCCTGGTTGTCCTTTGAGGATTTTCCTTCATTAGCAATGGCCTCCTCAAGTTTGATATATTTGTCTGCTCGATCTAGAAATTATTGAGTGCTTTTGACTCCATTCTTCTGCAGACTACTACAGAGGGGAGAATGGCGTCGTACTCCAGCCATGAGTGCCATCATCTTCCCCTCGTCTCCAACAGTTTTGGCTTGAGCAGTCGCTCACGTAAACCTCTGGATATACTCCTTGAGAGTTTCTCCTTCTTTCTATCGAATGTCGACCAGCTGATTAGCTTCTGTTGGATGTATTTGACCAGCATCAAACTGCCCGTAAAAATCCTTCACGAACATCTCCTAGGAAACTATACTAGCCAGAGGGAACTTGAAATGCCATTCCTGAGCACATTCAAACAAAGTGGCAGGAAAAATCCTGCATCGAGCATCTTCTAACACCTTCTGGATGTCTATTTGTATCTCAAACTTTTTCACGTGAGATACTGGATCTTCTCCTCAAGTGAAGTTAGGTAGAATTGGCATTTTGAATTTGCTCAAAACTTCTGACACAACAATTTTATTAACGAATGGGGTTCCCTTCCTTCGATCAATCTCTATGTGGGACATTTTATTCCCAACAAGCTGCTGCACGGCTTGTACAACATCTGGCATTGCTGAAGCGGCTGGTGCCAGGGGGAGGGGGAGTATTCGTCATGTATTTATCTTCGGTTATTAAGCACATCCCTCAGATCTTCATCCATACGTCTCTGCTCGCTTGCACCTGGTCGATCAAATACATTGGCTACTTAGTTTGTCCCTAAGCATTTTGGCTTGTCGGTCGGTTCTCCATTGGCGGAGGATTTTGCTGTCCGCCTTTCTCCTCTTGCTATCGACCATTGTTTCTCCTGCCAGAATCCGCTTCATTATAATCATGGCCATCTCTGAATAGCAACCTATGAGTGTGCGACCTACTGTACGCACTGTTCCCCTCTCTTCGTCCTAGTACATCACGATAAACAGGTGGAGGCCTACGTTGGTCGTTAGGTCCTCTGACATTACTATATCGTGGGGGATCCCAGACCGCGGAGCCTGAGTCCACTTGCCTTCTTCTTCTTGAAGGGCATTGTCCCCTACTAGGAGGGTTCTGTTCCCTAGTTGTCTGGCTTCTAGGGCTTCTAGGATGCTGCTCAACCCTATTCTGCCTATGTTTCTGAACGTTATCTCGACCAGATCAAGAGGGTGGTTGATGCTCGTTGTTTCTGTCAGGATTTTGGGCAGGTCTTTCCTGCGGAGCAGAAGGAGGTTGCTCTGGTCTTTGAGGACTCCATGGGTGTGGTGGATTGTGATGATACTGGGGATTCTCTGACTACAGATTTTGCTGAGGGTGAGAGCTTGGTGGCTGATCTGGTTGAGAGCTTGGTGCAAGTTGTCCTTGAGCCAACTGAATAGATTCTTCTAAAGTTGTCGTGGCGTCTCTCTGCTAGCGATCGATGTTGGCCTGCCACTCATTCATTTCTCGATGCTTCCAGTCATTCTCCATTTGCTACAGCACCATCATTTCAGCCACATTCTCTTGATTAGCTTTCAGAGTAGCTAATTCCTCTTGCAATACTATCAAAGTCATTCACAAGGTTTCAACATCCATCTCCACTTCTTCCAGTTCCACTTGTGGCTCGTCCTCTGCTACATTTTATGGAGGAGGTTGATTTGGCATACTCTCATATGTCTACCCCATCTGACCCGCTTTCCTGGAGGTTTTTGCCATTGTTTATCCTGAAGTTCTTGAGTTCGACTCTCAATGAAAGCACCAAAATGTTTACTGATGATTTAGCCAACGACACAGAGTCACTAAAACGATAAAAAATTATAAGCTGAATGTAAGAACTAAACGACACAAATGTTTTATAGTGGTTCGGCCCCAGAGATTGGTAATAACCTACGTCCACTTAGTGATTTTATTGATGTAAACCTTGAAACATGCGATCAGCAAACTAGGGTTCACTAAGTTTTACAAGCTCCAAAGTGGAATACAAAAATCGTGTATAAAAACACTAGTTCTCTCTGAATACCAAATTTTTTCTTACATGAATCCCATTAGTCCTATTTATAGGCTCAAGGATGTACATATGGGCTGTGTTTAAACTTTGTTACAAGCATATTTGAATAATAATGGAAATCATCATAGTTACACATAAAGAGGGTCAAATATCTTAGAAATATCTGACTTATAAATCTATTTGAACTCTGGCTTCATTACTTCGATCAGACGTGGTCGCATATGTCAGCATATATTCTGTCGTACTGGTCAACATCTTTCTTAAATCCATCAAGCAGCTTGCCATCCAAATCGTTGGTCGACCAGACTGTCATTACTAAATAGTCACGTGCTATCCACATGCACCCCGATCATGCCATGTCAGCATGCAATATTTTTTGGTTAAACATATGTAATTTGTGAGGGGTTATGCCCTAAAAAGCTGTATTAGACATTTTCAATATTAAATAAAGTGAACAATTTAAATATGTTTGATTATTAAATTATTATTTAAATAATTTATAGTATATGAATATCAGAAAATTTCATATTCATTTAAGAGGGTATGATCTTGTATGAGTACGAGAGAATTAAGATCATACGCAATGAATAAAATTGTCAGCAACATATTAAAGTATGAAATATTTAATCAATGGTTGCTAGTACGGTTTACTAAGCACGTTATTCGGTGCAAGCAATATAGATTCAGATTGCTGATATAGACAGACAACTTAGTAAAGGTGGTGTATATAATTATAATTATATATGACTGGACCGATATGAATTAATTTCTTTATATAACTTGTTGTGTACTATAAAGTCTTAATTCGTATCACCTAGATGATCAATTAGTAGATCAGTCTAAATCCTGAGTATTCATGAACTCCTATTCATATTTACTAAGTCCTCAGATTCACTCGTTAAAGTATCTTTATTAATGAAGCTTACAACTTTTGTTTTGGGAATTTAGTAACATGGATTGCTGGGAACATGATTTACAAGATGGAATCCTGAATTTCCTAACAGAACGAATATTGGTTCCCTTTCAGTGTTAATTCTAGAACTGAAAAGTTGTGCACAAATTTAGATTTGATCTAAATTAACTTTCACTGGTGAATTAATGGTACTAAAGGATAAAGAGATAATTAGAAGGGTAAAATGGTAATTTTGACCAATTCTAATTATATCTATGGACTACTGCAAATAAACTCAGTAAATATAATTCTATAATAACTAAGAGTGCAATTCCATATTTATAGTGGAGTAATAATGGAATTAATAAATAAGAGTATTGTATTCATGGGTTCCATAAATAATCTCGTTTATTGGAGCTTTGTGTTATAGGTCCATAGTCCCCGAGTCGCCTTTATACCACATTGTCAAAGGTATAGATGTCACAAAATAAAAGAGAAAGGAGAAGTTATTTTGCAAGGGAAAAACAATAATTATTTATTTTATAATAAATAATTAATATAAAATTTAATATTAAATAAATTGGGAAAACAACATTGTCTGGACAAGACAAATGTTGGCACCACCTATGTTGTTTGGACAACAGCATTGGCGCCAACCAATGTGTAAGAACAGTGGTGGGTGCCTACATCATAGGGTGGAGTCCACTGGGTTTATTTTTGGAATATTATTTTAATTCAAAAATTAAATATTTATTTAAATTTAACTTTAAAAGTTAGTTATAACTATTTTAATGTGGTTGAGATATTCTCCCAAAGGAAGTTGAGAGATTCTCTCTTAGCGGTAGAGATATTCCCTCAAGTGGTTGAGAGATTCTCATATTCAGGTATTAGATATTTAATTATTCAAATATTTAAATTGGAAATAATATTTGTAATAGAACCGGTTAAAGATATTTATTTAAATATTTATAATATGATTATTTAATGTTTAAATAAATATCTTTATTAAATATTATTATCTTAACCTAAATAATATTTTATAGGGTTAAATTAATTATGCTGATATAATTATAAATCTATATATCGATACATTTAGGAAACCTAAAAAGGTTAATTGAATTATTTTCTCTCCTCTCCAATTACTGTTCTTGCTCATAAGTTGAGACAAAAACAAGAACACATAATTTTGGGAATGCTATTAGCCCACACTAATCCTTGAGTGTTGAGGTAGGCTTGGAAGACTACGGGGTGAGATTTTCATCATCATCATTTTCTACCAGCTTTGATAGGAAGATTGTTTTTAATATGACAAGAAAGCAAGGACACTTGATAGGAATCAAGAGGTATTTTTCTGTTACCATTATTGCTTTCTATTTTAATATATGGCACATATCGGGGATCCTTGGGGTCGGTACAATGATAATCAACATAAATGCTTCCGCTACATACCTAATCTAGTACCGTAAAACCAACCATTGGCATGAGAGCCATGTCCCATATATGCATATATTAAATGTTGTGAGTTTCTTGCATTTCATATATATGTGATATGTATCATTATGTATGGTTAAATGGTGAATCGTTAATTATATGGTAGCTATTGGGTGTAGGAAATTGCTTTTAATTTTTTTTAGAAAATTTTTAAGCCATTAATGGGGTACGGGAATTTTTTCTAAATTTATTTTTGAAATTAATTTTGTAAAAAATTTCGATCACACCGAAATAAGGAGCTCGGACTTCATTTTTTGGAGTCTCAGCCTTGTCACCCCGACCGAGGCCACCGTGCACCACCGACCGAGGTGCCTCAGGTACCGTGCCCCACCACCGTCCAGAGCTAAACAGTCCCATGGTCTTCCTACCGTTTGCTTGGGGATTCGTGTCTCCCTCTATCTGAGTTCGCAGGGACCGTTCAGTCCCCTAGTCTCCACTCGTGTGCGATCACAGCAGCTAGGGACCTATCGGGTCCGTCGGTCCCATCCACATGCAAACAGCTGAGACTGTCTTGGCCATGCATGGATGCACCCGTATGCGCCCTTGCCTCCCGTCTGTGGCTGCTAAGCAGCTACCCGAGTATGACTCGGCAACCATCGTATGCATCCCGTGCGCAGCAACTCATCTTGGCCGAGTGAGGCTCGACCGAGCCGATGTGCTGCCAGCATCGTGGGAACCCTCGGGTCCTCTAGGCATTGCCCTTGTCGTGCACCACCGTGACCTGGTGGCTCATCCTTGAGCTACCGATCACACTATAGGGTGCCCTAAAGGTGCCCCAACTAATTCCCTATTTTTTTTGGGATTTTATCTTTTAATAATTAGTTCTAATTTTTTGAATTAAAAATTAGTTATTGTGTTTTGATTTATTTATTTAAATTAAGATAAATTTAATTAGTTAAGACATTGTATGTCTTAAATTTAATTAAAATAAAATTGTTTTATTATTTATTAAATCTAATTAAAGACAAGATAAAAGGCATTAGTTGTCTAAATAAAGATTGTCTTTAGTTCAGAAAAATTAATTAAAAATTATTTTAATTAATTTAATGGGCTTAAGGCGATCCTACAAAATTACGAAATTGTTCTTGAAGGAGAGGAGAATCAAAGGAGCTCAATTTTATGTAATTTATTATTATTTCTAATTTTTCCAAAGGTTCTAAAATTAGAAATACCCAATAGTTACTCGATTCATCATTATTTATTTATTTATTTCCTGTATTTAATTAAATAAATGTTTATTTATTACATGACCATGCATTAGTAAATACCATGCCATACATGAAATCCCACACAGTTTTATGTTAATCATGCATCTCATCGTAGAAATATGATTATTTAGGATTGTCTTATCTGTTTATATTTTTATTGCTTTAAAGAAACCAATAGCATGTAAATTACTAAGTATTAATTAATTACAACTTGGTAAATTTTAAAATTAACTAATTTATTAAAAAAGAGTTTTAAATAAAATTTAAATGAATGTAACAAGTAATTTATTTTTTTATAAAATCAGGCTCTTTTATAATAATTAAATTAATTACATTCATAAAGGATTAATATGAATTAATTCCTAGAATTAATTACAAAAACATATTAATCCTGAAATAGTGAGTGGGAGAAGATTGACATGTCAATGTAACATACGGTCTACATTATTAGTACAACAACGTTTGATATGGGGAGGGTCTCGCGACGGCTTTGTTTTTGTCCCCCTAAGGAAGGTGTTGAACCATATCTTTTACAAGGTAGGCTTCTTTCATAGATAGGAGGAAGTGATGTATCTTAGTTTGACCGACCCTGAGGCGACATTTCTAAGTTAAGTCATGGAATCTAAAATAATGGATTACACTCACAAAGTACAACTAATCTTCGAGCGGATAGTTGTTACTTGACCAAAAAGCGGCACTTTAACTTTGAAAAAGAAAATGTGAGTTATTTTGAGTTTCAAATGATAAAGATAAGAATAGTCTTAAAGATATTAATTTGACCGACCCTAAGGTGGTTCTTTAATTGTCAAAAAGTTTTATCGTGGAAAAATAAATGTTTATTTAATGTGTTTTAATTGTTGCATGCATGCATCATGTTTATTTTTCGAAACTTGATATTTATTTTCAAATGTATTTATTGTTGCTTCATTTATTTTCAGTCATGTCTACTGTGCCTAACCCTTTAACTACTTTGCTAGCACTTGAAAACTGAATGGAGAGAATTTCCCTAAATGGAAATTGAATATGAATTTGATGTTGGTTTGTGAGAACCAAAAATTTTTCCTCACAGAGGATTGTCCTAAAGAGCCCACTGCCAATGCCCCAAAAAATGTTCGGGATAAGTATGATGCTTGGATTCAATCCAACAAAAAAGCCAAGTGCTTCATGTTTGTGAGCATGGATGATGTTCTGTGCAAGACACATGAAAAAGATGGAGAATGCATATGAGATTATGGATTCTCTTCAAGCCATGTTTGGGCAGCAATCTGATCAAAGTAGACATGATGCTACTGTAGCTACATGAACACTAAGAAGAAGAAAGGTGTATCTATATGAACTCATGTATTACACATGATTTAGATAATGCATGACGCAAAGACACAGGGCTACCATTGATGAGCATACTCAAGTGAGTATTATACTTGAGTCCCTCACTCCTTCCTTCCAACAATTCACCATAAACTATGTGATGAAAAAACTCCAATTCAACATGGCTCAGTTGTTGAATGAGCTTACGATATTTGAAAACCTCAACAAGGATAAATCCAAGGAAGTTGAGGCAAATAACATGGAAGAGAAGCCTACTTCATCTTCTAACAAAAAGAGGAAGTGGAATGATAAGGACAAGAGCATCAAATCCAAGAAAGGCAAGAAGGTACCTAAAGCCAAGGAGAACAAGAAAGGCCCTAACTACAAAAAGAATAAGGAACCTAAAGGGAAATGTTCCCAATGCGGAGTTATGGGACACTGGAAGAGAAACTATAACAAGTATCTCGCTAAGCTGAAAAAGAAAGGTAAATCTAATTTACTTGTTATTGAAGCTTCATTAGTGGAAGATGATAAATCTTTATGGATTGTTGATTTAGGAGTCACTAGCCATATTTGTTCTTCTATGCAGATACTTGAATTGTCAGGGGAACTAGATGATGGAGAGGTGTCTATGCGAGTGGGGAATGGAGCACATGTGTCGACCAAGGGTGTTGGACGAGTCTATTTAAATTTCTGTAATAAGTTCTTGTTATTGAACAATGTTTATTTTATTGTGGATTGTATAAGGAATTTAATTTCCTTATCTCTTTTGCATGAACAACAATATGGAATTTCTTTTTATAATAATAAGATTGTTTTTTCAAAGAATGGTTTAAATATATGTTGTGCAAAACCAAATAACGAACTATATGTGCTTAAACCAAATGAACAATTTGTTTTAGATAATGAGTTATTTAGAGTAGCTAATCCACAACAAACAAAAAGGCAAAAAGTTTCTAAAGATGATGACACATATCTTTGGCACCTAAGGCTAGGCCATATTGGCCTAGACAGACTAAACCAGTTAACAAATGATGGACCTTTGAGAGAACTAGAGGTTGGAACTCTTCCGGTTTGCGAGTCTTGTCTTGAAGGCAAGATGACTAACAGACCTTTCCCAGCAAACGGCAATAGAGCCAAAGAACCGCTAGAGCTCGTACATAGTGATGTATGGGGACCAATCAATATTCAAGCTCATGGTGGTTATGAATACCTAGTCACTTTCATTGACGATTATTCAAGATATGGTCATACCTACCTAATGGGCAATAAGTCAAAAAAATTTGGTAAGTTTAAAGACTTCAAAGCGCTAGCTAAAAAGCAATTAGGTAAATCTTTAAAAATGCTTCGATTTGATCGAGGTGGAGGATATTTGGATTATGAATTCAAATATTTCTTACTGGAGTATGGTATCCTATCCCAACTCACAGCACCTAGAACACCTCAACAGAACGATGTTTCAGAAAGGAGAAACAGGACCCTGTTGGACATGGTTAGGTCTATGTTACGCTACTCATCATTACCACTTAACTTCTGGGGTTACGCACTTCAAACAGTGACCTACATTTTGAATGTAGTGTCGTCAAATAGCATAAGCAAAACTCCATTAGAACTGTGGAATGGCACAAAACCCAGTTTGTGCCATTTCCGCATATGGGGTTGTCATGCTCATGTTCTTAGACCTAAATCAGGGAAACTTGATTCAAGGTCAGAAGTGTGTATATTTGTGGGTTATGCTGAAGAGTCACGTGGTGGTTACTTCTATAGTCACGAAGACCAAAAGGTATCTGTATCGACAAACGCAACCTTCCTCTAATATAACTATATAAATAACTACAAACCACGTAGTAAAGTTGTTCTCGAGGAAATCACCGGTAATCAAAATTGAGTACCATCATCATCATCTGATAAACGACGAACCACAGAAATCATTGCTCCCGTAAAGGAAACCCCGGTGCAACGTCGTAGTGGGAGGATTGTGAGAAAACATGTTCGCTATAAACACGAAGCACAAGTCCTTGTTTCCGATACAGACAAGGACGATCCATTGGCTTTTAAAGAGGCAATGGAAGACCCTGAAAAAGAGAAATGGCAACATGCCATGGATCAAGAAATGAATCAATGTATTCAAATTTAGTCTGGGAACTTGTAGATCCACCTGAAGGGGTAAAATCCATTGGGTTCAAGTGGATTTACAAGAAGAAGAAAAATGATGAAGGGAAAGTAGAGACTTACAAAGCAAGGATTGTAGCCAAAGGCTATACACAAAAAGAGGGAATCGACTATGAAGAAACCCTCTCTAATGGGGCCATGCATAAATCCATTCGCATTCTCTTATCCATTTTCGCCACATATGATTATGAGATTTGACAAATGGACGTCAAGACAACTTTTCTAAATGGCTCACTTGACGAAAGTATCTATATGGTACAACCAGAAGGGTTTGTGAAAAACGGGGAAGATCAAAAGGTATGTAAAATTGCTAAAATTCATTTATGGATTAAAGCAAGCCTCTAGATCATGGAAAATTACTTTTGATGAGACAATTAAAATATACGGCTTCGAGCAGAATGTGGATGAAGCCTGTGTATACAAATACATCAAAGGTAAAGTAGCGGTTTTCTCAGTTCTTTATCTTGATGACATTCTACTCATTGGCAATGATGTAGAAACGTTGTCAAACATAAAGAAGTGGTTAGTTGACGAATTCCAAATGAAGGATTTGGGATAAGCTAGTTATGTTTTGGGAATCTGTATCCTAAGGGATAGGAAGAACAGAACATTAGCGCTTTCTCAAGAAACTTACATAAATAAGGTGCTGGAAAGATTCTCTATGGAGAATTCCAAGAAAGGAAAGTTGTCGTCTCGGCATGGAATTACTCTATGCAAAGAGCAGTGTCTAAAGACACCTCAAGAGCAAGAGGATATGAGAAAGTATCCTTATGCATCAGTTGTTGGTGGTCTTATGTATGCAATGTTGTGTACTAGGCCTGACATATGCTATGTGGTGGGGATGGTCAGTCGTTATCAATCAAATCCAGGTTTGGAACATTTATAGCAGTAAAGCACATTCTCAAGTATCTTCGGAGAACGAGAGATCTTATGCTTGTTTATTTAGGAGGTGAATTATACCCTACTGGATATACTGATTCAGATTTTCAATCAGATAGAGGCAGTTGAAAGTTGTCGTCTGGATAAGTATTCACTCTTGGAGCTGTAGTCCGGAGAAGCATTAAGCAATCCAATATTGAATATTCAACCATGGAAGTCGAATATATAGCAGTTTGTGAAGCAGCTATGGAAGTGGATTGGTTAAAGAAGTTCTACACTAATCTGGAAGTGGTTCCAGAAGTGGAGAAGCAACTCATCCTGTACTGTGACAACAGTGGAGCAGTAACTAACTCAAAAGAACCGAGAAGCCAGAAGAGAGGCAAGCATATCAAGAGGAATATCATCTGCTCAGAGATATTGTTGAAAGAGGTGATGTGACGGTCATGAAGATATCATTGGAACAAAACCTGGTTGATCCATTCATGAAGAAGCTACCTGCTAGGTCTTTTATGGGTCATGTAACCAACATGGGGTTAAGGGAAATGCCCAACTTGCTTTTTGGGCAAGTGGAAGATTGTTAGGGGTTATGCCCTAAAAAGTTGTATTAGACATTTTCAATATTAAATAAAGTGAACAATTTAAATATGTTTGAATATTAAATTATTATTTAAATAATTTACAGTATATGAATATCAAAAAGTTCCATATTCATTTATGAGGGTATGATCTTGTATGAGTACGAGAGAATTAAGATCATACACAATGAATAAATTTGTCAGCAACATATTAAAGTATGGAATCTTTAATAAATGGTTGCTAGTACGGTTTACTAAGCACGCTATTCGGTGCAAGTAATTTAGATTCGGATTGCTGATGTAGACAGACATCTTAGTAAAGGTGTTGTATATAATTATTATTATATATGACTGGACCGATATGAATTAATATCTTTATAGAACTTGCTGTTTACGATAAAGACTTAATTCATATCACTTAGATGATTAATTAGTAGATCGATCTAAATCCTGAGTATTCACGAAGTCATGTTCATGTTTACTAAGTTCTTTGATTCACTCATAAAAGTTTCTTTATTAATGAAGTTTAAAACTTTTGTTTTGTGAATTTAGTAACATGGATGGCTGGGAACATGATTTACAAGATGGAATCCTGACTTTCCCAACATATCGAATATTGGTTCCCTTTCAGTGTTAATTTTTTAACTGAAAAGTTGTGCCCAAATTTAGATTTGATCTAAATTAACTTTCACTGGTGAATTAATGGTACTAAAGGATAAAGAGATGATTAGAATGGTAAAATGGTAATTTTGACCAATTCTAATTATGAACCGATAACAGGAGGACGAACTACAGATATTGATTATATCTATAGACTACTCCTAATAAACTCAGTAAATATATTTTTATAATAACATAGAGTGTAATTCCATAATTATAGTGGAGTAATAATGGAATTAATAAATAAGATTATTGTACTGATGAGTTCAATAAATAATCTAGTTTATTGGAGCTTAGTGTTATAGGTGTATGATCCTCGAGTCACCTCTATACCACACTTTCAAGGGTATGGATGTCACAAAATAAAAGAGAAAGGATAAGTTATTTTGCAAGGGCACAATAGTAATTATTTATTTTATAATAAATAATAAATAATTAATATTAATTTTAATATTAAATAAAGTGGGAAAACACCATTGCCTGGACAAGACAGATGTTGACGCTACCTATGTCTGTCTGGACAAGGTGGTGCGCCACATATGCTGTTTGGACAACAACATTGGTGCCAACCAATGTATAAGAACAGTGGTGGGCGCCTACATCATAGGGTGGACCCACTGGGTTTATTTTGGATTATTATTTTAATTCAAAAATTAAATATTTATTTAAATTTAAATTTCAATGTTAGTTGTAGATATTTTAATGTGGTTGAGATATTCTCCCAAAGGTAGTTGAGAGATTCTCTCCTAGCGGTTGAGATATTCCCTCAAGTGGTTGAGAGAGTCTCTCATTCGATTATTAGATATTTAATTATTGAAATATTTAAATTTGAAGTAATATCTATAACAAAATCAATTAAAGATATTTATTTAAATATTTATAATATGATTATTTAATGTTTAAATAAATAAATATCTTTATTAATTATTATTATCTTAACCTAAATAATATTTTTTAGGGTTACTTTAATTATACTGATATAATCTTCAATCTATATATTGATACATTTAGGAAACCTAAAAAAGTTAATCCAATTATTTTCTCTTTTCTCCCATTATTATTCTTGCTCATGAGTTGAGACAAAAACAAGAGCACATAATTTTGTGAATCCTATTAGCCCACACTAATCCTTGAGTGTTGAGGTAAGCTTGGAAGACTACGGTGTGAGTTTTTCATCATCAACATTTTCTACCAGCTTTGATACGAAAATCGTTTTTAATACAAAATGAAAGAAAGGACACTTGATAGACATCAAGAGGTATTTTTCTGTTACCATTATTGCTTTCTATTTTAATATATGTCACATATGATGGATCCTTGGGGTTGGTACAATGATAATCAACCTAAATGCTTCTCTTGCATACCTAACTTAGTATTGTAAAACCAACAGTAATTCGGGCCCACCCAAAGACAATGGTGGCACAAGGCAAAATGACATAATGGGACGTATAATTTTTATTTTAGATACATAAAATATATATTTTTTATAATATATATAAAAAAATTATTTTTATAACAAGAGGGACCCTAAATCTGTGCCTACCTTGCCTAGAGCAAGGATCGACATTGTATGTATTGTTCATATAGCTCTATGTTTTGTGCAGTATCTGGTGTCTCCTTGGAGAACATTTAGTGAAGAAATTGTACTAATATAGTGCTTACACAACTCTTTGGAGATGCCATTAACATTTCTTATTAGTATAAAAATTGAACTAAATCACATTTCTAATTATATTTTAAAATTTGTAGTATTTTAAAATGCCACTTATATAGTGTAAAATCTTAAAAGTTGGCAGACTTATATTAGGCATTTTTTATATTACTCAGTCAATGTTATATAAATCTCACAAAGTCAATTTGCTAATTAATTAAATATTTTTATGGTTATAAAATATCTCTGATTATTTTCTTAATTAGTGTGATTTCTATTTTGTCCATTTATCCACATTTCATGAGTCAATTCTATATCTTATTTTAATTGATTTTTATAATTGATTTTGAATAAAATCTTTTGTAATTTTCCAAACAAAGGTTGGTGGCTTGTTTCCTTTTCTTAAGTCTATCCAAATACATGCTTAGCTGCGCGATCGCCTAACTGGCTGAGTAGATTGGGAAACTGACATATCCGACAGACAGACTTTCCTTATAGGGATAATCTTCCCTGATTTTGTGAGCTGCAAAAGAAGGACTTCTACCTACTATCAATAGGAGTCTTTGCAGCCAAGGAAACTTACTCTTGCACAACCCATATTGTAGTATTATTATTGAAGAGTGAAGTTTGTATTTTCTTGAGATTAAGAGTGGAAGTACTTAGTCTCATATTGTAGTGCATACTGGACGTTTTATTGAAACACTTTAGTCTTTAGGATTCAAAGTGTAATTTCCATTGTGATTGCTTATACAGTCTATGGGAGGAGAGTTGTTCAAAGTCTTTCTTCGGAGTAAGAAAACATCAAGGTCTTTGTGAGGAGAGCCAAACAAGTCTTTCTTCAGGAGGAAGAAAATAATCAGTCATCATCGAAGGGACTTCGAGCGAAGAGTTGATTATTACAGAAATAAGGTTGGTTGTGGAATACAAAAGAGTGCGACAACAATATAAAGGGAGTTTAATTTTCTATAAGTCATTGCTTTTGTATTTGTGTTCATTACTAATAAGTTTCTTCTTTGAGCGTGGCTCCATGGACTAGGGTAACCGAACCATGTAAAAATCTTCTGTGTTGATTTTTATTTTTATTGTGATTTCCTGTTCACATCTGAACCATCATAAAGTCCGATTAATCAGATTATATGTTTGACCCATCCACTTAAGACATTTTCGCATTTAATGTAAGCTTACTTAAAATTTCATATATAATTTTATGTTATTTACTCTTTTAACTTTATTTCATATCTTTACATAGAATTCATTCCCAACTAAAAGAATATACAGTTTTTGTAGAAGAATATTCTTAATATATTTCAAAGTGATGGTGGTTGGGAATATGGTAATTCTAGTTTTCACATTCTTAGTGATGAAAAAAGAATTCACCATCATTTTTCTTGTCCAAATACACAACTGCGGAATGGTTTGGTTGAACGTAAACACTATCATATTTATGAGTTTCTTAAAAAAAATTAAGAAACATTACTGTAGTAGGTTAAATTTTTTAAAGACTAATGTGAAAATTACACTATTCATATTTTAATACAAAAATTATTCTATCATAGTGTAAGATCCTAAATTCCCTAATAAGGCTTAGTGCCTTGATTAGGGGACCAGGAGGGCAATAATTGATTAATTGCATTATTATGTGATTTGAAGCATGAATAATTGAATTATGTGAGTTATATTATAATGATTGTATTTGCATGCATGTGGGCCCGTTTCTTATTAGAAGGACTTTATTGTGATTTTGGCCCATTGAGGGCATATTTTAATATATATATATGTGTGTGTGTGTATATTGATTGAGACCACATTATTATGTGGGTATATATGGATTATTCGACATGAGGCAATCTTAGGGAGCAAGTTAGTGGTCTAGTCATAACAGGATCAAATACCCGACTCGGGGTGAGCCTAGGGGTATTTTAGTAATTTAGTACATGATCGAGATTTATCGGGTAATGGGAAATTTTTTAGTGATTATCTGAGGATATTGGAAGTAACAAGAATTATGAGGCGTTAATTATGATTCACGGGATATGTGACAAAAGATAATTTTTTCCCTTAGGGGCATGTGATGAGTAAGTTAGTGGGCATGGGTATTTTAGACATTTACTGCCTAGAGAAGTGATATACTCAGCAACGCAGAACCCAGTAGAACACTCTTAGCTCTCTCTCTTTCTCTCTCTCCTCTATGTTCTCTCCTTCCTCTCACTAAGTTGGATTGGTTTTTGAGAAAAGCTAAGGGAATTCAAGGCTTGGAATCTTGAATTTGGGTGGTTTGATGTTCTTGAGGCTAGGATTGGGTTAGCTGTAGCTAGGAGGACTTAATTCACAGTTAAGGTAAGCTACAAATCCTTGTTTTGGACTCATTTCTGTTTTGGTTCTTAGGTGTTCTTGAACTTTGTGGCTCACGGTATTGATTTTGAGTTTTGGTGGGGTTTTGAGTGAGTTTTGGGCGGGTTTTTGTTGCTATTAATATGTTGATGATGCCTGGGGATTGAATTATGATTTTGGGATATATTTTGGATGGATTTTGGTAAGAATTGGCTGAGGAAAAAGCTGGAAAAAAGTGGGTTCATAGGGTCACGTTGCGACCCTGTTCTTGGGGCACCGCGAACTGCGTGAACCCATAGCCCAGGGGCTCTCAAATTTTCGTCAGCGCACCCCAACCCTTCAGGGCTGCACCGCGGTGCGCGTCCTTGGGAATGAAAGGGTTGCGGGGCTCTGACTTGAGGCGTTCCGCGACCCTTAAGGGGGAGCTGCGACGCAGATGCGGGAAATTGGCCATAACAGGTTTTGAGTGACGGGAACTCAAACCTAAGGGCTCAGGAAGGATTCTAGTATCCGGTTTAGTAGAATTTGAGGTCCCGGAGACTAGGACTTGGTCTGGAAGTCTTTATTTACTCGATATTGATGAATATAATTTATTATGGTTATGACTAGGGTACCGCTAGGGCTCGGGAAAGGATCGTGCTCGAGGGTCGTTCATATTTAACTTGTGCTTGGACCAAAGGTAAGAAAAATGCATCCAATACGTGATGTATGTGATTAAGGCCTGGTCCGGTTGTTAGATATAGATTTGATTAGGGCTTGGGCCCCTATAAATGAGCATGATTATGATTATGCTTGTAATTATTTGATTAAGCGTGTTGAATGCTCTGTATCTGGATAAATGTTATATAATATATGCCTATTTGCATTATCTGACTGAGAAAGTCTTGACTTATAAGTCAAGGATGACAATAACGCTGACCGTTGGTCAAAATCATTGACTTATAAATCAAGGACGACCATAGCGCGTGGAGCATTGGTCAATTTGATCAGCACTAATCAGGAGCACATTACACGCTTGTCCGACCCAATGGTCGTGGAAAATTAAGAGCCAGGTATGATGGGCCAGCTCTAAGGCTGGTTATACAAAGGATAGGGCAATAGGCCCCGGGATGACTTATTAGTCTGATATCCTAGGGCATGGCCCCGGTATTACTTATTAGTCATCTAGCTAGAGCAGCGGGCCCATGTGTAACAGTGTAGTCACTTATTTGCATTGAATACATGCATGAGTAGGGTTATTACTGCTATGCATGCTTATTATGATTCTATGATACATTATTAACTGCTTATGAATATGTTTATGCTTTCTTGCTTAGCCTTAGCTCATGACTTCTATGTGGTGCAGGTAAGGGGAAAGGGGATGGATCAGTCATGAGTTGGAGAGCTTCGGTGGCAACGTGTACATATGCGACTGCTCGACCACCACGGCCGGGAGTTTCTCAGAGGAACTAGAGTTAAACCCTATTTTGCCGCTTAGGTCATCTAGTTGTAACTTTTGAACTGTAATAGACCTTTTAAATGTTACGTTGGGATCCAATGTATGAACATAAATATTTTTAATGAAATGGTTACTCCTTTTTTACCAAAATTTTTAACCATAAACTGTTAATCACGTCTAGTTGCACGTCTACGGCCCAAAGACTCGTTTAGAGAGTCTAACACCATTTAAAATACATAATGTAACAGTCTTGGCTATCCAGGGTATTACACATAGAATTTTGGATCGAAGTTGCTCTAAACATTCAACCTTTCTAGTTAAATATTTGCATTAACTTATAGTAAAAAAGCTAACTTTCTTACTATCAAGGACCCTCAAAATTATTTTCGTAATTTTAGTATTGTTGTCTATGTTTTCACCAAGTGACATGTGGCACACATTAGAGAGTAATTAAGTCTTCATGGAAGCTGATTAAGTCCTCTAAAGCTTGCTTCGAGCTCCACGGGAGGTAAGCCTTGCCTCTAATCACAGTTCACCACCACCGGGGGAGTATGTCATTGTGAAAATGTTACTTTCCGAGGACCATGTACTCGGATATTGTTCAAGTCTTAGTGCAAGACAATTTCTTATATTCAAGTCCTCCATGTCTGGGAGATCCATCCTCTAGATGTGGAACAAAGCTGCTAGGTGTCAAGCATAGTGACCCTGGACCACATGCAGTCATCTGATACTAACTGTTACACTAATCGTGGTGTCGATCCCGTACAAGCGACAAGCGACAGGCCTCACGATGTTGCCTGACATGGGAAAATGTGCTGCTATACTCTCCTAACACTATCAGGAGCGTGTTGCCTAATAAAGTAGTAGGCTGGTACCTCGTATTAGGCCCGCTGAAATACGGAGAGGCCCACCAACACATTAACTGAAGGATATTACCATTAATTGTACATTTAAGTCCCCATTAAGGGAGAATAATTATAATTAGCCCTCATTAGGGAACTAATTTCCCTCAGACATCTATAAATAGGGCTAGGGCACATTTTGTAAAGGATCCGAGATTTTATTTTTTTGTAATCAGAGCATTGCCAAAACGTTGTCTGAAAACCTCCAAAGAAACTTGACATTTATAAGTTTTTATCATCTTAAATACAAGTGACTCGTGGACTATGATTAATTCATAACATGAACCACATAAAACTCCGTGTCTCAACTTTCATTTCTTTAAGCTTTGTTTTAATTAGTTGTTAGCGAAATAGTTAGTCAACAAGTATTATTTTTGTTTAATCTTAATTTTTTTCCCAATAATATGTAGTTATTATTTTTTTTTTACCCAATTAAAATTTTTGTTTTCTTTCTTGCCGAGTAACTCCACTCTGCCTCCCACTCCTATAATAATGAAAACAAGGTTGTAGCACCTTGAAGGTATTTAAAGTAAGTATCCTTCAGCTATTACCCACGAGCACATTATTATTATTATAATTATAAAAGGAATTAAGTTTGTTAACCTAATTGATTCGGCTACTTTCTGGGTCAAAATGATAATTACCTTACTGTTATGGGTGGATAACCTTGACTTATTTGTCCTATTTCTTTTATTTTCCTTGTTTTAAAAAAATATTTTTAAGGTGTCCTATATATTTGAAAATATGTACTTGAAATTCTCACTCGTGTTTGGCTACAATGAAAAACACTAATTATGTCTAATGCACTTTTGACCTTTTAATTAACAGGTACATAAGAAAGAATAATGTGGAAGAAGGAAGCTGTTCATGGAACTACTGATATTTCACCTATAATTACTCACTTGAGAATGGACGCACGCACGGCACATTTCATTCATTAACATATTAAATTTCCTTGATTAATCACCACTATATTATGTTCCCCACTCCTTTTTCTTCTTCTTCTTCTTCTTTTTTTTTTTAAAAAAAAATTATATTTATATATGTGGGGGTAATTTTATTGTGGTGGACTATTTTGACCGTACCGGTAGGGACGTCACTACTACAAAATATGTTTTTAGGACACTTTTTTAGGGCACTCACATAGATGCGAGCCCTAAAAACATCTCCTGGACTTTTTTGGACACTTATTGAGAGTCCTTAAAGAATTTCTTTTGCGAGTCCTAAAAACTGATGCATGTCCTAAAAATTTGATTTTTCTTTAACAAAAATCCCTAGACTTTTTAGGACACTCATTAAGAGTCCTTAAAAATTTTCTTTTAGGACATGCAAAGCGAGCCCTAAAAACTTATGTATTTCCTAAAAGTTTGAATAATTTTTTTAACTAAAGTTTTATTATATATATTAAATCACAAAGAAAAAAAACAACAACCCATTCTCTCTCTCTCTCTCTCTCCCTCTCTCTCTCACGAAACCCCACTGCCCAGCCACGAACGGCAGTTCTCCGGCCACCCACTGCCTACACGCGCCGGCCCACGGTGTTCCCCGGCCCCCGAAACCCCCTGCCCCGCGAGCCCATGGCCCCACACGCCCCCTAGCCTAGTCGACGGAGCATCCAAAGTTCGACTACCATGTGGGTTTCCGAAACATTTTGGGCATTTTCCAACCACCTTGAGCCACCCCGAGCCAAATGACCACCACCACTGCATTCATTGTGCTTTGGGCTTCAAAACCCACTAAAAGATCGAACCGAACCACCAACCTTTTTTGTAGTAGTGCGTCTATGTTTTCGGTTTATCGAGAAATTATAACTCAATTTTTTTATATGACGGTGTAAATGGTAGTTATATCAAGCATTCCACCTGTAACGAGCCAAAAATACTAACACTAATTTTGCAGAAATTAAACCATTTATAACATTGAAAATGCCTCAAAAATTCGAATAAAAAAAACCTTTAACGTAATGTGTGCACACACTAAAAATATTTACATTAATAACTTTAAAGCCTTGTAGTAAACCCAAAAAGTTTTAACATAATTAAAATTTTCATTTTTAAAGTGTAGACTCCCCGAAGGTCGGGCCACATGTACACTTTCGCATGCAGACTCCGGTTCTCACTGCCATATATTTTCCTTGCCCTTACTTACAACATGAGCAAGTGGGTAAGAGAAAACGTTAATAAATCAATCTATAAACACAGAGTAGAAAACAACAATTGGAACCAATGACCTAGTCATTGTCCTCACAACATATAGCTTTCCACACTAAGAGTTCCAAATAAATCCGACCCCTAATCAAACAATTCAAGAATGCCTAAGCATCCAGGCGACATCACCTCACCTTTAGCAGAAACTGAGAACACAACTTGCAGAGAATTACAGACCAGAGCAAAAGCATAAATAACATCCATTAATAAAATTGACCATAGAAGCCAATTCGAGAGTTGCCAAAGTATCCCCTAGTATCTCAACTAAAATCACAGTGGAGACTCAAGTCTCTACACATATATATAATTCATGAATCCTTCTCGAAGGCAACAATTGGCTACCTAGGGAATTTATGCTAATTTCAAACAAGAGAGGGTTGGTGGATCCACGCCGACTCATTGAAACTCCTAGCTTTACATGGCTCACTTACCTCCTAGCCAATTGTCACGGTAGCTAACCGAACCAATAATGTCAATGACAGAAAATGTCTACACAATGACTAAGTGGGCAGAAACCGTCCGCGCTATATATCAATAGGTGAAAACTGTCCATGTACTCATGAGCTAAGAAGAAGCTGTCTACCCAATAATAAAACAAGTGGAAACTATCCACATACTCGTGAGGTAGGCCAATAATATCAAAGGAAGAAACCATCTGGACAGTCAATAAATAGTCAGAAACCGTCTGCACTATATGACAACATGGAAACCGTCCACGTTAAAATCACATGTGGAGTGTAAGAGCCACCTAGTTCTAGCAAGAAATACACTAGTTAATTCATGTTGTAGTCACATATAAATCATAGACTGACTTACAACCTGTCATTTACTGCGCACAGGCAATCTTCCCACAGAGAATCCTACCTCGTTAGCCAACACTGTAACTAACATACGGTGTACTCAGATTAATTATGGCATTATAGTAAATTATCATTCTAATTTGGGCATTAAGGTTGCAATCGAATACCCACTAAGGGTATTTTCATCCTCCACGTTTTAATCCATAACGACATTTAAAGTTTTCGGAAGAATTCCCTCAACTGATCTAGTTATTTGAAAGTCAGCTTTTACAAAATTTCCCGCTCCGTTTTCACTATCGGACCAAGCCGGGAAAATATAGTTTTGAAACCTTATAAGCTTTACAAATTTTACCCTTTCTTTGATAAGTTAACAAAAATCCCACACTTTTTGGAAGAAAAAAAATACTTAAATCATAAAATTTGATAAATTAAGCTAGTTTATTTGATTAAGTAATAATTAAATTAATATTTATTAGGTTTAGTTTGTATTTAAGAAAAATTAAGAGAAAATTGTTTTTATTTTAAAAAGATAGTTTAATCCATTTCTGTAACGTCTCAAATTCCCTAATATGGCTTAGTGCCTGAATTAGGGGGCCAAGAGGAAAATAATTAGTTTATTGTTTATTATGTGATTATATACATGATTATGTGGGTTATGTTATTTTATGGTTGTATTTGCAAGCATATGGGCCCGTTTCTTATTAGAATGGCATTTTCATAATTTTTGCCCGTTAAGGGAATATTTGTATATTTGTGTGCATATATGTGATATATGTGTGAGACTACTTTATTATGTGGATATTAGAAGTTATCATTAGAAACCTGAAATTTTCTTTTCAAGAATATATTACTATTCATAATAATATTCATACACAACTCACAACCCCGTTTTTAGATACTAGTAGGTGCCTGTAACGTGAGTTGTTACACCACAATTTTTCGCGCAATTCAAAATAATTTATAGTGCCAAAAACATGGTTCGAAATAGTCAGTTGCTATAAAAAAAAAGGTACGCATGCAACTAATGGTTTGAACCCTTTTTTCGATACCGTAATTATTTGAAATTTTGAGAAAACTTACGGGATGCAATAATATGAATATAATGCACACTGTCACATAAAACATTTGGGTTACAATTTCTTCATGTGCCGAGAAAAAAAACGCCCCTATCGGTATGGTCAAAATGAGTGCCCCCACTAAAACATTATTCTATGTATGCGTATATGTATATAAGGAAATTTTATATTATATAGAGAAATTCTACTATGCAGATTGTATTCGTCATTCATATATATATTATATGTATATAGGGCAATTCTATAGTAAGGGTGTCCCTTTAACACCTAATGGTAGTGACTTTTCAGTTTTCGTAACATAAAAAAATTATAACCTCAATTTTTTATATGACGGTGTACATTATAGTTATAACAGGCATCCCACCAGTTTTTGAGAAATCCTGAATAACTTACAGTACTTATTGTTTGTGATTTCACCATTGGACAAGTGGTAGTCATTAGAGAAGTAATTAGGCTCCTCGAGAGGATAATGAAGCTCTATAACGCTCGCCCAGAGCTCCGCGGTGTGTAGTATCTACCCAGCAACTCGAGTGCACTTTTTTAGGCGTGGATGTCTCCATGTGAGGCCACACTCCGAGGACCACCCTAGGGGTCCCCGCGTCTTCTTGATTCGATAGTCCTCCAGGTCTAGGGGATTCATCCTCGGACCTGAAAAGGGCGCCAAGTATCCATCACTGTAGCCTTGAGCCACCACAAGATTGTTTGAAAGCTTTTTGGGCGCCTCGAGTAGTGGTGCCGAGTTCGTACATTCGACAATTGGTATTTCCCACAACGCCGCCTGACATGGGAAAATGTGCAGCAGCACCCTGATAGTGTTAGAAGCGTTTCTCCTGTAAAGTTGATGGGTTGTAGCCTATGAATTGGGCCCCTACGATATACACGAGCCCACCGTTTTTATTAGAACATTACAAGGGGTTAAATAGTTATTAACTCCTCAAAATATTGGGAAATATTTGTAATTAATGATATTAATGACCTTTGGCCCCAATAAATAGGGCTTGGATACCATTGTAAAAGGGTTCAAAACTTTTGTACTTAGAGCAATATATACGTTGCTTGAGAAAACTTTTATTGAAGCTTGCCATCTCAACATTCAAGAACTCTAATACTAAAGACTCGTGGACTAGGGTTGTTTTATAATCTGAACCACGTAAAACCTTGATGTTTATCTTCATTATTTTTTATAAAGTTCTTTTATTATGTTGATAGCAAAAAAGGAAGTCAACATTTTGGTGCTTTGATTGAGAAACAATTGTGGTGACCACGCGTGGAAACACTCTAGACGACTTTGTCCCTCCCACCAGAGCTGGGGGAGGAGAAAACAACCAGCCACCTCCACACGACCTCCCAGAGATGGCCCAAGAATATTATGATGAGAATGTCGACTACGATGGCAATGATGATAGGATCTAAGAGGAGGATTACCCTCAGCGTGTGGAAACAGAGGATCCGCTAGAGGTGGTGGCGCTCCACTGCCAGGTGGCCTTCTAGCAGTGAAACACATGATGCCCAAGAGGGGAAAGGCATTCTGCCCAGGCGCGCTGGGAGAGATCGTGTTAGGCTTGGAGGTGGTGTCCCACCGACACCTCGCCATAATTACAAAAACCCTAGCCAGGGGGCCAACAGGAGAAATGCCTCCACCAACCAAGGATAAGCGATCAATGTCTCGTTCAATAACAAATATTTTGATTCTGAGGGGGAAATAGAAGTAGGATATCCCGAGGACGATGGTCTCCACCAAGCACAGTCGGACCTCCGAGATGACTTGAATGCTCATAGGAGCAACACAGCTCCCGATGACAATCCTGGGAGACAACAACAACCGAACCTCTGAGACGAACTTAATGCTTGGAGGAGAGAACACCTAGCATAGAGTGTCGATCAAAATCGCGACCCTCTCCGCGCAAAATTACAGAGCTGGAAAAGAATAATGATGAAGATGGTCCGGAGACAAGGTCATGACTCAGACTCCAAAGAGGAGGATAGAGAGCCTTGTGCTCTCTACATTGTGGTGGCCCCACTACTTTGTGGCTTTAAAATGCCAAACATTGATCCGTACAATGGAGGCACAGTCCCCACCGACCATCTCTCAAAGTTTAATAGATGGATATCGGTCCACCGCGTGTTTGAGGACGCCAAATTCCATGTTTTCCCATTCACCTTGACGGGATCAGCTGATGAATGGTTCAAGAAGCACAAACTTGGATCCATTCACTCCTGGCACCAACTCTCTTCCTCCTTCGAAGACAATTCATAGCTACAGGGAAGGTGAATTTCGAGGTAAATATTTTGGCCAACATAAAGGAAAGACCACTTGAATCCCTTATAGTGTACATCAAACGCTTTAAGGAGGAGGTGGCCTAGACCAAGAGGGTCGATGATGGCCCTACAAGCTGGCATTCGAGCAGGTTCCCCACTATGGGATGACCTCCAGCAAAGAGGATGCCATAGGCTCAACGACTTCATACGTTGATCACAAGAGTACATTATCTAGGAGGAGGCCCAAATTGGAGCGTTCGGATTACTATTTCATTCCCCCTCTCCATTGTTCCCAAACGTCGTGGCTTCGGAAAACCAATACTAGCCAAACACTCCAGCTCAAGCGAGTGTTATGAGCTCTCTGCAATTCAGCCCTGCTGCCCAACCAGCTAGTTTTAGGGCCATGCCAAATATTTGTTTTGGTGCCGCCCTGACAAGATATGGAGCAGCTTCCACTGGATACAGTGCTTTTCAACCTACATTTAGTGCTAAAACTGCAGCTCTGATCCAGTCTGTGGCACCCAGCAAGACCCCTAGAAGGAGGGAGCAAATGTGAGGGGAAAGGCAAGGGCAAGAAGCACAAGAGAACAGGAGCAAATCCCGACAAGAAATACGCTCCAAAGTACTCCGAGTACACAGACCTGGTGGATACTCAGGAGAATATTTTCCTAGCCACTGAGTAGTAGGTCTACTATCTAAAATTGTCGCCTATGCGGAGGGATCGGGAGAAGAGAGATTCCACCAAGTTCTGCAGGTTTCACAATGATGTGGGGCACCAAACCACAAGCAACTTAGATATGAGATTGAAAGTCTCATCAAACTGGGGCACCTCCACCAGTATGCTAGGACTAGCGCCAATCTAGCCCAGGCTTCGACTATAGGATTACCTCAGCAGGTGGTTCCTCAACCGTTGGCCTAAGTGCCTACAGCCCCACAGCAGCAGATATCCCATGGACCTCCCCAGGTGAATGGGAGAGTAAGGACTATCTTCAGAGGACCCCACCTGGGGCGGCCTCCAAGGATTTGTAGAATCGGTATGCACGGGCCCTTCACCATGATCATGATGTCCTGACATTAACCCACTTACCAACACAGAGGCCATGAATGACTGCCCAATTAATCACTTTCTTCGAGGACGATGCTCGGAGGGTGAATTTTCCCCACCATGATCCTTTAGTAGTGGAGAACCAGATTTCCAACAAGATCGTGGCACAGATCATGGTGGACAATGGGAGTTCAGTGAACATTCTTTACAAGTCAGCCTATGAGAAGATTGGGTTGACTATTGGTGACCTGTCTCCGTGCAACTCCACTCTTTATGGGGTCTCAAGGGAAGGTCTCATCCCGATGGGGAAAATTAAACTACCAGTGACACTTGGAGAAGAGCATCGCCATGCCTTCAAATACTGTACTTTTGTGGTCATGGACTGCTGCTCCATGTACAATGCCATCCTAGGGCGTCCAACCTTATTGGAGTTTGGAGCGGTTACCTCCATACGCCATATGTGAATGAAATTTCCTACTGAGGAGGGCATAGGCATAGTCCGCAAGGACCAGAAGGAGGCCAGGCAATGCTACAATGTGTCCCTCAACAATCATGTAATGGTAATTGAGGAAACCCCCGTACAGCCCCCTCATGAGGAGATGGAGGTCTAGGATGTTCAAGAGGAAAGTGAATCTGATGAGTTGGCCCCAAAGTCCAAGAAGAGAGGGCTATCAAGTCCATGGAAGAGACGGAAAAGGTAATCTTTGATCCCTTCGTCCCAAATAGAAAATCAAAGGTTGGGAAAGATCTCAAGGCCGATGTCCGAGCAACCTTAATGAGTTTTCTCGAGGACAATCAAGACGTTTTTGCCTAGTCTCACTCCGACATGACAAGCATTGATCTGAACATCATATGCCATGCCTTGAACATTGATCCTAATGTTGCTTCTATACAGTAAAAGTGGAGAACGATCGACCCAGCTCGAGGTTTAGCTTTGAAGGCAGAGGTTGGACAAGCTCCTCTCAAACGGGTTCATTTGAGAAGCTCAGTACCCGAAGTAGGTGTCTAAATAAGTCCTGGTACCCAAGCCGAACGACATCTGGAGCATCTGTATAAATTTCTCTGACCTCAACAAAGTTTTCCCAAAGGACTGCTTTCCTTTGCCCAAGATCGATTCGATGATTAACGCTGCCTCCGTGGACGCATACTCGTGGTATAACCAGATTTCCATGCATGTTGCAGATCTTAAGCATACCAGCTTCCGAACGAACAAAGAGGTATATTGATACAAAGTGATACCCTCAGACTCAAGAATGTTGGTCCCACCTATCAAAGATCAATAAACTGGATGTTCAAGATCCAGCTAGGTCAGAACATGGAGGTTTACATAGACGACATACTGGTAAAATCTAGGACAGCTTCCAACCAGGTGAGAGATCTAGCGGAAGTGTTCTCCATCCTCCACAAATTCAGGATGAAGTTGAACCCCCAGAAGTGCACTTTTGGAGTTGCCTCTAGAAAGTTCTTGGTCTTCATAGTTATCACCCATGGGATAGAGGAAAATCCCGAGAAGATCAAGGCCCTGGCCAAAATTCCATCTCCCCAAAAGCATAAAGACGTACAAAGCCTCACCGGGAGGATAGCAACACTTAGTCGCTTTGTCTCCAAGGCACGGATAAGTGCATTCCATTCTTCAACATCCTCTGAGGAGGTCAAAGATTCGAATAGATGGAGGAGTGTGAGTTGGCATTACAGCAACTGACGGCGCATATGGCTAATCTGCCGATCCTGTCAAAACTCATGGACAGAGAACCCTTTTTCCTCTACATGGTTGTCTATAAGTATTCCATCAGTGTTGCCTTGGTTCGCGAAGAAGGTCGTGTTCAACACCTGGTCTATTATGTGAGTAAGAGACTCCTCAGAGTGAAGTCCAGGTATCCACTTATGAAGAAGCTAACTTTTTACCTAATGGTTGCTTCTCGGAAGCTAAAGCCCTACTTACAAGCGCATCCCATCAAGTTCCTCACCAACCAGCCCGTACGGCAAGTCCTCCAGAAGTCGAAGTCCTTAGGGAGACTACTCAAGTGGGCAGTCGAACTAAGTCAGTTTGACATCACTTATAATCCAAGGACAGCCATCAAGGGACAAGCATTGGCGGACTCCATAGCTGAATGTACGGGGACGCATGGGCGACCTAGGGATGCCCCGGTGGTCCGGCATACGTGGAAGTTGTATGTAGATGGGTCCTCTAATGAGAATGGGGCAGAAGCGGGACTAATCTTGGTATCCCTTGAAGGGCACAAGGTCCACAGTGCCCTAAGGTTTGGGTTTGACGCCTCAAACAACGAGGCTTAGTACGAGGCCCTTATTTTTGGGCTCTGATTGGCCCTAGAGCTCAAGGCGAAGAGCCTTGAAATTTTTAGTGCTTCTAGCTTGTAGTGAATCAAGTCCTCGGAGAATACTAGATCCAAGGAAATGGTGTACAGCTTCAAGAGATTTTCCATCAGATAAGTGCCGAGGGAACAGAACTCCAATGATGATGCCCTAGTGAAGCTTGCCACCACCAAGGATGTTGTGTTAATCAACGTGATCCTGATTGATTACTTAGCTACGCTGAGCATCTCAACTTCTGAGGAGATTGAAGCAGTCCAGCCTCAAGATGTTTGGATGGACCCTATTGTGAAGTACTTAGTTTCTGGAGAGTTACCGCACGACAAGAAAGTAGCTCGAAAGCTACTTTTCCAAGCACATTAGTACACGATCATGGAAAGCAAGTTGTACAAGCGAGGATATTCATTACCCCTTCTCTAGTGTGTGTCCAAGCTAGAGGCCTGCCTTGTACTCCGAGAAGTACATGAACGCTTTTGCGGGGACCACACCGCAGGGCAGAGCCTAGCCAAGAAAATCTTGAGCCAAGGGTACTTATAGCCCACTATGAATGGTGATGCGATGGACTACGTCAGAAAGTACGACAAGTGCCAATGGTTTGCCAACATACCCTATGCTCCTCCAAATGAGCTTACCCAGATGACGAGTCCTTGGCCCTTCGCAGTCTTGGGATTGACCTTATCCGGTCATAGCCTACCAGGAAAGGGGGAGTGAAGTACACTATTGTGGCGGTCGACTACTTCACAAAGTGGGTCGAAGCCAAACCTCTCACTATGATCACTTCCAAGAAGGCACTAGACTTCGTCATTAAGAACACCATTTGCCGCTAAGGGCTCCTGGGAAATATAGTCTCTGACAACGGCCTACAATTCCTCCGCGAATTGTTCATAGACTTTTGTCAATGACATAGACTTATGAATAGCTTTCCCTCCGTAGCCCATCCGCAAGCAAATGGACAGGTGGAAGCTATCAACAAGACACTTAAGGCCACCCTAAAAACAAGGCTGGAGCAAGCGAAAGGCGTCTGGCCCGAAGAGCTGCCTAAGGCATTGTGGAGCTACCGTATCACTGCTAGGACCTCTACTGGCCACTCACCATTATCCATGGCCAACAAATATGAATTCATGGTTCTAGTCGAAGTGGAAATCTCCACGCACCATCAAGATACGTATGATCTAACCATGAACCATGCTTTACTCTGAGATTCTCTTGACCTCCATGAAGCTTCACTACTTCGAGTAGCCTCCTACCAACAAAAGGTGGCCATATATTTCAAGTCTAAAGTAAAGGATATGAAGTTCGGGGTCAAAGATTTTGTGTTGAGAAGAGTCTTCTTAACCACCTGAGATCTTGGTGTTGGAGTATTGGGCCCTAACTGGGAAGGCACGTACCAAGTCGAGAGCATCGTGTGTCCAGGAACATACAAACTGGCCCGACTAAGTGGGAGTTGGTGCCCCATGTCTGGAATGTCGAGCACCTTCGCCGGTATTACCAGCAATATAAGCAATGTATTTTCTAAATTTTGTAGTCATTTTGTAGCCTACGGGCATAATTAATGGAAATCGTGTGTGCAGAACACGATAGATGAAATTCAAAGAAACTGCTTGTATTTTAAATTTTAATTCAGTCATTTTACTTCCCGAGGTGCACCCGCTCGCTGGCATGGACAAGTGAAAGGAGACAAGTGAAAGGAGACAATTATACGATCACCTAGGGGGCATAGCTGGGTCTTCTAGCTGGATAGTCACTCGTGGAGCATGACCTATGAAGCTACACTTATCATGAGCTGAGTAAGCCTAGTGTCAAGGCCGGGGTAAGTAGGCTGAGAAACCAAGTAACATACGAGTGGAGAACATGAGTTGTGTCCTGAGGACTAACTACGGGTTCCCGACTTCCGATGGGGGAATGGACCCCTAAGTCATTTATACTTGGCAGGCAACTTTGTCCAGTGCAACCTCTCAGGGACCATGAGCCCAGAGTAGCACTAAGCAGCCTAGGACGCTAAGCTCATCATGAGTGGAGCAGGCCTAGTGTCACAATCTAGGGAATAAACCATAGTGCTGAAAAAAAATCCAAGTAACACGAGAGTGAATTTGAGGTTATATCCTGGGGACCATGCACCGGAGAAGCACTAACAAATTCCTAAATCTCGAAAAGCATATGGAAGCTCGAGGGAGCGGTACTCGGACATAAACTTTAAGTTACCAAAAATTTGACCACCAGTACTCGCAGAGCAGGACCTAGGAAACTAAGCTTGTCACGAGCAGAGTAAGACTAGCGTCAAGACTAGTGAGAATGGAGCGACCTAGTAAGATCTAGCATTAGTAAAACCTAAAAAAGACCCCACTTAATGGGTGAACTGGAGTTACCTCCTGAGGACTATGCGCCCGAGGAGCAGTAACTAACTCTTAAGCCTTGAGTCCCCTTGCTCAGAGGCAAGTGTCATGTTGCTGAAAACTTGACCACAAGGCATGGCCTAGAAGGGCGAAGAACCGACGGAGCCAGAGGACTAGCTACGGGTTCTCGATTTCCAAAATTTGAGTAATCTTTACTCAGGGCGGAGCATTGAAAAGGACCTAGTGTACCTTCTCGAGGACTACGCGCCTAAGGAGTAACACTACGCCTTCGAACCCTAATTAAGATTGACCTCCTAAGACCCAAGTTATTGGAAAGTTACTCCCGAGGATAACGGGCCTGGGGAACAACACTAAGTGCCTAAAAGTGTCATAATACTAGGTGAGTCGACGAGACTCGAGTTTCCAGAACTTGAGCACAAGTCCCTAGTAGAATCAACTTGGACAGTAAAGTCCTAAGTCTCGAAGACTAAGGACCACGAGTAGTGAACGGATGAAGGTATAAAATTCTCGTGGCGTTAAGTTACGTTTGAGTTTTATTTTAAAACCTTGCCAAATTTGTAACACCAAATTGCACAATTACTAAACGCTAAAAGTGTGTCGAGTGATAAGGCAATGAAGGGATAAGAATAGTGCAAGCGAAAGTCATTCACAAAGAAATAAAGGAAAATTACTTATAATTGTACTAAGGGGCATGAGTGATAAATTTATTTATACCCCAAAAGTGAATGGCACGCAGGCCTATCAAAAGAAAATAAAATAAAAATATTACAAGGGCTTACTCACCCTAAGGAACCTCTGCCAGGAGTTCGATCACGGGATCGACTTCAGGAGTCCTACCTACTGTTGCAATCTCTTGCATCTTATCCTCAGTGCCCTTGTCTGCCCGAAGACGCTCCTCGAGTAGCATTCTTATGTTGAGCTCCCCCGAGAAGATAAATTCCATCTCCCTGTTGCTTTGCCATGCAATGTAGACAGGGTCCTCGGCCATAATGTTGACCTTTAGATCATTAGTTTGACGCTTCAGATCCTCATATTGAGGTTACAAGCCCTCGATGTCCTTGGTAGCTGCCTCAGCTTGCAAAGCCTCATGTGCAGCCTCTTCTCGAGCCTTGGTGGTCTCCGCCAACTGCTTATAGGATTCCTCGCGGGCAATGTAAACCGCGAGATCTTCTGCCATCTCATGGGTGGCCTCCTCCATGACTTGGGTTCAACCCGCCACATCCTCAAGCAACTTCAAGGAAGTATTCTTGAGTGTCTGCAACTTGGATCGCTCCATGGCCAGTTGGGTCTCTAGCTCGGAGGCGTGACTTTTCTCCTCCTCCATGGCCTTCTAGAGTCGCGAGGGCTCCTTCAGGGGAACTAAGTTTTCCCTGAGCTCTTGGAGCTCGAAGAACTCATTCTGACAACATCCCCGAGTGTAACGCCCTAACTCCAGGGACCGTTACGGTGTGCCTTGTAAACAGTGCTAAACTCGCTAATCGAGTCATTTGGCCAAAATCGTGTAACAAAGTATGATTAGCGGTTTAGGGATTAAAATTTTTGGTTAAGATATAACGTTTATTATATACATTGGGATCCCAAAAATATAATTTCAGAGTCTACTACAAGAAAATATTTACAACAAGCTGGTCTAAGCGGCAAAACAGGGTTTAACCCTAGTTCCTCTTCAAACCTCGACCGTGGTGGTCAAGCAGCTGCATATGTACACATCATTACCTAAGCTCTCCAACTCAAGGATGGTCCAGCTTTCTTTTGCCTTTACCTGCACCACATAGCTCCCGTGAGCCGAAGCCCAGCAAGAAAACTTAATATGCTCATGAACAGTAATAACATGTCATCAAGTCATAAGGCACACGCCTAGCAGATATAGCCCTATTCCAACAGGCAACAGATCCACGTAATGTTGAGTATAACACATCAACCAATGACCATAATAGTCATCCAGGGCTTTTCGCCCAAAATAGAAACGTAATGTTGAGTATAACACATCAACCAATGATCATAATAATCATCCAGGACTTTCAGTCCAAAAAAATAGGTGACAGTTGCAAAAGTCACTGAGTTGGGTCTAGCTCCCTTTAGCCTTGTGACGATAGGTTCACCGGGGCTTAACAGACGGGTGAACTTTTATTAGTTCAAACAGGATAGGTGCATGGTGACTAGTCACCAACATAACCTTCCTCATGACCATAGAGTCATAACTTTGGAACATCGTTCCCTAGCCAGGTGACAAACGGTCACCTGGGCCTTAGGCCCTGGCTCTGAGTAACTAGTCTTAGACTAGCCAAGCGCTTATAAGTTCATCAACCTTAGGGTCGGTCCAGCGTTAATGCCTTAGAGCCATTCAACGCTGATATCGATTAGATCTAATCTTCATTCGACCCTGCGTTCAGGACGCTTATGCTGTTTTTGACTCTTAGGTCAGTATCCCTGACTAGTTAGTGCCATATACAAGTAAGCAATGCCACCAAACATATATCACATATCCAATATCTGAATATAATGCATTCAGCATGCTTACTTAACAAATACTAGCACAATTAGGATCATGCATAAACATAGAGGCTCAAGCTCTGAACAATATCATTCTCAGTATACAAAGCATGTCCTAATCACATATTTCTCGTGCATCACATGAATCGTATTTAACCACTTGACATGCCTCAACAATAATCATGCATGCCACATTTAATAATCCAACATGCATGTCACATATACACAGGGTGTAGTTTTCTTACCTTAGATTCGAGCTAGATTGAATAAAAGAACGACCCTTGAGAACGATCAACTCTTAGTCCTTTAGCAGTTACCTAGTCATAACCAAATATGGGACACCATCAATAAAATGATAATCAAGGGTTCCCAAACCAAGATCTAGCCTCCGGGAAATCAATCCCCACTAATCCGGGTAGTAGGAACGATCCTGAGGCCTAAAACCATGTTCCCGGGGTCAAAACGCACAAACGGGCTCAACCCTGCTCAAGGGCTGCGGCCCTAGCACCTTGGGCTGCAGCTCCCTGCCATTCCAGAAGCAAGGTCCGCGGCGCCCAGCAAGCACAAAGCTGCTCCACCTGCTTCTTAGAACTAGGGCCGCGGCGCCCAAGAACAGGGTCGCAGCCCCCAACCCAGAGCCATCCCCAAACACGATTTTCAACATCCCAAAGCCTCCAAAATCATGCCTAAACATTACCAAATCATCAAATCAAAGTTCCCAAGTTTCCCAATGGTCCAAAACCATCAAAACCCAAAGCTCAATCGAACCAAAAACTCAACGATTCACAAAGGCCAATTCAAAGCTTAGAAACTCTAAAAACTCAAAACTTAAACTTAGATTGCCTTCGATTGGGTTGTCTTCTGTCAAATCCTTTGGTTAAGAAGCTTCTAATCATTCCTAGGATCGCTATGCCTCAATCCTTGCTTGATTCTGACTCCTAGAACTCAAGATTTCTTCAAAAAACTTCGAACGGTAAAATGAGCTAACGAAAGAGAGAGGAAATATTTTCTAACGTACGCTCTATCTGACAAGCTACTTCAAGTTTAAGTAACCTCAAATAAAACCTAGTACTCGGGGTCCCGAAAACTCCCCCGGGGACATTATAGTCAAAACTTCCAGAATTTCCTCCTGACATCAAATACTCCCAATTTATCATCAAATAAGCATTCTTATTACCCAATAATCGACCCCGCTATGACAAAACCACAAACTCATAATATAAGATCGTCTCATGCCGAATAGCTCGAATATATCTCCATAATAATGAAATCTCATTCACAAATTACAATATGCACCCAAATATACAAATATTCCCTCAACATGCCAAATTACCAAAATGCGCTTATAATTATAAATACACCCATATGCATGCATTTATCATCATATAATAATATAATTCACATTAACATGCATATAATCATTTAATATCATAATAAATCAATTATTGCCTTCCCGGCCTCCTAATCAAGGTCCTAACCCTTATTAGGAAATTCGGGGCATCACACTAAGTCTTTGGTAGAATGTGGTAGTCTGCACGATTAAAGCAGATAGTTACAAGGGAAGACGCGACTAAAAAAGATAACTTTGAAAAATTGAAGGTAGCTTACCCGTAGAGCAGCGAAACGACCGGTGGCAAGGAGTGATATTTCGCTATCACTGCCGCACAGGGTGAAGTTGCAAAATGACATCTCGCAGAGGGACCCCACCAGTCTCTAGAGAAGCTCCGCTACTAGAAGGACCGTCTGATCACCGACCCTGCCCGCTAAGAAAGGCTCCAGTTCCTCGCGGCTAAGAGGAGGCAGCGAAGTCTGCGATCTATCTTTGCACAAGTACTCCACCAACACTTTGAAGTCCATGTTCCCCTTGTCGATACGAGTGTTGAAGTATTCAACCATCCACTTGTGCTTGTCCAGCTCTTCCCCTTGGAAGTGTTCAGGGAAGATAATGAGGTGAGGTGTTCTAGCTGAAGGATCGCCAGAAACCTCAGAAGATGGGATTTCCTTTCCCTTCTGTGATGAACCCGCATCACGTGCAGGGGATCCCTCTAGGTCAATGATCTCACCAGACACCAATGGTCCTAAGGGGCAGATCAATGGAACAGCTGCCAGGGGCGCCAGAGGCGCCGGGGGTGTAACACCCTAAATTTCTTGACTTAAAGTGTTGCAATATCTAGGAGAAATGTACTTGAAAATTTCGTAAAATACAAGTTCTAAAATAACATTTGGGCAGGATCCAACTCTCTTGAATAATATAAAGTTGAAAACTAAAAACATAAAACTATGGATATTTTCTTCAGTAGCATGGCCCCTCATAGTAGTACACACTTTCACAATGGGTTAGTCCTGCCATATCATGCTCCACATATAAAATCAAATATTACTAAGTAGATACCTTTAGGGGAAAAGTCTGAGGATGAGATAAAAAGCCTAGTAAGGATGTACAACAAATAGCATACGACATATAACATCAAAGAGTTCCTACGTACATAGCTCATCTATAACATACATATACATTCATAACAAGCATATCATAACATATTATAAACATAATCTAAACAAGAGAAGACACAACTCATTCTATTAATTTACTTTTGTGCGTTGACAATCAGATCAACATATACAACAACATTTGTACCTGCCAAATAGAAGAGTTGAGGACATATATATGTATATATAATCATAAACATTGTAGTTGTCTACCATAGCCTTATCATTGTCACCACCTGACATATCATCAGTATCATAAACAAAAACTCCATACATATTATTCATAATCATCATAGCATTATCATAACTTATACATAACATTCAAAGAACATTCATAACATTTGTGGGACTTGTCCCCTTTGGTTCATGCAACTTTTAGACTTGTGGAACGTTTCCCTTTTCTTCAATCTTGTGGGACTCGTTCCTTTTTAATCTTGTGGAGCTCGTTCCTTTATAATCTTGTGTGACTCATCCCTTTTTAATCTTGTGAGATTCTTCCCTTTGTAATCATGTGAGACTCGTCCTTTTTTAATCTTGCGGGACTCGTACCTCTTTAAATCTTGTGGAACTTATGATAAGAGCCTTTTTCTCTAACATAATCATTATACATAAGTTGCAAACATAATACATAATAACTATGGGACTTGTACCATATTGGTCTTACCTCAGGCAACATATGTGGGCATGTCTGCCCAAGTGTTACGGCATACCTTAGTAACAATTCTTTTTCTAGTGCTACGTCATACCTTAGTAGCACAAATGTTACGTCTTACCTTAGTAACATTTATGTTTTAATGCTACGCATACCTTAGTAGCATGTCAATACATAACATAGTCATAAATCATAAACTGATCATAACACATAAAACTATGTTGTAGCATTCATATTCAGCAACATATAAAATACTATAGCGTTTAAATTCAGGAACCCCTTATTCCAAAATTCAAATTACTCAATGATGTAGCATCAGATTAGTAGCATTTATTCAAAAGCCAATAATCAATCAATGACATAGCATTTTGGTAGCAACATGAAACCTAAAATTATCAAACAGTGAATGTTGTAGCATTCTGGCAGCAACATATAATTTAGAAACAACAAATAGTGAATGTTGTAGCATCCTAGCAACATCATATAACTCAGAAATAATAACCATAATGTTGTAGCATTTTCTAGTTGCAAACAACAAGCATAAAACTCAAGGAAAGGCTAAACATAACATCAACATACTGAAAGGAAATCTATCTAACTTCCTTACCTCAACTTCAAGCACATAAATATCAGCACTGCTTCACAAAGAGCCTAGAATTAAAACAGACAACTTGTCTCAATTTCACATAATTCATACATAATTACACAAAACTACATTACATTTTCATGGGCCATGAAAACGTGTCATTCATTCAAAAGTATCTTTCTTAGCATTTTTAGACATGTTATAGAAAACACATGGTTCGCCAAACTATTTCAAAGCATTAGGAACTATTTAATATTCTTAATAATACCACTTGGTCGAAAACTCTAAGATCCTCCAAACAAGTTTATAAAGCATCATTACAAACATTCAAAAACCTTACTATCAAACAAAATTACTTGGATCCCATTACCAACACCAAAACCATTTTTAAACGTTGAAAACAATCTTGACCAAAACCTTGTAGGCCTTTCAAATTCTCACTTTAAATCATAAAATGGAACTAAAGATTTTACCACGTGTTTTTTTTATATATAAAAGTTCATTCTTTTTATACTATTATCAAACAAATTTAAATAAACTTCAATAAAAAAAAATAAGTGTAGGGCAAAACACATGGCATACTAACAACATGAAATTTTCTCCCACGAAATAATAACTCAATTTCCTAAACCACATATATCATTAGCAAGCTTTAAAATTTATCACTTAGATACAAATAAACAATCAAGCCTTGCATGTTACTATATTCATTACTTGCATAAAATATATACCACTTAAAATAATACTTGACACGTAAGATAATACATGATATAATATGAATAAAGACTCACATATTTATTTATGCTCATAAAATCATAAGACAGAGCTAAGATATTGGCTTGATTCATGTTTGCTAAAAGAATTAATGAAAATATTTGGCATGCTTCTATATTTCTTGCACACTTAGTCACATAAAATCATGAACTATAAATCAAAGCCATAACCATTCTTTCTACTCATTTTTATTACACAAAATCATCACATAGCTTATAAATCTCAAATCAACAACCTAACATGCTCCTTAAAGAATAAAATTGCAATAATAATAATTGTCATGTTCTTAGATTTATAAAGCACATATCATAATTTATTATAATAGGTCCAAGCCGATCCTATCATGCTTCTAAATAAATTCATGATACAAAACCATCACAAACTTTAGCTCATATATATAAATATATATATTGAACATATAGCTTATTATGTTTTCTATTACACATATTCATCATGCTTATAACATAGAAAAAAAAAAACCACAACAAAAGACCTTAATTTTATAAGTGTGTGTCTGAATACCCTTTAACCAAAAATGCGAAGGTAACAATCATATTACCACCAAGGTAATAAACATATACATAAATCTTATCATGTTTCAAACCATTTATTAGAGATTAAGCAAATACTCATACATAAGATCCAAACAACTTCTCATTTCACAACAAGTATACCTAAAAATTAAGAATAGAAAAGCATATCCACATAATTTCAAGTTAATTCCTCAAAGCCAAAAACTAGCACGCCTAAACATGCTTGCTCATTTACATAATGGGTTTTCAAACCCCATAGCCAAAACCTCATGCCAAAATCAAAGTCTCAAATATTTTACAACAAACCCTAACATGTTTCTAGAGGAAAAGATAAACAACCAAGCAAACTCCACTTACCTCTTTGATAGTGTAGACCAAACCTTAGCACTAGGAATAAGTTTCTTTGACACTCTAGTTAGCACCACAATGACCTAGTCTCCTCAACCACCCAAACAACAAGATCTTAGGAATAAGACGAAGGAAAACATGATTCAATAGAAGGAAAGCTTACCAATCCCCTTAGAATAGAGAAGAAGAAAAAGAAAAATTGAACTTTGAGATTTCATGTACACATTACCTCTAATCTTGAAGACTCGGAGACAAGGAAAACTTGGAACTTGCTACACCCTCTATAGGCTGCGGTTTAGAGTTGTAAAAACTGAGAAACAAAGGCTTAACAATCTATCTATAGGTGATCTCTAGGTTAAGAAAAATAAAATGGAAGAATCTAGATTAATTTTCGTAACTATTATGTCCTGTAACTTCGGGCCCAGTTTTAACTGTGATAACCCATGAATTAGGCCATGATCTCTTCTACAAAGTTGTAGGTATTTAAATTAGCTTTCCAACGATATATAATTCATCCAAATCATAGATTCAAAACTCCCGTTATAGGCAATTTACTGGGGCTGGGTATACAGTTACGGGATTTATAAACATGACAACTATGGAAACTTGCTCCACACTCTCTCATTCCCTCTTTCCATATTTGGCCGAGTATCACCAGCCCAAAAAGGGAAAAATCTCTTTATTTTAAATAAAAGCATAAATACCCAAGATATAAAAATAATGGGAATTTCATAAATCTTATTTTTAGTATCAAAAGACACTACATTCATGCATACTCATATTTCTTTTTTATTATTCTAAAGTAATACAAGTTAAATAAAATAAAACACCCAAAAATAACTATCATCACATATTCTTTCCTTTTTCTTGAATCATAACCAACGCAAATTACCTCACTTGCTCTTGCCTTACACCACACGACCATGTCACATAATAATATCCTATGTCACAAAATTATAATTAAAATTAATTTTCAAATAATCACAAAAAATGAAACAATACAATTAAATTAATTATGAGAAAGAAAATAATTTTCACTAAATAAAATTCAATTATTACATAAACAATTAACTCAAGTAAATAAATTAACAAATAAATACCCTTGGTTGCTACAAGGGGCGCGGAGGCTGTCGGGGCTGCAAGGGCTGCCAAAAGCGGAGGATCAACTCGTGGTGTGTTCAAGACTCCAATTTGAGAGAGCCCCGATACCCTCTGGCATTTTGTCCGAATGAATTCGAACATGCCCATGTTGTCTGCAAAAGAAAGGACCTTGTTATTACTCGGGGGAAAAAAAAGATATACATAATAAAGCATAAAATGATGTGCAAGTGTGCAGAATCTCCTAGAGAGCCCCACCGCCATAAGGCTCCCATGGGTGAAAAAATAGTGGGAAAACTAAGGAATTAGTTAGCCCATCTTCTGCGTGGTGTTGGTCTCGTATTGGCAATACCACCCGCGAGGGGGGGGGGGGGGAGTTTTCTCTTCTGGTGGCGATTGAAAATGTTGATCAGGTCTTGGTAATCCTGGAATGCCTCCTCCGTCCATTAATGCTTCGAGACTTGCCCGCACTCGAGGTGTGATGGAGAAACCCATATGTGGTCAGGACTAACTCCCTCCACTACCTGCTTATCATGATAAAGGGTTATGTGGGATTCACCTTGAGGCATGGAGGATTACTATATCCCTACCACAAGCTCCGCCTCAAGCTCCTCGTCCTCTTGGGCCTTGGTAGGGACCTGGACAGGGAGCACTGTCTCCATGTTCTCTTCATGCATCCTCTAGTTGTACCGAAGGAGCGCCTACTTTGCCACGTACTCCGTATGAAGCCTAGAGTCCTCTAATGATTTCTTCAAGTCGCAGAAGTTGGACAAGCTCACAGAACTTATGCATTGACCCTCATGTAGAAGCTCGTAGTGACACAGGTGGTGAGCCTCCATGACGAGGAAGGCGAGGCTCATCTCCTCGTCGAGGAGGGTTTGTATCTTTTAGAACCTCCCGTGGTAGGCATCCACATGAGGAGTGCGGCAGAAAGGACCTGCAAAAATCTCTACTCCCAAGGACCAGCCACAAGGGGAGAACAACTTATCAAACTTCGAGGTAAAACTTACCAACCCTGGTGAAGTCTAGGTGTAGGGTGGGAATGGTCCACGTGGGGAAGCAACTTGTCCAGAAGAAGTAGTCTTTATAGTCCCACGCGTCAATTTTGTTGCAACTCGGACCCATGTAGGACAAACCCGAGTACGTACACTTCATCAAAGTACAATACCCGTCGCGATTATCCCTCTTCGGGGTAGGCTCAGAAGCTGTAGATGTGGAGGATCAATGCCGGAGAAGGGGCGGGCCATTTCTTCCTCCTGTATAGAATGAACAACCCTATTAGCACTTGATATCCATTCGGGGATAACTGGAGGGAAGCTATGCTGACAAACTTAAAAAATTTGGCATAGTATTGGTGGAGTGGTAGCATGGCTCCCATTTGGAGGTGAGAAGCGCTCCACGCTCCAAGGCCGTGGGTGCTCTCATTCGCCCTCTCGCTCTCCCGAGACAAGCGCACCAACATTTCTCATGTATCCACTCTGTGGTGGGAGAGGATCTTGTTAAGAGCTCCTCGGTGCCTCAACTTCCTCAGGAGCTGCTTGGGCTTAATGCCTTCGGCAATATAGGTTTCGTCCCCTGACAGGGGACCCATATTGGCCTCTTCCTCTGAGATGCCAACTCAGACGGGCCTCTGTGCAGAGCGTTGTCTTCCCTCATTACGACAGCCTTGCTCTGCTCCGCAACCTTCTGCTTCCTCTTCTTGTGGAGTTGTCTCACATCCCGAGCCATCTCTAAGATCTCGTGGTCGAAGTAATAAAATCCTTATTGGTGGAAGTGATGTAGCTCCTCGAGAATTGAAACAAAATCAAGCAGTTAGCGCCTTGACCAGAAGGAAAACAGGTCAAAACGATAGACCCTAAGACTACTTATCAGGCACTAGATTGACTTCAAAGAACACCACCAAAGTTCATGAACCTCGCTAGAATCTAGAATTTTCCAGATTCTGGTCGAATGCCCAGAGGCACGAAAAAAGAACACATAAAGTGCGGAACAGGCATTGTGACCATTTTAAAGGTCAAAATGGGCCTAAAATGACTAAAAAGAGGTCAAAAAGACCTCTAAATGCCAAAAAAATCAAATCCATAAGCCTGCAACCACACACTCATCAAACAAGAACTTAAAAATAAGAACAAACTGAAGTTACTTACTCGATTTAAAGCGCTGTTGTGTCACATACGAACCTGAAAGTGCTTGTTGTTCAACAAAAAGAACGATGATTCTGTCCAACTGTCCTGGTCATTAGAGACACAGATGTCGTTGACGGTTTTAGGTTATGGAAGTGGTAAAACTTTGGGATGAGTTTGAGAGCTCTGATACTTTTCGAATTCCAAATTACCAAGGTAACTATGTGAGGGGTGGTTCTCGAGTTTTATACTCGAAGAACTTTGGGTGGAAGCAACTCCACCCCGACCATTGATCACCTATGAGGTAGGCACTCGAATGTGACCCAATAGTCACTATTATCAAGGCACAAATCGTGATTATTAGTATGGGAAAAGGTAGCCTCAGATACAGGGCGAAAGGATGTTTCGAGTACAGATTGGACATCTAAGGAGTGGAACAGAGTCCTCATTAATTACATCAATTTACGGCTCAGAAATGGGGATCCAACACATGGTTCCTTGTTCTTCAAATATGACGTCATGAAAAGCTCAAGAGCCACCTCTCAAGGACCCTTGAAATTTCTCCTCTCTGATTAAGTCTCCACTGTTCGAAGACAAGTGAAGACCTAGGGGGAAATGATGTCCGTGATTTCATCATTGGACACGTGGCAGTTATTAGAGAAGTAATTAGTCACCACTAGAGGATAATGAAGCTCTATAACACTCACCCAGAGCTCCTCGGAGTATAGTATCCTCCCAGCAAGTCGAGTCCCCTGTTTTAGGTGTGGATGTCTCCAAGTGAGGCCACACTCCGAGGACCACCAAAGGGATCCCCTCGTCTTCTTGATACGATAATTCTCTAGGTCTAGGGGCTTTGTCCTCAAACGTGGAGAGCGCACCAGGTGTCCATCACTGTAGCCTTGGGCCACCACAAGATTGTCCGTCAACTTTTTGGGCGCCTCGAGTAATGGCATCAAGGTTGTACACTCGACAATTGGTATTTCCCACAATGGCGTCTCACATAGGAAAACGTTCAGCCACACTCTGTAATGTCAAAAGCATGTCTCCTATAAATTTAATGGGCTACAACCTACAGATTGGGCCTCTATGATACGCATGGGCTCACAGTCTTTATTAGAATATTTAGAGGGGTTAAATAGCAATTAACTCCCCAAATAATTGGGGAATATTTGTAATTAATGATATTATTGACCTTCGGCCCCCTATAAATAGGGCTTGGATACCATTGTAAAAGGGTTCATCAATTTTGTACTCAGAGCAATATATATGCTACCTGAGAAAACCTCCATTGAAGCTTGAGAAAACCTCCAATGAAGCTTGCCATCTCAAGTTTCAAGAACTCTAATGCTAAAGACTCGTAGACTGGGGTTGTTTATAATCTAAACCACATAAAACCTTAGTGTTTATCTTTATTATTTTCTTTAAACTTCTTTTATTAAGTTGATAGCGAAAAAGGCAGTCAACAGTACTGAAATGAGGGTTCAAACAGTGTGTTTTACACGTGTATAAAAAAAACAAGCACAAGTGCAATTGCATATTTGAACTCTGATTTTGATACCATAAATTATTCAAAATTTTCTGAAAATTGGTGGGATGTCTGCTATAACTACAATGTACATTATCATCTCAACATACAAAAAATAGAGAAAGTCCTACTTTTCGAGATTAAAGTGACTTTTATTCTAGAATTTCCATATGTACATACTATATATATATTATTTTTATGTTCCTCGTGGCCCATTGAAACTAAAAGTTGAGCTCTACTTTTCTCCCATGTGAAAGATAATAAATTTAAGTTACATGGCATATGCATATATATGGAGAAATTCTAGAATAAGGGGTCACTTTAACTCCTACCGATAGGGTCTTTTCTAATTTTTGCATGTGAAGAAATTATAACCTATTTTTTTTATGATTGTGTATATTATAGTTATAGCAGGCATCCCACCCATTTTTTGGAAATTATGAATAATTTACAGTGCCAAAATCAAAGTTTAATTAGTTAGTTGCACAAGTGCCTATTGATTTGAGCAAAAGTGACGCTTTCACTATAAAATTCCCCTATATATATATAACTTTTTCATTGTTTTGATGTCGTATTTTGAAACATATACTGCTTCCTACATAAAGAAAGAAGAAAAAAATAAATACTTGACTTTTAAGTATACCACATAAAAAATTGAAAAATTATATAAGCTATATCAAACCTTGTAGATTTGTCAGACTAGTAAAAAGTGAACATGGTGTTAAAGATAATATTACTGCCTCAATGGAAATAAGAAAGACAAGTACAACTCTAGACAAAAAGATACAATTGACAAGATGGTTGATTAATTAATGTTACAACTCTATTACAAAAATACAAGTAAATAGAGAAAGAGTAGATGAACAGAGAATATAAACAACAACTCTATAACAAAAGATATAATTAAACTAAAAGATGTAGATGGAAATACAACTCTATAGAAAAAGATACAACTAAATATAAAAAGAAAAAGAAGAAAGATGTAGCAAAAGCAATAGAATAAATAAGACAAGAATAAGAACAAAGTAGAAAAGCTATTCTCACTCACACAACCAAAGTGAAGAGCATTGGGGATCACCAACTTGAACAAGGTTTAGAAAATTTTTCCAAAATTTTATATCCCCCTATCTCAAGAACTAAGGGAACTAAGGGAACTTTTTCCAGGTCCACGATCTCAGCCACGGGCTATTACTTTTGTAAATGGAAGTTACTGGACGGGGAACCAGCGTGGAGGCAGATCTGAGAGCGACCTAAGAAATCACCTGAGCTCAGCACAAAGTCCTCGGTATGATCCACAGCCCAACATGCGCGATCATTTGAAATCACAAAGAAGGTATTCAGTTCGTAATGATAATGTTAGTTATACTCGACATGAGGGAGGTCCATCTATCATACATGACAATGGGAATATCCCACCTAACCAAGCTTGAACTTGGAGGGACAACAACCCATCAAAGGCGTACAATATGATGGGAGTTGTTGAACAGCCCCCTGCTAACCTAGAGACCAAGGACCTAACCCTTGAGAAACTAGCTTTGATGGAGGAACATATGAAGAGGCTCTTATCTGGAAAGGGGATGGACGATTGTGACTCAAATGAGGAGCTCAAACCTTTCGCTCCAAACATTGCAACAGCTACATATCCTATTCACTTTAGGATGTCGAGCATGCCAACATTTGATGGAAACACATATCCATCTGATCACCTCAGGATGTTCAACACAATGATGATTGCCCACAATGTCAGGCTCGATCTAAAATGTATCTTGTTCCCCGCTACTCTGGTCGGACATGCCAGACAGTGGTTTCAACAATACAAGAAGCATTTGATAAGCTCGTGGAAGAAGTTGTCTTCTGAGTTTAAGAGAGCATTCTGAGCTACACAGGTAGCTCGTGTAGAGGCTGATTCATTGGCCAATGTAAAACAGTAACCTGGTGAATCACTGAAAGCATATCTGAGCATATTCGCCAATGTTGTAGCACAAGCTAGGGACGCTGATGATAGCCCCAAGCTCATGGCGATGAGGACAGGAATCCTAGTGGGAGGCGACCTATGGCAAGAACTCCAAAGAAAAGGAGTTAAAAGTGTGATGAGTTCTTAGCTCAACCTCAGGAGTGGATAAACCTGGAAGAGGCATGATCTGCTATTGCAGGAAACAGCCAAACCCCTATCCAACCCGCTGGAGCGGTGACAGTGTTGCAGCTATGGCTCAACCTGTTACCCAAAATAACCAAGCGGGAAACAACAAGAGGAAGGGGAATGGTGAGGGTGACCAAATGACACGAAGAAGAACAATTATGTGGATAAATTCAAGCCCGTTTATGCCACCTACACTGACCTAACGGACACCCGAGAACATATCTTCCTAACAAATTCTAATCGCCTTCCATGGAAGAAGCCAGAGCCTTTAAGGCATCAGTGGGCGAAGAAAGACCCCTCAAAGTTTTTCCAATTCAACAATGACATCGGTCATAACACCGATGATTGCCGACAGCTAAAGGATGAGATTGAGACTCTCATTCGGGATGGACCATGTAATGACCTGACTAATTCTAAGACCTCGGACCATTAAAAACTATTGAGACATAACTACTACTTTGGAATACATTCAAGAAATAATAGAACTTAATTATAAAAATCCAAAATACGGGATCCCATGGTTATTTACGTGAAATCATTAAAAAAAACATAACCTTTAATTAATTGTTCAAAAACTAAATGCGGAAAAATAAATACATAAATTGAAGAGACTCAAAAATATAAACTTCATCCTCGATCTTCCAGCAGTCCATCCATTCAGTCCATCCCCAATACACATGCCAAAGCTGTCATGAATCTGTCCCGCCTTCCAAGCTTATTTTCCTACACCATCTAAAATAAAAGGAATGAGCCTAATGCCCAACAAGGAAAATCTACTAAAACATAACATTAATCATAAGACTAAAACATATACTATAAACCATACAACATAAAAACGTATACCATATAAATATAGTACTACAATATTAATGGTCATTAACTCATTACGATAGTATGTGATAAAACCATCTAGGTCCTCAGTCTACTAATCGAGGTAGGTTAGATCACAAAATAGTATATGATAACCCATCTAGGTCCTCTTTCTACTAATCGAGGTAGGGTAAATCATAACTCTAATCTACGATAATGATAAAAATCTTGGGATTTGATTTTTTTTCTAAGCAACTATAATACCCAAGTGACTATAACATAAAACTTATTCATATACATATATAACATATCAACATAACATAACACATCATATAAACATATCATAACACATATATGTAACCTATTTTCCTAACCAAAAACCGGGATATTGGTGACAAGAACGGGATTGGAAAACTCCTAAAACCAACAGTAAGAATTATGAGTTTCTAAAGAAATGGAGATGAAAAGGATATCTAAACCATCAAGATAGAAACTTAACAAAAATCCTTAAGTTTCAAGAAACTTAAACACCTATCCAAAAGCCATAATAACGAGTTAGGATCTAAAAGAAAATAAAAGAACTATAATGAACTAAATCTGAGGATAAGAATATCTTGGATAGTCTAGGACTTTGATCTACACCTAAATACCGAAAGTCACTCTATCTTACTTCCCAAGTGTTTAGAAAATCTTAGATTGGAAAGATTTTAAATCCCAAAGCCCTAGTGTTTTCTCTCTAAAATAACTTAGCAGCTTGGAGCCTCTGAAGAATGCTTGAATAAGGAATGAAATGGCTGAGTACTATGTCCTATTTATAGAGTTCAAGGAGTGAAACTAACCCCTTTTTAAAAAGAATAAATAAATGAATATAAATTGAATATATTTGAATTATTTGTTCAACAGATCCCAGAACTCGGTCAAAAACGTTTAGGAGCAAATCTATGTTGTTGAGGCCATTTCTACTTAAGTTCCACGAAGTTTCAAAAATCAAACATAGGGCCGATATATCGCCCCCCCCCCCCCTAGGCGATATATCACCTACCCTGATGCCCCGAGCCTTCGTGGTTTCGTTCATGCGAAGTCGACGTGTTTTCCGTATCAACCTTAGGCAACATATCGGCCCCTATAGTTGCGATATATCGACATACGCTGATATTTTAAAGACGTTTTTGCACACTTTAAGCATATTTGGAGTTTGTTAAAACAACTTTGACTGAGTAAAACGTGATCCTAACAACTGCTGGAAGGTTTTAGAGCTTCTAGATCTATCTTTTATTAAATTATTCATCTAAAATGCTTAAATCCTTTATAATTATGCATGTGACAAGTGTCACACTCTTAATTATTCTATCTAAACCTTAGGTTATAATAAATAATATTTCTAGGACCAGCTATATTAATCAAACCTTATGATAAAATTAATATTTCTAAACTATAGGTTAAACTTGTAAAATCCATAACTATTTCTATGAGTTTCCAACTAAATCCTGGCTTGAACCAATAACCATGAAAACTAAAATACTACAAGCTACTACTAGTTATTACTATCTAGCTAGTAAAATTTTGAGAAGCTACAGACCATTAGCCCAATACGCCTGAAATCGGGTAGTTCCCAATCAACCTTCCAAACAAAATCCTCATCCAACTTTGGAAGCCTTGACAGGTCAACCTGGAGCTCAGGTGAATCAAGTCGACCCTCCCCCGATAGTAGGAGGAGATACAACTACTATTTTCGGAGGACCTCATTTGGCAGGCACGAGCAGCAGGACCCAAAAAAGGTATATTAATGAGTTGAAAACTCATAAAAGTGTGGAATTTTTCCTAGAGCAATGGTTATCGAAACAACAGCGGTTGGAAAAACAACCAATCATTTTCACGGAAGAGGACACTAGCCATGTTCAATTCCTGCATAATGACCCGCTGGTGGTAACTGTGTAGCTCGTTAACCGAAGGGTACGGAGGATACTGGTGGATAATAGAAGTTCCATAAATGTGCTTTTCAGGACGACCTTGGAAAAGATGGGATTGTCCGTAACCGATTTGAAGGCAACATAAATGACTCTGTACGGATTTTTAGGTGAAGGGTCAGTGGCCATAGGGATTATCGGACTAGTGGTTACACAAGGAGAAGAGGCACGAACTGTCTCTAAAATACTTGAGTTCGTGGTAATCGATTGTCCAGCCGCATATAACACAATTTTGGGACGACCCACGCTGATGGATTTTGAGGCCATCACCTCGATCCGACACTTGGGAATTAAGTTCCCCTCAACATTGGGGATATGCACAGTAAGAGGAGACCAACTCGCTACTAGAGAATGCTACAACATTGCTATGAGGGGAAAGTCACAACTCGGGCAGCAGGCGATGGTCATAAGTGAAGGAGACGAGGAGTCCTGGGTAATGGAAGTTACCCGTGGGACAGAAGATCCTCGAGAAGAAGATGAGGAGGTCACCCAATGGGATGACATTGATCTGTGAGTAGGCGAAGATAGATCTGAGTTTAAAGCAATAGAAAAGCTCGAGGAAATAAACATTGACCCATAAGAACCTTCAAGAGTTATCAAAGTTGGAAAAAGTCTTGAAGCCGAAAGGAAGAAGAAGCTGGTCGAGTTCCTAAGGAAGAACCTAGATGTCTTCGCCTGGTCGCATGAGGACATGGTGGGAATCATCCCGAGTATAATAAGGCATACTTTAAACATGGATAAGAATGTGCCTGCAAATTCCCAAAAACAGAGGCTTTTGGGGACAATACGATCTGGAGCGTTAGAAGAAGAAGTAGCTTGCTTACTTAAATGCAGATTTACCAGGGAAGTGAAATACCCAATCTGGGTTGCTAACCCTGTGCTAGTCCCGAAGCCAAACAGGAAGTGGAGAACTTGTATTGATTTCTCCGACCTCAACAAGGCTTGTCCAAAGGATTGTTTCCCACTACCAATAATTGATCAGCTAGTAGATGCCATGGCCGGTCATGAGCTCATGTCTTTCATGGACAGGTATTCTGGATATAACCAGATCACAATGAACCCTGCAGACTCGGATCATACCATGTTCATGACTGAACATAACGTATATTGCTACAAAGTTATGTCATTCGGGCTGGAAAATGTCAGTCTACATACCAACAGTTAGTCAACAAAATGTTCGCTAACCAAATCGGGAGAAACATGAAGGTGTATGTCGATGATATGCTCATCAAATCAAAGACTGCCAGTAACCATGTATCTGACCTGGAAGAATGTTTTGGGATTTTGAGAAAGTACGACATGAAGTTGAATCCCCAGAAATGCACATTCGGAGTTGCGTCGGGAAAGTTTATGGGATTTATAGTTAACACAAGCGGGATAGAGGCGAACCCATTAAAAATCAAGTTGTTGTTAGAAATGCCTTCGCCCAAGTCGCATAAGGAAGTACAAATCCTAACTGGAAAGGTGGTTGCGCTAAACCGCTTCGTTTCAAAATCCACTAACAAGTGTCCACCATTCTACAACTTGCTCAAAGGAAACAAGAAATATGAATGGAGCGAAGAATGTGAACGGGCATTTTGGGACCTCAAAACGCACCTAGTTGAGCCCCCCATACTATTAAAACTGACATCCAGAGAATGTCTGTTTCTTTACCTGGCCGTGACTGAAAATGCAGTTAGTGCTGCGTTTGTTCGAGAAGAAAATTGGGCACGAAAACCCGTAAATTATGTAAGTAAGAGGCTTCTCAGAGCTGAATCATGATACCCATTAATAGAAAAGCTTGCATTCTATCTCATTTTAGCGTCGAGGAAGCCTAGGCCATACTTCCAGTCCTATTCTATTCACATCTTAACTGACCAACCTTTAAGGCAAGTTTTGGACACTCCTGAAATGTCGGGATCTCTATTAAAATGGGACATCGAACTTAGCCCATTCAATTTAATATATATGCCACGAATGACAATCATGAGCCAAGCCCTTGCTGATTTTGTGGCTGAGTGTTCGTGTTTTCAAGACGAGTTGATAAGGTAGCCAGTGCAGGAATTATGGAAAATCTTCGTTGATAGATCATCTAACGAAAATGGATCGGGAGCTGGGATAATCTTAATCTCATCTGAAGGACATTGGTTCAATACAACTCTTAGGTTCGGGTTTGAAGCATCCGACAACGAAGTCGAATTTGAGGCCCTACTAGCAGGGCTAAGGGTGGCGAAAGAGCTAAAGGTAAAATCCATTCAATGTTATAGTTATTCTCAGCTCGTGGTTAATCACATATTGGGGGAATACCAAGCTAGAGGCATCAAGATGGCGGCCTACTTGGCTATGGTAAAGGGAAAATTTTCTGAGTTCGAGTTTAGCTCCATCGAACTAGTAACCCACGAGAAAAATTCCAACGCTGATGCTCTGTCTCAACTTTCTACCACCAAAGAGGCAGATACATTGAATGTAGTTCTAGTGGATTTCTTGGAAAGTCTGAGTATAGCAACAGAGACGATTGAGGTTGAAATGATTGACATAAAACCGATCTGGATGACCCCCATAGTGGAGAACCTCACAACCGGAAAGCTACCTAACGATCGAAAGGACGCGAGAAAGTTAATGTACAAAGCTCTATGGTATGTTATGGTTTAAGGGGTCCTATATCGTCGAAGGCATTCTCTGCCCCTCCTACAATGTGTTCTTCCCAAGGAAGCACAAACTATTTTGCAAGAAATACATGAAGGCTTCTGTGGAGACCACGCTAAGGGGAAAAACCTAGCTCTAAAGGTATTGAGACAGGGCTATTTTTGGCCCTCGTATGTGCAGAAGTGTGACAAATGCCAACGCTTCGCCATAGTTTCCCAAGCTGCTCCCGTCTAGCTAACCATAATCTCATCTCCTTGGCCATTATCGGCATGGGGAATTGACTTAATTAGTTCTCTGCCAACAAGAAAAGGAGGAGTTCGATATGCAGTAGTCGCCATCGATTATTTCACGAAGTGGGTAAAGGCTGAACCTTTGGCAACCAGAGAAGTCACTGAGGTCCGTCAGCTCCCTCCAGAGAAGTCACCTCCTCGCCATCTCCCTCAACAACTTCAGAGGCTTCGATGGTCTCCGAGGGTTCATGTGAGAACTGAATCTTGAACCTGGCAAGATATGGTTCCCACAGCTCGAGTTGCATAAAGGTGAAGTTCCCGTCCTGTTTGAAATCCCAACAATGGTAAAGCATCTACCCCATTTGAGTCGATGACTCTGTAGCTTCCTCCCTGGCCTTGGCCTCAACCTCGTTCAGCTTTTTCTTGAGTTCTTCATTTTCAGCCTGAAGCTGGTCCACGCAACGGCTCACCTCCACGACCTGATTCTGGGAGGCAAACAGGGCTGCTTTTGAAGACCGCTCGTGTAACATCCTAAAATTACCTAATAAGGCTTAGGGCCTTGATTAGGGGGCCAAGACGGCAATATATGGAGTTATATGTTTATTTGATATATTTGTTTGTGATTATGTAAGTTATATGATAATATAACTAGTGGTGCATGCTTAGGTGTATTAAATTGTAATGACCCAACTAATTCTAAGAATTTTGACCATTAAAACTACCTATACATAGATGCTACCTTTGAGAAAACATACATAAGAAACATTCACAAACTTTATTAAAAACTCTAAAGTAAATGTTGAAATACATAAATTCGGGGTATGGGATCCCATTGTTTGAAAATAAAACATAACTTAAAACTTAAATGAAATTATTTAAAAACTTAGTGCGAAAAATACATAGAAACATAATAAAAAGACTGAAAATAGTGTCGTCCTCAAATCGTTCACGCGGTCCATCGAATCCATTCTTCCTCAATACACAGGCCATGTTACCACGAATCCTTTCGCCGCCATATCTATTTTCCTACATACATAAAAATAAAGGAATAAGCCCAATGCCCAGCAAGGAAAATCTACTAATAACATAAAACATATACAGAAACTATATCATAAACATATACTATAAACATATGTCATATACTACAATGGCCATTATACTACTTGGGGCTTGTTAACTAAACAAGTCATATGCCCAATAGATTAGTAGGGCTTGCTAGCCAAGCAAGTCATATGCCCATAATTTATTGGGGCTTGTTAGCTATACAAGTTATATGCCCAAGGTCTATAAACATACTATACATAATGTAAACATAACATAATATAACATAAACATAACATATCATATAAACATATATAATTCTATCCAATTTTCCTTACCAAAATCGGGATTTATGAGAACAAGGACGCGATTTGGAACACTCCTAAAAACCAACAATAAGAATGTGAGTATTTCTAAAGAAAGAGATGATCAAGAAATGAACTAAACCACTAAGATGAAACTTGCCGAAAAGAAACCTTAAGTTCAAAGAACTTAAATACATAACCAAGAATTGAAAACAATGAGTTAGGATCTGAATGAAAACTAAAGAATTAAACTGAAATGAACTTAAGATTAGGCATACCTTTGAATGTACTAGAACCGAACTACACCTCGATATTGGAAACACACTATTTATCTTACTTCCCAAGTGGTTATAAAGCTTAATATGATAAATGTTATACCCCAACCCAAGTGTTTATCACTCTATAGTAACCCTAGCAGCTTGAAGGCTCTAAACACAACTTGAAGAATGAGAGAAATGGCTGGGTACTAGGTCCTATTTATAGAGTTCAAGGAGTGAACTACCCCCTTTTATCTTGAATAAAAATAATGAGTATTAATTGAAAAATATTTGAATATTCGTTCAACAGGTGCTGAAGACTCGGTCAAAACGTTCAGAGGCTTGTCAAGAGGTTAAGGAATGAATTAAGCTCGGTTTCAAAATCGTTTGAAAACATAACCCTAGGTCTGATATATCGCCTGGGCTTATGCCCCGAGTGCTTGTCGATTTGTTTGTGCGAAGTTCACGTGTTTTTCGTATTCCCCGTGTGGCGATACATCGGGTCCTAGGCTGGGATATATCGGCATACGTGAATATATTAAACACGTAATTGAACATTTTCAGTATAATTGAATTGATTAATCAGGTTTGACTGAGTAATACGAGATTCCAGCAAGCTCTGGAAGGGTCTATGGCTTCTAGAAACTTCTATTTTTGAATTATCCACTTAAAAATGCTTAATTCCTCAAATAAACAAGATTGTGACAAATTTCATGCTCTTAATGGTCTTGGAAGGTTCTATAGCTTTTTTGAACTTTCTTTCTATTTAAACTATAGTTAAATCCTTAAATAAACCTACACACGACAAGTGTCATGTTCTTATTAATCCTATCTAAACCTTATAGTATAATAAATGACATCTTTATAATCAGATATATAAATCAAACCTTATGTTATAATTAATATTCTTAAACTATAGGTTAAAATTATAAAATCTATAAGTGTTGCTACGATGTTCAACTAAGTCCCGGCTTGAACCAAAATCCACAGTAATAAACATACTATAACTACTATTACCTATTACTATTACTACTACTATTTAGCTAAGTAAACATTCTGGGACTCTACATAAATATGCATGTGGGCCTGTTTCTTATTAGAAGGGAAACTTTTGTAACTTGGCCCATTATGGGCATAATTTTATATATATATATATATATATGTATGTGTGTGTGTGTGAATATATATAATATATGTGTGAGACCACATTATTATGTGGGTTTATTTGAGTTACTCGGTACGAGACGATCCTAGCGAGCAAGTTAGCGGGAAAGTCACAACAAGACCCAATACCCAACTCGGGGCGAGTCAAGGGGTATTTTGGGTATTTCAAATTTAATTGGATTATCAGGTAATGGGAATGAATAATTGGGGATATATTTTGAGTTAGTGAGTTGAGGAGGGAATATCAGGGAATTTGACCATTTTGCCCTCGAGGACGTTTTTGGTACCCCGAGCCTCGGGGTTAGCTTAAGTCACTTAAGCCCCAAGGAAACAAAAGACAAACACAAAAATACTCCTCACTGAACCGACTCACTCTCTCACCTCACTCTCTTTCTCTCTAAGCTTCCTTAAGCTAGTCTTTGAAGAATTGAGAAGGATTTTGGCTAGAAACCAAAGAATTTAAGGCTTGGGATTTGGAAAGCTTGTGGTTAGGGGATCATCATTTACAACTAAGGTAACAATATAACCCTTATGTTTAACTGATTTATGTAAAAATTTGCAGCTGTTTTGAGGTGTTCTTGAACCTTCTAGCGCAAGAATTGAAATTGGTGTTTTGATGAGTTTAGTAACTAGATTTTTGTTGGGTTTTGTTGCTGAAAAGATGTTAGAACTATTGTGGTGATTGAATTATGGTTTTGGGGTGAAATTGGGATAGTTTGGTTTGAATTTAGTTGTGGAAAATTGAAGAAAATATGGGTTCGCAGGGCCAAGTCGCAGCTCTGTTCTTGAGGGGTCGCGACCTAGCTGAACCCAGGGCCTAAGGACGCCTCTGTCTGGGAGGAGCGCCATGACCCTCTTGGGTAGGTCGTGGCCCGCATCCCTTTGTCAGAGAGAGAGGGCCTCTGATTAGAAGGGGCGCACTGCGACCCTCAAGGGCAGGTAGCGACCACCTGGGTAGTTTAGGCCTTGGGGAGTTTTTAAGGATGGGAACATTTTCCTTATGGCTCGGGATCGATTCCGCTACCCGGTTTAGTGGAATTCAAGGCCCCGGAGGCTAGGACTTAATCCGAAAGCCTTTATTGCTCGTTATTGATGGAATCCTATTTTATGGTTGTGACTAGGTTATCGCTAGGGGCTTGGAACCGGGATTGTGCTTGAGGGTCATCCTTATTTTACGCTATACTCGGACCTGAGGTAAGAAAACTGCACCCAATATGTGTTATATGTGATCAGGGCTTGGCCCGACTATTATTAATTATTATGATTAGGGCTTGGGCCCCTGAGAACATTTATGTTTAATCTAATTGTTTGACATGTTGATTGATCCTACCTGAATATTCTATACCTGCTTAAGTGTTTCATGTTTGTTGCATGAATTCTATGGTTAAGGCCTGAGGCCCTGTTAAATAAGTATGATTAGTATTATGAGTACGGTTACGCGATGGTGTTATGTGGTTAACATACATGCGTGCTCGTTTTGTTTGGATATGCTTATTTATATCTCTTTCTGTTTTGAATTCTGAATACCTGGATCAGGGTTTGACTTATTAGTCAAGGACGGCAAAAGCGCGCTACGTGCTGGTCGAAAGGGTTAGGCCTAAATCAGCAACGTACTATTACGTTGGCCGACCCTATGGTTGTTGGAAAACCAAAGGTGATGGGCTAGCTCTATGGCTAGTTACTCAGAGCTAAGGGCAAGCGCCCCAGGTGACTTTATGGTCACATAGCTAGGGCATAGGCCCCGGGGTTGGCTCTATGGTCAACTGTTCAGGGCAGCGGCCCCAAATTGGTCCAATGACCATTTGTTTGTAACTTATTGACTGTATGTGTAGGTTATTATTGCTGAACATGATAGATAAGTGTCTTGGATTCTGTATTGTTCTATTTATGCACATGTATAGCTTTCTTGCTGAGCCTTGGCTCACAGGTGCTTTGTGGTGCAGGTAAGGAGAAGGGAAAGCTTGACCAGCCATGAGTTAGAGAGCTTTGGTGGCGGCGTGTACATATGCGGCTACTAAACCACCACGGCCGAGGATATCTTAGAGGAACTAGGGTTGTAGTCCTGTTTTTGCCGCTTAGGTCGGTTGGATGTAATTTTTGATATACCTACACTTCTTTAAGAATTTGATTGTAATATTTTGGGATCTCATGAATGTATGGAACTTTTTAAATAAAAGTCAACAATTCCTTTGACCAAAATTTTTAACCTTAACCCTTGACATTAACCATAGTTACACTTTTTAAGCCAAATGACTTGATTAGCAAGTCTGACAAAGTTTAAAGTACACAGTGTAACGGTCTTGGATTTTACAGATCGCCCTCCTTGGAGGAAACCATGGCAGCTTTGGCGGTCTGTTCGCCCTCTTGAGCGGCGCTAAGGGTAGCTCAAAGCTCCTCGTCCCTAGCTTTAACCAGAGCAATTCCTCAAAATTGAGCCAGGACAGACTGCAAAAGAATGAGGCAAGTCAAGAATAGTTTATAAAAAAACTAAGGAAAAAAGAAAAAGAGAATGAGTGAGAAGAACTCATGGTGACGTTCATCCCCATAGCAGATCCAAGGACGTCCTCAGGAGTACGCTCCTCTATAGCCCTTAAGTCTCTGGCGTTGGCTCTGTAGGCATGGCCAACCATATGGCTCCCCATTTTGTACACAATACCCTAAAACGCTTCGGGGATCTTGTCCAGGTCGAGTGGCTTGACCGGGATCTCGACGGTGGGAGCCTCGCCTTGGATCACTTGAGGATTTGAGGGAGGTACGTGTCGAGGAGGAGGAGGAGGAGGAGGAGGGGGAGGAGCTTGGTGAATTGTGATTGTTGTTACCGGAGCTGAGGGAAGTGTCTTTTGTGGCTACTCCCGGGTGGAGCTGACACCTTTGTCTTTTGCCGAAGACTCGGTGATACCCCCAGTCTTCGGAGCTGGTTTTTTGGTCACTCTGGCTCTCTTCGCCACGGGACCAGCTCCGGTCCCACCGGCCTTAAAAGCACCCCTCAAACCCGAGGCCTCTGGTAGCTCCATCTCTTCACCTGAAAAAGAGAGAATAGAGGGTTCAAATTTAAGAAATAATTATTGAAAGTAATATAAACACAAGAACAAGAGCAAGAACCCTACCCTCCGAGCAAGGGGAGGAATCTACTACGATCAGCTCGGGGTTATTGACTGGGCTAGGCACAACCTCTAACTCTTGGATTAACTAAGGTAGGGGAGAATGTAAAATTATGACCTCCTGGGTCCTAAGCGGTTCAGGTCCTTCCTCGGGGCTGGATTCATCTACGTACTGCCTAAAACCAGGGGTATACGCACTCTGACGCAGGGAAGACCAGGTCCTACGGTTTGTCCCATACTCTTCAAAAATGGTGGACCTAAAATTGAGAGTGTTGTCAACAACGATAGTACCTTTGGGGTAGCTGTGGTCATAGCGTACCACCAAATGGTCCACACACTGTAGGATGGTTATGTTTAGGTCCGGGTCGATATGATGATGACTAACGAGCTGGTTAAGGTTGAATCGAATTAGCCTATAACTGACAGCAGCCCGATCTAACTCTCTATATGGGTATGGGTTACCTTGGCCAGAGGAGCCGGCTGCTGCCTCGGATGCAGCTCATTCTGGATCAAGCCCCTGATTACCCTTAGGAGCTCGCCTTTTGCACACCAGCTGAGCCACGTCTTCCTCATCTTCGATGTCTTCATCGGCTGGCAAGGCTTCTTGAGGATGAGGGAGCTCGGGGATGATAAGAAGAGGAACTCGGGTCCTGAGAGCCAACGTTTGGACCTTTCTGATGAGGTTGCAGGCCACCATGGTGGCATTATTCACAACCTTACGATAGTCTTTCTCCGTCAGAGGAAGACTAGACAAGGTCTCATATTGACCCCCAAGGGTCACAGATCACCATGTCGTAGCGAATATAGTTGCAAAAGGAAAGAACTCAGTTAGAATAAAACAAAAGAAAAATGTATGTGAAAGTGATAAAAAGTTCACGTGCTGAATTCATAAAGATAGAAGACTTACAAGGACGGTTGAAGTATCAGTGTTCACAGTTTTTGAACCCATCTTACATAAAGAACAAATCTTTATAGTCATTTGGGTGGCTGGGGAGGTCGATGACAAATGCTGAGTTGGGAAAGCATGTGAGGTAGTAAAAACCATCACCTCGCCCCTTCTGGTCGGGACTGGCGTTGAGGCAAAAAAATACATAATATCCGCCGGAGTGAGGACCTCCCACTCGTGCTTGAGAAACAAATACTTTAACCCCCCCCCCCCCCCCAAAAGTTTGTATGAGTTTGGTGGGAGCTGGAATGGATCCAGTTTGACGTAGTTCAGGAAGTCTACAAAATACTGGTCCAAGGGGAGGAAGGCACCTGCCTTCAGGTACTCATCACTCCAAGCTTCGTAGTCGTCTTGGAGAAGGGCGTAGCTCCACTCTCCTTCCAACAGAGGTCTAGCATGACGGCCATCAGCTCCCATCTCAATCCCATGACTTAGTAGGTTCTTGTTAACTTTCCCCTGAGTCGTGATCCGGGATACTATGTGCTCGGCCTTGAAGAATGTGTTGGGGTCGACCACAATTTCCCTCTCCACCATAGGGCCAAAATGAGGGATGGGAGAATCAGAGGTGACCTGCTTGCCCTTATCTTTTCTCTGATCAGAGGAGCTCGCAGTGTTTTTCTTTGCGAGGGCCATGATTTAGATCACCTGACGACAAAGCGGCCTATTAGCAGCGACCTAAGATAATTACTAACTACAACATTACGGATACGAAGATCCGAGGATTTAAGTGGCTTACTTTTGGGATTTAAAACTTTGCACGAGCTAAGATGTGTTCTAGCCTTAATGCGTGGTTCCACGCATGGTCCTAGGCCATGCGCTTGGATTACTTAAAATTCCTTGATAATTCAGGATTCGTGTGTCAGACTCGTCAGACCCACTATTTTTCTTTTGAAAGTTGTTTAATGCAAAACCGATTAAGGAATCGTAACCTTTAACCTACCAAGAACCAGACCTAAAAACCCTTTGGCTTCTACACCCCAAACAGGTATTCTAATCGATTTACCCGTACAACTTTCTTTGTAAAACCCAGAACATTTGCCTAGTTTTATGAAAACCTTATTTCTAAATAAGCCTAGTATCGTTCATTCAACATAAACTGAAACCTATTTCCTACTTACATTCATACGTAGCCTAAACAACATTGAGCAAAAGACATTTCTCATAGTAAAAAAAACTCACTGGAAAGCAAAGAATTGAAAGTTTTAAAGCAGGGGAGGAAATACTTACAGTTTATATAATCAGTTCAAAGAAAGTGTCGATGAGTCCACAGGGAACTCCCTGAAAGCATCTGAGAATATGAAAGGTGATAAATATTTTTTGGGAGAAGTTGGGGAAGAAAAAGGGAAATTTTGTTTTTGAAAAGGAAACTTTTTGAATGCAAAGGTGATGGGGTTCAGGTATGATCACCCTATTTATACGTAAACTATGGGAATTAATTATGGCCATCCAATTGGGTTAGCTCGAGATCCAAAGGCCAAGATTAAATGAACCATACGGCAGTAAAAAGTTGACAGGACAGTTGTCACAGTCCTTGAAACCCGAACGGACGCCAATTACAAACAACCATGTGTCTAATACTCGAGTAGTGGGCAGGCACGATTTTACATGGCAGAAGCCTAAAAGCCCTTACTATGCATGTCAGAAAGTGACGACATCAAGTAGGAGCTTGGGGGGCAAATGTTGTACCCTAAAATTAGCACGAGTTCAATTACTCAGCTTGGGTACAGCTGACAGATGAATATGTGGAAAAATAACCAAGTAGAACATCTAGTTAACAATGATGTGAGCAGTTCAAGACTCAATCCAGTTCATAGATGACGTATAGGGTTCTATCAAACTGCCTCTTAGGATAACAATCTAGTTTAAGACTTATAATGTCCAGATCCACATTTGGGCGCTCTTAGCTTAATACGAACTAAGGTTCAGATAGTCTTTAAACACCAGCTCGGGTGAGATATTCAGCTCATGGAAACCTGGTCAGAACGCATACTGAAGGATCCCAAGAGATTCGGAAGCTCCTTATATGCTCATTAATGCCCAGGATGTATTGCATATCTATCATTTATTATCTGAGATAGCAGGAGTATATACTATTATGTTATCAAATCATATCACAATGTAAAAGGGATAATTTGCATTACATGTATACCTTATTTATTCATGCAGTTACCCAAACCTATCCAGGAAATTCCCTTATAAATATCAAGGATAATGGACCGGGTAGTGGAGGGCCTTTTTGTATTACTAAAATTGTGATAGAAAAACAATAATACTGTCTCGTGGACTAGGTGGATTTTAACCACTGAACCACGTAAAAGTTGTGTGTGTATGATGTAACGCCCCATGTCACTATTGGTTACTTCCTGGAATGACGACTGGCCCTACAAACCAACATGAGTCTTTCTACCATGCTTTGTCCTCACTCGCACGCTTCCTGGGAAAACTTCCCAGGAGGTCACCCATCATAAGAATACTCCAGGTCAAGCACACTTAACTTTGGAGCTCTCAAGTGATGGGCTACCAAAAAGAAGATGCATCTTGTTGGCATAGGTAGTACCCATCAATCCATTTAAGTCATCTTCAACTGTGTAGTCCCATACCTACACAGTCTTAGAATCATCACATTTGACCTTCCCTAGGCGATGTGGGATTGCACAGCTTTACCCGGTCTTTTCCCCTACGGATCACGGGATACTGACTGTCACAATCCCCCACCCTTTGGGATCCGACGTCCGCTTCGGCCACACTTCCGGCTGGGTCAAGGATCTGATGCCATTTGTAACGCCCTACGTCACTATGGCTTCTTCCTGGAATGACGATTGGGCCTACAAACCAACATGAGTATTTCTAGTGTGCTTTGTCCTCACTCGCACGCTTTCTGGGAAAACTTCCCAGAAGGTCACCCATCATGAGACTACTCCAGGTCATGCACGCTTAACTTTGGAGTTCTCAAGTGATGGGCTACCGAAAAGAAGATGCATCTTGTTGGCATAGGTAGTACCCCTCAATCCATTTAAGCCATCTTCAATTGTGTAGTCTCATACCTACACAGTCTTAGAATCATCACACTTGACCTTCCCCGAGTGATGTGGGATTACACAACTTTACCCGGTTTTCCCCCTCCAGATCACGGGATACTGACTGTCACATATGAAAGGGTTCTTAATATTTTATTACAGTTTACAATTTAGCACTAATATCCTCATTATATTTGTATCTATCGTTGGCGAAAAACCACGTCAATAATAACAAAAGTGTTTGTATCTCTTAAATGTTACTTTAATGAAGCATGATTATTATAATCACTATATTTTTCTAGTTAAATTGAACTAGAAATAATGACTATAAGTCAAGTAAGCAAGTTGCTGATAATGAACAATGATAAACCCATTGAATATCACAAATTTTGTAAAAGCCTTATTATAGTGGGAGTGTTAGTTAGTAACAACTTTGTTACAAATGTAAAGTTTAGTTGGTTGTGTTTAACACAATCCAACTATATTTCATTCACATACTACTATGCAATGAAAGTTTTTAACAGAAAACAATGATTGAAACACCATGAATCTAGAAATGGAATTTGGAATTTCTATGACATCTGGATTCTTGAACATCAACCTAAAGTTCATTAAACTTCAGTTTGAGGAAGGATATTCAAGATGAAGAGGAGAACAAAGGAAAGTACAGACTTTTCAAAGTAAGGTTAATAGCCTAAGGCTATAAATAGAAAGAAGAATTATTACTCGAATAAATACATTCTACGGAAACCAAGCATAAATCTATTTACATACTCTTATCCATTGCTTTATGCATGAATTATGATATTAATTTAAATGTATGTCTAAGTAGTCTTTACTAAGTGGCTGACATGAAAAAACCATTTGAAGATCTCGACCAGAAAGATTTTTGTTGTGATTCTTATTCTTAATATTGATAACGTTCTGATCATTGGAAATGATGTAGATAAATTATCAATAGAAAATAAATGGTTAGCTGAACATTTTGAAATATTAGATTTAGAAAAGCCAAATATGTTCCATACATTCAAGTTTATAGAGACTGAAAGAACAATCTTTTGGCACTATCTTAAAGCAACTTATATTGATAAGAAGCTTAAACACTTTAGTTTACCAAAGTCCAAGAAATGGTTTTTGCCTTCTCAGTCAGGAGGATATATTCTTTAAATAATAATGTTCATTTATTTTCTTACTAGAAAAGAAGGACATGAGACAGTACTCCTACAACTCAGTGTTTGACTATTTAATGTATCGAATGTTATATCTTCGAATTGACATTTGTTAAACAGTGGGAATAGTTAGGAGTTGTCAATCCAATGATGGATTGAGTCATTGAATAATTATAAGGACTTAATGTTTTGAGTATCTTCAATATAATGGAGATTATATGTTTGTGTATTTAGGAAGTGACCTAAAATCCCAAAGGATGGACTGATTTTAGACCAGATAGAAATCTTCAAAGATTGATATCAGAACCACTTTCCATAACTGTGGAGGAGACACATTAATCTAGAAATGTATTGGACATTTCCAATTTATATGTTTCACCATAGAAGCTGAAATATATTAGCTACGAGCAGTAAAATAGGCTATTTGATTTAGTTGAGTTCTTTGCCATTCTGGAAAGGGCTTCAGGCATGAATAAACTACTAGTATCTCGTTGCGAAAGCAATGGAGATACAACTATTCTAGAAGAACTAGAAATTATGAGAGGGTAAAGCAAATGAAATAAAGTATCATTTAATTCAAGACAATTTTACATAATTGATGTAATGATCTTGAAGATAGCTTCAAAGATAGTTTCTTACAAAAATGTTAACAAAGACTTTGTTAGACAAATTCATTTAGGATAATGTGATTGTCACATTGAGATAGATGCCTCAATTTATTTTAGGGCAAGTGGGAGATTGTTGGGAATAGTGCCCCTTAAAGCAATTGTAGTTGACAAATATTTTAAATGAAATAAATAGTTGAATTGAATTATTATATATATAGACTATGTCCAATATTATGTTGATAATATTAAGTAAATATCAAAAAATTCCAAAATTTATCTATGTGATCTTAATCTCATATTGGTATGAGAGGATCGAGATTAAGATAATAAACTTGAAACAGTTCGCAGGAAAATAAAGTTATGGAATCTTTAGATTAATTACTGCTTGTATGGTTCTCTAGTATTATAAATACAAGTGACCTAGATACGGGTCACTAGTGTAGTAGGACACTTTAGTGAAGGTACTTTATAGAACTGGACCAAATGTGATATGTTAACACTTGTTTAAACATTGTTTCATAGTATTAATCAAACACATCAAACGATGATCATATACACGATGATCTTAATCCTGGGGTTACTATGAACTCCTATATATGTCATATGATCCTTTGATTCATACGTTAAGGCTTGTCATTAATCAGCCTTATATATCCTTTTATTCATGCGTTAAGGCTTGTCAGGCTAAGAACAATTGTTTTGGGGCCTCAATGATATATAAGGCTGGGAACATAGTTTAACAGATATGGAATCTATACCTTCTTATAGATTGAATAATGGTTCCCTATTGGGTTGAATTTTGGAACTGAAAAGGTTATGAGCACTCACATCGCAAACTTATTGTGACACAACCTTCACTAGTAAAGTCAATGGTACACTAGGAATAACATATAGTTATAAGGGTAAAACGATAATTTTATTCCCTTTTAATTATGAACCATTAATAGAGGATTAACGTTGTATGTAATGATTATATCAATGGACACTTTATTCTTTAATAAAGTACTTTGTAAATATATGTCTATAATTATCAAGAGTTCAATCTCATATTTATAGTGGAGTAATCATGAGATTAATAAATATGATTATCAAATCAAAGAGCTTTGATTAATAATCTAATATTTATTGGAGCTTGATATTATAGGTCCATATGTCCCCAGGGTGGCTCTATCAACACTATATCAAGGTAAGAGTTGATACAAGAGTAAAACTATAATTTGGAAATTTGAGAAGAATTTTATTCTTCCGATCAAATATACAATTATATGATACTTGAAGTTAAATAATTAATTTGGAATTAATTATTAAATTTTCAAAATATGTTTATTAATTTAAATATATAATTTCGAAATGTTTACCCATCATGGAGGTATTAGCCTATCACGAGGTTGTCCTTATGGAACCTTTTGGTTCCCTTGGTATCCATAAGGGAAGCTAATCTTTATGAATTCAAGAAATGCTCTAGGCTTATCAGCGGATGTCCTCATTGAGACCGTATCACTCGTGGAGGAATCTAGCCTTTGTCGCGAGGTTATCCTTGTAGAACCTTTTGGCTCCCTTGATATCCATAAGGGTAGCTAACCCTTATGAACTTAAGAGATGCCTCGAAATGTTTTATATATATATAGGCCACCTATCTTGCCCCCCAAGTGTTTGGTGGGATTCATTCCATTGAGCACTTTGATCATTTCGCTCCCAACATAGACTTTGACAATGTGTGTATATTTGTTATATAAGTGCTTACATAGAGAAGGAATGTAATATGCGAGATAGGAAACACTTTTATTGATAGCAAGCAGATTACAAAGGCACGTATGGAAACATTGCATCTATTATAAGGTTATCGGGGCAACCTCTTTGATTTTAAACTATTAAAAGTATCATAATGCAAACAAACAAGGTACAGATATTCATGCATTAGATGTGAAAGTCTTACTTGTAATATTTATTGAGATGATATGCATTCCATGCTCAGGGTACGACAGTGCCGTCCACCCATAAGTGTGAATGTGGGTTTGCGCCTCCATGTATCACCATCGCCATGGGTTCTCGTGGCTTGACAGCTATGCTAAGAGAGATATTATAACACTCTCTCTCTTCCTTTTACTCTCCTTTTATGCTTGCCATTCCCCCAGGAGTTGGGAATTTAACAAATAGGTGATATATCGATGTCACCTCTTTCAATTCTCTTAGGGAGGGTCTCCCTAATACTGCATTGAAAGTCAAAGCGCAATCTACTACAACAAAATTTGCCATGACAGTGGTTTTTCTAGGTTACTCCCCCATGGTGAGGGCTAACTTGATTGTTCCTAAGGGTTGTATTGAGTCCCCAGTGAATCCATATAAGGAGGTATGACAGAGTTTCAAGTTCCTGACACCCAAGTCCATCTTTTCCACTATGGGGCGATATAATATATCTACAGAACTACCATTGTCCACGATGACTCAATACACTCTCATATTGGCTAGTTGAACAGTCAGCACCAGGGGGTCGCAGTGGGGGAAGTGCACCCCTTGTGCATCTTTCTCTATGGAGGTTATCGAATCATTTTCCCCCTAAAATTTCTTTGGGAGTCGCTGCACCAGGATCATGGTGCACGGGGCTGGATTTCTTCTTGCTTCCCTACCATATCTATCTCGTCCCTTCCTCGACTCTCCTTCGAACCCTTTCTGACATACCTGCCTAGGTGCCCCCTGCATATGAGTTCCTCGATTTCTACTTTCAAATGGGTACACTCCATCATGGTGTGGCCAATATCCTTGTGGTACTGACAATACTTACTGGGGTCCTTTTTTATCAGTCTCTCTTCATCAGCAAGGGTCTCTTAAAGGGGACCTAATTTTCGTTTGTGAGGAAGATATGTTCCCTGGTATCTATCATGTCTGTATAGAAGTTGTATGGCGTTTTCCTAGGTTCACCTCCGCATACGTGTTTTCTCTGTTGGTCATCCCTTGGCCATTCGTATGCTCTATTCTTATTCGCATCACTTGAGCCCTCATGGGTTGAGGGCTTGGATAGGAGTTCACTTTTTCCAGCCTTAAGGTTCTCATGACAATCTTTGACGCGAATGTACTTTTGTGCTCTTTCATAGAAGTCGTCTAAGTCGGTGACCTCTCTTTTGAGCATGTTATCCCATAGCTTACTGCATGGGCGCACTCCGGTCGTGATTGCCATTTTGAGTTCTCCTCAAGTCATGCTCCCTACCTTAGCTGCTTACATGTTGAACCTGTGGATATAACTCTTCAATCTTTCACCTTTTTCTTGCTTTAAGTTAGCGAGGCTGGTATTTGGCATGGTGTAATCGCATACTGCATGGTGCTGCTGGAGAAATTCATCAGAGAACTGTTGACACGACCTAATGGTTCCCGGCCTTAGTCTCTTGAACCATTTGTATGCATCCCCCTTTAGCTTGACGACGAAGCAATGGAAATTTTCTCTGCTATTGATTCCCCTCAATTTCATCAAGTCGTTGAAGGCATCAAGATGGTACTTGGGGTCCGTACTGCCCTCATAAGGGGTCATGTGAGGCTCTTTGAAGTTGGTCGGGGATCATCCGAACTGAATCTCCCTTGTGAAAGGTGACTCGTAGTCAAACTCGTCATCAATAATATGCCCCCGGACACAGTAACTATTTTGCTTTGAAGACTACTCATCTCGATGTCTAGCTCTTGCCTCCTTCTATTCAAGGAGTCCTTCAAATTCGAAGGGTTGGCCTTTCCTTTACCCTTGTCCTCTGGAGGGGCCATAGGGGGTGTTTTCCTTACACCCGACCTTTTATTGAGTTTTTCTCTGACCTTTTATTGAGTTTTTCTCTTAGGTCAGGGGGTGTTATCCTCCTTTTATTGAGTTTTTCTCTTAGGTCAAGGGGTGTCTCCTTAGAGGTGACCTTGGCTTCGTTTCTATGATTAGCGTCGTCCCTCCACCTTTGCTCTTAGGTGTACTTAACTGGCCTAAGGCTTTCGTGGTGCTTTGTCTGAGGAGTATGGCTAGTGGAAAGCCGAGTTTTTCCGTAATCCACAAGGACGGTGGCTTCTCCTCGCCCATGCTTTTACTCCCTATGCTTGGAAAGGGGCATGCTCGACTTTCCTTGCAGTAAGACATTCAGCACCTCCTGCATGTTCTCTAGCGTGGTTTCCAACCTTTAGTTCTTTTTGTGCAACTCGCGTATCTCATCCTCATATAAGCGATTACTTGAGTTGGAACTCACAGAGTGTACCTGAGGATTCTTGCCTGGCTTGTGCGTAGAGGGACCTGGATCCCGGTGGTCAGAGCGCGATGTCGTCAGAGGTCAGGGAGGAGGGTGTGTGCCCATGCAGCCTATGGGGGAAACTGATGGTTTTGGATGACCTCTATTTGGATGGACAACTGGGGATGATGCCTCCTTCTCCTCTATAGGGACTGGTTGTTCCTCCTGTATACCTCCCTTCTCGGTGATGGAGGATCTATCCTAGAGGCTCTCAATTGATCTCCATCCAGGTGGATCTCAATATCTTGTGGTTCACGTAGGCGTCTGGAACACCTTGGGATTTTTATTTGATGGAATTGATGGAAGAACTATGGCTTGAAAATTGTTCTTCCCACAGACAGCGCCAAACTATTGACGGTGAGAACTCGTCAACAATAGAAGGTCGGAAAACTCAAAGGGTATTCCAAAAACTAAGTAAATAGAATTTATGATAAGCTTGAAAAAGAAGAGTGTAGAACAATAACTATGGAGGAAAACATGTATAATGCTTAATTGCCTCCGTACACCATGAATTTTCCCAACCTCTTTGTCTGAGGGGTGAGGATCTATTTATAGTGGAACTCTAATGGTCATTGATACACTGTCAGGATAGTGGTACAGGTTGTAGTGGTGCAGAGGGTTATGGTATCGGCCTTGGTACATGGTCAGAGGCATGCAGGTTATGCCACCACTCTTCGTACGAATTCATACCTCCACCCCTTGTAAGATATGATTTTGGGGTCACGCCTTTGATCTTCTCAGGTTTGTACATCTTGTACTCATCCAGGTACCTCGTACACGGTGGTGGGTCTCAGATCTTCAAAATATGCCTTTGCTCTAAGTATCATTATTTTCTACTACGTGTTGAAGAACTTATGGGTTCTTCAATGGGGTAGTATGGGTTCCCTTAATGTAGGCCCTGTATTCCCTATATTGAGGCATTTGTCGGGAATCCTAGTGTTGAGCTCGCGGTACAAGGCACGAGAGGCTCGGGCGCCTTTACACGCATAAGGGGCGCACCTTGGTGCCTATGCGATTTGGGCCTCGCTATGCGAGGCCCTTGCTCCTTCAAGGCACGCGGAAGGTGGCCCTTGCTACTTCATGTATCTCAGCACCTGGCAATTCATCAGGGTGTCTTATGTTTTCCCAGGCCCGCATAGCTTACATCCAGAGGTTGCGTCTAGGCCTTTGCATAGGGACGCCATCGCATAGCAAGGCCCTTAAGTCCTTCGATAGTGCTTAGGCGCTCAACTTTCACGACGGGTGTTTTAAGTGCCCCTGGCCTCGCATAGCGAAGCCTTTAATCTATTGGAGACACGTAGGCATTTGGACTTGCATAGGGGTGCTCGCATGCACCCAGCCTCACATAGCGAGCCCCTTAGGTGGGGGAGCCTTGTGTACCTATGTGAGGTTCTTACAATTGGATGTCTTGTGCACCCGACCCTTAGGCGTAGCAAGGCCGAACTTAGCGGCTTAGTCTGTGATGCTTTTGGGATAATTTTTCCATATTCACACTAAATAAAGAGACCAAGGCCAATGCATTTGATGTTAAGATCATTGCAACCTTGAGTGAAGTAATGCAACCCAAGGAAAGGTACAAGGATGGTGGTATGATACTTGTGCCACCATTCATGGAACCTATGACAAAACTCTTTTCAAAACCATTGAAAGTGCAAATGTGGGACTTGAAGTCCAAATGGGAAATGAAAAGAGATCCAAGGTACTTGGAAAAGGCTGCATTGATGTGTTCTTCACTCATGGAAAGAAAGTGACCCTAACAAATATTTTCTATGTTCTCGATATGACTAGAAACATTGTGAGTGGAAGTCTATTGAGTAAATCCGGTATCAAAATGGAGTTTGAATTCGATAAACTCATTTTGACTAAATTGGGCACTTTTGTGGGAAAGGGTTATACATGTGATGGAATAATCAAACTTTGTGCTTTTGATAGTGACAATAACGATATGGCATTTGAATCTTGCAATGTGGTTAATTCCAATTCTATTACTTTGTGGCATAATAGACTTGCTCACATAGGTTATAGCACAATTAAAAGAGTTATTAAATATGGATTGATTAATTGTGATGTGAATGAGCATGATAAATATGAATTATGTCTTAAATCTAAAATGGTAAAGAAACATTTTCCAAGTGTTGATAGATGTTCAAACTTGTTATATTTAATACATAGTGATTTATGTGAATTGAATGACATGTTGACTAGAGGAAGAAATAGATACTTCATGACTTTTATAGATGATTGCTCTAGATATACTTATGTTTATTTGCTTAATCGTAAGGATGAGGAATTTAATGCATTTAAAATCTATAAAGCTGAAGTAGAAAATCAATTGGAAAGGAAAATAAAGACTCTTAGAAGTGATAGAGGTGGTGAACACTTTTCAAATGATTTCAATGTGGTTTGTGAACAACATGGCATTATACATGAATGCACTACACCTTACACTCCACAACAAAATGGAATAGCTGAAAGAAAGAATAGGACTTATCTTGAGATGATTAACTCTATGCTTTTACATGCTAAATTGTGTTATAATTTGTGAGGTGAATTTTTGCTTGCTGCGTGCCATATATTGAATCGAATTCCTATCAAAAAGAAAGAGAAAATAAGCCTAACCTGGACTATTTTAAACTGTGGGGGTGTCTTGCTTATTGCAAGAGCACAGAGCGTAAAAGGACCTAGTTGGCTCCAAGGGCCGTAAAGTGGGCATTTGTTGGCTATGCCTTAATTAGCAAGGCCTATAGGCTATTAGACATGGAGTCTAATGTGATAACTGAATCAATAGAAGTGGAGTTCTTTGAGAATATGTTATATTATGATAGCAACTCTCAAGAATCCACAAGTGTTAGGGAATCTCTTAAAGAGAAAGATCCAAAGGTTGATGAGTAACATATATTGCTTCGGAGAAGCCAAAGGCTTAAAGAGTTGGGATCAATTGAGAAATGTTCTCAAAGTAGAGATATTCTACCGTAGACTTGAAGAAGTCACATGGAAATTTTATATGATTCTTTAAGTTGAGGATGATCCCAAATCTTACCAAGAAGCAATGCCTTTGAGAGACTTTGCTTTTTGGAAGAAGACAATAAATGATGAGATGGATTCAATTATGTAAAACCACACATGGGAATTGGTAGACCTTCCACAAGGTTCAAAATTACCAATTGGGTGCAAGTGGGTATTTCGGAGGAAATATCACACCGATGGCACATACAAATCCTTCAAAGCTAGATGAGTAGCTAAAGGGATTAAATAAAAGAAAGGAATCGATTATTTTGACACTGTAGAGTCCAAGAACTTTACTTAGCTAGTTAGATAGTAGTATTATAGTATTTATAGTATTATCTTTGTAACTGTGGATTTTTGGTTCAGACTGGGAATTATTTGGACACTCATAGTAGTACTTATAGATTTTCTAAGTTTAACCTATAGTTTAAGAATATTAATTTTAACCTAAGGTTTGATTAATATGACTGATATTAAGGATAATATTTATTATACTATAAGGTTTAGATAAGAACCAATAGGATTTTAAGCACATGTTATGAATAGGTGATTAAGGATTAAGTATTTTGAGGATTTAATTTAATAAGGGGTAAAGTTTGAATGCTATAAGGTCAGTCAGCAGCTTTGAATACGTTGAGGGCTTAGTCAAGGCTATTTACTCCATTCAAACTTAGCTAAAAATGTGCAATTTCGTGTTTAATTAATCAACGTGTGCCGATATATCGCAGCTATAGGGGCCGATATATCGCAGCACGTAGATACGGAAAACACGAGACGATGCACGACAGCCTCGGGCATACTGGCCCAAGCGATATATCGCCTACAGGGGGCGATATATCGCCTCCTTCAGTATATTTCAAAAGTTTTTGAATTCTTTTTCCTTTCAGCCATTCAACCTCTTGATAAGTCCAGCATCTTTTGAACGAGTCTTCAGCCTCTGCTGAACGATTATTCAAATTATTTTCACCTAAAAAGCTATTATTTGTATTCAAGTAAAATTTAGATCCTTTCATTCCTAAACTCTATAAATAGGACCTAGTACCTAGCCATTATTCATCTTTTGCTCTAAGTTCAGAGGCTGCAAGTGCTAAGTGAGTGTGAGAGTGTAAACACCTGGGTTGGGGAATCATAAGCTTGATCACCATAAGCTTATCAAACACTTTGGGAAGTAAGGTTCTATAGCATTTCGGTTCGAGGTTTATCTACAAGTCCTCAAGGTATTTCCACACTCTAGTTCATTGGTTTTATGTTATTTTCTTTCTCATAGTCTTCTATTCAGTCTTCTAACCTCAGTCTTATTTTGGATAGGAAATCTAAGAACTTACACATAAGTTTTTGGTAAGTATGTTTCTCAAAGGTTTAGTCCTTCCATTCCTTCCATTCCTTTCATTACTTTTTTTCAAATCTACTCACCCTGTTATGTATGGTTTTAGGAGTGTTCCCAAAGTCCCAACGTTGTCCTCTTATCCCTGTAACTTTGGTAAGGAAAATAAGATAGAAATGCATATGTTATATGTTCTATATGTTATCTTATGTTTCTTATGTTATGATAAGTGTTATGATATATATATGTTTGTAGGCTTGGGCATATGACCCATATGACTAACAAGACCCCAAATAGATTATGGGCATATGACCTACTTAGCTAGTAGGACCCCACTAATCTCATGGGCATATGACTTGTTTAGTCTATGGGACCCCAAGTAATAATGGCCATTATAGTATGTGTATGTAATAAGTGTTATGTTATGTCTTTATGTTTATTATGAAATTTATGTATATGAAGTATGTGTTAGATTTTCCTTGCTGGGCATTAGGCTCATTCCTTTTTGTTTAAATGTGCAGGAAAATAGCTATTAGTGGCGGTAAGGTTCGTGGATTCTTGGAGATTGTGTATCGGTGGTGAATGGATTCAAGGAGTCGAGAGTTCGATTTTCGAGGATGTAGTCTTATTTTATGATCTTTACATGTATTTTCCGCACTTCTTATGTAATTCCTTTCATTTTAAATCATGTTTTGTTTTTAAAGACAATGGGATCCCATATCCTACTTATTTTATGAGAGTAACTTTTATTTCTACAAGTTTCTAATAAATTTATGGTATTTTCGCAAATGTAAGTTTTATTAAGTATTTGTATGTATAGTTTCGTTAATGGTCCAAAAGTCTAGAGTAGTGGGTCATTACAGACACATATGTATCGATTGCTAGGACAACCACAAAAGGATTTTTATTTTCCTTATCATCAATATATAACATTTATGTTCATCAAATGGATGTCCAAATGGCATTCCTAAATAGAGATCTCAATGAGGAGATTTATATGGAACAATCGAAGGGTTTTGTTCTAAGGAGAAATGAACATAAAGTGTGTAGGTTTGTTAAATCATTATATGGTTTAAAACAAGCACTGAAACAATGGCATGAGAAGTTTGATAAAGCTATTGTTCTGGATGGGTGTAGACACAATAATGGACAAGTGCTTATACTCTAAGACTTGTGATGAATATGTCATCTTGGTGTGTCTATATTTGATGAGTGTTGATTTTGAGTAATGAGATGAAAGGCATAATAGAAACGAAGAGGTTTCTATCTTCCACTTTCTAGATGAATGACCTTTGACAGGTTGATACCTTCTTTGGTATAAAAGTGAGAAAAAATAGTGGGGTTATGCCTTAAGTCAAGCTCACTTTGTTGAGAAAGTGCTTGATAATTTTAGTAATCTCAAAATCAAAGAGGCGAATATGTCATTTGATTTAAGCATAAAGCTTGAAAAGAACAATGGTAGAGCGATTAGTAAACTAAGTAGGTTTACTAGCAATCCAAGTATGGAACATTGAAAAGTGATTGAGAGAGTTCTAGGGTACCTTAAAAGAACCAAGCAGCTAGGCCTCCAATATTCAATGTTCCCAAAGATACTTGAAGGATATTCCGATGCAAGTTGGGTATCAAGTTTAGGAGTTAATCTCTCCACAAGTGGTTGGGTGTTTATGCTCAAAAGAGGAGCAGTTTCTTAGGGCCCAAAGAAACAAACATATATTTTACGCAACCATGGAGAGTGAGATTATAGCTCTAGCGAGAAAAGGCAAAGAGGCCAAGTGGCTTAGGGATTTCATGAGGAATATCCTAATGGTGATAAACAAGCCACATTAGCTAGAGCTTATAATGGCATGAGAAGTCTAGACATATAAGTCTAAGTCATGAGTATGTGAGACAATAGATTCAAGGATGAATCATATCGATCTCATATATAAAGACAAGTGAGAACTTAGCGAATCCATTTACAAAAACCTCTTGCGAAGCGGTTAGTAGGTTCCACTTCAAAAGGGACGAGACTAAAACTCCTAGAATAATATATTCACCAATGATGGCAAACCAAATCCAAACTTGTGAACATCAAAGGCAAGAGTTCAATGAGTAAGAACAAGTTATTGGGTGAATAGTTTCAACACTAACAAAGGCATGAGTTCCATCCAAGGATTGTTAGTGTTGGTTGCTGTCGAGTGAGGGTTAAGCCTATGGATTTTAATGAAGTTCAATTGTGTGCAACAAGCATATCTAAAGGTAGCAAAGATACTATAAGAACTTCACCTGTGTGAAATTAAAGGCGGTACCACCTCTCATGGGAGTTGGAGTTTCTCCCTGGAAAGTTCATGAAATGGATGAGCACATGGCCATACGAGTGCTAAGCGAGAAAAGAGAGAAAATGAATGGTCAATTAGAGGTGTGTGAGGTGTTACCGATTTTATCATTAAGGAGTACTTGGTTTATTCTTTTAGACACAAATTAATTCGATAAGGCTTTGTAATACTTTCACTAAGATAAATTTCAAATCGAAATATATTTTATTTTATGCACCAAAATTTTTAAGTAAAAAATAGAGTATTATGTTTAACCAAGTGGGGGGATGTAGAGATTGGTTAAATATAATGGTTAAGATGTTTACATGTTGAGGTGCCAAACACTTAATGGTATTTCACTTAAGGAGAAGTAAAAACATGAGATTGTGTGGAAGGCATCTAACAATGACTTTTCTAGGTATAAAGTGATACAATGAGGTATCCAAACATTTTTAAAAAGTTTGGGAGCATTTGGAGGTGTTTTGAGACAAGTCTTGGAGTGCTAAATCAGAGACATCAACATCGCTTAGGGCTTCAAAACCATAGCTGAGACAGACCATGCGATGCATCGCCTGGTATCAGGTGATGCATCCCTAGGTTGTTACGGGTGTCCGTACAGTTACGAAAATGCTCCAAATTATGTGTTTTAAATGCTCTACTTGGTTAGACTACTGATGATGTCTACACTATATATATGGGTTATTAGAGTTGTAAAGTCTTAATCACACTTTTCAACTCTCTCTGTCTCTAAGCTCTCTATCTCTCTAGCTCTCAAAGGCCAAAGTTCTCTCCAAGAAACTCATCAAGCTTTGCTTGACTTGCATGAGTTTTAAGGCTTGTTAAATCTCAAATCTCATTCTACTTAGTTGAAGCTTCAAGCAATAAGGGAAGTCTTGGAATAGAGATTTTGGACAACAATATTCTTATTGTGTATAAGCCTTAGATGTTCCCCAAGTTTGAAGATTCAAGTTGCTCTAAATCAAAGGTTGTATTTATCTAACCCTATCTATCTTTTGTGTTACTCAATTGTATTTTCATTGTTAGTATTGATGATTAAATGTTTCTAAGTTCATCTTATCATCATTTATTCATTTAGTTTCTTATATTAAAGATTAACATTCATATCATGAACATGTTTCTTTGATTATCAAGAATTGCATTCATACTTTGAATTTGGATCTTGATTAATATCTAGGATTTGGAATATTGCATTATTCACATTATTCATTGTTGATTTGCAAAGTGTAAAGCCATATATTCCCAACAAATTACATTTTGTCACATGATTTAATCTAACATTATATTATATAAAATAATATAACATATGGGATGTCAATTAAAAATTGACGTCTTAGAGGTCAGTTGTAAAATCGACTCTAGATGAGTGATATCTTGTGTTTGTACGATGACGTCTAAGTATAGTGATTTTGTACTTAAACATCAATTACTTTAAGACCGGCATCTTATGTTACATGAGATACTATATAATCGATGTCCATTCAAAAAACTGAGAATTTTTTCCCTTTTCCCCTTCAAAATTTGTTTATTTCCCACAAAATTTCAATATGCATATATACAAGTATATATAAAAAATTCATCATATAACATGCATAATATAAATATATATCTAACTAATTTTATATATAAATACAAATATATCAATTACATATTAAACTAAGTCTAAACTATCTTTAACATAATAAATTAATTAAGTTTTTATACACCAAGGTACATAGCTAACAAGTAAAATTAGTTATCCTAGCTAACTCATCAACTTGAGGACCTTATTAAGTTGCCCATTCATTTTGTATCTGATTAATATCCTCAAGAGTATATAACTTGATCCATTCACACTACAAAAATTCGATTAGAAAAGTTAGAAATATATCTGTGGATGCCAAAAATCCACAAGGAAAAATATATGATCCTGTGTTGAAATGAGTAAAGGTCTGTGAACTTGAAAGAATTGACCCAACAAGCAACACAAGCTAAGTTATAGAGTTCGGGCTAGCCTAGAGCCTAAGGCCTTAATGCTCATATAAGGATGGGCCTCATTGTGTAAGATGACCTCTGTGGATGCCAAAAGAAAACGTAACACACTCCCGAGGTAGTCCAGGGAGACCATGTGTTAAATGATGAAACCTTCGCTCCTCGCAATCTTGCTTGCATTGTCACAAAATCCTGGACATGCCCACACCGCGCACTCACAAGACCCTCCATCTCGCTCATATGCACCCAACTGCATCGCACCTCGCGAAGCCACGACCCCCGCCTTGCAAGGCCCTTCGTCTCTCACATAGGCACCAAGCTGCATCGCGCCTCACGAAGCCACAGCCCCAGCCTCGCGAAACCCTTCATCTCGTGATGCGCACCTAGCTGCATCACGCCTAGCAAAGCCACAGCCCTGCCTCACGAGAACCTCTGTCTCGCGCATGTGCCCCAGCTGCCTCGCGCCGCGTGAAGCCATGACCCCCGCCTTGCGAGACCCTCTGTCTCGCGCATAGGCACTAACCTGCGTCGTGCCTCACAAAGCCATGTCCCCTGCCTCGCGAGACCCTCCATATCGTGCATGTGCACCCAGCCACATCGCGCCTCGCAAAGCCACAGCCCCGCCTCACGAGACCCTCCGTCTTGCGCATGTTCTTCAGCTGCCTCACGAAGCCATGACCCCTGCCTCGAGAGACCCTCGTCTCGCGCATAGGCACCAAGCTGCCTCTTTGAAAGCACCATGTCATGACTACGCGTCTCGCCCCTGGTGTGCATACAAGGTGTTGTGTCTCATCACATACACCGCAGCTCTTATTGAAGAGGCCTTATCCCCCTCCCTGAGATAAGCACAAACAACGGGGCACATTCTCCCCTGTGGGTCTCACAAGATGTAGATTCAAAGACCTCTTGAACATGCATTTGAGGAAGGTTAGGGAAGACCTCACAATGATTCGGTATGAAGTTAGAAGAGGTACAGAATGCACTTACCAACCAAGAGGAGTTAGAGTACAGATACAATGTCCATGCCAGACAAGTAGTGGCAGTATTAGAATGGTACATAGTAAGGACTCCCCAAGCACACGTATGACGTACATACCTGAAAAGTAGTGGAGGTACGACATGGTATCAAGGCATGAGTACTTTTGCAGACCATTGACATATATTAGAGCCAACCACCACTCCTACAACACCACTACCACCTGCAGCCTGCAGCCTTGATATGCAGCTCATTGTCTCTTCGGGACCACAATGTACCAAGAGCCATTAGAGCTCACCTATAAATAGGGACTCACTTCATCATTGAAGAGGCTTGGAAAATTCATTGTATACTCAGGCTATTAAAGCAATATACGAGTTTTTACTCCACTGTTGATTTGCATTTATCTTTCCTCAAGTCTATTATAAATTCTTACTTAGTTATTCTCTTACTAAACTTTGAGCTTTCCGACCTAACATAGTTGACGAGTTCTCACCATCAACAGTTTGGCGCTGTCTGTGGGAAGAACAATTAACAAACAGTAGTTCCTCCATTAATTTCAGTAAGAAAACATGCCAAGGCGTTCAAAAGGCCTACAAGACCACCAAGAAGCGGAGGTTCACCTAGACGGAACCCAGCTAAGGGCGTCCATGAGGGATCCTCCCCCACCGATGAATGGAGGTGTGGTGGATCTACCTAGAGATAATGGCGAAGAGGAAGAAGTATCATCCCCTGCCATTCATCCTACACCGAACCCTGTAACACATGCCACTGCTCCAATGAAGGGTTGAACAACTCACCCTCCACCACGGCGACCGGTGGCCCCAAGTCCGAACCATCAGGACCCAGGTCCCTCCAAACAAAGACATGGTAAATGCCCATGAGTACACTTAGTGAGTTCATGTTCCCAATATCGTCGCTACAAAGAGGAAATACATGACCTACACTTGAAAAACCAAAGCTTGCAGTCCACTGTGGAGAACATGCAAGAGGTACTCAATGGCCTATTACACGAAAACTCTTATGCTCCCCTATCAAGGCATAAAGAGAGGGAACATATACAAGGAGAAACCACCGTGCGCGTGGATGGTAGAAAAATGCAAATCTCCACTTGTCATACCCTCCGCCCAGGACGCAAGGAAGATTCTACACCAATAGAGCAACCTGGTGGGAGCGCCACCTACGGGAGGTGCGAACCCAAGGCAGCCTCCAAGAGCTTCACCCAAATTGAGGGATAAACTTAACCAGAGAGGGTCCGTGGTAAAAACAACACCCCCTACAGCTCCCCTAACGGACACAACCAAAGCAAGGATTCACCCTAACAACCCACGAGACTCTTCAAAAAGAAAGATGAAGGAATTAAACATTGAAATGCAAAGCCTTCGAAGCAAGATTATCATTGCACCTAGGGGGTACAGAGATGACAAAGAATTTGACCGTTAATTTCCCTTCACAAGGGAGATCCAGGTTGAGCAACTCCCCACCAGCCTCAAAGAGCCTCGCATAACTCCGTACGAGGGCACTACGGATCCAAAATATCCCTTAGACACCTTCAATAACCTCATGAAGCTAAGGGGGTCAACAACAGAGCAAAGTTTCATTACTTCATCGTTACACTCAAAGGGGTGGCTATAAGTGGTTCAAGAGATTAAGGCTAGGAACAATCAGGTCATGGCAGCAGTTCTCTGGTGAATTTCTTTAGCAACACCACACTGTCCATGACTATGTTATGCCGAGTACCAGCCTTGCTAATATAAAACAAGGTAAGAGTGAAAGCCTGAAGAGCTATATCCACATATTCAATATGGAAGCAACTAAGATGGGAAGTACGACTAAAGCAGAGCTCAAGATGGAAATCACAGCCGAATTCTGTCCTGGAAGCAAGTTATCGAAAAACATGCTCAAGAGGGAGATTACAAACTTAGACGACTTCTTCGAAAGAGCCCAAAAGTATATACGTATGGAAGAGGGCCATAAGAACTTGCATGTTGAGGGAAGCAAACATTCCTCCAATCACCCTTCTACCAATACGTCTAAAGATTCCGCATAGAAGAGATCGTTGTGATGGAGGAGTCATTGGTCAAGTTGAAGATTGGAAGAGGCCTACAAGAAGGCTTCAAGGAAGAAGCTAGCGGGATTCATCAAGGATAACCTCTGATAAGACTCCCTTTATCTGGGTCGCTCAGGAACCAAAGAATTCATCACAATTGGCCCCCATAAAGATTCAAAAAGGACGCCAAGCTAACTCCAGAGATGTAATAGGACAATGACATTATGTTACCCTTGCACGTTGTCTCTTATTACTAATGTCAAACACATATCTTATATATTACATGTATCGCCGTACTTCCTTAGAGCCGCTACTAAGTGAGTTTAAAACGTGCATTTAACTCGCTAATCGAGGTTTAAGACAAACGTGTAATTAAACCATAAACAGAGTCATAAACCTTGAAAATAATTCCATTTACTGAAAATCATAAAGCGTTTAACATTTGGGATCCGAAAATACTGTTTAGAAATATTTACAACTCAAAAGAATAACTAAAGTCAACTAAATGACAAAATATAGGTTTTATACAACCATCTCCCAAAATACCCCTGGCCGTGGCAGCCAGGCAGGTCAAACATGTACGCGCCGCATCACGCTCTCTGTACTCATGGTTGGTCGACTTTTCCCTTGCCCTTACCTGCACCACAGAGCACCCGTCAGCCGAAGCCCAGCAAGAAAACCCTCACAAGCAGATAACATATGCATATCAAACATTTAGCATATAAACAAGCCATCAACAGGCTATACACATACGAAAATGTCGTCCCAGGAACTTTACCATGCCCTGGGTTCGCGGTCCACACCGTAAGGATATCCCAGGTATCCTTTAGGGTCTCGCTCTGGCAACTCGCACTTCGCGTGCTAAACGCTGCTCCCGGCCCCTTGCCGCACTCGGCCTCGCACTCCACATGCTTAACGCCATTCTCGGCCCCTTGCCTTTCCCATCCTTGCCGACCTCGGCCTGCGCTATTCTCGGCCCTTGCCGAACATCCACACATATGCATACATACCTTGTGGGGGGAAATGGGAGGTCCCGAGAGCACAGGATAGGTTCCGAGAGATGATTATAAATTGGTTCATAATGAGAGTGTTGTGTATGTGTTGTGACTAGGTTTCCAGTGAGGCTCGGGTTAGAGGACCGTGCTCATAATTCCGGTGCTCAAGAAGCTCGGGACACAGGCAAGAAAACTACTGTGTGTTTTTTGGGGTGTTGGCTCAGGGGGCTCGGGGGATGCTTCCGCTACCTTGTGGGGGGAAACGGGAGGTCTCGAGAGCACGTGATTGGTTCCAGGAGATGATTATAAATTGGTTAGTAATGAGAGTGCTCTTTATGTGTTGTGACTAGGTTTCCAGCGAGGCTCAGGTTAGAGGACCATGCTCGTGATTTCGATGTTCAAGAAGCTCGGGACATAGGCAAGAAAACTAATGTTCCCGTAGAGCTGGTATGCAGGGCAGGGCCCTATATGATTGTGTTGCAGGGCGTAGCCCTTTGATTGAGTTTATTCATGCTTGGTATTTGCTTTATTATGTTATGTATGCATATGTGTGGATGTTCGGCAAGGGCTGGGAATAGCGCGAACCGAGGTCGGCAAGGCCGGAACGACAAGGGGCCGAGAACGGCGTTAAGCACGTGGAGTGCGAAGCCAAGTGCAGCAAGGGGCCAGGAGCAGCGTTTAGCACACGGAGTGTGAGTTTCCAGGGCGAGACCCTAAAGGATACTTGGGATATCCTTACGGTGTGGACCGCGAACCCAGGGCCTGGTAAAGCGTCTGGGACGGCATGGTCGTATGTGTATAGCCTGTTGATGGCTTGTTTATATGCTAAATGTTTGATATGCATATGTTATCTGCTTGTGAGGGTTTTCTTGCTGGGCTTCGGCTCGTGGGTGCTATGTGGTGCAGGTAAGGGCAAGGGAAAAGTCGACCAACCATGAGTACGGAGAGCATGAAGCGGCGCGTACATGTTTGGCCTGCTTGGCTACCACAGCCAAGGGTATTTTGGGAGATGGTTGTATAAAACCCAAATTTTGTCGTTTAGTCAACTTTAGTTATTCTTTTGAGTTGTAAATATTTCTAAACAGTATTTTGGGATCCCAAATGTTAAACGCTTTATAATTTTCAGTAAATGGAATTATTTTCAAGGTTTAAGACTCTGTTTATGGTTTAATTACACGTTTGTCTTAAACCTCGATATCCAATAAATTAGCAGAGGAGATGACCAGAGCGGGAATAGAGTTGGTGGTTGTTCTGTTAGCCAACATCACTCTTCAGTCTACACTTCTTGAGAGAATCAAGGAGGCGCAGGGGAAGGATTCCCAGTTGAGAGGTCACAGAGAGAACGTCTTAGTTGGAGTGGTTGATGACTTTTCTATGTCAGAGATGGGGTTACTGAAGTACAAGGGTTGGATCTGCATTCTGATGGATTCTGATATCTGGTGGAAGATCTTAGATGAATCGCATACCACTCCCTATTCCTTACATCCGGGTACGACGAAGATTACCAAGATCTGAGAGCTTTGTATTGGTGGTGGGACATGAAAAGGGATGAGGTGGATTATGTGGCCAAGTGCTTAACTTGTCAGCAGGTCAAGGCTGAACATCAGAGGCCAGCAGGGTTGCTGCAGCCTCTAGGGATTCCAGAGTGGAAGTGGGAAGATATCACCATGGACTTCGTGGTTGGTTTGCCGAAGACCATGGGACAACATGACTCGGTGTGGGTGATTGTGGATAGGTATACCAAGTCCGCCCACTTTTTACCTGTCAGGACGACTTATACTGCGGAGCAGTATGCTAAGTTATATGTGAAGGAAATTGTTCGACTTCATGGGGCTCCGAGGTCGATAGTATTCGACAGGGACCCCACCTTCACCTCCAAGTTCTGGGAGAGTCTGCAGAAGGCTATGGGCACACAGTTACGGTTTAGTACCGCTTATCATCCTCAGACAGATGGACAGTCTAAGCGGACGATTCAGATACTGGAGGTGGAGGACATGCTACGAGCCTGTGTGCTAGATTTTGGGGGATCTTGGAGTAAGTATCTCCCTTTGATTGAGTTTTCGTACAATAACAGTTATCAGGAGACTATCGGAGTGGCTTCGTATGAGATGCTTTATGGAAGGAAGTGTAGATCACCTATCCATTAGGATGAGACAGGTGAGAGGAGTTATTTAGGTCCTGAGATGGTTCAGAGGACCAATGAGGTGGTTGAGAAGACTAGATCGTGGATGTTCGCCTCCCAGAGTTGCCAGAAGAGTTATTCAGACCCGAAACGCAGAAGCGTGGAATTTCAGGTTGGTGACCATGTGTTTCTTAGGGTTTCACCTTTGAAGGGAGTGAAACAGTTTGGTGTTCGGGGCAAGCTGAGCCCTAGGTTTGTTGGCCCCTTCGAGATTCTGGAATGGGTTGGAGAGGTAGCTTACAGACTGGCAATGCCTCCATCTTTGTCAGGAGTTCATGATGTCTTTCATGTGTCCATGCTCCGAAAGTATGTGTCAGATTCGACGCATGTGTTGAGTTATGAGAATTTGGAGCTGGATCAGGATTTGTCCTATAAGGAGAAGCCGGTGCAGGTTCTTGACTAGAAGGATAAAGTCTTGTGGAGCAAGACCCTCGCCTTGGTGAAAGTGTTGTGGAGGAACAGCAAGGTTGAGGAGTGACATGGGAACTGGAATCAGAAATGTGGGAGCGGTATCCCGAGTTGTTCAGGTAATTTCGAGGACAAAATTTCTGTAAGGAGGGGATAGTTGTAGTGACCCAAATTTGCTAATAAGGCTTGGGGCCTTGATTAGCGTGCTTGGAGGGAAATAATTGTTATATTGTATTAATATGTGAATTTAATGAATATGTGATTAGAAATGCATGTTTAGGTGAATTAAATATGCATCTGGGCCCCATTTGATTGTTAGGGGCATATTTGTAATTTTAGCCCATTGAGGGCATAAATGTTATATTTATGTGTATTGTGATTGATACCACGTGTGTGTGGTGATATAATCGCGGTGCACGATCCGAGACGGTCCTAGGGAGTTGTTTAGCTAGAAAGTCACAACGAGGATAAATACCCGGCTCAGGAGGAGCTTAAGGGTATTTTGGGTATATTATAAAATGATCGGGAAATTATTGAGTGGCAGTTAGTAACTCAGTAATGGTTTAGATGTGTCGGGATTAAACAGGGATTTTTAGGTATACTCGAGGATTTATGGGACATGTTAAAAGACTAAATCGCCCTTGGAGAGATTTGGGGACTTAATCTAACTTAAGGGGTAATTAGATCATTTTAGGCAAATGGATATGCTCAGCTTGGGGGCTGGGACTCTAGAAACACTTAATCAAAGAAAACATAAGTGGAAAAAGGGAACCAATTTTCTCTATCTCTTCCATTCGATGCTCTTCCTCTCCCTCTCTAAGGTGACTGATTTTGAAGGATTTTAGGCCAGAGTTCAAGGGTTTCAAGGCTAGGAATTAGGAGATTGACCTAGGCTCAAAGGTAAGTTTTAATCAGTTTCTTGATAGAATTCTGCTGAGAAATGTTAAGGTTAAGAGTTGATATGTGTTTCTGCTTGGTGAATTCTTGGGATGAAGCTTGGCTAGATTCAGTTTGGGAACCAAAGGGGATTAGCTTGGAGTTGGATTTGGAGGAGGCTCCGGGACGAATTTATACTTGAGGTAAGGGTTTCATGCATCTCTGGTGTGTATGTGCTACTATGGTTTATGGTTTAAGTTTTATAAAGTTTTAAACCAATTTGTGAATCATGGGTTTGAATGTGTGTTTGGGATAATTTAATGGATTTAAAACTTTATAAAACTTAAACCTTAAACCATAGTAGCACATACACACCAGAGATGCATGAAACCCTTACCTCAAGTAGAAATTCGTCCTGGAGCCTCCTCCAAATCCAACTCCAAGCTAATCCCCTTTGGTTCCTAAACTGAATCTAGCCAATCTTCATCCCAAGAATCCACCAAGCAGAAACACATATCAGCTCTTAACCTTAACATTTCTCAGCAGAACTCTATCAAGAAACTGATTAAAACTTACCTTTGAGCCTAGGTCAATCTCCCAATTCCTAGCCTTGAATCCCTTGAACTCTGGCCTAAAATCCTTCAAAATCAGTCACCTTAGAGAGGGAGAGGAAGAGAATCGAATGGAAGAGATAGAGAAAATTGGTTCCCTTTTTCCACTTTTGTTTTCTTTGATTAAGTGTTTCTAGAGTCCCAGCCCCCAAGCTGAGCATATCCATTTGCCTAAAATGACCTAATTACCCCTTAAGTTAGATTAAGTCCCCAAATCTCTCCAAGGGCGATTTAGTCTTTTAACATGTCCCACTAAATCCTTGAGTATACCTAAAAATCCTTGTTTAATCCCGACACGTCTAAACCATTACTGAGTTACTAACCGCCACTCAATAATTTCCCGATCATTTTATAATATACCCAAAATACCCCTAAGCTCCTCCTTGTAATGCCCCAAATTTCCTAATAAGGTTTAGGACCTTGATTAGGAGGACGGGAGGGCCATAAATGATTTATTATGATATTTAATGATTATATGCATGTTTATGTGAATTATGTTATTATATGATGGTGAATGCATGCATATGGGCTCATATTTATAATGCAAGGGCATTTTGGTAATTTGGCCACAGTGGGCGTAAATGTATATTTTGGGTGCATGGTTGAGATTAATTAATATAGCCACATTATAGGGTGGATTGGTTCGAGCTTTTCGACATGAGATGATCATGAGATGTAAGTGTTCGGTCTAGTCATAACGGGTTTAAGTTCGGGGCTCGGGGTGAGTCTCGGGGTGAATTTAATGATTATAGCGTTACCGGGGATTTTAGGGTAACGGGATATGAATTATTGATGTTTGAGGATATTGAGATTAGCGGGATTTGGGAAGCGTTAATTATGATTAACGGGATAAGAGGAAAGTACCAATATTACCCTTGGAATGGTTTTAGAGGCTTTTGTTGGCTTAAGGGTATTTTGGTCATTTTGGGTTCTGGATTTATATAACATAGGAGGGTTGTAGAAGGACAGAACAAAACAGAGGTTATCCTCTTCCCTTCCCGTACACTACCTTCCCTTCATCCTTCTTTGGTGTTCTTGAGGCCATCATGAGGTTTTGAGCTTGGAAATCAAAGGTGGCAGCTAGGGGACTTGTTTCACTCATGAAAGGGGATTCAAAACCGTGTTTGAGGTGAGTTCTAGTTGTGAATTTACTGGTGTACTCTGTATTTCTTATAGTTTTCAGCTCTAGAATTTGATGTGGGAAGTTGGAATCAAGGGGAGTTTTTAGTGTGTGTGTGATTGGGTTTTGGTGAGGAGGTGATGTAGGTGAGGTTTAGGGGTTGAATTAGATGTTTTGGTAAGGTTTGGGATGTGTTTGGAAGGTTGGTTTCAAGAGGAATCGCAAGAATGGAGTTTCAGTGCAGCTGCTGGTCTGAAGCTGGCGCCCCAGCGCCAGTCCTAGCGCCCTAGCGCTACTCAGGGCAGAGAGCAGCCCTCTCTGTTTCTGGGACAGCGCCCCAGCGCTGGTGGGTGGCGCCTAGGCGCTAGGCCAATTTTCAGGAGGTGTTGATTTTAGGGTTCGGGATGGTTTTTAAGGCTCGGGGGTTGGTTCCTTTGCTCCTTTTGAGTAGTTTGAGAGTCCCGAGAGTGGGGGATTGGTCCCAGGAGTGTGGTTTAGTTTGTAAACCATTCATTGATTTGTTTTATTAATGGTTTCTAATTGGCTATGACTAGGTGACCGCTAAAGGACTAAAAGCTTATCGTTCTCAAAGGTCATTTCTTTTATTAATTCTCACTCGAACCCAAGGTAAGAAAACTGCACCCTGTGTATATGTGACATGCATGGCTATTATGGATGCATGTAGGTTGATTATTGAGCATGACATGCATGGTTATTATGATGCATGTTGGTTGGCTATTGAGTATGACATGCATGGCTATGATTGATGCATGTTGGATGTTTAAATGTAAACATTGTTAGCATAATGAATGCTTGGCAAGCTTTCCCATTTGCATATGATTATTATTGAGGCATACTGGATGATTAAGTGTGATGCATGGGATGCACGAGAAACATATGATTAGGGCATGCCATGAGTGATGAATATGAGATTGGCCAGAGCTTGAGTCTCTGAGTTTGTGCATGATCATGATTATGCTGGCAACTATTTGGTAAGCATGCTGAATGCCCTATTCTTGGATAATTGGCATATGATACATATTGATAGCATTGCTTACTTGTGCATGGTACTGACTAATTAGTCAGATTTGGCAAAGGTGCTGGGATCAACTGTGAAGCTGTGACTTATTAGTCAGGTTCGGCAGTGGTACTGGGCACTGGTCACGTTGCACTGACTAATTAGTCAGAATTGGCAAAGGTGTTAGTATCAGCTGTGAAGCTGTGACTTATTAGTCAAGTTCGGCGGTGATACTGGACACTGGTCACATAGTGCTGACTGATTAGTCAGAACGGTTTTAGCGTGGTTCACGCAAGCCAACGGAGATTAGATCTAATCGACCATCAGCATTGAATGACTCAAGGAGCATTAATGCTAGACCGACCTCGAGGGTCGATGAATGAAATAAGTGCTTGGAGGGTAGTGGCTTACCTAGCAGCCACTCTCCCTCTTGAATCATATGACGTTCACTCATTGGTTTGGAAGCTTTATGCTCCGTGTGATTATAATGATAATCATTTGATAATGCTTATGTATAGTGTTATGTTTTCTTGCTGGGCTTCGGCTCACGGGTGTTGTATGGTGCAGCTAAAGGCAAGAGGAAGCTGGACCATCCTTGAGTTGGAGAGCTTAGGTGATGATGTGTACATATGCAACTGCTCGTCCGCCACGGCCGAGGTTTTAAAGTGGAACTAGGGTTGTACCCTATTTTGCCGCTTAGAACGGCCTGTTGTAAATATTTTCTGCAATAAACTCTAAAATGATATTTTTGGGATCCCAATGTATATATTAAACGTTCTAGTGAAACGTTACATCTTAACCAAAATGTTTAATCCCTAAACCGCTAATCATACTTAGATCACGATTTTGGCCAAATGACTCGATTAGCGAGTTTAGCACTGTTTACAAGGCACACCGTAACGGTCCCAGGAGTTGGGGCGTTACACTCCTGAGCTGGGTATTTAACCCTGTTGTGACTTTCTAGCTAAACAGCTCCCTAGGACCGTCTCGGATCGTGCACCGCGATTATATCACCACCCACATATGGTATCAATCACAATACACATAAATATAACATTTATGCCCTCAGTGGGCTAAAATTACAAATATGCCCCTAACAATCAAACGGGGCCCACATGCATATTTAATTCACCTAAACATGCATTTCTAATCACATATTCATTAAATTCACATATTAATACAATATAACAATTATTGCCCTCCAGGCACGCTAATCAAGGCCCCAAGCCTTATTAGCGAATTTGGGTCGCTACATTACATAACTCATTTCCAAATGACACTTATATAACGCACATATTACCACTGTTAACTGAAATTGTCAAAGCATGTCGGAGAAAACAAAAAAGAAAGTGCTTGGCAAGATAGACCCACCTACCACTTAGGAGGTGTCCAACCTCGCGAGCCTCAACAAGCACCCAGGCGTGTGCAAAATAACTGCCTAGTCTCGCGAGCCTCAATAGGCAAGTCGTGTGCAAAATAGGCATCTAACCTCGCAAGCCTCAACAAGCACCTAGCCATGTGCAAAATAGGTGCCTAGCCTCACGAGCCTCAATAAGTGTCTGGCCAAGTGCAAAACAGGCCTCGGGCCTTGTGAAAAATATATAAAAGTACTTATAATGTATATATGTGTGAGCGGTGAACCTTATAAGACAACATTTGAATTTATAAGGACTAGATACCCTTATAGAATCTAATGAAGTCAAAAGGTCCCTCAAAGGTGACCTCTTCACAAACACACCCACCCTACAAAGGGACCACGTCGCAGAAGACAAAAGGGGAGCCCAAAGAGATCCCTGAGTCTAGATTGACTAAGTCTCCTTACAAAGGAAGAAGGGCCTTGAAAATAGGCGCTTGCGAGGTTTCACAAGTACCATCTCCCTATAAGGGTCCCAACCCAAGGGGAGATCACCTCAAAGACCAAAAAGGCTCCTCATAACAATCCTAGGTCAGCCAAGGTTACCTAGCCCAAAAAGGGTCTCAAAGAAGACGCTTGTGAAAAGGGTCTCAAAGACGACGCTTGCAAAAAGGGTCTCAAAGAAGGCACTTACAAAAATAGTACTATGCATAATGACGAGAAGGACGCTTCTCGCACAAAATAAAATGCATGCGCATAAATATATAAAAGGATAGCGAGAACCCAAAGGGTCAACATATCCTTACAAGTGGTAAAGGTGCACCAGTAGACACGAATCACACGCAATAGAGAGGTCCCAAAGGGAATCCTTTCAAAATAAAGCTATTGGCACTATGACCATGAGGAATTACAGAAGTTCCTCACAAAAAAAAAAAAAAGAACGGCTTCTCAAAGTCCCAAACCAAGGGAAAACGAGGATTCTCTTATACTTGTGTAAACATGTGAAATTATCTTGTGAACATAGCATATCTGAAAGAGTTACGAGATAAGAGGTCCTTCTATTGTAGGCTCTTGGTGAAATGTGTCTGCAATGTGAAGCCGCAATTTAGTAGCCTTCAAATGGAATATGCCCGCATCGCAAGGGTGCAATGCAAGGTCAACTTTGGGATATCTCTTTAGTGATATCCGTCTCACAAAACGAAAGGCATCTCAACTCATAATTTGCCAAGTATGAATGATGGAAATCCTCCCTCGACCTTGGCTCCCAATTGAGTTTGCTTCCTACCTTAGACATTCCTCGTAGCACCACCAGAGCATAGTAAGTATAGCATCATAATAAGTCTACAAGGACGCCTAAAGACCTCCTCATAGACTGGAGGGCAAGTGTGGATGCCAAAAATCCACAAGGAAAAATATATGATCCCGTGTTGAAATGAGTAAGGGTCTGTGAACATGAAAGAATTGACCAAACAAGCAACACAAACTAAGTTATAGAGTTTGAGCTAGCCTAAAGCCTAAAGCCTTAATGCTCATATAAGGATGGGCCTCATTGTGCAAGATGACCTATGTGGATGCCAAAAGAAAATGTAACACACTCCTGAGGTAGTCCCAGGAGACCATGGGTCAGATGATGAAACCTTCACTCCTCGAAATCTTGCTTGCATTGTCACAAAATCCTAGACATGCCCACAACGCACACTCGCAAGACCCTCTGTCTCGCGAATATACACCCAGCTGCATCGCACCTCACGAAGCCACGACTCCCGCCTCGCGAGACCCTCCATCTTTCATATAGGCACCAAGCTGCATCGCGCCTCGCGAAGCCACATCCTCCGCCTCACGAGAGCCTCCAGCTCGTGCATGTCCACCCAGGTGCATCACACCTCGCAAAGCCACAGCCCTACCTCGCGAGACCCTCCGTCTCGTGCATGTGCCCCAGCTGCCTCGCGCCTCGCGAATCCATGACCCCCGCCTCACAAGACCCTCTGTCTCGCGCATAGGCACCAACCTGTGTCGCGCCACGCGAAGCCATGACCCCCGCCTCGTGAGACCCTCACTCTCGTGCATGTGCACTCAGCTGCGACACACCTCGTGAAGCCACAGCCCTGCCTCACGAGACCCTCCGTCTCGAGCATGTTCCCCAGCTTCCTCGCGCCTCGCGAAGCCATGACCCCTGCCTTGCGAGGCCCTCATCTCGTGCATAGGCACCAAGCTGCCTCTTTGAAAGTGGCATGTCATGCCTACGCGTTTTACCCCTGGTGTGCATACAAGGTGTCGTGTCTCATCACATACACCGCAGCTCTTGTTGAAGAGGCCTTATCCCCCTCCCTAAGATAAGCGCCAACAACAGGGTACATTCTCCCCTGTGGGTCTCACAAGATGTAGATTCAAGGACCTCTTGACACATGCGTTCGAGGAAGGCTAGGGAAGACCTCACAACGATTCGGTATGAAGTCAAAAGAGGTACAAAATGCACTTACCAACCAAGAGGAGTTAGAGTACGGATACAATGTCCATGCCAAACAAGTAGTGGCAGTATTAGAATGGTACATAGTAAGGACTCCCCAAGCACGCGTATGATGTACGCACCCGACAAGTATTGGAGGTACAACATGGTATGAAGGCAGGAGTACTTTTGGAGACCCTTGACATATACTAGAGCCAACCACCACTCCTCCAACACCACTACCACTTGCAGTCTAGATATGTAGCTCTTTGTCTCTTCGGGACCACGTTGTACCAAAAGCCATTAGAGCTCACCTATAAATAGGGCCTCTCTTAATCATTGAAGGGGCTTGGAAAATTCATTGTATACTTAGGCTATTAAGGCAATATACGAGTTTTTATTCCACTGTTGATCTTCATTTATCTTTCCTCAAGTGTATTCTAAATTCTTACTTAGTTATGCTCTTAATAAACTTTGAGTTTTCCGACCTAACATAGTTGACGAGTTCTCACCGTTAACAATAACGAATTAAAAAAAGGGTAAATATTGTGGATGCCAAAAATCCACCAAATAAGAAATCTCTAGTCCCTGATTAGAAAAGAGGGATAAAGGCCACTTAATCGTGCAATTGGACTCGAGCCTGTAGGCCCTTTTTGAATACAGGAGATTGTCTCATGAGAAATGTGGATGCTCGAAATTCAACAGTTATAAAAAGGGCAAAAGCGCGTGATAGGCTCCCATAAACGCCTCGTGGGTACGCCCGATATGCAACGGGCATATCGCACCAACTGTTTTAGGGACCCATCTCGCGCCCATGCACGACACGGCCTCGCGTGCCCCCGCACCACGGCCTCGCGCGCCACCAAGGCCCCGCACCACGACCTCGCGCAGCCACGCTCGCACACCAGGCGGCCTCGCGCCCCAGCAAGCCCTCGGCCTCGTGTAGCCACGCCCGCACACCAGGCGGCCTCGCGCCCCAGCAGGCCCTCGACCTCGCACAGCCACGCCCGCATACCAGGCGGCCTCGCGCCCCAGCAGGCCCTCGGCCTCGCGCCCCAGCAGGCCCTTGGCCTCGCGCAGCCATGCCCGCACACCAGGCGGCCTCGCGCCCCAGCAGGTCTTCGGCCTCGTGCAGGCACGCCCGCACACCAGGTGGCCTCACGCCCCAGCAGGCCCTCGGCCTCGTGCAGCCACGTCTGTACACCAGGTGGCCTCGCGCCCCAGCAGGCCCTCGGCCTCGCGCCCCAGCAGGCCCTCGGCCTCGCGCAGCCACGCCCGCAGCATCAAGTGGCCATGCGAATGGGGGCACGCGTCAAAGGAGCCTCTCCCCCAAGGGCCTCGCCCTCAAGGGCCACGCATACCTAGTGGCCTTGTGTGCCTCGCCTTGTGCACCGGCCACGTCAAAGGCCTCAAGAGACATAGCCTCCACTAAACTCCCTTCGGCCATATACCAGGGGCCTCGTAGTGTGGGGGCTGCAAAGTGATGGTTTCACAAGATGAGACCCTCATCCCATTTGTAGGCGTCATGCTTCATCACACACGCAGTAGGCCCCGTTGAAGAGGCCTTACCTCTCTTCCTGAGGTAAGTGCCACCAACGGGGCTCCACTCTCTCTATGAGTCACATGAGATGAAGAGCAATAGGAGAGACCCAATAACTATTAGGTATAGAGCCAATAGTGGAATAGACGACTGAGTATATCATTCATGACAACAGACTAGCTTCCCTACACTTAGTAGGACGTGGAATAGCCTTGAGCAGATACATGCCTTGGAGAGGCGAGAATAACCATCGGGTACATAGTACCCGTACGTGTAAGGGTGCATGATGTACAACCATGAGGAGGACAGAAGCATGACTCTGACACCTGTATCACACAGGTAGTGGAGGTACGAATTTGTACAGAGAGTGGAGGCACTATATGCATGCCTCTGACTATGTACCAGGCTGACACTATGATCTTCTGCTCCACCACTCTTCCCATACCACTACCACCTGTGCTATTACCTTGACAGTGTACTTATGTACTATTTTATCCCAAGGGACCACCATGTATAAGGGGCCATTAGAGCCCAACTATAAAAGGAGCTTGACCCCTCAGAATGAGGGGTTGGAAAATTCATTGTAAGGAGAGGCTATTGAGAAATATACCAAGACTTGCTCCATCATTTATCTGTGTTTACTTTTCCTTAGAGTTTATTCTCAGTTCTTATATAAACATCACCTGACTTACCTTTGAATTTTCTGATCTAATTTCGTTGACGAGATTTCACCGTCAACAGTTTAGCGTCGTCTGTGGGAAGGACAAGCATCAAGCCAGTGTTCTTCCATCACTTCCAACAAAGAAAGATGCTAAGACGTTCAAAACGCCTACGGCAAATACAAGAGGTTGAGGTTCACCGAGACGAAGTAGAGCGGAGGGCCTCCAAGAAAGACTCCCCTCCACCCGAGCATTGAGGTGGGCCAGAAGAACCTCTTCCCCCAGGGGAGGAGCGGGAAGCATCGTCCCCAGCTATCCAGCCCGACGGAGGTCATTCAGAGCCACTAGTGTATCCACTTAACTGGCCCCGGTTGACCCCACGCTCAGGCCACCAGGACCCCGGTCCCTCGATGCACTGGCCAGGCAACGGTCCCGGGGTACACTCGGTAAGCTCCAGCTCAAGGACGCGCTTCTACAAGGATGAGATTCATGAGTTGCATAAAAAGACTAGAAGGCTGGAAACCATGATAGAGAACATGCAGGAGGTTTTAAGCGACCTACTGCAAGGGAAGTCAAGCATACCCCTCCCAAAGCGTAAAGGGAAGGAGTATGAAAAAGGGGAAAACACTGTCCCCGTAGACGATGGAGGAACCCAACTTTCCACCAGTAAGACCCCCCATGCAAAGTACCATGGGGGACCTAGGCCGACGAAATGTCCCCAGGAGCATAGGCAGAGAGAAGAGGAGGGGACTAGACACCAAAATGCGAAGCCCTCGGGGCAAGATCACCGCTGCGCTTGGGGGGCACATGGATTACGAAGAATTCGACCGTGACTCACCCTTCACAAGGGAGATTCAGGCTGAGCAAGTGCCCACTGTCTTCAGAGAGCCTCGCATGACTCCGTACGAGGGTACGACAGACCCAAAATATCACATAGACTCCTTCAATAACTTGATGAGGTTAAGAGGGGTCAACAACAGGGAAAAGTGTCATTGCTTTGTCGTTACGCTTAAAGGAGTGGCGTACAAGTGGTTCAAGAGGTTAGGGCTAGGAATAATCAAGTCATGGCAACAATTCTCTGATGAATTTCTTCAGCAGCACCATGCAGCCTGTGATTACGCCATGCCAACTACCGACCTCGCTAACATAAAACAAGGCGAGAATGAAAGTCTGAAGGACTACGTCCATAGGTTCAGTATGGAGGCTACAAAGGTGGGAGATTTAACCAAAGCAGAGCTCAAGATGGCTATTACAGCCGGAGTTCGTCCAGGAAGCAAGTTATGGGGGAGCATGCTCAAAAGAGAAGTTTCGAATTTGGATGACTTCGAGAGAGAGCACAGAAGTACATACGTGTGGAAGAGGGCCATAAGAACTTCCATGTCGAAGAAAGTGAACCTTCCTCCAGTGGCCATACTACCAATATGTCTGGAGATTCCATATAGAAGGGGGCCTCGTGCTAGAGGGGTCGCGAACCATTTTTGAGATCGAACGAAGACCCTCTAGCCATGAAAGTCCCCACCCGAGGGGAAATCACCTCAAAAGCAGACGACTCCAAAAAGGGTCTCCAAAGTAGATGCCTCCAAAAAGGGTCTCCAAAGTAGACGCCTCCAAAAAGGGTCTCCAAAGTAGACGCCACCAAAAGGGGTCTCCAAAGTAGACACCTCCAAAAAGGGTCTCCAAAGTAGACACCTCCAAAAAGGGTCTCCAAAGTAGACGCCTCCAAAAAGGGTCTCCAAAGTAGACGCCACCAAAAAGGGTCTCCAAAGTAGATGCTTGCAAAAAGGGTCTCAAAAGTAGATGCTATCAAAAAGGGTCTCAAAGTAGATGCTTCTGAAAAGGGTCTCAAAGAGGACGCTTACAAAAAGGGTCTCAAAGAAGACGCTTGCAAAAATAGTACTATGCCTAATGACGAGAAGGACGCTTCTCGCAAGATATAATAAGCGCGCGCGAAGATATATAAAAGGATAACTAGAACCCAAGGGGTCAATATATCCTTATAGGTACAACTAAGGCGCACCATAGAGAGACCTACCGAACCCCCTTTCGCGTGGGTTCCAAAGGACCTCGAACATGATAAATAAAAAAAGAAGAAGAAGAAGAATTAGAGAATAATAAAAAGGAACGGAAGAGTCTACAAGAACGCCTAAAGGCCTCCCTATAGACTAGGGGGCAAGTGTGGATGCCAAAAATCCACCAAATAAGAAATCTCTAGTCCCTGATTAGAACAGAGGGATAAAGGCCACTTAATCGTGCAATTGGACTCGAGCCTGTAGGCCCTTTTTGAATACAGGAGATTGTCTCATGAGAAATGTGGATGCTCGAAATTCAACAGTTATAAAAAGGCCAAAAGCGCGTGATAGGCTCCCATAAACGCCTCGTGGGTACGCCAGATATGCTACGGGCATATCGCACCAACTGTTTTAGGGACCCATCTCGCGCCCATGCACGACACGACCTCGCGTGCCCCCGCACCACGGCCTCGCGCAACCACGCTCGCACACCAGGTGGCCTCGCGCCCCAGCAGGCCCTCGGCCTCACGCCCCAGCAGGCCCTCGGCCTCGCGCAGCCACGCCCGCACACCAGGTGACCTCGCGCCCCAGCAGGCCCTCGACCTCGCGCAGCCACGCCCGCACACCAGGCGGCCTCGCGCCCCAGCAGGCCCTTGGCCTCGCGCAGCCATGCCCGCACACTAGGCGGCCTCGTGCCCCAACAGGCCCTCGACCTCGTGCAGGCACGCGCCGCACACTAGGTGGCCTCGCGCAGCCACGCCCGCAGCATCAGGTGGCCATGCGAATGGGGGCACGCGTCAAAGGAGCCTCACCCCCAAGGGCCTCGCCCTCAAGGGCCACGCATACCTAGTGGCCTCGTGTGCCTCGCCTTGCGCACCGGCCACGTCAAAGGCCTCAAGAGACATAGCCTCCACTAAAGACTCTTCGGCCATATACCAGGGGCCTCGTAGTGTGGGGGCTGCAAAGTGATGGTTTCACAAGATGAGACCCTCATCCCATTTGTAGGCGTCATGCTTCATCACACACGCAGCAGGCCCCGTTGAAGAGGCCTTACCTCTCTTCCTGAGGTAAGTGCCACCAACGGGGCTCCACTCTCCCTATGAGTCACATGAGATGAAGAGCAATAGGAGAGACCCAATAACTATTAGGTATAGAGCCAATAGTGGAATAGATGACTGAGTATATCGTTCATGACAACAGACTAGCTTCCCTACACTTAGTAGGACGTGGAATAGCCTTGAGCAGATACATGCCTTGGAGAGGCGAGAATAACCATCGGGTACATAGTACCCGTACGTGTACGGGTGCATGACGTACAACCATGAGGAGGACAGAAGCATGACTCTGACACCTGTATCACACAGGTAGTGGAGGTACGGATTTGTACAGAGAGTGGAGGCACTATATGCATGCCTCTGACTATGTACCAGGCTGACACTATGGTCTTCTGCTCCACCACTCCTCCCATACCACTACCACCTGTGCTATTACCCTGACAGTGTACTTATGTACTATTTTGTCCCAAGGGACCACCATGTATAAGGGGCCATTAGAGCCCAACTATAAAAGGAGCTTGACTCCTCAGAATGAGGGGTTGGAAAATTCATTGTAAGGAGAGGCTATTGAGAAATATACCAAGACTTGCTCCATCATTTATCTGTGTTTACTTTTCCTTAGAGTTTATTCTCAGTTCTTATATAAACATCACCTGACTTACCTTTGAATTTTCCGATCTAATTTCGTTGACGAGATTTCACCGTCAACAAATATCATTTTGGACCCTGTGTTTTACAAAAGTTATCGATCGGACCCTCTGCTTTGTGAGATGGCAATTAAGACCCTTCGTTTTCCAGAATGGAACAAAAGAGTACCCTGGACCAGATTTTGGTCAATTTTTTTTAAATATGACCAAAATGCCCTCATATTTTATTAATTAATGAATTAAATAAATAATGAAAAATATATTTTAAAATAAAAAAATTATATTAAATTATTTTTAAATAAAACTATTTAAATAAGAAAAAATCAACATGAATAGATTTCTAAAAATTAACAAAAATAATAAGATTTAATTAAAAAAAATTAAACATAAAATTAAAAATTAAATGCTAAAATTAAACTAACAACTTAAATCAAAACTTTTCCTAAAACGAAATTAGAAAGAAAAAAAAATTGTTTCTATTAGAAGGATCTTCTTCTTCAGACCTCGTCTTCTTCTACTCCTTCTTGATCATCTTCTTCAAACCTTGTCTCCTTCTACTCCTTCTTGATCATCTTCTTCAAACCTCGTTCTAGCGACTTGGCAAACGGGAATAGAATGTTTTATGTTTGAGAAAGAAGAAGAAAAAAAGTAGAGTTTTGATGTTGATTTTCAAATGTAATGTTGAAATTTGGGATTGATTTTTTATTTTGATTTTGAAATGTGATGAGAATTTTTTATTTTGATTTTGAACTCTGATTTTGATTATGAATTTTGGGTTTGAAATGTGTGTGCATATTGTTAGTCTGGTTTGATTTTGTATCTGCAATTTCTTTTTCTTAATTTTTGTTTCTAGGTTTGGTGATTTTGAGTTATACCTATTAATCTCTATCTTAGTTGAGCATTGAGAATAAGAACCAAAACTCTTCAAAGATTTTTTTAATTCAAGGCAAGAAAACATTAGAATCTTGGTCAGACCCAACCCAGATTTCTGCAAATCGATCTCGTCGCCCAACCTTTAATTGAAGAAGAAGAAGAAGAGGAGGAGGAGGAGGATGATGAAGATAAAGTTTAGCAATTTAGGGTTGGTTCATATTTGATTTTTAATGTATTTTAGGTTAAGAATTTATTTTAATTTTTATTTAACTAATAGAATTATTATCATTTTTTTAATAATGTTACCTGTTTATAATTTTATATCAAATTTTGATTAATTTTTTAATTTAATAATATTTCATTGTATAAATTTTAAATGATTTTTTTTAATTTTTAATATTTAAAATTAATTCAATATAATTTAAATTTTATTAAGTACAAAATATGAGAGTATTTTGGTCATATTAAAAAATTATTTGACCAAAATTAGATTCAGGGTATCGTTTTGTTCCATTTTGCAAAACGCAAGGTCTAAAAAAGTATTTACCATTAGAAAAATTAAGAAAGATAAACAATTAAAAAGCTTGATACATATACACAGTTAATCACTAATAAAATTACTTAAATTAGAATTAAGTCATTGTATGGTTGCCTCATTCAATTAGTATTTTTTTCATCAACCTCATTATACAGAAATCCACTCCACCGATATGAGGGCATGTGATATTTTTCCACTTATAATATTTTTAATTCCTGTCTTTCTTTTGATATGTACAAAGGCATTGAACAATAATTTAATTACATTTATATAAAATAACAATCTTACAAACTATAAATTCAAATATTACTTGTTCGTAAGCATTTTTAGTCCATCCGAAGGATAACTTCCAAGTGGATCGAGGTAATAATATGTTTGGTAATCTGGATCTCCTATAACGTGTTAATTGATTAAATATAATGTATAAGTTGTCTTATATAAATTGGTATAAAATACTTAAAAGTTTCGTATAAGTTTGATGTAAAAATATAAATTTTGATTGTAGGCATATAGAATTATTACTTTTGGGTCTAAAATAATACAACGAAATATCTAAACTTCTCCAAAAAAGTTTGGAAACTTTGGGAGTAGTTTTGGCATGAAGACGGACAATTTGACTAGCTTGAGAGGCGGCATGTCACTTCCACTTAGGCGATATGTCGCCTGAGGCTTACAAAACAAGACAAGTTGTAAGTGTCGACATGTCGCCTGGGTAGTGACGACACATCGTCATCCCTGTACAAGAATCTTGTGTTTTTGGTTCCAATATAAATAGGAGTTTTAGAGTTATACCATTTTGGACCCGGTATTTTATCCGACTACCTGTTTGGACCCTATGTTTTGAAAAATTAATTTTTTGATTGTGAGTTTTGTAAAAAGGTTTACAATAGACCTTGAGACCAATATTGGTAAAAAAAAAAAGATAATTCTTGAGTGCAGGCCTTGAAAAACACCACTATTGTAGTGTCATTTTTCTGTTTTCGACACCAAGAAAAATTATAACTCAATTTTTTATATGACAGCATATATTATAGTTATAGTAGGCATCCCGCCAATTTTTGAAAAATTTGAATAATTATGGAGTTAAAATTAAAGTTTAATCAATCAAATACACTCGTGCATATTTTGTGGATTAGATATACTACTATGCTATTATGATATTTAACCCTAATGCACAAATATCTCGTAATAGCATAGTAGTATATCTAATGCACAAAAATGAATCAACTCCATGCGCTTTTGCTTTTGAAATCCAAAATGTGTTTGATAATGGTGCGTTGCAAAAGCAATACAAATTAAATTCCACCAATTTTGAGTTCATAATGTTTTTGTGGTTGAAATAAGGAACAAGTTAAGAGAATATACGAGGGTGGCTATAGCTTCAATTCACATCAAATCAACAAGATAGCCATATTGCTAAGGTTTCATTTTTTTTCTTGCCAGCAAAGGGACATGAACCGTGCAAGAAACCATCCAATATCAATCATTTTTTGTGTTAGAGCACTACGGTATCCTACAAAAGCAATGCAATATATAAAAATAACAAATAAAATATATATATATATATATACTAAATTCATTGTACATGAAATAAGAAAAAGATAACCCTAAATCTGAAAAATCACTCAACATATTAGGTATTTCTATTTGAAATCATAAGCGTGACTTGTGCACGTGTTTTATGATATGTGCATCCTTGGCTATAACAATTGCACCATATCAAAGTGCAATCTCGAGCCACTATATTAGCTTCGAAAACACACATATTTTTATTATTATAAAGTGACAATAATTAATAATAAAAAAAAGGAGGAGTTGACACTTTCAACTGGGATTTTTTTTATTATTATTTAAAATATATACACGTATTAATTATAAAAATGTATAAAGAAAGGGTGGAATAAAAGTCCAAGAAAGTGGATGCTATGTTATGTTGCATAAAATATTTGCATTAGATGGGAGGGCATAGATTCCTTTGCTTTTTTGCTCTATTTTAGTTGTTGGTTTAGTTTTGTGTTTCATTATTTATTTTTCAAATAAATAAAAAAGAAAAGTAGGATATATTAGCTTTATAGTGCGGGCTGGTGGAGAGGGAATTGTTTTTAACTTTTCAAGCGTGGATGTTTTTGTTGGAGAATCCACAACCAAATGGCTCCATGGTCTCATGTCCCACGCTCCCCCACCAAACTCTATCAATACAACGTATACATACATACATACATACATACATACATATTTTATTGACACGTCATCCTAAGTCTTGCTTATCATATTTTTAAACAAATATTATCATATAAAACTACTCTATTTGCTATTAATAATAATATATTATAGGAATATTTTCCCAACTATATTTTTAAAGAGTTTTGTGCAAAATATCTATGTTTGGAACAATATTGGATACATTCTAGACACTTGCACAATGAAATGTTTGTCAATAATGTTATTTTACAAAGAGTTTTCAACATATATCAGTTTGTCAAAGTTAAAATATCTATTTTCATCAATTATTTGATTCTAAATAATTTAATGTTATTCATCATATAAACTCGTGTATACCTTTGATGAATTAATTAATTACTACTGCTTTAATTATAGGAAGGAAAAAAGAAAAGGTCAATGGATGTGGTTGATAGTTGAAAAGAGAGATGTTTTGTTTGTAATGGGTGGTGCTGATTTTTTAGTTTTTCCCACCATTTTCCTTTACTTAAAACTCAATTCATTCCTAACATTGTTTTGGAGTAGAAAAAAAAAGTATATTGAAAAATAAAAATAGAATAATACTTTAAATTATAGCAAAGATTAGATCTACCATTAGAATTGTCACAAGTGTAAACCACTTAAGCTCCACCTAAAAACCGGGTGAACTTTAATTAGCAAGAAATTAGATAAAAAAATTTCCAAAAAAAAAAAAGACAAAAAGAAAGAAAGAAATAAAGAAAGAAGCACATGAGCAAAAATAATTGAAAGTTTGAAACATAAGACATCATCACCATCATCGTATTAACATTTGAAACAAATAAAAATAAGTAGTATTAGTGGCTTCATGTTACTTTAGATACTTTAATTTGGGAAGTGAAAAAAGCTTCTTTAGTAAGTGGCTGAAAACATGGGCCGTCAAGCCGTTAAAGTTAATTCCTAATATACTCAACACAACATTTACTAATATGTCTATATCCATCGTTTTGTTTTTATTTTACTTGTGCCTATTATATTTTTTGGTATCTAAATAACTTGAGCTCTTTTCACTCTAATAGCTTCTTTTGTTTACCCCGACCCCCCAATAAAAAATTTAGATAAATAAACAAAATGGGACCAAGTGCACTGACTTAATTAACATATTTTTTTTAGAAAAAAGTAATGGTATCATCATAAAAATTAGGGTTCCTTTCTCTCTCTTGTGACCTTTGAGCGTCGCCACCCTAAGGGTTGTTCTTGGTTCTTTCTCTCTCTGCCAAGGCTTCACCGGCCCACCCCTTCGGTCCAGTGGGGCTCTGGTCGAGTTGTTGTTGATTTCGCTTCTGGTGGTCGTCCATGTTAGGCAGCCCTTCTCTCTTCATCAACAACCTATCTCAGTTTCTTCTGGGTTCTTCTCCCTAGTGGCAGCTTTCTGGTTTGTGTCCGGTCTCGTGAAGGTGGCGGTGGTCTTCTTCGACTTTTCTCAAATCAGAGTGGTATGGGTGGCGATGGGTGTTTAGGTCAACTCATCCTTCTGTGGTGTCTTGGGGTCAACGAGTTGTTGCTGCCTGATGGGGTTTAAAGACTTGGTGTTGGATCTGGGTTTGGTGATGTTAACGGTTGGCGCTGGATGGCGCGTTGTGGTTCGTCTCCCTCAGAAGTTGTCTTCGGATTTATTTTTAGTGTATATTTGTCTTGTTATTTGGGTTTGTTGTTTGATTGTTCGGAACCAAATCAATTTAGTTTTTTCAATAATGGTGATTATAATCACCCTTGCCTCATGGCGGTGGTTCGCTGTGTTGGTTCAGTAGACTGAACCACTTAGTGTGCATATTTTAGACAACATTATGATGGATTTCTTTCAAATCCAGAATTAGGCTTTGTACAATTGGTTGTTGATCCCTTGTCTCATAACCTATCAGTTTCATGTGTTGGTTTTCATGGGATTTGTGGATGGATGCTTTATTTTCAATTGTGGTATCCTTAATCTTTTGATTGGTCATAAATTTTTAGCTATTACTAAGGTTGGATATATCTTTGATGGTGAATATTGCAAACGACTTCATATGTCTAAATTGGTCATCTGAATTTGCTTCGTAAAGAAATTCGACTCGTTATATACTTTGTTGGTCCTGTAAATGAAATTTACCTATTATCTTTAAAAAAAATTATCTTAAAAAAATACTGTTGATCGCGTTTTTGGCCAACGACGTGTAGACGTAAAAACGACAAAAAACCTTCAAGAGAAATATACGACACAAACAATTTTTATGGTGGTTCAGCCCCAATGTGTTGGTAATAGCCTAGTCCACTTAGAGTTATGATTATAAATCTACACTCAAGATCAGATGAACCTGAGTCAACTGAGTTTCTTTAGTGCAGATGAAATGAATACAATATTTCTTCAGATACTAATATTCTCTCAGAAAATTAGAGTCGAATCCTCTTTATGATGGCATGAGCCTTATATTTATAGGCTCAGGATCGTACAAATGAAGTCCCCCATCATCGGGATATTTCGCTATTCTCACTATATTCAATTAATAATAATATTCAAAATACAACAAAACACTATTTTTGTGGGATAATCTGAGAGATTCTCGCGTAGGTATAACCGATTCTTGTTGAAGCCGTTACTGGGATCTTTTGTGTAGCCCCGCTCTGTTTAGTCGGTCCACATCACACTTAGAAGGAGAACTGAAGGGCCAAAATTCCTCACTGGTCGGCCAAACCTTCACTGGTCGAACAAGGACATGACTGGGCGGACAAGCACCTGACCGGGCGGACAAGCACCTGACTTGGCGGACAAGCACCTGACCGGGCAGACAAGCACATGTCTGGTCGGCCAAGGACATGACTGGGCGGACAAGCACCTGACCGGGCGAACAAGCACCTGTCTGGTCGGCCAAGGACATGACTGGGCGGACAAGCACCTGACTGGGCGGACAAGCACCTGACTGAGTGGACAAGCACCTGTCCGGTTGGCCAAGGACATGACTAGGCGGACAAGCACCTGACTGGGAGGACAAGTACTTGACCGGGCAGACAAGCATATGACCGGTCGGACATGACACTTAACTAGTCAGTCAAAAATCTTCACTGGTCTACCGGGTCACTCCTAAGCCAAATTACCCAACCATTCCTTGCCATTTGTCATTCCTAAGCATATGACCGGTCGGACATGACACTTGACTGGTCAGTCAAAAATATTCACTGGTCTACCGGGTCACTCCTAAGCCAGATTACCCAGCCATTCCTTGCCATTTGTCACTTCTATTGCCACGTCATCGAACTCCAATTTTTGGGGATAACAAATACATAAATTTTTTTCTTTGCTAATTCATCTGTTAGTGTGTTAGGTTTAATTTTAGATAAGATGAGGACTAAAGGATCGAACCCTCCCCTTGGGTCCGGTGAGGCTCTGGTCGAGTTGTTGTTGATTTCGCTTCTAGTGGTCGTCCATGTTAGTCAGCCCTTCTCTCTCCATCGACAACCTATCTCAGTTTCTTCTGGGTTCTTCTCCCCGGTGGCAGCTTTTTGGTTTGTGTCCGGTCTCATGAAGGTGGCGGTGGTCTTCTTTGGCTTTTCTCGAATCAGTGTGGTATGGATGGCGATGGGTGTTTGGGTCGACTCATCCCTCTGTGGTGTCTAGGGGTCGACGAGATGTTGCTGCCTAATGGGGTTTAAAGACTTGGTGTTGGATCTGGGTTTGGTGATGTTAGCGGTTGGCGCTGGATGGTGCGTTGTGGTTTGTCTCCCTCAGAAGTTGTCTTCAGATTTATTTTTAGTGTGTATTTGTCTTGTTAATTGGGTTTGTTGTTTGATTGTTCAGAACCAAGTCAATTTAGTTTTTTCAATAATGGTTATTATAATCACCCCTGCCTCATGGCGTTGGTTCGTTGTGTTGGTTCAGTAGACTGAACCACTTAGTGTGCATATTTTAGACAAAATTAGGATGGATTTCTTTCAAATCCAAAATTGGGCTTTGTACAATTGGTTGTTGATTCCTTGTCTCATAATCTATCAATTTCATGTGTTGGTTTTCATGGGATTTGTGGATTGATGCTTTATTTTCAATTGTGGTATCTTTAATCTTTTGATTGGTTATAAATTTTTAGTCATTACTAAGGTTATATATATATATTTTTTTTTTGGCAATAAAGGTTATATATATATTTGATGGTGAATATTGCAAATGACTTCATATGTCTAAATTGGTCATCTGGATTTGCTTCGTAAAGCAATTCGACTTTGTTGGTCCTGTAAATGAAATTTACCTATTATCTTTAAAAACAATTATCCAAAAAAAATATATAATTTTTTTTCTTTGCTAATTCATCTGTGAGTGTGTTAGGTTTAATTTTAGGTAAAATAAGGACTAAAGGTTCGAACCCTCCACCTCCTCGAAGAAAAGAAGACATGTGAACCGAGTAAGTTAAGCTCACACCACCTGTGTACCCAACCTTCTGGAACGGCTACTTTATAATTATTGTCTAATTGTATATTTTATTTTGGACGTTACTATTCACACCTGCAGAGTGTTTTTTCCTTTCTCACTCTGTAGTTAATAATTAAACTAAAATAAATTTCTTCATTAAATATTTAGAAATAATAAAAATCTATGGGTCTGATTGGTTCGCGATTAGAAGACTGTATTTTTGAAAAGTGGGATTCTGAAATGAAAATCTGAATTTAGTAACTGAAAACATGTTTCCGAAAATGTGATTGGTTTAATGTCAGTAAACTGTTTTTGAGTTTTAAAAAACTGAATCTGTGATTGAGATTAAATTTGAAAATATAACAGAAACTGAATATGTGATTGGTTTAGCTGAAAGTAAAATTTAATTATATTGATAAATTAAAATTTAATAATATTGCATTAATTAAATTCATAACAATATTGAATTGTCATTAACTTTGATTTTTTTTATATTAAAGTTATATTTTTTTAGGACACGATTGATTAGTGATTTAAAAATTGTATTTTGAAAAAGTATGATTCTGAAAAAAGAATCTAGATTTAGTGTCTGAAAATATGTTTATGAAAATGTGATTGAATGTATTGTCCGTTAACTATTTTTTAGTTTTATAAAATTGAATAATTTTTTGGTAGAAAATCTAAAAATTGAATATGTAATATATATATATTTTTTATTTTTTGTATAATAATAATTGAAGTGAAAATATTTTTTTATTTATTTGTTGTAATTTTTATTTGATCAATGATTTTTTTTAGCAAATATATTGTAAATTAGAATTAAATTATATTCTGTTATATAATTTTATAATTAATTATTTTACTAAATTTATATAGATAAAAATTTTAAAAAATAGATTGACTTGTAAAAATGACAAAAGAAAAAAAAATCAAGACTATAAGAAAAATAGCAAGAATTTTTTTTTTTTTAAATAGTAAGATTATACTGAAAACATTAAGGGGCTAATTGGTAGTTAATTCAAAAATATAATTTTAGAAAATTATTTTCAAATCAAATGATTTGAAAATAAAGAAAACAACAATTTGTTGTTTTCTCTTTTGCTGAAGGATTTTAACTTAGTTTTCAAAAATAGTTTTTTTTATTTTCTAAAACAAGTGTGCCAATCAAGTTTTCAATGCTGTTTTCATTTTTTAAAATCTGAAAATGATAAAACTGTTTTTGAATCCCCTACCAATCACACCCTATATTTTTTAGCACACCTAAAAAAATATAATATAACACTTAAATATTAATTAGTTTATCATTTTTAAGAAATTTTTTCACACTTTAGTTTTTATGAGCATAAAAAATAATTATTTTGATTTTACTAATAATTTTTATTCTAATGAGATAAATTTTTTAATTATTTATGTTCATATTTTTTTCTTATTTTGTGTTAAAAATAAATTTAAAAATTACTATATTTTTTTTATTCTTAAAAATTATTATTATTTTCCATTGAGTGTCAAAGATATTTTATTTTTTTAAACAAATAATTAATTATAGATATGGAAAAAATATATATAATTATTTAGTAATAGGAAATTTTGTACTAAATATTTTATAGAAGTGTGAAAATAAATTTTAAACATTTATGAATGAATTATTTAGAAATGGATGTGGAGAGAAAAAAGATGAGGACATAAAGAAACACTGTTTTATTTTAGCTATTTAGTAATACTTTTATTTTTGTTTTTTAAAAACATTAATATTTATTTATTTTTCTTTTAAAATATGCTTGGTAACTAAGTTTTTGTGTTTTGTTAAATGTAAGAACTAATGATAATATTTACAAAAATAATTTTGAATTTTTTTTTATAAATTATTAGATAATATGGATATTTATGACAAAAAATTTTAATCTTTTTTATTTGTGACACTTAAGTATTCAAACATTTTTTAGTCCAATTCGTAATTCAAAAAAAACTTATTAATTGATTTTAAAATAAAAAAAATTAAAAAGAAATATAATTATGAAAAATAAAGACAAAACAAAATAAAATATAACTTTTTTTATATACTTTTTTTTTCTTCACTTCTTCCTTTCCTTAAAATTCTTTTTCATGTTCTTGTTGAAACTCCACTAAAAAAATCAGAACAACTCAACTCTGTTCAAACTAGCCAGACCCAACTTTTCCCAAGCTCTAAAAAATCCCCCAAAAACCCCATCATTATTTATTTGGTTATTCATTAATTTAATTTTTTTAAGGTAAATTATTTAGTTTTATGATAGCTAATAAAATTATAATTAATTCCATATGTTTCATGTTTTGAATCAATTTTACTCATTTATATATTTAACATAAGTCAATAAATATTTGTGTAACCGATTTCTGATATTTTTCTAATAACATATATGTTAGAGGTAAAAAATAAATAATCTTAATGTTTAAATAATACTTTAATATAATAAATCAATATTAAAAAATTAAATTCATAAGAAAGTCAAATTTAAGAGTAAAAATGAAATAATTTTATCAATTTAGGTAATAATTGATGATAGATAAAGTTGTTAGAATTATTTTTATGGACTAATATAATCATAGACTTTATTCTATAATCACAACCATTAACTAAAGTGCCTACTAATTACCAATAAATATAATGAGATGGTTTACACTTACTAATTGCATTAGAGGCACATGGCGGTGGCACCCTAATGACTATGTGTTGGCCCATTAAACTATAGTTCACCACTTCATAATATAATGAGCCCAATTAGCCCACTAATACCTTTTAAGGTATAAGAGCATAATATATATATGTTGTATGGGTGAAAGTTGAGGGTAGAGTGGTATTGTGGTAAGAGTTTGCTATCCATTAGGTCCCTCTTGCATTTTGCACTTGTTTTGTAGGTGAGTTGGAAGATTGCTAAGGGAGGAAATGGGTCAAGAATGGATTGGCAATATGGGAGGTATGCTCTCTAGACTCTAAATCAATGCTCTAAATAAAATGTGTTATTGGATTGATTGTAAACAATCTGTTTTGAATGTTAAATGATGTTTACAATCTAACAATTGGTATCATGAGCAAGGTCATTTGAGTTTTATGGCTTGATTTTAGACAAAAAACCTAATTTTTCAAAATCTGATTTTTTCACAAATTTTTTGAAATCATGATATATTAATGTGGGAAATCAGGTTTGATAATGTGTGTTGGGTTTTAACAATGTTTTTAGACAAAAATTTCATGTGTATTGTTATGAAACCGAGCTTTTCATAGAGCTCAAAAATGGTGGAAACCCATTTCCGGATTTCATGTTGTTTTGACATTTTAGTTGGGAGATGGGGAGAATGGAGATGCTAGGGCTGTCGGCGACGGAGAGGGGAAGAAAACCCACGTTATAGTGGCCAAAATGGTGGCCGGAGAAGGTGGTTCCAGTCGGGTCGGACCCGCGGGACGAACCGGGTCGAACACGACCCGTACGCCCAAATTCAGAGGTCAGGGACGACGAAAAACGACACGTCGTTTTACCTCTGTCAGGAAAAAACGACATGTCATTTTTCAAGGGAAAATGATGTCGTTTTGGCTATAAAACGACATGTCGTTTTTAAAAAACTACATGTCGTACGAGCTTATTAAAAAAAAAAATAGACACCATTGGGCGCGTGGGGGCGCGTGTGTGGTCGCTTTTGGGCCAATTTTTACCATTTTCACTCATTTTTTAATACCATATTTTGTATATGTTTATGCACAAGATTAATTCATGAATTTGGTTTCATAAATGTATTTATATTTAATATTTTGTGGCATAAATCTAATTATATATTGTCAACAATTATTGTTTATTTTCTTGCCTATCGTAAGAATAAACATGTAAATTGTTTGGTGAAGAAGAACATTTAAATAATTATTTATTTAAATTTTGTGTTTTTCCTCCAAAGTTACATTAAGGTCCATATGAGTAATTAATTATCATATCGATAATAATTATTTGGTAAGGATGCTTAATATGGTGAAGAAAGTCTATTGAATTTTATGAACCACAATTTGTCTATCCTCTAGATAGTAAATTCAAGTATTTGGTTATAATGCTTAATAGATTGTTCTTACTTGTGAATGGGTTCTATCTTTTGTTTATTTAAGAACTCTAGCATACATAATGATCATTTGTTATTTTTTGCGATCATTTATGAGAAAAGAGCACAAATGACATGATTTTGTTATAACATGCATTTAATAGTTATTGCTCTTGTTTCTCATTCAGCACTAAACTATCCTAGAACCTCCGCCGTCCTGACATTAAATGCAACCAACCGCAAGCAGTGGGTTGAGTCTATCACGATGAACTTGACTTTCATGAAAGTGGACTTGGCCTTGAGAATTGATGAACCATCTAAGCCTGCTGATGATGCTACTGAGAAGGATAAGAAATTCTATGAGGACTGGGAACACTCCAATCATTGTTGCTTGATGCTCATGAGATATCACATGGATGAATCCATTCGTGATAGTATTCCTAAGTCCGAAAATGCGAAGGATTTTCTTGCTGCCATTAAGGAAAAGTACCAAAAATTCTCAAAGAATGAGAATGACACTTGAACATGCTCCATCACACCATTTATGATGGTTCAAGTGACATCAGGGCTCATATTGACAAGCTCATGAGCTATTATCACAGACTTAAGGCCATGGGCATGGACCTTGGTGAGGATTACATGGTGTGGTTGGTGATGGAGACTATTCCATCTCAGTTTGATGCGATCGGATCAAGCTATAATGCTTAGAAAGAGCAATGGACTGTTGGGGAGATGTCTTCTATTCTTGCCAAGGAAGAGGAGGACATGAGAAAAGGTAGGGCAAGAAGTATCTCCATGGTGACGAACCCAAACAGTCCTCACAAGAGAAATTTCACTTCCAATAACTCTGGTAACCAAAGACCTCCCAAGAAAAAGGCACTTAGTCCTAAAGGGAATGGACAGTCCAGCTCATCCTCTAATGGTCATAAGAATGAGTTTTTCAAAGGGAAGTGCAACTATTGCCAGAATTTTGGGCACAAGAAAGCTGATTGTAGAAAGCTCAGAGCTCACCTAGAGAAGAAAGGTAACTGTCTTGTGATAGTTTGTTTAGAATCCAATATTATTGATGTGCCCTCAAATTATTGGTGGTTAGATACAGGAGCCACAATTCATGTTACGAATTCCTTGCAGGCAGTGACAAGTCGAAGAAGACCGAGTAGTCTTGAGAAGAATGTGTACATGGGAGACGATACAAAAGTCCAAATCGAATTTTTGGGGACAGTTAGATTACAGTTGAATACAGGACATTTTTTGGAGTTACATGATGTTGCTTACATACCCTCTTTTAGGAGGAATTTGATTTCTGTATCTATTTTGGATAGGCTAGGTTATAGTTTTATTTTTGGAACTGGAAAACTCACTTTGTATCGTGACTCTCTTTTGGTTGGAAATGGAACTTTATGTGGAAATTTATATAAACTTGATTTGCATGATGTTGCTTCTGTTTCTTCTACTTCTTGTCTTAATGCTGTTGTAGGCTCTAAACGTGCAAGATTAGATTTGAAATCTTCTATGTTGTGGCACAAACGATTAGGTCATATCTCTAAAGACAGAATGGAAAGGTTGATCAAAGATGGGGTACTTCAAGATCTGGATTTTTCAGATTTCACTGCCTGCGTTGATTGTATTAAAGGAAAGTTAACTGCCAAGGTTAGAAAGAGCAAGTTAGACAGGTGCACAGATGTATTGGAGCTTATTCATACTGATATTTGAGGGCCTTTTGTTCCGCCTGCTATGGGTGGTTATAAATACTTTGTCACCTTCATTGATGACTTTTCCCAGTATGGCCATGTCGAGCTCATTCGTGAAAAATCTGAATCTTTGGATGATTTTAAGATTTTCAAGACGAATGTTGAGCTTCAAAAGGGAAAAATGATCAAAGTTGTCAACTCTGATAGAGGTGGAGAGTATTATGGACGTTATGATGAAAATGGAAGGAACCCCGGGCCTTTTGCCAAATACTTACAGGAATGTGGCATTGATGCAAGATATACAATGCCAGGAACACCCCAACAGAATGGAATTGCTGAAAGGAGAAATCGCACTCTTCTTGACATGGTGCGATGTATGTTGATTCATTCTAGTTTGCTAGAGTTTTTATGGGGTGAGGCATTAAAGACTGCAGCTTATATCTTGAATCAAGTGCCCAACAAGTCTGTCCCAAAGACGCCTTATGAGCTATGGTCAAGTAAGAAACCAAGCTTGGGTCATTTTCATGTTTGGGGTTGCAAAGCAGAAGTGAGGCCCTATAATCCACAGTCTAAGAAACTTGATCCGAAGACCATTAGTGGCTATTTTGTGGGCTACACCATTGGATCAAGGGGTTCCAGATTTTATTGCCCATCTCACACCACCAGGGTTATAGAATCAGATAGGGCTGTCTATTTTGAGGATGAATTTGGTTCAAGTCAAGGGTCAAGAGAAATTGTTTTCAGGGAAGAACGCATTTTTGTCCCTGTACCTGTTGCTTTCGCTCCTATTGATGACCCTGTGATTGAACAGATTCCGGTAGAATCTCATGATGAACCTCAAAATCAAGAACAAGGTGAAAATCTTGATATTGGGGATGATGAAGCTATGGTGAGAAGATCACAGACTTGTCTATTTGCAGGAACATGAGTTTGATGTGGGAGATAATTCTGAGCCAGTCACTTATCAAGAAGCCATGAGTAGTCCTAAATCTATGTTGTGGATGGATGCAATGAAAGAAGAATTGAGTTCTATATCACAAAATGAAGTATGGGAGTTGGTTGAACTACCCAAATGTTGTAGACCCATTGGATGCAAATGGGTGTATAAGATCAAACATGACTCGAATGGGCAAGTGGAAAGGTATAAGGCTAGGCTTGTGGCTAAAGGCTATAGCCAGAGAGAAGGTATTGATTTCAAAGAAACCTTTTCACCTGTTTCCACCAAAGATTCGTTGTGAATCATTATGGATATAGTTGCTCATTTTGATCTAGAACTCAATCAAATGGATGTGAGGACCGCCTTCTTGAATGGAGATTTATTTGAAGATGTTTACATGACTCAACCTATTGGTTTTGAGAAGTCTGGCAAAGAACACATGGTTTGCAAGCTCAAAAAGTCTATCTATGGGCTTAAACAAGCATCAAGGCAGTGGTATCTCAAGTTCGATATGATTGTCACTGCAAATGGCTTCAAGGAGAATGTAGTAGATCAATGTATATACATGAAGGTCAGTGGGAGCAGCTTTATTTTTCTAGTATTGTATGTTGACGACATCCTGCTTGCATCTAATAATTCTGATCTGTTGTCTGAGACAAAACAACTTTTGTTTAGCCATTTTGATATGAAGGATCTTGGTGAGGCTTCCTATGTGCTTGGGATTCAGATTCTTCGGGATAGGGCTAATGGTATTCTTCGTTTGTCTCAAAAGACTTACATTGATCGGATCTTGAAAATATTCAATATGCATGCATGTTCTCCTGGGAAGGCACCAATAGTGAATGGTGACAAGTTCTCAAAGGCTCAATGTCCACAAAATGATAAAGAAAGAGATGAAATGAAATTCGTTCCTTATGCGTCACTGGTTGGTAGCTTGATGTATGCTCAAGTATGCACACGCCCTGATATTGCTTTTGTTGTCGGCGTGTTGGGTAGATACTTGAGTGATCTTGGTCTTAGCCATTGGAAAGCGGCTAAGAAAGTCATGAGGTATCTTCAGGGTACAAAGGATCATTTGCTGACTTATCGGCGAGCTGACACTCTTGATATAGTTAGGTTCAGTGACGCTGATTATGCAAGATGCGTGGATGATAAAAGGTCCACTTCAGGCTACATTTATATGATGACTGGAGGAGCTGTTTCATGGAAAAGTGTCAAGCAGACACTCACAGCTTCTTCTGCGATGTGAGGCAGAATATATGGCGTGTTATGAGGCTACTTGTCAAGCAATATGGCTGCGGAATTTCATTTTAGCATTAAATGTTGTAGACTCTATTTCGAGGCCGCTGAAATTGTATTGTGACAACTCCGCAGCAGTAGCTTTCTCTAAGAACACTAGGAGTACTTCTCGCTCAAAGCAAATTGATATAAAGTACTATTTTGTTAAAGAGAAAGTCGCTGAGTCCCTCATTTCTATTGAGTACACGCCTACCACTAGCATGTTAGCAGACCCACTAACGAAAGGCTTACCTGTATGTGTGTTTTTAGAGCACGTTGCCCGAATGGGATTGTCAGGAGCCTAGCTTGTTGAGCTCAGTGGGAGTTTTGTTATTTATGTATTGAACATGCTAGTATTTTGTATGGATTGCTTATATCTTGTGTTTTGTTCTGAACATGCATAATGATAATTGAAGTCACTTCTTATTGTTGCTATTACGTATATATGTTTATATATGTATATATTATTGTTCATCGAAGTGACAGGTACAAAAGGAGATGAATGCGCATAGTCTCAATCTATCGTACCTCATGCATGTTTGGTTTGACAGTTAATGGTTGTTATGATATTTAAATGTCTACAGGGCCAAGTCATATGTAATATTTGTATCCTATCTGTATAATATTATGTATGATTTATTTGATTGTCATATATGTGTTAGACAATATTATGGTGGTTTGATTATATTGTCCAAGTGGGAGAATGTTAAAATTATTGTTATGGACTAATATAATCATAAACATTATTCCATAATCATAACCATTAACTAAAGTGCTTACTAATTATCAATAACCATAATGAGATGGTTTACACTTGCTAATTGCATTAGAGGCATTACACTTAGTTAGAGGGTAGAAGAAGACTAATTTTATAAATTAGAAGCATTTGAAGACAATATCAAAAGTGAGAGGGTAAATTAACTAATTGTTGTTATAACTTATGAGAGAGAAAGTGAAGTAAAAAAATAGTGAGAAAGTATTGACAAAATTTGTTTAGACTATAGTAATTTTTATTTCAAAAAATTATATTTAAAAAAATAGTTTTGCCAGCACATTTTATAGAAATACTTTCACTTTTTTAATTTAATTAAGAAAAAAAATAAAAAACTTGTTTGCCAAACAACACCTAAGATTTTTTGTTTTGAGAATTAAAAAAAAAAATAATCAAATGCAAATTGTTGGGCATCCAAGAATATGGAGGGTCCACTACTTAGAATGAATATTCTGTTCAAAACTTTGAATAGTGAATCATCCAATTTTTATTCATGGTGGATAATCAGCTACTCAACTCAAAAGAAAAAAGGAGCCCAATAAAAAAAAAAGGTGAAGTCTTCCCAATTTTGAGTGGTCAATCCACAACCTCCATTCTCATGTCAACATATCATTACACAAGGTTTTCCATGGCACCACTCTTTATTTGATATTTTTCTTTTAAATTTAATAATCTTAAGGAGATAATAAATTGTACCACTTATTTGAAAAAGAAAAAGAAAAAGAAAAATGAGTATGATGATTAAATAACACATAAGACGTGCGGAGGAAAGTTGTCATTTTCTTTTTGTAAAAAAATAAAATTTTATTGTTATTTTTTGTTTTTAAATGTGCAAAGGAATCCTAGCTTTGCCAATTATTTATATATGTATAATTTTAATAATGGTTATATAGTATAGGAGAAGAGTGTTTTAATATGCCACCCAAAGTGTAGACCCAATGAGATTGGAGGGGGACGAAGAGAGTTGATTGGGCGTGGTTATTGTTCCCTCCAGTCCAAACAACAAGGCATGAAACTATGTATTTTGTTATTCTATTAAATTATTCTTCTAAAGAATTAAATTAATAAATAATATTTTTAAAATGTCTGCAAATGGATCTTCTCATCTGTGCATAAGATCTCTTTCAGGTGATCAAATCATTGGGTTTACCTTTATTTTATTTTATTTTTATTTCTTTATCATATAATATATTGCCCTTGAAAGTATACTCTGCTTTGCACCATTCACAATTCTTGTGCACCCCATTTCGAATGTCTTTTTTTTTCTTTCTTTTGAAAAGCTTGTTGCTATGCTTTATAGGTTCGCCTAATAGATAAATATTATTAGAACACTTTTGAGTTAAAATATGTTATTCTTTATAATATAGAGAAAAAATAGTTAAGTAGTCTTTTATTGGATTTCTTTATATGTAGTGAAATACTATTCATCAAGCTATAAATATTTTATTATTTTTTTATAAACTTTTGTATATATATGAGTGTGATACTATTATTTTAATTATTTTATTTCTTAAAATAAATAAAATATTTTTAAAAATATAATATATAAATAATGTAAAGAAACAGATGTATGGTATAATGTAAAAGTTTTGAGGTAAATTATAAAAATGTATGTTTTTGTGATATATTTTATACTACACTTTATTTATAATATTTAGCTAAAACTCATAAAAACATCTTCTATCAGCTCCTTTATACATATATTTATAATAGCTATGCACAAACTCCAATCTACATTTACATAACATTTACATATCTTTTATATAATATTTTAATATTTTTTTTATAATTTTTCTCTCTCTATTTAGTATATTTTTTTTTCTTTTTCAATTATTTTATTTTACTTTAAGTAATAAAATATGTTTAAAGATATAATATTTAAATGATGTAAAAAAATATATAGAGAAGCTGATATATGGTATAATGTAAAACTTAGAGGTAAAATATAAAAATGTGTGTTTTGATGAGGTATTTTAAAAGATGGAGTAGAGCACCCAATGTGAGTGCTCTTAGGCTATTTAATCATAAAACTGTTTGTTTTATTATTATTAAATGGATCATAAATCTGCTTAATGAAATGGGAAACTATAGCTTGTATACCTTATTATATACCAACTATTATGACCTAAATAATATTTTGTAAAAAACTAAAGCAAAAGCCAAACATCCAACAAAGGATAAGGCCGGTAAACACCATTACTAAACAATAGCTAAAATAACAAGAAAACACATAAATAAAGACAACAACACAAAAATAACAAAAAAACATAGGCATCCATAGACAACAGGCAAATCTAGTTGCACCACTCAAGTCTTCCTTCAATCGACCAAAAAATCCCCAAAACAAAACCATTGAGGGGAACCAAACACGACCATCTAACCACCATGCACCTCAAACTCCAAAGTTGCCCATAAAACATAAAGGAGAAAGTTGCAAGAACACTACCACTGAGGTCACCCTAGATATTCTTCATTGATCCAAAGACAAGAGCACAAAGTCCACAGTGGCAATAAATGTCAAATTCTAAATACAAAGGCCAAGAACACAAGACTCAAATGCCACCATGAGAGAGCATATCTACTGGATCAAGAAGGCTAAAACCATCAAGAACATTGGAAACGATAGCTTCTGACCTACGAAAAGAGAAAAATTCATCGGTCAAAGCCTCATCGATGCACGGACATGCGCATCACCTAGCCGGGGCTTTGACCAGATGGAGAAGTCATTGGTGACCTAGGTGATGATTTGACCAAGAGGAAAAAGGCTAGGGTTTCAGGAGAGAGGAGAGAGAAAATGAGTATGAATCTTTATGGGCCTGACTATTGACATCTTTTTTCTATTCTCACCTCTATTATTATTAAATATATTATTTTGATAAATTGATATAAATGTACTAATTATATATTAAGAAATAATAATGTAATTTTTAAAAGCATATAAATAAAACACAAATGTAATTTTACTAATAATTTTTATTTTTATGAGATAAATTTTTAATTATTTATATTTACATTTTCTATTGAGTTAAAAAATAAAATATTTTTTTTTTAATTGAGAGTGCCAAAGATGTTTTAATTTTTTTAAAAAGTTAGAATGTGTATAAAGAGAAATTTTAAAAATTTATAAAGGGTTTATTTTAAAACATGTGTGGAGAGAAAAAAGATGGAGTATATATAGATACTTGATTGTATTAGAATAATATCTAAAAAAAAATCCAAACATGATATATATATATATATATATTATGAGAAAGTTTTTGTTTTACCTCAAAGTTAATTGAAACATATGAGTTATTATTTAATTAGTATGCATGTGTATAAATGTTTACTATAATAATTTTTTGCTAAATTTTATTATTTTTAATTGTTATAGATGTAATTATTCTAATGATTAATTATTATAGCATGAAATATAAAATAATTATATATTAATATTTGTCATAATACATATATATTGAGAGAAATATAGATGCACGAATTGATTTTAGAATTGATTATTAAGTAAATTTTTATTTAAAAAATATATGTTACCAAAAACAATAATATCAACCAGCACCGCTTGAGGTTTTCATCTACCATTTTCTTCTTCTTAGCTCGTACATCAGTGTAAGCCTTTTGTTGTGCGTTTGGTATGCCTGGCTGAGGAAAGCTTGTTGTTATTGTTGTTGGAGGTGCTGAGAGGTGGGGCTCATTTTCTCGTTTTCGTTGGTCTCTGGGTTTGGCCTCTATGGGGTGCTAAGAGGTTCGACTGCTCTGTGTGGTGGTGGTGGTCATCTAGCACTCCAGGGGTCGACCCTCATTCTCAGGTGTCGGCGTTGCTTTAACCTTTTAGGTTGTGGAGAGGGCAAATCTTCTTGGGTTCAAAGTAAGGGGTTTTGGATCTATTCATATCTATTTTGGGTTAAGGGTGAGGAGTCTGAACCTTTTTGGATTCAAGTTTAGGGCCTGGATTCTCATAGGGCCTGGCCATTGACTGTTGCATGAAGGATAAAGAACATGCTTATTAGTATCGTTATTGCTTGTGAATGCAAGGAAATTCTTGTTAGCACTCTGATATTGGCAGGGATTATAGAACATGTTTACTAGCATTATTATACATGAATAAATGCTTGGACATGATTATTTTGCATCTGCTTGTTTATTCAATCTTGGACCGTTAGGCGGAAAGAGGTATAGTTATCACTTACCTAATGGTCGATTTGATCACTATAGAGCAGGTTAGATATTAGTATGCTTCCTCGAAGGTCAGAGGGGTTGGCTGGCCAAGAGATACAGGCCAGGGAAGAGAATAACGTGGGCCAGGCCCCACCGCCAGCTCTAGAAAACTAGCAATAGGTGCTTACTAATATGCAAGCCAGGTTACAGAGAAAGGAGGATGAGATCTGCCTCTTGAGGCAGCATCAGGTTCCAGCAGGGAACCCACAGTCCGTAGTACCGGCATTGTCACAGGCAGAGGTACCAGTGGTAGTACAGCCCCATGCATAAAGAGATAGATGGGAACCCCTGTATGAGAGGTTCAAGAAACAACACCCTCCAATTTTTTAGGGCAGCTTAGACCCATTGAAGGCTGAGCAATGGATGACTATGATAACCACTATCCTGGATTTTATGAGGTTAGGTGGTAATGAGAAAATGGCCTGTGCCACTTATATGTTTCGGGAAGATGCCTGAATATGGTGGGAGGTGGTATCCCAAACTAGGTCAGTAAACACCATGGAATGGGAAGAATTCAGAACTTTGTTCAATGAGAAGTACTACAATGACGCAGTTAAAGCTGTGAAGGTTGAAGAGTAAACCAAGTTACTTCAAGGCAACATGACAGTGACTAATTATGCCTTGAAGTTCGATAGATTGATATATTTTTCCAGTGATCTGGCCCACTGATGGGACCAAAAGAGAGAGGTTTCTCCAGAGGCTACATCCTATGATAGCCTGGGATGTTTGTATTACTACTGTGCCATGATTGACTACCTATCCACAGGATATGAAGAAAAGGCTTACAGCTTAGAGCGTAGAGAACAAGATTTGGTGTGAGAATTCGACCAGAAGAGATTCTAGGAGGACGGGACCTCCATTTGCATGCTTTGGTAGGGACGGAGGCCCCAGTGACCAAACGACAAAGACTCCAGATACAGTTTTAGCTCCAAGGCCAGAATGGAGGCCACGAGGCATACAGATGAGCCACCAGGTTGGCGGTGAGACCTGGAAAGCATTCACGGAGTGTACTCAGTGCAGGAAGCGCCATAATGGAGAATGTCGAGCAAAGGCCTGCTTCTTCATTGGGAGTGTTGGACACTTGAAGAAGGACTGCTCGAAAGCCAAAAAGGTAGAGCCCAAGAAGGTGGATAGCCTAACGCCAGCTCAGGTGTTCACCTTGACCCAAGCAGAGGCCAAGGCTAGTCCCTCGATTGTTATAGGTCAGCTTTCTAGTGCTAGAATCCTCTATACTATTTTGATTAACTCGGGTGCGATGCACTCTTTTGTAGCTAGTAGGATTATAGATGGATTGTGCAGACCGTGTTTATTATCCTATAGGGTTTGGTACTATGCTGCCTACTAGGGAGTTAGTGGTTTCTAGGAGATGGATTAGATCACTACCAGTGACAGTGGATGGCAGGGAGTTTTCAGTTGACTTGGTAATGTTGGTTATGACCGACTTTGACATAATTCTGGGTATGGACTAGCTAGAGAAGCATGGGGCAATGATAGATTGCAAAAAGAATATGGTAACCTTTGAGCCTGAGGGTTAGGACCCCTTTGTATTCATTGGCACTGTGCATGGACCCCGTATACCTATGATATTTGTACTTAGAGCTAGAGACTTATTGTAGGGAGGATTCATAGGATTCTTAGCTAGTGTGGTGGATACCACTTAGGTCGTGACAGTGGGACCAGGACAGACCAGATTGGTCTATGAGTTTCTGGATGTGTTTTCAGAGGATCTGCCAGAGTTACCTTGACACAGGGAGATAGAGTTTGTGATCGAATTGGCACCTGGGACAGAGCCAATTTCTAGGGTACCTTATAGGATGGCTCCAGCCGAGCTGAAGGAACTAAAGGTTCAGTTACAGGAATTACTAGACTTGGGTTTTATCAGGCCCAATTTCTCACCATGGGACGCACCAGTTTTCTTCATGAAGAAGAAAGATGGTTCTCTAAGGATGTGTATTGATTATGGAGAACTGAATAAGTTGACTATCAAAAATAGGTATCCTCTACCAAGGATTGATGATTTGTTTGATCAGTTATAGGTAGGATGGTATTCTCCCAGATAAATCTTAGGTTTGGTTATCACCAGTTGAGGATCAGGGAGGAGGATATAATGAAGACAATTTTTCGCACTAGGTACATGCATTATGAGTATCTGATGATGTCATTTGGACAGACTAATGTCCCAGCAGCATTTATGGATCTGGTAAACATGGTGTTCAAATATTACGTGGATCGGTTTGTGATTGTCTTTATCGACGATATACTGGTGTACTCTCAATCAGAGACAAAACACAAGCAGCGCCTTAGATTGGTACTATGAAGGTTGAGAGAACACAGGCTATATGAAAAATTCAAGAAGTGTGAGTTCTGATTGCCACAGGTGACTTTCTTAGGTCACATAGTTACTAAGGATGAAATTAAGGTGGACCCAGTGAAGATTGAGGCGGTCATAGATTTGCCAAGGCCAAAGAACGCTTCAGAGATCAGAAGTTTCTTGGGATTGATAGGTTATTACAAACGCTCTGTGGTGGGGTTTTCTAAGATTGTGTCACCACTGACAGAGTTGACACGCAAGAATCAGAAGTTCATATGGTCAGACAAGTGTGAAGAAAACTTCCAGAAACTAAAGAAGAGTTTGATCACTGCTCCAGTTCTGAGTCTGCCTATGGATCATGACAAGTTTGTGGTTTATTGTGACGCCTCGAGGTAGGGCCTAGGTTGTGTCCTCATGCAAACAGGGAAGGTGATTGCCAATGCATCACGTCAGTTAAAGGAGTATGAGCAAAGGTACCCCACACATGATCTGGAACTTGCAGCAGTAGGTTTTGCACTGAAGGAGTGGCATCATTACTTATATGGTGAGAAGTGAGAGATATACACAGATCACAAGAGTTTGAAATACTTATTCATCAGAAGGATCTGAACATGAGGGAGACGTTGGTTAGAGCTGGTGAAGGATTGTGATTGTGAAATCCTCTATCACCCAGGAAAGGCTAACGTGGTAGCAAATACCTTAAGCCGGAAGGGTCTGGGACAGTTGTATAGTGCCAAGTAAATATCTAGGGAGTTGGCTGACGATATGACTAGAGCAGGAATTGAGCTAGTGGTGGGTCAGTTAGCCAACATCACCTTGTAGTCTACTCTTTTGTAGAGGATTAAGGAGAAATAGTAGGTGATCCATAGTTGGGGAAGATTAGAGGGGACGTCCTAGCTGGAGTAGCTAAGGACTACACAGTGTCAAGCATGGGCTTATTGAGATACAAAGATTAGATCTACATTCCAATGGACACTGGGATCAGGCGGGAGATTCTGGATGAATCTCATACTACCCCTTATTCTCTACATCTAGGCACCACGAAGATGTACCAGGGTTTGAAAGTTTTATATTGGAGGCCTAGGATGAAGAGGGACGTGACTGAGTACGTGCAAAGTGCTTGACTTGTCAGCAGGTCAAGGCAGAGCATCAGAGACCAGCAGGGCTGTTGCAACCTCTGGATATCCCACAGTGGAAGTGGGAGGACATCACGATGTATTTTGTGGTAGGATTGCCCAAGACAGTGGGCCAACACGATTCAGTTTGGGTCATCGTGGATCGGAGTACAAAATCAGCTCACTTTCTACCAGTGAGGATGAATTATACGGTTGACCAGTATGTAGATCTCTATGTGAGAAATAGTTCTCCTTCATGGGACTCTGAGATCTATCATTTCTGATAGGGACCATATCTTTATTTCAAAATTTTGGGGAAAATTACAGAAGGCGATGGATACGCAATGGAAGTTTTGTACCGCTTATCATCCTTAAACTGATGGTAAATCAGAGAGGATTATTCAGATATTGGAAGACATGATGAGAGCATGTATATTGGACTTTGGAGGGTTCTAGAATGAATATTTTCCTCTTATAGAGTTTTTCCTATAATGATAACCACTAGTTGACTGTTGGAGTGACACCTTATGAGATGTTGTATTGTAGGAAGTGTAGATCACCCATTCACTGGATGAGATGGGTGAGATGAAATAATTAGGTTATGAGGTAGTTCAGAGGACCACTAAAGCTGTTGAAAAGAATAGAGCTCAGATGCTCGCTTTTCAGAGTAGACAAAAAAGTTATGTTGATCTGAAACGCAAGAACGTGGAGTTCCAAGTGGGAGACTATGTCTTCCTTAAAATTTCACCATGGAAATGGGTGAAGGAATTTGATTAAAAAGGAGCAAGTTGAGCCCTAGATTTGTAAGACCATTTGAGATCCTGGAGAGGATCGGTCAGGTGGCCTATAGATTGGACTCATCTTCGACACTGTCGACCGTGCATAATGTATCCATATTTTAGAACTTTAGAAATATGTATCAGACATGACTCATGCATTGAGTTACGAGGATCTGGGGCTTGATGCAGATCTCTCATATGAGTAGCAGCCAGTCCAGATACGAGACATAAAGGAAAAGGTTCTGAGGAACAAAATTATACCTTTGGTTAAGGTATTATATAGGAACAGCAAGGTCAAGAGCGACCTGGGAACCAGAATCAGATATGCGGGAATAGTATGCTTAGCTGTTTAGATAAAATTTCGAGGATGAAATTCCTGTAAGGATGGGATGGTTGTAACGTCTCAAATTACCTATCAAGGCTTAGGGCCTTTATTAGGGGGCCAGCATGGAAATTTATGGAATTATGTGATTATGTGAGTTATATGATAATATGACTAGATATGCATGTTTAGGTGTATTAAATATGCATGTAGGCTCGTTTCTTAATAGAAGGGAAATTTTCCTAATTTGGCCCATTATGGGCATAATTGTATATATGTTCATATATGTGAGAGACCATATTATTATGTGGGTTTATTTGGGTGACTCGGCACGAGACGATCCTAGGGAGCAAGTTAGCGGGAAAGTCACAACGGGACCCAATACCCGACTCAGAGTGAGTCAATGGGTATTTTGGGTAACTAGTACATTACCGGGTTATCAGGTAACAGGAATAAATATTTGAGGATATATTTGGAGTTAGCGAGATTAGGAGGGAATATCGGGGATTTTGACCATTTTGCCTCGGGGACGTTTTCGATACCCCGAGCCTCGAGATTAACTTAAGTTACTTGAACCTTAAGAAAACAAAACACTCAAACACTCAGCTCTCCCAACCGACTCCCTCTCTCTCTCCCTCATTCTCTCTCAACTTTTTAGTGAATTGCTTGAGAAACTAACGAGATTTTTGGCTGAAAGCCTGGGAATTGAAGGCCTAAACTTGGGATTGGATTAGCTACAACTAGGAGGACTTAAATCACATCTTAGGTAAGGCTCTAATCCCTGTTTTGGTTTAATTTTTTTATGGTTTCTTAGTATCATTGAGGTGTTCTTGAGCTTTGTATCTCAAGTGTTGGATTTTGAGTATTAATGGGCTTTTAATCAAGTTTTAGGTTGGGTTTTGTTGCTGGTATTATGTTGAATATGTTCTGGGGAATGAATTATGGTTCTAGGATTGATTTGGGGTGGTTTGTGGTTGAGTTTGGCTGAAGAAAACATAGGAATTCTGGGTTCGTAGGGTCAGGTCGTAGCCCTTTTCTTGGGGCGCCGCGACCCGTGCGAACCCACGGTTAGGTTGGGGCTTCTGCTTTGGAGATGCACCACGACCCTCTAGGGCAAGTCGCGGCTTGTGCCTTGGTTCCAGGCAGAAAGGCCCTTTGACCTGGGAGGCACGTTGTGACCCTTAGGGGCAAGTCGCGGCTAGCCCAGGCTGTTTTGGCCACCTTAGGTCTTGAGTAACGAGAACTCAAACCTAAGGGCTCATGATCGATTCTACTACCCAGTTTAGTATAAATCGAGGTCCCGGAGGCTAGGACTCGGTCTGATGCCTTTATTTGCTCGTTATTGATGGGATCCTATATTATGGTTGTGACTAGGTTATCGCTAGGGGGGCTCGGAACCAGGATCATGCTCGAGGGTCGTTCTTATTATTACGCTATACTTGGACCTGAGCTTAGAAAACTACACCCAATACGTGATATATGTGATTAGGGCTCGATTCGGTTGTTGATTATAACTGTTAATAGGGCTCGGCCCCTGGGAATGAATATGATTTTGGTTATGCTTAAATGCTCTGTGTCTAGATAATTGTGTAATGAATACTTGCCTTGTTTGCATAGTTAGGGTTCGACCCCCTTAAGGAACATAGTTATTACTATTTTTGTGTTTGATTGGTTAAGATACCATGATTTATACGTATGCATACTTGTGTTATCTGAAGTATGCTTATCAATAGCTGGTTATCTGTTTATCTGGTTGTTTAATGTGATTATGAATAGGGCTCTAGCCCCTGAGAAAGAACATGACTATGATTATGTCTGTGTTTAATTGATTAAGCATGCGTGAATGCTCTGCTTTGGGATAACTGTTAAAAGATGCATGCTTGCATGCATTATTTGATTGAAAAAGCCTTGGCTCATAAGTCAAGGGCGGAAATAGCGCGCTAAGCGGTGGTCGATATGGTTAGGCCAAACTGAGAGCGCATTATATGCTTGTCCGACCCAATGGTGGTGGAAATTAAAGCACCAAGTACACTGGGCCAACTCTAAGGTTGGTGATACAGAGGATAGGGCACGAGCCCCCGGGGTGACTTATCAGTCCCAGATCCTAGGGCGTTGGGCCCTAGTATGACTTATCAATTATTTATTTAGGGCAGCGGGCCCCCGTTATGACATGGTGGTCATTTATTTGTAATTGTATGGATGCATGAGTAGGTTATTACTATTGGGCATGCTAAATAAGTATTCAGAATCTGCATGTACTGTTCATGCACATATTTAAGTTTTCTTGCCGAGCCTTGGCTCACGGGTGCTACGTGGTGCAGGTAAGGGAAAAAGAAAAGATAGACTAGCCATGAGTTGGAGAGCTTCGGTGGCGGCGTGTACATATGTGGCTGCTCATCCACCACGACTGAGGATATCTCAGAGGAACTAGGGTCTTATCCCTGATTTTACTGCATAGGCCAGCTAATTGTACTTTTGACTTGTATATACCCTTTTAAGCATCTATTTGTAATATTTTGGGGATCCCATGTATGTATTAAACTCTTTAATGAAAAGTCAACGGTTCCTTTGACCAAATTTTTTTAACCTTAACCTTTGACATTAACCTTAGTTACACGTTTATGAACAAATGGCTTGATTATCAAGTCTAACACTATTTAAAGTACACAGTGTAACGATCCTAGATTAGGAGAACGTTACACGTTAATTAGAGCTAGTCAAGATTACTATTTTACCTTTCTAATTACCACTTGATCCTTAAGTACCATTAATTCACTAAGGAATAATTAATGTATAATCAAATTTTAGATTTGAGCTCAATAACTATTCAGTTCCAGAATTAACCCTTAAGGGAACCAATATTCGATCCGTTAGGAAAGTATGGATTCCATTATTGTAAATCATGGAATCCATACTTTGAAGCCATTACCTTGATCCGACACTTGGCAATAAAGTCCCCTCAACTTCGAGGATATGCACAGTAAGAGGAGACCAGCTCACCGCCTGAGAATGCTACAACATAGCCATGAAGGGAAAATCACAATCTAGGCAACAGGCAATGGTCATAGCCAAAGAAGGTGAGGAGTCCCGTGTAATGGAAGTTACCCATGTGACGGAAGAACCTCGAGAAGGAGATAATGAGGTTGCCCAATAAGACGACATTGACCTGTGAATAGGTCGAGGAAATCAAAGTTGTGGAGGAGCTCGAGGAAATCAGTATCGACCCAGAAACACCTTCAAGAGTTGTAAAAGTTGGGAAAATCTTGGAGTTGAAAGGAAGAAGGAGCTAGTCGAATTCTTGAGGAAGAACCTGGATGTATTCGCCTGGTCGCATGAAGATATGGTGGGAATCAGTCAAAGTATAATAATGCATACTTTGAACTTGGACAAGAATGTGCCTGCAAAGTTCCAAAAACAAAGGATTTTGGGGAGAGTATGGTCGAAAGCATTAGAATAGGAAGTAGATCACCTACATAAATGCAGATTTATAAAGGAGGCAAAATACCCGATCTAGGTTGCTAACCTTGTTCTGGTTCCGAAGCTAAACGGGAAGTGGAGAACTTGCATTGACTTCTCCGATCTCAACAAGGTCTGTCATAAGGACTATTTCCCATTACCTAGAATTGACCATTTGGTAGACACCACCGCAGGTCACGAGCTCATGTCTTTCCAGGACTCGTATTCTGGATATAACCAGATCGCGATGAACCCTGCAGACCAAGAGCATACCAGTTTCATGACTTAGCATAATTACTGCTACAAAGTTATGCCATCCAGGCTGAAGAATGTCGGTGCTACGTACCAAAAATTAGTCCACAAAATGTTCGTTAACCAGATCGGGAAAAATATGGAGGTGTATGTCGATGATATGCTCGTTAAATCAAAGAATTTCAGTAACCATGTATCTGACCTAGAAGAGTGTTTTGGCGTACTAAGAAGGTACGACATGAAGTTAAATCCTCAGAAGTGAACTTTCGGGGTTTTGTCGGGAAAGTTTCTGGGGTTTATAGTCAACACAAGGGGGATAGAGGAAAATCCAGAGAAAATTAGATCATTGTTAGAAATTCCTTCGCCTAGGTCGCGCAAGGAAGTACAAAGTTTAACTGGAAAGGTGGCGGCTCTAAACCGCTTCGTTTCAAAATCCACTAAAAAATGTCTCCCATTTTACAACTTGCTCAGAGGAAAAAAGAAGTTTGAGTGGACCGAAGAATGCGAACAGGAATTTCATGATCTAAAAGCTCACCTGGCTTAACCTCCCATACTATCAAAACCGGCATTTGGAGAATGTTTGATTCTGTATCTGGCCGTGACGAAAAATGTAGTTAGTGCTGTGTTAGTTCGAGAGGAAAATCAGGCACAGAAACCAGTGTATTATGTAAGTAAAAGAGTTCTTGGAGCCGAGTCTCGATATCCATTAATAGAAAAGCTCGTGTTCTGTCTTATTTTCGCTTAAAGGAAGCTCAGACCATATTTTCAGTCCCACATTATCCACGTCTTAACTGACCAACCTTTAAGGAAGGTTTTCCAAAAACCTGAAACGTAGGGACATCTACTAAAGTGGGCCATCGAACTCAGCCAGATCAAGATATTATATATGTGACGCACAACAATGAAGAGTAAAGCCCTCGCTAACTTTGTGGCCGAGTGCATGGATTTTTAGGACGAGCCGATTAGAGAACCGGTGCAGGAGTTGTGGAAACTCTTCGTTGATGGATCCTCTTATGAAAGTGGATCGCGAGCTAAGATAATTTTAATCTCACTTGAAGGGCATCGATTCCATACAGCTCTCAAGTTCAGATTCAAAGCATCCAAGAACGAAGCCGAGTATAAGGCCTTATTGGCAGGGCTAAGGGTGGCGGAAGAGCTAAAAGCAAAGGCGATCCAATGTTATAGTGATTCCCAGCATAGTCAATCAGATATTGGGAGAATACCAAGCTCGCGGTATCAAGATGGTGGCCTACTTAGCCAAGGTTAAAGATGAGTTGTCTGAATTCAAGTTTAGCTCTGTTGAATAAGTACCCCGCGAGCAGAATTCCAATGCTGATGCTTTGGCTCGACTTGCTACCATCAAAGAGGCAGATACACTGAACGTAGTTCCAGTGGAGTTCTTGGAAAGACTAAGCATAATAGCATAAACGGTTGAGGTCAGAATGATTGACATAAAATCGACCTGGATGACCCCCATAGTGGAGTATCTCACAACCAGAAAGTTACCTGACGATCGAAAGGGTGCAAGAAAGCTGCTATATCAAGCTTCACGATTTGTTATGGTTGAAGGGGTTCTATATCGACGAGGGCATTCGCTACCACTCCTACAGTGTGTTTTGCCCAAGGAAGCGTATACTATCTTGCAAGAAATACAACAAGGCTTCTATGGAGACCATGCTGGGGGGCAAAACCTGGCTCTGAAGGTACTGAGACAAGGCTTTTTGACCCACGCTAACAAAGGACCCGATCTCGTATGTACAGAAATGTGACAAATGGCAACGCTTCGCCATAATTACCCGAGCATCTCCCGTTGAGCGATCTCATCCCCTTGGACGTTTGCAATATGGGGAATTGGCTTGATTGGTTCTTTGCCAACGGGAAAATGAGAAGTTCGCTATGTTGTTGTCACCATCGATTACTTCACAAAGTGGATGGAGGTCGAACCTCTGGCAACCATCACCTCGAAGAGAGTCCTGGATTTTGTCATAAGAAATATCATATGTCGATTTGGGCTCCCAAAAAAGTTCATGTCTGACAACGGAACTCAGTTCGATAGTGATCTCTTCACAAACTTTTGTAAAAAATATGACATAACCAAGATTTTTTCGTTGGTAGCATACCCGCAAGCTAATGGGCAGGTCGAGGCCGTAAATAAGACCCTAAAGGCGAGCTTAAAGAAGCGATTAGATGAAGCCAAGGGACTATGGCCCGAACAGCTTCCGCAAGTACTCTAGTCCTATAGCACCTCACATCAAACCTCCACTGGACATACCCCTTTTTCTCTGGCCTTTGGAAGCGAGGCTATGCTCCCGATTGAGGCGCTAGTGACGTACCATCAATAGAAAACCTTTGATTGAGATCAGAACCGTGAGCTACTCAGTGCGTCCCTTGATCTAATCGAGGAAAAATGAGAAGCGTCACAATTACAGCTTGTCCATTATCATCAGAAAATCACTCGTTACTTCAACTCAAAGGTAAAAGGACGCAGACTCAGAATAGGTGATTTGGTTCTCCAGAGGGTGTTTTTGGCAAGTAAAGATCCCAAGGACGATGTGTTAGGGTCGAATTGGAAAGGACCATACCAGATCATGGAGATCCTATGCGAAGGGACCTTTAAGCTAGCCCGGTTAGGTGGAGAAATAGTTCCACGGGCCTGGAATGCCCTACACCTCAAAAAGTACTATAAATAATTTTGTTGTCTTTAATGTTTTTGGAATTATTGTTCATGTAAGGCTTATCTATAAAATCCATTTCATTTTAATAACAATTTGATTATTACGTAATCAATTTTGTCATTTTATTATCGTGGGCTCATTTTGTAAGAGCAACCTAGAACATTTATAAGTTCTGGTCGCTTGGGAGGGCACATAACCGAAGATAGCTTTTAAAAGAGTTATGCATATTTGGATAAAGCTTGAAACTTAGAGTTTGGAAAAATTGATTATTCAACGAGTTTTTAAAGCTCAGATTCTCAAAATAATTCTGAATACGAACTAAGTTGAGGAGTAACAAAAACAAAACCCATAGTTATAACCAGGTCCAAGCCTGATTCTTAACATGTACAATGCTATTAAGCACACTAAAATCTCCTAGATACGACCAGGTCTGAGGCCTGGTTCCTAACAGGTGTAACGCAATTAGGCGGAAAAAATCTTGGATATAACTAAGACTTCGACTAAAATTAATTAGTCAAGCCATAAAAAACTTATTGCGATCTAAAGACAACCCCTAAGATTTCAAGTGTGTAAGAATTTAGAATTCACAAACATGAGAGAACAATAGACGAAGGGGAACACAAATAGATCACAAATTAAATATGTATTCAAAAGCATATATTTATCTTGAGGAAAAAAAACCTCGATCTGAGCCTGAAGGCGATTGTTTTAATCCTTAGGGACTTAGTTACAAAATACAAAATAAAGAAAATGAATCATTGAGCTTCGTCGACTTGCTCAGAGAATGTCACTTCCTCGCCGTCCCCTTCAGCAGCATCGGATGCCTCGACAGTCTCAGAGGGTTCCTGTGAGAATCGAATCTTGAATTTGGCAAGATAAGGATTCCAAAACCTTGGTTGCATGAAAGTGAAATTCCTGTCTTGGCTGAAAGCCCAACATCGGTAAAGCATCTCCTCCATTGAGTTCGATGACTTCGCAATCGCCAACCTCACCCTCTCGGCCTCCTCCTTGGCCTTGGCCTTGGCCTCAACCTCGCCAAGCTTCTTTTTAAGGCTATCATTCTCAGCCTGCAACTGGTCCAGTTTATGGCTCACTTCCACGACATGATTCTTTGCAATTCGCTCACTCTCTTGTGGGGAAACCGAGTTGGCTTTGGCAGACTTCTCGCTCTCTTGGGTGGCGATCAGGGTGGTTTGGAGCTCATCACCCCTAGCTCGGATCCGAGCAATACCACGGAGTTGCGCCAGGACAAACTACAAAAGGAAAAGGCAAGTCAAGGTTAGTAAAAAAGAAGAAAAGAAAAAGAAATGTTAGAGGAATGAAAAGGGCTCACAATGAGGTTCATTCCCATAGCAAACTTGAGACCATCCTCGGGAGTACGCTCCTCCGTGGCCCTCAGATCCTTGACATTGGCTCTATACGCATGGCCCACCATATGGCTCTCCATCACGTATACAGTCCTCCGAAACGCTTCGGGGATCCTTGCCAACTCGAGTGGCTTTACCAGGATCTGAATAGTTAGGACCTGGGCGGAGGGAGCATCGCCTTGGATCACTTGAGGAACTGAAGGAGGTACATGTTACCGGAACTGAGGGTTGAGTCTGTTGTTGCTGCTCCCGGGTGGAGCTGGCACTTTTGTCTTTGACAGGAGACCCGGTGGAAGTTCCAGTCTTGGAAACATGTTTCTTTGGAACCCTGGGCCTTTTCACCATGGGCCCAGCCCCAGCTCCGTCGGCTTTGAAGGAACCACTTAATCCCAAGGCATCTGGCAAGCCCATCTCTTCTCCTGAAAAGGAACGAGCAGAAGATTCAGATACATGGAATAGTTAGTCAAAATAATGCAAAGAAAAGAACAGAGCAAGAATCCTACCCTCCGAGCTAGGGGAGGAATCTACTACGATCAGCTTGGGGTTATGAACCGGACTAGGTATAACCTCTAACTCCTGGACTACTGGAGGTAAGGAGAGTCTAGAATTATTACATCCTGGGTTCTAAGGGGTTCAAGCTCTTCTTCCAAGCTAGATTCATCTACGGACTGTCTAAAGCTGGGGGAAAATACACCCTAACGTAAGGAAGGCCATGTCCTAAGATTTGTGCCATATTCCTCAAAAATGGAGGACCTAAAGTGGAGGGTGTTGTCAACCATAATGGTGCATCTAAGGTAGCTATGGTCATAGTGTATCACCCGATGATCCACGCACTGGAGGACTGTTGTGTTCAGGTCCGGGTTAGAAGGATGTTGACTAATGAGCTTATTAGGGTTGAAACGAATTAGCCGAAAACTGGCAGCAGCCCGATCTAGATCTCTATATGGGTTACCTTGGTCGGAAGTGTCGGCTACTGCCCAAACCAAGCTCGCTCTGGGTCAGGACCCTGGTCATCCTCAAGTACTCTTCTCTTGCGCACCAACAGTGCCACATCCTCTTCCGAGTTAGTGTCTTCAATGGCGGGTAGGACTTCTTGAGGAGGAGGAAGCTCGGGAAGTATGGGAGGTGGACCTCGAATCCTGATAGCCAGTGTTTGGTCTTTGCAAATCAGGTCCCAGGCCACCATGGTAGCATCATTCACTACCTGTCGGAAGTTCTTTTCCTTTGAAGGAAAATGGGACATCGTCTCGGATTGAGCCCCAAGGGTCTCAAACTTCCCTGTCCTCTTGAATATAGCTGCACATAGAATGAACTCAGTTAGAAGGATTAAATTAAAAAAAAATGAAAATGATAAGAGAGTTCGCATACAGAATTCAGAAAGTTAGGAAACTTACGAGGGCAGTTGAAGTATCAATGATAGCAATTCTTGAGCCCATTTGACATAAAGAACTGGTCTTTATAGTCATTTGGGTGGCTGGGGAGGTCAATAACGGAAGCCGAGTTGGGGAAGTGAGGGAGAAGGTAAAAGCGATCACCTCGCCCCTTTTGATATGGACTTGCCTTGAGGTAGAAGAACTGCATAATATCAGCCAGGGTGGGGACCTCCCACTCGTGCCTCAAAAACAAATATTTTAACCCTGCCAAAAGTTGATACAAGTTTGGGGGAAGCTGGAACGGAGCTAGTTTGATGTAGTTCAAAAAATCCACGAAGTACTGGTCTAATGGGAGGAAAGCACCTGCCTTCAGGTGCTCATCACTCCAAGCCCCAAAGCCATCTTGAAGAGGGGTGCACCTCCGCTCTCCTTCCAATGGAGGTCGGGTGAGGAGGCCATTATTTCCCATCTCAATCCCATGGCTTAGCAGTATTTTGTTTACTTTCCCCTGCGAGGTTATTCAGGATACGTTGTGCTCGGCCTCGAAAAAGGCATTAGGATCGACAACAATCTCCCTCTTCACCATTGGACCGAAGTGAGGAATTGGAGATTCGGATGTGATCTGCTTGTCCTTATTCTTGTTCTGAGAAGAGAAGCTTGTGATGTTTTTCTTTGGTGGGGACATAATCTAGCTCGCCTGATGACAAAGCGGACTATTAGTGGCGGCCTAAGACAATGACTAGCTACGACGATAAAGGTACGGTGACCCAAAGGTTTGAGTGGTTTACTTTTGGTGATTAAAAAATTACACAAGCTAAGATATGTCCTAGCACCAACGCGTGTTTCCACGCGTAGTCCTAGGCCACACACTATGAATTCGGGAAATTCCCTAATACTTCAGGATTCGCATGTCAGATTCGTCAAACCCACTAATTTTTTTTTTTTTGAAAGCGGTTTAATGCAAAACCGCTTAAGGAATTGTGAACCTTAAGCTACCCAGAGCCAAACTTAAAAACCTCTCAACTTCTACATCCAAACAGGTATCCTAATCGATTCATCGGTGACATTTTCCTTGCAAAACCTAGAAAATTTGCCTAGTTTTCGAATACCATATTTCTAAACAAGGCTAATATCATTCTTTTAGCCTAAACCGAACCCTATTTAAACTCATTCATGGCCAGAACACGAAACGGTACTGAACAAAAATATGTTTTTGAAGTAAAAAACTCATTGGAAAATAAAGAAGTGAAAGATTCAAACCAGATGAGGAAATACTTATAGTTTATATGTTTGTTTGATGAGAATGTTGATGCTTCTATAGGCAGAAGCTTGAGAGCTTCTGAGAAACTGGAAGGCAATGATGGTGTTTGGAAAAAAAAATTGTGAGAAAAAGGGGATTTTTGTTTCTAAAAGGAAAGTTTTTGAATGTAAAGGTGGTAAGGTTCAGGTCTGATCTCCCTATTTATACGTAATCTTTGGGAATTAATTTGGGTCATCTGATTGGGTTAGCTTGAGATCCAAAGGCCAAGATTAAAATGACTCATGCGGCAGCAAAAAGTTGACAGGACAGTTGTCACAGTCCTCATAACCCGAACAAACGCCAATTACAGATGACCACGTGTTCAACACTCGAGTAGTAGGCATGTAATGTCCCAAATTACCTAATAAGGCTTAGGGCCTTAATTAGGGGGCTAGGATGGAGATTTATGGGAATTATATGATTATGTGACTTGTATGCGTGTAATTATGTGATTATGTGAATTATATGATAATATGACTAGATATGCACATTTAGGTGTATTAAATATGCATGTGGGCCAGTTTCTTATTAGAAGGGCAATTTTTGTAATTTGGCATTGTTATCCCCATTTCCTGGAAGGGCTTTGGGCCTTCGCCCTGGCCCACGGTCAGAGGACCAACTCGACATTTGGGCTTGGCCCAAGGTCCCTTGGTTTGAATATCACCCAAGGGGACTGGTACGGATCGGGACTATAGACTGGGCCCGTTTGGAGGGGTTCGGGACGTCCCTCCGGATTCATCTTCAGCTTGAACGGTCCCGGCGATGTCCAGAGGGCCCGGGCCGTCGCGGCCCGCACATTCCTGTCCCGAAGCCTGGTATGGTCTGGGCCCGAGGTAAATGGAGCGGGCCAAAGGTAAACAGACCTGGGTCACCTCCTCCCCAATTGAAGGGCCAGGCGTCCAGGATCCTGAAACCGCCTCATTTCGCGTGGGCATTGTCCCCCACTTTTCGCCTGCAGAAAAGGTCGCCTCGGGATTGCCCACTGGTGTGTCAGGACTGCGCAGCCAAGTACTCTGACCGGTCTTGTCTCCTGAATCAGCCTCGTGACTCGAAGTGGTCAGAGCCAAAGCGCCGTTTTGTCGAGCGAAGGCTTGTGTCTCAGGTCAACCAACTGGGCCTTAGTTGGTCTGAATTTTGTGTATTGTATACCTTTTTGTATTGGGCCTCCACTAGAAAGGCCCCTTGTACTCATTTCTCTGATGGGCCCGGGTCGGATCTAGCCCAGACCCGGGGTTCCCCTCAGCTTATAAATATAAGCTATAGAACAACGTACCGGGGGAGGAAAAAAGAAAAAGAAAAGGTAGAAACTCTGTTGAGATATAGTTAGAAAACTCCATTGTAAAAGCTTCTTATAGCTCTAATATACAGACTCGTGGACTAAGGCTAGTTAACGCCCCAACCACGTAAAAGCCTCGTGTCGATCTTCTACTTTCATTAGTAGTATCAGTAAATATATCGTTCATTAATATAGTTGCCGAAAATCTCGGTTAACAGGCATGTTATGGGTATATTTGGCATATATGTGATATATGTGATATATGTGTGAGACCACATTATTATGTGGGTATATTTGGGTTACTCGATACGAGACGATCCTAGGGAGCAAGTTAGCGGGAAAGTCACAATGGGACCTAATACCCGACTTGGGGTGAGTCAAGGGGTATTTTGGGTATCTAGTCCATTACTGGGTTATCAGGTAATGGGAATGAATATTAAAGGATATATTTTGTATTAGCGAGATTAGGAGGGAATTCTGGGAGTTTTGACCATTTTTCCCTCGGGGACGTTTTTGGGACCCCGAGCCTCGGGATTTACTTAGAGTTACTTAGAGTCTAAGTAACCTAACAATTACACAAACACAGAAAAAAAAAAGCGTTCTCTCTTTTCTCTCTCTCTCGGCTACACATTTTCTTTCTCAAATTTCTTGAGAATTCTTACGGTTTAAGGAGAATCGAGGCTATCTTTGGCTTGGGATTACTTGGGGAAAAACTCACCATCAATTGGGGCAATAGAGGTAACGATTTCCAGCCCTAACTCTTTGTGTTTTCTGATTTTCAGTTGAGTTTTTGGAGTTTAGAAAACTCAGCTCTGATTTTGGGATTTGAAGGGGTTTTGGCCAAGCTTTTGCTTGGGTTTTGTTGGACTGAGCTGTTGAATTGATTGGGGGTTTTACTTTTGAGTTTTAGATATGTTGGGATAGGTTTTTGGAGGATTTTGGCAGGAAGAAAACAGAGAAAAAAAAGGGTTTTCATATCGGGTCGCGGCCCTGTTCTTGAGGCGTCACGACTCTTTTGAATGTTTGTTGAAGCTTGTGCTTTCGGGCCATTTGAGCCGGGCACCTGCTAGGGAGCGACGCGGCAGAGGTTGAAGCAGGGGAGAGCTTTGGCTCTCTGACTTGGGGCATCCCTTGACTCCTTTGTTTTGATCCGCGACTCTTAAGGTTTTTGGAGCCCCGAAAGGTTTTTGAGTGCGGGAACTCAAACCTAAGGGCTCGAGATCGATCCTACTACCCGGTTTAGTAGAATTCGACATATTGGATGTTATTACTACTGGGCATTTTAGATATGTATCTGGATTTTTTATTTACTGTTCATGCACATGTTTAAGTTTTCTTCCTGAGCCTTGGCTCAGGGGTTCTATGTAGTGCAGGTAAGGGAAAAGGTAAGCTAGACCAGCCATGAGTTGAAGAGCTTCGGTGGCGGCGTGTACATATGTGGCTGCTCATTCACCATGACCGAGGGTATCTTAGAGGAACTAGGGTTGTATCCCTTATTTTTTCGCTTAGGCCGGCTGGTTGTAACTTTGGATTTGTATACACTCTTTTAAACGCTTGTTTGTAATATTTTGGAATCCCATGTATGTGTGAAACTTTTAAATGAAAAGTCAACAGTTCCTTTGACCAGAAATTTTAACCCTAATCTTTGACATTAACCTTAGTTACATGTTTATAACCAAATGACTTGATTAGCAAGTTTGACACTGTTTAAAGTACGCAGTGTAACGGTCCTAGATTAGGAGGACGTTACAACTTGGTATCATAGCTGTCAATGTTTAAGGGTTCCTGAAGACTGGCTGGGAATGTACACTCGCCACCAAAGTCAAGTTTGACTCAAGACTCGGTAACTTTTTATGTAGTTATGTGTTTAACTTCTTAAATAGGATATGAATGCCTTATTTACATGCCTGTTTAGTGAGCATGAGATATGTTGATAGGGACTGGCCCTTGACTGTTAAATGAATGATAAAGAACATGCTTATTAGCATCGTTATTGCTTGTGAATGGAAGAAACCACTTATTAGCGTTGTTATATGAACATGTCAGTCAGAATGCACTTATTAGCGTTGTTATTTGCATATAGGCTAGGAAATGCGTATTAGCACTGTTAATACTGGCACGGATTAAAGAACATGCTTATTAGCACTGTTAATACTGGCAGGGATTATAGAACATACTTATTAGCATTGTTATACATGTATAAATGTTTCAACATGCTTATTTGCATTGTTAATTGCTTATGAATGTTAGAGATGCTTATTAGCATTGTTGTTTGCTGATGAATATTAGGAAGTGCTTATTAGCACCATGATTGAATGTATTGTGTGTTATCGTGCTTATTAGCATTGCATATGTTTGTTGCTCGATCTTGGACCGTCAGGCGGGAAGAGGTCTAGTTATTACTTACCTAACGATCGATTTGATCACTGCAGGGTGGATTAGATATAAGTATGATTCCTCAAAGGTCAGAGAGGATGGTTGGCCAAGAGATACAGGCAGGGAAGAGAATGACCAAGGCCAGGCCCTGCCAGCTTTAGAAAACTGACAACAGGTGCTTAATGATATACAAGCCAGGTTATAGAGGTATAAGGATGAGATCTGCCTCTTGAGACAGAAATTGGTTCCAACAAGGAACCCATAGCCCGCAGTACCAGCAGTGTCCCAGCCAGAGGTACCAGCGGTAGTACAGCCCCAGGCAAGGGGAGAATGATGGGAACAGTTGTATGAGAGGTTCAAGAAACAGAACCCTCCAATTTTTTAGGGCAACTCAAACCCACTAAAGGCTGAGTAATGGATGACTATGATAACCATTATCCTAGATTTTATTAGGGTAGGTGGTAATGAGAGAGTGGCATACGCCACTTACATGTTTCGGAAGGATGCTGAATATGGTGGGTGGTGGTATCCCAGACCAGGGTAGTAAATACAATAGAATGGGAAGAATTCAGAACTCTGTTCAACGACAAAATACTATAGTGACGCAAATAAACTTGCGAAGTCTGAAGAGTTTAGTAAGTTACTTCAGGGAAACATGACAATGACTGAGTATGCCTTGAAGTTCGATAGATTGGAATAGTTTGTCGGGGATCTGGTGCCCAATAATGGGACCAGGAGAGAGAGGTTTCTCTAGGAGCTACAACCTATGATAACCTGGGATGTTCATATTACCATTGTGCTAGGATTGACTACCTATGCACAGGCTATGGAGAAGGGGCTTACAGATGAGAGTGTGGAGAACAAGATCTGGCATGAGAATGCGGCCAGAAGGGATTCTAGGAGGTTGGGACCACCATTTGTAGGCTTTGGTAGGGGCGGAGGCCCTAGTGACCAAAAGAGAAAGACTCTAGATATAGTTTCAGCTTCAAGGCCAAATAGGAGGCCACGTGGCATATAGATAGGCTACCAGGGTGGCAGCGAGACCTGGAAAGCTTTCCCAGAGTGTACTCGGTGCAAGAGGCACCATATTGGTGAATGTCATGCGAAGCCCTGCTTCATCTACGGGAGTGTGGGACACTTGAAGAAGAACTGCTCGAGAGCCAGAAAGGAAGAGCCCAAGAAGATGGACAGCCTGACATCAGCTTGGGTGTTCACCTTGACCCAGGCAGAGGCCGAGGCTAGTCCCTCAGTGGTTACAGGTCAGCTTTCTAGCGCTGGGACCCTTTATACCATTTTGATTAATTTGGGTGCTACGCAATCTTTTGTTGCTAGTAGGATTATAGATGGATTGTGCAGACCGTGTGACTTTTACCCTATGGGGTTTGGTACTATGCTGCCTACTTGGGAATTAGTGATTTCCAGGAGATGGGTTAGATCACTACAAGTGAAAGTGGATGGCAGGGAGTTGTCAGTTGACTTGGTAGAGTTGGTTATGACCGACTTTGACATAGGTATGGCCTGGCTAGAGAAGCATGGGGCAATGATAGATTGCAAAAAGATGGTAACCTTTGAGCCTAAGGGTGAGGACCCCTTTATATTTGTTGGCACTGTGCATGGACCCCGTATACCTATGATATCTGTACTTAGAGCTAGAGGCCTATTGCAGAGAGGATGCATAGGATTCTTAGCTAGCGTGGTGGATACCACTTAGGTCGTGCCAATGGGACCAGGACAAACCAAATTGGTCTGTGAGTTTCTGGATGTGTTTCCAGAGGATCTGTCAGGGTTACCTCCACATAGGGAGATAAAGTTTGTGATTGAATTGGCACCAGGGACAAATCCAGTGCCTAGGGAACCTTATAGGATGGCTCTAGCCGAGCTGAAGGAACTAAAGGTTTATCTACAGAAGTTACTAGACTTAGGTTTTATTAGGCCCAGTTTCTCACCATGGGGCACACCAATTCTCTTTGTGAAGAAGAAATATGGTTCTCTGAGGATGTGTATTGATTATATAGAACTGAACAAGTTGACTATCAAGAACAGGCCAAGGATTGATGACCTGTTTGATCAGTTACAGGGTAGGATGGTATTCTCCAAGATAGATCTTCGATCTGGTTATCACCAGCTAAGGATCAGGGAGGAGGATATAAAAAAGACAACTTTTCGCACCATGTATAGGCATTTCGAGATTTTAGTGATGTCATTTGGAGTGACTAATGCCCCAACAACATTTATGGATCTAATGAACATGGTGTTCAAAGATTACATGGATCAGTTTGTGATCGTCTTTATCGACGATATATTAGTATACTCCAAGTCAAAGACAGAGCACGAGCAACACCTCATATTGGTACTATAGAGGCTGAGAGAACACATGTTGTATGCGAAATTCAAGAAGTGCGAGTTCTGGTTGCTATAGGTGACTTTCTTAGGTCACATATTCAGTAAGGATGGGATTATGGTAGATTCAGCGAAGATTGAGGCAGTCAGAGATTGGCTATGCCCGAAGAATACTTCTGAGATGAGAAGTTTCTTGGGATTGGGAGGTTATTATAGACGCTTTGTGAAAGGGTTTTCCAAGGTTGTGTCGCCGTTGATAGATTTGACAAGCATGAATTAGAGGTTCTTTTGGTCAGACAGGTGGGAGAACAGTTTCCAAAGACTGAAGAAGAGTTTAATCACCGCACCAGTTTTGAGTCTTCCTACAGATCAGGACAAGTTTGTGGTTTATGGTGACGCCTCGAGGTAGGGCTTAGGTTGTATCCTTATGCAGACAGGGAAGGTGATAGCTTATGCATCACGTCAGTTAAAGGAGTATAAGCAGAGGTACCCCACACATGATCTGGAACTTGCAGCAGTAGGTTTTGCACTGAAGGTGTGGCAACATTACTTATATGGTGAGAAGTGAGAGATATACATAGATCACAAGAGTTTGAAATACTTCTTCACCTAGAAGGATTTGAACATGAGGCAAAGATGTTGGTTAGAGCTGGTGAAGGATTATGATTGTGAAATCCTATACCACCTAGGAAAGGCCAACGTGGTAGCATATGCCTTAAGATGAAAGGGTCTGGGACAATTCTATAGTGCCAGGCAGATATCCAGGGAGTTGGCTGATGTTATGACTAGAGCAGGAATTGGGCTAGTGGTGGGTCAGTTAGCCAACATCACCCTGTAGTCTACTATTTTGGAGAGGATTAAAGAGAAGCAATTAAGTGACCCACAGTTGGGAAAGATCAAAGGGGATGTCCTAGCTGGAGTAGCTAGACTACACAATGTCAGGCATGGCCTTATTGAGATACAGGGATCAGATCTGCGCTCCAATGGACACTGGGATCAGGCGGGAGATTCTGAATGAACCTCATACTACCCCTTATTCTCTACATCCAGGAACCACGAAGATGTACCAGGATCTAAAAGTTTTATATTGGTGGCCTGGGATGAAGAGGAATGTTATTGAGTACGTGGCAAGGTGCCTGACCTGTCAGTAGGTCAAGGCAGAGTATCAGAGACCAGCAGGGCTGTACAGGCTCTTGATATCCTAGAGCGGAAGTGGGAGGACATCACAATGGATTTTATGGTAGGATTTCCCAGGACAGTGGGCCAGCACGATTCAGTTTGCGTCATCGTGGATTGATATTCAAAATCACCTCACTTTCTACCAGTGATGACGAATTACACGGTTGACCAGTATGCAAATCTCTATGTGAGAGAGATAGTTTGCCTTCATGAGACTCCGAGGTCTGTCGTTTTTTATAGGGACCCTATCTTTACTTCCAAGTTTTGGGGAAGTTTACAGAGGGTGATGTGTACACAGCTGAAGTTCAGTACAGCTTACCATCCTCAGACTAATGGTCAGTTTGAGAGGAATATCCAGATATTGGAGGACATGCTTAGAGCATGTGTAGTGGACTTTGAAGGGTTCTGGAATAAATATTTTCCTCTGATAGAGTTTTCCTACAACAACAGCTGTTGTATGCTAGGAAGTGCATATCGCCCATTCATTGGGATGAGATGGGTGAGAGGAAATATTTGGGTCCTGAAGCAGTTCAGAGGACCACTGAGGCTATTGAAAAGATTAGAGCTCGGATGCTCGCGTCTCAGAGTAGATAGAAGAGTTATTCAGACCCAAAGGTGGGAGACTATGTCTTCCTTAGGGTTTCACCACTAAGAGGGGTGAAGAGAGATGAGCCCTAGGTTCATTGGACCATTTGAGATCCTGGAGAGGATTGGTCAGGTGGCCTACAGGTTGGCCTAACCCCTTGCATTGTCTAGTGTGCACAAAATATTTCATATCTTCATGCTGAGAAAGTATGTATCAGATGGGACTCATGTATTGAGTTATGAGGATCTGGAACTGGAGACAAATTTTTCCTATGAGGAACAGTCAGTTCAGATTTTAGACAGGAAGGACAAGGTCTTGAGGAACAAGACTATACCTTTAGTTAAGGAATTATGGAAGAACAACAAGGTCGAGGAAGCGACCTGAGAGCTAGAGGCAGATATGCAAAATCAGTATCCCGAGTTGTTCAGGTAAAATTTCGAGGACGAAATTTCTGTAAGGAGGGGATAGTTGTAATGTTTCAAATTACCTAATAAGGCTTAGGGCCTTGATTAGGGGGCCAGGATGGCGATTTATGGGAATTATATGATTATGTGACTTGTATGCGTGTAATTATGTGATTATGTGAATTATATGATAAAATGACTAGATATACATGTTTAGGTGTATTAAATATGCATGTGGACCCGTTTCTTATTAGAAGGGCAATTTTCGTAATTTGGCTGATTATGGATATATTTGGCATATATGTGATATATGTGTGAGACCACATTATTATGTGGGTATATTTGGGTTACTCGGCAAGAGACAATCCTAGGGAGCAAGTTAGTAGGAAAGTTCCAACGAGGCCTAATACCCAACTCGGGGAGAGTCAAGGGGTATTTTGGGTATTTAGTCTATTACCAGGTTATCGGGTAACGAGAATGAATATTAGAGGATATATTTGGTATTAGCAAGATTTGGAGGGAATTCAGGAAGTTTTGACCATTTTGCCCTCGGGGATTTTTTGGGACCCCGAGCCTCAGGATTTACTTAGAGTTACTTAGAGTCTAAGTAACATCACAATTACACAAATACAGAAAAAAATAGAGAAATACGTTCTCCCTTCTCTCTCTCGGCTACACATTTTCTTTCTCAAATTCTTGAGAATTCTTACAGTTTAAGGAGAATCAAGGCTAGCTTAGGCTCGGGATTTCTTAGGGAAAATCTCACCATCAATTGGGACAACAGAGGTAACGATTTCTAGCCCTAACTCTGTTTTTTCTTATTTTCAGTTGAGTTTTTGGAGTTTAGAAAACTCAGCTTTGACTTTGGGATTTGAAGGGGTTTTGGCCAAGCTTTTGCTTGGATTTCATTGAACTTGAGCTGCTGATTTGATTGGGGGTTTTACTTTTGAGTTTTAGCTATGTTGGGATAGGTTGTTTTAGGGTTTTGGCTTGAAGAAAATGGAGAAAAACCAGGGTTTTCATGTCGAGCCCCGACCCTGTTCTTCGGGCGCCGTGACTCTCTTGAATGTTTGAAGAAGCTGGTGCCTTTTGGCATTTGAGTCGTGACTCCTGCTAGGTTGCATCGCGGTGCACGTTGAAGCAGGGGAGAGCTTCGGCTCTTTGACTTCGAGCGGGTCGCGACTCCTTTGTTTAGAGTCCCGGCGCTAAAGGGATTTGGATCCCCGGGAGGGTTTTTGAGTGTGGGAGCTCAAACCTAAGGGCTCGGGATTGATCCTACTATCCGGTTTAGTAGAATTCAATGTCCCGGAGGCTAGGACTCGGTCCAGAAGCCTTTAATCGCTCATTTTGACAAGATTCTCTATTAGTTGTGACTATGTAGTGTCCCAATTTGCAAATAAGGCTTAGGGCCTTGATTAGCACGCCTAGACGGCAATAAGTGGTTTATTATGTTAATGTGTGAATTTGATGAGTATATGATTAGAATTGCATGTTTAGGTGAATTAAATATGCATGTGGGCCCCATTTGGTTATTAGGGGCATGCCTGTAATTTTTGCCCGTTAATGGCATAAATGTAATAATTGTGAATATTATGATATATTTGGGATAAATTTGTGTTGCACGATCCGAGACAGTCCTAGGGAGTTGTATAGCAAGAAAGTCACAACGGGGTTGAATACCTGACTCGGGGCGAGTCGAGGGGTATTTCGACTATTAGATATTTTATTGGGGTTATCGGGTTATGAAAATAAATATTTTGAGATATATTTGAAGTTAGAACGTTTAGGAGGGAATATTGGGGAAATTTACCATTTTTCCCTTGGGGATGTTTTTTTTACCCCGAGCCTTAGAGTTAACCTTAGAGACTTAAGTTAAGAAGAAACAAAACCAAGGAAGCATTCAGAAACTAAGGAACTGACCCAAACCTTTCTCTCTCTCTCTCTCTCTCTCTCTCTCTCTCACTCTATTTTCCTCTAAGCCATACCAAGAAGAAGTGTTGAAGATTAAGCAAGGGTTTTGGCTCTAGACTTGGGGATTAGCTCAACTGCAATTTATGGATTCAAGCAAAGGCTAAGGTAAGTTTTAAACTGTGATTTTTAGCTATTTAATTTTGTGGTTACTTGTTGGGTTTCTAGTCTTCCTGAAGCGTTGAAGTGGGAGATTGGAATTGGGATATGATGAGTTTTAAAGCTAGATTTTGTTAGGTTTTGTTGTTGAGATTGTTCTAGGACTTCTGTGATAAATGAATTGGATTGTTAGGTTGATTTTGGGGTAAATTGGCTTGGTTTTGGTGGTAAAAATGGAGGATTTTTCTGGGTTCAGAGGGTCAGGTCGCGGCATTATTCTTACTGAGCTGCGGCCCTCTAGAACATTTTGGTGGCCATGATGAAGGGCAGGCCACGGCACACCTTGGCTTGGGCCATGTGGCGCATGCCCTGTTTTGGGGGTCGAGGTTTCTGGTTGAGGCGGGTCGCGGCATGGGTTCATGGGGCCATGGTACTTAGTGTGTTTTTGGACATCAAGGAGGTTTTAGGCTCGGGAATCCAAAAGTTAAGGCTCGGGATGGATTTTATCACCCGGATTGATAGAATTCAAGGTCTTGGAGACTAGAATTATGACCCAAAGTTATTTAATGGATTAGGAATTGGTGGATGGATGTTGTTGATTCGTTGTGACTAGGTTTTTAGCGAGGCTCGGACTAGGGGATTGAGCTCGAGACATCAGTGCTTGGAAAGCTCGGGACACAAGGAAAAAAAATGTTGTACCCATAGAGTAGGGCGAGGCCCTATAGTTTGTGTTGCAGGGCACGACACTATATGATTGTGTTGCAGGGCACGACCCTATATGATTGTGTTGCAGGGCGTAGCCCCCATTGATTATGTTTATACATGTTTAAGTATTTGTTTAATTATGCTATGTGTGCATACATGTGTGAATGAATGGCAAGAGCCGGGAATGGCTAAGGCCGAGAACGACGAAGGCCGAGAACGACGAAGGACGAGAACGGCAAGGCCAGGTACGACATGGGGTCGGGAGCAGCGTTAAGCACACGGAGTGCGAGTTGCTAGGGTAAGACCCTACAAGATACCTGGGATATCCTCACGGTGTAGATCGTAAACCCAGGGCCTGGTAAAGCGCTTGGGACGGCATGGTCGTATGTGTTTAGCCTGTTGGCGGTTTTGTTATGTGTTAATCGATGATTATGCATATGTTATTTGCTTGTGTGGAGTTTTCTTGCTGGGCTTCGGCTCACGGGTATTCTATTATGCAGGTAAGGGCAAGGGGAAAGTCGACCAACCATGAGTACAGAGAGCGTGAAGCGACGTGTACATGTTTGGCCTGCCTGGTTGCCACGACCAGGGGTAATTTTGGGAGACGTTTGTATTAAACTTAATTTTTTCGTTTAGTCGACTTTAGTTTTATTTCTAGTTGTAAATATTTCTAAAATAGTATTTTGGGATCCCAAATGTTTAACGCTTTATAATATTCAATGAATGGATTTATTTTCTCAAACTATATGACTTCTATTATGATTAGCTACACTTTTGTCTTAAAACCTTGATTAGTGAGTTAATTGCATGTTTTAAACTCACTTAGTAATGACTCTAAGGAAGTAGGGCGTTACAACTTGGTATCAGAGCGAGCCAAGGTTTATGGTTCCTGGAGATTGACCGAACATGTACGCTCGCTGTCAGTGATAAGCTCGACTCAGAGTTTATTGGTAATGATTGACTTATATGCTTGAACATGTGCTTAGCTGCCCTGTTTGCCTGCTTATTTTATGTAGAGAATGATGAATGAGTTAACATATGTATGATGTCGGGGCATGGCCTGTTGAGTGTTATATGCTATTTGTATGTTATGTGGATTTCTGTTATGGTTGACTGATGTGAATTGGGAGGTGGTTTTGGATGTTGTTATCATGCATGATTAGCAGCGTCGTTGATTGTAGGCATATTGTTGAGATGCCTCGACAATCATCGAGACTTCGCGGCAGTAGGACCGAGGATGACAACCAGGGTCAGGACCCTCCACCTGCCTCACAGAATTGGCAATAGATGTTTGCCAAAATGGAAGCGAGACTGCAAAGAACTGAGGAAGAACTTCGACATTTGAGTCAGCAGGCCCCACCTCAGGCCACTGGGTTGTAAGTTCAGCAGGCTGTGGCGTCACTGCCGGTTCAACCTGCTATGGAGAACAGGTGGGAACCTTTGTATGAGAGGTTCGGGAAGCAGCATCCTCCCACCTTTGAGGGTGGACCAGACCCACTGTGGGCAGAGCAATGGATGAATATAATTTCCTCCATCTTCGATTTTATGAGGGTGGTAGGGAACGAGGGGGTAACTTGTGCTAGCTACATGTTTAGAGAAGATGCCCGCATCTGGTGGGATGTAGTGACTCAGAGGAAGAATGTGGCAGTTATTACCTGGGAAGAATTCAGAAACATCTTCAATAAGAAATATTACTATGTTGCAGTTCGAGCTGTGAAGGTTGACGAGTTCATCAACCTGATTCAGAACCGTTTGACAGTTACTGAGTATGCTTTGAGATTTGACCGGTTGGCAAAGTTTGCGTTGGATTTGGTGCTGACTGATATGGCAAGAAGGGATAGAATTGTACGGGGGTTGAATGTTATCATCGCCCGTTCTGAATGCAAAAAATTGACCAAGGAAAAAATCTTTGGTCCCTAGTTAGACCACATGGCTAAAGGTCGGGTATTCATGCTTTTGGGCTCGGACCTGTGGGTCTTGGGAATGTGGAGTAATTTCCCTTAGAGCTTTCCTTGATGGAAGTATGGAAATTATAGGTGAACATTTCCCTAGGCTAATGGCCTTGCGCCATCAGGGCGATTAGCGCCTTAGATGGACCTCATGCCTAGAAGGGTGCCTTGCACCATACCACGCCTAGCCTCGCGCGGCGAGACACCACAAGCCTCGTCCAGACTCGCGCAGCGAGGCGCTCCTTGCCTCGGCCAGCCTCGCACAGCGAGACACTCTAGGCCTCATCCAGCCTTGCCCAGCCTCGCACAACGAGGCACTCCTTGCCTCGGCCAGCCTCACCCAGCCTCACACAGCGAGGCGCTCCCTGCCTCAGCCAGCCTCGCACAGTGAGGCACTTCCTACCTCAGCCAGCCTTGCACATTGAGGAACTCTAGGCCTCATCCAGCCTCGCACAACGAGGTGCTCCATGCCATGCATGCCTCGCCATGCACCCGAGGGTCTCGCACCCATGCATGCCTCGCCATGCACTCGAGGGTCTCGCACCCATGCATGCCTTGCCATGTATCCGAGGGTCTCGCACCCATGCATGCCTCTCCATGCACCCAAGGGTCTCGCACCCATGCATGCCTCGCCATGCACCCGAGGGTCTCGCACCCATGCATACCTCGCCATGTATCCGAGGGTCTCGCACCCATGCATGCCTTGCCATGCACCTGAGGGCCTCGCACCCATGCATCCCTCACCATGCACCCGAGGGTCACACACCCATGCATGCCTCTCCATGTATCTGAGGGTCTCGCACTATGTTGGGCCTCGCACCCTCGCATGCCTCGCATGCATAACCATCAGGTACAAAGCACTCGTACGTGTACGGGTGCAAGACCTACGACCATGAGGATGACAGAAGCATGACCATGACATCTGTATGACACAAGTAGTGGAGGTACGGATTTGTACAGAGAGTGGAAGCACTACATGCATGCCTCTGACTAGGCACCAGGCCAACACCATGACCTTCTGCCCCACCACAACCTGTGTCACTACCTTGACAATGTACCTATGTACAATCTTGTCCCCAGGGACCACAATGCTGAGGAGCCATTAGAGCTCCATTATAAATAGATCATCACCCCTCCAGAAAGGGGGTTGGAAAATTGATTGTATGCTAAGGCTGTTAAGTAATATACAATTTTGACGCCATTGTAGTTCTGCATATTTACTCTTTCAAGTTTTCTCCATATTCTTCTAAGATACCTTTGGCAATACAATCTTAGTTTTCTAACCTTATATCGTTGACGAGATTTCACCGTCAACACCCGTGATGTGAAGATTACTTTGGATCCAGAGACTACTACTTATGCCCAAGTGGTGGACAAGGCCCTTACAGCTGAGGGGGTCGAGGATCAAATATGGAGAGAGAGTGTTGTTAGGCACGATGCTAGGAGGACGGTGCCTCCTTTTATTGGATCCAGTTGGGGTAGTGGATCCAGTGAGCAGAAGAGAAAGGCCCCAGATTCTTTTGTTCCTCCTAGCTCGGATAGGAGGGAACGAGGTGCTTTTGGCGGCCATCAGGGTGGAGGTGACAATTGGAGGAGTTTTCCAGTGTGTCTTCAGTGCAGACGATGACATCAGGGTGAGTGCAGGATCAGGGCTTGCTTTATCTGTGGGAGTGCAAATCATCTGAAGAAAGACTGCCCACAAGCCAGGAAAGAGGAGCCGAAGCAAGGCGATAGTCTCGCTCCTGACAGAGTGTTCACCTTGACTCAGACTGAGGCGAAGGCTAGCCCCTTGGTTATGACAGGTCAGATTTCTAGTGCTGGTTCTTCCTATACTGCATTGATTGATTCGGGAGCTACTCATTCATTTGTGTCTGCTAGAGTGATAGATCAACTGTGTAGACCTAGTGTTTTGTATGCTAAGGGTTTTTAGACTTTGTTGCCGACTGGGGAACTGGTAGTCTCTAGAAGATGGATTAGAGCATTGCAAGTAGAGAGATGGTAGGGAGTTTTCTATTGATCTGATTGAGCTAGAAATGGATGACTTCGATATGATTCTCGAAATGGATTGGTTATCGAAGTATGGGGAAACGATTGACTGCAAGCACAGAATGGTGACTTTTGAACCAGAAGGGGAGGTACCCTTTATATTTGTGGGGACAATCAGTGGACCGCGGGTGCCTATGATTTCAGCACTGAAGGCTAGAGACCTGATGTAGGAAGGTTGCATAGGATTCCTAGCGAACATTGTGGATACCTCTAGGGTTGTGCCGGTTGGACCGGGTGAGACCAGATTGGTATGTGAGTTTCCAAATTTATTTCCAGCAGACCTGCCAGGGTTGCCATCGCAGCGAGAGATTGAGTTTGTTATAGAATTAGCGCCAGGGGCGGAGCCAGTATCAAGGACACCTTACAGAATGGCTCCGGCGGAGTTGAAGATTCAGTTGCAGGAGTTATTGGATTTGGTATTCATCAAACCGAGTTTCTCGCCGTGGGGTGCTCTAGTGTTGTTTGTCAAGAAAAAGGATGGATCTCTTAGGATGTGTATTGACTACAGGGAGCTGAACAAGTTGACCATTAAGAATAAGTACCCACTGCCTAGGATTGATGATTTATTTGACCAGCTACATGGAAAGACAGTGTGTTCCAAGATTGATCTCTGGTTAGGTTATCATCAGTTAAGGATCGAAGAAGAGGACATACCAAAGACCACTTTCCGCACGAGGTATGGGCACTATGAATTCCTGGTTATGTCCTTTGCATTAACCAATGCCCTAGCAGCTTTTATGGATATGATGAATAGGGTTTTCAAGGACTATTTGGACAAGTTTGTGATTGTGTTTATCGACGACATTCTGGTGTACTCTCAGTCAGAGACAGAGCATGAACAACATCTACGTTTGGTATTGCAGCGGTTGAGGGAGGATAGGTTATATGCTAAGTTCAGCAAGTGCGAGTTTTGGCTATCAAAAGTCACATTTCTAGGCCATATCATTAGTAAGGAGGGGTGGTTGATCCAAGTAAGATTGAGGCAGTGAGAGATTGGCCTAGACCAAGCAGCATTCCTGAAGTCAGGAGTTTCCTGGGGTTGGCATGGTATTATCGGTGATTTGTTGAGGGGTTCTCCAAGATAGCTACGACATTGATTGAGTTGACGAGGAAAAAGCCTAAGTATGTGTGGACAGACAGGTGTGAGAATAATTTCAAGGAACTGAAGCGGCGACTGATCACCGCGCCAGTGTTAAGTCTGCCGATGGACAATGAGAAGTTTGTGGTTTACTATGATGCTTCCAGATAGGGTTTAGGGTGTGTGCTTGTGCATGCTGGAAAGGTGATAGCCTATGCATCGAGACAGTTAAAGGAGTATGAGCAGAGATATCCCACGCATGATCTAGAGTTGGCAGTGGTGATATTTGCACTTAAGGTTTGGAGACATTATCTGTATGGTGAGAAGTGCGAAATAGGCACCGACCATAAGAGTCTGAAGTACTTCTTTACTCAGAAGGATCAGAATATGTGCCAGAGATGGTGGGTGGAGCTGGTAAAGGATTATGATTGTGATATCCTATACCATCCTAGGAAGGCTAATGTAGTGGCTGATGCATTGAGTCGGAAGGGCCCAGGATAGTTGTTCAGTTCGAGGCAGATATTTGATAAGCTAGTTGAGGAGATGACTAGAGCGAGTATAGAGTTGGTGGTTGGTGGGTTAGCCAACATCACTCTTCAGTCTACACTCCTTGAGAGGATCAAGGAGGCACATGGGAAAGATTCCCAGTTAAGAGGGCATAGAGAGAATGTCTTAGTCGGAGCGGCTGAGGACTATTCTATCTCGGAGATGGGGTTACTGAAGTACAAGGGTCGGATCTGTGTTCCGATTGATTCTGATATCCGGCGAGAGATCTTGGATGAATCTCATACCACTCCTCATTCTTTACATCCAGGTACGACGAAGATGTACCAAGATTTGGGAGCCTTGCATTGGTGGTCGGGAATGAAGAGGAATGTGGTGGATTATGTGGCCAAGTGTTTAACTTGTCAGCAGGTAAAGGCTGAACATCAGAGGCCAGCAGGGTTATTGCAGCCTCTAGGGATTCTAGAGTGGAAGTGGGAAGATATCACCATGGACTTCGTGGTTGGGTTGCCGAAGACTGTGGGACAGCATGACTCGGTGTGGGTGATTGTGGATAGGTATACCAAGTCCGCCCACTTTTTACCTGTTAGGACAACTTATACTGTGGAGCAGTATGCCGAGTTATATGTGAAGGAAATTGTTCGACTTCATGGGGCTCCGAGGTCGATAGTATCCGACAGGGACCCCACTTTCACCTCCAAGTTTTGGGAGAGTCTGCAGAAGGCTATGGGCACGCAGTTGCGGTTTAGTACCTCTTATCATTCTTAGACAGATTGACAGTGTGAGAGGACGATTCAGATACAGGAGGACATGCTACGAGCCTGCGTGCTAGACTTTGGGGGATCTTGGAGTAAGTATCTCCCTTTGATTGAGTTCTCGTACAACAACAGTCATTAGGCGACTATCGGAGTGGCTCCGTATGAGATGCTATATGGGAGAAAGTGCAGATCACCTATCCATTGGGATGAGACGGGTGAGAGGAGATACCTGGGTCCTGAGATGGTTCAGAGGACCAATGAAGTAATTAAAAAGATTAGAGCTCAAATTCTTGCCTCCAAGAGTCGCCAGAAGAGTTACTCGGACTTGAAACGCAGAAGCGTAGAATTTCAGGTCAATGACCATGTGTTCCTTAGGGTTTCACCTTTGAGGGGAGTGAAACAGTTTGGTGTTCGGGGCAAGCTGAGCCCTAGGTTTGTTTTTCCCTTTGAGATTTTTGAACGAGTTGGAGAGGTAGCTTACAAATTGGCGATGCCTCCAGCTTTATCAGGGGTTTGTGATGTTTTTCACGTGTCCATGCTCCAGAAGTATGTATCAGATTCGACGCATGTACTGAGCTATGAGAACTTGGAGCTAGATCAAGATTTGTCTTATGAGGAGAAGCCAGTTCAGATTCTCGACTCGGAGGATAAAATCTTGCGGAGCAAGACCATTGCCTTGGTGAAAGTGCTGTGGAGGAACAACAAGATTGAGGAGGTGACGTGGGAACTTGAATCAAATATACGAGAGCGGTATCTCGAGTTGTTCAGGTAATTTTGAGGACGAAATTTCTGTAAGGAGGGGATAGTTGTAGCGTCCCAATTTGCTAATAAGGCTTAGGGCCTTGATTAGCGTGCTTGGAGGGCAATAAGTGGTTTATTATGTTAATGTGTGAATTTAATGTGTATGTGATTAGAAATGCATGTTTAGGTGAATTAAATATGCATGTGGGCCCCATTTGGTTATTAGGGGCATGTTTATAATTTTAGCCCGTTGATGGCATAAATGTAATAATTGTGAATATTATGATATATTTGGGATAAATCTGTGATGCACGATCCGAGACAGTCCTAGGGAGTTGTATAGCAAGAAAGTCACAACGGGGTTGAATACCTGACTCGGGGCGAGTCGAGGGGTATTTCGACTATTAGATATTTTATTGGGGTTATCGGGTGATGAAAATAAATATTTTGAGATATATTTGAAGTTAGAACGTTTAGGAGGGAATATTGGGGAAATTTACCATTTTGCCCTTGGGGACGTTTTTTTACCCTGAGCCTTAGAGTTAACCTTAGAGACTTAAGTTAAGAAGAAACAAAACCAAGGAAGCATTCAGAAACTAAGGAACTGACCCAAACCTTTCTCTCTCTCTCTCTCTCTCTCTCTCTCTCTCTCACTCTATTTTCCTCTAAGCCATACCAAGGAGAAGTGTTGAAGATTAAGCAAGGGTTTTGGCTCTAGACTTGGGGATTAGCTCTGCTACAATTTGTGGATTCAAGCAAAGGCTAAGGTAAGTTTTAAACTGTGATTTTTAGCTATTTAATTTTGTGGTTACTTCTTGGGTTTCTAGTCTTCCTGAAGTTTTGAAGTGGGAGATTGGAATTGGGATATGATGAGTTTTAAAGCTAGATTTTGTTAGGTTTTGTTGTTGAGATTGTTCTAGGACTTTTGTGATAAATGAATTGGATTGTTAGGTTGATTTTGGGGTAAATTGGCTTGGTTTTGGTGGTAAAAATGGAGGATTTTTCTGGGTTCAGAGGGTCGGGTCGCGGCATTATTCTTGCTGAGCTGCGGCCCTCTAGAACATTTTGGTGGCCATGATGAAGGGCAGGCCACGGCACACCTTGGCTTGGGCCATGTGGCGCATGCCCTGTTTTGGGGGTCGAGGTTTCTGGTTGAGGCGGGTCGCAGCATGGGTTCATGGGGCCATGGTACTTAGTGTGTTTTTGGACATCAAGGAGGTTTTAGGCTCGGGAATCCAAAAGTTAAGGCTCGGGATGGATTTTATCACCCGGATTGATAGAATTCAAGGCCCCGGAGACTAGAATTATGACCCAAAGTTATTTAATGGATTAGGACTTGATGGATGGATGTTGTTGATTCGTTGTGACTAGGTTTTCAGCGAGGCTCGGACTAGGGGACTGTGCTCAGGACATCGGTGCTTGGAAAGCTCAGGACACAGGTAAGAAAACTATTGTACCCATAGAGCAAGGCGAGGCCCTATAGTTTATGTTGCAGGGCACGGCCCTATATGATTGTGTTGCAGGGCGTACACCCCATTGATTATGTTTATACGTGTTTAAGTATTTGTTTAATTATGCTATGTGTGCATACATGTGTGAATGAATGGCGAGAACAGCGAGGGCCGGGAACGGCGAAGGCCGAGAACGGCAAGGCCGGGTACGGCATGGGGCCGGGAGCAGCGTTAAGCACGCGGAGTGCAAGTTGCCAGGGTAAGACCCTACAAGATACCTGGGATATCCTCACGGTGTAGACCGCGAACCCAGGGTCTGGTAAAGCGCCTGGGACGGCATGGCCGTATGTGTTTAGCCTGTTGGCAGTTTTGTTATGTGTTAATCGATGATTATGCATATGTTATTTGCTTGTGTGGAGTTTTCTTGCTGGGCTTCGGCTCACGGGTGCTCTATGGTGCAGGTAAGGGCAAGGGGAAAGTCGACCAACCATGAGTACAGAGAGCGTGAAGCGACGTGTACATGTTTGGCCTGCCTGGCTATCACAGCCAGGGGTATTTTTGGGAGACGTTTGTATTAAACTTAATTTTGTCATTTAGTAGACTTTAGTTATATTTTTGAGTTGTAAATATTTCTAAAACGGTATTTTGGGATCCCAAATGTTTAACGCTTTATGACTTCCTGTTATGATTAGCTACACTTTTGTCTTAAAACCTTGATTAGCGAGTTAATTGCACATTTTAAACTCATTTAGTAACGGCTATAAGGAAGTAGGGCGTTACAGACTAGGTTATCGCTAGGGGCTCAGAACCAGGATTGTGCTCGAGGGTCATTCTTAATACACTTTGCACTCAGACCTAAGGTGACAAAATTGCACCCAATACGTGGTATATGTGATTAAGGCTTAGCCTGATTGTTGATTATAATTGTGAGTAGGGCTCGGTCCCTGAGAATTAACGTGAATTAGGTTATGCTTCAATGCTCTATGTCTGGATAATTTTTTAATGAATGCTTGCCTTGTTGCATAGGTAGGGCTCGACCCCGTTAAGAAACATGGTTATTACTGTGTTTGTGCTTAATTGGTTAAGATACCATGAATTATATGTATGCATACTTGTATTGTCTGAAGTATGCTTATCTTTATTTGTATCAGTATCTGTATCTGAATGTCTAATTAAAGCCTTAACTTATTAGTCAAGGGCGGCAATAGCGCGCTGGTCGAGTGGCTTAGGCCCAATCAGGAATGTACTATTATGTTGGGCAACCCTATGGTCGTTGGAACACAAAGCGCTTGACAAGCTCTATGGCTAGTTATTCAGAGTTAAAGGGAAGGGCCCTAGGTGACTCTATGGTCACATAACTAGGGCATAGGGCACCGAGTTGACTCTATGGTCATCTATTTAGGGCAGCGGGCCCCTAAATGATCCAATAATCATTTATTTCTAATTGTATGCATGCACGAGTAGGTTATTACTACTAGGCATGTTAGATATGTATTTGGATTTTATATTTACTATTCATGCACATTTTTAAGTTTTCTAACTAAGCCTTGGCTCACTGGTGCTATGTGGTGCGGGTAAGGGAAAAGGAAACCTAGACCAACCATGAGTTGGAGTGCTTCGGTGGCGGCGTGTACATATGCGGCTGCTCGTCCACTACGGCCGAGGGTAACTCAGAGGAACTGGGGTTGTATGTTAGGGGTTTATGTCCTAATTAAAACCCAATTTCTTTGTAATCTCATTTTATTATCAATAAAAGAATAGAAATCATATTTTGACTTGGTCAATCACTTTTCTCACATGTTTTATTTTCATGATAATTTGCTTAATATAAACTTCTATTAAATCCCAAGCATATAGCTAATCATATTTACAGTGACGTTATCACAGTGGAATATAAATATGATTATATGTTCAAAATAAGTTAGTCCTAAGATTAGTCAATGCACAGGATTTACACTGACTTGCCAATCTACGATATGATCTACTTACAGATTGTGGTGTTATGTTCTTTCCAGAACATTAGCAAAGTAGATAAGATCGGATGTATTTGTTACATCGGACAGGAACGATATTGACAGTTTATAAGATAATTAAACATACTGTTATTATCTATTCTAATCATATCATATAGTTGACCATAGGTCAATTAAATCTCAATTCTGAGTGGTTAGTATTCTAACTGGTTGTATTATTTGAGTTCTTTGACTTGTTCGTTACCAGCTTACCCTACGGACTAGCCCATACTTGCATCTTGGGAACTCGGTAGTATCATTGAGTGGGAGTGTTAATCATAGATATGAACATCTATAGCTTCTGATGAAGAAGTGAAACAATGGTTTCCTTTCAGTTTGGTTCAAGGTGTTAAATGATAGAGATCTCATTTCAGTAATTAAATTAGTTTACTGAAATATCATTTACAAGGAGCTAAGTGTTTTAAGGATAAAATACAATGAGGGGTAAAATGCTATTTTAGTCCCATCTCATTGTAGACCATCTATAGAGGATTGAGTGGCAATTATGGTTGTAACAATGTATAATTAATAGCGTATCTATATTTGTTATAGAGCATTCTATGAATTCAAGAGTGCAATTCCGAGTCTATAGTAGAGTCACGAGGAATTATTAAGTTAGTAAATTTATTTGTTAGATTTATGATGACTTATTGGAGCTTGATCTCATAGGCCCCTGGTCCCCATTGTACCTTGGATAAAATCATCTAGACAGTCTCAATTAATTGATTTAATTATCAATTAGAATTTTCAAAGTTGACCAGGTCAATTTTGGATAGTTTCACAGAGTTATGTAATTTTGAGAAGAAAAGAGAAATTATGGCAGATTTATTAATTAAGATAAATTGGTATCTAAATTAATAAATAAGTTTAAATCAAGGTTCAAATTGTAAATAATTAATTTGATAAATGATTTAAATAATTAATTAATTAATTAAATTAATAAAAAAATAATACAAACCTTGATTTCAAGTCCAATGGGTTTATAATAAAAGGGGAAATTTCACGGGCCTAAAGCCCATGATAATTTCGACCTAAGGCTGTTTATTGGATATTATTTTATTGATTTTTTAATTAAATTAAATGACATAATTGAGTCTATAAAAGGAGTGCTAAGTGAGAGATGAAAACATAAGTTCAGAAGTCAAAAACACAAGTTTCTGATAGTTTTTAGATTCTCTCTAAACACAAGTCATTTTCTATGCCTCTTAGTTATTTTCTCTTCTTCTCTCCGTATCTATCTCATGTGTTGAGAATTTCCCACTCTAGTCTAGGTGATTCTAAGGATACTTTTGAAGACTGTGAAGATAATAGAAGATCGGTTCAGTTTCTTGATAATACTCTTCGACATAAAGGATACAAGGGTTAGAGAAACTGAAGGAATGAATCATTCATTCCGATTCGTATACTGTAAGTATTCTTATCATTGTTTCTCTTTGAATTCAATTTTAGAAACATGTTCTAGGTTATCTCATATTAATTTGTTTAATATTAGATCTACATGAAAATAAATAAAGATCATGTATAAGTTTTCCTAACAATTGGCCTCAGAGCCTTTGTAATCTTTATTTTCATGCATGAACATGTTAAAAATTGGATTATTTGATGTGTTTGAATAATTGGTTGGTTTTCATGTTTTTATGATGCATATTGATTTTATGTGATTATTAGCAACTTTTAGGTTATTTTGTTGTGTTTTCTATGCCATTAATTTTTATATATGTTTTATTTTGTGTAAAACATGTTAAAAATTAATTAGAAAATGATTTTAGTTTGAAAAATTGCTCAAAAAAAATTTGGAAAAATTTTCCTCTGTCTGCTTCACGCGCACACACACTGCACTCGACCCTCGGCAGCCATTGCATTCCTGCGCGCACACCAGGCACGATGAACAGTACCCGACGCATGTACTGTTCATCACTATTTTTTTTTTAAAAAAATTAAAGAAAATTAAAAATGTGAAAATTAATTATTTATAATCAAACCCAAAAATATCAGATTTGTTTTTGCATTTAAAATTGTTTTTTAAAATAAGACATGTTTTTTTAGTTGAGAATTAAATAATTAGATATTTTCTACAAAGATTCAAATTCAAATTTAAAAATAGAATAACAACTTAATTTTAAATCTTTTAATATATCAAAATATTATAATCAAGATATCATATATTTTCTTTTAAATTCTTGATATTTTATTAAATCTTTATTTGAAAATATAAATATTTGTTTATTCTATAATTTTTAATATTTAAATTATTTGAAATTTGAAATTTGTTAATTAGATATTTTCATGGATATTTGAATTTGTTTAACTATTTTAAGATATTTTAGGGTTGTTATAACTATTAATATTTTATTTATTTTATAAATGGTTAAAATATTTGCTTATAGTTGTAACAACACAAGATATTTTTGAAAAACTGTTGAGATATTGATTTTAAAATTTAAAATTTGTTAAATTTTGGCAAATATCATTTTTTTCAACCAATTAATAAATTTTTTTTTTAATAAATGAGATGTAAATTAACTTTGGTTAATTGTTGATAAATCATATTTAAATTAAATTAATATTTTTCAAATTAACCTAAATCAAGTTGATTGTTAATAAATGAAATTTAAATTAACTTTTGTTAATTGTTGATAAATTTTATTTAAATTGACGTATTTTTTGTAAAAATTTTATTAATTCGAATTTTTTGATAAATTCTAAAAAATTAATTGTGGTATTTTTGCATAAATTCATAGAATTGCTCATCTAGTAACATGATTAGGCCCATTCAATTATAACATGTCTGTTTGCACTCTATGTGGTATTTTAGCAACTGGGCTTAGATGCATATAGTGGCCCATATGTTTGTTAGATATATGTTTTTGTCAAATAAAATATTCATAAAATGATAGGTTTTATTTGGATCCATTAGAAAATGTAAAGTTTAAATTCCTCTCTTGTGGGTGATTCAATTTGTGAATGCTCATTTTCTTTGCATTACTATAGTGGGCCTAATCAATTAATAACAATTAATAAAATGAAAGTTTAAATTCCTGTCTTTTGGACCTTGTATGGAAGATTGGGGGCCTTTGTAGTAGGAACGACATACTGGACCCAGCCCTCCTCCATACAAGCCCAATTGTTAATGCCCATTTACCTGAGTTGGACTTAATTGTATAGATTTATTATATTAGTTAAACCTAAATATTGATTAGCAACAAATTAATTCTAAATTAATTGAATTTGTTTCAATGTGACACTTTAGAATTAATAGGAAATTATAGAACTTTGGTTTTTAAAAGTTATAATCTTACAATTTTTTGGAGAACCAGTCATTAATTTTTGAAAATTAATAATAAAAATACTATTTTTATTTTATTTTATAATGAGCTCATTTTAAGTATTTTTATTCGATTTCCACTGTTGGTTTAACATAGTCAATATCTTAATGGGACCTCGAGACGCTTTGATTCGTCCCCTTATGGAAGGTGTTCATTAGTTATTTTGACAATGTTAGATTTCAAAAGATAGATAATTATAGGTCAAAATTCTACTAGACTCACCCCAACGGTGATACTATGACTAAATCTATGATTATCGAAACTATGGGTCTAGCTCATAAAATAAGAGATTTTGTTTTCTTATTTTGATCGAATAGTAGGTTGTTAATAGTGATGTCCATTATTAAATGAGTTTACAACTCTATTTAAATAGTGCTATATTTGACTCTCGCCAACCGGGACAAAGATATCATAGATTAGTTAAAAACCTAAAGAAATAGAGATATGATTGTTTTTTGTTTTTTTTCTCATATCTTACATATTTTTGGTATATGTTGTGCTATTTCTTGAAATTTGTGTGAATAGAAGTTTTATTGAGCAAATGTGATTGATTTCTATTTTATTGGTAATTTGTGGTATAATTATGACTGTGTCTACTCCCATCCTTTCTCAACTTTCGATGGAGAAAATCACTGGAGAAAACTTCCTTAAATGGAAGCAAAACATCAACAGTGTGTTGATTGGTGACAACTCCAAGTTCTTCTTGACTGAGGAATCCCCGGAAGTTCCAGCTGAAGGAGCTACCAAGTCTGTGAGGGACAAGTATGAGCGTTGGCAGGCGACTAACAACAAGGTGCGGTACTACATGTTGACTAGTATGGTCGACACTCACAAGACAAAGATGGAGAATGTCGAGACGACCTACGAAATCATGGATCAGCTCCCAGACATGTTTGGTGCCAAGTCAGCGCAGACACGTTTTGAGGCCACCAAGATATATGCCAATGCTCGGATGGCACCTTCTCAACATGTTCGTGATCACCTGATCAAGATGACAAACTACTTTCAAGAAGTTGAACTGCATGGAGTCATAATAGATGAGGAAACTCAAGTTGGCTTAATCCTCAACAGTCTCTCTCCAGCTTTCCTGCCATTCACCACCAAATATGTCTTGAATAAACTCAACTATGGTTTGACGCAGCTCATGAACGAGCTACAGACTTTTGAGTCTATCATGTGTGGGCCAAGTAAGGGAGGAGAAAAGAAGACAACTACTACTACTACTACTACTGCTGATCCAGCTAAGGCTGACAAAACAAGTGGAAAGGTAGACAAAACAACAACCCCAAGCCTGCAAAGGCTGCAAAGACGAGTGCATAGACGCCTAAGGGGAAGAACAAAAAAAAAACAAGAAATGTAAAGGTAAATGTTTTCACTGCAAAGAGAAGGGACATTGGAAACAGGATTGCCCCAAGTTTCTAGCAGCTAAAAACAAAGGTAATGATTATAGTTCATTTATCTTGGAAACATGTGTTTTAGAGAATGATAAATCCATTTGGATTATTTATTCTGGATCTACTAACCATGTTTGTAACTCTTTACAACTTCTTGAATCGTGGGAAGAAGTGGACGAAGGCACCTTAAAGCTTAGAGTTGGGAACGGAGCGTTCGTTGTGGTCCAAACTAGAGGAAGAGCTCGTCTGAAGTTTGAAAATAAAATTTTAATTTTAAATGATGTATTTTTTATTTCACATTTTAGTAAAAATTTAATTTTAGTTTCCATGTTGTTTTTAGAACAATTTATTATGACTTTCACAAGTTCTAATATATCTATTTCCTTCAATGGATCACAATTTTGTATTGCATATTTGGAAAACGGGCTTTATATTCTACAACCTAACAAGCCCCTCGCTCTTAACAATGATTTATTCAAAGTAACTAAACCTAGGACCAATAAACGTCAAAAGACCGATAACGATCATATGACGTATTTATGGCACTTGAGATTAGGTCACATTGGCTATGATAGGATTCAAAGACTTACAAAGGACGGACCTTTGAGGGAACTCACCTTAGGTGACTTACCTATCTGTGAATCTTGTCTAGAAGGCAAACTAACCAAGCGTCCATTCTCTGCAAAGGGTGATAGGGCCAAAGAACCACTTGGACTTGTTCATTCAGATGTTAGTGGACCTTTGAATGTACAAGCCAGGGGTGGTTTTGAGTATTTTGTCACTTTCCTTGACGATTACTCGAGATACTCATGTCTTTACCTAATGCATCGAAAATCAGAAACATTTTCAAAGTTTCAGGAATTCCTAGCAATGGCTTAGAACCAATTAGGTAAAACATTAAAGATCTTGCGATCTGATAGGGGTGGAGAATATTTGAATATACAGTCCCAAGATCATTTAACTGAACTTGGGATTTTATAACAACTTACTGCCCTAGGTACTCTCCAACAAAATGGTGTAGTAGAACTCCGGAATAGAGCATTATTGGAAATGGTTAGATGCATGCTTAGTTACTCAACTCTACCAACTTCATTTTGGGGAAAAGCAATTGAAACCGCGAACGACATTCTCAATGTCGTGCCTGTTAGGAAAAACTTATACAAGATCTTTATTTATTTTCATGTAGATATAATATTAAACAAATTAATATGAGATAACCTAGAACATGTTTCTAAAATTGAATTCAAAGAGAAACAAAGAAAAAAATACTTACAGTATACGCAGCGGAATGAAAGAGCCATTCCTTAAGTTTCTCTAACTCTTGTATCCTCTCTGTCGCAGAGTATTATCAAGAAACTGAACCGATCTTCTATTTTCTTCACAACCTTCCAATATATCCTTAGAATCACCTAGACTAGTGTGAGAAATTCTCAACACATGAGATAGATATAGAGAGAAGAAGAGAAAATAACAAAGAGGCTTAGAAAATGACTTGTGTTTAGAGAGAAACTAAAACTATCAGAAAATCTGACTTGTGACTTGTCAAACTTATCTGTCGTCTCAGAAATCTTAACTTATGACTTCTCTCTAAGCAATCCTTTTATAGACTCAATTAGGCCATTTAATTTAATTAAAAAATTAATAAAATAATATCCATTTTAAAGCCCTAGGTCAAAATTATCATGGGCTTTAGGCCTGTGAAATTTCTCATTTGATTATAAGCCCATTGGTCTTAAAATCAAGGCCTGTATTATTTTCTATTGATTTAATTAATTAAATAATTATTTAAATCCTTTATCAAATTAATTCTTTATAATTTGAACCTTGATTTAAACTTATTTATTAATTTAGATACCAATTTATCTTAATTAATAAATCTGTCATGATTTCTCTTTTCTTCTCAAAATTACATAACTCTGTGAAACTATCCAAAATTGATCTGGTCAACTTTGATAATTCTAATTGATAATTAAATCAATTAATTGAGACTATCTAGATGATTTTATCCAAGGTACAATGGGGAACCTGGGCCTATGAAATCAAGCTCCAATAAATTATCATAAATCTAACAAATAAATTTACCAACTTATTAATTCCTCGTGGCTCCATTATAGACTCGGAATTGCACTTTTGAATTCATAGAACGCTCTATAACAAATATAGATACACTATTAATTATCCATTGTTACAACGCTCTATAACAATGAGATAGGACTAAAATACCGTTTTAGGCCTTATTGTATTTTATCCCTAAAACACTTAGTTCCTTGTAAATGATATTTCAGTAAACTAATTTAATTACTGAAATGAGATCTCTATCATTTAACACCTTGAACCAAACTAAAAGGAAACCATCGTTTCACTTCTTCATCAGAAGCTATAGATGTTCATATCTATGATTAACACTCCCAATCAATTATACTACCGAGTTCCCAAGATGTAAGTATGGGCTAGTCCGTAGGGTAAGCTAGTAACGAACAAGTCAAAGAACTCAAATAATAGAATCAGTTAGAATACTAACCACTCAGAATTGAGATTGAATTGACCTATGATCAACTATATGATATGACTAGAATAGATAATAACGGTATGTTTACTTATCTTATCAACTATCAATATCGGTCCTGTCCGATGTAACTAATACATCCGATCTTATCTACTTTGCTAATGTTCTGGAAAGAACATAACACTGTAATGTGTAAGTAGATCATATTGTAGATTGGCAAGTCAATGTAAATCCTGTGCACTGACTAATCTTAGGACTAGCTTATTTTGAACATATAATCATATTTATATTCCACTGTGAATACGTCACTATAATAAGATTAGCTATATGCTCGAGATTTAATAGAATTTTATATTAAACAAATAATCATGAAAATAAAACATGTGAGCAAAGTGATTGACCAAGTCAAAAAATGATTTCTATTCTTTTATTGATAATAAAATGAGATTACAAAGAATTTGGGTTTTAATTAGGGCATAAAACCCCAACAAACTCTCACTTGCACTAGTTGAAATTAATGCCTTAATTCTACTAATCCCATTTCCTTGATATGCTTATCAAATGTAGCTTCTGGTAGAGCCTTTGTAAACAGATCCGCAAGATTGTCTTCAGTTGCAATATTCATAACCTTCACATCTCCCCTGGCCACATATTCTCGAATAATGTCATACTTTATTTCTATATTCTTACTTCTCTTGTGACTTTGAGGTTCTTTCGAGTTCGCTATCGCTCCTGTATTGTCACAAAACAACACAAGCGGTTTATCCATTTCTGGAATAACACCAAGATCCGAATAGAACTTCTTTAGCCAGACTATTTCCTTAGCTGCTTCTGACGCGGCTATGTACTCAGCCTCCATGGTGGAATCTAAGATTGCAGATTGCTTTACGCTTCTCCAAATCACAGCTCCACCCCTAAGAGTAAACACCATTCCAGAAGTAGACTTCCTATCATCGACATCAGTCTGAAAATCTGAATCGGTGTAGCCTACAGGGTTCAAAACACCACCCTTGTAGACTAACATATAATCCCTAGTCCGTCTGAAATTCTTCAGAATATGCTTAACTGCTATCCAATGTTCCGGTCTTGGGTTTGACTGATACATGCTCACTTCTCCCACTGCATAGCAGATATCTAGTCTAGTACACAACATAGCATACATTAGACTTCCAACTGCAGATACGTAAGAAACTTTTCTCATTTCATCTTCCTCTTCAGGAGTTTGGGGAGACTGCTTCTTTGAAAAATGAATTCCATGGGGGGACGGCATACGCCCTTTCTTAGAATTTTTCATTGAGAAACGTTCAAGCACTTTATCTATGTAAGCTACTTGAGATAGAGCTAAGAGTCTGTTCTTTCTATCCCTGATGATCTGGATACCTAGAACATAACTCGCTTCACCCAAATCCTTCATCTGGAATTGAGTGCTCAACCAATTCTTCACTTCTGATAATTTTTTAACATTGTTTCCAATGAGTAAGATAGCATCTACATAAAGAACCAGGAATAACACTATTTGATTTGCCTTCAGTTGGTAAACACAGGGCTCATCAATATTTTGTTCAAAGCCATAGGTTTTGACTATTTCATCAAACCTAAGATTCTAGGAACGAGAAGCTTGCTTAAGTCCATAGATGGATTTATTCAACTTGCAAACTTTTCCTTCTTGTCCAGATACTTTAAATCCTTCTGGTTGATCCATATAAATGACTTCATCAAGATTTCCATTAAGAAAAGTTGTCTTGACGTCCATTTGCCAGATCTCATAGTCGAGAGCAGCTGCTATGGATAAGAGAATGCAAATGGACTTGAGCATGGCTACCGGACTAAAAGTTTTCTCATAGTCCAAACCTTCTCTTTGGGTATAACCCTTTGCCACTAATCGAGCTTTATAAGTCTCGATATTTCCATCACCTCGTTTCTTCTTATAGATCCACATGCACCCAATGGCCCTAAAGTCACTAGGTGCTTCCACAAGATCCCAGAAAGAATTTGAGTACATGGACTCCATTTCCTGTTTCATGGCTTCGAGCCATAGTTCCTTTTCAGGGCTATCCATTGCCTGTTTGAAAAACAACGGATCATCATCACTAGTGTCACAAACAACCATATTGGTTTCACCATCCAAACCATAGCGAACTGGGTTCCTAGAAACCCTCCCAATACGACGAGGCTTCATGACTGTTTGCTCAGGAACAGTGGTACTTTCTTCATTTAAATCGACTTGCATCGGTTGGACATGAAGAGTGGGAATTTCATCATCAACTCGCGTTGATGACGATGGTACATTGGTTGGAGTCAATTCTTTAAACATCTCCTCTAAAACTACTTTGCTGCGAGGTTTAAAGTTCTAGACATAGTCATTTTCCAGAAAAGTAGCATTTGTAGAAGTAAACACTTTCTTTTCTGAATGACTATAGAAAAGTCCACCCCGGGTACCTTTAGGATAGCCAACAAACATGCAAACTTCAGTTCGCGGTTCTAGCTTTCCCACCTTTTTCCTCAGGATGTGAGCGGGACACCCCCAGATTCTATAATGTCGTAAACTAGGTTCACGACCATTCCAGCATTCTAAAGGTGTTTTGGGGATTGATTTAGACGGCACGACATTGAGAATGTCATTCGCGGTTTCAATTGCATGTCCCCAGAACGAAGTTGGTAGAGTTGAGTAACTAAGCATGCATCTAACCATTCCAATAAAGTTCTGTTCCGGCGTTCCGCTACACCATTTTGTTGTGGAGTACCTAGGGCAGTAAGTTGTGATAAAATCCCAAGTTCAGTTAAATGATCTTGGAACTGCATATCCAAATATTCTCCACCCCTATCAGATCGCAAGATCTTTAACGTTTTACCTAATTGGTTATGAGCCATTGCTAGGAATTCCTGAAACTTTGAAAATGTTTCTAATTTCCTATGCATCAGGTAAAGACATAAGTATCTAGAGTAATCGTCAATGAAAGTGATGAAATACTCAAAACCACCCCTAGCTTGTACATTTAAAGGTCCACAAACATCTAAATGCACAAGACCAAGTGGTTCTTTGGCCCTATCACCCTTTGCAGAGAATGGGCGCTTAGTCAGTTTGCCTTCTAGACAAGATTCACAGACAAGTAATTCACCTAAGGTGAGTTCCCTCAAAGGTCTGTCCTTTGTAAGTCTTTGAATCCTAAGACAAGTAAATCATTTTTAAAAAATGATGTCTACTCTTTTATTGATAATAAAATGAGATTACAAAGAATTTGAGTTTTAATTAGGGCATAAAACCCCAACAGTGTCATCTAAATCAATTCTTAAAACACCTTTAGAATGCTGGAATGGTCGTGAACCTAGTTTACGCCATTATAGAATCTCGGGGTGTCCCGCTCATGTCCTGAGGAAAAAGGAAGTAAAGCTAGAACTGGGAACTGAAGTTTGCATGTTTGTTGGCTATCCTAAAGGTACTCAGGGTGGACTTTTCTATAGTCATTAAAAGAAGAAAGTGTTTACTTCTACGGATGCTACTTTTCTGGAAAATGACTATGTCCAAAACTTCAAACCTCGCAGCAAAGTAGTTTTAGAGGAGATGGTTAAAGAATTGACTCCAACCAATGTTCCATCGTCATCAACGTGAGGTTAAGATGAAATTCCCACTCTTCATGTCCAACGAACGCAAGTCGATTTAAATGAAGATAGTACCACTGTTCCCGAGCAAACAGCCATAGAGTGTCGTCGTAGTGGGAGGGTTTCTAGGAACCCAGTTCGCTATGGTTTGGATGGTGAAATTGTCGCCCTACTACCTTAGAGCCATTACTAAGTGAGTTTAAAATGTGCAATCACTCGCTAATCGAGGTTTTTAAAGAAAAAGTGTAATTAAGCCATAATTAGAGTGGAAACTTTAGAAATAACTCTATTCCATTGAAAATCATAAAAGTTTAACATTTGGGATCCCAAAATGCTGTTTAGAAATATTTACAACATAAACATACAACCAAGTCGGCTAAACGACAAAATCTAGGTTTTATTACATTCATCTCCCAAAATCCACTAGCTGTGGCAGCCAGGCAGACCAAACATGTACACGCCGCCTCATGCTTGCTACACTCAAGGTTGGTTGACTTTCTCCTTGCCCTTACCGGCACCACAGAGCATCCGTGAGCCGAAGCCCAGCAAGAAAACCCAAAAACAGATAACATATGCAAAACATACACCAAGCATATAAACATGCCATCAATAGGCTAAACACATTCGGCCAAGCCGTCCCAGGCGCTTTACCAGGCCCTGGGTTCGCGGTCTACACCGTGAGGATATGCCAGGTATCCTATAGGGTCCCGCCCTGGCAACTCGCACTCCACGTGCTCAACACTGCTCTCGGCCCCTTGCCGTACTCGGCCTTGCACTCAACGTGCCCAACGCTGTTCCCAGCCCTTTGCCGTTCCTAGCCCCTGCCGACCTCGGCCTACACCGTTCCCGACTCTTGTTGATCATTTGCACAATAGCATTCACAGCATAATAAACAAATATTGAACACTAACAAATTCAATCAAAGGGCTACGCCCTGCAATTCAAACATATCGGGCTCAGCCCTGCATACAAGCTTTGTGGGAACAAGAGTTTTCTTACTTCATTCCCGAGCTCACTGAGCACCGCTATCCCGAGCACAGTCCTCTATCTTGAGCCTCGCCGAAACCATAGTCACAACACATTAACAATATCCATCCATCAAGTTCTAATCCATTAGATAACTTTGAGCCATAACTCTAATCTCTAGGACCTTGAATTCTATCAATCCGGGTGATAAAATCCATCCCGAGCCTTAACCACTGAGTTCCCAAGCCTAAACACACTTAAAAACTCAAACTGGCACTAAGAGTCGCGGCCCTACCCACAAGCGCCGCGGCTAGTCTCGAAATAGAGGCTAGCACCCATCTCTGTAACACACACGGGCCACGGCGCGCCTCAAGCTTCTTGGCCTCCCATGGCCGCGCGCGCACACGGGCCGCAGCCCTAGCCTCCAAACCTAGAAATCTTCATCTTTTCCTGCATTTTTCCTCAACCCAATTCACCCAAAACTAACTAGCAGCTCCAGATTATCACCACAAAAGTTCTAACACAATCTCTACATCAAAACCGATCAAGAACCAGCCCCCAAAACTCAGCCTAACAATCAAAACTATCCAACAATCCATACCATGCATACTCAATGAAAACCAGCAGAAATTCAGACTTAATCTCTGTAATTTAGAACTTACCTTTGCTGGATTGAACCTCAGAACCAGCTCCCTATGCTCCAAGCTTCAATCTCCCTAAAGTCCCAGCTGAATTCCCTTAGCTTCTAGCTAACTTCTCCAAGTTTTTCCTTAAGCCTCCAAAGGAAAGATAACCACTTCAAGAGAGAGAATAAGTGAGTCGGTTTCCTGAGTGTTCTATGTAATTCTAAGGTTTGTTTTATTCAACTTATGTCTATGTGGTTACCTCAAGGCTCGGGGTACCAAAACCTCCCCGAGGGCAAAATGGTAAATTGCCCCAATATTCCCACCTAGACATTCTAACCTCAAATATATCTCCAGATATTTATTTCGATAACCCAATATAATAACTAATGCCCAAATTACCCCTCGACTCGCCCTGAGTCAGATTCTCAACCCCGTTGTGACTTTCTGGCAAATCGCTACCCAGGACTGTCTCGGGCCGTGCTACACAGATAAATCACACACATATCACATTTATCACAGTTATAACCCTACTATCCAAACGGGGCCCACATGCACATTTAACTCAACTAAACATGCATCTTTATTATATGTTCACATAAATTCACATATTAGTTCATTTATTGCCATCCAGGCACGCTAATCAAGGCCCTAAGCCCTATTAGCAAATTCAGGTCGTTACAGAAATCAATATGGTTGTTCGTGATACTAGTGATGATGATCCGTTGTCTTTCAAACAGACAATGGATAGCCCTGAAAAGGAACTATGGCTCGAAGACATGAAACAGGAAATGGAGTCCATCTACTCAAATTCCGTCCGGGATCTTGTGGAAGCACCTAGTGACTTTAGGGCAATTGGGTGCAAGTGGATAAACAACAAGAAACGAGGTGTTGATGGAAATATAGAGACTTATAAAGCTCGATTAGTGGCAAAGGGTTATACCCAAAGAGAAGGAGTGGACTATGAGGAAACTTTTAGTCCGGTAGCCATGCTCAAATCCATTCGCATCCTCCTATCCATAGTAGCCGCTCTCGACTATGAGATCTGGCAAATGGACGTCAAGACAACTTTTCTTAATGGAAAGCTTGATGAAGTCATTTATATGGATCAACCAGAAGGATTTAAAGTAGTTGGACAAGAAGGAAAAGTTTGCATGTTGAATAGGTCCATTTATGGACTTAAGCAAGCTTCTCGTTCCTGGAATCTTAGGTTTGATGAAATAATCAAAATCTATGGCTTTGAACAAAATATTGATGAACCTTATGTATTCCTGGTTCTTTATGTAGATGATATCTTACTCATGGAAATAATGTGAAGAAATTATTCGATGTGAAGAATTGGCTGAGGACTCAATTCCAGATGAAGGATTTGGGTGAAGCAAGTTATGTTCTAGGTATCCAGATCATCAAGGATAGAAAGAACAAACTCTTAGCTCTATCTCAAGCAGCTTACATAGATAAAGTGCTTGAACATTTCTCAATGACAAATTCCAAGAAAGGGCATCTACCGTCCCGCCATGGAATTCATCTTTCAAAGAAGCAGTCTCCCTAGACTCCTGAAGAAGAAGATGCAATGAGAAAAGTTCCTTACGCATCTGCAGTTAGAAGTCTGATGTATGCCATGTTGTGTACTAGAGCAGATATCTGCTATGCAATGTGAGTAGTGAGCAGGTATCAGTCAAACCCAGGACCGGAACATTAGATAGCAGCTAAGCATCTCCTGAAGTATTTATGGCGGACTAGGGATTATATGTTAGTCTACAAGGGTGGTGTTCTAAACCCTGTAGGCTACACTGATTCAGATTTTCAGACTGATGTCGATGACAGGAAGTCTACTTCTGGAATGGTGTTTACTCTTGGGGTGGAGCTATGATATGGAGAAGTGTAAAGCAATCTGCAATCTCAGATTCCACCATGGAGGCTGAATACATAGTCGCATCAGAAGCAGCTAAGGAAATAGTCTGGCTAAAGAAGTTCTATTCGGATCCTAGTGTTATTCCAGAAATGGATAAACTACTTGTATTGTTTTGTGACGTTACAAGAGTGATATCCAACTCGAAAGAACCTCATAGTCACAAGAGGAGTAAGCATATAGAAAGGAAGTACCAGATTATTCGAGAATATGTGGCCAGGGGAGATGTGAAGGTTATGAAGATTACATCTGAAGACAATCTTGCAGATCCATTTACAAGACACTATCAGAAGCTAAATTTGATAATCATATCAAGGAATTGGGATTAGTAAAATTAAGGCATTAGTTTCAATTAGTGCAAGTGGGAGTTTGTTAGGGTTTTATGCCCTAATTAAAACCCAACTTCTTTGTAATCTCATTTTATTATCAATAAAAGAATAGAAATCATTTTTTGACTTGGTCAATCACTTTGCTCACATGCTTTATTTTCATGATTATTTGTTTAATATAAACTTCTATTAAATCCCGAGCATATAGCTAATCGTATTTATAGTGACGTAATCACAGTGGAATATAAATATGATTATATGTTCAAAATAAGTTAGTCCTAAGATTAGTCAGTGCACAGGATTTACACTTACTTGCCAATCTACGATATGCTCTACTTACACACTATGGTGTTATGTTATTTCCAAAACATTAGCAAAGTAGATAAGATCAGATGTATTTGTTACATCGGACAGGACCGATATTGATAGTTGATAAGATAAGTAAACATACCGTTATTATCTATTCTAGTCATATCATATATTTGACCATAGGTCAATTCAATCTCAATTCTGAGTGGTTAGTATTTTAATTGATTGTATTATTTGAGTTCTTTGACTTGTTCGTTACCAGCTTACCCTACATACTATCCCATACTTACATCTTGGGAACTCGATAGTATAATTGAGTGGGGTGTTAATCATAAATATGAACATCTATAGCTTCTGATGAAGAATTGAAACGATGGTTTCCATTTAGTTTGGTTCAAGGTGTTAAATGATAGAGATCTCATTTCAGTAATTAAATTAGTTTACTGAAATATCATTTACAAGGAACTAAGTGTTTTAAGGATAAAATACAATGAGGGGTAAAATGGTATTTTAGCCCCATCTCATTGTAGACCATCTATAGAGGATTGAGTGACAAAAATGGTTGTAACAATGGATAATTAATAGCGTATCTATATTTGTTATAGAGCATTCTATGAATTCAAGAGTGCAATTCCGAGTCTATAATGGAGTCACGAGGAATTAATAAGTTAGTAAATTTATTTGTTAGATTTATGATAACTTATTGGAGTTTGATTTCATAGGCCCATGGTCCCCATTGTACCTTGTATAAAATCATCTAGATAGTCTCAATTAATTGATTTAATTATCAATTAGAATTATCAAAGTTGACCAGGTCAATTTTGGATAGTTTCACAAAATTATGCAATTTTGAGAAGAAAAGAGAAATTAGTGTAGATTTATTAATTAAGATAAATCGGTATCTAAATTAATAAATAAGTTTAAATCAAGGTTAAAATTATAAATAATTAATTTGATAAAGGATTTAAATAATTAAATCAATAGAAAATAATACAAGCCTTGATTTTAAGTCCAATGGGCTTATAATCAAATGGGAAATTTCACGGGCCTAAAACTCATGATAATTTCAACCTAGGGTTGTTTATTGGCTATTATTTTATTAATTTTTTAATTAAATTAAATGGCCTAATTGAGTCTATAAAAGGAGTGCTAAGTGAGAGATGAAAACATAAGTTCAGAAGTAAAAAACACAAGTTTCTGATAGTTTTTAGATTCTCTCTAAACACAAGTCTTTTTCTATGCCTCTTAGTTCTTTTCTCTTCTTCTCTTAGTATCTGTCTCATGTGTTGAGAATTGCCCACTCTAGTATAGGTGATTCTAAGGATACTTTGGAAGACTGTGAAGATAATAGAAGATTAGTTCGGTTTCTTGATAATACTCTGCGACAGAAAGGATACAAGGGTTAGAAAATTTGAAGGAAAGACTCATTCATTCCGTTGCGTATACTGTAAGTATTCTTATCATTCTTTCTCATTGAATTCAATTTTAGAAACATGTTCTAGGTTATCTCATATTAATTTGTTTAATATTAGATCTACATGAAAATAAATAAAGATCATGTATAAGTTTTCCTAACACTGTATTCCTTATTTTTCCTCTTAGGACGGTTGGTTGTAATATTTTATTTGTATACACCCTTTTAAATGTGTATTTGTAATATTTTGGGATCCCATGTATGTATGAAACTTTTAAATGAAAATTCAACAGTTCCTTTGACCAAAAATTTTAACTCTAACCCTTGACGTTAACCTTAGTTACACGTTTATAACCAAATGACTTGATTAACAAGTTTGACACTATTTAAAGTACATAGTGTAACAGTCCTGGATTAGGAGGATGTTACAAGGCAAGCACTGTTTTACATGACAGAAGCCTAAAAGCCACTGCTGTGCATGTCAGAAAGTGATGACGCCAAGCACGAGCAGGAGCTTGGGGGGGGGGGGGGGGGGGGCAAATGTTGTATCCTAAATATTAGCACAAGTTTAATCACTCAGGTAAGGGTACAATTGGCAAACGAATATATGGAAAAAGCAGGCAAGTAGAACATCTAGCTAATGATGATGTGAGAAGCTCGAGTCAGGAATTGGCAGTGTGGCATTCAGGTAGTTATCTGGTCACCTCTTAGGAAGAAGGTCCAGTTCGAGACATGTTGTGGCTAAATCCCCTTAGGGCGCTCCGAACATAGACCAAACTATGGTTCAGATTCTCTTCGATCCTCAGCTCGATGAATATATTCAGCTCATGGAAACCTGGTCATGACGCACACTAAAGGATCCCGAGTGACTCAGAGGCACTCTATACGCTCATTAATGTTCAGGTTGTATTGCACATTTATTGTCCAAGATAACATGAGTATATTGTGTTAGGCAATCGTATCCCTATGTAAATGGGAATTATCTTTATTAAATGTTTACCATATTTATGCACACAGTTACCAAAACCTGTCCAGGAAATTTTTACTATAAATATCAAGGATAATGGACAGGAAATGGGACTGCTTTTTGTAATGCTGAAACTCTGTAGAAATTGTGAGAGAGTAGTAATATTGTCTCGTGGACTAGGTGGATTTTAACCACTGAACCACGTAAAATCATGTGTGTGAAAAATTGTTCATATAAGTTCATTATTACAAATAAGCAATAATATCCTTATTAGATTTCTAAATCTACTGATTGGGAAAAATCTCGTCAACAGTTACCTATTCTTTTAAAAATAAAATACACTATTGACAAATAAAGAAATATTTTTCTATAATTATTTAGAATGAGTATTTAGGAAACATGTAGTTTTTAGAATAACTCCAACCCATAGCACAAATATTGTGTTGAATTAACATAAATACTAGGGATATTTGCGGCATAAGTACCCAAAGTTTGGGAAAAATACCCGACATGGAACCAATCTTTTTTTTTAGGGGGGAAAGTACCCAATGTCACTAAAAGTGTAATTTCGTCCAGTTCCATCCGTTAGGTCTGCTAATGTGATGACTAGACTGACATGTGTCATCTTCTAGTCTACCTAATAATTATTTTAAAAAATAATTTTAATTAATTTTTTAAATAGAAAATTAATCAAAAAATATATTTTTAAATAATATAAAATTTTATAAAATAAAACTGATTTTAATTATATGTTTATTTTTTTATATTTTATATATGAATTTAGCTTTTTAAAAAAATTAAAATTAAAAATCCTAAAACTATACCTCTCTCTCCCCCCGATCTCTATCTCTCCCTCTCCCTCACCTTCCCACGCAGCCTCTTCTTCTCCCTCGGCACCGGCAAGCCACTCCTGCCTCTTCTTCTTCTTCTTCTTCTTCTTCCTTTATGCAGTGGGCAGAGATGGAAGCTTTTCCAGTGGCCATCGAAGGAGGAGGCGGACGGGCTTTAGATCATGGGTGCTCCAAAGGTCTCTGCAGGTGCTCTTCAAATCCGGGGTGGGTACTCCGATGGGCTCCAGATCTGGTATTAGATTTGAGATATGGGTTATTGATTTTAGATGTGGGTATTAGATTTGAGATATGGTTTATTAATTTTAGATATGAGTATGGGTTATTGATTTTAGTTGTGGGTATTAGATTTGATGGTGTTTATAACTTTCTTTAATATGAGTGGCTCATTCATTGGATGGATTGAAGAGAAGAGAGAATGTGAATTGGACTGATGGGTAATGATGACAACCATGAAAACTCACATAAGTTCTCTATAGAAGGTCTCCACTGTAGGTCTCCAAGAAGGTAGAGTTTCTGCATTTTCGTAACAACAAATTCCCAGTAAGACTAGTTCTCAAACTCACATAAATAAATACACAAACACATAGAAATAACATTATGTATTGGTACCTTGAGAAGGCCACTGATTCAATTTAACTGGAGTGGAATCTTCTTCTAAAGGACCAATATAATAGCTCTCTTTGGGGTCCCCTGATTTCGTGAGCCATTCATCAAAAAATGAGTACTACAGTACACTAGTACAGTTAATTCAATTTAATTTAATTTAGTTTTTTTATGTTTAAAATTTTAAGTAATTAATTTTTCTTTTTAAATTGATTTTTAATTATTTTTTCAGTTTTAAAATTATATAAAATGATTTTTTAAAATATTAATAGCTGAACCAATTACGAGGTGACACGTGTCAGTCTAGTCATCACATTAATAGACCTAACAGATGGAACTTGACAGAATTACACTTTTAGTGACATTGGGTACTTTCTCCGCTAAAAAAAAGATTAGGTCCATGCAGAGTATTTTCCCCAAACTTTGAGTACTTATGCTGCAAATATCCCTAAATACTATGTAATTTTAGCACTATATTATTTTCCACTCCAATTACAATCACTAAAAATAACACAAGATATATTTCTTTATTATAATATTATTTTATTAAATCATAACAATTATTATATTCAACTAATTATTTTTTGAAGATATTATTATTAGTTAATTTATAATAATACTTTAAACAATCATAATTAAAAAAAATTACAACTCACTAAATTAAAAATATTATATTTATTATGTGAAATAAATATTAAAATTATTATATAAAAAATTACATTAAATTAACTGGAAAAATAATTAATATGACAAAAAAAATATTGTCTAAAATTAAAACCAATAAATCAAACTATATAACTTAACTTATAATTTCAAATAATAAAATATGTATGTAAAAAGTTTTATAAATATTATATAAAATAAAAAAAAGGGGGATTTGTTGTTGTTTACCGTGTCCATCATATTTGCTCGGCCACTGTAGACGAGCAAATTACCGTTTAATTAAAGCTATTTTTGTATAATTTTAGCACAAAATTTGTGGGATGCAATCCCAACCCATTGTAGTTGGCCTTAGAATAAATAAACTTGGGTGGAAGAAAAGGTTATTAAGCTAAAAGAAATCAATATCGGTAGGAATATTTTCATTTCCCATCACTAGTCAATTTGTCCTATAAAGAGTTGAAACAAAAATGTACTTTTTTTTTGGGTTTGTTTGTGCTTAGTTTTAATTATATTTCGTAACGATACGTGTATATATATATATATATATATATATATAATGAAAATCTGAACCCCCTAATAGATTTTTGCTTGGATCAAAGTTTGATCAAAGAATGCAAAAAGAGAAAGAAAAATGTTGAATTTGACTACACTTAATTATGAGATGGAAACAATGGTTGAATTGAAGATAGTAAACTTGTTGAATTTGACTAATGTAGTAGATGAAGCATTGAAATTGGAAATTATAATTGAAAATTATGCTACTGGCTAAGGCCACGTCCAAGTATCACATCAATGAAAAGTATTATTGTACTCTATGCCGGGGGCCGCTGCCTATGGCTCTTTTTACCTCTAAACCTAAAGTAGGCCATCGATGGAGATAATAAGCAATATAGAAAGAAACAATGTCACGTGGAATGTGACAGTAATTGTAACACCCTCCTTCTTACACACAACACATGTGTGTAAATAAATAAATAAATATTTATTTATATATATATATATATATAAATCACCCATGAATCTAAAAATTAGTGGACCCCATAATTCACACTTTGAATGGTCAAGCTCCAAATTATTGGTGTTGATGCAAAGCATTGGATTCCAACCTTTTCTTATTTATATTTACAATTCTTATTAAGGTGTAGATTGGTTCGCGATTATAAAACTGTATTTTTTAAAAATAAGATTCTGAAATGAAAATCTAAATTTAATGACTAAAAACATGTATTTTGAAAATGTGATTGGTTCAATGTCTGTAAACTGTTTTTGAGTTTTAAAAAACTGAATCTGTGATTGGTATTAAATTTGAAAATATAATAGGAACTGAATATGTGATTGGTTCAAGTGAATCTGAATATTATTTTAATTTTATATATTCTATATACATAGATTGTATGATTTTAAATTTTTCAATAGATTTAATTAAGTAAAATTTAATAATAGTGCATTGATTATATTCATAAAATTACTTCAATATATAGGCGTTTTATTGCTTCAGTATATATATAATATATATATATATATGGAAGACTTATCAATGGTTACTACCCATAGAAAGGTACTAACAATTATGATGATGTGGCAACACAGTGACTTGGTATAACAAGTCACTAACAGGTAAATTTTTTTTTTCTATATTAATTTCGAATTTAGTTATTTTTTGTCATAATTAATGTTGTTTCCAACTGATGAGATGCACTACCTATATTTATAAATTGACATGCATTTGAAAAATGAAAAGTTTACAATATTATATTTTTATAATAAATACATGTTTTTCATCAGGTAACCCTTCCAAAAATTTGAAAAAATCAAAATTTATTTTTAGAAATATTAGGGTGTGATTGGTATAGAATTCCAATCCAATTTTATGTTTTTAAAATTTAAAAATTGTGGGACCTACACAAAATTCTTGTTTGGTTTATCATTTTTGAAAACTATTTTTAAAAACAAATTCTAATTTATAAAAGGATTTAGGAAATGATGTTTTCACGTTTTTGTTTTTGTTTTCTGTTTTTTTTTTTTTTGTCCTGACCACTTGTTTCAAGGACTCATAATGTTCCTCTCTCTCTCATAACATCTCATCTAAGGCTAATCTCACGGATCTTGCTTCTCTATCTCTCTCTTTATATTATTTTCTAATAAATAATATTAATTTATATATTAATAGACTTTTTACATTTTTTTTAAGGTGCTATGTTGTACAATAATTTTTCTTTACTGACAATTTTTTTTCTTTTTTCTACAATTCTAGTGTAAAAATATTTACTCTATTTTTTTTAATAAAAAGGGTATTTTCTTCAATTTAAAATTCTTATTCACCTCCATAACTATATATATTTGTTAAAATATTTCATTGTAAAATTATACAAAGGGATGCAATTGATTCTAATTTATAATATATTTTTTAAAATAAAATTCAGCTAATGATAAAATATTTTATAAAATAAAGATTACAAAAAAAAATTACTATTAATAAATAAATATAAATTTATCATTTCAATTCTATACTAAAAGTTAAATATTATAAAATAAAAATAGCTAACAAAGTAAAATATTTTTCTAAGTCCACAATTGTAAATTGAGTTAAAAAAAAAAAAAAATTCTTGCTAATTTTCTTTTATTTTTCTTACAGTCTTGATTTTTTTTTCTTTTGTCAATTTTACAAGTCAATCTACTTTTTAAAAATTTTATCCATATAAATTTAGTAAAATAATTAATTATAAAATCATATAACAGAATATAATTTAATTCTAATTTACAATATATTTTCTAAAAAAATTCATTGATCAAATAAAAATTACAACAAATAAATAAATAAAATATTTTCACTTCAATTATTATTATACCAAAAATAAAAAATATATATTACATATTCAATTTTTAGATTTTCTACCAAAAAATTATTCAATTTTATAAAACTAAAAAATAGTTAACGGACAATACATTCAATCACATTTTCATAAACATATTTTCAAACACTAAATCTAGATTCTTTTTTCAGAATCATACTTTTTCAAAATACAATTTTTAAATCACTAATCAATCATGCCCTAAAAAAATATAACTTTAATTTATAAAAAAAATCAAAGTTAATTACAATGCAATATTGTTATGAATTTAATTAATGCACTATTATTAAATTTTAATTTATCAATATAATTAAATTTTACTTTCAGCTAATCCAATCACGTATTCAGTATCTGTTATATTTTCAAATTTAATCCCAATCACAGATTCAGTTTTTTAAAACTCAAAAACAGTTTACTGACATTGAACCAATCGCATTTTCAGAAACATGTTTTCAGTCACTAAATTCAGATTTTTATTTCAGAATCCCACTTTTCAAAAATACAGTTTTCTAATCGCGAACCAATCAGACCCTTAATTAACAACTATAAATATGAACATTTGATTTTAATTCAATAGTTAATATTAAAGTAACCATGGGTAGTAACGATTAAAAGTGCACCCATATATATATATATAAATACTCGAACATAGTAGAATCAAGTCGTACTGAAAAAATTAGAAAATAGAGAAAACATATAAAGATAAAACATAAAATGATGTTTTATCGTTTTCACCAATATAAGCAAAATTTTAAAATCAAATTTAGATTTTATTTTAGGAAATAACTAACCAATCACATGATTATTGTGGGTCCTACATACTTTTAGTATTTGAAAACATAAAATTGATTCCTAACTTGATATCAATCGCGCCCTAATAGTCCCTCATTTTAGAAATTCGAGTGTCTTTTGATTGTGTTTGGAAATTCGAACGCCCTAATAGTCCCTCATTTTGGAAATTCGAGTGTCTTTTGATTGTGTTTGGAAATTCGAACGACACAAGAATGACTAATTAAGTCTTAAAGTATCTCTACAAATGTTTTAGAACAATGATTAATATGATGCACATTATCATGTTAAATAATCATTAAAATAATGAAAGACCTTTGGCTTTGGACCCCTTTTTTTTTTTTTTGCACTTGTACGTTCATTACACTGTCACCCAAAACAATCCAAACAAATAACGACAGTATATTGTTTATTTGGGCAATAGAGACAATTAATTATTGATATTATTTAACCATCCTTTATACCATCCACCACTTGTGTAATGACTCTTTATTATATATATATATATAACAATATAGAATTTTATAAGAGCTTTACTTTAAGCCCTATCGGTAAGACTCTCAGTGTTTCTCGACCCGTGAACAGTTTTCGGCGCGTCTTTTTTTTATGACCGTGTATATTGTAGCTATTTAGAGCATCCTGCAAATTTTCAGAAAATTTCGAATAGTTTACAGTATCGAAAACTAGGTTCGAACATGTTGTTTTCTACGCGTATAAAAAAAATTACTCACGCGTGCAACATGTTTGAACCTAATTTTCGGTACTGTAAACTATTCGGAATTTTCTGAAAATTTGCATTGCAGGATGCTCTAAATAGCTACAATATATACGGTCATAAAAAAAAATCACGCCGAAAACTGTTAACAGGTTGTAAACACTGAGAGCCCTACCAGTAGGGCTTAAAGTGAAGCCCCTATAGGAGAATTCCCCTATATATTTATATATCCTTCAATTTTAGTCTATATAAAGAAACAATCACAATTCTTTTTAGATGCTTTTTTGGGCTATAATGGGAAATCATTTCTATTCATAGGCAGCCATGGCTTCCAGATGCTCACAACCCTTTTGTTTTGTCTAGACATCCTGGATTGTTGGACAAAGCCGTGAGTTCTTTGCTGAAGTGTGATTCTCATGAATGGGATGAAGATATGTTGTTTAAATCTCAACTTAACCCGTTAATAACAGTACATGTAATGCCCCGAATTCTCCGGTATGGTTTAATGGCGGGATTAGTAGGCCGGGAGGGCCATACTTGTTTAATTAAGCCATTAAATGATAATATGCATGTATATGTGAATTATATTATGATATGATGTTATATGCGTGCATGTGGGTCCACATTTGAATATTATGCTGTTTTGATGATTTGGCCCGTTAAGGGTATATTCGTATATTTGGGTGTATATTGTGAATTGTGAATGAGATTCCATTATTATGGAGATATATTCGAGCTATTCGGCATGAAACGGTCATATATAATGGATTAGCGGTTTTGTCATAACGGAGTCAATTTTGGGGTAATAGAAATGTTTATTTGATGATAAATTGGGAATATTTGAGATTAGGAGGAAATTTCGGAGGTTTTGACTATAATGTTCTCGGGGGTGTTTTCGGGACCCCGAGCACTAGGTTTTATTTGAGGTTACTTAAGCTTGAAGTAGCTTATCAGATAGAACGTACGTTAGAAAACCTCTCGTTCTCCCTTTCGTTAGTTCGTTTTACCGTTTTAGCCTTTTCGAAGATATCTCGAGTTCTAGGAGTCAGAATCAAGCGAGGATCGAGGCATAGCGATCCTAGGAAAGATTAGAAGCTTCTTAACCAAAGGATTTGACGGAAAATAACTCAATCGAAGGTAATCGAAGTTTAAGTTTTGAGTTTTTCGAGTTTGTAAGCTTTGAATTAGATTTTGTAAATTGTTGAGTTTTTTGTTGGTTTGAACCTTGGGTTTTGAGGGTTTTGGAGCTTTGGGAAGCTTGGAAACTTTGTTTTGATGATTGGGGAATGTTTGGGTATGATTTTGGAGGCTTTGGAGTGTTAAAAATACGTTTGGGAATGGCCCAGAGTTGGGGGCCGCAGCCCTGTTCTTGGGGTGTCGCGGCCCTGCTTTGAAGAAGCTGGTGGAGGTTTTGAACCTGCTGGGCGCCGTGGCCCTTGCTTCAGGAAATTCTGGGGGCCACGACCCAAGGTGCTAGGCCCGCAGCCCTTGCCCAGTTTTCACCCCGTTTGCATGTTTTGACCCTAGGAACTTAGCTATAGGCCTCAAGAGTGTTCCTACTACTTGGATTAGTTTGGATTGATCTCTCGGAGGCTAGATATTGGTTTGGGAACCTATGTTGATCATTATTATTAATGATGTCCCGTGTTTGGTTATGATTAGGTGACCGCTAAAGGACTAAAGGTTGATCGTTCTCAAGGGTCGTTCTTTTAATCATTCTAGCTCGAATCTGAGGTAAGAAAACAGTGTAAGAAAACTGCACCCTATGTATATATGATATGCGTGATTGTTATTGAGGCATGTTGGTTGATAAATGTGGACATGGATTGCATATTATATGCTAGCTAATGTTGTATACTTGTATATGTACTGACTAGTCAGGAATGGCATAGCGTCATGAACGCAAGGCCAAATGAAGATTAGATCTAATCGATATCAGCATTGAATGGCTCTATGGCATTAATGTTGGACCGACCCTAAGGTCGATGAACTTATAAGCGCTTGGCTAGTCTAAGGCTAGTTACTCAGAGCCAGGGCATGAGGCCCCGGTGACTGTTGTCACATGGCTAGGGAACGATGTTCCAGGGTTATGACTCTATGGTCATGAGGAAGGTTATGTTGGTGACTATTCACCATACACCTATCCTGTTCAAACTTGTGAAAGGTTCACTTATCTGTTAAGCCCTGGTGATCCTATCGTCGCATGGCTAGAGGGGGCTGTACCCACTTTCGTGTCTTTTGCGACTGTCACCTATCTGTTTTGGACTGATAGTTATTAATGATTATTATGATCATTGTTGATATTATGTCATGCTATATTGAGTTTTCTTGCTGTGCCTTGGCTCATGGGTGCTATGTGGTGCAGGTAAAGGGAAAGAAAAGCTCACCCAGCCTTGAGTGGAGAGCTTAGGTGGTGATGTGTACATATGCGGCCGCTTGACCACCAGGGCCAAGGAGTTCTCAGAGGAACTAAGGGGCTTACCCTATTTTGCCGCTTAGGTCGGCGGGATTGTATATTTGAAACAGTAATGACCATTTTGTATTGAGAACAACTTGTAAATGTTTTGATTAGCTCTGCAGAGCAGTTTGTAATGAAAAATATCCTTTCCTTTTTATTGGATTTTACACCTTAACCTGTTAATTACATTTAGAGCACGTTTTTAACCAAAGGAATCGGGTAGCAAGTCAAATTTCCGGTTCACCGTAACTGTTCTAGGGTAACCAGGGTGTTACAGTACAGTTACAAAAAATTAAACTCTCTTGCCCGAAGGTCAAAACCTCACGTGCTCTCTTACAAGAATCAATTACAAGAAAATTTATTCAACTCAAAACCTAATAAACTTCTAACAGAATCAACTAATTACCACAGATACAAATCAGTTGAATTGCTACCCTGTATATATATATATATAACTGAGGATCGTACTTGTTGAAGCCCAAAGTTCTTGAAGCATAGCCATAGTTCTCATGAGCGAGTTAGAGGGGAGAGAGGCATAGAAACATAAGAGAGATTCAGTAAAAGTATTGTAAAAGGAAAAGAGAGAAAAGTACAGAGTACTGAGAGTTAAGGGAAGAGGATTACCTTGTCGTACTCTGTGACTTGGAATCCTTACTTGATCTGTGTAATCGTGTTCTTATGAATGAAAATCTAAGCTCACCATCTAAGGAGCACCTCAATGAGGATGTAGCCCAATCTTGGGTGAACCTCGATAAAATTATGTGTTTTCTTTCCTTTTACTCGCTTTATTTCTCTTTGTAAATTAATCTTGTTTCTAGGGTGATTTCTCTATGTCTGGTCGAATTTTCTTAAGGAAGAAAGGGTAGAACTCTCTGCTAAGTTTAGAGACGATTGTGAGATTGAAATAATTTTGAGACAAGTGTGATATTTGTTTCTGAGGGAATACCAAATTTTGTCGTTTTGGTGTTTTGACTTCAAGTCAAATACAAAGTGTTGAAAGGTCTTGAATGACCTTGATATGATTGATATGTTGGTTTGTTGGTGTAGGGATTAGATAGTAATTTCCTACAGTGGTATCAGAGCCAAGTTTGGCTAGAAGAATTGGCAAATATTCATATCAGGGAGGAGAAGAACATAACAGAAAGAAACACAAGATAAAGAACACACACAAGGCAGGAGGAAGATAATCCAGTAGAATCTGATCAAGATCTTGGAGAAGTTCAAGAAGAATTTGTGGACTTACCACTGATTGAATCTACTGAGATTCCTAATACTTTTCTTGATTTAGATCTAAACAATATGAGTAACATTAAAGTTGATATTGATAAGTTTGATGGCTCAGGTGATTATAGGATTTGGAGAAGGAAGATTAGATCATTGTTAGCTCAACAAAAATTACTCAGAGTGCTAGAAAATCCAATCGAATGGCCAGAGAACACCACAAAAATTGAACAAGAAGAGTTCTTGGAGACTACTACTGGGCTAATTATTTTCAACTTGTCAAATGCAATTATAAGACTAGTTGACAAGGAGGAAACACCTGCAAAGATCTAGAAAAAGTTGGAAGAACAATTCCAACAAAAATCTTTGACAAATAAGATCTTTCTTAAAGAAAGGATCTTTGGTTACAAGATGAGCCACTCTAAGACTCTTGCACAAAATCTAGATGAGTTCCTAAGGATGCACATCGAATTAGCAAACTCTGGAGAAAATGAAGCATTGAGTGATGAGAATCAAGCTATCATCATACTTAATTCCTTGCCTGAATCCTACAAAGAGGTGAAAACTGCTATAAAATATGGAAGGACAGAGATAACTTTGGAAGAAGTCATCTCAGCATTAAAGTCCAAAGACTTAGAGATGAAAACTGAAAAAACTGGGTAGCTCTAATGGAGAAATAAACCTAAGCCGAGGAAGATCAAATCATACGAAGCCTTGGCACAACAGAGGAAGGAGTCAGAGTAAGGGACATCAAAAGGGTCATAACAATAAGGGAAAATCTAATTCAAAAGGGCCAGCAGACTCTAATGGCTGTTACAATTGTGGCAAGCCTGGACATTTCAAGAGAGATTGTTATTTCTTGAAAAAGAATAACAGGAATAAACATGAGGGACATGGATATTCTAACAACTCTCTATCACATTCATCAAACCATAAACATGAATTTCAAAATGCAAATTTGATTGATGGATATGAAAGTGGAGAATTCTATGTAGTGTCATCATCTTTCAAAGATGATTGGATACTAGACTCAGGATGCACTTTCCACATGACTAACAATAAACACTTGTTGACTGATTTCAGGGATTCAACTAAAGGAAAGGTGATCCTCGGGAACAACCAATAATGCAATATAGAGGGTTCTGGTTCTGTGAGCTTCAAGATATTTGATGGGATTGTTAGAACTCTAAGTGGAGTGAGGTACGTTCCTAATCTATCCAGAAATCTTATTTCACTAAGTGTGCTTGATGATGTGAAGGTAGAAAGAGAAAACAAGGAAGGTCAAATGAAACTTTGCAAGGGATATATACTGATCATGAAGGGTATTAAGAAAGAAGGCCTATACTATCTAATAGGTGAACCTATTGCAAAGAGTCACAATACTGTGACTGAATCACCAAAAGACTTAAAAGCAACATTATGGCACAGAAGGCTTGGCCATATTAGTGACAAGGGACTACAAATTGTGAATGACCAGCAACTATTGGGAAAGGACAAAATCAGGAAGGTGGACTTTTGTGAGTACTATGTACTCGGGAAACATCATAGACTCAAATTCAGGACAGGTACACACAGAACTAAGGCTATATTAGAATACATTCATTCTGATCTATGGGGTCCAAAAAAAACTGCTACACATGGGGGTAGTGTCTATTTTATGTCAATTGTTGATGATTATTCTAGAAAAGTTTGGTTGTTTTTACTTAAACATAAAAATGAGGCTTTTATAAAGTTCAGACAGTGGAAAATCTTAATGGAAAATTTAACTAACAATAGGATAAAAACCCTAAGGACAGATAATAGCTTAGAATTCTGTAATATTGAATTTGATCTATATTGTAAAGAGAATGGAATCTAAAGACACGGACCTGTCATATTAACACCACAACAAAATGGTGTGGCTGAAAGGATGAATAAGACCATTTTGAATAAAGCTAGGTGTATGTTGACACAATCTGGTTTATCTCACGGGGAGAGGCGTTAATGACATCTGCCTAGTTAATAAACAAATGTCCTTCAAGTACAATTGAGTTCAAAACCCCAGAGGAAATATGGTCAGGTAAACCACCCGATTTTTCTAACCTAAAAGTGTTTGGTTGTGCAGCCTATGTACACCAAAGCATTGGCAAATTAGAACCTAGAGCTGTTAAAGGAGTTTTTCTAGGATATCCCGAGGGTGTCAAGGGTATAGAATTTGGCTAAGAGATAAGGATGAATATAAAACTATTATAAGTAGGATGTAATTGTTCAAGAAAATGTATTTCCTTGTTTATCTAACACTGACCCTGTAGGTACACAATCTAGAACTAACCTTGGAGGAACTATAAGCTTAAATCCTGGAATTTTGTATCAAATAGAAGAACAAGAACATGACATTAATCAGGTGGAACCAACCATTCCTCAACCTGAACTAGATCTAGTTCATTCCTCAACCTGGACTAGATCCAGTTCAGATGGAACCTATTGATGTAGAAACATAGAGAATTAAGTAACGAGAAGAACCACAACAAAATGAAAATCTGACAGACTATCTGTTGAACCGAGACAAAGAAAAGAGGGTTCCTAAACCAAACTTGAAATATAGCTTCAACATATGGAATGAAGATCTAGCCTATGCTTTTATGAGTAACCTAGAAGGTGACACTGAAGAACCATAGAGCTATGAAGGAGTTGTAAAGGGAAAAGAGTCAGAGAATTAGATATAAGCCATGAAGGATGAGATGAAATCTCTTCAAAAGAACCAGACTTGGAAATTGGTACCTAAGCCTAAGGGAAAGAGTATTATAGCTTGCAAATGCTTGTACAATCTAAAAGAAGGAAAGATCAAGGGTGAACCTATAAGGTACAATGATAGATTGGTTGCTAAAGGTTTTACACAGAAAGAAGGAATAGATTTTACAGAAATTTTCTCACCAGTAGTAAAATACAAGACTATCATAATTATCCTATCTCTAGCTACATAGTTCAACATAGAAATAGATCAAATGGATGTAACAACTGCTTTTCTACATAGGGAATTAGAAGAAGACATCTACATGCACCAGCCTAAGGGTTTTGAGGTCAAAAGAAAGGAAGACTATGTCTATAAACTAATTAAGTCCTTGTATGGACTTAAACAGTCCCCTAGACAATGGAACAAGAAATTCGACGCCTTTATGATGAAGCTAGGATTCACTAGAGGTTATTATGACACTTGCCTATACTTCAAAGGAACTAAGGTGAATGAGGTTATCTACTTACTATTGTATGTAGATGACATGTTGATTATTAGCAAAGAAAGGTCTCAGATATATGTGATGAAAGGATTACTTAAGACATAATTCGAGATAAAGGGCCTAGGTACAGCTACAAAGATACTAGGGATTACTATAAGGAGGGATAGTAGCAATGGAAGGCTATGCATGACTCAAGAGGACTATATTCACAAGATAATTGAAAAGTTTTCAATGAAGGGAGCTAAACATGCTTCTCAACCTATCACAAACCAGTATACCTTATCTAAGGAACAGTGCCCTAAGACCAAGACAGAAGAGGAAGAAATGAGTAAGGTGCCATACTCTAATGTTGTGGGTTCTATAATGTACTTAATAGTTTGTACAAGACTAGACCTTGCCTATGCCATCATCATTCTCAGTAAGTACATGTCTAATCCTGGGAAAACTCACTGGCTAGCTATGAAGTGGTTATTCAAATACCTAATTGGATCTAACAAGGTAGGGTTAGTCTACAAACAACAACAACCAGGCACTACTATAGAGGGGTACAGTGATGCTGACTATGCAGGGGACAAGGACAGTAGAAAGTCTACCTCTGCCTATATGTTTTAATGGGACAAAACTATGTTAGTTGGAAAGTCCAGTTACAACCTGTTGTGGCACTATCAACTACACAATCAGAATACATAGCACTACTGAGTCTATAAAGGAAGCTATTTGGATAAATGGCCTAATGGAGGAAATCAAGCCATTCAATGATATACCTACAGCCTACTCAGACAGTCAAAGTTGTGTACATCTATGTAAGAACCCTATGTTTCATGACAGAACTAAACACATAGAAATAAAATACCACTTCATCAGAGATAAAGTGACACAAGGTCACATTATCATAGACAAAGTACCTACAGAAGATAACCCATCAGATATGGGAACAAAAGTGGTAACCCAAACTAAATGCATAAATTTACTAGGGATTGATACTAGATGATGAACATAACAGTATAGAGCTAAGACCCTCAGATGGATTATTCACGGTCGATAACAGCTCAAGTGAAGATTCAAGTGGAAATTGTTGTTTAAATCTCCACTTAAGCCGTTAACAATAGTACAATTACAAAAAATTAAACTCTCTTGCCCGAAGGCCAAAACCTCACGTGCTCTCTTACAAGAATTAGTTACAAGAAAATTTATTCAGCTCAGATCCTAATAAACTTCTAACAGAATCAACTAATTACCACAGATACAAATAATTTGAATTGCTACCCTATATATATATATACTTGAGGATCGCACTTGTTGAAGCCCCAAGTTCTTGAAGCATAGCCAGAGTTCCCAGGAGCGAGTTATAGAGAGAGAGAGAGAGACAAAGAAACATAAGAGAGAGTCAGTAAAAGTATTGTAAAAGGAAAAGAGAGAAAAATACAAAGTATTGAGAGTTGAGAGAAGAGGATTACCTTCTCGTACTTCTGTGACTTGGAATCCTTACTTGATCTGTGTAATCGTGTTCTTATAAATGAAAATCTGAGCTCACCATCTAAGGAGCAGCTCAATGAGGACGTATCACATTCTTGGGTGAACCTCGATAAAATTCTGTGTGTTTTCTTTCCTTTCACTTACTTTATTTCTCTTTGTAAATTAATCTTGTTTCTAGGGTGACTTCTCTATGTCTGGTCAAATTTTCTTAAGGAAGAAAGGGTAGAACTCTCTGCTAGGTTTAGAGAAGATTGTGAGATTGAAATAATTTTGAGACAAGTGTGATATTTGTTTATGATGGAATACTAAACTGTGTCGTTTTAGTGTTTTGACTTCAAGTCAAATACAAAGTGTTGAAAGGTCTTGAATGACCTTGATATGATTGATATGTTGGTTTGTTGGTGTAGGGATTAGATAGTAATTTCCTACAAATCTGTTGTTGGATCTTTTTGAGGAGAGAGATAAGAAGCCAAATCAAAGTATTCCTCTCAGTTGGTCTTCTTTCAAGGACCACTAGTATTGGATGCAAGAGTCAAATGGGATTTATTCTATTCGCAGCTCCTATCTTTTATTACAAGTTTCTAATGGACGTTGGACTTCGGATAATAATTTTGGGTTTTGGAGAGCTTTATGGAATTTAAAAATTCCCCCAAAGGTAAAAATCTTCTTGTGGAGAGCAATTTATGGCTACCTCCCTACCAACCTGAATCTGAAATTACATTTTGTTGATATTAATCTAGTTTTCCCTGTGTGTTTGAATGCTACTGAAATTATGATGCATGCTCTCCTCCTTTGTCGCTTTGCTTGCACTTGTTGGCATAATTTTGGTCTATCTTGTGAGCCTTTGCATGAGGCTAATCTTGATAGCTGGTTTGAGCATATTCTTTCAAGTGGGAATGGTAGAAAGGTCTTCTTGGTTAGCATGTTACTTTGGATGATTTGGAAGGCTCGCAATGATTTAGTTTGGAAATGGATTCGTATGGAAGTGCAACATGTTTTGGTAGTGGCAGCTACTCATCTTGATAAGTGGAATAGAGCTCAAAACGTTGACTCTGAGGTTGACAAAGCCCCAGCCCCGAATTCAGGGAGTATTGAGCAATGGACTAAACCTATGACTAATATATCAAGATTAAAGTGGATGCTACCCTTTTTCCTGCTGCTAAATCTTTTCGCTTTGGTTGGATTGCCCGTGATCATGATGATTTATTAATTGAGGCTCGTTGTCAAAGATGCAAAGGTCTTGCTCTTCCTTCTATTTTCGAGCACATTGGAGTCAAGGAGGTCCTCAACTGGATCAAAACAGCCCAGGTCAAAAATGTTATTATCAAATCTGATTGTCAGATTGTAGTTCAAGCTCTCCATAGTCATCTGATTGATTATTAGGGACTATCAACCTTTACTTTCTGAGTGTTCTAATGTGTCTGTAATGTTTTTGAAACACTCTGTTAATCATGTAGCTCACAACTTAGCTAGGAGCTCTTATACTCATTCAGGGTTTGTGTATAAAGGATCCAATATTCCTTCGAATTTGTATTCTTTGTTATTGTCTGGTTTAGCCGTTTAATAAAGATTACATTCTTTCAAAAAAGAAAAAAAGAAACAATCACTCATATTTATAATTTTTAGGCTGTATAGACTATTGAACAAAACATAGATCATTGAATATTAGGTCAAAATAAATATTTTAAAAAATGGTACCACTATAGTAGTAATTGTTTTTAATCACTATCTATAGGTACTTTAAGTATTTTCGATACATTGATAATTTGCAACTTTATTTTTTTTTAAATGACGATGTATAATATAGTTGCAGGGATCTCCCACAAATTTTCAAGAAATTCTGAATTATTTAGAATGTCGAAATCATGATTCAAACAACATGTTAAACGCACATATAAATATTGAAGTAAGCATGCTTGCAACTAGTTGTTTGAATTCTGATTTTAGCATCTTAAATTATTTGAAATTTCTTGAAAATTTATGGGAGGTCCCCTAAAACTACATCATACACATTCATGTAAAAAAAAAAAATAGAGTTGCAATTTATCTATGTACCAAAAATACTAAAAGTAAATATGGATAGTGATTAAAAACAATCATCATCCAATAATATTTCTTCAAAAAAATAACTTTGACAAAATAATTTAAGTTAAATATTTAGTATTGTCAAAAACATTATTACAAAATACTTCATTTTACAAAACATTCTTGACATTTTGCATAAATCCATCCTATTAGAGGAAAATATTGTTATAATATTTTATAAATACTAAGTTCTAGTGAGAAAGAAGATTACAGGCCCAATTATCATTGGTTTTTTTTTTCTTCTAAAGTTGTGCTTTAAAAATGTGAATTGAAATATACATAGATTAAGAAGTTCAAGAGTTAAATGAATAAAATGAGAAAATATAAATTAAAATGATAAAAAAAATGGCTCACAAAGAAAAATTATTGGAGCTGCTGTGACTCATAAAGAAAAATAATGGGAGTCTGTTATGACTAGATGATATTTAGGAAAATGGATAAAAGATACAAAAATGGATCAATGCAAGAATGATTTGACGTTGTGAGGGGGTATAATGACATATCAAAAATAGATGAAATGAATTTGAGATTGAGGAATGAAAAAAGAAAAACTAAAATATTTCACGATTCGTTTTTTTTTTTAGTTTAGAATAATGATAGCCCTAAATGATAGTATTTCTTAAAAAAAAATAATTAAATAAAATTATTAATTGTTGTTGGAGGGATTTTTTTAACACAATAGTGCGAGAACTAGAGAAGACTTGCGTAAATTGAAGATAAAACAACAAACACTCTAACTTAAGTGCAAATAATGTTGTTGTCCGTCTTTTCACCAAGTGACACATGACATACTTTAAAAGATGATTAAGGCTCCCCAAAGTGGTGAAGTCTCCTGGAGCCCACTATAGGCTCCACGGGAGGTAAAACTCGTCCTTCAACTTGAGTTCACCACCACTAGAGGAGTACTTCCACCCAGAAATATCACCTCTCGAACACCATGTTCCGAGATGGTATTCAAAGTCTTGCTAGATTGTCTCCTCTAATTATTTCCTTCGGGTCCTCGAGGACCTTCCTTCGGCCCAGGAGAAGGGTAGCCAAGTGTAATGTCCCGAAATCTCTAATGGAATTAAGTGTATGGATTAGCGTGCTGGGAGGACACGTGAGGGTAATTATGTGCTGATTAATTGTATTGTGTGATTTATATGCTTATGTAATTGAGTATATACGAATATGGATAATAAATATGTTTAAAGACCCAATTTTTAAAAAAAATGACATTTTCATAATTTTGACCCATTGAGGGTAAAATTGTAATTTTATATGCTATGTGCTTGAGACCACATTATTATGTTGATATATTTGTGATATTCGACATGAGTCGAACCTTTTGAGCAATTTAGCGAAAAAGTCACAATTGAGATTAATGCCCGGCTCGGGGTGAGTCAATGGCTATTTTGGTAATTTCGTATATATTTTGAGATAATTAGTAAAGTGAAATTAATTGGTGGGATTATTGTGTTTGATTGATTAGTTGTTAAATTGGGAACTAGTGGTGTAATTTGAGGTTTAGTAAAAATTATAGGCAAATGACCATTTTGCCTTTGAGGTGTGTTAAGAAAGGAGTTTGTGGGGAGGAGTATATTGGTCTTTTTGCCTTGGGATAGAAAAAATTTGGCTAAGTGTGTAGGCAGCTGCCATTCACGTTCAAGCACTTTCACCTTCCAATTTTGGGTCACTTTCAAGAACACTCTCAGGGTCACTAAACTCAAGAATCGGTCCAAGCATGGTTTGAGGAATTTCCCCAAGAGAATTGGAATTGTTGGAAGGATTAGGAGCTGCCCAAGACATAGCTAGAGCTAAGATTTTTGAAATTTCAGAAGTAAATCTCTCTCTCTCTTTGTTCAACTTTGTATTCTTGAGGAAAAGTTAGGAATTTTGGGTGGATTTTTGGATTTGGGTAAGTTATGTTGTTGAGAAGAGTTGGGTAGGCTTAGAATTATTTTTAGAATGGATTTAAGGTTCAAAATCAAATTGGAATTTACAGAATTTTGTTTGGAATTCACGGATTTGGATGGTAGGAGCTTGAGTACTAAGCTCAAAGTTGCAACTTTTGATGTTTTAGGTGTTTCAATGATGTTTTGATATTTCTTCTAGGTTGTAAAACTAGTAGTTGTGGTTGTTTTGGTGTTAAAAATCTGCTGGAAAAAATCTTGGGATCGAATTTTGGGTCGGCATTTGTAGGGAGAAGTCGTAACTTATGAATTGGGGAAGAACAGTAAAATATGGGCTCGTTTTTTGGTTTCTGGCAACCTAGCGCGATTGCGCTAGTGTCCCAAAAAGTAAGGAATTTTGAATTCAATTTTAGGTTTCGGAGCTAGTGGCGCGACCGCGCTGGGGTAGGGTGCGACAGTGCCAATGCCCCAGAAACGTGGAATTTCTTAATTTTGGGAATAAGGCTCGGGGGACATTTTTAGTACCCCGTTAAATGGAGTTAGTAGTTCCAAGTGTTAGATTTTAGATTGGTACTCAGGATCTGATTCTAATCCATAATGAGTGTTTTATTTACGTTGTGACTAGGGTTTCTATAAGGCTCAGGACAGGGATCGTACTCGAGGTCGTACCACTATTTGCGTAGGACTTGAGGTAAGAAAATTGACATGTGCATATATAGCATATTGGTTGTCATGCATACTAGCATTGAATTATCTGTGAATAATTGGTGCAATTGACATTCAACCATCGTGTGTAACGTGGGTAGGTCAGCCTGTGTGCGTAACATGGGTTGTGAAGGCGAGTTCAGTTTAAGGGTGCAATCCTCACTCGCCTAGCATGGATCGTAGGCTTGGCGCAGAGTATACACCTCGCTCGGTTGGGTCGTTCGGCAAGGTTGTTTTTCTGGGTCGTGTAAATGATTCACATGAGTGAAATGAGTATACTTGCAAATTGTGAAACATGTTTACAATTTATATAATTTGAATAAATGCACTTTGTATCTGTGAAGCATGTGTTTATTTCTTATAAATAATTGGATTATTATTATGCCATGTGGGGTTTTCTTGTTGGGTCTTGGGTGCTCTATGGATTAGGTAAGGGCAAGCTAGAGTTGGACCAGTCATGAGTTGAAGGACTTTGGAGCAGCGTGTACATATTCGACCTGCTTGGCCATCACGATCGAGTTATTTTAAGGAACTTAGAACATTCGTTCGGTTTTGCCGCCTAGGTCAACTATTTTTGTAATGTTTAATATAACTATCTTTTGTTTATAAACTTTTTGGATCCCCTGTATATATTCAAACCGTTTAACGAAAAGTTTAATTTTATTGACCAAAATATTTAGTACCTAAATCATAGTTTAATTTTAATTATCCTTTTGAGTCCAAATGACTCGTTTATCGAGTTACGCACTATTTCTAACACACGGTATAACGATCTTGGATTAGTAGGATGTTACAACTTGGTATTAGAACCAGGTTAGGCTTATGTTTTCTAAAGATTGATCGAACATGTACGCTCACTGCTAAAGACAAGCTCGACTCATGGTTTGGTAATTAATGTTTTGAATATTTGTTTGACTGCGTAATTAAATAATTTGACATATCTTCATGCTAGGTTATGGAGCATGAGATATACTGATAGGGTCTAGCTCTTGGCTACTATGTGAATAGGGTTAGAAATGCGTTTTAGCATTATTGTTGCATATGTATGTTGGGATTGTTTGAATTTGACCGTGGAACGGTCTAGAGGTTGGTGTCATTGCCTAACAACTGGAAACATTGATTGTAGAAGTATTGTGAATAGTGCTTCTGAGGCGATTAATTAGACTCGATGGCAAGAGTGTGATGGCGGAGTATGTTATAGTGGAACCTCATATTAGTCCTCATGGAGTAGGAGCAAATGTTAACTAAGGTGCAAGCTAAATTACAGAGACAGGAGGAGAGACTGGATAGCTGAGGCAATAGATTCTATCAGAGGATGTTGCTCAGCATGTGATTCCTACATCGATAGGTTGGTGGTATAACCTAAGGAAATCGGTTGGGACCATTGTGAGAAAGGTTATGAAAGTAACACCTTTCAGTTTTGAGGGAGGCGTAGATTCAACAGAGCATAACTGAACAACGAATAAGTATGAATAGTTCCAACATTGATTTTTCTGAGGATGGTTGGTAATGATAGAATGGCTTATGCGAAGTTTATGCTACTAGGAAATGCTCAGATTGGATGGGAGGTTGCATCCGAGACATGCATTGATGATTACAATGAATGAGGAGGAGTCTCGGGAGTTATTAAATTAAAAGTATCATATTGACGCAGTCGGACTGCGAAGGTGGACAAGTTCACTAGTCGGTTCAGAGCAATGGTATTGTGACTGAACATGCCTTGAAACTTGATAGGTTGGCAAGGATTACAGATGACTTAGTGCCAACAGACATTGTAATAAAAGAAATATTTCTTATGGGGGGCTAAATGTTATGAGGGCTCACGATGGGAGAATCACATCTGTATCAACAGTTACTGCATATGCTCAGGTGGTAGGGGAGTCATTTATTGTTAAGAGGATAGGGAACAAGGGATCCAAAGAGGGTGTCGTAAGGCACGATGCTCGGATAACGACTCATTTATTTAAATGATCTAGTAAGGTAGCGATCCCATTTATTTAAAAGAAAGGATGTAAATATTTCTAGTATCGCCAGGTCAAATAAACGATTTTGGGATACTCAATGCAAGCATTAGGGTCAAGAGAATTGGAGAACTTATTTTTAGGGCATACCACATAGGTGAAAACTTAGTACCATTTGTCTGTTTGTATCAAGTGTGACGATAAACGAATTTTGAAGACCTTATGATGGGCATGGTGTGAAGTTTGGTACCTTGTTATCTATTAGAGAGTTAGTAACCCTTAGAATATGGATAAAATCATGATCGGTGGAGTTGGATGGTAAGAAATTATTTTTGAATTGGGTTGAGTTAGGGAATGAGGATGTTGATATAGTAAGAGTTATGCCTTAATAGCCAAGTAGGGGCAGCTATAGATTGCAACGAAGGAAGATGGTAATTTTGAGCATGTGGGAGAAGATCCCTTTGTTATTATGGGTGTTGTGTTATGAGGATGTTGATATAGTAAGAGTTATGCCTTAATAGCCAATTAGGGGGCAGCTATAGATTGCAACGAAGGAAGATGGTAATTTTGATCATGTGGGAGAAGATCCCTTTGTTATTATGGGTGTTGTGGATGGACCCTGTGTCCTGATGACCTCAGTGTTGAAGGCTAGACACCTACTACTGGAACCGTTGAATTGGAAGAGACCAGATCTGTTGGAGAGTTCAGAATGTGTCTCCAAAAGATTTATTTGAATTATTACCGCATCGAAAGACCGAGTAGGTGATAAAATTGGCGCCTGGAATAGAAACGACTTCTAAGGAACTTTACTAAATGGTACCGATAGAGTTAAAAGAACTAGAGGTTTAGTTACAAAGATTACTTGATGTAGGATTTATTAGACCTAGCTTCTTGTTGTGGGGTGTACCAGTATTATTTGTGAAGAGAGATGGATTGTTACGGATGTGTACTGACTACCGGGATTGGATAAGGTGATTACCAAGGATAAGTATCCACCGTTAAATATTTACGACTTAGGTGGTCAGTTGCAAGGCAAGACAAGATTCTTGAAGGTTGTTCTTCGATCTGGTTATCACCAGCTGAGGATCAAGGAAGAAGATATTCCAAGGACTGCTATCTGCATGAGGTATGGACACCATGAATTTTCGGGAATGTATTTTGGACTAACCAATGCTCCATCGACTTTTATGGAAATGAGGAATAGAGAATGCGAGGATCATTTTGGACAAGCTCGTGATGGTGTTTAATGATAACATATTGGTCTATTCTCATTCAGAAGAAGAGCACGAAGAACATCTCCATTTGGTACTACAGAGGCTAAGGGGACATTAATTTCATGTTGTATTCAAGAATTGTAAGTGCTGACTTCTTCGAGTAATATTTTGGGTTATATTGTGAGAAAGAATGGTATTATGGTGGATCCAACCAAGACGGAGCCAGTGAGAGATTGCCCATGGCCAAGGGGTGCTTAAGGAATTAGAAGATTTCTTGGAATGGCGGGGTATTATTGGCGTTTAGTTTATGGGTTCTCGAGGATTGCAACACATTTGAGTGGACCAACAAGTGTGAGAACAATTTTCAGGAATTGAAGTGGTGGTTAATTAATGCGTTAGTACTCAGTCTTCCTTCAGATTGAGAAAAGTTTGTGGTTTACTATGACGTTTTGAGACAGGCTGGGAAGGTGATTGCTTATGCCTCGTGAAAGTCAAAGAATTATAAAAAATAATGTCCTACTCACGACTAGAGCTAACAATAGTTGTATTCGCACTTAAGATGTAGTGACACCACTTACATGGGGGAGAAGCGTGAGATATACACGGACAGTTAAAGTATTATGTTATCCAAAAGGATTCGAATATGAGATAAAAATATTGGTTAAATCGGTGAAGGGTTGTGATTGTGAAATCCTTTATCATTTAGGGAAAACCGATGTGGTGTCTAGTGCCTTATGTTGGAAGGGTTCGGGCCAAGTGGATAGTTTGAAACTGTGACGCCCCACATCACTATGGCTACTTTCTGGAATGACGACTGGCCCTACAAACCAAGACAAGTCTTTTCAGCGTGCTTTGTCCTCACTCGCACACTTCCTGGGAAAACTTCCCAGGAGGTCACCCATCCCTAGATTACTCCAGGCCAAGCACGCTTAACCATGGAGTTCTCAAGTTATGGGCTACCGTAAAGAAGATGCATCTTCCTGATGTAGGTAGTACCCATCAATCCATTTAAGCCCTATTCAACTGTGTAGTCCCATACCTACACAGTCTTAGAATCATTACACTTGACCTTCCCCAGGCGGTGTGGGATTGCACAGCTTACCTGGTCTTTCCCCTTACGGATCAAGGGATTCTGACTGTCACAATCACCCCCCCTTACGGGCCCGACGTCCCCGTCGGCCACACTTCCGGCTGGGTCAAGGCTCTGATACCATTATGTGACGCCCCACATCACTATGGCTACTTTCTGGAATGACGACTGGCCCTACAAACCAAGACAAGTCTTTCCAGCGTGCTTTTTCCTCACTCGCACACTTCCTGGGAAAACTTCCCAAGAGGTCACCCATCCCTAGATTACTCCAGGCCAAGCACGCTTAACCATGGAGTTCTCAAGTGATGGGCTACCGAAAAGAAGATGCATCTTCCTGATATAGGTAGTACCCATCAATCCATTTAAGCCCTCTTCAACTGTGTAGTCCCATACCTACACAGTCTTAGAATCATTACACTTGACCTTCCCCAGGCGGTGTGGGATTGCACAGCTTACCCGGTCTTTCCCCTTACGGATCACGGGATTCTGATTGTCATAGAAACATATCACAATAAAGTTAGCTAAGGAGATTACCAGTGTTGGTATAGAGTTCATGGCTGGTAAGCTGGCAAATAGAACCCCTCGGTCTACTCTCATTGATAAAATTACAAGGAAATGTAATGTAGCGTCCCAAATTTGTTAATAAGGCATAGGGCCTTGATTACCGTGTCGGGAGGGCAATAATTGATTTAATTACGTTAATATATGAATTTGATGATTATGTGATTAGAAATGCATGTTTAGGTGAATTAACTATGCATGTGGACCCCATTTGGCTATTAGGGGCATATTTGTAATTTTAGCCTATAGAGGGCATAAATGCAATATTTGTGTATATTGTGATTGATACCACGAGTGAGTGGTGATATATTTGTGATGCGCGATCTAAGACAGTCCTAGGGAGCAGTTTAGCTAGAAAGTCACAACAAGGTCGAATACCCGATTCAGAAGGAGCCTAGGGGTATTTTGGGAACGTAATATGTGTTCGGGATTTATCGAGTAACGGGTAATAGTTTAGTAATTATTTGGACATGTTAGGATTAAACGGTGATTTATAGGAACACTCGTGGAATTAATGGGACATGGAAAATGACGAAATTTCCCTTGGTGGCACTTGAGGATTTAGATAGACTTAAGGATGCATTTTAGAATTTTGGTAAGGGATAGGCTTAGACTCCTTTGATTGCTAAGACTCTAGAAGGAGTTAGAAGAAGAAAAAACAGAAGGAATACTCAGCTTTTAGCACTCTCTCTCTCTCTCTCTCCCTCTCTCCAATGTTTCTCTCTCTCTCTCTCTTGTGGTGTTGAAGGTTTGGAGAAAACTTTAAGGGTTTAAGCTAAAGGATTGGTGGATTGGAAGCTTGAAAACTCAGGGAAATAGTTCAAGGATTGAATTAAGTGCAGAGGTAAGCTCCTTAATTTGATCTTGCTGTTGAATTTTTGCTGGAATGTGTTAGAACCTTAGGCGTGCATGCAAATGGATTTTGAGTTTAATTATGGGTGTTTGCTTACTATATGGGATTGTTTATGGATTTGTTATGATATCTAGGGTATGTGAATAAGGAATCCAAAATTAGTTATGGGTTTAGTTGGTGTTTCGGGTGAGAATCTATGGGTTAGGTTCGGAGAAATATGTTGAGAAAATGGTGATTTTATGGTTTTTGGGGTCCAGGTCATGGCTCTGTTCTTCAGGCGTCGCGACCCGTGTGCTGAAAAAGGCTAGAAGGCCTTTGATTCATGAGCCGCACTGCAACCCTTGGGGTGCAGGTCGCGACCCGTGTCCTCCAGCAGGGAGGGCCTAGCCCTCGGACCAAGTAGCGGGTTGCAGCCCTAAAGGGCATGCCGCAGCCTTAGTTGGAAAATAAGGGAGATTAAGGCTTTAAGGCTCGAGAACTCGAATGTTATGGCTCGGGAAGGATTTTACTACTTGGTTTGGTAGAATCCAAGGTCCCGGAGACTAGATTTATACTCTGAAGTTATTTATTGGTTTAGAACTTTATGGATGGTTATTATGTATGTGTTGTGACTAGGTTTTCGACGAGGCTCGGGTTAGAGGATTGTGCTTATGATCGCGGTGCTCAGATAACTCGGGACATAGGTAAGGAAACTGTTGTACCCATAGAGCAGAGTGTGGCCTTATTGTTTGTATTTTAGGGCGTAGCCCTAATGATTGTATGTTAGGGTGTGGCCTTAATGTTTATATTCAGTATGTGTTTAAATATCTATTAATATCGTGCTATGTGATGCATATTTTTGAGTGAACGACGAAGGGTGGGAACGGTGAAGGCTGAGAATGGCAGGAAGTTGGGTACGGCAGGGGGTCGGGATCGGCGTTGAGCACGCTGAGTGCAGACCGTTAGGGCGAGAACCTCCTAGGGTGCTGGAGTCACCCTCTCTGTGAAGACCGTGAACCCAGGGCCTGGTAAGCATCTGGGACGGCGCTGGCTGCTATATGTTTAGCTTGTTGGCTATTTGTTATATATTGTGGGTTGTCATATATGTGTTATATGTTTTGTGTTGAGTTTTCTTCCTAGGCTTCGGCTCACGGGTGCTCTATAGTGCAGGTAAGGGCAAAGGAAAAGTCGACCAACCATGAGTACGGAGAGCGTGGAGTGACAGGTACATGTTCGGCCTGCCTGGCTGCCACGGCTAGGGTTATTTTTGGGAAAAATGTACTGTAATAGTTGTTTTGTCGCCTAAGTCGACCATATGTATATTTTGATTTGTAAAGTATTTTCTAAACAGTATTTTGGGATCCTAATTGTAAAACTTTCTACGTTTTCAAAGAATAACCAAATGTTTTATAATTAATGTCTTTAAACAAGTTTTGCTATAGTTTAGTCACAATTTTAACCTAAAACCTTGATTAGCGAGCTAATGGCACATTTTTAACTCACTTAGTAACGACTCTAAGGAAGTAGGACGTTACATGTAAAGAAGTGATCCACGATTTGTAAGGCATAGAGAGGAGGTCTTAGCTGGAGTGGTTAAGGACCTTACTATTTCTTATATAGATATGTTGAGATATAAGGATCATATATGTGTTCCGATGGATGAAGGTATTAAGGAAGAAATTTTGTATGAGTTTCATACCTCTCCATACTCGTTACATCTAGATACCATGAAGATGTATCAGGATTTTAAATGTTTATATTGGTGGTCAGGGATGAAGAAAGACGTAGTTGAATATGAGGTGAAGTGCCTAACTTGTCAACAGGTGAAAGATGAATACCAAAGGCTAGCGGGGTTATTTTGAGCACTCCATAATGGTAATGGAAATGGAAGAATATAACTATGGATTTTGGAGCATGAACTGTATAAGATGGTGGGATGGAACGACTTGGTATGGGTGATCATGGATTGATATACTAAGTCGGTGCACTTTCTACTTGTGCGAACAAATTATAGTGTGAAACATTATGCTAAGTTATATGTGAATGGAGATTGTACGTCTCCGTGGGACACCAAAGTTTAAAGTGTTGGATTGTGGTCTTATATTTACTTCCAAGTTTCGGGAAGGTCTGCAGAAGGCATTGGGTACAAGGCTGAGACTTAGTACATATATCATCCTCAGACAGACGAGTAATCTAATAGGGCGATCTAGATATTTGAGGACATGCTTTGGACATGTGTATGGGACTTTGAGGGATCAAGGAGTGAGTACCTTCCCTTGATTGAGTCTTTCCTACAGCAATGGTTATCAGTCGACAACCGGAAAGGCTCCGTATAAGATATTGTTGGATAGCAAGTGCGGATCACCCATTTCTAGGGATGAAATGGAAGAAATGAGGTATCTTAGTTCTGAAATGGTTCAGAGTAACAATAAAGTTATTGGGAAATTTTAGAGCGGGAATGCTCGCTTCACAAAAAGGATAGAAAAGCTACGCAGATCCAAATAAAGTAACGTGGAGTTCCAGGATTTTGGAATTTTGTGCTTCATCGAGTTTCCTAGATGAAAAAGATAAAATAATTTGGAAAGAAAAGGAAATGGAGTCATAGGTTTGTCAGACCTTTGAGATCCTAGAAAGAATTAGGCAAGTGGCCTACAGATTAGCCTTGCCCCAGCACTAGCGAGGATCCCTAGGGTGTTTCAAGTATCGATGCTAAGGAAAGATGTGTCGAATACTACCCATGGAGATTCTGGTTAGAAAGAATAAATTTTTATGGAATAAGACTTTCACTGCATAGAAAGTGTTATAAAGAAATAACAAAGTAGAGAAAGAGACTCAGAAGTTGTAGTCAAATAAGCGGGACCGGTATCCCGAGATGTTCAAGTAAGTTATGAGGACAAAATTTCTATTAGGAGGGGACAATTGTAATGTCCCAAAATCTCTAATGGAATTAAGTGTATGGATTAGCGTGCTGGGAGAACATGTGGGGGTAATTATGTGCTGATTAATTGTATTATGTGATTTATATGCTTATGTAATTAAGTATGTACGAATATGGGTTTTAAATGTGTTTAAAGACCCGCTTTTGTTAAAAATGCGCATTTTCTTAATTTGGACCCGTTGAGGGTAAAATTGTAATTTTATATGCTATGTGCTTAAGACCACATTATTATGTGGATATATTTGTGAAATTCTACATGAGTCGATCATTTTGAGCAATTTAGCGGAAAAGTCACAGTAGGGATGAATGCCCAGCTCGAGGTGAGTCAATGGGTATTTTGGTAATTTCGTATATATTTTGAGATAATTGGTAAAGTGAAATTAATTGGTGGGATTATTGTGTTTGATGGATCAGTTGTTAAATTGGGAATTAGTGGTGTAATTTGAGGTTTAGTAAGAATTATAGGGAAATGACCATTTTTTCCTTGAGGGGTGTTAAGAAAGGAGTTTGTGGGGAGGGGTATGTTGGTCTTTTTTCCATGGAAAGACAAATTTTGGCTAAGTGTGTAGGCAGCTGCCATTCACGTTCAAGCACTGTCACCTTCCAATTATGGGTCACTTTCAAGAACACTCTCAAGGTCACTAAACTCAAGAATTGGTCCAAACATGGATTGGGGAATTTCCCTAAGAGAATTGAAGTTGTTGGAAGGATTAGGAGCTGCCCAAAACACAACTACAGCTAAGATTTTCAAAATTTCAGAGGTAATTCTCTCTCTCTCTTTGTTCAACTTTGTGTTCTTGAGGAAAAGTTAGGAATTTGGGTAAGTTGTGTTGTTGAGAAGAGTTGGGTAGGCTTCGAATCCTTTTTAGAATTTATTTAAGGTTCAAAATCGAATTGGATTTTATAGAATTTTGTTTTGAATTCTCGGATTCGGATGGTAGGAGCTTGAGTTCTAAACTCAAAGTTGCAACTTTTGATGTTTTAGGTGTATTAATGGTGTTTTGATATTGTTTTTTGGGTTGTAAAACTGGTTTGTGGTTGTTTTGATGTTAAGAATATGTTGGAAAACATCTTGGGACCGAATTTTGGGTCGGAATTTGTAGGGAGAAGTCGTAACTTATGAATTGGGGAAGAACACTAAAATCTGGGCTCATTTTTGGGTTTATAGAAACCTAGCACGACCGCGCTAGGTTGAGGCGCGACCACGCTAGTGTCTCAGAAAGTAAGGAATTTTGAATTCAATTTTAGGTTTCGGAAGTAGTGGCGCGACTACGCTGGGGTAGGGCGCGACTGCTCTAGTGCCCTACAAACGTGGAATTTTTTAATTTTGGGAATAAGGCTTGAGGTTCCGAGGATTTGTCTTGGGGGTCGACTTGGGGGCTTGGGGGACGTTTTTAGTACCCCATTAAATGGAGTTAGTAGTTCCAAGGGTTAGAGTTTAGATTGGTACTCAGGATCTGAGTCTAATCCCTAATGAGTGCTTTATTTACATTGTGACTAGGGTTTCTGCAATGCTCGAGACAGGGATCGTAGTCGAGGTCGTACCACTATTTGTTCAGGACATGAGGTAAGAAAACTGGCATGTGCACATAGATCATATTGGTTGTCATGCATATTAGCATTGAATTATGTGTGAATGATTGGTGCAATTGACATTCGACCATCCTATGTAACGTGGCTCGGTTGATCAGTGTGCGTAACAGGGGCCATGAAGGCGAGTTCAGCTTAAGAGTGTTGTCCCCACTCTCCCGGCATGGACCGCAGGCTTGGTGTCAGAGTATACACCTCGCTCGGTTGGGTCGTTCGGCAAGGCTATTTTTCTGGGCCGTGTAAATGATTTATGTTCGTGAAATGAGTATACTTGCAAACTTTGACAGTCAGAATCCCGTGATCCATAAGGGGAAAGACCGGGTAAAGCTATGCAATCCCACACCGCCTGGGGAAGGTCAAGTGTGATGTTTCTAAGACTGTGTAGGTATGGGACTACACAGTTGAGGAGAGCTTAAATGGATTGATGGGTACTACCTATGCCAACAAGATGCATCTTCTTTTTGGTAGCCCATCACTTGAGAACTCCAAAGTTAAGCGTGCTTGACCTGGAGTAATCTCAAGATGGGTGACCTCCTGGGAATATTTCCCAGGAAGCGTGCGAGTGATGACAAAGCACGCTGGAAAGACTCGTGTTGGTTTGTAGGGTCAGTCGTCATTCCAGGAAGCATCCATAGTAACGTGGGGCGTTACAAATGGTATCAGAGCCTTGACCCAGCCGGAAGTGTGGCCGACGGGGACGTCGGGCCCGTAAGGGGGGTGATTGTGACAGTGAGAATTCCGTGATCCGTAAGGGGAAAGATCGGGTAAAACTGTGCAATCCCACACTGCCTGGGGAAGGTCAAGTGTGATGATTCTAAGACTGTGTAGGCATGGGACTACACAGTTGAGGAGAACTTAAATGGATTTATGGGTACTACCTATGCCAACAAGATGCATTTTCTTTTCGGTAGCCCATCACTTGAGAACTCCAAAGTTAAGCGTGCTTGACCTGGAGTAATCTCAAGATGGGTGGCCTCCTGGGAAGTTTTCCCAGGAAGCGTGTGAGTGAGGACAAAGCACGCTGGAAAGACTCGTGTTGGTTTGTAGGGTCAGCCGTTATTCCATAAAGCAGCCATAGTGACATGGGGAGTTACACAAACTGTGAAACATGTTTACGATTTATAAGATTGGACTAAATGCACTTTGTATCTGTGAAGCATGTGTTTATTGCTTATAAATAATTGGATAATTATTTTTTCATGTGGGGTTTTCTTACTGGGCCTTGGCTCACAGGTGCTCTATGGTGCAGGTAAGGGCAAGCTAGAGTTGGACCAGCCATGAGTTGGAGGACTTTGGAGCTGCGTGTACGTATTTGACCTGTTTGGCCATCACAGTCAAGTTGTTTTGAGGAACTTAGATCATTAGTTCTGTTTTGCCACTTAGGTTGGCTATTTTTGTAACGTTTGATATAACTATCTTTTATTTATAAAGTTTTGGGATCTCGTGTATATATTCAAACCTTTTAATGAAAAGTTTAATTTTATTGACCAAAGTTTTTAGTACCTAAACCATAGTTTTATTTTTATTACACTTTTGAGTCCAAATGACTCGTTTATCGAGTTAAGCACTATTTTAAACACATAGTGCAACAGTCCTGGATTAGTAGGACATTACACCAGGTGTCAAGCATGGTGACCCTCGACCACATACATAATTCTGACACCCATTGTCACATGGATCATTGTGTCAAGTTCGTACAAGCGGCAAAATTGATACACCACAACGCCACCTATCATGAGAAAATGTTCAGCTACCTTTCTGACAGTGTCAGAGACGTTTCCTCCAACAAAATAGTAAGCTGACATTCCCCAAAATGAGCCCATCAAGACATGATGGAGCCCACCAACTCATTTACCACAAGAATGTGCATTTATTATGTAATAAATCCCCATTAAGGGAAAATAATTGTAATCAACTCCAATTAATAAGCTTAATCGCCCCAGCTGCCTATAAATAGGGCTAGGGTAAACATTGTGCAAGATCCCAATTCTTAGTTTCAAAGTGAGCTCGTACACTGCCTGATACCCCCAAGAGAACTTGAGCTTTGCAAGCTCTTCAAATCCTAATACAAGTAACTCGTGGACTAGGGTTGATTCACAACTCGAACCTCATAAAATCCCTGTGTCTAATATTCATTTCTTTAAGCTTTGTTTTAATTAGTTGTTAGCAATAAAGCTAGTCATAAAATGTAAAAAACACTAAGAATTATAGCGGTTCAGCTAAGAATTCTTACGTACATTTGAGAGTCTAAAATGTTATCAATATTTTCTCAGTTTTGTGTTCTCCTACTTATAGTCTTTTAGGTGAACGTTACTAAGGAGTTCAATCATTAATATGACTGTTACAATGATTAATTAATACAATAAATACATTAGTTACAATATTAATGAAACACTACTCAGAAAGAGGAGGTCCTGAATCCCCCCCCCCCCCCCCCCCCCAAAAAAAATGTTAACAAAAAAGTGCTCGCATGTTTCCAACCATTAGCCGTAACTAAAAGAGTCGTTTAAACCTTGTCGTTGTTTATGTGTTATCTAATCGAGAGTATGAGTAGATCGCATTATTCCCATAAAATAACGCTCTCAAAAATGAGTGCTCGTATCTTTGGGATGACTGAATGAATGAGGTTGTTCTCGCGTGTTACGAACATCATAGTGAGTCGATATCGTGATCTCACCTTCTTTGTTTCAGCAAGGTTGCTCTCCCAGCCCAGGGCGAAACTATCCTATAATTAATATTAATAATGATGAGTATGTTGGGAAAACTTATACATGATCTAGTTTATTTTTATGTAAATCATATATTAAGCTAATTAATATAAGACAACCTAGAACATGTTTCTACAATTAAATTTAAATAATGATAAGAACACTTACATTATACACAACAGAATGTATTAGTCCTTACTTCAGTTTCTCTAACCCTTGAATCCTTTTTGTCATATGGTATCACCAAGAAACTGAACCGATCTTAAAATTTCTTCATAGCCTTCCAAAGTATCCTTAGAATCACCTAGACTAGAGTGAGAAATTCTCAACACATGAGATAGATACAAAAAGAAGAAGAGAAGAAAATATTGAGGCTTAGAAAATGACTTTTGCAGTAGAGAGAATCTAAAAACCTAGAACATCAAAACTAGATATTCTGATCTTCTGTTTTGCTCCAGATCTTCTCAATCGTCTGATTTCAACTCTCACTTAGCATTCATTTTATAGGATCAATTAGGTCATTTCTTTTAATTAAAAAAATTAATAAAATAATAGATAATATCAACCATTGGGTCAAAATTCGCATGGGCTTTAGGCCCATGAACATTCTCATTTAATTATAAGCCAATTGGACTTAAAATCAAGGCTTGTTTATTTTCTATTGACTTAATTAATTAAATAATTATTTAAATCATTTATCAAATTAATTATTTATAATTTGAACCTAGATTTAACACCCCTCCTAATAGCAATAAATAAAAAAAAGTTACTAAGTTTGAATTTTAGGAAACATATTATGTAGTTGACACAAATTTATGATTTGCATTTTATGAAATAAGTTATAAAATTTTATTACCAAATGTGATTTTCTTAATCTTATTAATTTAATTTTTATCATAAAATAAATTATTTTATTTAAATTTTATCATAAAGTTTCTTTATTTTATTGATTCAAATTTTATCATAAAATCAAAATTTTAAATTACTTTATGATTTACATTTCATAAAACAAATTATGAAATTTTACTACTAAATGGGGAAACAATTTCTAAATTTTATTAATAAAATCCCTTTATTTAAAATTTACCCTTATGCACACTATTTTTTTAATTAAATTTTGTTACGCCCTGACTAACCAAGACCATTACACTGTGTGTTTATAAAGGTGCAAGACTTGCTAATCAAGTCGTTTAGTTAAAAATGTGACATTAGAACCATAATCGAATTAGGTTTAAAAGATTTTGGTCATAAATAAATAAATTTCATTTAAATAAACGTTTGATACATGGGATCTCAAAAAAACAAGGTTTAAAGGACAATTTACAAAATTTCAAAAGTTATGCGCAATCACAAGCCACTCTAATGGAAAAATAGACATTTTAGGTTCTCTTGTCCCTATACCATCCCTTGACCGTGGCGGCTGAGCAGCTGACTATGTACATTTTGCCCCCAGAGCTCTCCAACTCAGGATTGGTCCACATTTCCCTTGCCTTTACCTACACCACGTAGCACCCATGAGCCAAGGCCCAGCAAGAAAACCATAATGCAGAGCATCAACAATACAGACAATCAAATAATCCATAAAACTGCTAACCAGGTATTTAGCATGCCATAACAATCATCTAATCAGAGAGGTCAATCAATTATTCATAAGCCATTCATCTCAGTATTAAACAAACTATAAACAACAGACAACAATGATAACATATCAATATTCATCATACAATACTCAAGGTCGACGCCCTTAGGTCACACCCTTTATTTAACCCAATGTCTTTGGCTCACTTAGGCCGAGCCCAGTGTTTAACCCACTGACTCTGGATCGCTTAAGCCGAGCTCAGTGATTATTTAGCTGTCCTCAGCTACCAATGGCCGAGCTGCGTCCTGTGCGCAAATATCAATCCCGACACTCTTAGGCCGTTTATTTCATGCTCACATGGCATCACATAACATATGCATTCAAATACAGGGAATCTCAGTCCCACACAGTCATATAAGCGTGCAGTTTTCTTACCTATTACACTTGCACTAGATTCAAGAGTCGGCCCCTTGAGTACAATCCTGTCCCAAAAACCAAGCGGTCACCTAGTCACAAATCGTAAATAAAACCCTCATTAAAATTTGATTTCGTAAACCAACTTCGGGACCAATCCCAAGCTCTCGGGAAGCCCAATTCCACCAAACGAGGTGGTGGAATCGGCCCCCCGGGCCCCTGGACAACAACCCTGCAAAGTACCCAAAAATCAGGTTCTGAAAGCTGAGTAGCGCTACAGCACTACTAGATGGGTGCTACAGTGCTAGATTCAGAGACTCAAGCCCCCCCCCCCCCCCCCCCCCCCCCCCCAAAGAAATGCAGCCTAGCACTGTAGCGCTCCCAACCTAGCGCTAGCACCAGAAATGCAAATTTCTGGGTTTCTCTCTTCAAACTTTCCAGAGCCAAAGCTCCAAAAATTCACTCCAATCATCAATCAAACACAAAATTGAGTCCATAAATCACTATATCTCATCCAAAACAACCTAATAACACCCAAAACCTAGCTAAGAACCTCACCAAACACATTAATCAAAACTGAGCTTGAAGCTCAAGAACACCATCTAAAAACCAGAAAACCCAGAATAATCAAGGGCTAGAAAGCATTACCTCAAAGAGAGATTCGACCCTAGGCTGCCCCCAATACCACTCCAAGCTTCAGCACTCAAAGTCCCAAGCTCAAGTTCCTCACAGCTTCATCACAAACCCAAATTCAGAAATTAAAATCCAAAACTCCCAAGAACAAATGAAAACCTAAAACCAGAACATGAACTTCTTACCTTCTTCCCAAATTTTGAAATTTCTAAGTGTGGATGGTTGCAAATTCTTCTTCAAATTGACCTCACTCTTTACCTCCTTCAAAAACCAGCTCTCAAGACCTATGCTCTGTTTCTCTCTTCTTCAAAATTGAACCAAAAGTGTTTATGGAAGTCTTAAGAAGTTTGAATGTATAGATTAACCTCAGTTGTGGGTTATCTCATTTAAAGCCTAAATGACCTTTCTACCCCTCCTTCAAAACATTTCCTTCCTAAACTTCAAGGGCAACCTAGTCCTTTTCACTCTTTGCAAAAATACTACTTTTCCCTTCTTATTTCACTAATACCACTAAGACTTAGGTTACTAATGGTTACCACCTCAACTAAACATCACTTACCACAATCATGACTCTCGACTGATATCGCGGGACAGGATCTCCTCATGCCGGAAACACCACACATAACTCAAAATCATACCCTCAACAGGTTCAAATTACAAATATACCCTTCTAAACTAATCAGGACCCACATGCATATTTAATACTCATAAACATGCATTTAAACATTTATTCACATATAATCAAATAATCATGCATTTAAACATTAAATCATACATAATCCAATTATGTCATCCCGACACGTTAATCGAGGCCCTTAAGCCCTAATAGTGGTTTTGGGTCGTGACAAATTTATTCATAAAATTCCCTTATTTATTTATTTTATTTGGAATTTTTAACCATGAATGCTTTTAAAAAAATTTTAAAAAAATTGTTTTTGGGTCATAAATTATTAATTTCAATAACATTTTAAAAAATTACCATTTTGAAGTTACATTTCAAAATCAAATGAGTTGATCATTGAGAAAAAATTAAAAATTATAAAAGATTAATGTTTTATTTGATTACTTCATAAAGACTTTTTTAATAGAAAAAAATATGAGTACATTAAGTTTATCACTTGTTGGAAAAAAATTTCATAACTAAACTTTTTTATCTTTCCAACTAATTTTTTACCAAAATATTTTTTATATGTTGCCAAACAATATTCATTGATAAGATAAACTTGAGGAACATGAGACAATTAAAGATAAACTTACTAAATTTTCAATAATAAACTTAAAATAATTTACAAACTTTTGTACAATCTGAATATTTATACATGTCATTCTTCAAAACTTAATACAATATTGCATCATTATAGTAAGTTAATACAAATAAAATATCCCCACTTTGATCATCACAAAGATTTCAGAAATTTATATAATATGAATTATTATGGGCATTTACATGACTTGGTATACCAGCATTTATATATATGGACACAAGAAGTCACATAATCACCAAACATAACAATCATAATCATTTTTAAACGTCGTAGGCCAAAAAAATTAAAGCAAGACAGATTAAAGTAAAAATATAAATCAAGACATATCCAAAAAAAAATATATAAAACAAATCCAAAACATGAGACATGCCATAAAAAACTTCAGAAACTTGGAATATAAAACATATGCAGATTTTGAACATAGCAAACAAGGCAGATAGATTTTCAATTTAATTCCCAATTTTTTTTATAAGAATGGAAAAACTAGCAAAATAAATAACTAAGTACCTAAAAAATTACTAACTGAATAGACAAAGATACAAAATTTATACAAGTATAAATAAATGTTCAAAATTTTATTCAGAAACAATAAACCAGATTTATATACACAAAGTAAGGTAAAAAGCATTTCTCATCAAAATAAGAAAGTATAGGGGAACTCTCTGAGCATAAACAAAACCCCAACACAAATAACAGTTCAAAGACTAAGGACAATTAAAAAATGAGCCAAAATATAACAATGAAAACATAAACCAGATTACAACAATGACACATAACTGAAAAACTCTAAACAAAATCACAGCTAAAAAACAGTGAAACAACTCAGACCTAAAACACAGTAATCATCAAAACAGAATTTTCTCAAAGCATAACAATGAAAACATAAATCAGATTACAACAATGACACATAACTAAAAAACTCTAAACAAAATCACAACTAAATAATAGTGAAACAACTCATACCCAAAACATAGTAATCATCAAAATATAATTTTCTCAAAGCATAACATTCACAAAGCCTTAGAACAACAATAACAAAGCATCACAACAACAATAACAAAGCCTTAGAAAAATGAATCATCATTAATCTTTCATATCAGTGGGGATTTAATAAAAAAAATGATAGATTTATACCTCAAAGCCACCAAGCCAATTTGTCCGAAACTCAAAGCGACCAAAAACCAAACTTCCAAAAAATTTACAGCCACCAATCCAACTTAAAAGCCACCAGAAAAATCTCAAAGCCAGGCCAATTCACCCCAAAATAATCACAGCCTCTAAAGAAACCAAAACCAAACCTTAAACAAAAAATGAGAGACATTAATATCAGTAATCACAACACAATATACAAAGATCTGAAATAAAAAATTACCCAAACAAAACTGAACAACAATGGGTGAGGCATAGAGATGGAGGCGGTTGAGAACTCAAGAAGAATGGCAGCGGCCCAGAAGTGAACAACAATGGTGTGAAGGACGATGGTGGCAGCTCAGAAATTCGAAGGAAATTGGCAGTGGCTTTGGGATTCGGAGGACGATGGTGGCAGCTCGGAGATTCGAAGAAAAATGGCACTGCCTTAGAGATTGAAGCAATCGTACATCACAGAAACTGGTCCGAAATGGGAGAGCTATTAAGATGGAGCCCGGAAAATAGAGCTATCTAGGGAGAGGGGGTCCAAAAATGGGAGAAACCGGTTGAGAGGGAATCAAAAATGGGGAAGAGAAGGAATTGAAAATGGGGAAGACGAGGGCAGAGTGGGGGATGCGGCTTATGAGAGTTAGATAGGTTAGTGATGTTAGGGTTATTATAGTTAGGTTTATATAAATATATATATTAATAATAATTAAATTAAAATTAATTTTAATTAAAAATTTATATAATTTTTTTAAATATAATGATAGTTCCACGTGTCACTTAGTAATACGTCCACTTGCATTACTCACTCGACATGTCACTACATTTCTCACTTGTCAACAGCCACGTATTTTTTTATTTTTTTTATTATGAAAAATATGGAGGGAAAAATAAGCGGGAATCAACAAAATATTTCCCTCCAAACATAATCGTAGGTAAATCATTTACCTACAAATACTAATGGTAGGTAATAATAAAATTTATAGCCCCACCCTTTTTATTGGAGAATCCCCTACCAATAGTCACTACAAAAATATAATCGTAGGTAAAAGAATTCTTTAGCTACCAATAAATATTTGTAGGTAAAAAATTGGTAGGTAAATGCTGAATTTCTTGTAGTGTCAACACACGAGATAGATACAAAGAGAAGAAGAATAGAAGAGAAAAATTGAGGCTTGGAAAATGATTTATGCAGTAGAGAGAATCTAAAACGTAGAGCATCAAGACTAGATCTTCAGATCTTCTCAAAAACCAGTCTTTCTGTCATCTATATTCAACTCTCACTTAGCATTCCTTTTATAGGCTCAATTAGGTCATTTCTTTTAATTAAAAAATCAATTAAAATAATAGATAATATCAGTCATTAGGTCGAAATTCTCATGGGCTTTAGGCCCGTGAAAATTTTCATTTAATTATAAGCACATTTGACTTAAAATCAAGACCTGTATTATTTTCTATTAATTTAATTAATTAAATAATTTATCAAATTAATTATTTATAATTTGAACCTTGATTTCAACTTATTATTAATTTATATATCAATTTATCTTAATTAATAAATCTGCCCTAATTTCCCTTTTCTTCTCTAAATTACATAACTCTGTGAAACTATCCAAAATTGACCTGGTTAACTTTGACAATTCTAATTGATAATTAAATCAATTAATTGAGACTATCTAGATGATTTTATCCAAGGTACAGTGGGGACCATGGCCATATGAAATCAAGCTCCAATAAGTTATCATAAATTTAACAAATAAATTTACTAACTTATTAATTTCTTGTGACTCCACTAAAGACTCAGAATTGCACTCTTGAATTCATAGGACACTCTATAACAAATATAGATACGTTATTAATTATCCATTGTTACAACCATGATTGTAACTCAATCTTTTATAGACGGTCTACAATGAGATGGGACTAAAATACCATTTTACCCCTCATTGTATTTTATCCTTAAAACACTTAGTTCCTTGTAAATGATATTTCAGTAAACTAATATTAATTACTGAAATGAGATGTCTATCATTTAGCACCTTGAACCAAACTAAAAGGAAACCATCGTTTCACTTCTTCATCAGAAGCTATAGATGTTCATATCTATGATTAACACTTCCACTCAATTATACTATCGAGTTCCCAAGATGTAATCATGGGCTAGTCCGTAGGGTAAGCTGGTAACGGACAAGTCAAAGAACTCAAATAATACAATCAGTTAGAATACTAACCACTCAGAATTAAGATTGGATTGACCTATGATCAACTATATAATATGACTAGAATAGATAATAACGGTATGTTTACTTATCCTATCTACTGTCAATATCGGTCCAGTCTGATGTAACAAATACATCTGATCTTATCTACTTTTCTAATGTTTTGGAAAGAACATAACATTGGGATGTGTAAGTAGATCATATCGTAGATTGGCAAGTCAGTGTAAATCATGTGCACTGACTAACTTATTTTTGAACATATAATCATATTTATATTCCACTGCGATTACGTCAATATAAATATGATTATTTATATGCTCGGGATTTAATAGAAGTTTATATTAAACAAATAATCATTAAAATAAAACATGTGAACAAAGTGATTGACCAAGTCAAAATTTGATTTCTATTCTTTTATTGATAATAAAATGAGATTACAAAGAAATTGAGTTTTAATTAGGGCATAAAACCCCAACAAACTCCCACTTGCACTAATTAAAACTAATGTCTTAATTCAACTAATCTCATTTTCTTGAAATGCTTATCAAATGTAACTTCTGGCAGTGTCTTTGTGAATGAATCTGCAAGATTGTCTTCTGATGCAATCTTCATAACCTTCACATCTCCCATGGCCACATATTCTCGAATTATGTGATACTTCCCTTCTATATGCTTACTCCTCTTGCGACTTCGAGGTTCTTTCGAGTTGGCTATCACTCATGTGTTGTCACAAAACAATACAAGCGACTTATCCATATCTGGAATAACACCAAGATCTGAATAAAACTTCTTTAGCCAGACTATTTCCTTAGCTGCTTCAGACGGAGCTATGTACTCAGCCTCCATGGTGGAATCCGAGATCGCAGACTGCTTTACGCTTCTCCATATCACAGCTCCACCCCCAAGAGTAAACACCATTCCAGAAGTAGGCTTCCTGTCATCGACATTAGTCTGAAAATCTGAATGGATGTAACCTACAGGGTTTAGAACACCACCCTTGTAGACTAACATATAGCCCCTAGTCTACCTTAAATACTTCAGATTATGCTTAACTGTTATCCAATGTCCCGGTCATGGGTTTGACTAATACATGCTCACTACTCCCGCTGCATAGCAGATATCTGGTCTAGTACACAACATAGCATACATCAGACTTCCAACTGCAAATGCATAAGGAACTTTTCTCATTGCATCTTCCTCTTCAGGAGTTTGGGGAGACTGATTCTTTGAAAGATGAATTCCATGGCGGGACAGTAGACATCCATTCTTGAAATTTATCATTGAGAAACGTTTAAGCACTTTATCTATGTAAGCTACTTGAGATAGAGCTAAGAATTTGTTCTTTCTATCCCTAATGATCTGGATATCTAGAACATAACTTGCTTAACCCAAATCCTTCTTCTGGAATTGAGTATTCAACTAATTCTTCACATCTAACAATTTCTTAACATTGTTTCCAATGAGTAAGATATCATCTACATAAAGAACCATGCATACCACTATTTGATTTGCCTTCAGTTGGTAAACACAAGGCTCATCAATATTTTGTTCAAAGCCATAGGTTTTGATTATTTCATCAAACCTAAGATTCCAGGAACGAGAAACTAGCTTAAGTCCATAAATGGACCTATTCAACTTGCAAACTTTCCTTCTTGTCCAGCTACTTTAAATCCTTCTGGCTGATCCATATAAATGACTTCGTCAAGCTTCCCATTAAGAAAAGCTATCTTGACGTCCATTTTTCAGATCTCATAGTCGAGAGCGGGTGCTATGGATAGGAGGATACGAATGGACTTGAGCATGGCTACCAGACTAAAAGTTTCCTCATAGTCAACGCCTTCTCTTTGGGTATAAACCTTTGCCACAAATTGAACTTTATAAGTTTCGATATTTCCATCAACACCTCGTTTCTTCATGTAGATCCACTTGCACCCAATGGCCCTAAAGTCACTTGGTGCTATCCCAGATGGAGTTTGAGTACATGGACTCCATTTCTTGTTTCATGACTTCGAGCCATAGTTCCTTTTCAGGGTTAGCCATTGCCTATTTGAAAGACAACGTATTATCACCACTAGTGTCACCAACAACCATACTGGTTTCACCATCCAAACCATAGCGAATTGGGTTCCTAAAAACCCTCCCTCTACGACGAGGCTCTGTGACTCTTTTCTCAGGAATAGTGGTACTTTCTTCATTTAAATCGACTTGCGTCGGTTGTACATGAAGAGTGGGAATTTCATCATCAACTTGCGTTGATGACAATGGAACATTGGTTGGTGTCAATTCTTCAAGCATCTCCTCTAAAACTACTTTGTTGTGTGGGTTGAAGTTTTGGACATAGTCATTTTCCAGAAAAGTAGCATTCATAGAAGTAAACACTTTCTTTTCTGAATAACTATAGAAAATTCCACCCTGAGTACCTTTAGGATAGCCAACAAACATTCAAACTTTGTTTCGTTATTTCTAGCTTTCCTTCTTTTTTTCTCAGGACGTGGGCGGGACACCCCCATATTCTATAATGGCATAAACTAGGCTCACGACCATTCCAATGTTCTAAAGGTGTCTTGGGGATTTATTTGGACGACACGACATTGAGAATGTCATTCGCGGATTCAATTGCATGTCCCAAGAATGAAGTTGGTAGAGTTGAGTAACTAAGCATGCATCTAACCATTTCCAATAAAGTTCTTTTCCAGCATTCCGATATTCCATTTTGTTGCCGAGTACCCGGGACAGTAAGTTGTGATAAAATCTCAAGTTCAGTTAAATGATCTTGGAACTACATATCCAAATATTCTCCACCCCTATCAGATTGTAAGATCTTTAACATTTTACATAATTGGTTCTGAGCCATAGCTAGGAATTCTTGAAACTTTGAAAATGTTTATGATTTCCTAGGCATTAGGTAAAGACATGAGTACCTAGAGTAATCGTCAATGAAAGTGACAAAATACTCAAAACCACCCTTGGCTTGTACATTCAAAGGTCCACAAACATCTGAATGAACAAGTCCAATTGGTTCTTTGGCTTAATCACCCTTTGCAGAGAATGGACGTTTGGTCAGTTTGCCTTCTAGACAAGATTCACAGACAGGTAATTCACCTAAGGTGAGTTCGCTCAAAGGTTAGTTCTTTGTAAGTCTTTGAATTCTATCATTGCCAATGTGACCTAGTCTCAAATGCCATAAATATGTCATGTTATCGTTATCAGTCTTTTGACGTTTGTTGGTCCTAGGTTTAGCTACTTTGAATAAATCATTGTTAAGAGCAAGGGGTTCATTAGGTCGTAGAATATAAAGCTCGTTTTCCAAACATGCAATACACATTGGTGATCCATTGAAAGAAATAGATATATTAGAACTTGTGAAAGTCATAACAAATTTTTCTAATTGCAACATGGAAACTGAAATTAAATTTCTACTAAAATCTGGAATAAAAATACATCATTCAAAATTAAAAATTTATTTTTGAACATCAGACGAGCTCTTTCTCTAGCTTGGACCGCAACCAAAGCTCCATTCCCAAGTCGTCTTCATCCATTTCCTCCCACGATTCAAGAAGTTGTAAAGAGTTACAAACATGGTTAGCAGATCCATAATCAATAATCCAAACAGATTTATCATTCTCTAAAACACATGTTTATAAGATAAATGAACTATAATCATTACCTTTGTTTTTCGCTGCTAGAAACTTGGGGCAATCTTCTTTCCAATGCCCTTTCTCTTTGTAGTGAAAACACTTACCTTTACCTTACTTTTTTTTCTTGTTCTTCCCCTTAGGCATGTATGCACTTGGTTGTGCACTCGTCTTTGCAGCCTTTGAAGGCTTGGAGTTGTTGTTTTGTCCATCTTTCCTCTTGTTTCCAGCTTTCAAAGATGAAGCTTGGTTAGCATCAACCTTAGCTGGATCAGCAACAGTAGTAGTAGTTGTCTTCTTTTCTCCTCCCTTACTCGGTCCACCCATGATAGAATCAAAAGTCTAAAGCTCATTCATGAGCTGTGTTAGACCATAGTTAAGTTGATCACAAACGTGTGGAGATGGTGTCATCCGAGCATTGGCATATTTCTTGGTGGCCTTAAAACGAGTATATACAGACTTTGCACCGAACATGTCTTGGAGTCGATCCATGATTTCGTAGGTCGTATCGACAGTCTCCATCTTTGTCTTGAGAGTGCCGACTATACTAGTCAACATGTAGTGTCATGCCTTGTTATTAACTGCCTGCCAACGCTCATATTTATCTCTTACAAACTTGGGAGCTTCTTCAACTGGAACTTCTGGGGATTCCTCAGTCATGACGAACTCGGTGTTGTCACCAATCAACACTATGTTGATATTCTGCTTCCACTTAAGGAAGTTTTCTCCAGTGAGTTTCTCCATCAAAAGTTGAGGAAGGATGGGAGTAGACACAACCATACTTAAAACTATCATTTATCAATAAAATAGAAATCTATCACTTTTGCTCAATAAAACTTCTATTCACACAAAATTCAAGAAATAGCACAACATATACCAAAAATATGTAAGATATGAAAAAAATACCAAAAACTATCATATCTCTATTTCTTTAGGTTTTTAACTATTCTATGATATCCTTGTCCCGGTTGGCAAGAGTAAAAAATAACACTAGTTAAATAAAGTTGTAAACTTATTTAATAATGAACACCATCCTTAACAACCTACTATTCTATCAAAATAAGAAAACAAAATCTCTTATTTTATGAGCTAGATCCACGGTTTCGATAACCAATAGATTTAGTCATCGTAGTCACCGTAGGGGTGAGTCTAGTAGAATTTGACCTATAATTATCTATCTTTCGAAATTTAACCTTGTCAAAATAACTAATGAACACCTTTCGTAGGGGGGCGAATCAAAGCGTCTCGAGACCCCATTAAGCTATTGACATTGTTAAACCAACAGTGGAGATTGAATATAATTCTAAAAATAAGCTCGTTATAAAAATAGTATTTTTATTATTATTTTTTGAAAATTAATGACTATGGTTCTCCAAATAAATTATAAGATTAGAATTTTTAAAACCAAAGTCCTATAATTTCCTATTAATTCTAAAGTGTCACATTGAAACAAATTCAATTAATTTAGAATTAATTTATTGCTAATCAATATTTAGGTTTAACTAATATAATGAACCTATACAATTAAGTCCAACTTAGGTAAATGGGCCTTAACAATTGGGCTTGCATGGAGGAGAGTTGGGTCGAGTATGCCGTTCCCACTACTAAGGCCCTCTTACTTCCATACATGGTCCAAAAGACAGGAGTTTAAACCTTCGTTTGATTAATTGTTATTAATTGATTAGGCACACTATAGTCATGTAAAGCAAATGAGTCTTCACAAGTGGAACCACCCACAAGAGAGGAATTTAAACTTTACATTTTCTAATGGGCCCAAATAAAACTTATCATTTTATGAATATTTTATTTGGCAAAATCCATATATTAAGCAAATATATGGGCCACTATATGCATTTAAACCCAATTGCAAAAATACCACATATAGTGCAAACATAAATGTTATAATTGGATGGATCTAATCATGTTACTATATGAGCAAGTCTATGAATTTATGTAAAAATACCACAATTAATTTCATTTGCAAAAATATCACAATTAATTTTCTAGTATTTATCCAAAAATTCGAATTAATTAAATTTTTGCAAAAATAAATAAGTCAATTTAAATAAAATTTATCAACAATTAACAAAAGTTAATTTAAATTCCATTTATCAACAATCAACTTAGTTTAGGTCATTTTGAAAAATATTAATTTAATTTAAATATGATTTATCAATAATTAACCAAAGTTAAATTAAATCCCATTTATTAAAAAAAATTATTTATTGGTTTGAAAAACGTGATATTTTAAAAAATTTAACCAGTTATAAATTTTTAAAAAAAATATCTTAAACAGTTAAACAAATTTAAATATCTATAAAAATATCTAGTCAACAAATTTTTAAATTTCAAATTATTTAAATATTAAAATCTATAGAATAATAAGATATTATTATTTTCAAATAAAAGATTTAAAAAAAATGATAAAGCATTTAAAAAATATCTGTAATATCTGATAAATTAATTCCAATATTTTAATATATTAAATATTTAAAATTAATAATTTAACCTATATTTTAAATTTGAATTTGAATCTTTGTAGAAAATATCTATTGTAACGACCCAAATTCGCTAATAAGGCTTAAGGGCCTTGATTAGTGTGCCAGGAGGGCAGGTTGGGATTTATGTGTGATTTTGTGAGTTAAATGCATGGTTATGATTTAAAGCATGTTATTTGGCTATTTGTTTAACTGAGATGCATGGCTATGTTTTCTAGTATGCATGTAGGCCCGGATCGTGTTAGAAGGGCGTAATTGTATATTTGGCCATGTTGGGCATAACTGTATTGATATGTGATAATTGTATTCTGTTAATTGTACCACGTGGGTGTGGTTTAAGTATTGTGATGCACGTGCCGAGACGGTCCTAGAGAGCTAGTTAACTTAAGAGTCACAACGGGATTTCTATACCCGGCTCGGGAGGAGCCTAGGGGGTACCTCGGGAATTTTATGGTTAAGTTGAGATTTAGCGGGTAATGGTTATTGGAGATTTAGTAACCTGGGTAACCATTAGTTACTGCTGTGGGTAACAAGTTTTAAGGTAAAAGTGATAGAATTGAAATGAAGTGTAAAGACTTAAGTGCCCTTTGAGGTTTAGCTAAGGAGGATTAGTAGGAAAGGGTAAAATGGTCATTTGGCAAGGGTTATAGACATTTTGCAGCTGGGATTTAGGGGTATACGGTTTGGGCATTTATGTCACTTGAGGCTTGATAGAAATTGAAGAGAAGAAAGAGAAGGAGAAAGAAGTTAGGGCAAGAAGAAGAAGAGAAGGAGAAGTGGGAGTCTAGGAGGAGATCAAGGACTTTGTGTGGGTTCTCCATTTGAGGTAAGGGTTTTATACACATTTAAGTTTTGATTTCTGTTTTGATTTGTAAAATCTAGAGCTTGAGTTAGTGTGTTTGCGTGTTTGGTTTGAGTTGCTGAAAATGGGAATCAAGGGGTGGATTCTTGTTTGTGTTGATGTTTTGGCCTTGTATCTAGTGCCTATAGGTTGTTAAGTTGTTCATATGAAGCTTGGAATTGAGTTTTGGGGTTTAGATATTGGTTTAGGGTGATTTGGAGAGGTTGAAGCTCGGGAAAACGCGAAGGAAAAACCTAGAATTCTGGGTCTGCGAGGGCGTGTCGCGGCACGGGTTTTGCTTGCCGCGGCGGGGAGCCTCTGGTTTCTGGGTGCCGCGGCACAAGAAAGTTGTGCCGCGGCACAAGGCTAATTTCAGGATGGAATTTTTAGGCAATTTTAGGCCTTTGCTCCGGGGGTTCGGGGGATGTCTCCGGGGTGTTGTTTTAAGGTTTTAGAGGTCCCGGGAGTGCGGGATTGGTCCCGGGAAACGGTCTTTGATTTGGTTAGTATTGAGGGATGTTTCTTGTGTGTTGTGACTAGGTTATTGGTGAGGCTCGTGCTAGGGGACCGTGCTCGCGGCGTGAGTGCATCAGGAGGCTCGGAATACAGGTAAGAAAACTATAACACACGTAGGATAGGGCGTGGGCCCATAGTGTGATTGCCGGGCATGGCCCTATATTGCATGTTGCATGATGAGATGATTGCCGGGCATGGCCCTATATTGCATCACATGTTAGGGTGCAGATTTAAAATAAATTGGCATATGTTTGAATGATTGCTTGATTTATGTTATATATGTTTGTAATGAAATGAACGGCAAGGGCCGAGTGCGGCGTAGGCCGGGTACGGCAGCGGAGCCGAAAGTAACACCTAGCACATGGGATGCTATAGTCAGGGCGGGGCCCGGTGGATACATGAGTTATCCTTGCGGTGAGAACCGATACCCCAGGGCTTTGGTAAGGTTTCTGGGGCGGCATGGCCGTGTTTGCTTAGTCTAATGGTTGACTTGTTTATTTGTGGATTATCTGTTATGATAAACTGTATACATTGCATATGTTATGTTCTGCATGAGTTTTCTTGCTGGGCTTCGGCTCACGGGTGCTCTGTGTTGCAGGTAAGGGCAATGACTGAGTCAACCAACCATGAGTACGGAGAGCGTGAAGCGACGCGTACATGTTTGGCCTGCCCGACTGCTTTGGTTGGGGGTTTATTCGAAAATGGCTGTAATAATCTATGATTTTATGATTTCTCAACTGTAACCTTATTTCAAGATGTAATTAGTTTTCAAACCTTATTTTGGGATCCCAAATGTTTAATGATAGAAGTTTTAATGAAACGATGCATTTTCAAAGATTACAGCCTTAACTTTTAATTAGTCACACTTTTGTTCAAAACCTCGGTTAGCGAGTTCATTGCACACTGTTTTGTCTTAAAAACTCACTTAGTAATGGCTCTAAGGAAGTAGGGCGTTACATCTATTTTTTAAAAGATCAAACAACAAAAATATCATATTTAAAAAAATAATAATAAATAATAGAAAATATCTGATATTTTTGTATTAACCTATTAAAAAATACATTCAAAAATCAAATTTTAAGAAAAAATTATCTCAGGTCGCAGCTAGTGAAAACTGGTGGCCGCGACCACGGGACAAAACTGGGCATTTTTCATGTCCTTATCGCGGCCAGGGGTTAATGGTGGCCGCGGCTACTGGACCCTATTAACCAAGCCGTGGCCACTGCCCGAATGATTGAGTCCTTCCTTCAGTTTCTCTAACCCATGTATCTTTTCTGTCGCATGGTATCACCAAGAAATTGAACCGTTCTTCAATTTTCTTCACAGCCTTCCAAAGTATCCTTAGATTCACCTAGACTAGAGTGCACAATTCTCAACACATGAGATAGATACAAAGAGAAGAAGAATAGAAGAGAAAAATTGAGGCCTACTAAAATACTTATGCTGTAGAGAGAATCTAAAACCTAGAACATCAAGACTAGATCTTCAGATCTTCTCAAAAATCAGTCTTTCTGTCATCTATATTCAACTCTCACTTAGCATTCCTTTTATAGGCTCAATTAGGTCATTTATTTTAATTAAAAAATCACTAAAATAATAGATAATATCATCCATTAGGTTGAAATTCTCATGGGCTTTAGGCCCGTGAAATTTCTCATTTAATTATAAGCCCATTGGACTTAAAATCAAGGTCTGTATTATTTTCTATTGATTTAATTAATTAAATAATTATTTAAATCCTTTATATAATTAATTATTTATAATTTGAACCTTGATTTAAACTTATTTATTAATTTAGATACCAATTTATCTTAATTAATAAATTTGCCCTAATTTCTCTTTTCTTCTCTAAATTACATTACTTTGTGAAACTATCCAAAATTGACCTGGTCAACTTTGATAATTCTAATTGATATTTAAATCAATTAATTGAGATAATCTAGATGATTTTATCCAAGGTACAGTGGGGGTCATGGGCCTATGAAATCAAGCTCCAATAAGTTATCATAAATTTAACAAATAAATTTATTAATTTATTAATTCCTTGTGACTCCACTAAAGACTCAGAATTGCTCTCTTGAATTCATAGAACGCTCTATAATAAATATAGATAAGTTATTAATTATCCATTGTTACAACCATAATTGTCACTCAATCCTCTATAGACGGTCTACAATGAGATGGGACTAAAATACTGTTTTACCCCTCATTGCATTTTATCCTTAAAATACTTAGTTCCTTGTAAATGATATTTCAGTAAACTAATATTAATTAGTTAATTGTAAACACTTAGTTAATTATAGAGTCCAAGAACTTTACATAGCTAGTTAGATAGTAGTAGTAGTAGTAATAGCTAGTAGTAGTTATAGTATGTTTATTACTGTGGATTTTGGTTCAAGCCGGGACTTAGTTGAACATTCGTTGCAACACTTATAAATTTTATAAGTTTAACCTATAGTTTAAGAATATTAATTATAACATAAGGTTTGATTAATATAGTTGATTATAAAGATAATATTTATTATACTATAAGGTTTAGATAGATACAATAAGGTAATGACACTTGTCATGTGCATGTTTATTGAGAAATTAAGTATTTTTTAGGAATAGTTTATGAAGAGTAATATTTAAAAATCCCAGAGTCTGCCAGCAGCTTTGAAATCGTTATAGGACTCAGTCAAAGTTGTTTACTCATTTCAAATCAGGCTGAAAAAGTGCAATTACGTGTATAATATTTCAGCGTATGTCGATATATCGCAGCTCTAGGGGGCGATATATCGCCACTCGGGGAATACGAAAAACACGTAACTTCGCACGAACACTTCAACAAGCCTCGGGAATATAAGCCAAGGCGATATATCGCCTACAATGGGCGATATATCGACTCTAGGGCATTATTTTTTAATGGTTTTGAAACTGAGCTCATTTTATTCCATAACCTCTTGATAAGCTCAAAATCTTTTGACTGAGTCTTTAGGCTCTGCTGAACGAATATTCAAATGCTTTTAATTAAAAAGTCATTATTTTTATTCAAGCTAAAATAAGATCTTTTCATTCTTGAACTTTATAAATAGGACCTTGTTCCCTGCCATTTGTTTCATTCTTCAAGCTGAGTTCAGAGCCTTCAAGCTGCTAGGTTTACTTTAGAGTGTTAAACACTTGGATTGGGGTTATAAGCTCTATCATCTTAAGCTTATTAAACACTTGGGAAGTAAGATTAATAGTGTGTTTTTATAAAGGTGTAGTTCAGTTATAGAGCATTCAAAGGTATTCCTATTCCTAGTTCATTTCTGTATATTTCATTAGTTTTTATAGTTTTTCTCTACTCGAATCCTAACTCAATATTTTCCATTCTTGGTTAGGCAATTAAGTTCTTTGAACGTGAGGTTCTTTTCGGTAAGTTTTTCTTCTTGGTGGTTTAGATTCATTTCTTTTTCATCTCCTTCTTTTAGAAATACTCACTTTCCCATTAATGGTTTTTAGGAGTGTTCCAAAATCCCGTCCTTGTTCTCACATCCCGGTATTTGGTAAGGAAAATAGGATAGTTTCTATATGATATGTGTTATGTTTATAATATGTTATGATATGTTTTTATACGTTATGATATATATGTTTTGGGGCTTATAGTTGCTTAAATAGCAAACCCCAACACTTTTATGTTTTTTGGGGCTTATAGTTGCTTAGCTAGCAAACCTCATGGTATTTTGAGGCTTATAGTTGTTAGCTAGCAAACCCCAAATGTTTTCCATGTACATGGGTTAGAATTATGATATGTGTTTATAGTTATATGTTATAGCTTATGTTTATGTTTATGTTTCATGCTTGTAGTAGATTTTCCTTGATGGGCATTAGGCTCATTCCTTTGTTTTTTATATGTGTAGGAAAATAGTTGTGGTGGCGGGAAGATTCTTGGCGGCTTGAGATTGTGTATTGAGGGAGAATGGATTCGGTGGACTGCGTGAACGATTCGAGGGCGAAGTTGTTTTCTAGTCATTTCAATTATGCTTTATATGTATTTTCCGCATCTGATTTTGTAACGAATTGTTTAAGATTTAAGTTATGTTTTATTTCAAATAATGGGATCCCATATCCTACCCCGAATCTGTATGTATTTTAACCTTTTCCTTACTGTTTTTAATAAAGTTATGACTATTTCGTATGTATGTTTTCTTAAGATTGGTGTCTATGTATAGTAATTATTAATGGTCCAAAGTCTAGAATTAGTTGGGTCATTACAGTTGGTATCAGAGCAACGGTTCATTCGCATGAAGTTCTCCTCGATACACACACTCAAATCTCTGAATCTGACTGCCAAGTAAGTGTTTATGATTATAGTTATTATGTTTATAAGTATAGCTAACGATTTTAGCCTTTATGTTTCAGTTAAGAATGAACGAAGCATTAACTTATGAGGATATCTGAGCCACTAAGGAAATAAAAAGAATTAGAGAACCACGAAACACTGTAGGAGTGCTAGAAAGAATCACTCGAAGACTACTTTTGTTCCATAGGGAGATAGGTCACCTCCAAGAATCTAAGCAAATCATGATGAGGGCTGCAGAGCAATATATTTTAGTGATTAGATTATTTAAAGAATACCCTATTGTAATTGCAACCTTAGAAGAAATTTGGGAGACCATAGATGATGAAGATGAATTGTTGGTAGCTATGAGATATTACTTTCTCATACTTAGGTTCACTTAAAAAATGGAATTTCAGTTTACAAATGAACAAAAACATAGAATTTTTACGAATCTCCCTCGAGGGTATTTTGAGGCACAAGGCAATGATGACTATGAATAGATAGATGACGATATGCTAGATGAAGGATCGGATGTAGAAGATCCCAATTTTTAGAATAGATTAGTTTCATTATTTATTTGCATTTATGATTGTAAATAGTGAAAAACTTTTTTTTCCAAATTAATATCAATGTTATTTTTTTTAACATGTATGAGTCTGATTTTTCTTTTGCAATCATAATAAATAATAAATATAATAAAGAATGACTAAGTTCGGTGAGGGTGGATACGAATCTGTGAACCGAGTTTCTATATTGAGAGTTAGGGGGCCATAGTAGTTGGAACGATTTTACTGATCCCAGCCCTCCCTCAATATAGTTAACTTTGGAACAAAGATGAGTTTCGAGCCTGAGAATTACGTCATATAGGATGATTAGAAACATACTTAGAAAATAAAGAAGGCTTATTTTTCTAAGCATAGAAACCCACTCTAATAATAAAGAAGACTTGTATAATTTTCATAAGAAGCCATAATTAATAGGTCTGAGTTATGTTTGTTTAGATTAAGTTTTTCCTTAGAGCCTATTAGGGTAAAGTTCTAACATGTTTTTCTTAATTGCTATAACTCTATTGAAGATGTCGCTCCGAAGGTCTGCTCGCACCAATGGAAATGCCTCCAACGCTGCTCCGATGAACAATGATGCCCCTACAGTTCGCAGAAGGGGAGTGCGTGCTGCTGCCAGCCGCAATGCGCTGTCGCCGCCGCCAGTTGACAACACTGCGGAAATTGCCAGACTGAGACAACAAGTTGAGGAGTTATTACAGCAACAACAACAACAGCCTCAGCCTCCGCCCCTGCCGCAACCACAGCTGCAGCAAATGGCCTTAGCACCCCAACAAGTTGGTCCATATGGGGGATGGCTAGTGGCAAATTATGCACCATATCCAGTTCAGCACATGGAGCTAGTTTATGAGCAGTTTTGTAAGCAACATGCTCCGAACTTTGAAGGGACTACAGACCCCTTCGAGGCAGAAAAGTGGCTCAGGAATGTGGAGCCAATTCTGACACACATGCTCTAGGCAACGCGGACCGCATATCCTCTATTTCATCTCTACTCAAGAAAGATGCCAGAATATGGTGGGACTTAGTCCAGTAGACGCATGATGTTGCCACCATGACTTGGACCCGATTTGTGGATGTGTTCCACAAAAAGTATTACAATTCAGCTGTTATCACTTCAAGAGTCGAGGAGTTCGCTGGCCTGAAGCAAGGGAGTTTAACAGTGGCAGAGTATGCTCGACAGTTCGACCGATTAGCTAAGTTCGCACCAGAAATGGTTCCAAATGACTATCTGAGGGTGTCTAAGTTTGTTAGAGGACTTCGACCGAAGACCGAGCTAGGGGTTAAGCTAGAAAATCCAGGAAATACTACCTATGTCGATGTTCTAGAAACGGCAATAGAAGTAGAAAGGTTGCAGGCTAATGTTAGTAAAGAAGAAGCCAGTAAGCCTGAGCCTAGACAACAGGGTCAACCTCAGACAAGCCGGAACAACAACCACAACAACAACAACAATCAGTCCAGCAACAACAATAACGGTCAGAAAAGAAGGCATCCTAACAATAAGCAGTCTGATAGCGATAAAAGGGCACGAACGAACAATGGAAGTAGTAGGTCGAGTTATGTAGAAAAGCTGCAATGTGCTAAGTGCCAGAAGAAACATCCTGGTGAATGCTGGGCAAGCACCAAGGGATGTTACAATTGTGGTCAAGAAGGACACCGGAAGAAAGAATGTCCCCAGCTCAAGCCAGAGGGGAAAAAGGAAGACAAGATGGTTCCTGCTAGGGTATTTGCCTTAACCCAAGGAGAAGCTGATGCTAGCAATAAGGTGGTCACAGGTCAGGTTTCTATCCTCAATAATATATGTTCTATATTATTTGATTCGAGAGCCACTCATTCGTATATCTCGTTAGTAATGATAGAAAAACTAGACAAACCTTGTGAAAGATTTAGAACTAGGTTTGTAACAAAGTTTCCTTCGGGAAAAGTAGTTCTATCATCACGGATAGTACGAGGTGAACCAATCAAGATTGAGGACGTAGAACTAGAAGGAGACCTGATAGAACTGGAGATCAAGGACGTAGAACTTTAATGCATCGAATAATAGGAGTAATGGATTTTGGGAAAATCTAGTATGGGTTAATCAGAGGAAGGTTGTTATTCGTAATCTTGTTTTCTTCGGGAACATATGACAGTTCATAAAGAAAATCAAGTTTGTTGGTTGTGTACTTTCGGAATGATGGAGAAGGAATAAGTGACAAGGGCAATATTATAGGAGCAATAGAGCTTTTAGAACTTGTAGATGAGGTTTCGTTTGCCATGATCTAAAGTAGAGATTCATCGGTAGGATAGGATGAAGTATGGATCTAATACCATTAAGGGGTTCCTACTATAAGTTAGTTAGACAAACGATAAAATTAATAAACCCAGCAATTTCTCACACGGATCTGCATGACTTACACTCCAAACTGTGTGACTTATGATCATAAAGGATAGATTGCTAGATCAATTAACTCGAAGGTTAATCTAATAACTTATAACAGTAGTTGCCTTTAGATATGATCCATAATGCATACTATCTCTACTTCAGAAATCTCTGAATGAAGGGTTTAGAAGAACATTTTTTATAATAAGCACTCTAATAATTTTTTACCTCGTAATTCTCTGCCTTACCCAAAGAGAGATGATGGCCTTATATAGCCATGTGCTCAATCATACAAACTTAACCCTCCCTAGTCAAAACCAACCATTGTTGGGATCGGATAAAGGATAAGATTCCTTGACCAAAGCATAAAATAAAGTAGACAAGAAAGGGATAAGATTCTTTGACCAAAGCAAAAGACTTAAACGACAAAAGCATACAAGAAAAGGGATAAGATTCTTTGACCAAAGAAAAAGGCTAAAAGACGTAATATTTAATTAAAAATTATTTCATGGTTGGCCTCGTAGTCAGAATCATATGTTGGGTCTTCGTGAAGTGGGTTCCATCCTGTCAGTTCTTCTTCATCCTGATCATTGTTAGCTGGAGGGCAGACATCGTAGTTTGTATATGTCATATCCCATTCTTTTCCTGTGTAGTGGAAGAGATAAGGATCTTGCATATATGGAGTGTCGGCATGTGGGTCTTGAGAATCTTCAAAGTAATTAATTTTTCGCAAAATTACCCCTTTAGTGTCGATCAATTTGTATAGTGACGGATATTTTTGCTCTAAAGTTTTTTTGAGTTTGGCGGCCTGATTTGTTTCATTTTCTACAATGTAGAAGGCTTCAAGGGCCCTTGTTATTTTGCAAGTATAGTAAGAAGGGAACGTTTCTGTAATGCCCCACGTCACTATGGTTGCTTCCTGAAATGACGACTGGCCCTACAAACCAACACGAGTCTTTCCAGCGTGTTTTGTCCTCACTTGAACGCTTCGTGGGAAAAATTCCCAGGAGGTCACCCATCATGAGATTACTCCAGGTCAAGCACGCTTAACTTTGGAGTTCTGAAGTGATGGGCTACCGAAAAGAAGATGCATCTTGTTGGCACAGGTAGTATCCATCAATCTATTTAAGCTATCTTCAACTGTGTAGTCCCATACCTACACAGTCTTAGAATCATCACACTTAACCTTCCCCAGGTGGTGTGGGATTGCACAGCTTTACCTGGACTTTCCCCTTCTTACCGATCACGGGATATTGACTGTCACAATCACCCACCCTTAGGGGTCCGACGTCCCTATCGGAAACACTTCTGGCTGGGTCACGGCTCTGATACCATTTGTAACACCCCCCATCACTATGGTTGCTTCCTGTAATGATGATTGGCCCTACAAACCAACACAAGTCTTTCCAGCGTGCTTTGTCCTCACTCGCACGCTTCTTGGGAAAACTTCCCAGGAGGTCACCCATCATGAGACTACTCCAAGTCAAGCACGCTTAACTTTGGAGTTCTCAAGTGATGGGCTACCTAAAAGAAGATGCATCTTTTTGGCATAGGTAGTACCCATCAATCCATTTAAGCCCTCTTCAACTGTGTAGCCCCATACCTACATAGTCTTAGAATCATCACACTTGACCTTCCCAGGCGATGTGGGATTGCACAGTTTTTTTACCCTGTCTTTTCCCCTATGGATCATGGGATTCTAACTATCACAATATCCCATCCTTAGGGGTCCAACGTCCCCGTTGGCCACACTTCTGGCTGGGTCACAGCTCTGATACCATTTGTAACATCCCATATCACTATGGTTGCTTTCTGAAATGACGACTAGCCCTACAAACCAACACGAGTCTTTCCATCGTGCTTTGTCCTAACTTGAATGCTTCCTGGGAAAATTTCCTAGGAGGTCACCCATCATGAGATTACTCCAGGTCAAGCATGCTTAACTTTGGAGTTCTCAAGTGATGGGTTGCCAAAAACAAGATGCATCTTCTTTTCAGTAGCCCATCACTTGAGAACTCCAAAGTGAAGCGTGCTTGACCTGGAGTAATCTCATGATGGGTGACCTCCTAGGAAGTTTTCCCAGGAAGCATTCAAGTGAGGACAAAGCACGATGGAAAGACTCGTGTTGGTTTGTAGGGCCAGTCATCATTTCAGGAAGCAACCATAGTGACATGGGCGTTACAAATGGTATCTTCTTTTTGGTAGCCCATAACTTGAGAACTCCAAAGTGAAGTATGCCTGACCTGGAGTAATCCAATGATGGATGACCTCCTAGGAAGTTTTCCCAGGTTGCGTGCGAGTGAGAACAAAGCACGCGGGAAAGACTCGTGTTGTTTTGCAAGGTCAGTCGTCATTCCAGGAAGCAACCATAGTGACGTGGGCGTTACAAATGGTATCTTCTTTTCGGTAGCCCATCACTTGAGAACTCCAAAGTGAAGCGTACTTGACCTGGAGTAATCCAATGATGGGTGACCTCCTAGGAATTTTTCCCAAGAAGCGTGCGAGTGAGGACAAAGCACGCTGAAAAGACTCGTGTTGGTTTGCAGGGTCAGTTGTCATTCCAAGAAGATACCATAGTGACGTGGGGCGTTACAAATGGTATCAAAGCCTTGACCCAGTCGAAAGTGTGGCCGATGGGGACGTTGGTCCCCTAAGGAGGGGTGATTGTGATAGTCAGAATCTCGTGATCCACAGGGGAAAAACTGGGTAAAAAACTGTACAATCCCACTTCGCCTAGGGAAGGTCAAGTGTGATGATTCTAAGACTGTGTAGGTATGGGACTACACAGTTAAAGAGGGCTTAAATGGATTGATGGGTACTACATATGCCAACAAGATGCATCTTCTCTTTGGTAGCCCATCACTTGAGAACTCCAAAGTTAAGCGTGCTTGACCTGGAGTAGTCTCATGATGGGTGACCTCCTGGGAAGTTTTCCCAGGAAGCGTGCGAGTGAGGACAAAGCACGCTGGAAAGATTCGTGTTGGTTTGCAGGGCCAGTCGTCATTTCAGGAAGCAACCATAGTGATGTGGGGCGTTATAGTTTCCCAATGGGGTGTTACAGTTTCCCAATGAGCGTCTTCTTCTGGCTTGGGCCATAACCCAAGAGGTATAGTCTGATTTTTCTCAAACTGACTTTTTTGGATGTCCATGTATTCTTGGCCCCCAAGACCACATAGTGGCTCTTCTTTTGATCTGTAGACTTCGAATGTTGTATTGATAACTATATTTTGTTTTGCATCAAGTTTGGCATTAAGACTAAGAAAGAGAACAATATAGTAATTCATTAGGCTGGCAACATTTGGGCCTGGTGGGTAGATAAAAGTGGGACTGTCATTTTGGACCTTTTTCCATTCAGCCGATATGACCTTTTTCCATTCTTCTAATGGAGCAAACCAGGACAAGATGTCCATCTAGACTTGGTAAGCCAGTTTGAACCTTTCTTGGTCCAGGAATGATTTTATGGATGTATGCAAGGCCATAGTTTGTACCTCGAAAACTATTGTAAAAACACTGCCCAAATACCAGAAAAAGTGAGCTACTAGTTTTGGTGTAAAGATAGCATCTCGAAGAGGTAGGATTTGAGAAAATGGATATTTTGGATGGATTACAAAGTCATTTTGTATAGAAGGTACGAGTTTAGAAATCATAGAATTCTAAAGAAAGATTGCTCTGTGAGTTACTCTTTCTTTGGCTGATTTGTGGGACATCTTTGAAAGGATATTTTTTGCATCCTGAGGAAAATATTGATTGTGTTTGACAGAAGAGGAAGAAGCCATCATGAGTATGAATGGGATGGTATGTGATGATTTTTGGGAGACGATGGGGATGGTTCTTGGTGAGTACCCTGAGGCTAGATTTATAGCAAGGAATGATCTATATAAGAAATCAGCCAGAGTATTGTCTTTGCCTTGAATGTGTTTAATGTCAAAAGAGTAGTTGTCGAACCAGACTGCCAATTTCAAAAATTGACCATTTTTCGTCTTACTCTTCTTTAGACTGATCATTCCTTTTGACGCGACAAAGGCCGTTTCTACCAAGAAATGATGACCTATAAGATGGAATTCGAATTTTTTAATACCCATCTTTATCGCCAATAATTATTTTAGGGTAGAATGATAGTGGAGCTGAGAATCTTTGAAGTGGCCACTCTTGTATCTACATATTTTTCTTTTCCCTGTCTTGACCTGTTCAAGTAGGACAGGTCCCCAATACCGATCACTAACGTCTATCTGTATGATTCTTTTCTCATCAGAAGGAATCTGTAAAGGTGGTAATGTCTGCATCATCTCCTTTAGTTTTTTTACTGCTACAATTTTCTCTTGTGACCATGGTGGAGTTTGCTTTTTAAGCATGTCGCTGAGTGGTCTTGTCATCTCCGATAGCTGAGGGACAAAATCCCATAAATAATTTACAATTCCTAAGAACTGTTGGATTTGGACCTTTGTGAAGTCCTTTTTGGGAAACTGTAGTAATTCTTGGGCTATGTGAGGTTGGGCCTCATATTGGCCTTTAAAAATCTTCATTCCTAGAACTCAATTTGGCCTTGTCCAATGAGCATCTTCTTTTGGGATAACATGACCCCATGAGCTTCTGTGAGAGAGATGACCTGGGCCAGTAGATTGTGATGGGCTTGTTCATCTTATGAGAAGAGCAATATATCATCAATGTAGATCAAAGAATGGGGTCATAGGTTCTGTTCATGGCCTTTTGGAACAGTGATGGGGCTGTTTTGAGACCAAAAGGAAGGACAATCCACTCATAGTGGTGATTTGGAAAACAGAAGGTCGTTTTGGGCGTATCTTCTTGTTTAAAACCCAGTCGCCAAAATCCCGCCTTTAGATCGAATTTCGAAAATATTTGAGCTTTTGACAGGCTTGCAAATAAGGAATTCTTGGTTGGCAGGGGGAATTTATCATTTGCCAAAAATTCGTTCAAGGGCTTGTTTTCCCCGAGCCTGTTTTGATCTCTTATTGACATAGAAAGCATGGCATGCCTATGAAGAGGTGGTTGGTTCAATCAATCCTTGTTGTTGTAGTTCTTTGCATTCTTTAGTTGCCATTTTCTGATGCTCTTGTTCATGCCTGGGTGACTTTCGTTGGTAGGGTTGATGTCTTTGTTGTACCTTGAAATTAGCACGAGTTCAATTACTCAGCTCGGGTATAGCTGGCAAATGAATGTGTGGAGAAATATCCAAGTAGAATATCTGGTTAACAATGATGTGAACAACTCAAGTTTGGGGGTTTGACAACACGATACACAGTTTATTATCAGACCACCTCCCAAGATAACAGTTAAGTTCGAAACTTATAATGGCCAAATCCAACTTTGGGTGCTCTGAGCTTACTACAAGCTAGGTTTCAGATAATTATTAAAAATCTGCTCGGGTGAGATATTCGGTTCATGGAAACTTGGACAAAACGCATACTGAAGCATCCCAAGAGATTTGGACTCTTTATACGCTCATTAATGCCCAGGTTGTATCACATATCCATCATTTATTATTCGAGATAGCGAGTTTATATTCTATTATGTTATGGATGCTAAAAATTCTATACTTGTTGAAAACCCAAATCTCGTGCTAAAGTCCTGTGAATGCCTAAGTACGTACATGCGCCTACACCCCCAAGATGAGTGTTGGACAACCTCGCCAGGCAAAGCCCCATTAGCCACATGAGACCCCCGTCTTGCACATCGCGCGCCCAGCTGATGCACCCTGTGAGGCCCCTCGTCTCGCGCCTCGTGCGCCTGGCCAATGAACCACACGAGGCCTTCATCAGGCGCCTCACGCCACAAGCCCATGTCGCACGCCAACACCTTGCGAGGCACCCTCTCGTTCCCAAGCCTTCGCCTCGTGACCCTGCCTCGCACCACAGACCCATGTCGTGCGCCAAACTCTCGCGAGGCACCCTCTCATGCCCAGGCCTTTGCCTCGCGACCCCACCTCGCGCCACGGACCCATGCCACATGCCAACGCCTCGCAAGGTACCCTCTCATGCCCAGGCCTTCACCTCGCGACCCCGCCTCGCGCCACAGACCCATGCCACATGCCAACGCCTCGCAAGGCACCCTCTCATGCCCAAGCCTTCGCCTCACGCCACGAACCCATGCCGTGTGCCAACTTCTTGCAAGGCATAGCCTCGCACATGTTCCTTCCCCCCGCGATGGGCACCTCAAGGCTCTGGCCTCCCATGCCTTTTGGAATCGTGTCTCCAATGATGACCCATAAAGGCTTCAACACTTAAAGGTTAAAAGAGTAGGATGCATACGGATATGAAGTACATACAGGGGTATGGCCGTGAAGACCCTAGGTGTCTGACCCTAAGCACCACACCAGACAAGTAGTGGTCGTGCATGTAAGGTAACTTAGTTGACGAGTTCTTATTGTCAACAGTTTGGCGCCATCTGTGGGAAGGATAAGTGACAAGCCATTGTTCTTCTATTGATTCTGGAAGAGAAAGATGCCAAGACATTCTAAGCATCTGAGAGAACCATGAGAGGTTGAGGTCCACCTCGACGGAGATCAGCTGAAGGCCTCCATGAAGAATCCTCTGCCACCCAAAAATGTGGATGCACCAAAGGAGTCTAGGGTTCCTGAATATGAAAGGGAGGCTTCGTCCCTAACTGTCCAGCCTAATGAGAACTGTCCGAAACCAGCAGCTGCTCCCCCCGGGAGATGCTGGAGAGTTTCCGCCCCAAGGCCACCACAGGTGCCGAACTCGGCCCGGCAAGATCTGGGTCCATCAACGCGCAGGCCAGACAAGATTCCACGGGTACATTTCGTAAGCTCACGCTATAGAACTTGATTCTATGAAGAGGAGATACGTGAGTTACACCGAAATAATCAAAGGCTAGAAACCACCTTAGAGAATATGCAAGAGGTATTGAATGGCCTACTTCAGGGAAAGTCAAGCATGCCTCTCCCTAGGCGAAAGGAAAAAGGCCATGAAGGAGGAGAAACCACAGTCCCTGTAGATGAAGGGAGGACTCAACCCTCCACTAGCAATACCCCTCGGCCAAGGCAACATGAGCATTGAGGACAGGCGAAGCAGCCTAAGAGGCCAGAGCGGGGGAACAACGCTAACCCTCACAATGAAGTCGAGGTCACTTCAAGGGAAACCCCCCCAAACTGGAGGGAAGAACTCAACAGGAGAAGGACGAATGAGAGGACCACACCTATTGTGGCTCCCCTAGAAGACAAAAAGAAAGGAAAGGCCAAACCATCCCACTTGAGAGACTTTTTGAACAAAAGGAGGCAAGACTTAGACACCAAGATGAGGAGCCTACGGAGTAAGATAATCACCGCGTCTGGGGGGCTCGCTGTCGATGATGAGTTTGATTATAAATCGCCCTTCATTAGAGAAATCCAAGTCGTGCGGTTCCCAGCCAACTTCAAAGAACCTCACATGACCACTTATGAGGGAAATACATATCCAACATACCATCTGGATGCGTTCAATGACCTAATGAAGCTAAGGGGAATTACTAGCAGAGCCAAATGCCATTATTTTCCTGTCACATTAAAGGGTCCTGCGTGCAAGTGGTTTAAGAGACTCCAGCCAGGGTCTATCAAGTCTTGGCAACAATTTTCTGACGAATTTCTCCAGCAACATCACACTATGAATGATTACACCATGCCAGGCACCAGCCTCGCTAATGTGAAACAAGGAGAAGAAGAGAGCCTGAAGAGCTACATCCATAGGTTCAATATGGAGGCAGCCAAAGTGGGAAGCCTAACCCGTGGGGAGTTAAAAATGGCCATTACAGCTGGGGTGCGCCCGGGTAGTAAGTTGTGGGATAACATGCTAAATAGGGAGATCACTGACTTAGACGATTTCTATGAACGGCCCCAAAAGTACATTTGTGTCGAAGACGGCCATGAAAACCTGAAAAATATCACTTGTCAAGCCTTCAGCCCCTGAAGGTTCGAATGACGCGAAGAATAAAAGAGTGTACGAAGGGCCAAGAGATGATCACCAGTGGAAGCACAAACACGAAGCAAGCCCCAGGCAAACATCCCACACCTTCTACACTGACCTAACATATACTAGGGAACATATCTTTGTAGCGAACAAGAATCAGGTCCCCTTCAGGGGACCCCCACCAATGAAGAGAGATCAGTCAAAGAGAGATCTTGGAAAGTACTATCAGTATCATAAAGACATTGGCCACACCATGGCTGAATGCACTCATTTAAAGGTGGAAATTGAAGAGCTCATACGTAGGGGGCACTTGGGTAGATACGTCCGAAGAGAAAATGAAAGGCTGGAGGATAGACGACCCTCGTCACGAGCATGAGATGTAGCCCCAGAAGTGCAAGCAGAGGTGAGGACGATCTTCGAAGGACCAGGATTCGGAGGAGAATCGAGAAAGGGGCGAGATATATATGCCAAGGAAGCCAGATGAAGTCCACCCCCATGCATGCTAAGCTTATAACAACGACCCCCGAAAAACTTTAAGGGGGAAAACGACTCAATAACCTTCACCAAAGAAGGCATGCGGGGTGTGCACTTTCCGCACAATGAATCCTTGGTACAAAGTGTACAACTAGCTAACATGAAGGTGCATCAAGTTCTGGTAGACAATGGGAGCTCCATAGACATCCTATATCGCCCAGCCTTAGAGAAGATGAGACTGGGCATCAGAAACCTAAAGCCCTGCAACACCTCCCTGTATGGGTTTACAGGAGACTCGATACAGCCCCTGGGCACAATCGAGTTAGCCCTCACCATGGGAGAGCCACCCAGATAGACCACTGTAATGACAAACTTTTTTGTAGCAAGTTGTTCCTCGGCCTTCAACGCGGTATTAGGGAGACCCTCCCTGAGAGAATTGAAGGCGATAACCTCGGTATTCCACTTGTCCATAAAATTCCCAACTCCTAAGAGGGTAGCGAGCGTGAAAGGGGAATAGAAAGAGGCAAAGGAATGTTATAACACATCCCTCCGCACAGTCATGAAACTGCCAGAACCTATGGCGATGGTAGTGCATGGGAGCACGAACCCGCGTGAGTTCAACCACAAAGTTACTGAGGAGATCAGAATCGATGGTTGTCCATACGCGCTTGAGAGGGAACATCAGGTAAAGCTCCACTTTCAGTACGATAAATCAAAAGGGTTACCAAAGTTTGCCCCCCAACATAGTTGTGAACCCTTAAAAGCAGCTATGAATTAGAGGGGTAACTTAGATGCCTTGATATGTAGTAAGAACAATGCTGCCATAGATACCTATGTACTATACTCATTTTTAATGAAATGATTCTTGTTGGCATGTCACACTCCTCATTTACGAGAGCACGTATCTAACTCTCGTACACCTATCACCAATTGGAATTATGAAAGTGCATGAGCAAAATGATCAAAGTGCCCGACGAGATAAATCTCGCCAACCACTTGGGGGATAGAGTATACAGCCAAAAAGGGGCCTAAAAGAGATCCTTATATATAAAAAAAAAAAAGAAATAAAGAAGAAAACCTGGCAAAGCATCTCTTGAGTTCAGAATGAGAAGCTACCCTAATGAACATCAAGAGAGTCAAAAGGTCCTACAAGAAAAACCTCCTAATAAAGGCCGATACCTCCATGAGAGGAAAGGCCTCAGGGAGAGCATCCACCAATAAGCCTAGAGCGGCCACTAAGCCTTCTAGCCAAAAAGGGTCCTAAAAGAGACCCTTGTAAAAATAGTACTATGCATAATGACGAGAAGGACGCTTCTCGCAAGAAATAACAAGCGCGCGCAAAAATATATAAAAGGATGGCGAGAACCCAAATGGTCAACATATCCTTACAAATAGAATCGATGTGCACCAAAGAGACCATCACTACCGGTCCAAATAAAGTATCGACGAGTTATTAGAAAAAAGAGAGACCTCTCAAACCCCTTTGAGTGGGCTCAAAAGGAGCTCAAGCATAAAGAAAAAAGAGAGACCTATCAAACCCCTTTGAGTGGGCTCAAAAGGACCTCAAGCATGGAGAAACAAAAACAAATGATCACACATATATATATAAAAATAAAGTTGCGATAATGTTGCATGATAAAGTCGGCATTAGCACAACAGGACTTAGAAAAGTTCTTGAAGAAAAAAAAACTAGGAGAAACCTCTCCAGTACAATAAGTTCGAATAAGCATACAACCAAATCGAAGTGAAAGATAAAAATTGTAGAAGCAAAATCTCAAGGCCTCCCGCCATGAGCATTCCACCCGGCGACCTTGGCAACGACATGGTCACCAAAGGAGGGAAATCGAAGCTAGGATTCTGCCTCCACATTCCATAAAGGGTGCGCTCTACAGACTCATACTCAACCTCTGCCAAATAAGCCTCTAGGAGAGTGACCCTCTCCCGCAACACCTCAGCCTTAGCTTTCGCTCTCTTCTTCTTTTTTGACGACGAAGAGGCTTTCGCCAGGGCTTTCTCCAGCTTGAAGTTTACATCGGCAAGTTGTCCCTCGAGCTCCTAAACTCTGACCGCTAGACGATCCCTTTCGGCATTGGATGAAGATAGGCCTTGTGTCGAGTCTACAAAGTGTTGAGCCACCAGAAAAGCCTACAAGGAAGCAAAAAGTGAGCAAACAAAGAGCCCAAAACACAAAAAACACCAATGTAAGACGCATGAACTCACCCAAGTTGTAGAGCGCAGGAGGATCTCCCCAAACTCTGCCATGGTAAAATTCTCGAGACCTCTCCACTTGGTCTCGAGAATACCCTCGGCAACTCGGTCATACCTTTGGACGAAAGGGGCTGACGTACGACCCACCGAGGATGTTCCCGAGTGAGCAGGGATAGATGACCCACTCACTGAGGGAGGAGGAGGCGTAGGAACATCGGACAAAGGGTACCCCGAATGGCCGTGACTAGCGGGAACGTAAGGAAGATTATCAAATTCATCGGAGAAAGGCATAATGAAACGCCCTTGCATGGTCTGTGGATCGTGAGAATGAGAAGTCGTGTCGGGGTCTGTAGGAGCAAAAGAGGGACACACCCTGGAGGATGGAGATAACCGAGTTGGACATTTAGATTTGGGGGAAACCTTCTCAGGCACCCATTCAACATCACCCTCGTCCGAGTAAGGTTCTATCGGAGCTACCTTCTTCTTTCGCTCGGAAATGTGCCATAGTAGGTCGTGCTCCGAAACCCTAGATAGACCATAGTGATTGAGGTTAGCCACAGTAAAGAGATGGGCAGCCATTTTCATTGCAGGGCCTGCGTCAAGGAAGACATCTACCGGAACTGTCTCCGACTCAGGAATGTCGGGGATACTGAAGCTCTCTGAACAACCAACTCAGTTATCAATATAAGTATAAGTTCCAAAATTGCAAACTCAATACAAAAGGAAAGACATGAAGTACTTAATTGGGGATGAGTGGAAATGTTCGCAGATGGAAAGGGGACCTTTCACAAAGAAAAAGTCCTGCTTCCAGGAACCCGGGTTAGACACAGAACCCTCTATCAAGGAGACCTGAGAATTGGCTTTCTATAAGAAGTAGAAGCCTTTGGATTTAGGAATGGGCATGAGATTGTACATAAAATGCACCTCCTAGGCCATGTGAGCACGACCGTTAAGCTTCACGAATGCCATATACAGGCAGCTTAAGGTCAACCAGCTATTAGGTGCCAGCTGAAGTGGAGCAAGGTCGAAGTGATTCAGGACCATGATGAAGAACGGGTGTAAGGGAATGGTCCCACCCACCTTCAAGATATGCTCGCTCATAGCAACATAGCCTTGGGGGGATTACCAGCCCGACACTTCTTGGAGAGTACATACAACTTGTACTCTTTGCTAATGTGATACTTCTCGGATAGCTCTAACAGCCTATTTCCCGACACATTGGAAATGATGTTGGATGCCAATAAAGGACCGGAGTCTGGCTTCTCAGGAGCCACCTGTCATCTCATTCTCTTTGACATGTCTGCAAAACCAAAGGAAAAATGTGAGGTCAAAACAGGGCACTTTACCCTCCATTTTCTTTTTCTTGCGTGAGTTTTCCACCAAGGCATTGAGGGTGGAAGAATCGAACACAGGTGGATTAAGGACAAGGGTTTAGGGGAACCATGGGTAACCTCAGGGCTACTATAGGGAGAAAACGGGGCAGGAGGTTCAGGAGGGAGGTTTTCCTCCATGAACTCCAGATCCATTTGTTGATAAAAAAAGGCTCACTCTAAGGCTTGCAATGTGATCATTATGGTTAAAGGAGAAAGGGACTCCATCACCCCTCAAAGGCTAATCTATCTCGCTCTCCACCACCCAGATTTTACGCCAAAGCTCGGCCATGCGTTCAAGGTGACATATACGGGCCCTCCTCAAGGTGTCATAGTTTTGGTAAGGGTTGTTTTCGGGGGATCCCGAGCCTGAGGATAAGTCTACAAACCCGACCCCCGGAGGAACGCTAGACGACCCCCCACATGCCATAAAGTTGCATCTTGTTGGTAATAGGGGTGCAAGTGTAGGTGAAAAGGGTACTACAAAACACAAAGGAATAAGCTCAAAACCTCTAGACACAAGTGCTTGAAACAACCAACTATGGGGTACAAGGGAGGGTATATGTGCAAACGGGTGTATATACATGAATTAGCTCATGAGGAGCTCCGGCCGAGACAACCTTCTCAAGTAACACTAAGTTAAAACCATTGAGCATAAGAAAGGGTGAAAGCGTAACTTGAGCGGGTAAATTTGCACACCGTCGCAGCTGAAGAAATACCAGGGGTCGAAAGTACACGCCTACAAAAAGAAAGGGGAAATGTGTTTTAGACTCCTAGCACATAAATAGACATTTAGGTACAAAAAAAATAAGGAGAAAAGGAAGACAAAGTGCCCTTGTGAGGGATGGAACCACTTACCTCTTGGAAGATTTGAAGACACAAGTACCACCAAGCTAAGAAAAGAAAGTGTAGAAATTATCTTTGAGAAGAGGACCTATTTATGAGAAGCTTAAACTCATCCTAGCCATTGAATCCAATGCTTGATCTATGGCCAAAAATGAAACCAAACACCTACATTGGGATCCGTGAAGCCAAATGATAGGCTTACATTCAATCTCAAGGGATCATAAGGATCACCACCTCCAAAGTGTGTTTGTATATACCACCAAAGCAAAGAAACACACTAATACCACCTATGCTTTGAAGACACCACGGCGAAGAGTTTACCAGAGCGCCTAAACGCCCTCTCCTAGACTGGGGGGCAAGTATGGATGCTAAAATTTCTATACTTGTTAAAAACCCAAATCTTGTGCAAAAGTCATGTGAATGCATAAGTACATACATGCGCCTACACCCCAAGACGAGTGTTGGACAGCCTCGCAAGGCAAAGCCCCATTAGCCACATGAGACCCCCGTCTAGCACACTGCGCGTCCGGCCGATGCACCCCGTCTCGTGCCTCATGCGCCTAGTCGATGCACTGTGTGAGGCCTTCATCAAGCGCCTCACGCCACAGGCCCATGCATCGCACCAACACCTTGCGAGGCACCTTCTCATGCCCAGGCCTTCGCCTCGCGACCCCGCATTGCGCCACGGACCCATGTCGTGTGCCAACGTCTTGCGAGGTACCCTCTCATGCCCAAGCCTTCACCTTGTGACCCCACCTCAAGCCACGGACCCATTATGCGCGCCAACGCCTCATGAGGCACCCTCTCGTGCCTAGGCCTTCGCTTCGTGACCCCGCGTTGCACCATAGACCCATGCCGTGAGCCAATGCCTCGCGAGGCACCCTCTCATGCCCAGGCCTTCACCTCGCGCCACAGACCCATGTCGCGTGCCAACATCTCGCAAGGCATAGCCTCGCACATGGTCCTTCCCCCCATGACGGGCACCTCGAGGTTGTGGCCTCTCATGCTTTTTGGGATCGTATCTCCCATGATGACCCATAAAGGCTTCAACACTTAAAGGTTAAAAGAGTAGGATGCATACAGATATGAAGTCCGCACGGGGGTACGGCCCTGAAGACCCCAGGTGTCTAACCCTAAGCACCACGCCAGACAAGTAGTGGTCTGTAACGACCCAAAATCACTAATATGGCTTAAGGGCCTTGATTAATGTGCCAGGAGGGCATAATTGGTTTATGTGTGAATTTATTGATTTAATGCATGATTACATGATAAGCATGCTTGTATGATTATATGAATATAAATGTGATTAAATGTTATACTTGTGAGAACCACATTATTATGTGGGTAAATCTGCAGCAGGCGACTCGAGGCGATCTTAGGGAGCTAGATAGCGGGAAAGTCACAACAGGGCCTAATGCTTGACTTTGGACAAGTCAAGGGGTATTTCAGGTATCGGGTGGTTATTTAGATTACCGGGTTGTGAAAATAAATATATAGAGATATATTTGAGGATAGAAAGTCTAGGCGGGAATATTGGGGAATTTTACTATTTTGCCCTCGGGGATGTTTTTGGTACCCCGAGCTTTGGGGTTAGCTTAATTGCCTAAGGATAGACTTAAGGAGCAGTAGAAAATAGTAAAACAAAATAAGACCGACTCATTTTCTCAGCCCCTTTCTCTCTTTTCTCTCTCAAGGAAAAACACTGAAAATTTTAGAGGAATTCAGCTGGAATTCAGTGGATTGAAGGAGTGATTTAGAGGCTTAGCTCAAGAATCATCCAGGAAATTTAATCAGTACTAAGGTAAGCATTGAATTCCTTTCTTTTTGGTTAGAAATTCTGAGTTATTGCTGAGTGGTGAGATAGTTGTGATTTTGATGTTAAAGGCAGAATTAAGGTGGAAAAGCTTGGGAATTGACTTGGATTTTCCTTAAGGGATTTTGGGATTTTGAGATTCTAGGCTTGGGAATTTAACCTAGGGTGCTCGGGATTGAATCTTTTACCATGTTTGGTGAAGTTCAATGTTTCGAAGACTAGACCTTTGTCTAGAAGCTCATTTAATATTGCGGATGGTATCCTTTATCTTGGTTGTGACTAGGTGCTAAGCTAGGGCTCGGGGATCGAATCACGCTCAAGGAGCACCGCTCGTAACTAGTTCACTTGGAAGCCAAAGGTAAGAAAACTACACCTGTTTGTGTATTTGTAATGGGACTAAGGATTCCCTAATATGTATGCATTGAAAAGGATGGTATTATGCCATGTAAATAGTAAACCAACGGCCTAAGAGTGCCAAAGGTTACACTTGCGCACAGGGCGCGGCTCGACCACTGGTAGCCGAGGACAGCTTATTGTGCACTGAGCTTGGTTTAAGCAGGTCGGAGTCTGTGGGGTAAACAGAGGGTGCGACCTAAGTTGTTAGCCCTAGTTATTATGTGATTTGACTGTTATTAATGATTGGTTGCATCTCTGATTCTGATTACATGCTATGTGATTAATGTGGAACGTTAAGTGGTTGATCATGCTTGATGAATTATACTCCTGTTATGATTGTTGAGATGTGTATTATGTTTTCTTGCTGGGCCTTGGCTCACGGGTTCTACGTGGTGCAGGTAAAGGCAAGGGTAAACTTGATCAGCCCTGACTTGGAGAGCTCTGTGAGCGGAATGTACATGACCGGCTGCTCAGCCGCCACGGTTGAGAGGATAACAGGAACAGAGAAGCTATAAATGTTTGTTTTGCCTTAGAGTGGCTGACAATAGTCTGTATTGTGGAAATTTTGTAAACCAACTTTTAAACACTGTTCCTTTTTGGGATCCCATATGTAAATTTGTTTAAGTATATGAAATGTATCTTTTGAGACCAAAACCATTTTATCCTTAGCACATTAATGGTTTAGTAACACGTTTTAACTAAATGACTTGATTAGCAAGTCATGCACCTTTATAAGTACACAGTGTAGCGGTCCTGGCTATCCAGGGCGTTACATGGTCGTATGAGTAAGGTACCTGATGTGGTCCTTCCCAGCCAACCTCTGGCGTTAGTACTAAACAGATGGTGGAGGTATAACTAGATACTAAAGTGGAAGTGCTCCCGCAGACCCTTGGCATGTACTAGAGCCGACCACCACGATCCTGGCACCACTACCATCTGTAGACTGCATATGCAGAGTCATGTCCCCAGGGACCACCATGTACAGTGAGCCAATAATGCTCTACTATAAGTATGACCTCCCTTCACCTTAGAAGAGGGGGGGATCTTTTGGAGAATTTTGTAACCAGTTATTGCTAATGAAATGAGATATTCAACATTCTCTCCATTTTTCATTCTATAATTCCAGCATTTACATTTGATGTTCTTGAGATTGTAAGGATGTTTGCCTGAAGTTTAGTGAGTTTAAAGTTTACTTCTTTTACAACTCCAAAAGTTCTTGATCTAACTTAGTTGACGAGTTCTTACCATCAACATCTGTTATCAAATCATATCCCAATGTAAATGAGATATGATTTGTATTAATTATATACCTTATTTATTCACGGGGTTTATTCACGCGGTTACCCAAACTTGTCCATGGAATTCCCCTATAAATACTAGGAATATTGGACAGGGAAGGGATGACCATTTTTGTATTGCTAAAACTCTGCAGAAATTAAGAGAGAAAAGTATTAATATTGACTGGATTTTAAACACTGAACCAAGTAAAAGTTGTGCGTGTTCGAGAGAGTGTTTATTACTTCATTGCAGTTTATAATCTAGCACTAATCTACCTGTTTAATTTCTTAATACACTGTTGGTGAAAAACCGTGTCAACAGTCTTCAATGAGCTTGAATGGTAAACTAATGAAGAATTGTTGATTTTTCCATAGAGGGCGTTCACATTTTTGGAGGAACTCTGCATGACTTGTGGCACAGGAATTTTCTATGAGCCTTTGTTTGACCTTGGAGAAGGGATTAGAAGGCATTAGGAAATAGTTTGGTATGGATTCCCATGGAGAAAAATGTTGTTTGTAGCCAAGGCCACTAGGAAGGATTCGTAAACCCTTTTTCTTGGTGTAGACATCAAAAACAATAATTAGATCTTTCCTTGGTAATTTTGAGCCAATTACTATATGAATGATAGAGCATTCTGGGAAGAACTGTAATTTAATTGGTTTACTTATGAGCACTGTACAGAAGATGCTTCCATTTGCAGCGTGGAAGAATTGTTTTTCTTTTCTCCAATATTCTGGAGGGAGAACATCCAGGTTCATCATGGTGTATGATGCTCCAGTATCAAATAAGGCTGCTACTTTGACTGGTCGAGCATATTTTGTAGAGATGATCTGCATGGAGATGATCGATGATGGTTGTATTGTATTGATAGTAGTCATGTGGTAGAGTTCATCTGAAGTCTCTAGTTGTTCGAATGCATAGAGGGACTCTGGATTTATTTCGTCATCAATAGAGAAGATGGATTCTAGGTCATTTTATTCGAGAGATACGTCAGTTGTTTGTTGAATGTGGGAGATCAGTTTGGCAGTTTTCCCTTTGGGGGCATTTTTTGGCATAATGTCCTTTGTTTCCATAGATAAAACATATATTAGACTTCTTCATGAAAGAGCGCTTCCTCCTTAGGAATTTGAAAGAGCGACGTCCTTTTTCCTTTGAGGATTTAAAGGTCTTAAAGGTTTTAAACCTTTTGTTGTATTTCTTTTCTTTTGGAAGACAAGTACATGTTGATTATGATGGACATTTGATCCGCTAAGTCCTTTTGGCTGCAAACCTTTCCGAGTTTCTTGGATTGTTTCATGAATTCTTGGATAAATTCGTGCTGAGCGCACATCTTTTCCAATGCCTTTAGAACTAGCTGATAGATTTCTCCAATCGCAACATCATCTAGGGTTCTTCTTGTTCCTGAGAGAAGTCTGAAGGTTTCTTCTCCTAGTGGTTCTGGTATGGAAGAAAGGAATGCTTTTTTTAGATTTGGATCATCAATTCCACCTATTTGGTAGAACCATTGAGTCATATTCTTGTAATGCTTCTCCAAATCTCTCTTATCCATTGAACAACATTTTAGTTTGAAGAATTATGCATGTAGTCTTTCAGTGACTTGAGCGTCTTATCCGCAGAATTCAATATACAGGTAGGTTAGGGCATTGGTGACAGATGGAAGTTGTAAAAACGTTATCTATCTATAATCGCCCAAACTTGTCCACCAGTCTTGTAGGGTACCTGTAAATCGAGAGACAAAGTTGAGGAGAACCGTTCCTGTTTGTGCTTATGGTCTTTGTGATTCTAGGCTGAGCCAAGCCTGAAACTCTTGGAACCTTTCACGCCATTTTGATGGAGGGAGGTCATCTAAAGTAAAAGTTTGGAAGTTTGAACTTTTACTCTTTCGTCTTTAGGGAACATGTGGTGTTGTTGATTCATTTCCACTTTCGTCTTCACTTGTGATAATTGGTTCGGTCTGTGAGTTTGATTCAGCAGGTTGAACCATCAAGTGTGGAAATGTTCCATCCTCATCGCTAGATAAGCTTTCGGGATCACTAGGTATAATATCATTAGAAGTTGAACTCATTTCTTCAGACCAGTCATCTGAAGAATTGTCTAAACTAGCCGAGGAGCTTTGATCATCTGAGTCCGTTTCTTTTTCTACGATGTTGAGAGTGCTTGTATGCCGAATCATTTATGACAGAGGATTTGTGGCTGGGTGAACCATAAGTTGCTTAAATTCGTCTGTCGGTTGGCTTGGTGATTCTTTCTTCTTCCCTTTTTTGTCTTTTGTTGTTAACTTTCATCAAGCATGTGTCTTAGTCATACAACAAAGTCCTTTTGCATAGATCCAATAATAGGAAAAGGCTGGGAGTTCTTTGGTATTGTAGCAAACTGCAAAGGAACCAACATCATAGTTATCCCGAACAGGGACGAAGTTCCCAAATGGCTAGTTGAAGGAGCTTTCATTGGTTCTTGTTGGCAAAACTGATTCTTGAGGGATCCATATTGAGTTTTTAGGTTCTTCATCTAAGCTTCTTTTTCTAGGAATACTGGCATTGGGGCTGAGTTTGCTTTAATGATGGTCTGAAGTTATTCATGAGTCTGTTGGATTTTTGCAGTGAGTTTATCGATGACAGTAGTCTGAGATTTTTTTATTGCTGTCTCTATTCTGGTATTTTGTAACTCGACTTGCTTTAAGACCTTGTTTTGGGCAATCATATTTTCTGATTTCCAGTTGAGAACTTGTTCGGCTATAGATACTTTTTTGAGAGACCCATCCGCGTTCCTAGTTGTGGGGTTTTGAACCTTTGGTTGGTGAGAAACGATACCTTGGTCGTCTTGCCTATCAAATTTTTTGAGAGGAGGAAAATACAACTCATAATCAATAGTAGTCATCATACATACTTGTGGAATTTGTTGGAACTGATTTTGAGCAAGAAATGCTTCTTTATGATGTCGCATCCATTTTGTTGCTTTTTTGTACCAAGACAAAATGTTCTGTTGAGGAGCTGGAAATGAAGGCTCCTTGGGAAGTAGAGATTGGTTGGTAGGATAGGATCAAAGATATTTCACAAGACAAACAACTATAAAATGTAATAAAGGTTGATTGATCAACCTGTGTAAATTTAGGAAACTCAAGAGAAAGAACTTGGCATGCAAAAACGCTGCTAATATTGGGTGCCTTCAGTAATGTTTTAAAAAATAGTTATTTATTTATTTAATTAAAAAATTAAAAATAAAATTATAAAAAAAAACTTGTTTGGTAAATGCATTTTTACTTTTTTATTTTCTTAATTTTAAACAAAATTTATCAATTTTTGAAAATAGTGTTTTTTTACTTTAATTTTCTTTTAAAAATAATTTTTATTCTATCGGTCTTTCTTCTTTTATCATTTGTGAGCCGTTTCCCGGAAACCCAAATTACGATCTTCTTTCTCCAATTGTCAAAAACCCTTTTTCCAGTTGTTAGAGAAACCGCTACCTCTGACCTTCGGAAAACTATTATAGATCGGCAAATGAGAACACAAAAAAAATGGCAAGCATCCTCTTGCCTCTGATCTCACTTTTTCGATATCTTCATCTCTACAAGTTTGCTTCCTCCATCGTCTTCTTTCTGAGTTTGCCAATATATCTAATATTACTATATTTTTTATTATTTTTTAAAGTTAAAATAATATAAATAATTACTAAACCAGTTTTTATTTAAAAAAAAATCAAAAATCAAAAATCAAAATACAAATATATTTTTATTTTTGAATTTAAAAATAATAGAAAACAAAAGGAATCCCGAAATAGTCTCATTGTAATACAACTATCAGAGACTAACTTATTGAAGCTCAACCACCTAAATTTCTTGTATTCTTATTTATTTGAAATCCTAAACTAAAAGTCATAAATTTTTTTCTATTAATTTATTGTTGACATTTTTTAGTGTTATCAATAACGATTATTTGAACTTGTGCAAAATAGTTTATATTATTATTATTATTATTTACCAATTATTGAGAAAATATAAAGCAAAGAATAAATAAGACTTTTGCCCCCCAAACAATTAACACTACCAGAACATGACCCCTGAATTTTTGACATTGTTTTAAATTTCTCCGAACTATTCTTGTTACTGAGTTGTGAGAATTTTGTTAGTTTTCATCCTATGTGACTAACAAAATATTGATTTGGCATTTTAGGCACTAACGTGGCTTTACTACGTTATTGCCACGCAAATAATTAAAATTAAATAAAAAATAATTTAAAAATTATTAAATCTTTTTTTATTAAAATATATTTTTTTACTTCTTTTTCTTTTCTTTCATTTTCTTCCAAATCGAAAGATCAAAATCATATTTGTCATCTTCTATTCATATTCATTTTTAAAATATTTATCATCACCAACGAATTGATTTATATCAAATCTAATGAAACAAAATTCATGAGTAAGAACAATGAAAAAAAAATCACAAACCTAAAAAATCAAAACAATAGATAAGAACATATAATCCATAAAAATCAAAACAATAGAGAAAAAATATATAACCATAAACCAAGAAAAATCAAAACAATAGACAAGAACATATAATCATAAATCCAGAAATCTTTCTCTTCTTCATGGTCGATCCTATTAGTTCATAAAACTCGTCCCGCACCACTCAGTTCAACCTCAACAATCACAAATCTCTATCCAAATTTCATTCAAAGATTTACCCATTCAACATATATACCTAAACATCAATACAACATAAAGTCGAAAACCAAAATCAATCTTCTCCACTCAGCCCAAATCTAACCATTGAACCCCGAAATTAATTGAACCAAAATCAGGAAGCAAAAATGGATTTTTTTTTCTTTTCTTTTCGGATCTGGAACAACAATCTTCTTCTCTCTTAGCACCTTCCCACACACAATCGTCTTCCCTCTTGTCGGCGCATCGTAGATCGAAGCACTTCTCACCGGCCAACCTCACAGAAGCCCCAACCCATCCCCCTCCCGATCTCCCTTGACCCTGAGCTCAACCTTATTGATTTCACCTAGTCTTGTCTGATATGCAAAAGTAGAAGAAGAAGGAGGAGAAGAGAAGTGTGGGGGAAGGAAGGAGAAGAAGAAGAGAAAAAAAAAAGTAAAAAAAAAAATATTGAGCTAATATTTTTATTGATTGAATTTTTATTTTTTAGTTTTGAATTAATTTATTAAAATTATCTATAGTTTAATTTATTAATTTTAAATAAGAAAATATATTTTTTAATTTTTAAATTAATATTTTTTATTAATTATACACGTGACATTGCCACATATGTCCAAAGTGCCAAATCTCATGTTGGATGAAAACTAATAGAAGTCCCACAAGTCAGTAACGAGAATAGTTAGAGAAATTTAAAATAATGTGAAAATTTTGGAGGAAATTTAAAATAACATGAAAAATTCAGAGGCTACGATTTAGTAACAGCTGGGGGACAAAAATCCTATTTATTCTTTTTTTTTTAGAAAATAGTGTAAATTTCCATTAGATAATCAAGAGAGTACAAAGTTACAATCAAAGGAATGACTCGGAATAGATCCATTCCAAATCACTTCGTTGTCTAACCCTAAGGCTTTCTTAGCTAGATGATGAGACAATTCATTGGCTTTTCTAGACACATAGGAAAGAACTACCCTAGGGAAATAAGACAATGAAATTCTAACATCTTGGATCAAATCATACAGTTCAAATAAATCTGACCAAGAAGAATTAGTTCTATTGACCACTACAAGTGTAACGACCCAAATTTACTAATAAGGCTTAAGGGCCTTGATTAGTGTGTCGGGAGGGCATAACTGGATTATATGTGATTTAATGAATAAAAGATGTTATGTGATTACTTGGATATCTGTGATGCATGACTATGTGTATTAGTATGCATGTAGGCCCTGATTAGGTTAGAAGGGCATATTCGTAATTTTGGCCCATTGAGGGCATAAATGTAAATAACTGTGATAAATTGTTGAGACCACATTATTATGTGGATATATTTGTAGCTTGTGACTCGAGGCGATCCTAGTGAGCGGTTTAGCGAAAAAGTCACAGCGTGGATTTATACCCGGCTCGGGGCGAGCCTAGGGGTATTTCTGGGAATTTAGGAAATATATTAGAGTCTCCTTTGATATCGAGGAATATAATTGGTGTTGTTGGGAAGTAAGCGGTAAATATTAGAGACGCTTGAGGAATTAGCGGGAATTGGGTGTAATGACTAAAATGCCCTTAAGAGGTTTAAAAGCTTAGTTTTAAGTGGGAGGGCAATATGGTCTTTTGGTGTTTAGAACCAGAGATAAGGGTTATGCTGCTTTATGCCTTAGTGGATTATGTAGAAAGTTTTAGAAGACTGAAGAGAAGAAAAGAAAAAGGGAAAGAAAGGAAGGACAAATCAAAGTTAAGAAATAAAAGTAGTACGGCGTTAAGAGTGTGATACTCGGGTTCTCTCTCTTCCATGGCGAGGAGGCAAAAAACTGGGCTGAAGCTTGCAAAACTAGTCGTTGCATCGGAGCTCCCTTCATCCAATGGAGAAGATAATGAGCAACAACAATCTGTGAAAGAAGACATTGAGGGCTTGGGGATTACAGAAGAACAAGAGCATGGTGCTAGGGATTCAGGTGATGATTCGAAGGAGGGTTGCGATTTAAACAAGGACCATGCTAAAATGACCTGGGCTGCAGAGGTTGAGGAGCAATCTTTTCAGGAATCAGCCAAGGAAACCTGGGCAAAATTTCGGGAATCACTTCCGTCACATGGATGTACAAAGCTTCATTATTCGGAACCTTTTCAGAAGGATGGTCAGATAATTGCGAAATTGGATATGGAGGAGATTGAAGTGGAAGCTTCATACTGGAAATCAGCTTTGATATGTGTGGTGATTGGTGCTAATCCACCTCTGGCAGTTTTTGAAGGGTTTATCAAACAGATTTGGGGTAAGCTTGGCATTGTGAGTGTTGTCCGAATGAATGCTGGTTTTACTATGGTGAAATTCAGAGATGAAGCAACGCGTGATCTGGTTTTGGAGTCAGGTGTGGTGCATTTTGATAAGAAACCAGTTGTTCTCCGTCCATGGACTGCTGATATTGAATCCTTGAAGTCCATTAAATCAGTGCCTGTGTGGATCCGATTGCCTGATCTAGGATTGCAATATTGGGGAGTGAATTGTTTGAGTGCACTTGTTAGCACAATATGTAAGCCTATAATGATTGACAAAATGACCAAGGATCAGTCAATGATAAAATTTGCTCGTATCTTAGTTGAGATGGAGATAGCTGATACTCTTCCGAAATTCATTAGTTATTTCAATGAGAAGGGTCAAATTATGGAACAGATTATAGACTATGAATGGTTGCCAACAAAGTGTACTAATTGTAAGAAATTGGGACACTCAGTAACATCGTGTAAATATGTTTCTGAAGCTGTTTGGAGGCAGAAAGAATTGAAGCATAAGGAAGAGAATCTTGGCAATCCGAATGCAGATAAATCTGAGGCTGAGAAACCTGTACATCTGAATGAAGAGAAACCTGAGGCAGAGAAACCTGTAAGTCTGATTGCTCCTGGTTCAGTTCATCAGATAAGTTCTACTCAATTAGCTGTTGTTCAGCCATATACTAATCCTGTAGAGGCTCAATGGGTTTCTCTGAAAACTACTAGAGTTAAAAGGCAAAGAGTCCAGACTTCAGTTAAGCAGATCATGAACCAGTTTAGTGTACTTCAGGAGTATCAGAAACCAGTATCTACATTCCCAACCACATCAGACAAGTATGGATTGCAGCAGCATAATGAGTTGGAATGTTAGAGGGCTGAATAAGCTGAATAAACAGAAGATGGTTCTTGATGTTTGTAGATTGAATAAAGTTGGGATTGGGGCTCTACTTGAAACTAAAATCAAGGGAGCGAAAATAAAAGAAGTTATGAGTTCTACTTTTTTTGGTTGGGAGTATTACAGTAGTGAAACATTGGAGGGTAGAATTTTATTGATTTGGAAAGCTAAGTTGGTGCATATTGAAGTGATCCAGGAAAGTGCCCAATTATTACACTGTCAAGTTAGATTATGCAATAAACCTAGCTTTTGTCTTACAATTGTTTATGGCTCTAATTGTTTGGAGACTAGGAGAACTTTATGGCATGATTTGTCCCATTTGCAATGGCCTATAAAAGCTTGGATTATTCTTGGGGATTTTAATGCTGTTTTTGCTCCGAATGACAGAATGGGAGGCAGACCTATCACAGTGAAAGAAATGGAGGATGCTAGACAGTGGCTTGATCTTGGCTTAGTTGATGAAATGAAGGTTATGGGGTCTTTTTACACTTGGTCTAATAATCAAGAAGGAGGGGCTCGTATTTTTTCCAAATTGGATAGGGTTTTTTTTACTGAAGCTTGGCTGGATGATTATCCTTTAGTCTCTGCTTGTTCTCAATGGGAGGTTATGTTAGATCATTCTCTTATCCTTATTAAACATCTTCCTGCTCTAAGGGTTGGGGTGAAGCCTTTTCGATTTTATAACATGTGGATCTCTCATCCTCAATTTAGGGAAATGGTTTTAGCTAACTGGTCGAAAAATTTAATGTATAATGGCAGAGGTTTAGAGCAAATTAGCTGGAAACTTACCCGTCTTAATCATGTCTTAAAGGCGTTTAACTGGAAGGTAATGGGGGATGTAGCTTGTAATTATGAGAGAAGCAAAAGATTATATCAACAGGCACATTCTAACTGCTTTGCTGATCCGTCCAATAGCAGATTGTGTAATGAGGATCGAGAAGCTTTTCTGGAATTTAAAAGGCAGGAGAGATTGTACGCTAGTTTCCTCTACCAAAAGAGCAAAATAGACTGGTTACGCTTTGGGGATGACAACTCTTCGTTTTTTCATGCTAGTTTAAAGAGGAGGAAGTTAGCTAATAGGATTTTGTCCTATGTGTCTGATGAAGGGCATGTTGTGGATGATTATACTAAAGTTACTAGTCACTTTCTACAACATTTTAAGAGCTTTCTGGGTACAGCTAGCAAGGCTACGGGTAATATTGATGTTCAAGCTATTGGATATGGTTCAGTGTTGAGTAGTGAAGCCCAGTTGAGTTTGATCAAACCGTTCACTGTCCTTGAGGTTAAAGCAGCTATGTTTAGTATCCACTCTCTTAAAAGCCTAGGTCCGGATGGGTATGGGGCAAGATTTTTCAAAGCATTATGGAATGATATTGGCAAGGAAATAGCATTAGCTGTCCTTGAGTTTTTTGACTCAGCTTGCATTCCTCAGTCTTTAAACAATACTCTCATATCCCTTATCCCGAAAGTAGATCAGCCAATAAATGCAACTGATTTTAGACCTATTGCTTGTTGCAATACTATATATAAATGCATATCCAAAATGTTGTGCAATAGGCTAAAATCTGTTCTTCCTTCACTGATGAATCAGAACCAGGGGGCTTTTATCAAGCATCGCTCTCTTGCTCATAATGTTCTAATTCTTCAAGACTTGCTTAAAGGATACAATAAGAAAAATATTTCCCCTCGGTGTCTTATGAAGATTGATATTAGCAAGGCGTATGACTCAATTGACTGGGATTTTTTGGAAAACCTTCTTCATGCTTTTTGTTTTCCGATGAGATTCATTAGGTGGGTCATGGTTTGCCTTAGGGGGTCTTCCTATTCTTTAATGATGAATGGTAGCATTCAAGGTCAGTTTCAAGGAGCAAAAGGCCTCAGACAAGGTGACCCAATATCGCCTTTATTGTTTGTTAAGGTGATGGATTATCTTACTCGTTTGCTGTTAAAGGCTACTATGGAGAAAGATTTCAGATTTCATCCTTTATGTAAGTCTCTAAAGCTAGTTAGTCTTTGTTTTGCTGACGATCTCCTCTTGTTTTGCAAAGCCAACCCGAGGTCAGTCATGATAATTCAGAAAGTGTTTAATGATTTTACTAAGTCCTCTGGCCTCTCTATTAATCAAAGCAAATCTAGAATGTATATTGGAGGGCTGGTTGCTGGGGATAAGGTTCCACTTCTGCAGTGTTCTAATTTGATTGAAGGGAAATTCCCTTTGAAATATTTGGGTGTCCCGTTGAGACCTACAAAATGGAGGGCTACTGACTGTGATGTTATCCTTAAGAAAATGAGAATTCAGCTAAATGGTTGGGCAAGTCGCCATTTATCTTATGCTGGTCGGGTCCAGTTAGTTCACTCCATTTTATTGGGGATTCATTCTTATTGGATGAATATTTTTCCTGTTACCACAGAGTGTAATCAGAGCTATAGATTGTCTTTGTAGGAACTTTCTTTGGGGTGAGAAGGATAACAGAAGCAAGCTTCATCTTATCTCTTGGGAGCATGTCTGTCGGCCAAAATGTTTTGGTGGATTGGGTTTTACGGAGAGTTCTTCTTGGAATAAAATTATGTTGGCTAAATTCATCTGGGCTATTTCCTCCAAGCAAGACATGCTTTGGGTTAAATGGGTCAATTGTGTTTACTTAAAAGGAGTTTCAATATGGGATTATCTGTTAAAGCAAGATACCAGCTGGTATTTGAGGAAGATCATCAAATTCTATCATGTCTTGTCTAGAGCTGATTTGGAGACTGTTGTTAGGAATGGAAAGCTTCAGCTGGGAAAGCTTTATTCTACTGTGTTTCCTGGCATTTTGGTGCAATATGAGAAGGCAGTTTGGTGTAGGTTCTCGGTTCCTAAGCACAAATTTATCCTTTGGCTTGTTGTGAACCAGAAACTCCTCACAAGGGATTGGCTTCATCATTGTCATGTTCCTCTCACCTCTTTAAGTTGCCCTGTTTGTTCTCAAGAAGAAGAGAGTCATTCTCATCTCTTTTTTTATTGTACTTTCTCCAGGAAAGTTTTGTAGTCTGTTCATGGGTGGCTGAGAGGGGCTTCTTGGCCAGTTCAGTATGCGGCTTGGATTCAATGGTTGTCCTTGCCTCGTACAGGTTGGTGTTCATTGGTGGCTAATGCAGCTTGTGCAGCTACTGTGTACCTCATCTGGCTTAATAGGAACCACTGCTGGGTTGAGAAGAGTTGTTTGCCTGTGTCTAAGATAGATAACTTGATAAGGTTTTCAGTTAAGGCTAAAGTGCTGAACTTAATAGGTCGAAATTGTACTATTAGAGAAAGACAAATGATAAAATTTGTCAATAATTTGTAACTTGTTAGTCTTTTGAAGTGGTTTTTTACCAGCCTTTGTTAGTTGTATCTTGATCAATAAAATTTTCCTTTTGATCAAAAAAAAAAAAAAAAGGAGAAAGGAAAGAAGGAAAAAGGAAATAGAAGTCTCTCTCTCACGGTTTGAGGTTCTTTCTTAAAATCTTGGGGTCTTTTGGAACTAAAATTCAGAGGAGCTCTTGGCTAAGGCTATGCACTTGAGACTTTGATCAAGTTTGAGATTACAGCAGGGGTTATTCATCCATTTGAGGTAAGTTTCTAGGTTCTACTCTTATGTTTCTGGTTTTGGCTGAGATGATTTTCTAACTTGAGTTTTGGATGGAAACAAGGGGGATAAGCTTGAGGAAGTGAAGGGCTTGAGGCTGAAAGGACACTAGGGATAATCTAGGTTGAGAATCTCCATTGAAGATATGAAATTCTAGCTCTAAGTTCAGCCATGGTGATTTCTGTATTTTGGGATGCATGTGATTGAATTTTATATGGTTAAGTCATTTGGGGTGAGTTAGAGATGTTGGTAGGCTTGTTTTGATGTTTGGTTGAAGTTTGGAAGAGTTTTGGAAAGGTTTGGCTCGAGGAAAATCGAAGGAAGAAAAAACAGGGGTGGTTATGCTGCGACTAGCACTGTAGCGCTAGGCTTTGGGCGCTACAGTGCTAGGCCTTGTGGTCTGGGGAATTTTTGGCTCTGGTTGTAGCGCTGTAGTGCCCAATTTAGGGCACTGTAGCACTACCCTGTTCCCTGAAAGGGGTTTTAGGGTTATTTCTTAGGGTTTTCGCCTGGGGGCTCGGGGTTTGATTCCACCACCCAGTTTGGTGGAATTAGGGCTTCTCGAGGGCTCGGGATTGGTCTCGAGGCTAGGTTTTGGATTTTAAGTTGGGTGTGGTTCTAACTTGTGACCGTGACTAGGTGTACGCTAGGGCTCAGATGGGATCGTGCTTGAGGGTTGAATTGAACAAAGCTATCGGAATCTAAAGGTAAGAAACTGCACCCGATTATGTATTAATGCTAGGACTAAGAGCTCCCTATACATGATGTAATGACCCAAAATTTGCTAATAAGGCTTAGGGCCTTGATTAGCGTGCCTAGAGGGAAATAAATGATTTAATATGTTAATATGTGAATTTATGTGAATATGTGATAGAGATGCATGTTTAGTTGAATTAAATATGCATGTGGGCCCCGCTTGGATATTAGCGGTAAGTCTGTGATTTTAGCCCGTTGAGGGTATAAATGTGATAAATGCGATGTGTATGTGATTTATCTGTGCAGCACGATCCGAGACAGTCTTGGGGAGCGGTTAGCCAGAAAGTCACAACGGGGTTGAGAATCCGACTCAGGGTGAGTCGAGGGGTATTTTGGGTATTAGATGTGTTATGGGATTATCGGGTTATGGAAATAAATATTTGGAGATATATTTGAGATTAGAATGTTTAGGAGTAAATATTGGGGAAATTTACCATTTTACCCTCGGGGACGTTTTGGTACCCCGAGCCTTGAGGTAACCTTAAAGCTTAAATAAAACAAAGCTTAGGAAGTGTTTAGAAACTTAGAAACCGACATTCACGTTCCCTTCTCAGCTGAAGCTAGTTTCTATTTTCTCTCATCATTGCTCTCTAAGACAATTCAAGGAAACAAGCAAGGAAAAGAAAACAGTCAAGAACTAAGAATTGGGGCAGAGCTTGGGAGACTCTAACTAGAAAACCAGGGCTTGGAGTTTGAGGAATTGAAGTTGGGAATTTAGGGGATCAACTCTGAATCATAACTCAGCAAGGGTAAGTTCTAACTTTGAGAATTATGGTTTATTTCTACTGTTTTCTTAGGAAATGCATGTGAGTAGGATTTGATCTATTCTAGGGTGTTTAGCTGAGTTTGTGGAGCAGGTTTTTGATAGGTTTTGATGTTGAAACTGGGCTAGAACCTTTGTGATGATTATCTGGAATTGTTAGTTTGATTTTGGATGAGATGGTTTGAAGAAAATGCAGAAAAGGATGGAGATTTCTGGGTTTGGTGGCGAGGGCCGCGGCCCTAGGAGGGGCATGCTGCGACCCGTGTGCGTGCACGGCCTTGGGAGGCCATGGTACTTGAGGCGCGCCGCGATGCTTGGTCAAGTGCGCCGCGGCCCGTGCGTGTTTCAGGGAGGTGTTAGCCTCTGTTTCAAGGCTAGCCGTGGCGCTTGTGGGGTAGGGTCACGACCCTTAGTGCCATTTTGTGTCTTTAAGTGTGTTTAGGCTTGGGAACTCAAAGGTTAAGGCTCAGGATGGATTTTATCACCCAGATTGATAGAATTCAAGGTCTCGGAGATTGGATTTTTGGCTCAAAGTTATTTAATGGATTAGAACTTGATGGATGAATATTGTTAATGTGTTGTGACTAGGGTTTCGGCGAGGCTCAAGTTAGGGGACTGTGATCGGGATATCGGTGCTCGGAAAGCTTGGGACGCAGGTAAGAAAACCACTATTCCCATAGAGCTTGTATGCAGGGCTGAGCCCTAATGTGTTTGAATTGCAAGGCGTAGCCCTTTGATTGAATTTGTTAGTGTTCAATATATGTTTATTATGTTATGAATGCAATTGTGTAAATGTTTGGCAAGAGCCGAGAACGGCGCAGGCCGAGGTCGGCAGGGGCTGGGAACGGCATTAAGTATGTTGAGTGCAAGGCCGAGTACGGTAAGGGGCCGGGAGCAGTGTTGAGCACGTGGAGTGAGAGTTGCCAGGGCGAGACCCTAAAGGATACCTGGGATATCCTCACGGTGTGGACCGCAAACCCAGGGCCTGGTAAAGCGCCTGGGACGGCATGGCCATATGTGTTTAGCCTATTGATGGCCTGTTTATATGCTATGTGTTTGTTATGCATATGTTTCTGCTTGTGAGGGTTTTCTTGCTGGGCTTCGGCTCACGGGTGCCCTGTGGTGCAGGTAAGGGCAAGGGTAAAATCAACCAACCATGAGTACGGAGAGCGTGACGTGGCGCGTACATGTTTGGCCTGCCTGGCTGCCACAGCTAGTGGTTTTGGGAGATGATTGTATTAAAACCTAGATTTTGTCGTTTAGTCGACGTGGTTTGTACTTATATGTTGTAAATATTTCCAAACAGTATTTTGGGATCCCAAATGTCAAATACTATATGATTTTCAGTAAATTGAATTATTTTCAAAGTTTGTAACCCTGTTTATGATTTAATTACACTTTTTGACCTAAAATCTCGATTAACGAGTTGAATGCACATTCTTAACTCACTTAGTAACGGCTCTAAGGTAGTAGGGCGTTACAACTTGGTATCAGAGCGAGCTAAGGTTTATGGTTCTGGAGATTGACCAAACATGTACGCTCGCTGTCAGTGACAAGCTCGACTCAGGGTTGGTTGGTATGATTGACTAATATGCTTGAATATGTGCTTGAATGCCCTGTTTGCCTGCTTATTTCATATAGAGCATGACGAATGAGTTAACATATGCATGATGCCAGGTCATGGCTCACTGTGTGTTATATGCTATCTGTATGATATGTGAATTACTATTTATGGATGGCTAATGTGTTTGGGAGGTGGTTATGGATGTTGTTATCATGCCTGATGAGCGGCGTCGTTGGTTGCAGGCATATTTGTTGAGATGCCTCGACAATCATCTAGACTCCGCGGCAGTAGGGCCGAGGATGACAACCAGGGTCAAGACCCTCCACCTGCCCCACAGAATTGACAAGAGATGTTTGCCGAGATGGAAGCAAGACTGCAGTGAACAGAGGAAGAGCTTCGACAGTTGAGGCAGCAGGCCTCACCTCAGGTCACTGGGCTGCCAGTTCAGCAGGTTGTGGTGCCAGTGCCAGTTCAATCTGCTATGGAGAATAAGTGGGAACCTTTGTATGAGAGGTTCAGGAAACAGCATCCTCCCACCTTTGAGGGTGGACTAGACCCACTACGGGCAGAGCAGTGAATGAATATGATTTCCTCAATTCTGGATTTTATGAGGGTTCAAGGAAATGAGAGGGTAGCTTGTGCTAGCTACATGTTCAGAGAGGATGCCCGCATCTGGTGGAACGTGGTAGTTCAGAGAAGGAACGTAACCGTTATGACTTGGGAAGAGTTCAGAAACTTATTTAATGAGAAGTATTACAGTGTGGCAGTTCAAGCTGCGAAGGTTGACGAGTTCATCAACCTGACCCAGAACCGATTGACAGTGACAGAGTATGCTTTGAGGTTTGACAGATTGGAGAAGTTTGCGCCAGATTTAGTGCCGACTGATGCGGCAAGAAGAGACAGGTTTGTGCGGGGGTTGAACATTATGATCGCTCGCGATGTGAATATTACTTTGGATCCGGAGACTACTACTTATGCTCAGGTAGTGGACAAGGCCTTTACAGTTGAGAGGGTCGGGATCAGATCTGGAAGGAAAGCGCTGTTAGGCGAGATGCCAGGAGGATAGTGCCTCCTTTTGTTGGATCCAGTCGGGGTGGTGGCTCTAGTGAGCAGAAGAGAAAGGCCCCAGATTCCTTTGTTCCTCCCAGTTCAGATAGGAAGGCACGGGGAGCTTCTACTGGCCATCAGGGTGGAAGTGACAACTGAAGGAGTTTCCCAGTGTGTCCGCGGTGCAGACGTCGACACCAGGGTGAGTGCAGGAACATGGCCTGCTTCGTCTGTGGGAGTGCCAGTCATCTGAAGAGGGACTGCCCTCAGGTCAAGAAAGAGGAGCTGAAGTAGAGTGACAATCTTGCTCCTACCAAGGTATTTACTTTGACACAGACTGAGGCGGAGGCTAGCCCCTCAGTTGTGACAGGTCAGATCTCTAGTGCTGGTTCTTTGTATACTACATTGTTTGATTCAGGGGCTACCCACTCATTTGTATTTGCTAGAGTGATAGACCAACTTTGTAGACCAAGTGGTGTGTATGCTAGGGGAATTCAGACTTTGTTGCCAACAGGAGAACTGGTAGTCTCTAGGAGATAGATTAGAGCTTTGCCAGTAAAGGTAGATGGTAGGGAATTGTTTGTTGATTTGATTGAGTTAGAGATGAACGACTTTTATATGATTCTAGGGATGGATTGGTTATCGAAGTATGGGGCAACGATTGATTGCAAGCGTAGAATGGTGACTTTTGAACCGGAAGGGGAGGTACCCTTTGTGTTTGTGGGGACAGCTAGTGGACCGCGAGTACCAATGATTTCATCATTGAAGGCTAGAGACTTGATGAGGAAGGTTGCATGGGATTTCTAGCGAGTGTTGTGCATACCTCTAGGGTGGTGTCGGCTGGATTGGGTGAGACTAGATTGGTGTGTGAGTTCCCGAATTTGTTTCCGGCAGATCTACCAGGGTTGCCGCCACAGCGGGAGATTGACTTTGTTATAGAGTTGGTACCAGGAGCGGAGCCAATATCTAGGACACCTTACAGAATGGCTCCAGCGGAGTTAAAGGAGTTGAAGATTCAGTTGCAAGAGTTACTTGATTTGGGGTTCATCAAACCGAGATTCTTGCCATGGGGTGCTCCGGTGTTGTTTGTAAAGAAGAAAGATGGATCTCTTAGGATGTGTATTGATTACAGGGAGTTGAATAAGTTAACCATTAAGAAAAAGTATCCACTGCCTAGGATCGATGATTTATTTGATCAGTTACAGGGAAGAACAGTGTTTTCCAAGATAGACCTCCGATCAAGTTACAATCAGTTGAGGATTAAAGAGGAGGACATACCAAAGACTGCTTTCCGAACGAGGTATGGACACTATGAATTCCTGGTTATGTCCTTTGGATTAACCAATGCCCCAGCAGCTTTTATGGACATGATGAATAGGGTTTTTAAGGATTATTTGGATAAGTTTGTGATTGTGTTCATCGATGACATCCTGGTGTATTCTCAGTCAGAGACAAAGCACGAGCAGCATCTGCGGCTGGTTCTACAGCAGTTGAGGGAGCATAAGCTATATGCTAAGTTCAGTAAGTGTGAGTTCTGGTTACCACAAGTTTCATTTCTGGGCCATATTGTCAATAAGGAGGGGATTCTGGTTGACCCAAGCAAGATTGAGGCGGTCAGAGATTGGCCTAGATCGAGCAATGTTCCTGAAGTAAGAAGCTTTCTGGATTTAGCAGGGTATTATCGGCGGTTTGTTGAGGGGTTCTCCAGAATAGCTACGCCTTTGACAAAACTAACAAAGAAGAAGACAAGGTATGTCTGGACGGACAGATGTAAGAATAGCTTCAAGGAGTTGAAGCAGCGATTGATCACCACGCCAGTGTTAAGTTTGCCGACAGATAACGAGAAGTTTGTGGTCTATTATGATGTGTCCAGACAAGGTTTGGGGTGTGTGCTAATGCAAGCTGGTAAGGTGATAGCCTATGCATCGAGACAGTTAAAGGAGTATGAGCAGAGGTATCCCACGCATGATTTGGAGTTGGCAGCGGTGGTGTTCGCACTTAAGATTTGGAGACATTATCTTTATGGTGAGAAGTGCGACATATACATCGACCATAAGAGCCTGAAGTATTTCTTTACTCAGAAGGATCTGAATATGCGCCAGAGGCGGTGGTTGGAGTTGGATAAGGATTACGATTATGATATCCTATACCATCCTGGGAAGGCTAATGTAGTGGTTGATGCATTAAGTCGGAAAAGCCCAAGACAGTTGTTTAGTTCGAGACAGATATCTGATAAGCTAGCTGAGGAGATGACAAGAGCAAGTATTGAGTTGGTGGTTGGTCAGTTAGCCAACATCACTCTCCAGTCTACACTCCTTGAGAGGATCAAGGAGGTGCAGGGGAGAGATTCCCAGTTGAGAGGTCACAGAGAGGATGTCTTAATCGGAGCAACTAAGGATTTTTCAATTTTAGAGATGGGATTACTAAAGTACAATGGTCGGATCTGCGTTCCGATGGATTATGATATCCGGCGGGAGATCTTAGATGAATAGCATGCCACTCCCTATTCTTTGCATCCGGGTACAACAAAGATGTACCAGGATTTGAGAGTTTTGTATTGGTGGTCGGGCATGAAGAGGGATGTGGTAGATTATGTGGCCAAGTGTTTAACTTGTCAGTAGGTAAAGGCTGAGCATCAGAGGCCAGCAGGGTTGCTGGAGCCTCTGGGGATTCCAGAATGGAAGTGGGAAGACATCACCATGGACTTTGTGGTTGGTTTGCCGAGGACCGTGGGGTAGCATGACTCGGTATGGGTGATCGTGGATAGGTATACTAAGTCTGCCCACTTTTTGCCTATTAGGACGACTTATACTGTGGAGCAGTATGTTGAGTTATATGTGAAGGAGATTGTTTGATTTCATGGGGCTTCGAGGTCAATAGTATCCGACAAAGACCTCACCTTTACTTCCAAGTTTTGGGAGAGTTTACAGAAGGCTATGGGCACACAGTTACGGTTTAGTACCGCTTATCATCCTCAGACGGATGGACGGTCTGAGAGGACGATTCAGATATTGGAGGACATGTTGCGAGCCTGTGTGCCAGATTTTGGGGGATCATGGAGTAAGTATCTCCCTTTGATCGAGTTCTCGTACAATGGCGATCATCGGAGTGGCTCCGTATGAGATGCTTTACGGAAGGAAGTGTAGATCACCTATCCATTGGGATGAGACAGGTGAGAGGAGATATCTGGGTCCAGAAATGGTTCAGAGGACCAATGAGGTGATTGATAAGATTAGAGCACGAATGCTCGCCTCCTAGAGTCGTCAGAAGAGTTATTCAGACCTGAAATGCAGGAGCGTGGAATTTCAGGTTGGTGATCATGTGTTTCTGAGGGTTTCACCTTTGAGGGGTGTGAAACGGTTTGGTGTTCGGGGCAAGCTGAGCCCTAGGTTTGTTGGCCCCTTTGAGATTCTGGAACGGGTTGGAGAGGTAGCTTACAAACTAGCGATGCCTCCAGCTTTGTCAGGGGTTCATGATGTTTTCCATGTGTCCATGCTCCAAAAGTATGTATCAGATTCAACGCATGTTCTGAGTTATGAGAATTTGGAACTAGATCAGGATTTGTCCTATGAGGAGAAGCCAGTTCAGATTCTTGACCAGAAAGATAAAGTCTTGCGGAGCAAGACTATCGCCTTGGTGAAAGTGCTGTGGAGGAACAGCAAGGTTGAGGAGGCGACGTGGGAACTTGAATCAAAGATGAGGGAGCGGTATCCCGAATTGTTCAGGTAATTTCGAGGATGAAATTTCTGTAAGGAGGGGGTAGTTGTAACGACCCAAAATTTGCTAATAAGGCTTAGGGCCTTGATTAGCGTGCCTGGAGGGCAATAAATGATTTAATATGTTAATATGTGAATTTATGTGAATATGTGATAGAGATGCATGTTTAGTTGAATTAAATATGCATGTGGGCCCCGCTTGGATATTAGGGGTAAGTCTGTGATTTTCGCCCGTTTAGGGTATAAATGTGATAAATGCGATGTGTATGTGATTTATCTGTGCAGCACGATCCAAGACAGTCCTAGGGAGCGATTAGCCAGAAAGTCACAACGGGGTTGAGAATCCGACTCAGGGTGAGTCGAGGGGTATTTTGGGTATTAGATGTGTTATGGGGTTATCGGGTTATGGAAATAAATATTTGGAGATATATTTGAGATTAGAATGTCTAGGAGGGAATATTGGGGAAATCTACCATTTTGCCCTCGGGGACGTTTTGGTACCCTGAGCCTTGAGGTAACCTTAAAGCTTAAGTTAAATAAAACAAAGCTTAGGAAGTGTTTAGAAACTTAGAAACCGACATTCACTTTCCCTTCTCAGCTGAAGCTAGTTTCTATTTTCTCTCATCTTTGCTCTCTAAGACAATTCAAGGAAACAAGCAAGGAAAAGAAAACAATCAAGAACTAAGAATTGGGGCAGAGCTTGGGAGACTCTAACCAGAAAACCAGGGCTTGGAGTTTGAGGAATTGAAGTTGGGAATTTAGGGGATCAACTCTGAATCATAACTCAGCAAGGGTAAATTCTAACTTTGAGAATTATGGTTGATTTCTACTGTTTTCTTAGGAAATGCATGTGAGTAGGATTTGATCTGTTCTGGGGTGTTTAACTGAGTTTGTGGAGCAGGTTTTTGATAGGTTTTGATGTTGAAACTGGGCTAGAACCTTTGTGATGATTATCGGGAATTGTTAGTTTGATTTTGGATGAGATGGTTTGAAGAAAATGCAGGAAAGGATGGAGATTTCTGGGTTTGGTGGCGAGGGCCGCGGCAAAGGCAAAGGAAAAGTGGACCAGTCTTGAGATGGAGAGCTTTCGGGCTGAATGTACATAGTCAGTCGATCGGCCACCACGGCCGAGGAGTGGTACAGGACAAGAAAAGCCTAAGTGTTTGTTTTGCCTTAAAGTGGCTAGTAACTGTATTTTAATCCTGAAATTTTGTAAACTGTCTTTTAACTTTACTACTTATGGGATCCCATGTAAAAAAAATGTTTGATTATAAGAAATGAAACTTTTGAGACCAAAATCTTTTAACCCTAGTTCAACTGTAGTTTCAGTAGCATGTTTCCAACTAACTGACTTGATTTGCAAGTCTTGCACCTTTATAAACACATAATGTAATGGTCTTGGCTATCCAAGGCGTTACAACAAGCGAATCAGATTCAATGTGAGAAATTGCAAGCTTGACAAGTTGGCACCAGAGTAGTGCATGATATAAAGCTTGAGCCTCCATTACTAAAGTTAAAATTGCCCATCAAAGGGATCATGAGACCAGAAACCACGGAGCCTGAATGATCTCGAACTACTGCCCTAAGGCCAATTTTATTATTAACACGATCAATAGAATCATCAACATTAAGTATGAGAGCTCCTGCTTCAAGTGGCTTCTAGGAGACATCATTCCTAGGAACTTTAGCAGATAAGACTTGGTGAGAGATCCAACTATCTTGTGCGACTCTGTAGTCTTGAAGGAATGAGTAGGACCAGTTTGCAACTTGCTTTGGATTGATGGACGGTATCGTGAATAACACTGTATTTCAATTGTTCCAAATGGCCCAAATAACATTATAACAACCCAAAAATCACTAATAAGGCTTATGGGCCTTGATTAGTGTGCCGGGATGGCATAATTGGTTTATATGTGATTTAAATAATTTTAATGCATGATTCTGTGATAAGTATGCTTATATGATTATATGGATATATGAAATGGATGTCTATGAGTTTTAGTATGCATGTAGGCCCTGCTTAGCTTGAAGGGGCATATCTGTAATCTTGGCCCGTTGAGGGCATAAATGTGATCATTTGTTTTAATTGTAAGACCACAATATTATGTGGATATATTTGCAGCATGCGGCTCAAGGCGACCCTAGGGAGCCATATAGAGTCCAAGAACTTTACTTAGCTAGTTAGATAGTAGTACTAGTAGTAGTAGTAGTAGTAGCAGTAATAGCTGATAGTAGTTGTAGTATATTTATGACTGTGGATTTTGGTTCAAGTCGGGACTTAGTTGGACACTCACTTGTAGATTTTATAAGTTTAACCTATAGTTTAAGAATATTAATTATAACCTAAGGTTTAATTAATATGACTGATTTTGAAGATGATATATATTATACTATAAGGTTTAGATAAACCCAATAAGATATTAACACTTGTCATGTGTATGTTTAATGAATAATTAAGTATTTTTTAGGAATAGTTTATTAAGAGCAATATTTGAAAATCCTAGGGTCTACCAGCAGCTTTGAAATCGTTAAAGGACTTAGTCAAGGCTGTTTACTCAATTCAAATTAGGCTAAAAAAGTGTAATTACGTGTATAATATTTCAGCGTATGCCGATATATCACAGCTCTAGGGGGCGATATATCGCCATACGGGGATACGAAAAACACGTAGCTTCGCACGACCACCTCGACGAGCCTCGGGTATATCAGCCCAGACAATATATCGGCTATGGTGCATGATTTTTGAACTATTTTGAAATTGAGCTCATTTTAATCCTTAACCTCTTGATAAGTCCAGAATCTTTCTAACCGAGTCTTCAGCCTCTGCTGAACGATTATTCAAATATTTTTCAATTAAAAAGCCATTATTTTATTCAAGCTAAATGAAGATCTTTTCATTCTTGAACTCTATAAATAGGACCTAGTACCCAGCCATTTCTTCATTCATCAAGCTGAGTTCAGAGCCTACAAGCTGCTAGGATTACTTTAGAGTGTTAAACACTTGGGTTGGGGTTATAAGCTTAATAAACACTTGGGAAGTAAGGTTTATAGTATATTTCAGTTTCGAGGTGTAGTTCGGTTATAGAAGCATTCAAGGTATCCCTTATTCTAGTTCCTTTCTGTATTGATTTTTATAGTTTATCTTTACTCAAATCCTAACTCAGTATTCTTTATTCTTGGTTAGGCATCTAAGTTCTTTGAACTTAAGGTTCTTGTTGGTAAGTATCTTTCTCAAATGGTTTAGTTCATTCTCTTCATCTTCTTCTTTTAGAAATACTCACCTTTTCGTTATGGTATTTAGGAGTGTTCCAAAATCCTGACTTTGTTCTCATCATCCCGGTATATTTGTAAGGAAAATAGGATAGTTTTATATGCTTATATGTTATGTTGATATGTTATGATAAGTTATGCTATAATATGTTATGATATGTCTTCTTATGTTTCATGGTTATGGTTTGCCCTTCCTCAAATATTAGACAGGGGACATAGATGGGTTATCATAAACCTACCATGTGATCTAACCTACCTCAGATATTAGAAAGGGGACGTAGATGGTTTATCACATGTTTTAATGGCCATTAATAGTATAGTCTTATATGATGTACGTCTTTATAGATATATGTTTATAGCTTATAGTTTATGTGTATGATTATGTTCCATGCTTGTAGTAGATTTTCCTTGCTGGGCATTAGGCTCATTCCTTTATGTTTTATATGTGCAGGAAAATAGCTTTGGCGGCGGGAAGGTTCTTGGCAGCTTGGGAATGTGTATTGAGGGAGAATAACATCGGTGGACTGCGTGAACGATTCGAGGATGAAGTTGCTTTTTAGTCTTTTAATTATGATTTCTATGTATTTCCGCATCTAATTTTGTAACCCATTTATTTAAGTTATGTTATGTTTTTATTTTCAAAACAATGGGATCTCATATCCTACTTTGAATTTTATGTAGTTTAACATTTGTTTTACAAGTTTTGATAAAATAATGTTTATTTCATATGTACGTTTTCTTAAAGATTAGTGTCTATGTATAGTAGTCATTAATGGTCCAAAGTCTAGAGTAGTTGGGTCGTTACAGTTGGTATCAAAGCAAACGGTTCATTTGCATGAAGTTCTCCTTGATACACACACTCAAAGCTTCGAATCTGACCGCCAAGTAAGTGTTTAAGTTATAGTTATTATGTTTATATGTATAGGTAACAAGTTTAGTCTTTATGTTTCAGTTAAGAATGAACGGAGCATTAACCTATGGGGATATCCGAGCCATTAAGGCTTTAAAAAGAATTAGAGAACCAAGAAACATCGTAGGAGTGCTAGAGAGAATCACTCGGAGGCTGGTTTTGTTCCACAAAGAAATAGGTCATCTCCAAGAAACTAAGCAGATCATGATGAGAGGAACGGAGCAATATGTTTTAGTAATAAGACTATTTAGAGATTATCGTACTATAATTGCAGCCTTAGAGGAGATATGGGAGACAATGGATAATGAAGATGAATTGTCGGTAGCAATGAGATATTATTTTCTCTTGATTAGGTTCACTTCAAAAATGGAGTTTCAGTTTACAAATGAGCAAAAGCATAGAATTTTTAAGGACCTTCCTCGAGGGCATTTTGAGGCACATGATAATGAGGACTATGAGGAAATAGAAGATGATATGCTAGATGAAGCATCGAATATAGAAGATCCTGATTTTTAGAATAGTTAGTTTCATTGTTTGTTTTTATTTATTATTTGTTTTCTTTTATGGTTGTAAATAGTGAAAACTTTATTTTTTTCAAATTAATATCAATGTTATTTTGTTAACATGTATGAGTTTGATTTTCTTTCGCAATCATAATAAATAATAAATAAAATAAATAATGACTAAGTTCGGTGAGGGTGGATACAAACCAATGTACCAAGTTTCTATATTGAGAGTTAGGGGGCCATAGTAGTGGGAACGATTTTACTGATCCCAGCCCTCCCTCAATATGGTTAACTTTGGAACAAAGATGAGTTTCGAGCCTGAGAATTAAGTCATATAGGATGATTAGAAACATACTTAGAAAATAAAGATGGCTTATTTTTCTAAGCATAGAAACCCACTCTAATAATAAAGAAGACTTGTATAATTTTCATAAGAAGCCATAATTAATAGGTCCGAGTTATGTTTGTTTAGATTAAGTTTTTTCCTTAGAGCCTATTAGGGTGAAGTTCTGACATGTTTCTCTCAACTATTAGAACTCTGCTGCAATGTCGCTCCGAAGATCTGCTTGCACCAACAGAAACGCCTCCAACGCTGCTTTGGTGAACAATGAAGCTCCTCCAGTTCGTAGAAGGGGAGTGTATGCTACTGCCAGTCGCAACGTGCCAACACTGCCAGTTGACAACACTACGGAGATCGCCAGACTGCAACAACAAGTCGGGAGCTATTGCAACAACAGCGACAACAGGCTCAACCCCAGACTCAGCCTCCACCTCCGTCGTAGCCACAGCCACAGCAAATGGCCTCAGCACCGCAACAAGTTGGTCCATATGGGGGATGGCCAGTGGCAAATTATGAGTCGTATCCAGTGCAACACATGGAGCCAATTTATGAGCGATTCCGTAAACAGCATGCTCTGAACTTTGAAGGGACTACAGACCCCTTCGAGGCAGAAGAGTGGCTAAGGAACGTGGAGCCAATCCTGACACACATGAACCTCAGCAACGCGGTCCGGGTACCATCAGCTCAAGGTACGGGGAGAAGATATTCCTAAGACAGCCATTAGAATTTGTTATGGGCATTACGAGTTCTTAGTTATGTCTTTTGGTCTTACTAACACACCAGCCGCGTTTATGGACTTGATGAATAGGGTCTTCAAGGACTACTTAGATAAATTCATCGTAGTGTTCATCGACGACATCTTAGTATACTCCAAGGATGAAGTAGAGCACGATGAACATTTGAGATTGATTTTGTCACGACTGAAGGAGCATCAACTCTACGCCAAATTCAAGAAATGTGAGTTTTGGCTTTCGCAAGTGGCGTTCCTCGGGCACATAATATCCAAGGACGGAGTTGCAGTAGACCCATCAAAGGTAGAGGTCGTGAAGGATTGGCCAAGACCGAAGAATGCATCTGAAGTAAGGAGCTTTTTGGGATTAGCAGGTTATTATAGGAGGTTCGTAGAGGGATTTTCTCAGATAGCCACTCCGCTCACCAACTTGACCCGGAAACAGCAAAGGTTCAACTAGAATGATAGATGTGAAGAAAACTTCCAGTTGCTTAAGGATAAACTTTGCTTAGCACCAGTACTCTGTGTACCAACACCCAACGATAAGTTCGTAGTCTACTGCAACACATCGAAGCAAGGGTTGGGTTGTGTGTTGATGCAGAATGACAAGGTGATAGCCTACGCCTCACGATAGTTGAAGGAGTATGAGCAACACTATCCAACACATGATATGGAGTTGGCAGCAGTGGTCTTTGTGTTGAAAATCTGGTGTCATTATCTTTACGGAGAATGGTGGAAGATTTATACGGACCACAAAAGTTTAAAGTACTTATTTACTCAGAAGGAGCTTAACATGAGGCAGCGCAGGTGGTTAGAGCTAGTAAAGGATTACGACTGCAAAATCTTATACCACCCGGGAAAGGCAAACGTAGTTGCCGATGCGCTAAGTAGGAAAAGTTATGGAAGTTTAGCAGCTCTAGCCGTAATAGAAAAGCCGCTACAGCAGGAACTGATCAATGCCGGAATAGAGGTAGTTATCGGCAAGCAGGCTAATTTGTCTATCCAACCAAATCTGCTAGAAGATATACGGATTGGGCAAGGGCATGACGACACACTATCAACACATATGGATGTAGTAAGAGAAGGCAAGGCCACAGATTTCTCAATATCTGGTCAAGGATTATTGAGATATAAGGATCGGGTATGTGTGCCAAATGATCAAAGGATTAAGATGGCGATTCTAGAAGAAGCGCATAGTACCCTGTACTCAGTTCACCCAGGGTCGACCAAGATGACGCATGACATCAAGGAAATCTATTGGTGGCTAGGGATGAAGAAGGACATAGCAGAATTTGTGTCTAAGTGTTTAATATGCCAACAAGTGAAAGCAGAGCATCAGCGGCCTGCAGGCTTATTGCAACCGCTTAGCGTACCAGAATGGAAATGAAATGATATAGCCATGGATTTTGTGACAGGTTTGCTTGACTCCAGCTCGAGTGTTCACCCTGATGCAGGCAGAGGCCGAGGCTATCCCCTCGGTAGTGACAGGTCAGCTTTTTAGCGCTGGCTCTATTTTTACTGTATTGATTGACTCTAGTGCTACACATTCGTTTGTTTCTAGTAAGGTGATTGATAGACTGTGTAGACCTAGTGAGTATTGTACTTCAGGGTTTGGGACTATTTTTCCTATAGGGGAACTGGTAGTATCTAGGAGGTGGATTAGGGCACTGCCAGTGATAGTTGATGGTAGAGAGTTATCGGTAGATTTGATTGAGCTGAGTATGGAGGACTTCGATATGATTTTGGGTATGGATTGGCTAGTTAGATATGGAGCTACTATTTACTGCAGGAAGAAGATGGTGACTTTTGAGCCAGAGGGCGAGGATCCCTTTGTTATTGTGGGAGCGGTGTGTGGACCCTGCGTACCCAGGATATCAGCGCTGAGAGCCAGAGATCTGTTACAATGAGGGTGTATAGGTTTTCTGGCTAGTGTGGTGGATACCACCAGGGTATCGCCAGTAGGACCGGAAGAGACCAGATTGGTCTACGAGTTCTTGGATGTGTTCCCTGAGGACTTGCCGGGGTTACCACCGCGTAGAGAGATTCAGTTTTTCATTGAGTTGGCACCGGGGGCAAAGCCAGTGTCGAGGGCACCATATAGGATGGCACTGGCAGAATTGAAAGAATTGAAGATACAGTTGCAGGAGCTTTGGGATTTGGGGTTTATCAGGCCTAGCTACTCATCGTGGGGTGCTCTAGTTTTATTTGTGAAGAAGAAGGACGGGACTTTGAGAATGTGTATAGACTACAGGGAATTGAACAAGTTGACTATCAAGAATAAGTACCCCTTACCAAGGATTGACGACTTGTTCGATCAGCTGCAGGGTAAGACGGTGTTCTCGAAGATTGATCTTCGATCTGGTTATCACCAGCTGAGAATCAAGGACCTGAGAATCAAGGACGAGGACATACCGAAGACGGCCTTTCGAATGAGGTACGAGCACTATGAGTTTCTGGTCATGTCGTTTGGTTTGACCAATGCCCCAGCAGCCTTCATGGACCTGATGAACAGGGTGTTCAAGGACTTTCTGGATCAGTTCGTTATTGTCTTCATCGACGACATTTTAGTGTACTCCAGTTCAGAGGCAGAACACGAGCTTCATCTTCGACAGGTTGTTCAGAGGTTGAGGGAGCATTAGTTGTACGCCAAGTTTAAGAAATGTAAATTTTGGTTACCAGAAGTGACATTCCTTGGACATATCGTGGGCGCAGATGGGATTAAGGTGGATCCATCTAAGGTAGAGGCAGTTAGGGATTGGCCAAGGCCAAGGAACGCCTCGGAGGTGCGGAGTTTTCTTGGTCTAGCAAGTTATTACAGACGGTTTGTGGAAGGCTTCTCGAAGATAGCAGCACCGATGACAGAATTAACACGGAAGAATTTGAAGTTTATTTGGTCAAACAAGTGTGAAGACAGCTTCCAAGAGCTGAAGCGATGACTTATTTATGCGCCTATGTTGAGTCTTCCCTCGAGGGAAGGGAAGTTTGTGGTCTATTGCGATGCATCGAGATTGGGTTTAGGCTGTGTGTTGATGTAGAATGAGAAGGTCATAGCTTAAGCATCACGACAACTGAAGGAGTATGAGCAGCGGTATCCTACCCATGATTTGGAGTTAGCAGCGGTGGTATTCGCACTGAAGATTTGGAGACATTACCTATATGGGGAGAAGTGCGAGGTGTGCACTGACCATAAGAGTCTGAAGTATTTCTTCACACAGAAGAACCTGAACATGAGACAGAGGCGTTGGCTAGAGTTGGTGAAAGACTATGATTGTGATATTCTTTATTATCTGTGGAAAGCCAACATAGTGGCAGATGCATTGAGCCGGAGAGGCCCAGGTCAGTTGTACAGTTCCACCCAGATCTCGAGAGAGCTAGCTGATGAGATGGTCAGAGCAAGGATAGAATTGGTGGTAGGCCGGTTGGCCAATATTACTCTGCAGTCAACCCTGCTAGAGCGGATTAAAGAGGGACAGTTGGTAAACGCTCAGTTACAGGAGGTTAGAGAGAATGTCTTAGCGGGAGTAGCTAAGGACTATTCTATTTCTGAGGTTGGTTTACTTCGGTATCAGGGGCGGATTTGTGTTCCAACTGATGAGGGGATCAGACGAGAGATACTGGATGAGTCTCATACAACGCTGTACTCACTTCATCTGGGTACCATGAAGATGTACCAGGATCTATGGATGTTATATTGGTGGCCCGGGATGAAGAAGGATGTGGTGGAGTACGTAGCCAGATGCTTAACCTGTCAGCAGGTGAAAGCTGAGCATCAGCGACCGGCAGGGTTGCTTCAGCCTTTGGGTATTCCCGAGTGGAAATGGGAGGACATTACGATGGATTTTGTGGGAGGTTTACCCAGAACTGTAGGACTTCATGACTCAGTATGGGTGATAGTGGACAGATACACAAAATCAGCCCATTTTCTTCCAATGAAGTCGACATATACTGTGGATCAGTATGCTGAGTTGTACGTGAGGGAGATCGTACGTCTCCATGGAGTTCCTAAGTCTATAATGTCAGACCGGGATCCTATCTTTACTTCCAAGTTTTGGAGTGGGTTGCAGAAGGCTATGGGAACTCAGTTGAAGTTCAGCACAGCCTTTCATCCTCAGACTGATGGACAGTCTGAGAGGACGATTCAGATGTTGGAGGATATGCTCAGAGTGTGTGTGATTGACTTCGAGGGATCATGGAGTAAGTATCTCCCGTTGATTGAATTTTCATATAATAGCAGTTACCAGTCAACAATTGGAGTGGCTCCCTACGAGATGTTATATGGGAGAAAGTGCAGATCACCCATTCATTGGGATGAGATGGGTGAGAGGAAGTATTTGGGGCCAGATATGGTTCAGAAGACAAGTGAAGCTATAGACAAGATCTGAGCTAGGATGCTCGCCTCACAGAGTAGATAGAAAAGCTACGGTGATCCCAAGCGCAGGGACGTGGAGTTCCAGGTTGGGGACCACGTGTTTCTCCGAGTTTCACCATTACGTGGGATGAGGAGGTTTGGTAAGAAGGGCAAGCTAAGCCCTAGGTTCATCGGGCCTTTTGAGATCCTGGAAAGGATTGGTCAGGTGGCTTACAGGTTAGCCTTGCCGCCATCGTTGTTAGGAGTCCATGACGTATTCCATGTTTCTATGCTCCGGAAGTACGTCTCTGATGCAACTCATGTGTTGAGATATGAAGACTTGGAATTGCAGACAGATTTGGCTTATGAGGAGCAACTGGTCCAGATCTTGGAACGGAAAGATAAAGTATTGCGGAATAAGATGATTCCTCTTGTTAAAGTATTGTGGAGGAATAGTAGGGTCGAGGAAGCAACCTGGGAGCTTGAGACAGCGATGCAGGATCAATATCCCGAGTTATTCAGGTAAATTTCGAGGACGAAATTCTCATTAGGAGGGGATAGTTGTAACGACCCAAATTTACTAATAGGGCTTAAGAACCTTGATTAGTGTGTTGGGAGGGCATAACTAGATTATATGTGATTTAATGATTAAAAGCATGTTATATGATTATTTGAATATCTGAGATGCATGACTATGTGCATTAGTATGCATGTAGGCCCTGACTAGGTTAGAAGGGCATAATTGTATATATTCGTGATAAATTGATGAGATCACATTATTATGTGGATATATTTGTAATCTGTGATTCAAGGCGATCCAAGTGAGCAGTTTAGCAAAAAAGTCACAGCGGGAATTTATACCCGGCTCAAGGCGAGCCTGGGGGTATTTCTAGGAATTTAGAGAATATATTGGGGTCAATTGTGACATTGAGGAATATAGTTGGTGATTATTTAGGTGTCGGGAAGTAAGCGGTGAATATTAGAGACACTCGAGGAATTAGCGGGAATTTGGTGAAATGACCAAAATGCCCCTAGGTGGATTAAAAGGCTTGGGAATTATGGGAGGGTGTTGTGGTCATTTGGCTTATAAGGGATAAATGTTAATAGGCTTTATACTTCGTGGATTGTGTAGAAAGGGCTGGAATTTTGAAGGAAAGAAAAGAAAGAAGAAAAGGAAAAAAAAAGGGAAATTGGAAGTCTTCTTCTCTCTCATTCAGTTGGAGAACTCCTCTCCATCTCTTGAGGTCTTTTGGGGTAGAAACTCAGGAAGAGTTTGGGCAAGAGCTTTAGGCTAGGATCCTTGTTCTGGTTTGAGGAATTGACAGAGCAATCCATCCATTTGAGGTAAGGTTCAGGGTAGTTTTTCAGTTTCTAGTTCTTGGTATTGTTGTGGAATTTGAGCTAAGTTTTGGTGGGAAATTCTAGGGAAATTGGAGCTGAGCTTTGAGGAGGTGAAGGCCAAGCTGGTGAGGAGGATAACCTAGGCTAAGCTCATCCAGTAAAGGTAAGGAATTCTAGTTTAAGTTCTACGGTTTCAGTTTCAGTTTTGTTGAGTTTCTGAACTTTAGGTTCAGCTATGGTGAATTATTTGTTTAGGGGTGCATGTGATTGGGTTATGTGTTTTTGGGATGCTTGGGTTGAGTAGAGGATGTTGGTAGGCTTGTTTTTATGTTTGGTTGAAGTTTGGAAGAGTTTTGGTAAGGTTTGGCTCGGGGAAAATCGAAGGAGGAAAAATGCAGGGGTTGTTGTGCTGTGACTAGCGCTATAGCACTAGTCACTGGGCGTTGTAGCGCTAGGCCATGTTGTCTAGGGCATTTTAGGCTCTGTTTGTAGCGCTGTAGCGCTACCCTGTTTCCATAAAAGGGTTTTTGGGTTATTTTCAAGGGTTTTTGCCCGGGGATTCGGGGTTTGATACCACCACCCCGTTTTGTGGAATTAGGGCTTCTCGAGGGCTCGGGATTGGTCCTGAGGCTAGGTCTTAGACTTTAGGTTTGGTGATGATTCTGATATAAGGTTGTGACTAGGTGTACACTAGGGCTCAAGAGGGATCGTGCTTGAGGATCAATTGAACGAAGCTAGCAAGTCTAAAGGTAAGAAAACTGCACCCGATTATGTGTTTGTGATGGGACAAAGTGCTCCCGATAACTGTATAATGTCATAGATCGTATTACGCCAAGGAGACATCATTCCTAGGAACTTTAGTAGATAAGAGTTGGTGAGAGATCCAACTATCTTGTGCAACTCTGTAGTCTTGAAGGAATGAGTAGGACCAGTTTGCAACTTGCTTTGGATTGATGGACGGTATCGTGAATAACACAGTATTTCAATTGTTCCAAATGGCCCAAATAACATTGTAACGACCCAAAAATCACTAATAAGGCTTAAGGGCCTTGATTAGTGTGCCGGGAGGGCATAATTGGTTTATATGTGATTTAAATGATTTTAATGCATGATTCTGTGATAAGTATGCTTATATGATTATATGGATATATGAAATGCATTAGTATGCATGTAGGCCTTGCTTAGCTTAAAGGGGCATATCTGTAATCTTGGCCCGTTGAGGGCATAAATGTGATCGTTTGTTTTAATTGTAAGACCACAATATTATGTGGATATATTTGCAGCATGCGGCTCGAGGCGACCCTAGGGAGGCATGTAGAGTCCAAGAACTTTACTTAGTAGTAGTAGTAGTAGTAGTAGTAGTAGTAGTAGTAGTAGTAGTAGTAGTAGTAGTAGTAGTAGTAGTAGTAGTAGTAGTAGTAGTAGTAGTAGTAGTAGTAGTAGTAGTAGTAGTAGTAGTAGTAGTAGTAGTAGTAGTAGTAGTAGTAGTAGTAGTAGTAGTAGTAGTAGTAGTAGTAGTAGTAGTAGTAGTAGTAGTAGTAGTAGTAGTAGTAGTAGTAGTAGTAGTAGTAGTAGTAGTAGTAGTAGTAGTAGTAGTAGTAGTAGTAGTAGTAGTAGTAGTAGTAGTAGTAGTAGTAGTAGTAGTAGTAGTAGTAGTAGTAGTAGTAGTAGTAGTAGTAGTAGTAGTAGTAGTAGTAGTAGTAGTAGTAGTAGTAGTAGTAGTAGTAGTAGTAGTAGTAGTAGTAGTAGTAGTAGTAGTAGTAGTAGTAGTAGTAGTAGTAGTAGTAGTAGTAGTAGTAGTAGTAGTAGTAGTAGTAGTAGTAGTAGTAGTAGTAGTAGTAGTAGTAGTAGTAGTAGTAGTAGTAGTAGTAGTAGTAGTAGTAGTAGTAGTAGTAGTAGTAGTAGTAGTAGTAGTAGTAGTAGTAGTAGTAGTAGTAGTAGTAGTAGTAGTAGTAGTAGTAGTAGTAGTAGTAGTAGTAGTAGTAGTAGTAGTAGTAGTAGTAGTAGTAGTAGTAGTAGTAGTAGTAGTAGTAGTAGTAGTAGTATATTTATGACTGTGGATTTTGGTTCAAGCCGGGACGTAGTTGGACACTCACTTGTAGATTTTATAAGTTTAACCTATAGTTTAAGAATATTAATTATAACCTAAGGTTTAATTAATATGACTGATTATGAAGAGGATATTTATTATACTATAAGGTTTAGATAAACCCAATAAGATATTAACACTTGTTATGTGTATGTTTAATGAATAATTAAGTATTTTTGAGGAATAGTTTATTAAGAGCAATATTTGAAAATCCTAGGGTCTGCCAGCAGCTTTGAAATCGTTGAAGGACTTAGTCAAGGCTGTTTAATCAATTCAAATTAGGCTAAAAAAGTGTAATTACGTGAATAATATTTCAGCGTATGCCGATATATCGCAGCTCTAGGGGGCGATATATCGCCATATGGGGATACGAAAAACACATAGCTTCGCAATACCACCTCGATGAGCCTCGGGTATATCAGCCCAGGCGATATATCGGCTATGGTGCATGATTTTTGAACTATTTTGAAACTGAGCTCATTTTAATCCTTAACCTCTTGATAAGTCCATAATCTTTCTGACCGAGTCTTCAGCCTCTGCTGAACGATTATTCAAATATTTTTCAATTAAAAAACCATTATTTTATTCAAGCTAAATGAAGATCTTTTTATTCTTGAACTCTATAAATAGGACCTAGTACCCAGCCATTTCTTCATTCATCAAGCTGAGTTTAGAGCCTACAAGCTGCTAGGATTACTTTAGAGTGTTAAACACTTGGGTTGGGGTTATAAGCTTAATAAACACTTGGGAAGTAAGGTTTGTAGTATATTTCAGTTTCGAGGTGTAGTTCGGTCATAGAAGCATTCAAGGTATCCCTTATTCTAGTTCCTTTCTGTATTGATTTTTATAGTTTATCTCTTCTCAAATCCTAACTCAGTACTCTTTATTCTTGGTTAGGCATCTAAGTTCTTTGAACTTAAGGTTCTTGTTGGTAAGTATCTTTCTCAAATGGTTTAGTTCATTCTCTTCTTCTTCTTCTTTTAGAAATACTCACCTTTTCGTTATGGTATTTAGGAGTGTTCCAAAATCCTGACTTTGTTCTCATCATCCCGGTATATTGGTAAGGAAAATAGGATAGTTTTATATGCTTATATGTTATGATATGTCTTCTTATGTTTCATGGTTATGGTTTGCCCTACCTCAAATATTAGACAGGGGACATAGATGGGTTATCATAAACCTACCATGTGATCTAACCTACCTCAGATATTAGAAAGGGGACGTAGATGGTTTATCACATGTTTTAATGGCCATTAATAGTATAGTCTTATATGATGTACGTCTTTATAGATATATGTTTATAGCTTATAGTTTATGTGTATGATTATGTTCCATGCTTGTAGTAGATTTTCCTTGCTGGGCATTAGGCTCAATCCTTTATGTTTTATATGTGCAGGAAAATAGCTTTGGCGGCAGGAAGGTTCTTGGCAACTTGGGAATGTGTATTGAGGGAGAATAACATCGGTGGACTGCGTGAATGATTCGAGGATGAAGTTGCTTTTTAGTCTTTTAATTATGATTTCTATGTATTTCTGCATCTAATTGTGTAACCCATTTATTTAAGTTATGTTATGTTTTTATTTTCAAAACAATGGGATCTCATATCCTACTTTGAATTTTATGTAGTTTAACATTTATTTTACAAGTTTTAATAAAGTAATGTTTATTTCATATGTACATTTTCTTAAAGATTAGTGTCTATGTATAGTAGTCATTAATGGTCCAAAGTCTAGAGTAGTTGGGTCGTTACAAGCCATTTAGCGGGAAAGTCACAACGGGACCTAGTACTTGACTCGAGGCAAGTCAAGGGGTATTTTAGGTATTATATATTTATTTGGGTTATCGGGTTATGAAAATAAATAATTGGAGATATATTTGAAGCTAGAGAGTTCAGGAGAGAATATTTGGGAAATTTACCAGTTTGCCCTCGGGGACGTTTTTGGTACCCCGAGCCTCGGGATTAACTTAATTAACTAAGGTTAGATAAAGCAGAACCAAGGAAAACAGTAGAAACTCCTAAACCGACTCTTTCTTCTCTCTAACTTTAGCTTCCTCTAAACACTATCTTTCTCAAGTTAACCTTTGAAGATAAGGAGGGATTTTGGGCTAGGAATTTCCTGAATTGAGGCTAAGGACTTGGGAATTAGCTCAGCAACTACTTGGTGGATTTGTTCTTCAGTAAAGGTAAGCTTTTAATTATGGTTTAGCATGTGAATTTTGGGAACTGTTTGCTATTTTAATAAGTTTATGAGCTTTTGGGTTTCAAGGATTGGAGTGTGATTTTGATGAGTTTTTAAGCTAGTTTTCCTATGGGTTTTGTTGTTGGGAGTATATTAGAACTATTGTGATAATTAAAGTATGTTATTGGGATGGTTTTGGGTTGAATTGAGTGAGGTTTGGCTGCTAGAAATGGTGAGTTTTCTGGGTTCGAAGGGGTCGGGTCGTGGCTCTATTCTTGGTGTGTCGTGGCCCTCTAGAACAGATGGGAGCCAAAGTGAAGGGCGGGCCGGGGCATGGGGAGTGCTGGGCCGCGGCCCGTGTCTGCTATTTAGGGAGGCTGGGCCTCTGGTAGGAGGCGGGCCGCGACTCTTAAGGGCATTTTTGGCTTTGAGGAGGTTTTAGGTGCGGGAACCTAACCTAGGGTGCTCAGGATCGATTCCACTACTGTGTTTGGTGGAATTCGATCTTCCAAAGGCAAGAACTTGGACCGAAAACCTTTATTCATTTATTATTGATGGAATCCCTTATCTTGGTTGTGACTAGGTGTACGCTAGGGCTCGGAAAAGGGATCGTGTTCAAGGGTCATTTCTCGTAATCAGAACGGTTGGAATTAAAGGTAAGAAAATCGCACCCGGTTATGAGTCTATAATGGGACTAAGGGTTCCCTATACTTGTATGCATTATTGTATGATGGTATTATTCCATGTGAATATGAAACAAATGGCCTAAGAGTGTTGGAGTTAATATTGGCGCATAGGACGCGGCTCAGCCATTGGTAGCAAAGGACAGCTTAATATTCACTGAGCTCGGTTTAAGCAGACCGGAGTCAGTGGGGTAAACAGAGGGTGCGACCTAAGGGCGTCGACCCTAATAGTTATATGACTAGTTATTAACGACGATTGATGAATTTGTTATACTGAATGTCTGATTATGTGAATGTTATGGATTGATGAGTATATGGTTATGCTTTATGAGTTATCTGAGTACATCAACATTGTTTTTCCACAAAAGCATTAACCCTCCACCAAGGTTCCTCCTAGGAACTTCAAAAACCATAGTCAAAATGCAACAAAGTTTTAAACCCATTTACAGACCCTGTACAAAGTTTAGTTTCTATTATAAACAAAAGAGAAGGTTGGTGTTGCTTGACCAGGAGGGAGAGCTTTTGGAATGTTCAAGGACTCCCTAATCCCTGAGCATTCTAGTTAATGAGACTCATTTTTTTGGGCCACCTGTTCATCTTCAAAGGGGACTGAGTCAGTAGTGTCTTTGGGAGTCATGGCACAGGCTCTTTTGAGGGTGGGGTAGATGCTTCCTCCAACAACAATAGTTTGTTAGGTGAAGAAGGGTTGCTTCATACTAGGTGCTTCCTTAGCGCGAACAGCATGAGTAGGAGGGGTTGTGACAATAGGGGTAGCTCTGTGAGTGACAGGGGAGGCCTCAACACTAGGGCTAGAGGCAGGGTCATGAACAACAAGACTAGGAAGGGTTGTGACAACAAGGGTTTCCTGAAGGGTGTTGGGGTTAATGAGAGAGGGGACCATAACAGATGAGGCAACTAGGGTTCGAAATGGGGCATTATGGAATGAGGTCGTGGTTGGTGGGGCATTACTTGGTTCAGGGGGTAGTTTACAATATACTAGTGTATGACATCTTGAGTGTTTGGCATGGTTTGTGTAGTGGTAGTGGGGCCTGGTGTGTACATTGGTGGGAGTGGTGGTAGTGTGTGAATGGTAGTAGAGGGGCCAACTTCATACATAGTTGGAAGAGTGGTCATAGAATAGATGGTAGTTTGGGGATTTTCTTCAACTGTGAAAACATGGAAAACAACATGCTTATAAAAAGATAAGATAGAGGCCCTAAGATCAGAGGTGTAAGGAAAACAAGGATCATTTAGGGAGTCATCACATCCCTGTAGGTATTTGACATAGTAGGAGTAAGTGTGATCAAGCATACCACAATAGTAACAAAAGTTGGGCAGTCTTTCATATTTGAATTCTAGGTGATTCACTCCCTGAAGGGTGGGGAAAGTTACACACATGCTCCTCTTAATGGGTATATAAACACCAACCAGTATCCTAAGTCTCATAAAAGGACCTTAGGTTTCCTTCATGGTGGATTGATCAGTTGAGCCAATTTCGGGGATCGTTTTCCAAAGGGAATGTGGTAGAATTGAATCTAGAATGGGGCGAAATGCAAGTGGTTTGGGTCAGGGATTCTGAACTATCAGGATGACCCATGACTATGATACTTTGGTCAAAATGCCATGGGTGGCCATCTAACACTCTTTGCCTATCTCCTTCACATCCAAATTGAGCCAGGAAAATATCGGGGGCATGATCAGTTATAGCTACTGGAAAACAGGTGGGCCAGATTTCAATGAGATGATTTTTTATAGGTTCTTTCCTAAAGGATCGAATGGTGAGGAGACGAAAGACAAGGTAGATGGGATCGTTGATGGAGGTTCTGGCAGGGGTTTCGACAAGAGCATGCATAGTTTCTTCATCTTGTTCAAGGGGTTAAGGTGTGTGTTAAATTACTCAAGAAATTATCCATATTAGATGACCCAGACATCAAATAAATTCAACAAGATAAAATTCCCAAATTAGAGGCGAGTAAACAACAGTTTGACAAGTGCAAGATGAGAGTTATAAGAAAATACCACAAAACATAGATATATGGGAAAGAGACATACTGTAACCAGCACCTAGATAATGAAATGGAGATGATAGCAACTCAATTGCAATTCCATAGACTAATATCCTAAAACTAGGTTTAATCGTGATAAAATCCATAAGAAAATGTGAACGACGGTGCTCTAGGAAATAAAACTAGAAAAGGAAGAAGAGAGATAGACGGAGAAAAAAAAGGAAAACTTCATAGAATTAATTAAGAAAAGAAATGTAAAGAAGAGGAGTTAATGCTTGATAAGAATATGATATGATTCCGAAAGGGAAATTTCATGTTATATGCATGATAACTTAGTAAAAATTTTAATATGTCAACATAAGTTACTCTTATCCCCATTTCCTACCTTGGGCCCGAGACGGTGGTCCAGGCCCACAGTCTGGGCAATTGGATTTGGGCCCAGCCCAGGCCCGCTTAGCAGGGGAGTGACCGGGAATAATTGGCCTAAGTGTGGGTCCAGACCCGGACGGTGTCCAGGAAAGATGATCCAGGACGATCGTCCGAGAGACGTATAGCCAGTTGGGGTTACGGTCGAGGCATACGCAAAGCGTTCCCAGAGCCTGGTAAACGAAGAGGGACAGAGGTAAACGAACCCGGGTCAAGCCCTCTAGGTTGGCAGGAAAAGGCTTCCGTGACCCTGAAGCTGCCCCATAACGCGTGGGGGTTGTCCCCACTTTTCACCTGTGGAAAAGGCCACCTCGGGATTACACGCCGTTGGTTCAAACCTACGCTGCCAGTACACTGACTGACTTTGTCCCCTGAATCTGCCTCGTAACTCGGAATGCCTAGAGAAAAAGCCCCATTTTGTCAGGAAAAATATAGGTCTTGGGCTGCCCCAGTGGGCCTTAATCAATCTTCGTCTTTTGTATTTTTATCCTTTGTATTGGGCTTCCGACAGAGAAGCCAAAGGTATTTATATCCTTGTTGGGCCCGGGTCAGCCCGGCACTAGGCTGTGAGCCTATAAATACAGGTGACAGAGCACTGGAGAAAGGATCTCTCTTCGACTTGTACACAGGGACTCTGTTGAAACATAGAGAGAAACTCCATTGTAAAAGACTTTCCAAGCTCTAATACAACTGTCTCGTGGACTAAGGCTCATTAACGCCCCAACCACGTAAAAATCTTGTTTATACCTTCTAAATTCCGTATCATTAATCTCGCTTACTTTTCATTAATATAGTTTCCGAAAATCTCGGTAAACATTTTGGTGCTTTCATTGAGAGCCTGAGAAAGCTAGTGCTAACGTCAAACCTCTACTACAATGGTGAATACAAGACACGCCACTTTCGACCCTACTAACCCGGAGCAGGGCAATGGAGAGCCGTTGCCTTCCCAGCCTCTTCCTCAGAATCCGCCTGAGAATGCTCTTCCTCAGACATCTCACCTTGACGAGTCACAAGACTATGAGGGTGGAACAGAGTACGAGGAGGAATATTATGAAGAGGAAGAGAACGAGGGGGAATACAACAACGAAGCTGCAGATCCCGAGATCCCAGGGGGAGAGCCCAACCAGCAGGACCTGGAGGTGACTAGACTGAGGCAGCAAGTCCTGGACCAGGAGGCCAGGATTGCTGAGTAGGCAGAGGCGCATCGGCGGATGCAAGAATCCCTCCAGGCCCTGCAGGCATTCATAGCTGCGCAGGGTCCGGCGAGCAATCTCCCAACTGGCCCGCTTCCGAGAGCTCAACAGCCGCTTCGCAAGCCAGAGCCGGAGTCCCCAAAGACGTGAGGCCAACCCCTCCCTGGGAATAATTTCTTGAGCCAGCCCCAGGAAACCCAGACCGGGAGAAAAAGAAGGCCCGGGGAAAGACCCGAAAGAAAGACACCCGCGTCGTGAATGCCGAGACCCGTTCCCGGCCGCTCCCTAGGAAATAGAAGGTGCGACCCGTCCCAGGGCAGGGCCACCCGACCGATCCGCAGGGGACGCGGCCGCGGGATGCGCGACCCAGCACGCCCCAGGGCGAGACGGACGGGAAAGGTCTTTGCAACCCAGTGCCTCGGTGAACAAAAATCGCTGAGAACGCCCACGCAGCGAAGAGCGTCATGCCCTTAGTTCAGGGGACGACACGTCCTGGATAGACCTACGCGAAGGACTGAACGCTCGGAAAGAGCGGGCCCGTAAGGAAAAGATCCTCCCCCGAGGTGGCGACCTTAGGAACAACATCAACGACAGGAGGAATGAAAGAATCCCCCTAAAGGATGGCACGGCCAGGCAGCTCATGGAGCAGCTGGCCGCTCTGAAAAAGGTCACAGACCATTTGGTCCGCAAGCAGGAAGGAGTAGATAACCGACTCCGATGAAGAGGACAAAGAGCCTTGTGCGAGGCACTTCCTGGATGCTATGCTCCCCAAGGGGTTAAAGATGCCGAGCCTCACCGCCTATACCGGAAACACCGACCCCAGGGATCATCTGTCCCAGTACAACCGGCTTATGACCGTGGCCCACATCAGTGATGACGGCAAGTGCCTCTGCTTTTTGATCACTCTAGGTGGTCCCGCCGAGGAGTGGTGGAAGAGACTTAAGTCGAGATCCATCCAATCCTGGTCAGGGCTGCAGTCGGCGTTTCGCAAGCAGTTCGTGGCCGCCATGAGGATGGATATGCAAATCAGCGCCCTCACCAATATTAAACAGCTCCCCGCGGAGACATTGAGGGCCTACATCCAGCGTTTCACTGAAGAAGCCTCCAAGACTAAGGTGGACGACGGACAGCGCCTGGTGGCATTGCAGTCCGGAATCCGGGCCGGGTCCCCTCTCTGGGATGACATGCAGCGTAGCAAGGCGGCTACCTTGGAAGAATTCATAAGGAGGGCCCAAGGATTTATCAACTGGGAAGAGGCTCAGATCCAGGCTTTCGGATGGCCTCCGGCGCCACAGCCCGGTGCCTAGGTGTTCCCGGGGTACGGGGTGCAATTCCCAGTGCAATCCTACGTCACGCCCCTGATCGCCCCGAGATCGGCCGTTACGCCTGGGGTTACCTACACCCCTACGGTGTACGGTTCTGCCTCTTCAGGGTATGCCCCAGTCCAGTCTGCCCACTTTTCTGGATATGGAGCCGCGCTAGCGGGTCACAGCGTCGCTCCCGTCGTGGCCCAGCAGTCACAGGCGGGAGTAACAGAGGCAAGCGTAAACCCCTCCCGGGAAAGAGATCTAGCAAAGGCCAAAATCGGTCTTAGCCGGCTAAGAAAGGAAAAAGGGGCTATGAGCCCCAATATTCATAATACACCAATCTAGTGGACACCAGGGAGAACATCTTCCTGGCCACAGAGAGGGCAGTTCACAAACGGAAGCCTAGCCCCATGTTCAAAGGGGGGGAGAAATCCGAGGGATGCCAGCAAACGGTGCGCCTACCATAAGGATGTGGGCCACACGACCGAAGAGTGCTGGCAGCTTAAGGATGGGATCGAGATTCTCATCAAGCTGGGGCATCTCCACCAGTGGGTCAGGATGCCCGTGGGAGTCCCGGGCCTGTCAGCAAGTCCCGGACAACCCGCGGTTCAGGGTGCGCCCAGGGCATATATGCTTTCGGGAGGGTATGCGCAAGGTCCGACGATGCAAACCCCTCAGGGGGCCCCCGTCGCGCAAGCACCCGGCCCTGGAATGCCTTATCCATCCGGGACGGCACCCCCTCGCATGGATAGACATGTGGCCACCATCTCGGGCGGACCTCACCTGGGAGGGCCGTCCAGGAACGATCAAAAGCGCTACCTAAGCAAGCTCAACCATGATCAGGAGGTGTGCGCCCTGGTCCAGTCCCCGGCTCAGCGCCCGAAGTTGATGAACCTCCCTATCACCTTCACGGAGGATGACGCCCACACCGTCCATTTCCCGCACCATGACCCGCTGGTCATAGATGCGCAGATCGCCAACAAGTTGGTGTCCCGCGTGCTGGTAGATGACGGGAGCTCCGTCAGCATCTTGTTCAAGCCCGCCTTCACCGCGATTGGCTTGACTGAAGCAGATCTGGCATCGTGCCCAACCCATATCTACGGCTTCAATGGAGACGCGTTACTCCCCATGGGGAAGATCCAGTTGCCCGTAACATTGGGGAGTGAGTTGCAGCACTCGTTCAAGTTCTGCACCTTCATAGTGGTGGATTGCCCCACCGCTTACAATGTCATTTTCGGCCGACCCGCATTAGTCGAGTTCGGGGCTATCACCTCCATCCGTCATCTTTGCATGAAGTTCCCCTGTGACAACGGAGGGGTGGGGACTGTCCGGGGAGATCAGAAGAGCGCCCGGAAATGCCACCACGTGTCCGCCCGGCCAATATACATGGTCCGGGACGAGCCCTTTGAGGACTTCATCGACTCGGTTCCTCCCCCACCTGCTGAGAGAGTGATCTGGGAAGAAGATGACCTGGACACAAGGATAGGAGATGACCGCATCCTGGAGCCCGTGGACGAGATTGAGGAGGTGTGCATTAGCGACACCGATCCGGCCAGGATCATCCAAGTCGGGAAAAATCTGCCGGCAGAGGTCCGGGCCGCCATAATCGCCCAAGTTAAAGAGAACCAGGATATTCTGGCCTGGTCTCACTCGGATATGACGGGGATCAACTGCAACATCATCTGCCACGCGTTGAGTATCGACCCAAACGCGGCCCCAGTCTGCCAAAAACGCAAGCCATTGGGAATGGAGAAGGCCGAGGCCCTCAAGCTGGAAGTAGAGAAGCTGTCATTGATCAACTTCATACACGAGGCTGTATACCCCGTGTGGCTGGCCAACCCCGTCCTGGTGCCGAAACCGAACAGAACATGGAGAACGTGCATCGATTTCACGGATCTCAACAAGGCTTGTCCGAAGGATTGCTTCCCGCTTCCCCGAATCGACCAAATGATGTTAGCGACATCCGGGTACGAGATCTTAAGCTTCATGGACGCTTACTCCGGCTACAATCAGATTTCCATGCATGTGGAAAATCAGGAGCACACCAGTTTCCAAACCGATAAGGGAATATACTACTACATCGTCATGCCCTTCGGACTGAAAAATGCCAGGGCAACCTATCAAAGGCTTGTTAATCGAATGTTCCCGGCCCAGCTAGGGCGAAACATGGAAGTCTATATCAATGATATGCTGGTCAAGTCCAAGACATCCGGGAGGCATTCAGACGACCTGGCCGAAGCTTTCGCAGTCATTCGGAAGTACGGGATGAAGCTGAATCCCAAGAAATGCACTTTCGGCGTGGCCTCCGGGAAGTTCCAGGGCTTCATAGTGAGCTTCCGGGGAATAGAAGCCAATCCGGACAAGATCAAGGCACTGGTTGATATGCCCTCACCCCAGAAGCATAAGGACGTACAAAGTCTGACCGGGCGGATAGCCGCCTTAAGCCGTTTCGTCTCCAAGGCCACGGACAAGCACATCCCATTCTTTAACGTCCTTCGAGGAAGCCAACGTTTCGAATGGTCGGTCGAATGTGAAGAAGCTTTTCGAAAGATGAAAGAGCACCTGGCCCAAGCGTCGATCCTGGCAAAGCCGGTGGACGGGGAACCTCTATACCTATATCTGGCAGTGACCGAACACGTGATCAGCGCTGCATTGGTACGGGAGGAGGAAAGGACCCAAATCCCGGTATACTACGTGAGTAAACGATTATTGGGCACTAAGTCCCGATATCTGCTAATCGAAAAGCTAACTTTTTGCCTGCTAATGGCGTCCCGAAAACTCCGGCCTTACTTCTAGGCCCACGCCATAAAAGTCCTGACCAACCACCCCCTATGACAAGTGTTACAGAAGCTCGAGTTGTCGGGAAGCCCCCTAAAGTGGGCCATGGAACTAAGTCAGTTCGATATAGCCTACATTCCTAGGGTCTCCATCAAGGGGCAAGCCTGGCCGACTTCATCGCGGAGTGTTCCGGGATATCCCAAGAAGGCGATCCCGTGGTCCCCGCGGCGCCCGTGTGAAAGGTGTTCGTGGACAGGGCCTCGAATGAGAATGGGGTTGGGGCCAGGATCATCTTGGTATCACCCCAGGGACACCAGTTGCAAAAAGCCCTGTGTTTCCAGTTCAAGGCATCGAACAACGAAGCTGAGCACGAAGCCATGCTGGCCGGGCTGCGCCTGACCCGGGAAGTAGGGGCCATGAACCTGAAGATCTACAGTGATTCCCAGCTGGTCGTCAAGCAAATCTCGGGGGAATATCAAACCAAAGGAGAGAGAATGGCATCTTATGTGACTCAGACGAGAGAGATGCTGCAGGCATTCAAAAAGCACTCCATCCGCCAAATCCCCAGAGAGCAAAATGTGTTCGCGGACACACTAGCAAAGTTGGCCACCGACGCCGAAGCAGAATTGGCCGGACTAGTCCCCGTTAACCATCTCCCCATCCCAAGCATCCAAACCCCTACGGTCAACACCATTGACCACTCCACATCTTGGATGGGACCTCTTATCCGCTATCTGACAACCGGTGAGGTGCCACCAGACAGGGCCGCGGCCAGGAAGCTTCAGTACCAGGTCCACCGATATGTCATGATGGATGGAAAACTCTATCGCCGGGGGTTGTCCATGCCTTACCTTAGGTGTGTGTCCGGGAAAGATTAAGCGCCATCATGCACGAAGTGCACGAAGGCTTTTGCGGAGATCATACAGCCGGACCCAGTCTATCTAAAAAGACCCTACGCCAAGGATATTTCTGGGTGACCATGAAAAAAGATTGTATCGACTACGTCCGCAAGTGCGAACAGTGCCAAAGATACACGAAGGTCCCGCGGGGCCCGCCAACAGAGATAACCTTAATGACTAGCCCCTGGCCTTTCGTGGTGTGGGGGATCGATCTAGTAGGATCGCTCCCGACCTGGAAAGGAGGAGTGAAATACGCCATCGTAGCCGTCGACTACTATACCAAGTTGGTTGAGGCGGAGCCATGAACACGATCACTTCGAAGAAGGCCCTGGATTTCATCATCAACAACATAGTGTGTTGATACGGCTTCCCCTACAAAATTGTATCCGATAACGGGAAGCAGTTCGACAGCATCCACTTCACAGATTTTTGTGAGAGACATGGCATCGTCAAAAGCTTCTCCGCGGTCGCCAGGCCCTAAGCAAACGGGCAGGCGGAAGCCGTCAACAAAATCTTGAAAGGGACGTTAAAGAAAAAACTCCAGGCCTGCAAAAGCAAATGGCCTGAAGAGCTGCCCCGCGTGTTGGGGGCCTACCGGACCACCGATAGGATGTCCACCGGGCACACTCCTTACTCCATGGTCAATGGATGCAAAGCCGTCATCCCCATCAAAACGACCATCCCGTCTCACCGAAGAGACACGTATGATCCCACCCAGAACCACGCTTTACTCCAGGAATCACTAGATCTCATCGAGGAGATTCGGGAGGAGTCGCAAGTATGGCTAAAGATGTACCAAGGCAAGATCGTATGGCATTTCAACTCAAAAGTAAAAAGCTGAAGGTTCGGAACCGGCGACTTAGTCCTGCGAAGAGTCTTCCCTGCTACTCAAGATCTAGGAGTAGGGGTTCTGGGCCTGAATTGGGAAGGGCCATATGAGATCCAGCATGAAGTGAGCCCCGGGACGTACCGCTTAAAGCGGCTCGATGGCCCGGAAGTCCCAAGAGCCTGGAACGCGGAAAATCTCCGTAAATACTATCAGTAGTCAGGAGAACGTGTTCCAATTTTGTATTTTCGTTGTAAATAATGTACGCCTAAGGGCGATCCCTTGAATAATAAAAATGGCGTGTGCAAAACGCCATAAAGAAACGTTATCAATCAATGAAAATCTTACTCAAGTGACCTCAGACCAGTCTCCGCTCACTTGTGGGGGGTATCCCGGGTATGAGCAAATACCAGGCGGGGCGCAAGCCTCGGGTTAGTCCCGGCCCGGACCGACGATGTTCGGGGGATATGAACCCCGTGGGACCAAGCCTCAGGCTAGTCCCACCCCGGACGAACGATGTCCGGGGGTATAAATTAAAAGGACCAAGCCTCAGGCTGGTCCCACCCCGGACGAACGATGTCCAGAGGTGTAAATTAAAAGAGGACCAAGCCCTAGGTTGGTCCCACCCCGAACAACCGATGTCCGGGGGTAGAAATTAGAAGAGGACCAAGCCTCAGGCTGGTCCCACCCCGGACGAACGATGTCCGGGGGTATAAATTAAAAGAGGACCAAGCCTCAGGCTGGTCCCACCCCGGACGAACGATGTCCAGGGATATAAATTTAAAGGACCAAGCCTCAAGCTGGTCCCACCTTGGACGAACGATGTCCAGGGGTATAAATTAAAAGAGGACCAAGCCCCAGGGTGGTCCCACCCCGGACGAACGATGTCCGGGGGTATAAATTAGAAGAGGACCAAGCCTCAGGCTGGTCCCACCCCGGACGAACGATGTCCGAGGGTATAAATTAAAAGGACCAAGCCTCAGGCTGGTCTCACCCCAGATGAACGATGTCCGGGGGTATAAATTAAAAGAGGACCAAGCCTCAGGCTGGTCCCACCCCAGACGAACGATGTCCGGGGGTATAAATTAAAAGGACCAAGCCTCAGGCTGGTCCCACCCTGGACGAACGATGTCCGGGGGTATAAATTAAAAGAGGACCAAGGCCCATGTTGGTCCCACCCCGGACGAACGATGTCCGGGTGTATAAATTAGAAGAGGACCAAGCCTTAGGCTAGTCCCACCCCAGACGAACGATGTCCGGGGGTATAAATTAAAAGGACCAAGCCTCAGGCTGGTCCCACCCCGGACGAACGATGTCCGGGGGTATAAATTAAAAGAGGACCAAGCCCCGGGTTGGTCCAACCCCGGACCAACGATGTCCGGGGGTATAAATTAGAAGAGGACCAAGCCTCAGGCTGGTCCCACCTCGGACAAACGATGTCTGGGGGTATAAATTAAAAGGACAAAGCCTCAGGCTGGTCCCACCCCAGACGAACGATGTCCGGGGGTATAAATTAAAAGAGGACCAAGCCTCAGGCTGGTCCAACCCCAGATGAACGATGTCTGGGGGTATAAATTAAAAGGACCAAGCCTCAGGCTGGTCCCACCCCGGACGAATGATGTTCAGGGGTATAAATTAAAAGAGGACCAAGCTTAGGTTGGTCCCACCCCCGGACGAACGATGTCCGGGGGTATAAATTAGAAGAGGACCAAGCCTCAGGCTGGTCCCACCCCGGACAAACGATGTCCAAGAGAGAAGAGCATCCGGTATGCCCCAGGGCAAGGTCGTGGCCTGCGACTGGCAGAGTAAGGGATCCAAGTTTCGCGGTAAACTCTCTGAACCCTGTTGGCCCAGGCCATCAAGTTTTTCAAAGTTAAAAGTTAGGCGGGTAGGACTGAGACAATTTGACAAGCTAAAGTCAGAGTGGGTCTAGTCCAGGCCGTTGGAACCGGGACCAAACCCTCAGAATCAGGCATGCACGGTGATAAAAGGAAATTTCTAAGAAATAACAGAAATAAGATAAACTGGAGGAAGCAATACAAATTGTCTTGGACGCGAGCACGTCCGAAAAATTTATTACAAAATTATAAAAAAGAAAGAAAAAAAAGGCAAGGTGAAGATCCGGGCCTAGGCTTCGTCCTCCAGAAGCTCCACGTCTTCCTTCTCCTTGGCCTCGAATTCAGCCCTCTTCGATTCTGGGTCGGGAAAGATCAGGAGGTTCATGCTTTTGTCCTTGCGCCAAGCCATGTAGATGGCCTCCTCAAAACTGACATGCAGCAAGTCGTCCGCCTGCTCCTTTCCGCGGCGGGCCTCCTCATGCGCCGTCACCTCCTCACGAAGAGAGCTGTCCAGCTCGCGGACTCGAGTCTCCAAGTCTTGGATCTTCTCCCCATCCCGGATAGACTGAGCCGCAGCCGCCTCCAGAAGGGCTGCCCTCTCGTTGGCCTCGGTTTCTTTCCGAGATAAGGCCTCCTCGAGCCCGGCCTTGACTCGGTCGAACTCTGCGCGATCCGCGTCTGCCTGAGCAACCGCTTTTCTCAAAGTCTCCCAAGCCTGGGCCGTCTCCCTGGCCAGGGCCTCCTTGGCGACCTCCCTTTGATTTACGGCCGCCTCCAGCTCCAACTGGAGTGTCTCCATTTTCATGGCCGCCTCGGCCACCAGGTCAGCATTCCGATGGGACAACAGAGCATCCTAGAACAAAGCAAAGTTAGAGGAATCCTTATAAACAAATGAAAAGAGGGAAGAAAAACACACGAAGTAAACTTACTGCGGTGGCCTGATGGCGGAGAGCCTGGGAGATGAACAACATGTCCGGGTTGGCGATGGTGGCATACTGCTTGAGTTGGAGGTTAGACATGGTGTTCCCCACCTGGTCCAATAGGTCCGCCGCAAAAGGGGTCGTGTCCTACCCCAACTTAGGGTGAAAGCCCGTCTCGGCAGCTGGCCGATCCACGATCGGCTGGGGCACGCTAAAGGCCGTCGGGCGCTCAGGGAACTCAACCTGATAACGAATCGTCAGGGCCTTGTACGTCTCATCTCTCCAATCCCGGCCACTCTCCCAGGTCTGGGAAATTAGCCGGAACTGCTCTTCCTGCAAGACGGCTTTCCCCTCCTCGGGTAGTGCCGGATGTATTGGGAGGGTCGGTAATGCGGGAATCTCCTTCGCGGCGAGGCGGCTTTCCCCGTGTGACTCACCGGCTGAGCCAGCCTGCCTCATCCGGGGCCTCTTTTTCCCAGTGTCGGCCTCCACAGCGGCCAGGTCCAAGGCCCTCTTCCCGGAACTCCCGCTTACCGCGGGTTCCGGCTCCAAATCGATCACCGGGGGTTGGGCAACGCTGGGGACGGCAGCCGGGTCCATGGCCATGACAGGGACCGCGGCTATTGCACCCTCGTCGAGTCGAGGTTCCGCCCCTGGCGTCTCCTTGTTGAGGAGGGGTCCGGGCCCGGCACCTTTGGATTCTTGGCAGCCTTTTTGGCCGCGACCTTGGCCGCCCTCACGACCCGGGCTTCGAGGAGTTGCCTCATCTCGTCCACGGGGGTAGACATGTCGGAGTCTCCTGCAACAAACGCAAGTGAAAAGGAGTTAGTACAATTAAACGGGAAAATTGAAATCAAAACTAAGAGTGACCCGGGATGAACCCTCATCTAAGTCCCAGACGTGACTCAACTCATCCAACGCGAAAGAGTAGACTCGATCCCCCATGTCGTCCGGGTTCAAGAAATTCCCATACTGAAGGAACCCGGACAAAAACATGAGAGCTTCCGAGCCTACAGGAACGGGAGACGAAGGTCTCATCTCCCCGTAAGCCCCGAACGCGGGGCCTCGAAGTGTTAGCCTATCCCTAGCTAAGTCCCCAACTTGGGGAGCATAAGTTAAGATCAAAGGTGAGTTACCTCGCCCTGATACGCTAGCCCTGGGGGTACCCGTGTTCGGCAGGGCCTCCTCGAAGAGGGCTTCCAGCTCCTCTGAAGCGGCCGCCTCCGTCTAGGCCAAGTCCCTCTTCCGCTTGGCCACGTCCGCTCGCACTGCAGTCTCCACCTCCGCGATATGCTCCAGGGCCAGCTGCTCCCTTATGACGGCAATCTTCTCGCACTGGATTTCCCTAAGGTTCGGGATGACGATAGTCTGGTGGGCCGCGAGCATCCCAACCAGTCGGAGGTTGTCCGTGTTGATGTAGCCTCCTACGCCCAGGTCTTCTGCGCTCAACCCGGAGTAAAACCTCCTCCGTTCCAAGATGAACTGGGTGAGTGGAGTCTGGGCAAAGGGTCCTGCCACCCGAAGTAACATGATGAGAAACAAAAAAAAAAGAGAGAGGAAAAGAAAAAGAAAAACTGGCCAGCTAAGGGTCGGGGAAGTACTTACCCACTCGCTAGAAGTCCAGCAGCAGCGTAGGGTTCTTCTCCACGAGGAACCCGAACGTCATGAACCAGTAATGTTGGACGTCCGGGAGATGCTTCCAGGAGCTTGTGGGAGCGGAGTAGCTACCTCACGGCTTCAGCCTATAGAAGCCATCCAAGGTCTTGTCCTTGGCATTGACCTGCGGTTCCATCTTGTAGAAGTACAGGATTTCCGTGGGGGTCGGCTCCACGATCTCCTTCACGGCGCAGAAGACACGTCATCCCACAAGCAGTCGGTAGGCTTGAGGTAGAAGCTGGAAGGGTGCGATTCCCATGTATGTCAGGAACCGCACGAAGTAGTCGTGAAGCGGGAGTGTGGCACCCGCACTGATGTGGCCAGCGCTCCAGGCCCCGAACCCTTCCACAAAAGTATGCGCCCGCTCCTCTATTCTGGCCAGGCGGTTGTGGAAGAGTCCGGGAGTGGACTCTATGCCTAGGCGTTTCTCCAGGACGTACATCATCCGGTAGTTCCGGAACAAGTTCGGCAATGTGTCCATCTCCCATCTGTTGCCTTTGGGGGTCTGGGACCCGAGTAGGGCGACGGGGGCCCTGTTGACTTCCTCCTCCGAATGAAGGGTGACGCCCATTTTCATGGCTAACGATCTGGGAACAAAGAAAAGAAACCAAGCAGTCAATACCAAAACCCAAGAAAGTCAGTTAAGGTATGGGGGGCCTCCTACGGACTGCTTGGAATCCCCTACGGATCAGGTCCGGGTTCACCAGAGAACCACGAGACCCAGATCGGGAACGAAGAATGGGCTACTAAATAGGCTCCACCGTCTGTCTAGGAAGCATCTGGACCCGGAGCAACTCGGACCAGGGAGCCTTCCTAGCACTATTCCTAAGCGTAAGCAAGTTCTAGCAGCCTAAGCATATGAACGAAAAGACAGCCTACGTTCATGTATTTACCAAGAAGGACAGAAAGATTTACTGTGAATAGCTGGCCGTGAAAGATGGTGGTTGTCCGACGGTATGGACGGTAGAATCTCGTTCTTGAACTGGTGAAGGCGAAGGTGCGGACACTGGAACTGTTGGAAAGAGGCAACGGCGCAGAGTGAGCAGGCGGTGAAAGATGTCGTCGGTGATATCGGACATAAACAGCTCCTCAGTTCTTGAAATGGCTCGAGAGTGTAAAAGTTTCAAATGAATGTCTGAGGAGTATTTATAGAGACCCAAATCCTGGTCTCTAATCCAGCAGATAGAAATTCCCCCATCGGACGGTCCAAAATCGTGCAGGGGAATTAATGAGCACTCGAGAGTTGGATCCTCACCATTTCAATCCAACGTCCCAGGAGAGGCGAATGTCAAAGGTCGCCCCATCCTATGGTCCACCTCAGCGCAGAAGCATTAATGAAGGACCCCCGTGCGGATGGGACGCTTCGAAATCCGTGTTGACGCACTAACCTAGGCCTAGCAACCCTTGAGGTGGTTAGGTGACCTTTCGAGGTCAAGTGCCATCGTTGCAGCAGTCACTTGGCGACACGTGTATCCCTCGCCACGAAGCGGGACTTCAGTAAACGGACCCGGACATTGGTAAATGGTCTGGGCTCTGCGTGCGCCTAGCGTCACTGCCCTTTGCCACGAACCCACGATTCTAAGTAGGAACTAGAAAGGCAACCGTGGAGTATCCGGGAGCAAGGAAAGCCTCCACCTCGCAAACCCAGGCGAAGGCTTGGGGGGTAAATGTTATCCCCATTTCCTACCTTGGGCCCGGGACGGTGGTCCAGGCCCATAGTCTGGGCAATTGGATTTGGGCCCAACCCAGGCCCGCTTAGCAGGGGAGTGACCGGGAATAACGGCCTAAGTGTGGGTCCAGACCCAGACGGTGTCCAGGAAAGATGATCCAGGACGATTGTCTAGGAGACGTATAGCCAGTTGGGGTTACGGTCGAGGCGTACGCAAAGCGTTACCGGAGCCTGGTAAACGATCCGGGCCTGCGGTAAACGAAGAGGGACAGAGGTAAATGAACCCGGGTCAAGCCCTCCAGGTTGGCAGGAAAAGGCATCCGTGACCCTGAAGCCGCCCCATAACGCGTGGGGGTTGTCCCCACTTTTCACCTGCGGAAAAGGCCACCTCGGGATTGCACACCGCTGGTTCAGACCTGCGCTGCCAGTACACTGACTGACTTTGTCCCCTAAATCTGCCTCGTAACTCGGAATGCCCAGAGCAAAAGCCCCATTTTGTCGGGCGAAATATAGGTCTTGGGCTGCCCCAGTGGGCCTTGATCATTCTTAGTCTTTTGTATTTTTATCCTTTGTATTGGGCTTCTGACAGAGAAGCCAAGGGTATTTATATCCTTATTGGGCCCGGGTCAGCCTGGGCCCAAGCCCAGTGCTCCTGTGAGCCTATAAATACAGGTGACAGAGCACTGGAGAAAGGATCTCTCTTCGACTTGTATACAGTGACTCTGTTGAAACATAGAGAGAAACTCCATTGTAAAAGACTTTCCAAGCTCTAATACAACTGTCTTGTGGACTAAGGCTCATTAACGCCCCAACCACGTAAAAATCTTGTTTATACCTTCTAAATTCCGTATCATTAATCTCGCTTACTTTTCATTAATATAGTTTCCGAAAATCTCGATAAACAGTTACTATCCCAAATATATGACAATTTTAATTTTTTAGACAAAAATACCCCTAACATTCAAACACCCATTTTCTCTCTCAATCCGAACTCTCTCTCTCTCTAACATCTCCATTCTCTCACTCTCTCTATCATTCTAATCTTATAGATCTCGAAAAATACCAAAATTTAAAAATAAAATCATCTGAAACTGACATTTGAGTGAAAAAATATGAACCTCCAAAGTTTTTGTCAAATTTCAGTGCAAAGCATCGACATTGCATCGAAAAAGCATCGTTCTGGCCAAAAGTCAAGTTTTCATGATTGCATCGCAACAACATCGAAACACCATCGAACAAGCATCATTTTGGCCAAAAAATAAGTTTTTCATGATTCCATCACAAGAGCATCGAAACACCATCGATTTTGCATCGAAACACCATAAAAAAAGCATCTAAATTTCATCAAAATGATGCATTTTCGATGCAATTTCAATGCTCTTGCATGAAACTTGATTTTTGGCAAAAATGATGCTTTTCAATGCAAAATCAATGGTGTTTCGATGCAATCATGGAAACTTATTTTTTGGCCAAAACGATACTTTTTCAATGCAAAATCAATGGTGTTTTGATGCTGTTGCGATGTAATCATGAAAACTTGATTTTTGGCCCAAATGATATTTTTTCGATGCAAAATCGATGGTATTTTTGGCCAAAACGATGTTTTTTCAATGCAAAATCGATGATGTTTCGATGCTATTGCGATGCAATCCTGAAAACTTGATTTTTTGCCAAAACGATGCTTTTTCAATGCAATGTCCATGCTTTGTACTAAAATTTGACGTAAATTTTGGAGGTTCATATTTTTTCACTCAAATGTCTGTTTTAGATGAGCTTTTTTTTTTCAAATTTTGGTATTTTTTTCGAGATCTAGAATATTAGAATGAGAGAGAGAGTAAGAGAATGAGAGATGTTAGAGAGTGAGAGTTCAGATTGAAAGAGAGAATGAGTGTTTGAATATTAGGAGTATTTTCGTCTAAAAAATTAAAATTGTCATGTATTTAGGATAGTAACTTATGTTGACATATTAAAAAATTTGAGTAAATTATCATCCATATAATATGAAATTTAACTTCAGAAAAACATTGATTGTAAACCGCCACAAATTGGATGAACAAAATATTGGACTGGTACCAAACGAGAGACGGTTCCACATGCCCTAGCGGATGTTCTAGAAAATCTCCTTTACACGACTATGAATTTAATCACTTTGTATGGCCGCAAATCCTATTTATTCTTAACAGATCAATATTTGGAGGAAATAATAACACCACCAAGCTACTTAAAACCAAACTAACCTAAACATGGTTAAGTCGAACCGAAGGGAGATCGGTTTATTATGGGTCAACAATTGACCTAAGCCGAAGGTAAGGATAAAACCACCCGGCAAGGGTCCACCAAAGAAAGAAAGAAAACTCTGCTCTGGGGGTTGGGCTGTGCTGTGCTGTGCTGTGCCTCATCATTGTTCACTAATATCTTGCGTGCACTCCTCACGCACGGATCAACCATAAAACCAGCTTAGTACCCACTTCACTCAAGAAGAGATGGCTCTCTTTTTAATTTAGTCTTATAACCAGGGACCTTTTCGTCATTTTAACTTCCATATAACCTCAACCTCTGTGCACCCTCGAAGTTTCGCCTTTGCTTTGCACTCTTTCTTCTCACTCTCCCTCCTCTGCTTCCTTCTTCGTCTCATTTTTTTTCCCAAAACCCTTCTTTTTCTGATACTGTTCCGTGTTCTCCGATCTGGGTCGTATTTTCTTCTTCTAAACCACGCTTTTTGGTTTCTCTGCTGATCGAGTTCATTGTTGAATGCCGTGATAGTTTCCTACTCTGTTATTTGCTTTTGCTTTCTTTGGTTTCTTCACTGTACGTTGCAGCTTCTCTTATATTTCATGTGTTTCGGCTTCATTTGTCTCTTCTGAGTTTTCAGTTTTTTCTTTTCACTAATTGTTTCAAGTTGTTTTTCAAAGTATAATCTCTCATTTCAATTTCTTCTCCGAATTTTACAGCACCCTTTTGCCATATCACGGTTTTGTTTGTTGCTTCGTATGAATTTTACTTAACTTTTGTTTCACTTAGCTAATTGCACCATGGATCTATTTGTTTCATGAGAATTTGGTATAAAACAGTTTGTGCTGTCCTTCTGTGAATTGCAAATAAGAAATTGTTATTTTCATCTGATACTGTTGAAGATTTCGTTGCAGGATTTTTTAATAGAGGTTTTGAGGAGAGGGAACAGTGGTGGAGATCTATCTCTACTGTATTGTGGGTTTGCATTGAACAGTATGCGGTGGTGGATGACTCTTTCTGTTGATGTTTTTCGTAAAGTCATCTCTTTGAACTTGTATTGTAGAGTTATTCTGTAAATTTTGTCTTTCCAAACTGTGTAATTTTTTTTCATAGTCTTCTCAAGCCATTTTACAGCGTTGTCTTCACATGGGGTCCAGGTTTTTCATTGTCGTTCCTTGTTATGTCCGGCAGATTAGCTGAACTAAGCTACAACCCTTTTCTTCTCTAAACTTAGTTTGCTGATTGTTTAACTTTAGATACACAAACTTTCTTTTGCTTCAGTTTCCCTTTTTAGATCTTTTTATTTCCCGTTGGTGCTTTGGTGATATATCGTGTGGAATTTATCTCTTCGTTCGGTTTAGTTGAATTCTGATTTGCGTCCTGCTACGGTTTTAGAAGTGTTGTCCTTGGAAGATTGTGGTTTTCTTCATATTTGAAGGGATTTGGGAGGTAGTGATGGTGTGCCAAGCAGCGAGCCAAACAAGATTTCGGGCATTAAAACACGAAAATGGGATTGCTGGGAGCGCCACCATAATTGTTAGAGTTATAGCATGCTTTCAACCCCTCCAGGATTGCCAGGTTAGTGTTCAAAGATAATTCTATCACTGTTAACCGTTGAAGTTTAAATGATGAGAATTGGCTGTTTAAAACTGATTTGCTTTCAACCGTTGCGTTTATATTTTGTTCACATTTGATGGTGTTTATAAAAAAAGCTAATAGGGTATCTGCTGCGTTTGTTTTTGGGATGTTTTTGCAGGCTGAATATTTTCGTCATTTGCTAAAACCTGTAACGTAGATGAATTAACGTTCGCGCTTTTGTGTTCAAGTTAAGCTGGAGTGTTTAGTTATTTTCCTTTTTGGTTCAAAGAAAGAGAGTAATCAGCTAATCTAGTTGTACATACTTCCTTCTGGTATGTTTTACCATCCTTTTTGCGAAACTTTATTCCCAATTTTTCTGTATCATTTTTGTAATTTGTTAGATTATGGTATTTATGGCTTGTATGAATTATCTTGTAGGTTTTTGTTTTAGTTGGATGGGTCAGGATTGCAGAACCTGGAATTCTCAGTTGCACTATAATTTGCAATCACCCTATTTTAATTCCTTGGGTTCACCAGTGGACTTGGGGCTTTCTGGACATATGAACTCAGGAACTAATAAAATGACCATGAATGGTACCTTGCTGACAAACGCATTGTCAGGGGCTGCTCAGGTTGGCCAAGCAAGTGAACCTCATGGTTGGTTTTATTGTTTGCCCCATTACAGACAGGCCTTTGTGCCTGCTTCAACATCTGGTCTCAAAGAGAAACTTCCTTCATGCCACAATGAAAGTTGTGGGGAGACCCTGAAACCTAATGTAGAATCTGGATGTGCTTCACGGAGATTCTTTGTTGTTGATCAATCTGGGGATCGAACAACTTTAATTTTCAGTTCTGCAGCAGGAACATCGGTTCATTGCTGTGCATCTTGGAAGCAAGATCCCAATGGCACTTGTAATATTAGTGGAGAAAAAAATGGAATTGAACTACTCTTGATAAATATGTCTGAGCCAGTTCTAACCAATGAATCTCATGAAAATAATGAAACTGGCATAGAAAGTGAGATGCACGAAGATACAGAAGAACTCGATGCCTTGCTTTACTCAGATGATGAGGATGACTTTGATTCTGCAAAGGATGATGAAGTTACTAGCACTGGTCATTCTCCGAGTACAGTGACGGCTCATGATACAGGAGATTGGTTCGAGGGAAGTGCAGACGAAGTTGCTAGTTGTGCTGGAACAACTAAGAAGCGGAAGCATTGTGATGAGAAACCATCGCATATGGACGCTGCAAGTTCTGCGAGACCCTGTAGATCCGCTGAGTTAGAGGATGATGCAGAATCTAGTTGTGCCAACAACAGAAGTTCTGGGTTGAGAGAACTGGATTTCTCTTCCACTAACAAGAAGATTCGAAAGGAAAAAATTCGTGACACTGTCAGCATTCTGCAAAGCATAATTCCTGATGGCATGGGCAAGGATCCCATCGTGGTTCTTGATGAAGCTATCCAATACTTGAAAATGTTAAAGCACAAGGCTAAATCTTTTGGGCTTGAGTCTCACTGAGTTTCAGTTCCTTTTGTGTGAGTGTTTTGTACTTGTAGTTTTGACATTAGCAGTTCTCTTCGATTTATAAGTATATAAAGGGAGGTACGATCTGAATAAGTTGGGTACGTATTAATATTAGCTATTGTCTACACGAGTTTCCAGTGTTAAGATGATATGAGATACGCATTTGGTAAAGAGGAAGCTTGAAACCCTCAACATGTCTTTTCGTCAAATGATTACAGTGGAACTTTGCCAACTCTGGCTTCATCACCGTCATATATGGACTAGAATGATAAGGTGTTTTATGTTGTGATAAATGGTGCTGATCATTTCTCAAGTCTCTGTAGTAAAAGAGAAAGTTGCACACTCTCACTTGTGCATGGAAGGTAGTTCTCCAGTCAAAAAAGGATTGGTTTAATTTGATCAAAGAGAACAGAGAGAGTGGTCAGTGGCGCACGGCCCCCCTCCCTGTCTTGGGGTCCTCATTGTTCCCTTGCTTGGCATGGCACCCTTTTGGTATTTTCTTGTCAAATCTATTTTCTTTCCTTTTTTTCTCTGTAGTGGGGTTCTCTTGTTTTCCTGATGTATCAAAACTTTGCAAAGAGCGAAACTACTTTCCACTTTCATCATGCAACTTGTGAAGAAGGGCCTTTGCCTTTTCACCTAGTTTGATAGCCATTTTAGTGCAAAGAGAACAAACTATGAGAATCTCGTTTGAATGTATAATTGGTAAGTTTGGTTGCTGGAAAACTCTCTGTATAAGGAAAAAAATGTTTTGTACCCAAAGAGATGGATGTTATTATGGTTGTGTTCGATAACTTCTTTAGTTCTTAGTTATTGAGTTGCATCTGTTTGTTTTAGTGAATACTGGTTTTTGTCCTTGTTTTTGTTACAAGGAGATGTGTGTGAGATAATCTTTTGTTGGGTTGTGATTTAATTTTGCATTGGCTTTATCTTCGGCCGTATATCTCTGTACTTACGTCGCATGCACGCCTTTATTTTATGAGATAGCGATGTATGTATTTTGATTTTTGAAAAAGCCTTGAATAATTATTGTTGTAAAAAGAATACAAAAAGAGTAAAACGACGGTGGATTGAATACACATAAAACTGGCTGGACAGCTTGACGAGGGGACCACGACACTCACTGCCTATATTACTATTATTGACATTGTGAGTAGTAGGCAAGCATTCCTTCCTGCATGATACGCACCAGCACTAAAGTTGTCTAAGCCTTGAGCGTGTTCAAATAGAAACCTCTATACATTAACGCTATCATTAGTACTGATTAAATCTTTATACTATTATTTGCTTTAGGCATGTAAGTGCGGCGGACCGTTCTGTTTTATTTATCTGATTTAACTTTTTTTTTTTTTTTTTTTTTAAGACACATTAAATTATAATTTTAGAATCCACATTCAACTTAAATATTATTTTTTTTATTGTAATCTTTATTTTTTTTACACTTTGTATCAATTACACCTTCAAATATTTTATTTTGTTATTTTTTATTTTAAAATTTGCAAAAGTAAATACAAGAATAATGATAAATTATATAAAATATAATTTTCAATATTTACAATTATTTCATAGAGTAATTGTGGAATAAAAAATTATATAAATCTTATACCTAAAGTCTATTTAGAATTAAAGATGTTCTAACCCAGGTATAAAATGTCAACTTTATGTACTATACATATATATAAGTAGTATGAGAGAATTGAGTTAGAGTATAGAAGAAAAAAAAGCTTTCAGGGCGTGGCGGCCCCGCCCTGAATTTTGCCCCGTTTTTACCGAGGCAAAGACATCTCGTTGGGTCGGGACCCCGCCCCGCCTCACCGCTCCATTTTGACATGCCTAATTTGCTTTAGTATCAAAATATATCTTTCATTTTACAAATCAGAATATAAACACACATCCAACATAATTTTGATAGAATTTATTTTTAATATAATCAAAATATTCCAAGAGAGAGAGAAAGGGATATTGACGGCATAAATACATAAGTTCATGCGTGTGTTGCACTTAAATACCTAACTTATTTTTTTGACAGACCGTTACTTTTTTCCGTTAAGGAGCAAATACCAAATTTTTTAAATATATATATTGACGACATAAATACATAAGTTTATGTAACTGTTGCACTTAAATATCTTAACTTTTAATTTTTATAGCATAAACAATAATAAAAAGTTTAGTTTTAGAAAAGAAAATATTTAAATCCTAAATCTAATTAATACAAAATTAACACCTAAAACATTAAATTAAAAATTAAAAAATAATTTTTATATTCAGATATTTTGAAAAATTCAAATTTAATTTAAAAAAAAATTTAATATCTAACATTTTTCAAAAAATTTAAATATATATAAAAAATTAAATAAGATTTGTTGAAAAATCGTAGAAATTAGAAATAATTGTTTTTAATTAAATTTGAAATTTTCAAAAAATATAAATATAAAAATTATTTAAAACTAGAAATATGAAAAATTATTTTTAAATAAGGATTTTTAAAGATCTTTGAAATTAGAAAATAATGTTTTTAATTAAATTTGAATTTTTTAATTTGAATTTAATGTTTCAAGTCTTGGTTTTGTATTTCAGATTTAACTATTTACTTCTTTAAAATTAGATTTATTTTATTTTATTATTTATGCTACAAATACTAAAAATTAAGTATTTAAGTGAAGCAATCATATAAACTTATGTATTAATGCCACCAATCTCCCTAATTAAAAAGTTTGGTATTTACTTTGTACGCCCTGATTTTCCTACGGGCTGATTAGCGAGCTGAGATACGGCCTAATCATGACTACCACATGGACATCCCCAAGACCGGAGCTGCCATCGTAAGGTCCTACCTCCTTAGCTCGAGATAACCAAGGGTTCGCCAAGATTGCTCAAGGACTGAGTCTGGACTCTGAAGGCCGCAGGTCGGGGTAAGCATCCAGCTCGTAGTACGAGCTGGAGTTGGAGGCTGAGACCTTTTATAAAGTCAATCACGCAAGATAAACGTGCATATATCAGACATCACGTGTCTGATATACCCCTGACTTCTCGGACACGCAGCAGGAACGTGCGTATTCAGACACCCACGATTGGGTTGGGCCGTGCGGCCCATTATCCCCTTACCTATTGATTTGACCACACTTATGTGTCAGGTTTAGGAATTAATCATGAATGTCACAGAGTTGACATGATAGGTAAGAAGGTCCGGGATGACCTTCTTACCAACTCCCAGGTGCGACTCTCGATTGTAAGAAAGACCCTGTAATCAAATACCCAGTATATAGCAATAATACTGACTAGTGGAGTAGAAGGATTTTAACATTTGAACCACTTAAAAAACGTATTTTGAGTCACCATTTCATTTTTCTAAGATCATTTATCTGTTTCGGTTCAACCTAAGCACTAATCCCTTTCTCTTCTTTTCTTAATTACCTGTTGGCGAAGAACCGCGTCAACAGTATGGTGCTTTCATTGAGAGCAAGTTCGATTAGTGTTGTCGCAATCCAACTATGGTGACTACCCGATCCGAACACGGTAACAAGACGGAACAGCATGATGGGCAGGAGGCTCATCATACTGCCATCCCTGGTGAACAAATTCCTGAAGTCCAACAGCGGCCCGACATGCAGCCGGCGGGCCAAGATGATACTGGAAGTTCGGCGCCCCGGCCACCTAATCCGAACCCATGTTATTACACTGCGATGGAGATGGAGAATGCTCAGCTGAGGAGCCAGCTAGCAATAACTAACCAGCAGATCAAGGATGTGCTGGCCCGGCTACCCCCTCTCACAACCGACGTTAACGTCGGAGAGAGGCAAGGCGAGGCTCCCAAGTCTCGCCAGGGTAATCGGTCCAGGCATAGCCGCTCGGACAGACTTCCGACAGCTAACTCCACCCCCTCGTCGCACCATCGAGAGGCAAACTTCGGAGAAATGCCTAGAGCCGAACAACAGCAGTACAGCCGTTCGGTCAGAACATCGACTCCTAGCTCTCAACCAGCCTCGAGCGCGCCCAGGAGAGCTCAGGGAAATTCCAGAAGGAGGTCCGGGGAGGGCTCGCAGCGTCAACCCGTCCCCAATAGCCGTCCTGCGCCTCATCCAGATCGCCAGGCGCGGGACCCGCAGGTTGGCAGGGCCGAAAGGCCCCCACCTAATTTGATCAGTCCTGACGGAACTAGGATTGCCTCTCCGGTCAGGCATCCTCCGTCTCCAATTAGATATCCATCTCCTCCTCAGCCCGTCTGAGATATTCCAGCCTATGGAAGTAGCAGGAGGAACCCGCCATCAGCCGGACCTCCCCGACATAGCAGGGCGCCGAGGGAAAGCCCAGATCCTCACCACCAAAGGCGGACTCCAAGTCTCTCTAACAGGAGCTACTGGACCGGCAGTCGCCGGAGTGACCTTTCGGGCGGAGACTTGCGTCAGCATTTGAGCTCGGCACAAAGTCCACAAGCCACCCAAGGGGGCGACCTTCGAGATCACCTTAACTCTCATAGAGGGGAGCCAGCAGGAGGAGACAACCATGCTCGCTCAGGGGGGGCTCTGTTCGAAGTACGTAACGGCGGGAATGCCCCAAATAACCTATCTCAAGATAGGAGGGGCAATAACCCGCCTAATATGTACAATGGATCCGGAGCTGTTGAACAGCCCCGGAATAACCAAGGACATCAGGACCAAACCCTCGAGCACCTAGCCCAGATGGAGGAGCTGATGAGGAAGCTCCTGTCGGAGAAAGAAAAAGATGAATATGATTCAGGGGATGAGATGGAGCTCTTCGCCCCCAGCATAGCAGCAACGGCTTACCCACCTAGTTTTCGCATGCCGCACCTGTCTAAGTTCAATGGGGACGGAGATCCGTCGGATCATCTGGGGATGTTCAACACCCTGATGATGGCCCACAACATTGGCCCCGAGCTGAGGTGTTTAATCTTTCCTTCCACACTGACTGGACCAGCCAGGCAGTGGTTCAAGCAAGGCAAAAGACAGTCAATCAGCTCCTGGAAAACCTTCTCGGCTGACTTCGGTTAACGAATTCCTCAACAGGGCCCAGGAATGGATCAACTTGGAGGAAGCTGAAGCCTCAGCTGCAGGAACCAGCCAGGTCCCTGATCAGCTCGCTGGAGTGGGGACGGAGGTCGTGGCAGCGACCCAAAACGTCACACAGAACAACCAGCTCGGTTGAGGCAAAAGAAAGGGGAATGGTGAAGGCAGCCAGCATGGCCAAAAGAAGAATAAGTCTGTAGACAAGTTCAAGCCCGTCTACGCAACTTATACAGAGCTCACCCAGTCTAGGGAGAATATCTTCCTAGCTAACTCTACTCGCCTCCCCTGGAAGAGGCCGGAGCCATTGAAGCACCAGAAGGGGAAGAGAGATACCTCCAAGTTTTGTCATTTTCACAACGATGTTGGCCACAATACTGATGATTGTAGGCATCTGAAAGATGAGATCGAGACTCTCATCCGAGCCGGCCCCTTGGCTCAGTATGCGCGGAACAGGGTTCCAGCAAGTCGACTTGCTCCGAAAGTCCCGGCCAGTCAGCCCGGGTCTCGGATAGATCAGGACGTCCCCCCTCCCGTGGTAGGAGGGGAGATATCCACCATATCTGGAGGTCCGCATGTGGCTGGCACGAGCAGGGGTGCCCAGAAGAGGTACGTGAACGAACTTAAGGCGCACAATGGAGAAGAGTTCGTCCCGGAGCAGCGCCTGCCAAAGCAACAGCGATTGGAGAAGCAACCGATCATTTTTACAGAAGATGATGCGGGCCATGTCCAGTTCCCGCACAATGACCCTCTGGTCGTAGCAGTTCAGCTCGCTAATCGGAGGGTTAGGAGGGTGCTGATCGACAATGGGAGCTCGGTGAACCTCCTATTCCGGTCCACTTTAGAAAAGATGGGTTTGACTGTCGCCGAGCTGAAGGCGACCTCCATGATGCTGTATGGTTTTTCGGGAGATGGATCGGCGGCCATAGGGACGATCGAGCTGGTGATCACTCTGGGAGAAGGACCTCAGACAGTCTCCAAACTCCTCGAGTTCGTGGTCATCGACTGCTCCGCTGTGTACAATGCAATTTTGGGACGACCTACGCTCATAGCTTTTGAGGCCGTCACGTCCATTCGCCACCTCGCGATGAAGTTTCCTACTTCCACGGGAATATGCACTATCCGTGGCAATCAGTTCGCTGCCAGGGAATGCTACAGCATTTCCATGAAGGGAAAATCGAAACCCGGGCAGCTGGCAATGGCCATCCAAAGTGGTGAAGAGGAATCTCGGGACCCCTTAGTTGGTCCTGAGATTGAAAAACCTCAAAGTGCCGAAGGGGAAAATGTCGTCTTAAGTGAGGATATTGACCCCCGAATAGGCGAGGACAGATCCGAGCTCCAAGCTATTGAGGAGCTCGAGGAAGTAAACATTGATCCGCAGAACCCATCACGGATGGTCAAGCTCAGAAAAAACCTCTGCAGTGAGAGGAAGGCGGAGCTGATCAGATTTCTGTGGGATAACCTGGATGTGTTTGCGTGGTCACACGAGGACATGGTGGGAATCAGCCCGAGTATCATCATGCACACACTTCATCTGGATAAAAGCGTTCCGGCAAAGTTCCAGAAGCAGAGACGCCTAGGAACAACCCGGGCTGAAGCCTTGGAGGAAGAGGTAGCCCGGCTAAAAAAATGCGGCTTTATCTGTGAAGCCAAGTTTCCAATTTGGGTCGCCAACCCCGTGCTGGTCCCGAAGCCCAATGGGAAATGGCGGACATGCATCGAATTCTCCGACCTGAATAAAGCCTGCCCCAAGGATTGTTTTCCATTGCCAAGGATTGACCAGTTGGTGGATGCCACGGCGGGGCACGAGCTCATGTCCTTTATGGACGCGTACTCAGGCTACAATCAGATCGCCATGAATCCGGCGGACCAGGAGCACACCAGTTTCATGACCCCGACTAACGTTTATTGTTACAAGGTCATGCCCTTCGGATTGAAGAACGCCGGAGCTACGTATCAAAGGTTGGTGAATAGAATGTTCGCAGACCAGATCGGAAAAAACATGGAAGTGTACGTTGATGACATGCTAGTCAAGTCAAAGACTGCCGATAACCATGTTTCCGACCTGGGGGAATGCTTCAAGATACTACGGGAGTATGGCATGAGGCTAAATCCACAGAAGTGCACTTTTGGAGTCGCATCGGGAAAATTCCTGGGTTTTATCGTCAATACCCGAGGAATCGAGGCGAACCCCGACAAGATCAGATCGTTGCTCGAGCTTCCCTCACCCAGGTCGCGCAAAGATGTCCAAGGCCTGACAGGAAGAGTGGCAGCCCTCAATCGGTTTATTTCAAAGTCCACCGATAAGTGTTTACCGTTCTACAACCTGCTCCGAGGAAATAAGAAGTTCGAGTGGACAGAAGAGTGCGAAAGCGCTTTCCTCGACCTGAAAGCACATCTGGCCGAGCCACCCGTACAATCCAAACCAAAAGCAGGAGAGCCTCTTTTTCTCTACCTGGCTGTCACGGAGGATGCGGCCAGTGCCGTATTGGTCCGGGAAGAAGACCAGATTCAGAAGCCAGTCTACTACATCAGCAAGAGACTTCTTGGAGCTGAATCTCGGTACCTGTTGATGGAGAAATTTGCGTTCTTCCTAATCACGGCCTCGCGAAAGCTCAGGCCGTACTTCCAGTCCCACTCCATACACGTCATGACCGATCAGCCTTTAAGGCAGGTTTTGCAAAAACCTGAAGCATCGGGACGCTTGTTAAAGTGGGCAATCGAACTCAGCCAGTTCAAGATTCTGTACACTCCGCGAACTGCTATAAAGAGTCAGGCCCTGGCCGATTTTGTAGCAGAGTGCACAGGATTCCGGGAGGATCCTGCAGAAGACTCGCCCCAAGTCACCTCGGCCCAGGCATCGTGGAGGATATTTGTGGATGGTTCATCCAACGAGAACGGCTCCGGAGCTGGAATCATTCTGATATCCCCTGAAGGACATAAATTCCACTCGGCGCTGAGGTTCGGGTTCAAGGCCTCCAACAACGACGCCGAATACGAAGCTTTGCTGGCCGGGCTAAGGATAGATGAGGAGCTGAAGGCGAGCTCCGTCCAGTGCTTCAGTGACTCCCAGCTCATGGTAAACCAGGTTCTGGGCGAATATCTAGCACGGGGACCTAAGATGGCTGCCTATCTAGCAAGGGTAAAGGTTGAGCTGTCCGCGTTCGGGCGGGGCTCGATCGAGCAGATACCTTGGGAGCAGAACGCTAACGCAGACGCTCTCGCAAAGCTCGCCACCTCTGGGGAGACGGAAACCTTGGGGTTAGTGTCGGTAGAATTCTTGGAGAAACCAAGTATAGAGGAAGCCAGGACGGAGGTCGAGATGATCGACGCCAGGCCGACCTGGATGACTCCCATCCTTGAGTATCTCGTCAAGGGAAAGCTACCTGAAGGGCGTAATGACGCGCGAAGAGTTCTGTATCAAGCTCCCAGGTACACTATAGTAGATGGGGTGTTATACCGACGTGGGCACTCCCTACCTCTCCTGCGATGTGTTCTTCCAGATGAAGCAAAGGCCATCCTGCAAGAGGTGCATGAGGGATTTTGCGGAGATCACACTGGGGGGCAAAGCTTGGCCTTAAAGGTCCTGAGGCAAGGTTATTACTGGCCAACTCTGTCCAAAGACTCTATCTCATACGTGAAGAAGTGCGACAAGTGCCAGCGATTCGCCACAGGTTCCCGAGCTCCCCCAGTCGAGCTGAAGATGATCTCTTCCCCATGGCCATTTGCAGTTTGGGGCATCGACTTGGTTGGCGCCCTCCCTACTGGAAAAGGCGGGGTCCGTCACGCCGTGGTAGCCATCGACTACTTTACGAAGTGGGCTGAGGCAGAACCTTTGGCAACGATAACTTCCAAAAAAGTCCTTGACTTCGTGGTTAAGAACATTATCTGCCGATTCGTGCTGCCCAAGAAGATTGTTTCCGACAATGGGACTCAATTCGACAGCGACCTGCTCACTGAATTTTGCGAAAGGTACGGAATTGTGAAAAGTTTCTCCTCCGTGGCCTATCCTCAAGCGAACAGCTAGGTCGAGGCTGTCAACAAGACTCTCAAGGCGAGCCTCAAGAAGAGGCTAGATGAAGCAAAGGGGGTCTGGCCAGAACAGCTCCCCTAGGTTCTCTGGGCATACCGGACCTCACACTGGACTCCTACGGGTCATACTCCTTTCTCCCTGACCTTTGGGAGTGAAGCAGTCCTCCCCGTGGAAATTAAGGTGCTTTCGCATAGGGTCCAGTCTTATGACCAGGATCGCAACCATGAGCTTCTTTGCACCTCTTTAGACTTGATTGATGAAAGGCGAGAAGATTCGCAACTTCAGCTCGCCCATTATCAATAGAAGATCACCCGCTATTTCAACTCAAAAGTCAAAAATCGCGCCTTTAACGTTAACGACCTGGTCCTCAGGAGAGTTTTCTTGGCCAGTAAGGACCCCAAAGATGGAGTCTTGGGAACGAACTGGGAAGGACCATATCAAGTCATCAAGGTCATTAAGGAGGGAACTTATAAGGTAGCTCGTCTTGATGGAGGGGTAGTCCCACGGACTTGGAACGCCATCCATTTGAAGAGATATTATCAGTGATTCACTTGTAAGGCCTAAAAGGCCATTTTTTATGTATTAAGCAATGAGAATCAACTTTTTGTTTATATTTGTACATGTTTTCAAGTGTAATCTAAAGTAACCACGAAATACCCTTTCCCAGTTACTTGGGGGGCATATTGTACCTGGATATAACCAGGTCGCCTTAATGACTTAGAAGTTGATTCATATCGATTGATCGTTGTTTTTCTTAAAAAATGCGAGATATTGGTAAGGATTAAGGCGAACTAAGTCCTATCCTGGATTTAACCAGGTCATAAAACTTAGAAGTTGATTCATATCGATTGATCGTTGTTCTTCCTAAAGAGCTCGAGATATTGATAAGAAATTGACACGAACTAAGTTTTCAAATTAAGTTCCTGGATATAACCAGGTCATAAAACTTAGAAGTTGATTTAAATCTATTGATCGTTGTTCTTCCTAAAGAGCTCGAGATATTGATAAAAATTGACACGAACTAAGTTTTCAAATTAAGTTCCTGGATATAACCAGGTCATAAAACTTAGAAGTTGATTTAAATCTATTGATCGTTGTTCTTCCTAAAGAGCTCGAGATATTGATAAAAATTGACACGAACTAAGTTTTCAAATTAAGTTCCTGGATATAACCAGGTCATAAAACTTAGAAGTTGATTTAAATCTATTGATCGTTGTTCTTCTTAAAGAGCTCGAGATATTGATAAAAATTGACACGAACTAAGTTTTCAAATTAAGTTCCTGGATATAACCAGGTCATAAAACTTAGAAGTTGAATTAAATCTATTGATCATTGTTCTTCCTAAAGAGCTCGAGATATTGATAAAAATTGACACGAACTAAGTTTTCAAATTAAGTTCCTAGATATAACCAGGTCATAAAACTTGGAAGTTAATTTAAATCTATTGATCGTTGTTCTTCCTAAAGAGCTCGAGATATAGATAAAGATTAACGCGAACTAAGTTTTTCAAAATAGTAACTAAAATGCGTAGAGACAAAGGGCAATAAATCAATTAAAAATAAAATTGATAGTTAAATTGTCTCGAGGTGTAAGCACCTCATGCAGAAGTTACACAAAAAAGTTTAAAAATATTCAAGAAAAGGGCACAAAGAGGAAGGCCCTAAGCTCCGCCAGTTGACCCCTTGGAGGTCACCGTCTCGCCCTGCTCAGCTGCACCGGAGCCTTCCCCAGCCTCGGAGGGCGCTTCTTTATCGAGGCGAGCTTTGAACTTCTCCAGCAAGGGCTCCCAGACGGCCGCTGCCAGGAAGGAGAAGTCGGCGTCCTGGTTATAGGCCCAGCAATGGTAGAACATGTCTTCCATGGCGGCGTCTGAAGTTTCCCGCTCGGCCGCCAGGGCGGCCTTGGCCTCCGCCTTCGCGGCATCTAGGTCCGCCCGCGTAGTGGCGAGGGCGGTCTCGAGCTCTTGAAGCTTCGGGCGAGTCTCTTCCAGCTCGGCCTGCGAGGCCGCCAAGGCATCCTTAGCCGTCTGCAGAGAAGTCTGGGGGTGGCCACAACTGCCTGGTGCTCGGTCCTCATCTCCTCGAGCTGAGTCTTGGTCCTGGCGATGCTCCGGTGAAGGGCAACGACGCTCTGCGAAAGCGGGGAGGCAATTTCCTTAGGGAAAAAGAAGGAAGAAAGGAAAAACAGGGCGAGGTGTAATAATCAAAAACCATAAAAGGTTGAGGTTAGCTTACCGTTAGGGCCATGCCCAATGAAGACTCCAGCACGCCCACCGGGCTCCTGGTTTCGATGGCCCTGAGCTCCTTCTCGTTGAACTTGTATATGTGGCTGACGGCGTAGTTCGTCGACTCATACACCGTTCCCCGGAAGGCCTCTGGAATCTTCTCCAGGTCCTGGGGATCAACCGGGATGCGCACCTCGGAGGTTGAAATGGCCGAAGTCCCGAGCTCCGCCCCTGTGTCCCGGACGAGGGCCGAAGCTCGCGGAGGGGGTGGGGGCATGTTGCTCCCCCCAGCAGCCGGAGGAACAGTTCCCACGACCTGGCCGGCTGGGGGCTGCTCCTTCTCCTTTGCAGGAGACTTGGTCGGGGTCCCGGCGGTTTTCTTAAAGGTCCAGGGCTTCTTCATTTTGGGCCCAGAGGCCCCGGCTGAGGGATTCCCCCCGTCGAACGCAGCTCGCAGACTCCCATCGGGTTGAGACATCTCTTCTGTCAAAACAAAGATATGGTTAGTACACAAGTTAACAGCCATTCAAAAACAAAAGCAAGGAGAAATTCAAGTATATATATACTAGAAGGGATCCTACCCCCCGAGTTAGAAGAAGAACCTATGGTTACGACCATCGGCCCCGAAACTCCTGCGGGAGAATCTAAGTCGATTATTTCCCGAGCTGGCGCAAGTTCTGGATCTGACTCTGGTTCCGGGCTAGATTCTTCTACATATTGCCTAAGCCCCGGAGCTACGGCACCCCTCCGGAGTGATGGCCATGACCGAAGGTTGGTCCCATACTCCTCAAATAAGATCGACCTAAAGGCTAGGGTGTTATCTACGACTACGGTACCCCTAGGTCGGCTATCTTGGTAATCCAGCACGAGCTGGTTGACACAGTGGAGCAGGGTTGTATCCAGGTCCGGATAACTTCGATGACGTTGGACGAGCTGTCTGGGATTGAACCTAGCTAGCCGGGGGTCGGCAATGGCCCTATCTAAATTCCTAAACATGTAAGGGTTACCTTGGCCAGAAGGACCCGCGGCTGCTCCAGACCGGATCCTCTCCTCGTCCGTTCTCTGGGCGACCTCCAGCGCCCGCTTCCTGTTCCTCACAAGGGGAACCTCATCATCCTCATCTTCGTCCCCCGCGACCTCCTCCACGATGATAGGTCTGGTATTGCGAGCTGGGGGAAGCGTCGGGGACCTCCTTAGGTTCAGAGTCTGATTTGGGAAGATCAACTTGCAGGCCACCATCGTCTCGTCTGTCACGAGCACGCGGTAATCCTTTTCACTAGGGGGCAAGCCCGCCAGTCTCTCGTACTGGGCCCCGAGGGTTACAGATTTTTCTGTCCTCGCGAAGATAGCTGCAGAATAAATCTAAGTCAGAAAGGGATACAGGAGGAGCTAAACAGTACTTAACTTACGAGCTAAGGTTGAAGAGCACTTACGAGGACGATTGAAGTAGTGGAGCTCGCAGTTTCAGAACCCCGTCGACATAAAGAATTGATCTTTGAAGTCGTTGGGTGGCTGGGCAGCTCGATGACCGCTGCCGTGTTAGGGAACCGGGTTAAGTAATAAAACCCATCGCCTCGCCCCCGCTGGTCCGGGCTGGCCTTGAGGCAGAAAAAGTACAAAATATCTGCAGGAGTGGGGACCTCCCACTCCTGTTTCAAGAATAAATATCTCAACCCCGCCAACAGCCGATAAGAGTTGGGGGGGAGCTGGAATGGGGCCAACTTCACGTAATTGAGGAAGTCAGCAAAATACTGATCCAACGGGAGGAAGGCCCCCGCCTTAAAGTGCTCGTCGCTCCAGGCCGCGAATGCCTCGTCAAGCGGCGCGCAGCTCCGCTCGCCCTCTGCGGGAGGTCGGGAAATCACTGATGCTCTCCCCAGCCCGATGTTGTGGGAGAGGAATATTTTTTTGACCTTCGTCTGGTCGGTAATCTTTGAGACGATCCTCTCCACCTCAAAGAACGCATCAAGAGCCACGTCGAGCTCCTGTTCCACCGCTGGCCCGAAGTGGGGGATTGGGGATTCGGCCATCACCGCCTTTCCTTTGTCTTGCTGGGAGGCCGAGCTGCCGGCGATCCTTTTTGGGGCATTCTTCTTCGGTGCCATCTGGTCGCCTAGCGAACAAAAGAAAAGATTTCAGAAAAGGCGACCTGAGCATGAGGAAAAATCAAATGTTCTTTGCACGAGCTGAGGTAAGCCCAACTCGTGGAGAGTGAGACCACGCGGTTCTATGAACACACGCCTGTGCTCCCAACAGATCCCCGATTACTCGGAATTCGTGTGTCAGGAGGGTCAGGTTAAAATTTTGCCTTGGAGGGAAAGTTCCAATAGGCAAGAAAGGCAAAACCGCCTGTGAAGCGTGTCCCCTGAGCTACCCGGTTTTGCACCCAAAATACTGGATATTTTGAACTAATGTCCCAAAAATCCTACCCAGAAATTTTCCCCAGAAAATGCATCCTGTAAACCATGCTCCTAAACGACTTCCTACTACAAAGATACCCTAACCTAAAAGGCTTTCACCCTTCATTCCCACAAAACCCAGCAAACCCTTGCATGTGGCTACAGTAAATATTTACCTAAGCTACAGTAAAAAATAATTTCGAAACATGCATAGTCAGGAGACTTACAGAGTGTTTGGCTGGGAAGTGGGTGAGGATATCGCCTAGGTTGGGGCTTCGTCGGAGCAGTTGGTTCCAAGGCTTCGAAGGAGTCTCTACGCCTGAACTTCTTGAACGTTAGGAATGGCGGTCGGGAAGAAAATGGTTTTTTCTCTTGAAGATGGAGAGAGAAGAAGAGGAAAATTTCTGAAAAATTTCAAATGAACGGGTGGTCCGTGCGTAGGGTGGCCACCCATTTTTATATGCGTGAAGGGTCACGTGAAGAGGGCCATTGGATTGCCCTGATGTGGGATCCAAGGCCCTCCACTCGAAAGACGAAACGACGGCTGGGCATAGGCTAGGCCATTAAATACAGTTCTCGGAAGACGTACCGTCACCAACCACGATGTTCCACGTATTCGACGCCTGCGTAGAATGTGGAATATGAAGAGTTCTTGGGGAAGCCTAAAAGCCCCTACTGTGGCCCTACACGACATCGTGTACCACGAGCAGAGGCTTGGGGGGCAGATGTACGCCCTGATTTTCCCACGGGCTGATTAGCCAGCTGAGATACGGCCTAATCATGACTACCACATGGACATCCCCAAGACTGGAGCTGCCATCGTAAGGTCCTACCTCCTTAGCTCGAGGTAACCTAAGGGTTCGCCAAGATTGCTCAAGGACTGAGTCTGGACTCTGAAGGCCACAGGTCAGGGTAAGCATCCAGCTTGTGGAACGAGCTGGAGTTGGAGGCTGAGACCTTTTATAAAGTCAATCACGCAAGATAAACGTGCATATATCAGACATCACGTGTCTGATATACCCCTGACTTCTCGGACACGCAGCAGGAACGTGCGTATTCAGACACCCACGATTGGATTGGGCCGTGCGGCCCATTATCCCCTTACCTATTGATTTGACCACACTTATGTGTCAGGTTTAGGAATTAATCATGAATGTCACAGAGTTGACATGATAGGTAAGAAGGTCACGAGATGACCTTCTTACCAACTCTCAGGTGCCTTCTCCTATAAATATGGAGACCTTGGGAGTTAATAGAGGTTGGACTCTCGATTGTAAGAAAGACCCTGTAATCAAATACCCAATATATAGCAATAATGCTAACTAGTGGAGTAGAATGATTTTAACCTTTGAACCACTTAAAAAACGTAATTTGAGTCACCATTTCATTTTTCTAAGATCATTTATCTGTTTCGGTTCAACCTAAGCACTAATCCCTTTCTCTTCTTTTCTTAATTATCTGTTGGTGAAGAACCGCGTTAACATACTTCTTAACAGAAAAAAGCAACGGTTGTAACAAAAAATAAATGTTAGATATTTATGCTGTCAAAAAAAACAACCTAGATATTTAAGTACAACAGAAGCATAAATTTAAGTATTTATACTGCCAATATACCAAAAGACAGATGATGTGGTATTATTACTTCTAATAAGATTATTTATTTTTGAATAGTAAAGAATAAGTTGAAATAAAGAGGGTTTTTTCTCTATTAGCATGAGTTTGGCTTTGAATAAGTTTTGAGTAAGATGGGACTTTATGGGAGAAAAGTGGATTGAGTTAGTTATAGTTTTAGGCATGCAAAAGATGGAAACATGTCTTTTTTGCTTTAGAGTAGGGAAAGGAATATATTCTGGGTGGAAATGTATTTGAACTTATTCAAAAAACATTTTGAGGTGTTTTCTGATTATGGATACAAGAGCACAAAACACTTTGATCCAATTTGACCATTTGTTCATTGCATGTGAGTTTAAAAGAAAATAAAGGTAAATGGTTTCTTATTTAACAATAGAAATTGAGCTTTTTCACGCATGAAAATGAGATGCGATATGATTCATGTCTTGCATTTAATTTTGCAACTAAAGAGAAGTGGTCCTAATGTCCAACTTGACGAGTTAGACGGTCTTTTGTCCAACTACTTTTTAATATTACCTAACCCTATAAATTAGATTAGGAAATAGACTTACTTTTTTTCTACTTTGATTGCCGGTGTTGTGTGGAAGATAACTTTGTTCCTTGTCTCTCAAAGTTTGCTTACACATTTTATCACCAAAGAATATCAATATATAATGTGTCATTATGGTATACTGATCCCTACTTATTTTTACAACGTTTTTATTTGACAAATCATATGGTATTTTTCAAAGTAAAATGAACAACTGGTATTACTAAATCTAAAGACCCTTTAAAAGCATTTATACGAGCTTAACTTCGAATCAACTGGGCCTAGCTCATAGGCTGGGCTTAACTTTTGACAATTTGTGAATGATTCGGCCCTAATATTTGTAGGAAAATTTTAAAGGCGATCTTTCATAAATACTTATTTTTTATGATTTTTTTACATTTTTACGGTCCTTCATTTTTTTTTTACATTTTTACTAACTCAAGTTTTCAAAAATATGATTTTAATGTTTCAAAATTACAAAAATACAATTTACACTAAACATCAACCCACAAAACATAATGTTAAAAAAACAACATGACAACAACCTCACAACAACCCATTGTAGCTACAAAAAAAACCAAAAAACATCATCAAAATATTCATTCTTACATTTTAAAAAAGCAACACACTGCAATACAATGTCAAAAAAGTAACTTAAATGCAACACGACAACAACCTCACAACAATACTGTTACACCCAGATTTCGAGGCTTGAGGTTGTGACCTCGAAAGCTGGATTCGTCAGGTGTGAGCTCGCGATGCGTAGCCTCGAAGATAGGTAGCCTTGAAGTCCTTATAAGCTCGAAAAGTAGAACATCAGAGTATATCCATTGTCGGGTAGCCTCGGATCAAGTGGCCCGAACTTGGCATGGGTGCGAGCTCGGAATAAGGCAGCCTCGGTGATATTTACCCACTCCGAGCTGGTCTTGGGGAATGTAATACAACTCGTAATTTACTCAGAGACCTAGACTGGCATAATGCTGATTACTGATCTCAAACGACTTAATGAGTCACCTGAAGAGACGCAGTCCATGCATTCAAGAGATATTTATTGTTGTAACTTCCCTACAATAAAGGGATATTAACTTGTCAGTTATACGCCCCCTGGTCTTCAGGGGACGTTTCCTTGCATATAGGAGTTACAAACTTTAAAGTAATTAAATTTATTTATGCATAGAATAACTTCCCGAAATGGGTGGGATTGTATTCTAAGATCACCTCTATAAATAGAGATGTCATGTACCTTTGTAAATGACCGAAATTTTGTGATCTTTGGAGAACCTCTGGAGAATTCATTCTTGAAGAATTTTCAGAAATTTCCTAAGTCTTAATAACAAAGACTCGTGGACTAGGCAGAATTAACTGCTGAACTACGTAAAAAACTCTCATTGTTTTACTGTGTTATTCTTGCCATAGTTTTGACTGTTTACGTGCTCTACATTTTAAGTTGACGAAAAACGGCGTCAACAAATACAGTGTTGAAAAGACAATTAGACATCAATTTATTGCATTAACTCAAAATAATCAAAAAACAACAAAAAAGCAACCTCAAAACAATTCTTCTCTTCATTTTTAAATGTGTAAAAAATAAACTCAAAATATATCTAAAAACAACTAAACATATATCCAAAATAAATTTTTTTAAAAAAATAATTGGAAATCAATTAAACATTAACCCACTGCATATTAACATATTAAAACCAACTAAAAAAAACAATTGGACAACAACTAGAAGTCAATCTATTGCATTCTAACAATTTTTTTTTTTTAAGAAAATCAAAATATATCTGAAAACAACTAAACAATAATTAGACACCAACACAACAACAGAACAACTATACATAAATCTAAACAACACAAAAACAATTAAACTAACCTGGAAAAAATTATCAAATATTTACTCAATTTGAAATCAACTAGACATCAACAAAAAATATAGGAAAACTAAATATATATATATATATATAAAATCAATTTGCACAACAACAATAAAAAATAAAAAAACAACTTAATTGCAACATGACAACAACCTCCCAGCAACAAATATTGAAAAAAATTTAAAATTACTACTCCATACTTAAAATAACTAAAAAGCAACTACAAAAAATGATAAAAAACACAATTTAATTAAATTTAAAACAAAAAATCAACTTAAAATATACGTAATAAAAAACTAGTTTGAGAAGATAAATCATGATGATGAGCTACAACTCGAGTAACACGTGGTGGTTCAAGGTATATCCAAAATAAACTTAAAATATACCGAAGATATACTGAAAATAAATTATACTATTTTCCTTATATATTAAAAAATAAGATGATTATATTTTATTTTTATTAACATATGTCAAATTTTGAAAGTACCAATATATGCAGTACAGAGGAGTTACACATTTAATTTGATTTGGCGGCAAAAGTTTTTGATCTTTTGCAATGTTGCTTATAATATCTCTATAAAAAAATTTGGTGGTTAAAGTCTCCATTGTTACATTTAGTTGCATTCTAGTCCTGAGTCTTGACCATTAAACATTGATTCAATGCACACTTAGTTAAGCCAACTAATTTGTTTATTTGATATAAATTTAAAAATAATTTGTTGTAGTTTATATGACAATATTTTATTCGGCCCAAAATAATTTATAATATAAGATTAAATTAAAAGTGAAAATAAGTTCACAAAATTAAATTAAAAATTGAAAAACATAAAAAAAAAAAAGAAATTTAATTACATTAAAAATTAAACTAAATTAATTTATTAAAAAAGTAAATATAAATTAGAATAAAAAATAATTTTAAATTGCATAACCGATCGTTTGAACAGTCCCAAAAAGAACACCACACAACCCTTATAAAAACATACATCAATTGTCAAAACTAACTGGTTGGTTTCGTATCCAATGCAAAGCCAATACATATTCATCTTCATACACTGAGATAAACATGTATAAGAGTGAGTCAACTTCGTCCCTCTAGACCTATTAGATTTTTTGTTCATGCCAATCCACGAAATCGCCCCACCTTCACAAAAGAAGCTTCTAAGAGTCTCGCTGAACTAGTCAGAACCAGTGGTCTCTGGCCATAGTAGATCGACACCGGAGGATGATCAAATGTCTATGCATATTGAAATTCTATTTTTAGTAATTACCAAATTAATTAAACCATGTGAATTAATTAAAGTGCGGAATGGTAATTAACTGTTTACACAGATTACAGTTCTGTCGGGACAGAATCCAAACTTGTCACGACAGAAACTGAACACAATAAAAAGACAGTGCAAAACAATAAAGAACACAGCGAATTTTTACAAGGTTCAGAAACCTTTTCGGATAACCTACTCCTTGGGGCCACGCCCAGAGAATAAAACAAATTAATAAAGAATCACAAATACAAAATATTGACTTAAACAAAATAAGACCCCCTCTTGAGATTTGCCGCAACTTTGTTGTACTTCTCTTCACTAATCTGATTTTGATTGAAACGCTCAACCACTTGAACTCCCTTCAATGGCCAGCGAGTGCTTGCATCCTCCCGACGCAAGGCTTGTAAAAATCTTCTCCCGAAGACTATAAACGTTGTGTTCAAATTACAATATGTATTCACTCATGAACATGGTATAAACTCACCACTAAAAACTAAACACACATATTTCTACAAGATCACGTGAATACTTATGATCTTGAATACAAATAGGAACTCTCACAAATCTTACAATAATGCTCACGAATAATGCACCAAAGAGTTCACTTTTCTCACTGCTTTTAGAGCCCTATTTATAGTGTCCTTTTTCGTGCTCATAAAGGCTGAGAAAGAATTCTTCTAATAAAGGCAAGAATCATAGAAGTTATTCTTGATTGATGAAGAGTTGCCTTTTTTAGAAGATGCTGATCTGACAGATACGATATTGGTGGAGACAGCTCAGACCTGTGTCGGATCAAAAACAAGCTCAAAAAGAAAACAACAATTAATGATATTAAGGAACCAGTTTCCTGTTTGTAATTCTTAAGCTGCACGAAAATATATAAGCAAATAAACCAGAAACAATTTTGGGTAAGTACCGAATATTTGCAATATAAATCTTCCATTTATAAACAAAATGAGACAATATAAGCTAAATAAGGAAGCTCACAATTATCCAAAATTCACAAAATGGGAAAGTGGATTTCCGAAAATTATAATAAAAGGAAACAACTAATTCCGAAAATTATAATAAGGGGAAACAACCAATTTATCTTTTATGAAAAATATGTTTATATAAAAATGTCAATTATAGGATTTACACATATTAATATTATATATACAAACAGAGTTATTATCGTTGTTTCCGGCGCCGACATGATTCTTTTGCAAAATGGTGCCCAGGTTGTCGAAGGTTGTTTTTTTTTTGCTCCAATGCTTCATCTTTGGCGGAATTCACGATTTCATTTACAAACCGTATAAATGTAATGTTGAGAGTGAAATAGTAAAATTGAAAACATTTCCGTACCACCGCAAATATGAAAATTTTGAGAGACAAATAATTTTCTGTGTAAATATCTCTTTTTTTTAAGCATATAGTTATTATAAAGAAACAATAATAATGATACACTTTTTTTTTTCAATTTTTATTAGTGCAACAATTGTCAATCCCTGTAGAAAATCACAAAATAGTGGTTGACATTAATGGAAATAAAAAAATCAATCCAAACCATAGATAAAATATCCCTCATTAATATAATATTATAACCCAATTAAAAGCCCAAAATAAAATTGCTCATTCATGCATTTGAAATTACAAAACAAGAAAAAATTGTGACAAAGATCTGCAAAAAAATCCATATATTCCGGTGACTAAATATTGTTTGCCAATTGCAACATGAACCAATAGGTTTATAATACACTGCCGGCCAATTCCAACATAAACCAATTTGTTTATAATACACTACAATAATTCACAACCAATAAATTTGTATTATTAACAGTTAATCAACAATTTAAATATGCATGTTAATAATTATGAAACATATATTTAACTAATAATTAGTTAATATTTGACGTAAGTAAGCACGCTGAGATTAAAGATCATATTTATAAAAAAAATTTATAGATTTATTCAAATAAATAAAATAGTATTTCAAGAAACTAACATATATTTATATTTCATAAAAACTAAAGAAAATTATTTTAGAAAGACTACTGTAAAAACTTTCTGGTTTATTAAATAACGATATAAACAAAATAATTTATAAATATCCATTTCGAAGGAAAAATAAACCAAAAAGAATATAAATCTATTACTTATCCCATAAACAAAATTTCATTACACACTCAACCCGACAACCTGAAACAAAGAAATAGGAAGAAGGGGAGAGGGAGAAAAAGATAGATTTTGTTTATTTTTTTAATATTATAATATCCCTTATTCTAATTAAAAATGGAGCAATAATGGTGGGGAAGTTAAAAATGAATGATATTAATAAAACAATTGAGGAAATGGTGGGTGATATATTGAAACTAAATATAAACTTTCTATTTTTAAATAAATTGACCTCCAAATTTAAATTAGACATAAGGGTTAAGTTTTTTTTTTAAAATATAATGTAAATAAAACATATAAATATACTATAAAATATAGAAAAAACTACCTTAGTAGTGTAATAAGAATATATTTTTTTTAAGTAAAAAGTGTGATTTTCCCAATTTTAAATATAATATTTTAATAAATATGAGATTTGTGTGCAACTTATGTTTGAATATTATTAAAAAGTCATATTTTAAATTTTTTCATATTTTATAGTATTAACTTTCTAAAATTTGCTACATATATATAATTACTAGGTAAAAGGAATATACAATGCACACTTACTTAATTTTATTTATAAAATATATTAATTTATTTTTATTATATTTTTTATTGTCATATAAATTTTAAATAAATAAACAGTGTTATATATTATAAAAAAAATGACATAAACATATATATATATATAAAAAATTATATCAAAATATTGTCTATAGTTTTTAAAAAATAAATAATATGACAACTTTTCAAATTATAAATTGTTTTACTTACCTTTATTCAAGTTACAAAATTTTCAACTATGATATTCTTCAAAGCACACCTCAATGATTGGAGAATAAATTTGTTTATTCTTAATAAAAAGATTATATTATTTTACTATATAGTTATATAGTGTATATATATACGATATTTATATATAATGTATTTATAATATTTATTATTATTTAATATGAATATATATATATATATTTATATAGGTAAATTATATAGTCCCATGTATTTTGAGGATTCACACACCTCACGTTAGTTATGACCAATGGATTGAATCACCACATGTAGCTGACTTGTTCAATGGCTGTGATTTTGACAATAAGTAATAGGGGTAACTGGATTAGGCAAAATTGGTTATTAGGGGTGTGCACGGTGTGGTTTGGGCGGTTTGAATATTTTTTAATACATCATACCATAAGTGCGGTGTAGTAGCTAGAACACACTGTGCAGTGTGATTTCGTTGCACCAAACCGATCAAAACCAAACTATTTTTTGCGGTGTGGTTTGGGTGGTTTTCTACACAGTAAGTGTGTTAAAAAATATGTGTGAGATAGAGAGGTGATAGAGAGGAGGCGCAAATGAGATGAGAGAAGAAGGAGTTGTTGTCATGTATGATGTGTTAGAGAATAAAGTTATACCCTAATTTAAGTGGGTTCCTAATTTTAGATTGGGTTACTAAAATATGGTATATATGTAAAAACAAATTTTTTTTAACATATTTGTAAGTATACAGTACGGTGAGGTACAAACCAAAATTTCACACCGCCAAATCACGCACGGCACTACATTGCGCGGTTTAGCTAAGATACAAACCATACCAAATCATTACACTTTTGACATCGCGGTTTCCGGTGTAATGTGGTGCGGTGCGGTCGGTCGCCGGAGTTTGCCGGTTTAGATGCTCAGCCTACTGGTTACCGGATGTGGTCTTTGTATTGCTATACCATTTTTCTTTCAAAATAATTTGACTATTTGGTAAAGTAATTGGTATTGGGTCTGCGATCGACACAATAAGAGAAGGAAGCTGGTTACAGACTTATCTTCATCTTCTCCATTTGATTTTCAGATCTCAATCCTCCCTTTCATCTATTTCTCCTCCATTTTGGGATTTAGTTGAGATTTCATCCTTAAGGTAATTTTTTATAAATCTTCATACTGTATTTTGAAATATGTTAGATGTGTAACTTCAGTCTGTCATTGTTCATTTACTCCGATTAAAAATATGTTGTTTGCCCATTTTAAGATTTTTATATACAGTGTTTGAAATAGAATAAGATTTTTTTTCCAGTAAAATCGGGTTTGTGGTTAATGTATGTATGCAATGGGCACGACTCAGGCGGCGGTAGAGGTGGCTCGGCTATTTATGCTGACTTATGAAGGTAGAGAAATTATGCCGCTATTGTAATAAAAACGAATTTTAGGGGATACTTGTTAATTGAATAAATAGATATAAAAACTTGTGGTTGTTTCCCCAGAATGTAAAAAAAAAATATGAGGAACTATTCGAGCGCTTAAAGCGCTAGTGAAATTGCAGGCTTTGGTGAGGGGTCACAGTTTGAGAAAGCAAGCTAAGATGACCCTTAAATGCATTCAAGCTATGGTTAGAGTTGAGGGTCGGATCTTGGATCAACGCGTGAGGCTCCCCCAATTTGAGCAGTAGAAAGTCAACATTCAGTGACACCACTAGCGTTTTTAATTCGTGGTACCTTGAAGACATCTCGGACAGAAATTGTTGTTATGTTTTAGTGGAAAAGTAACATCCTTCACTTGAAGATAAAATTCTTAAAAGCAGTAAAAAAGTTGGTGTTCGCCTTCATCACAAACTAAAATGGCTTTGATTTTTAAGGTTTTACTTTCAATAAGTACTTACTTTGGCTTAGATGAAGGCCAAAAATATTAAAACAATGCTTCACTCTTAGTATTCTAATGACTTTTGACTGTTACTTGTCATGCATCACAGTCGAGAGAGGGAAGTAGCGTTGTAGGTGACAGGGACGTTAGAACACAGAAAAGAAGCTGCAATGAAGCATGACAAGAATTCATCCCAGACCTTCTCGCAACTGGTTTATTTTTACTCACTTCCTCTTTTTTATTATTACTTTTCTCTGTTTCATTCAACCTCTACATCAACTTAAAGTAGTGCAATTTTTACAATTCTCAATTAAAAAGATATGGAGAAATGGTAGAAGCCCTTCAATGGGCAAGGAAGATGAGCTTGAAGGGAGTCAAAAATGGCTAGACCGGTGGATGGCTGCAAAACCATTGCAGACCAGAGCAAGAGCTTCAACTGACTAGAGAGACCCCATCAAGACCGTCGAAATAGATACCTCTGAGCCTAATTCATATTTAGCTCCCAATCTTAGAAGGTGAAATTCCAATTACCACCAACATTAGCAGCAACAACAACAACGAGAAAGACCCAATTCACCTCTCCATAGATCTCACCAAAATCAGCACCACCATTCCCGTGTAATTCCCTCACCATCTTAAACTAGTCATCCGTTCCATGTGTGTTTATTCTTAAGATTGACACATTTAGAAGAGTTGTTTGGAGCTATTTGGGATGCTTTTCTGAAAGTTTCACTATGTGATTGATTCGAAGAGCAAGTTAATACAACCCTTATAATTTCATCTCAACATGCAATATATCCATACGACTGTGGCAGGGCAACAACTTAATTTATGTCGAAAAGTTTTTATATGTTGTCAGGTGTATTAGAATAGGTTTGATTTTTGAGTGTGGCCTTCCATCATTGTTTTCATTACTTTTCCTGTCCTGGAGTTTTAGATAGTTTTACAGGTGTGTGAACAAAGGTTCCATCAACTAGATGCGGTAGGAATTTTTAAAGGGTTTGTAAGGGATTGAGGGAACAATACTCATCTTGGCTGGGAGAAGTATGAGTAATGATTAATTGAATTATGACATTGTACATATATGTGAATTAAGAGTTTGCATTTTTGGGGGGCGTTTCATTGATGAGTTTATTCACTTGCAGAAGCCAGTAGTACCCACTAACCAGTAAGGAACTGGAATTTGTAATTTTAAGGTTTGGCTTGATGGCTTCGTCGGTGATAAAATCGGGAGCATTGGTTTCACTAGAGCACTTGCATCCATCTTCAACACACTTCAAACAAGGGACTTCACCGATCTCATTGCATTATAAACTGTTTAATGTTTATTGCACATCAATTATTGAATGTCAATATCCAAAGAAGGCTTAGTGAATGACTTTATGACTGCTCTGTGATACAACTCTGTTATGTAATTTTACTTTGCGAAGGCATATATATTTTGCAATGGGTTGTGTGTGGTTAGAAAATTCTGAAATTGAGAATGTAGACTTTGTATCTACGTTCTTTTAGACTATCATACCTATAATTGTATCTCTGGACACACATAAATATTTTGTAGCTATTAGAGATGGTGGAAGATGTTTCAGTTTGATCTGAGGTACGTTTTGTCCTATGAGTGCATATATATTGATGAGTAAGTTTCAGGGTATAGAAGGACCAGCAAATTCTTATATGAAATATCATTGAGTCTTTTGCAAAAGATTGAGAGTTGTCGCTTTTGTTCTGGTGGAGTTTTGGAGATGATCATGCTTGTGAGGTCAGAGTAGTATCGTTTATGCTCTTTAGATTACTGGAATATATCCTAGTGTTTAGGTTTCCAAATTTTTTTCCCTTGTAGAATTACATTGTCATAAAATTTTATTTTGGGGTTTATTGTTGCTGGTTTTGTAAGTTGTGTTTATAATGTTAAATATTTATTGAAATATAAATTTACTTTAAATTTTGAGGATGTATACCGATTTTTTCAGAAACTAGAATTATGAAAGATAAAAGAGCTAAAAAGAAAGGATTTAAGATATGCAAGCAAGATTTTTACATGGTTGGGGCATTAATGAGCGTTAGTCCACGGATTTGTTGTATTAGAGCTTAGAGAGTTTTTGACAATGAAGTTTTCTGCAAGTTTGAGCAGAGTAATAGCTTATAAGAGATAAATCTGGGATCCCCGTTATAGTGTACAACTGGTCCTATTTATAGGCAGTTTAGGTGCGATGGTCTTGGGCTAGACTAATCCGGACCAAATAGGGATGTAATCGCTAATGGAGGCTTAATACAAATGATGTTACTAAATAATATATATTAATCACGGCCCATTGGGCCGGCTTGGGCATGACCAAGCCGTACAGCTGTCAATAGTACATAACCTCAGGCTGGTCCGCATGGGCTTCTAAGGGGATCCTGGGGACATGATCTGTCAAAGTAGTGACAGTACTATTTCTTAGTAGCAGCGTACATTCCGTATGTAACCTCTTCTGCAGGTTAGTTGAGGAGACCAACTTTCGTGTTTCTTGGGAATGTGTCAGTGTCAGGGAAGATCAATCTTGCTCCATCCGGACGTCTGGTTTGGGTTCCTTTACTAATGTCCCGGTTCATTTACTGGGGTCCTGGTTCGTTCTTGACAAGGTTGTATTCCCAGAATCATGAGCCTGCCATCCCCATTGATATCCCGGAGGGTATGGATAGGTTGGGACCGGGATGAGGAGTTGGGCCTGCATCTTGGTCCCGGTTCCCTTATCATGGTCGCTATCAGACGTTGTTGGGCTTATTGATGATTAGGCCTTTAGAACTTTCTACTTGTTCATCGGGCTCAGGATGGGCCCGGATCTTTTTAAAGGAGCCTGTAGGCCCATTGCGTCATGCCACGTGTTCAGAGGTAAAACAGGGATAAAATTTACCCCCAAGTCTTCATCCGTGTTTACATGGTGGAGACTTGCCTCATTCTCCCTGATCAAATCCAAATATCCTCGTTTGTTTCCTAGAAGACGAGTTCATTTACTTGGGGGCCACTCGGGCGATTTTTCATGGTAGAGACTTGCCTCATTCTCTTGGACCAAATCCAAATATCCCAGTTTGTTTCCTAGAAGACATGTTCATTTACTTGGGGGCCACTCGGGTGATTTTGCATGGTAGAGACTTGCCTCATTCTCCCGGATCAAATCCAAATATCCCAGTTTGTTTCCTAGGAGATGGGTTCATTTACTTGGGGGCCACCTGGGTGATCCCCGTCCTTTCGAATTCACCACGTTTTATACACGTGTCTTCCAGTAATTGGTGCGTCTGTACCATTCGCGCTTTACAGATCTGGAAAGAATCTTTTGATTGTCACAATTACCGAAAGGTGTCAGTGTAATCTCCGAGGTGTCCTGTCTGCACCAGCAAAGTTGATAGGGTACTCGAGTGGGTTGTTTAATGCCTCTGCACTGTCTGGGACCATTGGATGGGGACAACCTTGAATTTTTTTTAATGCAGACTGTTGGATCAGGTAGGCATGGATCGTGGGTTGGCGAGTCCACGATCTGGTACTTGATTGAGCTAATTAAAGCCTCTGTGTTATCCGGGACCATTAGATGGAGATAATCTTGAAATCCCCATTCTGAACCGTTGGATCAAATAGTGGGTTTTTGCCCTATAAATACCTCGACAGTTTCATTTCCAACTTTACACATTCTAAACATTCAGAGCAAAATGAGAGCTTTTATGTCCTAATTTGGCGGCGAACTTTTCCGGTGATTACTCCATTTCTGTTCCTGCCTATTCCCGACCAGACCTTTTACTGCTCATCTATCAGACAGTTTAGTCCCGGTTAAACTAGTAGACGACTTGGTGCATCAACTTCTTAGATTTAAAGCTGAGATTCTGCCGACCGTGTTGTCAGAGACTTTACAACTTTCGTACCCAATACCTCTCAGTAAGTTTTCTGGTCATTTTCCTCTGTTTATTCTTTTTTATTGTAATGTTACCTCTGCGACCATAAAACTGTTAGGACCGTGACCGCCATATAGGGTGGTTCTAGGTAGGATGGTGTATGTTTGAATCATAGATTTTCTAGGTGATTACTTTCGTCTGGTTTTCCCTGGTCACTTCAGACATTCCAAGATTGATTCGGGAGAGTTAGAAAAAACCTCTTATTTTTAGTTCCCGACCAAGGTTCCTAGGATCTTTATTGATCTCAGATTTGGGTCCGGAGGGGACTTCTCCAAGCGTTTTTAGGAGAATCCCCGTACCTTAACCAGCTTTTGGGTTTTGGTGCTAACCGTTTGGTTTTTGTTTCCTTTGCTGCTTCTAGGTCCTTGATCACGAGTCGCGGTGTTACCCTTCATCCGGAAGACTTCGTTCAGTCGGGCCCCATAGTCTTGGAAGGGAATAAGCTTCCCACGGGAAATACATGGGAAATGGACGGGGAGAGGAACGAGTTCTGGAACTACCAGATGTTGGATGCTCTGGAGAAACACTTGGGAGTGGAATCGATTCCAGGACTCTTCTACAACCGGCTGGTTCGGAAGGAAGAGAAGGCCCATACCAGCGTGGGAGAGTTCGGGGCTTGGAGCGTAAGCCATATCAGTGCGGGAGCGTAGCTCCCACTTCACAACTACTTCGCGCGATTCCTAAAGTTCGTGGGGATCGCGTCGTTCCAACTTCTGCCTTAGGTGTACAAGCTGCTTGCGGGATGGCGCATTTTCTGTGCGTCGAAGGAGATCCCGGTGCCCACCCCCGCAGAGGTGTTATATTTCTACAAGCTGGAGCCGCAACTTAACACTAAGGATAAGATTCGGGACGATTTCTATAGATTGAAGCCCAGTGGTAATTATCCAGCTCCATTCAACACTTGGAAACACACTCGGAATGTTAGACACTACTGGTTTATGACATCCGGGTTCCTCTTGGAGAAGCACCCCACATTGGTGTTGGACTTTCAGCGCATGGGTAAGTTACTTTTCTTCCTGCCTTGTTTAGTTTTTTAGTTTTGTCTGTTCTCTACTCACGTTCCTGGAAAACAGGACTGTATGCCCAGACTCTCCTCACCAAATCTATCCTGGACCGCAAGAAGTACTATGCCACCCTTAGCGCTGAGGACCTGGACGTGGGGGGCTTCGTGACCACAGACAATCTTAGGCTGGTCGGGATGCTGGCTGCCAACCAAATGATAGATTCCCCAAGCTTCTGGGGGCTGTAATGTGAGAGGGATCCCGTCCTGAGGGAGGAGTTGGCCCTCGTTCATATCGAAGCTGTGGAGGCCGCAGCTAGGGCAGACACGAAGAAGAAGAAGAAGCAGGCCCGTCAAGCGGAGAGGGCCGCGTCCGAAGAACTGGACGCCCTTCTCGAGGGGGCTCAACCGAACACTAGAGCTCCCCTAGAGCTCCCTGAGCTAGCATCTTAGGGCAAGGTAACTTGCCTCTGATTTTAACTTATGCTCCTCATTTTGAGACTTAGTTAGGGATAGGCAACAGTACTGGGATTACCTGACTGGGGTCGTCAAAGAAGTGGGGCTTCCTTGCCCCATTGTCATTGACATGTTAGCCCTCATTTATTCGTCCGGGTTCTTACAATACGGTAACTTTTTGGACCTGGATGATATGAGGGACCGAATTCATTCTATCGCCCTAGGGGAGTTGAGTCATGCCCATTCTTTAGATAAGGGTTCGTCCTGGAGGACTTTAGACTAATATTTCCCTTATTTTTTGACTTCCGTCCCCATTTGTATATTTTGCTGATGAGATTCTGTCTGTCTATTTCAGGTGATCCGGAAATTTCTAACCCCGTGGCCAAGATGAAGGAGATGATCGAGACTCGGGCGGCCGCGGCTGAGGCTTCGACGAAGAGGGCCGCTAAGGACCAGACCAAGAAGAAGGTGATAGAGCTGATCCTCGAGGATTCAAGGCCCGTCCTGGAGGTTTCTAAGAGGGCTTCGACGGTGAGTTCTCCCATGGTGACACGTGTTGAAATGATCCCGCCCCAACCTGCTCCTTTCCTGGTTATCAACTTGGACCAGGAGCCCTCTGAAGGTGGAAGGGCGGAGAAGAGGGCAGCAGACTCGGCCGTTGGCGAGTCCATGAAGCGAGCCAAGAGGGCCAAGACAAGGGAACTCGCCTTGGCCGAGGAGTACTCCTCCAGGGAAAGCCTCATTGTTACCCAGGAGGTTTTGGAGGCTCCAAGGCTTCTTGTTAACCCAGCCCTTCCCGAGGAAGGGGACTTGGTCCTTCAAGAGGAGAGGGCGAAAATGGTGTCCCGGGCTTGGGAAGATGGCTAGGACAAACGGGAGGAGGTGTACTGGGCCTTGACTGTCCGACAGAAAGTGGAGTTTGCTGAGTGTTCTTCAACGCTCCCCAACAGATCGTGGACCAACTCGTAGCTGAGACTGGGTTCCGGCCTAAGTTGGGGTAGGATATGGCTCTGCTTGCTGTGGACTTGTTGGCCCAGGTGGGAATGACTATGTCCACCCTTCAGCTGAAGCAGTTTGCTACCTTGGCCAGTCAGGATGCGATGTTCGTCTCCCAGGCCATTCGTCACCAGGCCATCGCGGTAAGTCACATGCCCGCATAATATTTCATTTTACCATACTCATTGCTAGTATATTTTCTAACTTTAGTTTGTTCCAGGATGCCTTGTTGGCCCATAGGAACGCGACTCTTATGGCAGAGATGGCGATGAAGCTGGAGATGGCCCAGATGGAGCTGGAGGGGGACGTGAACCAACGAGAAGCCGCTAAGGAGGCCCTGGCCAGAGAAGCTGCTCGGATCAAGGCTAATCGCGAGGAGGCTTCCCGAATTCAAGCCCAGCATGAGGAAGCTTTGTCCAGGAAGGACGCTGACCATAAGAAGTTGGTGGACAACCTGGAGGCAGAGCTGCTTTGTGTTCGGAGCTCAGAGGCATTGATCAAGGCCCTTCTGGAGGCAACTAAGGCCCAAATTCGTCAGGAGCGGGAGAAGGTGGCAAACCTTGAGTCTTGGAACCAGGCCCTGGATGGCATGGTTCAGCTGGAGATGAAGCGGAGCGAGGAGGCTTGCTAAGTGAAGGAGCAGGCTGATGTGTTGCTGGAGGCCACTTTTGATGAGGCCATTTACATGGCCTGGCTCCAGGACAAGAATATGAACCTCCTCGTCTATCCAGATCCGACTGCAAAGAAGGCTGAATTTGAGGCCAAGGAGAAAGCTGATGCGGAGCTTCTAGCCGGGGGCGAACAAGATGAGAATATTCCGGATGTCCTAGATCAGGATGAAGCCTAGGCCTGGGCCTTTGCATTGTAATTAGGGCTTCTTTCCCTTTTTTTTTTTTGTACTTGTATTAATTTTATGGACGTGGATGCGTCCCAGACAATTTTTATTGTTTGTATTTATATATTGATTTTATCTTATGCATTATGATTTCCATTTTACATTCGTCTTTTTTTCCTCGAAATTCACTGAGTGTTTTATCACTTTGCATGAATCTGGGTCGAATGTTGGGTCCTGGTTCCAACGGCCAGGACCACTAGGGAAATGTCATAGTAGATATTTAGTCCATCCCGAGATCCATGTTCGAGTCTTGACGAGCTGGACTGTTTTGGACTTATCAATATAACTTAATTGATTCACCCCGACTTTATACTCCAGGCTCCAACGGAACGGCCTGGACCGTTAGAGATTTCTTTTAGATATGACTTAATTAGTTAACTCATTTTAATCTTGATGTCCAGGTTCCAACGGCCTGGGCCGTTAAGGAGTTAATAACTGTCATATGGTTTATCTGTCCTGACTCTAGTGTTCAGGCTCCAACGGTCTGGACCATCAGCGATTAGTTGATTAGCTTATTTTGAACCTAAGGTTCAGGTTCCAACGGCATGGGTCGTTTATAAGACTAATTTTAAACAACTTAAACCTAAGATTCACGTTCCAATGGTTCTGGGCCATTATAGAGGAAACATGAATAGGGATTTGGTTATTTGAAATCGTGTTAGGCCAACCGATTTTTAGGTATTTCGTACCCCCCGGATCATGTATGTCCATGTTAGGACTGGGCTTTAAGCCTTATGTCCTATTGGGTTTTGAACCTTCCGGACTATGTATATCTGGGTTAGGACTGAGCTTTGAGCCTTGCATCCTATTAGGTTTTGAACCCCCTTGACCATTTATGTTCAGGTTAGGACTAGTTTTTGCACCTTGCGCCCTATTGGGTTTTGAATCCCCTAGACCACGTGTGTCCGGGTTAGGACTAGGCTTTAAGCCTTGCGCCTTATTTTGTTGGGAGTTGGGTTTTGCACCCCCAGTCTATATGGTTCGGATCAGGACAAAGCTTTGCGCTTTGCATCCTGCTTTGTTTTTATTCCTAGACTTACTCGTATAGATGGTAATACTCCCCAAGTGATCGAAGACTGTAGTCTTAGGTCACTTGTTAGTGTAAAAACTGAAGACGAATATGAACTTTTTCTTTCCTCACAACATTTCTTATGATGTTTTGTACACACCATTTTTATTAAGTGAGAAATTGCCCTCGGGAGTACATTGTTAAAAAGAAGAAAAATTAGGAAAGAATAACAAAATTAGATCCTCCCGACTACAGATAGTACCGGCGAAGGTGTTCTGCATTCTAGGCCCTTGGGACCTCCATTTCGTCTAGTCACCTTAAGCGATATGTTCCCGGACATACTTCATTTTAGATTTCGTAAGGTCCTTCCCAATTCGGTCCTAGAACCCCCACTCCTAGATCTTGAGTTGCAGGGAAGACTCTTTTGAGGACTAGATCACCGGTTTCGAATTTTCGACTCTTAACTTTAGAGTTAAAGTGCCTGGCGATCTTTCCTCGGTACATCTTCAGCTGCATCTGAGATTCTTCCCAGTTCTCTTCAATGAGATCTAAAGATTCTTGGAGCAAGGCGTGGTTCTGAACGGGATCATATGTGTCCCGTCTGTGAGACGGGACTGCTGTTTCTACTGGGATGACCGCTTCACATCCGTACACCATCGAATAGGAAGTATAGCTGGTTGACGTTCTTTCTGTGGTCCGGTATACCCATATGACCTGTGACAGTTCTTTCGACCACTTGCTCTTGTAGGCTTGTAGATTTTTCTTTAATGCTCCTTTCAAAATCTTGTTCACGACCTTTGTTTTCCCGTTTGCTTGAGGCCTTTCGACTGCGGAGAAGCTTTTGATGATGCCGTGTCTTTCACAAAAGTCAATGAAGTGGATGCTGTCAAATTGCTTCCCGTTGTCGGACACGATTTTGTGAGGGAGGCCGTATCGGCACACAATGTTATTGATGACGAAGTCTGGGGCCTTTTTGGAGGTGATGGTGCTCATTGGTTTCGCTCCGACCCACTTGGTGTAATAGTCGACGGCCACAGTGGCATATTTCACACCTCCTTTCCCAGTCTGGAGCGATCCCACTAAATCGATTCCCCACACTGCAAAAGGCCAGGGACTAGTCATCAGGGTTATTTCCGTTAGAGGGGCTCGCGGGATTTTCGCATACCTTTGGCACTGTTCACATTTGTAGACGTAATCAACACAGTCCTTCTTCATCGTTGGCCAAAAATATCCTTGCCTTAGGATTTTCTTGGACAAGCTGAGTCTTGTCGTGTCATCTCCACAAAAACCTTTGTGCACTTTGTGCATGATCGCGCTCATTTCTGTCCCAGATACGCATCGCAGATATGGCATGGACAACCCCTGCGATAGAGTTTGCCATCCATCATGACGTATCTGGGAGCCTGGTACTGAAGTTTCCTAGCTGCAGCCCTATCCGCAGGCAACCTCCTCGTGGTTAGGTAGTGGATGAGAGAGCCCATCCAGGATGTGGAGTAATCTATGGCGTTGATGATTGCAGGGGATTGAATACTGGGTGCGGGAAGATGGTCGATCGGGACAAGCCCAGAAAGTTCTACTTCAACATCCATGGCCAATTTTGCTAATGTGTTTGCAAACACATTCCGTTTTCTGGGGATTTAGTGGATGAAATATTTTTTGAAGGATTGGAGTAACTCTTGGGTTCGCATCACGTAAGCGGCCATATTTTTCCCCTTCGTTTGGTATTCCCCCAAAATCTACCTGACCACTAGTTGGGAGTCGCTGTGGACCTCAATATTCGTTGCCCCCACCTCCCGGGCCAAGCGTAATTCGGCTAACATGGCCTCGTGTTTGGCTTCGTTGTTTGACACTTCGATCTGGAAGCGTAGGGCGCTCTGCAACTGATGACCTTGTGGAGATATTAAGATGATCCCAGCCCCGACCCCATTTTCATTTGAGGCTCCATCTACGAAGATTTTCCATAGAGGTGTGACGGGGTTGACGAGTTCTTCATCTTCGGTGATCCCGGTGCATTCCAAGATGAAGTCGGCCAGGACCTGTCCCTTGATGGAAATCTTGGGGACATATGCTATGTCAAACTGACTAAGCTCCATGGCCCACTTCAAGAGTCTTCTCGACGATTCAAGTTTCTGTAGTACTTGTCGTAGGGGATGGTTCGTCAATACCTTAATGGCGTGGACCTTAAAGCAAGGTCTCAGCTTCCTAGAAGCGATCAGTAAGCACAATGTCAGTTTTTCAATTAATGGGTATCTGGACTTTGCGCCCAACAACCTTTTGCTCATGTAATAGACCGGGAGCTGGACCTTTCCTTCTTCCCACACTACTGCGGCGCTGACGACGTGTTCCGACACGACCAGATATAGGTATAATGGTTCCCCGTCCACTGATTTCGACAAGATTGATGTTTAGGCTAGATGTTCCTTCAATTTCTGGAAGGCTTCTTCACACTCGGCCGCCCATTCAAACCTCTAACTTCTGCGAAGTATATTGAAGAACGGGATGCACTTGTCCGTGGACTTCGAGACGAAGCGGCTTAAGGCCGCTATTCTTCCCATCAAGCTTAGAACGTCATTGTGCTTCTGTGGCGAAGGCATCTTGATCAGCGCTTTGATCTTGTCTGGGTTGGCTTCTATTCCCCTCGAGCTTACTATGAAGCCCATGAACTTCCAGGATGCCACGACAAAGGTGCATTTTTTGGGGTTCAACTTCATCCCATATTTCCGAATGATGGCAAATGCCTCTGCCAGATCATCTGCATGACCCTCTGAGGTATTGGATTTGACCAGCATGTCGTCTATGTAGACCTCCATGTTCCTTCCCAATTGGGTTCGGAACATCCTGTTGACCAGCCTCTAATAAGTGGCTCCAACATTTTTGAGCCCGAAGGGCATGACAATGTAGTGGTACACACCTTTGTCTGTCTGGAAGCTAGTGTGTTCCTGATCTGCTATATGCATTGAGATCTGGTTGTAGCCATAGTAGGCATCCACGAAACTCAATATCTCGCTCCCAGATGTAGCATCTACCATCTATTCGATCCAGGGCAGAGGGAACCAATCTTTCAGATAGGCCTTGTTAAGGTCAGTGAAGTCGATGCAAGTTCTCCACGTCTCGTTCGACTTTGGGACCAACACCGGATTGGCCAGCCAAACAGGATATAGGGCTTCTCGAATGAAGTTGATCGAGGACAACTTCTCAACTTCTAATTTGAGGGCCTCTGCCCTCTTTGCCCCTAGAGGTCTCCGTTTTTTCCAGACTGGAGTGGAATTTACATCAATGTTCTCTTTTTGCATGCCGGCGTTGAATGAGATATGCCTATTAGCCTACTGCCTGCTAAAACTGCAGGACTGAAAGCTTTGTTAGAAAGCTAAGAGACTAGTTTACTGTTGGGAGGTAGCGAAGAGGACAGATAGGTAGGGATTAGCGCTAGCTAGTGTTAGAGAGCTTGCTGGATGAGAGCGTGACATATGACGTTGCGGTCGATTGCGGTCATATATGAGTGAGACCGGGCCAAGACATCCTGGTTCTCTTTTACCCGAGCAATAATGGCAGCCTTGACCTCCGAATTCAGGTTCCTCCCGACTCGGATTACTCTGGCCAGGTTGCTGTCACTAATGCACACCTCTTCTACCTCCTCCATGGGTTCTAGTGCCATGCCCGCTCCTATTTGCAGATCCAATTCATCCTCCTCCCGGATTTCCCTCTGTGCTGATTGCGGGGGTGGAATTGGATTAGCATTCTCCTCTTCAAGAGGCTCCTCATGGACCATGTAAATTGGTCGGTCAGAGATGTGATAGCATTTCCAGGCGCTCTTTTGATCTCCCTGGACAGTCCCCACCCTTCCATTATCGCATGGGAATTTCATGCAGAGGTGACGGATGGAGGTGATGGCGCCGAAATCGACCAATGCAGGACGACTGAAGATAACGTTGTAAGCAGTGGGGCAGCCCACCACTACAAACGTGCAAAACTTGAATGAGCCCTGAATCTCGTTCCCCAACGTAACGGGCAGTTGAATCTTACCCATTGGGAGCAATGAGTCCCCATTAAAGCCGTAGATCCCATTAAAGTCGTAGATCTGCGTTGGGCATGAGGTCAGGTCTGCCTCGATCAAGCCAATTGCGGTGAAGGCTGGCTTGAACAACACATTGATACCATTTTGTTGGCAATTTGGGCATAGATGACCAAGGGATCATGATGCGGGAAATGAACGTTCCGGGCATCCTCTTTCGTGAACGTGATGGGCGGGTTCATTAATTTCGGGCGTTGGGCCGGAGTCTGGACCAAAGCACATACCTCGTGGTCGTGGTCGTGGTCGAGTTCGCTGAGGTAGCGTTTCTAATAGTTCTGGGATGGTCCTCCCAGATGCGGGCCTCCTGATATGGTGGCCACGTGACCATCTACTCGCGGAGGCGCGGTTCTGGGAGGATATGGAATTTCGGGTCCAAATGCCTGCACGATTGGGGACCCCTGAGGGGCCTGTGCTCCTGAACCTGTAATATACCCTCCCTGGGGAGGTCGGTACGATCCGGGTGCACCTGGGGCCGTAGGTTGTCCAGGAACTGCTAGCAGTCCCGGAACCCCCACCGGCATTCCGACCCATTGGTGGAGATGCCCCAGCTTAATCAGATTTTCGATCTCGACTTTCAGTTGACGACACACTTCGGTCGTATAGCCCACATCCTTGTGATAGACACACCTTTTGCTGGTGTCTCTCGAATTCTTTCCCCCTTTGAACATGGGGGTTGGCTTCCAGTAATGGACCGTATTGCCCGTCGCCAGATATATATTCTCCCTGGTGTCCACCAGGTTGGTATACTCTGTGTATTGGGGTTCGTAACCCCTTTTGTCCTTTTGGAGGGTTCGAATCGGTTCTGTCCTTTGCCCGATCTCTTTCCCCGGGAAGGGTTCACGCTCGCCTCAGTTCCCCTGACTTGAGACGGTTGGGCTCCGTCGGGAGCGGCACTATATTCGACTGGTGCCATGCCATACCCGAAAAGTGGGGCTGACTGAGCCAGAGCGTACCCTGTTGAAGTGGGTCCATAGACTGTCAGGGTCATGAACGTCATCCCATGGGTACCAGTGGACCCGGTCACAGTCGGGGGTGCCGGATAGAGGTTCGCGGGATACTTCATCCCGTATCCTGGGAAGGTCTGGGCACTCGACTGGGTTGTCGGCTGCCACCCAAAAGCTTGAATTCGGGCCTCCTCCTAGTTGATAAAACCTTGTGCCCTCCTTATGAACTCTTCAAGGGTGGCCACCTTGTTGCGCTGCATGTCGTCACAGAGAGGGGATCCAACTTTGATCCCGGACTGGAGAGCCACCAGGTGTTGTCCATCGTTCACCTTAGTTTTCGAAGCTTCCTCCGTGAAGCACTGGATATAGGCTTTGAGGGTCTCAGTGGGATGTTGTTTGACATTGGCAGTGTACTGATTTGCATGTCCATCTTCATGGAGGCCACAAATTGTTTGCGAAATGCCAAATATCTAGACCAGGATTGGATTGATCCCGGCTTAAGTCTCTTCCACCACTCTTCTGTGGGTCCGGACAGAGTGATCGAGAAACACAAGCACTTGCCGTTGTCGCATACGTGAGCTACGATCATCAGGCGGTTGTAGCGGAACAAGTGGTCCCTAGGGTCTGCGTTCCTGGTGTAGGCATGTAGGTTCGACATCTTGAACCCTTTTGGTAGTACCACATCCAGGATGTGTTTGGCACATGGCTTTATTTTGCCTCTTCAGAATCAGAGCCTCCTCCTTCTTGTTTCTGGACCAAGCGGTCCATGACCTTCTTTAGAGTGGCCAATTATCCCATGAACTGTTTGACGATTCCACGTCCAGGGGGACTATCTTGTTCCTCCTGTCGTTGAGGTTATTCCTCAAGTCGCCCCCTGGGGGAAAATCTTTTCCTTGCAGGTCCGTTCCTTTCGGGAATTAAGGCCGTCGCGCAAGTCTTCCCGGGAAGTATCGTCTCCCGAACTAATGGCTTCTGGCTCTTCCTCGCGCTTGTGTCCTCTGTAATCTTTGTTCACGAAAGCATTGGGATGGAAGCATTGTTCTCGTTTGTTATGTCTAGGGACATTCCAGGGCCTGCCACCCTGCGGGCGCTTCCCCTGCAGATCATTCGGATGATCCCATCCTGGGACAAGATGCATCCGTTCTTTCCTAGGGAATTGCCCTGGGTCAGCCTCGATTTTTGGAACGGGACGAGCTTTCTTTTGGGGGTTTGCTTTTCCCACAGGATCGACCATTTTGCCTTTTCCTTTTTCCTGAGCAAGATTCGACGGACCGTCTCCGGGATGTGGCCCCGGAGGAGGGATCGGGCTGGTGTTCTTAGGTACGCCGATCCTAATTGGTGGGACTGGCGGCTGTGTTCCTGGGGGCGGAATGGTTGAAGGATTGGCCGCCAATCCTTGGGTAGCGATGAAAGCCTGAAGAGCCAGTAGAGACTCTTGCATCTGGCGGGTAGCCTCTTTTTGTTTGGCTATCCTAGCTTCTTGATCTAGGACTTGCTGTCTCAGGCGGACCACTTCTGGATCCTCCTGTTCGGGGTTCATATTTTCTTCTTCAGGGTCAACAGGGTTTTCGGCCTTGTGATCTTGCTATTCCCCTTCTTCTTCTTCGTAGTAACCTTCGTCGTAGTCAGCCTTGTCCTCGAAGTTCTGGGAGTCGTCAGGCAGAGGCACTTGATAAGGAGTATCCTCAGTTTGGTCCTGAGGAAATGGTTGATTGGGCAATGGTCCTTCATTGCCTTGCTGTTGAGCATGATCAAACACGATATGTCTGGTGTTCACCATTGTTGCAGATGATGAAGATTGATTCAAGCTTTCTTCAGCTCTAAATGAAAGCACCAAAATGTTTTTCGGAAACTAGAATTATGAAGGATAAAAGAGCTAAAATGAAAGGATTTAAGATATGCAAGCAAGATTTTTACGTGGTTGGGGCGTTAATGAGCCTTAGTCTACGAGTTTGTTGTATTAGAGCTTAGAAAGCTTTTGACAATGGAGTTTTCTGCAAGTTTGAGCAGAGTAATAGCTTACAAGTGAAAAATCTAGGATCCCCGCTACAGTGCACAACTGGTACTATTTATAGGCAGTTTAGGTGCGATGGGCTTGGGCTGGACTAATCCGGGCCCAATAGGGATGTAATCATGGTTTGCTCACTAATGGAGGCTTAATACAAAAGATGTTGCTAAATAATACATATTAATCACGGCCCATTGGGCCGGCTTGGGCGTGGCCAAGCCGTACAATTGTCAATAGTACATAACCTTAGACTGGTCCGCGTGGGCTTCTAAGGGGATCCTGGGGACAGGATCTGTTAGAGTAGTGACTGTATTGTTTCTTAGTAGCAGTATACATTCCGTATGTAACCTCTTCTGCAGGTTAGTTGAGGAGACCAACTTCCATGTTTCTTAGGAATGTGTCAGTGTCAGGGAAGATCAGTCTTGCCCCATCCGGACGTCTGGTTTGGGTTCCTTTACTAATGTCCCGGTTCATTTACTGGGGTCCTGGTTCGTTCTTGACAAGGTTGTATTCCTAGAATCATGAGCCTGCCATCCCCATTGATATCCCGGAGGGTACGGATAGGTTGGGATTGGAAAGATGAGTTGGGTCTGCATCTTGGTCCTGGTTCCCTTGTTATGGTCGCGCCTATCGGACGTTTTTGGGCTTACTGATGATTGGGCTTTTAGAACTTTCTACTTGTTCATCAGGCTCAGGATGGGCTTGAATCTCTTTAAAGGATCCCGTAGGCCCATTACATCATGCCACATATTCAGGGGAGAAATAGTGATAACAGAGGATAATATCATATAAATCATAATTTAAAAGTTATTATAAATTAATTTAACCCTTTTTACAAATTTTTTAAAATTTTATTTTATAAGAAATGGTGAGAGAAATGTTTTTATTTTTTAGTTTTGAAAAAACAAAAACGTGAATTACGAAACAAAATAAGAAAAATAAAAGTTACAAACACACATTTTAATTTTGAAAAATTTTAAATCCAAAATAAGAAAATATTCATATTTTTTGTATTTAAAAAAATTAAAAACAAAAAAGCTACCAAACGCAACCAATTTTTTGTTATATGTAGTAAATGAATTATAAGTTAGTATTACGGATCTGTTTAATTTATTATTCATGTTGATATACTATTTATAGTGTTTTGGAGTCCCGGTGATGTACGTACCAAAGAGTTAGTGGATATTAGTTGTAGCCGAATTGAAGAAAATCTGTAATGATATGGTATTTGTTGGAAGTTCTTTCGCTCCATATGCAGATAGCACAGAATGTTGATTGATGTGGTAATTTTTATATTGGATTGGTGATATTTGTCCATTATTTTCATGGTAAATAGTTATTTTTTGATGGCTTGTTTTTAGTAATGTAAATTGTTTTAAATGGACAATTTCCCAACAATTATTTAGGATGGCCGGACCTTTTCTTTTGAAGGGAAATTACACTTCATTTTCTTCCTGGATGGAATTTTTGAAAGACTATTGGCCCTGGTTTACCCCAACAGAGCTGAGAGTAGGAGTGTGGAATTTGGATAATAAAGTACATGGAATTGGGATAATAAAGTACATGAAAAGTATTGCTGAAGGAATAGATATGTGTGGGAAATTGTGATTCGTAGTAGAAATAATATGTTTAAATTTAAATAGATACTATATTCTATGTTCTTAGATGATTGATGGTTTATTTTGTGAATTGGAATCAATTTGTGTAGGTTGATTGCAATAGAGCTGTTTGTTGGAGATAATTACCTCCAAAAAAGTGCTGTGATTGAAAAAGGTAAACGTGATTATGAGAATGGTGTAAGAAAAGAAACCATTAGTGATGGTGAGAGGGAATGGTATCGAGCTGCTGAGGTTTTGAGTGGCTCCTTTAAACTTGCAACTAAAAAAGGTGGAGAACAACAGAATAAATGGGCGAACAAGTATAGGAAAAATGAAATATACGAATATTTTTGTGAGATTTATAAACAACGTATAACTTACTTTTGCTTTTAAATTTGAGGATGTGTAAAACATGGGTTTATTTATATTGATGAAATATGTCAAGAGCTGAGAAGATCAATGGAACTTTTGTTGAATTAATTTGAGGTGTAATGTTAAATAGTAATTTGAAATAAGGTCTTTTGTGGCCCACATTGCATTTTTTGCTTTTTTGTTGAAATTGTTGGTAAATAATTAGTTTACAATGTGGATAGATGAGCTAAGTAGAGTTGCTACTGGATCATTCATGTCCCCATTCATTTGGCCAAATATAAAGACAATAAATAAGAGAGATATGTGAAAATTTTTGTGAAGAAAATTGTCCATGTTAGTAAATTAGATGTCCTTAATAAAACATCCTTATGTATGGCATATTACATATGTTCCAGCTTTTGATAATGAATAATTAAATTACAGTAAATATATGACTACATAATTTTTGTTAATTTACAAGGTGTCAAAATTAGGGGCGAAAAGCAAAGTTAAACTTGAATCAATTTGATACAGTAAATAATGGATTTTGTACCACATATTACATACATTTATATGTCGTGTCACTGATTATTTGAAATTAAATTTAAATTAAGCGCGCAACCTAAGTGAGGATTGAGATTGTTATATTGTTCAAGTAATTGAAAATAATTGGGAGAACAATCGTTTTGACATGTTATAATAAACGCAAATAGGGGCTCTGCAAACTTTGTTGGAATTTGTTTTGTTTTTATTTATCCAGAGTTTTTTTAATTTGATATTTGTTCTATCTGTGGTGGAGTACTTTAGTTTTCGTAACAGAATTATATTGTTTATACCCCTATGAATGTAATATACTAAATGATTAGTGGCACCAAGGCGTGAATTAAACATTTATAAATTCATCCATAAATTGTAAGATATAATCTATATGTATCTAATTTTTTTTAAAAAAACAGATTAACTGATTACGAATACATAGGACAGATAATGTTAAAGAAGTAAATGAACGAAAAATCTTAATTTGCAAAGACAGTATAACTAAATTTTGAAATAGTAGCGAACAATATATAAAAAGTTCCAACTAAGGTCATTGTTCATAAAGAGTTTACGCAACTTGAAAATTGAAAACGGCCGAATGGTTGCTTGACCTGAAAATAAGTGAAAAGAATTCGTAAAAATTAAGCTTTTATATTGAAAGTTTGTTAAAAAATTCCATATATGTCTGTTATTCAATTAGCGTTAGCAAATGAACATGATGAATAGGAGTCATACTTTATAATTTAAGTGGATGTAAACTTCAACAAGTGCCCCAAGTTCTATCGTCTACCATGGGAGGAGGTGGGAGAAGTTGCGCAATACAGAGGTCAATAAAGTCCCTGTAGTTGTTCATTGCGTCTGTCTTCAACTCTCCCAGTCCCTGTTGAAATCGTTCGAATAACGCTTGGCATTCGTCCTCCTTAGTTCGTTGAGCAGCTAAGGCATCCCTGTGTCTCTGCGCTTCTGTGAAACTGTTGTCTAACTATGCGTAACCCTTGTGAAGAATTTCTATTTCTTGCTCCATTCGTCTCCTTTCAACCTTAAGATGGCTGATCTCATAGTCTGACTCATCAAGCTCTTTAAGCAAATCGTTGATGTATTTGACAGGGTCTTTAGGGGGGACTCGAATATGGGTTCTGGCGAATCCTTCAAGCGCTGGTCGATCTATTGGTTCATGATCAGGGGCAGTGTTTTGGAACTCCCTATTACATGAATCTATAGTCATCAGATGACATGGCCATGTTGTTGTCGGTCGGTGCTAATTAAGGAGAAAAATGGAAGGAGATTTTATGATGGCAATGTCCTACTCGTAAGAGAAATGGAAAATGTAAATCTTTGTTGAGTGGTTTCAAACTTATATATATATATATATTGAATTCGTTTTGGATGCATCAGTGCACGTGTGTTTAACGCCCAAAATGTGACTACACTAAGCGGTAGTTGTAGTAAGATCGGGCGGTCGATCCACGAGGTAACCTAAAATCAAAAGGTTAGTAGAAAATAGCACAAAAAGTTAGTAACAAGAAGTAAATAAAATTGTAAATAGAAAGATATTTGAGATTTTTGTATTGTATTTTGATAAAGTGATGAAATGAGATAAGTGAAATAAAGGTAAGATGTAATCAAGAGTTTGAGAAAATGAAAGGTTTCAAGAATCATCCATATGCTTGTTTAGTTACTTGGTTACTTGATTTACAAAAATACACAAGTAAATAGTTCACATCCCAACATTTACTTGGAAAATCTAACATTAAAGTCCATAGTTTTTCTAACAAAAGTTCATTTGAGTTATAAAGTTCTTTACTTTAAAAGCACAATGTTAATCTTATGAAAAATCTAAAAATGACAAAATACCCAAGGGCAATAATGCAATAGAAGATTAGACATAAAATTATGTATCAATATTACTTTTACTAATTAGAAGCACATAGAAAGAGCATGACTAATCCTATATACTATTAGCATAAGTAAATAGAGATAACAAAATAAAGATAGAGATGAAAGAACATAAATAACTCAAATATATTACATTAAGAACATAGTAAATCAAAGTAGCAAAATAACATCACTTGCATATGGAATCATCCATAACCTTCCTAGGAAGATTAGGCCATTATGCTCATGATTCTCACAAAATTCTAAGAAGAAAATATGAGAAGAAAGTGAGTGGAAATTTTGCTATAGTTTCTCTACTCTAAAAATTACATACCAAATGTGAAGAAAGTGTCCCTATTTATAGATGGAGAGAAGGACTAAAAAGAAATTAAATAACAATTTGGGGTTTACAAAATAAATCTAAAATATTAATAATAAAATATGATTTTGAAAAATCAAATCTTATTATTAATATTAACCTAGCTATTTTGGTGTATGGTCAAAATGTTCTTTTTCAAAAACACCAAAAAGTATGAGCTTTGAAGCTCAAAGTGTTTATTTTGCAAGGCCCAAAGTGCTTGAAAGTTGGGCTGGGAGTACAATGGCAGCTGGGAAAAAAATGGACCGGAGCTGGTTAAGGGAGTGGGCTGCTGCACGCGACCCGAGGCGCACACCCACAGCTGCTGCAGGCGGCTGGCAGATGTCAGGTGGCAGGCACTGCATGCGTCAGACGGCAGGCGCAAAAGTCAGGGTGACAGGCGGCTCGGCTCGGTGGCGTGGCGGCGTGGCTCGGCTCGGTTGAGGCTTGGCTGCGGGCTGCTGGACCGTGGGCCTCCATTGGGCCTCAAATGAAACAAAGAAAAGGAAGTTACTACAATAATATCATTTTTAGCACTCTTTTTTCAAGTTTAATTCTTTTCTATATTTTTTTTCTTTTAATTAGGCTCAAATGCATTATAATTCATGTAAAATATTTTTAAATTAAATTAAAACTAATATTTTCCATTTAAAGAATATATCATAATAAATTCAAGAAAATATTATTCAAAACTTAATTTAATTTGAACTTAAACTTGATAAAATGACATCTTTTGAGCACTAATCAACGTGGAATTATTAAACCCTTTTGTGAAAGTCCAGTTGGGTGGAGGTAGGAGAGCAGAAGAGTGTTGTGTCACGCATGTCTGCATGATTCATGGCTAATTTTGGGGTTGTACCATATATGGCTTAGTAGGTGACAAAGTATAGGTTATACCCTATACTTGAAATTTAAATTTAAAATTTAGGGAGTTTCCTTTGACGGTAAGTAAAATTTGGAGGAAATTTTGCCATGTTAGAATATGGGTCTTAACTAATTTAGGGATGTCCAAGTCATTTATTTGACTATTCTCTTATATGACAAACTTAAATTGGTATTGATTAAAAGGAAGAACATGTCTCATAACATTTAAATAAACAATTCGAATATGGTAAACTTGTCAGTTAAATTACAAAATTATGTTAAATTAAAAATATATAACCCTGAATGGAATATATTAAAGAGTTAATTGCAGCAAAAATACATAATTTTATTAAAATTTTGTACTTTTTGACCTAATTACTTTTTCGGCGACAAATATACTGAATGTCTTCAAAATGTTTCACTTTTATACCAAACTTTTTTTACATTAAATGTTGTCAGTGTGTTTCACCACTAGATACGTGGTAAGTCATTAAAGGAATAATTAAGCTCCTCAAGCGCTAGTGAGGTTTCGTAGAGCTCCTCAGAGTGTAAAATTCCCCCAACTACTTGATCTGGGCAGACGTGGATGCCTCCAAGTGAGGCCACGACCCGAGGTCTGTCCTCAAGGCACGAATACATCCAAGCGAGGGCACGTCAAGTGGTCTACTTCCAAGCCGTGGATGTGTCTAGGTAAGGCCATGTCCCGAGGACCATCAATGTTGTCCTCTTGCCTTCTTCATTTGCTAATCCTTTAGGTCAAGGATTTTGTCTTTGGGAGTTAGGGTAACTACCAGGTGTCAATCCCTACAGTCGTGGCCCAGCAAAAGATGGTCTTACAACTTTTGGCGAGCTTCGAGTAGTGATGTCGAGTTGGTACAATTAACTATCAACATTTCTTAGAATGTGCTTCACATTGGCTCGGTGCAACGTTATCCTGACATTTTGTTATATACCTGTTCCCCATAAGGCAGGTGGGCACCTTTCTGCAATTGGGCCCCATTTGTAGCACCCACATTAATATGATATCATAGATCCAATAATGACATGATTGCATTGCATTACATATCAAGCAATATCTATAATTTGTGCATATACATATTCTTAAAAGTATTTTCATGCATAAGTATTAAAGTTGTGTATATGGTTGCTATGTGTATGTTCAATATTATTAACCTTGTGACATTTGAATTGTCTTATTATGGGTGTATGATGTGCTCAAGATATAAGAAAGTATGGAAAATATGGACAAGGCATGAAATCAAGTGAGAAATGTGCGATATAGAAGGCAAAAGATGTTAAACTGTGAAAAATAGTATAATTGCGATTACTAGTGTTTCAGTGTAAAATTGAGTATTAGTGGATTTACCAAATATATTTAAGATATGAAGCAGTTCTCATTGATGAAATAAAATGTTTTTAGAACCGTTGGATCAAGTCTTGATGGGAGGTATACATAATCATTGGTGTTGAAGTAAAGTGAAAACGAGCTTACCATAAGTGCACTACGTTCAATCGGGTAAGCTTATCTATTGGGTATAAACTCATATGGTCCTTAAGTTTGGTGGGAGTGTTTCAAAATTAAGGAGAATAGGGCTAGCAGATGATTAAGTCTAAATTATTGAAGTGATAAGGTTTTCATAAGTCAGAAAGTGAAATGATAAGGTGAAAGGTGTCAAATTTTGATACAATAAGGTCAAATCATTGAAAATAAAGGATTCTCCTCAACCTTATCACTTAGCACGACGAAGACTCTGAAAAACAGAGAGAAAAGAAAATAAAAAACATTTCTTCGCTGGCTTGAAGAGATTCTAAGGAGATCCAAGTGAAATCAAAGGCAAAGAAGTGGATTAACCTTACTTTTGGCCTTTTTATGGTAAGTTCTTGTACTTGGAAGTTAAATCACATTTTTGAATTTTACTGAGAGTTTATCTATGGTGTTGTACGTCCTAAATATCCGCGAGTTATTAGCGAGCTGGAAAAGGGAATAATTCAGTCTACCACGTGTGAATTGTCCACCCGGAGTTGCTATTACGAGTCTCCACCTCCCTAGCCCGAGCTGATCAGAGAGTTAGCAGTCTACTCGACGGCAGAGGATCAACAGTATGGACATCACAAGCTGGCGCTACATCAAGCTCGTGGTGTGGCATAGATTTGACACTCGAATCCTTGTAAAGGCTACCACGCAATGTAAACGTGCGCATATCAGACATCACGTATCTATTCCATTCCTGAATTCTCGGACACGCAGTATAAACGTGCTTGTTCAGGCTTCCCACGAATGGTTTGGGCCATGCGGCCCATTATCCCCCTTACCTATTGATTAGACAACACCTCATTGTCAAGTTTTAGGAATTAATCATCAGTGTCACAGAAGTGACATGATGGGTAAGAAGGTCACGGGATGACCCCCTTTACCAATGCCCAGGTATCCTCTCCCTATAAATACCAAGACCCTGGGCGTTGCAAGGGGTTGGTGTTTTTGTGGTAAAGAAACACTCTGTAAGGAATACTCAAGAGATATCAATAATAATGACTGGTGGACTAGAGGGATTTAAACCTTCGAACCACCTAAAAAGGAAAGGAGTGATAACCTTCCCCCGATACTAATTTTGCCAGTTTAGAGTTACGACATTTTCATAGTACGGTTCACGATTTAGCATTAATTCATCCCATTTATTCGTATAATTATCTATTGGCGAAGAACTGCGTCAACAGTTTGGTGCTCTCGTTGAGAGTATTTAGATTGGTGCTAGTGCAGAAAACCTAACCATGGTGGTTACCCGTTCGAGGCATGGTAATGAAGCGGATCAACATGATGGGCAGGAGGCCCACCATGCCGCCATATCCGATGAACGAAACCCCGAGGTCCAGCAGCCAATGGGCCAGGGCGACACCGAAAGTTCGGCACCCCGGCCGCCAAATCTGAATCCGAATCCAGATTTCTACACGGCGATAGAGATGGAGAACGCACAGTTGAGGAGTCAGCTATCCAAAGTAAACAAGCAAATCGAAGAGGTCTTGGCCCGGCTACCCCCTCTTACAACCGACGCTAACGTCGGAAAGAGACATAGTGGGAGTATTAATTCCCGCTGGGATAACCGGTCCAGGCCCAGCTGGTCAATCAGAACCTCAACTCCGAGTTCTACCCCCACGTCACACCACCACCAGGAAACTGTGTTTGAGGAGTTTCCTAGGGCCAATTAGCAATTCAGCCGATCAGTCCGAACCTCAACCCCTAGCTCGATTCCACCATCGAACGCACCCAGAAGGGCCCGAGGCAGCTCGCGGAGGAGATTAGGGGAGGGCTCACGGAGACAGCCTGCTCCGGCCAGCCGTCCTACACCTCGGTCAGACCGCCGAGCGCAGGACGCGAAGAATGGTAGAATGGAGCGGCCGTGACCTAGCTTGATCCGCCCGGACGGGACTAGGATCGCGTTACCAATTAGACATCCCTCGTCGCCAATAAGATACCCATCTCCTCCCCGTCCAGTACGAGACATTCTGGCTCATGGGAGCAGCAGGAGAAATCCTCCTTCCGCCGGTCCTTCCAGTCGCAGCCGAGCGCACGAGGAAGTCCCGGATCCTCACCCTCAGCAGCGGGCTCCAAGTTTTTCAAACAGGAGTTACTGGACTGGGAGTCATCGAAGTGGCATGTCCGGTGAGGACCTGCGCAATCACTTGAGTTCGGCTCAAAGCTCTCGGGCCACCCCTCGGGCTGACCTTCGAGATTGCCTCAACTCACAGAGAGGAGATCCGGCTAGAAATGGTGGCCATGCTCACCAAGGGGATGGTCTGTCGGAAGTACGTGACAGTGGGAATGCCCCACCTAACCAAGCTCGAGCTTGGAGAGACAATAACCCACCTAACGCTTACAATGAAACTGGAGCTGTTGAACAGCCCCAGAACAACCAAGGAAGTAAGGACCAAACCCTAGAGCGTTTAACTCAGATGGAGGAGTTGATGAAGAAGCTCTTATCGGAAAAAGAAAAAGATGAGTACGACTCAGGGGGCGAACTCGAGCTCTTCGCCCCCAGCATAGCAGCCACAACGTACCCACCTGGTTTCCGTATGCCCCACTTGTCCAAGTTCGATGGGGACGGAGACCCGTCAGATCATTTGGGTATGTTCAACACCCTGATGATGGCCCACAACATCGGCCCTTAGCTAAGGTGTTTGATATTTCCTTCCACCTTGACTGGGCCGGCAAGGCAATGGTGCAAGCAGAATAAAAAACAGTCCATCAGCTTGTAGAAGACCTTCTCTGCTGACTTCAAGAGGGCGTTCTGGGCTTCTCAAGTTGCCCGCATCAAAGCCGACACCCTGGCGAACGTGAAGCAGCAGCCCGAGGAACCTTTGAAAGCTTACCTGAGCAGGTTCGCAAACATCGCGACTCGAGCTAGGGACGCGGACGAATGTTCCAAGCTTATGGCCTTGAGGAATGGGATCCTCATTGGAGGCGGACTATGGAAAGAGATATAGAGGAAAGGTGTCAGCACCGTGGATGAATTCCTAAACAAGGCCCAGGGATGGATAAACCTGGAAGAGGCGCGAGCATCGGTCGCGGGAACCAGCCAAGCCCCTGATTAGCCCGTTGGAGTGGAAACGGATGTCGTGAAAATGACTTAAACTGTTGCATAGAATAACCAATTGGGTGGAGGCAAGAGAAAAGGGAGCAGCGAGGGAGGCCATCACGGCCCGAAGAAGAACAAGCCCGTGGAAAAATTTAAGCCAGTCTACGCGACTTACACCGAGCTCACAAACACTAGGGAGCACATTTTCCTAGCAAACTCTACCCGCCTTCCCTGGAAAAAGCCGGAACCTTTGAAGCACCAGAAGGCCAAGTGGGACCCCTCCAAGTTTTGTCAATTCCATAACGACATTGGCCACAACACTGACGATTGTAGGCATTTGAAGGATGAGATCGAGACTCTCATCAGAGCCGGACCCTTGGCTCAATATCCGTGGAACAGAGTTACCGCCAGTCAACCGGCTCTAGAAGCTCTGGTGAGTCAGCCCAGGGCTTGGATAAATCAGGACACCCCTCCTCCTGTGATAGGAGGAGAGATATCCACGATCTCCGGAGGCCCCCACCTAGCCGGCACGAGCAGGGGGGCCCAGAAGAGGTATGTCAATGAGTTGAAGGCTCATAACGGACTGGAGTTCGTCCTAGAGCAGCATCTGCCCAAACAGCAACGATTGGAGAATCAGCCAATCATATTCACCGAGGAAGATGCTAGTCACGTTCAGTTCTCCCATAACGATCCTCTGGTCATAACCGCCCAGCTCGCCAGCCGGAGAGTCAGGAGGATACTGGTCGATAATGGGAGTTCGGTGAACCAGCTGTTCCGGTCTACGCTGGAAAAGATGGGTTTATCCGTCATCGAGTTGAAAGCCACCTCCATGATGCTGTATGGATTTTTCAGAGAAGGATCAGCGGCGATAGGAACAATCGAGCTGGTAATTACCTTGGGAGAGGGGCCCCGGACTGTCTCTAAACTCCTCGAATTTGTGGTCATCGATTGTCCCGCCGCCTACAACGCCATTCTGGGTCGGCCTACGTTGATAGCATTTGAGGCTGTAACCTCCATCCGCCACCTCGCAGTCAAATTCCCCTCCTCCACGGGGATATGCACGGTCCGAGGTGATCAGCTCGCTGCCAGGGAATGCTATAGCATTTCAATGAAGGGAAAGTCACGACCCGAGCAACAGACGATGACCATCCAGGGCGAGGACGAGGAATCTCAGGAAGTAGGATTTATTCCGGAGATAGAAAAACCTCAGAATGCCAGGGGTAAGAGTATCATCTTGAATAATGATATCGACCCCAGAATAGGCGAGGATAGGTCCGAGCTCCAGGCCATCGAAGAGCTTGAGGAGGTGAATATCGACCCACAAGACCCCTCAAAGGTGGTAAAGCTCGGGAAAAACCTGTGTAGCGAAAGGAAGGCGGAGCTGATTAGATTTCTATAAGAAAATCTAGAGGTGTTCGCCTGGTCTCATGGAGACATGGTAGGGATCAGCCCGAGCGTCATCATGCACACCCTCAACTTGGACAAGAACGTGCCTGCGAAGTCCCAGAAACAACGGTGCCTAGGTACGACCCGAGCTGAGGCCCTAGAGGAGGAAGTAGCCCGACTCTTAAAGTGTGGCTTTATCCGTGAGGCAAAGTACCTGATCTGGGTCGCCAATACCGTTTTGGTCCCGAAGCCCAACAGGAAGTGGCAGACTTGCATCGACTTTTTCGATCTAAATAAAGCCTGCCCGAAAGATTCCTTCCCTTTGCCAAGGATTGACCAATTGGTGGATGTCACGGCGGGGCACGAGCTCATGTCTTTTATGGATGCATACTCAGGCTATAACCAGATCGCCATGAATCCAGAGAACCAGGAGCACACTAGCTTCATGACCCCAACTAACATTTATTGCTATAAGGTCATGCCTTTCGGGCTGAAAAATGCAGGAGCTACGTACCAGAGGTTGGTAAATAGGATGTTTACCAATCAGATCGAGAAAAACATGGAAGTGTATGTTGACGACATGTTGATCAAGTTAAAAACTGTCAATAACCATGTCTCCGATCTGAAGGAATGCTTTAAGATTTTAAGAGAAATCCCCAAAAGTGTACTTTCGGGGTTGCGTCAGGAAAATTTATGGGTTTCATTGTCAACACCAGGGGGATAGAGACGAACCCCGATAAGATCAGGTCGCTACTCGAGATGCCATCACCCCAGTCACGAAAAGACATTCAGAGTCTGACAGGAAGGGTGGCGGCCCTTAATCGGTTTATTTCCAAATCTACCGACAAGTGTTTGCCATTCTACAACCTGTTTCGGGGAAATAAAAAATTCGAGTGGACTGAAGAGTGTGAACGTGCCTTCCTCGACCTAAAAGCACATTTGGCCGAGCCGCCCGTATTGTCCAAACCAATAGAAGGAGAGCCTCTTTTCCTTTACCTAGCTGTCACGGAAGATGCGGCTAGCGCCGTACTGGTTTGGGAAGAAGACCGGTCTCAGAAGCCAGTCTATTACATCAGCAAGAGGCTTCTCGGAGCTGAATCCTGGTACCCGTTGATGGAGAAGATAGCTTTCTGCCTTATTACGGCCTCCTGAAAGCTCAGGCCGTATTTCCAGTCCCATTCAATACACGTCATAACCGATCAGCCTTTAAGGCAGGTTTTGCATAAACCTGAAGCATCGGGACGTCTGTTGAAATGGTCTATCGAGCTCAGCCAATTTGAGATACTATACGCACCACGAACTTCTATAAAAAGCCAAGCCCTGGCTGATTTTGTGGCAGAATGCACAGGATTCCGAGAAGATCTAGTGGAAGAACCGGTTCGGGCCTCATGGAAAGTCTTCGTAGATGGCTCGTCTAACGAGAATGGGTCCGGGGCTGGAATCATATTGATATCCCCGGAGGGACATCGATTCCATTTCGCATTGCGATTCGGATTCAAAGCATCCAACAACCAGGCCGAATACGAGACTTTATTGGTTGGGCTAAGGGTGGCCCAGGAGCTGAAGGCCAGCTCCGTCCAGTGCTACAGCGATTCCCAGCTAGTGGTAAACCAAGTATTGGGAGAATACCAAGCACGGGGAGCCAAGATGGCTACTTACCTGGCCAAGGTAAAGGAGGAGCTATCTGCATTTAAGCATGGCTTAATTGAGCAGATACCACGGGAGCAGAATGCCAACGCTGACGCCCTGGCAAAGCTCGCCACCTCTGGGGAGGCAGAAACTTTGGGGCTAGTACTGGTAGAGTTCGTGGAAAGACCAATCATAGAGGAAATCAGGGTGGAGGTCGAGATGATCGACACCGACCCGACCTGGATGACTCCCATAATCGAGTACCTCAGAACAGGGAAGTTACCCGAGGAACGAAACGACGCAAGGAGGGTACTTTACCAGGCTCCGAGTTATGTAATAATAGACGGGACGTTGTACCGGCGTAGCCTCTCTTTACCTCTTCTGCGGTATGTTCTGCCAAGCGAGGCGAAGACCATTTTGCAAGAAGTGCATGAGGGATTTTGCGGAGATCACGCTGGGGGACAATCCCTGGCCTTAAAGGTGTTGAGGCAAGGATATTATTGGCCTACTCTTTCAAAAGACTCGATCTCTTATGTCAAAAGTTGCGACAGGTGCCAGCGGTTCGCCACGGTCGCCTGAGCCCCTTCAGTCGAGCTAAAGATGATCTCGTCCCCGTGGCCGTTCGCGATCTGGGGGATTGATTTGGTTGGTGCCCTTCCCACAGGAAAGGGAGGAGTTCGCTATGTTGTGGTGGCTATAGACTACTTCACAAAGTGGGCAGAAGCAGAAGCCCTAGCGACGATTACCTCAAAGAGGATCCTCGACTTCGTGGTCAAGAATATTGTCTGCCGATTCGGGCTGCCAAAGAAGATCGTGTCGGATAACGGAACACAATTCGATAGCGACCTCTTCACCGAATTCTGCGAGAGGCACGACATAGTTAATAGCTTCTCCTCCGTGGCATATCCCCATGCTAATGGGCAGGTCGAGGCTATGAACAAGACTCTAAAAGCAAGCCTTAAGAAGAGGCTGGATGAAGCCAAGGGGATTTGGCCCGAACAGCTCCCCCAGGAACTGTGGGCGTACCAGACCTCGCACCGAACATCGACGGGTCACACTCCTTTCTCCCTTACCTTTGGGAGTGAGGCCGTCCTTCCTGTCGAAGTAAAGATAGCCTCGCACAGGGTCCAGACATTTGACCAAGACCAGAACAAAAAATTGCTTTGCGCATCCCTCGACCTAATTGACGAAAAACGAGAATCTTCGCAGCTACAACTTGCTCATTATCAACAGAAGATCACTCGTTACTTCAATTCGAAGGTCAAGAAACGCATTTTTAGCGTAGGCGACCTGGTGCTCAGAAGAGTCTTCTTAGCCGGTAAGGATCCCAAGGACGGAGTGTTAGGGCCAAGCTGGGAAGGACCTTATCAAATAATAGAGGTTGTGAAAGAAGGAACCTTCAAGCTAGCTCGGCTTAATGGAGAGGCGGTCCCACGAACTTGGAACGCTATGCACCTAAAGAAATATTATCAGTAATACTTTTGTAAGGCTTAATTAGAAAAGCCACCTTGTTTTATTAGATAATGAGATAGTTTCTTCGTATTATTGTATATTTTTGTGGGCGAAATGTTAGAAGAGCATGTTTCAAGTAACCATGCAAGTTCCTTCCCTGGTTACTTGGAGGGCATATATCCTGGAAGTAACCAGGTCCTAAACTTAGAAGTCGATTCAGATTGGTTAATCGATGTTTTTCTTAAAAAGCACGAGATATCAATAGAATTGATGCGAACTAAGTTTTTAAAATCAATATCCTGGAAGCAACCAAGTCCCGAACTTAGAAGTTGATTTAAATTGATTAATCGATGTTTTTCTTAAAAAGCACGAGATATCAATAAATAATTAACGCGGACTAAGTTTTTTAAAGTCAATGTCCTGGAAGCAACCAGGTCCTAAACTTAGAAGTCGATTCAGATTGGTTAATCGATGTTTTTCTTAAAAAGCACGAGATATCAATAGAATTGACGCGAACTAAGTTTTTAAAATCAATATCCTGGAAGCAACCAGGTCCCGAACATAGAAGTTGATTTAAATTGATTAATCGATGTTTTTCTTAAAAAGCATGAGATATCAATATATAATTAACGCGGACTAAGTTTTTTAAAGTCAATGTCCTGGAAGCAACCAGGTCCTAAACTGATAGACCCAAAACGGATATGTTTTAAAAATTTATACTCGCAAGCGCACGAATCGTATATGGAATATAGTGTTCGTGTAAGCACGAGATCGAACCCAAATGAGTTGTCTAAAATAAAAAAAGAAAACTATTTTAAATCAAAAGTAATAAATTCTAACCTAGCTCCAAAGATTGATAAGATTTTTGTATAATGAAAATAAAATAAAAGACAATAATAAAGATATTAAAGACAAATATATAAACATAAATTAAAAGTAAAAATCAAGATGGTAAAATAAGATTGTTAAGGATTAGAATCCACAAAACATAAGTTCAATAATATTTATAAGTACATTGATTCCCAAGTTTTAGTGATAGTTAAAATAAATCAAACTATAGTTTTCTAAATAGATTTATAATTTTAAGCACAAATTACTTCTAAAAAGATAGGATTTTTCTTCACTTTTCAAAAATTATAATTTCAAAGTATTTAGTGTAAATCAATCTAATGAATAACAAATAAATCAATGAATATTATTTATAAGGCAAAACATAATATTTTTGTTCTAAGCATGGATGTGTACAATTTAATGACACATCTTACACAAAGAATATTATATTTTTGCACTAATGAAGAACAAAGTGTAAATATGTGCTAACAATCCAAAATACATGATATTTAAGATGAAAGAAGATATTTGAACAAGAAAAATCCATAAACTTTGTTGCACAAAATGGGAAATCAATATACAAAATAAACACTATCTAGTTACATATTGTTTCATCATCACCTTAATAATCTTAAAAAGATTAGAAACACATAACTAGAATAGCAAATACAAACTAAAAATTACAAACATAAATAGGAAAATTTGGAGAATGAATCCCCAAATTTTTCCTCTAAAAATACATAGAAAATAACCAAAAAGAAGAAGAAGATGAAGAGAATAGAGAGGTTTTGAAATGTGTAGAATTTTTGGTATGGTAACCTCTCCTCTCAAAATTATCCCTAAACTCCCTTATTTATAGCCAAAAAATGGGTATTAAAGTAATCAATTTAAATTAATTAAATTTATTAAATTAATAAAATATGGAAAATAGGGGTAAATTGTAGGGTGTAATAATGATTTTTGGGTAAAATGTGTAGAGAATTTTTGGTAAAAATGTGACATTTTTAAAGAAAGGACAAATGAACATTGTTGGGCTCAAGATAAAATGGCTTTGTGGCTGTGACAGATAGGAATTTGGGGGCTTGGACCGTGCGTGGTGCATCTGGAGAAGCTGCCAGGCGGAAGTGTTTTTCGGAAGCAGCTAGTGTGAAGGTGTTGGCCGAAGGTGGCAGCTGGAGACTAGGTGGCGTTGGGTGCTGCTGCATTGGTGTTGGGCCTGCTAGTAGATGAGGCATGGGCCTGGTGAAGGAACTGAAGAAGGGTTGTTGGGCCTTTGCTGAGGAGGCCGCTTTGGTGGCTGGCGAGGGGAAACCGTGGGCTGGGTTCGAGCCTGGCTGAAGGCAGGGATCACTCGGCTGAATGAAGGCTGGAGGCGGCTGGGTGCATCAGGCGGTTGACAGCTGGCGGATTGGCACTTGGAGTAGGAGGTGTGGCCGAATGGAAGCTGTTGGCTGGGACATCCTCGTGGGCTGGGCTTCGGTGGCAGCTGTTGAGAGATTGGGCCTTGTGCTGATGGTGTTTCAAAAATGCCATTTTTCACTTCTTTTTCAGCTTTTTATCATTTTTTCCAAACACAAAAATACAATAAAATCCCTACAAAATAAACATAAAATAAATCATAATAAAATATTTTCAACTATAAAATAAATCAATTTAATTATTTGAAAATATTAATTATATCTTAATTTATATTTAACATTTAAATTCAATAATCCAACATTTTTTACCTCAAATTCAACTACAATAATTCAAATAATTAACTACATCATTTTACAACAAAATAACTATAAAAAACACACAAAAAATATATAAAATTAAATAAACCCAATAAATTCAAAATTACTTTAAAACTTAATAAATCAATTAAAAACTCAAGAATTAGACAACAATTAGCACATAAAAAGTGGTAAAATAACTCTATTTTGTAGAGTTATCATAAACTTAGAAGTCGATTCAGATTGGTTAATCGATGTTTTTCTTAAAAAGCACGAGATATCAATAGAATTGACGTGAACTAAGTTTTTAAAATCAATATCCTGGAAGCAACCAGGTCCCGGACTTAGAAGTTGATTTAAATTGATTAATCGATGTTTTTCTTAAAAAGCACGAGATATCAATAAATAATTAACGCAAACTAAGTTTTTACCAAATGCGCTAAGAATAAATGGCAATAATGGTAAAAGTAGATTAAAATGAAAAATTGGAAAAACCCATTGTCTCGAGGAGAAAAACCTAGTGGTAAAAAATTACAAATAAATAAAAAAAAAAAAAGAGAAGTCTAGGCCCCCCCAGGCCGTTCCGTTGAGGTCACCCCTTCGGTCTCCTATTCGCCTGCAGCGGAAGTCTCCCCGGTCTCAGAGGGTGCCTCCTGTTGAAGGCGAGCCTTGAACTTCTCGAGGAAGGGCTCCCATACCTCTGGTGCCAGGAAGGAAAAATCTCCATCCTGGTTGAAGGCCCAACAGTAATAGAGCATGGCTTCCATGGAGGAGCTGGAAGATGCCCTCTCTGCGACAAGGGCAGCCTTGGCCTCCTCAAGCTCGGCCTTTGTAGTAGCCAGGCCGGCCTGTGCAGCCTCGAGATCAATCTTCGTTGTGGCCAAGGCCCCCTGGGCGGCTTCCAGATCGGTCTTCGTGGCGGTCAGTGCGACCTGCGCAACCTTTTCATTTTCCTTGACAGCCGTCAAGGCAGCCTTGGCATCTCTCTCCTGCTGTAGTGCAGACGAGAGAGCGGCCTGAGCGGTCTGGAACTCACCCTTGATCTCATCAAACCTGGCCCTAGACCAAGCTATGCTGCGGTGTAGAGCCAAAGCCGTCTGCAAATGAAAATATAGTAAGGCATGTGCTAAAAGAGAAAGCAGAGAAAATTGACTAAGTTAACTACGCAACCTTACCGTGAGGTTCATCCCCAGCGAGGACTCCATGACATTCTCGAGGCTCCTCATCTCGATCTCCCGCAAGTCCCTCAGGGTGGCGTTGTAGTAATGCTCCACCATGTAGCTCGCGGTCTCATAGACCGTCCCTCGGAAGGTCTCGGGGAGTTTCTCCAAAGCCTGGGTGTTAACTGGTATACGCACGGTGGGAGTGGGAGTTGGCGGGGTTCTAGTTGGTGTCTCCTGGTCCCGAGCTAGGACAGGAGGTAGCGGAGGAGGTGGAGGCATGTTCTCCACTGCTGCAGGGCCCTGGCTCCTCCCCTTAGTGGGAGACTTGTTGACGGGTCCGGGAGGAGTCTTCTTGGTAAACCGGGGCTTCTTGACTAGGGGCCCTGACGATCCGGAAGGGGGATTCCCCCCCTGGAAGATGGACTGCAGGACGTTGTCTCCGGGTTGTGCCATCTCTTCACCTGAAACAAAAAAGAAGCGTTAAGACACATGTAAGGTTATTCGATTAGAAGAAAAATCTAAGGATATATTAAAAAGGTCTTACCCTCCAAGCTGGAGGAGGAATCTATTGCCACGACCTCCGGCCGCAGAGCTTCTATGGGGGACTCTAGGTTTATAACCTTACGAATGAGAAGGGGCTCGGGCTCCGGATTAGCCTCAGGACTGGACTCCTCTACATACTGCCTAAGCCCCGGAGCGACTACACCCTCCAGAAGGGAGGGCCACGACCTAAGGTTGGTCCCGTACTCCTCAAAGAAGGCTGACCTAAAAGCCAGGGTGTTGTCTACTGCTACAGTGCCCCTAGGGTGGCTCATGTCAAAGGGTAACACCATTTGATCTACACACTGGAGTAGAGTTAAGTTAAGGTCTAGGTCATCTTGGTGGCGATGTACGAGCTGGCTTGGGTTAAACCTAGCGAGCCGAAGGTCTACGACAGCCCTGTCTAAATCCCTAAACAGGTATGGGTTACCTTGGCCAGAGGGGCCGGCTGCTGCCCCGGACTGGATCCGATCCGCGTCAGGGTCCCGAGCAACCTCGAGGGGCCACTTCCGACGCACGAGTGGCACCTCGTCCTCCTCATCCTGCTCGTCATTCAGCGCAGCGCCCCCCTCGGGAATGGGCGCCAGCTCGCGGGTTACTGGGATGGTCCGCGACCTCCTCAAGGCCAGAGTCTGACCCGAAGAAATTAACTTGCACGCCAGCATCGTCTTATCAGACACGAGCTGGCGGTAGTCTTTTTCGCTTGGTGGGAGCCCCGCCAAGGTCTCGTATTGACCCTCGAGGGTCACCGATTTGGCCGTCCTCGCAAAAATAGTTGCACGATGGTATTCAAGTGAATGCTCAAGGAAAGAAACACATCAGTGACGATTTTGCAAGCTAAGGATAGAAAGAACTTATGAGGACGATTGAAGTAGTGGTGATCGCAGTTGCGAAACCCCGTCGACATAAAGAACTGGTCCTTAAAGTCGTTGGGGTGGCTGGGCAGCTCGATGACCGCAGCAGAGTTGGGAAAACAGGTAAAGTAATAGAACATGTCACCTCGCCCCTGTTGATCCAGGCTGCAGAGGAAGAAAAAATAGAGGATGTCCGCTGGTGTAGGGACCTCCCATTCATGTTTTAGGAAGAGGTACCTGAGCCCCGCCAGCAGACGGTAGGAGTTCGGGGGCAGTTGAAAAGGAGCCAGTTTCACGTAATTCAGAAAGTCTGCGAAGTACTGGTCCAGAGGAAGGAAGGCCCCGACCTTGAGGTGTTCGTCGCTCCAGGCCGCGAACTCCTCGTCGAGAGGTGTGCAGCTCCTTGCACCCTCGAAGGGAGGTCGGACAACAAGAGCGCCTGTCCTAATTTCGATGTTATGGGACAGCAAGATCTTGTTGACCCTCCCTTGGGTCGTAACCTTCGAGACTATCCTCTCGGCCTCGAAGAAGGCATTAGGTCCCACCTCGACCTCTTTCTCCACGGTGGGACCAAAGTAGGGAATTGGAGATTCAGCAACTATCTCTTTCCCCTTGCTAGGATGACGAGCCGGCGGCACTCTTTTTGGGCATGTTCTTCCTGGGACCCATCTGGTCACCTAACAAACAAAGATGAAGAAAGTTTAGATAGGCGGCCTAAAAATAGAAAAGGGAATCTAGCGCAAGAAGTGATTATTGTACACGAGCTAAGGTAATCTCAGCCCGCGGTGTGTGAGGCCACGCGATGCTGTGATCACGCGCTTGTGTTTCCAACGGATCCCCGATTGCTCAGGATCTATGTGTCAAGAGGGTCAGGATAATGTTTTCCTTGGAGGGAAAGTTTCAAAAAAGCAAAACCGCCTAGGAAGCGTGACCCCTAAGCTACTCGGTTTTGCACCCCAGAAACCTATCGCCTTCCCCCCTCCAAACAGGCATCCCAGAAAAAACTACCCAGAAAAATTTACCCAGAATTTATCTTGCCCTATACATCACATTCCTAAACATGTTCTTATATGATCAATGCCCCTAGGATAAAAACCTACGCACAAAACACCAGCCAAAAACAACCTACTGTGTGCGACTAAGAAAGAAGTTAACCTAACAAAGGAACGGAAATATCACAAAGTGCAACAGGCAGAGGACTTACAGTGTTTTTTCCGTATGAAAGTCGCAAAGAGCGTAGGAGTCAGAGTCCTGGTGAAGCCTTTAAAGCTGGAGTTGCGAGAAAACTCGTGGCAAGAGCGTAGGGATCTCTGGGACGACAACCGAAAGAAGAAAGACATCTGAGGTTAAAGAGGAGAGAAGATGAAGAAAAAAAAATTCAAATAAAAGATGGCTCATGCGAAAGGTGGCCAACCTTATATATACGTAAAAGGCAAAGGGATGAGGATCGTTCGATCGCATCAATGCAAGATACGAGGGTCATAACTCGAGAGACGAAACGATGGCCGAAGATAGGCTAGGCCATTTAATGCGATTATCGGAAGACGGACCGTCGCCAACCACGGTGCTCCACGTGTCCGATACCTACGCAGTGGACGGGACATGAAGAGTTGAAAAAAGGAACCTAAAAGCCCCCGCTGTGGTCACAAATGACGTCATGTGTCATGAACAGAGGCTTGGGGGGCAAATGTACACCCTAAATATCTGTGAGTTATTAGCGAGCTGGAAAAAGGCATAATTCAGTCCGCCACGTGTGAATCGTCCACCCGGAGCTGCTATTATGAGTCTCCACCTCCCTAGCCCGAGCTGATCAGAGAGTTAGCAGTCTACTCGACGGCAAAGGATCAGTAGTATGGACTGGCGCTACATCAAGCCCGAGGTGCGGCATAGATTTTACACTCGAATCGTTGTAAAGGCTACCACGCAATGTAAACGTGCGCATATCAGACATCACGTGTCTATTCCATTCCTGAATTCTCGGACACGCAATATAAACGTGCGTGTTCAGGCTTCCCATGACTGGTTTGGGCCATGCGGCCCATTATCCCCCTTACCTATTGATTAGACAACACCTCATTGTCAAGTTTTAGGAATTAATCATCAGTGTCACAGAAGTGACATGACGGGTAAGAAGGTCACGGGATGACCCCCTTTACCAACGCCCAGGTATCCTCTCCCTATAAATACCAAGGCCCTGGGCGTTGCAAGGGGTTGGTGTTTTTGTGGTAAAGAAACACTCTGTAAGGAATACTCAAGAGATATCAATAATACTGACTGGTGGACTAGAGGGATTTTAACCTTCGAACCACCTAAAAAGGAAAGGAGTGATAACCTTCCCCCGATACTAATTTTGCCAGTTTAGAGTTACGACATTTTCATAGTACGGTTCACGATTTAGCACTAATCCATCCCGTTTATTCGTATAATTACCTGTTGACGAAGAACCGCATCAACAGGTGTATTATCTTGTTTAAGATATTTATTAGTTGTTTCCAAGTGGTTTGAGGTTTAGAAAAGACATAAGAGATTGTTTCCGTTGAAAAGTTGTCCAGTAAGTGAAATTTTGTGTTTTATGAGGATTTTGTGGTTGTTGGAGTACAAACTATTTTTTTTTTTACATATTTGACTGAGTTTATAAAACGGTAGATATTTTTATAAAAGTTTGAATAGACGTGGATACTCATTTAATTTGGGTGATGATCTTGGAAATTAGAATTTATCAAAACCGATATATAATAATTTTGTGATGACGTTTGTTGGTATTTGATATATGTAGTTGCGAAGGTTAGTTGATATTGATTACTAATTGATTTTGATATTTGAGGATAGGTAAAATTAAGTGGAAGCTCTCACAATATTTCTCCAAGTATCTAAGATAAATTTAACACTCGATCTAAGTAGTTTAAGATATTTTAGGCATGATTTGGATATGAAATTTGATATGATGTTTTATGGATATTTGTAAATGGTAGTTCAATGTCTTGCTTCCATCATTATGGTGTGTGTTATCCCCATTTCCTGTCGTGGGCCTGGGACGATGGTCCAGGCCCATGGTCCGGGCGTTCGGATGTGGGCCCAGCCCAAGCCCGCTTGGTACAGGAATAACCAAGGGCTACGGCCCAAGTGTGATTCTGGCCCCTGATGGTGTCTGGGATGGTGATCCAGGACAGTAGCCCGGGAGACGTACTGACAGTTCGGATTGCTGTTGAAGTATACGTAAAACGATCCCAGAGCATGGTAAACGGTCCGGGCCTGTGGTAAACGAAGAGGGACAAAGGTAAACGAACCCGGATCAGGTCCTCCCGGTTTGGCAAGGAAAAGCATCCATGACCCTGAAGCCGTCCCACGACGCATGGGGGTTGTCCCCACTTTTCACCTGCGGAAAAGGCCACCTCGGGATTGCACGCCGTTGTTTCAGACCTGCACTGCCAAGTACTCTGACTGGCTTTGTCCCCTGAATCTGCCTCGTAACTCGAAGTGCCCAGACCAAAAGCACCATTCTGTCGGGCGAAATATAGTTCTTGGGCCGCCCTATTGGGACTTAATTAGTCTTGAACCTATGTATGTTTTATCTTTTATATTGGGCTTTCGCCAGAGAAGCCAAGAGTATCCACATCTTTGACGGGCTCGGGTCATACCCGGCCCAGATCCAGTGTTCCTATGAGTCTATAAATACAGGCGATAGAGCACTGAAAAAAGGATCTCTCTTGGACTTGTATACAATTGCTCTGTCAAAACATAGAGAGAAACTCCATTGTAAAAGACTTTCCAAGCTCTAATACAACTGACTCGTGGACTAAGGCTTATTAACGCCCCAACCACGTAAAAATCCTGTGTTAATCTTCTAAATTCCATATCATTGGTCTCAGCTAATATTCATTAGTGTAGTTTCCGAAAATCTCGGTAAACATTTTGGTGCTTTCATTGAGAGCTGAAGAAAGCTAGTGCTAACACCAAGCCTTTACTACAATGGTGAACACACGACACACAACATTCGACCCTAGTAATCCAGAGCAGGGCAATGAAGATCCGTTACCTTCCCAGCATCTTCCTCAGGATCTGCCTAAGAACGCTCCTCCTAAAACATCTCACCTTGACGAGTCACAAGACTATGAGGGTGGGACAGAGTACGAAGAGGAGAACGAGGACGAATATTATGAAGAGGAAAGCGAGGGGGAGTACCACGATGAAGCTGCGGATCCTAAGATCCCCGAAGGAGAGCCCAACCAGCAGGACCTGGAGGTGACTAGACTGAGGCAGCAAGTCCTGGACCAGGAGGCCAGGATCGCTGAGCAAGCGGAGGCGCATCGGCGTATGCAAGAGTCTCTCCAAGCCCTGCAGGCATTCATAGCCGCGCAGGGTCCGGCGACCAATCCTACAGCTGGCCCACTTCTGGGAGCGCAACAGCCCGCTCCGCAAGTCCGAGCCGGGGTCCCCGAAGAAGCAAGGCCAGCCCCTCCCCCGGAGCAGTTTCCTGAGCCAGCCCAAGGAAACTTGGATAGGGAGAAAAAGAAGGCCGGTGGAAAGACCTGAGAAAAGAGCACCCCCATCACGAAATTCGGGACCCGTTCCCGGCCGCTCCCTAGAAAAGAGAAGGTGCGCCCCGTCCCAAGACGAGGCCACCCGATCGATCCGCAGGGGACACGGCCGCGGAACGCACGGCCCCGGCACGCCCTAGGGCGAGACGAACGGGAAAGGTCTTTGCACCCAAGCGCCTCAGTAAACAAAAACCGTCGGGAGCGGCCGTGCAGCGAGGAGCGTCATGCCCTTAGTTCAGGGGACGACACATCCCGGATAGACCTACGCGACGGACTGAATGCTCAGAAAGAGTGGGCCTGTAAGGAAAAGATTCTCCCCGAGGTGGCGACCTTAAGAACAACATCAACGATAGGAGGAACGGAAGAATCCCCCTAGAGGACGGCACGGCCAGGCAGCTCATGGAGCAGCTGGCCGCTTTGAAAAAGGTCACGGACCGCTTGGTCCGCAAGCAGGAAGGAGTGGATAACGACTCTAATGAAGAGGATAAAGAGCCCTGCGCGAGGCACACCCTGGACGCTGTACTCCCTAAGGGGTTCAAGATGTCAAGCCTCACCGCCTATACTGGAAACAGCGACCCCAGGGACCATCTGTCCCGATACAACCGGCTCATGACAGTGGCCCACGTCAGTGACGAAGGCAAGTGCCTCTGTTTCTCAATCACTCTAGGTGGTCCCGTCGAGGAGTGGTGGAAAAGACTTAAGCCGAGATCCATCCAATCCTGGTTCGGACTGCAGTCAACGTTTCGCAAGCAGTTCGTGGCTGCCATGAGGATGGACATGCAGATCAGCGCCCTCGCAAATATCAAACAGCTCCCCACGGAGACACTGAAGGCCTACATCCAGCGCTTCACTGAAGAAGCCTCTAAGACAAAGGTGGACAACGGACAGCGCCTGGTAGCATTGCAATCCGTGATCTGGGCTGGGTCCCATCTCTGGGATGACATGCAGCATAATAAGGCGGCTACCCTAGAAGAATTCATCAGGAAGGCCCAAGGATTTATCAATTGGGAAGAAGCCCAAATCCAGGCTTTCGGATGGCCTCCGGCACCACAGCCCAGCGCCCAAGCGTTTCCGGGGTACGGGGCACAGTTCCCAGCACAGTCCTACGTCGCGCCCCCGATAGCCTCGGGACCGACCGTTACTCCTGGAATCACCTACACCCCTACGGTGTACGGTCCCGCCTCTTCGGGATTTGCCCTGGCCCAATCCGCCCACTTCTCCGGATATGGGGCCGCGCCGGCGTGTCACAGCGTCGCCCCCGTCGGGGCCCAGCAGTCACAGGCGGGAGTGACAGAAGCAAGCGTGAACCCCTCCCGGGGGAAGCGATCTGGCAAGGGCCAGAACCGACCCAAGCCGATTAAGAAGGGAAAAAGGGGCTACGAGCCCCAATATCATAATACACCAATCTAGTGGACACCAGGGAGAACATCTACCTGGCCACAGAAAGGGCGGTTCACTACCGGAAGCCTAGCCCCATGTTCACGGGGGGGAGGAATCCGAGGGATACCAGCAAGAGGTGCGCCTATCACAAGGATGTGGGCCACACTACCAAAGAATGCCGACAGCTCAAAGATGAGATCGAGAATCTCATCAAACTGGGGCATCTCCACCAATGGGTCAGGATGCCCGTGGGAGTCCCGGGCCTGTCAGCAGGCCCCGGACAGCCCACGGTCCCGGTTGCACCCAGGGCATACCCGCCTCAGGGAGGGTATGCACAGGGACTGACGGCACAAGCCTCTCAGGGGGCCCCCATTGCGCAAGCTCTCAGCCCTGGAATGCCTTACTCATCCGGCGCCGTCCCCCCTCGAGTGGACGGTAATGTGGCCACCATCTCGGGCGGACCTCACCTGGGAGGACCGTCCAGGAATGACCAAAAGTGCTACCTAAGTGAACTGGACCATGATCAGGAGGTATGCGCCCTTGTCCAGGCCCTGGCTCAGCGCCCGAAGTTGATGAACCTCCCCATCAACTTCACGGAGGATGACGCTCGCAACGTCCATTTCCCGCACCATGACCTGCTGGTCATAGATGCGCAAATCGCCAACAAATTGGTGTCCCGCGTGTTGGTGGATGACGGGAGCTCCGTCAACCTCTTGTTCAAGCCTGCCTTTGGCTTGACTAAAGCGGATCTGGCATCGTGCCTGACCCAGATTTACGGCTTCAACGAAGACGCACTACTCCCCATGGGGAAGATCCAGTTGCCCGTTACGTTGGGAAGTGAGTTGCAGCACTCGTTCAAGTTCTGCACCTTTGTAGTGGTGGACTGCCCCACCGCTTACAACGTCATTTTTGGTCGGCCCGCATTAGTCGAGTTCGGGGCCATCACCTCTATCCAGCATCTTTGCATGAAGTTCCCGTGCGACAACGGAGGGGTGGGGACTATCCGCGGAGATCAGAAGAGCGTCCAGAAGTGCTACCATGTGTCCGCCTAGCCAATATATATGGTCTGGGACGAGCCCTTTCAGGACTTCATCGACCCGATTCCTCCCCCACCTGCTGAGAGGGTGATCTGGGAAGAAGATGACATGGACCCGAGGATAGGGGATGACCGCGTCCTAAAGCCAATGGACGAGATAGAGGAGGTGTGCATCAACGACACCGATCCAACCCGGGTCATCCAAGTCAGGAAAAATCTGCCGGCGGATGTTCGGGCCGCCATCATCGCCCAAGTTAAGGAGAACCAGGATATCCTGGCCTGGTCTCACTCGGACATGACAGGGATCGATCACAACATCATCTGCCACGCGTTGAGTATTGACCCAAACACGACCCCGGTCCGCCAGAAACGCAGGCCTTTGGGGACGAAGAGGGCCGAGGCCCTTAAGCTGGAAGTTGAGAAGTTGTCTTCAATCAACTTCATATGCGAGGCTGTATACCCCGTGTGGCTGGCCAATCCCGTTCTGGTGCCGAAACCAAACGGGACATGGAGAACGTGCATCGACTTCACGGATCTCAACAAAGCTTGTTCGAAGGATTGTTTCCCGCTGCCCAGGATCGACCAAATGGTGGATGCTACGTCCGGGTACGAGATCCTAAGCTTCATGGATGCTTACTCCGGCTACAATCAGATCTCTATGCATGTGGCAGACCAGGGGCACACCAGTTTCGAAATGGACAAGGGAATATAATGCTACATAGTCATGCCCTTTGGACTGAAAAACGCCGGGACAACCTACCAAAGGCTCGTCAATCGAATGTTCCGGGCCCAGCTAGGGAGAAACATGGAAGTCTACATCGATGACATGTTGGTCAAGTCCAAGACATCCCGGAAGCATTCGGACGACCTGGCTGAAGCTTTCGCAGTCATTCGGAAGTACGGGATGAAGCTGAATCCCAAGAAGTGCACTTTTTGCGTGGCCTCCGGGAAGTTCCTGGGCTTCATAGTAAGATTCTGGGGAATAGAGGACAATCCGAATAAGATCAAGGCACTGATTGATATGCCCTCTCCTCGAAAACATAAGGACGTACAAAGCTTGACTGGGCGAATAGCCGCCTTAAGCCGTTTCATTTCCAAAGCCACGGACAAGTGCATCCCGTTCTTTAACGTCCTTCGGGGAAGCCAGCGTTTTGAATGGTCAGTTGAGTGCGAAGAAGCCTTTCGGAAACTGAAAGAACACCTAGCCCAAGCACCGATCCTGGCGAAATCGGTGGACGGGGAACCTCTATACCTCTATCTGGCAGTGACCGAGCACGCGATCAGCGCCGCGCTGGTACGGGAGGAGGAAAGGACAAAGCTCCCGGTGTACTACGTGAGTAAGCAATTGATGGATGCTGAGTCTCGGTATCCATTAATCGAGAAGCTGACCTTTTGCCTGATAATGGCATCCCGGAAGCTCCAGCCATACTTCCAGGGCCACGCCATAAAGGTCCTGACCAACCACCCCCTGCGGCATGTGTTACAGAAACCCGAGTCCTCGAGAAGACTCCTAAAGTGGGCCATGGAGCTAAGTCAGTTCGATATATCCTACGTCCCTAGAGTGTCCATCAAGGGGCAAGCCCTGGCCGATTTCATCGTTGAGTGCTCCGGGGTATCTCGGGAAGACGATAATCCCGAGGTCCCCACAGCGCCCGTATCGAAGGTCTTCGTGGACGGGGCCTCGAACATGAACGGGGCCGGGGCCGGGATCATCTTGGTGTCACCATAGGGGCACCAGTTACAAAATGCTCTTCGTTTCCAGTTCAAGGCATCGAATAACAAAGCGAAGCACGAAGCTATCTTAGCCGGGCTGCGTTTGACCCGGGAAGTAGGGGCAGCGAACTTGGAAATCTACAGCAATTCCCAGCTGGTTGTCAGGAAAATCTCGGGGGAATATCAAACTAAAGAAGAGAGAATGGCGGCTTATGTGACCCAAACGAGAGAGATGATGCAGGCGTTCACAAAACACTCCATCCGCCAGATCCCCAGAGAGCAAAATATCTTCGCGGACACACTAGCAAAGCTGGCCACCGACGCCGAAGCAGAACTGGCTGGGCTAGTCCCTGTTAACCATCTCCCCATCCCAAGCATCAGGGCCCCCGCGGTCCACACCGTCGATCACTCCACGTCTTGGATGGGACCGCTTATCCGCTATCTGACAGCCGGGGAGGTACCAGCCGACAGGGCCGCAGCCAGGAAGCTTCAGTACCAAGTCCACCAATATGTCATGATGGACGGAAAACTCTATCGCCGGGGTTTTCCATGCCTTACCTTAGGTGTGTGCCCGGGACAGAGCTAAGCGCCATCATCCATGAAGTGCATGAAGGCTTTTGCGAAGATCATACAGCCGGGCCCAGTCTATCCAAAAAGATCCTGCGCCAAGGGTACTTCTGGCCGACCATGAAGAAAGATTGTATCGATTACGTCCGCAAGTGCAAACAGTGCCAGAGGTACGCAAAGGTCCCGCGGGCCCCCCCGATAGAAATAACCTTGATGACTAGCCCCTGGCCCTTCGCGGTGTGGGGGGTCGATCTGGTAGGATCGCTCCCAACCGGGAAGGGAGGAGTGAAGTATGCCATCGTGGCCATGGACTACTACACCAAGTGGGTTGAGGCGGAGCCCATGAACACAATCAATTCAAAGAAGGCCTTGGATTTCGTCATCAACAACATAGTGTGTTGGTATGACCTCCCCTACAAAATCGTATCTGATAACGGGAAACAGTTTGACAGTGCCCACTTCACGGACTTTTGCGAGAGGCATGGCATCGTCAAAAACTTCTCCGCGGTCGCCAGGCCCCAAGCAAACGGGCAGGCAAAAGCCATGAACAAAATCCTAAAAGGGACGCTGAAGAAAAAGCTCCAGGCCTGCAAGAGCAAATGGCCCGACGAGCTACCCCACGTGCTGTGGGCATACCGGACGACCAAGAGGACATCAACCGGCCACACTCCTTACTCCATGGTCTATGGATGTGAAGCCGTCATCCCCATTGAAACGACCATCCCGTCTCACCGAAGAGACACGTATGACCCCGCCTAGAACCACACCTTACTCCAAGAATCACTAGATCTCATCAAGGAGATCCGGGAGGAATCGCAGGTGTAGCTGAAGATGTACCAAGGCAAGATCGCACGACATTTCAACTCGAAAGTCAAAAGCCGAAAGTTCAGAACCGACGACTTAGTCTTGCGAAGATTCTTCCCTGCTACTCAAGATCCGGTAGTGGGGGTTCTGGGCCCAAATTGGGAGGGGCCATATGAGATCCAACATGAAGTGTGCCCCGGGACATACCGCTTAAACCGGCTAGATGGCTCGGAAGTCCCGCGAGCCTGGAATACGGAACATCTCCGTCAATACTATCAGTAGTCAGGAGAGCGTGTTCCAATTTTGTATTTTCATTGTAAACAATGTACGCCTCAGGGCGACCCCCTTTGAACAATACAAATGGCGTGTACAAAACGCCATAAAGAAATATTGTTGAATAATGAGAATCTTCCTCAAGTGACCCCAGACCAGTCTCCGCTCACTTGCGGGGGGTATCCCAGGTATGAGAAAATACCCGGTGGGGCGCAAGCTCAGGCTAGTCCCGGCTCGAACCAACGAGGTCCGGGTGATACAAACCCCGTGGGATCAAGCCTAAGGCCGGTCCCACCCCGGACGAGGGATGTCCGGGGGTATAAATTAAAGAGGACCAAGCCTAAGGCCGGTCCCACCCCGGACGATCGATGTCCGGGGGTATAGATTAAAAAGGACCAAGCCCAAGGCTGGTCCCACCCCGGACGAGCGATGTCCGGGGGTATAAATTAAAGAGGAGACGAACGATGTCTGGGTGGTATAAATTAAAGAGGACCAAGCCCAAGGCTGGTCCCACCCCGGATGAGCGATGTCCGGGGGTATAAATTAAAGAGGACCAAGCCTAAGGCTGGTCCCACCCCGGACGAATGATGTCCGGGGGTATAAAATTAAAGAGGACCGAGCCTAAGGCCAGTCCCACCCCGGACGAACGACGTCCGGGGGTATACATTAAAGGGGACCGAGCCTAAGGTCGGTCCCACCCCGGACGAACGACGTCCAGGGGTATGCATTAAAGGGGACCAAGCCCAAAGCTGGTCCCACCCCGGACGAACGATGTCCAGGGGTACAAGTTAAAAGGATCGAGCCCAAGGCTGGTCCCACTCCGGACGAGCGATGTCCGGGAGAGAGAAGCATCTGGTACGCCCCAGGGCAAAGTCGTGGCCTACAACTGATAAAGGGAGAACAAGGTTCCAAAATAAACTCAGCCACGTTGGCCCGGTCCGTTGGAGCCGGGATTGGAAACTTGGCAGTTAGGTCTGAAAACTCGACAAGCTAGTCAGTTAGTCTAGTCCAAGCCGTTGGAACTGGGACCAAACCCTCTGAATCAGTCAGACACGACAATAAAATGAAATTTCTACTTAGGGAATAACAAAAAAAATATATAGATACCGGAAAAAACAATACAAAGTGTTTTGGACGCATACGCGTCCAGAAAAGTTATTACAAAATTACAAAAAAAAAAAGAGATAGAGAAGAGACAAGGTGAGGATCCGGGCCTAGGCTTCATCCCCCAGGAGCTCCGCGCCTTCCTTCTCCTTGGCCTCGAACTCGGCCCTCTTCGATTCCGGATCTGGGAAGACCAGGAGGTTCATGCTTTTGTCCTTGCGCCAAGCCATGTAAATGGCCTCCTCGAAGGTGACCTCCAGCATGCCGTCCGCCTCCTCCTTCTCGCGGCGGGCCTCTTCGTGCGCCGTCTTCTCCTCGCGGAGAGAATCGTCCAGTCCGCGGACCCGTGCCGTCAAGGTCTGGATCTCCTCCTTGTCCCGGGAAGACTGAGCCGCGGGCGCCTCTAGAAGGGTTGCCCTCTCATTGGCCTCATTTCCCTTCCGGGACAAAGCCTCTTCCAGCCCGGCCTTGACGCGGTTGAACTCCTCATGGCCCGCCCGAGCCTGGGCCGTCTCCCTGGCAAGGGCCTCCTTGGCGGCCTCCCTCTGGTTCACGGCCGCCTCCAGCTTAACTGTCTCCATCTTCATGGCCAACTTGACCACCAGATCGGCACTCCGATGGGACAGCAGATCAACCTGGAGCAAAGAAAAGTTAGGAGAAATCCTTATTAACAAATAAGAAGAGGGAAGAAAAAGACAAGTAAAACTTACCGCGGTGGCCTGATGGCGGAGTGCCTGAGAGATAAACAGCAAGTCCAGATTGGCTATGGTGGTGTACCATTTGAGTTGGAGGTTGGACATGGTGTTCCCCACCTGGTCCAACAAGTCCGCCGCCAGGGGGCCGTGTCCTGCCCAAACTTAGGGCGAAAGCCTGTCTTAGCGGCTGGCCGATCCACGATTGGTTGAGGGGCGCTGAACGCCGCCAGACGCTCCGCGAATTCGACCTGACAGCGGATCGTCAGGGCCTTGTATGTTTCGTCTCTCCAGCCCCGACCATTCTCCCAGGTCCGATTAATCAGCCGGGACTGCTCATCCCGCACAACGGCTTCCCCCTCCTCGAGTAGTGCCGGACGTATGGGGAGAACCGACGGTGCAGGAATCTCTTTCGTGGCGAGTAGACTTTCGCCGTGCGACTCGTCGGTCGAGCCAGCCTGCCTCGTCCGGGGCCTCTTCTTCCCGGTGTTGGCCTCCTCAGCACCAGTGTCCAGGCCCCTTTTCCCAGAACCTTGGCTGGCCGCTGCACCCATCTCCAAGTTAATCACCGGGTGTTGGGCGGAGCCGGAGACTGCAGCCGAGTCCACGGCTTGAATGGGGACCACGGCAAGGGCTCCCCCGCCGGGTCGAAGTTCTGCCCCGGGCGCTTCCTTGTTGAGGCTTGGGTCCGAGCCCGTCGCCTCGTTTGCCTTTCTGGCAGCTTTCCTGGTCGCCTTGTCCTTGAGGAGCTGCCTCATTTTTCTTGCGGGGGTAGACATGCTGGAGTCTCCTGCAAAAGCACAGAAAATATAATTAGTATGGAAAACCAAAAGAATCAACATCAAAACTAATAATGACCCGGGACGAACCCTCATCTATGCCCCGGGCGCGACTCAACTCCTCTAAAGCGAAGAATGGACTCGATCCCCCATGTCGTCCAGGTTCAGGAAATTCCCGTACTAAAGGAACCCAGATAAGAACATAAGAACCTCCGAGCCTACGGGGACGGGAGACGAAGGTATCATCTCCCCGTCAGCCCCGAACGCGAGGCCTCGGAGTACTAGCCTATCCCTAGCTAAGTCCCCGACTTGGGGAGCATAAGTCAAGATTAAAGGGGAGTTACCTCACCCCGATACGCTAGCCCCAGGAGTCCCTGTGTTCGGTAGGGCGTTCTCGAAGAGCTCCTCCAGCTCCTCAGAAGTGCCCGCCTCCGTCTGGGCCTGGTCCCTTTTTTGCTTGGCCGCGTCAGCTCGCGCCGCCTTCTCCACTTCTGCAATGTGGTCCAAGGCCAGTTGCTCCTGGATGGCGACATTCTTCTCACACTGGATCCCTCGAAGGTTGTGGATGACAATGGTCTGGTGGGCCGCGAGCATCCCGACCAGTCGGAGGTTATTCGTGTTGACGTAGCCACCTACGTCCAGGTCCTCCGCGCTCAGCCCGGAGTAGAACTTCCTTCATTCCATGATGAACTGGGTGAGGGGAGTTTGAGCGAAAGGTCCTGACACCCGGAGGAATATGATGAGAAACGAAGAAAAAGAAAGAAAAAAATAAAACAAAAAGGGGACAAGGTTCGGGGAAGCACTTACCCACTCGCTGGAAGTCTAGCAGCAGCGTGGGGTTCTTCTCCACAAGGAACCCGGACGTCATAAACCAGTAATGAAGGATGTTCGGGGGATGCTTCCAGGAGCTGGCGGGAGCGGGATAGCTACCTCGCGGCTTCAGTCTGTAGAAGTCGTCCAAGGTCCTGTCCTTGGCATTCCCCTTCGGCTCCATCTTGTAGAAATACAAGATTTCCGCAGGGGTCGGCTCCGCGATCTCCTTCGCGATGTAGAACACTCGCCATCCCGCGAGTAGCCAGTACGCTTGTGGCAGGAGCTGGAACGGCGCGATCCCCACATACGTCAGGAACCGCACGAAGTAATCGTGGAGCGGGAGTGTGGCTCCTGCACTGATGTGGCCGGCGCTCCAGGCCCCGAACCCTTCTACAGACGTGTGCGCCCGCTCCTTAATCCTGGCCATGCGATTGTGGAAGAGTCTGGGAGTGGACTCTAAGCCCAGGCGCTTCTCCAGGATGTACATCATCCGGTAGTTTCGGAACAAGTTGGTCACCATGTCCATCTCCCATCTGTTGCCCTTGGGGGTCCGGGACCCGGAGAGGACGACAGGGGCCCTATTGACTTCTTCCTCGAAGTGAAGGGTGACGCCCGTTGCCATAGTTGATGATCTGGGAACAAAGAAAGAAAGCCAAGCAGTCAGTACCTAAACCCAAGAAAGTCGGTTAAGGTACGGGGGGTCTCCTAAGGACTTCTTGGAGTCCCCTCCGGATCAGGTCCGGGATCACCAAGGAACCACGAAACCCAGATCGGGAATGGAAAAGGGGCTACTAAGGTTCCACCATCTGTCTGGGAAGCATCCGGACCCGGAGCAACCCGAACCAGGCGGCCTTCCTAACAGTTCCTAAGTGTAATCAGATTCTAGCAGCCTAAGCATACGAATTAAAAGAACAGCCTAAGTTCGTATATTCATCAAGAAGGTCAGAAGGACTTACTGGGAGTTGTTGGCCGTAGAAGATGGTGGTTGTCCGACGGTAAGAACGGCAAAACTTCGTTCTTGAACTGGTGAAGCCGGTTCAGCAACTCGTCGATAGGGCAGACCCAGGACATGCTCTCAGGTGGATGGGCAGACGCTGGGACTGTCGGAAATAGACGATGGCGTAGAGTAAGCAGGTGATGAAGGATGTCGTCGGCGATATCGGACATGCAAAGCTTATCAGTTCTTGAAATGGCTCGAGAGTGTAAAAATGGCAAATGAGTGTCTGGGGAGTATTTATAAAGGCCCAAATCCTGGCCTCTGATCCAACGGATAGAAATCTCCCCATCGAATGGTCCAAGATCGTGCAGGGGCATTTATGAGCACTCTAAAGCTGGATCCTCGCCATCTCGGATCTAACGGCCCAGGAGAGGCAAATGTCAAAGGTCGCCCCATCTGACGGTCCACATCAGCACAGGAGCATTAATGAAGGACCCCCGTGCGGATGGGACGCTTCGAGATCTGTGATGACGCACTAGCCTAGGCATAGCGACCCTTGAGGTGGCTAAGTGACCTTTCGAGGTCGAGATCCATCCATGCAACAGTCGCCTGGCGACACGTGTACCCCTACCACGAAGCGGGACTTAGGTAAACGTACCCGGACACTGGTAAATGGTCCGGGCCCAGCCTACGGCCAGCACCACTGCCCTTTGTCACGGACCCACAATTCCAAGCAGGAACTAGGAAGACAATCGTGGGGTGTCTGGGAACAAGGCAAGCCTACACCTGGCGGCCCCAGGCGAAGGCTTGGGGGGTAAATGTTATCCCCATTCCTGTCGTGGGCCCGGGACGATGGTCCAGGCCCATGGTCCGGGCGTTCAGACGTGGGCCCAGCCCAAACAGGAATAACCAAGGGCTACGACCCAAGTGTGATTCTAGACCCTGATGGTGTCCGGGATGGTGATCCAGGACAGTAGTCCGGGAGACGTACTGACAGTTCGGATTGCAGTTGAAGTATACGTAAAACGATCCTGGAGCCTGGTAAACGGTTTGGACCTGTGGTAAACGAAGAGGGACAAAGGTAAACGAACCCGGATCAGGTCCTCCCGGTTTGGCAAGGAAAAGCATCCGTGACCCTGAAGCCGCCCCACGACGCGTGGGGGTTGTCCCCACTTTTCACCTGCGGAAAAGGCCACCTCAGGATTGCACGCCGCTGTTTCAGACCTGCACTGCCAAGTACTCTGACTGGCTTTGTCCCCTGAATCTGCCTCGTAACTCGAAGTGCCCAGACCAAAAGCACCATTCTGTCGGGCGAAATATAGTTCTTGGGTCGCCCTATTGGGCCTTAATTAGTCTTGAACCTATGTATGTTTTATCTTTTATATTGGGCTTCCGCCAGAGAAGCCAAGAGTATCCACATCTTTGACAGGCCCGGGTCATACCCGACCCAGATCCAGTGTTCCTATGAGTCTATAAATACAGGCGATAGAGCACTGAAAAAAGGATCTCTCTTCGACTTGTATACAGTTACTCTGTCAAAACATAGAGAGAAACTCCATTGTAAAAGACTTTCCAAGCTCTAATACAATTGACTCGTGGACTAAGGCTTATTAACGCCCCAACCACGTAAAAATCCTGTGTTAATCTTCTAAATTCCATATCATTAGTCTTAGCTAATATTCATTAGTGTAGTTTCCAAAAATCTCGGTAAACAGTGTGAAGTTGGGTTTCTATAAAATAGGTCATAGTAACCTCTTTAAGTGTTAAAAATTTTCATGGTCAAGATTAGGAAATTCCAAACAAATTTTGGGATTTTTCAAAAGGATTAAAACAATGAGCTAAGTTTTTATATATGTCATTAAAGATCCTAAGAAAAATTATATGTTTGAAATCATGCGAATGGTAAAGGGGAACTAAAGCATGGTCCTAACCCTAATTTGTACATATGAACTCAACCTTATGTGGGTTAATTTAGTTTATCAATGTGTATGTTTATATTAAAGTGTGAGGTTATGTTTTGAAAATAAATTGAGTTAGTTAATACTTATGTATAATATGTTTGAGACACACTTTATGTTTAATATAAATAGTGTGATTTATATATATAAAAAACCAATATCCACACTTCCGCTAAAAGTAATTATGATATGGTTTAAGATTTTTACTTTAGGAATCCAGTCCTCAGTAATCATTTACTTGTACAAACTAATGAAATCTTATTTTAATTTGCTAAACGAATGGAAGCCAAAACAAATGATTTGTAGTATTAATTTTAATAGAAATTACCTAGTTTACCTATTGCTTCTGTGATGTTATGGTTTATATGTACATCAATATATATATATATATATATATTTCATAGGTTTTATTTATATATATGTATTAAAACTCCATTATATATGTCTTTATTATATGTGATTCCTTTTATATATATATAATTGTTTACCCAAAAACATTTGCTCGATGACGTGGCACGATCGAGGCGCATGTGAGCGGCACGTGACTGTTTATTAATGAAAGTCCGGTCAACCAACGACCAGGAAATTAAGCTGCCTGATAGGCACGAGGGACATGCTAAGTAATAGGGAAGCTGGCATATGTGACTAGATCTGCTCGTTGGACCGAAGCCACAATTCAAATACGGTTATGAGTTAGATATTTCTAGGATATTTGATTTTCTTTATATGTAAATATTATTATTTATGTTATTATTTAAATATGATTGTGGCATAAGTATAGGACGGCCCATAGTCCCATATGTACATTCTAGAGCCCATAAATAGGACTTGTGGGGTCCATTCGAGGGATAAGCAATAATTTGTACTCAAGAGAACAAATAATTTTATACACGATTTTGTATTCCACTTTGGAGCTTGTGAAACTTAGTGAACTCTAGTTTGCTGATCGCAGGTTTCAGGGTTTACATCAATAAAATCACTAAGTGGTCGTAGGTTATTCTCAATTTCTGGAGCCGAACCACTATAAAATAGTTGTGTCGTTTTAGTTCTTGCATTTAGTTTATTAATTATTTCATTTGTAGTGACTCCTTGTCATTGACTAAATCAAGGGTTGATCTAACGAACACAACGCATGGGCAGGGCTGATCTTAATCACTCCCGAGGGACATCGGTTTCCTGCTAACTTGCTCCCTGGGATCGCCTCGTGCCGAGTAACTCAAATAAACCCACATAATAATGGGGTCTCTCACATATATCACATAAATATACAATTATGCCCGCAATAGGCCCACATGCACATTTAATATCTTTAAACATGCACAACTAATCATTTAATAACATAATCCACATAATTACAATTAAATATAACAAATAAGCACATAACTCCACATATTGCCATCATGACCCCATATTCAAAGCCCTAAGCCTTATTAGGAAATTTTGGGACGTTACACGTTCATAGGTATCATGTATAAATATCTGAGAAGAGCAAAGGGGAAGTGAGAATCTACGACCAATAGATAGAAGAAAAATGAAAGCAAGGATAACACTGCTCGTATATAAAACTTAAGCTTTTATATGACTAGCAACATCCTAATAAAAACAAAATAAACATGTGAGCATGGTGGAAAAACATATCAAAAAGCGAATTTGAAAAGTTTTTTTTGGAAAAACTTTTCAACTCTAAAAAACAGGCGGGAAAACCCAGTTTTTCCGAAACATTCAAAATCAAATTTTCACTTCGATTTTGAACCCGAAATGAATGTAAATATACTCCCTATTTCTTTTTACACATTTTCTTGTACATTATACTGCCTAAAATCCCTATTCTAGCATAGTTATTCTATGTATTTTTGCCTAAATCTGATTACCCAAAAAACTTTCCAAGAACAATGTGAACCCAGTTGTGAAAACAGGCAAATCAGTGAAAAAATACGTGAAAATTGCTACAAAAGTAAGAAGATGGAGTCGAAAACTTACTTGAAGTATGAATTTGTTGAAGAAAACATGAGGGTGGTGCTTGAAGTTGATCGTAGATGCCTCGGATCGAACTGAGGGTGCTGGTTTTCTTGGAGGTTTCACTACAAGAAAAAATGCTTTTAATAACACCAAAAATGTGTTATCAAAACATACCATAACACTTTTTGATGTGTTAAGACTGACTATGTTATCGTAGGTCAGGATACTTTACTTAACACTTTATCATTGTTATGCAGATGTGCTATTATACCGTCAATGATAGCACACTTTCTGTGTTATTTTAATAAATAGATAAGTGTTTAATTATATTGTTTATAGTTGATTATATAACATATTTCAATACTTATAAATTTGTGTTATATAATGAAGTTTGCATAACAAAATTCTTTACATAAAAAGTATTATTGTAATAGATATTATAACACAATTTTCGTATTATTTTAATATTTAGATAAGTTTAAATTCTCATTATATATTCATTTATATAATACTAATTTATTCTATTATATTTTAATTTTTTTTATATAATTAAAATTAACTTTCTAATATATACTAGCATCATCAAATGAACTTGATTTTCAAATAACAAAAAGTAAAAATATTCAACATTGTATTAACAATCCACAAATTAGTTTAAAACATTTAACACTGTCATCAACAACAAAATATTCTTGAAGTATTCAAGTAGTCTTAAATATTCAACATATTGAAAAGTTACTACTTTCAGTACAAAATATTCTACAGCTGCCCAACACAAAGCCTTCAAAATTAAGTTTCATTTTCTCCTCCAATTGATGGAGAAAGAGACATTTTTCCCCTACAATAGCAGATAAAAGGTAAGGTATATGCTTAAAAAAATTAACTCAACAAATTTGAATTTTTTTTGCATGTACTCAACAAATGTAATCAGTCCAGGACAGAGAAAAAAGAGCTAAACTGAGTGTAATGGGATGAGACAAAAACACACTAAAACAAAAACTAATGAGAAAAAACACTTCCCAAAAAGGAGCAACTCAAACCATATTTTAAACTCCTCAAATAATAAGAAACAAAAACCGGGAATAAGAAACTATTATGTAGGCATCACATTACTTCAAAAACATAAAGAATGCATAAAGTACAACATTGTATTACTGTCTCATGAGCAGTCTCCTGAAAGAAACCATCAAAATAACTTATAGGGGCAAAGGATATAGAAAAACTGTTGACAACATAGTATTACTGTCTCTAATTCTTTACTCATACAGTAACAAGGAAAAAGAAAACCTTTTGGATAGCTAAATTATTTCATCACTGATGTTACATAAGATTATATTTAAACCAATTGATATTTTTTCTAATGGGAAAAAAGAAATGAGGGGAATATATTTGATCACTGTCATAAAGACTTGGATTGAGCTGAAAACGGAAAGAATCAGTTCCAAGTCAAAAAGTGAATCAATAATATATTTCATAGCAAATGGAATTTAGAAACCTAAAGCTAATTATGATAAAGCGATTAAGCCAATAAATCGAAGCAAACAAATACTTTTATCATCTAGCTTTCCAATGTTTTTTAATCGAAATGAATTGTTTGAAACTCAAAATTCAGAACAAAAGAAAAAAGAAAGGCAACTAAAGACTGAATCTTACTTAAAAATGTTAATCAACCAAAGCGAGGAATGGTTTGGCAAAGCAATGAAAAAGCAAACTCCAGCAGCTAACCAAACAATAGAGACAATTGCAAGGGTAATCTTAGAGACAGTCTGACCTCCACGCTGTATAAATACAAAGCCATCATCACCAACAAAAGGTAAAATTCAAAAATAACAATGCATAACAACATAATTACCACACCAAAACAATAAGGCTCCTCAATCAAGAAGAAGAAACCCAATAATAAAACACTACAGATGCACCTGGAACTCTGCAGTAGGATCTTCAACCAATGACGGAAGCTGAGAAAGGCATATCTCAGCAGCCATGTCTCATGCATCCCTGCAGTGTGCAATAGTTACAGAGTGACTTTCGGACTAATAAAACAGTAAGTATTAACTTCTTTAGTGTTTCCTTTAGTACTACCACATGTGATGCTGATGGGTAGGCGGCAACAATGGATGAGAGATCAGGGAACAATTGGCAGAATGCATAATTCGCTCAGCAAGTAAAAAATTTCGAAAAAAACTAGCGACTAACAAATCTTGCCTGAACAGCCTCTGGAAAAGCTCATCAGCAGAATACAAAGGTATGAGAAACATATAGCACCAAAAGAATCATAAGGGTACTTCAATTCAAAGAAGTTAGACCATAGAGCATCAAACCATAGGAAAGAAAAAATTACCATGTGGCAGAACGTTCCATGCAACGGTATTAGTCACTGCAGTGAAAATCCAATTTAATTCCCCCAAAAGTGTTTTGCGGTCATTTTGGCGGCCCGGGATTTTATCAATTAGCGACTCATCAAGAGATTCATGTAGTAATGAGCGTCTGCAAAACCTGAGAAACAGGATGCATCATGAAACTGCTACCATTCAATCAATGGGAATCCAAATACGATTTTGGGAACAGAAAGAAAGTCAAATAACACAAGAAAAATTGCATTAAAAATCACTGAATAGTACATTTACAAGTCTCAAAAGGAAGAAGCAAGATCGGCAACATCAAGAGATGAAAGAAAAGTCTGGCAGTACTATCAGAATTGAAATTTCAGCCTCCATTAAAATCAGCAGAATAACAAAATTCTCAAAAACTAAAAGAACTAATAAGCCAGTTGGTCAGATCAAATATATAATCCATACATATAAACTGATAGGCAAAGACCCAGATATTACAGCTAAGTGCAGGTCCTGTTATAAAACTAAAGATAGCGGTGAATGCTAAACATTGAAATAAACACATCAGAAAACTTCACCCAGCAATTGTCTAGCAAATAAGCCAAACATGGAAGAGAAGAACAAAATCATTAGCAACCCACAGAGTATAAAAAGGTGATAATTGTCAAAAGCCTAAGATAAAATTATAATAAACCAACTTCACCCAGCTTGTTGATGAGCTCTTATTAATCTATGCACCATAAACTTAATCAAGCAATAAGGACGCATCTGATCATCGTATAGAGATGGTAGACCATGATAGTAGCAGATCAGTATAACTAATGTGATAAAATACCAAATTCCAACCCAAGATGATCTGCGGTTCATAAGCTTACAACAACAAACTTACAGTTTTTTCTTATATGATACATTGAAAACTTCAAAAGAAGAAAATGGAAAACTAAGATAAATACTTATCTGTTTGTATTATTATTTTTATCTGTTTGTATTATTATTTTAAGGTCTTCATGAAGTGAAGGATAAATGAAGAAATTGATTAAAATGATGACCACTAGTCAAAACTATGTGATACATGTGTGTGTGTGTGTACTGTCACACGTTTATTAAACATGTAAACTTTGTTATGCATTATCATCGAATATAAAAGATGGAAAATGAAGCATCTTCAAAGATTAACGAAAGAACTAGTCCTTGGTCCCAAAAATCTATCAGCAACTGTAAATTCCATCAGAAAATAAAACCAAGCAAAATCTGATAGTTACACAATGCACCCATCAGAAACTGATCACAAATTTGAAGGAAATAAAAACTAATAATGAGATAAGCACAAATCCAAACGCTTGAAGAAAGCCTAAAGGATTGACATGGTCGTCTTAAGCATGGAAATATATACATTTGTACAAGTACATAAAATATAATACAGTCTCATAGCATGCTAATCATGCACAGTACACTACAGTATCACTAATCATGCTAATAAGAAAGTACTACAATTTCTAACTTCCTACAACTTTAAACAAACAGCATAGCTAAAAGACTTCCAGTTGACAAACTAAAAATAACTAGGAAGCAGCCAATATGGAATAAACACCACAAGGCAAAACCAGAAAACTGCATGATCTCAAATAAAGATGCATAAACGCGATAGGCGATCCTAACAGACGAACAAGGAAAGAAGCTCACCATCTCAAAGCCATCTTAATAGGTGTTGTGAGACAAGACGTAAACACATCTGCAGGAAATTCAGCACTTTGTGGAAGAGTCTCATGTGCTTCACAAGCTCCAAGTAGAATGCAATCCCTTGTGGATCCAGAGGAGCTAGAAGCAACCCAATCATGAAGCTGCCAAATCATCAAATCAAGTCACTATATATACAAATATATTTATATATAAATATCTGAATTACAGATAATGAATTCATGTCACGTAGCACATAAAAGAGTTTAGCGAGTCAATGAATTCATGTACGTATAATGACAATGAGTGAGTCAAACTCTAAATTTGTGTAGAAATGCGAGTGAAGTATACAGATCACAGTAGAAATCATTTATCATGTCTATTTCTAGTGAGATCGAACAACTATATAAAATAATACTATAAAAATCCCCACACTGCCAGACTATCCTTTACAACTTAATATTAAGATCCTGGCACTATAAGAATAGAGATTAAGAGTCTGACACCATAGGAATAAGTCAATGCAGCAGCAATGTCTCAAAATGGGTCATTTCACATCTCTTAAATGTCTAATAATTTGTATTCTGGGTAGCTCAAACAAGCTATTATTTATTACATGTTTTCAGCAGTCAAACCATGCCTTGTGTGAAACTCTCTTAAAAAGAGGTTTATAACTTTCCATTTTGTTTGGTGAGGGAAAACACTTTCATAATTGATTATAGTAGAAACCAGTTGTGTCATTTGATTGATTATAGTGGAAACCAGCTGTGTCATTTTCATTTCTACATGTTTGATTTTTCATATCTGTTTTAGTAACCATATTTATTGTGTTATGAGTTTTGTGCTTAATCAGAAAGTGTGTGATCTTGAAGTGGTGTGTATGTATGCAGCACACAAGAATGAAAGGTTCTCTACTGTTTCAGGTCTGAAAACCCATGTAATCACATAGATAATAACTTTTTAACTACTCAATACAAAGTTAAAAGCGTATGCGTGATAAAGAAGTCTTAAAATACACACCAAAAGGAGATAAAGTCATAACTCTCACCCCAAAATATCACCCAAAACCCAGCTTAATTTATTATTTTGAAAACAAAAAACAACTACCAACAAATCAAAGAAACAAAATGGCTGAATACTTTATTATTCCTAACCCACACAACAACCCAAAACTTCATCTCTTCACACAACGAATCCAGAGACTTTTCCTTTAAGAGGAACATTGGAGGAAGAGGCTAAAGAGATGTGGAACAAACTAGCCTTTTAGTCTTAAGTTTCTCATTCTAGTAACTTTTAATTGTAGTATTCTTTGTTATAGTACCAATATCAGTACTTTATGAGAAATGGATTTGATTAGATACTGAGTTTGTGTTTCATTTTTCAGTGATTTTCTTCCATTAATGGTTTGACACTATTTTGGTTACATCATTAGTTATGTTTTGTGTGTTTTTATTTCAATAAGAATTGCTTCTAGTTAGGTGTTATTTGAGTACTGGTTCAGTGGTTTCCTTTTTAGTTTATTTTAATCTCTTTGTTATGATATTTTTATCTTGGTACCAATAGAGTAATTATCTATCCAGCATAATATTCAAGCTACAATCATAGTGAATTCTGTTAAGGAAATAATGGTGCAAACTCTGTACATACATTTTATTCATGATTATGATGTGTATCATGTTGATTTTTTTTAGAGTTGGAAGATCAGGCTCCAATTCATATGGCTTGATTCAAGACTTGGAATCATGGTGGCCAGGTTTGTTTGTTCCAATAGTTAGGCTGCTCTTTCTTTTTGTTTCAGGCTTACTCTGAGAACTAGTTCTATAGGTAATTTATATATAGGGTCCTTTATAATATATTTGGTTGTTTCTAATCAAGTGTTACAAAGATTTAAGCGAATTAAACAATCTGGGGTAAAAATCAATTTTAATTGAAATTCTTGGATATCTATACTTGAAGATCTAAAGAAACAGATGACTTCCAGAAGCATTCATTGCTTTTCCTTGCTAATGGCAGAATCCATACGAGAAAATAAAATTAAATACTTGTCAACTTAAAAAAATTGGCCTAGGATATAGAAGTGAACTGAAAAGTTCAATGGAAAAGAACGATAGTTCTAATAGTTTTTGAGTTTAACAAGTAGTAAATCCTATACGGAAAATTAAAAAAAAACATAATCATGTATATCTCAGCCGTAAAGTGAACATAAACATATTTTATAGATTTCAAGTGATGATAAATTTACTTGGAAGAGAAAAAAAGAAAAAAGAAATAAAGGAGGAAGATGTCAATACTAAGTGTGTATGTATATTTATGGATTATAGTACAGAACTAGTATAAAACATTAGTAAATGCGATTTATGATGACAGCAATCACAAAAATGAAATGCGGAACAGAAAAGAATGATGAAGCACCTGTATGAAATGATGAATTAAGATTTCATACTGCTCCTTTAAACTGGCAAAAAACCCCAACTCTTCAACCCGGCCATAACTGCAACATATTGCTAAATAATGAATTCTAGTGTTTTTTCATCTAAATAAGAACATAGAAAAGATCACGTGATTATGTAAAAAAAATTAAAAAAAGAAGAAGTTAATTACAGCTCTAAACTAAAACAGAAAAGAATTAGCTATTGCTTTCATACTTTTATGAAAAATGTGATTAATTTACAGAGGATCCTGTAGATAGTTACCTCTCTAAAAGTTTCATTGTAGTTGCCTCATCCAACACATCCTTGCATTCACATAGAAAAGCACAAAACTCTTTTATTATTGATCGGTACTTTGAACTATGGTTATCCAAAGCAGTGTCATCTTCCAAGAGTAGACGATTTATCTGAAATGGAAAGATCAAGTATGAGATTTATCTGAAACAACAGCAAATAGTAATAAATTATACAGGAAAGTAAAACCAAAATGCTCTGCCATAAATGATAATATATGTATAATTCTGTGTTCACAAAGTTGGAACTCATATCTATCAGATAAGTTAGTTTTTTTATGCTGAGTTGTACTATTGGTTTGTTTGTGTTAGAATCCTTTTTCTTTTGGGGAAATTTCTGCTCCCTTCTTTTAGTCATTATGTATTTTTTTTTTTATAATATCTCATTTTGGATAAAAAAATCTGTAACCCAACTAGGCAGCAGGACAAAAAATAAAGAGAGAAATCAGAGTTCTTAAATCCAAACTTTATGCGTGCACACACACACACCCAAAAAAAAAAAAGGTGTGGGGAATAAAAGCTTGTCAAAGTATAATTCAGTTGCCCAAGTTGATATCATTGTTATTTGGCACTTATCACCTTTGGCAAGATTATCAATCTTTTGCAGTAAAAAAGTTCTCAAAGCATCCTGCAAGTAGGCAAAGTACTTAATAAAACTGAAATTCTACGCATCCATCATTTAAATGAACAAAATCACCCAGAACATTAATTGGCAGTTACGTGTTCGCTCACAGTAATAAACTTCAGAGTAATCTCCTCAAATGACAATACGTAGTTAATCTATTAGTAAACAAGCTTGAGTTTATTGTTTTAATTTTGTTTCGTTGAATCATTTTACCAAAAATTATTAATCTATTATTAAACAAGACTAAGTTTACTTTTTTAATTTTGAGGTGATGAGGTGATTTGCCTCGAGTCAAATTTCTCCATACAGAATCAATATATAGTTCACTCCTTGTCTCCCTTGCTACTATCTCCTATATATGTTTTGTTTGTCTTCAGTATTGGTTACAAGAGAAGTAAATGAGATCAGTTTAATTAAGCCAAAACTAAAGGAATGGATATCAATGATTGGAGAAGAAACTACACTTAGAATATGCAATACATAACTAATAAGGGCTTTGAATATTCATTTTCAATTTCTTTTTTAATGCTACCAATAATCAAACATATACCAAATGTTTTATTTATATATAAATATATATAAGGCTATTATTAATTAACTAATAACAATGAATATTGTACAAGTATAACAATTAGTTAACTATATAGGAGTGTTATTAGTTTGGTTTGAGTATTAATTTTTGTGATTTCCACAAAAGTTATAGACAGGTGCATGAGCATCTAACCTTTTGTGATTTCCACAACCATGTTGGTTTCTTCAAAACTATAACTACATCCTGCACTTCATCTGCAAATAGTTGTCAATATCAATGTTTTTAGTGAAAACTCTAGCATAAAAACCATACCAGCTTGCATAAGCTCTTCTTTAACTTTCATTTCAATATCTATTTTATGAGTTCAAAGATTTTCTATGGTGTTATCAAACATATCAACCTGGTTATTTGTAAAATAAAAATATATTATACCACACTCAAATTATTTTTTCAAATGTGTTGAACTTGTTAGCTAGCCCTAGATTACTAACAATTTAAAATGCCATTGAGGAATTATATCAACCATTTTGTATGCACACAAATTCTTCCATAGTCCACAAAATAGAATGCTTTTCTATTCCTCACGGTACTTAAACAATTAATGTTACAAACTAAAGTTTATCTGAATTCTACTAAAACAAAGGTGTAAAACACTACAAACATTTTAGCATGTTTAATCATCAATCAAACTAGTCATATAGATTCTATGAAAGCAACCAGCGCCAATATCAACTAGATGTCATAGAAATTCACTACCATTCAAGCCCATATTGATTTTTATTGAGTGATTTTGATTTATTCTTGATAACAAAAATATCAAACATATAAAAAATGCTCCGACCCAAGTGACCTAAGTTGCCATTATCCATGTTTTGTTTTAGATGTTAGGAAATGAAATATATATGCTCAGTTAGTTGCAGAGGAAAAAAAACGAAATTACCAATAGAATAAGATCTAAAACCAAAAAAAGCAAATATACTTACCAAAAAATTATCGAGGTCTTGACGGTCATGGTGGGAAAGGTTAGAAGAATGAGCAAACGAAGCTAAGAGCGGAGCAAGTGGTGGGACTGAGAAAGTTGTGCGTCGATCAACGGCAGCTAATCGATCGGTGTAGCCACGCCCAGACAAGACACGTGAGCCGCCAAGAGCCGTTCATACAAAGGGTGAGTCACGATCTCCACCTTCAAGTGATGGTCTTGGTCGCCGGAGATCGAAACATCGCCGCCTCCACCTCCGCCTCCGCCGCTTCTCAGACCACGGCCTGAACTAATGTTCATGTTGCCAACACCACACCTAGCTATGAACTCAGTAGTACCAAAACTATAGTAGTGGACCACACCCTCTTCAAGTTTGAAGAGAAAAAATCAAAGGGGAGAGAGAGAAGAATAGAGAAGGGTTTTATGGATATTCGGCCTTATTATATGTATGTGTATATATATTGGGATCTGAGACGCAAAACTTTCTGCACCAATTCTGAGAGATACAAAGATTTCTCATACACAGAGAAAGAGGAAGAAAAAAAAAAGAGAAAGATGGGGTTTTTTTTTCTTCTCACTTTTTTTTGTTTTGTTTTTGTTGGGTTTTGTTTCGTTTGATGTTTTTGAGAAAAGTGAGTTCAGAGAGTTGAGAAGAGAAGGGAGCGAAACGAAGAAGTCGAACGACTGGAAACGGAGTGAATGAGAGATAGAGAAAGACAACAGAGAGAGAGGAGATTTGAGAGATGGAAACAAGCAGGGGATTGACTTCGGAGACACCGTAGCCGAAGAAGAAAACGGGGGAGTTCGAACAATATAATTAAAAAAGAATTAGCTAGCAAAAAAATATAACTTTTACATAGGCGGGCTCCCAAAATAAATTACCGCCATTTTTTATTTTACCCCATATATATATATATATATATATAAGGATACCATAATACTTTTTCAGTAGTATTATATTCTTATGTTATGAAAAGAGGTATTTGGTGTAGTGTTTTTCTGATTGTTCTTGAGGAGAGAGAAGGCTCGGGTAACAAATGAAAAGAAGTGAGATGGTATATATTTATACTGGTTGGAGCATTAATGCAATTCTGCTCGATGGCGTGGCATGATCGAGGCGCATGTGAGCGACACGTGACTGTTTATTGATGAAAATCAGGTCGAACAACGATTAGGAAATTAAGCTGCCCAATAGGCACGAGGGACATGCTGAGTAACAGGGAAGTTGATGGGCTGACATATGCGACCAGATCTGCTCATAGGATCGAAGCCAGAATTCAAATACGGTTATGAGTTAGATATTTCTATGATATTTGATTTTCTTTATATGTTAATGTTATTATTTAAATATGCTTGTGACACAAATATAGGATGGCCCATAGGCCAATATGTACATCCTAGAGCTTATAAATAGGACTCGTGGGATCCATTTGAGGGATACATAATAATTTGTACTCAGAGAGAACAAGTGTTTTTATACATGATTTTATATTCTACTTTGGAGCTTGTAAAACTTAGTGAACCCTAGTTTGCTGATCGCAGGTCTCAGGGTTTACATTAATAAAATCACTAAGTGGACGTAGGTTATTACCAATTTCTGGGGCCGAACCATTATAAAATAGTTGTGTCGATTTAGTTCTTGCATTCAGTTTATTAATTTTTTTTGTTTTTAGTGACTTCTTGTCGTTGACTAAATCAAGGGTCAGCAATAATATATAAGATTATTTTCAGTTTTTTCACATTATTTTTTTAATATGGATTTATAAATATTTACACAATTTTATTTAAAATTAATAGTATCAGTGACTATTTAAATTACAAATTTGATTTATAAAATTATTATAGAAAACTGTTTACTTTTTTAATAATTTTTTTGTTAGATATTAAATCCGAAATATCATTTTAATTTTTGAATATTTAGAATAATTGAGAAAAAAAATAATTTTGGATATTATTGTCTATTTGAACATGCGACGGTTTTTTAACTAAAAATTAAAGGAATAAATCTTCATTTATTTATGTGAGAAAATTCGTTTTTAATATTGGAAGGACCTCAACCATGACAGAACAGAGTTTCATAGTGTTCCCAACTTCTATCAATATAGTTGTTTGATGTTAGGTATTAGATTAAATTAAATTATTTAATTGTTATTAATTAAATTAACTAAATATATATACATGTTTATTGATATTATCATCTATAAATATTTTTGTTTATTTGTCCAGGTTCAAACCTACGATTACGAACTTCCACCAAGTGAAAAGCCCCCTCACCACCTCTCCTCATCACTTGGTCCACCAACGATGTTGTCAGGTAAGAAAAACAATATATTTAGCTCCTTTTGATCCGTACGAAGCATTACTATTTACTGCTTGCATGGAACACACGTCGATTATTTTTAAGAAGCAAGGGTTATGATTTTTTTTAAATAACCCAATCTTCAACTATATGTCATGTACTCGGCAATGAAAATAATTACTTCACACTAACCGGGTTTCTATGAAAGAATATCGTACTGGTCACACTCACATGCATTTAACTAGATACAAAAAATATAAGTACTTTCCATAGTGAAGTAAGAGTAAAAACAACACAAATTCATGAACTCAAGAGACGGCTCGGTTGGACGGCGGCAGCGGCGCGCGCGCATGTAGTGGTCAAGTGTGTGAGTTCTCATCCATTCACACAAAACTGGGTACTCATTGGGGCACACCCCAATGGATGACACTTGCATCTTATATACACTCTTGGAAGAGTGTTCCAAATCCATGTGGAACTTTTCCCATATCACACACAAATATACTTTTTCAATTTTTAACAATTCACTTTTAACTTTTAACAAAAAAAGTTCCAACAATCCCCCACTTGAATTTTTAAAAAATATTTTCTCGAGCAATATCAGAAACTATAAGATTGTGCATAAACAAATATATCTTTCGATTTGAACATTTGCGTAGTGAATATGATTTAGATTATGCTAGAGTGATACGTAGTCTTGAACTCTATTTCTAACATCATACCACGCACCAACCTTTCAAGGGCGTAGTCAAAAAGCCCGTGCGTTAATGGCCATGCACGTCTATCCCAGTATAGTGAATGCTCTAGAAATTTCGCCCAAAATTCCATAGGAAACGGCCCCACTTCCACATTCACATAAGTGAGTCTATCAAGAGTACTCCTGTAGCTAGGTACTCCACTCCACATAGAGTATAGATCTCATTAAGAGTTTCTATTAACTCATCCTCTCATCACTTCAGGAATTCATGCTTCTATATATGCTTTAATGGAAATAGCATGATCCAACTCATATCACTTCACAACTTTTTATTACCCATTGAACCTAGTTCTTGGGATCTCCAGCCTTTAGGTTGGGTTACCATCATGAGTGATTCATCATTCTAAAGGCAATAGTCCCATTCCTTTCGATGTTTTATGGACTTTCTCTCTAGCTAATCCTTTCCTCAAAGGATCTGCTAAGTTATCATCAGTGCGTATATGGTCCACTCTAATAGCTCCTGTTGAGAGAAACTCTCTAATAGTACTATGCTTACAACGTATCTGTCGTCTCTTACCGTTATAATAACGGATCTGAATTTTTGCAATAGCCGCGGTACTATCGCAGAGGATCAACACAGCTGTTATCAGTTTTTCCCATAAGGGTATCTCAGCTAGCAGGCTTCTCAGCCAACCTGCTTCTTCACTAGCTGTAGATAGTGCTATCATTTCAGACTCCATGGTGGATTGTGCCAAAATAGTCTGTTTCTTAGATTTCCAAGAAACAGCTCCACCAGCTATACTAAAGATATAGCCACTTGTTGCTTTGGAGTCATCTGATAAAGTGTTCCAGTCTGCATCACTATATCCTTCAAGAACAGCTGGAAACTTCTAATAATGTAATCCAAGGTTCATGGTTCTCTTAAGGTATCTCATGACCCTTTCAATAGCATGCCAATGCTCTATACTAGGTCTACTAGTAAACCTGCATAATAATCCCACAACATAACCAATGTCGGGTCTCATACAATCAGTGGCATATCGAAGACTGCCAATGATGCTCGAATAGTCAGACTGCCCCACACAGTCACCAGTGTTCTTAAATAACTTAACACTTGGATCATATGGTGTGCAAGCAGGTTTACATTCAAAGTAATTGTATTTCTTTAGAATCTTCTCAATGTAGTGAGATTGATCCAAAGAAATTCCCTTTTCAGACCTAGTAATCTTAATACCAAGGATTACATTTGTAACGACCCAAATTCACTAATAAGGCTTAAGGGCCTTGATTAGTGTTCCGGGAGGGCATAACTGGATTATATGTGAATTAAATGATTAAAAGCATGTTATATGATTATTTGAATGTCTGTGATGCATGACTGTGTGTATTAGTATGCATGTAGGCCCTAATTAGGTTAGAAGGGCATATTCGTAATTTTAGCCCGTTGATGGCATAAATGTAAATAATTGTGATAAGTTGTTGAGACCACAATATTATGTGGATATATTTGTAATATGTGACTTGAGGCGATCCTAGTGAGCGATTTAGCGAAAAAGTCACAGCAGGGATTTATACTCGGCTCGGGGCGAGTCTGGGGGTATTTCTAGGAATTTAGAGAATATACTGGAGTCTATTTTGATATTGAGGAATATAATTGGTGATTAGTTAGGTGTCGGGAAGTAAGCGGTAAATATTAGAAGCATTCGAGGAATTAGCGGGAATTGGGTGTAATGACCAAAATGCCCTTAAGATGTTTAAAAGCCTAGTTATAAGTGGGAGGGCAATATGGTCTTTTGGTGTTTAGAATCAGAGATAAGGGTCATATTGCTTTATGCCTTAGTGGATTATGTAGAAGGTGTTGGAAGTCTGAAGTAAAGAAAAGAAAAGAAAGAAAAGAAGGAAAAGGATAGAAAGGAAAAAGCAGGAGACTTCTCTCTTGCACGGTTTGGGCATTTCTTCATCAATTCTCTGGAAATTTGGAGCTAAAATTCAGAGAAATCTTAGGCTAGGACTCAACACTAGGATCCTTGATTTGGCATGGGGAATTGGCAGAGGTTACTCATCATTTGAGGTAAGATTTTGAGGTTAATATTCAGTTCTTGGTTTGGTATTGAATTGGTTTTTCTAAGCAGAGTTTCTGTGGAAATTCTAGGGAATTAAACCTAAGGGTTTGAGGAGGTGAAGGCTAAGAAAGTGTGGAATACAACCTAGGCTGAGCTCATCCATCAAAGGTAAGGAACTCTAGCTTTAGGCTTTGTGATTTATGTTGTTTTGTTGAGTTTTTGAGCTCTAGGTTCACCCACGGTGGATGTTGTGTTTTGGGATGCATGTGATTGAATTATTGGTGTTTAGGTTGTTTGGGATGAGTTGAAGATGTTGGGAGGCTTGTTTTGAAGTTTGGTTGAGTTTTGGAAATGTTTGGCACGGGAAAATTTGAAGGAGGGAAATCTGTGCTAGGCTGTGTTGTGACTATAGTGCTGTAGCGCTAGTCATTGGGCGCTACAGCGCTAGGCCCTGAAGTTCCAGAGCTTTTTGGCTCTGATTGTAGCGCTATAGCGCTCTCCTTAGGGCGCTGTAGCGCTACCTTGTTCCCAGAAAAGGGTTTTTGGGCTATTTCTAAGGGTTTTTGACCGGGGGCTCGGGGTTTGATTCCACCACCCCGTTTGGTGGAATTAGGGCTTCCCAAGGGCTCAGGATTGGTCTCGTGGCTAGGTTTTGGAATTGAGGTTTGGAGTTGGTTCTAACTTGTGACCGTGACTAGGTGTACGCTAGGGCTCAGACGGGATCGTGCTTGAGGATCGAATTGAACGAAACTATCGAAATCTAAAGGTAAGAAAACTGCACCCGGTTATGTGTTTGTGATGGGACTAAGAGCTCCCTATATCTGTATGATGTCATAGATGGTATTATGCCATGGGACATGTGATAAATGACCTAAGGGTGCCATAAACAATACTTGTGCACAGGGCGCGGCTCGGTCATTGGTTGCTGAGGACAACTTAATATTCACTGAGCTCGATTTAAGCGGGCCGGAGTCAGTGGGATAAATAGAGGGTGTGGCCTAAGGGCGTTAACCTTGGTTATCATATGTGAATTGATTATTGATATGAAATGATGTACTTGGTATGCTGAATACTTGAATAACATGAATGTTTGTAGTGTTGAGTACATGTTTTGTAACGACCCAAATTCACTAATAAGGCTTAAGGGCCTTGATTAGTGTGCCTGGAGGGCATAATGGGAATTATGTGTGGTTTTAATGATTATGATTTAAAGCATGTTATATGATTACTTGAATATCTGAGATGCATGACTATGTGTGTTAGTATGCATATAGGCTCTGATTAGGTTAGAAGGGCATAATCGTAATTTTGGCCATTATGGGCATAACTGCTTTGATATATGTGATAATTGTCGAGACCACATTATTATGTGGATATATCTGTGATTTGTGACTCGAGACGATCCTAGTGAGCAAAGTAGCGGAAAAGTCATAGCGGGGATTTATACCCAGCTCGGGGTGAGCTTAGGGGTATAAATGGGAGTCTGGTGGATATATTGGAGTCTATTTTGACATTGAGGAATACCATTGGTGATTAATTAGGTATCGGGAACTGAGCGGGAAATAATAAGGACACTCGAGGAATTAGCGGGAATTGGGTAAAATGACTAAGATACCCTTAAGTGGACTAAAGGGGTTAGAATTAATAGGGAGGGTATAATGGTCATTTGCTTTACAGAAGTTAGATTATACTAAGGATTTATGTTAGTGGAATTTGTAGAATATCAAAGAAGTCTGAAAAAGAAGGAAAAGGAAGGGAAAAGAAAGAGGGAAAAACAGAGAGAGTTTCTCTGAGTCGGTTCAGGCTTTCTTCATCTGTTTCTTGAGGACTTTTTGCAGTAAAGCTCAGAGGAGAGCTGGGGTAACTAGACATCAAGGATCTTGACCTAAGACCAAGGAATTGGCAGAGGTTTAGCAGGGTTTCATTAACACTTGAGGTAAGCTTCTAGAGTTCATCCATTTCTGTTTCTAGTTTTTGAGTTGTGGTATTTAAGTTGAATTGAATGGAACTTTGGGGAATTCAGGCTTAAGGCTGAGGAGTAGCAAGCCAAGGAAGCCTAGGGATAGCTTGTGGGCGAAATCCTATCAAAGGTATGAATTCTAAGCTCTAACTCTGATGTTCAGCTGGTTTTTGTTGGGTTTTAGAGTTTAGAGGTGACTATGGTGAATTCTGAGTTTGTGGTTGCATGTGCTTGGGTTTTATATGTTTGGGGTGCTTAGGATGAGTGGAGTGTGTTCATGAGGTTATTTTTAAGTTTGGGTAAGAGTTGGAAGAGGTTTGGTTGAGGTTGGTTCGAGAAAATCGCAGAAGAGAAATTTTGGTGCTGGGCTGTCTGTGACTAGCGCTACAGCGCTAGCCTTTGGGTGCTGTAGCGCTAGGCCATGTTGCTGAAGGGTTTTTGGCTTCTGCTTGTAGCGCTATAGCGCCCTCCCAAGAGCGCTATAGCGCTATCCTGCCTTCTGAAGGGGATTTTAGGGTTATTTGCAAGGGTTTTTGACCTAAGGTTTGGGGTTTGGTTCCACCACCTTGTTTGGTGGAACTAGGACATCCCGGGGGCTCGGGATTAGCCCCGGGGCTAGGTTTTGAACTTGAGGGTTGATGATGACCTTGGCTATGATTGTGTTTAGGTGAGCGCTAGGGCTCGGGGGCTCAAGGGGGATCATGCTCAAGGAGTCAAGGGGTTAAAGCTTGTGAATTGAAAGGTAAGAAAACTGCACCCGGTTGTATGAATGTGATGGGACTAAGTGCTCCCGAGAATTGTATCGTGTCAATGTTGGTATCACGCCATGGGACATGTAAAATCGGCCTAAGAGTGTCGTACATACTATTAGCGCACAGAGCGCGATATGGCCACTAGGAGCCATGAACACTGGGATAACAGAGGGAGCAGCCTGTGAGTGCTAGCCCTGGTTATCGTTATAAACTGTGCATGTTATGAATTGATATGCTTAATATGTGGAATACTTGACTATATTGAGTGGTTATTTGACCGAGGCTATGTGATGCAATGTGAGATATTGACTTGTCTGATAATTGCTTATACTCTGTTGATATTGTGTTTTCTTGCTGGGCCTTGGCTCACGGGTGCTACGTGGTGCAGGTAAAGGCAAGGGCAAGCTGAAGCAAGCCTGAGGTGGAGAGCTCCGAGGTGAAATGTGCATAGCCAGCTGTTCGATCACCACGATCGAGGAGTGGACCAGGACAGGGATAACCTAACTGCTTGTTTTGCCTTAGTATGGCTGGTTATCGTATCAGAGTCACACAACTTTTGTAAACGATCTTTAAACTCGTATTTTTGGGATCCCGTGTAACCAGATAATGTTTCTTAATGAAAAGTGTGGCTTTCAAGACCAAAACGCTTTTAACCCTAGGTCCTTTGTAGCTTCTGCAACACGATTTTAAATAAATGACTTGATTAGCAAGTCTGGCACTCTATAAACACACAGTGTAACGGTCTTGGCTATCCAGGGCGTTACATGTTTATACTGTATGAGTTATCTGGTTGTTTGCTTGATGATTATGCTCTGTTATTGTGTTTTCTTGCTGGGCCTTGGCTCACAGGTGCTACGTGGTGCAGGTAAAGGCAAGGGCAAGTTGGACCAGTCCTGAGATGGAGAGCTTTGGGGCTGAATGTACATAATCAGCTGATCGGCCGCCACGGCCGAGGAGTGGTACAAGACGAGAAAAGCCTAATTGTCTGTTTTGCCTTAGAGTGGTTAGTAACTGTATTTTATTTCCAAAATTTTGTAAACTGTCTTATAACTTTACTACTTCTAGGATCCCATGTAAAAGAAAATGTTTGATTATAAGAAGTGTAACTTTTGAGACCAAAATCTTTTAACCCTAGTTCAACTGTAGTTTTAGTAACACATTTCTAATTAAATGACTTGATTAGCAAGTCTTGCACCTTTATAAACACACAATGTAACGGTCTTGGTTATCCAGGGTGTTACAACGTTTGTTTTCCCAAGGTCTTTCATATAAAAGTTAGCACATAACTGTAGAGTCTAAGAACTTTACTTAGCTAGTTAGATAGTAGTAGTAATAGTAATAGCTAGTAGTAGTTATAGTATGTTTATTACTGTGGATTTTGGTTCAAGCCAGGACTAAGTTGGAAACTCCTAGCAATAGTTATGGATTTTATAAGTTTTACCTATAGTTTAAGAATATTAATTATAACATAAGGTTTGATTAATATTGCTGGTTATTAATATGATAATTATAATAACCTAAGGTTTAGATAGAGCCAATAAGAATATGACACTTGTCATGAGCATGGTTATTCCTAAGGTTTAGATCAAGCTAATAGGATTATGACATTTTTTATATGCATGATTATTAAGGAATTAGTATTTTAATGATAAAATAAGGGAAATATAAGACTTAGTCTTCACCAGAATCTGTTAGGAGTATGACATTTGTCACAATTTTATTTATTTATGGATTAGGTTGTTAATAAATTTTTCGTAACTTTAGGGTACTGTAACTTCCAACCTATTTTTGACCTAGCTATGTTATGAATTTTGAAAAATAGTATTTCAAGAAAGTTGTAGATAATTGAATCATCTTTCTAACGGTATAAAGAGAGTCTAAATCGGAGTGCTACAGCTCTAGATATATTGATTTTACTGCAGGTAAGTTTAGAGTTACAAGATTTAGGGAGTTAGAAGTTAGGATTCTATTTGTTTTTATTATTTTTGTTTTAAAAATCATACTTTGACTCCTTAAACATCTCTCTGAATAATTTGACCAAGTCCTAAGCCTTTGGCTGAAGAATATTCAAATATTTTCAATTAAATTCATTATTTTTATTCAAAGCCAAAAAGAAGATTCTTATTCTTAGAACTCTATAAATAGGACCTAGCACCAAGCCTTTTCAATCATTCTTCAAGTATTGATCAGAGCCTTCCAGGTGCTAGTAAGACTATAGAGTGATAAACACTTGGGTTGGGGTCATAAGCTTAATTATTATAAGCTTAATAAACACTTGGGAAGTAAGGTTATAGTGTATTTCGGTTTCGAGGTATAGTTCGGTCATAGAAGCATTCAAGGTATTCCTAATTCTAGTTTCTTTCTGTATTGATTCTTATAGTTTTTCTACTCAAATCCTAACTCGTATTCTTTATTCTTGGTTAGGCATCTAAGTTCTTTGAACTTAAGGTTTTCGTTGGTAAGTATCATTTCGATGGTGTAGTTTATTCTTTCCATCTCTTTTCTTTAGTATACTCACCTATCTATTATGGTTTTTAGGAGTGTTCCAAAGTCCCGATCTTGTTCTCACATCCCGGTTTTTGGTAAGGAAAATAGGGTAGATTTGTATGCTTTTATGTTGTTGATATATGTTAAGTATGATATGTTTTTAGTTGTTTTATGTATATGGATTGTTTAGATAACAATCACATAATTTATTTAGATAACAAATATATATAACTTGTTTAGATAACAAGTCCCAATAGTAGATTCCTTGGGCATATGATTGTTTAGATAACAGCCCCATAAATTTATATGACTTGTTTAGATAACTAGCCCCGTAAATTTATGGGCATATGATTGCTTAGCTAGAAAGTCCCAAGAAGTATGATGGCCATTGTAATAGATGTTGTATTTATATAGTCATATGATTATAGTTTACAGTTTATATATAGTTTATAGTTTATGTGTATGTATATGCTTCATGCTTGTAGTAGATTTTCCTTGCTGGGCATCAGGCTCATTCCTTTATGCTTTATATGTGCAGGAAAATAGTTTTGGCAGCGGGAAGGTTCTTGGCAGCTTGGGGATGTGTATTGAGGCAGGATGGAATCAGTGGACTGCGCGTACGAGTTGAGGATGAAGTTTTTTTTTTAGTCTTTTAGTTATGATTTCTATGTATTATTTGTCCACACTTAATTTTGTAACCAAATTATTTAAGTTATGTTTTGTTTTATTTTCAAAACAATGGGATCTCATATCCTAAATGAATTTTTATGTATTTAACATTTACTTTACAGTTTTTAAATAAAGTTATGGTTATTTCATATGTACATTTTCTTAAGATTAGTATAGTAGTTATTAATGGTCCAAAATCTAGAGTAGTTGGGTCGTTACAATAACAGAGATTTTACAGCATTCACAGCATGGATATTCAAACCAAAAATGAGCAAGTCATCCACATATAGACATACAATAGTGCAAATGTCATTATCAGATTTATAATAAATGCATTTGTCACTTTCATTCACTTTAAACCCATGTGAGATAACTAAATTGTCAAATTTCTCATGCCATTGCTTAGGTGCCTGCTTAAGACCATATAGAGACTTATCTAGTTTACAAACCTTTTGTTCCTGGCCATGGATCACAAACCCTTCAGGTTGATCCATATAGATCTCCTCTTCTAATTCACCATTCAAAAAGGCAGTCTTAACATCCATTTGGTGAACAACTAGATTGTGAATGGAAGTTAGGGAAATCAAAACTCTAATGGATGTTATTCTTGTAATAGGTGAAAAAGTGTCAAAGAAATCTATATTTTCTCTCTGCCTAAAATCCTTGGCTACCAAGCGAGCCTTGTACTTATCAACAGTACCATCAGGTTTCAATTTCTTTTTCAAAATCCACTTACAACCTATAGGCTTACAACCAGGAGGTAAATCAACTAAGTGCCACATATTGTTAGACTCAAGAGAGTCCATTTCATCATTTATGGCTTCTTGCCAGAGGTTAGCATCTAAAGAAGACAAAGCTTCTTGGAGGTTAGTAGGATCCTCCTCTAATGTATAGACACGGAAATTAGAACCATAATCCTTAGTAACTCTAGCTCTCTTACTTCTCCTAGGTTTTGATTCTCTATCCTCAATATGCTCATTACTCTTAATCGTAGGAATGTTGCTAGTAGATGCGCCCCCACTATTTCTCAATTTAAAAGGGAATCTATGTTCATAAAATTCAGCATCATTTGATTCCACAATAACATGTGCATTTAAATCATAGAACCTATATGCTTTACTATTAATTGCATATCCGATAAATACACATTCATAGGCTCTACTTGCTAGCTTACTTCTCTTAGGATCAGGAATACGAACATAAGCCAAACAACCCTTCTAAAATAAGACAGGTTAGGTTGCCTATTTTTCAAGATCTCATATGGTGAAACTTTGCTCTTAGACTTAGGAACTCTATTCAACACATAACAAACATTCAAAAGAATTTCACCCCACCAATGAAATGCAGCACCAGAATTCGATAAAATAGCCACAACAGATTTAGTAAAAGTTCGATTCTTTCTTTCAGCTTTACCGTTCATTTCAGGTGAATATGGTGTAGTGGTTTCATGTACAATGCCATGTGAATTATAAAACTCAATAAACATGCTTGAATCATATTCAGTTCCTCTATCACTACGAAACCTTTTAATTTTCTTATTGAATTGATTCTCAATTTCAGTCACAAATAATTTGAACATGTCAAGCGCATCACTTTTATTTTTCATTAAGTACACATAAGTAAAGTCAGAACAATCATCAATAAATGTGATGAAATAATGTTTACCATTCCTAGTTAACGTTCCATGAAGATCACAAATATCTGAATGAATTAAATCTAAAGGCTCAGATTCTCTAGTAACTGATTTATGTGGTGTCTTAGTTATTTTTCTTGACTACAAAAATCACATTTTTCAAAATCATTATCTGACACTTTAGGAATTAAACCAATGTTACTCATGTTCTTAATAATGTGCTTAATAACATGACAAATTCTAGCATGCCAAACATTAAAATAACACAACATATAAGCAGAAGGAGAAACTTTATTGAGTTCAACATTTAACTTAAATATGCCACCAATAGCATAACCCTTCCCAACAAAAATACCATTCTCAGTGATGGTGTACAAATCAGCCCCAATAGTTTGAGTAAACCCTGCCTTATTAAGCAGAAAACCAGAAACCAGATTCTTTCTCATCTCAGGAGTATGCATTACATCTTTCAGTAATAAAGTCTTTCCTGAGGTAAACTTAAGCTCCACATTCCCAATCCCAGCAACAATAGTGGTGTGTGAATCTCCCAACAACACTTTCTTATCATCAGCAGCAGTGTATGTTTTAAACATAGCATGATCATAGCAAACATGGCTTGAAGCGCCAGTGTCTACCCACCACCCATCTGATCCACCAATAAGGTTGATCTCAGAAATCATAGCTATAAAAGCTTATTCAGTCAAGTTAGCCTGCGGAGCAGTGCTTGGCTTGTTCCTACACTTGCGTACCATATGACCTGGCTTGTTATAGTTGTAACAAAGGAATTGTCCAGAGTCATTTTGTTTAGGTGGAGGTTGCTGCCTTCCAGGTTGGTTCCTGTTATGGTTCCGACTCTGATTGTTGTTTCGAGGAGTGTTCTGGTTGTTACGGTTGGAATTTGAATTCGAGTTGCAATTCTGATTCTTAATTTTTTTTTTCCATTAGGGTTCAGAACCGCAGGTGTGGACTTCTTGGGGTTGCTGTTAGAGACAACAAGCACCTCTTCTTTCTAGTCTTGTTTCCTTGCTTCCTCCTCGATACGAAGGCGGGTGATCAAACTCTCTGAGGAAAATTCCTTACTCTTATGCTTGAGAACATTTTTAAAATCCTTCCAGGAAGGAGGTAATTTGTCAATTAAAACGGCAAATTGAAACTGTTAATCAAGAGTCATACCTTCTGAGATAATCTCATGCGCGATTTTCTGAATTTCGTGAGATTGGGCTTCCACAGATTTATCGTCCACCATTTGATACTTCAGGTAGCGACTGACATCGTATTTTTTAGTCCCTACCTCTCCTGTATCATATTTCTTTTGCAGTGCCTCCCAAATTTCCTTTGCTGACTTGTCTGAATTATAATAATCATAGAGATCATCAGATAAACCATTAAGAATAAAATTCTTACAGAGGAATTCGTTTTCAACCCAGGAGTCAAATTCCTTCTGTTGCTTCTCGCATTCAGTCTCTTTGTCGTTGTCGGTCGAAGGTTCAGAGACAACCAGCTTCAGAGTAGTGAGGACAAACGCAACCTTCTTCATGGTCAGATAAAAGAGTATCTTTTGTTTCCAACGCTTAAAGTGCAAACCCTCAAAACGAAATGGCTTATTAATATCAGTAGAGGCAGAACCAGAAAAATCATCGATAGTAGCCATAGCAGAACACAACGCCTTAAAATTGATAATTCCGAATTGAAATAAAAAATTGGAACGAATTACCGATCAAGTTTCTGGCTGAGTCGCGGACTATGCCGCTCTCTTCAAGACGTTTCACGGCTCTGCCCCAAGTGTGCACGACAGTCTATCAACCACGCCATCCCCAGAATAAAACAGCCACTGTATACGATACCTCTCTACACCGAAAGGCTTCGCTGTCGTACACCCTCAAAAGCTCAGAGAAAATTCGATTTTAGAAGAGAATATTTTTTTGGAAAAAAGATGTTTTCCCCCGTTATTCTTTATTTTATTATTAAATAATTTTTTCAACAAAAAATAAAGTATGACACCACACCACCCGTTAGATCAGTCAGACGGCGGCGGCAGCGCGCGTGTGGTGGTCAAGTGTGTTAGTCCTCACCCATTCGCACAAAACTGGGTACGCCTTGGGGCACACCCCAATGAATGACACTTGCATCTTATATACATTCTTGGAGGAGTGTTCCAAATCCATGTGAGACTTTTCCCATATCACACACAAATATACTTTTTCAATTTTTAACAATTGACTTTTAACTTTTAACAAAAAAAATAAAAAAAAAGTTCCAACAGGTCACACTCACATGCATTTAAATAGATACAAAAAAATATAAGTACTTTCCATGGTGAAGTAAGAGTAAAAACAACGCAAATTCATGAACTCAAGAGACGGTCTATAATGATTTTACCATAAGAGTCGATGGCCTAGTTTACATAAAAACGAACATAATACATATAAGGTAGTAAGTGCATTTGGTAATTAGGTGTCAGAATAATGAAAAGTACGGGCCGTACAAAAGTTAGCATGCATGTATATCTCGTCCTCGTCCAAAATGAAAGTCTCACCGTACATTTCCTTCATGGTTTGTTCCCCTTCACCATAACATTGAACTCATCAATATCATTCGCTATGACTTCCGCTGCTTGAGCCATTTGTTCGATGTCAGGTTTGTTGACTCCGTTTGTTTCCATGTTGTACATTACAATGGTGACAGAAGTGATGGCCTCCTTTAGCTCCTCCATGATTTCTTCAGTTGTTCGGTTATTCTCGGCGTCAGTATTCCCTGAGCCAGTTGCCGTACTTCCATCGGGGTTCGGTATTTGAACCGTGTACGGTACCGGGAGAGCAATCACTGTCTCCATATGCGTGTTACGAGGTCTGGGGTCGACGGTGGGATGCGACACTATCTCCACCTTCGGTTTTCCCTCATCGGAATCATGGTCCTTGTCACTAGGCATTGTCATGCAAGGGTAAAGCAAACAATAATGAGAGATATGGAAGATTTAAGATGATTATGCAGTGCCAAAGAACCACCACAGACCACCTTATTTATGGACTAACATTAATGCTTCATATGCCCTACAAGTCCCCAATTAAATAAACAAAAAAAATTGTCAATAAATTATGACCCAAGCTTTGGGTATCGTACATACTCGTTAAGTATGTTACTATTCATGTGTGTTAGTTTGGTTTTGTTGAACTTTATTTGGACATGACCCTAAATTAATAAGATTAATTTATGACCTGTTACATATTTTTGTCGACTTTTTTTTATAGTATTCATTTTTTAAAATTGAAATTTTTTCTTAAATGCATGTGACAATTACATATGTTTTATGGCATTAGTTAACTCACATTTTCATTCCTCTAAATAATTTGGGCCAGTCCGGGCTGACCCATAATTGAAAGAGTAAGCCTAGTATGACCCGTATGTACGACCCATATAGTTGCGTGTTGGGCCAAAATTGGGTCGACTTTTACGCCCATTTTATTATTGGCAAAAAATGTGAAGATGAGAAATTGATTCTCGTACCTACTCTTTAACAATCAATGGACTCATCAACAATCCAAATATATTTATTTGTTTGACTTTTAGTTTGAAATATTTTTATATACTTTTTTGTGATGTTTTACACAAAATTATATCAAAGATAATTATTATAACTTGAATTTATAAGTAATAAATGCTACAAATTTTATCTCACAAATCTTAAAATAAATTAATATAATAACATATATCTATATTTGTTTTCAATAAAAAAAATAACGAATAATGGTAAATGCACACTCATTTTGCACACAATAATGTGACATGCATCTTAAACCCCACATTAAAATCTAACACCTATCTACATATAAAAAATTTTAAATAACTATTAATTAATAATTAAATATATCACTTAAAAAAACGTATAAAGTTTCCAAACCAAAAATCAAATATATATATATATACACACACGTAATATGATTAATTTTTTTATTGAAAAAACTATTAAAACGTTAAAAATTTGAAATTGAAAACCAAAATATATTAATAATTTAAAATATCAATACCCATTCATATAGATATACACATAATGTTAGCTTTACTCAATTCCTCAAAAGGTAGTAATTGGTAATTCTAGTTTCAAAATATTCAATCTCTCTCTATATATATAAATATATGTGTATTTTTTATTAATACTGGTTGTATATCAAACATTGTTACTAAATATATATACATGAGTATTCTTTCAAATTGTACTAACATTTCCTTTAAGTATTACACTTTCTTAATTTAATCACAAACTTAACAACTTTCCTAAAATAACTTAATTAATCAATTTGGTGGTTTATTACTAATTTCTTTTATATACCATTTGACTACTAAAAAATCATTCACTACTACAAAAAAGGTTTTTTAGGACTAGCATTGCGAGTCCTAAAAATCTTTTAGGACTCGCAGGGCGCGAGTCCTCCATTTGAGAGCCTTAAAAACTAAAGTTTTTGCGAGTCCTAAAAAATCTGTGCGAGTCCTAAAAAATCTGGTTGAGTGCCTATAATTAAGTTTTTAGGACTCGCAATGCGAGTCCTAAAAAATCTGGTTGAGTGCCTTTAATTAAGTTTTTAGGACTCGCAATGCGAGTTCTAAAAAGAATGTTTTTAGGACTCGCAACGCAAGTCCTAAAAAATCGGGTTGACTGCCTTTAAGTAATTTTTTAGGACTCGCAATGCGAGTCCTAAAAGATCATGTTGTGTATCTTTAAATTAAGATTTTATGACTCGTTTTGCATGCCCTTAAAAGTAATTTTTTTTTTAAAAAAAATGCAGCTACATTTAGATTTAAAAAAAATATATCCCTTTTCCAAAATGTAATGTATTATATATGTTAGATTTCTAAAATTTTCAAAAGAAAATACAACAAAATAATTTTTTTGTTAATTACTCAAAAATATAATTTTAATATTTAGTCTACTCAGCTTACAAAATCATATTACATAATAGTTATAGTTGCATATGGATATTTTGGTCAAAGTAATGTTAGTCCATGCCATTCCAAACAAAATTTCAACCAAACAAAAGAATTGATATTTCTTTCCCATTCTATTTCTATTCTCACATAAACACTACCATTTCAATCCCAACCAAACAAGATTGTATTTAAAAAAGATGATAAGAAATCACCTGTACTGTATTACAGTCTAGACAGCCTCAGACTAAGATAGTACATATAGGACATAAAACTACAAACAGAGAACAACAAAGACAGCAAAGAGGCCCTCATGAAAAACTATCAAAAATACAACCACAAGTGCCAGTCACAAAGAAGCATTGAGCATTCCTTAAAGCAAGGAGTGCTACACCAAAAAAAAAATGCTTTCTTTTCGAGCAAGAATGATTTCACAGCATCACAATTTTTTATTATTATTAGAAGGTCTCTGAAGATAGCTTAAGGATTTCTTCATGAGGAATGAACTTAACCTTACCAGTTTCTACTGGCTTTTTCTTCTTGGAATGAAGCTGTGAAATTGACAATTGCCCCTTGCTCATTGCTATTGTGACAGCTTCATCTCTCTTCCCAGATTCATAGACCCAATCTTCAGGGACCTAATGCTTTATTTTTCTTCCCATGCAATAACTGAAAACAGAGAGATATAAGAATCATTTATGATTGATTATTATCAATACTTGTATCATCACACACACTCAAAAAGACATGGAAAAATATATATGAAAGTTAGAAGCAATAAACACGTGCAGAAGAATATCTTGAATGCTTATAAATAAGCTTAATCATGAACATTTTTGAAAGGTTTAAGTTAACTGTATAACTGCATTCCTTTTTGTTTTGTTTATAAATGACCTAACCTAAATAATAAATTAGATTTATTAATTGGTCCAAGAAAAAAATGAGAGCCAAAAATAGATAGAAAAAAAGGTTGTGCTAGTGATAGTCAGAAGAAGCTGATATGTGTAATAGCATTACTGCTAAATGCCAATAGATAAATTCTCAAAGAAACATACTTTCTGTTATTTTCACTAATGATGAGTTGGTTCAATTTAATATAATATATAACATAGATTAAGATAAACTAAATATTTGTATTGTTAAAAAAGTCTTATAGAGTAATAGACTAATCTAATACAACACAAATCAATTCTAAGTCCACAACATAATAGAGAAATCACACCAAAAAGTCCAAATTTCATAGTCTAAATATCTAATAAGTCTAAAAGCAAAATTCAAATTCAAACAAGAAGGTAGAAAATAAAGCCCAAACCAAAATCCAACATTCCTGGTAATATCAATTTCCCATGACCACCCGTGCCAAAGACAAAGCAAATGGATACATGAATAAATAATAATGTATGAGATAATATCATATTAAGGGAAATACATAATGTTAATTGAAATACAACTCTAAGAATTAAGTTGCTTGTTACCTTGAAATTAATTTCCCATGAAGAACAAGACATTAATTCCAAACAAGTAAAATAAAGATAGTTCTGATTTTTTTTTACTAAAAACACAAGACATTAAATCAAAACAAGTAAAATAAAGATAGTATTGAATTTTTTTTATACTAAAAACAAGACATTAATTCAGAACAAGTAAAATAAAGAGAGTTCATGAAACTACTATACTAAAATCATGTCAACCTAATCACAAAATACAGAATTATTATATCCAATATAAACACAATTTCAGCAACAAAGCATGTGAAATATTTTTACTAAAAAACAGAGAAGTAATGATCCAAGTAACCAATCACAAATTTAAGTATATGGCCCATTAGTGTGACAAATCAAAACAATCAAAGAAAAATGTCACTGCAGCAATGGAAATAATTATTGTTAAGAAATTATTGAAACAAAAACAAACCCACCGTGAGCACTAAGCAGAGATAACTTCCAAGAAACTGAAATTAATGAAATTTGATATGATAATTTTCTCACCCACCAAATCTAATCCAAATTAATGTTCACAAGTTATAAATCTCAATCACAAGAATAAGTAAATAACATCACCAATTCAAAATATCTAACAGAAACAAAAGAGTTGTAATACAAATCTCTATCTATATCTATAAATCCAAGTAACCAACATTTGAGATTTGACAAAACTCAATCCATCCAAAAGATGCAAAACTGAAAACTTAATCAAAATAAAACAATAGAGTTATAAACATACACAGATGATAGATTTACAAAAAAAAAAAAACATAACACAAAAGCAATCAATAGATAAAAAAACAAACAAGATAATACCAAGATATTTAGACTTATACCTCTATGAGTAGTGAGCCCGTGTGAAGCTTTCGGAGGGCTGACCCCCGCCGTTCGTCCAAAGCCGCAACCACTCCGAGACCCACCATTTGTCCTGAGTTGTCGCCGTTCTGAGCCCTTCATGCTGCCATGGAGACTGATAAAAGTAGTGTGAGAGAGGGAAAGACATTCAGATTTTCTAACAAAAAATAATGGATCAGGGGAAAGAAATAGAGTAACCTGGATTTTAGTGGGTTTTCAAATTCCACCGAGACCTCTGCTGCCACCGCCGTCGTGGCCGAAAACACCTGCAGCGTCGAGACTTCTTGCAGCTCCGAGCACCCCTGCAGCGCCGAGAACCACCTGCAGCGCCGCCGAGAACCTTGGCCGAGATTGTCCAGGCGTCGAAAAGCGTGGCCGACCAGCAGCATAGCCGTTGCCGAGCACCATAACCACCAAGAACAACTGCACCGCCGGTTAGATGGGAACCCAGCCGCACAAAACTTCTTCTTCTTTGTTGTGCTGAAAAAAGAATGAACCCTAATCCCTAAAGCCCCAAACCGAATATATATGTATTTCTTATTAAAAAACTGATTTTAATTAATCAATAAAAAAGTGATTTTTAGGTCTGATTTTTTAATTAAAATTTTCTTATTTAATTCATTAATAAAAAACAGATTTTTAATTTTTAATTATTAATTTTCTTAAGAATATATTTATATAATATATATATTTTTTAGAGCCCACTTTGAGTATCATCAATACTCTTTTAGGACTCACATATGTTTTTAGGAGACTCATTGCGAGTCCTAAAATGTGTTTTTAAGGACTCTCAATGAGTGTCCTAAAAAGTCCATAAATTTTTGTTAAAAAACAAAAATCAAACTTTTAGGACACATATCCATTTTTAGGACTCCCTCTGCGAGTCCTAAAAGAAATTCTTTAAGAACTCGCGTTGCGAGTCCTAAAAAGTACAGGAGTTGTTTTTAGGACTCGCATTTAGGCGAGTGTCCTAAAAAGGTGTCCTAAAAATGTGTTTTTGTAGTAGTGATTTTTATTATTTGAACAATGAAGGTAAAGCTACAACCAACTTGAAGTTCATACAATTATCATGGTGGCATGAATTATTGAGAAAATCAATTATTTTGGGTACCAATTGGTAGTTATTTATTGTTTATGCTATTTGCCCTTTTAGGTTTCATCCGAATCTAACACAAAATTTAGACCTTTATCCAACTTCTATATTGCATGCATTTGATTTTAATAAAAACTTTCATTCTATGAATATTATAACACACTTATATTGTGATTTATATATTTTATGTACATATCATAGATGTTTCCCTTCACTACTTTGACGTTTATTATGATTAATTTCTTTTACGAATATGACATACAATTTATTTTATCTTATTTTTTATACTGCTTACATATTCAGTTTATATGTAAGAAAATTAAATGTAGTTTTTATTTTATTTAATATTACCAAAAAGTATATAATTATATAAAAAGATACCATTAAGTATATAATTAAATAAATGATGATTTTTTATGTATGACATAATAATTAGTGGTATTTTTTTAAAACTTTGATGATGATAATGTTATTTTTATTGGATACTAACAAGTAATTTTATTTTAATTATGCATATCATCAAGGTTATGCTTTTATTGTATGTAGGATACCAAAGGGTATTAAAAATAAGAAAAGAAAAAAGTATTTATAATTTTTTTTTGATGGATACGAAATAGAATTTGTAGTTGTTAAATTGATAATTATATATGTTTGCAAGTATGTTAACAATTGATATATTTTTTTATTATCTAATATATCCACAAGTATGTATTTATATATAATATTTGGAAAGATTACTCAAATTAATAAACAAATACATTTAGCTACCCATAAGTATCACTGTTGTTAGATTGAAGTTGCTAGTGTTTTATTTGTTGTTCTTCGCCGCATTTAACTTGATTGCAGGGAAATCTTGTTGTTGTAATCCAACAAATACCATATTTACATTTGGGATATGATAATTGGGATTGACATATGAGAATATCAATTAACTACCCGGCCGTAAGTAACAATTGTCAAGTATTGATACGGGGAACTTTCAAGAGCAACATGTCACATTTAGTTACCATCATACATATAAAAGTATCAAAGTCAAAGCAAATATTTATCTAATTATAGTTATTGTTGATGCGGTTTTTCGCTAACAAGAAATTAAGAAGTAAAAAGGACAGATTAGTGCTTAGTAATAAACCATAATGAAATAATAAGAACTCACTCAAAAGTGCCGAACTTTTACGTGGTTCAGTAGTTAAAATCCACCTAGTCCACGAGTCAATATTATTATTGTTTCTCTCTCTATTTTGGCAGAGTTTTGGTAATACAAAATAGTGGTCCCCTTTCCTATTCAATATTCCCAGTATTTATAGGGGAATCCCATGGACAGGTTTGGGTAACCGTGTAATTACATATATGGTATATAATTAATACAGATTATTCCCATTTATATCGGGATATGATCAGATAACATAATAAACACGTTCCTGCTATCTTGGGTAATAAATGACATAAATATGATGCAGCTTGGTTATTAATGAACGTATAAAGAATCCCCGAGTCTCTTGGGATCCTTTAGTATGCGTTATATCTGGGTCCTCACGAGCTGAATGTCTCATACGAGCTCAAGCTTGACAGCTATCTGACTCCTAGCTCATAATGATCCAGGACGTCCAATATCGGGTCTGACCACCATGAACCTCGAGCTGCTCAAGTGGTTAATGATTAGATATTCTACTTGGTTATCTTTTCCACATATTTACCTACCAGCTGTACCCGGTCTGAGTGAGTAAAATTAGGGTACAACATTTGCCCCCCAAGCCCTTGCTCGTGTTTGACGTCGTCATCTTCTGACATACATAATAAGGGCTTTTAGACTTCTGTCATATAAAATTGTGCCTGCCTACTACTCGAGTACTAGACATGTGGCCTTCCGCGATTGGCGTCTGTTCGGGTTTCGAGGACTGAAATAATTGTCTTGTCAACTTTCTGCTGCCATCTAGTCTATTTAATCTTGGCCCTTGGATCTCGAGTTAACCCAATTGGATGGTCCAGATTAATTTCTGTAGTTTACGTATAAATAGGGTGATCAGTCTTCAAACCTCACAACCTTTGTATTAAAAAATTTCCCCTTTTTAAACTCTCAAGCTCCCTTTCTTCTTCTCTAGAATTCCTAAAACTTTCATCGTGTTCCAGACCTTCAGAAGCTTTCTAGGAGCTTCCCGTGGCCACATTTACATCTTCTTCGAAACGAACATATTTCCTGTAAGTACCTTATCCCTTGGTTTGATTTTTTTTTTTTTTTTTGCATTATCCAATGAGATTTCTGTTCTCAACAATGTTCATTAACAACGTTCATTGTTTGTTACTGTCAGGCTATTTCTAAGTGTTCATAGGAAATAGGTTTCGGTTTAGGCTCAATGAGTGAACTCAAACATGTTTTAGAAATAAGACATTCATAAAACTAGGAAAATTTCCGGGTTAATCTGGGGTAGCTCTAATGGCAAACTAGTTTAAAGTATACCCATTCGGGGTAAAGAAACTGAAGGTTTTTAGGTTTAATACTAGGTAGCTAAGGGGTTACGCTTCCTTGAGTGGTTTCACACTAAACCGCTTTCTAAAGGAAAGTCGTGGGTCTAAGATTTCTGACACGCGGATCCCGAAGTATCTGGGGGTGGTTAAGAAACTGGCGCGTAGCCTAGGATATCGCGTGGCATCACGCGATGAGGCTAAGGCTAACTTTAGCTCGTATAATGAAAATAATCCATTTCATCCCACGTACCTTTACGACATAGTTATAGACAATCTTAGGTCGCCTACTAACTAGGCTACTTTATTGTTAGGCGATCTGAATTATGGCGCCTCCAAAGAAGACCGCCACGAGCTCATCTACCTAGCGCAAGCACAAAGGCAACAGGTCGCCTCCGAATCTCTTATCCCACATTTTGGTCCCGTGGTAGAGAGGGAGGTCGTTGTCGACCCCAACGCTTTCCTCGAGGCTGAACACATAGTCTCTAAGATAACGACTCAGGGGAGAGTAAACAAAATTATACTAAGTCATAACATCGAGCTAGGAATAGGAAATCTCCTCGCACGACCTGCCTTTGAAGGAGAGCGGAGCTGTGCCCCCTTTCAAGATGATTACGTGGCTTGGAGTGACGAGCACCTGAAGGCTGGTGCTTTTCTTCCCCTGGACAAATATTTCATAGATTTTTTAAACTACGTAAAACTGGCTCCCTTCCAGCTCCCCCCGAACTCCTAAAGACTTCTGGCGGGACTAAAGTACTTGTTTCTGAGGCCTGAATGGGAGGTCCCCACTCCGGAAAATATTTTGTACTTCTTTTGCCTCAAAGAAAAACCCGACCAGAAAGGGCGAGGTGATGGGTTTTACTACCTTACGAGGTTTCCAAATTCCACCTTTGTCATCGAGCTCCCCAGCCATCCAAACGACTATAAGGATTTATTCTTTATGTCGAATGGATTCAAGAACTGTGAATATCGATACTTCAACCGTCCTCGTAAGTCCTCTTTCTTTGTAATTTCAGCAGGTGAATTTTGTCCCTTTAAAAAATATTTTTTTTTTTAGGCTTTGACTGAGTTTGTTCCTCGTGCAACTATATTTGCAAGGATGGGCAAATCTATGACCCTCGGGGGTTAGTACGAGAAACTATCCAGTATTTCCCCTTGGGAAAAAGATTATCGCCAGGTCGTGAATGATATCCCGATGCTGGCATATAATTTGATCAGCGAGGGTCAAACACTAGCCATTAGGACCCGAGCTCCACTCCCAGTTATCCTAAAACTTCCCTCTTCTCAAGAGGCCTTGCCAGCCATTGAGGACACTGACGAGGAAGAGGACGAGGTGACTCTCGTGCGAAAAAGGCAGACTCTTGAAGCTGATCAGCGTCTCGATCCTGATCGAGCTGCGTTAGGGGCAGCAGCTGGCCCCCCCGGTTAAGGTAACCCATACCTATTTAGAGAGTTAGATCGAGATGCTGCTAGCTTTAGGTTAATACATTTTAACCCCAACCATGTAGTTAGCCGCCATCCCACCGATACAGACCTAAATGTAACTGTCCTCCAATGCGTGGATCGCTTGGTGGTACGCTACGACCACAGCTATCCCAAAGGCACCATTGTATTTGAAAACACGCTGAACTTTAGATCTTTTATCTTTGAAGAGTACAAAACCAACCTTAGGACTTGGCCTTCTCTGCTCCAGGGAGCATTTGCTCCTGGTTTTAGGCAGTATGTAGACAAATCTAGCCCCGAGGAGTGACCTGAACCCCCTAGGATCTTAAAGATTGTATCCTTAGATTCCCCCTCCCATCCATTAATCCCAGAGCCAGAGGTCGTGCTTAGGCCGGTTCATACACCCGAGCTGGTGGTAATAGAGTCCTTTCAGGCTAAAAGGTCCGGAACAGGCCCCGTTGTGAAGAGGCCCAGGGTGATGAAGAAGGCCACCCCTAACATGGGGGATACTACAAAATCCCCCTCTAAGGGTAAAGATACGAGCTCCACTCGGGAGCCAGCTCTGGTGACTACTGTCATCATTGGGCAAGTTCCTCCTCCTCCCCCTCGACACATGCCTCCACCTCCCCAAGTAATTCAAGCCGAGGCCCCCATCGTCCGAAAACCGGTTGAGCCACATGATCTGGAAAAGATCCCCGAGCCCTTTTAGGGTATAGTGTATGAGACAACGAGTCACATGGTGGGCAACACACATAAAGTGTAACGCCCTACTTCCTTAGAGCCGTTACCAAGTGAGTTTTAAGACAAAACAATGTACAATGAACTCGCTAACCGAGGTTTTTAAAACAAAAGTGTGACTAAGCAAAAGTTAAGGCTGTAATATTTAAAAATGCGTTGTTTCATTGAAAACTTCTAGTATTTAACATTTGGGATCCCAAAATAAGGTTTGAAAACTATTTACAACTTAAAATAAGATTACAGTTGGTCCGTTATTAAAATCACAGGTTATTACAGCCATTTCTCGAAAATACCCCCAACCAAAGCAGTCGGGCAGGCCAAACATGTACGCGTCGCTTCATGCTCTCCGTACTCATGGCTGGTTGACTCAATCTTTGCCCTTACCTGCAACACAGAGCACCCGTGAGCCGAAGCCCAGCAAGAAAAACTCATACAGTACATAACATATGCAAATTATACAGTTAATCATATCAGATAGTCCATAGATAAACGGGTCAACCATTAGACTTAAGCGACCCGGCCATGCCGCCCCAGAAGCCTTACCAAAGCCTGGGGTCTCGGTCCTCACCGTAAGGATATCACATGTATCCATGGGGCCCCACCCTGACTATAAGCACTTCACGTGCTAAGTGGTACTTCTGGCCCCACTGCCGTTCTCGGCTCCATTGCCGTTCTCGGCTCCTCGCCGTTTCATTCAACTATAATCACAGATAGTCTAACTCAAACAACATTTGAACATATATCAATTCAATCAAGTCTGCACCCTAACATGTAATGCAATATAGGGTCGTGCCCTGCAATCACACTATGGGCCCATGCCCTGTCCTATGGGTGCTATAGTTTTCTTACCTGTCAATTTGATAGCTTTCATCACTTGACTCCTTGAGCACGATCCCACTCGAACCTTAGCGCACACCTAAACACAGCCATAGGTCAAAGTCAACACTGAACCCCAAGTCCGAAAACCTAGCCTCGGGACCAATCCCGAGCCCCCCGGGAAGTCCTAGATCCACAAAACAAGATGGTGGAATCGAACCCCGAACCCTAGGTCAAAATCCCTTAAAAATAACCCAAAAACCCCTTTTTGGGAACAGGGTAGCGCTACAGCGCTCAAAAGAGGGCGCTATAGCGCTACAAGCAGAATCAGCATCCCCAGAAACAGGGCCTAGCGCTACAGCGCCCAAAGACTAGCGCTGTAGCGCTAGTTGCAGGCAGGCATCACCAGTTTTCTTTTTCTGCGATTTCTTTGAGCCATTCTCAACCCAAACTTCCCCAAATCTTTACCAAACTCAAAATCAAGCTTATAAACACTCTCCACTCATCCCAAGCATCCCAAATCTTCAAAACCCAAGCACATTCATCCCAAATCTCAAAATTTACCATAGATGAACCCTAAACCCAGAAATTCAGTCAAACATCAAGTTAAAGGCTTAGAATTCATACCGTTGATGCAATTTCGACCTTGATTCATTTCCTAGACCGCCTTAGCTTGCTCTTCCTCAAAGCTTGCCCAGAAATTCCCTCAAGTTCCCATCAACTCAGCTCAAAACACAGCTCAAACCAGCCAAACCCTTAAAACTGAAATTTCTAAAAACTTACCTCAAAAGTTGATGTGTTCTCGCTAATCCTTGCCAAATCTTCAAGTCTAACTTTAAGATCCTTGATGCTCAGCCTATCCTAGCTCTCCACTGAGCTTTGCCCCAAGAAAAATGAAGAGAAATGGTGCAAGAATGCACAAACTGCCTCTTTTGGAAAAACCCCTCTGTTTTCTCTCTTTTCTTTTCCTTCCTTTTTCTTTCTTTTCCACAGCCATCTAACTCTCTCTATCAATCCCACTAAGTATATAAAGCCTCAATTAATCTATCTCTAAAAATCCAATTGACCAAAATGCCCTCCCTATTAACTCTAAACCTTTTTGTCCACGTAGGGCCATTTTAGTCATTTTACCCAATTCCCGCTAATCCTCAAGTGTCTCTAATATTTTCCCGCTTGCTTCCCAATACCTGATAAATCACCAAATATGTATTCCTCATTATCAAAATTATCCTCAATATATACTCTAAATTTCCTGCTTATACCCCCAGGCTTAACCCAAGCCGGGTATAAATTTCCTCGACTTTCCGCTAATCTGCTCTCTGGGATCGTCTCGAGTCACAAGTCACAGATACATCCACATACCAATGTGGTCTCCACAATCATCTCATATCAATACAGTTATGCCCAAAATGGCCAAAATTACAATCATGACCTTCTAACACAATCAGGGCCTACATGCATACTAATACACATAGTCATGCATCTCAAATAGTCAAATAGTCATATAACATGCTTTAAATCATAATCATGCATTTAACTCATTAAAGTCACACATAAATCCCATCATGCCCACCTGGCACGCTAATCAAGGCCCTTAAGCCTTATTAGCGAATTTGGGTCGTTACATAAAGCCAGTGCGAGGGATCTGAGGGCCATAGAGAAGCGCAGCCTGGAGGATGTCCTCAAATCTGCCATGGGGATGAACATCACCGTGAGTCCTTCTCCCACATTCAATTCTCTTTTTTTTACTGTGTTCTTCCTCCTTTTTTTTGAACTTGTTTTGTTATTCTGCAGTCCGTCTTGGCCCAATACTGAAGCATAGCTCGTTCTAAGCCAGAAATGAAGAGATCTGAGCCGAGCTTGCCACTGCCAAAGTCTCCCTGAATGTTGCTCAGGAAAGTGAGCATGCCGTCAAAGCTGCGTTGACAGTTGCTCAAAAGAATGAGCATGCTGCTAAGGCTGCTCTTATCTCTTCCCAAGAAGGCGAGCATGTTAAAAAGACCGCATTATCCACCTCCCAAGCTCAGGTCGCAAAGGCGAACTGCCGTGATAAACAACTTCCAGCTGAGAATGGTGAGCTCAAAGTGAAACTGCTCGAGGCCGAAGTTAAAGCCAAGGAGGAAGCGACATTGTCATCATCAACCATGGAGAAGATGCTTTACCATTGCTGGGCTTTCAACCAGGACGGGAACTTCTCCTTCATGGAGCCCGGGCTATGGGAACCATACCTTGCTAAATTCAAGGCTCGACTTTTGCAAGAACCCTCGAAAATTGGTGAGGCTTCTGGAGCAGCGGAGGGAGATGGTGAGGAGGTTACTTTGGCGGGCGAGCTGATGAAGCCCAATGATCTCATTTATGATTTTCTTTTGTAATCATTTTCCAACAATCCCTTGGGATAAAAACAAGTGCCTCCAAGCTTAGCTCGAGGATTTCTTTTGAATATACATTGGACTTGTAATCTATTTGTCTTCTTTATTATTCTCATGTTTATGAATTCTTAGACTTTTGCACATTCAAAATCTTAAGAATCGTCTTTAGTTCGAGGTAGATTATTTTAATCTTGGGTGTATCCAAGGTTCTACTCACTTATTTGCATCATACTTGTTAAGAATCAGGCCTTGGACCTGGTTATGTCTAGGGTTTTTGATAAGCTTAATAGGGTTATACTTGTTGAGAATCAGACCCTGGACCTGGTTATATCCAGGGTTTTAGATGACTTAAACTTAGTACGTGCAAGGTTAATTGAAAACTCAGGCTTTAAAAAACCTTTGAATAATCAATTTTTTCCAGCTTCTAAGTTTCGGACCTGGTTATATCTAGGGTTTTTGATGAATTAAAGCTTAGTTTGTGCTAGATTTATTGAAAACTCGAGCTTTAAAAAGCCATTAAATAATCAAATTTTCCAAGCTTCTAAGTTTTTAATCTTATCCGAGTAGGCTTACTAATAATAAACTCACCGACCTTGGTTATGTGCCCCCCAAGCAACCAGAATGTATAAACTTTCTTGGTTACTTTTACAATTATGAGAACATGAGCTTGTAATAATAAAACTAAGAAGTGGCTATTTAATAATCCATCTATTATTTAATTGAAACAACTTTTATAAACAAGCCTTACATTGATAGTAGTACTATTGATAATACTTTTTCAAGTGAAGAGCATTCCAAGTCCGTGGGACTACTTCCCCATTCAGCCAAGCTAGCTTAAAAGTCCCCCTGCACAAGACCTCTACAATCTGGTATGGTCCTTCCCAGTTCGGGCCCAACACACCATCCTTAGGGTCTTTATTCGCCAAAAAGACCCTTCAGAGAACCAGGTCGCCTAATCCCAGTCTATGCCCCTTGAATTTTAAATTGAAATAGCGAGTGACCTTTTGTTGATAATGGGCGAGTTGTAATTGCGATTCCTCTCATTTTTCTTCGATCAGATCGAGAGATGTGTTAAGTAGCCTATTATTTTGTTCTTAATCAAACGTCATTTTCCTGTGAGTAGCTACCATTGTTTCAATTGGAAGCATGACCTCGCTTCTAAAGGTTAGGGAAAAAGGAGTGTGCCCTGTGGTGGTACTGTGAGACGTTCGGTAAGCCCAAAGTACTTGTGAGAGTTGTTCGGGCCATAATCCCTTGGCTTCATCTAACCTCTTCTTCAAGCTCGTCTTAAGGGTATTATTTACAGCCTTGACCTGCCCGTTGGTTTGTGGGTATGCTACCGATGAGAAACTCTTCGTTATGCCATATTTTTCACAAACTGCGTCCCATTGTATGACACGATCTTCTTAGCGAGTCCAAATCGATAGATGATATTTTTCACCATGAAATCCAGGACCATCTTTAAGGTGATGGTTGCCAGAGGTTCTGCTTCCACCCACTTCGGGAAGTAATCAATCGCTACCACCGCATATCGAACTCCTCCCTTTCCCATGGGCAAGGAACCTATCAGGTCAATTCCCCTTGCTGCAAATGGCCACTGGGATATAATCATTGTTAGCTCGATTAGAGCAGCTCGGGCAACTATGGCGAAACACTAGCATTTGTCACACTTCTGGACATACGAGAACGAATCTTTTGTTAAAATGGGCCAAAAATAGTCCTGTCTTAGTACCTTCAGTGCCAGGTTTTCCCCCCAGCATGATCTCCACAAAAACCTTCATATATTTCTTGCAAAATGTTTTTTGCTTCCTCGGGTGGAACACATCGTAGGAGAGGCAATGAATGGCCACGCCGATATAAGGTCCCGTCAACTATTACGTACCTTGGAGCTTGATAGAGTATTTTTCTCGCGTCTTTTCTGTCATCAGGTAACTTTCCAGTTGCGAGATACTCCATTATAGGAGTCATCCAGGTCGGTCTTACATCAATCATTTTGACCTCCGTTGCTTCTCCTGTTACACTTGGGCTCTCCAAGAACTCCACTGGCACTACATTTAATGTTTCAACCTCTTTCGTGGTAGCAAGTCGTGCCAAAGCGTCAGCGTTAGAATTCTGCTTGCGGAATATCTGTTCAATAGATCTGTACTCAAATTCATAAAGTTCCCCTTTTACCTTAGTTAGATAGGCCGCCATCTTAATGCCTCGAGCTTGGTATTCTCCCAATACCTGATTCACCATGAGCTATGAATCACTATAGCACTGGATGAATTTTGCCTTCAGCTCTCTTGCAATCCTCAACCCTGCCAGCAAGGCCTCGTATTCTGCTTTGTTATTGGATGACTCAAATCCAAATCTCAGAGCTGTATGGAACCGGTGCCCTTCTTGTGAGATTAAGATGATCTCAGCTCCTGATCCGTTCTTGTTTGACGATCCATCAACGAGATTTTCCATAACTCCTACACTGGCTCCCTCAAGAGCTCTTCTTAAAAACTGGTGCATTCTGCCATAAAATTAGCAAGGGCCTGACTCTTGATTGAGGTTCATGGCATGTACAATATCTCAAACTGGCTAAGTTCGATGGCCCATTTCAAAAGACGTCCTGATGTTTCAGGTTTTTGCAAAACCTGCCTTACAGGTTGGTCGGTCAAGACGTTGATAGAATGGGACTGGAAGTATGGTCAGAGCATTCTAGAAGCCAATATTAGACAGAAAGCCAACTTATCTATTATAGGGTATCGTGACTCAGCTTCGAGAAGTCTCTTGCTCACATAATATATTGGTTTTTGAGCACTGTCTTCTTCTCGAACTAACACGACATTGGCTACATACTCTGTCACGGCCAGATAAAGGAACAAAGACTCTCCAGACATTGGTTTAGATAGTACTGGGGGCTTGGCCAGATGCATTTTTAGGTTGTGGTATGCCTATTCGCACTGCTTGGTCCACTCAAATTTCTTGTTTCCTCTAAGCAAGTTGTAGAATGGCAGACCCTTGTCAGTGGATTTTGAAATGAAGCGATTCATTGCTGCCACCCTTCCAGTTAGGCTTTGAACTTCTTTACGTGACCTGGGTGAGGGAATTTCCGACAACGATATGATTTTTTCAGGATTCGCCTCTATTCCCCTCGTGTTGACTATGAACCCCAGAAATTTTCCAGATGTTACTCCGAAAGTGCATTTCTGGGGATTCGGCTTCATGTCATATCTCCTTAATATTCCAAAACATTCTTCCAGATCGGCCACATGGTTATTGGCAGTCTTTGACTTGACAAACATATCACCGACATACACTTCCATATTTCTCCCGATCTGATTAGTGAACATTTTGTTGACCAAGTGCTGGTATGTAGCCCCGACATTCTTCAATCTGAATGACATAACTTTGTAATAGTATACATTATGCTCGGTCATGAAACTAGTATGTTCCTGGTCCGTAGGGTTCATTGCGATTTGGTTATATCCACAGTACGCGTCCATGAAGGACATGAGCTCGTGACCTGCCATGGCATCTATCAACTGGTCAATCCTTGGCAGTGGGAAACAGTCCTTGGGACAAGCTTTGTTTAGGTCAGAGATGTCGATACAAGTTCTCCACTTCCCATTCGGATTCAAGACTATCACAGGATTGGCAACCTAGATCATGTATTTTGCTTCCCGGATAAATCCACATTTTAGTAATCAAGCTCCTTCTTCCTCATGGGCTTCAGCTCGAACCATTCCCAAACCTCTCTATTTTTGGGATTTCGTAGGCACATCCTTGTCCAAATTTCAGGTGTGCATTATTATATCCGGACTGATTCCCACCATATCTTCATGCGACCAAGCGAAGACGTCCAGGTTTTCCTGTAAAAAATCGACCAACTCCTTCTTTCTTTTGTCGTCAAGATTCTTTCCAATCTTTACGACTCTTGAAGCTTTTCTGGGATCGATGTTTACTTTTTCGAGCTCATCTATGGCTTTAAGCTCTAATCTATCTTCGCCTACCCACGGGTCAATGTCGTCGTGTTGGGCGACCTCACTATCCTCTTTCTGCTGAGGTTCGTCCATCCCATGAGTAACTTCTACTTCCTAGAACTCCTCATCTCCGTCACTTATGACCATCGCTTGCTGCCTGGGTTGTGATTTTCCCTTTATAGAAATTCTATAGCATTCCTTGGCAGCGAGATAATCGCCTTTAACTGTACATATCCCTGTAGCTGAGGAGAATTTCATTGCCAGGTGGCGGATAGAGGTTATGGCTTCAAATGCCATCAGCGCAGGTTGGCCCAAAATCGCATTGTATGCAGCTAGACAATCGATTAACACGAACTCGAGTAATTTGTAAACAATTCGTGACTCTTCTCCCAATATCACCACCAGTCCGATCATCCCGATGGCTGCTGACCCTTCTCCCAAAAACCCGTACAATGTCATCAAGGTCTCCTTTAAATTAGTTATGGATAACCCCATTTTTTCCAGGGTGGTCCTGAAAAGTAGATTTACAAAACTCCCGTTGTCCACTAGTGTTCTTCGGACCCTTCGATTTGCGAGTTGAACAGTTACCATCAGCGGATCATTATGTGAGAATTGGACGTGGCTAGCATCCTCTTCCGCGAAAATGATTGGTTGCTTTTCCAATCGCTATTGTTTCGATAATCGTTGCTCCGGGACAAACTCCATCCCATTATGAGACTTCAGTTTGTTAATGTACCTCTTTTGGGCCCCGCTGCTCGTGCTCGCCAAATGAGGTCCTCCCGCAATAGTGGTTATGTCTCCCCCTACTATCGGAGGAGGTTCGACCTGACTTGCCTAAGCCTCGACTTGGCCTATCAAAGCTTCAGGGACTGACAGAGGGTTCTGCCCGGCGGGATGATTAGGGACTACCCAATTTCGGGCGTACTGGGCCAACGGTCCAGCTCTAATGATAGCTTCGATCTCATCCTTCAACTGTCGGCATTCATCAGTGTTATGACCAATGTCATTATGGAATCGGCAGAATTTTGAGGGATCTCTCTTCGCCCTCTGGTTCTTCAATGGTTCTGGCTTCTTCCATGGAAGGCGATTAGAATTTTCCAGAAAAATGTGCTCCCGGGTGTCTGTTAGGTCGGCATAGGTAGCGTAGACAGGCTTGAATTTCTCCCCAGGCTTGTTTTTCTTTGTCCCACTCTGGTTTCCCTCACCATTCCCCTTCCTTTTGTTATTCCCCCCTTGTTTATTCTGGGTAATGGTTTGAGCCGTAGCTGCAACATCCGTTACCGCTCCACCGGGTTTGACAGGGGTCTGGCTGGTTCCCGCGACAGAAGCTCGTGCCTCCTCTAAATTTATCCATTCTTGAGCTCAGGCCAAGAATTCTTCTACGCTCTTAACTCATTTTCTTTGGAGTTCCTGCCATAAATCGCCCCAGACAAGGATTCCTGTCCTCATTGCCATTAGCATGGAGCTGTCATCATCATCCCTAGCTCCTGCAGCGACATTAACAAATCTACTCAGATATGCCTTCAACGTCTCGCCAGGTTACTGCTTTATGTTGGCCAATGAATCAGCCTCAACCCAAGCTGCCTGTGACGCTCGAAATGTTTTTTTGAAATCGGAAGAAAATTTCTTCCACGAGCTTATGGAATGCCTCTTGTATTGTTTAAACCACTGCCTAGCAGGCTCGATCAAAGTTGCAGGGACCAAAATACAGCTTAGATCGAGCCCGACATTTTGGGCCATCATCATGGTGTTAAACATTCTGAGGTGATCAGACAGATCTCCTTCTCCATCAAACTTTGACATGTGTGGCATCCTAAAACCTACGGGGATATGTTGCCGCCGCAATGTTTGGAGCGAAAGGCTTGAGCTCCTCATCTGATCGCAATCATCCTTTTCTTTTCCGGATAAAAGTCTTTTCATTTGTTCTTCCATCAGACCTAATCTCTCAAGGGTTTGGTCCCTAGTCCCTAGGTTAACTGGGGCTGTTTAATAGCTCCCATCCTATCGTATGCATTTGACGGGTTATTGTCCCTCCAAGTTCAAGCTTGGTTTTGTGGGGCATTCCCGTAATCGCGTACTATGGACAGACCTCCCTCTTGTCGAGTGTAGCTAACACCTTCATCCCGAGCTGAATACCTTCTCTGCGAGTTCAAATGATCGCGCAAGTCGAGTTGCGGATCATACCGAGGGCTTTGCCCTGAACTCAAGTGATTTTTTAGGTCGCTCTCGGACCTACCGTGTAGCGTCCCAAATTTTCTAATGAGGCTTATGGCCTTGATTAGTGTGCCTGGAGGGCAATAAGTGATTTATTGTTATAATATGTGAATTTGATGAGTATGTGATTAGAAATGCATGTTTAGGTGAATTAAATATGCATGTGGGCCCCGTCAGTTTATTAGGGGCATGTTTGTAATTTTAGCCCGTTGAGGGCATAAATGTGGTAAATGAGATATACTTGTGATATATCTGTGTAGCACGATCCGAGACAGTCCTTGCGAACTGTTAGCCAGAAAGTCACAACGGGGTTGAGAATCCGACTCGGGGCAAGTCGAGGGGTAATTCGGGTATTAGATGTTTTATGGGGTTATCGGGTTATGGAAATAAGTATTTGGAGATATATTTGAGGTTAGAATGTTTAGGAGGGAATATTGGGGAAAATTACCATTTTTCCCTCGGGGACGTTTTCAGTACCCCGAGTCTTTGAGGTAACCTTAGAGACTAAGTTAAATAAAATAAACTAAGGATATGTTCAGAGTTTTTTTGAGGAACTGACCCAAACTCTTTCTCCTCTCTCTTTCTTGTTTTCTCTCAAACTTGCCAAGGGAATTTTGAGGGGAAAGCTTTGGATTTGAGGCTACAAATTTGGGAAATCAAAGCAAGGAGCAAGGTTAAAGATAGCTGAGAGTCAAATTGTTCTTGAGGTAAGGATCTAAGCTTGAATTCTGTTTCATTTTCCTCTGTTTTGTTGAAGTTTGAGGGGTTAAAGCTTAGATAATTGGACTTGAGTTATAGTAGGATTTTGGCTGGTTTCTTTGAGTTTATGTGCTGCCTAAAGTGTATTAGGGTGGTTGTGAGATTCAATTCTATTTTTGGGGTGTGTTTAGAATGATTTCAGGGGAGTTAGCTCAAAAAGGTTGCATGGGAATTTTTGGTCTCGGGCTCGCGCCGCGGCCCTGTTCTTCAGCGCCACAGCCTGCTTGCGTTTATAGATTAGTGGCCTTCAAGTAAATTTCCCAAGCACCGCGGCCATAGGCTGACAGATACGAGGCAAGTTTGCCTCTGATTTGGGGAGCGCTGCAGCGCTTAAGGAAGGCTGGGCCGCGGCCCAAAAGTGGATTTTTAGGAAAATGAGGGATTTTAGCTCGGGAACTTGAACGTTAAGGCTCGGGAAGGTTTCTACTACCCGGTTTGGTAGAAACCAAGGTCCCGGAGGTTAGAATTATAACTCGAAGTTATTTAACAGATTAGAATGTGGTGATTGATTATTATTCTTGTGTTGTGACTAGGATTTCTTCAAGGCTCGGGTTAGAGGACTGTGCTCGTGATCACGGTGCTTGGGAAGCTCGGGACACAGGTAAGAAAATTGTTGTTCCCGTAGAGCTTGCATGCAGGGTAGGGCCCTATATGATTGTGTATGCAGGGCGTAGCCCTTTGATCGAGTTTATTCATGTTTGGTATTTGCTATATTATGATGTTTATGCATATGTGTGAATGTTCGGAAAGAGTCGAGAACGGCGTAGGCCGAGGTCGGCATGGCTGGGAACGGCAAGGGGCCGAGAACGGTGTTAAGCACGTGGACTGCAAGGCCGAGTGTGGCAAGGGGCCGAGAGCAATGTTTAGCGCGTGGAGTGCGAGTTGCCAGGGCGAGACCTTAAAGGATACCTGGGATATCCTTACGGTGTGGACCGCAAACCCAGGGCCTGGTAAAGCACCTAGGACGGCATGGCCGTATGTGTATAGCATGTTGATGGCTTGTTTATATGCTAAGTGTTTGATATGCATATGTTATCTACTTGTGAGGGTTTTCTTGCTGGGCTTCGGCTCACGGGTGCTCTATGGTGCAGGTAAGGGCAAGGGGAAAGTCGACCAACCATGAGTATGGAGAGCGTGAAGCGGCACATACATGTTTGGCCTCCCTGGTTGCCACGGCCAGGGGTATTTTGGGAGATGATTGTTCTGAACCTAAATTTTGTTGTTTAACTGATTCTGATTATATTTTTGAGTTGTAAACATTTCTAAACAGTATTTTGAGATCCCAAATGTTAAATGCTTTATGTTTTTTTTTTCAATAAATGGAATTATTTTCAAAATATAAGGCTCTGATTATGGTTTAATCACACTTTTGCCTTAAAACCTCGATTAGCGAGTTAATTGCACGTTTTTAAACTCATTTAGTAACGAATCTAAGGAAGTAGGGCGTTACAACTTGGTATCAGAGCGAGCCAAGGTTTATGGTTCCTGGAGATTGACCGAATATGTACGCTCGCTATCAGTGACAAGTTTGACTCAGGGTTGGTTGATAATGATTGATTAATATGCTTGAATATGTGCTTGAATGCCGTGTTTGTGTGCTTATTTCATAAAGAGCATGATGAATGAGTTAACATATGCATGATGCCAAGGCATGGCCCGTTGTGTGTTATATGCTATCTGTATGTTATGTGGATTACTGTTTGTGGTTGGCTGATGTGATTGGGAGGTGGTTTTGGATGTTGTTATTATGCCTGATGAGTGGCGTTGTTGATTGCAGGCATATTTGTTGAGATGCCTCGACAATTATCTAGACTCCGCGGCAGTAGGGCCAAGGATGACAACCAGGGTCAGGACCCTCCACCTGCCCCACAGAATTGGAAACAGATGTTTGCCGAAATGGAAGCAAGACTGCAACGAATAGAGGAAGAACTTCGACAGTTGAGATAGCAAGCCCCTCCACAGATCACTGGGTTGCCAGTCTAGCAGGTTGTGGCGCCAGTGCCAGTTCAACCTGTTGTGGAGAACAGGTGGGAACCTTTATATGAGAGGTTCAAGAAACAGCATCCTCCCACCTTTGAGGGTGGATCAGACCCAATGTGGGCAGAGCGGTGGATGAATATGATTTCCTCAATTCTGGATTTTATGAGGGTTGAGGGGAATGGGAAGGTAGCTTATGCTAGCTACATGTTCAGAGAGGATGCCCGCATCTGGAGGGATGTAGTGGTTTAGAGAAGGAATGTGACCATTATGACTTGGGAAGAGTTCAAGAACATATTCAACGAGAAATATTATAGTGTTGCAGTCCGAGCTGCGAAGGTTGACAAGTTCATCAACCTAACTCAGAATTGGTTGACCGTGACTGAGTATGCTTTGAGGTTTGACCGATTGGCGAAGTTTGCGCCAGATTTAGTGCCGACTGATGCGGCAAGAAAAGACAGATTTACATGGGGATTGAACGTTATGATTTCCCATGATGTAAAGATCACCTTAGATCCAGAGACTACTACCTATGCTCAGGTTGTGGATAAGGCCCCTACAGCTGAGGGGGCCGAGGACCAAATTTGGAAAGAGAGCGCTATTAGGCGCGATTCCAGGAGGACAGTGCCTCCTTTTATTGGATCTAGTCGGGGAAGTTGCTCCAGTGAGCAGAAGAGGAAGGCCCCAGATTCCTTTGTTCCTCCCAGTTCTGATAGGAGGGCACGGGGTGCTTCTAGTGGCCGTTAGGGCGGAAGTGACAACTGGAGGAGTTTTCCAGTGTGTCCACGGTGCAGACGACGACACCAAGGTGAGTGCAAGATTAGGGCTTGCTTTGTCTGTGGGAGTGCCAATCATCTGGAGAAAGACTGCCCACAAGTTAGGAAAGAGGAGCCGAAGCAGAGCGATAGTCTCGCTCCTGCCAAGGTGTTCACTTTGACTCAGACTGAGGCGGAGGCTAGCCCCTAGGTTGTGACAGGTCAGATTTCTTGTGCTGGTTTTTCTTATACTGCATTGATTGATTCGGGAGCTACTCATTCATTTGTATCTGCTAGAGTGATAGATCAGCTACGTAGACCTAGTGTTTTGTATGCTATGGGTTTTCAGACTTTGTTGCCAACTGGGGAACTGGTAGTCTCTAGGAAATGGATTAGAGCTTTACCAGTAGAGGTAGATGGTAGGGAGTTGTCTGTTGATCTGATTGAGCTGGTGATGGATGACTTCAATATGATCCTAGGGATGTATTGGCTATCGAAGTATGGGGCGACGATTGACTACAAGCGCAGGATGGTGACTTTTGAACCAGAAGGGGAGGTACCCTTTGTATTTGTTGGGATATCTAGTGGACCGCGAGTACCTATGATTTCAGAATTGAGGGCTAGGGACCTGATGCAGGAGGGTTGCATAGGATTCCTAGCGAATGTTGTGGATGCCTCTAGGGTTGTGTCGGTTGGACCGGGTGAGACCAGATTGGTATGTGAGTTTCCAGATTTATTTCCAGCAGATCTACCAGGGTTGCCGTTGCAGCGGGAGATTGACTTTGTTATAGAGTTGGCGCCAGGGGCGGAGCCGGTATCTAGGACACCTTACAGAATGGCTCCGGCAGAGTTAAAGGAGTGGAAGATTCAGTTACAGGAGTTATTGGATTTGGGGTTCATCAGACCGAGTTCCTCGCCATGGGGTGCTCCAGTGTTGTTCGTCAAGAAGAAGGATGGATCCCTTAGGATGTGTATTGACTATAGGGAGCTGAACAAGTTAACCATTAAGAACAGGTATCCACTGCCTAGGATCGACGATTTATTTGATCAGTTACAGGGAAGAACAGTGTTATCCAAGATAGACCTCCGATCAGGTTACCATCAGTTGAGGATTAAAGAAGAGGACATACCAAAGACTGCTTTCTGCACGAGCTATGGACACTATGAATTCCTGGTTATGTCCTTTGGATTAACCAATGCCCCAGCAGCTTTTATCTGGATATGATGAATAGGGTTTTCAAGGATTATCTGGATAAGTTTGTGATTGTGTTCATCGACGACATTTTGGTGTACTCTCAGTCAGAGACAGAGCATGAGTAGCATCTGTGGTTGGTATTGCAGCTGTTAAGGGAGCATAGGTTATATGCTAAGTTCAACAAGTGTGAGTTTTGGCTACCGCAAGTTTCATTTCTGGGCCATATTGTCAGTAAGGAGGGGATTCTAGTTGACCCAAGTAAGATTGAGGCAGTGAGAGATTGGCCTAGATCGAGTAATGTTCCCGAAGTGAGGAGTTTTCTGGGATTGGCAGGATAATATCGGCGATTTGTTGAAGGATTCTCCAGGATAGCTACGCCATTGACATAATTGACAAAGAAGAAGACAAAGTATGTTTGGACAGACAGATGTGAGAACAGTTTTAAAGAGTTGAAGCGGATGCTGATTACAGCGCCAGTGTTGAGTCTGCCGACAGATAATGAGAAATTTGTGGTTTATTGTGATGCTTCCAAACAGGGTTTGGGGTGTGTGCTGATGCAAGCTGGTAAGGTGATAGCCTATGCATCGAGACAGTTGAAGGAGTATGAGCAGAGATATCCCACACATGATCTGGAGTTGGCAGCGGTGGTATTTGCACTTAAGATTTGGAGACATTATCTATATGGTGAGAAGTGTGAGATATACACCGACCACAAGAGTTTGAAGTACTTCTTTACTCAGAAGGATCTGAATATGCGCCAGAGACGGTGGCTGGAGGTTGTTAAGGATTATTATTATGATATCCTATATCATCCTGGGAAGGCTAATGTAGTGGCTGATGCATTGAGTCGGAAAGGCCCAGGACAGTTGCTCAGTTCGAGACAGATATCTGAGAAGTTAGCTGAGGAGATGATTAGAGCGGGTATAGAGTTTGTGGTTGATCGGTTAGCCAACATCACTCTTCAGTCTACACTCCTTGAGAGGATCAAGGAGGTGCAGGGGAAAGATTCCCAGTTGATAGGTCACAGAGAGAATGTCTTAGTCGGAGCGGCTAAGGACTTTTCTATCTCGGAAATGGGGTTACTGAAGTACAAAGGTCGGATTTGTGTTTCGATGGATTCTGATATCCGGCGGGAGATCTTAGATGAATCGCATACCACTCCCTATTCCTTGCATCTGGGTACAACGAAGATGTACCAAGATATGAGAGCTTTGTATTGGTGGTCAGGCATGAAGAGGGATTTGGTGGATTATGTGGCCAAGTGCTTAACTTGTCAGCAAGTCAAGGCTGAACATCAGAGACTAGCAGGATTGCTGCAGCCTATGGGGATTCCAGAATGGAAGTGGGAAGATATCACCATGGACTTCGTGGTTGGTTTGCCGAAGACCGTGGGTCAGCATGACTCGGTGTGGGTAATTGTGGATAAGTATACCAAGTCCGCCCACTTTTTACCTGTCAGGACGACTTATACTGTGGAGCAGTATGCCAAGTTATATGTGAAGAAAATTTCTCGACTTCATGGGGCTCCGAGGTCGATAGTATCCGACAGGGACCCCACCTTCACCTCCAAGTTTTGGGAGAGTTTGCAGAGGGAAATGGGCACGCAGTTACGATTTAGTACCGCTTATCATCCTCAGACAGATGGACAATCTAAGAGGACGATTCAGATATTGGAGGACATGTTGCGAGCCTGCGTGTTAAATTTTGGGGGATCTTGGAGTAAGTATCTCCCTTTGATAGAATTCTCGTACAACAATAGTTATCAGGCGACTATCGGAGTGGCTCCGTATGAGATGCTTTGTGGGAGGAAGTGCAGGTCACCTATCCATTGCGATGAGATGGGTGAGAGGAGTTAGTTGGGTCCTGAGATGGTTCAGAGGACAAATGAGGTGATTGAGAAGATTAGAGCGCGAATGCTCGCCTCCCAGAGTCGCCAGAAGGGTTACTCAGACCTGAAACGCAGGAGCATGGAATTTGAGGTTGGTGACCATGTGTTTCTTAGGGTTTCACCTTTGAAGGAGTGAAACGGTTTGGTGTTCGGGGCAAGCTGAGCCCTAGATTTTTTGGCCCCTTTGAGATTCTGGAACAGGTTGGAGAGGTAGCTTACAGATTGGCGATGCCTCCATCCATATCAAGGGTTCATGATGTGTTTCACGTATCCATGCTCTGAAAATATGTATCAGATTCGACGCATGTGCTGAGTTATGAGAATTTGGAGTAGGACCTGGATTTGTCTTATGAGGAGAAACCGGTTCAGATTCTTGACCGGAAGGATAAAGTCTTAGCGGAGCAAGACCATCGCCTTGGTGAAAGTGTTGTGGAGAAACAACAAGGTTGAGGAGGCGACATGGGAACTTGAATCAGAGATGCGGGAGCGATATCCCGAGTTGTTCAGGTAATTTTGAGGACGAAATTTCTATATCGAGGGGATAGTTGTAGCGTCCCAAATTTGCTAATGAGGCTTAGGGCCTTGATTAGTGTGCCTGGAGGGCAATAAGTGATTTATTGTTATAATATGTGAATTTGATGAGTATGTGATTAGAAATGCATGTGTAGGTGAATTAAATATGCATGTGGGCCCCGTCAGGTTATTAGGGGCATGTTTGTAATTTTAGCCCGTTGAGGGCATAAATGTGGTAAATGTGATATACTTGTGATATATCTGTGTAGCACGATCCGAGATAGTCCTTGGGAACTATCAGCTAGAAAGTCACAACGGGGTTGAGAATCCGACTCGAGGCGAGTCGAGGGGTAATTCGGGTATTAGATGTATTATGGGGTTATCAGATTATGGAAATAAGTATTTGGAGATATATTTGAGGTTAGAATGTTTAGGAGGGAATATTGGGAAAAATTACCATTTTGCCCTCGGGGACGTTTTCAGTACACCGAGTCTTTGAGGTAACCTTAGAGACTAAGTTAAATAAAATAAACTAAGGATATGTTCAGAGTTTTTTTTGAGGAACCGACCCAAACTCTTTCTCCTCTCTCTTTCTTGTTTTCTCTCAAACTTGCCAAGGGAATTTTGAGGGCCAAGGGAATTTTGAGGGGAAAGCTTTGGATTTGAGGCTGCAAATTTGGGAAATCAAAGCAAGGAGCAAGGTTAAAGATAGCTGAGAGTCGAATTGTTCTTGAGGTAAGGATCTAAGCTTTAATTCTATTTAATTTTGCTCTGTTTTGCTGAAGTTTGAGGGGTTAAAGCTTAGATAATTGGACTTGAGTTATAGTAGGATTTTGGCTGGTTTCTTTGAGTTTATGTTCTGCCTAAAGTGTATTAGGGTGATTGTGAGATTCAATTCTGTTGTTGGGGTGTGTTTAGAATGATTTTAGGGGAGTTAGCTCAAAAAGGTTGCATGGGAATTTTGGGTTTTGGGCTCGCGCCGCGGCCCTGTTCTTCATCGTCGTGGCCTGCTTGCGTTTATAGGTTAGTGGCCTTCGAGGAAATTTCCCAGGCGCCGCGGCCCTAGACTGGAAGATGCGAGGCAAGTTTGCCTCTGATTTGGGGCATGCCATGGTGCTTAAGGAAGGCTGGGCCGCAACCCAAAAGTGGATATTTGGCAAAATGAGGGATTTTAGCTCAGGAACTTGAACGTTAAGGCTCGGGAAGGTTTCTACTACCTGGTTTGGTAGAAACCAAGGTCCAGGAGGTTAGAATTATAACTCAAAGGATTAGAATGTGGTGGTTGATTATTATTCATGCGTTGTGACTAGGATTTCTTCAAGGCTCGGGTTAGAGGACTGTGCTCGTGATCGCGGTGCTTGGGAAGCTTGGGACACAGGTAAGAAAACTGTTGTTCTCGTAGAGCTTGCATGTAGGGAAGGGCCCTATATGATTGTGTATGCAGGGCGTAGCCCTTAGATCGAGTTTATTCATGTTTGGTATTTTCTTTATTATGTTGTGTATGCATATGTGTGAATGTTCGACAAGAGCCGGGAACGGCGCAGGCCGAGGTCGGCATGGCCTGGAACGGCAAGGGGCCGAGAACGGCGTTAAGCATGTGGAGTGCAAGGCCGAGTGCGGCAAGGGGCCGAGAGTAGTGTTTAGCGCGCGGAGTGCGAGTTGCCATGGTGAGACCCTAAAGGATACCTGGGATATCCTTACTGTGTGGACCGCGAACCCAGGGCCTGGTATAGCGCCTGGGATGGCATGGCCATATGTGTATAGCATGTTGATGGCCTGTTTATATGCTAAGTGTTTGATATGCATATGTTATCTGCTTGTGAGGGTTTTCTTGCTGGGCTTTGGCTTACGGGTGCTCTGTGGTGCAGGTAAGGGCAAGGGGAAAGTCGACCAACCATGTGTATGGAGAGCGTGAAGCGACGCGTACATGTTGGCCTGCCTGGCTGCCACAGCTAGGGGTATTTTGGGAGATGATTGTTCTAAACCTAAATTTTGTCGTTTAGCTGATTCTGATTATATTTTTGAGTTGTAAACATTTCTAAACAGTATTTTGGGATCCCAAATATTAAATGTTTTTTTTTTTCAATAAATGGAATTATTCAAAATATAAGGCTCTGATTATGGTTTAATCACACTTTTGCCTTAAAACCTCGATTTGCGAGTTAGTTGCACATTTTTAAACTCACTTAGTAACGGCTCTAAGGAAGTAGGGCGTTACATGCCGCTACGATGACTTTCGGTCCAGTAACTTCCATTTGCGAAGCTTACATCTTGCGGTTGAAATCGAATAAGATTACAAACTCAAAACAATAATAATACAAGTAAATAAGAACAACAAGATCAAAAGAATGAAAATAAAACAAATAAAAAGAACAAACTCTCACACAACCAAAGTGTAGAGTAGTGGGGATCACCAACTTGAACAAGGTTCAAAACCTTTGTCCAAAAGCTTATTTCCCCCTATTCTCTAAGCACTAAGGAATATCTCTAGGAAATAGCTCTCTGGAATTATCAAGTCTCTATGGTATATTTTCCGGCCAAGTGCTTTGTGGATGGAAAATGGTGTGTCTTACAAGTGAGCATTAGGCTCCTATTTATAGAGTTTTGAGACACCCTTTGAATTTCAAATTCCACCAACCCGCATGGCTGTTACCAATGATTAATTGGATGTTTATGGAATTAAAATAGAGATTTCGGAGTTACTTGGCTATTGGAAACGTTCAAAATTGGATAAAACTGAAGTTTGGAAAATGCTGTCAGCCGCTCAGGCCACGGCCCACGATGTTTTCTGCCTCTTGGGCCGTGGCCTGAAATACTCCGGCCGCGACCCAAGACGTTTTTTCAGCAACCAATTTTCCAAATTTGCCAAAACGTTCCAAATTCATTCCCACTTGATTTTGTAACTTCCATACACATTATGGGAGTTAAAATCATATCTCGAACAGCCATATCTCTTATGGCTTTGAGAAATTCAAATCAAAATGTGTAATATCAAATCTACACATTATTGGGTAGTATTTGGAAGTTACAAATTTGTGATTGAATTTGTAACACCAAATATGTTACATATTTGGATATTTCACATATGTCTAAATAATGTAACTCTCTATTATATGTTACAATATGTGACACTCTTTATCACATTTATTTAATCTAAAACATTATAATATAATATAACACTATGTGCCTAGTGGTCCGATCGTGGCGTAGGAGGATTTTTTGAAGTATTTTGTCTTCGTGAGCCTATCCTAGCCCCTCCTCGTGGATTGTCATGGGCATTCCTGTGAAGAAGGCACCGAACTTGGGGTTGTAGTCTTGACCGACCGACTGACATGCTGACGACCCCTGTGATGGTCGCTGGGTCGAGCATTCTGGTGATCTCGCCCCGCAGGTAAAGAAATTAGAGTGGCAGTTTTGACTGATCGACTCGGTTTGGATCGATTATTCCTGTGGGACTTATGAGACCCACGTTGCCTCGTTCCGACATTAACGTCAGTTGCAAGAAGGGGTAACCGAGCCAAGACCTCCTCAATTTACCTGTTTGCCCTAGCGAGATGGCTCCTTAGCTGCATATTTTCCATCTTGATGGCTGTTAGATAGCCTGGATTAGGATTTGGTGGTAACGACGCCGAACTCCCAGTATCGCCTTACCCTGCTGGTTGTTTTCCCGGACGTTGCTGAACATCCGGACCTCCTTCTAGGGGTGTTCATTGGTGGATTTGGTCAAGTTGGGTAGATTTTTGACAAACCCAAACTTATAATCGGGTTGGTACTTTTCAACCCGTAACCCACCCAATTAAAAAAAATTAAAGTTCAACCTGACCATCGGTTTGGGTGGGTTAACGCCGAAACTTTTTTTTTTCTAAAAAAAATCATTTTTCACCAATTTTTTTTATTATTTTCTCTATTTTTTAGTTTGTATTTGTAACTAAAATAATTGTTACTTTAAAACATAGGATTTTTTATAAAAAATAATAATTTGAATTTAGTTTTATATATGTATAATTAATAATTAAATAAATATAAAATTAAAAAAAGTAGACAAATTCTTAATTAGGCGGGTCGGGTTACATTGGATGGGTTGCCAAAAATTTCAACCCGCCCAATATAGTGATTGGGTGGTTTGAAATAAAGGACGGGTTTTTCGAGTTGCATTTTTTGTCGATTTTTTCAGGTTGGTTTGGACGGGTTATTCGGGTTGGGCGGGTTGCAAACTTTTTTGCATAGCCCTACCTCCTTCATTGGGAACAACAGTATGATGGGCCTCTTGCCCACCAGGCCGCTCAGCCTCATTGTCGTGCATTGAGCGAGTGACCACCATGATGAAAATTGACTGGAATTTCAGTAGCACTAATGAGCTCTCAATGAAAGCACCAAACAGTTGACGCAGTTTTTCGCCAACGAGAAATTAAGAAGTAAAAATGGTAGATTAGTGCTTAGTAATAAACCGTAATGAAATAACAAGAACTCACTCAAAAGCATCGAACTTTTACATGGTTCAGTGGTTAAAATCCACCTAGTCCACGAGTCAATATTATTACTATTTCTATCTCTATTTTGGCAGAGTTTCGACAATATAGAATAATGGTCCCCTTTCCTGTCCAATATTCCCAGTATTTATAGGGGAATCCCATGGACAGGTTTGGGTAACCGTGTAAACAAACTGCGTAATTACATAAATGGTATATAATTAATACAGATTATTCCCATTTACACTGGGATATGACCAAATAACATAATAAACACGTTCCTGCTATCTTGGGTAATAAATTACATAAATATGATGCAGCCTGGTCATTAATGAACGTTTAAAGAATCCCTAGTCTCTTGGGATCCTTTAGTATGTGTTATATCTGGGTTCTCACGAGCTGAATATCTCATACGAGCTTAAGCTTGACAATTATCTAACTCCTAGCTCGTAATGATCCAGGACGCCCAATACCAGGTCTGACCACCATGAACCTCGAGCTGCTCAAGTGGTTAATGATTAGATATTCTACTTGGTTATATTTTCCACGTATTTACCTGCCAGTTGTACTCGATATGAGTGAATGAACTCGTGCTAAAATTATGGTACAACAGTTATGACAAACTGGGTCTTTCATAAATAAAAATATATGTAACATTTATCTAATAATTTGATGCAAAAAAGCATCTAAAAACAGTCATAGATATAGATACTATTGAGCATATTTAGCTATTATTTTGATAAATACAAGTTTCCAAAGTAACATTTACCTACTTAATTTAATACAGGTAGGCATCCAATTACAGTCATTGATTTAGATACTATTGATTATCAAGTTACTATGTTGGTAAATACAAGTGTTTAAAATAACTACAAAATTCAAAACAAAAACTAGTTAATAACGCAAAAGGAAACTATAAATTATTCCATGCATATAAACAAAAATCACAAGAAATTTCATAATATAGACGTATAACTTAAAAAGAGTAAAATTTTAAACTAATACAAAAATTATATTGAATTCATAAGAAATTATTACGTACACCACAAAATAAATACCCATAGATAGAGCTGTAAATACGGGCCGAGCTTTCTAGCACGGCATGAAACCGGCACGAGCCCGGGAGGCACGAGCACAACACGGCACAAAAAAAATATGGGCTTGGGCCAGGCACGACACGAATAGAAAATTGACACGACACGGCATGGCACGACATGGGCCTGAGCATGGCACAACACGACAAGCCTAAAGGCACGACACGAAAGCACGGACAAACTAGCCCGAAAGCACGATACGATAAAAATCCCGATATTTTGACATTAATAATGATAATAAATTTTTATTTGTCAATTATTAATAAATTAAAATGATAATAGAAGTCTTATTTTTCTCAATGTTTATATTTTTATAATTATATTAATTTATTTAAAGATTTGTGAGTTAAATTTTTTAGCATTTATTAGTAGGTATTCAAATTCTAATAATTATCTTTGATATAATTTTATGTAAAGTATTGTTAAAAAGTATATAAAAATATCTAAAATTATAATTTAAATAAAGAAATGTATTTGGATTAGTGGTAAGTCCATTGATTGTCAAAGAGGAGGTGGAGGATTCAATTCCCTATCCTCATATTTTGTTGCAATAATAGAGTGGGCCCATGGGCCGTGCTGGGCCTACTCTTTCAAAAATTGGCCGGCCCTGTCCTGCATGAATTGAAAATGGGCCCGGGCCAGCCCAGTCCGAATATGGACCGGGCGAGGCCGGCCCACATTTACAGCTCTACCCATAGACACATAAAAAGTATAGCAAATATTGAAACAAGGTGTTTTTTTAAGAAATAAAGTGATTCTGTAATAAAAAGTACAAGAAAATAAGAAAATAAAAAGATGTACCAAAATGGCAAGTAACAAACACCTTATTAGCTTAAAAAATAAGAGGTACAATAAAATGGTAAATAAATTTGGAATATATGCTATTTAGGTTAATTAATATTATAATGTAGGTATATTAAAATATGCATAATAAATTAGTAATTAATTACAATATAATGTGTGTGAGTGTAAATCTATAGTTGCATTACAAAAGGTATAAATTCAAATTATAATATTTATAAAAGAAAATAAAAAATTTGAAAAGAATGACGTGGCAGTAAAATTGACACATGGCATGAGTTAATGGGGTGATCTGGCTTAGTAATGGCCCAATACATCAGTTAAGGAATTGGACAGATGGTCAAGCCAAATACGCCCGACCGAAGAGAATATTTGAATTGAGGGTTGCTTGGCTCAGATCTCAGTTTGAAGACCTTAATAATTGAATTGGAGCCAAGTCCAAGAAGTTGAAGGAGAAGTTTGGATTTTGGTTCAAAGGATAAAAGCATTAGGTCCGATCGGACCTAAGCTTAGGGGACCTCTTGTTAAGATTGGCTCGAGTGAGTTCAAAGAAAATGACCAAGGCTCAAGTTTTACTCAAGGGGAAAGCCACATAATGGCCGATCGGGTATGATGTGGAAGAGGTACACTTGAGCTTGAATGAGGTGAGGAGGAAAAGTATACCTCGGACCACTTTGGTCCGAGGAGAAGATGTTGGAGTCCGATCGGGCTTTGGTTGAAAAGGAGAGGCTCAGACCATTTTGGTCCAAGGAGAAAGGTCCAAGGTTCGATCGGACCTTGGTTGAACAAAGGAGGCTCGGACCATTCTGGTCTGAGGAGAAGAGGACTATGTCCGATCGGACATACTCATAGGAGGTACCTTGGACCATTTTGGTCCAAGGAGATGTAAATGGTGGCTCGGACCACCTTGGTCCGAGGAGAAAGGTCCAAGGTCCGATCGGACCTTGGTTGAACGAAGAAGGCTCGGACCATTTAGGTCCGAGGAGAGGGGCATTGTGCCCGATCGAACAAGATGCCTATGGGAGTGCCTTGAACCATCTTGCTCCGAGGAGATGGCAAGGAGAGATGGCTCGGACCACCTTGGTCCGAGGAGGAAAGTGCAAGGTCCGATCGAACCTTGACTGGAGGAGCCAAAGAGGGTGGTTTGAACCACCTTAAGCCAAAGAAGAAGGCTATTGTGTCCGATCGAACACAATGAAGGGGAATGCCTCGAATTTGCCCGAAGTAAGAAGCAAAGTAAGTACCCTCGGACCACCTTGGTTCGAGGAGAGCTAAATGTACATGAGCTTTGGTCCGAGGAGAGCCATGCACATACCACCTTTGACCTACGAAAAGCTTGAAGAGTAGTCAACATGCATGAGAGACTACGTCAAACTGCCCGAAACTACTTCAGTGAGAATTGGTCTAAGCGTCCGGGAATCTCTCAATCCTCACTCGAATTTAGGGATCAGTTGTATTTTAAACATTTATTTTGTAATATAAATATTAGGTAAATAATGAAATATCCCGATCTAAAGGGGATATCAGTTGAGAATCCCAGGTCTATAAATAGAGAGTTGGGAGGATCATAAAAGGACTTTTGGCAAAATTAAGAGTGAACCTGTGTTCTAGAGAGAGAAAGTGTTTTTCCTGAGAGAACCCTTTTTTGTATTCTGGAATATTTTGCACTGAAGAAACTCAGTTGACACGGTTCATCTGATCTTGAGTGTGAATACAGTAATAAAATCTCTAAGTGGATTAGGCTATTACCGATCATCGGGGCTGAACCACTATAAAATCTCGTGTTATTTACTTTCATTGATAAAAACTGTCTGTTGTCGTTTATAATTCTCTTGAAGGCTCGTCGTAGTTGACGTTCTTACGTCGTTGGCTAAATTCACAGTCAACATTTTGGTGCTTTCATTGAGAGCCTGAAGAGAAGACAGATAGTCCTTAAAGCATTATGGCGCCTAAGAACACCACCGCGGCCTCCAAGAGGGTAAGCACCTCCAGGGAGCATGCTAGATCGGAGGGTCCCAGCGTTCAAGATCGTGAGAATGAGCTTAGAGTTGTGCTCGAAGATGCAGTTCCAGAAGTTAAGGAGCTCCAGGAGACTATGAGCGCATTCCAGGAGGAGCTAGCTCAGTTCAATGCTAGGCAGGAGGCCTTTGCTGAGGAAATGGCCAAGCAGAGATAGAGATGGACACTAGGAGCGAGGAGATCCGTCGACAGCAGGAGGAGGCCGACAGGCGACATCGCGAAGCTGCGCTTGCTCTGGAGGCAGCTACGCAATTGACCCGAGCCAATGCTCAAGCTGCGCCTGGGGTGATGCCCACCCCAGAGGCAAGGACCACAGAGCCTGGTCATAAGAAAACTGATAAACCAGGCAGGGGTGGTGGTAACCCACCTGGTCATGAGGAGGAGGGAGTACGATCGTGCACTGCCTCTACCCAAAGGGGAAATTCTAAGACCCCCTCAAGGAGCCACAGATCAGAGACTTCCAGGTCAGGGAGTCATAAGTCTGGCAGTAAGAAAACACCTTCTAAGTAGGGGCATAACAAAGCTCCTCGTGGTAAGGAGACTTCCCAATTCAAAGATGGACATGGGCGTGATGAAGGTGACAGTCACCACACCAACCAGTCGAAGGAGAAGAATAATAACCGACGAGGAGGAGATGATCAACCAGCTCAAACGGGGAAGCCACCACGGCATCCCAACCAGCGTAATGGCAAGGAGCACGCTCCACCTAGTAGGCCCTCCGAGAAGACTCGGAGTACGGTGTTCGACCGGTTGGGAAAGAACTCTGCTCAGAAGGACCTGAGGGACGTCATTGATGACAGAAGGAGGACCACTCCGGTCGAAGGGTAGGAGCCACTCCGTCCTACCAGTCGAGTAGAAATACTCGGCGTGGATACGCCGGATAGGAGTGCCCGACCAAGCGGTCCAGAAGGTGCATCCCCAGCAGTGGCCCCAGCCATCCAAGCCCAGCTTGATGCTTTGACGGCGGCAGTACAAAGTTTGTCAAAACAACCAGTTATTGATCCGGTAGACCACAGAAGTGGTAGCCCTTTTTGTGCTAGAATAAGAGCGGCCCAACCACCAAGGAAATACAAAGCGCCGGTATTGCCAGTTTATACAGAAAAGGCAGACCCGGTGAGACATGTTGGAAAGTTTGAAGATCAGATGGAGCTGCTTGGGGTGAGTGATGACTACCGCTGCAGAGTCTTCCCCACCACCTTGTCAGACACTGCCCAGGAGTGGTACTGGAAGTTCAAACCCGACTCCATCACCTCTTGGGAGAGCTTTAGGAAGGAGTTCTACAGGCAGTTCAGTACTGCCCGAACCCCTCCTGTTTATGCCAACCACTTGGTGGATATTAGGCAGGGTAAGGATGAGTCTCTCAAGAACTACATTCAAAGGTTTATGAGAGAAGCCAATCGGGCTACCGCGGTTGGAGATGAAGGGAAGATGGTTGCAATCTCCTCGGGTATTATTTATCGAAGTCCTTTGTGGGACAGCATTCACCGCCATCCAATTTCAACTTTACAACAGTTTTTGGACCGGGCAGATAAGTACATGAAGTTAGATGATGCCATTGAGAAAGGAGAGAACGGGTTAAACAACCCAAGTGGATCAGGTGAAACTCCGAAGGATAGCGGAAATGATCAAGGCGGTAGTAAGAAACGTGGGAATAACGGGTCTGACCGTCGCAATGAGAAAAAAGCTAAGTCAGGATCCAATGACAAGCCTACGAAGTATGAACCTCGATTCACCAACTACACCACTCTTTCGGCAACCCGAGCGGAGATCTATCTAGCCAGCCATCAGGAGGTCCCTTACCGGAGACCCCCTCCAATAAAAAAGGGAATGAGTAAGAGGGATAAGAACAAGTTCTGTCGTTTCCATGGAGACTATGGTCACGACACGAATGAGTGTAATCACCTTAAGGATGAGATAGAGTTTCTCCTCCGGTCGGGGAAACTAAAAAAGTATAAGGCAGAGAAGACCCAGGGAGAGGGAAGCAGCAATAATCCTGGGTTCAAGCGGCAACGGTCCCCACCTTTGCAACCTGAACCTGTGGACTTCACACTAGATACAATATGTGGAGGACCACATCTTGCTGGGGATAGCAACAGGGCAAGGGAGAGGTATGCTCGCACCCTTCGTCATGAGTTGGGGGCGGCATCCACTTCCGAGGTTATGACGGTGGTGGAGAGATCATCAAAGAACCCAAGGTATGAAAGTGAGTCCCTCACTTTCACTGAGGAGGATGCAAAACACGTGAGGTATCCTCACAATGACCCTCTTGTTGTGACAGTTCAAATAGCTAATATGAAGGTGAAAAGATGTTTGGTTGATACGGGAAGCTTCGTAAACATTATTTATAAGTCCTCTTTTGAAAAAATGAAGCTATCCATCAATGACTTGAAGCCATGCTCTCACGTCATTTATGGGTTTACTGGAGAGGGACTGTCACCAGCTGGGACAATAAAGTTACCAGTCACCACGGGGGAAGCTCCCAAGCATGAAACCGTGATGACTGAGTTTTTGATTGTTGACTGCCCGTCTGCCTACAATGTGGTTATTGGTCGACCACTACTCACCAACTTGCATACGGTAGTTTCAATTTGGCACCTCTCTATGAAGTTCCCGACCAGCGCTGGCATAGGCTGCATCCAAGGAGACCAAAGGGAAGCTAGAAAGTGTTATAATGCCTCCATAGCTAAGGCAAAGAAAGGTGACAAGGAGAACAACATGATTGTATGCGTTGAAAGAGAGGAAGTGGATGAGATGGATGTAGACCATAATCTTGTAGTAGTGAACGATGAAGAGATGTTGGAGGAGTGTGGCCAGGAGAGCACTCCTAGTTTGAAAGAGCAGAAGACCCCATCAGGTGATGAAGTCACCAAATAGGGCGTTGCCCAAAGCGAGGGAAGAGATATTGATCCTCGCTTTGGGGATTATGAGAGTGATGTGGGGCCGTCCGAGGAGTTAGAGGAGGTCCCTATAGATGAGAATGACCCAACAAGAGGGGTCAAAATTGGAAAGAAGTTGAAAGCTGAAGTAAGAGTACAGCTGATAGAGTTCTTGCGAAGGAATCAAGATGTCTTCGCCTGGTCTCACAAGGATATGGTGGGTATCTCACCAACTGTGATCAGCCACGTGTTCAACGTGGATGAAAGATATCCAACGGTACAGCAGAAGAGGAGGTTGCTTGACAAGGATCGAGCAAAGGCTCTTAAGGAGGAGGTAGAGCGATTGAAGGAGAACAGGTTTATTAGAGAGGCATACTACCCAGCTTGGGTTTCAAACCCAGTCTTGGTGCCTAAACCCAATGGAAAGTGGAGGACTTGTGTAGATTTTACTGATCTAAACAAAGCGTGCCCGAAGGATTGTTTTCCTTTACCGAGAATAGACCAGTTGGTGGATGCAACCTCTGGTCACGAGACCTTGTCCTTCATGGACGCATATTCGGGATACAACCAAATCAGCATGCATCCTCCTGATGAAGAGCATACCAGCTTCCGAACGGATATAGGGCTGTATTGCTATAGAGTGATGCCCTTCGGATTAAAGAATGCAGGAGCTACCTACCAGTGCTTGGTGAATGGTATGTTTCGTGACTTAATCGGCAAGAGCATGGAGGTATACGTAGATGATATGCTGGTGAAGTCGAAGGAAGCTGGGGGGCACGTGGGAGACTTAGAGGAGTGCTTTGCAATCTTAAGGAGGTATAACATGAAGTTAAACCCCCTTAAGTGTTCGTTTGGAGTAGGTTCCGGGAAATTCCTTGGGTTTATTGTTAACTCCCGAGGGATAGAGGCAAACCCTGAGAAGATCAAGGCTCTCATGGAGATGAAGTCTCCCACAAGAATAAAGGATGTGCAAAGCTTGACTGGGCGGATTGCGGCTCTAAGCAGGTTCGTCTCAAAATCAACGGACAAGTGCGTCCCGTTTTTTAACCTGCTTAAAGGAGGCAAGAAGTTCGAGTGGACCGCAGAGTGTGAACAAGCTTTCCAGGCGATAAAGGAGCATTTAGCTCAACCTCCTGTTCTTTCTAAGCCAGTTGATGGAGATGACCTATTTATGTATCTAGCAGTCACGGAACACGCTGTTAGTGCTGCCTTAGTACGTGAGGAGGATAAGGTGCAGCACCCAGTGTATTACGTTAGCAAGCGTTTGGTAGGAGCGGAGTCCCGATAACCCATGATTGAGAAGTTGGCTTACTGCTTGGTACTTGCGTCACGAAAGTTGAGGCCGTATTTCCAAGCACACCCCATCAAGGTCCTCACTGACCAGCCTCTTCGCCAAGTTTTACAAAAGCCGGAGTCGTCTGGTCGGCTACTTAAATGGGCGGTCGAGCTAGGCCAGTTTGAAATCAAGTACCAACCAAGGACTGCTATTAAAGGTCAAGCCTTGGCAGATTTCATCGCTGAGTGTACCGGAATCATTGAGGTCCCTGACCAGCAGGAGAGTGTTACTGGGTTAAAAGAAGAAATTCCTGCTTGGCAACTTTTCATTGATGGATCGTCGAACGAGCACCATTCAGGAGCTAGGATTATACTAGTCACACCAGAGAAGCACCGAATTCATTGTGCACTAAGATTCGGATTTAATGCTTCTAATAACGAAGCAGAGTATGAGGCCCTCTTAGCAGGCTTGCGACTGGCCAGAGATGTACGTGCCCGGTCGGTGGAGATAAACAGTGATTCCCAATTGGTGGTTTATCAAGTATTAGGGGAGTACCAGGCAAGGGGCCTACGCATGGTGGCATACTTAAACAAAACCAAAGATTTGCTAGCCCAGTTCGAGGAGTATACCATCAAATTAGTACCAAGGGAGCAGAATTCCAATGCCGATGCTCTAGCAAAGCTTGCAAGTGCAAAAGATGCCGATACACTGAATATAGTTCCAGTAGAGTACTTGGCAGAGCCAAGCATTGATAAACAAGAGGCCATGCCGATTACGATAGTCGACACCTGGATGACTCCCATCATTGCTTACCTTGAGCAAGGGACACTCCCAGATGGTCGTAATGAAGCAAGGAAAGTTATGAGGCAAGCTGCTAGATACACCATGGTGGATGGAGTGTTATCTAGGAGAGGATAGTCCTTACCTCTACTCAGGTGCATAACTCCCGACTAGTCAAAGAGCTTATTAGCCGAGGTGCATGAGGGGTTTTGTGGAGATCATGCTGGGGGGCAAAGTCTATCTAAAAAGATCTTGAGGCAAGGATTTTTCTGGCCTACTATGAATGAGGACTCTATGGAATATGTGAAAAGGTGTGACAAATGCCAAAGATTTTCTAAAGTACCCAGAGCACCCCCAAATCTTTTGAAGCAAATGCAAAGTCTGTGGCCTTTTGCAGTGTGGGGCATTGATCTGATCGGGAAGTTACCCAAAGGAAAAGGAGGAGTGCAGTTCGCAGTGGTCGTGGTAGATTATTTTACTAAATGGACTGAAGCCGAGCCATTAGCCACGATTACATCGAAGAAGGTGTTGGATTTTGTTGTAAAAAACATAATATGTTGCTATGGTCTACCTAAGAAGATAGTGTCTGACAATGGCACCCAGTTTGATAGCGACATATTTACCGATTTTTGCACTCGGCATGGCATCACCAAAAGTTTCTCCTCGATTGCCCATCCTCAAGCCAATGGGCAGGTTGAAGCGGTGAACAAAACATTGAAGGACACTTTAAAGAAGCGCCTGGAGCAAACTAAGGGTGCTTGGGCAAATGAGTTACCAGAGGTCCTTTGGTCATATAGGACTACCGCTCGGACGGAAACTGGCCATACCCCATTCTCTTTAGCATATGGGTATGAAGCCATGTTACCTGTGGAGATAGATCCACCCTCTCATAGAAGGACCGTTTACAACCAAGAGGAGAACCATCAGTTGTTGGCAGAATCATTGGACTTCCTCGAAGAGAGGAGAGAGGAGGCAAGCCTTAGAGTAGCAGCTCATCAGCAAAAAGTGGCACGCTACTTCAATTCCAGAGTGCGAGATCGAAAGTTCCAGGTCGGAGATTTGGTCCTAAGGAAGGTGTTTGTTAGAGACCCAGCAGCTGGTGTGCTAGGACCGAACTGGGAAGGACCGTATCAAATTGAACAAGTCTTACCGCCCGGCACTTACAAGCTTGCTCGGTTGAATGGGGAGCTGATCAGAAACTACTGGAATGGCGAGCACTTGAGAAAATATTATCAATAAATACTGCTTGCAGAGTAGTGACTTTGTATCAAGTGCTTAACTTGTTATTTAAGTTTTTGTTTGTGAACTGGTTATTTGCTACCCAGTCACACCATTTTGAACAATGTTATTTTGTGTGGAACTCGTTGTTAGACACGTTTTGTCATTTTTTATTACGAGTAATAAAAGGGACCACGCGCAGCGTGGTTGCATCTTGCTACTATTTTGCATATGTGTTGATTATTTTTGCTTGGCAGTGTTCAACTGTCATAATAATTTAAACAAAATAGGTCTTCTAAAAACTAAGTGTAAAAATATACCGGACAGTGTTCAACTGGTCGGTATCATGATATGAAAGACCAACGTTTAAATAATATTTTTGTAGTGGTCAACTACTGAGATATCTTCGTATATTTTATGTGTTTCACGAGTAGTAACTACTCGAACAAATTCGATCAAGTAGCAAGTGATCAAGGATTTATCAACCCTCAATCACTTGGGGGGCACATAGGGTATACTGATATGTATGTCAACACAGGCAATAAGAACACGAGCAAATATATTTGTTTGGGCTGACTTGTAAGCTTGGAAGTCTAAAAAAAAAAAGCCATTAAGCTAACTTGTTTTACAAAGCTTAAGTAACTTAGAATTTTTCAAATTTTAAGTTAGAAACGGATATTCGTGTAATAAAAAAGTTATGCTCATAAAAAGTTAGAGCAATAAGAGCATGAGGAAGTATATTTAGTATGGACTTATGAAATGGTAAAAAATTTCTAAGTTAAAAAAACTAAATACTCATGTGAAACTAAAGGCATCTAAGAACTTTGCTATGTACAATAAAAACTTAAAAGTTTAAAGTTGTCAATAAAGAAAGAGTAAAGTGCTAAATGTCAAAATAGCTCACTAGTTCGAGCAACAAAATACAAAGTAAAGTAAACTATGATGAACTACGAGAGGGAGTCACTGGCGGGTTCCTCTAGGGGGTTGATCGACTCCCTCCTCTGCATCAGCTGCTCCTTTCGCTCGGAATGATAAAGTAGAGCAGGCGGGGGTGAGTGCAGGAGGATTGGCAGCTTCTTCAGCGGCCCTTGCTTCACATCTGGCTAGCTCTTCTGCCTGAGCCTCCTTGGAGAAACAATCAAGATTAAGAGGCTTGTTCAGCTTCCAGACCTTATAAAAGCAGTCAAAACTGGCCTCCTCAAAGCGAATCAAGTCAAGCTCCTTTTCTTGCTTCAGCTCTTCGTTCTCGCTGATTAACCTCTCATTGTCTCGAACTAACTCTTTAATCTCGAGGGATTGCTTCTCCAATTTAGTTGTCAAGGAAGCATTGTTTTGAGCCTGCTTCTGGTTCTCGTCAGAAAGCTTTTTGAGAAACTCGTCCCGTTCAGCTACAGTTCTCTCTGCTTGCTCCAGCTTGGATTTGGCCTCCACCAGTTGATCGTTCTGCACCTTGATCAACTCCTTGTAGTCTACGGCTCAGAGCTGAGCATGACCAATGGTGACAAGTGACTGCATGGAAGACAAGAGGTTAGTACAAGTAAAAATACTAATAACAAATTGTCTCAAGAAAAAATGCTTACCTTCATCAATTGAGCGAGTCCTCTCTTCAAGACAACTTCAACACTAAGTCGAGGGTAGGAGTCTAGGCTTTGAAGCGTCGATGCATCATGGCCAATATCCTCAAGAAGTCCCTTGCCCAGGTCGCTAACAGCACGAAAAAGCTCGCTCGAACTACCCTGGTGAGTAGGAGTTAGGCTCGCAGAAGAAGGAAGGGAAGAGGGAGTCAATGGCGGAAGTGTAGTCGGTCCCTCAGTTTGCCTCCCTTGACTGGGCGGTGCTACCTTCTGAATCTTCTGTGGAGGGATAGAGCCACTCCCATCACCAGTTTTCCTCTTTGAAGCAACGCACTCTCTGAACATGTCTGAATCTGCAAAGGATGAAAACACAAGGTTGTTAGAGATATAAACATAATGAAACGTGTACAAGTGTATGCTACAATTTTGTTACTCTCTAATTACCGAGTTATCAAAAATATTCCTATTTTCACTAGACATGTGTTACCTGCGTTGAGGATCTGATCAAGGAACTCATCCTCGTCGTCCGAGGATGAGCTAAGTTCCCCATCAACCTGGATAACTTTTCCTTTCCCAGGCTGAGCGGGAATAGTAGATCTGCGCTGAGGATCAGGTTCTCTAATGACTAGGTCGCCAGGTCTGCGAGAAAGCGGAGAAAGCCCAGGAGAGAGCCGGTCAGTCATTTGCTCCGTGCCCTCGTTACACTGACCAGGCGTGTCGTTCTCCCCGGTGGTACTTTCCACCGCCAGATCCTGGTCACATGGCACCAGACCCACCATCTGAAGGAGGTCCAACGTGACCAGCCTTTTCACATCCTTCTCTTTAAGACTCATGTTAGCCAACTTCTTGGCCCGCTTAAACATCCCTTCAGTAGGCAGTGGTCGCTCAAATGGACCCGAGCGTGTAAAGGCCAAGTTGTTGGCCTCAATATCCAATGTGAAGAAGTATTCCTTATGATACTTCTCGGCGTTTGATTTGTGGGAGATGCCGTTGAGATATGTAATCCCCCTATGCCTGTGATAGAAGTGGAAGAAGCCTGAGTTGTTGTGGGAAGGATTGGTCCGAAGATCAAACAGGTAATGCACCTCATGAGGGGTGGGCTCGTCCCTACCATTCAGGAAGTAAAGGATGTACAGTGCAGAGAGTGCCTGGATCCCATTCGGTGTGATCTGAAATGGGGAGACGTTGAAGTAGTCTGCTACAGACCGGAAATAGATGTGCAGCGGGAGTGTTGCTCCAGCATGCACATGGTGCCTGGACCAGGCGCAGTACCTTCCACCGGGCCTATTGGCTCTTTGATGCGAGCCCGGACACGTCACGTTTGCCCCGCTCAAGCCTAAAGCGTCAATGTGTTTCTGGAATAGCGCGGGATTAAGTTTTGAAGCTTCGGCAACGAACCAGGAGGGCTCTTCTTCTCCCTCATCACGTGGCTTCTGGACAGCCAAATCCTGGATCGCGGTAGCAAATTTCAGAGAAGGCTTTCTTGAAGCTGTGGTAGTGCGGGTTTGATTGCGCTTTACCACCTTCTGTACTGCTCTGCGGATCGTGTTCCTGAGGGAGCCTGTTAGATTGCTTCACCCTCATCGTCAACTGAGAAGCTTGTCGAAGGAACTGTTCCTCGTGGAGAAGATATAAGGCTGAGCAAGGGAGGATCTGCTTGAAGCGGCGAAGACGATCCTCTGGAGTGTAACCAGTAGACGAGCCTGGTGAGGAATCACTATTCAAGGGAGTCTCGATTGATTGCGGGGCGGATGATTCGGAGTCCAAATGATTGTCACCTCCCCTATAGTCAGAGCGATTCATCTACAAAAATGAATAAAAAATGGGGAGGTGAGTAACCATACAGAAAAAATTCATAAAAAATAAGAGTTATTTTTATACTTGGAAAATTTTGTCTAAGTTATAAAAATATAACGCATATGGAAAAAATATTTTTAATGCTCAAAAGTGCCTAAAAAGTACTTGGAGTGTTGAACTTATTAAAGTTTATAGAAGGGGGAAATTTTGAGGTTTTCCTATAAGGTTATGCGTGTAAGTTAACATACAGAGGTTGGTTATGCATTTGGAAGGAAAAAAGGCCAAGGCCTAAGAAATTATGCGTGGTCCGATCGGACCACATTTTGGGCTCAAGAGGGAGGTTCTATGCATCCGATCGTACATAGCTTAGCCAGGAGGACATTCGACCCTACCTCCGTGCGAGCCTAACACCAAAACGCCTGTGACACGCCCGATCGGACGGGGCATGACCAAAGAGGCGTTCAGAGCTCATGGGTCAGGGAACCATGCATCCACGCGAGCCCAGGTCCGATCGGACACATTCCGGCCAGGAGACGTCCTGCCTTGCCAGCGCGCGAGCCTCATGCGAAGTCCCCGGGACGCTCGATCGGACGTAGCACGCCCGAGGAGAAGACACGCACCCACGATCCAAGTATCCGCCTGGTGTGCCTCGTGCCTCCAAAACACCTAGCCAGCAGCAACATTCTCTGCCCGATTGGGCATGGGTGTCTAAAGGGGTTCAAACTTGGCTGTCAAGGGAGTTGAGCGCTTAATTGCAAAGGGAAGAAAGTGTGGTCCGATCGGACCACACATTTGCCTGAAATTTTTCGAATGACCGATTGGGTATGAAGAGAAAGGCAACCACTTCCAGCCTTGGACGAGAGCTCCGATCGGACGTGGGCTCCGATCGAGCCTGATGACTTACCCACAACTCAAGGAGGCGTCGTTGGCTAAGGTGCTTTGGCGTGAACTCCGGTCGGACATGAGGTCCGATCGGACCTGATGGATTTTGCACGCCTCAAGAGAAGCGCATATGCCTAGAATTTCTGGGCAAAAACCGAGTGAAAAATGGTCCCTAATTGCATGCTTTGCCTACCCCAAAATCCAAATCAAATGGGCAAAGCCCTAAAAATCCCTAGTCTAAACACATTCCATCATCCACACATACAAAAAAACAAGATCAAAGCATAAAAATGAAAGGTTTTCTTCATGTTCTTAGAAACCCATTACATTATCAAAACCCTCAAAACCCATATTCATACTCATGTTAAAATAGCCAAATTTCCTTGAAATTCCTATGAACTTAGGGGTGAATTCGGGTTACCCATGCCACAAACCTCATCAAAGCAACAAGCAAACACATTGTACAAAACATTTTCAAGAACATTCAAGGCACACATGCATTTTCGGCCATGGCATTTTTTTTGAGAATTTCTAAAAAAAAAAAACATAGCAATCAAAAAGGCATGGAGAAGAAGACTTACCCAAGGTTGGAGAACTTTGGGTTTGCTTGGAGGATGCTTGAAGATGAAGAACTCCCCCTTGAAGCTTGTGAAATCGGCAAGAAGATGGGATCCTTGGGAGTTTCGGCCAAGAGAGAAGATGAAGGGTTTTTGAGAGTAATTTTTGTATGTGTGAAGAAGAGAGTGTAAAGTGGGGATATTTAAAGGGAAAAAAGTGGGTTTTTCATTTACTTTTGGACCTTTGGTATTCTGGGACTATTTTTCTCCCCACGATCATGGGTGGATTTTTGCAGTGATCGTGGGTCTGCTGCATGAAGATGAACAATTATTATTTTTTATAATGACGTCAGCTGGAGAAAAAGTTTATTACGTGAATGAATCATATAATAAACTTGGGGGGCAAATGTTATCCCAAAAATTTGAAAAGAATGACGTGGCAGTAAAATTGACACATGACATGAGTTAGTGGGGTGATCTGGCTTAGTAATGGCCCAATACATCAGTTAAGGAATTGGACAGATGGTCAAGCCAAATACGCTCGACCGAAGAGAATATTTGAACTGAGGGTTGCTTGGCTCAGATCTCAGTTTGAAGACCTTAATAATTGAATTGGAGCCAAGTCCAAGAAGTTGAAGGGGAAGTTTGGATTTTGGTTCAAAGGATAAAAGCATTAGGTCCGATCGGACCTAAGCTTAGGGGACCTCTTGTTAAGATTGGCTCGAGTGAGTTCAAAGAAAATGACCAAGGCTCAAGTTTTACTCAAGGGGAAAGCCACATGATGGGCGATCGGGTATGATGTGGAAGAGGTACACTTGAGCTTGAATGAGGTGAGGAGGAAAAGTATACCTCGGACCACTTTGGTCCGAGGAGAAGATGTTGGAGTCCGATCGGGCTTTGGTTGAAAAGGAGAGGCTCGGACCATTTTGGTCCAAGGAGAAAGGTCCAAGGTTCGATCGGACCTTGGTTGAACAAAGGAGGCTCGGACCATTCTGGTCTGAGGAGAAGAGGACTATGTCCGATCGGACATACTCATAGGAGGTACCTTGGACCATTTTGGTCCAAGGAGATGTAAATGGTGGCTCGGACCACCTTGGTTCGAGGAGAAAGGTCCAAGGTCCGATCGGACCTTGGTTGAACGAAGAAGGCTCGGACCATTTAGGTCCGAGGAGAGGGGCATTGTGCCCGATCGAACAAGATGCCTATGGGAGTGCCTTGAACCATCTTGCTCCGAGGAGATGGCAAGGAGAGATGGCTCGGACCACCTTGGTCCGAGGAGGAAAGTGCAAGGTCCGATCGAACCTTGACTGGAGGAGCCAAAGAGGGTGGTTTGAACCACCTTAAGCCAAAGAAGAAGGCTATTGTGTCCGATTGAACACAATGAAGGGGAATGCCTCGAATTTGCCCGAAGTAAGAAGCAAAGTAAGTACCCTCGGACCACCTTGGTTCGAGGAGAGCTAAATGTACATGAGCTTTGGTCCGAGGAGAGCCATGCACATACCACCTTTGACCTACGAAAAGCTTGAAGAGTAGTCAACATGCATGAGAGACTACGTCAAACTGCCCGAAACTACTTCAGTAAGAATTGGTCTAAGCGTCCGGGAATCTCTCAATGCTCACTCGAATTTAGGGATCAGTTGTATTTTAAACATTTATTTTGTAATATAAATATTAGGTAAATAATGAAATATCCCGATCTAAATGGGATATCAGTTGAGAATCCCAGGTCTATAAATAGAGAGTTGGGAGGATCATAAAAGGACTTTTGGCAAAATTAAGAGTGAACCTGTGTTCTAGAGAGAGAAAGTGTTTTTCCTGAGAGAACCCTTTTTTGTATTCTGGAATATTTTGCACTGAAGAAACTCAGTTGACACGGTTCATCTGATCTTGAGTGTGAATACAGTAATAAAATCTCTAAGTGGATTAGGCTATTACCGATCATCGGGGCTGAACCACTATAAAATCTCGTGTTATTTACTTTCATTGATAAAAACTGTCTGTTGTCGTTTATAATTTTTTTGAAGGCTCGTCGTAGTTGACGTTCTTACGTCGTTGGCTAAATTCACAGTCAACAAATGTGTGTGAGTGTAAATCTATAGTTGCATTACAAAATGTATAAATTCAAATTATAATATTTATAAAAGAAAATAAAAAATTACTTTAAATATATATTTACAATTATTATAATTTAATTGCGGGTTTATACATTTTTGGATCCTGTATTTTTTCCCATTACCTGTTTGGACCCTGTGTTTTAAAAAGTTACTTTTTGGACCCTATGTTTTGTAAAATGGTTAAAATAAAACCCTAAACCCGATTTTGATCAATGTTTTTTCAACTAAAATCACAAATAATTTACCAAACTAACAATTCAGAACAAAAATAAATTCATTATACTTAAAAACTGTGTTGTTATATTCAATTTTTTCTTCATCAAAATTGAGTTTAAAGTTCTATTTTAACTATTTTACAAAACATAGGGTCCAAAAAATAATTTGTCAAAACACAGAAACCAAACAAGTATTGGGAAAAAATACAGGGTATAAACCCTTTAATTGCACGAGTGAGGTTATATTTTGCAACAATAATAATATGATGTGGCACTACAAAAATATTCATGCAAGGATATATTTTTTAATAATTACATGATACTACGCTAAGAGCAATTCTGTTTTAGAGTTTGATTAACTGATCACAGTCACAAAAGGGCGATTATGTTGTATGGTTAATTGATCATAGTTACAAAATCCGACAATTAACAAGTAACTATTACTTCAGCTTCATGTTGGACCCCCATTAATTTCTGAATCATTTTGGTTTGTGGTAGATTAAATGGGTTCCTTCTGTTCTTTGCATACTCGGTTAGCAACATTTATGACGGGCCCCACCTTGCATTTGTTCTGAACACTATCCCACTGTTTACCCTGCTACAACACTATCCTTTTAGAGATAGGTTCTGTCAGGAATTAGAACGTGTATTTACAGACCCTTCATTACCTTCATTGGGGCCCACGAACGAATATTGTCTAACCAGATATGGTACACTTTAGGTGAATAAACCACTCGGAGAACCAACAGGCGCCTCTGCCACTGATTGGAAGTCAATTAGACCTGACATTTATGACCCTTGTACTTCGGGCCACTCTCCTCTGTACTAACACGCATTGGGAGAAACCGTGTCTCATAAGCAATCAAAACGATGACTTCCAAACGTAAGTCTGGGAAAAACGCCGGACTAAGCCGATACGGTGACTCGGTGAAGGGAATCAGTGGACGGATTCGTCAACTGGTTATTCCAAGCACTCAGGCGGTGTAGATAGGAGAGGGACGGTTAAGAAGGGGCGAGGCTGGGTCAACAGCTCTGAAGATTGCCATATTAGACAGAGGCCGGGGAAGGCCTTTGTCATCCCTCTCAGCGAAGCAGATAGTGATGGTGAGGAGGATCGTTGTACTTGTGGGCATAAGAAGAGGCAATGAATTACAAGTAATCGTGACTGAAGGGGTAGGGGAAACAGAGGTACTTTTTTCCTTAAATCTCTCCTATCATATGTGGAGTATCTACCTATTTACTTAGTTTATTCCTTCATTAATTCATGTTTTTAAACTTGCCATAGATTTTAGCCATGCAAATTTTGTTGTTGTCTATGATATTTCAACAAAATTAATTTGCCTATTTAAATGAGCCTTTAAATCCATTGCTGAAAATTTGTTTTATAAATATGTTATATGTACGTAAGCATGAAAGCAGACAGTGGGGGTAGGAAGAAGGGGGTTTATTGTCCAAATCCTCACAGCGATGGAACTGACTTCGACGAGGACACCTTTTTGGATGAGGATTCGATGGAAGAGCCGAACCTCATCATCAGCTGCCAAAATTTAATATCACTGCACTTCCGTTTTACTTATATTATTTCTCTTACCTTTTGCGTACTTTGGCTGTTTCAAAGCAATGTACTATGGGTGTGACTTCGGACACGTGTGAATCTTTTGAAGTATGTATAACGGTGAAGAACAAACTTTATGGTGTGGATTGCAAAGAGATTGTTGCATATCTTATTACTTTTTGTACTTGTTGAAGGGGTTTAAAAATACGGCTTTTGCTAATGAAATCTATGTTGTAAAAAATTATACTGGAGTTTGTTTATTTTAATGTAAATATTATATTAAATAAATTAATATAAGAAAAAATTCTGAAACATATTTCTAAAATTGAATTCATATATAGATAATGATAAAAATACTGCAGTAGAATGATTAAGTCATTCTTTCAGTTTCTCTAATCTTGTATCATTTCTGTCGCAGGATATCACTAAGAAAGCAAAATGGTTTTCAATTTTCTTCACAGATTTCCAAAGTATCTTTAGAATCATTTAGATTAGAGTGTACAATTCTCAACACATGAGATATATAAAAATAAGAAGAAGAACAAACGACAAGAATTGAGGCTTAGAAAAAGACTTATGTTGTAGAAAGAGTCTAAAACCTAGAGCATCAAGAATAGATCATATGATTTTCTCAAAACAAGTCTTTATGTCATGTCAAAACATCTATTTTCAACTCTCACTTAACATTCTTTTTATATGTTTAATTAGACTATTTATTTTAATTAAAAAATCAATAAAATAATAGATAATATCAGCTATTAGGTTGAAATTCTCATGGGCTTTAGGCCCGTGAAATTTCTTATTTAATTATAAGCCTATTGGACTTAAAATAAAGACCTGTATTATTTTTTATTGATTTAATTAATTAAATTCTTTATTAAATTAATTATTTATAATTTGAAACTTGATTTAAACTTATTTATTAATTTAGAAACTAATTTATCTTAATTAATAAATCAGCCCAAATTTTTCTTTTTTTCTCTAAATTGTATAACTCCGTGAAACTATCCAAAATTAACTTGGTCAACTATGATAATTCTAACTGATAATTAAATCAATTAATTGTGACTATCTAGATGATTTTATCCAAGGTATAGTGGGAACCATGGGCCTATAAAATCAAGCTCCAATAAGTTATCATAAATTTAACAAATAAATTTACTAACTTATTAATTCCTCGTGACTCCATTGAAGACTCAGAATTGCACTCTTGAATTGATAGAACGCTCTATAAAAAAAATAGATACGTTATTAATTATTCATTGTTACAACCATAATTGTCACTTAATCCTCTATAGACGGTCCACAATGAGATAGGACTAAAATACCATTTTACCCCTCATTGTATTTTATCCTTAAAACACTTAGTTCCTTGTAATTTATATTTCAGTAAACTAATATTAATTACTAAAATGAGATCTCTATCATTTAGCACCTTGAACCAAACTAAAAGGAAACCATCGTTTCATTTCTTCATCAGAAGCTATAGATGTTCTCATCTATGATAAACACTCTCACTCAATTATACTACCGAATTCCCAAGATGTAAGTCTGGGCTAGTCCATAGGGTAAGCTGGTAACGAACAAGTCATATAACTCAAACAACACAATAAGTTAGAATACTAACCACTCAGAATTGAGATTGAATTGAGTTATGATCAACTATATGATATGAATATAATAGATAATAACGATATGTTGACTTATCCTATCTACTGTCAATATCGGTCCAGTCCGATGTAACAAATACATCCGATCTTATCTACTTTGCTAATGTTCTAGAAAGAACATAAAACTGGGATGTGTAAGTAGATCATATCGTAGATTGGCAAGTCAGTGTAAATCGTGTGCATTGACTAATCATAGGGTTAACTTATTTTGAACATATAATCATATTTATATTCCACTGTGATTATGTCACTATAAATATGTTTAGCTATATGCTCGGGATTTAATAGAAGTTTATATTAAACAAATAATCATGAAAAAAAAAACATGTGTGCAAAGTGATTGACCAAGTCAAAAATTGATTTATATTCTTTTATTGATAATAAAATTAGATTACAAAGAAATTGAGTTTTAATTAGGGCATAAAACCCCAACAAACTCCCACTTGCACTAATTGAAAATAATACCTTAATTCTACTAATCCCATGCCCTTGATATGCTTATCAAATGTAGCTTCTGGTAGTGTCTTCGTAAACGGATCCATAAGATTGTCTTCAGATGCAATCTTCATTACCTTCATATCACCCCTAGCCACATATTCTCGAATAATGTGGTACTTCCTTTCTATATGCTTACTTCTCTTGTGACTTTGATGTTCTTTCGAGTTGGCTATTACTCCTATGTTGTCACAAAACAACACAAGAGGTTTATCTATTTCTGGAATAACACCAAGATCTGAATAGAACTTCTTTAGCCAGACTATCTCCTTAGCGGCTTCAGACTCAGCTACGTACTCACCCTCCAGGGTGGATTGCAAACTACTTTACGCTTCTCCATATCACAGCTCCACCCCCAAGAGTAAACACCATTCTAGAAGTAGACTTTCTATCATCGACATCAATCTGAAAATCTGAATCGGTGTAGCCTACAGGGTTCAGAATACCACCCTTGTAGACTAACACATTATCCCTGGTCTGCCTTACATACTTCAGAATATGCTTAACTACTATCCAATGTTCCGGTCCTGGGTTTGATTGATACCTGCTCATTACTCCCATTGAATCGCATATATCTGGTCAAGTACACAACATATCATACATCAGACTTCCAATTGCAGATGCGTAAGGAACATTTCTCATTGCATCTTCCTCTTCAGGAGTTTGGGGAGACTGCTTCTTTGAAAGATGAATTTCATGGCGGGACGGTAGACGTCCTTTCTTGGAATTTGTCATTGAGAAACGCTCAAACACTTTATCTATGTAAGCAACTTGAGAAAGAGCTAAGAGTGTGTTCTTTCTATCCCTAATGATTTGGATACCTAGAACATAACTTGCTTCACCTAAATCCTTCATCTTTAATTGAGTGTTCAGCCAATTCTTCACATCTGACAATTTCTTAACATTGTTTCCAATGAGTAAAAAATCATCTACATAAAGAACCAGGAATACTACTATTTGATTTGCCATCAGTTGGTAAACACAAAGTTCATCAATATTTTGTTCAAAGCCATAGGTTTTGATTATTTCAACAAACCTAAGATTCTAGGAACGAGAAACTTGCTTAAGTCCATAAATGGACCTATTCAACTTGCAAACTTTTCCTTCTTGTCCAGCTACATTAAATCCTTTTGGCGATCCATATAAATTACTTCGTCAAGCTTCCCATTAAGGAAAACTGTCTTGACGTCCATTTGTAATGACCCGACTAACTTAAAGATCTCGGACCATTTAAACTACTAAGCATAACTACTATTTTGGAATACATACATAAAATAATTGACCTCTATTATAAAAATCCAAAATACGGGATCCCATTGTTATTACAAAAAATCATAACGAAAATTTAAACCTTTATTTTAACCGTTCAAATACTAAATGCAGAAAAACATAAATACATAACTAAAAAGACTTGAAAAAAACATCATCATCGATCTTTCCCATTTGTCCATTTATTTAGTCCTCTCCCAATACACATGCCAAAGCTGCCACGAATCCAACCTGCCTTCCAAGCACATTTTCCCGCGCCATCTAAAATAAAAAGAAATGAGCCTAATGCCCAGTAAGGAAAAACTACTAAAACATATCATAAATCATAAAACGTAAAAACATAAATCATAAAACGTATGACGTAAAAACGTAAGTCATAAAACATATACTACAAATTAATGGCCATTAACTCATTACCATAGTATGTGATAGAAACCATCTAGGTGCTCTTGATACTATTTAGAGGTAGGTTTAAACACAAATATGGTATATGATAAACCATCTAGGTCCTCTTCCTACTATTTAGAGGTAGGTTTAAATATAACTATCGTCTACAATAATGATAAAAAAATCTTGGGATTTTCTTCTTTGCTATCTAAGCAACCATATTTCCCAGACTACAACATAAAACATATACATACATACACCTAGCATATAAACATAATCATAACACATAAAATCTAACTAATTTTCCTTACAAAAAATTGGGATATTGTAGACAAGAACGAGATTGGAAATTCCTAAAACCAAACAGTAAGATCCATAAGTTTTCTAAGAAAATAAGATGAAAAGAAGATTTAAACCATCAAGATAAGAACTTACCAAAAACCTTAAGTTTCAAATAAAATAAAACACTTAACTAAAAGCCATTACAACAAGTTAGGATTTGGAAGAAAATGAAAATAATAAGAGGAACTATAATGAACTAAACTTGAGGATAAAAAATACATTAGATAGATTAGAACTTTGATCTACACCTCAATACTGAAATATCACTCTATCTTACTTCCCAAATGTTTAGAAAAGCTTGGATTTGAAAGCTTTTAACCCCAAAACCCTAGTGTTTCTCTCTATAACAAACTTAGCGGCTTGGAGGCTCTGAGAAGTGCTTGAATGATGAAGCAAATGGCTAAGTGAAAAGTCCTATTTATAGAGTTCAATGAGTGAAACTAACTCCTTTTAAAATGAATAAATAATTGAATAAAATTTGAATTTTCTACTCAACAGATGCCCAGAACTCAGTCAAAAACGTTCAAGAGCAAGTCCAAGTTGTTGAGTGTTGTTTCTAGCTCGGATTCCACAGATTTTCAAAACATGGAGCCGATATATCGCCCCCCCCACCCCCCCCCCCCCCATAGTCTTGAGACTCCGTGTTTTCGTTCATACAAAGTCAACGTGTTTTCCGTATCAATCATAGGCGATATATTAGGCCCTTTAGCTGCCATATATCGGCAAACGCTGATATATCAAGCACGTTTTTGAACACTTTCAACACACTTGAATTTGTTTAAAACCACTTTAACTGAGTAAAATGTAATTCTAACAACTGAGGGAAGGATCTAGACTTCCTAAGTTTATCCTTGATTAATTTATTCATCTAAAATCCTTAAACCTTAATAAACATACACGTGACAAGTATAACGTTCTTAATTATTTTATTTAAACCTTAGGTTATAATAAATATAATTTCTAGGACCAGCTATATTAATCAAACCTTATTATAAAATTAACATTTGTAAACTGTAGACTAAACTTATAAAATCCATAACTATCTCTATGAGTTTCCAACTAAATCCCAGCTTGAACCAATAACCACGAAAACTAAAATACTACAGGACAAGCTACTACTATCTAGCTAAGTAAAATTCCGAGACGCTACAATTCTCCCCTACTTAAAAGAATTTTGTCTCCAAAATTTACTCACCAAACAATTCTGAATACCGTGCTTGGATGTCCTCCTCCAACTCCCACGTTGCCTCCCGTTCTGTACTATTACTCCATAAGACCTTGACTATTGGAATACTCTTGCCATAATTTCTTCATTCCCTTCTCTAGGATGCTAACTGATCGTTCCTTTTAACTCATGTCTTTCTGAAATGCTAACGCATCATACTTGAGAATGTGGAATGGGTATGACACATATCTATGCATCATCGAGATTTGAAACACATTGTGGCTATCAGCTAGAGCTGGCGGTAGGGCTAATCTATACGTTACTGGTCCCACCTTGTCCAATATCTCAATAGGACCTATAAAATAGGGACTAAGTTTTCCTTTCTTCCCAAACTGCTTAACTCCTTTCATAGGAGATATTCTTAAGAAAACATGATCTTCGACTTTGAATTCCACATCTCGTCGCTTGGCATCCATAAACTCTTTTGTTGACTTTGAGCAGCGAGCATACACTTTCTAATTAGCTCCAATGCGTTTTGAGCCTCTCGTCCAAGAAGTTGTCTTTCTCCTACCTCGTCCCAATGTAAAGGCGACTCACACTTCCTTCCATAAAGTAGCTCATAGGGTGCTATACCGATAGTTGTCTGGTAGCTATTATTGTAGGAGAACTCTACAAGTGGTAAATACTTAATCAACAATCCTCCAAAGTCTAGTACATAAGAGCGCAACATATCTTCTAAAATATGTATTGTAATGCCCTACTACCCATGGACCATTGCGCTGCGTATTTTAAACAGTGCTAAACTCGCAAAATGAGTCATTTGGCCATAATCATGTAAATAAGTGTGATTACGGTTTAGGGTTAAAAATTTCGGTCAAAGACACAATGTTTCACTAAAAAGTTTACTGTATACATTGGGATCCCAAAAAATATTTTAATGGTTAATTACAATAAAAGATTTACAAACAGCCGACCTAAGCGGAAAAATAGGGTTTAACCCTAGTTCCTTTTTAAACCCGAGGCCGTGGTGGTTGAGCAGCCGCATATGTACACATCGTCACCTGAGCTCTCAAACTCAATGATGGTCCAACTTTCTTTTACCTTTACCTGCACCACATAGCACCCATGAGCCGAGGCTCAGCAAGAAAACTCAACATGCTCATAACCAAATAATAACATGTCACTAAATCATAATAAGCATGCCTAGCAGTAATAGCCCTATTCATGCATGCAGGCAAGTCCAAATAAATGATTATGGGGTTCTGCGCCCTTCATAGATGACTAATGAGTCTATATCTGGCGATCTGCTCCCTGAATAGATGACTAATGAGTTTATCTCTGGGGATTTGCTCCCTGAATAGATGACTAATGAGTCTATCCCTGGGGATTAGCTCCCTAAATAGATGACTAATGAGTTTATCTCTGGGTAGGTGACTAATGAGTCACTCTCTGGGGCTCTGCACCCTAAGCCATGTGACGTTTTAGTCACCTGAGCCTTTTGGCCCTGACTCTAAGTAACTAGCCTTTAGACTAGATAAGCACTTTAGTTTTCTTCGACCTTTGGGTCGGTCAAGCATTTAATGCTCATGTTGATTAGATCTAATCATTTTGGCCCGCGTTAAACATGCTAATGCCGCTCTTGACTCATAGGCCAATACCATATGACCAGTGCTTCGATCTTGACTGATAAGTCAAGACTTCACGACCAGTAATAACACCATTGCCGTTTCAGACTAATGAGTCAGTGCCACTCACAAGTAAGCAATGCAGCCATGCATATATCATATGTAAAATATTCAAATATAAGGCATTCAGCATACTTACTCAACGATCACAAATGTAATCATAATCCTGCACATTTATAGAGACTCAAGCTCTGATCAATTCCATATTTCACATTCATGCATGTCATAATCACATGTATTGAATGCATCACATGCATCACATATTGGGTGTAATTTTCTTACCTTTGGTCCAAGCACAGGTTACCAATAAACGACCCTCAAGCACAATCCTGTTTCCAAGCCCCTAGCGATAACCTAGTCACAACCATAATATAAAACCCCATAAAAAATGAGTAAATAAATACTTCCGGACCAATTCCTAGCCTTTGGGACGTCGAATCCTACCCAACTGGGTAGTAGGATCGATCCCGAGCCCTTAGAGTTAGTTCCCACGACTAAAAACCCAAAATGGCCAAAACTACCTTTAAGCGCCGCGGCCACCCCAGCTTTGAGTCGCGTCCCACCTCCAAACAAAGGTCGAGCCCCTTCTCTATCTGTGCCTAGCACTATGTCGCGCCTACCTTGCGTTGCAACCCTAACTGCTCATCAGCCAACTTCACCATCTTCGTCAAGCCTAGGCCGCGACACCCAAGAACAGGGCTGCGACCCGACCACGAACCCAGCCATAACCTGCGTATTCTCCCACTTCAAATCTTCCAAAATCCTATCCAAACATATCCAAATCCCAAAATCAAAGTTCCCAAACATCCCAATTATCCAAAACCATTAAAACCCAAGTCTCAAATCCTCCAAAAACTCATCAAAACATAAAATTCAATCAAAGCTTAAAAACTTGAAAACTTAAAACTTGGCCTACGATTAAGTCGTTTTCCAACTAAATCCTCAGGCTAATAAGCTTCTAATCTTTCCTAGAATTTCTATGCTTCGATCCTTGCTTGAATTCGACTCCTAAAACTCGAGTCTCCTTCAAAAATGCGATCAGTGTAAAAAAGGGAATAGAAGACAGAGAGAGAGAGAGAGAGAACGTTCTTTTTATTTTTGACAAGTTACTTCGAGCTTAAGTAACCTCAAGCAAATCCTAATGCTCGGGGTCCTGGAAACGCCCCCTGGGGTAAAATAGTCAAAATTCCCAGAATTCCATCCTAATCTCACTAACTTCAAATTTATCCTCAAATATTTATTCCCATTACCCAATATACCAGTAATGTGCTACATACCCAAAATACCCATTGACTCACTCCGAGTCAAGTATGAATCCCGTTGTGACTTTCCCACTAGCTTGCTCTCTAGGATCGTCTCGTTCCTTGTAACCCAAACTGTAACGACCCACTAATCTAGACTACTTGGACCATTAACGAATCTATACATAAAACTTACATTTTTGCGGAAATACCATAATTTTATTGAAAACTTATGGAAACAAAGGTTACTTTCATAAAATAAGTAGGATATGGGTACCCATTGTCTTTAAAACAAAAATAACTTAAAAACTAAAAAGAGTTACATAGAAAATGCGGAAAATACATTTAAAACCATAAAAGCATAAACAAGACTACATCCTCGAATCGAATAACGCTCGGCCCCTTGACTCCATTCACCATCGATACACATCCTCTAAGCGTCACGAATCTTTCCGCCTCTAAAGCTTATTTCCTGCACATAAACAGAAAGGAATGAGCCTAATGCCCAGCAAGGAAAATCTAACACATAGTCATAAACATAAACATAATTTCATAATAACGTAAAGACATATCATAACACATAATTCACTTATTATAATGGCCATTATTACTTGGGGTCCCACAGACTAAACAAGCTTATGCCCATGAGATTAGTGGGGTCCTACCAGCTAAATAGGCTTATGCCCACAATCTTTTTGGGGTCTTGTTAGTCAAATAGGGCATAAGCCCAAGCCTACAAACATACACAATCATAACATATTCATAACATATCATAACATAACACATAAGATAACATAAACATAAACATATTGATTCTAGCCTATTTTCCTTACCAAAGTTACCGGGATAAAATGGACTGAGTTAGGACTTTTGGAACACTCCTAAAACCATAATGAACAAGAGTGAGTCTAAAGAAAGGAGATGAAATGAAAGAGAATAGGAAGACTAAACCATTAAAAGAAAATATGCTTACCAACTTATATGCTTAAGAGCTTGGATTCCCTAACCAAAATAAGAATAAGGTTAGGGGATTGAGTAGAAGGTTTTGAGAAAGGAAATAACATAAAATACAGAAAGGAACTAGAGTTTTGGGTTTACCTCAAAGATTGCAAGATCGATCTAACCTCCACCGAAATACTATAGAACTCACTTCCCAAAGTGTTTGATAAGCTTATGATGTTTAAGCTTATAGTTTTTCCCAAACCAAGTGTTTACACTCTCACACTCACTTAACACTAGCAGCTTCTGAACTTAGAGCAAATGGTGAAAAATGGCTGGGTACTAGGTCCTATTTATAGAGTTTGGGAATGAAAGTATCTTGATTTTACTTGAATAAAAATAATGGCTTTTTAGATGAAAATCATTTGAATAATCGTTCAGCAGAGGCTGAAGACTCGTTCAAAAGATGCTGGACTGTTGAAGAAGTTTGAATGGCTGAAAGGAAAAGAATTCAAAAGTATTTGAATTCATGCTGGAGGAGGCGATATATCGCCCCCTGTAGGCGATATATCGCCTGGGCCAGTATGCCCGAGGCGACCGTGCATCGTTTCGTGTTTTCCGTATCTACGTGCTGCGACATATCGCCCCCTATAGCTGCGATATATCGGCACACGCTGAATATTTAAACACGAAATTACACATTTTTAGCTAAGTTTGAATGGAGTAAACAGCCTTGACTAAGCCTTCAACGTACTAAAAGCTGCTGACTGACCCTATAACATTCAAACTTTACTCCTTATTATATTTAATCCTCAAAAATCTTTAATCCTTAATCACCATTCATAACATGTGCTTAAAATCCTATTGGTTGATATCTAAACCTTATAGTATAAAAGATATAATCCTTAATATCAGTCACATTAATCAAACCTTAGGTTAACTTAATATTCTTAAACTATAGATTAAACTTAGAAAATCTATAAGTACTACTATGAGTGTCCAAATAATTCCCGGTCTGAACCAAAAATCCACAGTAACAATGATAATACTAAACATACTATCATACTATTATCTATCTTAGCTAAGTAAAGTTCTTGGACTCTACACAAACATACTCACATAAAAATGTGGTCCCACACATATATCACATATTGTCAAATATACCCAAAACGAACCAAATTATGAAAATTTCCCAATTAATTAGAATTGGGCCCATGTAGAGTCCAAGAACTTTACTTAGCTAGTTAGATAGTAGTAGCAATAGTAATAGTTGTAGTATTTTTATGACTGTGGATTTTGGTTCAGAGCGGGATTTAGTTGGACACTCGTAGTAACACTTGTAGATTTTCTAAGTTTAACCTATAGTTTAAGAATATTAATTTTAACCTAAGGTTTGATTAATATGACTGATATTGATGGTGATATTTATTATATTATAAGGTTTAGATAGACCCAATAAGATAGTAACACTTTTCTTGTGTATGTTTAATGATAATTAAGTATTTTTGAGGAATAAGTTTATTAAGATCAATATTTGAATATCCTAAGGTCTATCAACAGCTTTGAAATCGTTAGAGGACTTAGTCAAGGCTGTTTACTCAATTCAAATTAGGCTGAAAATGTGCAATTTTGTGTTTAATATTTCAGCGTATGCCGATATATCGCAGCTATAGGGGGCGATATATCGCCATACGGGGATACGAAAAACACGTAACTTCGCACGGCCACCTCGACGAGCCTCGGGCATATTAGCCTAGGCAATATATCGCCTACTAGGGGCGATATATCAGCTCATGTACCATATTTTTAAATGTTTTTAAAACCAAGCTCATTTTAATCTTTAACCTCTTGATAAGTTCAACATCTTTCTGACCGAGTCTTCAGGCTTTGCTGAACGATAATTCAAATATTTTTAATTAAAAAAGCCATTATTTTATTCAAGTTAAATGAATATCTTTTCATTCTTAAACTCTATAAATAGGACCTAGTTCCCAACCATTTATTCATTCATCAAGCTAAGTTCAGAGGCTGCAAGCTGCTAGGTTATTTTTGAGTGCTTAAACACTTGGGTTGGGAATATAAGCTTTAACTTTATAAGCTTAATAAACACTCGGGAAGTAAGGTTCATAGTATTTTTCGGTTCGAGGTGTAGTTCGGTTATAGAAGCATTCGAGGTATTCATTATTCTAGTTCATTTATGTGTTATTCTTATAGTTTTCTACTCAAAATCCTAACTCTATTCTTTATTCTTGGTTAGGAAATCTAAGATCTTGAACGTAAGATTTTTGGTAAGTATATTCTCGATGGTATAGTTCATCCATTCTTTTCATCCCTTTTTCTTTAGTATACTCACCTTTCTTTGATGGTTTTTAGGAGGGTTCCAAAGTCCCAGTACTATTCTCATATCTCGGTATTTTTGGTAAGGAAAATAGGATAGGATTTTATATGTTATGTTATATGTTATCTTATGATTTATGTGTTATGTTATATGTTATATTATGTATGTTTGTAGACTTGGGCATATGACTTGTATAACTAACAAGCCCAATAAATTTATGGGCATATGACTTGCTTAGCTAGCAATCCCCGCAAATCTAATGGGCATATGACTTGTTTAGTTTACGAGCCCCAAGTAATAATGGCCATTATAGTATATGTGACATATGTTTATGATATGTTTTAATATATGTTGCGGTATGAATTTTATGTATATGATTTAAGTGTTAGATTTTCCTTGCTGGGCATTAGGCTCATTCCTTTATGTTTATATGTGTAGGAAAATAGTTATGGCGGCGGAAAGGTTCTTGGCAGCTTGGGGGTTGTGTATTGAGGCAGAATGGAAATGGATGGATTGAGCGTTCGGTTCGAGGATGAAGTCGCTTCTTAGTCTTTTAAAAATTATGCTTTATATGTATTTCCCGCACTTTATTTTGTAATCCATTTATTTAAAGTTATGTTATGTTTTCATTTTAAAAATAATGGGATCCCATATCCTACTTTAAATTTTATGTAGTTTAACACTTGCTTTTTTTTTTACAACTTTTAATGAAGTCATGATTATTTCACTTGTAAGTTTTATTAAAAATTAGTGTCTATGTATAGTAGTCATTAATGGTCCAAAGTCTAGAGTAGTTGAGTCATTACAGTTGGTATCAGAGCAACGGTTCATTCACATGAAGTTCTCCTCGATACACACACTCAAAGCTCCGAATCTGACCGCCAAGTAAGTATGTAAGTTATAGTTATTATGCTTATATGTATAGCTAACGATTTTAACATTTATGTTTTCAGTTAAGTATGAATGGAGCATTAACCTATGAGGATATCCGAGCCATTAAGGCTTTAAAGAGAATAAGAGAACAGAGAAACACCATAGGAACACTAGTGAGAATCACTCGGAGACTGCTTTTGTTCCACAGAGAAATAGGTCACCTTCAAGAGTCTAAGCAAATCATGATGAGAGCAACGAAAAAATACGTTTTAGTAATTAGACTATTTAGAGATTTTCATCCCGTAATTGCAACCTTAGAGGAGATATGGGAAACAATGAATGATGAAGATGAACTGCCAGCAGCAATGCGATATTACTTTCTCTTAATTAGGTTCACTTTAAAATCAGAATTTCAGTTTACCAATGAGCAAAAACATAGGATTTTTACGAACCTTCCTCGAGGACATTTTGAGGCACATGATAATGAAGACTATGAAGAATTAGATGATGATATGCTAGATGAAGGATCAGATGTAAAAGATCCTGATTTTTAAAATAGTTAATTTCATTATTTGTTTTATTTATTGTTTGTTTTGTGGTTGTAATTAGTGAAAACTCTTTCCCAAATTAATATCATGTTATTTTGTTATCATGTATGAGTTTGATTTTATTTTCGCAATCATAATAAATAATAAATAAAATAAATAATGACTAAGTTCGGTGAGGGTGGATACAAATCAATGAACCAAGTTTCTATATTGAGAGTTAGGGGGACATAGTAGTGGGAACGATTTTACTGATCCCAGCCCTCCCTCAATATGGTTAACTTTGGAACAAAGATGAGTTTCGAGCTTGAGAATTAAGTCTTATAGGATGATTAGAAACAGACTTAGAAATAATAAAGATGGCTTGTTTTTCTAAGTATAGAAACCCATACTTAGAAGACTTATATCATTTTCATAAGAAATCATAGTCAATAGGTCCGAGATATGTCTGTTTAGAATAAGTTTTGCCTTAGAGCCTATTAGGTAAATTTCTAACATGTTTCTTTCAACTGTTAGAACTCTGCTGCGATGTCGCTCCGAAGACCTGTGCGCACCAACGGAAACGCCTCCAACGCTGCTCCAGTGAACAATGAAGCCCCTCCAGTTCGCAGAAGGAGAGTGCGTGCTACTGCCAGCCGCAACGCGCCGGCACCGCCAACTGACAACACTGCGGAGATCGCCAGACTGCGACAACAAGTCGAGAAACTTTTGCAGCAACAGCGACAACAGGCTCAGCCTCAGCCTCAGACTCAGCCTCCACCGCAGCCGCAGTCACAGAAAATGGCCTCAGCACCCCAACAAGTTGGTCCATATGGGGGATGGCCAGTGGCGAATTACGCGCCGTATCCAATACAGCACATGGAGCCAGTTTATGAAAGGTTCTGCAAGCAGCACACTCCAAACTTCGAAGGGACTATAGACCCCTTTGAGGCATAAGAGTGGCTAAGGAATGTGGAGCCAATTCTGACGCACATGAATCTCAGTAATGCGGACCGTATATCCTGCGTCTCGTTGTTGCTCAAGAAGGATGCCAGGATATGGTGGGACTTGGTCCAGCAATCGCATGATGTTGCCACCATGACATGGACTCGATTTGTGGAGTTGTTCCACAAGAAGTATTACAATTCGGCTGTACTCGCTTCAAGAGTTGAGGAGTTCGCCAACTTAAAGCAAGGTAGTTTATCAGTGGCAGAGTATGCTCGACAGTTCGACCACCTAGCTAAGTTTTCTCCAGAAATGGTTCCCACTGACTATCTGAGGGTGTCTAAGTTCGTTAGGGAACTTCGACCGAAGATCGAGATGGGAGCTAAGCTAGCAAACCCAGGGAATACTTCGTATGCCGACGTTCTAGAGATGGCAATAGAAGTAGAGAGGCTACAGGCTAATGTAAGTAAAGAAGAAGCCAGTTTGCCTGAGCCTAGACAGCAGGGTCAACCTCAGACCAGTCGGAACAACAACCATAATAGCAACAATCAGTCCGGAAACAACAGTAACAATCAGAAGAGAAGGTATCCTGATAACAAGCAATCTGACGGCGATAAGAGGGCACAGACAAATAATGGGGGAAATAGGTCGGGTTATGTGGAATACCCGCCATGTGCTAAGTGTCAGAAGAAACATCCTGGTGAATGTCGCGCAAACACCAAGGAATGTTATAGCTGTGGTCAGGAAGGACACCGGAAAAGAGATTGTCCTCAGCACAAGCCAGAAGGGAAGAAAGACGACAAGATGGTTCCTGCTAGGGTTTTTGCCTTAACCCAAGGAGAGGCTGATGCTGGCAATAAGGTGGTCACAGGTCAGGTTTCTATCCTCAATAACATATGCTCTGTATTATTTGATTGGGGAGCCACTCATTCGTATATCTCGTTAGGAATGATAGAAAAACTAGACAAACCTTGTGAAAGATTTAGAACTAGGTTTGTAACAGAGTTGCCTTTGGGCAAAGTAGTTCTATCATCACGGATAGTACGAGGCGTACCGATCAAGATTGAGGATGTAGAACTAGAAGGAGACCTGATAGAATTGGTGATCAAGGACTTTGACAAAATACTAGGCATGGACTGGCTAGCACGACATGGTGCAACCATCAACTGCAAACGCAAGAAGGTGATGTTCGAGACTCCCGACGGCCATAAACTATGCTTCATGGGACAAGCTTCAGGATTACGCACCTCGTTAGTATCATCTCTCAAAGCTCAAAGAATGATGGAAAAAGGATGTAAAGCGTTCTTAGCTAGCATCACAGATGTGGTAAAGGAAACACCACTCAAGGTTGGAGACGTCCGTATTGTAAGAGAATTCCCAGAGGTATTTCCCGATGACTTGCCAGGATTGCCGCTAACTCGGGAAATTGACTTCACGATAGAATTAGTACTGGGCACCAAGCCTATTTCCAAGGCACCGTATCAGATGGCACCTACAGAACTCAAGGAGTTAAAGACGCAACTACAAGAACTCCTAGACTTAGGTTTTATTAGGCCGAGCCATTCGCCATGGGAAGCCCCGGTGCTATTCGTGAAGAAAAAGGACGGAAGCATGCGGATGTGTATAGACTATCGTGAGCTGAACAAGGTAACGATTAAGAACAAGTACCTGCTACCCCGGATCGACGACTTGTTTGATCAACTTCGAGGTGCGACTGTATTCTCAAAGATTGATTTACGGTCCATGTATCATCAGCTCAAGGTAAAGGGAGAAGATATTCCTAAAACAGCCTTTAGAACTCGTTATGGACATTACGAGTTCTTGGTTATGTCCTTTGGTCTTACCAACGCACCAGCCGCGTTTATGGACTTAATGAATAGGGTCTTCAAGGACTACTTAGATAAATTCGTCGTAGTGTTCATCGACGACATCTTAGTATACTCTAAGGATGAAGTAGAGCACGAGGAACATTTGAGGTTGATTTTGTCACGACTGAAGGAGCATCAACTCTACGCCAAGTTCAAGAAATGTGAGTTTTGGCTTTTGCAAGTGGCGTTCCTCGAGCACATTATATCAAAAGACGGAGTTGTAGTAGGCCCATCAAAGGTAGAGGCTGTGAAGGATTGGCCAAGACCAAAGAACGCATCTAAAGTAAGAAGCTTTCTGGGGTTAGCAGGTTATTATAGGAGGTTTGTAGAGGGCTTTTCTAAGATAGTCACTCCACTCACCATTCTAACCCGAAAATCACAAAGATTCAACTGGAATGATAGATGTGAAGAAAGCTTCCAGTTGCTTAAGGATAAGCTTTGCTCAGCACCAGTACTCTGTGTACCGACACCCAATGATAAGTTTGTAGTCTACTGCGATGCGTCGAAGTAAGGATTGGGTTGTGTGCTGATGCAAAATGATAAGGTGATAGCCTATGCCTCACGACAGTTGAAGGAGTACGAGCAGCGCTATCCAACTCACGATATGGAGTTGGCAGCGGTGGTCTTTGCGTTGAAAATCTGGCGCCATTATCTTTACGGAGAACGGTGCGAGATTTATACAGACCACAAAAGTTTAAAATACTTCTTTACTCAGAAGGAGCTCAACATGAGGCAGCGTAGGTGGTTAGAATTAGTGAAGGATTACGACTGCGAAATCCTATACCACCCGGGAAAAGCAAACGTAGTTGCCGATGCGCTTAGTAGGAAAAGTTATGGAAGTTTAGCAGCTTTAGCCGAAATAGAAAAGCCGCTACAACAGGAGCTGATCAGTGCCGGAATAGAAGTAGTTGTCGGCAAACTGACTAACTTGTCTATCCAGTCGAATATGCTAGAAGATATACGGATTGGTCAGGGAGACGACACACTAGCAGCACATATGGATTCAGTCAGAGAAGGCAAGACCATAGATTTCTCAATATCTAGTCAAGGTTTATTGAGATATAAGGATCCGGTATGTGTGCCAAATGATCAAAGGATTAAGAAGACGATTCTAGAAGAAGCGCACAGTACCCCGTACTCAGTTCACCCAGGGTCGACCAAGATGACTCATGGCGTTAAGGCAATCTATTGGTGGCCAGGGATGAAGAAGTAAATAGCAGAGTTTGTGTCAAAGTGTCTAGTATGCCAGCAAGTGAAAGCAGAACATCAACGGCCTGCAGGTTTATTACAACCGCTTAGCATACCAGAATGGAAGTGGGACAATATAGCTATGGACTTCGTGACAGGTTTGCCAAGGACGAATAAGCAGCATGATTCCGCTTGGATAGTAATAGGTAGACTAACCAAGTCGGCTCATTTCCTGCCTGTTAAGACTTCATACACGGTAGACCAGTATGCAAACATCTATGTCCAAGAGATAGTATGGTTGCATGGAATCCCCAAGACAATAGTGTCGGATAGAGGATCAATGTTTACATCGAGATTTTGGGGAAGTTTACAGCAAGCTATGGGTACTAAGTTAAGTCTTAGTACAGCTTTTCATCCTCAAACAAATGGATAGTCCGAGCGTACGATTCAGATTTTAGAAGATATATTGCGCACTTGTGTACTTGATTTCGGAGGATCGTGGAATAAGTACTTGACGCTGATAGAGTTCTCCTACAGCAATAGCTACCAGTCAACGATCGGGATGGCACCTTACGGATTGCTATATGGAAGAAGGTGCCGATCACCGTTGCACTGGGACGAGGTAGGAGAAAGGCAGCTTCTAGGTACCGAAGCTGTTAGACAAGCTCAAGAAGCAGTAGCGCTTATTAGACAACGTATGCTTGCTGCTCAAAGCCGTCAGAAAAGCTATGGGGATGCCAAGCGATGTGATGTGGAATTCAAATTCGGAGATCAAGTCTTCTTGAAGATATCTCCTATGAAAGGTGTAAAGCGGTTTGGGAAGAAAGGCAAGCTTAGTCCCCGATTTATAGGTCCTTTTGAGATATTGGACAAAGTGGGAGCAGTTGCGTATAGACTAGCCCTATCGCCAGTACTAGCAAATAGTCACAACGTGTTCCACATCTCGATGCTACGTAAGTATGTGTCAGACCCATCTCACGTCCTCAAGTACGATACAATAGCACTCCAGAAAGACTTGAGTTACGAGGAACGATCGGTTAGCATCCTGGATAGGGGGTGAAGTAGTTACGGTCCAAGAGCATTCCTATAGTCAAAGTCCTATGGAGTAATAGTTCTGAACGAGAGGGAACGTGGGAGTTGGAGGAGGACATACAAGGCCGGAATCTGGAGTTATTTAGTAAGTAAATTTCGAGGACGAAATTCTTTTTAGTAAGGGAGAATTGTAGAGTCCAAGAACTTTACTTAGCTAGTTAGATAGTAGTAGCAATAGTAATAGTTGTAGTATTTTTATGACTGTGGATTTTGGTTCAGAGCGGGATTTAGTTGGACACTCGTAGTAACACTTGTAGATTTTCTAAGTTTAACCTATAGTTTAAGAATATTAATTTTACCCTAAGGTTTGATTAATATGACTGATATTGATGGTGATATTTATTATATTATAAGGTTTAGATAGACCCAATAAGATAGTAACACTTTTCTTGTGTATGTTTAATGATAATTAAGTATTTTTGAGGAATAAGTTTATTAAGATCAATATTTGAATATCCTAAGGTCTATCAACAACTTTGAAATCGTTAGAGGACTAAGTCAAGGCTGTTTATTCAATTCAAATTAGGCTGAAAATGTGCAATTTGGTGTTTAATATTTCAGCGTATGCCGATATATCGCAGCTATAGGGGGCGATATATCGCCATACGGGGATACGAAAAACACGTAACTTCGCACGGCCACCTCGACGAGCCTCGGGCATATTAGCCCAGGCAATATATCGCCTACTAGGGGCGATATATCAGCTCATGTACCATATTTTTAAATGTTTTTAAAACCAAGCTCATTTTAATCTTTAACCTCTTGATAAGTCCAACATCTTTCTGACCGAGTCTTCAGGCTTTGCTGAACGATAATTTAAATATTTTTCACTTAAAAAGCCATTATTTTATTCAAGTTAAATGAAGATCTTTTCATTCTTGAACTCTATAAATAGGACCTAGTACCCATCCATTTATTCATTCATCAAGCTAAGTTCAAAGGCTGCAAGCTGCTAGGTTATTTTTGAGTGCTTAAACACTTGGGTTGGGAATTGTACGTCCTGATTCTCCCACGGGCTGATTAGCGAGCTGAGATACGGCCTAATCAGGACTACCACGTGAACATCCCCAAGACCGGAGCTGCCATCGTAAGGTCCTACCTCCTTAGCTCGAGGTAACCTAAGGGTTCGCCAAGATTGCTTAAGGGCTGAGCCTGGGCTCTGAAGACCACAGGTCGAGGGAAGCATCCAACTCGTGGTACGAGCTAGAGTTGAAGGCTGTGACCTTTTATAAAGTCAATCACGCAAGGTAAACGTGCATATATCAGACATCACGTGTCTGATATACCCCTGACTTCTCGGACACGCAGCAGGAACGTGCGTATTCAGACACCCACGACTGGTTTGGGCCGTGCGGCCCATTATCCCCTTACCTATTGATTTGACCACACTTATGTGTCAGGTTTAGGAATTAATCATGAATGTCACAGAGTTGACATGATAGGTAAGAAGGTCACGGGATGACCTTCTTACCAACTCCCAGGTGCCTTCTCCTATAAATATGGAGACCCTAGGAGTTATAAGGGGTTGGATTCTATATTGTAAGAAATACCCTGTAATCAGATATCCAGTATATAACAATAATACTGACTAGTGGAGTAGAAGGGCTTTTAACCTTTGAACCACTCAAAAAACGTATTTTGAGTCACCTTTTCATTTCTAAGATCATTTATCTATTTCGGTTCAACCTAAGCACTAATCCATTTCTCTTCTTTTCTTAATTACCTGTTGGTGAAGAACCGCGTCAACAGGAATATAAGCTTTAACTTTATAAGCTTAATAAACACTTGGGAAGTAAGGTTCATAGTATTTTTCGGTTCGAGGTGTAGTTCGGTTATAGAAGCATTCGAGGTATTCATTATTCTAGTTCATTTATGTGTTATTCTTATAGTTTTCTACTCAAAATCCTAATTCTATTCTTTATTCTTGGTTAGGAAATCTAAGATCTTGAACGTAAGATTTTTGGTAAGTATATTCTCGATGGTTTTTAGGAGTGTTCCAAAGTCCCAATCCTGTTCTCATATCTCGGTATTTTTGGTAAGGAAAATAGGATAGGATTTTATATGTTATGTTATATGTTATCTTATGATTTATGTGTTATGTTATATGTTATATTATGTATGTTTGTAGACTTGGGCATATGACTTGTATAACTAACAAGCCCCAATAAATTTATGGGCATATGACTTGCTTAGCTAGCAAGCCCCGCAAATCTAATGGGCATATGACTTGTTTAGTTTACGAGCCCCAAGTAATAATGGCCATTATAGTACATGTGACATATGTTTATGATATGTTTTAATATATGTTGCGGTATGAATTTTATGTATATGATTTATGTGTTAGATTTTCCTTGCTGGGCATTAGGCTCATTCCTTTATGTTTATATGTGTAGGAAAATAGCTATGGTGGCGGAAAGGTTCTTGGCAGCTTGGGGGTTGTGTATTGAGGCAAAATGGAAATGGATGGATTGAGCGTTCGGTTCGAGGATGAAGTCGCTTCTTTGTCTTTTAAAAATTATGCTTTATATGTATTTCCCGCACTTTATTTTGTAATCCATTTATTTAAAGTTATGTTATGTTTTCATTTTAAAAATAATGGGATCCCATATCCTACTTTAAATTTTATGTAGTTTAACACTTGTTTTTTTTTACAAGTTTTAATGAAGTTATGATTATTTCATTTGTAAGTTTTATTAAAAATTAGTGTCTATGTATAGTAGTCATTAATGGTCCAAAGTCTAGAGTAGTTGGGTCATTACAGCCCACATGCATATTTAATACACCTAAACATGCATATCAAATCATATGATAATATAACTCACACAATCACATAATTATACACATAAATTTCATATAATCACATAATTCCATAATTTTCCATCCTGACCCCCTAATCAAGGCCCTAAGCCTTATTAGGAAATTTGGGATGTTACAACTATCCCCTCCTTACAGAAATTTCATCCTCAAAATTTTATCTGAATAGCCCGGAATATAAATCCCGCATATCTTATTCTAGTTTCCAGGTCACTCCATTGACCTCACTGTTTCTGTTTCATACCTTAACCAAAGGTATAGCTTTGTTTCTCAAAACCTTGTTATTTCTGTCTCATATCTGGACTGGCTATTCCTCACAGGATAACTCCACCTCTAGTTCCAGATCCTCATAACTCAACACATGAGTCTCATCTAACACACGTTTCCTCAACATGGAAATATGAAATACACTGTATACTGTTGACAATGCAAAAGCTAAGGCCAATCCATAGGCAACCTGACAGATCCTATCCAGGATTTCCAACCAGTCCTACTAATCTAGGGATCGACCTGCCCTTACCTCGTCATCCTTTTCCCTTGGTGAGACTCTAAGGAAGATACAATCTTCCACTTGGAATTCCATGTTTCTGCATTTCAGATCAACAAAAATTTTCCATTTACTCTGAGAAGCGAGCACCCAAGCTCCAATCTTTTCAATAGCATCAATGATCCTCTAAACCACCTCAGGATCCAAATATAACATATCACTCATCGCATCCCAGTGAATGAGAGATATACACTTCTTACCATACAACATCTCATATGGTGCCCTTCCAATAACTGGATAACACCCTCTGATTTACCATCAGTCTGAGGATAATTAATTGTACTAAACTCCAACTGTATACCCATCGCCTTCTGCAACCTTTCCCAAAACTTTGAAGTAATAACAAAGTCCTCATCTAAAAAGATAGACCTCGAATTCCATGAAGGCGTACTACCTCTCTCACATAGTTTGTAAACTGATCAACTGTATTACTCGTCCTTACTGATAGAAGTGAGCTGACTTTGTATACTGGTCCATCATGACCCGAACCAAATCATAATGACCCACTATCCTGGGCAGCCCCACCGCAAAACCTATTGCGATGTTTCCTTACTTCCACTATGGAATGCACAAAGCCTTTAATGGCCTTACTGGTTTTTGATACGTTGTCTTGACCTGCTAACAGGTTAAGAACTTTGCCATATAATCAATTACGTTCCTCTCCATCCCAAGCCACCAATATAAAGCTTTCAGATCCTGATACATCTTCATGATGTCTGAATGAAGAGAATAAGAGGGTAGTATAAGATTCATTAAAAATCTCTCATTTAATCCCAGTGTCCATCGAATCCCAAGTCTGATCCCTATACCACAATAAACTCATACCTGACACTACATAGTCCTTAGCAAATCCAGCTAAGAAACTCCCCTCAATTTTCCCATCTGTGGTTCACTTAACTGTTTTCCCTTTGATCTTTTCTGAAATAATAAGCTCAAACATAATGTTGGCCACCTGGCCCACCAGTAACTATTCTAGTTCTGGTCATATCCTTCAAATAACATAATGCATAGACAATCACCTTTTTCCTGTTAATGAGATATCATAATAACCTACAAATTGGTTTTGATCTATAAGAAGACTCAAAACTCTTCCACAAAGCACATGTAATATCATGTCCGTCTAAGGAAACTCTTGCCCTCTGAGTCATTCCTTGACCTTGGCAAATATCCAACTGAGAGTATATCACAATACCATCGATCAAGATGATCACAAATCAAAATCAGATAATCTTTGAATACTTTGTTCATCTAATCCATCAAAGCAACACGACATTAATCAAATCCACAAACATAACTCAGCACTCCTAGTGCCCATATCTAATATAAAAAACAGTCTTTTGCATATCCTTCTCCCTGATCTTCAGCTGGTAATAACCAAATCAAAGATCCACCTTAAAGAATATTGTCTTACTAAATAACTGAGTCTTTAGTTCTTACAGCTTTCCTGAAGCCATTCAATATAGTGCCATAGACCTGGTTTCGTCCTCGACACCAACCTAATCACCATTTTATCTCTTTGTGTAAAGGTGACCTTGGAAAATCCCCTGAAAATACATCAAGAAACTCACAGACTAATCCATTCTGTCCCGGTCCCACTGTCACGACCTAAGTGGTATCCACCACACTAGCTAAGAGTCCTATGCATTCTCCTGCAATAGGTCTCTAGCTCTAAATACAGATATCATAAGCATATAGGGTCCATGCACAGTGCCAACAAATACAAGGGTTTCTGGTTACCATCCTTTCCTTGCAATCTATCATTGCCCCGTACTTGGCTGGCCAATCCATATCCAAGATCATATCGAAGTCAGTCATAACCAATCCCATCAAATCAACTGATGAGTCCCTTCTCACCATGACCTAATCCATCTTTTAAAATTACCAATAAAATATCACATTCTCATCACAACATAACTGTAATGCCCCAAATTTCCTAATAAGGGTTAGGACCTTGATTAGGAGGTCGGGAGGGCCATAATTGATTTATTATGATATTAAATGACCATATGCATGTTAGTGTGAATTATATTATTATATGATGACAAAATGCATGCATATGGGTGTATTTATAATCATAAAGGCATTTTGGTAATTTGGCATGTTGAGGGCATACTTGTGAATTGGGTGCATATTGTAATTTGTGAATGAGATTTTATTATTATGGAGATATATTCGAGCTATTCGGCATGAGACGATCCTAGATTATGAGTTAGCGGTTTTGTCATAACGGGGTCAGTTTTGGGGTAATAGAAATGTTTATTTGATGATAAATTGGGAGTATTTGAGATCAGGATGGAATTCTGGAAGTTTTGACTATAATGTCCCCGGGGGTGTTTTCAGGACCCTGAGCCTTAGGATTTATTTGAGGTTACTTAAGCTTGAAGTAGCTTGTCAGATAAGAACGTACGTTAGAAAATCTCTCTCTCCCTTCCTGATAGCCTATTTTACCGTTCGAAGCTTTCTTAAAGGAGTTTCGAGTTCTAGGAGTCGGAATCAAGCGAGGGTCAAGGCATAGCGATCCTAGGAAAGATTAGAAGCTTCTTAACTGAAGGATTTGATGGAAAACAACCCAATCAAAGGTAATCTAAGTTTGAAGTTTTGAGTTTCTAAAGTTTTTAAGCTTAGAATTGGACTTTGTGAATTGTTGAGTTTTTGGTTGGTTTGAGCTTCAGGTTTTGGTGGTTTTGGACCATTGGGAAGTTTGAGAACTTTGATTTGATGATTTGGAGATGTTTGGATGGGTTTTTGGAAGGTTTTAAAAGTGGAAAAATGAAGAAAAATGGCTGGTGCGAAGTTGGGCCGCGACCTTGTTCTTGGGCGCCGCGGCCCTAGCTTGAAGAAGGTGGAGGAGGCTCTGCCAGGGGGGCGAGCCGTGGCATGGTCCATGTAGGGCCATGACCCTTAAGGGAAAAATTGCCCAAAAGTGTGTTTTTGTGATGGAAACTTAACTCTAAGGGCCTAGGATTGATCCTACTACTTAGTTGAGTGGGATTCGATGTTCCGAAGGCTTGGGTTGGGTTTGGAAGTATTTAATTACTCATTTTGATGAAGTTTTATATTTGGTTATGACTAGGTGACCGCTAAGGGGCTTAAAGGTTGATCGTTCTCAAGGGTCGTTCTTATATTGGTTCTAGCTCGAATCTGAGGTAAGAAAACTGCACCCTGTGTATATATGACATGCATAGTTGTACTTGATGCATGTTGGATATTTATATGTGACATGAATGGCTATTATTGGTGCATGTTGGATTGTTAAAGATAATGCATATGATGCACGAGAAACATGTGATTAGGACATGCTTTACATATTGAGTATGATATTGTTCAGAGCTTGAGCCTCTGTGTTCGTGCATAGTCCTAATTGTACTAGTACAGGTTAAGTAAGCATGCTGAATACCTTGTTTATGGATATTGGATATGCGATATATGTTTGGTGGCATGGCTTACTTGTGTGTGGCACTGACTTATTAGCCAGAATCGACAATGGTGTTAGATCCATCTATGAAGCTGTGATTTACTAGTCAAGTTCACAATGGGTTGAACATTGGTCGTGTTTTACTGACCTAAGAGTCAGAAATGGCATAGCGTCATGAACGCTGAGCCAAATGAAGATTAGATCTAATCGATATCAGCAAGAATGACTCATATGGGGTATTAACGCTGGACCGACCCTAAGGTCGATGAACTTATAAGCGCTTGGCTAGTCTGAGACTAGTAATTCAGAGCCAGGGCATATGGCCCCGGTGACTGTTTGTCACATGGCTAAGGAACGTTGTTCCAAGGTTATGACTCTAAGGTCATGAGGAAGGTTATGTTGGTGACTATTCACCATACACCTATCCTGTTCAAACTTATGAAAGGTACTTTTATCAATTAAGCCCGAGTGACCCTATCGTCACATGGCTAGAGGGGGTTGTACCCACTTTTGTGACCATTGTGACTGTCACCTATTTACTGGAGCTAAGAGTCCTGGATGATTATTATGATCATTGGTTGATGTGTTATACTCAACATTATGTGGATCTGTTTCCTGTTGGAGTAGAGCGTGTGCCTTATGATTCGATGACATGTTATAACTGTTCATGAGCATATTAAGTTTTCTTGCTGAGCTTCGGCTCACGGGTCCTATGTGGTGCAGGTAAAGGCAAAAGAAAGCTGGACCATCCTTGAGTTGGAGAGCTTAGGTGATGAGGTGTACATATGCAGCTGCTCATCCACCACGGCCGAGGTTGAGAAGGAACTAGGGTTAAACCCTGTTTTGCCGCTTAGAACGGCCTGTTGTAAATATTTTCTTGTAGTAGACTCTGAAATTATAATTTTGGGATCCCAACATATATATTAAACGTTCTAGTGAAATGTTACATCTTATCCAAAGTTTTTAATCCCTAAACCGCTAATCATACTTAGTTACACGGTTTTTGGCCAAATGACTCGATTAGCGAGTTTAGCACTGTTTACAAGGCACACCGTAACGGTCCCTGGAGTTGGGGCATTACAATAACCATGTAACCTGCATATCAAGTCTATGCCTCTTTCTAAATGCAACAAAGCAAAGAACAATTTGGCACCAAAACTAGTTAGCATAATACAAAAATCAAAACTAGGAAGCTGACTTGCCACTACTGAGGAACCAACCCTAGTCTCAGTCTCTGACTGCATCAGAGCGAACACTTAAGCTGTAGTCGAGCTGTACGCCCCTTTTTGCTCATCCTTTCTTCGCCTTGGGGAATTTCTTCTGAGGTTCCCAACTATCCCACATAAGAAACATGCCCTTGCTCTGCATTCTCCCAGATGGCGCCTCTTACACCAAGTGCATTCTGGGTAAACTTTCCAATCCTTGTCGTCGCCCGACCCAATAAATGGGGGTATCACTGTCTGAGCTCCGCGCACTCTGGCACTCTCCTTCTCAATTTGATTTCTTGTGCTCTCAACAACAAGAACTTTCCTACCATCTGAGCGTAGGTAGAGATTTTATGCACTGGGGAAACTCTAATGCCCTGAGCTATTATGGAATTCAATCCCTGGGTAAACCTTTCCTTTCAAGCTACATCCGTGGGTACCATATCAAAATAAAACTTGGCCAACCCATTGAATCTATTAACATACATGGTTACCATTGCATTTCCCTGAACCAGGTTCATAAACTCATTCATCTTAACAGTCTTGGCTGCATCACAATAATATCTTTCATTAAACAACTGCGTAAATCTTTCCAGTCCATCGCAGTTGTATCTCGTGTCTGGGATACCACTTCCCACCATGTTCGGTCATCATCCCGCAATACATATGTAGCACATATCTCTCTATCGTGACCTACCACCCCCATATGGTCAAGGATGGAATTGATCATGCCCATCCATTGTTCAGCTCTGAATGGATCTAGGCCTCCCTCAAAAACTGGAGGGTAATATTCTTGAAATCTTCCGCAAAGAAATTCCCACCGGTTCTCAACCCTAGGCTGAGCCAATACTGGTGCCACTCTTGGAATAGCAAAGGAAGAGGTGTTCATTGACATAATTTGTTGCTATTTCAAACACCTAATCTCTTCCTCTTGCCTCTGCAATCTTAATTGCATATCTGTAAACACCTGCTGGAAATTCTGAGGAGCAGGTGAAGAACTCAAACCCTGGCTATAATTCTTAGCCTCTGTATAACCACCACCAAGTCTCTTAACTGCCTTGGATACATACCCTTTGATCAGTCTGCAGTCAATAACTTGATCCATTAAGCATGATAAGCACATTCAAAAGCTTTCCCCCATGGGAACAATCACATAAAACCACATTCATATACCACTTCGGTGCTAAAAACACACCCACAACATTCATACATCAATCAATAACCCCTGGTCTTCCAAAATACATACCATGCTCTCAACTCCAGCAAGCAAATAACACATTTATATATTCATTAAGCAGGTAATCATATAATCATATCAATAATCAAGAGCCAGGCTTTATCAGAATCTCATGCTCTCTAATACAATATGCAGGTAAATCATTAACATTCTATTTAAGCAGTTAAGCACATAACCACATAAATAGTTACCATACCCTGAGTGAAGCTTGTCTTTAGTGACGAGTGTACATGCCCAGCTTGTCTACAGGAACCCTTAACTTTGACTCGCTCTGATACCAAGTTGCAATGCCCTACTACCTAGGGACTGTTACGCTGTGTATTTTAAATAGTGCTAAACTCGCTAAACGAGTCATTTGGCCATAATCGTGTAACTAAGTGTGATTAACGGTTTAGGGTTAAATTTTTTTGTCAAAGATACAATGTTTCACTAAAAAAATTACTGTATACATTGGGATCCCAAAATCTATTTTAATGGTTAATTATAATAAAAGATTTACAAACAGCCAACCTAAGTGACAAAATAAGGTTTAACCCTAGTTTTTCTTTAAACCCTCGACCGTGGTGGTCGAGCAGCCGCATATGTACACATCGTCACCTAAGCTCTCCAAGTCAAGGATGGTCCAACTTGCTTTTACTTTTTCCTGCACCACATAGCACCCGTGAGCCGAGGCTCAGCAAGAAAACTCAACATGCTCATAACCAGATAATAACATGTCACTAAATCATAATAAGCATGCCTAGCAGTAATATCCTTATTCATGCTCCCTGAATAGATGACTAATGAGTCCATCTCTGGGGATCTGCTCCCTGAATAGATGACTAATGAGTCTATCTTTGGGGATCTGCTCCCTGAATAGATGACTAATGAGTCTATCACTGGGTAGGTGACTAATGAGTCACTCTCTGGGGGTCTGCACCCTAAGCCATGTCACGTTTCAGTCACCTGAGTCTTCTGGCCCTGACTCTAAGTAACTAGCCTTTAGACTAGACAAGCGCTTTAGTTTTCTTTGACCTTTGGGTCGGTCAAGCATTTAATGCTCATGTTGAATCATTTTGGCCCGCGTTAAACACGCTAATGCCGGTCTTGACTTATAGGCCAATACCATACGACCAGTGCTCAGTACTACTACCGATCATGATTGATAAGTCAAGACTTCACGACCAATACTAACACCATTGCCGTTTCTGACTAATGAGTCAGTGCCACTCACAAGTAAGCAATGCAGCCATGCATATATCATATGTCAAATATTCAAATATAAGGCATTGAACATGGTTACTCAACGATCACAAACGTAATCATAATCCTGCACATTTACATAGACTCAAGCTCTGATCAATTCCATATTTCACATTAATGCCATGTCATAATCACATGTATCGCATGCATCACATCCATCACGTATTGGGTGCAGTTTTCTTACCTTTGGTCCAAGCACAGGTTACCAATAAACGACCCTCAAGCACGATCCTGTTTCCAAGCCCCTAGCGATAACCTAGTGACAACCATAATATAAAACCCCACAATAAATGAGAAAATAAATACTTCCGGACCAAGTTCTAGCCTCCGGGACGTCAAATCCTACCCAACTGGGTAGTAGGATCGATCCCAAGCCCTTAGAGTTAAGTTCCCACGTCTAAAATCCCAAAATTTCCAAAACTGCCTTTAAGCACCACGCCCCCTAGCTTTTAGCTGCGGCCCGCCTCCAAACAGAGGCAGAGCCCTTTCTTTGCTTATGCCTAGCGCTGCGACACACCTACCTTGCGTTGCGGCCCTAACTGCCCATCAGCCAACTTTACCATCTTCGTCAAGCTTGGGCCGCGACCCTGCCGCGACACCCAAGAACAGGGCATCAACCAACTTCACCATCTTCGTCATGCTTGGGTCGCGGCCCTGCCACGACACCCAAGAACAGAGCCGCCCGACCACGAACCCAGCCATAACCTAAGTATTCTCCCACTTAAAACCTTCCAAAAACCTATCCAAACATATCCAAATCCCAAAATCAAAGTTCCTAAACATCCCAATTATCCAAAACTATTAAAACCCAGGTCTCAAATCATCCAAATACTCATCAATACATAAAATCCAATCGAAGCTTAAAAACATGAAAACTTAAAACATAAAACTTGGATTACCTCCAATTAAGTCATTTCCAAACTAAATCCTCTGGCTAATAGGCTTCTAATCTTTCCTAGAATTGCTATGCCTCGATCCTTGCTTGAATCTGAGTCCTAAAACTTGAGTTTCCTTCGAAAATGCGATCAGTGTCAAAAAGGGAACAGGAGAGAGAGAGAGAGAGAACGTTCTTTTTATTTTTGACATGTTTCTTTGAGCTTAAGTAACCTCAATCAAATCCTAATGCTCGGGGTCCCGAAAATGCCCCCAAGGTAAAATAGTCAAAATTCCCAGAATTCCCTCCTGATCTGACTAACTCCCAATTTATCCTCAAATATTTATTCCCATTTCCCAATATCCCGATAATGTGCTAAATACCCAAAATACTCCTTGACTCACTCCGAGTCAAGTATGAATCCCGTTATGACTTTCCCACTAGCTTTCTCCCTAGGATTGTCTTGTGCTGAGTAACCCAAACATACTCACATAATAATGTGGTCCCACACATGTATCACATATATGCCAAATATACCAAAAACGGAAAAAATTATGAAAATTGCCCAAATAAACAGAAATGGGCCCACATGCATATTTAATACACCTAACACATGCATATCTAGTCATATTATAATATAACTCACATAATCACATAATGATACACATAAATATCATATAATCACATAATTCCATAATTTGCCATCCTGGCCCCCTAATCAAGGCGCTAAGTCTTATTAGGAAATTTGGGACGTTACATGTATGGTACGCTCGGACTGACCGTCGGTCTAAGGATGAAATGTCATACTGAGACTTAGCTTGGGACCCATGTCTTGCTGTAAGCTTCCCCAAAATCTCGATGTAAACACTGATCCACTATCAGATACTATGGTCTTAGGGATTCCATGCAGTCGTAGAATTTCTCGAACATAAATGTTTGCGTACTGGTCCGCAGTGTACGTAGTCTTGACAGGCAGGAAGTGAGCTGACTTTTTGAGTCTATCTACCACAACCTCAGCCGAGTGATGTTGCTTAATTTTTTGTGGTAATCCTATCGCGAAGTCCATGGATATGTCTTCCTACTTCTATTCCGGAGTACTAAGCGATTGCAATAAGCCTACAGGTCGCTGATGTTTCGCCTTTACTTGCTGGCATATTAGACATTTGGACACATACTCTACTACGCCTTTTTTCATTCCTGGCCACCAATATAGTGCCTTAAGGTCATGAGTCATTTTGGTAGACCTCGGGTGAATTGAGTACAGGGTAGTGTGTGCCTCTTCTAATATCTTCATCTTAATTCCATGGTCATTCAGCACACATACCCGACCCTTATATCTCAAGAACCCCTGTCCTGATATAGAGAAATCCATAGTCTTGCCTTCTTTGACTACTGCCATATGTAATACTAACGTGTCATCATGCCCTTGCCTGAACCGTATATCCTCTAGTAAATTTGACTGGATGGACAAGTTAGCCAGTTGACCCCTGACTATTTCTATCCCGACATTAATCAGCTCTTGTTGTAGCGGCTTTTCAATTTTGGATAATGCTGTCAAACTTTTGTTACTCTTCCGACTTAACGCATCTGCAACTACATTCGCTTTTTCCTAGGTGGTATAGGATTTCGCAGTCATAATCCTTTACTAGTTCTAACCACCTGCGTGGCCTCATGTTGAGCTCCTTCTGTGTGAAACATATTTTCAGCTCTTGTGGCCCGTATAAATCTCACATCGTTCTCCATAAAGATAGTGGCACCAGATTTTCAGTGCGAAGACCATTACTGCCAACTCCATATCATGTGTTGGATAGTGTTGCTCGTATTCCTTCAGTTGCCTTGAGGCGCAGGCTATCACTTTGTGATTTTGCATCATCACACAGCCTAAACCTTGCTTGGACGCATCGCAGTATACTACAAGCTTGTCATTGGGTGTCGGTACGCAAAGTACTGGTGCTGAGCATAATTTATCTTTGAGCAACTGGAAGTATTCTTGACATTTATCTGTCCAGTTGAACTTTGGTTGTTTTCGGGTCAGGTTGGTAAATGGAGTGGCTATCTTAGAAAAGCTTTCTACAAATCTCTGATAATAGCCTGCTAGCTTGAGAAAACTTCTAACTTCTGATGCATTCTTCGGTGTTTTCCATTCCTTCACAACCTCTACTTTAGTTGGGTCTACTGCAACTCCATCCTTGGATACTATAGAGCCGAGGAATGCTACTTGCGATAGCCAAAATTCGCATTTCTTGAACTTGGTGTAAAGTTGGTGCTCCTTTAGTCGCAACATGGTCAGTCTTAAAGGTTCCTCGTGCTTGACTTCGTCCTTGCAGTACACCAAAATATCGTCAATGAAAACTATGACAAATTTACCCAAGTAATCCTTGAAGACCTGATTCATTAAGTCCATAAATGCGGCTGGAGTGCTGGCAAGACCAAAAGACATAACTAGGAACTCGTAATGTCCGTATCGAATCCTAAAAGCTGTCTTTGGTATATCCTCTTCCCTTACCTTTAGCTGGTGATAATCTGACTGTAGATAAATCTTTGAAAATATAGTTGCTCCTCGGAGTTGATCAAACAAGTCGTTGATCCGGGGTAGCGGATACTTGTTCTTAATTGTCACCTTGTTCAGCTCGTGGTAATCGATACACATCCGCATGCTTCCATCATTCTTATTCACAAATAGAACCGGTGCTCCCCATGGCGAATGGATCAGTTTGATGAATCCCAATTATAAGAGCTCTTGTAACTGCATTTTCAACTCCTTGAGTTCGGTAGGTGCCATCCGGTATGGTGCCTTTGAGATAGGCTCAGTTCTTGATACTAGTTTAATTGTGAAGTCAATTTCCCGAGTAGGGGGTAACCCTGGTAAGTCGTCAGGAAATAACTCTGGAAATTCCTTTATAATGCGGACGTCTCCAACCTTTAATGGTGTTTCCTGTGCGGCATCCGTGATGCTTGCTATGAATGCATGACATCCTTTCTCTATCATCCTCTGAGCTTTGAGAGATGAGATAAGCGGTGTCCGTAGTCCTGAAACCTTTCCCATAAAACATAGTTTCTGTCCCTCAAGAGTTTCGAACATCACTTGCTTACGTCTACAGTCGATGGTTGCGCCATGTCTTGCTAGCCAGTCCATGCCCAATATTACATTGAAGATCTTGAGCTCTAGCTCTATCAGATCTCCTTCTACCTCCATGCCCTCTATTTTGATCGGTACTCCTCGTACTATTTGTGATGATAGAACTACTTCACCCGAAGGCAAATCCGTAACAAACTTAGTTCTAAATCTTTCACAAGGTTTGTCTAATTTCTCTATCATTCCTAACGAGATATGCGAGTGTGTTGCTCCCGAATCAAACAATACTGAAAATATATTACGAGGATAGGAAGCTGAACTATAACCACCTTGTTACTAGCTTCAGCTTCTCCCTGGGTCAAGGCGAAGACTCTGGCTGTAACCATCTTGTTGTCCTTCTTTTATTCTGGTTTGAGCTGTGGACAATCTCTTTTTTGATGACCTTCCTAGCCACAATTGAAACAACCCTTGGTGTTTGAACGACACTCCCCAGGATGTCTTTTCTAGCACTTGGAGCACTAAGGATATTCTACATAACCCGACCTATTATTACCATTATTGGTTCGTGCCCTTTTGTCAGTGTCGACTTGCTTATTATCAGGATGCTTTCTAATCTGCCCATTATTGTTATGCTGGTTGTTATTATGGTTTCGACCATTTTGAGTCTCATTTTGTTGCTTGGGTTCAGACTTTCTTCCCAGAACATCGGCGTAAAAAATGGTTCCAGGGTTTGCAAGCTTGACTCCTAACTCAATCTCGGGTCTGAGTCCCCTGGTGAACTTGGTAACCCTAAAGTAGTTGGTTGGGACTAATTCTGGTGCAAACTTGGCTAGACGATCAAATTGTCGAGCGTACTCGACTACAGTCAAATTGCCCTGCTTCAAACTGGCAAGCTCTTCCACCCTCGTTGCGATGACTGCCAAGTTGTAGTACTTTTTGTGAAACAGCTCCACAAATATGGCCCAAGTCATGGTTGTGATATCATGAGTCTGTTGTACCAAATCCCACCAGATTCTAGCATCCTTTTTCAGTAGAGAGGAAACGTAGGATATACGATCTGTGTTGTCGAGGTTCATGTGTGGTAGAATAGGCTCTACATTTATGAGCCATTCTTCAGCCTCAAAGGGGTCGATTGTCCCTTCAAAATTTGGACCGTGTTTCTTATGGAAACGCTCGTAGACTGGCTCTATGTACTGAGCTGGATAAGGCACATAGTTTGCCACCGACCATCCCCCATACAAATATCCTACATTTTTCCCTTGCTGGGGTGCTTGAGTCGTTGGCTGAGGTTGCGGATGAGTCTGCGGCTGAGGGTGTTGTCAACCGGAGGTGGCATTTTTATTGGTAGTAGCAGTAGTAGCACGCGTTCCCCTTCTTCGGACTTGAGGGACCTCGTGAGTCTCGTTGGCGGTGCTGGGGGCATTGTTGTTCGTGCGTGCAGACCTTTAGAGCGACTTCTTGAGCAAAGTTCTAACAGTTGAGAAACATGTTAGAACTTAGCCTAATAGTTTCTAAGGCAAAAACATAGTCTAAGCCAACATAACTTGGACCTATCAGTTATGATTTCTTATGAAAAATTATGTAAGCCTTCTTCATAAATAGGGTTTGTTTCTATACTTAAAATATTAAGCCATCTTTATTATTTTCTAAGACTATTTCTAACCACCCTATATGACTGAATTCTCAGGCTCGAAACTTGTCGCTGTTCCAAAGTTAACCATGTTGAGTGAGGGCTAGGATCAGTAAAATCGTTCCCACTACTAAGGCCCCCTAAACTCTCAATATAGAGCCCGGTCCATTGATTTGTATCCGCCTCACTGAACTTAGTCATTATTTATTGAATTTATTCTAAATTTATTATGACTGCAAAAAAAAATCAAACTCATACATGACATTCAAAAATAACAACTTTATTCATTTAGAAAAAAAATTTCACTTATTACAATCATAAATCAAAATACATAAAGAAACTATACTAATAATAACTAGGGTAAATCTCTAAAAATCAGGATCTTCTACATCTGACCCTTCATCTAACATATCATCAGTCATTTCCTCATAATCATCGGTATTATATGCCTCGAAACTACCACAGGGAATATTCATTAGGATATTATGCTTTTGTTCATTGGTGAATTGAAACTCAAACCTATAGGTAAACCTAAGTATAAGAAAATAATATCCCATGGCTACTGGTAAATCATCTTCATCATCCATAGTCTCCCATAATTCTTCCAATTTTGAAACTACAAAAGGAAAATCCTTAAAATGCCTAATTACTAGGATATATTGTTCCATGACTCTCATCATAATTTGCCTAGCGATTTGAAGGTGAACCATCTCCTTGTGGGATTTGACCAATCTTTGAGTGATTCTTTCTAGCACTCCTAATGTATCTCTTGGCTCTCTAACCCTTTTCAATACCTTAATGGCTCGGATATCTTGATAGGTCAAAGCTCCATTCACTTTTGACTTAAAACATAATGACTAAAACGTTAGCTATTAACATAAACATAATATTCATAACATAAACACTTACATTGGCAGTTAGATCTGGAGCTTTTGCGTGTGTATCAATGAGAACTTCATGAATATGAACCGTGACTCTGATACAAACAGTAATGACCTAACTAACTTAAAGACCTCCGACCATTAAAACTACTAAGCATAACTACTATTTTGGAATACATACATAAAATAATAGAACATTATTATAAAAATCCAAAATACGAGATCCCATTGTTATTACATAAAGTCATAAAGAAAATTTAAGCCTTTATTTTAATCGTTCAAATACTAAATGAGAAAAAACATAAATACATAATTAAAAAGACTTGAAATAAACATCATCCTCGATCTTTCCCATCAGTCCATTCATTCAATCCTCTCCCAATACACATGCGAAAGCCACTACGAATCATTCCCGCCTTCCAAGCTCATTTTCCTGCACCATCTAAAATAAAAAGGAATGAGCCTAATGCCCAGTAAGAAAAAGCTACTAAATCATATAAATCATAAAACGTAAAAACATAAATCATAAAACGTATGACGTAAAAACGTAAATCATAAAACATATGACTACAAATTAATGGCTATTAACACAGTACCGTAGAATGTGATAGAAACCATCTAGGTCCTCTTGCTACTATATATAGGTAGGTTTAAACACAGATATAGTATATGATAAACCATCTAGGTCCTCTTGCTACTATTTAGAGGTAGGTTTAAACATAACTATAGTCTACGATAATGATAAAAAAATCTTGGGATTTCCTTATTTGCTATCTAAGCAACCATATTTCCCAAGCGACTACAACATAAAACATATACATACAATACATACACATAGCATATAAACCTAATCATAACACATAAAATCTAACTAATTTTCCTTACCAAAACCGGGATATTGGAGACAAGAACGGGATTGGAAACTCCTATAACCAAATAGTAAGATCCATAAGTTTTCTATGAAAATAAGATGAAAAGAAGATCTAAACCATTAAGATAAGAACTTATCAAAAACCTTAAGTTTCAAAGGAAATCAAACACCTAACCAAAAGCCATTACAACAAGTTAGGATTTGGAAGAAAATGAAAATAATAAGAGGAACTATAATGAACTAAACATAAGGATAAAGAATACCTTAGATAGATTAGAACTTCAGTCTACACCTCAATACCGAAATATCACTGTATCTTACTTCTCAAGTGTTTAGAAAATCTTGGATTTGAAAGCTTTTACCACTGTATCTTACCTTTCTTGTTTTTCTTGTTCTTCCCCTTAGGCGTCTGTGCACTTGGTTGTTCACTCGTCTTTGTAGCCTTTGCAGGCTTGGGTTGTTGTATTGTCCATCTTTCCTCTTGTTTCTAGCTTTCTAAGACGAAGCTTGGTTTGCTTCAACCTTAGTTGGATCAGCAAGAGTAGTAGTAGTTGTCTTCTTTTCTCCCCCTGTCCATGGTCCACTCATGACTAGAAAGTTTGAAGCTCGTTCATGAGTTGCATCAGACCATAGTTGAGTTTATTCAACACATAGTTGGTGGTGAATGGCAGGAAAGTTGGAGAGAGACTATTGAGGATTAAGCCAACTTGAGTTTCCTCATCTATTATTGATCCATGCAGTTCATCTTCCCGAAAAATAGTTTGTCATTTTGACCAGAAGATCGCGAAGATGTTGAGACGGTTCCATCCAAGCATTGACATATTTCTTGGTGGCTTCAAAACGAGTTTGCGCTGACTTGGCACCAAACATGTCTTGGAGCCGATCCATGATTTCGTAGGCTGTCTTGACATTCTCCATCTTTGTCTAGAGAGTGTCGACCATACTTGTCAACATGTAGTACCGCGCCTTGTTGTTAGCAGCCTGCCAACGCTCATACTCATCCCTCACAGGCTTGGTAGGTCCTTTAGCTTGAACTTCCAGGGATTCCTCAGTCATGAAGAACTTGGAGTTGTCACCAATCAATATAATGTTGATGTTTTGCTTCCATTTAAGGAAGTTTTCTTCAGTGAGGTTCTCCATCGAAAGTTGAGTAAGGATGGGAGTAGGCACAGCCATAATGATACTACAAATTATCAATAAAGAAATCAATCACATTTGCTCAATAAAACTTCTATTAACACAAATTTCAAGAAATATCACAACATATACCTAAAATATGCCATGAGAAAAAAATACCAAAAACTATTATATCTCTATGCCTTTAGGTTTTTAACTAATCTATGATATCCTTGTCCCGGTTGGCGAGAGTTAAAAATACCACTAGTTAAATAAAGTTGTAAACTTATTTAATAATAGGCACCATAATTAACAACCTACTATTCGATCAAAATAGGAAAACAAAATCTCTTATTTTATGAGCTAGACCCACAGTTTCGATAATCGATAGATTTAGTCTTAGTAGTCACCGTAGGGTGAGTCTAGTAGAATTTGACCTATAGTTATCTATCTTTCGAAATTAACCTTGTCAAAATAACTAATGAACACCTTCCGTAGGGTACATATCAAAGCGTCTCGAGATCCCATTAAGTTATTGACCTAGTTAAACAAACGGTGGAGATCGAATATAATTATTAAAATAAGCTCATTATAAACATAGTATTTTTATTATTATTTTTCGAAAACTAATGACTGGTTCTCCAAAAAATTGTAAAATAAATTTTTTTAAAACCAAAGTCCTATAATCTTCTATTAATTCTAAAGTGTCACATTGAAACCAATTCAATTAATTTAGAATTAATTTGTTGCTAATCAATATTTCGGTTTAACTAATATAACGAACCTATACAATTAAGTCAGCTTAGGCAAATGGGCCTTAATAATTGGGCATGCATGGAGGAGGGCTGGGTCCAGTATGTCGTTCCCACTACTAAGGCCCCCTAACTACCACACAAGGTCCAGAAGACAGGAATTTAAACATTCGTTTTATTAATTATTATTAATTGATTAGACCCACTATAGTCATGTAAAGCAAATGGGTTTTCACAAGTGGAATCACCCACAAGAGAGAAATTTAAACTTTACATTTTTGAATGGGCCAAAATACAACCTATCATTTTATGAATATTTTATTCGGCAAAATCCATATATTAAACAAACATATGGGCCACTATATGCATCTAAGCTCAATTGCAAAAATACCACATATAGTGCAAACATACATGTTTAAATTGGATGGACATAATCATGTTACTGTAAGAGCAAGTCTATGAAATTATGCAAAAATACCACAGTTTATTTCATTTGCAAAAATACCACAATTAATTTTCTAGAATTTATCCAAAAAATTTGAATTAATTAAATTTTTGCAAAAATAAATAATTCAATTTAAATGAAATTTATCAACAATTAATGAAAGTCAATTAATGAAAGTTAATTTAAATTTCATTTATCAACAATCAACTTAGTTTAGGTCATTTTGAAAAATATTAATTTAATATAAATAAGATTTATTAATAATTAACCAAAGCTAATTTAAATCCCATTTATTAAAAAATATTTTATTAATTGGTTTGAAATACGTGATATTTTTAAAAATTTAATCAGTTATAAATTTTTAAAGCAAATATCATGTGTTATTATTGAAAAAATATCTTAAACAGTTAAACAAATTCAAATATCTATAAAAATATCAAGTCAACAAATTTTCAAATTTCAAATTATTTAAAAATTAAAATCTATAGAATAACCATAATATCAAGTATTTAAAAATTATCTGTAATATCTGATAACTTAATTATAATATTTTAATATATTAAATATGTAATATTAATAAGTTAACTAATTTTTAAATTTGAATTTGAATCTTTGTAAAAAATATATTTTTTTAAAGATCAAACAACAAAAATATCATATTTCAAAAAAGATATTTTTAAATAATAGAAAAGATATGATATTTTTGTATTAACTTATTAAAAAATACATTCAAAATTCAAATTTTAAGAAAAAATTATCGCAAGTTGTGGCCAGTGAAAGTTGGTGGCTGCGCGGGACAATTATGGCCAGTTTTCGCATCCTGGCTGCGGCCAGGGGTTAATGATGGCCGCGACCACTAGCCCCTGTTACCCAGGCTACGGCCATTGAAAACTGGTGGTCGCGGCCAATGCCCGAGAGAATTTTTTTTTTAATCAAATTTGTGTAATTTTTCAACCCAAAAACATTTTCGAAATAATTTTTACCATGTTTTACATCAAATAAAGCATTTATATAAAAATTATTTGCAAAGAAAACACAACAAAATAGCCCAAATATGTTAATAATCAATTAAAATTCAATATGCATCATAAAAAGCATGAAATCCATCCAATTACTCAACACATCAAATAATTAAATTTTACCATGTTCATGCATGAAAATAAAGATTACCAAAGGCTCTCAGGCCAGTTGTTGGGAAAACATATACAAGATCTTATTTATTTTCATGTAAATCTTATATTAAACAAATTAATATAAGAAAACCTAGAACATGTTTCTAAAACTGAATTCATTTTGAGATAATGATAAGAATACTTACATTATTGTGCAACCGAATGATTGAGTCCTTTCTTCAGGTTCTCTAACCCCTGTATCCTTTCTGTCGTAGGGTATTGCCAAGAAACTGAAGTGTTCTTCAATTTTCTTCACAACCTTCCAAAGTATCCTTAGAATCACCTAGACTAGAGTGGGCAATTCTCAACACATGAGATAAATACAATAAGAAGAAGAACAGAAGACAAAAATTGAGGCTTAGAAAATGACTTATGCTGTAGAGAGAATCTAAAACCTAAAGCATTAAGAATAAACCATATGATCTTCTCAAAACAAGTCTCTCTATCATTTCAAAACATCTATTTTCAACTCTCACTTAGTATTCATTTTATAGGCTCAATTGGGTCATTTATTTTAATTAAAAAAAATCAATAAAAATAATAGATAACATCAGCCATTAGGTAGAAATTCTCATGGCCTTTAGGCCCGTGAAATTTCTCATTTAATTATAAGCCCATTAGACTTAAAATAAAGACCTGTATTATTTTATATTGTTTTAATGAATTAAATAATTATTTAAATCATTTATCAAATTAATTATTTATAATTTGAACCTTGATTTAATCTTATTTATTAATTTAGATACTAATTTATCTTAATTAATAAATCTGCCCTAATTTCTCTTTTCTTCTCTAAATTGTATAACTCCGTGAAACTATCAAAAATTGATATGGTCAACTTTGATAATTCTAATTGATAACTGTAACGCCCTACTTCCTTAGAGCCATTACTAAGTGAGTTTAAAACGTGCATTTAACTCGCTAATCGAGGTTTTAGGTCAAATAGTGTAATTAAGCCATAAACAGAGGAAAAACTCTAGAAACAATTCTATTTCATTGAAAATCATAAAAGTTTAACACCTGGGATCCCAAAATACAGTTTAGAAACATTTGCAACATGTAAATTGACCCAAGTCGACTAAACGAAAAAATCTAGGTTTATTTACAAACATCTCCCAAAATCCACTAGCTGTGGTAGCCAGGCTGGCCAAACATGTACATGTTGCTCATGCCTGCTATACTCAAGGTTGGCTGGCTTTCTCCTTGCCCTTACCTGCACCACAGAGCATGTGTGAGCCGAAGCCCAGCAAGAAAACCCAAAACAGATAACATATGCAAAACATACACCAAGTATATAAACTGGCCATCAATAGGCTAAACACATACGGCCTAGCCATCCCAGGCACTTTACCAGGCCCTAGGTTCGCGGTCCACACCGTGAGGATATCCCAGGTATCCTTTTAGGGACTCACCCTGGCAACTCGCACTCCACGTGCTCAACGCTGCTCCCGGCCCCTTGCCGTACTCGGCCTTGCACTCAACGTGCCCAACGCCGTTCCCGGCCTTCTGCCGTTCTCGGCCCCTGCCGTTCCCGGCCCCTGCCGTTCCCGGCCCCTGCCGTTCCCGGCCCCTGCCGACCTCGGCCTACACCGTTCCCGGCTCTTGCCGACCATTCACATAATTGCACTCATAGCATATTAAACAAATACATAATACTAGCAAATACAATCAAAGGGCTACGCCCTGCAATTCAAGCACATTGGGCTCAGCCCCACATACAAGCTCTATGGGAACAAGGGTTTTCTTACCTGAGTCCCGAGCTCTCCGAGCACTGATGTCTCGAGCACAGTCCTCTAACTTGAGCCTCGCCGAAACCCTAGTCACAACACGTTAACAATATCCATCCATCAAGTTCTAATCTAATAAATATCTTTGAGCCATAACCCTATCCTCCGGTACCTTGAATTCTATCAATCCAGGTGATAAAATCCATCCCGAGCCTTAACCATTGAGTTCCCAAGCCTAAACACCCTTAAAAACACAAACTGGCACTATGAGCCCTGGCCCTATTCCAACGACCCACTAATCTAGACTCTTGGACCATTATCGAACTATACATACATATTCTTACTAAAACATATATTTGCGAAAATACCACAATTTATTATAAACTTGTAGAAACAAAGGTTACTTTCATAAATAATAAGTAGGATATGGGTACCCATTGTCTTTAAAACAAAAATAACTTAAAAACTAAAAAGAGTTACATAGAAAATGCGGAAAATACATTTAAAACCATAAAAGCATAAACAAGACTACATCCTCGAATCGAATAACGCTCGGCCCCTTGACTCCATTCACCATCGATACACATCCTCCAAGCGTCACGAATCTTACCGCCTCTAAAGCTTATTTTCCTGCACATAAACAGAAAGGAGTGAGCCTAATGCCCAGCAAGGAAAATCTAGCACATAGTCATAAACATAAACATAATTTCATAATAACGTAAAGACATATCATAACACATAATTCACTTATTATAATGGCCATTATACTTGGGGTCCCATAGACTAAACAAGCTTATGCCCATGAGATTAGTGGGGTCCTACCAGCTAAATAGGCTTATGCCCACAATCTTTTTGGGGTCTTGTTAGTCAAATAGGGCATATGCCCAAGCCTACAACATACACATGCACAACATATTCATAACATACCCATATCATATCATAACACATAAGATAACATAAACATAAACATATAGATTCTAGCCTATTTTCCTTACCAAAGTTACCGGAATTATGGACTGAGTTGGGACTTTTGGAACACTCCTAAAACCATAAGAAAGAGTGAGTCTAAAGAAAGGAGATGAAATGAAAGAGATGGAAAGACTAAACCATAAAAACATACTTACCAACTTATATGCTTAAGAACTTGGATTCCCTAACCAAAATAAGAATAAGGTTAGGGGACTGAGTAGAAGGTTTTGAGAAAAGAAATAACATAAAATACAGAAAGGAACTAGAGTTTTGGGTTTACCTCAAAGATTGCAAGATCACTCTAACCTTCACCGAAATACTATAGAACTCACTTCCCAAAGTGTTTGATAAGCTTATGATGTTTAAGCTTATAGTTTTTCCCCAACCAAGTGTTTACACTCTCACACTCACTTAACACTAGCAGCTTCTGAACTTAGAGCAAATGGTGAATAATGGCTGGGTACTAGGTCCTATTTATAGAGTTTGGGAATGAAAATATCTTGATTTTACTTGAATAAAAATAATGGCTTTTTAGGTGAAAATCATTTGAATAATCGTTCAGCAGAGGCTGAAGACTCATTCACAAGATGCTGGACTGTTGAAGGAGTTTGAATGGCTGAAAGGAAAAGAATTCAAAAGTATTTGAAAACATGCTGGTGGAGGCGATATATCGCCCCCTATAGGCGATATATCGCCTGGACCTTTGTTCTCGAGGCGACCGTGCATCGATTCGTGTTTTCCGTATCTACGTGCTGCGATATATCGCCCCCTATAGCTGCGATATATCGGCATACGCTGAATATTTAAACACAAATTTACACATTTTTAGCTAAGTTTGAATGGAGTAAACAGCCTTGACTAAGCCCTCAACGTACTCAAAGCTGTTGACTGACCCTATAACATTCAAACTTTACCCTTATTTAATTTAATCCTCAAAAATACTTAATCCTTAATTACCATTCAAAACATGTGCTTAAAATCCTATTGGTTGATGTCTAAACCTTATAATATAATAATATAATCCTTAATATCAGTCACATTAATCAAACCTTAGGTTATACTTAATATTCTTAAACTATAGGTTAAACTTAGAAAATCTATAAGTACTACTATGAGTGTCCAAATAACTCCCGGTCTGAACCAAAAATCCAAAGTAACAAAGATAATGCTATAAATACTATCATACTACTATCTATCTTAGCTAAGTAAAGTTCTTGGACTCTACACCTATACTCAAGTGCCGCGGCTAGCCTCGAAACAGAGGCTAGCATCTCCCTGGAGCATACACGGGCCGTGGTGCACATCACCAAGCGCCGCGGCGCGCCTCAAGCATTTCGGCCTCCCATGGCCGCACGCACACGGGCCGTGGCGCGCCCCTCCTAAGGCCGTGGCCCTCACCTCCAAACCCAGATTTCTCACCCATTTTCCTGCGTTTTCTTCAAACCAATCCTTCCCAAAACTAAACTAACAATCCCAGTTCATCACCATAATAATTCCTAACATAGAATTAGCTTCAAAACCCAACAGAGTCTAGCTCCAAAACTCAATTAAAACACCCAAGAACAAATCAAACTTAACTAACATGCAAACTCTAACAAACCAACATCAATACTAAACATAACATTTATAATTAAAGCTTACCCTTGCTGGATAAAGCCTCAGAACCAATTCCCTATGCTCCAAGATTCAAGCTCCCCTGAATCCCCAGCTGCAATCCCTTAGCTTCAAGTTAGTTTCCCCCAAGTTTTCCTTGAGTTTGTCTTAGAGAGTGAAAGAGAGAGGAAGATGAAAGCTATCTTCAGCTGAGAAGGAAAGTATATGTCGGTCTCTCCAAGTTTCCCAACTATTCCTCTACTTTGTTTTATTTAACTTAATCTATGTGGTTACCTCAAGGCTCGGGGTACCAAAACGTCCCCGAGGGAAAAATGGTAGTTTTCCCCAATATTCCCTCCTAGACATTCTATCCTCAAATATATCTCCAAATATTTATTTTCTTAACCCGATAACCCCATATAATAACTAATACCCAAATTACCCCTTGACTCACCCCGAGTCGGATTATCATCCCTGTTGTGACTTCCTGGCTAACCGCTCCCCAGGACTGTCTCGGATCGTGCTGCACAGACATATCACATTTATACCCCTAATATCCAGACGGGGCCCACATGCACATTTAACTCAACTAAACATGCATCATTATCATATACACACATTAATTCATATATCAACATATTAAATCATTTATTGCCCGCCAGGCACACTAATCAAGGCCCTAAGCCCTATTAGCAAATTCGGGTCGTTACAATAACTAAATCAATTAATTGAGACTATCTAGATGATTTTATCCAAGGTATAGTGGGGACCATGGGCCTAGAGCTGTAAATGTGGGCGGCCCGGCCCACATTTTTCATGCCTCTGAATAATTCGGGCCGGGCCGACCCATATTTGAAAGAGTAAGCCCAGCACGGCCCATGGGCCCGGCCCATGTCGTGTCGGGCCGGCCCACTTTCTTTATTCGGGCTGGCCCACTTTCCTTATTTGGGCCCACTTTTAGGCCCATTTTATTTTTGCCAAAAAATGTGAGGATGGGGAATTGAACCCTCCACCTCCTCTTTAACAATCAATGGACTCATCACCAATCCAAATACATTTCTTTGTTTAAATTATAGTTTTAGATATTTTTATATACTTTTTAACAATACTTTACACAAAATTATATCAAAGATAATTATTAGAATTTGAATACCTAATAATAAATACTAAAAATTTTAACTCACAAATCTTAAAATAAATTAATATAATTATAAAAATATAAAATTGAGAAAAATAATAGACTTTTATTATCATTTTAATTTATAGATAATTGACAAATAAAAAATTATTATCATTATTAATGTCAAAATATCGGGCATTTTATCGTGTCGTGCTTTCGGGCTAGTTTGTTCCTGCTTTCGTGTCGTGCCTTCGGGCTTGTCGTGCTGTGCTGTGCTCAGGCCCATGTCGTGTCGTGCCGTGCCAATTTTCAATTCATGTCGTGCCTGGCCCAAGCCCATATTTTTTCGTGTCGTGTTGTGCTTGTGCCTCTCGGGCTCGTGTCGGTTTCGTGCCGTGCTAGAAAGCCTGGTCCGTATTTACAGCTCTACATGGGCCTATGAAATCAAGCTCCAATAAGTTATCATAAATTTAACAAATAAATTTACTAACTTATTAATTACTCGTGACTCCATTAAAGACTCAAAATTGCACTCATGAATTCATTGAACACTCTATAACAAATATAGATACGTTATTAATTATCCATTGGTACAACCATAATTGTTACTCAACCCTCTATAGACGGTCTACAATGAGACGGGACTAAAATACCGTTTTTCCCCTAATTGTATTTTATCCTTAGAACACTTAGTTCCTTGTAAATGATATTTCAGTAAACTAATATTAATTACTGAAATGAGATTTCTAATATTTATCACCTTGAACCAAACTAAAAGGAAATTATCGTTTCACTTCTTCATCAGAAGCTATAGATGTTCATATCTATGATTAACACTCCCACTCAATTATACTACCGAGTTCCCAAGATGTAAGTATGGGCTAGTCCGTAGGTTAAGCTGGTAACAAACAAGTCAAAGAACTCAAATAATACAACCAGTTAGAATACTAACAACTCAGAATTGAGATTGAATTGACCTATGATAAACTATATGATATGACTAGAATAGATAATAACGGTATGTTTACTTATATGATCTACTGTCAATATCGGTCTAGTCCGATGTAACAAATACATCCGATCTTATCTACTTTCCTAATGTTATGGAAAGAACATAACACTGCGATGTGTAAGTAGATCATATCTTAGATTGACAAGTCAGTGTAAATCCTGTGCACTGACTAATCTTAGGACTAACTTATTTTGAACATATAGTCATATTTATATTCCACTATGATTACGTCACTATAAATATGATTAGCTATATGCTCAGGATTTAATATAAGTTTATATTAAACAAATAATCATGAAAAAAAACATGTGAGCAAAGTGATTTACCAAGTCAAAAATTGATTTCTATTCTTTTATTGATAATAAAATGATATTACAAAGAAATTTGGTTTTAATTAAGGCATAAACCCCAACAAACTCCCACTTTCACTAATTGAAAATAATGCCTTAATTCTACTAATCCCATTTCCTTGATATGCTTATCAAATGTAGCTTCTGGCAGTGTCTTCGTAAACAGTTCCGCAAGATTATCTTCAGATGCAATCTTCATTACCTTCACATAATGTGGTACTTCATTTCTATATGCTTACTCCTCTTGTGACTTCGAGGTTCTTTCGAGTTGCCTATCGCTCCTGTGTTGTCACAAAACAACACAAGAGGTTTATCCATTTCTGGAATAACACCAAGATCTTAAAAGAACTTTTTTAGCCAGACTATTTCCTTAGTTGCTTCAGACGCAGCTATGTACTAAGCCTCCATGGTGGAATATGAGATTGCAGACTGCTTTACGCTTCTCCATATCACAGCTCCACCCCCAAGAGTAAACACCATTCTAGAAGTAGACTTCCTATGATCGACATCAGCCTGAAAATCCGAATCGGTTTACCCTACAGGGTTCAGAACACCACCCTGTAGACTAACATATAATCCTTAGTCTGCCTTAAATACTTCAGAATATGCTTAACTGCTATCCAATGTCCCGATCCTGGGTTTGACTGATACCTGCTCACTACTCCCACTGCATAACAGATATCTGGTCTAGTACACAACATAGCATACATAGACTTTCAACTGCATATGCGTAAGGAACTTTTCTCATTGCATCTTTCTCTTTAGGAGTCTGGGGAGACTGCTACTTTGATAGATGAATTCCATGGTGGAACAGTAGACGTCCTTTCTTGGAATTTTTCATTGGGAAACGTTCAAGCACTTTATCTATGTAAGCAGCTTGAGATAGAGCTAAGAGTCTGTTCTTTCTATCCCTAATGATCTGGATACCTCGCACATAACTTGCTTCACTCAAATCCTTCATCTGGAATTGAGAGTTTAGCCAATTCTTCACATCTGACAATTTATTAACATTGTTTCCAATGTGTAAGATATCATCAACATAAAGAACCAGGAACACCACTATTTGGTTTGCCTTCAGTTGGTAAACACAAAGCTCATCAATATTTTGTTCAATATTTTGTTCAAAGCCATAGGTTTTGATTATTTCATCAAACCTAAGATTCCAGGAATGAGAAGCATGCTTAAGTCAATAAATGGACCTATTCAACTTGCAACCTTTTCCTTCTTGTCCAGCTACTATAAATCCTTATGGTCGATCCATATAAATGGCTTTCTCAAGCTTCGCATTAAGAAAAGTTTTCTTGACGTCCATTTGCTAGATCTCATAGTCGAGAGCGGCTGTTATGGATAGGATGATGCGAATGGACTTGAGCATGGCTACCGGACTAAAATTTTCCTCATAGTCCACGCCTTCTCTTTGGGTATAATCCTTTGCCACTAATCGAGCTTTATAAGTATCGATATTTTCATCAACACCTCATTTCTTCTTGTAGATCCACTTGCACCCAATGGCTTCAAAGTCACTAGGTGATTCCACAAGTTCCCAGACAGAATTTGAGTACATGGACTCCATTTCCTGTTTCATGGCTTTGAGCCATAGTTCCTTTTCAAGGCTAGCCATTTCCTGTTTGAAAGACAACGGATCATACCAGTGTCACCAACAACCATATTGGTTTCACCATCCAAACCATAGCGAACTGGGTTCCTTGAAGCCCTCCCACTACGACGAGGCTCTGGGACTATTTGCTCAGGAACAATAGTACTTTCTTCATTTAAATTGCCTTGCATCGGTTGGACATGAAGAGTGGGAATTTCATCATAAACTTGCGTTGATGGTGATGGAACATTGGTTGGATTCAATTCTTCAACCATCTGCTCTAAAACTACTTTGGTGCGCGGTTTGAAGTTTTGGACATAGTCATTTTCTAGAAAAGTAGCATTCGTAGATGTAAACACTTTCTTTTCTGAATGACTATAGAAAAGTCCACTCCGAGTACCTTTAGGATAGCCAACAAACATGCAATCTTCAGTTCACGGTTCTGACTCTCCTTCCTTTTTCCACAGGACGTGGGCGGGACACCCCATATTCTATAATGGCATAAACTAGGTTCAAGACCATCCTAGCATTCTAAAGGTTTTTTGGGGATTGATTTGGACGACACGACATTGGTAATGTTGTTCGCAGTTTCAATTGCATGTCCCCAGAATGAAGTTGGTAGAGTTAAGTAACTAAGCATGCATCTAACCATTTCAAATAAAGTTATGTTCTGGCGTTCCTCTATACCATTATGTTGCAGAGTACCTGGGGCAGTAAGTTGTAATTAAATCTCAAGTTCAGTTAAATGATCTTGGAACTGCATATCCAAATATTCTCCACCCCTATCAGATCGCAAGATCTTTAATGTTTTACTTAATTGGTTCTGAGCCATAGCTAAGAACTCCAGAAACTTTGAAAATGTTTCTGAATTCCTATGAATTAGGTAAAGACATGGGTATCTAGAGTAATCGTCAATGAAAGTGATGAAATACTCAAAACCACCCTTGGATTTTACATTCAAAGGTCCACAAACATTTGAATGAACAAACATTTGAATGAACAAGTCCAAATGGTTCTTTGGCCCTATCACCCTTTGCAGAGAATGGACGCTTGGTGAGTTGGCCTTCTAGACAAGATTCATAAATAGGTAATTCTCCTAAGGTGAGTTCCCTCAGAGGCCCGTCCTTTGTAAGTCTTTGAATTCTATCATAGCCAATGTGACCTATTCTCAAATGCCATAAATACGTCATGTTAACGTTATCGGTCTTTTGACGTTTACTGGTCCTAGGTTTAGCTACTTTGAATAAATCATAGTTAAGAGCAAGGGGTTCATTAGGTCACAGAATATAAAGCCTGTTTTCCAAACATGCAATACATATTTGTGATCCATTGAAATAAATAGATATTTTAGAACATGTGAAAGTCATAACAAACTGTTCTGATTGCAACATGGAAACTGAAATTAAATTTCTACAAAAATCCAGAATAAAAAATACATCATTCTAAATAAAAAAGTTATTGTCGAACTTTAGGCCAGCTTTTCCTCTAGCTTGGACTGCAATGAACACTCCATTCCCAACTCTAAGCTTTAAGCCGCCTTCGTTCACTTCCTCCCACGATTCAAGAAGTTGTAAAGAGTTGTAAACATGGTTAGTAGATCCAGAATCATTAATCTAAACAGATTTATCATTCTCTAAAACACATGTTTCTAAGAAAAATGAACTATAATCATTACCTTTGGTTCTTGCAACTTGAAACTTGGGGAAATTTTGTTTCCAATGCCCTTTCTCTTTGTAGTGAAAACACTTACCTTTACCTTTACCTTTCTTGTTTTTCTTGTTCCTCCCCTTAGGCATTTGTGCACTTGGTTGTGCACTTGTCTTTGCAGCATTTGCAGGCTTGGGGTTATTGTTTTGTCCATCTTTCCTCTTGTTTCTAGCTTTCTAAGACGAAGCTTGGTTAGCGTCAGCCTTAGCAGGATCAGCAGGAGTAGTAGTAATTGTCTTATTTTCTCATCCCTTACTCGGTCCATCCATGATAGCCTCTAAAGTGAGAGACTGTTGAGGATCATGCCGACTTTAGTTTTCTCATCTATTATTGCTCCATGCAGTTCAACTTCCTGAAAAATAGTTTGTCATTTTGACTAGATGATCGCGAACATGTTGAGACGGTGTCATCCGAGCATTGGCACATTTCTTGGTGGCCTCAAAATGAGTCTACGCTGACTTGGCACCAAATATATCTAGCAGTTGATCCATGATTTCGTAGGTCGTCTTGCATTCTCTATCTTTGTCTTGAGAGTCTCGACCATACTAGTCAACATGTAGTACCACGCCTTGTTATTAGCCACCTGCCAACGCTCATACTTGTCCCTTACAGACTTGGTAGGTCCTTCAGCTAGAACTTCCAGGGATTCCTCAGTTATGATGAACTTGGAGTTGTCACCGATCAACATAATGTTGATGTTTTGCTTCCATTTAAGGAAGTTTTCTCCAGTGAGTTTCTCCATCGAAAGTTGAGAAAGAATGGGAGTAGACACAGCCATAATGATACTACAAATTATCAATAAAATAGAAATCAATCACATTTTCTCAATAAAACTTCTATTCACTCAAATTTCAAGACATAGCATAACATATACCAAAAATATGTAAGATATGAGAAAAAATACCAAAAATTATCATATCTCTATTTCTTTAGGTTTTTAATTAATCTATGATATCATTGTCCTGGTTGGCGAGAGTAAAAAATACCACTAGTTAAATAAAGTTGTAAACTTATTTAATAATGGGCACCATCGTTAACAACCTATTATTCGATCAAAATAAGAAAAAAAATATTTTATTTTATCAGCTAGACCCACGGTTTCGATAATCTATAGATTTAGTCCTACTATTCACTGTAGGGGTGACTCTAGTAGAATTTGACCTATAGTTATCTATCTTTTAAAATTTAACCTTGTTAAAATAACTAATGAACACGTTACGTAGGAGGCAAATTACGCGTGCATGAAGGAGGACTGAATCCAGTATGTCGTTCCTACTACCAAGGTCCCTTAACATCCACACAAGATCCAAAAGATAGGAAATTAAACCTTCGTTTTATTAATTGTTATTAATTGATTAGACCCACTATAGTCATGCAAATCAAATGGGCCTTCACAAGTGGAATCACCCACAAGAGAGGAATTTAAACTTTACATTTTTTAATGGGCCAAAATAAAAACTTATAATTTTATGAATATTTTATTTTGCAAAATCCATATATTAAGCAAACATATGGGTCACTATATGCATTTAAGTCCAATTGCAAAAATACCACATATAGTGCAAACATACATCTTATAATTGAATGGACCTAATCATGTTACTATTTGAGTAAGTCAATGAATTTATGCAAAAATAACACAATTTATTTCATTTGCAAAAATACCACAATTAATTTTCTAGAATTTTTCCAAAATTTTGAATTAATTAAATTTTTGCAAAAATATATTAGTCAATTTAAATGAAATTTATCAACAATTAACCAAAGATAATTTAAATTTCATTAATCAACAATCAACTTAGTTTAGGTCATTTTGAAAAATATTAATTTAATATAAATATGATTTATCAACAATTAACCAAAGTTAATTTAAATCCTATTTATTAAAAAGTATTTTATTAATTGGTTTGAAAAACGTGATATTTTTAAAAATTTAATCAGTTATAAATTTTTAAAACAAATATCATCTGTTATTTTTGAAAAAATATTTGAAATAGTTAAACAAATTCAAATATCTAGTGAAATTTTTTTCAAATTATTTAAATATTAAAATCTATAGAATAACCAGAAATTATTATTTTCAAATAAATGTTTTAAAAAAAATCAAGTTGTACGCCCTGAATATCCGCACACTTCGGCGAGCTAGAAAAGGGCCTAACTCGGTCTGCCACGTGTCAACCGTCCACCCGGAGCTGTTTGTTACCATCCCCTAATTTAACCAGCCCGAGCGGGTTAATCATTTAGCTGTTCCTTGGAGCCATTGTGTCGACATGATGAGAGCCACGAGCTAGCACCACCTTAAGCTAGTAGTGCATCAGAGGCCTGACACCCCCGAATCCTTGTAAATTCAACCACGCAATATAAATGTGCATATCCCAGACGTCACGTGTCTATTCTATTCCTGAATTCTTCGACACGCAGTATAAATGTGCGTGTTCAGACGTCCCACACCTGATTTGGGCCATGCGGCCCATTATCCATCCTTACCTATTAATTAGACCACACTTCACTGCAAGGTTTAGGAATTAATCATCGATGTCTCATAAATAATTTGATGGATGAAGAGGGCACGGGATGACCCCAATACCTACTCAGAGATCAATCTCCTATAAATACTGAAACCCTGGATAGTGCAAGGGGTTGGCTTATTCTTGTAAAACAAACACTTTGTAAGAAATAGTGAGGAGATATCAATAATATCGACTGGTGGACTAAGGAGATTTTAACCTCTGAACCACCTAAAAAAGGAGTGACTACTGTTTCCTTGTAATTAATTCTCACATCCTAGATTACTATCATTTTCATATTACAGTTTATCAATCAACACTAATCCATCCTATTTATTCGTATAATTATCTATTGGCGAAAAACCGCGTCAACAGTTTGGTGCTTTCATTGAGAGGATTTAGATTAGTGCTATCACAAAAACTTGATCATGGTGGTTACTCGGTCGAGGCATGGTAACGAGACGGATTAACATGATGGGCATGAGGCCCACCATGCTGCCATATCCAACGAACCAAACCCCGAGGTCCAGCAGCGATCGGGAAAGCATCCGATGGGCCAGGACGACACCGGGAGTTCGGCGCCCCGACCGCCAAATCCGAACCCGGGTTACCTGACGGCGATAGAAATGGAGAACATACAATTGAGGAGTCAGCTATCCAGAGCAAGTAAGCAAATCGAGGAAGTCTTGGCCCGAATACCCCCTCTTGCAACCGACGTTAACGTCGGAAAGAGGCAAAGCGGGACTCACAAGTCCCACAGGGATAGTCGACCCAGACCCAGTTGATCAATCAGAACCTCAACCTCGAGTTCTGCACCCATGCCACACCATAACCAGGAAGCTATGTTTGAGGAGTTTCCCAGGGCCAATCAGCAATTCAGCCGATCAGTCAGAACCTCATCTCCTAGTTCGGCTCCACCATCGAACGCGCCCAGAAGGGCTTGTGGTAGCTCGGGGGGGAGGTCCGGGGAAAGCTCGCACAGACAACCTGCTCCGGCCAGCCCTTTCGTGCCGCGGTCAGACCGCCGAGCGCAGGAAGTTAGAGACGGCAGAGTAGAACGACCGCGAGCTAGTTTAATCCAGCTGGACAGGACGAGGATCGCTTCACCAATTAGGCATCCCCCTTCGCCGATAAGATACCCATCTCCCCCTCATCTTGCTCGAGATATTCCGGCACACGGGGGCAGCAGAAGGAATCCTCCTCCCACCGTTCATGCCCATCATCCACGAGAACGCGGGAATGTTCTGAATCCTCACCCCCGACAGCAGGCTCCAAGCTTTTCCAACGGGAGCTACTAGACCGAGAGCCACCGAAGTGGCAGATCCGGTCGAGACCTGCGTAACCATTTAAGTTCGGCACAAAGCCCTTGAGCTGCCTAGAGGGCTGACCTTCGAGATCGCCTCAACTCGCAAAGAAGGGATCCGGCTAGAAATGACAGTCATGCTCGCCGAGAGGATGGTCTTTCCGAAGTACACGGCAGTAGGAACGTCCCGCCAAACCAAGCTCAAGCTTGGAGGGACAATAAACCGCCTAACGCCTACAATGGAACTGAAGCTGTTAAACAACCCCAGATCAACCAAGGGACTAAGGACCAGACCCTAGAACGGTTAGCTCAGATGGAGGAGCTAATGAAGAAACTTTTGTCAGAAAAGGACAAGGACAAGTATGACTCGGGGGACGAGCTTGAGCTTTTTTCCCCCAGCATAACGTCCACGGCGTACCCGCCAGGTTTTCGGATGCCCCATCTGTCCAAATTCGATGGGGACGGGGACCCGTCGGATCACCTGGGTATGTTCAATACCCTGATGATGACCCATAATATCATCCCCGAGCTAAGATGCTTGATTTTCCCTTCCACCTTAATCGGGCCAGCTATACAGTGGTTCAAGCAGGGTAAAAAGTAGTCCATTAGCTCGTGGAAGGATTTTTTTGCCGATTTCAAGAGGGAATTCCGAGCTTCTCAAGAGGCCCGCGTCAAAGCTGACACCCTGGCGAATGTGAAGCAACAACCCGGGGAACCCTTAAAAGCTTACCTGAGTAGGTTCACAAACATTGCGGCCCGAGCTAGGGACGCGGATGATAGTTCCAAGCTCATGGCTTTGAGGACGGGAATCCTTGTTGGGGGCGGGCTGTGGAAAAAAATCCAAAGAAGAGGTGTCAGCACCGTGGATGAATTCCTGAACAAGGCACGGGAATGGATAAACCTGGAAGAGACGCGAGCATCGGTCGCAGGAACCAGCCAAACCCTTGATCAGCCCGTTGGAGCATAAACGGATGTCATGAAAACGACTCAAACCGTTGCCCAGAATAACCAAGGGGGTGGAGGCAAGAGGAAGGGGAGCGGCGAGGGCGGCCAGCACGACCCAAAGAAGAACAAACCCACTAAAAATTTTAAGCCAATCTATGCGGCTTTTACCGAGCTCACGAACATTAGGGAACACATTTTCCTAGCAAATTCTGCCCGCCTTCCCTGGAAAAAACAAGAGCCTTTGAAACATCAGAAGGCCAAGAGGGACCCTTCCAAGTTCTGTCGATTCCACAACGACATTGGCCACAACATTGACGATTGTAGGCACTTGAAGGATGAGATCGAGACACTCATCAGAGCCGGACCTTTGGCTCAGTATGCGCAGAATTGGGTTCCTACTAGTCAGCCAGCCCCAGAAGCTCCGATAAATTAACCCGGGGCTCGGGTAAATCAGGATACCCCTCCTCCTATAATAGGAGGAGAGATAACCACCATCTCCAGAGGCCCTCATCTGGCAGGCACGAGCAGAGGTGCCCAGAAGAGGTACGTCAATGAGCTGAAGTCTCATAACGGAGTTGAATTTATTCCGGAGCAGCATCTACCCAAACAACAGCGATTGGAGAGGTATCCAATCAGTTTTACCGAAGAGGACACTAGTCATGTCCAGTTTCCACATAACGATCCTCTGGTGATAACTACACAACTCGCCAATCGGAGAGTTAGGAGGATGCTGGTTGATAATGGGAGTTTGGTGAACCTGCTGTCCGATCCATGCTAGAAAAAATGGGGTTGTCTGTAGCCGAACTGAAGGCCACCTCCATGATTTTGTATGGGTTTTCCAAAGAAGGGTCGGCAGCGATAGGAACGATCGAGTTAGTATTAACCTTGGGAGAGGGACCCCGAACTATCTCAAAACTCCTCGAGTTCGTGGTTATCGATTGTCCCACCGAATACAACGCAATTCTGGGCCGGCCTACATTGATGGCATTTGAAGCCATAACTTCTATTCGCCACCTCGCAGTCAAATTCCCCTCCTCTACGGGGATATGTACGGTCCGAGGTGATTAGCTCGCTGCCATGGAATGTTATAAAATTTCCATGAAGGGAATGTTATACAATTTCCATGAAGGGAAAATCACAACCTGGGCAGCAGACGATGACCATCCAGGGCGGAAGCGAGGAATCTCAGGAAGTAAGATCTATTCCTGGGATAGAAAAACCTCAGGAAGCCGATGGCGTAGGTATCACCTTGACTGATGATATCGACCCAAGGATAGGCAAAGATAGATCCAAGATCCAGGCCATCGAAGAGCTCGAAGAGGTGAACATCGATCCTAGAGACCCTTCGAGGGTGGTTAGGCTCGGGAAAAACCTTTGTAATGAGAGAAAGGCGGAGCTACTGAAATTTCTACAAGAAAATCTAGATGTGTTCGCCTGGTCTCATGAAGACATGATAGGGATCAGCCCAAGCGTCATCATGCATACCCTTAACTTGGACAAAAACATGCCTGCGAAGTCCTAAAAACAGAGGCGTCTGGTCACAACCAGAGCTGAGGCCCTAGAAGAAGAAGTAGCTTGAATTTTAAAATGCGGCTTTATTCGCAAAGCGAAATACTCGATCTGGGTCGCCAATCCTGTTTTGGTCCTGAAGCCCAACGGGAAGTGGCAGACCTGCATCGACTTTTCTGATCTAAATAAAGCATGCCCCAAAGATTGCTTCCCCTTGCCGAGAATTGACCAATTGGTGGATGCCACTGTGGGGCACAAGCTCATGTCCTTCATGGATGCATACTCGGGCTATAACCAGATCGCCATGAACCCTGCAGACCAGGAACATACTAGCTTCATGACCCCAACCAACATTTATTGTTACAAGGTCATGCCCTTCGGGCTGAACAATGCGGGAGCTACATATCATAGATTGGTCAACAGAATGTTCGCTAATCAGATCGGGGAAAACATGGAAGTATATGTTGACGACATGTTGGTCAAGTCAAAAACAGCCGATAACCATGTTCCCGACCTGAAGGAATGTTTTGAGATCTTAAGGAAATATGGTATGAGGCTGAATCCCCAAAAATGTACCTTCAAGGTCACGTTAGGAAAATTTCTGGGTTTCATAGTCAACACCCGAGGAATAGAGGCGAACCCCGATAAAATCATATCGCTACTCGAAATTCCATCACCCCGGTCGCGAAAGGACGTCCAAAGTCTGACGGGAAGGGTGGCAGCCCTTAATCGATTCATTTCCAAATCAACCGACAAGTGCTTGGCATTCTATAACCTGCTCTGGTGAAATAAAAAGTTCGAGTGGATCGATGAGTGCGAGCGTGCTTTCCTCGACCTAAAATCACATTTAGCTGAGCCACCTGTGTTGTCTAAACCAACAGCAGGAGAGCCTCTTTTTCTTTACCTAGCTGTCACGGAAGATGCGGCTAGCGCCGTGCTGGTCCGGGAAAGGACTGGTCTCAGAAGCTGGTCTATTATATTAGCAAAAGGCTCCTCAGAGCCGAATCTCAATATTCGTTGATGGAAAAAATGGCATTCTGCCTCATCACGGCCTCCAGAAAGCTCAGGCCGTATTTCCAGTCCATTCAATCCACGTCATAACCGATCAACCTTTAAGGCAGGTATTGCAGAAACCTAAGGCATCAGGACATCTTTTGAAGTGAGCCATCGAGCTTAGCCAATTCGAGATACTCTACGTACCACGAACTGCAACCAAAAGCCAAGCTCTGGCTGATTTTGTGGCAGACTGCACTGGATTCCAAGAGGAACCGATGGAAGAACCGGTGTAGGCCTTGTGGATGACTCATATAATGAGAATGGGTCCAGATCTGGAATCATTTTGATATCCCCAGAGGGATACCATTTCCACTCCGCGTTACGATTATGATTCAAAGCGTCCAACAACGAGGTCGAATACGAAGCTTTGTTGGTTGGGCTAAGGGTGCCCCGGGAGCTGAAGGCCAGGGCCATCCAATGCTATAGCAATTCCCAGCTCGTGGTTAACCAGGTATCAGGAGAATACCAGGCGCGAGGAACCAAGATGGCGGCCTACCTGGCCAAGGTAAAGAAGGAGTTGTCCGCATTTGAATACAGCATAGTCGAACAGATCCATCAGGAGCAGAACGCCAATGTCGATGCCTTAACAAAGCTCGCCACCTCCAGGGAAGCTGAAACCTTGGGTTTAATACCAGTGGAATTCTTGTAAAGGCTGAGCATAGATGAGATTGCGAGAGAGGTCGAGATGATCGACGCCAGGCCAACTTGGATGACTCCCATAATCGAATACCTTACAACAGGAAAATTACCTAAAGAGCGAAGCGACGTGAGGAGAATACTTTATCAGGCCCCGAGGTATACAATCATAGACGGGACGTTGTACCGACGTGGCCTTTCTTTGCCTCTTCTGCGATGTGTTCTGCCAGAAGAGGCCAAGGCTATTCTGCAGGAGGTGCATGAAGGCTTTTGTGGGGATCACGTTGGGGGGCAAACCCTGGCCTTGAAGATATTGAGGCAAGGATATTATTGTCCCAATCTATCAAAGGACTCGATTTCTTATGTCCAAAAGTGTGACAAGTGCCAGCGGTTCGCCACGCACTACACCAAAAACTAGTTTTCACAACACATCTATATAACTCTATTGAAAAAGTATTATAATATCTAAAAAGCTAAAACTAAAAAGCGGCAAAACAAAAAAAAATGGCGGACTTTACAAAATTTGGGCCTACACTCAAAAAATTAAGCAGTACACTTAAACTTATCAAATTCTTCATTTCCCCTCATCTCTTTCTTCTTTTGTCTCTCTCTCTCATCTTTTCCCCATTCTATCTCTCTCCATTTTTGTCTAATCTCATTATTCAAGAGCATGGAAAGAACAAAAAGAGAAAAATTGTTATTTTGATGTATCATCAATCTCTATCTCTTGAGCTTTCAACAATGGAGCTCTAGCCGTCAATATTCTGGGAGTATAAAGGTATGGGATTTTATAATTAGTTTTTTCCTCTCTTTTTTTTTGCGACTTACGAGATTGAACCTTAGAAGTTGGTTTGAGTTCAACTATGTATGAGTGTTACTTTTGTTTTTGTTGTTTTTTTTTTTTAATTTTCAAAAGCCCCAATTTGATAGCCTTGGACTGGGAGGGTTTTGTTTTCTTTAACTTTTTTTTTCTTTTGAGAGTTTTCTTTTCATTTGTATAATGAGTTAATGTATTTCTTATTCTTGTCAAATGGGTTTGAGTGGTTTCTATTATCACAAGCTTCTTCATCATCCAACAAGTCATCTATTGTCCATCATCCGGTAGATATTTTCTTCCAACAACCAAAACTAAGGTATTGCAGTCCATTAATTTTTGGTTGAGTTTCTCATTTCTTTCTATTTTGAGTTTACTAATTATTTTTAAAGAATTATCTGTAGTTGACTTTATTATATTTTTTATTTTTAATTTAAACATATTTTTAATATACCGATTTATGTTATGTTTTTTTTATAAACATATGTTTGCATAATCTATAGAGTTCTTTCTGATTCTTTTAAAGTGATGAGGTGTGAATATAATATGTTTGATTAAATTCCTCATTAATCTGTATTTTCTTTAAACTGTGTTTGATATAATTCCTTAGTGACCTCAATAACAACTTCAACTTAGTCCGACACATGTGATTTTTTTTTTACTTTGGTATAATACTAATACGTCATTTCTACACACAAGTAGGTTGATATATTTATAATACCATAAAATCTGTTGTGAGAGTTTTTTTATTAATGTAAAATCAGCCTATATAGATTTATATATGTGTGTCTGAGTTTTATAATTGAACATTTTTACTAGTTTCTAAACATTTGCTAATTGTGTATATAGTTGTCTGTTATTGCTTTATTGATGCTATTATTGATAGAGTACCAGTCTTTTTGGGCACTATATTTTGATGGATGCTAAACATTGTGTGCTAGAGTTAGACTTTAGTGAATGAAGAGTAGATAATGGTGATGATGCTATAATATATATTTTTCAAGCATATAAGGTACAGTTGGTATTGATTAGGCATGACATTACTTTTTTCTTTTCACATGAAAAGGAACCACACTTAATCCTAGATTAATTATTTTTTCTTTAGTTTGTACTAATCTTAATATCACTACATGATGTTCACATATTTCTATGCAAAAATGGTCCATTTGACCAAGACTACTAGTATCACATTCTTTGCCAAGTTATTATTCAAGCAAACAATCATATGTTCTCATACTAGCATTTCAATCACCATTTATTTTTCTATTTGTTTACTATTATGTTGACGCGGTTCTTTGCAAATAGATAATTATACGAATAAACGGGATGAATTAGTGCTAAATAGTGAACCGTAATATGTAAATATTTATATTCCTAACTGGTGAAATTAGTATTGTGGGAAGGTTATCACTCCTTTCCTTTTAGGTGGTTCGAAGGTTAAAATCCCTCTAGTCCACCAGTCAATATTATTGATATCTCTCACGTATTCCTTACAGAGTGTTTCTTTATAATCAAAACGCCAACCCCTTGCAACGTCCAGGGTTTCGATATTTATAGGGAGAGGATATTTGGGTGTTGGTAAAGGGGGTCATCCCGTGACCTTCTTACCCATCATGTCATCTCTGTGACACTTATGATTAATTCCTAAAACCTGACAATGAGGTGTTGTCTAATCAATAGGTAAGGGGGATAATGGGCCGCATGGCCCAAACCAGTCGTGGGGTGCCTGGACACGCACGTTTATGTTGCGTGTCTGAGAATTCAGGAATGGAATAGACATGTGATGTCTGATATGCGCACGTTTACATTGCGTGGTTGACTTCACAAATGGTCGGGGATGCCAGATCTATGCCGCACCTCAAGCTTGATGTAGCACCAACTCGTGATGTCCACACCGTTGACCCGTTGCCTTCGAGTATACTTGCTAACTCTTTGATCAGCTAGGGCTAAAGAGGTGGAGACTCGTAACAGCAGCTCCGGGTAGACGGTTTCCACGTGGCGGATAGAATTATACCCTTTTCCAGCTCGCTAATAACTCGTGGATATTTAGGGTGTACATATTATATTTACTATTTTTGGCTGTCCACTACCTTTATTTTATTTTATGCTACGATGAGATGCAATAATTATGTGAAGATGAAGTATTAATTTATTACTACATTAAAAAAAAACAATAAAGCCTAGTTGAATTTTTGCTTTTGTAAGTCAAACTTTTAGTGTAGTCTCAACTTATTAATACTCTGTTTACTATATTACATTTGGAGTTCAGGTAATGCATTATTTACTTATTTTTCTTACTAATATTGACATGTAGAAAAATCACTACACTCTTATTTTTGTAATTATAAACATCTTTGATTATTTTTAAAAATTTATATGAGATGGTTGTGTAATTGACTTGTAACTACAACAATTGATTTTTTTTTAAGAACTACCACTAGTTTTTACCTGCTTACTTTGCTCATGATTATTAGTGGTAAAAAGATGGATGAATGACTATCATGCTCATGCTTATTTGTTGTTGCTTTTAGGGTTGCAGCTTTGAAGAACGCCTATTGTACAAAGAAGAGAGAGAGTGCGATGGCTATTGGTAAACTTGGATATAAAAAGGTCATCTAGTAAGAAGGAAAAGATGATGGAGAAGAAATAACATTTGACTGCAATTGGTAATTAAGAAACATTATTATGTTAATTTGATAATATAATTTTGTTTTCTATCTCATTTCTTTGATTTGAATCGTTGTTGTACAGCAGTCTTCTTTTATTGTTTTTTAAGAGAACATTAAATAAAGGGTAGGGATCTTTGCAAAATGTTGCTTAAACTATCTTAAACTATTATGAGTGTAGTACAAATGTAAATGCTCTGATGAATCATTAAATGATTTATTAGTCCACTTTAACTATATAGTATAACAATCCACTTTCATGTTTTATCGGTCTCCACTCAAGTCAAGTATTAGTAATCCACTTTGATGCTTGCATAACATATTATGCACTCATGACTCGTTGCTTGAAAGTAAAGAAGTTGATAAACTTCTTAAGTTGCGTGAGAAAATATTTTTATTGTTTTTGCTTTTTACAATGTGTTGCTGCTATTATCATTAGTATATTTTATTTATAATTTTTGTTTTGTATAAACTATGTAGGGCTGAGATTAATAGCTTAGAGGAAGTGTATTGGACAAGTTTTGTTTATGTTTTTGTATCAAAAAAATCAGATGTAATTGTATAGAATACAAGTTGAAATGTTGCCCCATTTCTTTGTTTTTCCTCTGTTTTTCTTCTATTTTTCTGCTGAAAATGATGTGTTTGATAGCATAAAAATCAATTTTCTAAAGGATTGTTGTTGCGGCTTATTGTGAAACATTATATTATATTTATATAAATTCATAGTTGATACTTTATTTTCATGTCTATTAGCTATAAATATATCATATATATGGGTGACAAAAAGAAGAACCGTGTTGTTATTCAAGATTTCTTTTTTAATACATTAATGTAGTAAAATCATAAAAAAATATGTCTTAAGTTGATTTTTTGTCCTTATGTTGATTTTTTTTTCAGCAATATAATTTGTAAATGCAGATGGTATGATTTTTAATAAATCTATCTCTGTTATCTCATGTAATTTTTTTTCACAGTTATCTCATGTAATTTCCTCATCCACTTATTGTAATCTTAACCAAGTAGATCACACATATATGATTGTCTGAGAGATTCATAATTCACCTTTACCAAAGAGCCTCTTCCACAGTTTTAGTGGCAGCTATGATTATGCCAGTGAAAACATTTGATAACTACTGAAATTAAATTGGATTTTTTTTGTCGATAATAGATACTTGTGACAGACTTTGAATTCTTTAGTTTGGACTATTAGGAACTAGTGTAGTGCTATGAATTTATAGAAATATACTCAATCAAGAAGACATGATTAAATGCATGCAGCCCTTATATATATGTATGTGTGTTTATGGAAAAGGAAACAGGCTAGGACAGAATAAGATTCTCATAGTTATATTTTATGAATATTGTTTTTGTTTAGCCATTTTTAAAACAACAAACTGCAAATTCTCATAGTTATGTGTGTGTGTTGCTTTAACTGATAGGATGTAAACTCATGATGAATTGGTGCATTGTGAATACCTATGCTTCAAATTTGCAATTCAATAGGTTGAAGTACCAAAAAGGAAAATTTATAAAATGCTAAAGCCATATGAGAATCTAACGATAACTATCCATAATTTGGGATCTTGATTGACACTATATTCTTCACTATTGAGCATTGGACATTAGTCACACAATGACTTTTTAGATTGTCAATTTCCTTAGGAGACACCATTTAATGAACAAGTTTTTCACTAGACTCTCAAATATTCATTTCATTATGATACACAAAACTTTAGCATTGTTAAACATAAAAACCTGATTTAGATTAGACTCTCACAATAGTAGCTAAATTTTGCAAAATAAAATGATTGAAACTTTATTTTTAGCTACCAAAAAATTAGTAGGTAAATATTTTTTCTTTGCTACCAAAATACCCAAAATAATACATAAATTTTTCAATTATATATTTAGGCACAAATAGATTTAGCTACCAAAAGAAAATTGAGATGTGAGATGTGCTTTAGAACTAAAAAGTCAGTTTTTATTTTTTATAATACAGTATCAGAATTTCATATTTTTGTCTAGGCAAGTTATCGTATTATATGTACTTCATTATTTTGATTTCTTTGTTATTGGTGGCTATATTTGGAAATGTGGTTAGATGCATATCAATGTCTGCTTTGCTTGGGAGAGGACATACTTTTACTTTTCCTTGCATGCAGTAGTTATTATTTTTTTTTTTTATATGTTTTATTTGGATTAGATGAGGTGTGACAAGCGGTAGAATATTTTGATATTCCAAGAGGTACATTTTCATACTAAAAAAAGAACCAATGTCTTATAATTTTGTGTTTGGTTTCTTTGTTTGCTTTGGTGTAGTTGTGAATTCATTATTTTGTATGTGGTGTCCTCTCTTGGAAATAATTTCCATAGCATTTTTCTAAAGTAATTTGTGATGCTAGATAATAACAATAAAATATTTCTTTATTTAATTTGCAGATGTGATAAGCGAAATAGAAAAGGATACTTAATTTTGAAGGTTTTGTATTGGGCAGCTGTAGAATATTTTGTGCTGAAAGTAGTAACTTTTCAATATGTTGAATATTTAAGACTACTTGAATACTTAAAGAACATTTTGTTGTTGATGACAGTGTTGAATGTTTTCAACTAATTTGTGGATTGTTAATACAATGTTGAATGTTTTTACTTTTTATTATTTGAAAATCAAGTTCATTTGATGATGCTAGTATATATTAGTAAGTTATCGTATTATATGTACTTCATTTGATGATGTTATAATATCTATTACAATAACATTTTTTATAAGTAAAGAATTTTGTTATGCAAACTTCATTATATAACACAAAAAATGTGTTATACTAAAATGTAGTATAACACAAATTTATAAGTATTGAAATGTGTTATATAATGGACTATAAATAATATAATTAAACACTTATCTATTTATTAAAATAACACAGAAAGTGTGTTATCGTTGACAGTATAATAACACATCTGTATAACAATGATAAAGTGTTATGTAAAGTACCCTGACCTACGATAACATAGTCGCTCTTAACACGTCAAAAAGTGTTATGGTATGTTTTGATAACACATTTTTGGTCTTATTAAAAGCATTTTTTCTTGTAGTGACGATCGCCCGAGCTCCACCAGTCGAGCTGAAGATAATCTCGTCCCCGTGGCCGTTTGCGGTCTGGGGAATTGACTTAGTTGGTGCCCTGCCCACGGGAAAAGGAGGAGTTCACTATGCGGTGGTGGCTATTTACTACTTCACAAAATGGGCAGAACGGAGCCCCTGGCGACAATAACATTAAAAAGGGTCCTCGAATTTGTGGTTAAGAATATTGTCTGCCGATTCGGGCTGCCAAAGAAGATTGTGTCGGATAACGGAACCCAGTTCAATAGCGACCTCTTCACCGAATTCTGCGAAAGGCACGACATAGTTAAAAGTTTTTCCTCTGTGGCCTACCCGCAGGCTAATGGGCAGGTCGAGGCTGTGAACAAGACGCTCAAAGCGAGCCTTAAGAAGAGGCTGGATGAAGCTAAGGGAGTTTGGCCTAAACAGCTCCCCCAGGTGCTGTGGGCATACCGGACCTCACACCGAACTTCAATTGGGCATACTCCTTTCTCCCTGACCTTCGGAAGTGAAGTTGTCCTTCCTATCGAAACAAAGATAGCCTCACACAGAGTTTGGGCGTTTAGCCAAGACCAAAACGATAAATTGCTTAGTGCATCCCTCGACCTAATTGATGAAAAACGAGAAGATTCGCAGCCGCAACTCGCGTATTATCAACAAAAAATCACTCGGTATTTCAACTCAAGGGTCAAGAAACGCGTCTTTAACTTAGGCGACCTAGTGCTCCGAAGGCTCTTTTTAGCCGGTAAGGATCCCAAGGACGGAGTTTTGGGACCAAACTGGGAAGGACCCTATCAAATAATAGAGGTTGTGAAGGAAGGAACCTTTAAGCTCTCTCGGCTTAATGGGGAAACAGTCCCACGGACATGGAATGTTGTGCACCTAAAGAAATATTATCAATAGTCGTGCTTTTGTAAGGCTTAATTATAAAAGCCACCCTGTTTTATTAAAAAAATGAGAAGTATATTTCTTGTATCGTATGTTTCCGTGTGCGTATAGGCTTAAAAAAGCGTGTTCAAAGTAACCGAGAAAGATCTCTTTCTGCTTACTTGGGGGGCGTATATCCTGGACCTAACCAAGTCCTAAAACTTAGAAGTTAGTTAAATTGACTAACCATTATTTTTCCTAAAGAGCACGAGGTGTCGATAAAACTAACGCGAACTAAGTTTTTAAATTAATATCCTGGATACAACCAGGTCCTAAAACTTAGAAGTTATTGATTAAACAATGTTTTTCCTAAAGAGCACGAGGTGTCGATAAAACTAACGCAAACTAAGTTTTTAAATTAATATCCTGGACCTAACCAGGTCCTAAAACTTAGAAGTTAGTTAAATTGATTAACCAGTGTTTTTCCTAAAGAGCACGAGGTGTCAATAAAACTAATGTGAACTAAGTTTTTAAATAATATCCTGGACACAATCAGGTTCTAAAACTTAGAAGTTAGTTAAATTGATTAACCAGTGTTTTTCCTAAAGAGCACAAGGCGTCGATAAAACTAACGCGAGCTAAGTTTTTAAATTAATATCCTGGACACAACCCGGCCCTAAAACATAGAAGTTAGTTAAATTGATTAACCGGTGTTTTTCCTAAAGAGCACGAGGTGTCGATAAAACTAACGTGAACTAAATTTTTAAATTAATACTCTAGACACAACCAGACCCTAAAACTTAAAAGTTGGTTAAAATTTACTGGCAATACTTTGCAATCTCAAAGAAAAACGGTCAATAAGCTAACACGAACTAAGTTTTTACCAGACACATAAAAAATAATAATAATAATAATAATAAGAGTAATAATAAATAAAGTAGATTGAGATAAAATTCAGGGTGACTGAAATCAATTTTCTCGAGGAGGAAAAACCTCGTGGTAGATTATTACAGGTAAATAAAAAAAGAAAAATACAAAAGTACTAAGCCCCCCCAGGTCGCTCCAATGAGGTCACCCCCTCGGTCTCTTGCTCACCGGCAGTGGAAGTCTCCCCAGTCTCAAAAGGCGGCTCCTGTTGAAGACGGGCCTTGAACTTCTCAAGGAATGGCTCCCACACCTCGGGCGCCAGAAAGGAGAAGTCACCATCTTGGTTGAAGGCCCAACAATGGTAGAGCATGGCCTCCATGGAGGATCTGGAGGACACCCTCTCTGCCACGGTGGCGGCCTCGGCCTCCAACTGCTTAGCCTTGGCCTCCTCGAGCTCGGCCTTCGCAGCGGCCAGGGCGGCCTGTACAGCCTTTTCGCTTTCTTTGGAAGCTGTCAAGGCAACCTTGGCGCTTTGCTCTTGCTGTTGGGCAGACGCGAGAGCGACTTGAGCAGTCTGGAGCTTTCCCCTGAGCTCGTCAATCCTGGCCCTGGACCGAGCTATGTTGCGGTGTAGAGTCAAAGCCACCTGCAGACATAGATAGTAAGGCACGTGCTGGGAAGAAAGCAAAGAAATTTAACTAAGTAAACTTACCATGAGGTTCATCCCCAACGCGGACTCCATGACATTCTTGGGGCTCCTCGCCTCGATCTCCCTCAAGTCCCTCGGGGTGGCCTTGTAATAATGCTCCACCGTGTAGCTTGCAGTCTCATAAACCGTCCCTTGGAAGTTCTCGGGGATTTTCTCCAGGTCCTGGGCATTAACCGGGATGTGCACGATGGGAGGGGGGACTAGCTGGGTTTCAGCTAGTGCCTCCCGTTCCCGAGTAGGGGCTGGAGGTCGCGAGGGAGGTGGGGGCATGTTCTCTGTGGCTGCAAGGACCTGGCTCCTCCCCTTGGCAGGAGACTTGGAGGTGATCCTGGAGGCGGGAGTCTTCTTGGCCAGCCGGGGTCTCTTGAACAGTGGCCTGAACGGTCCGGAAGGAGGATTCCCCCCTGGAAGATGGATCGCAGGGCGTTGTCTCTGGGCTGTGCCATCTCCTCGCCTGAAATAAAAAGAAAGGAATGTTAGTATATATGTAAGGTTATTTTATGACAAGAGAAATCTAAAGGTGTATTGAAAAAGTCCTACCCTCTAAGCTAGATGAGGAATCTATTGCCACGACCTCCGGCCTCGGAACTTCTATAGGGGAGTCTAAGTTTATTACTTCACGGATAAGAGAGGGCTCTGGGTCCGGATCCGCCTCAGGACTGGACTCCTCTATTTATTGCCTAAGCCCGGGAGAAACTAAACCCTCCAGAAAGGAGGGCCACAACCTAAGGTTGGTCCCGTACTCCTCAAAGAAGGCCGACCTAAAGGACAAGGTGTTCTCTACTACTACGGTGCCCCTAGGACGGCCCATATCATGGTGTAACACTAGTTGATCTACACACTGGAGTAGGGTTATGTTAAGGTCTGGGTCATCTCGATGACGATGTATGAGTTGGTTTGGGTTAAACCTAACAAGCCTTAGGTCTGCGGCAGCCCTGTCTAGGTCCCTAAACGGGTATAGGTTACCTTGGCCGGAGGGGCCGACTGTTGCCCCCGACTGAACCCGGTCCACGTCGAGGCCCGGAGCGGCCTTGGGAGCTCGCCTTCGTTGCACAAGCAACACCTCATCTTCTTTTTCCTACTCGTCGCCGTCACCGTCTATGGCATCCCCTTCGGGGATAGGCACCAGCTCGCGAGCTACTGGGTGGTTAGCCCACGTCCTCCTCAAGGCCAGAGTCTGGCCCGTAGAAATTAACTTACACGCCAACATCGTCTCATCAGACACGAGCTGGCGGTAGTCTTTCTCACTTGACAGGAGCCCCGCCAAAGTATCGTATTGACCCCCAAGGGTCAATGATTTGGTCGTCCTCGCAAAAATGGCTGCACGATGATGTTTAAGTCAGTACGCGCAAAAATAAATAAAACAATATGGTGATTTCGCGAGCTGAGAATAGAGAGAACTTACAAGGATGGTTGAAATAATGATGTTTGCAGTTGCGAAACCCGTTCGACATAAAGTACTGGTCTTTGAAGTCGTTGGGATGGCTGGGCAGTTCGATGACTGGAGGAGAATTCGGGAAGCGGGTCAGGTAGTAGAACCTGTCGCCTCATCCCCATTGATCCGGGATAGCCTTGAGGTAGAAGAAGTAAAGGATGTTCGCAAGGGTGGGGACCTCCCACATCTGTTGCAGGAAAAGATACCTCAGCCCGACCAGCAGACGGTATGAGTTTGGGGGGATTTGAAATGGTGCCAGCTTCACATAGTTGAGGAAGTCGGCGAAGTATTGATCGAGGGGGAGGAAGGCCTCGGCCCTCAGGTGCTCGTCACTCCAGGCCGTGAATTCCTCCTCAAGCGGCGCGCAGCTCCTCTCCCCCTCATAGGGAGGTCGGGCAATAAGAACGCCAGTCCCAATCTCGATGTTATGGGACAGCATAATCTTATTGACCCTCGCTTGGGTCGTGATCTTCGAGGCTATCCTCTCTGCCACAAAGAAAGCATCAGGTCCCACCTCGACCTCCTTCTCCATTGTGGGACCAAATTAGGGGATGGGAGACTCCACCACGATCTCCTTCCCTTGTTGGACTGCTGGGATGACGAGCCGGCCGCACTTTTCTTGGACACTTTCTTTCTGGGTCCCATCGGATCGCCTAACGAACAAGAATGAGGAAAAGCTTAATAGGCGACCTAAAAAGTAAGAAAAAAAAGAGCGCGAGAAGAAGCGATTTTCATACACGTGCTAAGGTAATCTCGGCCCGTGGTGTGTGAAGCCACGCGTTGCCATAGTCACGCGCCCACGTTTCCAACGGATCCCTGATCTCTAGGGATCTTTGTGTTAGGAGGGGCAGATTGTTGCTTGCCTTGGAAGGGAAGTTTTGAGAGCAAAACCACCTAGGAAGCGTGACCCCTAAGCTACCCAGTTTTGCACCCTAAAAACCTCTCACCTTCCATATTCCAAATAAGCATTTCCTAAATTTACCCAGAAAATAACCCAGAAAGTTACCCAGAAGTCCCCTAGTTATGAACATCACATTCCTAGACGTGTTTCTAAGTGTAATCAATATGCCTAGAATTGGAACCTACATGCCAAAGACTAGCCAAAAACAACCTACTGTTTACGACTAAGAAATAAATTTGCCTATCAAAGAAACAGGGAAATCGAAATATGCAAACAGACAGGGAACTTCCAGTATATTTTTCCGAATGAAAGTTGCAGAAAGCGTAAGGGTAGGAGTCCTGGTTGAATACTTAAAGCTGGACTTCTGAGAGACTCTTGTGGCAAGAACGTGGGGATCTCTGGGATTATGACCAGAAGAAGAAGAACTTCTGAAACTCAAAAAGAGAAAATGAGAAGAAAAAAAATTCAAGCGAAGAATGACTAGTACTGAAGATTTCCCACCTTATATATACATAAGAGGCATGAGGAAGCAAGGACCGTCCGATCAAATTAATGCGAGATACGAGGGTCATAACTCGGGAGGCGAAACGACAGCAAAAGGTGGCTAGGCCATTTAATGAAATTCTCGGAATCCGAACAGTCGCCAACCACGGCGTTCCACGTGTCCGGTACCAATGTAGTGGGCAGGACATGAAGAGTCGAAAAGGAAGTTTAAAAGCCCCCGCTGTGAAGATCAGAGATGACGTCATAAGTCACGAGCAGGGGCTTGGGGGGCAAATGTACGTCTTGAATATCCGCACACTTCGGTGAGCTAGAAAAGGGCCTAACTCGGTCTGCCACGTGTCAACCGTCCACCCGGAGCTGTTTGTTACCATCCCCTAATTTAACCAGCCCGAGCTGGTTAATCATTTAGTTGTTCCTTGGAGCCATTGTGTCGGCATGATGAGAGCCACGAGCTAGCACCACCTTAAGCTCGTAGTGCATCAGAGGCCTGACACCCCCGAATCCTTGTAAAGTCAACCACGCAATATAAACGTGCATATCCCAGATGTCACGTGTCTATTCTATTCCTGAATTCTTGGACACGCAGTATAAACATGCGTGTTCAGACGTCCCACACCTAATTTGGGCCATGCGACCCATTATCCATCCTTACCTATTGATTAGACCACACTTCACTGCAAGGTTTCAGAATTAATCATCGATGTCACATAAATGATTTGATGGATGAAGAGGTCACGGGATGACCCCAATACCTACTCAGAGATCAATCTCCTATAAATACTGAAACCCTAGACAGTGCAAGGGGTTGGCTTATTCTTGTAAAATAAACACTTTGTAAGAAATAGTGAGAAGATATCAATAATATCGACTGGTGGACTAAGGAGATTTTAACCTCCGAACCACCTAAAAAAGGAGTGACTACTGTTTCCTTGCAATTAATTCTCACATCCTAGATTGCTATCATTTTCATATTACGGTTTATCAATCAGCACTAATCCATCCTATTTATTCGTATAATTATCTGTTGGCGAAAAACTGCGTCAACACAAGTATTTAAAAATGTATGTAATATTTGATAACTTAATTTTAATATTTTAATATATTAAATATTTAATATTAATAAGTTAACCTATTTTTAAATTTGAATTTGAATCTTTGTAGAAAATATCTATTTTTTAAAAGACCAAACAACAAAAATATCATATTTCAAACAAGATATTTTTGTATTAACCTATTAACAAATACATTCAAAAATGAAATTTTAAGAAAAAATTATCGTAGGCTGCGGCCAGTGAAAGTTGGTGGTCGTGACCACGGGACGATTCTAGGCATTTTTCACGTCCTAGCCGCGGCCAGCGGTTAATGGTGGTTGCGACCACTAGCCCTTGTTACCAAGGCCACAACCACTGCCCGAGAGAATTTTTTTTTTTAATAAATTTGTGTAATTTTTCATCCCAAAAACATTTTTGAAATAATTTTTACGATGTTTTACATCAAAAAGCATTTATATAAAAATTATTTGCAAAGAAAACACAACAAAATAACCCAAAAATGTTAATAATCACATAAAATTAAATATGCATCATAAAAATCATGAAATCCATCAAATTACTCAACACATCAAATAATTCAATTTTACCATGTTCATGCATGAAAATAAAGATTACCAAAGGCTCTGAGGCCAGTTGTTGGGAAAACATATACATGATCTTGTTTATTTTCATGTAAATATTATATTAAACAAATTAATATAAGAAAACCTAGAACATGTTTCTAAAATTGAATTCATACAGAGATAATTATAAGAATACTTACATTATTGTGTAACGAAATGATTGAGTCATTCCTTCAGTTTCTCTAACCCTTGTATCCTTTCTGTCGCAGGATATCACCAAGAAACTGAACCGTTCATCAATTTTCTTCACAACCCTCCAAAGTATCCTTAGAATCACCTAGACTAGAGTGCACAATTCTCAATACTTGAGATAAATACAATAAGAAGAAGAACATAAGACAAAAATTGAGGCTTAGAAATAGACTCATGCTTAGAGAGAATCTAAAACCTAGAGCATTAAGAATAGACCATATGTTCTTCTCGAAACAAGTCTCTCTGTCATCACAAAACATATATTTTCAACTCTCACTTAGCATTCCTTTTATAGGCTCAATTAGGTCATTTATTTTAATTAAAAAATCAATAAAATAATAGATAATATTAACCAATAGGTCAAAATTCTCATGGCATTTAGGCCCGTGAAATTTCCCATTTAATTTTAAGCACATTGGACTTAAAAGAAATGTTTGTATTATTTTTTATTGATTTAATTAATTAAATATTTATTTAAATCCTTTATCAAATTAATTATTTATAATTTAAACCTTGATTTAAACTAGTTTATTAATTTAGATACGAATTTATCTTAATTAATAAATCTACCATAATTTCTCTTTTCTTCTCTAAATTGTATAAATCTATGAAACTTTCAAAAATTGACCTGGTCAACTTTGATAATTCTAATTGATAATTAAATAAATTAATTAAGACTATCTAGATGATTTTATCCAAGGTACAGTGGGGACCATGGGCCTATGAAATCAAGCTCCAATAAGTTATCATAAATTTAACAAATAAATTTACTAACTTATTAATTCCTCATGACTCCACTAAATTCTCAGAATTGCACTGTTGAATTCATAGAACGCTCTATAATAAATATAGATACGTTATTAATTATCTATTGTTACGACCATAATTGTCATTCAATTCTCTATAGACGGTCTACAATGAGAAGAGACTAAAATACAATTTTACCCCTTATTGTATTTTATCCTTAAAACACTTAGTTCCTTGTAAATGTTATTTCAGTAAACTAATATTAATTACTTAAATGAGATCTCTATCATTTATCACCTTGAACCAAACTAAAAGGAAACCATCGTTTCACTTCTTCATCAGAAGCTATAGATGTTCATATCTATGATTAACACTCCCACTCAATTATACTACCGAGTTCCCAATATGTAAGTATGAGTTAGTCCGTAGGGTAAGCTAGTAACGAACAAGTCAAAGAACTCAAATAATACAATCAGTTAGAATACTAACCACTCTGAAATGAGATTGAATTGACTTATGATAAACTATATGATATGAATAGAATAGATAGTAATGGTATGTTTACTTATCCTATCTACTAGCAATATCGGTCTAGTCCGATGTAACAAATACATCCGATCTTATCTACTTTGCTAATGTTCCGGAAAGAACATAATACTGCGATGTGTAAGTAGATCATATCGTAGATTGGCATGTCAGTGTAAATCCTGTACCTTGACTAATCTTAGGACTAACTTATTTTGAACATATAATTATATTTATATTCCACTATGATTACGTCACTATAAATATGATTAGTTATATGCTCGAAATTTAATAGAAGTTACATTAAACAAATAATCATGAAAGAAAACATGTGAGCAAAGTGATTGACCAAGTCAAAAATTGATTTCTATTCTTTTATTGATAATAAAATGATATTACAAAAAAATTGGGTTTTAATTAAGGCATAAAACCCCAACAATTCGTTTATCATAAAATGGTGACTACGGAATAAAATATTAATCAAAACACATTAACCAATTTTTTTGTTGAAATATCTTGCCATCAAATGAAATTTACCAATATTGACCATCATTTCGGGAAATAACAGAAAAATGATTTTAAAGGAGGAAGATTTGCATGCCTTTATCATTTTATATTTTATACCATAGTAGATTTTATAAACTATCCAAATTAGTATACATCCACATCGAATTGGCAGAAAAATATTTCGCATGCCATGGAAAATTTTGGTACACTTTCCTAAACAAAATGGATGGGTTTTTGTAGTGGTAAATTTGCAGCCTTACTACTTAATAGTATATCCAAATTAGTACACATCCATTGTATCTGACATTAAACTATTTTAATTAGAAAGACTATTGAACTTTTGGTGAATTTACATTCTTTACTCACAAATTAATAAGGAAGAAGTTGGGATGATATTTTCTAACCGTCATGTCTCGTCTAATCCCTCCAAATGGAAACGGAAGACCTTAGTAGATTTGTAAACACGTGGTAATTGAAATGACTTGTTTATTATTGATTAACACTTGTCATTCACAAGGCTATTAAAACGATGAACAAGTTACTTTATATTGGGTTTACCAATTCAGTAAGAGCAACACTTGTACGTACTCTATATGAATTGGTAGCATATATTAGAATAACTATACTTAAATTAAAAACTTTTGAATGGTGTAATAATTCTTAAGAAAGCCTTTACAATTCCATACCAAAATTATAACCTTTACATAAAATCCTATAATGATATTAAATGTTGGTTGAGCGACAAATAAATTAAGTAATTACTAATACATTACGTAACTAAATGTACAAGTATATGATAAATATATAAAAAGAAAACCATCGACGTGGGTAGGAGACTTTTCGCACCCTTTTTTCAGGGTGACTATTGGAAGCCATAATATTGATACATAACATGACAAATAAATAAAATATTTCCACTCTCTATAAATATTGAGGATGAAAGTGAAAGTGCAGGTCACAATCTACGACGACTAAAACTAATAACAAAAGAGAGAGGTAACCAGAAAAATATTTCCACCAATGAACTTCCAACACCCACCCATTCCCACAAACCCTTTTCAAACTCAAACACATGAGGTTACTTATGGCCATGGTGGTTCTCCGGCCACCACCGGCATATGTCACGAAGATGGCCTTGACGTGATTGGGTTGTGACAGAAATTAAGAAGGAATGGAAAAGTTGTTGTATTTCCTTAGTGAATATTGAATAGTACAGAGCTTTATATAGAAGCTTATAAGACCACATTATACGTGGCACACATACAGCAGAAAAGAAAAGATAAACCAACTAATACAGAATTCATTAATTAATCATTTGGTTTAACATCCCCCCGCAAACTCATTGGGCGCGGAAGCACTGTGAGTTTGGTTCACAGCTCCTGGAATCGAGTGGTGATCAGAGGCTTGGTCAGGCAGTCCGCCAATTGATCGGACGATGGAGTGAAAGACAATAACAGATCCTTGCGGAGGACACGTTCTCTAATGAAATGATAGTCAAGTTCCACATGCTTGGTGCGAGCATGAAGTACTGGGTTAGAAGATAAGTGAAGAGTGCTGACATTGTCGCAATATAACACCGGAGGATGAGGAAGAGGCATGCCTAATTCAGAGAGAAGAGACTGTAGCCAAGAAACTTCAGCAGCACCATTGGCCATGGCGCGATATTCCGATTCAGTACTTGAACGAGACACCACTTTCTGCTTGGATGAGGACCAAGAAATCAGATTGTGCCCAAGAAAGATACAATAAGCACTTGTACTGCGGCGGTCATCCGGGCAAGATGCCCAATCGGCATCCGTATAGGCATATAGTGTATGATCAGTAGTGGGATGAAGAAACAAGCCGAGGTGAGTAGTGCCTTTGAGGTAGCGGAGAACACGCTTAGCGGCTTGCATATGAACGTCGGTTGGAGAGTGCATAAACTGGCAAAGTTTGTTGACGACAAACGCGAGATCTGGCCTGGTAAGAGTACAATATTGTAAGGCTCCTACAATGCTTCGATATGCAGTAGCGGAGGGTAAGAGAGTGCCATCATGAAGAGAGAGTGAGCCAAGGGCAATCGGTGTAGAGAGAGGCTTGGAATCCATCATGCCCGTCTTGGTTAGTAAGTCCCGAAAATACTTAGTTTGGCAAATGTGCATTCCAGTAGATGACCAAGAGACTTCCAGCCCCAAAAAAAAATGTAAATCACCAAGGTCCTTGACTGCAAACTGACCTTTCAAATGCTGAACCAAAGCTGTAATAGTAGCGGAGCAAGAGCCTGTAATGATAATGTCGTCAACATACACAAGCATAATCATTAATAGAGAACCAGTGGAATAATAAAACAGTGAAGAATCGGCACGGGATGCAACAAAGCCCCAATGACACAGAGCATTACTAAGTTTCAAAAACCAGGCTCGAGGAGACTAACGAAGACCATACAGTGACTTGTGTAAGCGACACACATGTGTGGGATGTTGGGAGTCAACAAATCCTTGAGGTTGACTCATGTAGACAACTTCATCAAGATCTCCATGAAGGAAAGCATTTTGGATATCTAATTGCTTGATATCCCACTGCCGAGAGACAGCAAGGCCAAGGACAAGTCGGATGGTGTTGGGCTTAATCACTGGGTTGAAAGTCTCATGAAAATCAAGACCTTGGGTTTGGTGAAACCCCTTGGTGACAAGGCGAGCTTTATAGCGATCCACAGTGCCATTGGCATTTAGTTTAACACGGTAGACCCACTTGCAGCCCACAATACGAGCAGAAGGAGGGCGTGGGACAAGAGACCACGTGCCTTGTGAGTGAAGAGCAGTAATTTCTTGGCGCATAGCATCTTGCCAAACCTGCAAAGTATTAGCTTCTGCAAAAGATGATGGTTCAACCGGTATAGAGGCAAGAGCAGTAGAATACAACTTTGGTTTGAAGATGCCCGATTTAGCTCGGGTGACCATATGATGCACGTTGTGAGACGTGCTAGGAGGCTCACAGGGATTATTCACAGTGCCTACAACCGGGGATGTGGGGGAAGAGGGAGAGGGAGAACTCATAGTAGGAATGGTATGGTGAGGAAGGGAAGGCAGAGAGGCGGGGAGAGGAGAGGAAGGGCAGGAAGGTTGAGAAATAGGAGAAATGAGAGTGGAAGTGAGGGTATGAGGGCGGGGAGGTGGTGGGATAAATGGTAAGGAAGTGATGACAGAATGGGAGGGTTGAGAGGTGGGTGGCGGAGAGACCGAGGCAAAAGGGTAGTTGTGTTCATTGAACACAACATGTCGAGTGACATATAACCAGCCGGAAGAAAGATGAAGACAAAGGTATCCTTTGTGATGTGTGCTATAGCCAAGGAAGACACATGATTGGGAGCAAAATTCTAGTTTATGAGCATTGTACAGGCGAAGAAATGGGAAGCATTCACACCCAAAGACACGAAGATGAGAATATTGGGGATGTTTGTTATAGAGAACCGAGTATGGACTGTGAAGAGCAAGAACTTTGGTGGGTAAGCGATTGATAAGGTAGACAGCCACCGTGGATGCATATGGCCAGTAGGCAAGAGGGACCGAGGCATGGGCTAACAAAGCAAGCCCCATCTCGACAACATGATGATTCTTACATTCGACTCTCCCATTTTGTTGGGGAGTGTGAGGACACGAGAGTTCATGATGTATACCAAGATTAGCAAAAATAGAGTGGAGAGATCGAAATTCACCCCCCCCCCCCCCAAATCAGTACGGACACGATGAATAGAACACTCAAATTGGGTAGAAACCATTTTGTGAAAAGTATGAAAAGCATTGACAACCTCATCTTTAGATGTTAAAAGATATAACCAGGTAAAACGTGAAAAGTCATCAATGAACAATATAAAATATCGCACACCAGTGATAGAAGATATGGGGGAAGGACCCCATAAATCGCTATGTATTAATTCAAAAGGCTTAGTGGCCCGAGATACAGAAATAGGAAATGAATGTCTATGAGATTTAGCTTGTTGACAAGCATTACAAAATGAGTGTTTGGTACTCTTAGAAACTGGAAAATTACAAGAAGATAAAACACGAGTTGTAACATCAAATGAAGGATGCCCCAAACGCGAGTGCCATAGATTTGGATCAGCGACGGAGGTGTGAAGGAGCTGAAACGAAGTTGAAGGAGAAATCGGAGGACGGGAGACTTTGTAAATGCCACGATCAAGAAGACCCGTGAGTAGGATTTGCTTGCTGACCTGATGTTTGACATAGAAAAAATGGGGATAAAATTCAACAAAAGCATTATTATCAGAACAGAGTTGAGAGACACTGAGAAGATTTTTGGACAGAGATGGCGAGTGGTAAACTTTGGACAGTTTTAAGACAGAATTGTAAGCAGGTAAATGTGAAGAACCCATGTGAGAGATCATAGCAGTCTTACCATTACCCAAGGTGACCCGATCATTACCAGAAAGAGGTTGAGCGCCTTCAAGGACATTCAGATCCGGTGTAAAATGGTGAGAGGCGCCAGAGTCCATGTACCACAATGAATCAGGCGAGATAGGGGTACTCACTGATGGAAAAATGGTAGGGTGGCTGGGAGTATGGTGAGAGTAAAAGGCATTGAAAGGTTTCGAAGGTGATGTAGGAAGGTGATATTGCATATTCTGGCGATGGTAACACACATTGGCGGTATGGCCAAGCTTCAGGAAGATTTGGCAACGAGGTCGGGTTGAGGGTGAGAATGAGGGGCGAGAAAAAGAGGATGGGGAAGGGGATGGCCAGGGTTGGGAAAGTTTATGTTGGTGAGGAGGACGGTAAGGGGTGCAAGGGCTTTGTGGCGAATAGGCAGGCGAACCACCCAGCGGTCGAGACTTGGGTTGGGGAGAAGAAAAACGGGCGATATTGGCTTGAAGGGAGCTAAGTGTGTCAACCGAGTTTTGGCGATTTATACGAGCATCATAATGAAGTAACAAGCTGTAGGCCTCTTCCATTGGTGGTTTGTCGGAACGAGCAAGTAGGGGACTCACATAGGCGTTATATTCCCAACCTAAACCATTCAGAAAATACATCAGTTGATCAGTAAATGAGACGGGGTCACCTGCGGAGGCAAGATTATTGCAGAGTTCGCGAAATTTCTGAATGTAGGCAAACGCAGTAAGACCATCCTTGCGGAGAGTTTGGAGCTGTGTGCAAACTTCGGACAACCGAGAAAAAGAGGCAGCAGAGTATATTTGGGTAAGTGCATCCCATATTTCACGAGCAGTGCGATAACCCACTATTTGGCCCAGCATAGACTCTGTAATGGAGGCATAGATCCAGCTCATGAACAATCTATTATACCTCTGCCAAGAATGGAACTCCACACTACTAGAATCGGAAGAGTTAGCAGCGTGAGAAGCAGGGCATGGGCAAGACCCATCAATGAAGCCTTCGAGACCATTTGCTATTATGATATTGAGCATCTGAGTTTGCCAAATGATGAAGTTGTTTTCATCCAGTTTTACAGAAATGGGTTGATGAACAGATGGAAGGGTGGGTAACGAAGAAGAAGAAGAAGAAATAATCGGGAGGGGAGGGGCCGAAGAAGAGCTGTTGGAGGCATGCTGAGGAGGGGGTGATGTGGGGTCAGCCGATGTTGGTTGTTGGGAGACAGGCATGGTAGGGGAGGTACTTTGGGCAGAGGCCATATGAGCTGTTAATGGTCTGATACCATGACAGAAATTAAGAAGGAATGGAAAAGTTGTTGTATTTCCTTAGTGAATATTGAATAGTACAGAGCTTTATATAGAAGCTTATAAGACCACATTATACGTGGCACACATACAGCAGAAAAGAAAAGATAAACCAACTAATACATAATTAATTAATTAATCATTTGGTTTAACAGGTTGCTTCTACAAAAACTCCATGAAGCTAATGCATTTATAACAATGTTACAAATAGCCTTATAATGAGTAACAATAGCTTGGTTCATGCTGTACAACACCAAAAAGCTGAAATGGGGAATCAGAAGAGGGCATTTTCTCAAAGCTTATTCGACTTGCACATGCAACAGATGGCAACCTTGCAGCATGTTCAAACTCTAACATCGGGACAAGACGAGTTGAGGATGCTAGTTTTTCTTAGTTGGACCAACCCAACCGGTGATTTCCGACAAGTCTTTCTTCATTTTTAGAGAAAGAATAAGTCTCTCTTCTTTTTTGGGGGCAGCAGTCAAAAAGTTAAATAGTATAATGAAAATAATATTTTTCTTGGAAGATTTGACCCAAAACGGAGTCAATAGTGCAGCCTATACACAGCCTAGCTTGCACTCCAACTACTAACACTCGTCAGCCACATCCTCCAGGCAGGAAAAAGAAGGGTTCGAGTTGGCTTATGCCAAGGTCTCTCGAGCCTCCTGAAATCTATTCCTTCCTAATGCTTTAGTTAACCAAAGCACTAACCCCTTCCTTCAAATTCAATATCTTATCAGCTTCCCCAATTATCTCTTCACCTTGTCTATTTGACTTCCCAGTTGGATTGAAAACTGGTTGTAAAATGCCTCACCATCAAAAGTTGCAAAGGACACTCCACTCCAACTGCTTAGGGTAATTCATTTCCATGAGGATTAGGAAAGGCAAGAAGGGGTTTAGAAAGATAGCATTCATTTCAAGAGATAGAGTTTCAGATGTGGAACTCTTTGCCAGAGGATCATTTCTTTGAGATGCTAAGAATCGGGGGTGGCCCGCCTTAACCCGAATCTCTTCATTCGTCTTTACTAGTATGTTTCTGTCTTTATTCGTGCAGACTTGCACTTTTGAGCATAGCTTTATTCTATTATACTTGAGATTTTCTGGCAGATTAAGATTCACCAAGCCAAGAGTGACTGTGTAGTTAAACAAACTTAAAGATACGAGAAAAAAGGTGGGTAAAATGATGATAAAGAAAATAATAAAGAAAGCATGAATGTACAGAAAGAGTCCGAACCCGACGAAGCATGCTCTCCAGGCAAGCTGAAACAAGCAAACGACGGAGTTAGCACCTTGGCGGTAAGGGACGTCATGTTGTTCTCCTTGCAACACATCATATAAGTATGTTTAGTGTCATTTTGAGATGCATTTTCTAGAAAATATGGGAACCATTACGTTATCACATTGTATAGAAAATGGAGTGCTCTTATCAATTCTTTGGGCACCGTCTACCCCTCTAACTTTTTTGTGTACCCTTATAAGGTTGGTACGGGGAGTAGAGTTTATTATCTTAGATATTGACCAACTGAGTCATGTGGTCCTGTTGTTACTCTTAAGACAGTTTGCTATGTTACATGTGGTTTTGCTATGTATTATGAATGTAAGTATGAGTTGGGTGGAGGTCGTGTCATATTGTCCAAAGGGGTTATCACTGCTCCATATAATGGACGTGTTATTTTAAATTATCATGTTTGTAAGCAACCTTGTTTAACCATGTATAAGGCAAAAACTACTCTAATATAACTAAATTTATCCTCTTTTGAAGCTTGTTTCTTGTACTGCAGTTGTACAAGTTCAAATTTTTGTGTGAATAGAACCACTCCCATGCAGAGTTGACCTAGCCACCCATGTTGTATCACATTGCTATGCGCAAGAAAAATGGTTATACTTAATAAATTAAAACTTAATTGAAACACAATAGCTAAATAAGGGCCATAAATGGTCCTTAAACACTTTAAAAATTGAAGATTTCAGAGGTCCCAACTAAGGAGTCCATGACGAAATAACCAATAAAGAGAACTAGTTACTAAGGTTTATCTTCTTTATCCTTTATTTCATAGAAATCGTTTAATGATTACATAATCGGAGGTTTGAATATTAAGATTTTAAAACGTAGAGGGTTACTTTCTGAGTTCGATGTGTACTTGTCCATTATGGTAACTAAAGTATGTAAAATTAAGAAGTTTATCATTGCCTCGAAATTTACCTCCATCACACAACACCACGCATGGGGTGGTTGCCTTGTTCAATGTTTTACCTGCATTGTCCTCATCATTTAATTGATGAGTCAAGCTTATTAGGTCAATATTGGTTATGAACAAACAATAAGACCCTATTTAGCAAAGAGAATTTGTACAGTTGAATCCAAAAAAAGAGGTTTTTGGTCAAACCATCAAGCTTGCCCCAAAAAAGGCAAGTTAAAGTTATTAATAAGTTTAATTGAATCCTGCATGATAAACCCTATAACGAGTTGTTTTTAATTTAATTTAAATAACCCCATATAGTATGTCTTGACACCACGGTACAAAAACAATGTCCATATTATAGCTTTTTTTACTCGACTTTTATTTATTTATTTTGGGAATGTCACTCATGCAAGGGAAAACATATTCGGATTGAAGACATGCATACCCAATGGTTAAAGTAACAAAAGGACACTCTAATAATTCCCTGCATATGAATGTCTATATTTTAATGAGAAAATTAAAACTATTCTAATAATTATATTTTGATGAATGTTTTATTTTGGAACACAAAATTGCAGCACTATCCAAATTATAGTATACTTATATGGGCTTATCTATAAATACAATAGTTCCGTCAGAAAATAATAAACAAACATCAACAACTATAAAAAAATATTACTCCACAGGTTCATTAAATTGGTTATTATGGATAAGGGCTATTATTTTTTAAAACAACCAACATCTCGCCTTCATAGGATTCGACTACTTTCCTTAAATCACCTCTATTTTCATGCTCCGTTGCTTCAGTGTGGTTCCCCATATCCTCTTCATCAGCAACACTTTCGGCGTAAAGTTGCACATCCGATATCCAATTTGTAATTTGTTCATTACATACGTCAATCCAATTTCTTCAAGATAACACAATGGGAAGATATGGACTGAATAAACTCTCTACCAATTGGAGTGGTCCTAGGTGGTGAGAAAGATCCCATTTTTCAAGTGTTCTAAAGAGGTTTGTATCGTGTCTCGTAAAGGGATGTTCTATTTAAGTACAATTTTTTTTTTCAAAAAAATTAAATGCTTTCATTAACTATTGCACTGGTTGGTGGAGCAAGTAAGTCTATTTGACAAACGATTGATATAAAATAAAATAAAATCTCATGTGGGGGGAAATTCCTATGTGTTAACTCATGGTATGATAATCATTTAACATTGTCGTACAATTTAATAAGCGAAGACCTACAAAATAATCACATAAGGTTGTAGGAGACTTATAAAAACTTAGTGTATACAAATGAAGTTGGTAAGATTGTTGCATCTGTTTGGTTTTTATTTTCACTTGTTTCACTGACTATGCCAGGTGAAAGGAATCAAATGTATGATCTAGTTAGTAAACTAATAGGATAAAATGAATGAGACAATAATCTATTTTTATAATCACCGGGTTGTTAGGAAGAGGTGGTTTTGGTTACGAAGGTATGGCTAATGTAGTAAAAAAATTGGAAAAACTTAGCAGGTTCTCATAAACTACTATTCAATTGTGTGTCTATTGTGTGTCTATTGTGAAGGACAAATACACTTCAACGAGAAATTGCACACAAATTACCTGTTTTTCCGGGTGGAAGTCACCTACTTCATCAGGTGGGATTAAGTCTACCCAAAATAAATCCCTCAGAAGTGTGAAGTGCCGAAAGTGCACTGCCAAAGATTCTGAGATTTTGAGGCTCAAATTCTTGAGACGTAATGTCTCCACAAAGTCAAAGAAGCTGTGATGCTCTACACTGGATGTGCGCTCAATAATCGTTAAGCTTCGTCAACTGCTGGACCAAGCTAGTGTTATCCTCAATGGAATACAGAATATTAGTGGTGACATATGGGTGCATGCCGCCCATACCAAGGAGAACGGGGAGCTGAACCCTATCCAAATTGACTAAAACAACATGTGGCCTCTTTATAATATGGTATATGGTCATTATATCTTAGTAGCCAACTTATTGTGTTAACTTATCATGAAAAAAGACCAGTAATGGGAAGTGTAATGCGTGATGGGTACCTAAACTCCAAAACTTTGTGTGATAGACCCATTAGTTTTGTTGAAGAATGTTTCGATAACTTTCTTCTATTGTGGTCCTTACAAAAATGGGTTTACATGTATGTAGTGTCCAATATACTTGACTAACCATCATGCACTATGCACTATGTAATGCTCCAACTCTGAGGTGTCGGATAGCATGTACTCATGGCTTCATGAAGTATTTTAAGATTGACTTTTTGCCTTTAATGAATTAACTCTATATTAATTTTGTATGCTTGAGTGCATGTTTTTATTTTGGTAGCAACTGAAAGACCAAATTACACAAGAACTGTAACGCCCTAGATAACCAAGACCGTTACACTGCGTGTTTAAAATAGTGCAGGACTTGCTAATCAAGTCGTTTGAACATAAATGTTATTCTAAAGTCAACTGACAGGTTAGAGTTAAAAGATTTTGATCATAAACGGTTAATTTTCATTCAAACTAGTGTTTGATACATGAGATCCCAAATATAGTATTTACATGGTGAAAAAACAACCCTCAAAGGTTGGTACAGCAAAAGTCAGTCTAAATGGAAAAATACAGTTTAGAGATCTAATTCATGTAAATTCCCTTGGCCGTGGTGGTCAAGCAGCTGACGATGTACACTCCACCCCAAGAGCTCTCTAACTCATGGTTGGTCCTAATTTCCTTTGCCTTTACCTGTACCACGTAGCACCCGTGAGCCAAGACTCAGCAAGAAAACCATAAACAACAAGCATAGATAGCAACAAGAGCATATAATCAATTTCAATCCAATCAGCTCAACTAATCAACAGAATACAAATATAAAGCTCAACAATAATAGACATATACTTTCAACATACATTTCGATCAATAATACAAGAAATTAGGTATCGGTGCCCTTAGGCCGAGCCCTCTAATTATTCAGTTGATCCTGGCTCACTTAGGCTGAGCTGCGTTCAATAGACTTATCATCAGCCCCGACACCCTTACGCCGTACTTTCATATTGCATACAGCAGCCATACAATTACAAAATACCTACGTTCAATTACAGGGAACCTTAGTCCCAAACACAACCACATGGGTGTAGTTTTCTTACCTTGAGTCCCAAGCAAAAGATAAAGAGCGGTCCCGAGCACGATCCTCATTCCTGAGCCTATTCTATAACCCTAGTCACAAGAATAATAGATAAATATCAAATCCCAATCCAATAATCACCTTCAGAATATTAATCTATCCTCTGGGACCTTGGATTCTAGCAAACCTGGTGGTAGGATCCTTCCCGAGCCTTAACATTTGGGTTCCCGAGCTTAAAACCCTCAAACAGACTTGGTTTTGCATTTGAGCTGCGGCTAGCCCCTTAAGGCCCGCGACACACTCAAGTCAGAGGGAAAATGCCTCTCTGCTAAAAGACATGGGCTGCAGCATGCTACACCTTGTGCCGCAGCACGCCTAGACAAAACAGAGGCCTTCCAACCCCTTCGAGCACACAGGCTGCGGCGCCAAAAGAACAGGATCCGCGACCCAAGCCCCCAAACCCAGAAAACCAGCCTTTTTCCTGCTTTTTTCCTCGAGCCTAAACCTCAAAATTCAACCCCAAACATTAGCCAAACTAAGATTTAAGTCCAGTATCGTTAACCTTATAGCCTAACCATCATAACCAACCTATAAACCACTCCTTACACTCATCAAACACCCAAAATCAGTTTTGGAAACAACTTTCATGCAATCTCTAAGTCCTAACCATAATTCAGCAATTACAAGTTAGAATCTTACCCCCAATTGATAGCCTAATTTCTTCAAAACTTCTTTACTGATCCTAGCTTTGATTTCCCCTGGTTTCCAGCTCAAATCCCAACTTAATTTCCTTGAGTTTTCCTTCTTCAAGCTTCAAGTTCCCCTTAGGTCCTAGAGAGAGAGAAATTGTACATGTGAGATAATGAGAGAGATTAAGTGTATTTCTAATAACTCTGGTGGTTTCCTAAAACCTCAGCTGATCATATCATACTCCTTAACCAAAAGACTAAAATACCCCTCAAGACAATTCAACCCTCTAATTGCTTTAAGGTTAAAATGGTCTTTTTCCTAATTCCCGCTAATTCCTCAAGTCATCTTGCCAATTCCCAGTTAATCCCGTCATGCCCAACTAATTACCAAATACTTACTCGTTACTCAATAAATCCCAAATATACACTGAACCTCCCAAAATACCCCTAAGCTCACCCCGAGCCGGGTATTATTCACCGCTGTGACTATTACGCCAATCTTCTCACTAGGATCGTCTCGAGCCGTATACTGCAAATATATCTACATAATAATGTGGTCTCAACCATTTAACACATATAATCACATTTATGCCCTTAACGAGCCAAATTTACAAATATGCCCTTATAAACAATAAAGGGCCCACATGCATATCTAATACTTATAAATATGAATATAATATATTCACATCATCACATATATATATATCATGCATGCCACATAGTCACGCATTTAAATCACATAATCACATACATATCCAATTGTGCCCTCCCAGCACGCTAATCAAGGCACGAAACCCTATTTGCATTTTTGGGTCGTTAGTACTATCCCATCCTACTGAGAATTTCATCCTTTAAATTTACCTGAATAACTTAGGATACTGATCCCACACAGTTGACTCAAGCTCCTAGGTCGCTTCCTCGACCTTGCTATTCCTCCATAAGATTTTGACTATAGGAATCGTCTTGTTCCTCAAAACCTTATCCTTCTTATCTAGGATCTGAACAGGTTGCTCCTCATATGATAAATCGGTTTGTAACTCTAGACCCTCATATCCCAAAACATGAGTTGTATTTGAGACGTACTTCTGAAGCATAGAGATGTTGAATACATCGCGAACTCCTGATAAGGACAGTGGCAGAGCCAATCTATAGGCTACCTGCCCGATCCTCTCCAGGTTCTCAAAAGGTCCTATGAATCTAGGGCTCGACTTGCCCTTTTTCCCAATCCTCCTCACCCTTCGTAATGGTGAAACACGCAGAAACACGTGGTCCCCTACCTAGAACTCCACGCCCCCACGCTTAGGATCAACGTAGCTTTTTTGTCTGCGAAGCGAAGCGAGCATTCGAGCTCGGATCTTCTCAATAACTTCATTAGTCTTCTAAACCATCTCGGACCCCAAATACTTCCTCTCCCCCATCTCATCCCATTGAATAGAGGATCTACATTTTCTTCCATATAACATCTCGTATGGATCTACTACAATCGTTGATTGATAACTGTTGTTGTACGAAAACTCAATCAATGGGAGGTACTTACTCCAAGACTCCTCAAAGTCTAATACACATGCTCTAAGCATGTCCTCCAATATCTGAATTGTCCTCTCAGACTGTCCGACTGTCTGAGGATGAAAGGTTGCACTAAACTTCAGCTGAGTTCCCATAGCCTTCTGCAAACCACCCCAAAACTTTGAGGTAAATATTGGATCTCAGTCTGATACTATAGATTTAGGAACCCCATGGAAATGCACAATCTCTCTGACATATAACTCCATGTATTGATCTACATTATTGGTCGTCCTCACTGGCAGAAAGTGAGCTGACATGGTGTATCTATCTACTATCACCCACACCGAGTCATGTTGTCCCACCGTTCTAGGTAAACCTCCCACGAAATCCATAGTAATATCTTCCCACTTCCACTCAGGAATATCCAAAGGCTGTAGCAACCCCGCTGGTCGTTGATGCTCAACCTTTACCTGCTGACAGGTCAAAAACTTGGCCACATATTCAACCACGTCCTTCTTCATCCCAGGCCACCAATATAAAGTCTGTAGATCTTGGTACATCTTTGTGGTGCCTGGATGGAGTGAATATGGTGTAGTATGGGATTCACCAAGTAGCTCATGTCTAATCCCCATATCCATCGGACCACATATCCGATCCTTATACCGTAGTAAACCTGTCTCTGAAATGGAATAATCCTTAGCCACTCCAACTAGGACATTCCCTCTAACCTCCTGCAACTGCGCATCATCCAATTGACCCTCTCTTATCCTTTCTAGAAGGGTAGATTGTAAAGTAATATTGGTCAACTAACCCACAACCAGATCTATCCTTGCTCTGGCCATCTCCTCTAAGTCCTAACCATAATACAACAGAATTTAGTAATTACAAGTTAGAATCTTACCCCAATTGATAGCCTAATCTCTTCAAAACTTCTTGACTGGTCCTAGCTTTGATTTCCCCTGGTTTCCAGCTCAAATCCCAACTTAATTTCCTTGAGTTTTCCTTCTTCAAGCTTCAAGTTCCCCTTAGGTTCTAGAGAGAGAGAGAGAAATAGTATATGTGAGAGAGTGAGAGGTTACGTGTATTCCTAATAACTCTGATGGTTTCCTAAAACCTCACCTGATCACACTTCTTAACCAAAAGACTAAAATACCCCTCAAGACAACTCAGCCCTCTAATTGGTCTAAGGGTAAAATGGTCTTTTTCCCAATTACCGCTAATTCCTCAAGTCATCCTGCCAATTTCCAGTTAATCTCGTCATGGTCAGCTAGTTACCAAATACTTACTTGTTACTCAATAAATCCCAAATGTACACTGAACCTCCCAAAATACCCCTAAGCTCACCCCAAGCCGGGTATTATTCACTGCTGTGACTATTACGCCAATCTTCTCACTAGGATCGTCTCGAGCCGTATACTGCAAATATATCTACATAATAATGTGGTCTCAACCATTTAACACATATAATCACATTTATGCCCTTAACGAGCCAAAATTAGAAATATGCCCTTATAAACAATAAAAGGCCCACATGCATATCTAATACTCATAAACATGCATATAATATATTCACATTATCATATATATATATATATATAGCATGCATGCCACATAGTCACACATTTAAAGTACATAATCACATACATATCCAATTATGCCCTCCCGACAAGCTAATCAAGGCACTAAACCCTATTAGCATTTTTGGGTCGTTACAAGAAAAAACTAACAAAAACCAAGTCAAAGGGATTGTGAGTTCTGTAAAAATGAAGAACTGGAAAAATAGTAAGTATAGGTGAGGGAAATAATATGTGAAACGAGTTACAGGCCTAATCATTATGCATTACCCGAGAAAATGAGTTTCAATAATTAAGAAACAATGCAAGTTAGCTTTCTCAAATGAGACATAACTAATGACACCTTAAGTACCTGACAATATAATGTATTTAAGCATTTCATGACTTCTTACTTTTTATGGGAACAAATTAAACCACACAAAATTTATTTTCATGTAAGGTCGTTCAGGTAAAGTACTTCAGATCTAGGGAATAACCAATAACATGATGTGAATAAAAGGGATCCATTCCTCCTTCCCCCAAATTCGGAAGGGGAACAGTAGGATGACCCCACTCTTCTAAAAAGTGGGGGGGGACGTTGAAAAAGTTATATGCAGTACCCCTAATATTTAAAGACACCCTTACCTCCTCAGTTGACCTTACCAGTTCGGTGGTTTCAAAATCAGTTTGAGTGTATAATACAAGATACTTTTGTTGTATGGATTGGAACTTCCGACATAACATACTCTCAATCCTAAATGAAGAGATCTTTCCCTAGGTAAGAAAATATGTAGTCATGTGTAATGGCCTCCTATGAATAACCATGACAAAGTAGTAAGACATTTGAGGTGAGACCAAATTATTTAAGTATATAAGGTCAACATAATAACTTTCTATTGCATCACATATCAAATTATTCCTGAGTAGGAGTTAATAATAGTTTATTGTAGACTTTTATTTGTATGAGAGCTTGGTTAATGATTATTCAGATAACTTTGTGATGTTTAAATTTTTTAATATTGCTAATCATATAAATTCTATAAAATGATATATCATGAATAATTGATATGTTGCAAGTGCATAATGAATTCAGAGGGTAAGGTTAATGAAGACAAGTCATACTCCCATTCCATTCATTGTTTTCCTAGTAGAGTTGTGTCTATGATGACTAATTTCATTAGTGAGCAGAAAATTTTGATTAAAGATATTGTATTTGGCATCTTATTAGGGTTAAGAAAAAGTAATATTAAGAAATTTTTTATTAAGTGGTTGTTGGACAGGTTTGATGTAGGGATGGTTGTTCGAAAATGAATGGAACTGAATTACAACTTAATAGTGATTTTTTTTCATACGTTACTGGAATTTATGATGGTGGAGAACACTTAATGGATTCAAAATCAGATAAAAACAATGGGGAGAGGATATTGATAACTTTTTTGGAGGGAAAGCTCAAGTGTAATGGCAATGCCGAATATAATTTATCCATAAATTTTTGTTTTTTGTTTTGAGTGTGTTTCTAATGCCTAACACAATAGTGTATGTTGCCCATGAGGACGAGGCCAAAATTATAGTGCTTAGTGACTCAGTTAGTGTGAAAAGGATTAATTGGGCGTCCATGTCTTTCAAGTATCTCGTAACGGGTTTAAGTGCACTGAAGAGGAAGGGATCGAAGTTCGTTTGTGGCTGCTTATATTTTTGCAGGTCATTAACTCTGTACTTATGTGAAATTAATTTTTTTTTTTAAATTATTGTTGTCATTTACGCATATCTATCTGCTTAAATGTGGGCATATTTGTGTTTAATAAATTACATGCTATTTTTCTTCATCATGTCCAATGCATTGTGATTTATGTGGACAGAAGTAAATGTCCTATAGCTTGGTGGTGTGACAATGAAAATAATAGGATGATTAAGTGGATTGATATTAATGGTGGATTACAATGTTGTCAGGTAAATAATTTTGACCTTAAAATTTATGCCCGATTTGAGTTTCGATATTTTTTTCCCCAGTTTGTCGAACGTTTTTCTAATTAAGGTGTTTTCTTATATTTTTAGATAAGAATAGGAGAGATAAGACCATTTTTGTAATTAAGGTGTTTTCTTATATTTTTAGATAAGAAAATGAGAGATTGGAGGATTATTGAATATTAATGATGATGCAAATTTTAGCCTGTTTGAGCTATATAGTAAAGTAAAAATTTAGAGAAACAAATGTTACACAGGGAGGGAATTCCAAGGTTAATGGACCAATGTACATCTGGTGCAAACCATGAATGCACATAAGTAGGTGGTGGGGTGGCTGAGGATAGAGAAAGTGAATTCAATCTTCCTTTTGGTCGTTTTGCCATTCTTACGGGAGAAGTTGATTTTTCCAAGACGTGTGATGAGGTTTGTCATTTTAGGACTTATAATCCAATGATTACTGAGTCTGCAATGGTAACAAAAAGTAACCAATACAAACTTCTCACAATTGATTATGTGGAAAATAAAACAAAGGATGAATACAATAAAACAAAGATGATGAATGGTGGGAGAGATGGTGAGTCCAGTTTATTGACTAGACGTAATAGTAGTATGGGCTTATCATATGAGGGTGGTGGAGGTTTGAAAGTTGGTCCATTCAATTTACGTAATTGCTTGAGAGATGAAGAGTTTACTATGGCATTATACGTGTTTGATCCTCATATGAGACTAAGGTATGTCACTAAACCTTTGTAAATAAAAGTATATGTCTATATCATATTGTTCCTAGGCTCGGGAAGGATTTTACTTAAAAAATTATAACTATTTGGTAATAATCTTAAAATATAGTGAGGTGTTAGTGGAGACCCCAAATTATGTTTTGGAAATGGTGCATGTGCTAAGTCTAAGGCCAGAATTTCATGTTGATAGAAATATATGTTCTATTTATAAGTGGAGTAATTTTGTTTGGGTGTTAAAAGTGTGGAAAATCATATTTATTAAAGTATTTTTTGTTTTAATTTCGTAGATAATTGATGCCTATTGTGGATTGTTATCATTTAATACTCTGCAAAAGTTAGAGTTAGAGAAATGTAATGGATGTTTGTTTCTCCCCAGTTTTTTTCCAGGACAGGTAATTGGAATATTTTTAGAAGCCTGTTATTTTAATGTCGTTTTGGTTTTTCATTATTCAATATTACTCTGCAATGAATGGAGTTGTAGGTTTCCCACAATTCTTTGATTGTAAAATTTGGTAAGAGTTGGGAACCAATAGAAGACCCGTGTTGGACAAAAGTGATTTTCCAGCTTGAGCAGGTTGTTATTTGTTAAATCAATATGGATTTGCTAATATTTGTTGTAATTTAAGGTAAATTAATTGGGATGTTTGTAACTAATGTAGATTGTTCTTCCGATGATGGACGTTGTTCATAATCATTGGGTATTAGTTATATTGAATTTAAGAAATGCTTTGACCATGATTTCAGATTTTGGGGAAGTTTTATCACAACTTATAGATAAGCAAAAAATAGTGTTCAAAGTGGTAAATTTGATCACCTTCACTAAAATTTCTATTAGATCTAACTAGTCTTTAACATGTTATTAATTTAGGAGATTTCACATGTACTGATATGGTTAATGGTGTTTTGTTAATAGTTAAGATGGCTTGATGATTTGTTTTCCTTGGAAATTGCGGATCACTTTCCTGCTGGATGGAAATTTTGCAAATTCCAATTAATTCTTGGTCCATCCATACCCCATAACATGAGAGAAAGTGATTGTGACGTTTTGCTAATTGTGTACATGAAAAGCAATGCGAAAGGAAGAAATTTATGTGATAAGGTGGTGTGTATTTTTTAATATTTCAAGTTTATATTATTGCTTTGAATTTCTTTTCCTCGTTCCATGTGAGGTTCTACGTTTTGTGTAGGTTCACCTTCATTCTCAGCGACTGGACCTTGCACTGGATTTGTTGGTTGGAGACAACAACCTTATAAGATGTAGTGTAGTTGAATGTGGTAGGCATCATTACTAGAACATATTAAACAACGAGTACGTTACTGGTCGCAAAATAGACCGGTGTTGATCTCTAAAGAAATCTTCACCTTGTCTACAATTCTCCACCAAGGCAAAATGATAGAAATATTGGCTTACGGTAAATAAATATAAAAGAAATAGAGTAAAGTATCGAGATACCAGTTAACACTAGTTAAGGTATCTAAATTTTTGTTTGGCCCTTATCTTGGCTTGATATACTCAGCATGTGGGGTGGTAGTGACTATGTTTTAAACCACTATTGTGTTCTTCTAACCTTATTTATATAATGTAAATTGGTTAGGATGGTTATTCGAAATTTCAATCATTTGTTAGTTTTAAGAGGTTTTTGGGATTGTAATCGATGTTTTATATTGCAAATAGTTTATGGGTTGTGTACAAAAACACAGTTGCATGAGGACCTAACCTAGGTGAGCTGTAAACAAATGGATCGTGCATTTAGGGATGCTGCACTCTTATGGATCGTGAAGTGTCATATATAATGAAGAATCAATTGAACAACAATTTAAATGATTGAAAAATGGTTAATTTGATCGACACATTTAAAAATGGTTTTTTATATATCAAACTCTGGACATGCAACACCAGCTATGCTTTGGAACAAGAAGCATGCTGCAAGGAGGCCTATATGTAAAGGTGGGTCATATTCCACGTTGACACTCCCGCGATTTAAGCACACTATCTTGAGAAGGAGCAGAGTTTTGGCGCCAAAGTTTCAATTCAGTTAGATGTACACACAACACCAGCTATGATTGGGAACAAGAAGCATGCGTGAAAGACACCTATGTATAAAGGTGGGTCATATTACACCCTCACATTTCGCAATTTAACCAAAAAAAATTCAGAATAAGGTGAGTTTTCCCGCCAAAGTGTGGAGGTCATTGTTGGAATCTAACTTCGTACCTCCAACTAATTGTACATTTGCTAATCCTACATGTAATTGGACCACCACGTGGCAGGACAACTAGATGGCCTTAGTTAAACGAAAGGAATGCATACAAATAATTTTGTTCGACTAGTAGTGGTGGCAAGTATATGATGAAAATAAGATTTTAATATGTTATTTGTGAATGAAGTGAGATGAAGAGGCTAGTACCACAATGAAACTACTATAAATAGGAAGACAATTATTGATCAAACAATCACATCCACACCCACCATACGAAAAGTTATTTCCATCCATTCCATTACCATCATGTCAAACTCATCATGCGTCCTTTTCCCATCTGAGCTAATGAAGAATGAATCATCTGATTCTAAAGATGTGCTACCTAATGACTACCCAACACTTTACCCACCATATAGGACTTTTGACAGCTCCCCGTCACCCGTGAAACAACCTTCAACCATTCCTAAGAAAGAAAACAATTCACCAAAATCTCCACTTTCACTAAAGAAAGAACCCAAATCACCAGCCTCCTCTAGTGGAAGTAAGTCCAGGACACGCAGTTCTCCAAAGAAACACATATGCAAAGGTTGCATTGCCAAGGATGCTCATATTTTAAAGCTTAAATTCCTGGGAAGGAATGTTGCCACGAAGCCGGAGAAGCTGTGCACATCTACACTAGATGCCCGCACTATCAATTTCAAGATTCACCAACTTTTGGATCAATCCGGAGTTATACTCAATGGAATGCAAAGTATGAGTGGAGATATTTATACTAATGTTGTGCAATCCAAACAGGATAATAAGGTCATCCCCATTGATTGACCAAATCCAAGGGATAACTATCTATATATAACCATAACTTTATTGTCTAAGTAACTTTTATAATCTATGTCAGCACTTAGTCATCAATTATGTTCCCAATATGACGGATGTTAAACAAGGTTGGTTGGACAGTTTTTCTTGTAAAACACACTCATTGTAAGGAAGAATGTATCATCTTCTTGTATAGTATGTGAACACACCCCCTCTACCCCTATCTCCGGAACGTGAACCCATTCTTCAGACTAATATGCATGTTGTAATGGGGAGTTGCCATCATAATGTATGTAGTAATGAAACTCCAGCTTTGGTTAGCTTATTACGAATGAAATGGGCTTATTTATGCTTTCTTGTAGAATTTATTATATTTACTTCCAATGAAAGCTACAGCTGAATCTCCTTCACATGGGTTTATTACAAGCAGGGTAATGTGGAACAACAAATTAAGGAGGAAATTGTTCTATTTAGTAACTCAAAAACCATCAAATAATGTTAATGACTTCTAAATTTAAATTAACAATTACGATTAAAAGCTTAAAATATAGTGAGAGATGCAAGTTTTAAAATTTTGATATGATATAATATAAACAAAAGATACAAGAAATAAGTTGTTGTGTCTAATTGAAACCAGTGTCAGCAGTAGTGAAGGCAATAACAAGCCAACCAGAGGTGAACACAAAAATTAGGCAAATTTCCATATCAACATATAAGTAAATTAATTAAGCACGCTTGTAATTTGGACAACAAGTAGAAACTAGATTCATATGAACTTCAAAACAAGTCATATTAAATTGTTGTATACGGATCAAGTAGTACAATTATTGATGCAAAGTAGATGATATATAAAATATATGGCAAATATAATGGATGGAGTTCGAGTTGAGCCATTGATCGCAAATATATATATAACTATATATATACGCAAGTGCACGCAATCGATTCAAGTAATATATGATAAGTAGAGTATCGTTCCCACGAAGACTATGTTCCAATTACCAACAATTGTTTTTTTATTTCTATTTGGCAACTAAAATTTTGATTTTTGAATTTAATTTTAAAATTAAAAATAACTTTGAACAAAAACAACCAATTAAAAGATTTAAATCACTATTAAAAAGACCTGGGCTGTTAATTTCATCAACTTTTCATTCTACTAATTGTATTAATCAATTCTATATTTCTTTCTTTCTATTCTAATAGCAGGTTAACACAAATCGATTCTCATTCTTTTTCAAGATATAAGATCCCAGCCTATATGCAGGTTTTCTACATCTCTGTGATAAACTTAAACATATAGAAGACATTAAGCATGGAAACCTAATTACTACACAAGTCATACAGGTACTTTCGTCCAATATGCAACCTATGTCTATACAATGATAGCATATTCAATTCTCATCTTTCGAATTTTGAATCAAAATCATTAAATCAAGAAAATAGTGATCAAGTATTTACTAGCATTAAACACACATTATTTAGTTTAGAATAGAGAAGAAAAATCAAAAGAACATCATAATTCAATTAGATAGAAATCCAAGCGACTACATTAAACCCTAGATAAAAATTGTTTAGTTCATATCAGACATGACTAAATCAACAAAATAATTATTCAAAAACATAAGATTCATAAACTTGAAAAAGAAATAAAAATATGAAACTGCAGAATATCTAGCCTAAGAACCACAATTAGTCTCTAAAAACGTAATTAAAAACTGACCTAATAACTTAATTAAACCCTAAACATGAATTTATAGTAAAAAATTAAAAGAAGGAGAGTTTTTCCTTGTGTGGGTCGCAACTTGGCCTTTTCTAGGTCGCAACCCATGTCTGTTTTGGGGCCTTTTCTTCTCGTTTAATGGCTTCAGGTGCCGCGACTCAAGAATCTTAAGTTGCGGCCCGTGTCTGAATTTCCCCTTGACTAAGCCTTTGTTTCCCTCTTGAGTCACGACTTGTAAGCCCAAGTCGCGACATTAATTCCTTCCAGCAAGCATATGCGCCTCTCACTTCACCTTGAGTCGCGACTCATAAGTCCAAGTCACGACTTTAATTAAATTTTTTCTTAGATTTGATCGTTCAGCTCATCTCTTCATCCAAAACCCGTCCTTTAAGCTTCCTTGGTATCATTTTTAGTCCAATAACTGCCAAAAGTCTTGTTTTCCCACCATTTTAGCTTCTTTTTGTATTTTTCTCATGATTCATCGCACCAACCTACAACAAAGACAAACAAAAGCGTAATCTTGCACAAAACACACATAAAAACTCAAGATTACCGCAAAAACACCTTCTAAAATGACCCTAAAATGAAGTTATCAGCCATAACATATATACACATATACATGAGATTTAATGGGAGACAACAACCTAAGTGGAGGATTAGCTTATAAGTGTTAGTCTTTGTACTATGGCCACATCTTTATCCTCGTTTTGTACTCTATATTAGGAAGTTAATATTTCAGATTTATTTGGTTGTCTGTAAGTGAAGTGGTGGTCATGAATAAAAATTACTTAAAGATTGTTTTGCCTTAATTTGCCTTAAATGGATACAAACACCTCAATGTACAATAATTTACCTTAACTCCCATATGAATAATAACCAAAGGCAAAGTACAAGTATTTTATTAGGGTGTTAAAGTTGAGAACAACCAGTCTGTATTGGGTTAATTAAAGAACTTGGATGAATACCTTCTACTACTGATATCTGTCTTCTTTTATAATGGTCCCACAACATGGGCTGTGGAAAGGATTATTTATTTTCGAGGTAAGACATAGTACAAATTGACATACCCAAAATTTAAGCTTCATTCCGCGTTCATGAAATCCGGAATAGGGCAGCAGTCTATAAATGAAAAAAAAATGAGCGAAAAATAAGTTAACCAACATGACCCTCGTTAGCCAAAATTTCCTCCAACTACGTAATGGACTTGGTTACATCTGCCATTGTTAACAAACTTAATACACAGAGATTGTTTTATACCAATTAATTTTAAAAAATTCCATATTCAAGAAATCATTAAAGAAGAAGAAACCTTCTCATATATGATTCTATTTATTTTGAACTAGATGTTTCTTACTTCAATAATTCTAATTGAATGAAGAAGTCACAAACTAACTAAATGCCCTTACTCACACAATACAAGTAGTATAAATAGGAAGGCAATTATATCACCAACATTCACATTCAAAACCATCACCCCCACAACAAATAATCAGATGCAATACCTTAACAACATGTTTATGTTGTCTGCTCCATTTCCCACGAATGAGGTTATAAAAAATGAATCATCTGATTCAGAAGATGTTTTACCAAATAACCATTGAACACTTTACCCAACCCATACAACTTTTGATATCTCCGCAGCTCCTGTTACGTCAACTTCAACCATACAAACAAAAAGGAAGAGAACAACAGAAGAAATTGTCAATGGTGAAGAAAGAACCAAGATCACCCTCATCCTCAAGTGGTTCCAACTCAACCAAAATGAAATCCCCAACGAAAGGCAGATGAAAAATTTGCATTGCCAAAGATGCTGAGATTTCAAAGCTCAATTTGTTGCGGCGTAAAGTATACTCAAATTCGAACAAGATGCGCACATCTGCTCTAGATGCCCTCACTATCAATTTCAAGGTAGCAGAACTACTAGATTAGTCTGGATTTGTAGTCAATCAAATACAAACTCTAAGTGGAGAGGTCTATGATCACACTCACCATGCCAAAGGAGTAGAGAAAAATAACTCTACCAATTGACAAGTTAAATGGAGTGCCTATTGATATGGAAATATCATATTTTACATTATTAAGATATCGTTGTTTGCTATAAATATCAAGAACAATGATGCATGGTAATGTATAGAATGGACTTGACTGTGTAAGACTAAAACTATTTGGTCAAACAATCTATCATCTTCTTCTATTGTAGGTCTACATTCCTGTTACTTAGGCTTATCAACAATTTCAGTTAAGCAAATATAATGTTTAATGTACTACTGGGATGATGTTTTGAATATGTACCACTCAAAGTCCAGATTATGAAATATTATTATGTTTTTAAATGCCTTCATTGCACACTTAATTTTGGTGTCTTATAATTTCGTTAGATGGCTATCGAAATGGTTTGACAAGAAACTTGAAGTTCATGGCAAAACTAGAATGCAACTCCCATGCAGACTAACATATGATCTTTTGTTTTTATAAATTATATGTCTTAACAGAAGGATTATACCAAATATTTAAACAGTAAAATATTTCAAAACGTTACTCTCCTTGAAAGACATATTTACTCTCATTGGAACAAGCACTATTTGTAAATTATGATTAATTGTAATCTCCTCACTTGTATCATGATCTCTTCACACCTATGACCAAACCAATTTAGGAGTAAGCCTTCACAATGAAATGGAGCAAAAAAGGGGCCCACCTCAAACATTTCCATAGTTGAAAACGACCGAGAAAAAAGGAGACACCTAGGAAGACCTCCCCACTATTGTTCAATGTTTGTACACTATGTATGTACTATAAACACACAACCAGTCCATAGTAATCATCTTCAGTTTTTCACAAGTCTCATTCATCTACTGATAAGAGTAGTTGATGCAGACTGTTCATTTGCAAATGAATGTAAATGTACCAAAATGTAATCCGGGCATGTTGAATAGAGAGAGAAGTTGAACAGCCCAAACCCCATCGCTTGAGTCAATAACATCAGGAACAAGATCACATAACTTCCACCAAGTTAGAAATCGCGACTTCCATTTCTCTTTACTCTCATATAGATAAAAAAAAATTGACTTCTTGTACACACTATATATTCCCTACATAAGTTAGCCTCAAGTAAACCAATAATGATACCCATATTTTTAATTCACTAACTGCTCTAAGTGAATAGGATATCAAATCTATGATACAATATAAAGTAACAATTGTAAAAAAAAAATAGCAAACTGTGATACTGTCAAACTTGAAAAATGAAACTTTATGACAACAAAAGATCATTTTGATAAAATGTCATCAATGCTTCTCAATCATTTTCTTTGTAGGTCAGTCAACAATGGAGGAGGCATCACAACCAACAGTGGTTGATGATACACATCATGGTTTGTTGAACATACTGAATCAGCTCCAAATCGTAAAACCCCTGAAGAACTCATCAAAGAAGATATGTTGGGCAAGTCTCTACCGAATACTACAATGCGGGAAAGTTTTTACTATACTTACTCAATGTGGATTGGATTTAGCGTTAGAAAGCATGATGTTAGAAAAGATAGTGAAAAGAAAGAATTCCAGCGTAAATGGGTGTGCTCCAGAGAAGGTACGCGTAGGGAAAAGTGGTTCAACTTGGAAAATAGAAAAAAGACACCAAAAGCTTTAACAAGAGTAGGTTGTCATCAAACAACATGTGGGTTATGAGAGACTTTGATGCAGACCATAATCATGACTTGGCATTGCCATTTGAAATACAATTCTTTAGATCAAACTGAAAAATCACAAAAGCAGTTGCTGAACAAGTTATGTCAATGAGAAGATCTGGAAGACCAACTTTTCAAATAATGAATCATTTGGCGCAAGAGATGGGTGGTCGAGAGAATGTCCCATTCACAAAAACAGACCTTTACAATTGGATTGGTCGACAAAGAAAAGCCACAGACACAGAAACCGACTCTAAATGAGCTTTGGGGTACTTAGAATGTTTGGCAAGAAGAGATGATTTGTTCTAAGGCATCTATAGCACAGATGAAGACACAAGCTTGGCTAATTTATTTTGGAGTGATGGAACTTCAAGGAAAGATTACCAAACTTTTTGAGATGTCTTAGCTTTTGACACGACCTACAAGAGAATTGCATACAACAAGCCTCTATTGATACTTATTGGTGTCAATAATCACTTTCACACTATAGTCTTCAAAGTTGCATTGTTGTGCGATGAGAGTGCTCAGACCTTTATATGGGTTCTACAATGTTTCCTAATTTCCATGTGCAACAAACCCCTATCGGTTGTGGTCTCTGATGGTGACAAAGCAATAAAAGAATCAATTTCAGTAGTAATGCTAGATGCAATGCACCGCCTTTGTGCTTGGCATATATCAACCAATGCATCCAAAGAAATAACAAACCCATCCTTCAACTCAGCCTTTGCTCACTTAATGTATCATCACTACTTTGAAGAAGAAGAACGGGAGGAACAATGGGAAGCAGTCATTCAAAAGTGTGGATTGCAAAATAATACATGAACTACAACTATGTATGAATCAAAGAGAAATTGGGCAGAGACTTTTCTCGGGGTAATTTTTTTGCTGGATTCAGAACAACCCAAATATCGGAGGCAACAAATCCATATTTAAATCATTTCTTGACAAGTAAGCTGTGTTTAAGTGACTTTGTTGGAAAAATTGATGCAACACTGCAAACAATACGACATACTGAAATTGTAACGTCCTCCTAATCAAGGTCCATTACACTGTGTAGTTTAAACATTGATTAACTCGCTAAATGAGCCATCTGAGTTTAAATCGTGTAATTAAAACTAACCAGAGGTTTAGGTACTGAAAATTTCGGTCAAAAGTCAACCATTTTATTAAAAAGTTTAACTATTGTACATGGGATCCCATCATAGTTTAAAATGGTTACAAAACCCCCAAAAGTGAATACTAAAGCCGACCTAGGCGACAAACTTAGGGTCCAACCCTAGTTCCAATTGAAAGCCTCAACTGTGGTGGACGAGCAGACCCCATATGTACACCCTGCCCCTGAAGCTCTCCAACTCATGGCTGGTCCAACTTTTCATTTCCTATCTAGCACCTGTGAGCCAAGACTCAGTAAGAAAACATAAACATGCTTAAAAGCAGTACATTATCAGATCATAGAATCATAACTAGCATGCCAACAGTAATAACCCTACTCATTCATGCAATTAACTCATGTAAGTGACTATAGGGTCACACTAGGGCTTTAGTGCCCATCTCTCACGTAACCCCCCTTTGTGCTGGCGAAGCGGGTTTGATGCTTCACATTCTAGACGTCCCTAGGGGCGTTCAAGTGTGTATCTCGCTTCCGAGTTGACTTAACCCTACTGGCCAGCGTTCGCCACGCTATTATCGCCCTCGACTTCTAAGCCAACCCTTTAAATTCTCAACTCATAAGCCGAGTTCTTTAACCTTTAACTAATAAGTTAAGCCTTTCAATCTTCGACTAATGAGTTGTGCCTTAACCATCGACTGATAAATTGAGTCTCACCCTTCGGCTGATAAGTCGAGTCTTAACCTTTGACTGATAAGTCGTGTCTTGGCATTCGACTGATAAGTCGTGTCTTGGCATTCGACTGATAAGTCGAGCCTCAACCTTCAACTGATAAGTCGAGTCTTACCCTTCGATTAATAAGTCGAGTCTTTACCTTCGACTGATAAGTTGAGTCTTAACATTCGAATGATAAGTCGAGTCCTTTCAACAAACTATACCCTTGACTATTAAGTCAAGCCCTTCACCAGATAACATATATAGACCTTCAGCTTATAATCTGAGCTTCCCCAATCAGATATACAACTCAACAGTTATCACATCACATAGGTAAACACATCACATTCAATATGTTTAATAAAACATTCTCAACATAACATTAATTTTATACTATAATCGGGTCGAGCCCTAATACGTAGACCGAGTGCAGTTTTCATACCTCAAGTCCAAGTGTAGTGTATATTAAGAATGGCCCTTGAGCATGATCCCAGTTCCGAGCCTCTAGCGATAACCTAATCACAACCATAATATAGGATCCCATCAATAACGAGCAAATAAAGGCTTCTGAATCGAGTCCTAGCCTCCAGGACGTCGAATTCTACTAAATCGGGTAGTAGGATTGATCCCGAGTCCTTAGGGTTGAGTTCCCGAACTCAAAAAACCCTATCAGGGCTCAAAACCCCTTAAGTGTCACAACCCCAAACACTTGTGCCACGACCCTCCCAAGTCAGAGGCCCTAGCCTCATTTTTCACTGAACACGCTGCACCGCGACGTAGCCTTACAAGCGTCGCGCACGTGCCATTGCATCAGAACTCTTCCTTGCCCCTTGATTCAAGAGGGCCGCGACACCCCAAGAACAAGGCCGCGACCCGATCCTAAAAACCCAAAATTCTCTAGTTTTTCACCAGCCAAGCTCAATCAAAATCACCCAAAATCAATCCTAGAATCTCAATTCAATCCCCATAATAGATTCAACATCTTTCCAGCAACAAAACCCAACTTAAAACTTGATGGAAAATTCCTTAAAACCCAAAATCCAACACTTGAGCACAAGCTCAAGAACACCAAAAAATATAATAGAATTCAATTAAACCAGAGGTTAGAACTTTACCTCAGCTGTGATTAAGGTCCCCCTAGCTGTAGCTAATCCAATTCTAGAGCTAAGCCTCCAATCTCTCATGCTTCAACCAACAATTCCTTAGCTTTTCTTCAATTAACTCCCTTAGGAAAAGAGAGAGAGAGAGAGCGAGAGGGAATGATAGTCGGTTGGTGCTATTTTGAGTTTTTATTTTCTTAAGGCTTAAGTCACTTAAGCTAATCCCGAGGCTCGGGGTACCAAAAACGTCCCCGAGGGCAAAATGGTCACAGTCCCCGGTATTCCCTCCTAATCTCACTAACTCCAAATATATCATCAATTATTCATTCCCGTTATCTGATAACCCGATAATGTGCTAGATACCCAAAATACCCACTGATTCACCTTAAGTCGGGTATTAGGTCCCATTGTGACTTTCCTGCTACTTGCTCCCTAGGATCATCTCGTGCCGAGTAACCCAAATAAATTCACATAATAATGTGGTCTCACACATATATCACATATATGCACATATATACAATTATACACATAACATGCCAAATTACGAAAATTACCCTTCTAATAAGAAACAGGCCCACATGCATATTTAATACCCCTAAACATGCATTTCTAGTCATATTATCATATAACTCACATAATTACACAATTACACACAAATATAACTCATATAAGCATATAATTCCATAAATTTCCATCCTGGCCCATAATCAAGGCCCAAAGTCTTATTAGGTAATTTGGGACGTTACAGAAATGCAAGATGACTTTCGAAGCAATCACACATCACCAACACTACCAAACCATGTGTTACGGCCGTACCATCAATAGTTTGCAGAATAATACACTAGGAATATCTACGATAAGGCCGCAGAGAAGATAACAGATGGACTATCTTACACTGCAAGGGAAGAAATTAGCAACAATGACTATCGACTATTTCGTTTGGAAAGGTTTCCCGCTGGTGTAATGACCCAACTATTTCTAAGACCTTGGACCATTAAAACCACTAGACATAGCTACTATTTTGGAAAACATACATAAGAAATAACATAACTTTATTTAAAACCCCAAAAATAAATATTATGCAAAATACAAAATAAAATATGAAATATAAAATATGGTATGGGTACACATTGTTTAATACATAAAAACAAACGTAAATTAATTAAATACTAATTGCGGAAATACATCAAAACATAATTCAAAAGACTTAAAAATAATGCCATCCTCGATCGTTCACGCAGTTCATTCAATCCATTCATCCTCAACACACAAGCCAAGCTACTATGAATTTTTTCACCTTCCATATTCATTTTCCTGCATCAAGCTAAAAAATAAAAGAATGAGCCTAATGCCCAGCAAGGAAAATCTACTAACAACATATATCATAAATCATAAACATAGGATTATATCATATACATATACTATAAAACATATGACTATAAAAATATATAACATGTAGGACTACAATATTAATGACCATTAACTCATCAACATTGCATTAGATAAAACCATCTAGGTCCTCTGTCTACTAATCGAGGTAGGTTAGATCACAGGGTAGTATATGATAACTCATCTAGGTCTTCTATCTACTAATCGAGGTAGGGTAAATCATAACTCTAAACCATGAAAATGATAAAAAAATTCTTGGGGCTTGCTATCTAAGCAAGTCATATGCTCAAGCGACTACAAAATATATTCTTGGGACTTGCTATCTAAACAAGTCATATGCCCAAGGACTACAACACATATTTATACATATACATATTCTAGCATAAAACATATCATAACATAAACATATAAACACATATAATCTATCCTATTTTCCTTACCAAAAACCGGGATATGGAGACAAGAACAGGATTTGGAACACTCCTAAAACCAACAATAAGAATGGTGAGTTTCTAAAGAAAAGAGCTAAAAAAGAAAACCAAACCATTCGAGTAGAAACTTACCGAAAAGAACCTTAAGTTTCAATAACTTAAACACCTAATCAAGAATCATAAACAAGAGTTAGGATCTGAAAGAAAATAAAAGAAAACTAAAGAACCATGAAGATCTGAACTTAAGGATAAGAATACCTTGAATGATATTATGAATTGATCTAAACCTCGATACCGAAATCTCACTATATCTCACTTCCCAAGTGTTTAGAAAAGCTTAGATTGATAAAGCTTTTAACCCAAAACCCAAGTGTTTCTCTCTATAGTAATGTTAGCAACTTGGAGGCTCTGAAGAATGCTTGAAGAATGAAGAAAATGGCTGAGTACTAGGTCCTATTTATAGAGTTCAAGGAGTGAAACTAACCCCTTTTAATTTGAATAAACAAATAAATATAAAATAATTTTTTTTTGAATTTTCGTTCAACAGACGCCCAGAACTCGATCAAAATCGTTCAAAGGCAGGTTTAGTGGTTAAGGCTATTTTAAAATTTTAAAATCCTTAAGATTCAAAAATGATGCACCTGGGGCGATATATCGCCTACCCTGGCAATATATCACCTAGACCATTTTCCCAAGTCCTGTTTATTCGTTCGTGCAAAGTCGACGTATTTTCCATATCTCCCGTAGGCGATATATCGACCCATATAGTTGCGATATATCGGCATACGTTGATATATCAAACACGTATTTGCACTTTTTCAGCATAATTTGAATTGATTAAACAGCTTTGACTGAGTCTAAATGTGATCCTAACAGCTGATGGAATGTTCTAGAGCTTCTGGATCTTTCTTTTATTTAAACTATTCATCAAAAATACCTAAATCCTTAATAAACATGAGTATGATAAGTGTCATACTCTTATAAATTCTATCTAAACCTTAGGTTTTAATAAATCATATTTCTAAGACCAGCAATATTAATCAAACCTTATGTTATATTTAATATTTCTAAACTATAAGTTAAACTTATAGAATCCATAACTGTTGCTATGAGTTTCCAACTAAGTCCCGGCTTGAACCCAAATCCACGGCAATTAACATACTACAAACTATGCTAACTACTACTACTATCTAGCTATTTAAAATTCTGGGACACTACAGCTAGAGAGGTACGACACACCTACATCAAGTGCACTTGCTTAATGTTTGAGTCGGATGGGATACCATGCAGACACATCTTTGCAGTTATGAAAAATGAAAATATGCACCTTATTCCAACATCGCTAGTAAAGGACCGTTGGAGGAAGGACGCCAAATCAAGACTAAATTTAAACATTGCTCCACATTCAAGAGTCCCAACAAACGTATTGCAAACAACAAGGTGGGGAAATTTGACTTATGTATTCACCGGTATGGCCATTTATGCAACAAAACATCAAGATACTTATGAGGCAAAAAAAGATTTAACAAAAATGACATCAAAATTCAAAAACCTATGTCTAGAATGTGAAGCAGGAGCTCCAAATGAAGACATCTCAGGAGAAGGAGAGTACCGAGATCAAAGAATAATTAGAGACCCGCAAGTTGTTAAGACCAAAGGTCGGGAGCCAAGAAAAGGAAAAGGAAAAGAAAAAGATCTTGCTGAACAAGATTGTCCATGGAAAAAAAAAACGATGTCACATATGCAACCAATTAGGCCACAACAGGTCAACCTGTGTATATGCAAAAGAAGGTGCACCAACTGTAGATCAACCTACACAATCAAATATTCACACTAACCACCGAACCCTGGGACACAACTTCAACGAGAATCTGGGTAGTGCAGAAAACTGGGAATCCTATTTTCAAGAAAATAACGATGCCTTAACTATGTTTGGACCACAACATCGCCCACCCACTACTACTTTTCAATTGTGAACTGAAACTAACACTATAGACATCAATGAAAGAATCACCACCCTTATTGAAAATGGAGATAAAGCTTTGAATCTTTTATATATTTTACATATGTTTGACAATACTTATCCATTTTTCATATTTGAAACAAAGTGCAACACCTTCATTACTTCAATGATTTCATGCTTTTCCTCTATTCTCAGTTTAAACCACTTAATAGTTCTATGTATATATGTGACACTTTATTTCCGAGCTTTGGTTTCAAAGAACATGTCAACATACGATTGACAGGAATCAAAAGTGAGACATGGTATGTTGACTCCACCAATTAAAATGAAGAATAATGCTTTAACATCACTCTCAATTCCCACTGCTTAATAACCGGACTTCAGCAAAGATTCAATCTAAGTGTTGTTATCATTCTGTAAATATACTTATAAAAGAAATTGGGGGACTCCTTTAAAATGCATACCTTTAAAATACACTTGGAAATCACTATCATTTAGCAAAACAACAACATGCATTACAGTCATGCCATTGAATATAAGAACAGGTCGAACATCTCCCTTAGAGTAACCTTCAACCTATCACTGCGTGTTGCATTCAAGATGTCAGACACTCGAACCAATATACAGCCCCAAATGGAGCAAGCCATGAAAATTAATTACCTATCTGACACAAAATACATGCTTAATACTCTACTTCCCTCTACAACAACACCTACATTGTAAAAAATAAATGAATTCATTTAGATTCAAAAACCAATATGCAACAAAATTAAATTTCTACAACTACTTTTGTTAATATATATGAAACATTTTTAGCCAAAGGACGTCAAACCAGAGGTTTTACCATGCACACAAAATGAGCCTTCATTTTCATTATGAATGGGGACAATCATAGCACCCTCTCTGCCACCGACCCTGCAACTTAAAGAAATCAGTTTACTAACATTTTTGTCACTACACCAGTACAAGGGCAACAAAAACATGAATGATTTTAATAGAATAGTCACAAGCATGACCCAAACTGCAATACTTCTTGTACCATTTATCATTTTATAAATGACTGGAACATTTAGGAATGAATAAATTTATAATTGAATACTTTTTTACCATTTTTCATTTTATAAATTACTTGATGATTTAGGAATGAATAAATTTATAATTGAACAGGTTCAAGAATAACACTCGCAAACATGAAAAAATAATTACATCCTAATTGCAAACAACACTAAAGCTAATGGGCATTATAAAAACTGAGAGTCATACTAATATAGTAATCAAAATCCACACTATATTTTATTACTGTGGATTCAAAAATTGAAATGAAAAGAACCAAAAACTATAGTCAACATTTTCCACCTAAATTTAAAGGACCAGTAACACACCTTTTGTACAGTTCAGCAAGATCTCTAGAAAGGGAACTAGCTTTATTTTTCACTTCTAATGCCTACATTAAAAGCCAAATAGGGTAAAAAATTAACTTAAGCATCGTTTTCATTTCTTTGATAAATATATGTGTAAACAATTACAAACCTCATTAGATTTCATAACCAAACAATCTTCAACAAGGTCGCCAGGTCTTTGACATTTCCAACTACAAGACAATTCAGAGTATCAGATGCAAATATTCATGTTGTACTTCAAATAGGAAAACAACATTTCTTATAGTTGTGAATTCCTTATTTCCCCACCAACTCCACCACATAATCTTTTAGGCCATAAATTTCATTGTAGAAGGGTATGCCAATAAATTCCCAACCATCCATAAATGAGAACCTTCACAAATACTTTTGATAAATGATTTGTTAATACAACACTCATAAGCATACCATTCATAAGTACAAAGCTAAGATTATTTCCTTGACCAACGATTCCTATTGAAATCCCAAGTGTCCTCTTCATTCTCAGACATGGGTAAGGTATTTTTAAGCTCCTACGAGACGGCATCTGCTCTTTGGGTCCATGAAGGTTCTTAATGTAGTAATTTGAGAGGCTTTAAAATTTTGAAAGCAGTAATTTTTAATTGCTAAAATAAATTTTGCGCATTGATTACCTTTGTAGCATTACTAATTTCTAAAAGTTCACGTTTGCAATCCATGTTGCAGACATCGTCATTAGTCTATCAACAAGTACCAATACCAAAGACTGATTATCGAACTTGAAGAAATAGAAAAAACAAGTCTGGAAAACATTAACTACACATGTCTTTAAATTCCTACCTCATTGCATATATATTCTCCAAATTTACCACATATTACACAAATAGGTTTTCTAGGAAAAGAAAAACGTTTTTCACTTCCGCTCTTTACTCGATCAAGTCCATTTTCATAACCTGAAAGGACCACATAAAAGAGTTAGCTCAAACAGGATGCATGGCCATACAACATAATCACACTATGACAATCTAACAAGGGAAATCATCAAGTTTCCCAAATTGTCATATTCATACTATGACAATTTATTAAAGTTTACTTGATTAGAGCAAAAAAAATTAATATTAGAAACAAAAGATCAAGACACTAACCGGAATTTAGTCAATCTTGTTTTTCTTCACATTATGAAGAACTACTTCATCACCTAAATTCTCAAACAAAATTACTCAGGGTTAAGTAAATGAAGTGTTAGGCCTCCTATTCGGTTCACTTATGCTAGGAGAACCAAGTCCACGTACCAGGGGTAGTTTGGTCTATAGGAAGGGGCTGTTTAGTAATTGTAGATAATAATGAGGCGTAGCTGAATATATTGAGTGAGGAGGAAAGAGAAGGTTATGCATGTACTAGCTTTTGCTAATTACAGCTGGAGAGTCCCAGGCTCTCGAATCCCTGTGGACTCTGTATCAATTTGGTTGATTAATACACATTTCAAAGCTTCTTGATCAGCTTGGATTATTTGTTCTGTTCTTTCTGTTTTGGTACTATTTTATTGGGTTTTTCCAGAATTGCAGGTAGTCGGGCCTAACAAATTGGTATTAGAGCACTCGTCTGGGTCAATGACGAACACGCGGATGGATTCTCGACTTGACTCCGTTGAATCTCAGTTGTCTGCCCTTCAGGATACGGTGACAACCCAGTCGCATGATATGGCGGTTCTTACCGAGAAATTGGAGATGGTGATTAAGGGCCAGGCTCTTATCGCCTCTGAGTTGGCAACGGGCCGTTTTGGTGCTGACCGTCCCTCCGGCGCAGGCGAGCACTCTTCGGCCGGGTCTCCTCCATTGGGTGGGTCGTCTTTTCGTGGGGGCGAGGGTGGCCATCGATCGGATTTCCGAGCCCGGAAGATCGAGCTGCCTGTGTATTCAGGGGCTGACCCCGATGAGTGGACCTATTGGGCGGAGAGGTACTTTGGGTTGCAGCGGTTATCGGAGGCTGAACAATTGGAAGCTGCGGTGATGTGTTTGGAGGGGGCGGCCCTCCATTGGTTCCGTTGGGAGAATCTTCGGAGGCCGATTGCTTCATGGGAGGAGCTGAAGTCGTTGATTGCCAAACGGTTTCGGCCAGTCGCGGAGGGTTCCCTGTACGACCGCTTGCTGAACCTCCGGCAGACGTCCTCGGTCCAGGATTACAGACGGCAATTCGAATCCATTGCGTCCACGCTGGGGACAATGGAGGATTCCATGCTGGTGTCCACGTTCCTCAAGGGCCTGAAGATGGAGATTCAGGGCCCACTGCGCATCCTTAAGCCCGCGGGCTTGGTCCAACTCATGGAATTGGCAAAGGTGATAGAGGCTAATCAGTCCTTGGTTCGGGCTTCTCGGGTGGGGCTTGGGCCGCCCAAAACACACCCCAACCCTATTCGGCAATTGGGTCCCTTGCAGCTCGATACGTCCAGAGGTACTTTTCCCTCTTCGGCGGCTACATCGCCGCAGGCGACTTCTCCGACTACACTAGCGGCCGCCTATCATCGCCTAACAGAAGCTGAGATTCAGGATCGGAAAACACGTGGAGTGTGTTTCAAATGTGAAGGCAAATGGCGTCGGGGGCATGAGTGCAAGTTCCCTGAGTTGCAGATTGTTTTGGTACAGGATGATGCTCCTGTAGAGGAGGCCGACGAGCCGCTTGAGGAGCTGCTGGGTATGGGCACTGCTACGCCACCGTCCATGGGGTTGGAGGCTCAATTGGTGGAGGTGTCACTGAAATCGGTAGTTGGTTTGACTTCGCCCAAGACGATGAAGCTACTGGGCAGTATCCGTGGACAGGACGTGGTCGTTCTTATTGATAGTGGGGCGACCCACAACTTCCTTACTGCTGAGTTAGCATCGAAGCTGCAACTTCCCATATCTCGCACTGAAGCGTATGGGGTCCAAATGGGGACAGGACAGGCGGTCAAGGGGGAAGGGGTGTGTCGCTCGGTTCCGTTGGCTTTGCAAGAGTTGGAGATTGTTGCTGATTTTCTACCACTACCGTTGGGCAACACGGATGTAATTCTGGGAATTCAGTGGCTTGAGACATTGGGGGGCACGTACCATCACTGGAAGGACCACATTATGAAGCTGAACGTTGGCGGCAGAGCTTTTACATTGCGGGGTGACCCCTCCCTGCATAAGACCAGAGTGTCCTTGAAGGCCATGCGGAAGATTTTGCGACAAGAACGGCAGGGGGTTTAGGTAGAGTTGGGGATGTCCACGGTTGAGCCAAATGTGGGGGAGCTGCCGAGTAAAGCCAAGGCATTACTTCAGATGTACAGTTCAGTCTTTGATGTGCCGTCGACACTACCACCACACCGGAGCTGTGACAATGCCATTTCCCTGCGTCCAGGCACCTTCCCGATCAGCGTGCGACCTTATCGTTACCCCCAAATTCAGAAAGACGAGATAGAACGATTGGTGGGCGAAATGTTAGCCGCGAGGATAATCCGCCCCAGTACCAGTCCTTATTCCAGCCCCATTTTACTAGTTAGGAAGAAGGATGGCAGCTGGCGTTTCTGTGTTGATTACCGAGCACTTAACCGAGAGACAGTCGCTGACAAGTTTCCTATTCCGGTTATTGACGAATTGTTGGATGAGTTGCATGGAGCCAAGATTTTTTCCAAGTTAGACTTACGTTCGGGCTACCACCAAATACGAGTGCGACCGGAAGATATTCACAAGACGGCTTTTCACACCCACAAGGGCCATTATGAGTTTGTTGTCATGCCGTTTGGGCTGACGAATGCCCCTGCCACTTTTCAGTCCCTCATGAATGAAGTTTTCAGGCCGTTTTTGAGGCGATTTGTGCTGGTTTTCTTTGACGACATCCTTGTTTACAGCCCGGACAACGACACACACTTGGAGCATTTGGATTTGGTCTTCCAGACGTTAGCACAGCATCAGCTATATGCTAATCTCAAGAAGTGTTGTTTCTTCCAATCTCAATTGGAATACTTGGGTCATATCATTTCAGCGGAGGGGGTCGTCGTTGACCCCACAAAAGTTCAAGCCATGGTTGAATGGCCGCTGCCCACAACGCTTAAAGAGCTGCGGGGTTTCTTGGGGTTGACCAGTTATTACCGGAAGTTTGTCGCAGGTTATGGGACCATCGCACGGCCTCTCACGGACCAACTGAAAAAGGACCAATTTGGGTGGTCAACGGCTGCCACGGAAGCCTTCTTAGCACTCAAGACAGCACTAGTATCCGTGCCCGTGCTGGCTCTTCCAGATTTTACCAAGCCTTTCGTGGTGGAGACAGAAGCCTCGGGATATGGCATTGGGGCGGTACTCATGCAAGAGGGACGGCCCCTTGCATATTTCAGTCAAGCGCTTAAACCGCGCGCCCAATTGAAGTCAATTTACGAGAAGGAGCTCATGGCAATTGTACTAGCCATTTTGAAGTGGCGACCTTACTTGTTGGGTAGGAAATTTACAGTGTGCACAGACCAGAAGAGCTTAAAGTTTCTGTTAGAGCAGCGTTTAGTGTCGCACGAACATCAGAAGTGGTTGGTAAAAATATTGGGTTATGATTTTGAGGTTCAGTTTCGGCCAGGGGTGAGTAATAGCGCGGCTGATGCACTCTCACGGCTGCCACGGGTGGATTGCACTGTTTTGTCCTCCACTACTTGGTTGGATTGGGATGTGGTATCGCGGGAAGTGCAGCAAGACAAACTGTTTGGGAGAGTGATTGCTGACCTTACCCAAAGGAAAGCAGTTCCAGGATTTGCTTGGGAGAGTGGGCGACTATTGTATAAGGACAGATTGGTTTTGACAGCCTCTTCTTCTTTGCTGCCAGAATTTTTGCGGGACTATCATTGCTCACCGATTGGAGGACACTCGAGTGAGTCGCGTACTTATCAGCGATTGCGACTGGATGTGTATTGGCCGAGTATGAAGAAGGCGGTGACGGATTTTGTGCGTCAGTGTGAGGTATGTCAACGGAACAAGAGCATGGCCATGTCCCCTGCGGGATTATTACAACCACTACTGCTGCCCGAACGGGTTTGGGAAGATGTGTCCATGGATTTCATTGAGGGGCTGCCCAAGTCGGAAGGGGTGGATTCGATATTGGTAGTGGTGGATCGACTGAGTAAATATAGCCATTTTATTGGCCTAAAGCATCCTTTCAATGCCCGGATCGTGGCTGAGAAATTCCTTGACTTTGTGGTCAAGTTGCATGGAGTACCGCGCTCGATAGTATCTGACCGGGACCGCATTTTTCTCAGCAATTTTTTGACAGAACTGTTTCGTTTACAAGGTACCGAACTGAAGCGGAGTACCGCATACCACCCCCAGACCGATGGCCAAACTGAAGTGGTAAATCGCTGCCTTGAGACATATTTACGCTGTTTTGCATCAGAGAAGCCGAGGGTGTGGGCGAAGTGGCTGTCTTGGGCTGAATATTGGTACAATACGACGTTTCACTCAGCTCTGGGGTGCACCCCTTTTAAAGTACTTTATGGCCGAGATCCTCCAACTTTGATTCGCTATGAGAATGGCAAAACAACGGCAGTGGCTGTCGAGCAGTTATTGGAGGACCGGGATGCATTTTTAGACGATTTAAAGATGCATTTACTGCGGGCACAACAGAAGATGAAGACAGCGACAGATTTTTCTAGGAGACATGTGGAGTTTCAAGAGGGGGATTTGGTGTTTGTGAAACTTCGACCCTACCGACAGAAGTCCTTGGCCATTCGAAAGAATGAAAAACTGGCTGCACGTTTTTATGGTCCATTTAAGGTGCTGTCTCGGATTGGGGCAACAGCGTATCGCTTGGACCTGCCCGCTACTTCAGCCATCCACCCTATTTTCCATGTGTCTCAGCTTCGCGCCGCTGTCGGGGCGTCATACTCTTCGCCCACTTTTCCTCCAACATTGACTGCTGGTTTGGAGCTGATTGTTGAACCTGAAGCGCTCCTCAATGTCTGTCATGCCAAGGACGACCCCAACCAGCAGCTCGAAGTGTTAATTCAGTGGAGAGACTTACCGCTGTTTGAAGCCACTTGGGAGAAGTTTGAGACCATTCACCATCAATTTCCGTCTTTTAACCTTGAGGACAAGGTTAATGATATAGGGGGGTAATGTTAGGCCTCCTATTCGGTTCACTTATGCTAGGAGAACCAAGTCCACGCACCAGGGGTAGTTTGGTCTATAGGAAGGGGTTGTTTAGTAATTGTAGATAATAATGAGGAGTAGCTGAATATATTGAGTGAGGAGGAAAGAGAAGGTTATGCATGTACTAGCTTTTGCTAATTACAACTGGAGAGTCCCAGGCTCTCGAATCCCTGTGGACTCTGTATCAATTTGGTTGATTAATACACATTTCAAAGCTTCTTGATGAGCTTGGATTATTTGTTCTGTTCTTTCTGTTTTGGTATTGTTTTATTGGGTTTTTCCAGAATTGCAGGTAGTCGGGCCTAACATGAAGCATGAAAAACTTCAATTACATCAAATTTCATGAATTTGGACGATTTGAAATATGCCAAAACCAAATCATAACAAGTACTAAATTTTACTAACACACTAAAAATCAGAATTCATGAATTTCTGTATGTTCTCGGCAACATACAAAAATTAAAACAGGAAAGGAGAAAAAAAAATCAAAATTATAAGAAACCTATTGAAAAATATGCCAAAACAAAGATATTTCTCAATTGCCATAACATCAACAGATAATTTCTCATAAGGCTTCGAAGAACAAGCTTCTTTCCTGCTCACACCAATAAACAAATAGCACAATTTCAATGTAAAATGTAATTTTCTCTTTTTCTAGAAAAAAGATAATAACTACCTTATCTTCTGAAGGTAATCATGGTGAGACATAGGTCAATTTTTATCTTCAATTATTTCACATTTTTTCGAATGAGACGATTAGGGATGAGAGTGGCGTTTTTGTTGCCGTTTTTTATTGGTTTGATGTTCATGCTCGTGCTGGTCTTCATCTTTAGGTAGCTTTTCTATATCACCCAAACTTGATACAATGATGAACAATATAAATAAATAAACATGTTAAAATTACATTAATAACAACATCGATTGGAAGAAAAATAATCCACCAAATCAAATATACCTAATAAACTTGCCAAAAATCAGTCTGACTTCTAACAAGAAAATGGATGTCTGAAACAATACCTACTCTATAACCACAACATACAAAATTAGTATCAAATTACAAACTTCTAAATGAATAATTAACTTTAAATTCAGATCAATTGCCCTATTTAACTATTCCTAAATAATGTTGCATATTTCAATTCCACAAAAATCATTCAAAATCTTTAATTCCACAATTAATTTGCCCTACATAGATCATACAAATTCCACAAAAATCTTTCAAAATCTTGCTTAACAACTTCGACCAAAAAAGAAAACTTTAATAGATAAAACTAAGAACCAAAAACAACCAAACCCCCAATATATAACAAAAAAATCTACACACATAGAATTGATATCTCACCTTCACCAATTCTAGAGCTCCTGCTCCTCTTCATATAGATACCCTTCCCCACTAACCACACATTTCCCGAAATTGTTTATTGTATTAACCATTTTCAAAACTTCCCCTAAGTTTTGTTTCCCACTTTCTCTTTTCAAACAGTTTGATGCCATTCCTAGCTCACCATCTATATATGGCATTCCTACCTTACACCCTCCTCACGCCGATTCCCCCGCAAACCACCCTGTCTAAAATATTCAAATTCAAAAGACCAAATTATAATACACGGCTGCTAATGAAAATATATGGTAACTTACTAATAATACATCCAACAGAAAAAGCAATTTTACAATGATAGCCTTTAGAAAAACTATGCCTTTTTTAACTTATTGAAAAATTAATAAATATTTATTAATATATGAATATCCTCTCCTAGTTACTGTTGCAACTGGTTGGAAACCGATAAAAACAGGTTCATATATATAAAAATTCAATTGAATAACAATGAATTTTTTCTTGTCTAACGTGAGGTGTGTGAAACCTCAAAAGGACACGTGGGACTGGATAATTACCCATTTAGATAAGTTAGATTAAGTAAAAAAAAAAAGTAACGAGTTTTCAAATATATATATATATATATAAATGATAAAAAAAATGAGGATTTATGTATTAAATATTATTATAATAATATTTTATAATATTTAAATTTATATTAATATAATTATTATATATCTATAGTCTATTTATTTTTTAATTAGTTTTAAAGATATATTCTATTAAAGATTTGTCAAAAAAAAATACATAAACCAAAAATCAGTCAAATATACAATTTTTATATAAAAAGATATAATAATACTATCTGAACAAAAAATATATTTATTTTTCATGTTATCTTACAGGGACAGTCTTGAACCAAACTAATTATTTTGGACAGAATGACTGCAAGTTCGATAAAATTTATAAATCAACTGTATCATAACATGCCAAATTTTCATGATAACTGTTACGACCCGAGCCCTAGGCCGTGTCAGATTTGTAATATCCATAATTTGGGTGGTCCAAGATCAAACTTTGACCCTTGCTGGAAAATAGTCTTTATAAATTATCATTTAATTTATATTAAATCATACTATAATTATAAGTTAAAATAATGAAATAACTCATAATTATATATAAAAATATTAGTGATAAAAGTATGATCATTTATCATTATACATAAAACAATAATATTCCCACAGTTATGTAATCACCAAATAGTTAAATTTAATAAGTCATAAACACCTAAAATAATACTTAACATCCACCATTCCTCATCCCTAACTATTTCATAGCTCATTCAGATATACCGATCATTAGATTCGAAGTCGAATACATATATAATGCTCAAAAGATAAGACAATGACACGAAATAGAAATAGGCTAAACACATTGGCTCCATCGATAATTCATCTTTTCCACGTTCGCGTCACTAGGCTCCTGGAATGGGAGAGATAGGGGTGAGCTTATAAAGCCCAGTAGGAAAACAACTAATGACATAGGACCCAAAAGTTTAATACAACCCATGCATGGTTAGCTTTGAAAACAAAACATACATCATCATGTATAAACCAAAATAGAGAAACCACAAATAGTCATAAGAGCATAGCTACAAGTGCAAATCACACCGTCCACTAGATCTCTAGTTCCCGTTACCCACCATAGAAAATCCGACATCCTAAACCGGGTAGCCGGACCTGATAACCACCACAAGGGGGAGGCTCAGAACACTTCCTGTATACAGATGCTAGGTCTTTACACCTACAGGTGAGTGGACACCTGATCTACCTATGATGACACAGAGACTAGGTTGTGAAACAACAACGTGCACCAATCATGATCACTATGGCTCTCATCGGTATAACCAAATGCAGGTAAACATGAAAAGAAAGAAACATATTCCCTTTATATTTTAGAAAATTGGGCAGCATAACAGCTACATTTGAATAAACCCAAAAATCATAACCTGCATAAATAAGTGAGCAAAAATATATATTTGACACTCAGTGCCCTCAGAACAGATCAGAAAACATGCAGGTTAAGTTTTCAAATTTTCAAACATTTTATAAATATCAAAATTGGAACATGTTGAATGCAATTTAATACAAGTAAAATAAGTCTAATAGTCTAGTTGAGTCCCTACCTCTTTAGAATTTAATCTGAGCCTAAAGCGACGCTCCTAAGCTTAACGATGATCTTAGAATGATTTAGTCTGATTTTAATGTCACGTTTTTCCTACGTGCACCAAATGAGAAAATGATTATCATCATAGCATTCCTTATTCAAAATCGTGTCCAATGACATATAATATGACTATATTTAAAATTTCAAGTTCCGAAACCTCACCCAAGCAGTGCACAATAGCGGTTGGTGGCGGTACCGGAAACGTCGATGAATATATGCATAGCATATATCAAAATGATCATCTTGATGAGTACATCACGAAAGTACAACTCCTTCTCCCAAATGACCTCCGGTGTCGCCGGAAAATGCTTCCGAAGGGGCGAAGATACCTAAAATCTCGCCAGAGAAAAATGGCGAGTTGACCGGAATGACTTAGTGGGCGACGATCCTCTCACGACGCTGATTCCAATGGTACCACCCACTCGCCGAACGATGGTCGGAGTTCGCCGGAAAGTCACCTCAAAGTTTCGACGGCAAAACTTTAGAGTGGCCATACAGGCGTCCTTGATTCGATGGTCACCAACCTTTGGGGTTGCCGTCGTCGCTGGTCGGGGAAGCTGCAGCACCGGCATGTGTCGGAAATGGTGGGCAGTGGTGGGTGGGTCTGGTGCCTTGCCGTGGCTTGCCGAAAGGAAAGCATGGAAGAAAAGAAGAAGAAGAAGAAAAAAGAGAAAGGGTCGGGAGGGAGAAAAAAAGGGAAAAAAATCAAAATATATAACTTAAATTAATTAATTATTCTTATATTTTTTTTTTCCTCCCATTTTTTACTTTTTCAATCTGAAAAAGTCTCAGGTTTCAAAATAACATTTCTAAATAAATGTAGAAATCCTGAATGATGCTACATTATATCAATATCAATATGGAATTCAGAAAATAAACAGTAATCGAAGACTTTATTTTTAGTTCACTAGAACAAGTCAAATTAATTGGTAATTTGAAAAAAAAATTATAACAAAATTTAAATAAGAACATAATTGATATTTCAAATTCTAATAAGTTCGACTTTTAGTAATAAGAACCATAAAGTCCAATAAAATGATTATTTTTATCTAACCATATAATTATGCACCGTATTAATCTCAGTACTATAAATGGTAGTAAAATAGTTATTGGTGATATATACTCCCAAGTATTACATAATCTATTTACGTAGTTTTTTTTCCTTCTAGGAAGAGGCGAGGCACTCAAAGTCATAACTAGATAACATTAAATATTTACCTATATAAATGAATAATTGTATATATATATATTGGGGAATTCTCTTATAGGAGTTTCACTTTAAGCCTTATTGGTAGGGTTTTTAGTGTTTACAACCCGTGAACAGTTTTCGGCGCGATTTTTTTTTATGACCGTGTATATTGTAGCTATTTAGAGCATCCTGCAAATTTTCAGAAAATTCCGAATAATTTACAGTACCGAAAACTAGGTTCAAACATGTTGTTGTACACGTGACTAATTTTTTTTATGCGTGTGGAAAACAACATGTTTGAACCTAACTTTCGGTAATGTAAACTATTCGGAATTTTCTGAAAATTTGCAGGATGCTCTAAATAGCTACAATATACAGGTCATAAAAAAAAGTCATGCCGAAAACTGTTCACGGGTCGAGAAACACTAAAAGCCCTACCGGTAGGGCTTAAAGTGAAGCCCCTATAGAAGTGTTGACGCGGTTCTTCGGCAACAGATAATTATAAGAATAAGGAAAGAGATTAGTGCTAAATACTGAACCGTAATAAATAAATGATCTCAAAGTAAAATGATAACATGGATACTTTTTAAGTGGTTCAAAGGTTAAAATCCTTCTAGTCCACCAGCCAATATTATTGATATTTCTCTGATATTCTTTACAAGGTATTTCTTTACCAAATAGAATCCAACCATTTGCAACTCCCAGGGTCTCCATATTTATAGGGAGAGGGCACCTGGGAGTTGTCAAGGGAGGTCATCCCGTGACCTTCTCACCCATCATGCCACTTCTGTGACATCCATGATTAATTCCTAAAACCTGACAATGAAGTGTGGTCTAATCAATAGGTAAGGGGGATAATGGGCCGCATGGCCCAACCCAGTCGTGGGTGCCTGAACACACACGTTTAAGCTGCGTGTCCGAGAATTCAGGAATGGAGTATACACGTTATGTCTGATATATGCACGTTTACATTGCGTGGTTGACTTTATAAAAGGTCAGAGGTGCCAACTCAAGCTCGTACCCCGAGCTTGATGTAGCCTTAGCCCGTGGTGCCCATACTGCTGACCCAGTGCCTTAGTAATCGCAATAAACCTTTGGTTACCTTGAGCTAAAGAGGTAGAACCTCTCAACGACAGCTCCGGGTAGGTGGCTTCCACGTGGCTGATATAATTATGCCCTCTCTCAGCTCGCTAATAGCTCGTGGATATTTAGGGCGTACATTTGCCCCCCAATCCCCTGCTCGTGGCATATGACGTCACCTGGGGCCACAGTGGGGGCTTTTAGGCTTCTTTGTGGAATCTTCACATTCCGCCCATTACGCTGGTATCGAATACGTGGAGCGTCGTGGTTGGTGACGGTCTGTCTTCCGAGAACCGCATTAAATGGCCTCGCCTATATTCGATCGTCGTTTCGTCTTTCGAGTAGTGATCCTCATATCCTACATCAAGATGATCGAACGACCCTCGTCCTTTGGCCTTTTACGTATATAAAAGGCTGGCCACCTTTCGCACGAGCCACCCTTTCATTTGAAATTTTTTTCATCTTCTTCTTTCTTCTCAGTCTCAAAACCCTTCCTTTCTTCTGGTTACTGTTCCCAGTGTTCCAGAGGTTCAAACACGAGGGTTCTTTTGTGACTCCGTTGCCAGCGATTCCAACAGGATTTCAACCCAGACGCTCCTTTCAGTCTCTTCTCAGCAAAACATTTATGTAAGTCCTCTGTTTGTGCATGTTTTAAATGTTTTCCCTCACTGTTGCTTAGGTAAACTCTCCCTTTAGTCGCATGCAGTAGGTTGCTTGTTTTTTGCTGGTATTTTATGCGTAGGTTTTTATCTTAGGGGTATTGACCGTAGGAAAAAACTGTTTAGGAGCACGATTCATGGGATACAACACCTGGGGTGATTTTCTGGGTAAAATTTTTTATGCCTGTTTGGAATAACAAGTTCTTAGGGTGCAAAAACCGGGTAGCTTAGGGGACACGCTTCACAGGCGATTTTGCCTACTGCTGCCTATTGAAACTTTCCTTCCAAGGAAAACTTTTATTCTGACCCTCCTGACACACGGATTTTGAGTAATCGGGGACCCGTTGGGAGCACAGGCGCGTGCTCATAGAACCGCGTGGTCTCACTCGCCACAGGCTGAGATTACCTCAGCCTGTGTAAAGGAAACCCTTCGCGCTAGATTCTTTCTTATGCTTAGGTCGCCTTTTCTAAATTTTCTTCTTTGTTCGTTAGGCGACCAGATGGGACCTAAGAAGAACTCACCCAAGAAGAGTGCTGGCGACTCATCCTCCCAGCAAACCAAAGGAAAGGAGGTGGCCACGGATTCCCCGATCCCCAACTTTGGTCCAACCGTGGAGAAGGAGGTCGAGGTGGGGCCCGACGCCTTTTTCGAGGCTGAGAGGATCGCCTCAAAGGTCACCACCCAAGGGAAAGTCAACAAAATTTTTCTTTCCCATAACATTGAGATAGGGAGGGGCGCCCTGGACGGCCGACCTCCCCTTGAAGGCGAGCGGAGCTGCGCGCCGCTCGACGAGGAGTACGCCGCCTGGAGTGACGAGCATCTCAAGGCTGGGGCCTTCCTCCCCTTGGACCAGTACTTCGCGGATTTTTTAAATTACGTGAAGCTGGCCCCCTTCCAGCTCCCCTCTAACTCCTACCGTCTATTAGCGGGGTTGAAGTATTTATTCCTGAAGCAGGAATGGGAGGTCCCCACGCCGGCGGACATCCTTTATTTCTTTTGCCTCAAAGCCAGCCCGGAGCAGCGGGGGCGAGGCGACAGGTTCTATTATCTGACCCGTTTTCTGAATTCGGCTGCGGTCATCGAGCTGCCCAGCCACCTCAATGACTTCAAGGATTAGTTATTCATGTCAAAGGGGTTTCGCAACTGCGAATTCCACTACTTCAACCGTCCTCGTAAGTTTCTTCTAACTTTTAGCTCGTAATCTGGCTGCTGATTCGTCTCTTTTCATTCATTGCTGACCTGAAAATTATCATGCAGCGATCTTCGCGAGGACGTCTAAGTCGGTGACCCTTGGGGGTCAGTATGAAATCTTGGCGGGGCTTCCCCCAAGTGAAAAAGATTACCGCCAGCTCGTGTCTGACAAGATGATGCTGGCGTGTAAGTTAATTTCCCCTGGCCAAACTCTGGCCTTGAGGAGACCGCGGGCCATCCCTGCTGCTTGCGAGATGCCTCCCATCCCCGAGGAGGATGCCACGGACGAGGACGAGGAGGACGAGGTGCCCCTCGTACGCCGGAAGCGGGCTCTGGAGGTCTCCCATGAAGTTAATGCGGCGAGGATCCAATCCGGAGCAGTAGCCGGCCCCTCTGGTCAAGGTAACCCTTACTTATTTAGGGACTTAGACAGGGTCGTCGCCGACCTAAGGCTTGCTAGGTTTAACCCTAGCCAACTCGTTCACCGCCACCGAACGAACCCATACCGCAACATCACCTTACTCCAGTATGTTGACCAGCTCGTGTTGCGTAATGACATGGGCCGCCCTAAGGGAACTGTAGTAGTAGAAAACACCCTAGCCTTTAGGTCGGCCTTCTTTGAGGAGTATGGGACCAATCTTAGGTCGTGGCCCTCCCCTCTGGAGGGTGTAGTAGCTTCGGGTCTTAGGCAGTACGTAGAGGAGTCTAGCCCTGAGGCGGATCCAGATCCAGAACCTCTTCTCACCTGTGAGGTCATTACCTTAGATTCTCCTGTAGAAGCTCCGGGGCCAGAGGTTGTGACAATAGATTCCTCCTCTAGCTCGGAGGGTAGGACCTTTTTCTATACACTAGCCCCCTTTTTTTGTGATCAAAGTATTTTTATATGTATATTAATACTTTGCTGTCATTGTTTCAGCCGAGGAGATGTCGCAGCCCGGGGATGACAGCTTGCGGTCCATGTTCCAGGGGGGAAATCCTCCCTCTGGGCCCTTGGTGAAGAGGCTTCGGATGACGAAGAAGGTTGTTGGGACATCCTCCAAGTCCCCGGCTAAGGGGAAAAACCCAGGCCCCTCTGCCACTGAAAAGGTACCTCCACCCTCTCCTGCCGCAGAGAAGATGGCTCCACCTCCCCCGCGACCTCCCGTTTCTGCTCTAGAAAAGGAGGCGTCAACTGGGGCCTTGGCAACCCCAGCTCCCCTGGTGCGCATCCCAGTCAACACCCAGGCCTTAGAGAAAATCCCCGAGGTCTTTCGGGGGACGGTCTACGAAACTGCGAGCTACACAGTGGACCACTATTACAACGCCACCCCGAGGGACCTGTGGGAGATCGAGACGAGGAGTCCTGAGAACGTGATGGAGTCTTCAATGGGAATGACCCTCACGGTAAGTAAGCTCTACCATTTGTTTCTTTTCATTTGCTTTATTTCTAAGGCACCCGCCTTACACATTTTTTCTTTCTTGCAGGCGGTTTTGGCTATTCACCGGAGCATATCCCGATCCAGGGCCAAGCTCGAGGAGATGAGGAACGAGCATCAGACTGCCCTAGCCGCCCTTGCATCTGCCCGGAAACAGGAGCAGGATGCCAAAGACGCCCTGGCGATCGTGCAGGCTGAGCTGGACGCATCTTGACCTAAGCTGCTGGAGGCCGAGTCCACCAAGGTCGCCCTAGACGCCGCGAAGGTGGAGCTTGAAGAAGCTAAGGCCGCCCTTGTGGCGGATAAGGCGACCTCCAGCACCTCCCTGGAGACCATGCTGTACCATTACTGGGCAAGGGGAAGCAATCTTTGGGGCAGGCTTTGTTCAGGTCGGAGAAGTCGATGTAGGTCCGCCATTTCCCGTTGGGCTTCGGGACCAACACAGGATTGGCGACCCAGACCGGGAACTTAGCTTTGCGGATAAATCCGCACTTTAAGAGCCGGGCTACTTCCTCTTCTAGGGCCTCAGCTCGGGTTGTTCCTAGGCACCTCTGTTTTTGGGACTTCGCCGGCACGCTTTTATCCAAGTGGAGGGTGTGCATGATGACGCTCGGACTGATCCCCACCATGTCTTCATGAGACCATGCGAACACGTCCAGGTTCTCCTGCAGGAACTTACTCAGCTCCGCCTTCCTTTCGCCACATAGATTCTTCCCGAGCTTTACCATCCGCGAGGGATTTTGTGGATCGATATTTACCTCCTCGAGCTATTCGATAGCTTGGAGCTCAGATTTATCCTCGCCTATTCTAGGGTCGATATCATCACTTAAGATGATATTTTCCCCTTCAGCATTATGAGGTTTTTCAATCTCAGGATTAGGCACAAGTTCCTGAGATTCCTCATTTCCGCCCTGGACGGTCATCGTTAACTGCCTGGGTTTTAATTTTCCCTTCATAGAAATTCTGTAGCATTCCCTGGCAGCAAGTTGATCGCCACGTACCGTGCATATCCCCGAGGAAGAGGGGAATTTTAGCGCGAGGTAGCAGATGGAGGTAATGGCTTCAAACGCTATTAGTGTAGGTCGACCCAAAATGGCATTGTACGCGGCGGGACAGTCGATGACCACAAACTCGAGGAGTTTCGAGACTGTCCGAGGTCCCTCTCCCAAGGTGATCACCAGCTCGATCGTTCCTATTGCCACCGATCCTTCTCCAGAGAATCCGTATAGCATCATGGAGGTAGCTTTCAGCTCAGTGACAGACAAACCCATCTTTTCCAACGTAGACCGGAACAGCAAGTTTACCGAGCTCCCATTATCGACCAGTACTCTCCTAACCCTCCGATTAGCGAGCTGAACGGATACGACCAGAGGGTCATTATGAGGAAACTGGACGTGGCTGGCATCTTCTTCAGTAAATATGATTGGTTGCCTCTCCAATCGTCGCTGCTTTGGGAGATGCCGCTCAGGGACGAACTCCACTCCATTATGAGCCTTAAGTTCGTTGATGTATCTCTTTTGGGCACCTCTGCTCGTGCCTGCCAGATGGGGACCTTCAGAGATCGTGGAGATCTCTCCTCCTATCACGGGAAGAGGGACGTCCTGATCTACCTGAGACCCGGGCTGACTTATCGGGACTTCCGGAGCTGGATGGCCGGCGGGAACTCTATTCCGTGCATACTGAGCCAAGGGTCCGGCTCTGATGAGGGTCTCGATCTTATCCTCCAGGTGCCTACAATCATCGGTATTGTGGCCAATGTAGTTGTGGAATCGACAAAACTTGGAAGGGTCTCGCTTACCCTTATGGTGCTTCAACTGTTCTGGCTTCTTCCAGGGGAGGCGAGCAGAGTTTGCTAGGAAGATGTTCTCCCTAGAGTGGGTGAGCTTGGCATAAGTCGCGTAGACCGGCTTGAATTTTTCTACGGACTTGTTCTTCTTTGGGTCGTGCTAGCCGCCTCCGCTGCTCCCCTTTCTCTTGCCTCCACCAGACTAGTTATTCATTGTAACAGTTTGTGTCGCTACCACGACGTCCGTTCCCACTCCAGCGGGCTGTTCAAGGGCCTGGCTGGTTCCTGCGGCTGTTGCCCGCACCTCCTTCAGGTTGATCCATCCCTGGGCCTTATTTAGGAATTCATTTACGGTGCTGACTCCCTTCCTCTGTATCTCTTCCCAGAGTCCTCCTCCGACGAGGATCCCAGTCCTCAAAGCCATGAGCTTGGAGCTGTCATCTGCGTCTCTGGCCCGAGCAGCGACGTTTGCGAATCTGCATAGGTAGGCCTTCAGAGGCTCGTCGGGTTGCTGCCTTATGTTCGCCAGGGTATCGGCCTTGACGTGGGCAGCCTGAGAAGCTCGAAATGCTCTCTTGAAGTCAGCAGAGAAGGTTTTCCACGACCTGATTGACCGCTTCCTACTTTGTTTGAACCACTGTTTGGCCGGCCCAGTTAAAGTGGAAGGAAATATTAAACATCTCAGCTCGGGACCAATGTTGTGGGCCATCATCAAGGTATTGAACATACTCAGATGATCTGATGGGTCTCCGTCTCCGTTGAATTTGGACAAGTGAGGCATACGGAAACCAGGTGGATACGCCATTGCTGCTATGCTGGGGGCGAAGAGCTCGAGTTCGTCCCCTGAATCATACTCGTCTTTTTCTTTTTCTGATAGGAGCTTCCTCATCATCTCCTCCATCTGAGTCAGACGCTCAAGGGTTTTGTCTTGACTTCCTTGGTTGTTCCGGGGCTGTTCAACAGCTCCGGACCCATTGTACGCGTTTGGCGGGTTATTGTCCCTCCTATCTTGAGATAGGTTATATGGGACGTTCCCGCTTTCACGTACTTCGGACAGGTCTTCCCTTTGGCGAGCGCGGCTGCCGTTTCCAGCTGGGTCTTCTTTTTGAGAGTTTAGGCGATCTCGGAGGTCGCCTCTCGGGGCGGCCTGAGGACTTTGCGCCGGGCTTAAGCGTTGGCGCAGGTCTCCATCAGATAGATCACTTCGACGGCTTCCGGTCCAATAGCTTCCATTAGAGAAGCTCGGGGCCCGCCGCTGGGGATGAGGATCCGGGACTTCTCTGGGTGTCCTGCTACGATGGGAAGGCCCGACGAAAGGAGTATTTCTCCTGCTGCTCCTGTAACGCCCTACTACCTTAGAGCCGTTACTAAGTGAGTTTAAAACAGAAATTGTGCATTTAATTGACTCTAAGTGGTTTCTAAAACCAAAAGTGTGAATAAACCAGAGTTTAAGGCTGTACTCTTCGAAAATGATTAGTTTCATTGAAAACGTTAAATGTAAAACATCTGGGATCCCAAAATAAGGTTTACAAAATATTTACAACTCAAAAATAGATTTACACTTGATCAGTTATCAAAAGAATGATTTAATACAACCATATACAAAATGCCCCCAACCAAAGCAGTCGGGCAGGCCGAACATGTACGCGCCGCCCCCACGCTCTCCATACTCATGGCCGGTTGACTGACTCCTTGCTTTTACCTGCCACACGGAGCACCCGTGAGCCGAAGCCCAGCAAGAAAACCCAAATAGTACATAACATATGCAAATCATATAGCTGGCATAATTCACTGATAAATAGGAAAACCATCATAATAAACAAGTACGGCCATGCCGCCCCAGAGGCCTTACTAAAGCCTGGGGTTTCGGTTCTCATCGCGAGGATAACTCATGTATCCCTTGGGCCCCACCCTGACTATAAGCATCCCATGTGCTGAGTGTTACTTTCGGCCCCACGGCCGTACCCGGCCTACGCCGCACTCGGCCCTTGCCGTTCATTTCATTATATTCATACATATAGTACATTCGAAATAATCATTCACACACATCATGATTCATTTAAGGTTAAACATTTGCACATAATACAATCTGGGGCCATGCCCTGCAATCACACAGTGGGGCCATGCCCTATTCTCGGGTGTTACGGTTTTCTTACCTTTAGATTCAGTAGCCTTGATCAACCTGACTCCTTGAGCACGATCTTACCCGAGCCCTAGCGCTTACCTAAGCAAAATCCACAAGTCAAAGTCATCACCAATCCTCAAGTCCAAAACCTAGCCTCGGGACTAATCCCGAGCCCCCGGGAAGTCCTAGATAACAAAGTGGCGGAATCAAGCCCCGAACCCTAGGTCAAAATCCCTTCACAAAAGCCCAAAAATCCCCTCTGTGAACAGTGCAGCGCTACAGCGCTCAAAAGAGGGCGCTGTAGCGCTACAAGCAGAACCACCCTCACCAGAACAGGGGCTAGCGCTACAGCGCCCCCTGACTAGCGCTGTAGCGCTAGTTGCAGCCAGACCTAGCCCAAAATCGCATTTTGCGATTTTCTCCTACCATTTCAACTCCCATCTTGCCCAAACCTTTTCCAAACACAAAAACACATATATCCACACCTCACACTCACCCCAAGCACCCCATGAACTCAATCCCAAGCTCAAGCAACCCACAACTCAAAATCTAACTCAATGAACCTAAAAATCATAAAATCACTCAAACAACAAGGATAGGGTCTTAGAAATCATACCGTGGGTGGAATTTCGACCTTGAACTGAACCCTAGACCTCCTTGGCTTGCACCTTCACAACCTTGACCTGTTTTCCCCAAAAACCCCATCCATTTAGCTCAAAAACACAGTTCAAAACCAGCAAAACCCTAAAACCGAAAACCTCAAGAACTTACCTCAAATCTCTGATGTGATCTTGCTAATCCCTTGCCAATCCTCAAGCCTAGCTTAGGATCCTTGATGCTCAGCTAACCCTAGCTTTCCACTGAGCTTAACCTCAAGAAAAATCAAGGGAAATGGTTGGGAGAGCCACAAACCGAATCTTCAAAGCCAAACCCTTCAGCTTTCCCTCTCTTTTCTTCTCTCTTCTTTCTTTCTTTCTTTTCAGCCTATAGCCTTTCTCTACTAAATCCACTAAGTGTAAAGACCTTCTTTATTTTATCTCTTGCAAGCATAATGACCAAAATGCCCTCCCTTACTAATTCGAAACCTTTATGTCCATAAAGGGGCATTTTAGTCATATTACCCAAATTCCCACTAGTTCCTCAAGTGTTCCTAATAATTCCCGCTCGCTACCCAATACCCGATTAATCATCAAATATATTCCCAGATTCTCAATTAAACTCCCCAGGCTTAACCCAAGTCGGGTACAGGTTCCCGCTTTGACTTTCCGCTAACCCGCTCATTCTAGGATCGTCTCGAGTCATAGATCACAGGTATCAACATAGTCAGGCCCAACATGGCCAAATTACAAATATGCTCAATCAGGTCTACATGCATACTAATTCACATAGTCATGCATCACAATTAATCAAATAGTCATATAACGTGCATTAAATCATATTCATGCATTAAACTCATAAAAGTCACACACAGAATCCCATTATGCCCTCCAGGCACACTACTCCAGGCCCTTAAGCCTAATACTGAATTTGGGGTCATTATAGCTCCCATGAGCCGGGATGTCTCGGACTGAAGGAGACGGGTATCTTACTGGTGAAGGAGGATGTCTGACCGGGGATGCAATCCTAGTTCCGTCAGGACGGATCAAGTTAGGTCGCGGCCGCTCCGCTCTACCATCCTTCGCGTCCTATGCTCGGCGATTTGAGCGAGGAGCAGGACGGCTGGCCGGGGCGGGCTGTCGTTGCAAGCCCTCCCCGGATCTCCTTCGTGAGCTTCCTCGAGCCCTCCTGGGTGCGCTCGAGGGTGGAAGCGAGCTGGGAGTTGAGGTCCGGACCGATCGGCTGTACTGCTGCTCGGCCTTAGGAAGTTCCTCAAATGTGGTCTCACGGTGGTGCGACGTGGGAGTATAATTTGATGTTGGGGGTCTGACCGACCGACTGGGCCTGGACCGATTACCCCGGCGGGACTTATGAGTCTCGCCTTGCCTCTTTCCGACGTTGGCGTCGGTTGTAAGAGGGGGTAGTCGGGCCAAAACCTCTTGAATCCGCTGGTCAGCTTTCGCCAGCTGACTCCTCAACTTAGCATTCTCCATTTCTACCGCCGTGTAGAAATCTAGGTTCGAATTGGGCGGCCGGGGAGCCGAACTTCCAGTGTCGTCTTGACCCAGTGGCTGCTTGCTCGGCCATTGCTGAACCTCAAGGTTCTGATCATCGGACATGGCGGCATGATGGGCCTCCTGCCCATCACGTTGGTCCGCCTCGTTACCATGTCTTGAGAGAGTGACTACCATGGTTGAGTATTTTTTATAGCACCAATCTAACAGCCACTCAATGAAAGCACCAAACTGTTGACGCGGTTCTTCGGCAACAGATAATTATAAGAATAAGGAGTGGGATTAGTGCTAAATAATGAACCGTAATAGATAAATGTTCTCAAAGTAAAATGATAACACAGATACTTTTTAGGTGGTTCAAAGGTTAAAATCATTTTAGTCCATCAGCCAATATTATTGATATTTCTCTTATATTCTTTACAGGGTATTTCTTTATCAAATAGAATCCAACCATTTGCAACTCCTAGGGTCTCCATATTTATAGGGAGAGGGCACCTAGGAGTTGGCAAGGGAGGTCATCCCGTGACCTTCTCACCCATCATGTCACTTCTGTGACATCCATGATTAATTCCTAAAACCTGACAATGAAGTGTGGTCTAATCAATAGGTAAGGGGGATAATGGACCGCATGGCCCAACCCAGTCGTGGGTGCCTGAACACGCACGTTTAGGCTGTGTGTCCGAGAATTCAGGAATGGAGTATACACGTGATGTCTGATATATGCACGTTTACATTGCGTGGTTGACTTTATAAAAGGTCAGAGGTGCCAACTCAAGCTCGTACCCCGAGCTTGATGTAGCCTTAGCCCGTGGTGCCCATACTGCTGACCCGGTGCCTTAGTAATCGCGACAAACCTTTGGTTACCTCGAGCTAAAGAGGTAGAACCTCTCAACGGCAGCTTTGGGTAGGTGGCTGATATAATTATGCCCTCTCTCAGCTCGCTAATAGCCCGTGGGTATTTAGGGCGTACAAGAAGAATTGTCCTATATACATTAACATACATTTTTTTATATATAATTTTTATGTAAATAAGGAGAGACTGCAGTAGTCCTAAAAAGGACTTACCGTTAGGTCTTTTTTCTGTCTGTGGTTTAAACCCAATTTTTGAGAAAGATAAGCTAGCTAGCGAATTGTCTCTACATTGAGGAATGAACTCGAAAAAAGACTATCATGTTAAACTCTTGAGAATTAGTCGTCTTGCGATATGTCGCATGTATAGACCAAAAGACAAGTGTAAAACTTCAATATGTGGGTCATGATGACTAAAATAGTTCGGTAAAGGTGTGATAGCAACTCGAATACATTAGTTAAAAGTTTGACACATGATCAACAAACATTTAACTCGAAGTGTATCTATTACTTTAGCTCGAGTGGATTTCACTCGTATAAGTCAACTTGAATACACGTTACAACCATAAGGAATCCATAAAATATCAATTTGGAAATGTATTATGGTAATTATTCATTATTCATTTTTACTTATTATTATTTATTTATATTTTAAACAATATCTTGTAAGAGCATTTCAATAGAATGCTAAATCTTTGTTGCATTGCTAACATATAATATACTTTAAAAAATAGTTACTCCAATGATGTGTTAAAAATTGTAACAAATTTGACACAAAATAAAGTATGATCCTAATTTGGATCAACAATAAATACTTAATTTTCTACCATTAATGGTTATTTTACTTTTAGTAGTACCTAATTTATTATTGGCATTAAATGTAAATGTATTTTTTTTATTATTTTCAATAAATATTAAATGATGATTTATTGAAATTTCATTTTTACATCAATTTTGCATTCCTATGCATTGGAGAATAGTTGTAAAAGTGTGCCAATATATATCATTTATTGAATTTTTGTACTAAATTTAGCACAATATTTATATCTGCCATTGGAGATGATTTAACTCCCTTCTTTTGTGAGAAAAGAATATGAGACCAGTCCATCTATGTATAAGACTGGCTCGAGTCATTATTTTTCATGCACAATTCTTTGATCACAAACTCTGTCAAAATAGCCTCACGCTGTAAACAAAGAACCTAATAATAATGACTCATGGATATGGTAGATTTTAACTACTGAACCAAGTAAAATCTTTGTGTTTATCTTTTATTCATTTTCATATTTTGATTGCTTAATCTCTCATTTCTTTTAAGTTGACGAAAATTTGCATAAAAAATTGTTAGAGGACCTCTCACAAATTTTAGGAAATTTGAGATAATTTAGGATACCGAAATCAAGATTCAAACAACCTAATGCACATGCGTACAAAAAATAAAATGGGCACGTGTGTAGTAGGTTGTTTGAATCCTAATTTCCTGAAAATTTTGTGGGAGGTCCCCTATAACTACAATGTACACCGCCATATATAAAAAATCAGAGTTACAACTTATCCATGTACTGAAAATAGAAGAAGGACTCAAGGACCTACCGGTAGGTCCTTTTTAGGGGACCTATTGTAGTCTTCCCCTACATATCGTAGCATTTTTTTCCCTTGTTGTACTCAATAATATTGATCCATAAGCAAAGGTGAATGTGGTGTAAGGTTCGCAGGTCATTCATAATTTTGTGATTTTTCCTTAAAAAAAAAAAATTGGAACCTATTAACATAATGTAATAAACTAGAAATCTAAGCAACTTGTAAACATTTAACGGACAATAACCTAATGATAGTACACAAACAAAAAATAGTCTGTAACTTATGAAACATAGAGTAAGAGCAACTCCAATAGTGGCTACTCTATTGGTTGCCAAAAATGTCCAAGTCAACCCAAAATATAATTTTTATTTTCTCTCTTATCCACATCACTTTTGGCAATATTTTCCATAAAAATGATCCAATGCTAAGCCACTCCAAAAGTTGTCAACTTTGGTCCCACATATCATTATTTAATATATTATTTTGTAATTATAAATATTGTCACACTAAATTTATTAAATTCATATATTAATATAAATAAATATGACATGAAATTTAAGTTAGACGAAATTTAAAAGTAGCTCATAAAATGACATAATAATAATTAATCAATCTAACATAATTAAAAATTGCTAATTAAATTGATTTCCAAATTTTGACCATATGTCCTCCGCCAAGTCTGCCTAAAGATTGCGATGAATGTTTCTATCATGAATTTCAACATTTCTTTGAAGCATTGTCGGGAAGTCATAAATAGGTCCATAATACTTCATCCGTTGGGGTGTCGGCGGAGCCTTCATCATAATTAAAATCAAACAAACTCTCATATTCATCTCTTTCATCATCGACAATAATGTTGTGCAATATGATGCATGCATGCATACACAATATCTTTGAGAATATCTCTTTGCCAAAAATATGGCGGTCCTCGTACAATGGCAACACAAGATTGAACTACTCCAAATGCTCGCTCAACATCTTTGCGTACCGCTTCTTGGCATTGGGAAAATAATTTTATTTTATCTCCTTGAGGTAATGTGATAGTTTTAACAAATGTACCCCACTCTAGATAGATACCATCTGCTAGATATTACCCATTGTTGTATTGTGTGCCATTTATCGTAAACTCAACTCTTAGAGCTTGTCCTTGCAAGATGTCAGTGAATAATGGGGATTGATTTAACACGTTGAGATCATTATTGGATCCCGAAACACCAAAAAATGCATGCCATATCCATAGATCTTGTGACGCAACTGCTTCGAGCATGATTGTTGGCCTGCCGTGATCACCTCACATGAATTGGCCTTTCCATGGAACTGGAAATTTTTTCCATTCCCAGTGCATACAATCAATGCTTCCGAACATGCTTGGAAAACCATGCACCTCCCAATTTGAAGTAAGCGACGAATGTCGCCAGCATTGGGTCGTCTCAAATATTCGATTCCAAAAATCTCATTCACTCCTCGAAAGAAATTGACAAGGCATTCAATAGTGGTGGTTTCACCAATTCGAACATACTCATCAACGTAATCGGCAGGCACTCTGTATGCCAACATTCATATAGCAGCAGTGCAATTCTATAATGGTGAAAGCCCTCTTCTATCGATTTTATCAAACCTCATATGGAAATACCCCGAATGATTTTTTAGAGCTTGCACTATGCGTAGGAATATGTGTCTACACATTCTAAATCTTCTTCGAAATTGATATTCTATATACACCAGTTCATCAGAAAAGTAGTCATCGAACAAACGTTGGTGTCCTTCTACATGACCCCTATCAATGTGGGCTCTCTTTCTTCCTCGCCTTGTTGAGCTACCCCCATCCATGAAATCTTTAAAATATTGATCATCATACTGATCAGTAGACTCTGCTATTATGATATCGTCTAGACTCATATTGTCGTATGGATTCAGAGAATTGACGAATCCATTGTCGAGCTTAGAGTAGATGATATTTGGGAATAAAAGATGAATGATAGAGTAAAATGAAGGATGGAATGGAGATTTGAGTAAAAGGAATATTGGAATTCGGTATTTATAGACATGGTGACATATATAGCTGTTAAAATATAAGTGTTAAAATATATTCGTAATTCAGTCACTAAATAATAAAGGATAATTTATTTAAATAAAATAATAAATAATAATGTGATTGATAAAAATACATAGCAATTACAACTTTAGGATATTAGTCTTAATATAATTACACAAATTATCATGATTTTTCTTTTGCTCAGGAGTCATATGCGACGTGTCCATGATGAGATAATCCATGTATTTTGTCATCATATTATCTTTTGCCTCTTTCTCCCTTATCGCCACCAATTTCTCCAATGCAGATGCATTCCGTTCATTAATCTCTATAAATGTAGTATGTGTGTCTTTCTTTTCCTTCCCTTTTCTCTTTGCTGCCTTTTGGCCAGTAGGGCGCACTTCACGTACTTCATCATCACTGATGTCTGCATTGGACGATGAAGTATATGCCCCTGATTCTGACACCTTTGTTCTCTTACCACCTTTTGGTTGGTACATTGTATTCCATTTCGGCTCATCCTTTACCAATATCCAAAAGTCTACAAGCAGAAAACTTGAGTTGCTATTTTCATATTTATACATTTGATGTGCCTTCTCAAGAATATGCTCATCAGACTAACCACTGTGATGTGCATGTTGTACTCGTTTATAACTCCCATTAAAATACGCCACCTTTTGATTCATCTTGTTCCAATGGTCTTTGCATTTCCTTCCAGTTCTTGTTTGCTCACCTTTTTTGTTGGTGTTGTAGTATTCTACGATTTGAGCCCAGAATTTTGCAGAAATTTGGCCATTCTCCATGATGGCATCCTTAGATGTATTAAGCCATCCACTTATCAGAAGTATAGTTGCTTCCATGCTCCATTTGACTTTACCTTTATGTCTTGATTCATCTTCATTGTGTTTAACCACATTTTCTAACCCTTCAACACCATGTTCAGGTTGGGTTTTAGAGACAGATGTTGATGACATTTCATGATTCAAATCAATACTAGACTTTTCCATCCTTGGCCTATAATTTCTTGAAACCTTTTCGGGTTGTTGTAGGGAAGAAAGGTGTATGAAAGACATACGGTAGTGAATTTCCTGGTGTGAAGAATTTAGCATGTTGGGGTGTCTCAAAAGTGCCCAATTTTTTGAAAGGGTAAGAGGACATGGGATAATTTTGAGAATTTGAAAAAAATTGGTTAAATTGAGAATATTGAAAATTTGGATTTTTTTTGGGGATTAGTAGAGGGAGAATTTTGAAATTTTTGATTGAATTGGGAATATTAAAATTTAGATTTTGGGGGTTGGTATGTAGAGAATTTGATGAATTTTAAAAAACTTGTGAATATTGAAAATTTGGAGTTCGGGAGTTGGTATGTGGAGAATTTTGCGAATCCATTGGTAAGAAAAGAAAATTTGTTATATTGAAAATTTTCAAGAAGAATGTATGGAATGATGTGTAAATTGAATGAAATTGATAAGTATTTATAGAAGAAAAAAATTAAATAAATTGTTTGAAAAAAAAACAAGCCAATTGTTAAAAAACGGTCATTTTGACCGTTGTTTAAATTTTTAAACGTTACATATTATTCATAATTGAAAAAAACAACAAAAATAAATAAATAAAAGGAAAGCACAGTTATCTGACAGAGGCAGTTGTGCTTCAATATTCAAAGCCACCAAGTCCTCTCTAATGCATTGGCAACATGGCCTGTCAGATACACTCAGCAGTGTTAAGACTAATTAATTAGTAGGGACCCGACCCCGCCCTGCTAAAGATCTGCCCTGACCCGCTAAGCTTCTGCCCTGACTCGACCTGACCTGTTAAGGCTTTTGATCTTGGTCGGGTCAAACCCGCCTCGGATGTGATGGAGCAGGTCAGACCTGACCCGGTAAGATTTTTTTTTCTTTTTCTTTAATAAAAGAAAGACTAATTTTTTTTTTTAAATGTTACAATATAAAAATAAATGACAAGAAAATCTGTCATACTAGACATAAACGAGTTGCCTAAATTTTTTTATAAATTGTCTTGCATAAAAGCAAAACATCAATTTTCTTCTCTATCACTCTTAAATATACTTTGTTTTATTTATATATATATATTTGGATTGTAGATCACCCTAAATAGTTGTAGTAATTAGTTTTTTAAAAAAATTCTTTATTACACACAAAAAAACAACAACCGGGTCGGGTCGTGATCCGACCCGCTTCAATTGCTAGCGGGTTGGGTCGGATCTCGACTTGACCTAGTTTTGCATCGCTTATTTTCGGATCATAGGTCGCCCCGTCGGGCCGGGGCTCCGTCCCGCCCCGATCCACCGGGTTTTTTTTCCATCCCTATTAATTAGTATTTTTTTTTTATATAATTAGTTTTATTATTCTGTTATGTTTGAGGGTCTACATAGACCCCACTTAGTATCTCTTGTATATAAAAAGTGTACTCAGTCTTGTGTAAAAATATAGAGAAATATACCAATACTTTATTCACTCTCTATCAATTCTACTTTTCTTCTTGGTATCAGAGCAATATTGCTCCTGCCATGGCGTTAGATGCTACCCCACCATCTGGTATGGTTACCCCCAGCCAAAAACCCCACATAACCCCACTGCTACTTCTTCCTCCAATAACCCATCCTTCCATTTCCCCTTTCTTAATCAGTCTCTCACTGTGAAACTTGATAACAACAACTACATGATCTGGAAAAACCAGATCCTCAATATTGTTATAGCACAAGGTCTCGATGCATACCTTGATGGAACCACTACTGCTCTGGATCGGTTCCTTGATCCTCCCCTTAACACCTTTCCAAATCCTGACTATACTACTTGGCAGCGATACAATCGCCTTCTTATGTCATTGATCTACGCCTCTCTCTCCAATGATATGCTTGCTCAAATCGTCTCTTACAACACAGCAGCTGAGATCTGGGTTTCCCTCTCTGAATATTTCGAAGCAGTCACGATGTCACACTTGAGTGAGCTCCGAACTGCTCTATAGACGTTGAAGAAGAACAATCTCACCATCACTGCCTATATCCAGAAACTCAAGATGATCTGTAACAGTCTAGTTGCTATAGGTGAACTTGTTTCCCGTAATGACCACATTATTGCTCTGCTTGGTGGTTCGGATAGAGATTATAACTCATTTGTTACCTCTTTCAAAATGAGAACTGATACACCTTCTCTTGCTACCATACACAACCTTCTTATCAGTTTTGATAACATGATTCAATCTCAAAATACTATTGAAATTTTTTATCTCACTCAAGCTAATCTCACTCATACCAACTGTCCCAATCCACCAAAATCTCCTTCTCCTATTTACCCCAATCATCAATCTCATCCTTCTGTCTCTTCACCTTGTGTTCTTGGCAAACCTCCTGCCTCTCTCGGACCTTGGAAACCTTCTCCTTCCTCTGCCTCCTCACGCCTACAGTGTCAAATCTGTGGTAAGATGGGTCACACGGCCCTTGTATGTTACCATCGAGCCAATTTCTCCTATCAACCTTCACCTCCCACTAATTTGAATACCTTCATCCCCTCCTCTCCCAACTATACATTTCCCACCACCTATTCGAACTCTGCTCCCACTCACCCTACTAGTTTTACTCAGTGGCTCATGGATTCGAGGGCTACTCATCACTTCACTCAGACTACAATCTCATTGACTTGGCTGCTTCGTATACAGGTGCTGAACAGGTTACGGTAGGTGATGGTAAGCAAGTTCCTATAACTCATGTTGGTCACTCTAAATTATCTACTAATGATTCCTCTATTCAGTTGTCTAATATTCTTCATGCTCCTTCTCTTTCCCACAATCTTATTAGTGTTACCAAATTATGTCGTTAAAACTTTGCCTATGTCGAATTTCATCCTGGTTTTGTTGTTGTGAAGGATCGAGTCAGCCCGAAAATCCTTCTCTAGGGTCTGCTTGATCATGGTCTTTATCGTGTTTCCACTCATTCTTCACTTCCAGCCTCTCACATTCCAGTCTCTTCTCCTCAGTTATTTCTTACTCATACCACTGACTCTGCAATTTGGCATCAACGCTTAGGACATCCAGCTTTTCCTGTTGTTAACCGCGTCCTTGATCTATATAATATTGCAAAACAAAAATCAGATTCTGTTTCTTTTTGTTCTTCTTGTCAAATGGTCAAGAGCCATCGTTTACCATTTTCCTTATCAAACTCACAAGCTAATGCTTTTTTTGATTTAATAAATTTGGATTTATGGGGATCTTCCCCTCTTACTTCTATTGATGGTTACAATTATTTTTTTATTGATTGTTGATGATCACACTCGGTTTAGTTGGTATTACCCTTTGCATTCAAAAGATGAGGCCTATAATAGTTTTCTCCATTTTCATAAAATGATTGATACTCAATTTTCAGGAAAAATTAAGATGGTTTAGTCTGATTGGGATGGTGAGTTTCATCCCTTGTCCAAATTTTTTTACTCTCTTGGTATTACTCACCGTTTATCTTGTCACCATACATCTGCTCAAAATGGTCGTGTTGAGCGTAAGCATCGACATGTTGTCGAGCTTGGCCTTGCTATGCTGACTCATTCATCCTTGCCTCTTTCTTTTTGGAATTATGTGTTTCATACTGTTGTGTTCTTGATTAATATATTGCCTACTATTGTTCTTTCCCATGACTCCCCATATTTTATTTTGTATGGCAAGCTGCCCATGTATTCCCAACTTCGGGTTTTTGGTTGTGCCTCTTTTCCTTTCCTCCGGCCCTATAACCAAAATAAGTTACAATTTCGTTCTCTTGAATGTGTTTTCATTGGTTATAGCTCACGACACAAAGGGTATTTGTGTCTTCATCATGAAATTGGTCGAGTGTATGTCTCTCGACATGTGGTCTTCAATGAACACTCTCTTCCATTTCATTCTTCTCTTCTCTCTCTTCCTTCTTCCTCCTCTCCTTCAGTCACCATTCCTTGTCCCTCCCTTCCTTCCTTTACTATTTTGTCTCTTCTTGTGTCCCTTACTCCGCCTGCTTCTGCTTCCCCTTCTTCTTCCATTCCTCCCCCTTCTCTGCCTCTTTCTCCACCTCTTTCCCCTATCCTCTCTACCTCCTCTCATGACTTTCCTTCTTGTAGTATTCCTGCACCTTCCGAGTCTGTCTCTTCTGAGGTTCCCTTAGTGGTTAATTTACTTGATAATTTGGAGTGTACTGCTCCATTACCTACTAATGTTCACCCTATGGTTACGCGGTCCAAAGCTGGGATCTGCAAACCATGTTTGTTGTTGAGTATCTATGTAGGTATACCTACTGAGCCCTCCTCTTTTAAGGAGGCAGCCAAGAGTTCTCACTGGATGCAAGCCATGCAATCTGAGATGGATGCCTTGCATCGAAATAAAACTTGGTACCTTGTTCCATCTACTTGTGCTTCTCATGTCATTGGTTGGAAGTGGGTGTACAAGCTGAAATTACAACCCAATGGTGATATTGACCATTACAAGGCTCGTTTGGTTGCTAAAGGATATAGCCAAACTGAGGGGCTAGATTACTTTTAGACGTTTAGTCTAATCGTGAATCCTACTACTATTCGTGTTGTTCTTTCCTTGGCTGTCCAATACAACTAGTGTTTTCGCCAATTAGATGTTCAGAATGCCTTTTTGCATGGTGAGCTGTCTGAAGATGTGTTCATGACCCAGCCACCAAGCTTTGTTGATTCCTCCCAACCTGATTTTGTGAGTAAACTCGACAAATCTTTGTATGGCCTTAAACAGTCCTCGCATGTAACGCCCTAGTTACCCCAAGATCGTTACGGTGAACGATGAACCGTGAATTTAACTCGCTAATCGAGTTCTTTGGTTAAAAATGTGCTTCTTGGTGTTATTAATAGGTTAAGGTGGAAAACCAATAAAAAGGAAATGATATATTTTATTTAAAACATAAAACTGTTCATGGGCCCATAAAAACATTTACAAGTTGTTTACGATACAAAATGGTCACTACTGTGTAAAATTTACAACCTGCCGATCTAAGCGACAAAAAATAGGGTAAACCCCCTAGTTCCCCTAAGAACTCCTTGGCCGTGGTGGTCAAGCGGCCGGATATGTACACATCACCACCTAAGCTCTCCAATCAAGGATGGGTGAGCTTTTCTTTCCCTTTACCTACACCACATACCACCCATGAGCCAAAGCCCATCAAGAAAACACAATATTGCATGAATATAATATCAACAATGATCATAATAATCATTCAGGACTTTCAGTCCAAAATAGAGGAGTGATAGTTGTACAAGTCACTAAGGTGGGTTCCGTTCCCATCAGCCATGTGACGATAGGGTCACCTGGGCTTTACAAATAAGTGGTCCTTTCACTAGCTTATCAAGATAAGTATTTGATGAACTAGTCACCAACATAACCTACAGCATGACCATAGAGTCACAACCATGGGATTCCGCTCCCTAGCCACGTGACAAAACAGTCACCTACACCTTAGGCCCTGGCTCTGAGTTACTAGTCTTAGACTAGTCAAGCACTTATAATTTTCATCGACCTTAGGGTCGGTCAAGCATTAATGCTCCTAGAGTCATTCAATGCTGATATCGATTAGATCTAATCTTTTACCGGCTCTGCGTTCATGACGCTGATGCCGTTCCTGACTCCTAGGTTAGTAATACACGACCAGTGCTGATTCTGAATAGTCAGTGCCATACACAAGTAAGCAAGATTTGCTAGGCATTTAATATGCAATCAACATCCTCATTTAACAACCAACATGCCTTAACAACAACCACACATGTCATATACACATGGTGTAGTTTTCTTACCTCTGGTTTGAACGAGAAATAAAACAAGAACGACCCCTGAGAACGATCGACCTTTTGATACCTTAGCGGTTACCTAATCATAACCAATTATAACCTCCATTAATGAAAATCAACAATAATAGGATCTTAACCCAAACCCCACTCTCGGGACCCCGAAACACACCCACACGATGAGTAAATTCGATCTCGGGCCTTAAGGATTGAAACCCCGAGCTAAAAACCCTTAAAAGCACTCAAAACAGGTTTCTGAAGGAACAGAGTAGCGCCCCAGCACTACTCACTAGTGCTCCAGTGCTCATCTCAGAACCAAAATCACCCAAGGCCAACCCTGGGTAGCGCTGTAGCACCCTCTTGTGGGCGCTATGGCGCTACACCTAGACTGAATGACCAGAAACCTTCCTCCTTCGACTCCATCATTTCCAACTTGATTCCAATGCTTCCAAACATCAAATTTATTTCCAAATGAATGCAAAAACCATCCCCAACATGTCCTAGGCTTTACAATCCCAGGAACCCTAGCCAAAATCTCCCAACAACCCAATTCAACTAACCTAGAAATCCCAACTGAAAACCAAGACAAAAACAGAGAAAACCAGAGATTTAATGGCTAGAATCTTACCTCAAGTTCAGATTATGATGCTCTTCAATGGTGGAACACACTCCAAAGCCCTCAAGACTTACTTCCCAAGCTTGAATCCTCAAGTTAGGCTAAAAAATCTAAAGAGAAAATGAAGAGAAATGGTGTACGGGAAAGGTAATTTCTATGCTCTGTTTTCTTCAAACTTCCACAGCCTTCATGGCTTAAATCAATCCTAGGGGTGAAAAGACTAAAATACCCATAGGTCAAATAAAGGTTTCTAAAGACTCCCAAGGGTAAAATTGACCTTTTCCACCTATTTCGTTAATCATAATTAACACCCTCCAATTCCCACTATTCTCGATATTCTCAAATACCAATATTTCATATCCCGTTATCCTTTAATTCCCGGCAACGCTCTAATCATTAAAATCACCCCGAACCCCAAACTTAATCCCGTTATGACTAAACCGCTAATTTGCACTCAAGATCGTCTCATGTCGAATGACTCGAACAAATCCACATTATAATGTGGCCTCAACAATAGGTCACCGACATGCATACAAATATACAATTACGCCATCAACGAGCCAAATTACCAAAACACTCCTGTAATGAAATGTGGACCCACATGCATGCATTTAACATCATATTATAATATAATTCACATAAACATGCATATAATCATTTAATGTTATAATAAAACAATTATGGCCCTCCCGACCTACTAATCCAGCCATTAAACCGCATTAGGGATTTTAGGGCATTGCAACTATCCCCTCCTTACAGAAATTTTGTCCTCAAAATTTACCTGAACAACTCGGGATACTGACTCTACATATCTGACTCCAGCTTCCAGGTCGCTTCCTCGACCTTGCTGTTCCTCCACAATACCTTAACCAAAGGTATCGTCTTATTCTTGAGGACGTTGTCCTTTCTGTCAAGTATCTGGACTGGCTGCTCTTCAAAGGAGAGATCTACCTTAAGCTCCAGATCTTCATAGCTCAAGTGGACCAACCTTAAGCTCTAGATCTTCATAGCTCAAAGGAGAGATCTACCTTAAGCTCCAGATCTACATACCTTCGAAGAGCTGAAACATGAAACATGTTATGTACGGATGACAACATCGGAGGCAAAGCCAACCTGTAAGCCACTTGACCAATCCTCTCCAGGATCTCAAATGGACCTACAAACCTAGGTCTTAGCTTGCCTTTTTTCCCAAACCTTCTCACCCCTTTCCATGGCGAGACTCTAAAGAAGACACAGTCTCCCACTTGGAACTCCACATTCTTGCGCTTGGGATCTGCATAGCTCTTCTGTCCACTCTGAGAAGCGAGCATCCGAGCTCTAATCTTCTCAATGGCCTCACTGGTCCTCTGAACTGCCTCATGACCCAAGTATCTCCTTTCACCAGTCTCATCCCAATGAATGGGAGATCTGCATTTCCTACCATACAGCATCTCATAAGGTGCAACTCCAATGGTAGACTGATAACTGTTGTTGTAGGAAAACTCTATCAAAGGTAGATACTTACTCCAAGATCCACCAAAGTCTAGCACACATGCCCACAGCATGTCTTCCAATATCTGGATCGTCCTCTCAGATTTCCCATCTGTCTGAGGATGATAAGCAGTACTGAACTTCAACTGTGTTCCCATGGCCTTCTGTAAACTCCCCCAGAACTTGGAAGTAAAAGTGGGGTCCCGATCTGACATGATCGACCTTGGCGCTCCATGGAGGCACACGATCTCTCTCACATAGATATATGCATACTGGTCAACTGTATATGTAGTCCTTACTGGCAAAAAGTGAGCTGACTTGGTGTAGCGATCCACTATAACCCAAATAGAATCATACTGACCAAGAGTCTTGGGTAAGCCCCCACGAAATCGATCGTGATGTCCTCCTATTTCCACTCTGGGATATCCAGAGGTTGTAATAACCCTGCCAGCCTCTGATGCTCAGCCTTGACCTGCTGACATGTCAAGCACTTAGCTACATAATCCACTACATCCTTCTTCATCCCCGGCCACCAATACAACGATCTCACATCCTGGTACATCTTCATGGTGCCTGGATGCAAAGATTAAGGTGTAGTATGAGATTCATCCAGAATCTCTCGCCTTATAGCAATGTCTAAGGAAACACATATCTACCCCTTATATCTCAACAAGCCTAAATCAGACACAGAATAATCTCTGGATGCTCCAGCCAAAACATCCTCTCTGATCTTGATCAGTTGTGGATCACTCAACTGACCCTCCTTGATTCTCTCCAATAGTGTAGACTGCAGCGTAATATTGGCCAACAGGCCTACCAGCAACTCTATACCAGCTCTGGTCATATCATCTGTTAACTCTCTGGCTATCAGCCTCGCACCATAAATCTGCCCCGGTCCTTTCCGGCTTAAAGCATCAGCTACCACGTTGGCTTTTCCTGGATGATACAAAATCTCACAATCATAATCTTTTACTAACTCTAGACAACACCTTTGTCTCATATTCAAATATTTCTGTGTGAAGAAGTATTTCAGGCTCTTGTGGTCTGTATAGATCCCACACTTCTCCCCATAAAGATAATGCCTCCATATCTTTAAAGCAAAGACCATAGCCGCCAACTCCAAATCATGAGTGGGATATCTCTTTTCATACTCCTTCAACTGACGTGAAGCATAAGCAATTACCTTCTCTGACTGCATCAGAACACAACCCAAACCCTAATGAGAAGCATCGCAGTAAATCACAAACTTCTCTTGATTTGTTGGAAGACTCAGAATTGGAGCTGTAATCAATCTCTTCTTCAGTTCCTGGAAGCTGTTCTCACACTTATCTGACCACACGAACTTCTGATTCTTGCGTGTCAGCTCAGTCAATGCAGTAGCAATCTTTGAGAACCCTTCCACGAAATGCCTATAATAACCTGCCAATCCAAGGAAACTTCTAACCTCAGAAGCATTATTTGGCCTTGGCCAATCTCTGACTGCCTTGATCTTTGCTGGATCTACCTTAATCCCCTCCTTACTGACAATGTGCCCAAGAAAAGATACATGAGATAACCAGAACTCACATTTCATGAACTTTGCAAACAATTTGTGTTCCCTCAGTCTTTGTAGAACCAACCTCAGATGTTGCTCATGCTCTGACTCAGACTGAGAATATACCAGTATATCATCGATGAAGACGATCACGAACTTGTCCAGATAATCCTTGAGCACTCTGTTCATCAGATCCATAAAAGCAGCAGGGGCATTAGTCAAGCCAAAAGACATAACTAAGAACTCGTAATGCTCATACCTAGTACGAAAAGCAGTCTTTCATATGTCTCCCTCCTTGACCCTCAACTGATGATAACTAGAACGAAGGTCGATCTTTGAGAATAACTTTTTACCTTGCAACTGATCAAACAGATCATCTATCCTTGGCAAAGGATACTTATTCTTGATTGTTAGCTTATTAAGATCTCTGTAATCAATGCACACCCTTAGAGAACCATCTTTCTTTTTCACAAACAGAATTGGCGCACCCCAAGGTGAAAAACTAGGTCTGATAAAACCCAAATCCAATAGCTTTTGCAACTGTACTTTCAATTCTTTCAACTCAGCTGGGGCCATTCTGTAAGGTACTCTAGACACTGGCTCCACCCCTGGTGCCAGTTCTATCATGAACTCTATCTCTTTGTGCGGTGGCATCCCTGGCAAATCTTCTGGAAATACATCCAGGAATTCACAAACTAACCTGGTCTCTTCTGGTCTCACTGGCACGACCTGAGTGGTATCAACCACACTGGCTAAGAATCCAATGCAACCTCCTTGCAATAGATCTCTAGCCCTCAGATCAAAATTCATAGGTATGCGAGGTCCATGCACAGTACCAACAAACACAAAATGATCCTCACCTTCAGGCTCAAATGTGACCATCTTCCTTCTGCAATCAATGGTTGCCCTGTACTTTACCAACCAATCCATACCAAGAATCATGTCAAAGTCAGTCATAACCAACTCTATCAAATCCACTAACAACTCTCTGCCCTCTACTGTCACTGGCAAAAATCTGACCCATCTCTTGGATATCACTAACTCCCCAGTGGGTAATAAGGTTCCAAACCCCACTACATAAAAATCACAGGGTCTACACAGTATATCAATAATACTACTAGCAACAAAAGAATGTGTAGCACCAGAATCAATCAAAACATTATAAGGGGTTTTAGCACTAAGAGTCTGACCTGTAACTACTGAGGGAGAAGCCTCAGCTTCTGCATTTGTCAATGCGAACACTTGAGCTGGGCTGAGCTGTCCACTTTCCTGGGTTCTTCCTTTCTTGCCTTAGGCCAGTTTTTATTAAAATGACCTATTGCTCCACACAAATAGCAGGCCTTTACCCTACACTCTCCCAAATGACACCTCTTACATCTAGGGCATTCAGGACGAGTCTTCCAGGCTTCACTACCATCCTGACAACCCATTGAAATACCACGGGGCCGCCTATCAGGACCTGGAACTGGGAAGGTGTCAGGAACCTTCCTCTTCTGATCACTGGGGCCTCCACTCCTACTTGAATCCACAAAAGGAGAAGTTGTTCTCCTGAATTCCTTTATGGCTGCACTATCCCGCCTGATCTTATTCTCTGCACTCTCAGCTGTGAGTGCCTTCTCAACCACCTGTGCATAGGTAGTAACCCCAGACATAGTGGTAATGCGAACATCACAGGCTAACCTGGGCTGTAGCCCCTGAAGAAATATCTCCCTCCTGGTCCCATCAGTGGGCACCAGCTCCATGACAAACTTTGCCAATCGATCAAACTTCAGGGCATACTCAGTCACTGACAAACTCCCCTGAAGTAACCTAATAAATTCCTCAGCTTTTGCCGCGCTGATGGCATCATTGTAATACTTCTCGTTGAACAGAGTCTGAAACTCTTCCCAACTCAGGGCATTGATGTTTCTGATTTGGGTTATAACCTCCCACCAAACTCGGGCATCCTCCCAAAACATATATGTGGCACAAGCCACCCTCTCATTACCAGTCACCCTCATGATGTCCAGGATGGTGGTAATCATGCTCATCCACTGCTCTGCTTTGGCAGGATCTGTACTGCCTTAAAAAACTGGAGGTTGCTGCATTCTGAACCTTTCATAGAGAGGCTCCCATTTATTACCAACCTCAGGCAGCTGCCCAGCTACTAGCACCGATACACGAGGTGCTTCAGATACACTGGCCACTACTGGAGCTTGCTGTTGTCTCAGGAGGCGGAGTTATTCTCCCTGCCTCAACACTATAGCCTGCAGATCATTAAATAACTGCTGCCAGTTTGTAGGAGCTGGCTGTGGAATCTATCCCTAGTCATTCTCTTGACCCTGATTATCATTATTCTCGCCTTGATCACTTTGGCCAGCTGACGTATCTATCTGTCCTGGATTCATTCTTATCAACTTATACCTTGCTAAAACAATAGTCAATACAGCCAGTCAGGTAGTGATAACTAAACCTCTTGCCGCCTTACGATCCAAGAACAAGCAGCTAACTATCATATTCCACAGTCATACAATTATATACAAATAGATACATGATTATAGCATTTAGCACTTAACGTGTATCAAATAATAGTTCACAATGAACAATACTAATGAGTATGTTCCAGCAATATCAGTACTATTTAGCACACGATTGCTGAAGATGCAGTACTCAGGGCATAGGTTTAACATGGTGTCTCATGTAAATAGGTAAGACATTTATACTATATTTAAGCAGTTACACATATAACTACATAAATAGTTACCAAACCATGAGTCAAGCTTGCCTTCAGTGGTGAGTGTACATGCCCAGCCAGTTTACAGGAACCCTAACCTTGGCACGCTCTGATACCAAGTTGTAACTCCCTGGTTACCCCAAGACCGTTACGGTGAACGTTAAACCGTGAATTTAACTCGCTAATCGAGTTCTTTGGTTAAAAACATGCTTCTAGGTGTTATTAATAGGTTAAGGTGGAAAACCAACCAAAAGGAAATGATATATTTTATTTAAAACATAAAATTGTTCATGGGCCCATAAAAATGTATACAAGTTGTTTACGATACAAAATGGTCACTACTGTGTAAAATTTACAACCCCCTGATCTAAGCGGCAAAAATTAGGGTAAACCCCCTAGTTCCCCTAAGAACTCCTTGGCCGTGGTGGTCAAGCGGTCGCATATGTACACATCACCACCTAAGCTCTCCACTCAAGGCTGGGTGAGCTTTTCTTTCCCTTTACCTGCACCCATGAGCCAAAGCCCAGCAAGAAAACACAATATTGCATGAATATAATATCAACAATGATCGTAATAATCATTCAGGACTTTCAGTCCAAAATAGAGGAGTGACAGTTGTAAAAGTCACTAAGGTGGGTTCCGTTCTCATCAACCATGTGATGATAGGGTCACCTGGGCTTTACAAATAAGTGATCCTTTCACTATCTTATCAAGATAAGTTTTTGATGAACTAGTCACCAACATAACCTACAGCATGACCATAGAGTCACAACCATGGGATTCTGCTCCCTAACCACGAGACAAAACAGTCACCTAGGCCTTAGGCCTTGGTTCTGAGTAACTAGTCTTAGACTAGTCAAGCGCTTATAATTTTCATCAACCTTAGGGTCGGTCCAGCATTAATGCTCCTAGAGTCATTCAACGCTGATATCGATTAGAACTAATCTTTTATCGGCTCTGCATTCATGACGCTTATGCCGTTCCTAACTCCCAGGTCAGTAATACATGACCAGTGCCGATTTTGAATAGTCAGTGCCATACACAAGTAAGCAAGATTTGCTAGGCATTTAATATGCAATCAACGTCTACATTTAACAATGAACATGCCTCAACAACAACCATGCATGTCATATACACAGGGTGCAGTTTTCTTACCTCTGGTTCGAGCGAGAAATAGAACAAGAACGACCCCTAAGAACGATCGACCTTTTGATTCCTTAGCAGTTTTTAATCATAATCAATTATAACCTCCATTAATGAAAATCAACAATAATAGGATCTTAACCCAAACCCCATTCTCGGGACCTGGAAACGTACCCACATGGTGAGTAGATTCGATCTCGGGCCTTAAGGATTGAAACCCTGAGCCAAAAACCCTTAAAAATACTCAAAACAGGATTCTGAAGGAACAGAGTAGCACCCCAGCGCTACTCAATAGCACCCCAACGCTCATCTCAGAACCAAAAATTCCCAAGGCCAACCCTGGGTAGCGCTGTAGCGCCCCCTTGTGGGCGCTATGGCGCTACACCTAGACTGAAATGACCAGAAACCTTCCTCCTTCGACTCCATCATTTCCAACTTGATTCCAATGCTTCCAAACATCAAATTAAGTTCCAAATGAACGTAAAAACCATCCCCAACATGTCCTAGGCTTCACAACCCCAAGAACCCTAGCCAAAATCTCCCAACAACCCCATTCAACTAACCTAGAAATCCCAACTGAAAACCAAGACAAAAACAGAGCAAACCAGAGATTTAATGGCTAGAATCTTACCTCAAGTTCAGATTATGATGCTCTTCAATGGTGGAACACACTCCAAAGCCCTCAAGACTTACTTCCCAAGCTTGAATCCTTAAGTTAGGCTAAAAAATCTAAAGAGAAAATGAAGAGAAATGGTGTACGGGAAAGGTAATTTCTATGCTCTGTTTTCTTCAAACTTCCACAGCCTTCATGGCTTAAATCAATCCTAGGGGTGAAAAGACTAAAATACCCATAGGTCAAATAAAGGTTTCTAAAGACTCCCAAGGGTAAAATTGACCTTTTCCACCTATTTCGTTAATCATAATTAACACCCTCCAATTCCCACTATTCTCGATATTCTCAAATACCAATATTTCATATCCTGTTACCCTTTAATTCCCGGCAACACTTTAATCATTAAAATCACCCCGAGCCCCGAACTGAATCCCGTTATGACTAAACCGCTAATTTGCACTCAAGATCGTCTCATGCCGAATGGATCGAACAAATCCAAATTATAATGTGGCCTCAACAATAGGTCACCGACATGCATACAAATATACAATTACGCCCTCAACGGGCCAAATTACCAAAACACCCCTGTAATGAAATGTGGACCCACATGCATGCATTTAACATCATATTATAATATAATTCACATAAACATGCATATAATCATTTAATGGCATAATAAAACAATTATGGCCCTCCCGGCCTACTAATCCAGCCGTTAAACCACATTAGGGATTTCGAGGCATTACACCGCGGGCCTGGTTCACTAAGTTGAGTACTTCGCTGCTGCACAAAGGCTTCCTTGCCTCCAAGTCTGATTCCAGCATGTTTGTCTTGTCCATTCCTGGCTGTTTCATCTTGGTTCTTGTCTATGTTGATGACATTATTGTCGCTGGTCCTAATGAAGCTCACATCATTAGGTTCATTGCTGGTTTAGCTACTAAAGTTGCGATTAAAGATCTTGGTCCCCTACATTATTTTTTAGGTATTGAGGTACATCGCAGCTCTACAGGTTTACATCTCAGTTAGTCTAAGTACATCTTGGATATGTTATCTCGTGCTTCTATCTCTGATGCTTCTCCGATGGCTACTCCAATGTCCTCTGCTAGTACTCTCTCACTTCATTCTGGTCTCCCTTTGGCAAATGGCACTCATTACCAGTCCATTATGGGTGCTTTGCAGTATTGTACGTTAACCCGACCTGACATTGCCTTTAGTGTGAACAAGGCTTGTCAATTTATGCACTCTCCCACAGACTCTCATTGGCAAGTCGTTAAACACATCCTTCGCTATTTGGCTGGTTCCATTGACTATGGTTTCTTCTATCAACCCTCTACCGATCCTACATTGTTGTGTTACATTGATGCGGATTGGGCTTCTTGCCCCAATGATCGTAGAATTACAAGTGCCTTTTGTATCTTTCATGGAGTTAATCTTATTTCCTGGTCTTCGAGCAAACAACGAGTGGTTTCTCGCTCTAGCACTGAATTTGAATACCGTAGTCTCGCCAACGGTACTGCTGAATTGTTATGGCTTCGCTCTCTCTTTTAGGATCTGCATTATCCTTTGTCTTTAGCCCCTGTTCTTCTTTGTGACAATCTTGGCGCCACTTATCTCAGCTCCAACCCTGTCTTTCACTCTCGAACTAAGCATGTTGAGCTTGATTTTCACTTTGTGCGAGAAAAGGTTGTTGATCACTCTCTAGTTATTCGTCATATGCCTTCAACTGAGCAACTTGCAGATGCCCTCACTAAACCTCTTACTGCACAATGCTTTCTATCTTTGCGATCCAAGCTCACCGTCCTTCCTAGACCGATGACCTTGCGGGGGGATGTTAAGACTAATTAATTAGTATTTTTGTATATAATTAGTTTTATTATTCTGTTATGTTTGAGGGTGTACATAGACCCCACTTAGTCTCTCTTGTATATAAAAAATATACTCAGTCTTGTGTCAAAATATAGAGAAATATACCAATACTTTATTCTCTCTCTATCAATTCTACTTTTCTTCTGCAGGCTACCATTTTGGCAACGAGAATTAAAGTTGCTCTAACCTATTGACGAGCCATAGTCAGAACAACTTGTAACTAATAAAGTAGAATGTAAGATATCACTCACTAAAAAAAACACTTAACATAGTAGGTACAGGGGTGATCTTTTGTGCCTTCTTTCTCCATCTTATCCTTGTAGTTCTATTTTTCTCTAAGGGCACCCTTTATAGTAGCAAAAGGTATATCTAGGATCTTCTTACCCCAGGCAAAACTATTGCAGCCAACATGGTCCACCATCCAAAAATCTATATCATCTATCTATTTTTTTCTTTCTTTCTATATCATCTATAATATAATTAAATAATGAAATAAGTTTATCAAATTTCATTACAACTAGATAGGACACGATGTCAATACACTTTTAACTAATTATTATTATTATTACATTAACTCCAATAATAACAACCGAATAGACCACCAAGCGATTCATGCTATATGAAGGAGCTTCCTTAGAAGGAATGTGCGGTGTAGCCGTAGGTTATGTACCTAAAACTCAATACCTTCACACCACTCAATAATGTTCCAGCTCAGCTTTTGATTAGTCTTTGAAGGTCTTGTTTTACTAAAGTGCTATTCATGTTTCTCTGTTCCTTAGTCATTATTCACTCTATTGCTGTACTTATACACTATCTTGTTGTTTTCATATAGTCCCAGGCTGGTCTATATTATCCTCAGAAAGGGTGAGTTATTGAAAGTGTTGGGGTTTTATGCCCTAATTAAAACCCAAATTCTTTGTAATCTCATTTTATTATCAATAAAAGAATAGAAATCATTTTTTGACTTGGTCAATCACTTTGCTCACATGTTTTATTTTCATGATTATTTGTTTAATATAAACTTCTATTAAATCCCGAGCATATAGCTAATCTTATTTATAGTGACGTAATCACAGTGGAATATAAATATGATTATATGTTCAAAAATAAGTTAGTCCTAAGATTAGTCAGTGCACCGGATTTACACTGACTTGCCAATCTACGATATGATCTACTTACACATTACAGTGTTATGTTCTTTCCAGAACATTAGCAAAGTAGATAAGATCAGATGTATTTGTTACATGGGACAGGACCGATATTGACAGTTGATAAGATAAGTAAACATACCGTTATTATCTATTCTAGTCATATCATATAGTTGACCATAGGTCAATTCAATCTCAATTCTGAGTGGTTAGTATTCTAACTGATTGTATTACTTGAGTTCTTTGACTTGTTCGTTACCAGCTTACCCTACGGACTAGCCCATACTTACATCTTGGGAACTCGGTAGTATAATTGAGTAGGAGTGTTAATCATAGATATGAACATCTATAGCTTCTGATGAAGAAGTGAAACGATGGTTTCCTTTTAGTTTGGTTCAAGGTGTTAAATGATAGAGATCTCATTTCAGTAATTAAATTAGTTTACTGAAATATCATTTACAAGGAACTAAGTGTTTTAAGGATAAAATACAATGAGGGGTAAAATGGTATTTTAGTCCTATCTCATTGTAGACCGTCTATAGAGGATTGAGTGACAATTATGGTTGTAACAATGGATAATTAATAGCGTATCTATATTTGTTATACAGCGTTCTATGAATTCAAGAGTACAATTCCAAGTCTATAGTGGAGTCACGAGGAATTAATAAGTTAGTAAATTTATTTGTTAAATTTATGATAACTTATTGGAGCTTGATTTCATAGGCCCATGGTCCCTATTGTACCTTGGATAAAATCATCTAGATAGTCTCAATTAATTGATTTAATCATCAATTAGAATTATCAAAGTTGACCAGGTCAATTTTGGATAGTTTCACAGAGTTGTGTAATTTTGAGAAGAAAAGAGAAATTATGGCAGATTTATTAATTAAGATAAATTGGTATCTAAATTAATAAATAAGTTTAAATCAAGGTTCAAATTATAAATAATTAATTTGATAAAGGATTTAAATAATTATTTAATTAATTAAATCAATAGAAAATAATACAGGCCTTGATTTTAAGTCCAATGGGCTTATAATCAAATGGGAAATTTCACGGGCCTATAGCCCATGATAATTTCGACCTAGGGCTTCAAAATGGCTGTTATTTTATTGATTTTTTAATTAAATTAAATGGCCTAATTGAGTCTATAAAAGGAGTGCTTAGAGACGACAGATAAGGAACAAGTCAGATTTTCTGATAGTTTTATATTCTCTCTAAACACAAGTCCTTTTCTAAGCCACTTTGTTATTTTCTCTTCTTCTCTCTATATCTATCTCATGTGTTGAGAATTGCCCACACTAGTCTAGGTGGTTCTAAGGATACATTGGAAGATCGTGAATAAAATAGAAGATCGGTTCAGTTTCTTGATAATACTTTGCGACAGAGAGGATACAAGAGTTAGAGAAACTGAAGGAATGACTCTTTAATTCCGCTGCGTATACTGTAAGTATTCTATTCTTTGTTTCTCTTGAATTCAATTTTAGAAACATGTTTTAGGCTATCTCGTATTAATTTGTTTAATATTAGATATACATGAAAATAAATAAAGATCATGTATAAGTTTTACCTACAGAAAGAACGTTTGGTTTTTAGCTCTCTAGCTGAACTTCCATTGGTCAACGATGGAAATTGATAATTTTGCAAAATAGACAAAGGAGATTTGAGAGAGAATCAAAATGGAGGCTAGGTTTTCATTATGTCAAAAAAGAGATGAAAATAAGAGTACAAGAGCAACAAAATATATAGCCAAAATAATGAGAGGCTAAAGACTAAACTACCCTTACATAATAATAAAACTTATATTATTAACATCCCCCCTCAAACTCACGATGCATTTGCGGGAAGCATTGAGAGTTTGCTAACTAAGAAACGAAAACGAGAAATAGTATGAGCCTTTGTAAACAAGTCGGCAATCTACATAGCGGAAGTGACAAATGGTAAAGTGATGATCCCATTCTGATAGTGGTGACGAGTAAGATGACAATCTATCTCAATATGTTTCGTGCGCTCATGAAAAACGGAGTTGCGAGTAATCTGAATAGCACTAACATTGTCACAATGCATCGGAGTGGGATCTGAGAGAATAACACCCATATCAGCAAGTAACCAACTCAACCAAACAATTTCAGCGGTAGTGGAGGCCATGGCATGATATTCTGCTTCTGTAGACGATCGAGAGACAACAATCTATTTTTTACTCTTCCAAGAAATAAGAGAATCTCCAAAAAAATATACAAAAACCAGTGGTAGATTTAAGATCAGTACAATCACCACCCCAATCTGCATCTGAGTAGGCACGTAACTCTAAAGTAGACATAGATGGAAAAAGCAGACTCTGAAATTGAGTTCCCCGAAGATATCGAAGAATACGAAGCACAGCTGCCCAATGAACGGTAGTGGGAGATGCAACAAACTGACTGACAATGTGAACTGCATAAGCGATGTCTGGCTTGGTGATAGTAAGGTACACTAAGCTACCAACCAGAGTGCGATATAGAGAGGGATCTGACAAGGCAACACCATCAGATGAAGAATACATGGCATTAAGCTCAAGAGGGGTATCAACAGTGCAAGCATCAGAGAGACGAGCCTGATCGAGAATATCAGCAATGTACTTAGATTGAGAAAGAAGATAGCCACGAGGAGAGTAAGCTACTTCTATCCCTACAAAGTACCGTAGGGAACCCAAATCTTTCATCTCAAATTCACGAGTCAAGTGCGTTTTCAACTCCGTTATCCCATTCGCATCATCACCGGTGATAATCATATCATCAACATATAAAGAGAGTAAAGTGCAGCCAGAAGAAGTACACCTAACAAAGAGAGCTGAATCATGTGCGCTGGGGTGGAAGCCGAGAGAAGAAATCACGATGGAAAATTTTCAAACCAGGCTCGGGGAGCTTGTTTAAGCCCATAAAGAGCCTTCTTCAATCTGCAAACTTCTCCTGAATTATGAGGAACACCTGGTGGAGGAACCATGTAAACTTCTTCTTGAAGAGTCCTGTTCAAGAAGGCGTTTTTAACGTCCATTTGAGAAATGGACCACTGTCGAGCAGACGCAACAGCAATGAGAGTGCGAATAGTGGTATGTTTGGAAACTGGAGCGAAAGTTTCCTCATAATCCATCCCATACTTCTGAGCAAAGCCTTTAGCAACCAAACCAGATTTGTACCGCTCTACTGACCCATCAGACTTAGTCTTGATCTTGTAAACCCAACGGGAACCAATAGCACGCTTCCCCACAGAAAGAGGAACAATATCCCAAGTACCTGTCTTGTACAACATAGAGAGTTCTTCAGCCATTGCCTGCTGCCAAAGAGGGTCAAGAATAGCCTCTTTATAGAAAGAGGGCTCAGAGAGTTGGTGAATAAAAGTCAAAAAAGAAGAGAAAGAATCAGAATAAGTGGAGTAGACAAAATCAGGTAACTGTGTGGACTTACGAATTCTTTGAGGGTAGCGAGGAGGAGGAGCAGGATCCACAATCTCAGAAGCATCTTGGGCAGTAGTAGGGACAGAAGGGACTTTGACAGGCTAAGAACCGACATCTGCAGAGTTAAGAGTATCAACAGTACAAGAATTAAATGGATCAATACGAGTGAGATCAGATTTGTGTAGATTGGGGGTGTCCGATGGAATAGAGTAGAAAGGTATATGCTCAAGAAACACAACATGACGAGAAACATAGAGTTTTTGACTAACAGGATCATAACATCGATATCCTTTTTGACCTTCACCATAACCAAGAAATACACAAAGAGCGGAACGAGAAGTAAGCTTACTACGTTCAACATGAGGACGGAGAACAAAACATGTGGAACCAAAGACTCTCAATGAAGAATAATCAGGAGTGTGACCATAAAGTTTTTCAAAGGGAGACAGACCTGAAGTGACAGATGACGGAATTCTATTGATTGAATGAACTGCAGTCAGAATGGCTTCCCCCCAGAACTCACTAGGAACATAAGTAGACAATAAGAGAGAACGAGCAGTTTCAACAATGTGTCTATGTTTTCTTTCGGCAACCCCATTTTGCTCTGGTGTATCGGTACAAGAGGTTTGATGTAAGGTACCATCTAAAGCAAGCAATTCAGAGAAACGATTGGAGGTATATTCACCACCCAGATCACATCAAAAACATTTGATAACAGCATTATGTTGAGTTTTAACAAAAGCACGGAACATATGATAAATCACGAGGAAATCAGAACGATGTTTCATAAGATAGACCCAACAAAAATGAGTATAATCATCAATAAAAGAGACATAGTAATGTGATCCACCTTTTGTTAGAACGGGTGATGGCCCCCACACATCAGAGTGAATTAAATCAAAAGGTACAGGAGAAACAGAAACACTCTTATAAAAAGGTAAAGCAGAAAATTTTGCCAATTTGCAACCACACAATCTGAAATATCATGGGTTTGTAACTTTCCTAATGCTCCTGTGGAAGCTAAGTACTTTAAACGTGAACCAGATACATGTCCAAGACGAGAATGCCATAAATAAAAACTAGATGAAGACGAACTTAAATGAAATGAAGACAAATCGACATTAGAAGCTGCAACATCAGGAACTCTCAGCTCATCTAAAATGTAAAGCCCCCTTGCCTACGGCCTGTCCCAATCAGCTTCTTAGAATGAGGATCCTGCACATAACAACGAGAATTAGAGAAAATAACTGAGAAACCAGAGTCACATAATTGACCAACAGAGACAAGATTCAAAGTAAGATTTGGAATATGATATACATCAGAGAATGACATTTTTTGAGTGCAAATCGAGCCAATCCCTGCTAATGGCATGGGAGTGCCATCAGCGGTCATGACAGATACAAAGGGTGCTAATTTAATGGACAAGAAGGAATTGGAATTAGGTGACATATGATGTGAAGCTCCAGAATCAAGGATCCATATAGAGGAAGATATACCTGGTGTACTACTAGAAGGCAAACCTATGTGTGAGGAGGCTGACATGGCGTGTGGCTGCGAGGCAATGAACTTCTGAAACTGCTTTGTGAGTGTAGCAATAGAGGTACTAGGAGTGCTTCCAGAATCTGCAGGCAGAACAATAGCTGCCATGTTCGAAGACATAGAGTGAAGAGGTCGATGAGGTTGGTTGCCAGATTTCCAGTGAGGAGACTAATTCGGTGATTGCACCCTGTTCAACAATTTGGGACATTGAGCCTTCCAGTGTCCCTTTTGCTTGCAAAAACTGCATTCGTCGTAGCCAACCTTGGCTTGAGTCTTGTGTTGATTGTTGGAGACTGGCCGATGAGGAACTGCAAAGACAGAGGGATTCGGAGAAGGAAGAATCCCCTTTTTCGCCCCCCCTTTATCAACACGAGACTTCAAGCGAATCTCTTATGCTAACAACTCATTAACCACCGAATCAACCGACGGAAGAGGACTGCGATGCGGGATTATTCCACGAAGACCTTCAAACTCATCTTGAAGAGCCATAAAAAACTGAACTAGACGTTGTGCGTCTCTCCGAGAAATGTAAGGGGCAAATGCCCGTAACTCCGCTGATTCAGTCAAAGCAAGCTGATCCCACAGATTAGACATAGCAGAATAAAATTCCTGAACGTTCATGCTATTCTGTTGAAGGGCCCGAATGTCAATCTCCAACTGATACTACTTTGCGAAATTAGACTGTGTATACAGCCTTTCCAAGTGCTCCCAAACTTCCTTCGCCGTCTCATATTTCGCCAATTGGATACAGATTGATTGTTGAACCGAGTTGTTTATCCAAGTGATGATTTTCGAATTCTTGGCATCCCAAAGATCCAACTGTTCTGCAAAGCTCTCATCCTTATCATTCTTTGGTTTCATGGAAGTTCCAGAAACATAACCCCACATACGTTTCCCTTTCAGAAAAATTTTCATAACATAATGCCAATACGAATAATTCTGCCCATTCAATTGCACATTGATGGACTAAAGAGAATCATCTTTTGCGCCAGCCATGACGAACAATCGAAATCCAAATAAATAGAACAAAGTGCGAAATCCCCAAGATCGATCACCGAGATTATAATCCTATCGCAACCAAATCGAGGGTACTCAAGAACATTGCTCCGATACCATGATAATTTTGCAAAATAGACAAAGGAGATTTGAGAGAGAATCAAAATGGAGGCTAGGTTTTCATTATGTCAAAAAAGAGATGAAAATAAGAGTACAAGAGCAACAAAATATATAGCCAAAATAATGAGAGGCTAAAAGACTAAACTACCCTTATATAATAATAAAACTTATATTATTAACAGAAATAAACCATCTCTGTGCCCAACTAGAGGACTCTCTAAACCACTCAACGGATGATCTTACACTGGAGTTGGAGCCCCATGACTACAACCATGTAAAGAATGCCCTAAGCTAATACTTATAAAACATTCGCATATCAAAGTTTGTAAAAGAATACCACTCATTATCAAAGTTTCAGTGGGGACTTGCTTAAAACCATGCAAGTTGGCGCCATAAGTTTTAAAAAGAAAACATAAATTTTTATGCAAAGTTCAAAATAAGCAAAATGAAATAACTGAGTCCCACTGATAATTTAGGAAAGTCTCTTATAACAAAACATAATTTAAATGGTGTTCTACAGTGATCGTTTCTCCGTCCATAGGATTACCCCACGCCATACACCCCATGATGAAAGAACTCCTCACGTCACCACGCGTGCCATAAAGAAATCTTATTTGCTACCTGGAAGGAAAGTAAGGGGGGTGAGCTAAAAGCCCAGTAAGGAAGTACAAACAAATAATCAAGTAAGAATACAACAAATACAAACACTAGCGTTCATCTAAAACATCATGGTATATCATAACATAATCGTAACATATCATCATATCATAACATAATCGTAACATATCATCATATCACAAACATACAGCATGCATGATGAGCATGGATCGCTAGTTGTCCATGTCACCCTATGAGGTAAACAGGAGATCTCTGGTCCTTGAATAACCTCGGTGCGTCCGCCCTAGGAGTTATGTCTCAATGTCCTTAGTAACTCGTTCAATGTATCTGACATCGTAATCTGTTTGATGTATCTAACATCGTAATCTGTTTGATGTATCTAACATCGTAATCTGTTTGATGTATCTAACATCGTAACTTGTTTGATGTATCTAACATCCATACACATATCACATTCAACATATCATCACATTATGGCATTCATAATTCATAACAATTCATTCATATAACAGTCTTACCATTCATAGCACAAAATCATAGAATCTATCTAACTTCCTTACCTCAGGTCCAAGCTAAGAAATTTTCACAATCTTTCAACGAGCCTATATCATAATTAAAATAACATTTCTTAGGTCCATAAAATTACTATTTTTCCCTTCCACACAACTCACGTGTGCATGGGCCATGCACACATAATAATCGTTACACATAACATGCAATTATTCTTAACTACACATAAAGCCATGAAAAGAATAATGCTCATTTTACCCATTTTACATGCATGATCGTTTTATAAAAACCACATAGTTGAATAATAAACATAATTTTGGACGTAAAAGTGGAGTTGCATGTAACATGCATACGTGGGAACATTGCGTAATAGAGACGTTTTCAAAAACAATAATTCTACATTTCTTACTTTTATTATTTTAAAATCAATAGACATATTACATGCTTTATTTTTCTTAAAATTTCTAAGTTGATTAAATTTCTCAAAACATTATTTTATTTTATAAAATTATTTTATTTTAGCTAAAAAATAAAATATGTGACAATTTCATTTATTAATCTCAAATTACAAAGAATTAACCAAAAAGCTTGGATTTAATTAAAATACCTATTTTTAATATGTTTCTTTAGAAAAAATAAATTTTATCATTGTGTTACATAAATGATGTGAAAAAAATATATTTTTAAGTGTGGAAAATATATTTTTATTTAAATAATTGAAGACTTAATTTTATGTAACAAAAATCCTTATGTGACAATTAAATAACAATTTTTAACCTTTTTAAAACAAACTTTCAGCCACCATTTATTTTCTTCAAAAATCACAAATAAATAGAATCTAAATATTTTTCTCAATCAAAATAAAAGAAAAATCATAACTTATCAAAATATGCATTCATACCATTAAAAATACAATTTTTCAATATTACCATAACTTAGGAAAGTAATTTGTTCCAAAAACTCATCAAATTCATTTTAGTAAAACTCACTTCATATTTTCTTACAAAAATTCCAACAACTATTTTTATCATTAAAAATCACCATATTCAATTTGAAAGCTCATATTTTCTCAAAAATTCAATAAAAATTTTGTAGGTAATTATTTGAGTAAAATATCATTTTAATGGGATTTAAAATACCCCTTTTAATTTCATAAAAGTAACATAACATCAAGGACATTACTTATGCATGCAAATCATTTTTTTATCAAACTTTTACCCAATTATTTACAAAAATCAGCAAGCTTAATTTCTCATGAGATTCATCTTTTATCCCAAAATTTCACATAAAATTGTACGCCCTGGTTTTCCCACGGACTGATTAGCAGGTCGAGCCTCGGACTAATCAAGGTTAGTCCGTAAACTTCCCCAGGTCGGAGATTCTGTTTTCCAGGTCGTACCCCCTTAGCTCGAGCTATCCTCAAGAACTCTCCAGGGCTGCCCGAGAATGGGGGAAGGAGTCCTTGAGGCCGAAGGTCGGGTCAGGGAAGCAGCTCGTGGTACGAGCTGCTTCTCATAGATCTCTGACTCTTTGTAAAGTCAACACACGCAAGATAAACGTGCCTATATCTGACATCACGTGTCCGATATCTCCCTGACTTCTCGGACACGCAGCAGGAACGTGCGTATTCAGACACCCACGGCTGGGTTGGGCCGTGCGGCCCATTATCTCCTCATCTATCGATTTGACCATACTCATGTGTCAGGTTTAGGAATTAATCATGAATGTCACAGAGTTGATATGACAAATAATAAGGTCACGGGATGACCTCCTTACCAACTTCCAGGTGCCTTCTCCTATAAATATGGAGACCCTGGGAGTTGATAAGGGTTGGGAAAAACAATAGTCTCAAAGAGGTATACACTTTGTAACCAAATACCCAGAAGATATCAATAATATTGACTAGTGGAGTAGAAGGATTTTAACCTTTGAACCATTTAAAAACGTGTCTTGAGTCACCTAGTTCATCCTCTAAGATTTCATATCTGTGACGGTTCTATTTTCAGCACTAATCCATTTCTCTCTTTCTCTTAATTACCTGTTGGCGAAGAACCGCGTCAACAAAAATCATACATGTCCAAAATATCATCATACTCTTGTTATATACACAATTATAAGAATATTACTAACATATTCACATGAAATCTTATAAAACCAAATTTTCTATTCCATTGAATCTACACATGAAATCCAACAACAATAACCATGGCAATAACATACATAAATTCATAACACCATATCTCATGAACATGCCTTATAACAATCCTAACATATTTCTCATCATATTTCTAAAATCATCTTTTACCATTTTACATAAATCAAGGATTAAAAAGATAACCATAGCAATATAAACATAACATATATCCTCATTATAAACCCTATCAAATCCATTCCCTCAATCATACCCATGAACCCTTTTTAAACAAATCATATTCTAAAAAATATACAAATCATAATCATCAATCCTACAATAATCAACCATTAGCATCACCATCAAAAACCTCGAAGATAAACCCATCAAAACCAATATATAGGCTAAGAAAGACCATCACCTCTCTTGATTGTAAAATCAAGAACACAATATGATCAACACCCAAACTTCACACCCTTGTTCAAGCCTAGGGTTTTATTTGAAAACCACCATGAGGAGGAGAAATAATCCAATCACACACAACAAATAAACAAAGTCAATAACATATAATCAAGAAAAGAGATTTGACAAACCAAAAATACAAGAAACACATACTCTAAAATGGGTTCCTCTTCACCTTCTTCTTCTTTATTTCTTTCTTTCTTCTTCTCCCTCTCTCTCTACACGCCACTCTCTCTCTCTCTCTCTCTCTCTCTCTCTCTAATTTCGGCAGCCACAAGAGCAAATGGCTCTTCTCCTCTTTCCTTTCCCCTTTATCCTTATTCTCTCATAATGGCTTAATAAAAAGAAAAGGTAAGATTCCTATTCTCTCCATATTTTCTCTTAATTTTTGTATAATTGTTTTTATCTTTAAATGGCATGGAATAAAAAGATGATCACATCCTTACTTAAAATAACCATGGTCTTCTAATTTTAATTTATTTGAATCAAGAAAATAAATGGAATAAACCATTCTTTTCCCACTACATATACACGTCCACCACATGGTTTCCCATTCCCTTATTTTTTTTTATTTAATTTCCTACTTAATAAAATAAACTACCCAAAAATATCATAAATGGCAATTATAAAATGTGTAGAAAATCCACACATGTGCACCTTATTACCATGTACTAGCACACACTAAAACACTAGAGTGCATCACTATCTACCATGCACCTTAGTGCATTCAACCATAACTCACATAATTACCTCAATTGTCACACTTATTTAAAATGTGTTATCCAATAAATTAGCATTTGTGACGTGGCGAATAATCTCTTGACACGTGCCTGACACCTGGAGCGTCTGCTAGAGTATCGACCATGAGACACACCAGAAGCAGGACATACCTGTTTTTACCACGACCAGACTGGTCGGTGGTTCCGCTGGCAAAGCAACATTTATGGAAAGATCTTATGTATCCCGAATTTATTTCACGCAATCTTCTGAATATCCCATGATTCAAGGGATAATATCTGTAACAATATTGGGCAACCCCCCATGGGCCTATAAAAAGCAAGAGATGGCTCATGGGAAGGGACCTTTTGGCAGCTAAAAAACCATAGGAACATAGAAATTATCTGTGAAAACGAGGATTGTTTATGAGGAGTGTTGAAACTCATTGAGCCCAAGCTCTCTGATCGCACTTTTGTTCCCATATCAATATCATTCTAAGTGGACGTAGGTCATTACCAGATCCTGGGGCCGAACCACTATAAATTACTGTGTTTTCTTTACTTTTGTCATTACGTTATTATCTATACATATTCGCCTATATCATTCATATTTTGACTCCGTGTCAGTTGGCTAAAACGAGGGTCAACATTCTGGTGCTTTCATTGAGAGGGCGACTCATCATTGTTGATAAAACTAATGGCGAAAGTAGGGAAGAAAGCTGCTCAGACTGCCGCTGCACCGTCGAACCCGCCACCTCCTCCTCCCCCAGCAAGCATGGCGGAAGATGAACCGCAACTAGATTTTGAAGAGGAGGAAATGGACGATGCGACTTTGAGGAGCACCTTGGGCACGTTGCAGGAAGAGCTGGCAAGTCTGAGAGCCAATCAAGAGACTGCCGCAGAAGCTATGGCGAGGCAACAGCAGGAACTTGATCGTCAGAGGGCGGAGTTGAGCGAGAGACAGGCGGAGGTGGATCGCCGCCAGACTGAGGCCATGGCAGCCCTTGAAGCGGCCTTGCTGTTGGCCAGAAATCAGGCCGCGCCTGCCTCGCAGCCTAATCAACCTGAAACTGGGCCACCCCAGGGAGGTCCCAATCCTAGCCCGCCAGTCCATCCTTCAAGTCCGCAAAGGCCTGAACAGCCCCAGATGCCCCATGACGACGTCCCACTGGACCCCGAGGCAGATCCACCATCCCACGCTGCTCGAGGTAATCCCCCGCAGCAAAGGCAGAATAGGGCCGAGCGACAGCCTCGTAGTCCTAGACGCCGCGAGAATGATGGGCCACACCAAGCGAACAGGGGTCACTACCCTCCTGGTAACAGGAGAGACTCGGAGTTAGGCTCTGCGGTCCGTGGATCCCAGCAGCATGATAATGCACGGGGACATCGCGACCAGCGCAGGCCACCCCCTAACGCTCGAGGTGTTTCTGCCAGAGACGGGAATAGAGGGAACAACCAGTCTTACCATAGCCAGTCAAAGTTCAAAGATGGCCACGGCTACAACGAGGCTGACTCAGGCAAGAACAATGCTGATGGGAGGAACGGAAATAAAGGTAGAAGCAGGAGCCAAATACCTCGAGATGATCAGCCAAATAGACAAGATGCTGGGGGGCAACCCCGGCAAAATAATGTCTTCAACCGGCTCGGAGGTAGCGAGCAACGGAGAAGAGAGGAAGATCTAAGAGACATACTCAATGATCGTCGAGAGAAGCATGGTGAGAACATCCCCCCAGCAGCGGAGAACGTAGCTATTCCTACTGCCTTGCAAGTCCAGATAGACGCACTAAATCAGGCTGTGCAACAATTGGTCGGAGGAAGAACCTCTTATATTGACCACGATAGAAGAAAGGGCACTCCATTTATCCAAAGAATAGCCAACGCAGAGACTCCCGGCAAGTTCAAGATGCCCACGCTCCCGAAATTTGATGGATACGGAGATCCCGTCTCGCATGTGAATAAGTTTGAAATCCAGATGGACATTCAGAAGGTATCCGAAGACGCTCGGTGCAGGATCTTTCCTGCAACACTTTCTGAAGCCGCGCAGGAATGGTTCTTTAAGTTCCCACCTGCAAGCATAGTTTCCTGGGAAATGTTCGTAAGGGAGTTCTACGCAGGTCGTGTCCACCCGACCGAAGCAAATCAACTGGTTGAGATCCGCCAGCAAGATGGAGAATCACTAAAAGATTACATCCAGCGCTTTATGCGAGCGGCAGCCGGAGCAAAGACAGTCGGGGACGAAGGAAAGATGATGGCTATAACTGCGGGAGTGAGACGCCGCTCGCCTCTGTGGAAAAGTCTTCGTAAGGATGGGGTCAGAACCACCCAGGAATTCTTAGACCGAGCTGATCGATATATCAAACTCGAAGAAGCCATTGCCGATGATGGAAAATCCTCGAACAAGGGCAAGAAGGCTGCCGAACCCGCCAAAGCCGCCAATGGCACTAAACCAAATGGCAACGGCAAGGGCAATGGAAACGGCAACGGTAATGGAAAGAATGGTGGGAAACGGCAACACAATGAGCCTTCCACCTCCGACAATAAGCGAGCTAAGAGTAATCGTTATGAACCTAGGTTCACTAACTACACTGCCCTCGTTGAGTCTCGAGGAGAGGTATACCAGGCCACAAGCTCTAGCGTGCCCTACAAGAAGCCTGGTCCCATTCGAAAAGACATTTCGAAAAGAGACACTACCAAATTCTGTCGTTATCATAACGACTATGGACATGACACTAATGAATGCAACCAGCTAAAAGATGAAATCGAGTTCCTCATTAGACAAGGACACTTGAGAAGGTACGTACGGGCCTCGGGAACTTCCCAATGAGAAGCTCCAGGTGGCAATGAGCAGACGTCCACACGCCAACGCTCGCCACCATTACAGCCTGCCCCCGTAGCTGGAACACTTTTAACCATCTGTGGAGGCCCACACCTCGCTGGAAATAGCGGAAAGGCTAGAGAACGATATGCTCGAACTCTGCGCCACGACCAGGACATCGAGATGATGACTGTGGAGGACCGAGCGCCGAAAAAGGCCCGCTCAGAGGAGTGCGGGATAACCTTCTCTGAAGGCGATGCCCAACACGTCCGGTTCCCACATTCCGATCCGCTGGTCGTAGATATCCAAATGGCCAATATGATGGTAAAAAGAATACTGGTCGATACAGGAAGTTCAGTAAACATCCTCTATAAATCAACGCTGGAACGCATGAAGCTGTCTGTAAAGGACTTGGAGCCCTGCAATCAAACCATATACGGCTTCTCTGGAGAAGGACTCGTTCCAGCCGGAATGATCAAACTCCCAGTGACAACGGGTACAGCGCCCGCTTCAAGGACATTACTCGCCACTTTTGTAGTGGTCGATTGTCCTTCAGCGTATAACGCCGTTATTGGAAGACCCATACTGGTTGAACTGAGGGCCGTCATCTCCATGTGGCACCTAGCCATGAAATTCCCAACGAACGCAGGGGTAGGATGCGTTTTGGGAAACCAAAGGGAAGCCAGGGAGTGCTATAACGCCTCGATCACAAAGGCAAAAAGTGGAACATCTAGGAGCGCTACCCCAGAACGATTGCAGATGACGGAAGACAGCAAAACCCAATCAGGTGGAAAAGTCACCAAATAGGGTGTTGCCCAAAGTGAGGATATAGATTTGGATCCTCGCTTTGGGGATTTTGAAGAAAATGTTGGGCCCGTCGAGGACCTGGAGGAGGTCCATCTCGATGAAAGAGACCCGACTCGAATCGTAAAGATTGGGAAGAATTTAGAACCTACTGCGAAACAAGCGCTGGTGGAATTCTTGCAAGGGAACCAGGGGGTTTTCGCCTGGTCGCATAAAGACATGGTCGGAATAGATCCTGCGGTGATCAGCCATGTCCTGAACATAGACAAAGTCTTTCCACCGGTGCAACAAAAAAGAAGGCTGCTCGATAAAGACAGGTCAAGAGCCTTGAAAGAAGAAGTCGAAAGACTTAAAGAAAATGGGTTCATCAGGGTGGCGTTTTATCCATCATGGGTCTCCAATCCGGTGTTGGTCCCCAAGCCTAACGGCAAATGGCGGACCTATGTGGATTTTACAGACCTCAATAAGGCCTGCCCAAAAGACTGCTTCCCACTCCCGAGGATCGACCAGCTAGTCGATGCAACTGCTGGGCATGAGACCCTTTCGTTCATGGATGCGTATTCAGGCTACAATCAGATCAGCATGCATCCCCCTGATGAGGATCATACCAGCTTTCGGACCGATACGGGCTTATATTGTTACAAAGTAATGCCCTTTGGACTGAAGAACGCAGGTGCAACTTACCAGCGATTGGTCAACCACATGTTCAAGGAGCTGATCGGGGTAAGCATGGAAGTATACGTGGATGACATGCTGGTAAAGTCCAAGAAGGCTGAAGGACATGTGAAGGATTTGCAAAGGTGCTTTGATGTGTTAAATAAGTACCATATGAAGTTGAATCCCCTCAAATGTTCCTTCGGAGTCGGGTCAGGAAAGTTTTTGGGATTTATAGTGAATTCAAGGGGAATCGAGGCCAACCCCGACAAGATAAAAGCCCTGATCGATATGAAGTCGCCAGAAAAGATCAAGGATGTCCAAAGCCTGACCGGAAGGATAGCTGCCCTTAGTAGATTCATCTCAAAATCAACTGACAAGTGCGTTCCATTCTTCAATCTACTTAGGGGAAATAAAAAGTTTGAATGGACGGAAGACTGCGAGCAAGCATTCCAAACAATAAAGGCTCACATGTCGCAACCTCCTGTCCTATCAAAACCAATGGAAGGAGAGACTTTGTACATTTATCTGGCAATTACCGAAGTTGCTGCTAGTGCGGTACTGATACGGGAAGAAGAAGGCGTGCAGAAAGCTGTTTACTACGTCAGCAAAAGGCTGATCGGTGCAGAATTAAAATACCCACCGATCGAAAGATTAGCGTATTGCCTAATTCTAGCTTCCCGAAAGTTGCGACCGTACTTCCAAGCCCATCCTATCACGGTTTTGACTGACCAGCCCCTTCGGCAGGTCCTCCAAAAACCTGAGGCGGCTGGACGACTGTTAAAATGGGCGGTCGAATTAGGACAGTTCGACGTGACTTATTCACCGCGAGCAGCAATAAAAGGGCAAGCCTTAGCCGATTTTATTGCGGAGTTCACCGAACTCCCCAGCAACGAGTTGTGCGAGAAACCTGAGGCGCCCATGCCTCAAGACAAGACTCCTTCGTGGAAACTATTCACAGATGGATCATCTAATGAATCTCACGCTGGAGCAGGAGTGATATTGATAACGCCCGATGGGCATCGATTTCACTGCGCAATCAGGTTTGATTTCGCAGCGTCAAACAATGAAGCGGAATACGAAGCACTCCTCGCTGGACTGAAAATGGCCAGGGAGATGAACATAAAAGCGCTCGATATTTTCAGCGACTCTCAGCTGGTCGTAAACCAAGTCCTGGGAGAATATCAAGCGCGAGGGTTAAAAATGATGGCCTACCTTAATAAAGCAAAAGATTTGCTAGCACAGTTTACAAAATACACCCTCCAGCAAATTCCGCGAGACCAAAATTCGAATGCAGACGCCTTGGCCAAACTTGCAAGTGCCAAAGACGCTGACACCTTGAACATAGTCCCAGTAGAGAGATTAAGTGAACCAAGCATTGATGCAGCCGAAGCCAGCATGGAAATTCGAGTAGAAGATACATGGATGGCACCTTACCTGGAGTATCTGACAAATGGGACATTGCCAGTAGATAGAAACAAAGCCAGAACTCTGCAAAGACAAGCTGCTAGGTACATACTGCTCGACGGTGTTATGTACCGAAGAGGATATTCAATGCCACTGCTCAGGTGCATTACATCAGAAAAAGCTAAGGAACTCATGAAAGAGGTGCATGAAGGCTTCTGCGGAGATCACGCTGGGGGGCAGAGTTTGGCGAAAAAAATTCTTCGACAAGGCTATTTTTGGCCAACGATGAACGAGGATTCGATGGAGTACGTACGAAGGTGTGATAAATGTCAAAGGTTCTCCAAAATCCCACGAGCAGCTCCAAACGAGCTAAAGCAGATGCAAAGCCCGTGGCCTTTTGCAATATGGGGAATAGATTTAATTGGATCACTACCGACAGGAAAAGGGGGAGTAAAGTACGCAGTTGTGGCAGTCGACTACTTTACAAAATGGGTCGAAGCTGAACCACTCGCAACCATAACGACCAAGAAAGTTCTCGACTTTGTCATCAAGAACATTGTGTGCCGGTATGGATTGCCCAGAAAGATAGTTTCAGACAACGGAACCCAATTTGACAGCGACCTGTTCACCGATTTCTGCGAAAGGCATGGGGTAATCAAGAGCTTTTCTTCAGTCGCACACCCCCAAGCGAATGGGCAAGTCGAATCTGTAAACAAAACCCTCAAGGACACCCTGAAGAAAAGACTTGAAGAAGCGAAAGGAGCATGGCCAGAACAATTACCGGAAGTCCTCTGGTCATATAGAACATCTCATCGAACAGCCACAGGGCGTACCCCATTTTCCTTAGCCTATGGGTATGAGGCAATGATACCCGTCGAGATAGATCCCCCCTCACATCGGCGTTTAACGTATGATCAAGAGAAAAACAACCAGCTAATACTGGAGTCCTTAGACTCAATTGATGAGATACGAGAAAAGTCTCAACTCCGAGTTGCTGCTTATCAACAAAAAGTCGCCCGGTACTTTAACTCCAAAGTTAAAGAAAGAAGATTCAACGTCAGAGACTTGGTGTTACGACGAGTCTTCTTGAATACCCGCGACCCCACTGCCGGCGTGCTCGGACCTAACTGGGAAGGACCTTACCAGATTGAAGAAGTCCTTCACCCAGGCACCTACAAACTTGCACGCTTAAACGGAGATCTCGTTCCACGTTACTGGAATGGAGAACACCTGCGCAAGTATTATCAATAAACAGCCCTTCTTAAAGGGCTGGCTTGTTCAAATTTTCCCATTAATTTTTACAAGTTTTGCAAAGAGGGTTAGCTACGAATATGGCTAACTGCTCGTATATGTAAGATTCTGTTTCAGAATCATTCGTAAAGACATTATTAGTCCATTTTTAATACGAAATTATAAGGGACTGTGCTCAGCCAGTCGTTCTTGCCAAACTTTGTGAATTTACATTTACAAGTATTTGTTCATTACGTATCATTTTTCCGCGCGAACAGTAATGTTCGAACAGGCCATGGTCAAGGCAAGTGACCAAGGACCTAAGAGCTCCTCGATCACTTGGGGGGCATATAAGGCACATCGATAGCAAAGCATACTCTCAAGGTATGTAAACACATGAACAAAATGAGTGAAAGCATGCTTCAAGTACTTAGAGTATTTTTTCAAAATATATGATGCCAAAGTACTATGCTAAGTTCGGTCATACGGACAAATGTTATAATAAGTAAAAATATTATAACACCAAGAGTTAAGCTTTTACACCACAAGCATTGCTGCTTGGATGTAATTGTTCAAACAAAAAGATTTACTGCTCGTGCAGCAAAGTTTAAAAAGAAATTATTGTCTTTACATGGCGACCCGTGGGTCGCGTGTTTAAAAAGAAAGAAGAACAGCTAAATAAATTAAGAGGCATGGGGGGCAGGAGGATCCTGGGCAACAACCTGGTCAGTCTCTTCCTCGATGGTTTCTTCGTCCAAACCAACGACGCTTGGGGTTGCAGGAGTCGCAGCTCTCGCCTCCTCTTCAGCCAGTTGAGCAGCGCACCGAGCCAACTCTGCAACTCTAACCTCCTCTGAAAGGTAGCTAAAGTCAGCACCCCGATTATGTTTCCAAAAGTTATAGAAACATCGGAGTGTCGCCCTCTTATACTTTTCCAGATTCTTGGAGTTGTCGAGCTCCGACTGCTGCAGCTTGCCCTCGAGAGTGGCAATAGTCTCGTCCTTAGACTTGACTACCCCCTCCAGATGCTTGATCTCGCGGAGATGAGTTTTGTTGTACGACCGATACTCTTCCCTCAGCTTAACCGCTGCATCTTTAGCAGCTTCAGCCGCAGACAGTTTGGTCACCGCTGCATCCCGCTCTTGGACCACCGTCCCCAACTCCTTAGCATGTTTGGCTTCAGCAGCCGAAAGCTCCTCAGCCGCCTTCACCTGATGTTTCTCGAGAACTTTAACCTCAATCTGCTCAAAGTAGGCCTGGGCTCGGGTACGAGCAGTAATGGCAGAAAGTAAGGCCTGTAAACGAAAGAAAAAGAAGTCAAGACTCATCGCGAGAACTAAAAAAAAAACAAAGACTCGAGAAACAAAGAAATACTTACGCTGGAGATCTCGTTCAGAGTCCTGTTCAGGATCTGATCGATTGGTAGCTCTACAGCTTGGATCATGGCAGCCCCAACACGCTCACCTCTGCCAATCCGATCAATTCGATCCTTAGCGGATCGAATGGTATGGCTCACGAGCCTGGCCTCATGAGCCTCTTCGCGAGAAAGATGCTCCCTAGCAGGCGCAGGTGGAGGATTGGACCGAGCAGGGGTGTTTTGCTGTTCAGAAGGAGCTGGAGGAGGGGTAGGAGTTCGCCCAGTTGGCGCAGGACTTTGCCCAGTTGGAATGCCCTGAGGAAGGTCTTCTGGTCGACTCTTCTTGGCTGAAGGGCCTCGACTGGTTTCGCCAGTTCGTTTCTTTGACCTCCGTTGAAGTTGAGGGACTTCTTCTTCCTCTTCGGCCTGGTACATGTCAAAGATATTGGGAGTCGACATATCTGCATGAAAATAAACACAAAAGGTTAATAAGGGAAGAAAAAGGTGGAAAAGAGTAATACAGCAGAAAGAAGATAATAAAGTGAATACCCGAGCTACAACTACTGGTCGCTATACTATTGACTCTATTAATCATATACTCATTTTCTGGCATGAAGAAGTTTGGCCCTAGATTTGGAGCATATGTAAAGTTGCCATCCCCATCGAACATGTGACAGGGGATTGGCAGACCATTTAAAAGTGAAATAACGTTACCATTGTCATCAGAAGACTCTTCCAAGTCAACAACTGGTTCTTTGGCCTTTTCTTTCCCCTTGCCTTGGGGAGCAGAAGGCCTTTCTGCAGAAGGGCTGCCCGTGGGTTCCCTGATCGTAACTCCTGTTGGCCTCCTCCTTGGAGAGGGCACAGGAAATTGCTGCTCGGGGACCCCCCCAGCAATGGGTTCGTCCGTTTCGGACCCTCTATTGTCATGGCGAGGAGCCAGAAGGCCAGACGACCTCAAATTCTTTTCTTGTGTCAAGGTCTTGACACATTTGGTAGCGGCAGACATCCTGGCCAGAGTGTCAGACCTCGACACCATGTCTGGTGTTGGGGTCGGGCGCAACCAGGGGCCTGAAAAACGAGTCGAGTTTGAGAAATGACGAAGAGAAATACTTTATGATAAAGTATCGACCAGGACAAAGACAAAATTGTACCTCCTCTCGCGAAGGCCAAGTTGTTGCTGGATATATCCGGAGTAAAGAAGTACTCCTTGTTGTAATGTCCCACGTTTGATATGTGGGTGGTGCCACTCAAAAACGTCCGGCCAGTTTCCTGATGGCAGAAGTGAAAAAAGCCCGTCCCGTTGTGTTGAGGATTGGACTTAAGATCAAAGAGGTAATTAACCTCATGAGGTGAAGGTTTTGGCCACTTGTTAAGTTTGTACAGGACATAGAGCGCAGCCAACATCCTATATCCATTAGGGGTTATTTGAAAGGGAGCGACGCCGAAATAATTGGCCACCCCCACAAAGAAAGGATGAAGAGGGAGATAAGCCCCCGCTTCAATGTGATACCGGGACCAGGCGCTGTTTGCCCCTCCTGGACGGTTAGCCCTCTGCTCCGCAGTAGGACGTGTAATGGTCACCCCCGTTAGGGGGTATTTTCTGAAGCAGTTCGCGACCATCCGAGGGGTCATCGAACTGGCTGGAGGAGTGTACCACTCGACATCAGGCGGATTGCGATGACGAGGACGAGCCCTAGTTTGGATATTGGGGTCAGGAGTAAGATTTTCTCGACCACTGGTCAAGGGAGCCCCCGCCTGCGAGTCAGGCTGAGCAGAAGGAGATGGGTTACTTTCAGATTCGGGCCTTTTCTTGCCAGAGGATTTTGAACGGGCCATAAAAGGGTGCGGTCTGGAAGAGACTCGAGAGAAGGGTATCTGGTGGATGCGATCGGATATTTGTTCTTCTCCCTCGAGCAGTTGGGCAAGGAGGTCGTCGTCGATGGGTCTCTCACCTCCCCACAAATCTGGCATTAAAATCTGCAAACAGAAGAATGGGGAGGCGAGGTCAGAGGGATCTAGGAGATTCTTAAAGTAGCACTAGTCGAAGTATGAAAGCTAAGCCTTTATATAACAGTATTCTGACTAAGTCTCTCTGCGCAAACAGTTTAAAAAGCGGGCCAAAAGGGTGAGAGTGAAAAGTTTTCCTGAAAAGCTTTTTCGACTCCCCTCGCGACGGGAAGAAATTATTTCCAACCGGATTAAAAAATCGAAATGCTACTTCGATCCTACGTCCTAAAAGGTGCTAATCCTGGGTTTTAAACCTACTCAAAAGCATACGTTGACGACAAAAAACATCTTATCTACAGGCGTTCAAAAAACCAGAAACCAAGAGATTCAAACAGTAGACCATTTAAAAGCATGCACCACGAAAGGTTAGAAGCATGGAGTTACAGAGTAACTTACCAAGGAAAGTGGTCGTGAAGATGGAAATGAGAGTTTCGGAAGTCAACGAGCCCACCGTCTGATCCTACAGCACGAAGGAAGGTTCGCCGGAGAGAGTAAAGCTCTGGTTTTTAGGGTTTTTCGACAAAGAGATGACGTGCGTAAAAAGGAAGAAAATGGCTCAAGTAACCTTATATAAGTTTGTCTCTGGTACTCAAAAGGCGTGATCATTAATTTTCCATTTTCGAAGTATGGGGAAGCGTAAAGGCCGTCAAAATTGTTTCTGGGAAACTGAAAAGCCTTGATTAGACAGGAGTGGTTTGCTTTTTTCAAGAACGCACGAAAGGCTCTGACACGTCAGGAGGGGTTACCGAAGGGTCGTACGCTCAAAGTTTATTTACAGTTCGTAGTAAATAAACTTTGGGGGGCAAATGTTATCCAATAAATTAGCATTTGTGACGTGGCGAATAATCTCTTGACACGTGCTTGACACCTGGAGCGTCTGCTAGAGTATCGACCATGAGACACACCAGAAGCAGGACATACCTGTTTTTACCACGACCAGACTGGTCGGTGGTTCCGCTGGCAAAGCAACATTTATGGAAAGATCTTATGTATCCCGAATTTATTTCACGCAATCTTCTGAATATCCCATGATTCAAGGGATAATATCTGTAACAATATTGGGCAACCCCCCATGGGCCTATAAAAAGCAAGAGATGGCTCATGGGAAGGGACCTTTTGGCAGCTAAAAAACCATAGGAACATAGAAATTATCTGTGAAAACGAGGATTGTTTATGAGGAGTGTTGAAACTCATTGAGCCCAAGCTCTCTGATCGCACTTTTGTTCCCATATCAATATCATTCTAAGTGGACATAGGTCATTACTAGATCCTGGGGCCGAACCACTATAAATTACTGTGTTTTCTTTACTTTTGTCATTACGTTATTATCTATACATATTCACCTATATCATTCATATTTTGACTCCGTGTTAGTTGGCTAAAACGAGGGTCAACAAAATGTAACACTAATAGAAAAATAAACATGTTACACAATTATTCACTTATTAAATTAATTTACCAAACAAACAATTAACAAATTTTAAATTCAAAAGATTATACTAAACAATTCTAACAATTAAACAAACAATCAAATAAAACAAACAACAACTAAATAAAATAAACATTTAAATAAAACAATTCATCACACTTAACATTTAAATAAAATAAATAACAAAAATTTAAATATTACTGGGCAAGATAATCTCCAAAACAAGAATCTCCCGAGACATCATCTCCGCCTCCCTCCGCATTGCTTGGAACAAGTTTAAGGAATGGAAGTGGCACAAAATAGACTCGGGAATTTTGGAGTTCACCTTCGCCACTACTGAGGATGCAATCACAGTGTTGGAGAAACATCCATGGTTCTTAGGCGGTACACTACTCATCGTTATACCCAGGCCGAGATGGCTTGCATATAATGAAGTATCGTTTGATCGTACTCCAGTATGCATCAAAGTGCAAGGCATTCCACCAGGGTTTTGGATAGAAAACAACTTAGAAAGGATTGGTGCTAAGGCTGGACCAGTATATGAAATCCCACAAAATGCAATTCGACGTTTCAACTCTGGCACTCTAAGAATTCAAGCTATTGTCTCCATTGACAAACCGCTGTAGTTAGGTTTTTTCTTGAAGCAAGAAGGCTTATACAATCTTTGGCTCCAATACAAATATGAGAGATTGCCAATGATTTGTTTCAAATGTGGAATGATTGGTCATGACTAGAAGCTGTGTTTTAGAGCTCCAATAATTGTGGTTAACAATTACAAACATATATTCCCTCTCTTAGGCAACTGATTAAAAGTGGAAGCATCGAATATGAGCCCTTTCACGACTCCATACCAGAAATGGTTTGTGGATTGGGTCAATGAAGAGAAGAACTTTAACCCAGTGGTCAATGAAGAAGATGCAATCAACCGCATCCCATTGGTCACTTTTCTAGGCAAAAGAGAATTTTTTATTGGAAAGGAAAAGTAGACCCCAATGGAAGTTGGGAAAAGGATGAGCGAGTACAGTCAATTCGCAAGATGGTTCAGCAAACTGACAACCATCGACTCCAGTAGGCGTGACATTGCTGAAAGCTCAAGGACCAATAACCCCAATACTCATCAGAATGGCAAAGGAGGGGAAGCAATTGGAAAGCACTCTGGAAACTTACCCTCGATTTCAAAAATCAAGTCAACAACGTGAAGGAAACGGTGCCATGCAAGAGATGGGAAAAGGACCTAACACGAATAGCATTGATAGATTGGGCCCAAAAATCATTTACCTTCAAATACAACTCTCCAAAACGTTTTTGGGACTCAGGCCCAGCAAATGAAACGACCTTCTTCCCAATGCTAGGCCCAGTGCTCTGGATATGATTACAGTTTCAATGACAATTGACAAGTTTAATAGGGAGTCCTCCCTTTTCAACCCCATTTTGGATAGGGAAATTTACAAAAATACATTAACATTTAAAAAATATATGAAAAATACGGTAGATTACAAAAATACGGAATTTTTATGAAAAATATGGAGTGGCAAAAATGTAAATACGGAGTAACAGTGAAATACAACTTTTTTTGTTAATAGCCGTTACAAATTCGTAAACATGTGTTACAGATACGTAAACCAGTTACATAAAAATATTTTTGTAAACAACATTTACTAATATATAACTAAGTTTTACATATTTGTAAACAAGTTTTACATTTTTGTAGACAACATTTACAAAATAATTCGTTGCTAATTTTTTTTATTTTTGTAACAATGGTTTACATAACTAATTTTATAACTAAATTTTTTTATATTTGTGACTAATATTTTTAAAAATAAGTTGTAAATTTAGTTAACATATTTGTAACAAAAATATATAAAACTAAGTTAAAATGTTAAATTACATTAAACAAGTAATATATATTTTAAATTGTAACTACTAATAAATAAATAAATTATATTGATTAAATATATAATATTTTATGTAAGCATAAATATTTATTTAATATCAATAATTATATTCATTTTAAATATTTATAAGTAAAATAAATTTATTTATTTATAATAATAATAATAATAATTATTATTATTATTATTAGCATACCAAAAGTATGTATGAACTAATTACTGAAGAGAAAGAGATAAAAAAAAACTAAAGTGTAGAAAATAGAAAAAACAAAAAGTAAAATATTATCATATATATAAATAAATATTTATTTTTCAATTTAAAAAGTAGCACCCAAATATTTATAATTGTATATATATATAAACTTCTATATATATAATATTAGTTTGAGGAACTAATGTGAAGGGATGCATAATTGTGTGGGTGTGTAAGCAAGTGATAAAACCTGGAAGTTAATATAGAAAACTAGAATTTATACCGTAAATATGTAATTATTTTATATTACCGTATATTTAGAATTTTTTTCTGAAACACCGTGTTTATTGTAATTATCCCTTTTGGATATTGGTGACTTCAGGGCCCATGACCTCAAGGACGACCCAAGGAAGAGGAAAGCCTATGACAGGGCTTTCTTAAGCCCTAAAATGGGCCTGAAGGAGGATGCTAGTTCGAGCTATGAATCAAACAAGGCTTTAGATTCAAGGAAGTACTGACAAAAGAGGATAACGAGAAGGGGATTACAAAGGAAACGTAGGCACACAATCTAGGCTAGATAACGTTGACTGAAACTGGAAGCTTCTCGTCTGGGGTTGGGAATGCTAGCTCTTCAAAGAGAACTCGGCGGCGTCCTAGGAAAAACACTGACCTCCAGCTACATCAATCTCATGACAAAAAATTCTGAGGGAGGCTAAGAAAGCTCAAACTAGAATTTCTACCATTTAAATCAATGCCCAAAAAGAAAACTATGTCATCCGTCTCTCGAAAGGTGCATGCCTATTGGGATAATAATCTGATAGACTTGAAAGTGGATCTTGATAACCAATTTGTAGTGGTCGCCAAGAGTTCTCCTTCTAAGGTAACTTGTGTTATTGAGGAGGTCAATGAGAATTTCAGTGAGTAAAAGGTTGAAAGAATTAATGAAGGGGATGCTATCAACAATGGAGGATAGGTTTTTCAGTTTGGGGAGTTGGAAGCTTGCCCTGAAAAACTTCCACAGGGACCATGAAATTATTGTCCTGATACTGTTGTGGGCTCGGAAAAACTACAACAGTTTGACAGCTTGCAGACTTACTCCGCCTTTGCCAACCTGAATTGATATTACTTTCAGAAACAAGGTTACCTGAGGACAAGTTCAACTCTCTAATGAATATATTCCACTTTGTCAATGTTCAGTACATTCCTCCTATTGGTAAGTTGAGAGGCTTAGGTTTGGGATGGAAAAATGGAGTCTCATGCTAAGTAATTAATGCAAACAAGAACTTGATAGACACTACGATCTCATCCGACCCACCTAGGAAAATTTGGGGCCTCATGGGAATCTATCGTCCTCCTACTCAGATTTACAAAGAATTGTTTTGGATGGCCATTGAATAAAATATATTGGCGTCTCCATATCCAGTGGTCCTATTTGGAGATCTCAATGGAACATTAAAGGACAACGATTGCATAAACTATTCTAGCCTAGGGAACATCTCCATGTATTCGTATGATCTAAGAAGAATGGTCAATAGTACAGGGCTGATTGATTTGGGATACCAGGGTCCAAGATTCACTTGGAGTCGAAGAACATGTAGTGGTTATGGCAAAACAATTCTGAAGAAGGCCAGATTGGACAGAGTATTTAGTTCGATCGAGTGGCGCCTGTTATTCCCAAGTGCAATTGTCAGCAATATCTCAACAAGTCCCTCTGACCATAATCCTATTCTGATGGATACAATGGGTGGAATTTACTACAGCTCTAGACAATTTAAATACGAGAATATGTGGTTTCAAGATCCTAGAAGCTTTTAGGTAGTGAAAAGGTCTTGGACAACTAATCTCAGCTCGGATCAAATGCTCAACTTCCACAAATAGCTTCGCAAGACAAAAGCAAATCTCTCGGCTTGGAATAGAACTCACTTCCGCGACATCAAAAGCTAGGTAGAAGAAGCTAGAGCTAATCTTCAAGAGGTGGAAAAAACGTCACCTAATGACTTTGAACAACAAGAATAGGATAGAGGGAGACTTAACGAGACTTTGGAAAGAGAAGAGATTTTCTAGAAACAAAAACCGAGAGTGGCATGACTAAAAGAAGGTGACAGATGTTCGAAATTCTTCTTCACTTCCACTATTGTCAGGCACCAAAGAAATTATATCCAAAGTCTAAAAGATGAAGATGGAGCTTGGATAAACAGCGCTTGTGAGATTAGTAAACTATTTCTAAGAAGATTCAGTCACATTTTTGAGGAACCGGTCTGAAGACATGGAAGCAATCTGACCAAAATTGTATCCCCTTCCATCACTGAAGACACTTTGGTTTCGCTGTTGGAAGTTCCGGCAGATGGGGAAATAATCAATACAATTCGATCCATGGGGAAGTATAAGTTCCAGGTCCTGATGGATTCCCGATTTCCTTTTACAATCATCACTAGGATACAATCTCAAATGATGTGATAAGCATGGTAAGACATTTCTTCACATCAGGCCAGTTACCAAGTTTTCTCAATGACACCAATTTGGTACTTATCCCAAAAAGAGATCAATCGAGCTCAGTGAATTACTACAGGCCGGTTGCCCTTTGTAATGTTTCATACAAGATACTTTCTAAAGTTCTAGCCCCAATACTGAAGCACCAACAACCTCAGATCATTGCACCAAACAAAGCTGCATTTGTTCATGGAAGAGTTATCCAGGAAAACACAATGGTTGCTAAAGAAGGCCTACATTTTGTTGCTAAGAAAAAGGGAAAGAAGGGATATATGATCATTAAAATGGACATGGAAAAAACATATTACAAGATGTCTTGGGAGTTCATTTATGAGGTACTTTAGAGCCTTGGGTTTGGAAACAAATTCACTAATTGGGCCTCTCAATGCATTGCCATTCATAAAGTTAATGTTCTTTTGAATAGATCTATTTGTGGGAAAATACACCCAACTAGAGGCCTTCGCCAAGGTAACCCAATTTCTCCATTTGTATTTGTATTAGCAGCTGACATTCTGTCGAGATTACTTAAACAAGCGAAGGAACAAGGGCAGCTACAGGGTATAAAGATCATGCGACATGTGCCCTCTATCAACCACCTAATGTTTGCGTATGATCTAATATTGTTTGGAAGAACATCTATGAAGGAGGCAAAGGCTTTCATGTCGTGTATCAAGTTATACTGTAGTTGGTCGGGGTAGTCCATAAACACAGACAAATCTTGAGTCTTCTTCTCAAAAGGTGTTCCTACTGTTAAGGTAATTAATATTTTGAGTACCTTCGTATGAAGAGGATGAGGAAGGATACCATCTATTTTGGACTACCAATGTTTAGAAAGAAAAACAGAAGTGAGGAGCTAAATTTCTTGTTAGATAAAATGGTCAATCAGATTCAAGGATGGAAAATGAGACTACTCTTGAAGGCTGAAAAGGCCACACTCATTCAGTCGGTCGACATCTCGATTGCGTCCTATATGGCAGCGGCTGATGTTATTTCGAAGACAATCTACAAAAAGGTGGATAAGCACCTTAGAAGTTTCTGGTGGGGAGACTCAGAAGAAAAAAGAAATTGGCATTAAATTGCTTGGAATAAACTATGCAAACCCAAGACCTCGGGAGGTCTCAGATTCTGAGATACACGTGCAATTAATGAAGCATTTCTTATGAAATGGGGTTGGAAAGCTTTAGTGGACAAACACAGCTTATGGAGTTCAATCATCAATGCAAAGTATATTCATGGCCAAGAATTCATGGATATGGAAGCTAAGTCTAGGGATTCTTACTTTTGGAAGGCTATCCTTAGAAAAAGATCAGATTTAAAGAAGGGGATTTGTCGAAGAATTGGGAATAGAAAATTCACATCTATTATCCTTGGGTCCCAAATGGAGAATTCCAACCAACACCCATGAAGGGTGAAACTAACATCATAAGAAAAGTGTCAGAATTCTTGATGAACTCCAGCTGGGATGAACCTAAGATCAGAGAATGGTTTGAGTTTTCAGATGCGCAGTGAATTTTGAATATTTCAGTGCCCAATTCTGATAGGGAAGATAGTTGTTTTGGCCGAAAGAAAAATGGGCTGCTTCTCTCTCAAATCTACCTATAGAATGTGGAATGACCCAACTACTCTAGACTTTGGACCATTAATGACTACTATACATAGACACTAATTTTTAATAAAACTTACAAGTGAAATAATCATAACTTCATTATAACTTGAAAGAAAACAAGTGTTAAACTGCATAAAATTTAAAGTAGTATATGGGATCCCATTGTTTTTAAAATGAAAACATAACATAACTTTAAATAAAGGGATTACAAAATAAAGTGCGGGAAATACATATAAAGCATAATTTTTAAAAGACTAAGAAGCGACTTCATCCTCGAACCGAACGCTCAATCCATCCATTTCCATTCTGCCTCAATACACAATCCCTAAGCTGCCAAGAACCTTTCCGACATCATAGCTATTTTCCTGCACATGTAAACATAAATGAATGAGCCTAATGCCCAGCAAGGAAAATCTAACACATAAATCATATACATAAAATTCATATCGCAACATATACTAAAACATTTCATAAACATATGTCACCTATACTATAATAGCCATTATTACTTGGGGCTTGTAAACTAAACAAGTCATATGCCCATTAGATTTGTGGGGCTTGCTAGCTAAGCAAGTCATATGCCCATAAATTTATTGGGGCTTGTTAGTTATACAAGTCATATGCCCAAGTCTACAAACATACATAATATAACATATAACATAACACATAAATCATAAGATAACATATAACATAACATATAAAATCCTACCCTATTTTCCTTACCAAATATACCGGGATATGAGAACAGGATTGAGACTTTGGGACACTCCTAAAAACCATCAAAGAAAGGTGAGTATACTAAAGAAAAAGGGATGAAAAGAATGAAAGAACTATACCATCAAAAATATACTTACCAAGAACCTTATGTTCAAGATCTTAGATTTCCTAACCAAGAATAAAGAATAGAGTTAGGATTTTGAGTAGAAAACTATAAGAATAACACATAAATGAACTAAAATAATGAATACCTCAAATGCTTCTATAACTGAACTACACCTCGAACCGAAAAATACTATGAACCTTACTTCTTGAGTGTTTATTAAGCTTAAAAGGATAAAGCTTATATTCCCAACCCAAGTGTTTAAGCACTCAAAAATAACCTAGCAGCTTGCAGACTCTGAACTTAGCTTGATGAATGAACAAATGGTTGGGTACTAGGTCCTATTTATAGAGTTCAAGAATGAAAAGATCTTCATTTAACTTGAATAAAATAATGGCTTTTTAATTGAAAAATATTTGAATTATCGTTCAGCAGAGGCTGAAGACTCGTTCAGAAAGATGTTGGACTTATCAAGAGGTTAAAGATTAAAATATGGTACATGAGTCGATATATCGCCCCTAGTAGGCCATATATCGCTTGGGCTAATATGCCCGAGGCTCGTCGAGGTGGTTGTGCGAAGTTACGTGTTTTTCGTATCCCCGTATTGTGATATATCGCCCCCTATAGCTGCGATATATCGGCATACACTGAATATTTAAACACGAAATTGCATATTTTTAGCCTAATTTGAATTGAGTAAACAGCTTTGACTAAGTCCTCTAACGATTTCAAAGCTGCTGATAGACCCTAAGATATTCAAACATTGATCTTAATAAACTTATTCCTCAAAAATACTTAATTATCATTAAACATACACAAGACAAGTGTTACTATCTTATTGGGTCTATCTAAACCTTATAATATAATAAATATCACAATCAATATCAGTCATATTAATCAAACCTTAGGATAAAATTTATATTCTTAAACTATAGGTTAAACTTAGAAAATCTACAAGTGTTACTACGAGTGTCCAACTAAATCCCGGTCTGAACCAAAATCCACAGTCATAAAAATACTACAACTATTACTATTGCTACTACTATCTAACTAGATAAGTAAAGTTCTTGGACTCTACAGAATGGTAACAAACAATGACAAGAATGAGGATTTGAAACTAGCTTAGAAATGGATTTGGGGGTCCAAAATCCATTACAGATTCAAAAATGCTATGGTGGTAATTACTAGCTGATGGATTCTAAAATAAAGTGAAAATTGATAGAGTAATGAACTTGGAAAAGGTGTCATGTCCCTTATGTAGTCAGGAGAATGAAACCACTATTCACTTATTTTTGGAATGCTATGTGGCAATCAGAATTTGGTTTGAGTGTTGTTGGGGCATACGACCCTCAGTTGTTCATTTCGCAGCTTGGGAAGACTAGCTCACTTGGTTCAAACTTAAGCCAAACAGGCCTGCAAATTTGTCTTTCAATAATTTCCTTGTAGGAAGCTCAATTATTATTGATACCATTTGGAGAGAAAGAAATCACCAAGTTCACAGGGGGATGAGCACAAGCATTAGTGAACTCATTAGGAGAGTCAATTATAGGATATCTGAAATCGATACTTTGCTCAACTCTAGACCAATTGCATGGGATCAATGGAAACCCCCTCCTCAAGAGTGGACAATCTGCAATGTTTAGAAATAGAAAGGTAGAGATCGTCTATATTCATACCACTGCAGTACTTTAGATAGACACAACATTAATAGAGGCTTTGGAATTATTCGAATGAGCAAGGATTGCTGCAACTCTTGGATGGCCAAAGGTTGTTTTCCAAAGTGACTGCAAAGTAGTCATTGAATTGATTTTAGGCAATGACACTGGGCAAGGTCACCATGCTCTCTCAAACCAAATCCAACTTTTTTACTCTGTCGTCAAAGATATAGCCATGTTGGAGTCCAATACATCTCAAGAAGCTATAATTTTGCAGCTCATATCCTTGCAAAATGGGCTAGAAAGAATGGCTGTTGTAGAGTCCTACTAATCCAGGACTGTTACACTATGTGTTTAAAATAGTGCTTATCGATAAGCGAGTCATTTAGACTCAAAACTGTAATTTGAGTTACATAAAGGTCAATGTAGTAAAAATTTTGGATAAAAAGATTTAACTTTTCATTAAGATTGTAAAAAGAGTTTACATGAGACCCCTAAAAGTTTGATCAAAACATAATTACAATTATAGTTTTACAAACAGTCGACCTAAGCAACAAAATTAGATCGGTAACCTAAGTCCCTCATACTACTTGGTCGTGGTGGCCGAGCTCCAAAGCTTTCCAACCCATGGTGGATGACACCTAGCTTGCCCTTACCTGCACCATTTAGCACTCGCGAGCCAAGGCTCAACAGAAAACTTAAACAAGCAGATACATAAACAAATACAGATAATCGACAGATCATAATTAGCATGCTTAGAAGTAATAACTATGCTCTAGCAGGCGTTTTACTCAATTATGCGATCATAGAGTCACACGAGTGCATACCGCACCTCATTTATTCAAGCGGCTTCAGAGCCAGGCAAGTGCATATCACACTTCCAAAGTGGTCCAACCATAACGGCCTACATTCCACATGCTTATGGCGACCACGACTTATAAGCCGAACTTTTCAATCAGATTCATTCAAGTATGCAATTCAGACATAACACAAATATTTATAATTAAACGGATATTCAAAGGCATGATTATAATCATGTTCAATCACCGGGACTCAAGCCCTAATCACAACCCAGGTGTAGTTTTCTTACCTCATGTCCTGTGTGAATAATAATACTTCCCCAAGCATTGTACTATACCTAGTCACAACAATAAACGGCAATTCTGTTAAGAACTAAATCCAATTACTGAATTTGGGACAAATCCCAAGCTCTCAGGACCTCCAATTCCACCAAACAGGGTGGTCGAATCGTCCCCTGAGCCCCCAAGTTCTTCCCAAGCCCTACTCATGCTAAAACGGGCATAGGCAGGGGTGCCCAAAACAAGCGAATGGGTGCCCAAGCTTCCCCCTGCATAGCGCAGGGGTGCCCAAGTAGGCAGAGACAACCCTAACTTCCCTTGAATAGGGTGCCAAAACCAAGGGCAAGGGTGCTATGTTGCGCACCTAGAATTCTGGGTTGCATTTTCTGCAATTTCTCCAACCCAAACTCACCCCACTCTGACCTAACCCCTCAAAAATCACCAAACTGAGTTTCCAGAATAGATTTTTGACCTCAAAACACCTCATACCATTAGATAATCAGAACCTGTGGATGCTCAAAATTCAACACCGGTAACGAACCCACACCTCATGCCTAAGGTTCCTAGAAGGTCCAAAGCAACCATGTTTGAAGTCCATTTGAACCCTCAAATTAGTGCCCAAAATGACCCTGCTCAAATTGACCACTCCACCTTGGACACTGTGGATGCTCAATATACCATGACTGTAAAAGATCCAAGGCGCGTGCTAAGGTGCCATAAGGGCCTAAATACATGCCTGAGCCGCGGCACGCTCAGGAAATCGTCCTCTTGCAACGGCCTCGCATCACCTCATGGCGCATGGCATCTCGCGAGGCCCCAGCCTTGCGCCACCCCTCGGCGCGCCCAGTGTAACGTGCCGGCCTTGATGGCACGTTACAAGCTAGGATGGCGCTCGGTCAGATGCGCACGCGAGGGTGCAGGCTGGTGAGCATGCTGATGCCTAGTTTGTACGGCAGTGGCATTTTTGTAAATATCTTCAATATTGCCCGGAAATGGACGGGACTTGGTAGGTTCCATATTGAAGGGTCAATGAACGCAATAGTATGATCGGATTTGGGAGATTCAGAGAATTGGCGAGCTGGAAGCCAAATATGTCTCCCAAGCAAAAATCATATATGTTCCTGGTAGAAAGCTAAAAGCTCAGAAGGCTCTTTGTAGGGGGAGCACCTGGTGTTAGCTCTCCACCACCCCCTGGCGCAGGTGCGTCAAGTGAGCTACTACTAGTTGGGAGGACTAGTAGGGCGGGCATATGAGGACCACGAGGGGACTCATATGTCTCCATGAGTAGGAGTACTCATGGACATTACCGGGCCGCCCCGGTAGTGCGTCGAAGTATGCTGCCAGAGGTTTAAGGGTATGGTTCCCTTGGCTTGTCGGGATGCCGCTTGCATGGAACGTGGCCCAAACCTTCGAGAGATGTCGTGGCGCGCCATGGCCATGAATCTCTACACGAGATGGCACGGGAAGTCATTCACGGGACTTGTTAGCATGCAAGCATTGGAGGGTGCACTATGCTTGAGTAGGACAGAGGTCCAGTGTATGCTACTAGTCTGGCAGCCAGTCTCGAGGGCCTGCCAACATGCACGATGGTATGGTGCCTTGAGGATTGGACCATGGACGTATGGGAGTCCTTGGTCTGTGACGTGAACTAATCGGATAGTATCGAATGGGACATGATGGGAGGTGTTGGCACATCAGCTTGGTGTTGGCTCTTAGCCACACATGCTACCTTGGCTTGCGAAAGTCTGGGTGAGCATCGGTGTTGGGATTTGCCTTGCCATAGTGAGAACCTATGGACAGTGTGAGTGTCTTGGCTAGATAGCCTTGATGCATGATTGCACTCATAGATGCTTGAGAGCATGACTCAGCGAGAGTTTTTCGAGAGACAGAAGTGTGCAGAGGCACACGGTCGTGAGAAAAATGTGCCCATTGTTATTCGAATGGTTGGAAGGCTGACCTTGGCTCAGAGGAGTCAAGGTGCCGCACGGGCATTTCCGCTGTCAAAATGTCAGCACGTGACAGTTGGTATCAGAGCCAGGTTCATCTCAAGTTGGGGTGAACTTGGTTGGCCCATCCTAGAAAGGATGTAGGCGTGCTGAAGGACCGTAAGGGTCTGGATGCTTGGATAGATGTCGTTGAGCCTTTTAGTCACCTAGAAAGGATCAGTAGGCTGAGACGGGATGAGACTTGGTTGCTCTTCTTCGTGGGAATACTGGACATCCTAGAGAGGGGGCAAGTTATGGTTGCTTCGAATCAAAGTTCAGAGATGCTAGAAAGACAACAACCACGTGCAATTGTGGAGAGGTGCTACAAAAGATTTGGAGCTCATTGACACGAGACAAGGTTTGATCAAGAGGTCAAGGTTTTATGCTTGGTTCACTAGTTCAGGTTTGCCTGAGTGACAGTGTAAGTCGCGTGGAGCGCTGTTGTTGAAAAGGGAACTTGTACGCAAGAGTGGGTGAGCATAATAGTGGCCGTCAGACTCTTGTTAGTCACGACAGAAGTTGAGAGTGGATAGCTTTGGGGAACTAGATAAAGATGACCATGGAATGCTTCAGTTGCTACTTGTGTGCCAAATGGCATCACAGGGAGACCAAGGTGGCCGTGGCCGCGATCGTTAGAGGGCAGTCGTACTTGGAGGTGTCTACATGTTATCTTGTTTCACCCAAGAAGGGAGGCGCCGAGACAATTGAGTGGAACGTGTTTCCTCACAGTGATTAACTGGTGTGGGCAACACTGTGGCATCGTGGGAGATGCTGAGTTGTGGAATATATGCTTCAAAGGCCAGCAGGGCTGAGTAGACCGCGCGCAGTGGTTAGAATAGTACTAGAGTTTTGAGAGCGCTGGAGGGCCGCGTCAAGGAAACTTAGTATTGCAAGAAGGCTTAAGGAGGCAGAGATGGTGCTTGAGTTTAAATGTGGGCCGGAGGGCCTTGTTATTGGGACTTAGTGACCATAGAAGCCGAGAGAAGCTGCCCGGAGGGGCAAGATGCTAGTATAGAGTAGATGGATAGCTATGTGGACAGTGCACGCATAAGGGAATCGACAGTGGTGCTACACGAAGTAGTTGACTCGAGAGTCACATCCTACAGGGTGCACTTCTAGATTTGTTGTGTGCATGAAAACTTGGGGTGGTCAGATGTTCTTGCATGTGGGCAGGTTGTCGAGGACGCCAACAGTTGAAGTGGGGGAGAGACCTTCACGGTTCAAACATCCAAATAGCAGACCAATGTTCCATTACGAAAGCATCGAGATAAGTTATCATGGAGATCGTTAGTTGTTCAGAATGTAAAAGTCAAGGAGACTCAGAGACAAAGACAGAGCCAGTTACCTAGGGTGAAAGTCGTCAGGACTCAGGTACTAAGGTAACATCAGTGCAACGTTTGCCTAGGGTGAAAGTCAACAGGACTCAGGTACTAAGGCAACGTAGAGATGTCGAGGGGCGAAGAGTCAGAATGGCTGAGACATTAGTTCAACATCACCTTCAAAAGTGATAAATGGAACGAGGGACCGCACGAGAAAGCGGTTAGCTTGCGAGCTATACCTTGAGAGGTACACCTCGAGAAGAGAAGTTATTCCCAAGTTGAAGTGGGGGAGCCCACTAATTCATATGTTCGAAGAGTCAGGGTACTTGTTCAGTTTTGGTGTGTGAATCTAGAGAGAAACACACCAACAGATGGGTTGTACAGTGCGAAGACATGCATGACTGATGCGAGTAGGTCAGGTGACCAATTGAAACTGCAGATAGACGGTATGCATGGGTGTGGGCTGAGACCAAGATTGGGCAAGTTTTGCAGCATATTATGGGATATGCTTAGTGTTTTATGGGGACACGTGTTTATGGGAACACAAGCCGAATGATTCAGAGAACATATGCCGAAGGGAGATAGAGGATTGGGATAACTTCAGACCTCAAGGGTGAGGTAGAGTGCAGTCAAGTTGGTCAAGATTCAACATGCCGTCTAGAGTTAGGCAAGGTTGATTTGGGGGCAGAACTTGAGGCACGATGCTGAGAGTCAGCATGAGCACGAGCCAGAAGGCAGTGTAGTGGTTTCGAATAATGTCAGATCATTGACCACATTGTAGAAGCTCAGAGGAGCAGTTATGCTTATGGTCGGGAGTGGCCATTTTGCATCAAGCCATGGGTATGCAGTAAGGCCGGAGGGCCAAAAGTCTGAGAGACTACTTCGCGAAGTCTGTGTGCAAGGAGGCACTAGATACTGCATAAAGGCCACAGTTGGCATGAGTCCCACGTTGAAGAGAGACATGCCTTCAATGGAAGGATGTTTCGTAGGTGCCGTTGGGAACGGTTGGTTTGCGAACCTCACCCTGAGGGGGGTGCACCTAAATTTTCTCCTTGTCAATAAGAGAGTAGGCATTGGAAGATTGGTGGGAAAGAAACAATCAAAAGATGTGTTGGCTTTGGGGTCAGTGTTGCAAGGGTTGCTTGGTTGACTGGAGGGACATCGTGATGGACTCGGAGGAGTTCATGTATGCAAGGAGTATTCGAGTGCAGCGGCACTACTTCATGGGAGAATTCTGAATAGTGACGGTGGCATGGGGTCCTTGATCGAGTCCAAGGGTGGACATGGGAGATCATCACCAAGTTAGTGGTTCTACAGTGGTAGAGGGACTAGTGCAGACTCAAGATTCGGAAGAAACATGGAGTGAGCTTAGGAGTCGAGGCAGGAAGATTGGCCAGCGGTCTGTCGATGAGGGCATCGACAATTGAAGTGTGGGAGAGTGTAACGTGCCGGCCTTGATGGCACGTTACAAGCTAGGATGGCGCTCCGTCAGATGCGCACGCGAGGGTGCAGGCTGGTGAGCATGCTGATGCCTAGTTTGTACGGCAGTGGCATTTTTGTAAATATCTTCAATATTGCCCGGAAATGGACGGGACTTGGTAGGTTCCATATTGAAGGGTCAATGAACGCAATGGTATGATCGGATTTGGGAGATTCGGAGAATTGGCGAGCTGGAAGCCAAATATGTCTCCCAAGCAAAAATCATATATGTTCCTGGTAGAAGGCTAAAAGCTCAGAAAGCTCTTTGTAGGGGGAGCACCTGGTGTTAGCTCTCCACCACCCCCTGGCACAGGTGCGTCAAGTGAGCTACTACTAGTTGGGAGGACTAGTAGGGTGGGCATATGAGGACCACGAGGGGACTCATATGTCTCCATGAGTAGGAGTACTCATGGACATTACCGGGCCGCCTCGGTAGTGCGTCGAAGTGTGCTGCCAGAGGTTTAAGGGTACGGTTCCCTTGGCTTGCCGGGATGCCGCTTGCATGGAACGTGGCCCAAACCTTCGAGAGATGTCGTGGCGCGCCATGGCCATGAATCTCTACACGAGATGGCACAGGAAGTCATTCGTGGGACTTGTTAGCATGCAAGCATTGGAGGGTGCACTATGCTTGAGTAGGACAGAGGTCCAGTGTATGCTACTAGTCTGGCAGCCAGTCTCGAGGGCCTGCCAACATGCACGATGGTATGGTGCCTTGAGGATTGGACCATGGACGTATGGGAGTCCTTGGTCTGTGACGTGAACTAATCGGATAGTATCGAATGGGACATGATGGGAGGTGTTGGCACGTCAGCTTGGTGTTGGCTCTTAGCCACACATGCTACCTTGGCTTGCGAATGTCTGGGTGAGCATCGGTGTTGGGATTTTCCTTGCCATAGTGAGAACCTATGGACAGTGTGAGTGTCTTGGCTAGATAGCCTTGATGCATGATTGCACTCATAGATGCTTGAGAGCATGACTCAGCGAGAGTTGTTCGAGAGACAGAAGTGTGCAGAGGCACACGGTCGTGCGAAAAATGTGCCCATTGTTATTCGAATGGTTGGAAGGCTGACCTTGGCTCAGAGGAGTCAAGGTGCCGCACGGGCATTTCCGCTGTCAAAATGTCAGCTCGTGACACCCAGCGCCCCCGCGTGGACCGCCTCGCGTGCACACCTTGCCCACTGCCTCGCGCGCCAGGGCACTCAGCAGGCGTCTCGCGAGGCCCTAGCCTCGCGCCACCCCTCGGCGCGCCCAGCGCCCTCGCGTGTACCGCCTCGTGTGCACACCTCGCTCACCGCCTCGCGTGCCACGGTACTCAGCAGGCATCTCGCGAGGCCCAAGCCTCGCGCCACCCCTCGGCGCGCCTAGTGCCCCCGCGTGGACTGCCTCGCGTGCGCACCTCGCCCACCACCTCGCGCGCCGCGGCACTCAGCAGCAGCCTAGCGTAGCCTCGCCTCGGCCGCACCACGAAGGCCTCGCGTGGGGGGCATCCCATAGCCTCGACGGCCTCGCGTGGGAGCCTCTCCTAGCCCCGACGACCTCGCGTAGAAGCATCTCCTAGCCCCGTGGGGGGGCCTCGCGTGGGAGCATCCCATAGCCCCGTGGGGGGGCCTCGCGTGGGAGCCTCTCCTAGCCCCGACGGCCTCGCGTGGGAGCATGTCATGCCATCTCCACGAGGGGTGACCTCGCATAGCCCCGCCATGGCTACGCGAGGGCCTCGCGTGATAACATCTCACACCCCTCACCTTGAGATGGCCTCCCTTATGGAGACCTATGGAAACCCCACCGTCTAGAAGTGAAAGCCCAAGTATGATTCCGAAAGGTCATGATGGTACAATCTCGTACGGGGTAGGCTTGTAAGACCCCGTACGTCTGACCGTGGCACTCATGCTAGTCAGGTAGTGGGAACACTAGGAGAAGGGACATGGCCTGCAAACTCCCAATCAGATGTCAGAGTCGACACCACTATCACCTGTACCACTCCTCTGACATTCGTACGGTAGAGTAGTGGAGACCTCCTCATGGTACCTGACTATGTACTAGTATCAGCACCACTACCCCTAAGACCACTCTCCTGACAGAGTACTTGTGTACCACCTGGTCCCCTAGACCACCATGTATCCAAGGCCATTAGAGCCTACTATAAAATGAACCCCACTTCCACAGAGAAGGGGGTTGGAAAATTGATTGTTTGCTAAGGCTGTTAAGTAATATACAATTTCGACTCCATTGCAGTTCTACATTTTTTGCTCATTTAAGTTTTCTCCATCTTCTTCTGAGATACCTTTGGCAATATAGTCATAGTTTTCTAACCTTATATCGTTGACGAGATTTCACCGTCAACAGAACCCAACCTCATTAGACCACACAAACACACTTAAAACCCAGAAGAACATAACTTAAAATTGTTGAGTTTCAAATTCCATTTTCTTACAAAATTTGAAAATCACTAGCTCAAAACCAAGATTCTTACCACAACAAGTTTCTAAATTAGTTTATAACTCAATTCTATACTCAATACCCCAGTTACACCCAAAATTTGAGATTAACTAGACAGCCAAAATGTAGGCTTGAAAAGGTTAAGCTGGGGACCTACAAGTGTTAGCAGTACACTTATATGAATTGTCAAATGGTTCTAGGTCTGTTTTTAACACTCGAGCATGAGTCCCAGTGTTCAAGCCTGAGCTGTAGGCTCGAAGACATCAACCTTATCCGAGGAATAAGTTTGACCAAATTAGTGGATGAGGAGGAGGCTACAACTAGAACAATGAGCTCGAAGATTGGCTAATCTCGAAAGCGTGTTAGCACAACGATCGAGCTCTATCACGCATTTGTCACACGAAAAGGCTGTTAGGAAATCCCTATTTCGTAGGGATTCGCTATTACCGTGTATTAAATCCCTTTTATTATGGGATATTACTTAATTAGTGAATTTGATTAATATTATTAATGTAGATATTTGAATTTGAATGCTTGATTGTAACTTTCCTGAATTGGGGGAAAATATTCTCACAGCCAGGTCTATAAATAGCCTAGTCTAATTCATTTGTATTCACGCACAAATTATACTGAAGAAAACTCTAACAAATTGCTTTCATTCAAAGCTTTGAGAGAGTAGTGATAATAACAGTGACACGTGGACCAGGCAGATTTTAACTGTTGAACCAAGTAAAACACCTCTGAATTCTTCTATTTTTTCTACATTCTTGTTTAGTGCTCTTCATAATTAAGTTGACAAAAAACGGCGTCAACAGTTTGATGCTTTCATTGAGAGCATTAAGCAAATCATTGTATTGTTTAATCAAAAACTCCTGCACATCATCGATGGTTGCCATGAATATCCCCAGATTTGGTGGGCGACCATTACCCCAAATCCCCGAGGAGCATACTCTTCAGACTGAGAACCACCCACGAAGGCTTGGGAAGCAGCCTATGGTAGATCAGAGCCTCAATGAAGGGAGTGCATCATTGGCCTCCAGGGGGCAACCTGTTCAGACCCCCAGACCCAACGAGGATTTGTATTATAATCCTAAAAGTTACATACTAATCATGGAATTAGAGTATCACAAATTGCATGAAAAGCTAGCCAAGGCTACATGACGAAATTAGGAATTGGCTAGGCAAGTCGATGAAGTACAGGCACCACCCCGAAGGACCAGAGGACGACCCCGAGGGAGCACGACTGCAAGAATGGCCAAGTAAAGGGCCCAGCAGACTCAACCAAGGCCCAGGACAAATACCAACAATGGTCAACCAGGGGGAAACACCCAAAACGCTGCTAGGGACAATCCTACTGGAAATGTACCTGCTAGAACTGGGAATAGTCGAGCTCCTCTGGTAGCTCGAAATGATAACCCCAAACCTATCAAGAACAACCCAGAGCCTGTGCGAACCAATTCTGGACCTTCCAGGCCTAATAACGAAAGGCCACCGCCCTCTTCGATAAGACATCCCTCTCCATCTCGAGAGGCACCCCAGCCAGCTCCAAATGGGAACTAGGTAGGGGATCAGACAGGGGATCGGGCACCCCAGAGACCTTTTCAGAGCGCTCGAAGTGGGAGCCGAGACAGAAACCATAGGGCTTGACCTAGACAAGGGGGTGAACGTGAGGCCCCATAAGAGGCTCATCAAAGACATCGGGCACCTCAGCCAACGAGAAGTCATATGTAAAGGTGAAAAACAATTGGGCGAGGGGGCAAGGAGAAAACCCACCTCGTAACAATAGAGCCATGCAACAACAACAACCAGAGAGGAATGTTAGCTTCCTTAGTGGAAGTTTGGACCTCAGCTTGTCGGTGAGTGTGTACAACATCGAGCCCAGGAATAATGAGAATTGTGAGAATGACTATCTTGATCTTCGAGATCATCTGAATCAGAACCGGGGTCAGACTAATTCGTCAAATCTAGATTTATGAACACACTTGAATAGCCGAAAAGAACCTTCACAGTCAATGCACGGGAATCAGTATAACCCTATACTAGGACAAGGAGCTTGTAATGCCCTGGATAGCCAAGACCGTTACATTGTGTGTGTATAAAAGTGCTAGACTCGCTAATCAAGTTGTTAAGTTGGAAACGTGTTATTGAAACTATTGTGGAACTAGGGTTAAAAGATTTTGGTTTCAAAAGCTGCATTTCTTATAAATAAACATTTTCTGTTTACACGAGATCCCAGAAATAATTAGATTAAAACCATTTACAAAAGGTTCGAGATTTAATTACAGTATTAGCCATACTAAGGCAAAATAGACAGTTAAGCAAGCCCTATCCTGATCCACTCCTCGGCCATGGCGACCGAACAACTGATTATGTACGTTCTGCCCCGCAGCCCTCCACCTCAGGGTTGGTCCAACTTGCCTTTGCCTTTACCTGCACCACGTAGCACCCGTGAGCCGAGGCCCAGCAAGAAAACACAATAACAGAGCATAAGCAATCAATAAACAATCCAACATCTCATATCACATAGGCATGTTCTCAGCCATATAATCATTCATGATAATCAAGTATTCAGCATACTAAACATATCAACTCATATCAATCACCAATTTACAAATGATAACTAGGGTTAGCGCCCTTAGGCCGCACCCTCTGTTTATCCCACTGACTCCGGCTCGCTTAAATCGAGCTCAATGAATATAAAGCTGTCCTTGGCTACCAGTGGCCAAGCCGTGCCCTGTGCGCAAATATTGTATACGGCACCCTTATGCTGTTTATCACATGTCCCATGGCATAATACCATCTATGACATTTTACAGATATCGGGAGCACTTAGTCCCATCATGAACATATAACCGGGTGCAGTTTTCTTACCTTTAAATTTGCTAGCTTTGTTCACTTTGATCCTTGAGCACGATCCCCCTTGAGCCCTAGCGCGCACCTAGTCACAACCATAGGTCAAAATCACTACCAAACCTCAAGTCCAAAACCTAGCCTCGGGACCAATCCTGAGCCCTCGGGAAGCTCTAATTCCACCAAACGGGGTGGTGGAATCGAACCTCGAACCCCCGGGCAAAAACCCTTGAAAATAACTCAAAAACCCTCTTATGGAAGCAGGGTAGCGCTACAACGCACTTTGGAGGGTGCTACAGCGCTACAAGCAGAACCAAAATCCCCCAGACAACCAAGCCTAGCGCTACAACGCCCAAAGGCTAGTGCTGTAGCGCTAGTCACAGAACCAGCACCCCTTAATTTTTCCTTCCTGCGATTTCCCCGAGCCAACCCTTACCAAAACTTTTCCAATATTCAACCAAACTTAAAAACAAGCTTATCAACACACTCCACTCATCCCAAGCATCCCAAATACACAAAAACCAATCACATGCACCCCTAATCTCAAAATTCACCATGGTTGAACCTCAAACTCAAAAACTTCAGCACAACAGTCAAAACCTCAGAATTTCATACCTTCAATGGGGATTCGACCTTAAGTAAGCTTCTACACCTCCTTGGCTTAATCCTCCTCAAAACCCTGGCTTGAATTCTCTAGAGTTCCCACCAAATTCAGCTTAGACACCTTAGTTCAATACCAAAACCAGAAACTGAAGAAACTTCAAAGTCTTACCTTAATTGAATGGCTTGTTCTTGCTAAACCCTTGCCAAATCTTCAAGCCAGATCAAGAACTCTTGCCTCAAGCTTACTCTGGCTTCCCCTGGGTTTCTGCTCCAAAATACCTCAAGAATTGATGGAGGTATGCCTAAACCGACCTTGGAAACAACCTTCTCCTCTTTCCCTTTTCTTTTCCTTCTTTCTTTCCTTTCTTTTCTTTCTTCACACTTCTATTTCTTTCTGCAAACTCCACTAAGCATAAAGCCTCATTTATGCCTATCCTCTATAAGCCCAAATGACCATAATACCCTCCCTTTTAATTCTAACTCCTTTAATCCACCTAGGGGTATTTTGGTCATTTCATCCGATTTCTGCTAATTCCTCAAGTGTCTCTATTATTTTTCGCTTACTTCCCGATACCTAATTAATCACCAATTATATTCCTATATATCAAGATAAACCCCAATATATTCTCTAAATTCCCATTTATACCCCTAGGCTCGCCCCGAGCCGGGTATAAATCCCTGCCGTGACTTTTCGCTAACCTGCTCACTAGGATTGTCTCGAATCACAGATCACAAATATATATCCACATAATAATGTGGTCTCAACAATTTATCACATTTATATACAGTTATGCCCTCAACGGCCAAAATTACAATTATGCCTTTTCTAACCTAATTAGGGCCTACATGCATACTAATACACATAGTCATGCGTCTCAAATATTCAAATAGCCATATAACATGCTTTTAATCATTAAATCACATATATTCCAATTATGCCCTCCCGGCACACTAATCAAGGCCCTTAAGCCTTATTAGTAAATTTGGGTCGTTACAGAGCTGGTGTTTTTACAAACTATAACCAGCTACCACAAATGCAAGCTCAACCTCCAGTGGATTTGGTCCAAGAAAGGATCAACCAGCTTGAAAGAGCATTCAAGCTCTTTGAAGAAGAAAAAAAATAAGGACAAGGCTGACGAGTCTGACGAGGAGCTTGAGCCTTTTTCTTCCCACATCTCAAACACTCCATTTCCTTATGGATTTAAGATACCCCATGTGGCACCCTTCGATGGGACTTCTGACCCATACAGCCATATGAGTACGTTTAACACAATAATGCGAGCTAGCAACGTCGAATACGAGCTAAGGTTCATGCTCTTTTCGACCACACTCACTGGACCAGCAAAAAACTTGTTTGATAAGTCCCGGAGACACTCGATCTCGTCATGGGTACAACTTTTTAAGGAGTTCAAGAAACAATTCTAGGTCGTAAGGAGTGTCAAGCCCAAGGCCTCAACATTGACTAATGTTAGGCAGTAGCCAGGAGAGTCATTAAAAAGCTACCTGGCGAGATTCAACATAGAAGTGGTACGAGCTTGAAATGTCGATGACAGTGGTCATCTCATGGCAGTTGAGCTGAAGTATTTCCAAGGAGTCCCCTTTGGGACGACAGGCAAAGGAAACTCATGAGGACAGTAACCGAGTTCAACAACTGGGCTCATAGGTTTGTCAATGTAGAAGAGGTGAGGTCAACATTAAAGTTGACTTCTCAGCCCATAATAACTATAATGACAAACGTTAACTCAACCTCGACCTCAGCTACGCCCTCCACGTCATGACCCTCAGGAGATAACTCTTCAAAGAGAAAGAAGAATGAAGAGAATAACTTGAAGGCTGATGGGGGTAAGAAGAAAAAATGAGATAATTACTTCTCCATTTATATATTCTATACCGAGCTCATTGATACTTGGGAGAAAATTTTTGTTGCAAACAAGAACCAGGTTCCTTTCAGACGACCTGATCCGATGCGAAATCAGAAGTCGAAATGGGATGCCAATAAATTCTGTTGATTTCATAGGCACATTGGTCATACCACCGATGAATACAAACAACTAAAAGATGAGATCGAAGGATTGATCTCCAGAGGATACTTTGGGCAGTATGTTAGAAACAGAAATCTGGCCTAAGCTTCGGCTGGGCAGAGGGTAGCTCCTACATAGCCTGCCCAACAGAACATGACACCACGTGCGAGGGAGCATAATCGACCTCCCCCGATCGATGGGGAAAATGTAGTAACCATCGCCGAAGGGCCACAAAGCGCTGGGTCAGGCAGAAATTGTAACGCCCTACTTCCTTAGAGTCGTTGCTAAGTGAGTTAAAGATGTGACTTTAGCTTGCTAATCGAGGTTTTAGGTTAAAAGTGCAGCCAAACTGTAATAAAAGTCGTTTAAAGGCATTTAATATAAAAATGTGGTCATTCATTGAAAACGTAAAGTGTTATACATTTGGGATCCCAAAATACTGTTTAGAAAATACTTTACAACACAAAAATATAGTTAAGTCAACCTAAGCGACATATCAACCAATATATTACATCTTCCCAAAATAACCCTGGCCGTGGCAGCCAGGTAAGTTGAACAAGTATTCGACGCTCCACGCTCTCCGTACTCATGGTTGGTCGACCTTTCCTTTAGAGCTCCATAGAGCACCCGTGAGCTGAAGCTCAGCAAGAAAACTTACATATAACACATAACATATGCAAAATAGTCAACAATATACAGCAAGATAGCCAACAGGCTAAATGTATAACGACCAACTCCGTCCTAGGCGCTTTACCAAGACATGGGTTCGCAGTCTTCACCAAAAAGATGACTCCAGAATCCTAGGAGGGTCTAGCCGTAATGGCTGCACTTCGCGTGCTCAAAGCCAATCCTGACCCCTTGCCGTACTCAGCTTCCTGTCGTTCTCGGCCTTCACTGTTCCCGACCTTCGTCGTTCACTCACAAATATGCATCGAATAGCATAATATCAACATATATTTAAACATATACTAAACATAAACAATAGGGCTATGCCCTGCAATTCAATCAATAGGGCCACACCCTGCAATACAAACATTAGGGCCACGCCCTCCTCTACGGGTACAATAGTTTTCTTACCTGTGTCGTGAGCTATCTGAGCACCGCGACCACTAGCACAGTCCTCTATCCCGAGCTCGATGAAAACCTAGCCACAACGCATTGATAACAACCAACCATCAAGTTCTAAACCAATAAATAACTTCGAGACAAAATTCTAGCCTCCGGGACCTTGGATTCTACCAAACGGGGTAGTAAAATCCTTCCCGAGCCTTAACACTTGAGTTCCCAAGCTATAAACCTTCAAACAGCCTACATTTCACATTTGAGCCGCGACCCAACCCCTTAAGTGCCATAGCGCGCTCAAGTCAGAGGCAAAAATGCCTCTCTGCTGGGGGACACAGGCTGCGGCACTCCAAACCTTGAGCCACGGCGCGCCTAGCGAATCAAAGGCCTTCCAGCCTCTTCCAACACACGGGTCGTGACGCCTGAAGAATAGGGCTGCTGCTCAAGCCTCTAAACCTAGAATTCTCACACTTTCTGCATTTTTCCCAGAGCCTAAATCCATAATTCACCCTCCAAACACCAGTCCCACTTAGAATTAAGCCTATAATCCTTTTCCATACAACCTAAACATCTCAACAGTCTCCAAAAATCATTCCAAATCCTCACAGACACTCAAAATCAAACTATAGTTCAAGCCTCATGCAAGCTTCCCATCTATGGCATAATTCAACACAAATGATTAAGTTTAGGAGCTTACCTCTGTACTAAATTTGACCCTAAATTGATTCCCTGAGTTTCCAAGCTTCTAGTCTCCTGAATTCCAGCCTTGAATCATTTATCTCTGGATAATTTCTTCAAAAAAGTCTTTAGGCACCAATGTGAGGGTGTGAGAACCGAATGAGAGAGAGAGGTGAGATATTTGGTGTTTTTCCTCTTCTATTTCCTTCTAAGGTCCTAGCAGTCATAAGAGTCCAAGCTTATCCCTTGCCAAAAGTCTAAAATGCCCCTTAAGCTTATCTTAATCCTCAAGTGCTACCAAGGGCAATTTCTTCAATTTCCAAGTCCCACTAATTCCTTGAGTGTTCCTATAAATCCCCATTTAATCCCGACATGTCCAAATCATTGCTAAATTACTACCCATTACTTGATAAATCCCGAACACATATTACGTTCCCAAAATACCCCATGTCTCCTCTCGAGCCGGGTATTCGACCCCGTTGTGACTTTCTAGGTAAACTGCACCCTAGGACTGTCTTGGATCGTGCATCACAAATATATCACTACTCACTCATGGTATCAATCAAAATATACACAAATATTACATTTATGCCCTCAATGGGCTAAAACTACAAATATACCCCTAATAGCCAAATGTGGCCCACATGCATATTTAATTCACCTAAACATGCATTTCTAATCACATACTTATCAATTTCATATATTAACGTAGTTAAATCAATTATTGCCCTCCAGACTCGCTAATCAAGGCCCTAATACTTATTAGCAAATTCGGGATGCTACAACTATCCCTCCTTACACAAATTTTGTCCTCGAAATTACCTGAATAACTCGGGATACTGATGCATGTTTGTCTCAAGTTCCCAAGTCGCCTCTTCCAGTTTCCTGTTCCTCCATAGCACTTTCACTAAGGCAATGGTCTTGCTCCGCAAGACTTTATCCTTTAGGTGGAGAATCTGATCCGACTTCTCTTCATACGATAAATCTTGATCCAGCTCCAAGTTCTCATAACTCAGCACGTGCGTGGAATCTGATACATACTTCCGGAGCATGGATACATGAAACACATTGTGAACCCCTAGTAGAGATGGAGGCATCGCTAATCTGTAAGATGCCTCGCCAACCCGTCCAAGAATCTCAAAGGGGCCAACAAACCTAGGGCTCAACTTGCCCCGAACACCAAACCATTTTACCCCTCTTAAGGGAGAAACTCTGAGAAATACATGGTCACTGACTTGAAACTCTACGCTCTTGCGTCTCAAGTCTGAGTAACTCTTCCGTCGACTCTGGGAGGCGAGCATTTGAGCTCTAATCTTCTCAATCGCCTCATTGGTCCTCTGAACAACCTCAGGACCTAGATATCTCCTCTCACCCGTCTCATTCCAATGGATAGGTGATCTGCACTTTCTCCCATATAACATCTCATACGGAGCCACTCCAATGGTTGCATGATAACTGTTATTATACGAGAACTCAATCAAAGGGAGATACTTACTACAAGATCCCCCAAAATCTAACACACAGGCTCGTAACATATCCTCTAGTACCTGAATCGTCCTCTCAGATTGCCCATCTGTCTGAGGATGATAAGCAGTACTAAATCGCAACTGTATACCCATAGCCTTCTGTAGGCTCTCCCAAAACATGGAGGTGAAGGTGGGGTCCCTATCAGATACTATCGATCTCAGAGCCCCTTGTAGTCGCACAATTTCCTTCACATATAATTTAGCATACTGCTCCACAGTATAAGTTGTCCTAACAGGCAAAAAGTGGGCAGACTTAGTATACCTATCCATAATCACCCACACTGAATCATGTTGTCCCATGGTCTTCAGTAATCCAACCACAAAGTCCATGGCGATATCCTCCCATTTCCACTCCGGAATCCCTAGAGGTTGCAACAACCCCGTTGGCCTCTGATGTTTAGCCTTTACCTGCTGACAAGTCAATCACTTGGCCACATAATCCACCACATCCCTCTTCATTCCTGCCCACCAATATAGAGTTCTCAAATCTTGGTACATATTCGTCGTACCCAGATGTAAAGAATAAGGAGTGGTATGAGACTCATCCAAGATCTCTCGCCTGATACCAGAATCTATCGGAACACAAATCCAGCCTTTGTACTTCAGTAATCCCATCTCTGAAATAGAGAAGTCTTTAGCCGCTCCGACAAAGACACTCTCTTTATACTCTCTTAGCTGGGGATCCTCCCCTTGTACCACTTTGATCCTCTCAAGGAGCGTAGACTGAAGAGTGATGTTGGCTAACTGACCAACCACCAACTCTATACCTACTCTAGTCATCTCTTCAGCTAACTAATCTGATATCTATCTCAAACTGAACAAATGTCCTGGGCCCTCCCGACTCAGCGCGTCGGCCACCACATTGGCTTTCTCAGGATGGTATAGAATATCACAATTGTAATCCTTTACCAATTCTAGCCAACGTCTTTGGCGCATATTCAGATCCTTATGAGTAAAGAAGTACTTCAAACTCTTATGGTCGGTGTATATTTCGCACTTCCCGCCATATAAATAATGTCTCCAAACCTTAAGTTCAAATACCACCGCTGCCAATTCCATATCATGTCTGGGATACCTCTGTTCATACTCCTTCAACTGTCTCGACGCATACGCTATTACATTTTCGACTTGCATCAATACACACCCCAAACCCTGTCTGGAAGCATCACAATAGACTACAAATTTCTCATTGTCTGATGGCAAACTTAATACTGAAGCGGTGATCAGTCGCCACTTCAACTCCTTGAAACTGTTCTCACACCTGTCTGTCCACACATACATAATCTTCTTGCACGTCAATTCGGTCAATGGTGTGGCTATTCTGGAAAATCCTTCGACGAACTGCTGATAGTACCCTGCCAATCCCAAAATCTCCTATCTTTCAGTACACTACTCGGCCTAGAAATGTTACTTGTGGTAGCCATAACTCACACTTGCTAAACTTAGCATATAACATATGCTCCCTCAACCGTTGTAATACCAGGCGCAGATGTTGCTCGTGCTTTGTCTCTGACTGAGAGTACACCAGTATGTCATCAATGAATACGATCACAAACTTGTCTAGATAATACTTGAAGACCCTATTCATTAAGTTTATAAAGGCTGCTGAGGCGTTGATTAATCCAGAGGACAAAACTAGGAATTCATCGATCCTAGGTATTGGGTACTTGTTCTTAATGGTCAACTTGCTCAACTCTCCGTAGTCAATACACATCCTTAAGGATCCATCCTTCTTCTTGACTAACAACACTGGAGCATCCCATGGCGAAAAACTCAGTCTGATGAATCCCAAATCCAGTAACTCTTGCAACTAAATCTTCAGTTCCTTCAACTCTGCCAGAGCCATTCTATAAGGTGTCCTAGATACTGGCTCTGCCCTTGGCGCCAACTCTATGATGAAATAAATCTCACGGTGTGGTGGCAACCCTGGTGAGTCTGCGGGGAACAAATCAGGAAACCCACATACTAGTCTGGTCTCCTCTGGTTAAACCGAAACAACTTTAGTAGTATCTACAATGTTTGCTAGGAATCCTATGCAACCCTCCTGCATTGAGTCTCTAGCCATCAGTATCGAAATAATAGGTACTCATGGTTCACTCACTGTCCCCACGAATACAAAGGGTACCTCCCCTTCCGGTTCAAAGGTCACCATCTTGTGCTTGCAGTCAATCGTTGCCCCATACTTCGATAACCAATTGATCCCTAGGATCATATCAAAGTCATCCATCGCTAACTCAATCAGATCCAATAACAACACCATACTATCTATCTCAACTAACAATGCTCTAACCCATCTCCTAGAGACTACCAGTTCCCCAGTTGGCAACAAAGTCTGAAATCCCCTAGCATACAAATCACTAGGTCTACACAGCTGATCTATCACTATAGCATAAACAAACGAATGAGTAGCCCCCGAGTCAATCAATGCAGTAAAAGAAGAACAAACATTAGAAATCTGACTTATCACAACTGAGGGGCTAGCCTCAACCTCAGTTTGGGTCAAGGTAAATACTCTAGCAGGAGTGAGACTGTCGCTCTATTTTGGCTCTTCTTTCCTAGTTTGTGGGCAATCCTTCCTCAAATGACTGATGCTCCCACAAGTAAAGCAAGCCCCGATCCTGCACTCTCCCTGATGTCGTCGTTTGCACCGACGACACACTGGGAAACTCTTCCAGCTGTCTCCCCCGCCCGAACGGCCACTGAAAGCACCTCGTGCCCTCATATATGAGCTAGGAGGAACAAAAGATTCTGGGGCCTTTCTATTCTACTCACTAGGGCCACTACCCAGGCTAGATCTAGTAAAATGAGGCACTGTCCTCCGAGCATTGCGCCTAGCAGCGCCCTCTCTCCATATCTGATCCTCGGCCCCCTCAGTTGTAAGGGCCTTGTCCATTACCTGTGCATAAGTGGTAGTCCCCGAATCCAAAGTTATCTTAACATCACGGGTGATCCCAAGTCATAACTGCAATATTCGTCCTCTAAGACACAACATCCCACCAGATGCGGGCATCTTCTCTTAACATGTAATCGGTGCAAGCTACCCACTCATTCCCTTCCACCCTCATGAAATCATGTTCATCCACTGCTCTGCCCGCAGTGGGTCTGGTCCACCCTCGAAGATGGGAGGATGCTGCTTCCTAAACCTCTCATACAAGGGTTTCCATCTATTCTCCATAGCAAGCTAGGCTGGCACTAGTGCCACAGCCTGTAGAACCTGTAACCCAATGCCTTGAGGAGGGGCCTATTGCCTCAACTGTCGAAGCTCTTCTTCTGTTCGGTAAAGTCTAGCTTCCATCTTGGCAAATAATTGTTGCCAATTCGGTGAGGCAGGAGGAGGGTCCTGACCCTGGTTTTCATCCTCAGCCCTATTGCCATAGAGTCTAATTGATCGCCGAGGCATTACTTCAATATGCCTAAAATCAATGACACTGCTTATCAGGCATGATAATAACATCCAGAACCACCTCCCAATTTCAACAACCAATCACAACTAGCAAATCCATATATCACAGATAACATACAACAATCAAGGGGGCCATTCCCTATCATCATGCATATGTCAACTCATTCATCATGCTCTATTTAAATATTCAGGCAAATAGGGCAATTAAGCAAACAATCAAGCATATAATTCAATAATTACCAATCAACCCTGAGTCGAACTTGTCACTAGCAGCGAGCGTACATGTCTGATCGATCTCTAGGAACCATAAACCTTGGCTCACTCTGATACCAAGTTCTAACACCCTACTTCCTTATAGTAGTTACTAAGTGAGTTAAAAACGAGCCATTAGCTCGCTAATCAAGGTTTTAGGTTAAAAGTGTAGCTAAACTGTAATAAAAGTCGTTTAAAGGCATTTAATATAAAAATGTGGTCATTCATTTAAAACATAAAGAGTTATACATTTGGAATCCAAAAATACGGCTTAGAAAATACTTTACAACACAAAAATATAGTTAAGGTCGACCTAAGCGACAAATCAACCAATATATTACATCTTCCCAAAATAACCCTGGTCGTGGCAGCCAGGTAAGTCGAACATGGACCAGTCACTCCACGCTCTCCATACTCATAATTGGTCGACCTTTCCTTTACCTTTACCTGCACCCATGAGCCGAAGCCCAACAAGAAAACTCACATATAACACATAACATATAACATATGTACAACAGTAAACAATATACAACAAGACAACCAACATGCTAAACATATAACGGCCAACGCCGTCCTAGGCGCTTTACCAGGCCCTGGGTTCATGGTCTTCATCGAAAGGATGACTCCAACATCCTAGGAGTGTCTCGCCCTAACAGCCTGGACTCTGCGTGCTCAAAGCCATTCCCGACCCCTTTCCGTTCTCGGCCTTTGTCGTTCCCAGCCTTTGCTGTTTCCAGCCTTCGCCATTCACGCAGAAACATGCATCACATAGCATAATATAACAGATATTTAACACACATACTTAATATAGACAATAGGGCTATGCCCTGCAATTCAATAAATAGGGCCACGCCCTGCAATACAAACATTAGGGCGACGCCCTGCTCTACGAGTACAACAGTTCTTACCTGTGTCCCGAGCTATCTGAGCACCGCGACCATGAGCACAGTCCTCTATCTCGAGCCTAGATGAAAACATAGTCACAACGCATTGATAATAACCAACCATCAAGTTCTAAACCAATAAATCACTTTGAGACATAATTATGGCCTCCGAGACCTTGGATTCTACCAAACTGGGTAGTAAAATCCTTTTTGAGCCTTAACACTTTAGTTCCTGAGCTAAAAACCTTCAAACAACCTACATTTCACATTTGAGTCGCGGCCCAGCCCCTTAAGGGCTGGGGCGCGCTATAGTCAGAGGCAAAAATGCCTCTCTGCTGGGGGACATGGGCTGCGATGCTCCAAACCTTGAGCCGTGGCGCGCCTAGCGAATCATAGGCCTTCCAACCTCTTCCAGCACACGGGCCACAACGCCTGAAGAACAGGGTCGCGACTCGAGGCTAAATCCAGAATTCTCACTTTCTGCGTTTTTCCTAGAGCCTAAATCCATAATTCACCCTCGAAACACCAGCCCAACTTAGAATTAAGCCTAGAATCCTTTTCCATACAGACTAAACATCTCAATAGCCTCCAAAAATCATTCCAAATTCTCACCAACACTCAAAATCAAACTAAAGTTCAACCTTCGTGCAAGCTTCCCATCTATGGCAGAATTCAACACAAATGATTAAGTTTAGGAGCTTACCTCTGTACTAAATTTGACCCTGAACTGATTCCCTGAGTTTCCAAGCTTCTAGTTGTAGTGTCCCAGAATTTTTACTTAGCTAGATAGTAGTAGTAGCTAGTATTATTTTGTAGTATGTTAGTTTCCGTGGATTTTGGTTCAAGTCGGGACTTAGTTGGAAACTCATAGCAACAGTTATGGATTTTATAAGTTTAACCTATAGTTTAGAAATATTAATTATAACATAAGATTTGATTAATAGTAATTATTGCTGGTCCTAGAAATAGTAATTATTATAACCTAAGGTTTAGATAGAATTATTAAGAATGTGACACTTGTCATAATCATGTTTATTAATGATTTAAGTATTTTTGATGAATAATTTAATTAAAAGAAAGATCTAGAACCTTCCAGTAGCTGTTAGGATCACATTTTAACTCAGTCAAAGCTGTTTAATCAATTCAAGATATGTTGGAAAAGTGCAAATACGTGTTTGATATATCAACGTATGGCAATATATCACAGCTATTGAGGCCGATATATCGCCTACGGGAGTGACGGAAAACACGTCGACTTCGTACGAACGAACAAATGGGGCTCGACAAATAGGTCTAGGCAATATATCGCCCCTGGTACACATTTTTGGAATCTTGAGGATTTTAAATTTGAAAACCTCCTTAACCACTTGGACCTGCCTTTGAACAATTTTGACCAAGTTATGGGCAACTGCTAAACAAAAATTCAAATCTTTTTCATTGTATATTCATTTATTTATTCAAGTTAAAAGGGGTTAATTTCACTCCTTGAACTCTATAAATATGACCTAGTATTCTGCCGTTTCCTTCATTCATTGCATTGTTCAGAGCCTCCAAGCTGCTAAGATTACTATAGAGAAAAACACTTGGGTTTTGGGATAAAAGCTTTCCAATCTAAGCTTTTCTTAAAACATGGGAAGTAAGATGTAGAGTTATTTTGGTATCGAGGTATAGATCAAGTCATACGATCATTCAAGGTATTCCTATCCTTAAGTTCAGTTCTTCATGGTTCTTTTGTTTTCCTTGTTTTCTTTCAGATCCTAACTCTTGTTTATGATTCTTGGTTAGGTGTTTAAGTTTCTTGAAACTTAAGGTTTTCGGTAAGTTTCTACTTGGATGGTTTAGTTCTCTTTTCATCTCTTTTTCTTTAGAAATTCACGATTCTTACTGTTGGTTTTAGGAGTGTTCCAAATCCTATTCTTGTCCCCCAATATCGTGGTTTTTGGTAAGGAAAATAGGTTAGATTTTATGTGTTTATATGTTTATGTGTTATGATATGCTATGTATATATGTATGAATATGTTTTTAATCACTTGGGGCTTATAGTTGCTTAGATAGCAAATCCCAAGGTTTTTATCACTATATGAATATGTTTTTAGTTGCTTGGGGCTTATAGTTGCTGAGAGAGCAAACCCTGAGATTTTTATCATTATCGTGGTTTAGAGTTATAATTTACCCTACCTCGATTAGTAGACTGAGGACTTAGATGGGTTATCCTATACTACCTTGTGATCTAACCTACCTCAATTAGTAGACTAAGGACCTAGATGGTTTTATCACATGCTACAGTAATGAGTTAATGGCCATTAATATTGTAGTCCTATATGATATATGTTTTTATAGTCATATATTTTAGGGTTTATACTTGTTTGGACCCTGTGTTTTTTCCCATTACCTGTTTGGACCCTGTGTTTTGACAAATTACTTTTTCGACCCTATGTTTTGTAAAATGGTTAAAATAGAACCCTAAACCTGATTTTGGTCAATGTTTTCTCAACTAAAATCACATATTATTTTCCAAACTAACAATTCAGAACAAAAATAAAATCATTCTGCTTAAAAACTGTGTTGTTATATTCAATTTTTTCTTCATCAAAATTGAGTTTAGGGTTCTATTTTAACCATTTTACAAAACATAGGGTCCAAAAAGTAATTTGTCAAAACACAGGGTCCAAACTGGTAATGGGAAAAAACACAGGGTCCAAAAAGGTATAAACCCTATATTTTATAGTATATGTTTATGATATAGTCTTATGTTTATGATTTATGATATATGTTGTTAGTAGATTTTCCCTGCTGGGCATTAGGCTCATTCCTTTCTTTTTAGCATGATGCAGGAAAATGAATATGGAAAGCGGGAAGGATTTGTGGCAACTTGGCATGTGTGTTGAGGATGATTGGATTGAATGGACTGATGGAAGATCGAGGTTGTTTAAAGTCTTTTAAATTATTTTTTTATGTATTTCCGCACTTAGTTTTTAACAATTGATTTAAGTTTATGTTTTATGTTTTTTTTATGTACTAAACAATGGGTACCCATACCGTATTTTATATTCCATACTTTACTTTGTATTTGGCACAATATTTTGAGTTTTAAATAAAGATATGTTATTTCTTATATATGTAGTCAAATTAGTAGTTATGTTTAGTAGTTTTTAATTATCCGAAGTCTAGAATTAGTCAAGGCATTACACTAGTCTCCCAAATTCCAGCCTTGAATCCGTAATCTCTGGATAATTTCTTCGAAAAGTCTCTAGGCACCAATGTGAGGGTGTGAGAACCGAATGAGAGAGAGAGCTGAGATATTTGGTGTTTTTCCTCTTCTGTTTCTTTCTAAGATCCTAGCAGTCATAAGAGTCCAAGCTTATTCCGTGCCAAAAGTCTAAAATTCCCCTTAAGCTTATCCTAATCCTCAAGTGCTACCAAGGGCAATTTCGTCAATTTCCAAGTCCCGCTAATTCCTCGAGTGTTCCTATAAATCCTTGTTTAATCCCGACATGTCCAAATTATTGCTAAATTACTACCCATTTCTAAATAAATCCTATCAACATATTACGTTCCCAAAATACCCCATGTCTCCTCTCGAGCCGGGTATTCGACCCCGTTGTGACTTTCTAGGTAAACTGCTCCCTAGGACTGTCTTGGATCGTGCATCACAAATATATCACTACTCACTCATGGTATCAATCAAAATATACACAAATATTACATTTATGCCCTCAATGGGCTAAAATTACAAATATACCCCTAATAGCCAAATGTGGCCCACATGCATATTTAATTCACCTAAACATGCATTTCTAATCACATACTCATCAATTTCATCTATTAACATAATTAAATCAATTATTGCCCTTCAGGCATGCTAATCAGGGCCCTAAGCCTTATTAGCAAATTTGGGACGCTACAGAAATGCCCAGAAGAAATATGTCCACGAGCTCAAGTCGAGGGACAAATCTCCCAATGAACCTGAACCCTGAGCTCCAAAACAACAGAGGGTTGAAACCCAATCTATTACATTCACTGAAGAAGACGCCTCGCACGTCCAGTTCCCCCATACTAACCCTTTGGTCATTACCTTCTAGTGTTGGAAAAACATTCAAAGTACGCAGGGGAATAGGCGTGGTGGGCCCATAGTATTCAACAATAAAGAATTTTATCACTCATATAAACAATTTATATGAACAGGAAAACATCCAGACAGAAACATTTACATACAATATTATTAATCATAAACATATAAATATATGAACATTCAAGAACATAAACATTTACCTCTTGAAGCCTATCTAGTGTCCTTGAGTCTTTTCGTATATTTATCGATCTTCCTATCCAACGTTTTGAGTGCTCAAACCACAATCTTCCGTAGTGTTCTCTATACCTCAAGATGTGTGTGGGCACATAGAGCAAATGTGTTTGCAATTTAGGAATCACAAGTATTTCTCAACACATGAGAATTTGGATTATGGTCTGAGAAATGTTAGATAAAGAAGAAGATGATAAACTTTTTGTCTGACGAAAAATTCTGAGAACTATTATGAATTGTGTTTTTTTTTTCTATGTTTGTATCTCTTCTCTTTATTCTATATCACATATATAGAGATAATTATATTACCTTATTATTCATAATAATAATAATATCATAATGATGATAGGAATTGATTTAGGTAAATATCTAGCTTACCAAATTTGAAAAACTATTTTCAAATTATTAATGAATTAAATAAAAAAATAAAAACAACACTAATACAATATCAGGGAAATAGTACACCATGGTGTAACGTCCTATGTTTTCGGGTACCTTGAAACGACTCGAGTCAGGATTGTTTTCCCCGAGTTAAGAATATTATTTTAAATAATATTATATTTTGTTTGGACTTTATTTCCATGAGTTACTGCTAGCCAAATTATGAATTTTGTGTTTAAAAGTCAAGATAAGACTTTCGGTCTTGGACCGACACAAAAACCCTGATCGGGTAAAAATCTCGGAAAATAAAATGAAAAACTATGGCAAATATATTTTGGGCATAAAATACATTCATAAAAATTAAAGCTTGGTCAAAAATAATAAACCTAAGGGAAAATGGAAATTTTAGGGCATTTTGTGTTAAATGCTTAATTTTGCCGAATTGGGGAATTTTATTCCATAAATGGACCTTAGGTTAAATTTTATTGTGATTAATTAAATTAAATGTGAGAGACATTTAATTTAATTATTGTGTATTTAAAAATTAATAAGAGTGAAAAAAGTTATAGGAAGTCAAATTGGATTTTTTTTCCTTCTTACGAAACAATTATTAACCTTTATATATATATTAAAAAATATGATTACATATATAACAAAAGGGGTGGCCAGCCATGTGATATAGTTTAATTGGGTGGACCAAATTTATTAAGTTTAATCCCACTTTAAATTTAGGGTAAATAGTCAAGTGGGTAGTACAACACTTGAATGTTTTATGATATTTTTTAGAGTTGTATAAACTCTTCCAACCCCCAAAACTGACCCTATACTCTCACAAACACTCTCATCTTTTTTTTTTGTTTGAAAACTCTCTCAAGTTTTCACTCCATCTTCAACCTCAAGAACACTAAGGAGGCTTGGAAGCATTAAGCTTTAGTCTAGGAAGGGTTTTTCCCTAAGGTAAAGTTTCAATAAACTAGACTTTTGTAAAGTTTTAAGCATAGATTGTTCATTAGCTAATTATCTATGTTGTTGGGGGGAGTTGGTTAAGGTTTTGAAAGGGTTTTGAAGGAGCCAAAGCTAATAGGAAGATCCAAACCTTAAGCAAGAACAATAAGAGGTAAAAAGTTTACTTTTTATGGTTGTTATTGTATGGTTTGTTTTATGTTTAAAGCATTATTTTGTATATTTAATGCTTAAAGTTTCTTATTGGTGATGTAATAAGGTTATGGTAGTTGTTTTATTATTTGTATGATGCTTGTGTGCTGATTTTTGAAAATAGGGACCGAAACCCCCAAGGGTTTTGTTGGAAACCCTAAAACAAAATATATGTTTTGAGTTGTGACTTCCAAGGGGTCAAGCATCCACTGTAAATTGATTTTGTAAAATTTATTGTATTGTGATGTTGTTGAGATTGAGTACATAAAATTGAGCTTTTGAAACACTAAAAAAATGTTTAGAAATGAGTGAGTTATGCTATTTCAAAGTTTAGGTAAAAAACTGTTTTTTTTTTGTATTCTTAATTTCGGGACCAAGTTTGGACAGCCACTATATAAGTTAAATGAACCTAGTTTTTTTCTAAAATTTGGTGGACATAATCTTTCCTAGTTTTCCATTGCAAAATTTGGTAACAAAATACTGAAGGGTTTGAAAGTTATTAGGTGCCAAAGTTTGGAAAAATTAAGGACTTGAAAATAAGGTCATTTTTGCCTCATTGTTTGAAAATAATTTCACCAATAAAAAATACTCCTTTTGACCTAATATTTTATAAAGACCTAAATGGCATACCAAAAATGGAATTGGGAAATTTTGGTAACAATTGGGTAAGTAAATGTCAAATTATGCCCTAACAAATTATGTAGTTAAAAATGTGAAAAATAAGGTTTTCATACTTAGTGTAAAAATGAGATTTTGGAACTTAAGGTAAAAAGTAAAATTTTGCTTATTACAAGATAAAAACTTAGTAAGTCTTGAAAATCTGGGTCGTTACCGTTGGTATCAGAGCCTTGACCTAGCCGGAAGTGTGGCCGACGGGGACGTCGGACCCCTAAGGGGGGGGGGGGTGATTGTGATAGTCAGAATCCCGTGATCTGTAGGGGAAAGACCGGGTAAAAGCTGTGCAATCCCACACCGCCTGGGGAAGGTCAAGTGTGATGATTCTAAGACTGTGTAGGTATGGGACTACACAGTTGAAGATGACTTAAATGGATTGAAATATACTACCTATAACAACAAGATGTGTCTTCTTTTCGATAGCCCATCACTTGAGAACTGCAAAGTTAAGCGTGCTTGACGTGGAGTAGTCTCATGATGGGTGACCTCCAGGGAACTTTTCCCAAGAAGCGTGCAGGTGAGGACAAAGCACACTGGAAAGACTCGTGTTGGTTTGCAGGGCCAGTCGTCATTCCAGGAAGCATCCATAGAGACGTGGGGCGTTACAAATGGTATCAAAGCTCGAGTTGAGCTGGTTCTTTAGACAACCCACATGTACATTTCACAAAGATAGATAGGCACTCACTGTAAGTACTGTCTCTTCCTTTAGTGTGTTGTTTCCTAACGTATTTCCTAAAGATCTCCCAGGGATTCCACCAGACCGAGAGAACGTGTTTGAGATAGAGTTAATTCCAGGAACTGTGCCAATCTCAAAGACTCCTTACAGAATGGCGCCAGCTGAACTTAAGGAGTTGCAGTTGCAACTCCAAGAGTTACTGGACAAGAAGTTCATAAGGCCAAGCCATTCTCCGTGGGGAGCCTCGATCTTATTCGTTAAGAAGAAAGACGGCTCGATGAGAATGTGCATTGAATATCGGGAGTTGAACAAAGTGACGATCAAGAACCGATATCCATTACCGAGGATTAACGATCTTTTCGATCAACTACAAGGAGCGTCAGTATTTTCTAAAATAGACCTGCGATCAGGCTATCATCAGCTCAAGGTTAAGGAGACAGATATACCAAAGACGGCCTTCAGAACGCACTACGGTCACTACGAGTTCTTAGTGATGTCCTATGCACCTGTGGCATTCATGGATCTAATGAATCGTGTATTTCACGAGTATTTGGATAAGTTCGTCGTCGTGTTCATTGACAATATTCTAATATACTCAAAAAGCCAAGAAGAGCATGCAACACATTTAGAATTGGCCCTCCAGCGTCTGCGAGATGAAAAACTTTACGCTAAGTTTTCAAAGTGCGAATTCTGGCTAGAGAAAGTAAGATTTCTGGGGCACATAGTGTCGGGAGATGAAATTTCAGTAGATCCCGCCAAAATAGAAGCTATTAAGTAGTGGAAACTTCCAAAAAATGCTCATGAGGATAGAAGTTTTCTTGGGTAAGCGGGATATTACCGGCGATTTGTGGAAGGATTTTCCAAAATAGTCGCACCAATGGCTGCCCTCACCCGCAAAAACATCAAATATGAATGGACTGATAAGTGTGAGAAGAGTTTTCAGGAGCTGAAAACGAGATTGTCGACTGCCCCAGTGCTGACAATCCCTAATGGCACAGAGGGGTATACTATTTATAGCGATGCCTCAGATTGAGGGTTGGGAGCATTGCTGATGCAGCACGAAAAAATAATTTCTTATGCTTCTTGACAGCGAAAAAATTACGAGAAGAACTATCCCACTCATGACCTGGAGCTGGCAGCAATGGTTTTGCACTGAAAATATGGAGGCACTACCTGTACGGGATACACTGTGACATCTACATTGATCACAAAAGCCTGAAGTATTTCTTCACTCAGAAGGAATTGAATATGAGACAGCGTCGATGGTTGGAGTTGTTCAATGACTACGACAGCGACATTCTGTACCACCCAGGAAAAGCAAACAAGGTGGCAAATGCATTGAGTCGACAGCCAAGTGCTTACGTGATGACAGTGAAAGAGATTTCGCCGCAGTTACGAGCCGACCTTGCTACCTTGGATTTAGAGATAGTAGTTGGTCAATTGGCTAACCTCTCAATCAAGCCTACCATTATGGAAGCTATAAAGGGCGGGCTGTTAGTTGATCCTTGGGTACAAGGACTGATGTACGAAGTGAGGGAGGAGGGGCGACCACGACTCCGTATCTCCGAAGATGGAGTATTGGGGTTCAAGGGCAGAATATGTGTTCCGGACGATGATGAGATCAAGAAGCAGATCTTTTTTGAGGGACATAATGCTCCTTATGCCATGCATCCGGGTACCACAAAAATGTACCAAGACTTGAAGAAGTACTTTTGGTGGCCGAGGATGAAAATGGAGACGGCATAATATGTGGCACACTGCTTGACTTGTCAGTAGACAAAGGCCGAACATCAACGACCAGCCGGATTGTTACAGCCCTTAGAAATTCCGGAATGGAAGTGGGAGATGGTCACTATGGACTTTGTCCAGGTCTACCAACCACTCCCAAGGGGCACGATGCCATTTGGGTTATTGTAGATAGGCTGACTAAGTTAGCTCATTTCTTGCCGATCAAGGTAACTTATGGCGCACATAAGTTAGCAGATATTTACATTGCAGAAATAATGAGACTGAATGGTGTACCTAACTCCATCATATCAGATCGCGATAGACGTTTTACCTCGATATTCTGGAATAGAATCCAAATGAGGTTGGGTACTAAACTGAAGTTCAACACTTCATTCCACCCGCAAACAGACGGTCAAAGCGAACGAACAATTCAGATCCTAGAAGATATGCTAAGAGCCTGTGTGCTCGACTTTCAAGGGTCATGGAATGAGAAGCTTCCACTGATAGAGTTCGCTTACAATAATAGCTTTCATGATTCCATCAAGATGGCTCCGTATGAGGCTTTGTACGAAAGGAAATACCGATCACTGATTCATTGGCACGAGACCTGTGAAAGAAAGTTTCTCGGATCGGATGAGGTTGATCAGATTACTGAGGACATCTGACAGATAAGGCAACGCTTGCAAACTTCGGTTGATTGACAACGCAAATATGCCGACCGACGCAGGAGACCCCTGGTGTTTGAGGTTAGCGATAATGTGTTGCTTAAGGTAGCTCCACTACGAGGGGCTATGCAGTTCGGGAAGAAAGGAAAGCTTAGTCCAAGGTTCGTTGGACCTTTCGAAATCATATAAAGGATCGGGGACATAGCTTATCGTTTAGCTCTTCCGCCCGCCTTTTCTAAGGTGCATGATGTGTTTCATATGTCCTTGTTGAGAAAATACATGCGCGATCCCTCGCATGTACTCAGCTATGAGCAGCTGGGTATTGATCCTCAACTCGTCTATGAGGAGAAGCCGGTGATGATTCTAGACCAAAAGGAAAAAGTGTTGAGGAAGAAGACGGTGTTGTTGGTAAAGATGCAGTGGTGTAACCATGGCATTGAAGAGGCAACTTGGGAAATAGAAGACAAGATGAGGGTGTTGTATCCTCATTTGTTTTAAGTTTCGAGGACGAAACCTCTATAAATTGTAGGTATTGTAACGTTCTGTGTTTTCGGGTACCTTGAAACGACTCGGGTCGGGATTGTTTTCCCCGAGTTAAGAATATTATTTTAAATAATATTATATTTTGTTTAGAATTTATTTCCATGAGTTATTGCTAGCCAAATTATGAATTTTGTGTTTAAAAGTCAAGATAAGACTTTCGATCTTGGACCGACACAAAAACCCTGATCGGGTAAAAATCTCAGAAAATAAAATGAAAAACTATGGCAAATATATTTTGGGCATAAAATACATTCATGAAAATTAAAGCTTTCTCAAAAATAATAAACCTAAGGGAAAATGGAAATTTTAGGGCATTTTGTGTTAAATGCTTAATTTTGCCGAATTGAGGAATTTTATTCCATAAATGGACCTTAGGTTAAATTTTATTGTGATTAATTAAATTAAATGTGATAGACATTTAATTTAATTATTATGTGTTAAGTTTCGTATTTAAAACTTAATAAGAGTGAAAAGGTTATAGGAAATCAAATTTGATTTTTTTTCTACTTAGGAAATAATTATTAACCTTTATATATATATATATATATATATAAATATGATTACATATATAACAAAAGGGGTGGCCAGCCATGTGATATAGTTTAATTGGGTGGACCAAATTTATAAAGTTTAATCCCATTTTACATTTAGGGTAAATAGTCAAGTGGGTAGTAAAACACTTGATTATTTTAGGATATTTTTTAGAGTTGTATAAACTCTTCTAACCCCCCCCCCCCCCCAAAAAAAAACTGACCCTATACTCTCACAAACACTCTCATCTTTTTTTTTTTTTTTAAAAACTCTCTCAAGTTTTCTCTCCATCTTCAACCTCAAGAACACTAAGGAGGCTTGGAAGCATTAAGCTTTGGTCTAGGAAGGGTTTTTCCCTAAGGTAAAGTTTCAATAAACTAGATTTTTGTAAAGTTTTAACCATAAATTGTTTATTAGCTAATTATCTATGTTGTTTGGGGGGGGGGGGGGGGGAGTTGGTTAAGGTTTTGAAAGGGTTTTGAAGGAGCCAAAGCTAATAGGAAGATCCAAACCTTAAGCAAGAACAACAAGAGGTAAAAGTTTATTTTTTATGGTTGTTATTGTATGATTTTTTATTTTTAAGCATTATTTTGTATATTTAATGCGTAAAGTTCCTTATTGGTGATGTAATAAGGTTATGGTAGTTGTTTTTATAATTTTTATGATGCTTGTGTGCTGATTTTTGAAAATAGGGAACAAAAACCCTAAGGGTTTTGTTGGAAACCTTAAAATAAAATAAATGTTTTGAGCTGTGATTCCAAGGAGTCAAGCATCCATTGTATATTGATTTTGTAAAATTTAATTGTACAATGATGTTTTTGAGATTGAGTGCATAAAATCGAGCTTTTGAAACACTAAAAAATGTTTAGAAATGAGTGAGTTATGCTATTTCAAAGTTTAGGTAAAAAAACTGTTTTTTGGTATTCTTAATTTCGGGACCAAGTTTAGACAGCCATTGTCTAGGACAAATGAACCCATTTTTTTTTTTAAAATTTGGTGGACAAAATCTTGGCATAACCTAGTATTCAATTGCAAAATTTGGTAACAAAATACTGAACGGTTTGAAAGTTATTAAGTGCCAAACTTTGGAAAAATTAAGGACTTGAAAATAATGTCATTTTTATATCATTGTTGGAAATAATTTCACCAATAACAAATGCTCCTTTTGACCTAAGATTTTACAAAGACCTAAATGGCATACCAAAAATGGAATTGGGAAATTTTGGTAACAATTGAGTAAGTAAATTTCAAGTTACGACCTAACAAATTATGTAGTTAAAAATGTGAAAAGTAGGGTTTTCACACTTAGTGTAAAAATGAGATTTTGGAACTTAAGGTAAAAAAGTAAAATTTTGCTTATTGCAAGATAAAAACATGGTAAGTCTTGAAAATTTAAGTCATTACACATGGCACAGTCCTTGGAATGTGCCATGCGTGAACTGCCATTTCTCTTTTTCAGGGATATTGCATTTTTATTTTATTTATTTATTTAACTAAAATCAATCTTCCACAAAATAAGATATGTTTCTTTATAAGGAAAAAATGGCGACTGTATTTCAAAATTTAAATTTTAAAATTCAAAATTCAAATTGATGATCATCATTATCATCATCTTTTAAAATTAAATAAATCAAAAACTATTTTTGACTTACCAATTTTATTTCTCCCACTCAAATAAAATAATTAATTTAAAAAATTTATTTATATATATATGAATTTCAAAAATTATATATTTAAATTAATAAATATATTTTAAAAAACTAAGAATTAATTCTAAATTAATTATTCAAACTCAATTATCATATAATTGCATACTTGACCCGAAGACTAAAACTCTTCTCAAATTTCCAAATTACGGTTATACCCGTTATCAACTCTTACCTTGATATAGTGTTGATAGAGCCACCCTGGGGACCTATGTACATATAATATCAAGTTCCAATAAATAGTAGATTATTAATCATCGCTCTTTGATTAAATAATCATATTTATTAATCCCATGATTACTCCACTATAAATATGAGATTGAACTCTTGATAATTATAAAAATATATTTACTGAGTACTTTATTAAAGAATAAAGTGTCCATTGATAGAATCATTACATACAACATTAATCCTCTATTAATGGTTCATAATTAAAAGGGAATAAAATTACCGTTTTACCCTTTTAGTTATATCTTGTTCCTAGACTACCATTGACTTTACTAGTGAAGGCTGTGTCACAACAAGTTTGCGATGTGAGCGCTCATAACCTTTTCAGTTCCAAAAGTCAACCCAATAGGGAACCATTATTCAATCTATAAGAAGGTATAGATTCCATATTTATTAAACTATGTCCCCAGCCATATACATCATTGAGTCTCCAAAATAATTGCTCTTAGCCTGATCATTCTAACAAATCTTAACGCATGAATCAAAGAATCATATGACATATAGAGGAGTTCATAGCAACCTCGGGATTAAGATTATCATGTATATGATCATCGTTTGATGTGTTTTATTAATATTATGAAACGATGTTTAAATAAGTGTTAACCAATCACATTTGGTCCAGTTCTATATATCACTATATATAAAGTACATTTACTAAAGTGTCCTACTATAGTAGTGAGCCGGATCTAGGTCAGTTGTTTTCATAATACTAGCGAACCATACTAGCAGTAATTAATCTAAAGATTCCATAACTTTATTTTACTGGGAACTGTTTTAAGTTTATTATCTTAATATCTATCCTTTCATACCAATATGAGATTAAGACCACATAGATAAACTTTGGAATTTTATGATATTTATTTAATATTATCAACATAATATCAGACATAGCCTATATATAATAATTCAATTCAATTATTTATTTAATTTAAAATATTTGTCAACTACAACTGCTTTAAGGGCACTATTCCCAACAATCTCCCACTTGACCTAAAGCAAATTGAGGCATCTCTGTCAATATGTCAATCACATTCTCCTGACCGAATTTGTCTAACAAAGTCTTTGTAACAGTTTTGTATGAAACTGTTTTGAAGTTATCTTCAAGATCATTACATCAATTATGAAAAATTGTCTTGTATTAAATGATACTTCTTTTCATGTACTTTACCCTCTCATGATTTCTAGTTCTTCTAGAATAGTTGTATCTCCATTGCTTTCGCGATGAGATACTAGTTGTTTATTCTAGTATAAACCCTTTCCATAATGATAAAGAACTCAACTAAATCAAATAGCCTATTTAACTGCTTGTAGCTATTACATTTCAACTTTTGTGGTGAAACATACAAATCTGAAATGTCTAATATATTTCCAGATTAATGTGTCTCCTCCACTATTATGGAAGCTGATTCTGATATCAATCTTTGAAGATTTAAATTCAGTTCATCCTTTGGGATTTTAGGTCTCTGCCTAAAGGCACATACATATAATCTCTATTATATTCAAGATACTCAAAATTATGTCCTTATAATTATTCAATGACTCAATCCATCATTGTTTTGACAACTGTTAACTATTCTCACTGTTTAACAAATGTCAATTCGAAAATATAACATTCGACACATTAAACAGTATATCACTGAGTTGTAGGAATACTATCTCATGTCCTTATTTTCTAGTAAAAGAATAAATTAACATTTATTATTAGATAATACATCCTCCTGACTGGGAAGGCAAAAAGCATTTCTTGGATTTTTGTAAACTAAAACATTTAAGCTTCTTATATACATAAGTCGCTTGACACAGTGCCAGAGGATTGTTCTTTCAATCTCTATAGACTTGAATGTAGAGAACATTTTTGGCTTTTCTAAATCTAATAGTTCGAAACATTCAGCTAACCATTTCTTTTCTATTGACGATTTCTCTACATCATTCCCAATGATTAGAACGTTGTCAATATCAAGAATTAGAATCATAATAGAATCTTTCTGGTTGAGATCTTCAAATGATTTTGTCATATCAGCCATTCAATAAAGACTTCTTAAACATCTATTTTAATATATTTCATAATCCATGCATAAAGAAATGGATAAGAGTATGTAAATAGATTTAAGTTTGGTTATAGTTGAAGTATTTATTCAAGTAATAAATTCTTCTTTCTGTTCATAGCCTTTAGGCTATTAACCTAACTTTGAAAAGTTTGTACTTTCCTCTGTTCTCCTCTTCATCTTGAATATCCTGTTTCAAACTGAAGTTCAAGGAACTTTAGTTGGATGTTCAAGAATTCAGATGTCATAGAATTCCAAATTCCATTTCCAGATTCATGGTGTTTCAACCATTGTTTTCTGTAAAATCATTTTTCATTTCATATACTAGTATGTGAATGTAGTATAGTTAGATTGTGTTGCACACAATCTAACTATCTTTACATTTCTAATGGAGTAGTTACTAACTAACGCTCTCACTACAACAATGCTTTACAAAATTTGTGATATTCTTTGGTTTTATCATTGTTAATTATCAGTAACTTGCGTACTTGACTTGCAATCATTACTTCTAGTACAATTTAACTAGAAAATATAGGGATTATAATAATCATGCTTTATTAAAGTAGCAGTAAAGAAATACAAACTATTTTGTAATCTTTTATGATTATTAAACTATTTCACTAAATGACTCCATGGAAAATTTCCAATTCATTCACATAACCACTTGTGAATCCCAACTTCTAAGTCTTTGTTGTTGTACAATAAAACATGTACAGAGTAAAACAAGTGTTAAAATTATAGAAATAATAAAGACAATAATGATTACTCATTATCTATTTAATCTTATCTAATATGATTATATCCCATTTCTAAAATACTAATTTTTCTTAGCATTCTAGTTGTATGTGAGTTGGGTTTAAATTCAAAGTTCACATGTAAATTACTTGAATTTCAAATTCAAGTTTTAGACTTTCTTTAGACCATATCAAACAAATCTCTAAGTGACTTTACTTTGAATGTTGCATGAAAATTTCTAAAAATTTTCTTTGCATTCAATCAAAGTTAAACATATCTTAAATAAATGTCAATCAATATTGACTTACTATTTATTATCTCTTTTAGCTTTGAACATTAAAAGGTTCAACATACATCTCAAAGTATTAGCTAAACGATTATGTGATTTTTGAGCCTTTATTAGAGAAATGTATTTTTGGTTAACTTTAATTATCAGACTATATAAACACGGAGAAAACCATTGAATGGTTGCAATAAAAGACCGTCTTTTATTTGTTTTATGTGCTAATTAATTTTAAGCCAATCTAAAAAATAATTCACATATATGTTTCACTTAATTGTGGTTGGAATAAGATGTCTTATTAAATATATGATTTGCACAATAATAAATTATTTATAATTATCATTTATACTCATTGATGAAATAGGTGGAACAAGTATATTTAAAAAATAACCATTGAATTTAATATTCAAAAGAAATACTAAACTTGTTCATTCATCAAATAAAGGAATTTAAAAACATAGTTTCTAGAAAGAATCTAAAACTACTTTAAAGAAAAAAAGAACTTATTAATTTCTTTCATAATGAAAATCAACTATTTCAAAATGACAAAAAATTTATTTTTTTTTAAACTAAACAAAATAAATTTCTAAACTAATCTTTTCAATATTCAATTGTCTTCATCATTTATTCTTCGCTTTGGTTTCAATGCAACTACTATTTTTCTCAAAAGATTTCTGCATCCCTAAAAACAAGAACATATGAAAAATAATATTAGTGGCATAATTTTGAATCAACCATTAAAAAATATTAAAGAAAAGTTTTCGAGTAAATCGAATTTACCCCGTATTTCAAAAATGGAGCATGTGCTATAGCATCATCCTTTATCATGGCCCACATCTCATGTGCAGTTTAAATAACCATATATCTTTCTTTAATGTCGACATGCATTGCTGATAGTATGCATTGATGTGCCAGGTGATTCGATCTCATCCATTCACCATATTTTTCATGTTCATTAAAGCTGGATGAAAAGCTTTGAACCTGTAGAGTCCCAGAATTTACTTAGCTAGTTAGATAGAAGTAGTAGTAGTAATAGCTAGTATTAGTTATAGTATGTTCATTATTGTGGATTTTGGTTCAAGCCGGGACTTAGTTGGAAACTCATAGCAATAGTTATGAATTTTATAAGTTTAACCTATAGTTTAAGAATATTAATTATAACATAAGGTTTGATTAATATTGATGGTCCTAGGTATGTTATTTATTATACTATAAGGTTTAGATAGAATTATTAAGATCATGACACTTGTCGTGTGCATGTTTATTTAAGGATTTAATTATAGTTTAAATAAAAGAAAGTTCAAGAAAGCTCTAGAATCTTCCAAGACCATTAGGAGCATGACATTTGTCACAATCTTGTTTATTTGTGGATTAGATTGTTATTTAGACAATTAAATAGATTTTTCCGTAACTTTATGGTACTGTAACTTCTAACCTATTTTTGACTCAGTTATATTATGAATTTAGAAAAATAGTATTTCTAAAAAGTTGTAGATAATTGAATTATCTTTCTAACGGTATAAAGATAGTCTAAATCGGAGTCCTACAGATCTCGTTATGTTGATTTTACTACAGGTGAGTTTAGAGTTACGAGATTTAGGAAGTTAGAAGTTAGGATTCTATTTTTTTTATTTTTATTTTTAAATTTTTAAAACAAGCTTTGACTCCTTAGACCTACCTCTAAACAATTTGACTGAGTCCTAAGCCTTTGGCTGAAGAATATTCAAATATTTGCAATTAAATTCATTATTTTTATTCAAAGCCAAAAAGAAGAACTTTATTCCTAGAACTCTATAAATAGGACTTAGAACCCAGCCTTTCCATTCACTCTTCAGTTGTGATCAGACTCCAAGGTGCTAGTGAGACCTTAAGAGTGATAAACACTTGGGTTGGGGAAAAGCTTTGCCATTCTTAAGCTTTATAAAACACTTTGGGAAGTGAGGTTTAGTGTATTTCGGTATTGGAGTTAGACCAATCCATAAGGTCAACTAAGGTACTCTTATTCTTAAGTTCAATTCTGTTTGATTCCTTAGTTTCTTTAGTTTTCATTTAGGTTCTAACTTTTGTTATGATTTTGTGGTTAGGTTTTTAAGTTCTTTGAACTTAAGGTGTCTTTTCGGTAAGTTTCCTCTTGGTGGTTTAGTTCTATTCTTTTCATCTCTTTCCTTTAGAGATACTCAATATTCTTATTGTTGGTTTAGGAGTGTTCCAAGTCCTGCATTTGTTCTCAATTATCCCGGTGTTGGTAAGGAAAATATGATAGTTTTTATATGCTTATGTGTTACGTTTATGTATAATATGTTATGGTATGATTATGCTATATGTTATATTTTTATCTAGGGCTCATAGTTGTTTCGTTAGCAAGCCCTAGTGTTTATAATTTTCATGTTTAGAGTTATGATATACCCTACCTCAGATATTAGACAGGGGACCTAGATGGGTTATCATATACTACCATGTGATCTAACCTACCTCAGATATTAGACAGGGGACGTAGATGGTTTATCACATGTCATAATGGCCATTAATAGTGTAGTCTCTTATGATATATGTTTTTATAGTTATATGTTTTATAGTTTATGTTTATGATGTAGTTTTATGCTTATGATATATGATGTATGTTTTTAGTAGGTTTTCCTTACTGGGCATTAGGGTCATTCTTTTATTTTTTTAGTGTGATGCAGGAAGTTAGATATGGAGGCGGAAGGATTCTTTGAAGCTTGGCATTGTGTTGAGGATGAACGGACTGAGTGGACTGCGTGTCGATCGAGGATGATGTTATTTTAGTCTTTTAAAAAAATTATGTTCTGATGTAATTCCGCAACTAGTATTTAAAGTTTATGTTTTTTATGTTTTGTCAAACAATGTTTTTATGTTTTAAACAATGGGTACCCATACCATGTTTTACATTCTATTTTGTCATATTTGTTTTTGGAATTTTAATAAAGTGATTATTATTTTCAAAGTAGTAGCTATGTCTAGTAGTTTTAATGATCCAATGTCTTAGAAATAGTTGGGTCATTACAGAACCTCTGGTGGTAGATCATAGATCGCACCATACAAGTTTTGTGTTCCGAAGACAATGTGAATCCCATCGTACTGTCTTCTTATGTGGTTAAGACTAAATGTAATTCTTTCCAAGAGTTTGTCAATGAGGTATGTTTGATTTCCCAAGTTTTCAAGTATATGATCAGGATTAAGAGAATTAACCATTGTTGCTGGAAAGAAATGAATAATATAAAATGAATTAAAACATATAATAAATATAAGATTTTATTTGGAAAAGTAAATATGATGCATGAATGCAACATATAAAAACACATAAAAATATATATTAATCCACGATAAATTAATTTGAAAATTAATGGACCGCCTTGGGGTAGGTCAGACTAACTCCAAATTAATTTTGAGACAAATCTCATTTTCATAAGTGAAAACTTTATAACGCCTTTTTCTCTTTTGACTTATGAACTACCGCTAGTGTAATGCCCTGGATAGCCAAGACCGTTACACTGTGTGTTTATAAAGTGCTAGACTTTCTAATCAAGTCATTTAATTTAAAACGTGTTACTGAAACTATAAAGGAACTAGGGTTAAAAACATTTTGGTCTTAAAAGCCACATTTATCATAAGAAACATTTCCTGTTTACACGGGATCCCAAAAATATTAAGTTTGAAGACCGTTTACAAAAGTCATAAAGTTTAGATACAATAACAAGCCATATTAAGGCAAAATAGACGTTTAAGCAATCCCTGTCCTGATCCACTCCTCGACCATGGCGATCGAACAGCTAGCTATGTACATTCAACCCCGCAGCTCTCCATCTCAGGATTGGTCCAGCTTGCCTTTGCCTTTACCTGCACCACGTAGCACTCGTGATCCAAGGCCCAGCAAGAAAACACAACAACAGAGCATAAGAAATCAACAGACAAATCAATATCCCATATTGCATCACATGTTCTCAACCATATAATCATTCAATGTAATCAAGTATTCAACATACTAAACATATCAACTCATATCATATATCAGTTCACAAATGATAACTAGGGCTAGCGCCCTCAGGCTGCTCCCTCCGTTACCCCACTGACTCCGGCTCACTTAAACCGAGCACAGTGATTATTAAGCTGTCCTCGGCTACCAATGGCCAAGCCGCGCCCTGTGTGCAAATATTGTGTACGGCACTCTTAGGCCGCTAACACATGTCCCATGGCATGATACCATCATTGACATAATACAAACATCGGGAGCACTTAGTCCCATCACAAATATACAATCGGGTGCAGTTTTCTTACCTTTCGATACGCTAGCTTTGATCACTCGACTCCTTGAGCACGATCCCCCTCGAGCCCTAGCGCTCACCTAAACACAACCATAGGCCAAAGTCATCATCGATCCTCAAGTTCAAAACCTAGCCTCGGGGCCAATCCCGAGCCCCCGGGAAGTCCTAGTTCCACCAAACAAGGTGGTGGAATCAAACCCCAAACCCTTGGTCAAAAACCTTTGCAAATAACCCTAAAATCCCCTTCAGAAGACAGGGTAGCGCTACATCGCTCATGGGAGGGCGCTACAGCGCTACAAACAGAAGCAAAATCCCCTCAGCATGCATGGCCTAGCGCTACAGCACCCAAAGGCTAGCGCTAGTCACAGACAGACAAACTCCAACCCTTCCTGCGATTTCCTTGAACCAAACTCAACCAAAACTTCTCCAAACCTTTACCAAACTCAAAAACAACCTTATGAACATACTACACTCATCCCAAGCACCCCAAATACTCAAAACCCAATCACATGCATCTCTAATCCCAAAATTCACCATAGCTGACCCTAAGCTCAGAAACTCAGCAAAACCAGTCAGAACATCAGAGTTAGAAGCTTAGAATTTATACCTTTGGTGGAATTTCGACCTCAAGTTGCCTCTAGACCTCCTTCGCTTTCTCTTCCTCAACCCTTGGCTCCAAATTTCCTAAAATTCCCCATCAACACAGCTTAGATATCTTAGCTAAGAACCAAAACTAGAACTGAAGAAACTTACAGAATTTTACCTCAAGTGTTGGTGAGTTCTTGCTAAACCTCTGCCAATTCCTCAAACCTAGCTTAGGATCCTTGATGCTCAGCCTGACCCAGCTCTCCTCTGAGCTTTGCTCCAAAAATCCTCAAGAAACCGATGAAGGAAGCATAAACCGACCTTGGAAAACTCTCTCTGTTTTCTCTCTTTCTTTTCCTTCCTTTTCCTTCTTTTCTTTCTTTCCTCAGACTTCTATATTTTTTCTACAACTTCCACTAACATAAAGCCTCAGTAATTCCCATCTTTAGAAAGCCAAATGACCTTAATGCCCTCCCTTTTATTTCTAACCGTTTAATCCACTTAAGGGCATTCTGGTCATTTTACCCAATTCCCGCTAACTCCTCGAGTGTTTCTAATATTTCCCGCTTAACTCCCGATACCTAATTAATCACCAATAATATTCCTCGATGTCAAAATAGACTCCAGTATACTCACTAAATTCCCATTTATACCCTTAGGCTCACCCCGAGCCGAGTATAAATCCCCGCCTTGACTTTTTCGCTACTTTGCTCACTAGGATCGTCTCGAGTCACAGATCACAGATATATCCACATAATAATGTGGTCTCAACAATTATCACATATATCAATACAGTTATGCCCATAGTGGCCAGAATTACGATTATGCCCTTCTAACCTGATCAGGGCCTACATGCATACTATTACACATAGTCATGCATCTCAAATATTCAAATAGTCATACAACATGCTTTAAATCATAATCACGTATCTTACTCATTAAAATCACACATAATTCCCATTATGCCCTCTAGGCACACTAATCAAGGCCCTTAAGCCTTATTAGCGAATTTGGGTCGTTACAGCTAGTTTGGTCAAGATGCACTAGTCGTGCTCGAAAGCCTAGATACACCTTTGGAGTGTAACCCATTATTTTCAATCAATGATTTAACTCAAGAATGTGCCTTAGGGCCAGTCAAACTAGAAATACATCACTAATTATATTCTCATAAGAGAAGTCAATCTTGAGATAAAATAAACATATTCGGAAGCCTTCCCTTATGAAGGTTGCAAACAGATGCGACACAAGGCCCTTCCTATGCCTCTCAGTGTTCAATCAATAATGGAGGCCATGAGACTTATTGTCATAACTCCTTCTCCCACTCACTATTTTGGAAAAGTATGTTTTTCATAAAATTAATATTTTTTAATTTAGTTGTAAAAATAAATTTAATTATTTTTACCAAATTATATTCTAATAATTACTAATCCAATTAAGCAAAACAAAAACAAAATTGTGTCATTAATTCTAATTCTAATTCTAATTTTGCTTTACTTAAGAGAATATCATTTCTATTTTAATAAAACATTTTTCATTAAAACAACAAATTAAACAACTTTAATTTTGATTTACCATCTTAACTAAATAAGACTAAATTTATTGTTATATGATTTATCATATATAAACATATAACAAAATATAGGACGTTCCTAATAACATGTTTCTACGAGAATGTAATGCATGCTAATTGCATACTGTGTGGGTATATGAATGACATGTTATGCATGACAAAATATTATACATTTTAATCACATTCAAACATTTATAATAAGAAAATAAAAATGGGCATGGTAACTGTTGGGTCTTTCTAGAAAAATTACAATACTCGCAAAAAATACATGACAATGTAACCTAGACTTACTAAGATCTGAATAAGAGCACTTTGATCTTTAACCATGAGATGTAGTCTTGTTGAGCCATTGCCACCATTTTCCATATCCATTTTGAATTATACAACTTTATTATTATGTTAAACAAACTTTTAAAATAATTATACTTTGGGTTTTAACACCCAAAATTTTCTAAGGCCCAATTTGAATTTGGGTAATTTAATTCAAAAATAAAATTAAACAATTTAATTTTAATAAATTAAAATTCAAGATAATTTTAATTTTGGATATTTTTAATTAAAACAATTTTAATCATGGAAGATAACAATTAAAACATTTTTAACTAGGGAAAATAATCAACATTATTTCAATTAAAGAAATTTTAAAATTAAAACCATTTTAATTCAATTTCTGATTTTTAATTAAATGAATAATTAAAATAATTATGGTAACAACACACTACAGGTTTGTAAAATACAAACCCTAGGTGTGTACCAAGGGTTCGATGGCTAGAGGGTAGTCTGGTAGTGTGCATGGCTTGGCGGGCTAGGCGTGGCAAGGGCTGGGGCGCGGGCTTGGGTAGTGATGCACGCAGGGGTGCGGGTGGCACATGGGCACGGGCTGGCAACAAGCAGGCGCGCAGTTGGCGCAGGGGCGCAGAGGGCAGGCACGTATGAGCTGGCTGGCGCAGGCAGCAACTCGGGGCTAGACTCGGGCCTAGGCTTGGGGCTGAGGGCTTGGGCCACAACATAATTTTACCCAGAATTTTTAAAATAAATTACAAAATTCATATGCCCAAAAATTGGCTTACATATTTCATCTAGAAATTTTAAGAACAATTCTTAAACCCAAAAGCACCATTATAAACAACCCTTAAGAATCTATCATCATGAAAATAAAAATCCATCCATTCAAACAAATATTACGTATAATATAAAAATGCATATAATCCCATACAACAATTAATAATATGCATAGATTAATGACTTGTTCTGGTACCAATTGTTGGAAAAACATTTAGAGTACGCAGGGGAATAGGCATGGTGGGCCTATTTGTGTGCAACAATAAAAAAATTCATCACTCATATAAACAGTTTATATGAACAAGAAAACATCCAGATAGAAACATTAATATACAATATTATTAATCATGCAACATATATATATACAATGTATTTATATATAACATATAAACTCATAAACATATGAATATTCAAGAACATAAACATTTACCACTTGAAGCCTATCAAGTGTCCTTTAGTCTTTTCGTATATTTATCGATCTTCCTATCCAACACTTTGAGTACACAAACCACGATCTTCTGCAGTGTTCTCTACTCCTCAAGATGTGTGTGGGAACATAGGGTAAATGGGTTTGCAATTTAGGAATCACAAGTATTTCTTAACACCTGAGAACTTGGATTATGGTCTGAGAAAGGTTAGAATAAAAATGAAGATAAACTTTTTGTATGGCAAAAAATTATGAGAACTATTCTGAATTGTGTTTTCTTTCTTTCTATGTTTTGCATATCTTATCTTTATTCTATATCATATAAATAGAGATAATTCTATTACAATATTATTCCTAATAGTAATAGTAATATAATAATATTATCGTAATGATGATATGAATTTATTTAGGTAAAAATCTAACTTACCAAATTTGAAAAAATATTTTCAAATTATTAATTAATTAAATAAATAAAATAAAAACAAAACAGATACAATATCAATGTAGTAGTACATGCATGGCACAGTCCTTGGACATTGTCATACGTGAACTGCTATTTCTGTTTTCAGTGATATTGCATTATTTATTTATTTAACTAAAATCAATCTTCCACAAAATAAGGTATTTTTGTTTTTAAAGAAAAGATGACAACAATATTTCAAATTTAAAATTGAAATTGATGATCATTATTATCATTATCTTTTAAAATTCAATAAATAAAAAACTATTTTTGACTTACCAATTTTATTTTCTCCCACTCAAATAAAATAAGTAATTTAAAATTTTTATTTATTTATTTATATATATGAATTTTGAAAACTATATATTTAAATTAATCAATATATTTTCAAAAATTAATAATTAATTCCAAATTAATTCAACCTCAATTATCATATAATTGCATACTTGACCCGAAGAATAAAATTCTTCTCAAATTTCTAAATTACAGTTATATCCTTGTATCAACTCTTACCTTGATATGATGTTGATAGAGCCACCATGGGGACCCATAGACCTATAATATGAAGCTCCAATAAATAGTAGATTATTAATCAAAGCTCTTTGATTAAAATAATCATATTTTTAATCTCATGATTACTCAACTATAAATATGAGATTGAACTTTTGATAATTATAGACATATATTTACTGAGTACTTTATTAAAGAATAAAGTGCCCATTGATATAATTATTACATACAACGCTAATCCTCGATTAATGGTTCATAATTAAAAGGGAATAAAATTATCGTTTTACCCTTTTAGTTATATCTTGTTCCTAGAGTACCATTGACTTTACTAGTGGAGGTTGGGTCACAACAAGTTTGCGACGTGAGCGCTCATAACATTTTCAGTTCCAAAAGTCAACCCAATAGGGAACTATTATTCAATCTATAAGAAGGTATAGATTTCATATCTGTTAAACTATGTCCCCAACCATATACATCATTGAGTCTCCAAAATAATTGTTCTTAGCCTGATAATTCTGACAAACCTTCACGCATGAATCAAAGGATTAGATTACATATATAGGAGTTCATAGAAACCTCATGATTAAGATTATCGTGTATATGATCATCATTTTATGTGTTAGATTAATACTATGAAACGATGTTTAAATAAGTATTAACAAATTACATCTGATCTAGTTCTATATATCACTATATCTAAAGTACCTTCACTGAAGTGTCCTACTACACTAGTGACTCGGATCTAGGTCACTTGTAATCATAATACTAGCGAACTGTACTAGCAGTAATTAATCTAAAGATTTCATAATTTTATTTTATGGTGAACTATTTTAAGTTTATTATCTTAATCTCGATCCTCTTATACTAATATGAGATTAAGACCACATAGATAAACTTTGGAATTTTATGATATTTACTTAATATTATCAACATAATATCAGACATAGTTGTAATGACCCAACTATTTCTAAAATCTTGGACCATTAAAACTACTAGACATAGCTACTATTTTGGGAAACATACATAAAAAATAACATAACTTTATTTAAAACCCCAAAAATAAATATTGTGCAAAATGCAAAGTAAAATATGAAGTATAAAATACGGTATGTGTACCCATTTTTAAATACATAAAAACAAACTTAAATTAATTAAATATTAATTGCAGAAATACATCAAAACATAATTCAAAAGACTTAAAAATAACGTCATCCTTGATCGTCACGTAGTCCATTCAATTCATTCATCATCAATACACAAGCCAAGCGGCCATGAATCTTTCTGCCTTCCATATTCATTTTCCTGCATCAAGCTAAAAATAATGGAATAAGCCTAAGGCCTAGCAAGGAAAATCTACTAACAACACATATCATAAATCATAAACATAAGACTATATCATAAACATATACTATAAAAACATATAACATATATAGGACTACATTATTATTGACCATTAACTCATTAACATGGCATGTGATAAAACCATCTAGGTCCTCTGCCTACTAATCGAGGTAGGTTAGATGTAACGCCCTAATTTCTCATAGATTACCGAGAATACAGTGTTGGGTCATAATCGTAAATATTGCTCTTTTATTTAATAAAAACTTAAAAATAAATACATGGATCCATGGTTTTATAAAAATAAAATACTCCTCTTTAACATAAAAATGAGCATCATTTAAATAAAACAAATTTAAAATAAACTTTAATAAATAAATAAATAAATAATTTGGCCCCCTTGATCTTGCTCGACTATATGGTCCCCAACGAATACATCACGGAGCTCTTAGGTCCCACTCGCCACCGGCCTTTCTATCCTTAATTTCCTCAAATAACAAAATCATAAGGAGTGAGCTTCTAAGCCTAGTAAGGAAAATACAAACAAGGGTTAGTCATATAATCAAACATAACATATATTCACCAAAGTCATACAAACACAACATCTAGATCATATCATATCTTAAGTCATAATTCTAAATCATAATCTAAGCCATAAGTCATAGGTCATAAGTCATCGATCATAAATCATAGGTCACAAATCATAACTATAGGTCATATATCATAATCATAACTAAAAATAACAAATCAGATATAATGAAAAGATAAGTGCTTATACAGGGGTGACAATTAAGCCCCGGACAAAAGTCCGTCATACACCGGACATAGGTCCGTCATACACCGGACATAGGTCCGTCATAAAGTTTTGGCGACCGAGCCACCGGTCATAGTCCGTCATACATCATTGGACACCTTAGGTCCAGACACACTTACCCCTTTATTGTACCTGAAATGTTAGGTCATACAAACATAAACTATATCATACATTACATAAACTAGATCATAATACTAAACTATCTAATTTTCCTTACCAATACCGGGATAATTGAGAACAAATGCGGAACTTGGAACACTCCTAAAACTAGCAATAAAAATAGTGAGTATTTCTAAAGGACAGAGATGAAAGGAATAGAACTAAACCATTAAGAGGAAACTTACCGAAAAGACACCTTAAGTTCAAAGAACTTAAAATCCTAACCACAAAACCATAACAAAAGTTAGAACCTGAATGAAAACTAAAGAAACTAAGGAATCAAACAGAATAAAACTTAAGAATAAGGGTACCTCAGTTGACCTTATGGATTAGTCTAACTCCAATACTGAAACACTCCAACCTCACTTCCCAAAGTGTTTTATAAAGCTTAAGAATAGAAAAGCTTTTTCCCAACCCAAGTGTTTATCACTCTTATGGTCTCACTAGCACCTTGGAGTCTGATCACAGCTGAAGAGTAAGTGAAAGGGCTGGGTCCTAAGTCCTATTTATAGAGTTCTAGGAATAAAAATCTTCTTTTTGGCTTGAATAAAAAATAATGAATTTTATTGAAGATATTTGAATATTCATCATTCAAAGGCTTAGGACTTGGTCAAATTGTTCAGAGAGAGGTTTAAGGAGTCAAAGCTTGATTTTTAAAATTAAAAACAAAAATAATAAAAACAAACAGAATCTTAACTTCTAACTCCCTAAATCTCGTAACTCTAAACTCACCTGTAGTAAAATCAACATAACTGGAGCTGTAGGACTCCGATTTAGACCATCTTTATATCGTTAGAAAGATAATTCAATTATCTACTACTTTTAAGAAATAATATTTTTTGAAATTCATAACACAACTGGGTCAAAAATAGGTCAGATTTTACAGTACCCTAAAGTTACGAAAAATCTATTTAATTATCTAAATAACAACCTAATCCACAAATAAATAAAATTGTGACAAATGCAATGCTCCTAACAGATTCTGGTGAAGACTAAGTCTTATATTTCATTTATTTTATCATTAAAATAATAATTCATTAATAATCATGCATATGACAAGTGGCATAATCTTATTGGCTCTATCTAAACCTTAGGAATAACCATGCTCATAACAAGTGTCATATTCTTATTGGCTCTATCTAAACCTTATGTTATAATAATTATCATATTAATAACCAGCAATATTAATCAAACCTTATGTTATAATTAATATTCTTAAACTATAGGTTAAACTTATAAAATTCATAACTATTGCTATGAGTTTCCAACTAAGTCTCGGTTTGAACCAAAATCCACAGAATCTAAAATACTACAACTACTACTATCTAGCTAACTAAGTAAAATTCCGGGACGCTAAAATTATCCCCTACTTAAAAGAATTTCATCCTTGAAATTTACTCACCAAACATCTCGGGATACCTCTCCCTTACACATTCCTCCAATTCCCATGTGGCCTCTCTTTCTGTGCTATTGCTCCACAAGATTTTAACCATAGGAACACTTTTGGACCTTAACTCCTTAGTTCCCCATTCTAGAACGCGTACTGGTCTTTCTTCATAACTAAAATCTTGTTTTAACTCTAGAGCCTGGTAATCGAGCACATGTGATGGATCTGATATGTATTTTCTCAACATCGATACATGAAAAACGTTATGTATTTTCTCAACATCGATACATGTGATGGATCTGATATGTATTTTCTCAACATCGATACATGAAAAACGTTATGCGTTTCAGCTAATGATGGCGGTAAAGCCAACCGATATGCTACATGCCCTACTTTGTCCAATATTTCAAAAGGACCTATAAACCTTGGGCTTAACTTTCCTTTATTTTTGAAATGCATAATCCCCTTCATCGAAGAAATTTTGAGAAAGACTTGGTCGCTTACTGAAAACTCAACATTTCGTCTCTTCGCGTCGGCATAGCATTTCTGGCGACTTTGAGCGGCAACCATTCGTTGTCTTATCTTTTCTACTGCCTCTGTTGCTTCTCTTACAGCCTCGGGTCCTAAGTATCGTCTTTCACCCACCTCATCCCAATGAAGTAGTGATCAGCACTTCTGTCCATATAGCATCTCATAAGGTGCCATGCCTATCGTCGCTTGATAACTATTGTTGTAAGAGAATTCTATTAATGGAAGAAACTTGCTCCATGATCCTGAGAAGTCTAAAGCACACACTCTCAACATATCTTCTAATATTCGTATGGTGCATTCTGACTGACCATCGGTTTGAGGGTGAAATGCTGAACTTAGTTTTAACTTAGTGCCCATTGCACGATGTAAACCTTCCCAAAACTTTGATGTGAAAACCGATCCTCTATCAGAGACTATCGTCTTTAGAACTCCATGTAGTCTCACTATCTCGGCCACGTAAAGCTCTGCGTACTGCTCAGCATTATAAACTATTCTTACTGGGAAGAAGTGAGCAGATTTTGTGAGTCTATCTAATATCTCCCAAACAGAGTCATGTTGCTTGGTGGTCCTTGGTAATCCCCTCACGAAGTCCATCGCTATATCTTCCCATTTCCATTCGGGAATCTCTAATGGTTGCAAAGTTCCAGCAGGTCTTTGATGTTCGGCTTTAACTTGTTGACATGTAAGGCATTTCGCTACAAATTCTGCTATGTCTTTCTTCATCCCCGGCCACCAGTACATTGTCTTGACATCGTTGTACATCTTGGTCGATCCTGGGTGAAGTGAATATGGAGTAGTGTGTGCTTCCTTCATAATACTTTCTTTTAATTCACCATTATCGGGCACACATATCTGATTCCTATATCGTAGCATGCCTTCTTTTGTCAAGGAGAAATTAGCATTCTCTGAGCTTTGTAGTGCTGCCTTCATCTTAAGAAGAAACTCGTCTTCTTGTTGTTTCTCCTTTATTTCTTCCATTAGAGTTGAATTGATCGTGAGGTCAGCTAGTTGTCCAGTTATTAGCTCAATTTCAGACCTCTTAATATCATCTTGTAAGTGTTGAGCTATCCCCTTAAGTGTTAACAAGCTTTCGTAACTCCGCCTACTAAGTGTGTCTGCCACGACGTTAGCCTTTCCCAGATGATATAAGATCTCACAATCATAGTCCTTTACTAACTCCAGCCATCTTCATTGCCTCATATTGAGCTCCTTCTGCGTAAAGAAATACTTTAGACTTTTGTGGTCTGTATAGATTTCGCTCTTTTCTCCATACAGATAGTGCCTCCAAATCTTTAAAGCGAAAACTACCACTGCTAACTCTAAGTCATGGGTCGGATACTGATACTCGTACTCCTTTAGTTGTCTCGAGGCATAGGAAACCACTCTTCCGTCTTGCATCAAAACACATCCAAGTCCATGCTTCGATGCGTCGCAATATACTACACACTTTCCCTTATCGTTTGGGACGCATAGAACTGGGGCTGATATAAGCTTGTCCTTTAACGTTTGGAAGCTTTCTTCGCATTTCTCCGTCCATACAAATTTCTATTGCTTCCGTGTCAAATTTGAAAAGGGTGTAGCTATTCTGGAGAACCGTTCAACAAATCGCCTATAGTATCCTGCCAATCCCAGAAAACTTCTCACCTCCATTGCATTCTTAGGTTTGGGCCAGTCCTTCACTGCTTCGATCTTGGTTGGATCTACTTCCACGCCATCTTTAGACACAATGTGTCCTAGAAATGCCACCTTCTCTAACCAGAATTCACATTTCTTAAACTTAGCGTATAATTGATGACCTTTGAGTCATCCCAACGTCAGTCGCAGGTGCTCTTCATGCTTGGCTTTCGTTTTTGAGTAGATCAATATGTCATCTATAAACACCACAACGAACTTATCCAGGTAGTCCTTAAATACACGGTTCATAAGATCCATGAACGATGCTGGTGCATTTGTTAGGCCAAAAGACATTACCAGAAACTCGTAGTGTCCATATCTAGTCTGAAAAGCCATCTTTGGGATATCTTCTTTTCGTACTCTTAGCTGATGATACCCTGACCTCAAATCTATCTTCGAGAATAATGTAGATCCTCATAGTTGATCAAAAAGATTGTCTATTCGAGGTAAAGGGTATTTGTTCTTGATCGTCACTTTATTAATTTCTCGATAGTCGATGCACATCCTCATACTCCCGTCCTTCTTTTTGACAAAAAGCACTAGTGCTCCCCAAAGGCGAATAACTTGGTCGGATGAAACCCTTGTCTAAAAGCTCCTGCAGTTGTATCTTTAACTCCTTTAGCTCAGTAGGTGCCATTCTATGGGGAGTTTTCGAGATTGGTGCCGTCTCAGGTGCCAATTTTATTTCAAACTCGATTTCCCTACTCGGAGGTAATCCTAGTAGATCTTCTGGAAACACCTCGGGAAATTCACATACAATAGGTATATCCTTTGGTTCGAGCAGTGTCTCTCGTGACTTGTCAACCACACTAGCTAGAAATGCCTGGCAACCACTATTGATTAATCGCTGAGCTTTGAGAGCTGAGACTATCGGTATGCGAGTTTGAGAAACTTCTCCTTTGAAAGTGAACTGCTCTCCGCCTTCTGGTTGAAAGTTGACTGTCTTACCCTTACAGTCTATTGTTGCCACATGTTTTGCTAACCAATCCATGCCTAAAATTACATCATAATCCTTAAGGTCTAACTCGATCAAATCTACTGGTAATTATTGTCCTTCGATTCTAACTACAACGTTATGCACCCCTCTACTAGATAGCATTCTTTCCCCCGAGGGTAACTCCGTGACAAAATAATTGCTAAAAATTTCGCATGGTCTATCTAAGCTATCGATCATATTTATAGAGACAAAAGAATGCGTGGCTCTTGAATCGAATAATACATTGCATAGTTTACCAGAGATAGTGACCTGACCTGTTACCACAGTATTACTAGTTTCTACTTCACCTCTAGTAAGAGCAAAAACTCTGGATGGCATGAGCTTGTCATCTTTCTTTTGATCCTTCAACTTTGGGCAATCCTTTTTAATGTGTCCTTCTTCTCCGCAGTTGAAACAACCTTACGTCTTATATTTGCATTCTCCTGAATGTTTCCTCTTGCAGATAGGGCACTGGGGATATTCCACATAGGGATTTTTATTCCCATTACTTTCTGACGCAGTCTTATTCTTTTTATCGGCCTTTTGATTTTGACCATCGTCATGTTTCCGTTTGTGGTCATTCTGGTCATTGTTATTCCTTTTGGCGTCCCTTCTGGCCGTGTCTTCTTTCCAAATCCTTTCTTCAGCCTGCTCACCTTCCAAGGCTACCTCTAATGTTTCTGCATAAGTGGTTATCCCCGAATCAACTTCACATCACAGGCTATCATAGGTTTTAGTCCCTTCATGAATCTTTGAGTTCTTAGTGTCTCAGTGGGTACCATGTCCACCACGAACTTAGCCAGCCTATCAAACTTCCTGGCATACTCTGTCATAGACGAATTCCCTTGAGTAAGCGCGATGAATTCGTCCACCCTTGTGGCTAGAATCGCAGGATTGTAGTATTTCTTGTTGAACAATTGGATAAACTCATCCCAAGTCATAACGTTCACATCTCTAGTCTGTTTCACTATATCCCACCAGATGTGGGGATCTTTCTTTAGCAAGCTTGAAGCACATGAGACTCGATCTTCGTTTCCCAGCCGCATATGTTCTAGAATGGACTACGCTAATCGAAGCCATTCTTCTGCTTCTATTGGGTCTGACCCACCATTGAAGTTCAGTGGTTGCTGCTTCCTAAAACGTTCATAAACTATCTCGTAGCGAGGTTCTGCCAGCTGTAGCAATTGCGCTAGAGGAATGACTTGCTGCGCCACTTGTTGTTGTTGCCCTGAGTTTATTTGAAACCCTTCTTCCCTTCTCCTTAGCTCTGCCCTAAGACGAGCATTCTCTCTTTCCAAATTTTCTCGAGTAGTAGCAGCTACCGGATCCTCCACTACATTGGGTACCTCTGGCACTCCTGGGGCTACTGGGAATTCTTCATAGGTAGGGGTGGCGGCTACTCTTCTTCCTCGCCCCCTTCCTCGACCTCGGCCCTTGCCTTGGCCATTTAGTCTTTTAGATCTTCTTGGTTCCTGCTCCATGCATCTTCTCTGCTTCCCCAAAAGAGAAAAGAATTGAAAAACTAAGACAAACAAAACAAAAGAGGGTACAACTAAGCCTATTGCACTACTGTCTATTAAGTCCATCTATCTATAAAAACTACCATATTACAATTAAGTCCATCTCGGGTAAATGGGCCTTAATAATTAAATCTTCCATGGAGGAGGGCTGGGTTCAGTGTATCGTACCCACTACTAAGGCCCCCTAACTTCCACTTAGACCCAAAAGACAGGAATTTGAACCCTTGCTTTATTTATTGTTATTTATTTGAAATTGGATCCAATCTAATAATGCAAAGCAAATGGGCCTTCACAAATGGGCTAACCCATAAGAGAGGAATTTAAACTTTACACTTTCAATTGAATCCAAAATTTTCTTAACACTTACTAAACACTGAAACAATAATAAAAGCAAATAAAATGTAAAAAAAAAAAACAACTAACAAGATATAATAAAATTTAACGATGTGTTCTTATATGCGTCTAATCTTCCACATCAGATCCATCATCATACTCAAGGTTTGGTATTTTTCTTATAGCTTTAACCTTTGTCCATTGGGCTAACTTTTTAAAATAACACAAGAAAAGCATTACAAACATATTTGGAAAACAATGTATATGCTTACTTGGTAACGAGTAGGTCCTTTGTAGCTATCGCGTGTATTTCGTGGGAACGTTCAGGACCAATATAGTCGTGGGCTTTGATACAACCTGTAACGCCCTAATTTCTTATAGATTACAGAGAACACATCATTGGGTCATAATCGTAAATATTGCTCTTTTATTTAATAAAAACTTAAAAATAAATACATGGATCCATACTTTTATAAAAATAAAATACTTGTCTTTAACATAAAAATGAGCAACATTTAAATAAAACAAACTTTAAAATAAATAAATAATTTGGCCCGCTTGATCTTGCTTGACTATATGATCCCCAACGAATACATCACGAAGCTCTTAGGTCCCACTCGCCATCAACCTTTCTATCCTTAATTTCCTGAAATAACAACATCATAAGGAGTGAGCTTCTAAGCCCAGTAAGGAAAATACAAACAAGGGTTAGTCATATAATCAAACATAACATATATTCACCAAAGTCATACAAACACAACATCTAGATCAAATCATATCTTAAGTCAAAATTCTAAATCATAATCTAAGCCATAAGTCATAGGTCATAAGTCATAGATCATAAATCATAGGTCATAAATCATAACTATAGGTCATATATCATAATCATAACTAAAAATAACAAATCAGATATAATAAAAAGATAAGTGCTTATACAGGGGTTGCAATTAAGCCCCGGACAAAAGTCCGTCATACACCAGACATAGGTCCGTCATAAAGTTTTGGCAACCGAGCCTACCGGACATAGTCCGTCATACATCATGGGACACCTTAGGTCCAGACACACTTACCCCTTTATTGTACATGAAATGTTAGGTCATACATTACATAAACTAGATCATAATACTAAACTATCTAATTTTCCTTACCAACACCGGGATAATTGAGAACAAATGCGGAACTTGGAACACTCCTAAAACCAGCAATAAAAATAGTGAGTATTTCTAAAGGACAGAGATGAAAGGAATAGAACTAAACCACCAAGAGGAAACTTACCGAAAAGACACCTTAAGTTCAAAGAACTTAAAATCCTAACCACAAAACCATAACAAAAGTTAGAACCTGAATGAAAACTAAAGAAACTAAGGAATCAAACAGAATGAAACTTAAGAATAAGGGTACCTCAGTTGACCTTATGGATTAGTCTAACTCCAATACCGAAACACTCCAACCTCACTTCCCAAAGTGTTTTATAAAGCTTAAGAATAGAAAAGATTTTTCCCAACCCAAGTGTTTATCACTCTTATGGTCTCACTAGCACCTTGGAGTCTGATCACAGCTGAAGAGTAAGTGAAAGGGCTAGGTCCTAAGTCCTAAGTCCTATTTATAGAGTTCTAGGAATAAAAATCTTCTTTTTGGCTTGAATAAAAAATAATGAATTTTATTGAAGATATTTGAATATTCGTCAGTCAAAGGCTTAGGACTTGGTCAAATTGTTCAGAGAGAGGTTTAAGGAGTCAAAGCTTGATTTTTAAAATTAAAACCAAAAATAATAAAAACAAATAGAATCTTAACTTCTAACTCCCTAAATCTCGTAACTCTAAACTCATCTACAGTAAAATTAACATAACTGGAGCTGTATGACTCAGATTTAGACAATCTTTATACCGTTATAAAGATAATTCAATTATCTACAACTTTTTAGAAATGCTATTTTTCGAAATGCATAACATAATGGGGTCAAAATTAGGTCGTAAGTTACAGTACCCTAAAGTTACGAAAAATCTATTTAATTATCTAAATAACAACCTAATCCACAAATAAATAAAATTGTGACAAATGTCATGCTCCTAATAGATTTTGGTGAAGACTAAGTCATATATTTCCCTTATTTTATCATTAAAATAATAATTCCTTAATAATCATGCTTATGACAAGTGTCATAATCCTATTGGCTCTATCTAAACCTTAGGAATAACCATGCTCATGACAAGTGTCATATTCTTATTGGCTCTATCTAAATCCTAGGTTATAACAATTATCATATTAATAACCAGCAATATTAATCAAACCTTATGTTATAATTAATATTCTTAAACTATAGGTTAAACTTATAAAATTCATAACTATTGCTATGAGTTTCCAACTAAGTCCCGGTTTGAACCAAAATCCACGGAATCTAAAATACTACAACTACTACTGTCTAGCTAACTAAGTAAAATTCCGGGACGCTACATTAGATCACATGGTGGTATATGATAATCCAATCTAGGTCCTCTGTCTACTAATCGAGGTAGGGTAAACCATAAATCTAAACCATGAAAATGAGTAAAATTATTGAGGCTTACTATCTAAGCAAGACATATGCCCAAGCGACTACAAAACATATTCTTGGAGCTTGCTATTTAAGCAAGTCATATGCCCAAGGACTACAAAAAATATTTATACATTTACATATTATAGCATAAAATATATCATAACATAAACATATAAACATATAAAATCTATCTTATTTTCCTTACAAAAAACCGAGATATGGAGACAAGAACAGGATTTGGAACACTCCTAAAATCAATAGTAAACCATGAGTTTCTAAAGAAAAATGAGATGAAAAGAGAACATAACCATCAAAGAAGAAACTTACCGAAAAGAACCTTACGTTTCAAGAAACTTAAACACCTAACCAAGAATCACAAACAAGAGTTGGGATTTGAAAGAAAATAAAAGAAAACTAAAGAACCATGAAGAACTGAACTTAAGGATAAGAATACCTTGAATGATCTTATGACTTGATCTATACCTCGATACCGTAATAACTCTATATCTCACTTCCCAAGAGTTTAGAAAAGCTTAGATTGGAAAAGCTTTTAACCTAAAACCCAAGTGTTTCTCTTTATAGTAACCTTAGCAACTTGAAGGCTCTAAAGAATACTTGAAGAATGAAGAAAATGGCTGAGTACTAGGTCCTATTTATAGAGTTCAAGGAGTGAAACTAACCCCTTTTAATTTGAATAAATAAATGAATAAAAAATGAAAAATATTTGAATTTTTGTTCAACAGATGCCCAGAACTCGGTTAAAATCGTTCAAAGGCAGGTCTAAGTGGTTAAGGCTATTTTAAAATTTAAAACCACAAACTTCCAAAAATGTGAGTTGGAGCTAATATATTGCCCCCTATCGGTTATATATCACCTCCCCCATATTCCTGAGCCCCGTTCGTTCGTTCGTGCGAAGTTGATGTATTTTCCATATCTTCCGTAGGCAATATATCGGCCCCTATAGCTGCGATATATCGACATACGTTGATATATCAAACACGTATTTGCACTTTATCAGGATAATTTGAATTGATTAAACAACTTTGACTGAGTCAAAACGTGATCCTAACAGCTGCTGGAAGGTTCTAGAGCTTCTAGATCTTTCTATTATTTAAACTATTCATAAAAAATACTTAAATCCTTAATAAACATGATTATGACAAGTGTCATGCTCTTATTAATTCTATCTAAACCTTAGGTTATAATAAATAATATTTCTAGGACCAGCAATATTAATCAAACCTTATGTTATAATTAATATTTCTAAACTATAGATTAAACTTATAAAATCCATAACTGTTGCAATGAGTTTCCAACTATGTCCCGGCTTGAACCAAAATCCTCGAAAACTAACATAGTACAAACTATGCTAACTACTACTGCTATCTAGCTAAGTAAAATTCTGGGACACTACAATAGTCTATATATATAATAATTCAATTCAATTATTTATTTCATCTAAAACATTTGTCAACTTCAATTGCTTTAAGGGCACTATTCCCGACCTCCAGCTCGCCAATAAAAGGGTGTGCCGAGTCCTGATAGAAAATGGGAGCTCAGTCAACATCTTTTATAAGGCCACCTTGGAAAAAATGGGACTCTCTGTTTGAGCCCTAAAACCCTGTGCGACAACGTTGCACGAATTTTCAGGGGAAGGAATTGTCGGCATGGGATCTATCAATATCCTAGTGACCTTGGGAGACTACCCAGTCTTGGTAACCAAGATAATGCAATTCGTAGTGGTAGACACCCCTTCGGCATACAATGTATTGCTTGAGAGACTAGCTCTGATTGGGCTTGGGGCAGTTTCATCTGTGAGGCACCTAGCCATCAAATTCCCAACACCTAGTGGCGTTGGGAAGCTGAAAGGAGACTAACTGGCCGCCCGAGAATGCTACAACATCTCAATGAGGGGGAAAGTCCAAACAAGTGCACATGCACTTGTGGTTATCCATGAAATAAGCGAGACAGTGTATGAGGTCGAAGAAGAGATCGATCCCAGGATAGAAGAGGATTGGGTTGATCTCGGACCAATCGAAGAGCTCGAGGACATAGAGCTCGATGAAAAGGATACCACTAGGGGTGTAAAGATAGGGAAGAACCTTCCAAAGGATGCGAGATAGCAATTAATCCACTTCCTGAGGGAAAACTAAGATGTGTTCACATGGTTGCACTCAGACATGATTGGGATCAGCCCAAACATTATATGCCATGCACTCAACATAGACAAAGACTTCCCACCAAAACAACAAAAAAGAAGGCTCCTAGATGATGAAAGGAAGAAAGCCTTGAAAGAGGGGGTCGAAAGGCTGAAGGCAAATCAGTTTATCTGAGATGCTTTCTATCCCAATTGGATAGCCAATCCCGTGTTAGTTTCGAAGCCAAATGGAAAGTGGCGAACTTGCATTGATTATTCGAACCTCAACAAGGCATGTCCAAAAGATTTCTTTCCACTACCACGAATTGATCAACTCGTAGAGGCTATCGCAGGTCACGTCATCATGTCGTTCATGGTTGCATATTCTGGATATAACCAGATAGCCATGCATGCACCCGATCAGGAACATACAAGATTTATGACCGATAAAGGTTTGTACTATTACAATGCGATGCCTTTCGGGCTCAAGAACACCGGAGCCACATATCAAAGATTGGTAAATAGGATGTTTGCTGAGAAAATAGGGAACAACATGGAAGTTTATGTGGACGACAAGATGGTCAATTCCAAACATAACTTTAACCATGTTGATGATCTCGCAAAATGCTTTGCTATACTACGAAAATACAACATGAGACTTAACCCACAGAAATGCTCATTCGGAGTATCCTCGGGAAAGTTTCTCTGATTCATAGTAAATGCTCAAGGCATAGAGGCAAACCCAGATAAGATCAAGGAATTAATTTATATGTCCTCACCTCGAAAACATAAATATGTCCAGGGTTTAACTGGACGAATGGTGACTTTAAGTAGATTCATATCAAAATCTACAGACAAATTCCTTCAGTTCTTTAATCTCCTGAGAGGGGGCAAGAAATTTGAATGGTCGGAAGAGTGCGAGCTCTCCTTTCAAGCCCTCAAAAAGCTCCTAGCCGAACCACCAATCTTATCCAAACCAATCACAGGGGAAATATTGTATTTATACCTCGCCACAACTGAGCATGCAATCAACGCAATACTTGTTTGGGTGGATAAGAAGGCACAAAAACCTGTTTACTATGTTAGTAAAAGGTTATTGGGAGCAGAGTTGGGATATCCGTTAATGGAAAATCTAGCCTTATGCTTGATTCATGCATCTTGAAAACTCCGACCTTACTCTCAGGCGCATCCTGTACACGTATTGACTGATCAGCCATTGAGACAAGTGTTGCCGAAACCTGAGGCATCGGGAAGACTGTTAAAATGGGCGGTTGAACTCGGAAAATTCAAGATCACATACCACCCAAGAACGACAATCGAAGGACAAGCCCTAGCGAATTTCATAGTTGAGTGTACGGGAATCACCAACGAGGAAGTCATAACCCCAGCCCGTGAGCTGTGGAGACTTTATGTCGATGGTTCCTCAAATGAGAACAGGTCGAGGGCAGGAATTATCTTAATCACTCTAATGGAAATCGTTTTCACTCAACCTTACGGTTTGGCTTTGAGGCACTACTAGCAGGACTTCAGATAGTTTCTGAGCTTAAAGAAAAAGCCATCTACTGCTATAGTGATTCCCAGTCGGTTGTCAACCAGGTACAGCTTACTTGGAGAAGGTCAAACAAGCAGTCGGGAAATTTGAGTTCTATGCCATTGAACAAGTTCCATGGGAGCAAAACTCAAATGCAGATGTTTTAGCTAAGCTCGCCACAACCAAGGAAGCTAATACGCTCAATGTGGTCTAGTCGAGTTCCAACTATCCCAAGCATAGCCGAGCCTGAAGAAGATGATATCAACATGAATGACTTGCAGCCAACATGGATGACTCCCATAATTGACTACCTCGAAACCGGGAGCCTCCCAGCAGACCGAAATGAGGCTAGAAAACTCATGTACAAGATACCAAGATACACTATCTTCAAGGGAAAATTGTTCAGAAGGGGATATTCTATGTCATTTCTTCGGTGTGTAAATCCGCCAGAACCCAGAAATTTTTAGAAGATATCCATGAAAGATTTTGCAGAGACAATACTGGGGGATAGTCTATTAAAAAAGGTGATTATGCAAGGATACTTCTAGTCTAAAGTTAAAGTGGAATCGTTCGAATACGTCAAGCGCTGTGACAAATGTCAGCAGTTCGCTTCAATCGCGTGAGCTCCACCAACCCAGCTCACCATGATGAGCTCCTCGTGGCCATTCGCGATATGGGGAATTTACCTCATAGGATCCCTACCAATGGGAAAACGAGGAGTAAAATATGAGGTAGTTTCTGTTGAATAGTTTACGAAGTGGACCGAGGCCGAACCTCTGGCCACTATCACCTCGAAGAAAGTTCTAGACTTCGTGGTTAAGAATATAATTTGCAGATACGGGGTGCCAAGGAAAATAGTATCAGACAACGGAACCCAGTTTGATAGCGAACTATTTCCACAGTTCTGCGAAAAGAATGGGATAGTCAAATTTTTTTCCTCAGTAGCCCATCCACTAGCAAATGGCCAGGTCGAAGCAGTGAACAAGGCTCTAAGAAACGACTTGAAGATGCTAAAGGAAAATGGCCAGAAGAATTACCATAAATTCTATGGGCCAACAAAATGACAGCTCGAACCTCAACATGACATACCCCCTTCACCCTAGCTTGCGGTTGCGAAGCTATGTTGCCTATTGAGGTTGAAATCCCAACAATCATACGCGAGGGATATGACCAGACCTCAAACCAATCTCATCTCAAAGAAGCTTTAGACCTAATTGAAGAAAGATGAGATGAATCCCAACGTAAGAACATTGCATACCAGTAGAAGGCTACAAGATACTTCAACAAGAGGGTTCAAGACAGAACTTTTGGATTGGGAGATTTTGTGCTCAAACGCATGTTTTTGGCCACACAAGACCCCTTGGCAGGCAGGCTCGGGCCTAATTGGGAATGACCATACAAAATTGAATCCATTATTCGACTTGGTGTTTATAAACTACCGAGATTAAATGGAGAATTGGTACCACGATCTGGGAATGGTGAACATCTACGATCTTATGATCAGTAATGTAGGAATAATGTTTATTAATTTGTAACCAAGCTTCTACTTAATTTTTTCTTTTTATCAGTAAAGCATTGATTTTCATTCAAATTTTTTGTATTTTTATTGTTATATTTTTTGCAAGCTCTCAAAATTCAACAACCTAAGATTGCAATCATAGGATATTAAGGGGGCATAAGTGGTATACAATCATACCATGAGCTCAAAATATAGCATCAACAAAAATGAAATAAAATTAGTCAAATTGTATGGATTATTAACCAAACACAAACTAAATAAGTATGGAATGAACCAGCAAATTCTAATCGACATGATTAAAAGTTGGAATTCTAGATAAACCAACAAAATTTATAAGTCGAGACAGAGCCGAATTTTTTGCAAATAAGTTTTGACCTCGCAACCTCAAGACCATACTCGAGGATGAGGAAAAGTTACTATAAATAAGTGAGAAATGACTATACTAACGAGGTTACATGCCAATAAGTATTTCATAATGAAAATACGTGGTAAAAGTAATATTCAATTTTTAGGATAACAAAGCCGAAAAATGTGCAATCAAATAAACTATGTATGAATACATGGAAATTCGAACTTAAGCATGACAATATTTGTACGGATAAGCAAATATTAAAGTACTTTACGGTATGCTCGAAATATTTCAAAGATAGAAATATGAAGTGTGCGATAAAGGAAAAAATGTTGAAGGTAGATAGTATGCATAAAGATTTCGAGAAAGAGATTTCAACATAAAAAATAAAATACCATTAGAACATAAGCTTCTCAAATAACTCAACCTTTGAGTTATAATTGTCTCTGCCCCAAGGGCATAAAAGAAAATATATATAATTACAAGGGAAACAAAAATGGGTCGCAGCCCATGAGTTGGACATTAAGGATTAGCAGCCCCATCAACCATGGTCCTGGCTTGCTCAGTGACCTCCGCCACCTCTTCAGCATCAAGCCTGATCTCTTCCTCCTCTAGGTGAGCTTGCCATCTGGTGACAAACTTGGTCTCCCTGGTGGAAAGAAAGCTGGTGTTGATGTCGGGATTGTTGGCCCAGATTCGATACATCGCATTGTCGACGGCGTGATCTTTTTTGGTCTTAAAATCCTCAAGAAGATGAGCATTCTCACTCTCGATGAACTCGAAATTCATCTTCTTGTCCTCATCCAACTTGGCGTTCAGCTCCTGGACCCTCTTGATCTCCATATCCCTGGACTCCACCTCTTTCCGGATCGCTTCCAGCTTGGTGTCCAGCTCCTGGACCCTCTTAATCTCTGCATCTCTGGCCTCCACTTCCCTCTGGGCTGCTTCCAACTTTAGCAGAGCCTATTTAAGATCGTCCTCAGTCCTCAGCTATGCATCTCTGGTTTCTTGAGCATGCACTTTGCTCGTTGCAACCTCACGGTTCAAGATATAATTATGCTAGAAGAACGTTAAGAAGGCTTGCAATTAAAAAGTAAAGTTAGAAACAAAGAAATAAAGAGTTAGCACATGTTGGGAACAATGCCTTTAAAGAAATTGTAGTTGACAAATATTTTAAATGAAATAAATAATTGAATTGAATTATTATATATATAGACTATATCCGATATTATGTTGATATTATTAAGTAAATATAAGAAAATTCCAAAGTTTATCTATGTGGTCTTAATCTCATATTGGTATAAGAGGATCGAGATTAAGAAAATAAACTTGAAACAGTTCGCAGTAAAATAAAGTTATAGAATCTTTAGATTAATTACTGCTAGTACGGTTCGCTAGTATTATGAATACAAGTAACCTAGATCTGGGTCACTAGTGTAGTAGGACACTTTAGTGAATGTACTTTATATATAGTGATATATAGAACTGGACCAGATGTGTTTTGTTAATACTTGTTTAAACACTATTTCATAGTATTAATAAAACATAAAGAATGATGATCATATACACGATGATCTTAATCATGAGGTTACTATGAACTCCAATACATGTCATCTGATCATTTGATTCATGCGTTAAGGTTTGTCAAAATGATCAGGCTAAGAACAATTGTTTTTGGGACTCAATGATAAATATATATATATGGCTGAGACATAATTTAGCAGATATGGAATCTATACTTTCTTATTTATTGAATAATGGTTCCCTATTGGGTTGACTTTTGGAATTGAAAAAGTTACGAGCGCTCACGTCTCAAACATGTTGTGACACAACCTTCACTAGTAAAGTCAATGGTACACTAGGAGCAAGATACAGTTAAAAGGGTAAAATGGTAATTTTATTCCCCTTAATTATGAACCATTAATAGAGGATTAATAGTGTATGAAATGATTATATCAATGGACACTTTATTCTTTAGTAAAGTACTATGTAAATATATGTCTATAATTATCAAGAGTTCAATCTCATATTTATAGTGGAGCAATCATGAGATTAACAAATATGATTATTTAATCAAAGAGCTTTGATTAATAATCTAATATTTAATGGAGCTTGATATTATAGGTCCATAGGTCTCCACGATGGCTCTATCAACATCATATCAAGGTAAGAGTTGATACAAGGTTAAAACTATAATTTGGAAATTTGAGAAGAATTTTATTCTTCGGGTCAAATATGCAATTATATGATAATTGAGGTTGAATAATTTATTTGAAATTAATTATTAAATTTTAAAAAATATGTTTATTAATTTAAATATATAATTTCGAAATATATACATATAAATAAATAAATAAATTATTTTATTTGAGTGGCAGAAAATAAAATTAGTAAGTCAATAGTTTTTTATTTATTGAATTTTTAGAAGAGGATAATAATGATGATCATCAATTTGAATTTTGAATTTTGAATTTAAAATTTAAATATTGAAATATGGTTGTGATCTTTTCCTTAAGAAGACAATACCATATTTTGTGGAAGGATTGATTTTAATTAAATAAATAAATGAAAGAAAAATGCAATATCCCTGAAAGGGAATACTGCTATACACGCATGACACATCCCAGGGACTGTGCCATGCATGTAGCAGTGTACTGATAAGGTATCAATATTATTTTTATTTATTTCATTAATAATTTAAAAAATAGATATTTTCAAATTTGGTAAGCTAGATATTTACCTAAATCAATTCCTATCATCATTATGATATTATTAATATATTACTATTATTATTAAGAATAATAAGGTAATATTATATAATCTCTCTCTCTCTTTATATATATATTAGACAATAACAAGAATAAAACAAGAGAGTAAGAATTCATAAAAGGTTCCAGAATTTGTGAGACAAGAAATTATCATCTTCTTCTTTTATTCTAACATTTCTCAAGCCATAATCCAAGTTCTCATGTGTTGAGATATACTTGTGATTTCTAAATTACAAACTCTTGTTCTCTATGTGCCCACACACATCTTGAGGTGTAGACAACACTCCCGAAGATCGTGGTTTGAGTACTCAAAGCATTGGATATGAAGATCGATATATATATATACGAAAAGACTCAAGGACACTTGATAGGCTTCTAGAGGTAAATATTTCTATTCTTGAATATTTGTATACATGTGCATATGATATATATAAGTATGCCTATATTTATATATATGTTTCATGATTAATAATATTGCATATTAATATTTCTGTCTGGATGTTTTCTTGAACATATAAAGTGTTTATATGAGGGATTGAAATTTTTTGTGTTATTATGAACTAGGCCCACCACGCCATTTTCGTTGTGCACTCTAATTATTTTTCCAATAGTTGGTATCGGAGCTAGGTCATTAATCTCTGCATATTATTAATTGTTGTGTGGGACTATGTGCATTTTTATATTATATGTGATATATGTTAAAATGGATGGATGATTATATTGATGATGATAAATTCTTAAGGGTTGTTTATAATAGTGATTTTGGGTTTAGAAATTGTTCTTAAAATTTCTAGATGAAAAATGTAAGCCATTTTTGGGACACATGAATTTTGTATTTTTTTCTTTTAAATTTTTGGATGAAATTCTGAGATGGCCCGAGCCCCGAGCCCGAACCCCGAGCCCCGAGTCGTGCCCCTACACCTACTCACTCCTGTGCCTAGCCGTGCTTGCCCAGCCGCGCCCCTACCAGCCCGTGCCTGCCTAGCGTGCACCCTTGCTAGCTCCACCTCGAGCCATGCAGCCTCCACTGTCGGACCTCCCTGTTGTCGCCCCACATTGGTATACACCTAGGGTTTGTATCATACAAACCCTAATGTGTTGTTGCCATAATTGTTTTAATTATTCATTTAATTATAAATCTGAAATTGAATTAAAATAGTTTTAATTTGGAAATTTCTTTAATTGAAATAATATTGATTATTTTCCTTAATTATTCTCTTGCATAATTAAAACTGTTTTAATTAAAAAAATCCAAAATTAAAATTATTATGAATTTTAATTTATTAAAACTAAATTGTTTAATTTTATTTTTAATTAAATTACTCAAATTCAAATTGGGCCTTAGAAACTATTTGGGTGTTAAAACCCAAAGTTTAATTATTTTAAAAGTTTGTTTAAAATAATTAAAGAGTTGTGTAATTCAAAATGGATATGGAAAAAGGGCAGCATTGGCTCAACAAAACTACTTCTCAAGGTTCGAGATCAAGGTGCTCTTCATCAAGCCTTAGATAGTCTAGGCTACATTTTCATGTATTTTTTTCAAGTGTTGTAATTTTTCTAGAAATACCCAAAAGTTACCAACCCGCTTTTATTTGCTTATTATAAATGTTTGAATGTGATTAAAGTGTTTAATATTTTTTCATGCATTATAACATGTCATTCAGATACCTACACAATATGCAATTAACATGCATTACATTCGTGTAGAAACGTGCTATTAGGAATGTCCTATATTTTATTATCTATTTATATATGATAATTCATATAAAAATAAACTTAGTCTTAATTAGTTAAGATGGTAAATCAAAATTAAAGTTGTTTAATTTGTTATTTTAATGAAAAATGTTTTATTAAAATAAAAATGATATTCTCTTAATTAAAGAAAAATTAAAATTAGAATGAAGGACACAATTTTTATTTTTTGCTTAATTGGATTATTAATTATTAGAATATCATTTGGTAAAATATAATTAAATTTATTTTTACAACTAAATTTAAAAATATTGATCTTGTAAAAAACACACTTTTCCAAAATAGTGAGTGAGAGAGGGAGTTATGACAATAAGTCTCACAGTCTCCATTATTGGTTGAACAGCGAGAGGCATAGGAAGGGGCTCGTGTCGCCTCCGTTTGTGGCCTCCCTAAGGAAAGGCTTCTAAATATGTTTATTTTACCTCAAGGTTGTCTTCTCTTATGAGAATATAAATAGTGACGTATTTCAAGTTTGACTGACCCTATGACACACTCTTGAGTTAAGTCATTAATTGAAAATAATGGGTTACACTCTGAAGGTGTGTCTAGGCTTTCGAGCACGACTAGTGCATCTTGACCAAACTAGCGGTAGTTCATTAGTCAAAAGAGAAAAATGCGTTTTAAAGTTTTCACTTATGAAATTGAGATTTGCCTCAAAATTAATTTGGAGTTAGTCTGCCCTACCCCAAGACTAGTCTATTAATTTTGAAATTAATTTATCGTGGATTAGTATATAATTTTTATGTGCTTTTATATGTTGTATTTAGACATCATGTTTTACTATTCCAAATTATTCAGGTAATTATTATATGTTTTAATTCATTAAATATTATTTATTTTTTTTCCAGCAACAATGGCTAATTCTCTTAATCCTGATCAAGTACTTAAAAACTTGGGAATTCACACACACCTCATTGATAAACTCTTGGAAAAAATTCCATTTAGTCTTAACCGGATAAGAAGATGGTATGAAGGGATTCACAATGTCTTTGGAACACAAAACTTGAATAGAGCAATCTATGATCTACCTCCAGAGGTTCCAAGCTTTTCATCCAGCTTTGATGAAAATGAAAAATATGGTGAATGGATGAGATTGAATCACTTGGCACGTCAATGCATGTTATCAAGCATGCATGGCGACATTAAAGAAATATATATGGTTATTGAAACTGCATACGAGATGTGAGCCTTGATAAAGAGGGATGCTATAACACATGCTCAATTTTTGAAATACAGGGAAAATTCGATTTACTAAAAAATCTTCTTTAATATTTCGAATGGTTGAATCAAAATTATGCCCGTAACACCCTGGATAACCAAGGCCATTACACTTTGTGATTATAAAAGTGAAAAACTTGCTAATCAAGTTGTGTAGTTGAAAACGTAACCCTAAAGTCGTAATTAGGTTAGGGTTAAAAGGTTTTGGTCATAAACAGGAAATTTCTCATTAAAATAAACGTTTAATACATGGGATCCCAAAATAGGTTTTAAAGGACAGTTTACAAAAATTCAAAGTGTACGTACAACCACAAGCCACTCTAATGGAAAAATAGGCACTTTAGGTTCTTGTAAAAAAACGCGCTAGACTAATACTTATAAAACATTCACGTAACATTGTTTATAAAAGAATACCACTCATTATCAAGGTCTCAGTGGGGACTTGCTTAAAACCATGCAAGTTGGCACCATTAGTTTTAAAAGAAAACATAAATTTTTTATGCAAAGTTCAAAAGAAACAAAAATTAAATACAATGAGTCCCACTGATAATTTGGAAAGTCTCTTAAAATAAAACATAATTTAAATGGCGTTCTAAGATGATCGTTTTTCCGTCCATAGGATTTCCCCACACCATACACCTCACGATGATAGAACTCCTCACGTCACCACGCGTGCCATAAAGAAATCCTATTTGCTACCTGGAAGGAAAGTAAGGGGGTGAGCTAAAAGCCCAGTAAGGAAGTACAAACAATAAGCAAGTAAGGATACAACAAATACAAACACTAACGTTCATCTAAAACATCACGGCATATCATAACATTTTCGTAACATATCATCATAGCATATCATAACGTAATCGTAACATATCATCATATCACATTCATACAGCATACATGATGAGCATGGCTCGCTAGTTGTCCATGTCACCCTAATCATATTCATACAGCATACATGATGAGCATGGCTCGCTAGTTGTCCATGTCACCCTATGAGGTAAACAAGAGTCTCTGGTCCTTGAATAACCTCGGCGCGTCCGCCCTAGGAGTTACGTCTTTATATCTTTAGTAACTCATTTGATGTTTCGCGCTCATCACGCTAACATCCATAAACATATCATATTCATACAAGCCAACATATCATCACATTATGGCATTCATAATTCATAAAAATTCATTCATACAACAATCTTACCATTCATAGCATAAAATCATAGAATCTATCTAACTTCCTTACCTCAGGTCCGAGCTAAGAAATTTCACAACCTCTCAATGAGCCTATATCATAACCAAAACAACATTTCTTAGGTTCATAAAATTACTATTTTTCCCTTCCATACAACTCATGTGTGCATGGGCCATGCACACATAATAATAGTTACACACATGCAATTATTCTTAACTACACATAAAGCCATAAAAGAATAATGCTCATTTTACCTATTTTACATGCATGATCTTTTTATAAAAACCACATAGTTGAATAATAAACATAATTTTGGACGTAAAAGTGGATTTGCATATAACATGCGTACGTGAGAACATTGTGTAATTGAGGCGTTTTAAAAACGATAATTCTACATTTCTTACTTTTATCGTTTTAAAATTAATAGACATATAACATGCTTTATTTTTCTTAGATTTCTCAAAACATCATTTTATTTTATAAAATAATTTGATTTAGCTTAAAAATAAAATATGTGACAATTTCATTTATTAATCTCAAATTACAAAGAATTTAACAAAAAGCTTGGAATTAATTAAAATACCTATGTTTAATATGTTTCCTTAGAAAAAATAAATTTTAACATTGGTTAATTGTGTTACATAAATGATGTGAGAAAAATATATTTTTAAGTGTGAGAAAAATATATTTTTATTTAAATTATTTAAGACTTAGTTTTAAGTAACATAAATCCATAAGTGACAATTAAATAATCATTTTTAAACTTTTTAAACCAAACTTTCAGCCACTATTTAATTTCTTTAAAAATCACAAATATATAGAATCTAAATATTTTTTTCTCAATCAAAATAAAGAAAATCATAACTTATCAAAATATGCATTCATACCATATTAAAATACTATTTTTTTAATATTACCATAACTTAGGATAATAATTTGTTTCAAAAACTCATCAAATTCATTTTAGTGAAACACACTTCATATTTTTTTACAAAAATTCTAGCAACTATTTTTATCTTTAAAAATCACCATATTCAATTTAAAAACTCCTATTTTTCTAAAAATTCAATAAAAATTCTGTAGGTAATTATTTACACACAATATCATTTCAAAGCATAATTAAATTTCACATTAAATTTCTTAAAACATCAAAACATTTGCAAACTTTATTTGAGCACTCAAAACATTAATCTCATCATGAACAACATCATTTTTGCACAAAATCAGCAAGCACATTAAATCATAAAATTCATTCTTTTCATTATATTCACAAAATTCATGCTCATTTATGCACAATATTTCAACACAAACCCTAGCATGCTTCTAACCTCTTTATCCTTTTTAATCACAACCATCATAACTTCATACAAGATCTTGCCACAACCTATCATGTTTCTAAAATTTTCATTGACATAAAACATAATAAAAAAAAACCATCATGCTTTTGAATATCCCTTTAGGCCGAAACACATTCAATAAAGAAATAACCTATTCTTTTCATGTATTTTAAATATTCATCATCACTTCACATATTCTTATTACACAACCATAAAAATCAAACCCAACAACACAAACCCATGCATAAAATTATAAGAAAACACTCCATCAATCCATGAACATCATATCATTAGGGTTATAGATTTGATACCTCTCTTGATTGTAAAATCAAAAATACAAAATGATCAACACCCAAACTTCACCACCCCTTGTTCAAGCCTAGGCTTTTTTTTTTTTTGAAATCCACCATGAGGAGGAGAAAGAATCCAACCACACACAACAATAAAACAAAGTCAATATCATATAATCAAGAAAAGAGATTAGACAAATAAAATCACAAGAAAACATACTCTAAACTTGGTTCCTCTTCTCCTTCTTCTTCTTTCTTTCTTTCTTTCTTTCTTCTTCTCCTTCTCTCTCTAACACGCCACACTCTCTCTCTCTCTCTATCTCTCTCTCTAGGTCACGGCAGCCACAAAAAGAAATGCTCTCCTCTTCCTTTCCTTTCCCCTTTATTTCAATTCTCTCAATAAAGCCTCACCAACATAAAATGGTAAGTTTCCTATTTCCATTTTATTTTCTCTTAATTTTCTTATTATTTTATTTTATGATAATTGATATAAAAGAATAAAGGGTGATCACATTCCTATCCTAAAATAGCTAGTTTCTTCAAATTTTTGATTTTATTGCCTTAGAAAATAAATGGAAAAATAATCCCTTTCCCACTACACACTACACACTATACGTCCAAGCACCTTCCTTTCCCCCTTTTTTTTTTTTATTTAAAATTAACTAAAATAAATCCAATAAAGGAAAGAGTGTGTAGAAAATCCACACCTGTGTACCATGCTACCATGCGCTAGCACATACTAAATCACTAGGGTGCATCTCTATCTACCATGCACCTTAGTGCATTCAACCAAATCTCACATAATCACATCAATTGTCACACCTATTTAAAATGTAACACTAATAGTAAAATAAACATGTTACACAATTATTCTAACAATTAAATAAAATAACAAACAATCAAATAAAACAAACAACAACTAAATAAAATAAATAACATTTAAATAAAACAATTCATCACACTTAACATTTAAATAAAATAAAACACAAAATTTAAATAATCAAAAAGAAAATTTTGGTGCACTACAGTTCTCCTGTCCCTGTACTATTCCTCGGTCGTGGCGGCCGATCAGTTGACTATGTACATTCTGCCCCAGAGCTCTCCAACTCAAGATTGGTCCACTTTGCCCTTGTTTTTACCTGCACCACATTGCACCCGTGAGCCAAGGCCCAGCAAGAAAACCATAATATAGAGCATAAACGATAATCAACAGTCAGATAATTCACAAATCATCAATCAGATACTCAGCAGGTCACATAGTTCACATAATCAATGATATCAATCTACAACCAATAATCAATCATCCAGATAATAAACATGACATAATCATCAGATTAATAACAATAAACATATAACACAATATCCAGAGTCGACGGCCTTAGGCCACACCCTTTGATTGTCCCACTGACTCCGGCTCGCATAGGCTGAGCTCGGTGATTATATACTTAACCTCAGCTACTAGTGGTCGAGCCATGCCCTATGCAATAATATTAATTCCGGCACTCTTAGGCCGTTTATCTCATGTCCCCATGGCATAATACCATCATATGAAATCACATATAAGTATAGGGAACTCTTAGTTCCAACATAATCACATAACTGGGTGCAGTTCCTTACCTTTGATTTCGAGCGCTTCAGATAATTGAGATTACCCTCGAGCAAGATCCTGTCTGAGCCCTAGTGCACACCTCAGCTGAGAGAATTCGACCCTAGGTTGCCTTCTATGCCCTTCTAGCCTGTTGTTGACGGTGAGAACTCGTCAACTAAGTTGAGTTGGAAAAATTATCAAATCAAGATCACTAATCGGAAAGCTGTAAAAACTTGAACAATAACTCAAGAACAAAGATAGAACAGTAATGGAGAATTCAGTCTTTCATTCACACTCAAGCCTCTGCTATAGTAAAATTTCCAACCCCCTTTCAAGTGGTCTTAGAGTTCATTTTATAGTAGGCTCTAATGGCCTTAGGTACATAGTGGTCCAGGAGACCATGGGGTACATAAGTACTATGTCAGGGGAGTGGCTTCAGAGGTTGTGGTCGTACATCCAGTACAGGAGCAGGTGTCAGGAGAATGCCTCCACTACTTGTCTGTACCCATGTCTGATGAGTGGTGGCATGCGTAGTGGTGCAGGAGGTAGTGGTGTCGGCTCTGACCTTTGGCCATAGACGTACGGACCATGATTCTTACCCCAGCAGTCTCACTGGCACTGGTATCTGTACTCAGTACTAGGTCGTACAAGTATGTCCCATTCGACTCGTATTGGAGCCCCTAAGCATAGGGGTCTCAAGGTGTAAGGAATGGGACCCTTGGTGTGAGGTGGAGATCTTGGGTCCTTGGCATGAGATGCCTGAAGCCTCCCGAGGTCACTCACGAGTCTGGGCGATAGGCATGTGGCCCTGGCAGACGTCTAAGGATGCGTGATGAGACGCCCTCCTTGCGACCCCCTTGATGGCGTGGCTCCCTAGCTGTTCAGGAGGCCCTCCTCCTCTCGAGTGGCCATGTGATGGTGTGCGCAAGCCTCCTCGGAAGCTCTCACAAAGCATGCTTTCAATATAGTGCTCTGCCTCGTTATATGAGGCTCTCAATATGTCACGTCCTCGGAGGAGCCCACCCCTCGCATGGCCTCTCGCCCGAGTGTCGGCCTCGCGAGATGGTGGCTTTGCCCCTGGTCTGATGCGCGCGGATGAAGGCCTCGCAGGATGGGTGGCCTCGCCCATGTGTTGGCCTCGCGAGATGGTGGCCTCGCCCCTGGTCTGATGCGCGCGGATGAAGGCCTCGCGAGACGAGGGCCTCGCAAGATGGATGGCCCCGCCCATGGGATGGTGTGCGCGGATGGAGGCCTCGCGGGACGAGGGTCTCGTGAGATGGGCCTCGCATATGGCCGAGGTGAGGTGCTGATGGAGGCCTCGCGAGATGAGGGACTCGCGATATGGGCCTCGCATATGGCCGAGGTGAGGTGCTGATGGAGGCCTCGCGAGACGGCTTGGCGAGATGGGCCTCGCGTATGGCCGAGGTGAGGTGCTGATGGAAGCCTCGCGAGACGAGGGCCTCACGAGATGGGCCTCGCGTATGGCTGAGGTGAGGTGCTGATGGAGGCCTCGCGAGACGAGGGCCTCGCGAGATGGGCCTCGCATATGGCTGAGGTGAGGTGCTGATGGAGGCCTCGCGAGACGGCTTGGCGAGATGGGTCTCGCGTATGGCCGAGGTGAGGTGCGTGGGCGAGAGGGGCCTCGCGAGGCTACTGAGCCTTGGCACCTATGCCCTGCCAATGTGGGCCACCTGGCATCGACTTCACGAGGAACAAACCTAGACTCGTGTCGTGATGGTACGGTGGCTTCCTGAGACGACGGTGGCCCAAGGGCCTTGCCTCGGCCTCATATTTTCTCTTGATGAGATTATGAGCATCAACACTTGCCCCCCAGTCTAGGATAGTACCTTTAGGTGCTCTTGTAGACTATTCACCTTGATTCCTATAAATAGGTCCTCATGCATGGCCTAATATTTTCACCTTACTCCTTTGGCTTATTGGTTTGGAGAGCCCTTCTTTTTTCAAGAGGTGAGGGGTTTAATCCCTCACAACCTCATTTTCACCATAGTTCCTTTTATTTGTTTTATATATTTTTTCACTTCATTTCATTTTCATTTTTTTTTTTACATATGAGCTAATTTCTTGGTGTGTCTATTTTGTGACTAACACATCTTTCTGGTCCCTTCTTGCAGACGCGCATTTTCGGCCCTTTGGTGCTTTTCGATCATCGACCTCTTTTTGACCCCAACTTCGCTCTCTTAACCGCTTGAGGTATATTTTCTTTCCTTTTCCCTTTTATTTTTTATCGGGTCCAAACTTGCAGTACTCTGGATGGGGTACCTTAGTCTAAGCTTGTAGTGAGTTTGACCATATGCAAGCCCCTCCTCTTTGTTTTTTTTTTATACCCTATAGTAGGCCATTTGCATCTAGAGGTATTATGCCTATTCCTTTGTGTTTTGTAGCCTTCCCCTAGTTTATACGTGAGCCCCTTTTTGCTGTTGGGACGTGGTTTCATGGCCAATGACGGCCCGTCCGACATACCCCCAAGGGCTGAGTTCATTGACCTGTCCTCAGACTCAGAGTCCCCTGAGGGCAACCCTCACCAGGACTATGACTCCTTAAGGCAAGCCCGCATCCGCCACCTTGAGTGCATGGCCAAACTTAGGCGTAAAATTTGGGTGGTGGAGAGCGAAATTGACTCGGTGCCGAGAGGAGATGGAGGACCTTCACCCCCAGACCTTAGTAACCATATAGCGTGTCTTAGGACGACCCTTTTTGAATTGCGGTGGGAGTTAGAATTTATGGAGGGACACCTTCTGCCAGAACCTCCCAGCCCATCCTCGCCTGATGATGGTCGTGGGGCTTTTAGTGCCTCTCCTCGGCCCCTAGCCTCGGTTTTTCCCAGCTTAGTGATTCCGCCGTCGCTCCCTCGATGGAAAACTCTTGCTAGGAAGAAAAAATGGAGGGTCAAGTGTTCTGCCTCTTCCTCACATTTTCCTTTTGATTTTGCAGATATGCCGAAAGCACGTCGACAAGTGTCTGTCCAGGAGGAGGACGGCGCCCCTTTACTGGCGTCCAATCTAGTGTCACATGTGTCTGCGAACAGATTGAAGGAGATCGTGAAGCACTACCGCGGTTCTCCAGAATACACTCTATATGCTCTTCAGGAGGCATGCCGGGCCGACCGCCCTGAGAAGGGTTTTGTGGCTTTGAGTGAGCAGATTCTGAAGGCGGGTGGCACCATTCCTTTGCACCCATTTTTCGTGGTGGTTCTCAACTACTTCGACTTGGCCCCTCTTCAACTGTCACCCAACAGTTGGTTGACTTTAACTTGCCTTTTCATTTGGTTCAAGGGAAACGTCAAACGCGCCCCGACGACGCAAGAGGTGCATTCCCTGTATAACCTCATGGCAGTGCACAAGTCCAAGGGCTTCTACTACCTGCAGAAGGCCAACAACGAGCTCCCCTTGATAGAGGGCTCAGTGTCCAACACAGGGCCTTGGAAACAAGACTTTTTCTGGGTAGAGGGCCCTCTCTCTGTTCATGAAGACTTTCGCGCCGGCCTTAGTAAGTACCCTGGTCTTTCTTTTCTTCTTATTAGGACTTACTGTTTCATACTCTTGCTTGTACTGACATTGGCGTGGATCATGCAGGGAAATTTGCTGATCCTTCGGTCATTGGGCCGGAGGCAGAGGCCATAAACAACCTCATTAATGTAGACTCCGCCTTGAAGAAGGTGGCGGTCCTATTTACTATGGCGAACCTTAACCGCCACCAGCTGTCCCCGGTCTCTGACCCTAAGCTCCTGTGGTCAGTTACTGGGTCTAAGAAGGCTATGGCTATGCCGGCTGAGCCGTCCCTACACGACGGTGAGGCCGAGGAGGAGATGGAGGATGCCCCCCTCGAATGTGGGGGATCTCATCAGCGCCCCCTGTCCCCCAGGGGATGCCCCCCCTATGGCTCCCATGATCAGGACATGGCCTTTCAATCTCTGGACCCGCAAGCCGCAGCGGGATGTTACGCTCCCCCTGGCCTTGATAGCTGTGATGCCTTCCTTCAGGTTCCTCACGACATTGGACCACCGGGAGCTGATTTCATCGACCTTGCGGAGGCCCCCTTTAATCTACCAGGGTCTCAGTTTTTCTCCTTCCCTGCGCCCCCTCCTGCTTCGGCGAGCGGGTCGTCCGTCCCTGTCCAACAAGATGCTCCTAGTACGGAGGCGGAGCCTTGGGTGACTAGGATGGCCTCATCTTATGCGCAGCGTTACATTCAAATTACCTCGGGCCTCCCTGTCTCCGACTGGAGGGGTCTAGGGAATGTGACTCAACCAGACCTTGGGGACAACCTAAGGCGCGCCGCGGCCTGGGTGAGCTCTTGCACCTTGCGTCGATTAGTATTATGTATAGATGTACATGTGTTTTTCTTTTTGTTACTTATTGCTGACGCCATTGACTTTTTTGTGCAGATCTACACTGTGTCTCTTCGGTATGCCGACACGTCCAGCACCCTCTCCGCATCTACTGCTAAGAGGGACTGCCTTACAGCTCGGGTCCAGGAGCTCAAAAATGAGCTTAACGAGACCAAGGTCAAGTTGTCAAAGGCCCGGACTAAGTCTGCCAACTTGCTCTCAAAGAGGGAGAAAGCGAAGGCCAAGATCAAGGAGCTAAAGGGCAAGGCTAGACGCTTGGAGCGCGAGCTCCAGGGGGCCAAGGCCACTGCGGCTGCGTCGCAGGAGAGGGTTACTCAAATGCAGACCGAAGTTGAGGCCCTTAGGGCCGAACTACAGTCAGCGCAGGAGAGGAACGCTTCCTTAGAGGCGGAGAGGGCTTCCTTGGAGGCGGAGAGGATCACCACCGAGCGCAGGTCTATAGATCGTGCTCTTTACAATGTGTGGAGGCAGGATCCCAACTTTGACTTCTCCTCTTTTGGCGAACAGGCCGTTGCCCGAGCGGCCTTGTGGAGTGCCCACCATAGGAGGCCTTGAAGTAGTCTTGTTTTTTTTTTACTTTTAACTTTGTAATATCATTATCATTGCTACTTTTCTTTTGGTAACTCTTGTACTATCTTAAGAACTCTTTTTTCTAATGTATAAATACATGTGTTGCTGTTTATTTCTTGTTCTGCTGCATTTGAGGCCCGTTTAAGCCTGCATGATGGGGTTTGGTTGGTTCCCCTCTTTTATTTACCAGGCTGGAGGTCCTTTGGAGCCCATGCGAGAGGGTTCACTTAGACCTCTTTTGGTGCCTCTTGATTACTTTTATAAGGATATTTTGACCCCTTGGGTCTTAGCTATCCTTTTATATATTTTTGCGCGCGCTTATTATATGTTGCGAGAAGCGTCCTTCTCTTCATTATGCATAGTACTATTTTTACAAGGGTCTCTTTTGGGATCCTTTTTGGCTAGGCGGCTTGGCGGCCGCTCTAGACTTATTATTGGCTAGACGGCTTGGTGGCCGCTCTAGACTTATTATTGTTGTCACCATATAATGGCTAGACTTATTATTGGCTAGACGACTTGGTGGCCGCTCTAGACTTATTATCATCGTTACCATATTTCTTTTTGTGAGTCTCTAAGGCCTCCTTGATATTCACATGGGTAGCTAATCCTTGTGATCCCAGGAGATGCCTTGTAAGGACTTTACTTAAGGCCCTGATATAGGGGGTCCCTCTGGGATCCCCGTCGAAGGGTCCTTTTTGGGGTCCTCCCGATGGAGGGTTGTTTTCAGGATCCTCTTGGTAGAGGGTCTCCCTTAGGAGTTTGGAATGCAAGGGGTCCTTTTTAGGATCCTCCGTTAGAGGGTCCCTTTTTAGGAGTTAGGAGGGCAAGGGATCCTTTTTAGGATCCTCCGTTAGAGGGTCCCTTTTTAGGAGCCCTTTTGCTGGCTGCATGTTCTTGCCCCCTGTCCTGCCCCCCAAGTGCTTGGTGAAATTTATTTCGGCAGGCACTTTGGCTGATGCTCGTGCAGCGAAGAAAATAAACACAGGAAGTAGCAAACGGTTTCATTCATAGAACGCGGTTTACATCTAACTTTGAAAATAAAAAGGGGGGGGGGGGTTACATCTAACTAGGAGGCTACCTAGGGCAGCCTCTTTGATTCTTACTAAAATAACAAAGAACAAGCTAAACATAGGTTCTTTTGGCATTAAGAGCCGAAGCCTTGCTGGTAGCACTTCTCGAAAGGCTCCGTTGCCTGTCCCATCTTGTGCAGATCTAACTTGTGTGAGTCGCTCCTTCATGCACAGCCATCGTCATTGACATGGATGGTTTGGTGGCTGCATGGAGGAACATGTTATAGCATTCCCTCGCTTCCTTCTGCTCCCCTTTCACACATGCTACTCCCCCTGGGGTAGGGAATTTCATGGCTAAGTGATACACAGAAGTTATCGCCTTCAATTCTCTCAGGGAGGGTCTCCCTAATACCGCATTGAAGGCTGAGGTGCAATCTACCATGACGAAGTTAGCCATTACAGTGGTTTGCCTGGGTTTCTCCCCCATGGTGAGGGCCAATTCGATTGTCCCCAGGGGTTGCATCGAATCTCCCGTGAACCCATACAAAGTCATAGTGCAAGGCTTTAGGTGACAGAGGCTCAACCCCATCTTTTCCAGCGCCTGTTGATACAAGATGTCCATGGAGCTCCCGTTATCCACCATGACCCGATGTACCCTCATGTTAGCTAGCTGGGCGGTTAGTACCAGGGGGTCATTATGAGGAAAGTGCACCCCCTGCGCATCTTCTTCAGTGAAAGTTATTGAGTCATTCTCGCCCTTGAAGCTCTTCGGGGGGCGTTGTTCCAAACTTAAAACGCAATGTGGTGGACTTCGTCGGACCTCCTTGGCATACCTGTCTCGCCCTTTCCTAGAATCGCCTCCGAATCCTAGTCCTCCAAAGATGGTCCTGACCTCTCCTTGCACTTCCGGGGCCACCTCACGTGCCCACCGCGGGGACACTCCTCCTTCTGGCCTCTGGTTATCCTTGCGCACATACCTGCCCAAATGTCCCCTGCGGATGAGTTCCTCAATTTCTTCCTTCAAATGGATACACTCTGCCGTGGTATGACCGGTATCCTTGTGGTACTGACAGTATCTACTAGGGTCCCTTTTGGACCGGTCCTTTCTCATTGGTGGGGGCCTTTTGAAAGGAACTCGATCTTCATTGGTGAGGTAAATGTGCTCCCTGGTATCTGTGAGGTCTGTGTAGTAAGTGTAAGCCGCTTGCCTGTGATCATTCCCATGCTTGGTTTTCCTCTAGTGGTCATCTCTTGATCCATCGTATGCCCTTTTCTTCTTTGCTACATTCGACCCGTTGTTAGTTGGGGGCTTCGCGTGGGGCTCCTCTTTTCCTGCCTTTAGGTTTGCGTGGCCATCCTCCACACGGATGTACTTCTGCGCTCTCTCATAGAAGTCATCTAAGTCAGTGACTTCCCTCTTCAACATGTTGTCCCACAACTTGCTTCCTGGGAGCACTCCAGCGGTAATGGCCATTTTTAACTCTCGGCGCGTTAGGCTCCCCACTTTTGCGGCCTCCATATTGAACCGGTGAATGTAGTTCTTTAGGCACTCATTCTCCCCTTGCTTCACGTTGGCCAGGCTGGTGCCTGGCATCGTGTAGTCCCGCACGGCATGGTGCTGCTGGAGGAATTCGTCAGAAAACTGCTGCCAGGACCTGATGGACCCCGGCCTTAGTCTTTTAAACCATTTGTAGGCGGGTCCTTTCAGAGTAACAGCGAAGCAATGGAACCTGGCACCACTTCCAATCCCCCTCAGTTTCATCAGATCATTAAACGCATCCAGGTGGTATTTTGGATCCGTGTTCCCTTCGTAGGGGGTCATGTTGGGCTCCTTAAAATTGGCAGGGAGTCGGATTGCCTGAATTTCTCTCACAAAGGGCGACTCATGGTCGAAGTCCTCCTCAAAGGCCTGGCTGCCTGACGCGGTGACGATCTTGCTCCGCAGGCTCCTCATCTCCGTGTCTAGGTCCTGCCTCCTCTTGCTGAGAGTGTCCCTCAAAGCGGACGGGCTAAGATCCGCCTTTCCCTTGCCTTCTCGAGGCGCCACAGGGGGCGTGGTCCCTTTGCCCGCCCTCTTCTTATTGAGCTCCTCCCGCAAGTCTGAGGGTGCCCTTTTAGAGGTGACCTCGTCCTCATTGCGAGGGGCAGCGTTGGTCCTCGGCGCTGGCTTCTGGGCCTGCTTAGGCAGTTCAGGGTGATCACGTTGCTTTGTTCGGGGGGTGTTACTGGTTGAATGTCGGGTTCTCCCATCATCTACCAGTACAGTGGTCTCCACCCCATCCTTGCCCTTCTCCTTCCTCTTAGGCAAGGTTACGCTTGACTTACCCTGCAGCAGGCCGTTCAGGACCTCTTGCATGTTTTCCAAGGTGGTTTCCAACCTTTGGTTCTTACGGTGGAGCTCACGTATTTCCTCTTCGTAAAACCGGGATTTCGAACTCAAGCTCACGGAGTGGACCCGGGGGTGCTTATCATGCCTACGAGCAGAAGGGCCCGGGTCTTGCCGTCCGGAGTTCGGTGCCTGCGGGGGTTTTGGAGGAGGGAACTCGTCGGCGTTTACCGGTGGTGTTCTTGGAGGACTTCCTCCAGGTGGAGCGGCTGGTGACGAGGCCACCCTATCACCTCCATGAACCTCAGGGTCTTTCGGGGGCTCCTCGTCTCTGGGTGGAGGAGTGTCCTTCATGGAGGCCTTCAGCTGGACTCCGCTCAGGTGAACCTCTACCTCCCGTGGCTCCCTCAGTCGCTTTGAGCGTCTTGGCATCTTCTTCTTGCCGGAAACAATGGTGGAACAGTAGCTTGAAACTAACGTTCCCACAGACGGCGCCAAACTGTTGACGGTGAGAACTCGTCAACTAAGTTGAGTTGGAAAAATTATCAAATCAAGATCACTAATCGGAAAGCTGTAAAAACTTGAACAATAACTCAAGAACAATGATAGAACAGTAATGGAGAATTCAGTCTTTCATTCACACTCAAGCCTCTGCTATAGTAAAATTTCCAACCCCCTTTCAGGTGGTCTTAGAGTTCATTTTATAGTAGGCTCTAATGGCCTTAGGTACATAGTGGTCCAGGAGACCATGGGGTACATAAGTACTATGTCAGGGGAGTGGCTTCAGAGGTTGTGGTCGTACATCCAGTACAGGAGCAGGTGTCAAGAGAATGCCTCCACTACTTGTCTGTACCCATGTCTGATGAGTGGTGGCAGGCGTAGTGGTGCAGGAGGTAGTGGTGTCGGCTCTGACCTTTGGCCATAGACGTATGGACCATGACTCTTACCCCAACAGACTCACTGGAACTGGTATCCGTACTCAGTACTAGGTCGTACAAGTATGTCCCATTCGCCTCGTACTGGAGCCCCTAAGCATAGGGGTCTCAAGGTGTAAGGAATGGGACCCTTGGTGTGAGGTGGAGATCTTGGGTCCTTGGCATGAGATGACTGAAGCCTCCCGAGGTCACTCACGAGTTTGGGCGATAGGCATGTGGCCCTGGCAGACGTCTAAGGATGCGTGACGAGACGCCCTCCTTCCGACCCCCTTGATGGCGTGGCTCCCTAGCTGTTCAGGAGGCCCTCCTCCTCTCGAGTGGCCATGTGATGGTGTGCGCAAGCCTCCTCGGAAGCTCTCACAAAGCATGCTTTCAATATAGTGCTCTACCTCGTTATATGAGGCTCTCAATATGTCGCGTCCTCGGAGGAGCCCACCCCTCGCATGGCCTCTCGCCCGAGTGTCGGCCTCGCGAGATGGTGGCTTTGCCCCTGGTCTGATGCGCGCGGATGAAGGCCTTGCAGGATGGGTGGCCTCGCCCATGTGTTGGCCTCGCGAGATGGTGGCCTCGCGAGACGAGGGCCTCGCGAGATGGATGGCCCCGCCCATGGGCTGGTGTGCGCAGATGGAGGCCTCGCGGGACGAGGGCCTCGCGAAATGGGCCTCGCGTATGGCCAAGGTGAGGTGCTGATGGAGGCCTCGCGAGACGGCTTGGCGAGATGGGCCTCGCGTATGGCCGAGGTGAGGTGCTGATGGAGGCCTCGCGAGACGAGGGCCTCGCGAGATGGGCCTCGCGTATGGCCGAGGTGAGGTGCTGATGGAGGCCTCGCGAGATGGGCCTCGCATATGGCCGAGGTGAGGTGCTGATGGAGGCCTCGTGAGACGGCTTGGCGAGATGGGTCTCGCGTATGGCCGAGGTGAGGTGTGTGGGCGAGAGGGGCCTCGCGAGGCTACTGAGCCTTGGCACCTATGCCCTGCCAATGTGGGCCACCTGGCATCAACTTCACGAGGAACGATCCCAGACTCGTGTCGTGATGGTACGATGGCTTCCTGAGACGACTGTGGCCCAAGGGCCTTGCCTCGGCCTCATATTTTCTCTTGATGAGATTATGAGCATCAACACCTGTAGTTCCTCAAATCCCAAAGCTCAAGTCCTTAATTGGTAGCTAACTCCAACTGAATCCCTTAACTTCGCCAAGGATCAACACCCCAAACCAAGTCTAGACTTCCTCTAAGTTCTTAGCTTTGAAAATTCTCAAGGGAGAGTGAGAGAGGAAGTGATCATGAGGGAGAGAAACAGAGGTAAGTGAGTGTTCTGTTTTTCCCTTCTGTTTCTTTCCTTTCCTTTTCAGCTTCTACCCCTTTCTACAACTTCCACTAGAGTCTAAAATGAACAGAATACCTCATTTATCCCCTTTTAAAAATCAAAAGATCCTTTTGCCCTCCCAATTAAATCCAAGTCTCTTAATCATCCTAAGGGCATTTTGGTCAGTTGCTCCCAATTCCCGCTAATTCCTCAAGTGTCCCTAATGTTTACCACTTGAATCCCGACATCTAATTAATCACCAATTATTTTCCCCAATGTCAAATAATCTCCAATATATTTCCCAAATTCCCAGAAATACCCCCAGGCTCCCCTGACCTGGGAATAAATCCCCACCGTGACTATTTCGCTAAACCGCTCACTAGGATCGCCTCGAGCCTTATGCTGCAAATACATCCACATAATAATGTGGTCTTAACAATTTATCACAAATAATCACATTTATGCCCTCAACGGGCTAAAATTACAAGTATGCCCCTATAAGCTAAACAAAGCCTATATGCATACTAATACCCGTAGTCATGCATTTCACATATCCATATAATCATATAAGCATGCTTATCATATAATCATGTATTAATTCATTTAAATTACACATAAACCAATTATGCCCTCACGACACACTAATCAAGGCCCTTAAGCCTTATTAGTGATTTTGGGTCGTTACAATGCCACTAATATTATTTTTCATTTGTTCTTTTCTTCAGGGATGTAAAATTATTTTGAGTAAAAAGATAATTGCATTGAAACCAAAGCGAATAAGAAATGATGAAGAATAATGAATAAAGAAAATATTAGTTTAGAAATTTATTTTGTTTATTTTAAAAGCAATTTAATTTTTTTTCATTTTGAAATAGTTGGTTTTCATTATGAAAGAAACTAATAAGTTCTTTCTTTAAATTAGTTCTAGAATTTTTTCTAGAAACTATATTTTAGATTCCTTTATTTGATAAGTGAACAAATTTGATATTTATTTTGAATAATAAATTCATTTGTTATTTTTTAAATATATTTGTTCCACCTATTTCATCAATAAGTATAAATGATAATTATGAATTATTGATTATTGTGCAAACCATAGATTTAATAAATATGACATATTATTTCAAACTTAATTAAGTGAAACATATATGTGAAATATTTTTTAGATTGGCTTGTAATCAATAAGACACATAAAACAAATAAAAGACAACCTTTTATTGGAACCATTCATTGGTTATCTCCCTATTTAAATAGTCTATTAATTAAAGTTAACCAAAAGACCTTTCTCTAATAAACGCTAAAAAATCACATAATCATTTAGCTAATACATAGATATGTATGTTGAACATTTTAATGTTCAAAGCTAAAAGAGATAATTAATAGTTAGTCAATATTGATTGACATTTATTTAAGATATGTTTATTTTTTTGAATGCAAAGAAAATTTCTAAAAGTTTTCATGCAACATTCAAAGTAAAGTCACTTATAGAATTGTTTGATCTAATCAAAAGGAAGCCAAACTCGAATTTGAAATCCAACTAATTTGCATGTGAACTAGGAATTCAAACCCAACTCACATACAACTAGAATGCTAAGCAAAATTAAAATTTTAGAAATTGAATATAATCATATTAGATAAGATTAAATAGATAATGAGTAATCATTATCGACTTTATTATTTACATAATTTTCACACTTGTTATACTCTGTACATGTTTGATTGTACAATATCAAAGACTTAAAAGTTGGGATTAACAAGTGGTTATGTGAATAAATTGAAAAATTTCCATGAAGTCATTTAGTAAAACAATTTAATAATCATAAAAGATTACAAAAGTGTTTGTATCTCTTAAATGCTACTTTAATGAAGCATGATTATTATAATCACTATATTTTTCTAGTTAAACTAGAAATAATGACTGCATGTCAAGTAAGCAAGTTACTAATAATTAACAATGATAAAACCAAAGAATATCACAATCTCTGTAAAGCATTATTGTAGTGGGAGCATTGGTTAGTAACTACTCTGTTACAAATATAAAGTTTAGTTGGATTGTAGTGTAACACAATCCAACTATATTTCATTCACATACTAGTATGTAATGAAAAAGTTTTTACAGAAAACAATGGTTGAAACACCATGAATCTAGAAATGGAATTTGGAATTCTAATATATCTAGATTCTTGAACATCCAACTAAATCTCATTAAACTTTAGTTTGAAACGGGATATTCAAGATGAAGAGGAAGAGAAGAAAGTACAAACTTTTCAAAGTAAGGTTAATAGCCTAAGGCTATAAACAGAAGGAAGAATTTATTAATCGAATAAATACCTTCTACTGTAATCAAGCTTAAATCTGTTTACATACTCTTATCCATTGCTTTATGCATGGATTATGAGATTAATTTAATTGGATGTCTAAGTAGTCTTTACTGAATGGATGACAATGCAAAACCGTTTGAAGATCTCGACCAGAAAGATTATGTTGTGATTCTTATTCTTAATATTGATAAAGTGCGATCATTGGGAATGATGTAGAGAAATTATCATTAGAAAAGAAATGGTTAGCTGAACATTTCAGAATATTAGATTTAGAAAAGCCAAGAATATTCTATACATTAAAATCTATAGAGATTGAAAGAACAATCTTTTGGCACTATCTCAAGCAACTTATATAGATAAGAAACTTAAATACTTTAGTTTACAAAAATCCAAGAAAAGCTTTTTACCTTCCCGGTCAGGAGGATGTATTATCTAAATAATAATGTCCATTTATTCTTTTACTAGAAAAGAAGGACATGAGACAGTATTCCTACAACTTAGTGATGGACTATTTAATGTATTGAATGATATGTCTTCGAATTAATATTTGTTAAATAATGGGAATAGTCAGCAGTTGTCAATCCAATGATGGATTGAGTCATTGAATAATTATAAGGACTTAATTTTTGAGTATCTTGAATATAATGGAGATTATATATTTGTGTATTTAGGCAGTGACCTAAAATCCCAAAGGATAAAACTGATTTTAAACAAGATAGAAATATTCAAATATTGATATCAATATCAATTTCCATAACTGTGGAGGAGACACATTAATTTGGAAATGTATTAGACATTTCAGATTTGTATATTTCACTGTAGAAGCTGAAATGTAACAGCAACGAGCAATTAAATAGGCTATTTGATTTAGTTGAGTTCTTTGCCATTCTAGAAAGGGTTTCAGAGTAGAATAAACTACTAGTATCTCATTGCGAAATTCATGGAGATACAACTATTCTAGAAGAACTAGAAATCATGAGAGAGTAAAACACTTGAAATGAAGTATCATTTAATTCAAGACAATTTTACATAATTAATGTAATGATCTTGAAGATAGCTTCAAAACAGTTTCTTACAAAACTGTTAACAAAGACTTTGTTAAACAAATTCGTTCAGGATAATGCTATTGACACAATGAGAGAGATGCCTAGTGGGAGATTATTGGGAATAGTGCCCTTAAAGCAATTGTAGTTGACAAATGTTTTAAATGAAATAAATAATTGAATACAATTATTATATATATAGACTATGTCCGATATTATGTTGATAATATTAAGTAAATATCAAAACATTTCAAAGTTTATCTATGTGGTCTTAGTCTCATATTGGTATGAGAGGATCAAGATTAAGGTAATAAACTTGAAACAGTTCGCAGTAAAATAAAGTTATGGAATCTTTAGATTAATTACTGCTAGTATTATGAATACAAGTAACCTAGATTCGGGTGACTAGTGTAGTAGGACACTTTAGTGAAGGTTCTTTATATATAGTGATATACAGAACTGGACCAGATGTGATTTGTTAATAATTGTTTAAACATCGTTTCATAATATTAATAAAACACATCAAACGATGATCATATACACGATGATTTAATCCTAAGGTTACTATGAACTCCTATACATGTCATCTGATTATTTGATTCATGCATTAAGGTTTGTCAAAATGATCAGGCTAAGAACAATTATTTTTGTGACTCAATGATATATATATATATATATGGCTGAGGACATAGTTTAATAGATATGGAATCTATACCTTCTTATAGATTGAATAATGGTTCCCTATTGGGTTGACTTTTGGAACTGAAAAGGTTATGAGCGCTCGCGTCACAAACTTGTTGTGACACAACCTTCACTAGTAAAGTCAATGGCACACTAGGAACAAGATATAGTTAAATTGGTAAAATGGTAATTTTATTCCCTTTCAATTATGAACCATTAATAGAGGATTAACATTGTATGTAATGATTATATCAATGGACACTTTATTCTTTACTAAAGTACTATGTAAATATGTCTATATTTATCAAGAGTTCAATCTCATATTTATAGTGGAGTAATCATGAGATTAATAAATATGATTATTTAATCAAAGAGCTTTGATTAATAATGTAATATTTATTGGAGATTGATATTATAGGTCCATAGGTCCCCACGGTGGCTCTATCAACACAATATCATGGTAAGAGTTGATACATGGGTAAAACTGTAATTTGGAAATTTGAGAAGAATTTTATTCTTTGGGTCAAATATACAGTTATATGATAATTGTGGTTGAATAATTAATTTGAAATTAATTATTAATTTTTCAAAAATATGTTTATTAATTTTGTTGACGCGGTTCTTCGCCAACAGGTAATTAAGAGAAAGAGAGAAAGGGATTAGTGCTGAAAATAGAACCGTCACAGATATGAAATCTTAGAGGATGAACTAGGTGACTCAAGACACGTTTTTAAGTGGTTCAAAGGTTAAAATACTTCTACTCCACTAGTCAATATTATTGATATATTCTGGGTATTTGGTTACAAAGTGTATATCTCTTTGAGACTATTGTTTTTCCAACCCTTATCAACTCCCAGGGTCTCCATATTTATAGGAGAAGGCACCTGGAAGTTGGTAAGGAGGTCATCCCGTGACCTTATTATTTGTCATATCAACTCTGTGACATTCATGATTAATTCCTAAACCTGACACATGAGTATGGTCAAATCGATAGATGAGGAGATAATGGGCCGCACGGCCCAACCCAGCCGTGGGTGTCTAAATACGCACGTTCCTGCTGCGTGTCCGAGAAGTCAGGGAGATATCGGACACGTGATGTCAGATATAGGCACGTTTATCTTGCGTGTGTTGACTTTACAAAGAGTCAGAGATCTATGAGAAGCAGCTCGTACCACGAGGTGCTTCCCTGACCCGACCTTCGGCCTCAAGGACTCCTTCCCCCATTCTTGGGCAGCCTTGGAGAGTTCTTGATGATAGCTCGAGCTAAGGGGGTACGACCTGGAAAACAGGATCTCCGACCTGGGGAAGTTTATGGACTAACCTTGATTAGTCCGAGGCTCGACCTGCTAATCAGTCCGTGGGAAAACCAGGGCGTACATCTGCCCCCCAAGCTCCTGCTTGTGGTATATGACGTCATATATAGAAGACCACAGTAGGGGCTTTTAGACTTCCCCACAACCCTTCACATTCCACTTTTTGTGCAGGCGTCTGATACGTGGAACGCCGTGGGTGGTGACGGTACGTTTTACGAGAATCGCATTTAATGGCCTAGTCTAAGCCCAGCCGTCGTTTCGTATTTCGAGTGGAAGGCCTCGGATCCCTCACGAGGGTCATCCAAGAGCCTTCTACATGTGATCCTTCACGTATATAAAAAAGGGGGTGGCCACCCTACGCACGGCCCAACCCTTCATTCAAAATTTCCCAAATTTCTTTCCTTCTTCCCTCTTTAACTTTCAGAAAAACGAAACCCTCGCCTTCGTTGCTGCCATTTTCATTGTTCAAGAAGCTTAGGCGCACGAGTTTCTCCGAAGCTTTGGAAGCTATCTCACCGATGAAGCTCCTATCAACGCAGCATTCTCTTCAACCTTCCAGCCATATACTGTAAGTTTCTTGACCCTGTTCATTTTGAAAACATGCTACTGTAGCTTAGGTAAAAAATTTACTGTAGCCGCATGCAAGGGTTTTCTGGGTTGCGTGGATAAGGAGGGTGACAACCCTCTTTAGGCTAGGACATACTGGTTGTAGGAAATCGCCTTAGAGCCTGGGATTCAAGATGCTTTTTCTGGGACATTTTCTGGGTAGGAGTTTTGGGAATTTTGGGTGCAAAACCGGGTAGCTTAGGGAACACGCCTCATGGGCGGTTTTGCAATTCCTACCTACTGAAACTTTCCTCCCAAGGAAAATTTCACTCTGAACCTCCTGACACGCAAATTCCGAGTAATCTGGGATCTGTTGGGAGTATACGCGCGTGTTCACTAAACCGCGTGGTTCCACCTCCCACGAGCTGGGCTTTCCTCAGCTCGTGCAAATAATAATTATTCTTCCTCCTGCTTGGGTCGCCTTTTTTAAAATGTTTTCTTGTGTTCACTAGGCGACCAGATGACTCCAAAAAAGAACCTCCCTCAGAAGAACGTTGGAAGCTCGGCCTCCCGGCAGGAGAAGGGAAAGGCGGTGATGCCCAGCTCGCCGATCCCCCACTTTGGGCCGGCCGTGGAGAAACAAGTCGAGGTGGCCCCCGACGCATTCTTTGAGGCGGAGAGAATCATCTCAAAGGTAACCGATCAGGTGAAGATCAACAAACTCTTCCTCACCCACAAGATCCCACTGGGGAAAGCCTCAGTAATAGCCCGACCTGCTGCGGAGGGTGAGCGAAGCTGCACGCCGCTGGACGAATCGTTTGCGGCCTGGAGTGGTGAACACTTCAAGGCAGGGGCCTTCCTCCCCCTGGACCAGTACTTTGCCGACTTCCTGAAATACGTGGGGTTGGCCCCTTTTCAGCTGCCCCCCAACTCCTACCGTCTGCTGGCAGGGTTGAGGTACTTGTTCAAGAAGCAGAAGTGGAGGTCCCTACTCCTGCTGATATTTTATATTTCTTTTGTCTCAAAGCCAGCCCGGATCAGCGAGGGCGAGGTGACGGGTTTTACTATTTAACCCGTTTTCCTAATACGGCGGCGGTCATCGAGCTGCCAAGCCATCCAAATGACTTCAAGGACCAGTTCTTCATGTCAACTAGGTTCCGGAACTGTGAGCACCATTACTTCAACCGTCCTCGTAAGTGAACCCTGACCTTAGCTCACCTTTTAAGTGTTATTTAATTTTAGCTCCTCCCGTATTCCATTCTGATTCCAGCCCCATCTTGCAGCCATCTACGCGAGGATCGAGAAGTCTGCGACCCTCGGGGGTCAGTATGAAACACTGGCGGGCTTGCCCCCCAGTGAAAAGGACTATCGCGTGCTCGTGACGGACGAGACGATGGTGTTCTGCAAACTGATTTTTCCAAATCAGACTCTGAACCTGAAGAGGACTCGGGGGCTGCCCCCAGCTCACGCAAACAGACCTATCACCGTGGAGGAGGTCGCGGAAGAGGAGGACGAAGAGGACGAAACGGCTGAAATTCCGCTCGTAAGGAATAGGAAGAGGAACTTGGAGGTCACCCAAGGGATGGACGAGGAGAGGGTCCAATCCGGGGCAGCCGCGGGTCCTTCCGGCCAAGGTAACCCTTTCTTGCTTAGGAATGTAGATAGGGCCATTCCAGACCCTCGGCTGGTTAGGTTCAATCCTAGGCAGATCGTCCATCGCCACCGAAGGAATCTGGACCTGAACACACTCCTGCTCCATTGTGTTGACCGGCTCGTGCTGGATCACCAAGATAGCCGGCCTAAGGGTACCATAGTAGTAGATAACACCCTAGCTTTTAGGTCGATTATTTTTGAGGAGTATGGGACCAATTTACGCACATGGCCATCACTCCAGAGGTGTATCTATGCTCCGGGGCTTAGGCAGCATGTAGAAGAGTCTAGTCCCGAGTCAGAACCGGACCCAGAACTTGCGCCTGTTCGGGAAATAATCTTCTTAGGTTCTTCCAGCTCGGGGGGTAGGGCTCCTTTAGTATTCATATATTTTTTGCCTTTAACCTTTTGCTTTTATTTCTGCCTGATTGCTAACCTGTAATAACCATGTTTTTTGTTTTCGCAAAAGAGATGTCTCAGCCCGAGGATAGTCTGCGGGACATAGACTTCGGGGGGAGTCCCCTGGCGGGGCCAAGATTGAAAAGGCTCCGAGGGTCCAAGAGCACAGCTGGGGGCTCCACCAAATCTCCGGCAAAGGAGAAGGAGAAAACCCCACCATCACAGGTCGGGGGGGCAATTCTTCTTGCTAGCGGAATAGGACACATGCCCCCGCCGACCCAGCGATCTCCATCAACCGTCCAGGACGTGGGAACGGAGGTCGTGACCCCGGCTGCAGTGGCCCCCGGCGTACGCATCACGGTCGACGCCCAGGATCTGGAGAAGATCCCAGAAGCCTTTCGGGGGACGGTGTATGAATCGGCGAGCTATGCCGTCAAACATTTCTACAAGTTCAAAGAGAAGGAGCTCCGGGCTATTGAGACACTGAGCCCGGTCCACGTAATAGAGTCATCGATGGACATGACCCTAACGGTAAGCTGCCCCACTCTTTCAAGGCTTTTACCCCTTACACACCGCCTTATTTTTCCACTTAGTCGATTTATCTCCCATTTCTCGCAGGGCATCCCTGCCGTACACCGAGGCATCGCCAGGGCCAGAGCTCAGCTCGAGGAGATGAGGGCTGGCCGCCAGACCGCCCTTCTGGAGGCTCAGGTGGCGAAAGATGCGCTGGCGACCTCGAAGGCCGAGTTAGAGAGGACCCGCTCGAAGGTCAAAGAGCTTGAGACATCCCTTGCCACCTCGCGAACTGACCTCGAGGCAGCGAAGACCGAGGCCCAGGACGCCCTTGAAGCTGAACGGGCCACCTCGGAACAGTCCATGCAGGAACTGTTCTATCGCTGCTGGGCCCACAACCCGGAGGCTGACTTCTCCTTCATGCCGTCGGGTCTCTGGGCGCGCTTGTTGGTGAAGTTCCAAGCCCGCTTTGACAAAGAGGTGCCGCCCTCGGAGACTGGGGAAGCCTCTGGTGCAGCGGAGCAGGATGAGACCGCGACCTCCAAGGGGCCGACCGACGGGGCTTAGGGCGTTTTTTCTTCTCTTTATTTTGAAGTATTTTATGTAATCTTTAGCACGAGGTATTTTTTCCTCGAAACAATTTGCCTTGCAATTTTTACTTGTGTATTTCTTCATGCTTTCGGCTATAATACACATATTTTGTTGTTTGATAAACTTAGTTTGTGTTAACCGTTATTTATATCCCGAGCCCTTTAAGAAGAACCACGATCAATAAATTTACGTTAACTTCTAAGTTTTATGACCTGGTTAAAACCAGGAGCTTATTTTGAAAACTTAGTTCGCGTCAACTTTTTATCCATATCTCGTGCTCTTCAAGAAGAAACACGATCAATAAATTTAAGTTTTCTAAGTTTTGTGACCCGGTTAAAACCAGGAGCTTATTTTGAAAACTTAGTTCGCGTCAACTATTTATCCATATCTCGTGCTCTTTAAGAAGAAACACGATCAATAAATTTAAGTTAACTTCTAAGTTTTATGACCTGGTTAAAACCAGGAGCTTATTTTGAAAACTTAGTTCGCGTCAACTTTTTATCCATATCTCGTGCTCTTCAAGAAGAAACACGATCAATAAATTTAAGTTTTCTAAGTTTTGTGACCCGGTTAAAACCAGGAGCTTATTTTGGAAACTTAGTTTGCGTCAACTATTTATCCATATCTCGTGCTCTTTAAGAAGAAACACGATCAATAAATTTAAGTTAACTTCTAAGTTTTATGACCCGGTTAAAACCAGGATAGGACTTAGTTCGCGTTAACCCTTATACATTGATAAGAATCCACACCTAAGTCGTTAAGGAGACCTGGTTATATGCAGGTACCATATGCCCCCCAAGTAACTGGGAAGGGGTCTTTCGTGGTTACTTTAAGATTACACTTGCAAATAAAAAGAAAAACTTGATTTTTATTAATACATAAAAAGTGGCCTTCCAGGCCTTACAAGTGGATCATTGATAATATTTCTTCAAGTGGATGGCATTCCAAGTCCGTGGGATTACCCCTCCATCAAGTCGAGCTAACTTATAAGTTCCTTCCTTGATGACTTCAATGACCTGGTATGGTCCTTCCCAGTTCGGTCCCAAGACTCCATCCTTGGGATCTTTTCCGGCCAGGAAAACTCTTCTTAGGACCAAGTCGCCAACGCTAAAGGTACGTTTTTTGACTTTAGTGTTGAAGTAGCGAGTGATCTTTTGCTGGTAATGGGCGAGCTGGAGTTGCGAATCCTCTCGCCTTTCATCGATAAGGTCTAGGGAATGGCATAGGAGCTCGTGGTTCCTATCTTGGTCGTAGGACCGGACTCTATGCGACAGAACTTTAATTTCCACGGGGAGGACTGCTTCACTCCCAAAGATTAGGGAGAAAGGAGTGTGACCCGTAGGAGTCCGATGCGAGGTCCGGTATGCCCAAAGGACCTGGGGGAGCTGTTCTGGCCAGAACCCCTTTGCCTCATCTAGCCTCTTCTTGAGGCTCGCCTTGAGAGTTTTGTTGACAGCCTCGACCTGGCCGTTTGCTTGAGGATAAGCCATAGAGGAGAAGCTTTTCACAATCCCGTGCCTTTCACAAAAATCAGTGAACAGGTCGCTGTCGAACTGAGTGCCGTTGTCCGAGACAATCTTCTTTGGCAGGCCGAACCGACAGATGATGCTTTTAACCACAAAGTCGAGTACCTTCTTCGATGTTATTGTTGCCAACGGCTCTGCCTCGGCCCACTTAGTAAAGTAGTTGATGGCTACCACGGCGTAGCGGACCCCGCCCTTTCCGGTAGGCAGGGCGCCTACTAAATCTATCCCCCAAACGGCGAATGGCCAAGGGGCCGAGATCATTTTGAGTTCGACTGGAGGAGCTCGTGCAACCGCAGCGAAGCGCTGGCACTTGTCGCACTTTTTCACATATGAAATCGAGTCTTTGGACAGAGTTGGCCAGTAATACCCTTGCCTGAGAACCTTTATGGCCAGGCTTTGCCCCCCAGCATGGTCTCCGCAGAATCCTTCGTGAATGTCCTGCAAGATGGCCTGCGCCTCACCTGGATGAACGCACCGGAGGAGAGGTAGGGAGTGTCCACGTCGGTATAGCACACCATCGACCAGCGTGTACCTCGGAGCTTGATACAAGATTCGCCGTGCATCATTACGCTCTTCAGGCAGCTTGCCCTCGACGAGATACTCAAGAATAGGGGTCATCCAGGTCAGCCTGGCATCAATCATCTCGACCTCTGCCCGATCTCCTTCTATACTTGGTTCTTTCAAAAATTCTATTGGCACCAATCCCAGGGTTTCTGTCTCTCCCGAGGTGGCGAGTTTGGAGAGAGCATCTGCGTTGGCGTTCTGTTCCCAAGGTATCTGTTTGATCGATCCCCGCTCAAATGCGGATAGCTCAGTTTTTACCTTCGCCAAATAGGCGGCCATCTTGGGTCCCCGCGCCTGATATTCGCCCAGAACCTGGTTTACCACGAGCTGGGAGTCACTGAAGCACTGGACGGAGCCCGCCTTTAACTCCTGAGCTACCCTTAGCCCAGCCAACAAAGCTTTGTACTCTGCCTCATTGTTGGACACCCTGAACCCGAACCTTAGCGCCGAGTGGAACCTATGTCCCTCGGGGGATATTAGAATGATTCCAGCCCCGGAGCCACTCTCGTTAGATGAACCATCAACGAATATCTTCCACGACGAATGCGGCGAGGCGACTTGAGGTAGGCCTTCTGATGGATCCTCCTGGAATCCCATGCACTCCGCCACGAAGTCAGCCAACGCCTGACTTTTTATGGCAGTTCGTGGAGTATAGAAAATCTCGAACTGACTGAGCTCGACCGCCCATTTTAACAAACGTCCCGATGCTTCAGGCTTTTGCAAAACCTGCCTTAGAGGCTGATCGGTCATGACGTGTATCGAGTGGGACTGGAAATATGGTCTGAGCTTTTGCGAGGCTGTGATTAGGCAAAACGCCAGTTTTTCCATCAGTGGGTACCGTGATTCTGCTCCGAGGAGTCTCTTGCTGATGTAGTAAACTGGCTTTTGAACTTGGTCCTCTTCTCGTACCAGCACGGCACTAGCTGCATCCCCAGTGACTGCCAGGTAGAGGAAAAGAGGCTCTTCCGCCCTGGGTTTGGACAGAACGGGCAGTTCAGCCAGATGCGCCTTCAGATCGAGGAATGCGCTTTCGCACTCTACTGTCCACTCAAACTTCTTGTTTCCCCGGAGCAGGTTGTAGAAGGGCAAACACTTGTCGGTCGACTTGGAAATGAACCGGTTGAGTGCTGCCACTCTTCCTGTGAGGCCTTGGACGTCTTTCCGCGACCTAGGGGAAGGAAGCTCGAGCAGTGACCTGATTTTGTCGGGGTTTGCCTCGATTCCTCGGGTATTGACTATGAACCCCAGGAATTTCCCTGATGCGACACCGAACGTACATTTCTGAGGATTGAGCCTCATGCCGTATTTCCGTAGTATTTTAAAACATTCTTCCAGGTCAGAAACATGGTTGCCGGCAGTCTTGGACTTGACGAGCATGTCATCAACATACACTTCCATGTTCTTTCCGATCTGGTCTGCGAACATTCTATTTACTAGCCTCTGGTAGGTAGCTCCAGCATTCTTCAGGCCAAAAGGCATGACCTTATAGCAATAGACATTCGTTGGGGTCATGAAGCTGGTATGCTCCTGGTCCGCCGGGTTAATCGCGATCTGATTGTAGCCTGAGTACGCGTCCATGAAGGACATGAGCTCGTGCTCCGCCGTAGCATCCACCAGCTGATCGATCCTAGGCAATGGAAAGAAATCCTTGGGGCAGGCTTTATTCAGGTCGGAGAAATCAATGAAAGTCCGCCATTTCCCGTTGGGCTTTGGAACTAGCACGGGGTTGGCGACCCAAATTGGAAATTTGGCTTCGCGGATAAAGCCACACTTTTTGAGCCGGGCCACTTCTTCTTCTAGGGCCGCAGCTCGGGTTGTTCCTAAACGCCTTTGCTTTTGAGACTTGGCAGGAACGCTTTTATCTAGATGGAGCGTGTGCATGATGACACTCGGACTGATCCCCACCATGTCCTCATGGGACCATGCGAATACGTCCAAGCTATTCTTCAGAAACGTAATCAGCTCCGCCTTTCTCTGGTCGCAGAGGTTCTTCCCAAGCTTAACCGTCCGTGACAGATTTTGTTTATCAATGTTCACCTCCTCAAGCTCCTCAATAGCCTGGAGCTCGGATCTATCCTCGCTTACTCGAGGGTCAATGTCCTCACTAAGGGCGACACTTTCCCCTTGGGCGTTTTGAGGTTTTTCAATCTCAGGAGCCCCTAAGGGCTCCTGGGATTCCTCTTCACTTGAAATGGGCATAGCCAGCTGCCCGGGTTTGGACTTTCCCTTCATGGAAATGCTGTAGCATTCCCTGGCAGCGAGTTGATCACCCTTGATGGTGCAGATCCCTGTCGAAGTAGGGAATTTCATGGCGAGGTGTCGAATGGAAGTGATGGCCTCGAAAGCTATGAGTGTAGGTTGGCCCAAAATGGCGTTGTAGGCAGTGGAGCAGTCAATGACCATGAACTCAAGTAGCTTGGAGACTGTCCGAGACTCTTCTCCTAGGGTGATCACCAGCTCGATCGTCCCTATCGCTGCCGATCCTTCCCCCGAAAAACCATATAGCATCATGGAGGTCGCCTTTAGCTCGGCGACGGTTAGACCCATCTTTTCTAATGTGGATCAGAATAGGAGGTTCACCGAGCTTCCGTTGTCCACCAACACTCTCCTCATTTTCCGGTTGGCGAGCTGGACTGCTACGACCAAGGGATCATTATGGGGGAATTGGATATGGCCTGCGTCTTCCTCTGTAAAAGTAATCGGCTGCTTCTCTAACCGCTGCTGCTTTGACTGACGCTGCTCCGGGACGAACTCCACTCCGTTGTGGGCCTTTAATTCATTCACATACCTCTTCTAGGCGCCTCTGCTCGTGCCAGCCATGTGCGGTCCTCCAGAGATGGTGGATATCTCTCCCCCGACCACGGGAGGAGGGACGTCCTGGTCTACCCGAGGCCCGGGCTGACTGACTGGGATTTCTGGAGAGGGTCGACTAGCTGGGACCCTGCTTTGCGAATATTGCGCCAAGGGGCCTGCTCGGATGAGAGTCTCTATCTCATCTTTTAGATGCCTGCAGTCGTCGGTATTGTGGCCGACGTCGTTATGGAAACGTCAGAATTTCGAAGTATCTCTCTTTCCCTTGTGGTGTTTCAATGGTTCCGGCCTCTTCCAGGGGACCCGAGTAGAGTTGGCCAGGAAGATGCTTTCCCTGGACTGGGTGAGCTCGGTATACACTGTGAACACGGGCTTGAACTTATCTACGGACTTATTCTTCTTTTGACCGTGTTGGCTGTTTTCACCATTCCCCTTTCTTTTGCCACCACGGGGCTGATTGTTTTGCGCGACCTCGGGGATCGCCACCACGATCTCTGTCCCTGCTCCCGCGGGCTTCTCGGGAACCTGGCTGGTCCCCGCGGCTGAAGCCTCGGCTTCTTCCAAGTTTATCCACTCTTGGGCTCTGTTAAGGAATTCATTAACCGAGCTGACTCCCTTCCTCTGAATATCTTTCCACAGGTCTCCCCCGACCAAGATTCCGGTTCTCATGGCCATGAGCTTAGAGCTATCGTTAGCGTCTCGGGCTTGAGCAGCGACATTCGTGAATCTGCTCAAGTAGGCCTTCAGCGTCTCCCCGGGCTGCTATCTCACGTTAGCTAGGGAATCGGCTTGGACTCGGGCGGCCTGGGAGGCGCGGAACGCCCTTTTGAAGTCAGCTGAGAAAGTCTTCCAGGAGCTGATTGACTGTCTTTTACTCTGCTTGAACCACTGTCTGGCAGGTCCAGCCAGTGTGGAAGGGAAGATCAGGCAACGAAGCTCTGGGCCAATGTTATGGGCCATCATTAGGGTGTTGAACATCCCTAAATGGTCCGACGGGTCCCCGTCCCCGTTAAACTTTGACAAGTGGGGCATACGGAAACCAGATGGGTATGCCGTCGCTGCTATATTGGGGGCGAAGAGTTCCATTTCATCTCCCGAATCATACTTGTCTTTTTCTTTTTCTGTTAGAAGCTTCCTCATCAGTTCCTCCATCTGAGATAGGCGCTCGAGGGTTTGGTCCTGAGATCCTGGGTTATTCCGGGGCTGTTCCACAGCTCCAGACCCATTGTACATATTAGGTGGGTTGTTGCCCCTCCTATCTTGAGATAGGTTATTTGGGACATTCCCTCCGTTATGTACTTCGGATCGGACTCCCGCCGAGCGGGCCGGGCTACCATCTCTAGCTCTGTCCTCTCTGTGAGAGTTGAGGCGATCTCGAAGGTCGCCTCCCTAGGTGGTCTGGTGGCTCTGTGCCGAACTCAGTCGCTGACGCAGGTCTCCTCCGGAGAGATCACTCCGGCGGCTGCCGGTCCAATGACTCCTGCTGGACAGGCTCGGAGTGCGTCTGTGGTGGTGAGGACCTGAGCTTTCTCCAGGCGCCTTGCTACGTCGGGAAGGTCCTGCTGATGGTGGGTTTCTCCTACTACTTCCGTAAGCCGGGATGTCTCGGACGGGCTGAGGAGACGGATATCTGATTGGAGAAGGAGGATGCCTGACTGGGGAGGCGATCCTAGTTCCGTCTGGACGGATCAAATTCGGTGGGGGCCTTTCGGCCCTGCCAGCTTGCTGGTCCCGCTCTGGGCGAGCTGGACGAGGCGCAGGACGGTCTCCTGGGACGGGCTGACGTCGCTGGCCCTCCCCGGATCTCCTTTGGGAATTTCCTCGAGCACTCCTGGGCGTTCTCGAGGAAGGTTGAGAACTAGGAGTTGACGTCCTGACCGAACGGCTATATTGCTGTTGTCCGATCCCAGACATTTCCCTGAAGTTTGCCTCTTGATGGTGTGATGAAGGGGTGGAGTTGGCTGCATGAGGCCTACCCGACTGGCTATGCCTGGGCCGATTACCCCGGTGAGACTTAGGAGCCTCACCTTGCCTCTCTCCCGTGTTAACGTTGGTTGTGAGAGGGGGTAGCCGGGCCAGAATATCCTGGATTTGCCGACTAGCAGTTGCTAACTGGCTCCTCAGCTGAGCGTTCTCCATCTCCACCTCAGTATAATAACACGGGTTCAGATTAGGTGGCCGGGGCGCCGAACTACGAGTATCGTCTTGGCCCGCCGGCTGCTTTCCTGGCCTCTGTTGGACTTCAGGAATTTGTTCATCAGGGATGGCAATATGGTGGGCCTCCTGCCCATCCTGCTGCTCTGTTTCGTTGCCATGCCTGGATCGAGTGGTCACCATAATTGGCTGTTTGTGGCAGCACTAATTGAACTTGCTCTCAATGAAAGCACCAAACTGTTGACGCGGTTCTTCGCCAACAGGTAATTAAGAGAAAGAGAGAAAGGGATTAGTGCCGAAAATAGAACCGTCACAGATATGAAATCTTAGAGGATGAACTAGGTGACTCAAGACACGTTTTTAAGTGGTTCAAAAGTTAAAATCCTTCTACTCCACTAGTCAATATAATTGATATATTCTGGGTATTTGGTTACAAAGTGTATATCTCTTTGAGACTATTGTTTTTCCAACCCTTATCAACTCCCAGGGTCTCCATATTTATAGGAGAAGGCACCTGGAAGTTGGTAAGGAGGTCATCCCGTGACCTTATTATTTGTCATATCAACTCTGTGACATTCATGATTAATTCCTAAACTTGACACATGAGTATGGTCAAATCGATAGATGAGGAGATAATGGGCCGCACGGCCCAACCCAGCCGTGGGTGTCTGAATACGCACGTTCCTGCTGCGTGTCCGAGAAGTCAGGGAGATATCGGACACGTGATGTCAGATATAGGCACGTTTATCTTGCGTGTGTTGACTTTACAAAGAGTCAGAGATCTATGAGAAGTAGCTCGTACCACGAGCTGCTTCCCTGACCCGACCTTCGGCCTCAAGGACTCCTTCCCCCATTCTTGGGCAGCCTTGGAGAGTTCTTGATGATAGCTCGAGCTAAGGGGGTACGACCTGGAAAACAGGATCTCCGACCTGGGGAAGTTTACGGACTAACCTTGATTAGTCCGAGGCTCGACCTGCTAATCAGTCCGTGGGAAAACCAGGGCGTACAAATTTAAATATATAATTTCGATATATATATAAATAAATTAATTAATTTTTGAAATTAACTATTTTATTTGAGTGGGAGAAAATAAAATTTGTAAGCGAAAGTAGTTTTTGATTTATTGAATTTTAAAAAAATGATGATAATGATGATCATCAATTTGAATTTTGAATTTTTGAATTTAAAATTTAAATATTGAAATATGGTTGTGATATTTTCCTTAAAAAGATAATACCATATTTTGTGGAATGATTAATTTTAATTAAATAAATAAATAGAAGAAAAATAAAATATCCATGAAAAAGAATATTGTTATACTCGCATGACACTGTCCAGGGACTGTGTCATGCGTGTAGCAGTGTATTGATGTGGTATCAGTATTGTTTTTATTTTATTTTTAATTATTTAATTAATAATTTAAAAATAGATATTTTCAAATTTGGTAAGTTATATGTTTTCCTAAGTCCATTCCTATCATCATTATGATATTAATAATATATTACTATTATTATTAGGAATAATAAGGTAATATATATAATCTCTCTCTATATATATTATACAATGACAAGAGAGTAAGAATTCAGAAAAAATTTCAGAATTTGTCAGACAAGAAATTGTCATCTTCTTCTTTTTTTCTAACCCATCTCAAGCCATAATCCAAGTTCTCATGTGTTGAGATATACTTGTGATTTCTAAATTACAAACCCATGTTCTCTGTGTGGCCACACACATCTTGAGGTGTAAACAACACTCCCGAAGATTGTGGTTTTAGTACTCAAAGCATTGGATATGAAGATCGATATATATATATATATATATATACGAAAAGACTCAAGGACACTTGATAGGCTTCTGGAGGTAAATATTTCTGTTCTTGAATATTTGTAGACATGTGCATATGATATATATATATAAGTATGTGTATATTTATATATATGTTTCATGATTAATAATATTGCATATTAATATTTTTGTCTGGATGTTTTCTTGAACATATAAAGTGCTCATATGAGAGATAGAAATTTTTTGTGTTATTATGAACTGGGCCCACCATGCCATTTTCGTTGTGCATTCTGATTATTTTTCCAACAATTGGTATCAGAGCTAGGTCATTAATCTCTGCATATTATTAATTGTTGTGTGGGACTATGTGCATTTTTATATTATATGTGATATATGTTAAAATGGATGGATGATTATATTGATGATTATATCAATGCCCACACACATCTTGAGGTGTAGAGAACACTCTGGAAGATCGTGGTTGTAGTACTCAAAACATTGGATAGGAAGATCGATATATATATATGAAAAGACTCAATGACACTTGATAGGCTTAAAGAGGTAAATATTTCGGTTCTTGAATGTTTGTATACATGTGCATATGATATATATATATATAAGTATGTGTATATTTATATATATGTTTCATGATTAATAATATTGCACATTAATGTTTCTTTCTGGATATTTTCTTGAACATATAAATTGTTTATATGATAGATGAAATTTTTTATTATTATTATGAACTGGGCCCACCACGCCATTTTCGTTGAGCACTCTGATTGGCTTGCCAACAGCACAGAGACAGGAAGCCTATCAATCCTTAGAAGATAACTTACCAAAGAGAGTAACTCTCTACTCGTCAAAAAGAGTGTTGGCATTCTAGAAGGAGGTCAAGAACTCCCATTGGGGAGCCTCGAGGCTGTTGAGGCATTGGCCCACGCGGGTTAATGCATCAGAACCAAGTTGGACCCCAAAAGTACTGGCAGCACTGTCGACCACAAACTCAGGCACGTAGGTCGTGACAGTGAGGTGGCAGTCTCGGATAGAAGGTTGGGAAAGATGAGCTTGCTTTGGTTGACTCGCAAGAGGAGGGGCCACGACTTCCGGAAGTGTTGTAGGATCGGTGACCTGGCCCAGGTCGGAAGGGTTCGAAACTGATGGGGGCAGATTGGACTTCTTGGTGAGCTTGGAAGGGCGGACCCCCTCTTGAGACGCCCGGTGTAGTTTATTTACTCTTGAGCCAACAATTTTGTCAAGGAGGCTGTTCAAGTCTGAATCCATATCACCTAAAAAAAAGGAAGAATAAAACATCAAGAGTTGATTATATGTCACAGTGTATGATGAGACTTCTAGGTGAAAAGAAACCTAACTGGAGGATTTTGATGAGCTTGAGCTCGAGGACCAGGAAATCCCTATGTCTTTTGATGACTCTAAGGGGTTTCCTTCTTTATAGGTGGGAGACAACCTCTGTAAATCCCTATAATCATTGGTCCCATACTAGACAACAATCCCGTCCCAAACTTCATTTATACTATACATAGTCTGGTACTTCCCTAGCCAACTATCAAACCTATGGACTTTAAAAACTACCCCTGACTAGACCATGAAATTATTCCTAGGGTCATTAAAAAGAACCACTACACTAGGCTCCTACCTAAGAAGAGTGGGAGACCACTTGGACAGGTCTAACACTATTTTACCTCTGTCTGCTAAGCTGGATGAAGCCTTGTCCTGAGCTTCAGTTCCCAAGCATGGGAGCTTTAGTAGACGAGGAACAAAGGCCCGGGCTTGCGAGCTCGAATGTCTCCTTCTGGAGGGAAGCTTGGTGGTTGGTATGGGGACATCTTCCCATCTCGCGAACATACGGATTCTTGAGTCATCGGTGGAATCGCCTTCACCAAGGAGACCGCAAGCTCGGAGCTTATCCTCATGAAGGAGGTAAGTGGGGGACCGCCAACCGTAAGGAAGCTTGAGAATTGCCTCCTTGTGATCTTTCATGGCCTTTGTTGGTCGTGGTCGGTGATAGTTGGCTATAGGAAAGGTTTGAGTGAGAATTTCAAGCTCGAAAATAAAAGAAAAAGATAATAAAAAAGGACCATGGCGAGATACTTACGAATACGGTGGAAGGAGTAAAATCAGGAAGGAGCGAGGCCATCTATCCAAAAGAAGATGGTTTTGAAGTTTGAAGGATGATTGGGAATATCCTAGAACAACTGCTTTTCCTTTGGATAGCTTGAGAGGTAGTAGAAGCCATTTCGCTGTAATGCCCTACTACCCTAGAGTCGTTACCATGTGGTTTTAAAATGTGTATTTGACTCACTAATTTAATCAAGGTGTGATTAAAATAAAGTGAAGACTCGTTTAATAAAAATTTCCATAAAATGTTTAAACGTTCATTAAGATCATAGAAAAGTTGCATGGGATCCCAAAAATGTTGTTTAAGACATATTTACAATTCAAAATTCATTATACAATCGACCTAGGCGACAAAATCAAACATTTAAACTGCGTTCCTAAAAACTACCCTAGCTGTGGCAGCCAGGGAGGCCAAACATGTATGCACCACTCCATGCCCTCCAACTCATGCTTGGTCGGCCTTTCCCTTGCCCTTACCTGCACCATAGAGCACCTGTAAGCCAAGGCCCAACAAGAAAACTTAACTTGCGTAACATAGAACAATTAATTTCAATAAGTGCATAACTAAACAGACACAACAGACAATTCACAACAATGACCTTAGCCGATTACTAGGCACCAAGTTCACAGTCCTAATTAAGCAGGAAAGTGCCACAATCTTAGATGGCCATGCCATGGCTCAACATGCTTATGGCCGATTTCGGCCCTTGCCATTCCTGGCCCTTGCCGTTCCAAGCCCTTGTCTCTCAGTCAGAACATATATATATAACATAATAGTTGCAAACATCTACACATAACACTAAGCACAATACAAGCACAGATAATCGGGCCATGCCCTAATCTATCTGCACAGACAGTTTCCTTACCTGAACTCCGCAAGCCCTGGGTAAGTGGCCTAGATACGATCCCCATCAAATGCTCGGATTAGCCCAAAGTCACGATAACATGGAACATCCATCAATCTCAGGTAAATAAAGACTTCTGAACCTAGTTCTAGTCCCCGGGCCTCGTATTCTACTAAATCGGGTAGTAGGATCCTTCCCTAACCCCTAAGTTTGAGTTCCTGAGCTTAAAACCCCTAATTGTCCAACATTCTTTATTTGAGCCGAGGTCGATCCCCTATCACCTTCGGTGCCTCCTTGTGTTGTCGCTCCTCAGAGGTGCCGTGGCCATCTACAACTCAGAGAGCAAACCTATGAATTTTCCTAGACACGAGCCGCAGTGCGCCTTGCCCAGCTTCGCGGCGCTAAGGCGGCTCAACGAACCCCCTTAGGCCTCTGAGTTCATGTGGGTCGCGCCACTCTAGAACAACGCCGCGGTGTGACCCCGCTAACCCAATTTTTTCCAACACTTCTCCTATATTTTTCCCTAGCCAAAACCTCCCCAAACACAATTTTTAACCATTTACAAGCCTAAGCCTAGCCAAAGAATAGTAATACAACCCCTCCTTACCATAAAACAACATTGAAATGCACCCAAAACCCCATAAACCTCAAGAATCAAAATTTGGCTAAACATTCTTAAGAATATCCAAAACCAATCAGAAATTCACTAAAACAAGGTTTAAAACCTTACCTCAGTTAAGTAATTTGACCTCTAGGCTTCACCTAAACCCAGTCCTAGCTTCACTTCCTTCAACTCCCAAGCAATCTTTTCCAGAAATTGAGAAAGAAAAATAAACAAGTAAGCCTAAGGGAGGGAGAGAGAGAGGAATGTGTGTGATAGAGAGAGAGAGCTTTTGTTCCTTCTGTCTTCCTTCTACAGAGTCCTAATGGTTGAGTCTATCCTTTTTTTTCAAAAGACTAAAAGGCCCCTAGTCCTATCCTTAGCTCTTTAGTGCCTCCAAGGGCTAAATGGTCATTAGCCACGTTTCCCGCTAATTCCTCGAGTAGTCCTATAAATCCCAAATTAATCCCGGCATACCCAGATAATCGCCAAATAGCTACCTCTTACCCGATCAACCTCGAATATGCATTACGTTCCCAAAATATCCCTAAGCTCATCCCAAGCCAGGTATTTGACCCCGTTGTGACTATTCCACTAATCCGTTCACCAGGACTGCCTAGAGCCCAATATCGCAAATATACCCACATAATAATGTGGTCTCAGTCATAACACACATAATTACATTTATGCCCTTAACAGGCCAAAATTACAAATATGCCTTTATTAACCAGAATAGGCCCACATGCATATTTCATACACCTAAACATTCATATCTAGTCATATTATAATATAACTCAAGCAATCAAATAATGATACACATATATCATAATTAAATCAGACAATAATGCAAGTAAACCATTTATTGCCCTCCCGACACACTAATCAAGGCACTAAGCCTTATTAGCAAGTATAAAATATGCTCATATTCATTTTAATCCATTGACCTAGCATGTTTATATAGATTCATGCATTCCAAAAATTCAATTATCATGCATCAATAATTGAACCATTTCAAGACACATATTCAAATATAAAGCCTTGGTCAAATAAACTATAAAATATAAAATACAACTAATCATGCTTCCTTTTTAAAATCAAATACATCAATTCATCATTCTTATAAATGAACAAATAAACAACAAAATAAAAAGGAAACCCTGAGTCTATAACAAGGCATGGTCGAAACCTCTATAGCATTTTCTAGTGTCAATTTGTATTCTTTCATTATTACAAAGATTGTTTATCTATAAATCCTTAATCTCAAAATAATGATAAACCTATTTAAAAGATATTTGAATAATCATATTTCAATATTAAACCAAAAACTCAAATCAAAACTCTTTAAAATTCATATGAGCCATAAACAAAGATACGACATCAAAAGAATATTAACATGCTTCCTAATAACAAGATAAAATCAAGATTCATCAATAGCGTATATAGCCTTACTCTAGTCGAAACCTATAGGCATTAGAATCCCAAATAAATCTTTCAAACCCATAACAACACCCTTAGCATGTTTCTAAATAGTATACCATCATCAAAATGCATAAAGAATCTTCATTAATCAATAAATAACCTCTAATCTAAAACAAAGCAACAACTCATCAAATCTAAGGATCAAAACATACACATATATTGTCAAAACATCAAGCAATATTATAAAACCATGATCCAAGAATCAAACCATCAAATTAATCATAGATTAGGGAAAAATCCATTACCTTCCTTGATTGTGTTCAAGAACACAAAAGCAAAAGAACAATCTTGGCACCTAGTAATTTCGAACACCACAAGGAAAAGAAAGAAATGAAAACTTAACATTGAGGAGGAGAAAATTATACATAGGGGAATCAAAACCAAAATCCATGATCAATTCATACCTAGTAATTTCGAAATCCCCTTTCTCTTCTCTTCCTTCTTCTTCTTTTTTTCTTCTTTGTTTCTCTCTTTCTTTATTCTTTCTTTCTCTCTTAACACTATGTGGGCTGGCGGCTTGGTGTGATGTAGTGAAAATAATCATTTTTTTTCTATATATACAAGAGCTGGCCGAATGCTTAGGGTAGGGGAAGTCACATAGTTGACAAATCTTCTCTCCATAATGCCTAGATAATTTCCATATCCTCTCATAATTAAAATGAGCATTTTCTTTATTTCCTTCCAAACCATAAATAGGAAACTTTCCAGAATATTTTCTATAAACCTTGCCCTCCACTACAACTCATAGTTGACTACTCACACTCATAACTCCACACATATACTCATGACAACACCAATCAAGAGGAAAAATTATTCAAACAAATCTCTAATAATCCAAATAATTATTATTACAATTTTAAATAAAACTCAATTCAATCAAATGCAATTCATAAAAATAATATTTATCTTTTTTTAATTTAAAAGAAGAAAAGATGCCAATACATAATTAAGAAAAAAATCCTCTTCCCTTGCTACCCCCACACGCCACTCTCTCTTTGTTTCTATGTACACCATTTGCTTATCCAACTCTCACTTGTGTGACAAGTGTTCTAGAAATTTCTCCTCCTCATAATATTTTTTTCTTTAAAAAAAATAGGGAAAATAATATGCATGCTCACCATGTATACTATGTACATACCCACACATAAGTACACAAGTTTACCTCTACTAATCATGCACTCTCATCCACCCAATCAAGGCTCAAAATTAAATTTGCAAAATAAATCAAATAAATAAAAAAAAATTCAATTCACACAATTAACTCTAAACATCTAACAATTAAATTAAAATTCCTAACAATTTACAAGTAAAGTAATTGAATAAAATAATAATAATTTTTTTTGGTGCACTACATTTAGTATTTATTTTTGTGGAGTTAAGGGTTAATAATGTTATTTACGCATTCAAATATTTGTTCTTATACTTTTATTGGACTACAAGTCATTAGGAGACTATTAGTAGTGGAAGTCAAAGTTGGGATAATCAAACTAACTAGTTACCAAATTAGGAATCTAATTTTGAAGTTAGTAGCTTATTTATGTGGGATTAGGATCAATCGTGTTATTTATGCATTCAAACTCCTATTCTTATTCCTACAATAAAGTATAAATCATTAGTGGACATAATTAGAATATATTAGTAGTAAAAGTCAAACTTGGGATAATCAAACTATAACGCCCTGGTTAGCCAAGACCGTTACACTGTGTATTTTAAATAGTGCTTAACTCACTAAACGAGTCATTAGGCCATAAACGTGCATCTAAATGTGATTAGCAGGCCAGGGTTAAAATTTTTGGTCAAATGGAATGGATATTTCATTAAAACATTAAGTTGTACCTAGGATCCCATAATAAACGTTTACAAAGTTGTTTACAGTTCCAAAAAGGTCATTACAACTCAAAAGCTACAACCCCCTGACCTAAGCGATAAAAATAGGGTTTAACCCTAGTTCCTCTGAAAACGTTGGTCGTGGTGGTCAAGCGGCCGCATATGTACACGTCACCACTTAAGCTCTCCAACTCATGGCTAGTCCAGCTTTCCTTTCCCCTTACCTGCACAACATAGCACCTGTGAGCCAAGGTCCAGCAAGAAAACGTAAACATGCTCATAAGCAGTTAATAATACATCATCAAACCATAATAAGCATGCATAGTAGTAATAACCCTACTCATGCATTCATACCATTCATAGAAATGACTACAACGTCATATGAGACCAAATGCCCTAAATAAATGATTAACTGAATCATACCGGGTCCCGTTGCCCAAGTTACATGATTAATAAACCACACTGGGGCCCAGCCCTAGGATATGTGATAATAAGTCACCCCGGGGCCCATTGCCTTGTCCTCCGAATAACCAGCGTTGGAGCTAGCCCAGCATACCCGACACTTTAGTTTTCCACGACCATTGGGTCGAACAAGCATATGATGCGCTCCTAATTAGATCTAACCATATCGACCAGAGCTTTATGCAATATTTTCACCCTTGACTAATAAGCCAATGTTGTTCGACCAACGCTCAGTGTTATTGCCGTCCTTGATTGATAAGTCAATGCTTTTCGACCAACGCTCAACGTTGTTGTCATCCTTGACTAATAAGCCAAGCCTTTTTTTAATTGTACAATGCTAGCAGGCATTCATCACATAAAAAATGTCCATATACAGAGCACTTATCATGCTTAATCAATAATTCATAGGCATAATCATAATCATGCACATTTACAAGGGTCCAAGCCCTAATCAAATATGTATTCAAAATTCAGGCCAAGCCCTAATCATGTACATCACATATTAGGTGCAGTTTTCTTAACTCAGGTCCAAGTGTAATGAAAAATAAGAACTATCCTCGAGCACGATCTTGATCCCAAGCCCCTAGCGATAACCTAGTCACAACCAAGTATAGAATCCCATCAATAACGAGCAAACACAAGCTTTCGGACCAAGTCCAAGCCTCCGGAACATTGAATTCTACTAAACTGTGTTGTAGGATCGATCTTGAGCCTTAAGGTTTGAGTTCCAGCATTCAAAACCTCCATTGACCAAAAACTGCCATTTGCGCCGCAGCGCACCCTATTAGGGTCGCAACGCCTCACCATTTTGACTCGCGGCTTTCACAACCACAGAGCCCAACCCCAAATCACTCAGGACCAGGGCTATGGCGCAGCCTATCAGGCGCTGTGGTGCTACCCAACTTAGGGAAACCGCCAGACATCTGAGTTCATGAGGGTTACGGCGCCCAAGAACAGGGTCGCGGCGCGACCCTGCGAACTAAGTTTTCTCAACCCAAAATCCTCTAAAAAAATCACCCCAAATTCGTACAAAACTCACCATTCAATCACACAACATCCCTAGAAACTCCCAGGCTACAAAACCCACGGTTCTGATAGATCAAAAACTCACCGAACTGGGAAATCCAAATCGAAACTCAAGAAACTTAAGAAAACGAAAACTCAGAAATTCAAAGCTTAAATTACCTCTGATTATTTCATTTTCTCGCTAAATGCTCTGGCAATCGAGCTTCTAATTGTCCCTAGAATTATTATGACTCTAACCTTGCTTGAATTCGAGCCCTAAAACTCGAGTTTCTTTCAAAAATGCTAGCAACATCAAATGAGAGAACGGGAGAGAGAGAAAAGTGTTTGAACGTAAATCTGTTTCTGTCAGGTTATTTCGAGCTCAAGTAACCTTAAGTAAAACCCAAGGCTTAGGGTCCCAAAAAGGCCCGCAAGGGTAAAATAGTCAAAATTCCTAGAATTCCCTCCTCATCTCACTAACTCCAAATATATCCTCAAATATTCTTTCACATTACCCAATATCTCGGTAATGTTAAATACCCAAAATACCCCTTGACTCACCCCGAGTCAAGTATTGGTCCTGTTGTGATTTTTCTACTAACTTGCTCCCTAGGATCGCCTCGTGCCGAGTAACCCAAATATATCCACCTAATAATGTGGTCTCACACATATATGCCAAATATACCCATAACGGGCCAAATTACAAAAATTTCTCTTCTGATAAGAAATTGGCCCACATGCATATTTAATACACCTGAACATGCATATCAAGTCATATCATAATATAACTCACATAATCATACAATGATACACATAAATATCACATAGACACATAATTTTCCATAGTTTGTCAACCTGGCTCCCTAATCAAGGCCCTAAGCCTTATTAGGTAATTTGGGATGTTACAACTATTCCCTCCTTACAGAATTTCATCCTCGAAATTTTACCTAAACAGCTTGGGATACTGATTCTGCATATTTGACTCCAGCTCCCAGGTTGCTTGCTCGACCTTGTTGTTCCTCCATAATACCTTAACCAAAGGTATAGTTTTGTTCCTCAGGACCTTGTCCTTCCTATCTAGTATCTGGACTGGTTGTTCCTCATAGGAGAGATCTACCTCAAACTCCAAATCCTCATAACTCAATACATAAGTAATGTCTGACACATATTTTTGAAGAGCCGAAATATGAAATACATTGTGCACGGTCGACAGTGGTGGAGGTAAGGCCAACCTATTGGCTACCTGACCAATCCTCTCCAAGATCTCAAATGGTCCCACGAATCTAGGGCTTAGCTTGCCATTCTTCCCAAATCTCCTCACCCATTTCCATGGTGAGACTATAAGGAAGACATAGTTTGGAATCAGCATAAATTTTGTGCCTGCTTTGAGAAACGAGCATCCAAGCTCTGATCTTCTCAATAGCCTCATTGGTCCTCTGAACTACCTCAGTACCCAAGTATTTCATTTCTCCTGTCTCATCCCAATGAATGGGAGATCTGCATTTCCTACCATATAGCATCTCATAAGGAGCCACCCAATGGTCGACTGATAGCTATTATTGTAGGAAAACTCTATCATAGGAAAATACTTACTCTAGGACCCATCAAAGTCTAGCACACATGCTTGTAGCATGTCCTCTAATATCTGTATCGTCCTCTCAGCTTGTCCATCTGTCTGAGGATGATAAGTGGTACTGAACTTTAACTGTGTACCCATAGCCTTCGGGAAACTTCCCCAAAACTTGGAAGTAAGAGTAGGGTCCTGATCTGACACAATCGATCTCGGAGCCCCATGAAGGCACACTATCTCTATCACATAGAGATCTGCGTACTGGTCAACTGTATATGTCATCCTCACTGGTAAGAAGTGAGCTGATTTGGTGTATCGATCAACAATAACCCACACTGAATCATGTTGACCCACTGTCCTGGGTAACCCCACCACGAAATCCATCATGATGTCCTCCCATTTCTACTATGGGATGTCCAGAGGCTGTAATAGCCCTACTGGTCTCTGATGCTCAGCCTTGACCTGTTGACATGTAAAGCACTTAGCCACATATTCTGTCACATCCCTCTTTATCCCAGGCCACCAATATAGAGATCTCACATCCTGATACATCTTCGTGGTGCATGTATGCAAAGGGTAAGGGGTAGTATGAGATTCATGCAGAATATCCTGTCTGATAACAGTGTCCATCGGAACACATATCTGAGCCTTGTACCTCAGCAAGCCTATATCTGACATTGTATAGTCCCTAGACACTCCAGCTAGGACGTCCCCTCTAATCTTTGTTAGTTGTGGATCACCCAACTGAACTTCCATTATTCTTTAACAGCGTAGACTGTAGCGTAATGTTGGCCAACTGGCCCACCAGCAACTCTATACCAGCTCTGGTCATATCCTCTACCAACTCCCTGGATATCTATCTCTCACTGTATATTTGTCCCGGACCCTTCCAGCTTAAGGCATTTGCCACCACATTGGCCTTCCCTAGGTTACAAGATTTCACAATCATAATCCTTCACCAACTCCAACAAACGCCTTTGTCTCATGTTCATATATTTCTGTGTGAAAAAGTACTTCAGGCTCTTGTGGTTAGTGTATATCTCACACTTTTCCCCATAACGGTAATGCCTCCATAAATTTAATGCAAACACCACTGCTGCCAACTCTAGATCATGAGTGGGGTATCTCTATTCATACTCTTTCAACTGGCGTGATGCGTAGGCAATCACCTTCCCCGATTGCATGAGAACACAATCCAAACCCTGATGTGAGGCATCACAATATATCATGAACTTCTCCTGATATGCCGGAAGACTCAGAACTGGAGCTATAATCAATTGCTGCTTCAGTTCCTAGAAGTTTTTCTCACACTTATCTGACCACACAAACTTCTGATTCTTGCGTGTCAGTTCAGTCAATGGAATAGCAATCCTTGAAAACCCTTCCACAAAGCGCCTGTAGTAACCTGTCAATCCAAGGAAGCTCCTAATCTCTGAGGCAACCCTTTGCCTTGGCCAATCTCTGACTGCCTCAATCTTGGTTGGGTCTACCTTGATAGCATCCTTACTAACAATATGACCAAGGAAATTTACTTGAGGTAACCAGAACTCACACTTCTTGAACTTCACAAATAGTCTATATTCCCTCAGCCTCTGTAGAACCAACCTAAGATGTTGCTCATGTTCTGACTCTGACTGAGAATAAACAAGAATATCATCGATTAAGATGATCACAAACCGATCTAGATAATCTTTGAACACTGAGTTCATCATAAAAACAGCTGGGGCATTAGTCAACCCAAAGGACATGACTAAAAACTCATAATGCCCATATCTGGTGCGAAAAGCATTCTTCAGTATATCTTCCTCCTTGATCCTCAGCTGGTGATAACCAGATCGAAGACTTATCTTTGAGAATACCATCCCACCCTGCAACTAATCAAATGGATCATCTATCCTTGGCAAAGGATACTTGTTCTTAATTATCAACTTGTTCAGTTCTCTGCAGTCAATACACATCATCAGAGAACCATCTTTCTTCTTTACAAACAGGATTCGTGCACCCTATGGTGAGAAACTAGGTCTAATAAAACCCAAGTCTAACAGCTTCTGCAGCTGTACCTTTAATTCCTTTAACTCTGCTGGGGCCATTCGGTAAGGTGCCCTAGACACTGGCTATGTCCCTAGTGTCAGTTCAATAAAAAATTTAATCTCTCTGTGTGGTGGAAACCTTGGTAAATCCTATAGAAACACATCCAGAAACTCACAGACTAATCTAGTCTCCTCTGGTCCCACTGGCATGACCTGAGTGGTCTCTACCACAATGGCTAAGAATCCTAAGCAACCACTTTGCAATAGACCTCTAGCCCTCAATACAGATATCATAGGTACACGAGGTCCATGCACAGTGCCAACAAATACATAAGGATCCTCACCTTCAGGCTCAAAGGTTACCATTTTCCTTCTACAATCTATGGTTTCCCCATACTTCACTAACAAGTGCATGCCCAGAATCATATCAAAGTCGGTCATAACCAACTCTATCAAATCAACTGACAACTCTCTGCCCTCCATTGTCACTGGCAATGATCTGACCCATCTCCTAAATACTGCTAACTCCCCAGTAGGTAAAAAGGTCTCGAACCCCACAACATAATAATCACATGGTCTACACAATCTATCAATAATTCTACTAGCAACAAAAGAATGTGTAGCACCAGAATCAATCAAAACATTATAAGGGTTTCCAGCATTAAAAAACTGACCTGTGACTACCGAGGGACAAGCCTCAGCTTATGCCTGTGTCAATGCGAACGCTTAAGCTGGGGTCGAGCTGTCGGCCTTTCTTGGTTCTTGCTTTCTTGCCTTCAGACAATCTTTATTCAAGTGTCCCACTATCCCACACAAAAAGCAGACCTTTGACCGACACTCTCCTATATGGCACCTCTTGCATCTGGAGCACTCTGGAAAATTCCTCCAGCCCTTATTGCCACCCTGGCGGCCTGTTATAATATCACGTGGTCTCCTAGCAGGGCCTGGAGCTAGAAAGACATCAGGAGCTTCCTTTTCTAATCATTAGGGCCCCCGCCCCCTACCTGAACTCATACATGGAGGTCCCATCCTCCTAATGTCTCTCTTGGCCATGTTCTCACACTAGATTTTGTTCTTTGCGCTCTCAGCTGTGAGAGCCTTCTCAACCACCTGTGCGTAAGTAGTCACTCTTGACACAGTGGTAATACGAACATCCCGGGATATCATAGGTTGTAGCCCCTGGAGGAACCTCTCCCTTCTGGTCCCATCAGTGGGCACTAGTTTCCTGACAAACTTTTTCAATCTATCAAACTTCAAGGCATACTCGGTCACTGATGAGTTACCCTGAAGTAACTTGTTGAACTCTTCAGCTTTTGCAGCCCTAGTGGACTCATTATAATACTTTTCATTAAACAGAGTTCTAAACTCTTCCCAATCCAGGGCATTAACATTTCATGTCTAGGATATCACCTTGCACCAAATTCATGCATCCTTCCAAAACATGCATGTGGAATAGGCCACCCTCATAAAATCTAGGATGGTGGTAACCATGCTCATCCACTGTTCAGCCTTAGCCAGATCTACACTACCCTCAAAGACCGGAGGGCACTGTTTTCTAAACCTTTCATAAAGAGGTTCCCATTTGTTCCCAGCCTCTAGTAGCTGCTCAACTGTTGGCACCATTACAGGTGGTGCCTCTGGAAAGATGTTCCCTACATGAACTTTGCTGTCTCAGGAAACAAATTTCTTCTTTCTGCCTCAACACCCTGGCTTGCAAATCAGCAAGCACTTGTAGCCAGTTCTTAGGAGCTGGCGGAGGGGTCTGACCCTAATCATTATCCTGACCTTGTCTGTCATTCTGGCTCTGATGCCAGTTGATGATTTTATCTGCCTTGGAAGCATACTTCCAAGCTTATACCTTGCTACAATAATCAATTCAGTTAGTTAGGTAGTGATAACTAAACCTCTTGCCGCCTCACAGTCCAAGACAAAGCATAAAATCATTTACATTCCACAGTCATGCTAATAAGCATGTCGATTCATATTCATATCCAAGTTTGGTGCTAATGAGCACTTCCTAATATTCATGACAATTAACAATGCTAATAACCATTTTTTGGAATTCATAACCACATACCATTGTTAATAAACATTTTGTGGCATACATGTATCTATGACCACGCTAATGAGTGTATCCTGACCTACATGTCCATATAATAATGCTAATGAGCAGTTCCTTTGCATTCACAAGCAATATCAATGCTAATAAGCAAATCCTTTTACATCATGCAACAGTCAAGGGCCAGGCCCTATCAGAATATCTCATGCTAGCTAGTAAGGCATGTAGATACGACATTTATATCCTATTTAAGCAATTAAACACATAACCACATAAATAGTTACTGAACCCTGAGTTGAGCTTGTCTTAAGTGGTGAGTGTACATGCCCAGCCTGTCTTCAAGAACCCTTAACCTTGGCACACTCTGATACCAAATTGTAATGCTTTGGTTATCCAAGAACATTACACTATGTATTTTAAATAGTGCTTAACTCACTAAACGAGTCATTGAGCCATAAACATGCATCTAAATGTAATTAACAGTCCAAGGTTAAAAATTTTGATCAAAAGGATGGATATTTCATTAAAATGTTAAGTTGTACATGGGATCCCATAATAAACGTTTACAAAGTTGTTTACAGTTCCAAAAAGTTCATTACAACTCAAAAGTTGTAACCCGCCGACCTAAGCGGGAAAAATAGGGTTTAACCCTAGTTCCTCTAAAAAACCTTGGTCATGGTGGTCAAGCGGCCACATATGTACATGTCGCCACCTAAGCTCTCTAACTCTTGGGATGTCCAACTTTCCTTTCCCCTTACCTGCACCACATAGCACCCGTGAGTCAAGGCCCAGCAAGAATACTTAAACATGCTCACAAGGAGTTAATAATACATAGTCAAACCATAATAAGCATGCTTAGCAGTAATAACCCTACTATGCATGCATACCATTCATATAAATGACTAAAATGTCCTATGGGATCAAATGCCCTAAATAAATGATAAACTGCATCATATCGGGGCCCGTTTCCCAAGTTACATGATTAATAAACCACATTGGGGCCCAACCCTAGGATATGAGACTAATAAGACACCCCGGGGCCCATTGCTCTATCCTTTGAATAACCAGCCTTGGAGCTAGCCCAGCGTACGTGGCACTTTATTTTCCCATGACCATTGCATCGAACAAGCATATGATGCGCTCCTGATTAGATCTAACCATATCGATCAGCGCTCTATGTGTTGTTCCACCATCGCTATTAAGGTCCTTGACTGATAAGTCAATGCTTTTCGATCAGCACTATTTTTGTCCTTGGTTGATAAGCCAAGCCTTTTTCCAATTATACAATGCTAATAGGCATTCATCGCATAAAAAATTTCCGTATACAGAGCACTCAACATGCTCAATCAATAATTCGCATGCATAATCATAATCATGCACATTTACAAGGGTCCAAGCCCTAATCAAATCTGTATTCAACATTTAAGCCAAGCCTTAATCATGTACATCACATATTGCGCAAAGTTTTCTTACCTCAGGTCCAAGTATAATGAAAAATAAGAACGATCCTCGAGCATAATCTTGATCCCGAGTCCCTAGCAATAACCTAGTCACAACAAAGTATATAATTCCATCAATAACGAGAAAACACAGGCTTCTGAACCAAATCCTAGCCTTTCGGACATGAAATTCTACTAACCGGATAGTAGGATCGATCTCGAGCCGTAAGGTTTGAGTTCTCGCACTCAAAACCTCCATTGGCCAAAAATAGCCATTTTGCACCGCAGTGCACCCTATTAGTGTCACGACGCTCCACCATTTAGAGTTGTGGCTCTCACAACCAGAGAGCCCAGCCCTAAATCACTCAGGACCAGGGCCACGACGCTATCCAACTTCAAGAAACCACCAGATGCCTGAGTTCATGAGGGCCGCGACACCTAAGAATAGGGCCACGACGCAACCCTCCGAACTCAGTTTTCTTGTCCCAAAATCCTCTAAAAAATCACCCCAAATTCGTACCAAACTCACTATTCAATCACACAACATCCCTAGAACCTCCTAGGCTACAAAACACGCGGTTCCAATAGATCAAAGACTCACAGAACCGTGAAATCCAAATCAAAACTCAAGAAACTTAAGAATATGGAAACTCAGAAATTCAAAGCTTAAATTACCTATAATTATGTCGTTTTCCTGCTAAATCCTCCGACGATCAAGCTTTTAATCGTCCCTAGAATCGTTATGACTTTAACCTTGCTTGAATCCGAGCCCTAAAACTCGAGTCTCCTTAAAAAATGCTAACGACGTAAAATGAGATAATGGGAGAGAGAGAAAAGTGTTTGAAAGTATATCTATTTCTGTCAGGTTACTTCGAGCTCAAGTAACCTTAAGTAAAACCCAAGGCTTGGGGTCCCAAAAACGTCGCTGAGGGTAAAATAGTCAAAACTCCCAGAATTCCCTCCTGATCTCACTAACTCCAAATATATCCACAAATATTCATTCACATTACCCAATATCCCGGTAATGTACTAAATACTCAAAATACTCCTTGACTAACCCCAAGTCAAGTATTGGTCCCTTTGTGACTTTCCCACTAACTTGCTCCCTAGGATCGCCTCGTGCCGAGTAACCTAAATATATCTACATAATAATGTGGTCTCACACATATATTACATATATGCCTAATATGCCCATAATGAGCCAAATTACGAAAATTTCCCTTTTGATAAGAAATGGGCCCACATGCATATCAAGTCATATCATAATATAACTCACATAATCATAAAATGATACACATAAATATCACATAAACACATAATTTTCCATAGTTTGTGTAGCGCACCAAATCTTTTTTAATTATTAATTTTGTACTTTATTTTATTTAATTGTTAAGTGTTATGAATTATTATTTTTCATTGTTAGAATTGTTTGGTAGAAATTGTGTGAATTTAATTGTTTTATTTATTTATTTATTAATTTAATTTGTGAATAAAATGAGTTTTGATTGAATGTACCAAGGTGCATGGTAAGTAGAGATGCACCTTAGTGATTGTGTGTGTGCATGTGCATGATTTCATGGTGTGCATGCAATAGATTTTCTACACATTTTATTATTTTCCTTTTATTAGATTTATTTTTTTTAGAAAAAAAAATATAAATAAAAATAAAGGGAAATAAAGAGAGAAGGCTCTAGAAGGCTTGTGTTCACACGAAAAAAAAATGGGAAATAAATGTTGAGAAGGGATAGAGTTGTCATTCTTGAATTCCCGTAACTCTGGACCCAGCCTCAGTAAAATGGATATAACTTGGGCTGTGGATATCCAATTTAAACACAGCTGCTACCACCGTTAGAAAGCTAGGGAAATTATCAACATTTATTATGAAATAGTATTTTTCCTAAAATACAACAGAAATGGGTCAAAACCCAGTCCCAAGTCGCAGGACCTTAGAGCTACGAAAATTACTTTTTTCCTTATTAGTGTAGAAAGCCAAGGAAGGAAAGGGGGAGTGGTAAATTGCAGTTGCCTTTTTGGGTAAATTAAAATATATTTATTTAATTAATTAGGTTGTGGAATTAAATAAATTTATAAGAAATTAACTTTTATTATTTTAGAAAAACCAAGACATCACCTATAAATAGGTCCTTAAGCCCTTTTCTACCATCTTTGAAAACCTTTGGTCACCCATTTAGAGAAAGAAAGAAGAGAAAGAATGAGAAGGAGAAAAAAAGAAGGATTCGGATTTGGGGTACGTGTGTTCTTGTGTTGATTTTTGAATCCTCTAAGTCTAAGCCCTCTTCTTCTTAATTCTAAGATATTATTTTCATTGTGGTGTATTTCAAATATCCCTAGGTTATCAAGGATTGATCAATCTGGTGTTTACTATCAGGAGGTAATGGAAAGTTTGTTGTTATATTTTTCCTTTCTTGATTGGTTGATGTTTATAGAAAAGCATGATAGGGTTTCATGTTATGCATGTGTTGATGTTCTTATTTCATCTCCAAAGTCTAGATCATGTACGCTATTTTTGTTTGATTTCATCATTCACAACAAGAAAAAAAGGCTTTTACTTCGGTTTTTAAGCTGGATTTACTTCGGTTTTTGCTAAAATTCGCAACCATAGTAGTTCGGAGCGAAGTAAAAAGTAGTTAAAAACTGAAGTAAAAAATAGGCTTTCTACTTCGGGTATTATGTAAAAGCCGAAGTAGAAAGTGGGGATTCTACTTCGGTTTTTACATAATAACCGAAGTAGAAAGTGGGGTACGCTTCCTTGTAGGGCACTTTCTACTTCGGTTATTATGTAAAAACCAAAGTAGAAAGTGGGGTTTCTACTTCGGTTTTTACATAACAACCGAAGTAGAATCCCCACTTTCTACTTCGGTTATTATGTAAAAACCGAAGTAGAATCCCCACTTTCTACTTCGGTTTTTACATAATAACTGAAGTAGAAAGCCTCCCCCTTTTTTTTTAATAATTATTTCTAATTATTTTTAAATGGCCCAATTGTATTTTTATATATATATATATTTTTTGCCCTAATTTTTTTTAAAGAGTCTAATTATATGAATTTATAGTTATATATATTTTTACAATTGGAATTGGTTTATTTTCATTTAATTTATAACAGAAATAAAAATTACAAAATTTATACACTTAGAATTAAAATTCTTATAAAATTAAATATTTATACATTCACATAATTGTTAAGTAGAATAACCTAATCATTCATATATACATTCACATAATTGTAATTAAGTAAAATAGCCTAAACATTTATATATACATTCACATAAAACTAAAGGTATGTATAAACAAAATAGTCTTACTAATAAATTTAAGTCATCAATCGGCTTAACTATTCTTGTTGGATTGGCAAGATGTCCTCCCGACCCTTGGCGACAATTTGACTACTAGTAACTTTGTCATTTAATTCATTCTACGAAACAAACCAATGATAGATTAAATTAGTAACTTGTAACAACACTTAAAAAAAATTCCTACTTTGCTTTAAAACACTTACAACTCTTTGTTCAATTTTGTTGTCCAAATTATCTTCTACAAGAGTCTTCTTCGTTTCTCGCGCTCTTATCCAAATTTCATATCCATCTACATCTTCCACTCCTAGTTCTTTTTTCTAGGACATCAAACATGATTGAAGTTTGATTATTAAATTTTCCTAAGTCTAACAAAATTTCGGCAGCATAACAACTGCATTTTAACATCTCCAAAAATTTAAAAACCTGTAAATAACGCACAAAATATCTCGACATAGTGTGCGAATTGAAAAAGGAAAACAATTAATAAAATCTATAAAAAATTGGCAGAGTTTCCTTTGTTTTTGTAGCATATACCAATTTTATAGTTATATATAAATTCAACACAAACAAACACAAAATCAACATACATAATTCCATCCTTATATCACTGCCAACAACAAATTTCCCAGAACCTACTTCATTAAAGTAAAACATGCATGATTTAACTCTAATTTTATAAATAAATATTGCAATAGTAATAAATAAAATTTAAAGATTACTTACCTCCAATATTACTCTTGAAGTCACCCAAAATCAATACCAAATTGTCAACTAAATCAACAACCCTACTAAAAAGCTTAAACAAAAACAAATAAAATTCAATTACATAATTAATTAAACTAGTTACATAATCATCAAACAACATATCAAGCTAGCTAGTTATAAAAAATAAAATAAAAATGTCACTAATAATCCAAACATTTCAAGTTCTAACATTGGCAACAACATTACCTATTGAAGCTATGTTTAGAAATTTAAATAGCAAGTCACAACAATTATTAAATTTTACTAATATATATATATATAATTAATAACATTATATAAAATAACAAAATATATAAAAAAAATATAACACAAATATACTAAAAAATAAGTATTAAATTCGGAATAATATAAAAAAAATTAACGCAAACAAAGTTTTTTAAGGTAACAAACCTTCTTTGATGCTCAAAATAACCTCTAAATCAATATTAGCAACTCTAAAACCTATATATAATAAACACATTATATCTATAAGAAAAAAAATATGAAAATAATATAGAAAATAAAAAAAATCATACAAACAAAGATTTAGTGATTCATACCTTTTTTGAAGCTCAAGAACTTATTTTAATGTAAGAAAACCAGTCAAAGTCCAATAACAATACCCATTTTCGAACCCTAAAAATACCCACACCCAAAGTCTTTATTTTCTCCCTCAAAAATAAAAATGGAACTAATATTTCTGTTTTTAAGTAAGAAAAATGGTTTCAAATGGTAAAAAGAACATAAAAAAAGGGTATATTTAGTGTAACCCTCGTGGGAGTACGACAACAATGGAGGTTTTCTGGGTTTGGCGTTTGAGATTTTTGCTTCAGAGAGACGAATGAGGGGCGGGAGCTATATATTAAGGGTATTAAAACTCTTTTACTTCAGTTCTTATACAAAAACCGAAGTAGAAAGTATCTTTCTACTTCGGTTTTTGTATAAGAACCGAAGTAGAGAGTACCCTTTCTACTTCGGTTTTTATATAAGAACCAAAGTAAAAGCCTTCAGGGCCACATTTGGTTTGCTCCACTTTTCACTTCGGTTTTTTCATAAAAACCGAAGTAAAAATCCCAATATAGTGTGCAAACCAAACATGACCCTTGTCTATTTTCTATTTTAAGTTCGTTTTTTTAAGAAACCGAAGTAAGAGTCTTTTTTTATGTACTACCATTCCCAAAAGCGAAGTAAAAACTCATTGAAAGGCTTTTACTTCAGTTTTTTTATATTCTATGTGTAAAAAACGAAGTAAAAGCCTATATTTCTAGTAGTGATTGAATTGTTTATGGATTTTGGTGATGTGGTTTCGGCATAGGCATGATCTAGGGTTCTAGTATTTTTTCAAAATAATGTTGCTATGATGAATGCATGTTTGTGTTTGATATTTTGAATAGCAAGCACACTAGGATTCAATCTCCTTTGAAAGCTATGATTTGATTTTTGATGCATGTTGTGTTATTTTTTGTTTTGTGTCACCTATACTCATTAGAAACATGCTAGGGTAATTGGTTAAATTGAGAATTAATCTTGGTTCTTTTATAAATGATAATTTAGTGATACATGAAGGTTATGGTTTGAGTTCTTTTGAAAAGCATGAATTAAAGATGAATTCCATGTTCATTATGCTTGCTGATTTTTTTTTAATTGGTGAGTAAAATTGGTGAAACAATGTTTTAAATGCTCATGTGATGTCTCTAATGATAGTTTGATTTTTATGTAAATAAAAGGGTGTTTTATTTCACATTTAAATGGAGATTTATCAAATTAACACATGCTGATTTTTGTGAAGAAAAAAAATGTGATTTTTTTTTATCTAAGTTTGTGATTTTGAATGAAATATTAGTTGCTGGAATTTTTTATTAAAATTAAAAATGTCTTTTAAATGAGATAAATAATGTGGGTGTAATAAGTTAAAATAATTATTTTGTTTAAAATTAAAGTAGCTTTCACCTACATAATTTAAGCCTCAAATAATATAAGTGAAAATATATTTTTCCCACACCTTAAAATTATGAATTATCATTTTAATCATGTAATTTTTATTAATTTAGAAAGGAACTACACCAAATACCCATTTCCATAACACACGAATATAATACTAATCAAAAAGTGTTATGCAAGAGGAAAATATTGGGCCACTTTATGAAAAAAGGGCGGTAATAATTCCACCATCCCGCCACACTTAGCTTTTTTTTTTTTCATTTGTGAGACCCGAGAGACCCAATTCATTCCCTTCAATTCTTTCTCCTTTTTCCTCATCATTCTCTCTTCTCTCTCTCAGATCTCTTTCTCCCACCAGACCCGTCGAATTTTCGACCACTCCGGCCCAAGCCCTCACACGACACCAGAGGCGAACGACGACACCGAATTGTTCTTCTTTCCATCGCTTTATTATTATTGTGTGCTTTTGAATTGTTCTTCTTTCACCACTGCTTTCAGTTTTGCTCTGCCTTTTAGGGTTTTTGCGTTTCGTCACCTCTGTAATTCACCTCCTCTCTTCTTTCTTACCTCGTTGAGATTGCATTTCGCTGCTTTTCATGTTCCGGTGCTTCGTTTGTTTTGTTGGAATTCATACAGGTATGCCTTTGATTTCATTGTTTTTTCTACAGTTTGAGCTTTCAATTCTTTTCCTGTTTGGTTGCCGAGAAACTTGAAGAGAATTATTGGGTGATTGTGTGTGTGAGAATTGTAGAATTAACAGCTCATTTGAGGTAAATGAGATTTTGTTTCATGTTTTGAGTCAGTTTATATATGTGAAATGGAGTTTTATGCATACTGTTACATTTTTCTTTCTTTCTTTCTCCCCTCTTTCGTTTTGTTTTCTTGGCAACCAAACGGAAAATAGTTGTGGTCTGTCTCTCGTGTAAGTTTTAGAGACTTTATAGAACTGTTTACTTGGGTCCATTTATCCCAACCATTATTCAACATTAAGCTGTAAAAGGCCTGTAGTAATTGATTGTTTGAACATATGTGGGCATGCAGGATTATTGACGTGAACAATTTATCAGGGCCAATCCCTGCCGAATTAGGAAACATAACCACTCTCAGATTATTGTATGCTCTTTCTTATCCCATTTAATTTCTCTCTTTTAAACTCATGTGATTTTCTAATTATAATAAACTCACAAATTCAGGAGCATGGAGAGCAACTTGTTTTCTGAAACTATTCCCTCTGAGCTTGGGAAATTGGTAAACTTGGATTATTTGTGAGAATCCCTAACCTTTTCATCACATCTAGTAAAAAAGTAGTAGAAATGACATTAACTAATTTAGTCTTATATAACTGACATGGTGTGGCTGCAGGAATTTAAATGCAAACAATCTCACTGGACAGTTCTCTCTGTCTTTCACCAATCTCTCCAACTTATACACGCTGTAAGTGACAATGTGCACTATAACTTCATAGCTCAAATGAGCCAACATATTTTGGTTCAACAATCGTCATGTTAATCTTGGTGACTCATGTTTTCCATTGCAGTAGCATCACTAGTAACTACTTCTCAGGAAGGATGCCTGAGTTTGGCAATTGGAAACAACTTCATTATGTGTAAGAGTTACTGATCTCTTTGTTGGTTTTCAAAATTTATGAGCAATTTACATTGATTTTACATGCTACTCTCCATAGAGAGATGGAAGCAAGTGGTTTCAGTGGGCCAATTCCTCCTAGTATTTCTACCTTGGCATACTTAAGAGAGTTGTAAGTTCTTTTTCATTATCTACTTTTCTGTCTCCTTTAGATATTAATATATATGCTTGCTAACTTCGTTTGTGATGAGGCAATCTTTGCAGAAGTATAACTGACTTAAATGGGGAGAACTCATCAGATTTTCCCGACTTGAGTAAAATGACAGACCTTTCTAAGTTGTAAGCTCCATATATACATAAAATTTTGTGATGGAACTCAACCTAATATTTGATTATTTTTTAAATTATTGGACCATGTTTGAAATTGCAGGACAATGAGGAGCTGTAATTTAAGAGGAAATATCTCTGAATATATTCTTTATTTGAGAAGGCTAGATGTCTTGTAATTGTTCGATTATTCTCTTGTCAAATTTTCTATTCCTGTATAGCATTTCCTTGGAATTTAAACACTTAATTTTTAGTGAATTTAAAATACATCTAAGATCTTTATTTTGCAGGGATCTTAGCTTTAATAAACTAGAACGGCCACTTCCAACTTTTCAAATATTACCTTTTTATATGTAAGTAACTCAAACTTCATTGGTCCCTTTTTTTATTACTCTTTTCTTTATAATTAAACTTCTCTTATGCTATGGTGTTGCACATTGAATAGATATTTAACAAGTAACTTACTCAGTGGGCCTATTCCAGCGTGGAGGAACATATTCGGAGATGCACCCATGTAAGTTACCAATGCTATGTTTTATAAAAATGTGTAAACCAGAACAAAATTACCAAGAAGAATGATGACCTACAAACCCCAACTCTAAGCTCACTCTTTAACTGTTGAAAATAATTTTTTTTGATATATTATCCTAATAAACAGAAGATGTAACAAAGAAGATAATTGTGCCAATATGAAAACAAAGTCACTTAAAAATATTTAGCTAATGATGAAGTTTCTTACTGTGTTCAGGAACATAGATATATCTTACAATAACTTTTCGGAGATATCTAAACCATCAACTTGTCAAGATCATTTGTAAGAGTTCCTTCCTTCCTTTCTTTCATTTATTTCCATATTCATTGAACCATAAGCATTTCAAAATTCAATATATTTGTGTCTTTTAACTTTTTTTTTTTTTTATCAGCAATTACTTTCAGAGCACATCTGGTCATGAAAACAGCTCGTAAGCTTTAACAACTGTTATTTACATGAATTCTAGTTTTACTCCCGTCATTGGTTCATAAACGAGAAATTAATTCCACAAATCTATGTTGACCAGTAGTTTGGTTTAGAGAAAAGTTTTGTATTTAATCAACTAGACTATGTTTTTACTTGTTCTGGTTCATCAACTTGGCTAATGGCATATCCAGTAATTAAATATCTATGAGCTAAGTATTCAAGTCTCAAAGCATCTTATTAATTTAAGTATTACTAGTAAATAGTTGTTTAAATATGATTTCAATTTGGCTGGTGCCTTGTTACTTAATGGAATTCTTTGATGATATTTCTTATGAAGAGTCTAAACATGTGCTCTAACTATCTTTGATAGACAATGCTCTGTTGAGGTTAGGTTTCTTCATTCATGTTTTGTCTTGTGCAACTTAAGCAGTTTATTCATTTTAGGCTTGTTGTTCAGAAACTTTAACGCAAGTATCCTGCACTAGCAATTAAAATCATTGAAGAGAAACCATTCGTTTGAGCAGCTTTTATTTACACTTTAATTGTAAACATGTTTAATTTATTAAGTATGTTTGACAGTGGTTATTGTAAAATAAATTGCATCAAACTGGTGGATTGTGTAAATGTGCATCTTTCGGTTCGAAAAATGGTTTGATGGTGCCCTTCAAACTATAATTTTGTTGGTTTGTTATGTTAATAATTGTCTTAACAAAGATTTAGTTAACTTGTTATTGTGTTAATAACAACACTAAAATCTAATAGATTTAAAAAAAGTATTATGTTTGGTAAGTATTAGAATGCTTTAGGGAGTTTAGTTGATACAAGAGGAATTGTACATTTGTGTCTTCAAGAGGAATTTATAGAGTATGCAATGACCCTTCATATATAAGAAAGAAATTGCTATATAATCGCTCACTCTGTTATTTGCACGACCCTTCATATATAAGAAAGAAATTGCACTAATGACATGCGTTCTCTTTCCATGCTTATGATGTGCAGAGTAGTAAATGAACCACTTGAAAGCATCTCTGTTGACCTTGGTTTCAGTGGTAATACATTGGCAGAAGGTGAGATGCATTATTCATCCTCTTCGTTTTCCCCCCTTTGGGTGCGCTCTCCAACTTTTAATTTGAAGTCTGCTTCCTCTTCTATAACATTTTAATTTTTCATGTACAGGTCTGGTGGTGAGTACATGTCTGGGTGGAGCCTTTATTGGATCTTTGTTCAGTGGTTGGATTACTGATGGACTTGGGCGTCGTAGGGCATTTTAGCTGTGTGCACTGCCTATGATTATTGGTGCTGCTATGAGGTGATGTGAATCATGTAATTGTTCCATAAAGCAACTACTATCAAAATCATTTCATTCTGATTGAGCACTTAACAAACATTATTCTTAAGACCATAGTGGTTTGAGAATCTATTCCTGTACATTTCTGAAACTATTTCTTTATGATATATCATATATGTGCACTTGTTACTCTACGGTGGTGGGTACATTCCTTGATACTCCTACGATGTAGCTATGATATCCTCATTTTCTCCCTTCGTTTGTGGGAAGAAATGCAGTAGTTTTTTGCTTTTCATCTATAAGCTCACTGACTGTGTTTAAGATTTGACACACGACGTAGTGAACAATTTGACCAATCGGTCAATTTAGCCTATTACATTTAAAAGGGGGAAAAATTCATTATTAATAAATTGATTTTGTATAATACACAGATTTTAGTTTGTCAAGTTTTGAGCTTTTTATATGTGTTTGCATCAATTAATTTCCTAGTGGCCTTTTCATATTTAAACACAAGTTTAGTATATGTTTTTTTTTATAAAAAATAAATAAATAAATATAGAAGTGCTCTCAGTAGTTATATTTCTCTCTTTCATCCATTTCTTATAATTGATACTCTTCAGTTGAAGACTTCCATTCTAAAGAAATAGTTTAAAAAATGTGCAGGAATAGCTCTCTATGTAACTGAGGTATGAGGACCATTAAATCTTTCTCGCAGGTGTTGGCGTGTGTTTTTCCACTATCTCAAAGGTGTAGTTTTATCTCATCCAATTTTTCCAATGTTTATCGTTGGCAGGTTTCACCTGCTTTTGTTAGGGGTACTTATGGAAGCTTAATCCAAATTGCTACATGCCTTGGGATCATGGGGGCTCTTTTAGTTGGAATCCCTGTCAAAGATATTGCTGGCTGGTAAGAATGAATTCCAGATCTTCCTGTTTCTGGTTTTATATATTTAATTGTTTGAAAGTACATTATAGTTTATTTTCTCAGGTGGCACATTTGTTTTTGGGTATCTACAATTCCAGCTACAATACTTGCTCTTGCCATGATTTTCTGTGCAGAAAGTCCTTCTTGGCTGTATAAGGTTTGCATGCATTCATCTTTTGCACAGAAGATAACAGCTTTATGTTTGACTAGCAAAAAGAAGATGGTCTTCAGACTTTTTTTATTATGTTTTTATTTTCACGAGGAGAGTTAGTTCCATTTGGTTATGTATCCATTTCATCTCTTTTTTGAACAATGATAAATTTCCTGGGATTTTTCTCACTTTGGCTGAGACCTTCTCCTTTTGTCTATCGTATCTTTTTTCCTATTCTTAAACAGAACATACATGAAAGCGACTTATTTTTCTACTATGTAGACATAATACAAAAAACACATAAAATTAGTTAAAAAAATACGTGTTTTGCATAATCTGAAAATTATGTCAGCGGCTCTATTGAAACATCCTATAGCATTCTCACTATTATTTTATTTGATAGCAAGGAAAAGCTGCAGAAGCGGAAGTTGAATTTGAGAAGCTTTTTGGAGTAGGACATGTCAAAGTAGCAATGACAGAGCTGGCCAAGTTAGACAGAGGAGATGACATAGATTCTGTTAAGATTTAAGAATTGTTATCTGGTCCTCATTTTAGAGGTATAGATAAGATACTGTCTTGTATGATTGGTAATTTCATTTGTTTGTGAAATTTATAATTCTAAGCTTCCATTCATCTATTTTATATAAGAATATGTATCCTTCTTTTCCTTGTTTTCAAAATCTGTAATGCTACACTTCCGTTCATCTGTTTTCTTTGTTCCTTCTCCGAAAGTTCTTTATTATTCACGCATTCCTTTTGCAGTTGATTTTATTGGGTCAACCCTATTTGCTTTACAACAGCTATCTGGTATAAATGCTGTGTTTTATTTCTCTTCGACTGTTTTTAAGAAAGTGGGAATACCATCAAGTCTTGCAAATGTCTTCATAAGGATTGTGAACTTGACAGGTATAATTTGTTTCTAGATACAAGGTTACATGTGTTGAATTATTTCAGTCCGTCTCATTACCATTCACTTTTATTCATTTATTCTTTTAAATTTCTGTTGAGAGTTTAGCTGTGGAATAAAAGAGACATTGGTAACTATGCTCTCTCTGATATATTTTACTTGGAATTTCTGAAATAAGAATAATGTTGTTGCAGGTATTGAGACATAAAAAGGGAAAGTACGGGGTTGGTGCCATATCCAACGGTGGCGGGGGAGCTTCTTCACTTGTTCTTGAGCTCATGTAAGACCTGTAATTGTTTTTGAGCTTATCTTGATTGAATTCTCCTGATCGGCTAGCCAGATTATAAATAAAGCTAATTGGCTAACCTAATTGTACTCATCACTTGGGTTCATTTTCAATAATAAGAATCAATTTCTCATTATTCTCTCATTTTTAATGTGTCTCCAAATAATAATGTATAGTTAAGGTATATTTATTATATATAACAGTAGTTGTATTTGTTAGTTTTAAGTTGACTAAATTTTATTCTCTGTTAGTTGATTAGTTGTAATTTTCTTGTTCTTGGCTATTGATATTGTGTGAGTGGTTTTAGCTTAATTTATTTGTATTTTATCTTACAAACGTTTTCAATGGTGTTGCTGTGATACAAGTAAACACTAGAGACATATTATAGATGGTTCTCACCAGAGCTTACACACTTGGGTAATTAAAGAAAGTCCCATTTTTTCCTTATGATTATACAATGAAAAAGTTGCCACTTGATTTATTATATTACCAATTTGCCATATTTTTTTGGTAAATGTCTAATATTGGAGTTTTCTCTTGGTGTTAGACTTTGCTTAGTCTTGGTAACAAAATATTTTAGCACATGTAATTGAACTGAATTTAATAATTGTTAATTATGAATTGAACAGGCCAAATTAATATTGAAACGAGGAGAAATTGAAAACTGATTGATCCAAAGCTGGGAGGGGCCTATGATATTACTCAGCTGAAAAGACTTGCCTTTGCTGCATCACTTTGCATAAGGTCACTCACAAAATGGCGCCCTACCATCACCAAGGTATTAAAAAAACCCTTTTAATGACACACCATATATGTATATGTATGTATATATATTAAACTAATACTATAATAAACCTCTGCTAAATGGTATTTAAAAAATCATGATTCATATCAATAGAATAGCAAAACTTGTTGCTTATTCTTGCATTGTTGAGAAGAAATGATATTATATTATATATATATATATATACATAACTTTGGTTCTAATCTTCTGAGATGCTTTCCTTGTTAATATGGTCATATTATTTTTATAAATGGAAATGAATAAGAATATGTATAACTTTGTCAATAAACTATTTTCTCGTGGAGGAATATCATGGGTTTAGCTTAGACTACATATATTGTGCCACATGTTAATACAGTAGCCTTTAGTTGACTGACCTGGCTAGTAAGCAACTTATAGTTTTGTGCTGACCTGAAAACATTTATTAATTTGATATCAGGAAAGAGGAATCAACATGCTTTTTGTGCTGGGTGGGAACGGAACTCATGCTGGGGCAAATGTAATTCACAAAGAGGTAGTTATGCGTGTATCTGTTTACATTCCTGTGTTTCTTATCTCATTATCTGGCATGCATTCATAACTAAGGTCACTTTTGAACAGATTACTTAAAGCAGAAATCTTTTGGGATATAAATTGCTTTGGTACAAGTTGTTCTAAATTTGTAGATGTAAAGTGCTGTCTCAAGAATTAAAAGTTGATGCATTCCTGATGACTTGAATTCATTTTGCTTTTAGTTTAGGATTCATTACCATGTTTATATGTTCATGTTTTCGTATAAATTAGAAAGCACTTTACTGCCATATAGATGACCGTGCCACTAGAATCATCTTATTGGATATGTTTAACTACTTTTACTTGATTGCTGCATTTGTAAGCTGTTTCCCTTTATCTTGCCTCGACCTTGCCTGCCATTTCTATTTAGGTCTCATATCCTACTTTTCCTATTTTCATTTCAGTGCTATAGAAGAGGGGTAAAGGTGGCTGTTGTTGGGGTCCCCAAAACTATAGACAATGATATTTTGCTGATGGACAAAACTTTTGGGTTTGACACTGCTGTTGAGGAAGCACAACGAGCCATTAATTCAGCTTACATCGAGGTACAAATTTTCATTATATTTTGTGATTTGTTCGATTTCATTTTGATTGCTTAAGTTTCATGCATTATAATATAATTGTTAAAGAATTCAGTGGGAAAAACAGTCTTTGTTAACTTCTCAATCCTTATTACAGGCACATAGTGCATACCATGGTATAGGAATTGTAAAGTTGATGGGTCGTAGCAGTGGATTTATTGCTATGCATGCATCCCTGGCTAGTGGACAAATCGATATATGCTTGATACCAGAGGTATTTGTGACACTTACTAATTGGTTAGTTATTTTTGAGATTCTGTACTGATACTGGTTTTATACATTTAAGGTACCTTTCCATTTACATGGTCCTCATGGTGTTTTGCGGCATCTGAAATACCTCATTGAGACAAAAGGATCAGCAGTGGTCTGTGTTGCTGAGGGAGCAGGGTAGGTTAGTCACAGTATAACATCCGTTTTTCACTAGTTGAAACATGATCAACTGATTGGAACTAGTATATTTTTTTTTCCTTCTGGATCTAAATATTATGAAACCCCTCCAAAAACAAAATGCCAGCCATATGTTGAGATTCAACTAGCTAAAAAGAAACAACAAATTGATGTTTATCTTTCTAAGGATCTAAGTTAGGTATGTTACATCAATGGTTTTGAAGATACAGTTGGATCATTAAATTTTGATAGCATGTTGAGTGTTTTGTTATGATTGGCCTGGGAAGAGTCACTGTTTTTAGTTTAACACATTTTTGCTTGTTAACTTGTTTTTCCAGCTTACTAATAGTTGTTCAAATATTTCCTTTCATATTTTGGAAAAGGCCTAAAGCAACAATTATTTCAGATATATGATGTGGTTAGGCCAAAGAAGCATGAGATTGAGAATTTGTGAAACCACATTCTACATATCCTATATATAAATTTAAGCCCAGTCCAATGCTGCTAAATTACTCCTTTCCCCTTGTTGAATCTATTTATATACATAGTGTAATCTTTTAAGAGTTTTTGACATATAGAGCACTCAATTCTAAAGTTCACTCTTACAACAGTCTAGAGGAATTCCATTAGGAATATATGTGAAGTTGTATTATTTTGCATAACTTTTTTTTTTGTAGCATAGTTTCTTAAAGTATTTTTTAAAAAAGACTTTTGTGGTTGCTTATTTCCTATGCAAAAACTGTGAAGCTATATGAAACAGTTGGAATGGGAAATGGAGAGAACGAGCCAAAGCAAGAGTGAGAGTTGGAGGATGTTATAGTAGACAATACTCTCCAAGTTTCTTGTTATAGTAACTTTTCAATATGTTGAATATTTAAGAATACTTGAATACTTAAAGAACATTTTGTTGTTGATGACAGTGTTGAATATTTTAAACTAATTTGTGGATTGTTAATACAATGTTGAATGTTTTTACTTTTTGTTATTTGAAAATCAAGTTTATTTGATGATGCTAGTATATATTAGAAAGCTAATTTTAATTATATAAATAAAAAATAAAAATATAATAGAATAAATTAGTGTTATATAAATGAATATATAATGAGAATTTAAACTTATCTAAATATTAAAATAATACAAAAAATGTGTTATAATATCTATTATAATAACACTTTTTATAAGTAAAGAATTTTGTTATGCATACTTCATTATATAACATAAATAATGTGTTATACTAAAGTGTAGTATAACACAAAAAAAGTGTTATACTAAAGTGTAGTATAACACAAATTTATAAGTATTGAAATGTGTTATATAATCGACTATAAATAACATAATTAAACACTTATCTATATATTAAAATAACACAGAAAGTGTGTTATCATTGACAGTACAATAATACATCTGTATAACACTAATAAAGTGTTATGTAAAGTACCCTGACCTACGATAACATAGTCGGTCTTAACACATCAGAAAGTGTTATCGTATGTTTTGATAACACATTTTCGGTGTTATTAAAAGCATTTTTTCTTGTAGTGAGGTTATATTTTTCTAAAGGAAACAAGAAATTTAATGAGTATTTCTAAATGACTACATATTATGTTATTTTTTTATGCAATTTAAAAGAATAAATGGAATTATTATTTTATGAGGAAATAAAAAAAGCTAAATGAATTATTTTTATGAAGTAAAAATAATGTATTAAATGGTTTAATCAAACTTTGAGATCTAAAGAAACAAATAATAGTAAAGGAACCGTGTTGCTGAATTTTAATTGAAAAAGTAAGAAATAAGTATCTAGGAATTATCGTTTTTAACGTCACTTTTTAACAATGCTCCCACGTATGCATGTCGCATGCAAATGCATTTTTACGTTCAAATATATGCCTATTATTCAACCATATAATTTTTACTTGAAAACCATGCATGGATAAGTAACAGAATTGGCATTATTCTTTTGTGGTTCTATGTGAAAAATGTGCATGTTTGAGAAAATATGTATAGGTTGCAACATGTGTGCATAGCCCATGTACACATGGGGTATATGTGTTGGGTACAAGAAATCTCATGTGATGCTAAAGAGTACTATTTGATTATGATTATAGGCTCGTTGCGAAGTTTGTTCCATTTTTGCTTTGCTCGGACCTAAGGTAAGGAAGTTAGATATAATATTTTTTTTATTTATACTGTGAAATGTTATGGTTGATTTGTATGAGGATTAAGATATGCTACGTATGATGATCTAATATGTGATATGAAGTATGAAATGCTATTATAAGATGATATGATGGATTTGATAAATAATGTATTTCCTTTGTGTTGATATGATTGGATTGCATGTGTTTTGTATGCTGTGTGAAAAATAAATGGTTGTTAGCGTGTTGAACGCGACACAACAAAGGGGTTACTAAGGATATAATACGTAACCCGAGTTACTAAGGATATAAAGATGTAACTCATAGGGCGGACGCACCGAGGTTATTCATGGACCAGAGCCTCCTGTTTACCTCAAGATGTAACATGGACATGAGAGGGGGCCATGTTCACAAGGATGTGATGATGATGTCTATGATGTTGATGCTTGAAAATGCTAAAGATGTATGATGTGATGATGATGTTTGAATATGTTGATGATGTATGATGTATAATGATGATGAATGATGATAATGTTTATGTATGATGTATGATGATGACGTTTAAGTATGATGTATGACAATGTATGGATATGATGTTGTATGAGACTTACGATATGAGTATGCTTTTGTTGTGTTTTTCTTTGTATGTTGTTTGTACTTTCTTACTGAGCTTTTAGCTCACCCCCTTACTTTCCCTTTCAGGTAATAAATAGGGTTTCTCTTTAGCATGCGTGGTGATGTGAGAAGTTCCGACATCAAAGTGTGTATGGCGTGGGGGTATCCTATGGACGAATAAACGATCAACTTAAACGCCAGATTTTAAAGAATGATGTTATGGACATAAATTTAAAAACTATCAGTGGGACTTAAACTTTATTTATTTTAAACGTTGCATAAGTACTCTTATTTTTATTTTGAACTATTGGGCCCAACTTGCATGTTTTATCAAGGCCCCACTAGATTTCATATGTTAAGTGGGTTTCCTCTATAATTTTATGTGTATGGAGATGTTTTGCAAAGTAGTAGTTTAGGGCATTTTACAAATGGTATCAGAGCCAGGTCGTCCATGTTTCCAAGGGTCCTCCCCATACACATTAAGGATGGGAAAATTTCACCTCATTGCATCGTAAGTGTTTGTTCTATATGTTATCGTGTTCTTTCTGCTTTTAAATTTTGTAGTTTTGTAATTGCTGTGTAGAAAGTATGCCTCTAGTAATTAGGACTTCTAGAAGGAAACTTCTCGATGAGATCAGTGTGATCTCTAGGGTTCATAAAGATGATGTAAACGATGGAGATGAGTGGTTATCAGCTCCCCGAAAGATGTTTGTTGTGAATGAAAGTATTTAATGGATGAGATGCATCATAGGAAATCGCAAGTATGACACTATCAAGTTTCAAGTAAAGCGAATAATGGAATACGTCAATGATAATATAACTGGACACTATCAAGATCAAATGACACATAAGCTTTGCGACGTGATTATAAATAAATACATAGGTTAGGGAGTTTACTCCGTGACATTATCTTGTGAGGTGATGTTGTTAACTAGATAGATATGTTTAGTAGCAGAGGAGCACACAAAGTGGACACAATATTTAGTAGCAAACAACAGCAAAACCTCAATAGAGTAAATGGAGACTAAGGAGGCGGAGAGGCGAGTAAATCCACGATAACATAGTTCAACATAGAGGACAATGACAAGCTACGAACTGATGCAACAATGAGGATAAGTAATGAGTTGCGACATGACAAAATAAGACAAAGGCTACTAGTACAGACTAAGGATTTCCAAGGAAAGCAAGATAATTAGCAATCCTAAAGAAGGATACTAGAATTTGGTGGGACATGGTTAAGAAGACACAAACTTTAGACACCATGATCTTGGCTGACTTTGTACAAGTTTTCAGCAAAAAGTACTACAATGCTACAGTACTAACATCTAGAGTTAATGAGTTTGTGACACCGACACAAGGTAGTATTCCAGTCACAGAGTATTCCTAGAAGTTTGACAGACTCACAAGGTTTGCACATGAGATAGTCTCAACAAAAGTCATGAGTGTTCAAGGATTCATAAGGGGATTGAAGCCTATGATTGCCAGGGATGTCAAAATGACCAGTACAGAGCTAGTTAGCTATGCTGAGATTCTGGACAAAGCTTTAGACACTGAGTACATGAAGAGTTGTATTTGGAAGGACAGTGTTGCAAGGAGAGAGGCTACTAAGAGTAAAGTCTTTCAAGAGAGTAACAAGAGAAGGCCTAATAGGGTCAAAATAGTGGCACTGAAAAAAGGCCCAAGGTTGCTGCTCCAAATGGAAATCACAGCAACCGTAACAGTCGTAATAATGATTGAAACCGTGGGAATCACCAAAGCAATAAAGTTGAAGACCCCAACTGTCCTAAATGCTCAAGACGACTTATAGTTTAATGTTAGGACGACACCAACAAATGTTACAAGTGCGGTCAGGCATGACATCTAAGAAAGGATTGCCCACAATGGAAAGCGGGACAGAATAGTAACAGCAACCTAGTGCCAGCATGGGTTTTTGCTTTAACCCATAATGAAGCAGCCAATAGTAACACCATAGTCATAGGTTAGCTCCCTATTTCTAGTATGATGTGTAGAGTCCTTATTGATTCTAGAGAAACTCACTCTTATATTTCCATGAATGTGATTGATAAGTTGGGTATGCCTTATAAACTGTTTGAACATAGTTTTAGTACAATGTTAACGTCAAGAGACATGATGTTGTCAACTAGGTGGTTACATTCAGCACCTATAACAATAGAGGGCAGGGAGTGCCCGGCAGACCTTATAAAACTAAATAGACCAGACTATGATGCCATACTTGTCATGGATTGGTTATCCAAACATGGGGTGACGATTGACTGTCGGAAGAAGACCGTGGAGTTTAGACCAGTAGAAGGGGAAATCTTTCTTTTAAAGGAGAGGTAGTGAGTTTTTGTACAACCATAATATTGGCACTGGAAGCACAAAATATGATACAACATAGGTGTTCGACATTTCTGGCTAGTGTGGTCGATAAATCCAAGGAAACAGAGTTAAAACCAGAAAATGTGCATATTTGTTGACCCTTGATTTGGCCAACGACACGGAGTCAAATGTATGACCAAAGATAAAACGACAATTAAGAATGTAATCCAATGGAAAATAATAAAACACCAAGGATTTATAGTGGTTCGACCCCAAAGAATGGTAATGACCTACGTCCACTTAGTGCTATTATTAATATTGAATCTCAAAGCCGTAATCAAAGAACTAGGGTTCTTGAGTTTCACAAACCTTGGAAGAAATACAATGAAACGATGGATAATTGCACTATAGCTCTCTTTCTCTCTCTATCTTAGCAAAAAGATTAAGGGATCAAAAAGTCCCTTCCTTGAGCTATTTCATGTATATTTATAGGCCCAAGGAGGGTTACACGGGCCAACGGGCCATATCTTTCCTTAATAACCGCATATCAAGGTAATAATGAGGAAATATTCAATGCAATTATTATAAGATTATAACTTTAGAAGTAAATAAAACAAACTATACGGCCAGACTGGTCGTATCTAATAATTAAGCCTGACGAAGTGATGTGCTTCTAGTCGATAGTCGAACAGCACTTCCACCACGTGGGAGAAATCCTTGCCACGTCATCAGCAGCCGTTTTTTGGGTAAACATTTGCCCCCCAAGTTTATTTATTGCGACCAACAATAAGTAAACTTAGGAAACTGACCCTTCGAATACCCCACAAAATCTGTCAGAGCCGCCCGTGCTTCTTTTCGGTTTCCCAATAACTTGTCTGACGGCCATTACACTTCCCCATGCTTTTAGAAAGGTAATTCATGATTACTTCTTCTACCGTGTCGCAGTCACTATAAGTAATACCCCAAATCCACATTTTTTACTTTTTACTTTTCACTTGCCATCTCCTCTCGAAGAACTTCGAAGAACTTCCGTCTTCAGAGCCTAGAAATTCCCATGAACTCACATTCGGACGCTCGAAAGCTTTCGTGTTCAGACTTTATTCTTCATCTAAGTAAGTTTCACGAACTTCTTAGACGTTTGAGTTGCCATGCAAAACTGTTTTTTGTGCTTATTTTTATTTTTGAACCTTTGCATGCTCTTGGCTGAAACTGTTATGGGGATTGTGTGTATATCAATAGATGCTTGATAGGGTAGTGAAGTAACATATGATAGGAGTTAGGAGACACTTTGGTAGTCGAGATTGTAGATTTAGGGCATAAAATCAAAGTAAAAATTCAATTTTTAGGCTAGTTGAAAAATTGGGTTTCTCCCGCCCCTTCGGATTCGAAAAAGCTTTTTTCCCGAATTTTTTTTTACTTCCACTTTTCAATCTGTTTTTCAAACTGCTCGTATAAAACTTAGTGTTTTTGCTAGAATGTTGCTAGCCGTATAAAAGCTTAACTTTTATACGCAAGCAACGTTATTCTAACTCTCGACATAGATTTTTAGGCTTTACGTTCTCACCTCCCCCTTTCTCTGTTCGCAGCTTTTCATGCAAGATCCGTGGGGAGGTGAAAGGCCTATCGACGATGACTTGCTTGCCCAATTACTTGAAGACGAGGAGCAACCATCGTTGTTGATACCAGAAATTCCTTTTTCTCGAACCCCACCCAATAAACCTCAGTCAAACCTTCCAGCCATGGGTAGAGTAAAATCCACTGCCTAGAAAAAGAAACCTTCCAACCCTTCAAATCAGCCTGCTCCTCAGGCTGGAATTCCCTCGACAAGTGGTCGGAAAAGAAATATCCTTGACCCTAACATTCAAACTCGCGCTCAGCCTCTAAACGTCGTTCAACCAGACGTTGAATGGTATGTCGCCCCTTTTAGTCGAGTTACGATTAGGATGATCGCTAATTACATTAAAAAATATGGACTTCCTGGGGTGACCTTAGTCCAACCCACCAAAGACCAATGGGCGAACTTGCCTGGAGGCGATTTCAGCGCCTGGTCGAGATATCACATCGAGGTAGGAGCGATCCTGACTCTTCCTCCCTTCTTCTAGGCAGTGGCCAATTACTTCGGGGTCGCTCCTTTTCAAATAACTCCTAACAGATATAGAATGCTTGCTGCACTCAATATCCTCTATAGCCATAAGAAATGGCCCGTCCCCACGCTACATGGGGTCAATTACCTGTTCGACCTAAAATCTAACCCCAACCAGGAAAACACGGGGTTTTTCCACTTCTATCACCAGGAAACAGGTCGCACTTTCATGACTGACACCACTTATATCTCGAACATGGGGATGCACCATCTGGAGTACTTTCTGACCACTGACATGGTCACGAACAACTTGGCCTTTACACAAGGAGGTAAAGTCTTTGTACCACTGGTTGTTTATCTTTCTTCAATTTTTTGTTGCATTTCCCTTAGAAATTTAATGCGTTTCAGGCCCATGGTTGCGACCAGAGCCTACTCCGGACATGGAGATCCGATCAGCCCTCCTGGCCAGAATGACCGACATAGAGAAAAGTGTCAAACTGCTGGTCACAGAGGCCAATCTGAGACTGGTCGGCCTTTTGGCCCCTCACTAGGATGTGAGGGAGTCAACAGCGGGAAGTGCCACTGGTGGAGAGGTTCTCGAGCAGCACCCAGACGTGTCACAACCCCCTCCGAGGAGGGCAACTGGAGTGGCAATCAGGGAACCCTCCAGCACCCCAGGAGCTGCTGCTCCCCCCGCCCCAACGGGAAAGGGAAAAAAGAAAGCCACCGAACCTCTTGATCCCCTCGATGAATCTTCGAATAAGAACGGTACTGATCTCTCGCTCTTAGATAGTTTGCCAATTCCCGGTCACTTGTTTGACGGAGATGACAATTTTAAGTACGCTCCCAATTTAGATTCAGACTTCTTCATGCCAGAGAGTGAGTGTAACACTAGTAGAGTATATAATGTAGCGACCAGTAATGATAGCTCGGGTATTTCGCTTACAATTTTCTTTGTTTCTTTTCCTGACATAACATACTCAATCATTTATACTATCTCTTTGTTCGTGTATGTGCTTTTCTTACAGACATGGACTCCGGGAATGTGTTCGACATATACAGTGCCCCTGATGCTCCTGAAGCTCCCTTGAGGAAGAAGAAAACGAGCAAGTGGCATCCCGGGGAAAGTAGTAAAGCACCTTCGGCCAAGAAAACCCGTACTGCAGACCCTTTCGCAGACAGACCTTCAACAAATGTAACACCTCCTCCCTCTCCTCTCAAGCAGCAAACTCCTCCTGCTCCTAACGAATCGACACCTTCTCCACTAGCCCCAATCGACCAGACTCAGCAGGTTGCTCCTGCTTCCACTCAGGGCGACATATCGAGTCGTGCCTTAAGATCGGTCAAAGACAGGGTGGCCAAAATTTTGAAACACAAACGTTGCCGAGAGGCCATTCCTGTGACAGAGATGATGGATGTCGACCAGATCTTAACCCGCGCACTAAATGAGTTTTCCAGTGTAAGTTATCTTTTTTTGCGTAGACAACCCTTTTATACTCTACAGTCAGTTTAACTTTTTCTTTGATCGCAGGCAATGCTGACCCTTACTGCCAGCCGGCTCCGCTCGGATGCTATCACCAAGCAGTCCAGGGATTCGGAGCAACGACACGTTGAAGAACTCAAAGCTGCCGAAGTGAAATACGCTAAACATCTTGAGGCAGTGCTTGAGGAGAAGAACAAACTGGCTGAGGAGTTAAGGGAGAAGCAGGCTGCTCTGGATAAGGTCGTCGAGCAAAGAGACAAGTTCAAGGAGTCTAACCGCGTCAACTACCGCGAGGCTAAAAAGCTCAAGGAGGAATTGACCGCGAGCAGACAGGAGACTACAACATTGGAGGTCCGGATCGAGAAGCTTGAAAAGCTAACGCCAGCAATTTGGAAAGGTATAAGAATGCCATGGTTAAGTGTTTCTATGACTTCTGGAAACACAACCATGAGGCTAATTTCAACTATCTTCCCGAGTGCACAAGGCATGCTAAGATAGCCCACTGCGTTGATCGATTGGCGGAAGAAGAGAGAGCAAGGGTACCTGCCTTGCCCGAAATCTCCTTGGCCACTGGCCCGACGGGGCGGACAATGAAGCTACAGCTGTCGTCGACCAAGGCACCCCTCAAGATCCTCCAGCTTCATAGTCTGCTATTTTTCTTTCTCTTTAATCTTTTAAGTACACGACCTATGGGTCATGATGTAAAGATACTTTTATTTTCAAGTTGAATTTTTATTGCTGCATGGGCAGCTTTTACTTTTAATTGAATAATTACATCCGAGCAGCGACTGCTCGCGGTGTAAAAGGATCCATTTTGATATTATAATATATTTGCAACTTATTTTAACATCTGTTCGCATGGCCGAACTTAGCATAGTACTTTGGTTTGATTTAACAAAATACAAAATTTTGAAAAATACTCTAAGTACCCTAGCATGCTTTCACTTATTTTGCTCATGTGTTTACATACCTTTCGATGTGTTTTTCTTACTAGATACCTTATGTGCCTTCCAAGTGATCGAGGAGCTTTAGGTCCTTGGTCACTTGCCTTGACCAAAACCTGTTCGAACAATACTGCTCGGAGCAAAATAATTAAAATTGTAATACAGCAAAACAACACACATAATGAGCAAATACTTGTATAAAATACAATAATTGGCAAGAATGACTGGCTGCGAATAGTCCCTTATATTTCTTGTAATAAATGGAAAAAACGTGTCTGTACGAGTGATGAAAAAGATCTTACACTTATAAGCGATTAGTCACATAAAATGACCAACCCTTTTTCATAACTTGTAAAAAGTAAAATTAATACAAGCCAATCCTTTAAGAAGGAGTGTTCATTGATAGTACTTGCGCAGGTGTTCTCCATTACAATAGCGAGGAATGAGATCTCCATTTAGGCGAGCAAGTTTGTAGGTGCCTGGATGGAGGACTTCTTCAATCTGGTAAGGCCCTTCCCAATTAGGTCCGAGTACTCCAGCAGCTTGGTCGTGGGTGTTTAGGAAAACTCTTCGAAGTACTAGATCTCTGACATTAAATTTCCTTTCTCGCACTTTAGAATTGAAATACCGAGCGACTTTTTGCTGGTACGCAGCTACTCGGAGTTGGGCATGTTCACGTTTCTCATCGATCAAGTCCAAGGATTCCATCAATAGCTGATTGTTTGAACCTTGATCGTACATTATTCTGTGATGTGAAGGCGGATCTAACGCAACAGGCAACATAGCCTCATACCCATAGGATAAAGAGAATGGAGTATGGCCTGTTGTTGTTTGGTGGGAAGTTCTGTACGACCAAAGGACTTCAGGAAATTGCTCTGGCCATGCCCCCTTAGCTTCTTCCAGTCTTTTCATCAGAGTATCATTTAGCGTTTTGTTGACTGCTTCGACTTGTCCATTTTCTTGGGGATGAGCGACTGAAGAAAAGCTCTTGATAATACCATGTTGTTCGCAAAAGTCCGTGAATAAATCACTATCACATTGGGTGTCGTTATCCGAGACGATTTTCCTTGGCAATCCATAGCAACAAGCGATGTTTTTGATCACGAAATCTAGCACCTTCTTGGTCGTTATGGTTGCGAGCGGCTCAGCTTCGGCCCATTTAGTGAAGTAGTTGACGGCAACCACAACATACTTAACCCCACCCTTTCCTGTGGGCAAAGATTCGATTAGATCTATGCCCCAAACTGCAAACGGCCACGGACTTTGCATCTGTTTAAGCTCATTAGGGGCTGCTCGTGGGATTTTGGAGAACCTCTGGCACTTGTCACATCTCCGTACAAATTCCATTGAGTCTTCATTCATTGTTGGCCAAAAGTACCCTTGCCTCAGGATCTTTTTCGACAAGCTTTGCCCCCCAGCGTGGTCCCCGCAGAAGCCTTCGTGTACCTCTTTCATCAATTCTTTGGCCTTCTCTTTTGAAATACATCTGAGGAGTGGCATTGAGTATCCCCTTCGATACAAGATTCCATCGACCAAGATATACCTAGCAGCTTGTCGCTGAAGGGTCCTAGCTTTGTTTCTGTCCATTGATAACACGCCTTGCGTCAGATACTCTATATATGGTGCCATCCATGTATCCGCCATCTGGATCACCATAGTGGTCTCCTCTGCTCGGATGCTTGGCATAGACAGCCGCTCAACCGGTACTTTATTCAGAGTATTAGCATCCTTCGCACTTACTAACTTGGCCAGAGCATCAACATTGGAATTCTGGTCGCGAAGTACTTGCTGGAAGGTGTATTTGTCGAACTGAGCCAATAGATCTTTTGTTTTATTTAAATAGGCAACCATCTTTAAACCTCGTGCCTGGTATTCTCCCATGACTTGATTCACCATCAGCTGAGAATCACTGTAGATGTCGAGCACCTTTATATTCATGTCCCTGGCTAACCGCAACGCGGCGAGTAATGCTTCATACTCGGCCTCATTGTTAGAAGCAGTTAAGTCAAACCTAATTGCACAGTGAAATCGATGCCCTTCCGGTGTTATCAATATCACTCATGCTCCGACATGGCACTTGTTAGAAGAACCATCTGTAAATAATTTCCACGAGGGAGCTTGGTTTTGAGACTCAGGTTCATTAGGCTCTTCAGTCTGCTCGCTATATGTAAGTTCAGTGAACTCTACAATGAAGCCAGCCAGGGCTTGCCCTTTTATCACTGCTCGCGACAAGTAAGATATATCGAACTTCCCAAGTTTGACTGCCCATTTTAACAATCTACCCGCAGCCTCTGGTTTTTGCAGGACTTGCCGTAGAGGTTGGTCGGACAAACCCGCGATCGGGTGAGCTTGAAGGTAAGGTCGTAGCTTCCTGGAGGCCAAAATTAAGCAATAGGCTAACTTTTCAATAGGTGGATACCGCAGCTCCGCTCTAATTAGCCTCTTGCTTACATAATAAACAGCCTTTTGCACCCCTTCTTCCTCCCTTACTAAAATGGCACTAGCAGCATATTCCGTGATCGCCAGGTAGATGAACAAAGCTTCTTTATCAACCGGTTTCGATAGGACCGGTGGTTGCGCCATATGAGTTTTCAATGCTTGAAAAGCATGCTCGCACTCCTCTGTCCATTCAAACTTTTTGGTTCCTCTAAGCAGACTAAAAAATGGAACGTACTTATCTGTTGACTTCGAAATGAATCTACTAAGAGCGGCAATTCTTTCGGTTAAACTTTGAATGTCCTTAATCTTTGCTGGCGATTTCATATCGATCAGGGCTTTAATTTTCTCAGGATTGGCTTCAATTCCTCTCGAGTTAACTATAAATCCCAAGAACCTCCATGATCCTACTCCGAAGGAGCATTTAAGGGGATTCAACTTCATCTGATATTTGTTCAAGACGTTGAAGAACTCATGAAAATCGTTTATATGCCCTTCTACCTTCTTCGACTTGAACAACATGTCATCGACATAGACCTCCATGTTTGTGCCGATCAGTTCTTTAAACATGTGGTTGACTAGTCGTTGGTAAGTCGCACCAGTGTTTTTCAAACCGAAAGGCATTACTTTGTAACAGTAAAGCCCTATATCAATCTAAAAGTTAGTGTAATCCTCATCAGGGGGATGCATACTAATCTGATTATACCCAGAGTATGCATCCATGAATGAGAGAATCTCATGCCCTGCAGTGGCACCGACCAGCTGGTCGATTCTTGGGAGTGGGAAACAATCTTTGGGGCAGGCTTTATTAAGGTCTGTGAAATCCATGTACGTTCGCCATTTTCCATTCGGCTTGGGAACTAGCACGGGATTAGAGACCCATGATGGATAAAACGCCACCCTGATGAATCCATTCTCCTTCAGCTTTTCGACTTCTTCTTTTAAGGCCTTTGATCTATCTTTGTCGAGCAGCCTTCTTTTTTGTTGCACCGATGGAAAACTCTTGTCGATGTTCAGGACATGGTTGATGACGGTAGGGTCTATTTCAACCATGTATTTGTGCGACCAAGAAAAGACTTCCTGGTTCCTCCTTAAAAACTCCACCAGTGCTTGTTTTGTTGTTTTCTCTAAGTTTTTACCGACTTTCACAACCCTGGTCGGATTTTCTTCATCGAGTTGGACCTCTTCAAGGTCCTCGATGGGTCCTATGTCTTCCTCATAATCCCCAAAGAGAGGATCCAAGTCTCTATCCTCACTTTGGGCAACGCCCTATTTGGTGACATTATCGCCTGAGTGGGCCTGAGCATCAATTTCCACTTGCAACTCTTTTCCGGGAACATCTCTCGATACACCCTTCTTTGCCTTTATGGTCAAAGCATTGTAGCACTCCCTTGCTTCCCGCTGATTTCCCAATACGCATCCTACCCCTGCGTTTGTCGAGAATTTCATGGCAAAGTGCCATATTGAAGTGACGACCCATAGGTCGACTAGAATTGGTCTCCCAATTATAGCATTGTATGCTGAAGGACATCAACTACTATGAAAGTAGTGAGTAATGTCCTATTAGCAGGTGCAGTACCTGCTGTAACTAGAAGCCTGATCGACCCTGTTGGGGCAAGCCCTTCACCAAAAAAACCATAAATTGTTTGGTTGCATGGCTCCAGGTCTTTGATGGACAGCTTAATTCTTTCCAGCGAAGCAAAGACTTGTACAGGATGTTGACCGAACTTCCTGTGTCGACCAACTCCCTCTTCAACATCTTGTTGTCAATTTGTACATCTACGACCAATGGATCAGAGTGTGGGAATCGCACGTGCTGGGCATTGTCTTCAGAGAAGGTTGTTAATCCCTCTTCTATTCGAGCCTTTTTTGGTTCTCGATCCTCCACACTCATCATCTCGATGTCCTGGTTACGGCGTAGGGTTCGAGCGTATTGTTCCCTTGCCTTCCCACTGTCTCCTGCAAGATGTGGGCCTCTGCAGATGGTGAGTAAAGTGCCTGCCATATGAGCTGGCTGTAGAGGTGGCGAGCGTTGACGTGCAGGCACCTGCTCGTTGCCACCTTGAGCTTCTCGTTGAGACCCTCCTGTGGCTTGCACATATCTTCTTAAATGTCCCTTTCTGATCGTGAACTCAATCTCGTCTTTCAACTGGTTACATTCATTGGTTTCGTGCCTGTAGTCGTTGTGAAAACGACAGAACTTTGTCGTATCTCTCTTGGAGATATCTTTCCTTATAGATGCGGGTCGTTTGTAAGGCACGCTTGAGCTGGTCGCCTGGTAGACTTCAGCTCGGCTTTCGACAAGGGCTGTGTAGTTGGTGAATCTCGGCTCGTATTGATTGCCTTTGGGACGTTTACTCTCAGAAGCTGAGGGTTCATTGTTCGTCCATTTTCCACCGTTCCTACCATTGCCATTCCCGTTGCCCTTGCCATTGCCATTGCCATTGGGCTTTTCCGACCCGTTGGCAGCTTTGGCGGGTTCTTCCTTGGGCCCCTTGTCTTTTGTTGGTGATTTTCCTTCATTGGTAATCGCGTCCTCGAGCTTGATATATCGATCAACCCAATCTAAATACTCCTGGGTACTTCTTACCCCATTCTTTCTGGCTACTCCAGAGGGGTGAATGGCGCCTAACCCTAGCAGTTAGAGCCATTATCTTACCTTCGCCCACTGTCTTGGCTCTAGTTGCTGCTCGCATGAAGCATTGGACATATTCTTTTAAGGGCTCTCCCTCCTTCTGGCGTATCTCGACCAGTTGGTTGGCCTTTGTGAGGTGTACGCGACCCGCGTAGAATTGTCCGTAAAATTCCTTCACGAACATTACCCAAGATACTATACTAGCAGGAAGGAACTTGAAGAACCACTCATGGGCGGTGTCAGACAGTGTCGTAGGGAAGATCTGGCAGCGGGCATCTTCCGACACTTTTTGTATATCCATTTGTATCTCAAACTTATTAACATGAGATACTGGGTCTCTGTACCCGTCAAAGTTTGGCAATATTGACATCTTGAACTTAATGGGGGTTTCAGCCGCAACAATCCTCTGTACAAAGGGGGTGCCCCTCTTCCTATCGTACTCGATATGGGACGTTCGTCCCCCGACCAGTTATTGTACCGCCTGGTTCAGAGCATTAATCTGAGCCTGAACAGCTGCTGGGACTGCTGGGGCCGCCAGTGCCGGGGGAGCGTACTCGTCGTGCCTCTCACGGCGGTCGTTAAGTACGTCCCTTAAATCATCGTCTCTACATTTGTGCTCGCTAACTCCTAGTCGACTAAAGACGTTCTGCTGCCTGGGTTGCCCCCCAGCGTTGTGGCTAGCAGGTCTATTTTCTCTAGGTGGGGGGCTTCTGCCTCCACCTCTTTCCTCATTTCTTCGACCAACATTTCTTCTGCCGGAATCAACTTCATTATAGTCATGGACATCTCTGAATTGTGGCTGACTATGGCATGACCAGATGTTCACGCTATTTCCTCCTCGGGCTGGCATTTCCCGAGCGTCAAGGGGAGGCCTGCGCTAGTCGTTGGGTCCCCATGCATTGTTATGTCGTGGGGGGCCCCTGACTGCAGAGCCTGACTCGGTGTTCCTCCTATTGGCAGAAGGACGCTGCCCCCTGCTCGGTATATTTGGCTCTTCATGCCCAGGGCGCCTAGGGCTGCAGGGCGGTTGCCCGGCCCTATTCTGCATCGGGCGTTGGGGATTGCCTCGACCAGCCTGAGATGGAGGCTGCTGCTCAGGATCCCTAGGTGGGACATCATCCTGAGCCACAGATGGCTGCTCTGGCCTTTGACGGCTTGCCGGCTGGAGCGAGGGCTTGGATTGGGACCTCTTTGAGGTGGTGCATTCGGTGGCTGATCTGGCTGGGAGGTTGGCACAGCCTGACTCCGAGCCAATTGGATGGCTGCCTCAAGAGCGGCCATGGCGTCCCTCTGACAACGATCCATGTCTGCCTACCGCTCATTCAGCTCCTGGCACTAGCGTTCTATTTCTCTTTGCTGCAGCGCCATCGTCTCCGCAACATTCTCTTGATTGGCCCTCAGATTAGCCAACTCATCTTGCAACACTCCTAGAGTTGCTGTAATGCCCCAAATTTCCTAATAAGGTTTAGGACCTTGATTAGGAGGCCGGGAGGGCCATAATTGATTTATTATGGTATTTAATGATTATATGCATGTTTATGTGAATTATATTATTATATGATGGTGAATGCATGCATATGGGTTCATATTTTAATTGCAAGGGCATTTTGGTAATTTGGTCGTTGAGGGCGTGATTGTGTATTTTCATGCATATGGGTGAATTATAAATAATACCACATTATATGTGGATTGGTTTGAGCCATTCGGCATGAGACGATCATGGAATGCAAGCTTTTGGTCTAGTCATAACGGGATTAAGTTTGGGGCTCGGAGTGAGTCTCGGGGTAATTTGGTGATTAAAAAGTTGCCGGGAATTAAAGGGTAGCGGGATATGAATTATTGGTGTTTGAGAATATTGAGATTAATGGGGAATTGGAGGGTGTTACTTATGATTAACGAGATAGGCGGGAAAGGAAGATTTTACCCTTGGGAGTCTTTAGAAGCCTTTATTTGACCTAGGGGCAAAATAGTCTTTTCACCCCTAAGATATATATCAGCCCTTTGAGTTTAGAAGGCTGTGGAAGTGTAAAAAAAAACAGAGCATCATCATCCTCATCTCTCTTTCTCTCCCGTACCTATTCCTCCTCCTTCTTCCTTTTGATTTTTGAGAGCCAATTTGAGGTAGCAAGCTAGGAGAGCAAGGCTTGAGGGTTTAGGACCTTGGTTCAATCATTGAAGGCTATCTAAATCAAGCTTGAGGTAAGAATTCATCCATGAAAAACAAGCCATACTCTGTTTTTCTTTATATTTTTCAACTTATAGTTTTGATGTGGATAGTTGGGAATTAAGGGATGTTTTTGTGTAAAATTGATTGGGTTTTGGTGAGGGTGTGATGTAGATGAAGTTTAGGGGTTGAATTGGATGTTTGGGATTGATTTGGAGGGTTGGTTTTAAGAGAAATCGCAAGGAAGAAGAACCAGAAAGTTTCTGGTCTATAATTGGTCCAGCAGTGCCATTCAGGGCACAGCAGCGCTAGGCAGGGTAGAGAGCTGGGCTCTCTGACTTGGAAATAGCGCAGTAGCGCTGGTCCATTTTCCAGCAAGCCTATTTTAGGGCTCGAAATGACTTTTAAGGATCGAGGTTTGGTTCGTTTGCCCCGTTTGAGTATATTAAGATTCCCGAGAGTGCGGGATGGATCCCGAGAGTGTGGTTTTAGATTATAAACCTTTTTATGTTTTATTTTATTGATGGGATTCCATATTTGGTTATGACTAGGTGACCGCTAATGGACCAAAGGATTGATCATTCTCAAGAGTCGTTCTTTTATTAATTCTAACGCGAATCTGAGGTAAGAAAACTACACCCTGTGTATATATGACATGCATGGTTGTACTTGATTCATGTTGGATATTTATGTGTGATGCGTGTAATGCATGAGAAACATGTGATTAGGGCATGCTTTATATACTGAGTATGATATTGTTCAGAGCTTGAGCCTCTGTGTTTATGCATGATCCTAATTGAGCTTGTAATTATTGAGTAAGCATGCTGAATGCCTTTATTTGGATATTTGGATTATGATATATGTTTGGTGGCATGGCTTACTTGTGTGTGGCACTGACTTATTAGCCAGAATCGGCAATGGTGTTAGATCCATGTGTGAAGCTATGATTTACTAGTCAAGTTCACAATGGGTTGAACACTGGTCGTGTTTTACTGACCTAAGAGTCAGAAATGGCATAGCGTCATGAACGTCGAGCCAAATAAAGATTAGATCTAATCAATATCAGCAAAGAATGACTCATATGGGGTATTAACGCTGGACCGACCCTAAGGTCGATGAACTTATAAGCGCTTGGCTAGTCTGAGACTAGTTATTCAGAGCCAGGGCATATGGCCCGGTGACTGTTTGTCACATGGCTAGGGAATGCTGTTCCAAGGTTATGACTGTAAGTCATGGGGAAGGTTATGTTGGTGACTATTCACCATGCACCTATCCTGTTCAAACTTACGAAAGGTTCTCTTATCAATTAAGCCCGAGTGACCCTAACGTCACATGGCTAGAGGGGGCTGTACCCACTTTTGTGACTGTTGCGACTGTCACCTATTTGTTTGGACTGAGGGTCCTGGATGATTATTACGATCATTGCTGATATTATACCATACTTTATTGTGTTTTCTTGCTGGGCTTCGGCTCATGGGTGCTATGTGGTGCAGGTAAATGCAAAAGAAAGCTGGACCATCCTTGAGTTGGAGAGCTTAGGTGATGAGGTGTACATATCCAGTTGCTCGTCCACCATGGCCGAGGTTGAATAGGAACTAGGGTTAAACCCTGTTTTAAATATTTTCTTGTAGTAGACTCTGAAATTATAATTTTGGGATCCCAACATATATATATTAAACGTTCTAATGAGACGTTATATCTTATCCAAAAAATTTAATCCCTAAACCACTAATCATACTTAGTTACACGATTTTGGCCAAATGACTCGATTAGTGAATTTAGCACTGTTTACAAGGCACACTGTAACGGTCCCTGGAGTTTAGGGCGTTACAGTTGCCCTCAGTGTTTCATAATCTAACTCCTCCTCATCAAACTCCAAATGTGGTTCATTCTCAACCACATTTGGGGGAGGAGGTTGGGATGGTGCAGCGCCAGCAGCCTGTCCAGTCTATTTGGATGTTTTTTCTATTAGATTTTCTCACAGTTTTTTTGTCAAACTCTCAACGAAAGCACCAAAATGTTGAACCTTGATTTGGCCAACGACACGGAGTCAAATGTACAACAAAAGATAAAATGACAATTAAGAATTTAATCCAATGGAAAAGAAGAAAACACCAAGTATTTATAGTGGTTTGGCCCAAAAGAATGGTAATGACCTACGTCCACTTAGTGCTATTATTAATATTGAATATCAAAGTCATGATCAAAGAACTAGGGTTCTTGAGTTTCACAAATCTTGGAAGAAATACAATGAAATGATGGATAATTGCACTATAGATCTCTTTCTATCTCTATCTTAGCAAAATGATTCAGGGATCAAAAAGTCCCTTCCTTGAGCTATTTCATGTATATTTATAGAGTCAATGAGGGTTACACGGGCCAACAGGCCATATCTTTCCTTAATAACAGCGTATCAAGGTAATAATGAGGAAATATTCAATGCAATTATTATAAGATTACAACTTTAGAAGGAAACAAATCAAATTATACAGCCAGCCTGATCGTATCTAAAAGTTAAGCGTGACGAAGTGATGTGCTTCTGGTCGATAGTCGAACAACACTTCCGCCACGTGTCAACCATGTGGGATAAATCCCTGCCACGTCATCAGCAGCCATTTTTTGGGTAAACAATATTGTTTGCGAGTTTCCGAAAGTGTTTCCCGAGGAATTACTAGAATTACCCCCGGACAGAGAAATCGAATCCGTGATTTAACTTGCACCAGAAATAGCACTGATCTCTAAAGCACCCTATTGATGACACCTGCAGAGTTGAGAGAACTCAAGACCCAGCTATAGGAATTGTTGGATAAAGTGTTCATAAGACCTAGTCATTCGCCATGGGGAGCACCAGTCCTATTTGTGAAAAAGAAGGACGGGAGCATGAGAATGTCCATCGATTACCGAGAACTCAATAAGGTCACCATTAAGAACAAATATCCTATGCCTAGGATAGATGAACTTTTTGATCAACTGCAAGGGGCAACAGTATTCTCAAAGATTGATTTGCGATCCGAGATCATCAGTTGAAAGTAAAGGAGGGAGACATTCCGAAGATGGCTTTCAGAACTTGCTACGGGCACTATGAGTTCCTAGTGATGTCTTTTGGACTCACTAACACCCCGGCAGCATTCATGGACATGATGAACATGGTATTTAAGGACTATTTGACAAGTTTGTAGTAGTGTTCATAGACGATATCCTTATCTACTCGAAGACCAAGGAGGAGCATGAGGAGCATTTGTGGTTGACCCTAAAAGGACTTCGAGAACATCAACTATACACTAAGTTCTCTAAGTGTGAGCTTTGGCTGGAATAAGTAACTTTCATAGGGGATATAATGTCCAAGAATGGGATAGCAGTGGATTCGTAAAAGATCAAGGCCATTAGAGACTGGCCCCAGCCAAAGAATGCCTAAGAGGTTCGAAGTTTCTTAGGGTTAGCAGGTTATTATCGGAAGTTTGTCGAGGGTTTTTCAAAGATTGCCACACCCTTGACCAACTTGACCAGAAAACATCAAAAGTTCGCATGGACCAAGAAATGTGAAGAAAGCTTTCATACCATGAAGGATAAGTTGATCTCTGAGACTATCCTTTGTGTTCCACAGAGGGCGGGAAATTTGTGGTGTAATGTGATGCATCAAAGAACGGCTTAGGGTGTGTGTTGATGCAGGATGGGAAGGTGGTAGCTTATGCTTCCAGGCAACTCAAGGACTATGAGCAATGGTATCCCGCTCATGATCTTGAGTTGGGAATAGTGGTGTTCGCACTAAAGATATGGAGACATCACCTATATAGGGATAAGTGCGAAATCTATACTGACCACAAAAGTCTGAAATACGTCTTCACTCATAAAGAACTGAATATGAGACAGCGAAGGTGGTTGGTGTAACGCCTTGGTTACTCCAAGACTGTTACTATGAGCTTTGAACCGTGCTTAACTCGCTAATCGAGTCATTTGGTTATAAACATGCATCTAAGTGTTATTAATAGGCTAAGGTGAAAAACTAGATCAAAAGGAAAGGATATATTTTATTTAAAACACAAAACTGTACATGGGCCCATTAAAGCATTTATAAGTTACTTACAACTCAAAATGGTCATTACAGTGTAAAAATTACAACCTGCCAACCTAAGTGACGAAAATAGGTTTAACCCCTAGTTCCTCTGAGAAACTCCTTGGCCGTGGTGGTCATGCGGCCGCATATGTACACATCGCCACCTAAGCTCTCCACTCAAGGCTAGGTGAGCTTTTCTTTCCCTTTACCTGCACCACATAACACCCGTGGGCTAAGGCTCAGCAAGAAAACTCATTACTGCATGTATATAATATCAAATGATGATCATGATAATCATAAAGAGATTATTGCCCTAAACAGATGAGTGAATATCACTTCAAGGTTCTGGTAACCATGCTAGGGCTTGTAGCCCTAATAAGATAATATCGAGATTTTGATAATCATGTTGGAGTGTGTAGCCCTAATCAGATGAGTGACTGATGAGTAAGTCACTAGTTTTAACCATATGAGTGACTATGAAGTCACATACTTGAATCAGATAAGTGGCTCATGTGTGAGTCACGAACTTGGGCTCAGCACCAACAGCCGTGTGACGATGCAGTCACCTGGGCCTTCTGGCCCCAGCTCTAGGTAACTAGCCATTAGACTAGACAAGCACTTTTAATTTTCATTGAACTTGAGGTCGGTCAAGCTATAATGTTCATGATGAATCATTCAATGCTTATGTCAATTAGATCTAATCTTTTCAGCTTATGTTCAACACATCAATGTTGTTCTTGACTCTTAAGCCAATAACATACGACCAGTGCTCAGTACTACTATCAAACTTGACTAATAAGTCACAACTTCACAGTTAATATTGATACCATTGCCGATTTCTGACTCATAGGTCAGTGCCATACACAAGTAATCAAGATTTTCTAAGCATTTGATATGCAATTAATGTCCACATATACATCACTCAACATGCCTCATGAATAACCATGCATGTCACATATGGGGTGCCGTTTTCTTACCTCTGGTTTGAGCGAGAAGTAATAAAAGAACGACCCTTGAGAACAATTGATCCTTTGATTCCTTAGCGGTCACCTAGTCATAACCAAATATAACTTCCATCAATGAAAATGAGCAATGAAAGGTTCTTGACCTAAACCTCACTCCCAGGACCTCGAATAGTACCCAAACGGTGAGTAGATTCAATCCTGAGCCTTAGGAATTGAAACTCAGAGCCAAAAACCCTCAAAAGTGCTCAAAATAGAATCTGGAAAAGCAAGGTAGCGCTACAAGCAGAGTTGTTTGCCCTGGGACAGCACTGTAGCGGCCTCCCTTAGGCGCTATAGCGCTATGACCAGGCTGAAACAACCTTGGTTTTTCCTCCTTTGATTTCTCCATTTCCAACCTTAAAGACATGCTCCCAAACTCCATCCAAACCCCCAAATGAACACAAATATCTACTCTACATGTCCTAGGCATCATAACCCAAGCAACCCTTGCCAAAACTCCCATCAATTCTCATCTATCAACCTTAAAAATCCAGCTGAAAACCAAAAGGAAAACAGGGCAAAAAACTAGAGTTTTAATGGCTTGAAACTTACCTCAAGCTCAGTATGGAACCCTCTTCAAAGGTGGAACACAACCCTAGACCATCAGAGCTTAACTCCCTAGCTTGACTCCTCAAATAAAGCTAAAAAATTCAAAGAGAAAAGGAAGATAAAAGATGAACGGGAAAAGAAGAAGAAGACACTCTGTTTTTGCAAGTTTCTACAACTTTCTAATGGTTTATGTATATCTTAAGGTCAAAAGACCAAAATACCCCCAAGCTTAAATAAAACCCTTAACAGCCACCAAGGGCAAAACCGTCATTTCTCCCCTATCTCGTTAATTATAACTAACACCCTCCAATTCCCGTTATTCCCAATATTCTCAAATGCTAATAAATCATATCCCATTACCCTTTAATTCCCAGTAATGCACTAATCACCAAATTACCCCGAGACTCACCCCGAGCCCGAAATCAACCCCGTTATGACCAAACCGCTAACTAGTATTAAAATATTGTCTCATGCTGAATAGCTCAAACAAATCCACATTGTAATGTGGCCTCATCAATAGTTCACCAACATGCATGAACATACACAATTATGCCCTCAACGGGCCAAATTACCAAAATGCCTCTATAATGAAATGTGGACCCACATGCATGCATTTAACATCATATTATAATATAATTCACATAAACATGCATATGATCATTTAATGGCATAATAAATCAATTATGGCCCTCCCAGCCTACTAATCCAACCATTAAACTTCATTAGGGATTTTGGTGCATTACAGTTGGAACTAGTGAAAGACTACAATTGTGAAATTCTATACCACCCAGGAAAGGCCAATGTGGTTGTAGATGCATTGAGTAGGCGGGGACATGGGGGTGTCCAACATTGAGCACAATGGAGGTGCCTCTCCAGAAGGAGATTATAAACGTCAGCATCGAATTCGTGACAGGAGGCCTAGCGAACCTTACATTACAATCCTTCCTATTGGAACAAATTAGAGAAGGACAGAAAGTGGATGAAGCCGTAATAAAGCAAGAGTCTTTGGTACAGGAAAGTGGTAGCAGTGACTTCACAATGTCCAACAGTGGATTGATGCGATATAAGGATAGGATTTGTGTGCCTCACAATGATGAGATTAAGGAAAGTATTATGAAAGAGGCGCATACAACACCCTATTCCTTACACCTAGGGTCGACGAAGATGTACCAAGACCTTAAGGTGTTGTATTGGTGGCCTAGAATGAAGAGGGATATTGTTGAGTTTATTGCTAGATGGTTGACATGCTAGCAAGTCAAGGCGGAGCACCAAAAGCCAGCAGGGTTACTTCAACCGCTTTACGTTCCATAATGAAAATGGGAAGATATAGCAATGGACTTTGTGGTAGGGCTACCAAGGACCATAAAGCAGCATGATTCTGCTTAGGTAATAGTGGATAGGCTCACTAAGTCCGTGCATTTTCTACCAGTTATGACTACCTACCGGCTGACCAATATGCAGAATTATATGTGAGTGAGATGGTTAGACTTCATGGGGTTCCAAAGTCGATAATTTCTGATCGAGGGTCAGTGTTCACATCGAACTTTTGGAAGGGACTACAAAGAGCTATGGGAACAAGGCTAAAGTTTAGTACCGTGTTCCATCCCCAGGCTGATGGGCACTCTGAGAGAACTATATAGATTCTAGAGGACATGTTCAGATGTTGTGCTTTGGACTTTTCTGAGTCTTGGAACCGATACCTACCCCTAATGGAGTTCTCCTATAATAATAGTTATCAATCCGCTATTGGGATGGCTCCCTATGAGATGCTTTATGGGTGAAACTGTAGATCTCCTTTGCACTGGGATGAGGTTAGGGATAAACACATTTTAGGCCCCGAGGCAGTTAGGGAAGCCAGTGTGGCGATCGAGAAAATTCACCAAAGGATGCTTACCGCGCAAAGTAGGCAAAAGAGTCACGCGGACCTTAAGAGAATGGACATCGAGTTTTCAGTGGACGAGTTTGTGTTCTTGAGAGTCTCGCCGATGAAAGATGTTTTGTGTTTAGGAAAGAAAGGGAAGTTGAGCCCGAGATATATAGGTTCATATGAGATTTTGGACAGAGTAGGGTAGGTTGCATACCGTTTAGCACTGCCCCCAAGACTAGCTGAAACGCATAATGTCTTCCACATCTCGATGTTGTGTAAGTACGTGTCAGATCCCTCTAATGTTTCGAGTTACAAGATGTTACAGCTAAAGCAGGACCTGAGTTATGATGAACAGCCAGAGCGTGTTATTGAAAAGGGAATCAAGGAACTGAGATCCAAAAGGATTCAATTAGTTAAGGTCATGTGGAAGAATAGTACAGAACGAGAAGCAACATGAGAGTTGGAGGAGGGCATGAGAGAAAAATGCCCTTTGTTATTTGGCAAGAAAGAATTTCGGGACGAAATTCCTTTTAAGTATGGTATATTGTAGCGCACCAATTTTTTTTTATTAATTTTGTGCTTTGTTTTATTTAATTGTTAAGTGTTATGAATTAATTTTTTTCATTGTTAGAATTGCTTGGTAGAAATTGTGTGAATTTAATTGTTAATTATTTTATTTATTTATATATTTAATTTGTGAATAAAATGAGTTTTGATTGAATGTACCAAGGTGCATGGTAAGTTGAGATGCACATTAGTGATTGTGTGTGTGCATGTGCATGATTTCATAGTGTGCATGCAATAGATTTTCTACACATTTTATTAGATTTATTTTTTTTTAGAAAAGAAATAAAAATAAAAATAAAGGGAAATAAATAGAGAAGGCTCTAGAAGGCTTGTGTTCACAAAAAAAAAAATGGGAAACAAATGTTGAGAAGGGATAGAGTTGTCATTCTTGAATTCCTGTAACCTTGGACCCGGCCTCAGTAAAACGGATATTACTTGGGATGTGGATATTTGATTTAAACACATCTAGTACTGTTAGAAATCTAATGAAATTATCAATATTTTTTGTAAATAGTATTTTTCCTAAAACGCAACAAAAATAGGTCAATACCCAGCCCCAAGTCGCAGGACCTTAGAGCTACGAAAATTACTTTTTCCTTATTAGTGTAGATAGCCAAGGAAGGAAAGGGGGAGTGGTCAATTGCAGCTGCCTTATTAGGTAAATCAAAATGTATTTTTTTTATTTAATTAGTTAGTGGAATTAAATAAATTTATAAGAAATTAAATTTTATTATTTTAGGTCCTTAAGCCCTTTTCTACCATCTTTGAAAACGTTTGGTCACCCATTTAGAGAAAGAAAGAAGAGAAAGAAGGAGAAGGAGAAAAAAAGAAGGATTCGAAATTTGGGGTACGTGTGTTCTTGTGTTGATTTTTAATCCTCTAAGTCTAAGCCCTCTTCTTCTTAATTCTAAGATATTATTTTCATTGTGGTGTATTTTGAATATCCCTAGGTTGTCAAGGATTGATCAATCTTGTGTTTACTATCAGGAGGTAATGGAAAGTTTGTTGTTATATTTTTCCTTTCTTGATTGGTTGATGATTATAGAAAAGCATGATAGGGTTTCATGTTATGCATGTGTTGATGTTCTTATTTCATCTCCAAAGTCTAGATCATGTATGCTAATTTTTTGTTTGATTTTATCATTAAATTGTTTATGATCTAGGGTTCTAGTATGTTTTCAACATAATGTTGCTATGATGAATAAAAGTGTGAGTTTAATATTTTGAATAGCAAGCACACTAGGATTCAATCTCCTTTGAAAGCTATGATTTGATTTTTGATGCATTTTGTGTTGTTTTTTGTTTTGTGTCACCTATACTCATTAGAAACATGCTAGGGTAATTGGTTAAATTGAGAATTAATCTTGGGTCTTTTATAAATGATAATTTAGTGATACATGAAGGTTATGGTTTGAGGTTTTTTGAAAAGCATGAATTAAAGATGAATTTCATGTTCATTATGCTTGCTGATTTTTTTAATAGGCGAGTAAAATTGGTGAAACAATGTTTTAAATGCTCATGTGATGTCTCTAATGATAGTTTAATTTTTATTGAAATAAAAGGGTGTTTTATTTCACATTTAAATGAAGTTTTATCAAATTAACACATGTTGATTTTTGTGAAGAAAAAAATGTGATTTTTTATCTAAGTTTGTGATTTTGAATGAAATATTAGTTGTTGGAATTTTTGATTAAAATTAATAAATGTCTTTTAAATGAGATAAATAATGTGAGTGTATCAAATAAATTATGTCCTAAGTTATATATGTGTAAAAATGATATTTTAAAAAATATATATAATCATGAATTTTCATATTATTATTAAAGTGTAGTTTATTTATTTATTTATTTAAATGAGGAAACTATTTTAGTTTAAATTCACTTATGAGTTTTAAACAAAATAAAGAGTTGCAAAAAGTTTATGTTAATAAGTTAATATAATTATTTTGTTTAAAATTAAAGGAGCTTTTACCTACGTAATTCAAGCCTTAAATAATATAAGTGAAATACATTTTCCCCACACTTTAAAATATTGAATTATCATTTTAATCATGTAATTTTATTAATTTAGAAAGGTTATATTTTTCTAAAGGAAACAAGAAATTTAATGAATATTTCTAAATGACTACATATTATGTTATTTTTCTATGCAATTTAAAAGAATAATTGGAATTATTATTTTATGAGGAATTAAGAAAAAGCTAAATGAATTATTTTTATGAAGTAAAAATAATGTATTAAATGGTTTAATCAAACTTTGAGATCTAAATAAACAAATAATAGTAAAGAAACCATGTTGCTGAATTTTATTTGAAAAAGTAAGAAATAAGCATCTAGGAATAAGAAATAAGCATCTAGGAATTATCATTTTTAACGTCAATTTTTAACAACACTCCCGCATATGCATGTCGCATGCAAATGCATTTTTACGTTCAAATATATGTCTATTATTCAACCATATAATTTTGACTTGAAAACCATGCATGAATAATAAGTAGAATTGGCATTATTCTTTTCTCGTTCTATGTGAAAAATGTGCACGTGTTTGAGAAATTATGTATAGGTTGCACTATGTGTGCATGGCCCATGCACACATGGGGTATATGTGTTGGGTACAAGAAATCTCATGTGATGCTAAAGAGTACTATTTGATTATGATTGTAGGCTTGTTGTGAAGTTTCTTCAATTTTTTTTTTGCTCGAACCTGAGGTAAGAAAGTTAGATAGAATCTTTTTATTTATGTTATGGAACAGTAAGGTTGGTTTGTGTTATCCAGATTTCCGGATAGCGTTTTGATGGATATCCTCGGGGAAGCAGAATTATCAACGTCTTTCACGGTAGGTGACCAGAGCTCGCGGATGGACAGAAAGGCTTCGCCTCTCCCGTTTAGTGTCCGGATTACTCTTTCAAGCAAACGCGACACGGAAGCTCGTCAACTCTCCCGGAGCTCCCGAAGGGACATCCTTCGGGGAAGCTCCTTCCAGGAGAAGCTCTTCAAGTGGTCTTCGCGGAAACAGTTCCGTGCCTCGCACGGAACAAGACCAGGCGGTCGAGTCGTGGAGGAGGCATATTTGGAATGATATCCACCTGACACAGGATCCCGCCTGACACGCCCGACAGGTCAAAGCCGCACACATCCCAGCACGCCTAAGGGTACCTTTTCGCCTACTGTTCCGCTGACAACTTGGAAAAGACGGCTGACTTTGTGTATTCCCCATACTTTCACGTAAATATACCCACATAGAGTCTTGTAGCCATGCTACTACAGTAATTGTATCCCCTATTTATGGCTGGTGTAATTGAGACTCATGGAGGTAGAGAAAAACCCTAATCCAAAACCCTAGCTATAAAGACCCCCTCATTTTACAATAGGGGGGACAGCCAACAAATTACATAGCAAGAACTCTACTAAAATCTCTCTAGCTTCATCTTCTCCAAGAGAACCCGAGAGAAACACTGTGAGGTTGTGAGTTCCTTATACACCAGCTATTTGACTGTTATTCTCGACAAGTATAATAACATCGACTCGTGGACTAGGGCTCGTTAACGCCTGAACCACGTAAAAACATTGTTTGTTTATTTATATTTCTGCACTTTTATAGCTCTTGTCTTTTTATTATTCCGTTCGTATTCGTTTCCGAAAAACTTGGTAAACATTTTGGTGCTTTCATTGAGAGCTGTAGGAAGTTGTTAGTCAGCTCTTTTTCTGTGTACGTTTTTCGTATTCACTCCGTGCTAAAAAGATGGTGACTACGAGAAAATCCGCGGTTGACAAAAATGCTAGGGTCAACCCCGATACTATGATGGAAGATGCGGTGCAAAACGAACCCTTGGACTACCAAGGTGAAGACCCGACATCCCGCCAGGATCGGGTCAGTACCGAAGATACGACATACTTAGAAGACGAAGAAGAGTATGTCCAAGACGATTATTACAAGGACGGCTGCTACTATGAGAAGGACCCAGAACTGGTCCAAGTAGCCGAAGAACTGGAGGTCACCAAAGCCAAGCTTACTGAGCAGGAGCGTCTCTCCGAAAAAATGCAGCGCATGATGGAGCGCCTCCAAAGCAAGTTCAGAGACCTAGGCGACTCGGACGAGGACGCCTCTGTTTTAGGTGGTGCTAATGCCGCTATGCCGGATCCAGCCGCTGCTGGACCATCCAAAGCCGCCCCTAACAAGGGCAAATAAAAAGTTGGAGAGCCTGTACGCGCTGACGCCCCTGCACCTCCTAAAGGCGTGAATCACCAGGCCGACTGCCCCCCCCCCCCCCCCGCGCACAGAAGGTCTCTAGCGCTCCTAAGCCCAGACGTCCTTCAGCCCCAAGGGGGCACTCCGTGCCTAAAGGGACCGGTGCTAAGGCACCCAGGCCTAGGGGAAGGAACAACCGCCCCAGTGATTCTGTCAACCAGGACAGTCGGGCTGCGAACTCGCACTCCGAAGATAGCTGGTCCACGGTAGACCTAAGAAGAAGGTTGGAGGCCAAGTATGAAAAAGCCAAAGGAGAAAAGGCCCGGCCTCGCGGAGATGACCTCCGAAATCATATTAATGACAAGCTCCGGGGACGTGACCTCCCGGAGAGTGATACGAAGAGGCTCGAGGAACAGATTGCTGCCTTGACCAAGTTGGTCCGGAAGCAAAGTGGGGCCCTGTCAGACTCTGAGGAGGAAGACCCGGAACCATGTATTCGGAGGATCGCGGAAACGTCCCTCCCGGATAACTTCAAAATGCCTCACATAGAATTATATGATTGGAGGACAGACCCGCGTACCCACCTAGCTAAATACAAAAAAATGATGCAAGTGGCGCGCGTCAGTGAGGACGCCAAATGCATGTGCTTCTCACTCACCCTTACCAAGTCCGCGGAGGATTGGTGGAAAAGATTAGCTCCCGGATCAATCCACAGTTGGAAGGAGCTACAGTCCGCATTCCGGAGGCAGTTCATTGCTGCCCGCGACCACGACATGGAAGTTGGTTCCTTAACCAACATCAAGCAGCAACCCAATGAGAACCTCAAAGCTTTCATTCAGAGAATGATGGAAGCTGCTGCAAAGACCAAGTTCAGCGATGACATGAAGCTGATCGCCCTTCAATCGGGCCTTACTGTCGGCTCCCTGCTATGGGGGGAAATGCAAAGGAGACGGGCAGAAACGCTGTCCGAATTCATGTCAAAAGCTCAGGGAATCATCAACCTTGAGGATGCCTACCAGCAGGCCTTTGGAGTTCCCCCAGCTCCAACGCCTTCTGTGACTGCGCCGAGCTTTGCTTCGCAAGCTCCCGCACCAGCTCTCACGCTTCCAGGAGCCCAATTCACTCCAAGTGTGTATGGGCCTTCCGCGTCCGCTCAGACGCCGAGTCAAACCCATTTCTCTGGGTACGGAGCTGTACAAACCGGATGTAGTATCGTTCCTGGCATGCCGCAGCCGCAAGCGGAAGCCCCAGAACGAAATTTGAGCCAATCGCGGAGCAAACGAAGCGGAAGAAACTCCAACCGAGGAGACCATTCAAAGAAACCCCGGAAGGACTATGAGCCCAAGTTCACGGAGTATACCAGTTTGATAGACTCGCGAGAGAATGTCTATCGGGCGACCTGTAATATGGTCAACTACAGGAAGCCCCCGAAAGTGTCTCACGGAGGGAGGCGTCCGCGAGACTCCAATAAGAGGTGTGAGTTCCACGGAGACGGGGGCACACCACGAACGAGTGCCTTCAGCTGAAGGATGAGATCGAGTCCCTGGCAAGAGCGGGACACCTCGGTCAGTGGGTGAGGATACCCATTATCTATCCCGGACAGGGAGTAGTTCACGAAGCTGCATATTCCCCGGGACAGAGGGGGACCGCTAGTGCTCCTGGAGCCGGTCACCCCCAAGCTCCCGGGTCTCAGTTCCCAGCGCTTCCTGCTCCAACCGCTCCGGCACCCATTGCCTTGTTGGCTCCAGGGCCTGGCAACCCATATCCGCCTGGCCTTGCTCCGCCACCCGTTGACGGACACGTAGACACCATTTCCGGAGGACCGCACCTTGCCGGAAGCACCCGCAACTCCCAGAAGAGGTACTTGAGAGAGTTAGAACACACCGGGGAGATGTGCGCCTTGGTTCAATCACCGGCTCAACGTCCTCGAATGATGGATCTTCCCATCACCTTCACAGAGGACGATGCTCGACATGTGCACTTCCCCCACAACGATCCCCTCGTGGTGGAAGCCCAGATTGCCAATAAGAAGGTCTCACGGATCTTGGTCGATAATGGAAGCTCCGTGAACATCCTCTTCAAAGCGGCCTTCCACGCGATCGGATTAACCGAGACAGACCTGACCCCATGCCCCATCCAGCTTCAAGGGTTCAATGGGGATGCACTCATGCCATTAGGCAAAATTCAATTTCCAGTCACCCTCAGAGGAGAAAGCGACGCTTGTGCCTTCAAGCACAGCACATTCGTGGTGGTCGACTGCCCCACGGCGTATAATGCCATCCTAGGCCGACCGGTCCTAATAGATTGTGGGGCCATAACCTCGATACGCCACTTATGCTTGAAGTTTCCATGCGACGATGGGCGTATCGGCACCCTCCGAGGAGACCAACGAAGTGCACGAAGCTGTTATAACGTCTCCGTCCGATCCGTCTACACGGTCCAGGAGACGGTTGCTGCCATCCCTTTGGCAGAAGAATTACCAGAAACTGGGGGTGCTCAAGAGGCATACTTTGATGAACTCGACCCAAGAGTGGGAATCGAGAAAGCAATAGAGCCGATGGAGGAAGTCGAAGAGGTGATCCTCAACCCGGGAGATCCCACCAAAGTCATTCAGGTGGGGAAAAACTTGCCGTCGGCCATTCGAGAAAAGATCGTGGCCATTGTGAAGAATAACCAGGATATCCTGGCATGGTGCCACGCTGATATGACGGGGATTAATCCCAATGTTGCGTGCCATGCACTCAACATAGACCCATCTGCAACTCCAGTTCGCCAAAAGAGGAGGCCGTTAGACCCAGTGAGGGCCGAAGCCGTCAAAGCTGAAGTGGACAAGCTGATGACCATAGGCTTTCTCCAGGAGTCACACTATCCCGTGTGGCTGGCCAACCCAGTTCAGGTCCCGAAGCCCGATGGGTCCTGGAGAATGTGCATTGACTTCACGGACCTAAACAAAGCCTGCCCGAAAGATTGTTTCCCTCTTCCGCGAATCGATCAGATGGTAGACGCTACTTCCGGGTACGAACTCTTATCCTTCATGGATGCGTACTCCGGATACAACCAGATCAAGATGCATGTCGTGGACCAGGAACACACCAGCTTCCTCACGGACAAGGGTGTCTACTGTTACGTGGTCATGCCTTTCGGTTTGAAGAATGCTGGTGCGACGTACCAGCGTCTAGTAAACAGGATGTTCAAGGATCAACTGGGGAGGAACATGGAGGTGTACATGGACGACATGTTGGTAAAATCCAAGACCTCCGGGGACCACAGTGACGACCTTGAGGAAGCTTTCACCGTGATCCGAAAGTACGGAATGAAACTGAATCCAAAGAAATGTACTTTCGGGGTCTCGTCTGGGAAGTTCCTCGGTTTCATTGTCAGCTCCCGCGGAGTGGAAGCCAACCCTGAGAAAATTAAGGCGTTCATAGATATGCCTTCCCCCCGGAAGCATAAGGATGTCCAGAGCATTACCGGAAGGATAGCTGCTCTCAGCCGCTTCGTATCCAAGGCCACTGACAAGTGTATCCCCTTCTTCAATGTGTTGCGAGGAAACAAGAAGTTCGAATGGACCCCCGAATGCGAAGCAGCCTTCCAACACCTCAAGGAACATTTAACCCGGGCTCCCATTCTGTCCAAACCTGTCGAAGGAGAGGCGTTGTTCTTATACTTAGCTGTGACAGAACACGCAGTGAGTGCCGCTCTCGTCCGAGAAGATGGCCGTATCCAGCTCCCTGTGTATTACGTAAGCAAGAGGTTACTGGACGCCGAGTCCAGATATTCAATGATCGAAAAACTCTCCCTCTGCTTGCTAATTGCTTCGCGGAAGCTAAGGCCATATTTCCAGGCGCACACCATCAAAGTACTCACCAACCACCCTCTCCGACAAGTCTTGCAGAAACCAGAGTCTTCTGGCAGATTGCTTAAGTGGGCCATGGAACTGAGCCAGTTTGACATCCACTACCAACCACGTGTTTCCATAAAAGGACAAGCTCTCGCGGACTTTATTGTGGAATGCTCGGGAATGAATGACCTCCCGGAAGATCCTGTCCCGGAACTTCCCACATGGAAGGTCTACGTAGACGGAGCCTCAAATGAAAAAGGAGCTGGAGCAGGGGTCATCCTAATATCTCCCCAAGGGCATCAGCTCCAGAGCGCCATCCATTTCGCGTTCCCAGCATCCAACAACGAGGCAGAGCACGAAGCCATGTTAGCTGGATTACGACTGGCCAGAGAGGTCGGAGCCCAAAAAATCGAAGTATACAGCGACTCCCTACTTGTGGTAAACCAAATATCCGGGGAATACCAGACGAAAGGCGAAAAAATGGCTGCCTACGTGTCTCTCTCCCGCGGCCTACTGCAGCATTTCAAAGGCTACCAAATCCGCCAGGTCCCCCGGGACCAGAACTCACTCGCGGACACGCTGGCCAAGCTTGCAACAGACCCGGAGATTGAACAATATGGCCTGGTGCCCATCGGGCACTTAGAAGCACCCACTACCGAGACACAGAGGGTAAATGCCATCATCGACCATTCCCATTCCTGGATAGGACCCATCCTCAGATTTCTCACCACCGGAGAGCTCCCCACTGATAAAGCTGACGCAAGAAAGCTCCAGTATCAAGCTCCCTGATACGTGGTTATGGATGGAAAGCTTTACCGCAGGGGGTTGTCCATACCCTTCCTTAGGTGTGTTGCCGGAACCGAAGTCAGCGCCATCATCCATGAGGTTCACGGAGGCTTCTGTGGCGACCATACCTCCGGGCCGAGCCTCTCCAAAAAGATCCTTCGACAAGGATACTTCTGGCCCACCATGAAGAAGGATTGTGTGGATTATGTCAGAAGGTGTGAGCAGTGCCAGAGGTACCCCAAGGTTCCGCGAGCGCCGCCTACAGAAATTACCTTAATGACCAGCCCCTGGCCGTTCGCCGTTTGGGGCATTGACCTAGTAGGTTCCCTCCCAACTGGAAAGGGTGGAGTGAAGTATGCCATAGTCGCGGTAGACTACTTCACCAAATGGGCTGAGGCTGAACCTATGAACACGGTCACATCTAAAAAAGCACTGGACTTTGTCATCAGGAATATAGTGTGTCGTTTTGGGCTTCCACGAAAAATTGTGTCCGACAACGGGAAGCAATTTGACAGTGAACACTTCACGAACTTCTGTGCTTCGCATGGAATTATCAAAAGCTTTTCCGCAGTCGCCAGACCCCAGGCTAATGGGCAAGTGGAGGCTGTAAACAAAATATTAAAGACCACGTTGAAGAAAAAACTCCAAGCCTGCAAGGCTCACTGGCCGGAAGAACTTCCCCGAGTACTTTGGGCCTATCGCACAACAGAGAGAACTTCGACGGGGCACACGCCTTATTCCATGACCTTCGGTTGCGAGGCCGTCATCCCAGTAGAAACTATGATCCCCTCTCACAGGCAGGATACCTACGACCCTACCCGGAACCACGCCCTTCTCCAGGATTCCCTGGACATGATCGAAGAGCTCCGGGAGCAGTCGCAGGTCCAACTAAAAATGTACCAAGGCAAGATAGCCTGACACTTTAACACGAGAGTCAAGAGCCGTACATTCGAAGTTGGGGATCTTGTCCTACGGAGAGTATTTCCTGCTACGCAGGATCCGGGAGTGGGAGTCCTCAGACCCAACTGGGAAGGCCCCTATGAAGTTCAAGAAAAAGTGGGCCATGGGACGTATCACTTAAAGAGACTCGACGGATCTAAAGTCCCACGCGCCTGGAACGCGGAGCACCTCCGCCGTTACTACCAGTAGGCCCCGGGCGATCTAGTCGGAAGTCCTTGGTGAAATTAGCAAAAGTGAAAAATGTGGAAATAATCCTCCCTGTTGTAAAACACGTGCCTAGCAGGCTAATTTAATGAAACACGGAGAGATTCACTCCAATTTTACTGCACTTTTTATCCTTGTGTTCAAAGCTGCGTTTTAACAAGTGACCACGCGGTCCGGAGACGTCCGGACCCCACGCTCACTTGGGGGGGTATACATGGCTAAGGCATAGCCATACGCCCCTTGAACAAAACATACACAGAACACCACTTATGTGCTAGCATTGTGTTTGAAATTTTTAAATTGTTAAGCTTAGGTTAATTTGTTGCCATGAACATGTTTGCATTACGTGAATTATGTGTTTATGTGAAAATTGCCATTGAAATGCCTGCCATTATGCATCATGAAAATTATCTCCTGTGTAGCACAGCGATGAACAGGACTGGGGGGTGGGGCACATTCAGAGAGCTACGCCGAAACACCCCTAACTCCCTGACAAGTCCTTTGCAGACATATTCCGCGATCGCTGTAGAGCTTTGCTTCGCAAGCTCCAGCTCCGGGTCCCGTAAGGCGAAAGATGGCGAGATCCGCGACCGTTGTAAGCCGTGCTTCGCAGGCTTCAGCTCCGGATCTCACAAAATAATGCATGGCGAGCTCCTCGACCACTGCAAGTTTCTGCTCCAGGAGCAGACATGGTCAATCCCCCACTCACAGCAGGCCTTGCTTCGCAAAGCCCCTGCTCCGGGATCGCACCTGGTAGGCGTGGCAATTTCCCCGACAGCAACGAGCCTTGCTTCGCAGAGCTCCGTGCCAGGTCCCTGAAGCCAGCCACCATGAGGTTCGCAACGACAGTTAGTTTTTCTTCGCAAAGATCTAACCTTAAGTCTAGCGACGCTCACCAAAAGAACTCCCATTCCGAGCCATGGAACGGCTCACCTTAGCAATCCCAGCGAACAGTATAACTACAAGTCCTAGGATTGGCTATTTGCCTTAGGAAAGATAAAATACGGTGAAAGGAGTCTGGCCGTTGGAACCAGGAAACCTTCGTAACCTAGAAACTACGCGGGAAAAGACATCAGCCGTTAGAGCCTCAAGTGGGATGTGCATAGGTTCTGGCCGTTGGAACCAAAACCTCATGCGCCCCTACAACAGTTTCTACCGTATAAAAGTCTACCCTAAACGCAAAGTTAAATAAAGAACTCGGCAGAAAAGAAAGGAGAATGCTATAAGTATGGCAAATATGTCTGCAATGAAAAACTCAAATGAAAAATAATTAAAGATAAAACCCCTTCAAGCATTGGGGGTAGCTGCAGCTTCCACGACCGCGGTCTCGGGGACATCGGCTTCAACTGAGGCTGGTGGAGTCGGCTCATTGGAAGGCGGAACTTTGTCACGGGAAGGTTCAGAGGTCCCCGCCTCTCCGGGATCTCCCGCTTCAGGGGCTCTAGCACGTTCGTCAATGTTGTAAGTTTGGACGTACGCCTCTGGGCCTTGATCCCACACCTGTAGCTTCTCCCTCATGGCGTCGGCATCCTCTCCCAGATAGCCTAGTACCTCCGGGTTCACTTTCCAGAGTTGATGCATGAGGACCACATGCGATATATTAATCGTCCTGTTCAGTATCACCTCGGCATCCTCCTTCTCCTTCAAGCGCTCCGCCTCGGAGGTTGCCAGCTGTGCCTCCGCGACAGCTAATTGAGCCCTTAGTTTGTCCATCTCGGCCTTGGAGGCATCCCGCTCTCCCTTAAGAGAATCAATCTCCTTGCGCTGCTCCCTATTTTGGTTCAGCACGGATTGCTTCTCGGTCACATGCCCCCTGGCAGTGAATTGCAAGGCTCCGATCTCTTTATCCTTCTCGGCGAGCCCCAACTTCAGCATAGACACGAGATCCCTGCTCCTCTTATGAAGCTACTCCTCCTCGTGCAGCTTACTCTGAAGAGTGGAATATTCCTCTTGCTGCTTAAGGAGGAGATCATTTTTTGATTGCAAGCGGGCTTCCAAGGTATCCTTCTCCACCCTGGCTTGGGACAGCTCTTCCCGAAACTTGGAGTTTTCGGCCTTCATCTCATCCGACCGCTATCTGAACTCATTCTCTGCGTTGGCCCGGTACTCTTGATATTTGGCGAGATATTTCTTGTCCGCCTCTTCCTCAGCCGTGCGCCGGGCCTGGTCAATCTTCTCCGAAGCCTCCAAGGCCTGTTGGGTCAGTTTCTGCTTCTCCGCCTCCAAGGCCTGGCGAGCCACCTGGCTCTCCTCCAGCTGAACCGGAACTGCACCCACCTCCCGGAACGAGCGTTCCGCAATCAGAGAGGCCTGCACGGAAAGACAACGCAATGAGTTAAGCAGAACCAAATGTGCTAAGACAGATGATCCCAAAGCTTAACTGACGGCTTACCCCGGACAATTGTTGCTTCACGGCATGTGTCAGCAGCAGCGGATCCTTGCTGCTACTGATGGCCCATTTCTCAGAATTGAGCTCGCACAAGCTCAGGGCCATGTCCTCCATCATCTCCGCTCCGAACGGCGCCAATGCACGTCCAAGCCTAGGCACCAGCCTCTTCTCCAAGGCTGGGCCATCCAAAACTGCTCCAGCCGGGTGAAGAGACCTCACCCCCTCGGCCAACTCAGCTCTCTTCACGGCAGACAAGTTGTCTGCCCTTCCCTGAGTAATGGCCTTCTCAGCCTCCAACCGCCTCTTCAAAAAATTATCGGCCCGTCTTACACCCTCCAGGAGGGCAGTGGGGAAACGGGTTGGTTTCTGCGGGAAGTGGAACTTCAGGCCAGGCAGAGGAAGGTTTGTTTGCTGAGAAGAAGGAGACCCCGAAAGGGTGGACTCCCTTTGGGCTGGAGGAGGAGGCAGACGGGGTATTAAGGCCCCGGTCTGTTGTTTTTGCTGCTGCGGTGGCTGAGGTGACTACCTTTGTTGTTGTTGTTGCCTTTGCTGCTGCGGCAACAGAAGTAATTTCCTTTGTTGTTGCTGCTGGTTTGGATGTTGTTGCTGCTGCCGCTGTGGCGTTGGTGATTGTCTATGTTGTTCTTGTTGCTGCTGTTGTTGTAGTTGTGGTTGCTGTCGTTGCTGTTGTTGTTGCCTTCGACCAGGAGAAGAGTGTCTAAGGCGTTTCTTCTTGGCGCCCTCAGCATCCCCTCCGGGACGCTTGCTCACCCTAGTCGTCTTCACGGGGAACACAAGCCCTTCCCCGTCGCTGCTGCTACTCGAGACCATCATGGTCTCGGAAGGCCTGTCGGCAGGAGACTTCTCTACCCCCGGAGACGCTTGCGCCTCGCCACTTGTCCTCTTGGGGGTGGCAGCTTTACCTCCCCTACCAGCCTGGGCCTTCCGTCCTTTCCCCTTGGACGGGTCTTGGCTGGTGGCAGCCTTCTTAATGAGCAAGGTGACTCTCCCCAGCATCTTGGCTTCTGGGTACTCTGCAAGAAACATACGGAGCAAGGTTAACGAACCAACAAGCAGTGAAAAAGAAGATAAGCAGAAGACAAGACAATCAACAACATAAAAGCACAAGCAAGTCCGCCAGCAGGGAACAAGAAACAAGAAAAAGAAAAGTTTGAAAGGGACGACCATGCACGAGAAACATGGATGGCCTTCCCCGAGCAAAACAAAACACTGTTTCCTGCTCCAGGAAGCTCCCGTACTCCTTGAAGTCCGGGAATGACATGCTGAGGGAAGAAGGGTCAACCATGATGACACCTTCTGCCAGACTACCGTCACTCAGACACCCGAGGAGCTCATCTACCCTATCGCAATATCTGTCAAAGGGTATCCTACGCGGATCTAGCCTAAGGAAGCGAGGATCGAACCCCATCTGAGAGGTCCGGGAAACCTCAGACAGGCTGGGGGTGTGGATCAATCAAAAACTAGTCTTACCTCTCCCGGAGGTACCAGCCCCCGGAGTCCCTTCGTTAGGGTAAGCTGCGGCGTGGCGAGCCTCGATCTCCTCTTCCTCCGGCTGAGGGTCGGGGAACCTCTCCGCCCAACTAGGGGATAAAGTATTCTCGTCCCGGGCTGCTTGGTTGATCACCTTGGACAGCTCCAGGGCAATCTGCTCCCGGATGTCAGCTGACACCTGACTTTGCCCCCTGCCACTCACTGGCTCAATGTTTTGGAAAGAGGCGAGTAGCCCATACTCCCTCAAAGATTCGGAGGTCACAAGCCCCTCTACTTTCAACTCTTCCTCCGAGAGCCCTTCGTAGAACTTGGACCTCCTTATCATCTCCGCACAGCGAGGTGTCCGCGGAACGACTTCTGCAAAATTCAAATACAAGCATTAGAGATCCTCCCGAAAGGCAAAGCAAAAGCAAAGAAACAAAGTTGAAAAGGAGAGGAAGGAGCACTTACCAGGGATTTTGAAGTCCAAAGATAGGGCTGGCACCCTCTTCAGTGGGAAGCCAGTCGTCAGGAACCAGTACTCCCGGAGGTCTGGAACCCTCGCGGTATGACAGGTGGGACACATCACGTCCGGGTGCCTCTCCAGCCTGTAAAATCCCACCTTGTCTGAATGACCCCTCATGGGCTGAGACTTCAACCCGTAGAAGTACAGCACCTCCTCCGGAGTAGGAGCTTCCAGTTTCTGGGACTTGCAAAAGATGAACCACCCCGCTAGGAGCTTGTTGCTGGGGGGAATCAACTGGAAGGGGGCAATCCCCGCCTTCACACAGAAATTGGCAAAGTAACTTCTTAGGGGCAAGTGCGCCCCACACACTATGTGTGCCCAGCTCCAGGCACCAAAACCCTCGTGGCTCTGACTAGCCGACTCGCCCAGCACCGACAGACGGTGCCACATCAGGCCTGGGATGTTCTTCAGGCCTGCCTCTGAGGAGTACAGCTCCAGCATGCCGTAGTTCCTGAACAGGTTCGGCTTCTGGTCCATCTCCTAGATTGAACTATTGGTAGTTGGTGGGCTAGCCGCGACCACTTTTGTCTTTCCTTTCCCCTTTGCGCCGGCGACAAGGGAACCCTCCTCCTGGGCAGAATCAGCCTCCGCCACAACGAGGAGTTGTTCCTTTGAGACGTTCGTCACTGAACAAAAGAAACAAAGAAGAAAACACTCTAAGCAGTCAGCACCCTTGTCATACCCTAGTGGTATCAAAGGCGTCGGGGAGACCCCCCCCCCCCCCGAAAACTGCTTGGAGAGGCTCCCACCGAGCTTGCCGAAGGGTTGGCACCATGCCACCCGAAGGACAGCAAGGAGCCAAACTCAGACTCCGAGCCTAAGCCCGCCGAGAGAGGTGTTTCTCCAGAGAAAGACACCCTAAAGGCGTTCATGCTTATGCCCTAAAACAGCAAACCAGAACAACGCAAGCAAGACAAGGAACGACTTTCCAAACGCAAATCGTCAAAGCATGCAAAAGAGACTACTTATCGACTCACATCAATCGCATGCCTATCAAAGCCCTATTCACGCATGCACATAGGCGATAATGGCAGAAACCTCAACTCTAACAATTACCAACAACCTAAGGTTTGGGAGGAAAGAGCAAAGTAGAAATACTTACTGGTATTCGGGTAGTTGAAGGTTGAAGGAGTAACCGGATCGCTGCACAGCACGATCGCGAGAAGTAAAACCTGCAAAGACGAACGGCGATTCAAACCCTGAACTTCGGCGAATAAACCCACTGCCAAATCAAAAGAAAAGTTTCTAGATCCCTTACCAAAAGAGGTGGCAAGTTCGAAGGAATGGAAGCTTGGAAACCTGAGAGTTCGAAGGTTTGGGAATCTGAAAATCCGAAAGATAGAGAATTTGAAAGCGTAAAGAGGAAGAAAGGTCTGTTCCCTCGTTTTTATAGCAGGGAATAAGTCATTTCGAATTCCTCAAATGAACGGTCCTGATCTTCCCATTCCGTGTGCATCAGATCCAACGGCTGGAGATGAAGCGACGATCCTATTTATGAATCCTTGGATGGGAATAAAGTATTTATTTCCCATCATTATACCACCTCGGGCCCGGAGTACCATTAAAAACCGTCAAATCATTACTCAGATGCCTGACGCACGCATACTCAACCAGTCGCCTCACGCACACGTCTTGGTCGCAGAACCATTCCTGGCATGACGCGTGGCCCTTGCCACACTTGAGTACTTGAGTTCAAACATAAAAAATTCCCTTCCTTTTTCATACTAACACTCAGGCGGGAAAAAGGAACAATTCCGGGAACACAGAAGGTGGCCCCTCGCCTAATCTAAGAAACCGGAATACCCGGAGGACTGTACAAGCTCCCGGATCTCTCAAAGCTCCGTGACCTTGGGGGGTAAATGTTATCCAGATTTCCGTATAGCGTTTAGATGGATATCCTCGGGGAAGCAGAATTATCAACGTCTTTCACGGTAGGTGACCAAAGCTCGCGGATGGACAGAAAGGCTTCGCCTCTCCCGTTTAGTGTCCGGATTACTCTTTCAAGCAAACGCGACACGGAAGCTCGTCAACTCTCCCGGAGCTCCCGAAGGGGTATCCTTCGGGGAAGCTCCTTCCAGGAGAAGCTCTTCAAGTGGTCTTCACGGAAACAGTTCCGTGCCTCGCACGGAACAAGACCAGGCGGTCGAGTCGTGGAGGAGGCATATTTGGAATGATATCCACCTGACACAGGATCCCGGCTGACACGCCCGACAGGTCAAAGCCGCACACATCCCAGCACGCCTAAGGGTACCTTTTCGCCTACTGTTCCGCTGACAACTTGGAAAAGACGGCTGACTTTGTGTATTCCCCATACTTTCACGTAAATATACCCACATAGAGTCTTGTAGCCATGCTACTACAGTAATTGTATCCCCTATTTATGGCTGGTGTAATTGAGACTCATGGAGGTAGAGAAAAACCCTAATCCAAAACCCTAGCTATAAAGACCCCCTCATTTTACAATAGGGGGGACGGCCAACAAATTACATAGCAAGAACTCTACTAAAATCTCTCTAGCTTCATCTTCTCCAAGAGAACCCGAGAGAAACACTGTGAGGTTGTGAGTTCCTTATACACCAGCTATTTGACTGTTATTCTCGACAAGTATAATAACATCGACTCGTGGACTAGGGCTCGTTGACGCCTGAACCACGTAAAAACACTGTTTGTTTATTTATATTTCTGCACTTTTATAGCTCTTGTCTTTTTATTATTCCGTTCGTATTCGTTTCCGAAAAACTCGGTAAACAGTTTGTATGAGGATTAAGATATGCTATGTATGATGATGTAATATGTGATATGAAGTATGAAATGATATTTTGAGATGATATGATGAATTTGATGAATCATGTATTTCCTTTGTGTTGATATGACTGGATTGCATGTGTTTTGTATGCTGTGTGAAAAGAAAATGGTTGTTAGCATGTTGAACACAACACAACAAAGGGGTTACTAAGGATATAAGACGTAACCTGAGTTACTAAGGATATAAAGACGTAACTCATAGGGCGGGCGCGCTGAGGTTATTCAAGGACCAGAGCCTCTTGTTTACCTCAAGATGTAACATGGACAAGAGAGGGGGCCGTGTTCACAAGGATGTGATGATGATGTCTATGTTGTTGATGCTTGGAAATGCTAATGATGTATGATGTGATGATGATGTTTATGATTATGATGTTTATGATGATGATGTTTGAATATGCTAATGATGTATGATGTATATTGATGATGACTGATGATAATGTTTATGTATGATGTATGATGATGATGTTTAAGTATGATGTATGACGATGTATGGATATGATGTTGTATGAGACTTACAATATGATTATACTTTTGTTGTGTTTTTCTTTGTATGTTGTTTGTACTTCCTTACTGGGCTTTTATCTCACCCCCTTACTTTCCCTTTCAGGTAATAAATAGGGTTTCTCTTTGGCACACGTGGTGATGTGAGGAGTTCCAACGTCAGAGTGTGTATGGCGTGCGGGTATCCTATGGATGAATAAACGAACAACTTAAATGCCGAATTTTAAAGAATGATGTTATGGACATAAATTTAAAAACTATCAGTGGGACGTAAACTTTATTTATTTTAAACGTTGCATAAGTACTCTTATTTTTATTTTAAACTATTGAGCATAAAATGCATGTTTTATGAAGGCCCCACTGGATTTCATATGTTAAGTAGTTTTCCTCTATAATTTTATGAGTATGGAGACATTTTGATAAGTAGTAGTTTATGGTGTTTTATAGTTTTCCTTCCTGGCCCCCTAATCAAGGCCATAATCCTTATTAGGTAATTTGGGACATTATAACTAACTAATTTGGTAACTAAGTAATCAAAATAGGAATAATTATTTTGAAGTTGGTTTATTTTTGTGGGGTTAGTGCCAATATTATTATTTATGCATTGAAACTCATATCTCCATGCTTGCATTAGATTACAAGTCATTAGTTAAAATAATTAGAATATCTTAGTAGTAATAGTCAAACTTGAGATAGTTAAACTAACTAATTTGGTAACTAAGCAACAAAAACAACTACGGTGTTGAGAGTGTTTTGTCAACACTGGTGTTGACAAAAGTTGGGTTCGACATGTGGATAGTTATAAATTCTAATTTTTCATTATGACAGTGTATATTGTTGTCATTAAAACATCTCACAAATTTTCAAGAAATCCTGAATAATTTACGCTGCCGAAAACAAGGTTCAAACAACTTGTTGCACACATGCACTCAAAAAGAGGCACGCGTAGAAAATTCAAGTGTTTAAACCTTATTCTTGGCACCGTAAATTATTCAGAATTTCTTCAAACTTTGTGGGATGATCTAAATTACTATAATGTACAATATTATAAAAAAAAATGGGATTATAACTATCCATATGCTTAAAACAAAAAAAATTCAACACCGTAGTCATTCCCTATGAATTTAATTGTGAAGTTGGTACCTTATTTGTGTAGGTTGGCACCAACAATATTATTTATGCATTACAACTTTTATTCTCATGCTTAAATTAAACTATAAGTTATTAATAGACATAATTAAAATACATTTGTAGTAAAAGTCAAACTTCGAACAATCAAACTAACAAATTTAGTATCTAAGTAACTAAACTAGGAATTGATTGTAAAGTTAGTAACATATTTGTGTGGGGTTTGTTAGGATTGTTTTTACAGAGTTTAGGAGAGCAATTTTAGGGGGTCCATATGCCTTTTTGGTTGTGTTTGTGTAGTATGATGCTTGTGTTTGCTAGTGTTTTTAGGATCCGATGCGGAATAAATAAATGGACAAAAATATGGAGATATCCTGGGTGTCTAAGCATAAAATGCCTAATTTGGAGAAACTGAGGTTAAGAGATCTTTGTTGGATTGATTTTGGCCTTCGGTGAGGTTCTCAAGATTGAAAAGGAAAATTTTAGAAAAAATGATTTTGAGTCGCGGCGCTGTGTCTTTAGAGCCACGGTGATGTGGAAGACAGAGAAGGCAAAAATCTGGGTTTAACAAGGGCAGTGGTGCTGGACTTTTGAGTTGTGGCAGTATTGTTTGAGCAATTTGACCCGCAACGCAGTCACTTAAGGGCCGCGACGCTTATTGAGGCAGAGACGATTGGTATTTTCAATATCGTAGACGGGCTGCGACGCTTCATTATTGAGTTGAGTGGCTTCAGTTTGTGAATGTACAGAAAATGACATTTTTAGCTAGGGAAAAATGGTATTTCACATATAACACGTAGGGCAACTATATAAGCTTCATTATGTCAAATTTTGAAGGGGAAAACCTAGAGACTCAAGAAAACGCTCGGCGGAGGCTAAGGATTGAAGATTCAATATTTTTCACTATTTTTTTCTCTTTTTCCCTTATTTTCTGCTATAGTGATGTTTAGATCTATTTTTATGGATTTTATTATGTTCAACATGAACTGATTTTCTTGTTAGGGTGTTAATGGATTCTTCTTGAAACCTTATGATTATTTAATGTAATTTTTATGAATTTCTTGTCAATATTGTGAATTATTTGATTTGTGTTTAATTCTTGTGATTGATTGGCCTCCAACTGCAGGATTTATATGATGTTAACCTAAAATCTGAAAAGTGAAGGTTAAATATGCTTTAGTCAAATAATCATAAATTTGTATTGGACAAGAGTACCTGTATGATTTGTGTAGCTTAGGGATTATGTGTTTAATGCCTTTAATTTGTTTAATTTACTACAGAGATGTAGGAAGTTTTCTTAGAGTAGAGAGTTATATGTCCTAATGAGAATATAATTTGCAATTGAAATCCGCTATCACGATAGAGATAGGAATTCTGGAAATTGTGTTAAAGTAGCATAGGTGGATTGTTGATGAAATTGATAACCCTATATTTTGTCCATTGAATTAGATTTTTATTGTTGAGTTCTTTTATGTTCTTGATATTTATTTCATTTAATTTATTTAATATCTTCTACAATTTAATCTTTTCTAAATCAATTAGAAATAAATATTGATTCTTGGTAATTAGTAAACAGTCCTTGCGAGTTTGACACTTTACTTAAATATACTACTTGTTCGATTGCTTGCACTTGTGTATTAAAAAATCCACAACATGTTTTTGGCGTCGTTGTCAGAGACTGTGTTATTAATATCAAAATAGTTAATTTTTATTCTAACTTGGTTTTTTTTATTTATTTATCGTTGTAATTCGGTTGGTGTTTTAATCTTTTGATTTCGGGAACTATTGGTTTATGCGACGTGTTAAATAGCGAGAAATGCTACCAGTGAATCCTAAAACAGAAAGAACTTGCAGACAGAACCAAAATAAGTAGAGGTTGGAGACTACCATGGCTAAGAATCAAGGGAATGCAGCAAACAATGTTGTTTTTAATGTTCAAGGGCCAGCAGTTGCTGCTGAGATCTCAATTGCTGCAGAAGTCCCTGTTGAACAAGGACCAAGGACACTAAGAGATTATGTACTTCCCACTGTCACGGGAATGCATTCATGCATCCAATACCCCACTATTGTCGCTAACAACTTTGAAATCAAGCTGACAATTTTACAAATGGTGCAGTCCACCATCCAATTTGGTGGATTACCTACTAAGGATCCAAACTTGCAGTTATCTAATTTCATAGAGTTGTGTGCAACGTTTAAGATGAATGGGGTGAGTGACAATGCAATCCGACTGAGACTGTTCCCATTTTCATTAAGGGTGTGAGCAAATAGTTGGTTAATTTTGCTACAAGCCAACTCAATCATGACATGGGCGGAACTAGCCCAAAAGTTCCTTGCCAAGTTCTTCCCTCTGACTAAAGTTGCAAAGTTGAGAGGTGAAATTAATAATTTCCATCAAAATGACAGGGAGTCTTTATAAGATGTATGGGAGGGCTTCAAGGAGTTGTTAAGGAAATGCTCCCATCATGGTATTGAGAAGTGGATGTTGGTCCACAACTCTTACAATGGGTTGGGTGGTACTACGTGCACCATCATTGATGCAACAACAGGGGGTGCTTTCATGAGTAAGAGTGCTAATGAAGCATTTATTGATGCCCATGAAACAACTACCAATGGCCTACTAAGAGAGGAAATACAAAGAAGGTGGCTAAAATGATTGAATTAGATGCCATCTCAATGCTTACAGCTCAAGTGGCAACGTTGACGAAACAGTTACAACAGAACAACCTCTCAGCCCAGGCCATGGAACTACAAAATTTATGTGAAACCTGTGGGAGCGCCCATCCACTAAATCAATGTCCTGGTGTGGATATGAACAATATCTCTATGGAACAAGTTCAAGCCATAGGAAATTTCCAAAGGCCAGCCAATAACCCATTTTCTATGACCTACAACCAAGGGTGGAGGAACCACCCTAACTTCTCATGGAAAGATAATCAAGCAGCACAATAGACTTTCCCGCAAAACAAGCAACCTTTCCCACAATAGTCTTTCCAACAACCTTCTCCTGGATTCTATCAACCACAGGCTAGGCCAGCACAGCCGCAACCTATGATGAAGCCACTTGACACACAACCTGATGTTTTGAATCAATTTATGACTGAAACAAGGGCATCTATTAGAAATGTGGAGACTCAGATTGGTCAGTTGGCTACTTTGATGACAAATAGGACTAAAGGAAACCTGTCTAGCACTACTGAGTTAAATCCTAAGGAGCAGTGCAATGCAATCTCCTTAAGGAACGATAAGGAGTTGGAAGAGCCAGTTGAGAAGTCTAGTCTTCCACTGAAAATGGATTCTGAGAAAGAGGTTATGGTAGAAGAAAATGTTATTGAGAACCTAGAGAAGAAGAAGCTTCCAGTGTGTTTTGAGCACCATATAAAATTTTTGTATCCATAGAGGCTCCTCAAAAATAATCTTGACAAGAAGTTTGCTTAATATTTAGAAGTCTTCTAGAAGCTTCACATAAATATTCCATTTTCTGAGGCACTTGAGCAAATGTCAACTTACCTTAAATTCTTGAAGGAAATTTTATCAAAGAAAAGGAAGTTGGAGGAATACAAGACAATTGCACTTACTGAGGAATGTAGTGCAATTTTGCAAAAGAAATTACTACCAAAGCTTAAAGATCCTTGAAGTTTCATTATTCCATGCTCAATAAGGGGCCCAGTGGTGACAAAGGCTTTATGTGATTTAGGGGCTAGTGTGAATCTAATGCCTCTATCGATCTTTCGCAAGTTGAAATTGGGAGAAGCTCGCCCTACTACCGTGCCCTACAAATGGCGGATCGTTCAGTTAAACATCCTCGTGGAGTGATTGAGGATGTATTGGTGAAAGTGGACAAATTCATCATTCTTGCATACTTTATTATTCTTGATATGGAGGAAGATGAAAATATTTTGATTATTCGAGGGAGGGCATTTTTAGCTACCAGAAAGGTGCTAATTGATGTACAAAAAGGGGAGTTGAAGCCGCGTGTGCAACAAGACGAGGTAACATTTAATGTTTTTGCAACAACTGAAATTCCAACTTCCTGTAGAGTGGATGTGATAACAGGAGGTGGCATTAAGGTCGAGCAGTTTGTCATCGTTTGAAAAGGTTCTTTAGTGGGATGATTTGAATGTTGCATGAGCGGTGGAAGGATCCTAATATTTGCAACATAAAAAGACGGGCTTCCACCTCTGACACTATGGCTCTTAAGGACTCGAGGGGTGGACTTGATCCGAGTTGAATCTAAAGATGAACTCAACGTCCGACTAAATGACATTAACGATAGTGAAGTTGGGAGGCATCCTAATGGATACTTTTAATTTTAGTTAAGTTTTTGTTATTGTAGCGCACAAATTTTTTTATAGTTTAATTAATTTTGTGCTTTATTTTTTTTTATTAATTGTTAAGTGTTAGGAAATTATTTTTTAATTGTTTGGTAGAAATTATGTGAATTTATTTTTGTTAATTATTTATTTAATTTTTTTAAATTTGTAAGTGAATGAGTTTTGGTTGTATCCACCAAGGTGCATGGTTAGTAGAAATGCACCTTAGCACTTGTGTGTGTGCATGTGCATGATTGCATGGTGAGCATGCAGTAGTTTTCCCATGCATTATTCTAGATTTTTCATCTTATTTGTTATTTGTTATTTAGTTTTTATTTAATTAAAAGGAAAATAATAGGAGAAATAAAGAGAGAAGGCTCTAGAAGGCTTGTGTTCACACAAGAAAGTAGTGGGAAACAAATGGTAAGAAGAGATAGAGTTGTCATTTTGAATTCTCGTAACCCTGGACCCACCCTCAGTAAAATAGTAATAACCTGAGCTGTAGATATTTGATTTAGACAAAATTGGTACCGTTAGAAAGTTAATTAAATTATCTATAATTTTTTTTCAAATATTATTTTCCCTAAAATGCAACAAATAAGGGTCAAATTCGAGTCCCAAGTGGCAGGACCCTAGAACTACAAAAATTAAAATTTTCCTTATTAGTGTGGTGTGACAATGATGGAAAGAGAGAAGTTAGTGGGCTGTCAATTGTCAAAGGGATTTGATTGGCTGATTATAATTATTAATTAATTTTATTTTTGATTTGTGGAAAATAAAGGAAAATGATAATTACCTTTTCCTTTGCTAGGTTTGGTGATTAGGGCCTTTAAATAGAAAATAAGAAAAAAGCTTGAAGGCTTGTTTGGGTCTTGTGGCTGCCGTAACCTAGAGGGAAGAAGGAGAAAAGAAGAAGGGAAGAGGAGGCTTTGAATCCCCTAAGGTATGAGTTTGGGTTTATGATTTCATTTTTCCTCCTCTTCTTGGTTCTAAGTTTAGTGGAATTCATGGTGATGCTAGGATTTAATCTCACAAGAGCATAGGGAGGCGTTGGCCTAGGCTTTCGGCCTACTAGGGTAAGTTTTTTATCTAGTCCTTTATGTTGCTTGATATGAGATTTTGGTTTAGATGGTTTAATGGTTTGGTGATGATGATGATAAGGTGTTGGAGGCTAGCAATCAAGAGGGTGACTACATTTATTTGTGGGTTTTGATTTCTATCAAAGGAGGTAATGGAGATTCTAGTGCTCTTATATTTTACTTGATGTGTTGTTGTGTTCTTTTGATTGGAGTGGTCTTCATGGAAAAAGCATGTTGATTTGTAATATTGGTTTTGGGTGATGAATATGTGTTGTGGATACTCTTTTCCTTGTAAATGAATCCATGATTTGATGGGAAATATGTTGAAGATATATTTGTGTTTTATGGTTTGAGTTTCGGCCAATGGATAGGGTTTTTGGTCTATGTTCATTATTCTCTTTTGATATTTACTTTCTTGATGTATATAAGAGCATTTTGGAGAATATGCATATTGATTAGGTTTGAGTAGTTCATTAAAGGTGTTAACCGAGATTTTCGGCAACTATATTAATGAATACTGTTTGCTAGTGATAATAATGAAAATGGGAAATCGACACGAGGTTTTTACGTGGTTGGGGCGTTAACTAGCCTTAGTCCACGAGTCCATATATTAGAGCAAGAAGAAGCTTTTACAATGGAGTTTTCTAACTATATCTGGACAGAGTTTCTGCCCTTTTTTCTCCCTCCTCTTTTATGTTGTTCTACAGCTTATATTTATAAGCTGAGGGGGTCATCGGGTCTGGGCCGGATCCGACCCAGGCCCATCAGAGGAAAGTGTAGAGGGGCCTTTTCTAGTGAAGGCCCAACACAAAAAGATATACAATGCACAAAATACAAACCAGCTAAGGCCCAATTAGCTGACCTGAGACACAAGCCTTCGCCCGACAAAACGACGCTTTGGCTCTGATCACTTCGAGTCACGAGGCTGATTCAGGAGACAAGACCGGTCAGGGTACTTGGCTGCGCAGTCCTGACACATCAGTGGACAAACCCAATGCTGCCTTTTCTGCAGGCGAAAAGTGGGGGGACAATGCCCACGCGAACTGAGGCGGTCTCAGGATCCTGGGCGCCCGGCCCTTCAACTGGGGAGGAGGCGATCCAGGTCCGTTTACCTTTGGCCTGCTACATTTATCTCGGGCCTGGACCATTCCAGGCTCCGGGACGGAGACGCATAGGCCGCGACGCTCCGGGCGCCCCGGACATCCCCGGGACATTCCAAGCTGAAGATGAACCCGGAGGGACATCCCGGACCCTTCCAAACGGGCCCAACCTGGAGTTCCTGGGCCAGGCTCGAATGCCGAGTCAGTCCCCTGACCGCGGGCCAGGGCGAAGGCCCGAAGCCCTTCCAGGAAATGGGGATAACAAAAGGATTTGCTATGAAGTGTATATGGCCTAGGCATGTGGGATCTATGATTTTATGTGTTTGAGTATGCTTGGGTGTGTGGTGTATATAGGCAAGCATGAATAGAAATTTTTGGGCATGCATGAAGTATGGGATCTTATGGTTATGTTTTCATGGTTGTTTTAAATCTAATGGTTTATGTAACAAGAATGCTAATAGACACGTGGTAGGGCTTAAGTTTGGTTTGGCCTATGTTATGATAATGCTGTCTTTTAAATATTCTTGTAAAAATGCAAGAGAAATATGAGATGTTGATCATGAGGGTTTCGGCATAGGGTCATATTTGATGTTTGATTGTTGTGTTGATTAAATTTCATGCTAAATATAATAGTGCGGTGTACAAGTGTAGGAGAATGTTAGGGTCAATTATTAAATGGATAAAAATATTTTATGAGCATTTTTTAAACATGATTTGGTGATTTTACGCTTGCTGTTTTTTTTTTATTATTATACTATGATGGTAATGGTAAAATAATGTTTTGAAATGCACATATAACCCTTCAAAGTGGTATTTGATTTTATGAAAACAAAAAGACATATTATTTCACATGTTAATGGTGTTTATCAAATTAAATACATGTAGATTTTTGTATATTTTTATGAAAGAAAATATAGTTTTAATTCAAGTGTGTGATTTTAATTTAATAAAATAGTTGTTGAAATTTTTGGTTAATAGTAAGAAAAGTATTTTATATGAGATAAGTAAAACAAGTGCATCAGATAAATTGAACCTTAAGTTATGTATATGATGAATATGATATTTTCAAAATGTAAATATGTATTTTCACACTATTATATATGTGTAGATTTTTGTTTGTTTAAAATGTGAAAAGATTATGGTTTAAATTCATTTGTGATTTTAAACAAATTATTAGTTGCTAAAACTTTGGGTTATTACAAGAAAATATCTTTTAAATCATGATAAGTTAGTCATACACTCCAATAAATTAGTCTTAAATTTTATATATTAACATGTAATATTTTCACACTTTATTCATGTAATTTCACATCTTTAAATACACAGTTTTTTTATAGATTAGTAAAAATTATTTTTTTCTAATAAAGAACAAGAAATTTATTTAGTTACTAAATAGCTACAATTTTGTCACAATTTTTTTAAATGTTATTTAAATAATAAATTAATTATTATTTTATGAGAAATTAGAAAAGACTAAATGGATTATCTTATAATGTAAATATGTTGTATTAAAGTTTTGTATAAAAATTTTGTGGTTAAAGAAACAATTAAATGGTAAATAAAGTATGTTGCTGAATTTAGTTTATAGAGGCAAGAAATAAGCATGTAGAAATCATCGTTTTAAAAACGTTAAATTTTAAGAACGCTCTCACGTATGCATGTTGCATGTAAATGCATTTTTACGTTCAAATATATGCATATTGTTCAAATACATGACTTTTACTTTGTAACCATGAAGGATTAATAGATAGAATTAACATTATTCTTTTATGATTTTATGTGAAACTATTGTATGTTTACAATGGTAGTGCAACTCGTGCCACATGTGCATGGCCGATGTACACGTGGGGTATATATGTTGGGCATAAGTATTCTTACGTGATTCTAAGTGACGAACATTTGGTTATGAATATAGGCTCGTTGTGAAGTTTTCTCATTTTGCTTTGCTCGGACCTGAGATAATGAAGTTAGATAGAATTTCTATGTTTATGGTATGAAATGGTAAGACTTGTATGTTACAAGAAATAATGTGCTATGTAAATTATGATGCTACATTTTGATGATAAACCAAGTGATATGGAATATTAGAATTCTATCTTGATATGTTATGACAAGTATGATGCAACATGTATTTTCTTTGCTTTGATGTGAACTAGATTACATGTGTTTGTATGATGAATGAAAAGAAAAAGTTGCAATTGTGTTGAATGCAACGCAACAAATGAGTTACTAAGGATATGATGTAACTCAAAGGGCAGACAGCGCTGAGGTTATTCAAGGACCTGAGATCCTGTTTACCTCATAGAGGAGGTTTTACCAACCCAGTTATACTGGTTACCTCAAGATGTGACACGGACAACAGAGGTGTCATGATCACAAAGAGTATTCTTATGTTGAATGAATGTGATGTATGACTATGTTTCATTTATGATTATGAGATATGGGTATGATGATATTATGAACTGCCCTATTATATAACACATGTCTTTCTTGTCTTTTCTTTGATTTTTTTGTACTTCCTTACTGGGCTTTTAGCTCACCCCCTTACTTTCCACTTTTCAGGTAAATAATAGGGTTTCTCTCTGGCATGCGCTGTGATCTGGGGAGTTTCGACATCTGAGTGTGTATGGCGTGTGGGTTTCCTATGAACGAATAAACGATCAATATAAGCGCCGAGATTTAAAGAAACTATGTTACTGCTTTTATTTTTAAATATGCCAGTGGGACTTAAACTTTTATTTTCTTTAAACATTGCATATGAATACTTTATTTTTATTTTAAACTATTGGGCCCAAACTTGCATCTTTTATCAAGGCCCTACTGAGTTTATCTTTTAAGTGATATTTTTTTTTAATTATCTATGAGATAAGTAACATTTTTACAAAGTAATAGAATAGGGGGCTTTACAATTTATGATCAATTTGGATTTTTGGGAACTATTTTTGTTTTTTTTTTTCCGCTTAGTTTTGAAGGTTTAAATTTTACACTGTAATCTTTAGTTTCTTAATTTTGAACTGTGAAAATCATAAAAATAATTTTAAAAAATGGTATTTTGAGTCGCGATGCCTAGAAATAGAGTCACAGCTCCAAAGAAGTTAGTGAGTAGGTGTTTTTTAAGGCTCTCAAGTGCCGGAGCGCTTACCAAAGGGCTGCGTGTAACGTCCCAAAATTACCTAATAAGGCTTAGGGCCTTGATTAGGGGGCAGGATGGCAATATATAGAATTATATGTTTATTTGATATATTTGATTGTGATTATGTGAATTGTTTGATAATATAACTAGTGTGCATGTTTAGCGGTATTACATATGCATGTGGGCCCGTTTCTTATTAGAGGGCAATTTAGATAATTTGGCCCGTTATGGGCATAATTGTATAAATATGTGTGTGTGTGTGTGTGTGTGTGTGTGTGTGTGTGTGTGACCATAGTATTATGTGGGTTTATTTGAGTTACTCGGCACAAGACGATCCTAGAGAGCAAGTTAGCGGGAAAGTCACAATGGGACCCAATACCCAACTCGGGGCCAGTCAAGGGGTATTTTGGATATTTGGGTTATCGGGTAATGGAAATGAATAATTGGGGATATATTTGATGTTAGTGAGTTTAGGAGGGAATACTGGGAAATTTGACCATTTTGCCCTCGAGGACGTTTTTGGTACCCCGAGCCTCGGGATTAACTTAAGTGAAACTTAACCTTAGGAAACAAAAAAAAACACTCAGAAACACTCTACTGGCTGACTCACACTCTCTCTCTCTCTCACTCTCTTTCTCTCTAAGCTTCCTTGAGCTGGTTTTGGAGAATTAAGAAGGATTTCTTGAAGAATTGTTGGCTGAAGGCTAGGGAATTGAAGGCCTAAACATGGGGGATTAGTTTTGTTGCAACTTGAGAGATTAACTTCCCGTTGAGGTAAGCTTTAGATCATGTTTTCCATTGAAATTTCGTGGGTGTTTGGTTGTTTTAAGGTGTTCTTGAACTTTATAGCTCAAGAGTTGAATTTGGTGTTTTAATGAGTTTTGTAACTAGGTTCTTGTTGGGTTTTGTGGATGGGAGGATGTTAGAACTATTATGGTGATTTAATTATGGTTTTGTGGTGAAATTGGGATAATTTAGGTTGGATTTGGCTGTTGGGAAATGGAGAAAATCTAGGTTTGCAGGGCCAAGTTGCAGCTCTATTCTTAAGGGGACGCGACTCAGCTGAACCTACGGCCCTTGGAGGCCTCTATCTGGAAGGCGTGCCGCGACCCTCTTGGGCAGGTCGTGGTCCACATCCCTTTGGCAGAGGGAGAGGGCCTCAAATAACAAGGGGCGCGCCACTACCCTCAAGGTCAGGTCGCGGCCCGCTTGGGAAATTTCGGCCTTGGGGACTTTTTAAGGACGAGAACCTTAGCCTTAGGACTCGAGATCAATTCCGCTACCCGGTTTAGTGGAATTCGAGGCCCCGGAGGCTAGGACTCGGTCTGGAAGCCTTTTTTGCTCGTTATTGATGGAATCCTATATTATGGTTGTGACTAGGTTATCGCTAGGGGCTCGGAACCGAGATCGTGCTCGAGGGTCGTCCTTATTTTACGCTATACTCGGACCTGAGGTAAGAAAATTGCACCCAATACGTGTTATATGTGATCAGGGCTTGGCCTGACTGTTATCAATTATTATGATTAGGGCTTGGGCCCCTGAGAACGTTTATGTTTAAGCTATTGTTTCACCTGTTGATTGATTCTACCTGAATATTCTATACCTTCTTAAGTGTTGCATGAATTATGTGGTTAGGGCCTGAGGCCCCTTTAAATAAGTATGATTAGTATTATGAGTACGGTTACTCGATGGTGTTATGTGGTTAACATACATACGTGCTCGTTTTTTTGGGATATGCCTATTTATATTTGTTTCTGTTTCAAAGTTTGAATATCTAGTTCAGGGTTTGACTTATTAATCAAGGACAGAAAAAGCGAGATGCACGCTAGTCGAAAGGCTTAGGCCTAAATCAGCAACGTACTATTACGTTGGCTGACCCTATGGTCGTTGGAAAACCAAAGGTGTTGGGCTAGCTCTATGGCTAGTTACTCGGAGCTAAGGGCAAGGGCCCCAAGTGACTCTATGGTCACATAGCTACGACATAGGCCTCGGGGTTGGCTCTGTGGTCAACCGTTCAGGGAAGCGGCCCCAAATTGGTCTAATGACCATTTGTTTGTAACTGAATGATTGTATGTGTAGGTTATTATTGCTGGACATGCTAGATAAGTATCCAGGAATCTGTATTGTTTTGTTTATGCACATGTATAGTTTTCTTGCTGAGCCTTGGCTCACGGGTGCTTTGTGGTGCATGTAAGGGGAACGGAAAGCTTGAGCAACCATGAGTTGGAGAGCTTCGGTGGCAACGTGTACATATGCAGTTATTTAACCACTACGGCCGAGGATATCTCAGAGCAACAAGGGTTGTAGCCCTGTTTTTGCTGCTTAGGTCGGCTTGATGTAATTTTTGATATACCTACACTTCTTTAATAATTTGGTTGTAATATTTTGGGATCCCACGAATGTATGAAACTTTTTAAATAAAAGTCAACGATTCCCTTGACCAAAAATTTTAACCCTAACCCTTGACATTAACCATAGTTACACATTTTAAGCCAAATGACCTGATTAGCAAGTCTGACACAGTTTAAAGTACACAGTGTAACGTTCTTGGATTAGAAGGACGTTACAACTTGGTTTCAGAGTTGCCAAGGTTTAAGGGTTCCTGAAGACTGGCCAGGCATGTACACTTGCCACTAAAGACAAGCTCGACTCATGGTTCGGTAATTATTATGTGGTTGTGTGTTTAAATGTTTAAACATGATATGAATGCCTTATCTGCATGCCTATTTAGGAAGCATGAGATAATCTGGTGGGCCTGGCCCTTTACTGCTGCATGAATGATAAAGAACATGCTTATTAACATCGTTACTGCTTGTGAATGCAAGGGAACCTCTTATTAGCGTTATTATTTGTTTATAGGTCAGGAAATGCTTATTATCACTGTTAACACTAGCAGGGATTAAAAGAACATGCTTATTAGCAATGTTATACTTGTGTAAATGCTTGGATATGTATATGTGCATTCTTATTTGCTTATGGATATCAGGAGGTGCTTATTAGCACTATGAATGAATATGTTGAGTGATGGCATGCTTATTAGCATTGCACTGTTGTTTATCTGTTTGATCTTGGACTGTCAGGCGGTAAGAGGTATAATTATTACTTACCTAACAATCGATTTGATCACTGTAGGGTGGATTGAGTAACAGTATGAATCCTCGAAGGTCGGAGACGTTGGCTGTAACGACCCAAATTCACTAATAAGGCTTAAGGGCCTTGATTAGTGTGCCTGGAGGGTATATTGGGAATTATGTGTGGTTTTAATTATTAAGATGCATGATTATGAGTTAAAGCATGTTATATGACTATCTGAGTATTTGAGATGCATGACTATGTGTATTAGTATGCATGTGGGCCCTGATTAGGTTAGAAGGGCATAATCGTAATTTTGTCCATTATGGGCATAACTGCTTTGATATATGTGATAATTGTCGAGACCACATTATTATGTGGATATATCTGTGATCTGTGACTCGAGACGATCCTAGTGAGCAAAGTAGTGGAAAAGTCATGGCGGGAATTTATACCCGGCTCGGGGTGAGCTTAGGGGTATAAATGGGAATTTAGCGAATATACTAGAGTCTATTTTGACATTGAGGAATATTATTGGTGATTAAATAGGTAACGGGAATTAAGCGGGTAACATTAGAGACATTCGAGGAGTTAGCGGGAATTGGGTAAAATGACTAAAGTGCCCCTAAGTGGATTAAAGGGTTTAGAATTAATAGGGAGGGCATTAAGGTCATTTGGCTTTTAGAGATGGGTATTACTAAGGCTTTATGTTAGTGGGATTTGTAGAATATTATAGAAGTCTGAAAAAAGAAGAAAAAGGAAGGAAAAGAAAGAGAGAAAACAGAGGGAGTTTTCTGAGTCGGTTCAAGCTTCCTTCACCAATTTCTTGAGGATTTCTGGAGTAGAATTCAGAGGAGAGCTAGTTTAATTAGGCCACAAGGTTATTGAGCTAAGGTTGAGGATTTGACAAGGGTTTAGCAAGAGTTCATTAGCACTTGAGGTAAAATTCTGTAAGTTTCTTCAACTCTGGTTTTGGGTTCCTAGCCAAGTTGTCTAAGCTGTGTTGATGGGAATTCTAGGGAAGTTGGAGCCAAGGGTTGTGGAGAAGCAAGCCAAAGAAGTCTAGAGGCACCTTGAGGTCGAAATTCCACCAGAGGTATAAACTCTAAACTCTAACTTTGTTGTTCAGCTGGTTTTTACTGAGTTTTAGAGCTTAGGAGTGGCTATGGTGAATTATGAGTTTGTGGATGCATGAGCTTGAGTTCTAGGTATTTGGGATGCTTGGGATGAGTGGAGTATGGTCATAAGGTTGTTTTTGAGTTTGGGAAGGAGTTGGAAGAGGTTTGGTTGAGGTTGGTTTGAGAAAATCGCAGAAGAGAAAAATTGGAGCTGGTCTGTCTGTGACTAGCGCTACAGCGCTAGCCTTTGGGCGCTGTAGCGCTAGGCCATGGTGCTGAGGGGGTTTTGGCTTCTGTCTGTAGCGCTGTAGCGCCCTTCCTTGAGCGCTGTAGCGCTACCTTGCTTCCTGAAGGGGATTTTAGGGTTATTTGCAAGGGTTTTTGACCTAAGGTTTGGGGTTTGTTTCCACCACCTTGTTTGGTGGAACTAGGACTTCCCGGGGGCTCGGGATTGACCCCGAGACTAGGTTTTGGACTTGAGGTTCGATAATGACTTTGGCCATGATTGTGTTTAGGTGAGCGCTAGGGCTCGAGGGGGATCGTGCTCAAGGAATCAAGGGATCAAAGCTAGTGAATTGAAAGGTAAGAGAACTGCACCCGATTATGTGTTTGTGATGGGACTAAGTGCTCCCGAGAATTGTATCGTGTCAATGATGGTATCACGCCATGGGACATGTAAAAGCGGCCTAAGAGTGTCGTACATAGTATTTGCGCACAGGGCGCGGCTTGGCCACTGGTAGCCGAGAATATTCACTGAGCTCAGCTTAAGTGGGCCGGAGCCAGTGGGATAACGGAGGGAGCAGCCTGAGAGCGCTAGCCCTGGTTATCATTTGTGCAGTGACATGTGATATGAATTGATATGCTTAGTATGTTGAATACTTGGTCATGCTGAATGATTACATGTTTGAGAACTTGTGATGCAACGTGGGATATGGATTTGTCTGTTGATTGCTTATGCTCTGTTGTTGTGTTTTCTTGCTGGGCCTTGGCTCACGGGTGCTACGTGGTGCAGGTAAAGGCAAAGGCAAAGGCAAGCTGGACCAAGCCTGAGATGGAGAGCTCCGAGGTGGAATGTACATAGCCAGCCGTTTGATCATCATGGTCGAGGAGTGGATCAGGACAGGGATTACCTAACTGCTTGTTTTGCCTTAGTATGGCTGGTTATTGTATCTGAATCTTATAACTTTTGTAAACGAACTTTAAACTTATATTTTTGGGATCTCGTGTAAACAAATAATGTTTCTTAATGAAAATGTGGCTTTTGAGACCAAACCATTTTAAACCCTAGTTCCTTTACAGTTTTAGTAACACGGTTTTAATTAAATGACTTGATTAGCAAGTCTGGCACTTTATAAACACACAGTGTAGCGGTCTTGGCTATCCAGGGCGTTGCATTGGCTGGCCAAGAGTTATAGGCCAGTGAAGGGAATGGCCAGGGCCAGGCCCCACCGCCAACTCTAGAAAACTGGCAGCAGATGCTTGCTGACATGCAAGTTAGGTTAGAGAGGCAGGATGAAGAGATATGCCTCTTGAGATAGCAACAGGTTCCAGCAGGGAACCCAGAACCCGCGGTACCGGGAGTGATACAGCCAGAGGTACCAGTAGTATTGTAGCCCCAGGCAGGGGGAGATAGGTGGGAACCCCTATGTGGATGCCAAAAATCCACCAAAAAGAAAAAATCTCTAAGTCCATGGTTGGAATACAAGTTGTGGATGCTCAAATTCCACCAAGGGAAAATATGGAGGTCGACCCTCATTAGCCTCAGGAAATCTGAGCCACCTGATACTTTTCCCTCAGCCCGTGTCTCAAAGGAAGCCTTGATGAAGATGCACCAAGAGATCCGAGGGGTCACGTGAGGCCTAGCCTCACTCGTCAGTGCGCAGCCTCGCTCCTTCGCGCGCGCCCATGCGAGGCCCCGCCTTGCTCTCCGCGCGCGCCCACGCGAGGCCCTGCCTCGCTCTTCGCGCGCGCCCACGCGAGGCTCAGACTCACACCACCGCGCACCAGCCGCACCCGAGCTCGCGAGGCCGTCGCCTCGCACTCCCACTAGTGCCTCGCACGTCCCACGTGTCTCGCGAGCCTCGTCGACTTACATGCCTACATGGATCGTGCGCGCCCCAGGCGCCTCGCAAGCCTCGCCGCCTCGCACGCCTACATGGGTCTCGCGCACTACTAATGCCTCACACACCCAGGCGCCTCACGAGGCCGCGTCATCAAGGACGCGCATTGCGCCTCGTGCCTCAGTGATGCATATGACGCCTCGCGGGTACATGTAGCACCTCGCGCCCATGTTGCCTTGTAGGTGCATATGACGCCTCACGCCTCACGAGTGCATACAGTGCCAGGACCTTCTTATGTCCATGATAAACGTTGAACCTTGCCTCTGAGCATCCATGAAAGAGTCCATGGTCTCTCCTCCCCACGTCTGTGCGAGATCTCACTAGCCTCGTTGCATGCACCTCCCACTTCGATGAAAAGGCCCTACACCACTTGCAAATGTTGGGGCCACAAACGAGGTACACCCTTTCTAGCCAGCCAATCGGGACCTCTTACGAGGTACCAATTCTGGAACTCCATGAATATGTGCAAGGGGAGGACTAACTCACAGATAGGAGAAATACCCCGAGATGATTTGGTATCGGGTTAGAATATGGAAGCCCAACCAAGTATGTCGTTCAAGGTAGCCCACAAGAGACAAGAAGTACGAACAAGGTACCTCTAGATAGGTACGTACCTGCCTGCAAGGATCAAGGCACACACTAGACAACCTCTGACACTCGTACTCAGTAGGCAATGGAGACATCCCCACGGATTTTGACCATGTACTGGAGTCGACACCACTGCCCCTGGAACCACTCTCCTGCTAGTGTACTCATGTACCATCTGGTCCCCTGGACCACCATGTATCAGGGGCCATTAGAGCCCCCTATAAAATGAACCCCAATTCCACATTATGGGGGGGTTGGAAAATTTACTGTAGCAAGTGCACCATAGTGAATGAAAATTAATTTCTCCATTGTTCTTCTGCAATTGTTCTTGGAGTTGATACTTAAATTTCTAAGGCTTTTCTATTGATAATCTTTACTTTGCAATTTTTTCCAACTTAACTTAGTTGACGAGTTCTCACCGTCAACAGTTTGGCGCCGTCTGTTCGAAGAACAAGCATCAAGCCAGTGTTCTTCCATCACTTCCAACAAAGAAAGATGCTAAGATCTTCAAAACGCCTACGGCAAATACAAGAGGATGAGGTTCGCCAGAATGAAGTAGAGCGGAGGGCTTCCAAGAAAGATCCCCCTCCGTCTAAGCATGGAGATAGACCAAAGGAACCTATTCTCCCAGGGAAGGAGAGGGAAGCATCGTCCCCAGCTATCCAGCCCGACGGAGGTCATTCAGAGCCACTAGTGTATCCACTTAATCGGCCCATGTTGACACCACGCTCAGGCCACCAGGACCCAAGTCCCTCGACGCACTGGCCAGGCAAGGGTCCCGGGGTACGCTCGGTAAGTTCCTGCTCAAGGACTCGCTTCTACAAGAATGAGATTCACGAGTTGCATAAAAAGACTCGAAGGCTGGAAACCATGATAGAGAACATGCAGGAGGTTTTAAACGACCTACTGCAAGGGAAGTCAAGCATACCCTTCCCAAAGCGTAAAGGGAAGGAGCATGAAAAAGGGGAAAACACTGTCCCCATAGACGATGGGGGAACCCAACTTTCCACCAGTAAAACCCCCCAGACAAAGTACCATGGGGGACCTAGGCCAACGAAATGTCCCCAGGAGCAAAGGCAGAGAAGAGATGATGGTCATAAGAACGAGGCCGAAGTCCCCTCAAAAGAGGCACCCTCTGGCCTAAGAAAAGAGCTCCATGGGAAGAGGTCAGAAGTAAGAAACGCACCCCCCACGGTTCCCCCGAGGAACACAACCAAGGCAAGGGATCAGCCCGAGAACCCGCAAGACTCCTTATGCAAAAAGAGGAGGGGACTAGACACCAAAATGTGAAGCCCTCGGGGAAAGATCACCACTGCCCCTGGGGGGCACATGGATGATGAAGAATTCGACCGTGACTCACCCTTCCCAAGGGAGATTCAGGCTAAGCAAGTGCCCACTGGCTTCAGAGAGCCTCGCATGACTCCGTACGAGGGTACTACAGACCCAAAATATCACTTAGACTCCTTCAATAACTTGATGAGGTTAAGAGGGGTCAACAATAGGGCAAAGTGTCATTGCTTTGCCGTTACGCTTAAAGGAGTGGCGTACAAGTGGTTCAAGAGGTTAAGGCCAGGAACAATCGAGTCATGGCAACAATTCTCTAATGAATTTCTTCAGCAGCACCATGCAGCCTGTGATTACGTCATGCCAACTACCAACCTCGCTAACATAAAACAAGGCGAGGATGAAAGTCTGAAGGACTACATCCATAGGTTCAGTATAGAAGCAACAAAGGTGGGAGATTTAACCAAAGCGGAGCTCAAGATGGCTATTACAGCCAGAGTTCGTCCAGGAAGCAAGTTATGGGGTAGCATGCTCAAAAGAGAAGTTTCGAATTTGGATGACTTCGAGAGAGAGCACAGAAGTACATACGTGTGGAAAAGGGCCATAAAAACTTCCATGTCGAAGAAAGTGAACCTTCCTCCAGTGGCCATACTACCAATAAGTCTGGAGATCCCATATAGAAGGGGGCATCGTGCTAGAGGGGTCACTGACCAAGTTTGAGATCAAATGAAGACCATCTAGCCATGAAAGTCCCTACCCGAGGGGAGATCACCTCAAAAGCAGACGCCTCCAAAAAGGGTCTCCAAAGTAGACGCCTCCAAAAAGGGTCTCCAAAGTAGACGCTTGCAAAAAGGGTCTAAATAGTAGACGCTTGCAAAAAGGGTCTCAAAAGTAGACGCCTGCAAAAAGGGTCTCAAAAGTAGACGCCACCAAAAAGGGTCTCAAAAGTAGACGCTTACGAAAAAGGGTCTCAAAGAAGACGCTTGCAAAAATAGTACTATGCCTAATGACGAGAAGGACGCTTCTCGTAAGAAAAAATAAGCGCTCGCAAAAGTATGTAAAAGGACAACCAGAACCCAAGGGGTCAACATATCCTTATAGATACGATCAAGGTGCACCAAAGACAGACCTATCGAACCCCCTTTTGCGTGGGTTCCAAAGGACCTCGAGCATGATAAAAAAAAAAGAGGGATAATAAAAAGGAAGAGAAGAGTCTACAAGAACGCCTAAAGGTCTCCCTATAGACTGGGGGGCAAGTGTGGATGCCAACAATCCACCAAAAAGAAAAAATATCTAAGTCCATGGTTGGAATACAAGTTGTGGATGCTCAAATTCCACCAAGGGAAAATATGGAGGTCGACCCTCATTAGCCTCAGGAAATCCGAGCCACTCGATACTTTTCCCTCAGCCCGTGTCTCAAAGGAAGCCTTGATGAAGATGCACCAAGAGATCCGAGGGGTCACGCGTGGCCCAGCCTCGCTCGTCAGCGCGCAACCTCGCTCCTCCGCGCGCGCCCACACAAGGCCCCGCCTCGCTCTCATCATGCCCACGCGAGGCCCAGCCTTGCTCTCCACGCGCGCCCACGCGAGGCCCCGCCTCGCTCTCCGCGCGCGCCCACGCGAGGCTCAGCCTCACACCACCGCACACCAGCCGCACCCGGGCTCGCGAGGCCGTCGCCTCGCACGCCCCAAGCGTCTCGCGAGCCTCGTCGACTTGCACCCCTACATGGGTCGCGCGCGCTCCAAGCGCCTTGCAAGCCTCGTCACCTCGCACGCCTCCATGGGTCTCGTGCACTACTAATGCCTCACACACCCAAGCGCCTCGCGAGGCCACGTCATCACGGACGTGCATTGCGCCTCGTGCCTCACTGATGCATACGGTGCCTCGCGAGTACATGTAGCACCTCGCGCCCATGTTGCGTTGTAGGTGCATATGACGCCTCACGCCTCACGAGTGCATACAGTGCCAGGACCTTCTTATGTCCATGAGAAACGTTGAACCTCGCCTCTGAGCATCCATGAAAGAGTCCATGGTCTCTCCTCCCCACGTCCGTATGAGATCTCACTAGCCTCGTTGCATGCACCTCTCTCCTCGTTGAAAAGGCCCTACACCACTCGCTGATGTTGGGGCCACCAACGAGGTAAACCCTTTCCATCCAGCCAATCGGGACCTCTTACGAGGTACCAAGTCTGGAACTCCATGAATATGTGCAAGGGGAGGACTAACTCACAGATAGGAGAAATACCCCGAGATGATTTGGTATCGGGTTAGAATATGGAAGCCCAACCAAGTATGTCGTTCAAGGTAGCCCACAAGAGACAAGAAGTACAAACAAGGTACCTCTAGATAGGTACGTACCTGCCTGCAAGGATCAAGGCATACACCAGACAACCTCTGACACTCGTACTCAGTAGATAGTGGAGACATCCCCACGGATTCTGACCATGTACTGGAGCCGACACCACTACCCCTGGAACCACTCTCCTACTAGTGTACTCATGTACCATCTGGTCCCCTGGACCACCATGTATCAGGGGCCATTAGAGCCCCCTATAAAATGAACCCCAATTCCACATTATGGGGGGGTTGGAAAATTTACCGTAGAAAGTGCACCATAGTGAATGAAAATTAATTTCTCCATTGTTTTTCTGCAATTGTTCTTAGAGTTGATACTTAAATTTCTAAGGCTTTTCTATTGATAATCTTTACTTTGCAATTTTTTCCAACTTAACTTAGTTGATGAGTTCTCACCGTCAACACCCTATATGAGAGGTTTAGGAAGCAACATCCTTCAGTCTTTGAGGGCGGCTCAGATCCACTGAAGGTTGAGTAGTGGATGACCATGATAACCACTATCCTGGATTTTATGAGGGTATGTGGTAACGAGATCGTGGCCTAGACCACTTATATGTTTAGGGAGGATACCCGAATATGATGGGAGGTGGTATCCCATACTAGAGTGGTAACCACCATTGAGTGGGAAAAGTTTAGATCCTTGTTCAATGAGAAATACTACAACGACGCAGTTAAAGTTGCGAAGGCTGAGGAATTTAGCAAGTTACTTCAGGGTAACATGACAGTGACTGATTACGCCCTGAAGTTCGACAGATTGGCAAAGTTTGTCGAGGATCTGGTGCCCACTGATGGGACAAGAAGAGAGAGGTTTCTTCAGGGGCTACAACTTATGATAGCCCGAGATGTTCGTATTACCTCTGTGCCAGGATTGACAACCTATACACAGGCTATGGAGAAGGCGCTTACAGCTAAGAGCGTAGAGAACAAGATATGGCGTGACAAAACCAGAATGGATTCTAGGAGGCCTTGACCTCCATTTACAGGTTTTGGTAGGGGCGGAGGCCCCAGTGATCAGAAGAGGAAGACTCTAGATACAATTTCAGCTACAGGGCCAGATAGGAGGCCACGGGGCAGTGAGACCAGGATAGCATTCCAAGAGTGTACTCGGTGTAGGAGGCGCCATAATGGGGAATTTGGGGCAAAAGCCTACTTTGTTTGTTGTAGTGTGGGGCACCTGAAGAAAAACTGCTCAAGAGCCAAAAAGGAGGAGCTAAAGAAAGTGGATAACCTGACGCCAGCTCGAGTGTTCACCTTGACCCAGGCAGAGGCTGAGGCTAGTCCCTCGGTAGTTACAGGTCAACTTTCTAGTGCTGGAACCTTCTATACTATTTTGATTTATAGATGGATTGTGTAGACCATGTGACTTTGTTGCTAGTAGGATTATAGATGGATTGTGTAGACCATGTGACTTCTATCCTGTGGGGTTTGGTACTATGTTGCCTACTGGGGAGTTAGTGGTTTCCAGGAGATGGGTTAGATCACTACTAGTTACAGTGGATGGCAGGGAATTATCAGTTGATTTGGTAGAATTGGTGATGACAGATTTTGATATAATTCTAGGTATGGATTGGCTAGAGAAGTATGGGGAAACGATAGATTGCAAAAGAAGATGGTAACCTTTGAGCCTGAGGGTGGACCCCGTATACCTATGATATCAATACTTAGAGCTAGAGACCTATTGCAGGGGGGATGCATAGGGTTCTTAGCTAGCGTGGTGGATACCACTTAGGTCATACCAGTGGGACCAAAATAAACTCGACTAGTCTGTGAGTTTCTGGACGTGTTTCCAGAGGATCTGCCATAGTTACCTCCACATAGGGAAATTGAGTTTGTAATTGAATTGGCGCCAGGGATAGAGCCAGTGTCTAGGGCACCCTATAGGATGGCTCCAGCTGAGCTGAAGGAACTAAAGGTTCAACTACAGGAGTTACTAGACTTGGGTTTTTTTAGGCCCAGTTTCTCACCATAGGGCGCACCAGTTCTCTTTGTGAAGAAAAAGGATGGTTCTCTGAGGATGTGTATCGATTACAGGGAATTGAACAAGTTGACTATCAAGAATAGATATCCACTGCCAAGAATTGATAATTTGTTTGATCAGTTGTAGGGTAGAACAATATTCTCTAAGATAGATCTTCAATCTAGTTATCACCAGTTGAGGATCAGAGAAGAGGATATACCGAAGACAGCTTTTCGTACCAGGTACGAGCACTATGAGTTTTTGGTGATGTCGTTTGGATTGACTAATGCCTCGACAACATTTATGGATTTAATGAACAGGGTGTTCAAAGATTACCTGGACCAGTTTGTGATTGTCTTTATTGACGATATATTGATATACTCTTGGACAGAGACAGAGCATGAGCACCACCTCAGATTGGTACTACAGAGGTTGAGAGAACACAGGCTGTATGCGAAGTTCAAGAAATGTGAATTCTGGTTGCCAAAGGTGACTTTTTTAGGCCACATAGTCAGTAAGGATGGGATAAAGGTGGATCCATCAATGATTGAGGCGGTCATAGATTGGCTAAGACCGAAGAACACTTCAGAGATCAGGAGTTTCTTGGGATTGGCAGGGTATTATAGATGCTTTATGGATGGGTTCTCCAAGATTGCATCATCACTGACAGAGTTCACATGCAAGAATTAGAAGTTTGTATGGTCAGACAAGTGTGAAGACAGCTTCCAGAAGCTCAAGAAGAGTTTGATCACTGCTCTGGTTTTGAGCCTTCCTATAGATCGAGGCAAGTTTATAGTTTATTGTGACACCTCGAGGCAGGGTCTGGGTTATGTACTTATGCAAGCAGGGAAGGTGATTGCCTATGCTTCATGTCAGCTGAAGGAATATGAGCAGAGATACCCTACCCATGATTTAGAACTTGCAGCAGTAGTTTTTGCACTAAAGGTGTGGCGGCACTACTTGTATGGTGAGAAGTGTGAGATATACAATGATCATAAGAGTTTAAAATACTTTTTCACCCAGAAGGATCAGAACATGAGGCAAAGACGTTGGTTACAACTGGTAAAGGATTATGATTGTGAGATCCTCTATCACCCTAGGAATGCCAATGTGGTAGCAGAGGCCTTAAGCCGGAAGGGTCCAGGACATTTATATAGTGCTAGACAGATATCTAGGGAGTTGTCTGATGATATGACAAGAGCATGAATTGAGTTAGTAGTGGGCCAACTACCCAACATCACCCTGCAGTCTACTCTTTTGGTGAGGATCAAGGAGAAGCGATTTGATGACCCACAGTTGGGGTAGATTAGAGGAGACGTTCTAGCTGGAATAGCTAAGGACTATGCAGTGTCAAGCATGGGCATGTTGAGATATAAGGATCGGATTTTCACTCCGATGGATACTGGAATCTGATGAAAGATTCTGGATGAATCTAATACTACCCCCTATTCTCTACATACGAGCACCACGAAGATGTATCGAGATCTGAGAGTTCTATATTGGTGGCCTGGGATGAAAAGGGATGTGACTGAGTATGTGACAAGGTGCCTGACCTGTTAGCAGGTTAAGGCTGAGCATCAGAGGCCGGCAGGGCTGTTACAGCCTCTGGATATTCTAGAGTGGAAGTGAGAAGATATCACAATGGATTTCGTGGTAGGATTGCCCAGGACAGTGGGCCAGCATGATTTTATTTGGGTCATCGTGGATCGGTATACAAAATTAGCTCATTTTCTACCAGTGAGGATGAATTATACAGTTGACCAATATGTAGACCTCTATGTGAGAGAGATAGTTCGACTTCATGGGACTCCGAGGTCTATCGTGTTAGATAGAGACCCTATCTTTACTTCCAAGTTTTGGGGAAGTTTGCAGAGGGCGATGGGTACTCAGCTGAAGTTCATTACAACTTATCATCCTCAGACCGATGGCCAGTCTGAGAGGACTATCCAAATATTGGAGGACATGCTGAGAGCATGTGTGTTGGACTTTGAAGGGTCTTGGAGTAAATATTTGCCTCTGATAGAGTTTTCCTATAACAACAACTACCAGTCTACCTTTGGGGTGGTACCTTATGAGATGATGTATGGTAGGAAGTGCAGATCGCCCATTCAATGGGATGAGATGAGTGAGAGGAAATATTTGGGTCCTGATGCATTTCAGAGGAACACTGAGGCTATCGAGAATATTACACCTCAGATGCTCACGTCTCAAAGTAGACAGAAGAGTTACTCAGACCCAAGGTGAAGGAACGTCGAGTTCCAAGTGGGAGATTATGTCTTCCTTAGGGTTTCACCTCTGTGAGGAGTGAGTAGGTTCGGTAAGAAAGGCAAGCAGACTTAGTATCTCGAGCTGTTCAGGTAAAATTTCGAGGATGAAATTTTTACAAGGAAGGGATAGTTGTAACATCCCAAAATTAACTAATACGGCTAGGGCCTTGATTATGGGGCCAGGAGGACAATATATGGAATTATATGTTTATTTTATTGTGATTATGTGAATTATGTGATAATATAAGTAGTTTCCATGTTTAAGGGTATTAAATATGCATGTGGGCCCATTTCTTATTAGAAGGGCAATTTTGATAATTTGGCCCATTATGGGCATAATTGTATATATATATGTGTGTGTGTGTGTGTGTGTGTGTGTGTGTGTGTGTGTGTGTGTGTGATACCCCAGTATTATGTGGGTTTATTTGAGTTACTCGGCATGAGACGATCCTAGGGAGCAAGTTAGCGGAAAAGTCACAACGGGACCCAATACCCGACTCGGGGCGAGTCAAGGGGTATTTTGGGTATTTGGCATTTAATTGGGTTATCGGGTAATCGAAATGACTAATTGGGGATATATTTGAAGTTAGTGAGTTTAGGAGGGAATACTAGGGAATTTGACAATTTTTCCCTCGGGGATGGTTTTGGTACCCCGAGCCTCGGGATTAACTAAAGTGAAACTTAACCTTAGGAAAAAAAAAAGAAACACTCTACTGGTCGACTCACGCTTTCTCTCTCTCTCACGCTCTCTTTCTCTCTAAGCTTCCTTAAGCTGGTTTGGGAGAATTAAGAAGGATTTCTTGAAGAATTGTTGGCTGAAGGCTAGGGAATTGAAGGCCTAAACTTGGGGGATTAGTTTTGTTGCAACTTGAGAGATTAACTTCCAGTTGAGGTAAGCTTTAGATCATGTTTTCCATTGAATATCTGTGTTGGTTTGGCTGTTTTAAGGTGTTCTTGAACTTTATAGCTCAAGTGCTGAATTTGGTGTTTTAATGAGTTTCATAACTAGGTTCTTGTTGGGTTTTCTGCTGGGAGGATGTTAGAACTATTATGGTGATTTAATTATGGTTTTGTGGTGAAATTGGGATAGTTTAGGTTGGATTTGGCTGTTGGGAAATGGAGAATATATGGGTTCTCAGGGCCAAATCGTGGCTATGTTCTTGAAGGGCCGCGACTCAGCTGAACCCATGGCCCTGGGAGGCCTCTGCCTGGGAGGCGCGTCGCGACCCTCTTGGGCAGGTCATGGACTGCATCGCTTCGTCAGAGGGAGAGGGCCTTGAATAAGAGGGGGCGCACTGCGACCCTCAAGGTCAGGTTGCGGCCCGCCTAGGCAATTTCGGCCTTGGGGAGTTTTTAAGGACGAGAACCTTTTCCTTAGGGCTCAAGGATCAATTCCACTACCTAGTTTAGTGGAATTCGAGGCCCCAGAGGCTAGGAATCGGTCTGGTAGCCTTTATTGTTCGTTATTGATGGAATCCTATATTATGGTTGTGACTAGGTTATCACTAGGGGTTCGGAACCGGGATCGTGCTCGAGGGTTGTCCTTATTTTACGCTATACTCGGACATGAGGTAAGAAAACTGCACCCAATACGTGTTAAATGTGATCAGGGCTTGACCCAACTGTTATCAATTATTATGATTAGGGCTTGGGCCCCTGAGAACGTTTATGTTTAAGCTATTGTTTCACATGTCGATTGATCCTACCTGAATATTCTATACCTGCTTAAGTGTTTCATGTTTGTTGTATGAATTCTATGGTTAGGGCCTGAGGCCCCACTAAATAAGTATGAATAGTATTATGAGTACAGTTACTCGATGGTGTTATGTGTTTAACATACATACATGCTCGGTTTGTTGGGATATGCCTATTTATATCTATTTCTATTTTGAAGTTTGAATACCTGGATCAGGGTTTGACTTATTAGTTTAGGACGGCAAAAGCGTAGTGCACGCTGGTCGAAAGGCTTAGGCCTAAATCAGCAATGTAGTATTACGTTGGCCAACCATAGGGCCGTTGAAAAACCAAAGGTATTGGGCTAGCTCTATGGCTAGTTACTCAGAGCAAACGTGTAACGACCCAAAATCACTAATAATGCTTAAGGGCCTTGATTAGCGTGCCGGGAGGGCATAATTGGCATATGTGTGATTTAATGGTTTAATGCATGATTATGTGGCATGCATGATTTATATGATTATATGTCGATATGACATGCATGTTTGTGAGTATTAGATATGCATGTGGGCCCTTTATAGCTTATAAGGGCATACTTGTAATTTTGGCCCGTTGAGAGCATAAATGTGATTATATGTGATAAATTGTTGAGACCACATTATTATGTAGATATATTTGTAGCATATGGCTCGAGACGGTCCTAGTGAGCGGATTAGCAGAATAGTCACAGCGGGGATTAATACTCGGCTCGGGAAGGGCCTAGGGGTATTTTTGGGAATTTAGAGAATATCTTGGGAATTATTGGATATTGAATAAATAAATGGTAATTAAATGGATGATGGGATTAATTGGTAAATATTAGGAATGTGTTAAGGGATTTGCAGGAACTGTGGGAAAATGACCATTTTACCCCTAGGGACAACTTTGGGACTAGTAAACCTAGAAAGGCAAAATAGTCTTTTGATAGGCAAGGGATATACTCAGTTAATACTTAGGATTAATTTAGAAAGTGGCAGAAACTTCAGTACTCTCCATCATCTCTCTCTCTCTCTCTCTCTCTCTCTCTCTCTCTCTCGGGTACACTCTCTCTCATTATGCCTTGGAAGCTAAGGAAGGATCATAGAGGAACTTAAGCTTGGGAGCTGAAGGAGTTGAAGGGGAAGATATTAGGCTTGAAGCTGGGATTTTGAAGGGATTTTAGATGAGTTGAAGCTGTGGAAACCAGGGGGTTTAGCTAGAATTTAAGCTCAAGGCTTGGAGGTTGTAGCTTGGGAAGAATCAATCACAATTGAGGTAAGTTCTTTATTATTGATTATGTAAAGGAATTCTGGTATTTTAGTAGAATTAGACTAGGTTTTGGGGGGATAATGGCTGGTGAATTAGGGTAGAAACTTCAGTCTGTTTTGTGGTGATTTTATGATTAAAATAGGTGATTAAAGGTCCAAACCCGTAGCTAGGCTTGATTGATGTTGGGAGGTTCTTTTGAGTTTGAATTATGGGTTAATTGGCTGGGAAATGTGTGGAAGGAACCCATAATTTCTGGCCTCGAAGGGGCGCACCGCGACCCAGCTCTGGGGCACCGCAGCGCATGTGGCCATTTTGGCCCTGGGATGCTCTCTGAGATGGGGGCGCGCTGTGTAACATGCCAGCCTTGAGGGCATGTTACAAGCTAGGATGGCACTCGTTCAGATGAACACGCAAGGGTGCAGGCTGGTGAGCATGCTGATGACTAGTTTGTACGGAAGTGGCATTTTCGTAAATATCTTCAATATTGCCCGGAAATGGATGGGACTTGGTAGGTTCCATATTGAAGGGTCAATGAACGCAATGGTACGATCGGATTTGGAAGATTCGGAGAATTGGCGAGCTGGAAGCCAAATATGTCTCCCAAGCGAAAATCATATATGTTCCTGGTAGAAGGCTAAAAGCTCATAAGGCTCTTTGTAGGGGGAGCACTTGGTGTCAGCTCTCCACCACCCCCTGGCGCAGGTGCGTCAAGTGAGCTACTACTAGTTGGGAGGACTAGTAGTTCGGGCATATGAGGACCACGAGGGGACTCATATGTCTCCATGAGTAGGAGTACTCATGGACATTACCGGGCCGCCCCGGTAGTGCGTCAAAGTGTGCTACCAGAGGTTTAAGGGTACGGTTCCCTTGGCTTGCCGGGATGCCGCTTGCATGGAATGTGGCCTAAACCTTTGAGAGATGTCGTGGCGTGCCATGGCCATGAATCTCTACACGAGATGGCACGGGAAGTCATTCGTGGGACTTGTTAGCATGCAAGCATTGGAGGGTGCACTATGCTTGAGCAGGACAGAGGTCTAGTGTGTGCTACTAGTCTGGCAGCCAGTCTCGAGGGCCTGCCAACATGCAAGATGGTATGGTGCCTTGAGGATTAGACCATGGACGTATTAAAGTCCTTGGTCTGTGATGTGAGCTAATCGGATAGTATCGAATGGGGCATGATGAGAGGTGTTGGCACGTCAGCTTGGTGTTGGCTCTTGGCCACACATGCTACCTTGACTTGCGAATGTCTGGGTGAGCATCGGTGTTGGGATTTGCCTCGCCATAGTAAGAACCTATGGATAGTGTGAGTGTCTTGGCTAGATAGCCTTGATGCCTGATTGCACTCATAGATGCTTGAGAGCATGACTCAGCGAGAGCTGTTCGAGAGACGGAAGTGTGCAAAGGCACACGGTCGCGCGAAAAATGTGCCCATTGTTATTTGAATGGTTGAAAGGCTGACCTTGGCTCAAAGGAGTCAAGGTGCCGCACGGGCATTTCCGCTGTCAAAATGTCAGCCCATGACAGTTGGTATCAGAGCCAAGTTCATCTCAAGTTGGGGTGAACCTGGTTGGCCCATCCTAAAAAGGAGGTAGGCGTGCTGAAGGACCATAAAGGCCTGAATGCTTGGACAGATGTCGTTGAGCCTTTTTGTCACCTAGAAAGGATCAGTAGGCTAAGACGAGATGAGACTTGGTTGCTCTTCTTCGTGGGAATACTGGACATCCTAGAGAGGGGACAAGTTATGGTTACTTTGAATCAAAGCTCAGTGATGCTAGAAAGACAACAACCACGTGCAATTGTTGAGAGGTGCTACAAAAGAGTTGGAACTCATTGACATGAGATAAGGTTTGATCGAGAGGTCAAGGTTTTATACTTGGTTCACTAGTTCAGGTTTGCCTGAGTGACAGTGTAAGTCACGTGGAGCACTGTTGTTGAAAAGGGAACTTGTACGCAAGAGTGGGTGAGCATAATAGTGGTCGTCAGACGCTTGTCAGTCACGACAGAAGTCGAGAGTGGATAGCTTTGGGGAACTAGATAAAGATGAACATGGAATGCTTCAGTTGCTACTTGTGTGCCGAATGGCATCACAGGGAGACCAAGGTGGCCGTGGCCGCGATCGTCAGAGGGCAATCGTACTTGGAGGTGTCTACATGTTAACTTGTTTCGCCCAAGAAGGGAGGCGCCGAGACAATTGAGTGGAACGTGTTGCCTCACAGTGATTAACTGTGTGGGCAACGCTGTGGCATCGTGGGAGATGCTGAGTTGCGGAATATATGCATCAAAGGCCAGCAAGGCCGAGTAGACCGCGCGCAGTGGTCAGAATAGTACTAGAGTTTCGAGAGCGCTGGAGGGCCGCGTCAAGGAAACTTAGTGCTACAAGAAGGCTTAAGGAGGCAGAGATGGTGCTGGAGTTCAAATGTGGGCCGGAGGGCCTTGCTATCGGGATTTAGTGACTATAGAAGCCTAGAGAAGCTACCCGGAGGGGCAAGATGCTAGTATGTAGAAGATGGATAGCTATGTGGAGAGCTCACGCATAGGGGAATCGACAATGGTGCTACACGAATTCTTGCGTGTGGGCAAGTTGTCGAGGACGCCAACAGTTGAAGTGGGGGAGAGACCTTCATGGTTCAGACATCCAAATAGCAGACCAATGTTCCATTACGAAAGCATCGAGATGAGTTATCATGGAGATCGTTAGTTGTTCAGAATGCAAAGTCAAGGAGACTCAGAGACAAAGACAGAGCCAGTTACCTAGGGTGAAAGTTGTCAGGACTCAGGTACTAAGGTAACATCAGTGCAACGTTTGCCTAAGGTGAAAGTCAACAGGACGTAGGTACTAAGGCAACATAGAGATGTCGAGAAGCGAAGAGTCAAAATGGCCGAGACATTAGTGTTGGATATTTTGAATGAAAAAGAAAATTGGATTGTTGTCCCACATTGCTTGGGAATAAAATTGTGCCTTCGGAAAATTCTATATATAGAGATTAGTGGTCTTAGTTTAAATTACACCAAAACTTATACTTATATATATTTGTCTTCCTTTGAAGAGTGAGATATATATATTTTCAATATTATTTTTTCCTTTCTACTCTTTAGAGTTCTTAGATCTGTTCTAGTGTGATAGAGTTCGGGTATATTTGGTTCGGCGAAGTAATTAAGTTACTTGTCGTTCACCGTTGTATCCTGGGAGATAGACGTCGAAACCTCATAGAGGCGGCGAATCTGTTTTAAGGAAACTGTGTGTTACACAGGCCTCGGCTTTTAATTTTGTTCTTTATAATTATTGTGTAAATTAATTATAATTGTTATTTATATTATAAGTTATTTATATTATATTATTTATAATTATAATATTGTTATATATATTATAAGTTATTTATATTATATTATTTATAATTATAATATTATATTGTTATATATATTATAAGTTATTTATATTGTATTATTTATAATTATAATATTTATGTATCTTTAATTTAGTAGATATAAATATTGTATTTATCATATTGCGTTTATTCAAGTATTATATAAGTAATGTTTTTCCTACAATTAGTTCAACATCATCTTCAAAAGTGATAAATGGAACGAGGGACCGCACGAGAAAAGCGGTTAGCTTGTGAGCTATACCTTGAGAAGAGAAGTTATTCCCAAGTTGAAGTGGGGGAGCCCACTAAATCATATGTTCGAAGGATCAGGGTACTTGTTCAATTTTGGTGTGTGAATCTAGAGAGAAACACAACAACAGAAGGGTTGTACAGTGCGAAGACATGCATGACTGATGCGAGTAGGTCAGGCGACCAATTGAAACTGCAGATAGACAGTATGCATGGGCGTAGGCTGAGACCAAGATTGGGCAGGTTTTGCAGCATATTATGGGACATGCTTAGTGTTTTATGGGGACACATGTTTATGGGAACACAAGCCGAATGATTCAGAGAACATATGATGAAGGGAGATAGCGGATTGGGACAACTTCAGACCTCAAGGGTGAGGTAAAGTGCAGTTAAGTTGATCAAGATTCAACAGGCCTTCTAGAGTTAGGCAAGGTTGATTTGGGGGCAGAACTTGAGGCACGATGGTGAGAGTCAGCATGAGCACGAGCCAGAAGGCAATGCAGTGATTTCGAATGATGTCAGATCATTGACCACATTGAAGAAGCTCAGAGTAGCAGTTATGGTTATGGTCAGGAGTGGCCATTTAGCATCAAGCCATGGGTATGCAGTAAGGCCGGAGGGCCAAAAGTCTGAGAGACTACTTCGCGAAGTCTGTGTGCAAGGATGCACTAGATACTGCATAAAGGCTACAATTGGCATGAGTGCCATGTTGAAGAGAGACATGCCTTCAATGGAAGGATGTTTCGTAGGTGCCGTTGGTTTGCGAACCTCACCCTGAGGGGGGTGCACCTTAATTTTCTCCTTGTCAATAAGAGAGTAGGCATTGTAAAATTGGCGGGAAAGCAACAATCAAAAGATGTGTTGGATTTGGGGTCAGTGTTGCAAGGGCTGCTTGGTTGACTGGAGGGACATCGTGATGGACTCGGAGGAGTTCATGTATGCAAGGAGTATTCGAGTGCAGCAGCACTACTTCATGGGAGGATTCTGAATGGCAACGGTGGCATGGGGTCCTTGATCGAGTCCAAGGGTGGACGTGGGAGATCATCACCAAGTTAGTGGTTCTACAGTGGTAGAGGGACTAGTGCAGACTCAAGATTCGGAAGAAGCATGGAGTGAGCTTAGGAGTCGAGGAAGGAAGATTGGCCAGCGGTCTGTCGATGAGGGCATTGACAATTAAAGTGTGGGAGAGTGTAACATGCCGGCCTTGAGGGCATGTTACAAGCTAGGATGGCGCTCGGTCAGATGCACACGCGAGGGTGCAGGCTGGTGAGCATGTTGATGCCTAGTTTGTATTGAAGTGGAATTTTCGTAAATATCTTCAATATTTCCCGGAAATGGATGGGACTTGGTAGGTTCCATATTGAAAGGTCAATGAACGCAATGGTATGATCGGATTTGGGAGATTCAGAGAATTGGCGAGCTGGAAGCCAAATATGTCTCCCAAGCAAAAATCATATATGTTCCTGGTAGAAGGCTAAAAGCTCAGAAGGCTCTTTGTAGGGGGAGCACCTGGTGTCAGCTCTCCACCACCCCCTGGCGCAGGTGCGTCAAGTGAGCTACTACTAGTTGGGAGGACAAGTAGGGCGGGCATATGAGGACCACGAGGGGACTCATATGTCTCCATGAGTAGGAGTACTCATGGACATTACCACAAGGGGACACATTACCGGGCCGCCTCGGTAGTGCGTCAAAGTGTGTTGCCAAAGGTTTAAGGGTACGGTTCCCTTGGCTTGCCGGGATGCCGCTTGCATGGAACGTGGCCTAAACCTTCGAGAGATGTCATGGCGTGCCATGGCCATGAATCTCTACACGAGATGGCACGGGAAGTCATTCGTGGGACTTGTTAGCATGCAAGCATTGGAGGGTGCACTATGCTTGAGCAGGACAGAGGTCTAGTGTGTGCTACTAGTCTTGGCTAGATAGCCTTGATGCCTGATTACACTCATAGATGCTTGAGAGCATGACTCACCGAGAGTTGTTCGAGAGACGGAAGTGTGCAGAGGCACACGGTCGCGCGAAAAATGTGCCCATTGGTATTCGAATGGTTGGAAGGCTGACCTTGGCTCAAAGGAGTCAAGGTGCCGCACGGGCATTTCCGCTGTCAAAATGTCAGCCCGTGACACGCTGCGACCTAGAGAGGCAAGTTGCAGCCCTCCTCCCCTACAACTTAGATTTTTGGTCTCTAACTTGGGGCCATGTCATGACCCACTAAGCCCAGTCGCGACCTGCCCAGGGATTTTATCCTTAGAGTGATTTTTAGAATTGGTAAGGCATGGTGGTTCAAACCTAGGCATTCGTGACAATTTATACTACCCGGTTTAGTAGAAATTGAGGTCCCGGAGGCTAGCTTCTGTCTCCTAAGTATTTATTTGGATTGGAAGTTAACAATCACCCATTGGACACTATGACTAGGTTTATCGCCAAGGCTCAAGACTGAGGATCATGCTTGGGACCATTCTATTATCTCTGTTCGAAATTAAAGGTAAGAAAATTGCACCCTTGTATGACTATGCTGGGACTGATATTCCTTGTATTTGAATACATATGTTGTATAATTATGATAATGCCATGTGAGCATGAAATGAATGGCCTAAGAGAGCCGGGGGTTGATAATTTGCGCACAGGACGCAGCTCGGCCACTGTGAGCCGGGGTAAAATAGATAAACACTGGACTCGACCTAAGCGTGCCAGAGTCAGTGGTTTAAACAGAGGGTGCGACCTAAGGGTGTTGACCCTGAGTATTGCATATTGATTGAGATAAACTGTTGAATATAAATGTTTACTGTTGTTGTAACACCCTGAATAGCCAAGACTATTATACTGTGTGATTATAAAGGTGCAAGACTTGCTAATCAAGACATATAGCTGAAAACGTGATCCTAAAGTCATTATTAGGCAAAGATTAAAAGGTTTTAGTCATAAATAAGTAAATTTTCTTATAAAAAGATTTTTTAGTACATGGGATCCCAAAACAGGGTTTAAAAGACACATTTACAAAAATTCCAGAAGTCGTAAATAACTCAGGCCACTCTAATGGGAAAATGCACATTTTAGGTTTTCATCCCTGTACAAACCCTCGATCGTGGCGGCCGAGCAACTGACAATGTACACCACGCCCCCGGAGCTCTCCAACTCATGGTTGATCCAACCCTAGCCTTTACCTGCACCATGTAGCACCTGTGAGCCGAGGCCCAGCAAGAAAACATAATGTCGCAGCACGATCAATATCAATAATCAAATACTTCACAAGCATGACCAAATATTCAACAATTCATAAAACTCACCAATCCAATGATAACAAACGACAAATTAACAATTTTTCATCCAAATAATCAACATATCATATTCAATAGGTTAACAACATTAATCACATTCATAATCAATAGTTTATCAGAACCATCAAATGATTCTCAAGGTCGATGCCCTTAGGTCGCACCCTCTGTTTAACCCATTGTCTTTAGCTAACTTAGGCTGCCCCCAGTGTTATACCCACTAACTCTGCCCAGCTTAACCGAGCTCAGTGATTAATAAGTTGTCCTCATCTACCAATGGCTGATCTGCGCCCTGTGCGCAAATATTGATTTCGGCACTCTTAGGCCGATTATCATATGTCCCCGTGGTGTAATACCACTTCATGACATTATATACAAATAAAGGGGACTCTTAGTCCCAGAACAATCACATATCACAATCATACAGTAATGTATACAAATATAGGGAACACTTAGTCCCAACTTAACCACCTAACCGGGTGCAGTTTTCTTACCTTAGATTCTGATAGCTTTGGTTAGCAAAATTGACCTTCAAGCACGATCTCGTCCGAGCCCTAGCGTACACCTAGTCACAGCCACAAATTAGGATCATCACCGAACTTCAATTCCAAAACCTAGCCTCGGGACCAATCCCGAGCCCTCGGGAATCCCTAATTCCACCAAACGGGGTGGTGGAATCAAACCCCGAGCCCCCGGGCAAAAACCCTAAAAAATAACTCAAAAACCCACCTATGGGAAAAGGGTAAAGCTACAGCGCCCTAAGGAGGGCGCTACAGCGCTACAAACAGAGCAAAATTCCCCCCAGAACACGAAGTGTAGCACTGTAGCACCCTACTGCTAGCGCTATAGCGCTACAACCAGCACAACCCACTTTCTGAGTTTTCCCTTCAAACTTTCCCCGAGCAAAAGCTCTACCAAACCACTCCAAAACTTACCCAACCTCAAAATTTACCTTACAACCCACTATAACTCAACCAAGACAACCCATCAACATCAAAATCTCGGCCAAAACATTATCAAACACAGAAATCACTCTTGAGCCCAAGAACTCAAGAACACCATAGAAACCAGAAACCCAGAACTTCAAAGTTTGAATTGGTTACCTCAGCTGGGTGAATTCAACCCTAGGTTGTCTTAGATGCTCTTCCAAACTTTAGCTCCTCAAATTCCCAAGTTCAAGCCCTTAGTTTCAATCAATAACCCAAAATCAGAATTCAACCTAACACACCCAGGAAAATTCAGTTAAAACCCTTAATCGTTACCTTAATTAGCTGATATTTCCAGTTATCTTCTCAACCACCTCCAAGAATCAAATTCCCCAAGACCTTTCTTAGCCTTTTCCCTGAGTTTCCAGCTCCAACAACCATAAGAAATGGTGGAGAGATGGCCAACCGAATGGAGGAGGAAAGAGGTCTCTGTTTTTCCTTCTCCTCTTCTTTCCTTCTGTTTCTATAACCTTCTACAACTCCCACTAACTCCAAATAATTAGATATAACAAATATATCTCTTAATAGGCAAAAGTCTCTTTTATCCTCCCATTTAAATCAAGCCTTCTAAAACACTCTAAGGGCATTTTGGTCATTACTCCCAATTCCCGCTAATTCCTCGATTGTCCCTAATAATTACTGTTTACATCCCGAAACCTAACTAGTCACCAATTATTTTCCCCAGTATCAAATATTCTCCAATATATTTCCCAATTTCCGAAAAACACCCCCAGGCTCCCCCGAGCCGGGTATAAATCCCCACTATGACTTTTTCACTAAATCGCTCACGAGGATCGCCTTGAGTCTCAAACCGCAAATATATCTACATAATATTGTGGTCTCAGAAATTTATCACAAATAATCATGTTTATGCCCTCAAAGGGCCAAAATTAAAATTGTACCCTTATAACCTAGTCAAGGCCTACATGCATACTAATACCCATAATCATGCATCTCATATTTTCATATAATCATATAAGCATGCTTATTTCATAGTCATGCATCTAATCATATCCATATACTCATTTGATCATGCATGCCATACAATCACGCATTTAATCATTCATTCACATAGATACCAATTATGCCCTTAATCCTTATTAGCAATTTTGGGTCGTTACAACTATCCCCTCCTTATAACAATTTCGTCCTTGAAATTTATTCGAACCCCCATCAAGTGACAACTCCTATACCTCTGACCATAACTCCAGAGTCCAATTCTTTACCTTTGATCCCGCAAAAACCCTCTTACAAGAGTGACAGTCTTGTTCCACAAGATCTTATCCTATAACTGTAATCTCATTAACCTTTTCTCGCTTCGAAAACTCTGCTGAACCCCAAAGTCTACTCCTCTCATCAGTGATCATTTTCCGTGTTTTTATTGACACCAATAAAACCCATAAGTCATTACCCATACCAGGGTAAGACAAACTTGTAGGCCCCTGGCCTAATTCTTGGTACGCTCTCAGAATTCTTGTTAAACCGAGAATCAAACTCCCTTTTTCTTTCTTATACCATCATACATTTTCTTGTCTGCACTGCTTGGAGACTTACAAGTCTCCCGCTCTAGAATTTCGTGCTCCGACACTTGATTCTTGCGAACCATTTTGTCCTTTCGGACAGGCAGATGCTCCTGCCCTAACAATTCTCATAACTTCGCTGGTTTTCCCTCGAACCAATACTGAACCATAACACTCTTTGTCTTTCGTTTTCTTATCTAGAATCAACACCACATGCCTCCTATCTTACCATATCTTATGTTGTGTTACCTCAGCTGCAAGCCAGCATTCATCACTGTGGCTACTCACCAAAGAGCTATAGTTTTCTTAATATTCCAAACACTTACGCACTTATAAAATAGCCATCGATCCTTTAGATTGTCATTTTGTCCGTAGACAACCATCAACTCCAAGATCCAATCCTATCCCCTTCGTTCTCTAATTTCTTTCCAGAACCTGGAGAATTAAGGAGTCTCATCCGTTAACATCAATTGTCACACTATGTCACTCATTCATACGAACCAAACTGTATTAACTCAATTTGTTGAGTTATAACCTTTCAGGTCTAATTACCCTACTTATAGTCCAACGTGGTCCACACTAATGATCCACCACTATACCTTGTTACTTTTAGGATCTTCACCTTAACATTGAGTTCCATCAGATCACTCACCCGATCTTTATTTCTTAACTCATATCACAATGGTAGGTTTCTTAACTATTCTCATAAAATTCTCTTCCTGAATTTCATTGCCCATCGAGACATATACCTATCCACAATCCATCACCGGCACCATACCAATCCCCATTGTTATTGTATCTGACCTTGCTATAACCTGCAGCGTCATGTCTATCTAACACATACCATTCCCAGTAAGAGATCGACTTCCAACTTAATTTCCTTTTTACACAGTCAAGGATTTCTAATGCAAGTTACCCAGTAAGTCTCACCGGATCCCGGTCACAGAATTATTCCTTTACAAACAACCAAGCGTTTAAATCTCTTACGCTCTACTTTCACTGTCAACTGAGTATTCTCTGTACACCGGCCATGTTTCTATTTCTTTCACCTACCGCGAGGCTCAAACTATCATTTCTTCAAACTATATCTGGGCATGTCCCAAACTTGATGTGCCGCTCACAGTTTCATATTTTTACACAAAGTCAAGTCCCTTCTCACTACCCTTTTGTAACCATTCGTTACACACGGGATTCTATATCACGAGGTGTTAACCAATCCTTATTCCGCCTTCCAAAAATCTAATACAAAGTTGTCCATTCAGTTTACCCTTAGATTCTTTTGTTGTTCTAATCTCTAATGTGGCCGTCCTCCAAAGATACCTATGTAGTAGATGACATATTCACCAGTCTTGTTGTGCTTCTTATCCTTCAGACGTTCTTCAGTAATCTCTCTGTGGCTTTTGACTGAACCTCCTCATACCCGATCCCTTCTCTTCCTGTAGCATGACCTTGAATACCCTTCGAGAGATTGTAACTGACACTTTCTGGAGCCTTACCTATTACCCTGCTTCTTCAGTCTTAGTATCGTTATTGTAGTAGTTGTTCGCATTCTGCTTCAAGCTGGAAAGTAGTTCAATGCATTCTTGACAAGTCAGTCAAGAATCTCTACTGGTAATCCATCACACCCTACTTGGTACAAGTGATAACTCCTGAAATGTCTCCTTCCTTGATCCACAGCTGGTAATAACCAGATCGAAGATCAATTTCTGAAGACATTGTCCTGTCTTGTAACCGGGCATTTAACTCCTCATTCTTAACAGATGATAACAATGAATTCCCCGGTACAACACTCTGTCTAATTCATCCCTAAACCAGATACTCCCTCCGCTGAACTAGTAATTCTTTCTACCAACCTGATACCATTCTTCACACTGTCCCTGATACTGAATCTGTTCTTAGGCGACTCCTGAAGCATACTCAACAACTCCTTACATACCCATTTGAATCCTTACTGATCACTTCAGTTTCCATTCAATCCAACTTATATACTTTCAACAAATGTCCCCCGTAATTCATGGTTGTCTCTTAACAAATTAGCTCTCACTTGGCTCTCTTATGGCAGGCTCAATCGCTTTCACTATAAACATCTTTATCAGTCGCATTTACATTCTTCTCTTAGAAGTTTCTAATTCATTTCCAACAAACGCTAATATCTCTAGCCACTTGTATGATAACCTTGAGGCATGTTCTTCATATAGAAATATTTCCTGGGAGATACACCACACCGAACCCTTTCAGCCCATTATGTAACCAGAAACAAGGATTATCAAGTCAACCGATCACCTCCAAGGAACTAGCCCCGGGCTTCAAATGTAACAAGGCATTCCAATCCTCCATTCTCTAATCCTGGGCAATCCCTACTCGGCCCTAACGTACTGAACCATTCCATGTAGAGAACGTGTCCTTATCTGATATCTTTCCAGTTGGCATCTCCTGCATCCTGTGCATACTGATTAATCTTCACTAAGCCTTGTCACCATCCTGACGACTATCTTGTAAACTATACCCCTTCCTGTCAAAACCAAAAGACCGGGAACTGTCAGAAGTTCTTTTATTCTGATCACTGAGTATCTGCCCTGACCGAGTTCCACCAATGGAAGCACTGTCATCCGTATTTTTTCCCCTTCAACACTCACGCTCCATACTTCATTCCTTATATCTCAGATACCATGGTCGTCCCTGCTGCCCAGGCACTAATGAAAACCTCATTCACCGGAGCGGCCCTGATGCTCTAGATCATTCCAGAGTTTAATCCTTAAGTGAGTCATCATTTCTGGTTACATCCGCTTGTGTCAACTTCCAAAGCAGATTGACTAACTCACCAAACTTGTGGACTTACTCTGTTTTTGTCTTACCATTCTAAACCATATTCATAAACTTACTAGTCCTTGAAGCTCCGACCACGTCGGTGGTACCATTTTTGTGCATTCTTTTGCCACAACTACTTGACGCAACCGATCTATCACAGCCTATCATCTTTATGTAACCAAGGATGGAATTAGCTATGCTCATCCATTAATCAATTCCTAGGAAACTCCAACCCTTCCTCAAAACCAGGGAATTATGCCTTTATCTTCAAGTCTTCAAGTCAACCAATACTTGTGCCCCTGCTGTTACACTATACCAAACCAAAAACCTGCTATTTTACCCATCTAGTCTTCTTTACCAGACCTCACAACTTACTTACATACCTGCGAACATCCACTGCGACCTTCAGGGGAAAATGGAGGGTTCCAACTCCTTATCTGTCTTCTGCAACTCCTACCATATCATTACCAAGTCCATTTAACCATTCTAAGCAAAAACAGTCTGAATTTGCCTGCCATTACCGACTAAACCCCTCAGCCCTGATGTTCATATCCAAACAATCACAATAGCCATACACATATAAAACATAACAAACATCAATCTACATTACTATGCATTAACTAACAACTTCATTGCCACTAAATATAATCATGTTCATCATGCTTTTCATATACCATTAAACAGGTAAAACACGCAAATTCAATTTAACCATTTAACCAGTTAACCACTTATAATCAATATACAAACCGTTATCCAAATATCCATCCACATGCAATAGCAATGTTAATCAACATGCCTTGATATCATCACACAGCAATCAAGGGCCAGGCCCTATCAGAATCTGATGCTTCCTATTGCTCACACAAGTTAATGCATTCATATTCCATTTAATCACTTAAGCATATAATCTCATGTATTCAGTTATGAAACCCTGAGTCGAGCTTGTCTTCAGCGGCAAGTGTACATGTCCAGCAGTCTTCAAGAACCCTTAAACCTAGACGGCTCTGATACCAAGTTGTAATGCCCTGGATAGCCAAGACTGTTACACTGTGTGGCTATAAAGGTGCAAGACTTGCTAATCAAGTCATATAGCTGAAAAAGTGATCCTAAAGTCATAATTAGGCAAAGATTAAAAGGTTTTAGTCATAAATAGGTAAATTTTCTTATAAAAAGATTATTTAGTACATGGGATCCCAAAACACGGTTTAAAAGACACGTTTACAAAAATTCCAGAAGTCGTAAATAACTCAGGCCACTCTAATGGAAAAATGCACATTTTAGGTTTCCGTCCCTGTACAAACCCTCGACCGTGGCAGCCGAGCAGCTGACAATGTACATCATGCCCCCGGAGCTCTCCAACTCATGGTTGATCCAACATATCCTTGCCTTTACCTGCACCACATAGCACCCGTGAGCCGAGGCCAAGCAAGAAAACATAATGTCGCTACACCGTCAATATCAATAATCAAATACTTCACAAGCATGACCAAATATTTAACAATTCATAAAACTCACCTATTCAATGATAACAAATGACAAATTAACAATTTATCATCCAAATAATCAACATATCATATTCAGCAGGTTAACAACATTAATCACATTCATAATCAACAATTTATCACAACCATCAAATGATTCTCAGGGTCGGTGCCCTTAGGTCGCACCCTCTATTTAACCCACTGTCTTCAGCTCACTTAGGCTGCCCCCAGTGTTATACCCACTAACTTCGGCCAGCTTAACCGAGCTCAGTGATTAATAAGTTGTCCTCATCTACTAGTGGCTGAGTCGCACCCTGTGCACAAATATTGATTTCGGTACTCTTAGGCCGATTATCATATGTCCATGTGGCGCAATACCACCTCATGACATTATATACAAATAAAGGGGACTCTTAGTCCCAGAACAATCACATATCACAATCATAAAGTAATGTATACAAATATAGGGAACACTTAGTCCCAACTTAACCACCTAACCGGGTGCAGTTTTCTTACCTTAGATTCTGATAGCTTTGGTTAGCAAAATTGACCTTCAAGCATGATCTCGTCCGAGCCCTAGCGTACACCTAGTCACAGCCACAAATTAGGATCATCACCGAACTTCAATTCCAAAACCTAGCCTCAGGACCAATCCCGAGCCCTCGGGAATCCCTAATTCCACCAAACGGGGTGGTGGAATCAAACCCTGAGCCCCCGGGCAAAAACCCTAAGAAATAACTCAAAAACCCACCTATGGGAACAGGATAGCGCTACATCACCCTAAGGAGGGCGCTACAGCGCTACAAACAGAGCAAAATTCCCCCTAGAACACGAAGTGTAGTGCTGTAGCGCCCTACTGCTAGCGCTATAGCACTACAACCAGCACAACCCACTTTCTGAGTTTTTCCTTCAAACTTTCCCTGAGCCAAAGCTCTACCAAACCACTCCAAAACTTACCCAACCTCAAAATTTACCTTACAACCCACTATAACTCAACCAAGACAACCCATCAACATCAAAAGCTCGGCCAAAACATTATCAAACACAAAAATCACTCTTGAGCCCAAGAACTCAAGAACACCATAGAAACTAGAAACCAGAAACCCAGAACTTCAAAGTTAGAATTAGTTACCTTAGCTGGGTGAATTCAACCCTAGGTTGTCTTAGATGCTCTTCCAAACTTTAGCTCCTCAAATCCCCATGTTCAAGCCCATAGTTTCAATCAATAACCCAAAATCAGAATTCAACCTAACACACCCAGGAAAATTCAGTTGAAACCCTTAATCCTTACCTTAATTAGCTGTTATTTCCAGTTATCCTCTCAACCACCTCCAAGAATCAAATCCCCCAAGACCTTGCTTAGCCTTTTCCCTGAGTTTCCAGCTCCAACAGCCATAAGAAATGGTGGAGAGATGGCTAACCGAATGGAGGAAAGAGGTCTCTGTTTTTCCTTCTCCTCTTATTTCCTTAAGTTTCTATAACCTTCTACAACTCCCACTAACTCCAAATAATCAGATATAACAAATATATCTCTTAATAGGCAAATGTCTCTTTTATCCTCCCATTTAAATCAAGCCTTCTAAAACACTCTAAAGGCATTTTGGTCATTACTCCCAATTCCCGCTAATTCCTCGAGTGTCCCTAATAATTACCGTTTACATCCCGACACCTAACTTGTCACCAATTATTTTCCCCAGTAGCAAATAGTCTCCAATATATTTCCCAATTTCCGAAAAATACTCCCAGGCCCCCCGAGCCGGGTATAAATCCCCACTGTGACTTTTTCGCTAAATCGCTCACGAGGATCTCCTTGATTCTCAAATCGCAAATATATCCACATAATATTGTGGTCTCAGAAATTTATCACAAATAATCATGTTTATGCCCTCAACAAGCCAAAATTACAATTGTACCCTTATAACCTAGTCAGGGCCTACATGCATACTAATACCCATAGTCATGCACTCATATATTCATATAATCATATAAGCATGCTTATCTCATAGTCATGCATCTAATCATATCCATATACTCATTTGATCATGCATGCCATACAATTACGCATTTAATCATTCATTTACATAGATACCAATTATGCTCTCCTGGCACACTAATCAATGCCCTTAAGCCTTATTAGCAATTTTGGATCGTTACAGTTGTTAGCTTGATGCTATGGCTTCTTGAATGTATGATTAATTGTCTTTTGAATTAATTGATTATCATCATTGATTATGTATTATTGTTGTGGTTTTCTTGCTGAGCCTTGGCTCACGGGTGCTACGTGGTGCAGGTAAAGGCAAGGGTAAGCTGGACCAACCATGAGTTTTAGAGCTTTGGGGCAAGGTGTACATTGTCAGCTGCTCATCCACCACGACTGAGGGATTGCACAGGGACAGAACCTAAAATGTGTATTTTTCCATTAGAATGGCCTCTGATTTGTACATACTTTTAAGAATTGTTAAATTGTTCCTTAAACCCTGTTTTTGGGATCCCATGTTCCAAACATTTATTTTAGTTAAAATTAACCGTTTATGATCAAAATCTTTTAACCCTAACCTGATTATGACTTTAGGATCACATTTTTATTCAAATGACTTGATTAGCAAGTCTGGAACTTTTTTAAATACACAGTGTAATGGTCTTGGTTATCCAGGGCGTTACTACTAAGTATCAGAGCGGTCTAGGTTAAGGGTTCATGAAGACTGGCTGGACATGTACACTCGCCGCTAATGACAAGCTCGACTCAGGGTTTGGTAATTGCATACATGTGATTATATGCTTAAGCACTTGAATGAAATATAAATGCTTTACTACATGATTAATAGGAAGCATGAGATACTGATAGGGCTTGGCCCTTGGTTGTCATGTGATGATATTGAGGCCTCCTTATTAGCATCGTTGTTGCATGTCAGTGAATATTGAAATGATTATTTGCATCTTGATTTCTTGTGGTTGGTTGAGTTCCAATGGTGGACTATGGAAAGACTGTTACCCAGTCATCATTGCCTGACCGTCGAGTCGTTGATTGTAGATAAACTTGGATACCTATGCGTCCAAGGCGATCTATACGGCTAGCCGACATAGGGTCTAAGGCTAGAAATGATGACTAGGGCCAGAACCCTCCGCCAATCCCTGAGAACTAGTAGCAGATACTTGCAGACATGCAAGCCTGGCTATAAAGCTAGGAAGAGCAGATCTGTCTTTTGAGAAAGCAGGCTCCATCAGGAAGTGCTGCACCTATTTTTCCACCTGTTGTGGCACCAGTTGTACATGCACTTGAGATTGGGAACAGGTGGGAGCCGTTGTATGAGCGATTCAGGAGGCAGTATCCTCCAACCTTTGAGGGAGGACCAGATCCACTGAAGGTCGAACAGTGGATGGGTATGATTACTTCTATCCTAGATTTCATGAGGGTGGAAGGTAATGACAGGGTGGCTTGTGCCACCTATATGCTAAGGGAGGATGCCCATATCTGGTGGGAAGTGACATCACAGACCAGGGATGTTTCTACTCTGAGTTGGGATGGGTTCAAAGACTTGTTCAACCAGAAGTACTATAACGTTGCCGTCAAGGCGACGAAAGTGAATGAGTTTGAGGGGTTAGTACAGGGCAACATGACAGTTACAGAGCATGCTCTGAAATTTGATAGGCTTGTAAAGTTTGCACTAGACCTAGTGCCTACTGATGCAGCTAAACAGGATAGATTAATTAGAGGGCTTAATGCTATGATAGCCCGAGATGTGAGAATTACAATAGTACCAGGGGGCATGACTTATTCCCAGGCTCTTACCGCTGAGGAGGCAGAGAATAAGATTTGGAGGGAGAACACTGCGAGACAGGAGGTTCACAGGATGGTGCCTCCATATTCAGGTTCTGGTAGGGGCGGAGGCCCCAGTGATCTAAAGAGGAAGACCCCTGACACTTCGATCGCTACTGGTCCTAATAGGAGGGATCGAGGTGCTCAGGGTGTGCGCCAGAGAGGCGACGAAACATGGAGAAGCTACCCAGAGTGCACGAGGAGCAGAAGACGCCATCAGGGCGAATGTCGGGCAAAGGCCTGTTATGTGTGTTGGGTGATGGGACACCTTAAGAAGGACTACCCAACAGTAAAGAAAGAGGAAGTAGGGATGGTGGGAGCTTGACTCCAGCTCGAGTGTTCACCTTGACACAGGCAGAGGTCGAGGCTAGTCCCTCGGTGGTGATAGGTCAACTTTCTAGCGCTGGCTCTCCTTTTATTGTATTGATTGACTCTGGTGCTACACATTCGTTTGTTTCTAGTAAGGTAATTGATAGGTTGTGTAGACCTAGTGAGTATTGTATTGCAGGATTTGGGACTATACTGCCCACAAGGGAACCGGTGGTGTCTAGGAGATGGATTAGAGCACTGTCAGTGATGATTGATGGCAGGGAGCTATTAGTAGACTTGATTGAGTTAGGTATGAATGATTTTGACATGATTCTAGGGATGGATTTGCTGGTCAGGTATGTGACTACCATTGATTGTAGGAAGAAGATGGTGACTTTTGAGCCTGAGGGAGAGGATCCCTTTGTTTTCGTGAGTGCAGTACATGGACCCCGCATACCCATGGTATCAGCATTGAGAGCTAGGGACCTATTACAAGGAGATTGTATAGGTTTCCTAGCTAGTGTGGTGGATTCTACCAGAGTTTTTCCAACAAGGTTGGGAAATATCAGATTAGTCGTGAGTTCTTAGATGTGTTTCCTGAAGATTTACCAGGGCTGCCGCCACACAGAGAGATTTAGTTCGTCATCGATTTAGCGCCAAGGACAGAGCCAGTGTCGAGGGCACCATATAGGATGGCTCCGGTGAAACTGAAAGAATTGAAGATACAGTTGCAGAAACTTCTTGATTTGGGGTTTATCAGGCCTAGCTACTCGCCATGGGGTGCTCCAGTTTTTTTTGTGAAGAAGAAGGATGGGACTCTGAGGATGTGTATAGACTACAAGGAGTTGAATAAGTTGACCATCAAGAATAAATACCCCTTACCAAGGATCGGGGACTTGTTTGATCAGCTGTATGGAAAGAAAGTGTTCTCAAAGATTGATCTTCGATCTCGTTATCACCAACTGAGGATCAAGGACGAGGATATGCCAAAGATGGCCTTCTGAATGAGGTATGGCATTATGAGTTTCTGGTCATGTCATTTGGTTTGACCAATGCCCCAGCACCATTTATGGACTTGATGAACAGGGTGTTCAAGGACTTCATGGATCAGTTTGTGATTGTCTTCATCAATGACATCCTAGTGTACTCCAGTTCATAGGCAGAGCATGAACAACATCTTCAGCAGGTCTTGCAGAGATTAAGAGAGCATCGTTTGTATGCCAAGTTTAAGAAGTGTGAGTTTTGGCTACCAGAAGTGACATTCCTTGGACATATTTTTGGTGAGGATGGGATAGAGGTGGATCCATCTAAGGTGGAGGCAGTGAGAGATTGGTTGAGGCCAAGGAATGCCTCATAGGGTAGGAGCTTTCTTGGATTAGCGGGTTATTACAGGAGATTTGTGGAAGGATTTTCAAAGATTACTGCATCGATGACAGAATTGACACGGAAGAATCTGAAGTTCGTCTATTCAGAAAAGTGTGAGAATAGCTTCCAGGAATTGAAGCAACGGCTGATTACAACACCAGTGTTGAGTCTCCCTTCGGGTGGAGGGAAGTTTGTGGAATATTGTGACGCATCGAGGTTGGGTTTGGGATGCATGTTGATGCAAAATGAGAAGGTTATAGCTTATGCATCATGGAAACTAAAGGAGTATGAGCAGCAGTACCCTACCCATGATCTGGAATTAGTAGCGGTGGTATTTGCACTAAAGGTGTGGCGACATTATTTGTATGGGGAGAAATGCGAGATATACACCGATCAAAAGAGTTTGAAGTACTTCTTCAACCAGGAGGATCTGAACATGAGGCAGAGGCATTGGCTGGAGTTAGTGAAGGATTATGATTGTGATATCCTTTACCACCCAGGGAAAGCCAATGTAGTGACAGATGCGTTAAGCCAGAGGGGCCTGGGACAGTTGTTTATCTTTGCACAGATATCGAGGGAATTGGCAGGGGAGATGTCCATTGCAAGGATCAAATGGTCAACCCTATTAGAGCGGATTAAAGAGGATCAGATGGTTGATGCACAGTTGCAGGAAGTTAGAGGGAATGTCTTAGCGGGAGTGGCTAAGGACTATTCCATTTCTGAGATTGGTTTGCTACAATACAAGGATTGGATCTGTGTTCTGAATGATATGGGGATTAGATGTGAGATATTAGACGAATCCCATACTATGATGTACTCACTCCATCCAGGCACCACGAAGATGTATCAGGATCTACAGACATTGTATTGGTGGCCTGGGATAAAGGGGCTCATGACCCGGTGTAGGTGATAGTAGATAGATACACCAAGTCAGCTTACTTTCTGCCAGTGAAGATGACTTATACCGTGGAACAGTATGCAGAGTTGTATGTGAGGGAGGTTGTATGTCTCCATGGGGTTCCCAAGTCTATAGTATCAAACCGGGATCCTATCTCTACCTCCAAGTTTTGGGGTGGATTGCAGAAGGCTATGGGGACTCAATTGAAGTTCAGCATGGCCTTTCATCCTCAGACTGATGGACAGTCTGAGAGAACGATTCAGATATTGGAGGACATGCTTAAAGCGTGTGTGATAGACTTTGAGGGGTCATGGAGTAAGTGTCTCCCGTTGATTGAGTTTTCGTACAACAACAATTATCAATCAACGATTAGAGTATCCCCATATGAGATGTTGTACGGGAGGAGGTGTAGATCGCCCATTCATTGGGATGATATCGGTGAGAGGAAGTACTTAGGACCGGAGATGGTTCAAAAAACTAATGAGGCTATCGAGAAAATTCGAGCTCGGATGCCCGCTTCGCATAGCAGACAGAAAAGCTACGCTGATCCTAAGCGTAGAAATGTGGAGTTCCAAGTAGGGGACCATGTGTTTCTGCGAGTCTCACCATTGCAAGGGGTGAGAAGGTTTGGGAAAAAGGGCAAGCTGAGCCCTAGATTCATTGGGCCTTTTAAGATCTTGGAGAGGATCGATCAGGTGGCCTATAAATTGGCACTGCCACCGTCGTTGTCAGGAGTTCATGAAGTATTCCACATTTCTATGCTTTGGAAGTACGTCTCAGATACAGCTCATGTGTTGAAGTATGAGGACTTAGAATTGCAGACAGATTTGGCTTATGAGGAGCGACCGTTTCGGGTCTTAGACATGAAAGACAAGGTTCTACGGAACAAGATGGTTCCTCTAGTCAAAGTGTTATATGGAGGAATAGCAGGGTCAAGTAAGAGACCTAGGATCTTGAGTCAGTGATGCGAGATCAGTATCCCAAGTTATTCAGGTAAATTTCAAGGTCGAAATTCTCAGTAGGAGGGGATAGTTGTAACAACCCAAAATCACTAATAAGGCTAAAGGGCCTTGATTAGCGGGCCAGGAGGGCATAATTGGTATATGTGTGATTTAATGGTTTAATGCATGATTATGTGGCATGCATGATTTATATGATTATATGACTACATGACATACATGTTTGTGAGTGTTAGATATGCATGTGGGCCATTTATAGCTTATAAGGGCATATTTGTAATTTTGGCACGTTGAGGGCATAAATGTGATAATATGTGATAAATTGTTGAGACCACATTATTATGTGGATATATTTGTAGCGTATGGCTCGAGACGAACCTAGTGAGCGGATTAGCAGAATAGTCACAACGGGGAATTAATACCCGGCTCGGGAAATGCCTAGGGGTATTTTTGGGAATTTAGAGAATATCTTGGGAATTATTGGATACTAAATAAATAAATGGTAATTAAATGGATGATGGGATTAATTGTTAAATATTAGGAACGTTTCAGGGATTAGCGGGAATTGGGGGAAAATGACTATTTTACCCCTAGGGACAACTTGAGGACTGGTAAACCTAGAAGGGCAAAATAGTCTTTTGATAGGCAAGGGACATACTCAATTAATACTTAGGATTAATTTAGAAAGTGGCAGAAACTTCAGTACTCTCCCTCATCTCATCTCTCTCTTGGGTACACTCTCTCTCACTCTCTCTCATTGTGCCTTGGAAGCTAAGGAAGGAACATAGAAGAACTTGAGCTTTGGAGCTGAACGAGTTTAAGGGGAAGAACTTAGGCTTGAAGCTGGGATTTTGAAGGGATTTTAGATGAGTTAAAGTTGTGGAAACCAAGGGGTTTAGCTAGAATTTAAGCTCAAGGCTTGGAGGTTGTAGCTTGGGAAGAATCAATAACAATTGAGGTAAGTTCTTTATTATTGATTATGTAAAGGAATTCTGGTATTTGAGTATAATTAGACTGGGTTTTTGGGTGATAATGGCTGATGAATTAGGGTAGAAACTTCAATCTGTTTTGTAGTGATTTTATGATTAAAATAGGTCATTAAAGGTCCAAACCTATAGCTAAGCTTGATTGTGGTTGGGAGGTTCTTTTGAGTTTGACTTCTGGGTTAATTGGCTAGAAAATTTGTGGAAGGAACCCAAAATTTCTGGGCTCGAAAGGGCACACCACGACCCAACTCTGGGGCGCCGCAGCGTGTGTGGCCATTTTGGCCCTGGGATGCTCTCTGAGGTGGGGGCGACTTAGAGAGGCATGTCGCGGCCCACCTCCCCTACAACTTGGATTTTTGGTCTCTGACTTGGGTGCATGTCACGACCCACTAAGCCAAGTCGCGTCCTGCCCAGGGATTTTAGCCTTAGAGTGGTTTCTATAATTGGTAAGGCACGAGGGTTCGAACCTAGGTGCTCGGGACAATTTCTACTACTCGGTTTAGTAGAAATTGAGGTCCCGGAGGCTAGTTTCTGTCTCCTAAGTATTTATTTGGATTGGAAGTTAACAATTACCCATTGGACACTGTGACTAGGTTTATCGCCAAGGCTCAGGACTGAGGATCGTGCTCGGGACCATTCCATTTTCTCCGTTCGGAATTAAAGGTAAGAAAACTACACCCTTGTGTGGCTATGTTGGGACTGAGATTCCTTGTATTTGAATACATATGTTGTATAACTGTGATAATTCCATGTGAGCATGAAATGAACGGCCTAAGAGATCCGGGGGTTGATAATTTGCGCACAGGACGCGGCTCAGCCACTGTGAGCCGGGGTCAAATAGATAACACTAGATTTGACCTAAGCGAGCCGGAGTCAGTGGTTTAAACAGAGGGTGCAGCCTAAGGGCGTTGATCCTGAGTATTGCGTATTGATTGAGATAAACTGTTGAATATAAATGTTTACTGTTGTTAGCTTGATGCTATGGCTTGTTGAATATCTGATTAACTGTCTTGTGAATTAATTGATTATCATCATTGATTATGTATTATTGTTATGGTTTTCTTGTTGGTCCTTGACTCATGGGTGCTATGTGATGCAGGTAAAGGCAAGGGTAAGCTGGACCAACCATGAGTTGCAGAGCTCTGGGGGCGATGTGTACAATTTCAGCTGGTCATCCGCCACGACCAAGGGATTGTACAGGGACAGAACCTAAAATGTGTATTTTTCCATTAGAATGGCCTCTGATTTGTACATACTTTTGAGAATTGTTAAATTGTTCCTTAAACCCTATTTTTGGGATCCCATGTACCAAACTTTTATTTTAATAAAAATTAACCATTTATGATCAAAATCTTTTAACCCTAATCTGATTATGACTTTAGGATCACATTTTTATTCAAATGACTTGATTAGCAAGTCTAGCACTATTTTAAATACACAGTGTAGCGGTCTTGGTTATCCAGGGCGTTACATAAGGGCAAGGGCCCCAGGTGACTCTATGGTCACATAGCTACGACATAGGCCCTGGGGTTGGCTCGATGGTCAATCGGTCAGGGCAGTGGCCTCAAATTGGTCAAATGACCATTTGTTTGTAACTAAACGACTGTATGTGTAGGTTATTATTGTTGGACATGCTAGATAAGTATCTGGGAATCTGTATTGTTCTGTTTATGAACATGTATAGTTTTCTTGCTGAACCTTGGCTCACGGGTGATTTGTGGTGCAGGTAAGGGGAAGGGAAAGCTTGACCAGACATGAGTTGGAGAGCTTTGTTGGCGGCATGTACATATGCGGCTACTCGACCACCACGACCGAGGATATCACAGAGGAACTAGGGTTGTAGCCCTGTTTTTGCCGCTTAGGTCAACTTGATGTAATTTTTTATATACCTACACTTTTTTATGAATTTGGTTGTAATATTTTGAGATCCCACGAATGTATGAAACCTTTTAAATAAAAGTCAACAGTTCCTTTGACAAAAAAATTTAACCCTAACCCTTGACAATAACCATAGTTACACGTTTTAAGCCAAATGACTTTATTAGCAAGTCTAACACAGTTTAAAGTATACAGTGTAACAGTCCTGGATTAAGAGGACGTTACACTGCGGCACCACCGCCATCTCAATTCTGCCTTCGTTTGGATGGTTCCATGGTAAGTTTTCTTTTTTTTATTTATTTATTTACACATTAGGGACAATGTGCTAGGTTAGTTTGGGGGAGAAATCTTGTTGTTTATTAGTTTGTTTTAGTTGTTTATTTTTCTGTTTTTTTGTTGTTATGTTTTTTATTTTATTTTATGTCTAGTGTTAATATAGTATTTTAAATCAAGTTATAAATTTGAGCCAATGATACTAATTGCCAAGTGTTATGAGTGATGATTTTTGAAACAGTTGTAAATTTGTGTGCTTAGTTAGATTAAATTTTTCGATTAGCCTTGATCTGAACACATATTGTCATTTAAGCCATGATTGATAAATTTCTTACAATTGTGTAGTATATGCATGTTAAAATGGGTATAAGGAATGATATATGAGGAATATTTTAGAACTTGCATAGTTTATTGGTAGAGACAAAATTATGAATGATGCATGCTTAGGAACATGATTTAGACAATTTTGTTGGAACGATTGGGCCTTTCAATCTAACACTTATTAATTAATCTCTTGTTAACTGATTTTGAGCGTAAAATGATTTTTCTTGTTGTTTGACACCAATGATCATCTTATTTGAACCCCTGAAACACTTTCCTTCCCTTTGATTGTACCATGAGCATATGGAATTGATTGGGGGATTTGTTTGTAATGGGGTATATTTTTGAAAGGGTTGTCAATAATATAAAAATAAAAAGATTGAGAGAGAGAACAAAAATTACTGAAGATGAACTACACTCCAATTGAAAGTATAAAGAAATAAGTTTTGGGGAGTGTAGTATCATGAGAACAAAAAAAGAAATCATGTTTTGAATTTTTTCTCTCGAGACAAGAAAAAAATGGGAACTTTGGGATTATTTTTGGGATTTGTAAGATTGGTTGGTTTGGTTATGTGATTATGCTATAATTGACTATAAATGACTATTTCATCCACCTAAGCCTAGGCCTTTCAATATATGTTGTAAAGCCATTTTAGTTATTATGCATGTGTTGTTTATATTAGTGGAGATTGATGAATTATGCAATCATATGAAGTATGTTGTTTTGATGGAATGGATTGGTAACTACAATTCTGGATGTAGCTTCAGTTAAAAAAATTTATAAACCTTGTATTGCATGGTGTTTCTTGGGTTAAGGCATGTTAAGTGATAACTTCATTCGGTCGTGTTGTTAGTTTATTTTAGGGAGTGTTAATTGGTATTTTTACTTGAGGGCAAGTAAAAGTTAAGTTTGGGGGAGTTTGTTAGGATAGTTTTTACAGTGTTTTGGAGAGCAATCTTTGGGAGTCTATATGCATTTTTGGTTGTGTTTGTGCAATATGACGCTTGTGTTTGCTAGTGTTTTCAGGATCCTATGCGAAATAGATAAATGGACTAAAATATGGATATATCTTGGGATTTTGAGCATAAAAGGCCTAATTTGGAGAAACTGAGGTTAAGAGGTCTTTGATAGATTGATTTTGGCGTTCGACGAGGTTCTCAGGAGTGAAATGGCGAATTTTGGAAAAATATGATTTTGAGTTGCGATGCTGTGGGAGACAGAGAAGGCAAAAATCTGGGTTGAACAAGGGCCGCAGCGTTGGACTTTTGAGCTGCAACACAATTGTTTGAGAATTTTGAGTCGCGACACAATCACTTAAGGGTCACGACGCGTATTGAGGTAGAGAAAATTGGTATTTTCATTATCGTAGACGGGCCGCGACGCTTCATTATTGAGCCGCAGTGCCTCAGTCGGTGAACATACAGAAAATGACATTTTTGGCAAGGGCAAAAGTGGTATTTTACATATATAGGGAAACTATATAAGCATCATTATGCCAAATTTTGAAGGGGGAACCCTAGAGATTCAAGAAAATGCTCGGCGGAAAAGATTGAAGATTCAATATTTTCTCACTCCTTTTCTTCTCTTTTTCCCTTACTTTCTGCTATAGTGATGTTTAGATTTAGTTTTATGGATTTTATTATGTTCAACATGAACTAGTTTTTTTGTTAGGGTGTTAATGGATTCTTCTTGAAACCTTATGATTATTTAATGCAACTTTTATGAATTTCCTGTCAATATTGTGAATTATTGGATTTGTGTTTAATGTTTGTTATTGATGGACCTCCAATTGTAGGATTTATATGATTTTAACCTAAAATCTGAAAAGTGAAGGTTAAATATCCTTTAATCAATAATCATAAATTTTTATTGAACAAGAGTACTCGTATGATTGGTGTAGCTTAGGGATTACGTATTTAATGCCTGCAATTTGTTTAATTTACCACAAAGATGTAGGAAGTTTGCTTAGTGTTGACAGTTACATGTCCTAATAAGAATATAATTTACAATTGTAATTCGTTATTATGATAGAGATAGGAATTCTGGAAATTGCGTTAGAGAAGCATAGGTGAATAGTTCATGAAATTGATAACCCTATATTTAATCTATTGAATTAGAATTTTATTGTTGAGTTCTTTTTTGTTCTTGATATTTATTTCATTTAATTTGTTTAATAACTTCTGCAATTTAATCTATGTTAAATCAATTAGAAATAAAGATTGATTCTTGGTAATTAGTAAACAGTCATTGTGGGTTCGACACTTTACTTAAACATACTACTTGTTCGATTGCGTGCACTTGCATTGAGAGACATAATTAAATTATATTAGTAGAAAAAGTCATACTTAGGACAATCAAACTAACTAATTTAGTATCTAAGTAACTAAACTAGGAATTAGTAACATATTTGTGTGGGGTTAAGGTCATTGGTATTATTTATGCATTGAAACTCCTATTCGTATGCTTATATTGGACTACAAGTCATTAGTAGACATAATTAGAACATATTAGTAGTTGAAGTCTAACTATTTAATTTTGTAACTATGTAACCTAATTAAATTGAGAAGTTAGTAGTTTATTTGTATGGAGGTAGGGTCACTAGTGTTATTTATACATTCAAATCTCTATTTTTATTCTTACATTATACCATATGTCATTAGTAGACATACTTAGAACATACTAGTGGTAGAAGTCAAATTCCGGATACTCGAACTAACAAAATTGGTAACTAAGTAACCAAATTAAGAATCCAATTGAAAATTTAGTAGTTTATTTGTGTGGGGTTAGAATCAATAGTTTTATTTATGAATTCAAATATTCTTTCTTTGCTTACGTCAGACTATAATTCATTAGTAGATATAATTAGAACATATAATATAAGTTAAACTTGAGACATTAGAACTAATAAATTTAGTAACTATGTAACCAAATTAAGAATCTAATTATGAAGTTAGTAGTTTATTTGAGTGGAATTAGGGTCAATAGGGTTATTTATGCATTAAAAAAAATCTATTCTTATGCTTATTTTAGACTGTAATTCATTAGTAAACATAATTAGAACATGTTAATAGTAAAAGTTGAACTTGGGATAGTTGAACTAATAAATTTAGTACCGACTTTTAACTAGGACTCATTATTATGAGAAGTTAATGTTCATTAGTCAATCTTACTAATTTGGAAGTCCACCAAGTTTTTGGGTGATACTCTAAGCTCTTTACACTTATTTTTAATTGGTTAATTCTTTGTTCTAAATTTTGCTTGTAATGATATGTGGGTTACAAAATGTTATCTATTTTATTATATGATATTGGGTTACATTATGTGTAAGGTTTACATTATGAATATTATGTAGGGAAATTTGCGGCAAAAATTATTAAGTAGTCTGAAAAATTGCACTAACACACTAAGTAGGTTTTTTGGTGGCAATAGTTAATAAGTAGGCTGAAAGGTTTGATAACTCTACAAAATAGAGTTATTTTACCACTCTTTATGTGCTAATTGTTGCTTAATTTTTTAGTTTTTAATTGATTTATTAAGTTTTAAAGTAATTTTGAATTTATTGGGTTTATGTTGGTTTTATATATTTTTGTGTGTTTTTATAGTTATTTTGTTGAAAAATGTTGTATTTAATTATTTAAATTATTGTGTCTAGTTAGAAGTAAAAAAATAGTGTGTTTTATTGAAACTAAATGTTAAATTAAATTAAGTTTTAATTAATATTTTCAATGAATTAATATGATTTAGTTTATAATTGAAAATATTTTATTATGATTTAATTTATGTTTATTTTGTAGGGAGTATGTTGTATTATTGGTGTTTGAAAAGCCAAGAAAAATAAAGAAAAAGTGTGACATTTTCAAGAAAGAAAGGAAAAAAATGGCAATTTTGAAAACAAATGCTCCTCTCCAGCCATGCTACCCAGCCCTTTTGCCCCAGCTCCTCCTGAAGCCGTACACCCGAAGCCCCTTTTGCTCCAGCCAGCCGAAGCCTTCATCCAAGCCCAACGCCAGACTTGCTTCTCTTGCACAACGCCCCACACCTAGCCTAGTTGGGCCCAATCAACACCAGCTTCGGTCCAGCTCCAGCAACTTCTCCATCTCTTCAGCCAGCACCGAATGCTTCCGTTTCCACCCAGCTTCCACCTGAAGGCCAGCACTTCTCTCCAGCCGAAGTCAACCCATGCATGCCACCAATATTTTGAGCCCAACAAAATCACTTTTGTACCCTTGTCCCCTTTGCCAAAAATACCATTTTTACCCAAACTTTTCTACACATTTTACCCCAAAACATCATCATTACACCCTATAATTTACCTCTATTTTTCATATTATAATTAATTTAATTAATTTAAATTGATTATTTTAATACACTTTGTTTGGCTATAAATAAGGGAGTTTAGGTGATTATTTTGGGGGGAGAGGTTACCATGCCACAAAGTTTCTACACTTTCAAACCTCTCTATTCTCTTCATCTTCTTCTTCTTTTTTGTTATTTTTATATGTATTTTTAGAGGAACAATTTGGGGGTTTCTCCTCCAAATTTTCCTATTTATGTTTGTAATTTTTAGTGTGTATTTGCTATTCTAGTTATGAGTTTCTAATATTTTTAAGATTATTAAGGTGATGATGAAACAATATGTAACTAGATAGTATTTATTTTGTATGTTGATTTCCCATTTTGTGCAACAAAGTTTATGGATTTTTCTTCTTCAAATATTTTCTTTCATCTTAAATATCATGTATTTTTATTGTTAGCACATACTTACACTTTGTTCTTCATTAGTGCAAAAACATAATATTCTTTATGTAAGATGTGTCATTAAATTGTACACATCCAATGCTTAGAACAAAAATATTATGTTTTGCCTTATAAATAATGTTCATTGATTTATTTGTTATTTCATTAGATTGATTTACACTAAATGCTTTGAAATTATAAATTTTAAAAGTGAAGATAAATCATATATTTTTATGAAAACTTGTGCTTAAATAGAATATCTAGTTTGAATAAGTGATGGTTTGATTAATTTATACTATTACTAAAACTTGGGAATCAATGTACTTTTAAATATTATTGAACTTATATTTTGTGGATTCTATTATCTTAATAATCTTTCTTTTACCATCTTGAGTTTTACTTTTAATTAATGTTTATATATTTGTCTTTAATATCTTTATTATTGTCTTTTATTTTATTTTCATCATACAAAACTCTCATCAATCTTTGGAGCTATGTTAGAATTTGTTAATTTTGATTTAAAATAGTTTTCTTTTCGATTTTAGACAATTCCTTTGGGTTCGATCTCGTGCTTACACGAACACTATATTCCATATATGACTCGTGCGCTTGCGAGTTATAAATATTTAAAACATACCCGTTTTGGGTCCATCAAGGTTGCACTTAAACCATTAAATAGATTTTTTTGTGGCAAAAGTTAGTAAGCAATTTAAAATATTATACTTAAGTCACTAAGTAGATTTTTAGTTTCAAAAGTCATATTTTATACTAATTTTATCTTAATTTTAATTAATTAATAAAAACATAAATAAAATATAATTCTAACATTGAAAAATTATTTGAAATTTATTTTTCAAATAAAAAAATCAAAAGTTATAACATGAAAAATTATTTAATTTTAAATAAACTAAGTTTTGATTCAATTTAAGTTGTATTATTTTCTAAAATTTAATTTAATTAATATTGAATAATATTTTTATATTAGAAATTTTAAAATCATTTTTATTTTTAAAAGAGATTCCATTTATTATATTGATGTTATGAATATATATTTTTAGACATTTATTGATTAATTAAAACTAAGATAAAATTTGTGGAAAATGTGACTTTTGCAACAAAAACAACTACTTAGTGACTTAAATGCAACACTTTAGACTACTTACTGACTTTTTAGACTACTCACTCTCGTCTTAAACTCTTTCTGGGTAAGTTGAAATCCCGATGGGTTGGACCATTCATAGTGGTACACCATTATCCTCATGGAGCGGTAGAAATTTCAAGTCCATCAACGGGAAAAATACTCAAGGTTAATGGCCAGAGATTGAAGCCTTATTATGAGTCTTTCGAGGAGGAACAAGTTACTGTGATTCACCTCTTCGATCCGGACTATTTTAATGAGGTATGGAAAGGTTTTACATCGAGCTAGCGACATTAAACTTAGCCAAAGTTTATGTACTTTATTTCACTTTTAAGACATTTTTGTTTAATTTATTTTTCCATATAATTTTTTCTTTTTGAATTTAGTTTTAATATATTTTTTATTTATTTTAGAACCGTGAAAATCATGAAAAAAAAATTGGGGCCAAATGGCCTGTGGCCACAGCCAGCCTTGTTCCAGGCCGCGACCACCAATAACTGCAGGTCGGAGCCACTGTGCGTTTTCAGCCAAAAAAAATTTAGAACCCCCATTTCATTTTTTTCCACCTCCCATAAAAACAAAGTCTCCCAAACCGAAACACTCTCCCATTTTCACAAAAATTTAATCACTTCTCACTCATTTTCACTCAAATTCTTCCCCAAAACCATCACAATTCCAATCATCAATCTTCATTTTCTACCATTTTTCATCTATTCTCACCAAAATCCTCATCTTCTACAAAAATTCCCTTTCAAAACCTAAATCCCCATAATTCCAAATTTGATAATTGAGGTTCTCCAAGTAGTTTTAAGGTGATTCATTGGCACAATCAAGCTTCCAAGACTTTCTATTGTCAATTACAAGTAGTTTCTCTTCATTATTTGATTTTTGGGTTTTGAGTATTGAAGAACAAGAATTGGGGTATTTTGGATTATATGATTTTTGGTGGATGAATTTATTATCTATTGTGATCATTGGTTTGGATTAAGTGTTTATGTTGTTGTATTAGTGATAATCTAAATTTTGGGGAGATTGGAATACTACCTCATAATTTTCAACTCTTGGATTAGCTCATGCCTACTAAGTGTTTGATAAAAGTTCAAAGAGAAGTGTGATTGAGTTTTAAGGGGAATTGGTTGAATATTTTTTAAGAGGAAGCATTTACTTACTTAGTTGATATTTGGTTGGTGTAATTAGAGGAGCTTGGATTGATATTTTTGGGTATCTTGAATTATTCTCTTAGTGCTTGATTATTTGTGTCAAAGGAAGCTTGTCCCTGAGTTTTGAAGTGAATAATGACAACAAAGAAATTTAGAAAGAATACCAAAGGTGCTTCCTCATCTAGAGTTCAATTTGATGCCACCAAATTTATTTTTGAGGAGGCATTCAAACGCTATCAAGATGCGGTAGTGAAGCAGAAAACGATGATTGAAGAGAGGGGGTTTGATATGGAAGTTAGTCATGGATATCCATCCATTGCGCAGCAAATTGAGAAAAGAAATTGGAAGAAATTTTGTTCTCAACCCGATGTTGCAGTAATCCCTATAGTAAGAGAGCTTTATGCCAATGGTATTTCTTAACTCACAGCTATGGCTACAGTGAGAGGGGTCAATGTGAATTTTTCAAGTGCGACAATAAACCAATTTTATGGGCTTCCTAGCATAGAAAATGATGAGTATAGCCAAATAGTTGATAATCTTGACTTTAATGAGACCATCCAATTTTTGTGCAAACCGAACACCCATTGGATCTTAACTAAAACAAGCCATCCTATTAAGTTTAAGCGAGAGGCGATGAGATTTATTGAAGAAGCATGGCATAAGTTTATCAATGCAAAGTTATTTCCAAATAAACATGTCAGTGATATGAATGTGGATACTGCCATACTTTTATATGTCATCTTGAAAGGGAAAACAATTGATGTGGGGTGCATAATCAAGTCCTCCATTCAGAAGAGTTTCAGACATGTCTCTAATGGGTTCCACCATCCCCATCTCACTACCATCATGTGTGCTCAAGCTGGTGTGAAATGGGATTCTTCTGAGCCTTTGTTGCAGCCTATGCATATATTGAATAGATCATCCATCACTCACTTCAAGGTCACTGACACTGTAGGGGCAAGCTCATCTTCTCAAACTTAGGCTAGGCCACTGCCATCAACCAAAAATATGTCCTTGGCGGACTCTATGACACTTGTGTAGGAATCTCTGTACAATACATCTCAAGAGCAGCATGCTCACCGTACTGAATTTCGAGCACACCAGCAGCGCATGATTGAGTGGGCCAGCTACCAAGATGTATGTTTCAGGATGAATGCCATGCACCTTGGTATGGAGATGGTGAACTATCCACCTGCACCACAGTGGTTTCAATTGTATCCACCATCTATTCCCATGATGCAATGATGACGAGAATGAGGAGGAAGCTGATGATGATCGGGCAACTATGCCCGATGAATGAGCATTTACTTTGGTTGCAGGAGATTTTATTTTTTTTTCTTTATCTTTTCTTTTATTTTTCATTGAGGACAATGTACTATTTAAGTGTGGGGGAAGGGAACAACTGAAACTGAACTGGTTTGTTTTTATTGTTACTTATTATATTGTGTTGTTTTTATGTTGTTATGTCATTTTTTTCCTTTTTGAACTTAGTTTTATTTTTCATTTTTAGTTTGTTTTAGGTTTTCATAAGCATGGTTGTGTTGAAAGTTGTCTGTCAATGATAAAACTTCTGATTGAGATGAGACTACTCCTAGGAAATTAATGAATTATGCATGAATTGTGTGCTTAACTCTTGTGTGGTTCTTACTTAAGCTTGATCTTCGATGTTTAAACATAATGTGTGTACAATTAGATTTACATTTTCACTATTGTTTAGAGATATTTATGCATGCTATCATCTTTTATATAGTCTCCATCACTCTAGAAATCATTGATTAATTGTTTAAGGCGAAATCCTAAGTACACGTGATTAGGAAGATGATTAGGGCATGTTCTTTGGATTGTTTGAGCCTTTCAAGCTTACCTATGAAATTGAATATCCTAGTTTCCCATTTTTGAGCCATAGTGACTAATCTTTTTCTTTTACAAGCCAATATCTAAGCCTTTTGCAGCTTAAATTTTTTATCCTTTTTGTGACTCTTTACACCATAGTTTTATATGATGTTTGATTTGGTGGGTTGTGTTATGGATTGTAAGAATGAGAAGTTGTATTGGTTTGTTGGATTATATTTTGAAAGTATATGATCTACTATTTCTCCCAATGAGTTGAATTGAAAAAAAACAGAGAAAAAAATATGCATAGAGAAATATTGAAAGAAAGAAAGAAAGTTTCTTTTTTTTGCAAATGTATAAGTGTGGGGAAAATTGTAAGATTAATGTGGAAAGAAGGAAATGGAGAGATTATGTATTTTTTCTTTTTAATTGTATGAGAAGTTTATGGGAAGATCTAGAGAATAGAAAAAACTATATAGGTTGTGTGAAGCTTAAATATTCCTTTTTAATCTACCTTCAACCCTAGCCTTATATTACAAGCTTTTAAAGACCTTTTGATTCTTGATTATGTGTGTTTACATTAGTGGAGAACAATTGGTTAATGTCTATGGTGTGGATGTTTTTCATGAAAATATTATTATAGATGAGACTTTAAAACATATTATGGCATGTATAAATTGATTCAAATGATTGTGTTTTGGTAGGTTTAATTGTGCAATATCATAAATAGATTGAGTTTAAGTGGTGACTAGACATTGAGTTGAAATTCTAAGGAATGTAGAATTTGAATTTTACTTATAATGTATTTGGTTGATCAATCTTTGAGACAACTAATGCTTTTGACAAAACCATTGCTTATGTTTTTATTTGTTTAGTTTTTAGTTTTTATTAGTTGTTTTTCTTAGGGACTAGCAAAGTCTAAGCGTGGGGGAATTTGATAAGGGTATTTTGGATATTATATTTGTTATCCTTTCGCATTTAGATAATGTTAATTTCAAGTGTTTTCAGGTATTTTTAGCTTTGTTTTATGAGTCTTTGATTTTTAAGCCATAAAATATTTTATAAGGTATTATTGATGAATTTGATATATTTTTGTGGTTAGGAATGGATGTGCAATGATAGGCCTCGAGAAAATGAAGTTTGGGACAAGTTTGAAGTATTTTAGAAGTCCCTAAACCCAAGGTTCGAGCATAAAGTTGAAGATTACGAAGAAAAAGCACGCAAGAAAATTTTGGGTGGTGGCCACGGCCGCTGTGCGAAGCCTGCCCTAAAACATCCCATGGCCGTGGCCACCAGGAATCAGTGGTTGCGATCTGCGATCGAATTTTCTTAAAATTTTAATTTTTAAATGTAATTTTTAATGGGCTATAAAAGAGATTATGGTTAACTTTGAATACAACTTTGGATTACAAATTTTAGAGGCTAGAGAAACAAGGGAGGAGAAAAGACATCAACATAAACATTTTTCAATCTAGTTTTTGTTTCTTCTCAAAATTCTTTTATTTTCATTAAATATTTATGTTTATGAATATGAATGTGACGGGTATTTTGATTGTGGTGAAAAATAGAACCTAGGTTGAATGAATTGCATGCTTAATGAATTTGTTTCCTAGACTAACCTGTTTCCATAGAGTGTAATGCTTTTACTAGGTTAAATAGATCTCATGCTTAATGGGTTTATTACTGGGTCAAAAGGGATAATTAAGAGCGCTTAGCTTTAATTAAGTATAATCTTAGCTTTAATTAAGTATAATAGGGAAATTGGGATAATTGAATGCTTAAGTGTAATCTGCGGGGTTAATAGTTTAATTGGGAGTAGGGAATATTATTCGTCATTGTTGATAGATTGATTGTCGAAGGTGGAGAGTAATTCTTGACTATTTCTTTAATATTATTTTATCCTTAGTTATTTCATCTTTGATCATTATATCATTTTATGTTTTTCAGTTTTTAAAACTAAAATCCTTTTCTAATTTCAGTTTAGTTCTTATTTTGAATAATTATTTTATCATAGTCCTTGTGGGTTCGACCCTTGTTTACCGCTATACTGAAGTAGCTGATATAAGTGAATAAAAAAATATTTAAATTTGATACGACGTACGACACCATCACTGTCCCTAAAGAGCCCGATGCCACTGCCCCGAAAAACTGTTAGGGACAAATAGGATGCATGGATTCATTCCAACAACAAGGCTAAGTGTTACATGTTTATGAGCATGAATGATATTTTGAGAACAAAGCATGAACCCATGGAGACTGCTTTTGAAATAATGGAATCTCTGTGGGCCATGTTTGGGCAGCAATCTGATCAAAGTAGACACGAGGCTACTAGAACCTGCATGATTGCTAAGATGAAGAAAGGTATTTATGTGCGTGAACATGTCTTAATCATGATTAACGTGATGCATGAAGCAGAAATACACGAGGTTGTCATTGATGAGCGTACTCAAGTAAGCATCATACTTGAATCGCTCACTCCTGCTTTCTCTGCATTCACTACCAACTACATTATGAATAAGTTGGAGTTCAACATGACCCAGATGTTGAATGAACTGCAGACATTTGAGTCTCTTAACAAACTATAACTAAAGAGGTAGAGGCAAATGTCACTGAAGAGAAACCTTCATCCTTTGTGGATAAAACCAAGAAGAGGAAGAAGAACAATGAAAAAGACAAGAGTAACGACAAGAAGTCCAAGAAAGGCAAGAAGGCACCAAAAGCCAAGGGGAACAAGAATGACAAAAAATCTAAAAAGAAAGAACCAAAGGGAAAGTTTTTCCTCTGCTAAGTTGAAGGTCGCTGGAAGAGAAATTGTAAAAAGTATCTCGCTGAGCTGAAAAAGAAAGGTAAATCTAATTTACTTTTACTTGAAGCTTGTATAGTGGAAGACGACATGTCATCCTGGATCATTGATACAGGAGCCACTAACCACGTTTGTTCTTCTATGCAGATACTTAAGTCATCAAGGGAACTGACTGATGGTGAGGTGACTATATCGCACCAAAATATTTTTTTAGTTTAATTAATTTTGTGCTTTGTTTCATAATTAATTGTTAAGTGTTAGAAATTTATTTTTAATTGTTTGATTTTTTTGGTGGAAAATATGTGAATTTATTTTGTTAGTTGTTTTTCTTTAATTATTTTAAATTGTAAGTAAATAGTTTTTTATTGAATGCACCAAGGTGCATGGTAAGTAGTGATGAACATTAGCTATTGTGTGTGTGCATGTACATGGTTGCATGGTGAGCATGCACTAGCTTTTTCCTACACATAGTTTCCTTTTATTTTTATTTATTTAAGAAATTAAAAAGAAAATAACAAAGGGGAAAATTGAAGACTGGTGGTCGGCTAAGGGAGGTGGGAAAGGGAAGGATTTTATTTCCATTTATTTTCAAAATCAAACAAATTAAAATTGGATGACCATGTCTATTTTGGGTAAGGGGATTTGTTGACATTTTTCTTTTAATTATTCTTTTATTAAAATTGATTTTAGGCCTAAATTATAAGAAATGGTTTGGGAAACTTTCTCATTCCCATTAGGCTAGTTATTTTTGTCTAGGGTTAGATAAAAGAGAAGAGAAGAAAGAAGAGCCCCATTTGCTCTTGTGGTGTCGTCGACTAGAGGAGAGAAGAGAGAGAGCGTGAGATAGAGAGAAAGAAAGAAACAAGAGAAGAGAAGAGAAGAAGGAGGAGAAGAAAAGAAAGGGGTTCAAATATCTCCATAGGTATGGCCTTGCTTGGTTTGGTTGATTCTTTAGTTTAGTTCCTCTCCTTGATTTCTAGCATTTGATTTATCTTCTCTTATTCTTGTGATGTTCGAAAATCCCTAGGGGGGTGATCAAGAGTGGTGGCCATTTTGAGTATTGAACTCTATTGAAAGAGATAGTTGATCTCTAGCTTTGCTTTTGTTTTGTGGTTATATTGAATGGATTGTTGATATTTTGATTCCTTTTTTAAAAATTTTCTATGTGTTGATTGATGTTGTTTTGAGAATACCTAAATATGATATATGATATATGGTGTTTTGTTAATCTCTAGTTACTTGTTTGTCTTGATCTTAAAATTTTGGGGCATGGTGATCTTGATGATATGACACCTAGGGCTTGCCCTATGTTTTGGTTGCTATGGGTTATTCGATTTTAATGTTCAATGTAAAAGCATACAAGGATAATTGTAGATACATGCTAGGGTTCATGTGAATGTGAATGGGGATATTGGTATTTTTATGTTTGTTGTTCATGTGGGTTTTGGCCTAGGGAGATTATCATTACATGTTGATTATTTTTTTATTTGATGTCACATATAATCATTAGAAACATGTTATGTATTTTGTTAAGTTTGGGAATTGGTATTAAATCCCTTACAAATGATGATATAGTTGGTATATGAGGATTTGGTTTAAGCATTTTTTTTAAAGCATGATTAATAGTGGTTTTCTTTTATTTATGCTTGCTGTTTTTTTATATATATAATTTGTGATGATAATGGTTAATTAATCTTTTGAAATGCACATATGATTCCTCAAAGTGGTATTTGATTTTAAGTAAATAAAATAACATATTATTTCTTATGATAATGGTATTTTTATCAAACTAATACATGCAGACTTTTTGTATATTTTATGAAAGAAAATATAGTTTTAATCCAAGATTGTGATTTTAATTAAATAAATAGTTGCTGGAATTTTGGGTTAATAGTAAGAAAAGTTTTTTAAATGAGATAAGTAAAACTAGTGCATCAAATAAATTAAACCCTAAGCTATGCATATGATGATTGTGATATTCTCAAAAATGTCAATTTGTATTTTTCACACTATTATTTATGTGCAGTTTTTTTTTTATTTAAAATGTGAATAGATTATGGTAAAATCCATTTGTGATTTTTTTAAACAAATGTTTAGTTGCTGAAACTTTAGGTTATTAAGATAAAATGATTATTTTATTTAAGATGAATAAGTCCTACACCCCAATAAATTAAGTCTTAAATAATATATATGAAAATGTAATTTTTCCACACATTATTTATGAATTTTCACATTTATAAACATGTAGTTTTTTTTAAGAGATTAGTAAAATTATTTTCTAAAAGGGAACAAGAAACTTATTTAGTTATTCTAAATAGCTACAATTTTGTCAGCATTTTTTTATGCTATTTAAATAATAAATAGAATTATTGTTTTAAGAGAAATTAGAAAATGCTCAATGGATTATTTTATAAAGTAAATATGTTGTATTAAAATTTGTATGGGATTTAGAGAAAAAATTAATGGTAAATAAATTATGTTGCTGAATTTTGTTTGAAGAGGTAAGAAATAAGCATGTAGGAATTATCGTTTTAAAACGTTGAATTTTAAGAACGCTCCACGTATGCATGTTGCATGCAAATGCATTTTTACGTTCAAATATATGCCTATTGTTCAAATACATGACTTTTACTTTGTAACTATGAAGCATTAATAGGTAGAATTAACATTATTCTTTTATGATTTTATGTGAAAATATTGTATGTTTGCAATTGTAGTGCAACTTGTGCCACGTGTGCATGGCTCATGTACACATAGGGTATATATGTTGGGCATGAGTAGTCTTACGTGATTCTAAGAGACAAATGTTTGGTTTATGATTATGGGCTCGTTGTGACGTATTCTCATTTTTGCTTTGCTCGGACCTGAGGTAAGAAAGTTAGATAGAATTTTCTATGTTTTGTACTATGACATGGGAAGACTTGTATGTTCTAAGGAGTAAAGTACTATGTAATTGAAAGTGTCATGTTTTGAGATGCCATGATAAGACAAGATATGAAGCATGTAATCTCTATGTTTTGATGTGAATTATATTACATGTGCTTGTATGATGAATGAAAAGAAAAGGTTGCTAGCGTGCTGAACGCAATGCAACAAAGGAGTTACTATGGATATGACGTAACTCAAAGGGCAGACACACCGAGGTTATTCATGGACCTGAGATCATGTTTAACTCATAGAGGAGGTTTTACCAGCCCAGTTATACTGGTTACCTCAAAATGTGACATGGACAATAGAGGTGCCATGATAACAAAGAGTATACTTATGTTGTATGAATGCTATGTATGATTATGATCTTATTTATGATTATGAAATATGAGTACAATGATTATTTGAACTGTCCTGTTATATGATGTATGTCTTTCTTGTCTTTTCTTTGATTTTTTTTTGTACTTCCTTACTCGACTTTTAGCTAACCCCCCTTACTTTCCCCCTTTCAGGTAATCAATAAGGTTTCTCTCAGGCACGCGCTGTGATGTGGGGAGTTTCGACGTCTGAGTGTGTATGGCGTGGGGGTTTTCTATGAACGAATAAATGATCAATATGAGCGCTGAGATTTAAAGAAACTATGTATAGGCTTTATTTTCAAATATGCTAGTGGGACTTAGCTTTTATTTTCTTTTAAACATTGCATATTGTTGACGGTAAGAACTCGTCAACGAAGTTAAGTTGGAAAAATTATCAAATTAAAATCGCTAATTGGAAAGCTATGAAAACTTGAACAATAACTCAAGAACAATGGAATAACAACAATGGAGAATTCAGTATCTCATTCACATTAATGTCTCTGCTACAGTAAAATTTCCAACCCCCTTTCAGGTGGCCTTGGAATTCATTTTATAGTAGGCTCTAATGGCCTTAGGTACATAGTGGTCCAGGGGACCAGGTGGTACAAACGTACTGTATTAGGGGTACGGTTTCAGTGGTAGTGGTTGTACATCCCGTACAGGAGCAGGTGTCAGGGGGATGTTTCCACTACTTCTCTGTACCCCTTCCTGAGGTGTGGTAGCAGGTGTATTGGTGCAGAAGGTAGTGGTGTCGGTTCTGACCCATGGCCGTAGACGTACGGGCCATGATCCTTACCCCAGCAACCTCACTGGCACTGGTATCCGTACCTAGTACTTGGTCGTACAAATATGTCGCATTCGACCCGTACGGGACCTCCTAAACATGGGGATCCCGAGGTGCAGAGAACGGGACCTTTGGTACAGGATGCCTGGAGCATTCTAAGGTTACCCACGGGCGTGGGCGATAAGTGCTTGGCCTCGCTCTACGTCTTAGCGTACGAGGCAAGACGCCTCTGGGCCATACGCGTCAAGTTACGGGGCGTCGGCGTCCCGAGAAGATGGTGGGTTGATAGACTTTTAGGGATGCGCGCGCGGGGCCTTGCGCGGCCCCGCGTACGGGGCGCTGCTGATGGCCTCGCGCAGTTGGAGTGGCCTAAGGGCCCCGTGAGAAAGGGGGACCTCGCCCGCGCGACGGCTCCGCGAGATGGCCTCGCGAGGTGGAGAGGTTTTGCCCATGCGACGGCCCCGCGAAATGGCCTCGCGGGATGGGCCTCGCAAGATGAATTAACGTCTCGCAGCCTCCCTCGGCCCCGCGCATGGGCATGGTAGGAGTGGCCCAGGGGCCTCATGGAACGGGACGGCTTCGCCATATGAGGGCCTCGCCATATGATGGCCTCGCCCTTGGGATGGTCTCGCGGATCAGGAGGGCCTCGCCCATTTGATGGCCACGCGACATGGCGCCTCGCGACTTGGTGGCCTCGCGGATCAGGAGGGCCTCGCCCATTTGATGGCCACGCGACATGGCGCCTCGCGACTTGGTGGCCTCGCGGATCAGGAGGGCCTCGCCCATTTGATGGCCACGCGACATGGCGCCTCGCGACTTGGTGGCCTCGCGGATCAGGAGGGCCTCGCCCATTTGATGGCCACGCGACTTGGCGCCTCGCGAATTGGTGGCCTCGCGGATCAGGAGGGCCTCGCCCATTTGATGGCCACGCGACATGGCGCCTGTGGCCTCGCGGATCAGGAGGGCCTCGCCCATTTGATGGCCACGCGACATGGCGCCTGTGGCCTCGCGGATCAGGAGGGCCTCGACCATTTGATGGCCACGCGACATGGCGCCTCGCGGAATTGGGGGGGGGGGGGCGGGGGAGTACGCCCAGGTGACGACCTTGCATTTTCCCTTGATGAGATTATGAGCATCAACACTTGCCCCCCTAGTCTAGGAGAGGGCCTTAAGGTGCTCTTGTAGACTATTCATCTTGGTTCCTATAAATAGGCCTTCATGCATGGCTTAATATTTACATCTTACCTCCTTGGCTTAGTAGTAGTTAGACCCTTGCTCCTTTCAAGAGGTAAAGGGTTCAATCCCCCACAACCACACTTTCTCTATTATTTTATCACTTTTCCATTTTATTTTTTTTTTTAGCTAGTTTCTTGGTGTGTATATTTTTGGGCTAACACACATTTCTGATTAATTCTTGCAGACGCGCATTTTCAACACTTTGGTGCTTTTCGCCTCCCGACCTTCCGTGGACTCCGACTTCGTTCTTTCAATCGCTTGAGGTATATTTTCTTTTCGTCTCCCGTTTATTTACTTATTTTATTGGATTCAGACCAACAACACTTGGGATGGGGTACATTAGCCCGAGCTTGTTTTGACCATATGCGCGCCCCTCCTCTTTTTTTTTTTATACATACACCTTGTAGTAGTCCATTTTGGGCGTTTGCACCTAGGGGTATTAAGCCTGTTCCTTTGTGTTTTGTAGTCTTCCCCTTGTTTAAACGTGACCCCCTTCTTGCTGTTGGGACGTGGTTTCATGGCCAGTGAGGGCCCGTCCGACATACCCTCGAGGGCTGAGTTTATCGACCTGTCTTCAGACCCCGAGTCCTCTGAGGGCAACCCTTATCAGGACTATGATTCTTTGAGGCAGGCCCGCATTCGCCACCTCGAGTGCATGGCTGATCTTAGGCATAAAATTTGGGTGGTAGAGAGCGAAATCGACTCGGCGTCGAGGGGAGGCGGAGGACCTTCACGCCCGGGCCTTAGTGACCATATAGCGCGTCTTAGGACGGCTCTTTTTGAATTGCGGTGGGAGTTAGAGTTTATGGAGGGACACATTCCGCCAGAACCTCCCACTCCCCCTTCGCCTGATGACGGTCACGGGGCTATCAACTCCTCTCCTCAGCCCCTAGTCTCCGTTGATCCTGGCTTAGCGCTTCCGCCATCGCTCCCCCGATGGAAAACCCTTGCTAGGAGGAGAAAATGGAGGGTTAAGTGCTCTGCCTCTTCCTCACATGCTTCTTTTGATTTTGCAGATATGTCGAAGGCACGCAGACAGGTGTCTGTCCAGGAAGAAGACGACACCCCCCTATTGGCGTCCAGCCTAGTGTCCCACGTGTCTCCGAATAAATTGAAGGCAATTGTGAAACATTACCGAGCTCCTCCAGAATATGCCCTGCACGCTCCTCAAGAGACTTGCCGGGCTGATCGCCCTAACCGAGGCTTTGTGGCTTTGAGCGAACAAATTCTGAAGGCGGGTGGCACCATTCCTCAACATCCATTCTTCGTGGCGGTTCTCAACTATTTTGATTTGGCCCCTCTCCAACTGTCGCCCAACAGTTGGCCGACCTTGAGTTGCCTCTTCGTCTGGTTTAAGGACAATGAGAAACGTGCCCCGACGGCGCAGGAGGTGCATACTTTGTATAACCTTATAGCATTGCCCAGGTGCAAAGGCTTCTACTACTTGCAAAAGGCCAACAGTGAGCTCCCCTTAATAGAGGGCTCGGTGTCCAATACCAGGCCATGGAAGCAAGATTTTTTTTGGGTAGAGGGACCTCTCTCGGTTCGTGAAAGCTTCCGTGCTAATCCCAGTAAGTATCCTGATCCTTCTTTCTCTCTTACTAGAACTTACTGTTTTGCACTCTCGCTTGTATTGATATTGACGTGGTTCTTGTAGGGTACTTTGCGGATCCTTCGGTCATTGGGTCTGAGGCGGAGGCCATAGGCAAACTCATTGCTGCAGATTCCGCTCAGAAGAAGGCGACGGTCCTTTTTACGGTGGAAAATCTCACCCGCCACCAATTGTCCCCGGTCACTAACTCTAAGTTCCTGTGGTCGATCACCGGGTCTAAGAAGGTTGTGGCTACGTCGACTGGGCCATCACTGCACGAGGATGCGGTTGAGGTGGAGATGGAGGATGCCCCCCTGTCCCCAGGGGGATGTCCTCCTCATGACCCCCACGTCCAGGACACGGCCTTTCACCCTCTGGACCCGCAGGCCACGGCAGGATGCTACGCCCCTCCTGGCCATGATGGCGGCGATGCCTTCCCTCCGACCCCTCATGACCTCGACGTACCGGATGCTGATTTCGTCGGGCTCGCGGAGCTCCCTGCTGATGCACCAGAATCTCAATTTTTCTCTTCTGCTGCGCCTCCTCCTGCCTCGGCGAGTGGGTCGTCTGTTCCGGTCCAACCAGATATTCCTAGCGTGGAGGCAGAGGCTTGGATGACCAGGATGGCCTCAGTTTATGGGCAGCGTTTCATTCCAATAGCTGCGAGTCTCCCTGTCTCCGACTGGAGGGGCCTGGGGAACGTGACTCAGTCAGACCTCGGGGAGATGCTAAGGCGTGCCGCGGCCTGGGTGAGGCTTTGCACCTTGCGTTGATTAGCATTATGCGTAGATGCACCTGTGTTCTTCTTTTTGTTACTTATTGCTGATGCCATTGATTTTCTTGTGCAGGTCTATATTGTGTCTCTTCGACATGCTGATTCGACTGGCATCCTTTCCGCATCTACCACTGAGAGGGACGGCCTCATAGTCCAGGTCCAGGAGCTCGAAAATGAACTTAGCGCAACCAAGGTCCAATTGTCAAAGGCCCGGACTAAGTATGCCAAGTCAGACTCGAGGAATGATAAGTTGAAGACTAAGATCAAGGAGCTGAGGGGCAAGGTCAAATGCTTGGAGCGCGAGCTCAAGGGGGCCAAGGCCGCTGCTTCCGGGTCGCATGAGATGGTTATTCAAATGGGGACTGAAGTCGAGGCCCTTAGGGCCGAACTACAGTCAGCTCAGGAGAAGGTCGCTTCCTTGGAGGCGGAGAAGGCTTCCTGGGAAGAGGAGAGGGTCATAACCGAGCGCAAGTCTATAGACCGGGCTTTTTACAATGTGTGGAGGCAGGATCCCAACTTTGACTTCTCCTCTTTCGGCGAGCAAGCTGTTGCCCGAGCGGCCTGGTGGAGTGCCCACTATAGGAGGCCTTGAAATAGTCTCGCTCCTTTTTTGTTTTTTATTTTGTAACGTCATCACCAGTGCTACTTTTCTGTTAGTAACCTTTGTACTATCTTGAGAACTTTCTCTTGCATCTTTTTTTTTTTTTAATGTATGAATACATATGATGCTGCTATTTATTTCTTGTTCTACTTCATTTGAGGCCCTTTTATGCCTGTATGACGGGGTTTGGTTGGTTCCCTTCTTTTATTTGTTAGGCTGGAGGTCCTTTGGATCCCATGTGAGAGGGTTCACTGGGACCTCTTTTGGTGCCTCTTGGTGGTTTTTGTAAGGATATTTTGACCCCTTGGGTCTTAGCTATCCTTTTAGATTTTTCTTGCGCGCGCTTATTATTTCTTTGCGAGAGGCGTCCCTCTCGTCCTTTTGCATAGTACTATTTCGGCAAGGGTCTCTTTTGGGACCCTTTTTGGCTAGGCGGCTTGGTGGCCGCTCTAGACTTATTAGTGTTGTCACTATATATATATATTTTTCTTTCGTAAGGCCTTTTGGCCTCCTTGATGTTCACGAGGGTAGCTAATCCTCGTAAACTCAGGGGAGGCCTTGCAAGGTCTTTTTACTACTTTCTATGTTTAGGGGCTTCGTCTAGGGCCTCGATAAAAGGGGTCCTTCTCGGGTCCTCCTAATGCATAGGGGGTCGTTTTTAGGCTCCTCCTAATTGAGGGCCCTTTTCAAGATCCCTTATCAGGGGGTCTTTTTTAGGAGCCTCTTTTTTAGGAGGGCGAGGGGTCCTTTCCAAGACCCTCCGTTAGAGGGTCCTTTTTAGGCTTCCCTTGCTAGCTGTGTTACCGCCCCCTGTCCTGCCCCCCAAGTGTTTGGTGAAATTTATTTCGGCGGACACTTTGGCTGATGCCCGGGTACTGAAGAAAAAATAACACACGAAGAGGCTAACAGTTTTACTTATAATACGTGGTTTCATTCATTATATTCGTAACATAATGGTCTCATACACGCAGTTGCAACGGTACACAGGTGATTTTCACATAAAACAAAATAAAAAGGCTCACGCCTACTTAGGAGGTTATCTAGGTAACCTCTTTGATTTCTTCCTACCATATCAAGGCAGCGTGCTACACTTGTGCTTTTATCTGTGGGCATGGGCGCCTTACTGGTAGTACTTCCTCAGGTGTTCCGCGTTCCATGCCCGGGGTACGATGGTGTCGTCCATGCGCGCCAGCTTGTAAGTGTTTGGGGGGATGCACTGAGCAACTTGGTAGGGTCCCTCCCAATTTTCCCCCAGCACTCCTGCACCTGGGTCTCGTGTGTTTGGGAGCACCTTCCTCAGCACCAGGTCGCCGACTCTGAAAGTTCTCTCTCGCACCCTCGAATTGTAGTACCTTGCGGCACGTTGCTGGTATACCGCCACCCTCATCTGGGCTTTTTCTCTCTTTTCCTCCAGGAGGTCTAAGCTTTCGGTCAGGGCTATGTGGTTGGCTTCGTCTTCATACGCCTGCACCCTGCGGGACATGACTCGCATTTCGACTGGGAGCACAGCCTCGCATCCATAGGCCAAGGAGAATGGGGACTCCCCAGTTGTCGTGCGCGGGGTGGTTCTGTAAGCCCACAGCACATTTGGTAGCTCATCTGCCCAGGCTCCTTTCATCTTCTCCAGCTTTGTTTTTAGGTTCTTCTTTAGGACCCTGTTGATGGCCTCCACCTGCCCATTGGCCTGGGGGTGTACCACCGCAGAGAAGCTCCTCCTTATACCTCTTTCCTTACAGTATTCATCGAAGGCCCCTCCTTCAAATTGGGTGCCATTGTCGGAAATAATTTTGTAGGGCACCCCATACCGGCACACGAGGAATTTGTTGACAAAAGAGGTGATGTGCTTAGCGGTTATCTTCACAAGGGGTTCCGCTTCTACCCACTTGGTGAAATAATCCACTGCCACCACCGCGTACTTCGCTCCACCTTTGCCTGTAGGAAGAGCGCCGATTAAGTCTATCCCCCAGATAGCGAAGGGCCAGGGGCTGGGCATGCTGGTCAGTTCGCCTGGGGGTCTTCGAGGGTAATTGGAGTGCCTCTGGCACTTGTCGCATTTCGTGGCAAAGTCCTGTGCGTCTTTCTCCATGGAAGGCCAGTAGTATCCTTGTCTTATGGCCTTCCTAGCCGTGGAGGGTCCACTTTCGTGGTTGCCGCATTCTCCCTCATGGATCTCTTGTAACACCTTCAACGCCTCCTCTTCTTCTACACACCGCAGGAGAGGCATGGAGAATCCTCTTTTGTAAAGGACCCCATCTATCAAGGCGTACCTTGCGGCCTTGTATACCAACCTCCGAGATTCGTTTTTATCTGCGGGCAAGACTCCTTCCTCCAGGTACCTCTTGATTGGCTCGGTCCATAATTTCTTTGGGACGCCGATCATGTGCACATCTGCGCCTTCGATGCTGGGCTTTGGCAAGTACTCCACGGGTATTGATTCCAAGACATCACCATCCTTGGTAGATGCCAGCTTTGCAAGTGCATCGGCGTGGGTGTTCTTTTCTCTGGGGATTTGCTCTATAGTATATGCCACCATTCATCCCAGGTAGCCCTTCACCATCTCTAAATATGCTGCCATCTTGGGCCCCCTTGCCTAGTACTCCCCCTTTATTTGGCATACCACCAATTGCGAGTCACTGAAAATATGAAGGCGCGTTACCTTCAGTTCCTGGGCTAGGCGCAGGCCAGCTAAGAGCGCCTCGTACTCCGCCTCATTATTGGAGGCCTCGAACCCAAACCGGATTGCGCAGTACATTCTGTGTCCCTCGGGCCCAGTCATCATGATGCCCGCTCCTGATCCTCCTTCATTTGACGCCCCGTCAACATGCAAACTCCACTTATCTACATCTCCCAGTTCATCCTCCACAACAGGTTGCGCCCCTCCTTCACTCTGTCCTTCATTCGGCTGATGGGTGAATTCTACTATAAAATCTGCCAGCACCTGTCCATTGATGGAGGCCCTTGGGGTGTAGACAATATCAAACTGACTTAGCTCAATCGACCATTTCATTAGCCTCCCTGAGGTCTCTGGCTTATGTAGGACTTATCTCAAAGGACTATCTGTTAAGACATCAATCGTATACGCATGGAAGTAAGGCTTCAACTTCCTCGACGCCACTACTAGCGCATAGGCCAGTTTTTCGATCTCTGGATACCGGCTCTCCGCATCCACCAGACGCTTGCTGATATAGTATACGGGCTGTTGTTGCTTCTTCTCTCCCTTAACTAAGGCTGCGCTGATGGCATGCTCCGACACCGCTAAGTATAGGTACAGCTTCTCGCCCTTCTCTGGCTTTGCTAACAGGGGCGGCTTCCCCAGGTGCTCTTTCAACCTGACAAAGGCTTCCTCACATTTTTCATCCCAAGCGAACTTTTTGCTCCCTTTGAGGATGTCAAAGAATGGGAGGCACTTGTCGGTGGATCTTGAGATGAACCTATTAAGGGCCGCCACCCTTCCTGTTAGGCATTGTACCTCCTTCTTATTCTTCGGCGGGCTCATTTCTATGAGTGCCTTTATCTTGTTGGGGTTGGCCTCGACTCCTCTGGAATTGACCATGAAGCCCAAGAATTTTCCTGAGGATACCCCGAAGGTGCATTTGGCTGGGTTCAATTTCATCCGATATTTCCTGAGCGTGTCAAACATCTCACCAAGGTCTTTGTTGAGCTCTGCTGCTACTTTGGTCTTCACTAGCATGTCATCCACATACACTTCCATATTCCTTCCTATCTGATTTGCGAACATTTTATTCACCAGCCTTTGATAGGTGGCTCCCGCGTTTTTGAGCCCGAAGGGCATCACCTTATAACAGTAGAGCCCTTTGTCTGTAATGAATGACGTGTGTTCCTCATCTGCAGGGTTCATTGGGATTTGGTTGTATCCCGAGTAGGCGTCCATAAAACTTAGTAACTCATGCCCCGCTGTTGCGTCTACTAACTGATCTATCCTGGGGAGTGGGAAGCTGTCCTTGGGACAAGCCTTATTCAAATTCGTGAAATCAACGCAAGTCCTCCACTTCCCGTTTGGCTTCGGCACGAGTACTGGGTTTGATACCCACACAGGATAGAAGGACTCACGGATGAACCCGTTGGCCTTCAACTTGTCAACCTCTTCCTTTAACGCTGCGTACCTTGTTGGATCGAGTGCCCGCCTCTTCTGCCTGACGGGCCTTGCTCCTGGGGAGATGTTCAGGTGGTGGCACATTACGCGGGGGTCTATGCCCACCATGTCCTCATGACTCCATGCAAACACATCTAGATTATCCTTCAAAAATCTTATCAATTCTTCCTTCACGTCACCTTGTAGGCTTCTTCCTATCTTCAATTTCCTTAAGGGCCCTTCCATCACCGTAGCCTCCTCTACTTCTTCTACTGGTTCTGCTCTTGCCTCATCCACGACCCGAGGGTCCAGCTCCTGCGGACCCCCTGTGGGCATGCTTATCGCCTCATGCACCACCATGGCCATCGGCTCACGTGGCTTTGCAGGCGTGCGAAGTGAGGTGTTATAACACTCCCTTGCTTCTTTCTGTTCTCCTTTCATACTCGCGATCCCCCCTGGGGTCGGGAACTTGACAACTAAGTGATATATTGAAGTTATGGCTTTCAATTCTCTCAGGGAGGGCCTCCCTAATACCGCGTTGAAAGCTGATGCGCAATCTACAACAACAAAGTTAGACATGACTGTGGTTTGGCGGGGTTGCTCCCCCATGGTAAGTGTCAACTCAATCATCCCGAGGGGTTGCACTGAATCCCCTGTGAATCCGTATAGTGACGACTGGCAAGGCTTTAGGTGACGAATGCCCAGTCCCATTTTTTCCAAAGCCGGGCAATATAGGATGTCCACTAAGCTCCCGTTGTCCACCAGGACTCGATGTACACGCATATTTTCCAACTGGAATGTCAGCACCAGCGGATCATTGTGGGGGAAGTGTACCCCTCGTGCATCTTCCTCAGTGAACGTTATCGAGTCGTTTTCCCCCTTGAAACTCTTCGGGGGTCGCTGTTCTAAACTCATGACGCAGGGGGGCGGACTTCGTCGAGCCTCTCTTGCATATTTATCTCGTCCCTTCCTAGAATCTCCTCCAAATCCTGGGCCTCCAAAAATGGTGCGGACCTCCCCTTGTATCTCTGGGGCTCGCTCCTATGCCTGGGGCGCTGTGGGCTCGTTTTCTGGCCTTTGCCTTTCTCTCTTGACATAGCGGCCTAAGTGCCCCCGGCGGATGAGCTCCTCAATTTCCTCCTTCAAGTGGATACACTCTGCCGTGGTGTGTCCAATGTCCTTGTGGTATTGGCAGTATTTACTGGGGTCCCTCTTGGACTGATCCTTTCTCATTAGTGGGGGCTTCTTGAAGGGCACTCGATCTTCGTTGGTGACGTAAATATGCTCTCTGGTGTCAGTGAGGTTCGTATAGTAAGTATAGGCCATTGGCCTATGATCACCCCCTCGTTTGGTCTTCCTCTGCGGGTCGTCTCTCGACCCCTCATACGTCCTCTTCTTCTTAGCTATATTCGGCCCGTCGTTAATTGGGGGCTTTGCGTGGGGCTCCTCCTTTCCGGCCTTCAGGTTTGCGTGGCCATCCTCCACACGGATGTACTTCTGTGCTCTTTCATAGAAGTCATCCAAGTCGGTGACTTCCCTCTTTAGCATGTTGTCCCACAACTTGCTCCCTGGGAGCACCCCAGCAGTAATGGCCATTTTTAACTCCCGGCGCGTTAGGCTTCCCACTTTTGCGGCCTCCATATTGAACCGGTGAATGTAGATTTTAGGCTCTCCTTCTCCCCTTGCTTCACGTTGGCCAAGCTGGTACCTGGCATCGTGTAGTCCCGCACGGCATGGTGCTGCTGGAGGAACTCGTCAGAGAACTGCTGCCAGGACCTGATGGACCCTGGTCTTAGCCTTTTGAACCATTTGTAGGCGGGTCCTTTCAGAGTGACAGCGAAGCAATGGCACCTGGCACCACTTCCAATCCCCCTCAATTTCATGAGATCGTTAAACGCATCCAGGTGGTACTTTGGATCCGTGTTCCCCTCGTAAGGGGTCATATTGGGCTCCTTAAAATTGGTAGGGAGCCGGATTGCCTGAATTTCTCGCACGAAGGGTGACTCATGGTCGAAGTCTTCCTCAAAGGCCTGGCCACCCGACGCGGTGACAATCTTGCTCCGTAAGCTCCGCATCTCCGTGTCTAAGTCCTGCCTCCTTTTGCTGAGGGAGTCTCTTAGAGTGGATGGGCTAGGATCTGCCTTTCCCTTGCCTTCTCGAGGCGCCTCAGGGGGTGTGGTTCCTTTGCCTGCCCTCTTCTTGTTGATCTCCTCCTGCAAGTCTGGGGGCGTTCTTTTGGAGGTGACCTCATCCTCACGTCGAGGGGCAGCGATGGTTCTCGGCGCTGACCTTTGGGCCTGCTTAGGCGGTTCGGGGTGATCATGTTGCTTCGCGTGGGGGGTGTTGCTAGTTGAGTGTCGGGTTCTTCCATCATCCACTGGCACAGTGGTCTCCACCCCACCTTTGCCTTTCTCTTTTCTCTTAGGCAAGGTTATGCTGGACTTACCCTGCAGTAAGCCGTTAAGGACCTCTTGCATGTTTTCCAAGGTAGTTTCTAACCTTTGGTTTTTATGGTGGAGCTCACGTATCTCCTCTTCGTAAAATCGGGACTTTGAACTCGAGCTCACGGAGTGGACCCGGGGGTGTTTGTCAGGCCTATGGGCAGAAGGGCCCGGGTCTTGCCGGCCGGAGTTCGGCGCCCGCGGCGGTTTTGGAGGAGGGAACTCATCAGCGTGCACCGGTGGTGCTCTAGGAGGACTCCCCCCAGGTGGAGCAGCCGGTGATGAGGCCACCCTGTCTCCTCCTTGAACCTCAGGGTCTTTCGGGGGCTCCACGTCCCTGGGTGGAGGAGCGTCCTTCATGGAGGCCTTCAGCTGGACTCCGTTTAAGTGAACTTCGACCTCCTGCGTCTCCCTTAGTCGCTTCGAGCGTCTCGGCATCTTCTTCTTGTCGGAAATAATGGTGGAACAGTAGCTTAAAACTAACGTTCCCACAGACGGCGCCAAACTGTTGACGGTAAGAACTCGTCAACGAAGTTAAGTTGGAAAAATTATCAAATTAAAATCGCTAATTGGAAAGCTATGAAAACTTGAACAATAACTCAAGAACAATGGAATAAAAACAATGGAGAATTCAGTATCTCATTCACACTAATGTCTCTGCTACAGTAAAATTTCCAACCCCCTTTCAGGTGGCCTTGGAATTCATTTTATAGTAGGCTCTAATGGCCTTAGGTACATAGTGGTCCAGGGGACCAGGTGGTACAAACGTACTGTATTAGGGGTACGGTTTCAGTGGTAGTGGTTGTACATCCCGTACAGGAGCAGGTGTCAGGGGGATGTTTCCACTACTTGTCTGTACCCCTTCCTGAGGTGTGGTAGCAGGTGTATTGGTGCAGAAGGTAGTGGTGTCGGTTCTGACCCATGGCCGTAGACGTACGGACCATGATCCTTACCCCAGCAACCTCACTGGCACTGGTATCCGTACCTAGTACTTGGTCGTACAAATATGTCGCATTCGACCCGTACGGGACCTCCTAAACATGGGGATCCCGAGGTGCAGAGAACGGGACCTTTGGTACAGGATGCCTGGAGCATTCTAAGGTTACCCACGGGCGTGGGCGATAAGTGCTTGGCCTCGCTCTACGTCTTAGCGTACGAGGCAAGACGCCTCTGGGCCATACGCGTCAAGTTACGGGGCGTCGGCGTCCCGAGAAGATGGTGGGTTGATAGACTTTCAGGGATGCGCGCGCGGGGCCTTGCGCGGCCCCGCGTACGGGGCGCTGCTGATGGCCTCGCGCAGTTGGAGTGGCCTAAGGGCCCCGTGAGAAAGGGGACCTCGCCCGCGCGACGGCTCTGCGAGATGGCCTCGCGAGGTGGAGAGGTTTTGCCCATGCGACGGCCCCGCGAAATGGCCTCACAGGATGGGCCTCGCGAGATGAATTAACGTCTCGCAGCCTCCCTCGGCCCCGCGCATGGGCATGGTAGGAGTGGCCCAGGGGCCTCACGGAACGGGACGGCTTCGCCATATGAGGGCCTCGCCATATGATGGCCTCGCCCTTGGGGTGGTCTCGCGGATCAGAAGGGCCTCGCCCATTTGATGGCCATGCGACATGGCGCCTCGCGACTTGGTGGCCTCGCAGATCAGGAGGGCCTCGCCCATTTGATGGCCACGCGACATGGCGCCTCGCGACTTGGTGGCCTCGCGGATCAGGAGGGCCTCGCCCATTTGATGGCCACGCGACATGGCGCCTCGCGACTTGGTGGCCTCGCGGATCAGGAGGGCCTCGCCCATTTGATGGCCACGCGACATGGCGCCTCGCGACTTGGTGGCCTCGCGGATCAGGAGGGCCTCGCCCATTTGATGGCCACGCGACATGGCGCCTGTGGCCTCGCGGATCAGGAGGCCCTCGCCCATTTGATGGCCACGCGACATGGCGCCTCGCGACTTGGTGGCCTCGCGGAATGGGGGGGGGGGGGGGGAGTATGCCCAGGTGACGACCTTGTATTTTCCCTTGATGAGATTATGAGCATCAACACATATGAATACCTTATTTTTATTTTTAACTAATGGGCCCAAACTTGCATGTTTTATCAAGGTCCCACTGAGTTTATCTTTCAAATGGTATTTTTCTATTATTTATGAGATAAGTGACGTTTTTACAAAAAATAATAGAGTAGGGTGTTTTACAATGACTATGTGAGTTGGAAGTGGAGCGCTCGTGTCAGCTAGAGCATTGGGAAAAATCTGTTTATATTTTGGGAACAATTTTCTTATTTTGAATAATGTTTATTTCGTTCTTGAATTTTCTAGATACTCAGTTTCTTTATCTATGCTGCATGAACAATCTTTTGATATTTCTTTTGATAATAATGTGATTGTTATTTTGAAGAATGGTTTCAAAATTTGTGAAGCTGAACAAATAAGCGGACTATATAAGCTCAAGCCAAATGAACGATCGCTTAATAACTCTAAGTTATTTAAAGTAGCTAAACCAAAAGGTAACAAAAGACAAAAAATCTCAAAAGGGTATGACACATATCTTTGGCATCTAAGAGTAGGTCATATTATTCTAGGCAGAATAAACTTGTAATGCCGCAAAATCCCTAATGAGGTTTAATGGCCAGATTAGTAGGCCGGGAGGGCCATAATTGATTTATTATGCCATTAAATGATTATATGCATGTTTATGTGAATTTTATTATTATATGATGATAAATGCATGCATGTGGGTCCACGTTTCATTATAAGGGCATTTTGGTAATTTGGCCCGTTGAGGGCATAATTGTATATTTTCATGCATGTTGGTGATTATTGATGAGGCCACATTATTATTTGGATTTGTTCGAGCTATTCGGCATGAGAAGATATTTGAATGCTAGTTAGCGATTTGGTCATAACGGGGTTAATTTCGGGGCTCGGGGTGAGTCTCGGGGTAATTTGGTGATTAGTGCATTACCGAGAATTAAAGGGTAATGGGATATGATTTATTAGCATTTGAGAATATTGAGAATAACGGGAATTGGAGGGCATTAATTATGATTAACGAAATTAGAGGAGAAAGGACGATTTTTCCCTTGGTGGCTGTTAAGGGTTTTACTTAAGCTTGGGGGTATTTTTGTCTTTTGACTTAAGGATATATGTGAATTAGAGAAGGCTGTAGAAAAACTGAACCAAAACAGAGCTCATCTTTTTCTTCTCCCGTTCATCTTCTCCTTCTCTTTTCTCTTTGAATTTTTGAACTCCATATGAGGAAACAAGCTAGGGAAGTGAGCCTTGAGGGTCTAGAGTTGTGTTCCACCATTGAAGAAGGTTCCATATTGAGCTTGAGGTAAGATTCTAACCATAGAAACTCTGGTTCTTGCTCTATTTTCCATTTGATTTTCAGCTGAAACTTTGATTTGGATAATGAGAATTGATGGAAGTTTTTGGCAAAGGTTGATTGGGTTATGATGCCTAGGACTTGTATGTTGGGTATTTGGGTTCATTTGTGAGTTTGGATGAAGTTTGGAATCAAGTGTTGAAGCTTGGAAGTGGAGAAATCGAAGGAGGAAAAACCAGGGTTGTATCAGCCTGGCTCTAGCGCTACAGCGTTGTCCAGGGCCATTCATCCCTGCTTGTAGCGCCTAGGCACTAGGGGGGCTGCGCTACCCTGTTTTTCCAGGGTCCTATTTTGGGCACTTTTGAGGGTTTTTGGCTTGGGTTTTCAATTCCTAAGGCTCGGGATCGAATCTACTAACCATTTGAGTACGATTCGAGGTCCCGGGAGTGAGGTTTAGGTCAAGAACCTTTTATTGCTCACTTTCATTGATGGGAATTATATTTGGTTATGACTAGGTTACCGCTAAGGAATCAAAGGATCGGTCGTTCTCAAGGGTCGTTCTTTTACTGTTTCTTGCTCTAACCAGAGGTAAGAAAACTGCACCCAGTATATTACATGCATGGTTATTAATGAGGCATGTTGAGTGTCATATATGTGGACATTGATTGCATATTAAATGCTTAGCAACCTTGCTTACTTGTGAATGGTATTGACTTATTAATCAGAAACGGCAATGGTGTCAGTATTGATTGTGAAGCTGTGACTTATTAGTCAAGTTTGGCAGTAGTACTGAGCACTGGTCGTATGGTATTGACTTATGAGTCAAGAACGGTATTAGTGTGCTTAACGCAAGCCGAAAAGATTAGATCTAATTGACATAAGCATTATCATCATAAGCATGAAATGCTTGACCGACCTTAAGTTCGATGAAAACAAAAGCGCTTGTTTAGTCTAATTACTAGTTACTTAGAGCCATGGCCAGAAGGCCCAGGTGACTGCATTGTCACATGGCTAAGGGTGCGGAGCCCAAGTTCATGACTCACACAATAATAATTTATCTGATTCAAGTTTGTGACTCCATAGTCACTCATCTAGTTTAAGTTTGTGACTTAATCATCAGTCACCATCTAATTAGGGCTACACGCCCCACCATGATTATGAGAATCTCGATACCATCTGATTAGGGCTACAAGCCCCAACATGATTACTAGAATCTTGAAGTGATATTCACTTATCTTTTTAGGGCTATAAGCCCAGCATGATTATCATAATCATCATTTAATATTGTATACATGCAGTAATGAGTTTTCTTGCTGAGCCTTGGCTCACGGGTGCTATGTGGTGCAGGTAAAGGGAAAGAAAATCTCACCCAGCCTTGAGTGGAGAGCTTAGGTGGCGATGTTTACATATGCGACCGCTTGACCACCACGGCCAAGGTGTTTCTCAAAGGAACTAGGGGTTAACTCTATTTTTGCCGCTTAGGTCGGCGGGTTGTAATTTTTACACTGTAATGACCATTTTGGATTGTAAATAACTTGTAAATGTTTTTATGGGCCCATGTACAGTTTTATGTTCTAAATAAAATATATCATTTCCTTTTGATCAAGATTTTTCACCTTAGCCTATTAATAACACCTAGAAGCACGTTTATAACCAAATGACTCATTTAGCGAGTTAAGCACGGTTTAAAGTTCACAGTAACGGCCTTGAAGTAACCAGGGCGTTACAAAACTGGTTAACAAAAGAAGGACCATTGAGAGAAATAACTGTTGGAACTCTTCCAGTTTGCGAATCCTATCTAGAAGGAAAATGACTAACGTCCTTTCTCAGTGAAAGGCAATAGAGCCAAAGAACCATTAGAGCTTGTACACAACGATGTATGTGGTCCCATTAATGTACAGGCTAGAGGTGGTTATGAGTATTTCTTTACTTTCATTGACAATTACTCAAGATATGGTCATACTTACCTAATTCTTAGGAAGTCGGAAACCTTTGGAAAGATTAAAGACTTCAAAGCTGAGGCTGAGAAGCAGTTAGGTCAAACTCTTAAGACACTTCGATCACTTATAGGTGGTGAATATTTGGATCAAGAATTCAAAGATTTTATGCTGGAGCATGGAATTCTATCCCACCTCACAACACCTGGAACACCACAACAAAAATGGTGTTTCAAAGAGAAGAAACATGACCTTGTGGGACATGGTCAGGTCTATGTTAAGCTACTCATTTCTTCCTCTCACATTCTAGGGTTATGCACTTCAAATAGTGACTTGCATTTTGAATGTAGTCCCATCTAAGACAATAAGCAAGACACCACTAGAGTTATGGAATGGTAACAAACCTAGTTTGCGCCATTTCTATATTTGGGGTTGTCTTACTCATGTTCTTGGTCAAGCAAACTTGACTCAAGGTCTAAAGTGTGTATTTTCGTGGGCTATGCTCCAGAAACAAGAGATGGTTATTTCTATAGTCAAAATGACCAAAAGGTATTTTTTTCCCACAAATGCAACCTTCATTGAGCATGACTATATGAATAACTATAAACCTCAGAAGAAAATAGTTTTGGAGAAACTCACAACTAATCAAATTCCATCACCATCATCATTAAATGATAAACAACAAACCCAAGAGACCATTGTTCCTGAAAAGGGAACCTCGATGCAACGTCGTAGTGGGAGGATTGTGAGACAACCTGTTCACTATGAACATGAAGCACGCATCCTTATTTCTGACACACACAAGGATGACCCATTGACCTTTAAAAAGGCAATGGAAGACCTTGAAAAGGAGAAATGGCAAGAAGCTATGAACTAAGAAATGGAATCGATTTATTCCAATTCTGTCTGGGAACTTGTAGACACGCTTGAAGATGTTAGGCTGATGGACCCAAAACGGGTATGTTTTAAAAATTTATACTCGCAAGCGCACGAATCGTATATGGAATATAGTGTTCGTGTAAGCACGAGATCGAACCCAAAGGAGTTGTCTAAAATCAAAAGGAAAACTATTTTAAATCAAAAGTAATAAATTCTAACCTAGCTCCAAAGATTGATGAGTTTTAATATTATGAACATAAAATAAAAGATTGAAAAATAAAGCTATTTAAGAGAATAAAAATAAACCAATAATGATTTGACAATAAGTGTTAAAAGAAAAGATTATTAAGATACTAGAATCCACAAAATGTAAGTTTAATAATATTTATTAGTATATTGATTCCCAAGTTTTAGTGATAGTTAAAATAATTCAAACTATCATTTTCCAAATAGATTTATAATTTTAAGCACAAATTACTTCTAAAAAGATAGGATTTTTCTTCACTTTTCAAAATTATAATTTCAAAGCATTTAGTGTAAATCAATCTAATGAAATAACAAATAAATCAATGAATATTATTTCTAAGGCAAAACATAATATTTTTGTTCTAAGCATGGATGTGTACAATTTAATGACACATCTTACACAAAGAATATTATGTTTTTGCAAAATGAAGAACAAAGTGCATATTAACTAACAATCCAAAATATGAGATATTAAAGATGAAAGACATATATAAAGAAGAAAAATCCATAAACTTTGTTGCATTACAAGGGAAATCAACATACAACATAAATATTACCTAGTTACAAGTTGCTTCATCATGATCTTAATAATCTTATGAAAAAGATTAGAAGCACATAACTAGAGTAGAAATTACAAAATAAATGGCATACATACTTGCAAAATGCTCTTGAAAAACCCAAAATGGAAGAGAGAATGGTAGAGAGAAAATGGGAGAAAGGAAGATGGTAACCAAAAATTAAGCACCCTAAAATGGTCTTGAAATTCCATATTTATAGCCAAAGTGAGGTTATTAAAATAACCAATTTAAATTAATTAAATTGATTAGATTAATTAAATCAAATAAATATGGTATGTAGAGGTAAATTATAGTGTGTAATGATGATGTTGTGGTGAAAAATGTGTAGAAAATGGGTAAAAAGTTGGCATTTTAGACAAGGGGACAATATGCAAATTGATGGGCTCAAGAGGTGGCTGATGGCAGTACTTTGGTTGCTGGCTGCTTCAGGGCCGAATTGGGCTGGGCCGAATTGGCTTGGGCCTGCTATGGGAGAAGATGGTCACGGCTGGGCTGCAAGGGAAGTGTTGATGTGCTGGGAGAGCTCGGTTGTGGCATTTGGGGACAGCTTGGGTGAAGGAAATGGCCAAATGGTGAAGGCCGAATGGTGAGGAAATAGCTGGGACAGGTGGCTGAATTGGGTGCAACTGGCGGCTGAAAGGAGGGCACGTGGGACTGCTGAAGAGGTGGTGATGCTGAAGCTTGATGAGGTTGGGCCTAATCTGGGCGTGGGCCTGCTGAAGTGAGATGGCCTTGTGCCAAATTTTTCTATTTCCTCTTCACAAATGCCATAATTTCTTTGCTTTTTCCACAAAAATGCCACTTTTATTTCCTTTACTCTTTTTTTTCAAGCATAAAAAATTGCAAAGTACATCCTACAAAATAAGTAAATATTAAATTAGAATCAAATATTTTCAATTATAAAATAACTCATATTAATTCCATGAAAATACTAATTGAAATTTAATTTACTTTGGCAATTAAGTTCAATAAAATCACATTTTTTAACTTATAATCTAACAACACAAATTTCATATAATTAAACTACAACATATTATAATAAAATATCTATAAAAACATATAAAAATCTAGAGAACTACAATAAGACTAATAAATTAAAAATTACATAAAAACTTAATAAGTTAATTAAAAACTCAAGAACTAAGCAACAATTAGCATATAAAATATGGTAAAATAACTCTATTTTGTAGAGTTATCATAGGCCCATTGGGTGCAAATGGATCTTCAAGAAGAAAAGAGGTGTTGATGGAAAATTAGTGAATTTCAAGGCACGACTTGTAGCCAAAGGCTATACACAAAGAGAGGGTGTCAATTATGAAGATACATTTTCTCTTGTTGCCATGATAAAGTCCATATGCATTCTTTTATCCATAACTGCCACTTATGATTATAAGATATGGTAGATGGATGTCAAGAAAACTTTTCTAAATGACTACCTTGATGAGGGAATTTATATGGTGCAACCAGAAGGGTTCGTCAAGAAATGGGAAGATCATAAGATGTGTAAATTGCTAAAATCCATTTATGAATTGAAGTAAGCATCTAGATCTTAGAACATTATCTTTGATGAGACAATTAAAACATATGCCTTAGAACAGAATGTCGACGAAGCATGTGTATATAAATATATCAAAGGAAAAGTAGTGGTTTTCTTAGTTCTTTGCGTGGATGACATTCTACTCATTTGCAATGATGTATAGATACTATCAAATGTAAATAAGTGGTTAGCAGCAAAAAAGTTCCAAATGAAAGATTTGGGCGAAGCAAGCTATGTTCAGGGAGTCCAAATCCTAGAGATATGAGGAACAGGCTCTTGGCGCTTTCTCAAGAAAATTATATAGATAAAGTGCTACAAAGGTTCTCAATGGAGAATTCCAAGAAAGGTCAGTTGTCGACCAGACATGGAATTACTCTTTCCAAGGAGTAATGTCCAAAGACACCTCATGAAGACAACATGAGAAAGTATCCCTTTGCTTCAGTAGTTGGGAGCCTGATGTATGTTATGTTGTATATTAGGCCCGACATATGCTAAGCAGTGGGAATCGTGAGTCGTTATCAATCAAATCCTAGTTTAGAACACTATATTTCGGTAAAGTGCATACTCAAGTATCTTCGAAGAATGAGAGATTAATGCTTGTTTATTCAGAGGGTGAGTTAAACCCTACCGAATACACTGATTCTGATTTTGAATCAGAAAAAGACAGTCGTAAATCGACGTCTGGGTCAGTTTTCACTCTTGGTAGGTGTTGTAGTATGGAGATGTTGTCCACAAATCTGGCCAACAACACGGAGTCAATTAAATGATATGAAATGAGAACTAAACTTAAGAAATGTAAACGACACAAGATTTTTATAGTGGTTCAGCCCTAGAATGGTAATAACTTACGTCCACTTTATTACCTTTATTTATGTAGAAATCCCAAACCCCCGATCCGATGAATTGGATCAACTGAGTTTCGTGAGTTTAAGAGAGTAAAAAATCTTTGTATAAAAGCACTTAAAATTGTAAATTCTCTAGAGATTCAAGAATTACAGCATAAGAAATTATGATTCACTAAGACCTCTATTTATGGGCTTAGGAATATACATAAATGGGTTGTGGGTCGTCCATAATTTAAATGTTTATAAAATAATACAAGATAACTAAATATCCAATAAATATCAATAATAAAAGATAACTAAATATCTAGTTTTAACTAACTTTTAGCATTCTTTACGTATTATCCGACCAGCCTAGTGAGCAATTACTTGAAGTGCCTCTGAATCTGAATGTGTCAAAATGACTGTCCATGCTTCCTGTCGAGGGTTGACAAGAAGTCTGCTGACTAGGCTATTGTTTTGACCGCCACGTGTCCAAGTTCTGTGCCACATCATCACGCTAGTTTTTAGGTAACACATTCCCCCCCCCCCCCCCCAAGCTTATTATGATGCGACCATCATCAAATAAACTTATTTGATCAACCTTTCTATACGATCAACCATTTCTAACCTGTCCTTTCAAATTTACTTTTCATTTCCTTGGAAAAGTAAATAATCATAATGACACACTCTTCAAGAAGAAAACTAACGGATTCACACTTCCCAATACTTTGAAAACCACCTTTTCTAATCATTTCACCTACCCTACTCGAGTATATAAGGTCTTCCACCTCCTCTTTTTTACTTTCACCCTTATTTTCTCTCTCTTCAAGAACACTCAAATTTCATAACAAAAACCTTATCGGTTCGTGAATCTGAGGCTTTCTCAAGCAATCTTTTCATCAATCTTCATTTTCACTAAGTTCCCACATTCGAATCTTCTATTTTTTGCCATTAACATACAGATTTTGCCGTGATTTTTTGAAATAATGTAAACTGTCAAAATCATAGTGTTCTTGAGTTCTTTTTTAGTTTTTCAATGAATATGTTGGTTATACTGGGAATATGAGGCTTGCAAAGTAGATTTTAGGAAATCTAGGGACGATAGGTATAGTTTGTAGTTGTAGAATAGTCGATTTAGACATAAATTTGGGGTGAAAATTCGTTTTCTACCCTTTCGAAAAAATTGAGTTTTTCCTACCTATTATGAAGATGAAAAGTTTTCTTGAAAATACTTTTCATTTCCACTTTTTGATCTTAAATCGTCATTTCTTGCATATGAAAATTTGTTTGTCTTCAAATGTTGCTGGTCGGATAAACTCTTGGGTTTATCCACGAGCAGCCTTTATTTTCTTCATTGTTTTATTCCTTCTATTGATCGTAGATTCTCACTTCCCCTTCTTCTTCTCAGATATTCATGCAAGACTATTGGGGGTGAGAGGCCAATAGACGGAGATCTCCTAGCTCTGCAGTTTGAAGATACCAAGCAGCATGTCCTTCCTATTTCTCAAACTCTAGCTCCTACACCAATCCCTTCGAACATTCTACCAAGGCGCAAGACTCCCATGGCCAAAGTAAAACAAGTCGCCCAGAAGAAAAATAAAGATCCTCACGTTGGTCAGCATGCAGCCAATGTGGAGACATCAACAACAAACCCCCTAACCAGCAGCTGCTGAACAGGCCTCCGAGCTGATTCTCACCTACGTCATCTCCAAAGTTGGCGCTCATAAAGAGAGTATTCTCGGGTACATCACCCCGCCAAGCATTGTATCGAACAGGATGGTGGCAAAGTATCCCACAAAGTATAGGCTTCCTGGGATTAATCTATACAAGCCCTCACTCGATCAGAGGGCTAATGTACTTGGAGGCGCTTACCGTGCCTGGTCATGGTACAATATTGGGCAGGGGCAATCCATCCTCTTCATGACTATTTAGGGGGTTGCAAATTACTTCGACATAGCCCCTTTTCAAATAAGCCCGAAAGAATATAGAGTATTATTAGCACTCTATATCCTTTACGACCATAAAAGATGGCTCGTACCTGTAACGTCTCAAATTACCTAATAAGGCTTAGGGCCTTGATTAGGGGGTCAGGATGGAAAACTATGGAAAATTATGTGTTTATGTGATAAATATGTGTATCATTATACGATTATGTGAGTATATTATAATATGACTTAATATGCCTGTTTAGGTATATTAAATATGCATGTGGCCTGTTTCTTATCAAGAGGGCAATTTTCATAATTTGGCCAGTTATGGGTATATTTGGCATATATGTGCTTTATGTGTGGGACCACATTATTATGTTAAAATATTTGGGTTACTCGGCACGAGGCGATCCTAGGGAGCAAGCTAGCGGGAAAGTCACAATGGGACCAATACTTGACTCGGGGTGAGTCAAGGGGTATTTTGGGTATTTAGTGCATTACCGAAATATTGGGTAATGGGAATAAATATTTGAGGATATATTTGGAGTTAGTGAGATCATGAGGGAATTCTAGGGATTTTGACCATTTTACCCTCAGGGACGTTTTTGGTACCCCAAGCCTTAGGATTTGCTTAAGGTTACTTGAGCTTTAAGTCATTTGACAAAAAATAGAAATCACGTTCAAACATTCTTGTTCCCTCTCCCGTTCTCTCACTTGAATCTCGTTAGCATTTTCGAAGGAAACTCGAGTTTTATGGCTCGAATTCAAGCAAGGTTAGAGTCATAACGATTCTAGGGAAGATTAGAAGCTTGATAGCTAGAAGATTTAGTTGGAAAAAAACTTAATAAGAGGTAATTTAAGCTTTAAATTTATGAGTTTCTATTTCCTTAAGTTTCTTGAGTTTTGATTTGGATTTTATTGTTTGATGAGTTTTTGATCCATTTGAAAAACGAGTTTTGTTGCCTAGAACATTGTAGGGATGTTTTGAGATTGAATGGTGGGTTTGGTACGGATTTGGGGTGAGTTTTGAGAGAATTTGGATTTGAGAAAACTGGGTTATTGGGGTCGCATCGCGGCCTTGTTCTTGGGGCGTCGCGACCCTCAAGAACCCAGAAGTTTGGGTGGTTTCCTTGAAGCAGGGTCCCGCCGCGGCGCCTACTAGGTTGCACCGCGGCTCAAATGTTTGGGTCGTGATGCTTAAGGGGTTTTTGAGCCCTGGGGAGTTTTGTAGTGCGAGAACTCAAAGCTAAGGGCTCTGGATCGATTCTACGACCCAATTTAGTATAATTCGACGTCTCGAAGGCTAGGACTCGGTCCGGAAGCCTTTATTTGCTCGTTATTGATGGGATTCTATAATTGGTTATAACTAGGTTATCGCTAGGGGCTCAAGATCAGGATCATGCTCGAGGGTCGTTCTTATTTTATATTACACTCGAACCTGAGGTAAGAAAACTGCACCCAATACGTGATGTACATAATAAGGGCTTGGCCCGAATGTTGAATATAGATTTTATTAGGGCTAGGGCCCCTGTAAATGTGCATGATTATGATTATTCATGTGATTGATTGATTAAGCATGTTGAATGCTCTGCATATGGATATTCATTATATGATGAATGCCTAATTGCATTATCTGATTTAGAAAAGGTACTTATTTGTCAAGGACAGCAATAGCGATGAGCGCTAGTCGAAAAGCATTGACTTATAACTCAAGGGCGGAAATAGCGTGCTGAGCGCTAGTCGATATGGTTAGACCTAATCAGGATCACATCATACACTTGTCTGACCCAATGGTCGTGGAAAATTAAGCGTCAAGTGCACTGGGCTAGCTCCAAGGCTGGTTACACAAAGGATAGGGCAATGTACCCTAGAGTGACTTTTTAGTCCCAGATCATAGGGCGCTGAGCCCCAGTATGATTCATTAATCATGTATTTTGGGTAACGGGCCCCGATATGATTCATTGATTATTTATCTAGGGCAATTGACCCCATATGACACTGTAGTCATTTATATGAATGGTATACATGCATGAGTAGGGTTATACTGCTAGGCATGCTTATTATGATTTGCTAACGTGTTAATAACTACTTATGAGCATGTTTAAGTTTTCTTATTGAGCATTTGCTCACGGGCGCTATGTGGTGCAAGTAAGGGGAAAGGAAAGGTAGACCAACCATGAGTTGGAGAGCTTCGGTGGCGACGTGTACATATGCAGCTGCTCGACCACCATGGCTGGGGTTTGTCAAAGGGACTAGGGTTAAACCCTATTTTTGCCGCTTAGGTCGGCTGGTTGTAAATTTTGAGTTGTAATTACCCTTTTGAGACTCTATTCCTTTTGATCAAAAATTTTAACCCTAAACCATTAATCATATTTAGTTACACAGTTATGGCCAAATGACTCGTTTATCAAGTCTAGCACTATTTAAAATGCACAGTGTAATGGTCTTGGCTAACCAGGGCGTTACAGTGCCTACTCCTCATGAGATCAACTATTTATTTGATCTCAAGTCGAACCCAAACCACAATAATACAGGGTTCTTCCATTTTATCACTAGAAAACTCCTGCACCTTCTTGATAGATACAACCTACAAATCCAACGTGGGAAAATACTACCAAGAGTATTTCCTCATGACTGATCTGGTCGCAGACAACATGTCATTTACCTGGGGAGGTAAATGTTTTATATCATGATCCTTTGTCTTTCTAGTCGTTCTTTATATATATATATATAAATATATATCTTCTCAATTCATTTCTCCAATTTAGGCCCATGGTACCGACTAGAGACTTCCTAAGCCATGATGGACTGGGCCAACATCTTGGCTAGCTTGACTCATGAAGAGAAGAGTGTCAAGCAACTGGTGACAGTGTCCAACCTACGGTTGGTTAGACTTTTGCAACCTCACCAGGGTGCAAATGAGTCTACTACAAGGAGTGCCACTAATGAGGGCACTGACAACCAAATCCCCATGGATCAGCTCCAGGACGTTTCCTAGCCTTTTAGGTGACGGGCTACTGGGGTCAACATAAGGAAGCCTAGTGAAATTCCCCAACCAGCTCCAATTCCTCCTCCCCATGGGAAGGGAAAACAAAAACTGCCTGACTGCCCTGATCGAGTAGAATACTCCTCATCGAAGGACAAAAATTGTATAACTTTATCTTTATTACTTGCATTATTGTCCATCCCACCCATTTTATTTGATGGGGATGGAAACTTTTTTTCTTTGAGCAGTAGCTTTGATTCAAGTTTCTTTGAAGCAAACAATGCATATTTAAGTAATAGTAGTAGTTTAGATAATGTAATGACCAATATTCATAGTTCGGGTATTCTTACTAGAATTTTGCTTCATTTTATTTCTTACGATGCTCGCGTATTTTTGACTAACTTGTTGTCTTATTGCAGTCATGCAGTCCTCAAAGGCCTTTGACATTTATGCCTCGGGTGATGCTACTGCTGGTATCAAGATATCAAGTAGAATGGAGACTAAAGGCACTAGTGGGGCCTCTCCAGCCAAAAGACATCAGACATCAGAGATAACTCCAACCAGGGAAACCACCCCCCCACTGTCCAAGGTGAATATTCCTCCGCCATCTCCTTAATAAAAATCACCTTCCGACCAGGCTGACATCTCCGATTTTGCTGAGATGTTGTGCAATGGTAATAGGTAAACTATCGACAAGCTCAAAATAGTAGTTAGACATCAACTAAGCAAACAAGCGTTCGATGCTCTCCCTGCTCTTAGTCCCAGCCAGGTCCTTGGTTGATGTTTTAATGAGTTCCTAAGTGTAAGTACCCCCAATACCTTCTCATTGTTGTCGAATTTTTTTACATTAATTCTTTTATTTGGTCCTCTTGTTTAATATTTCTCTGTTCCCAGGATTTATTGACCTTCAAAAATGGTTGAAGGCGTGTTGAAGAAGCACAGGACCAAATTGTTGGGGAGCAAAAATAATGGGCCAATGAGAAGTAAATCGCGATTGATATAATTAAAGCTTTCACTAAGTTGAAGGAGGAAGCAAAAAAGGCCAATAAGGACTTGGAAAAGGCCAACAATTCAGTGGAAAAATATAAGAAGCTTGCCTAGGATAACCATGATGAGGCGGTGAAGCTGGAGTAGGATTTGGTTGCGAGCAGAAAAGAATCAAAAGATCTCAAGAAGAAAGTAGAGTCTCTCAAGCAAAGCAACCTAGAATGGTTCCAGGGAGTTGTGTTTAACTGCTTTTAAATGTTGTGGAAAAGTAATCAAAATGTCAACTTTGATTACCTTCATGAGCAAGTAATGTAGGTAGAACTCGAAAAGTGTGTTGCTCTGTTGGCTGAGGAGTACAACCCTCTTGCTTCTTCAAAGATTTCTCTTGCAACAGTCATCAATGGAGAAGATGATGTCGACACTTCCGTCGACCAGTAGAACCAATAGACCCCACCTACCTAGTGATTGTTTTTCCTTTGTAATATTAATTTATGTTAATTTTTGTAACACCCAAACAACTTGTTCTTGGAGACAATGCACTGCCTAAGGCAGTTTCTCTTTTATTTTACTTATTACATCCGAGCAGTACTGTTCGCAGTGTAAAAACATTCAGTTTTAGTATTATAAATTTTATAGTTATAATAACCGTACATATGACCGAACCTAGTGTTGGGTTTTATGCCCTTATAAAACCATGTCGGACATGTAGCACGATTTCATATTATCAATAAAAGTAGTAGAAATCATTTAGTTTGAAAACCGTGTTGCTTGTTTGTTTTATTACAGGATTATTGAAATAATACAAACATTTATAAAATCCCGAACATATGGATAGTTACAATTATAGTGATTAGGTCACAGTGGATTATAGTTGTAATTATATGTTCAAAAGAACGAGTCCTAAGATTAGATCAATGCATTGGATTTTCACTGATTAGGCAATCTACGATATGATCTAATTACACATTCAGGGTGTGATGTCTTGTCCAAGGCATCGACCAAGTAGATAAGATCGGATGTATTTAGTTACATCAGACTAGGACCGATATTGATTATTGATTGATAAATAAGTATCATTGTTATCAAATCTAATCAATGTCACAACGTTGACCATATGTTAAGTCGATCTTAATTCTGAGTGATAATATTCTGCTAATTATATTATTTAAATCTTTTGACTTGTTCGTTACCAGCTTACCCTACGGTCTAGCCCATACTTACATCTTGGAGATTTATTAGTGTAATTGAGTGAGAGTATTATTCATAGATACGAAATCTATAACTTCTGTATGAGAAGTGAAAAGATGATTTCCTTAATTGCTTTGTTCAAAAAGTTAAATGATTGAGATCTCATTTCTGTGATTAAGTTCACGGAAATATCATTTATAAGGAACTTAATGGGAGTTAAGGATAAAATACTGATGAGGGGTAAAACGGTAATTTGCACCCAGCTCGTTAGTAAGTCATCGATAGAGGATTGACTGATTGTAATGGTTATAACAATGGATAACGTATTTATGGTTTTGAAAATACGTTCTATGAATTCAAGAGTTCAATTCCGAGTCTATAGTGGAGTCACGAGGAATTAATAGGGTAGTGAAATTATTCGTAAATAAATTCACAGTAACTTGTTGGAGCTTGATTTCATGGATCCATGGTCCCCGCATCACCTTTGAGTAAATCATCTAGAATGTCTCAATTAATTGATTTAATTATCAATTAGGATTTTTAAAGTTGACTAGGTCAATTTTGGAAAATTTACAGAGATATGAGATTTAGAGAATAAAAGAGAATCTTTGGGTAAATTTATTAATATTGATAAATTGGTATCAATATAAATAAATAATATTAAATCAAGTTTCAAATTATAATTAGTTGATTTGAATAAGGATTTAATTAATTAATTAAAAAAAATAAAAGGTTTTGAATTTAGGCCCAGTTGGGATTTAAATTCAAAACAAAGAGATTGGGCCCAAGTCCATTTATGGCAGCCCAAGGCTTTTATTTTTGTTTATTATTTTTAATTAATTTAAATTTAAATAAATCCCATTAAGTTGCCTATATAAGGAATATGATATCTAGGGTTTTGATGAGCAAGTCAGTCTCAGTTGATTTGGGTAAGTGAAAACCTAGACACTCTAATCCTTTCTTAGCCACAATCTCTTATTCTTTTCTAGATCTTTATCTCATGTGTTGAGAAACAGCCCACACTAGTTCTAGGTTGATCAAAGGCTTGGTGAGGAAGACTGTGTTGCTGATCTTGTTCAATCTCTTGATAATACTCTGCTACAGAAAGGAATCAAGGGTTAGAGAGATTGAAGGATGGAGTTGTTCCAGTTCCACTACGTAATGTAAGTTTTTACTTTACTTTGTATTTGTATCAATTTCATATGAGCATGTTCTAGGAATTTGCATGTTTGTTTGATAATATGTAAAATGCATGAAAATAAATAGAGATCCTGCAATGAGTTTTTCCTACACCTAGCACAATACTTTATCTTTTTTCTAAAAATGCGCAAAATTTTGACAAAATATTCTAAGTTTTTTTGCATGCTTTCCCTTATTTGGCTCATGTGTTTGCATATTTTTATATGCTTTCCTTAGCCTTAGTATCTCATGTGCCCCCCAAGTGATTGAGGGGCTAAGGTGCTCTGTCACTTGCCATAGACCGTACTTGTTTGAACATAACTGATCGTATAACTTGTAAGCAATTATAAATAAAGAAAAACAACACATTAAAGAGCAAACACTTGTAAAAAAATACAATAGTTGGCAAGAATAACTAGTTACGCAATTTTCCTTTTATTTCTTGTAAATAATGGACAATATTCATGTCTATATGAGTGGCCATAATGTTGTTACACTTATAAGTGACCAACCAAAAATATAACTAGCCCTTGTTCAAAACTTGTAAAATAAAAAAAAATGTTTAAATACAAGCCAAAAATACAATTAAGTACAATTAAAAAGGCGATATTTATTGATAGTACTTGTGTAGATGTTCACCATTCCAATAGTGAGGAATGGGACTTCTGTTTAATCGAGCAAGTTTGTACGTTCTTGGCTGGAGAATTTATTCGACTTGATAAGGGCATTCCCACTTTGGTCCAAGGACTCTAGCAGCCTAATCACGAGTGTTGAGAAAACCTCATCGAATTGCTTAGTCGCCAACAACGAACATCCTCCCCTGTACTTTAGAGTTAAAATATTGAGCGACTTTCTGCTAGTGAGTTGCTATTTGTAGTTGGGCTTGTTCTCGACGTTTTTCAATCAAATCTAATGATATGCAAGGGAAAATGGCATATGACCAATAGTTGTTCGATGTGTTGTTCTATATGACCAGAGTACTTTGGGTAGTTCTTCTGGAAAAACACCTTTTGCTTGCTCGAGCTTTTTCTTTAATGTATCCTTTAGTGTTTTATTTACAACTTTGACTTGTCCATTTGCCTATGTATGAGCAACTAAAGAGAAGCTTTTAGTAATTCCATGTCGTTCACAGAAATCAGTGAAGAGGTCGCTATCAAATTATGTCATTGTCTAACACTATCTTCTTAGGTAATCCATAGCAACAAATTATGTTTTTGACCACAAAGTCAAAAACTTTCTTTGATGTGATGGTCGTGAGTGACTCAATTTCTGCCCATTTAGTAAAGTAGTCAACAACTACAATTGCATATTTTACACCACATTTTCCTGTTGGTAAAGCCCCGATCAGATCTATTCCCCAAACCGCAAAGGGTTAGGGACATTGCATCTATTTTAACTCATTATGGGCTGCTCGAGGTATCTTAGAGAATCGTTGGCATTTGTCACATTTTCGTACATACTCCATTGCATCTTCATTAATGGTTGGCCAAAAATACCCTTGCCTTAAAACTTTTTTGGAAAGACTCTGCCCCCCGACATGATCACCACATAACTCTTCATTTACTTCTTATAAGAGTTCTTTGGAATTTTCTTTGGTGACATAGCGTAGGATTGGTAGTGAGTACCCTCATCGATATAAGAACTCATCCACTAATATATACTAAGAAGACTGCCTCTGAAGTCTTCTTGATTTATTCTGATCAATGGGCAATATCCATTGTTCGAGGTATTGTATGATAGGACTCATCCAAGTATCGACAACATTAATAACCATGGTAAAGTCCTTTTCATGTATACTAGGATCTGCTAGATGCTCGACCTAGACTACATTTAGCGTATCTGCATCTTTTTCACTTGCCAATTTTGCCAAAGCATCTACATTTGAGTTCTGGTCGTGAGTTACCTGTTGTATAATGTACTTATCAAACTATGCAAATAGGTCTTTGGCTTTGTTTATGTAAGCAAGCATTTTCAATCTCGTGCTTGATAATCTCCTAGGATTTGATTCGCCGCCAACTATGAATCACTATAGATTTTGAGTGACCGTGCACTAACGTCCTTTGCTAACCATAATCCAGCGAGCAGCGCTTCATATTCTGCTTTTTTATTTGAGGCGACAAATCTGAATCGTAATGCAAAATGAAAGCGATGTCCTTCTGGAGTGACCAGAATTAGTCCTGCCCCGGAGTTGTGTTCATTAGATGAGCCATCTATGAACAGCTTTCAATGAGGTGACTCCTTTTCTAGATTTTCCATTGTTGGGGTCTGGTCGCTAGTAGGTAATCTTGTATACTCAGCCACAAAATCTGCAAGTGTTTTCCCTTTTATTGCTGCTCATGGTTGATAGGTGATCTCAAATTGACTTAGCTCCATGGTTCGTTTTAGTAGACGATTAGCTGCTTCAGGCTTTTGCAAAACTTGCCTGAGTTGCTGGTCGGTAAATACTATGATGGGATGAGCTTGGAAATATGGTCTAAACTTTCTTGATGGGATCAGAAGGCAATATGCTAACTTTTCTATTGCTGGATATCTCAATTCTGCTCCTATCAACCTTTTGCTGATGTAGTATACCTGATGTTGCACTTTATCTTCTTCCCTGATCAATACAACACTAGCAGCATATTCAATAACTGTTAGGTAGATGTAAAGAGTCTCTCTATCAATTGGCTTGGACAGAATGGGAGGTTGTGCCATGTGGTTTTTAATGGCCTAAAAGGCCTGTTCACATTCTCCCGTCCAATCAAACTTCTTTCTACCTCATAACAAATTAAAGAACGAGACACATTTGTCCATTGATTTTGAAATAAACCTGCTAAGAGCAACCACTCTGCCTGTCAGACTCTAAACGTCTTTGATCCTAGTTGGTGACTTCATAGCGATCAGTGCTTGAATTTTCTCTAGATTCGCTTCAATTCCTCGTGCATTAACTATGAACCCGATGAATTTTCCAAAACCAACTCCAAAAGAACACTTTAGAGGATATAGCTTCATCTGGTATTTCTTCATAATACTAAAGCATTCCCGATGGTCTTTGGCATGCCCCCAGCCTTTCTTGATTTTACTAACATATCATTGACATATACTTCCATGTTATGGCCTATTTGGTCTTTAAACATCTGGTTGACCAAACGCTGATAAGTGGCACCAACTTTTTTTTAAGCCAAATGGCATTACTTTATAGCCATATAGTCCAATACTCGTCTGAAAGCTAGCGTGTTCCTCATCTAGGGGTGCATACTAATCTGATTATGACCAGAGTATGCATCCATAAAGGACAACACCTCATGCCTAGCTATTGCATCGACTTGCTGGTCCATTCTTAGCATGGGGAAATAATCTTTTGGTTAGGATTTATTCAGGTATATAAAATCCACACATGTTCTCCATTTAACATTTGGTTTGGGAACAAGTACTGGATTAAAGACCCATGATGGATAAAACGCTACCCGAATGAATCCATTTTCCTTTAGTCTTTCGATTTCTTATTTTAAGGCTATTGACACGTCCTTGTCGAGAAGCCTTCTTTTTTGTTGCACTGGTGGGTACTTTTTGTCTAAGTTAAGGACATGACTTATCACGGTTGGGCTAATTCTGATCATGTCCTTATGCGGTCAGGCAGAGATGTCCTGATTTCTTTTTAAGAACTCCACTAGTTCTTTTTGTTTGATTTTCTATAATTTTTTATTGACTTTAACTGTCTTGGTCGGGTTTTGTTCATCTAACTGGACCTCCTCGAGGTCCTCCACCGGTCCTACCTCTTTGAAAAAATCCCCAAAGCGAGGAAGTTTAGTGACTTGATCACCTGATTGGGCTATTATGTTCTCAGTGTTACAAAATACTTGTAATTTTTCTCCTTCGAGGCTACTCAAGTGTATCATACTGGTGCTCTCTCATCTCCTTTTTTCCATGGTGATTGAGGAGTTATAGCATTCCTGAGCTTCCCTTTGATTTCCAAATACACACCCTACTCCTTAATATGTAGGGAACTTCATAACAAGGTGCCATATAGACGTGACTGTTAGAATTAATGCCCTAAAAGCATGTAAAGACATTTTATTGATTTAAATTGAAGTACAATTTTATTATATTTTAATGTTATAATTAATGTTTGAATTAATTATATAATAATATCAAGAAAATCCCTTATTCATTCATGAGAATATGATCTTGTATTAGTATGAGAGAATTAAGATCATATATAATGAATAAAATAGTCAGTAACATATAAAAGGATGAAATCTTTAGTGAATGGCTTCTAGTGCAATTTACTAAGCATATGGGATATGAGAAATCTAGATTTGAATTACTGATGTGGATAGACATCTTAGTAAATATATTGTATATAATAGAGATTATATATGACTGGACCGATGAGAATTAATTATCTTTATAAACTTACCGTTTAACATAAAGATTTAATTCTTATCATAATAGATGATCATTTGTAGATCAGTCTAAGTCCTGAGTATTCATGAACACCTATTTGTGTTTATTGGATCTTTTGATTCACTCGTTAAGGTTTCTTAGTATAATGAGGCTAATGACTTTTGTTTTGGAGATTCAATATCATGAATGGCTAGGAACATGATTTACAATAATTGAATACATACTTTCCTAACAGATCGAATATTTGTTCCCTTAAGGGTTAATCCTGAAACTAAATAGTTATTAAGCTCAAATCTATAATATGATTATAGATTAATTATTCGCTAGTGAATTAATGGTACTTAAGGATCAAGAGGTAATTTATAAGGGTAAAATGGTAATCTTGACTAGCTCTAATTAACGAACCAATAAATGGAGGACTGAACTACATTTATTGATTATATCAATTGACTACAAGAGAAAACTTTGTAAATATAATTCTATAAATAATTAGAGTGCAATTCCATATTTATAGTGGAGTAATCATGGAATTAATAAATAACAATATTGGATTGAAGAGTTTGATTACTAATTTTGTTTATTGGAGCTTCGTATTATAGGTCCATGATCCTCATATCACATTTGTCATACACTGTCAAGGGTAAGGATGTAAAAAGAAAGATTTGTAGAGAGAATGTCTTAATTGCAAAGGAATTGATTTTCGAGGGCAAGGAAATAATTATGTGATAATTATGGGCAATTGATTATTTATGAATTAATTAATTATTTAACTATATAATTTTTAATACTATAGGTTAAAATAAATATTAATCATGTTTGGATTAATATAAAGAGAGATTAATAATTATCTTATTTAGAATAAGATATTTATTTAAAACTGGTATTTTAAGATAAAGTTAATTTTAAATTAACTGATATTTATTTTAAGATAAATATATTGTCTTAAATATTAATTAAATAAATAAATGAGAAAATTAGGAAAAACCTTAATGTGGCTCAAGACACTCACTATATTGCACAGTGAGTGGCGCCACACATGGATTTCCTATTCCTGCGATTTGAATTTTGAATTTCAAATAATTTGTTTATTTAAATATTTTTCATAAATATGATTTAAATTAAATAATTAAATAGGTTATAACTGATCAGTTTTATTTTAATAAAATAAAGATTAATTAAATTAGTTAATTATCTTTATAAACCTGAAAAAGAAGCAATACTTTTCAAGGATTGGTTTTCATAGACTATTAGACTCTCTCTGAAAAGAAAGCGATAGTTTTTCCTAAACATGAAAAACTATCTAATACATCTTCTCTCTATCAAACCTCTCTAGATCTCATGTATTGAGTACATCTAGAGAGTCCTAAATCAACATTTTGAATCCTATGTGCCCACACACGTCCTTACGTGTTTGAGGATTGGTGTGGAAGATCAAGGTTTGAGCTTTCAGAATCTGGATTGGAAGATCATTGATTTATACAAAAAGATTCATGGATACTTGATAGGCTTCAAGAGGTAATATCTAATCTATTTGTATGTGATTTAATATATCTATATATGTATAATCCTTGCTGGTATTAATAAATTTTTCAAAACCCAATCTTTGTTGCGTATCTCTGATTTACACTTTTAATACCAACAATGACTGCTTGGAGATTGACCAGTATGGGTCTTCCTATTACTGCATTATAGGCTGAAGGACAGTCGACTACGATGAATGTTGCCAAAATTGTCCCATCTGCTGGAGTTGTCCTTGCAATAACTGGTAGTCTTATAGATCCTGCTGGTGTGAGCCCTTCTCCAGTAAAGCCATATTTCGCCTGGCTGCATAGCTCCAAGTCTCGTACCGACAACTTCATTCTCTCTAAAGATGACTTATATAGAATATTGACTGAGCTTTTTGTATCGACCAGTAATCATTTTACCATCATATTGGCAATTTGAACGTCTACGACCAGGGGGTCTACATGGGGGAACCTAACATGTTGTGAGTCCTGCTTGGAAAAGGTTATTAAGTCACCTTCTGTTCGAGCTTTTTTAGGAGTTTGCTAATCAATTGTTAGCATTTCAGTGTCTTGTTCATGACACAGTCTCCTAGTGTATCTTTCTCTTGCCTTGCCAATATTGTTAGCCAAGTGTGATCCTCCACATATTGTGAGTAGGGTGCCTGGGATCGAGCCAGGATGTAATGGGGGTGAGCGCTAACGTCCCTATGTCTTCTCATTACCCCCAGAAGTCACTGATTGGGGATCAATCCCTGCTCACATACTACCTAAGATGTCCTTGTCGGATTAAGAACTCAATCTCATCTTTCAATCGGTTGCACTCATGTGTATCATGGCCATAGTCATTGTGAAAACAATAAAATTTATTTGTATCCCTTTTCGATATATCCTTCCAAATTGGGGTTGGCCGCTTATATGGTACAGTAGTATGACTAGCTTGATAAACATCTGCCCAACTCTCTACCAACGCTTTATAGTTAGTAAATCTTGGGTAATATATAGTCGACTTTGGTTGCTTGTTATCAGAGGCGGCAGAGTCATTGTTCGCCCGTTTTCCTCCATTTTCCCACCGTTTTTTCCACTATTATTGGCCTTGCTTTTTGTCTACTGCCACCCCATTTGCTTTCCCCTTGTTGGCAATGGCATTGTCCAATTTGATATATTTATTTGCTTGGTCAAGAAATTCTTAGAGTAGTTTTTATGCCATTCTTCCATAAGTTATTCCATAATGGAGATTGTCTTTTCACCCTTGCTATGATTGTCATAATCAGTGTTTGGATCAATATTAAAGAGAGAGTAAAATATTATTTTAGTATAAGATAATTATTCAAACTAATAAGTTAAGATAAAATTAATTTTGAATTAACTTATATTTATTTTTGAAATAATATTTATATTATATTTGGGAATAAATATATTATCTTAAAGTTAATTAAACAAACAAATAACAAAAATCAGGGACACATCTAAGTGGCTCACGCCACTCACTGTGCTTGCACAATGAGTGGGGTCACTTATAGTGTCATGTGTCATTGGGATTTGAATTTTGAATTTCAAATATTATTTGTTTATTTAATTACTTAATTTGATTAAAATAAAATATAACAAATCAGTTAGAATTAATTAATTTAATAGAAAATAAAATTGTTTTATTATCTTTATAAGTCTAAAAATATGCGATTCTTTTTAAGGAAGTTGATTCAGACATAACAAAAGAATCGATCAAAAATTTTCTAAACTTGAAAAATTCAATAACTCTCTATAGTTTTATCTCTTCTCCAAACTCTCTCTCTCTCTATATATATATATATATATATATAAATATATATATTGATCCTGGCTCAAAATTAATAATTTTTAAAACTATCACTCCCTTCTACTGCGTCCATGATTTTATTCAAATTAACACCAACAATTGGAGGATAAGAGACAATGACAAGATGGAGAAGGAAGCAAAGAAGGGTCACCCTTATACCAACCATAATTTATGTTTATTTTCTATAGTGAGTGATGGGTTCAAGCTATTCTGATTACAGTTCATTAATAGGTTATAAAATATTTTTAGTTTGTATATTGTTATTGGGCTACTATTTGCTAACCGTTTACGAGTTGCAGTGTTCAGTAGTTTATTTATGACTTACTTTATGTTAATGGATTACAAATTGAACACCACCACTCTGCCCGTCTTATTGTGATTGAATGCCACTATATTACTCATTTACACATGGCTCTTCTCGTTGTTCCTCGCTATTTTTCCCTTGCAGGTTATCTTGATTTAGATTTTACGCGATTGTGGGCCTCTCATTGGGACCTAAGCGGGTTTTAAAGCCCACTCAAATATAATGATATTGCCTTTAGGTTACATATAGGCTTTTGGGTTACACTTACTTTTACCAACTTATGGGTTCATTTTTTTCACGATCACAACAAAGAAGACAAACATGTGTATGTATTTAATACCACCAATGCCTAGTGTCCTAGAAAATAAAGTTCTTTACCAACCTTTTTAATTTTTTTGATATAGTTTGTTTATCGGGATACAAACTGGTTGACTTAATTAATTAAGTGAATTACCTCCAAAATTAGAAGGTTTACTAGTGGCATTTGATTTTTAATAGTAATGAAAGTTAATTAAGTAAAATATTATAATATGATGTTATGTAAGCATGAAATTAAGGGTGTTCAAAAAGAAAACATTACAAGTAATATAGATACTAATAATTATTGAAATAGATTATTTATGTGGTTACTTACTTTCCAAATTAGTAAAAAAGTAAGAATGTGGCATTCCAAATTAGTAAGGTATCTAATGAACATTGACTTCCAATAATAATGAGTCCTTATTAAAAACTAACACTCAATATTACTATTGATGCTAACCTCACACAAATAAATTACTAACTTCATAAATGAATTTCGAATTTGATTACTCAATTACCAAATTTGTTAGGTTGACTATCTAATTTTGAATTCTACAACCAATATGTTCTAATTATGTCTACTAATGCCTTATAGTCATAAGAATAGAATTTTGAATGCAAAAAAAAAAAAAAGCACTATTGACCCAAACCCCACACAAAGCTACTAATTTCAAAATTAGACTCCTAATTTGGTTATTTAGTAATTGAATTAGTTAGTTTGAGTATCTCAAGTTTGACTTCTACTACTAATATGTTTTAATTATGTTTACTAATGACTTATAGTCCAATATAAGCACAAGAATATATCCCCTGAACTTATAGCTTGTTACAACAAGAAAGAATATGACTTATATCTTGTTACTAACTTCGCAATTAGATTACTTAGTTACCAAATAAGAAAGTTTGACTATCCCAAGTTTGACTTCTACTACTAAAATGTTCTAATTATGTTTACTAATGACTTATAATTTAATGTGAGCATAAGAATAGAGATTTGAATGTATAAATAATACCATTGAACCTAACTTTACACAAGTAAGCGACTAAGTTCACAATTGGATTCCTAACTTAGTAACCAAATTTGTTAGTTTGACTATCCCAAATTTGACTTCTACTATGTTATAATTATGTCTCCTAATGACTTATAGTCTAATATTCTTTTTTATTTAGTAGATTGTTTTGTTTTTGTAGTTGTTGTTTGATTTTGTTAGTTAATTATTTATTGGATTTGTTTTTGTTCGAAGGTTGATTTTACCAATATGTTACCCTCCGCTGGTGAACCAAGGAGTAGTTTCACGGATGATGTGAATGTTGCAATGTTTTATAACTTATGTGAACTCTTTTCTTTTGTGCGTGTGTGTTTTTTTAATGATTATTCGATTTCATTTTCCAGGTTGTTTGTTGATTTGAAGGATATAAAGAGTGGTTTGATGTCTATTGAGTGCAAGTACATAATAAAGTTGATGGATATTGTTCACATGAGAGATGAATTGAAGGATTTTAAGAGACAATTTAAAGATTCTACGAAGACAGTGTTGTATTTGTAGAAAATTGATTGGAGTGGTTGGATTTTTCATTGAGGAATGAAGATAATAAGGTATATTTGTTTAATAATATTGTGTTCATTTTTTTAGTGAGTGATGAGTTACATTATGTTTTACAAGTTATAGGCAGTTCTAAGTAACAACTCCTTAATAAGTTATTTTATGTTGCATGGGTTATAATTTGTTTTTTGTTTGTATTATGTTTCTGGGTTATTATCCATTGATTGTTTACAGTTACCTTTTTATTCATGGATTATGGGTGTTCATCAAACCGCTCACACTGCACAAACCGCCCACACCTGTAATACCCGATATAGTTTTTCATTTAGAATTTAGTATTATTCTTATTGGTGAGATGATCGCTTAGGAAATTGAATTTATTTATTTTGAATAAATAAATTAGCTAGTATATTTTTAGCTAAATAAATATAATTATTAGTCTTTTATTTGGAAATCAAGACTATAAACTCTAGAAGTGTAATGTCCCATAAAATCTCTTAACATAATTTGCGGAAAAACATTACTATTGTAACGCCCTGGTTACCCCAGAACAGTTATGGTGAACCGGAAATTTAACTCGCTACCCGAGTTCTTTGGTTAAAAACGTGCTTCTAAGTGTTATTAACAGGCTAAGGTGGAAAACCAATCAAAAGGAAATGATATATTTTATTCAATACATAAAATTGTTCATGGACCCATAAAAACATTTACAAGTTATTTACAACTCAAAATGGTCATTACTGTTTCAAATTTACAACCCGCCGACTTAAGCGGCAAAAATAGGGTAAACCCCCTAGTTCCTCTGAAACTCCTTGGCCGTGGTGGTCAAGCGGCCGCATATGTACACAGCACCACCTAAGCTCTCAACTCAAGGCTGGGTGAGCTTTTCTTTCCCTTTACCTGCACCACATAGCACCCATGAGCCAAAGTCCAGCAAGAAAACACAGTAATGCATACAAATATTAACAAATGATTATTATTATAATCACACAGAGCTTATAGCTCTGAACAGATGAGTGAATATCACTTGAGGTCCTTGTAAACCATAATGAGTACCTGACAAGCAAGTCACTAGTTTAAACAAATGAGAGACTGATGGGTAAGTCTCTAACTTAACAGATGAGTGACTGATGGGTAAGTCACTAGCTTAACAAATGAGAGACTGGTGGGTAAGTCTCTAACTTAACACATGAGTGACTGATGGGTAAGTCACTAACTTAACAGATGAGAGACTGATGGGTAAGTCACATAAGCGCTTTTAATTTTCATCGAACTTGAGGTCGGTCCGGCATTAACGTTCTTCTGAGTCATTTAATGCAGATGTCGATTAGATCTAATCTTTATTGGCTTGCGTTGAATACGCTAAGGTCGTTCCTGACTTATGAGTCAGCACTGTGTGACCAGTGCCCAGTACCACTGCCGAACTTGACTAATGAGTCACAACTTCACAGTTGATACTGACACATTTGCCAATTCTGACTAATTAGTCAGCACCATGCACAAGTGAGCAAGATTTTCTAAGCATTCAATAATCAATCCATGTCCACATTTACACATTCAACATGCCTCATGAACAACCATGCATGTCACATATGGGGCGCAGTTCTCTTACCTTTGGTTCGAACGAGAAATAAAACAAGAACGACTCCTAAGAACGATCGATATTTTGATTCCTTAGTGGTTACCTAATCACAATCAATTATAACCTCCATTAATGAAAATCAACAATGAAAGAGTCTTAACCTAAACCCCACTCTTGGGACCTCGAAACATGCCCACACGGTGAGTAGATTTGATCCCGGGCCTTAAGGATTGAAACCCCAAGACAAAAACCCTTAAAAACACTCAAAACGGGATTCTGGAGGGACAGAGTAGCGCTACAGCACTGCTCAATAGCGCCCCAGCGCTATACTCAGAACCCCAAACCGCCCAACAGAACCCTGTGTAGCGCTATAGCGCCCTCTGGTGGGCGCTGTAGCGCTACACCTAGCCAGAAGCTCCCCTGAAATCTCTTCCTTCGACTCCTTCAATTCCAACTCGATTCCAATGCTTCCAAACCCCATTTTTGGTTCCAAATGAACCCAAAAACCATCCTCACATACCCCAAGCATCACAACCACAAGAACCCTAGCCAAAACTCCCAACAAAACCAATCATCCAACCTAGAAATCTCAGCTGAAAACCAAAGCTAAAACAGAGCAAACCAGGGGATTTAATGGCTAGAAACTTACCTCAAGCTCAAATTATGATGCTCTTCAATGGTGGAACACACTCCCAAGCTCTCAAGACTTACTTCCCAAGCTTGAATCCCCAAGTTAGACTCAAAAATCCAAAGAGAAAATGAACAAAAACAGGTACAGGAGAAGCTCTTGAAGTTGCTCTATTTTCCTCTTCTCTCTACAGCCTTCAATGGCTTATATCTATCCTAGGGGTGAAAAGACAAAATACCCCTAGGTCAAATAAGGGTTTCTAAAGGCTCCCGAGGGCAAAATTGACATTTCCCACCTATTGCTCTCCAATTCCCGCTATTCTCGATATTCTCAAACACCAATAATTCATATCTCGTTACCCTTTAATTCCCGGCAACGCTCTAATCATTAAAATCACCCCAAGACTCACCCCAAGCCCCGAACTTAAACCTGTTATGACTACACCGCTAATTAATAATCCAAGATTGTCTCATGCTGAATAGCTCGAACAAATCCACATTATAATGTGGTCTCAACAATAGGTCACCGACATGCATACAAATATACAATTATACCCTCAACGGGCCAAATTACCAAAACACCCCTGTAATTGAAATGTGGACCCACATGCATGCATTTAACATCCTATTATAATATAATTCACATAAATATGCATATAATCATTTAATGGCATAATTAAACAGTTATGGCCCTCCCGGCCTACTAATCCAGCCATTAAACCGCATTAGGGATTTTCAGGGCATTACAACCATTTTCTAAAATAAGGTAACAGAAAATCCATATAAAAAAAAAACTTTCAAAACATGCAATAGTTCGGAAGTATGCGCATACTTAAAAGAAAATTACAATGTCATAATTTTAAAACATTCAACAAACCCAAAATAATTTCTTAGTTATCATATGGGTTCTAGTCCACAAAACATAAATTCCCAAAAGGTCGGTCCACATGTACATTCTCGCAGATAAACTCCAGCGCTCACTGATCCACTTTGTCTTTGAGCCTACCTACAACATGAAACAACTAGGTAAGCGAAACACTTAGTAAGAACAACTTAACAAACATAACCACATAACAGAGCAAGAACTTAACTAATTGAAACTACGCAGATAATCAACCAATAATAGGATTCTGATGAAACCAAACCCTAACATACAATTTGAGAACATGCGAACGTCCTGGAAAACTTATGGTCATGCCTCATAACCAAAATTTATATCCTAAAAGTACACCTGGACGCAGAAAATCCCAGAGCATACATACAGTCTTAACTAGTAACATACGTACTTACTTACTCAGTCATTTCATAACAAACATACTTACTTAGTCATTCGTATCTTAACATACATACTTAGGGTTCCGAAGGAACATTCAACATATCTTAGTATAGCTTAACATTTCTTAGCACATCTTAACATATCTTACCATAGCGTTGACGTGTGTAAACTAGTTACACCGATTACCCAGACTCCTAGAAGAATTCGACATACTTTCTTAGTCAAAGAGATTTGATTCCGGAATTAACTTACTTGCATGTCACGGAGTTTAACCGGACTCTTATGTCACGGGTGTTAAGCCGGACTTCTTACATATTACGGGGGCCAACCGACCTTAGTCACATAGTCATCGGTGGCGAACCGGTTTCTACTTAGTTCCCCAGTGGCTAGCCGGAGTTCATAGATGTCACGGTAGCTAGCCGGACTCATAATATACTTACTTATGTGTCAGGGAGTTTAACCGGACTCTTATGTCATGGGTGTTAAGCCAGGCTTCTTACATATTGCAGTGGCCAACCAACCTTAGTCACATAGTCATCGGTGATGAATCAGTTTCTCACTTAATTCCCCGGTGGCTAGTCGGATTTCATAGTCATCGCGATAGCTAGCCAAACTGCTTGCCTTAGTCATGAGTATGCGAACCCTCTAGGACCACGTTCTTGAGTAAATCTTCTAAGACTAGTTCATATTATTAGCTTATCACTTAGTTATCTAAACTAGTCGTTAACGTGTTGTAGCCAAACATATCATAAGTTGTCTTACCCGGATTCCTCAACGCTTGCTTGTGGAAACCTTCTATCTAGAAGCAAGCCTTCACGGTTAGATAACACTATAGTGAAACCACACAGTGACTCGAATTAAACTATGAGATATTCTTATAGCTAATATTCCACGATAGCTATATTCAATAAAGTTCTCTTAGAGATTCTATATAGACATTTCTCTTATACACTTATAAGACTAGATTCTGCTTTAAATAAATTTACGGTTTCCTCATAAAAATCGCCCTTACGGCAACATGCTCTCCGTGCTGTACATTTTAATATTCTATCTCTAGAAGACTCTCTCAATCGTATTACACGTATTTTGGTTAAAGAAGTTTTAAACGGCTCATAATCTTAGAAAACCACTCACTTTCTACTCAAGTACAGAGTTTACCGTTTTCCATTATTTACCCAAAAATACCGTATTTCAACCTTTTTCAATTTATTATCTGTTAACGATAATACTTTTCGATTTACGGTTTTATTAAACCTAACTCCCAATTTTACCATCTTTAAATCCATAACCTAGGATCTCTAATACGTCATTTTTGAAAAGAAAGGGCAATTGGACCCCGAGTTTAGAAAATGGTAAAAATAAATTCTCAATAACCTTAAACTAATTTGGGATTTGTTAGATATCCAAAACTTTAGCTAATTTTGAAAACAACTTCATTTCCAATGCTGAACCTAACTTTTTCACTATTCATTTTAACATAATAAAAAAAATCCCGCTTTTAAGCTCATATTAAATGTTAAGTTCTCTAACCACAACCCTTTAAAATCTCGTTCACGTATTATATTTCCTAATGATGGGAACTAGGCGAAAGCTCACGTCAAAAATTCAATTTAGGTTAGGACAACTAACCCCCCAAAACTCATTTTTTTTTGTTAAGGTTTGAAATTACTATTTTTCCCTGTTTTTAGGTAACTTAGAAAAATTACTACTCTTAAACTGTGACATATTTTAATCTAAAATTTTACCAGGGCCTTAATGCCTATCTTAAAAAAATTCTCACAAAGTTTCAAAATTTTTGGGAAGGCAAAACCCATTAAACCATTTAAAGAAATCTGGGCAGTGCCTGCTGCCCAAGAATTTTTCTCAGATTTTTAGGGTTCTTAGAAAAATTATTTCTCTCACATCGTTGCCCAGTTATTTCTAAAATTTTACCAGGATTTTTAATCATATCTATTTTAGTTTCTCTAAAAATTTTATAATTTTTAAGATATGGAAACCCATTAAAAAATGTATGACAATCTGGGCAGTGTTTGCTGCCCAGAAATTTCATTTTCAGATTATTAGGGAAAACTTTGAAAAATTATTACACTTTAACCATTTTTCATTTTCCTCTAAAAAATTTCTGTGATCCTTATAGATATTTAAACTAACAGTTCACCAAATTTCATGGCTTTTGGCTCAGTAAAACGTGTTCAATATTCAAAACAATCTGGGCAGTGCATGCTGCCCAGAAATTTTCCAGATTGTATCAAGATGCCAAAAAGTTCATAACATCGGTTTGAAAACACATTTTTTCAATTTTAAAAAGCCTAAACTCAAGTACTCATCTAGAAATATGCAAAAATATAAATTATTTCTGCAAACAGAGGTAGTAGGGTACAATCTGACCCGTTGGAAGTCAGACCACGAAAACTTGGCAGCATGCATTTTTACACATTCTAGCAAAACTAAACACAACTAGCAAAACCCTAGCCACATGCATGCATTCAAATCAACAAATCAACCAAGTTAACCTTCAATTATAAAATAAACTCCAAAAACAAACAAAACAACCTATACAACTAAATCTATATCAATAACCAAAAAAATACTCAAGAACCAACCAAAAATCTACCTTTGATAGTTCAAGCTTGGACATAAGGTTCCCTTAGCCTTTCAAACTTCCTCCTTATGTTCTATACACTCAAAACGAGACCCAAGGTCCCACATGCAGATTTTTAAAAAAAGAAATGTTAGGGTAGAAGATGGAGATGAGTGGAAGATTGCCAAAACCCTAAAATCTTTACCTTTGTTCTCACTAAAACATCAACAAGTTTCAAATCTTTGAGATCCTCCTAGAACCACCACTCTTGAACCCTAAATTACAAGATCCATGTCATGCTTGGCCATTAGAATCACATTCATGCATAGTAAAACCCCTTAGGATTTCAAGTTTGAAAGAAAAAGAGAAGGAAAGAATGTACTAGGTTTGAAACTTACACTTGCCTAGTGTGCTCTTGAGTTTTCTTCCTTCCTTCAATGGAGAGTGAGAGCTCTTGCTCCTTGGAGAGAAAAATGGTAGAAAATGGAGAGGGAAGAGAGACCTCTCGATTTTGGGGAGGAAAATGAAGAGAGTTTTCTCTTTTTGTTTTCTTGAGAAAAAGAAGGAAATAAAAAAAATGATTGGTGTGTAAGAGTAATGATTGGAGTTAAGTCAATGAGTGGGTGAGGCTCTTACACTTCCTAAGGTAGGTGTCCTAGGCTCTTGAGAGCCCTAGGCACAGCCTTGACCGCCCACTCCTCTCTCTCTCTCTCTCTCCTCCCTTGGAAAAGACCTTAATGCCCTTGCTCCTTTTACTCACTTCTAATTCACTCAAGGGCCCTTTGGTAATTTCACTCTCAAAATTTAACCAAATTTTTACCCTATAGTTTTAAATATCTCCAAGCTAAAATAAAATAAATGTGACAAAAAATAAATTTTGTCACATAACACATAATTTTGGTAATTTACTCAAATTGACCAAAATGCCCTTATAGGCTCGGGTAAGAATTTCCATTCTTAAACCCGGTGGATTGGAATTAAATCCTCAATCAAGTTTTCTTAAACTTATTGGCTCGACTATAAAGTCCCAGTGCCACAAAAAATTAATATTTTTATGCTATAGTATTTCCTATTTAATTAATCCGAGATTTTTACTCGATTATGGTTTTTGACGTGGTCCACGACGAAAGGTCTCGGTTTCTAAAGATAACCGCACTTACCACAACATGGCTAGCATTCAAACATAACAACTTCTTGTAACATAAAATGTTCCCCTGACATAATACAAGGAATTAATGTTATATTATTTCATATAATATAATATTAGATTAAATAATGTGACAAAATGTGATTTGTCACACCTTGTAACATATTATTGAGAGTCACAAAATTGGACTAAAGTGTGTGCCCAAATGTGACATATTTTGGAGTTACAAAATCAGTTACAAATTTGTAACTCCCAAATATTACCTAATAATGTGTATATTATATGTTACACATTTGAGATTGGATTTCATAAAGTCATGATGATATATGATTGTTGGAGACATGTTTTTAACTCCCAATAGGTGTTTGGAGGTTACAAAATCATGTGGGAAAGGATTTGGGACATTTTGGAACGTTTTGGAAAAATGACTTTTTTGTGCTGAAAATGGCATGTGGCCGCGGCCTGGGGGACAGAAGCCAGTGGCCGCGGCACTGAAAAGTCCTGGCCGCGGCCAGTGAGGCTGACAGCCTATGTGAATTTTCAGTTTTTTCCAAATTGAACGGTTCTAACATCCCAAATAACTCCAAAATCTCCATTTTAATTCCATAAACATACAATTAAACATTGGTAACATCCATGGGGGTTAGTGGAATTTGAAATTCAAAGGGGTATCTCAAACTCTATAAATAGGAGCCTAATGCTCACTTGTATGACACACCATTTTCCATCCACAAAGCACTTGGCTGGAAAATACACCATAGAGGCTTGATAATTCCAGAGAGCTATTTCCTAGAGAGATCCCTTAATGCTTAGAGAATAGGGGAAATAAGCTTTTGGACAAAGGTCTTGAACCTTGTTCAAGTTGGTGATCCCCACTACTCTACACTTTGGTTGTGTGAGAGTTTGTTTGTGTTTTCATTCTTTTGATCTTGTTGATCTTATTTACTTGTATTATTATTGTTTTGAGTTTGTAATCTTCTTCTCCTACATCTTTCTATTTACTTGTATTTTGAGCAATTGAGTTGTAATACTTATTTAATCAATATTATCTTGTCCATTGTATTTTTGCATAGAGTTGTATTTGGTTTTTCCATAATTCCATTGAGCAATAATATATATTCTCTAACAATTAAAATACCTGAATTAGGGTTTACCCAATGCCCTAAATGCGGGGCGTTATAAGAAGGCATTGTGTGGATTTAAGTCTAAGGTTAGAAAAGTCTTTCTACCTTTAATCAGTTACACTGTAATTAGAATTAAGACAAGATAAATCAAAGAGATATTTGGAAAATATTCTTTGATGTGAGCATATGGAATTCAGCCCATGAAAATTTGGGAATACTTGATTAGAAAGCTCTTTCCTTTTTAGATGATTTGCCATTTAAGTGAGTTTATGTGTGTGTATACACTTGACCAAATAGAGAAAATGATAGAGATAGGGTATTCGGTCATGATTTAGGGAAAATAGGTCAATGAAAGACCTTCTCTTTTTAGATAAATCACAATTAAGATGGAGATAACAATCAAGGATTTAAGGTGATTGAAACTTTCCTTTATGGGATTCCATTACAATTAATAGATTTGGATTTGATGGAGCCCTTAGTGATAATTGATAAGCATTAAATTAGGGCATTGATGTGTGATACGAGATTTTCCATTATGATGATTAGAGAATCATTAATGGTGTGAGCTAGGGCTTCCTTTTCTCAAACCCTAGCCACATGCCTATATATAGATAGCTATGTTATCTTGTGCTCATTAGGAGCTCACGACCACAAGGAGAAGAGAGAAAGAGGGAGCTAGCATGAGAGTTAATGAAGAAGAGGTGGAGCACTAGGATTTGGGCATGAGAAGTGTTAGGATTTGTAAAAATACAAAGTCCAAGTGGTCTTACACAAGCCAAGTATAAAGCACTAAATGGTTTCACATAATGAAGATGTGAAATATGACTTTTTGTTGTAGGCATTTAAAAATTTTATTTTTGGGTCCAAAGTGATACGTTGAGGTATCTAAGGATGCCCAAAAAATTTGGGAGCATTTGGAGGTGTTTAAGGTCACTTTTGAGAAGTTGGACCTGCCTAAGTGTCGTTGTGTCGCCTCTGACACATCCTTGGAGGAGATGCATTGCCTGAAACCTTAGGGTTTTGATAATGCACAGCAGGTGATGCATCACCTATAGACAGGCGACGTGTCGCCTAACGTGTCCATACATACACGTGTTTTAATCTCCAAATGATGTGTTGAAAAGCTCTAATCCTATTGGTTGGACTTAATGAAGGTACCTACACTATAAAAGGGTTCTCTTAGAGTTTTGATAGACTTGATCACTCTTTCAAATCTCTCTCTAAGCTCTCTCTCTCTCTCTTTAGCTCTCAAGATCATAAGTTTTCTCCAATAAATTCATAAAGAAAGTGCTTGTCTTTGTGTATTTCAATGCTTGTTTAATCCCAATTCTCTTTCCTACTAGAGAAATCCTCAAGCATCTACCAAGGGGCTAGGAAATAGAGAATTTGGACAATGATACATCTCATGTATTAGCCTTGGTTTTGATTCTCTCTATCAAAGGTCAAAAGTGGTGTTCTAACAATGGTTTGAAACTTGTAAGAAGAACACGGGTTTTGTTCTTCAACTAGGGTTTGCATATCTCTATCACAATCTTTTCTTGGACTCTGTCAAGTGTTATTGTGTGTAAATTCTTATTATTGTGGTGGTGTAATCTCACTATTTCCTTAAAATTAGGATAGGGAGAAGAAGAGGGAAGCTTGTCACACTCAAGATCAAGTTTAGCTATTTAATTTCTAGTTATTCCCAATCACTTTTATAGATCACTAAGATAGTTTTCATGGATCTTCTTTTACGGGTTGAGACAAATCAAGGGTTCGGAGGAAGCTCTAAGGTTTGACTAGCAAAATGAGAGGTAAGATCTTGAGTTTTTAGACCTTGGTTGATATGTGTATGGGGTTAGTAGAGGCTCAAGTAATCTTGCGGCGTCGCGACCCGTGTGAACACAGGGCCTAGGGGTTTCTGTTTTGCATAGGCACGCCGTGACCCTTCAAAGTTGCGACGCGGCGTGTGTTCCTAGGAATGTAAGGGCTGGGGGGCTCTGACTTAAGGCACGCCGTGACCTGTAAGGGGGAGTCGCGGCGCACATAGGGGAAATTGGCCATAATAGGTTTTAAGTGATAGAAACTCAAACCTAAGGTCTCGGGAAGGATTCTACTACCCGGTTTAGTAGAATTTAAGGTCCCAGAGACTAGGACTCTGTTTGGAAGTGTTTATTTGCTCGATATTGATGAATATAATTTATTATGGTTATGACTAGGGTACCGCTAGGGCTTGGGAAAAGATCGTGCTCAAGGATTGTTCATCTTTAACTTGCACTTGGACCAAAGGTAAGAAAATTGCACCTAATACGTGGTGTATGTGATTAGGGCTTGGCCTTGTTGTTAAATATAGATTTGATTGGGGCTTGGGCCCTTGTAAATGAGCATGATTATGATTATGTTTGTGATTGTTTGATTAAGCATGTTGAATGCTCTGTATCTGGATAATTGTTATATAATGTATGGATGTTTGCATTATTTGATTGAGAAAGACTTCACTTATAAGTCAAGGATGGCAATAGCACTGAGCACTGGTCGAAAACATTGACTTATAAGTCAAAGGTGGCAATAGCGCACTGAGAATTGGTCGATGTGGTTAGGCCTAATCAAGAGCGCATTATACGCTTGTCTGACCCAATGGTCATGGAAAATTAAAGTGACAGGTACGCTAGGCCAGCTCTAAGGCTGGTTATACAAAGGATAGGGTGTTGGGCCCCGGGGTGACTTATTAGTCCCATATCCTAGGGCACATGGCCCCTGTATGAATTATTAGTCATCTAGCTAGGGCAGCGGGCCCCAATGTGAGAGTGTAGTCACTTATTTGCATAGAATACATGCATGAGTAGGGTTTTTACTGCTAGGCATGCTTATTGTGATTCTGTGATATAATATTGATTGCTTATGAGCATGCTTAAGTTTTCTTGCTGAGCCTTGGCTCACGGGTGCTATGTGGTGCAGGTAAGGGAAAAGGGAAGCTGCCATGAGTTGGAGAGCTTCGGTGGTGACGTGTACATATGCGGCTACTCGACCACCACGGCCAGGGTTTCTTAGAGGAACTAGGGTCAAACCTTATTTTGCCGCCTAAGTCAGCTGTTTGTAATTTTTGAATTGTAATTACCCTTTTGGAACTGTAAACGACTTTGTAAATATTTATTTTGGGATCCCAAGTACTCACCTAACATTTTAATGAAGTGACTATTCATTTTGACCAAAAAATTATACCCTAAGTTGTTAATCACGTTTAGTTGCACGTTATGGCCAAATGACTCGATTAGCGAGCCTAGCACTATTTAAAACACACAGTGTAACGGTCTTAGCTATCCAGGCCATTACAACTTGGTATCAGAGCATGCCAAGGTTAAGGGTTCCTGAAGACTTACTAGCATGTACACTCGCCACTAAAGACAAACTCGACTCAGGGTTTGGTAACTATTTATGTGGTTATGTGTTTAACTACTTAGATAGGATATAAATGCCTTATTTGCATGCCTTATTAGGAAGCATGAGATATTCTGATAGGGCCTAGCCCTTGACTGTTGAATGATTGATAAGGATATGCTTATTAGCATTGAAATTGTTTGTGAATGCAAAGGAAATGCTTATTAGCATTGTTATATGGACATGTAGGTCAAGACACGCTCATTAGCGTTGTTATAGGTACATGTATGCTAGGAAAATGATTATTAGCATTGTTTAATGTTAAAGAGATGTTTATTAACATCATTAATTGTTTATGGATGTCAAAAAATGCTTATTAGCATCGTTAATTGTTTATGAGTGCCAGAAAATACTTATTAGCATTATTACTTGCTTACAAATGTCAGAAAGTGATTATTAGCACCATGTTTGGATATGAATATGAATTGACATGCTTATTAGCATGACTGTTGAGTATAAATGTTTGTTTGTTCGGTCTTGGATCGTAGGGTGGCAATAGGTATAGTTATTACTACCTAATTGGCCAAATTGATTACTACAGTAAGGTACATGTTTGGAAGTATGTTTCCAGGGTAGTCAGATCTGTAGGCCAGCCAGGGATTACAGGGCGAAAAATGATAATCAGGGCCAGAATGATATTCATGGCCAAACATCTCGGCCAGCTCCAGAGAACTGGCAGAAAGCTTGCTAATATGCAAGCTAGGTTACTGAGGCAGGAAGAAGAAATCCACCTTATGAGATAGCAACAAGTTCCTACAGGGAACATTCAGTCAGAGGTACCACCTGTGTTGGTGCCGACAGTAGATCCGTTGCCGGAGGCTGGGAACAGATGGGAACCTCTTTATGAAAGGTTCAAGAAGCAACACCCTCCAGTTTTTTAGGGCAGTGTAGATCCAGCTAAGGTCAAGCAGTGGATGATTATTGTTACCAACATCTTGGATTTTATGAGGGTGCTTGGTAATGAGAGGGTGGCATGTGCCACATACATATTTTGAGAGGATGCCCGAATTTGGTGGGAAGTAATATCCCAGACCAGGAACGCCAATACCCTGGAGTGGAAAGAGTTTAGAACTATGTTCAATGAAAAGTATTACAATAATGAATAAAGGCTGAAAAGGTGAAAGAATTCAGTAAATTGCTTCAGGGGAATATGTCAATGTCTGAGTATGCACTGAGATTTGATAGGTTTGCCAAGTTTGATACACACTTGGTACCCACTGATGGGAAAAGGAAGGAAAGGTTTCTTCAGGGGCTACAAACTATGATAGCCCGGGATGTTCGCATTACCACTGTGCTTGGGGGTGATGACTTATGCACAAGTGGTGGAGAAAGCCTTTACTACAAAGGGCGCAGAGAACAAAATCTAGTGCGAGAATGCGGCCAGGAGAGACACTAAGAAGATGGGACCTCCATTCACGGGTTCAGGTAGGGGCGGAGGCCCCAGTGATCAGAAAAGGAAGGCTCCAAATGCCTTTTCAGCTCCAGGCCCTTAGAAAAGACCACATAGTATACAGATAGGCCGCCAGGGCTGCAACGAGGCGTCACGTGGGAGAGTGTTAGGCAAAGTCCTGCTTTCTGTGCAGAATAGTGGGTCACTTAAAGAAATATTTCCCGAGAGCAAGAAAGGAGAAACCAAGGAAGGCGGACAGCTCGACTCCAGCTCGAGTGTTCGCATTAACACAAGGAAAGGTTGAGGCTAGTCCCTAGTAGTGACAGGTTAACTTTCTAGTGCTGGAACCTCTTATACTGTTTTGATTGATTATGGTGCTACACACTCTTTTGTTGCTAGTGGTATAATTGATAGACTAGGTAGGCCATATGATTATTATGTTGTGGGGTTCGGGACCTTATTGCCCATTGGGGAGTTAGTAGTTTCCAGGAGATGGGCTAGGTCACTGCAAGTGACAGTGAATGGCAGAGAGTTGTCAGTTGACTTGATAGAGTTGGTTATGAGTGACTTCGACATGATTCTAGGTATGTACTGGTTAGTGAAGTATGGGGAAACCATAGACTGCAAGAAGAAAATGGTAACATTTGAGCCTAAAGGTGAGGACCCATTTGTATTTGTTGGCATTGTGCATGGACCCTGTGTGCCTATGATATCAGTATTGAGGGCTAGAGACCTACTGCGAGGTGAATGCATAAGATTCCTAGCTAGTGTGGTAGATACTGCTCAGGTCGTGTCAGTGGGACCAGAAGAGACTAGATTAGTCTATGAGTTTCTGGATGTATTTCTAGAGGATTTACCAACGTTGCCGCCACACAGAGAGGTAGAGTTTGTTATAGAATTGGCACCAGGGACAGAGCCAGTGTCTAGGGAACTGTACCGAATGGCCCAGTAGAGTTGAAAGAACTGAAGGTGCAGTTACAGGAGTTGTTAGACTTGGGTTTTATTAGACCCATTTTCTCACCATGGGGTGCACTAGTCCTATTTTTAAAGAAGAAGGATGGTTCTCTAAGGATGTGCATTGCCTACAGGGAATTGAACAAGTTAACAATCAAGAATAAGTATCCTCTGCCAAGAATAGATGACATGCTCAATCAGTTGCAGGGTAAGACGGTATTCTCAAAGATAGATCTTCGATCTGGTTATCACCAGCTGAGGATCAAGGAGGGAGACATACCGAAGACTAATTTTCGTACGAGATATGGGCATTATGAGTTCTTAGTCATGTCATTTGGTTTGACTAATGCCTCAGCCGCTTTTATGGATCTGATGAACAAGGTGTTCAAGGATTATCTCGATCGGTTTGTGATCGTCTTCATAGAAAATATTCTGGTCTATTCTCAGTTAGAGGTAGAACATGTACAACATCTTAGTTTGGTTCTACAGAGGCTGAGGGAATACAGATTGTATGCGAAGTTAAAGAAATGTGAGTTCTGGTTACCGCATGTGACTTTTCTTGGTCACATTGTCAGTAAAGATGGGATTAAGGTGGACCCAGCTAAGATTGAGGCAATCAAAGATTGGCCAAGGCCAAGGAATGCCTCATATATCAGGACTTTCCTTGGATTGGCAGGTTATTACAAGCATTTTGTGGAGGGGTTGTCAAGGATTGCTACCCCATTTACGAAAATGACATGCAAGAATCATAAGTTTGCGTGGTCAGATATGTGTGAGAACACCTTACAGGAGTTGAAGCGGCGATTGATTACAGCTCCAGTTCTGAGTCTTCCAACATATTAGGAGAGGTTTGTGGTGTACTGTGACGCCTCAAGATAGGGTTTGGGTTGTGTTCTTATGCAGACGGGGCAGGTGATTGCCTATGCGTCACGACAGTTGAAGGAATATGAGCAGAGGTACCCTACTAATGATCTGGAGTTGGCAGCAGTGGTCTTTGCATTAAAGGTATGGTGGCCTTACCTTTATGGGGAGAAGTGTGAGATATACACTAACCACAAGAGCCTGAAGTATTTCTTTATGCAAAAAGACCTGAACATGAGACAGAGGCGTTGGATGAGTTGGTAAAGGATTATGACAATGAAATCCTGTATCACCCAGGAAAGGCCAACATGGTGGCAGATGCCTTAAGCTGGAAGGGTTTGGGGCAGTTATACAGAGTGAGGCAGATATCAAAAGATTTAGCAGAGGATATGACCAGAGTTGGAATAGAGTTGCTGGTGGGCCAGTTGGCCAATATCACTCTACAGTCTACATTGTTGGAGAATATAAAGGAAATTCAGTTGAGTGATCCATAGTCGATGAGGATCAGAGGGGACATCCTAGCTGGAATGGCTAGGGACTATACAGTGTTAGATATGGGCTTGCTGAGACACAAGGATCAGATCTATGTTTTGATGGATACTGTTATCAGACGGGAGATTTTGGATGAATCTCATACCACCCCTTACTCTTTGCATCTAGGCACCACAAAGATGTATCCAGATTTTAGATCGCTATATTGGTGGCATGGGATGAAGAAGGATGTGACTAAATATGTGGCTAAGTGCTTGACATGTGAGCATGTCAAGGCTGAGCATCAGAGACCAGTAGGGCTATTACAGCCTCTGGATATCCCAGAGTGGAAATGATAGGATATCACAATGGATTTTGTGGTTAGCTTACCTAGGACTGTGGGTCAACATGATTCAGTGTGGGTTATCGTGGATCGATACAAAAAATCAGCTCACTTCTTACCAGTGAGGATGACTTATACAGTTGACCAGTATATAGATCTCTATGTGAGAGAGATAGTACGCCTTCATGGGGCTCCGAGGTCGATCGTGTTAGAATGGGACCCCACATTTACTTCCAAGTTTTGGGGAAGTCTGCAGAAGGAAATGGGTACATAGTTAAAATTCAGTACAGTTTATCATCCTCAGATAGATGGTCAATCTGAGAGGACGATACAAATATTGGAGGACATGCTGCAATCATGTGTACTAGACTTTGAAGGGTCTTGGAGTAAGTATTTTCCTTTGATAGAGTTTTCCTAAAATAACAACTATCAGTCGACCAGGGGTGGCTCCTTATGAGATGTTGTATGGTAGGAAATGCAGATTAGCCATTCATTGGGATGAGACAAGAGAAAGGAAATTCCTGGGTCCTGAGGCAGTTCAGAGGACCAACGAGGCTATTGAAAAGATCAGAGCCTGGATGCTCGCTTCTCAAAGTACACAGAAAATTTATGCAGACCCGAAGCGCATGAAGATGGAGTTCCAAGTGGGAGACTGTCTTCCTTAGAGTCTTCCCATGGTAAGGGGTGAGGAGATTTGGGAGGAAGGGAAAGTTGAGCCATAAATTTGTAGGACCGATTGAGATCCTCGAGAGGATCGGTCAGGTGGCCTATAGATTGGCCTTACCTCCAGCACTGTCAGCCGTACACAACGTGTTTCATATTTCGACACTTCGAAAGTATGTGTCAGATGTGACTCATGTGTTGAGTTACGAGGATCTGGAGCTATAGGCAGATCTCTCCTATGAGGAACAACTAGTCCAGATACTAGACAGAAAGGATGAGGTCCTGAGAAACAAAACCATACATTTCGTTAAGGTATTATTGAGGAACAGCAAGGTCGAGGAGGCGACCTGGGAGTTAGAGCCCAACATGCAGGATCAGTATCCCGAGTTGTTCAGGTAAAATTTTGAGGACGAAATTCCTATAAGGAGAGGATAGTTGTAACATCCACAAATTCCTTAATAAGGCTTAGTGCCTTGATTAGGGGGCTAGGAGGGCAATAACTGATTAATTGCATTATTATGTGATTTGATGCATGAATAAATGAATTATGTGAGTTATATTATAATATGATTGTATTTGCATGCATGTGGGCCTGTTTCTTATTAGAAGGGCATTTTTGTGACTTTGGCCCGTTGATGGCATATTTGAATATACATGTGCTATATAATTGATACCACATTATTATGTAGATATATTTGGGTTATTCAGCACGAGGCGATCCTAGGGAGAAAGTTAGTGGTCTAGTCATAACGGGATCAAATACCCAGCTCGGGTTGAGCTTAGGGGTATTTTGGGTAATTTAGTACATTATCAGGATTTATCGGGTAATGGGAAATTGTTTAGTAATTATCTGAGAATATTGGAAGTAGCGGGGATTATGAGGCGTTAATTACGATTAAGGGGAAATGTGACAAAGGACTAATTTACCCTTGGGGGCATAAGAGGGCAAGGCTAAGGGCAAGGGGTATTTCAATCATTTCTTGCCTAAGGAAAGGGTATACCAAATAATTCAGAACCTAGTGGAACCAAATAGAAACATAAACACTCTCAGCTCTCTCTTTCTTTCCTCTACGTTCTCTCCTCTATCTCACATAGGTGGGTTTGGTTTTTTGAGAAAAACTAAAGGAATTCAAGGCTTGGAAGTTGAATTTGAGTGGTTTGAAGGCTTGATTTGGGGTTGGATTAGTAGCAGCTAGGGGGACTTATATCATAGCTAAGGTAAGGCTACCAATTCTTTTTTGATTAAATTCTGCCCTGGTTTTCAAGTGTTCTTAAGCTTTGTGGCTCATGGTAGTGATTTTGTATTTTGGTGGGGTTTTGATCAAATTTAAGCTTGGGTTTTGATGGTGTTAATGTGCTGATAATGTGTTGGGGAATTGAATTATGGTTTTAAGAATGGTTGGGAAGGATTTTTAGAAGGAATTGGCTTTAGGAAAAGCTGGAAATTTGGGTTCATAGGGCCGCACCACGACTTGCGTGAACACATGGCCCAGAGGTTTATGTTTTGCGTAGGCGCATCGTGTCACGGGCCGGCTATTTGGGGATTCCAACTAGACAGAACGTGCGGCACTTGCAGACTCTTCAAGCTAGCAAGTCAGCCTACAACACATACCTACAGGCAAACAAACTCAGCGGTTAGCCACATACACATCTCGGACATGCAACGGGCAATAACGAAGTATGAGCAAGCACAAAGCAAGTCATTCCTAGGAACGTCCACACAACACAAAGCACACAACAAGGCAAGTAGCACACAACAAGGCAAGTAGCACACAAAGGCCCAACGAAGGTAACAAACAAGTAACACATAAGAAACAAGGAAGTACACAGGGGCAAGTATGGATAAATGTTATTTCATTAATATATAGCCTTGATAGGGCAAGGGAGTACACAGCTTTGGCCCCTATCTGCTGATGGCCATGGTGCTTCCCTAAGTCACCAGGTCACCTCCCCCTAAGGAGCCTTTTAGGGAAATAAAGTCTTCCCAGGAACATATATGATTTTTGTTTGGGAGACATATGCAATATTACAAAACTGCCACTACCCTATCCCATGAGGTTGCTTGGTGCAAGACTTGACTAATGATCAAGCACCAAGGCATGCTCATTACAAAATGGCCCCATGTGGGTGTGCCAAAGGGGCAGCACGCCACACTCTCCCCCACTCAATCCTTCGGCGCCCTCGACGAAGTAGCTTGTAGATCTTCAATCTTCTGCGTGAGCTTCTTCAAGTCTTCCGCCCTTTCCCAGCTGATCTCGTCGTCAGCGAGCCCCTTCCATTTTACCAGATATTCTTTATGCTTTTTACGGTCAGTGGTGACCGTCCTTTCCGCCAGGATTTCTTCAGGTTGACGCTTGCTCCTTGGCTGAACGATGATTCCTCCTCTGGTTGACTGGTTGCGTGCTGGATTTGCTGGATCTTCGTGATACGGCTTCAAGTTGCTGACATGAAGGACCGGGTGTATCTTCATCCAGGCTGGTAGTTCGAATTTGTATGATGTTAGGCCAACTTTTGAGATGATTGAGACCGGACCCTCGTACTTGCGGACGAGTCTGATGTCTTTGTCCCCTCGGAATCTCAACTGTTCGGGCCTCAGCTTGATTAACACTAAGTCACCTGCTTTGAACTCCAGTGGTCTACGCTTCTGATCAGCCCACTTCTTCATTCTTTTCGATGCTTTTTCTAAATAAGCTCGGGCAATCTCTGTCGTTTTCTTCCAGTCTTTTGTGAAGTGAAAGGCTCGCGGGTTTCGACCGCGATATTCATCCACTGTGTGGGGTAACAGTGGCTGCTGTCCATTAACAACTTCAAAAGGGCTCTTATTCGACGAAGAACTCTTTTGAGAGTTGAAACAAAATTGAGCTACATCGAGTAGTTGCGGCCAATTCTTCTGATTGGCATTGACAAAGTGGCGCAAGTACTCCTCCAACATCCCGTTGAATCTTTCTGTCTGCCCATCTGTCTGCGGATGGTAGCTCGAGGAAATGTTCAGTTGTGACCCCAAGAGATTGAACAGTTCAGACCAAAAGGTCCCAGTGAATCTTCCATCTCGGTCACTAACAATATTCTGGGGCACTCCCCAATATTTGACAATGTGTTTGAAAAATTGTCTGGCTGTCTCTTCTGCCGAACAGTACTTCGACACTGGGATGAAAGTTGCATACTTCAAGAATCTATCCACGACCACCAAGATCGCACTTAAATCTCCTGTCTTCGGAAGACTGGTGATAAAGTCAAGCGACACACTCTCCCATGGTCGGCTTGGGACTCGCAAGGGCTCCAACAACCCAGGTGTCTTGTTCCTATCGACCTTGTCTTGCTGGCAGACCAGACAGGTCTTGGTGTACTCCACTACATCGTCTCGCATTTGTGGCCAGTAGTATCCCTGCTTCAAGAGGGCATGGGTTCTCTGCCACCCTGGATGACCTGCCCACAGAGTATCCCTGCTTCAAATCTCCAGCTTTCGGAACATACAAACGCTCCCCTTTAGCCCACAGAAGATCATCCTCCACCCAGAACTGGCGAGTCTTGCCTTCTTTTACGAGCTTCAGGATGGTCCTGACAACTGGGTCTTTCTCCAGGTTTTCTTTAATGCGTTCCTTGAGTGGAGTGTTCACCACGCTAGCCGATAAACTAGCCATGATCTTTAGAGTCGCCAACTCCGCTTTACAACTCAAGGCGTTAGCTGCCTGGTTCAAGCGTCCTGCCCTGTGCTCAAAACGGAAGTCGAATTCCGCCACAAACTCCTGCCATCGAGCCTGCTTAGGGGTCAGCTTCGGCTGAGTAAGGAAATGACTCACAGCTGCATTATCCGTCTTCACCACGAACTTTGACCCCAGCAAGTAATGCCTCCACACTCGCAAGCAATGTATAACTGCGAGGAGCTCCTTCTCCTGGGCAGTATACCTCCTCTCAGCTTCAGACAGCTTGCGACTTTCGTATGCGACCGGGTGGTCCTCTTGTACTAGTACCCCTCCCAGAGCATAATCTGATGCATCCGTCTGTACTTCGAAGGGCTTGCTAATAGTTGGCAAGGCAAGAACAGGATCCTTCATCATGGCTTCTTTCAAACTCCTGAACGCTTCAGCACACTTGTCAGTCCACGCCCAAATCACACCCTTTTTCAGAAGCTCGGTCAAGGGTGTCGCCCTTCTTGAGTAGCCGTCCACAAATCGTCTATAGTAGTTGGCTAGACCCAAGAAGGAGCGGAGTTCTTTCACGTTTGTGGGGGCTTTCCATTCCTGGATTGCCCTCACCTTCTCCAGATCCATACGAATACAGCCACGTTCCACCACGTAGCCTAAGAACTTGATGCTCTCCTGTGCGAACGAGCACTTCTCTCGCTTCACATATAGCTGGTTCTCTCTCAACTTCTGAAACACTTGAGCCAAGTGTTCTTGATGCTCTTCAATCGAGGCGCTTTAAACCACGATGTCATCCAAGTACACCACCACGAACTTATCTAGATACTCGTGGAATACTTGGTTCATTAGTGTACAGAAGGTAGCAGGTGCATTTGTCAACCCAAACGGCATTACTCGAAACTCAAATGCTCCGTATCGAGTAACACACGTAGTCTTTGGTTCATTCCCATCTGCAATCCGCACCTGATAATAGCCCGATCTCAAGTCCAACTTTGTGAAGTATTTGGCTCCACTTAGCTGGTCGAACAAATCAGCGATTAGAGGAATGGGGTATGTGTTGCGAACTGTCACCTTATTGAGAGCCCTATAGTCGATGCACAGTCTCAAGCTCCCATCGTGCTTCTTCTGGAATAGCACCGGTGCGCCATATGGCGCCTTCGACGGTCTGATGAAGCCTGCCTCCAATAGCTCTTTTAATTGCTTCCTCAATTCTTCTAGCTCAGGGGGTGCCATTCTGTATGGCGCTTTTGTTGGAGGTTTCGCTCCAGGCACCAGCTCTATCTGGTGATCAATCCCCCTCTTTGGTGGCAAGGCTTTGGGGAGTTTATCTGGCATCACATCCCCATACACCTTCAAGACCCTCGTAATTTCTAGTGGAACAATTTCTTCCACTACTTCTTCGAACACGGTGGGTACAGCTACATAAGTCAGCTCCTGCTTCCTCACACCCTTCTTGAACTGTAAAGCTGATAGAAGCTTCACAGCAGGGGGTGGCTTCACCTTTGCAGGTACCATTGAAGGAGTCTCTCCCATTATGAGTAAGCTTCCAGTGGCAGGAATTGGAATGGCACCTTTCTCGGTTAGAAAGTCCATTCTCAAAACTACATCAAAGTCGTCCATATGGACGACCACCAAATCAGTCTGCCCTTCCCACGTGTCGATCTTCACTTTTACCCCTCTAGCCACGCCAGATGTGGCCAAGGCTTTGGAGTTGACCGCCTTCATGCGGCCTGCATCTTTCTCCAGCTTTAGTCCCAGTCGCTTTGCTTCGAGTTCAGAGATGAAGTTGTGGGTGGCGCCAGTATCAATCATCACGCTTTTGGCAGGCTTGCCATTGATAGCGGCATCCACGAACATTAGCCCTTTCCCCAGGGTCTTCTTCCCTTTCTCGCCATGCTTCTTGAGAGCGTTCAACAGGCGGACAGCGCCCATGTGCGCGTACTCTTCTTCTTCCTCTTCTCCTTCACCCTGTTGTTCTTGGCCAATGAGGGCATTTATCTTGCCCCGGAATTGGCAAACTGCCGACTTGTGTGGGCCTTTGCAAATCCAACAAGCTAGCGGCTTCTTCCCTACAGCAGCATCTATCCCACTGGAAGAATTGGACTCAGCTGTCCTTTTCTCTCCCCCACTCTTACCCTTCCAGGACTTCCCAGACTTCTTACTCCCGGCGCTCCTTGAGCTGGCTGGAGGGGTAGCCCTTTTCGGCAGGCTACTCTCCGGAGTGTAGTCTGTTAAGCGTTCGGCAGCAGCTTGAGCGGTGGCTAGATCAGTCACCCGCTGTCTTTGAAGTTCTTGCTTGGCCCACGGTTTCAGTCCCTCGAGGAAGCAGAAGAGCCTGTCCACTTCGGACATGTCTTTAATATCGAGCATCAGTCCCGAAAATCTCTTTACATACTCTCGGACTGTCCCGACTTGTTTAAGCTCTCGTAACTGGCGACGAGCTATGTAAGCTACATTTTCTGGCAGAAACTGCGTCTTTAATTCCCTCTTCAGGTCCGCCCAAGATGTGATAGTACACCTGCCATTCTCTATATCATCATACTTGGTCCTCCACCACACCTTGGCATCCCCCGACAAATACATGGTAGCCATGGCGACCTTTCCATCTTCCGAATCGGCCCGCACGACTCTAAAGTAATGTTCCATGTCAAAGAGGAAATTCTCCAAATCCTTTGCATCTCTGGCCCCATTATAGGGCCTCGGCTCGGGTACCTTGGCTCGGCCATATTCCATACCCATCGGCCCTGTGGCAGGGGCATTCCCAACCGCTCGCATGGTCAGGTTTACCTTGGCAGATAGCTCAGCCATTTCTTCTCTGAGCACACCGACTGCCTCCCTGCAATCTTCCGTCGTGTCATTTATTGAAACTTCTTGTTCCCTTAGCATGCGCTCCACTGCCGCGATGCGCTCTTCCCACCGAGGGGAAACAGAAGTACTTGTTGGAGTGTTTCTTTTCTCCAACGCGATAATTCTGGATAGAAGAACATCATTCTCCTTCTCCAACGCAGCTATGCGATTGTATGCATCAGACGAACCCGAGTCCTGACTTGCAGAGGAAAGATCCCTGACCCTCTCGTCCAGGCCATCCAGTTCCCCTACTCGCTTCTCAAGAGCTTCGATCCTCTGAGTGTTGCTCACCATAGTGTGTTTTTGCCAAGCGCTTTCTAACTTGGCTCTGATACCAACTGTCACGGGCCGGCTATTTGGGGATTCCAACTAAACGGAACGTGCGGCACTTGCAGACTCTTCAAGCTAGCAAGTCAGCCTACAACACACACCTACAGGCAAACAAACTCAGTGGTTAGCCACATACACATCTCGGACATGCAGCGGGCAATAACGAAGTATGAGCAAGCACAAAGCAAGTCATTCCTAGGAACGTCCACACAACACAAAGCACACAACAAGGCAAGTAGCACACAAAGGCCCAACGAAGGTAACAAACAAGTAACACATAAGAAACAAGGAAGTACACAAGGGCAAGTATGGATAAACGTTATTTCATTAATATATAGCCTTGATAGGGCAAGGGAGTACACAGCTTTGGCCCCTATCTGCTGATGGCCATGGTGCTTCCCTAAGTCACCAGGTCACCTCCCCCTAAGGAGCCTTCTAGGGAAATAAAGTCTTCCCAGGAACATATATGATTTTTGTCTGGGAGACATATGCAATATTACAAAACTGCCACTACCCTATCCCATGAGGTTGCTTGGTGCAAGACTTGACTAATGATCAAGCACCAAGGCAAGCTCATTACAAAATGGCCCCATGTGGGTGTGCCAAAGGGGCAGCATGCCACACATCGCAACCCTTCAAGGTTGTGCCACGACGTGCATACATAGGAATGTAAGGACTAAGGGGCTCTAACTTGAGGTGCGTCGCGACCCGTAAGGGGGCACCGCGGCGCACATAGGGGAAACTAGACATAATAGGTTTTGAGTAATAGGAACTCAAACCTAATGGCTCAGGAAGGATTCTACTACCCGGTTTAGTAGAATTTTAGGTCCCGAAGACTAGGACTCAGCCCGGAAGTCTTTATTTACTTGATATTGATAAATATCATTTATTATGGTTATGACTAGGGTACTGCTATGGCTCAGGAAATGATCGTGCTCGAGGGTCGTTCATCTTTAACTTGCGCTTGGGCCAAAGGTAAGAAAATTGTACCCAATACGTGGTGTATGTGATTAGAGCTTGGGCCCCTGTAAATGAGCATGATTATGATTATCCTTGTGATTGTTGTATTAAGCATGTTGAATGCTTTGCATCTGGATAATTGTTATATAATGTGTGCACTTTTGCATTATTTGATTGAGAAAGGCTCTACTTATAAGTCAAGGACGGAAATAGCGTTGAGTGTTGGTCGAAAACATTGACTTACAAGTCAAAGGTGGCAATAGTGTGTTGAGCACCGGTCGATGTGGTTAGGCCTAATCATGAGCACATTATACGCTTGTCCGACCCAATGGTCGTGGAAAATTAAAGCATCAGGTACGCTAGGCCAGCCCTAAGGCTGGTTATACAAAGGATAGGGTGGTGGGCCCCGGGGTGACTGATTAGTCCCATATCCTAGGGCATATGAACTCGGTATGACTTATTAGTTATCTAGTTCAGGCAGTGGGCCCCTGTGTGAGAATGCAGTCATTTATTTGCATAGAATGCATGCATGAGTAGGGTTATTACTGCTAGGTATGCTTATTATGATTCTGTGATATAATATTGATTGCTTATGAGCATGTTTAAGTTTTCTTGTTGAGTCTTGGCTCACCGATGCTATGTGGTGCATGTAAGTGAAAAGGGAAGTTGGACCAGCCATGAGTTGGAGAGCTTCGATGGCGACATGTACATATGCAGCTGCTCGACCACCACGGCCAGGGTTTCTCATAGGAACTAGGATCAAACCCTTTTTTGCCGCCTAGGTCGGCTGTCTGTAATTTTTGAGTTGTAATTACCCTTTTGGAACTGTAAACGACTTTGTAAATGTTTATTTTGGGATCCCAAGTACGCACCTAACATTTTAATGAAGTGACTGTTCCTATTGACCACAATTTTTAACCCTAAGCTGTTTGTTGACACAGTTTTTCAACTATAGTAGATTAAGAAATGAGATAGGTAGATTAGTGCTAAATTATAAACCGTAATGAAATAATAAATCTCCCTCGAACACACACAACTTTTACATGATTCAGTGGTTAAAATCCACCTAGTCTACGAGACAATGTTATTGCTTTTCTCTCTCAATTTCTGCAGAGTTTTAGTAATACAAAAATGGCACTCCCCTTCCCTGTCCATTATTCCTGATATTTATAGGTGAATTTCCTGGACAGGTTTGGGTAACCACGTGAATAAATAAGGTATACATTTAATGCAGATCATTCCCATTTACATTGGGATATGATTTGATAACAGACTAGAATATACTCCTGCTATCTCGGATAATAAATGGTAGATATTCAATACAACCTGGGAATTAATGAGCATATAAGGAGTCTCCAAATCTCTTGGGATCCTTCAATATGTGTTCTGTCCAGGTTTCCACGGGCTGAATAATTCACCCGAGCTTGTGTGCAAAGTCTATTTGAACCCTAGCTCGTTGTAAGCTCAGAACGCCCAATGTTGGATCTAGTCATTACAAGTCTAGAACTCAATTATTATCCCAAGAAGCGGTCTGATAATAACATGTATATCATGTACGAACTGGATTGTTCCCCAAGCTACTCACATCATTGTTAACCAGATATCCTACTTGTTTATTTTTCCTAATATTCATTTGCCAGTTGTACCCGAGCTGAGTAATTGAACTCGCGCTAATTTTAGGGTATAACATTTTCCCCCCAAGCTCTTGCTCGTGCTTGATGTTGTCACTTTCTGACATGCACAGTAAGGGTTTTTAGGCTTCCGTCATGTAAAATCGTGCCTGCCAACTACTCGAGTACTGGACTCGTGGCCTCCTACGATTGGCGTCCGTTCAAGTTTCGAGGACCGCGACAAATGTCCTGTCATCTTTTTGTCGACGTATGGTTCATTTAATATTGGCCTTTGGATCTTGAGCTAACCCAATCGGATGGCCTGAATTAATTCTCGTAGTTTACGTATAAATAACATGATCAGATTTGAACCCTCACCACCTTTGCATTCAAAAAAATTCCTTTTCCAGAAACAAAGTTTCCCTTTTTCATCTCTAACTTCTCTCAAGAACCCTCCATCGCCTTTCAGATTCTCAAAAGCTTTCAGGGAGTTTCCTATGGACGTATCAACATCTTCTCTTAATCGATCATATCAACTGTAAGTATTTCCTCATCTGGTTTGAATTTTTCAACTCTTTGCTTTCCAGTGAGTTTTTTTTTATTGTGAAACACATCCTTTGCTCAATGTCATTTAGGTTACGTCTGTTTCTAAATAGGTGATTGGATTCAGTTTTGGCTAAATGAACAATGCTAGGCTTATCTAGAAACAAGATTTTCATTAAACTGGGCAAATTTCCTGGGTTTTTCAAAGAAAATTCTAATGGTAAATTGGTTTGAATACCTGTTTGGGGTGTAGAAGCCGAAGGGGTTTTAGGTTTGGTTCTAGGTAGCTTAGAGGTTATGATTCCTTAGGCGGTTCGCTTTCAAAAGAAAAGTAGTTGGTCTAACAGATCTAACACACGAATCCTGAAGTATCAGGGAATTTTAAGAAATCAAAGCGCGTGGCCTAGGACCACGCATGGAACCACACGTTGAGGGTAGGAAACAACTTAGCTTGTATGAATTTTCAAATTTCAAAAGCAAATCGCTTAAATTTTCGGATTTCCGTACCACCACAACCGTAGCTAGAAATCATCTTAGGTCGCCACTAATAGGCCGTTTTGTTGTCAGGCGATCTAAATTATGGCCCCCGCAAAGAAGAACACCGTGAGCTCTTCTGCCTAGAGCAAAGATAAGGGCAAGCAGGTCACCCCCGACTCTCCAATCCCCCATTTCAGCCTTGTGGTGGAGAGGGAAATCGTGGTCGACCCCAACGCATTCTTCGAGGCTGGACACATAGTCTCCCGGATCACGACTCAGGGGAAAGTTAACAAGATCCTACTACGTCACAGGATTGAGATGGGAGTTGATGGCCTTATCACCTGACCTGCACTAGAGGGAGAGTGAAGCTGCGCCCCTTTACAAGATGACTACTGGGCTTGGAGTGATGAGCACCCGAAGGCCAGTGCCTTCCTCCCATTGGACCAGTATTTCGTAGACTTTTTGAACTATGTCAAAATGGCTCCATTCCAACTCCCCCAAAATCATACAGGCTTTTGGCGGGGTTAAAGTATTTGTTTCTGAGGCACGAGTGGGAGGTCCCCAATCCGGCAGACATCATGTACTTTTGCCTCAAAGCCAGTCCCGACTAGAAGGGGTGAGGTGACAGTTTCTACTACCTCACTCGTTTTCCCAACTCAGCCTCCATCATCGACCTCCCCAGCCACCCAAATGATTATAAGGACTTGTTCTTTATGTCAAATGGGTTCAAGAACTGTGACTATCGATACTTCAACCGTCCTCGTAAGTCTTCTATCTTTATGAATTCAACACGCGAACTTTTTATCACTTATGCACACAAAAAAAATTGTTTAAGGATTCTGACTGAGTTCGTTCTTTGTGCAACTATATTCGCGAGGACAAAGCGGTCTGTGACCCTTGGGGGTCAATACAAGACCTTGTCTAGTCTTTCTCCAAGGGAGAAAGACTATCGAAAGATTGTGAATGATGCCACCATGGTGGCCTGCACGTTGATCAGCAAGGACTAGACACTAGCTCTAATGACCCGAGCTCCTCTTCCTATCATCCCCCCTCCTCAAGAGGCCTTTCCAGCCAATGAGGACGTCGAGGAGGAAGAAGATGCGACACCACTAGTGCATAAAAGGTGAGCTCCTAAAGATAATTAGGAGCCCGATCTAGAGCGAGATGTGTCCAGGATAGTGGCCAACCCCTCTGGCCAAGGTAACCCATACCCCTACCGAGAGTTAGATCGGGCTGCTACCAGTTATAGGCTAATTCGATTCAATTCTAACTAGCTCGTTAATAGTCACCCCACTAACCCAAACCTAAACACAACCCTCCTCCAATGCATGGACCATTTGGTGGTGTGCTATGACCACAACTACCCCAAAGGTACCATCATAGTTGACAACACTCTCCATTTTAGGTCCACCATTTTTTAGGAGTATGGGACAAACCGTAAGTCCTGGCCTTCCCTGCGTCAGGGTGCATATGCCCCTGGTTTTAGGCAGTACGTGTAATGACCCAAATTTCCTAATAAGGTTTAAGACCTTGATTAGGAGGCTGGGAGGGCCATAATTGATTTATTATGCCATTAAATGATTATGTGAATTATATTATTATATGATGATAAATGCATGCATATGGGTCCACTTTTCATTATAAGGGCATTTTGGTAATTTGGCCCATTGAGGGCGTATTTGTATATTTTCATGCATGATTGTGAATTATGAATGAGGCCACATTATAATGTGGATTTTTTCAAGTTATTCAGCATGAGACGATCTTTGAATGCAAGTTAGCAGTTTGGTCATAACGAGGTTAATTTCGGGGCTCAGGGTGAGTCTCAGTGTAATTTGATGATTAGTACATTACCAGGAATTAAAGGGTAATGGGATATGATTTATTAGTATTTGAGAATATTGGGAATAACAGGAATTGGAGGACTTTAATTATAATTAACGAGATAGACGGGAAAGGACAATTTTGCCCTTGGTGGCTTAAAATGGAAATAAATAGGCTTGGGGGCATATAGGTAATTTGACCTTAGGATATGTTTAAAATCAGAAAGTTGTGGATTAAAGGAACCAAAAACAGAGCTTCTTTCCCTTTCCCCCACGATCATCTTCTTCTTTCTTCTCCCTTTGAAATTTTGAATCTCCTTTTGAGGATTCAAGCTAGGGAAGCAAGCCTTGAGGGTCTAGGATTGTGTTCTACCTTTGAAGAGGGTTTAATCTGGAGCTTGAGGTAAGAATTCAGCCATGGAAACTCTGGTTTTGCTATGTTTTCATTGATTTTCAGTTGGGATTTTTGGATTAGATAGTTTAGAATTCATTGAAGTTTTTGGCAAAGTTTGATTGGGTTTTGATGCCTAGGACTTGTAGAATGGGTTTTTGGGTTCATTTGTGAGTTTGGTTGAGGGTTGGAACCAGTTCTTGAAGATTGGAAATTGGAGAAGTTGAAGGGGAAAAACCAAGGCTGAGTCACCCTGGTTCTAGCGCTACAACGCCTGAGGATGGGCACTACAGCGTTGTCCAGGGCATGTTAGCCCTGCTTGTAGTGCCTAGGCGCCAGGGGGCAGTGCTATAGAACTACCCTATTTTTCCAGGGTCCTATTTTGGGTACTTTTGAGGGTTTTTGGCTCGGGGTTTCAATTACTAAGGCTCGGGATCGAATCTACTAACAGTTTGAGTACGATTCGAGGTCCCGGGAGCGAGGTTTAGATCAGGAACCTTTTATTGTTGATTTTATTGATGGAGTTCCATATTTGGTTATGACTAGGTGACCGCTAAAGGATCAAAGGATTGATCGTTCTCAAGGGTCGTTCTTTTACTATTTCACACTCGAACCAGAGGTAAGAAAACTGCACCCAGTATGTGACATGCATGGTTATTAATGAAGCATGTTGAGTGCTCTGTATGTGGACATGGATTGCATATTAAATGCTTAGCAATCTTGCTTATCTGTGAATGGTACTGACTTATTAGTCAGAATCGACAATGGTGTCAGTATTGATTGTGAAGTTGTGACTTATTAGTCAAGTTCAGCAGCAGTACTGAGCATTGGTCGTATGGTATTAGCTTATGAGTCAAGAACAATATTAGCGTGTTTAACGCAAGCCGGAAAGATTAGATCTAATCGACATAAGAATTATCATCATAAGCATGAAATGCTTGACTGACCTTAAGTTCGATGAAAACAAAAGCGCTTGTCTAGTCTAAAGGCTAGTTACTTAGAGTCAGGGCAAAAAGGCTCAGGTGACTGCAACGTCACATGGCTGTGGGTGCTGAGCACAAGTTCATGACTCATTCATTAGTCACTTATCTGATTAGGGTGCATAGCCCAGAGTGTGACTAATTAGTCACCTATACATAGTGTGACTCATTAGTCACCTACTCAGAGTGTGACTCATTAGTCACCTATACAGAGTGTGACTCATTAGTCACCTATTCAGAGTGTGACTCATTAGTCACCTATCTCAAAGAGTGACCTATTAGTCAACTATTAAAAGGTAGACTTATCAACCATCTATACAAAGATAGACTTATCAGTCATCTACATAAGGGTAGACTTATTAGTCATTTATACAGAGAGACTTATTAATCATCTACCTCAGAGATTGACTCATTAGTCATCTAACAGAGATAGACTCATTAGTCATCTATACAGAGTGTGACTCATTAGTCACCTATACAGGGTGTGACTCATTAGTCACCCACACAAAGATTGACTCATTAGTCATTTATTCAATAAGCAGGTCCCCAGAGATTGACTCATTAGTCATCTACTCAAACGCAAGACCCCATAATCATTTATTTGCACTTGCTTGCATGCATGAGTAGGGTTATTACTGCTATGCATGCTTATTATGATTTAGTAACATGTTCTTACTTGTTCATGAGCATATTGAGTTTTCTTGCTGAGCTTCGACTCACGGGTGCTATGTGGTGTAGGTAAAGGCAAAAGAAAACTATACCATCCTTGAGCTGGAGAGATTAGGTGACGATGTGTACATATGCAGCTACTCAACCGCCACGGTCGAGGGTTTAAAGAGGAACTAGGGTTAAACCCTTTTTCGCCGCTTAGGTCAGCTGGTTGTAACTCTTTTTTTGTAATTAACCTTTAAATTATATTTTTGGGATCCCAATGTATACAGTAAATGTTTTGGTGAAACGTTGTATCTTAACAAAAAAATTTAACTCTAAATCGTCAATCATACTTATTTACACGATTATGGCCAAATGACTCGATTATCGAGTATAGCACTATTAAATGCACACCGTAACGGTCCCTGGGTAGTACGGCGTTACAGTACGAAGATGAGTCCAGCCCCAAGGAAGGATCTGAACCCCCTAAGACCCAGGAGGTCATAATCTTAGATTCTCCCCTACCTCCTTTAATCCAAGAGTTAGAGGTTGTGCCTAGCCCGGTCAATAATACTTTTGAATAATTACTTCTTTAAATTGAATCTTCTGCCAGAAGCCCTAGATTTGAGGGGTGCTTTTAAGGCTGGAGGGACCGGAGCTGGTGTAGTGGTGAAGAGGCCCAGGGTGATGAAGAAAATAGCTCTGAAGACTGGGGGTGCCACCAAGCCTCCGACTAAAGAAAAGGGTGCTAGTTCCACCCGAGAGCAGCCACAAAAAAACTTCCCCCAGCTCTGGTAACAATGGTCACAGTTCAGCAAGCTCATCCTCCTCGACACGTACCTCCCTCAAATCCTCAAGTGATCCAAGGTGAGGCTCGTACTATCTAGATCCCGGTCAAGCCACTCGACCTGGAAAATATCCCCGAGGCTTTTCAGGGTATTGTGTATGAGACGGCAAGCCACATGGTCGGCCATGCCTACAAAGCTCATGCCAGAGACTTAAGGGCTATAAAGGAGCACAGTCCTGAGGACGTCCTCGAATCTGCCATAGGGATGAACCTCACTGTGAGTCCTTCTCACTCTCCTAATCTTTTATTTTTCTTTATTTTATTTTATAAACTATTCTCTTTCATGCAGCCCGAGCTGTGGGACCCATATCTTGCTCGGTTCAAGATTCGATTCTCACAGGAATCATTAGAGACCGGCGAAGCTTCTAGAGCTGTTGAGGGGGGTGGCAAGAAGGTGACTTCTCTGGAGCGAGCGAACGGAGCTCAGTGACTTTTATTTTCACCCTTTTTATTATTTTTTTTTTTAAAGCTATTGTACAATTGCCTCCTGGCTTAGGTCGAGGTTTTTCCTCCTCGAGATGACAATATAATTTTGAATACTCATCTAACTTATGATCTAGTTGTGTTTCCCTTAGTCCATTATTTTCTCATGTTTATGAATCCTTAGATTCTTGTACATTTGAAATCTTAGGGGTTGACTTTTAGATCGAGACAAATTTTATCGATATCTTAGTTGTATCCAAGATTTCTCTCGCTTATTTGCGTCAAACCTGTTAAGAATTAGGCCTCAGACTTGGTTATGTCCAAAAAAAAATTTATATAAGCTTAATCGCATTGTACCTGTTAGGAATCAGGCCTCAGACCTAGTTATATCCAGGGTTTTGGTGATTTCTCAAACTTAGTTCGCGTTAGGTTTATTGAAGATTTTAGCTTTAAAAAGTCGTTGAATAATCAATTTCTCCAAACTCTAAGTTTTTAATCCTTATTCTAATAAGTTGAACTCTCTTAGGCATTCTCCTCGGTAATGTGCCCTCCCCCCCCCCCCCCCCAAGAAACCAGAACGTATAAGTGTTCCTGGTTGCTTTTACCAAGTGAGCCTGTGATAAAAAAATAATAAAATTGGTTATTTAATAATCCAACTGTTATTAAACTGAAATGGCTTTTAGAAATAAGCCTTACATAAATGGTAACTTTGAAAACATTAAAGACAACAAAACTATTGATAATAATTTTTCAAGTGTAGGGCATTCCAGGTCTGTGGGACTTTTTCCCCATTTAGCCGGGCTAGCTTGAAAGTTCCTTCGGATAGGACCTCTACGATCTGATATGGCCCTTCCTAGTTCAGACCTAACACCCTATATTTGGGATCTCTATTTGCCGAAAAGACCCTTCGGAGAACCAGATCGCCTAATTCGAGTCTATGTCCCTTAACTTTTGAATTGAAAAATCGAGTGATCTTATGCTGATAACGGGTGAGCTATAATTGTGATGCCTCTCATTTTTCTTCGATCAAATCGAGGGACGCACTAAGTAGTTCATGGTTATGATCTTTGTCAAATGTCTTTTGTCTGTGGGTTGTTACCATTTCCTCAATTGGGAGCATAGCCTCACTTCGAAAGGTTAGGGAAAAAGGGGTATGTCCCGTAGAAGTTCTATGTGAGGTCTGATAGGCCTAGAGTACTTGTGGAAGCTGCTCAGGCCACAATCCCTTGGCCTTATCTAGTCTTTTCTTCAAGCTTGCCTTCAAGGTCTTATTTAAAACCTCAACCATGCCCATAGGCTTGTTGGTATGCTACCGACGAGAAACTCTTAGTTATGCCATATTTTTCACAAAAGTTTGTGAAGAGATCATTATCGAACTAAGTTCCGTTGTCTGACACGATCTTTTTAGGGAATCCAAATCGACATATGATATTCTCCACAACAAAATCCAGGACTCTCTTTGAGGTGATGCTTTCCAAAGGTTCAGCCTCTACCCACTTCGTGAAATAATCGATTGCAACTGTTTCATAACGAACCCCTCCTTTTCCCATTGGCAGGGAACCTATCAAGTCAATTCCCCAAGCTGCAAATGGCCAAGGGGATGATATCATGGTTAGCTTGACTAGAGCAACTCGAGCAACTACGGTGAAATGCTGGCATTTGTCGCACTTTTGCACATACGAGATCGAGTCTTTTGTTAAAGTGGGCCAAAAATAGCCTTGCCTCAGTACCTTTAGAGCTAGGTTTTTCCCCTAGCATGATCTCCACAGAAGCCTTCGTGTATTTCTTGTAAAATAGTTTGTGCTTCCTCGAGCAGAACACATCACTGGAGGGGCAAAGAAAGCCCTCATCGATATAGGATTCCCTCAACAATAACATATCGTGGAGATTGATATAGCAGCTTTCTCGCGTCCTTCCTATCATCAGGTAGCCTTCCAACCTCCACCGTTTCTGCTGTTATACTCTGGCTTTCCAAGAACTCCACCAAAACTACATTCAATGTATCTGCCTCTTTAGTGGTAGCGAGTCGAGCTAGAGCATCAGCGTTGGAATTCTGCTCGCGTGGTACCTCCTCAACTAAGCTAAACTCGAACTCAGACAACTCGCCCTTCACCTTAGCCAGGTAGGCCACCATCTTGATGCCTCAAGCTTGGTATTCTCCCAATATCTGCTTGACTACGAGCTGAGAATCACTATAACATTGGATGGTTTTTTCCTTCAGCTCTTTTGTAACGCCCTACTACCTTAGAGCCGTTACTAAGTGAGTTTAAAACATGAATTGTGCATTTAGTTGACTCAAAGTGGTTTCTAAAACCAAAAGTGTGATTAAACCAGAGTTTAAGGCTGTACTCTTTTAAAAATGTTTAACTTCATTGAAAGCGTTAAGTATAAAACATCTGGGATCCCAAAATAAGGTTTACAAAATATTTACAACTCAAAAATAGATTTACACCAGGTTAACTATCAAAAGAATGGATTAATACAGCCATTTACAAAATGCCCCCAACCAAAGCAGTCGGGCAGGCCGAACATGTACGCGCCGCTCCCACACTCTCCATACTCATGGCCGGTTGACTGACTCCTTGCTTTTACCTGCCACACGGAGCACCCGTGAGCCGAAGCCCAGCAAGAAAACCCAAATAGCACATAACATATGCAAATAGTATAGCTGGCATAATTCACAGATATATATAGGAAAACCATCAGATTAAACAAGCACGGCCATGCCGCCCCAGAGGCCTTACCAAAGCTTGGGGTCTCGGTCCTCACCGTAGGATAACTCATGTATCCCTTGGGTCCCACCCTGGCTATAGCATCCCATGTGCTGAGCGTTACTTCCGGCCCCACTGCCGTACCCGGCCTACGCCGCTCTCAGCCTTAGCCGTTCATTCCATTACAATCACACATAATACATTCAGAAATAACCATTCAAACATACAATAGTTCATCTAATATTACACATTTGCACACAATACAATCTAGGGCCATGCCCTGCAATCACACAGTGGGCCTATGCCCTATTCTCGGGTGTTACGGTTTTCTTACCTGTATTCCGTGCTTTCCAATGCACCACGGTCACGAGCACGGTCCTCTAGCACAAGCCTCCCTGAAATCCTAGTCACAAGACACATAAAACACTTTTAATACTAACCAAACCCAAAACCACTTCTCGAGACCAATCCCGCACTCTCGAAACTCCCAAAATCCTAAAATAAGTCATTGGAAACATCCCCCGAACCCCTGGAGCAAAAGCTCAAAAATGGAAATTTTGGTGCCCTGAAAATGGCCTAGCGCCGCGGCTCAGCCCTACAGGGCCGCAGCGCTTAACAAGTCAGAGGCCACACCCCCCTGGAACCATCCTTGCGCCGCGGTGCCCTAGAACAGGGCCGCGGCGCGCCCTTACGAACCCGAATTTCTGGGTTTTTCTCCTTCAATTCCTTCATCCAAAATACCTCCAAACCAACCCAAACACATATCTCAACCCCAAAACTCAATTCCAAACTTCATATGAACCATCTAACCACCTATAGACACTAGAAACAAGATCAAAACATCAACACACCCAAGATCCACACCTTTGATCTCTAAATTTCAGCAACCCAAACCAAAACTTAACAATGCTTAGCTTAGGCTTTAAATTCCTCAAATCAAAACAGAACCCAAACTTAAATTTGTATAAAACCCTTACCTCAAATGGAGAATCCACACAAAGCTTCCTTGATCTCCTCCTAGACTCCCACTTCTCCTTCTCTTCTTCTTCTTGCCCTAACCTTTCTTTCTTCTTCTTTTTCTTCTCTTCTAATTTTATCAAACACTCAAATACCCAATGCCCAAACCGTGCCCCCCTAAATCCCAGCTGCAATTTGTCTATTACCCTTGCCAAAAGACCATTTTACCCCTTCTTCATAACCCTTCCTAACTAAACCTTCAAGGGCACTTAAGTCCTTTCACTTCTATTTCATTTCTACCATTTTCTATCTAAAACTTGTTACTCACAGCAGTGACAAATGGTTACCCAATTACCAATAACTAACCACTCATTCTCAACTCAACTTATAAGATTCCCGAAGTACCCCTAGGCTCCTCCCGAGCCGGGTACAACATCCCGTTGTGACTTTTAGACTAATTGGCTCACTAGGACCGTCTCGATGCGTGCATCCTGATAATAACACCACACTCACATGGCACAATTCAACTAGTCATATAACGTGCATTAAATCATAATCATGCATAAAAATCATTAAAGACACACACAGAATTCCATTATGCCCTCCTGGCACACTACTCCAGGCCCTTAAGCCTAATTGAATTTGGGTCGTTACATCTTTCGACACCCTTAGCTCTGCCAATAAGGCCTCATACTCTGCTTTGTTGTTGGACGCTTCAAACCTGAACCTGAGAGTTGTATGGAACTGATGTCCTTCAGATGAGATTAAGATTATCCCAGCTCCTGATCTGTTTTCATTAGATGATCCATCAACGAAGATTTTCCATAATTCTTGCACCGACTCCCTTATCAGTTCGTCCTAAAAACCTGTGCACTCGGCAACAAAATCAGCAATGGCTTGACTATTGATTGCAGTTCGTGGCATGTATAATATTTCAAATTGGCTGAGTTCGATGGCCCATTTTAATAGTCGCTCCAACGTCTCAAGTTTTTGCAAAACCTGCCTTAAAGGTTGGTCGGTTAAGACGTGAATAGAATGGGACTGGAAGTATGACCTGATCTTCCTTGAAGCCAAAATGAGGCTGAACGCAAGCTTTTCTATCAATGGGTACCGTGATTCAGCTCTGAGAAGTCTCTTACTTATATAATATATTGGTTTATGCGCCCTGTTTTCTTCTCGAACTAATACGGCACTGGCTACATTTTCTGTCATGGCCAGGTGAAGAAACAGATACTCTCCAGACGTCGGTTTTGATAGTACGGGGGGTTCAACTAGATGCATTTTCAAGTCGCAAAATGCCTCTTCGCATTCTTCGGTTCATTCAAATTTCTTGTTTCCCCTTAGCAAGTTGTAGAATGGTAGACACTTGTCAGTGGAGTTTTTAAACGAAGCGGTTTAGTGCCGCCACCTTTCTAGTTAGGCTTTGTACTTCCTTACGTGACCTGGGCGAAGGCATTTCTAACAACGATATGATTTTCTCCGGATTCATCTCTATCCCCCTTGTGTTGACTATAAATCCTAGAAACTTTCCTGACGCAACTCCGAAAGTGCACTTCTAGGGATTCAGCTTCATGTCGTACTTCCTTAATATGCCAAAACATTCTTCCAGGTCGGATACATGGTTATTGGCAGTCTTTGACTTGACGAGCATATCATCAATATACACCTCCATGTTTCTCCCGATTTGGTTGGCGAACATTTTGTTGACCAACAGTTGGTATGTAGCAATATACGTTATGCTCGGTCATGAAACTGGTATGCTCTTGGTCTGCAGGGTTCATCCAATCTAGTTATATTCAGAGTACGCATCCATGAAAGACATGAGCTCGTGATCGGCTCTGGCATCTACCAACTGATCAATTCTCGGTAGTGGGAAACAATCCTTGGGACACGCCTTGTTGAGGTCGAAGAAATTTATACAAGTTCTCCACTTCCCATTTGGCTTCGGGACCAGCATGGGGTTAGCAACACAGATCGAGTATTTTGCTTCCCTGATAAATCCGCATTTAAGTAGGCGAGCTACTTCTTCTTCTTCTAACGCTTCAGATTATACTATCCCCAAAAGCCTCTATTTTTGGGACTTTGCAGGCACATTCTTGTCCAAGTTTAAGGTATGCATTATTATACTCGAACTGATTCCCACCATATCCTCGTGTGACTAGGCAAAAACATCCAAGCGCTTCCTTAGAAACTCAACCAGCTCCTTCTTCCTTTCGACTTCAAGATTTTTTCTAATTTTGACAACTCTTGAAGGCTCTTCTGGGTCAATGTTTATTTCTTCGAGCTCTTCTATTGCTTTAAGCTTATACCTATCTTCGCCCACTCGTGGATCAATTTCTTCCCATTGGGTGACCTCGTCATTTTCTTCTCGAGGTTCTTCCATCCTATGGGTAACTTCCATTTCCCAGGACTCCTCATTTCCTTCACCTATAACCGTCGCCTGCTGCCCGAGTTGTGATTTTCCCTTCATAGCAATGTTGTAGCATTCTCTGGAAGCGAGCTAGTCTCCTCTTACTGTGCATATTCCCGAGGTTGAGGGGAACTTCATTGCCAGGTATCAGATCAAAGTGATGGCTTCAAAAGCCATCAGCGCAGGTCATCCCAAAATCGTGTTATATGCGGTCGAATAATCGATTACCACAAACTCAAGTATTTTAGAGATAGTTCGTGACTCTTCTCCCAATGTAGCCACTACTCCGAGACAAACTCCACATCGTTATGAGTTTTCAACTCATTAATATACCTCTTTTGAGCCCCGCTGCTCGTGCCTGCCAAATGAGGTCCTCCGACAATACTAGTTATATCTCCTCCTACTATTGGGGGAGGGTTGACCTGATTCATCTGAGCTCCAGGTTGACCTGTCGGGGCTTCCTGAGTTGGTTGATTGGGAACTACTCGATTCTGGGCGTACTGGGCTAGTGGACTAGCCTGAATGAGAGTCTTAATCTCATCCTTCAGTTGTCAGCAATCACCGATGTTATGATCAATGTCATTGTGGAATCGACAAAAGCATCTGGCTTCTTCACCCTTTGATGCATTAAAGGTTCTGGCTTCTTCTACAAAAGGTGATTAAAGTTAGCCAGGAAGATATGTTCCCAAGTGTCTGTTAGGTCGGTGTAGGTGGCATAAACGAGCTTGAATTTCTCCACAGACTTGTTCTTCTTTGTCCCACTCTAGTCACCCTCACCATTCCCATTTCTCTTGTTGTTTCCCGCTTGGTTATTCTGGGTAACAGGCTAAGCCGTAGCTGCAACATCTGCCATCTCTCTAGTAGGTTGGATAGGGGCCTGGCTGGTTCCTACGATAGCAGATCGCGCCTCCTCTAGGTTTATCCACTCCTGGGCCCGGGCCAAGAATTCATCTACATTTTTAACTCTTTTATGTTGGAGTTCTTGCCGTAGATCGCCTCCCACCAGGATTCCTGTCCTTGTTGCCGTGATCTAGGAGCTATCATCAGCATCCCTAGCTCGTGCTGCAACATTGGCGAATCTGCTCAGGTATGCCTTTAGTGACTCACCAGGTTGTTGTTTTATGTTGGCCAATGAGTCGGCCTCTACACGAACTGCCTGTGAAGCTCAGAATGCTCTCTTAAAGTCGGACAAAAATTTCTTTGACGAGCTTATTGAATGCTTCTTGTATTATTTAAACCATTGTCTAGCAGGTCCAACCAGAGTCGCGAGGAACAGGGTACATCTTAGGTCGAGCCCAACATTGTCGGCCATCATCATTTTGTTGAACATCCCAAGGTGATCGAATGGATCTGTATTTCCATCAAACATTGGCATGTTCGGCATCCTAAAGCCAATAAGATACGTAGCTACGAAAATATTTGGAGCGAAAGGTTCGAGCTCTTCATCTGAGTCGCAATCATCCGCCCCCCTTTCCAGATAAGAGCCTCTTCATATGTTCCTCCATCAAGGCCAGTTGCTCAAGGGTTAGGTCCCTGGTCTCTAGGTTAGATGGAGGTTATTCTACAGATCCCATCTTATTGTACGTGCTTGGTGGGTTATTGTCCCTCCAAGTCCGAGCTTGGTTTGGTAGGACATTCCCATTGTTGCGTACGATAGACGAACCTCCCTCGTGTCGAGTATAACTAACATCCTCATTCCGAGCTGGATACCTTCTTTGTGAGTTCAAATGATCGCGCAGGTCGGGCTGTGGATCATATCGTAGACTTTGCGCTGAGCTTAGATGATTCCTCAGGTCGCTTTTGGACCTGTCTCCACGCTGGCTCCCCATCCAATAACTTCCATTTGCAAAACTTACGGCTCGCGGATGAGATCGAGGACCTGGATTCTCAGTACGTGCCCATGGGGTGTAATTATCTACCGACGGGGGAGGATTTCCCCTACTTTTCCCACGAGCTGAAACACCCCATTGTGTGCGAGGTGGTGTAGGATGTCTAACCGATGATGGCGAATGCCTTATTAGTGAGGCTATCCTCGTTCCATCAGAACAAACTAAATTAGCTCACCTCGACTCTACTTCAATGTCTTGAGTTCTATGTGCCTGAGATTCTGATCATGGCACAGGAGGATTCGCTAGAGCATTTTTCCTCCGTGAATTCATCCCAACCCGCCCTGGTGGGTTATTGTGGGCATTCCTAGGAATCTGCAAAGAAGGCACGGAGTTGGGGGTCGCAGTCCTGCCCGACCGACTGACATGTTGGTGATGACCCCTGTGACGACTAGTGGGATGAGCACTCCGGTGGTTTCACTCTGAAGGCATAAAGCTAGAAATGGCGATTCTGATAGAACGACTAGGTTTAGACCGGTTATTCTTATGGGACTTATGAGACCCACTTTGCCTCTTTCCAACATTAATATCGCTTGTAAGAGGGGGTAACTGAGCCAAGACCTCCTCGATTTGCATGTTCGTCCTAGCGAGATGGCTTCTTAATTGGGCATTCTCCATCTCAACAGCGGCCAAATACCCCAGATTAGGATTTGGTGGGAGTGATGTTGAATTCCCAGCGTCATCCTGACCCACTAGTTCCTTTCCAGGACGTTGTTGAATGTCTGGCCCCCTTTCAGTGAGAACAGCAGTATGATGGGCCTCCTGCCCACCAGACTGCTCCATGTCATTGTCATGCATTGATCGAGTGAGCACCATGATGAATGTTGAATGAAACTTGTGAAGCATTAATTTCCTCTCAACGAAAGCACCAAACTGTTGACGCGGTTTTTCGCCAACAGTAGATTGAGAAATTAGATAGGTAGATTAGTGCTAAATTATAAATCGTAATGAACTAATAAAAACTTTCTTGAACACACACTACTTTTACGTCATTCAGTGGTTAAATCCATCTATTCCACGAGACAATGTTATTACTTTTCTCTCTCAATTTCTGCAGAGTTTTAGTAATTCAAAAATGGCCCTCCCTTTCCCTATCCATTATTCCTAATATTTATAGGGGAATTTCCTGGTCAGGTACAAGTAACTGCGTGAATAAATAAGGTATATATTTAATACAAATTATTCTCATTTACATTGGGATATGATTTGATAACAGATTAGAATATTCTTCTTCTATTTCGGATAATAAATGATAGATATTCAATACAACCTGGGCATTAATGAGCGTATAAGGAATCTCTGAATCTCTTGGGATCCTTCAATATGCATTCTGTCCAGGTTTCCACGAGCTAAATAGTTCACCCGAGCTCGTGCTCAAAGGCTATCAAAACCCTACCTCGTTGTAAGCTCATAACACCCAAAGTTGGATCTAGCCATTATAAGTCTCAAACTCAATTGTTATCTCGAGAGGCGGTCTGATAATAGCATGTATATCGTGTATGAACTGGATTGATCATCGAGCTGCTCACATCATTGTTAACCCGATATCCTACTTGGCTATTTCATATTCATCTGCTAGCTGTACCCGAACTGAGTAATTAAACTTGCGCTAATTTTAGGGTACAACACCGTTAATCACGATTAGTTGCACATTATGGCCAAATGACTCGATTAGTGAGCCTAGCACTATTTAAAACACACAGTGTAACGGTCTTGGCTATCCAGGGAATTACAGTGGGAATCGAGAGTTGGAGCTCAAAGATCTAGGGCTTGGGTTTGGATGCAAGGTTTAAGGTAAAATGTTGCTTTATGGTTTAGTACTTAAGTTCATTCTCTTCTTATTATTTTGATGGTTATTGGAGAGACATGATTCTTATGGCTAGGATTCGAAATCTCTAAGGTGGTAGTGCTTCATAGTGGTTCGGCCTACACATCTACTTAAGGTATTTTTGGTTATTTTTTAAGGTTGTTTGGTGTTGGTATTAGTATTAGTATTAGTTCGATTTATAGGAATGGTATACTTATGATTAAGGTTGTTCATTTAATTTTCTAATTTGATTTATTCATTCATATAACAATTTTTCATATTTTTGTATTAGGTTCATTTACAGATATGTGGTACAACAAGGTCGCCAAAATAAGTTTTTATTTGTCAATCCTAATATCGTCGCCACTCAAGGGAGTTCATTCGACGATCGTGTTCAGAATCTGTTCAGACGTTGCAATGACGTAAAATCAAAAGAACAAGTTATGCTTGTCCCTTGGAACCATGGGTAAGTTTAAAAACTTGTCATTTTTCCGACCCATATCAATAATTTCTTTGTTTAACATTTGAGCTATAATTTTTTTGTTTTTCTTATACAGTGAACATTGGATGTTGCTTATTTTGGCACCATATGCATATCATGTTTATTGTTGTGATCCGGTGAATTCAGAGCTAAATAACCGTGAGGAGATTGTATCAGTGATCGTCAGCGCTTTCAATCTTTTTTTCTCTATGAATCTTCCTGATGTCGAGATCCCTGATACTCTACGCATTAAGCAACCTCAGGTAAGTAACTTTAGCAGAAATTTTTGAACATTTATAATAATTAAGTAGAATAATATGTATGCATTTTTTAAAAAGTTTCAATTTAATAATAAATTACTCATATTTTTAAATAATTAGTGTCCACACCAACCGGACAATGTGGCATGTGGATACTACTTAATGAGGATGTTGAAGGATTTGATTGAGCATGCGAGTCCTGGGCATTACTTGAGAACGGTATTATTAATTAAAATTTACAAATTATTTTTGAAACTATAAATGTAATCAAATAATTAATTAATATATTTTACTTTATATTTCTTGCAGCTAACAAGCACATCATATACAGAGGCACAAATTGATGAGTTGCGACAAGAATGGGCGACATATATGTTGCCGATAATCCAAAGTTACCGACCTCGTTGATAGGTTTTTTTTTTTAATTTTTTAACTCTTTCTTCATACACAATGCAATATTTGTTCATTTTGAATATTTCTAACAAATATTGTATTTCTTGTATATATCTAACAAATATATTTTTTTCTTCCAATTTAATTGATTATTAAATTAATTTAAATTTAGATTAAAATAATTTAAATTTAAATTAATATTATTTCAATTTAATTAATTATTAAATTAATTTAATAATATTAAATATTAAATTAATTAATAATTAATATTAATTTAATAATTAATTAATTATTAAATTAATTTAATAATATTAAATTAATTAATATTAATTATTCAATTTAAATTAATAATATTAATTATAAATTTATTTAATTTTTTTTTTTTAAATGTGGGAGACTTTCAATGTCTCCCATTAGGTGAGGTGGGAGACTTTCAATGTCTCCCAATGGGAGAGGTGGGAGACTTCCCATGTCTCCCAATGGGAGAGGTGGAAAGTCAACATTTGACTTTCCACCTCTCCCATTGGGAGACGTGGGAAATCACTCACCTCTCCCAATGGGAGACGTGGGATGTCTCCTAGGGACTTCCCACGTCTCCCATTGGGAAAGGTGAGTGACTTCCCACGTCTCCCAATGGGAGAGGTGGAAAGTCAACGTTTGACTTTCCACCTCTCCCATTGGGAGACGTGGGAAGTGAGGCACGTCTCCCAACGGGAGACGTGGGATATATACCTACGATGACCCTAGCAACAACGTCTCACTAAGTGGGAGACATTGTAGACTTCCAATGTCTCCCAATTAAAGTCATAAAACATCTATTTTGTTGTAGTGAAAGCTACTTGTTGCATGGCTCATGCAAAGGGTTCTTGGGTGTGCAACTTAGCTATTTAAGCATGATATGGTCTAAATAAGGTTGTTGTTATTTTGTGGCTAGGCTTTGATTGTTAAACGAGATCACTTTCTTCTTTTTCAAACACTCCACACACACGCCAAGGTAAGGAGGTTAAACATGTTTGCTTGAATGCTAAAGTTTATGGAATGCATGTGGTATGCTAATGTTTCAGGGCATGTACTTGGGAAGGTAAAAGGTGGACAAAGGTAGCCACAATGTTGACCATGGTGGTCGTAGAGAGGACCAAAAAGGCTTCCTCGTAGCATCTCTCCCATTTACATGCGTAGTGCGCACTTATGTTTTCTGTTTGATGATGATGATGACATGTCTTGTTATGATATGAGATTATGGTTTGGCTATATGAGGTTTTCTTTATGTTGATATTTGGTTTGATTATCCTTACTGGGCTTTAGCTCACCCCCTTTTTCCTTTCCATGGGCAAGAATTGATTATGTAATGGCATGATGAGCGGGGACCGTTCCAAGAAAGTGTATGTGCTCTGTGAGGGGACCGCATGGACGACGACGATCCTAAGAATACCATAGTTTATTATTAGTTTTATGAAATATATTTATTTTATGTTGGGACATATTTTATTTAATTGCTTGTTTTGGTTTTATCTTTTATGAAACTCAGCTCTAGAGCATTTGTAAAGACTACTTTTTTTTACATTTAAAATTTTTATTCAAAGAATATGTCCTATTAAATTAGGGTGTTACATATTTCTATGTTATGCATATGTTTGCTCTATGTTCTATATTGATGTTTGTAGGCACAAGTATTGGGTAGAAGAGATAAATGTACGTTTCGCATATGTGCCCCATAATTTGACCAATGTGGTCCCAAGAGGACAATTTCTTCACCCAACTTCTACCCCACTTACTTGTTGTCTTATGTTATGAGTTTATTGTATTGTATGGTGATGTTAACACAATGATATGAGAATGTTAAGACAGCTATGTTAAGGCAAATTCCATGACAATGTTACAATTATGCTACTAATATTTTAGAATTAGTTGATGGAGGTTGTCAAGATAAGCATGTTATGAGGTTATGGTTTTGTTGTGAATGTTTTTAAATACAATGCTATGGAATTGCTATATTAATGTTATGATATTGTTGCATGATATATGTACTTTCTTACTAGGCTCTAGAGCTCATTCCTTTTTTTGTTGTGTTGACCCTAATTTTGGTCAACTGACACGGAGTCAGAAATGCTTGATGTGGACATATATGTTAAAATGAGTATGATGACAAAAACAATAAAACACACAGGAAATTATAGTGGATCGGCCCCAGAATCTGGTAATAACCTACGTCCACTTGAGATGTTATTGATATAAGATTCAAAGGAGTGATCAAAGAACTAGGGTTTAATGAGTTTCACCAACCTCTGACGAACAAAATAATATATCGAATGTGGTAGCTCTAATATAATTGTAAAACTCTAATCTCAGATAATTAGAAAGCCAAAAGTCCATTCCTTGAGCTATCTTTCTCTATTTATAGGCTCAAGGAAGATTACATTAATTTGTTACAGATATTCTTTCCTAATTAATCAGATAATCAGGAATTATTGGAGACAATCTCGGGATTGACTAAGATTTTTATAAAATTATCTTGAATTATGCGGAATGTATGACCAAGCTGATCGTAGGAAAAGCTCAACTGCCTATGCTTGTAATATTTTACTAGTCGATACTCTAACAGAATTCTACCAGGTGTCAGCCACATGTCCAGACATCATTTGCCACGTCATCCGTGCCTGTTTTTTTGGATAACATGTTGATATATTTCTGGTAAGACATAAATGTCTATTTATGGGCAATCCAGAAGATACGTATTACTGTGGGGGCCAATCAATCTTATGACGATCAAAGTGGAAGAAATCACCAAACTCAAGTGTCAAAAGTTTTTAATTGTTTTAAGATGCTTTGTATTAAGACCACATATTTAAGTTTCTGCATGAAATATTATTTTTTGTTTTAAATAATGGATATATCCCAAGACTGCACGTTTTCAGTGAATTTCCATTCAAGTATTTCAATTTTAAAGCCTAATTGCTTAGTTATCATTTAAATGCTTTAAAATCCTAAGTAGTTTTTGGCATAAAGTACACCCCACTAAAATATGCGGTTTGGAATCTTTCACAGTGTGGCTGTGAATTATATTTTTTCCAAACCGTGGTGTGCAGTTTGAAATTACATAAATATGGTTCAAACCACAGCTCAATGTTAGAAAAATATCAATTTAATGATTACAAAATTATATTATATCTTAGTTTATACTTTATTGTTACTATTTTCTTTGGTAAATATACATTGAAAATGTTTAGCTTACATTATTGATAATGTATTGATTTTTGAGTTGTAAGTTATATATATAATTATGCATACATTTATGCTAATGCTTGCTTAGTTTTGAGTTAGATATTAGTTTTTGTGATTTTTGATAAGTTATTGGATACATTATGAAAAATTTATGGATTTATTTTCTATTTTGTTGACTATGAATATGTATTTTGTTTATGATAGTCTCTTGATTTTGAATGAATGTATGCATATATGATTTTGAATGAGTATATGTATTTTGTTAATTGTTAATTTAACTTGTTTTTAATTATTTAGTGATAGGTGTCTATGTGGTGCATGTGCGGTCCAATAAATTGACAAAAAACCACACAATCGGCACCATGAACACTCTTATCATAGATTACTTTATATTAATAGGTTACAAATGGTTTTTCATATCGAGTTGATTGAGAACCCACCTTCGCATTGTCTTAATTGGTTTTTTTTTTAAATTATTATAAATTATTTTTCTCTCTTTCTATTTTCTTATTTTTTTCACATTTTTTATTTCTTCTTTTTCAAATTTATGATTATTAGTTAATAAAAAAAACTAAAATATCTAATTATATCTATCTATATATTTATATAAAGAAGAGCTTTAAGAAGATGATGTGACATTCTAAAATAATTTCAAATCACTCTTTCTATTTTCTTATTTTTTTCACATATCTAATTTTATTAATCTATATATATATATATATATAAAGGAGAGCTTCAATGAGATGATGTGACACTCTAAAATTACTCCAAACTATTTTTTCTATTTTCTCCTTTAATCTAATTTTTATTAATAAGGAGATGATGTGTCATTCTAAAATTACTCCAAACTATTTTTTCTATTTTCTCCTTTAATCTATTTTTTTTATTTATTTTTATTAATAATTATTTAAACTTTATTTTTTTAGATATTTAAATAAGATATTTTTTTAATTAAATACCTAATAAACTAACAAAAAATAAAATAAAACAAAAACTACATTAAACGTTATTTTTTTAGATATTTAAATAAGATATTTTTTGAATTAAATACCTAATGAACTAACAAAAAATAAAATAATAAAAAAAACTACAAATATATACTACATAATATACTAATAAAATAACATCTTTGAAGCGGTATATAAAAGATTATCCAAATGAGTAATCAACATTTTGATAAAACACAAGGTCCACGAGTTAATTTTAAAAAATAAAAGGTCCAAATGGGTAATCGGCTAAAATACAAAGTTCAAAATTGTGTGTATATATAGTTTACTTTCTATAAATAATTTTTAACACTTTGAATAAATACATAGTCCAAAGGTTAATTTTTAAAAATAAAGAATCAAAACAAGTAATCGGCCAAAGTATAGTGTTCAGATAACCAATCTATCTATTCCTATTTTTAACATCTTGACAAAACTTGAGGTCCGCAAGTTAATTTTTAAAAATAAAGACCCCAACGAGTAATCGGCTAAAATACAATGTTCAAAATGATGTGAACCCTTACAAAAAAACATAAATTATATATAATTTAATTTTTATAAAGAATTTTTAACCTTTTGAATAAATATATGGTCCAAATGTTAATTTATAAAAATAAAGGGTCGAAACGAGTAATCGGCCAAAATACAATGTTCAAATAATCGATCTATCCAATCCTATATTTAACATTTTGATAAAATACGAGTTCTAAAAGTTAATTTTTGAAAATAAAAGGTTCAAACGGGTAATCGCCCAAAATAAGTCTTACACAAAACATAAATTTCCATATACATAATTTATACTTTTTATAAAAAAAAAAATCACGCAAAGCGTATAATAATGATAATAATAATAAAAAATAAATGCACACGTACAACAAATTTTTTTAACTTTGTTTTCGGTACTTTAATTATTCGGAATTTTTCAAAAACTTGCAAGAGATTTGATAAACAATGGACACCATTATGAAAAAAAAAATTGTATTCAATACGCCCTCATGTGTCCATATAAGGAACATGTTGTACGAGTAGGGTGAAAAAGAATCTATGTCGTAGCATTCTCCTAAAAGTATTTTAAAATATGTATATTTTTTAATAATTACAAAAGACTGCGCGAAACGCGGTTATGTTTTCTAGTAATTATATAAAGGAGAGCTTCAAGGAGATGATGTGACATTCTAAAACAACTCCAAATCACTCTTTCTATTTTTTTATTTTTTTCACATATTTTATTTCTTCTTTTTCAAATTTATGATTATTAGTTTATAAAAAAAAAACTAAAATATCTAATTATATCTATATAATAGCAACATTTAAAATTCTCTCAAGACATAAGTAAATAATCATAATGATGATAATATTTTTCTCTTCGGCCACCATCAATGTTTATTCTTTGTCGAATGAAAGTATTTTTATTTAAGCTTTTTATTCTCTCCAATCTTTGAAATTACAATCTTATTTATTAGGCTTTCTCTGTATTCACTTTTCATATCTATATATTCGAACCTATGTACTTTCTACTATCTATACATCTCATTAACATATATATTTATATAAATATATATATATATAGTATTTCTCTTTATTCTCTTCTCAATTACTTAATTGAGAGAAAAACCATACCCCTCTACTTTCTCTTCTCTCCTCTTATATCCAAATAGATAACTAACGGAGTGTATCATTTACAATAATAATAGTATAATAATAAATTAATTTAAAAACAAATTGTATACCTCTCATTGACATATATAGTCTTTCTCTTTCTCTTCTCAATTAGTTAATTGAAAGAAAAAATCTACCCCTCTACTTTCTCTTCTCTCCGATATTCCAAAACTCCACCGAGGATAATTTTTGTTTCTTTTTTCTCTTCGACCACCATCAGTGTTTACTCTTTGTTGAATGAAAGTATTTTTATTTAAGCTTTTCATTCTCTCCAATCTGTGAAATTACAATCTTATTTATTCTGCTTTCTCTGTATTCACTTTTTATATCAATATGTTCGACTCTATACTTTCTATTTTCAATTGTATACCTCTCATTAACATATATATTATTTCTCTTTATTCTCTTCTCAATTACTTAATTGAGAGAAAAACCCTACCCCTCTACTTTCTCTTCTTTCCTCTAATATTACAGAACTCTACCGAGGATAATTTTTGCTTCATTTTTCTCTCCAGCCACCATCAGTGTTTGTTCTTCATCGATTGAAAGTATTTTTCTCTAAGCTTTTCATTCTCTCCAATTTGCGAAATAAAAATCTTATTTATTTTGCTTTCTCTACATTTACTTTTCATATCTATATATTCGAACCTCTATACTTTCTATTAACATTAAGTTGTCATCTCTGTCTTTCTAACTCATTATTCCTATCTAAAAAATTATTTCTTTATTTCAACGACTTTGAGTTCCTAGGAAGATGAGTATTAGAAAGTTTTTCATCACTTTACTTTAAATGAAAATGTGTCTTGTATTTATATAAAAGATAACCCAAAAAAATATTATGGTACTATAAAATTATTCTAAATCACTTTATCTATTTTTTATTTTTTCACATTTTTTAATAATAATTATTATATATTATTTTCTAAAATATCTATCTAGATAATAATAACAATAATAATAATTCTAAATATCTATATATACTTACGATAAAAAAAATATCTATATTATTATAACAATAATCATCATCATATATTATTTTCTAAAATATTTATCTAGAAAATATCTATATATATAACAGTAATAATAATTCTAAATATCTATATATATATATATATAGTTACAATTAAAAAAAAAAAAAAGCCTCTCTTCAATTAACCGTATAACTATATATCAAAAGTTCGTATAACTATATATAACAAGTTTTATGATGCTAAAAAAGATAATTTATATAAATTTATTTATTTATATGATATTAATTTATTTTAAATCTTTCTATTCTATAAGTATATATTTTGAATTCAAATTCACATATTTTTCTTTTTTTGCTTTATGTGTTTTTTTAATGGTATAACCAAAACAAGTTATATGATGCTAAAAAAACAAGTTATGAATTTATGATATGGGGTGAGAGCTTATATTCTCAATTGATTTTTTTTAGCATTTATCAATAAACAACATTTTTTGTTATATTTTAATTTAAACAATGAATGTAATAAACACAAAAATATTCAATGAAAAAGATGTTATATATATTTTCCTACAACCATATATACTATTTTTTTTCTCAAACATATCATTAAATAAAAATAAAATTCATTATTACAAAAAGTTAATAAAGTTTTAACTACTAAACGTCGATCATCATATATTTGTTTGTGTGTCCTTTTTTCTCTTCAGATTGGATCTTCCTCAATCAATTTTCATTGCCAATTGATTTTTAAAAATAAAAAGTCAAAAAAAGTAATTTGTAATCGATCTATATATTTCTTTTTTTTAAGTTTTTACAAAACATGAGGTCCAAAAAATTAATTTTTTTTAAAATAAAAGTTCCAAATTGTTAATCAGCTTAAATAGAAAGTTCAAAATAGTGTAAACACTTACACAAAACATATTAAATAAATATAACGTAAATAATTACATTGTTTTTAAAAAATATATATTTATGATTATTACTTATTAATTAAATATATATTAAATATTTTTTTATGAAAATTCAATACTAACTCTTTGTTCGATAAATTTTTAATAATTTATTTTACCATTTTAAGATAAAAGGTCCAAATAAATAATCAACCAAAATACATGTAGTTCAAATAATCTATCTATATATTCATATTTTTAATGTTTTGACAAAACACGAGATCCATAAGTTAATTTTTTTTAAAATAAAGGGTTCGAATAGGTAATCAGCTAAAATAGAAGGTTCAAAATAGTGTGAAACTTTACACAAATCATATTATATATATATTTATATAATTTACTTTTTATAATACATACATGATCCAAAGGTTAACTTTACAAAGTAAAAGTTTATAGCAGGTAATTGGTCAAAATAAAGTATTCAAATAATCAATCTATCTACTCCTATTTTTAACCGTTTGAGAAAACACAAAGTTTAAAAGTTAATTATTAAAAATAAAAGGTAATCGTCCAAAATAACCCTATACAAAACATAAATTTCTTTATACATAATTTAAATTTTTTATAAAAAATTTACCCTACAATATCCTAAAAAAATTTTAAAATATATATTTTTTAATCATTGCAAAAAACTGCGTGAAGCAAAATTATATTTTCTAGTTAAAAGTATAATTCTTCAAACCTAAGGCTTACTCTGATTAATTGTAACAAATACATAAAAAAATATATATAAATAAACATAGTACTCTAAATAGTAGAATTTTATTTTGTTGTCATGAATGATTCAGTAGTAAGTAAACCTATTGTAAGTTCATAAATCTAAAGAAAATAAAATAAATGGACATTAGGATTCTTAAAATATTTAGCCCATGAAACTCTGTAAAAAAACAGAGAAACTACTATACAACACAATGTAGCCCCTAAAACATTTTTGAGAGAGTATAATGAGTCATTGAAAAGAAAATGGTGGCAATTAGTGGTTTGAGATAGAAGTAAGAAGACGAATAAGTTGAAGAAAATCCATAATTATTATTTCGTGGGTTTCAAACAAAAAAATATATTCTTTAAGCAGAAAAAGACAAAAAAAAAGTTACTTACATATGTATATATGAGCTGAATGATCAAAAGAGTATTACTATAAGACAACCTAGGGTGCGAGTAACGCCCCACTACTCAGGGATCGTTACACTGTATATTTTAAATAGTACTAAACTCGTTAAACGAGTCATTTGACCATAATCGTGTAACTAAATGTGATTAACGGTTTAGGGTTAAAAACTTTGGTCAAAGATACAAATGTTTCAATAAAACATTTATTGTATACATGGGATTCCAAAATATATTTAAAAGGTTAATTACAATAAAAGATTTACAATCAGCCAACCTAAGCGATAAAATAGGGTTTAACCCTAGATCATCTTTAAACCCTCGGTCGCAGTGGTCGAACAGCCGCATATATACACATCGTCACCTAAGCTCTCCAACTCAAGAATGGTCCAGCTTTCTTTTACCTTTACCTGCACCCGTGAGCCGAGGCTCAGCAAGAAAACTTAAACATGCTCATAAGCAGTTAATAACATGTCACCAAATCATAATAAGCATGCCTATCAGTAATAGCCCTACTCATGCATGCAGGCAAGTATAAATAAATGATTATGAGGTCATTTTGGCTGACACCCTAGGATATGGGACTAATAAGTCACCCTGGGGCTCGGTGCCCTGTCCTCTGTATAACCAGCTTTCTAGCTGATCTAGCGTACTCGGTGCTAGGTTGTCTTTGATCAAAAGATCGATCAAGCGTATGATGCGCTTAAGGTTAGGCTAGATCATATGGACCAACGCTTAGCGTGCTATTGCCCTACTTGACTTATAAGTCAATGCCTTACGACCAACATTCAGTGAGTTATTGTTGTCCTTGACTAATAAGTCAGTGCCTTTCGACCAGCGCTCAGCACTATTGCCGATCTTGACTAATAAGTCAATGTTAGGATATGTGACTATTAAGTCACCTCATGTCTCTTAGCCATATCCTCTGTATAAGCATACCTGACACTGACCAGCACTCAACGTTCTAAGGTCGTTCTTGACTAATAAGCCAATGCTAGGATATGTGACTATTAAGTCACCTCAAGTCTCTCAGCCATATCTTTTGTATAAGCGTACCAGCGCTGACCAGCACTCAACGTGCTAAGGTCGTTCTTGACTAATAAGCCAATGCTAGGATATGTGACTATTAAGTCACCTCAGGTCTCTTAGCCATATCCTCTGTATAAGTTGTAACGTCCTACTACCTTAGAGTCGTTACTAAGTGAGTTTAAAATGTGCAGTTAACTCGCTAACGAGGTTTCTAGAACAAAAGTGTGACTAAACAAAAAGTCAAGGCTGTAATCTTTAAAAGTACTCTATTTCATTGAAAATTCCAAGAGTCTAACATTTAGGATCCCAAAATAAGGTTTATAAAACATTTACAACTCAAAATAGGTTTACAGTTGACTAATTATTAAAAACATAGTTTACTACAGCCATTTCTCAAAATGCCCCCAACCAAAGCAGTCGGGCAGGCCAAACATGTACGCGCCGCCCCACGCTCTCCGTACTCATGGCTGGTTGACTTTTCCCTTGCCCTTACCTGCAACACAGAGCACCCGTGAGCCGAGGCCCAACAAGAAAACTCACACAGCACATAACATATGCATATTATATAACAAACATATTAGACAATCCACAGATAAAACAGATAGTCCATCAGACTAAACAAATACGGCCATGCCGTCCTAGAAGCATTACCAAAGCCTGGGATCTCGGTTCTCACCCTAAGGATATCCTATGTATCCATTGGGGTCTCACCCTAACTATAATAACTCCATGTGCTAAGTGTTATTCCCGGCCCCACTGCCGTTCTCGGCCTTCGCCGTTCTCAGCCCTTCGCCGTTCTCGGCTCCTTGCCGTTCCCGGCTCCTTTGCCGTTCATTCTACTATAACCACATATAGCATTCTCAAACAGCATTCAAACATATAATAATTCAATCAAGGCTACACCCTAGCAATAATACAATCTAGGGTCGTGCCCTGCAACAACACTATGGGCCCATGCCCTGCTCTACGGGTGTTACAGTTTTCTTACCTGTATCCTGAGCTTCACAATGCACCAAAGTCACGAGCACGGTCCTCTATCCCGAGCCTCTCTGAAAACCTAGTTACAACACATATAAAACATCCTTTAATACTAACCAATCCAAAACCACTTCCCGGGACCAATCCCGTACTCTCGGGACCTCCAATTTCCCAAAACAACGCAACAGAAACATCCCCCGAGCCCCCGGATCAAACGGCCAAAAATGAAAAATAGCCTAGCATTGCGGCCCTACCCTTGAGGGTCGCGGCGCCCAACAAGTCAGAGAGTCCCCCAGCCCTGATGCAGCCTCACGCCGCGACGACAAAGAACAGGGCCGCGGCGCCCCTTCGTAAACCCAGAATTCTGGGTTTTCCCCTGCATTTTCCCCGAGCCAAAACACTCCCAATTCAACCCAAACACATACCTAAACCCCAAAACCAATTTAAAACCACAAATAACCCATCTAACAACCTATAAACACCATCCACAAGTATAAACACATAATCACTCCCATAAATCACACTTTGGTTTCAAATCTCAGAAGTTTAAACCAATAAACCAGAAACTTAAACCAAAGCCTACAAAACCTAAACCATGCTTAAAATTTCTTAAACCACAACCGAAATAAACCTCATAATTGCATAGAATCCTTACCTCAAGTGGAGAATTCAACCTTAAGCTTCCTTGATTCCAGCTTCAACCTAAGCCCTCTGGTGTCACAAACTGAATTCCCAAACAAACCAGCCACATACCATCTTTCAATTTCCAACCTAAATTCTATAATAACTTGCAAAAACACAGAAATTTTAGAGATGAAACTTACCTCTGACCAATCTTGACTTCTGCTTGGCTTTAATTGCCTCAAACCACCTTGATTCATCCCCTAAGTCTCAAGATTCCCAACTCCCTTCCTTTCGACCCTTAGTTCTCCTTTACTCTCAGCAAAAACTGAGTTGCCTAGGTGAGAAAAATGCGAATGATATTTCCCTTAGCTGAAGTGATCTAAATCCCTGCCAAAAGACCATTTTGCCCTTCCTTCTAATTCCCCTTCTAACTAAACCTCAAGGACATCCTAGACATTTCACATGCCTTACAAATCTACCATTTTCCTCACCTAAAATCTGTTACTCTTAATGGTTACTAATGGTCACTCAAGTTACTCAATCACCATTAACCATTAGCTCACAAACTCAAGGTACAAAATTCCCAAAATACCCCTAGGCTCCTCCCGAGCCGGGTATTTAATCCCATTGTGACTTTTAAACTAATTAGCTCCCTAGGACCGTCTCGGCACGTGCATCACATTAATATCACCACACACACGTGGTACAAATCATATAATACAATTATCACATTTATGCCCTCAGCGGGCTAAAATTACCAATTTACCCCTAAAATACAAACGGGGTCCACATGCATATTTATACCACCTAAACATGCATTCTAATCACATACTCATTTAAATTCATATATTAACATGTTAATTCACTTATTGCCCTCCAGGCACACTAATCAAGGTCCTAAACCTTATTAGCAAATTGGGATGTTACAACTATCCCCTCCTTATAAGAATTTCGTCCTCGAAATTACCTGAATAACTCGGGATGCCGCTCCCACATAACAGACTCAAGTTCCCACGTCGCCTCTTCAACCTTGCTGTTCCTCCACAGCACTTTAACCAAGGTGATGGTCTTGCTCCGCAAGACTTTGTCCTTTCTGTCAAGGATCTGAACAGGCTTCTCCTCGTATGAAAAATCCTGATCCAGCTCCAAATTCTCATAGCTCAACACATGAGTAGTATTTGATACATACTTCCGGAGCATAGATACATGGAACACGTCATGAACCCCTGATAGAGCTGGAGGCATCGCTAATCTGTAAGCTACCTCACCAACTCGTTCCAGAACCTCGAAGGGGCCAACAAACCTGGGGCTTAGCTTGCCCCGAGCACCGAATCGTTTCACTCCTCTCAGGGGCGAAACCTTGAGGAACACATGATCACCGACCTGAAATTCCATGCTCCTGCGTCTCAGGTCTGAATAACTCTTCTGGCGACTCTGGGAGGCGAGCATACGAGCTCTAATCTTTTCAATTGCCTCATTGGTCCTCTGAACCATCTCACGACCTAGATATCTTCTCTCACCTGTCTCATCCCAGTGTATCGGTGATCTGCACTTCCTTCCATACAGCATCTCATACGGAGCCACCCCGATAGTCGCCTGATAACTATTATTGTACGAGAACTCAATCAAAGGAAGATACTTACTCCAAGATCCCCCAAAATCCAACACACAGGCTCATAACATATCCTCCAATATTTGAATCGTCCTCTCAGATTCCCCATCTGTCTGAGGATGATAAGCGGTACTAAACCGTAACTATGTGCCCATTGCCTTCTGCAGGCTCTCCCAAAACTTGGAGGTGAAGGTGGGGTCCCTATTGGATACTATCAACCTCGGAGCCCCATGAAGTCGAATAATTTCCTTCACATATAGCTCAGCATACTGCTCCACAGTATAAGTTGTCCTCACTAAGCAAAAAATGGGCGAACTTAGTATACCTGTCCACAATCACCCACACCAAGTCATGCAGACCCACGGTCTTTGGTAATCCTACCACAAAATCCATGGTAATATCCTCCCATTTCCACTCGGGAATCCCTAGAGGCTGCAATAACCCTACTGGCCTCTGATGTTCAGCCTTGATCTACTGACAAGTTAAGCACCTAGCCACATAGTCCACCACATCCCTCTTCATGCCTACCCACCAATACAAAACCCTTAAATCTTGGTACATCTTCGTAGTACTTGGGTGTAAAGAATAGGGAGTGGTATGAGACTCATCTAGAATCTCTTGCCGAATATCTGAATCAATCGGTACATAAATCCGTCCCTTGTACTTCAATAGGCCCATCTCTGAGATAGAGAAGTCCCCAATCATTCCAGCTAGGACGTTCTCTCTACGTTCAACTAACTGGGGATCCCTTTCCTGTGCTTCCTTAATCCTCTCAAGGAGCGTAGACTGAAGAGTTATGTTGGCTAACCTACCAATCATAAACTCTATACCTGCTATGGTCATCTCTTCAGCTAGTCTGTCAGATATCTGTCTCAAACTATACAACTGTCCTGGGCCCTTCCGGATCAATGCATCAGCCACTACATTAGCCTTCCCAGGATGGTATCGGATATCACAATCATAATCCTTTACCAATTCCAGCCACCATCTTTGACGCATATTTAAATCTTTCTGGGTAAAGAAATACTTTAAACTCTTATGATCTGTATATATCTCGAACCTTTCACCATACAAGTAATGTCTCCAAACCTTAAGTGCGAACACCACTGCAGCTAACTCCAGATCATGCGTGGGATATCTCTATTCATACTCTTTTAATTGCCTTGATGCATAAGCTATTACTTTCCCAGCTTGCATCAAGACACATCCCAAACCCTGTCTGGAAGCGTCACAGTAAACCACGAACTTCTCATTGTCGGTCAGCAGGCTCAACACTGGTGTAGTAATCAATCGCCGCTTCAATTCCTTGAAGCTATTCTCACACCGATCTGTCCACACATACTTGGTCTTTTTCCTTGTCAACTCTGTCAATGGAGTAGCAATCCTGGAGAACCCGCCGGTAGTATCCTACCAACCCAAGGAAACTTCTGACCTCAGGAACACTGCTCGGTCTAGGCCAATCTCTCACTGCCTCTATCTTGCTTGGATCAATCAGTATCCCCTCCTTACTGACAATATGGCCTAGAAATGTAACTTGCGGTAACCAGAACTCGCACTTGCTGAACTTGGCATATAACTTATGCTCTCTCAATCGCTGCAATACCAAGTGCAGATGACGCTCATGCTCTGTCTCTGACTGGGAGTACACCAGTATATCATCGATAAATACAATCACAAGCTTATCCAGATAATCTTTGAAAATCCTGTTCATCATATCCATAAAAGCTGCTGGGGCATTGGTTAATCCAAAGGACATAACCAGAAATTCATAGTGCCCATACCTTGTCCGAAAAGCAATCTTTGGTATGTCCTCCTCTCTAATCCTCAACTGATGGTAACCTGACCGGAGATCAATCTTTGAATACACCGTACTCCCCTGTAACTGATCAAATAAATCATTGATCCTAGGCAATGGATACTTATTCTTAATAGTTAACTTGTTCAACTCCCTGTAGTCAATGCACATCCTAAGCGATCCATCCTTCTTCTTAACAAATAACACTGGAGCACCCCATGGCGAGAAACTCAGTCTGATGAATCCCAAATCCATAACTGAATCTTCAATTCCTTTAACTCCGCCGGAGCCATTCTATAGGGTGCCCTAGACACTCCCGGTGCCAACTCTATGACGAACTCGATCTCCCGCTGTGGCGGCAATCCCGGCAAGTCCGCTGGAAATAGGTCTGGGAACTCACAGACCAATCTAGTTTCATTCAGTCCCACTGTTACCACTCTAGAGGTATCTACAACACTTGCTAGGAATCCTATGCAGCCTTCTTGCATCAGGTCTCTAGCCTTCAGTGCTGAGATCATAGGCACTCGCGGTCCATTCACCATCCCCACAAACACAAAAGGTATCAAAAGTCACCATTCGCCGCTTGCAATCAATCATTGCTCCATACCTCGTTAACCAATCCATCCCTAATATCACATCAAAATCATCCATGCCTAATTCAACCAGATCAACAAACAATTCCCTGCCATCTGTCTCTACTGGTAACGCTCTAATCCATCTCCTAGAGACTACCAGTTCTCCTGTTGGCAACAAAGTCTGGAAACCCCTAGCATACACAATACTAGGTCTACAAAGCTGGTCTATCACCCTAGCAGATACAAATGAGTGGGTAGCTCCTGAATCAATCAATGCAGTATACAAAGAACCAGCGCTAGAGATCTGACCTGTCACAACTGAGGGATTAGCCTCTGCCTCAGTCTGAGTCAAAGCAAATACCCTGGCAGGAGCGAGACTGTCTCCTTGCTTTGGCTCCTCTTTCTTAGCTTGTGGGCAGTATTTCTTCAGATGGTTGGCACTCCCATAGATAAAACATGCCCTAATCCGACACTCACCCTGATGTTGTCGTCTGCACCGAGGACACACTGGAAAACTCCTCCAGTTGTCACCTCCGCCCTGACGGCCACCAATAGAACCTCATACCCTCCTATCAAAACTAGGAGGAACAAATGAATCTGGAACTCTTCTCTTCTGCTCACTGGGGCCACTGCCCCGACTAGACCCAATAAAAGGAGGCACCGTCCTCCTGGCATCGCGCCTAACAACACTGTCCTTCCATATCTGGTCCTCAACCCTCTCTACAATAAGGGCCTTATCCACCACTTGAGCATAGGTAGTAGTCTCTGAATTCAAGGTAATATTCACATCACGGGCGATCATCACATTCAACCCCCATATGAATCTATCTCTCCTGGCCGCATCCATCGGCACTAAGTCTGGTGCAAACTTCGCCAGTCTGTCAAATCTCAGGGCATACTCAGTAATTGATAACCTGTTCTGAGTCAGGTTGACAAACTCCTCAACCTTCGCAGCTCAAACTGCTACACTGTAGTATTTCTCATTAAAGATACTCTTAAATTCTTCCCAAGTCATAACTGTAACATTCCTCCTTTGACTCACTACATCCCACCAGATGTGAGCATCCTCTCTAAGCATGTAGCTGGCATAGGCCACCCTTTCATTTCCTTCAACCCTCATGAAATCTAAGATTAAGGAAATCATATTCATCCACTGCTCGGCCCGCAGTGGGTCTGATCCACCCTCAAAGGTGGGAGGTTGTTGCTTTCTGAATCTTTCGTACAAAGGTTCCCACATGTTCTCAACCACAGGCTGAACCGGCACCGGCGCTACATTCTGCTGAATTGGTAACCCTGTGACCTGTGAAGGGGCCTGCTGCCTCATCTGACGAAGTTCTTCCTCCGTTCTCTGCAATCTAGCCTCCATTTAAGCTAATATATGTTGCTAGTTTTGTGGGCAGGTGGAGGGTCCTGACCCTGATTGTCATCCTAGGGCCGACTGCCGCGGAGTCTAGATGATTGCCGAGGCATTACAACTATATGCCTGCAATCAGTGACACCGCTCATCAGGCATGATAACAAAATCCAATCCCACCTCCCATTCTCAATAACCAACCAAGATCAATAATCCAGATAACATACAAATAGCATATAACACACAACGGGCCATGCCCTGACATCATGCATATGTTATTTCATTCATCATGCTCTTTTAAACTAAACAGGCAAACAGGGCATTCAAGCACATATTCAATCATAATAATCAACCATACCAATCAACCCTGAGTCGAGCTTTTCAATGGCAACGAGCGTACATGTTCGGTCAATCTCCAGAACCAATAAACCTTGGCTCGCTCTGATACCAAGTTGTAACGCCCTACTACCTTAGAGTCGTTACTAAGTGAGTTTAAAATGTGCAGTTAACTCGCTAACGAGGTTTTTAGAACAAAAGTGTGACTAAAAAAAAAGTCAAGGCTGTAATCTTTAAAAGTACTCTATTTCATTGAAAATTCCAAGAGTCTAACATTTGGGATCCCAAAATAAGGTTTATAAAACATTTACAACTCAAAATAGTTTTACAGTTGACTAATTATTAAAAACATAGTTTACTACAGCCATTTCTCAAAATGCCCCCAACCAAAGCAGTCGGGCAGGCCAAACATGTACGCGCCGCCCCACGCTCTCCGTACTCATGGCTGGTTGACTTTTCCCTTGCCCTTACCTGCAACACAGAGCACCCGTGAGCCGAGGCCCAGCAAGAAAACTCACACAGCACATAACATATGCATATTATATAACCAACATATTAGACAATCCACAGATAAAACAGATAGTCCATCAGACTAAACAAATACGGCCTGCCGTCCTAGAAGCACTACCAAAGCCTGGGATCTCGGTTCCCACCGTAAGGATATCCCATGTATCCATTGAGGTCTCACCCTAACTATAAGCACTCCATGTGCTAATTGTTATTCCCGGCCCCACTGCCGTTCTCGGCCTTCGCCGTTCTCGGCCTTTCGACGTTCTCGGCTCCTTGCCGTTCCCGGCTCCTTTGTCGTTCATTCTACTATAACCACATATAGCATTCTCAAACATATAATAACTCAATCAAGGCTACACCCTAGCAATAATACAATCTAGGGCCATGCCCTGCAACAACACTATGGGCCCATGCCCTGCTCTACGGGTGTTACAGTTTTCTTACCTGTATCCCGAGCTTCACAATGCACCAAAGTCACGAGCACGGTCCTCTATCCCGAGCCTCTCCGAAAACCTAGTCACAACACATATAAAACATCCTTTAATACTAACCAATCCAAAACCACTTCCCGAGACCAATCCCGTACTCTCGGGACCTCTAATTTCCCAAAACAACGCAACGGAAACATCCCCCAAGCCCCCGGATCAAACGCCCAAAAATGCAAAATTACCCTGTCCTGAAAATAGCCTAGCGCCGCAGCGCTACCCTTGAGGGCCGCGATGCCCAGCAATTCAGAGAGTCCCCCAGCCTTGATGCAGCCTCGCGCCGCGGCGCCAAAGAACAGGGCCGTGGCGCCCCTTCGTGAACCCAGAATTCTGGGTTTTCCCCTGCATTTTCCCGAAGCCAAAACACTCCCAATTCAACCCAAACACATACCTAAACCCCAAAACCAATTTAAAACCATAAATAAACCATCTAACAACCTATAAACACCATCCACAAGTATAAACACATAATCACTCCCATAAATCACACTTTGGTTTCAAATCTCATAAGTTTAAACCAGTAAACTAGAAACTTAAGCCAAAGCCTACAAAAGCTAAACCATGCTTAAAATTCCTTAAACCACAACCGAAATAAACCTCATAATTGCATAGAATCCTTACCTCAAGTGGAGAATTCACCCTTAAGCTTCCTTGATTCCAGCTTCAACCTAAGCCCTCTGGTGTCACAAACTGAATTCCCAAACAAACCAGCCACAAACCATCTTTCAATTTCCAACCTAAATTCTATAAGAACTTGCAAAAACACAGAAATTTCAGAGATGAAACTTACCTCTGACCAATCTTGACTTCTGCTTGGCTTTAATTGCCTCAAACCACCTTGATTCCTCCCCTAAGTCTCAAGATTCTCAACTCCCTTCCTTTCTTCCTTTCTGCCCTTAGTTCTCCTTTACTCTCAGCAAAAACTGAGTTGCCTAGGTGAGAAAAACGCGAATGATATTTCCCTTAGCTGAAGTGATCTAAATCCCTGCCAAAAGACCATTTTGCCCTTCCTTCTAATTCCCCTTCTAACTAAACCTCAAGGACATCCTAGACATTTCACATTCCTTACAAATCTACCATTTTCCTCACCTAAAATCTGTTACTCTTAATGGTTACTAATGGTCACTCAAGTTACTCAATCACCATTAACCATTAGCTCACAAACTCAAGGTACAAAATTCCCAAAATACCCCTAGGCTCCTCCCGAGCCGGGTATTTAATCCCGTTGTGACTTTTAAACTAATTAGCTCCCTAGGACCGTCTCGGCACGTGCATCACATTAATATCACCACACACACGTGGTACAAATCATATAATACAATTATCACATTTATGCCCTCAGCGGGCTAAAATTACCAATTTACCCCTAAAATACAAACGGGGTCCACATGCATATTTATACCACCTAAACATGCATTCTAATCACATACTCATTTAAATTCATATATTAACATGTTAATTCACTTATTGCCCTCCAGGCACACTAATCAAGGTCCTAAACCTTATTAGCAAATTGAGATGTTATAATAAGCGTACCTGACGCTTCTGGTTAGCCTAACCAAGACGACCAGCACACAACGCTGTTATCGCTCTTGACTAATAAGTCAATGCTCTTCAACTAGCACTCAACACTATTTTTGCTCATGAATGATAAGTCAGAGCTTTACGACTAGCACTCAGCATTATTGTCGCTCTTGACTGATAAGTCAATGCTCTTCGACCAGCACTCAACACTATTTCCACCCATGACTGATAAGTCAGAGCTTCATGACCAGCGCTCAACACTATTGTCATTTCTTACTAATAAGTCAGTGCTTCCTGAATAAGGTAATGCAAACAGGCATATATCAAATGTCAAATATCCAGATATAAGCCATTCAGCATGCTCAATCAATAATCACAAGCATAATCATAATCATGCATGTACATTGTAATGCCCCAAATTTCCTAATAAGGTTTAGGACCTTAATTAGGAGGTCGGGAGGGCCATAATTGATTTATTATTTTATTTAATGATTATATGCATGTTTATGTGAATTATATTATTATATGATGGTAAATGCATGCATACGGGTTCATTTTAATTATAAGGGTATTTTCGTAATTTGGCCCGTTGAGGGCGTGATTGTGTATTTTCATGCATGTGGGTGAATTATAAATAATACCACATTATATGTGGATTGGTTTGAGCCATTCGACATGAGACGATCATGGAATGCAAGTTTTCGATCTAGTCATAATGGGATTAAGTTCGAGGCTCGGAGTGAGTCTCGGGGTAATTTGGTGATCAGAACGCTGCTGGGAATTAAAGGGTAACGGGATATGAATTATTGGTATTTGAGAATATTTAGAATAACAGGAATTGGAGGGTGTTAATTATAATTAACGAGATAGGCAGGAAAGGACGGTTTTGCCCTTGGTGGCTGTTAAGGGTTTTTATTAGACTTAGGGGCAATATCGTCTTTTCACCCTAAGGTTGATATAAGCCATTAGAAGGATATGGAATTGTAAAAATAGAGCATCATCATCCTCATCTCTTTCTCTCCCGTACATGTTCTTCTCTCCTTCTTCCTTTTGATTTTTGAGAACCAATTTGAGGATCCAAGCTAGGAGAGCAAGGCTTGAGGGCTTAGGACCTTGGTTCAATCATTGAAGGGGATCCAAATCAAGCTTGAGGTAAGATTACATCCATGAATTTAAGCTATACTCTGTTTTTTTTCAAGTAAGTTTTCAGTTGAGAATTTAAGGTGTTAGTTGTGAGAATTCATGGAAGTTTTTGTATAAGATTGCTTGGGTTTTGATGAGGGTGTGTTGTAGATGAAGTTTAGAGGTTGACTTGGATGTTTGGGTGATGTTTGGGATTGATTTGGATGCTTGGTTTTCAAGGGGGATCGCAGGGGTGAAGACCAGAAAATTTTCTAGTCTGCTGATGGTGCCCCAGCGCTAGGCAGGGCAGGTTTTGGGCTTCTCTGACTTTGGGGTAGTGCCCCAGCACCACTAGGCAGTGCCTGAGCGCTAGTGCAATTTCCAGAAAACATATTTTTGGGGTTTTGGATGATTTTGGGGGCTCGGGGGATGGTTCCACTACCCCGTTTGGGTGATTGAGAGTCGTGAGAGTGCGAGATGGATCCCGGGAGTGAGGTTTTAGATTATAAACCTTTTTATGATTTATTTTATTGATAGGATTCCATATTTGGTTATGACTAGGTGACCGCTAAAGGATCAAAGGAATGATCGTTCTCAAGGGTTGTTCTTTTATTAATTCTTGCTCAAACCCGAGGTAAGAAAATTGCACCCTGTGTATATGACATGCATGATTGTTATTGAGGCAAGTTGGTTGATAAATGTGGACATTGATTGCATATTAAATGCTAGCGGATATTGTTTACTTGTCTATGGTACTGACTAGTCAGGGATACTGACCTAAGAGTTAGAAATGGCATAAGCGTCTTGAACGCAGGGCTGAATGAAGATTAGATCTAATCGATATCAGTGTTGAATGACTCTAAGGCATTAACGCTGGACCGACCCTAAGGTCGATGAATCTTATAAGCGCTTGGCTAGTCTAAGACTAGTTACTTAAAGCCAGGGCCTAAGGCCTAGGTGACTGCTTATCACATGGCTAGGGAACAGTGTTCCCTAGTTATGACTCTAGAGTCATGAGGAAGGTTATGTTGGTGACTAGTCATCATGCACATATCCTGTTTAAGCTAGTGAAAGGTTCACTTATCTGTTAAGCCAGAAAGGCTAAGGTAACCTACACGCCACATGGCTAGGAGGGTATGGGACCTCCGAGATGGTCTTATTAGTCATCTAATCAAGATGGACTTATCAGTCATCTGACCGAGATGGACTTATCAGTCATCTGACCGAGATGGACTTATCAGTCATCTGACCGAGATGGACTTATCAGTCATCTATTTAGAGAGTGACTTATTAGTCAACTGGTCAAGGAATGACTTATTAGTCATCTACCTCAAAGAGACTTATTAGTCATCTACCTCAGAGCAAAAGACTTATTAGTCATCTGCTCAGAGCGCAGGACTTCACAAACATGTATTTGTACCTGCTTGCATGCATGAGTAGGGTTGTTACTGCTAGGCATGCCTATAATGATTTAGCAACATGTTATTACTTGTTCATGAGCATATTGAGTTTTCTTGCTGGGCTTCGGCTCACGGGTGCTATGTAGTGCAGGTAAAGGCAAAAGAAAGCTGGACCATCCTTGAGTTGGAGAGCTTAGGTGGCGATGTGTACATATGCGGCTGCTCGACCGCTACAGCCGAGGTTTGAAGAGGAACTAGGGTTAAACCCTGTTTTGCCGCTTAGATCAGTTGGTTGTAAATATTTTCTTGTAATAGACCTTTAAATTATATTTTTGGGATCCCAATGTATACAGTAAACGTTCTAATGAAACGTTACATCTTAACCAAAAAATTTAATCCCTAAACTGCTAATCATACTTAGTTACACGATTTTGGCCAAATGACTCGATTCGCGAGTTTAGCATTGTTTACAAGGCACATTGTAACGGTCCCTGGAGTTAGGACGTTACATACATAGGCTCAAGCTCTGATCAATTCCATATCATCATTCATGCCATGCCATAATCACATGTATCACATGCATCACATACTGGTGCAGTTTTCTTACCCTTGGTCCAAGCACAGGTTACCAATAAACGACCCTCGAGCACGATCCTGATTCTGAATCCCTAGCGATCACCTAGTCACAACCATAATATAAAATCCCATCGAAAATGAGTAAATAGAAACTTATGGATCGAGTCCTAGCCTCCGGGATGTTGAATCCTACCAAATCGGGTAGTAGGATCGATCCTGAGCCCTTAGGTTCAAGTTCTCACTACTAAAAACCAAACCTGACCAAAAATGCACAGGCGGACCGCGACTTGGCCCTGGGGGTCGTGGCGCGCCTCCCAGACAAACAACCCTCTGTCTGGGCTTTAGGTTGGGCCGCGACTTGCCCCTAGAGTTGTGGCGCGCCCCCAGGAAGAACCCCTCCTGGTTCTGGGTTCACACAGGTTGCAACTTCCTAGAATAAGGTCACGACCCAACCTCGAACCCAGCCATTTTCTTCGTTTTCTCCATTTAAAAACCTATCCAAACATATCAAAATCCCAAAATCAAAGTTCTCAAACATCTCAATTTCCCAAAACAATTAAAACCCAAGCCTCAAACAATTCAAAAACTCATCAAAACATAAAATCCAATCAAAGCTTTAAAACTCGAAAAACTCAAAACTTAAAACTTGGATTACCTTTGATTGATTCGTTTCCCAATTAATTCATCCGGCTAATAAGCTTCTAATCTTCCCTAGAATCATTATGACTCTAACATTGCTTGAATCCGAGTCCCAAAACTCGAGTTTTCTTCGAAAATGCTAATTACATCAAAAGGAGAACGGGAGAGAGAGAGAGAACATATTGAACGTTCTTTTTATGTTTTTGACAGGTTACTTCGAGCTTAAGTAACCTCAAGAAAATCCTAATGCCCAAGGTCCCAAAAATGCCATCGGGGTAAAATAGTCAAAATTCCTAGAATTCCCTCCTAGTCTCACTAACTCCCAATATATCATCAAATAATCATTCCCATTACCCTATATGCCGGTAATGTGCTAAATACCCAAAATACCCCTTAACTCACACTGAGTCAAATATGGGCCCCATTGTGACTTTCCCACTAGCTTGCTCCCTAGGATCGTCTCGTGCCGAGTAACCCAAACATATCTATATAATAATGTGGTCTCACACATATATCACTTATATCCCAAATATACCCATAACGGGCCAAATTACGAAAATTGTCCTTTTAAACAGAAATGGGCCCACATGCATATTTAATGCACCAAAATATGCATATCAAGTCATATTATAAAATAACTCACATAATAAAATAATGATACACATTTATATCATGTAATCACATAATTCCATAATTTGCCATCTTGGCCTCCTAATCAAGGTCCTAAGCCTTATTAGGAAATTTGGGACATTACAGTTCCTAACACCTTAGCACGTGGCATATCATCATTGGTGAGACTTAGAATCAAGTCCCACATATTTTAATTTTTATTTAATTGAAATATATGAGATCTAATATTAACTTGCACCAATAGCAGTATAGGGTGTTGGGCACCATAGGGTGCTCTTTAGCATTTCTCTGATCAAAATGATTGATAAGAAGCAAGTTGTTTTTCTATGTTGTTTTTTGTTTGTGCAGAGTGAGAAAAGAGAAGTTCCAAGATCTTGGAGTAATAAGCAAAGGGAAATTTCATGTTCTATGCATGATAACTTAGTGAAATTTTTTAATATGCCAACATAAGTTATTATCTCAAATATATGACAATTTCAATTTTTTGGACAAAAATACTCCTAACATTCAAACACTCACTTTCTCTCTCAGTCCGAACTCTCTCTCTCTCTCTCTCTAATGTTTCTCATTCTCTCACTCTCTCACTCTCTCTCTCATTCTATTCTTGTAGATCTAAAAAAAATACCAAAATTTAAAAAAAAAATCATCTGAAATAGACATTTGAGTAAAAAAATATGAACCTCCAAAGTTTTCATCAAATTTTAGTGCAAAGCATAGAAAAAGCATCGTTTTGGCCAAAAATCAAGTTTGCATGATTACATCGCAAAAGCATCGAAACACCATTGGTTTTGCATCGAAAAAACATCATTTTGACCAAAAATCAAGTTTCATAATTGCATCGTTTTGGCCAAAAAATAAGTTTTCATGATTGCATCACAAGAGCATCGAAACACCATCAATTTTGCATCGAAAAATATCGTTTTGGCCAAAAATCAAGTTTCATGATTACTTCGCAAGAGCATCGAAACACCATCGATTTTTCATTGAAAAAGCATCGTTTTGGCAAAAAAAAAATCAAGTTTTCATGATTGCACCGCAAGAGCATCGAAACACCATCGATGCTAAATATATATAGACAATTTTTTTTTATGATTTTATGTTATAATGAAATTTTTTTATCCTTTTATTATATTTTTTCTGTCAATAGATTGTTGTAAAATTTTCATTTCCTGTACTATTCTAGGCATTATTAATTTGGATGCTGAAAAGTGAAGTTGAACTTGAAGAGTTTGAAGGTGTAATTTTGATGAAGAAGATGTGGGTATTAACAAAGGAGTAATGTAATTTTGATGCATATTTTTTTTAGTTTTTGTTTTCTTTGAATATGTCTCGTATGTATATGTAATTGAGAATAAATGAATGAATAATTTTGGTTTTATGTGAGATGGTTTTTAGTTTTGTATTAATTTGATTTGGTTTTACTAATTTTATTATGTAAGAAATTCTAATTAATATTTTATTTTATTTTTATATGTTTTATAATAATTATAAAAATAAAAATAGATTTATTATATTTAAATATATAAATTAATATAATCTGAAATAGAAAAAAAGTATCATTATCACGTCTTCCACTAGGAGATATGAATTCAATGACCCAAATGGACCCAATTTCACATCTCCCATTGGAAGACATGAATAGTCTTTTATGTCCCTCTTTGAGGGACGTGAATAGCAAGTACTTTTCAGAACTACTCCAGTTATCATGCCTTGCGCACTTGTGATGTGAAAAACATTTTATGTCACCCCTTGAGAGTCCTAAATAACCATTTTTGTAGTAGTGTTTATATTTCGTTGGGAGTGTAATTGCACCGATATGATATTTTGGCATGCCATATTGCAGAATTTTCATATATATTAAATATACAATTTTTGGGGAGTTTTATAGTGGTGGCGCTACTTTTGCCCCTACCGGTAGGGGTTCAGCACATGGATAAATTATGACATAATTGTTTTATATGACGGTGTACATTATAGCTATAGCAGACATCTCATCAGTTTTCAAAAAAATTTGAATTATTTCAGGTGCCAAAAACAAGTTCCAAACAGTAAGTTGCGCTCGTTCCTATTTTTTTTATACGCGTACAACTAGATGTTTTGAGCCCTCTTTTTTACACTATAAATGATTTAGAATCTCCAAAAAACTGATGGGATACCTGTTGTAACTACAATGTACATGATCATATAAAAAAATTAAGTTATAATTTCTCCACGTACATAAAAATAGAGACACTCATACTTGTTGTCATCGCATAACATGTTCTCAAAGAACTCAACCTCTCTAGATTCAATTATTACATTAAACTCCAAGTTTAATAATCTATAAGCTTTGTTATTTTGGGTATAACCCACAAATGCACTTCTTATAGCTCTTGGGCCCAACTTGGTCATTTTTGGATCGGTGCTCTTGCAATAAGCAAGACACCCCCACACATTAAGATAACCAATGTTTGGTTTCTTTCCTCTCCATAACTCATATGGAGATTTATTATTTTTCTTCACGGGAATACGATTCAAAATATGACAAGCGGATAACAAGGCTTCACCCCACAAACTAAAATTCAATTTAGAGTGTAATAGCATAGCATTAATCATCTCAATAAATGGTCTATTCTTTCTTTATGCTATAACATTTTGTTGTGGAGTATAAGGAGTTGTACATTTATATATTATTCCATGTTATTCACAAAACAAGTTAAATTCATTTGAAAAATATTCACCATCCCTATCACTTCTAAGTATTTTAATTTTCTTTTCAAGTTGATTTTCAACTTTCGCTTTATACACTTTAAACACATTGTTTATCCATAAATTAGCTGCTGATGACATGGCAAGGATTTTTGACACGTAGCAGAGATACGGTTAGTCTATCGACCAACATAATTTTCACACAAAAAGATCAAGTTTTATATACGACCAGCTTGGTCGTATACTTCATTCATTTATGTAAAGATCTGTACAGTTGCGATGATATCCGAGAATATCTCTTCATTATGACCTGCAGATATAATCATTAAGGATAGATATTATTTCCTAATTCATGTAACTCTTCCTGAGCCTATAAATACAGAAGAAATAGCTCAAGGAAGGGGATCGATCTTTTTCTTTCGGAATTATACTACTATTATCCATCGTTGTATTGCTTTTTTCTTCTAAGGTCTGTGAAACTCAGGAACCCTAGTTCTTTGATCACACCTTTGGAGCTCAATATTAATAATAGTATTAAGTGGACGTAGGTCATTACCAATTACTGGGGCCGAACCACTATAAATCTATGTGTTCTTTATCTTTTCATTAGATTATTTTCAAGCTCTATATCATTTTCCTGCCGTTTTCTAGACTTCGTGTCGTTGACCAAAATCAGGGTCAACACACATCAAATGCTTCATCTTTATTTTTAAGCAAATATACATATGTGAACCTGGAGCAATCATCAATGAAAGTAATAAAATATCTACTTCCTCCTCTAGTCAACATTCCATTAAGTTCACATAAATCACTATGTATCAAATCTAACAACTTAGAGTTTCTTTACCATTTTAGATTTAACACATAATTCATATTTTTCATGCTCAACATTATCACAGTCCATTAATCCACATTTGACAGCCCTTTAATTGTGCTAAATCTTATATGTGCAAGTCTAACATGCCACAAAGTAATAGAATTTGAGTCAAGCATATAACAAGAAGAAGAAGAAACTTTATTTTTCACATTGTCAATAGACGTACAAAGTTTGAACATGCCAGCACAAGCATATCCCTTTCCCACAAAAACATTGTCTTTAGATAAAATAAGCTTGACGAAATCTATCACAACCTTGATTCCCGATTTTCCAAGTAAATTTCCACTCACAAGGTTTCTACTCATTTCCGGTACATACAAAACATTGGTGAGTAGAACCTTCTTGTCGGATGTGAAGAACAAGTCAATAGTTCCCTTTCCTTCAACCTTGGACCTTTTCTCATTGCCCATTTGGATTTCATGCCCTTCCTTTAAAGATTCAAAGGTCTTGAAAAGAGATGTGTCATAGGTTACATGAATGGTGGCACAAGTATCTTACCACCATCCACTCACCTTTCCATGAATGGCATTAACCTCACTTAGTGTTGCCACTAGTTCATCTTGGGCTGAGTTGACTTTTGCCTCATTGTTATGGCTCCTCTTGAACCTACAATCTCAAGCAAATTGGTCATTCTTGCCACACACAAAACAAGGTCCCTTGGAACTCTTAAATTGTCCCTCATTCTTCTTGGGCCCCAAGGGTTCTTGACCCTTGCCCTTGTTTTTGTCATTTCCTTTGCCCTTGTTAGGAGGATTTGCCACAACATTGGCCTTAGAAGTCTCTCCATTGGACTTCTCTTCATTCATATCTCTAGAACGAGATTCCTCCTCAATTCTCAAGTGTTTGAGAATTTCCTCCAAAGAAATCTCTTCATTTCTATGGAGCATCTTTTTCCTATAGCCTCTCCATGAAGGAGGTAACTTGGCTATAATGGCACCCACAAGAAATTGTTCCGACAATACAATTTTAAGAGTAGACAATTTATTCACAATAATTTTCAGCTCATGAATTTGAGGGAGAAGGGGTTTATCATCATAAAATTTAAATTATATATATTGAGTAATAATGAATTTCTTTGTACCTTCATCTTCCGCTTTGTACTTCTTTTCCAAGGCCTCCCAAATTTCCTTGGCGGTCTTGGTGTTGGTGTAGAGATCATAGAGCCTATTCGAGAGGGCATTGAGGATGTGACCCCTACAAATCAACTCATCTTCTTCGTGCTTCTTCCTTTCTTTGACAAATTCTTGAGTATCATCTTCCTTGAGCTCTTCAAAGGTTTTTAAGTCTTTATCCAAGATATAGAAAACTTTCAAAGTAGTGAGCAAGAACCTAATCTTGTCTTGCCAACGAACAAAGTTAGTCCCATCAAATCTATCTAATATAACAAAGTCTTGAGTTATGAATCTCAATGCCGAAAGAGAGTTAGATTTTTCCATGATATACTATCTTAGATTATAGAGTATTAGAATGTTGGGAGATAGTGAGATAACACCACCACAAGAAATAGAATCTACACAAAATTTGGATTGACAGAGACTTATAAAAGATTAAGAAAGAACATGCGAACCCAAATAAAACAATGGTTTTCTTCAACTTTGATGAAGCTTCAAACCCTAGGCAATATCACCACTTTGAGCAAAACTTCAAGCAATCCTTTGAGACAACAAAACGCAAACTGAGGCATATACACGTTGCAAAACATTGTCCTAATACTCTATTTCCCAGCCACCATTGATGTTTGAGGCCTTCTCTTGAGGAAATGAGGATTGTGATTGAACAAGCCTTCAACTCTCTAAGTCAAGCACTTTCTTGGAGAGTTCTTGGAGAAAACTAGAGATTCTTGGAGCTAGAGAGAGATTGGAGAGAGTGATTAAGTCTCCCAAATCACTGTTTTTGACCCTTATATAGAGTAGGCACCGTCATTATGTCTAACCAATGGAAATAGACTTGAAAAACACATCATTTAGAGAATTTATGATATTTCACGTAATACAGCAGGCGATGCGTCGCCTGCATGCAGGCGATGCATTGCCTTTTAGGGTTTCTTGAAAACCTAGCTAACAGGCAATGTCTGGCCTCTTGGGTGGTGACGTATCGCCAACCTCTCTGACTTTGGACACTTCCAAATGTCCCAAAATTGCTCTAAATGCTACCAAAATTTTTGGGAACCCTTAGATACTCTCATGTATCATTTTGGACCCAAATTTGCATTTATAAGTGCCTACAGTTGAAGCTCAAATTCACATCTTCATTATGTGAATTCTACTAAGTGTTTATACCGTGGTAGTCCTGATTGACCATCTACCCAAGTATTCAAGCCCCCACAGTCATAAACTCCATTGATTACACTACGTCCTAGATGGGCCCTCTCATCAAGTATCTAGCCATTGGAGAATTCCCACAGACAGGGTCGCTTCCAGGAAGCTTCAGTACTAGGCCCCAAGATATGTCATGATGGACAGCAAGCTCTATCACAAGGGGTTATCAATGTCGTATCTTCGATGCGTATTTGGGACCGAAATGAGCACAATCATGCATGAGGTGCACAAAGGCTTTTGCGGAGATCACACAGCCATACTCAGCATGTCCAAGAAAATCCTAAGGCAAGGATATTTCTGGCCAACAATGAAGAAGGACTGTGTGGATTACATTCGCAAGTACAAACAATGCCAAAGGTATGCGAAGATCTCGCGATCTAGTCCCATGGAGATAACCTTGATGACCAGTCCCTGGCCTTTTTCAGTTTGGGGAATTTATTTGGTAGGATCCTTCCCGACTGGGAAGAGCGGATTGAAATATGTCATTGTAGTCGTCGACTATTACACTAAGTGGGTTGAAGCAGAACCAATGAGCACCATCACCTCCAAAAAGGCCCTAGACTTCGTCATCAACAATATTGTGTGCTGATATAGCCTCCCTCACAAAATCATGTCCGACAATGGGAAGTGATTTGATAGCATCAACTTCACTGACTTCTGTGAAAGACATGGAATCATCAAAAGCTTATCTGCAGTCATAAGACCTCAAGCAAATAGGCAAACAGAGGTCATGAACAAGATTTTGAAGGGGACACTAAAGAAAAAGCTACAAGCTTGCAAGAGCAAGTGGCTTGAAGAGTTACCCCGCGTCCTATGGGCATACCGGACCACAGAAAGAACTTCGACCAGACAAACTCCCTACTCAATGGTGTACGAATGTGAAGTAGTTATCCTAGTAGAAACTACAGTCCCGTTCCAAAAATGAGATATGAACGATCCCATCCATAATCATGCCTTACTCCAGGAATCCCTGGATCTCATAGAAGAGATCCGGGAAGAATCACAAGTGCAGCTAAAGATGTATCAGGGAAAGATTGCAAGGCATTTTAACTCGAAAGTTAAGAGTCAAAGGTTCAAAATCGGTGATCTAGTGTTGAGAAAAGTCTTCCCTGCATGTCAAGATCCGGGAATGGGGGTTCTAGGACCTAACTGGGAAAGATCAAATGAGATCTAAAATGAAGTATGTCCGAGAACATATCGCCTAAAGCAGCTAGACGGAACAGATGTCCCAAGGGCTTGGAACGCTGAACACCTCCGTCGGTACTATCAGTAGTCGAGAGGATTTAGCCATGCTCTTTTTAACATTTTTACTTTCAAGTAATGTAAGCCCCAGGGCCATTTCTTATTTAATGAAAATGGTGTGAACAAAACACCATGAGGAATGTTTTAAGGAAAGAAAAATTTCATGCCCATCTTTAATTTTTACACGAACAAGTGACCTAAGATTACACTCTTTGGTCACTTGGTGGGTAGGACCATCTATACAATCCAGGATTAAAAACAAAAGAGGATGCAAGGTTCAAATTCTAGTCCTTATCCGAATTCTTATAAAAAGGATGCAACGCGCAAAGCCTAATGCAAATCAGGATTCGTATGGTTTGGGGAGTTCAAAACCCAACTCCCAAAAGATTGGTCCAAACTGAACATGGTCCAGGATAGTCTAACCTTTATTTATTATTTTCCTATAATGGTCTACACCATTGGAACCTGAACATTAGATTCAGGAAAAATTAAGCAGATAACATTAATAATTCCTTAACGGTCCAGGTCGTTGGAACCTGAACCATAGAGTCAGGATAAACGAGTTAAGTTATATTTTGTAAGTCCAAAATGGTCCAGGACGTTGAGACCTGAACCTTGGTTTCAGAATAAATTAATTACCTTCAACAATTTTTCCCTGATGGCCCTAGCCATTGGAACAAAGACTCCACGCAAAAAATTCATGCATGGCTCCCTAATAACAAAAACCAATATAATAACAATATAGTAAGATAAGAAACTGTCTTAAGGGCATTCGCGCCCATAAAAAATATGTTGACAAAAAAAAAGAGAGGAAGTCCCAAATAAAGTACAAAGGCTCATGTCTGGGCTTCATTCTAATCCAGGATGTCTGGAGCGTTTTCATACTGTTGATCCCCAGCAAGGAGCTTCACGTCCTCTTTCTCCTTAGCCTCAAACTCGACCCTTTTTGCAGCTGGATCTGGGTAGAGTAGGAAATTCATATTCTTTTTCTGGAGCCAGGCCATATAAATGGCTTCGTCAAAAGTGGTCGTCAGCAACTCGTCAGCTTGCTCCTTGTCCTTGCGAGCCTCCTCGCTCTGTTTTGACTCCAGCTGGGCTTGGACCTCCAAAGCCTGGATATGGGCCCCGAGAGATTCCACCTTCTCCCACTCTTGATGAAGTTAGGCCTCAGCCGCCTCCAGGAGGGCCTTGGTCAAAGCCTTCGAGCCACGGGCACGGGATAGTTTCGCCTCCAGGGTGTCCACCACTTTCTTGTGGTTAGCGTCCTTCCTAGACAAAACTTCCTCGTGCTGAGCTTGGACCCGGCCAGTCTCCTTGGTGAGGGCCTCCATGGTAGCTTCTCTTTGGTTGACAGCCCCCTCCAACTCCATCTGAGCTGTCCCCAGCTTCATGGCCATCTTGGCCACCAGGTTCGCGTTTCTATGAGCCAATAAGGTATCCTAGAACAAAGCAAATTTAGAAACAACACAAAAAGACAACGACAGTAAAGAAACGAGACGAACAAGTGGCTTACCACCATGGCCTGATGACGGATGGCCTGGGAGATGAAGAGGGCATCTTTGTTAGCCAATGTGTCATAGCATTTGAGCTAAAGAGTGGACATGGACGTCCCCACTTGGGCGAGCAAGTCCGTAGCAAACTGGGCCACGTCTTACCCTAACCTAGGTCGAAATCCAATCTCGGCTCCCAACCGATACACGATCAGTTGGGGGCATTAAAGGCCTCTGAACGTCCGGTAAACTCCACCTTGCAGTGAATGATCAGGGCCTGGGCTACCTTGTCCCGTTTGTCGTGCCTCTCGTCCCAGGCCTGGAATACCATCTTCATCCTTTCTTCTAGGACGATCGACTCCCCTTCCCCAGGAAGTGTCAAGTTGATGGGAAACTCGGGAGCTTCTAGGAGCTCCGGCGTAATGATAAGATTGCCACCAGAGGAATGCTCCTTGGCCATAGTGAAGTCCTCCTTTGTTCTGGCCTTCTTGGCCCGCTCTGCAAACGTCGTGGCAACAAAGTCTGCCTTCCTTTTACGTGTTCCACCTCCTTCTGAAGGCTCCTGCTCCAAGTCCATGATTTGGAGAGGAGCAGATAGATGTTGCTCAACTGGTGCCATACGAGCCGAGGCGGCAGCTTGAACTTCCTCGGAAGCCCCCGAGGCCAGTTCTGAGTCCCCAAGTATCATATCAATGATCTTCTTCTTGGTCGGGCCCCTAGTAGCTTTCTTCGTTGATGCCTTGCCCGCAGCAGCCCTGGCCTCAATCATTTCCTTCATTTCGGCCACAGGATCAAACATGTCTGGTTCACCTAAAATAGGAAGAAATATGGGTTAGTAACGAAATGGGAAAGACATGAAAAAGAAATATGTAAGTCTAAGTCCTTTGGGATGGACCCTTATCTATGGAACGAACCTAACTTAACTCTCCTAGGGAAAAATCATGAATTTGATCCCCCATGTCATCCAGGTCCAAAAAGCTATCATATTGTAGGAACCAGGACGAATGCATGTGGGTCAACGAGTCCACGACTATGGGGCAAGGAAGCCCCACATTGCTAATGGCCACGATCAAATAATCCTGGTACCGTCGCCTATTCCTAACAAAGCCCTGAGTATGAGGGGCATAAGTTAAAATCAGAGGCGTTTTACCTTGCCCCGAGAGCTCCAGTGTTGGGCTATCTCCCCTTGAGCAAGGCATCCAACTCCTCGAATTTGGCCCGCTCCACAAGGTGCGAACACTCTCTCTTCAACCTCTTCACGTCTACCTTGACCGTAGCCTCCACCGCCTTAATGTGAATGAGGGCCAGTTCTTCCCTCAGGGCAAGGTCCCTCTCACACTACAAACCCCAGAGATTGGGGGCGTCTATCGACTAATGGGCAGCAATCAGTTTGGTCAATCAAAGATTCACCGTGGTCACGAACCCCCCCCCCCCCCCCCCCCACACCCAGATCTTCCAAGATGAACTTGGTTACCTGGGTTTAAGGGTACGGACATGTTCACAGGAACATGAGTATCTGAAAAATGAAACAAAGAACAAGATGAAGAATGGGGAAGGATAACTTACCCACGTGCTGAAAGTCCAACACCATAGTGGGGTTCTTCTCCTGGAGGAACCCAGATGTCAATAACCAGTAGTGTTTGACATCTGGGGGATGTTTCCAAGAGTTGTATGGAGCCGGACTGACACCATGACTCTTCAACCGATAAAATCCATCCCTTGTTTTATCCTTGGAGTTCAGCTGCGACTCCAACCGGTAGTAGTACAACACCTCTGCGGGGGTAGGCTCCGGGATCTCCTTTCAGGTGCAAAATATACAACACCCCACCATCAACTTGTTGTTAGGAACGAGTTTTCTAATACGCAGCGAAATGGTGGTGGGTTGGCCCAGTGTACAACAAAAATTTTGTAACATATTTAAACTACCTTTAAATACGTGGATCCATTAATATACATACATTAATCATAAGCAAGTAAATAGAAAACATACCTCTTGATGCCTATTAAGTGTCCTTGCTATCTTTTTGTAATTTGAACGAACTTCCTATCCAAGCTGCTCCCAGGTACTCATACCAAGATCTTCCACAACGTTCTCTACACCTCAAGAAGTGTGTGGGCACTTAGAGAATAAAGGATAATTAATTTCTGATTCTACTTGATGTACTCAACACATGAGATCAAGAGAATAGGCCTGAGATTGGTTATTTATCTTTTTCAGGGAGAGATAGAAAAGTATCGTTCTTTTTCACAGAGAGAATTCTTGAGTGTCTTGAGTATTCTCTCTGTCTTCTGATTATTTTTTGATAAGTCTTACTTAAAAAGAAAATATTCAAATTTAAAAAATAAATTTGTAACCAACTTACAATTCATCTTTTAATTAATTAATTATCTTATTAATGAAAATATCCAAAAACTAATTTTTGAATTTTTCATTAATTAATTAATTAATTAAATAAAATTGAAAAATATATCCCTGAAAATTATGCAGTACACGCCACACACAGTCCATGGACTGACTGTGTGTGGTCGTGTACCACCCTATATTTTAGGGATATTTGATTTTTCTATTTTTATTTAATTATTTATTCAAACTACCTTGTCAGATAAAAATCTAACAACCTCATAATTAATTCAAATTTGAATTAAATATCTTTTTAACTAATTATCAAATATAATTAATTATTTGAATAAATATCAATCTTTTAAATTCAAATCTAATTTGAACTTATCAGATTATTATCTCCCACTCAAATAAATATATTTAATTAATTCTACCAATTAATTAAAACCAATTTAAATTTCGAAATTAAATATTTAATTTATTATAACTTCAAAAATTATAATTAATTAATTATTTAATATAATTTCGAAAATTAATTTAATTATTTAACATAATTTCGAAAATGACACAATAATTAAATATTAATTAATTATGTTAATTACAACTAATTTGTATTTAATTAATTAATCACTATTATCACATAATTTCATATTTGGCCCGAAGAACAAATTTCTTCTTAAATATGTCTTTCAACCATTCTTTCATTTATATCAACTCTTGTCTTGAATAGTGTTGATAGAGCCGTTGTGGGGACCAATGGACCTATAATTCAAACCTCCAATAAATTTGAGATTATTAATTAAACTCTTTAATGAAATAATCTTAATTTATTAATCTCATGATTACTCCACTATAAATATGAGACTGCACTCTTGTAATTATAGACATTTCATTTACTGAGTACTTTATAAAATAAAGCGTCCATTGATATAATCATTACATACAAATTAACCCTCTAATAATAGCTCATAATTAATTGGGAATAAAATTATCGTTTTACCCTTTTAATTATATCTTGTTTCCTTAAGTACCATTGACTATACTAGTGAAGGTTAATTCATAACTAAATTATGAATTTGAGCTCAATAACCTTTCAGTCCCAAAAGTCAACCCTTAAGATAAACATCATTCAATCTCTTGCGAAAAGGCATAGATTCCATATCTATATACTATGTCCCCAGCCATCTACATTAATGAGTTCCCAAAACAAAAGTTTCTAGCCTGATCATTCTAACAGACCCTAACAAGTGAATCAAAGAACTCATATAACATAAACAGGAGTTCATAGTAACTTCAGGATTAAGATCTATTTGTATATGATCATCAGTTGATATATTTAATTAATACTTCGAAACGGTATTTAACTAAGTAATAATAAACATATCTGGTCCAGTTCTATATATTCTCTAATATATAAAGCACCTCCACTAAAATGTCCTACCACACTAGTGATCTGGATCTAGATCACATGTATTCATAATACTAGTGGAGCGTACTTGCAGTAATTAATCTAAAGATTCCATAACTTTACTTATTGCGAACTATTCAAGTTCATTTATCTCAAACACAATCCTCCCATACCAATACGTGTTTGAGATCACATATATGAACTTAGGAATTTTTCTGATATTTACATAATATTATCACAGAATAATATAGTCCATAAAATATATGCATAACAAATTCAATTTATTTATTTATTTCTTAAAACAATGTCTACTACATATGCTTTCAGAGCACAATTCCCAACAATCTCCCACTTGCCCTAAAGAAAATGAGGCATATCTCTAATTCCCATGTTTCTTACAGGCCCCTTAAAAGATTTTATGGATAAATTCTTTGTGAAAGGATCTGCAAGATTATGCTCTAAAGCTATCTTCATAACTGCAGCATCTCCTCGATGAACTATCTCTCTATGCAAGGGATACTTCCTCTCGATGTGATTTCCCCTCTTGTGACTCCGTGTTTCCTTTGAGTTAGCTACTGTCCCGCTGTTATCACAGTATAGGACTTGTGGCTTATCCACATCTGGCACTACTTCCAAATCGGAATAGAACTTTTTGAGCCACACAGCCTCCCTTACCTGCTTCACAAGCTGCTATCGGCTTCCAAGGTGGAGTCTGCAATGCTATTTTGTTTAATACTTTGCCAAACTACTGATCCTCCTCCAAGAGTAAACACTGATCCAAAAGTCAATTTCCAACTATCTCTGTCTGATTGACATTCAGAATCAGTGTAACCAGTGGGGTTCAGGTCTCCACCTGAATATACAAGCATATAATCTCTATTATTTCTAAGATACTTGATAACATTCTTCACTACAATCCAATGACTCAATCCAGGATTGGATTGATAATGGCTGACTATCCCTACTGCATAACAAATGTCAGGTCTTGTACACAACATGGCATACATTAGACTGCCTACCGATGAGGCATAGGGATATTGTCTCATATCTTCCTCTTCCTAAGGTGTTTTGGGACACTGCTCCTTGGAATGGAATACTTCAGAACGGATTGGCATATCACCCTTTGTGGAGTTTTGCAAATTAAAGTGTTCTAGCACCTTATCAATATAAGTTGCTTGAGACAGAGCCAAAGTTTTGTTCTATCTATCTCTAAGAATTTTAATGCCCAGAACATACTTGGCTTCTCCCAAATCTTTCATTTGGAATTATTCAGCTAACCATTTATTTACCTTTGATAATGATGTTACGTCATTTCCAATCAGTAATATATCATCAACATAAAGAACGAGGAATACTACTACACCATCTTTGATTTGTTTATAGACACAAGGTTCATCAACGTTTTGTTCAAAACCAAATGTTTTAATTGTGTCATCAAATCGAAGATTCCAAGATCTAGAATCTTGTTAGAGTCCATAGATGGACCTAAGAATCTTGCAAACTTTTTGCTCTTGACATTTTAATTCGAACCCTTCTGGTTGAGACATGTAAATGGTTTTGTCAAGGTAGCCATTCAAAAAGGTTGTTTTGACATCCATTTGCCAAATCTCATAATCTATGCACACATCAATGGACAAGAGTATACGAATGGATTTTAGCATGGCTACAGGAGAAAAGGTTTCTTCATAATCAACCCCTTCTTTCTGTGTGTAGCCTTTGGCTATAAGCCTTGCTTTGAAAGTCTCTACTTTCCCATCCGCTCCTCTTTTCTTCTTGAATATCCACTTGCAACCAATGGGTTTGATATTCTCAGGTGGATCTTCAAGAACCCAGACAGAATTGGAATACATTGATTCCATTTCTTGGTTCATGGCTTCTTGCCATTTGTTCTTGTCAGAATCATTCATTGCATCTTTAAATGTCAATGGATCATCTTTGTTTGTGTTAGACACAAGCATTTGAACTTCGTGTTCATAGCATGTAGGTTTCTTACTAACCCTCCCACTACAACGAGGTTCTCTACTATTCTTACTAGAACTAGCAGTTTCCTCTTGCCGTTTTTTATTGGTTGTTGCTGGTGACTTTGCAACTTCATCCGAGACCATCTCCTCCAATACAACCTTACTGCGAGGTTTGTGGTTATTAACATAGTCATGTTCAAGAAAAGTTTCATTTGTCGATACAAATGTTTTATTTTCTTTTGGACTATAGAAAATTCAACCTCTAGTCTCTTTGGAATATCCCACAAACATGCACACTCCAGAGCGTGATTCCAACTTCCCGGTCTTTCCTTTAAGCACATGTGCAGGACATCCCCAAATTCAAAAATAGTGTAAACTAGGTTTACAACCATTCCATAATTCCATGGGTGTCTTCTGGATAGACTTAGATGGAACAACATTCAATATGTACATAGCACATTGAATCGCATAGCCCCAGAATGACAGTGGTAATGATGAGAAACTCATCATTGATCTAACCATATCTAATAACATTCTGTTCCGTCTTTCTGAAACACCATTTTGCTGTGGCGTTCCAGGTGCTATGAGTTGGGATTGAATGCCATGCTCACGTAGATGGTCCTCGAATTCAAAATCCAAGTACTCTCCTCCCCGAACAGATTGAAGAACTTTTAGTGATTTACCTAATTGCTTTTCAGCCTCTGCTTGAAATTCTTTGAACTTTCCAAAAGTTTCAGATTTTCTTTGCATTAAGTATAGGTAACCATATCTTGAATAATCGTCAATGAAAGTGACGAAGTATTCATAACCTCCTCTTGCTTGTACATTAAGTGGACCGCAAACATCTGTATGTACCAGTTGAAGTGGTTCTGTAGCTCTTGAACCTTTAGCAGAGAAAGGTCTCTTGGTCATCTTGTCTTTTAGACAGGTTTCACAAACAGGGAGAGATCCAATAGATAGTTCTCTTAAAGGATCATCCTTTACAAGCCTATTAATTCCGTCTAGACCAATATGGTCCAATCTCAAGTGCCACTGATATGTTTCACTATCAGAATCAGTCTTTTGTCATTTAATAGATCTATGATTAGCTGTTTTAAATAATTCAGAATTAAGTAAAATTTGTCATTCATTATAAGTATGTAAATTTGTTTATCCCAAAGTATTTGCATAACAAGTGAATAGATAATTTCTTTAAATAATAACTATTTTATTAATAAAAGAAATAAATGTCATGCAAAAATAGAAATAAGTTTCCAAACATTAGTAATCAAAATTACTAATAATAAACTAAATTTCTAGACGGTAGTTTTCTTTGTTCAAAGAAATCTAGAATTTCTAAAACAAAATAAAAAATTTAATTGTTCAACTAACAATAAAATTTCTAAATAAAACTACTCTCAAACTCCTCCAGCTTTACTTGCTATCAAAATCCTCATCAGTCTCTTCCTCATTTTCAGGATTATGATTCTTCAAAAGGAAAAACAAAGAAAAATAGATTAGTGGCATATATTTTTTAATCTACTATCCAAAAATTTGAATCTGCTATTCATAGTATTTGAATCTATCATTCAAAGTTGAAAAAATATATGTAAATCTCATTTACCTTTTTCGTTTGATACAAACGATGATACTCAGCATAGACTTCCTTTGTCATTGCTTGCCACATCTCATGTGTTGAATTATAGTGTATATATTTTTCCTTTGTTTCGTCAGGCATGGTTGAAAGCATGCAATAATGTGCCAACCAATCAGATTTCATCCAATTTGCATATTTTTCTTCTGCTTCGTAGCTAGTAGCCAAAGGTGGTTATGTTGGAGGTTTGTTATAGACAGTTGACATTTATTTCTTATAAGAAAAAATGGTCAAAATGCCTTGAAACCAGTGTCGCATGTTTTCAGGTTCAAAAACCAAAGATTTGACAAAGGCATCTTTGTGTAATTCACCAATAGACATTTTTGCTGGGAATAAATAAATAAACAAAAATGAATTTATGCATATAATAAATATCAGTAATTTTCATAATAGTAAACGTAATGCATGAATGCAACAATTAAAGAACACATAAAAAATAATTACTAATTCCACGATTAATTAATTTGAACATTAATGGATCAGCCTTAGGGTATGTCAGACTAATTCCAAATTAATTTTGAGACAAGTTCTCAAATTTATAAGTGAAAACTCAAATCAATATTTCTCTTTTGACTTATAAACAACCGCTTGTTTGGTCAAGAATACACTAGTCCGCTCGAAAGCCTAATGTACCTTGTGAGTGTAACCCATTATTTTAGATCAATGACTTAACTCAAGAGTGTGCCTTAGGGTCAGTCAAACTTGAAATACATCATTAAATTCTATTCTTGAAAAAGAAGTTTGCTTTGAGATTAACACAGTCGATGCTACCTCGGGGGGACACAAGCTATGGTTCCGCAAGGCCCTCTCCATGCTACCTCGGTGCCAACTAATAATGGAGACCATGGGACTTATTGTCATAACTCCCTCTCTCACTCACTCTTTTGAAATATGTGTTTTCTCAAAACATCCTATGCTTTTTAATTGGTTTGTAAAAATAAAGTGATCTATTTTTACCAAATGATATTCTAATAATTACTAATCCAATTAAGCAAAATTAAAATTATAGAACTATGCCCTAATTAATTCAATTTTAATTTGCTATAATTACTATGAATATCATTTATTATTTAATAAAATAATTTTATTAAATACTAGAAATTAAACAACTTTTAAAATCTATTTTCGCTCTTGAACTAGTTAGAACTAGATTTATTATTATATGGTCCATCATATAAAGCATATAATCACAAAGGACAATCCTAAGGCATGTTTCTACTCATATGAGATGCATGCAAAATTTTAAATACTGTGTGAATTATATGTATGGCATGTCAAAAATGCATGATAAAGTATTAAACAATTTAATCACATTCAAACATTTAAATAAATAAATACTAATTAAATCAATAAATGCAGGTCGGGTGTCTTGGGTATTTCTAGAAAAAATTACAACACTTGCAAAAATATACACAAAAATGTAAGAGACTAAATAAAACCTAAAGAGATCTCTATCTTAAACTTTGGGCCTTCACAAGTAGTCTTGATCCTTTAAGCCATTTATCCACTTAATTTTGAATTAAAATAATTTTTAATTATCTTAAACAAATTTTAAGAATAATTAACTTAGGCTTTAATGTCCAATAAGTTATTAGGCCCAATTTTGAATTTGGGCTCAAACAATTAATTCAAAATAAAATAATTTTAATTATGGGCTAAAATTAATTAGGCCCATAATTTAAATGGATAACAATGTGCAAACCCTAGGATTAAAAATCCTAGGGCCGGCGACATAAGTATGCTTGGTGGGGCACGGCAACTGCTGGAGAGTGTGGCTAGGGCGCACGGTGTGCGTGCGACAGGCGCAAGCGCAGGGGTGCACGACAGGCGCGGGGCACGCGACTAGGCGAGGTGCACAAGGGCGCGCTGGGTGCGCGCGGCTGGGCGAGGTGCACAGGGGCGCGCTGGGCTGGCAACAACGCAAGGGCTGGGCACGGATGGGTATAGGCTCGGGCTTCGGGGCACGGAATCTGGGGCTCGGGCCTTACATAATTTTCTCAAATAATTTAATGCAGAAACTTAAATTACAAAAAATTACTATGCCCCAAAATGACTTACATTTTTCATCTAGAAATTTAAGAACAAAACCCTTAAGAATAAACTTTAAACATACATACAACCATCCATTCACATATATTACAATAACATAAGATTGCATATTATGCCCACACAGTAATTAATGTATGCAGAGATTAATGACCGCTCTGGTACCAATTGTTAGGAACAAGTTTCCTAATATGCAGTGGAATGGTGGTGGGTTGGCCCAGTGTACAACAAAAATTTTCTAACATATTTAAACCACCTTTAAATATGCGAATCCATTAATATACATACATTAATCATAAGCAAGTAAATAGAAAACATACCTCTTGATGCCTATCAAGTGTCATTGCTATCTTTTCGTAATTTGAACGAACTTCCTATCCAATCTGCTCCCAGGTACTCACACCAAGATCTTCCACAACGTTCTCTACACCTCAAGAAGTGTGTGGGCACTTAGAAAATAAAGAATGGTTAATTTCTGATTCTACTTTATGTACTCAACACATGAGATCAAGAGAATAGGTCTGAGATTGATTCTTTATCCTTTTAAGAGAAAATAGAAAAATATCGTTCTTTTTCACAGAGCGAATTCTTGAGTGTCTTAAGTATTATCTCTGTCTTCTGATTATTTTCTGATAAGTCTTACTTAAAAAGAAAATATTCAAATTTAAAAAATAAATATGTAACCAACTTACAATTCATCTTTTAATTAATTAATTATCTTATTAATGAAATTATCCAAAAACTAATTTTTGAATTTTCCATTAATTAATTAATTAATTAAATAAAATTGAAAAATATATCTCTGAAAATTATGCAGTACACTAGACTGTGTGTGGTCGTGTACCACCCTATATTTTAGGGATATTTGATTTTTCTATTTTTATTTAATTATTTATTCAAACTACCTTGTCAGATAAAAATCTAACAACATGAAAATTAATTCAAATTTGAATTAAATATATTTTTAACTAATTATCAAATATAATTAATTCTTTGAATAAATATCAATCTAATTTGAACTTATCAGATATTAACTCTCACTCAAATAAAGATATTTAATTAATTCTACCAATTAATTAAAACCAATTTAAATTTCGAAATTAAATATTTAATTTATTATAATTTCAAAAATTATAATTAATTCATTATTTTATATAATTTCGAAAATTAATTTAATTATTTAACATAATTTCGAAAATTACACAATAATTAAATATTAATTAATTTTGTTAATTACAACTAATTTGTAATTAATTAATTAATCACTATTATCACATACATATTTGGCCCGAAGAACAAATTTCTTCTTAAATATGTCTTTCAACCATTCTTCCCTTTATATCAACTCTTGCCTTGAATAGTGTTGATAGAGCCACTGTGGGGACTTATGGACCTATAACTCCAAGCTCCAATAAATTTGAGATTATTAATTAAACTCTTTAATTAAATAAACTTAATTTATTAATCTCATGATTACTCCACTATAAATATGAGATTGTACTCTTGTAATTATAGACATTTCATTTACTGAGTACTTTATAAAATAAAGCGTCCATTGATATAATAATTACATACAAATTAACCCTCTAACAATGGTTCATAATTAATTGGGAATAAAATTATCATTTCACCCTTTTAATTATATCTTGTTTCCTTAAGTACCATTGACTTTACTAGTGAAGGTTAATTCATAACTAAATTATGAATTTGAGCTCAATAACCTTTCAGTCCCAAAAGTCAACCCTTAAGAGAACCATTATTCAATCTCTTACGAGAAGGTATAGATTTCATATCTGTATACTATGTCCCCAGCCATTTACATTAATGGGTTCCCAAAACAAAAGTTTCTAGCCTGATCATCCTGACAGACCCTAACGAGTGAATCAAAGAACTCATATAACATAAACAAGAGCTCATAGTAATTTCAGGATTAAGATCTATTTGTATATGATTATTAGTTGATATATTTAATTAATACTTTGAAACGGTATTTAACTAAGTATTAATTAACATATATGGTCCAGTTCTATATATTCTCTAATATATAAAGGACCTCCACTAAAGTGTCCTACTACACTAGTGATCCGGATCTAGATCACATGTATTCATAATACTAGTGGACCGTACTTGCAGTAATTAATCTAAAGATTCCATAACTTTATTTTACTGCGAACTATTCAAGTTCATTTATCCCAAACACAATATTCCCGTACCAATACGTGTTTTAGATCACATATATGAACTTAGGAATTTTTCTGATATTTACATAATATTATCACAGAATAATATAGTCCATAAAATATATGCATTAGAAATTCAATCTACTTATTTATTTCTTAAAACAATGTCTACTACATATGCTTTCAGGGCACAATTCCCAACACTTGTACGCTATGAGCCGGAACGGCGCAATCCCCACGAACTTGAGGAATCGTGCGAAATAGTTGTGAAGTGAGAGAATTGGCTCTTGCACTGATATGGCCTGTGCTCCAGGCCCCTAATACGCTTACTCCAGTATGGGCCTTCTCTTCCTTCCGGGTCAGCCTGTTGAAGAAAAGCCCTGGATTCGATTCTATCGCGAAGGATTTTTCCTGTTCGTTCAACATCCGATAGTTCTGAAACTCGTTTACTTCCGTGTCCATTTCCCATGTGTTGCCAGTGGGAAGCTTGTGCCGCTCCAGTACGACGAGGCCCGCATTCACTACATCTTTCGCATAGAGGGTGACGCCACGACCCATGATCAAAGACTTTGGAAATGACAAGAAAAGCAAGAACCAAGCAGTCAACACCAAAACTGAAAAAGTTGATTAAGGTACGGGGATTCTCCTAAAACTGCTTGGAGAGGTCCCCTCTGGACACAGATCTAAGAACAATTAAGGTCCCTAGAGAATGAGTCGGGAACTAAAGACTAAATATTGTTGCAAAAGGAAACTAATTCTGTAACGACCCAAATTCGGTGTTTAGGCTTAAGGGCCTGGGGAAATGTGCCTGGAGGGCATGATGGGATTTTGTGTGTGACTTTAATGAGCTTAATGCATGATTACGATTTATTGCACGTTATGTGATTAGTTGATTAATTGAGATGCACGACTATGTGAATTAGTATGCATGTAGACCTGATTGTCTTAGAATGAGCATGATTGTAATCTGGCCATGTTTGGGCATATCTGTGATAATTGTACTATGTGAATGGTGCCATGTGAGTGTGATGTTTTTATCAGGATGCACGCATCGAGACGGTCCTAGTGAGCCATTTAGTCTAAAAGTCACAACGGGGTGTTGTACCCGGCTCGGGTAAAGCCTAGGGGTACTTTGGGAATCTTATAAGTTGAGTTGTGAATGAGTGGTTAGTTATTGGTAAATGAGTAACGTGGGTAACCATTTGTAACTGCTGTGGGTAACAAGTTTTAAGATAGGAAGTGGTAGAATTGAAAGGAAAGTGTCAAGACTTAAGTGCCCTTGAAGGTTTAGCTAAAGAGGGATTATTAGGAAGGGGTAAATTGGTCTTTTGGCAAGGCAAATAGGCAAGTTGCAGCTGGGTATATGGGGTATACGGTTTGGGCAAGGGATCATTTAGTGTCTTGATAAAATTAGAAGAGAAGGAAAAGAAGAGGAGAGAAAGGCTAGGGCAAGCAAGAAGAAGAAGAAGAAGAGAAGGAGAAGTGGGAGTCTAGGAGGGGATCAAGGACTTGTGTGGATTCTTCATTTGAGGTAAGGGTTTTATACATATCTAAGTATGGATGTTGTTTTGATTTAAGGAATTTAAATGCCTAAGCTAAACATTGTTGGGTTTTGGGGTTAGTTGCTGAAATTTGAAATCATAGGAGTGGATCTTGGGTGTGTTGATGTTTTGAATTGATTCTAGTGTTTATAGGGTGTTAGATTGTTCATATGAGGTTTGAATTTGAGTTTTGGGGTTTAGGTATTGGTTTGGGGTGATTTGGAGAGGTTAAAGCTCGGGAAAAATGCAGGAAAAACCCAGAAAATCTGGGTTCGCGATGGAGCGCCGCGGCCCTGTTCTTGGGCGCCGCGGCGCGAGGAGGCTTCAGGATGGGGCATGGGCTCTGGGCGCCGCGGCCCTTGATGGGTGTGCCGCGGCCCTAGGCCATTTTGGCAGCCCAAATGTTGAATTTTTAGGGTTTTTGCCCGGGGACACGGGGGATGGTTCTGATACTTTGTTTTGTGGATTTAGAGGTCCCGGGAGTGCGGGATTGGTCCCAGGAAGTGGTTCTAGGCTTGGTTAGTATTGAAAGTGTTTTATGTGTGTTGTGACTAGGATTTTGGAGGGGCTCGTGCTTGTGGACCGTGCTCGTGACTGTGGTGCATCGGAAAGTTCGGGATACAGGTAAGAAAACCGTAACACCCGAGCGTAGGGCATGGCCCCACTGTGTGATTGCAGGGCATGGCCCGAGATTGTATTATGTGTAAATGTTTAACTTTAAATGGATCATGACGTGTGTGAATGATTACTTTGAATATGCTATATGTGTGATTATAATGTAATGAACGGCATGGGCCGAGAGCGGCATAGGCCGGGTACGGCCGTGGGGCCGGAATTAACACTCAAGCACATGGGATGCTTATAATCAGGGTTGGACCCAAGGGATACATGAGTTATCCTCGCAGTGAGAACCGAAACCCCAGGGCTTTGGTAAGGCCTCTGGGGCGGCATGGCCGTGCTTATTTAATTGATGATTTCCTATTTATCAGTGAATTATGCCAGCTTTATAATTTGCATATGTTATGTACTATTTGGGTTTTCTTGCTGGGCTTCGGCTCACGGGTGCTCCGTGTGGCAGGTAAAAGCAAGGAGTCTATCAACTGGCCATCAGTATGGAGAGCGTGGGAGCGGCGCGTACATGTTCGGCCTGCCCGACTGCTTTGGTTGGGGGCATTTTGTATATGGCTGTATTTAACCATTCTTTTGATAACTGATCAAGTGTAGATCTATTTTTGAGTTGTAAATATTTTGTAAACCTTATTTTGGGATCCCAGATGTTTTATATTTAACGTTTTCAATGAAGTTGACTATTTTAAAAGAATACAGCCTTAAACTCTGGTTTAATCACACTTTTGGTTTTAGGAACCACTTTGAGTCAATTAAATGCACAATTTCTGTTCTAAACTCACTTAGTAACGGCTCTAAGGTAGTAAGGCGTTACAAATTCACTCGAACGGTTTTGAGACTTCCGGGTTTAATGATTCAGAGCAATCCAACCCGCTCCATCAATCAAGTTATCTACAGAATGGAGTATCACCCAAAAAGTTCCCTATTGTTCATCACTACCACTACCTAGAACCACCCTACATGGTGGTCGCGACCCTAATGGCTACATGGTTACGGAACAACGTGGTAATAAAAATGACGAAAGGAAATAAAGAAATGACCAAAAAACTTATTGTGTAAACGTGGATCTGGGATTTGTTGGTGTACAGGCAATAATTTCAATAAAAGTTTAGCCTTAAACTCGAGGAGGCGACACAACAGTTCGTCCATGTTCTCAGAAGGGTCAGTCGGACAAAGTTATCTTCTTTGATAAATGAAAGAGGGCTTTGCCTGAAATCGGTGGGCTCAAAAATGCAACAACCGTCAGAAAAAGCTTGTCTGCGATTTCAGACATTCACAGTTGTTGCTCTCTGGTTTGAGAATTTGGGATCAATAAAAGTATGGAAGAGAGCCTACTGAGGTATTTATAGGAAGAAAAGCTCATGTTCAATCCAACGGTCCACAGTGAGAATCCCAAGACAATCCTCATCCTAAATTCTCGGATGGCGCAAAGGCATTAACTAGCCCAATCAAGTGCTAAATCGTGGATTCGTCAATCCATGATCTGCGCCTCCCTCATCCAACGAACCACATTGAAAATCCCAAGACAATACCCATCTGATGGCTTTGGATAATGTAGAAGCATTAAACAACCCACTCGAGTGCTCAAAGCACCTTTTTGTATAGACGGGATGCTTCGGGAAATGCGTTGACATCCATCAGTCACCTAGGACATCAAAGGATTTTCCCCAGATTATTTGGGCGCAAGTGGTATAGACTTATCATCTACCTGGAGACACATGTCTAGGACAGTGGGAATTCGAAAGGACGAGGATTAACCAGTTGGCCCCCAAGTAAATGAACTTGGACTTAGGTGAATGAACTCGGGTCTTGGTAAATGAACTGAGACTTAGGTAAATGAACTGGAAAATAGGTTATTGGTCTGGGATAAAGAAAGTAAGTCTCCACTGCGTGAACACGGACGAAGACTTAGGGGGCAAATGTTAACCATATTTTCCACCTTGGACATGTGGCATGTGTTAGGGGAGAGTGAGATAACACCACCACAAGAAATAGAATCTACACAATATTTGGATTGACAGAGACTTAAAAAAGATTAAGAAAGAACATGCAAACCCAAGTAGAACAATGGTGTTCTTCAACTTTGATGAAGCTTCAAACCCTAGGCAATATCACCACTTTGAGCAAAACTTCAAGCAATCCTTTGAGCCAATAAAACACAAACCAAAGCTTATACATGTTGCAAAATGTTGTCCTAACACTCTATTTCCCAGCCACCATTGATGCTTGAGGCCTTCTCTTGAGTAAATGAGGATTAAGATTGAACAAGCCTTCAACTCTCTAAGTCAAGCACTTTCTTGGAGAGTTCTTGGAGAAAACTAGAGATTCTTGGAGCTAGAGAGAGAGATGGTAGAGAGAAATTGGAGAGAGTGATCAAGTCTCCCAAATCACTATTTTTGACCTTTATATAGAGTAGGCATCGTCATTATTTCTAACCAATGGAAATAGACTTGAAAAACACGTCATTTAGAGCATTTACGATATTTCACGTAATACAGTAGGCGATGCATCGCCTGTTAGGGTTTCTTGAAACCCTAACTAACAGGCAATGTCTCGCCTCTTGGGTGGCGACGTATCGCCAGCCTCTCTAACTTTAGACACTTCCAAAAGGTCCCAAAATTGCTCTAAATGCCATCAAAATTTTTGGGAGCCCTTATGTTGTGCCCTGAAATTAGTACAAGTTCAATTACTCAGCTTGGGTACAACTAGCAGATAAATATGTGGAAAATAGCAAAGTAGAATATCTGGCTAACAATGATGTGAACAGCTTGAGTTTGGGGGCTGGACAACACGATACACAGGTTATTATTAGACTGCCTCTCATGATAACAATTAAGTTCGAGACTTATAATAACCAGATCCAACTTTGGGCGCTCTGAACTTATTACGGACAAGGGTTTAGATAGTTGTTGAACACAAGCTCGGGTGAAATATTCAACTCGTGGAAACTTGGACAGAATGCATACTGAAGGATCCCAAAAGATTCAGAGACTTCTTATACGCTCATTAATGCCTAGGTTGTATCACATATCTATCATTTATTATCTTAAATAGCAGGAGTATATTCTATTATGTTATTAAATCATATCCCAATGAAAATGGGAATAATCTGTCTTAAATAGATACCTTATTTATTCACATGGTTTATTCACACGGTTACCCGAACCTGTCCATGAAATTCCCCTATAAATAATAGGAATATTGGACAGGAAAAAGGAGAGCCATTTTTGTATTACTGAAACTATGTAGAAATAGAGAGTGAAAAGTAATAATATTGACTAATGGACTAGGTGGATTTTAACCACTGAGCCACGTAAAAGTTTTGCATTTTTTAGAGAGTGTTTACTATTTCATTGCGGTTTATAATCTAGCACTAATCTACCTGTTTAATTTCTTAATACACTGTTGGCGAAAAACCGGGTCAACAGTTTGGTGCTTTCATTGAGAGTTAGTTAGTGCTTCGCAAGTTTCAGTCGACTTTCATCATGGTGCTCACTCGATCAATTCATGATAATGAGATGGAACAACCTGGTGGGCAGGAGGCTCATCATACCACTATTCCCAATGAAAGGGGCTCGAATGTTCAGCAACGTTCAAGAAAGGAACCAGTGGATCAGGACGACCCTGGGAGTTCAGCGTCACTACCACCAAATCCTAATCCAGGATACTTGACTACCGTCGAGATGGAAAACGCCTTGTTAAGGAGCCATCTTGCTAGGGAAAACAAGAAGATTGAGAAGGTCTTGTCTCAGTTACCCCCTCTTGTAACCAACGTTAATGTCAGAAAGAGGCAACGTGGATCTCATAAGTCCCACAGGAATAGCCGGTCTAAACTGAGTCGTTCTGTCAAAACCGCCACTCCGAGTTATGCGCCTTCAGGGTGAAACCACCAGATTGCTCAGTCCACTAGTCATCACAAGGGTCATCATCAACATGTCAGTCGGTTAGTCAGGATTGCAACCCCAAGCTTTGTGCCTTCTTCACAGATTCCCATAAATGCCCATAACAACCCGCAGGGAAGGGCGGGGACAGGCTCACGAAGGCAAAATGCTCCACCAAATCCCTCTGTGCCACAGTCAGAGCCCTAGACACATAGAACTAGGGACATTGGGATAGATCCAAGGCAGGCTAATTTAGTCCATCCTGATATAACAAGGATAGCCTCGCTGATAAGACATCCTCCGTCACATGTAAGACATCCAACACCACCTCGCCCTCAACGAAATGTTCCAAATCATGGGAACAGTAGGAGAAATCCTCCCCCGTCCATAAATACTTACGCCCCACGAACGCGTGCTAAGAATCTTAGTCCTCGATCTCAACTACGAGCAGTGAGTTTCGCAAACAGAAGTTATTGGACGAAGAGCCAGCGTAGGGGCAGGTCCGAGAGTGACCTGAGGAATCACTTAAGTTCAGCACAAAGTCCTCGGTATGATCCACATCTCAACCTGCGCGATCATTTGAACTCACAGAGAAGGTATCCATCTCGAGATGAGGATGTTAGCTATACTCGGCATGAGGGAGGTCCATCCATTGTACGTGACAATGGGAATGTCCCACATAACCAAGCTCGAACTTGGAGGGACAACAACCCATCAAACGTGTATAATAGGATGGGAGTTGTTGAATAGCCACCAGCTAACCTAGGGACCAGGGACCAAACCCTTGAAAGACTCGTTTCGATGGAAGAGCAAATGAAAATATTCTTACCTGGGAAGGGAAAGGACGATTGCGACTCAGATGAGGAGCTCGAACCTTTTGCTCCAAACATTGTAGCGGCAACATATCCTATTGGCTTTAGGATGTCTCACATGCTGATGTTTGATGGAAACGTAGATCCGTTTGATCATCTCAGAATGTTTAACACCATGATGATGGCCCACAATGTTGGGCTCGATCTAAATTGTATCTTGTTCCCTGCAACATTGGTCGAACCTGCTAGGTAGTGGTTTAAACAATACAAGAAGCATTCAATAAGCTCGTGGAATAAATTTTCCTCTGAGTTTAAAAGAGCATTCCAAGCCTCACATGCAGCTTGTCTTAAAGCCGAATCATTGGCCAACATAAAGCAACAACCTAGCGAGACATTGAAAGCATACTTGAGCAGATTTGTCAATATTGATGCATGAACTAGGGACATTGATGACAGCTCCAAGCTCATGGCAATGAGAACGGGAATCCTCGTGGGGGGGGGGGGGGGGGGGGACCTGTGGCAAGAACTCCAAAGAAAAGAGGTTAAGAGCATGGAGGAATTTTTTGTCTGAGCTCAGGAATGGATAAACCTATAGGAGGCACGAGCTTCTGTCACGGGAACGATCCAGACCCCTGTCCAACCCATTGGAGCAGTAACGGATATTGCAGCTACGGTTCAAGTCGTTACCCAGAATAACCAAGGGGGAATAACAAAAGGAAGAAGAATGGTGAAGGCGAACAGAACAGGACAACGAAGAACAAGTCTGTGGAGAAGTTCAAGCCCATTTACACCACCTATACCGACCTAACAGACACCCGAGAGCGTATCTTTCTAGCAAATTCAAATTGCCTCCCATGGAAGAAGCCAGAACCTTTAAGGCACCAAATGGCGAAGAGAGATCCTTCAAAATTTTGTCGATTCCACAATGACATCGGTCATAATACTGTTGATTGCCGGCAGCTAAAGGATGAAATCGAGATTCTCATTCGAGTTGGACCATTGGCCCAGTATGTCCGAAATCTGGTAGTCCCTAATCAAACTGTCGAGCAGAATTCTCAGTCAGTGCCAGAAACTCCGGTAGGCCAATCTGGAGCTCAAACAAATTAGGTCGATCCTCCCCCAATAATAGGAGGAGATACAACCACTATTGTCGGAGGACCTCATTTGGTGGGCACGAGTAGCGGGGCCCAAAAAAGGTATATCAATGAGTTGAAGGCTCATAACGGAGTGGAGTTCGTCCCAGAGTAGCAGTTATCGAAGCAATAGTGATTGGAAAAACAACCAATCATTTTTACAGAAGAGGATGCTAGCCACGTCCAATTCCCACACAATGATCCGCTGGTGGTAACCGTGCAGCTCGCCAACCGAAGGGTACGGAGAATATTGGTGGATAACGGGAGTTTCGTAAATTTACTTGTTAGGTCCACCATGGAAAAAATGGGATTGTCCGTATCCGATTTGAAGGCGACCTCAATGACTCTGTATGGGTTTTTAGGTGAAGGAACAGCAGCCATAGGAACAATCGAACTAGTGGTGACACTAGGAGAAGAATCACGAACTATCTCCAAAATACTCGAGTTCGTAGTAATCGATTGTCCGGCCGCATATAATGCGATTTTGGGCCGACCCGCGCTGATGGCATTCGAAGCTGTAACGTCGATACGACACCTGGCAATGAAATTCCCCTCAATTTTAAGGAAATGCACAGTTAGAGGAGACCAGCTCACTGCCAGAGAATGCTATATCATTTCTATGAAGGGAAAGTCACAATCCGGGCAGCATGCAATGGTCATAAGTGAGGGGAGTGAAGAGTCCTAGGAAATAGAAGTTACTCGTGGGACGGAAGAACCTCAAGAAGAAGGTGGTGAGTTCTCCCAACGTGATGACATAGATCTGCAGGTAGGCAAAGATAGGTCTGAGCTCAAAGCCATAGAAGAGCTCGAGGAAGTAAGCATCAACCCGGAAGAATCTTCAAGGGTTGTAAAAATTGGGAAAAATCTTGAAGACAAAAGAAAGAAGGAGCTAGTCAATTTTTTACGGAAGAACATGGATGTTTTTGCCTGGTCGCATGAGGATATGGTGGGAATTAGTTTGAGTATAATAATGCACACCTTAAACTTGGACAAGAGCGTGCCTGCAAAATCCCAAAAATGGAGGCTTTTGTGGACAGTTTGAGCTGAAGCATTAGAAGAAGAAGTAGCTCACCTACTGAAATGCGGGTTTATCAGGGAAGCAAAATACCTAATCTAGGTTGCTAACCCCGTGCTGGTTTCGAAGCCAAATGAAAGTGGAGAACATGTATCGACTTCTCCGACTGTCCTAAGGACTGTTTCCCACTACCAAGGATGGACCAGTTGGTAGACACCACAACAGGTCACGAGCTCATGTCTTTCATGGATGCGTACTCTGGATATAACCAAATCGCGATGAACCCTATAGACCAAGAGCATACCAGTTTCATGACTGAACATAACGTATATTGTTACAAACTTATGCCATTCGGACTGAAAAATGTCGGGGTTACATACCAACGGTTGGTTAACAAAATGTTCGCTAACCAGATATGGAGAAACATGGAAGTGTATGTCGATGACATGCTCGTCAAGTCAAAGACTTCCAATAACCATGTATCTGACCTAGAAGAATGTTTTGGTATCTTGAGAAACTATGACATGAAGCTGAATCCTCAGAAATGCACTTTCGGGGTGGCATCTGGAAAGTTTCTGGGGTTCATCGTCAACACAAAGGGGATAGAGGCGAATCCGGAAAAAAATCAGGTTGTTGTTAAAAATGCCTTCACCCAGGTCGTGTAAGCAAGTTAAAAGCCTAAATGGAAGGTGGGCGGCTCTAAATCGCTTAATTTCAAAATCCACTGACAAGTGTTTGTCGTTCTACAACTTGCTAAGAGGAAATAAAAAATTTGATTGGACCGAAGAATGTGAACAGGCATTTCACGATCTGAAAATGCATCTAGCTGAACCCCCTGTACTATCCAAACCAATATCTGGAGAATCTCTGTTTCTTTACCTGGCCGTGACAGAATATGCAATTAGTATTGTGTTAGTTTGAGAAGAAGACCGGACGCAGAAACTAGTATATTACTTAAGCAAGAGGCTTCTCGAAGCTAAATCACGGTACCCACTTATAGAGAAGTTGACATTCTGTCTAATTTTGGCTTTCAGAAAGCTCAGGCCATATTTCCAGTCCCATTCTATTAACGTCTTAACCAACCAACCATTAAGGCATGTATTGCAAAAGCTTGAAACGTCAAGACGTCTCTTAAAATGGGCCATTGAACTTAGCCAGTTCGAGATATTATACATGCCACAAACAGTAATCAAGAGTCAAGCCCTTGCTGATTTTATGGCTGAGTGCATTGGTTTTTAGGACGAGCTCATGAGGGAGCCAGTGTAGGAATTATGGAAAATCTTCGTTGGTGGATCGTCAAACGAGAATGGACCGGGAGCTGGGATAATCTTAATCTCGCCTGAAGGACATTGGTTCCATACAACTCTTAGATTCGGGTTTGAAGCATCCAACAATGAAGCAGAGTATGAGGCCTTATTGGAAAGGCTAAGGGTGGCGAAAGAGTTGAAGGCGAAAGCCATCCAATGCTATAGTGATTCTTAGCTCGTGGTAAATTAGATATTGGGAGAGTATCAAGCTCAAGGCATCAAGATGGCGGCCTACCTGGCTAAGGTAAAGAGGGAATTGTCTGAACTCTAGTTAAGCTCTATTGAACAGATACCTCGCGAGCAGAACTCTAACGCTGATTCTCTGGCTCGACTTGCTACCACCAAAGAGGCTAAAACCTTGAATGTAGTTTCGGTGGAGTTCTTGGAAAGCCTAAGTGTAACGTGAGAAATAGTGGAGGTCAGAATGATTGACATAAGACCAACCTGGATGACTCCTATAGTGGAAAATCTTACGACTGGAAAGCTACCTGATGACAGGAAAGACACGAGAAACTGCTTTATCAAGCTCCATGGTATGTAATAGTTGAGGCAATCCTATATCAGTGAGGTAATTTGTTTCCCCTCCTACGGTGTGTTCTGCCCGAAGAAGCCAAAACCATCGTAGAAGAAATACACGAAGGTTTTTGTGGAGATCACACTGGGGGGGCAAAACCTAGCACTGAATGTACTGAAGCAGGGCTATTTCTGGCCCACTTTAACGAAGAACTCGATCTCATATGTTCAGAAGTGTGACAAATGCCAGCGTTTCGACATAGTTGCCCAACCTGCTCCTTTCGAGCTAACCATGATTTTGTCTCCTTGGCCATTTGCAGCAGAGGGAATTGACCTGATAGGTTCCCTACCTATGGGAAAGGGAGGAGTTTGGTATGCAGTAGTAGTGATCGATTACTTCACGAAGTGGGTAGAGGCTGCACCTCTGGCAACCATCACCTCAAAGAGAGTCCTGGACTTCATTGTGAGGAATGTCGTAAGTCGATTTGGACTTCCTAAAAAGATTGTGTCAGACAACGGAACACAATTCGATAGTGATCTCTTCACAGACTTTTTGTGAAAGATACGACATACCGAAGAGTTTCTTGTCGGTAGCATACCCACAAGCCAATGGGCAGGTCAAGGTTGTAAATAAGACACTCATGATGAGCCTGAAGAAAAGGTTGTATGAAGCCAAAGGATTACAGCCCGAGTAGCTCCCCCAAGTACTTTGGGCCTATCGAACTTCGCATAGGACATCCACGGGACATACTCCTTTTTCCCTAACCTTTGGAAGCGAGGCCATGCTTCCAATTGAGGCAATGTTGGCTACTCACATACAAAGGACATTTGATCAAGATCACAACAACGAGCTACTTAGTGCGTCCCTCGATATGATCGAAGAAAAATATGAGGCATCGCAATTACAGCTCGCCCATTATCAACAAAAGATCACTCGTTATTTCAATTCAAAAGTCAAGGGACGCAGACTCAGATTGGGCGGTCTGGTTCTCCGAAGGGTCTTTTTGGCAAATAAAGATCCCGAGGATGGTCTGTTAGGTCCAAATTGGGAAGGACCGTATCAGATTATAGAGGTCCTATGCGAAGGAACTTTTAAGCTAGCCTGACTAAATGGGGAAATAGTCCCACAGACTTGGAATGCTCTTCATTTGAAAAAGTATTATCAATAATATTACCATTAATGTAAGGCTTATTTATAAAATCCATTTCAGTTCAATAGCAGATGGATTATTAAATAATCACTTCTTTGTTTTATTATTACGAGCTCGTGTTCTCACATTGTAAAAGCAACCAAGAACTTTTATACGTTCTGGTTACTTGGGGGTCACATAACTGAGGAGAGTTTTTGAGAAAATTATTAAGCTTACTCGTATAAAGATTAAAAACTTACAAGATTTGAGAAACTGATTATTCAACGGCTTTTTAAAGCTCGAGTTTTCAAAAGACCTAACGCGAACTAAGTTTAAAAAATCATTAAAAACCCTGGATATAACCAGGTCTGAGGCCTGATTCTTAACAGGTACGACGCAAATAAGCAAGCAAAATCTTGGATACAACTAAGACATCGATAAAATCTATCTCAATCTAAATGTCAATCCTTGAGATTTTGAATGTACAAGAGTCTGAAGATTCATAAACATGAGAAAATAATAAACTGAGGGAAACACAAATAGATCACAAGTTAGATATATATTCAAAGTATATTGTCATCTCGAGGAGAAAAAACCTCGAACTAAGCCCAAAGGCAATTATCTTGGTCCTAAGGGACTGTTACAAAAATTTGAAAAAATAATAACAATAAACTGTTGAATAATAAAGTCACTGGGCTCCATCAGCTCACTCCAAAGAAGTCACCTCCTCACCATCCCCCTCTGCAGCTCCGGAAGCTTCTCTAGTCTCTGAAGGTTCCTGCCAGAACCGAACCTTGAACCTAGCAAGATTCGAATCCCACAGCTCGGGCTGCATAAAAGAGAAGTTTTTGTCCTGGTTAAAGGCCCAGCAACGGTAAAGCATCTCCTCCATTTGCGACGAGGACACTGCAGCTTCCTCCTTGGCCTTAGTCTCGGCCTCGATCAACTTCATTTTGAGTTCTTTGTTTTCGGCCTAAAACTGATTTGTGCGATGAGTTGTGAGCCTGAGAGGTGGATAGGGTGGCCTTCGCAAACCGCTCGCTCTCTTGAAAAGAAATACGAGCAACTTTGGCAGCCTGCTCATTCTCGTAAGAAACACTCAGGGCAATTTTGGTGGCCTGGTCATTCTCTTTAGCAACATTTAGGGCAGCTCAGAGTTCCTCATTCTTGGCTTTAACACGAGCTATGCTTTGATATTGGGCCAAGACAGACTGCAGAATAATGAAGCAAGTCAAGAATAAAAAAATGAAGCAAGGAAAATTTAGGAAGGTGAAAGGGACTCACTATAAGGTTCATCCCCATAGCAGATTTGAGGACATATTTAGGGCTGTGCTTTTCTATAGCCCTCAAATCCCTGGCACTAGCCTTGTAAGCATGGCCCACGATGTGGCTTGCTGTCTCATACACGATACCCCGAAAAGCCTCGGGGATCTTGTCCTGGTCATGTGGCTCAACCGGGATCTGGACAATGGGAATCTCGCTTTGAATGGGGGCCTCGTTTTTAATCACTTAAGGATTTGAGGAAGGAAGATATCAAGGAGGAGGATGGGGGCTTGGTGAATGGTCACCGTTGTTATCAGAGCTGAGGGGAGCTCTCTTTGTGGCTGCTCCCGATCGATGCTAGCACCCTTATCCTTAGACGGGGATTTAGTGATACCCGCCGTCTTCGGAGTTGCTTTCTTCGTCACCCTAGGCCTTTTCACTACGGGACCAGTTCTGGTCCCGCCAACCTTAAAGGCACCCCTCAAATCTGGAGCTCCTGACAATTCCATCTTTTCACCTGAAAAAAGAGCGAACAGAGGATTCAGTTCACTAGAGTAATGCTTCAAAAATATTATAAATACAAGAAAAAGAGCAAGAATCCTACCCTCCGGTCTAGGGGAGGGATCTATTATGATCAGCTCAGGGGTATTAACCGGGCTAGGCGCAACCTCCAACTCTGGGATTAATGGAGGAAGGGGGAGTTTAAAGCTATGACCTTCTTGATCCTAGGGGTTCAGGTCCTTCCTCGAGGCTAGACTCATCTACGTACTGCCTAAAACTAGGGGCGTACGCGCCCTGGAGCAGGGAAGGCCAGGACCTACGGTTTGTCCCATACTCCTAAAAAATGGTGGACCTAAAATGTAAAGTGTTGTCAACTATGATGGTGTCTTTGGGGTAGCTATGATCATAGTGTACCACCAAAGGATCCAAGCACTGGAGGAGGGTTATGTTGAGGCCCGGATCAGTAGGGTGACGACTAAAGAGCTGGTTAGGGCTAAATCGAATTAGCCTATAACTGGCAGCAGCTCGATCTAACTCCCTGAAAGGGTATGGGTTACCTTGGCCGAAGGGGCCGGCTGCTACCCCGGATGCAGTTCGCTCAGGATTGGGCCCCTGATTATCTTCAGAAGCTCGCCTTTTCGCACAAGCGGTGCCACATTTTCTTCCTCCTCTATAGCCACGTCGGCTGGCAAGGCTTCTTGAGAAGGGGGGAGCTCGGGGATGACTGGAAGAGGGGCTCGAGTCCTCAGAGCTAACGTCTAGACCTTGTTGATCAGTTTGCAAGCCACAATGATGGTGTCATTCACAATCAGACGTAGTCTTTCTCCCTGGGAGGAAGACTAGACAGGGTCTCATACTGACCTTTGAAGGTCTTAGATCGCCCTGCCCTCGCGAATATAGTTGCACAAAGAGCAAACTCAGTTAGAATTTAAAAAAAAAAGATAAATTTTTTTTTTTTTTTTATAAATGAAAGTGATAAAAGTTCACGTGTTGAATTCACAAAGATAGAAGACTTACAAGGATGGTTGAAGTATTGATAGTCGTAGTTCTTGAACCCATTTGACATAAAGAATAAATCTTTATAGTCATTTGGGTGGCTGGGAATGTCGATGACAGAGGCGAAGTTTGGGAAACAAGTGAGGTAATAAAATTTGTCACCTCGCCCTTTTTGGTCGAGACTGGCCTTGATGCAGAAGAAGTACATGATGTCTACTTGAGTGGGGACCTCCCACTCGTGCATTAGAAACAAATATTTCAACCTCGATAAAAGCCTGTATGAGTTTGGGGGGAGCTGGAAAGGGGCCAGTTTGATGTAGTTCAGAAAGTCTACGAAATATTGGTCTAGTGGGAGGAAGGCACCGACCTTCAGGTGCTCATCACTCTAAGCCCTGTAGTCTTCTTGGAAAGGGGCAAAGCTCTGTTCTCCCTCAAACACAGGTCGGGCAATAAGACTGTCAGCTCCCATCTCAATCTTGTGGCTCAGAAGGATCTTGTTCACTTTCCCCTGAGTCATTATCCGAGAGGCTATATGCTCAGCCTCAAAAAATGCGTTGGGATCGACTAAAATCTCTTTCTCCACCACAGGACTGAAGTAAGGGATGGGAGAATCATAGGCGGTCTGTTTGCCTTTACTTTTGTTTTGAGTAGAGGAGCTCGCGGAATTCTTCTTTGCATGTGCCATGATTCAGATCGCCTGACGACAGAGCGGCTTATTAGTAGGCGACCTAAGATGGCTTTTAGCTATGGTTGTAGTGGTACAAGAGATCAAAAGGTTTAATTGGTTTACTTTTGAAATTTGAAAGTTTATATGAGCTAGGCTTTGTCCTAGCCTCAATGCGTGGTCCCACGTAGGATCTTAGGCCACGCGCCTTGATTTCTTAAAATTCCCAGATACTTCAGGATTTGCGTGTCAGAACCGTCAGACCCACTACTTTCCTTTTGAAAATGGTTTAATGCAAAACCACCTAAGGAATCATAACCTCTAAACTATCTAGGATTAAACCTAAAATCCCTTTAGTTTCTACACCCCAAACAGGTATTCAAACCGATTTTCCATTAGAATTTTCTCAGAAAAACCCAGAAAAATTGCCCAGATTTATGAGTACCTTATTTCAAAACAAGTGTGATTTCTTTCATTTAGCCTAAACCAAATCATATTTCCTATTTACACTCAGACATAGCCTAAATGATATTAAGCAATGAGCATTTTTCGAAGTAAAAAACTCACTGGAAAATAAAGAATTGCAAAAATTCAAACTAGGTGAGGAAATACCTACAGAGTATATGTTCGTTCAAAGAAGATATCGATATGTCCATAGGAAGCTCCTTGAAAGCTTCTGAAAGTCTAAAAGGTGATGAAGGATTTTGGGAAAAGTTGGAGAAGAAAAAGGGAAAGTTTGTTTTTTTTTTTTTAAAAAAAAGGAAATTTTTTGAATGCAAAGGTGGTGAGGTTTCAGGACTGATCATCCTATTTATACGTAAACTACAGGAATTACTTCAGGCCATCCAATTAGGTTAACTCAGGATCCAAAGGCCTAGATTAAATGAACCATACGATGACAAAAAGTTGACAGGACAATTGTTACAGTCCTCGAAACCCAAACGGACGCCAATTGAAGGCAGCCATGCATCCAGTACTCGAGTAGTGGGCAGGCACGATTTTACATGGTAGAGGCCTAAAACCCCTATTGTGCATGTCAGAAAGTGACGAAATCAAGCACAAGCAAAAACTTGGGGTAAAATGTTGTACCTTGAAATTAGCATGAGTTCAATTACTCAGCTCGGGTACAGCAGGTAGATGAATATGTGGAAAAATGGCCAAGTAGAGTATCTGGCTAACAGTGATGTGAACAGTTTGAGTTTGGGGCCTAGAAAGCATGATACACAGGTTATTATTAGACCACCTCTTAGGATAACAATTAAGTTCGAGACTTATAAAAACCAGATCCAACTTTGGGCGCTCTAAACTTACTACGGGCTAAGGTTCAGTTAGTCGTTGAACACAAGCTCGGGTGAGATATTTAGCTCGTGGAAACTTGGACAGAACGCATACTGAAAGATCCCAAGAGATTTTGAGACTCCTTATACGCTCATTAAAGCCCAGGTTGTATCATATATCTATCATTTATTATCTGAAATAGCAGGAGTATATTCTATTATGTTATCAAATCATATCCCAATGAAAATGGGAATAATATGTATTAAATAGATACCTTATTTATTCACGCGGTTACCAAAACCTGTCCATGAAATTCCCCTATAAATAGTAGGAATATTGGACAGGAAAAAGGAGAGTCATTTTTGTACTACCGAAACTCTGCAGAAATAGAGAATGAAAAGTAATAATATTGACTCGTGGACTAGGTGGATTTTAACCACTGAACCACGTAAAAGTTATGCGTTTTTGAGAGAGTGTTTACTATTTTATTACAATTTATAATCTAGCACTAACCTACCCATTTAATTTCTTAATACACTCTTGGCGAAAAACCGCGTCAACACCTTAGATACTCTCATGTATCACTTTGGACCCAAATTTGCATTTTATAAGTGCCTACAATTGAAGCTCAAATTCACATCTTCATTATGTGAATTCTACTAAGTGTTTATACCTTGCTTGTATTTTAACACTTATCATTTCTATTTAACCAATCATAACAATCCCCCACTTGGTTAAATACAAGCCACATTCTCTAGCTTAAACAATTTTGGTGCATAAAATAAAGTGCCTTTCGATTTGAACTTTACCTTAGTGAAAACACCACAAAGTCTTATCAAAATCATTAGTTGCATAAAGCTTGAACCAAGTATTCCATATGATGACACCGGCGATACATCACACACCTCCACCACATCTTTTTTGTCCCACTTTCTCGCTTAGCACTATCATGGCCATGTGCTCATCTCTTCATAGACTTTTTGGGGAGAAACTCCAACTCCCATGAGAGGCGGCACCACCTCTAAGCCCACATAGGGGAAGTTCTTACAGCATCTTTGCTACCTTTATAGATGCTTGTCACACTCAACTAAACTTCATTAAAAGCCCTAGGCTTAACCTTAACTAGGTAGCAACCAACACTAACCATCTCAGATGGAACTACTCATAAATTTTAGTGTTGAAACTATTCACTTATCAATGACCTGTTCTTACCCATTGAACGCTTTCCCTTGATTTGTACAAGTTGAGAGTTGGGTTTCCATCATTGGTGAATCTATTCTTCTAGGAGTTTCAATCCCATCCCTTTTGAAGTAGAACTTACTAACCTTCTCACAAGAGGTTTTGTTAATGGATATGCTAAGTTCTCACTTGTCTTAACATATGAGATCGATATGATTCCTCCTTGAATCAATTGTCTCACATATTCATGTCTTAGAATAATGTGTCTAGACTTTTCATTGTACACACTATTATATGCTCTAGCAAGTGCAGATTGGCTATCACAATGTATTGAAATTGTTGATACCATATCTGTGGTTAAAGGAATATCCATCATGACATTCCTAAGCTACTTGGCCTCTTTGCCAGTTGCCGCTAATGCTATGAACTCCACTTCCATGCCTGAGTGTGATATACACATTTGCTTCTTGGAGCCCCATGAGATTAGACCTCCTCCAAGAGTAAACACCTAGCCGGTGGTGGAGAGATTATCTTTAATTCCCGATATCCAATTAGCATCGGAATATCCTTCAAGTATCTTTGGAAAATTTGTATAGTGAAGACTATACTCTTTGGTACCCTTAAGATAACTAAGTATTCTCTTAATAGCTTTCCAATGCTTGATACATGAATTGCTAGTAAGTTTACTAACCGCATATGCAATATCCGCTCTTGTGCAATGAGCGGCATACATTAGGCTACCTATTGCACTTGCATATTCCAATTGAGACATCGTTCTTCCTTCATTCTTTTCAAACTTCATGTTTGAATCAAATGGTGTATGTGCATCTTTAATTTTGAGATGACTAAATTTGCCGAGCACCTTCTCAACATAGTGGGTTTGACTCAACACAAAACCCCCACTATTCCTTCTAACTTTGATACCTAGAATGGTATCCACCTCTCCAAGGTCTTTCATTTGGAAGTTACAAGATATAAACCTCTTCGTTTCCATTATTCCTTTCATGTCATTACTCAAAATCAACATATCATCTACATATAGACACATAAGTATGACATAGTCACCACAAGTCTTAAAGTATAAGCACTTGTCTGCATTGTTGTGTCTAAATCCATTAGAAACAATGACTTTATCAAACTTCTCATGCCATTGTTTTGGAGCTTGTTTCAAACCATATAATGATTTTACAAGTCTACACACTTTATGTTTGTTGACCCTTTTAATGCCCCACGTTACTATGGCTACTTTCTGGAACGACGACTGGTCCTACAAACCAACACGAGTCTTTCCAGCATGCTTTGTCCTTACTCGCACGCTTCCTGGGAAAACTTCCCAGGAGGTCACCCATCATTAGATTACTCTAGGTCAAGCACGCTTAACTTTGGAGTTCTCAAGTGATGGGCTACCGAAAAGAAGATGCATCTTGTTGGCATAGGTAGTGCCCATCAATCCATTTAAGCCTTCTTCAATTGTGTTGTCCCATACCTACATAGTCTTAGAATCATCACACATAACCTTCCCCAGGCGGTGTAGGATTGCACAGCTTTACCCGGTCTTTCCCCCTACGGATCACGGGATACTGACTGTCACACCCTTGATTTAGTCAACGACACGGAGTCACTAAAAACGATCAGAATTAATAAACCGAATGCAAGAACTAAAACAACACAAATATTTTATAGTGGTTCGGCCCCAGAGATTGGTAATAACCTACGTCCAATTAGTGATTTTATTGATGTAAACTCTGAAACCTGCGATCAGCAAACTAGGGTTCACTAAGTTTCACAAGCTCCAAAGTGGAATACAAAATCGTGTATAAAAGCACTTGTTCTCTCTGAATACAAATTATTGCGTCTCCTTAAAATGAATCCCATGAGTCCTATTTATAGGCTCTAGGATGTACATATGGGCCTATGGGCCGTCCTATTCTTGTACTACAAGCATATTTAAATAATAACATAAATAATAATATTTACATATAAAGAGAATCAAATATCCTAGAAATATCTAACTCGTAACCGTATTTGCATTCTAACTTCAGTCCTACGAGCAAATCTGGTTGCATATGTAGCACATCAACTTCCTATTACTCAGTATGTCCCTTATGCCAAGTGGGCAACTCAATTTCATTTTAATCTCCTAATCGTTGGTCGACCAGACTTTCATCAACAAACAGTCACGTGCTACTCACATGCACCTTAATCATGCCACATCATCAAGCAAATATTTTTGGGTAAACATTTTCCCCCCAAGTTTATTTTAATGCGATCAGTATTTAATAAAATTACTCGACCAGAAATCCAGCCGATCTGTCACATCTATCAATACTTAATTTTTCGAAAAAATAAGTAATCATCACCCTTTCGATTGCCCAAGCATGTTCTGACAGTTATTGCGATTCCCCGTGCCTCGAAACTCTAATCTCATCATTACTTTGCATTAAGGCCCTGTTCAGTATAAATATAATCATTGTCACTTTTTTTCATTTTTTTACCCGAGCCTTCTCTCTCCTCAAGAACACTCAGAAAACCCCCCAAGAAAACCAGCGTCTTCAGTTCGATTCGAGGCATCTACAATCAACTTCAAGCACCATCCTCATGTTTTCTTCAACAAATCCATACTTCAAGTAAGTTTCTGAGTTCTTCTTCTTACTTTTGTAGCAAGTTTTATGTATTTCGGTCCTGATTTGCTTGTCTCCACAATTGGGTTTACACTGTTCTTGGAAAGTTTTTTGGGTAATCGGGTTTAGGCAAAAATACATAGAATAACTATACTAGAATAGGGATTTTAGGCAATATAATGTACAAAACAATGTTTGAAAAAATAGGGTGTATATTTACACTGATTTCGGGTCCAAAATCGAAGCGAAAATTCGATTTTGAGTGTTTCAGGAAAACTGGGTGTTTCCCGCCTGTATTTTAAAGTTGAAAATTTTTTCCAAAAAAACTTTTCAAATTCGCTTTTTGATCCGTTTTTCCACCATGCTCGCATGTTTATTGTGTTTTTATCAGGATGTTGTTGGTCGTATAAAAGCTTAACTTTTATACATAAGCAGCGCTATCCTTGCTTTTCTATCTATTGGTCGTAGATTTTTACTTCCCCTTTGCTCTTCTCAGATATATATGCATGATCCATGGGCAGGTGAGAGACCAATAGATGACAATCTTCTCGCTTTGCTATTTGACGGTCAAGAACAACCTTCTCTGTCTTTTCCAGAACCTCCGGCATCATACCCAAACCCTACGACTAGTCCTTCTCACAATCCTTCATAGAACCAACTGAATATGGGTCGTGTTAAACACATTGCTCACTAAAAAAAAAACCTACAAACTCACCTACCAACCAGCCTGCAGCCAATACTGAGGATCCCTCAAACAACCCTCAACCCTTAAATTTTGCACCACCAGATATTCAACCCAAGGCCCATCCACGCGATGGCCCCCGAGCAGAGGTAGCCTGGTAGATAGCCCCTCCGAGCGTCATATCGACCAGAATGGTGGCTAAGTACCCCAAGAAGTACGAGCTTCATGGGATTACCTTATACAAGCATACACCCGACCAAAGGGCAAATGTGCCCGGAGGTGCCTACAGTGCCTGGTCGAGGTACCATATAGAAGCAGGAGCAAGCTTGCCCTTGCATGACTTTTTCCAAAGGGTAGCCAATTACTTAAAGATCGCCCCTTTCCAAATAACTCCCAATGGATATAGAGTACTTTTGGCACTTTATATTCTATACAACCATAAAAAATGGCATGTGCCTACTCCTCATGATATCAACTATCTGTTCAATCTTAAATCCAACCCCATTCAAAGCAACATCGGGTTCTTCCACTTCTATCACCAAGAAACCACTCACACATTCCTAAGTGACATAACTTATAAGTCCAACGTGGGAAAATACTTTCAAGAGTATTTCCTCACAACCGACTTGGTCACCGACAACATGGCCTTCACGCGAGGAGGTAAACTCTTAATCTTTGTTCGACATTCAACTAGTCATTTTTAATCATTTCCTTGTCCTTAGTTGGTTTGCATTGTATCTAGGTCCATGGTACCGACCAGACCCTACTCTAGAAATGGAGATAAGAGTTGCAGCCTTGGCCAGCATGACAAATATAGAAAAAAGCATCAAGGAGCTGGTCACGGAGAGCAATTTAAGGTTCGTCGGCCTTTTAGAACCTTACCAAGATGTGAGAGAATCAACTGCGAGGAGTGCCACTAAAGAGGGCACTGAAGGGCAAGAAAACCCCGAGTAGTAGCAAGATGTATCACAACCTCAAAGGCATCAACCAACGGGAATGACCATTTGAGAGCCAAGCCCCAACACTCGTCTAGCCAGTACCCCTCCCCAACATGGGAGGGGAAAACAAAAATTACCTGAATATGTTGGTCCTATACTCGAATCCTCTGACGAGAACGATATAGATTTTTCACTCTTAGATAAACTACCCATCCCTTATCATTTGTTTGATAGGGACGACAACATTAAATTTATGACCAGTAGTTTTAGCTTAGACTTCTTTGAGGCAGATAGTGAATGTAGCAGTAGTTCTTTAAATAATGTAGCGACCAGTAATTGTAGTTGATGTATATCACTTAGAATTCCTTTTAGTTTGTTTCCTTATCATGCAAAACTATTTCTTGACTTATCTGCTCATTTGTTTGTCTTACAGTCATGAAGATTGATGAAGCGTTTGACATCTATACTTCTGGAGGCAAACCGGCCAGCTCGAAAAAATTGAGCAGAAAAAACATTGGAGTTGTCAACGGGGAACCTTCGAGGAAAAGGATACGATTAGATGATCCTCCAACACTTGCTCCTTCCAGAACCACTACACCTCCTCCACATCCTCGCATCTTGCCCTTTAGCGACCAGACAGATTTAGCGGCAGAGTCATTGAGCAATGTCTATTGGTCAACCAACGATAAACTTCAAAATCTAATCAAGCATTGTTGCAGCCAGGAAGCTTTTGTTTCTCTCTCCTCGCTGAAACCTAACCAATCCTCGATCGGGGGTTAAATGAAATCCTCAATGTAAGATCTTATTATATAGTTGTACTCGAGCACCCTCGCTTTTTATAATTTTGGACGACTTTATCTTTCTTCTGCTCACAGGGTATTCTTACTGTAACCAATGGTTGGCACCACACCGAGGAGATTTTCACAAAACATGTCAAGGAGGTCATAGCATGGGAGGCCAAAGTCAAGGCAGCCGACGACAAAGTTGTCATTTTGACTGAGGAGTTAAAAAGAGCCAAGAAGATCTGGCTAAGGTTGTTGCTGCGAAGGAGAAATTCAAAGAAGCCTCTGAAACCAACTTCAAAGAAGCAACCAAGCTGCAAGAGAATCTGGAGCCAAGCAAGAAAGAAGTGAACGACCTAGAGGATCGAGTGAACCTGCTCGAAGAACAAAATGCCCAAAACCTGGAGAAGTTCCGAGGAGCTACATTTACCTACTTTTACATGTTCTGGAAGAACAGCCCAGAGGCAAACTTTGACTATCTTCCTGAGCAGGTAAAACAAGCTGAACTCGCCAAGTGCACTGCTCGCTTAGAGGAGGAAAAAGATGACCCAGAGTCTCCTAAAATTTCCTTGGCGATAGGCATCGACGGTACCGAGGAAGAAATTGGCCCTTCAGTTGATCAACAGCCTCAGCAGGACCCCCCTTCAGTTGCACAATAAATATTTTTATTTATATAATTAAAACACCCGAATAGATTATTCGGGTGTTTAGACAATTTGCTGCCTAAGGCAGTTTTATTTGCTTTTAACATTTTTAATTACATCCGAGCAGCAATTGCTCGCGGTGTAAAGACATTTCATTTTGATATTATAACAGTTGCACATTACTATTGCTATTATAACATCTGCTCGTATGATCGAACTTAGCATAACACTTTACTACTTTTTCACAAAATTAACTAAAAATTTTGAAAAAATATTCTGAGTGTCGTAGTATACTTTCCTTTATTTTGCTCATGTGTTTACATATGTTTATGATATGCTTCGCTTGCTTGGTATCCTATATGCCCCTCAAGTGATCAAGAAGGTTAAGGTTCTCAGTCACTTGCCATTAACCAATACTTGTACGAACATTACTGCTCGCAAAATTATAAATAATCAATGATAATATAGCAAAACAACACACATAGTGAGCAAATACTTGTAATAAATACAACAATTGACAAGAATAACTAATTTCCCACAGTTCCTTTTATTTCTCGTAAAAAAATGGACAAAATTCGTGTCTGTACGAGTGATCAAAAATTGATCTTACACTTATAAGCGATTAGCCATCTAACTGGCCAGCCCTTGTTCAAAAACTTGTAAAAAGTAAAATTAATACAAGCCAAATCTTTAAAAAGAAATGTTCATTGATAGTACTTGCGCATGTGTTCTCCATTCCAATAGCGAGGAACGAGATCTCCATTTAAGCGAGAAAGTTTGTACGTGCCTGGTTGAAGAATTTCTTCAATTTGATACGGACCCTCCCAGTTTGGTCCGAGTACTCCAGCAGCTTGATCGCGAGTGTTGAGAAAAACTCTTCTAAGTACCAAATCTCCCATGTCAAACTTTCTCTCGCATACTTTGGAGTTAAAATATCGAGCGACCTTTTGCTGGTAAGCTGCAACTCGTAATTGAGCCTGCTCGCACCTTTCGTTAACCAAGTCCAAAGACTCCATTAATAACTAGTTATTCGTATTCTAATCATATGTTATCCTTCTATGCGAGGGTGGATCTAACTCAACTGGTAACATGGCTTCATACCCATAGGCTAAGGAAAATGGTGTATGGCCTGTTGTTGTTTGGTGAAATGTTCTATACGACTAGAGTACTTCTGGAAATTGTTATTGCCATGCTCCCTTTGCTTCTTTGAGCCTCTTCTTCAGTGTATCCTTCAGAGTTTTGTTCACAACTTCTACCTGTCTATTGGCTTGTGGATGGGCAACTGATGAAAAGCTCTTTGTTATGTCGTGTTGCTCGCAGAAATCGGTAATCAGATCGCTGTCAAATTGTGAGTCATTATCTGATACAATTTTTTTCGGCAACTATATCAACATATAATGTTCTTGACAATGAAATCCAACACCTTCTTGGTCTTGATTGTCGCGAGTGGTTCAACTTTAGCCCACTTAGTAAAGTAGTCGACAGTAACTACTACGAATGGCCATGGGCTTTGGATCTGTTTAAGCTCATTTGGGGATCCTCGAGGTATCTTGGAGAATTGTTGGCATTTATCACACTTCTTAACAAATTCCATGGAATCCTTAATCATCGTAGGCTAGAAATACCCTTGTCGGAGAATCTTCTTTGACAAACTTTGCCCCCTAGCATGATCTCCACTGAATCCTTCATGTACTTCTCTCATCAATTCTTTAGCTTTTTCCTTTGAGATACATCTTAATAAAGGCATTGAATATCCTCATCGATATAGGATTCCATCGAGCTGGCTGCCTTTGCAGTGTCCTCGCCATATTCCTATCTGCTAGTAACCATCCTTGTTCGAGATATTGAACGATGGGAGTCATCCATGTGTTGACACTTGTATTACTAGGGAGGATTCTTTCACTTGAATGTTGGGTGTTGATAAGCGTGCGATCGGTACTATGCTTAAAGTTTCGACATCTTTGGCGCTTGCTAACTTGGCTAAGGCATCGACGTTTGAGTTCTGGTCGCGAGGTACTTGTTGGAGAGTATACTTCTCAAACTGTGCTAGTAAGTCCTTCGCCTTGTTTAGATACGCAACCAACTTAAGGCCCCTAGCCTGATATTCTCCAATCATCTGATTAACAACTAGTTGGGAGTCGCTGTATATTTCTATTGAATTTATGTTCATCTCCCTAACTATTCTCAAACCTGTGAGCAGTGCCTCGTACTCGGCTCCATTGTTGGAGGTTGTAAAGTTGAATCTAATTGTGTTATCCCAAAAATTGACATGTATGACGTGGCACCAGAATTGGACACGTGGAGTAGGATGGGCAGACCCCCCAACAGGTTGGTCGGTGTATACCTGCAGGGTATACGACAAGTTACTGCTCAACATACTATCTCCAAAAGCTCAGCTACTCGACAGGACCCCCAGAAAACTTGCTAGTCAGTGTAATGGTCACTGCTCGGTATGCTTGCCAGAAGAGCAGTTGATCAATATGACAAACATACATACCTGCTTGAAGGAAAGTAGTTAGACTTTATGTTAGCTCTCCGCAGGGATCGCCTGACCATCCGCAAAGAGCATCTAACAACCCTGAAGACTCGAACAAAGTTCCTAAAGAATAGGGAAGCAACCATCTGGGAGAATATAGGGACATTTCCCATCAGTTATGCTCGAGCTCAACTCCTGGGCGACAGAAGCAGTATAAATACGAACCCTCCACCACAATGGAAGGGGTTCAAAAAAATAGCCTACCGACTAGCACCAGAAACATATCGAGTAGCCTAGCTTGGTACTTAGCAGCGATTCTGTCATTTTGTATTGTTATTTACACTTATAAATCTACCTGTATTCACTAGTTATCTTGTGTAAACCCTTAAGATCAATACAAATCTAAGAGGAAGTAGGTCATTACCAATTCTTGGGGTGGAACCTCTATAAATCCTGGTGTTCTTTATCATTTATTATTCATTATTATCAGGCTCTTGTCTTATTTATGGTTCATTGATTGTCTAATTGAAAGCTCTCTAATTAATTAGTTGTCTCTGCATCAGTTGGCTACAAAACTAGCTAACATTTTGGTGCTTTCATTGAGAGCCTAAGACAATCACATTCAAATTCTATTGCTGTAAGGATGGTAGTTTCAACCAGAAGGTCAAGTCAAGAGCCTCCAAAGCCTGAGGTTGAACTCTCTCACCAGGTCCCATCAATGATAAATTTCAATGGGCCACCTAGGAATCCATCTGGTGTCGGGGGCAAACTACTGGGCCCACTGCACTAGGACGCAGAGCTGCTGCATCTGCTGGAGTCACCCATGCAGGAATGTCAGGAGGAGTTGCTGCACGGGGTACTGACCACCTAGGACCCAGAGCTGGATGTGATGCCCCAAAATTCCTAATAAGGATTAGGACCTTGATTAGGAGGTCGGGAGGGCCATAATTGATTTATTATACTATTAAATGATTATATGCATGTTTATGTGAATTATATTATAATATGATGATAAATGCATGCATATGGGTCCATTTTTAATTATAAGGGCATTTTGGTAATTTGGCCTGTTGAGGGCATAATTGTGCATTTTCATGCATGAGGGTGAATTATGAATAATACCACATTATATGTGGATTTATTCGAGCCATTTGACATGAGACGATCTTTGAATGCAAGTTATCGGTCTGGTCATAACGGGGCTAATTTTGGGGCTTAGGGTGAGTCTCGGGGCTCAGGGTGAGTCTCGGGGTAATTTGGTGATTAGAACATTGCTGGGAATTAAAGGGTAATGGGATGTCATTTATTAGCATTTGAGAATATTGGGAGTAATGGGAATTGGAGGACGTTAATTATAATTAGCGGGATTAGATGGGAAAGGACAATTTTACCCTTGGGGGCTATTAAGGAAAGAAGATGAGCCTAGGGGCATTTTGGTCTTTTGGACCTAAAGGATATATATAAACTAAGAGGGTTGTAGAAAACAGAGCATTTCTTCTTCCTCTCTCGTTCATCTTCTTCTCCTCATTTCTCTTTGGATTTTGAAGCTCAAGTTGAGGGTTCAAGCTTGGAAATTGATGTTTGAGGTTCTAGGCTTGTGTTTAGCCATTGAAGAAGGTTTAATCTTGAGCTTAAGGTAAGATTCGGCCATGAATTTCCTAGTTCCTTACTCTGTTTTTGGTGTTACTTTTGAGGTTGAAGTTTTGATCATAGGAATGGGAATTTGATGAGGTTTTGATTGGTTTAAAGCTTAGGTTTTGTTGGTTATATGATAGACAAGTTGTGGTAATAGTTGGGACCTTTGCTTTGTGATGTTGGAAGTGTTTTAGTGAGGTTTTGAATTGAGTTCAAAGAGGAAAAACAGGGGTTTTGGTTGGGTTTCAGGTACGGTCGTGGCTCTGTTCTAGAGCGCCGCAGCCCAAGCTTGATGAAGAACCAGGTGGGTGCAAGAAGGTCGTTGGGTCGCGGCATGGGAAAGGTAGGGTCGCAGCCCGTGTTGGGGATTGAAGGGTGGCCGCTTCTGTTTGGGAGGTGGGCCGTGGCATGGTGAATGTAGGGTCGCGGCCCTTAGTGGCATTTTTGGCCAGAAATGTGTTTTGATCATGGGAACTCAAACCTTAGGCCTCGAGATCATTTCTACTACCCGGTTTAGTGGGATTCGATGTCCCGAAGGCTAGGTCTTGGTCTAGGAACCTTTTATTGATTGATTTTATTAATGGAATCCCATATTTGGTTATGACTACGTGACCGCTAAGGGATCAAAGGATTGATCATTCTCAAGGGTCATTCAATTATTATTTCTCGTTCGAACCAGAGGTAAGGAAACTGCACCCAGTATGTGATGCATGTGATGCACAAGAAACATGTGATTAGGCCATGCCATGAATGCTGAATATGAGATTGATCAGAGCTTAAGTCTCTGTGTTTGTGCATGATCATAATTATGCTAGCAACTGTTAAGTAAGCATGCTGAATGTCCTACATTTGGATATTTGACATATGATATATGCCTGGTAGCATTGCTTACTTGTGCGTGGCATTGACTAATTAGTCAGAATTGGCAGTGGTGTCAGTATTAACTGTGAAGTTGTGACTCACTAGTCAAGTTCGGCAGTAGTACTGAGCACTGGTCACATGGTATTGACTAATAAGTCAAGAATGGTCTTAGCATGTTTAACACAAGCCGACAAAGATTAGATCTAATCGACATATTCATTGAATGACTCAAATGAGCATTAATGCCGAACCGACCTCAAGTTCGATGAAAACTAAAGGTGCTTGTCTAGCCTATGGCTAGTCACTTAGAGTCAGGGCCAGAGAGCCCAAGTGACTGCTTCGTCACATGGCTATGGGTGTTGGGTCCGTAGTGACTTACCCATCAGTCACTCATCTAATTAGAGCCAGGGCGAGAAGGCCCAGGTGACTTTTTTGTAACATGGCTATGGGTGCTAAGCCCGTAGTGACTACCCGTCAGTCACTCACTGAGTCGTCACATGCTATGGGTGCTGAGCCCCGTAGTGACTTGCTTGTCAGTCACTCATTATGGTTAAACAGAACCTCAAAGTGATATTCACTCATCTGTGCAGGGCTATAAGCTCTGTATGATTATAATGATCATCAGTCACATGGTTGTGGGTGCTAAGCCCCGTAGTGACTTGCTCATCAGTCACTCGTTATGGTTAATAGAATCACAAAGTGTTAAATCACTCATCTGATTAGGATTTACTTGATAGACATCCATTCAAGAGGGCAGGATTCCTCGTCATGAATCCCCCGTCATTATCTAAACTTGTTTGCATGCATGATTAAGGCTATTATTACTAGGCATGCACATTATGATTTGATGACATGTTATCACTATTCATGAGCATATTGAGTTTTCTTGCTGGGCTTCGGCTCACGGGTGTTATGTGGTGCAGGTAAAGGCAAAAGAAAGCTGGACCATCCTTAAGTTGGAGAGCTTAGGTGACGATGTGTACATATGCGGCTGCTCAACCGCCACGGCCGAGGGTTGAAAGAGGAACTAGGGTTAAACCCTATTTTGCCGCTTAGATCGACTGGTTGTAAATATTTTCTTGTAATTAACCTTTAAATTATATTTTTGGGATCCCAATGTATATAGTAAACGTTTTAGTGAAACTTTATATCTTAACCAAAAAATTTAATCCCTAAACCGCTAATCATACTTAGTTACACGATTATGGCCAAATGACTCGATTAACGAGTTTAGCACTATTTAAAAGGCACACCATAACGGTCCCTGGAGTTTAGGGCATTACATTGGAGGTCCTGAACAGTATGAGCACCATGTAGATATTGAAGGACTTGACCCTGAGATTGATTAAATATGGGAAGTCATGAGGCAGATGCAAGATCAACTTGCCACCATGAACCAGGGTCGAGCCACTACGCACGAGGCCCTTAATGAGGCTTTCGAAAAACAAAGGAGAGATTTTCAAGAATGGATGGATCGACATGCCCGGGAGGTGCAGGCCCGACTGGAGGACATGGAGCGCCAGACTCGGGAAGCTGCTGAATCCATCCGCAATTATATGCAACAGCAGCCAACCCAAGGTATGGGAACTGCAGCTGGAACTACTACCCAAAACCAACAATGTCCTCCCGTTTTTGTTTTCGGTGAAGGTGTCATGCATGGACCAGAGGTGCAACGACCCAGATTTTCAAGACTCGATAATGCGGAAATATAAATGTTTTCATTTAACAAAATGTCTCAAAAACCCTTATAAAAAAAACTTTTTAAAAAGTCGTATGGCCATACTTATCATTTAGTTACAAACATGTTTTATAAAGATTAGAGTGAGCCTAGTTTAGGAAAATTACACAACATTTCCAAAAATAAAAAGGCTTCCCAAAAGGTCGGTCCACATGTACATTTGCAAGGAAGACTCCAGCGCTCACTGCTCTGCCTTGCCCTTGCACTTACCTACAACATGAAACAACTAGGTAAGCGAAAACGCTTAGTAAGATCAACTTTCAAACAAGCATAAAGAGAATTAGGGATCCGGACCCATCCAGACCCTACACAATCAATTTCAAGAATGCTAAAGCGTCCTGGCAAACTTATGGTCATGCCTGATAACCAAGGATAAATTAATTCATATCTAGATAAAAATCCTGCACTCAGAAAATCCCAGAACAAGCAGATATATTATATCACAACTATATCTTATCAACAATTATATCCCTGCACTCAGAAAATCCCAGAGCAAGCAGATATATTATATCACAACATAATTCGAGACCAACGCTCGACAATTTCCAACAATTCATGCGTAACGCGCCCTCCAACATAATTGCTAATCTGTAAAAGAGAACCGAGTCCCCACACTAAGATCTAGCCAATAAATATTCTCATCAAGGGTAACTATCGTGTTACCTAGGGCATCGCTACTTATTCAAGAGTGTAATCCAATTTACACGGTTTTACGGAGACTTCTATGTTAATCAGTGGTGCTGGTGAGCAGTTGCCCCTAGGGTGTTCAGCCTCACTCAATCTTGGCAACCCCTAGTATCTCTAGGCACTCTCACTGAATGGCCAATATTCACGGCTGCTATCCGGGAATAACTTATCAGAGCACTTGCTCGGATTCTAACCGTCCAATGATTAAGTAAGCATGAGGGCCCCTAGGTCCCATTTATCTTGGCGCCCCTAGGTTTAACCAGCTTATCCTCATCTCATGGCCACTCGTCGCGGTAATGAACCGGACATAAATAAAATCAAGCAGTGTGACGGGGATCAACCGTCTAGGATATGACGGACTTCTACCGTTCATATTTTCTAAATCAGCACTCACTAGACTAACGTCTCTAAGCAACTTTCTATGACAGCCTATATATATGCATGTATCCCTATACTAACATACAAGACAATAATCATTTCATGTTGCAGCCATACAATATAAGTTGACTTACTTGGAGTCCTTAGCACTCAGCAAGTTTTCACCCTCCAACGTTCAGTCCAGTTACGCTTAGCCAATACTGTAGTTATCCATACAGTATACTCGGATTAATTATTGCACTCATAATTCATTATTATTATTTTGGGCAGTTTGGTCATTTTAATAAAAGTCATTTGTAAGGATTTATAATCCTTACTTGGTTTTAAACCTATTAAGGAAAGTCATACAAAATATTCGAGACTAAACCCTAAGTCTCGGGGAGACCTATCCTAAGGTCTCGATACCTAGGCTCAGGTATCACAATGGTATTTCCCCACAACCCGCTAAAAATCTTATTCTTTCAAGGTATCACTATTAACCCGCACTTTCGACTAGTCGGTTAAAATATGTAAGATTTTAGCCGGTATTATATCCAGAAAATACAAATAAATTCCTTAATTATTTTTAAAGAAAATAAACTCTTTAAATTTTCCTTTTAGTTTTCTTAAGGTTTTAATATCTAAAAACCGATTTAAGAAAATTGCCTAATTTGTCTTAATTAGGAAAACCATTATAAATTTATCATCTTGACTAATTAATTTTCCAAAAGCAATTAATCAATTTTTTACTTACTAGAAAAAATAATTCATTTAATTATTTTCTCAAAATATAGGATTTTAAACCCTCTTTTAATTTATTAACTAATAATAAATTAAATCTCTTATTTTTAAAAAGAATTAAAAGCTCCTTAATAAAAATAATTCATTTAAACTCAAAGGGGTAATTTTAGTGAAAATATGATTTCAAGACTTACCATTTTATATCTTGAAATAAACAAAATTTTACTTTTTACCTTATGTTCCAAAATCTCATTTTTACACTAAGTGTGAAAAACCTATTTTTCACATTTTTAACTACATACTTCGTTAGTTCATAACTTGAAATTTACTTACCCAATTGTTACCAAAATTTCCCAATTCCATTTTTGTTATGCCATTTAGGTCTTTGTAAAATCTTAGGTCAAAATGAGCATTTTTGATTGGTGAAATCATTTTCCAACAATGAGGTAAAAATGACATTATTTTCAAGTCCTTATTTTTTCCAAACTTTGACAGTTAATAACTTTCAAACCGTTTAATATTTTCTTACCAAATTTTACAGTGGACTAATAGGTTATGCCAGAAATATTTTCACAAAATTTTAGAAAAAACTGGGTTCATTTGCCCTATACAGTGGCTGTCCAAACTTGGTTCCAAAAATAAGAATACGAAAAAAACTGTTTTTTACCTAAACTTTGAAATAGCATAACTTACTCATTTCTAAACATTTTTTAGTATTTCAAAAGCTCAATTTTATGTAATCAATCTCAAAAACATCACAGTACAATTTAATTTTACAAAAACAATATACAGTGGCTGCTTGACCCCTTGGAAGTCACAGCTCAAAACATGTTTTGTTTTAGGGTATCCTACAAAACCCTTGTGGGTTTTGGTTCCCATTTTCAAAAATCAATACACATGCATCATAAAAATTATTAAACAACTACCATAACCTTATTACATCACCAACAAGAAACTTTAAGCATTAGATATACAAAATAATGCTTAAAACTAAAAACCCTACAACAAAATCATCAAAAGTAAACTTTTTACCTCTTTGGTGTTCTTGCTTAAGGTTTTGACCTTCCTATTAGCTTTGGCTCCTCCAAAACCTTTCAAAAACCCTAACCAACTTCCCCCAACAACATAGGTAATTAGCTATTTGAAACTCTATGATTAAAACTTGACAAAAGCCTAGATTAGTGAAACTTTACCTTAGGGAAAACCCTCCCTAGACCAAGACTTAGCCTCCAAGTTTCCTTGATGTTCTTGAGGTTGAATATTGAGAGAAAACTTGAGAGGGTCTTCAAAAATCAGATGAGAGTGATTGAGAGAGTGTGGGGATCGGTTTGGGGGTTAGAATAGCTCACAATACTCTTCAAAATATCACAAAACACTTGAGTGTTTTTCTACCCACTTGCCCACTTGACTTCTTAATTAAATGGGATTTGAATTTTATAAAATTGGGTTCACACAACTCTAAAAGACCACATGGCCGGCCACCCTTTGCCATATATGTGATCATTAAAAAAAAAAAAAAATTTATAAAGGTTAATAAAGGTTTCATAAGAAGAAAAGTCCAAATTGGCTTTTGACACCTTTTTCACTTTTATTAAGTTTTAATCACCAAACTTAACATTAATTAATTAAATTAAATGTCTCTTACATTTAATTTAATTAATCACATAATAAAATTTAACCTAAGGTCCATTCATGGAATAAAATTCCTCATTTCGGTAAAATTAAGCATTTAACACAAAATGCCCTAAAATTTCCATTTTCTTTTAGGTTTATTATTTTTGACCAAACTTTAACTTTTATGAATGTATTTTATGCCCAAAATATAATTGCCATGATTTTTCATTTTATTTTCCGAGATTTTTACCCGATCAGGGTTTTTGTGTCGGTCCAAGACTGAAAGTCTTATCTTGACTTTTAAAATCACAAAATTCATATTTTGGCTAGCAACAACTCCTGGAATACTTACAAACAAAATATAATATTATTTAAAATAATATTCTTAACCCGAGGGAAAAATCCCGAGCCGAGTCGTTTAAAGGTACCCAAAAACGTAGGACGTTACAAGAGGCTCAACCTCAGAATGGGAATTAGGGTCCAACTAGGAGTCACAAACCTGGTCAGGGTGCCCAAGCGAACAACAATAGGCAACCCTTATCAGCTAATGAGAAGGTCATGCCAAGGCGTGGCATGGGACAGGACCAAGCAGGAAATTTTCGGCCTAGATCTCAGGGCAATGGCCGTGACAGGAATCCTGGTGCTGTAGGATGGAACGGCAACCCCCGAGCTCCAGCACCGAATAGGAGTGGTCAACCCCAAAACTACCAGCAACAACCTGGTCGATAAAGACAACATCAAGAATACTGACCAAGGTCCCGAAGAGATGAGCTGGAGGTTAGTAGCGCATACATGCCTCATTATGCTGATGGATATGACCATGATGAAGCAACAAGCCAGGTTCACCATCAGAATAATCAAGGTCAGAGAGGTAACCATCCTAAAGGATCATTTGTCCCACAAGGGCAAGATATCCCAAACAACCAACCACCTCGAGGTGGAGGGTTTCAGGGAGTACCTCCAGTACCAGGCCGAGTAGACAGCCAGAATGTTGGGGGCAGGCCTCGGCCAAACTCTCTTTTCCACCAAATGGGACTCATGAGAGGTGAAGACCTTCGAGACGCTCTTAATCACAACAGAGAAAATCAGGACTCGAACAACATAGCTCCGCCTGAGCCTGTTCAAGACCCAAGAATGGATGAGGTCCGCAATTCAGCATAGCCCCAGGCAACTGTAGACCCTAACATCCAGGCCCAACTGGATTTGTTAACCCGACTGGTGAGGGACTTTACAGCCCCCAAGTTAACAGATATTGAAATGGAGAGGTAGAGAGGTTCCCCATTTTTCAAACTGTATTAATCAGCTCCCTACACCTGTTAAATTCAAAATGCCGACATGGAAGATGTACACTAGGTTGGAGGACCCAGTATCTCATGTTCACAACTTTGAACTACAGACTGATTTACAAGGAGTTCAGGATGATGCAAGGTGTGGGATCTTCCTAGCCACTCTATCAGAAATCACCTAGCAATGGTTCTTCAAGCTATAGCCAGGGTCGATTACATCATGGGATGGATTTGTGCGCACATTCTACTCCCAATTCTCCTCAGCAATCCCCCTTTCTGCTGATTTGAATGACCTGATGGACATAAAACAAAGAGATAATGAACCTTTGAAGGACATCATTCAACGTTTTATGCGGGAAGCCACCAGAGTGAAATCCCTTAGTGATGACGGTAAATTAATAGCCATCAATTTGGGAGTTAAGGTAAAGAGTCTGTTTTGGAGTAGTTTGAAAAAGGAAGTCTGCACGTACCACCCAGGAGTACCTTGATTGAGCAAGGAATTCATCAAGCTTGAGGAGGCCGAGCAGAAGGTGGATAATCCAACTCAGACAGTTGCTGAGCAGGGGAAAACAGATGTTGGGAATACCACTAACCCTGCAGAGGTAGGAAAGAATGGGACTAAGAATGGCAAACACAAAAATGGGGCTAGAAGTAGTAGTAACTAGAATGATAATAAGAAGCCTAAGACTGCCAAGCAGCCCAAGCCACAGGAATATGTTCCTAAATTTACTACTTACTCCAACCTGTTAAAGACCCGGGCGGACGTTTTTAATGCTACACATGTTGTCGTACCATACAGAAGACCTTCACCAATGAGGAAGGATGTTAGTACACGGGATATGACCAAGTTCTATCGGTTTCATAATGACTATGGTCGTGAAACCAATGAATGTAACCACTTGAAAGATGAGATAGAATTCCTCATTAGACAAAACAATGCCCATCTAAAGAGGTATGTACAGCCGACTATCGACCAGCATCCTCAACATCCTCCTCAGCAACAGTCTCAACAGTATCAGAGCAATCAGCCTCTTCTACCACCACAAATTGTTGGTCGGCTAGATATGATCTGCGGCGGGCCGTATTTGGCTAGAAACTCCAGCAAAGCTCGAGAAAGATACACTCATTCCCTTAGGCACGAGCAGGAGGAAGATGTACTGGTTGTTCAAGAGCATACTCTCAAACAGCCTTGCTACGAGTGTGAGCCCATCACGTTCAGCGAGGAAGACACAACTCATATACATCATCTGCATAACGATCCGTTGGTGGTAGAGGTACAGATCGCTAATATGATCATGGCCCGAATGATGATTGACCATGGGTCATCTGCCAACATTCTGTTTAAGAGTACCCTAGAGAGGATGAATTCAAGCATCAAAGATCTGGAATCATGTGAGCATCTAATATATGGGTTTACAAGGAATGGAATGGCTCCATCAGGGAGCATAAGGTTGCCTTTGACAGTAGGAACGACACCTAATAGCAACACTATAATGGCTTTGTTCGTGGTAATAGACATCCACTCTCCGTACAATGCATGATAGGCCGACCAGCCATGTATGACCTCCAAGCAGTCACTTCAGTCTTCCATCTACTCGTCAAATTCCTGACCTGGGCAGGTATAGGATGTCTCAAAGGGAACCAACTAGTGGCTAGAGAATGTTATAATTTGTCAGTAAAAAAGGCAGGGAAGGAAGTTCTCACCGCACAGCCTGCAGGGCCCAGTCATCAGAAATAGGATGCAACCCAAAACGGGGGGGGGGATATTGACCCTCATTTTGGGGATATTGATACAGGGGTGGATCCAGTTGAAGAATTAGAAAAGATGTTGCTTGACCCAAAACACCTAACCAGGGTTGTCAAGGTAGGGAAAGAGTTGTCTGGGAACTTAAGATCCGCCTTGATCCAGTTCTTGTGGAACAACTAAGATGTATTCGCCTGGTCTCGTGATGATATGGTGGGGATCTACCCAACCATTATAGCCATGCCCTCAACATTGATACTAAACATTTCAACATACAGCAGAAAAGAAGGATACTGGATCCAACGAGGGAAAAAGCATTGAAGGAGGAGGTGGAGAAGCTTCAAAATAACAACTTCATTAGGGAAGTCTTCTACCCAATATGGGTGTCCAATCTCGTATTGGTACTGAAACCTAATAAAAAGTGGAGGGTGTGCCTAGATTTCACAGATTTAAATAAAGCATGCCCAAAGGACTGCTTCCCACTTCCGAGAATTAACCAGTTGGTGGACGCTAAAGCCGGCCACGAGATCTTAAACTTTATGAATGCCTACTCGGGGTACAACCAAATAAGTATGCATCCACCCGACCAGAAGCACACCAGCTTCTGCACAGATACGGGGTTGTACTGCTACAGAGTTATGCCGTTTGGCCTGAAAAATGCTAGAGCTATGTATCACCGGCTGGTAAACCGTATGTTCAAAGACCAAATAGGAAATAACATGGAGGTTTACATGGATGATATACTGGTGAAATCCAAAAAGGCTGGGGGGCATGTTGAGGACTTGAAGGAATGTTTCAATATCTTAAGGCAGTATAGAATGAAGTTGAACCCCCTGAAGTGCTCTTTTGGTGTAGGGTCGGGAAAATTCCTAGGATTCATAGTGAAGTCTAGGGGGATTGAAGCAAACCCCGAGAAGGTAAAGGCATTGCTTGACATGCCCTCACCAACTAGGATCAAGGACATGCAGAGCCTAACAGAATGCATAGCAGCACTAAATAGATTCGTGTCCAAATCTACTGACAAATGTATTTCATTTTTCAATATCCTCAAAGGTACAATGAAATTTGAATGGACCGAGGAGTGCGAACAAGCTTTCCAAGCTCTAAAGCAGCAGCTGGCACAACCCTTGATCCTTTCAAAACCTCTGGAGGGCGAAAAACTATGCATATACCTAGCAGTAACTCAACATGCTGTCAGTGCAGTCCTGGTAAGAGAAGAAAACAAGATTCAACATCCAGTCTACTATGTCAGTACCTGGTCGAAGCTGAGAGAAGGTATCCTCTAATTGAAAAATTAACTTACTCTCTGCTCCTGTCATCTAGAAAGCTTTGCCCATACTTCCAAGCTCATCCCATAAAGGTTCTTACCGACCAACCATTGCACCAAGTTCTGCAGAAGTCGGACACCTCTGGTCGGTTACTCAAATGGTCTATATAGCTCGGGCAGTATGAAATTAGCTATCAGCCTCGAACAACAATTAAAGGCCAAGCTCTTGCAGATTTTGTAGTTGATTGTACCAGGTTACTAGGAACAGATGAAGAAATGGTTGAGCAGTCATCGGAGTCTGGACCACCACCCAGTACAAGTAGCTGAGCAGAACACCGAGCACCCAGCGTCTAGCATTATTCATTCCGAGGAAGAACCCCAAGTCTGGAAGTTGCACGTCAATGGCTCATCTATCGACCAACAATCTGGGGCTGGTCTCACACTAATCCCTCCTGAAGGGAAACACATCCATTGTGCACTTTGTTTTGGATTTAAGGCATCTAATAACGAAGCAGGGTACGAAGCATTAATCGCGGGGCTGAGGTTAGCAAAGGAAGTAAAGTCTGAAGTCTTGGACATATACAGTGGTTTACAATTGGTTGTCAATTAGGTCCTCAGTGAGTACACTGCTCAGGGAGAAAAAATGGTGGCTTATCTTGAAAAGATCAAAGACCTGCTCGCTCAGCTCAAGAAGTACAACATCCAACAGATACCAAGAGAACAAAATGCCACAGTAGATGCGCTGGCCAGACTAACCAGCAGTGTTATGGTGGATAAAACTAACCTGCTTCCTATTGAATACCTGGTTAAACCAAGTATCAACCTGCCAGAACTAGTCCTTATTATAGACAACACTCCATCATGGATGACCCCGATTGTAGCTTATCTAGAACACAGAGTCCTGCCCAACAATCACAGTGAATCCAGGAAACTGATGAGGAAAGCTGATTGGTACCTAATCCTAGACGGGGTTATGTACAGAAGGGGGTTTTCCATGCCATTACACATGTGTGCCAACCAAATAAAATCAGGACGGCTGTTGGAGGAGGTACATGAGGGTTTCTGTGGGAACCATGTAGGGGCAAAGTCTGTCTAAGAAGATTTTAAGGTAAGGCTACTTCTGGCCAACTATGAACGAAGATGCCTCTGCATATGTTCGAAGATGTGACAAGTGCCAGAGGTTTGCCAAGATACCCCGAGCAGCCCCAAACGAGCTTACTCAAATGCAAAGTCCATGACCCTTCGCTATTTGGGGAATTTACCTTATTGGTCGGTTACCAAAGGGAAATGGGGGAGTACAGTATGCAGTAGTGGCAGTTGATTACTTCACCAAGTGGACGGAAGCCGAGCCACTGGCAACCATCACTTCCAAAAAAGTACTAGACTTTGTGGTGAAAAATATAATCTACAGATTTGGTCTACCCTAGAAGATAGTGTCCGACACCGACACCCTGTTTGATAGCCAACTGTTCACTGATTTATGTGCCAAGCATGGCATCGCAAAAAAATTCTTAGCAGTCTCACACCCTCAAGCAAACGGGCAGGTAGAAGCAGTTACAAAACTCTTAAAGACACTATGAAGAAGCGTCTAGAACTGGCTAAACAAAATTGGCCTGAGAGATTGCCTGAGGTACTCTGGTCATACAGAACTACTGAGCAAACAACAACTAGCGATACCTCTTTTGCACTCACGTATGGGTATGATGCAATGCTTCCAGTTGAGATGACTCCACCATCTTACTGACGTACAATATACGACTAAGATCGCAACCACCAATTGTTGGTCGAGTCCTTAGATTAGATTGAAGAAAGACGCGAAAAGTCCAACATACGCCTGGCTACCCACCAGCAAAAAGTTGCCCAGTACCTCAATTCTAGAGTTAAGGAAAGAAAGTTTGACGTGGAAGATCTAGTCCTCCGAAGAATATTCCCAGAAACTCGAGATGCCTCAGTAGGAGTGCTAGGGCCAAGTTGGGAAGGACCTTACCAGGTCACAGAGAAAGCACTGCCTGGCACGTACAAGCTAGAACGGTATGACCAAGATCTCTAGTTAGTACCTATCCCTCGTTACTGGAATGGGGAACACCTGAGGAAGTACTACCAATAAAGATCGTTGACTGGCCGGTACAGGCACGAACTGCCCATACCACCAACCAGCTCAAGTTAGCTATATTAATTATGCACAAGCACGATTTGCCCATTTATTGTAATAATTAATATTTATGAATGTAAGCTACATTGTAGCGACGCAGCTTGTATGGTTAATTTTTAATCAATAAGACACGATTTTTGTCCATTTGTACAAGCCTTATTTTTACAATGATTATCTTGCTAACTAGCAATTTATTTCACGGATTGTCGGCAGTGTATGAAACCTTTGTAGGTTTTGGCAAACCCAAGTACCCCCGAACAGGTCATTACGAACAGCTCTGGTCAATTAGCAAGTGACCAAGAGGATAACCCATGAGTTATGAATCCTACTCGGTCACTTGGGGGGCACCATAGTCATACATGGACAAGCAGAGAGAAAAGCACTTAAGTAAAAGGACTTAGAAACGTTAATCTTTATTAATGTTAAAGTGCTTGTGCATTGTTCGGTATATATTAGACAACAAAAAGAACCATAAAACAATTTTTGTAGATAGGGTTGAACAATTTTTGTTTACAACTCCTTCAAAAAAATTGAACATCTCTGAGTTACAAAGTCGCACAGCTCCAAAAACAGTACACGCCGAGTAGTAAGAAAAAATAAAGGCACGAGCAGATATATAGTTAAAACAAGAAGCATTTTAAAGAAAGGTAAAATATTGCTCGAAATTAAAGACTGCTAGGCTCAACCATGTTGTTTTGACCAAAGTAAAATATTGCTCGAGATTAAAGGTTGCTCGGCTCAGCCATTTTTGTCTTTGCAACAATCAAGAAAAGCAAAAAATAAAAAATAAAGTGTTTCAAGTGTCTTGAGGCTGGGGAGTTAGTTGGTCTTGAAGTTGATCGGTTGGTTGGTCTTGAGGCTGGACAACAAGGAAGTCTTGAGGCTGGTCGGCAGGAGCAGAAGTGTCAGCCGAAGCAGTTAAACCGGAAGGCAAAGTAGAATCCTCGGGAGCAGAGGGTTATCTTGTTCGACAACGGAGAAAGTTGGACCCAGGACAACTAGAACCTATTCGGTGGACACAGTCTAGGCCTCGGCTTGTTCTTGCTTAGTGCAGTATTGCATAAGCTCATCGAAAGCCTCCCCCATATAAGTGTAATCCACCCTCTTATTGCGCACCCAAAAGTCATAGAAAGTGCTCATGCCAAAAGCCTCGTAGGTCACAGCATCAGCAACCCTGCTAGCCTTTTCTTCATCAAGGGCCTTCGCTAGTTCATCCCTCTCTTCCTGAATGGCTCTCCCCTCGGCAGCATTCCTCATGGCAATGTCCTTCAGCTCCTCCACCATTCTCTCCAGTCAATTAACATTAAGATTCCTCTACTTGGCGACAGTCTTGAGTCCCTCATTTTCTTTGGAAATCTTCTCAGTGGTCTGCTAAAGATTCCGGGATTGCTCGGTCAGTTGGGAAACTTGTGAGGCTTTGGCCTCGGACTCTTTCACTAAGCCAATCACATGTTTGCTCACCCCCTTGGCTCGGTAATGAGCATAGCTGAGAGCCAGCATACCCTGCAATATGAAATGAAGAAATTTAGAACAAGTAACAAAAGAGAAAGACTAGTTAAACACTGAGCAAATCAATTATTTACCCTAGCAACATCATGAAGACCGGTGCTAGTAATGTAATCCAAGGATTTGGTACCGAGGGTATCCATGAATTCAGCTTGGGAGGTAGACACCCTTTTTATAGGTCCTTGTTGGATGGTGATAAACGAGTTTTAGGCTCGTTTATGGTCCTAGTTTTTAGGCTATTTTTCATTAGTTAGGATTGTTTTATTTCGGATTTATGCTCGTTTGTTCTTGTTTCAGGGTTTTTGATGTTAAGTGATGCAAATATTGGAAAGGAGCGAAAATGGAATGAAATCGAGACGGATTTGTGACTTTTGGTGGTTCTGTAAGAAGCGCTACAGCGCTACCTTGGGAGCGCCGTAGCGCTAGGAAGAAATCTTGAAGAGGCTCGGCACTGACTTTAGCGCTACAGCGCTACAACATCAGCGCTACAGCGCTTGGACGCAGTTTTCAGGAAGTTAGTTCCTGACTTTAGCGCTACAGCGCTACCAAAAGAGCGCTACAGCGCTGGTGCCCAGATTTTCCCCCATTTTGGCTCTGACTTTAGCGCTACAAGGGTAGCGCTACAGCGCTGGGGTCGCGATTTCTGATATACCTTGCTATTTTTGATGGGCAACTCAGTCTTTTCCAGAGGGAACTTTTAGTAGGTTTTTTTGGAATCATATAGGCGACTGAAAGAGGGCTGAAGGGACAACGACGGCTGGAGTAAGAACACCATATTAGAGGATTCGTCCCTGAGTTTTTCATCTTTTTCTGTTAATTTTCATGTTTGTAATTGAACTATTATATGGCTAGAATGAATATCATAGGCTAAATTTTCTTTTAGGGCTTTTATGTGAATCTTTTGGAAACCCTTGTTATGGTTTAATGCAAAATTGATATTCTTCTTCATCTCTTTAAATTCCTTGCAATCTATGTTAATTGTGCGATTATTGATTGATCACCTCTAATTGCTATTTTATGAATCAAATTGAAATCTGAAAAGTGAAATTTGATATGCTTTGATTGTTTGGATGCAAATTTAATTTAGAACGAAAGTATCTAGATTATTTGCCTATTTTCTGAGTTGCGTGGCTAATGCCTTCTACATGATTCAACTTACCATAGAAATATAGGAAGTTGTCATTTAGATTGAATTTCATAAGTCCTGACCAGATTATGAATTGTTTCTGCAACTTATTCTTGAATAGGGAGAAAGGGATATAGATGTTTGCATTAGGAAATAAGAGGGTGGAAAATAGAGGATCATAATTGTCCTAATTGTATTTTCTCTGTTAATTTGTTTAATTCTTCATTGTGCTTCGTTAGTATTTTTCTTAGTTTAAAATCTCTGATAATTGTTTAATCAAATAGAATTAAAGGATTAATTGATTGGTAATTGATAAATCAGTCCTTGAGGACGATACTTGGTTTTTACCATTTTATTACGAACTGCGACTGTGTGCACTTTCACAGCATAAAATATCGCAACAAGTTTTTGGCGCCGTTGCCGGGGACTGAAAATAATTATCAATATCATTCTAATTAATTTTTATTCTAATTTGATTTTAATTTATTTGTTTCTAATCTGTTTAGTTGCTTAATTTTTCTATCTCAAGTGAATTTTGGTATATGCGTGGCAGAAAAGGAAAAGCCACACTTGTTCCTCTGAATCCCGAGATTGAAAAGTCTTGCAATCAAATCAGAAAGAACAAGAGAGAGGCCCTGAATTCTGTGAAGATGGCACAGAATGACGGGGATGGCAGAAATGTTCTAAATCCAGGAGTTGTACAAGGGGTTCAGGCTCAGACCAATGCTAAGAGGAGCCTGAGAGATTATGTGCTACCCACTCTGACGGGAGTACAAAATAGTATACGCCCACCAGCTGTTGAGGCCAACAACTTCGAAATCAAGCCTGCTATTTTACAAATGGTGCAATCCTCTGTGCAATTCAATGGGTTGCCCTCTGAAGATCCTCACACCCATTTGTCCAATTTTCTGGAGTTGTGTGGAACCTTCAAATATAATGGGGTGAGTGATGACGCAATCAAGCTTAGGCTCTTCCCATTTTCTCTAAGGGACAGATCTAAAAGTTGGTTGAACTCTCTGCAGCCAAATTCTATTGTCACCTGGCAGGATCTAGCTCAGAAATTTTTGTCTAAATTCTTCCCTCCGTCCAAAGCTGCTAAATTGAAGGGAGAGATAAATAACTTTTGCCAGAATGACGAAGAGTCACTGTATGAAGCTTGGGAACGGTTTAAGGAACTCCTGAGAAGATGTCCTCATCATGGCATTGAACAGTTGATGCTAGTACAGAATTTCTACAATGGTTTATGTCCTACAACCAGAACCATTATTGATGCTGCAGCAGGTGGCACTTTTATGAGCAAGAGCGCAACTGGTGCTTATGAGCTACTAGAGGACATGGCCACAAACAATCATCAATGGTCTGAGGAAAGATCATCAGGAGTTAGGAAGGTAGCTGGGGTGCATGAGCTGGATGCAATCACTACTCTAACAGCGCAAGTAGCCTCTCTGACAAAGCAGTTACAACAGAGCAGTGTATCTGCTAATGCGGTTCAGATGGCAGTGAGGTGTGAAATGTGTGGTGGTGCTCATTCTGTCGATCAGTGCCCTATCTGTATGAATAATAACACCCCAATGGATCATGCTCAAGTTCAAGCGGTGGGAAACTTCCAAAGGCCGCTCAATAATCCATTCTCCAACAACTACAATCCTGGGTGGCGAAATCATCCCAATTTTTCGTGGAAGAATAATCAAGGCCAACAGCCTCAGTTTCAGGGCCAATTTCAAAATAACATGCCTCAGCCACATATGAATCAAGCTTCATTATCACAACAGCTTAGGCCTCAACAATCAATGCCTCAACCTGAGAGGCCTAATGAACTGCAAGTTGCCTTGTTGACTCTTACTAATACTCAGACTCAATTTATGACTGAGACCAAATCCTCTATTCGGAACCTTGAGACACAGGTTGGGTAGTTGGCCAATATGCTCAATAACAGACCCCAGGGAAACTTGCCTAGTAATACTGAAGTAAACCCCAAGGAGCAAGTACAGGCAATTACTCTGAGGAGTGGGAAGCAGACTGAGCATCCTAGACCTCCACAGGCAGTGGTTCAGAATAAAGAGATAGGTGAACAGTCTAGTTCAGAAAGGGTTACTGAAGACCATCAACAGTCAGAACAGAGTCCGCCAGTTGTTATTGAATAGCCAGTTAGAGTTCCATACCCTCAGAGGCTTAGAAAGACTACACTTGATAAACAGTTTTCTAAGTTTCTTGAGGTGTTTAAAAAGCTGCACATAAACATTCCTTTTGCTGAGGCCTTGGAGCAGATGCCCAGTTATGTTAAGTTCATGAAGGAGATTCTGTCAAAGAAAAGGAGAATGGAGGACTATGAGACTGTAGCGCTCACTGAAGAGTGCAGTGCTATTTTACAAAGGAAATTACCCCAAAAGCTGAGAGATCCGGGGAGTTTCACCATACCTTGCACCATTGGCAAGTTTGAATGTAAGCACGCCTTATGTGATCTGGGGGCAAGTATCAATTTGATGCCCTTATCAGTGTTCAAAAGACTTGGTTTGGGGGAGGCAAAACCCACAACTGTCACTTTACAGCTCGCAGACCGATCGTTAACACATCCACGAGGTATTATTGAGGATGTTCTTGTGAAGGTGGATAAGTTCATATTTCCAGCTGACTTTATTGTTCTAGACATGGAGGAGGACACAGATGTCCCAATTATTCTTGGTAGGCCATTTCTAGCCACAGGCCAAGCTCTTATTGATGTTCACAAAGGAGAGCTTAAGCTTAGAGTTCAAGGAGATGAGGTGGTCTTTAATGTCTTCAAGTCTATGAAGTATCCGGTGGCTAGTGACAGTTGCTTTAGTGTGGATGTGATAGAAAAGGCAATCTCCAAGAGAAGGGTGAGCAGTGATGCCTTAGAGGCAGTATTATTGGGTGATGAGGGCGATGATGATGATGATGCTGAGATCAGAGAATGTGTAAACTGGATAAACTCCTTCCAACCATATTGGAAGAAGTTTCAAGAATTAGCAGATGCAACTGATAAACCGCTAACCTCCATTCAGCAACCACCGCAGTTGGAATTAAAGGTCCTTCCAGATCACTTGCGCTATGCTTATCTGGGAGAGAATGAAACTTTACCTGTCATTGTGTCAGCTGACCTGTCAAAGGTAGAATTGGAGAAACTGTTGAGGGTTCTAAGGGAGCATAAATTGGCCATTGGGTGGACTTTGGCAGATATTAGAGGAATCAGCCCATCGACAGTGATGCATAAAATTTTGCTGGAGGAGAATAGCAAGCCATCCATAGAGGCCCAGAGAAGACTCAATCCAGCTATGAAGGAAGTAGTGTTGGAGCAAATTCTTAAATGGTTGGATGTTGGGGTAATTTACCCAATCTCTGATAGTGCATGGGTGAGTCCTGTGCAAGTGGTACCTAAGAAGGGTGGAATGACTGTGGTGAAAAATGAGAACAATGAACTCATTCCAACCAGAACTGTAACGGGGTGGCGGATTTGTATAGACTACCGCAAGCTTAATAAGGCCACAAGGAAGGATCATTTTCCTTTGCCTTTCCTTGATCAGATGCTTGACAGATTGGCAGGCCATAGCTACTACTGTTTCTTGGATGGGTATTCTGGGTATCATCAGATCGCTATTGCACCAGAGGATCAAGAGAAAACAACCTTCACATGTCCTTATGGCACATTTGCTTTCAGGAGAATGCCATTTGGACTATGTAATGCACCTGCAACATTTCAACGGTGCATGATGGCCATATTTTCAGACATGGTAGACCGGTGTATTGAGATATTCATGGATGATTTCTCTGTTTTTGGCTCATCATTCGACCTCTGTTTGGGTCACTTGGAGAACGTGCTGCGTCGTTGTGAGATGGCAAATCTGGTGTTGAATTGGGAGAAATGCCATTTTATGGTGAAAGAGGGGATTGTTCTTGGCCATAAAATTTCAAGTGAGGGAATTGAGGTAGATAGAGCAAAAATTTCTACCATTGAAAAGCTGCCTCCACCAGTTTCAGTCAAAGGAGTTAGAAGTTTTCTTGGTCACGCTGGGTTCTATCGAAGATTCATCAAAGATTTCTCAAAGGTGTCCAAGCCTCTCTCGAATCTGCTTATGAATGGAGTTGTCTTTGATTTTAATGACGAATGTTTGAGGGCGTTCAATTTCTTGAAAGAAAAGCTTATTTCTGCTCCAATTGTGATAGCTCCGAATTGGGAATTGCCTTTTGAGTTGATGTGTGATGCCAGTGATTACGCAGTGGGGGCAGTTCTGGGACAGCGGATTGACAAGGTATTCAGATCTATTTACTATGCTAGTCGGACTCTAAATGATGCTCAGCTAAATTATGCCACAACAGAAAAAGAGATGCTAGCTATTGTGTTTGCTTGTGACAAATTTAGACCATATCTGATTGGTAACAAAGTGATTGTCTACACTGATCACTCTGCCATTAAATATTTGATGTCAAAGAAAGATGCCAAGCCCCGCCTGATTAGATGGATTCTTTTGCTTCAAGAATTTGACTTGGAGATTCGTGACAAGAAGGGCAGCGAGAATGTGGTGGCTGATCATCTCTCTAGACTTGAGTTGGAGGAGACTGAAAATAAGAAGGCAGTGCAAATCAATGATCACTTCCCTGATGAGCAGTTGTTTGGGGTAAGTGAAACTTTAGCTGTCCCTTGGTTTGCAGACATAGTGAACTTCCTGGTTGCCAAGATTGTGCCTCCTGAAATGTCAAAGCAACAATTAAAGAAATTCTTTTCTGAGGTGAAACACTACTATTGGGAGGAACCTATTCTCTATAGGCACTGTGTTGACCAGATTATCAGACGGTGTGTTCCTGAAGAAGAGATGCAGTCCATTCTTAACCACTGTCATACTCCACAATGCGGAGGGCACTTTGGAGCATCAAGAACAGCAGCCAAGGTATTACAAAGTGGTTTCTATTGGCCTTCATTATTCAAGGATGCCAATGTTTTTGTCAAAGCTTGTGATAGGTGTCAGCGAACTGGTAATATCTCGAGGAGAAATGAAATGCCTTTACAAGGGATTCTTGAGGTGGAACTGTTTGACGTTTGGGGCATCGATTTCATGGGGCCTTTTCCACCATCTTACAACAATGAATACATTCTATTGGCAGTGGATTATGTATCCAAATGGGTGGAGGCTGCAGCAACTAGAGCCAATGACGGTAAAACTGTGCTTAATTTTTTGGTAGAAACATATTTTTACTAGATTTGGCACTCCCCGAGCTCTGATTAGTGATGAAGGGAAACACTTTGTAAATAAGCAACTGGATGCATTGCTGGCTCGTTATGGAGTTTATCACCGTAAAGCTTTGCCTTACCATCCTCAATCAAATGGGCAAGCTGAAGTTTCGAATAGAGAAATCAAGAGCATCCTGGAGAAGACCGTTGACAGTTCGAGGAAGAATTGGTCGAAAAAGTTAGATGATGCGATTTGGGCATACAGAACTGCATTCAAAACACCAATAGGCATGTCTCCTTACAGGTTGGTGTTTGGTAAAGCGTGTCATCTGCCAGTTGAATTGGAGCACAGGGCATTCTGGGCTATGAAAAAGTTGAATTTTGATTGGAATGTCGCTAGTGAACGAAGGCTGTTGCAACTGAATGAACTTGACGAGTTCAGAAATGAGGCTTATGAGAATGCCAAGATTTATAAAGAAATAACAAAGGCTTGGCATGACAAGAACTTAATCAGAAAGGAGTTCCAACCAGGGCAGCATGTACTTCTGTTCAATTCAAGACTGCGACTGTTTCCTAGCAAATTGAAGTCAAGATGGTCAGGGCCATTCACTGTTGTTCAAGCTTTTCCATATGGTTCTGTAGAAGTTCAGAGCAATTCAGGTGATTCCTTTAAAGTCAATGGCCAGAGATTAAAACCTTACTTGGGTGGTACTTTTGATCAAGCAAAGTCTGTCCTCCTTCTGAAGTCTCTTTGAAGAAGGATCCAGCGTCCGGCTAAATGACGTTAAAGACAGCGCTTTGAGGAGGCAGTTCTCAGTTGTAAATTTATTTTATGTTATTTTATTTGGTTTTGAACAATGATGGGATTTTGTATTTAGTTGTTATTTTTATTTTCATGAATTGTTTGAACCGTGAAAATCGTGAAAAAATAAATAAAAAAATAAAAAAAGAAAATAAAAAAAATAAAAATATATATAAAAAAATAAAAATATATATATAAAAATGTGGTGATTTCAGGTGCCATAGCGCTACAGCACTACACTTGCAGCGCTATGGCGCTATTCTCAGAGAGGAACAGGCACTTCAGGGGTCAGTTAGCGCTACAGCGCTATAGCGCTACAGCGCTGGTTCCAGAGGCGAAGTCCCAAATCGCGTATAAGCGCTACAGCGCTACTCATATAGCGCTATAGCGCTCGGCCCAGTAAGTTTCTTAAAAATCAGAAAGGTGCGATTTTCTCCCTCATTTCCTCTTCTTTCTTTTTCTTCATCCCTATTTTCTTATTCCCATCCTCTCCATAACCTCCATAGCCTTTCCATTGCAGCCCTTTTCCCAGAAAATTCCCTACACACCCTCCATCTTTCCTTCATTCTTCCTCTTATTTCCTTCTTTCTTCCCTTCCATTCCAACCTATTTCAATTTTTCCCCAAATCTGTTTTGCAACCCTAGGAATTCATTGCTCTAATTTCTTGCAAAAAGTGGAAATTCTGAAGGGGGTTTTCACATTCAAGCGTAAGGGAATCTATTGCAAAGGTTTGGTAAGTGGTCTTCTTCCCTTTCCTCCTCCGATTTGTTTTGTTGTGATATTTTGGATTGGCTGGCCTTGATTGATTGAAGAGGGTGAATCCCTTCTGTGGCTTGGGTTTGGGGATTCTAGTTGATTTGCATGAAAGGTTGAATATTGTTACTGTTTGTGAAGAGGAAAGGGTCTATTGATAGGGGAGGTGCTGTAAAAATTTTGTCTTGTGGTTTGGTGATAATAGAGATAATGGCACCCAAGAGTAGAGCGGGCAGAAATAAGGACAAGGGAAAGGGGCAAGCATCTGCGTCTCAGCCTAGGGAAGATAGTTCTGAGCATGAGTATGATGAGACTCGGTTTATCAATTTCAAGGCTCAGGAGTGGTATGAGAAATTTGTCAGGAAGCCTTTGATTCCCGAGCGTGAAGTGGAATTTCAGTCTGAACCGTTTGCTCATCCGGTTTTTGAACGGGTTCGGGCGAATCTCATGAATAGAAAATGGGGCGATTTCGTAACTAGGCTGGCACAGGCTAATGTGTCGTTGGTGTATGAGTTTTATGCCAACTTACGAGATAAACACAATGACACAGTCTTTGTTCGAGGGAAACGTGTGCCCTTCAATGCTGAAGCGATTAATAAGGTGTTCAAAGCCCCGCATATCAAACAGGAGGAGGAAGAATATGCCCAATTCTTGAACGGATCTATTGATTTTGCGGCTGTGGCTGATAGACTGTGTTTTGAAGGCGCCCCTTGGAATTTATCTGGCAGCCTCCCTAAAAGTATAGCTTCATGCCAGCTTAACATGGAGGTGAGATTTTGGGCGTTCTTTGTGTGTGCTCGATTCATGCCCGTTAGTCATGTATCTGATATGACTAAAGATCGAGCCTTATTGATGTACGCATTGATGCAGGGCATGAGTGTTAATCCGGGTATTTGGATAAAGGCCAACATCAATTTCATTGAAAAAGGGCACACTACTGGAGGTTTAGCCCATGGATCAGTCATCACGATGTTGTGCTGTAAGGCTGGTGTCCCAGAGTTTGTTACTGATATCTATCATTCGCTGCAGCAACCATTATCCATTAATTTGATGAACGGCTATCCTGAGCCTTCTTTATATGTGCCGCAAGCAAGAAAAAAGGGAAAGCGCCGTGTGGAAGCTGTTGTGGAGGAGGAAGATGAACCAGTTTTATTGGGTGGCGGTAGCAATTCAAGCTTGCAGCAAGTTAATGAGAAGTTGGACTATCTAATCCAACAGAATCAATATGTGGTTCAGCAGCAGCATATGGTGAATCAGTATTTGGGCCAGCGATATGATTATGAAGTGAGTCATGTGGCTCAATTAAACAATTTGGTGAACCGCTGGTTGCTAGATGATTCGGATCGCACTTATTTTGCTCCACCTCCACCCTATCCACCGTACTCTCCGTTTTACCCTCCGCCTCCACCCCCGTCCTTTACTGGTTTTCCTGCACCTCAACCTCCGCAATCTCAGCCTTTCGAAGGTCCTTCGTTCCATCCACCACCACCGCCATACTGATGTGGCTGGTCAGGTAAGTTCTCTTCCCTTGTTCTTTTCTTTATCACATTGGGGACACTGTGCATTTTAAGTTTGGGGGAGAGCTTATTTTGTTTTGTTTTGTTTTGTGCGTTGTTTAGTTTAGTTCTTAGTCTTTTGTTTGATTTTCTGTGTTGTGTAGTGTAATTGTTAAACCATCATTCGTGTCTGTTGCTGCTTTGTTTTTGCTCGTGAAAAGGAAATTGAATTCAACTGTGTGCTTGGTTCAATTGGTTTAGAGTTTAATTTAAAGGTTTTGTGGGAAATTTTTAATATGTTTTGAAAATGCAACATTTTGGAGTTTATTATATATGTTTGACTAGGGTTGGTGGTATGACAATTTGAATTTGATAGAACTTGCATTGTTTGGCCTTTGAGGCGAAATCCTTGATGACATGTGTTTAGAAAAGTGATTTAGGCAATTTTATTTGATCGATTGTGCCTTTCAAGCCAACCTTGATTTAATTATCCTTAGTCACCCTTTTTGAGCCTTAAACTTGGTTTTTGTTCTTGATTATACTATTTGAGCCTAAATTTCCTAACGTCATTATTTTTGTTTTCCTTTTCCTTTGTTATCATAAGCATATAATTTGTGGGAAAGAAGAATGCAAAATAGTAAGGAATGTAGTATGATTGTACCAAAAGAAGAGAGAGAGAGAAGTCTTTGAGAAGATATAAAAAAAAAAAAAAGAATCACTTTGTCACTCTCCTCGATTATATATAGATATGGAAAATCTTTAGTTTGGGGGAGTGTGATTCAGAAAAAATATATATATATATATATAAGAAAATGAAAAGTGTTGTAATCTCTCTCTCTAATTGTATAAAAGGGTGATTTTTGGGGTGGTAAAGAAAAATTTGGCTGGTTTTAAGGTTGTATGCTTATGGTAACGATTGAGCTCAAATGACAATTTTATCTACCCCTGCCTAAGCCTAACGCTATAACCTGTGAAAGTCCTTTTGATTTCAAAACACGTGTTATTGACATTAGTGGAGAAGGTCAAGTAATGCAAGCATATTGAAAATTTGGTTTGTGGAATTGTCTGGAAGGAGTTGAGCATATATGATAGAGTCCAAATGTTGCAGTCATTTTCATGATATATTTTTTATTTCCCTAATTGAACTTTACAAATTGGACTTGAAGGCAATTGAGCTGAAATTCTGGTTATTGTTATTGCAATTGAGATTTCATGAGTTTTGGCAAAGCAGTATAGATGGTAATGATGGTTTAGCTTGTTCGTTTTGTGTTTGTTTCGTTTTGTCAGTTTAATTTAGGATTTACTCGAGGGCGAGTAAAGATTTAGTTTGGGGGAGTTTGATAAACGAGTTTTAGGCTCGTTTATGGTCCTAGTTTTTAGGCTATTTTTCATTAGTTAGGATTGTTTTATTTCGGATTTATGCTCGTTTGTTCTTGTTTCAGGGTTTTTGATGTTAAGTGATGCAAATATTGGAAAGGAGCAAAAATGGAATGAAATCGAGACGGATTTGTGACTTTTGGTGGTTCTATAAGAAGCGCTACAGCGCTACCTTGGGAGCGCCGTAGCGCTAGGAAGAAATCTTGAAGAGGCTCGGCACTGACTTTAGCGCTACAGCTCTACAACATCAGCGCTACAGCGCTTGGACGCAATTTTCAGGAAGTTAGTTCCTGACTTTAGCGCTACAGCGCTACCAAAAGAGCGCTACAGCGCTGGTGCCCAGATTTTCCCCCATTTTGGCTCTGACTTTAGCGCTACAAGGGTAGTGCTACAGCGCTGGGGTCGCGATTTCTGATATACCTGGCTATTTTTTATGGGCAATTCAGTCTTTTCCAGAGGGAACTTTTAGTAGGTATTTTTGGAATCATATAGGCGACTGAAAGAGGGCTGAAGGGACAACGACGGCTGGAGTAAGAACACCATATTAGAGGATTCGTCCCTGAGTTTTTCATCTTTTTCTGTTAATTTTCATGTTTGTAATTGAACTATTATATGGCTAGAATGAATATCATAGGCTAAATTTTCTTTTAGGGCTTTTATGTGAATCTTTTGGAAACCCTTGTTATGGTTTAATGCAAAATTGATATTCTTCTTCATCTCTTTAAATTCCTTGCAATCTATGTTAATTGTGCGATTATTGATTGATCACCTCTAATTGCTATTTTATGAATCAAATTGAAATCTGAAAAGTGAAATTTGATATGCTTTGATTGTTTGGATGCAAATTTAATTTAGAACGAAAGTATCTAGATTATTTGCCTATTTTCTGAGTTGCGTGGCTAATGCCTTCTACATGATTCAACTTACCATAGAAATATAGGAAGTTGTCATTTAGATTGAATTTCATAAGTCCTGACCAGATTATGAATTGTTTCTGCAACTTATTCTTGAATAGGGAGAAAGGGATATAGATGTTTGCATTAGGAAATAAGAGGGTGGACAATAGAGGATCATAATTGTCCTAATTGTATTTTCTCTGTTAATTTGTTTAATTCTTCATTGTGCTTCGTTAGTATTTTTCTTAGTTTAAAATCTCTGATAATTGTTTAATCAAATAGAATTAAAGGATTAATTGATTGGTAATTGATAAATCAGTCCTTGAGGACGATACTTGGTTTTTACCATTTTATTACGAACTGCGACTGTGTGCACTTGCACAGCATAAAATATCGCAACAGATGGCCAGGGCATTCTTCAAAGGTCCGTGGTCCTCCTCAGTAGGGTCCTCAACAGCACCTTCTTGGGCTTTGCTCGTGCTAGCCAGCTCTAGTGCAATGGCCATGTGGGTAACGTCCTCAACAGAGAGTCCTTTGCTTTCGCCAGATTTGCGCGACGGTGTATGCGCCTTTTTCTGAGAAGAATTCTTATCAGGGGTCTTCTCAACCCGCTTGGTAACTTCAGCAGGTGGGTCAGCTTTCTGACGCTTGGCTGAGGGAACCTCATTGCTAGGACCACTTGCATGCTTTTGGGCAAACTTCTTGAAAAATACGAATGACATATCTGCAAAATAAAAGCAAAATATTTGTAAAGGTGCCAAGTAGGGTCAGAGCAAGCAAAAAATCATAATTAAGCAAAATTAAAAGTAAGTTGTGAGAAGAGAGTCAGATCACCCTCTTCGGCTCCCCTCGAGTAGTCGGTTGCCTCGTGCGGGAGATCCCCATCACTGCTTGATGAGTCTTAATCTATAGGCTTTATTGCAGCCTGCTTGCCCTTTCCAGGCTGGGGGGAAACGACAATTTTGAGAGCACCTTGCTCAGTAGGCTCCTTGATAGCGACTCTGACCAAGCTTCTTGTTCGGGGGCTACGCAGGGTCTAGATTAAGGAATTGATTACTTGGTTTGCTTCTTGCTAGGTAGTGGACTAGGTGGACCTAGCACTGGACGGAGGTTTCCTAGGAGATTTCCTGGTAGGGGTGGCACCTTTGGCCCTCGTCTTGGGACCAGGGTAGAGCCCAGCAGATGCAAGTCTTTCTACGGTGGTCAAGGCCACCAGATCTTTACGGCAAGGGTCCATAGTAGCTAGTTCTTCGATGGCTAAAGTAAAAATACCTTGACCTACCTTGTCGAGGGCTGAACTTGAGGTCAAAGAGATAATTTATTTCATGTGCAGTTGGCTACAAAACCAGTCAACAAATTGCACAGTGAAAAAGATGTCCCTTGGGGGTGATTAAGATCAACCCCGCTTCTGCGTTGTGCTCGTTAGATGACCCATCTACAAATAGTCTCCAGGCAGGTGTTTGTTCTTGATCATCTTTCTCTATAATCGGCTCACTAGCAGGGAGTCCGGTTAATTCAGCTACGAAATCCGCTAAGGCTTGTCCCTTTATGGCTGCTCGAGGTGCATAGGAAATTTCTACCCCAGCTCAACTGCCCATTTTAATAGTCGACCAATGGCGTCTGGTTTCTGTAAGACTTACCGTAGTGGCTGGTCAGTAAGAACTATTATTGGGTGAGCTTGAAATTAGGGTCGCATTTTTCTAGACGCCAGTATCAAGCAATAAGCCAATTTCTCTATAGTCGGAGATCGTATCCCTCTAGCCTTTTACTTATGTAGTATGCTGCCTTTTGAATGTTGTCTTCCTCCTGATTAAAACAGCACTGGCAACATAATCTGTTATGGCTAAGTAGATGTACAAAGTCTTTCCTTTGACCAACTTGGACAAAATGGGCGGCCGCGACATATGGGACTTAAGTGCCTGAAAAGCCTGTTCGCATTCTTCTGTCCACTCGAACTTTTTGTTTCCTCTAAGTAGATTAAAAAATAGGGCGCACTTGTCTGTAGACTTAGATAGGAATCTACTCAAAGCCACGATCCTCCCTGTCAGGCTTTGTACATCTTTAACTTTGGCTGGTGATTGCATCTCGATCAGTGCTCGAATCTTTTCGGGGTTGGCTTTGATTCCTCGTAAGTTTACTATGAATCTCAAAAAATTTCCTGATCCAACACCAAAGGAACACTTGAGATGGTTAAGCTTCATCTGATATTTGTTCAAGATGTTGAATCATTTCCACAAGTCCTTGATGTGCTCACCAGCCTTTCTCGACTTGACCAACATATCATCGATGTAAACCTCCATGTTATTACCGATCTGCTCTTTAAGCATGTGGTTAACTAGTCGCTGGTTAGTCGCACCAGCATTTTTCAAACTGAATGGCATTACTTTGTAGCAATAAAGCCCAATATCAATTCGAAAGCTAGTCTGCTCTTCATCAGGTGGATGCATACTAATTTGATTATAACCAAAATATGCATCCATGAATGACAACACTTCATGTTCCGATGTAGCGTCGACCAGCTGGTCGATTCTTTGAAGTGGGAAACAATCCTTCGAGCAGGCTTTATTAAGGTCTGTGAAATCCACGCATGTCCTCCACTTACCATTTGATTTAGGAACCAGTACGAGATTTGAGATCCAAGATTGATAAAACGCTACCCCGATGATTCCATTTTCCTTCAGCTTCTTGAATTCTTCTTTTAAGGCTTTAGACCTGTCCTTGTCGAGCAACCTTCTTTTTTATTGCACTAGTGGGTGGTTTTTGTCTATATTCAAGACATGGCTAATAACTAATGGGTCTATCATAACCATGTCTTTATGCGACCAGGCAAAGAACTCCTCGTTCCTCTTCAAAAACTCCACCACTAGTTCTTTTTTTTATTGTTGTCTCTAAGTTTTTATCGACTTTCACAACCTTGGTCGGATCTTTCTCTTCTAGTTGGACCTCCTCGAGGTCCTCCACGGGCCCAACATTTTCTTCTAAATCCCCAAAACTAGGATCTAAGTCCCTATCCTCACTTTGGGCAATGCCCTATTTGGTGACTTGTTCACCTGATTGGGCTTGTGATTCGTTTACCAACAGCAACCTTTTCTCTACTGCGCTCCCTGATCCACCTCTTCTTGCCTTCATTATCAAGGAGTTGTAACATTCTGTAGCCTCTCATTGATTTCCCAATATGCACCCAACACCTGCATCGGTTGGAAACTTCATGGCCAAATGCCAAACCGAAGTTACGACTCGTAGATCGACGAGTATCTTCCTATCACTCCATTTTATGCGGATGGACAATCGACTACTATAAAAGTAGCGAGCAATGTCCTGCTCGCGGGCACAATTCCTACTGTGACTGGGAGTCTGATTGACCCTGTTGGTGCTAGCCCCTCACCAGAAAAACCATAGATGGTTTGGTTGCATGGTTCTAAATCTTGCACTGATAATTTCATTCTTTCCAGTGAAGATTTGTATAAAATGTTGACTGAGCTTCCTGTATCCACCAACACTCGTTTCACCATCATGTTGGCAATTTGGACATCCATGATCAGAGGATTTGTGTAACGCCCTGGATAACCAAGAGTGTTACATTGTGTATTTTCAAGTAGTGCAAGACTTGCTAATCAAGTCGTTTGAACAATAATGTGTTCCTAAAGTCAACTATCAGGTTAGGGTTAAAATATTTTGATCATAAACGGTTAATTTTCATTAAAACAGATGTTTGTTACATGGGATCTCAAAAAAATAGGGTATAAGTGATAATTTACAACCCTCAAAAGTTTAATACAATCAAAAACCACTCTAATGGCAAAATACATGTTTTGGGGCTCTGTCCCTGTACTTTCCCTTGGCCGTGGTGGACGAGCAACTGACTATGTACACCTCGCCCCCAAAGCTCTCCAACTCATGGTTGGTCAAGTTTTCCTTTGCCTTTACTTGCACCATGTAGCACTCGTGAGCCAAGGCCCAGCAAGAAAACCATAAACAGCAAGCACAAATAACAACAGTAATATTCAATCAGTTCAGTTATTTAACAAAATTCAAGCATATAACTAAACAATAGTAAACGCATCATCTCAAACACATATCATAACTAGTTACACAAATGCTCAGGGTTGGCACACTTAGGCCGAGCCCTCTATTTATTTAGCTGACTCTGGCTCGCTTAGGCCGAGCTGCGTTCAGTACGTTTATCATCAGCCCTGACACTCTTAGTGTTATATTATTTTATAATATTATATTATATTATAATATAATGTTTTAGATTAAATAAATGTGACAAAGAGTGTCACATATTGTAACATATAATAGAGAGTTACAATATTTAGATATATGAGATATATCCAAATATGTAACATATTTGGTGTTACAAATTTGTAACTTCCAAATATCACTCATTATTGTGTAGATTTGTTGTTACACAATATTGAGATGAATTTCTTAAAGCCATATGAGAACTGATTGATAGATATGTGATTTTAACTCCCATATTGTGTATGGAAGTTACAAAATAAAGTGGGAATAAATTTGGAACGTTTTGAAAAAATTGAAAAATTGGTTGCTGGAAAATGTCTAGGGTCGCGGCGCTTGTTTGTCAGGCCGCGGCCCAAGTGGCTGACAGCATCTTCCAACTTTCGATTTTATCCAATTTTGAACATTTCCAACAGCCAAATAACTCCCAAATTCTCTATTTTAATTCCATAAACATCCAATTAATCATTGGTAACAGCCATGGAGGTTGGTGGAATTTGAAATTCAAAGGGTGTCTCAAAACTCTATAAATAGGAGCCTAATGCTCACTTGTAAGATACAACATTTCTATCCATTAGAGCACTTGGCTAGAAACACCTTGAGGCTTGATTATTCCAAAAAGCATTTCCAAAAATCTGTGAGAGATCCCTTAGTGCTTGAGTTAGGGGGAAATATTTGGACAAAGGTTTCAAACCTTGTTCAAGTTGGTGATCCCCAACACTCTTCACTTTGGTAGTGTGAGTGAGAGTTGTTTCTATTTTGTTTTCTTGTTCTTTCTTTGTATTCTATTTCTCTTCATCTTCATATTCTTCTGTTTTGTTTATTTGTATTTCTTGTTTTTAGTTGTAATCTTCTTTTCTTTTTGTTTCAAACACTTTACTTTATTTGTATTATTTTGCATAAAGTTGTATTTCTCTTCTTCTATTTCTTCTTTTATTTATTTGTATTTTCAGTCATAGAGTTGTAACTTTAATTAATCAATAATTATTTATTTGTAATATTTTGTTTAGAGTTGTAATTATCATACCATTTCTATTGAGGCAAAACTATTTTCCCTAACACTTTGGCCATTCACTCTCATGTACATAACAATCATATAATCACACAATACACATACCCAGTTATTGGGAACCTCAGTCCCATCCACAACCACAAGGGTGCAGTCTTCTTACCTCAAATCCCGAGCGAAGAATACAAAACGGTCCCAAGCACGATCCTCGGCCCTAAGCCTTGGCGATAAACCTAGTCATAGTGTTAATGGGTAACCATCAATTTCTAATCCAAATAAATACTTAGGAAACAATAGCTAGCCTTCGGGAACCAGGTAGTAGAAATTGTCCTGAGCGTCTAGGTTTGAATTCCCGAGCCTCCCCAAACCTTAAACACCATTTTCCTCTAATTCTCTATTGCGGGTCGCGACTTGCCCTTGAGGGTCGCGGTCCGCCCCTTAGACAGAGGCTCGATCCCCCTCTGATGGGGGGGGGGGGGGGGGGGGGGGACGGGCCATGACTTGCTCTCCCCCGAGTCGCGGTGCGCCTGGTGAACAGAGGCTCCCAACCTCCAAAATTCATGCGGGCCGCGGCGCCTGAAGAACAGGGCCGCGACCCGAGGCCCCTAAACCCAGAAAAATCAATTTCTCTCAGCGTTTTCCACAAGTCCAACCCCAAATTTCTATCTCAAACTAGCAGCCAAACTCAAATTCAAACCCATAATCCCTATCCTTATACCCCAACCATCTCAACCAACCTATAACCATTTTCTTGCACCATCAAACACTCAAATCCAGCTAACAAACTAAAACTCATGCAAACTCTAGGTTTAACATATTTTCAACAGAATTAGAGATACTAGCTTAAATTCTTACCTCAAGTTGCAGCCTTATTCCTCAGAGATATCTTTGGATGTGTTGGGGTTTTATGCCCTAATTAAAACCTAAATTCTTTGTAATCTCATTTTATTATCAATAAAAGAATAGAAATCATTTTTTGACTTGGTTAATCACTTTGCTCACATGTTTTATTTTCATGATTATTTGTTTAATATAAACTTCTATTAAATCCCAAGCATATAGCTAATCTTATTTATAGTGACATAATCACAGTGGAATATAAATATGACTATATGTTCAAAATAAGTTAGTCCTAAGATTAGTCAGTGCAAAGGATTTACACTAACTTGCCAATCTACGATATGATCTACTTACACATTACAGTGTTATGTTCTTTCCAGAACATTAGCAAAGTAGATAAGATCGGATGTATTTGTTACATCGGACAGGACCGATATTGACAGTTGATAAGATAAGTAAACATACCGTTATTATCTATTCTAGTCATATCATATAGTTGACCATAGGTCAATTCAATCTCAATTCTGAGTGGTTAGTATTCTAACTGGTTGTATTATTTGAGTTCTTTGACTTGTTCGTTACCAGCTTACCCTACGGACTAGCCCATACTTACATCTTGGGAACTCGGTAGTGTAATTGAATGGGAGTGTTAATCATAGATATGAACATCTATAGTTTCTGATGAAGAAGTGAAACGATGGTTTCCTTTTAGTTTGGTTCAAGGTGTTAAATGATAGAGATCTCATTTCAGTAATTAAATGAGTTTACTGAAATATCATTTACAAGGAACTAAGTGTTTTAAGGATAAAATACAATGAGGGGTAAAATGGTATTTTAGTCCTATCTCATTGTAGACCTTCTATAGAGGATTGAGTGAAAATTATGGTTGTAACAATGGATAATTAATAGCGTATCTATATTTGTTATAGAGCGTTCTATGAATTCAAGAGTGCAATTCCGAGTCTATAGTGGAGTCACGAGGAATTAATAAGTTAGTAAATTTATTTGTTAGATTTATGATAACTTATTGGAGCTTGATTTCATAGGCCCATGGTCCCCATTGTACCTTGGATAAAATCATCTAGATAGTCTCAATTAATTGATTTAATTATCAATTAGAATTATCAAAGTTGACCAGTTCAATTTTGGATAGTTTCACAGAGTTGTGTAATTTTGAGAAGAAAAGAGAAATTATGGCAGATTTATTAATTAAGATAAATTGGTATCTAAATTAATAAACAAGTTTAAATCAAGGTTCAAATTATAAATAATTAATTTGATAAAGGATTTAAATAATTATTTAATTAATTAAATCGATAGAAAATAATACAGGCCTTGATTTTAAGTCCAATGGGCTTATAATCAAATGGGAAATTTCACGGGCCTAAAGCCCATGATAACTTCGAACTAGGGCTTTAAAATAGCTATTATTTTATTGATTTTTTAATTAAATTAAATGGCATAATTGAGTATATAAAAGGAGTGCTTAGGAGAAGTCAAAACATAAGTCACAAGTCAGATTTTCTGATAGTTTTAGATTCTCTCTAAACACAAGTCATTTTCTAAGCCTCTTTGTTATTTTCTCTTATTCTCTCTATATCTATCTCATGTGTTGAGAATTTCCCACACTAATCTAGGTGGTTCTAAGGATACATTGGAAGACTGTGAAGAAAATAGAAGATCGATTCAGTTTCTTAATAATACTCTGCGACAGAGAGGATACAAGAGTTAGAGAAACTAAAGGAATGACTCTTTAATTCCGCTGCATATAACGTAAGTATTATATTCATTTTTTCTCTTTGAATTCAATTTTAGAAACATGTTTTAGGCTATCTCGTATTAATTTGTTTAATATTAGATATACATGAAAATAAATAAAGATCCTGTATAAGCTTTTCCTAACAGGATGATCCTAGCTTGATCCCCCTGGGTTTCCACAGCTGAAATCCCAACCCCACTTCCTGAGTTTTTTCCTTCTTCTAGCTTCAAGGCACAATGAGAGAGATGGAGAGAGAGAGAGAGAGTATGTGTAGGGAAGTGAGAGAGAGCTGAGAGTTTAGAATTCTTGGGTGGTTTCTAGTTGAGTCCAGACTTACCCACACTGAGTTAATCTTTAACTCAAAATGACTAAACTACCCCCCCATGGGTCACTTAGTACTTTAGTTTGTTCTAGGGGTAAAATAGTCTTTTCCTCGGTTTCCGCTAATTCCTCAAGTGTTCCTAACATTTACCAATTAATACTGTCCCTTCTAATTAATTGCCAAATATTTATTAGTTACCTAATAAACCCCAAAATATTTTCTAAATTCCCAAAATACCCCCAGGCTCCCCCGAGTCCGGTATTAAACCTCGTTGTGACTATTTTGCTAATCTGCTCGCTAGGACTGTCTCGAGCCATATACTACAAATATATCCACATAATAATGTTGTGACGCTCTGGATAACCAAGACTGTTACACTATGTGTTTAAAATAGTGCTTAACCTGCTAAGCAAGTCATTTGAACTTAAATGTGTAATTAAAGACTAAGTCAAGGTCAAGTAGTAAAAGATTTGGTTGACAAAGTGTTTATTTTTCATTAAAATATTAAGTTCGCACACGGGATCCCAAAAATCAGTTTACAGATTGGTAAAAGATAAACAGATACAATTTAGCCGTCCTAAGTGGCAAAAACAGGGTTTAACCCTAGTTCCTCCCAAGCTACCCCGACCGTGGCAATCGAGCAGGATGCATATGTACACACTGCCCCTCTGAAGCTCTCCAACTCATGGCTGGTCCAGCTATCAACTCCCTTACTTGCACCACATAGCACCCGTGAGCCAAAGCCTAGCAAGAAAACTTATAACAACATGCACAAATAGGCAACGGTATAAAGACAGTAAATATAATTCACCAAATTCAACTGATAGTAGATTATAAGCAACAATCCCAATAAAAGAGCAATAGTAACATTTAATCAACCTTGACCCAACCAGTCCAATTATTCAACAGAGTATAAGCATTAAGTTACACAACGACAAACATATATTCTCAAACATACATTTCAATCAGTGATACAAATATTCAGGGTCGGCGCCCTTAGGCCGAGCCCTCTGTTTACTTAACTGACCCCGGCTCGCTTAGGTCGAGTTCATTGTTTATTTAGTTGACCTCAGCTCACAACGGCCAAGCCACGTCCAATGCGCTAATCGTCAGCGTCGGCTCCCTTAGGTCATACTTTCACATTTCATATAATACCAATACAGTTACACAACACATATATCCAGATACGGGGAACCTTAGTCCCAAATACAACCACATGGATGCGGTTTTCTTATCTCAAATCCCAAGCACCAAGCGTATGGCAGCCCCGAGCACGATCCCTAATCCTTGAGCCCTTGCGGAATAACCTAGTCACAGTGTGATAATAAATAACCATAATATTCCAAACCATTTAAAAGCTTTGGATTAAGATAGTAGCCTCTGTGACCTCGATTTCTACTAAACCTAGTAGTAGAAATCGTCCTGAGCACTTAAGTTTGGATCCCCGAGCCTCCCTGAGCCTTAAGACACACCTAGGTTAAAACTGCTTAGGCAGGCCGCGACCTAGCCCTAAGGGTTGTGGCGCGCCTCAAGTCAGAGGTGTAGCCTTTGCATCTGGGGGGAGGTGGGTCGCGACTTGCCCCCTAGGGTCACGGCACGCCTATAAATCTGCAACCCTCGCAGGGCATCTGGGGCACGCGGGCCGCGGCGTCCATGAACTGGGTCGCAACGCGCCCCCGTGAACCCAAAATTCCCTGGGTTTCCCAGCGTTTTTCCCATCTCAAAGGCCTAGAACCCAGCCTACTTATACACCCAAATCATAACCAAACCCGAAAATCAAGCCTAGAATCCATAATAGCACAACATAGTTATCATAATTACCCTAGGAACTAATCCATATCTTCAAAAAAACTCAAATTCAGACCCAAAGTTAGAACTTAAATACAGCTAAACCAAATTTAAAATTTCAGTTAAGAACAAAGAGATTCACTTACCCCTGCTGCAGATTAAACCCTTGAGTTAAACCCTTAGTGATCCTAGCTTCAATTCTCCAACTCCAAAGCTCAAATTCTCAGCCTTTTCCTCAGCAATTCACCAAGAACTCTACTTGCCTCAATGCCAACCAAAGGGAGAAGTTTAAACCAACCAAGGAGGGAGAGAGAGAGAAATATATACTCTGCCTATTTCCTTGAGTCTACGGGCTTCTAATGAGCCTATCCACAAACCAAAAAGACCATATTGCCCTTGATATTAACCCAGCCTCCTAATTGCCCTTACGGGCATAATGGTCATTTTGCCCCCGTTTCCCGCTAATTCCTCAAGTCATCCTACCAATTGCCAATTAATCCCGTCATGCCCAACTAATTATCAAATATTTACCCATTACTCAATAAACCCCAAATATACATTAAATTCCCAAAATACCCCTAGGCTCACCCCGACTCGGGTATTGGACCCCGTTGTGACTTTTCGCCAATCCGCTCACTTCGAGCCGTATACTGCAAATATATCCACATAATAATGTGGTCTCAATCATTTACACACATATAATCACATTTATGCTCGCGACGGACCAATATTATAAATATGCCTCAATTATCAAGAATGGGCCCACATGCATATTTAATACTCATAAACATGCATATAATCATACTCACATTATCATATATATATCATGCATGTCACATAGTCACGCATTTAATCAGTTAATCACACATATATCCAGTTATGCCCTCCCGGCATGCTAATCAAGTCACTAAACCCTATTAGCATTTTTGGGACGTTACAAATGTGGTCTCAACCATATATCACATAAAATCACATTTATGCCCTTAACGGGCCAAAATTACAAATATGCCCTTATAAGCTATAAAGGGCCCACATGCACATCTAATACTCATAAACATGCATATAATATATTCATATAATCATATTAATCATGCATGCCACATAGTCATGCATTTAACTAATTAAACATACATATATCCAATTATGTCATCCCGACACGCTAATCAAGGCACTAAGCCCTATTAGCAATTTTGGGTCATTACAATTTGAGTGGGGGAATCGAATATGATGTGTGCCTAGCTCGGAGAAAGTTATCAATTCTTCCCATTTTCGAGATTTTTTGGGAGTTCACTCCTCAACGTTTAACATTTCTATGTCCTGATCGTGATGTAGGGTTCTGGCATATCTCTCCCTTGCCTTACTGTTGGTTTTTATATATCAAATTAGAGATTATATGCAGCAGAACAACAATCAAAATTGTTAATTTAATCCCACAAGATTTCTAGATCTACTTCTTCACATACATATATGTTTTGAATCAAAGATATGAATAGAAAATTACCTCAAGTCCTTCCTTGCTGCTATCTTTTTGTATGGAAAAAATCCTTGAGATTTCACACCAAAATCTTCCAAAATGTTCTCAGCACACAAAGAACGAGTGTGGGCTCGCTATACAAAATAATAGGCAAAATCTATTTATCAGATGTTCTCAACACAAGAGATCTGATAAAGTTTGGACCTAAGTTTGTGAAGAACAATTACCTATGCTTGTATCACTGATCTCTTTCTCTCAGAGAGATTTCACGATATCTTTTCTATCCCTGAAAAGTATCGTTCTGAAAAACGGATATCCTATATTTAATATATCCAATATATTAAAATATAAAATATTAGTTATTTTAAACAATTTGAAAAATAACTAATCAGTTATCAAATTATGTTTAAATAATAATATTTTAATCATATTACAATATCTCATTATTTATTTAATAGTTAAATAACTAAAATTGTGGAACCAAGAAACTACCAAGAGCTTCTTATGCGTGTAGCACAGTGACTATGCACTGTGCTACACGTGTACCACATGTCAGGGAAGGCATGTGATTTTTCCAAATTTTTTCTTATTATTTAAATACCAAAAATCCCAAAAATAAATTAATTCAAAATTAATTATATTTTTATTAAATAAAATAATTAATTAATTACACATAATTATAGAATAATTATGTTTGGTGCATAGAAAAATATTTTACTTATCAAATAAGTCATTTTGCCCATTTTTGTATTTACCTTTGTCAGTGTTTGTTTGAGCCATTTCGGGGACCATGGACCTATAACATTAAGCTCAAATAAATTGAAACTAAATGATTAAACTCTTTAATCATTATAGTTAATTTATTAATTCTGATATTTCTCCACTATAAATTCAGAATTGCACTCTTTATGTTATAGATATACTTTTACAGAAATCTTATCTTAAGTCGTCCATTGATATAACCATCTTACAATAGTTCAACCCTCTAATTAATTAGTTCATAAATTAGAATGGAAGAATTACCATTTTACCTTTCTAATTTACTTCTTATTCCTTAAGTACCATTAATTCACTAGTGAATAATTAATCTATAATCTAATTATAGATTTGAGCTCAAAATCATTCAGTTCCAAAATTAACCCTTAAGGGAACTAATATACGATCCGTTAGGAAAGATTAGATTTCATATTGTTGATACATGTTTCCAGCCATCCATGATATTAAATCTCAAAAACAAAAGTCATTAGCCTCATTCTATGAAGAGACCTTAACGAATGAATCAAAAGATTTAATAAACATGAACACTCAGGATTTAGGTTGATCTATAAATGATCATCAATTATGATATGAATTACAAGTCTTTATTGTTAAATGGTTTTTGGATAAAGACTTTTATTCATATCGGTCCATGTCATATATAATCATATTATATAAAGCACCTTTACCGAGATGTCTTACCACATCAATAATCTGAATCTAGATTATTTGTATCAACATGATACTCAGCAAACCGTACTTACAACCCCAATTAAAGAATTCTTTAACTTTAATTTGTTGTTGTTGACTATTTTTATTCATTCATGTGATCTTAATTCTCTCGTACTAATACAATATCACATCATCAATAATGAATATGGAATTTTTCTGATATTTACAAAATTATTCAAACAATAATTTAATAATCCAAATATAACAATAATAAACCATTGTATTTACTTATTCATAGAAATAACAAATGTCTTTTACATGCTTTTAGGACATACTCCTAACAATCTCCCACTTGTACTTAAAGCAAGTGAGGCATTTCTCTCAATCCCATATTACATACATGACCCTCGAATTGCTTTGCAGGAAGCGTCTTCGTAAACAGGTCTGCCAGGTTGTGTTCTGATGCAATTTTCAGAATGGACACATCTCCTCTATGTACGATTTTTCTGACTAAGTGGTATATGCGCTCTATATGCTTTCCCCTCTTGTGGCTTGTTGGTTCTTTGGAATTGGCCACTGCTCCACTGTGTCACAGTAAAGAACAAGTGGTTTCTCCACTTCTGGTACAACTTCCAGATCGGAGTAGAACTTTTTGAGCCAAACTGCTTCTTTAGCTGCTTCACGAGCTGCTATGTATTCAACTTCCATGGTTCAATCAGCTAACTAGATTGCTTAATGCTTCTCCAGACAACTGCTCCACCACCAAGAGTGAATATTGACCCAGAAGTAGACTTTCCACTATCTTTGTCAGATTGAAAATCTGAGTCAGTGTATCCAGTAGGTTCAAGGTCACTACCCAAATATACTAGCTTATAGTTCCTCATTCTCCTGAGATACTTGAGAATATGTTTCACCTCAATCCAGTATTCCAAACCTGGATTTGACTGATAACGACTGACAATCCCTACTGCATAACATATGTCAGGCCTAGTACATAACATTGCATACATTAGGCTCCATACGGCTGATGCATAGGGATACTTTCTCATGTCCTCTTGCTCTTGTGGTGTCTTTGGACACTGATCTTTGCAAAGAGTAATTCCATGTCTGGTCGGCAATTGACCCTTTTTGGAATTTTCCATAGAGAATCTTTCAAGCACTTTATCAATATAATTTTCTTGTGAAAGTGCCAGGAGCTTGTTCTTTCTATCTCTTAGAATTTTAATTCCTAGAACATAGCTCGCTTCTCCCAAATCTTTCATTTGGAATTTGTCAGCCAACCATTTCTTTACATTTGAGAATGTCTTTACATCATTCCCAATGAGTAGGATATCATCAACATAAAGAATTAAAAAAACCACAACTTTCCCTTTGATGTATTTATAAACACATGCTTCGTCAACATTTTGTTCGAAACCATATGTTTTAATAGTTTCATCAAATGTTAAGTTCCAAGATCTTGATGCTTGTTTCAATCCATAAATGGATTTCAACAACTTGCATACCTTTTGATCTTAATCCTTCTTAATAAACCCTTCTGGTTGTTCCATATATATGGTTTCATCAAGTTGGCCATTCAGAAAGGCTGTCTTGACGTCCATTTGCCATATCTCGTAATCATAGATGGCAGCTATGGATAAAAGTATGCAAATGGACTTAAGCATGGCCACAGGAGAAAATGTTTCTTCATAGTCTACACCCTCTCTCTGTGTGTAGCCTTTGGCCACAAGCCTTGCTTTATAGGTCTCTACCTTTCCATTTGCACCCATTTTCTTCTTGTAGATCCATTTACATCCAATGGCATTAACATTGTCAGGTAGATCTACAAGTTGGAATACATTGATTCCATTTCTTGATTCATGGCAGCTTGCCACTTATCAACATCAGGGTCTTCCATTGCTTCTTTAAAAGTCAATGGATCGTCCTTTTCACTATCTGATACAAGAACATGTGCCTCATGTTCGTAGCGAATAGGTTGTCTCACAATCCTCCCACTATGACGTTGCACTGGTTTTTCTTTTTCAGGAATTGTGGTTTCTTTGGTTGTTTTATCATTAACTGATGAAGAAGATGGAGATAAAACTTTATCTGTCATTAGTTCCTCTAAAACTACTTTGTTCCGAGGTTTAAAATCATTCATATAGTCGTATTCTAAAAAGGTTGCATTCGTCGAAACAAATACCTTTTGATCACTTGGGCTATAGAAATATCCACCTCTTGTTTCTGGAGCATAGCCCACAAATATACACACCTCAGACCTTGAATCCAGTTTTCTAGATTTAGATCTTAGCACATGAGCAGGATAACCCCAAATACAAAAAATTCGTAAACTAGGTTATTTCCATTCCATAATTCTAGTGGTGTCTTTGTCACAGCTTTGGACGAAACTACATTCAAAATGTAATTAGCTGTTTGAAGTGCATATCCCCAAAACAATAAGGGAAGTGAAGAGTAGCTTTACATAGACCTAACCATGTCCAACAAGGTCCGGTTTCTTCTCTCTGAAACTCCGTTTTGTTGTGGTGTTCCAAGTGTTGTGAGTTGGGATAGAATACCATGCTCCAGCAAGAAATCTTTGAATTCGGAATCCAAATATTCACCACCACGATCAGATCGGAGTGTTTTTAAAGATTTACCTAATTGCTTCTCAGCTAAGGCTTTGAAGTCTTTGAACCTATCAAAAGTTTCTGACTTCTTAAGCATTAGGTAAACATGACCGTATCTAGAATAGTCATCAGTAAATGTGACAAAATATTCATAACCACCTCGAGCTTGAATGTTAATTGGACCACATACATCACTATGTATAAGCTCTAGTGGTTCTTTGGCTCTATTCCCCTTCGAAGTGAAAGGTCGTTTAGTCAATTTTCCTTCTAAACAGGATTCACAAACCGGTAGGGTTCTAACTGTTAGTTCCCTCAAAGGTCCATCTTTAGTTAACCAGTTTATCCTATCTAGACTAATATGACCTAATCTTAAGTGCCAAAGATACGTGTCATTTTCTTTAGAAACCTTTTGTCTTTTGTTACTTTGTGGAATAGCTACTTTAAATAATTCAGAATTATTGAGCGATTTTTCAATTGGATTAAGCATGTACAGTCCGTCCTTTTGTTTTGCATGACAAATATTGTTCTCATTCCTTGAAATAAAAATCATATTATTATTAAAAGAAATGCCAAAATTTTGTTCATGTAACAAAGATAAAGAAATAATGTTTCTAGGAATTTCAGGAATAAATAGAACATTATTCAAAACTAGAAAATTGTTCTTAAAATCTAAACAGACTGTTCCACATGCTTTAGCTGAAATAAGCGCTCCACTTCCCACTCTCATAGTCATCTCTCCTTGCTCCAACCGCTTTGCGGACTCAAGCATCTGCAAACAAGAACAAACATGGTTAGTGGAACCAGAATCAACTATCCATGATAATTTATCTTGTTCCACCATACAAGCTTCGAGTACAAGTAAATCTAATTTACCTTTCTTTTTCTCTTTCAGCTCGGCGAGATACTTTGGACAGTTTCTCTTCCAATGACCATCGACATTACAATGGAAATACTTTCCTTTGGGTGCCTTTTTTTTGGGGCCATTGTTCTTTTTGTTCTCGGGTGCCTTGGATGACTTCTTTGCCTTTTTTGGATTGTCTTTTTTAGGTTTGCAGTCATTGTTATTGCTTTTCCTTTTCTTCTTGGAAGAAGAGGGTTTTGCTTCAGCAACATTTGCTTCAGCAACATTTGCTTCAGCATGACTTGAGATCGTTTTGTTCAAAGACTCAAAAGTTTGTAATTCATTCAGCAATTGTGACATGTTAAATTCTAATTTGTTCATGACATAATTTATTGTGAATGTAGAAAAAGTAAGAGTTAAAGACTCAAGTATAATGCTTACTTATGTCTTTTCATCCATGACTGCTCCATGCGTCTCAGTTTCATGAAGTACACTGATCATGTTCAAAACATGCTCACGCACAGATTGACCTTTCTTCATCTTAGCATTCATGTAGGTTCTAGTAGCCTCATAATGACTTTGATTAGATGGGCGCCCAAACATTTCCTTAAGAGATTCTAGTATCTCAAAAGCAGTTTCCATGGATTCATGCTTTGTTCGTAAGACATCACTCATGCTTACAAGCATATAGCACTTAGCTTTGTTATTTGATTAAACCCATGCATCAAATTTGTCCCGAACATGTTTCGGGGCATTGGCGCCAGGCTCTTCAGGACATTCCTCATTTAGGACAAACTTGTGGTTTTCGCTAACCAACAACCGATTCATATTTTATTTTCATTTTATGAAGTTATCACCAGTTAATTTTTCTTGTGCGATTAAAGCAGTGATGGGATTTCCAGAGAAAGACATATTCTGAATAAAATAAAAATATTATTATTATATTTAGAAAAATAAATATCAAAGTTTCGGAAATTAAACGTGATGCATGAGCACAATTAAAACACATAAAATAAAGATTAATTTCCACGATAAAACTTTCTAACAATTAAAGTGCCGCCTTAGGGCCGGTCAAATTAATCTTAGAGAATTTATAAGACATTCTTATCTTTATTGTTTAAAACTTAAAATAACTCTTTATTTTCTCTTTTAAACATTAAAGTACCACTTAGTTTGGTCAAGTTATGATTATCCACTGCAAAAGCTTAATCATAACTTTTTGAATGTAACCCATTATTTCGGAGTTCATGACTTAATTTAGGACATGTCGCCTTAGGGTCGGTCAAACCTAAAATACATCATTAGTTCCTATCTTTGTAAGAAATATAACATTGCTATTGATATGTCTAGACACCTTCCTTAGGGGAACGAAAACAAAGCCGTCGTGAGGCGCTATTCATATCTCACGGTGTTATATTAATAATGGAGACCATGGGTTATGTTGAGTTATCAACCCTCTCCCACTCACTATTTTGAAATAAGTGTTTTTAACCTAATTAATTCCAAATTAATTATAGATTCTTTAAATTTTATGAACATAATTAAAATTGGAAAGAAAACGAGTTTCTAGGTCCATATCCAATTTTAAATTACCAATTATGTTCATCTAAACTTTACTAAAAAATAATTTTAAAATAAAGTTGGTTTAAAGAAATTAAGTCATAAAGACTTAAAACTGGTGTGATATTTTACCAAGTTTTCAAAAATAAAACTAAGTAATTTATATGCAATTGGTTTCACAAAACAAATCATATAAATATATATGACAATCCTAATAATCATGTTTCTACTAATGAGATGCATGATTATGACTGTGTGGGTTTTTATGTATGGCACAAAATGCATGAACATGTTATCAATCACATGAAAATAATTATTTAAATAAATAAACAATAAATGTTGAACCGGGTGCTTTTGGGTATTTCTAATTTTACAACCTCTTTATAAAATTAAAAAAAATAAAATAAAACCGCCTTGATCTCCATCGGGTTTCTTTATTTTACTTTCAGTAGGATATGTGTCTTTGGTCCATAATAATAATAAGAAAATAATTTTCTAATTATTTTGATTAATTAAAATAAAACTTTTAAAAAATCATTATTTTATTTTCCTTTTAATTAAAACAAGAAACTGAAATATTTAATTAAAATCTATTATTTTTAAAATTAAATTTTGAAATAAGATATTCAAAAAAGTTTGTTAGGATAGCAAAATTATCTCATTATTTAAATATCAAATTTCTAATAAATAGGATATTTAACATTTTTAAATTTTTTTAAAAAATAACAGAATAATTTCAGAAAAATTAAAAAAAAAATTGGACCAGCAAGACGGGGACACGTGGCATCAAACGGTGCTGCCGAGGGCATTTTGTATGGATACGGACGTCCCCAGCAGCGGCTCGGAGGGCGGCCTTGGAGGAACGGTGGCTGAATTTTGAATCCCGGGCTCCGTTCTGACTTTTGTGTGATCAGAATTACAATTTTATGGTGTCAAAAACCAAATGAAATTACATAAATCCTATGCCCCATAATGGCTTATAGAATGATCTAATCATAAACAAATCCTAACCCAAAAACACCATATAATTAACGATTCAACATTCCCATGCATTCAATCATATTAAGCCATCCATTCATTAATAAAAATAAATAAATGCATAAAAGTAAACCCACACAGATTCAATATATATATATGTGAAGATGGCTCTGGTACCATTTGTTGGTTTTTATAGATCAAATCAGAGATTATACGCAGCGGAACAACAATCAAAATTATTAATTTAATCCCACAAGATTTCTAGATCTACTTCTTCACATACATATATATTTTGAATCAAAGATGTGAATAGAAAATTACCTCAAGTCCTTCCTTGTTACTATCTTTTTGTATGGCAAAAATCCTTGAGATCTCACACCAAGATCTTCCAAAATGTTCTCAGCACACAAAGAACGAGTGTGGGCTCGCTATACAAAATAATAGGCAAAATCTATTTATCAGATGTTCTCAACACATGAGATCTGATAAAGTTTGTACCTAAGTTTGTGAAGAACAGTGACCTATGCTTGTATCACTGATCTCTTTCTCTCAGAGATATTTCACGATATCTTTTTGTTGACCCTCGATTTGGCCAACGACACGGAGTCAAAAATACGACAGGAAATGAGACGACAATTAAGAGTTTAATCTAATGGTAAAGAAGAAAACAACAATGATTTATAGTGGTTCGGCCCCAAAGAATGGTAATGGCCTACGTCCACTTAGTGCTATTATTAATATTGAATCTCAAAGCCGTGATCAAAGAACTAGAGTTCTTGAGTTTCACAAACCTTGGGAGAATTATAATAAAACGATAGATAATCACACTATAGCTTTCTCTCTCAATACTCAGGAAAAAGATTCAGAGATCAAAAGTCCCCTCCTTGAGCTATTTCATGCATATTTATAGGCTCAAGGGGGGTTACATGGGCCAATGGGCCTTAACTTTCCTTAATAACCGCGTATCAAGGTAATAACGAAGAAATATTCAATGTAATTATTATAGGATTACAATCTTATTAGGAAATAAACTAAATCATACGACCAGTCTGGTCGTACCTAAAAGTCAGCCTTGATGAAGCAATGTGCAGCTGGTTGATAACTGAACGGTATCGCCTCATTTCAATTCTGCCACGTGTCATCCACGTGTGAAAAATGCCTGCCACATCATAAGTAACCATATTTTGGTAAACATTTGCCCCCCAAGTTTACTTTACTGCGACCAGCATAAAGTAAACTTAGGTGTCTGACCTTTCGTATGCCCCATGAAACCTGTCAGAGCCGTCATGCCTCTTAGAAAAAAGCAACCAATCATGCTCAATCAGGACTTTTCGGTTTCCCAAAAACCTGTATGATGGCTATTACAGTTCCCCATACTCCGAAAACAGTAATTCATAATTACCTCTTTTATAGTGTCATAGTCATTATAAATAATACCTCTAATTCACCTTTTTACTTTTCACTTTTCACTCGTCATCTCCTTCTCAAGAACTCCAAAGAACTTCAACCTCCAGAGCCTAGAAATCCCAGGACCTTTCATCGCTGATCCAAGGAATCTCCGTTCAGACGCTCAAAGTTTTCCGTGTTCATAATCCACCTTTCATCCAAGTAAGTTTTATGAACTTCTCAGTCGTTTATGTTGCCATGCAAAATCATTTTTTACTTGTTTCGTATTCGAGTTGTTGACTGAAACTGTCTTGGGGAAATGGGCATATTGATCGATGCTTGATAGGGAAGTGAAATAGTGTTGTATAGGAGTTAGGAGTCAGTTTGGTAGTCGAGACCGTAGATTTAAAGCGTAAAATCGAAGTAAAAATTTGATTTTTAATCTAGTTGAAAAACTAGGTTTTTCCCTCTCTCTCGGAGTTGAAAAAGTTTTCTCTGAAAATATTTTTACTTCCGCTTTTCAATATGTTTCTCAAACTGCTCGTAAGAGACTTAGTGTTTTTGCTAGAATGTTGCTGGCCGTATAAAAGCTTAATTTTTATACGCGAGCAACGTTATTCCAACTCTCAACACAAGCTTTAAGTTCTTATCTCCCCTTTTTCTGTTCGCAGCTTTTCATGCAAGATCCGTGGGGAGGTGAGAGACCCATCGATGATGACTTGCTAGCTCAATTGCTCGAGGATGAGGAGTAACCGTCGTTACTAATACCTGAAATTCCCTTTTCTCGCGCCACTTCAAACACTCCATCGACCCCCCTCTAAAATATGGGTCGAGCAAAAACTAATGCCAAGAAAAAGAAACCTTCCAATTCTTCAAATCAGCCTGCTCCTCGGGCTGAAATTCCCTCGACCAGTGGTCGAGAAAGAAATATCCCCAACCCTAGCATCCAAACCCATGCTCAACTTCGAAACGCCATTCAACCAGATGTTGAATGGTATGACGCCCCTTCTAGTCAAGTAACAATTAGGATGATTGCGAATTATATTAAAAAATACGGACTTTCTGGGGTAACCCTAGTCCAACCCACCAAAGACCAACAGGCGAATTTGCCTAGAGGCACTTTCAGCACCTGGTCAAGGTATCACATCGAGGCAGGAGCTATCCTGCCTCTTCATCCCTTCTTCCAAGGAGTGGCCAACTATTTCGAGGTCGCTCCTTTTCAAATAACCCCTAATGGATATAGAATGCTCTCGGCACTCTATATCCTTTATAGCCATAAGAAATGGCTTGTCCCCACACCACACGAGGTCAACTATCTGTTCAACCTAAAATCCAACCCTAACCAGGAAAACACGGGGTTCTTCCACTTCTGTCACCAGGAAACGTCTCGTACTTTCTTGAGTGACACAACTTTTATTTCCAATGTGGGGAGGTACCACCTTGAGTACTTCCTAACTACGAACATGGTTGCCAACAATCTGGCCTTCACCCAAGGAGGTAATACTTTAACACCTCTGGTCGTTTATTTTTCTTTAATTTTTTCCTGCACTTTCCTTATATTTTTAGCATCTTTCAGGCCCATGGTTACGACCAGACCCTACTCCAGACATGGAGGTCCGATCAGCCCTCTTGGCCAGTATGACTGGCGTGGAGAAAAGCGTCAAGCATCTGGTCATAGGGGCTAACCTTAGGCTGGTCAGGCTTTTGGCACCTCACCAGGATGTGAGGGAGTCAACAACGGGAAGTGCCACTGGCGAGGAGATTCCCGAGCAGCACCCAAATGTGTCACAACCTCAAAGGAAGAAGACAGCTGGAGTGACAATCAGGGAACCCTCCAGCATGCCGCAAGCTGCCGCTCTCCCCACCCCACTGGGAAAGGGAAAAAGGAAAGCCACCGAACCTCCCGCTCCCATCGACAAATCTTCAGATGAGAACGGTATTGATATCTCACTCTTAGATAGTTTGCCAATTCCCTGTCACTTATTTGACGGGGATGGCAACTTTAAGTATACTCCAAACTTAAGTTTAGATTTCTTCTAGGCAGTAAGTAGTTCAGTAAGTAATGTAGCGGCCAGTAGTTGTAGCACGGGTAGTTTATTTATAATCTCTTTACTTTTATTTTTAGTTCTATCTATATATCTTGTCTCACTACTTGTGTTGTTTCTTTTTGTGCAGACATGTCATCTGAAGACGTGTTCGAACATTACAAGGTTGTCGCTGCTTCTTCAGGCAGGAAGAAGGATAGCAAGAGGACTCAGGGGGAGAGCAGTAAAACTACCTCGAAGGAGAACACGCCACCTCCATCGCCACTCGAGCAACTGGCCTCAATGCCTCCGATCGACCAGCATTCCACTCCTCCAACACCTGTCGACCAGCACCCTACTCCTCAGGACCCTACCAGCCAAGCACAACACACTTAGCCCGAAGGCTCCCTGTCCAGCTCCGTGGTCAGTTCAACCAGGGAGGGGATATACAAGCTCTCCAAACATAAACGCAATCAAGAGGCCATTGACGGCACCATCTCCATGGAGACCGACCAAATCCTCAACCGAGGGCTTAATGAGATAGTTAGCGTAAGTTACTTCCTGATGTTGAATAATTTGTTTTTGATTTTCTGCCATCACCTTACTCTTTTCATCATATTGCAAGGATTGCTGACCATGACCGCTGGCTGGCGCCGTGTGGGTGCAATGGTGTCCAAGACCAAAAATTTTGACACCAGGCTTGCTGAGGCTAAGAAAGCGCTTGAAGGGAAAAATACTAACCTGCTCGAGAAGAACAATGAGCTAACCAAGCAGAACGGCGAGTTGCTTGAGAAAAGTGTGGAGCTGTCTAAGCAGAATGAGGAACTGCTCGAGCAAAAAGCCACTTTGACTGAGGAGCTGCTGGACAGTCGGGACGCCCTGAAGATATCCAATGAAGACAAAGAAAAATTCAGGGAAAGCGCCAAACTCAACTACCAACAATCCAAACAGCTCGAGCTCGATTTGATTGCAAGCAGGCAGGAGACGAAGGAGCTGGAAAAGCACGTGAAGGAGCTTGAGGAACTTGAAGCCAAGAACTTGGAGAAGTACAAGGAAGCCACCCATCTTTGCTTCTACGAGTTTTGGAAGCACAACTGGAAGGCTAACTTTAGCTACCTGTCAGATCGCCCGAGGCGGACTCTAATGTCTCAGTGCGCCATTCGCTTGGAGGAAGAAGAGAGGGCTAATGTTCCTGCTTCCCCAGAGATCTCCCTGGCAACAGGGATAGATGGTGCAGATAATGAAGCTGGCACAGCTGTCGACCAGGACACTCCTCAAGACCCTCCAACCTCTTAGTCTTTTTCCTTTTTATCTTTTAATTTTTTGACTACACGACCTTCGGGTCGTGATGTAAAGACACTTTAATTTTCTAGTTAAAATTTTATTGCTGCATAGGGAGCTTTTACTTTTGATTGAACAATTACATCCGAGCAGTAACTGCTCGCGATGTAAAAGGTTTCCTTAAGATATTATAATATTTGCCTTTTATTATAACATATGTTTGCATGACCGAACTTAGCATAGTAATTTGGATTGATTTAACAAAATACAAAATTTTGAAAAATACTCTAAGTACCTCAGCATGCTTTCACTTATTTTGCTCATGTGTTTACATATCTTTCGATATGCTTTGCTTACTAGATGTCTTTTATGCCCCCCAAGTGATTGAGGAGCTTTAGGTCCTTAGTCACTTGCCTTGACTAGAACCTGTTCGAACATTACTACTCAGAGCAAAATAATTAAAATGGTAATACAACAAAACAACACACGTAATGAGCAAATACTTGTAATAAATACAATAATTGGCTGACTGGTTGCGCATATTCCCTTATATTTCTTGTAATAAATGGACAAAACGTGTCTGTATGAGTGATCAATAAGATCTTACACTTATAAGCGAGTAGTCACATAAAAGGACCAACCCTTTTTCATAACTTTTAAAAAGTAAAATTAATACAAGCCAATTCTTTAAGAAGAATTGTTTATTGATAGTACTTGTGTAGGTGTTCTCCATTCCAATAGCGAGGAATGAGATCTCCATTTAAGCGAGCAAGTTTGTAGGTGCCTGGATGAAGGACTTCTTCAATCTGGTATGGCATTTCCCAATTAGGTTCGAGTACTCCAGCAGCTTGGTTACGGGTGTTTAGGAAAACTCTTCAAAGTACTAGATCTCTAACTTTGAATTTTCTTTCACGTACTTTAGAGTTGAAATACCAGGCGACTTTTTGCTGATACGCAGCTACTCGGAGTTGGGCTTGTTCACGTTTCTCATCGATCAAGTCCAGGGATTCCATTAATAGCTAGCTATTAGAGCCTTGATCATATGTTATTCTGCGATGTGAGGGTGGATCTAACTCAACAAGAAACATAGCCTCATACCCATAAGCCAAAGAGAATGGAGTATGGCTTGTTGTTGTTCGATGAGAAGTTCTGTACGACCAAAGGACTTCAGGCAATTGCTCTGGCCATGCACCCTTAGCTTTTTCCAGTCTTTTCTTCAAGGTATCCTTTCGCATTTTATTGACTGTTTCGACTTGTCCATTTGCTTGGGGATGAGCGACTGAAGAAAAGCTCTTGATAATCCCATGTTGTTCGCAAAAGTCTCTTAATAAATCACTATCAAATTGTGTACCGTTATCTGAGACGATTTTCCTTGGCAATCCATAGCGACAAACGATGTTTTTGACCACAAAATCCAGCACTTTCTTGGTCGTTATGGTTGCGAGTGGCTCGGCTTCGGCCCATTTAGTGAAATAATCGACGATAACTACAGCATACTTGACGCCACCCTTTCCTATGGGTAAAGATCTGATTAAGTCTATACCCCACACTACAAACGGCCACGGACTTTGCATCTGTTTCAGTTCATTAGGGGCTGCTCGGGGGATTTTTGAGAATCTCTGACGCTTGTCACACCTCCGTACAAATTCCATCGAGTCTTCATTCATTGTTGGCCAGAAATACCCCTGCCTCAGGATCTTTTTTGACAAGCTTTGCCCCCCAGCGTGGTCCCCGCAAAAGCCTTCATGTATCTCTTTCATCAATTCTTTGGCTTTCTCTTTCGAAACACATCTGAGGAGTGGCATTGAGTATCCCCTTAGGTACAAGATTCCATCGACTAGGATATACCTAGCAGCATGTCGCTGAAGGGTCCTAGCTTTGTTTCTGTCCGTTGGTAACACGCCTTGCGTCAGATACTCTACGTATGGTGACATCCATGTATCTGCCACCTGGATCACCAGAGTGGTCTCCTCTGCATGGATGCTTGGCACAGATAGTCATTCAACTGGCACTATGTTCAGAGTATCAGCTTCTCTTGCACTTACTAGCTTGGCCAAAGCATCAGCATTTGAATTCTGGTCGCGAGGTATCTGCTAAAGGGTGTACTTGTCAAACTGTGCTAATAAATCCTTTGTTTTGTTTAAATAGGAAACCATCTTTAAACCTCGGGCTTGGTACTCTCCCATGACTTGATTTACCACCAGTTGAGAGTCACTGTAGATGTCAAGTATCTTTATATTCATGTCCCTGGCTAATTGTAACCTGGCGAGCAACGCTTCATACTCAGCCTCATTGTTGGAAGCAGTGAAGTCAAACCTGATTGCACAGTGAAATCGATGCCTTTTAGGCGTAATCAGGATCACCCCTGCCCCTGCATGATGCTCATTGGAAGAGTCATCTGTAAATAATTTCCATGAGGGAGGCTGGTTTTGAGACTCAGGCTCTTCGGCCTGCTCGCTATCTGTAAGTTCAGTGAACTCTGCAATGAAGTCAGCCAGGGCTTGCCCTTTTATCGCTACTCGCGATAAGTAAGAGATATCGAACTGCCCAAGTTCGACTGCCCATATCAACAATCTTACCGCAGCCTCTGGCTTTTGCAAAACTTTTTGTAGAGGCTGGTCAGTCAAAACCGTGATTAGGTGAGCTTGAAAGTAAGGTCGCAGCTTCCTTGAGGCCAAAATTAAGCAATAGGCTAACTTTTTAATAGGTGGGTACCGCTGCTCTGCTCCAATTAGCCTTTTGCTTACATAATAAACGACCTTCTATACGCCTTCTTCCTCTCTTACTAAAACAGCCCTAGCAGCATACTCTGTAATTGCCAAGTAGACAAACAAAGTTTCTTCATCGACCGGCTTTGATAGGATGGGTGGTTGCACCATGTGAGTCTTTAATGCTTGGAAGGCCTGCTCACACTCCTCCATCCACTCAAATTTTTTGTTGCCTCTAAGTAGATTAAAAAATAGAACGCACTTGTCCGTTGATTTCAAAATAAATCTACTAAGAGTAGCAATTCTTTCGGTCAAACTTTGAACATCCTTAATCTTTGCTGGAGATTTCATATCGATCAGGGCTTTGATTTTCTTGGGATTGGCTTCAATTCCTCTTGAGTTAACTATAAATCCCAAGAACTTCCCTGTATCTACTCCGAAGGAGCATTTGAGGGGATTCAGCTTCATCTGATATTTGTTCAATACGTTGAAGCACTCCTGCAAATCCTCTATATGCCCTTCTGCCTTCTTCGACTTAACCAACATATCGTCGACGTAGACCTCCATGTTTGTGCTAATCAACTCCTTAAACATGTGGTTGACTAGTCGCTGGTAAGTCGCACCAGCATTTTTCAAATTGAAGGGCATTACTTTGTAACAGTAAAGCCCTATATCAGTCTGAAAGCTAGTGTGATCCTCATCAGGAGGATGCATACTAATCTAATTATACCCAGAGTATGCATCCATGAATGAGAGAATCTCGTGCCCTGCAGCAGCATTGACCAGTTGGTCAATTCTTGGGAGTGGGAAACAATCTTTGGGGCAGGCTTTATTAAGGTCTGTGAAATCCACGCATGTTCGCCACTTACCATTCGACTTGGGAACTAGTACGGGATTAGAGACCCATGATGGATAAAACGCCACCCTGATGAACCCATTCTCCTTCAGCTTTTCGACTTCTTCTTTTAAGGTCTTTGATCTATCTTTATCGAGCATCCTTTTCTTATGTTGCACTGGTGGAAAACTCTTGCCGATGTTCAAGACATGGCTGATGACTGCAGGGTCTATTCCGACCATGTCTTTGTGCGACCAGGCGAAGACTTCCTGGTTCTTCCTTAAAAACTCCACCAGTGCTTGTTTTGTTGTTGTCTCTAAGTTTTTACCAACTTTCACAACCCTTGTCGGATTTTCTTCATTGAGTTGGACCTCTTCAAGGTCCTCGATGGGTCCTATTTCTTCCTCAAAATCCCCAAAGCGAGGATCCAAGTCTCTATCCTCCCTTTGGGCAACGCCCTATTTGGTGACATTGTCACCTGACTGGGCCTAAGGATCAATTGTCATTTGCAACTCTTTTCCGGGAACATCTCTCAACACACCTTTCTTTGCCTTGGTTATCGAGGCGTTGTAGCACTCCCTTGCTTCCCGCTGATTTCCCAATATGCATCCTACCCCTGCGTCTGTTGGGAATTTCATTTCAAGGTGCCATATTGAAGTGACGACCTGTAGGTCGACCAAAATTGGTCTCCCAATTACAGCATTGTATGCCAAAGGACAATCAACTACTATGAAAGTAGCGAGTAATGTCCTGTTAGCAGGTGCAGTACCTACTGTAACTAGATGCCTAATTGACCACGTTGGGGCGAGCCCTTCGCCGGAAAAACCATAGATGGTTTGGTTGCATGGCTCTAGGTCCTTGACGGACAGCTTCATTCTCTCCAGCGAAGACTTGTATAGAATGTTGACTGAACTTCCTGTGTCGACCAACACCCTCTTCACCATCATGTTGGCAATTTGTACGTCTACGACCAGCGGATCGGAGTGTGGGAATCGTACGTGCTGGGCATCGTCTTCAGAGAAGGTTATCAACTCCTCCTTTGTTCGAGCCTTTTTTGGTGCTCGATCCTCCACACTCATCATCTCGATGTCCTGGTCGTGGTGTAGGGTTCGAGCATATCGTTCCCTTGCCTTCCCACTATCCCCTGCAAGATGTGGGCCTCTGCAGATGGTGAGTAAAGTGCCTGCCACAGGAGCTGGCTGTAGGGGTGGCGAACGTTGGCGTGCAGTCGACTGCTCGTTGCCACCTTGAGCCTCTCGCCGAGACCCTCCTGCGGCTCGCACATATCTCCTTAGATGTCCCTTCCTAATCAGGAACTTAATCTCGTCTTTCAACTGGTTACATTCATTGGTGTCGTGCCCGTAGTCATTGTGAAAATGATAGAACTTCGTCGTATCTGTCTTGGAGATATCTTTCCTTATAGGTGCGGGTCGTTTGTAAGGCATGCTTGAACTAGTCGCCTGGTAGACTTCCGTTCGGCTTTCGACAAGGGCCGTGTAGTTGGTGAATCTCGGTTCGTATCGACTGCCTTTGGGGCGTTTATTTTCAGAAGCTGAGGGTTCATTGTTCGCCTGCTTCCCACCATTCCTACTAGGGGTGAGCATCTAAATCGGCAAACCGCGGCGACCGACCGCACCGCACCGCACCACATTTCACCGCAAACCACGGTGTCAAAAGTGGAATGGTTCGATATGGTTTGTATCTTAGCTAAACCGTGCGATGCGGTGCTGTGCACGATTTGGCGGTGTGAAATTTTGGTTTGCACCACACCGCACCGTATACTTACAAATATGTTAAAAAAATTAAACTTTACATATATACCATTTTTTTAGTAACCCAATTTGAAACTAGGAGCCCACTTAAATTAGGGTATACCTTATTCTCTAACACATCATACACGGCAACAACTCCTTCCTCTCTCATCTCATTTGCGCCTGCTCCCTATCACCATCTCTATCTCACACATATTTTTTAACACACTTACACCGTGGAAAACCACCCAAACCACACCACAAAAAATGGTTTGGTTTGGTCGGTTTGGTGCAACGAAATCACACCGCACAGTGTGTTCTAGCTACTACACCGCACTTGTGGCGTGGTGTATTAAAAAGTGTTCAAACCGCCCAAAACACACCATGCACACCCCAAATTCCTACCATTGCCATTCCCGTTGCCCTTGTTGTTGCCATTGGGTTTTTCCGACCCGTTGGCGGCTTTGGCGGGTTCTTCCTTCGGCCCCTTGTCTTTTGTTGGTGATTTCCCTTCATTGGCAATCGCGTCCTCGAGCTTGATATATCGATCAGTTCGATCCAAAAACTCTTGGGTACTTCTTACCCCATTCTTTCAGAGGCTACTCCAGAGGGGTGAATGGCGCCTAACCCCAGCAGTTAGGACCATCATCTTGCCTTCATCACCCACTGTCTTGGCTCCAGCCGCTGCTCACATGAAGTGTTGGCCATATTCTTTTAAAGGCTCTCCCTTCTTCTGGCGTATCTCGACCAGCTGGTTGGCCTTTGTGGGGTGTACGCGACCCGCGTAGAATTGTCTATAAAATTCCTTTACAACATCTCCCAAGATACTATACTAGCAGGAGGGAACTTAAAGAACCACTCCTGGGTGGTGTCAGATAGTGTCGCGGGGAAGATCCTGCAGCGGGCATCTTCCGACACTTTCTGTATATCCATTTGTATCTCAAACTTGTTAACGTGAGATATTGGGTCTCCTACCCATCAAAGTTCAGCAGTGTTGGCATCTTGAATTTACTGGGGGTTTTAGCCGCAGCAATCCTTTGTACAAAGGGAGTGCCCCTCCTCCTATCGTACTATATATGTGACGTTCGTCCCCCGACCAGCTGTTGTACCGCCTGGTTTAGAGCACCAATCTGAGCCTGAACTGCTTCTGGGACAGTTGGGGCAACCGTTGTCGGGGGAGCGTACTCGTCGTGCCTCTCGCGGTGGTCGTTAAGTACGTCCCTTAAATCATCATCCCTGCGTCTCTGCTCGCTAACTCCTAGCCGATCAAAGATGTTCTGCTGCTTGGGTTGACCCTCAGCATTATGGTTAGCTGGCCTATTTTCTCTAGGCGGGGGGCTTCTGCCTCCACCTCCTTCCTCATTCCTCCGACCAGCATTTCCTCTGCCGGAATCGACTTCATTATAGTCGTGGCCATCTCTAAACTGTGGCTGACTACGGCGTGACCGGCTGTTCACACTATTTCCTCCTCGGGCTGGCATTTCTCGAGCGTCAGGGGGAGGCCTGCGATGGTCGTTGGGTCCCCGTGCATTGTTATGACGTGGGGGGCCCCTGACCGCATAGCCTGACTCGATGTTCCTTCTGTTGGCAGAAGGATACTGTCCTCTGCTCGGTAGATTCGGCTCTTCATACCCTGGACGTCTAGGGCTGCGGGGAAGTTGCCTGGCCCTATTCTGCCTCGGGCGCTGGGGATTGCCTCGACCAGCCTGAGAAGGAGGCTGCTGCTCAGGATCCCTAGCTGGGACATCATCCTGAGCCACAGGTGGCTGCTTCGGCCTTTGAGGGCTTGCTGGCTGGAGGGGAGGACTAGGATTGGGAGCCCTATGAGGCGGCGCACTCGGCGGCTGATCTGGCTAAGATGCTGGCGCAGCCTGACTCCGAGCCAATTGGATGGCTGCTTCGAGAGCGGCCATGGCATCCCTCTACCGATGGTCCATGTCCGCCTACCGCTCACTCAACTCCTAGCGCTGGCGTTCAATTTCCCTCTGGTGCATCGCCATTGTCTCCGCAACATTCTCCTAATTGACCCTCAGATTAGCCAACTCACCCTGCAACACTCCCAGTGTTGCCCTTAGTGTTTCAGAATCTAACTCCTCCTCTTCAAACTCCAAATGAGGTTCATTCTCAGCCACATTTGGTGGAGGAGGTTGGGATGGTGCAGCGCCAGCAGTCTGACCAGTCTTCTTGGATGTCTTCACCATTAGATTTTCTTACAGTTTTTTATCAAGCTCTCAACAAAAGCACCAGAATGTTGACCCTCGATTTGGTCAATGACACAGAGTCAAATATACGACAGGAAATGAGACGACAATTAAGAGTTTAATCTAATGGTAAAGAAGAAATCACCAACGATTTATAGTGGTTCGGCCCCAAAGAATGGTAATGACCTACGTCCACTTAGTGCTATTATTATATTGAATCTCAAAGTCGTGATCAAAGAACTAGGGTTCTTGAGTTTCACAAACCTTGAGAGAATTATAATAAAACGATGGATAATCACACTATAGCTTTCTCTCTCAATACTCAGGAAAAATATTCAGAGATCAAAAGTCCCCTCCTTGAGCTATTTCATGCATATTTATAGGCTCAAGGGGGGTTACATGGGCCAATGGGCCTTAAATTTCCTTAATAACCGCGTATCAAGGTAATAAAGAAGAAATATTCAATGTAATTATTATAGGATTACAATCTTCTAAGGAAATAAACTGAATCATACGACCATCCTGGTCGTACCTAAAAGTTAGCCTTAATGAAGCAATGTGCAGCTGGTTGATAACCGAACGGTACCGCCTCATTTCAATTCTGCCACGTGTCATCCACGTGTGAAAAATACCTGCCACGTCATAAGTAACCATTTTTTGGTAAACACTTTTCTATCCCTAAAATGTATCGTTCTGAAAAACTGATATCCTATATTTAATATATCCAATATATTAAAATATAAAATATTAGTTATTTTAAACAATTTGAAAAATAACTAATCAGTTATCAGACTATGTTTAAATAATAATATTTTAATCATATTACAATATCTCATTATTTATTTAATATTTAAATAACTAAAATTGTGGAACCAAGATAATACCAAGAGCTTCATATGCGTGTAGCACATGCCAGGGAATGCATGTGATTTTTCCCAATTTTTCTTATTATTTAAATACCAAAAATCCCAAAAATAAATTAATTCAAAATTAATTATATTTTTGTTAAATAAAATAATTAATTAATTAATTACACATAATTATAGAATAATTATGTTTGGTGCATAGAAAAATATTTTACTTATCAAATAAGTCATTGTACCCATTTTTGTATTTACCTTTGTCAGTGTTTGTTTGAGCCATTTCGGGGATCATGGACCTATAACATTAAGCTCCAATAAATTGAAACTAAATGATTAAACTCTTTAATCATTATAGTTAATTTATTAATTCTGATATTTCTCCACTATTAATTCAGAATTGCACTCTTTATGTTATAGATATACTTTTACAGAAATCTTATCTTAAGTCGTCCATTGATATAACCATCTTATAATAGTTCAACCCTCTAATTAATTAGTTCATAAATTAGAATAGAAGAATTACCAGTTCACCTTTCTAATTTACTTCTTATTCCTTAAGTACCATTAATTCACTAGTGAATAATTAATCTATAATCTAATTATAGATTTGAGCTCAAAATCATTCAGTTCCAGAATTAACCCTTAAGGGAACTAATATACGATCTGTTAGGAAATATTAGATTCTGTATTGTTGATATATGTTCCCAGCCATCCATGATATTAAATCTCCAAAACAAAAGTCATTAGCCTCATTCTATGAAGATACCTTAACGAATGAATCAAAAGATTTAATAAACATGAACCGGAGTTCATGAACACTCAGGATTTAGGTTGATCTATAAATGATCATCAGTTATGATATGAATTGCAAGTCTTTATTGTTAAATGGTTTTTGGATAAAAACTTTTATTCATATCGGTCCATGTCATATATAATCATATTATATAAAGCACATTTACCGAGATGTCTTACCACATCAATAATCTGAATCTAGATTATTTGTATCAACATGATACTCAGCAAACTGTACTTACAACCCCAATTAAAGAATTCCTTAACTTTAATTTTTTGTTGTTGACTATTTTTATTCATTCATGTGATCTTAATTCTCTCGTACTAATACAAGATCACATCCTCAATAATGAATATGGAATTTTTCTGATATTTACAAAATTATTCAAACAATGGTTTAATAATCCAAATATAACAATAATAAACCATTGTATTTATTTATTCATAGAAATAACAAATGTATTTTACATGCTTTTAGGACATACTCCTAACACTTACCACTGTCACAAGATATATGTGGTCCCCCACAGATAGTTAGCAATGTACCAGCAACATGAGCTAGTTGCAGAGGAGGCGAGCGTTGGCGTAAAGGTGCCTGCTTGTTGCCTCTGTGAGCCTCCTGCTTGGAATTTCCCCCTGCTCGTACAAATGTCCTTGTTGAATAAGTAACTCGATGTCGTCCTTAAGTTGGTTACACTTTGGTATCATGGGCATAGTCGTGAAAATGACAAAACTTAGTTGTGTCCCTTTTGGTTATGCCTTTCCTGATTGGAGTTGGTCGCCTAAAGGGAGCGTTGGTATGACTGGTCTGATACACTTTATCATGGCTATCGACCAGGGCTATGTAATTGGTGAACCTGGTTCGTATCTGTTCTGTTTAGGGCGCTTGCTGTCGTTGGTTTAGTATTTTCCCTTTTGCCTCCATTCTTATTGTTACCTTTGTTGTTGTCAGTGGGTTTACCAGACCCACTGGTGGCTTTGGTCGAGTCTTCCTTCTTAACCATGTCGGCCTTAGGGGACTTTCTTTCATTGGCTATAGCCTCCTCCAGCTTGATATACTTTTCAGCTCAATCCAGAAATTCTTGAGTGCTCTTGACTCCATTCTTCTGTAGGCTACTCCAGAGGGGAGATTGTCATTGCACTCCAACTGTGATTTCCATCATCTTTACCTCGTCTCCAACAATTTTGACCCAACCAGCTGCTCGCATGAACCGCTGTATATACTCCTTAAGAGTTTCTCCTTCCTTCTGTCGAATGTCGACCAACTGATTAGCCTCTGCTGGATGTATCCGACATGCATAAAATTGTTGGTAAAAATCCTTTACAAACATCTCCCATGAAACTATGCTGGCCGGTGGAAATTTGAAGTACCACTTCTGAGTAGAGTCAGATAAGGTGGCAGGAAAAATCCTGCATTGAGCATCTTCAGACACCTTCTGGATGTCCATTTGTATCTCAAATTTTTTCACATGAGATACAGGATCTCCCCTTCCAGTGAAATTGGGTGGAACTGACATTTTGAATTTGCTTGGGATTTCTACCACAACAATTCTGTGAACGAACAAGGTGCCCTTTCTCCGATCATACTCTATGTGGGACATTTTAATCCCAACCAGTTGTTGCACGACTTGATTCAAGGCATCTATCTGAACTTGAATAGCATTTGGTATTGCGGCTGGAGCCGGGGGGAAATACTCATTGTGTCTTTCCCTTCGGTCATTGAGTATATCCCTCAGATCTTCATCTCGACGTCTCTGCTCACTTGCACCTAGTCGGTCAAAGACGGGTTATCTAGGTTGCCCCCCAGTGTTTTGACTTGTTGGTCGGTTATCCATTGGGGGAGGATTTCGCTGTCCATCCCTTTCCTCCTGCTGCCGACCATTGTTCCTCCTACCGGAGTCTGCCTCATTGTAGTCATGGTTGTCTTTGAATTGCGACCTGTGAGTATGCGACATGCTGTACACACTGTTCCCCTCTCTTCTCCCTGGTCTGTCCCGATAATCAAATGGGGGCCTGCGCTGGTCATTGGGTCCCCTGACATTACTCTATTGTGGGGTGTCCCAGACTGTAGAGCCTGAGTCCACTTGCCTCCTAGTTCCTGAGGGACGTTGTCCCCTGCCATAAGGGTTCTGTTCTCCAGCTGTTTGTCGTCTAGGGCTCCTAGGATGCTGCTCATCCCTATTTTGTCTGTGCTGCTGAGTGTTGTCTCAACCAGCACGAGGGGGTGGATGCTGCTCATTGTTTTTGTCAAGATTATGGGTTTTCCTTTCCTACTGAGCAGCCGGAGGTTGTTCTGGCCTTTGTGGATTTCTTAGGTGTGGTGGATTTTGATGACACTGTGGGAGATCTGGCTGTGGATTTTGAGGAGGGTGAGAGTTTGGTAGCTGATCTGGCTGAGAGGTTGATGTAGTAGGAACAGGCTGTGCTTGAGCCAACTGAATGGCTGCCTCTAAAGTCATTGTATCATCTCTCTGTCGACGATCCATGTCGACCTGCAGCTCGTTCAGCTCTCGGCATTGCCGATCGATCTCCATCTGTTGCATCACCATAGTTTCAGCAGAGTAGCTAATGCTTCTTACAACACTATCAAAGTTGTTCGCAAGGTTTCAGTGTCCATCTCTTCCTCTTCCAATTCCACTTGTGACTCGTCTTCCTCTACATCTTGTGGAGGAGGTGGATTTGGTATACTTTCAGACGTCTGCCCAATTTGATCTGCTCTCCTGGAGTTCTTTGCCATTGTTATCTTGAAGTTCCTAAGCTCTTGAGCTCTTGAGTTCTTGAGTTCAAATCTCAATGAAAGCACCAAAATGTTGACCCTTGATTTAGTTAATGACACGGAGTCACTAAAAACGATCAGAATTAATAAACCGAATGCAAGAACTAAAATGACACAAATATTTTATTGTGCTTCAGCCTCAGAGATTGGTAATAACCTACATTCACTTAGTGATTTTATTGATGTAAACTTTGAAACATGCGATCAGCACGCTAGGGTTCACTAAGTTTTACAAGCTCCAAAGTGAAATACAAAATCGTGTATAAAAGCACTTGTTATCCCTGAATACAAATTATTGCGTCTCCTTAAAATGAATCCCACGAGTCCTATTTATAGGCTCTAGGATTTACATATGGACCTATGGGTCGTCCTATACTTGTACTACAAGCATATTTAAATAATAACATAAATAATGATATTTACATATAAAGAGAATCAAATATCTTAGAAATATCTAACTCATAACCATATTTGCATTCTGACTTCAGTCCTACGAGCAAATTTGGTCGCATATGTCAGCACATCAACTTCCTGTTACTCAGCATGTCCCTCGCGCCTAACAAGCAGCTCAATTTCCTTTTAATCTCCTAGTCGTTGGTCGACCACACTTTCATCAACAAACAGTCACGCACTACTCACATGCGCCACATTTTTGGAACAATATTCATTTCCTTTAATAACAAAACCTTCCGGTTGTTCCATATAGATATCCTCCTCGAGATCCCCATTTAGGAATGTCGTTTTGACATCCATTTGGTGAACATAAAAGGTTCTATATAGATGATAAGACAAACAACAATCTTATAGAAGTAGTTCTTTCTACTGGTGCATTTGTGTCAAAGTAATTTATTCCCTCTCTTTGTTTGAAACCTTTGGTGACTAGCCTAGCCTTGAAGGTTTCTATGGTGCCATCGGTATGGTATTTCTTTCTAAATACCCATTTGCACCTATTGGTTTGGACCCCTTTGGAAGGTCAACCAATTCCCAAGTGTGGTTTGACATAATTGAATCTATTTCATCATTAATTGCCCCCTTCCAAAAGGTGGAGTCCCTTGAGGACATTGCTTCCTTGAAGGTTTTAGGATCATCTTCTAATTGAAGTACCATTGGATGTTTCCAAGTAACTTCCTCATTATCACATTCAACAAGGTATAATGTCTCTATTGAAGAACACTTTTCACTCGATCTCAAATCTTTGAGACTTTGGCTCCTTCTAGGCAGTTGAGGTTGCTCACCAACTATTCTAGGAGTCTCTTCTTGAGGCTCTCTAGTTTGAGTTGGTTCTAACTTGTTGTCATCGCATGACATTTTCTCAAAGAACTCAACCTCTCTAGATTCAATTATTACATTAGACTCCAAGTCTAATAATCTACAAGCTTTGCTATTTTGGGCATAACCCACAAATGCACATCTTATAGCTCTTGGGCCCAACTTGGTCCTTTTTGGATCGGTGCTCTTACAATAAGCAAGACACCCCCACACTTTAAGATAACCAATGTTTGGTTTCTTTCCTTTCCATAACTCATATGGAGACATATTATTTTTCTTCATGGGAATACGATTCAAAATATGACAAGCAGATAGCAAGGTTTCACCCCACAAACTAAAATTCAATTTAGAGTGTAATAGCATAGCATTAATCATCTCAATAAATGTTCTATTCTTTCTTTCCTCTATACCATTTTGTTGTGGAGTATAAGGGGTTGTACATTCATGAATTATTCCATGTTCTTCACAAAACAAGTTAAATTCATTTGAAAAATATTCACCGCCCTTATCACTTCTAAGTATTTTAATTTTCTTTTCAAGTTGATTTTCAACTTTTGCTTTATACACTTTAAACACATCAAATGCTTCATCTTTTTTTTTAATCAAATATACATATGTGAACCTAGAGCAATCATCAATGAAAGTAATAAAATATCTACTTCCTCCTCTAGTCAATATTCCAATAAGTTCACATAAATCACTATGTATCAAATCTAACAACTTAGAGTTTCTTTCAACACTAGGAAAAAGTTTCTTTACCATTTTAGATTTAACACATAATTCACATTTTTCATGCTCAACATTATCACAATCAATTAATCTACATTTGACAGCCCTTTTAATTGTGCTAAATCTTATATGTGCAAGTCTAACATGCCACAAAGTAATAGAATTTGAGTCAAGCATATAACAAGAAGAAGAAGAAACTTTATTGTTCACATTGTCAATTGAAGTACAAAGTTTGAACATGCCACCACACCACAAGCATATGCCTTTCCCACAAAAACATTGTCTTTAAATAAAATAAGCTTGTCGAAATCTATCACAACCTTGATTCCCGTTTTGCCAAGTAAATTGCCACTCACAAGGTGTCTCCTCATTTCTGGTACATACAAAACATTGGTGAGTAGAACCTTCTTGTCAGATGTGAAGAACAAGTCAATAGTTTCCTTTCCTTCAACCTTGGACCATTTCTCATTGCCCATTTGGATTTCATGCCCTTCCTTTGAAGATTCAAAGGTCTTAAATAGAGATCTATCATAGGTTACATGAATGGTGGCACAAGTATCATACCACCATCCACTCACCTTTCCATGAATGGCATTAACCTCACTTAGTGTTGCCACTAGTTCATCTTGGGCTGAGTTGGCTTTTGCCTCATTGTTATGACTCTTCTTGAGCCTACAACCTCTAGCAAAGTGGCCATTCTTGCCACACACAAAGCAAGGTCCCTTGGAACTTTTAAATTGTCCCTCATTCTTCTTGGGCCCCAAGGGTTTTTGACTCTTGCCCTTGTTAGGAGGATTTGCCACAACATTGGCCTTATAAGTCTCTCCATTGGACTTCTCTTCATTCATATCTCTAGAACGAGATTCCTCATCAATTCTCAAGTGTTTGAGAATTTCCTCCAAAGAAATCTATTCATTTCTATGGAGTATCTTTTTCCTATAGCCTCTCCATGAAGGAGGTAACTTGGCTATAATGACACCCACAGGAAATTGTTCTGACAATATAATTTTAAGAGTAGACAATTTATTCACAATAATTTGCAGTTCATGAATTTGAGAGAGAAGGGGTTTATCATCATAAACTTTAAATTCCCTATATTGAGTAATAATGAATTTTTTTTACCTTCCTCTTCCGCTTTGTACTTCTTTTCCAAGACCTCCCAAATTTCCTTGGCGGTCTTGGTGTTGGTGTAGAGATCATAGAGCCTATCCGAGAGGGCATTGAGGATGTGACTCCTGCAAATCAACTTATTTTCTTCGCGCTTCTTCCTTTCTTTGACAATTTCTTGAGTATCATCTTCCTTGGGCTCTTCCAAGGCTTTTAGGTCTTTATCCAAGACATAGAAAACTTTCAAAGTAGTGAGCAAGAACCTAATCTTGTCTTGCCAAAGAACAAAGTTAGTCCCATCAAATCTATCTAATCTAACAAAGTCTTGAGTTATGAATCTCAATGCCGAAAGAGAGTTAGATTCTTCCATGATATGCTATCTTAGATTATAGAGTATTAGAATGTTGGGGGTGAGTGAGATAACACCACCACAAGAAATAGAATCTACACAAAATTTGGATTGACAGAGACTTAAAGATTAAGAAAGAACATGCAAACCCAAGTAGAACAATGGTTTTCTTCAATTTTGATGAAGCTTCAAACCCTAGGAAATATCACCACTTTGAGCAAAACTTCAAGCAATTCTTTGAGCCAACAAAACACAAACCAAGACTTATACACATTCTAAAACGCTGTCCTAATACTCTATTTCCCAGCCACCATTGATGCTTGAGGCCTTCTATTGAGGAAATGAGGATTGAGATTGAACAAGCCTTCAACTCTCTAAGTCTAGCACTTTCTTGGAGAAAACTAGAGATTCTTGGAGTTAGAGAGAGAGCGAGATTGGAGAGAGTGATCAAGTCTCCCAAATCAATGTTTTGACCCTTATATAGAGTAGGCACCGTCATTATGTCTAACCAATAGAATTAGACTTGAAAAACACGTCATTTAGAGCATTTACGATATTTCCTGTAATACAGTAGGCGATGCGTCGCCTGCATGCAGGCTATGCATCGCCTGTTAGGATTTCTTGAAACCCTAGCTAACAAGCGTGTCTCGCCTCTTGGGTGGAAACATATCGCCACCCTTTCTGACTTTGGACACTTCCAAAGGTCCCAAAATTGCTCTAAATGTCGCCAAATTTTTTGGGAACCCTTAGATACTCTCATGTATCACTTTGGACCCAAATTTGCATTTTATAAGTGCCTACAATTGAAGCTCAAATTCACATCTTCATTATGTGAATTCTACTAAGTGTTTATACCTTGCTTGTATTTTAACACTTATCATTTGTATTTAACCAATCATAACAGCATGGCCAAATGGGTTTCATAGGCTTTCGGGAGAGGCTGGGGCCCAGCGAACAATGAGCAATCAAACCCTATCGGCTTGGACCATGCCGAGCCCAATAACTAGCAAGTAGCATGAGCATAGTAAGGGGGTCAGAAGTAAGATGCATGCCCGAACCACCTTCCCGAGCACACCCAATCTTTATCCTCCGGGATTTAGATTATGGTGGCAGACAATCCATTCCAGAAGATGGATCCCATCGAGTGGGATCCAGGTGAATTCTCCGGGTCCATCGCCAATGCTCTAACCCGCCATCAGAATGTCCTTTGATCTATTATCGTATTCTGATGTTCGCCCTGGTAAATGAACCCGAGTCTTGGTAAATGAACTTGGACATCAGTAAATGAACCCGGACCATATATCCGGGTATTACAAGCCCAGTCCTTCCTACAGCTGATGTGTCCTCGAGAAATCCGGCAGTTGGTCTCCATAACTAACCTGCAGAATGGGGTACGCACGAAACGTACAATGTTCCTAGGAAATGGTAGTGCCACTACTCTGACAAATCCTGTTCTAAGGATCTCCCTGGTAGCCCACGCGAATTAGTCCGTGCCAACGTACAAAGGGCAGCTGTAAGGCTTTACTACACTTAAGCCGGCCCAATGGGCCTAGATTAACAACTTGTAATCATGTTACTCTTGTATTATGGCTCCATTAGAGAGCACTTATAATTATATCCTTATTGGGCCCGGATTAGTCCGACCCAAGTCACAAGATTGCCTATAAATAGGGTCATTCGTGCACTGTAGTGAGGATCCCAATTTACTCTTGTATGCATAAAAGCTGCTGAACTTGTAGAAAACCTCTATTGTTAAACTCTCTAAAGCTTAGTTCTAGTGACTCGTGGACTAAGACTCATTAACATTCCAACCACGTAAAAATTATGATCTTGTTTATTTCTTAGCCTTTCTTTTTAGCTCTTATATCTCAATATATTTATAGTTTCCGAAAATATCAGCAACAATCATAATAATATTTTATAACATTTGAATTTATATTAATATAATTATTAAATATCTAGTTTTGTATTATATATTATTACAATAATGGTATTTTATAACATTTGAATTTGAATTTATATTAATATAATTATTAAATATGTAGTCTTATATTAAATAATATTATATTAATGATATTTTATAATATTTGAATTTATATTAATATAATTAATAAATATCTATTTTTAATTAATAGGTATATTCTACTAAATATTTAGAATATTCCGTTAATATTAAAAAAAACTAAGAATTTATGTTATCTACATATTTTTTATATAAAGAGATATTTTAAAATGAAAAATAATTTAAAGTGAATAAAAAGAGGGTTTTATTATCTAATTAAAATTAATTTTGACAAAATATTTGTTCAAATAGGTATTTTGTATTATTTAGTAAAATACAAAGATGTAACATGATATTATTGAAGTTAAGACATAAGTTAGTATTTAAATAAAATATATGGGTACAATTTGGTATTTTTTTTTACAAGGATACAATTTGGTATTTTTAAAATCATAAAAATATAAGTATTTTTTTTTTATGTGGGTATGAGATAAAATGGTATATATTCTTTGTTTTAAATGGAAACGCAATTAAGTATATATTGTTCATCGTGCTTCCGTGTGGCACCATATATATTCATTAAATATACAAAAGGAAACCAAAAGGGGAGAAGGGCAGGAGAGTGTAGAAGGATCGAAATCCATACTTCTTAGGGCTCTCATTTCATTTGATTTTTCTTGGAGCTTCATCTTCAATGGACACCTGGCCTTTTCACGACGGTAACATCCACGATTTGCTTCACAGACGTTACCTCCATGGCTCTCAAGTACATCCGTTTCTCTTCTCTCTCTCTTTTCGTTTTTTTTTCTTTCTTTGTTTGGATAAACGAATGAACTATTGTTTTTGAATAATTTTTTTTACTGTAATTCAATAGCTTTCCCAATGCAATTTGAATATTTTTACCAGAATATTTTTTTTTTTTTTAGAGTTTCGTTGACAAGCTATGTGATCTTGTGAGAATATGGTGTCTTGGCAATCGTATTTCTTGATTCTATAGAGACATAAGAGCTATTTCAGCTTGTTTAGCCAATACCGTTGGAGTAATTCAATGATTTTATTTTCTGTTCCTTTCTAAACATTAAGCTAGCATGAGAAATGCAAACTGGTGCCTTTCTCTATGGGCTTAAATGAGTTAGTTTATGAATTTACTTCAGATTGCAGTTCTGGGTTTTTTTACATTGTTCTTTTGGTTGCTATAATATGTTACGGTGGACTAATAGTTGTGGTGTTAAATCATGTTGCTGAGTGTTCTGTTATCATTATTATTATTATTATTATTATTATAATAGGTTTCTCATTGGTTCTATGAATAAAATTTTTGCTCGTTTTCAATTTTGTGCAGGACTCAAATCGCAGCTTGCAGATTCATTCATCACTGATCCGAAGGCTTTCGCAGGAAAAAGAGTTGGAGGTTGGTAACTTTAATTGCATATGAATATGATAACAGACAGTTCATTATGAATTTTTAACCTATCAAATGGGATTCAACTTTTTCATCTTTAACATTTTGTGCCTGTCTTACCATTGACATGTTTCTTGACCTCTCTTTTGCATGTTCTTGTTCTAAAGTTAATAAAGTGAAGTTTGTGAATTGGAGGTCTGGAGTTCATACTTTTATGGAAGTCTGGGTGGTAGAATCATCTAGGTAATATCCAAGCTTAGAAAAGAATGCTCCAGAAAAATATGAGAAACATAAGTTAAACAATAGTAAAAATTCAAAGTTGTTGAATTTATCAACTGGGAAATCGTCAATTTATTTTGGGCATTCAGATGTCTAATTGGGGATCGATGGTTCCCTTTCTTCTCAAAGGCAACCTGAGGGGAGAAATATATTGTTTTACGTTGGTGAAATTTTAATATCTATTAATTTTCTTCTTGTAAGTTAATTACTAAGTGTACTTTAATTTCTAAATTTGAGTCTGTCTCAAAATGGCTCCTGTAACCTAGAATTTATCTGGTTACCAATTTGTGCTTAGAAAGAAGTGTTCTTAAGTTTTTTTTTTCCCTCTGTTTACAGGGGCATCAAGGTTGTGTTAATGCTATTGCTTGGAATTCCAGCGGTTCACTTTTGATATCTGGATCGGATGACACGCGGGTATAGTACTTTAATATTTTCAGTTTGAAAAACAATCACATGTGATGCCACATTGGCATGATTATGATAGGACCCTAAATCTAGATGTGGCAGTAGCAAAGAATTAAGAGTAAATTAGAGAGAGGGGGGTGGTGGAAGAAAGAGAGAAAACTATTTTATTAATACATGAATGCATACTTTCTGATCTTGGGATTGATTTTTTATTTTATAAGAAAAGAGAACTATTTTATTAATAAAAATGTGGAAAAATGCAAAAGAGGATAAGGTATCATCAAAGGTTACAAGCAAGAACTCCAACTCCTAACTGAATCTTAAAACATACAATTCTTAGGGATTGATTTGAGATTATAAAACCTGGTGCAGGGGCATATGGGTGGATTTGTATCTCAACATTTAATGGTAGTACTGCGTGATTTTCTTTATTGAAGGCATTATGAGGTTTATTAAAATTTTAAATGTTTTTGCTTCTATTTTTGAATTAAACAATATATTTTATTTTCCATTATAGGTGGTTCATTTCAGCTCCTTGGAATTATGTTTTTAATTCGCCAAAAATATCCATGGCATAGCTAGTTTCGTCTACTTTATTTTCTGAGTTGGAGGCTTTACAAACATAAGTATACAAATAATTGAAAAAAATATGGAGGAGTTTCCCTTCCAGGCTTTAACAGCTGTTTCCAAACTAGATGTGGGATTAGTGGTAACTGATGTGTTATGGCATGTGTGAACACCTTCAAGGAGAAATAATTCTCCTTTTGAATTGATCACCTTTCTATGTATTCTTAGACGCGCTATAAATCTGATTCATGGGGTAGGAGATATATTATCTGAAACAAAGATTTTGGTATGATGCATATTGATCTAGTTATCTTCTCCCAGTTATAGTTGCAAAAACACATGTTATCAATATAATTTAAAATAATGCTAAGGTTTCTGACCATAATTTTACTTTTAATAAGATCTGCTGTGTTTCCAATTCTCCTCTATGTTGTAGTTGTGTAAGCATAAGTAGGCACACATTTCAGCTTAAAAAGCATAATTTATGCTAATGTTCTGTACAATTTTCTGCAGATTAATATATGGAGCTACTCTGGCAGGAACCTTTTGCATTCTTTAGAGACTGGGCACTGTGCAAATATATTTTGTACAAAATTTATTCCCGAGACTGGTGATGAACTTGTGGTCTCTGGAGCTGGAGATGCAGAAGTAATGTTCTGAAATTGGAAATTCCTATTGATAGATATTATCTTCATCTAAACTTTGTTTGAATGTTGAAAATGTAATTACTGATTTTCTTGCAGGTTCGGTTATTTAATTTATCTCGATTAAGTGGGAGAGGAGCTGATGACAATGCTATTTCTCCATCAGCTACATATCAATGTCACACAAGAAGAGTAAAAAAGTTGGCTGTAAGATTTTCTGTTTAAAAGAGTGATGGGTTTTGGGAACTTAATTGTGTCATCGGTTTGCATAATATTTCTGCTTTCTAGCACAGGTTGAAGTTGGAAACCCCAACGTTGTATGGAGCGCAAGTGAAGATGGGACGTTGAGACAGCATGATTTTCGAGAAGGCTCTTCATGTCCTCCTGCTGGATCTTCTCATCAAGAATGTCGCAATATTTTGGTAAGTGATTCTGATTATTGAATTTATTTGTTCATATTATATCATGTGAATGTTTCCATTATCAATGGTTTGGTTGAGAACTCGCCTTTCTTGATGTTGTAACACTTTTGTGTGTGTATGATGTGTATAACTCTGACTTGCTTCCTGAAAAATGGTAAAAACTATTAAACAATATTGTGATATTATAACTAGTTAGAAAAGGAATCTGCATATAATATAAAAGAAAGTGATTATAATTCTGATACTTCCTCCTTTCTCGGGGTAGGAGGAAATGTACATGCATTGTGAATATTTTGAGGAATAAAACTCTTAATTAAATCAATATAAACTGGTACAAAGATATAGAACAGAGAAAAATCTATTCCCCTAAATTCTAGGAATAAAAAACTTAAAATTGGTTCCCAATCTGATTTTTATAATCAGATCCTCTCTTATTTAAATTTAAATCTAACTAAATAAATACTAATAATATCCTAACTCCCGAAATATTCAACATGTATAAAAGCTGATATAATGTAGGATTTCATTAAAATCAGAAACAGGCTGCATGTGATTAAATTATATGGGGGAACTTTAAAGAAAATTGGTGATTATGATTGTATGGGCGGAAGGAAGACTTAATATCATAAATTTATGGGACGATGGTAAAGGACCATCTTATATGGCTATGTTAATGGTTTAATGATTAGGAAGAGGGTTTATATGATATGGTTTAATGGTTAATATGTATCATTGACAAAAGAATGTGGTTTAGGACATAAGAAGAGAGAAATGAAAACTATAGTCACTGTCCTAGGTTTCAAGGTTTTTGTCTTCAGCTGTATTAGGGTTATTAAATTGAAAAAAGAAAAAAGGGAAAATATCGGATTGAGTTTAGATGGGATGTGGTTTCAAGGGAGGGTTAGGAAGATATGCATGTGTATGTATTTAGTAATCCCCCTAGAATGTATGAGTATTTGTTGGCACTTATCTTATTAGTTTTAAGAATTTCATGATAGTTGCATGAAGAAATTTCTCCTTTTATTTCACTCTTTTTTTTTCTTTTGCTCATCGGAGTAATTTCTTCTTGACAAAGATTGCATAGACTTTATTTTTGCGGAAACTTTCATTCGAGAAAACTATGATAAGTTTATTTTATTTGAGAATCAAGGACCTTAATCAACAGGCAATTGCCTTTTCATTTCTAATATCATTTTGTTATATAAGTTAATCAATTTATTATAGACCCATACTACACTTTACGCATGGTAGGAGGGGTAAGAATGCCAAATAGACAACAAGGATAGAGTGGGGAAGGTTGTATTGACTTGGATAGTGGAAGGATAGGTGAGGGAAGTGAGAGTTGGAGGGGGTATGTCGGAATTGTAATTGAGTGAGCTTAGCTCTTGGAGAGTACGGGCATGTCGAAATTGTAATTGAGTGAGCTTAGCTCTTGGAGAGTAAAAGTCTCTCGAATACCCGTGGGTTACTGTCATTGTCTTCTTTGTTCAATAATATACCTCCATTTTACTCTTTGTTGCTTGCTGGTTTGAGTGTTTGGCTACTTTAGATTGTGATATCAACAAGGGTATATTAACTAGTATTAGAGCTTACAAGTCTGCGAGAATGGCACATACAAAAATGAAATCACGTGTGGACTTGGTCGAAGGGAGGGTCAGTAGCATTTAAGTCGATTTGGCTTCATTGAAGAAGGTTCTGGCAATATTGCTTCATTGTTTTCCAAATTGGATCAAGTGTTTCAAGGCTAGGCGGCCTTGCCTAAGGAGGTTGCTATTGGGACTCGCAATTTTGGCGTCAAGAGTCCGGTGGTGGCCGAGGGGTCTGCTTAATTTGCGATGGGGAGCGACGAGAATTCTTGACAACAAATCAAGGCATGAATTCTGAGCTTGGAAGATTGAGCTTCTGATGTTTATGGGTTATGAATTCGATGAGTGGACATATTAGGCTGAGCGTTATTTTTTTTCCTTGCAATGGCTTACGAACCTAGAGAAGTTGGAGGAGGTGGTGGTTTGTTTAGAAGGGGATGCGCTGCACTAGTTCCGGTGGGAGATTATGTGTTGGGAAGAGCTCAAAACGTTGATTGTGAAGCGATTTCGACCCAGGGTCTCTCTACGATTGTTTCTACACGACAAGAGTCTGGTATCATGGAGTATTGTTGGCAGTATGAGCTTCTAGCTTCATCATTGGAGGCGGTCTTTGAACTGATTCTGGAGTCAACGTTTACAAAGGGGTTGAAGTTAGAAATGTTGGGGATGAGGGTTTCAACAATTTCAATAATCAACAATAAGAAAATGATTTTCAATGAACGACTCTTAAATTAAAGCAATAAACAATAAGCAAATGAATACTAATATCAACAATGATTAACAAAATGAAATCTAATTATAAAATATAAGAGGAGAGTTAGAAAGACTTGTCCCAAGTTGAATGGCCGTCTTAATTCTCTATTTCAATCTCCATCAATTGTTGCTTGGGGTTCACCAACAAGGAAATGAGAATTTGGATTTGGCAAGCCTTCAAACTCATCAATCAAGCAAATTTTGACGTGTTTCTTGGAGAATTTGATTGATCTTAGGAGAGCTAGAGAGAGCAAGGTTAGAGAGAATTCGAAAAGTGGGATCAAGGTTTTTGAACCCTCTTAGACCCTTTAAATAGTGTTAGCATCGTCGTAGGCATTATCCCAATGTGTTAAAATTGAAAAACACAATATTGGAGCTAAAAAACGTCTTCCAACGTCAACAGGAGGCAATATGTCGCCACCCTCTGTTGATGCATTGCCACCTAGTGGTGACGTAGCGCCACCCCTTTTCAACATAGGCCTAAAATTGGCCTGTGATGCGTTGCCCAAAACAGGCGACGTATTGCCTGAACTCCATATTTTGGATCTCATTTTCATTCGTAGACCATTCCAAAAATTGTCAAACCTATTTAGAAATGCTTAGATACCTCGCTGTATCAATTTAGATCCAAAATGGTCAATTTTAAGTTGCTAATTACAAAAGCTCAAATTTCACACCTACTTTAGTGAAACTTTCTATTGTTTTACACCTACTTGTGTGCGACAATTTCTTCAGGAGATTTGTGGGGTTCTCCGTATGTTGGATTGAAGAGCCTTGAGAAGACAATAGACTTGGGCCAAATAGTTGAAGTTAACCAATCCTTATGTTTCTAACTCAAGTCTGAGCACTCCGCTAGGTATTTAGCAGGATTCGGGTCCAAGAGCACTCACGTGACAACTATGAAATCTCCTACAACCCATGAACGACCTGGGTTATTATGTTGCTTGGTAGAAGCTAAAATTAAAGAGAAGAAGGCTAAGGGTATCTGTTTCAAGTGCGATGGGAAATTTTCGTATGGGCGTTGATGCAAATTACTCTAGCTTCAAGGCATATTGGTGCAGGACAAAGCTCTTGAGGTTATAGACTCTGTTTGGCTAAGCTTATTTTAAACTACTTTTAGCTTTTAGAATTAAAAAAGTATTTTTGGCAGTGTTTGAGTAAAAAATAAAAAATCATTTTGTAATTTAAAAGATCTTTTTGGAGAAACTATTTTATTAATTAACGTAAGTTTTATAATTTTTAATTTTTTCATAAAAGATCTATTTGTATTGATTATCCAAATACTTCAAAAAAAATTTCATTAAAAAATAATATTTATATTATATATTATCCAAACAGAAAAAATAAGCTAAATTTTTTCCTTGTCTTGTGCTTTTAGATATAAGCAAAAGTAAAAGTTTTCCCAAACGGGACCATATAAAGGAGATTTATGCCAAAAAACGTCTTCCCACGTCAGAAAGTGCGTTGCCACCTTCTGTTGACGTATCACCACCCTTAGGCAATGTGTTGCCACTAGGTGGCCACGTATCACTGTCCCTTTTTTAGCCTTCGACGCGTTGCCCAAAGCAGACGACATATTGCCTGAACTCCTGATTTGGGACCTTGTTTTCATGCCTAGACCACTCCAAAGATTCTCAAACCTATTTGGAAAAGCTTAGATACCTCATTGTATCAATTTAGATCCAAAATGGTCAATTTAAGATGTAACTACAAAAGCTCAAATTTCACATCTACTTGTGTGAAACTTTCTATTGTTTTACACCTACTTGTATAAAAATATTTTTTTTCTTTATATTTTACCAATCACAAACTTGATTCAATCGGGATCAAATTGATTATAGAAACATGAGTTTAATTAGTCGATTTATTAGTGAACATGGAAAGATATTATTTAGACGGGTGAATAGATTGACCTTAAAACAACGATTAATTACTAATGCTATAAAACAAGCTCGTATTTTATCTTCGTTACCTATTCCTAATAATGAGAAACAATTTGAAAGTAGGAGATTTGTGGGGTTCTTAGTATATTGGATTGAAGGGCCAATTAGTTGAAGTTAACCACACCTTATTTTTCCAACTCAAGTCTGTGTCGGGTCTAGAGTGCTCCACCTAGTATTTAGCTAGATCTGGGTCCAGGAGCACTCACATGACAACTCTAAAATCTCCTATAACCCATGAGTGACTTGGGTTATTCCGTTGCGCTAAGATCAAAGAGAAGAAGGCTAAGGGTATCTGATTCAAGTGCGATGGGAAATTTCGTATTGGCATCAATGCAAATTTCTTGAGCTTCAAGGTATATTGGTGGAGGACAAAGCTCTTGAAGTCATAGAGAAGGAGATTTAAGCCAGCTTTAAATGGCTAGAGGTCCAACTTGTGGAGGTTTCCTCGACTTTAGTGGTGGGTCTTACATCTCCAAAAACTATGAAACTTACTGGGAGCATCAAAGGGTAGGAGGTAGTAGTTCTCATTGATAGTGGGGCTTCCCACAATTTTATCACATCTGAGTTGATTTCTAGACTGGAATTGTCATTGTCTTCGACAAACACTTATGGGGTAGAAATGGGCATGAGTCAAGCATTTAAAGGTGAAGGCATATGTAGTAGGGTGCCGTTACTTTTGCAAGATTTGGAATTGGGAATTCAATGGCTCGAGACTTTGGGAGGCACTAACAACAATTGGAAGACACATACTATGAAGTTGAATATGGGAAACAAGTCTGTGACCCTACAAGGTGACCCCTATGTCGATAAAAGTAAAGTCTCACTCAAAATTATGTGGCGTACGCTACAACATGAGTGCCATGGAGAATGGGTGGAGCTGGGGTGTTCGTTAGTTGTTATGATAGTACCCATTATTGAACATGGGGAGAGAATTTCTCACATTTTATGTCATATGACGAGGTTTTTTGGCTGCAAAATGGCTTCCACCATACCAGACGGTCACGCTATTGTTCTCCGAGAAGGGTCTTCGCCAGTAAGTGTTCGCCCATATCAGTACCCACGTATTCAAAATGAAATAGAAAAAATTGTTGGGGAGATGCTTGCTACCAAAATTATTCAGCCTAGCACCATTCCTATTTTTAGCCTCTTACTCTTGGTGAAGAAAAAGGATGGTAGTTGGAGGTTTTGTGTTGATTATCAGGCATTAAATAAGGAGATTGTGGTTGATAATTTTCGATATTGGTGATTGATGAGCTCCTTGTTGAGTTGCACGAAGCTCGCATCTTTTCTAAGCTCGATTTGAAGTTCGGCTACCGCCAAATTCGTGACCTTCCAATCCTTGATGAATGAAGTATACAAACCTTACTTGCGGTGGGTCGTACTCGTATTTTTCGACGACATTCTTGTTTATAGCTTGGATGTGACCTCTCATTACCCATTTGGCTATTGTTCTGGAGGTGTTGGCCAATATGAAGAAATGTTGTTTTGAGAAGCGTCAGATTGAAAACTTGGTCACCTCATCTTGGGGGAATGTTATCAAGCTATACAGTATGCCTGATTGTGTTTGTTTGAGATTGCGTTTTTCTCAGCCATTTCTCGGCCGAATTGTTCCGTTTACAAGGTATTGACTTGAACCATAGCACAAGCTACCATCCTGAAATTGACTACCACTCTGAAGTGGTCAACCGCTGTCTTGAGATGTGCTTTGCATTTGAGAAGCCCAAGGTACGGGCAAGGTGGCTGCCTTGGGCTGAATACTATAGTAGGTGGCTGCCTTGGGCTGAATACTATAGTACCAGTTTTCACTCTTCTTTGGGATGCACCTCATTCAAAGTTTTGTATGGCAGATATCCACCAGCTCTCATAAGGTATACAGCTGGCTCTACTTCATTGGTGGCTTTGGACCATTGGTAGGAGGAAAGGAATAGTTTTTTGGAGGGTTTGAAGATGCACTTGTTGTGAGCTCAGCAAAAGATGAAGGTCGCAGTGGACTCATCCAAGCGGAATGTCAAATTTCAGGTTGGGGACCAAGTGTTTTTGAAGCTCCATTCCTATTGCCAGAAAAATCTTGCAATCCGCAAGAATGAAAAGCTGGCTGCTTGCTTTTATGGCCCTTTTAAGGTGCTGTGTAATAGGACCTGTCCCAATAATCCAATAAACCAGAAACAATGAACCAGAACAGACAATAATAAGCAATAAAACAGTAACCAAAGAGTGAATAATTCTGAAGCTTTATTGAAGGAAAATATGAGTTTCATACAAGCACAGAGAAGATCTCCATGATGCCAGAATTCTCTTAATTCTTGCATAACTAATTACTAGCTTCCTTTTCCCACTAATAGGCTACTCAGTACCCAAATTGCCCCTCTAACAAACTACCCTCCACGTCAACCATCAAATGACCCAGCCTACCCTTGGCCTTTGTGTCCCGACCCCCTCCTAGTGTATGTGAACCGAATCATAGGTTTATCAAGCCTATCATTACTGCCCCCGAATTTGTGAACCTTGTCCTCAAGGTTGAAAGCTGGAAACTGAGTTTGGATAGCTTCAAATTTCTCCCAGGTAGCTTCGAAAACAGGCAAATCCTTCCAGCGAATAAGCACCTCAACAGCTTGATCTGAAGAAGCGGGATTTTGCCTGACATTCAGCACTTCAGCAGGTTCCACAATAAGCTCCAGATCTGACGTTAAAGTAGGTGGAAGTGTGGTGGACGAATGAGCGGTGCCGATAGCAGCTCGGAGTTGCGACACATGAAAAACCGGATGGATAGCTGACGAAGGAGGCAAGTCCAGATGGTATGCCACTTTGCCAATGCGTTTCAGAACTGCGAAAGGTCCATAATACCTTGCTGCCAGCTTCTCATTTTTTCTAATGTCCAGTGATTTCTGTCGGTAGGGTCGCAATTTAACGAATACCCTGTCTCCCACCACAAACTCCACCTGCCTACGCGACCTATCAGCTCCTTCCTTCATCTTTTGTTGTGCTCGCAGCAGGTGCATCTTCAAGTCGTCCAAGAATGAGTCTCGCTCCTCAAGCAGCTGGTCGACAGCCAGTACATGTGTGGTACCTGCTGCATAACGAATCAACGGTGGGGGGTCACGCCCGTATAAAACCTTGAACGGAGTGCAGCCCAAGGATGAGTGATAAGTGGTGTTGTACCAGTACTCAGCCCATGCTAACCACTTAGCCCAAGCTTTTGGACGGTTCGAAGCGAAGCAACGGAGATATGTCTCAAGGCATCGATTTACTACCTCCGATTGCCCATCTGTTTGGGGGTGATAGGAAGTACTGTGGCGAAGTTCCGTCCCTTGCAGTTTGAACAATTCAGACCAAAAATGGCTGAGAAAAATCCTGTCACGGTCAGACACAATAGACAACGGAACCCCATGCAACTTTACCACGTGTAACAAATGCTTCAGCCACCGTTTTGGCAGTAAATGGGTGTCTAAGGCCTATGAAGTGGCTGTATTTACTAAGCCTGTCCACCACCACTAATATAGTATCTATACCCTCCGATTTAGGCAGCCCTTCTATGAAATCCATAGTTAACTCCTCCCAAACTTGTGCTGGCAGCGAGAGTGGCTGCAGCAAACCCCCTGGAGACGTTGCCAAATATTTGTTCCGCTGGCAAATATCACAAGAACGAACAAACTCCAAGACCTTAGCCTTCATGCCGACCCAATACACATCTCCTTTCAGCCGTTGATAAGTCCGCAGCTCCCCCGAATGGCCGCCGATGGGCGAGCAGTGATACTCTCGTAAGAAATGGGGCAGTAAAGCTGAAGTGGCAGATAAAACTAAACGACCCCTGTACAATAGCCGCTGTTGGTGTAACGAAAACCCAGCAATGATTTTACCTTGCGCCACGTTCGCTTTAACCCGAGACAGGAATGTGTCTGCTGCCACCTCACGGTTAACAAGCTCCCAATCCATCCATGTAGTAGATGTCAACAAGGAACACTCCACTTGGCCGACCCTAGATAAAGCATCAGCCGCCCGATTTGTTTCCCCGGAGCGGTACTGAATATCAAAATCAAATCCCAACAATTTTACCAACCATTTCTGATGTTCAGGAGTAACCAGCCGCTGTTCTAACAAAAACTTGAGACTCTTTTGGTCTGTTCGGACAATAAATCGTCTTCCAAGGAAGTAAGGTCGCCACTTGAGTACCGCAAGGACAATGGCCATGAGTTCCTTTTCATAGATGGATTTCAGCCGAGCTTTGGGCTTCAGCACCTGACTGAAATACGCCAGTGGGCGTCCCTCCTGCATCAAAACAGCCCCTACCCCAAACCCCGAAGCATCAGTCTCAACTACGAACGGCTTAGTGAAATCTGGGAGTGCTAAAACAGGAACTGTGGTCAGCGTTCTCTTCAGTTCTTCAAAGGCGGCAGTAGCTTCTGCGGTCCACCCATACTGATCCTTTTTTAGTTGATCAGTAAGAGGTCTAGCGATGGCCCCATAATTCTTGACGAATTTCCGGTAATATCCAGTAAGACCAAGAAACCCCCTCAGCTCCTTAATCGTTCTTGGCAGCGGCCAATCGAGCATAGATTGAATCTTGGAAGGGTCCACCGCCACTCCCTTACCTGAAATAATATGTCCCAAATATTCGACTTGTCGCTGTCCAAAGCAACACTTCTTTAAGTTGGCAAAAAATTGATGGTTTGACAAAGTTTGTAACACTATCTCAAGGTCTTTGACATGAGTTTCCTCATCCGGGCTATAGACAAGGATGCCGTCGAAGAAGACCAATACTCTTTTACGAAGATGCGGCTGGAAAATATTGTTCATCTGAGATTGAAAGGTGGCGGGGGCGTTGGTCAGCCCAAAGGGCATCACTACAAACTCGTAGTGGCCTTCATGAGTTCGAAAGGCAGTTTTATGGATGTCCTCCGGCCTCACCCGAATCTGATGGTACCCCGAACGTAAATCTAACTTCGAAAATACATGAGCCCCGTGCAACTCGTCTATCAACTCGTCAATAACTGGGATGGGAAATTTGTCGGGTACCGTGGCTCAATTAAGAGCTCTATAATCCACACAAAATCGCCATCCGCCATCCTTCTTCTTAACCAAGAGAATTGGGCTCGAATAGGGACTGTTACTCGGCTGGATCACCCCGGATTGCAGCATCTCTCGAACAATTTTCTCTACCTCATCCTTGATACCATGGGGGTATCGATATGGGCGGATACTCACGGGGGTGGTGCCGGGCTGAAGAACAATGGCATGATCATGTTGTCTTTGCGGCGGCAGCGAAGTCGGTGTAGCAAACACAGTGCCGTACCGCTGTAATACTTCATGTATCCCGTCTGAATAGGCAGCCCGATCCTGAGAAACCGATGCACAACCCAGCTCTACCCAAACTCCTTGTCTCTCATGTTGTAACAGCCGTACCATCTGCTTCAACGATATACACGTCTTGAGAAGCAGAGGATCGCCATGTAAAACAACGGGCTGACCTTGGATTCGTAGTTTCATCGTGTGATCCTTCCAATGATGCGTGGTTTCCCCTAAAGTTTGCAGCCACTGGACACCCAAGATAACATCGGTACTGCTGAGTTGCAACGGCAGAAAGTCGTCGATAATTTCCAATCCTTGCAAGTGTAATGGTACCGAGCGACAAATACCCTCCCCTTTCACCGCCTGACCACTGCCCATCTGTACTCCGTAAGCTTCAGTCGTGGACATAGGCAGCGCTAGTTTCTGGGCTAATTCCGTCGTAATAAAGTTGTGTGTCGCCCCGCTATCCACCAAAACTACCACTTCGTGACCCATGATAGAGCCCAGAATTTTCATGGTCTTTGGAGAAGTCAAACCAACCACGGCATTCAGAGATACTTCCACCATATGAGCCTCTGCCGCGCCCATAGCATCGGCAATGCCGAGAACCTCCCCAATCGGGTCAGTGGCCGGCTCATCCACGGCCTCTTCTTGGATAATAATGACCTGAACTTCCGCTTGAGAGCACTCGTGCCCTCTAGTCCAGCGCCCGTCACATTTGAAGCAAACCCCACGACGTTTCTTCTCTTGAATCTCGGACTCAGACAGGCAGCGGTATGCCACGGACGTTGCCGGAGCCGAGGCTGTCTTAGGACTAGCACTAGTCGGGGTCGATGATGAAGAAGAAGAAGGGGAAAGGACAAATGTGCCCTTACCGTGTTCAGGGAGAGACAGGCTGCTCAAAGGGGGTCTTGGATTGGCCCGAATGGGCCCACTCAACCCAGCCCGATATCCCTTAGTGAAGGCCCGATTGGCTTCAATCTGCTCAGCCAACTCCATCATGTGTAACAGCCCATTTGGCTCCAAAATCCTCAAGGGGGCCTGGATCTCCACTTTGAGGCCCTTTAAGAAAGCAGCCCGTAAGGTAGCCTCCCCCATCATCTCCACCGAAGCAACGAGAGCTTCAAACCTCCTGCGATAGTCCTGAACCGAAGTGACCTGTTGGAGGACAAAGAAACGATCATACACCGAGCCTTCGTGAGTGGGACGGAAGCGCCGGAGAAGCAACAGCTTCAATTCTTCCCACGTGGTGATGAGGCGCCTCTGATTTTCCCAGCGAAACCAACTGAGAGCCGCCCCTTCCAAACACAAGACAGCGGCCTCTAATTGCTCGCCCGGAGATAACCGCTGTAAGTTAAAGTAGCGCTCAGCACGGTAAGTCCAATCATCCGGGTCCTCTCCCATGTAAACGGGTAATTCGATCTTCCGAGCTCGAAATTCAGAGCGCCGGTCCCCACCCTCAGCGACACGGCCCGTGGAGGCACCCCCGCCAGTCGCCGCGGACCCCTCGCCAGGAAGACGACGACCCGAGCCCGGAAGTCCAGGAGACCCCTCGCGAAGAGAGGCAAGTTCATCAGCCACCCGTCCCTGAGCAGTAACCAAACGATCCGGCACCTCCTTCATAGAACCCAGCTCGAGGGCATGATCCTTAAGCAGCGCACCGTGATCGTTGAGCTGAGTTTGGACACTGGATAAGGCAGATTCAACGCCAACAACACGATTGTCCATCCTTGTCGACACCGGCATACACAGAGTGCCAGGTACTGGTTCTGATACCAATTAATAGGACCTGCCCCAATAATCCAATAAACCAGAAACAATGAACCAGAACAGACAATAATAAGCAATAAAACAGTAACCAAAGAGTGAATAATTCTGAAGCTTTATTGAAGGAAAATATGAGTTTCATACAAGCACAGAGAAGAAGATCTCCATGATGCCAGAATTCTCTTAATTCTTGCATAACTAATTACTAGCTTCCTTTTCCCACTAATAGGCTACTCAGTACCCAAATTGCCCCTCTAACAAACTACCCTCCACGTCAACCATCAAATGACCCAGCCTACCCTTGGCCTTTGTGTCCCGACCCCCTCCTAGTGTATGTGAACCGAATCATAGGTTTATCAAGCCTATCACTGTGGCTGATCGATCCATATCTGCGATAATTGTGGTGCACCCTGTTTTCACTTAACACAGCTCCAACCTAATCATGGCGTGGTTAATTCCTCCCCGACTTTGCCACCATAGTTAGCGACAGATTTGGAACCAGCCGCAGTTTTGAATGTGCGTCAAAGCAAGAGCGGAACTGTTCAAGACCTGGAAGTCCTTATTTAGTGGAAAGATTTGCTGCTGTTTGATGCTACTTGGCAGAAGTTCGATGCCATTCATGGTCAATTTCCTAGTTTTCACCTTGAGGACAAGGTGAAACAAATGTATATATATATATATATATATATTTTTTTTTTTTGGGGGTGGGGGGAGGGGAATGACAGACCCATAAATACGCTTTACGTATGGTAGGAGGGGTAAGAATGCCAAATAGGCAGCAAGGGCAGAGTGGGGAAGGTTGTAATGACTTCGTGTGGTGTCTTGGGATTGTTGAGTTAGTGGAAGGATATATGAGGGAAGTGAGAATTGGAGGGCGGTATGCATGAATTGTAATTGAGTGAGCTTAGCTCTTGGGGAGTGCTGGTCTCTTGAATGATATCAGCTGGGGTACATCAATTTACATTAGATTTTAAATTTATTTATTAATTTGTTAAAGGTTTTATTAAGTTATCTACACTTCAGAAGATTTTTGGCGATGTATCTGTGAATTGTCTTCATATTATATTGAAAACTTTTTCGTTGACGGACTTGAAATGATTGGTTAATATGGTATTTCTCCCGTCGGTTCTGAGATTAAGCTCCTTGAACTATTGCCCAGTTTCATCTCCTCCATTGGAGATCTGATTTCACATAAGTTACTAAATGGCAGCTTGACTTGCGGTGTGGAGCAAAGAGGTCTCTAGCTGATCCTCCCAGACAAAATTTTGCTTTAAAATCCTGTGATATCAGTGCCACCAAGCCTCATTTGCTCCTAGTTGGTGGGAGGTACATTTTGCTGATTTGAGTTGAATAATGTTCTAGTACTTTAACCATGACTTTTCTTTTAATATTATATCTTGTTCTTGAATTTTTGCAGTGATGCATTTGCACGGTTGTACGACAGAAGGATGCTGCCACCGTTGTCCTCAAGTCAGAAAAAGATGCCACCTCCTCCTTGTGTTGACTATTTTTGTCCAATGCATCTTTCTGATCGTGTTAGTTCAGAACCTTGTAATTGTTTTTATGGCTTCAATTTTACAACCGTCCAAATGTTTTTTTTGGTTATTTTTGTAATGTTGTTTTTCTATGATCTGAGACGTATAGTTGAATGTGTAGGGGGTTTAAAATTGGCTTTCTTCTTTATATTTTTTTTTTCAGGAACAGTCAAGCTTGCATCTAACTCATGTTGCGTTTAGTCCTGATGGAGAAGAGGTTCTACTTAGTTATAGTGGAGAGCATGTCTATCTGATGGATACAAATCACGGTATGTGTATTTACCTTGATTATATGCACCTGACTGCCTCATACTTGCTGTTCTTTCTTTTTAAGAGACTGGATTTACTTAGAAAAGACATTCATTTTCTATGATTTTAAGGCAAACTTCCATGACATGTATCCTTCTAGACTGATTTAAACAATACAATATAACTTTATTATTTATTAGATTTGAATTGAGCAAGACATCGGTCTTATCTTTGAAAATGTAGTTTCTATTAGGAGATGTGTGTGTGTGTGTGTGTGTGTATAGAGAGAAAGAGAGAAATCCAAGAGGGGTAGCTCAAACTATCATGGCTGTGGGTTGCTCCTCACATGGTCCTAGGTTCGAATCCTGGCTATCTATATTTTCCTATTCCTCAAATATTGTGAAGTTAGGCGAGGACTCCAATTTTAATATATATATTTGAAAACTGATTCATATCTCCTTTCTGTTGGGCACAATGGTTTTCTGGTGAAATATTTTGGGTCTGGGAAATTTTGCCTAGTAAATTTTCTTGTTATTGGTATCTTTACCTTCCTATATTAGTAGGAAGTTCAGGACAATGAGATAGGTATTTGCAAATTTGCAGCAGGTGATAGTTCTATGCAGTATAGTCCTGCAGATGTTTCCCGGCTGACGAGCTTCACACTCGATAGAGGTGAACCGACATCTGATGTCTGCCTGAAGGGTCATTCTAAGGAGAGAAGTGCTAATGTGAGGGTGCCCGTCTTTTCATCTTTACGTATATTATCTGTAACACTACAGTCATCTTGTTGGTTTGTCTTATAAGTTGATATTTCCTATCTTAACGCGGTTATTTCAGCTTGACATGAGTAAGAAGCTAATCCAAATTGCTGAAAGATCCTTAGAGGGGAATATGAATTACTTCTACGGTATTGAGGCTTGCAATGAGGTGTTGGATGGATATGGTCAAGTTATTGGACTGGCATTGAAGCATGAATGTCTCTGTATGCGTGCTGCGTTGTTGCTGAAGGTTCTTATTTTATATGAAGTTATAATTCAGAGATTCTTTTTATTTTTTATTATTATTTTTATATGATGTTTTGATTGTGATTCTTACTTAACACCGTTACCCTGTCCCAATCTTCTTCCCCCGTTTTTTAAGGTATAATATTAATTTTTTTCAGCGGAATTGGAAAAATGATGTTCCCATGGCGATTAGAGATTGTCACAATGCTCAAAAGATTGATGGCTCCTCATTCAGGGCTCATTACTACATGTCTGAAGCTCTGTCACAGGTGATTACGTTTTACCCACAGCAATTTAGTGGACCCTTAAACACTTAGACTTTGGAAGGCCTTTTGGCATTTTCAACCTACACAAACTGGATGTTGTTTGCCCCTTGATCATTTTATAATTTGGCTTGCTCACTACTTGCAACTTCTGAGAAAGAGAACCCCAAAAAGATAAACACAGGAAGTAAAAGAGCTCCTCTATACAATAATTGTGTAGCAGGTTGGCTGCTAAGCAAAGTAGGATATTTTTGGAAGTTTTGATATGTTCTTTAAGTTGAGTGGAGTTGATTGTAACCCATTAGTTTTAAAGAACCTGTCTTTCCCCCCTTTCTTGCAAAAGAAGAAAAATAACACGGCTCCTAAATATGGAGAATCGATACTAAGTGAGTCTGAATTTCTTTCAATAGTGGTATTGCTGTCAGGTTAAGGTTCATAGGTGCAGTCCTCTTCCAATTTGTTGTGGGGCCAGAGATAATATTATTTGATGTTATACAAGTGCTGATTTCTTTGTTATGTAATGTTCATCACATTCACACAATTATACAATATTTGATGATCATTCCTGAACTGTTGTCGCTTTTGTTTATTAAGGCCTTGGTGGATTTATGTTTTCTGTTGATAAAAACTAGAAGTAAACTTCTTTTTTAAAAAATGTAGTCTTTGCCTGTTTGCCTGTTAAATTTTTGTCTCTACATCATGAACTTTATTTTTTTGCAGTTAGGCAAACATAAAGAAGCTCTAGATTTTGCTTGCGCTGCTCAAAATTTGGCTCCTTCCAATTTTGATGTAGAAGAAAGAGTTGAGAGAGTTAAAAAGGACCTTGCTGCAGGTTTCTGGTTTTAATTGTCTTGGATGTTCATTTGTTTGCTACAATATTTATTCACATTGACCAGGCTTTGAATTTTATTGTCTACATGTTGTCACAATTTCCAGAACCAAATTTCATGCATGCCTCTTGGGTTTTCTTATTTGTTTGAATATAAGCGAATTTGTAGTTCAATGTATTCTCTTTACTTGTGAAGAAAAATTTCTGGGATAGAATTGTATATTAATTCCAAAAAGGACGAAAAAAAACTACATTCCATTTTCTTTTCCCTTTTTCATAAGTGAAATATGTTCCTATGTCTTTTCTCTCGGAAATGGAAAAAGGTGTGGATGACTATAAATATCTAGTTTGAAAATGAAGGGATGTGCCTCATTTCTCTTCTTTCTTTTTATATTGAAAAAAAAATCCCTTGAATGAACTGTTTTTTCTTAACCCCAAAAGTGCTTAGCAAGCACAAGAATTGGAGCCCCACCCAGGCTGACAATTTTGGGGGAGCAAACTTTAGGCCTTTTGGGAAAAAAATCTAATTGTTTTATTGCATTGACTAGGTGAAGCAGAAAGAAATAAGAAAGAAAATGAAGGACTTTTGAGGTCCAAACCTCGAGGTGAAGCAATGGCTTCATTAAGTGACATATTTTATCGGGTAGAGGCTAATAGTAATGATGGCCCAAGATCTGAAAGAGAAGATTCTGATTATGACGAGGAATTGGAATTAGACTTTGACACGTCAATGTCAGGTGATGAGGAGCATGATGTTGAACCCAATATTCTACATGGAAGTTTAAATTTAAGAATCCATCGAAAAAGTGATTCAGCTAGAGAAAGTGGTGGTGCAAATGGCTCGTGTGGATCTCCCTCATCATCATCCTGTAATGACAGAACACCGTATCAGGTTTCTTATGTAGTTCTTGCATCAAGTTGTTTTCAGATTTATGTTATTATTACAGATAACATATTTGAAAATTCAATGAGATGAAAACCAAAACTTACACATGCCCTCGGAATTCAAAGTACTCGACTTACTCATCATACTTTCATTATTTTAAGCTAATTAAGCCTAAAACACCTGCTTAAACATACTTTTTTTTGGAATTTTATATATGCTTATGCATGTTAAAAACATGTCTAAAACTGAGCAGTCAAGTTTATAAACTATTTCAATCCCAAACTCTTGGAATATGTTGCTAGAATTTTTCTGTTGAGACGTGATTGTAGAAATTAGAAAATAAACAACTGAGGGTTTGTGCTTGATCTCCTAAGTTTAAATAATACATTTATATATTCCAGCAACATTGTGTAATAGTTATTGGTGGTGAGAAACATCATGTCTTCTTGATGTTCTATAATTCTTTCATTTAATTTCCGTTTGCATTTGTTCATATTTGTTTTGCCTATATTGCAGCCTGGGATAGCTATTGATATGAAACAAAGATATGTTGGCCACTGTAATGTGGGGACTGACATCAAGCAGGCCAATTTTCTGGGTCAAAGAGGTAATTTGTTTTTTTATGACAGCTGTCCTATTATAACCCATCTCTAACACATATCTATTAAAATTTCCTGTGATACTTGGGAAGTTTGGATGGTAGATGTCCTATTTTGATTTGATTTTGTAAGGAGATAGTGGTCATAAAACTATGTAATGGTATGGTTTTTTTTTTCTTTTTCATTTGAGTTACAGGTGAATATGTTGCTAGTGGAAGTGATGATGGCAGATGGTTTATTTGGGAGAAGAAAACTGGCAGATTAATAAAAATGCTCCATGGAGATGATGCAGGTTTTTTTTTCCCCTTCAACCGAAAATTGTGAATCCTTACTTTCTGTCCTTGTTATTTAAGGTCCTCTTCATGTCTCTCCGCAGTTGTCAACTGTGTGCAGTCTCACCCTTTTGACTGTGCTGTTGCTACCAGCGGGATTGATAACACAATAAAGGTAAGTGCTGTAGGAGGGATCAATTCTTTCCTTTCTTTTCTCTTTTAGTAGCCAGATAGCTGATAGCTAGACTCATTCTGGAGTGTTTGCTGGCTTTGTTCTAGATTTGGACTCCGACTGCTTCAGTCCCCTCAACTGTAGGTAGTGGAACAGCAGGGCCAGAAAGTGCTGACTTTCTAAATGTCATGGAAGGCAACCAACATAGATTAGGCCGCAATCGTGATGCATTCCTGTAAGGCTTCTGAATTTTTTAACTTTTTGAGCAAGTTCATTCTTTTTCTCCTCTTATTTTTTTTTTATATATATGTATATATATATATTTCCTTGAAGTATGTGAATATCATTTCTATGTATGAAAGCACAGGAAATTGTGGCTATAAACATGAAGGTTCTCTCCTTATGAATTGTTTTTACTTTTTTTGTTTTGAACTCTGAAACATCTAGTGCACATGTAACAACCAAGCCTTACTCTTTCTCAACATTGAAATGTGAAGAAAAGATAAAGAAAGAGGAGCATACTGGTTTATAAAACCTCGAGTTAGAACATTTTGGATTGATGTAATTAAACATCTAACCTTTTGATGACCACAAGTTTTAGTAGCATAATAAAATATTTTCTTCCTCTTTGTTGGTTGATTTTTGGACTGAGTGCTGGTTTCATGTCCAGACTTTGTGATTTGTATCAGGATTTTGTCAAACCTGATCCGTACATCATGATCTGTGAAAATTGCATGCGCATGTAAAATAGTATCATGCATTAGAACTTGATGATGTAGATCATGTGGTTGGAAATTTCCTGCATACATGTAAAAAATAGTGCAGAGTAATCATATGGTCTAAACTTGGCTTTCATGGTGATTCTTTATTTTTCCTCCCTTGGTTGCTTGCTTCTAAATTTGTCTTCTTACCTAATGGCTAATGTCAATGTTCTTTCGTGCCAGGGGTTTTGAAATTCTGGAGCGTTTTCGAGTGCATGAGTTCACTGAAGGAAACTTGCATCCATTTGAGTGTGCTCAGAGCTAATCAGCTCTTGCTGACGCTTGCAGGCTCCTTCCTATTTTGACTTAATATGGCTTTGCAAAATCTTTTCCCTTCTGTGTTTCTTGATCCAAAAAACATTATACTTGCGTCCTCCTTGGGCCAGTTATCCCAGGAGTTCATGTATGTGATGGAAAGTTGGTCTGTGGTGATTGGTAACTGCTGCATGATATAATGTTATCTTGAGTACTACTTCTATACGTGGGTGTTTTGAATATCCAATGTAAATTTGTTTTTATGCTTGTAAATCCAATAAAGTTGTTTCTTCATGTTGAGATGTGTTTGTGTGGTGAGTTTTTCTTGTAAATAATAATCTGTGGTTGAAGAAGGCATCTTGCAATATTTAACATAACCATAGCGCTGATTGCGGTCTAGAATTTGGAAAGCTGACGCTTTTGCAGAGGAGCTAGGGATGTTTTCTGGCTGATAGAGTGAGCCTGTAACCATTTAGATCCGGAAGTAGCATCTGTTGCTGATGCTGTATCGAAATATGTATTATCTGGTTGCTGCTATAAAAGTGTGTTTTTATTTATTTTTTTATTTTTCCATCGGGAAGGTAATCTCTCATAAATGTGGGCAGGGAATTGTCAAAATTGCAATTTCATTCTGACCCTGATTTTCTGTTTTTTGTTTTCATTTCTTTTTACCTTTCCTTGTCAATATTACAGAGACGTCATCTTTACCGTGCATGGAGTGGATTATATTACGGAAAGGTAAAAGAGAGTGCATAATTTCACCTGTCGCGTTGGTCATGCTTTAGTCTTTTTTGGGTGCTTGAAAGATTCAAGTCGAAAATAATGAGAAATCTTTGTAAAGCGTCTTGGTTTTCCCCCTCTCCAAAGCATTGGCCTGGTGTTGCGTTATTATTCCTGATGCATTGTGTATAGTTAAGACTGTCTGCTCTTGGGTTTTCTTTATATGTCCTTTTTTTTAACATATATGTAGTGTTTTTTTTCGTAATTGTAGTGCGTACTTTTTCCTTGTGTATATAATGTTACCTTTTGTTTTCCCTTTCTTAAAATGTATAGAATGCTTGTATAGTGGTAATAGCTTGTCCACCCCTAAAGTTTTTTGTACTAGTAGCTGTAGATTTTTCTAGACCAAAGATTAAATTATTGTTGGTTTGGTATTCAGGTGTACTCTTTTATTTAGAAAAATGTTACTTTCCATTTAACCACTTCATAAGATCATAATGTGGAAGATATAATTATATTGGGGTTCTTCTTGCCGGAATAATAATTTTGGAGCTGGTAGTTGAATAAGCAATGCTATTCTATGATATGATTAGTTGATGAATGCTCACAACATAAATTTGGTACAAGATTGTATTGCTATGGAAGTGACACCTAAGCAAGCAGCCTGAGACAGGTACCATGTGGAAACTAATGAAAAGATATGCTGGTTGTCTTCCTAAAGGGATGGATGGAGAAGCATCGAGTGAAGCTTCATGGCAACTCAAGAGTCGAATTTGTAGTTTATCAATTCGACAAATCAGTGTCAGAAATTGGGTACCATATCTCCCAATTTTGGGCTTATTTGTACGTTGACGAATGTCAAAGGAGGGTGGTGGTGGGAAGATTTTATACAAATATATATAAATAAAATGTATTTATATTTGAAAATAAACAAGATATTTAGTAGATATGTCACAGCTGAAGAGGAAAAGGTTGATCACGGCCTCACGGGATTATTTAGTGGCAGTTGTCAGTTGATACTTTGATTTGATAAAGATGGAGAGACAAAGTATCAACCTTTTGCCATATCCATAGACATAACAAACAAATTGATAAAATAGAGGGCTAGGGCTAGGCTAGGGCAAGGGGAGTAAAATATCTCCCTCACTTTGGGAGAACTTAGTGGAAGTATCTTATCATGCATTTTGATACAGCCAAACATTGTTTTAGAATAAAAATTTCTATACAACTGACTGATGGAACTGACCTAAAGATTTGAGCATTTGGGAGCGACTGATGTCTGTAGCTCAAGAGATGTTCTTTGTAAGGATTTAGTTGTTTTTGCCTAAAAACTTTAGTCTCACTTTCCAACGTGACTAATGTTATTGTTTAGTAGTGTAAGAATTTAGTTGCTCAGTCTAATAATTGAGAAATAGGTGTCAATACGGTTGATATGCTAACAAATTGGAATTTGAGCATTCAGGCACGACTGATATATGTTACTTAGTAGTCGTTCTTTATAAGTATTCTGTTGTTCTTCCTAAAAAAATTGATCCCTCTTTCTAGTGCAATTGAAAATTGTTGCGCCCTAATCGTTTTTTTTGTAAGAATTTAGTCACTCAGACCAAAATTGTTTTTATTTGTAGCGACTTATAGTTGTCAAACACTAGTTGTTCTTCATAAGAATTCTCTTTGAAATTCCAATGGAAAATGAGAAATTCAAAGCAATGAGTCATTCGACTTAAAAAAATCGATTGTTTTTTTGTTCACCAAGTACAATTGTCGTGTGATAGTAGGTTTTTATTTTTTTATTTTTTTTATTTTTATATATAAGAATTCAATAGTTCAACATAAAAGTTGCCTTGAAGTGTTTGACTTTTTAGTGTTGTGTAATGGTCAATCCTATGGCTCCCACAAAGAGAGGTAGAAAAGTAGATTTCTATACGTTTGGTAGGAACACGCATTTTTTGTCTCAATACACGAGTGTATGTAACTCACAAAATGAGAAAGAAATAAAACACTCATTTTTTTTAGTTTTTTTTGTTTTGTTTTTTGTTTTACTTTTTTTTTTTTATCAAGAAGAATAAAAGAACTTCATTGAACAAGTGAACATTACAATTAAGAGTCAAGGACTCAAACACAAGCAGGAGTATCTGCCAACCACGAATCAGACCAGAATACAACTAATTACATTGAAGATGCCGAATATACATTTAATCTTTAACAGAAATCTGACTTTTGAACACTATGTATAGCTTATATTTAGTTGTGTATTTAACTTCCTGGACTAGCTTCATAACGGATAATGAATAACCATCATAAAAACACCTATTCCTGTTTCTCCAGATACTGTAAATGACAGCTGCAAAAACCATATTCACAATAGCAGCTTTAACTCCACTTCGAGTTCCAGCCAGCCACACCATCCAACTATTAAAATCAAGTGGCCAAGCAACTAACCCCAACCAATCAAAGATGCTTTTAACCAACAGATTAGAGAGATTGCAATAAAAAAACAGATGAGAGTGACTCTCAAGACATCTCTCACAAACTGGACAGAATACTGAAGATATTTGAACATGCAACCTACTAAGATTGTCCCTAGTTAAAAGCTGAGAGTTAACCACCTGCCAAAGCATAAATATGTGATTAGGGAGGATTAGTTTACTCCAAACAGTCCTATAATAATCAACCCTTTGCTGGACTGAAAGGCTGTTATACAGACGAGAAGACTTAAACTTCCCTTGCGCACCAGCAGAGAGTATAGCAGCAGGTTTAAAATTATCCTTGAGACGACAAAGTTTCCCCCAATACCAGCTACAATCAGCTTTCAAATCATAATTCCAGATATTGACTCCTTTCAAATAAATGGAATTGATCCATTTAACCCATAACAAATCTGGTTTAGCAGATAAAGCCCAAACATACTTTGCTAAAACAGCTCGGTTCCAATTTGCACCATCTTTGAATCCCAGACCACCATAGGCTTTGGGGAGGCAAACCTTCTGCCATGAGGGGATATGAATCTTGCTTCTCTGCCCAGAAGTGCCCCACATAAATCCTCTACAAATCTTTTCAATTTCCTTGACTATGCTTTGAGGCAAAATAAAAATGGTCATCCAATAGTTTCGAAGCCCAAGCAAAACAGAATTGATGAGTTGAATCTGGCCAGGAAAGGAGAGATGTCGACTCGCCCAGTTTTGAATCTTTAACCCAAATTTTTGAATAATGATCTCACAATCTTCATGTCTCCATTTGGTAGGCCTCATGGGAACCCCAAGGTACTTAAGAGGAAAAGTACCTTCTGTCAAACATATATCATGAGCAATCTGATTCCTGTCATAGCTAGAGACTCCACCAAAAAAGATATGAGATTTATCAGAGTTGATGGAAAGACCTGTAGCAGAAGAAAATTCATCAAGAACCTCCTTGACACTTTTAACAGCTGGGAGAGAGCCCTTACAAAATAAAAGCAAATCATCCGCAAAGCACAGATTAATAAGCTTGAGACTTTTACACATAGAGTGATATCTAAAGGGGGAATTAAGGGCTGCTAGTTGTAAGCTTCTTGTCAAATATTCCATTATAAGGACAAACAACAGAGGTGACATGGGATCACTTTGTCTCAGCCCTTTTTTTTTACTTTTTTACTGTTCTTACTTTTTAAAAAAAAAATACGCACTCAAGTTTTCAAAAATATGATTTTCAAAATTTTATAATTACAAAAATACGATTCTTGGGAAAAACAACTTGAAAGCAACTTGAAAACAACTCATAGGATAAAAAAAAAACAACATATATATTAGAACAACTAAACATCAACCCAAAAAAAACCTAAAACCAACGTACAGACAACTTGAAAAAAAAAGACAAAATAGTAAAAATGCAAAAATTTCCTTAAAACTGTAAAATTGAAAAAAAAAAAATATATGTTTAACCGTAAAAAAGTAAATTTTTAGTGAAAATGAATATTTTATGTAATTTTTTTTTCTCTCTTGGGCATGTAGTGCTAGGAGTAGCTCTTAGGGTTCGAGTTTGCCACAAGGAAAACATAACGCATTCATAAGCTCTTTGGTGGGGAAGACTTGTGAAAACCGTAGAGTCCTTTTCCTACTTGGCTTGGCATGCAACACGATCCAATTGGATTGTGATGTGTGCTTATCACAAGGCATTTGGGCCCGTAGTGTTTTAATACATAAAGCTTTCCCATTTTAACAAAAAGTCATTTAAACTATCGATTTTTAAACAAAAGTTAGTGCTTGAAAAATATCAACATATTTTGTTTTCCTAATTTATTATTCCATAAATAATAATTTGTGAGTTTTAAAATAATACAATATTATTCATTTTTCTTTTAGTTAGAAAATTCACCACTTATATTATCAAGCAAGTTCAAGGACTTATGAACCTGTAGTTTTAAGGTTTAATAATTTAATTTATGTTACTAACTATTATTCAGCAAATTAATTTATTAACTATGAATTATTCCAATTAAAATTCAAAGTTGCACTCTCCAAACTACAACCTTATATTATTAGAAGCTGCAACTTATTAAGCTATCAATTGATGTAGTCATTGCATTGCATGAGTATAACCCTTTAATATTTGTTTATAATTAGAATTAGGTCTAAAGTCCATTAACCTCTCTATTTATCTCTTTATCATTTAGTTCCATTAATTATCTAATAGACATAATTCTATAGCTTGTTTACAAAGAATATTTTTGTTTTCAATAGAAATTGAGTACACAATGTCCAAGCCCCAAATTAACAATAAAAAGAACAACTTATCTACTTCCTAACATGGAAAGAGTAGATTCTATATTTGTGAAGTATATTCCCGACAACCTCAGCCTTATGACTCTAAGATATTGGGAGTTTGATCTTTGTTCTTTATATAGATCTTACCTGATAAGTCAAAATCCATAAGACCACAAATATGAGCTGAATTTAAAACTTATATATATTGTCATAAGTTTATACTTTCATCGTGTCACAATCTATATTGTACACATCACCTCTATCTCTCCTGTTGATACACTAAACATCCCAAATTATCAGTATTGTTTAAAACAAAAGACTGTACTCATAGTTTTTATTAAAGTTCCCACTTTATTTAGCAATTACAAATCATTTTTATATTATTATCTTGAATAAAATCCCATTATATATGTATCAATATTGATACACTTAATCCAAGATTACATCAATAATATTGGACCTTGTTGATAGCATGCATACAAATGAAATACAATTATGAGCGAAAAGCATTATCTTTATTAAATTCAATAAATGTTTTATAGAAAGACGCTTTAAGGGCACATATACCAACAATCTCTCACTTGCCCTAAAGTAGGTGAAACATGTCGTGTAATTCTAAGAGCAACTCCAACCATGCTCTCTAATTTTTAGTTAAAATGGCTAAAAAGCTATTTTATTAGCCACTTTTAACTTAACAACTCCAAATCATACTCTCTATTATAGCTAGCTATTGAATAATTTATTATTTTTTATGGAACACACTTTGGTTCCATAAATATACCTATTATTTAAACAATAATCAAATAGTAATAATGATGATAACAAAATAATAAAATATAGTTTAGCTAGTTATGGACTCTATATTTGGAGAGCCAAAAATGTAAAATTTAAAATGCTAAAATATAGCTAGCCCCTTGGAGTGATAAAAAATACAAAATAAGTTACTTTTTAGCTATTTTAGCTAAAAATCAGGATTTAGCTAGTGTGGTTGGAGATGCTCTAAGCCTAAGAAATGTCCCTCAAAACTAGTAGTAGTCAACGTCTTTGTAAAGAGATCAACATGGTAATTTGGTGACTTGATCTTTAGAATTATTAATCTTCTATGTATTATCTGTTTGATGAGGTGGTACTTATATTGTATGTGCTTGGCTACCATATGGCTTCTTTGTTCTCTTGAGTTGGAAATTACCCCACTATTGTCACAATAGAGTGTGCTTGGTTTATCCATGTATACAGAATTACTTACAGGTCACCTAAAAACTTTCGAAGCCATACAACATCCTTAGCTACTTCGTTGTCAGCTATGTCTTTTGCTTCTATGGTGGAGTCAACAATGGAAGATTGCTTGATACTGCTCCAAACTATTGCTCCACCCCAAATGTGAAGAATGAATAGAACATAAATTTATGAGAATCTTTGTCATATTGGAAGTCATAATTTATACATCCCAAAGGAATCAAATTCTCTCCGGTATATACTGTCATTTTTTTTTGTTCTCTTAAGATACTTGAGAATATATTTGATCAAATTCTGGATTAGACTAATATCTACTAACTTTATTCACTGCATAACAAATTTCAGGTCTAGTACATAGGGCCTATTTGACATGATTTTTGAAATCTCTTCCGGAGCTTAAAAATGTTTTTGATAGTGTTTGAATAAACTTCTAAAGAGCTTAAAAATGTTTTTGATAGTGTTTGAATAAACTTCTAAAAATGCTTTAGGTGTTTAAAATCTCTTTTTAAGGAGGTAAATAACTAAATATTTATCTGATTCTTCAAGAAGCTCATTTAAAAATAAAAAGAAAATTTATTAAATTTTAGTGAAATTTTATATTTTCTATTTTAATAATATATTTCTTATCTTATATTTATTACAATTAATAAAAATAAATATTTTAAAATATCTTTTTTTATTATTTAAAAAGTTCTTTTAAGTTAATATCCAAATAATAACTAAAATTATATAAAATAAAAAATTCCAAATAATTATATAAAATCAATTTTTTTAATTAATTTGCAACCTAAAATTATAAAAAAATTCAAAATTTTACCCAAAAGGGATTTGCGATATCATTTTTAACTTAATAGAAAAATAGAAAATTTGTTCTAATTGTTTTGAAAATCTAGGTGTTATATTATTTTAAATAATATGATGTTTAATTAAATAATGTGACAAAATGTGATTTGTCACACTTTGTAACATATTTTTTAGAGTTACAAATTTGTAACTCCCAAATATCACCCAATAATGTGTAGATTTTATGTTACACATTTGATTTGAATTTCACAAACCCATTATGTAATATGGCTATTGGAGACATGTTTTTAACTCTCATTAGGTGTATGGAGGTTACAAAATCATGTGGGAAATGATTTGAGCCATTTTTGGAAAAATGACATTTTGGTGCTGAAAATGGCCTATGGTCGCGACCAGGAGCATTGGTGGTCGTGACCTGGTGGACAGCGAGCCATGGCCGCGGCCAGGCATGCTAGTGGCTGCGGGTAGAGATGTGTGTAGCCAATTTTCAACCCTTTTTTCACATTTGAACGGTTCTAACACCTCAAGTAACTACCAAAACTCATTTTTAATTCCATAAACATCCAATTAATCATTTGAAACAACCACGGGGTTGGTGGAATTTGAAATTCAAAGGGTGTCTCAAAACTCTATAAATAGCAGCCTAATGCTCACTTGTATGACACATCATTTTCTATCCACAAAACACTTGGCTGGAAAATACACCGTAGAGGCTTGATAATTCCAAAGAGCTATTTCCTTGAGAGATCCCTTAGTGCTTAGATATTAAGGGGCAATAAGCTTTTGGACAAAGGTTTTGAACATTGTTCAAGTTGGTGATCCCCACTACTCTATACTTTGGTTGTGTGAGAGTTTGTGTTCTTATTATTGTTTTCTTCGCTGTTTTGTTCTTCTTGTTCTTATTTACTTGTATTATTATTATTTTGAGTTTGTGATCTTCCTCTTCTACATCTCTCTATTTACTTGTATTTTAAGCAATAAAGTTGTAACACTTGTTTAAATATTACCTTGTTTATTGTATTTTTTTTGCATAGAGTTGTATTTTGGGTTTACCATTTCCATTGAGTATAATATAACATATTCTCTATGTGGAGAATACATTGACTCCTTGGATATTTCTTCCATGCATTTATTTACCAGCTGTACACGATTTGAGTGAAAGACTCGTGCTGAAATTAGGATACACAAGGTTCAATAGGTAATAACAAGTCAATCAAGTGAATAATAGTGGTACTCATGTTTTGTCCCAGCTGAGATATGAGTATTAGTGTGTTACCAAAATGAGGGTTAAAACCGAAAGGTTTTTTTTAATAGAAATCGGTCTTGAAAAGAATAAAATTGAATTTTTTCATTTGAATAAAAATTTTCAAATTAAAGTATTAGGGTAACAAAATGCTATAAAACTTTTACCTATATAGACAAAGGGGTGATGCCGCCCCTCATGAGAGTTGGGAGTCATTCTCAAGAAAAGTCTATGAATGGAATGTGCACATGGCCATTAACGGTGCAAAAGCGAGACATTGAGGTCTCAAGTGAACATAGTGAAGGTGTGTGTTATCACCGGTTTGTTATCAATGAATAATGATTCAATGCTTCGGCAACCAAAATTTCAACAAACTTTGTGATAATTACACTAAGATAAAATTCAAGTCGAAAGACATTTTATTTTATGCACAGGTTTCTATAGAGAGTGGTTATTTAATCAAGTGGGGGAATATTATATTTTAATATAATGTTTGATTGATTAAATAAGTGTTACAAAAGGTGATTATTTAATCTAAGTTGGGGAATATTATATTATTTTAAATAATATAATGTTAGGTTAAATAATGTGACAAAATGTGATTTGTCACACCTTGTAACATATTTTTGAGAGTCACAAAATTGGACACATGTGTGTACCCAAATGTGACACATTTTGGAGTTACAAAATTAGTTACAAATTTGTAACTCCCAAATATCACCCAATAATGTGTAGATTTTATGTTACACATTTTATTTGAATTTCACAAAGCCATTATGTAATATGGTTGTTGGAGACATGCTTTTAACTCCCATTAGGTGTATGGAGGTTACAAAATCATGTGGGAAAGGATTTGGGATGTTTTTGGAAAACTGACATTTTGGTGCTGAAAATGGCCTATGGCCACGACCAAGAGCATTGGTGGTCGCGGCCTGGTGGACAGCGAGCCACGACCGCGGCCAGGCATGCTAGTGGGCGCGGCCAGAGATGTGTGCAACTAATTTTCTACCATTTTTTCCACTTTGAATGGTTCTAACACCTCAAGTAACTCCCAAAACTCCTTTTTAATTCCATAAACATCCAATTAATCATTGGTAATAGCCATGAGAGTTGGTGGAATTTGAAATTCAAATTGTAACGCCCTGGATAGCCAAGACCGTTACACTGTGTGTTTATAAAGGTGCAAGACTTGCTAATCAAGTCATTTAATTCCAAACGTGTTACTGAAACTATAGTTGAACTAAGGTTAAAAGATTTTGGTCTCAAAAACTGCATTTCTTAAAATTAAACATTCTCTTTTTACATGGGATCCCAAAAATAATAAGTTGAGGACTGTTTACAAAAGCTTCAAGATCTAAATACATAGATTGGCCATACCAAGGAAAAACAGACAGTTAAGCATATCTCATCCTGTTCCACTCCTCGGCCGTGGCGGCCGAACAGCTGACTATGTACATTCAGCCCCGCAGCCCTCTATCTCAGGATTGGTCCATCTTTCCTTTGCCTTTACCTGCACCACGAAGCACCCGTGAGCCAAGGCCCAGCAAGAAAACACAATAAAAGAGCACAATCATTCAATAGACAATCAAATAACTCATATTGCATAAGCATGTACTCAACAGTTTAGGCATTCATGATAATCAAGTATTCATCATACCAAATATATCAACTCATATCAATAATCAATCCACATATGATAACTAGGGTTAACACCCTTAGGCCACACCCTCTATTTATCCCACTGACTCTGGCCCGCTTAAACCGAGCTCAGTGCATGTTAAGCTGTCCTCGGCTACTAGTGGCTGAGCCGCGCCCTGTGCGCGAGTATTATTTACGGTACCCTTAGGCCGTTTATCATATGTCCCATGGCGTAATACCATCTATGACATTATTCAGATATCGGGAGCACTTAGTCCTATCACAAACACATAATTGGGTGCAGTTTTCTTACCTTTAGATTTGTAGCTTTGTTCGATTTGATCCTCAAGCACGATCCCTCTTGAGCCCTAGCGCGCACCTAGTCACAACCATAGATCAGAATCATCACCAAACCTCAAGTTCAAAACCTAGCCTCGGGACCAATCCCGAGCCCTCGGGAAGCCCTAATTCCACCAAACGGGGTGGTGGAATCAAATCCCTGGGCAAAAACCCTTGAAAATAACCCAAAAACCCTTTTCTGGAAGCAGGGTAGCGCTATAGAGCTCTTTGGAGGGCGCTATAGCGCTATAAAAAAAACCTAAAAACGTCCCAGACAACATGGCCTAGCGCTATAGCCCAAAGGCTAGCGCTGTAGCGCTAGTCACAGAACAGCAACCCTGCAATTTTTCCCTCCTTCGATTTTCCCAAGCCAAACCTTACCAAAACTTTTCCAAACTTCAACCAAACTTAAAAACAAGCTTATCAACATGTATAACTCATCCCAGATGACCCAACCACATAAAACCCAAGCACATGCACTCCAAATCCTAAAATTCACCATGGTTGGACCTCAAACTCAGAAACTCAGCAAAACAGCTAAAACCACAGGATTTTAGAGCTAGAATTTCATACCTTCAATGGGGATTCGACCTTAAGCTAGCCTCTAAACCTCCTTGGCTTACTCCTCCTCAAATCCTCAGCTTTAATTCCCTTAATTCCCCATAAAAACTCAATTCAGAAAAATCATCTCAGCCAAAACCAGAAACATAAGAGCAGACCCTAGAAACTTACCTCAGCTGAATGGATTACTCTTTCTAAATCCTTGCCAATTCTTCAAGCCAGACCAAGGACTCTAGCCTCAAGATTTTACTCTGACTTTCCCTGAGTTTCTACTCCAAAAGACCTCAAGAATTGATGGAGAAGAGCCTAAACCGATGGAGAGAAAAACAGACTTCTAATTGCCTTTCTTTCCTTCCTTTCCTTTCTTTTCTTTCCTTCAGAATTCCAGCCCCTTCTACATATTCCACTAAGTATAAAACCTTAATAATACCTATCCTTTATAAGCCAAATGACCACAATACCCTCCCATAATTTCCTAAGCCTTTTAATCCACCTAGGGGCATTTTGGTCATTTCACCCAATTCCCGCTAATTCCTCAAATATCTCTAATATTTATCGCTTAATTCCCAAAACCTAACTAGTTTCCAATTACATTCCTCAATATCAAATAATCTCCAATATATTACCTAAATCCCCAAAAATACCCCTAGGCTCGCCCCGAGCCAGGTATAAATCCCTGCCGTGACTTTTTCGCTAAACTGCTCACTAGGATCGTCTCGAATCACAGATTACAAATATATCCACATAATAATGTGGTCTCGACAATTTATCACATATATATACTGTTATGCCCTCAACATGCCAAAATTACGATTATGCCCTTCTAACCTAATTAGGGCCTACATGCATACTAATACACATAGTCATGCATCTCAGATATTCAAATAGTCATATAACATACTTTTTAATCATTAAATCATACATATAATCCAGTTATGCCCTCCCGGCACACTAATCAAGGCCCTTAAGCCTTATTAGTAGATTTGGGTCTTTACAACTATCCCTTCCTAATGAGAATTTCGTTCTCGAAATTTACCTGAATAACTCAGGATATTGATCCCGCATCGCTGTCTAAAGCTCCCAGGTCGCCTCCTCGACCTTACTATTCCTCCACAATACTTTAGCAAGAGGAATCGTCTTATTCCGTAGTACTTTATCTTTCCGATCTAAGAATTGGACTGGTTGCTCCTCATAAGCTAAATCTGTCTGCAATTCCAAGTCTTCATACCTCAACACATGAGTCGCATCTGAGACATACTTCCGGAGCATAGAAACATGGAATACATCATGGACCCCTGACAATGATGGTGGCAAGGCCAACCTGTAAGCCACCTGACCAATCCTTTCCAGGATCTCAAAAGGTCCAATAAACCTAGGGCTTAGCTTTCCCTTCTTACCAAACCTCCTTACCCCTCGCAATGGTGAGACTCGAAGAAACACGTGCTCCCCAACCTGGAACTCCACGTCCCTACGCTTAGGATCAGCGTAGCTTTTCTGTCTGTTCTGTGAGGTGAGCATCCTAGCTCAGATTTTCTCTATAGCTTCATTTGTCCTCTGAACCATATCTGGCCCCAAATACTTCCTCTCACCCATTTCATCCCAATGAATGGGTGATCTGCACTTCCTCCCATATTATTGGTTTTTATTGATCAAATAAGAGATTATGTGCAGCGGAACAACAATCAAATTGTCAGATTAATCCCATAAGATTTCTAGATCTACTTCTTCACACTCATATATATATTGAATCAAGGACAAGAATAGAAAAATTACCTCAGGTCCTTCCTTGCTGCTATCTTTTCGTATGGCTGAATCCTTGAGATCTCACACCAAGATCTTCCAAAATGTTCTCAGGCACACAAAGAACGAGTGTGGGCTCGCTATACAAATAATAAGCAATAACTATTTATCAGATGTTCTCAACACATGAGATCTGATTAAGTTTGGACCTAGGTTTTGTGAAGAACAATGACCTATGTTTTTGTCACTGTTCTCTTTTCTCTGAGAGAGAATCCTAGATATTTTTCTATCCCTGAAAAATTACGTTCTGTGAAAACTGATATCCAATATTTAATAATATCCAATATATTAAAATATTTGTTATTTTAAACAAATTCAAAATAACTGATCAGTTATCAGATTTTTGTTTAAATAATAATAGTTTAATCACATTAAAATATCTCATTATTTATTTAATATTTAAATAACTAAAATTGTGCAATCAAGAGACTAAGTCCATCTCTTATGCGTGTAGCACAGTGCCTGTGCACTGTGCCACACGTGTACCACATGCCTGTGCAGGCATGTGATTTTTCCCAATTTTTATTATTATTTAAATACCAAAAATCTCAAAAATAAATTAATTCAAAATTAATTATATTTTTGTTAAATCAAATAAATAATTAATTAATTAATTACACATAATTAAACAATAATTATGTTTGATACATAGAAAAATATTTTACTTATCGCATAAGTCCTTTTTGCCCATTTTTTTGTATTTGCCTTTGACAGTGATTGTTTGAGCCATTTCGGGGACCATGGACCTATAACATTAAGCTCCAATAAATTGAAACTAAATAATTAAACTCTTTAATTATAATAGTTAATTTATTAATTATGATATTACTCCACTATAAATTCAGAATTGCACTCTTTATGTTATAGATATACTTTTACATAAATCTTTTTCTTAAGTCGTCCATTGATATAACCATCTTACAATAGTTCAACCCTCTAATTAATTAGTTCATAAATTAGAATGGGAGAATTACCATTTAACCTTTCTAATTTACTTCTTATTCCTTAAGTACCATTAATTCACTAGTGAATAATTAATCTATAATCTAATTATAGATTTGAGCTCAAAATCATTCAGTTCCAGAATTAACCCTTAAGGGAACTAATATACGATCCGTTAGGAAATATTAGATTCCATATTGTTGATACATGTTCCCAGCCATCCATGATATTAAATCTCCAAAACAAAAGTCATTAGCCTCATTCTTTGAAGAGACCTTAACGAATGAATCAAAAGATTTAATAAACATGAACAGGAGTTCATGAACACTCAGGATTTAGGTTGATTTATAAATGATCATCAGTTATGATATGAATTACAAGTCTTTATTGTCAAATGGTTTTTGGATAAAGACTTTAATTCATATCGGTCCATGTCATATATAATCATATTATATAAAGCACCTTTACCGAGATGTCTTTCCACATCAATAATCCGAATCTAGATTATTTGTATCATTATGATACTTAGTAAACCGTACTTACAACTCCAATTAAAGAATTCCATAACTTTAATTTGTTGTTGTTGACTATTTTTATTCATTCATGTGATCTTAATTCTCTCGTACTAATACAAGATCACATCCTCAATAATGAATATGGAATTTTTCTGATATTTACAAAATTATTCAAACAATAATTTAACAATCTAAATATGACAATAATAATAAACCATTGTATTTATTTATTCACAGAAAAAACAAATGTCTTTACATGCTTTTAGGACACACTCCTAACATTCTCCCACTTGTACTTAAAGCAAATGAGGCATTTCTCTCAATCCCATATTACGTACATGACCCTCGAATTTCTTTACTGGAAGCGTCTTCGTAAACGGGTCTGCAAGGTTGTGTTCTGATACGACTTCAGAATGGACACATCTCCTTTATGTATGATTTCTTTGACTAACTGGTATTTGCGCTCTATATGCTTTCCCCTCTTGTGGTTTCTTGGTTCTTTAGAATTGGCCACTGCTCCACTGTTGTCACAGTAAAGAACAAGTGGTTTCTCCACTTCTGGAACAACTTTCAGATCGGAGTAGAACCTTTTGAGTCACAGAGCCTTCTTAGCTGCTTCACAAGCCGCTATATACTCGGCTTCCATGGTGGAGTCTGCAATGCTGGTTTGCTTAATGCTTCTCCAGACTAATGCTCCTCCTCCAACAATAAACACTGATCCAGAAGTCAATTTCTGACTATCTCTTTCTGATTGAAAATCAGAATCAGTGTAACCAGTGGGGTTCAGGTCTCCACCTGAATATTCAAGCATATAATCTCTAGTATTTCTAAGATACTTGAGATTATTCTTCACTGCATTCCAATGACTCAATCCAGGATTGGATTGATAACGGCTGACAATCCCTACTGCATAACAAATGTCAGGTCTTGTACACACATGGCGTACATCAGACTGCCTACTGCTGAGGCATAGGGATACTGTCTCATGTCTTCCTTTTCCTGAGGTGTTTTGAGACACTACTTCTTGGAAAGGAATACTCCATAATGGGTTGGCATATCACCCTTTTTGGAGTTTTGCTTATTAAAGCGTTTTAGCACCTTATCAATATAAGTTGCTTGAGACAGTGCCAAAGTTTTGTTCTGTCTATCTCTAAGAATCTTAATGCCTAGAACATAGCTTGTTTCTCCCAAATCTTTCATTTGGAATTTGTCAGCCAACCATTTCTTTACATTTGATAATGTCTCTACATCATTCCCAATGAGTAGGATATCATCAACGTAAAGAACTAAGAAAACCACAAATTTTCCTTTGATGTATTTATAAACATATGCTTTGTCAACATTTTGTTCGAAACCATATGTTTTAATAGTTTCATCAAATGTTAAGTTCCAAGATCTTGATGCTTGTTTCAATCCATATATGGATTTCAACAATTTGCATACCTTTTTATCTTGATCCTTCTTTATAAACCCTTCTGGTTGTTCCATATAAATGGTTTCATCAAGGTGGCCATTCAGAAAAACTGTCTTGACGTCCATTTTCCATATCTCATAATTATAAATGGCAGCTATGGATAAGAGTATGCGAATGGACTTAAGTATGGCCACAGGAGAAAATGTTTCTTCATAGTCCACACCCTCTCTATGTGTGTAGCCTTTGGCCACAAGCCTTGCTTTATAGGTTTCTACCTTTCCATCTGCACCCCTTTTCTTCTTGTAGATCCATTTGCATCCAATGGCATTAACATTGTCAGGCAGATCTACAAGTTCCCAGACTGAATTGGAATACATTGATTCCATTTCTTGATTCATGGCTTCTTGCCACTTATCAACATCAGGGTCTTCCATTGCTTCTTTAAAAGTCAATGGATCGTCCTTTTCAGTATTTGATACAAGAACGTGTGCCTCATGTTCGTAGCGAATAGGTTGTCTCACAATCCTCCCACTATGACGTTGCACTGGTTTTTCCTTTTCAGGAAATGTGGTTTCTTTGGTTGTTTTATCATTAATTGTTGCTGGTGACTTCGCGACTTCATTTTAGACCATCTCCTCCGGTACAACCTTACTTGGAGGTTTGTGGTTATTAACATAGTCATATTCAAGAAAAGTTGCATTTGTCAATACAAATGTTTTATTTTCTTTTGGACTATAGAAAATTCCACCTCTAGTCTCTTTGGAATATCCCACAAACATACACACTTCAGAGCGCGTTTCCAACTTCCCGGTCTTTCCTTTAAGCACATGTGCAGGACACCCCTAAATTTGAAAATGGTGTAGACTCGGTTTACAACCATTCCATAATTCTATGGGTGTCTATCGGATAGACTTAGGTGGAACATCATTCAATGTGTATAGAACACATTGAATCGTATAGCCCATGAATGACAGTGGTAATGATGAGAAACTCATCATTCATCTAACCATATCTAATAACGTTCTATTCTGACTATCTGAAACATCACTTTATTGTGTTGTTTCAGGTGTAGTGAGTTGGAATTGAATGCCATGCTCACGTTGATGGTTCTTGAATTCACAGTCCAAGTACTCTCTTCCTCGATCAGATCGAAGTGCTTTTTAGTGATTTACCTAATTGCTTTTTAGCCTTTGCTTGAAATTCTTTGGACTTTCCAAAAGTCTCAGATTTTCTTTGCATAAGTATAGGTAACCATATCTCGAATAATCGTCAATGAAAGTGACGAAATATTCACAACCTCCTCTTGCTTTTACATTAAGTGGATTGCAAAATCCATATGTATTAGCTGAAGTGGTCCTGTGGCTCTTGAACCTTTAGCAAAGAAAGGTCTCTTGGTCATTTTGTTTTCTAGACATGATTTACAAACAGGGAGAGATCCAATAAATGGTTCTCCTAAAGGACTATCCTTTACAAGCCTATTTATTCTGTCTAGACCAATATGATCCAATCTCAAGTGTCACAGATATGTTTCACTATCGGAATCAGTTTAATAGATCTAGGATTAGTTGTTTTTTAAATAATTCAAAAATTATAAAAATTTGTCATTCAATATAAGTATGTAAACTTTGTTTATCCCAATGCATTTGCATAACAAATAAATAGATAATATTCTTAAATAATAACTACTTTATTAATAAAAGAAATAAATGTTATGCAAAAATAGAAATAAGTTTCCAAACATTAATAATCAAAATTATTAACAATAAACTAAATTTCTAGACTGTAGTTTTCTTTGTTTAAAGAAATCTAAAAATTCTAAAACAAAATAAAGAAATTTAAAATGTTCAACTAACAATTAAATTACTAAATAAAAACTACTGCTCTTCAACTTCTCCAGCTCTTTACTTGCTACCAAAATCCTCATCAGTCTCTTCCTCCTTTTCAGGGTTCTGATTCTGCAAAAGGAAAGACAAAAGAAAAATAGATTAGTGGCATATATTTTGAATCTACTATTCAAAAAATTTGAATATGATATTCATAATCTTTGAATCAATTATTCAAAGTTGAAAAATATATGTAAATCTTATTTACCTTTTTCGTTTGATATAAACGATGACACTCAGCATAGACTTCCTCTGTCATTGCTCGCCACATCTCATGGGCTGAGTCATAGTGTATATATTTTCCCTTTGTTTCGTCAGGCATGGTGGAAAGCATGCAATAACGTGCCATACAATCGGATTTCATCCAATCTGCATATTTTTCTTCTGCTTCATAGCTAGTACCCAGAGGTGGTTCTGGTGGAGGTTTTTCACAGACAGTTGACATCATCTTCTTATAAGAAAAAAATAGTCAACATGCCTCGAAACCAGTGTTGCATATTTCCAGGTTAAAAAACCAAGGATTTGAGAAAGGCATCGGCATGTAATTCACCAATAGACATTTTTCTGGTAATAAATAAGTACAAATAACTATTATTATTATATTTAGAAAAACAAATATCAAAGTTTCGGAAATTAAACGTGATGCATGAGCACAATTAAAACACATAAAATAAAGAATAATTTCCACGATAAAATTTTCTAACAATTAAAGTGCCGCCTTAGGGTCGGTCAAATTAATTTTAGAGAATTTATAAGACATTCTTATCTTTATTGTTTAATACTTAAAATAACTCTTTATTTTCTCTTTTAAACATTAAAGTACCGCTTAGTTTGGTCAAGTTATGATTATCCACTCTCAAGCTTAATCATAACTTTGTGAGTGTAACCCATTATTTCGGAGTTCATGACTTAACTTAGGACATGCCGCCTAAGGGTCGGTCAAGCCTAAAATACATCATTAGCTCCTATCTATGTAAGAAATATAACCTTGCTATTGATATGTCCAGACACCTTCCTTAGGGGGACGAAAACAAAGCCGTCGCGAGGCGCTATTCATATCTCACGGTGTCATATTAATAATGGAGACCATGGGTTATGTTTGAGATATCAACCCTCTCCCACTCACTATTTTGAAATAAGTGTTTTTAACCTAATTAATTCCAAATTAATTATAGTTTCTTTTAACTTTATGAACATAATTAAAATTGGAAAGAAAGCGAGTTTCTAGGTGCATATCCAATTTTAAATTACCAATCATGTTCATCTAAACTTTACTAAAAAACACATTTTAAAATAAAGTTGGTTTAAAGAAATTAAGTCACAAAGACTTAAAATTTGGTGTGATATTTTACCAAGTTTTCAAAATAAAACTAAGTAATTTACATGCAATTGATTTCACAAAACAATTCATATAAACATATAGGTCAATCCTAATAATCATGTTTCTACTAATGAGATGCACGATTATAATTGTGTGGGTTTTCATGTATGGCATACAATGCATGAACATGTTATCAATCACATTAACCACATGAATATAATTATTTAAATAAATAAATAAACAATAAATGTTGAACTGGGTGCTTTTGGGTATTTCTAATTTTACAACCACTTTATAAAATTAAAATAAATAAAATAAAATGCCTTGATCTCCATCGAACTTCTTTACTTTACTGTCGGTAGGATTTGTGGCATTGTTGGTCCAGAATAATAATAATAAGAAAACAATTTTCAAATTATTTTGATTAATTAAAACAAACTTTTAAATAATCATTATTTTTATTTTTCTTTTTAATTAAAACAACTTTTAATTAAAACTGAAATAAATTTAAATTAAAATCTGTTATTTTGAAAAAATAAATTTTAAATAAGATATTAAAAAAAACTTTGTTAAGACAACAAAAATATCTCATTATTTAAATATCAAATTTCAAAAATAGGATATTTAAACATTTTAAAAATTTAAAAATAACAGATTAATTTCAGAAAAAAAAAAAAAAATTCTGGACCAGTTAGGCGGGGACACGTGGCGTCAAACGGGGCTGCCAGGCTGGACTGTACGGAACCGTACGGATCTGTATGGACACGTCCGTACGCCCGTCCGTACGACGTCCGGCAGCGGCTCGGAGGTTGGCCTCGGAGGTGCGGTGGCTGAGTTCTGAATCCCGGGCTCCGTTCTGACTTTTGTGTGATCAGAATTACAATTTTATGGTGTCGAAAACCAAATAAAATTACATAAATCCTATGCCCTTTAATGGCTTACACAATGATCTAATCATAAACAAATCCTAACCCAAAAACACCATACAATTAACAATTCAACATTCCCACGCATTCAATCACATTAAGCCATCCATCCATTCATTCATCAACATAAATAAATGTATAAAATTAAACCCACACAGATTCAATACATATATATGTGAAGATGGCTCTGGTACCATTTGTTGGTTTTTATTGATCAAATCAGAGATTATGCGCAGGGGAACAGCAATCAAATTGTCAGATTAATCCCATAAGATTTCTAGATCTACTTCTTCACACTCATATATATATTGAATCAAGGACAAGAATAGAAAAATTACCTCAGGTCCTTCCTTGCTGCTATCTTTTTGTATGGCTGAATCCTTGAGATCTCACACCAAGATCTTCCAAAATGTTCTCAGGCACACAAAGAACGAGTGTGGGCTCGCTATACAAATAATAGGCAATAACTATTTATCAGATGTTCTCAACACATGAGATCTGATAAAGTTTGGACCTAGGTTTTGTGAAGAACAATGACCTATGTTTTTGTCACTGTTCTCTTTTCTCTGAGAGAGAATCCTAGATATTTTTCTATCCCTGAAAAATTACGTTCTGTGAAAACTGATATCCAATATTTAATAATATCCAATATATTAAAATATTTGTTATTTAAAACAAATTCAAAATAATTGATCAGTTATCAAATTTTTGTTTAAATAATAATATTTTAATCATATTAAAATATCTCATTATTTATTTAATATTTAAATAACTAAAATTGTGCAATCAAGAGACTAAGTCCATCTCTTATGCGTGTAGCACAATGCCTGTGCACTGTGCCACACGTGTACCACATGCATGTGCAGGCATGTGATTTTTCCCAATTTTTATTATTATTTAAATACCAAAAATCTCAAAAATAAATTAATTCAAAATTAATTATATTTTTGTTAAATCAAATAAATAAATAATTATTAATTAATTAATTAATTACACATAATTAAACAATAATTATGTTTGATACATAGAAAAATATTTTATTTATCACATAAGTCCTTTTTGCCCATTTTTTTGTATTTGCCTTTGACAGTGATTGTTTGAGCCATTTCGGGGACCATGGACCTATAACATTAAGCTCCAATAAATTGAAACTAAATAATTAAACTCTTTAATTATAATAGTTAATTTATTAATTATGATATTACTCCACTATAAATTCAGAATTGCACTCTTTATGTTATAGATATACTTTTACATAAATCTTTTTCTTAAGTCGTCCATTGATATAACCATCTTACAATAGTTCAACCCTCTAATTAAGTACACATGCGCGTAGCATATCCTCTAAAATCTGAATCGTACGCTCGGACTGCCCATCTTTCTGAGGATGGAAAGCTGTACTAAGGCTTAACTTAGTACCCATAGCTTGCTGTAAACTTCCCCAAAATCTCGACGTAAACACTGATCCTCTATCTGACACTATCGTCTTGGGGATTCCATGCAACCGTACAATCTCTTGGATGTAGATGTCTGCATATTGGTCTGCCGTGTATGAAGTCTTAACAGGCAGGAAATGAGCCGACTTGGTTAGTCTATCTATTACTATCCAAGCGGAATCATGCTGCTTATTCGTCTTTGGCAGACCCGTCACGAATTCCATGGCTATGTCGTCCCACTTCCATTTTGGTACGCTAAGCGGTTGCAATAAGCCTGCAGGACGCTGATTCTCCGCTTTCACTTGCTGGCATACCAGACACTTAGATACATACTCCACTATGTCCTTCTTCATCCCTGGCCACCAATAGATTGCCTTGATGTCATGAGTCATCTTGGTAGACCCTGGATGAACTGAGTACGGGGTGTTGTGCGCTTCTTCCAGAATCGTCTTCTTAATACTTTGATCATTTGGCACGCATACCCGATCCTTATATCTCAATAAGCCTTGGCTAGATATTGAGAAATCGGTATTCTTGCCTTCTCTGACTGCTTCCATATGTGCTGCTAGCGATTCATCATGTCTCTGACCAATCCGTGTGTTCTCTAGCAGATTCGATTGGATAGACAAGTTAGCCAGCTTGCCTACAACCACTTCTATTCCGGCACTGATAAGCTCTTGCTGTAGCGGCTTTTCTATTCCGGATAAGGCTGCTAAATTCCCATAGCTTTTCCTACTAAGCGCATCGGCGACCACGTTCGCCTTTCCCGGGTGGTATAGGATTTCGCAGTCGTAATCCTTTACTAACTCCAACCACCGGCGCTGCCTCATGTTAAGCTCCTTCTGAGTAAAGAAGTACTTTAAACTTTTGTGGTCCGTATAAATCTCGCACCGTTCTCCGTAAAGATAATGGCGCCAGATTTTTAATGCAAAGACCACCGCTGCCAACTCCATATCGTGAGTTGGATAGCGCTGTTCGTACTCCTTTAGCTGTCGTGAGGCGTAGGCTATCACCTTGTCGTTTTGCATCAGCACGCATCCCAATCCTAGCTTCGATGCATCGCAGTAGACAACGAACTTATCGTTGGGCGTCAGTACACTAAGTACTGGTGTTGAGCAAAGCTGATCCTTAAGCAACTGGAAGCTTTCTTCACACTTATCATTCCAGTTAAACTTTTGTTGCTTCCAGGTCAGGTTGGTGAGTGGAGTGGCTATCTTTGAAAAGCCTTCTACAAACTTCCTATAATAACCTGCTAACCCTAGGAAGCTTCTCACTTCAGATGCGTTCTTTGGTCTGGGCCAATCCTTCACGGCCTCGACCTTTGATGGGTCTACTGCAACTCCATCTTTTGATATAATGTGCCCGAGGAACGCCACTTGCGAAAGCCAAAACTTGCATTTCTTGAACTTTGCGTAGAGTTGGTGCTCCTTCAATTGCGTCAAAATCAACCTCAAATGTTCCTCGTGCTCTACTTCATCCTTGGAGTATATTAAAATCTCGTCGATAAACACAACGACGAATTTATCCAAGTAGTCTTTGAAGACCCTATTCGTTAAGTCCATAAACGCGGCTGGTGCGTTAGTAAGACCAAAAGACATAACCAAGAACTCGTAATGTCCATAACGAGTCCTAAAGGCTGTCTTAGGAATATCTTCTCCCTTTACCTTGAGCTGATGATACCCTGACCGTAAATCGATCTTTGAAAATACCGTCGCACCTCGGAGTTGATCAAACAAATCGTCGATCCGAGGTAGCGGGTACTTGTTCTTAAACGTTACTTTGTTAAGCTCACGATAGTCTATGCACATCCGCATACTTCCATCCTTCTTCTTCACGAATAGTACCGGAGCTCCCCATGGTGAATGGCCTGGCCTAATAAAACCCAAGTCTAGGAGTTCTTGTAGCTGCGTCTTTAACTCCTTGAGTTCCGTAGGTGCCATCCGGTATGGTGCCTTAGAGATAGGCTCGGTGCCTGGTGCTAATTCTATCGTGAAGTCTATTTCTCGATTTGGCGGCAATCCTGGTAAGTCATCGGGAAATACCTCTGGAAATTCTTGTATAACCCGGACATCTCCAACCTTAAGTGGTGTCTCCCTTTCCACATTCGTGATGCTGGCTGGGAACGCTTGACATCCTCTCTCCATCATTCGTTGAGCTTTGAGAGATGATACTACCGGGGTGCGTAATCCTGAAGCTTGTCCCATGAAGCATCATCTCTGGCCGTCAGGAGTCTCGAACATCACCTTCTTGCATTTGCAGTCGATCGTTGAGCCATGCCGTGCTAGCCAATCCATGCCTAGTATTACGTCGAAGTCCTTGATCACTAGCTCTATCAGGTCTCCTTCTAGTTCTATGTCCTCAATCTTGATCGGTATGCCTCGTACTATTCGTGATGATAGAACTACTTTGCCCGAAGGCAACTCGGTTACAAACCTAGTTCTAAATCTTTCACTAGGTTTGTCTAGTTTTTCTATCATTCCTAACGAGATATACGAGTGAGTGGCTCCCGAATCAAATAATACATGACATAAGTTATTGAGGATAGAAACCTGACCTGTGACCACCTTGTTGCTAGCATCGGCCTCTCCTTGGGTTAAAGCAAAAACCCTAGTAGGAACCATCTTTTCATCCTTCTTCCCTTCTGGCTTTTGCTGAGGACAATCTCTTTTATGATGCCCTTCTTGACCACAGTTGAAACACTCCTTGGTGTTGGCACGGCATTCTCCGGGATGCTTCTTCTGACACTTAGCACATGGCGGGTATTCCACATAGCCCGGCCTATTTCCCCCATTATTCGTACGTGCCTTCTTATCGCTGTCGAACTTCTTGTTATCCGGATGCCGTCTTTTCTGGCCGTTACCGTTGTTGCTGGACTGATTGTTGCCATTATGGTTGTTGTTGTTTCGACTGGCCTGAGGTTGGCTCTGCTGCCTGGGTTCTGGCTTACTGGCTTCTTCTTTACTTACATTGGCCTGCAACCTTTCTACTTCGATTGCCGTCTCCAGAACGTCGGCATATGTAGTGTTCCCTGGGTTTGCTAGCTTAACCCCCATCTCGATCTTCGGTCGAAGTCCTCTAGCAAACTTGTTCACCCTCAGAAAATCGGTTGGAACCATCTCAGAGGCGAACTTGGCTAAGCGGTCAAACTGACGAGCATATTCCGCCACTGATAAATTTCCTTGCTTCAAGTTGGCAAACTCCTCAACTCTTAAAGCGAGTACAGCTGAGTTGTAGTACTTTTTGTGGAACAGCTCCACAAATCGGGTCCATGTCATGGTGGCGACATCATGGGATTGCTGGACCAAGTCCCACCATATCCTGGCATCCTTCTTGAGCAAGGACGAGACGCAGGATATGCGGTCCGCATTGCTGAGATTCATGTGTGTCAGAATCGGTTCCACGTTTCTTAGCCACTCTTCTGCCTCAAAGGGGTCTGTAGTCCCTTCGAAGTTTGGAGCGTGCTGCTTGCGGAACCTCTCATATACTGGCTCCATGTGCTGTACTGGATACGACGCGTAATTCATCATTGGCCATCCCCCATATGGACCAACTTGTTGGGGTGCTGGGGCCATTTGCTGTGGCTGTGGCGGAGGCTGAGGCTGAGATTGAGCTTGTTGGTGTTGTTGCTGCAAAAGTTCCTCGACTTGCTGTCGTAGTCTAGCGATCTCCGCAGTGTTGTCAGCTGGCGGTGCTGGTGCGTTGCGGCAAGCAGTAGCACGCACTCCCCTTCGACAAACTGGAGGGACTTCATTGGTTGCTGGAACATCGTTGGAGGCGTTTCCGTTGGTGCGTGTAGATCTTCGGAGCGACATCGTAGCAGAGTTCTAACAGTTGAAAGAAACATGTTAGAACTTTACCTAATAGGCTCTAAGGCAAAAACTTATTCTAAAACAAACATATCTCGGACCTATTTATTATGACTTCTTATGAAAAATTATGTAAGTCTTTATTTATATTTAGAGTTGGTTTCTATACTTAGAAAAACAAGTCATCTTTATTTTCTAAGTGTGTTTGTAATCATCCTATATGACTTAATTCTCAGGCTCGAAACTTATCTTTGTTCCAAAGTTAACCATATTGAGGGAGGGCTGGGATCAGTAAAATCGTTCCCACTACTAAGGCCCCCTAACTCTCAATAAGGAAACTTGGTTCATTGATTTGTATCCACCCTCACCGAACTTAGTCATTATTCATTTTATTTATTACTTATTATGATTGCAAAAATAAAATCAAACTCATACATGGTAATAAAATAGCATGTTATTCATTTGGAAAAAAAAGATTTTCACTTATTACAATCATAAAAAAAAGTAAATAAAACAAACAATAAAAACTACTAATCTAAAAATCGGGATCTTCTACATCCGATCCCTCATCTAGCATATCGTCATCTATCTCCTCATAATCATCATTGTCATGAGCATCAAAATGTCCTCTAGGAAGGTTTGTGAGAATCCTATGTTTTTGCTCATTTGTGAACTGAAACTCGAATTTTGCAGTGAACCTAACTAAGAGGAAATAATATCTCATCGCTAATGGTAGTTCATCCTCATCATTCATGTTTTCCCATATTTCTTCTAAGGCTGCTATTACAGGATGGAAATCTTCAAATAGCCTAATTATTAGTACATATTGTTCCGTTGATCTTAACATTATTTGCTTAGCCTCTTGAAGGTGACCTATCTCTTGGTGGAACAAGAGCAATCTTCGAGTGATCCTTTCTAGTGCTCCTACAGTGTTTCTTGGCTCCCTTATTCTTTTTAAGGCCTTAATGGCTCGGATATCTTGGTAGGTTAAAGCTCCGTTCATACTTAACTGAAAACATAAACACTAAAGTTGTTAGCTATATACATAAGCAAAATAACTTGTAACTTAAATACTTACTTGGCGGTCAGATTCGGAGCTTTTGAGCATGTGTATCGAGGAGAACTTCATGCGAAGGAACCGTTTGCTCTGATACCAACTGTAATGACCCAACTACTCTAGACTTTTGGACCATTAATGAAACTATACATACAAATCCTTAATAAAGCTTACATTGCGAAAATACCATAATTTTATTAGGTAACTTGTAAAAATAAGAGTTACTTACAAAAATATCAAGAAGGATATGGGATCCTATTGTCTTAAAAACAAAACATAATTTAAGATAAAGGAGTTACATAGAAAGTGCAGAAAAATTACACATAAACCCATAAATAAAAGACTACATCCTCGAAAATCGAACTCTCGACTCCTTGAATCCATTCACCATCGATACACAATCTCCAAGCATCCACGAACCTTACCGCCACTAATAGCTATTTTCCTGCACATTTAAACAAAAAGGAATGAGCCTAATGCCCAGCAAGGAAAATCTAACACATACTTCATATACATAAATTTCATAATAAACATAAAGACATAACATAACACTTATTACATACACATACTATAATGGCCATTATTACTTGGGGTCCCATAGACTAAACAAGTCATATGCCCATGAGATTAGTGGGGTCCTACTAGCTAAGTAGGTCATATGCCCATAATCTATTTGGGGTCTTGTTAGTCATATGGGTCATATGCCCAAGCCTACAAACATATATATCATAACACTTATCATAACATAAGAAACATAAGATAACATATAGAACATATAACATATGCATTTCTATCCTATTTTCCTTACCAAAGTTACCGGGATAAGAGGACAGCGTTGGGACTTTTGGAACACTCCTAAAACCATATATAACAGGGTGAGTAGATTGAAGAAAAAGTAATGAAAAGAATGGAAGGAATGGAATGACTAAACCTTTGAGAAACATACTTACCAAAAACTTATGTGTAAGTTCTTAGATTTCCTAACCAAAATAAGAATAAGGTTAGAAGACTGAGTAGAAGACTATGAGAAAGAAAATGACATAATACCAATGAACTAGGGTATAGAAATACCTTGAAGACTTGTAGAACAATCTAAACCTCGAACCGAAATACTATGAAACCTTACTTCCCCAAGTGTTTGATAAGCTTATACGATCAAGCTTATGATTCCCCAACCCAGGTGTTTACACTCTCACACTCACTTAGCACTTGCAGCCTCTGAACTTAGAGCAAAAGATGAATAATGGCTGGGTAGTAGGTCCTATTTATAGAGTTTAGGAATGAAAGGATCTTAATTTTACTTGAATAAAAATAATAGCTTTTTAGGTGAAAATAATTTGAATAATCGTTCAGCAGAGGCTGAAGACTCGTTCAAAAAGGTGCTGGACTTATCAAGAGGTTGAATGGCTGAAAGGAAAAGGAATTCAAAAACTTTTGAAATATACTGAAGGAGGCGATATATCGCCCCCTGTAGGCGATATATCGCCTGGGCCAGTATGCCTGAGGCTGTCGTGCATCGTCTCGTGTTTTCCGTATCTACGTGCTGCGATATATCGCCCCCTATAGCTGCGATATATCGGCACACGCTGATTAATTAAACACGAAATTACACATTTTTAGCTAAGTTTGAATGGAGTAAACAGCCTTGACTAAGCCCTCAACGTATTCAAAGCTGCTGACTGACCTTATAGCATTCAAACTTTACCCCTTATTAAATTTAATCCTCAAAATACTTAATCCTTAATCACCCATCCATAACATGTGCTTAAAATCCTATTGGTCCTTATCTAAACCTTATAGTATAATAAATATTACCCTTAACATCAGTCATATTAATCAAACCTTAGGTTAAAATTAATATTCTTAAACTATAGATTAAACTTAGAAAATCTATAAGTACTACTATGAGTGTCCAAATAATTCCCGGTCTGAACCAAAAATCCACAGTTACAAAGATAATACTATAAATACTATAATACTACTATCTAACTAGCTAAGTAAAGTTCTTGGACTCTACAGCTCAAGAGGGATCGTGCTTGAGGATTAAATCGAACAAAGCTACAAATCTAAAGGTAAGAGAACTGCACCCGATTATGTGTTTGTGATGGGACTAAGTGCTCCCGATATCTGAATAATGTCATAGATGGTATTACTCCATGGGGCATGTGATAAACGACCTAAGGGAGCCGTAAATAATACTTGCGCACAGGGCGCGGCTCGGCCACTGGTAGCCGAGGACAACTTAACATTCACTGAGCTCGGTTTAAGCGGGCCGGAGTCAGTGGGATAAATAGAGGGTGCGACCTAAGGGCGTTAACCCTAGTTATCATATGTGGATTGATTATTGATATGAGTTGATATATTTGGTATGATGAATACTTGATTATCATGAATGCCTAAACTGTTGAGTACATGCTTATGCGACATGAGTTATCTGATTGTCTATTGAATGATTGTGCTCTGTTATTGTGTTTTCTTGCTGGGCCTTGGCTCATGGGTGCTTCGTGGTGCAGGTAAAGGCAAAGGCAAGATGGACCAATCCTGAGATAGAGGGCTGCGGGGTTGAATGTACATAGTCAGCTGTTCGGCCGCCACGACCGAGGAGTGAAACAGGACGGGATATGCTTAACTGTCTGTTTTGCCTTAGTATGGCCAATCTCTATATTTATATCTTGAAGCTTTTGTAAACAATCCTCAACTTATTATTTTTGGGATCCCATGTAAAAAGAGAATGTTTAATTTTAAGAAATGCAGTTTTTGAGACCAAAATCTTTTAACCCTAGTTCAACTATAGTTTCAGTAACACGTTTGGAATTAAATGACTTGATTAGCAAGTCTTGCACCTTTATAAACACACAGTGTAACGGTCTTGGCTATCCAGTGCGTTACACAAATGGTGTCTCAAAACTTTATAAATAGGAGCCTAATGCTCACTTGTATGACACACCATTTTCTATCCACAAAACACTTGGCTGGAAAATATACTATAGAAGCTTGATAATTACAAAGATCTATTTTCTTGAGAGATCCCTTAGTGCTTAGAGAATAGGGGGAAATAAGCTTTTGGACAAAGGTTTTGAACCTTGTTCAAGTTGGTGATCCCCACTACTCTACACTTTGGTTGTGTGAGAGTTTGTGTTCATATTATTGTTTTCTTCATTTTTTTGTTCTTCTTGTTCTTATTTACTTGTATTATTATTGTTTTGAGTTTGTGATCTTCCTCTTCTACATCTCTCTATTTACTTGTATTTTAAGTAATAGAGTTGTAACACTTGTTTAAATATTACCTTGTCTATTGTATTTTTTTGTATAGAGTTGTATTTTGGTTTTACCATTTTCATCGAGTATAATATAATATATTCTCTAACACTAGGAACAAACATGGTATTTTGTTTAAAAGTAAAGGATCAAAATAATATATTTCTATAATTAAATGGTAAGGAAATTAACATGGTTCTTTTGATATTTTGGGAGGTGGGTAAAGTCTAGGGTTTATATGACTAGAGGTCTCCAATTTTTTTTGAAAAGTATCACATAGGTCCTCAAACTTTATTTTGTATCATTTAGATCTCCAAACTTACTAAATGTATATCACATAGGTCATTTCATTTAGAAAATGGTTTACCGAGTGTGCAACAGAAAACTATTTATGGCCCAATGAAAAGCGATTTATGACCTAATTAATTTTTTTTGTAATTAATTGGGTCATAAATCACTTTTCGTTGTGCATTCGAGAAACTATTTATTAACAAATTGGACCTACGTGATACACATTTAGTAAGCTTGGGGACTTACGTGATACAAAATAAAGTTTGAGACCTACCTAATACTTTTAAAAAAGATTGAAAACCTAAATATTCTGTCCTTAAAAGTTGAAATTTGTGGCTTCAATGGGGAGATTGGCATGTATAAATAACCAAGTTCTATTTCTATTTAGTCATATTTTATGGTCCAACAAAATCTATTCCAAAATTTCCAACTCATGGTGTAGATTCATTCATTTTCTTTTCTTCTCGACCAATCTTCTTAAATACTGGTCAACAGTTTTTCCTTTTTCATTTTTTTTTGAAATGGGTCAACAGTTTTTCTATTTTTATTTTTTAATGCTACAAAATTTTGATTCTACAATTTAATCATAATTGTGTAGAGCGTTAAAATATGAGAACGTTTATGGTTAATGTATTGCAAGTGGCCACGAAATTGAACATTCGCAAATATTCTACATTCTTTAATTAGAATTAGATGACTACCAACATTCAAAGTGATTCAAATTATTTCACAAGGTTGCTTTTTGGTATTATACAACTTTATGAGGAGTAATTGGTGAAAATAACAATTTTTTAAGTGATTTTTCACTTTGACATACTTTTGATAATTTTTTATAAAATAGCCCCTGTTTAAAATTTGACCAGTTATCTAAATTTATCGACCAACTATCTAAATTTTTCGACTGTCTATTTGAATTATTTGACCACTTGTCTAAATTTTCGACTAGCTGTTTAAATTATGAGAATATATTTTACAAAGAATTATTAAAATTAAGCTAGAGTGCAAAATAACTTTAAAATATAGGTCAATTTACCAAGAGACCCTTTTATGAGAGACTGAGAGAGAGAAAAAAAATTCTTAATTGATTAGTCAAAATTGAGGAAATGGACTGCAATGGACAAGAGATGCATACTCATAATATATTTGAGAGAAATTACCATTATCACCTTTTTAGTTTAAGTAAATAATTATATTTTTTTAAAATTTGTATCACCTATATAATTTATTATAAATAAAATTAATACATATTTATCATTCTCAATAAAAAAATATTGATATTTTAAAAATAAAAAATTAATCACAATTTTTAATTCAAAATAAGTAAAAACATAAATATTAATAATTTAAATTACAATTTTCTTTAAAATATTAGTTTCATTATATTCAAATTCATTAATAAAATTATAATATTTCTTTACATCTCTTTGTTATTCTGTCTATTTATTACTTTATGTTTATGTAATCTTAATAGTTTTATAATATGTTATCAGCACGACTCTCTAACTATCATTATTTGTAGGTTCAAATTCTTATTATGAATCTCTAGTTATAATCATCGTTGAATTTGAACCAGATGATTCAATCTTCAACCACCATCTTGTGTTGATAACAAAATTCATTATCAAGCCTCTAGTCATCATAGTTTATTGAGGTAAAAATATTTTATTGCGAATGTATGTTTATATGATTATCTTTATCATACTATATATATATCGATCATAAAAAAAATGTATATGTGAGTTGTTATTTTTCCATTGTGATAGTATTAGATGGTTTAATGTCTTGCTATCGTAAATATGATTATATTCATATGTATGTGTTCTTACTGTCTCACATATTTAATATTGATTTCTCTATAGTATTTATTTTATAGTTATTTACAAATGATTACATTAGAATTTGTAAAGTTCCATGTCTATGGCATATTGAAAAAAATTATAGATTCTTGAGATAAGGTCTTTCATATATCCTGAAGACTATACAAAAGTGATATTATTCATTAAGATATATAATTGCTAAAGAGTTGTGATATTTTAGCAAAATTCCCTGAAGTGAATATTTCATATATTTGTCACTTATATGAAATTTATGAACACAATTAAAAAATATTGAAATGTATTATCATTGATGCAGTTAGTGACAGATTTTTTCAAGTCCCAAAAGTTTTAAGAAAATTGCATCAAAACATTAAAATATGAAATAATGATAAACAAGATTGAAAAATAAATATAAAGAGAATAAACTAATTCAGGTGTAACTACCTTTGATATTGACTTGGATGTGTGTTTATTGTACAATAAAGACGTTAACTTGTATATCAATTTTGTTGTACATTTAAATATTATTCCCTTAAGAGAATGATAGAAAGTAAATTTCATTTTAAAGAGTATTGATATTATTAGTTATGTTATTATATATGCAATATTTCTTGCTAGAAGCAAGTATGATCTTTTCAATGTTATTCCTTGAAGTGAATGATTTATTTCTTATGTCAATTATTCATTGCACATTCCTAGAAGTGAATATCTAATTAATAGTATTATAGTGAACTTTGTCATTGATCAAAATATAATTTATAATTACATTCCTCAAAGTGTTATAAAGTCACAAAGATTATTTGAAAATATTCTTGATGAAACCTTAACACAATATATTGTTAGCTAAAATTTAACATATTTTATGTACCGGCTGTACAATTTCTATATAATTGTGAATGTGGAAAAATGACTTATAATATGTCTGGTTGTACATTTAATTATATAATATATCAAGACATAAGAATAATGAATGATTTATTTCATTAATAAATTTAACCACTTGTTGGAAAGAAATGAGAAAAAAAAAAAAGTGATATTTTCATATTATGATTATAATTATTTGGCTACAACAAACATGATTATTATCATTGTGTATTAACTTGAATGAATGATAAGTTTATATTTGAAAAATAATTGTGCTTTTAAGCAAGCACACCATTGGATAGATAAAATTGTTAAATATAATATTGTTGAACATAATATATTACAAAAATCAAATGGAGAAATCTGATTCTTGAAGAATCAATGCTATTATATATTTTGAAGGATATTAAAATTATTTCATTATCTAGTATATAAACAAAAATGAAACTTTTATAGCGATTATGTATTTGTTGAAAATTTTAGTGAAATACAAAGTACAGTGAATATGAAGTTCATTAATTGAATGGTCAAGCAAATGCAATGAAATGTATACATTTCCCTAAATTTAGATGAAGAACCAGAAGATTCTTTTTATTATTAATTCTTATATGGTGCTCAAGAAAATATGTATATATATATTGCATATAAGAAGTGAAAATAAATTTGAATATCTTGCATTTTAAAAAAATATATATATTTATATATATTTCAACTAGTTTTCAAATGTTCTGTTTATAAACATTTTAACTTGTCCTGTTTTATTTCTTAAAATTTTACTTCATATATATCATTTATAAAAGTGTCACTCATTAGAATGTTAGTGCATTCATTTCTCAGATTTTTCATAACTATTTATAAGTTGAAATTATATTTCTTCTGAAAATTATTTTGCTAAATAGTTAAATTTTTTCGTCCAAGATGGATGAGAAAAAAATTATATTATTTTGATAATGAGTATTGAATTATATTCACTTTGCATTTTTGAATCATTGTTGGATTTTTATTGCATAATTTCTTATCGATGTGATAAGGTCATATGATCATTAACTTACAAGAATTATAAGCTTGTATATTTTCAACTATATATATATATATATGACTCATTCTTGAAAATGAAATATATTCGTAATTACGATTTATTGAACCTGAAGTTCAATGACCCAATAATATATATGAGTTTTAATAAATATTAATTTATTGTGATATATTGAAATCCCTACAGGTTGTATTAATTTTTTTAAATATTCTCTCGACCAGGGAGAGAGAAATACAGTTGGATCGATGAATATTTTGAAAAATGATCCTTGTACAAAATAAGAACTAGAAGTACAAAATGATAAAATCATACATATATGTATGCTAACTACAAATCAATATTATTTAAATTGAGTCAGAATGACTCTAATAACACTTGAAACATAAGTGAACAAAGTAGAAATTATGAAAATAAATGTTCATTTGGTTCGTCCTAAAGATGTTGTAAGTAAGAGGCACTCATGAAGATACCTTAATATTATAAAGTATTGATAATTTGAACATTAAATAAAAATGGTACTCCAGAAGAGACTACACAAAAAAGTTATAGACATAATAAAGTTAATAATAATTAAAGCCCTTGAAGTGGTTATATAGTTACCTATAGATAATATACATGTTTGACAAATATGTTAAAAATAATGAGATTTCTATAAGTTATGTCAATATGAAAGGAAATTATCATATTATGAATTATTGTCGGCCACATTAAATGTTTGCATATGCAATAAACTAATATGAGATAACAATGATCATGATATTAAACTTGTCGAGAACAATCGACGTATATATAGTTTTGGCCAAAATTATGACGCAATCCAGACAGTATAAATTTACTCACATAAAGTGAAGTAAAACTTGTAGGGGTACAAATAAATATTTGTATAAGAAAAGATAATTCTAATGATAATTTTGTATATTTGTACACAAATGAATTATTGTACAAAATTACATAGACAAGAGAATGATTAAATAAAAGCATATACATATTGTTATGAGAAAATATAATCAAGATTTGATTATAGTCTGGAGTATATATGTTTTATGAGAATTGATATGTGTCATATAAACGTTGCAACACAAATTATTTATTTGGAGCTCTTAGTAATATGAGAATTTGAAATATGCCTTAACGGAAAAATTCAAGAAGAATTTAACATGTCTTATGAGATATAAATTCAAAGTTGCGCACATTATACAATAAAGATCTTTGTCTAGATTAAAGACATGTAGGTGAATAATTATTTGAAATTACAAGTATGATTGTCTATGCAATGTGAATTAGTAAATAATACGTTGTAAAAAGCTCTTGAAGAGCTCCTGATTATTTTATAAACTATTGAATAAGGATTTCTTATTTCATCGTGTACATTGGGAATTATTAAATATATTCTTTGTTTATAGATTAAATTATGAGTAAAGAAGTCCCAAAGAACTTTGTATGCATAAAGAGTCATAATGTATATGATCATTTGATGTAGAAATTAAAGAACATGTAACGAGAATGCAACGAATATATGGTCCTAAAGTACCATCTTTATTGCAAAAGAAAATTGATATTATCGAAGATATTCATTCATATGATCATATTTAAATTTCAAATTTTGGATTGAACATAGTCATAGATAATGAATATCCACAAATATGATGCATATTATAACATTGTTGATATGATATGATAATGAACAAGGTTATATACATGATTGATTTAATATGTTTGATAAATATTCATATTCCATTCTACACATATGCTCTAGAAGAGTTATAGTAAATATGTGATCATAGATAATTTATGGTGATTTATAATTACTATGAAAAAATCATATGAGATAGTTGATTACGAAAGTTACCATGGATATATGCATGAGGGGGAGATATATACGTGTTGAACTCTTTTTCCCTTAGTTCAGGTTTTGTCCCACTAGGTTTTCCTGACAAGGTTTTTCATGAAGCAATTTTAAATCACGTTGAGATACTTGCAATTCATGAGGCAAGGGGAAAGTGTGTGATTGAGATCAACGAAACAACATGTTTACCGAGTTTTTCGGAAACGAATACAAACAGAATAATAAAAAGATAAGAACTGTAGAAGTGCTGAAATGTAACTAAACAAACAATGTTTTTACGTGGTTCAGGCGTTAACAAGCCCTAGTCCACGAGTCGATGTTATTATACTTGGAAAGGACTACAGTAAGATGGCTGGTGTACAAGAACTTCACACACTCACAGTGTTTCTCTCGGGTTCTCTTGAAGAAGATGAAGTTAGAGAGATTTTTGTAGAGTTTTTGCTATGTGATCTGTTGGCCGTCCCTCTTCTTGTAAAATGAAGGGGTCTTTATAGCTAGGGTTTTGGATTAGGGTTTTTCTCTACGTACCTGAGTCTTAATTACACCAGCCATAAATAGGGGATAAAATTACTGTAGTAGCATGGCTACAAGACTCTATGTGGGTATATTTACGTGAAAGTATGGGGAACACACAAAGTCAGCCGTCTTTTCCAAGTTGTCAGCGGAACAGTAGGCGAAAAGGTACCCTTAGGCGTGCTGGGATGTGTGCGGCTTTGACCTGTCGGGCGTGTCAGGCGGGATCCCGTGTCAGGTGGATATCATTCCAAATATGCCTCCTCCATGACTCGACCGCTTGGTTTTGTTCCGTGCGAGGCACGGAACTGTTTCCGCGAAGACCACTTGAAGAGTTCCTCCTGGAAGGAGCTTCCCTGAAGGATACCCCTTCGGGAGTCCGAGAGGGTCGACGAGCCTCCGTGTCGTGTTCGCTTGAAAGAGTAATCCGGACACTAAACGGGAGAGGCGAAGCCTTTCTGTCCACCCGCGAGCTCTGGTCACCTACCGCGAAAGACATTGGTAATTCTGCTTCCCCGAGGACATCAATCTAAACGCTATCCGGAAATCTGGATAACACAACATATTTGAGGAACATGTTGATTATCACCTGATAAAGAAATACCAACAATTCTCTATAAAGATAATGATGCATGTACTGCTGAACTAAAATGATAATACTTTAAAGGAGATAGATTTAAATACATTTCACCACAGTTCTTCTTCACACATGATCTTCAAAAGAGTGGTGATTTGATGTTCATCAAATTCGTTCAAGCGACAATCTTGCAGACTTATTTACAAAGTCATTACCAACATCAACATTCGAGAATATGGTACATAAGATCATAATGCGTCGATTAAAGGATCTTCAAAAGTGTCGAAATGAGGGGGAGTAAATATACACTGCACTCTTTTCCCCTTGGCTGAGTTTTTGTCCTACTGGGTTTTTCTAGCAAGGTTTTTAATTAGACAGTTTTCATGGACATCCAAGGGAGAGTGTTATAAATATTATATATATGAATGTCCATAATAATGAAGAATCACTAGGTTACCTAAAGTAAAATATCAACATTGAGTCTTGATTGTATTCAGAGTAGTTATCCGATTTCCTTAGAGCTTATTTATCTGTATAAATAGGGGTCATTCCCCCATTGAAATAACATATACAAGAGTTTCACTCTCTCTTTATATCTCTCTGTTATTCTGTCTATTTATTTTCTTTATAGTTTATATTTCTGTAATCTTAATAGTTTTATAACAATATATTAGCTATTTTAATATTGTGCTAAAAATAAATTTATATTATTTCTTAATATATAATGAAGATTTTATGTCAATTTACCAAAATTATATATTTGATAATAATTAATTAATGAAAAGGTATAGATTCCACAGACACTAAATTTTACATCAATTTTTACGCTGATTTATAACCACTAGATTAATTGAAATTTGATGGTCTAGAATACTTGATCTATTTAGTGCTCTTTAGTAATTAAAGAAAAATCTAATTGTATTTGTTTTAAAAAATAAAAATAGTAAACTCAACAAAAACAATAAAATAAAAATAGTAAGTGAACTAGTAAATATATTTGAATTTATTTAATTTTTTAGAATGGAAATTTATCATCTTTAATTTTTTTTGGGTTTATATCTTTTTGAACTCTGTGTTTTTCCCCATTATCTGTTTGGACCTTGTGTTTTAAAAAATTACTTTTTGAACCTGTTATCCCCATTTCCTGTCAGGGTTTTGGGCCCTCACCCCGGCCCACGGTCAGAGGGACCGGTTCGGTATTTGGGCCTAGTACGCGGACTACGGACTGGGCCTGTGTAGAAGGGTCCGGGACGTCCCTCCGGGTTCATGTTCAGCTTGAACGGTCCCGGCACTGTTCGGAGTGCCCCGGACCGCCGCGGCCATCGCGTCCTGGTCCCGGGCCCAGAATGGTCCGGGCCCGAAGTAACGCAGCGGGCCAAAGGTAAACGAACCTGGACCGCTTCATCCCCAGGCTATGGGTCAGGCGTCCAGGACACTGAAGCCGCCTCATTTCGCGTGGGTCTTGTCCCCCCACTTTTCACCTGCAGAAAGGGTCTCCTTGGGATTATCTGCTGGCGTGTCAGGACTGCGCAGCCAAGTACTCTGACCGGTCTTGTCCCCTGAATCGGCCTCGTGATTCGAAGTGGTCAGAGCCAAAGCGCCGTTTTGTCGGGAGAATGCTTGGATCTCAGGGCAACTAATTGGGCCTGAGCTGGTTCGGGTTTGGTGTTCTGTATATCTTTTTAGCTCGGGCCTCCACTAGGAAGGCCCCTTGTGCACATTCCCCAAATGGGTCCGGGCCAGGCCCGGCCCAAACCTGATGTCCCCCTCGTCCTATAAATATAAGTTGTAATGCAACGTAGAAGGGAGGAGAAGGCAGAAACTCTGCTCAAATACAGTTAAACAACTCCATTGTAAAAGCTTATCCTAGCTCTAATACATACTTATATACAGACTCGTGGACTAAGGCTAGTTAACGCCCCAACCACGTAAAAATCTTGTGTCGATCTTCCATTCTCATTATTATTATCAGTAAATATCCTTCTTTAAGAGAGTTGCCCAAAATCTCGGTTAACAGTTTGGTGCTTTCATTGAGAGCTGAAGGAAGCTAGCGCCAACGTCAGGCCTTTACTACGATGGTGAACACTCGTAACACCACCTTCGACCCTGCCAACCCAGAGCAGGGCAACGGAGACCCACTGCCTTCTCAGCGCATCCCTCAAAACCTGCCTGAAGACGTGCCTCCTCAGACGTCTCACCAAGACGAGTCGCAAGACTACGAGGGTGAGACAGAGTACGAAGTAGGAGACGAAGAAGAGTACTATGAGGAGGAGAACGAGGGGGAGTATCATGATGAAGCCGCGAATCCCAAGGTCCCTCGCGACGATCAGCAAGACCCGGAGGTGACTAAACTGAGGCAGCAGATCCGGGATCAAGAAGCCAGGATGGCTGAGCAGGCGGAGGCACACCGCCGGGTGCAAGAGTCTCTCTATGCCCTGCAAGCACTGATGGCCGCACAGGGCCCGGCGGCCAACCCCGCAGTTGGCCTGCACCCAGAAACGCAACAACCCGCTCCCCAAGCGCAAACCGGGGGCCCCAGGGGGGCCAGCCCGATCTGTTTCCCAGAGCCTCCCCCCGACACGGCTCCGAAAGTCCCGGACAGGGAGCGACGGACAACTCGGAAAAAGACTACCCCCGTCAGTAAAGCCGGGGCACGTTCACGGCCGTTACCTAGGAAAGAGAAGGTGTGCCCCGACCCAAGACGAGGCCACCCAATCGATCCGCAAGGGGTACGGCCGCAGGACGGTCAGCCCCGGCCCGCCCCAAGGGCGAACGGGAGGGAAAAGCCTTTGCACCCGAGTGCCTCGGTCAACAAGAACCATCGGGAACGATCCCGCCGCGAGGATCGTGACGCTCTCATCTCCGGGGACGAAACTTCCCGGGTAGATTTACGTGACGGACTAAATGCCCGGAAAGAGCGGGCCCGCAAGCAAAAAATCCTTCCTCGAAACGGCGACCTCAGGAACGACATAAACGACAGGCGGAACGAGAGAATCCCCCTAGAGGACGGCGCGGCCAGGCAGCTCATGGAGCAAATGGCAGCATTAAAAAAGGTCACCGACCGCTTGGTCCGCAAGCAAGAGGGCGCGGACACTGACTCTGACGAAGAGGACAAGGAGCCGTGCGCGAGACATATCCTAGACGCCGTGTTGCCCAAGGGGTTCAAGATGCCAAGTCTCACCGCCTACACTGGAAGCACGGACCCTAGGGATCATCTGTCCCGGTACAACCGACTCATGACCGTGGCTCACGTCAGCGACAACGACAAATGCCTCTGCTTCTCCATCACGTTGGGCGGTCCCGCCGAAGAGTGGTGGAAAAGGCTTAAACCGGGGTCCATCCAAACATGGTCCGGGCTACAGTCGGCTTTTCGGAAGCAATTCGTGGCCACCATGAGGATGGACATGCAAATCAGTGCCCTCGCCAATATTAAGCAAATGCCCGCAGAAACATTGAGGGCCTACATCCAGCGCTTCACTGAAGAAGCCTCCAAGACAAAGGTCGACGACGGACAACGCCTGGTGGCACTACAGTCTGGAATCCGGGCCGGGTCCCCGCTCTGGAACGACATGCAGCGCAATAAAGCCGCCACCCTAGAAGAATTTATTAGGAGGGCCAAGGATTCATCAACTGGGAGGAGGCCCAGATCCAGGCTTTCGGATGGCCCTCGGCTCCTCATCCAGTCCCTCAGACGATTCTAGGAGGTGCGGGACATTTCCCCGCGCAGTCCTACGCATCGCCCCCCATCGTCCCGGGGGCGGTTGTCGCGCCCGGCATTAGTTACACGCCTACGGTGTACGGTCCTGCCGCTTCGGGATACGCCCCGGCCCAGTCAACGCCCTTCTCCGGGTATGGTGTCGCGCCAGCAGGGCACAGCATGGCCCCCGTCGTGGCCCAGCAATCGCAGACCGGGGTAACCGAGGCAAGCGTGAATCCCTCCCGGAGTAAGCGGGCCGGTAAAGGCCAGAACCGGCCGGAGTCGGCCAAAAAAGGGAAGAGGGGCTATGAGCCCCAATACTCGGAATACACTAACTTGGTGGATACCCGGGAAAACATCTACCTGGCTACAGAAAGAGCGGTCCATTACCGGAAACCTAGCCCGATGTTTAGGGAGGGGAGGAACCCCAGAGACACCAGCAAACGGTGCGCCTATCACAAAGATGTGGGCCACACCATCGACGAATGTCGGCAGCTCAAAGATGAAATTGAAAACCTCATCAAGCTGGGACACCTCCATCAGTGGGTAAGGATGCCCATAGGCGTCCCGGGCATGACAGCAAATCCCGGGCAGTCTGCGGCGCCGGCAACGACTCGTGCATACCCGCCCCAGGGAGGGTATGCGCAAGGGCTCCTGGCACAGACCCCTCCGGGGGCCGTCGCCACGTAGGCCCCCGGTCCTGGGATGCCCTATCCTTCCGGGGCAGCGCCCCCTCAAGTGGACGGGCACGTGTCGACCATATCAGGCGGACCCCACCTAGGAGGCCCTTCGAAGAATGATCAAAAGCGCTATCTGAGCGAGCTGGACCATGACCAAGAAGTTTGCGCCCTCGTCCAGGCCCCTGCTCAGCGCCCCAAACTGATGAACCTCCCCATCACGTTCACGGAAGACGACGCCCGTAACGTCCATTTCCCGCACCACGACCCACTGGTCATAGATGCTCAAATTGCCAACAAGATGGTGTCCCGAGTGTTGGTGGATGACGGAAGCTCTGTCAACTTATTGTTCAAATCCGCCTTTGCCGCCATTGGCCTGACGGAGGCTGATCTGGCGTCGTGCCCGACCCAAATCTACGGCTTCAACGGAGACGCACTCCTCCCCATGGGAAAGGTCCAGCTGCCTGTTACTCTGGGGAACGCATTGCAGCAATCGTTCAAGTTCTGCACCTTTGTGGTGGTGGATTGCCCGACCGCTCACAACGCCATCTTTGGCCGGCCCGCCCTGGTCGAGTTCGGGGCCATCACCTCCATCCGCCATCTATGCATGAAGTTCCCGTGCAGCAACGGAGGGATTGGGACGGTCCGCGGAGACCAGAAAAGCGCGCGGAAGTGTTACCATATCTCTGCCCGTCCCGTTTGCATGGTCCGGGATGAGCCCGTCGGGACGGCACTCCGCCCGCCCGAGCAAGCTATCCAGGACGAAGATGATCTGGACCCACGGTTGGGAGAGGAACGCACCCTTGAGCCAATGGACGAAATAGAAGAGGTATGCATCAGCGAGTCCGACCCTGCCAGGGTCATCCAAGTGGGAAAGAGCCTGCCGGAAGACATTCGGGCCGCCATTATCGCCCAAGTCAAGGAAAACCAGGATCTTCTGGCATGGTCCCACTCCGATATGCCCGGGATCGACCGCAATATCATATGCCACGCGTTGAGTATTGACCCAAACGCGACCCCGGTCCGCTAGAAGCGCAGACCTTTGGGGACGGAAAGGGCCGAGGCCCTCAAGCTGGAGGTAGAGAAGCTGTCTTCCATTAACTTCATCCGCAAAGCCGTGTACCCCGTATGGCTGGCCAACCCGGTCTTGGTGCCGAAGCCTAACGGGACGTGGAGGACCTGCATCGACTTCACGGACCTCAACAAAGCATGTCCGAAGGACTGTTTCCCGCTCCCCCGGATAGACCAAATGGTGGATGCTACGTCCGGTTACGAGATCTTGAGTTTCATGGATGCCTACTCAGGCTATAACCAGATCTCCATGCACGTGGCAGATCAAGAGCACACCAGTTTCCAAACTGACAAGGGCATCTACTGCTATGTCGTCATGCCTTTCGGACTCAAGAATGCCGGAGCAACCTACCAGAGGCTCGTCAATCGAATGTTTAGGGCCCAGCTGGGGCGAAACATGGAAGTATACATCGACGATATGCTGGTCAAATCCAAGACGTCGCGGGAACATTCGAGCGATTTGGCGGAGGCTTTCGCGGTTATCCGGAAGTACGGGATGAAGCTGAACCCTAAGAAGTGCACCTTCGGCGTCGCATCCGGGAAGTTCCTGGGCTTTATCGTGAGTTCCCGAGGAATTGAAGCCAACCCCGAGAAGATCAAGGCCCTGATCAACATGGCCTCTCCTCGGAAGCACAAGGACATTCAAAGCCTGACGGGGCGAGTGGCCGCCCTAAGCCGTTTTGTCTCCAAGGCCACGGACAAGAGCGTCCCTTTTTTCAACGTCCTCCGGGGAAGCCAGCAATTCGAATGGTCACCCGAGTGCGAAGAAGCCTTCCAGAAGCTGAAAGAGCACTTGGCCAAGGCCCCCATCCTGGCGAAGCCAGTCGAAGGAGAGCCTTTGTATTTATACCTGGCCGTAATCGAGCACGCCATCAGCGCCGCGTTGGTGCGCGAAGAGGAGAGGACTCAACTCCCGGTGTACTACGTGAGCAAGCGATTACTAGACGCCGAATCTAGATACCCACTAATTGAAAAACTGACTTTCTGTCTGCTGACGGCATCCCGGAAGCTTCGACCGTACTTCCAGGCCCACACGATAAAGGTCTTAACCAACCACCCCCTGCGGCAGGTGTTGCAGAAACCTGAGGCGTCGGGGAGACTCCTGAAATGGGCCATGGAGCTGAGCCAATTTGATATATCTTACGTGCCCCGGGTGGCCATTAAGGGACAGGCCCTGGCCGACTTCATCGTCGAATGTTCCGGGGTCACCGCAGAAGAGAGTGCCCCCGCGGCCCGCACTTCTCCCGTTTGGAAAGTCTTCGTGGACGGAGCATCGAACGAGAACGGGGCCGGCGCCGGGATCATCCTGGTATCCCCGTAGGGGCATCAGCTACAAAACGCCCTCCGTTTCCAGTTCAAAGCATCGAACAACGAGGCGGAGCATGAGGCCATCATAGCCGGCTTGCGTCTGGCCCGAGAAGTAGGGGCGGCGAACCTCGAAATATACAGCGATTCTCAGCTGGTAGTCAGACAGATTTCGGGGGAGTATCAGACCAAGGGAGAGCGAATGGCGGCATACGTAACCCAAGCGAGGGAGATGCTCCAAGCGTTCGCGGCGCATTCCATCCGCCAGATACCCCGGGAGAAGAACGTCTTTGCGGACACATTAGCGAAGCTAGCAACCGACGCAGAGGCCGAGTTGGCCGGGCTGGTCCCCGTCAACCATCTCCCCGTCCCAAGCATAGGGACTCCGACCGTCCATGCCGTCGATCACTCCAATTCATGGATGGGGCCGCTGATCCGCTACCTGTCCACCGGGGAGGTTCCGAACGAGCGAGCCGCGGCCAGGAAGCTCCTGTACCAGGCCCACCGATACGTCATGATGGACGGGAAACTTTATCGCCGGGGACTGTCTATGCCTTACCTCAGGTGCGTGTCCGGGACTGAGCTGGGCGCCATCATGCATGAGGTCCACGAAGGCTTTTGCGGATATCACACAGCCGGACCCAGTTTGTCCAAGAAGATTCTGCGCCAAGGATACTTCTGGCCCACCATGAAAAGGGACTGCATAGACTACGTCCGCAGGTGCGAACAATGCCAGAGGTACGCGAAGATCCCTCGGGCCCCCCCAACAGAGATAACCTTGATGAACAGTCCCTGGCCCTTTGTAGTGTGGGGGATCGATCTTGTGGGATCCCTCCCAACCGGGAGAGGAGGGGTGAAGTATGCCATTGTGGCGGTAGACTATTTCACGAAATGGGTTGAGGCGGAGCCTATGAACATGATCACGTCCAAGAAGGCCTTAGATTTCGTCGTTAACAACATAGTGTGTCGGTATGGCCTCCCCTACAAAATCGTGTCTGACAACGGGAAACAATTTGATAGCCTCCACTTCACGGATTTCTGCGAGAGGCACGGTATAGTGAAGAGTTTCTCCGCCGTGGCCAGGCCCCAGGCGAACGGACAGGCCGAAGCCGTGAACAAAATCCTAAAAGGGACACTGAAGAAAAAGCTTCAGGCCTGTAAGAGCAAGTGGCCCGAAGAGCTCCCTCGCGTGTTGTGGGCCTACCGGACAACCGAACGGACATCAACCGGGCACACCCCATACTCAATGACGTACAGATGCGAAGCCATCATCCCAATTGAAACGACCATCCCGTCCCATCGTCGCAACACGTATGATCCCACCCAGAACCATGCCTTACTCCAAGAATCTTTGGACCTTATCGAGGAAATCCGGGAAGAGTCGCAGGTGCAGTTAAAGATGTACCAGGGCAAGATCGCTCGGCACTTCAACTCCAGAGTCAAGAGCCGTAAGTTCGAAACCGGTGATCTGGTCCTGCGGAGGGTCTTCCCTGCCACTCAGGATCCGGGGGTAGGGGTTCTGGGCCCCAATTGGGAAGGGCCGTATGAGATCCAGCAAGAGATCTGCCTCGGAACATACCGCTTGAAGCGGCTTGATGGTTCCGAGGTTCCGCGAGCCTAGAACGCAGAACACCTCCGTAAATACTACCAGTAGCCTAAGGGCTCGTCCGAGTTTAATGTTTACGCTGTAACATGTACGCCTCAGGGCTAATTCCCTTTTTTAGAACAATGAAAATGACGTGTGCAAAACGTCATAAAGGGCTATTATTTCCATGAAGATGTGTGCCTCAGGGCTATTATCTCAAGTGACCCCAGACCAGTCTCTGCTCACTTGCGGGGGGTGTCATCCCAGGCGCAAAGATAAAAAAGGGAACCGAGCCCAAGGCCGATCCCACCCCGGACGAACGATGTCCGGGAGGATAAAAATAAGAGGACCGAGCCCAAGGCCGGTTCCACCCCAGACGAACGACGTCCGGGGGTATAAATAAAAGGGAACCGAGCCCAAGGCCGGTCCCACCCCGGACGAACGATGTCCGGGGGTATAAAAATAAGAGGACCGTGCCCAAGGCCGGTTCCACCCCGGACGAACGACGTCCGGGGGTATAAATAAAAGGGAACCGAGCCCAAGGCCGGTCCTACCCCGGACGAACGATGTCCGGGGGTATAAAAATAAGAGGACCGTGCCCAAGGCCGGTTCCACCCCGGACGAACGACGTCCGGGGGTATAAATAAAAGGGAACCGAGCCCAAGGCTGGTCCCACCCCGGACGAACGATGTCCGGGAGTATAAACATAAGAGGACCGTGCCCAAGGCCGGTTCCACCCCGGACGAACGCGTCCGCGGGTATAAATAAAAGGGAACCGAGCCCAAGGCCGGTCCCACCCCGGACGAACGATGTCCGGGAGTATAAAAATAAGAGGACCGTGCCCAAGGCCGGTTCCACCCCGGACGAACGACGTCCGGGGGTATAAATAAAAGGGAACCGAGCCCAAGGCCGGTCCCACCCCGGACGAACGATGTCCGGGAGTATAAAAATAAGAGGACCGTGCCCAAGGCCGGTTCCACCCCGGACGAACGACGTCCGGGGGTATAAATAAAAGGGAACCGAGCCCAAGGCCGGTCCCACCCCGGACGAACGATGTCCGGGAGTATAAAAATAAGAGGACCGTGCCCAAGGCCAGTTCCACCCCGGACGAACGACGTCCGGGGGAATAAATAAAAGGGAACCGAGCCCAAGGCCGGCTCCACCCCGGACGAACGACGTCCGGGGGTATAAATAAAAGGGAACCGAGCCCAAGGCCGGTCCCACCCCGGACGAACGATGTCCGGTCTAGTCCCGGCCGTTGGAGCCGGGACAAAACCCCCTGCAATCAGTTAGTCGCGACATCAACTTCTTACTGAATGGTGAAAGGAGAAATCTTTTAAAAACTAAAGGAAGAAGCAGTGTTTGAAATTAAATTACAAGCTAAACTAATTAACAAAAAGAACGAGGCCGAGACAAGGGCCTACAGCGCGTCCGCCCGGAGGTCCGCATCCTCCCTCTCCTTGGCCTCGTACTCGGCACGCTTCGAGTTGGGATCGGGGAAGATAAGGAGGTTCATGTTCTTGTCCTTGCACCAGGCCATATAAATGGCCTCGTTAAAGGTGACATCCACTAAGTTGTCGGCCTCCTCCTTCTCCCGACGGGTGGTGTCGTGTGCCGCCTTCTCCTGAAGAAGGGAGTCACCCAGCTCAAGAACACGGGCTTTCAGGCTCCGAATCTCCTCCTTGTCCAGGACGGACTGTGCCGCAGCCGTCTCCAAGAGAGTCGCCCTTTCATCAGCAACCTTCGTCGTCCGGGACAACTCCTCTTCCACCCCGGTCTTGGCACGGCTAATTTCCTCGCGCTCCGCCTTCGTGCGGGCCAGCTCTTCTTGGAGGCGAGCTGTCTCCTTGCTGAGACTTTCCTTGACGGTCTCCCTCTGGTTCACGACCGCCTCTATTTCCAGCTTGGCCGTCTCCATCTTGAGGGCAAGCTCGGCCATCAAATCGGCACTCCTTTGAGATAACAAGGCAACCTGGAGCAAACGAAAGTTAGAAAAAGAATTCACCACCAACGAATGACTAAAGGACATGAGTTGAAAATTACCGCGGTAGCCTGGTGGCGGAGAGCCTGAGAGATGAACAGCCCGTCCGGATTGGCTATCGTGGCGTACCTCTTCAGCTGGAGGTTAGACATAGTGCTCCCGACCTGATCGAGCAGATCAGCGGCCATGGGGGCAATGTCCTGGCCCAGCTTGGGGCGGAAGCCCATCTCAGCAGCTAGCCGATCCACGATCGGCTGAGGAGCGCTGAACTCGGCGGGACGATCCGAAAACTCAACCTGGCGACGGATCATCAGGGCCTTGTAGGCGTTGTCTCTCCAGCATCGGCCGCTCTCCCAGGTCCGGTTGACCAGCCGGGACTGCTCGTCCCGCAGAGCGGACTCCCCCTCCTCGAGAAGGGTTGGGCGGAGAGGAAGGACAGGCGGAGCGGGGATCTCCTTCGCGGTTAGCCTACTCTCCCCGTGTGACTCCTCGGCTGTCTCTGACAACGTCGTCCGAGGCCTCTTCCCGAGTTTGCCCACCCGGGCATCATCTCCGGGGCCTCTCTTCCCAGAGCTCCGGCTTGCGGCTTCGCCCGTTTCCAAATCAATTACCGGGGGCTGGTCCGGGAGGCCGTCTGCGGCCGGCTCCACGGCCCGGAATGGTACCACGGCCAATGCCTCACCTGGGCCGGGCGTTGTCCCGGATCTTTCACTAGTTGGGGGGAGCTCCGCGCCGGCCACGACATTTGACCTCCTGACCGCCTTCAAGGCTGATCTTTCCTTGATGAGCCTCCTCATCTCGCTGGCCGGGTCAGACATGTTGGAATCCTCTGCAAAAATACAGGAAAACGAAGTTAGTATGATAAGCCGAACGGGAAAGCACAACAGTAAGAAGAAAGTATAGCCCGGGACAAACCCTCGTCTAGGCCCCGGGCGAGACTCAATTCCCTTAAAGAAAACGAGTGTATCCGGTCTCCTACGTCATCCGGGATTAGAAACCCCCCGTACTGGAGGAACCCGGACAGGAACATTAGGGTTTCTGATCCTACAGGGATGGGAGATGAAGGCCTCATCTCCCCATCAGCCCCAAACGTGGGGCCCGGCGGCTCTAGCCTATCCCTAGCTAAGTCCCCAACTTGAGGGGCATAAATTAAGACTAAAGGGGAGTTACCTCGCCCCGATACGCTAGCCCCGGGAGTCCCAATGTTTGGTAGGGCATCTTCGAAAAGCTCTTCCAGCTCTTCCAAGGTGGCCTCTTCCACCGGGAGCTGATTCTTCTTACGCTGGGCTGCGGTGGCCCGCGCCGCTCTCACCATCTCGGCGATGTGGTCAAGGGCTAGCTGCTCCCGGGCCTCGACTTTCTTCTCAAACGGGATGCCCCGAAGGCTAGGGGCAACAATGGTCTGGGTGGCCGCGAGTAACCCTACTAGCCGGAGGTTTTTGTCGTTGACATAGCCCCCTACGTCCAGCTCCTCCGCGGTCAGCTTGGCGTAGAACCTCCTCCTTTCTAGGAGAAAGGCGGTGAGGGGGGTTTGTATGAAGGGACCTGCGACCCGGAAGATACGATGAGAGATGGAAAGTGAAAGAGGAGTGAAATAGAGGGTCCGGGGAAATACTTACCCACTCGCTGGAAGTCTAGCAGCAGCGTGGGATTCTTGTCAATAAGGAACCCGGATGTCATAAACCAGTAATGCCTGACATCCGGGGGGTGCTCCCAGGTGCTGGTAGGAGCCGGATAGCCACTCCGCGGCTGCAGCCTGTAAAAGCCGTCCAGGCTCTTGTCTTTGGCGCTGACCTGCGGCACCAGCTTGTAGAAGTACAGGACTTCCGCCGGGGTAGGATCCGCGATCTCTTTCGCGACACAGAACACCTTCCACCCAGCAAGCAGGCGGTATGCTTGTGGCAGCAGTTGGAATGGTGCGATCCCCACATACGTCAGGAACCGCACGAAGTAGTCATGAAGCGGGAGCGTAGCTCCCGCGCTGATGTGGCCGGCACTCCAGGCCCCGAATCCATCCACGGACGTATGCGCCCGCTCCTCTAACCTGGCCATACGATTGTGAAATAGGCCCGGAGTCGATTCGATGCCCAGCCCCGTCTCCAGGAGCTGCATCATCTGGTAGTTCCGGAACAGGTTGGGCGTTACGTCCATCTCCCACCTGTTTCCTTTGGGCGCCTTGGAGCCGGGAGTGACTACAGGGGCCCTATTAACCTCCTCTTCGGAGTGAAGTGTGACGCCCGTGGCCATGATTGACGATCTGGGAACAAAGAAAGAAAGGCCAAGCAGTCAGTACCTGAACCCAATAGAGTCGGTCGAGGTACAGGGAGTCTCCTAAGGACTGCTCGGAGTCCCGACGGATCAGGCCCGGGACCCCGAAAAGCCCCGGGACCCTGATCGGGAGGAAAGGCTACTACGGTCCATCCCTTGTCCAGGGATCATCCGAAACGGTGCCACCCAAACCGGGCAGCCTTCCTAGCAAATTCTAAAGCACGGAGCCTAGGTGCATGCGTCTAGAAAGCCTAGGTTCACAAAGTTGACAATAGAATCGAAAGATACTTACTGTGTGGTGTCGACGGCTGAAGCTGGCGGTTGTCCGATCGTAAGGACGGCAGGACCTCGTTCTTGAAGTGGCACAGCCGGTTCAGCAGTTCGTCGGCGGGGCAAGTCCGAGAAGCGCCGTCAGGTTGCAGAACGAAAGTTGAGGCCCTGGGAAACAGGCGGTGGCGCAGAACTAGTAAACGACGAAGTATTTCGTCGGCGAGGTTGGACATGCAAAGCTCTGGCGAGCGTTCTGGTTTTTCTTTTTCTTAAGCTGGGTCGGAAGTGGAAAAGTGCCGAATGTCTGTAGTCTGAGTCTTTATATCAGCCCCCAAATACTGGCTCCCGATCCAACGGTCAGATGCCTCTTCATCCGACAGCCGAGGATAGCGCAGAGGACATTTATGAGCTCTTTTTTGGTCTGGATCCTCAGCACCTCCAATTCGACGGTCCAGGAGTGGTGGATGTCAAAGGACGCCCCATCCTACGGTCCACCCCTTTCCAAGGAAATCAATGATGACTCTCCCCGTGCGGATGGGACGCCTCGTGACGTGCGCTGACACCCTAGCCCAGGCCTAGCAGGCTTTGGGAGGCCTAGGCGACTCTTCGAGGCCCTTGCAACAGTCACATGGCGACACGTGTCGCTATTCTTGAAGCAGGCCAAGGGTAAACGTCCCCGGGGTACATCAAATGGTCCGGGCTGGGTAACCTGCCCCAACCACTGCCTTCCCGCGAGCCTCCTGGCCCTGGCAGAAATTGGGGAGGCAACTTGGCAAGAACCGCGAGGGTGGTGCAACCCTCCCCCCGGCTAACCGGGGTGAAGGCTTGGGGGGTAAATGTTATCCCCATTTCCTGTCAGGGTTTTGGGCCCTCGCCCCGGCCCACGGTCAGAGGGACCGGTTCAGTATTTGGGCCTAGTCCGCGGACTACGGACTGGGCCTGTGTAGAAGGGTCCGGGACGTCCCTCCGGGTTCATGTTCAGCTTGAACGGTCCTGGCACTGTCCGGAGTGCCCCGGACCGCCGCGGCCATCGCGTCCCGGTCCCGGGCCCAGAATGGTCCGGGCTCGAAGTAACGCAGCGGGCCAAAGGTAAACGAACCTGGACCGCTTCATCCCCAGGCTATGGGTCAGGCGTCCAGGACACTGAAGCCGCCTCATTTCGCGTGGGTCTTGTCCCCCCACTTTTCACCTGCAGAAAGGGTCTCCTTGGGATTATCTGCTGGCGTGTCAGGACTGCGCAGCCAAGTACTCTGACCGGTCTTGTCCCCTGAATCGGCCTCGTGATTCGAAGTGGTCAGAGCCAAAGCACCGTTTTGTCGGGAGAATGCTTGGATCTCAGGGCAACTAATTGGGCCTGAGTTGGTTCGGGTTTGGTGTTCTGTATATCTTTTTAGCTCGGGCCTCCACTAGGAAGGCCCCTTGTGCACATTCCCCAAATGGGTCCGGGCCAGGCCCGGCCCAAACCTGATGTCCCCCTCGTCCTATAAATATAAGTTGTAATGCAACGTAGAAGGGAGGAGAAGGCAGAAACTCTGCTCAAATACAGTTAAACAACTCCATTGTAAAAGCTTATCCTAGCTCTAATACATACTTATATACAGACTCGTGGACTAAGGCTAGTTAACGCCCCAACCACGTAAAAATCTTGTGTCGATCTTCCATTCTCATTATTATTATCAGTAAATATCCTTCTTTAAGATAGTTGCCGAAAATCTCGGTTAACAGAACCCTATGTTTTGTAAAATAGTTAAAATAGAATCCTAAACCCGATTTTGGTCAATGTTTTCTCAACTAAAATCACAAATAATTTACCAAACTAATAATTCAGAACAAAAATAAAATTATTCTACTTAAAAACTGTGTTGTTATATTCAATTTTTCTTCATCAAAATTAAGTTTATGGTTTTATTTTAACCATTTTACAAAACATATGGTCTAAAAAGTAATTTGTCAAAACACAGAGTCCAAACAGGTAATGAGACAAAACACAATTCCATTTTTTTTATACCGAAAGAATTGAACTTCTGCCCCTCCCACACATTCACGCACCCACCTATGCTAGGCTCAAGTGGCATCTTTAAAATATATTAAACTTGTTTAGAATAAATGCTTTATGATAAAAATATAATTTCATACGCTCCAAAATAAAAATTTAAAGTTAAAAAATATACATTAAATAGATGGATGTTTGATCATAAAATAAATTTAATGATAAAAAATTAATTAATATTTTGAAATAAAAAATAGCCACAATATATATGGAGATTATAATAGTTTTTATTATTATAAAATATAAAATTTATTTTATATTATGTATGAATAAAATGAAAAATATTAAAGTGTAAGTTAATATGAGAGATTTATGAATTATAAGAAATATTTAAAAAGTATTTTGGTTTTTTTACTAGACTTTTATAGTTTTCTTAGAAATAAAATACAGGACATTAACATTTTTTAATGATCTTATAAACAAACTAAGTTCTTTTATTGGTTATTATAAAAATTTCACTCTAGAGGATAGATTCTATAAATAAAAATTAAATTATAATAATTTTATTTTGTTACAAAAAATTAAGCGATAGTTTATTTCAAACAAACATTAAAGTTGTAACCATTTTATTATTAATTTTTTTTATTATAACAAAAAAAAATTATAAAAAAAATTAATAAAAATATATTTATCTTTTTATTAAAATTTAAAATAACGTAAAACACTTTTCTATGAATAAAATTAGATTCTTTTAATATTATAGGCTATTAAGTAAACCAATTACTATTTTTATTTTTGGAAAGAAATAGAGTTATAATTTTTCATTAATTACTAAAGGATATTAAATAAACTAAACAATTTAGACCATCAAATCTTAATTAATATTTTTATTTTTATTTTTGGTAATAAATAGAGTTATAATTTTTCATTAATTACTAAAGGATATTAAATAAACTAAACAATTTAGACCATCAAATCTTAATTAATATAAAGGTTAAAAATAAAAATTTGTGTCTATAGAACCCGTCCCAAGTTAAAATAACCTTCAGTAAATTTAAAATAACAAAAGGTTATTTTTAACTTTTTTAGAAACTCAAGATTAAACTTTGTTGACTGTGGTCAACAAAAAATAATAAAATGTTGTTTACTTTTTTGTGATGAATAAAAAATGTCAGAGAAATGAGACAATGATTTAAAGTGGTTTGGCTCAAAACAAAATGACTTACTTAATTGAAGAAATTTGATTTCAATTGTTATTTTAGCAGAATTTATGCTTACAAGAGAAGAATGATAGTTCATTTTACATCATAGCTGATGAATCCCTAATCGACTTTCACTAGAAGAATTTGATTATTTCTTGTTATATTACTATTTTATTTATTTGAATAATAGTAAATAGTAAACTATTTATTTATAAATAAATATAATATATTACTTCCTCTTTTAATGGAATTGACTAATCATTCTTAATTGTCCATCATAAATTGGTAGAATCTTCTTCACTTTTATAACTTGGGCAACATTAAATGTCTTATTTTGGTTGTACTAAGATCAAGCATAACATTTGCTCCTAAGTCTTTGCTTATGTGTTACACAGTGAGGACTTTAGCGATTTCGAGTGTCGAACCTACTCCTAAGTAGAATTTTTAACTTGTCCGATCAACTTGTAGATATTTCAATAGATGTCGAGTACACTCCTGAATGTTCAACTTATGGAGCACACTATAGGTGCTTGACTTTTTAATATTATTAAAAATGTCGAGTTCACTCTTACGTGTTCAACTTTTGGATGTTAGGGTCTGTGCAATGAAAGCATGTGTAAAGACATTTTATTTTGGAAATTAATCAAAATGTATTTTTCTTATAATTGAATGTCTGAATTGTTATCGAATAATTAATATAAACATTAAAAAATTCAATATTCATTAATGAGAGTATGCTTTTATATTAGTATGAGAGGACTAAGATCATAAATAATAAATAGAATAGCCAGAAATATATCAAAGTATGGAATCTTTAATGAATGATTGTTAGTACGATTCACTAAGTATTTTGTATCCATGTGATCTAGATCCAGAATACTGACGTGGATAAATACCATAGTGAATGTACTTTATATAATTAGATATATGACAAGACTGATGTGAATTAATTTATTTATAAACTTACCGTTTTCCATAAAGATTTCATTCATATAAACTAGATGATCATATGTAAATCAGTCAGAATCCTGAGCAGTCATAAACTCATATTTATGTCTATTGGATCTTTAGATTCACTCATTATGGTTTGTTTGTAAAACATGCTAATGACTTTTGTTTTGGAGATTCAATGGCATAGGCAGCTGAAAACATGCTCTTACAATATTTGGAATCCAAGCTTTCCTAATGAATCGTATATTGGTTCCCGTAAGGATTAATTCTGGAATTGAATGGTTATTGAGCTCAAATTTATAATATGATTCTATAATCACTCACTAGTGAATTAATGGTACTTAAAGATCAAGAGGTAATTAAAAGGGTAAAACAATAATTTTGAGAAGCTAAATTTTACGAAGAAATAATTAGAGGACAAAACTACATGAAGTGATTACATCAATGAACTACACAAGATAAATATGTAAATATAATTCTATAATTACTCAGAGTGCAATTCCATAATTATTGTGGATTAATAATGGAATTAATAAATAAGATTATTTAATTAATATATAGTATATTGGAGTGCAATTCAGAGTGCAATTCCATAATTAGGGCGTGAATGTAAGAGACAAAAAAAAAGGACTAATTTGTAAGGGAGTTAATTTTTCAAGGAAAATATATAATTATTGGATAATTATATAAAATTAACTAATTATGAATTAATTAACATGTGTTTATTTGAAAATTATATCAATTAATTATAATATAAATTAGCTATGAATTAATTGATATTGAGAAAATGTATTTAATTCTTGAAATAAAATAAAATAAGATTATTATGGGATAATAATTTAATCGAGTTTTAGAAGATAAAGTTAATTTTGAATTAACTGATATTTATGCATGTTTAAAATGATACATTATTTTAAATACATAGATATTTGATCATAATAAATAAATAGGAAAATGCCATATGGCATTTTACACTGCCACATGCCAATCACTACACTGCCACATGCCAGTCACTGTGGGAGTGGCATGTGGTAGTCACTGGCACCCAGCCTAGCTAGGGCTGGCCCACTGCAATGTCACACTTGTAATTATTTGCAACTTTTGATATTTATCTATTATTTAATTATTTAGTTAATGTTTTAATTTAATTAAAATATTAATTAATAAATAAAACCTAAACCTAATAAGATTTGACCTTTACTATATATAGATATTATTCTAGGTTGTCTCATAAGCTTTCAAAATTCAGAAAAAGAATACGATATACTTTCTTTTTACCGATTTTCTCAAGTCTCACAAAAGAATTATTCTCCAAGTCTCTAGATCTCATGTGTTGAGGACGTTTAGAGATTAAAAATTGTCCATAAAATTCTACCTGCCCACACACGTCCCAGTGTATTTAAGAATGACTTGAAAGATCTTGGTGTGAATCTCAAAGTCATTAAGCAATGATTGGATGTTCGTTATTTTATTAAAAGATAGAAATGACACTTGATAGGCTACACGAGGTATTAGATCTAACTTTTGGGTGTCTTTGATTTATTTAGCGTTCTATAATTTTACTTAGTTAGCTAGATAGTAGTAGTTGTAGTATTTTAGATTTCGTGGATTTTGGTTCAAACTGGGACTTAATTGGAAACTCCTAGAAATAGTTATGGATTTTATAAGTTTAACCTATAGTTTAAGAATATTAATTATAACATAAGGTTTGATTAATATTGCTGATCCTAAATATATTTCTTATTATAATCTAAGGTTTAGATGGAGCCAATAGGAATATGACACTTGTCATAAACATGATTATTAAGGAATTATTATTTTAATGATAAAATAAGGAAATATAAGACTTTGTCTTCACTAGAAACTGTTAGGGTCGTAGTTTGACTTAGTCAAAGTAGTTATCCAACCTTAATTATGCTGAAAAAGTACAATTACGTGTTTAAAATAATCACGTATGCCGATATATCGCAGCTTTAGAGCTGATATATTGCCTGACGATGAATAAGGAAAATATGTTGACGTTGCACGATCGTACGAATGGAGACTCGGATCTAGAGGGCAGCCGATATATCTCCACACAGGGGCGATATATCGCCTATATTAATCATTTATTTTATTTTTGTTTTAAATTTTTAAAATCCAACTTTGACTCAGACCTACCTCTGATAGTTTTGACTGAGTCTACAACATCTGATTGACGGATATTCAATATTTTCAATTAAATTCATTATTTTTATTCAAAGCCAAAAAGAAGATTTTTATTCCTAGAACTCTATAAATAGGACTTAGGACCCAGCCCTTCCACTTACTCTTCAGCTGTGATCAGACTCCAAGGTGCTAGTGAGACCATAAGAGTGATAAATACTTCGGTTGGGAAATTTTTTTTTCTATTCTTAAGCTTTATAAAATACTTTGGGAAGTGAGGTTAGTGCATTTCGGTATTGGGGATAGACCAATCCATAAGGTCAATAAAGGTACCCTTATTCTTAAGTTTAATTCTGCTTGATTCCTTAGTTTCTTTAGTTTTCATTCAGGTTCTAACTTTTGTTATGATTTTGTGGTTAGGTTCTTAAGTTCTTTGAACTTAAGGTGTCTTTTCGGTAAGTTTCCTCTTGGTGGTTTAGTTCTATTCCTTTCATCTCTTTCCTTTAGAAATACTCACCATTTTTATTGCTAGTTTTATAAGTGTTCCAAGTCCCGCATCTGTTCTCAATTGTCCTGGTGTTGGTAAGGAAAATTAGATAATTTAGTATTATGATCTAGTTTATGTAATGTATGATATAGTTTATGTTTGTATGACCTAACATTTCAGGTACAATAAAGGGGTAAGTGTGTCTGGACCTAAGGTGTCCAATGATGTATGACAGACTATGTCCAGTAGGCTCGGTTGCCAAAACTTTATGACAGACCTATGTCCGGTGTATGACAGACTTTTGTCTGGGGCTTAATTGCCACCCATGTATAAACACTTATCTTTTTATTATATCTGACTTGTTATTTTAGTTATGATTATGGTATGTGACCTATAATTATGATTTATGACCTATGACCTATGATTTATGATCTATGACTTATGACCTATGAAATATGACTTAGAGTATGACCTATGATCTATGACTTAGATTTATGATTTAGAATTATGACTTAATATATGATATGATCTAGATGTTTGTGTTTGTATGACTTTGGTGAATTTATGTTATGTTTGATTATATGAATAGCCCTTTTGTTTGTATTTTCCTTACTGGGCTTAGAAGCTCACTCCTTATGCTGTTGTTTTTTCAGGAAATTAAGGATAGAAAGGCCGGTGGCGAGTGGGACCTAAGAGCTTCGTGATGTATTCGTTGGGGACCATATAGTCGAGCAAGATCAAGCTGGCCAAATTATTTATTTATTTATTTTAAAGTTTGTTTTATTTAAATGTTGCTCATTTTTATGTTAAAGACAAGTATTTTATTTTTATAAAACCATGGATCCATGTATTTATTTTTAAGTTTTTATTAAATAAAAGAGCAATATTTACGATTATGACCCAACGCTGTGTTCTCGGTAATCTATGAGAAATTAGGGCGTTACAATTTAATGTATAGATTTATATATATATTATCCTAACTTGGTATTGACGAATACTTTTATTTTATTTTTTATTTTAAAACCTTCCGCAGCGCGTCTGATGCACTCTTTTTTTTATTTTTTTTACCAACAATGGAATACAATCCTGGGTGCTTGACTTTTTAGTAACTTTAAGAATGTCGAGCATACTCCTGGATGTTCAACTTATGAAACATACTTTTTGGTGCTTGACTTTTTAGGACCCCTCTCAGCGAAATGGGTTTGAAGTATGAGCACACGCTTAGGTACTCACTAGAACTTCAAGCACTCACCGACGACCTTATCAAAATAGTCTCGAGCACTCTCCTTGGTGTTCAGCTTCTAGAATACACTTTTGGGTGTTTGATTTTGAGTTACACCTTTGGGTGCTTAACTTTTAGAGCTCATTTCTTGTGATTCTTATTTGTTTGTGCCACTCGGTGCTCAACTTCTGGTGCACCCTTTTGATTTCATGATTTCCCTCGAGTACACTCCCAAAACACTATCCTAAGTGCTAAGGAGAGTTGCATTTATTTACGAGCATATATTTACTAAAATGAAACAACTTTATTCATAAATAAAATAACTAAAATTTCCTTAGTTGTGATCCTTAATGTCTTTAAAATATAAAAATGTAAAACCAAAATCGTTGATAGTAAAAAAAATTGAAAATTAATTAAATCATAACATCCCCCACAAGTGCCTTCTCACGAGCAACAATCACTCTATATTGTTAAGGCTTTATTGATCAATTCACCTTATTTCTCCCTTGACCATAGGCACTTCATCTCCTCGGGGCTAGTCCTATTAATTCACACGACCATACTGGCCGAGGTACTCCCTTTTGAGATTAATCTCATATTTCAAGTGTCGACATTCATTTGTATTGTGGCCAACATCATTGTGAAAGAAACAAAATTTGGTCGAGTCTCACTCTCACTCTCATTTTTTCTTTTTTTATAGAGGTGGTTGCTGGTAGGGATCTGATTCTCACTGGTGATAAACATGTTTTCTTGTGACTCAACTAGGTTGATATAAGTCATAAAATGAGGCTCATTTTTCAACTTATCATAGCCTAGTTTTGCTCATTTCTACCCTTCATGTTGCAGTCATCTCCCTTTTTCTTGCAACCATTGTCGCCAAGCCCTGTGCTTGAGTCTCCTAGTATAGTGGTCAATTTTCCTTCTAGAAACCCCTTCACTTCCTCAAGCTTTATGAACCTCTTGAATTGCCTCAAAAACTCATCTATAAAGTTACAACTTTTCCTCAATGGATTTTCCCATAGCGTGGTTTCAGGTTGTAGCACAGGGATCACTGCCATTAGTTTCCCATCACTGCCAACTTTCTTATCCCTAGTAGCCTCCTCATTAAAACTTTTAACAAATTACCTTAAGGATTTGTTGGGCCTTTTCTTTAAGTTAGCAAGGTTGTTTCCGTCCTTCGAGTGAGTTCTAACTACATAAAATTGTTATGTGAATATGGGAAAATTATCCCATAGAGCCTCACACATTGTAGTGATCCATTTTTTTTTTATTTGATATGTTTTACTTTATTGTTTGTTTATTATAAAATAATTTGAATTGTTTGTTTTATGTGAATTAGGATTTAATTGATTTATTTGGAATTATTGTGCATTGTTTGTGTAATTATTAGTGTTACATTTCATTAGGTGTGACAAATTATGTGATTAGAATATGTTACATTTTTTTTATTAAGTGTGTGTGTGTGTGGATATTTGCTTTATTTTTTTTATAAATTAAGAAATTAAAAAGGGAAAAGAATGTTAGTTGTCATCTTTTGGGATAAGATGACAATGCTTATCTATTGGATTATGTTCACATTTGGGTGTAAATTAAAGGAGGAAATGGTGGTATTAGGCTTATTTGGTGGGATAGGATTGAAGCTCTCACACTTGGTTTCTTTCCTTAGGTTTAGGTCACTAGGGTATTATAAATAGAAGAACATAGGAGCTTTGGAAAACCCTTTGGTGGCTGCCGAATTGTTGAGAGAAAGAGGGAGAGGAGAGCACGAAAAAGAGAAAGAAAAAGAGAGAAAGAAGGAGAAGAAAAAGGGGTTTAAAAATCTCTAGGTATGTGTTCTTATCTTGATTTTTGTTTTGATTTTTGATCCTCTAAGATTAGGTTTCTCCTTCTCAATTCTAAGAAGTTTGTTCATCTTTTCTTTTGGTAGTGTATTTCAAAACCCCTAGGTGCCTAAAGATTAATTTGCTTTGTGTTCTTGAACACTACTAAGGGGGTAATGGGATTCTCTACCCTTTTGTTGATTTGATATTAGTTTAATTCTTGTTTATGGTCATGGATTAGTATTTAATGTTTTGAGAAAATATGTCTATGTTTGATCATATGGTTTTGATGAATATGTGTATGGTGATGATCTCTTTATTAGAAGCATGATTAGGTTTTAATTAAATTTTGGAAAAAAAATGTATTGTTGGGTGCATATTCAGCCTAGCCATATTATTTGATTCATGTTATTTCTCTAGAATTTTTAATAAGCATGTTTCTTGCTTAGGGAGTGTCGTGTAAAATTGAAGCATGAGAAAATCGATGTTATATTGTTAGTGTGGTTATGGTTCTAATTATTGGTAGTTGTTTGGATAGCTTGCCTCTATGCATTTTGATTAATTATTCATGATTCTATTTCGTTAACATTCATAGAAACATGCTAAGGGTCATTGTCTTTGGATTTTGAATTGATGATTATTGCTTTTAAGCCTATAAATTTCGGCCAAGCCTTGGGTGCGTGATCTAATGATATTATTTTTGTTGTTTTGTTCATGTTGCTATTATGAATATATATGTTGTTTTGGTATTTTGGTAAAAGGACATATAGTGTTTCAGCCTAAGGTATTTAAAAAGGGCTATGAGTTGTGTTTTGTTTCTTTATTTTTATTTTAAATCATTGAGTAATGAACATGTTGATAATTGTAGCATTTTCATGTCAGTATACTAAGAGTATTTCGGCCACGAGTGTTTGTTGTGGTTGGGGTTGTGTAATGATTTTTATTGTTAGTTTTGCATGTTCAAATGTGATATTGAGGTGTTCAAAGTGTAAAAACATGTTAGGACAAATTGTTAAATGATTAATAAGCATTGTATAGGCACTTTTATGATTTTATGAGCTTGCTCATTTTTATTTGAATAAAATGTTGTCTCACAAGTATGATTGAAAGAGATTAATTTTATGCTATGATTTCATGATATATGCTAAAGATGAAAAAAATTAGTTTAATATATTTTGTTCTTTCATTTCATTAAGAAAACCTATGATTTTAAGTGAACTTATATGCTTAAAAGATAAAAGCAAACAAATGAATGACATGCTGAATTTTATTTTTTGGTTTATGAGATTAGCAAACATGTGTATCTAAGGGTGTTTTTTGTACCATGATGATATTGTATTTATAACTATGAATTTTAAACAAATTTTGAATAATTGTGAATGCCATGATTTTATGTGATTATATGTTCTAGAAATAGAATTAAAAATAATTACCTTTTTTTTTACTTTTAGAAAAGTATTATTTCTTATTTTGTGATTGGATTCGAAAGCATGTTAGAACTTGATTAATTATTTTGGTAATATTATTTCTAAAAATAAATTATGAATATTAAGCAAGTTGGTATATATGTTTGGATTAAAGTTTGATATCCTTTGCCTATTGTTGATTTAGGCCATAATTAGTTTGTGAGTTTTGATTTTGATTTTTGGGATTAAGTCTTGATGCATGATTTCCAGTGGTTTTCAGATGTCAAAATTGTAGCAAGCATGCTAGGAAAATTATTAAGTAATTCGTTAAGTGTTAATAATGCTTGCTAAATTTTTGTTAAGAAATAAGTGTATGATATCATAAACTTTGGCATAGTTTTCAAGAATGGTCCCACGTATGCATGTTACACGCAAATGCATTTTTACGCGTAATTATATGTTAATTGAGTAAGTCTAAGGTCCTTGTTTGAAGACCTTTGAGATTGATGTGTGTATCGACATTGTTTTTCACGATGTTACGTGTGACATTCAAACATGAATTTGTGTATGAGTTATGCTAGAATCTAGAAAGTGGTGCAACTTGTTATGGGATAGATGTCGTGAGTGCATGGCCCATGCACACGTGGAATATGTTCAGACACGTTCATGTGTGTTTTACATGATATTAAGACAAATGTTTTGACTATTATTCTAGGCTCGTTGTGAAGTATTCCCGCTCTTATTTTGCTTGGACCTGAGGTAAGGAAGTTAGCTACATTTCTATTTTGTTTTGAAGGGACTCTAGTTATGCGATATGTATGGATTTGTTTGCGTTTGCTTAACCTAGTGCTGCAGCATTATTAAAGGCAGACGTGCCTAAGATTTTGGCCAAAAGGGTGCCAGGTGAATTATGGCCAAAAGGGTGCCATAGAAGTGACCAAAAGGGAGTCACATGTGATCATTAGACAATAGCGGTGCCATGATCTTATGTTGTATGCTTATGATTATGTTGCTTATGACCTTACATTGTATGTTTATGCTCATGATGCAAATGATATTATGGTTATGATTATGATCTTATGATGTACGATTATGCTTATGTTGCAAATAGTCTCATGTTTATGATTATGACTTATGATGATAATGATTGCTATAAGAAAAGTGTGTTAAAAATGTATGGGTTATGTTGCTTATGCTTGTATGTCTTGTTTGTACTTCTTTACTGGGCTTTTAGCCCACTCCCCTTACTTTTTCCCTTTGCAGGTAAACACTAGGTAGACTTGTTTGTAGGGTTGGCAATTCGTGTAAATGTGTCAGATTCGTGTCGACACGATTATGACATGACATGATTAAGGTAAACACGAACACGACACGATTATTAAACGTGTCAAAAATACGAACACGAACACGACACGATTATTAAATGGGTCAACACGACATGAACACGACACGACACGATAACACAATTATGACACGATTAATCATAACTATATGAAAAAAATCACAAAACCTATGAAAATTATTCACGTTATCGTGTGTGACATGATTATGACACGACACGATTATTAAACGAGTCAACACAATTAAGGTAAACACGAACACGACACGATTATTAAACGTGTCAAAAACTCAAACACGAACACGATTATTAAATGTGTCACCCAAACCCATTTATTTCCATGTCGTGTCGTGATTCACCTCTACTTGTTTGGCACGCATGGTGAGTTGAGTCAGTTTTCCATAAGTATGTATGTATGTTGCGGGGAGCCAATGAACGAGGAAATGATTCGGAACACCGTAGTGCCTTAGAGTATTTCTTATGTTAATTTATTAGTGGGATGCATTTTCTTGTTATTTTTAAGACTGCATTAAACTCTCTTTTGTTTTGAACATTGGATCCAAACTCTGAATGTATATCCAATAAAGTCCAATTGTGTTTTCAGACAAAGTTATGAAATCTTTTGAACTATTATTAAAACTAGCAAATTTAATAAAGATAGGCAATTAGGGAAGTTATACACACAAAGCCGCGAAGTTCAACCATGCTATGCCTAAGAGCCTTTCCATGCGAGGCCGAGTGCATTTGAAACACCCCTTGCAAAGGCGAAGCCCCTAAGCACCACCGATGGACTTAAGGGCCTTGCTATGCGAGGCCGTCCCTATGCAAAGGCCCGTAAGATGCCTCCCGTCTCCCTTATGGACTTAAGGGCCTCGCTATGCGAGGCTGACCCTATACGAAGGGCGCAATGGACCTAAGGTGTAACGTCCCGAATTCTCAATTAAGGTTGAGTGCCTTGATTACTGTGCCCGGAGGACATAATCAGATTTATATATGGATTTAGTTGAATGTATGTGAGATTATGGTAAATATATGAGTTATATTAAGATATGACCATTTATGCATGTTTATGTGTATTAAATATGCATGTGGGCTCGTTTATGTGGAAACGGGGCATTTTTGTAATTCTGACCCGTTAAGGGTATAGTTGTAATTATATGTGTTATGTGATTGGAACCACATTACTATGTGGATATATTTGCGATAACTGGCTTAAGTCGATCCTTTAGAGCGATTTGGTGAAAAAGTCACAACAAGGATTTATACCCGGCTCGGGGTGAGCCAATGGGTATTTTGGTAATTGGTGTACTTTGGGAATTATTGAGATATTATTGAGGGAAAATATTCATATTTAGAGGATTAGTAACTTAATGGGGAAATTAGGAATGTAAATTGAGGTTTAGTGGGATTAGTGGCAAATGACCAAATTTCCCTTGGGGCTAGGCTTTGAGTTTTAGTGAGGCAAGGGGTAAAATGGTCAATTAATCCTTGGTTTAGACCCAAGGCAGCTGCAACCCTTCCCATTCACGTGTAAGCTCCCCCTCTCCTCTTTGGTTACTCTCAAGCATTCTTGCAAGAGCATAAGGCACAAAGGATGAATTTGAGGAGATTTCCTTGGAAGTTTGGGGCATTGAGGGGATTAAGGGGCTGTATATTCATCCTCACTCTAGGAGATTCCAAATTCAGAGGTAAGTTGCCAACTTTTGAGTTCTTTCTTGCTTCATGGTTATGTTCTTGAATTTTGGGAGTTCGAGGTGTTTTAATTGAGATTGAAGTGCTTAGAGTTAGGTCTTGGGTGTACTGAGTTTTGAAATGAGTTTGGTTGCCTTTAATTTTGATGTGTTGCTGTATGGTTGTGATTTGAGTTTAGGATTTTTGAATTTGGTGGCTGGAAGCTTGAGTTCTACGCTCAAAATGTCAATTGTTGGTATGTTGTAGTTTGATGAGTTTGGGTGCATTATTGAAGTTGGTTAATGTTGGTAATAAGTTGTTTGGGATGTATAAGCTATTTTATGGTTGTAAATATGTTGAAATACTAATGTGGGGTCGAGTTTTGGGTCTGAAATCTAGGGAGAAATCGTAAGTCCGAAATTGGGGAAGAGCATTAAGCTTCAGGTAATTTTTGGGTTTCTGGTGACCTAGTACGACTGTGCTAGGTTGTGGCACGAACGCGCTAGTGTCCTAGAAACTAGGGGATTTGGTTTTTTATGTTTGATTTTTGGGTTTCAGTGTTAGGGGCGCGACCGAGCCAGTATCCCAGAAAGCCTAAACTTTCTGCTGGTGCAACTGCACCAGGGGCAGGCATGACTGCGCCAAATGCCCTGAAATGTAGATTCGCTAGTTTTAGGATTAGGGTTCGGGGAGTTCGGGAATCCATTTGGTGGCCCACTTGGGGGCTCGGGGCACGTTTCCAACGTCTCGACAACTGGGAATAGTAATTTTTAAGAATAGAGTCTGGGGTGAGGCTCGAGATTTGAAGTCAATCCCTAACAAGAGTATGCTTGTGTTGTGACTAGATTATCACAAGGCTCGAGACCAGGATCGTACTTAAGGCTGTATCGTCTATCGCGCTGAACTTGAGGTAAGAAAACTGCACCCTGGTTGTGATTGGGACTTTGATCCCTGTAAATGGATATATTTGCAGTTATAATTGTAATTACTCGATTAGGCATGCTTGTATATGTTGTGTCTAGTTAAGTGTTGTGCAATATATATATATGTGATTATATCTATGCTGAAAATCCGACTTAAGGGCGCCCGGGCCGAGGTTAAGCGTGCGGAACACAGCCCGACCTAAGCGTGTCGGGGTTGGCCATAAGACCAGAGGACTCGACCTAAGGGTGCCGGGTCTGAACGTCATATAAATAAACGAAAGTGTCATTTGCACTTAACTAACTGTATTGTTTTGTAACATCCCAAATTTCCTAATAAGGCTTAGTGCATGGATTAGGGGGCCGGGAGGCAATTATTGAATTATTATGTGACTTATATTATAATATAATCATGTTTGTATTTTAAAGATATTGAATATGTGTATGTGGGCCCGTTTCTTATAAGAAGGGTATATTAGTAATTTGACCCGTTTGGGGTATAAATGCAAATATGAGTTTGTGTGATTGAGACCACATTATTATGTGGATATATTTGGGTTACTCGACGAGAGGCGGTCCCGATGAGCAAGTTAGCGAAAAAGTCACAACGGGGTCTAAATACCCGGTTCAAGGTATTTTAGTAATGTAGTACATTACCGGGAATTAGTGGGTAGTGGGAATTTATGGGTAATTTTGTGAGAATAATGGAAGTAGCGGGAATTATAGGATGCAAATTGTGGATAACGGGGTTTAAAGCAAATGACAAAATTGCCCTTGTGAACACTTTAGGAATAGGATAAGGGCAAGGGGGCAACTTAGTCATTTCCACTGTGGTTTAAGACTTAGGTGGCTGGGATATACTCAGAAAGTTTGAGAAATTAAAAGAATTCAGCAGCTCCTTTTCTCTCATTCACGTTCTCTAGGTGCCATAGAAGCTTGAGGAGTAAAGCTTGGGAAATCAAGGTGTTAGGCTTGGGGGAAAATAGAAGCTAGATTCCAGTGATTCATTCCAACTGAGGTAAGAGTTTTGACTGTAATTGTTTGGTTAATTATGCTGAATAATTGAGAATTGTGGTGTTGGTGCATGTTAGATAATTGGAGGGTTGAGTTTGTGGGTTTTGGTAAGTTTTATTGTGATATATGGTTGGGTTTTGTCTTTGGAAAGGGTTGTGATAATTATGGGAACTGAATGGGAAGGTTAGGGTGGGATTAGATGGGTTTTAGTTGTGTTCGGTTGAAGAAAAACCCAGAAAATTCTGGGTTTGTGGTGATGAGCCACGGCCTGCGAGGAGAATTTTGAGCCAGTAGGGCTCGGATGCAGGGGCGGGCCGCGGCGCGCGTTGGTTTCCAGGGAGGCCGGGCCTCTGGAATCAGAAGCGGACCGTGGCTCGGCTATGAGGGGCCGTGACTCTTAAGGGGAAAATTGACCTTAATGGGATTTTTAGGTTGGAAACTTAACCGTTTGGGCTCGGGATCGATCCTACTTCCTTGTTAAGTGGAATTTGATGTCCCGGAGGCTAAGAGTTGGTCTGGAAGTTGTTATTTACTTGTAATTGATGGGAACTTCCTTATCACGGTTGTGACTAGGTTTTCGCTAAGGGCTTGAATCAGGGATCGTGCTCGGAGGATTGTCGCTAGTAACCTGCATACAGACCAAAGGTAAGAAACTGCACCTGTTATGTGAATGCATGATTAGAGCTTAGTTAAGGTGATGAACATGATTATAATTATGTTGCGAATGTCTGTTAAGTATGCTATATGAAATATGTGGCTGTCTTTTATGACTGTGAGGCTTAGTTTATAAACTAGGGTATCATTAGAATGTTAAATGGGGATCAACTTATTAGTTGAGAATATGATGGGCTCTGGGAGATTCTTAATGGTTGAAAATCCCAAGGCTTCAACTTATAAGTTGGAGGCACGTGGTGGCTTGAATTATAAGTCAAGGGCATAAGGAACTTAGTTTATGAACTAAGAATGGCATAATCCACGTGGAGTGCAGGCCACCATGGCTGGGCCACCTTGGGAGTGCGAGATGCACTTGACTGGCTCGGATGCCAACAAATTGAAAGAAAGTGCGACATGCACTTGTGTGACTCTATGGCCTCCAATTGGGTTTAATGAATGCACTGGATTCAGTTATTACTGTTTGATGGTTATTTTATTCACTGAACTGTTGATTAAGTTTTCTTGCTGAGTCTTCTGGCTCACAGGTGCTTTGTGGTGCAGGTAAAGGTAAAGAGAAGCTCAACCAGCCATGAGTCGGAAGGCATTAGCAGTGGTATGTACATATGCAGTCCGCTCGACCACCACGGCCGAGATGCTCAGAGGAACTAGGGTTAAACCCAGCTTTTGCCGCTTAGGACGGCTTGATGTGTAATATGAGTTTTGTAACAGGCTTTTAAACTAATGTTTTTGGGATCCCATGTAAAGAACTGGTTATTAACTTAATGGAAATGTTTATGAAATGATCAAAAGTTTTAATACCCAAACCTTAGTGGCTTAATCACATGTTTAGTTCTAATGACTTGTTAGTAAGTCCAGCACTGGTTTCAAAACACACCTGGTAATGGACCCTAATTAGCAGGGCGCTACATGTTTAGTGAGATTGAATTATGTGTTTGGTTGGGCAGGCTATTACTGCAAAGATTATTGCTTATGTCCTGTTGTTTGCTTAACTTGTCAATTTAAGTTGCTGCTTATATACTGTTGTTCATTTGTATTTGTTGAATTTCGATTTCTTGCTGGGCCTTGGGTCACAGGTGCTATGTGGTGCGTGTAAGGGAAAGGGAGAGCTGGACCAGCCATGAGTTGGAGAGCTTCAAGGGCCATCTGCACATATGTAGCCTACTCGACCGCCATGACCGAGATAGCTTGGGAGGAACTAGGGTTGAATCCTGTTTTGTCGCTTAGGACGACTAATCTGTATTTTATTTGTATGTTATCAGTTTGTAAACACTTTTTGGGATCCCATGTATAAACTTATTGTTTTTAATGAAATATAATTACTTTCTTGACCAAATTTTTTAATACCTAACCTTGACTTAGTCTTTAATTACACATTTAAGTCCAAATGACTCACTTAGTGAGTTAAGTACTATTTTAAACACACAGTGTAACGATCTTGGCCAACTAGGGTGCTACATAAAGGCCTCACTATGTGAGGCTGTCCCTATGTGAGACCCCCTTGCGTCTCCCCTAGGTGGCCCTGTGAGATGCCTCGCGATACCTTGCGAGCCCCTTGGCCTCTCACCTAAGTGACCATGCGAGATGCTCGTCTCTCCATTCCTCGCATCATGCCGTGAAGCCTTGTGAGACCATGCGAGACGCCCTCGCATCTTGCACTTGTAGATGAGACCATTAGAGACCCCTCACGAATTGACCCCGTAGACCACCTCGCGAGGCTATTGTCTCCCAAATCCCCTTTTCTTTTTGGAACATCTGCTTCGCTGATGAGGCCCTATCTTACTCTCTAAGGTAGGTGTCACCAGCAGAGCGTGTAGTAGAATACAAAGAAGCTTGGAGCCAAGGCATATCTTAGAGGAACAAGGACAACAATCATGTATGGGGTATACTTATGGGTACAGAACGTACTGGACTGAAAAGGTCAGAGGTGTGGCTCTGACATCTGTATTTGACAAGTAGTGGTAGTACAAATTAGTACGAGAAGTGGTGGTATGATCTGCGTACCCCTAACCATGTACCATGGCCGACACCACAACCTTCTGTACCACTACGTCTTGCACCACTACCCTGACAAAGTACCCATGTACGACCTTGCCCCCAAGGGCCACAATGTATTAGGAGCCATTAGAGCTCCACTATAAATAGACCTTGACCCCTCAGACTAAGGGGTTGGAAAATTCACTGCGTACTAAGGCTATTGAGTAATATACGGGTATCATTTCTCCATTGTTGTTCAAAGCTTTTCCCCTTCAAGTTTTCTGTAAGTTCCTTCTAAGTACATCATTTTCTTAGATATATCTTTGAGTTTTCTTGTAACGACCCGGATTTTCAAGACTCAATAATGCGGAAATATAAATGTTTTCATTTAACAAAATGTCTCAAAAACCCATAGAAAAAAAAACTTTTTAAAAAGTCGTATGGCCATACTTAACATTTAGTTACAAACATGTTTTATAAAGATTAGAGTGAGCCTAGTTTAGGAAAATTACACAACATTTCCAAAAATAAAAAGGCTTCCCAAAAGGTCGGTCCACATGTACATTTGCAAGGAAGACTCCAGCGCTCACTGCTCTGCCTTGCCCTTGCTCTTACCTACAACATGAAACAACTAGGTAAGCGAAAACGCTTAGTAAGATCAACTTTCAAACAAAGCATGTAGAGAATTAGGGTTCCGGACCCATTCGGACCCTACACAATCAATTTTAAGAACGCTAAAGCGTCCTGGCAAACTTATGGTCATGCCTGATAACCAAGGATAAATTAATTCATATCTAGATAAAAATCCTGCACTCAGAAAATCCCAGAGCAAGCAGATATATTATATCACAACTATATCTTATCAACAAATATATCCCTGCACTCAGAAAATCCCAGAGCAAGCAGATATATTATATCACAACTATATCTTATCAACAATTATATCCCTGCACTCAGAAAATCCCAGAGCAAGCAGATATATTATATCACCATATAATTCGAGACCAACGCTCGACAATTTCCAACAATTCAGACGTAATGCGCCCTCCAACATAATTGCTAATCTATAAAAGAGAACCGAGTCTCCACACTAAGATCTAGCCAATAAATATTCTCATCAAGGGTAACTATCGTGTTACCTAGGGCATCGCTACTTATCCAAGAGCGTAATCCAATTTACACGGTTTTACGGAGACTTCTATGTTAATCAGTGGTGCTGGTGAGCAGCTGCCCCTAGGGTGTTCAACCTCACTCTATCTTGGCAACCCCTAGTATCTCTAGGCACTCTCACGAAATGGCCAATATTCACGGCTGCTATCCGGGAATAACTTATCAGAGCACTTGCTCGGATTCTAACCGTCCAATGATTAAGTAAGCATGAGGGCCCCTAGGTCCCATTTATCTTGGCGCCCCTAGGTTTAACCAGCTTATCCTCATCTCATGGCCACTCGTCGCGGTAATGAACCGGACATAATTAAAATCAAGCAGTGTGACGGGGATCAACCGTCTAGGATATGACGGACTTCTACCGTTCATATTTTCTAAATCAGCACTCACTAGACTAACGTCTCTAAGAAACTTTCTATGACAGCCTATATATGTGCATGTATCCCTATACTAACATACAAGACAATAATCATTTCATGTTGCAGCCATACAATATAAGTTGACTTACTTGGAGTCCTTAGCGCTCAGCAAGTTTTCACCCTCCAACGTTCAGTCCAGTTACGCTTAGCCAATACTGTAGTTATCCATACAGTATACTCGGATTAATTATGGCACTAATAATTCATTATTATTATTTTGGGCAGTTTGGTCATTTTAATAAAAGTCATTTGTAAGGATTTATAATCCTTATTTGGTTTTAAACCTATTAAGGAAAGTTATACAAAATATTTGAGACTAAACCCTAAGTCTCGGGGAGACCTATCCTAAGGTCTCGATACCTAGGCTCGGGTATCACAATGGTATTTCCCACAATCCGCTAAAAATCTTATTCTTTCAAGGTATCGCCATTAACCCGCACTTTCGACTAGTCGGTTAAAATATGTAAGATTTTAGCCGGTATTATATCCAGAAAATACAAATAAATTCCTTAATTATTTTTAAAGAAAATAAACTCTTTAAATTTTCCTTTTATTTTTCTTAAGGTTTTAATATCTAAAAACCGTTTTAAGAAAATTGCCTAATTTGTCTTAATTAGGAAAACCGTTATAAATTTCTCATCTTGACTAATTAATTTTCCAAAAGCAATTAATCAATTTTACTTACTAGGAAAATAATTTATTTAATTATTTTCTCAAAATATAGGGTTTTAAACCCTCTTTTAATTTATTAACTATTAATAAATTAAATCTCTTATTTTTAGAAAGAATAAAAACTCTTTAATAAAAATAATTCATTTAAACTCAAAGGGATAATTTTAGTGAAAATATGATTTCAAGACTTACCAATTTATATCTTGAAATAAGCAAAATTTTACTTTTTACCTTATGTTCCAAAATCTCATTTTTACACTAAGTGTGAAAAACCTAATTTTCACATTTTTAACTACATACTTCGTTAGTTCATAACTTGAAATTTACTTACCCAATTGTTTCCAAAATTTCCCAATTCCATTTTTGTTATGCCATTTAGGTCTTTGTAAAATCTTAGGTCAAAATGAGCATTTTTGATTGGTGAAATCATTTTCCAACAATGAGGTAAAAATGACCTTATTTTCAAGTCCTTATTTTTTTCCAAACTTTGACTGTTAATAACTTTCAAACCGTTTAATATTTTCTTACCAAATTTTACAGTGGACTAATAGGTTATGCCAGAAATATGTCCACAAAATTTTAGAAAAAACTGGGTTCATTTGCCCTATACAGTGGCTGTCCAAATTTGGTTCCGAAAATAAGAATACGAAAAAAACAGTTTTTTACCTAAACTTTGAAATATCATAACTTACTCATTTCTAAACATTTTTTTGTGTTTCAAAAGCTCAATTTTATGTACTCAATCTCAACAACATCACAGTACAATTTAATTTTACTAAAACAATATACAGTGGCTGCTTGACCCCTTGGAAGTCACAGCTTAAAACATGTTTTGTTTTAGGGTATCCTACAAAATCCTTGGGGGTCTTGGTTCCCATTTTCAAAAATCAATACACATGCATCATAAAAATTATTAAACAACTACCATAACCTTATTACATCATCAACAAGAAACTCTAAGCATTATATATACAAAATAATGCTTAAAACTAAAAACCCTACAACAAACTCATCAAAAGTAAACTTTTTACCTCTTTGGTGTTCTTGCTTAAGGTTTGGACCTTCCTATAAGCTTTGACTCCTTCAAAACCTTTCAAAACCCTAACAAACTTCCCCCAACAACATAGTCAATTAGCTATTTGAAACTCTATGCTTAAAACTTTACAAAAACCTAGATTAGTGAAAGTTTACCTTAGGGAAAATACTTCCTAGACCAAGACTTAGCCTCAAAGTTTCCTTGGTGTTCTTGGGCTTGAAAAATGGAGAGAACACTTTGAAAGGTCTTAAAAATTCAGATGAGTGAATGAGAGAGGGTGGTGTGGTCGGTTGGGGAGGGATGGAAGAGTTATATACTATCTAATTTATCTCAAAAACACTCAAGTGTTTTCCCTCCCACTTGCCCACTTGACTTGACTTAGTTAAAATGAGATTTTATCTTTATTAAGTTGGGTTCACACCACCTAAACACCACATGGCCGGCCAACCCTTTGCCATATATGATCATTTCATTTTTTTTTTTTTTAATAAAGGTTAATAAAGGTTTCATACGAAGAAAAGTGCAAATTGGCTTTTGACACCTTTTTCACTTTTATTAAGTTTTAATCACCAAACTTAACATTAATTAATTAAATTAAATGTCTCTCACATTTAATTTAATTAATCACATAATAAAATTTAACTTAAGGTCCATTCATGGAATAAAATTCCCCATTTCGGTAAAATTAGGCATTTAACACAAAATGCCCTAAAATTTCCATTTTCTTTTAGGTTTATTATTTTTGACCAAACTTTAACTTTTATGAAAGTATTTTATGCCCAAAATATAATTGCCATGATTTTTCATTTTATTTTCTGAGATTTTTTACCCGATCAGGGTTTTTGTGTCGGTCCAGGACCGAAAGTCTTATCTTGACTTTTAAAATCACAAAATTCATATTTTGGCTAGCAATAACTCATGGAATACTTACAAACAAAATATAATATTATTTAAAATAATATTCTTAACCCGGGGGAAAAATCCCGACCCAAGTCGTTTAAAGGTACCCAAAAACGTAGGACGTTACATTTCTGACCTAATATCATTGACGAGTTCTCACCGTCAAAAATTTTGCGCCGTCTGTGGGAAGCACAAGTATCAAGTCGCTGTTCTTCCATCAATTATGATAAGAAGAAATGCCAAGGTGTTCAAGATGCCTACGAGAATCGCAAGATGTGGAGATTCACCTGGACGGAGACCAATTAAGGGCCTCAAGGAGAAACCCTCCACCACCTGAGAATGGAGGTGCGCCAGAGGAGCATCCAGCCCCTGAAGAGGAAAATGAGGCATCATCGAAGAGGAAAATGAGGCATCATCCTCGGCTGTCCAACCTAACAAAGACCCTCCAGAACCATCAGCCGCCCCCATGGGTGGCCTGGGTATGCGCCCTCCTCCTCATCCACCAACTGCTCTGTAATTCCCTAAGTAGTCAGGACCATTACACTGTGTGTTAAAAATAGTGCCTAACTCATTAAGCAAGTCATTTGGACTTAAAAATGTAATTATGGTTAAGCGACCATTTAGGTATTAAAAGTTTTGGTCAAAAGTTGAACTTTTCATTAAAAAGGTTAAGTAGTTACAAGGGATCCCAAAAGTTTCTAAATAAAATACAAGTTTATCAAAAATTATAAACTTGGCCGACCTAAGCAGCATATTTACACTAATAACTTCTGTTCCTCAAAATATCTCGACCGTGGCGGCTGAGCCGACTGAGTATGTACACGCTGCCCCTACAACTCTCCAACTCATGGATGGTCCAGCTTTCCTTTGCCCTTACCTACACCACGAAGCACCCGTAAGCCAAGGCTCAGCAAGAAAACCCCAAACAATCACACAGATAATCACATAAACATTAACATGTATTGCATACCCTATAACGACAACTGGTTCACACAGATTTTACAAACAATATACTTTTCAAACAATATATGACTCATGCTGCGTAGATGAATGTCACAACTTTACAATGGCCCTGCCACTATGGAGGGTATCGCATCTGCATTATGTCCCTGCCACTATGGCGGGTATCGCATCTGCATTATGGCCCTGCCACTACAGCATACATTACGCATGTAATGCCGTTAACAACATCCTGACCGAGCAATCAATACAAACAAGTATTTTATCATAAATTCAAACGCAAACATTCAACTATAAATAGTTTTATGACACGGTCATTCTCGTGCCCAATAATTAGGGTGCACGCCCTACACATGGTGCAAGAGACGGTTTTCTTACCTCAAGTCCTCTACGATAGGGTAAGGCGACAATGAGCAAGATCCTTTCCTTCCTGAGCCTTGCGGTACCCCTAGTCACATCATATTAACAGATAACCATCAAGAACTAAACAAATTAAGAGCTTCAAGGTTGATGCCTAGCCTCCGGGACCTCGAATTCTACTAAATCAGATAGTAGAATCCTTCCCGAGCCCTTAGGTTTGAGTCCCTGCAACTCAAAACCTTAGTTGGCCAACTTTCCCAACTAGCACCACAACGCACCCTTGAAAGGTCGCGGCGCACTTCAAGTCAGAGAGATCCCCAAGCCATCTCCCTGAACATGCGCCGTGGTGCCAAGACGATTCAGAGAATTGCCCTAGCCTTTGAGTTCATGTGGGCCGCAATGCACCAAGAACAACGCCGCGACGCAACCTCGTGAACCTAGAATTTCCACCATTCTCTCTGAGAAAAATCCCTCAAAATTCGCCCCAAACAACAACCAAACCTATAATTGAGTTCTAAACTCCTAACAACACATCACATGCAACATATAAAGCCCAAAAATCCAAGCCAAATCCTTAACCCAAATCAAAACCCAACCATAAATTTAATACTCAACCAAAACTTAAACCACATAAGAATTTCACCAAAATAGAGCATAGGATCTTACCTCAACTGAGAAATCACGACCCTAAGCCGCCCTTAAATGAATCCCTAGCACCAAGCTTCAAGTTCCCCAGCCTTCCTCAAAAATTCAAAAGTTCAACAAGCACTTCAAGAGAGAAAGATAGAAACGAGATAGAGAGAGGAGAACCGAGTGTTTCCCTTAGTTTCTGAGGGGTTCTAAGTGACTAAGTCTATCCATGGCATGAAAAGACTAAAATTCCCCTTGCCCAAAAGCTTTCCCTTTAATGCCCCCAAGGGCAAAATGGTCATTTGACACCACTTTCTCGCTAAACCTCAAATTCCATTTAAAATTCTAAATTAATCCCACTAATCTTCCAAACACTAATGTTTTCTCCCAATTATAACTTATACTCCAATACCCCCGGTAATTCACCAAATTACTAAAATACCCCTAGGCTCACCTCGAGCCGGGTATTAATCCCCGATGTGGCTTTTATGCCAAATTGCTCACTAGGATCGTCTAGTACCACACATCTCAAATATATCCACATAATAATGTGGTCCTACTAAAAAAACACAGATATTTATAGATATACCCTCATCAGGTCAAAATTACGAAAAATGCCATTTTTAATAGAAACGGGCCTATAAGCACATTTAATACACTTAAACATGCATAGATAGTCATATCATAATATAACTCATATATAATAATGATTAAATCATACTAACAAATAGACATCCAATTATGCCCTTCTAGCACACTAATCTAGGCACTAAGCCATATTAACGAACTTGGGATGTTACATGCTTCGCGCTACAGCCACCGGGATTCAGATCCCTTTACACACATACTCGATAAGAGTCCTCGGGTACACTCTGTGAGCTCCAGCTCTAGGACTCTCTTTTATGAGGATGAGATACGCGAGTTGAACAAAACGAATCAAAGGCTGGAAACCACGCTAGAGAACATGCAAGAGGTGTTGAACGGTCTATTGCAAGGGAAATCAAGCGTGCCCTTTCCCAAGCACAAGGAGAAGGAGCGTGGGAGAGGAGAGACCACCATCCCCATGAACACTCCCTGGAAAAAGTAGCATGAAGGCCCTGGGCCAGCAAAGTACCCCTAAGAGCAAAAGTGGTAGGATGACGGTGGTCATAGAAACGAAGCCGAAGTCACCTCTAAGGAGGAGCCCTCTGACCTAAGAGAAAAGCTCAATAGAAGAAGGTCAGACGTAAGGAAAATACCCCCTATGGCCCTTCTTAAGGGCAAAGGGAAAGGAAAGGCCAACCCTTCACATTTAAGGGACTCCTTGAATAGAAGGAGGTAGGAGCTGGACATCGAGATGAGAAGCCTTTGGTGTAAAATAGTCACAAAGTCTGAGGGGCACATTGTCGATGATGAGTTCGACTATGAGTCACCTTTCACAAGAGAGATTCAAGTTGATGACTCCCAACCAACTTCAAAGAGCCTCATATGACCCCTTATGAGGGTACTACGGACTCCAAGTACCATCTTGATGCCTTCAAGGACTTGATGAAGTTTAGGGGAATCAATAGCAGAGCATGGTGCCATTCTTCGCTGTCATGCTGAAGGGGGCTGCATACAAATGGTCCAAGAGGCTAAGACCAGGAACTATTAAGTCATGGCAACAATTTTTTGATGAATTTCTTCAGCAGCACCATGCAGTATGTGATTACACCATGCCGGGGACTAGCCTGGCTAACGTAAAGCAGGGTGAAGGTGAGAGCTTAAAAAGTTATATTCATAGATAACGTAAAGCAAGGTGAAGGCGAGAGCTTAAAAAGTTATATTCATAGATTCAACATGGAAGCGACTAAGGTAGGAAGCTTGACTAGAGGAGAACTAAAAATGGCAATCATCACCGGAGTACACCCATGCAGCAAGCTAAGGGAAAATATGCTCAAAAGATAGGTCACTAACTTAGATGACTTCTATGAAAGAGCACAAAAGTACATTCGTGTCGAAGATGGTCATGAGAACCTTAAGGAGGGAAGAAGTGAACTCCTATCCAATCCCTCGGCCCACAAGGGCTCGAATGATGTAAATAAAAAGAGAGCATATGAAGGGCCGAGGGACAACTAACAGAGAAAACACACACGCGGAGGTGAACCCAGGCAAACACTATCCACCTTCTATACAAACCTGACAGATACCAGGAACCATATCTTCCTCACAACTGAAAATCAAGTCCCCTTCAAGAGACCCTCACCGATGAAGAGAAACCGATCCAAAAGGGACCCCAATAAGTATTCCTAGTACCACAAGGATATTGGCCACACCACGACAGAGTGTAACTATTTGAAAGTGGAAATTGAGGAGCTCATACGTAGGGGGCACTTATGCAGGTATGCTAGAAGGGAAAACCCAAGGCCAAAGGATAGACCATCCTCACCACAAGCCCGTGAATGAGTCCTAGAGGTGCAGGGAGACTTAAGAACGGTCTTCAGGGATCTAGCATTTGGAGGAGAGTAGAGAAAAGGAAGGAGTACATATTCCAAGGAAGCTTTCGCCTACAACAACCCCTTAATGCTAACTGTCCATATAGCCAATATGAAGGTGCACCAGGTCCTCGTGGATAATGGAAATTTAGTAGATATCTTATATCATACCACTTTGGGGAAGATGGATTGGGAATCAGGAATTTGAGGCCGTGCCACACCTCCTTAAATGAATTCACTGGGGAGTCGATACAACCCTTAGGAACGATCTAGTTAGTTCTCACCAAAGGGGAGCAACCCGGACAAACCACTATCATGTCAAACTTTGTTGTGGTAGATTGCGCTTCAGCTTTCAATGTGGTATTGGGGAGACCATCCCTAAGAGAATTGAAAGCGGTGACTTTGATCTATCACCTGTCCGTTATATTCTCTATTCCTGGGGGGCAAGAGAGTGTTATAATACCTCTCTCCGCACAACGACAAAGCCATAGGGACCCACAGCGATGGTCATCCATAGAACCAATCCCACAAGGATTAGACCCCCGAGTCACTAAGGAGATCAGGACCAAAACATATAAGAGAGAGATAGATGAGCTACGCCTAAAAAACCAAAAGTTAGAGGAAACGATGAGGAAAATGTTGGAAGTACTCTATTGCATGGCACAAGCAAAGTCTGATGTACCTTCCACCATGTGCATAGGAGAAGAACATGGAAAGAAGGAAACAACCTCCCTCGTTGATGGTGGAAAGAGTCGTTCCCCACATCCAAAGCACCATGAAGGTCCCTTTCCACATGTGCGATCAAGAAATTCGGAGCACGCGTATGATGTGAATACCTCTTCCTCAAAGAAGAAGCCGAGGGACAAGAGAGGCATGTCCCAACAAAGAGAAGATGAAGTGAAAGGAAAGAAGGCCCTCACAGCTTCTTTCACAAAGGAGAGAAAGACCCAAGTTCCACCCATCAATGACCTTCTGAACTTGATAAACAGGAGGAGGAAGGAGCTAGGCAACATGATGAAGAACCTTAGAAACCAAATAGGAGTTGCATAGAAAAAGAATCTAGAAGCCAATAAGTCTGTGGAAGAATCTCCACTTTTGAGGGAGATCCAAGTAGAACCTCTCCCATCTCACCCTAAAGAACCACACATGACATCTCGTGGAGGGGAATGCCTCCGGTGACACTGCACCTTCCCTGACTATGCAGCACCCACTGGGAGCCACGTATATGTAAAGCAAGGTGAAAATTAAAGTCTGAGAAAGTATATTCACACTTCAACGCATAGGTAGCTAAAGTGGGAAGGTTATCTAAGGATGAGTTGAAAATGACCATCACCATAGGGATACATCCAAAGAGCGGAATATGGGGAAGTATGCTCAAGAGAGAAATAGAGGACATGGGTGACTTCTATGAAATATCTCTAGAATGCATCCTAGCGGAGGATGATCGTAACCGCCTGAGGATACTGGCCTTCGAGGGAATATCTGGTAAGGCTTTACGTTTAGTACAATGAATCAAAGAGGTTACCCTAGTTAACCTCCCAATGTAGTAGTAAGTCCTCTCCACAGAGGCTGCTATGAATTAAATAGGTCACCTAGTTACCCTCATGATGAAGTAGACACATTATTGTCCAGAATACCTATGTACTCTACTCATCCTTAATGAATATGTTTCTTATTTGCGTATTGAAGTTCTCATTTATGCGAGCACATATCTGACTCTTGTATACCCATTGCCAATTGAAATTATCAAAGTACATGAGAAAATGATCAAATTTCTCGACGGGATAAATCCCATCAACCACTTGGAGGGCAGTGTATATAGCAAAAAAGAAAAAAAGAAAGGCTTGCAAAGAATTTCTTGAATTCATAAGGATTAGCTACCCTTATGGATGTCAAGGGAACCAAGAGGTTCTACAATTACAATCTTGTGATAGGCTAATACCTCCGCGAGGAGTATGGCCTCAAGGAGGACGTCCACCAATGAACCTAGAGTGGCCACCAAGCCATCTAGCCAAAAAAAGTTTGAACAAAGACACTTGTGAAAAGAAGTCAAAATGTTTCATGAGGATAACCTTATGATAAAGGCTAATTCCTCCACGAGGGGTAAGGCCTCAAGGAGAGCATCTACCAATAATCCTAGAGCGGCCACCAAGCTGTCTAGCCAAAAAGGGTCCCAAAAGAGACCCTTGTAAAAGTAGTACTATGAAAAATGACGAGAAGGACGCTTCTCAAATAAAATAACGCGTGCAAATAATATAAAAGGATGCCAAGAGCCCAAAGGGTTGACATGTCCTTACAAATATAGTCAAGGTGCACCAAAAAGACTATTATCATCATTCCAAGGAAGATATAAAGAATTCATCAAAGAAGAGGGACTTATCAAAGCCCCTTAAGCATGATAACCAAAATAGGACGACTAAGGCTTAGAAGGCCAATACATCCTCCCAGTCAATACAAAGATAAGCAAAGGTCCCATATATAAAAGTTCCGCACATAGAGGTGAACTTAAAAGGACCTAAGACGTAAAGAGTTCCACATATAACCAAAGACTTAAAGAAGTTCCATGCAAAAGAAAAAAACATAGAGGGTTACACAAAACAAATAATAATAATAATAATAAGCCTTGGAGAGGGGCCTATGGGATCCCACCCCGACCTTTCCACTCAGAAATCTTCTCGGTCGCCTACTCTCTGAAGGGGGATAGGTTGACATCAAGATTAGTCCTCCACACGGCATGCAATGTGCGCTCGACTATGCCATTCTCAGTGTTCACCAGCTCAACCTCAGGAGCGTTAATCTTTTCATTCAGGGTATGAATATTGGCTTTGAGCCTGGTGTTAGACCGAGAGGTCGACGCGACATTGGCTAGTGCAACATTCCTCTGGTGAACCGCCTCAACAAGCTAGCCCTCCAAGTCACTGACCTGTGCAGTCAACTCATTTTTCTCTGCCTTGGCCAAGGATAGGTCCTTCATCACACCCTCAAGCTCGAACTGTAACCGTTGCATGGATGAAGAATTCTCAGCGACAACACGGTGACCCAAGATGGAGGCCTAACTAAAAATAAAGAAATGAAACAAAACATCAATGATCGGGCAATATCAAAACTGAAAAACATACATTAAGTGTTTTGACATGCATTTGCATGGAGGCTTGCATATAAGCCTCACCCAACTTGATATCTGGAATGTCATACACAGACCCCCATTCGCCTTTGAAAATATTCCCCATGTAGTGGCTCATGGCCTCTCCATACTGGGTCGCCAAAGGATGCCTCCAGGAAGTGGAGGTATGGGCTCGACGAAGGGAAGCATGTATACCTGTTGACACATGCCTAGATAAGAAAGGGGACGAAGAAGGTCCTAATCAATCAATGTAGGAGAGGGACGTGGAGTCACCTATTTAGGAATTGAGGCACTCGAGGATGCCTGTCCCATATGCGCTCCCAAAGGCGAAAGAACATCATTGAAGGAAGGCAAGACAAAATTCCTCTTCAGAATAGAGGAAGCAAGAAGAGGGGTGGTGAAGGCAAACTCGCTACCTATTACCGGTGATGGGATCCGAGAAGTGACGTCATCAGTGCATCCATCATCTGAAACCTCCTCGACCTCGTTAGCCAAGGATCTTAAACAAGAGTAGTTCTCGGAATCCATCTTAAGCTCATCTTCGGTGTCCATCATGTCATCTTTGGAGTAGTGATAGTCTTCATCATCGTCATCATCATCTATGTTCTTCAGGTTGGTAGACTTGGATGAGATTGAGTACAAAGAAATGGCTTGGTCCAGAGACAACAACTTGGATGAATAGAGATTGCCCTCAGTAAAAAGGTAGCATGCTTGTTTGAATGAAGCTGACATACCCATGACCTTCGCCATACGCTCGCGAGTTGCAGGCCTCAAAGTGGGGCCGACAACCACTTCAAGACCTAAGGCCTAGGAAAATAAATAGGTATAGTAAGGCAAACATGAGAAGAGGGATAAATACAAGTAAATATATATATATGTATATATGAAGATAGAAAAGGCTTACTTGATGTGTTGAAACGTGTATGCTGGGTAGATACACCGTTGGTGAAGAAAAAATCGCTTTTCCACGTACCCCTGTTGGAAATAGAGCCCTCCACGAGGGGATACCCTGTGAGAGTCACAACCTTTTGGAGCTCATAGAAGCCCGAGGTTGTTGGGTTCACCCTCAGAGTGAATAGATGATGGATCTCATTCATAGAGGGCCCCCGAAGGTGCACTTGCTTATATAACACATACAGAAAACTCAACATAACCCAAGAGTTGGGTGACAGCTGAAGAGGTGCCATCTCAAAATAGTTAAGTACCCTAACAAAGAAGGGGTGGAATGGAAAGGCCCCTCCGAACTTGATCATCGAGTCACTGAAAGCTACAAGCCCTTCTGGCGGCTTAGATGCATGATCGTTACGGGATGGAATGACGAAGCTGATGTTCGGTGACAGTCGATGGGCCTTTAGTATGTTAGAGAGTTTGATCTGGGTCAGAGTTAACTCGATGTTCGCATTCTTAGAAATCTTTAGGGATCTCCCTCGGCATGTCTGATACCTGGACAAAAATAACAAATGGTTTGTTAGCAATTGAATTCATCAACCCCTAGAAGGCTCTCTACATGTCCTACGTGCACCCGTATTTTGCTTGACCCTATGACGTCTGGCCATGGACAGAAGAAGAAATGAGGGAAATACCATGTAAAGAAACTCAGGTTCGGGGGATCACTATCGACACCCCCATGAGTACGACCCTCGACATGTGGAGCTCTAGTACCATAGGGGGATGGAGTTTCATGAGGCAGATTTTCCTCTAGACAAGAAATTTTGGCTATGCAATCTTGAATGGTTGATTTTAGTTGGGAAACGTATGCCTCGTTCCATGGGGGGAACTCGAACCCCCACCATTGGCGATGAATTCGAGTTCACTCTCAAGGGCCTGTGCCTTTTACCTAAGGTAGGATAACCGCTGCAGGTAGAGTATTCACACATCCGCATTTGCAGAAGGTTGGTGGGTATCAGCTTCAGAGTCAGAATATGTCAACTTGATAGGTTTGACATCAGGAGGAATTTTGAAGGACCGTCCAGACGCCACAGGCAAGCTAAGAATCGATGATGTGTGTGTTTGGATACAACCCTATATCTACAATACAATAGTAGTGCAATTGGCGTAAGATAAGGACCCATATATACACGCCTAACATGCCATGGGAACAGGGAACTCTTAAGGAAAAGGTCATACTAATATATGGCCCTGCTCTCATATAAAAGATAAGAAAAATGTGCATATACCATTACCAAAAGGAAGCATATTAGGATGTGTATGAATGAGACCTTGGGTATGTGAGGGGAGGCCCTAGAGTGCATGGAAACAGGCCCCTGGATATGTGTGAGATGGACCTTTGAATTTGTGAGGATGGCCTCCTAAGTGAAAGCACCCTATACTCACTACAATGCAAGCATGGATAGTTAAAAAAAAAAGAGAAGAAAAAGGAATTTCATAGTGGCAAAAATTACCCCACAAAACACTTCTATGGAGGATGGAACCTTGGAGCTCTTGGAAGTGACTTCAAGGAATTACCACTAGGCTATGTAATCTTTAGTGTGAAAAACAACTCCAAGTCTTGGGTATTTATAGGAAGAGCCAAAGCACCCTAGCCCTTGGATCGAATTCAAAATGGAGAGTGGGGATCAAGGGTATTGACAACCTTGGGATCCGTGCTTGGGAATGGTTGGCTCTCATTCAATTTTAAGGACACACTTGGATCACCACCAAAGTGAGTTTTGATTTTGTGTTTATTTATATCCTAGAAAGAAACACACCACCAAGGTGCATTTCGTGTTTCTTCATTCACCACTAGATATCACTCCAGAGGTGAGCCTTCCATGCCCCTTCAAGAAAAGACAAAGCATGAGTGCCATACATATCACACGGAAAGTGTATGAAAGAGTATACAAACACACATGAAAGTGTTCTCAAAGACTTGGAGGCAAGTGTGAATATGGGAAAATTATCCCATAGAGCCTCACACACAAAGCTGCGAAGTTCAACCACGCTACGCCTAAGGGCCATGCCATGCAACGCTGGGTGAATTTGAAACGCCCCTTGCAAAGGCCAAGCGCCTAAGCACCTCTAAGGGACTTAAGGGACTTGTTATGCGAGGTCGTCCCTATGCAAATGCCCCTTAAAATCCATCGCATCTCTCATATGGGCTTAAGGGCGTCACTATGCGAGGCTATCCCTATCCAAAGACCCCGTAAGATGCCTCGCGTCTCCCATATGGGCTTAAGGGTATCGCTATGCAAGGCTGTCCCTTTGCAAAGGCCCTGTAAGATGCCTCACGTATCCCCTATGGACTTAAGGGCCTTGATATGCGAGGTCAACTCTATCATTAAAAGGAACAACTAATCTACTTTTCGAGTTTAGGACAACTGCCTAAATTCCTCCCAGCCCATCGTTACTACGTTTCGAATCTGGGATACCACTTTCTACCAAGTCCGGGCGTCATCCTGTAACATACACGTGGCACATACCACTCTATCATTGCCCGCCGCCCTTATATAGTCGAGGATGGAGATAATCATGCCCATCCACTGCTCAACCCTAAGTGGATCTAGGCCTCCCTTAAAAGATTTAGGGTAGTGTTTCTGGAACCTCTCGAACAGTGATTCCCATCTGTTCTCAACCCCAGGCTGAGCCAAAATTGGTACCACTACCGGCAAAACAAATGGAGTAGCGTTCCCTGGCAGAACCTGCTGCCTCAATCACTTGATCTCTTCCGCTTGCCTCTGCAGTCTCGATTGCATGTCTATAAACATTTGCTGGCAATTCCAAGGGGTAGGCAGAGGGTTCTGGCCCTGATTATCATTTCTGGTCTCGATATCAACATTTCTTGGTCCAATTGACTGCCTTGGATGCATAACTTTCAAGTACGTCTATAATCAATCACTCGACCTATCAGGCATTATAATCATATCCAGAAACTATCCCACGGTCATAATCAAACAACACAACATCCACATGCAGCAATAATACTAATACACATGTCTATAACATTCATGTATAAATCACTAGGCCTTGCTCTAACGGTATATATCATGCTCTCTATACTAGCATGCATATAAGGCATATAGTTCAATTGAACAACTAAACATGTATTCAACCCATTACCCACCGAACCGTGAGTCGAGCTTGTCTTTAGTAGCGAGCACACATATTCAGTCAATCTTCAGGAACCATAAGCCTTGGAATCTCTGATACCAAGTTGTAACGCCCTACTAATCCAGGGCCATTACACCGTGTGTTTAAAACAGTGCTTAACTCGTTAAGTGAGTCATTTGGACTTATAACTATAATTAAATCTAATCAAAGGTTTATGTACTTATTTTTTTGGTTAAATATAAACTTTTGTTGAAACTTTAGATATTTACATGGGATCCCAAAACAAGTTTTAAACGAAAAGTAGTTACAATTAAAGTTACAAAAGTAGTCAGCCTAATCGGCAAAATCAAACTTGTAACTTAAGCTCCTCAAAATAACACGACCGTGGCGGCCAAGATGACCGAATATGTATGCGCCGAACCAAAGCCCTCTAACTCATGGCTGGTTACCTTTTAGCTTGCCCTTACTTGCACCATAGAGCACTCGTGAGCCAAGGCCCAACAAGAAAACCCCCACACGGCATAATAATAATCAAATTATTCTTAAGCAATACGCACATGCTTCAGAAACAATAAGTGCATTCATCCCAATCATATAAATCATAAACACGTTTCACAATTTACAAGTATATACATTCCAATCACATGAATCATTTACATGACCTAGGAAAAATATCCTTGTCGGACGGCCTAGTCGAGCGAGTGGGGACCACACCCTCAAATTGGACTCACCTTAACGGTCTGCGTTACACACGCTTTTCGACCGACCCCCGTTCAACACGATGGCCGGTTATAGATTGTACCGATCATCCACAGATAAATCAATCCCACGTGCCCTCCTGACACGCTAATCCAAGCCTTTAATCTTATCAAGAGTTTTGGGACGTTACAACATCATTACCAATGAGTAATATATCATCTACGCATAAAACAAGAAAGACCACTTTTTCCTTGTCAATTTGCTTGTATACACAAGGCTAATCGATATTTTGATCCAAACCATAAGATTTAACAACTTTGTCAAATCTTATGTTCCACGATTTGGACGCTTGCTTAAGTCCATAAATGGACCTTTGCAGTTTGCAAACCTTTTGCTATTTTGTCTTGTTCTATAAAACCCTTTGGTTGTACCATAAAGATACTTTCATCAAGTTGGTCATTCAGAAAAGCCATTTTGATGTCCATTTTCTAAATCTCATAGTCAAAATGATTGACAATGGATAAGAGGATCCGAATGGATTTTAGAATGGCCATAGGAGAAAATGTTTCTTCATAATCTACACCTTCTTTCTGTGTGTAGCCTTTAGCTACTAGCCTCGCTTTACAAGTCTCTACTTTCCCATCAACTCATCTCTTTCTCTTGTATATCCATTGGCACGTAATGGGTTTTACTTCTTGAGGCGGATCTACAAGTTGCCAGACTGAGTTGGAGTACAATGACTCCATCTCAAGTTTCATAGCTTGAAGCCAGCTTTCCTGATCATGATCATTCAACACTTGTCAGAAAGTTAACGGGTCATCAACATTGTCATCAGATATTACAACTTGTGCTTCTCCGAATCCAGTGTAACGAACATGTTATCTTACAACCCTCCCACTACGATGGACTATTGTAGTATTCTGGTTTGGAATTGTGGTAGGTTCTGTTCCAAATTCTAAAGTCAGTTGTGACATGATCTTATCACCAAGTAACTCCTCGAGTGCAACCTTACTTCAAGGTTTGAAGTCCCTCATATAGTCTTCTTCCTGAAAATCAGCATTTGTCGATACAAATATTTTCTTTTCCGTCAGACTATTGAAGTAACCTCCTCTAGTGCCTCTAGGGTATCAAACAAATAAACATACTTCAGATCTAGGTTCCAGCTTCCCAGTATTTGCTTTTAGCATAAGTGTTGTACATCCTCACATACGCATAGGCCTCAGACTTGGTTTGCAACTTATCCACAATTCTAAGGGTGTATTATCTACAAACTTATATGGAACTAGGTTTAATATGTATGCAACTATTTGTAAAGCATATCCCCAAAATGATAGGGGCAACAATGAGTAACTAAACATTGATCTCATCATATCTAGCAAATTCCCATTCCTCCTTTCTGTAACACTATTTTGTTGTGGAGTACCTTGTGCAGTGAGCTGTGAAATAATTCCATGCTCTATCAAGAAATCTTTAAATTCCTTGTCAAGGTATTCCCTACTCGATCTGATCGTAGCATTTTAAGGGTTTTTCCTAACTAATTTTTAGTTTCGACTTATAATTCTTTGAAATTTTCAAAGGTTTCTGATTTCCTTTGCATCAGGTATACGTAACCGTATCTTGAGTAGTTATCAGTGAAGGTGACATAATACTCATAACCTCCTCGAGCTTGTACATTCATGGGACCACAAACGTCTGTGTGAATTAACTCGAGAGGTTCTTTGGCTCTAACACCTTTAGAGGAGAAAGGTATTTTGGTCATTTTCCCTTCTAAATAAGATTCACAAACAGGTATAGTTCCGACCTTTAACTCACTTAGAGGCCCGTCCTTAACTAGTCTTTAAATCCTATCTATGTTAATATGACCTAGTCTTAGGTGGCAAATATACATATCATCTTGAGGTACTCTTTGTCATTTTGACTTTTGTTTTTCAGATTTGAACATTTCAGTATTGAGTAGTGAAGACATTTAGATCTTATTACATATAGACCTCCCTCTAGATTTCTGTTACAAACATGGGAACAATTTCTTGAATTAATAACAAAATTATTATTAAAAGAAATAGAATAACATTGTTCTAAACATTTTGAAACATAAATTAAATTCCTTTTGAAATCAGGAATAAAATAGATGTCTGCTAGAGATACAAATTTATTTTCAATAAAATAAATTTTCACTTCTCCCACTGCTCTAGCTGAAACAAAAGCCCTTGTCCCCACTGTCAGTGTGAACTTCCCTTTTTGGAGATCTCTCTAAGAGCTAAGAATTTGCAAACCAGAACAAACATGATTAGTGGCTCTTGAATCAACTATCCAAGTATAACAATTATTTTCCACTAAGCAGGCCCCAATGTTAAGTAAATCAGATTTACTTTCCTTTTTGTTCTTCAAATTATTGAGGTTCCTTTTACAATTCCTCTTACCATACCCATCTATATGGCAGTGAGAACAATTCCCATTATAGTTGGAGTGGGAAACTTCTCTGCCCTTACCTTTGTTAATGATAGGCTTCTAAATTGTGTGCTCAGTCATTGGCAATAGGTTCTTGTTACTTTTTGTAACGTCCCAAATTTGCTAATATGGCTTAGTGCCTTGATTAGAGGGTAATAAATGATTTAATAGTATTATTATGTGATTAATTATGATATATGTGTATCATTATTTGATTGCTTGAGTTATGTTATAATATGACTAGATATGCATGTTTAGGAGTATTAAATGTGCACGTGGGCCTAAACTAGTTAAAAAGGGCATATTTGTAATTTTTGACATGCTGAGGGTATATATATATATGTGTGTTATGTTTGCGATATGAGCAATACCACAATATTGTGGAGATATATTTGAAAAGTGTGGTCCGAGGCGATCCTAGGGATCGGATTAGCGGAATAGTCACAACGGGGTCAGATATCGGCCTCGGGGTGAGCCTAGGGGTATGTTGGGGAGTTAGTGCATGTTCAGGATATACCGGGTAATGGGTAGTTATTTAGCGATTATTTGGGTATGTCGGGATTAATTGGGGATCTATAGAATTACTCGAGGAATTAACGGGAATGTGGCAAATGACGAGTTTTCCCTTGGAGGCATTAAAGGGCTAAGAGTTGATTTAGGGGAAACTTGGTTATTTTGGTGCCAAAGGATAAACTTGGATTTAGTACCTTAGGAGTTTAGAATCCAACTGAAGAAACACTTAGTCTCTCTCTCTTTCTATTCAGCGCATTCTTTCTCCCTTGGTGTGCTTGGAAGGTGTTGACTGGTTTTTTAGCCAACTGACACGGAGTCAATTAATTAGAGAGCTTTCAATTAGACAATCAATGAACCATAAATAAGCCAAGAACCTGATAATAATGAGCAATAAATAATAAAGAACACCAGGATTTATAGAGGTTCATCCCCAAGGATCGGTAATGACCTACTTCCTCTTAGATCTGTATTTATCTTAAGGGTTTACACAAGAAAACCACTGAATACAAGTTGATTTCTAGGTATAAAAGACAATATAGAATGACAAAATCGCTGCTAAGTACCATACTAGGCTTCTCGATATGTTTCTAGTGCTGGTCAGTAGGCTATTTTCGTGAGCCCCCTCCACTATGGTGGAGAGATTGAATTTATACTGTCCCTTTCGTCTGAGGTTTGTGCCTAAGCGTAATTGATGGGGAAGAATCCTTATATTTTCGCAAGTGGTTGTTGCCCTATCCATTAGTAGCCTTGACTGAGTTTTCGGGGCTGTTAGACGCTCTTTGTGGATGGTTGGGCGATTTTTGTGGAGAGCTAGTGGTGTGTGTAACTACTTTTAGCTGATTGGTATAACTGTCTATCATACCGACCAGCAGGCATGCTGGCGGTCCTGCCGAGCAATGTTAGAAAGACTTCCCCTTAAACCTGGGAAAGGTGTAAATATTTACTGTATGTAATCTGTTTACCCCTGAGCAATAACTCGTCATATACCCCACAGGTATATACCGACCAACATGTTGGGGGGTTTGTCCAGCCTACTCCACGTGTCCAATTTTGGTGCCACGTCAAATATGTCACTTTTTTGGGACAACATAAGGTTTTGGGAATTTTTGAAGTGGAAGCTCTAAATTTGGGACTGGGAATTGAGGAATCAAGCTAGGGGAAAGTGTGGAGTTAGCTCAAGGTTGAAATTGTGTCTAAGGTAAGGTTTTACTCTAATTTTTGGTGGATATTCTGCTGTAGATTAAGGGTTTTCTTGAGGTTTAAACCTTAGTCTGACTTTGGGTTTTTGGTGAGAGTATGGAGCAAATTTTGGGGTAATTATAATGATTACGTTGTGTTGATATGGGTTCTAGATGTGATTATGAGTTTAGGTATTGATTAGGGTAAATTTAAGTGGAATTGGCTCGAGAAAACGTAGGGGAGTTCTGGGTTTCGAGCTCGAGCCGCGACACTGTTCTTCAAGCGCCACGGCTTGTGTGCGTGAGAGGGCCCTGAAGGTTCTCTGAAATCGCCCAGGCGCCGTGAAATAGGTTGGGGCGTGCCGCGACCCGTGTCCCCCAGGTGAGAGCCTCGAGATCTCTGATTTGTAGAGGGCCGCAATGCCTCTAAGGAGGGCCGCAACTCAAATAGAAAATATTGGAAAATTAGGGTTTTTGGGCTTGGGAACTGAAACTTAGGGGATCGAGAAGGATCCTACTACCCAGTTTAGTAGAATTCAAGGTCCTGGAGGCTAGAATATTATTTCGAAGTTTTTAGTTGGTTTAGGGTTTGATGGATATTTATTATTATTATTATTATGTTGTGACTAGGTTTTATCGCTGAGGCTCAGGATTAGGGATCGTGCTCGGGATCGCCCTATTCTGTCAGCTCGGCACTCAGGTAAGAAAACTGTTTGTGCTCGTAGAGCAGGGCATGGCCCGATTATCTGTGTTTAGTATTATGTCTGAATGTCTATAATTTTTGTGTCATGTATATGTGTTTGTGACTAATCGACAAAGGCCGGGATCGGCAAAGGTCGAAATCGGCAAGGATCGGAAGTGACAATAAGCATGCTGAATATAGGCCGCCATGGAATGGCCATCTAGGGTGATGTATTCACCCACTCGGTTAGAACCGTGAACTGGTACTTGGTAACGCACCTTGGTCGGCTTAGGCCGTTGATGTGAATTGTCTATTGTGTTTTTTTAGTTATGTATTTACTGAAATGAATTGTCATATTCTATGTTTGTGGAGTTTTCTTGCTGGGCCTTGGGTTACGGGTGCTCTATGGTGCAGGTAAGGGTAAGGGAAAGCCCGGCCAAGCATTAGTTGGAGGGCATGGAGCGATGCGTACATGTTTGACCTACCTGGCTGCCGTGACTAGGGTAGTTTTGAGGAACGTTGTATGAATGACCGATTTTGTCACCTAGGTCGACTATGTAAAAATTTTTGAGTTGTAATTATGTTTTAAACAATGTTTTGGGGATCCCAATGTAACATTTTTATGTTCTTAATGAATGTCCAAAACTTTTCTATTAAAGTCTCATTAAATGAGTATTCACCTTAATTTAATCACGCTTTTTGGTCTAAAACTTCGATTAGCGAGTTAATTGCACATTTTAAAATCACATGGTAATAGCTCTAGGGTAGTAGGGCGTTACACTTTTCGACCTTTTAATATTAACAGTTAATTTGTGTTGACGATGAAATCTTGTCAACGATATAAGGTTAGAAAACTAAGACTGTATTGCCAAAGGAATCTTAGAAGAAGATGGAGAAAACTTGAAAGAGTAAATATGCATAACTACAATGAAGTCGAAATTGTATATTGCTTAACAGCCTTAGCATACAATCAATTTTCCAACCCCCTTTTCTGGAGGGGTGGTCATCTATTTATAATGGAGCTTTATTGGCTCCTCATACATTGTGGTCCCTGGGGACAAGACTGCACATAGGTACATTGTCAGGGTAGTGACACAGGTTGTGGTGGGGCAGAAAGTCATGGTGTTGGCCTGGTACCTAGTCAGAGGCATGCATGTAGTGCTTCCACTCTCTGTACAAATCTATACCTCCACTACTTGTGTTATACAGATGTCATGGTCATGCTTCTATCATCCTCATGGTCGTACGTCCTGCACTCATACACGTACGAGTGCTTTGTACCTGATGATTATGCATGCGAGGCATGCGAGGGTGCGAGGCCCAACGTAGTGCGAGACCCTCAGGTGCATGGCGAGGGATGACAGGGCGTGAGAGTGTGAGACCCTCGAGTGCATGGCGAGGCATCCATGGGTGCGAGGGCGCGAGACCCTCAGATACAGGATGAGGTATGCATGGCTGCGAGACCCTCGGGTGCATGGCGAGGCATGCATGGGTGCAAGACCAACATGTGCATGGCAAGGCATGCATGGGTGCGAGAGCGCGAGACCCTCAGATACATGGCGAGGTATGCATGGGTGCGAGACCCTCGGGTGCATGGCGAGGCATGCTTGAGTGTGAGACCCTCAGGTGCATGGCGAGGCATACATGGGTGCGAGACCCTCGGGTGCATGGCGAGGCATGCATGGGTGTGAGACCCTCGGGTGCATGGCGAGGCATGCATGGGTGCGACACCCTCGGGTGCATGGGCTCCGCGTGGCATGGAGTGCCTCGCTGTGCGAGGCTGGGCGAGGCCTGGAGTGCCTCGTTGTGTGAGGTTGGCTGAGGCAAGGAGCGCCTCGCTGTGCAAGGCTGGGCGAGGCTGGCTGAGGCAGGGAGAGCCTTTCTGTGCGAGGCTGGCCGAGGTAAGGGGCGCCTCGCTGTGTGAGGCTAGGCGAGGCTGGCTGAGGCAGGGTGTAACGACCTGAATTTGCTAATTGGGCTTAGGGCCTTGATTAGTGTGCCTGGAGGGCAATAAGTGGTTTAATTTTCTTGTATGTGAATTTATGTGTATATATGATTATGATGCCTGTTTAATTGATTTAAATGTGCATGTGGGCCTCGTCTGGGTATTGGGGGCATAAATGTGATAAATGAAGTATATGTTGTATACGTGTGATATGTCTGTATAGCACGATCCGAGACAGTCCTGGGGAGCGGTTAGCCAGAGAGTCACAACGGGGATGAGATTCGGTCTCGGGGCGAGTCGAGGGGTAATTCGGGTATTAGTTGAGTTATGGGATTATCGGGACATGGAAATAAATATTTGGAGATCTATTTGAGGATAGAATGCCTAGGTGGGAATATCTGGGGAATTTAACATTTTTGCCCTCGGGGACGTTTTGGCACCCCGAGCCTTGAGGTAACCTTTAGACTTAAGTTATATATATAAAAAAAAAAGGGAACTGTTTAGAAACCTTGAGAAACCGACCCATACTTACCTAGAACTGAAGTTAGCTTTTTCTTTCCTTTCTCTTACACTCTCTAAGGTAAAACTCAAGAGGAAACTCATAGGAAATTCTTGGTGCAAGCTAGCATAAGCAAGGGGATTCAGTTGTGTTAACTCAGAAGCTTAAAGCTTGTGGATTAAGGTTCAACATCAGGGGTTTGAATTCAGCAAGAGGTAAGTTTTCCATGGAAGTTATGTTCAAGTTTCATCCAAGTTTTAAGCTTTGCATGTGGATAGAGTTTAGGCTGTTTTTGGGTGTTCTAGTTGTATTTTGGAGTAGAATTATGTTGAGTTTTGGTGTTAATATTGAGCTGAAATGAAGGTATTATTATATGGGATTATTGGCTTAGCTTTGGTGGGAATTGGCTTGAAGAAAGGATGAAAAACTGATGGAAAATCTGGGTTCGCTGTATAGCGCCGCGGCCCTAGGAGGGGTGTGGCGCGGCCCTCATGCGCTCGCAGCCATTGGAGGTTGAGGGAATTTAAGCGCGTCGCGGCGCTTGCAGGGCGCGCTGCGGCCCGCGTAGGGGTCAGTGGAGAGCTAGCCTCTGTTTTGAGGCTAGCCGCGGCTCTAGAGGGTGGGGCCGCAACCCTTAGTGTCAGTGAGGATTTTAATGATATTTTTGACTTGGGAACTTAAAGGGTAAGGCTCGGGATGGATTTTTATCATTCGGATTGATAGAATTCAAGGTCCCGGAGGTTAGGGTTATGGTTTGAGATTATTTGTTGGGTTAGAAGTTGATGGTCGGATATTGTTATGTGTTGTGACTAGGATTTCGGCGAGGCTCACGTTAGTGGACTGTGCTCGGGGCATCGGTGCTCAGGAAGCTCGGAACTCAGGTAAGAAAACCTCTGTTACCATAGAGCTTGTGTGCAGGGCTGAGCCCAATGTGTTGAATGGAAATGATATGCAGGGCTGAGCCCTATATGTTAGAATTGCAGAGCATGGCTCTTTATCTGTCTATGCTTGATTTATGTGCTTGTTGCTATATCATGTTTGATGTTATATGTGTGATCGGCAAGAGCCGGGAACGGTGTAGACCAAGAACGGTGTGGGGCCGGAAACGGCATCAAGCACGATGAGTGCAAGGCCGAGAACGGCAAGAGGCCGGGAGCGACGTTGAGCACGTGGGGTGCGGGTTTCCAAGGCGAGTCCCTAACAGGATACCTGGGATATCCTTACGGTGTGGTCCGCGAACCACAGGGCTTGGTAACCGCCTGGGACGGCTAGGCCGTATGTGTTTAGCCATTGGTGGCCTGCTTATATGTTTGACTTGTGTATTGCATATGTTATCTGTTTTGGGTTTTCTTGCTGGGCTTCGGCTCACAGATGCTCTGTGGTGCAGGTAAGGGTAAAGAGAAGATCAACCAACCATGAGCGCAGCTGGCGTGAGGCGGCGTGTACATGTCCGGCCCGCCTGGCTGTCGCAGCTAGGGGATTTTGGGAGATGCTTGTAAACAAACTTAGATTTTGTCGTTTTGACGACTCTGATCAGTTTTGTATTGTACATATTTTCTAAACTACATTTTGGGATCCCAGGTGTAAACTTTTATGATTAGCTATGAAAAAACTACTTTCTCTAATGTTTTCTTTTTAATTATGGCTTAGTTACACGTTTTGAATTAAAACATCGATTAGCGAGTTGAAAGCACAATTTTAAACACACTTGGTAATGGCTCTAAGGAAGTAGGGCATTGCAACTTGGTATCAGAGCGAGCCAAGGTTATTGGTTCTGGAGATTGACCGAACATGTACACACGCAGTCAGTGACATGCTTAACTCAGGGTTGGTTGGTAAGATGGTTGGTATGTCTGAATATGTGTTTAAATGCCCTATATACCTGTTTATTTTGTATAGAGCATGATGAATTAGTTAACATATGCATGATGCTAGGGCATGGCCCGCTGTGTGTTATATGCTATATGAGCTGTTCTGTGTGGATTACTGATGTGCCTGGGAGGTGGTTTTGGATGTTGTTATCTTGCCTAATGAGCGGCGTCGTTGGTTGCAGGCATATTTGTTGAGATGCCTCATCAATCAGCTAGACTCCGCGGCAGTAGGGCCGAGGATGACAATCAGGGTCAGGACCCTCTACCTGCCCCACAGAACTTGCAACAGATATTGGCTGAAATGGAAGCCAGACTGCAGAGAACAGAAGAGGAGCTACAACAGATGAGGCAGCAGGCCTCGCCTCAGGTTACTGGGCTACCAATGCAGCAGGCTACAGTGCCAGTACCTGTTCAGTCTACTCTGGAGAATAGGTTGGAACCTTTGTATGAAAGGTTCAGGAAGCAGCAACCTCCTACTTTTGAGGGTGGTTCGGACCCATTGCTGGCAGAGCAGTGGATGAACCTGATTTCCTTGATCTTGGATTTTATGAGGGTCGAAGGACACGACAGGGTTGATTGTGCAAGCTATATGCTAAGGGCTGATGCTCACATCTGGTGGGATGTGGTGAGCCAGCAGAGGAATGTTGCGGTTATGACATGGGAGGACTTTAAAAGTCTTTTTAACAAGAAATATTACAGTGTGGCAGTGCGAGCTGCGAAGGTTGATGAGTTTATCAACCTGACTCAGAATCGATCGACAGTAACAGAGTATGCAATCAAGTTTGATAGATTGGCGAAGTTTGTGCTAGATCTAGTGCCGACAGATGCGGCCAGGAGGGATAGGTTCGTGCGGGGGTTGAATGTTATGATTGCCCGCGATGTGAATATCACCTTGGATCCAGCGACTACCACTTATGGCCAAGCGGTGGATAAGGCCCTTACTACAGAGAGGGCTGAGGATCAAATATCGAAGAATAGCGCTGTTAGGCGCGATGCCAGGAGGACGGTGCCTCCTTTTGTTGGGACCAGTCGGGGCAGTGGCCCCAGTGAGCAGAAAAGAAGAGCTCCGGATTCACTTACTCCTCCTAGTACTGATAGGAGAGTGCGGGGTGCTTTCACCGGCCGTCAGGGTAGCAGTGATAATTGGAGGAGTTTCCCTATGTGTCCACGGTGCAGGCGACGACACCAGGGTGAGTGCAGGATTAGAGCCTGCTTTGTTTGTGGGAGTGCCAGCCATTTGAAGAGGGATTGCCCTCAATTTAAGAAGGAGGAGCAGAAGCATAGTGACAGTCTTGCTCCTGCCAGGGTGTTCACTTTGACACAGACTGAGGCGGAGGCTAGTCCCTCAGTGGTGACAGGTCAGATCTCTAGTGCTGGTTCTTTGTATTCCGCATTGTTTGATTCAGGGGCTACCCATTCATTTGTATCTGCTAGGGTGATAGATCAGCTTTGTAGACCTAGTGGTGTGTATGCTAGGGGATTTCAGACTTTGTTGCCAACAGGAGAGTTGGTAGTCTCTAGGAAGTGGATTAGGGCATTGCCTGTGGAGGTAGATGGTAGGGAATTGTTTGTTGATTTGATTGAGTTAGAGATGGATGATTTTGACATGATCTTGGGAATGGATTGGCTATCCAAGTATGGGGCAACGATAGACTGCAGGCACAGGATGGTGACTTTTGAACCAGAAGGGGAGGTACCCTTTGTGTTTGTGGGGACAGTTAGTGGACCGCGTGTACCGATGATTTCAGCCTTACGGGCGAGGGACCTGATACAGGAAGGTTGCATAGGGTTCCTGGCAAGCGTTGTGGATACTTCTAGGGTGGTGCCGATTGGACCGGGTGAGACAAGGGTGGTGTGTGAGTTTCCGGGGTTGTTTCCAGCGGATTTGCCAGGGTTGCCGCCTCAGAGGGAGATTGACTTTGTTATAGAGTTGATACCAGGAGCGGAGCCAGTATCTAGGACACCTTATAGAATGGCTCCAGCGGAGTTAAAGGAGTTGAAGATTCAGCTGCAGGAGTTACTTGATTTGGGGTTCATTAGACCGAGTTTCTCGCCATGGGGTGCTCCAGTGTTGTTCGTTAAGAAGAAGGATGGATCCCTCTGGATGTGTATTGACTACAGAGAGCTGAATAAGCTAACCATTAAGAATAAGTATCCATTGCCTAGGATCGATGATTTGTTGATCAACTACAGGGGAGAACAGTGTTTTCCAAGATAGATCTCCGATCAGGTTATCATCAGTTAAGGATTAAAGAGGAGGACATACCAAAGACCGCTTTCCGAACGAGGTATGGACACGATGAATTCCTGGTTATGTCCTTTGGATTAACCAATGCCCCAGCAGCTTTTATGGATATGATGAATAGGGTTTTCAAAGACTATTTGGACAAGTTTATGATTGTGTTCATCGACGATATCTTGGTATATTCTCAGACAGAGATGGAACATGAGCAACATCTGCGATTGGTACTACAGCGGTTGAGGGAGCATAAGTTGTATGCTAAGTTCAGTAAGTGCGAGTTTTGGTTGCCACAAGTTACATTTCTGGGCCATATCGTCAGTAAGGAGGGGATTCTGGTTGACCCAAGTAAGATTAAGGTGGTCAGAGATTGGCCTAGACTAAGTAATGTTCCTGAGGTGAGAAGCTTTCTGGGTTTGGCAGGGTACTATCGGCGATTTGTTGAGGGGTTCTCCAGAATAGCTACGCCATTGACAGAGCTGACAAAGAAGAAGACCAGGTATGTCTGGACGGACAGATGTGAGAATAGTTTTAAGGAACTTAAGCGACAATTGATTACCGCGCCAGTACTTAGCTTGTCGATAGAGAATGAAAAGTTTGTGGTCTATTATGATGCGTCTAGGCAGGGTTTGGTTTGTGTGTTAATGCAAGCTGGCAAGGTGATAGCCTATGCATCAAGGCAGTTAAAGGAGTATGAGCAGAGGTATCCTACACATGACCTAGAGTTAGCAGCAGTGGTGTTTGCACTTAAGATTTGGAGGCATTATCTTTATGGTGAGAAGTGTGAGATATACACTGACCATAAAAGCCTAAAGTATTTCTTTACCCAGAAAGACTTAAATATGCGCCAGAGGCGGTAGCTGGAGTTGGTTAAGGATTATGATTGTGATATCCTTTACCATCTTGGGAAGGCTAATGTTGTGGCAGATGCATTGAGTCGGAAGGGCCCAGGACAGTTGTTTAGCTCGAGGCAGATATCCGATAAGTTAGCTTAGGAGATGACTAGAGCGGGTATAGAGTTGGTGGTTGGACAGTTAGCCAACATCACTCTTCAGTCTACACTCCTTGAGAGAATCAGGGAAGCGCAGGAGAAGGATTCTCTGTTGCGAGGTCATAGAGAGAGTGCTTTAGTCGGAGCGACAAAGGACTTCTCCATTTCAGAGATGGGATTACTGAAGTACAAGGGTCGGATCTGTGTTCCGATGGATTCTGATCTCCGGCGAGAGATCTTGGATGAATCGCATACCACTCCCTATTCTTTGCACCCGGGTACGACGGAGATGTACCAGGACTTGAAAGTTTTATATTGGTGGTCGGGTATGAAGAGGGACATGGTAGATTATGTGGCTAAGTGTTTAACTTGTCAGCAAGTCAAGGCTGAGCACCAGAGGCCAGCAGGGTTATTGCAGCCTTTGGGGATCCCAGAATGGAAGTGGGAAGATATTACTATGGACTTTGTGGTTGGTTTACCGAGAACTGTGGGACAGCATGACTCTGTGTGGGTGATTGTGGATAGGTATACCAAATCCGCCCACTTCTTGCTAGTTAGGACAACCTATACTGTAGAGTAGTACGCTGAGTTGTATGTAGAGGAGGTTGTTCGACTTCATGGGGCTCTGAGGTCGATAGTGTCGGACAGAGACCCCACCTTCACTTCCAAGTTTTGGGAGAGTTTGCAGAAGGCTATGGGCACGCAGTTACGGTTTAGTACCGCTTTTCATCCTCAGACGGATGGGTAGTCTGAGAGGACGATTCAGATATTGGAGGATCTGCTGCGGGCCTGTGTGCTTGACTTTGGGGGATCGTGGAGTAGGTATCTTCCTTTGATTGAATTCTCGTACAACAATAGTTATCAGGCGACCATTGGTGTGGCTTCGTGCGAGATGCTTTATGGAAGAAAGTGTCGATCACCTATTCACTGGGATGAGACAGGTGAGAGAAGATATTTGGGTCCAGAGATGGTTTAGAGGACCAATGAGGCAGTTGAGAAGATCAGAGCGCGTATGCTTGCCTCCCAGAGTCGACAGAAAAGTTATTTAGACCTGAGACGTAGGAGCGTGGAGTTTCAGGTGGGTGATCATGTGTTCGTTAGGGTTTCACCCATGAGGGGTGTGAAACGATTTGGCGTTTGGGGTAAGTTGAGCCCCAGGTTTGTTGGCCCCTTCGAGATACTGGAACGAGTTGGTGAGGTAGCTTACAGATTAGCGATGCCTCCAGCTTTATCGGGGGTTCATGATGTATTTCATATATCTATGCTCCGGAAGTATATGTTTGACTCAACGCATGTCTTGAGTTTTGAGAATTTGGAGCTTGATCAGGATTTGTCCTATGAAGAGAAGCCGGTTCAGATTCTTGACCGAAAAGATAAGGTCTTGAGGAGCAAGACCATCGCCTTAGTGAAAGTGCTGTGGAGAAACAGCAAGGTTGAGGAGGCGACGTGGGAACTTGAGTCAGAGATGAGGGAGCGGTACCCCGAGTTGTTCAGGTAATTTCGAGGACGAAATTTCTGTAAGGAGGGGATAGTTGTAACGACCCGAATTTGCTAATTGGGCTTAGGGCCTTGATTAGTGTGTCTGGAGGGCAATAAATGGTTTAATTTGCTTGTATGTGAATTTATGTGTATATATGATTATGATGCCTGTTTAATTGAGTTAAATGTGCATGTGGGCCCCGTCTGGGTATTGGGGGCATAAATGTGATAAATGAAGTATATGTTGTATACGTGTGATATGTCTGTACAGCACGATCCGAGACAGTCCTGGGGAGCGATTAACCAGAGAGTCACAACGGGGTCGAGATTCGGACTCGGGGCGAGTCGAGGGGTAATTCGGGTATTAGTTGAGTTATGGGATTATCGGGACATGGAAATAAATATTTGGAGATATATTTGAGGATAGAATGCCTAGGTGGGAATATTTGGGGAATTTACCATTTTTGCCCTCAGGGACGTTTTGGCACCCCGAGCCTTGAGGTAACCTTTAGACTTAAGTTATATAAAAAAAAAAAAAGGGAACTGTTTAGAAACCTTGAGAAATCGACCCATACTTACCTAGAACTGAAGTTAGCTTTTTCTTTCCTTTCTCTTACACTCTCTAAGGTAAAACTCAAGAGGAAACTCATAGGAAATTCTTGGTGCAAGCTAGCATAAGCAAGGGGATTCAGTTGTGTTAACTCAGAAGCTTAAAGCTTGTGGATTAAGGTTCAACATCAGGGGTTTGAATTCAACAAGAGGTAAGTTTTCCATGGAAGTTATGTTCAAGTTTCATCCAAGTTTTAAGCTTTGCATGTGGATAGAGTTTAGGCTGTTTTTGGGTGTTCTAGTTGTATTTTGGAGTAGAATTATGTTGAGTTTTGGTGTTAATATTGAGCTGAAATGAAGGTATTATTATATGGGATTATTGGCTTAGCTTTGGTGGGAATTGGCTTGAAGAAAGGATGAAAAACTGATGGAAAATCTGGGTTCGCTGTATAGCGCCGCGACCCCAGGAGGGGTGTGCCGCGGCCCTCATGCGCTCGCAGCCATTGGAGGTTGAGGGAATTTAAGTGCGTCGCGGCGCTTGCAGGGCGCGCTGCGGCCCGCGTAGGGGTCAGTGGAGAGCTAGCCTCTGTTTTGAGGCTAGCCACGGCTCTAGAGGGTGGGATCGCGGCCCTTAGTGCCAGTGAGGATTTTAATGATATTTTTGACTTGGGAACTTAAAGGGTAAGGCTCGGGATGGATTTTTATCATTCGGATTGATAGAATTCAAGGTCCCGGAGGTTAGGGTTATGGTTTGAGATTATTTGTTGGGTTAAAAGTTGATGGTCGGATATTGTTATGTGTTGTGACTAGGATTTCGGCGAGGCTCACGTTAGTGGACTGTGCTCGGGGCATCGGTGCTCAGGAAGCTCGGAACTCAGGTAAGAAAACCCCTGTTTCCATAGAGCTTGTGTGCAGGGCTGAGCCCAATGTGTTGAATGGAAATGATATGCAGGGTCGAGCCCTATATGTTAGAATTGTAGAGCATGGCTCTTTATCTGTCTATGCTTGAATTATGTGCTTATTGCTATATCATGTTTGATATTATATGTGTGATCGGCAAGAGCCGTGAACGGTGTAGACCGAGAATGGTGTGGGGCCGGAAACAGAATCAAGCACGATGAGTGCAAGGCCGACAACGGCAAGAGGCTGGGAGCAGCGTTGAGCACATGGGGTGCGGGTTGCCAGGGCGAGTCCCTAACAGGATACCTGGGATATCCTTACGGTGTGGTCCGCGAACCCAGGGCTTGGTAACCGCCTGGGACGGCTAGGCCGTATGTGTTTAGCCATTGGTGGCCTGCTTATATGTTTGACTTGTGTATTGCATATGTTATCTGTTTTGGGTTTTCTTGCTGGGCTTCGGCTCACAGATGCTCTGTGGTGCAGGAAAGGGTAAAGAGAAGATCAACCAACCATGAGTGCAGCTGGCGTGAGGCGGCGTGTACATGTCCAGCCAGCTTGGCTGTCGCAGCTAGGGGATTTTGGGAGATGCTTGTAAACGAACTTAGATTTTGTCGTTTTGACGACTCTGATCAGTTTTGTATTGTACATATTTTCTAAACTACATTTTGGGATCCCAGGTGTAAACTTTTATGATTAGCTATGAAAAAACTACTTTCTCTAATGTTTTCTTTTTAATTATGGCTTAGTTACACGTTTTGAATTAAAACCTCGATTAGCGAGTTGAAAGCACAATTTTAAACACACTTGGTAACGGCTCTAAGGAAGTAGGGCGTTACATAGGGAGTGCCTCGCTGTGCGAGGCTGGCCGAGGAAAGGAGCGCCTCGCTGCGCGAGGCTGGACGAGGCCCATGGTGTCTCACTGCGCGAGGCTAGGCATGGCATGGTGCGAGGCACCCTTCTAAGCATGAGGCCCATCTGAGGCGCGAATCGCCCTGATGGAGCGAGGCCATTAGCGTAGGGAAATGTTCACCTATAATCTCCATACTTCCATCGAGGAAAGCTCTAAGGGAAATTACTCCATATTCCCAAGACCCATAGGTCTAACCCTAATAGCATGAATACCCGACCCTTAGCCTTGTGGTCTAACTAAGGACCAAAGATTTTTTCCTTGGTCAATTTTTTGCATTCACACTTGCCCCCCAGCCTATTAGGAAGTCTTCAGGCTTCTTGGTAGACTCATAGTAATGCTACACTCACTTTGCTTTGGTGGTACTGCTGGGTGATTTGTGTTCGTTGGTGTACTTTGATTACTTGTAAGGATATGTTGGCCCCTTGGGTTCTTGCTATCCTTTTATGTAGTTTAGCGCGCGCTTATTATTTTTTTTGCGAGAAGCGTCCTTCTCATCATTAGGAATAGTACTATTTTTGCAAGCGTCTTCTTTGAGACCCTTTTTGCAAGCTTCTTCGTTGAGACCCTTTTTTGGCAAGCGCCTTCTTTGAGACCCTTTTTGCAAGCGTCTACTTTGAGACCCTTTTTGCGAGCGTCTACATTGAGACCCTTTTTGCAAGTGTCTACTTTGAGACCCTTTTACGATTTTTGAGGTGATCTCCCCTCGTGTCGGGACTTTTATGGCTAGATGGTCCTCCTCCAATTTTGAACTTGATCAGCGACCCCTCTAGCATGACGTATCGGTAGTAGGGCGACTGGAGGAAGGCTCGATTTCTTCAACATGCGAGTCCTTATGGCCCTCTTCTACCCGTATGTACTTCTGTGCTCTTTCGAACAAATCATCTAAATTTGAAACTTCTCTTTTCAGCATGCTACCCCATAACTTGCCTCCTGGACGAACTCCAGCTGTAATAGCCATCTTGAGCTCCACTTTGGTTAAACTCCCCACATTTGTTGCTTCCATATTGAACCTATGGATATAGTTCTTCAGACTTTCATTTTCGCCTTACTTTATGATAGCGAGGTTGGTAATTGGCATAATGTAATCACAGACCGCATGGTGCTACTGAAGAAATTCGCCAGAGAATTGCTGCCATGATTTGATTGTTCCTGGCCTTAACCTTTTGAACCACTTGTATGCAACACCTTTAAGTGTAACAACAATGAAATGACCTTTTGCTCTGCTGTTGACCCCTCTTAACCTCATCAAGTTATTGAAGTAGTCTAAGTGATACTTTGGGTTTGTAGTACCCTCGTATGGAATCATGCGAGGCTCTCTGAGGTTGGCGGGGATTTGCTCAGCCTGGATCTCCCTTATGAAGTGCGAATCATGGTCAAATTCTTCATCATCTCTGTGCCCCCCAGGTGCGGTGATAATCTTGCTATGAGGGTGCTGCATTTTGATGTCTAGTTCCCTCCACTTTTTGCATAAGGAGTCTTGTGGGTTCTCAGGCTGATCCCTTGCCTTGGTTATGTTCCTCGGGGGAGCCACGGGGGGTGCGTTTCTTATTTCTGACCTCTTCCCATGGAGCTCTTCTCTTAGGCCAGGGGGCGCCTCTTTTGAGGTGACCTCTGCTTCGTTCTTGCGACCATCGTCTTCCCTCCGCCTTTGCTCCCGGGGGCATTTCGTTGGCCTAGGTCCTTCATGGTACTTTGTCTGGGGATTTTTACTGCTGGAGAGTCGGGTTCTCCAATCGTCTGCGGAGACAGTATTTCCCCCTTTTTCATGCTCATTCTCTTTACGCTTAGGAAGGGGTATGCTTGACTTTCCTTGTAGGAGGTCTTAACGACCTTCTGCAAGTTCTCAATCATGGTTTCTATCCTTCGAGTCTTTTTATGGAACTCGCGAATCTCATCCTTGTAGAAGCGAGTCCTTGAGCCGGAACTTACCGAGTGTACTCGGGGACTCTTGCCTGGCCTGTGCGTCGAGGGACCCGGGTCTTGGTAGCCTGAGCATGGTGCCACCGGTGACCGGGGATGAGGGCACACTGGCGGCTTTGAGTAACCTCCGTCGGGCTGGAAAACTGGGGATGATGCTTCCTTCTCCTCCCTTAGGGGAGGACATTCCCTTGGCCAATCTCCATGCCCAGCCGGAGGAGGGTCTTTCCTGGAAGCCCTCATTCGTTCCCCTTTCAGGTGAACCTCAACGTCTTGTAGCTGCTGCAAGCATTGTGAACGCCTTGGCATCTCTCTTTTCTGGAAGTGATGAAAGAACGTTGGCTTGATGCTTGTTCTTCCCACAGACGGCGCCAAACTGTTGACGGTGAAATCTTGTCAACGATATAAGGTTAGAAAACTAAGACTGTATTGCCAAAGGTATCTTAGAAGAAGACGGAGAAAACTTGAAAGAGTAAATATGCAGAACTACAATGGAGTCGAAATTGTATATTGCTTAACAACCTTAGCATACAATCACTTTTCCAACCCCTTTTTTTGGAGGGGTGGTCATCTATTCATAATGGAGCTCTATTGGCTCCTCATACATTGTGGTCCCTGGGGACAAGACTGCACATAGGTACATTGTTAGGGTAGTGACACAGGTTGTGGTGGGGCAAAAGGTCATGGTGTCGGCCTGGTACCTAGTCAGAGACATGCATGTAGTGCTTCCACTCTCTGTACAAATCCGTACCTCCACTACTTGTGTTATATAGATGTCATGGTCATGCTTCTGTCATCCTCATGGTCGTACGTCCTGCACCCGTACATGTACGGGTGCTTTGTACCTGATTGTTATGCATGCGAGGCATGCGAGGGTACGAGGCCCAACATAGTGCGAGACCCTCAGGTGCATGGCGAGGCATGACAGGGCGTAAGGGTGCGAGACCCTCGAGTGCATGGCGAGGCATGCATGGGTGCGAGACCCTAGGGTGCATGGTGAGGCATGCATGGGTGCGAGGGCACGAGACCCTCGGATACATGGCGAGGTATGCATGGATGCGAGACCCTCGGGTGCATGGCGAGGCATGCATGGGTGCGAGACCCTCGGGTGCATGGCGAGGCATGCATGGGTGCGAGACCCTCGGGTGCATGGCGAGGGATGCATGGGTGCGAGGGCGCGAGACCCTCGGATACATGGCGAGGTATGCATGGGTGCGAGACCCTCGGGTGCATGGCGAGGCAAGCATGGGTACGAGACCCTCGGGTGCATGGCGGGGCATGCATGGGTGCGAGACCCCTGGGTGCATGGTGGGGCATGCATGGGTGCGAGACCCTCAGGTGCATGGAGAGGCATGCATGGGTGCGAGACCCTCGGCTACATGGCGAGGCATGCATGGGTGCGACACCCTCGGGTGCGTGAGGCTCCGCGTGGCATGGAGCGCCTCGCTGTGCGAGGCTGCGCGAGGTTGGTTGAGGCAAGGAGCGCCTCGCTGTGCGAGGCTGGCTGAGGTAGGGAGCGCCTCGCTGTGCGAGGTTGGCCGAGGAAAGGAGCGCCTCGCTGTGCGAGGCTGGACGAGGCTCGTGGTGTCTCGCTGCGCGAGGCTAGGCGTGGCATGGTGCGAGGCACCCTTCTAGGCATGAGGCCCATCTGAGGCGCGAATCGCCCTGATGGCGCGAGGCCATTAGCGTAGGGAAATGTTCACCTATAATCTCCATACTTCCATCGAGGAAGGCTCTAAGGGAAATTACTCCATATTCCCAAGACCCACAGGTCCAAGCCCAATAGCATGAATACCCGACCTTTAGCCATATGGTCTAACTAAGGACCAAAGATTTTTTCCTTGGTCAATTTTTTGCATTCACAATTTGTCATTAGCAAGAGTGGACATATTAGAGTTTCCTCTAGTCATTGTATTACTGTAATTAAAAAAAAATATAGTAAATACAACCATACACTCATACACCATAAATCATAGTATTCGTACAATGAAATAACAAATAAACATGATGAATGCTTACAAAAATCTATTCATATAAGTACAACGATGAGATAACAAACACAAGCAATTGTCATCGATAGGATATGTCAAATACTTGCTAGTTAAAACAAGACATTCTCAATTGTTATTATGTCAAAATATCTCATATTTTTATAATAAATAATTACCGTTATTTATGTCAAAAATATATCTAGCTAGGGTAGATATATTTTCATTGAGTGTAACCTATTATTTCAGATTTCTTGACTTAACCCATGAAATACATCTTAAAACCCTATTTCAAACTGGTCTACCTGTTAAAATCCTAGTCAAAACACCTTCCGATATGGAGGGTGAAAGCAAAGCCGTCTTGAGACACTGACTAGAACCAACGCTTTTCAACCAATAGTAGAGACCGCAGGTTATAGTGCCTTATAACTTTCTCCCACTCACTATTTTAGAAATGAAAGGTTTTCTATTAAAATATCTCATAATTTAATTATTAAGTGATTATTACCAAAATTCAACTATTAAATCTAAATCATTTATGCAATCCAAATTTTAACTCTTAAAATTCTAAGATTACCAAATTTATAATAATTATTAACAATTACTAATTAATTATAAACTACATTTTTCTTAGGTAATAAACTCATTAATAACCCTAAAACATATTAAGGTAATCTAGACATGCTATTAGTGTGACATTACCCAATTTAACTACTTAAATCTAATTCACATTATTTGTGTCCATTTATGGTAAAAAAAGAACTATACTACTTTTCTATCCTAAGAGACATGTTAATTATAAAAATTAACATTCATACATAGCATGTCATTTTAATGATGCAATGAGTGGGCGTTCCTATTCTATATGACATGTGAAGTGATCATATCAACATGTTACCAATCATACAATATAATTAAACATTATGGTATTGATCAGGTTCTCTTTGTTAAACGAAATTACAAAAAATACACCAGGGCATTCATTGGTCTTCATAATTTTTTGTAATCTCTACGGGCTTTGTCCTTTGTTTTTAGCCTTTCGGGATTGCACACTCAAACCTTAACCCTACGTTCTAAATAAGATGACCTAATTTTCAAAATTAGGATTTTATCAAAGTTTGTTAAATTTTTGTTATTAAAATAATAATTTCATGAATTATCAATTAATAACTAATGGAAAGTGGTTACCAATTATTAAATAATAATTTCATAAATTATTAATTAATAACTAATAGTTTCCAACACTATTATCAAATTTTGGGAAAAAAATAATTCATAATTATTTTAATTTATAATAAATAGTTTCTTAAACTATTATTATAACTACAATTATTGGGATTATAATTAATTAGATTCTATAAACTAAAATTTGACTCCAATTAAGGTGTTAAAAAATTTCCATTTCTCTAAATGAAAATTAATTATTAATTTTATTAGTAGTTTCTTAAATCAATATTTGATTTTAATAAATCAAATATTTTTCATTTAAAATGAATACTAATTATCTTGTTTGACAAACAAGGTATTTGACTAATTAGACAGTCAAATATTCCCAATAAAAAAATTAAAAAAATGAACAATTTGAATTTAATTAATTAATTCAAATTTAAAATTGGTAACTATCACCAACTTCTCTATTTTAAGGAGAATATCATTATATGTTTCTTAAACAAAGATTGAGTCATTCTACTAACAACTAATACTTCTCATAAATATCTTATTATCAAATATTAAAATACATATTTATTTTAAATTAAATTATTAATCATATTAATTAAATAATATAAATAAATGCTTCTTGCACAAATTGTGCAACTAACGCATGGGACTTTGATCAGTTCAATGATCAATTAGCTGGTTCACACAGCAAGTTTTAAATTTTGAAGCTTTTGATCAATTGCATGACAATTGATCAATTGAAATCAAAACATATGCACTTCACGCATGACCCCATCAACTAACCATGATGCTCCGAATCGATCAAATATAACTCACACATGATCAACAATTGATCACTACATTTATTTGTGCACCCATGGCTGACATTAAAAAATTAAATTCCTAGCCATGCCTCACAAGTGCACAGACCAAAATGACAGTAACCATTGACAATCAATCCAAAAACAATTTTAGTGATTTTTATTATTCAATCTTATTGAATAACATCTCAAGCTTAATTCGAATTCTAAAATAATCAATTTAAAGAATTACATAAAACCTATACCCAACAAAACAATATGAGTATACAATAAATCTAATTCAAAAACTAACAACAAACCAAAAAACAAAGAGAACCATACAGTTAACGATTAATCTCATTCATCACATCCATAAAACATATTCAAAATATATAAGAAATAAGAACAACCCTTAAGCCCACTCATAAAACATGTGTTCTACGTGTTCATATATATAAAATAAACACAGATCATGTTCATGACACATGATCTCAACCATGGCTGTGGTATCAATTGGTTGTTTCTGATAATGTGATTGACAATGCAGTAGAAGTATGAAGTAATATTTAAATGCAATAATAACAATTATTAAAGCACGGGATCGAATCACTCTAGGAACCATAAATAGAATGAGATCTTTCTCATGCGACATGAATCTGAATAAAAAGAAAAATACAAATACTTTTTTGTAGATGTAGAACACGTGTAGATCAAATTGCGTGTTATCCTCCTAACCAACCATCTTCCATACTATGGCTTGCACAAAGAGAAGCAGACAGGTGGATGTCTATGATATTTGGTAGGATACCCAAGAACACAGTTTTGAATCTCAACATATGAGAGAGTGTTCTTCTCACAAAATAGAGAGACCAACGCTCTCTATTTTTCTGTAACGTCCCAAAACTCCTAATAAGTTTTAGTACTTTGATTAGTGTACCGAGAGGGCACGTGGGGAAATTATGTGAATTATATTATTATATAATTGAGAATGTATGATTATGTGTATTAAATGTGTTTAAAGATCTTTTTTTAAAAAATGAGTATTTTCATAATTTTGACCCGTTAAGGGTATATTTGTAATTATTATGTGCTAAGTGTTTGGACCACATTATTATGTAGATATATATGTGATTTTTGGCATGAGTGGATTCGTTCGAGCGGTTTAAGCAGAAAATTGGCAATGAGGATAAATTCCTGACTCAGGCCGAGCCTAGGAGTATTTTGAGAATTTCAATATTTTGGGAGTATTGGTGAAATGAAATTAATTGGTGGAATAGTTGTATTTGATGGATTAGTAGATTTTCTTGGAGATTAGTGGTGTAATTTGAGGTTTAGTGGGAATTATAGAAAAATGACAAAAATGCCCTTGTTGGTGGTTAAAGGGCTAATTGGTGATAAGGGCAAAATGGTCATTTGACCATGAAAATAGAGGAAAAAGGAAAACAAAGGCTGAAGTTTCCTCATTCACGTTCTCTCATTCCCTCTCTCTTCTAGTCCCTTCTAGTTTCCTTCTTGAACTCAACCAAGAACCCACGGTACTTCAGCAAGAACAAAGTGCTCAAAGGACTTAGAACTGCCGAAGACCTCTACAATCAGCTAAGGAATCCGAATTCTACACCAAGGATTTTCGCAGGGCACTGAAAAAGGATCACACTCGAGGTCGCTTTGTCTTCAACACATGACTCATCGTAGTAAAACTGGAATATGCATACAGAGCAGGTTGTTTGCTATGTATATTAGCATTGATTTATCTGTGGATGATCGATACGATCTATATTTGGCAATCGTGTGTAACGTGGGCCGGTTGGAAATCGTGCGTAATGTAGGCGGAGTCAATTTGAGGGTGCGGTCCCCACTCACTTGGCATGGATCGTAGGCTTAGTGCCAGAATGCACACCTCGATCGGTGGGCTATTCGACAAGACTGTTTAGCTGGGTCATGTAAATGGTTCATGTTTTTGAAATGAACATACTTGTAAATTGTGAAACGTGTTTATGATTTATATGACTGGAATGAATGTATTTATTATCTATGAAGCATATTGTTTATTGGTTATGATTAATTTGATATTTCTTATCCCATGTGGAGTTTTCTTGCTGGGCCTTGGCTCACAGGTGCTCTATGGTGCAGGTAAGGGGCAAGCTAAAGGTAGAATAGCCACGCATTGGAGGGCTTTGGAGCGATGCATACATATTCAGCCAACTCAGCCGCCATGGTCGAGTTATTTTGAGGGACTTAGGTTATGAGTCCGATTTTGCCGCTTAGGCCGGCTACTTTTGTAGCTTTCGTTGTTACTGTTTTTCATTTAAAATTCATTTTGGGATCCCATGTGATTATTTAAAGTTTCAATGAAAAGTTTACATCTTTGACCAAAATTTTTATTACCTAAACCTTTGATTAGCTTAAATTACACTTTTGAGTCCAAATGACTCGCTTAACGAGTTAATCACTACTTTAACACATAGTGTAACAGCTCTGGATTAGTAGGGCGTTACATTTTCTCTCTTGGAAAATAACATGAAATGAATCTATTGCCTTATCTTCTCTCTTGATGTTATGTTCTATTTATATAACAATCAAAAGAAGACCTAAACCCTAATCTCATTGGGCCTATGCTTAGGCCACAGTCCATTTGGACTGTGGTTGGCGCCAACTACATGGCTTTGGGCCTTGTGATATTTTATCTCTATAAAATACTATTTGTTGGGCTTTTTATCATATTATTTTATGTTGTACACATTTATACCACAAAATTAAATATGATTCAATTAATTTTCAATAAAAATTAATTTCACAAAATTATTAATATAATTTTACTTGTCATTAAATATTATTTTAAATATTATTTCACAAATAATATTAATTTGTGAGATTAAAAATAATACCTTTTTATTTTTAATTATTTCCTTTTAATACCAAAATCCTATCTCTGTGTTATCGAGCTAGTACTAGGACAATATAAACCCGTAGTTCTAAGCTCCAATAATTTAATTAATTTCACTAACTCATAGTTCCATAAATTAATTTATTAACTATGAATTGTTCCACTAGAAATGCATCATTGAACTCTCAAAACTATAGTCTTATGTTATTAGAAGCTATAACTATAAAGTCGTCCATTGATTTAGTCATTGCATGAGTTATGACCCTCTGCTAGTTGTTCATAATTAAAGCTAGGTCTTAATGTCTATTAATCTCTCTAATTATGTATTTATCAATTAGTTCCATTGATCCTCTAATGAACATTATTCTATAAATTTAATTATAGAATGGAATTCTATTCTGTAACAAAAATTGAGCGCTCTATGTTCAAGCCCCAAATAAACATTAAAAGGAACAACTAATCTGTTTTCATTTAAGTAAGGAGAAGATTCCATATCTGTGAAGTATGTTCCCAGTCACTTGTAGTTCTATGACTCCAAGATATCAGGAATTCGGTCATAGGAATATTGAAACTTAATTGATATGTCAAAAGTCATAAAAGCACAAATATGAGTTCATTACTCACTTCAGGATTGAGGTCAAGTCTCAAATGACCATCGATTGATGAATGTTGACCTTCTATATTTTAATAGATATTATTAGAAGTTCTTTTTTTCATCGTGTCCCAGTCCAATACAATCTATATTGTATATGGTACCTCTATCTCTTTGCGTCGCTACACTTAACAGTCTGGATAAACTGCTCTGTCTTAAACAGAAGATAGACTGTACTCATAATCCTTATTAAATAAAGCTCCCACTTTATTTAGCGATTACAGATAATTTTCATATTATTATCTTGAATTAAATCCTCTCGTATATATATCATTATACATATACTTAATTCAAGACCACATTAATTATATTGGATCTTCATGATAAATGACATGTATACTTAAATACAAATACAAGTGCAAAATATTAACTTTATGTAAATAACAATAATTGTTCATACAGAAATACACTTTAACGCCACAAATCCCAACAATCTCCCACTTGCCCTAAAGCATATGAGACATGTCGTGTAATCCTAAATCTAAGAAATGGCTATCAAAACTCATAGCAGGAAGTGTCTTCGTAAAGGGATCAACATGGTTGTTTGCTAATTCAATCTTCTAAACGATTACATCCCCTCTATGTATTATCTCTCTTATGAGATGGTACTTACGCTCTATATGCTTGGCTTTCTTATGGCTTCTTTGTTTTCTTGAGTTGGCAACAACTCCGTTGTTGTCACAGTAGAGTACAATTGGTTTATCCATATTTGGAACAATTTCTAGATCACCCAAAAAATTCTTAAGCCATACAACCTCCTTAGATGCTTCGCTTGCAGCTACATATTCTACTTCCATGGCGGAGTTAGCTATGCAAGCTTGCTCTATACTCCTCAATATAATTGCTCCATCCCTATGTGTGAAAACAAATCCAAACGTAGAATTCCCTAAATCTTTCTTCGATTGGAAGTCATCATCTGTATGTCTGATTTGAATCAAATTCTCTCTCGAATATACTAGCATATATTCTCTTGTTCGCCTAAGATACTTGAGAATGTCTTTGACTGCTGTCCAGTCATCGAATCCCAATTTGACTAGTACCTACTGACTATACCCACATCGTAGCAAATGTCAGGTCTAGTACATAAAATTGCATACATTAAGTTTCCTATTGTGAAGGCATAGGGTATCTGTGTCATTTCCTCTTCCTCTTGGGGTGTCTTAGGGCATTGGTTCTTGGAGAGATGAACACCATGACGAGATGGGAGGTTTCCCTTCTTGGAGTTCTTCATCGCGTACTTTGCAAGTATTTTATCTATATAAGATGCTTGAGACATTTCCAACAACTTCTTCTTGCGGTCATGAATTAATCATATCCCAAGAACATAGCTTGCCTCTCCCAAATCTTTCATTTGGAATTGGTTGGATAGCCAGAATTTTTACGTTAGATAATTTATTTACATATAAAACTAGAAAGACCACTTTGTCCTTGTCCATTTGCTTGCATACACAAGGCTAATCAACATTTTGATCAAAACCATAAGATTTAACAGCTTGGTCAAATCTTATGTTCCATGATCTGGACGCTTGCTTAAGTCCATATATAAATGGACCTTTTCAGTTTGCAAACCTTTTGATATTTTCCTTGTTCTACGAAACCCTCTGGTTGTACCATAAAGATACTTTCATCAAGATGGCCATTCAGAAAAGTCATTTTGACGTCCATTTGCTAAATATCATAGTCAAAATGATTGGCAATGGATAAGAGAACCTGTATGGATTTTAGCATGGCCACAGGAGAGACTGTTTCTTCATAATCTAAACCTTATTTTTGTGTGCAGCCTTTAGCCACTAGCCTTGCTTTGAAAATCTCTACTTTTCCATCAACTCCTCTCTTTATCTTGTATATCCATTTGCGCCCAATAAATTTTACATCTTGAGGCGGATCTACAAGTTGCCAGACTGAGTTGGAGTACATCGACTCCATCTCGAGTTTCATAGCTTCAAACCATTTTTCCTTATCAAGATCATTCATTGCTTGACCAAAAGTTAAAGGGTCGTCAACATTGTCATCAGATATTGCAACTTGTTCTTCTCCGAATCTAGTGTAACATATGAGTTGTCTTACAACCCTCCCATTACGATGGGCTATTGTAGTATCCTAGTTTGGAATTGTGGTCTCTCTCGTTCCAACTTATAAAGTCAATTGTGGTGTGATCTTATCACCAAGTAACTCCTCGAGTACAACCTTACTTCAAGGTTTGAAGTCCCTCATATAGTCTTCTTCTAGAAAAGTAGCATTTGTCATTACAAATATTTTCTTTTTGTCGAATTATTGAAGTAACCTCTTATAGTGCCGCTAGGGTATCCAACAAAAAACATACTTCAGATCTACGTTCCAACTTCCCAGTCTTATCTTTTAGCACATGTGCTGTACATCCCCATATACGCACATGCCTCAGACTTGGTTTGCGACTTGTCCACAATTATGAGGGTGTCTGAGCTATAGACGTAGATTGAAGTAGGTTTAAGATGTATGCAGCTGTTTGTAAAGCATATCCCCAAAATGATAGGGGCAACGATGAGTAACTGAACATTGATCTTCATATCCCTTAAACGAGCATTTCCTTCAGTATAGGTCGTTGAAAGAACTAACTCAAGCAAGTATCTTCATGGCTTATACCTGAGTTGGTCATCAAGCTTGAATGCATCAAATTGGTGAAGAAAGTGGGTTTTTTTCTTTTTCTTTTCTAGTGCTCTTAAGGGTCTTCTTGATAGCTTTGACCTCATGTTTGCTTGGGGCTGAGCTACAACTAAGAAACTCTGGATGATTTTGTAGTTATTGCATAAATTAGTTAATTGGGCATTTTCAAGCTATGTCCCCTTATTAGAAACTTTCTTATGAAGGGTTTCGTATCTACATATGATATTTGTCTTCACAGTGTTCATGGATTTTTTTTTGAGGTAATTGTAGTGAAGGGCTCGGCCTTCACCCATTTGGTGAAGTAGTCTATTGCTACTATTGTGTATTTGACACCACCCTTCCTTGTAGGAAATGAACCTATTGGGTCAATGCCATACATAGAGAACAACCACATATTGCCATCAAGGTAAGCTCATTTGGTGGAGCTCGAGAAATGTTAGAAAAACTTTGGTACTTGTCACAGTTCTTAACATATTCCAAAGAGCCTTTGTTCATTGTGGGCCAAAAGTATCTTTGCCGTATTAGCACCTTTCTGGATAGGTTTTGGCCACCCCATATGGTCTCCACCAAATCCTTCATGAACCTCTTGTAAGATAACTCAAGCTTCCCTTCTTGAGATGCACATTAATAGTAACATAGAATATCCTCTTCGATAAAGCATGTCATCGAGCAAGATGCATCACATGATTCTGTAAAAGAACTTTTCATGTTTCATTTTGTTTCTCTAGGAGAGCCCCATCTTTTAAGTAGCTGACAATTAGGGTCATCCATGTAACTCCATCTACAATCACCTTGACCTCTTCTTGCTTGAAAATAATAGGAGACGGGAACTCGACTGACACCACAATCAAAGTTTATGCTTCTTTAGCCATTGCTAACCGAGCTAACAATTACAATTAGAGTTTTGCTTGCGAGGAACTTACTGAATTTTATAATGAATAAAGGTATTGAGCAATTCGGTAACTTCATTATTTGAGGTGTTGAATACAAATCATAGGGAACAGTGTACTGTCAACCACTTGGCATAACCATAATGATTTCTACTCTCAATTCATTTTCATTTAATGAGCCATCAATATAAAACTTTCATTAAGCTTACTCGAGAGTTTTTGCTTGTTCCCCGTTAGGTAGTCCAGTGCATTCAACTATAAAATAATGCCTAGCCCTTTATATTCAAGGGTGGTATGTAATCTCATGCTGGCAGAACTCAATGGCCAACTTAAAAAATTGATGAGATGTCTTAAGTTTTTGGAGGATCTAGTGAAGGGATTGGTTAGTGAGCACGTGGATTAGATGAACCTAGAAGTATGGCCTCAACTTTGTTGTTGTTAACAATAGACAATACACGAGCTTCTCCATTAATGTGTATCTGGTTTTTGCTCCAACCATACACTTGCTTGTGTAGTATATACATCAAAATATGTGCCCACATAATATACATCAATGGCTGATGCTCGAAAAACTTGTCATGAAATTTTTATAATGCAAGTGTACGTATCATGAACAAGTAATAAAATGAATAAGTAGAGTGTCGAACTCACAAGGATTGATTATCAATTACCAACAAATTCAGTTCTAATTCTATTTGACAAACACATTTTGAACTTTAGAAAAAATTAGAAAATAAAATAAAGAAACAAAATAAAAATAACAAGAAAATAAATATTGATTAATTCAATGTATGAAACCTAGGGTATTTAATTTCATCAACTATCCACTCTATTATGTTGCTAATTCAATTTTATTATTCTTCTTCCTATTCTGATAGTAGGTTTACTAAAACGACTCCTATTATTTCTAAAGATATAAGATCTCAATTTATATGTGAATTTTTTTACATCTTTGAGATCAATTTAACATATAAAATGCCTTCAGAATAACAATCCTAAATGCTACACAATACATACACATATATTCATCAAATATGTAAATTATGATTATTTAACTGTATCATGTCTAATTCTCCCTTCTTAGATCTTCAATTAAACTCATAAATCATGTATCAAATTATTAACAACCATTAAGCACAAATTAATTAAATAAAAGTAGTAATGAAGAAGAAATCATAAAATTGAATTAACTAATAAAAAGAGTTTCAAGAGACTACATTAAAACCCTAGAAAAAAAAATTAGTTCATGTTCATAGTAATAACATCCATAAAATTACTAAGAAAAAACATCAAATAAAGAAAAGGAAGAAAAAATAGATGTAGAACCAATCCTGCTCTCCTCAACGGCCTCCAAAGTGTCTATGAGTTTATGGCTCTCCAAAACTCTCCAAAAGTCCCCAAAAATATTCTAATAAGATGTATTTATAGTGCTCCAACCTTTGACTGATAAAATACCAAAAATACCCTTCAAAACACATGATTTTTTTCCTTTATCGGCATGGGGTGCGGGGGCAGTGGTCGAGAACTTTAGCTCGTAAAAACTTTACAGCGACTAGTGATAGTATCTTTACCATAACTTTCTCAATATAACTTGTAATTCGATGATTCAAAGTATTCTGGAAAGCTTAAAAAAGTAGCTACAACTTATATTTCTTAAGGTTTTTCCAGAAAATGAAGGAATAATGGTCAAAATTCAGCTTGTGTTATCAAGCATAAACGACCCGTGTGGAACATCTTCAACGTAGTATTTTCCATCCATAATATCTTGAAACTCCACACTAAACACTAAATCCATCATATTCATCGTATTTAACTTTTTTCTTCTCATTTCACTCCATATTATGTACTTGACCATTATAACCTTAAACAAGAAGTATAAACTAAAATATAAAACTCAAATAACATCTTAAATTACTCTCTAAAACTGACCTAAAATCAACCTAACAAATTCCCCAAACTTAAAATTTGCTCACCTTAAAGCAAAGAACACAAACATAACTAAGAACCTAAAAACACTAAAAATGAATCAAGCCAACAACAATCAATTAAGCCTCAAAATTATGAATGCACTACTCACATAATTATAAAAAAAACCAATCATTATGAAGTCTAGAATTTTAGTCCAAATGTTCCAATACTTTACTTAGGTCCACATAGTGTGCTTGTGTGCATAATAATGATCATCAAGTAAACATCATTCAAATCAATTTATACTTGCTGAATTTAGTCAAAATCATCATAATTAATTATCCCATAGGCTAGCTCTACTCACCACTCTCCATCAATGTAAACAATAACATGCTCAAGAATCAAAATCATCACAATTAATTATCCCATATGCTTGCTCTACTCACCACTCTCTACTAATGTAAACAATAACATGCTCAAGAATCAAACGAATTTTTACAGATAAGAAAGACATTTTAGGCTAAATTATACCATAAGCATATAAACCATACAAACAAAGCATCGACACAAACACTAGACTTTCCACAAACCCTTAATCATCCATTTTCTTCTTGTTGTGGAAATTATGTACGCAAGTGCATGTAATCGTAAACAAGTAATAAAGTCGCAAATAGAGTATCGTTCGCACGATGATTGTTTATTAATTACTAACTTTCTTAGTTTAAATTCTATTTGATTAAATAATATATGATTTAGAAAATTAAATTAAAGCAACTAAAGAAATAAAAAAATGAAAATAGTTAAGGAAAAACTTATATGAATAAAAACCTAGGGTTTCTGGCTTCATCATAACAACTCTGTTTAATGTATATATTCTAGTCTTACAACTTCTTCCTATGTTGATAGCAGTTTTCTAATGTATTTTTTATTCTTTCTCAAGATATAGAAAATGAACCTAATAAGTTAATTCCCTACATCTCTGTGAAAATTTCAACCTATTAGGAGTCATTAAGACCAAAAAATTCACACCACACAAATTATATATATAGTCTCATCATAGAAGAATCTATGATTCCCTAACTACATCATATTCAATTCTCACATCTTAGATCTCCAATCAAAATCATAAATCATGTAAATGGTGATCAGACACTCACAAGCATTAAATAAAAATTAAAGAAATCAAACATAGATATGAAGAACGAAAAATATAAAACAAATATAAATAACATTAAATATTAATGTTTGACTACACAATAACAAGAGAATAAGAAATTAGTTCATAATTGAAATTCTATATTTTAATGTTTACCAAGTGATTAAATTAAACAACTTAATAGATTGTGGAATAGTGATTAAGTTGTTTTGTCAGACTCAGAATCTGATCTAACAACTAAGCCAGTTATTTGAACATATTATTACAGAAATAAAAAAAATGAGTAAAAAAATCAACACTAGAGATTTTTTACGAGGTTTGGAAAACCTAGTCATAGGGCAATGCTAAGAGATGTAGTTGATTAGTAAGGTATCACAAAGTACAAAATTATAATTGACTTATACATAGACAGACTGCCTCTATACTCATGCCACAAGCTTTTGTACACCCTTAAACAAATCCAATTTCTTAATGCGACACCAATGCTCTTGAACTCCCTTCAAAGGTTGATGAATGCTTTCTTCATCCCGAAGAAAGTCTTAAAAAAAACTTCTCCCAAAGATTTTTGAAGTCATTATCAATGGATGTCACTTGCTTCTACACGAAATAGATGAATACAAAAGGAAGCTACACAAATCCTAGATACTAGATTAAGGTATCCACTCTTAATCTCACAAAAATAACTCTTTCAAAAATACAAATGATATTAAAAAATGAGAAGTGAAAGAGCTAAGGATTTGTGGTAGTTTGGTCCTCTATTTATAGCTTGAATGGTCTTTCAAAGTAGTCCACGAAATCTGCAAAAATCAAAGAAAGAATCGTACAAATTCTTTATATAGAAAATTCTTCCAGTTTGCCAGATTCTGTATTGACAGATTGGGAAACTATCTTGACAAATTGTGTGTATCTGGACAAATTGATAGTCCATATTCATTATAAATTTTTTTGACCAATTGAATTTCGAATCCTTTCTTTTTTAATATCATAATCTGCAATAAAAGATTATATATTCACAAAATAAATAATCTAAATAAAGTATTTTATTTGCATCGCAGTCTTCATTTCTAAACAAGGAAATATTAATTTTATTTAAAAAAAATATTTCTGAAAATAAAAATGATATTTTCAGCTGGAAAAAACCATTGTATGCTCAAATTTCCAAAGGAAAGAATCACATGAAAAGTTCATAATTTAATTCTTTCAAAATGTTTTTTTTTCAAACAAGAAAATAATTAATTTATTTATAAAGGAAAATTATTTTTAAATAAATAATTAGATCTTTGACTTTGACAATATGAACATAATATAAGAATTAAACATGCCTTTCATATATACTAAGATTTAAAAAATGAACATAAACACACTTTTGAATAATAAATATATTGTCTATTAAGATAGCCAATAAATAATTTTACATTCTCCTATTTTGGCATCTTTTTAAACAAAAATCTTTATTTTCAAAAGTACCTGCAACAATAATGGTTAGTTTAAAACAGTCACAAACTCACCCTGCATATGACATCTTAGAAAACATAAACTAACACAAGAAAGAAATATTAACTTTTTAAAAAGGGTTTTTTTTTTCAGCTGCAGTCCCCATTAAGTGGGTTTATACTTTTTTAGACCCTGTGTTTTGTCTCATTACCTGTTTAGACCTTGTGTTTTGATAAATGACTTTTTGGACCCTGTGTTTTCTAAAATAGTTCAAATAGACCCCTAAACCCGATTTTGATCAAAGTTTTTTGAACTAAAATCACAAATAATTCATCAAACTAACAACTCAGAACAAAAATATAGTCATTCTGCCTAAGAACTGTGTTGTTATACTCAATTTGTTTTTCATCAAAATCAGGTTTAGGGGCCTATTTGAACCACTTTACAAAACACAGGGTTCAAAAAATAATTTGTCAAAACACAGGGTCCAAACAGGTAATGAGTCAAAACACAGGGTCTAAAAATGTATAAACCCTTCTTTATATTTTGTAACACTAAGGTCCCAAAAGTTGATTTTGTATTAGTTAGGTCCCAAAAATATTAAATATTTTTTAAAATGTCATGAGACTTAAATGATACGATTTGAAAAGGTTGGGGACCCGACTGATACAAAATCAACTTTCGGAATATAAGTATTACAAAGTGTAAAGAATGAGGACTGCAACTGAAAAAACCCTTTTAAAAAAGTTTGACATCAATCAAAATACTCCTCATCAACAAAATAATACTACTTCCCCTTTTGTCTATAAAAAGAGACAAAGAGACAACAAAGAACCAAGTTAGCAATGCTCCTCCAAAAACTCAAAAGGAGAGGGAGACGAGAAAACACGAAGCACTAAGAGACTACATAGAGTTGGACTTGGCTTGAGTTGCAGTCCAGTGAGACACAATCTAAAAAATAACATGTTGATTGCCCTCCAAAGATTCGAAGTGGTAATCCAGTCTATGTACATCTGCAGAGGGCCACTGGAGTTTCCTTGATCCCAAAACCAGAATCGTGAGTCTTCATCATTTTTTCCTACACAGAATGTTAGAGAGAAATTGAAACAAAGAAACAACAACAATAAGAAAAAGTAGAGAACAAATGGGGTCAAAAAAACTTCCCACAAAGCCAAAAAAAAAATGAGAAACTAATTAAAAATGACAACTTTTTAGTCAAACAATATATTTGAATGCACAAAGTCAATTGCCAATTTTCCACTAAGCCCAAAACTGCACAATCATCCACTTTCCTCTTTTTTATTTTTATTTTTTTACATGAAGATTTTTATATATATAAATATAAAAATACCAAAATATCCCTTTTGATTGTGCCCAAAATTTTCGTGACCTGTCCAATGAGAAAGAACCAAACATTAGTACATTTTAACATAATTTTACTACACTGTTTAGTAATTCTACTTAACATACCATGCTTTTATTTGTCACAAGAAAAATAGTTAGTCCTATCCCATGAAATATTTAAAGTGAATCGAATGGTGTATATGAGTTTTAATATATTTGTTTTACCATTAAAATCAGTCTTAAGCATTTGTGTGTGCATGTGAAAGTATGGGACATTGCCCTTTGGTGGCAATTTTTAGCCTTTTTCGCAAGATAGTAACCATTTTCACATGGTAGAGTATCTTTTGCATAATTTTAGTTACATAGTTCCAACTTACTCATGGATGACTTTCACACACCAATGCATATAACTTTATTCTTAAGATGGAGCCTGAGACAAGATCAAAAATGTTATATACTCATACCCCACATACACATATTGATTCACAAAATTATTAAATGGATAGACCTATCTATTTTTTAAGACCACTAAGCATGATATATTAACTAGAAAAACTAACAAAGTTGTAAAATAATGTTAAAAACTAATGTTTACAACTTTCTCAATTTGGACAAGAACATGACAACTTTTGAGCAACAAAATTTAAAGGATATAGAAAAAACAATAAAAAAATTAATTAGTACAAACCCCCAAGGATTTCCTAAGGGAATCAAACTTGATCGCATCTAGGGTTTTTGTGAAAATATTTGCAATTTTTTTGGTAGTCTCAACATATTCAAAGACCAACTTTTTATTTTCAACAAGTTCCCTTGTTTATCGAGACACATCATCAACACAAAAACATTTTTTTCTGAGAAATTTTCAAATGTTTTTCCATTCGACATGGTTTACACTTACCAAAAGAATGTTTACCCAAATTTGGTAAACCATGAACATGACTCACACTTCCAATTTTTTTTCAAGTTTTCAAAATCCACGTGACCATGTTTTTCATGACACAAATTTGTATAACTCATTGAGTCTATGTGACAAGTATGTGATTGAGATAATGTGTAACAATATTCAAGAGATTTATAACCTTTCAGCACACAATTTCCATCTTGGTCAAGCACAAAACAATTAGCATAATGTAGCGTCCCGGAATTTTACTTAGTTAGCTAGATAGTAGTAGTGTAGTATTTTAGATTCCGTGGATTTTGGTTCAAACCGAGACTTAGTTGGAAACTCCTAGCAATAGTTATGGATTTTATAAGTTTAACCTATAGTTTAAGAATATTAATTATAACATAAGGTTTGATTAATATTACTGGTTATTAATATGATAATTATTATAACCTAAGGTTTAGATAGAGCCAATAAGAATATGACACTTGTCATGAGCATGGTTATTCCTAAGGTTTAGATAGAGCCAATAGGATTATGACACTTGTCATATGCATGATTATAAAGGAATTATTATTTTAATGATAAAATAAGGGAAATATAAGACTTAGTCTTCACCAGAATCTGTTAGGAGCATGCCATTTGTCAAGATTTTATTTAATTGTGGATTAGGTTGTTATTTAGATTATTAAATAGATTTTCCCGTTACTTTAGGGTACTGTAACTTCTGACCTATTTTTGACCCAGTTATGTTATGAATTTCAAAAAATAGTATTTCTAGAAAGTTGTAGATAATTGAATTAGTTTTCTAATGATATAAAGATAGTCTAAATTGGAATCATACAACTCCAGTTACTTTAATTTTACTATAGAAGATTTTAGAGTTACGAGATTTAGGAAGTTAGAAGTTAGGATTCTATTTTTTTTATTTTAAAAAAACCAACTTTGACTCCTTAGACCAACCTCTGATAGTTTTGACCGAGTCTTCAGCCTCTGATTGACGAATATTCAAATATCTTCAATAAAATTCATTATTTTTATTCAAGCCAAAAAGAAGATTTTTATTCATAGAACTCTATAAATAGCACTTAGGACCCAGCCCTTTCACTTACTCTTCAGCTGTGATCAAACTCCAAGGTGCTAGTGAGACCATAAGAGTGATAAACACTTGGGTTGGGAAAAAACTTTTCTATTCTTAAGCTTTATAAAACACTTTGGGAAGTGAGGTTAGAGTGTTTCGATATTGGAGTTAGACTAATCCATAAGGTCAACTGACCTACCCTTATTCTTAAGTTTAAATCTGTTTGATTCCTTAGTTTCTTTAGTTTTCATTCAGGTTCTAACTTTTGTTCTTGTTTTGTGGTTACGATTTTAAGTTCTTTGAACTTAAGGTGTCTTTTCGGTAAGTTTCCTCTTGGTGGTTTAGTTCTATTCCTTTCGTCTCTGTCCTTTAGAAATACTCACTATTTTTATTGCTGGTTTTAGGAGTGTTCTAAGTTTCGCATTTGTTCTCAATTAACCTGGTGTTGGTAAGGAAAATTAGATAGTTTAGTATTATGATCTAGTTTATGTAATGCATGATATAGTTTATGTTTGTATGGCCTAACATTTCAGGTACAATAAAGGGGTAAGTGTGTCTGGACCTAAGGTGTCCAATGATGTATGACGGACTATGTCCGGTAGGCTCAGTTGCCAAAACTTTATGACGGACCTATGTCCGGTGTATGACAGACTTTTGTCTGGGGCTTAATTGCCACCCCTGTATAAGCACTTATCTTTTTATTATATCTGATTTGTTATTTTTAGTTATGATTATGATATATGACCTATAGTTATGATTTATGACCTATGATTTATGATTTATGGCTTAGACTATGATTTAGAATTATGACTTAAGATATGATATGATCTAGATGTTGTGTTTGTATGACTTTAGTGAATATATGTTATGTTTGATTATGTGACTAACCCTTGTTTGTATTTTCCTTACTGGGCTTAGAAGCTCACTCCTTATGATGTTGTTATTTCAGGAAATTAAGGATAGAAAGGCTGGTGGCGAGTGGGACCTAAGAGCTTCGTGATGTATTCGTTGGGGACCATATAGTCGAGCAAGATCAAGCTGGCCAAATTATTTATTTATTTATTTTAAAGTTTATTTTATTTAAATGTTGCTCATTTTTATGTTAAAGACAAGTATTTTGTTTTTATAAAACCATGGATCCATGTATTTATTTTTTAGTTTTTATTAAATAAAAGAGAAATATTTACGATTATGACCCAATGCTGTGTTCTCGGTAATCTATGAGAAATTAGGGCGTTACAGGTGGTATCAGAGCCCACGGCTATAGTGGTCCTGAATGTTCCCACGAAATACACGCGATAGCTACAAAGGACCTACTCGTTACCAAGTAAGTATATACATTATTTGCCAAATATGTTTGTAATGCTTTTCTTGTGTTATTTTCAGAAATTAGCCCAATGGACAAAGGTTAAAGCTATAAGAAAAATACCAAGCCCTGAGTATGATGATGGATCCGATGTGGAAGATTAGACACATATAAGAACACATCGTCAAATTTTATTATATGTTGTTAGTTGTTATTTTTTACATGTTATTTGCTTTTATTATTGTTTCATTGTTTAGTGTTAAGAAAATTTTGGATTCAATTGAAAGTGTAAAGTTTAAATTCCTCTCTTATGGGTTAGCCCATTTGCTTTGCATTATTAGATTGGATCCAATCTCAAATAAATAACAATTAATAAAGCAAGGGTTCAAATTCCTGTCTTTTGGGTCCAAGTGGAAGTTAGGGGGCCTTAGTAGTGGGTACGATATACTGAACCCAGCCCTCCTCCATGGAATATTCAATTGTTAAGGCCCATTTACCTGAGTTGGACTTAATTGTAATAGGGTAGTTTTTATAGATAGATGGACCTAATAGACAGTAGTGCAATAGGCTTAGTTGTACCCTTTTTTGTTTTGTTTGTCTTAGTTTTTCAATTCTTTTCTCTTTTGGGGAAGCAGAGAAGATACATGGAGCAAGAACCAAGAAGATATGAAAGACTAAATGGCCAAGGTAGAAGCCAAGGCAGGGGCCGAGGTCGAGGAAGGGGGTGAGGAAGAAGAGTAGCCGCCACCCTTACCTATGAAGAATTCCCAGCAGCCCCAGGAGTGCCAGAGGCACCCAATGTAGTGGAGGATCCGGTAGCTGCTGTTACTCGAGAAAATTTGGAAAGAGAGAATGCCCGTCTTAGGGCAGAGCTAAGGAGAAGGGAAGAAGGGTTTCAAATAATCTTAGGGCAACAACAACAAGTGGTGCAACAAGTCATTCCTCTAGCGCAATTGCTATAGCTGGCAGAACCTCGCTACGAGGCAGTTTATGAACGCTTTAGGAAGTAACAACCACCGAACTTCGATGGCGGGTCAGACCCAATAGAAGCAGAAGAATGGCTTCGATCAATGGAGTCTGTTCTAGAACATATGTGGCTGGGAAACGAAGATCGAGTCTCGTGTGCTTCAAGCTTGCTAAAGAAAGATGCCCGCATCTGGTGGGATATAGTGAAACAGACTAGAGATGTGAACATTATGACTTGGGATGAGTTTATCCAAGTGTTCAACAAGAAATACTACAATCCTGTGATTATAGCCACAAGGGTGGATGAATTCATCGCACTTACTCAAGGGAATTCGTCTGTGACAGAGTATGCCAGGAAGTTTGATAGGCTGGCTAAGTTTATGGCAGACATGGTACCAACTAAGATGCTAAGAATTCAAAGATTGGTGAAGGGACTGAAACCTATGATAGCCCGTGATGTGAAGTTGATTCGGGGGATAACCTTGGAAGCATTAGAGGTAGCCTTGGAAGCTGAGCAGGATGAAGAAAGGATTTGGAAAGAAGGCGCAGCCAGAAGGGACGCCAAAAGGAATAACAATGACTAGAATGACAAAAAACGGAAACATGACGGTGGTCAAAATCAAAAGGCCAATAAAAAGAATAAGACCGCGTCAAAAAGTAATGGGAATAAAAAGCCCTCTGTGGAATATCCCCAGTGCCCTATCTGCATGAGGAAGCATTCAGGAGAATGCAGATATAAGATGAAAGGTTGTTTCAACTGCGGAGAAGAAGGACACATTAAAAAGGATTGCCCAAAGTTGAAGGATCAAAAGAAAGATGACAAGCTCATCCAGCTAGAGTTTTTGCTCTTACTAGAGGTGAAGCAGAAACTAGTAATACTGTGGTAACAAGTCAGGTCACTATCTCTGGTAAACTATGCAATGTATTATTCGATAGCTTAGATAGACCATGCGAACTTTCTAGAGAAAAAAATTGTCATGGAGTTATCCTCGGGGGAAAGAATGCTATCTAGTAGAGGGGTGCGTAACATTGTAGTTAGAATCGAAGGAAAAGAATTACCAGTAGATTTGATCGAGTTAGACCTTAAGGATTATGATGTAATTTTAGGCATGGATTGGTTAGCAAAACATGGGGCAACAATAGACTGTAAGGGTAAGACATTCAACTTTCAACCAGAAGGCGGAGAGCAGTTCACTTTAAAAGGAGAAGTTTCTCAAACTCGCATGCCAATAGTCTCAGCTCTCAAAGCTCAGCGATTAATCAATAGTGGTTGCCAGGAATTTCTAGCTAGTGTGGTGGACAAGTCACGAGAGACACAGCTCGAACCAAAGGATGTACCTATTGTATGCGAATTTCCCGAGGTGTTTCCAGAAAATCTACCGGGATTACCTCCGAGTAGGGAAATTGAGTTTGAAATAGAATTGGCACCTGAGACGGCACCAATCTTGAAAGCTCCCTATAGAATGGTGCCTACTGAGCTAAAGGAGTTAAAGATACAACTGCAGGAGCTTTTAGACAAGGGTTTCATTCGACCGAGCTATTCGCCTTGGGGAGCACCAGTGCTTTTTGTAAAAAAGAAGGACGGGAGTATGAGGATGTGCATCGACTATCGATAACTTAATAAAGTGACGATCAAGAACAAATACCCTTTACCTCGAATAGACGATCTTTTTGATCAACTACAAGGATCTACATTATTCTCGAAGATAGATTTGAGGTCAGGGTATCATCAGCTAAGAGTACAAAAAGAAGATATCCCAAAGACGGCTTATCAGACTAGATATGGACACTACGAGTTTATGGTAATGTCTTTTGGCTTAACAAACACACCAGTAGCGTTCATGGATCTTATAAACCGTGTATTTAAGGACTACCTGGATAAGTTCGTTGTGGTGTTTATAGAGACATATTGATCTACTCAAAAATGAAAGCCGAGCATGAAGAGCACCTGCGACTGACGTTGGGGCGACTCAAAGGTCATCAATTATACGCTAAGTTTAAGAAATGCGAATTCTGGTTAGAGAAGGTGGCATTTCTAGGACACATTGTGTCTAAAAATAGTGTGGAAGTAGATCTAGCCAAGATCGAAGCAATGAAGGATTGGCCCAAACCCAAGACTGCCACGGAAGTGAGAAGTTTTCTGGGATTGGCAGGATACTGTAGACGATTTGTTGAAGGGTTCTCCAGAATAGCTACACCCTTAACAAATTTGAAACGGAAGAAACATAAATTTGTATGGACGGAGAAATGCGAAGAAAGCTTCCAAACGTTAAAGGACAAGCTTATATCAGCCCCAGTTCTATGCGTCCCAAACGATAAGGAAAAGTTTGTAGTATATTGTGACGCATCGAAGCAGGGACTTGAATGTGTTTTGATGCAAGACGAAAGAGTGGTTGCCTATGCCTCGAGACAACTAAAGGAGTACGAGCATCAGTATTCGACCCATGACTTAGAGTTAGCAGCGGTAGTTTTCGCTTTAAAGATTTGGAGGCACTATCTGTATTGAGAAAAGTGCGAAATCTATATGAATCACAAAAGTCTAAAGTACTTCTTTACGCAGAAGGAGCTTAATATGAGGCAACGAAGGTGGCTGGAGTTAGTAAAGGACTATGATTGTGAGATCTTATATCATCCGGGAAAGGCTAAAGTCGTGGCAGACGCACTTAGTAGGCGGAGTTACGGAAGCTTGTCAACACTTAAGGGGATAGCTCAACACTTACAAGATGATATTAAGAGGTCCGGAATTGAGCTAATAACAGGACAACTAGCTGACCTCACGATCAAGTCAACTCTAATGGAGGAAATAAAGGAGAAAAAACAAGAAGACGAGTTTCTTCTTAAGATGAAGGCAGCACTACAAAGCTCAGAGAATGCTGATTTCTCCTTGACAAAAGAAGGCATGCTACGATATAGGAATCAGATATGTGTGCCCGATAATGGTGAATTAAGAGAAAATATTATGAAGGAAGCGCACACTACTCCATATTCACTTCACCCAGGATCGACCAAGATGTACAACGATGTCAAGACAATGTACTGGTGGCCGGGGATGAAGAAAGACAGCAGAATTTGTAGCGAAATGCCTTACATGTCAACAAGTTAAAGCCGAACATCAAAGACCCGCTGGAACTTTGCAACTATTGGAGATTCACGAATGGAAATGGGAAGATATAGCAATGGACTTCATGATGGGATTACCAAGGACCACCAAGCAGCATGACTCTGTTTGGGTGATAGTAGATAGACTCACAACATCTGCTCACTTCTTACCAGTAAGAACAGTTTATAATGCTGAGCAGTACGCAGAGCTTTACGTGGCAGAGATAGTGAGAATACATGGAGTTCCAAAGACGATAGTCTCTGATAGAGGATTGGTTTTCACATCAATGTTCTGGGAAGGTTTACATCGTGCAATGGGCGCTAAGTTAAAACTAAGTTTGGCAATTCACCCTCAAATCGATGGTCAGTCAGAACGCACCATACGAATATTAGAAGATATGCTGAGAGCGTGTGCTTTAGACTTCTCAGGATCATGGAGCAAGTATCTTCCATTAATAGAATTCTCTTACAACAATAGTTATCAAGCAACGATAGGCATGGCACCTTATGAGATGCTATATGGACGGAAGTGCCGATCACCACTTCATTGGGATGAGGTGGGTGAAAGATGATACTTAGGACCCAAGGTTGTAAGAGAAGCAACAGATGCAGTAGAAAATATAAGACAACGAATGGTTGCCGCTCAAAGTCGCCAGAAATGCTATGCCGACGCGAAGAGACAAAATGTTCAGTTTTCAGTAGGCGACCGAGTCTTTCTCAAAATTTCTCCGATGAAGTGGATTATGCGTTTCGGAAAGAAAGGAAAGTTAAGCCCAAGGTTTATAGGTCCTTTTGAGATATTGGACAAAGTAGGGCATGTAGGATATCAATTGGCTTTACCGCCATCATTAGCTGAAACGCATAACGTTTTTCATGTATCGATGTTGAGAAAATACATATCAGATCCATCCCATGTGCTCGATTACCAGGCTCTAGAGTTAAAACAAGATTTTAGTTATGAAGAACGGCCAGTACGCGTTCTAGAATGGGGAACTAAGGAGTTAAGGTCCAAAAGTGTTCCTATGGTTAAAATCTTGTGGAGTAATAGCACAGAAAGAGAGGCCACATGGGAATTGGAGGAATGTGTAAGGGAGCGGTATCCCAAGATGTTTGGTAAGTAAATTTCGAGGATGAAATTCTTTTAAGTAGGGGAAAATTGTAGCGTCCTAGAATTTTACTTAGTTAGTTCGATAGTAGTAGTTGTAGTATTTTAGATTCCGTGGATTTAGGTTCAAACCAGGACTTAGTTGGAAACTCCTAGCAATAGTTATGGATTTTATAAGTTTAACTTACAGTTTAAGAATATTAATTATAACATAAGGTTTGATTAATATTGCTGGTTATTAATATGATAATTATTATAACCTAAGGTTTAGATAGAGCCAATAAGAATATGACACTTGTCATGAGCATGGTTATTCATAAGGTTTAGATAAAGCCAATAGGATTATGACACTTGTCATATGCATGATTATTAAGGAATTATTATTTTAATGATAAAATAAGGGAAATATAAGACTTAGTCTTCACCAAAATCTGTTAGGAGCATGACATTTGTCACGATTTTATTTAATTGTGGATTAGGTTGTTATTTAGATTATTAAATAGATTTTCCTGTAACTTTAGGGTACTGTAACTTCTGACCTATTTTTGACCTAGCTATGTTATGAATTTCGAAAAATAGTATTTCTAGAAAGTTGTAGATAATTGAATTATCTTTCTAACGGTATAAAGATGGTCTAAATAAAAGTCCTACAGATCCAGTTATGTTAATTTTACTATAGGTGATTTTAGAGTTACGAGATTTAGGAAGTTAGAAGTTAGGATTCTATTTTTTTTTTTTTTTTAATTTTTAAAAAACCAACTTTGACTCCTTAGACCAACCTCTGATAGTTTTGACCGAGTCTTTAGCCTCTGATTGACGAATATTCAAAAATCTTCAATAAAATTCATTATTTTTATTCAAGCCAAAAAGAAGATTTTTATTCCGAGAACTCTATAAATAGCACTTAGGACCCAGCCCTTTCACTTACTCTTCAGCTGTGATCAGACTCCAAGGTGCTAGTGAGACCATAAGAGTGATAAACACTTGGGTTGGGAAAAATCTTTTCTATTCTTAAGCTTTATAAAACACTTTGGGAAGTGAGGTTAGAGTGTTTCGGTATTGGAGTTAGACTAATCCATAAGGTCAACTGACCTACCCTTATTCTTAAGTTTCATTCTGTTTGATTCCTTAGCTTCTTTAGTTTTCATTCAGGTTCTAACTTTTGTTCTTGTTTTGTGGTTACGATTTTAAGTTTTTTGAACTTAAGGTGTCTTTTCGGTAAGTTTCCTCTTGGTGGTTTAGTTCTATTCCTTTTGTCTCTGTCCTTTAGAAATACTCACTATTTTTATTGCTGGTTTTAGGAGTGTTCCAAGTTTCGCATTTGTTCTCAATTATCCCGGTGTTGGTAAGGAAAATTAGATAGTTTAGTATTATGATCTAGTTTATGTAATGTATGATATAATTTATGTTTGTATGACTTAACATTTCAGGTACAATAAAGGGGTAAGTGTGTCTGGACCTAAGGTGTCCAATGATGTATGATGGACTATGTCCAGTAGGCTCGGTTGCCAAAACTTTATGACGGACCTATGTCCGGTGTATGACAGACTTTTTTCCGGGGCTTAATTGTCACCCCTGTATAAGCACTTATCTTTTTATTATATCTGATTTGTTATTTTTAGTTATGATTATGATATATGACCTATAATTATGATTTATGACCTATGATTTATGATTTATGACTTAGATTATGATTTAGAATTATGACTTAAGATATGATATGATCTAGATGGTGTGTTTGTATGACTTTGGTGAATATATGTTATGTTTGATTATGTGACTAACCCTTGTTTTTATTTTCCTTACTGGGCTTAGAAGCTCACTCCTTATGATGTTGTTATTTCAGGAAATTAAGGATAGAAAGGATGGTGGCGAGTGGGACCTAAGAGCTTCGTGATGTATTCGTTGGGGACCATATAGTCGAGCAAGATCATGCGGGCCAAATTATTCATTTATTTATTTATTTTAAATGTTGCTCATTTTTATGTTAAAGACAAGTATTTTATTTTTATAAAACCATGGATCCATGTATTTATTTTTAAGTTTTTATTAAATAAAAGGGCAATATTTACGATTATGACCCAACACTGTGTTCTCGGTAATCTATGAGAAATTAGGGCGTTACAAATAAGAAACATTTACAAACAAGTCTTGGTCAAAAACTTTATTTATACTAATTAAGTTAGTTTTAATTCCGTCAACCAAAGAACATTTTGAAACTTTTGTAGTCCCTTAGAATTTAGAGTGCCACTACCAAGTTCCTTACAAGACATACCATTTCCAAATGCGACTTTCCCATTTTTCAAAGTCTTGAAATCAGTGAGTATGCTTTTGTTACTTGTCATATGCCTAGAACAATCACTATAAAAAAACCAAGAGTTAGAAGCACATGTTCTAAGACAAGTAAAGGCATCAAGACATTTGAATTTATTTTTCATCACCCAAACTTTCTTAGGTTGAGTCCTTTTCTTCAAGGGCATTTGTTTCAAATTACCATGGTGATTAAAGTAATTATTTTGAAGAAAAATCAAGAAGGTAAAATATTTAGGTCGAATATGACCTTTCACTCCACATAAATGGAAAATTGGAATAAAATGACCAGTTTTTTATTCTAGAAATTTCTAGTTTGTTTCGCATGTGTTATGATAGCTTGAGAACTTGAGGCCATATGAGTCCGAGTTGTTCCCACAAAAGGGTTAGTCGTCGAAACAATAGGAAGACTTCCAGAAATATAAATTGTTTTTCTTTAGGTTTAGATCCATTTAATCCTAACCCAGAAAAATCATCACCGTTTTGACCTGCAAGTAAAATATCATCCAAAAGGATTAAGTATTTTGTCACCTTTCACCTTATGACCAATTTCATTAGACAAACGTTTGATTTCAGAATCTTTAGCAACAATATCAATTTCATATTTTTTAACACGAGAGAACTTCTTTATTTCGCTTCTTGAGAACTTTGTTATTGTTTGCCATCAAATGATTATTTGAACACACTTTCAACCATTGATCATACATGATTTTGTATGATTCTTACTAGTAATCCTCATCCAAATCACCATCAGAACTCTCATCTGCTGAAATAGTATTATTTAAACAAACACGGTTCTCATTCACCTGCACAGAAAGGGGTAAACTAGAAAAAACAGAAGTTAAGGCAATATTAGAATTTTCTTCCTCATCACTACTTTTGGTGTCCTGGTGCACTCCAAGTGGCTGCCCATGACTTCTTATTTTTCTTGGCACATTCGGATTGAATATGTTCAAAACCTTCTCACTCCTTGCATTGAATAACTTTTTTTCATTGGTAGATTCAGAAGGTTTGGAAAAATTATTACCTTTGGAAGATTTAGAAATGTTTTTCTTGTTACCAATCTTTTTCATAAAATTCTTAAAGTTTTTTGACAACAAGATAATTTCATCATCCTCTTCCTCATCTGAGCTTTCCATTTTCTCTTTAGAAGATTTCAAGGCAATCAATTTCTCCTTCACACTAGTTGGTTTTTCTTGTTGGCAGTTATTTTGATTAAGTTCAAAATTCCGAAGAGATCCCGTCAATTCCTCAACTTTCAGGGTGTTAAGGTTCTTTACCTCTTCAATGGCTGTGATCTTTGATTGAAACTTGTCAGAAAGAGATCTCACAATTTTCCTAACCAAAATAGAGTCAGACAACTTTTCTCCTAAAGCAAAATATACATTAGCAATGTCAAACAATTCTTTATGAAACTCATTGAGATTTTATTTTTTAGACATATGAAGGTTTTCAAACCTTGTGGTCAACATTACAACCCTAGATCGCTTAACATTAGCGGTTCCTTCAAATTTAGTTTGAAGGATTTCCCATGCATCTTTAGCGGACTCACAAGATGAAATTAATTTTATATAACTTTCACAAACACCATTAAAAATTGCATGTAAAGCTTTATTATTAAAAAATGACAATTTATCTTCTCCATTAGACCATTCAAGTTCAACCTATCAATATTGATCTCCAAGCCCTTTCATCAAGGGATTTTACTAAAGCTTTTATCCTTACTTTCCAGTATGGATAATTTGTATAATTCAGAGATGGAGGTCGAGTTATAGATCCACCTTCTACAAAGAAAGACATTTCACAAGAAACAAAAAAAACAAAAAATAAAAAACTATAAGATCTCACTAAGAGTTTAGTGACCTGCATTGGTACCAATTGAAATTCCGTATTTTAATGTTTACCAAGTGATTAGATTAAAAAAATTAATAGATTGTCGAATAGTGATTAAGTTGCTTCGACAAAATCAGAATCTCATCTAACAACTAAGCCAATTGTCTAAACACATTATTACAGAAATAAAAACGAGTAAAAAAAAATCAACACCAGAGATTTTTTTGTGGTTCGGAAAACCTAGTTCACGAGGCCACACACAGAGATGAAACTGATTAGTAAGGTATCACAAAGTACAAAATCACAATTGACTTATACATAGATAAACTCTCTCTATACTTATGCCAGAAATCTTTTGTACACCCTTCAACAAATCCAGTTTCTTAATGAGACACCAACACTCTTGAAATCCTTTTAAAGGTTGATGAATTGTAATGCCCTAATTTCTCATAATATTATCGAGAACACAACGTTGGATTATAAACATAAATATTGCTCCTTTATTTAAGAAAATCATAATAAGCAAAGGGGTCCCGTGTCTTTATAAAAATAAAATAAGGTTTGTAACAAGATAAAATGAGCAACATTAAGATATAAAAATAAAACTTAAAAAGAAAATGTTTTAATAAATAGGCCAGCTAGATTATTCCTCGACTATATGGTCCCCATGAATACATCACTAAGCTCCTAGGTCCCACTCACCACCGATCTTTCTATCCTCATTTTTTTGCTCAACAACATAATAAAGAGTGAGCTTCTAAGCCATATAACAAGTAATCATAACAGACATATCATAAATCATCCAAAAGTTCATAATACCTTAAAACATAAACATTATCTAGATCTTAACCATAGGTCATAAGAGGTCCTAATCATAGGTCATAGTCATAGGTCATAATCATAATCATAGGTCAGAATTACAAGACATGTATAAGAATAAGATAAGTGCTTATACAAGGGTGGCAATTAAGCCCCAGACATAAGTACGTTGTACAATTTTGGCAACCGAGCCTACCTGACATCAAGTAAGGTCCGTCATAAATTTCTGAACACCTTAGGTCCAGCCACCCTTATCTTCTTTTTGTACTGGAAATGTTAGGGTCATACATATTACAAGCTAGGTCATAAACTAAACTACCTAATTTCCCTTACCTTGAGTGTGGAAAAAGAGAAGAAAAGAGATTTCTTTAGCTATACAGAATCGCCAAAAATCTTTATATATGACATAAAAATTTATGATTAGAGACTTATAATAATACAATACTTCCAAAAATTATAAACCTTATAAAGTCATACCTTCACCCTAGAACGAAAAGATGAAATCTCGAGCCTTCACTTTAATGCCTATCTTCCAACAACGACACCAAGAGCTTTAATACTTGAGTAGATTTCGGCTATATATATTGTCTTGATAGGGTTTAGTGTTTTGGCTATAGGGTTTATAATGGCTATAGTGTTTTGAGGCTTTATAGAGAAAATAAAAGAAAAATAATTCCCGAGCACTATAAAGGCTATAGTGGTTCGGCTATATGGTGTGTTTATGGGGCTAAAAGATGAGAGCTTTTGGGAGCTGTGGATTTCGAAAATGAGAGCCTTGAAAGCTTTGTTTTGAGTGTGAAAAATGAAGCGATGAAATGCTCTATTTATAGGCTTCAAACCTAACTCCTTTGCTTATTTCTCTCCACACCTATTCAACCATTTTTCAAAATTTAAACTTCCCTATCCCTAAATGGTTTTGGCTAGTCCCTTTCTTTCTCCTATTAAAATGCTACAACTTCTCCATTGATGCCACCTACACTCTTCTGTAACAAAATATAGTCAAAGTCTCCATTTGTTCCCTTCTTAGTCTCCCACGCATACACCTAAGCTTTTTCAAATTCAAACTAGTTCAAAATGGTTCAACCTATCTTCAACATATTTACTTAGTTCAAGCCTAGTGTGACACCTGTCCATGCAAGTTCAAAACGAGTAAAAAACTAGCCTATTTTTATGCTACACGCCCAAGACTAGGTAAGTCTCCACTTGGTTCTTCAATTTAGTTCTAATACTTAATTAAATTAATACACAAAAATTCCACCTAATAAAACTATAGGGAATTTCCGCTATGGCTATAAAAAATACAATTTTGTGACTTATTTTTATGCCACATGTATACCTCTTAAACCACCAAATAACATGTGCGGATAATTTAATTAAAAAACTTAAAACTACATACTACTTTAATCATATGCTAAAAATCCCATAAATTACTAGCTATAATAATTATAATTTATCTAAATTATAATTATTTCTAAGTCATAAGATCATACCTTAAAATAAATAATTTAATCTTAAAGCAATCTTTTTAATTTCCATCACTCAAATTAAACTATAAACTATAATAAAAAAAAAAACTAACCTATGATCATATTTAAGGAAAAAATAATAACATTGGTTATTACATTAATGCTTACTTCCTCCCGAAGAAAGTCGTAGCAAAATCTTCTCTCGAAGATTGTTGAACTCGTTATCAATGGATGACACCTGATTCTACACGAAATAGATGAATACAAAATGAAGCTACACATCTCCTAGATACTAGATTAAAGTATCCACTCTTAATCTCACAAAAAGAACTCTTTCCAAAATACAAATGATTTTTAAAAATGAGAAGTGAAAATGATTTGTGGTGCTTGGTTCTCTATTTATAGCTGAAATGATCTTTCAAAGTAGTCCACGAAATCTGTAAAAAATCAAAGAAAAAATTGCACAAATTCTTTATATAGAAAATTGTGCCAATTTTCTAAATTCTGTCTTGACAGGCCGGGAAACTGTCTTGAGGGATTGTGTGTCTAAATAGATTGATAGCCCAGATTTATCATAACAAATTTCTTGACCAATTGGATTTCGAATCCTTTCCTATTTAATCTCATAATCTGCAATAAAAGATCATATAAATAATCTAAATAGAGTATATTTTATTTGCACCAAAGTTTTCATTTATAAATAAGGAAAGATTCATTTTATTTAAAGAAAATATTTCTAAAATTAAAAATGATCTTTTCAGTTGGAAAAAATATTTGTATGATCAAATTTCCAAAGAAAAGAATCACATGAAAATTTTATAATTTAATTCTTTCAAAAAATCACATGAAAAAAGTTTATATTTTATAAAAGAAAATATTTTTTTAAATAAATAATTAGATCTTTGACTTTGGAAATATGAACATATGAATTAAGCATGTGTTTCATATATACCAAAATTTAAAGAATGAACCTAGACACACTTTTGAATAATAAAGATATTGCCTATTAAGATAGCCAATAAATTTGTTTACAATAACCATAAAAGAAACCATAAACAACATATTAGAACCCATAGAAAAAGTCCCCTAAAATAATCTAAAGTATTCCTTTTATAGTGATAAGATTATTTAAAGAATTTTCTAGATGTTTCCACTTGTCACTTGATGATACTCTAAAATATATTAATTTGAATTTCAAATCTCGTATCTTCTAGAATGGGTCATCTGTAAGTCAAATATCACCTAATAAACATCTGAAATTGACTTTTCTTATTAGAAACGATTTTGTAGGAATTTGAATAAGCTTTCCAATGCCACTAAGAATATACAAATCAGATATGTGAGTAGGGAGATATGGTCAAAATATCAAAACATTCTCAAATTCAAAATATCTAAAAAAAAAATTCATCATTCTTCTCCAATCAATTCAAATAAATATCTTCTATTTTTTTTTTGTCTTGATTGAAGATAATATTTCAAATAAATTTTTAAATATTTATCAAATATCCATGTTGCATATAACAACTTGAAAAATACCACAACCATGAATAAAAAGAACAAAAAATATAAAAAGTAATAATAAAACTTAAAAAAAAACTAAGCCTAAAAAGGTAACATAAGTCAATCCTATCATATTGTTGACTGGTGATTTAGCCAACGACATGGAGTCACCAAAATGATAAAGATTTGTAAGCTGAATGCAAGAACTAAACGACACCAAGAGTTATAGTGGTCTGACCCCAAATAATGGTAATAACCTACTTCCACTTAGTGTTTTTATTGATGTATTATGAAACATGTGATCAGCAAACTAGGGTTTACTGAGTTTCACAAGCTCCAAAAAAGGATACAAAAGTTTGTGTATAAAAAACATTGATTCTCTCTGAATACCAATTATTCCCCCATTTCAATGAGTCCCTTGAGTCCTATTTATAGATTCAAGGATATACATATGGGCCAATGGGCCTTGTCTACATTTTGATTCAAGCATTTTAAAATAATAACAGAAATCATAATCTTTACATAAAAATTGTTTGTTTATATAGATCAAATCAGAGATTATACGTAGAACAACAATCAAAATTGTTAATTTAACCCCACAAGATTTTTAGGTCTACTTCTTCACATACATATATATATTGAATCAAAAATATGAATAGAAAATTACGTCAAGTCCTTCCTCGCTGCTATCTATTTGTATGGCAAAAATCCTTGAGATTTCACACCAAGATCTTCCAAAATGTTCTTAGCACACAAAGAACGAGTGTGGGCTCGCTATACAAAATAATAGGTAAAGTCTATTTATCAGATGTTCTCAACACATGAGATCTGATAAAGTTTGGACCTAAGTTTGTGAAGAACAATGATCTATGCTTGTATCACTGTTCTCTTTCTCTAAGAGAGATTTCACGATATCTTTTCTTTCCCTTAAAAGTATATTTCTGAAAAAACTGATATCCTATATTTAATATATCCAATAGATTAAAAATAAAATATTAGTTATTTTAAACAATTTGAAAATAACTAATCAGTTATTAGATTTTGTTTAAATAATAATATTTTAATCATATTACAATATCTCATTATTTATTTAATATTTAAATAACTAAAATTGTGGAACCAAGAAACTACCAAGAGCTTCTTATGCGTGCAGCACAGTGACTGAGCACTGTGCTACACGTGTACCACATGCCAAGGAAGGCATGTGATTTTTCTCAATTTTTTTCTTATTATTTAAATACCAAAAATCCCAAAAATAAATTAATTCAAAATTAATTATATTTTTGTTAAATCAAATAATTAATTAATTCTCAATTAATTAATTACACATAATTATACAATAATTATGTTTAGTGCATAGAAAAATATTTTACTTATCAAATAAGTCATTTTGCTCATTTTTGTATTTACCTTTGTCAATGTTTGTTTGAGGCATTTCGGGGACCATGGACCTATAACATTAAGTTCCAATAAATTGTAACTAAATAATTAAACTCTTTAATTATAATAGTTAATTTATTAATTATGATATTTCTCCACTATAAATTCAAAATTGCACTTTTTATGTTATAGATATACTTTTACAGAAATCTTATTCTAAGCTGTCCATTGATATAACCATCTTACAATAGTTCAACCCTCTAATTAATTAGTTCATAAATTAGAATGGAAGAATTACCATTTTACCTTTCTAATTTTCTTCTTATTCCTTAAGTACCATTAATTCACTAGTGAATAATTAATCTATAATCTAATTATAGATTTGAGCTCAAAATCATTCAGTTCCAGAATTAACCCTTAAGGGAACTAATATACGATCCATTAGGAAAGATTAGATTTCGTATTGTTGATACATGTTCCCAGCCATCCATGATATTAAATCTCCAAAACAAAAGTCCTTAGCCTCATTCTGTGAAGAGACCTTAACGAATGAATCAAAAGATTTAATAAACATGAACAGGAGTTCATGAACACTCAGGATTTAGGTTGATCTATAAATGATCATTAGTTATGATATGAATTACGAGTCTTTATTATTAAATGGTTTTTGGATAAAGACTTTTATTCATGTCGGTCCATGTCATATATAATCATATTATATAAAGCACATTTATCGAGATGTCTTACCACATCAATAATCCGAATCTAGATTATTTGTATCAGCATGATACTCAGCAAACCGTACTTACAACCCTAATTAAAGAATTCCATAACTTCAATTTGTTGTTGTTGACTATTTTTATTCATTCATGTGATCTTAATTCTCTCGTACTAATACAAGATCACATCCTCAATAATGAATATGGAATTTTTCTGATATTTACAAAATTATTCAAACAATAATTTAATAATCTAAATATAACAATAATAAACTATTGTATTTATTTATTCATTGAAATAATAAATGTCTTTTACATGCTTTTAGGACATACTCTTAACAAAAATAGGGTCAAATATCTAACTTATAACTGTATTTGAACTCTGGCTTCGTTACCACGACTAGACCTGGTCGCATATGTCAGCACATTTTCTGCCATATTGTTCAGCATCTTTCTTAAATCCATCGAGCAGTGTCTCTTCTTGTCGCTGGTCGACCTGGATGTAATCACTAAGTAGTCACGTGCAACCCACGTGCGTACTAATTTTGCCACGTCAGTAAGTAAGTATTTTTTGGGTAAACATTTGCCTCCCAAGTTTATTTTAATGCGCTTAGCATTTAATAAACTTACTCGACCAGCAATCAATCTGACCTGTCACATATGTCACTTCTTTTTCGAAAAAGCAAGTAATTATGATCTTTACAGTTTCCCAGAAATGTTTTGACGGTTATTGCTATTCCACGTATATTGAATTCCCATTCCCATCATTACCTTTTATTAATGCCTTGAGCAGTATAAATATAAGCCTTTTCATCTTTTTTAGTTTTTACCCGAACCTTCTCTCTCTTCAAGAACTCAGACAAACCTTCAAGAAAACCCCGAGATTCTAGTTTGATTCGAGACGTCTTCGAGCAACTCCAAGAAAAACCTTCACGATTTCTCCTACAATCTGCATCCAAGTAAGTTTTCAAATCCACCCTCTCCTTTTTGTAGAAATATTTATGTATTCTAGTCTTGATTCATGAATTTTCGTAACTGGGTTTCTGCCGTTCTTGAGAAATTTTTGGATAACCGGGTTTAAGCAAATATACATAGAATAAGTTTCTAGAATAAGGAGTTTAGGCAGTATAAAATACTAGACAATGTTTAAAAAGTAATGTGGGGTATAGGAATATTGATTTCAGGTCCAAAATCGAAGTGAAAATTCAATTTTGAGTATTTAAAAAAAAAGGTTTTTCCCGCCTGTTTTCAGAGTTGAAAAGTTGAAAAAATTTCACATTTACTTTTTGATCTATTTTTTCAAACTGTTCACATGTTTATTGTATTTTTATCAAGATGTTGCTGGTCGTATAAAATCTTAACTTTTGTACACGAGCAACGTTATCCTTGCTTTTCTCTTTCTTCTATCTATTGGTCGTAGATTCTCACTTCCCCCTTGCTCTTCTCAGATATTCATGCATGATCCCTGGGGAGGTGAAAGACCAATAGATGACGATCTTCTTGCTTTGCTATTCGAGGATCAAGAACAACCTTCATTGCCTTTTCCTGAGTCTTCGGCTTCACAATCAAACGCTACGACCAGTCCTCCACACAACCAATCGAACATGGGTCTTGTCAAATACACTGCTCGTAGGAAAAAGAAAACAACAGATTCACCTTCTAACCTACCGGCAACCAATGCCGAGGGTCCTTCAAACAACCCTCAGCCTTTAAACTTTTCACCACCAGACATTCAGCCCAAAGCTCATCCTTACGATGGCCCTCGAGCAGAGGTAGAATGGTACATTGCCCCTCCTAGTGTCATATCGACCAAGATGGTGGAAATATACCCCAAGAAGTATGGGATTTCTAGGATTAAACTGTACAAATCAACACCTGACCGGAGAGCAAACGTACACAGACGTGCCTACAGTGCCTGGTCAAGGTATCACATTGAAGCAGGGGCAGTCTGACCCTTGCACAATTTTTTTCGAGGGGTGGCCAATTTTTTCAAGGTCGCCCCTTTCCAAATAACACCCAATCCTATACAACCACAAAAAATGGCATGTGCCTACTCCACATGAGATCAACTATCTATTCGATCTCAAATCCAACCCTAACTAAAACAACATGGGGTTCTTTCACTTTTTCCACCAAGAATTTGCTCGCACATTCCTGAGTGATATTACCTACAAGTCCAATGTAGGAAGGTACTTCCAAGAGTACTTCCTTACAACTGAATTGGTTGCTGACAACCTGGCCTTCACACGAGGAGGTAAACTTTTAATCTTTGATCGACCTTTAACTAGTCATTTTTTCGACTTTCCTTGTCCTTAGTTGTCTTGTGCTGCATCTAGGTCCATGGTACCAACCAGACCCCTCTCCAGAGATGGAGATAAGAGATGCAACCTTGGCCAGCATGACCAATATAGAAAAAAAATGTCAAGGAGCTGGTCATGGAGAGCAATTTAAGGCTGGTCGGCCTTTTAGCACCTCACCAGGATGTGAGGGAATCCACCGCGGGGAGTGCCACTAGAGAGGTCACTGGCAGACAAGACATCCCCAAGTAGCAGCAAGATGTGTCACAACCCCAGAGGTGGCGACCAACGGGAGTGACCATCCAAGAACCAACTCCTAGCACTCGAGCTGCTAATACCCCTACCCAACATGGGAGGGGAAAACAAAACTACCTGAATACATCGGCCCTATACTCGAATCTTCAGATGAGAATGTTATAGATTTCTCACTCCTAGATAATCTACATATCCCTTGTCATTTATTCGACAGGGATGGCAACTTCAAATTTACGACCAGTAGTTTTAGCTTGGACTTCTTCGAGGCAGATAGTGAGTGTAGCAGTAGTTATTTAGATAATGTAACGACCAGTAATAATAGTTCGGGTATACTTCTTAGAATTTCTTTTTATGTTATTCCTTTATTGCCCCAAACTATTTCTTAACATATCTGTTCGTTTGTTTTTGTTTTGCAGTCATGTGATCTGCCGATGCTTTCGACATGTACGCCTCTGCAAACGCCCCTCCGAGCAGGAAGAAGCCGAGCAGACAACACCCTAGAGAAGGCAGTGGAGAGCCCTCCAGAAAAAGAGCTCGAACAGAGGACCTTCCAGCTTCTGCTCCTTCTAAATCAACTACACCTCCTCCTCCTCCTCGCACTGCTCCTTCCACCAATCAGGCTGAAAGATCTTTGGCTGTAGATTTATTGAGCAATGCTTATAGCTCAACAAACAAAAAGCTGCAGAGATTTTCTAAGCACCGTTGCAGCCAGGAGGCCTTTGCCTGTCTTCCTGCGTTGAAACCCAGCCAGGTCATTGCTCGTGGGTTCAACGAACTGCTCAGTGTAAGTTTCTTCTGTATTTTGATTTAGTCGAACAACATTTCCCTTTATTAGCTCTAAAAAAATTCATTCTTTTATTGTTTGGAGGTTATCCTAACCATGAACAATGGCTGGCATCGTGCTGAGGAGGTCGATGCAAAACATGCCGAGGAGATCAAAGCCTGCAATGAGAAGGTTAAGGCAGCTGAAGACAAAGTCACCAGTTTAACCCGGGAGCTGAAGAGGAGCCAAGAAGAGTTGGCCAAAGCCATTGCTGCCAAGGAGAAGTTTAAAGAAGCTTTGAAGACTAACTATAAGGAAGCATCCAAGCTTCAAGAAGATCTGGAGGTCGGTATGAAGGAGGCTACTGGTCTTGAGGAACGAGTTAAGCTATTCAAGGAGACAAATTCCCAAAATCTAGAGAGTTTCCAAGGAGCTACCTTTAATTGCTTCTACTTGTTTTGGAAGAACAATCCAGAGGCAAATTTTGACTATCCTCCTGAGAAAATGAGACAAGCTGAACTACTCAGTAAATTTTTTTATTTTTGTAATTAAAACACACAAACAATAGTTCGTGATGTTAAGACAATTTGTTGCCTAAGGAAGCTTTTCTTTCCTTTTAATTTTTTATATTACATCCGAGCAGTATTTGCTCGCAGTGTAAAGACATTTCATTGTGATATTATAATATATTCTCATTGCTATTATAACATCTGCTCATATGATGGAACTTAGCATAACACTTTATTTGTTTTCCCTTATTTTGCTCTTGTGTTTACATATGTCTGTTGATATGCTTTGCTCACTTAGTATCTTATATGCCCCCTAAGTGATTGAGGAGCTTAAGGTTCTCAGTCACTTGCCATGACCAAATCCTGTTCGAACCTTATGACCCGCGTACTTTATAAACAATTAATGATAATATAGCAAAACAACACATGTAATGAGCAAGTACTTGTAATAAATACAATAATTGACAAGAATAACTGGCTGCACATAGTTCCTTTTATTTCTCGTAGTAAATGGACAAAATCGTGTTTGTACGAGTGATCAAAATTGATCTTACACTTATAAGCGACCAGTCATTATCTGACCAGCCCTTGTTCAAAAACTTGTGAAAAGTAAAATTAATACAAGCCAACTCTTTAAAAAGAATTGTTCATTGATAATACTTGTGTAGGTTTTCTCCATTACAATAGCGAGGAACGAGATCTCCCTTTAAGTGTGCAAGTTTTTATGTGCCTAGTTGAAGGGTTTCTTCAATTTGATATGGACCTTCCCAATTCGGGTCGAGTACTCCAATGTTCTGGTCACGAGTGTTGAGAAAAACTCTGATAAGTTCCAAATTTCCCATGTCAAACTTTCTTTTTCATACTTTAGAGTTAAAATATCGAGCTTTGCTGGCAAGCTACAACTCGAAGTTAAGCCTGCTCGCGTCTTTCGTTGACCAAGTCTATAGACTCCATTAATAATTGGTTATTCATGCTTTGGTTGTATGTTAGCCTTCTGTGCGATGGTGGATCCAGCTCAACAGGTAACATGGATTCATACCCATAGGCTAACGAAAATGGCGTATGGCCTGTTGCTGTTCGGTGAGATGTTCTATAAGACCAAAGTATTTCTGGCCATGCTCCCTTTGCTTCTTCGAGCCTTTTCTTCAGTGTGTCCTTTAGAGTTTTGTTAACAGCTTCAACCTGTCCGTTGGCTTGTGGATGGGCAACTGACAAAAAAATCTTTGTAATACGATGCCGTTCAAAGAAAACAGTGAAAAGGTCATTGTCAAATTGTGTGCCATTATCTGAGACAATTTTTTTCGGCAACCCATATCGACATATAATGTTTTTGATGAAGAAATCCAATACTTTCTTGGTCATGATTGTTGCGAGTGGCTCAACTTCGGCCCACCTAGTAAAGTAGTCAACAACAACTACTACATACTTGACATTCCCTTTTCCTGTAGGCAAAGACCCGATCAAGTCAATTCCCCAGACTGCGAATGGCCATGGGCTTTGCATCTATTTAAGCTCATTTGGGGCTGCTCGTGGTATTTTGGAAAATCTTTGGCACTTATCAAAATTTTTAACAAATTCCATATAGTCTTCGATCATGGTAGGCCAGAAGTATCCTTGCCGTAGAATTTTCTTTAACAAACTTTGCCCCCCAGCGTGATCTCCGTAGAAACCTTCATGCACTTCTTGCATCAAGTTCTTAGCTTTTTCCTTAGAGACACACCGTAGTAAAGGCATTGAGTATCCTCGTCTATACTAGACTCTATCGACCAAAATAAACCGAGATGATTGTCTTTGATGCGTCCTTGCCTTATTCCTATCTGCCAGTAATACTCCTTGTTCGAGGTATTTAATGATAGGAGTCATCCATGTGTCTGGCACTTGTACCATTAGCGAGGATTCTTCCACTTGAATGCTTGGTGCCAACAAATGTTCGACTGGTACTATGCTCAAAGCGTCAGCATCTTTAGCGCTTGCTAATTTGGCTAATGCATCGGCGTTTGAATTCTGATCGCAAGGTACTTGCTGGAGAGTATACTTCTCAAACTGTGCCAATAAAACCTTTGCCTTGTTCAAATAAGCAACCATCCTTAAACCCCTAGCCTGATATTCTCCCATAATCTGTTTAACTACTAGTTGGGAGTCACCATATATTTCTATTGACTTTATATCCATATCTTTGGCTAGTCTTAATCCTGCAAGCAGCGCCTCGTATTCGGCCTCATTATTGGAGGCTATAAAGTTGAATCTGATCGCACAATGAAACTGATGTCCCTCGGGTGTTATTAAAATCAACCATGCCCCTGTGTTATGCTCGTTGGATAATCCATCTACGATCAGCTTCTAGGCAGGGCATTGATTTTGATCATCGGTCTCTATCATTGGTTCGCTGGCAGGGAGTCCAGTGAATTCTGCAACGAAATCTGCTAGGGCTTGTCCCTTTATAGCTGCTCGTGGTGCATAGGAAATTTCAAACTGCCCTAACTTGACTGCCAATTTTAGTAGCCGATCAGTGACTTCTGGTTTTTGTAAGACTTGCTGTAGTGGTTGGTTGGTAAGCACTATGATGGGGTGAGCCTAAAAATAGGGTTGCAACTTTCTAGACGCTAGTATCAAGCAATAAGCCAATTTCTCTATGGGAGGATATCGTAGTTGTGCTCCCACTAGCCTTTTGCTTACGTAGTACAGTGCTTTTTGAATGTCGTCTTCCTCTCTGATTAAAATAGTACTAGCAGCATACTCTGTTATTGCTAAGTAGATGTACAAAGTTTCTCCTTCGATGGACTTCGAAAAAATTGGCGGTTGCAACACGTGGGCTTTTAGCTCCTGAAAAGCTTTCTGGCACTCTGTCCATTCAAATTTTTTGTTGCCTCTGAATAGACTAAAAAATGGGACACACTTTTCCGTTGACTTAGATATGAATCTACTTAGGGCCACAATTCTTCTGGTTAGGCTTTGAATATCTTTAACTTTGGTAGGAGACTGCATCTCGATCAGTGCTTGAATTTTTTTTGGATTAGCTTCGATTCCTCGTGAGTTTACTATGAATCCCAAAAATTTCCCTGATCCAACACCAAAGGAACACTTTAGAGGATTTAGCTTCATGTGATATTTGTTCAAGATGTTGAAGCATTCTTGTAGGTCCTTGATGTGTTCTTTAGCCTTTCTTGACTTGACCAACATATCGTCGACGTAGACTTCCATGTTATTGCCGATTAGTTCTTTTAACATATGGTTGACTAGTCGTTGGTAAGTCGCACCAACATTTTTTAAATCGAAAGGCATTACTTTATAATAGTAAAGTCCCATATCTGTTTGAAAGCTAGTGTGATCTTCATCAGGTGGATGCTAACTAATTTGATTATAACTGGAGTACGCATCCATGAATGATAAAATTTCATGTCCTGATGTAGCATCGACCAGCTGGTCGATTCTTGGAAGTGGGAAACAATCCTTCGGGCAGACTTTATTAAGGTCTGTGAAATCCAAGTATGTCCTCCACTTATCATTTGGCTTGAGAAATAGTACGAGATTAGAGACCCAAGATGGATAAAATGCTACCCTGATGAATCCGTTTTCCTTTAGCATCTCGACTTCTTCTTTTAGAGCTTTGGATCTATCTTTGTCATGCAACCTTCTTTTTTGTTGTACAGGTGGATAGCTTTTGTCTACATTCAACACATGGCTGATCACCCCTGGGTCTATCCAATTCATATCTTTATGTGACCAGGCAAAGACCTGGTGTTTCTTCAAAAACTCCACCAATTCATTTTTCGTTGTTGTCTCTAAGATTTTACTGACTTTCACAACCCTGGTCGGATCTTTCTCTTCTAACTGGACTTCCTCGAGGTCCTCCATGGGTCCTATGTTTTCTTCAAAATCCCCAAAGCGAGGATCTAAGTCCCTATCCTCACTTTGGGCAATGCCCTATTTGGTGACTTGCTCACCTGATTGGGCTTGTGTTTCATTTACCACCAGTAACCCTTTTTCAGCTCCACTTCCTGCTCCGCCTCTTCTTGCTTTTGTGATTGAGGAATTGTAGCATTCTATGGCTTCTCGCTGGTTTCCCAAAATGCACCCAACTCTTGCGTCGGTTGGAAACTTCATGGCAAAATGCCAAATTGAAGTTTTGGCTTGCAGATCGACGAGTATGGGTCTTCCAATCACAGCATTATATGCAGACGGACAATCAAATACTATGAAAGTAGCGAGTAATGTCCTGTTCTCATGTGCAACTTTTGCTGTGATTGGGAGTTTGATCAACCCTGTTGGTGCGAGTTCGTCGCCAAAAAAACCGAAGATGGTTTGGTTGCATGACTCTTAATCTTGCACTGATAATTTCATTCTTTCCAGTGAAGATTTATACAAAATATTTACCGAGCTTCTTGTATCTACCAACACTCGTTTTACCATCATGTTCGCGATCTGAACCAGAGGATCTGAGTGGGGAAATCGAACATGCTGAGCGTCTAGCTCGGAGAAAGTTATTGATTCTTCCTCTGTTCGAGCTTTTTTGGGAGTTCACTCCTTGACATTAAGCATTTCAATATCCTGATCGTGACGTAGGGCTCTGGCATATCTCTCTCTTGCCTTACCACTATCACCTGCTATATGTGGTCCTCCGAAGATGGTCAACAATGTACCAATGACTGAAGCTGGTTGTAGAGGAGGTGAGCGTTGGCATACAGGCGCCTGTTCGTTGCCTCCTTGAGCCTCCTACTGAGAACCTCCACCTGCTCATACATACCTCCTTAGATGTCCTTGTCGTATAAGGAAATCGATCTCGTCCTTGAGCTGGTTACACTCGTTGGTGTCATGGCCATAGTCGTTGTGAAAAATGAAAAAACTTAGTCGTGTCCCTTTTCGAGATATCTTTTCTAATCAGGGATGGCCGCCTAAAGGGAATGGTGGAATGACTGGCCTGATATACTTTAGCTCGGCTATCGACCAGGGCAGTATAATTGGTGAACCTTGCCTTGTATCTGTTCTATTTGGGGCGCTTGCTATCAGATGTTGCCGGTTTGTTGTTCGCCCTTTTCCCCAATTTTTTCCATTACTTTTGTCATCGCCATTGGGCTTACCAAACCCATTGGTGGCTTTGGTGGGTTCTTCTTTCTTGCCCTGGTCATCCACAGGAGATTTCCCTTCATTAGCGATAGCCTCCTCGAGCTTGATACATTTGTCTGCTTGATCCAGAAATTCCTGAGTGCTCTTGACTCCATTCTTTTGCAAACTACTCCAGAGAGGAGAATGGCGTTGTACTCCAGCAATGAGCATCATCATCTTTCCCCCATATCCAAAAATTTTGGCCCGAGTGGTTGCTCCCATGAATAACTGGATATACCCCTTTAGGGTTTCTCCCTCCTTCTGTCGAGTCTCGGCCAGTTGATTGGCCTTTGTTGGGTGTATTTGACCAGCATAGAACTGTCTGTAAAATTCCTTCATGAACATCTCCCAGGAAACTATACTGGCCAGGGGGAACTTGAAATACCACTCCTGAGCAGATTCAGGTATAGTGGTAGGAAAAATCCTGTACCGAGCATCATCCGGCACTTTTTGGATGTCCATCTGTATCTTAAACTTGCTAACATGAGATACGGGATCTTTCCCCATGTGAAGTTGGGTAAAATTGGGATCTTGAATTTGCTTGGAGTCTCTACCACAACAATTCTATGAACAAATGGGGTGCCCTTCCTCCGATCAAATTCTATATGGGATGCTCTGTTCCCAACCAGTTGCTGCACAGTTTGATTCAAGACATCTACTTGGGCTTGTACAACATCTAGTATAGTTGGAGCGACCAAAGCTGGGGGGAAGTACTCGTCGTGCCTTTCCCTTCGATTATTGAGTACATCCCTCAGGTCTTCATCCCTTCACCTTTGCTCTCTTGCACCTAGTCGGTCAAAGGCATTGGGCTGTTTAGGCTGCCACCCATCGTTTTGGCTTATTGGTCAGTTCTCCATTGGCGGAGGATTTTGTCATTTTCCCCTCTCTTCCTACTGTCGACTAGCATTCCTGTAATGACCAGACTATTTCTAAGACTTCAGACCATTAAAATCTACTAAGACATAGCTACTAATTTGAATACACACATAAGAAATAACATATCTTTATTTAAAACCCAAAATATTGTGCAAAATACAAAGTATGAAATATAAAATACAGTATGGGTACCCATTGTTTAGTACATAAAAACTTAAAAAATACATCATAACTTTAATCAAATGTTTAAAAAAAACTAGGTGCGGAAATACATAAAGACATAAAACAGAAGACTTCATCCTTGATCTTCCAGCAGTCCATTCATCATCAACACACATGCCAAGCTGCCACGAATCCTTCTCGCCTTCCATATTCATTTTTCTGCATCATTCTAAAAAAAAAGGAATGAGCCTAATGCCTAGCAAGGAAAATCTACTAACAACATATATCATAAATCATCAACATAAGACTATATCATAAACATATACTATAAAACATATGACTATAAAAACGTATATCATATAGGACTACAATATTAATGGCCATTAACTCATTAACATGGTATGTGATAAAACCATCTAGGTCATCTGTCTACTAATCGAGGTAGGTTAGATCACAACTATAGTATATTATAATCCATCTAGGTCCTCTATCTACTAATCGAGGTAGGGTAAATCATAACTCTAAACCATGAAAATGATAAAAATTATTGGGGTTTTCTATCTAAGCAAATATAAGCCCCAAGTGACTACAAAACATATTTATACATATACACATAGCACATATCATAGCATAAAACATATCAAAACATATAAACACACATAATCTATCCTATTTTCCTTACCAAAAACCGGGATATGGAGACAAGAACGGGATTTTGGAACACTCCTAAAACCAACAGTAAGAATTGTGAGCTTCTAAAGAAAAAGTGATGAAAAAGAGAACTAAACCATCCAAGTAGAAACTTATCGAAAACCTTAATGTTCAAGGAACTTATACACCTAACCAAGAATCATAAACAAGAGTTAGGATTTGAAAGAAAATAGAATAAAAGAACTATGAAGAACTGAACTTAAGGATAGGAATACCTTGAATGATCTTATGACTTTATCTATACCTCGATACCGAAATAACTCTATATCTTACTTCCCAAGTGTTTAAAAAACCTTAGATTGGAAAAGCTTTTATCCCAAAACCCAAGTGTTTCTCTCTATTGTAAACTTAGCAACTTGGAGGCTCTGAACAATGCTTGAATGATGAATGAAATGGCTGAGTACTAGGTTCTATTTATAGAGTTCAAGGAGTGAAGCTAACCCCTTTTAGAATGAATAAATAAATGAATATAAAATGAAAAAGATTTGAATTTTCGTTCAGCAGATGCCCAGAACTCGGTCAAAATCGTTCAAAGGCAAGTCCAAGTGGTTAAGGCTGTTTTTAAATTTAAAAAACCTTAAGCTTCCAAAAATACATGCCAGGGCGATATATCGCCTACCCTGGGCGATATATCGCCAGACTTATATCCCGAGCCCCGTTCATTCGTTCGTTCGAAGTCGACATGTTTTCCGTATCTCTCGTAGGCAATATATCGGCCCCTATAGTTGCGATATATCGACATACGTTGATATATCAATCAAGTATTTGCAATTTTTCAGCATATTTTGAATTGATTAAACAGATTTGACTGAGTCAAAACATGATCCTAATAGCTGCTGGAAGGTTCTAGAGCTTCTAGATCTTTCTTTCAATCAAACTATTCATCAAAAATACTTAAATCCTTAATAAACATGATTATGAAAAGTGTCACATTCTTAATAATTCTATCTAAACCTTAGGTTATAATAAATAATATTTCTAAGACCAGCAATATTTATCAAACCTTATGTTATAATTCATATTTCTAAACTATAGGTTAAACTTATAAAATCCATAACTATTGCTATGAGTATCCAACTGAGTCCCGGCTTGAACCAATATCCGCTAAAACTAACATACTATAAGCTATTACTATATACTGCCACTACTATCTAACTAAGTAAAATCCTGGGACACTATAGTTCTTCCTACCAGAGTCTGCCTCATTATAATCATGCCCATCTCTGAATTGTGACCTATGAGTGTGTGACCTGCTGGTCACAATGTTTCCCTCTCTCCCTGCTAGTATGTCTCGATAGATAGGGGGCCTGCATTGGTCAGAAGGTTCTCTGACATTACTATGTCGTGGGGGACCTCTGACCGTAGAGCGTGAATCCACCTATCTTATGCCTCTTGAGGGACATTGTCCCCTGCTAGGAGGGTTTTGCTCCCTAACTGTCTGGCGTCTAGGGCTTTTGGAATGCTGCTCGGCCCTATTCTGCCTTTACTGCTGAGCGTTATCTTGACCAGCTCGAGAGGGTTGTTGCTGCTCAAGATTTTGGACTGGTCCCTCCTGTTGAGCAGCGGGATGTTGCTCTGGTCCTTGAGGATTTGTTGGTTATGGTGGATTGTGGTGATACTGGGGATGCTCTGAATGTGGATTTTGTTAAGGGTGAGTGCTGAGTGGTTGATCTGGTTGGGTGGCAGGTGCAGGTTTTCCTCATGCCAATTAAATGACCACTTCTAAGGTCGTAGTGGCACCTCTCTGTCGGTGATCCATGTCAGCTTGTCGCTCAATTAGTTCTTTGCGCTGGTGGTCAATCTCCCTTTGCTGCATCACCATTGTCTTAGCCACATTCTCTTGATTAGCTCTCAGATTAGCTAATTCCTCTTCCAATACAATCAAAGTTGTTCGCAAGGTTTCAACATCCATCTCCTCCTCTTCCAGTTCCAACTGTGGCTCATCCTCCGCTACATCTTGCAGAGGTGGTTAATTTGGCATATTTCCAAAGTCTGCACCGCTTTCCTGGTTGTTTTCGCCATTGATTTTCTTGAAGGTCTTGATTTCAGCTCTCAGTGAAAGCGCCAAAATGTTGGCTGATGATTTAGCCAACGACATGGAGTCACCAAAATGATAAAGATTTGTAAGCTGAATGCAAGAACTAAACGACACTAGGAGTTAAAGTGGTTCGACCCCAGATATTGGTAATAACCTACTTCCACTTAGTATTTTTATTGATGTATTATGAAACCTGCGATCAACAAACTAGGGTTTACTGAGTTTCACAAGCTCCGAAAAAGGATACAAAAGTTTGTGTATAGAAAACACTGATTCTCTCTGAATACCAATTATTCCCCCATTTCAATGAGTCCCTTGAGTCCTATTTATAGACTCAAGGATATACATATGGGCCAATGGGCCGTGTCTACATTTTGATTCAAGCACATTAAAATAACAACATAAATCATAATCTTTACATAAAAATAGGATCAAATATCTTCGAAATATCTGACTTATAATTGTATTTGAACTCTGGCTTCGTTACCACGACCAGATCTGGTCGCATGTCTCAGCACATTTTTTGCCGTATTGTTCAGCATCTTTATTAAATCCATCGAGCAACGTCTCTTCTGGTCATTGGTCGACCTGGATGTAATCACTAAGTAGCATGTGCAACCCACGTGTTTACTAATTTTGCCACGTCAATAAGTAAGTATTTTTTGGGTAAACACATATATACATCACCCACAAAATATACATCAAAATATTATACACAATAAATGGATAATTGTTCATCTAATGTGTAACGTCCAAAATTTACTATATGGCTTAGTGTCTTGATTAGAGTGCTGGGAGGGAAATAATTGATTTAATTATGTTATTACATGGATTAAATGATTATGTGATAATAAATGCATGTTTAGGTAAATTAAATATGCATGTGGGCCCATTTTGGTCAATAGGGGCATATTTGTGATTTTGCCCCGTTGATAGCATAAATTTAAATTATATGTGTGTTGTGCACGAGACCATAGTATTGTGGAGATTTATTTGTGGTGTGTGATCTAAGACGGTCCTAGGGAGTGAAATAGTCACAACAGGGTTGAATACCCAACTCGAGGTGAGCCTAGGGGTATTTTGGGAATGTAGCACGTGTTCGGGGTTACCGGGTAGTGATTTAGCGATTATTTGGGTATGTTGGGATTAAATGGGGATTTATAGGACTATTTGAGGAATTAGCGGGAGTGTGGAAAAAGACGATTTTGCCCTTGGTGATATTAGAAGGTTAGGATTGATCTTAGGGGTAATTTGGTTAGTTTGGAGGCTGGGATAGACTTGAATTGGTTTAGGCACTAGAACTCATTAGAAATCAGAAGATAAACATAACACCTCTCTCTCTCTCTCTCTCTCTCTCTCTCGGTACTCTCTCCCTCTCTTGGTGGCTTAGATGATTTTGGGAAAATTTGAAGGAATAGCTCAGAATTTGGGGCTGGAAGTTGAGGATTTGAAGTTGGAGGTGTTGCAGATTTAGCTTAAGGTCAGAATCATCACTGAGGTAAGGTTTAGAACAAGTTTCCTTACAGAATTTTCTAGTTTACTTTAAGTGTTTTGGGATTTTGAACTCAAGAATTTAAGCTTAAGTTGTGGTGAGATCTTAGTTAAGTTCTTGGAGTGTTTATGCTAGTTATGTTTCTTGGATATGAATTCTAGATTGAATTTTAGGCTTAAAGTTAGAATTTGGTGAATTTTAGGAAGTTTAGCTCGTAAAAATGCATGAGGATTTTTGGGTTTTGGGCTGGAGCCGCGTCCCTGTTCCTCAGGCGCTGCGGCGCAGGCAGGGGTGCCGTGGCCCGTGTTCCCTAGATGAGAGAGACAAAGCTCTCTGATTTGCAACAGGCTGCGGCTCAAATTAGGGAAAATGACCAAAATAGGGTTTTGAGCTCGGGAACCCAAATGTAAGGGCTCGGGAAGGATTCCACTACCCAGTTTAGTAGAATTTGAGGTCCCGAAGGCTAGAATATTAATATGAAATTCTTAATTGGTTAGGGCTTAATGGATGTCTATTTATTGATGTGTTGTGACTAGGTTTTACGTCAAGGCTCGGGTTTAGGGGATTGTGCTCGGGATCGCGTTAAGCACCCAACTCAGAACACAGGTAAGAAAATTGTTTGTGCCCGTAGAGCAAGGCATGGCCCGATTATCTGTGTTTAATGATTTATGTAAATTTTTATGACTTGGTGTGCAATGTTTGTATGATTATGAATGAACGGCGAAGGCCAGGAATGGCAAAGGCCGGGAATGGCGATGGCCGAGAACGGCGAAGGCTGAGAACGAAAAAGGTCGAGGATGGCAAGGGCCGAGATCGGCATTAAGCATGTTGATTGCAGGCCGCTAGGGCGAGACCCTTTAAGGGTGCTGTATTCACCCACTCGGTGAAGATCGTGAACCCAGTGCTTGGTAAAGCACCTAGGTTGGCATAGGCCGCTATATGTTTAATCGATTATTTGTTTAAGCTGTTTATTACTTGATTGAATTGTGATATGCTTTATGTTGAGTTTTCTTGCTGGACTTTGGCTCACGGGTGCTCTATGGTGCAGGTAAGGGCAAGGGAAAGGTCGACCAACCATGAGTTGGAGAGCGTGGAGCGACGTGTACATGTTCGACCTACCTGGCTGCCACGGCCGGGGTTGTTTGAGGAATATTTTGTAAATGGTTGATTTTGTTGCTTAGGTCGACTGTATCGAAACTTTTGAACTGTAATACATTTTTGAAACAGTACTTGGGATCCCAATGTATAACTTTTATGACTTTAATGAATATTCAAATCTTTTATAATTAACGTTCGTCAAATGGGTCTTTATTTCGATTTAATCATACTTTTCAACCTTAAACCTCGACTAGTGAGCTAATGGTACATTTATAAATCACATGGTAACGACTCTAAGGTAGTACGACGTTACATAATGAGTCATATTTTAAATAAAGGTGATTGTTTGAATCACATCCTATTATAAACTTTTTTATTTTTTCATATCATTAAAATTTTAGTGTCACTATTGATATCTTTTTTTCTATTCATTTTTTATTAATTAATTATTAAAATATATATTTAATATTTTTGACATAAAAGCACTGATTAGATGTTAAGAAACAATAAAAAAGAAAATATTTTTAGCACACCTCCAAAACATCTAATATATTAATTAATTTTCCATTCTTAAGGATTTTTTTTGCTCACTTTAATTTATACAAACTAAAAAATTGAATATTTTTTTATTCTTAAAAAAAGAATTATTTTTGATTGAGAATGGAAATGATATATATATTAAAATAATAAATTATTGAAGTGGGAAAAAAATTTGAAAACACAGTTTTTTACTAATAGCCAATTTTATATTAATATTTTTTTTAGAAAGTGTATGAAAATAATTTAAAAAATTTATGATGGTTTATATAAAAAATTGTTTGGAGAAAAAATGAAGAGTGTACAGATGCACCCTTAAAATTTTTGTTGTTGGAGGATTTTATTTATGTTGACTGTGTTTTTCGTCAATGATAACTCAAGCGAAACTGTGTTCCTTGTATATGCGAATTGATTAAAACAACAAAAAGATGATCAATTAGTAGTTCGACCCTAAAAAATAGTAGACTTTACTTATTTAATAGTTCCAATATTATTGTATCTAATTTAATTAGACATTCTAATACCAATGAAACCAATACTTTTTTTAATTAAGTTAATTGAAAAAATAAACTAAAATAATAATATTTAAATAATTTTAACAATAAAATTAATTTATATAAAATGTCATGTTTTTCTAATTTAAGGGGCTATTTGGTATGGTAGTTTAAAGTGATGAGAATATGAAAGTTTTTAGATAACTATGTTTGGTACAAGTTTAGAAAATTTTCAGTCTTGGGAAACTAATCCCAGGAGTACCATATTGGTGTGAAATGAAACCCAAGCAAAAATGTAGATTTTATATTACTGGTCATCCCAACCCTATCTCACATTACTTCTCTCTTAGCTTTTATGCCTAATGTCTGTATAAAATTAAATATATATATATAGGGAATTTCTGGTGTCCCTTAGTTGGTTTTGAATGACTTAGTCCTTCAGTTATTTTGAGCCATCCGATGTAGTCATTTTTTTGATTGAATGGCTAGATTTCAGTTAAAGACTTAGTGGTGCAAAAATACCAAAAACCCCAATTTTGACCTGTTAACTGGCTATTGTTTCTCTACTTTCCTTCGTGTAGTTCTTAATTTTTGTTTTTTAATTTAAATTATATTAAAAGGAGTGAGTTAGTTTCCCTCCCTCGACTACCATGGATGTCGTTTGAGAAGGTTATTATTTTGTGGCGTTGTTGGAGTATATTCTCGATTTTGAGTTGAAGGTCGAGTGGGCACTCTGGGTTGTTGGTTTTGGGGTCAGCGTGTTTGGAGAGGCATTTGTCTTAGGGGTCGACTTGGTGGAGTTCTTCCATTCATGGTGAGTTGTTGAATGTTTTAGCTTGTGTAATTTCAGTTGGGCATAGCAGTTTTCTTCATTGTAGCTTTTCCCAGTAGTTGATTAAGTAATTTGTATGCCAATTTAGAAACTATGAAAGTTAGGAAGTTTAATAGAAGTTGAAGTAATTTCCAATATATCTATAAGTAATATTATGTCTTTATTGAAGTTGAAGTATAATTTGAGCACTATGAGAAGGATAAGATGCTTTTGAGAAAAAAATGAGAGAGGGGGATGGGCAGATTGATTGTAAAGGGATAATTTGGAAACAATTATATTTGGATTAAAGCTAGGCATTTGAAAAGGTTTATTGATCATATTTCCAAAGTTGATTGAAGTAATTGTTAGTTGTCCTTCATTTGGTTTTTTTTGAAATGCACACTCTTTTTGGCATGATTGATAGTTATGCATAGTTATTATTTTTTGTTTCGAATTTGGGGTCTATTTCGAGTTGTGATTACAATTTATGTTGTTGTTTTTCATTGAAATTTGGTGCATCGAGTTTGGATAGAAATTTGGGATTTAATAGATGCAAGTTGTTTGGTTTTAGGGCTAGTTTATGGATTTTATGTTGTGAATTTGGAGAGGATTTGTTGTATTTTCTTCGGACTAAAGTTTGGATTGAAGTTGTAGTGTTCGAGAATATTTACTTAGCTAGCTAGATAGTAGTAGTAGTAGTTAGTATTAGTTTGTAGTATGTTAGATTCCATGGATTTTGGTTCAAGACGGGACTTAGTTGGACACTCATAGCAACAGTTATGAATTTTATAAGTTTAACCTATAGTTTAAGAATATTAATTATAACATAAGTTTTGATTAATATTGCTGGTTCTAGAAATATATTTATTATAACCTAAGGTTTAGATAGAACCATTAAGAGCATGACACTTGACATATGCACGTTTATTAAGGATTTAAGTATTTTGATGAAAAGTTTATTTAAAAGAAAGATCTAGAAACTCTAGAACCTTCCAGAAACTGTTAGGATCGTATTATGACTCAGTCAAAGCTGTTTACTAAATTCAAAATATGCCGAAAAAGTGCAATACGTGTTTGATATATCAACATATGCTGATATATCGCAGCTATAGCGGTCGATATATCGCCTGCGGAAGATATGGAAAATACGCCGACTTTGCACGAACGTTCGAACGGGGCTCGAGAAAATGGTCCAGCCAATATATCGCCCAGTGTAGGCGATATATCACCTCTGGGAGTGTATTTTTGAATCTTGAGGATTTTAAAATTTTAAAATTTAAAAATAGCCTTAACCACTTGGACCTGCCTTTGAACGATTTGACCAAGTTTTGCGCGTATGTTGAACGAAAATTCAAATCTTTTTCATTTTATATTAATTTATTTATTCAAATTAAAAGGGGTTAGTTTCACTCCTTGAACTCTATAAATAGGACCTAGTACTCAGCCATTTTCTTCATTCTTCAAGTATTTGTTCAGAGCCTCCAAGTTGCTAGTGTTACTATAGAGAGAAACACTTGGGTTTTTGGGTTAAAAGTTTATTCATTCTAAGCTTTTCTAAACACTTGGGAAGTGAGATATAGTGAGATTTCGGTATCAAGGTATTCTTATCCTTAAGTTCTGTTCTTTAGTTTTCTTTATTTTCTTTCTTTTTAGATCCTAACTATTGTTTATGATTCTTGGTTAGGTGTTTAAGTTTCTTGAAAACTTAAGGTTCTTCTTGGTAAGTTTCTTCTTTGATGGTTTAGTTTTCTTTTCATCTCTTTTCTTTAGAAACTCACCATTCTTACTTTTGGTTTTTAGGAGTGTTCCAAATCCCATTCTTGTTCACAAATATCCCAGTTTTTTGTAAGGAAAATAGGATAAATTTTATGTGTTTATATGTTTATGCTATAATATGTTCATGTTGTAATATGTTTTATGCTATGATATATATATAAATATGTCTTGTAGTCATTTGGGGCTTATAGTTTCTTAGATAGCAAACCCCAAGAATTTTTTTTATCATTTTCATGGTTTAGAGTTATGATTTACCCTAACTCGATTAGTAGACAGAGGACCTAGATGGGTTATCATATACTACCATGTGATCTAACCTACCTCGATTAGTAGACAGAGGTCCTAGATGATTTATCACATGCCATGTTAATGAGTTAATGGCCATTAATATTATAGTCCTATATGATATACATTTTTATAGTCATATGTTTTATAGTATATGTATATGATATAGTCTTATGTTTATGATTTATGATATATGTTGTTAGTAGATTTTCCTTGCTAGGCATTAGGCTCATTCCTTTATTTTTAGCTTGATGCAGGGAAATGATTTATGGAAGGTAGAAAAATTCATGGCAGCTTGGCTTGTGTGGTGAGGATGAATGGATTGAATGGACTACGTGACGATCGAGGATGAATTTTTTTTTTTTAAGTCTTTTGAATTATGTTTATTTTGTAATTTCGCACTTAGTCGTTAAACAATTGATTTACGTTATGTTTTATGTTTTTTTAAGTATTAAATAATGGGTACCCATACCGTATTTTATATTTTACTTTGTATTTTGCACGATTTATTTTGGGGTTTTAAATAAGGTTATGTTATTTCTTATGTATGTTTTCCCAATATAATAGCTATGTCTAGTAGTTTGTAATGGTCCAAGGTCTTAGAAATAGTTGGGTCATTACAGTTGGTATCAAAGCAATGGTTCATATGCATGAAGTTCTTCTTGATACACATGCACAAGCTCCGAATCTAACCGCCAATGTAAGTGTTTATGTTTATTATGGTTATGTTTATGTTTATAGCTAATGTTTTAGCCCTTATGTTTTCAGTTAAGAATGGATGGAGCTTTGACCTATGAGGATATCTGAGCCATTAAGGCATTGAAAATGATTAGAGAGCCAAGGAATACAGTAGGAGTGTTAGAAAGAATCACTTAGAGATCGATTTTATTCCACAAGGAGATAGTTCCCCTCCAAACTACTAAGAATATTATGATGAGAGCTACGGAGCAATATGTCTTAGTAATTAGGCTTTTTAAATACTTTCCTTTTGTAATTTCAACATTAGAAGAAATATGGGAGACTATAGATGATGAAGATGATTTACCGGTAGCCATGAGATATTATTTTCTCATACTTAGGTTCACCTCTAAGTTGGAATTTCAATTTTCTAATGAGAAAAAACATAGAATCTTTATGAATCTTCCCCGAGGAAATTTTGAGGCTCAAGATAACGATGATTATGAGGAGATAGATGATTATATGTTAGATGAAGGGTCAGATGTAGAGGATCATGATTTTTAGATTCACCCTAGTTATGTTAGTTTATTTATTTTGCATTTATGACTGTACTTAGTGAAAACCTTTTTCCAAATGAATATTAGTGTTATTTTTTTGAATGGCATGTATGAGTTTGATATTTTTTTTACAATCATAATAAATAATAAATTTAATAAATAATGACTGAGTTTGGTGATGGTGGATACAAATCAATGGACCAGGTTCTATATTGAGAGTTTAGGGGGCCATAGTAGTGGGAATGATTAGAAACAGACTTAGAAAATAATAAAGATGACTTATTTTTCTAAGTATTGAAACACACCCTAATTATAAAGAAGGCTTACATAATTCTTCATAAGAAATCATAACTAGTAGGTTCGAGTTATATTTGCTTAGATTAAATTTTTGCCTTAGAGCCTATTAGGGTAAGTTCTAACATGTTTCTCTCGACTATTAGAACTCTGCTGAAGATGTTGCTCCGAAGGTCTGCATTCACAAACAAAAATGCCTCCAGCGCCACCCATGAGACTAATGAAGCCCTTCCAGTTCGAAGAAGGGGCGCGCGTGCTACCAGTGCTACTGCTAACAGAAGTATACCGCCGCCTCTGGTTAAAAACACTGCTGAAATTGTCAGGCTACGGCAACAAGTGGAAGAACTACTTCAGCAACAATGCCAACAGGCTCAGCCTTAGCCTCAACCTCAACCTCGGCCTTAGCAAATGGCTCAAGCACCCCAACAAGTAGGTCCTTATGGGGAATGGCCAATGGCAAACTATGTGCCCTACCTAGCTCAGTACATGGAGCCAATCTACAAGCGGTTTTGTAAGAAACACGCTCCAAACTTTAAAGGGACAATGGACCCCTTCGAGGCAGAAGAATGGCTCAGGAATGTAGAGCCGATCCTAGTACACACGAATCTCGGCAACGCGGACCGCATATACTGCATTTCTTCTCTTCTAAAGAAGGATGCTAGAATATGGTGGGACTTAGTACAGTAGACTAATGATGTCACCACCATGACATGGACTAGATTTATGGAGCTCTTTCACAAGAAGTATTATAACTCTGCAATCATCGCCAAAAGGGTAGAAGAGTTCACCAGTTTGAAGCAGGGAAACTTATCGGTAGCAGAGTATGCTCGTCAGTTCGACCAACTAGCAAAGTTTGCACCAGAGTTGGTTCCAACAGTTTTTTTGAGGGTTACTAAGTTCGTTAGAGGACTCAGACCAAAGATTGAGCTAGGAGTCAAGCTAGCAACTCTTGGAACCACTACTTATGCCGATGCTCTATAAACGGCTATAGAAGTAGAAAGGCTTCAGGCGAATGTTAGTAAAGAGGAGGCCAGTAAGCCTGAACCTAAACAGCAGAATCAACCTCAGATTGGTTGGAACCACCACAACAGCAATTAGCATAGCAATAATAATGGTCAGAAGAGAAGGCATCCTGACCACAAGAAATCCAACAATGACAAAAGAGCACAGACTAGCAATGGAAGTAGTAGGTCGGTTATGTTGAATACCCGTAGTGATCTAAGTGCCAAAAGAAACATCCTGGTGAATGTCGTGCAAACACTAAGGGATGTTAAAATTGTGGTCAGGAAGGTCATTGGAAGAAAGAATGTCCCCAGCTCAAGCAAGAAGAGAAAAGGGACAACAAGATGGTTCCTACCAGAGTCTTTGCCTTGACCCAGGGTGAAGCTGAAGCTAGTAACAAAGTGGTCACATGTCAGATTCCTATCCTCGATAATATATGTTCAGTATTATTTGAGTCAGGAGCAACACACTCGTATATCTCTTTAGGAATGATAGAGAAATTAGAAAAACCTTGTGAAAGATTTAGAACTAGGTTTGTAATATAATTGCCTTCGGGTGAAGTAGTCCTATCATCACGGATAATACGAGACGTACCGATCAAAATTGAGAATGTAGAACTAGAAGGAGACCTGATAGAGTTAGAGATCAAAGACTTCGACTGATACTAGGCATGGATTGGCTAGCAAGGCATGGCGTAACCATCGACTATAGACGCAAGCAAGTGATGTTCAAAACTCCTGACGGTCAGAGACTATGTTTTATCGGAAAAGTTTCAGGACTACGAACACCACTTATTTCATCTCTCAAAGCTCAAAGGATGATTGAGAAAGGATGTCACACATTCTTAGCCAGCGTCACGGATGTGGCAAAGGAAACACCACTAAAGGTTGGAGACGTTCGCATCATAAAAGAATTCCTTGAAGTATTTCCTGACGACTTACCAGGGTTGTCGTCGACTCGGGAAATTGACTTCACAATCGAACTAGAACTAGGCACCGAGCCTATCTCAAAGGCACCATACCAAATGGTACCTACCGAACTCAAGGAGTTAAAGATGCAGCTACAAGAACTCCTGGACTTGGGTTTCATTAGACCAAGCCATTCGCCATGAGGAGCATGGTTCTATTTGTGAAGAAGAAGGACGGAAGCATGCAGATGTGTATAGACTACCGCGAGCTGAATAAGGTAACGATTAAGAAAAAGTACCCGCAACCCCGGATCGACGAATAGTTTGATCAACTCCGAGGAGCGACCGTGTTTTCTAAGATTGATTTACGGTCCATGTATCACAAGCTCAAGGTACGGGAAGAGGATATTCCTAAGACAACTTTTAGAACTCGTTATGGACATTATGAGTTCTTAGTTATGTCTTTTGGTCTTACCAACGCTCCAGCCGCATTTATGGACTTAATGAATAGGGTCTTCAAGGATTACTTGGACAAATTCGTCGTAGTGTTCATCGACGATATTTTGGCGTACTCCAAGGACGAAGTCGAGCACGAGGAACATTTAAGAATGACCATGTTGCGACTGAAAGAGCATCATCTTTACGCCAAGTTCAAGAAGTGAAAATTTTGGCTTTTGCAAGTAGCATTCCTCGGCCACATAGTATCCAAGGACGGAGTTGTAGTAGACCCAGCTAAAGTAGAGGCTGTGAAGGATTTGACCAAGACCTAAGAATATGTCAGAGGTTAGAAGTTTTCTCGGGCTAGCAGCTATTATTGGAGGTTTGTATAAGGCTTTTCTAAGAAAGCCACTCCGCTTACCAACCTAACCCGGAAGCAGCAAAATTTCAACAGGACAGATAGATGTGAAGAGAGCTTCTAGTTGCTTAAGGATAAGCTATGATCAGCACCATTACTTTGTGTATCGACACCCAACGATAAGTTTGTAGTTTATTGTGACGCGTCGAAGTAAGGTTTGGTTTGTGTACTGATGCAAAACGATAAAGTGATAGCCTACGCCTCAAGGCAGCTGAAGGAATACGAGAAACACTATCCAACGCACGATATGGAGTTGATAGTGGTGGTCTTTGCATTGAAAATCTAGCGCCACTATCTTTATGGAGAACGGTGTGAGATTTATACGGACCACAAAAGCTTAAAATATTTCTTCACGCAGAAGGAGCTCAACATGAGGCAGCTCAGGTGGTTAGAACTAGTAAAGGATTATGACTGCGAAATCCTATACCACCCGAGAAAAGCAAACGTAGTTGCTGATGCGCTAAGCAGAAATAGTTATGGGAATCTAGTAGCAATAACCGAAATAGAAAAGTTGCTTCAGCAAGAGTTGATCAATGATGGAATAGAAGTAGTTATTGGTAAACTGGCTAACTTGTCGATCCTGTCAAGTCTGTTAGAAGATATACGGATCGAGAAAGGGCACGATGACACATTAGTATCTCACATAGCTGCAGTTAAAGAAGGCAAGGCCACATATTTCTCTATATCAGGACAAGGGTTCCTAAGATATAAGAACCGGGTATGCGTGCTGAATGATCATGGAATTAAGATGAAGATTTTAGAAGAAGTGCATAATACCCCTTACTTAGTTCACCCAGGGTCGACCAAGATGACTCACGACCTTAATGCATTGTATTGGTGGTCAGGAATGAAGAAAGATGTAGCAGAATATGTGTCTAAATGCTTAGTATGCTAGCAAGTGAAAGTAGAACATCAGCGGCCTGCAGGCTTATTGCAACCGCTTAGTATCCTAGAATGGAAGTTGGAAGACATAGCCATGGAATTCATGATAGGACTACCACAAAAAAATAAGCAGCATGACTCAACTTGGGTAGTAGTAGATAGAGTAACCAAGTTAGCTCATTTCCTACCTGTCAAGACTACGTACACAGCGGATCAGTACGCAGACATTTATGTCCGAGAAATAGTATGACTGCATGGAATCCCTAAGACCATAGTATCTGATAGAGGATCGATGTTTACATCGAGATTTTGGGGAAGCTTGCAGCAAGCCATGGGTACCAAGTTAAGTCTTAGTATGACATTTCATCCTCAAACTGATGGTCAGTCCGAGCGTACCATACAAATTTAAGAAGATATGTTGCACCCTTGTGTACTCGATTTCGGAGGATCATGGAGTAAGTATTTGCCACTGATAGAATTCTCCTACAACAATAGCTACCAGTCAACAATCGGGATGGCACCCTATGAGTTACTTCATGGAAGGAGGAGTCGATTGACGTTGCATTGAGACGAGGTAGGAGAAAGGCAACTACTTGGACCCGAAGCTGTTAGAAAGGCTCAGGATGCAGTAGTGCTGATTAGAAAGCGTATGCTCGCTGCTCAAAGCCGACAGAAAAGTTATGCGGACGCCAGCGGTGTGATGTGGAAATCAAAGTCAGAGATCAAGTCTTCTTAAAGATACCTCCTATGAAAGGTGTAAAGCAGTTCAGGAAGAAAGGCATGCTTAGTCCTCGGTTTATAGGTCCTTTTGAGATATTGGACAAGGTGGGAACAATTGCATATAGATTAGCCCTACCGACAGCTCTAGCAGATATCCATAATGTGTTCCACATGTCGATGTTGTGTAGATATAAGTCAGACCCATCTCACATCCTCAAGTACGATACGATAGCACTCCAGAAAGACTTGAGTTACGAGGAACGATCGGTTAGCATCCTAGATAGAGGGATGAAGGAATTACGATCTAAGAGTATTCCGATAGTCAAGGTCCTATGGAGTAATAGTTCTGAATGGGAGGCAACGTGGGAGTTGGAGGAAGACATGTTAGCTCAGTATCCGGAATTGTTTGGTAAGTACATTTCGGGGACAAAATTCTTTTAAGTAGGGGAGAATTGTAGTGTTCCAAAATATTCACTTAGCTAGCTAGATAGTAGTAGTAGTAGTTAGTATTAGTTTGTAGTATGTTAGATTCCATGGATTTTGGTTCAAGTAGTTGGACACTCATAGTAACAGTTATGGATTTTATAAGTTTAACCTATAGTTTAAGAATATTAATTATAACCTAAGGTTTAGATAGAACCATTAAGAGCATGACACTTGTCATATGCATGTTTATTAAGGATTTAAGTATTTTGATGAATAGTTTAATTAAAAGAAAGACCCAGAAGCTCTAGAACCTTCCAGAAACTGTTAGGATCGTATTATGACTCAGTCAAAGCTGTTTACTCAATTCAAAATATGCTGAAAAAGTGCAAATACATGTTTGATATATCAACATATGCCGATATATCGCAGCTATAGCGATCGATATATCGCCTGCAGAAGATATGAAAAATACGGGGACTTTGCACGAACGTTCGAACGGGGCTCGAGAAAATGGTCCAGCCAATATATCACCCAGTGTAGGCGATATATCGCCTCTGGGAGTGTATTTTTGAATCTTGAGGATTTTTAAATTTAAAAATAGCCTTAACCATTTGGATCTGCCTTTGAACGATTTGACCGAGTTTTGCGCGTATGTTGAACGAAAATTCAAATCTTTTTCATTTTATATTCTTTTATGTATTCAAATTAAAAGGGGTTAATTTCACTCCTTGAACTCTATAAATAGGACCTAGTACTCAGCAATTTTCTTCATTCTTCAAGCATTTGTTCAGAGCCTCCAAGTTGCTAGTGTTACTATAGAGAGAAACACTTGGGTTTTTGGGTTACAAGTTTATTCATTCTAAGCTTTTCTAAACACTTGGGAAGTGAGATATAGTGAGATTTCAGTATCGAGGTTTAGATCAATTCATAAGACCATTCAAGGTATTCTTATCCTTAAGTTTTGTTCTTTGGTTTTCTTTATTTTCTTTCATTTTAGTTCCTAACTATTGTTTATGATTCTTGGTTAGGTGTTTAAGTTTCTTGAAAACTTAAGGTTCTTCTTGGTAAGTTTCTTCTTTGATGGTTTAGTTTTCTTTTCATCTCTTTTCTTTAGAAACTCACCATTCTTACTTTTGGATTTTCGGAGTGTTCCAAATCCCGTTCTTGTTCACAAATATCCCGGTTTTTTGTAAGGAAAATATGATAGATTTTATGTGTTTATATGTTTATGCTATAATATGTTTATGCTATAATGTGTTTATGTTGTGATATGTTTTATGCTATGATATGTATATATATAAATATGTCTTGTAGTTATTTGTGGCTTATAGTTGCTTAGATAGCAAACCCCAATATTTTTATGTCGCTTGGGGCTTATAGTTGCTTAGATAGCAAACCCCAAGAATTTTTTTATCATTTTCATGGTTTAGAGTTATGATTTACCCTAACTCGATTAGTAGACTGAGGACCTAGATGGGTTATCATATACTGCCATGTGATCTAACCTACCTCGATTAGTAGACAGGACCAGATGGTTTATCACATGCCATGTTAATGAGTTAATGGCCATTAATATTATAGACCTATATGATATACGTTTTTATAGTCATATGTTTTATAGTATATGTATATGATATAGTCTTATGTTTATGATTTGTGATATATATTGTTAGTAGATTTTCCTTACTGGGCATTAGACTCATTCCTTTATTTTTAGCTTGATGCAGGGAAATGATTTATGGAAGGTGGAAAGATTCATGGCAGCTTGGCTTTTGTGTTGAGGAATAAAGGATTGAATGGACTGCATGACGATCGAGGATGAAGTTAATTTTTTTAAGTCTTTTGAATTATGTTTCTTTTGTAATTCCGCACTTTGTCTTTAAACAATTGATTTAAGTCATGTTTTATGTTTTTTTTATGTATTAAGCAATGGGTACCTATACCGTATTTTATATTTTATATTTTATATTTTACTTTGTATTTTACACGATATTTATTTTGGGGTATTAAATAAATCTATGTTATTTCTTATGTATGTTTTCCCAAAATAATAGCTATGTCTAGTCTTTTTTAATGGTCCAAGGTCTTGGAAATAGTTGGGTCATTACATAAGTGCTGGTTTTATGATTATTCTTGCCTTTTCACGAGTGGATTTGTGATGATTTTGCTGCATTAACTTGACAGTGGCATTTGGGTTTTAATATATGGTATTGGTATAATTATCTTGAGTTAGTTTTGGACTGCATTGGGTGGAGCGACATATGGATTATCTTAACTTATTTTTCCTAGTACATTTTCACCTGAATAAAGAAAAAGAGAGTTGGTTTTTTTGCTTATTATACATGCTCTTGTTTTTGCCTTTTGAAATCTACGCTGGGGCTGATTTTAGCATATAATGATCCGATTTTGTGTAGGGTGTACCTTTTGTTTTCGAGTACATAAAATCATGTTATGCGAGCAATGACTTTTTTTAATTTACTAGAGCTAAACGGTTACGTAACTAAGTAATTACACCAATGTAATTAGGTTAAGAATTGTTAATTGAATTTATGAATGAGGTATAGGATATTATGTTTGTTGGTAACTGTTGAATACTTTGATTGGCGAATTGTTGAAGATATTGATATGAAATTGATAATTATACATTTTTATAGACTTTATTTTTTGTTTAATGTAACTGTTTATCTTTTGCTGCTAAACAGGATTAGGAAATGGTAGAACCAAAGAAATTAGATTATAGATGTCCACCTCATAGGCTTATTTTGGTTATGTCAAATATAAATGGTGATCAGAAAGAGGTGGTAAAAGAGATGGGATTTGGGACACTTTTGGGGATGAAAGATTGTACCGTTAGAAGGAATCTGATAACATGGTTGGTGTCTAGGTTCAACATTGAAGATGGGTGTTTGGACATTCATGAAAAACAATATAAGTTGGATAGTAAAATTTTTAATGCTACCATGGGTGTTAAGGATGGTGAACAAGATTTAGTGGAAAGTAGAAGTGAAGATCATCCATATGAGAATGATGAAAGAACATTCATGCAAGTTCTGGAGGATAAAATGAAACATAATCAATCGACAGCCATGGCTTTTGCTCGAGACTTCCTCATCTTTCTAATGAATGTTTTCCTTATGTCAAACAAGGGACTAAAATTTGCACACAATTTTGTGGGTCCCATACTCTCCCTCAATGAAATTGCAACTGTCTCTCGTGTTAATTGGGCGTCGTTGTCGTACAAGTTTTTGTTGAAGAGCCTTTCGGGGTTTTGTGTAAAACTAGTCCAGTTTGTTGGGATGCATCTACTTCTTGCATGTATTTTTTTCTTAGTTATTTTGCTTAAGTAATTGTTATATCATAGAGGACTGTTAAAACATTTTATTTATGTGCACTTTCTAGGTATTTTATTGTCATCACATTGTTTGGAAGGACATCTATGTTGATAAAAGCCTATGCACTTTCACTGTTTGGTCTGAAGATGGTTTCAAGGATGTACTGGAGTGGGTAGAGGAGCAAGGGGGGTTTGAGGAAAACATAATAAGTGGATGATACATTGTTGTTTTTTTTCCGTTTTATAGTGAGTGACTTTTCCGTTGTAATAAATATCTTTTCTTTATTTTTTTCAGTTTTGCTGATACCAATGTTAGAGTTGTAGGATGGGTTCGTTGAGTTGATGTTATCCGCCATGATCTCATCTCTCTGTACTATGGTTGGATCCTTGGAGAAGAAATTGATCGATCAAGATAATCAACTTCGTCAATTTCAAGAGCAGATTCAACAACAACTGGCAATGGAATTTGACCGATTACGTCAACGCTTGATTTCTCCAATCAGTTCAACTGTGTCTGGTTAGAACTTTCCCGAGTCCCGTAAGGAGAAGGTGACAAAGCCAGGGGATGGAATGAAGTTGATTCATGACCCTATAGAGGAAAACCTATAGTTGGATGATGGCACAAGGAGGAGGAAGGTTTGGAGTAGGAGTGACCCAATGTTGTTGGAGTGTGGTATAGTTTTTAAGAATGAAGTACAAGATTTTTATGGAACAGATCCCCTTCCATACAACGACCCCAACGAAGGGGAAATGGATCATGAGTTCATCAATTTTGAACCGACTCCTACACCCTTCAATGACAAGAACATGGTGATTGGAGTTATTGAAATGGCTGATTCTCAGACTAAGTCAATAGGTTTGGAGAAGGCAACCACGGTGGTGGAAATCGAGAAAGATGTGTCAGAATCGGGCACTGAACTTGGACTTGCTGAGAATGATAGGGAAGAGATGGATTGGGGGAAAAGGGAAGGATATTGTGGAGATAACATTAGTTGTCAACCTAGTATCGATCGTGGTGCGTGTGGTTGTCTTGTTCATGACATAGAGGATGATGACAACTTGAAGATTGATCCGACCATTCTAAGGAGAGACGCAAAGCTATGCAAAATGGACAACGTATTTCGAAATATAGTTGCCACATATATTGAAAGCGAGGGCTACCAGGTTGAGACCTTCAAATTTATCCAACCGGTACCCGTTACTATGTTTGAATTTGAACTTTTCCTATTTGACAAATGTTTGTCCTTGAGGTATGTGAAATTATCATTCATGGAGTTGGATGATTTTATTTTCAGAAGGTTCTAGTTATGAAAAGAAGTTCCATTTCGGTGCAGTTTTCTAATTATCCAACACTTTACTTTGCAATGAGGTTTTGGTAGATAATCCAGTGGTAAAGTTGGAACATTGGTACTTTAGAAGCCTTACACCGGAAGGTCATGTTGACATGAAGGTAAGAGATTTTCATTATCTAGTTTATGTATAAGTTGAATTGTTATATTCATGTCAAAGATATGAAGGCAAAGTTGATTGTCCGACAATGTTTCATTTATTCATTGTGGTAGGTTCGGATTAATGGTTCCTTATTTTCTTCTATTTTACAGATCCTTGATGTTTTTGGTTCTGTATTACGAGCAAGATATGAGGGTCATGTTGCCAAAATTGAAGATATGAAGACTCTAATTTTGCCAACATTTTGCCCTGATTTTGTAATTTACAATACATGTTTGTTTTGCTTAGTTCAATATTGAAAATATGGTTGCAACTGTTGATTGCTCTACATGTGAACACTCGAAATAGCAACCTCGTCACGATGGAAACTTTTGGGAGACTGAGAGCTTTGACTTTCTTGGTGGAGACGTGGATGTCACTTTGGTACTAAAGAATGTGGAGCATGTTTTTTTTTGGCCTACTTTATATCACAAATTTAACTAGCCAATTTAGTCCTACTCGACATGGTAAAGATCTTAGTGGCTATAAAGGACGTCGAAAACAGTCATTGGATACTCGTTGTTTTGAACATGACGAATAACTCAGAGACATACTATGATTCTATGAGGAGTGCACGTGCCCAATATCACCTGAACTATTTGCTTAGCGGAATGGTGGGTGTCTCTTGAAATATATATAATTGTTGTTAATTCCTGCTTAGAAATATCTAATTTGTAGTTGTTCTTATAGTAGAAGAAGCTAGATCAGTTGCTTTTTTCGTCAATGGAAGATGTGCGTCATGGCTGACTGGTGTTCCAAGTTTCGATATAGTGTCCGCTCCACCATTACCCGAGCAGGATAATGACCATGATTGTGGTATTTTTGTCATCCGCTATATGGAGTGCATTGTATTTGGAGAATTACCTCCTAGATCTTACGTAAGTGCACCCACGAGTTTAGGAAATAAAAAGCCATCCTATTAATATGGAATGTCATACAACCTAACTTTTATACTACTTGACTTGGTTTCTTCAATTTTGCAGAAGGTCGACGATAGTGAAAGTTTCTGCTTAGCAGTTAGCATTTTTATGTCTGATTCAAATCGACTTTCTTCGAAGGTCGTTTGTGATGCCTTTGATTATTACCAAATTTGTTTAGGTAAAGGAGGGAATTTTCCAAACTTAAAGGAAGTTGTTTGTCTACCCCCAAGACCTTCACCTAGTAGTTCCACACCTTCAACTAAAAAGGGAAGAGACCAACACTGGTCCAATATTCGGAAGAGGAAAAGGAAGCCATGATTGACTTGCATATCATCATTACTTTTGTCTTTGTAGATTAACGGTATAATTTACTTTCCATTGTGTAGGTTTAATAGGTTTGGTTATGGCAATCTTGTACTACATCGCTAATTACAGGTACAGTAAAGAATAAGTGGATTACTTGGAAGTTCTAGTTCTTGTATCTAAATTTATAGTTCTTATAGTTCTTGGATTGGTGACCCTTTACTCGGGATGTCCCTTAATTTTTTTTGTTCAGTTGGGAGGGACGTTGAACTTCAGTTGCAAACCAACCATGTATAGTCATATTTTGTTACCATCTCAATTGAAGATATCATACACAAAAGGAAATTTTGATTCCATTAAATTAATTTTACCCTGTTACGTTCCCATATCATCCATTTTACTTTGCTTTTTCCTGAAATTTCGTTGTTCCCAGAAACAATTACGCCAGCTATCACTCAATTTTTGACATGATTTGGTGACCCTGAACCTGGGATGTCCCTTAAAATTTATTTTCAATTTGGAGAGACATCGAACTTAAGATGCAAACCAACCATCTATGTATGCATATTTTCTTATTCTCTCAATTCAAATTATCATACAGTGAAGCGAATTGTAAAGGGTTTATTAATTAATAATAATTTACTTTTCTTCTTTTATTATGTTTATTTTTTTAATGTGAAAATTTCATAAAAAAAATGTAAAAATGTGATGATATTATTATTATTATTATTATTATTATGTGATTTGAAATGTGGACCATGCTCCTCTTGCATGAAACATTTTTGAAAGATTTTAATTTCATGTTAATCTTTTGTTCTATAAATTAGTTCAGTCTTAATGTTGGTTCCAAATACTTCATTATATAGAGGATTGATCTAAAATACTCTTTTTCACCCGAATTATAACATTTGTAGACTTTTGCCCTTCCAATTATTTTGCTTGGCCCCAACTATAGCACTTGTAGACTTGTGCCCCTTCCATCGAAAATAATAAACGGTTTACTGATTTGACAGTTAAAAAATATATTTACATTTTTTTATTAATTAATTAGTTTTACATTTGAAACAGTAAATAATGAAGTAATTTTAAAAAATAATAAAAACTAATTTTTAAACTTATTAAATTATATAAAATCTAATAAATCAAAAATCAATAAACATAATAGTTTTTAATCCAAATATAATTTAAAAAAAAACTAAAATTAATATTTCTAAACTAAATTAAACACTTTAAAGTAAACTAAATAAAAAACTCAACAAATATATTTCCAAATGTAGATAATTAAATACATTTAGAAAACAATCAAGTAAAAAATGAAAGATTTTAATTTAGTTTAGTTCAAAGTATAATTTATTTTGGAAATATTTAGTTTAATTTAAAAAAAATTATATTTGGATTACAAATTATTATATAATTATGATTTTTTATTTATTGGATTTTACATAATATAATAAATTTAAATATAAATATTTATTGAATTTTTTAAATGATTTTTATTTATTTTTGCTAATATAAAATCAATTAATTAATAAAAATAATTTTTATATATTTTTTTAACTACCTCGTCAACAAACCTTTACTATTTTTGACGGAAGGGCAAAAGTCTACAAATGATATTTAAGGGGGCATTTTTGCCAAGCAAAAAAATTAAGGAGGCAAAATTCTACAAAACTATAGTTCGTGGGGAAAAATATTTTGTATATATGGTGCCACTAGTGCGAAGTTTGTATATGCTCACATGGCCTGCCACATAACTGGACACTTTTTGCCGAGGCACATATATGTGGCCAAATTGTAAACACGACTATGTTCGTCATTTATTATGTCATTAGGGACTGATGGGAGTAGATTTTTGTGTTTAAAAAATGGGGTGCCATGAATAATACTCTTTTACTCCAAAGTTATTTTCATGATCTCAATGACCCCAACTTCACCCACAATTCTAGCGCACAAAATTTTATTTATTTATTTAAATTATATGTTTATTTGAATTAATATTTGTTAAGTGTTAATTTTTTTTTTTGTTAATTGAATTGTTTGGTAGAAATTGTGTGAATTTAATTGTGGATAATTATTTTATTTTAAGAAATTTCTTGAGTTTTGGTTGTGTGCCTTAGGGTACATAGTTATTAGAAATGCACTTTAGCACTTATGTGTATGCATGTGCATGAATGCATGGTAAACATGCAATATTTTTCCCATGCATAATGTGCTTTTACTTTTATTTAATTTTATTTGTTATTTAAAAGAAATAAGAGAATATAGAAGGAAGACTCTAGAAGGTTTGAGTTCGTGTGAAATGGAAATAAGAGTGTAAGATAGAGAAATAGAGAGTGGGCGTGTAGTGTGAATAGGCAAGGTTGGAAGAGTGCAACTTTCCTTCTTTTTTTTCCCTCATTTGACATCTTTTATTTATTAGAAAAATAAAGAGAGGAAAATGAGTTTATTGGTAAATGGTTAGGATAGGATTTTGTTAGTTGTCTTAAGTCAATTTGGGTAAGTGGAATTTGGTGAGTTAATGGTGTGTGTGTGTATGTGCTAGCCGAGTATAGAGAGATGGTGAGAAGAGTGTGTGCGTGTGAAAGGGAGATGGAGAGAAGCTTGTGGTTTCCCTTTTTATTTTCCTTGGTTGTCAAGATTATCCTTCGACTATCAATGCAACGGATTGAGAAATTAAGATGGTAGTAAAGTCCTTTCCTTTTCTTCCTTTTATTGGTGATAGGGTCCTAGGGTTTTATAAGGAAAAAAGGAAATTGAGAGCCCATTTGGAATAGGCTGGCCAATTGCATAGTGAGAGAGAGAGAGAGAGAGAGAGAGCGAGAGAGAGAGAGAGAGAGAGAGAGAGAGAGAGAGAGAGAGAGAGAGAGAGATAGATAGAGAGAGAGAGAGAGAGAGAGAGAGAAAGAAAGAGAGAGAGAGGGAGAGAGAGAGAGAGAGATCGTGGAAGAGAAGAAGGAATAGAAAAGGGGAAGGGTTCGAAAATTGTGCTAGGTATGGTTCTTGATTTTGGTTTTGATTTTTGGTTTTGATTCCCTAAGTATAGTTATTCTCCTCATTACAAAGTAATCTTCTCTTTCCTTTCTTTGTGGTTCGAAAATGGTGCTAGGGTGTTCAAGTTGGTTTGTAATCTAGGTTTCTTTTTACTCTTGTGTTCTTGAGCAACAATCAATAGAGGTAATATATTTTCTCTTTTCTTTGATTGTTTTGATGATTTGATCCCTTGCTTATGTCTTTTGGAATATTGGTTGTTGTTGTTGGAATATGTAGGTTTCAGCCTAGGGTCTTATTTTCCTTTAGCATAATTTAATTTTTTTTCTTATCTTATTGTCATTTGTGATCTTAGAAACATGCTAAGTTATTTTAGGATTCGAAATTGGTATAAAGTTTCTTTGAAATGTTAATGTTCTGTTATTAAGAATGTTATTTTTGTTCTTGTTGTAAAATCCTTTATTGGCTAACTTTAATTTAGACAAAATATTTTAAAGATTTTAAGGAAAATCAGTAGCATATCTCCTTATTGATTCATGGTTTAAATATCAAATTGATTCAGCTGATTTTCTAGTGTGAAAATATCTTTTAAGTGTGAATATATTTTTTACCTTATTTATCACAAATAATCAATATTTGGTAAATATATATATTGCAATTATCTTGAGATTATTTTCAGGGATTATGTTTATTCTGGAATAAAGAAGGTATCGAAAATGAACATGGTCAAAAGAAATGACCATGTTCGTTCTTCCAGATAAAACTGATTACATTGCTGTAACGCCCCAACTCCAGAGACCGTTACGGTGCACATTGTAAACAGTGTTAAACTCGCTAATCGAGTCATTTGGCCATAAACATGTAACTAAGTATGATTAGCGGTTTAGGGATTAAAAATTTCGGCTACGATGTAACATTTCACTAGAATGTTTACTGTATACATTGGGATCCCAAAAATACAATTTTAAGGTTTATTACAACAAAATATTTACAACCAGCCGATCTAAGCGGCAAAACAGGGTTTAGCCCTAGTTCCTCTCCTTCAAACCTCGGTTGTGGCGGTCGAGCAGCTGCATATGTACACATCATCACCTAAGCTCTCCAACTCAAGGATGGTCTAGCTTTCTCTTGCCTTTACCTGCACCACATAGCACCCGTGAGCTGAAGCCCAGCAAGAAAACTCATATGCTCATGAATAGTCATATCATGATATCAAATCATAACTGGCATGCCTAGCAAACATAACTTTATTCAAGCATGCAAATAAGTTCAAAAAATGCTGGGGTATCCAGGATAAGAAATCCTGCCCTTTTGAAAGGATGACTATCAAGTCATTCCTAATCAGATGAGTGTTTCAACACTTGAGGTTCTGGTAAACCATGCTGAGTGACCAACAAGCAAGGCACTACGGGGCTCAGCACCCAAAGCCATGCATATGATGATCAAAATGATCATACAGAGCTTATAGCTCTGAACAGATGAGCGATTATCACTTTGAGGTTCTAGAAAACCATACTGAGTGACTGACAAGCAAGTCACTAACTTAAACAAAAGAGTGGCTGCTGGGTAAGCCACTAGCCTTAAACAGATGAGAGACAGATGGGTAAGTCCCTAACTTAACAGATGAGTGACTGATGGGTAAGTCACACAAGCGCTTATAATATTCATCGAACTTGAGGTCGGTCCGACATTAATGCTCTTTGAGTCATCCAATGCAGATTGTCGATTAGATCTAATCTTTACTGGCTTGCGTTGAACACGCTAAGACCGTCCTGACTTATGAGTCAGCACTGTGTGACCAGTGCCTAGTACCACTACCGAACCTGACTAATGAGTCACAGCTTCACAGTTGATACTGACACCTTTGCCAATTCTGACTAATGAGTCAGTACCATGCACAAGTAAGCAATGCTATCAATATGTATCATATGTCATTTATCCAACAGTAGGACATTCAACATGCTTAGTTAACAGTTGCTAGCATAATTATGATCATGCCCAAACACAGAGACTCAAGCTCTGATTAATCTCACAGTCAATATCCATGGCATGCCCTAATCACATGTTTCTCGTGCATCTCATGCATCACACTTAATCATCCAGCATGCCTCAATAATAACCATATGCAAAAGAGAAAGATTTCTAAGCATTCAATATGCTATCAATGTTTACATTTAAACATCCAACATGCATCAAGAATAACCATGCATGTCACATATGGGGTGCAGTTCTCTTACCTCTGGTTCGAGCGAGAATTAGAACAAGAACAACCCTTGAGAACGATCGATCCTTTAATTCGTTAGCGGTCACCTAGTCATAACCAAATACAATCTCCAATTAATGAAAATCAACAATGATAGGGTCTTGATCTAAACCCCACTCTCGGGACCTCGAAACATGCCCACACGGTGAGTGGATTCGATCCTGGGCCTTAAGGATTGAAACCCTGAGCCAAAAACCCTTAAAAACACTTAAAACGGGGTTCTGAAGAAACAGGGTAGCGCTACAAAGCTACCCTCCTAGCACCCCAGCGCTCAAAATAGATCCAAACCGCCCTAGCCTCCTTTGCAGGTAGCGCTGTAGCGCCCTGCATTGGGCGCTGTAGCGCTACCTTCAGCCAGCTTCAGCCCATAAATCTCTTCCTTCAATTCCACCATTTCTAACCCAAACCAAAAGCTTCCATACATCAAATTAAGTCCCAAATGAACCCAAATACCACCTCCACATGTCCTAGGCACCACAACCCCAAGAACCCTAGCCAAAACTCCAATCAATTCCCAACTTTCCAACCCAAAAACCAGCTGGGACTTAACTCAGAAAACAGAGCAAAAGCTATAGTTCTAATGGTTAAAAACTCACCTCAATCTCAGAAACACACCCTCTTCAATGGTGGAGCATAACCCTAGCTTATCCCGGCTTGGTTCCTTGGCTTGATTCCTCAAACAAAGCTTGAAAATCCAGAGAGAAATGAAGTAGAAAAACTATTAGGAGAGAAGGAGAAAGGACTCTGTTTTTGTTACTCTTCTACAGCCTTAATGGCTTATACTAATCTCTAAGGGTGAAAAGACCTAAATGCCCTTAAGTCTAAAATAAAACCTTAGCAGCCACCAAGGGCAAAACCGTCCTTTCGCACCTATTTCATTAATCATAATTAACACTCTCCAATTCTCGCTATTCTCAATATTCTCAAACACCAATAATCCATATCCCATTACCCTTTAATTCCCGGTAATGCTCTAATCATTAAAACCACCTCGAGACTCACCCCGAGCCCCAAAATTAAACCCATTATGACTAGACCGAACACTTGCATTTCATGATCGTCTCATGCCGAAAGGCTCAAACATATCTCCATAATGATGGGATCTCATTCACGAATCACAAAATGCACCCAAATACACAATTATGCTCTAAACGGCCCAAATTACCAAAACAGTTTAATAAACAGTTGTGGACCCACATGCATGTATATAACATCATATTAAAATATAATTCACATAAACATGCATATAATCATTGAGTAGCATAATAAATCAATTATGGCCCTCCCGGCCTCCTAATCAAGGTCCTAACCCTTATTAGGAAATTTGGGGCATTACAATTGCTGACTCATCAGTTTCCTTTTCCGTCGACACAGAATTCATCTGGCTGGTTGATTTCCTTAATCAAAGGAATTCGCAAATTGATTTCAAAGATATCGGAAAATGATGGCCTTGGATGATTTCCTTGCCTATAAATATCTTGCCAAAGCCTTTGGAATTTTCACCTCTTCCATTTTGAATATTTGTAAACATTATGTTATTTTGAAGAGTGTCTTTATTTGTAGAGATTAAGTTTGCTCACCTTAATCTTTGTAATAGTGCTGAGTGTACTTGTGGATATCTTTCTAGTCCATTGTAAACAGATAGTGTCTATTGTGAACGTGTTCATAAGGATCTTCGGGAGAGGATTCTATATAAGTCTCACTTCAGGAGGAAGTGTGCACTCGCTATTCTTTGAAGGGAGTTCAAGAGAATCAACGTTTCGTCAAATCAGATTCGTAGAGAAGAGTACAACAAGATTGCAGCAATAGTTTAAGAGGGAGTCTTACATTGTTTAAGTCAATGCTTTTGTACACATTGTTTCTTTACTAATTGGTTTATTCTTTGGGCGTGGCCCCATGGATGTAGGTTATCTGAAAATATTTCTGAACCACGTAAAAATTCTCGTGTGTTGAATTTTTACCTGTTTTTATGTTTCTGTTTAAACAGTTGCATAAGTAGTGTGAACAAAACCGAAATCTGTCTAAAAAACTTAATCAGTATTCCACATTCAATTAAGTTGTTTATTTTAAATCACTTGGAAATATTAAAATACATAATTTCAATTGGTATCAGAGCGGGTCACTAAACTCTTAGTGAGATCTTGTATCTTTCTGTTTGTTTTGTGCCCTGTGAAATGTCTTTCTTTGCAGAAGGTGGATCTATAACTCGTCCTCCTTTACTGAATGATTCCAACTATCCTTATTGGAAGGTGAGGATGAGAGCCTTTATTAAATCTCAAGAAGAAAAGGCGTGGAGATCAATCTTAACCGGTTGGACACCTCCATCTGAATCAAATGATGTAACATAGGTAAAATCTGAACTTAACTGGACCGATGCTGAAGATAAATTATCTAGTTATAACAACAAAGCCTTGCATGCTATCTTTAATGGAGTTGGTGAAGGATACATAAAATTAATATCCTCGTGTGAATCTACCAAAGAAGCTTGGGAAATCCTTCAAACTCAATTTGAAGGAACTGCTGATGTAAAACGTTCTAGGCTTGTTATGCTAACTACAAGATTTGAAAATATTAGAATGACAGAAATTGAGTCTCTCACAGAATTCTATGAAAGACTGTCTAATATAGCTAATGAATATTTTGCTTTCGGAGAAAAATTGGAAAATAATGTGTTAGTTCGGAAAATTGTTAGAGTGCTTCCTAACAGGTTTCAAACAAAGATCACAGCAATTGAGGAGGCAAAAGATCTCGACACAATGAATGTAGAGGAGTTGATGGGTTCATTGCGAACGTTTGAACTCAATCAACAAATTCGTCAAAAATAAAAACCAAGCACTCCCAAAGAAAAATCAGTTGCTCTAAAATTGTCAAAAATGAAAGATTCAGATGAAAATGATGGTGCAGACGAAATGGCCTTGCTGACCAAATTTTTTAAAAAATACATGAAAAATATTGGTAACAAAAAATCCACGTTCAAATCTTCCAAAGGTAATCAATTCTCTAAACCTTTTGACAATAGCAATAAAAGAGGCGTGCAATGCAGGGAATGTGAGGGATTTGGTCATATTCAATCTGAATGTGCCAATACATTGAAGAAAAATAAAAAGGTAATGGCAGCTACTTGGAGTGATCGGGACTCTGAAAATAGCGATGAGGAAGATAACTCAAACCTTGCTTTAACCTCTGTTGTATCTGGATTAACCTTGAATTCACAGGTTAATAAAAGGGTTGTTTGTCTGAACAACACAGTTCAGGAAGATAATTCTGAATGTGAATCCAGTGAGTTTGATCTAGATGAGGACTCTCTAAAAGAATCATACAAAGATATGTATGATCAATGGTTAAAGGTTTGTTCTGATAATCGCTTAATGGCAAGCAATAAAAAATCCTTACAGGAAAAGAATGATGAACTTGAAAACACTGTGAACAATCTTGAGGATAAAATTATTGCAAAAGATTGTGAAATTAAGAGATTATCAAATGAAATTAACCACATGGTAAAAGGTATTAAAATGTTTAATCCAAATTCCAGGATCTTGATGATGTTATTGGTGCAGGAAAAAAAGCTGGTAATTTTTCGGGATTAGGATCTGATGGTTTTAAATCAAAAGGCAAAACCATTTTTGTGAAATTTGGCATTCATTCTGTGTCAACCACTAACGTATTTACAGGTACATCACAGACAGGTGATTCTACAAAAGTCCAATCTATTTCCACATCTATCAAACAGGCCAATTTTCTCAAAAGAAATAAAATAGATCGGTTCATTCCAATATGTCATTTTTGTGGAGTGAAATGGCACATCCGGCCCAGATGTTTTACTATGATGAATTTTTTCAAAAACAATTATTTAAATCAATATAGTAAAACAAAACAGGTTGTGAAAAAACCATCAAAAAATGTTTGGATTGAAAAAGCAAGAACAAATTGTCTTGCTGCTTTTACTTGCCATAAATCTCGTGCCTCTAACTCTTGGTATTTTGATAGTGGATGTTCTAGACATATGACAAGTGATGCAAATATACTCACAAATTTCAAATCTTTGAAATGTGGTGCTGTAACCTTTGGTGATGGTATGTCAGGTAATATTGTTGGAAAAGGTACCCTAAGTCTTGATGGATTACCAACATTGAGAAATGTTTTGCTTGTTGAAGGCCTTAAGGCTAATTTAATTAGTGTAAGTCAAATTTGTGATCAAGGCTTCAAAGTAAATTTTTCTCGTGATGATTGTAATTTTATTGATCAAAATGGTGTGAGTGTATTGAAAGGATATAGATCTATTGATAATTGCTATACTCTTTCGCCAACCCTCACATGTCATTCGGCTATAGGTAATACCACTGACTTATGGCATGAGAAACTGGGTCATATAAATTTCAAAAATTTGAAAAAGATTGCAAGTGCAGGGTTAGTTCGTGGGTTACCCAAATTGGGTAAAGAATCTGCAGGTAAATGTGAACCTTGTTAGTTGGGGAAACAATTAAAAAAACTCCCACACAAGTGTCACAAGAATTAATACTTCAAAAGTTCTTGCATATGGATCTCATGGGTCCTATTCAAGTTGAAAGTATTAATGGAAAGAGGTACATCTTTGTGTGTGTTGATGATTTTTCTCGTTTTACTTGGGTTGACTTTTTAAGAGAAAAGTCAGACACGTTTGATGCCTTCAAAAATCTGTGCATTAAATTAAGAGTTGAAAAAGATTGCAATATAGGTAAAATTGTGAGAATCAGAAGTGATCATGGTAAGGAATTTGAGAATACTGTTTATGATGATTTTTGTAAATCTCTAGGTACTTCCCATGAGTTCTCAGCTCCCAAAACTCCTTAACAAAATGGGGTTGTTGAGAGAAAAAATAGAACCTTGCAGGAGATGGCCAGAGTAATGCTAAACAGTAAGAAACTCTCCAAATGATTGTGGGCAGAAGCAATATTCACTGCCTGCTACACAATCAATCGAGTATTTCTTCGCCCAGGTACCTCCAAAACTCCCTACGAAATCTGGAAAGGTAAAATGCCCAATGTAAGTTATTTTCATGTTTTTGGGTGTATATTCTATATTCTTAGAGATCTTGAAAATATTGGAAAATTTGACTCAAAAAGTGATATAGGAGTTTTTCTTGGATATTCTATGAATAGTAGAGCTTATCGTGTTTATAACATGAAAACTCAAACTGTTATGGAATCATCCAATGTTGTTATTGATGATTTAAAAGATTTTTCTGAATATTCCAATGAAGAAGAAATTGATAGGTTCATTGCTGAAACCTCTCAGACAAAATCTCCTGCTGTGACAATAGGTGATGTTGTGCCCTCTCATATAGAAATTGTTGCAACAGAAGCTGAATCTGTTCCAACATCATCTGAACGACCTACAAAGGAAGGGCAAGAAATCATCACAGATTCAATACAGAGAGAACCTTCTGCCAGAATTAAAAAGAATCATCCTTCAGATCTCATTCTTGGTGATATTGAAGAAAGCATGGTGACAAGAAAAAGGTATGTGAATTTGGTTCAACTCATTTGCTTCACATCCATCTTTGAACCAAAAAATGTGAAAGAAGCCTTGAATGATGAGGCATGGATAAAAGAATTGCAAGAGGAACTAGAACAATTCACAAGAAATGAGGTATGGACTCTTTTTCCTAGACCAAATTATACCAATGTTATTGGTACCAAATGGATCTTCAAAAATAAAACCGATGAATTTAGTACAATAATAAGAAATAAAGCTAGGCTAGTTGCCCAGGGGTATACTCAAATTGAAGGAGTTGATTTCGATGAAACTTTTGCCCCTGTCGCAAGACTTGAGTCAATTAGATTGCTATTGGTTGTTGCGTGTGTTGTTGGTTTCAAATTATTCCAAATGGATGTTAAATCTGCCTTTTTAAATGGAATTTTGAATGAAGAAGCATTTGTTGAACAACCAAAAGGATTTGAAGATCCACATAATCCTGATCATGTTTTTCAACTTAAAAAGGCCCTCTACTGTCTAAAACAGGCTCCTAGAGCTTGGTATGAAAGATTGACTCAATTTCTTGTTTTGAATGGTTATAAAATAGGAGGAGTCGATAAAACTCTTTTCATCAAAAATGTTGATTTTGATATTGTTATTGCTCAAATCTATGTTGATGATATTGTTTTTGGCTATACTTCTAACACCTTAGTGCAGGAATTTGTCAAACAAATGACAGATGAGTTCGAAATGAGCATGGTAGGTAAGTTAAACTATTTTCTAGGACTGTAAGTCAAACAGTCAGAAGACGGAACCTTCATTTCTCAAAGTAAGTATGCAAAAAATCTAGTCAAGAAATTTGGGATGGAGTCTACTAAACATGCAAAAACACCAATGGGAACCACGGTCAAACTAACCAAGGATGAAAATGGTGTAAAAGTAGATCCAACATTGTACAGAAGCATGATTGGAAGTCTTCTGTATCTCACAGCTAGTCGTCCTGACATTAGCTACAGTGTTGGGGTTTGTGCTCGATATCAAGGGGATCCTATGGAATCCCATGTGACAGCTGTAAAGCGAATCATTCGCTATGTGAATAGTACTCAAGAGTATGGAATTTGGTACTCAAAAGAAACAAACTCTAACCTTGTTTGTTTTAGTGATGCTGATTGAGCAGGGAATGCAGATGACAGAAAAAGTGCAAGTGGTGGATGTTTTTATCTGGGAAACAATCTAGTTTCTTGGCATAGCAAGAAACACAATTCAATCTCCCTGTCAACTACTGAGGCTGAGTACATAGCTTCATGAAGCTATTGTACGCAACTGTTATGGATGAAACAAATGATGATAGATTATGGGTTTGATCTTAAAACCTTGACTATTTTTTGTGATAACACTAGTGCTATTAATATCTTGAAAAATCCTGTTCAACACCTATGCAGCAAGCACATTGACATTCGTCATCATTTTATCAGGGAACTCGTTGAAAATAAAACTTTGATCTTAGAATATATTGAGACTGACAAACAAATTGCATATATTTTTACAAAAGCCCTTGATACAGTCAGGTTTGATTCCCTCAGGAAATCCTTGGGGGTTTGTCCTAATTAATCTGTAACGCCCTAGATAGCCAAGACCGTTACACTGTGTTTATAAAAGTGCTAGACTTGCTAACAAGTCATTTAATTAAAAACGTGTTACTGAAATTATAATGGAACTAGGGTTAAAAGATTTTGGTCTTAAAAGTCGCATTTCTTATAAATAACATTTTTCGTTTACACGGGATCCCAAAAATAATCAGACTAAAATCATTTACAAAAGATTCACGATTTAGATACAATAATAGCCATACTAAGGCAAAATAGAAAGTTCAGCGATCTCTGTCCTGGTCCACTCCTCGGCCATGGCGACCGAACAGCTGGCTATGTACATTAAGCTCCGCAGCTCTCCATCTCAGGACTGGTCTAACTTGCCTTTGCCTTTACCTGCACCACATAGCACTCGTGAGCCAAGGCCCAACAAGAAAACACAATAACATAGCATAAGCAATCAACAGACAATCCAATATCTCATATTGCATAAACATGTTCTCAACCATATAAACATTCAGGATAACCAAGTATTCAACATACTAAATGTATCAACTCATATCATACACCAATTCACAAATGATAACTAGGGTTAGCGCCCTCAGGCCGCACCCTCCATTATCCCACTGACTCCGGCCCGCTTAAACCGAGCTCAGTGAAAATTAAGCTGTCCTCGGCTACCAGTGGCCAAGCTGCGCCCTGTGTGCAAATATTGTGTACGGCACCCTTAGGCCGCTATCACATGTCCCATGGCATAATACCATCATTGACATTATACAGATATTGGGAGCTCTTAGTCCCATCACAAACATATAACCAGGTGCAGTTTTCTTACCTTTGGGTTTGCTAGCCTTATTCATTGTGATCCTTGAGCACGATCCCCCCTTGAGCCCCAGCGCACACCTAGTCACAACCATAGATCAAAATTATCACCAAACCTCAAGTCCAAACCCTAGTCTCGGGAAGCTCCAATTCCACCAAACGGGGTGGTGGAATCGAACCCCGAACCCCCAGGCAAAAACCCTTGAAAATAACTCAAAAACCCATTTCTGGAAACAGGGTAGCGCTACAGCGCTCTAAGGAGGGCGCTATAGTGCTACAAGTAGAACCAAAACACCCTTAGAATGCTTGGCCTAGCGCTACAGCGCCCAAAGGCTAGCGCTGTAGCGCTAGTCACAAACAGCCACTACTGCATTTTTCCTTCCTGCGTTTTCCTCGAGCCAACCCTTACCAAAACTCTTCCAATCCTCAACCAAACTAAAAAACAAGCTTATTAACATATTCCACTCATCCCAAGCATCACAAATACTCAAAACCCAAGCACATGCATCCCTAATCTCACAATTCACCATAGTTGATCGTAGACTCAGAAACTCAGCAGAAACCATAGAAATCTCAGAGTTGAAACCATAGTTCCTTACCTCTAACTGGAGAGTTGATGCTAGGATACCCTCTACTCTTCCTTGGCTTCCTCCTCCTCAAATCCTTGGCTCCAATTCCCTAGAATTCCCCATCAATTCAGCTTAGATACCTTAGTTAAAAATTAAAACCAGAACTGAAGAAACTCCAAAGTCTTACCTTAAGTGAAAGGTTTGTTCTTGCTAAACCCTTGCCAATTCTTCAAGCCTAACTCAGAAATCTTATGGCTCAACTTGATCTAGCTCTCCTCTGAACTTTGCTCCAAGAACCCTCAAGAAAATGGTGGAAAAAACCTAAACCGAGCTTGCCTTCCTTCCCTTCTTTCTCTTTCTTTTCTTTCCTTCTTTTCTTTCTTTTCAGACTTCTATTTTATTCTACAAACTCCACTGAGCATAAAGCCTCAGTTATGCCTATCTCTTAAAAGCTAAATGACCATAATGCCCTCCCCTTTAATTCTAAGTCTTTTAATCCACTTAGGGGCATTTTGGTCATTTTACCAAATTCCCGCTAATTCCTCAAGTGTCTCTAATATTTTCCGCTTACTTCCTGATACCTAATTAATCACCAATTATACTCCTCGATGTCAGAATATACCCCATATATATTCTCTAAATTCCCATTTATACCCCAGGCTCGCCCCGAGCCGGGTATAAATCCCCGCTGTGACTTTTTCGCTAATCTGCTCACTAGGATCGTCTTGAGTCACAGATCACAGATATATCCACATAATAATGTGGTCTCAACAATTGTCGCATATATATACAGTTATGCCATCAACGGCCAAATTACAATTATGCCCTTTCTAAACTAATCAGGGCCTACATGCATACTAATACACATAGCCATGCATCTCAAATATTCAAATAGCCACACAACATGCTTTTAATCATTAAATCACATATATTCCAATTATGCCCTCCCGGCACACTAATCAAGGTCCTTAAGCCTCATTAGTAAATTTGGGTCGTTACATAATCCTTTTTGTGTTGTACCATATCCATGTGCTAGAAAAAGTTGTGTAATTTCTTCTTGTCCTTGTTCACCGAAAAAGTCTCAATCATTATGTCAAAATATATTTTTACTTCAGGCTAGAATTTATAATTAATATATATCATGCACATATTTTTCAAAAAAATAAAAAATAAATAAATAGTCCGTCCAATTAATATTCTTTCAAATCAATCTATGTTTATAGTGTATGAGCATTTGATCCTTGAAAAGTATTCAGGCTCCATCTTAGAATAGAGCTACCTACACTGTTGTGTAAAATGCTATCTTTGAGTAAGTTGGAACTATGTAACTAAAAATTATGTAGAAATACCATTGTTAAATGCAGCCTTCAGTGTAGTGTGAAAGCGTCTAATTTGGGTACTCATTGAGAAAAAGGCTAAAAATTGCCGCATAGGGCAATGTCCCTGAAAAAGGCTAAAATTGCCATACAGGGCAATGATCTCTGCTTTCACAATCACACACAAATACTTAAGATATACTGTTGGAAAAATCTGTAAGTCTCATACACACTCATTGATTTGAATAAAATATTTCTTTTTGTGACAGGAGTAAATATTATGTGATTTTTTATTTCGAAAATGAAAGGATGATTTATATTAAATATATTTTCTAATGTTATAGTAAAAATTTGTTTTGAAATAATGATTGTTTCTCTCTCCACATGCAAGTGCACGAAGACTTTGAGCACTATTCAAAATGGGATATTTTTTGGTACATTTGGTTATATATATAATAATTAAATAAAAAAATATATAAATAATATATATTATTTCAAAGGAAAATTTAATGTGAGTGTGTCAAAAAGGGTATGTTGTATCAATTTTGTTTTTGTCTTTATCTCATATTTTTTTTAAGATCAAAAGTTTCCTATTTTGGCTTGTTTCCCAATAGTGTGTCGTGTACTTTTTTTGGCAGTTATTTTTGGGATATTATTGTGTACTTTCCAAAAGTGAATATTCCATTTAATTCTCAAATAATGGAATAAAAGATCAAATCCCTATCTATCCCTTTCTTTATATTCGGATATCCTTGGGCCCAATATCTCAACCGTCTCAATCTTTCTTCTTCTTCCTTTTTTGGTTTCCTCTTTTTTTTCTTTTCTCTCGTGATAGTTTTCGCTCATTCTCGTGCAAACATGGTGAAAACTAGAGGAAGTGGCTCTAGGTCTGTCAAGGATTTGAAGGCTGGCTCGTTGACTGCATCTCCATCTCTCACCAAGAAAAAGGCTCGAAAGAGTACCTTGTCTCAACCTAGCCTCATTGATGGTTCCATCACCATGAGCAAAGTTGTGGTCATTCATGACCTAGAAGCCCCCAAAGTTTCATCTGGACCTCCCTCATCGGCGGCTCCACTCGCCTTTGTCCCTGGGTCCTCCAAAAGGGGTCAAGCATCCCTCTCAGATGATGTCTCTGATCATGACGGTGATTCGGCCAAAACCCATTCTGACTCCTCAGAATCCCCTGATGTTCTTGCACCCAAGAAAAAAAAGCAAATGATGGTTCCAGGTTTCCTCTTCTCAAAAATCTCCTTGGTCTAAAGGTACTAATCCTTCGGATTCCACACCAAAGGTCTCTTCTCCCGTGGGTTCCACTCCACATTCCAAGTTTCGGTCGAAGGTGAAGAAGATTCCTCCACCTTGTTCCTCTTCTGAAACTGATCCATCTGAAGCTTTTGTTCCCTCTAATGATGATCCCCTTAAAGATGATCCCTCTATTGATGATGATGTTGCATCTGAAGCCGAGTCTGACCCATCAGAGGACCCTCCTGTTTCTCCAAAGGGAAAGAAAGCTGTGAAAATTCCTGAGATTCGTACAAAGTCACCAATGGATCCTAAAGTCTCTCCAGGTTCAACCTTTAAAGCTCACTCTTTGAATTTCTGTTTCAATGACAATGAGAAAAATATGAAGCATTATGTGCATCGTGATTTTATCTGTGAGAATTTTTTTTCTTTTTCTGCCCATAGAGTGTTTGGGGTCATTAAGAATATTGAGGATCGAGGGTGGTTAGGTTCTTTAACTGGGTTTGATGGTTTTGTTCCTCGGGTTGTTCAAGAATTCTATGCTAATCTTAATGATGATCTGTTTGGTAGCAAGTCTTTTATGTTTGGTCAAGTTTATGTTCGGGGACATTGGTATTTGTTTAGTGCTGCTGAAATTGCCAAGGTTCTCAATTTGCCTCCTGTTGTTATCAATGTTGCTGTGGAGTTCAACAAAGACATGGTTTTATCTAAGTTGGTGGGACAAAATATGGTTTGGGAATAACACTCGGTTCTCAAGGTGATCGATCTTACTCATTACTATTTCGTGCTTCACAAATTTGCCACCAACAACTGGATTCCCACCACTCATACCTCGACCATTACCTTTGACACGACCTTCTTTCTGTACAAAGTCGGGACTAGTCTCCAAGTTGATCTTACCACTCTCATTTTTTATCAGATCACTGCCTTAGGAAAAGCCAAAAAGAAAGGCCAATATTTGGTGTTTCCCCATTTGATCTACAAGTTGCTTGATTCTCAAAAGTCTCTCTGATTGGAATATGAAATCTAGACACCTCCCACTGCCAGTGCAGATTACAAACTCAAGAAGGAACCCTCATCAATCAAGGCAACTAAAGGGATTGCTCTCAAGGATGGCGATGCTGATTCTATCATTACTGAACTCGCTGGTGTCAAGGCCACTCTGGAATCTGTTCAGTCAGAAGTTTTTAGTCTCAAGAATTGTCTCTCGACCATGATGTCTCAATTTGCTGCAGGACCTTCCAAATGAGGCCATCTGTTTCTACTTTGTTTTGTTTTTCTCTTTGTTGGTTTAAATAAATTGTAAAAGAACGCTGTTAAGTGTCGTTTCATTTGGTTTCTTTTGTTTGTGTGTTACTCATTTGGCTTATTGCTAGACAACAAGGGGGAGTAAGAAGGTTTATTATTTTGTTTTCATGTTTGTGATCCTTGTTACAATTGAGACGCATTTCGCAGGGGGAGTAATTTCATTACTATTTGCTCTAACCTAGTTTGTCTTTGCAGGATCTTTCAAAATAAACTCTTAAAATATTTTTGTCTATCAAGTTGCCAAAGAGGGAGATTGTAAAATCCTTTATTGGTTAACTTTAATTTAGACAAAATATTTTAAAGATTTTAAGCAAAATTAGTAGCATATCTCCTTATTGATTCATGGTTTAAATATCAAATTGATTCAGCTGATTTTCTAGTGTGAAAATATCTTTAAGTGTGAATATATTTTTTACCTTATTTATCACAAATAATTAATATTTGGTAAAAATATATATTGCAATTATCTTGAGATTATTTTCAGGGATTATGTTTATTCCAGAATAAAGAAGGTATCGACAATGAACATGGTCAAAAGAAATGACCATGTTCGTTCTGCCAGATAAAACTGATTACATTGCTGACTCATCAGTTTCCTTTTCTGTCGACACAGAATTCATCTGGTTGGCTGATTTCCTTAATCAAAGGAATTAGCAAATTGATTTCAAAGATATCAGAAAATGATGGCCTTGGATGATTTCCTTGCCTATAAATATCTTTCCAAAGCCTTTCGAATTTTCACCTCTTCCATTTTGAATATTTGTAAACAATATGTTATTTTGAAGAGTGTCTTTATTTGTAGAGATTAAGTTTGCTCACCTTAATCTTTGTAATAGTGCTGAGTGTACTTGTGGATATCTATCTAGTCCATTGTAAACAGATAGTGTCTATTGTGAACGTGTTCATAAGGATCTTCGGGAGAGGATTCTATATAAGTCTCACTTCGGGAGGAAGTGTGCACTCGCTATTCTTTGAAGGGAGTTCAAGAGAATCAGCGTTTCATCAAATCAGATTCGTAGAGAAGAGTACAACAAGATTGCGGCAATAGTTTAAGAGGGAGTCTTACATTGTTAAAGTCAATGCTTTTGTACACATTGTTTCTTTACTAATTGATTTATTCTCTGGGAGTGGCCCCATGGATGTAGGTTATCTGAAAAGTTTTCTGAACCACGTAAAAATTCTCGTGTGTTGAATTTTTACCTGTTTTTCTGTTTCTGTTTAAACAGTTGCATAAGTAGTGTGAACAAAACCGAAATTTTTCTAAACAACTTAATCAGTATTCCGCATTCAATTAAGTTGTTTATTTTAAATCACTTGGTAATATTAAAATACGGAATTTCACTTATGTATAGATCGGTTAGATTCTTAATATATATTTAGAATTATTTTCTTGGAATGCATGAAATTGTAGAAACATGCTAGGTAACTATTTAAGCATGATAAAAAATGTATTTTAAATAAGTATATGCTTGCTGTGTTTTTCTTACTTATGTTATTGTATTTAATCAATGATTTTAAAAATGCACAAGTTATGTCTCAAAATTCTTATTTTAGAACTAATGTAAGCAAAAGATGATTTTTCATATTTTAATGGTGATTTTTCTTCAAATAAATACATGTAGTTTTTTTTATAAAGTTTGTTAAAGAAATTATATTTTTATCTAATTATGTGGAATTAATATAATAAAAATTTTTGCTGGAATTTTTTTAATTTCTTGAAAGAAATTTTCTTTTAAATACAATACATAAAGTATATGCTCAAATAATTTAAGCCTTAGACTTTATACATGAAAAATGTGCTTTTCTATACCTTAATTATGGAATATCTTAATTATAATAATGCAGTTTTTATTTGTAAAATAATGAATTAAGTAACATTATTTTTATGGGACTTAGTGATTTTATTTGAGCAAAAGAGAGTATAAATAAAACTTTCCAACTTATTTAAAAAAATGATATATATGAAATGTTGGTAACCTTGAGACATAAATATTTTTACAATTGAGATTATTATTTTAGCCACATGGTAAAGTGAGTGAGTGTCAATTGTTTTATATTAAATAATTATGTTAAACTATTCAATATTAATTAATTTTGTTAAATTAATTATTTTTGTGAGAAAATAAATAGAAAAGGGTTACTATATTTTTTTATTTTATTTTGAGATAATGAATGGAATTAATTTTGGTAAATGACAAAAAAAAAATTAAAATAACTCTTTTAATAAAATTTTGACTACAATTTTATTACAGTGACGCGGTAGAAATCAAGTTGGTAAAATATATTTGTTTTATAAACTCTTATGAGATTACTAAGAAATAATGGGGCTAAAATCTATCAACTTCTACGCTCGTTTTAAGAACCTTCCCATGTACGCATGTCACATGCAAGTTTAGTTTTATGTTAAAAAATACGCCTTTTAATTAAATGTATGTTTGTGGGTATGCATTTGTTGAGATTACATTAGTAAGATTGAGATTATTCTTTTATGATTTTATGTGTGATTTTGTGATTATGTTTGAGATGCAACTTGTGCCATGTGTGCATGACCCATGCACATGTGCGATATGTTTGTTGGGTATGCCTTGTGTTACTTGATATTGAGACGAATGTGTTGGGTTGTGATTTTAGGCTTGTTGTGAAGCATCCCGCTATTTAATTTGCTTGTCTGAGATATAATGTTATGAGATGAACTTCTTGTATGTGTGCTTGTATGTTGTATGAAAAATAGAGGTTGTTAGCGTACTGAATGTGACACAACAAAGAAGTTTCTAAAGTACGACGTAACTCATAGGGCGGACGCGCCAATGTTATTCTAGGAATAAAGCTCCTAAATACCCCACAGAGGACGATTTATTGGTTTATGCTTTACTGGTTGCCTCATAGAACTTGTTTGCTTTATTTGTTATGATGAAATATTTAGATAAAGTGTATGATTATGCTATGATGATGATATGATATGTTGTAAGCTTATGTTACGAAGAGAATAGAATTGTATTGTGATTATGTGAATTGTTGTATCTTGTTTGTACTTCTTTACTGGGCTTTTAACTCACCCCTTACTTTCCCCCTTTCAGGTAGGCGTTAGGTTTCCTATGTGGCATGCACTGTGATGTGGGGCGTTCCAAGATCAAGGCATGTATATCGCAGGGCGTCCATGAATGATTAAAAAATCTAGTTAAACGACAAGAACACTTATGAAGCTGTTTGTTTTATGTTTTATTATGTACAATTGGACTTAATTTTTTTTCATTTTTTAAATTGCATAAAAGACACTATATTTTATTTTAAACTATTGGACCCATATTGCATGTTTTGACAAGGCCCCACTGAACTTTTCTCAATAATGGTATTTTTCTAATAATTATAGAGTGACATTTTTACAAAGAGAGTAGAATAGGGCATTGTTACAAATGATATTATAGACGGTTGTTCATGTTTCCAAGGACCATCCGCATACATGCTAAAGACTGGAAAATCTCACCTCACCATGTTGTAAGTATTTGCTTTAATTGTAATTTGTTTTATTTTCTTTTGAGTAGCGAGTTTTGTGACTATAATATAGAAAGGATGCCTCCTATTATTAAGACCACCAAGAAACAACTTCAAAAGGAGATTCGAGAGATAACAAAGGTTGAGGTCGACACCAGCTATGGAGACTGGAGGATTATGGGATGAAAAAAACCCAAACCCAAGTGGTCTTTGAACTCATTGAAGGAGTAATTAACAAAATAGAAGCACTCTTATGGCCCAATGAGAAGTATTGGGTGTTGAGGGAAACACTGGCAACACACTCTGGGGCCCTCCTCTGGCGGACCGCAGCGTGGCACGACATCGTTGAGGATGATTTGGACTTTGCAACTCTTGAGTACACCATGTATAGGTTTATGGAAAACATTGGTTTCTACCGTTTGGAGTCGGTCCTTGTTCGGAACAAAGACGAGGAGTTGGAGGAGAGCTACGAGACCATTCATGACCTGGAGGGAGAAATGGGGCTTCAGGAAGCACTGCATGCCATCCTAGAGGTGGATGAGAGGAGGAGGACTCTAGAAAATGCCCCCGATTACTTCCACATTTCGAAGGACATTTTCGACTACGATTCAGGGGACGAGTCCACAGTGGAGAACTAGAGTTCTTTCCCAAATTTCCAACCTAGAGTATCACTCAAATAACTGGGACTTCCATTAAATCCCTTGGTTACTTTTGAATATGTTGGTTATTTTTGGATGTTTTTGGACACATTTTGGATATTATAATTATGTGGATGCTTTTGGGTAATTTTGGATATTTTTTAAGTTCTATCTTTTCTTCTCTCTTGTTTGAAAATTTTGGATGTTGTATGAATAAGATCATGCATGACAACCCTACTCTTAAGTAGTTAAACACTATTCGATTTATCCTCTCTTATGATGATTTATTTTGGTGCCTTAGAATATCATCATGTCAACACGAGGAAGAGACGCAAGAGGTGGCAGAGGAAGGGGAAGAGGCCACGGAAGAGGCACCCCTGGAAACCCTAATGCAGCTGAAATCCCTGGCATGTTAATGCCACCAGCTCAGCCAACGATTCCAGCTACACCAGCTGTGGACCTAGCTGCAGAAGTAGCAAGGATAAGGGATCAATTGAGGCAAAGAGAGGAAGAGTTGACCCAAGCCCAGCAAGTGCCCCAAGCCCCACAAGAACCCAAGGCACTTCCTGAGCCTCCCGTACAACTAGTACCTCCACCTGCCCAACTAGTACTTCCTGAACCCAAGGAAGAGTTATGGATTCGAGCTGGTCTATGAGCTCTTCAGGAAACAGTCTCCACCAAACTTTGAAGGAAAACCTGACCCTATGGTGGCTGAGGATTGGTTGAAGTTGGTTGAGGCCATCTTTGATCACATGGAGTTGAATGATCATCAAAGGGTTTCCTATGTTGCTCATTTACTCAAGATGGATGCCATAATCTGGTGGGATGTGGTGAAGAAAACATGTGACCTGAACACCATGACTTGGGTAGACTTCATTCAAGTGTTCAATAATAAGTACTACATTGCGACTGTACTAGCAACCAGGGTCGACGAGTTCATAACATTGATGTAGGTAGCCTTTCTGTCATAGAGTATGCACAAAAGTTTGATAGGTTGGCAAGGTTTGCTCCTGAGATAGTACCAACTAAGGCCATGAGGGTCCAAAGGTTTGTAAGAGGATTAAAGCCCATGATTGCTAGGGATGTGAAGATGACCAGTGTTGAAGTGGTTACTTAAGCTGAGATATTAGACAAGGCCTATGATGCTTATGTGAATTCTTGTATCTTGTTTGTACTTCCTTACTCATCTTTTAGCTCACCCTCTTACTTTCCCCCTTTCCAGTAGGCGTTAGGTTTCCTATGTGTCACACACTATGATGTGGGGCATTCCAAGATCTAGCCATGTATGTTGCGGGACATCCATGAACGATTAAACGATCTAGTTAAATGCCAAGAACACGTATGAAGCTGTTTATTTTATGTTTTATGTTTATTATGTACAATGGGTCTTAATCTTTTCAATTTTAAAACTGCATAAAAGACACTATATTTTGTTTTAAACTATTGGGCTCATATTGCATGTTTTGACAACGCCCCACTGAACTTATATCAATAATGGTATTTTTCTAATAATTATAAACTGAGTGTTAGTTTTATGAAGAGAGTAGAATAAGGCGTTGTTACAACAATCATAGCAAACTAACAAAAAGATTAAACCGAATACAAGATTATAACAAAAATCCCAGTGATGTGGAAGTCAAACTAAGTATGTGGAATTGTCACCCTTTATTCTACATGTTAATCCCACTATCTTGTTATCACTTGGACTGGCTCTAATTTAAACATTTATTTGGTTTAAGACCTAACTTTTTCTATATTTGGTCTTGTAATGACCCAACTAATTCTAAGACCTTGGACCATTGAAAACTACTAGACTTAGCTACTACTTCTGAAGAAAACATACATAAGAAATATTCACAACTTTATTGAAAACTCCAAAGTAAATATTGAAATACATAAATGCGGGGTATGGGATCCCATTGTTTTAAAATAAAACATAACTTTAAACTAAAGGAAATGGTTTACAAAGATAAATGCGGAAAATACATAAAAACATAATTTAAATAGACTAAATAAAATAACGTCGTCCTCGAATCGATCATGCAGTCCATCGAATCCCTTCATCCTTAATACACAAACCAAGCTGCCAAGAATCCTTCCGCCGCCATAACTATATTCCTGCATACATAAAAATAAAGGAATGAGCCTAATGCCAAGCAAGGAAAAATCTACTAGCACATATAGCATAAAACATAAACATAAGGCTACAATACATATGACTATAAAACATGAATTATAATGGAAATCATACTTATTGGGGCTTGCTAGCTAAGCAATCATATGCCCATAAATTTACGGGGCTTAGTTATCTAATCAAGTCATATAAATTTATTGTAATGCCCCAAATTTCTTAATAAGGTTTAGGACCTTGATTAGAAGGCCGGGAGGGCCATAATTGATATATTATGCTATTTAATGATTATATGCATGTTTGTGTGAATTATATTATTATATGATGGTAAATGCATGCATATGGGTTCATATTTTATTATAAGGGAATTTTGGTAATTTGGCCCGTTGAGGGCGTGATTGTGTATTTTCATGCATGTGGGTAAATTATAAATAATACCACATTATATGTGGATTGGTTCGAGCCATTCGGCATGAGACGATCATGGAATGCAAGTTTTCGGTCTAGTCATAATGAGACTAAGTTCGGGGCTCAGAGTGAGTCTCGGGGTAATTTGGCGATTAGAACGTTGCCGGGAATCATAGGGTAACGGGATATGAATTATTGGTATGTGGGAGGATTGAGAATAGCGGGAATTGGAGGGTTTTAATTATGATTAACAAAATAGGTGCGAAAGGACGGTTTTGCCCTTGGTGGTTGTTAAGGTTTTATTTTAGACTTGAAGGCCTTTAGGTTTTTTCCCCTTAAAGGATTTATATCAGCCATTAAGGCTGTAGAAGAGTAACAAAAACATAGCCTCCTTTCTCCTTCTCCCCCGATAGGTTTTCTCCCTCATTTCTCTCTGGATTTTCAAGCTTTGTTTGAGGAATCAAGCAAAGGAACCAAGTTGGGATAAGCTAGGGTTATGCTCCACCATTGAAAAGGGTGTGTTGCTGAGGTTGAGGTGAGTTTTTAGCCAATAGAACTCTTGCTTTTGCTCTGTTTTCCGAGCTAAGTTTTAGCTGGTTTTCGAGTTGGAAAGTTGGGAATTCATTGGAGTTTTGGCTAGGGTTCTTGGGTTTGTGGTGGCTAGGTCATGTGGAGGTGGTATTTGGGTTCATTTGGGACTGAATTTGATGTTTGGAAGCTTTTGATTTGGGTTGGAAATGGTAGAATCGAAGGAGGAGATTTCTGGGAATTTTCTGGCTGAAGGAAGCGCTACAACGCTACTTGCAGGGAGTGAAGGGTGGTTTGTGGTTCTGAGAAGAGTGCTGGGGCGCTAGGAGAGTAGCGCTGTAGCGCTACTCTGTTTCTTCAGGACCCTGATTTGAGTGTTTTTAAGGGTTTTTGGCTTGGGGTTTCAATCCTTAAGACCCGGGATCGAATCTTCTCCCCGCGTGGGCATGTTTCGAGGTCCCGAGAGTGGGGCTTTGATCAAGACCCTATCTTTGATAATTTTCATTAATCGGTGGTTATGTTTGGTTATGACTAGGTAACCGCTAAAGGATTAAGGATCGATCATTCTCAAGGGTCGTTCTTGTTCTAATTCTCGCTCGAACCGGAGGTAAGAAAACTGCACCTTGTGTGTATGTGACATGCATGGTTGTTATTGATGCATGTTGGATTATTAAATGTGGCATGCATGATTATTGTTGAGGCATGTCAAGTGGTTAAATATGATTCATATGATGCACGAGAAACATGTGATTAGGACATGCTTTGTATACTGAGTATGATATCGTTCAGAGCTTGAGCCTCTGTCTTTATGCATGATCCTAATTATGCTAGTATTTGTTAAGTAAGCATGTTGAATGCCGTGTATTCGGATATTGGATATGTGATATATGTTTGGTGGCATTGCTTACTTGTATATGGCACTAATTAGTCAGGGATACTGACCTAAGAGTCAGAAATGACATAGCGTCATGAACACAGGGCCAAATGAAGATTAGATCTAATCGATATCAGCGATGAATGGCTCTAAGGCATTAACGTTGGACCGACCCTAAGGTCCATGAACTTATAAGCGCTTGGCTAGTCTAGGACTAGTTACTCAGAGCTAGGGCCTAAGGCCTAGGTGACCGTTTGTCACATGGCTGGGGAACGATGTTCCAAAGTTATGGCTCTATGGTCATGAGGAAGGTTATGTTGGTGACTAGTCACCATGCACCTATCCTGTTTGAACTAATAAAAGTTCACTTGTCTGTTAAGCTCCGGTGACCTTATCGTCACAAGGCTAAAGGGAGCTAGACCCAACTCAGTGACTTTTGCGACTGTCACCTATTTTTTTGGACTGAAAGTCCTGGATGACTATTATGGTCATTAGTTGATGTGTTATACTCAACATTACGTGGATTTGTTTGCCTGCTGGAGTAGGGCTATATCTGCTAGGCGTGTGCCTTATGATTTGATGACATGTTATTACTGTTCATGAGCATATTAAGTTTTCTTGCTGGGCTTCGGCTCATGCGTGCTATGTGGTGCAGGTAAAGGCAAAAGAAAGTTGGACCATCCTTAAGCTGGAGAGCTTAGGTGACGATGTGTACATATGCGGTTGCTCGACCGCCACGGCCGAGGGTTGAAAGAGGAACTAGGGTTAAACCCTGTTTTACCGCCTAGATCGGCCTGTTATAAATATTTTCCTATAATAGACTCTTAAATTATAATTTTGGGATCCCAATGTGTACAGTAAATGTTCTAATGAAACGTTACATCTTAACAAAAAAAATTTAATCCCTAAACCGCTAATCATACTTAGTTACACGATTTTAGCCAAATGACTCAATTAGCGAGTTTAGCACTGGTTACAAGGCACACTGTAACAGACCCTGGAATTTGGGGCGTTACAACTTTGGTATCAGAGCGAGCCAAGGTTTATGGTTCTTGAAGACAAGCTGGGCATGTACACTCGTCACTGAAGATAATTTCACTCAAGGAATGGTAACTATTTCTGTAGATATGTGCTTAACTGCTTAAATAGAATGTGAATGCTTTAGCTGCACATTGTATTAGGGAGCATGAGATTATGATAAGAGTCAGGCTAAACTCTTGATTATATGATTATGTGCTCCATGAATTTATATTTTGATGTGATTATGTGATTACCTGCTTTATGAATCCATTTAATTGTGATATTTGCATGCTGGAGTTGAAGGCATGGTATGAATATTGGAAGAGCAGGGAATATGATTGATGTATGAATGCCATGGGCATGTTTGTAGCACTGCAAGTGGTTAATGATTGTGGTGTGGTAAGATTTATCCCTTGGGTAAAGTTCTTGATATGCTCATCATGATTAATGGGTCAAGTTATTGACTGCAGATTCAATCAGCAGGTTTATATTCAAGGCAGATAATGAGGCCTGGTGGTGGTTATAATGAGGCTGGGAGTTACAGCCAGGGTTCTTCATCTGTTCCTATGAATTTTCAGCAGATTCTCTTAGATTTGCAATTAAGATTGCAGAGACAGGAGGAGGAGATCAGGTGTTTGAAGCAACATCAGAATCTGTTGGGAAGCACCTCTTCCTTTGTTGTGCCAGGAGTGGCACCAGTTTTGGCTCAGCCTAGGGTTGAGAGCAGATGGGAATTTCTCTGTGGAAGATTCCAGGAGTTTTATCCTCCAGTCTTCAAGGGAGGCCTAGATCCATTCGGAGCTGAGCAATGGATGGGCATGATCAGTTCCATTCTTGACAGTATGGGGCTGGTAGGACATGATAGGGTGATTTGTGCGACATATGTATTGCGGGATGATGCCCGGACGTGGTGGGAAGTAGTATCCCAGACACGAGACACAACTGTGATGGATTGGAAAGAGTTTAGGCAGCTGTTTAATGAGAAGTATTACTGTGATGCAGCTAAGACTGCTAAGATGAATGAGTTTCTGAATCTCGTTCAGGGTAAGGCAACAGTAACTGAGTATGTTAATAAATTTGATGGGTTGGCCAAGTTTTCTTTTGACATGGCACCCACAGATATAGCTCAGAAGGAAAAGTTTGTTCAAGGATTGAATCCTGGAATAGCTCAGGGCATTAGAGTTGCCCCAGTGCATGAAGTCTCTACCTATGCTCAGGTGGTAGAGAAGGCTCTTGCTATTGAGAGCATAAAAGATGAGAAGAAGAGTGTCAGGGAGCACGGAGCTAAGATAGTGGTATCTCCACTTATTGGAGCAAGTAAGAATGAAAGCTGGAAAACTCGTCTAATATGCACATGGTGCAAGAGGCATCATCTGGGAGAATGCCGAGTGAGGGCATGTTTCGCATGCGGCATGGTTGGGCATTTCAAGAAGGATTGCCCAAGGTTAAGAGAGCATGAGCAAAAAGGGATAGACAGCTTAATTCTAACTCGAGTGTTTATTCCGAGGCAGTCAGAGTCTGAGACCGAGACTAGTTCCTCGGGGATGGCAGGTCAGTTTTTGGTTCTGCTCTTTATTTTGTGCTGACTGATTTGGTGCCATGCTGTTCCTTCATTTGTTGTATATAGAGAGGTATAAAGTTGATATACAGGTCATATGGTTATGTTATGATGAAAAGTGATACTGTATTGGCAATTTAAGTGATCAGGTGAATTATTGTGGAAGGACTTATCAGTGATTTTGATAAAGCTGGTTATGACTGGCTTTGGTTTGATCCAGGGTATGGATTGGCTAAGTATTTCTGGAGTAATTTTAAATGCCAAGGAAAGTATAGTAACTCTTGGTCTTGAGAGTGGGAAGCCTTGTGATAATTGACATGGTTCATGGTTCTGTATGCTTATGACATCTGTAGTGAAAGCTAGAGTTTTGTTGCAGGGAGGTGCATGGAACTCTTAGCTAGAGTGGTGGATACCACTTAGATCGTGCTAGTGATATTAGGACAGACTGGATTAGTCTGTGGGTTCTGAATGTGTTTCCAGGTGGTTTTTCAGGGTTTCTTTTATACAAAAGAAGACTAGAATGGTGATTGGATTAGTGCCAGGGATGGAATCAGATGTAAGCACTGCTTTGAGTGGCTCAATGGAGTTGTGAGAATTAAAGGTTTAGTTATGGAGTAAGATGGAATTCTCTAAGGTGAATCTTGGATCTGGTTAGTACCAGTTAGAGATCAGGGAAAGGATTGTTCATAACAGATAAGGGCACTGGGATTGCTGAGATATGTCTTGAGAATTTTTTTATGCCAAGTGTTTGTGAATAAGAAGAACAGAGCATTCCAAAGGTTTATTTGAATGGGAATTGTGATCGTCTTGGACGATGGTATAGTAGTATTTTCTCTGCGAAGATTTGCCAAGGTTAAAGAATACCTTAGGGGCAGGAGTGTCCTTGGGTGGTAAATATATTTCAGATGCCTTGGGAATTGATTCTGAGTCTTCTTATAGATCAGAATTAGTTTGGAGGTTGTTGTGACACCTTAGTAGCAAAGAGAAGTGATTGTCTATGCAACATGTTGGTTAAAGGATCTGACCAGAACTAGAGTAGAGTTTCTGGTGGGCCAGGTGGCCAGTTATTGTTTGAGATTATTATCTCAGGGAAGATAAAAAGGAAAGATGGTTAGGTGAGCCACAGATAAGAAAGATTGAATGGAAAGTCTTAGCTGGATTAGCTAAGAGTCGTGTAGTGTCAGATATAAATTCATTATGGTATTAGGGTCGGATTTAGAATCCGAGGTTAGTTGGGAGATTCTGGATGAATCTCATGCTATTCTATTATTCTCCTCATTAAGGCATTATGGAAATGTAACAAGATATGAAAGCTTTATAGTGATGGCCTGAGATGGAGAGGGATGTAATGGGATGCGTGGTAAAGTTCTTAACCTGTTAGCAGGTCAAGACAGAGTATCAGGAATCAGCAAGGCCATTACAACCTTTGAGTATTTTATAATGGGAATAAGATGGCATCGCGATGGGTTTCGTGATGGGATTTCTAGGTTAATGGATCAGCGTGAGTTGGCATTGAATCATTGTGGACTAGTAGTCCAAGTGAGATTATTTTTATCAGTAAAGATAAGTAAATAGTACAGCTGATTAGTATTCAGATCTCTTTGTGAAAGGGATAGAGCGCCTTCATGAAACTCAAGGTTTGTCCTATCAGATGAAGACTCTAGTGCGACTTCCAGGTTTTGGAAGGGTTAAGAAGGCAATGAGAATATAGATGGAATTCAGTACAGTTTACTACTCTCAGACTGGTGGTAAATAAGAGAGAGGGGGTTATCCAATTATTATTGGAAGAACATCTTATAAGATGAATAAATTAGTATATATCTGAAACTTGAGGTGGTTCAGGGGACTATTGAGATTATTAAAGGATGAATCTTGGATGCTCACTTTTCAGAATAAATGGAAAAGTTTTACTAATTGAAAAGAAGGAACATAGAGTTCCAGGTAGAGGAATGTATCTTCTTTAAAGTATCACCATGGAAAGGGGTGAGGAGTTAGGGCAAGCTAAGCCCTAGATTATCTCGGCAGTTGAATCCTAGATGGGTCTGGTTAGGTTGACTCTGGATCAGCCTTATCTTTGGCACTGTCAGTTGTATACAGTGTGTTATGTACTTCCATGAAGTGGATATGGGTTAAAGGAACTCATAAGTTAAGTAATAAGAATCTGAAGGTAAGGTTAAGTACTTCGGTAAGCAATAGCCAATTCAGACTGTAACAGAAGTAATAAGGTTCTGTTGAACAGAGTGTACCATGGGTTAAGGTAATGCTATAGAGACAGTGAGGTCGAGGAAGCGACCTGGGAAATTGGAGTCAATTATGCGGGATTCTTATTCCGAGATGTTTGAGTAAATTTTGAGGACGAAATTTCTGTAAGGAGGGGATAGTTGTAATGCCCCAAATTTCCTAATAAGGTTTAGGACCTTGGTTAGGAGGCCGGGAGGGCCATAATTGATTTATTATGCTATTTAATGATTATATGCATGTTTGTGTGAATTATATTATTATATGATGGTAAATGCATGCATATGGGTTCATATTTTATTATAAGGGCATTTTGGTAATTTGGCCCGTTGAGGGCGTGATTGTGTATTTTCATGCATGTGAGTAAATTATAAATAATACCACATTATATGTGGATTGGTTCGAGCCATTTGGCATGAGACGATCATGGAATGCAAGTTTTCGGTCTAGTCATAATGGGACTAAGTTCGGGGCTCAGAGTGAGTCTTGGGGTAATTTGGTGATTAGAACGTTCCCAGGAATCAGAGGGTAATAGGATATGAATTATTGGTATGTGAGAGTATTGAGAATAGCGGGAATTGGAGGGTGTTAATTATGATTAACGAAATAGGTACGAAAGGACGGTTTTGCCCTTGGTGGTTGTTAAGGTTTTATTTTAGACTTGAGGGCATTTAGGTTTTTTCCCCCTAAAGGATTTATATCAGCCATTAAGGCTGTAGAAGAGTAACAAAAACAGAGCCTCCTTTCTCCTTCTCTCCCGAAAGGTTTTCTCCCTCATTTCTCTCTGGATTTTCAAGCTTTGTTTGAGGAATCAAGCCAAGGAACCAAGTTGGGATAAGCTAGGGTTATGCTCCACCATTGAAGAGGGTGTGTTGCTGAGGTTGAGGTGAGTTTTTAGCCAATAGAACTCTTGCTTTTGCTCTGTTTTCCGAGCTAAGTTTCAGCTGGTTTTGGAGTTGGAAAGTTGGGAATTGATTGGAGTTTTGGCTAGGGTTCTTGGGGTTGTGGTGGCTAGGACATGTGGAGGTGGTATTTGGGTTCATTTGGGACTGAATTTGATGTTTGGAAGCTTTTGATTTGGGTTGGAAATGGTAGAATCGAAGGAGGAGATTTCTGGGAATTTTCTGGTTGAAGGTAGCGCTACAGCGCCCAGTATAGGGCGCTACAGCACTACCTGCAGGGAGTGAAGGACGGTTTATGGTTCTGAGAAAAGCGCTGGGGCGCTAGGAGAGTAGCACTGTAGCGCTACTCTGTTTCTTCAGGACCCTGTTTTGAGTGTTTTTAAGGGTTTTTGGCTCGAGGTTTCAATCCTTAAGGCTCGGGATCGATTCTACTCACCGTGTGGGCATATTTCGAGGTCCCGAGACTGGGGTTTAGATCAAGACCCTATCTTTGATCATTTTCATTAATCGGAGGTTATGTTTGGTTATGACTAGGTGACCGCTAAAGGATTAAGGATCGATCGTTCTCAAGGGTCGTTCTTGTTCTAATTCTCGCTCGAACCGGAGGTAAGAAAATTGCACCCTGTGTATATGTGACATGCATGGTTGTTATTGATGCATGTTGGATTATTAAATGTGGCATGCACGATTATTGTTGAGGCATGTCAAGTGGTTAAATATGATGCATATGATGCACGAGAAACATGTGATTAGGACATGCTTTGTATACTGAGTATGATATCGTTCAGAGCTTGAGCCTCTGTGTTTATGCATGATCCTAATTGTGCTAGTATTTGTTAAGTACGCATGTTGAATGCCTTGTATTCGGATATTGGATATGTGATATATGTTTGGTGGCATTGCTTACTTGTATGTGGCACTGACTAGTCACGGATACTGACCGAAGAGTCAGAAATGGCATAGCATCATGAACGCAGGGCCAAATGAAGATTAGATTTAATCGGTATCAGCGTTGAATGGCTCTAAGGAATTAATGTTGGACCGACCCTAAGGTCGATGAACTTATAAGTGCTTGGCTAGTCTAGGACTAGTTACTCAGAGCCAGGGCCAAAGGTCTAGGTGACCGTTTGTCACATGGCTAGGGAACGATGTTCCAAAGTTATGACTCTATGGTCATGAGGAAGGTTATGTTGTTGACTAGTCACCATGCACCTATCCTGTTTGAACTAATAAAAGTTCACTTGTCTGTTAAGCTCCGGTGACCCTATCGTCACAAGGCTAAAGGGAGCTAGACCCAACTCATTGACTTTTGCGACTGTCACCTATTTTTTTGGACTGAAAGTGTTGGATGACTATTATGGCCATTGGTTGATGTGTTATACTCAACATTACGTGGATTTGTTTTCCTGCTGCAGTAGGGCTATATCTGCTAGGCGTGTGCCTTATGATTTGATGACATGTTATTACTGTTCATGAGCATATTAAGTTTTCTTGCTGGGCTTCGGCTCACGGGTGCTATATGGTGTAGGTAAAGGCAGAAGAAAGCTGGACTATCCTTGAGCTGGAGAGTTTAGGTGACGATGTGTACATATGTGGCTGCTCGACCGCCACGGCCGAGGGTTGAAAGAGGAACTAGGGTTAAACCCTGTTTTTTCGCCTAGATCAGCCTGTTGTAAATATTTTCCTGTAATAGACTCTTAAATTATAATTTTGGGATCCCAATGTATACAGTAAACGTTCTAATGAAACGCTACATCTTAACCAAAAAATTTTATCCCTAAACCGCTAATCATACTTAGTTACACGATTTTGGGCAAATGACTTGATTAACGAGTTTAGCACTGGTTACAAGGCACACTGTAACGGTCCGTGGAATTTGGGGCGTTACATTTATGGGGCTCATTATCTAAACTATCATATGCCCAAGGAATAAATTGTTGGGACTAGTTATCTAAACAAGTTAGATATTTGTTATCTAAATAAATTACTTGGTTGCTATCTAAACAATTCATATACTAAAACAACTAAAAGCATATCATACACATGACATAAACATATATTAAAACACACAAAATATATCTTGTTTTCCTTACCAATACCGGGGTTTATGAGAACAAGGACGGGATTTGGAACACTCCTAAAAGCAACAATAAGAATGTGAGTATTTCTAAAGAAAGAGATGATAAAGATATGAATTAAACCACCAAGAAGAAACTTACCGAAAAGAAACCTTAAGTTCAAAGAACTTAAAGACCAAACCAAGAATGGAAACAACGAGTTAGGATTTGAGTAAAGAAAACTAAAGGAAACTAAGGAACCATACAGAAATGAACTTAAGATTAGGAATACCTTTGAATATACTAGCACCGAACTACACCTTGATATTGAAAACACACTATTTATCTCACTTCCCAAGTGTTTATAAAACTTAAGATGATAAATCTTTTATCCCAACCCAAGTGTTTATCACTCTATAGTAACCCTATCAGCTTGAAGGCTCTGAACATAGCTTGAAGAGTGAGGAAAATGGCTGGGTACTAGGTTCTATTTATAGAGTTCAAGCCTCGAGCTAAATAGCTTCCCTGGGCCCTTCTGAATCAATGGGTCGACCACCACATTGGGCTTCCCTAGATGGTACAAAATATCACAGCCATTGTCCTTTACCAACTCCAGCCAATGCCTTTGGCGCATATTCAGATCCTTCTATGTAATGAAATACTTTAAATTTTTATGGTTGGTGTATATTTCACACTTCTCTCCATACAGATAGTGCCTCCATACCTTCAGTGTGAACACCACCACCGCCAGTTCCAGATCATGAGTGGGATACCTCTACTCATACTCCTTCAGATGTCTCCATGCGTAGGCTATCACTTTTCCAGCTTGCATCAATACACACCCCAAACCCTGCCTTGAGGCATCACATTAGACTATAAATTTTTCATTGTCTAATGGAAGACTCAATACTGGTGCGGTGATCAGTCATCACTTCAACTCCTTGAAACTATTCTCACATCTATATGTCCAGACATACTTGGTCTTCTTATGCGTCAGCTTAGTCAATGATGTAACTATTCTGGAGAATCCCTCAACAAACTGCTAATAGGACCCTGCTAATCCCAAGAAGCTCCTAACCTCTCGTACACTACTCAGTCTGGGCCAATCTCTCACTATCTCAATCTTGCACGGGTCCACCAGAGTCCCCTCCTTACTCACAATGTGGCCCAAAAATGTTACTTGGGGCAACCAAAGCTCACATTTGTTGAACTTAGAATATAGCCTATGCTCTCTCAACCGCTGTTTTACCAAACGTAGATGTTGCTCGTGCTCTGTCTTTGACTGGGAGTACACCAGTACATCATTAATGAATACGATAACAAACTTATCCAAATAATTCCTGAAAACCCTATTCAGCAAGTCCATAAAGGCTGCTGGGGCATTGGTTAATCCAAAGGATATGACTAGGAATTCATAATTTCTATACCTCATACATAACACAGTCTTAGGTACATGTTCCTCCTTAATCCTCAATTGATGGTAGCCAGACCGAAGGTCAATCTTAGAGAACACCGTCTTCCCGTGTAATTGATCAAACAAGTCGTCAATCCTGGGAAGTGGATATTTATTCTTAATAGTTAACTTATTCAGCTCTCTGTAGTCGATGCACATCCTTAAGGTCCCATCCTTCTTCTTGACGAACAACACTGGAGCACCACATGGTGAAAGCTGGGTTTGATGAATCTTAGATCCAGTAACTCCTGCAACTGGATCTTCAGTTCCTTCAACTCTATCGGAGCCATTCTATAAGATGTCCTAGATACTGGCTCTACCCCTAGTGCCTACTCTATGATGAAATCGGTCTCTTGGTGTGGTGGCAACCCCCGCAGGTCTATTGGGAATACATCAGGAAACTCACACACTAGTCTGGTCTCATTCAGTCCAACTGAAACAATCCTAAGGTATCCACTATGTTTGCTAGGAAGCTTCTCCAATTCTCTCCCCCGCCCTGACAGCCACTGAAAGCACCCCATGCCCTCCTTTCTGAAGCAGGAGGAACAAAACAATTTGGGGCCTTTCTCTTTTGCTCACTGGGGCCAATACCCCGACTAAAACAAGTGAAAGGAGGCACCGTCCTCCGAGCATCACACCTTGCGAAGCCCTCTCTCCATATGTGATCTTAAGCCCCATCAGCTATAATGACTTTTTCGAATACCTAAGCACAAAGTGGTAGTCCTTGGATCTTGTGTTAACTTTATATCCTAGGCTATCATCAAATTCATCCTCCATACAAAACGGTCCCTCCGTGCCATGTCAGTAGACACCAAATCCGATGCGAACTTCGCCAACCGGTCAAACTTCAGCGCATATTCACAGTCATTATGTTCTGAGCTAGATTAGTAATCTCATCTGCCTTTGTAGCTTGGACTGCCTCACTATCATACTTCTCATTAAAAACTTATATGAATTCATCCCAGGTCATAACAATCATATCTCTCCTCTGGGAGACTACTTCCCACCAGATGCGGGTGTCTTCTCTCAACATATAACTGGCACAGACCACCCTCTTGTTCCCTTCTACCCTCATAAAATCTAGGATGGAAGAAGTCATATTCATCCACTGCTCTGCTCGTAGTGAGTCTGGACCTCCCTCAAAGGTTGGAGGGTGCTGCTTCTTGAACCTTTCATACAAAACCTGCCACTTGTTCTCCATCACAGGATGGGCTGGCACTGGTACCATAGCCTGTGGAATCTGTAACCCAACCCCCCGAGGAGGGGCCTACTGCCTTAGTTCTCGAAGCTCATCTTCCGTTCGCTGAAGTCTCACTTGCATTTCAGCAAATATTTGTTGCCAGTTCTGTGGGGTAGGTGAAGGGTCCTGACCCTGGTTATCATCTTCGGCCATATTGTCGCAGAGTCTAATCGATCACCGATGCATAGCTTCAATATGCCTGCAATCAATGACGTCGCACATTAGGCACGATGACAACATCCAAAAAAAACCTCCTAGTCCCATCAACCAAATACAATACCAAGTCTACATATTGCACACATTGCATAAACATATAGCAATCAAAAGGGGGCATGCCCTAGCATCATATATATACAGATATGTTCATCATGCTCTATTTATAACATTCAGGCAAACAGGGCAACTCAGACAAGAAATTAAACATATAATTCACTTAATACTGACCAACCCTGAGTCATGCTTGTCTCTGGTAGCAAGGGTACATGTTCGGTCGATCTCCAGAAACCATAAACCTTGGCACTCTCAGATAACTAGTTGTAACGTCCTACTACCTTAGAGTCATTACCATGTGATTTTAAAATGTGTCATTAGCTCACTAATCGAGATTTAGATCGAAAAGTGTGATTAAATCATAATAAAGACTTATTTAATGAAAATTAAGTATAAAAGGTTTGTACATCCATTAAAGTTATAAAAGTGATACATTGGGATCCCAAAATACAGTTTCAAGATGTATTTATAATTCAAAAGTTAATGTACAATCGACCTAAGCGACAAAATCAAATATCTATAACACGTCCCTCAAAACAACACTGGTTGTGGTAGCTTTGTAGGCCAAATATGTACGTGCCGCTCCATGACCTCCAACTCATGCTTGGTCAGCCTTTCCTTTGCCCTTACCTGCACCATAAATCACCCGTGAGACAAGGCTCAACAACAAAACTCCATACATAACATATGACAATTCAATCAAATAAATACACAACCTTAAACAGATATCAGACTATTCACATAACGACCTATGCCGACCCAGGTGCTTTACCAGGCACTAGGTTCATGATCTTCATCGAGCAAGTGAGTACAACACCCTTAGAGGGTCTCACCCTAGTGGCCTTCATTCAACATGCTTAATGTCGATCCCAGCCTTTGCCATCCTCAGCCTTCACCGTTTTCGACCTTCGCTGTTTTTTATTTTCGTTGTTTCCGAGCTTCATCGTTCCCGACCTTCACCGATCATTCATAATCATACAAAACTTAGAACAAAAAAAACATATATTCACACATACATTAAACACAAATAATCGGGCCATGCCATGCTCTACGGGCAAAAATAGTTTTCTTACTTGTGTCCCGAGCACGATCCCCTAACCCGAGCCTTGGCAGTAAAATCTAGCCACAATGCAATAATAATAATAATCAATATTGCCCTAAATCAAATAAGAACTTCGAAATAATATTCTAGCCTCCGGGACCTCGAATTATACTAAAAGTGTAGTAGAACCCTTCCCGAACCCTTAAATTTGGGTTCCCGAGCTTAAAACTCTATATTGGCCATTTCCCTTAATTTGATTCACGCCCCACCCCTTAGGTTCGCGGCCTACTACAAGTCAGAGAGCCTTGAAGCTCTCTTCTATGGGACATGGGCCACGATGCGCCCTGCCTACATCGCGACACCTGGGCAAAATCAAAGGCTCCTCAAGCCTCTTTGAACACACAGGTCATGGTGCCTGAAGAACAGGGCCGCAGATTGAGCCCAAAACTCAGCACTCCCCATGCATTTCTACGAGCCAATCTCTCCAAAATTCACCAAATTCAAAACCTAGACCTAGAAATCAGTCCATAATTCACATCAGAGCAACACCAACAATATTAACATCTCAAAAACTATTCCATAATCTCACTAAAGCTCAAAATCAATTCCTAAGTTTGAACCTAATCAAACCTCTAAATCACAGCAACAAAATTAAAAAAAAAAACCAAAATCAATCCTTAACTTAACTGATGATCCAGCCCTAAGCTAAACCCAATTACTTCAAGCCTCAATTCCCTTTGAATTCCAAGCTCCCTCCTTTGAATTTCAACAAAAATTTCCTTAGCCTTTGAGAAAAAGTGAGGATCACAAGAGGGAGAGAGAGATAAGCTTAAGAGAGTTATGTTTTTTTCCTTTCTATCTTCTGTTTTCTGGTGAGTTCTAGTGTCTAAGCCAAATCCAAGTCTATCCCTAGTTGCAAAATGTACAAAATGCCCCTAATTAACCCTTAGCCTTTCTAACACCACCAAGGGAAAAATCATATTTTTCCACACCTGCTAACTCCTTGAATAGTTCTATAAATCCCCATTTAATCCCCACATACCCAAATAACTGCTAAATGACTACTCGCTACGCGGTAGCCCCGAACACTCACTATATTCCCAAAATACCCTTAGGCTCACCCTGAGCCGGGCATTGGACCCCACTGTGACTATTCCATTCTTCTGTTCCCTAGAACCGACTTAGATCACGCATCACAAATATATCCCACAATCATGTGGTTTCAAGCACAATACACATATAATCACATTTATGCCCTCAACTTGCCAAAATTACAAGTATTCCCTTATTAACAATAACGGGCTCACATCAATATTTAATTCACATAAACATGCATGTCATAATTAACCACGTAACCACATAATTAAATCAATTATTTCTCTTGCAGCATGCTAATCAAGGCACTAGGCCTTATTAACAGATTTGGGATGTTACAGTGTTGAATCCATAACTGTTGAGCTGTATGTTTTTTTATACAATATAGTGATATAAATGATTTTCTATGAAATCCTCACCCATTAAGTAATTGAATTGTGACCTCTTCCTACTTGCATGAAATCCTTTACCCCTAGCCTGTATAAATATGAGTGGGGGGATCATTTGTGAGATGTCGAAGCTTTACAAAATGCGAAAACTTGTTTTTATTATCAATAAAAGAAATAGAAATCAATTTTTTATTCAATTATAAAATCTTGAATATACGGATATTTGCAATTATAGTGATTGGGTCAAAGTGGATTATAATTGTAATTATATGTTCAAAATAATGAGTCATAAGAATAAATCAGTGCATTGGATTTTCACATGATTTGGTAATGCTAGATATGATCTACTTACATCTTTGCAAGGGTGTGATGTCTTGTCAAAGGCATTGACCAAGTACATAAGATCAGATGTATTTGGTTACATCGGAGTGGGATTGATATTGATTATTGTTCTATAAATAAGTGTCATTGTTATATAATATACTCAATGTCACAACGTTGACCATAGGTGAAGGTGATCTTAATTCTGAGTGATAATATTATGCTAATTATACTATTTAAATCGTTTGACTTGTTCGTTACCAGGTTACCTTATGGTGTAGCCCATACTTTCCCCTCCCCAATTTAGTAGTGTAATTGAGTGCGGGTATTATTCATAGATATGAAATCTATAGCTTCTATATGAGAAGTGAAAAAGATGATTTCATTAATTTCTATGTTGAAAGGATTAAATGATTGAAATCTAATATATGTGATTAAATTCATGAAAATATCATTTGTAAGGAACTTAGTGGGAGTTAAGGATAAAATATTGATGAGGGGTAAAACAGTAATTTGCACCTAGCTCGTTAGTAAGTCATCGATATAAGATTGAATGTCTGCAATGGTTATAACAGTGGATAACGTATTTGTGGTTTAGAAAATACATTTTGTGAACACAATAGTTCAATTTCGAGTCTATAGTTTAGTAACGAGAAATTAATAAGGTGTGACATAATTTATTACCATAAATAAAGTCATGGGAACTTATTGTAGCTTGGGTTCATGGATTCGTGATCCCCGTGTCATGTCTAGTAAAATTAGATCTAATAGTTTCACATAATTGAACCACATTATTCAATTTGTAATATTGACTTGACTAGGTCAGCATAAATAAATAATGGTTGATAATTTATTGATAGTAGGAGATAATTAGAAATAAGAGAAAGTTTGAGGATTTACTTGAAAATTCTTAGAAGAGTGTTTCATAGAGAATCGGGCAATTTAATTGATATTAATATGTTAGTAGTAATATTAGTAAAATAAATTAACTTAACGAATTTCAATAGATAAATAGTTATTTTGAACAAGTATTTTATTAATTTTTATTTAAAATAAACAGATAAGGATTTGATTTAGGGTAATTTAAAAAACCAAAACAACATATATGCCCCTATTTGGTCAGCCATATTTGTAGATTGGTAAGCACAAAACTATTAGTCCAGTTATGCACTTATTTAATAATTAAATAAAAAATGGTAAATACCCTAGCAATTGCCTATAAATATAACCTTAACTAAAGTGATTTTCATAAAAAAGAGTTTTTTGAGGTAAGAAAACTCTACCAAAATATTCACCCTAGGCCGCCCCATTCTCTCTCTCTCTCTCTCTCTCTCTCTCTCTCTCTCTCTCTCTCTCTTTCTCTGTATTTTTCTCTTTTCATGTGTTGAGACTTACACCATCATTTGTTAGATCTAAATTAGAGAAGGATTTGGAGGACTGTGGTACACTAGTCTAGCGGTTTGAATTCCTCCCAATACATAGCATTCAACTAGGAGAAAATGTTACGGAATTCAAAGGATGGAGTCATTGTTCCACTGCGTATTCATTAGTTTCTACTTCTTTGTGTTTCTTTTAATTTACGAAACTTATGTTTAAATGTATGTCATGCTATTCTATGTTTCTATTATATTTTTGAAAAAATCAATAGGGAGGATGCATTTAGATTTTAAATTCAAAAATCGTAAAGAGTATGGTGAAAACATAACCTAAACCAAATAAAAATTAATCGTGGAATCACCAACTTGGTTAAGCTTCTGTGTTCTTCGTGAGTGTACCAAAAATTCAGTGGATATATGTAAATCATGAGGTTATGAGGCGCTAATGTGTAAAATCCTTTTCACTTTCCTATTCGTTCTCATAATTATAAAAGATTAATTCGGTGATTTTAAAATTAATGAAAAAATAATGTAAAACTTAAATTAAGTTAAAAAAAAAGGAAAACATAATGTTTTATGCACTCTTTAATTTCTAATATTATAACATTTTTTTCAAATTTCAAATGAAACTACTTTTGGTTTTTATGTGATTATGAGATATTTTGGCAATTAAAACTTTTATATAATTTCCTTAAATTCTCCCAAAAATTAATTAATGAAATAAAAGCATTATTCTCAATTGATTAGATTAAGTAATGTTGAAGAAGTTCAATAAATAAATTTAATAGTTAAAATTTTTAAATTTAAAGCCACTCACCCAACAATTTTCACTCAGTGTAATCTAGATTTGTTTGTTTGATTATTTTTATTGTGGCATATTTGATAGATTCATGTCTAAATTGCCATGAATTGTAAACAATGACTGAAGGTAAGAGATTGAAAGCCCAAACTCTATTCACCAAAGTCCCACCGAAGACAATGTACTAAGGTCCATTAGGAAAAGCAATTGATTGGGAATATCCCAATTTTGTTAACAATATATATATATATATATAAAGTGTGTTAGGCAAGATTGAGAACATCTCTGTCAGATACTTGCCTCTCTTAGATCTGACCAGGTTTGGCATAGTACTCATAATGAACCTATGCTACAAGGCCTATAGGGACTATTGAGTTTCTCTATGCCATAACTGTGCCTTCAAATTTTAATATAGCATTTGTAAATCTAACCATATTTCCTATTCACATTCACCTATTAAATGTTTTCAAAGTTGGAAGATACAAAGCGTTGGCCACACGTCCCCCTTCAATGAAAGCTGACAAGCCTCATGACTCTGAGGAGTCGTCTCCCCAGCGAAGGGTCGGCCATTCGAGAAAAATCAAGAATGAACTCATTAAAAGGTCAATGAAAGAGCTCGTACCTCCAAAAACTTCAAAAGGTGGTGCACTCGAACAATATCATTCAACCAGTTAGCCATGCCGAAAGCGAGGTGATAAGTTTATGGAGCAATAGTTCCTCTACTTAAACTATTAATGCCTTTGCATTTTTAAAGATAATAGGGTTTTAAGATTATGTTAGGAATGGTTAGAAGTTTTCAGACACTGCCTTTTGTATTTTCTTTATACTATAACGAAGGGCGACCCCACAAAAATTCTTTGCCTGCCAATGAGGGACCTACAGCAGTGAAAAAACCATATTTGCAGCCAGTCCCCTTCACCTATTCAGACTCGGACATCTCCAACCCTGGCATTTACATGAGCATGACTACATTCCAAAATTTGGCTTTCAGAATGTTGTTCAATCTCCGAATGGACGTTGACAAAATAAAGAACAGAGGGTGTTGTCATTGTTGCCATGGGGACCAAAATAAGAGTGCTCACGTATTCAAACGAAATTCTCCAAGTCCACCTCGTCATTCTAGCCCTAACTTGTAAGCCAATAATATTGAAGGTTCTATTTTGTACTAAAATTACTCTAGTGTTTAATTCAGCTCTTTATTATGTTAAAATTTTCCAATACAAACCAAACAATGAGGTTGATAGTTATTGTTGCTTAATTTTGCATGTATACACTAGTTGATCATGTTTGCTATTACTCGAAATGGCTCCTTCACCTTCTGTTAAGACATGCTATGAATTAGTATGTATTATGCCGTGATAATGCCTTTCGTTATAGAGCTATCTTTTCCATAACTAGAGAACATTTTATTAAGAAAAAGTTAAATTACTAACAATATGAATCTCATGCCTATAAATGATAAAAATCAATGCCTAATATATTTGTTCATAATATTCAGTTTACTATAACTTGTCCTTGATTGACTGAAACACATCAAAATGGACTATGTGGAAAACGATATACTATTTAACACAAGCTTGTACAAGAAAATAATTGAGTTCATTAAACTTGTAATGAATTTACTGTGTTCGGGTTGTACGTTAACTTAAGATATGTTTAGCACTAAAGTTCTTCGTCTCTGATTTCTATCCTCTCATATTAATAAGAACCAAAAAATGAAACAAACAAAATTCTCATAGAGGGTGTATATGTCAAACCAGTAATGACTTCTAGTGAATTAGCCCTAAATATGATACAATCCCAAACCTAATTTAATTGGGAATTGATTCACTCATATTTTTCATTGAAATATAACATGGCCATTCAAGTTTAATAGAAACATGTTTTACAAAAAAATTAGTTTATGTTACGTGGACCTTTTCTTTTGTTCTCCAACAATTAAGAAAAATTACGTAGCATGATCGTCTGGTTTACATTGATAATGTTATCCAAAAAATTAGCATTGGTGACGTGGCAAGTGATCCCTGGACACGTGGCTAACACCTGGAAACGTTCTACTAGAGTATCGACTAGAAGACACATTAGAAGCAGTGCGAACCTGCCTTACTTGCGACCAGCCTGGTCGATAGTTCCGCATACAAGGCAACATTAATGGGAAGATCTTTGTGAATCTCGAATTTATCTCACACAATCTCCTGAGTATCCGGTTATTCAGGAAAGAATATCTGTAACAATCTTTTGTAATCCCCCTTGAGCCTATAAATAGCAAGAGATAGCTCCAGGGAGGGGACTTTTGGCTTTTGAATTATTCGAGACTATAGTAATTCTCTTAGTAATATTGTATTTTTCTTCAGAGATTAGTGAAACTCATTGAACCCAAGTTCTTTGATCACTCATCTGATTTTTATATCAATATCAACCTAAGTGGACATAGGTCATTACCAGATCCTGCGGCCGAACCACTATAAAAATACTGTGTCTTATTTACTTTTGTCATTACGTTCTTCTCATTACTTTCATTAATATCAAGCATATTCTGACTCCGTGTCAGTTGGCCAAATCGTGGGTCAACATTCTGGTGCTTTCATTGAGAGCTTGATTTATCGTTGTTGAGAAAACTAATGGCGAAAGCTGGAAAGAAAACTGGACAGGCAGCCGCCGCTGCACCGTCAAACCCGCCGCCTCCTCCTCCTCCTGCAAGCATGGCAGAGGATGAGCCACAACTGGACTTTGAGGAGGAGGAAATGGATGATGCAACGCTGAAGAGTACCCTGGGCACGTTGCAGGAAGAATTGGCTAGTTTGAGGGCCAGTCAAGAGACTGCCGCTGAAGTTATGGCGCGGCAGGAGCAGGAGATTGAGTGGCAGTGCACGGAATTGAGCGAAAGGCAGGCGGAGGCAGACCGCCGCCAGAGCGAAGCCATGGCAGCCCTTGAGGCAGCCTTGCTATTGGCTAGAAATTAGGCTGCACCTGCCTCGCAGCTTGACCAACCGGTGAATGGACCACCCCAGAGGGGTCCAAATCCAAGCCCACCGATCCAGCCTTCGAGTCCGCAAAGGCCCGAGCAGCCTCAGATGCCCCATGATGATGTCCCACTAGATCCTGAGGCACAGCCACCATCCCAAGCTGCTCGGGGTAATCCCCCGCAATAGAGGCAGAATAGGGCCAAGCATCAGCCTCGCAGCCCTAGGCGCCGTAGGGATGATGGGCCGAACCTACCGAACAGAGGTCAGTACCCTCCTGGCAACAGGAGTGACTCAGAGTTAGGCTCTGTGGTCCGGGGCCCCCCACGGCACGATGATGCATGGGGACACCACGACCGGCACAGGCCACCCTCTAACGCTCGGGACGGTTCAGCCAAGAACGGTCATCGAGGGAACAGTCGATCTCACCATAGCCAGTCGAGGTTCAGAGATGGCCACGGATATAATGAGGCCGACTCAGGCAAAGGAAATGCCGGTGGGAGGAATGAAGAAAGAGGTAAAGGCAGGAGCCAGGTACCTCAAGATGACCAACCAAATAGACAGGATGCTGGGGGGCAGCCCAGACAAAATAATGTCTTCAACCGGCTCGGGGGTAGCGAGCAGCGGAGAAGAGAAGAGGACCTGAGAGATGTACTCAATGATCGCTGTGAGAGGCATGGCGAGAACGTCCCCCCGGCAACAGAGGCCACAGCGATTCCTGCCGATGTGCGGGCCCAGATAGACGCCCTCAACCAGGCTGTGCAGCAGCTGGTCGGGGGAAGGACTTCATACATCGACCACGATAGGAGGAAAGGAACTCCTTTCGTACAAAGGACAGCTAACGCCGAAACTCCCAGCAAATTCAAGATGCCTACGCTTCCAAACTTTGATGGATATGGAGACCCAGTCTCGCATGTCAATAGGTTTGAAATTCAAATGGACATTCAGAAAGTGTCCGAAGATGCTTGGTGCAGGATCTTCCCTGCAACACTTTCTGAAGCTGCGCAGGAGTGGTTCTTCAAATTCCCTCCCGCAAGTATTGTTTCCTGGGAAATGTTCGTACGGGAGTTCTACAGACAGTTCTATGCTGGTCGTATACACCCGACCGAAGCAAACCAGCTAGTCGAAATTCGCCAGCAGGATGGGGAGTCAGTGAAAGACTACATCTAACGTTTTATGCGAGCAGCAGCTGGAGCGAAGACGGTCGGGGACGAAGGGAAGATGATGGCCATAACTGCAGGAGTAAAACGTCGTTCTCCCCTCTGGAAGAGTCTCCGAAAGGAAGGGGTGAGAACTACCCAAGAATTTTTGGATCGAGCTGATCGCTATATCAAGCTTGAAGAATCCATTGCCGACGATGGAAAGCCCTCAGGCAAGGATAAGAAGGCTTCCGAACCCGCCAAGCCCACCAATGGGTCCAAACCTAGTGGTAACGGCAAAGGCAACGGGAACGGTAATGGCAAGAACGGTGGAAAACGGCCGTATAACGAGCCTTCCACCTCCGAAAACAAACGAGCCAAGGGTAATCGTTATGAACCTCGGTTCACTAACTACACTGCCCTTGTTGAGTCTCGGGGAGAGGTTTACCAGGCCACAAGTTCCAGTGTGCCTTACAAGAAACCTGGGCCCATTCGAAAGGACATTTCGAAAAGAGACACCACCAAGTTCTGTCGTTACCATAATGACTACGGACATGACACTAATGAATGCAACCAGTTAAAAGATGAAATCGAGTTCCTTATTAGACAAGGACACTTGAGAAGATACGTACGGGCCTCAGGAAAATCCCAACGAGAAGCTCCGGGTGGCAACGAGCAGGCGCCCACACGCCAACGCTCGCCACCATTACAGCCTGCCCCCGTGGCCGGAACACTCTTAACCATCTGTGGAGGCCCGCACCTCGCGGGAAATAGCGGAAAGGCCAGAGAACGATATGCTCGGACTCTGCGCCACGACCAGGACATCGAGATGATGACTGTGGAGGAACGTGCACCAAAAAAGGCTCGGTCAAAGGGAGGAGAGATAACCTTCTCTGATGACGACGCCCAAAATGTCAGGTTCCCACATTCCGATCCGCTGGTCGTGGACATCCAGATGGCCAATATGATGGTGAAGAGGGTATTGGTCGATACAGGAAGTTCAGTGAATATCCTGTATAAATCAACACTGGAACGCATGAAATTGTCTGTGAAGAACTTGGAGCCCTGCAATCAAATGATATATGGCTTCTCTGGAGAAGGACTCGCCCCAGCAGGATTAATCAAACTCCCTGTAAGGACGGGTACAGCGCCTGCAACAAGGACATTACTCGCCACTTTTGTAGTGGTCGATTGTCCTTCGGCGTACAACGCCGTTATTGGAAGGCCCATACTGGTTGATCTACGGGTCGTCATCTCTATGTGGCACCTAGCCATGAAGTTCCTGACAGACGCGGGGGTAGGACGCGTTTCGGGAAACCAAAGGGAAGCCAAGGAGTGCTATAACGCCTCGATCACAAAGGCAAAAAGTGGAACGCCGAGGAGCACTACCCCAGATAGATTGCAGATGGCAGTTGATACGCAAGCCCAATCCGGTGATGAAGTCACCAAATAGGGTGTTGCCCAAAGTGAGGATGAAGGTTTGGATCCTCGCTTTGGGGATTTTGAAGAAAATGTTGGACCCGTCGAGGACCTGGAGGAGGTCCAACTCGACAAAGAAGACCCAACCAAAGTCGTAAAGGCTGGGAAAAACTTAGAGCCTACCACGAAGCACGCACTAGTGGAATTCCTGCGAAAAAACTAGGAGGTCTTCGCCTGGTCGCATAAAGATATGGTTGGGATAGATCCTGCAAGAATCAGCCATGTCTTGAATATAGACAAAACCTTTCCACCCGTGCAACAAAAGAGAAGGCTGCTTGATAAATATAGATCACGAGCCTTAAAAGAAGAAGTCGAAAGGCTAAAGGAGAATGGGTTCATACGGGTGGCTTTTTATCCGACATGGGTCTCCAATCCGGTGCTAGTCCCCAAGCCTAACAGTAAGTGGCAGACCTGTGTGGATTTTACAGACCTCAATAAAGCCTGCCCAAAAGACTGCTTCCCACTCCCAAGGATCGACCAGCTGGTCGATGCTACTGCAGGACATGAGATCCTCTCATTCATGGATGCATATTCAGGCTACAACCAGATTAGCATGCATCCCCCTGATGAGGATCACACAAGCTTTCGGACCGATACGGGCTTGTACTGTTACAAAGTAATGCCCTTCGGACTGAAAAAATCAGGTGCGACTTACCAACGGCTTGTCAACCACATGTTTAAGGAGCTAATCGGTGTTAACATGGAGGTATACGTGGATGACATGCTGGTAAAGTCTAAGAAGGCAGAAGGACATGTGAGGGATTTACAAGAGTGCTTTGATGTGTTAAACAAGTACCAGATGAAGTTGAATCCCCTCAATTGTTCCTTTGGAGTCGGATCAGGGAAGTTTTTAAGATTTATCGTGAACTCAAGAGGAATCGAGGCCAATCCCGACAAGATAAAAGCCCTGATCGACATGAAGTCGCCAGAAAATATCAAAGATGTACAAAGTTTGACCGGGAGGATCGCGGCCCTAAGTAGATTCATTTCGAAATCAACAGACAAGTGTGCTCCTTTCTTCAATCTACTTAGAGGAAACAAGAAGTTTGAATGGATGGAAGACTGCGAGCAAGCATTCCAGACGTTGAAAGCTCATATGGCACAACCTCCCATCTTGTCGAAGCTGATCGAAGGAGAAACTTTGTTTATTTATCTGGAAACTACCGAAGTGGCTACTAGCGCGGTACTTTTACGGGAGGAAGAAGGCGTACAGAAAGCAGTCTACTATATCAGCAAGAGGCTGATCGGTGCAGAATTAAGATATCCGCCAATCGAAAGGTTAGCATATTGCCTAATTCTAGCCTCTAGAAAGTTACGTCCTTACTTCCAAGCCCATCCTATCACAGTTCTAACTGACCAGCCCCTTCGGCAAGTCCTTCAAAAACCTGAGGCGGCTGGGCGATTGTTAAAATGGGCAGTCGAACTAGGGCAGTTCGATATAACTTATTCACCGCGAGCAGCAGTAAAGGGACAAGTCTTGGCCGATCTTATTGCAGAGTTCACCGAACTCCCATACAGCGAGCAGTGCGAACAGCCTGAAGCGCCTGTGCCTTAAGATAAAACTCCTTCGTGGAAGCTATTCACAGATGGCTCATCCAACGAATCCCACGCTGGAGCGGGAGTGATATTGATAACGCCGGAAGGGCATCGATTTCACTGCGCTATCAGGTTCGACTTCACTGCATCAAATAATGAAGCGGAATACGAAGCACTCCTCGCTGGATTGAGAATGGCAAAGGATATGAGCATAAAGACGCTTGATATCTACAGTGATTCACAGCTGGTGGTGAATCAGGTTCTGGGAGAATACCAAGCGCGAGGCGTGAAAATGGTGACCTACTTAAATAAAACAAAAGACTTGTTAGCCCAGTTCACGAAGTACACCCTCCAGCAAATCCCGCAAGATTAGAATTCAAACGCAGATGCCTTAGCCAAACTCGCGAGCGCAAAGGATGCTGACACCTTGAACATCGTGCCAGTAGAAAGACTGAGTAATCCGAGCATACAAACCACGGAATCCATTATGGAGATTCGAATGGAAGATACGTGGATGGGTCCTTTCTTGGAGTATCTGATGAATGGTACGCTGCCAACAGATAGGAACAAGGCTAGAATACTGGTCGATGGTGTGATGTACCGAAGAGGATATTCGATGCCATTACTCAGGTGCGTTACACCAAAAAAAGCTAAGGAGCTCATGAAAGAGGTGCATGAAGGCTTCTGCGGGGATCACGCTGGGGGGCAGAGTTTGGCAAAAAAGATTCTAAGGTAGGGCTACTTCTGGCCAACGATGAACGAGGATTCCATGGAATTTGTACGAAGGTGCGATAAGTGTCAAAGGTTCTCAAAGATTCCGCGAGCGGCTCCAAACGAATTGAAACAAATGCAGAGTCCGTGGCCTTTTGCAGTATGGGGGATAGACTTGATTGGATCCCTACCTATAGGGAAAGGCGGAGTAAAATACGCAGTCGTGGCAGTTGATTACTTCACCAAATGGGCCGAAGCTGAACCACTCGCAACCATCACGACCAAGAAAGTCCTTGACTTTGTTATCAAGAACATCGTCTGTCGATATGGTCTGCCCAGAAAGATAGTTTCAGATAACGGGACCCAATTTGACAGTGATTTATTCACCAATTTCTGTGAAAGACATGGATTCATTAAAAGCTTTTCTTCAGTTGCACACCCTCAAGCGAATGGGCAGGTCAAAGCAGTGAATAAAACTCTTAAGGAAACCTTGAAGAAAAGACTTGAGGAAGCTAAAGGAGCATGGCCAGAGCAGTTTCCTGAAGTCCTCTGGTCATATAGAACGTCTCACCGAACTGCAACAGGACATACCCCATTTTCCTTAGCCTATGGATATGAGGCAATGTTGCCTGTCGAGTTAGATCCCCCCTCACATCGACGTCTAACATACGACCAGGATCAGAACAGCCAACTAATGATGGAATCCCTAGACTCAATTGATGAGATACGGGAGAAGGCCCAACTCCGAGTTGCTGCATACTAACAAAAAGTCTCCCGGTACTTTAACTCCAAAGTTAAAGAAAGAAAATTCAACGTCGGAGATTTGGTGCTACGACGAGTTTTCTTAAATACCCGCGACCCTACTGCTGGGGTACTCGGACCAAATTGGGAAGGACCTTACCAGATTGAAGAAGTCCTTCATCCAGGCACCTACAAACTTGCACGCTTAAATGGAGATCTCGTTCCACGCTATTGGAATGGAGAACACCTGCGCAAGTATTATCAGTAACAGTCCTTTTTAAAAGACTGGCTTGTATTAAATTTCAATTTTTACAAGTTTTGCAAAGAGGGTTAGCCACGTTGTATGGCTAACTGCTCGTATATGTAAGGTTCTATTATAGAATCGCTCGTAAAGACATGTTTAGTCCATTTTTAATACGAGATTATAAGGGACTGTGCACAGCCAGTCATTCTTGCCAACCATTGTGAATTTACATTTACAAGTATTTGTTCATTACGTGTGTTGTTTTGCTGTATTACAAGTATCATTTTTCATACGAACAGGAATGTTCGAACAGGCCATGGTCAGGGCAAGTGACCAAGGACCTAAAGCTCCTCGATCACTTGGGGGGCATATAAGGCACATCGATAGCAAAGCCTACTCGCAAGGTATGTAAACACATGAACAAAATGAGTGAAAGCATGCTACAGTACTTAGAGTATTTTTCAAAATTTATGTTTGTTAAATCATGCCAAAGTACTATGCTAAGCTCGGTCATACAGACAAATGTTATAATAAATAAAGATATTATAGCATCAAGATTTAAGCCTTTACACCGCAAGCATCGCTGCTTGGATGTAACTGTTCAAGTAAAAGAAAAAAGATTTACTGCCCGTGCAGCAAAGTTTAAAACGAAAATATATTGTCTTTACATCACGACCCGTGGGTCGTGTAGCCAAAAAGAAAGAAAAAAATAAAGGAAAAGTTTAAGAGGCATTTGGGGCTGGAGGGTCCTGAGCAGCATCCTGGTTGGTCGCGTCCTCAACAACTTCTTCTTCTTCTACAGCAACAATGCTAGGAGAGGCGGGGGTCCTCGCTCTTGCCTCCTCTTCGGCCAGTTGGGCAGTGCAGCGGACCAACTCGGCAGTCTTGACTTCCTCCGAAAGATAGCTGAAGTCGGCACCCTGATTATGTTTCTAGAAGTTGTAGAAACATCGGAGCGTCGTCCTCTTGTACCTCTCCAGATTTTTGGAGTTGTCGAGCTCCAGCTGCTTCACTTTGCCTTCGAGAGTAGCAATGGCCTCATCCTTGGGCTTGAGCATCTCTTCCAGCCTTTTGATTTCGCGAAGATGGGTTACGCTGGAATCTCAATACTGCAGCATCCCTCTCTCGAGCCATTGCCTCCAACTCCTTGGCATGCCTAGCCTCTGCAGCCGAAAGCTCCTCAGCTGCCTTCACCTGATGCCTCTCAGTGGCCTTCGCCTTAGCTTGCTCGATGGAAGCCTGGACACGGGTACGAGCAGTGATAGCAGACAGCAAGGCCTGTGAATAAAGAAAAAAAAAGTTAGAGCCTGTCGTGAAGAATAAAAGACTAAGGCTTAAGAAGTGAGGAAGTACTCACACTGGAGATTTCATTCAGGGCCCTGTTCAAAACCTGGTCGGCCCCCATGCTTTCAGCCTCGACCATTGCGTCTCTGACACGGTCACCTTTACTGATGCGTTCAAGGCGATCCTTGGCTGATCGAAGGGCACGGCTCATGAGTTTGGCCCCGAGAGCTTCTTCACGGGTAGTTTCCTCTCTGGCAGGCGCAGCCGGAGGATTTGGCGGGGCTAGAGGGGTCTGCTTCTCAGTAGGAGCTGGAGGATGGACAGAAGTTTGCCCAGTTGGCGCGTCCTTGGGAAGGCCTTCTGTTCGACCCTTCTTGGCTGGAGGACCTCGGCTGGATTCACCAGTTCTCCTTTTAGACCTCCGGTGGAGTTGAGGAACTTCCTTCTCCTCCTCAGCCTGATACATGTCAAAAATGTTGGGAGTGACCATGTCTGCATGCAAGTAAACACAGGAAAATGATAAGACAAGAGGCAGGTGAAAAGTTATTATACAACAGAAAAGAGGTAACAAAGTGAATACCCGAGCTACAACTACTGGTCGTAACACTATTGACTCTATTAGTCATATACTCATTATCTGGCATGAAGAAGTCTCGCCCTAATTTTGGAGTATATGTAAAGTTTCCTTCCCCGTCAAACAAATGACAGGGAATTGGCAAACCATTTAAAAGTAAAATAGTGTTACCGTTCTCATCAGAGGACTCTCCCAAGTCCACAGCTGGCTCTTTGGCCTTTTGTTTCCCCTTGCCTTGGGGAGCAGAAGGCCTTTCTGTGGAAGGATTGCCCGTGGGCTCCCTAATAGTAATCCCTGTTGGCCTCCTCCTCCGAGGAGACACAGGAGGTTGCTGCTCGGGAACCCCCTCGACAGTGGCTTTGTCCACCACGGACCCTCTAGTTTCATGGCGAGGAGCCAGGAGGCCAAACAGCCTCAAGTTTTCTTCAGTCACCAGGGTCTTGAAGCTTTTTGCTGCGTCAGACATCCTGGCCAAAGTTTTGGACCTCAACACCATATCTGGTGTTGGGGTCGGGCGTAACCAGGGGCCTGAAAAACAGATTACAGTTTAAGAAAAATGGAAGGGAACACATTGACGAAAAGTATCGACCAGTTGGAGACAAGCACTTACCTCCTCTGGTGAAGGTCAGGTTGTTGCTGGTTATGTCCGGGGTAAGGAAGTACTCCTTATTATACTGCCCCACATTCGAGATATGCGTAGTGTCACTCAGGAATGTTCGATTGGTTTCCTGGTGACAAAAATGGAAGAAACCCGTTCCATGTTGTTGCGGGTTAGACTTGAGGTCAAAAAGATAGTTGACCTCGTGGGGTGAAGGTTCTGGCCATTTCTTAAGTTTATACAGGATATAGAGTGCGGCCAGCATTCTATATCCGTTTGGAGTTATTTGGAAGGGGGCGACACCGAAATAATTGGCCACCCCCACAAAAAAGGGATGAAGAGGGAGATAAGCTCCCGCCTCAATATGATACCGAGACCAGGCGCTGTTTGCACCTCCGGGGAGGTTAGCCCTCTGGTCCGCAGCAGGACGTATAATGGAAACCCCTGTGAGAGGGAATTTCCTGAAGCAGTTAGCAACCATCCGAAGAGTCACAGAACTGGCCGGGGAAGTATACCACTCGACATCAGGCAAGTTCTGAAGGTGAGGGCTGGCCCTGATTTGGATATTAGGGTCAGGAGCAAGATTTTATCGACCACTGGTCGAGGGAGCCCTTGCCTGCGAATCAGGCCGGGCAGGAGAATTTGGGTTGTTTTCAGACTCGGGTCTTTTCTTGCCTGAAGATTTGGAGCGGGCCATTGGAGGAGAAGAATGGGGTCTGGAAGAGGATCGCGAAAAAGGGATCTCGTGGACACGGTCAGCTGGTTGTTCTTCTCCCTCGAGCAGTTGGGCGAGAAGGTCGTCGTCAATAGGCCTTTTACCTCCCCACAAATCTGGCATTAAAGTCTGCATACAGAAGAATGGGGAGGTGAGGATAGAAAACTTTTAAAAGCTTTTTAGAATAACGCTGGTCGAGTATAAAAGTTAAGCTTTTATACAGCAGCATTCTAACAAAAAGCTAAATTTTCCTACACGAACAGTTTGAAAAACGGATCAAAGGGTGAAAGTAAAAAGTTTTCTGAAAAAGCTTTTTCAACTCCCCTTAGGACGGGAAAAACTTTTTTTTCAACTAGCTTAAAGATCGAATTTTTACTTCGATTTTACGTCCTAAAAAGCATGATCTTAGATTTTAAACTAACTCGTAACTCTATTGTGCCTACAAAATATTCTGTCTACAAGCGTCTCAAACCAGAAACAGATAAACTCAAAAAGTACACATTCAGAAGCATGCACCACGAAAAATTAGAAGCGTGGGAACTCGAAAACTTACCAAGAAAAGTGATCGTAAAGATGGAAGAAGGGTCTTCGGAGATTAAGGAGCTCTCGGACGGGGTCCTGAAAGTACAGAGGGAACGGTCTTCGGGAACGTTAAGAGCTCTGGATTTTAGGTTTTCTTGTGAAGACGATGGCGTGCGTAAAAAGAAAATAAAGACTTCAAATGTCTTATATAAGTTTGTCTGTGGCATTAAAAAGATGTAATCATCAGTTTCCCTTTTTTCAAAGTATGGGGAAGCGGGATGGTCGTCAAAATCTTTTCTGGGAAACCAAAAGGACTTGATTAGACAAAAGTGGGTTACTTTTTTCAAGAACACACGAAGGGTTCCGACACGTCAGGCGGGGTTACCGAAGAGTCGTTCATTCAAAATTTTATTTACTGCTCGTAGTAAATAAACTTGGGGGGCAAATGTTATCCAAAAAATTAGCATTGGTGACATGCCAAGTGATCCCTGGACACGTGGCTGACACCTGGAAACGTTCTACTAGAGTATCGACCAGAAGACACATTAGAAGCAGTGCGAACCTGCCTTACTTACGACCAGCCTGGTCGATAGTTCCGCATACAAGGCAACATTAATGGGAAGATCTTTGTGAATCTCGAATTTATCTCACACAATCTCCTGAGTATCCAGTTATTTAGGAAAGAATATCTGTAACAATCTTTTGTAATCCCCCTTGAGCCTATAAATAGCAAGAGATAGCTCAAGGGATGGGACTTTTGGCTTTTGAATTATTCGAGACTATAGTAATTCTCTTAGTAATATTGTATTGTTCTTCAGAGATTAGTGAAACTCATTGAACCCAAGTTCTTTGATCACTCATCTGATTTTTATATCAATATCAACCTAAGTGGACGTAGGTCATTACCAGATCCTGGGGCCGAACCACTATAAAAATACTGTGTCTTATTTACTTTTGTCATTACGTTCTTCTCATTACTTTCATTAATATCAAGCATATTCTGACTCCGTGTCAGTTGGCCAAATCGTGGGTCAACAGATAATATCTTCATTCAACTAGAAAAAATATCATTTTAATTCCCCAACATTACCCTACCATCCATATTTTCTCTTCATGTTTTCATTGGACTACAAATTATGTGTGGCAAATTCAACTTCTCTTATTCTCTTATTGAACTACAAATGGTACATACCAAATTATTTTTCGGTTATTCTTCGTGTTCCTTGAAAAGCAAGGGGATATTAAACCTTGGTTAATTTGGATACAATCATAAAACTTTGTGGAAAGTCTACAATTCCAAATTTTAGTGGATTGAAAAAGCACATAAAAAGCACATTCACTAGCAACTCAACAAATGTAGGCTGGGACGACACCATCTTCGTACTATTGGCCCACGTCAATGCCTCAACTAACCATGTTAGGTGCTCACAAAATTAATATGCATAAGGCAGTGCACCAAACAACAAAAACAAAGGAAGCATCACCAAGGTATAACAAATAGTAAATCCATAAATGTTCACTAATATGGCCTCACTGATTCTGTTGTCCTATTTCAATTATAAACTCATCACAATACACTTTCGATGTAGTGTGGGATGGAGGTTATTCAGATTCATAGCAACTTTAGTTGTGGTGGAGGGTCTCAATCGGGGTGGAAGCTGGTGAAAAATTGATGTAGTTAACAGCCAAAACCAGGTCACCCATGCTCTAGCAATAGCTTGTATTTTTTTTTGGCAAGGTAACTAGCTACTTTAAACTACATTATGTCATTTTTAATTCTATAGTTTCTTTTCTCATAACTGGCCTTTTACCTAACAAAATTCCACTATAACTACTACATTAAAGAAAACTTGAATTTTTGCTGGGTTAGGAATGTCAAAAAATGATATATATATTCTGTCTATTATTTTCACTAGTCCAAACTTGATGTACATTCAAATGGGATTCATTTTATCACTCAAGGATTCTTTATGCTGAAAGTGGACCTGAGTTTGGTAGTCCAGATATAACTGCCCTACTTCACTTCCTCAAGCTGGGTGATCACAAATTTTTCAATTACACTATAGGATTTATTGTTTTTGACAATTATTGTAATGTTCCAAAGTCGCTAATAAGGCTTAGTGTTGAAAAGGAAATTTAAGTGTTTGATTGTTAGAGAATATATTTTATTACTCAATGGAAATATGGAAAAACCAAATACAACTCTATGCAAAAAATACAATGGACAAGATAATTGATTAAAGAAATATTACAACTCAATTTCTCAAAATACAAGTAAATAGAAAGATGCAGAAGAAGAAGATTACAAACTCAAAACATTAATAATACAAGTAAATAAGAACAACAAGATCAAAAGAATGAAAATAAAACAAACTCTCACACAACCAAAGTGTAGAGTAGTGGGGATCACCAACTTGAACAAGGTTCAAGACCTTTGTCCAAAAGCTTATTTCCCCCTATTCTCTAAGCACTAAGGGATCTCTCTAGGAAATAGCTCTCAGGAATTATCAAGCCTCTTTGGTGTATTTTCCAGCCAGGTGCTTTGTGGATGGAAAATGGTGTGTCTTGCAAGTGAGCATTAGGCTCCTATTTATAGAGTTTGAGATACCCCTTTGAATTTCAAATTCCACCAATCCCCATGGCTTTTACCAATGTTTAATTGGATGTTTATAGAATTAAAATGGAGATTTGGGAGTTATTTGGGATGTTAGAACTGTTCAATTTGGAAAAAACTAAAAAATCACATAGGTTGTCAGCCTCACTGGCCGCGGCCACAGGCCATTTTCAGCACAAAAAAGTCATTTTTCCAAAACGTTCCAAAACGTCCCAAATCCTTTCCCACATGATTTTGTAACCTCCAAACACCTATTGGGAGTTAAAAGCATGTCTCCAACAGCCATATTTCATCATGGCTTTATGAAATCCAATCTCAAATGTGTAACATATAATATACACATTATTGGGTAATATTTGGGAGTTACAAATTTGTAACTGATTTTGTAACTCCAAAATATGTCACATTTGGGCACACACATGTCTCCAATTTTGTGACTCTCAATAATATGTTACAAGGTGTGACAAATCACATTTTGTCACATTATTTAATCTAACATTATATTATATGAAATAATATAACATTCCCCCCACTAGATTAAATAATCACTTTTTGTAACACTTATTTAATCAATCAAATATTATATTAAAATATAATACTTAGTGCCTTGATTACTGTGCCAAGAGGGCATAATTGGAATTTTATGTATTAATTGCGATTATACATGTGCAATTAGGTGAATTATATGAGTTATATTATGACATGATTGCGTATGCATGTTTAAGTGTATTAAATATTCTTATAGGTCCGATTTTATTAAAAAGTGAATTTTATAATTTTGACCTACTGAGGGTATATTTGTAATTATACGTGTTATATGATTGAAATTACATTATTATGTGGATATATTTGTGTAGTTCGACAGGAAACAACCCTTTTGAGCAATTTAGCAGAAAAGTCACAACGAGGTCTAATATTCGACTCAGGGTGAGCCTAGGGATATTTTAGTAACTTAGTACATTGCCGGGTTTACTGGGGATTGAGAATTTATTTGGGTATGTCGGGATTCTAGGTATAATTTGAAGTTTAGTGGGAATTGGTGTCAAATGACTAAAATGCCCTTGGGGGCTTTAAGGAGGGCTTAGTAGATAGGGGTATTTTAGTCTTTTACCAGGGGCATAGTTTAAGACTTAGTCACTAGAGTTTTGTAGAAGCTAAGGAAGAAAATAGAACAAAAACAACTCAGTCGCCTCTCCCCTCTCTCTCTCTCTATCTCGTTTTTTCTATCTCTTGAGGCACTTAGGGATTTTTGAATATTTGGAAAAGAATTGCAAGGGAATTGAGGGCTTGGGGAAGTATTTGGATTAGGAGGCAGCTTGGGGGTCGTAAATCTCAGTTGAGGTAAGATCTGAACTCTGTTTTTGCTGTGAAATTCTTGCTTGGTTGTGGTTTCTGGAGTTTGAACTCAAGGTTAGGATTTTGGGTGGTGGTTAGATTTTAAGTTAGTTTTTGTTATTAATATGCTGCCTTTGATGTGATGTTATGAGTTTAGAACTTAAGTCGGGGTTTGATTGAGGTTTGGGAACTAATTTTAAGGGTTTTCATTAAGAAAAAATAGCTGGAAAATGTTGGAAACCTGAGTTCGCAGGGTTGTGTCGCGACGCTGTTCTTGGAGCGTCGCGACCCGCATGAACTCAAAGGCTAGGGCGGTTCTCCACAGCTCTTGGTGGTCTGCGCCGCAACGTATAGCGAGGGGTGTCGCAGCTCAAATTAAGGATATTGCCTAAGACAGGATTCAGGTGGTGGGAACTCGAACCTAAAGGCTCAGGAAGGATCCTACTACCTTGTTTAATAGAATTCAAGGTTTCGGGGGTTACGACTAGGTTAGGAAACCTTTATTTACTCGATATTGATGGATATCCTTTATTATGGTTGTGAATAGGGTACCGCTAGGGCTTGGAAGGGGATCGTGCTCGAGGGTCGTTTCTAATTATCTAGTGCTTGGACCTAAGGTAAGAAAACTGGTATATGCACCTAGAGTTATTGCTTGGTATGCTTATTAGCCTTGAATTACCTATGAATGTATGGTATGACTAACAATTGGCGATCACATTTAGCATGAGTTGATCGGAAAAGTGCACGGAACGCTGGTCGTGAAGGCAAGTTCAAATTGGGGTTGGAGGCCCTACTTCCCCATCATGAACCGTGAGTTGAGTGCCTGCATATGCACCTCGCTCAGTTGAGCCGCTCGGTCGGGCTATTTTTCCCTGGCTGCTTAATTGATTATATGACTAAGATGAGTATTCTTTTGTAAATTGTAGAATGTATTTACGAGTTATATGATTGGAATGATTGCATCTGTTATTTGTGAAACATATGATTATTGCTTTGAATATTTGTATTATTGTTATACTCTATTCGGTTTTCGTGCTGAGTCTTGACTTACGGGTGCTCAATGGTGCAGGTGAGGGCAAGAGTAAGCTGGACCTGCCATGAGTTGGAGAGCTTAAGGGGCGTTGTGTACATATGCAGCGTGCTCGACTGCCATGACCGGGATTTCCTGGAAGAAACTAGGGTTGAACCCTGTTTTGCCGCTTACGACGGCTAGTTTTTATTTTATTTGTCTTTTATTAGTTTGTAAATACATTTTGGTATCAGAGCGGTGTAGGTTTAAGGGTTCCTTAAGACTAGCTAGGCATGTACACTCGTCGCTAAAGATATGCTCGACTCACGGTTTGGTATCCAATAACGTGTTTGTGTGCTTAATTGAACATATGTGCCTTATCTGCATGCTTGAATGAGAGCATGACATATATATATATATATATATATATATATCTTGTGGGAGCAAGGCCTATTAATTGATGCATGAACGTTTATCGACTTGTGTTCTGGTATGAATATTGTATGTGGTTATTGTGTTCTTTAGTTCTACTCGTGGAATAGTTCTTGATATGATTATCATGCCTGATATGTTAAGTCATTCACTGTAGACAGAATCGGAAGTTATGTATCCAATGGCAGTCAATTGGATCAGGCAGTGTTAATATCGAGGCTACGGATGATAATCAGGGCCAAAACCCTCCATCTGCCCCTTGGAATTGGTAGCAGAGGTTTACTATCGTGCAAGCAAGATTGCAGAGGTAAGAGGAAGAGATTAAGCAGCTGAGACAATAGGTTCTGCCAGGGAGCGCTGCTCCATTTTCTTTGCCAGTAATGGCACCTGATTTGGCTCAACCTAGGGGTGAGAACAGATCGGAACTACAGTATGAAAGATTCCAGAAACATTATCCTCCAACTTTTGAGGGAGGCCTAGATCCGTTCAGAGCTGAACAGATGGGCATGATTAGCTCCATCCTTGACTATATGGGAGTGGTAGGCAATGATAGAGTGGTTTGTGCCACGTACATATTGCGGGAAGATGCCCGAACGTGGTAGGGAGTGGTATCTCAGACCTGGAATGTTATCATGATGGGTTAGGAAGAATTCATACAATTGTTCAATGAGAGGTATTATTGTGATGCTGTTTGAATTGCGAAGACCAACGAGTTTATAAACTTGGTTCAGGGTAGTAAGATAGTGACATAATATGTTAGTAAATTTGATGGGTTGGCCAAATTCGCTTTTGATTTGGTACCAACAGATGTGGCCCGGAAGGAGCGATTCATTCAAGGATTGAACTCTAGGGTTGCCTAGGGCGTTAGGACTACCCCAGTATATGAGATTTCTACCTATGCTCAGGTGTTAGGGAGGGCCCTTGCTATCAAGGATGTAGGGGATGAGATAGGGAGTGAAAGCATCGTAGGGCACGAAGCTCAGACAGTAGTACCTCCTTTTGTAGGATCTAGTAGGGGCGGAGGCCCTATAGACCAGAAAAGAAAGACCCCTGACAATTCTTCTACTCCTCGTCCTAACAGGAAGAGTCATGGTACTTAGGATGGGCACCATAGCAGCAACGAAGCCTGGAGACGTTATCTAGTGTGCGTCAGGTGCAGGTAAGGCCATTTGGGAGAATACCGATCGAAGGCATGTTTTCTATGTGGAATAGTTGGGCACTTCAAGAAAGATTGCCAGAGATCAAAGAATGAAGAACCAAGGAATGCGGATCGCTTGACTCTAGCTCGAGTGTCCGCCTCGACACAGCCAGAGCCTGAGGCTAGTCCCTCATTGGCAACATGTTGTCTTTCTAGTTCTCGATCTTTTATACTATGCTAATTGATTCCAATACTATGTATCTCTTATTAAAGGCATAGATATGTTGTGCATATTATGTGATTCTTACGCTATGGGACTTGGGATTTTAGTACCTTCTGGGGGGAAATTGGTAATTTCCAGGAGATGGGTTAGAGTATTACAAGTATTGATCTGGTTATAAGAGACTTTGATATGAAACTGTGTATAGCCTAGTTTGCCAAGTAAGGGACAACCATGGACTATAAGAAAAGATGGTGACTTCTGAGTTTAAAAGGAAAGGACCCGTTTGCATTCACAAGATTCCTAGCTATTGTGGTAGGTACCACAAAGGTTATATTAGTTAGACCAGAGGGAAACTAGATTTTCCAGTGAGGTTTCAAATGGGTTTCCCAAGGATTCGTTGGGATTGCTGTCGCATCTAGGGATTGAGTGTGCCACGGGACTAATGCAGGGATAAAACCGGTATCCGAGACATCATGCAGAATGGAACCAACTGAGTGGAAAGAATTAAAGGTTCAGTCGAAGAAGTTACTTGAGTTAGGGATTGATTAGACAGAGCTTCTCACCACGGGATATGTCAACACCATTTTTTAAGAAGAAGGACGAGTCTGTGAGAATGTGTACCGTATATGGATAGCTGAATAAAGTAATTGTCAATAATAGGTATCCATTGCCTAGGGTGGATGATTCATTTGTTTGGTTTCCAGGTAAGACAGTGCTTTTAGGAATTGACCCTCGATCTAGTTATTAACAGCTGAGGATCAAGGAAAAAGACATTTCAAGAATTACCTCTCTCACCAAGTATGATGTGATGGATTTTTAGTGAAGGCTCTTGAACTGACGAATGCTTCAGTGGCTCACATAAATCTAACAAATAGAGAGTATGTAGCGTCCCAAATTTGGTAATAAGGCTTAAGGCCTTGATTAACATTCCTGGAGGGCAATAATTGATTTATTATGTTAATATGTGAATTTGGTGGTTATGTGATTAGAAATGCATGTTTAGGTGGATTAAATATGCATGTGGGTCCCTTTTGGCTATTAGGGGAATGTATATAATTTTAGTCCATTGAGGGCATAAATGTAATATTTGTATATATTGTGATTGATACCACGTGTGAGTGGTGATATATTTGTGATGCACGATCTGAGACAATCCTAGGGAGCGGTTTGGCTAGAAAGTCACAACGGGGTCAAATACCCGGCTTGGGAGGAGCCTAGGGGTATTTTGGGTATATAATATGTGTTCAGGAATTATTGAGTAATGGATAGTAATTTATCAATGATTTAGTTATGTCAGGATTCAACGGGGATTTATAGGAATACTCGAGAATTTAACGGGAATTAGTAAATGACTATATTGCCCTTGGGTTACTTAAGGGTTGAGCATAAGCTTAAGGGGGTAGTTTGGTCTTTTGGCAGGGGTATTACTTAGCTTAGATGATTTGAGAAACCACTGGAATTAAGTAAACGAAACAGAAACTCTCAGCTTCTTCTCTCTCTCAGTTCTCTCTCATCCTTTGAAAGACACAGCTAGTTCTTGGAATTTTGGAGGAGAAATTCAAAAGTTAAGGCTTGAAACTTGGGAAGGATAAGCTTAGGGAGTTGGAGAACTAGTCTAAGCTCAAATTCATCCTTGAGGTAAGAAACCTAGCACTGAATTATTTGAGTTTCTGTTGAGTTTTGGTTAGAGTTATAGGTTTTTATGTGAATTGGATTCTTGAGTTTAATTTGGTTATTGGTTGAGTTTATGTGATTATTTATGGACTTGTTATGGAGCCTAGATTGTGTGGAGGGGAAGTCCAGGCCTAATTCTGGGTTTCGATATTGAGTTGGGTTGATTTTAGAAGAATTTGCTCGAAGAAAATGCAGGAAAAAAGGAGGTTTTTTGGGTTTGGACGTTCGAGCTGTGGCCCAAGGCTAGGAATGTCGCGGCCCGTGTGTGCGTGAAGGCCTGGGGAGGCCTCTGTTCTTGAGGAGCACCGCGGCCCTAGGAAGTTGCGGTTCGTGTCTCCTAACAGGGAGGCATTTTGCCTCTGTTTTGGGGCGCGTCGTGGCCCTTAAGGGGCTGGGCCGCGACCCTAATTCAATGTATTTGTTGTTTGAAGGTTTTTGGCTCGGGAATTCAAAAGTTAAGGCTCAAGAAGGATTTTACCACCCGGATTGGTAGAATCTAATGTCCCAGACACTAGAATTATATCCCAAAGTTATTTAATGGATGGCTATTGTTGATGTGTTGAGACTAGGTTTTCAGTGAGGCTTGGGATTTCGGTGCTTAGGAAGCTTGGGACATAGGTAAGAAAGCTGTCGTACTCGTAGAGCAGGGCGTGGCCCTATAGTTTGTATTGCAGGGCATTGCCCTATGTGATTGAATTGTAGGGCGTAGCCCTATTGTTTATGTTTTGTATATGTTTAAGTATTGTTGATTATATGCTATGTATTGCATATTTGTGAATGAACGGTGAAGGCCGGGAACGGTGAAGGCCGGGAATGGCGAAGGCCAAGAACAGTAGCAAGCTGAGAACGGCAAGGGGTCGGGAACTGTGTTAAGCATGCAGAGTGCAAAGCCGAGTACAGCAAGGGGCCGGGAGCGGCATTGAGCACGCAGAGAGCAAGCAATTAGAGCAAGACCCTCTTAGGATGTTGGAGTCATCCTCACGGTGAAGACCGCAAACCCAGGGCCTGGTAAAGCACCTGGGACGGCATGGGCGCTATGTGTTTAGCCTGTTGGTTGTGTTTGTTATATGCTGATTGATAGATATTCATATGCTAATTGTTTTGTGTTGAGTTTTCTTGCTGGGCTTCAGCTCACGGGTGCTCTATGGTGCAGGTAAGGGCAAAGGAAAGGTCGACCAACCATGAGTACGGAGAGCGTGAAGTGACCTGTACATGTTCGGTCGGCTTGGCTGCCACGACCAGGGGTATTTTTGGGAGATGTTGTGCATTAACCTAAATTTTTTCGCCTAGTCGACCCTAAATGTATTTTGAGTTGTAAATATTTTCTAAACAGTTTTTGGGATCCCAACTGTAAAACTTTCTGAGATTTTTAATGAGTATCCAAATGTTTTATACTTAATGACTGGTAACGAGTTTTATCTCAATTTAACTACACTTTTAACCTAAAACCTTGATTATCGAGTGATTAGCATGTTTTAAACTCACTTAGTAACGGCTCTAAGGAAGTAGGGCGCTACAGAGTACATGGATGATTTGGACAAGTCATATTTGGATCGACCGCGAATGTTTTAGACAACTTCCAATTTGAAATGAAACATGAGTAACATTTTCGTTGATATTGCAAGGCTAAGGATGCGGGGATCACAGGTAAGGTTTCGAAAGGGATGAATTCCGATTTCTCCATGTGATGTTCAAGGTCACATTATGGGAAGTGATGGGAACGTGCATGATTTAATTAAGATCAAAGTAGTAAGGAATTGACCGAAGGAAGGTTTTAGAGGTTAAAAGCATTGTGGGACCGGTGAAACACATCGACATTTACTTGAAGCATCTTCAAGGAGTGTTATACCTTTGAATGAAGTAATGTAAGGACTGAAATTTTGTCTGAATGGATAGTTGCGTACCAGATTTTCAAAAGTTGAAATAAGGGTTTATTGTCACGCAATGGTATCATTATAAGCATGTGGTGGACTGATATATAAGGACAGTACGGTGGATGTTGTCCTTGTTGCATAAAAACGAGGAGTTCATAATGCAGTGCGTCAAGGTCTAGGGTGTACCCATGTGTAGAATGGAAAGGTGATTATTCCTCCTTCATAGTGGTTAAAGGAATAAGAACATAGATGTTTTACTCAGGACTTTGAGTTAACAGAAATGCCAGATGGTTGCGGTTAGGGTGAGGCGACAACACTTATGGGGAAGAAGTGCATACACTATAATACAATTTAAAGTGTTTTGCCACCCATAGAGGTTGAACATGTGATAAAGGAATTGGTGAGAACTGGTGAAGTACTGACAATGAAATCCTTCATTACCCAAGGAAAATTAATGTGGAGGCTAACACCCTAAGTTGGAAAAGTCTATGCCAGATGTATGATTCATGGCAGATTACAGCAAAGTCAAATAAGGAAACGATTAGGATTGGTATAGAATCTGCGACTGATAATTGGCAGATATACCTCTACAAAAAATGAAATACAAAAAGAAAATCTTGTAGGAGTGGCTAAGAACCCTATTATTTTCATATGGATAGGTTAAGATACGAGGATCGAATACGCGTTCCGATGGATGATAGCATCAAGGTGGAGATTCAAGATGAGTCTTATTCCACCCCTCATGCTTGTTGTATCCAGGAATTTTGAATGTGTGTTAAGACCTAAAATATGTATACCGGGGAACTCACTGCCTAACCTTTCAGCAAGTGAGAGATGAATATCAGAAGCCATAGAGGCTATTATGACTCTAGGGCATCCCAGAGTTAGTATGGATGGATCACCTTAGATTGCGGGTAAAATGATTTTTTATGAGAAGTTGTGACTCAACATATTAATTTAACACACTTTTATTTGTGTGAGCGAGTTATTATAAGAATGAATATATGCAAAGGGAGATCGTACGTCTCCGTGGGGCATTGGAGTCGATAGTGTCGGATTGAAATCCTCTATTTATTTCTCAAGTTCTGGAAAGGGTCATAGAGGACGATGAGTATAATAGTGGGATTTTTAATTATTGTTAACCTTCAAACAGATTGACAACCTGAGAGAACAACTCATTCTTTTAAGCATTATATTTCAAGTATGTTGTTTTAGGGACATTGAGGTAGGTACGGTCCCTTGATAGGATTGTCACGAAGATGAATGACGGTCGACAGCCAAAGTGACTCAAGATAAGATATTGTGAGATAGAGATGAGAATTACCCACTCCGGGGAACGAAATGAGAGACGAGAAGTATTCTATTTCTGAAACGGTCCAAAGGACCAATGAAGGTATTAAGGATTGTTAGAGCAGGAGTATATGCTTTATTAAAAAGACATAAAAGTTTGCAAATTCAAATATGGTAACATGGAGTTCCATGATAGGAGACCTTGTGCCTCTCCTAGTATTGCTGATTAAAAGATAAGATAATTTGGAAAGAAAGAGAATATTTGACTCTAGGTTTGTTAGAATTTTGAGATCCTAACCAGGATTAGGCTGTAGGCCTACAAATTAGCCTTACCCCAGCATGGGTAGAGGTTCCTAAGGTGTTACAGGGGCAGATTCTAAGGAAAGAGGTGTCGAGTACTACCCCTGTTTGGTTGAAGAGAACCCAGAATTACCATGGGAATTATTACGTAAAGAAAAGCTAGTGGAAATCACTGTTCTTGGAGCGCCGCGGCTCTTGGTGGGCTGCACTGCAACGCAACTCCAGGGAAATCAGGGACAGGCTCTCTGACTTGTAGAGAGTCACGATGCTTAGTGAGGGGCACCGAGGCTCAAATTGAGGTTATTAGCTAAGATAGGTTTCAGGTTGTGGGAACTCGAACCTAAGGGCTAGGGATGGATCCTACTACCCTGTTTAGTAGAATTCGAGGTTCTGGGGGTTAAGACTCGGTTAGGAAACCTTTATTTACCTGATATTGATGGATATCCTTTGTTATCGTTATGACTAGGGTACCACTTGGGCTCGGAAGAGGATCGTGCTCGAGGGTCATTTATAATTATCCAGTGCTTGGACCTAAGGTAAGAAAACTGCTATATGCGCCTAGAGCTATTTGTTGGTATACTTATTAGCCTTGAATTGCCTGTGAATGTACGGTATAACTTACAATCTGCGATCACATTAAGCGTGAGCTGATCGGCAAAGCGTGTGGAACACTGGTCGTGAAGGCAAGTTTAAATTGGGGTTGCGGCCCCTACTTGCCCGGCATGAACTGTGAGTTGAGTGCCTGCATATGCACCTCGCTCAGTTGAGCGGCTCAATCGGGCTATTTTTCTCGGGCAACTTAATTGATTATATAACTAAGATGAGCATTCTTTTGTAAACTGTAGAATGTGTTTACGAGTTATATGATTGGAATGATTGCATATGTTATTTGTGAAACATGTGATTACTGCTTTGAATATTTGTATCATTATTATACTCTGTGCGATTTTCTTGTTGAGCCTTGGCTCACCGGTGCTTTATGGTACAAGTAAGGGCAAGAGTAAGTTGGACCAGCCATGAGTTTGAGAACTTCAGGGGCAGTGTGTACATATGCAGCCTGCTCAATTGCCACGACCGAGATTGCTTGGGATAAACTAGGTTTGAACCCTATTTGGCCGCTTTGGACGACTAGTTTGTATTTTATTTATCAGTCTGTAAACACTTTTTGGGATCCCGTGTATAAACTAAACACTTTCAATGAAAAAAAATTGATTACTTCGTTTACCAAAAAATTTAATGCCTAACCTTGGTTTAGTTTTTAATTGCACATTTAAATCCAAATAACTCTCTTAGCAATTTAACTACCATTTTAAACACACAGTGTAGCGGTCTTGGCTAACTAGGGCATTTCAATTATTCCTTTCACTCATTAAGCTTTATTATTAGATAATATATATTTTAAAAACGTATGAATAATATTTTTATATTAAGCTTCCAATGATCTTTATAAACACACACCTTAAAGAAATGGTCGAGACACAACATAAATAATTGGAAACAAAAAAAGTTTATGTATTTGGCAATATCAAAAAAGAGATTTGTGCTTACCTCCCATAAAGAGACAAGATCCCGACATACCTACTACGACGTGTTTCACTTTCAAAGTGCCATGTAGAACCAATACCTATGCCATTTCTAACAAGGACATTCTTGAATTTTACAAATGCAAATGAAAACCTTACCTTGATTGTGTTGGACGAAGGATATTGTGTTCTATACGATATTGTAATAGGATCAGTAACCTCATTCTACAAACCAAGATTCATCTTAATTATTTTTCAATTTGATTGTATTTTAACCTATCTATCTGTGTACTCATTCACACAATCTTTCTAATAAGTTCAACTGTGATTATTTAATTTTATGATAAAAGGAGTCACAAAATGCTCACTCATCCAATGTTTTTGAAACAACTTCGAAGAAGGTACTGCACAACCAAAATTCTTCCGCGTGGAATTTGGAATGGAGTTACAATCACAACAAATTGATCCTCTAATGATTCTAAAATTGTAACAATTTACGCCAAATGCTTCCAAAAATTAGGAGGATTTACAAGATGGGAATATGCCGAGGCCCAACTACTCCCTATATATGTACACACAAATATTGTGGCCAAATCACAACACCACAAGGAAACTTACCACTGCCACATCCCTAGTCAAAATCTCTTACTCTATGGTAACAACCAAGATAGTTTCATAAAATTATTTGATCTTACAATGGGGCAATCAAAATTGTAGGACATGTTGGACGTCCCCTACAACCACTACTATTTTCAAAACATATTGTGTGGCTTAGCAATGAAGGAGTAACTCTACATTCATACAACAGATTACGACTATGGGATATAGGCCAGAGTCAGCCCGTTCTAATGACCAATATGCCATCTATGGGAATGACTATCAAAGTATTTACAACCATTAAAGATCTCAATGACAACCAAGTACAGGTCGCAAACAGGTGAAAACTATGTCTTCACATTTAATATTAACTATCAAATGATAACAATAAATAATTTGTGATCGAAGACTATTGCAAAAATAACTAGCTCGCCTCACCAAAATTCTACTCTTCTAGATATTGCACGTAGGGTAACGATGAATGGTGTGACCTCTATTTATTGTACGAAACAAGGGCTGCACTTGTTCGACTCTACAAGTCCGACCATTAAAGTTCCCCAAAAAATTCAGGATGTCTTCACCATCAGCCCCAACAGAGACTCAGTCCTCCTCAGAGTAAGGACTGAATCTATATCAAAATATTATCAGCACGGGGACAAGGTAGTGGATATAGACATAAGATGAGGTAGCACAATGACAACCTACATACTTTCAGGATCCCCATAAGACTTGCAATTGTTGGGTTTTATGCATTTATAAAATCATGTCGGACATGTAACACGATTTCATATTGTCAATAAAAATAGTAGAAATCATTTAGTTTGAAAATTGTGTTTCTTGCTTTTTTTATGACATGATTATTGAAATAATACACACATTTATAAAATCCCGAACATATGGATAGTTACAATTATAGTGACTAGGTCAAAGTGGATTATAGTTGTAATTATATGTTCAAAAGAACGAGTCCTAAGATTAAGTTAGTGCATTGGATTTTCACTGATCTGGTAATCTACGATATGATCTACTTACACATTCGAGGTGTGATGTCTTATTCAAGACATTGACCAAGTAGATAATATCGAATGTATTTGGTTACATCAGACTAGGACCGGTATTGATTATTGATTGATAAATAAGTATTGTTGTTATCGAATCTAATCAATGTCACAATGTTGACCATAGGTTAAGTCGATCTTAATTATGAGGGATAATATTATGCTAATTATATTATTTAAATATTTTGACTTGTTCATTACCAGCTTACCCTACGGTCTAGCCCATACTTACAACTTGGAGATTTAGTAGTCTAATTGAGTGGAAGTATTATTCAAAGATATGAAATCTATAACTTTTGTATGAGAAGTGAAAAAATTATTTCCTTAATTGCTATGTTCAAAAGGTTAAATGAGTGAGATCTCATCTCTGTGATTAAGTTCACAGAAATATCATTTATAAGGAACTTAGTGGGAGTTAAGGATAAAATCCTGATGACGAATAAAACGGTAGTTTGCACCCAGCTCGTTAGTAAGTCATCAATAGAGGATTGACTTACTGTAATGGTTATAACAATGGATAACGTATTTATGGTTTGGAAAATATGTTCTATGAATTCAAGAGTTCAATTTGGAGTCTATAGTGGAGTCATGGAGAATTAATAAGGTAGTGAAATTATTCATAAATAAATTTGTGGTAACTTATTGGAGCTTGATTTCATGGATCCATGGTCCCCGCATCACCTTTGAGTAAATCATCTAGAATGTCTCAATTAATTGATTTAATTATCAATTAGGATTTTTAAAGTTGACTAGGTCAATTTTGGAAAATTTACAAAAAATGAGATTCAGAGAATAAAAGATAATCTCTGGGTAAATTTATTATTGGTGTCAATATAAATAAATAATATTAAATCAAGTTTCAAATTATAATTAGTTAATTTGAATAAGGATTTAATTAATTAATTAAAAAATAAATAAAAGGATTTGAATTTAGGCCTAATTAGGATTTAAATTCAAAACAAAGAGATTAGGCCCAAGTCCATTTGTGGGAGCCCAAGGTTTTAATCTTTTTGTTTATTATTTTAATTAATTTAAATAAGGCCCATTAAGTTGCCTATATAAGGAATTTGATATGTAGGGTTTTCAAGGAAGTCTGTCTCAGTAGATTCATTGGGTAAGTGAAAACCTAGACAATCTAATCCTTTCTTGACCAATCATTCTCTTCTTCTTGTCTTTTAGATCTCTATCTCATGTGTTGAGAACCAGCCCACACTAGTTCTAGGCTGATCAAAGGCTGGGTGAGGAAGACTGTATTGCTGATCTAATTCAATCTCTTGATACTACTCTGCTACAGAAAGGAATCAAGGGTTAGAGAGAATGAAGGAAGGAATTGTTCCAGTTCCGCTGCGTAATGTAAGTTTTACTTTACTTTGTATTTGTATCAATTTCATAGGAGCATGTTCTAGGAATTTGCATGTTTATTTGATAATATGTAAATTGCATGAAAATAAATAAAGATCATGCAAATTGTAATTCTTACAATTGGCCTCATAGCCATAAGTTGCTAGTTTATTTTCATGAATGAACATGTATTAAATTGATTGATATGTTAGGGTGTTAATTGGATGGTACATGTTATTGGTGCATGTTTATATTTTGTTATGTAGATTTAGCAATAATTTGGTTGTTTTTTGCTTGTTTTGGGATTGGAAAACTACATAGATTTAAAAAAAATAAAAAATTGGACTGATTGAGTAGTATGCGTTCTGGGGCCTTACGACGTCCATACGAATCCTTACGATGGACCTGCGTGGGCCCTCAGCGGGTTTTTTCACCAAAAAGTATATATTGATTTTTTTTTTTTTTTAAATTGGATATTTTGTGCAGTTAAGTTTAAAATATTTAAAATTGATTATCTAATTATTTTAGATATTTTAATTTTTTAAAATATTTTGAATTGGTTATATGATAATCAAGATATTTTAAGATATTTTTTATATAAATGAAATCTTAAAATTAGTTATCTATTATTGAAGATATTTTTATTGTTTAAAATATTTAAAATTGGTTATGAGATAATTCTAGATATTTTGGATATTTTAAATTTGGGTAAAAGATATTTTGATATTTTAAAATTAGTTAAAATATTTTATTTTTTGTCATTCCTATCAACTTAACAACCTAGTTTAAATTAATTATTAAAAATTGAACTTTGTTTGATAAATTATATTTTAATTAATTTAATATTTTGCAACATATTTAATTAATTATATTGAATTTTGTCTAATGAACACTATGTTAATTAATTATGGTATTTTTTTCAATATAGTATATTATTGTGGTATATTTACAATTTAATAATAAATGCTTATAGAGTAACATGTTAGGCCCATCCAATTATTAACATATCAAGCATCATTATTAAGTTCTTTTTTACATTTGGGCTTTAAATATAAGTATAAAGATGACCCAATTTTTGTGTTTGAAAAATGTTAGAAAACTCAAATAAAACTTTCATAAAATGTTAGGTTTTATTTGGGCACAATTGAATATGTAAAGTTTAAATTCATCTCTTGTGGGTGGTTCCACTTGTGAATTCTCATTTGCTTTGCATTACTAGATTGGACTTAATCAATTGAATAACAATTAATAAAACAAATATTCAAATTCCTGTCTTTTTGGGCGTTGTGTGGAAGTTAGGGAGCCTTAGTAGTGGGTGCGACATACAGAACCCAGCTCTCCTCTATGAAAGCTCGAATTGTTAAAGCCCATTTACCTAAGTTGGACTTAGTTGTATTAAGTTATTCATTTTAGTTGGGCCTAATAATAGATTAGAAACAAATTAATTCTATTTTTTTGGATTAATTTTCAATGGTAATTTTAGAATTAATGGGAAAATTATACATTATGGGTTATTTATTATTTTAATAATTTGGAAAACCTAAGTTGATTTATTGATTATTTTTATAATTTTGCAAATCTAAGTTGGTTTATTGATTATTTTTATAATTTGGCAAACCTATGTTGGTTTATTGATTATTTTGATAATTTGGAAAAACCTAAGTTGATTTATTAATTATTTTAATAATTTGGCAAACCTAAGTTAATATTTTTCAAAAAGAATAAAATACTAAGAGATTTATAATCAGTCTTAAAAATTTGAATACGATATCCATCGTTGATTTAACAAGGTTAGAGTTCTGTGGGGCCTCAAGGCGCTATGATATTGCCTCCCTACCGAAGATGTTCATTAGACTTCTTAACAAGGTTAAATTTATTAGTATAGATAGTTATAGATGGACCTTCTATAGACTCATCCCTACGGTGACTATAGGAATTAAGTCTGTAATAATCAAAACCGTGGGTCAAACTCATAAAGTAAGAAATATTTATGACTCTCGCCTACTGTGACACGTGAGTTTTTGGTACTTTGATCGGATGGATAGGTAGTTAATAAAAGTCCATGATGTTTTATTGATTGAGATGTTTCTCTATTTAACTAAGTGAATATTTGTGACTCTCGCCTACTGAGACACATAAGTTCATGGTTAGTTAAAGTACTTAAGAAATAAAAAGATAAGTGTTTTAGTATTTTGCTTATCTCAAAACATTTTGTATGTTATGCTATTTCTGAAAATGTAATGAATAAATGTTTGTCAAGCAATGGGTTGATTTCTACATAGTTGATAATCGTTGCTCTAGGCTTCCCACCCCATACTCTCTCGAATCTCTAAAAGGTTACTCTATTGTAATGACCCAACTATTTCTAAGACCTTGGACCATTAAAACTACTAGACATAACTACTATTTCGATACCAGCATAAGAAATAACATGCCTTTATTGAAAAACCCAAAATATAAGAAATAGCATTTCTTTATTAAAAATGTAAAATAAAATGTGAAATGGTATGGTATGGGATCCCATTGTTTACAAAACATAAAACATAGCTTTAAAAATAAGTTCAAAAAAATCTGAATGCGGAATTACAAAAGAGACATATTTCAAAAGACTAAAATAAACGTCATCCTCGATCGACACGCAGCCCATCCATTCTATTCATCCTCAATACACATGCCATGCTACCAAGAATCCTTCCGCCTCCATAATTATTTTCCTGCATCACACTAAAATAAAGGAATGAACCTAATGCCCAGCAAGGAAAATCTACTAAAAAAAAAACATACATCGTAAACATAAGCATAAGACTACATCAAATACTATAGAAGAACATAAGACTATCTAAAACATATATCATATATCATAAGCATACACTATAAAACATATGGCTACAAAAACATCTATTACAATGGCCATCATAAATCTTGGGGATTGCTAGCTAGGCAATCATATGCCCATAATTCTACAGGGCTAGTTATCTAAACAAGTCATATAGATTTATGGGGATTGTTATCTAAACAAATCATATGCCCAAGGAATATACTATTGGGACTTGTTATCTAAACAAAACATATACCCAAGAACTAAAACATATCATACATATACATATCATAGCATAAACATATAACATAACATATCATAACATAACATAAACATAACATAACATATAAGCACATAAAATCTATCTTATTTTCCTTACCAACACCGGGATATGAGAACAAGGACGGGATTTGGAACACTCCTAAAACCAACAATACAAATGGTGAGTATTTCTAAAGAATAAAGAATGAATGTGGAAACTAAACCATTAAGAAGAAACTTACCAAGAAAGAACTTAAGTTTCAAGAACCTAATCAAGAACCAATAACGAATGTTAGGATCTCAATAAAAGGAACTAAAGAAAACTAAAGAGTTTTAAAGAATTGGACTTAAAGAATAGGAGTACCTTAGTTGACCTTATGGATTGGTCTAACTACTAGTACCTTGAAGTCGGATCACAGCTGAAGAGTGAGGAGAAGGGCTGGGTTCTAAGTCCTATTTATAGAGTTTTAGGAATAAAAATCTTCTTTTTGGCTTTGAATAAAAATAATGAATTTAATTGAAAGTATTTGAATATTCGTCAGTCCAAGGCTTAGGACTTGGTCAAATCGTTCAGAGGTAGGTCTAAGGAGTCAAAGCTTATTTTAAAAAAAAATTAAAAAAATAGAATCCTAACTTCTAACTTCCTAAATCTCGTAACTCTAAACTCACCTATAGTAAAATCAACATAACTAGAGCTGTAAGACTCCGATTTTGACCACCTTTATACCTTTAGAAAGATAATTCAATTATCTACAACTTTCTAGAAATACTATTTTTAGAAATTCATAATGGAACTAGGTCAAAAATAAGTTAGAAGTTACAGTACCCTAAAGTTACGGGAAAATCTATTTAATTATCTAAATAACAACCTAATCCACAAATTTCTTAACTAACCATAAAATAACAAACTCTAATTCCCTAATAATCATGCTTATGACAAATGTTATATTCTTATTGGCTCTATCTAAACCTTAGGTTATAATAAATAATACACCTAGGACCAGCAATATTAATCAAACCTTATGTTATAATTAATATTCTTAAACTATAGGTTAAACTTATAAAATTCATAACTATTGCTATGAGTTTCCAACTAAGTTCCGACTTGAACCAAAATCTACGGAATCTAACATACTACAAACTAATACTAACTACTACTACTACTACTACTACTACTACTACTATCTAGCTACTTAAGTGAATATTCTGGGACTCTACATCTATGGTGAGAACCTCATGAAATGTTTGTCCACCATCAACATGGTTTTGATTATGGACAACATCGAGTTTGTGACCATCAAAGATATTCTATTTTTCCTATGCAACGATCACCAAATCCTTCAAAGATGATTCTTGATGGTGGTTCGAGCAAAGGAAATGATACTAATACTACTAAACATGCTCATGGAAAAGCTACTTTAAGCAGCTTCTTCGAAGAGCAAATGACAAAGAAATTAAAAAAAAAAAAGGAACAAGAAGTCCGCTGGCAAGGCACCAAATGCTGCAAACAATCTTGGAACAAGGCCTGACTATAAGTATACAAAAATGGGAGTGTATCCAACTGCAAGGAGACTAGGAATTGAAACAAGATCGCCAACTCAAGGCATATGGAACCCAAGATAACAAAATTTATCTTTGATGCATGTGATTTTAGAGGAAGATACTTCGGTTTTGGATCTTTGAATCAAAATCAACTAAACATGCATGTACCTTTTTACAACTTTTTAGCACTAGGAAAGCCATGAATGATAAAAAGTCATACTTGGAATCCATCAAGGGTTGTTCATATCAAACAAGACAAAAGGATAAGCTTGAATAAATTTTGGAAATAAATATATTGTTTTAAGAGAATGTTTATTTTATTATGATTTTCAATGGAAATTTTTAATTTCAGTTTTTCTTATTACATCAACAAAAAAATTTAGTTACTTTCACAAGTAATAAAATCCTATTTCTTTCAATGGATGTTGATGGTGAGAACTTGTCAACTAAGTTAAGTTGGAAAAAATTGCAAAGTAAAGATTATCAATAGAAAAGCCTTAGAAATTTAAGTATCGACTCCAAGAACAATTGTAGAAGAACAATGGAGAAATTAATTTTCATTCACTATGGTGCACTTGATACAGTAAATTTTCCAACCCCCCCCCCCCCCCATAATGTGGAATTGGGGTTCATTTTATAGGGTGCTCTAATGGCCCCTGATACATGGTGGTCCAGGGGACCAGATGGTACATGAGTACACTAGCAGGAGAGTGGTTCCAAGGGTAGTGGTGTCGGCTCCAGTACATGGTCAGAATCCGTGGGGATGTCTCCACTACCTACTGAGTACGAGTGTCAGAGGTTGTCTGGTGTGTGCCTTGATCCTTGCAGGCAGGTACGTACCTATCTAGAGGTACCTTATTCGTACATCTTGTCTCTTGTGGGCTACCTTGAACGACATACTTGGTTGGGCTTCCATATTCTAACCCGATACCAAATCATCTCGGGGTATTTCTCCTATCTGTGAGTTAGTCCTCCCCTTGCACATATTCATGGAGTTCCAGACTTGGTACCTCGTAAGAGGTCCCGATTGGCTGGCTGGAAAGGGTGTACCTCGTTGGTGGCCCCAACATCAGAAAGTGGTGTAGGGCCTTTTCAACGAGGTGGGAGGTGCATGCAACGAGGCTAGTGAGATCTCGCACGGACGTGGGGAGGAGAGACCATGGACTCTTTCATGGATGCTCAGAGGCGAGGTTCAACGTTTCTCATGGACATAAGAAGGTCCTGGCACCGTATGCACTCGTGAGGTGTGAGGCGTCATATGTAACTACAAGGCAACATGGCCGCCAAGTGCTACATGTACCTGCGAGGCGCCGTATGCATCAGTGAGGCACGAGGCGCAATGCGCGTCCGTGATGACGCGGCCTCGCGAGGCGCCTAGGTGTGTGAGGCATTAGTAGTGCGCGAGACCCATGTAGGCGTGCAAGGCGACGAGGCTTGTGAGGCGCCTGGGGCGTGCGCGACCCATGTAGGGGTGCAAGTCGACGAGGCTTGCGAGACGCCTAGGGCGTGCGAGGCACTAGTGGGAGTGCGAGGCGACGGCCTCGAGAGCCCGGGTGCGGCTGGTGCGTGGTGGTGTGAGGCTGAGCCTCGCGTGGGTGCGCGCGGAGAGCAAGGCGGGGCCTCGCGTGGGCGCACGCGGAGGAGCGAGGCTGCGCGCTGACGAGCGAGGCTGGGCCTCGCGTGACCCCTCGGATCTCTTGGTGCATCTTCATCAAGGCTTCCTTTGAGACACGGGCTGAGGGAAAAGTATCGGGTGGCTCGGATTTCCTGAGGCTAATGAGGGTCGACCTCCATATTTCCCTTGGTGGAATTTGAGCATCCACAACTTGTATTCCAACCATGGACTTAGAGATTTTTTCTTTTTGGTGGATTTTTGGCATCCACAATGGATGTGAATAGTGGGGTGTGTGTATGAAAAACGGGTTATACCTATTGCAACTAAATGAACCCTATGTTCTAAATAATGAGTTGTTTAAGATAGCTAAATCTGGGATCGTTAAATGACAAAAGGTCAATAATGTTAGAAATGACATACCTTTGGCATCTTCGATTTGGTCATATTTGGTATGATAGGATTCAAAGACTGGGCTTTTGAGGGAACTCACCTAGGGTGACCTACCTGTTTGTGAGTCTAGTCTCGAGGGCAGAATGACAAAGCTTCCATTCTCTGTGAAAGGAATTCATTGTTATGGCTTTAAAACTAAATTAGGTAAAATGTTAAAGATCTTGCAATCTGATAGGGGTGGAGAACATTTGGATAATCATAACCAAGATCATTTAATTGAACTTGGAGAATTGTCTAAAGCAACTGGCCCAAGGACTCCGCAACAAAACGGTGTTGCTGAGCCAGTGAATTGCTCGTTTATGAAAATGTGTGTTCTATGATAAGTTATTCAACTCTACCAACTTCTTACCCAGATCTTTTCTGGAGACATAGTACCTAGACCGCATGTGACATTTGTTGTGCCATCTCAAAGCTGTCTTCAAGATACCACTAGAATTATGGAATGGTCGTGAACCTGGTTTACGTCATTATGGAATTTGGGGGTGTCATGTCTATGTCCTAAGGAAAAAGGTAGGAAAGCTAGAACAATAAACTGGTGTTTTTTTGTTTGTTGGTTATTCTAAAGGTACTCAGGGTGGTTTATTTTATAGTCCAGTAGACAAGCAAGTGTTTGCCTCCACAAATGATACTTTCTGGATAATGACTACATAATGAATTTCATGTGTTGTATCAAAATAGTATTAGATGGAAAACGATAAAATATTGTTCCATTGTCACCGACGCATGTCGATGAAAACAAGGTAGATATAGAAACAACTAATCCAAGTCAGAAAGTTATGATGCCTCGTCATAGTAAGAGGGTTTCTCCGAACCTGGTACCTATGATTTGGATAGTGAAACCCACAAGTTGGTTGGTGACACAAGTAACAATGATCAATTGGCCTTTAAACATGCAATGGGTAAGTCTGAAAGGGATCTTTGACTCGAAGCCAAGTACCAGGAAATTGAGTCTAAAAAATCTACATTTTTCAGAGATCTTGTAGATGCGCCATTGGACTTTTGACCTATGGGGTGCTAGTTGATCTATAAGAAGAAGAGGGGATTGATGGAAAGGTCGAGACATTTAAGGCTAGACTCGTGGCAGAGAGAGAAAGTTGACTTAGAGAAAACTTTTTCTCCGGTAGCCATGTTAAAATTTGTTTAGTATACTCTTATCCATAGCCACAACTCTTGATTAAGAGATAAGGAAAATGGACATCAATAAAGCATTTTTAATGGTTATCTTGATGAGACAATTAACATGGATCAATTAGAAGGATTTAGAGTAGTTTGACAAGAAAGTCGGCAAGCTGAGTAGGTCAACCTATGGACTTAAACAAGCTTCGCGCTCCTGGAACTTAAGGTTAAATGGAAACATTAACACCTGTGGTTTTGAACAAAATGTAGTTGACCCTTGTGTTTAACAACTTAGGAAAAAATACATTGTGATGTTCTTAATACTTTATGTATATGATATCTCCCTCATTGGAAACAATGTCAAGAAATTATCAGACATAAAGCACTGGCAGGAAATGAAATTCTAGATTTCATTGTAAGCAAGTCATGTTCTTTGTATCCAGAACATCAGGGGATACAAATAACTGAATTTTGGCTCTAACTCAAGCAACCTACTTAGGTGAGGTGCTTGGTCCTTACTCTGTAACAAATTCCAAGAAATGATGTTTAGCATCTTGACATGGAATTTATTTTTGTAAGCAGCAATCTCCACAGACTCCTCAAGAGAAAGAAAAGATGTAACAAATTCCTTATGCATTTGCAATTAGAAATATAATGCATGCTATGTTGTATGATGTGACCAAAGATCTGCTATGTAGTGGGAGGGGTGAGCAAGTGTCAGTAAAAATTTGGAAATGAACAATAGATGGGGGTCGGTATCTTTGTTGGACTAGAGACTATATGTTAGTCTTTTCAGGGGGATCTTTGAACCTGTTAGGCTACACAAATTCAGATTTTAAACTGATGTTGATGACAAGAAGTCTACTTCTGAAAAATGTGTCTACTCTTGGGGGTGGAGCTATGATTTGGAGAAGCGATATGTTGTCTGCCATCTCAACAGCTATGATTTGGAGAAGAGTTAGGCTATCTGCCATTTCAAAATCCACCTTGGAAGCTGAGTACATAGTTGTGTCCATGGAGGCTAAGAAAATAGTCTGGCTGAGGAAGTTCTATACGGATCTCAGTGTTATTCCAGGATTGGATAAACCACTCATTTTTCTAGTGACAGTAATGAGGCAATAGAAAATTTGAAAGAACCTCGAAGCTACGAAAGAACAAAGCATATAGAGAGAGAGAGTACCACATTATCGAGGATGTGTGGTGAAGGCGTGATGTGAAGGTAATGAAGATAGCTTTGAAAGGAAATCTTTCATATCCATCTACAAAGATAGAGGCAGAGAGGATAAGTGTGAAGCATGTAGAATGCATGGTTTTGAGATACATGTTCCATTTGTTTTAAAAAGGGAGTTTGTTGGGTTTTATGCCCTTATAAAATTATGTCGGACATGTAACACGATTTCATATTGTCAATAAAAGTAGTAGAAATCATTTAGTTTGATAACTGTGTTTCTTGCTTGTTTTATGACATGATTATTGAAATAATACAAACATTTATGAAATCCCAAACATATGGATAGTTACAATTATAGTGACTAGTTCACAGTGGATTATAATTGTAATTATATGTTCAAAAGAGCGAGTCCTAAGATTAAATCAATGCATTGGATTTTCACTGATCCGATCATCTACGATATGATCTACTTACACATTCGGGGTGTGGTGTCTTATCCAAGGCATTGACAAAGTAGATAAGATTTGATGTATTTGAATACATCGGACTAGGACCGATATCGATTATTGATTGATAAATAAGTATCGTTGTTATCGAATCTAATAAATGTCACAACGTTGACCATAAGTTCAGTCATTCTTAATTATGAGTGATAATAGTCTGCTAATTATATTATTTAAATCTTTTGACTTGTTCGTTACCAACTTACCCTACGGTCTATCCCATACTTACATCTTGGAGATTTAGTAGTGTAATTGAGTGGGAGTATTATTCATAGATATGAAATCTATAACTTCTGTATGAGAAGTAAAAATATGATTTCCTTTATTACTTTCTTCAAAAGGTTAAATGATTGAGATCTCATTTCTGTGATTAAGTTCACGAAAATATCATTTATAAGGAACATAGTGGGAGTTAAGGATAAAATACTGATGAAGGGTAAAACGGTAATTTGCTCCCAGCTCATTAGTAGGAATCTATATTTTCTGTTTATGCACATGTAGAGTTTTCTTGCTAAGCCTTGGCTCAAGGGTGCTTTGTGGTGCAAGTAAGGGGAAGGGAATGCTTGACCAGCCATGAGTTGGAGAGCATCGGTGGCGGCGTGTACATATGCGGCTGGATGACCACCACAGTCGGGGATATCTCAGAGGAACTAGGGTCGTACCCTGTTTTTTCCGCTTAGGTCGGCTGAATGTAACGTTTGATGTATATACACCTTTTTAAAAGTTTAGTTGTAATATTTTGGGATCCCATGAATGTATGAATTTTTTCAAATAAAAGTCAATGGTTCTTTTGACCAAAATTTTTTACCCTAACCCTTGACATTAACCATAGTTACACGTTTTAAGCCAAATGACCTGGTTAGAAAGTCTAGCACAGTTTAAAGTACACAGTGTAACGGTTCTGGATTAGGAGGACGCTTCAAGGCATGCCCCAATGATTGTTTTCCCTTGCCTCGAATAGACCAGCTCGTAGATGCCACTGCAGGTTACAACATCATGTCATTCATGGACGCTTTTTCTGGGTATAACCAGATATCCATGCATGCACCTGACCAAAAACATACGAGCTTCGTGACCAATAAGGGCTTGTACTGCTACAACGTAATGCCTTTTGGGCTCAAGAATGCAGGAGCCACGTACCAAAGATTGGTGAATGGAATGTTCGCTGAGCAGATAGGGAATAGCATGGAAGTTTATGTGGACGATATGTTAGTCATGTCCAAACATAACTGTAACCATGTAGACAATCTCATCAAATGTTTTATGGTACTCTGAAAATACAATATGAGACTCAACCCAAAAAAATGCTCATTCGGAGTATCCTCGAGTAAGATTCTGGGATTTATAGTGAATGCTTGGGGTATAAAGGCTAATCCCGACAAGATCAAGGCATTAATTAACATGCCCTCACCTCGAAAACATAAAGATGTCCAGAGCCTAATTGAACGAATGGCGGCCTTAAGTAGGTTTATCTCAAAATCTACAGATCGGTGTCTACCATTCTTTAATCTTTTGAGAGGGGGCAAGAAGTTTGAATGGTCGAACGAGTGTGAACTCGCATTTCACAACCTTAAGAAACACCTCGCTGAACCACCGATCTTGTCAATGCCAATCGTAAGGGAAGTCTTATACTTATACCTCACCACAGCTGAGCATGCAATTAGTACAGTACTTGTCCGGGAGGATAAGAAAATACAAAAACTCGTATACTACGTCAGCACGAGGTTACTAGGGCAGAATTGAGATACCCATTGATGGAGAAACTGGCTTTGAGCCTAATGCACGCATCTCAAAAGCTCTGACCTTATTTCCAAGCACATCCTATCCATGTGTTAACTGATCAGCCATTAAGACAAGTATTATCCAAGCCTGAGGCCTCCAGGAGATTGGTAAAATGGGTTGTTGAGCTCAGACAATTTGAGATCACCTATTCTCCCAGAACAACGATCAAATGACAGGCTTTGGCAGATTTCATTGTCGATTGTACTGGGATCTCCAACGAGGAAGTCATAACCCCAGCCCGCGAGCTGTGGAGACTTTACGTCGATGGATTCTCTAATGAAAATGGATCAGGGGAAGGAATCATTCTAATCACCCCGATGGGAAATTTCTTCCACTTGGTGCTAAGGTTTGTCTTTGAGGCATCGAACAACAAGGATGAGTATGAGACGTTGTTAGCAGGTCTTTGGATAGCCGCCGAGCTCAAAGCAAAAGCCATCAACTGATACAGTGACTCACAAACGGCCAGTGCTCAAATCCCTTATGTTATATCTTCACCGTCAACTAAACATTCTCTGTACACCAACCATATCCCATTTTCTCACCTACCTCGAGGCTCAAGCCATCACCCCTTCCGTCTATATCTGGGCGCGCCTTAAACTTGACGCACCGCTTACAGTTTCATGTTCTTAAAACAAGGTCAAGGCCCCTCATACTACCCTTCTGTAACCATCCACTACGCACAGACTTCTATATTACGAGGTGTTAAGCAATCCTTATTCTGTCATCCAAAAATCTGATACAAAGTTGTCCATTCAGTCTACCCTTAGGTTCTTTTGTCTTTCTAATCTCTGATATGATCGTCCTCCAAAGATACTTGTGTGGTAGATGACATGTTCACCAGTCTCATTGTGCTTCTTATCCTTCAGACGTTCTTCAGTAATCTCTCTGTGGCTTCTGACTGAACCTCTTCATACCTGATCCCTTCTCTTCCTGTAGCATGACCTTGAATACCCTTGGCAAGATTGAAATCGACACATTTTGGAGCCTTACCTGTTACCCTGCTTCTTCAATCTTAGTATCGTCATTGTAGTAGTCGTTCGCATTCTGCTTCTAGCTGGAAAGTAGTTCAATGCACCCTTAACGAACCTAGATGTGACTTATTCATATCCTTCCTGTACTCTCTGCTTGTTGAACTTACCGGTGTTGTCGTATCTTAAATCAGTTAAGAATCTCTACTAGTAATCCATCACACCCCACTTGGTACAAGTGCTAATTCCTGAAATGTCTCTTTCCTTAATCCTCTGCTGGTAATAACCAGATCGAAGATCAATTCCTGAAGACATTGTCATGTCTTGTAACCAGGCATTTAAACTCTTCATCCTTAACAGACGATGACAACGAATTCCACACTACGGCACTCTGTCTAATTCATCCCTAAACCAGATACTCCTTCCACTGAACTAGTAATTCTTTCTGCCAACTAATACCACTCTTCACACTGTCCCTAATACTAAATCTATCCTTAGCCGACTCCTGAAGTGTACTCAACAACCCCTTACATACCCATCTGAATCCCTACTGATCACTTCAGTTTCCATTCAATCCAACTTATATACTTCAACGGATGTCCCTCGCAATCCATGATTGTCTCTTAACAAATTAACTCTCACTCAGGATCATAACAAGGCTCTCATATGACGAGCTTGATTACTTTCACCACGAATCTCTTTATTAGTTACATTCCAACTCTTCTCTTAGAAGTTTCTAATTCATCCCCAATAAACACTAATATTTCCAGCCACTTGTATAACAACCTTGAGGCATGTACTTCATATCTGAATCTTTTCTGGAAGATACGCAACACCGAACTCTTTCAGCCCATTATGTAACCAAGAACGAGAATTATCAAGTCAACTGGTCACCTCCGAGGAACTATCCTCGGGCTTCAAATGTAACTAGACATTCCAGTCTTCCATTCTCTAATCCTGGGCAATCCCTAATCGACCCTAACATACTGAACCATTTCATATAGATAATGTGACCTTATCTGGCATCTTTCGAGTTGGCATCTCCTGCATCTGGTGCATACTGATTAATCTTCACTAAGCCCCATCACTGTCCTGTTGGCTATCTTGTAAACTATACCCCTTCCTGTCAAAACCAAGAGACAAAGAACTGTCAAGGGCTCTTTTGTTCCGATTACTGAGTATCTGCCTTGACCAAGTTCCACCAATGGGAGCACCGTCATCCGCATTTCTTGCCCTTCGATTCTCACGCTCCATACTTCATTCCTTGTATCTCAAATACCATGGACATCCCTGCTGCCCAAGCACCAATGAAAACCTCATGTATTGGAGCGGCCCTGATTCCCTGGGTCACCCTAGAGTTCAATCCCTAAATGATTCATCATCTCCAACTACATCTGCTTATATCAGTCTCCCAAATGAATCGACCAACCCACTAGCTCATTGACATACATTATCATTGCCTTACCATTCTCAAACAAGTTCATAAACTTATTAGTCTCTGTAGCTCTGTCTACACCTTTATAACCTCTTTATTGAATCACTGCCTGAATTCTTCTTGACCCTTTACAACAACATCTTGGGTCAGAGTACTACTTTCGGGCATTCTTCTGCCATAACCACTTAGTGCCACCATTCTGTCACGACCTATCACCTTCATTTAATGAAGGATGGGATTAGCCCTGATGTTCATATCCAGAACCATTCCACGAGCAGATCCAAACAATCACAATAACCATACACATAAAGCATAACAAACACTAGTCTACGCTATTATGCATTAGCTAACAAAATCATTGCTACTAAATGTAATCATGTTCATCATGCTTCCCATATACTAACAAACAGATTAAGCATTTAAATTCAATTTAGACAATTAACCACATGTAATCAATATACTAACCATTATCAAAACATTCATCCACATGCAATAGCAATGCTAATAAGCACGCCTCAATATCACCACACAGCAATCAAGGGCCAGGCCCTATCAAAATCTCATGCTCCCTATTAACCATACAAATTAATGCATTCATATTATATTCAAACACTTAAACGTATAATCTCATATATTCAATTATGAAACCTTGAGTCGAGCTTGTCTTTAGCGGCAAGTGTACATGTCCAGCCAATCTTCAGGAACCCTTAAACCTAGACCGCTCTGATACCAAGTTGTAACGCCCTGGATAACCAAAGTCGTTACATTGTGTGTTTTAAATAGTGCAGAACTTGCTAACCAAGTCATATAGTTGAAAACGTGATCCTATAATCATAAACAGGTTAAGTTTAAAAGATTTTGGTCATAAACAAATAATCTTCATTAAAATAATTATTTAGTACATGGGATCCCAAAACAGGGTTTAAAAGTCATGTTTACAAAAATTCCAAAAGTTATAAACAACCATGGCCACTCTAATGGCAAATTATACAATTTTAGGTTTCTGTCCCTGTACAAAACCTCGACTGTGGCTGTCGAGCAGCTAACAATGTACACCTCACCCCCAGAGCTCTCCAACTCATGGCCGAACCACCAAATCCTTGCCTTTACTTGCACCACGCAGCACCCGTGAACCGAGGCCCAGCAAGAAAACTATAATGCATAGCATAATCAATAACTGTAATCAGGTAATTCACAGATCATTAATCAAATACTCAATAGACTGCATCATACACATAATCAATGCTATCAGTCAACAACCCGATAAATAACCATCCAGACAATGAGCATGCCACAATCATCATATTAACATCAATAAACATTTCACACAATATCTAGGGTCGACGCCCTTAGGCCGTACCCTCTGTTTAAGTCACTATCATCGACTCACTTAGGCCAAGCTCAGTGTTCAACCCACTGACTCTGGTTCGCTTAGGCCAAGCTTAGTGATTATTTGATTAACCTCAATTACCAGTGGTCGAGCCGCGTCCTGTGCACAAATATTGATTATGACACTCTTAGGTCATTTATCATATGTCCCATGGCATAATACCATCTCATGACATCACATATAAATATAGGGAACTCTTAGTCCCAACATAACCACATAACTGGGTGCAGTTCTCTTACCTTTAATTCCGAGTGCCTCGGCTAAATGAGATGACCCTCGAGCACGATCTCGTCCGAGCCCTAGCGAAAGCCTAGTCATAACCGTAAAATAGAACCATCATTAACTCAATTTTGAAACCCAACTTCGGGACCAATCCCAAGCCCTCGGGAAGCCCAATTCCACCAAACAGGGTGGTGGAATCGACCCCCCGAGCCCCCAAGCAAAAACCTTAAGAAAAACACCCAAAACCAATTTCTAGAGGTGGGGTAGTGCTACAGCACCCTAAGGAGGGCACTACAGTGCTACAAACAAAGACGAAGCCCCCCAGGAAATGAAGCCTAGCGCTGTAGCGCTCTAAGGCTAGCGCTACAGCGCTACAAACAACATGCATGAGTTTTCTGGGTTCTCCTTGGAACTTCCCCGAGCCAAAGCTCTACCAAACCACTCCAAAACTTACCCAACCTCAAAATTGACCTTACAACCCACTATAACTCAACCAAGACAACCCATCAACATCAAAAGCTCATCCAAAACATCATCAAACACAAAAATCACACTTGAGCTCAAGAGCTCAAGAACACCATCAGAAAACCAGAAACCCAGAACTTTAAGGTTAGAATTGGTTACCTTAACTGATAGAATCTGACCTTAGATTGTTTCTATGCCCTTCCGACCCTTAGGTCCTCAAATCCCCAGCTCAAGCCCTTTGATTTTCATCCAAAACTCATAGTCAGAATCTACTTCTTCATATTTAGAAAACCTAAACCAAATTCTTAAACCTTACCTTAACTTGAGCTAAATCTTGCTGAACTTCTAGCCACCGCAAGGATTAGAGTCCTAAGACCTTGCTTAGCCTTTTCCCTAAGTTTCCAGCTCCAAGATCCACAAGCAATGGTGGAGAAATGGCAAACCGAGTGGAGGAGGAAATGGGTCTCTATTTTTCCTTCTCCTTATCTCTTCTTTCCTTCAGCATCCAATTTCTTCTACAAACTCCACTAACTCCAAATAATCAGAATAACACTTATCCCCTATAAACACCAAAAGAACCTTTTGCCCTCCCAAATAAACCTAAGCCTTAAAACACTCTAAGGGCATTTTGGTCATTTGCTCCTGATTCTCGCTAATTACTCGAGTGTCCCTAATATCGACCACTTAATTCCCGTCATCTAATTAATCGCAAATTATTTTCCCCAATGCCAAATAATCTCCAATATATTTCCCCAAGTTCCCAGAAAGACCCCCAGGCTCCCCCAAGCCGGGTATAAATCCCCACCGTGACTATTTCGCTAAACTGCTCACTAGGATCATCTCGAGCCACAAGCTACAAATATATCTACATAATAATGTGGTCTCAACAATTTATCACATATAATTACATTTATGCCCTCAACTGCCAAAGTTACAAACATACCCTTATAAACAAAACAAGGCCCATATGCATATTTAATACTCATAAACATGCATCTAATCATATCCATATACTCATACAATCATGCATTTAATCATTTATTCACATAAATACCAATTATGCCCCCCCCCCCCCCCACGACACACTAATCAAGGCCCTTAAGCCTTATTAGCAATTTTGGGTCGTTACACCACAAGTCTCCCAGCAGACCGGAACGAGGCTAGAAAGCTTATGTACAAAATACCAAGACACACCATTTTGGAAGGAAATTTTTACAGAAGGGAATACTTTATGCCACTACTTATGTGTGTAACCCCCCCCCCCCCCCCCCCCCCCGAGGCAAAGAAGATTTTGGAAGAAATCCATGAAGGATTTTGTGGAGACCACACCGGGGGGCATAGCATGTCAAAAAAGGTGATTAGGCAAGGATATTTCTGGCCAACGGTCAAGGCAGAATCATTTGAGTACGTCAAACGTTGTGATAAGTGTCAATGGTTCACTTCGATACTGCGAGCTCCACCCACCGAGCTTACCATGATGAGCTCCCCATGGCCATTCACGATATGGGAAATCGACCTCATAGGCTCCTTGCCAACTGGAAAGGGTGGAGTGAAATATGTCATAGTCGCTCTCGACTATTTCACAAAATGGGCCGAATCTGAACCCTTAGCAACCTTCACCTTGAAGAAAGTCCTAGATTTCGTAGTGAAAAACATCATCTGTAGATACGGGATGCCCAGGAAGATTGTGTCGGATAATGGGACCCAGTTCGACAGTGATTTGTTTACACACTTTTGCGAAAAGAATGGGATAATAAAAAGATTTTCCTCCATGGCCCATCCCCAAGAAAATGGCCAGGTCGAAGCAGTGAACAAGACTTTAAAAATTTCTATGAAGAAAAGGCTAGAAGAAGCAAATAGGAGATGGCCAAAGGAGCTGCCTCAAGTCCTGTGGGAAAATAGAACAATAGCGAGAACCTCGACAGGGCATACCCCTTTCTCCCTAGCTTATGGGTGCGAGGCCATATTTCCCATCTAGGTCAAAATCCCAACCATAAGGCGCGGCGCATATGACAAAACCTCGAACCAATCCCAGCTCGAAGAAAGTCTGGACCTCATCGAAGAAAGACAAGACGAAGCCCAGATGAAAAATGTTGCATACCAGCAAAGGGCTACGAGATATTTTAACAAGTGGGTCCAAGATAGGAAATTTGGATTGGGAGACTTGGTGTTAAGACGTGTGTTTCTGGCCACATGAGAGCCATTGCCTAATTGGGAGGGACCCTATCAGATCGATTCCATTATTCGACCTAAAGTTTATAAGCTAGCAAGGTTGAATGGAGGATTGGTTCTGCGAGCTTGGAATGGTGAACATCTACGACCTTATTTTCAATAATATAGGAATAATGTTTACTCGTTTTAACCAAGCATGTATTTGATTTTAACTTTTTTAATAAAGTACTGAATTTTATTCAAATGTTGTATTTTTATTGTTATACTTTTTTGCAAGACCTCAAAATTCAATAACCTAAGATCGCAATCATAGGATATTAAGGGGGCATAAGAGGTATACAATCATACCATAGGCTCGAAAAAATATAACAGAAATAAAAATTAACTCTAATAGCAATGTTTCTGGATTATTAACCCGACATGAAGAAAACAATAAGTGTATGGATCATTAACCAAACACACGAACTAAACAAGTTTGGAACAGACTAGCAAGACCTAATCGACAATCAAAAGTTTGAATTCTAGATGAACCAACTAAAAAACATAAGTCAAAACCAGGGCTGGAAATTTTTGCAAATGAGTTTCGACCTCGCAACCTCGAGGTCATACTCGAGGATGAGGAAAAGTAACTGGAAAAACAAAATATAACTAGATTAACGAGGATACATACCATTTGTGTCTTTTTTTTAAATCATGGTAAGAGTAAAGTTCGACCTTGAAAATAACAAAGTCGAACATGGGCATTTCGAATAAACTATGCATGAATGTATTAAAATTCAAACCTAAACCCAACGTATATTTGTACGAATAAACAAGTATAAAAGCAGGTCCTTAATAATAACATGCTCGAAATATTTCAACCTAGAAATATGATGAATAGTATTAAGGCAAAAAGCTAAAGGTAGACAATGTGCAAAAAGGCTTTCAAGCCAAAAAGTTGAAAGCATAAAAACTACTATTAAAAGACAATTAAAATAGCTCAGAATCAAGTTGTAAATCGTCTTTTCCCCAAGGGAACAAAAAATATAATTACAAAAAATTCTAACAGACTCAACCCTGTTTGAAGCAGTTCGTTGTTGATCGACTGAACCAGACTCAGCCTCCTCGCCTTTGTCCTCCCCATTTCCGCCATCTTGGGTTGTGGCTGTGACCTCCTCTTCAGCCATCCGAGCCTTCCATTTGGAGATGAACTCCTCTTCTTTATCTTGAAGGAATGAGGTATCAATGTCGGGGTTCAGAGACCATATCATATACATGGCTCGGTCTGTAGCCCAATCTTTCTTGGTCTTGAACTCCTCGGTGAGGCGCTTCTTCTCGTCTTCAAGAATTCTGAAGGCAGAATCATTCTCTTCCTTAAGGCATTCAGCCTCGGCCTTAGCATCACTTATCTTGGCCTTCAGGCGATCAATCTCAGCCCTGGAAGCGTCGAAGTTCGTTGTCTTAGTGTCGAGTTCCACCTTCATGCTATTGACAGTTGCCTTGGAAGAGTCAAGCTTAACTTGAAAAAGCTTGGGGGCTTCCTCGGTCCTAGCTCGGGTCTGCTCAGCTTTTACTTGGGCTCCCTTGGCTTCCTTCAGGCCATCCTCGGCTCAGATGCCAGCCTGGTTTGCTTCATAAACCAGGGTTTCCGCTGTCGCCATCTTTGAGGAAAACACTGAACTCTAGCGGAGGACACCAAGAAAGGCCTAAAAAAGTAACAAAAAGAAATGATGTTTATAAGTGTTAGAGAATATACAAGTGACCAATGAAATTAGAAGGCAAGAGAACTAGACTTATCAAGACAGAGAGCTCCACTGTTTGGTCAGTGAGGCATGTGGGATTTTCTCCTCTAAAAAATCGCCACACATTGGCGTCGAGGTTGCTACAAGCCTAGCCTTCTCAAGACAGCATATCCGAGCATAGGTCAGCTTTTAAGGTCCCTGCCACATTCTCCAGAGGGTACTCTCAAATGTGGGACGATGCCACAAATTTGTGGACCACCGTCAGGGCAGTCGTAGGCTTGGGAGCTGAAGGAGGTATGACTAGTTTGCCTTTGTCCTCAGCTGGTTATGGAGCTAGCATAACCTCTGGAGGTTCAGTGGTGGCAACTGTTGAGGACATGATGGCAGAGTCCAAAACCATGAACGAAGATCCAGGAGCCTGGGCTTTGGGCTCAGATGAGGCAGGCATCGATGGAGAGGAACCCTCAGCCTTCAGCAACCTTGGCAGACTTCTAAGCAGCCCCTTTCTTTGAAGTTACACGACCTCGTTTAGTACCTCGGGGTTCGGGGGGCTGTCCCAAAAGGCTGTCTAGGTCCGACTCCATGTCACCTGAAAAGAACAAGGAAAATTAATCAAGCAAAGAAAAAAAAAAGTCATACGCATTTGTATAAGTAAAAATGACTAAGTGTCAAGAACCTAACAAGAAGACTCACTAGAGCTCGAACTTGGGGACCAAGAAATTCCCATATCTTCTAATGAGGCTATAGGAGTCCCCTCCCTAAAGGTGGGGGACATCCTCAAGAGGTGCCTATAATCATTTGTGTCGTATTACATTGCTATCCCATCCCAAACCTCGTTTAGGCTATACATGGTTTGGTACTTACATAGCCAACTATCAAACCTACAGACCCTAAGGTCTACCCTCGACCCTACTAAGAAATTATCCCTAGGATCCTCGAATAGGATCATTACGTTAGGCTCGTGCTTAAGTAATGAAGGAGACCACATAGATGAATCAAGCATGACTTTACCTCCTGAGTAGCTCACTAAGGCCTCATCTTGTGCCTCATTTCTTAAGCCTGATGGTTCGAAGGGGCAAGGTCGATGGGCCCGAGAGCTTTGACCCGCATGTTTTCCTTTCACATGGAGCTTGGTGGTGGGCACGAGTACGTCCTCCCATCTTGCATATGTGTGATAGCTGGAGTTGTCAGTGGTCTCGCCTTCTTCTAGAAGGTTGCACAGCCGAAGCTTGTCCTCGTGAAGATGGTAAGAGAGGGATTGTCGACCATAGGGAAGCTTGAGGATGGTTTCCCTACGTTCCCTCATGCCATTTGTAGGCTGAGGACGATGGTAGGTGGCTATATAAAAGATTTAAGTAAGTCAACAAGGCTCACAAATTAAAAGGGAATTTAGCCAAAAAATACGTGGAACTTAAAAATTCTCTGAAAAGATTATAATCGAGAGGGAGTGTAATGATCCAAAAATGCTAATAGGGTTTAGAGCCTTTATTAGCGTGTAGGGAGGGCATAATTGGATATGTGTGTGATAATGTGATTTAAATGCGTGACTATGTGGCATGCATGATATATATGATGATATGAATATATTTATATGCATGTTTATGAGTATTAGATATGCATGTGGGCCCTTTATTGTTTATAAGGGCATATTTGTAATTTTGTCCCGTTAGGGCATAAATGCGATTATATGTGATAAATTGTTGAGACACCATTATTATGTGGATATATTTGCAATACACAGCTCAAGGAGATCCTAGTGAGGGATTAGCAAATAGTCATAGTGGGGTTTAATACCCGGCTTGGGGTGAGTTTAGGGGTATTTTGGAAAGTTTAATGTATATTTGGGGTTTATTGAGTAACAGATAATATTTGGTAATTATTTGGACGTGATGGGATTAATGGGGAATTGATAGGATGACTTGAGAAATTAGCGAGAATCGGGAAATTACTATTTTACCCCTAGAGGCAATTAGGGGGCTGGGAAAGCTTAAGGGCAATTTGGTATTTTAGAGTTAAGGATAAAGTCAGTGGAAATCCTAGAAAGAACCAGAATACTCTCAAACATTTTCTTAGCTCTCACTCTCTCTCATCATACACGTTCTTTCCTTCCTCTCTCTAGAACTAAGGGAAAATTTGGAAGCTTGAAAAAAATCCAAGGAATTGAGCTGAGTTTGGGCTGGGAAAACCTGAGGAATTGAGGCTAGAAGTAGACAGAGTATAGCTGGGGAATTCAAGCCACAAACTAGGGTAAGTTTCCAGTAGTAATTGTTGAATTTTGTTGGAATAATGATAGAACTTAGAGCTTGCATGAACATGGTTTCCAAGACTGATTTTGGGCGTTTGAGGGGAGTAAGAAATGGTTTATAGGTTGGTTGGTTTATAGGGATAAGGATTTCAAGCTTAGTTCTGAGGTTGGCTATTGATTGGGGTTCAATTTTACGGTTTAAATTCGAGGAAAAATGATGGAAAAAGTGGAATTTCTAGGTTTGGGGCCTTGGGCCACGGCCCTATTCTTCACGCACCGCGGCCCACGTGCCTGAAGAGGCTGGGATGCCTTTAATTCGCCAGGCGCGCCGCGACACAGGGGGTGCAAGTTGTGGCCCATGTCCTCTAGCTGGGAGGGCTTGACCTCTGTCTAAGGGGCGGGTCACGGCCCTAAATGGAAAATAGAGGGAAGCCAAGGTTTTTAGGCCCGGCTTAGTAGAATTCGGGGTCCCGGAGGCTAGTATTTGTTTCCAAAACATTTAATTGGATTATAGTTTGATCATTATCCATTGTCAATTATGACTAGGATTATCATTAAGGCTGAGGACTGAGGATCGTGCTCGGGACTACTCTTTATTTATCGCTCGGGATTCGAGGTAAGAAAACTGCACCCATGTGGTTGTGTTTGGTACTAAGGTTCCTTGTAATTGAATATATGTATTGTGTAATTGTATGGTTGTTGTATGCAATATGAAAGTACGGACTAAGGGTGTTGGGGCTGATGATAAGCGTACTGAATGCAGCTCGGCCTAAGCGAGCTGGGATCCGCTAAATAACCAGAGGGCTCGACCGAAGGGTGCCAATACCTAATTGCTTGTATTATTGATCAAAAAATATGTTGAAAGTATATGTTTATTGTTGTCTAGTGTTATACCTGTATTCTGATGATTAGTTTAGCTGATTGGATTAAAGTTGATTATATGTTCTTGTTGCTATTTATGTTTGCTGTTTATGGTTTTCTTGCTGGGCCTTAGCTCACGGGTGCTGCGTGGTGCAGGTAAAGGCAAAAGAAAAATTGGACCAACCATGAGTTGGAAAGATCTTGGGGTGGAGTGTACATTGTCAGCTGTTCGACCGCCATAACCGAGGGAATTTTACAAGGATTAGAGCTCTAAACTATATTTTGCCGTTAGACTGGCTTATCTTGTATCTGCTTTTGAGAGTTGTTTTCCACCATGTAATTACTATATTTTTTTTGGGATCCCATGTATCAAACATTTATTTAAATGAAAATTAGTCGTTTATAATAAAAAAAAATTAACCCTAACTTGTCAATTGACTTTAGAATCACATTTTTTTTCAAACGACTTGATTACTGAGTCTTGCACTATTTTAAACACACAGTGTAATGGTCTTGGTTATCCAAGGCATTACAGGGAGCGAGATCGTCTGTCCAGAAGAAGGCAGTCTTGAAGTTCGGGGGGTGGTTTGGAATGTCCTCGAACAGTCACTTCTTTTTTGGGTAGCTAGATAGAAAGTAGAACCGATCCCCTCCATGAGCTCGGGAAGGGTTGCTTTTAAGGCAGAAGAGATACAAGATCTTGTGCGCTGTGGGCTCCTCCCACTTCATCTCCTTGTATAGCGATTTCAGCGCAGACAGAACCCTGTATGAATTCGTCTGGAGTTGGAACGAAGTTATACCAACATAGTTGAGAAAGCTCCATAAGTAGTCCTTTAGGGGAAGCAAGGCCCCAGCTCGTAAGTGCTCATGGATCCAGGCCGCAAGCTTAACTTTTCTATCTGGGTTGTCTTCCTCGGGTGTAGAGCAGCTCCTCTCGTTAGAGCTGGCAGGTCGACAAACCAACTTTCCAGAGAGCTTCAACCCGTGGCAAGGGAGGAGCTCAGAAGTTTGTTGGGTCAAGGTTATGGAACTTTTATTATGTTCAACCTCAAAGAAATAACTCTCTGAGACCGGGATATAAAGGGGTTTGGGATATTTAAGTGGTTGGATAGAAGGGCCCTCCATTAAGCTGAATATGAGCTCACCCGGTGAAAAGGCTACGGTAACCTTGAGTTTGGGGTCTAGTGGGATAGGCCTGATCTCGGGATCTGGGTCAGGATAAGCTGCCTTACGGAGTCTCTTCCTGTTTCTCTCTTCAACCTCGTCGATCTGACGTCCAAAGTGGTCTCGTATATCTTCTTGCTCACACTGATCTTTGTGCTCATGGATTAATTGTTGGTTTTGAGTGAAAGGAGACTCAGGACTGGGAGTTGATGGGCGGTAAGGGATAGAAACTTGGGCCCCCACCGATTCTCGGAGTACTGTGACATCCAACAAGGAAGAAAAAGGTGGGGGCCCGTCATATAGAATATTTGAGCTCGAAGCTCGAGATAACGAGATTACCCTAACCGAACCTGAAGGCTGGAAAATGAAAGATTGACTCAGATGTGTATCCCAAACTATTGTGAAGTTCAAGCATCGAGCGTGCACCAACGCAAAAGTGGGGTAATTATTATCAATTTAAAAGAATCTTGGATTTCCAAGAAAACAGTTGCCAGTTACCCGAAAAGGCGATGTTTTCGGGATTCCTGCATTTAAACCCTAAACCAAAACTCTATTTCTTAAGCTACATGAAACCTATGGCAAAAAAACCTCCACTACCAGAAAAACTCCATTTTTACACGTCTCTACTAGAAATTTTTCAGTCTAAATCGTTATTCTAAGCATGCCAAAACTATAGAAATCAAAAAACATGCCTAGTGCAAGAAATGAGCCATAAAAATTTGGTAAAAAATAGAGGCATCCTCATGTTGGGGTTTTATGCCCTAATTAAAACTCAATTTCTTTGTAATCTCATTTATTATCAATAAAATAATAGAAATCAATTTTTGACTTGGTCAATCACTTTGCTCACATGTTTTATTTTTATGATTATTTGTTTAATATAAACTTCTATTAAATCCTGAGCATATAGCTAATCGTATTTATACTAACATAACCACAGTGGAATATAAATATGATTATATGTTCAAAATAAGTTACTCCTAAGATTAGTCAGTGCACATGATTTACACTGACTTGCCGATCTACGATATGATCTACTTACATATAGCAGATCGGGTGTATTTCTTACATCGGATTGGACCGATATTGACAGTAGATAGGATAAGTAAACATACTGTTATTATCTATTCTAGTCATATCATATAGTTGACCATATGTCAATTTAATCTCAATTCTGAGTGGTTAGTATTCTAACTGATTGTATTATTTGAGTTCTTTGACTTGTTCGTTACCAGCTTACCCTACGAACTAGCCCATACTTACATCTTGGGAACTCGGTAGTACAATTAAGTGGGAGTGTTAATCATAGGTATGAACATCTATAGCTTTTGATGAAGAAGTGAAACGAAGGTTTTCTTTTAGTTTGGTTCAAGGTGCTAAATGATAGAGATCTCATTTCAGTAATTAATATTAGTTTACTAAAATATTATTTACAAGGAACTAAGTGTTTTAAGGATAAAATACAATCAGGGGTAAAATGGTATTTTAGTCCCATCTCATTGTAGACCTTCTATAGAGGATTGAGTGATAATTATGGTTGTAACAATGGATAATTAATAAAGTATCTATATTTGTTATATAGCATTCTATGAATTAAAGAGTGCAATTCTGAGTCTTTAATGGAGGCACGAGGAATTAACAAGTTAATAAATTTATTTGTTAAATTTATGATAACTTATTGGAGCTTGATTTCATAGGCCCATGGTCCCCACTATACCTTGGATAAATTATCTAGATAGTCTCAATTAATTTATTTAATTATCAATTATAATTATCAAAGTTGACCAGGTCAATTTTGGATAGTTTCACGGAGTTATGCAATTTAGAGAAGAAAAGAGAAATTAGGGCATATTTATTAATTAAGATAAATTGGTATCTAAATTAATAAATAGGTTTAAATCAAGGTTCAAATTATAAATAATTAATTTGATAAATGATTTAAATAATTATTTAATTAATTAATCAATAGAAAATAATACATACCTTAATTTTAAGTCCAACAAGCTTATAATTAAAATAGAAATTTCACGGGCCTATGGCCCCTGATAATTTTGACCTAGGGCTGATTATTGGCTATTATTTTATTGATTTTTTAATTAAATAAATGAACTAATTGAGCCTATAAAAGGAATGTTAAGTGAGAGATGAAAACACAAGATGTTTTTTAGAAGATCAGGAGATCTAGCCTTGATGCTCCAGGTTTTAGATTCTCTCTACAGCATAAGTCCATTTCTAAGCCTCAAGTTTTCTCTTATATTCTTCTTCTCTCTGTATCTATCTCATGTGTTGAGAATTTCCCACTCTAGTCTAGGTGATTCTAAGGATACTTTGGAAGACTGTGAAGAAATTGAAGATCGATTCAATTTCTTGGTGATACCTTGCGACAAAAAGGATACAAGGGTTAGAGAAACTGAAGGAAGGACTCATACATTTCGCTACGTTTAATGTAAGTGTTCTTATCATTATTTATATTTAAATTCAATTTTAGAAGCATGTTCTAGGTTGTCTCATATTAATTTGTTTAATATAATATTTACATGAAAATTGTTATCCCTCAAAAATCCAGGGATGACGTGGCAAATGAGAAAGCGGCACGTGGCATCACAAATCAAGGAAAAACGATGAAGTATTGAAAAAAGATCGATGAGCAAAAAAGATAGGTCCAGGACCTATAGGGAACTCAACCAGGCATAAACCCCCTAAGGGTGGTTGGCCTGGCCCTAGCCCTTAGGGGTGGTCGGCCTGGCCCTAACCCCTAGGGTTGGTCGGCCTAACCCTAGCCCTAGGGGTGGTCGGCCTGACCCCAACCCCTAGGGGTGGTCGACCTGAGATGTTCAAAAACCCCCTAAGGGTGGTCGGCCTGACCCTAACCCCTAGGGTTGGTCGGCCTAACCCCAACCCCTAGGAGTGTTCGGCTAAGGAAATTATAGAGAAATCGTAGACTTGATTCAAACAAGTTAATTATTTTGGATCAAAATAAAACAAAACAAGGAGATTTAGACAGATTCCTCAAAGATTCAAAGTATTTCTTCTAAATCTAAGCACACTTAAATTAAATGATGTAAGGATTAGTAGAAAGTACTTACCCAAATAAAGATCTGAGTTTGATGAAGAATTGGAGAAATCAGGCTTGGAGACTCCTATGGCTGAGGCGCATAGAGCAAGGAAGTGAGAAGTGAGGCCCTACTTATAGCCTCTCAGGCTAACCATATATTTTTAGGAATTCAAATTTCCTTGAAAAATATCTGGTATGGTTAAAATTTCAAATTCCCTGAAAAATATCTAGTAATTTTATGAATTCAAGTTCCTTGAAAAATATCTTATATTTTTAGAAATTAATATCCTTGAAAAATATTTTGTATTTTTAGGACTTCAAACTCCTAGAAAATATATTATATTTTTCGGACTTCAAATTTCCCTAAAAAATACACTAGATTTTTATAAAATTAATTTTTCTAGAAAAATCTAGTTATTTGTAGGAATTACCAATTATCCTTGAAAAATTTGTGCTGGGCAAATTATTGATAGTTGATAAAAGTACTACGTAATGTCCCGAGGGACTTTGCTCTTAAAGTACTGCTACAATATGTTTCTCAAGCCAAGATCAGGTTTACTGTAATGTTGAACACATTACAATGAACTTGGAGAGCAAATTTTATCCCTATTAAATCCAGGGATGACGTGTTAAATGAGAAAGTGGCACATGACATCACAAATCAGGGAAAAACGATGAAGTATTTAAAAAAGACCGATGAGCAAAAAAGATAGGTCCATGACCAATAGGGAAGTCAACCAGGCCTAAACCCCCTACGGGTGGTCGGCTTGGCCCTAGCCCCTAGGGGTGGTCAGTCTGGCCCTAGCCCCTAGGGGTGGTCGACCTGACCCCAACCCCTAGGGGTGGTCAGTCTGAGATGTTCAAAAACCCCGTAGGGGTGGTCAGCCCAACATCCCCAAGAACCCCTCGGGGTGGTCGGCCTACACTCCCAAAAACGAGTAAAACTTACGCTCATTCAGACTGAGATCAACAGGCCTAGCACCTAGAAGATCAACAGGCCTAGCACCAAGAGGACCAGCGGGCCTAGCACCCAAGCTCTAAAGGGTCGTCGAGCCTAGCACCTAAGTCTCATAGACCAATCTAGACTTAGCATTTTCCCAAAGGTTTCTATCGTGCATTGTCTACCACGATCCAGAGAAACAATGAGAAGACCCACAATCTCATAATCATGGGGAGGTGGACAAGTATCTCCACTGCCTAATAATCGTGTTCCAAACCACAATCCCAGTACTATTGATCGTGTACAGCCCCTGGGTACTATAAATAAAGGACCCAGGGCTTCATTGAAGGGGATTTGAGGAATATTTGGGGAGAAACTCTGGGCAAATTAGTAAGGAGTGAATACTTTTGTTCATTAGTGTAATTGTCTATCGAGTGATTCAATACTAAAAGCTAAGTGGATTAGGTTATTACTGTTCATCAAAACAGGGCTGAACCATTATAAAATTTTTGTGTGTTTGTTTAAGATATTTGTACTCTGTCGTTTATTATATTTATTTCGTTCAAAATGTGTCATATACTGTACATACGACCATTGGCTTTCACAGGTCAACAAAAATAAACCAGAACTTGGATAAGTTTTCCCAATAACTGGTATCAGAGAGTCTTTGTTAATCTTTATTTTCATGCATGAACATGGTAAAATTGAATTATTTGATGTGTTGAGTAATTGGATGGATTTCATGATTTTTATGTTGCATATTGAATTTTAAGTGAATATTAGCATATTTGGGTTATTTTGTTGTATTTTATTTGCAAATCAATTTTATATAAATGATTTATTTGATATAAAACATGGTAAAAATTATTTAGAAAACGTTTTTGGGTTGAAAAATTACACAATTTTATTGAAAAAAAAAATTTCGGACTCTGGCCACGGCCACAATTTCGCTCACTGTGGCCTGCGATAAATTTTTTCTTAAAATTCGAATTTTGAATGTAATACGATATTTTTGTTGTTTGATCTTTTAAAAATGATATATTTTCTACAAAGATTCATATTGAAATTTTAAAATAGGTTAACTAATTAATTTTAAATATTTTTATATATTAAAATATCATAATTAAGTTAATCAGATATTAAAGATATTTTTTAATACTTGATATTTTTTTTAAATATGATATTTTAAGATATTAATATATGATTGTTCTATGGATTTTAATATTTAAATTATTTGAAATTTGAAAATTTGTTGGCTAGATATTTTTATAGATATTTGAATTTGTTTAACTATTTAAGATATTTTTTCAAAAGCAGTAGATGATATTTGTTTTAAAAATTTATAACTTGTTGGATTTTTAAAAATATCACGTTTTTCAAACCAATTTTAACAAAATGGGATTTAAATTAATTTTGGTTAATTGTTGATAAATTCTATTTAAATTAAATTAATATTTTTAAATTAACCTAAACCAAGTTGATTGTTGATAAATGAAATTTAAATTAACTTTGGTTAATTGTTGATAAATTTCATTTAAATTAACTCATTTATTTTTTGCAAAATTTAATTAATTCGAATTTGGGATAAATTTTATAAAATTAATTGTGGTATTTTTGCAAATGAAATAATATGTGTCATATTTTGCATAAATTCATAGACTTGTTCATATTGTATAACATGATTAGGCTCATCCAATTATAACATGTTTGTTTGCAATATATGTGATATTTTTGCAATTGGGCTTAGATGCATATAGTGACCCATATGTTTGCTTAATATATGGATTTTGATAAATAAAACACTCATAAATTATAGGTTTTATTTGGGCCCATTAGAAAATGTAAAGTTTAAATTCCTCTCTTGTGGGTGATTCCACTTGTGAATGCTCATTTGCTTTACATGACTATAATGAACCTAATCAATTAATAATAATTAATAAAATGAAGGTTTAAATTCCTGTCTTTTTGACCATGTGTGGAAATTAGGGGACCATAGTAGTAGGAACGATATACTGGACCCAGCCCTCCTCCATGCAAGCCCAATTGTGAAGGGCCATTTGCCTGAGTTGGATTTAATTGTATAAGTTCATTATATTAGTTAAACCTAAATATTGATTAGCAACAAATTAATTCTAATTTAATCGATTTTGTTTCAATGTGACACTTTAGAATTAATAGAATATTATAGGACTTTGGTTTTAAAATTTTAATCTTATAATTTTTTGGAAAACCATAGTCATTAATTTTCAAAAATTACTAATAAAAATACTATTTTAATAATGAGCTTATTTTAAGTTTATATTCGATTTCCACCGTTTGTTTAACAAGGTCAATAGCTTAATGGGGCCTCGAGACGCTTTGATTCGTCTCCCTATTGTTGGAAATACATATTGCATGATCTTTATTTATTTTCATGTGATTTACATATTATCAAACAAACATGCAAATTCTTAGAACATGCTCCTATGAAATTGATACAAATACAGAGTAAAGTAAAAACTTAAATTACGCACCGGAACTGGAACAACTCTATCCTTCAATCTCTCTAACCATTGATTACTTTCTGTAGCAGAGTATTATCAAGAGATTGAACTAGATCAACAACACATTCTTTCTCACCAAGTCTTTGATCAACCTAGAACTAGTGTGGGCTGGTTCTCAATACATGAGATAAAGATCTAGAAGAGAAGAAGAAGAGAGAGTGGCCAAGAAAGGTTAGACTGACTAGGTTTTCACTTACCCAATGAATCAACTGAAACTAACTTCCTTGTGAAAACCCTGGATACCATATTCCTTATATAGGCAACTTAATGAGCTTTATTTAAATTTAAATTAATTAAAATAATAAACAAAAAGATACAAGTTTTGGGCTCCCACAAATGAACTTGGGCCCAATCTCTTTGTTTTGAATTTAAATCTCAAATGGGCCTTGAGTAGTGGTGAAAAATGCATATTTATTGATCTTAATGGCAAAAATAAATTAAGTTTAAATAATATTTTCATGGAATTAATATCATTTATTTTATAAATGAAAATATATGATTATAATTTATTTTATTGTTATTTTATAGGAATTAAAGTTGTATTTTGGCATAAAGAGAAAGAAAGAATCAAAAGTGAAAAAAAAAAAAAAGAGTTTAAAAAGTGGCATTTTTAAAAGGGAATTAGGCCCAAAATGAGCCCAAACAAGCCCAAGCCCAAGCTTGCCACCACCTGGACATGTGGCGTGTCTCTATTGGCTACACTTGGTCAACACTTTCAGCCACCTTTCAACCCAATTTTTGTGGGTTTTGGGTCTTGCACCTTTCCATTTTGAGCTCTTAAGCTCATATTTTGTGGTGTTTTAGAAAAAGGGCAAAATGAACATTCACTAAAATAGCTAGGTTAATATTAATAATAAGATTTGATTTTTTAAAATCATATTTTATTATTAAGATTTCAAATTTATTTTGTAGACCCCATTTGTAATTTAATTTCTTTTTAGTCATTTTCTCCTTCTATGAATAGGGACTCTCTTCTTTCACATTTGGTATGTAATTTTTAGAGTAAATAAACTATAGCAAAATTTATACTAACTTTCTTCTCATATTTTTTTCTTAGAATTTTGTGAGAATCATGAGCATAATGGCCTAATCTTCTTAGGAAGGTTAGGGATGATTCCATATGCTAGTGATGTTATTTTGCTACTTTGAGTTACTATGTTCTTAATGTAATGTATTTGAGTTATTTATGTTCTTTCATCCCCATTTTCTATCTTGTTATCTTTATTTACTTGTGCTAATAGTATATAGGATTAGTCATGCTCTTTCTATATGCTTCTAATTAGTAAAAGTAATATTGATACATAATTCTATGTCTAATCTTCTATTGCATTATTGCCCTTGGGTATTTTGTCATTTTTAGATTTTCCATAAGATTAACATTGTGCTTTTAAAGTAAAGAATTTTATAACTCAAATGAACTTTTGTTAGAAAAGAATATGGACTTTAATGTTAGATTTTTCAAGTAAATGTTGGTATATGAACTATTTGCTTGTGTATTTTTGTAAATCAAGTAACTATGTAACCAAACGAGCATATGGACGATTCTTAAAACATTTCTATTTCTCAAACTCTTGATTACACCTTACTTTTATTTCACTTATCTCATTTTATCATTTCATCAAAAAGAAAGACAACACCAAAATCTCAAATCTCTTTTCATTTTCATTTTTATTTATTTCATGTTACTAACTCTTTGTGTTATTTTCTACTAATCTTTTGGTTTTAAGTTACCTCATTGTGGATTGACCGCCCGATCTATACTACAACACTGCTTAGTGGTTGTCACAATTTGGGCGTTAAACAAATTTTGGCGTCGTTGCCGGGGAGGTAGTTTTTAAAGGTTTAGTGAAATCTTTACACAAATGTTAGTAACTTTAGTTGTATTTTTGTTGGTATACATATTGTGTTAGTATAGTTTTTTTGATTTACTAATTTTTTTAGTTAATTGAATTATTATTATAACAAAAATAAAAAGAAAAGAAAAACTAAAAAACATAAAAAAAATTATATATATTTTCTTTCTTTTTTCTCGGTAAAACAAAATAAAAAAAGGAAAATTTTATATAAATATTCATATATATATTTATATAAAAAACGTAAAAAATATATATATACTTTCTTTCTTTTTTTCCTTTCTTTTGGGTTAAAAAAAAGAATCATATAAATATATATATATAATTTTTTTTCTTTTTAGTTATTTTTTTATTCCATTTCTCTTTCTTAATTAATTTATTTATTTATTAAAAAAAATTGTTTAATACATATTTGATAGAAAAAAAGATTAAGCTTGTTATTTTATCTTCACTTTAATTCTCTTTTCTTTATTTTATTTTGTGTTTTTTATTTTGTTGCTTAGTTTAGGCTTTTCTTTTCCTTTGCCTTAGTTTTCCTTAAAATTTAGGTTTTCCAAAAAAGAAAAAAAAAACATAAATTATTCATAAAATTTCAATCATAAAACGCTTAGTATTGGGAACAATTGTGTAAAATTACAAATGGCAGAAATCGATATTGTTCCGTCTAGAAAGATTGATTGTTAAATAAGGTTTGTGATAGCGTTACCCTCCACACTTACCTGGGAACCTTGGGGAGTTATGTATAGGCAAATGTGGGTCTAAAGCGGTACCTTGGCAACCTTTCTAATCGGCATGGGAACATTTCGAGCATCTACCTTTGCACTATTAAATTGTTGAACTTATTACTACAAGAAAACCAAGCTTGTCCTGTCAAAATAAGCAATTTCACTCTGCTTAAAGGTTGTTTGGTCGAAAAGTTTAACTTGTGATCCACCATACTTACTCTGTAACCTCGAGGAGTTCTAGTAAGGCGTTGGAGATCACCCTAAAACCTCCAAATCTACCTGGGAACAAGTTTAACAAAAAAATAATAATTAAAAAAATCAAAGAAAATAATAAAAAATAAATAAATCTAATTCTGATTTCCGAGAGTGGATGAATCATCACAAAACTTCTAGTGACCCTTCTTCCAATTCATCCACCACTCCTTCCACCAATCCTGCTTCTCCACAAACTTTAGCCGATAATAATCCATCCGCAATGGCTCGCAATAATGAAATCTAACCAAGAACTCTCAATGACTACCTCCATCCTACTCGCACTTCCACGCCTTAATGCATTATCTTCCCTCCTAATATGCCCGCATTAGACTTTAAACCTGCCATGATTCAACTCTTGCCCACATTTCATGGAATGGAAAACGAAAGCTCATACGTGCATGTCAGAGAATTCGAGGAGGTAGTAGCCACGTTCCGTAACCGAGCTGAAAATGCAATGTTGTGCGACTAAAGTTCTTCCCTTTCTCCTTGAAGGACAAAGCCAAAAGTTGGATATACTCTTTGAGACCTAGGTCTATTGGAACATGGGAGGAGATGGCCAAATCCTTCTTTCTGAAATACTTCCCCAGCCATAAGACCAACAATCTAAAATGACAGATTTCCACATTCTCCCAAAAGGACAATGAAACGTTCTATCAAGTCTGAGAAAGATTCAAAGATTTGTTGAATCAGTGCCCGCACCATGGCTATGAGAACTGGGGTTTGGTCAGTTACTTCTATGAAGGCCTCACGAGTCGTGAGCGCCAGTTTGTAGAAATGCTATGCAATGGTGAATTCCTCGAAAAAGAGCCAGACGATGCTCTTGAATAACTCGAAGAAACCGTGAAAAAGTCTCACACCTGGACTGGTCCAAGTGCTACTAATAGCACCAATAGACACAAACCATCTAGGATCTATCAACTTCAAGAAGAGAATAGTGTTAAGGCCCAACTCGAAGCTTTGAAAAAGCAGTTTGAGGTCTTAATGACGAAAAATGACCAAAAACCGCACATGATCGCTCAAGCGGAACCGCAAGAACCCTTCTTTGTTTGTGGAGGGATGAAGCATTTAGCTAAGGACTACTTAGCTTTGAATGAAATGAGGGGGGTTTATGAGGAGCAATGCAATGCCTTAGGGGCATATAACAAACCATTCTCCCATACGTACAACCCTGGTTGGAGAAGCCACCCAAATTTCAGTTGGAGAGATTCCAACCAAGCTCAATCTTCTGGAGGCCAATGGAAAAATGAACAACAAGTTCAACCATCAAAGGTGTATTCTGCACCTCAATACAATGCTCATCCACAATGAAATTCTCTTGAGAATACTCTTCACGCATTCATAGAGGAACAATCCAAACTAAATCGCCAAGTGATGGAAGAAATCAAAGAAATGAAATGTCAATTCTCAAAATTGACTGAATCCTTGGCCATTCCGGAAAAAGGCAAACTTCTTTCCCAATCGAAATTCAATGTGCAAGGCCAACACATGGCTCAGTCTTCAAATTCTAATGATAAAAATGTTAAGGAAGTAAATGCCATCACGACTAGAAGCGGTAAAACTTTGCAAGACCCACCCATAAAATCCAACACTCACAGTACTCCAAAAGTCATTTCCGAAAATCCACCACTCATTGCCACTCCAAAGGTACCATTTCCCCAGGCTTTGAAACCTGTTGGGAAACATCCTGATAACCGAGCTGAAATCCTTGAGCACTTGACACAAGTGAAGATTAATCTTCCTTTGCTTCACATCATAAAACAAGTGCCTGCTTATGCCAAAATCATCAAGAATCTATGCACTATAAAAAGGAAGCATCATGTTAAGAAGACTGCTTTCTTGACTGAGCAAGTGAGTGCGGTGATTGAACAAATGGCACCGCCGAAATACAACGATCCCAGTTGTCCCACCATTTCCTACCAAATTGGGACCCATGAAGTCAGCCAAGCCTTACTTGATCTTGGCGCGAGTGTAAATTTCATGCCTTACTCTGTATACTCTCAACTTGGTCTTGGAGAAATGAAGCCAACATCTATTTTGCTACAGCTTGTTGATCGTTCCACCAAAAAGCCTAGGGGTATTGTTGAGGATGTATTAATTCAAATTGAAAAATTCTATTACCTCATGGATTTTCTTATTCTTGATACCCAATCTGTGGTAAACATGGAGTCTAAAATTCCTGTTATCCTCGGAAGACCATTCCTTGCCACTGCAAATGCTTTGATCAATTGTTGGAATGGTCTAATGAAGATATCGTTTGAAAACATGACTCTTGATGTCAATATCTTCCACATCGGGAAACAACCCCAAGAAGATGATGAATGCTATCAAACATTCATGATTGACTCTTTAATTCCCGAGGAGGTTCAATTGCGAAGCAACTTTGATAATCTTGATGAACTCCTCCTTCTGTCAGACAACGAAAGTCCCAGTTCTATTGAGTCTACTCTTGCAATCAGATCGCATAGACTCACGCAATAGAAGGACTCAGTTTTGGCAACCTCGCTTTGAAGAGCTACCTCATGAAAATTCACAGCCAAAAACTTCAGCTGAAGAGGTTCCAATTGTTCAATTGACCCAACTTCCCAAGGGTTTGAAACATGTCTTCTTGGGGGACGGTGAAACCTTTCCAGTTATCATCTCGTCCAACCTTCAAAATTCTCAAGAATTGCAGTTACTCGAGCTACTACGAACGCATAAATCTGCGATAAGTTGGATGCTTGCTGATATCAAAGGTATTAGCCCTTTAATTTTCTCCCATCGAATCAATCCGAAGGACGAGGCTATCCATCGAAGAGACCCTCAAAGGCGATTGAACCCCACAATGAAAGAAGTTGTAAAAAATGAAGTTTTGAAATTACTAGATGCTGGTATAATTTACCCAATAGCTCATAGCAAATGGGTCAGTCCTACTCAAGTCGTGCCCAAGAAATCTGGTGTCACCGTGATCCAAAACGAAAAAGGGGTCCTTGTCCCCACAAAAACTGTGACAAGGTGGTGCATGTGCATTGATTATAGAAAATTAAATGCTGCCTCTCGCAAAGATCATTTTCCACTCCCATTCATTGATCAAATCCTTGAACGTGTAGCTGGTCATCCTTTCTATTGCTTTCTTGATGGCTATTCTGGTTATTATCAAATTGAGATTGCATTAGAGGATCAAGACAAGACCACTTTCACTTGTCCCTTTGGCACTTTTGCTTTCCGGCGTATGCCATTTGGCTTGTGTAATGCACCAGCTACTTTCCAAAGATGCATGATGAGCATCTTTAGTGACATGATTGAAAAATCAATGGAAGTATTCATGGATGACCTAACCGTTTTTGGAAATTCCTTTGACACATGCCTTCTTCATCTTGAAGCTGTTTTAAAACGATGCATTGAGAAAGGACTTGTGCTCAATTGGGATAAATGCCACTTCATGATATCTTCTGGCATAGTCTTAGGCCACATTGTTTCTGAAAGATGAATTGAGGTTGATCAATCCAAAGTCAACCTTATCTCCAACCTGCCTACTCCTAAGACTGTCAAAGACGTTAGGTCATTCCTTGGTCATGCTGGTTTCTATAGGAGGTTCATACAAAAAATTTCAATGATTGCTCGTCCGCTAAGCAACCTCCTAGCCAAAGATACCACTTGTGAATGGACACCTAAGTGTGAGGAATCATTCTGAACGCTTGTCAATTCACTCACTTCCACTCCCATCATTCAGTCACCTAATTGGAGTCTTCCTTTCGAGATCACGTGTGACGCCAGCAACTTTGATGTGGGAGCTGTGCTAGGACAACGAAGGGAGGGGAAATCCTTTGTTGTCTATTATGCAAGCCGAACTCTCAATAGTGCTCAAATGAACTATTCCACTACTGAAAAAGAGTTGCTTGTCCTTGTCTTTGCCCTTGACAAATTCCAATCTTATTTGATTGGATCGCCTATTACGATCTTCACAGATCACTCCGCCCTTAAGTATCTCTTTTCCAAAAAGGATGCTAAGGCACGATTAATACGATGGATCCTTCTCCTGCAAGAATGTGATATAACGATCAAAGATAAGAAAGGTGTTGAAAATGTCATCGCAGACCACTTGTATCGACTTGAATTCAGCGATCCCACTGATGGTCCACCTATTCATGATGATTTCCCCGATGAACAATTGATTTCTATTGCTAAGTTACCGTGGTATGCTCACATTGTAAACTACTTAGTAACAGGTGAACTCCCATCTGAATGGAGTTCACAAGACAAACGCAAATTTTTGGTCGAGGTGCGCAATTTCTTTTGGGATGACCCATACTTATTCAAGTATTGCCCCGACCAAATCATGTGAAGATGCATCCACGACGATGAGGTGTATAGTGTGCTGAATTTTTTCCGCAATGATGCTTGTGGTGGCCACTTCTCTGTGAAGAAAACTGCTACAAAATCTTACAATGCGGCTTTTACTGGCCCACTCTGTTCAAAGACACCAATGATTTTTGTCGTTCTTGTGTAAGGTGCCAAAATTTAGGTTCCTTATCCCGTCAGCACATGATGCCCTTTAACCCAATTATTGTTATCGAAATATTTGATTGTTGGGGGATAGACTTTATGGGACAATTTCCACCTTCTTTTGGCTACCTTTACATTCTTCTCATTGTGGATTATGTTTCCAAATGGATCAAGGTTGTACCATGTTGAACCAATGATAATGCTACTGTAATGCCCCAAATTTCCTAATAAGGTTTAGGAGCTTGATTAGGAGGCCGGGAGGGCCATAATTGCATATTATGTTATTAAATGATAATATGCATGTTTAGGTGTATTAAATATGCATGTGAACTCATTTCTGAGTAATTGGGTGGTTTTCATATTTTGGCCATTTCGGGCATATTTGGCATATATGTGATATGCGTGTGGTGCTTTATTATTATCTGGTTATGCCAGGGTTACTCAGCACAAGACGATCCTAGGAGATAAGTTAGTGGGAAAGTCACAACGAGATTTATTCTTGACCCGGTGTGAGTCAAGGGGTATTTAGAGCATTACCGGGTTATTGGGTAATGGGAGTTAATATTTGGTGATAAATTGGGAGTTAGTAAGATCAGGGGGAAATTCTGGAGGTTTTGGCTATTTTTTCCCCGGGGGTGTTTTTGGGACCCTGAGCGTTAGGATTTTGTTGAGGCTACTAAGTAACCTTTTAAAAGAATAAAAGAACGTTTTGTACGTTCTCTCTCCCTTAAAGTTCCATTTTCGTCTCCCGGTCGCATTTTCGAAGGTAACTTGAGTTCTAGGACTCGGAATCAAGCGAGGATTGAGGCATAGTGATCCTAGGAAAGATTAGAAGCTTATTAGCTAGAGGATTTAGTTGGAAACAACTCAATTAGAGGTAATTCAAGTTTTAAGTTTTAAAATTTTTAAAGTTTTTAAAGCTTGGATTGGACTTTGTGTTTTGGTGAGTTTTTGTTAGATTTGAAGCTTGGGTTTTATGGGTTTTTGATCATGGGAATGTTTGGAAACTTTGATTTGTGGATTTGGAGGTGTTTAGGTATGTTTTTGGGAGGTTTTAAAAGGTTGAAATCAGGGTTGTGGCTGGTTCTGGGTTGGGGGCCGCGGCCCTGTTCTTGGGCACCGCGGCCCTAGTTCAAATAAGCTGGTGGGGGCTTGTTGGTCTTGCTGGGCGCCGCAGTCCTTGCTCCTGGAGTGGCTGGGGGCCATGACCCAAGGTGTTAGGGCCGCAGCCCTTGGGCAAGTTTGAGCCCGTTTGGGTGTTTTGACCTCGGGAACTTGGTTTTAGGCCTCGGGATCATTCCTACTACCCGAATTGGTGGGGTTTGATGTCTTGGAGGCTAGGTTTGGGTTCCGGGATTGGTTTTAGAATTTGAACTCATTGGATCACCATTTGTGGTTGTGACTAGGTTATCACTAGAGGCTTGGAATCAAGATTGTGCTTGTGGCTCGTTTATTGGTAACCTGTGCTTGGACCAAAGGTAAGAAAACTACACCCTATGTATGTATGACATGCATGGTTATTCTTGATGCATGTTGGATTATTAAATGTGACATGCATGGTTATTGTTGAGGCATGTCAAGTGGTTAAATATGATTCATGTGATGTACGAGAAATATGTGAATAAGGCATGCTATGATTATTGAATATGAGAATGTTCAAAGCTTGAGCCTCTGTGTTTATGCATGGTCCTAATTATGCTAGTAATTTTTAAGTAAGCATGCTGAATGCCCTGTATTCAAATATTGGATATATGATATATGTTTGGTGGCGTTGCTTACTTGTCTATGGTACTGACTAGTCAGGGATACTGACCTAAGAGTCAGAAACGGCATAAGCATTCTGAACGCAGGGCCGAATGAAGATTAGATCTAATCAATATCAGTGTTGAATGACTGTAAGGCATTAACGCTGGACCAACCCTAAGGTCGATGAAACTTATAAGCGCTTGGCTAGTCTAAGACTAGTTACTCAAAGCCAAGGCCTAAGGCCTAGGTGACTGCTTGTCACATGGCTAGGGAACATTGTTCCATAGTTATGACTCTAGAGTCATGAGGAAGGTTATGTTGATGACTAGTCATCATGCACCTATCATACTTAAGCTAGTGAAAGGATCACTTATCTATAAGCCCGGTGACCCTATTGTCACATGGCTGTTGGGAACGGAACTCACCTTAGTGACTATTACAACTGTCATTCTTTTATTTTGGGCTAAAAGCCCTGGATAATTATTATGATCATTGGTTGATGTGTTATACTCAACATTACGTGAACTCATTTGCCTGCTTGAATAGGGTTATTTCTGCTAGGCGTGTGCCTTATGATTTAATGTCATGATATGACTGTTTATGAGCATACTGAGTTTTCTTGCTGGGCTTCGGCTCACGGGAGCTATGTGGTGCAGGTAAAGGCAAAAGAAACCTGGACCATCCTTGAGTTGGAGAGCTTAGGTGATGATGTGTACATATGCAGCTGCTCGACCACCACGGCCGAGGTTTGAAGAGGAACTAGGGTTAAACCCTGTTTTGCTACCTAGATCGGCTGGTTGTAAATATTTTCTTGTAATAGACCTTTAAATTATATTTTTGGGATCCCAATGTATATAATAAACGTTCTAATGAAACATTACATCTTAACCAAAAATTTTAATCCCTAAACCGCTAATCATACTTAGTTACACGATTTTGGCCAAATGACTCGATTAGCGAGTTTAGCACTGTTTACAAGGCACAGCGTAACGGTCCCTGGAGTTTAGGGCGTTACAGCTATAGTTGTCAAATTCTCAAAAGAAAATGTGTTATAAAGGTTCGCTACTCCTCGCGCTATCATCAATGATCAAGGCACTCATTTTTGCAACATATCCTTTGAGGCTCTTATGCGCAAGTACGGTGTACTTCATAAAGTTGAAAATGCCTATCATCCACAGACTAATGGTCAAGATGAGTTAGCCAATAGGGAGATAAAACACATTCTGGAAAAGACGGTAAATCCTAACTGCAAAGATTGGTCTACACGTCTTCTAGACGCTCTTTGGGCATACCGCAATGCTTTCAAATTCCCTCTTGGGATGTCTCCCTATCAGCTTGTCTTTGGAAAAGCCTGTCATTTACCTGTCGAGCTCGAGCATAAAGCGTATTGGGCTATGAAAGCCCTAAACTTTGATCTGAATGCCGCAGGTATCAATCGCAAACTCCAGTTGTCCTAAATTGAGGAGTTGGGAAACGATGCATATGACAATTCCAGGATTTATAAAGCGAAATTGAAAATCGCTCACGATAAACAATCCTGCAAAAACACTTTGAGCCAAATCAGAAAGTGCATCTGTATGATTCTCGCTTGCACTTGCACCCCAGTAAACTACGATTGCGATGGACTGGTCTATTTATTGTGAAGCAAACATTTCCCAACGGTTCTGTTGAGGTCTAGGACCCAACCGATGGGAGAATTCTTCGAGTCAATGGCCAAAGACGGAAGCATTATATTGAGAGTGTGAGTCATGTTGAAGAGGTCCTTCTTAAGGACCCAATTTATACACTTTGAAGTTCTGAATGGTTTGTTTGTTTGTTTTTATTTATTTATTTATTTTTCCTTTTATTTTCCTGTTTCTCTTTTATTGTTGTATGTTGTTTGTTTTGGGGTATTGTCACCAGGATATTTTCGCTCTTGCCTCATGGACACGGTCATCATCCAGGAGTTCTCTTTCCTTACCTTTTTCATTGATTATTCATTTTGACATTGAGGACACTGTCTGATTTTTGGTTGGGGGTGGTGAGCATGCATTAGCTTTCATTTGGACAATCTTATTGTTGTGTCATTAGCATTCATTTGGAAAACATTATTGTCTTGTTGAATTTTTAAGTCAAATTTTCTCAAAATTATCCAAGCATGAGTATAACTTGTTGGTTTGAGTCAGTTCTTACTATGTTTAGCTATTAAGAAGTGATTTTCAGAATTCTTTTGTGCACTTTCCAAACAAGTGATCAATTGGTTGTTAACACAAATAGTTCAGAGAAATTTTGAGTTTAAAGTTTTTCATTTTTCGGTGAGTTGTGAGAGTTGAGAAAACAATTTTTTGAACTTTTATTGATCATTTGAGTTGGTAAAGTCACATCTTTGGAATTTAAAACATGACATTTACTCGAGTGATGTTTTTCATTTAAGAATGAGTCTTTGTAATAATTTTTAAATTTATGTTCAATTTATTTTATTTATAATTTCCTTTCATTTTTGTGTTGTCTCTTGTCAAGAAAAAAAAAAGAAGGAAAATAATGATGAAAAAATGAAAAAAAATGATGATGAAAAAAAAAGAAAAAAAATGTTGAAAAAAAAACAAGAGCAACATTTTCCTCTATTATTTTGTAGTTGTAGAAACAAAAATATTTCTATTACTATTATTTTGCCTATCTTGTGATCAATACTTGTTCAAATTGCTTGTCCTAAAAAGTTTATCTTTTCTCATGTGAGCGTAAACTGTTACATTTCTAACTCCAAGAGTGTAATCCTTCCCATACAAATACTTTCAATGCCCGTGAGGAATTTGTAGTTGAGACCTTTATACTTTTGAGATTTTTCGATACTATTTGTGTTATGACTTGCGATAAAAAAGAATATGGTTTGGTGCACACACACACAACTCTGGAATCACAACTGAAGTAGTTTAGATAGTAATTTCTGACTTCTTGCTGATACTTTGAAAATGCCTAGATGATTTTGCTTGGTTTGACTTGATTATTCAACTTGACAATTTTTTTTTCTCGCTTGAATTGCTAGGGACTAGCAATAAGCTAGTTGGGGGTTGTGATTAGTGGTGAAAAATGCATATTTATTGATCTTAATGGCAAAAATAAATTAAGTTTAAATAATATTTTCATGGAATTAATATCATTTATTTTATAAATGAAAATATTTGATTATAATTTATTTTATTGTTATTTTGTAGGAATTAAAGTTACATTTTGGCATAAATAAAAAGAAAGAAGAAAGAAAGAATCAAAAGTGAAAAAAAGAGTTGAACAAGTGGCATTTTTTATGGGAATTAGGCCCAAAATGAGCCCAAACAAGCCCAAGCCCAAGCTTGCCACCACCTGGACATGTGGCGTGTCCCTATTGGCTGCACTTGGTCAACACTTTCAGCCACCTTTCAACCCAATTTTTGTGGGTTTTGGGTCTTGCACCTTTCCATTTTGAGCTCTTAAGCTCATATTTTGTGGTGTTTTAGAAAAATGGCAAAATGAACATTCACTAAAATAGCTAGGTTAATATTAATAATAAGATTTGATTTTTTTAATATTTTATTATTAAGATTTCAAATTTATTTTGTAGACCCCATTTGTAATTTAAATTCTTTTTAGTCCTTTTCTCCTTCTATAAATATGGACTATTCTTTCACATTTGGTATGTAATTTTTAGAGTAAAGAAACTATAGCAAAATTTCTACTAACTTTCTTCTCATATTTTCTTCTTAGAATTTTGTGAGAATCATGAGCATAATGGCCTATTCTTCTTAGGAAGGTTAGGGATGATTCCATATGCTAGTGATGTTATTTTGCTACTTTGAGTTACTATATTCTTAAAGTAATGTATTTGAGTTATTATGTTCTTTCATCCCATCCCCATTTTCTATCTTGTTATCTTTATTTACTTATGCTAATAGTATATAGGATTAGTTATGCTCTTTCTATGTGCTTCTAATTAGTAAAAGTAATATTGATATATAATTTTATGTCTAATCTTCTATTGCATTATTGCCCTTGGGTATTTTGTCATTTTTATATTTTCCATAAGATTAACATTGTGCTTTTAAAGTAAAGAACTTTATAACTCAAATGATCTTTTGTTAGAAAAGAATATGGACTTTAATGTTATATTTTCCAAGTAAATGTTGGGATGTGAACTATTTACTTGTGTATTTTTGTAAATCAAGTAACTAAGTAACCAAACGAGCATATGGATGATTCTTAAAACATTTTTCTCAAACTCTTGATTACACCTTACTTTTATTTCACTTATCTCATTTTATTATTTCATCAAAAAGAAAACACCGAAATCTCAAATCTCTTTTCATTTCCATTTTTATTTATTTTATGTTACTAACTTTTTGTGTTATTTTCTACTAATCTTTTGGTTTTAGGTTACCTCCTTGTGGATCGACTACCGGATCTATACTACAACCACCGCTTAGTGGTTGTCACGATTTGGGCGTTAAATAGGCCTAAATTCAAAACATTTTATTTATTTATTTTTAATTAATTAATTAAATTTAAATCAACTAATTATAATTTTAAACTTGATTTAATATTATTTATTTATATTGACACCAATTTATCAATATTAATAAATTTACCCAAAGATTCTCTTTTATTCTCTAAATCTCATATCTCTTTAAATTTTCCAAAATTGACATAGTCAACCTTAAAAATCCTAATTGATAATTAAATAAATTAACTAAGACATTCTAGATGATTTACTCAAAGGTGATGCGGGGACCATGGATCCATGAAATCAAGCTCCAATAAGTTACCATGAATTTATTTACAAATAATTTCACTACCTTATTAATTCCTCGTGACTCCACTATAGACTCAGAATTGAACTCTTGAATTCATGGAACATATTTTTCAAACCATAAATATGCTATCCATTGTTATAACCATTACATTCAGTCAATCCTATATCGATGACTTACTAACGAGCTGGGTGCAAATTACCGTTTTACCCCTCATCAGTATTTTATCCTTAACTCCCACTAAGTTCCCTATAATGATATTTTCGTGAACTTACTCACAGAAATGAGATCTCAATCATTTAACCTTGTGAACAAAGAAATTAAGGAAATCATCTTTTCACTTCTCATACAAAAGTTATAGATTTCATATCTATGAATAATACTCCCACCCAATTACACTACTAAATCTCTAAGATATAAGTGTGGGCTAGGCCGTAGGGTAAGCTAGTAATGAACAAGTCAAAAGATTTAAATAATATAATTAGCAAAAGATTATCACTCAGAATAAAGATTAAATAAACCTATGGTCAACATTGTGACATTGATTAGATTTGATAGCAACGATAATTATTTATCAATCAATAATCAATATCGGTCCTAGTCTGATGTTGTTACACCCAGATTTCGAGACCAGAGGTTATGACCTCGAAAACTAGACTCGTCAGGTGTGAGCTCGAAATGTATGAAAACATTGTATGGTCCAGCTGTAAGATCTCCGAAGTAAAATAATGACCTTGAAGATGTGTAATCTCGGGATGCTTTCTGAGTTCGAAATGACATGACATTGGGATACATCCATTATCGATTGGCTTCAGATTAAATAGTCCGAGCTTGGGAAGTGCAGGCTCGAGTATGATGGCTTCAATAGTGTCAATATACTCCGAGCATGTCCTGAAGTAGGATGGCAAGCTCATAGCAATACCATAAGTCTCAACAGCCACAGGGTCGATCGCTGATCTCGAAGACTCGATGAGTCATCTGGGATAGCCCGTTATGTATGAACATATTTATTGTTGTATAATCCCAACATTTAAGGGATATTATTTAGTCTGTTATCTGTTCCCGATTCTTATGGGACGTTTCCATATATTTAGGAGATATTGTATTTAATGTCATTATTTAAATTAATATACAGAATATCTTCCCAAAATATGTGGGAATGAACTTTGTAACCTCCCCTATAAATAGAGGAGGAAGGATCACTTGTAAAGGATAGATTTCTTTGGGTTGGAGAATAAGCTCTGGGTAATTCATCTCTGAAGAATTCCAGAAATCTTTAAGCCTTAATAATACAGACTCGTGGACTAGGCAGAGTTAACTGTTGAACCACGTAAAAACCCTCTTGTCTTTCTTCATTATTCATTCGCCTCATAGTAAACGTTGTTTAATTGCTCTACGATTTAAGTTGACGAAAAATGGCGTCAACAGTTTGGTGCTTTCATTGATAGCATTAAGCAGTACGTACGTGAGTCTATTCAGTCAAAAAAGCCTCCCTGAATCAACTATGGCCGCGAATGATCCAAAAATTCCTGAGGAGGAAATGTTAGAGGAAGTTAACTACCCCTGGCGCCCTGGGAAGCAGCCAATGATGAATTCGAACCCAGATGAGAGGAGTGGGTCCTCTGACTCTCGAGGACCACTAGCACCACCGGCCCCCAGGGACAACGAGGACATGTACTACAACCCTAAACGATATGTCCCTATTGTGGAGCTTGAAAACCGTCAGTTGCGAAAGTAGTTAGCGGAGGCCAAAAAACGTAACGAGGAGCTGGCTAGATTAGCTGCTGAGGCACAGGCGGCTCAGCCCCCGCCTCCGCCTGAGGCCCAAGCTCCACCTCCGTGAGATGTTCATGTTCCACCATATAGGCCTCGTGGGCGACCTTGCAAAACTGTTGTCACACGAAGAACAGAGCAACCTCCGCCACTTGCAAAACAGCCTGCTCCCCCAAGGCCCTGGAGAAGTACCCGGGCTGGAGCTCCTGCCAACTCAACTGCCGAGATACTGGCCAAGATTGGGAATAACCAAGCCCCCATGGAGGCTCAGACCCAAAATCCTGGTAACACGCAGAACATTCCTAAACCAACACAGGCAAACTCGGGACCTTCTAGGCCCTGTAATGGATGGCAGCCACCATCACCCATAAGGTACCCACCATCGCCGATAAGGTATCCCTCACCAACTCGGAGAAACATGCAACCGACTCAAGGTGATAGGGAAAGGCGAGCGGGGCGAAAACATGGGAATGGGGAGACCGGTAGGGAGCATAGAGGTACCCAACCCATGAGAAGCCAAATGTCTCGCTCTCGCACTATCGAGATAAGACAACCAGAAAGGAACCCATCTCGAAACAATCGCGCGACGAGCCATATCAGTGAAGGCTAAGGAGATACTAGATCGGTCAGTATGTATGACCAGGGACGTAGAAATACTGGGAATCAAAGGGATCACCCAGATTTACGGGAACACCTGAACAAGAATCGGGGCAATGGTAACCCCTCCAACCCAGACTTGAGGGATCACCTCAATGGACAAGAGAATCCTGTGCGGAGGTGCGAAGCTGGAATTGTGATCAACGATGACCCGTTTCAAGTCAGGCCTCTCGTGGATCCAGTCTAGGAAAGGATCGAACAACTAGAAAGAGTGTTCAGGCTCTTACAAAACGAACGAGGTTGGGATCGGGACGAAGAGTTCAACAAGGAACTCGTACCCTTCGCCCCCCATATTTCCAGCACCCTGTTTCCTCAAGGATTCAGAATTCCTCATGTCCCACCATTTGATGGGAATTTTGATCCATACAGTCACTTAAGTACGTTCAATACAATTATGAGAGCGAGTAACATGGGCTACGAGCTCAGATGCATGTTGTTTCCAGCCTCGCTCACAGGACCAGCAAAAAACTGGTTCGAAAAATATAAGAGGCATTCAATTGCTTTTTGGGATCAATTATCTAGAAATTTCAAGAAGCAATTCAGAGCCATGATTGGAATAAGACCCGAGGCGTCTTCCTTGACCAATGTCCAACAGCAGCTGAATGAAACATGAAAAAGTTACCTTACAAGGTTCAATTTGGAAGTCGCCCGAGCTCGTGACGTAGATGACAGCAGTCATCTGATGGCTGTCCGAGCTGAGGTAATGCCTGGAAGCCCTCTCTAGGAAGATATGCAGAGAAAGCCAGTGAGGTCCTTAACCGAGTTCAATCGACGAGTTCAGAGGTTTGTCAACGTAGAGGAGGCAAGGTCAGCACTGAATATGGCCTCTCAGCCCATAACTACAACGACAAACATAAACTCTGCCTCGACCTCGGCGGACCCATTTGCCTCGAAGCCCTCTGCAGACAACCCATCCAAAAGAAAGAAGACTGAAGGGAGTAACCCCAAGGTGGAAGGGGGAAAGAAGAAGAAAGGGGAAAGATATTTCTCCGTGTACAAAGTGTATACCGATATATCTACCTGGCTAATGAAAACCAGGTCCCTTTCAGGCATCCAGACCCCATGAGGAACCAGAAAGCAAAGAGAGATTCTGCTAAATACTGTAGATTCCATAGAGATATCGGACATACAACCGATGAATGCAGGCAACTAAAAGATGAGATTGAAGGCCTGATCTCGAGAGGATATTTCAGGCAATATGTAAGAAACCAAAATCCCAATCAGGCTTCTACCAGTCAGAGGGCAGCTGCACCACCGCTTGCCCAAAACAATAACTCCTGAGGAAGGGAAGACGAGAGACCCCCTCCGATTGATGGAGAAGATGTTGTAACCATCTCGGGGGGACCTTATCTCGAAGGATCCGGCAGGACTACCCAAAAAAGATACGTGAATGAGCTGAAAACTGGTGACGGGTCCCCTTACGAACCCGAACCCAGGGTTCCGAAACACCAGAGGGTTGAATCTCAACCTATAACTTTTACTCAGGACGATGCATCTCATGTGCAGTTTCCTCATAATGACCCGCTGGTCATCAGCCTTCAGCTCGCGAATAAGAGGGTTCACCGAGTCCTGGTTGATAACGGGAGCTCAATGAATATCCTTTATAAGGCCACCTTAGAAAAGATGGGACTCACTCTTCGTGACCTAAAGGCCTGTGCAACGACATTGTACGAATTTTTAGGAGAAGGGATTACCTGCATGGGATCTATTGAACTCCCTGTAACCTTGGGAGACTACCCGGTCTCGGTAACCAAGATGATGGCATTTTTTGTAGTAAATCTACCATCGGCCTACAACATACTGCTCGGGAGACCCGCCCTAGTAGGACTGGGGGCAGTTTCATCTGTAAGGCATTTGGCCATCAAGTTCCCAACTTCTAGTGGCATCGGAACACTGAAAGGAGGCCATCTCGTAGGAAGGGAATGCTATCGCATTTCCATTAGAGGAAAGAAACAGACAAGCGCACAGACACTTGTCATAATTCAGAATAAGGACGAAACAGTCTTCGAGATAAACGAAGAAATTGATCCGAGAATAGAGGAAAGAGCTAACCTCGAGCCATTAGAAGAGTTTGAAGAGGTCAGGCTTGAAGAAGTAGACCCCCTGAAAACAGTGAAGGTAGGTAAAAGCCTTCCAGAAGAAACAAAATAGCAATTAATTGGCTTTTTGAAAAAGAACCAGGATGTTTTTGCATGGTCACATTCGGATATGGTAGGGATAAATCTGAATGTAGTAAGCCACGCTCTAAATATTAACAAAAGCTTTCCCCCGAAGCAGCAAAAGCGAAGACTCCTGGATGACGACAGGAAGAAGGCCCTAAAAGAAGAGGTCGACAGGTTGAAGGCAAACTGATTCATTCGAGATGCCTTCTACCCCGATTGGGTTGCCAACCCAGTGCTGGTACCGAAACCTAACGAGACATGGCGGACCTGTATTGATTACTCAGACCTCAATAAGGCCTGTCCAAAGGACTGCTCTCCCTACCTCGAATCGACCAGCTCGTAGAAGCCACAGCTGGGCATGGACTTATGTCATTTATGGACGCTTATTCTGGATACAACCAGATCGCCATGCATGCCCCAGACCAAGAACATACGAGTTTTGTAACAGACAAAGGACTATATTGCTACAATGTCATGCCGTTCGGACTAAAGAATGCTGGAGCCACTTACCAATGGCTCATAAACATGATGTTCTCTGAGCTGATAGGTAATAACATGGAAGTTTATGTTGATGATATGTTGGTTAAATCTAAACATAACAGTAACCATGTGGACGACCTTGAAGAGTGCTTTGCCGTGTTACGGAAGTATGACATGAAACTCAACCCCCTGAAGTGCTCTTTCGGAGTGTCGTCAGGAAAGTTCCTAGGCTTCATTGTAAACGCATGAGGAATAGAAGCTAATCCAGAAAAGTTCCAGGCTTTAATTGATATGCCCTCACCTCGATAACATAAGGATGTCTAATTTTTGACTGGGCGGATGGCGGCACTAAGTAGGTTTATCTCGAAATCTACAAACCGTTGTCTTCCATTTTTCAACCTTTTGAGGGGAGGCAAAAAATTCGAGTGGACAGAAGAATGCGAGTTAGCTTTTCAGGAGCTCAAGAAGCACCTCACGAAGCCTCCTGTCTTGTCGAACCCCATCACGAGGGAAATTTTGTACCTATATCTAGCTACGACTGAGCACGCCATTAGCATTGTGCTCGTCCGAGAAGAACAGAAGGTGTAGAAGCCTGTATACTATGTCAGCAAAAGGTTACTGGGGGCATAATCGAGATACCCCTGAATGAAGAAGCTGGCTCTCAGCCTAATTCACTCATCTCAAAAGCTCCGATGCTATTTCCAGGCGCATCCCATTCATGCCCTGAACGATCAACGAACGGATGGCGCGGTACTTAGCTCTAATCCACCACTAAGACAAGTCTTGTCCAAGCTAGAAGCCTCAGGCCGATTACTGAAAAGGGCCATTGAACTCAGACAATTCGAGATCACCTATCATCCGAGGACAACCATAAGAGGACAAGCCCTGGCAGACTTCATAGTGGAATGCTCTAGAGTGACCAACGATGAAGTTATAACCCCAGTCTGCGAACTGTGGAAACTTTATGTTGATGGGTCTTCCAATGAAAACAGGTCGGGGCAGGAATAATACTGATCACCCCAGCAAGAAGTCGATTTCACTCCGCTTTGAGATTTGACTTCGAAGCATCAAACAACGAGGCGGAATCCGAAGCTCTACTAGCAGGACTTCGAATAGCCAAGGAACTCAAGGCTAAGGCGGTACATTGCTACAGTGACTCCCAGTTGGTGGTAAACCAAATCTTAGGGGAATACCAAGCTCGCGGGACGATAATGGCTGCATATTTAGAAAAACTGAAGTCAGCCCTTGAGCAGTTCAAATTTTACACGATAGAACAGGTTCCCCAAGAGCAAAATTCGAATGCAGATGCCTTAGCCAGGCTCGCCATGTCCACCGAGGTCAATGAACTGAATGTCGTACCAATCGAACATCTATAAACACCCAGTATAACCGAGCCTGAATAGGAAGATGTGTGCATGATAAACTCCGAGCGGACCTGGATGACCCCGATAATTAGGTACCTTAAGACCGGCATTCTCCCAGAAGAACGGACCAAGGCTCGAAAATTGATGTATCAGATCCCCAGGTACACCGTTGTGGAGGGAAGGCTATATAGAAGAGGATACTCTGTGCCATTACTCCGATGTGTGACTCCACCCGAGGCTAAGAAGATCATGGAAGAAATTCATGAAGGATTCTGTGGAGACCAAACTGGGGGGCATAGCCTATCCAAGAAAATCATACGCCAGGGATACTTCTAGCCTACTATCAAAGCATATTCGTTTGATTACGTCAAGAAATGCGACAAGTGTCAACGATTCACCACAATTCCTCGAGCTCCACCTTCAAAGCTACTATGATGACCTCCCCATGGCCATTTGCAGTCTGGGGAATCGACCTCATAGGCTCGCTGCCAACTGGCAAAGGCGGAGTCAAATACGCAGTAGTCGCAGTAGATTACTTTACAAAGTGGACCGAGGCTGAGCCTCTAGTGACAATTACCTCGAAAAAAGTCTTGGACTTCTTGGTAAAGAACATTATATGCCAATACGGGATGCCAAGGAAGATTGTGTCTTATAACGGTACTCAATTCGATAGCGATTTGTTTACCAACTTTTGCGAGAAAAATGGGATAATAAAGAGCTTCTCCTCTATGGCCCATCCCCAAGCGAATGGCCAGGTCGAAGCTCTAAAAAGTTCTCTGAAGAAAAAGTTGGAAGAAGCAAAAGGGAAATGTCCCGAAGAATTGCCCCAAGTTTTGTGGGCATATCGAACCACAGCTCGTACTTCAACGGGACATACCCCCTTTTCTCTGGCATATGGATGCGAGGCTATGCTGCCAATCGAGGTCAAAATACCCACAATTCTTGCCCACGCTTATGAACAAGCCTCAAACCAATCCCAGCTCAAAGTAAGTTTGGACCTAATTGAAGAAAGAAGGGACGAAACTCAGCTAAAAAATGTTGCATACCAACAACGAGCTACACAGTATTTCAATAAAAGAGTTCGAGATAGAAAATTTGGTGTGGGAGATTTGGTGCTTAGGCGTGTGTTCTTGGCAACACGGGATCTAGCTACTGGCGTGCTTGGGCCTAATTGAGAACGACCTTATCAAATCGAATCAGTTATCCGACCTGGCATATACAAGTTGGCAAGATTGAATGGGAGTTTGGTACCACGAGCATGGAATGGCGAACATCTACGACCTTACTATCAATAGTGTAGGAATGATGTCACCTGTAACCATACTTGTTTATCTGTACTATGTTCCTATTAATAAATCATTCAAATAAAGTTCGATTTCGTTTCAATATGCTGTATTTTTTGCAAACTCTCTTAATTTAATAACCTATGGTCACACTCATAGGATATTAAGGGGGCATTAGTGGTACATATACCATCAGCTTGAAAAAATGAAATAGCACAAATTATTCAAAATAAAGTGTTTGGATACAACCAAATACGCGAGCTAAGATGTTTTGGATATAACTGAATCATGGAAAAATAAAAGTGTTGGATGTAACCAAATACGCAATCTAGATATAACTAGATCAAGAATATAAGTGTATGGATTACAAACCAAACACGACCTGAATAGGTTTGGAACGAACCAGCTAAAACTAATCGACAGTAAGTTGGAACACAACCTACTTCAAGCTAAGTCGAGATCGAGGCTGGAATATCCTGCAAAAAGATGGTTTTGACCTCATAACCTTAGGGAGCTACCCAAGGACGAGGAAAAGTAACTAAAAAAGTAAGATATAACTAAACCACCTACATTACACGCCACAGAAGTACTTTCAGGTGCATGGTAAAAGTAACTTTTGACCTTGACAAATAACAAGATCGGATACAGATATATCGTGCAAACTATGCATGAATGTATTGAAGCTCAAGCTTAAAAATCCACCACGTGTTTGTATGAATAAACAGACATAAAGACACTTTAATATAAATCGCGTGAAATAGTTCGACCTAAGGACCTTGGCAGGTCGGTCTGATGATTTTCGCGACCCCCTCGAGCGTTTACTCCTTTGGGCTCCCTCGCCACTAGCGAGCGCAGTGTCGAGGTCAGAATCCATATCACCTGCACATTTACTTCGCATCATGAGATAATCCAAGACAAAACAAGTTAGCATGATGCAGACAGGCAAAGAATAAAAAGACAAGTAGAAAGAAACCTAACTGGAACTCTCCCCCGAGCTCGTGCTCAGCGACCACGTGATTCCCTCATCTTTAGAGGAAGCGGGGGGAGTGCCTTCCCTATAAGTTGAAGTCAACCTCGAAAGATCTCTATAGTCGTTTGTCCTGTATTGAACGGCTATTCCGTTCCATACCTCGTTCAGACTATACAAAGTGTCATACTTTCCAAGCCAACTATCGAACCTATGAACCCTCTCATCTACCCAAGTCCATACATAAAAATGGTCCCTATCATCCTTACATAACACTAATCTGTCGGGCTTATGCTTAAGTAGTGAGGGAGACCACAAATCCGAGCTAAGGATGACCGTACCTTTGTCACTCGAGCTCGAGGCTTCATCGTTGGCCTCGTTCCCCAATTGCGGGCTCCAGCGACGTCGAGCTGGGGATGGTGGCCTAGCATTTTTTCTCGGAGGAAGGTTGCTAGTTGGGAGAGGCACAAGCTTCCACTGGGTATATTTTTTGTTGGACCAGTCAAATGTGGACTGATCCTTCTCCAGGAGGCCGCAAGCTCGGAGCTTGTCTTCGTGGAGGAGATAGGAGAGGGACCTCATGCCGTAAGGGAGCTGAAGCAGAGCCTCTTTGTGCTCTTTCATCTCCTTAGTGGGGATGGGACGATGGTAGTTGGCTAGAAAAATGAATATATTATGATTAAGCGCGAGCTCAAACAAAACTCGAGCACAAAAAGAATAAATTAGTCAGGGACTTACGAATTCGCTTGAACGAGTAGTGTCCGGAGGGAGCCAAGCCATCTGTCCAAAAGAAAGCCTTCTTGAAGTCTGGGGGATGGTTGGGAAGATCCTCAAAGATTTTCATCTCTTTGGGATAGCTCGAGAGGTAGTAGAAGTCGTCCCTTCCCCGAGCTCGGGAGGAATTTCTTTTCAAACAAAAGAGATACAGGATCTCCTTTGGCGAAAGTCCTTCCCAATTTAGCTCGTGGTAAAGCGACCTCAGGGCGGACAAAACCCTGTACAAGTTGGTGTTGAGCTGGAAAGGGGCGAGCCCAACAAAGTCCGTAAAGTTTTTGAAAAAGGACTTTAAGGGCAGTACAGCCCCTGCCTTCATATGTTCCTGGCTCTAAGTGACGTATCTTAGCTTGCTGTCAGGACTCCCATCTCCCGGGGTGTGGCAACTTCGCTCGTGGGAGGCTGAAGCTCGACACCTCAGCGAGCCCGACAATCCGATATTGTGGAGGGCCAGAATGTCAGATATCTACCCTAATGAAGAGATCGAGCTCCAATAATGCTCGGCCTCGAAAAATTCCCTCTTCAAGGTGGGGACGGAGGTTGGTTGTGATGTTGAAGGTTCCCCCATTAGTAAGAATTGGAGATCACCTGGCCTAAAGGCAACTGTCACTTTGAGCGTAGAGTCGAGGGGAATCGGTCTAGGCTCAGGGTTCGGATCTGGGTAGATGGCAACCCTTAGTTTTTTCCTTTTTCCTTCTTCGACCTCGTCTATCTGACGTCAAAAGTGAGCTCGGATGTCTTCTTGCTCAAACCTCAGTTCGTGCTCTCGAATCAAGCACTGGTTCCGAGTAAAAGGGGACTCTGGGCTCGGAGTTACTGGTGAATAAGGAATCGCGAGCTTTGACCCCCACCACTTTCCCGAGTTCTGCGGCATCTAGCAAGAGAGCAAAAGGGTGAGGGCCAAGCAAACAAGAAATAATGAAAACCCAAGCTTGAATGATCGAGGCTATAAGACAAACTTGATCCAAAGGACGAGGCCAGACTCTCGGAGCGTGTATTCCACCGAAAGAAAGGAAGGTGGATTTAATTTTGAAGATCCCGATATTTTAGGGAAAAAGTTGGCGGTTACCCAAAGAGTGGAATTTTTGGGAAACGTGCATTTTATAAAACCCTAATTTTATACCCGATATCTTGGTGTACAAGATATGCCATTCAAATTTCAAAAAATTCAGTAAAAGAGCTATATCTGGGTCTTCTACGCATGAACTAGGCTTGGAACCCAGAATATCAGAACTTAAGACTAGTATGTACTGTAAGATTCTAATGTGCAAAACTAGCAAGGGAACAAACAGTGCATCAATATAAACATGCATGAAAAATATACGGGCATACGAAGCTATGAACAGAAAACTTACACAATGCGATCGGTGAAAACAGAGAGATTGATGATTGAATAAGTGGTTGCAAAAACGATCTCACATAGTCAAAGAGGTGCACGTTGTTCTGTTTTCGTGGCTTGAAGAACATGCAAGAACTGGGCGATATTCTCTGGTTTTTTCTTCTTTTCTCTCTGCAAAGGCTTGATCGTGAAAATAAAATGGGGATGAAGAATGGACATATTTATAAACCCATGGGATTGTAAAAGGCCGAATTAATCTAGGCCATTGGTCAAATTCCGTATCAGATTTAACGGCTAGGGACCTATGAGTTGATAGTACCATAAAGAATGGCAGGCGGATGAACGTGGGCAGGTTTCCAAGGTACTTAAGTACTTTGATTGATCAATACCCGGCTGACGTGTGTCCACACTCGAGTGTTTTTTATGGTACAGTTTCCAAGAGGAGCATTTCAAAAGTTTCCTTCTCATAGGATTCGAACTAATACTTTTGAGGGGGGAAATTGTTACACCTAGATTTCGAGACCAGAGGTTATGACCTCGAAAACTGGACTCATCAGGTGTGAGATCGAAATGTATGAAAACATTGTATGGTCTAGCTGTAAGATCTCTGAAGTAAAATAACAACCTTGAAGATGTGTAACCTCGGGATGCTTTCTGAGTTCGAAATGACGTGACATTGGGATACATCCGTTATCGATTGCCTTCGGATTAAACAGTCTGAGCTTGGGAAGTGCAGGCTTGAGCATGATGGCTTCGATAGTGTCAATATACTCCGAGCATGTCCTGAAGTAGGATGGCAAGCTCATAGCAATACCAATAGTCTCAACAGCCACAGGGTCGATCGCTGATCTCGAAGACTCGATGAGTAATCTGGGATAGCCCGTTATGTATGAACATATTTATTGTTGTATAATCCCAACATTTAAGGGATATTATTTAGTCTATTATCCGTTCCCGATTCTTATGGGACGTTTCCATATATTTAGGAGATATTGTATTTAATGTCATTATTTAAATTAATATACAGAATATCTTCCTGAAATATGTGGGAATGAACTCTGTAACCTCCCCTATAAATAGAGGAGGAAGGATCACTTGTAAAGGATCGATTTCTTTGGGCTAGAGAATAAGCTCTGGTTAATTCATCTCTGAAGAATTTCCAGAAATCTTTAAGCCTTAATAATACAGACTCGTGGACTAGGCAGAGTTAACTGCTGAACCACGTAAAAACCCTCTTGTCTTTCTTCATTATTCATTCGCCTCATAGTAAACGTTGTTTAATTGCTCTACGATTTAAGTTGACGAAAAACGGCGTCAACATATGTAACCAAATACATCTGATCTTATCTACTTGGACAAGACATCACATCCCAAATGTGTAAGTAGATCATATTGTAGATTGCCTAATCAGTGAAAATCCAATGCACTGATCTAATCTTAGGACTTGTTCTTTTGAACATATAATTACAATTAAAATCCATTGTGACCTATTCACTATAATTGTAACTATCCATATGTTCGAGATTTTATAAATGTTTGTATTATTTCAATAATCATGTCATAAAACAATCAAGCAACACGGTTGTCAAAGTAAATGATTTCTACTACTTTTATTGACAATATGAAATCATGTTACATGTCCGACATGGTTTTATAAGGGTATAAAACCCAACAAACTCCCACTTGCCCTTTTAAAACAAATGGGACATGTTTCTCAAAACCATGCTTCACAATTATGCTCTCTGCTTATATCTTTGTTAAGGGATATGAAAGATTGCCTTCCAATGCTATCTTCATCACCTTCAAATCACGCCTTCACCACACAACCTCAATAATGTGGTATTTTCTCTCTATATGCTTTGCTCTTTTGTAGCTTTGAGGCTCTTTCAAATTTACTACTGCGTCATTACTGTCACTAGACAAAATGAGTGGTTTATCCATTTCTGGAATAACATCAAGATCCGTATAGAACTTCCTTGGCCAGACTATTTTCTTAGCCACCATAGACGCAGCAATGTACTCAGCCTCCAAGGTAGATTCTGAAATGGCAGATAGTCTAACGCTTCTCCAAATCACAGCTACTGAGATGGTAGACAACCTATCTCTTCTCCAAATCATAGCTCCACCCTTAAGAGTAAACACCTTTTTTAGAAATAGACTTCCTATCATCAGTCTAAAATCTGAATCTGTGCAGCCTAACCAAGTTCAAAGATCCACCTGAAAAGACTAACATATAGTCTCTAGTCTATCAAAGATACTGACCTCCTTCTATTGTTCATTTCCAAGGTTTTATTGACACTTGCTCACCACTCCCACTGCATAGCAGATCTCCAGTCACAGCACACAACATGGTATGCATTGGACTTCTAATTACAAATTCATAAGGAATTTGTTACATCTTTTCTTTTTCTTGAGTAGTCTGTGGAGACTGCTGCTTAGAAAAATAAATTCCATGTCAAGACGCTATACATCATTTCTTGGAATTTGTTACAGAGTAACGACCAAGCACCTCACCTAAGTAGGTTGCTTGAGTTAGAGCCAAAATTCAGTTATTTGTATCCCCTGATGTTCTAGATACAAAGAACATGACTTGCTTACAATGAAATCTAGAATTTCATTTCCTGCCAGTGCTTTATGTCTGATAATTTCTTGACATTGTTTCCAATGAGTAAGATATCATCTACATAAAGGATTAAGAACACTACAATGTCTTTTTCCCTAAGTTGTTAAACACAAGGGTCGACTACATTTTGTTCAAAACCATAAGTCTTAATGTTTCCATTTAACCTTAAGTTCCAGGAGCGCGAAGTTTGTTTAAGTCCACAGATTGACCTACTCAGCTTGCCGACTTTCTTGTCCAACTACTTTAAATCCTCCTGATTGATCCATTTTAATGGTCTCATCAAGATAGCCATTAAAAATGCTTCATTGATGTCCATTTTCTTTAACTCTTAATCAAGAGTTGTGGCTATGGATAAGAGTATACTAAATGAATTTTAACATGGCTACCGGAGAAAAAGTTTTCTCTAAGTCAACTTTCTCTCACTACCACGATTTGAGCATTTAATGTCTCGACCTTTCCATCAACTCCTCTCTTCTTCTTATAGATCCACTTGCACCCCATGGGCCTAAAGTCCAATGGCACATCTACAAGATCTCAGACAAATTAAGAGTACTAAGACTCTATTTCCTACTACTTGGCTTTGAGTCAAAGATCCCTTTTAGACTTACCCATTGCTTATTTAAAGGCCAACATATCATTGTTACTTGTGTCCCCAGCCAGCTTGTGGGTTTCACTATCCATTTCATAGGTACCGAGTTCTGAGAAACCCTCCCACTATGACGAGGCATCGTAATTTTCTGACTTGGATTAATGGTTTCTAAATCTACCTTGTTTTCATCGACTTGCGTCAGTGAGGATGGAACAATAGTTGATCGTTTTTCCATCTAATACTATTTTTCTAAGAGACTTGAAATTCATTATGTAGTCGTTATCCACAAAAGTAGCATTTGTAGAGCCAAACACTTTCTTGTCTACTGGACTATAAAACAGACCACCATGAGAACCTTTAGAAAACCATCAAATAAGCAAGCCTCAGTTCATTGTTCTAGCTTTCCTACCTTTTTCCTCAGGACATAAACAAGACACCCCTAAATTCCATAATGACGTAAACCAGGTTCACGACCATTTCATAATTCTAGTGGTGTCTTGGAGACATCTTTTGAGACGACACAACATTTAAAAAATGTCACATGCTGTCTAGGTAGTATGTCTCCATAAAAGATCTGGGTAAGAAGTTGGTAGAGTTGAATAACTTATCTTAGAACACACATGTTCATAAACGCGTGATTCACGTCATTTAGCAACATCGTGTTGAATAAGTTCTGGGTAAGAAGTTGGTAGAGTTGAATAACTTATCTTAGAACACACATGTTCATAAATGCGTGATTCACATCGTTTAGCAACATCGTGTTGAATAAGTTCTGGATAAGAAGTTGGTAGAGTTGAATAACTTATCTTAGAACACACATGTTCATAAGCGCGTGATTCACACTGTTTAGCAACATTGTTCTGTTGCGAAGTCCTTGGGACAGTTGCTTTAGACAATTCTCCAAGTTCAATTATATGATCTTGGCACTGATTATCCAAATATCCTCCACCCCAATCAGATCGCAAGTTCTTTAACGTTTTACATAATATGGTTTTAAATCCATAACGATGAAGGTGACAAAATACTCATAACCACCCCTCACTTGAACATTCATAAGTCCCCAGACATTTGAACATACTAGCCCTAGTGGTTCTTTGGCCCTTTCTCCTATCACAGAGAATGGACGCTTTGTCATTCTTCTCTCGAGACTACATTCACAAACAGGTAGGTCACCCTAGGTGAGTTCCCTTAAGGCCCAGCCTTTGTTAGTCTTTGAATCCTATCATAGCAAATATGACCAAAGCGAAAATTCCAAAGGTACGTCATTTCTAACTTTATTGACATTTTGTTGTTTAACGGTCCTAGATTTAGCTATCTTAAACAACTCATTATTTAGAACATAGGTTTCATTTAGTTGCAATAGGTATAGCCTATTTTTCATACATCCACCCCACAATTCACATCCTTTTAAAGAAATAGGATTTTATTACTTGTGAAAGTAACTACAAATTGTTGTTGATGTAATAAGAAAAACTGAAATTAAAAATGTCCATTGAAAATCGGAATAAAATAAAAATTGTCCTAAAATAATATATTTATTTCCAAAATTGATTCAAGCTTATCCTTTTGCCTTGTTTGATATGAACAACACTTGATGGATTCCAAGTTGTGGTTTTTTATCCTTCATGGCTTTCCTAGTGCTAAAAATTGTAAAAAGGAACATGCATGTTTAGTAGATTTTGATTCAGTGATCCAAAACCGAAGTATGTTCCTCTAAAATCACATGCATTCAAGACAAATTTAATTATCTTGGGTTCCATATGCCTTGAGGGCTGGGCAATCTTGTTCCAATTCCCAGTCTCCTTGCAGTTGGCAACACTCCCCTTTTTTGTGTACTTATAATCAGGCCTTGCTCCAATATGCTTTGCAGCATTTGGTGCCTTGCCAGTGGACTTCTTGTACTTTTTGTATGAATTTCTTCCTCTCTTGCTCTTCGAAGAGGAAGCTTAAAGCAACTTCTCCTTGAGCTTGTTTAGTAGTATTAGCATTCTTTCCTTTACTCGAACAACCATCAACAATCCTCTTTAAAGGATTTAGTGATCATTGCATAGGAAAAATAAGAATATCTTTGATTATCACGAACTCGATGTTGTCCATAATCAACACTATGTTGATGTTGGACAAACATTTCGTGAGGTTCTCACCATAGAGAAACCTTTTAGAGATTAGAGAGAGTATGAGGTGGGAAGCCTTGTAACGCCCTAATTTCACATAAATTATCGAGAACACAACGTTAGGTCATAATCATAAATATTGATCTTTTATTTAATAAAAACTTGAAAATAAATACATGGATTCATAGTTTTACAAAAATAAAATAATTGTCTTTAACATAAAAATGAGCAACATTTAAATAGAACTTTAAAATAACATGCTTTTATAAAAAAATAGGCCCGCTAGATCCTCCTCGACTATATGGTCTCCACGAGTACATCACGAAGCTCTTAGGTCCCCACTCGCCACCGGCCTTTCTATCCTTAATTTCCTGAAATAACAACATCATCAGGAGTGAGCTTCTAAGCCCAATAAGGAAAATACAAACAAGAGTTAGTCATATAATCATATAATCAAACATATCATACTTTTCACCAAAGCCATACCAAAAATTATTTATACTATCACACAACAATAAGTCCTAGGTCATATCATAACCTAAATCATATCATAGTCATAAATCATAGGTCATAGATCATAAATCATAAATCATAAGTCATACTCATAATCATAACTATGGGTCATAAGTCATAATCATAACTATAGGTCATAGGTCATAAATCATAATCATAACTATAGGTCATAATAACAAAGTCAGATATAATAAAAAGATAAGTGTTTATACATGGGTGGCAATTATGCCCCGGACTAAAGTTGGTCATACACCGGACATCACTTAGGTCCGTCATAAAGTTTTGGCAACCAAGCCTACCGGACATAGTCCGTCATACATCATTGGACACCTTAGGTCCAGACGCACTTACCCTTTTATTGTACTTGAAATGTTAGGTCATACAAACATAAACTATATCATAAACTACATAAACTAGGTCATAATACTAAACTACCTAATTTTCCTTACCGAAAACCAAAATATTAGAGACAAGAGCGGGATTGGAACTCCTAAAACCAAACATAAAGAAACCATAAGTTTCCTAAAGAAAATAAGATGAATGGAAAATCTAAACCATCAAGATAGTAACTTACCGAAAACCTTAAGTTTCAAAGGGATTGAACACCTAACCAAAAGTCACTATCACAAGTTAGGATTTGAAGAAAAATGAAAGAATAATAGAAACTATAATGAACTAAACCTGAAGATAAAGAATACCTTGGATAGCTTAGAACCTCGATCTATACCTCGAACACTGAAATCACACAAAAACTTACTGCCTAGGCATTTATAAAAGCTTTAGATTTGAAAGCATTAACCCCAAAACCCTAGTGTTTCTCTCTAGAATGAACTTAGCAGCTTGGAGGCTCTGAACTGTGCTTGAATGATGAATGAAATGGCTGAGTGAAGAATTCCTATTTATAGAGTTCAAGAAGTGAAACTAACTTCTTTAAAATGAATAAATAAATTATTAAAAATGAATAAATTTGAATTATCTGTTCAACAGATGCCCAGAACTCGGTCCAAAATGTTCAGGAATGAGTCAAGGTTGTTGAGGGTTGTTTCTAGTTCAGAATTTTACGAACAACTCAAATATGGCCACTGGAGCCGATATATCGCCTAGGTTAGGTGATATATCACCCCTACCATGATACTGAGGGTTCGTGGTTTCGTTCGTGCGAAGTCGACGTATTTTTCGTATTAATTATAGGCGATATATCGGCCCTTATAGCTGCGATATATCGGCATACGCTGATATTTTAAACACATTTTTACACAATTCAAGATAATTTGAAATTGATTAAAACTATTTTGACTGAGTAAAACGTGATACTAACAGATAATGGAAGGTTCTAGAGCTTCTAGATCTTTCTTTTAATTAAACTATTCATCAAAAATACTTAAATCCTTAATAAACATGCTTGTGACAAGTGTCACGCTCTTATTTAATCTATCTAAACCTTAGGTTATAATAAATAATATTCTTAGGACTATATTCATTAATCAAACCTTATGATAAAATTAATATTTCTAAACCATAGGTTAAACTTATAAAATCCATAACTATTTCTACGGGTTTCTAACTAAATCCCGGCTTTGACCAATATCCACGGAAACTAAAACTCTACAGCTACTACTACTATTACTTCTACTATCTAGCTAAGTAAAATTTCAGGACGCTACAAGCCTAGAGCTACGATTATCAACTAAGTAGAAATCAACGCGTTGCTTGACAAACATTTATTCGTTAAATTTTTAGAAATAGCATAACATACAAAATGTTTTGAGATAAGCAAAATACTAAAACACTTATCTTCTATTTCTTAGGTACTTTAACTAGCCATGAACCCATGTGTCCCGGTAGGCGAGAGTCACAAATATTCACTTAGTTAAATAGAGAAACATCTCAATTAATAAAATGGCATAGACTTTTATTAACTACCTATTCCATTCGATCAAAGTAATGAAAACTCAAGTGTCCTGGTAGGCGAGAGTCACAAATATTTCTTACTTTATGAGTTTGACCCACGGTTTCGATTATTGTAGACTTAATTCCTATAGTAACCGTAGGGATGAGTCTATAGAAGGTCCATCTATAAAAATCTATCCTAAGAAATTTAATCATGTTAAGAAGTCCAATGAACACCTTCCGTGGGGAGACAAAATCAAAGTGCATGAGACCCCACTGAACTCTAACCTTGTTAAATCAACGGTGGAGATTGAATTTAAATTTTTGAAACTCATTATTAAATATTTTAGTATTTTATTCTTTTTGAAAAATAACAACTTAGGTTTGCCAAATTATTAAAATAATTAATAAACCAACTTAGGTTTTCTAAATTATCAAAATAATCAGTAAACCAACTTAGGTTTGCCAAATTAATAAAATAATTAATAAACCATAGTTTATAATTTTTCCATTAATTCTAAAATTACCATTAATTTTTCCATTAATAATAAAAATACTATTTTAATAATGAGCTTATTTTAAGTTTATATTCGATCTCTATCGTTGGTTTAACAAGGTCAATAGCTTAATGGGGCCTCGAGATGTTTTGATTCGTCCCCCTACGGAAGGTGTTCATTAGTTATTTTGACAAGGCTAAATTTCGAAAGATAGATAATTATAGGTCAAATTCTACTAGACTCACACCTACAGTGACTACTAGGACTAAATCTATTGATTATCGAAACCGTGGGTCTAGCTCATAAAATAAGAGATTTTGTTTTCTTATTTTGATCAAATAGTAGGTTGTTAATAAGTTTACAACTTTATTTAACTAGTGGTATTTTTTACTCTCGCCAACTGGGACAAGGATATCATAGATTAGTTAAAAACCTAAAGAAATAGAGATATGATTGTTCTTGGTATTTTTTTCTCATATCTTACATATTTATTATATATGTTGTGCTATTTCTTGAAATTAGAGTTAATAGAAGTTTTATTGAGAAAAAGTGATTGATTTCTATTTTAATGATAATTGGTAGTTTTAAGTATGGTTGTGTCTACTCCCATCCTTTCTCAACTTTCGATGGAGAAACTCACTAGAGAAAACTTCCTTAAGTGGAAGCAGAATATCAACATAGTGTTGATTGGTGACAACTCCAAGTTCGTCATGATTGAGGAATCCCCGAAAGTTCCAGCTGAAGGATCCACGAAGTCAGTGAAGGATAAGTATGAGCGTTGGCAGGCGGCTAACAACAAGGTGCGATACTACATGTTGACTATGTCCAAAACTTCAAACCATGCAGCAAAGTAGTTTAAGAGGAGATGGTTGAATAATTGACTCCAACCTATGTTCCATCGTCATCAACGCGAGTTGATGATGAAATTCCCACTCTTCATGGTCAACCGATGCAAGTCGATTTAAATGAAGAAAATACCACTATTCCTGAGCAAACAGTCACGGAGCCTCGTCATAGTGAGAAGGTTTCTACAAACCCAGTTCGCTATCGTTTGGATGGTGAAACCAATATGGTTGTTGGTGACACTGGTGACGATGATCCATTGTCTTTCAAACAAGCAATGGCTAGCCTTGAAAAGGAACTACGGCTCGAAGCCATGAAACAGGAAATGGACTCCATGTACTCAAATTCCGTCTGGGATCTTGTGGAAGCACCTAGTGACTTTAGGGCCATTGGGTGCAAGTGGATCTATAAGAAGAAACGAGGTGTTGATGAAAATATTGAAACTTATAAAGCTCGATTAGTGGCATAGGGTTATACTCAAAGAGAACGTGTGGAATATGAGGAAACTTTTAGTCCGATAGCCATGCTCAAGTCCATTCACATCCTCCTATCCATAGCAACCGCTCTCGACTATGAGATCTGGCAAATGGAAGTCAAGACAGCTTTTCTTAATGGGAAACTTGACGAAGTCATTTATATGGATTAGCCATAAGGATTTAAAGTAGCTGGACAATAAGGAAAAAATTGCAAGTTAAATAGGTCCATTTATGGACTTAAGCAAGCTTCTCGTTCCTGGAATCTTTGGTTTGATGAAATAATCAAAACCTATGGCTTTGAACAAAATATTGATGAGCCTTATGTTTACCAAATGAAGGCAAATAAAATAGTGGTATTCCTAGTTCTTTATGTAGATAATATCTTACTCATTGGAAATATTGTTAAGAAATTATCAGATGTGAAGAATTGGCTGAGCACTCAATTCCAGATGAAGGATTTGGGTGAAACAAGTTATGTTCTAGGTATCCAGATCATTAGGGATAGAAAGAACAGACTCCTAGCTCTATCTCAAGCAACTTACATTGATAAAGTGCGTGAACGTTTCTCAATGACAAATTCCAAGAAAGGGCGTCTACCGTCCCACCATGGAATTCATCTTTCAAAGAAGCAGTCTCCCCAGACTTATGAAGAGGAAGATGTAATGAGAAAAGTTCCTTACACATCTACAGTTGGAAGTCTGATGTATGCTATGTTGTGTACTAGACCAAATATCTGCTATGTAGTGGGAGTAGTGAGCAGGCATCACTCAAACTCAGGACCGAAACATTGGATAGCAGCTAAGCATATCCTGAAGTATTTAAGGTGAACTAGGGAATATATGTTAGTCTACAAGGGTGGTGTTCTGAACCCTGTAGGCTACACCGATTCAGATTTTCAGACTGATGTCGATGATTGGAAGTCTACTTTTGGAATGGTGTTTACTCTTGGGGTGGAGCTGTGATATGGAGAAGCGTAAAGCATACTGCAATCTCAGATTCCACCATGGAGGCTGAATGCATAGCTGCGTCAGAAGCAGCTAAGGAAATAGTCTGGCTAAAGAAGTTCTATTCGGATCTTTGTGCTATTCCAGATATGGATAAATCGCTTGTGTTGTTTTGTGACAACACAAGAGCGGTAGCCAACTTGAAAGAACCTCAAAGTCACAAGAGGAGTAAGTATCACATAATTCGAGAATATGTGGTCAGGGGAGATGTGAAGGTTATGAAGATTGCATCTGAAGATAATCCTGCAGATCCGTTTACAAAGACACTACCAAAAGCTACATTTGATAAGCATATCAAGGAAATGGGATTAGTAGAATTAAGTCATTAGTTTCAATTAGTGCAAGTGGGAGATTGTTGGGGTTTTATGCCCTAATTAAAACCCAATTTCTTTATAATCTCATTTATTATCAATAAAATAATAGAAATCAATTTTTGACTTTGTCAATCACTTTGCTCACATGTTTTATTTTCATGATTATTTGTTTAATATAAACTTCTATTAAATCCCGAGCATATAGCTAATCGTATTTATAGTGACGTAATCACAATGAAATATAAATTTGATTATATGTTCAAAATAAGTTAGTCCTAAGATTAGTCAGTGCACAGGATTTACACTGACTTGCCAATCTACGATATGATCTACTTACACATAGCAATATTATGTTATTTCCAGAACATTAGCAAAGTAGATAAGATCAGATGTGTTTTTTACATCGAACTAGATCGATATTGACAGTTGATAGGATAAGTAAACATACCGTTATTATCTATTCTAGTCATATCATATAGTTGACCATAGGTAATTTTAATCTCAATTATGAGTGGTTAGTATTCTAACTGATTGTATTATTTGAGTTCTTTGACTTGTTCATTACCATCTTACCCTATAGACTAGCCCATACTTACATCTTGGGAACTCGGTAGTATAATTGAGTGGGAGTGTTAATCATAGATATGAACTTCTATAGCTTTTGATGAAGAAGTGAAATGATGGTTTCCTTTTAGTTTGGCTCAAGGTGCTAAATGATAGAGATCTCGTTTCAGTAATTAATATTTGTTTACTGAAATATCATTTACAAGGAACTAAGTGTTTTAAGGATAAAATACAATGAGGGTAAAATGGTATTCTAGTCTCATCTCATTGTAGACTGTCTATAGAGGATTGAGTGATAATTATGGTTGGAAGAATGGATAATTAATAACATATCTATATTTGTTATAGAGCGTTCTATGAATTCAAGAGTGCAATTCTGAGTCTTTAGTGGAGTCACGATGAATTAATAAGTTAGTAAATTTATTTGTTAAATTTATGATAACTTATTGGAGCTTGATTTCATAGGCCCATGGTCCCCACTGTACCTTGGATAAAATCATCTAGATAGTCTCAATTAATTGATTTAATTATCAAAGTTGACTATGTCAATTTTGGATAGTTTCATGGAGTTATGCAATTTACAGAAGAAAAGAGAAATTAGGGCAGATTTATGAATTAAGATAAATTTGTATCTAAATTAATAAATAAGTTTAAATAAAGGTTCAAATTATAAATAATTAATTTGATAAAGGATTTAAATAATTATTTAATTAATTAATCAATAGAAAATAATACAAACCTTGATTTTAAGTCCAACGGGCTTATAATTAAAAGGGAAATTTCACAGGCCTATGGCCCATGATAATTTCGACCTAGGGCTGATTATTGGCTATTATTTTATTGATTTTTTAATTAAATAAATGACCTAATTGAGCCTATAAAAAGAATGTTAAGTGAGAGATGAAAACACAAGATGTTTTTTAGAAGATCAGAAGATCTAGTCTTGATGCTCTAGGTTTTAGATTCTCTCTATAGCATAAGTCCTTTTCTAAGTCTCAATTTTTCTCTTCTATTCTTCTTCTCTCTGTATCTATCTCATATGTTGAGAATTGCGCACTCTAGTCTAGGTGATTCCAAGGATACTTTGGAAGATTGTGAGGAAATTGAAGATCAGTTTAGTTTCTTGGTGATACCCTGCGACAGAAAGGATACAAGGGTTAGAGAAACTGAAGGAATGACTCATTCATTTTGTTGTGTATAATGTAAGTGTTGTTACCATTATTTCTGTTTAAATTCAATTTTAGAAACATGTTCTAGATTGTCTCATATTAATTTGTTTAATATAAGATTTACATGAAAATAACAAGATCCTGGATAAGTTTTCCCAACACCTCACATCTAGAAGAAACACGTAAAAAAGAAAAAATGTATATATAACAAAGAAAGATCAGAGCACTTACGCAAATTGGATCGAGGATACGATGATATTGTCGATTGTAGGAGAGGTTGCATGTAACGCCCTGGATAACCAAGACCGCTACACTGTGTGTTTGAAATAGTGCAAGACTTGCTAATCAAGTAATTTAATTCAAAATGTGTTTCTAATGACACAAACAGATTAGGTTAAAAAGAATTTTGGTTATAAACGATTAAATTTATTAAAAACAAATATTTAATACATGGGATCCCAAACCAGGGTTTAAATGACGTAAATAAAAAATTCTTAATCACAAATAAGTAACCCAGCCACTCTAATGGAAAAATATACGTTTTAGGTCCCTGTCCCTGTACAAAACCTCGACTGTGGTGGCCGAGCAGCTGACAATGTACACCTCGCCCCCAGAGCTCTCCAACCCATGGTAAACTTGCTTTACCTGCACCATGTAGCACCCGTGAGCTGAAGCCCAGTAAGAAAACATAATATCATAACATAACAATATTAGCAGCTAAACAGTTCGCAGATCATAATCCAATAATCACAAAGCATTAATCAGTTCCATCAAGCTATAAAATACATTCAAGGCTGCACACTGGTCATTAACCAATGATTCAGCTCCAAACACTCATCAAATCATAGACAATAATCCACAATAGACACATGTCAAGCAATAACTAGGGTTAATGCCCGCAGGCCGCACCCTCTATTTAATTCACTGCCTTTGGATCACTTAGGCCAAGCCCAGTGACATACCCACTGACTCCGGCCAGCTTAACCGAGCTCAGTGATTAATAAGCTGTCCTCGGATACCAGTGTCCGAGCCGCGCCATGTGCGCAAATATTGATTTCGGCACCCTTAGGCCGCTTATCTCTTGTCCCCGTGGCATAATACCACCTCATGACATTTATACAATTATAGGGAACTCTTAGTCCCAACACATTCTCATAACAATACATTCAAATATAGGGAATACATAGTCCCATCCTATCCACCTACACAGGTGCAATTTTCTTACCTTGATTCCAAGTGCTTTAATTAGAAAGGGCGACCCCCGAGCACGATCCATTTCCCGAGCCCTAGCTTATCACCTAGTCACAACCAAGATAATGGATTCCATTAATATTCACATATAGGTTTTCATGTACAAAACTAGCTTCCGGGAAGTCGAATCCCACCAAGCATGGTGGTGAGATTGATCCCGAGCACCCTAGGCTCGATCCCGGTACTTTAAAACCTTGAATGTTCAAGTATGCGCCTAAGGTCTGCGGCTCCTAAAGCTTAGCCGTGGCCCTGCCCTTAAACAGAACCAAGGCCCTCCCTGAAAGAAGACACGCGCCGCGGCCCTTGCCTTGGGCGCCGCGGCGCTCCCCCTTGGCCGAGCCCTCCTGGCTCATCTTCATCCTAGGGCCGCAGCGCTCTAGAACAGAGCCGCGGCCCTTCCCTTCGAACCCAAATTTTCCACCATTTCCAACCTCCAAACCTTACCCAAAATCATACCAAAGCTCCCTATTTCAATATCAATCATGCCCAACACTTTCAAGACAACTTTAACATCATAATTCAACAGAAAACCCAACCTAAAACTCATTGCAATCCATATTTCAATCTCTGAAACTCAAGAACATTAAACACTAAAACCAACCATACAGAACTCAAATTTAAGCTTCTAAATCATAAATTAAAGTTTACCTCTTCAGCTGAACCCCTTCTCTAAGCAGAATCCCAGCTAGTTCCCAAGTTTCTAGCTTTAATTCAACCTTAAACATCAAAGTTATAATTATCTTACTATTCAGAAAAAATCAGAGCTTCTAACCTCAAAAACACAGTTTGATTCTCACCTTGGATTTGGTTAAATGTTCCTTGGATAATCCTTGAGCTAAGCTTTTAGATCCCCACTGAAACCCTTTGAAATCCCAGCCTAAATCCTCCAAGTTTCCTCTGTTTTCCTTGTGGTTTTTTCTAGTTTCCTTGAGAGAGAAGAGGGGGAGAGAATGAAAGTCGGTCTAATCTTCCTTTCCACTAGCTTCTGTTTTAACTAAGTCTATCCTTAATCCCGTTAAGTCAATCCCGAGCCTCAGGGTTCCGGAAACGTCCCCGAGGGAAAAATGGTAAAATTCCCCAATATTCACACTTAGACTTCCTAACCTCAAATATATCTCCACATATTTATTTTCTTAACCCGATAGTCTAAATAACTACCCAATACCTAAAACACCCCTGACTTGTCCAAAGTCAATTGTTAAACCCCTTTGTGACTTCTCCCGCTATCAAACTCTAGGATCGCCTCGTGCCGAAAGCTACAAACACACGCATATGCATATATATATATCCACCTATCCACATAATAATGTGGTCTCAACAATTTAATCACACACAATCACGTTTACACCCTAACGGGCCAAAATTACAATTATGCCCTTACCAGCCAAACGGGGCCCACCTACTTATCCAATACCCATATTCATGCTTTCTTACCATTAATTCTCTTAACCTCCAATTATGCCCTCCCGGCACACTAATCAAGGCCCTTAAGCCTTAATAGTAATTTTGGGTTGTTACATTGCAGGAATGATCTCACCGAGCCAAAGGTTGAAAGAGTGTTTTGCTTTTTAGGCTTTGAGAACATGCGAAGGAATAGAAAAATAATTTGCTCTGGTTATCTCTGGTGTATAATTTTTAGAAAAGTGAAGAATGAGATAGAAGACGAGGTATATATATATATATGTCAAAGAGGGATGTCAAAGGTCGAATGGATCTGGGCCCTTGGTTTAAGGTGAAAAATGATCTGATGGATGGGGTTTAATTCTAACATTGGCGGCAAACAAGTGTCATATGAAAGGACGTGTGCAGAAAAAGAGAGTACTTGAGTACTCCTGATGTGCAATCCCCAAGTGACGCATGTCCACACTCAAGTGTGGTAGGTGACACATTTTTCTAAAAGTGGAGTTCAAAGTTTCCTTCTCGGAGGGTTCGAACTAACACTTTTGAAAGGGCAAAATGTTACACCCAAATTTCGAGGATGAATAAATGAGTCTCAAAATGTAGGCTCGTAAAGTGTAAGCATGAAAATGACAAGCATTGGCTGAACACTTGTATAAATAAGCATGATTCCTGACCTGTCATTGTTAGCCCTCAAGCATAAGTTTAAAAGGCTCGAGCTTAAGCTTCAAGCTCGAAAGAAAGAATCTTCTCCGACACATAAGGATGTTATTCGAGCCTTAGTTGCAAGCTCGAAAGTATTGGTCTCCGAAGACTGAGTTCGATGAAATCACCAACTAAGGAGGCTGAGCAAAGTAACAAGCTCAAATTTATGTCGATCTCGAAAGCGCGTTAACCTTGCATTCGAGGTTAGCAACGTGTTTTCCATACTACAGCTGTTAGGAGATCCCTATTCCTTAGGGATTTGTTGTTATCTAATAATTAAATCCAAATTATCATGGGATACTATGTATTTAATTACATTTATTTCATATTAGACTAATCAGTTGTAACTTCCCTGAATCAGGGGAAGATATTCTTCCAACCAGGCCTATAAATAGTCTGGTATTTTTCAATTGTACTCATGCACAATCATTTACTGAGAATACTCTGTTGAATTGCTCTAAGAAAGCTTTGAGAGAGTATTACGAACCAATAATATTGACTCATGGACTAGGCAGATTTTAACTGCTGAACCACGTAAGAATCCTATTGTTCTTTTCTTATTTTCTGAATCTTTGTTTAGTGCTCTTTAGATTTAAGTTGACAAAAAACGGCGTCAGCACTTTGTGAATTATTTTACATGATATTAGCCTTTTATTATCCACAAATATTATTTTTTTTAATAAAAAATCATTTAATGGCTATTTGCGTGATTCTTTTTTTATATATTTTGAAAAAAAAAAATTACATGATATTATTAGCTTTAAAATACCAACAAACATGAAAATTTGTTTGTCAACAAAAATTAAAATAGTATTATTAAAAAAATAAATTTTTTTATTATGTTGTAACAAATAATATTGTAACGATCCAAAATTGCTAATAGGGCTTAGCACCTTGATTAGCGTGCCGGGAGGGCATAATTGGATATATGTATATTTAATTGGTTAAATGCGTGATTATGTGGCATGCATGATTTATATGATTATTTGAGTATGTTATATGCATGTTTATGAGTATTTAATATGCATGTTGACCATTTATTGTTCATAAGGTCATATTTGTAATTTTGGCCTGTTAAGGGCATAAATGTGATTATATGTGATAAATAGTTAAGACCACATTATTAAGTGGATATATTTGCAGTATATGGCTCGAGACGGTCCTAGTGAGCGGATTAGCAAATTGGTCACAGCGGGGTTTAAATACCCGGCTCGAGGGGAGCCTGGGGGTATTTTGGGAATTTAGAGAATATTTTGGGATTTATTAGATAATGAATAAGTATTTGGTAATTAATTGGACACGATGAGATTAATTGGTAAACATTAGGAACACTTGAGGAAATAGTGGGAATCGGGAAAAGACTATTTTACCCTTAGAACAAATTCAAGGACTAAGTAATTCAAGGGGAGTAGTTTGGTCTTTTTGAGTTAAGAGATTAACTCAGGGGTAAATCTAGACTCAGCCAGAAACCACCCAAGAATTGTGAACTCTCAGCCCTCTCTCTCTCTCTCCCTCTTACACGTACTCTCTCTTCATCTCTCTATCATTGTGCCTTGAAGCTAGAAGAATGGAAAAACTCAAGAAGTGGAGCTGGGAATTCAGCTGTGGAAACCCAGGGGATCAAGCTAGGATCATCCAAAGATATTTTTGAGGAGTTAGGCTGCAATTTGAGGTAAGAATTCAAGTTAGTTTCTCTAATTCTGTTGAAACTATGTTGAAGGTTTGAGTTTGCATGATTTTTAGTTTGATTCGCTGGTTTTGGGTATGAAATGGTGAAAGAAAAAGGTTATAGGTTAGTTGAGATGGCTGGGATATAAGGATGGGAATTATGGGCTTGAATTTAAGTTTGGCTGCTAGTTTGGGATGGAAATTTGAGGTTAGGCTCGTGGAGAAACGCTGAGAGAAGTTGGTTTTTCTGGGTTTAGGGGCTCGGGTCGCGGCCCTGTTCTTCAGGCGCCGCAGGCCGCGTTAGTTTTGGAGGCTGGAAGCCTCTGTTCGCCAAGCACGCCGCGACTCGGAGGGGTGCAAGTCACGGCTCGTGTCCCCCATCAGGGAGGATTGAGCCTCTGTCTAAGGGTCGGGTCGCGGCCCTAAATGGGGAACTAAGGGAAAATAAGGTTTAAGGCTCGGGGATTCAAACCTAGGCGCTCGGGATGAATTCTACTACTCGGTTTAGAAATTGATGGTTACCCATTGACACTATGACTAGGTTTATCGCCAAGGCTCAGGACTGAGGATCGTGCTCGAGACCGTTCTGTATTCTTCACTCGGGATTCGAGGTAAGAAAACTACACCCTTGTGGTTGTGAATGGGACTGAGGCTCCCAATATTTGAATACGTGTACTATTTGATTGTACAATTGTTATGATATATGAGAATGAACAGCCTAAGGGTGTCGGGGCTGATGATATGCATACTAAACGCAGCTCGACCTAAGTGAGTTGGGGTCAGCTAGATAAACAGAGGGCTCGGTCTAAGCGTACCAACCCTGAACATTGGCATAACTAGCTAAGATGTGAACTTGAAATTATATGTTTACCCTTGGTTAGTTTAGTGCTCGTACTCTATTATATAATTGAACTGATTGAATTCCATTGTTGATATATGTTAGGGTCATTTAAGTTTTGTTTTAGAGATCGTTTTAGGTTGTGTTTTTAGTTATTTAGGATTGTTTAGTGCAGATTTATGCTTGTTTTTTTCTTGTTTCAGGTTTTAATGGTCAATTGCATAATATGGAGTGAAATGAGAAGAAACATGTTAAATATGATTAATAAGATGGATTTCGTGTTGATTTTGGAGTTTCAAGACATTATGTGTGGAAAATACTACATTGAAGATGCTCAACACACGTCGTTTATGCTCTATAATGCAAGTCTGATACTTCAAGCCGCATTTTGACCATTATTTATTCACTTTCTGGAAGCACTTCTAGAAATAGAAGTTGTATATATTTCTCTTAGCTTTCCATATATTTTTTAATCATTCAATTCGGAGTTATATCGAAGGAGTTATGATGAAAATATGATGAGCTGACGCTGCAGGCTGTTCGAACCGAGTTTTGTTCTATTCTGACTTTAGCGCTACAGCGCTGGTGTCGCGATTTTTGACATATCTGATCACTTTTTGATGGGCAATTGAGTCTTTTCACGTTGGGGATTTAGTAGGGATTCTTGGGAAACATATATGCGACTGAGACAGGGCTGAAAAAGGGTTCGACGGCTAGAGTAAGAATACCATCTTGGAGGATTGATTGCTATGTTTTTCATCTTTTTCTTTAAATTTTCATGTTTGTAATTGAACTATCTTATGGCTAGAATGAATATCATGGGCTAAATTCTTTTTTAGGGCTTTTATGTGAATCTTTTGGAAACCCTTTTTATGGTTTAATGCAAAATTGATGTTCTTCTTCATCTCTTTCAATTCCTTGCAATCTGTGTTATTTGTGCGATTATTGATTGATCACCTCTAATTGTTATTTCATGAATCAAATTGAAATCTGAAAAGTGAAATTTGATATGCTTTGATTGTTTGGATGCAAATTTAATTTAGAACGAAAGTATCTAGATTATTTGCCTATTTTTCTGAGTTGCGTGGTTAATGTCTTCTACATGATTTAGCTTACCATAGAAATATAGGAAGTTGTCATTTAGATTGAATTTCATAACTCTTGACCAGATTATGAATTGTTTTTGCAACTTATTCTTGAATAGGGAGAAGGGGATCTAAATTCTTGCATTAGGAAATAAAAGGGTGGAAAATAGAGGATCATAATTGTCCTAATTTCATTTTCTCTGTATTTTCTGTTTAAATTTTCATTGTACTTCGTTAGTAATTTTTTCTTTGTTTGAAATCTCTGAAATCGTTCAATCAAATAGAATTAAAAAGATTGATTGATTGGTAATTGATAATTCAGTCCTTGAGGACGATACTTGGTTTTTACCATTTTATTACGAATTGCGACTGTGTGCACTTGCATAGCAAAAATATCGCAACAATATATGTGTTTGTTGTTTATGGTTTTCTTGCTGGGCCTTGGCTCACGGGTGCTACGTGGTGCAGGTAAAGGCAAAGGGAAGCTGGACCAACCATGAGTTGGAGAGCTCTGGTGGCGAAGTGTACATAGTCAACTACTCGTCTGCCACAGCCGAGGGAAAGTGTAGGGACTAAGCCCTAAAACTTGTGTTTTGCCATTAGAGTGGCTTTTGGTTGTATTATCTTTTGAAGATTGTAAATTATCACTTATACCCTATTTTTTTTGGATCCCATGTATTAAACATCCGTTTTAATAAAAATTAACCGTTTATGATAAAAATCTTTTAACCCTAACCTGATGATTGACTTTAGGATCACATTTTTGTTCAAATGACTTGATTAACAAATCTTGCACCATTTCAAATACACAGTGTAACGGCTTTGGTTATCTAAGGCATTACAAATATTTTATTTTTACAAAATTAAAATATTTTATTTTTATATGATTATAATAAAAATAATTAATTTAATTAAAGTATAAAATTGATAGATTGCCATGCATAACCAAATCTTGAATATTGATATTATCGGGAATCATAGACAAGATTTCAGTATACAACCAAACACAATAATATAGCTTTCCAGACAATCAAATAACCCCCTCTAGCATTCTCAGTAATATGAATATTTTGAACTTTGCATACCAAACGACTCCTAATAGTATTGAATTTGCACACCAAACACACTATTATGAGAAAGACTTGACTGTATCAAGCCTCATCGCATTCGGGACTTAGGCTTTGGACTTCTTCGCATTGTGCCTCTAGGCGACGCAATTCTAACCGACATAAAATCACTTTCAAAAATAGAATTAAGGAAATTTAATTAACATTAATAAAATTAGAAAGGAAAAAAAGTTAAAAAAGAAAGTGTTAGCTTCCATCTTCCACGAAAGGAATCAGATTTACTTTTGTTTTTTTTAAATAGTTTTGGAGTCTAGTGAGAATTATTTGCTTTATTAAAAGTGTGCATATCTTTTAGCATTATAAGGAAGGGCATCCGTGTGGATTTTATGCGGAAGCTTCCCTTCCGTCCATAGAATACTTTTCCATTTTAGAAAAAAATAAAAATAAAAATGACTTAATACAATCGGTGCAATATCAAATCTTTCAAATGAACAAATAATGAAAATGTACACCAGTAATTATCAACAACATATATTCAGAATTTTTTTTTTTAAAAAAGAAAACATATATATTAGTAGTATCTTCAACTTTTACAATAGACCTAAAATTATTTTTAATTTTCTGGACATCTTCTCACAAATGACAATACATCTTGTGTGCTTATCATATTTATCATTAGTGGTGATAACTAATAAGAGTTTTGTTCATTTTAGACTGCATTTTGTAATAGAATCGTTGTATTTTTTTTTTAGTCGGGAATCGTTGTGTTTGTTAAAAATTGTCATAAACTTCAGTTAAAAAAAAGGCTACAAACTTAATCTTGTTTTTTTTTCTTAAAATAAAAAGTTTATAAAACTTGAAACATAGACTTATAACTAAATAAATAAAACTTGAAACTCTTTTAGAAATATATATCATGACGGTAATCAATCCACTTCCATTCCAACAAACTGACATTTTAAATCACTTGTGTTGTTAGCACAAGTGGTGGCGAGCATTAAATTGGCAAAAGGTTTGGAACATAATCTTTATATATTATGTAATAGGCCACAAAACTCTCTTCGTTTTACATTTTTTATCGTTAACCTCAATTATTTATTTTTTTCTCTGAAGAAACTTCTTAATCCACAGTTCCGTTAGCAAATATAAGCTCTCCGTTTGTTTTTTCCGTTACCTAATATTGTGAATATGCAATAATATAGGTGGCGGTCTCTTATTTATCCATGTCATACTATATTAATTATTTTAAATTAAAATTCTAAAATCTAAAAAAAAATTTAAAAAAAAAATCAAATTTCACTCTCTCTCCCCGATACCTCTCTTCTTCTTCTTTTTCTTCTTTTTTCTACAGATCACGTTGCCCCAAGCACAACCTAGTGCGACTCCACCCAAGCAACCCAGTTGCGACCTCTGAGCCACCATCTTGGCCGCCCTCAGCCCATCACCACCACAACTACCTCGCCACCACCACGCAGCCCAATCGCCTGTCCCATCACACCACCCAGCTTCGCCTCAAAAAAGAAAATCGTCGTCTCTCTTTTCTCTCACAATGCCTGTTTTGAAACCTCAAAGGGTCAGGTTCTTCATCAGCCCAGCCATGTGGATGAAGAAGTTGCAAGAAGAAGAAGGTTGAAATTGGAGCTGGGCTGCGTTGGATTACGCGAGACGGGGCAAAAGCCTTTGAATGAAGAAGAAGTATAGGGGAAGAAAGAGGGAAAAATGTATGGTTTAGTTTTTAATTTTATTTCATATTTATAAATTAATATTAATTTTTTTGTTTTTAATATTTTTTTAAGTAATTTTTTAATTTTAATTAATCTATTTTAAATTAAAATGATTTTTATTCAAAATAATTAAAAAAAAATTATGATGTGGAATTGATATTTAATATGTGGTAGCAGTTAGCAATAACAACAAACGAAAATCTTAAATTTACTAATGAAAATGTGGATCGAGAGGTTTTACCAACAAAAAAATAATTATGGATTAAATATATAAGAATGTAAGGAAGAGAGAGTTTTGCCACTAATTACTTTATGTAATATATATTATTAACATTAATATTATAATATAATTTTATATAGATATTATTTTTTATTGTTATTTTTAGTCCTCTAAATTTGTAGTGGTATTTTGTCTCATTTATCTTATAGAAGTTTGACACTATTTTTTCTTAAAGTTCTTTATGGACAGCTATTTGTGTAGATCAAAATCAAATATATGAAATTGTTGGGTGGCCAAAAGTATTCCTTAGTGAATTATATTGGGTTGGTAATTCTTGTAAATATTGAAAAAATATATTTATTGTATCAATATTTATTGTAAATTGTGTGTATTGCCCAGTCACCTTAAATTGTGATTAAAATCATATATTTATAAAAATCATTATAAAACTCAAAATTGGAAATTTTTTTGTTTAATAGCAAGTAAGTCCCCAGGAATGGACCCCCACCAACTTCAATTATTATATTATTAGGTTTTTAATATTTATTACGTCGGACACACGGCGACAACTAATAAGTAAGTATATAATAAAATAAATAATATATATGTATATATATATTCACAAATCCAACGCGCTAAAACGACGTTGGAGCATGTTTTCTGGGTTTTGGTTTGTGTGGCCATCGGCCTACCCCCAATCCCACCACCATCATCACTTCCGTTTGCTCTCTCTGTCTCTGTCTCTCTCTCACTCTCCTTAAAACGACAACATGACAACCAGCAAGACACCCAATACGACATCATCACAGCCAATCCAACAACAAGAGTGTTGCATGTGTGGTGATTACGGTTTCTCTTATGAGCTTTTTCAGTGCAAAGTTTGTCAATTCAGATCTCAGCACAGGCAAATTAATTAATTTAGTTTCTGCATATTTGTATTTTTTCTCCTGATTAAATTTCATTGATGGGACTTACAGTTTATTTCTCAATCTCATTACCGATCATAATCTTATTATGTTGTGTTGTGAGTTTGATACAGGTACTGCAGTAATTTGTACCCAAACATGCCTGACTCTTGCCGAACCTGCAATTGGTGCCTCATGACTCAAAACGAAGACAAAACCCAACACTCATCCAACTCCAATTCATCTTCCTCCTGTAAAAACGAAGACAAAACGGCATCGTCTAAGACCAAGATGAACAACAACAGCAACAACGATCATCATCTTCATCATCATCAGGTGGGTCCCCTCATTTTAAGGCGCCAGGGAATTCGCCCAATGAACCTCCAACAACTCAGCGGACCCATCAAGAAACAAAAATCGGTCGAGATCGTGGTGCCTCCACCACCGTCTCCATCGCCTTCGCCAGCGGCGAAATCTCCGTCGATCCGGAAAAGGGTCTTGACGAATGGGGCAAAGGAGGAGAGGCTGAGACGAACCAGGTCTGCGGAGATTTCAAACGCTCCAACTGGAAATGGAAATGGGTTCACTTCCAAACAGGTCTTTAGGAGTAAGGTCAGGAGGTACAAGCTTTTGGATGAGGTTTCTAGCTAAACCCATCATCATCTGCGAACCCTAAAATAAAAAAAGAAAAAAATGTGCAAAAAGAATATAGCCTTTTAGTTTCGTACATTTTTGTATATAGTTATGGAATGGCTTTGTTCCGATGTGGGGCTGTTTTTGGTCCCATTTTCCTTCTATAGCTCCATCGAACATAGTGATTCATGGAGTTTTGTTCAATGTACAGGAAAATATAATTTACTAGTTAAATTACATAGCAGAAAATCTCGTTTTCTTTGGATCAATCAATAACATGATCGAGTAACTTTGGCGAAAGATGGGTTTTTAATTAGGTTTGGTTTCGAAATCATCAATTCAATTATTGGGAAAATGATGAGATAAAACATATAACTAAAATCAATATAAGCACTAACCTGTTGGATTTCTATATTTTGCTGTCGTGATTCATTACCATTGAGATTGAAATAAGGAATTGGTTTCATCGTTTTACTCATATACATACATACATACATAGATGGAGAAGTAAAAGTTATAATTTGGGTTCTCAACAACTAATCACATGCTTGCATGTGTATGGTTTGTGATTATTTTTCGATTATTAGAGACTACTATGTCACTATTATTGGGTTTCGGGGTACGAGCTACTATTGATTACAAAGGCGCTTTCACCAAAATGTTATATTATATTTTAGTGAAAAATTGGGAGATCAAATATTTAAAGTAAATTCTGAGTACCTACCTACCTATAAATCCATTTTGCTTTATACTTTTAAATCAGGTGTCCCTATATGGAGATTAAAATTATTAGATTCCAAGTAAGTTGCACTAAGAACATTTTGAAGACTGTTTTGAATGGGAAAGCTTCTCAGATTCCTAGGAAATAAAGATAAGAAAATCATCTAACCAAGTCCCATATAAATGAAGAATAAGTTGACTTGGTAGAAAGCAAACATATACTAGGTGCTTCTTCTTCTTCTTCTTCCAATTTTTCTTTAACTTTATTTAGCTATTTATTATACGTGTAGTTAATTGGATTACATTGCTTTCACGGCTATTATATTCTTTCGTATAAGGACAGGCAGCAAGTATTTGTATTTAAAAAAATAAATAAAAATTGAAGAAATGTATTTTCACCTATTTCTTGCTTTCTTAGCGTATACAATGGGCTAATGGGCCTTTATTTATATTTTGAAGAGACGCGTATGTAAGCTATGTGGCTATATGAGAATCAATTAGTTTTGCTTAGGTCAACATATATCTTTTTGGTGGAAGCTTTAATTCAACAAATCTTTTAGGTGGAGACTGGAGACCCAAGTCAAAAGAACAGTTGAAGTGTTCAATTAGTGTTTAAAACGCGTACAGCTAAAACCAAAATTGGGAGATTATTTGGTAACTTTTTAAACTTAATTGCAAAAAACAAGCTACCCACTTCATACTTGTATTGTAGCTGTAAGATCCTAGCTATGATTTAATTATATTATGTAATGAGTGGACATTTCTCTCTCTCTCTCTATTATTATTTGTATACACGTGCTAACCTTCGTGTATCTATATATTCATATAACTTAATCATTAATTGTTACTGTCATAATCAAAACTATTCCAATCGATTGATCATGCAATGTAAATCCTTTTATTTCGATCGTATTTGTTTCATCAGATTTCACAGACAATAAAAGACATAAAGGCACAACACAATGTGATTATATTGTGAGATATGAATGAATACAGCTCATATATACGTACTGATTGATCAACTAATCATCAAATTAAATATTTCAATTCAGAACGGTTCGAGTAATTTTTTAATAAACATTTCTCTAAATTAAACATTTTATAATGTATCTAGCTATGACTTTTTAATTTGTGGAATAGAAAAAAATATTCAATATTTCGAAAGATAAGAACATAACAGCATTGTTAGGTTGGCCTTCAATTAATTTACTATAGTTGCGCATGCGAAGTGTGTTTCATATATAAATACACACACTTATGTACGTTTCAACCATACAACGCATACATACATTACCTATTGAAAACCACTACTTTAATTTGTAGTTTAATAACACTTTTGTTTTGTAAACCACTACTTCAATTTGCAGTTTAATAATATGGTTTATACTATTTTGGAACCTGTGTTTTGTCTCATTACTTGTTTGAACCTTGTGTTTTGTAAAATGGTTAAAATAGAACCCTAAACTCAATTTTAATGAAGAAAAAATTGAATATAACAACATTATTTTTAAGCAGAATGATTTCATTTTTGTTCTGAATTGTTAGTTTGGTAAATTATTTGTGATTTTAGTTTATAAATCATTGACCAAAATCGGATTTAGGGTTCTATTTTAACCATTTTACAAAACACAGAGTCCAAAAAGTAATTTGTCAAAACACAGGGTCCAAAAAGGTATAAACCCTTAATAATATACTGATCATGCGAGCTTTCTTTAAACACATATTTTAATTTGATTGAATATAAATGTACACATAATATATGTATATGGGTTCACTCTTAATAGTGATTGAGTTTTTTCCCTATGGATGAGTTGTCAATTAATAGTTATTGGATTAAGATTCAATGGTCTACATTTAAAGATGTTAATTAATATTATCTTGGACTTTTTTAAATTTGACAATGGGCTATCTGCTGACATGACAATCACCTTTTAATTTAATTAAATAATTAAAAAAATCATTATTTAAGATTCATTCCAAGATTCCATATCTTCATTTATTCTCAATTCATTCTCCATTAATTGTATTCCTTATTCATTTCATGTTTTTTCCAGACTCAGTTGGCTAATTAATTATGCATATTTCGAAATTTATATATATTTCTATACAAAATGTACTCATCTTAAAAAATTTGTTTATTGAAGAAGCTCCAATTTTTTAAAGTGTTTTCAAGTAAGATTTCCAAGTTTATGTCATTTTTTAAAATCACTAGTATATTTTCTATTTTTTTAAAAAAAAAATTCCAACTTTTTTTGTTATGTGGGATTTGAAATTCACATAAATGAGTAAATCTTATTATTCTTGAAAAACTTGTTTAGTAAAAACCCACAAGAATATTTTTTTTTTTAAAGTGTTTGATGAAAAAGCTCTAGATTTTTCATAGTGTTCCTTGTAAGATTTTTAATCATTTTTGTGCTTTCTTTATTTTCACAAACAAATTATCATCTATTTCTCCAATTTCATATTTCGAAATTCACTACTAGAGCTTTTTTTTTTCCAAAAAAAAAAATCCAACTTATTTTTATTTGTTGTGTAGGATTTGAAATTCAAAGAAATGAAAATCTTCAAGAATAATTTTTTTGCATGTTTGATGAAAAAACTCAAGATATTTTAAAGTGTTTCATTGAAGATTCTCAGTTGTTTTTTTTCTTTATTTTTACAAAAAAAATTTTAATTTTTTTCTCCCATTGTAAAATTCGCAATTATTCAAACTTCTTAGATATCAACTATTAGGATTATAAATTTACATTGAAGGTTTATAGGGTTTTAAATTTTTTTAATTTTTTTTTAAAACATTATTATTACAAATTATTTTGTAGTTCATTTTTCTTCAATAAACTAGAAATGTGAGGAATTTTAAGGTTTTGAAAATTTCATCATGTAAATTTTCCAAACATATTATTATTTTTCAAAAATATTTCTTATAGAGTGATAATCTTTATTAATTTTTTTGTATAGAAATTCGTGATGGAATCAGAAATGGAATGGAGGACAATAATTGAACACGAGTTGAAAGAGTTGGGAGATGAACTACACTCTATTAAACTAGATTTACGAGCCAAGGATAAAATTCTATTACATATGAGAAGAAAAAAAAAATGACATGTGAATCGTTTAGCGAAAAAGCCTCACCATCACTAGTTTAAAAAAAAAAACATGTTATTAGCCAAGATGATGTTGTGCTCTTTGAACATTTTAAACTCGGTACTACTTTAAGACCGAAAGATAGGGAAGTGTTAGAATATATTTTCTCAAACTCTTATCAATTGTAAGTTTTTCTATCTTACTATATATATATATTTGTCATTTTTTCAATATATTTTAATGTTTATTATTGTATCTGTCATAGGGAAATTATAGTTGAAAGTGAGTTTAGTTTTCTACGACGGTCCGACCTCCGTTATCTTGGACCTAAAACGGAGTTGGAGACTGAGGTAATTCATTTGTATATATTAATAATTTTAGCGTGACAGTTATAATTTTGTTTTTGGTAAATGCAGATTGTTACTACAGTTTCTTCATTCTTGACTAAGGATGAGAGGTTGAAGAAGGGTAAAGAGTGTAAGAATTGGTATCTTCTTGCTTGAAATATGGTGAGTTTTTTGTTGTTGTTCTTTTTGTCAAAACATATTTCGTGTTTGTTGAGTTTTTTTATTTTAATTATGACAATAGAAATACTTACTACCCGACTCCTACTCCAATTTACCACTACATCAAATTTGGAGGAAAGTGCATTACTACGAAATATTTATGGGTTCCCTCGAATATTGCAATGAAGTATAATTCTAATGGTTTATGTTGAACCTATTTTTAAACATATATTTATTATGTAATTTCTAACATCAATTATACTTGTAGATTTATATTTCTATGTTGCTTATAAGACACCTCATTCTTGCACGGGTGATACTGAAAGAAAAAAAAAAGTAGAAGTTTGAGACTCACTTGCTGATGAAAAGAATCATATATTGCAGTCATCTAAGAATGTTGATATTGTAAGCTTTTATTGGTTGAATATATTATTTTTTTTTATAAATTTTAAATTTATAAATTCTGATGCTAGAGTGCAAATGCAGCTACGCAATCTCGATTTATTCTTGGAGAATCAGATCAAAAGGAAACCTGGTAGTTTCAACTTTAATAGTTTTGGTATAGTTCGTGGTAGAAATGCCCCTAGACAACCAAATTTGTACAATTGTGGAGTTTTTGTCATATTATTTATGATTAATATTTTTAAGCTCGACTCGCGGTCTTTTGTGGTAAGTAGATTTCATACTAAGTTTTTTTTTTATATATTTTGTTCTTATCATACTATACTCGAGTAATTTTTTTTCACTATTGTAGTTCGACTCTAATGAAGAAAGGTGTCACATAGCTTCGTGGATTGCATGCTCAAATTTCAACAAGAATAGAGAAAAATTATTGAAAGTTGTTCGAGAGTTCATTTCAAGCAGAGGAATATAATATTAGGGACAATGATCTTTGCCCTAATTTTTTTTATTCTCAATCAAGTTGTGTTTGTATTATTATTTATACATTTTGAAAAATTAGAAGATGATCAATATTTGAGAGAATTTGAATAGTTTACTTCTGAATTAATTATTTATTAACAAGATTAAAACACACACTTTAAATTTTATCATTTTCACAGTCAATGTTAATGTTTATTGGAAGTTTCAAATGGTAGTTGTAGACATTAATATCATATTTATTAAATAAAAATAATTTTGTATATGTTAATTTCGAATTTAATGATTAATATACCAACTAATCAGAATTTTGAGCATGATGTTAGGGAATTTGAATGGATTTATGGAGACATGCATTTAATGAAATTAGTTGGCATGATCTTAATTGTACACGTTTCTTATGAGAAATGATTAATAACTCAACCAATCATAATAGAGAATGATGTTAGGGTATTAGAATGGATTTATGAATACATACATTTAATAAATTGGCATTTTCTAAATTAATTGCTCACGTTTTTTAAGATAAATTTTAATTATATATATATTTTCTTACACAAACTAATTCAACCAAACCTTTTTATCTATCAAAAAAATTAAATATATTTCAAAATTATGTTTTAAATTTAAATTAAAAATTAGTAATTAAAAATCAATGCATAATAACTAAACTAATTAATAACAACTTAACCATTTAGAATTTAATGGTATAATTATTCATAATCAACCTAATCAATAACAAAATTATTGTGCTATTTTAGGGAATTGAATATGTTCATTTAATGTTTTGAGAAGTGTAACTAATCAGAAATTTGAACATGATTTTAGGGATATGGAATAGCTCATTAATTGCTATATTTTCCATAATTATTACCCATCTTATTTATTAATTTAACCAAAAAAAATCAGGTATCGGTTTAAAATGGAATTTCATTTTTATTTTTTAAAAATTAGATATTTTAAATGTCATAATTTCGAAATTATGTGGTTTTTAACACTATTTATAAATCATTTTATCTTATATACACAGTTATCATTTGTAGGCAAATGTAAACTTTGTTTTTAGGTAGAGTTTGAAATCATTTTATATTTTTAAGAACATGTCCATTTACTCAATATTATGATGACTTAGGAGAGAAAGAAGTTAAAGAGATTGTGTTGCTTGCTACACATTTGATTGATCGTCTTGGAGTGAGTTTTGGATCCAACAATCGCGAAGCATTATTTGAGAAAATGAAGAAACTATTAAAAGAGGAACAAACAAAAGTTGATGAGCACTTGAAAAATATGGATGTGCTCTTGAGAATGATGGGAAAGTTGAAGAGAGCGTAAGGAAAGTGTTTGTTTGTTTGTCTACTATTGTACTTTGTAGATTTTTATTTTTATGTTTGATTGAACTAATGAAATTTTACTTTTTATTATATAATGGTTGGATTTACAACATTCATATGATCCTTGTAAACATAAAATATAAATAGCTTTCGTATAATTCTTAGTACAAAAAAAAAACCATGAGATACCTTAAATAAATAGATAAAATGTAACAACCCAAATTTACTAATGAGGCTTAAGGGCCTTGATTAGTGTGCCAGGAGGGCATAATTGGAATATATGTGATTTAATGATTTAAAAGCATGCTATATGACTATTTGAATATTTGAGATGCATGGCTATGTGTATTAGTATGCATGTAGGCCCTGATTAGGTTAGAAAGGACATAATTGTAATTTTGGCCCGTTGAGGGCATAACTGTATATATATGTGATAATTGTTGAGACCACATTATTATGTGGATATATTTGTGATTTATGATTCGAGACGATCCTAGTGAGCAGGTTAGCGAAAAAGTCACGGCAGGGATTTATACCCGGCTCAGGGCGAGCCTGGGGGTGTAAATGGGAATTTAGAGAATATATTGGGGTCTATTTTGACATCGAGGAATATAATTGGTGATTAATTAGGTATCGGGAGATAAGCGAAAAATATTAGAGACGCTTGAGGAATTAGTGGGAATTGGGTAAAATGACCAAAATGCCCCTAAGTGGATTAAAGGATTTAGAATTGAAGGGGAGGGTATTGTGGTCATTTGGCATATAAAATAGGCATAATTGAGGCTTTATGCTTGGTGGAGTTTGTAAAATGAAGTAGAAGTCTGAGGAAAGAAAGAAAAGGAAAGAAAGAAAAGAAGGGAAAGAAGAGCAGACCATTTTGTCAAGGTCGGTCTAGGTTTTCTTCACCAGTTCTTGAGGTATTTTGGAGCAGAAACCCAGGGGGAAACCAGAGTAAGCTTGAGGCAAGAGTTATTGGTTTGTCTTGAAGAATTGGCAAGGGTTTAGCAAGAACAAACCATTCAGTTGAGGTAAGACTTTGAAGTTTCTTTAGTTTCTGGTTTTGGTATTGAACTATGGTGTCTAAGCTGAATTTGATGGGAACTCTAGGGAATTCAAGCCAGGGATTTGAGGAGGAGTAAGCCAAGGAGGTGTAGAAGCTGACTTGGGGTCGAATCCCCATTGAAGGTATGAACTTCTGAGGTTTTGACTGTTGTGCTGAAGTTTCTAAGTTTGAGGTTCAACCATGGTAAATTTTGAGATTAGGGGTGCATGTGATTGGGTTTTATGTATTTGGGATGCGTGGGATGAGTGGAGTGTGTTGATAAGCTTGTTTTTAAGTTTGGTTGAAGATTGGAAAAGTTTTGGTAAGGGTTGACTCGGGGAAATCGCAGGAAGGAAAAATGCAGGGGTGCTGGTTCTGTGACTAGCGCTACAGCGCTAGCCTTTGGGTGTTGTAGCGCTAGGCTTGGTTGTCTGGGGGATTTTGGTTCTGCTTGTAGCATTGTAGCTCCCTCCAAAGAGCGATGTAGCACTACCCTGCTTCCAGAAGAGGGTTTTTGAGTTATTTTCAAGGGTTTTTTCCTAGGGGTTCGATTCCACCACCCCGTTTGGTGGAATTAGAGCTTCCCGAGGGCTTGGGATTAGTCCCGAGGTTAGGTTTTGGACTTGAGGTTTGGTGATGGTTCTGACCTGTGGTTGTGACTAGGTGTGCGCTAGGGTTCAAGAGGGATCGTGCTCAAGGATCAAAGTAAACGAAGCTAGTAAATTTAAAGGTAAGAAAACTGCACCCAATATTTTGTTTGTGATGGGACTAAGTGCTCCCGATATCTATATAATGTGAATGATGGTATTATGCCATGGGACATGTGATAGACGGCCTAAGGGTGCCATATACTATATTTGCGAACAGGGCGCGGCTTGGCCACTGGTAGCCGAGGACAGCTTAATATTCACTGAGCTATGTTTAAGCGGGTCGGAGTCAGTGGGATAAACAGAGGGTGCGGCCTGAGGGCGCTAACCCTAGTTATCATTTGTAAATTGGTGATTGATATGAGTTGATATGTTTAGTATGCTAAACACTTGATTATCATGAATGCTTATATGATTGAGAACATGCTTATGTGATATGAGATATTGGATTGTCTGTTGACTGCTTATATTCTGTTATTGTGTTTTCTTACTGGGCCTTGGCTCACTGGTGCTACATGGTGCAAGTAAAGGCAAAGGCAAGTTGGACCAACCCTAAGGTGGAGGGCTGCGGGGCAGAATGTACATAGTCAGCTGTTCGGTCACCATGGCCGAGGAGTGGATCAGGACAGGGATTGCTTAACTGTCTATTTTGCCTTAGTATGGCTAATACTGTAATTAAATCTTGAATCTTTTGTAAATAGTTTTAATTCTATTAATTTTGGGATCCCGTGTAAACAGAAAATGTTTATTCATAAGAAATGCAGCGTTTGAGGCCAAAATCTTTTAACCCTAGTTCCATTATAGTTTCGGTAACACGTTTTTAATTAAATGACTTGATTAGCAAGTCTGGCACTTTTATAAACACACAGTGTAGCGGTCTTGGCTATCCAGGGCGTTACAACTTGGTATCAGAGCGTCCTAGGTTTATGGGTTCCTGAAGACTGGCTGGACATGTACATTCGTCGCGAAAGACAAGCTCAACTCAGGGTTTGGTAATTGTGTACACATGATTATGTGTTTAAATGATTTGAATGAGATATGACTGTTGATATCTGTTTGATTAATAGGGAGCATGAGATACTGATAGGGCCTGGCCCTTGACTATTGCATGATGTTATTGAGGCGTGCTTATCAGCACTGCTCTGCATGTGAATGAATATATGGATAAATATTTGGATAGATTGCTATGAAATTGATTGTTTGTGAATGATTGGAGTTGCAGTGATGGATTATGAAAGGATTATTACCCTGTCATCATAGTCTGATTTTCGAGTTGTTGATTGCAGATTGACTTGGATAATTATGCGTCCAAGAAAATCTACGTGACTAGCCGGCAGGTCCGGGACTAGAGATGATGATCAGGGCCAGACCCCTCCACCAGTCCCTGAGAACTGGCAGCAACTGATGGCAAACATGCAGGCTCGGCTACAGAGCCAAGATGAACAGATCCAAATTCTGTGGTAGCAGGCTCCATCTGGGAGTGTTGCCCCTACTGTGCCACCTGTAGTGGTACCTGTTGTACAGCCAGTTGAGGTTGGAAATAGATGGGAGCCGTTATATGAGCGGTTCAGAAAGCAACAGCCCCCGATCTTTGAGGGAGGACCTGATCCACTGAAGGCTGAATAGTGGATGACTATGATTACTACCATTCTTGATTTTATGAGGGTAGAGGGGCATGATAGAGTGGCCTGTGCCACATATATGCTGAGAGAGGATGCTCGAATCTGGTGGGAAGTGGCATCACAGACCAGGGATGTTACTACTTTGACTTGGGAAGGATTTAAGGATTTATTTAGTCAGAAGTATTATAATATTGCCATCAGGGCAGCGAAGATAAATGAGTTCGTGGGGCTGGTTCAGGGTAGCATGACAGTTACAGAGTATTCCTTGAAGTTTGAGAAACTTGTGAAATTCGCACCAGATCTTGTGCCTACTGATGCAGCTAGGCATGACAGATTCATTAGAGGGCTTAATGCTATGATAGCCCGAGATGTGAGAATTACAACAATTCCTGGAGGGACAACTTATGCCCAGGCTGTAGAAAAGGCTCTTACCGCTGAGGAAGCGGAGAATAAGATATGGAGAGAGAGTGTAGTGAGGAGGGAGGTTCGCAGGGCGGTGCCTCCATATTCTGGTTCTGGTAGGGGCAGAGGCCCCAGTGATTTGAAGAGGAAGACCCCTGAGGCTTTGATCGCTCCTGGTCCTGATAGGAGAGGTCGGGGTACTCAGGGTGACCGTCAGGGAGGCGGTGATACATGGAGGACTTGTCCTGAGTGCACGAGGTGCAGAAGACGCCATCCAGGCGAATGTCGGGCTAAGGCCTGTTATGTGTGTGGGGTGGTGGGACACCTTAAGAAAGATTGCCCGACAGTGAATAAGGGAGATGCGGGGAAGGTGGAAAGCTTGACTCCAGCTCGAGTGTTCACCCTGACGCAGGCGGAGGCCGAGGCTAGTCCCTCGATAGTGACAGGTCAACTTTCTAGTGCTGGCACTCCTTTTACTGTATTGATTGACTTTGGTGCTACACACTCGTTTGTTTCTAGTAAGGTGATTGATAGACTGTGTAGACCTAGTGAGTATTGTGTTTTAGGGTTTGGGACTATTTTGCCTACAGGGGAACTAGTAGTATCTAGGAGATGGTTTAGAGCACTGCCAGTGATAGTTAATGGTAGGGAGTTATCAGTAGACCTAATTGAGTTGGGTATAGAGGACTTTGATATGATTCTAGGTATGGATTGGTTGGTTAGATATGGAGCTACCATTGACTGCCGGAAGAAGATGGTGACTTTTGAGCCAGAGGGCGAGGATCCCTTTGTTTTTGTGGGAGCAGTGCATGGACCCCGCGTACCCAGGATATCGACGTTGAGAGCCAGAGACTTGTTACAGGATGGATGCATAGGCTTTCTGGCTAGTGTGGTGGATACCACCAGGGTTTCACCAGTAGGACCGGGAGAGACCAGATTGGTTTGTGAGTTCTTAGATGTGTTTCCTGAGGACTTGCCAGGGTTGCCATCGCGTAGAGAAATTCAGTTTGTCATTGAGTTGGCGCCAGGGACAGAACCAGTGTCGAGGGCACCGTATAGGATGGCACTGGTGGAACTGAAAGAATTGAAGATATAGATGTAGGAGCTTCTGGATTTGGGGTTTATCAGGCCTAGTTACTCGCCATGGGGTGCTCCAGTCTTATTTGTGAAGAAGAAGGACGGGACTTTGAGAATGTGTATAGACTACCGGGAATCGAACAAGTTAACTATCAAGAATAAGTACCCCGACCAAAGATTGATGACCTTTTCGACCAGCTGCAGGGTAAGATGGTGTTCTCAAAGATTGTTCTTCGATCTGGTTATCACCAGCTAAGGATCAAGGATGAGGACATACCGAAGACGGCCTTCCGAACGCGGTATGGGCACTATGAGTTTCTGGTCATGTCGTTTGGGTTGACCAATGCCCCAGCAACCTTTATGGATTTAATGAATAGGGTGTTCAAGGACTTTCTGGATCAGTTCGTTATTGTCTTCATCGACGACAGCTTGGTGTATTCCAGTTTAGAGGCAGAGCACGAGCTTCATCTTCGACAGGTTCTACAGAGGTTGAGGGAGCATCAGTTGTACGCAAAGTTTAAGAAATGTGAATTTTGGCTACCAGAAGTGACATTCCTTGGACATATAGTGGGTGCAGATGGGATTATGGTGGATCCGTCCAAGGTAGAGGCGGTTAGGGATTGGCCGAGGCCATTGAATGCCTCGGAGGTGCGAAGTTTTCTTGGTTTGGTAGGTTACTACAGACGGTTTGTAGAAGGCTTCTCGAAGATAGCAGCACCGATGACAGAATTAACACGAAAGAATTTGAAGTTTATCTGGTCAGACAAGTGCGAAGACAATTTTCAAGAGCTAAAGCAACGGCTTATTACAGCGCCTGTGTTGAGTCTTCCTTCGGGGGAAGGGAAGTTTGTTGTTTACTGCGATGCATCGAGATTGGGTTTAGGCTGTGTGTTGATGCAGAATGAGAAGGTTATAGCATATGCGTCACGACAGCTGAAGGAGTATGAGCAACAGTATCCTACCCATGATTTGGAGCTAGCAGCGGTGGTATTCACACTGAAGATTTGGCGACATTATTTGTATGGGGAGAAGTGCGAGGTATACACTGACCATAAGAGTCTGAAGTATTTCTTTACACAGAAGGACCTGATCATGAGACAGAGGCGTTGGCTGGAGTTAGTAAAGGACTATGATTGTGATATTCTTTACCATCAGGGGAAAGCCAATGTGGTGGCAGATGCATTGAGTCGGAGAGGCCCAAGTTAGTTATATAGTTCCATTCGGATCTCAAGGGAGTTAGCTGATGAGATGGTCAGAGCGGGGATAGAATTGGTGGTAGGTTGTTTGGCCAATATTACTCTACAGTCGACCCTGCTAGAGCGGATCAGAGAAGGACAGTTGGTAGACATTCAGTTACAAGGGATTAGGGAGAATGTCTTAGTGAGAGTAGCTAAGGATTATTCTATATCTGAGGTTGATTTGCTTCGGTATCAGGGACGGATATGTCTCCCAGCTGATGAGGGGATCAGACGTGAGATACTAGATGAATCTCATACGACGCCGTACTCACTTCATCCGGGTACCACAAAGATGTACCAGGATTTACGGACGTTATATTTGTAACGACCCGAATTTGCTAATCAGGGTTAAGGCCTTGATTAGTGTGCCTGGAGGGCAATAAATGATTTAATATGCTAATACGTGGATTTATGTGTATATATGATAATGATGCATGTTTAATTGAGTTAAATGTGCATGTGGGCCCGATCTGGATATTAGGGGCATGAGTGTGATAAATGTGATAAATGTTATATATGTGATATGTCTGTGTAGCACGATCCGGGACAGTCCTGGGGAGCGGTTAGCCAGAGAGTCACAACGGGGTTGAGATTCGGACTCGGGGTGAGTCGAGGGGTAATTTGGGTACTAGGTGTGTTATGGGATTATTGGGACATGAAAATAAATATTTGGAGATATATTTGAGGGTAGAATGTCTAGGAGGGAGTATTGGGGAAATTTACCATTTTGCCCTCGGGGACGTTTCGGTACCCCGAGCCTTAAGGTAACCACATAGACTTAAGTGAATAAAACAAAAAGGGAGAATTGTTTAGAAGTTTTAGAAACCGACATATATCTCCTCCCAACTGAAGATAGCTCTTATTCCTTTCTCTCTTTCATCCTCTAAGACATATCAAAGGAGAACTTTGGAGGAACTAGTTAGGGAATTGAGGACTTTGGGCTGTGAAATTAAGGAGCTAGGAGCTTGGGGATTAAGGTTCAACTTCAGAGGTTTAACTCAGCAAGAGGTAAGCTTTACCATGGGAGTTATGCTTAAATTTCAGTTGTGTTTCTAAGCTATGCATGTGGGTAGAATCTAATTTGTTCTTGGGGGGTTTTAGTTGAGTTTTGGAGTAGATTTTGATGGGTTTTGATGTTGTTATTGAGCCGAAATATATGTGTTAATTATCTGGGTTTGATAGATGAGTTTTGGGTGAATTGGCTTGAGGAAAGGTGTGGAAAAATGGTGAGAAAATTTGGGTTCGGTGATGAGGGCCGTGGCCATAGGATGGGCGCGCTGCGGCCGAGGGTGGCCGAGGAGTTCATGCGCGCCGCGGCGCTTGGTGCGCGTGCCGCGGCCCGTGTGTGTTGCAGGGATGTGCTAGCCTCTGTTTTGAGGCTAGCCGCGGCTCTTGAGGGTGGGGCTGCGGCCCTTAGTGCTAATTTGCATTTTTAAGGGTGTTTAGGTTTGGGAATTCAATGGTTAAGGCTCGGGATGGATTTTATCACCCAGATTGATAGAATTCAAGGTCCCGGAGGTTAGGGTTATGGCTCAAAGTTATTTATTGGATTAGAACTTTATGGATGGATATTGTTAATGTGTTGTGACTAGGGTTTCGTCGAGGCTTAAGTTAAAGAACTGTGCTCGGGACATCGGTGCTCGGAGAGCTCGGGACTCAGGTAAGAAAACCCTTGTTCCCATAGAGCTTGTGTGCAGGGCCGAGCCCAATGTGTGTGAATAGAATTGGTATGCAGGGCTGAGCCCAATATGTTAGAACTGCAGGGCGTAGCCCTTTAACTAAATATGCTAGAATTCTGTACTTGTTTGCTATGCTATGTACGTTATGATGTGAATGATCAGAAATAGCCGGGAACGGTGTAGACCGAGAACTGCGAAGGGTCGGGAATGGCGTTGGGCACATTGAGTGTAAGGCCGAGAACGGCAAGGGGCGGGTGCAGCGTTGAGCACGTGGAGTGCGAGTTGCCAGGGCGATTCCTTAAAAGGATACCTGGGATATCCTCACGGCGTGGTCCGCGAACCCAGGGCTTAGTAAACGCCTGGGACGGCTAGGCCGTATGTGTTTAGCCCATTGGTGGCCTGTTTATATGCTTAATCTATGTGTTGCATATGTTATCTGTTTGTGGGTTTTCTTGCTGGGCTTCGGCTCACAAATGCTCTGTGGTGCAGGTAACGGTAAAGAGAAGGTCAGCCAACCATGAGTGAAGCAAGCGTGAGGCGGTGTGTACATGTTTGGCCAGCCTGGCTGCCACAGCCAGAGGGTTTTTGGGAGATGCTTGCGAATAAACTTAGATTTTGTCGTTTAGTCGACTTGGTTCAATTTCTATGTTGTAAATGATTCTAAACTGAATTTTGGGATCCCAGGTGTCAAACTTTTGTGGTTTTCAATGAAATGGAATGATTTCTAAAGTTTTTCCTTTGTTTATAGCTTAATTACACTGTTTACTCTAAAACCTCAATTAGCGAGTTGATCGCACGTCTTTAAACTCACTTCGTAACGGCCCTAAGGAAGTAGGGCGTTACAACTTGGTATCAGAGCGAGTCAAGGTTATTGGTTCTGGAGATTGACCGAACATGTACACACACTGTCAGTGACAGGCTTAACTCAGGGTTGGTTGGTATGATTGGCTAATATGTCTGAATATGTGTTTGAATGCCTTGTTTGCCTACTTATTTTATATAGAGCATGATGAATGAGTTAACATATGCATGATGCTAGGGCATGGCCCGTTGTGTGTTATATGTTATATGAGATATTATTGTGGATGACTGGTGTGTTTGGGAGGTGATTTTTGGATGTTGTTATCATGCTTGATGAGCGGCGTCGTTGGTTGCAGGCATATTTGTTGAGATGCCTCGACAATCAGCTAGACTTCGCGGCAATAGGGCCGAGGATGACAACCAGGGTCAGGACCCTCCACCTGCCCCACAGAATTGGCAAGAGATGTTTGCTGAGATGGAAGCAAGACTGTAGCGAACAGAGGAAGAGTTGTGACAGTTGAGGCAGCAGGCCCTGCCTCAGGTTATTGGGCTGCCGGTGCAACAGGTTGCAGCGCCAGTGTCAGTTCAGTCTTGTTTTGGAGAATAAGTGGGAACATTTGTATGAGAGGTTCAGGAAGCAGCATCCTCCCACCTTTGAGGGTGGATCAGACCCACTGCGGGCAGAATAGTGGATGAATATGATTTCCTCAATTCTGGATTTTATGAGAGTTCAGGGGAACGAGAGGGTAGCCTGTGGTAGCTACATGTTCAGAGAGGATGCCCGCATCTGGTGGGGCGTGTTGGTTCAGAGAAGGGATGTATCAGTTATGACCTGGGAAGAATTCAGAAACCTGTTTAATGAGAAGTACTACAGTGTGGCAGTACGAGCTGCGAAGGTTGATGAGTTTATCAACCTGACCCAGAATCGATCGATAGTGACAAAGTATGCAATAAAGTTTGATAGATTGGCGAAGTTTGCGCCAGATCTAGTGCCGACTGATGCGGCAAGGAGGGATAGGTTTGTGCGGGGGTTGAATGTGATGATTGCCCGCGATGTGAACATTACCTTGGATCCAGAGACTACTACTTATGGCCAAGCTGTGGATAAGGCCCTTACTGCTGAGAGGGCCGATGATCAGATTTGGAAGGATAGCGCTATTAGGCGCGATGCCAGGAGGACAGTACCTCCTTTTGTTGGGTTCAGTCGTGGTGGTGGTTCTAGTGAGCAGAAGAGGAAGGCCCCAGATCCCTTTGTTCCTCCCAGTTCTGATAGGAGGGTGCGGGGTGCTTCTACTGGTCGTCTGGATGGCAGTGATAACTGGAGGAGTTTTCCTATGTGTCCGCGGTGCAGGCGTCGACACCAAGGTGAGTGCAGGATCAGGGCCTGCTTTGTTTGTGGGAGTGCTAGTCATCTGAAGAGGGATTGCCCTCAAGTTAAGAAGGAGGAGCAGAAGCAGAGTGACAGTCTTGCTCCTGCCAGGGCATTCACTTTGACACAGATTGAGGCGGAGGCTAGCCCCTCAGTTGTGACAAGTCAGATCTCTAGTGCTGGTTCTTTGTATACTGCATTGTTTGACTCAGGGGCTACCCATTCATTTGTATCTGCTAGGGTGATAGATCAGCTTTGTAGACCTAGTGGTGTGTATGCTAGGGGATTTCAAACTTTGTCACCAACAGGAGAATTGGTAGTTACTAGGAGGTGGATTAGAGCATTGCCTGTAGAGGTAGATGGTAGGGAGCTGTCTGTTGATCTGATTGAGTTAGAGATGGATGATTTTGACATGATTTTGGGAATGGATTGGCTATCCAAGTATGGGGCAACGATTGATTGCAAGCGCAGAATGGTGACTTTTGAACCAGAAGGGGAGGTACCCTTTGTGTTTGTGGGGTCAGTTAGTGGACCGCGTGTACCAATGATTTTTGCCTTAAGGGCTAGGGACCTGATGCAGGAAGGTTGCATAGGATTCCTGGCAAGCGTTGTGGATACTTCTAGGGTGGTGTCGGTTGGACCGGGTGAGACTAGATTGGTGTGTGAGTTTCTGGATTTGTTTCCAGCGGATTTGCCAGGGTTGCCGCTGCAGCGGGAGATTGACTTTGTTATAGAATTGGTACCAGGAGCGGAGCCAGTATTAAGGACACCTTATAGAATGGCTCTGGTGGAGTTAAAGGAGTTGAAGATTCAGTTGCAGGAGTTCTTGATTTGGGGTTCATCAGACCGAGTTTCTCACCATGGGGTGCTCCAGTGTTGTTCGTTAAGAAGAAGGATGGGTCCCTTTGGATGTGTATTGATTATAGGGAGTTGAACAAGTTAACCATTAAGAACAAGTATCCACTGCCTAGGATCGACGATTTATTTGATCAGCCACAGGGAAGGACAGTGTTCTCCAAGAAAGATCTTCGGTCAGGTTACCATCATCTAAGGATTAAAGAGGAGGACATACCAAAGACGCTTTCCGAATGAGGTATGGACACTATGAATTCCTAGTTATGTCCTTTGGATTAACCAATGCCCCAGCAGCTTTCATGGACATGATGAATAGGGTTTTCAAGGATTATCTGGACAAGTTTGTGATAGTATTCATCGACGACATTCTAGTGTACTCCCAGTCAGAGGCAGAGCACGAGCAGCACCTGCGGTTGGTTCTACAACGGTTGAGGGAGCATAAGTTATATGCTAAGTTCAGTAAGTGTGAGTTCTGGTTGCCACAAGTTACATTTCTTGGCCATATCGTCAGTAAGGAGGGGATTTTGGTTGACCCAAGTAAGATTGAAGCGGTCAGAGATTGGCCTAGGCCGAGCAGTGTCCTTGAAGTGAGAAGCTTTCTGGGTTTAGCAGGGTATTATCGGCGGTTTGTTGAGGGGTTCTCCAGAATAGCTACGCCACTGACAGAACTGACAAAGAAGAAGACAAGGTATGTTTGGACGGATAGGTGTGAGAATAGTTTTAAGGAACTGAAGCGGCGACTGATTACTGCGCCAGTGCTAAGCTTGCCGACAGAGAATGAGAAGTTTGTGGTCTACTGTGATGCATCTAGGTAGGGTTTGGGGTGTGTGTTAATGCAAGCTGGCAAGGTGATAGCCTATGCATCGAGACAGTTGAAGGAATATGAGAAGAGATATCCTACGCATGACCTGGAATTAGCAGTGGTGGTGTTTGCACTTAAGATTTGGAGGCATTATCTTTATGGTGAGAAGTACGAGATATACACCGACCATAAGAGCCTAAAGTATTTCTTTACACAAAAGGGACCTGAATATGCGCCAGAGGTGGTGGCTGGAGCTGGTTAAGGATTATGATTGTGATATCCTTTATCATCTTGGGAAGGCTAATGTAGTGGGTGATGCATTGAGTCGGAAGGGCCCAGGGCAGTTGTTTAGCTCGAGGCAGATATCTGATAAGTTAGCTGAGGAGATGACCAGAGCAGGTATAGAGTTGGTGGTTGGTCAACATCACTCTTCAGTCTACACTCCTTGAGAGGATCAAGGAAGCACAGGGGAACGATTCTCAGTTACGAGGTCATAGGGAGAGTGCCTTAGTCGGAGCGACAAAGGACTTCTCCATTTCAGAGATGGGGTTACTAAAGTACAAGGGTCGGATCTGTGTTCTGATGGATTCGGATATCCGACGAGAGATCTTGGATGAATCGCATACCACTCCCTATTCTTTGCACCCGGGTACGACGAAGATGTACCAGGATTTGAAAACTTTGTATTGGTGGTTGGGCATTAAGAGGGATGTGGTGGATTATGTGGCTAAGTGCTTAACTTGTCAGCAGGTTAAGGCTGAGCACCAGAGACCAGCGGGGTTGTTGCAGCCTTTGGGATTCCAGAATGGAAATGGGAAGATATTACTATGGACTTCGTAGTTGGCTTACCGAGAACTGTGGGTCAGCATGACTCGGTGTGAGTGATTGTGGATAGGTATACCAAGTCCGCCCACTTTTTGCCTGTTAGGATAACTTATACTGTGGAGCAGTATGCTGAGTTGTATGTGAAGGAGGTTGTTCGACTTCATGGGGCTCCGAGGTCGATAGTGTCGGACAGAGACCCCACCTTTACCTCCAAGTTTTGGGAGAGTCTGTAGAAGGCTATGGGCATGCAGTTACGGTTTAGTACCGCTTATCATCCTCAGACGGATGGGCAGTCTGAGAGGACGATTCAGATATTGGAGGATCTGCTGTGAGCCTGTGTGCTTGATTTTGGGGGATCGTGGAGTAAGTGTCTCCCTTTGATCGAGTTCTCATACAACAACAGTTATCAGGCGACCATTGGTGTGGCTCCGTACGAGATGCTTTATGGAAGGAAGTGTAGATCACCTATCCATTGGGATGAGACAGGTGAGAGGAGGTATCTGGGTCCAGAGATGGTTCAGAGGACCAATGAGGCAATTAAGAAGATTAGAGCACGTATGCTCGCCTCCCAGAGTCGACAGAATAGTTATTCAGACCTGAAACGCAGGAGCGTGGAGTTTCAGGTTGGTGATCATGTGTTCCTTAGGGTTTCACCGATGAGGGGTGTGAAACAGTTTGGTGTTCGGGGCAATTTGAGCCCTAAATTTGTTGGCCCCTTCGAGATTCTGGAACGGGTTGGTGAGGTAGCTTATAGACTAGCGATGCCTCTAGCTTTATCAGGGGTTCATGATGTTTTCCATGTATCCATGCTCCGGAAGTATATGTCAGATTCAATGCATGTTCTAAGTTTTGAGAATCTGGAGCTTGATTAGGATTTGTTCTATGATGAGAAGTCGGTTCAGATTCTTGATCAAAAAGATAAAGTCTTGAGGAACAAGACCATCGCCTTGGTGAAAGTGATGTGGAGAAACAGCAAGGTAGAGGAGGCGACATGGGAACTTGAGACAGAGATGAGGGAGCGGTACCCCGAGTTGTTCAGGTAATTTCGAGGACGAAATTTCTGTAAGGAGGGGATAGTTGTAACGACCCGAATTTGCTAATCAGGCTTAGGGCCTTGATTAGTGTGCCTGGAGGGCAATAAATGATTTAATATGCTAATACATGGATTTATGTGTATATATGATAATGATGCATGTTTAATTGAGTTAAATGTGCATGTGGGCCCCGTCTGGATATTAGGGGCATGAGTGTGATAAATGTGATAAATGTTATATATGTGATATGTCTGTGCAGTACGATCCGAGACAGTCCTGGGGAGCGGTTAGCCAGAGAGTCACAACGGGGTTGAGATTCAGACTCAGGGTGAGTCGAGGGGTAATTTGGGTACTAGGTGTGTTATGGGATTATCGGGACATGGAAATAAATATTTGGAGATATATTTGAGGATAGAATGTCTAGGAGGGAGTATTGGGGAAATTTACCATTTTGCCCTCAGGGACGTTTCGGTACCCCGAGCCTTGAGGTAACCACATAGACTTAAGTGAATAAAAAAAAAGGGAGAATTGTTTAGAAGTTTTAGAAACCGACATATATCTCCTCCCAACTGAAGATAGCTCTTATTCCTTTCTCTCTTTCATTCTCTAAGACATATCAAAGGAGAACTTTGGAGGAACTAGTCAGGGAATTGAGGACTTTGGGCTGTGAAATTAAGGAGCTAGGAGCTTGGGGATTAAGGTTCAACTTCAGAGGTTTAACTCAGCAAGAGGTAAGCTTTACCATGGGAGTTATGCTTAAATTTCAGTTGTGTTTCTAAGCTATGCATGTGGGTAGAATCTAATTTGTTCTTGGGGGTTTTAGTTGAGTTTTGGAGTAGATTTTGACGGGTTTTGATGTTGTTATTGAGTTGTTATTGAGCCGAAATATATGTGTTAATTATCTGGGTTTGATAGATGAGTTTTGGGTGAATTGGCTTGAGGAAAGGTGTGGAAAAATGGTGAGAAAATCTGGGTTCGGTGATGAGGGTCGCAAACCTAGGATGGGCGCGTTGCGGCCCGTGTGCGCGCGCGGCCGAGGAGTTCATGCGCGCCGCGGCCCGTGTGTGTTGAAAGGGTGTGCTAGCCTCTGTTTTGAGGCTAGCCGCAGCTCTTGAGGGTGGGGCCGCGGCCCTTAGTGCTAATTTTCTTTTTTAAGGGTGTTTAGGTTTGGGAATTCAATGGTTAAGGCTCGGGATGGATTTTATCACCCAGATTGATAGAATTCAAGGTCCTGGAGGTTAGGGTTATGGCTCAAAGTTATTTATTGGATTAGAACTTGATGGATGGATATTGTTAATGTGTTGTGACTAGGGTTTCGGCGAGGCTCAAGTTAAAGAACTGTGGTTGGGACATCGGTGCTCGGAGAGCTCGGGACTCAAGTAAGAAAACCCTTGTTCCCATAGAGCTTGTGTGCAGGGCCGAGCCCAATGTGTGTGAATAGAATTGGTATGCAGGGCTGAGCCCAATATGTTAGAACTGCGGGGTGTAACCCTTTAACTAAATATGCTAGAATTCTGTACTTGTTTGCTATGCTATGTACGTTATGATGTGAATGATCGGCAAGAGCCAGGAACGGTGTAGACTGAGAACGGTGAAGGGTCGGGAACGGCGTTGGGCACGTTGAGTGCAAGGCCGAGAATGGCAAGGGGCCAGGAGCAGCGTTGAGCACGTGGAGTGCGAGTTTCCAGGGCGAGTCCCTAAAAGGATACCTGGGATATCCTCACGGTGTGGTCTGCGAACCCAGGGCTTGGTAAATGTCTGGGATGGCTAAGCCGTATGTGTTTAGCCCATTGGTGGCCTGTTTATATGCTTAATCTATGTGTTGCATATGTTATCTGTTTGTGGGTTTTCTTGCTGGGCTTCGGCTCACAGATGCTCTGTGGTGCAGATAACGGTAAAGAGAAGGTCAGCCAACCATGAGTGAAGCAAGCGTGAGGCGACGTGTACATATTTGGCCAGCCTGGCTGCCACAGCCAGATGATTTTTGGGAGATGCTTGTAAATAAACTTAGATTTTGTCGTTTAGTCGACTTGGTTCAATTTCTATGTTGTAAATGATTCTAAACTGAATTTTGGGATCCCAGGTGTCAAACTTTTGTGGTTTTCAATGAAATGGAATGATTTCTAAAGTTTTTCCTTTGTTTATAGCTTAATTACACTGTTTACTCTAAAACCTCGATTAGCGAGTTGATCGCACGTCTTTAAACTCACTTAGTAACGACTCTAAGGAATTAGGGCGTTACAATATTGGTGGCCCGGGATGAAGAAGGATGTGGTGGAGTACGTAGCTAGATGTTTAACCTGTCAGCAGGTGAAAGCTGAGCATCAGCGATTGGCAGGGTTGCTTTAGCCTTTGGGTATTCCCGAGTGGAAATGGGAGGATGTTACTATGGACTTTGTGGGAGGTTTACCCAGGACGGTGGGGCTTCATGACTCAGTGTGGGTGATAGTGGATAGGTACACCAAGTCAGCCCATTTTCTTCCAGTGAGATCGACATATACTGTGGATTAGTATGCCGAGTTGTATGTGAGGGAGATCATACGTCTCCATGGGGTTCCTAAGTCTATAGTGTCAGACCGGTATCCTATCTTCACTTCCAAGTTTTGGAGTGGTTTGCAGAAAGCTTTGGGAACTCAGTTGAAGTTCAGTGTAGCCTTTCATCCTCAGACTGATGGACAGTCTGAGAGGACGATTCAGGTATTGGAGGATATGCTCAGAGCGTCTGTGATTGACTTTGAGGGTTCATGGAGTAAGGACCTTCCGTTGATCGAATTTTCGTATAACAATAGTTATCAGTCAACGATTAGAGTGGCTCCCTATGAGATGTTGTATGGGAGGAAGTGTAGATCGCCTATTCATTGGGATGAGATGGGTGAGAGGAGGTATTTGGGGCCAGATATGGTTCAGAAAACAAGTGAAGCTATAGAAAAGATCCAAGCTAGAATGCTCGCCTCTTAGAGCAGACAGAAAAGCTATGCTGATCCTAAGCGTAGGGACGTGGAGTTCCAAGTTGGGGACCACGTGTTCCTTCGAGTTTCACCTCTGCAAGGGGTGAGGAGGTTTGGAAAGAAAGGCAAGCTAAGTCCTAGGTTTATTGGACCATTTGAGATCTTGGAAAGGATTGGTCAGGTGGCTTATAGGTTAGCCTTGCCACCATTGTTATCTGGAGTTCATGACGTATTCCATGTTTCTATGCTTCGGAAGTACGTCTCGGATGTAACTCATGTTTTGAGGTATGAAGATTTGGAGTTACAGACAGAGTTGGCTTATGAAGAGCAACTGGTTCAGATTTTGGATCGGAAAGATAAAGTATTGCGGAATAAGACGATTCCTCTTGTTAAAGTGTTGTGGAGGAATAGTAAGGTTGAGGAGGCGACCTGGGAGCTTGAGACAACGATGCGGGATCAGTATCCCGAGTTATTTAGGAAAATTTCGAGGACGAAATTCTCATTAGGAGGGGATAGTTGTAACGACCCAAATTTACTAATGAGGCTTAAGGGCCTTGATTAGTGTGTCGGGAGGGCATAATTGGAATATATGTGATTTAATGATTTAAAAACATGCTATATGACTATTTGAATATATGAGATGCATGGCTATGTGTATTAGTATGCATGTAGGCCCTGATTAGGTTAGAAAGGGCATAATTGTAATTTTGGCCCGTTGAGGGTATAACTGTATATATATGTGATAATTGTGGAGACCACATTATTATGTGGATATATTTTTGATCTGTGATTCGAGACGATCCTAGTGAGTAGGTTAGCGAAAAAGTCAATGCGGGGATTTATACCCGGCTCAGGGTGAGCCTGGGGGTGTAAATGAGAATTTAGAGAATATATTGGGGTCTGTTTTGACATCGAGGAATATAATTGGTGATTAATTAGGTATCGGGAGGTAAGCGGAAAATATTAGAGACACTTGAGGAATTAGCGGGAATTGGGTAAAATGACCAAAATGCCCCTAAGTGGATTAAAGGATTTAGAATTGAAGGGGAGGGTATTGTGGTCATTTGGCATATAAAATTGGCATAACTGAGGCTTTATGCTTAGTGGAGTTTGTATAATGAAGTAGAAGTCTGAGGAAAGAAAGAAAAGAAGGGAAAGAAAAGGGAAAGAAGAGCAAGCCATTTTGTCAAGGTTGGTCTAGGTTTTCTTCACCAGTTCTTGAGGTATTTTGGAGCAGAAACCCAGGGGGAAACCAGAGTAAGCTTGACGCAAGAGTTCTTGGTCTGTCTTGAAGAATTGGCAAGGGTTTAGCAAGAACAAGCCATTCAGTTGAGTTAAGACTTTGAAGTTTCTTTAGTTTCTGGTTTTGGTATTGAACTATGGTGTCTAAGCTGAATTTGGTGGGAACTCTAGGGAATTCAAGCCAGGGGTTTGAGGAGGAGTAAGCCAAGGAGGTGTAGAAGCTGACTTGGGGTCGAATCCCCATTGAAGGTATGAAATTCTAAGCTTTAAATCTTGAGGTTTTGACTGTTGTGCTGAAGTTTCTAAGTTTGAGGTTCAACCATGGTGAATTTTGAGATTAGGGGTGCATGTGATTGGGTTTTATGTATTTGGGATGCTTGGGATGAGTGGAGTGTGTTGATAAGCTTGTTTTTAAGTTTGGTTGTAGATTGGAAAAGTTTTGGTAAGGGTTGGCTCGAGGAAATCACAGGAAGGAAAAATGCAGGGGTGCTGCTTCTGTGACTAACGCTACAGCGCTAGCCTTTGGGCGCTGTAGCTAGGCTTGGTTGTCTGGGGGATTTTGGTTCTGCTTGTAGCGCTGTAGCGCCCTCCAAAGAGCGCTGTAGCGCTACCCTACTTCCAGAAGAGGGTTTTTGAGTTATTTTCAAGGGTTTTTGCCTAGGGGTTCGGGGTTCGATTCCACCACCCCGTTTGGTGGAATTAGAGCTTCTCGAGGGCTCGGGATTAGTCCCGAGGTTAGGTTTTGGACTTGAGCTTTGGTGATGGTTCTGACCTGTGGTTGTGACTTTGTGCGCACTAGGGTTCAAGAGGGATCGTGCTCAAGGATCAAAGTAAACGAAGCTAGTAAATTTAAAGGTAAGAAAACTGCACCCGGTATTTTGTTTGTGAAGGGACTAAGTATGGCTAATACTGTAATTAAATCTTGAATCTTTTGTAAATTGTTTTAATTCTATTAATTTTGGGATCCCGTGTAAACAGAAAATGTTTATTCATAAGAAATGCAGTGTTTGAGGCCAAAATGTTTTAACCCTAGTTCCATTATAGTTTCGGTAACACGTTTTTAATTAAATGACTTGATTAGCAAGTCTGACACTTTTATAAACACACAGTGTAGCGGTCTTGGCTATCCAGGGCGTTACATAAAAATAACATTTATTGTGCATCACAAATTGCACCAATAATTATTAATAGCATCTTCCAAATCCAAAAGCTTGATGCGAGTTTCAAATTTTAATCCTTTATCGAGACAATCATGCATATCTTTAGTTCTTCTACGCAAGTCTTTTTCGTTCATGAGAATGTTGTAGAAACCCTTCGAGTTTGGAAAGGTTTTGGTAGAAGATGGGATGTTATCTACCTGACCATCATCGTTTCGTTCGAGCTCCTTATAATATTCACGTGAATCCGTACATATTGTTGGTGAACCGGTGATATTTTTAATTAACTAGACAACATCTATTTCCCCGTCATTGTCGCTTGATTCAACATCAAAAAAGCCTTTCGAAAACTCCATATCGAGTAATGCTTGAGGCCATTTTACAAGTACATGAAAATGTTGTTCTTCCTTAACTTAATTAATTGTATTGCTACTTTCTCCTTCAACAACAATGTTTTTGTCCGGTTCATGCGAGACAGTGTCTTCATATTCAACCTCATTCTCTGCATCTTTGACTTGATAGTTGGATTCGCTTTTTGTTTCATGATTACCAGTATCTTCATCAACCACATTCTTGATGTATTTTTTTAAATATTTTTTATTTAGTTTATGATTAATATAATAATGTTGACCTTGCTATTTTTGGTTTAGTTTTTGGTTTGTTTAAGTGTTATAGCTTTTCTTGATGTATTCTCAATACCATGATTAAATTACTTCTCCTTTTTCGAAATTTATTATTTTAATTATGCAAATTAATTAACATTCCCAATTTTCAATACCATATTTAAAATATATTTTAAAAAAACACAATAATTAACCCTATGTAGCAGAAATATATTACAAAAAATTATATAATTTTATATAACGAATTTAAAATATTTAAAAAAAAATAATTAGCCCTATTTTTTGTAGTCGAAATTAATTACAAAAAAAATATAATGACTCTAAACCATAATTATGCAAATGAATTAACTTTCACAATCCTCGATACCATATTTAAACTACTTTTTTTATAAAAAAAAAACAATAATTAGCCATATTTTTTTGTAGCCGAAATTAATTAGATTAGAAAAATTTAATGACTTTAAACCCTAATTATGCAAATGAATTAGCTTTTCCAATTCTCAATACCATATTTAAACTAATTTTTTTAAAAAAATTAGCCCTATTTTTTTGTAGCCAAAATTAATTATAAAAAAATGCAATGACTTTAAACCCTAATTATGCAATGAATTAACTTTTCCAATTCTCAATATCATATTTATAATATTTTAAAAAAAATAATAATTAGCCTTATTTTTTTGTAACCGAAATTATTGATAAAAAAATATATTTTTATATAATTAATTATTTACTAACTTCTAGGATATTGATAGTCTTTGAATCTTTCACTTTGAAGAGGTGCATTAACAACCCCCACTTCTCAATGCCATATTTAAACTACTTCTCTCCTATTTCAATTTTTATTTTAAATAATGACTTTAAACCCTAATTATGCAAAATGAATTAACTTTCCCAATTCTCAATACCATATTTAAACTATTTCTCTCCTATTTCAAAATTGATTTAAAAAAAATAAAAATGACTTTAAACCCTAATTATGCAAATGAATTAACTTTAAAAAAAATAATTAGCTCTATTTTTTAAGCTGAAATTAATTATAAATAAGATATAATTACATTAAACCCTAATTATGCAAATGAATTAACTTTCCCAAATCTCAATACCATATTTAAATTCTATTTAAAAAAAAAACAATTAGCCATATTTTTTTAGTCAAAATTAAAATTACAATGTAAAAAGTGTTTATAAACAATTATACAAAAGACATCACTAGTCATGGATTGATTTTTTTCTTCATCTTATTCGAATGACCATTTTTTCTCGATAGTTGACTTTGGCTGCATAGGACAATTCCTTGAATCATGCCAACCTCACCACAATACTGTTGGGAAAACATATTCAGGTTCTTGTTTATTTTCCTGTAAATCGTATATTAAGCATATTAATATAAGAAAACCTAGAACATGTTTCTAAAATTGAATTCATACAGAGATAATGATAAGAACACTTACATTATTCTGCAGCGGAATGATTGAGTCCTTCCTTCAGTTTCTCTAACCCTTGTATCCTTTCTGTTGTAGGGTATCACCAAGAAACTGAACCGTTCTTCAATTTTCTTCACAGCCTCCCAAAGCATCCTTAGAATCACCTAGACTAGAGTGAGCAATTGTCAACACATGAGATAGATAAAATAAGAAGAATAGAAGAGAATATTGAGGCTCAGAAAAGGACTTATGTTGTAGAGAGATTCTAAAACCTAGAGCATCAAGAGTAGATCTTCTGATTTTCAGTGAGATAGGTTTTCTGTCATCTGTTTTCAACTCTCACTTAGCATTCCTTTTATAGGCTCAATTAGGTTACTTATTTAATTAAAAAATCAATAAAATAATAGTCAATTATCAACCCTAGGTCGAAATTCCCATGGGCCATAGGCCCGTGAAATTTCCCTTTTAATTATAAGCGTGTTGGACTTACAATCAAGGCCCGTATTATTTTTTATTGATTAATTAATTAAATAATTATTTAAATCTTTTATCAAATTAATTATTTATAATTTGAACCTTGATTTAAAATTATTTATTAATTTAGACACCAATTTATCTTAATTAATAAATCTGCCATAATTTCTCTTTTCTTATGTAAATTACATAACTCTGTGAAACTATCCAAAATTGACCTGGTCAACTTTGATAATTCTAATTGATAATTAAATCAATTAATTGAGACTATCTAGATGATTTTATCCAAGGTACCCTGGGCCTATGAAATCAAGCTCCAATAAGTTATCATAAATTTAACAAATAAATTTACTAACTTATTAATTCCTCGTGACTCTACTAAAGACTTAAAATTGAACTCTTGAATTCATAGAACGCTCTATAAGCAATATAGATAAATTATTAGTTAGTCATTGTTACAACCATAATTGTTACTCAATCCTCTATAGACGGTCTACAATGAGATGGGACTAAAATACAGTTATACCCCTCATTGTATTTTATCCTTAAAACACTTAGTTCATTGTAAATGATATTTCAGTAAACTAATATTAATTACTGAAATGAGATCTCTATCATTTAGCACCTTGAACTAAACAAAAAGGAAACCATCATTTTACTTCTTCATTAGAAGCTATAGATGTTCATATCTATGATTAACACTCCCACTCAATTATACTACAGAGTTCCCAAGATGTAAGTATGGGCTAGTCCGTAGGGTAAGCTGGTAACAAACAAGTCAAAGAACTCAAATAATACAATCAGCTAGAATACTAACCACTCAAAATTGAGATTGAATTGACCTATGGTCAACTTTATGATATGACTAGAATAAATAATAACGATATGTTTACTATAACGCCCTGGGTAACCAAGATCGTTGCATTGTGTGTTTAAAATAGTTTGAGACTTGCTAATCACGTTGTTTGAACATAAATGTGTCCCTATTATCAACTGTCAGATTAGGGTTAAAAGATTTTGATTGTAAAATAGTTGATTTTCATTCAAATAAGAGTTTGATACATGGGATCCCATAAATAAGGTTTACATGGCGGGTAAAACTCACAAAAGTTAATACAACAGTAGCCCGTCTAAATGGAAAAATACAAGTTTGAGCTCTAGTCCCTGTAATCCCCTTGGTTGTGGGAGTCAAGCAGTTGCTGATGTACACTCCGCCCCCAAGTCGATCCTGACTCGCTTAGGCCGAGCTGCGTTCAGTACGCTTATCATTAGCCCCGACTCCCTTAGGCCGTACTTTCACATTACACATAATATATATATATATATATAAATTACCAAAAACATATGTTCATTTACAGGGAATCACAGTCACATTCACAACTTGGGTGCAGTTTTCTTACCTCGAGTCCCGAGCGAAGGATGTAAAGCAGTCCCGAGCACGATCCTTAATCCCAAGCCTTAACGGTAACCCTAGTCACAAACGACAATGGATAACTATCAAAATCTAATCTAATAAAATTCTTTGGAAAGAAATACTAGCCTCTGGGACCTCAAATTCTACTATACCAGGTAGTAGAATTCATCCCGAGCACTTAGGTTTAAATCCCCGAGCCTCCCCGAGCTGAAAAACCAACCTAGGCTCTTAAGGGTCGCATCGTGCCTTAAGTCAGCAATGCCAGCCTCTTGCTCCAGGGGGAGGCTGGCCGCGACTTTCCCTTTAGGGTCATGGTGTGCCCACAAGTCAGCAAGCCGCCCTAGGGCCTTCTAGGGCATGCGGGCCGCGACGCCCATGAGCTAGGTCGCGACGCGCCGCCGTGAACCCAGAAATCCCTGGGTTTCTCTGCATTTTTCCCCAGCTCAACTCAACAAAAACCCCTTTCAACCTTTAACCAAACCTAGAAACGAGTCTAGGACTCTTAACCACATAGCTTAGGCATAATAAATCACCCAAAAACCTGCTGAACTTACCACCCAAAATCATCAATCAATCAACACTCAAAACCCAGTCAAAACTCATCCTAACAATCTGAATTCCCAGAAGAATCAAGACAGAATTCTTACCTCAGTTTATATCCTTAATCCACAACAATTCCTTGACTGACCCTAGCTTGATATTCCCAGACTTCCCAGCTTAAAGCCAAGCTTCTCCCTTCAATAATTCCTTCAACCTTAAAGCACAAGAGAGGGAGAGAGAGAGAACGTGCAAGAGAGAGAGAGAGAGAGAGATAGAGTTTGACAAATTCTGCTATGTTCTACTAAGTTCTGATCACTCCCTATAGTCTTTCAAGCCTATCCCCCTATAAAAGACCAAAATACCCCTAGTAGTAACCCAATCCCTTTGTCACCCTTAAGGGAAAAACGATCATTTGCCCTGTTTCTCGCTAATTCCTTGAGTCATCCTACAAATTCTCAATTAATCCTGACATGCCCAACTAATCATCAAACACTTAGTAGTTACTCGATAAATCCCAAATATACATTAAACTTCCTAGAATACCTCTAGGCTCACCCCGAGCCGAGTATTAAACCTCCGTTGTGACTATTCCGCTAACTCGCTCACTAGGATCGCCTCAGGCCGAATACTGCAAATATATCCACATAATAATGTGGTCTCAATCATTTAACACATATAATCACATTTATGCCCACAACATGCAAAAATTACAGATACGCCCTTATAAATAAGAAAGGGCCCACATGCATATTTAATACTCATAAACATGCATATAAATATATTCATATTATCATATAAATCATGCATGCCACATAGTCACGCATTTAATCAATAAATCACACATTATCCAATTATGCCCTCTCGGCAAGCTAATCAAGGCACCAAACCCTATTAGCATTTTTGGGACGTTACAACTATCCCCTCCTACAGAAATTTTTTGAACCGACTCGAGCTCCCAAGTCGCTTCCTCGACCTTTCTATTCTTCCATGAGACTTTGACTAGAGGAATCATCTTGTTCCTCCTAACCTTATTCTTTTTGTCTAAGATCTGAACTGGTCGCTCCTCATACGATAAATCGGTCTGTAGCTCCAGATCTTCATATCCCAATACATGGGTCGTATCTGAGATGTACTTTCGAAGCATTGAGATGTGGAATACGTCGTGAACTCCTAATAATGACGGTGGCAGAGCCAATCTGTCGGCTACCTGGCCGATCCTCTCCAGGATCTCAAAAGGTCCTACGAATCTAGGGTTCAACTTGCCCTTTTTCCCGAATCTCTTCACCCCTCGCAATGGTGAAACTCGTAGAAAAACGTGGTCCCCCACCTGAAACTCCATGTCCCTACGCTTAGGATCAGCGTAGCTATTCTATCTGCTCTGCGAAGCGAGCATTCGAGCTCAGATTTTCTCAATAGCTTCATTAGTCTTCTGAACCACCTCTGGTCCCAAATACTTCCTCTCCCCCTTCTCATCCCAATGAATGGGTGATATACATTTCCTTCCATATAACATCTCATATGGAGCTACTCCAATCATTGATTGATAACTATTGTTGTACGAAACTCAATCAACGGGAGGTACTTACTTCAAGACCCCTCGAAGTCTAACACACATGCTCTAAGCATGTCCTCCAATATCTGAATCGTCCTCTCAGACTGCCCATCTGTCTGAGGATGAAAGGATGTATTGAACTTCAGCTGAGTTCCAATAGCCTTCTATAAACCACCCCAAAACTTGGAGGTAAATATGGCATCCCAGTTTGATACTATAGCTTTAGGAACCCCATGGAGACGTACAATCTCCCTCACATACAACTCCGCGTATTGATCCACAGTATAGGTTGTCTTCACTGGCAGAAAGTGAGCTGACTTGGTGTACCTGTCTACTATCACCCACACCGAGTCATGTTGCCCCATCGTCCTGGGCAAACCTCTTACAAAATCCATGGTAATATCCTCCCACTTCCACTCAGGAATACCCAAAGGTTGTATGTAGCGTCCCAAATTTTCTAATAAGGCTTCTTGATTAGCGTGCCCGGAGGGCAATAATTGATATAATTATGTTAATATACGAATTTGATGATTATGTGATTATAAATGCATGTTTAGGTAAATTAAATATGCATGTGGGCCCCATTTGGCTATTAGGGGCATGTTTATAATTTTAGCCCGTTGAGGGCATAAATGTAATATTTGTGTATTGTTATTGATACCACGAGTGAGTGGTGATATATTCGTGATGCACAATCTGATACGGTCCTAGGGAGCAGTTTAGCTAGAAAGTCACAACGGGGTCAAATACACGGTTCGGGAGGAGCCTAGGGGTATTTTGGGAATGTTATATGCGATCGGGAATTACCGGGTAACGGGTAGTAATTTAGCAATTATTTGTACATGTGGGGATTAAATGGAGATTTATAGAAATACTCGAGGAATTAGTGGGATTTGGCAAATGACGAAATTTCCCTTGGTGGCACTTGAGGGTTTAGATAAGATTAGGGGTATTTTAGACTTTTTGGCTAAGCGATAGGCTTCAGCTTTGGCTGTTGAGGTTCTAGGAGGGGATTAGAAGTAACAGAAGGAAGACTCTAACACACTCTCTCTCTCTCAGTCGGTTCTCACACTCTCTCTTTGGTGTTGAAGAATTTTGGAGAACCTTAAGGATTTGGGCTAAAGAACTAGTGGATTGGAAGCTTAAAGACTTAGGAAATCAACCCAGGGTCGAGTAAAATTCAGGGGTAAGCTCTTAAACTTGGTCTTCAAATTGAATTATGTTAGAATTATAGGCTTGCATGAAAATGGGTTCTAAGTGTGATCTTGGATGTTTGCTGAGTTTATGGGGTTGTTTATGGACTTGTTGTGTTGACTAGGGTATGTGAATAAGGAATTCAGGTTCAATTATGAGTTTAATTGGTATTTGAAGTATGAAATTGGGGTTTAGGCTCAAGGAAAACGTAGAAAATAGCTGGGATTTCTGGGTTTGGGGGCTCGGTTCGTGGCCCTGTTCTTCAGGCGTCACGACCCATGTGTGTCAAAGAGGCTAGAAGCCTTTGTCTGTCCAGGTGCACCGCAGCCCAATGTTTGGAGCGCCGCGGCCCGTGTCCCTCAGCAGAGAGGCATTTTGCCTCTGACTTAAGTGCGCCACGGTTCAAATGCAAGATATTGGCTGTTTGAAGGTTTTTAGCTCGGGAACCCAAATGCTAAGGCCCGGGAAGGATTTTACCACCTGGTTTGGTAGAATCCAAGGTCCCGGAGGCTAGAATTATATTCCAAAGTTATTTATTGGATTAGAACTTGATGGATGGCTATTATGAATATGTTGTGACTAGGTTTTCAACGAGGCTCGGGTTAGAGGAATGTGCTCGGGATTGCGGTGCTCAGGAAGCTTAGGACACATGTAAGAAACTTGTTGTACCCGTAGAGCAGGGCGTGGCCCTATTGTTTGTATTGCAGGGTGTGGCCCTGTTGATTGAATTGCAAGGCGTAGCCCTACTGTTTATGTTTAGTATATGCTTAAAAATTTGTTGATATTATGCTATGTAATGCATATTTGTGAGTGAACGGCGAAGGCCGGGAACGACGAAGGCCGAGAATGGCAGGAAGCCGAGTACGGCAAGGGGACAGGATTGGTGTTGAGCACGTGGAGTGTAGGCTATTAGGGCGAGAACCTCCTAGGATGCTGGAGACATCCTCTTGGTGAAGACCGCAAACCCAGGGCCTGGAAAAGCACCTGGGACGGCATGACCGCTATGTGTTTAGCCTATTGGCTGCTTTGTTAAATGCTGTTGATATATATGCATATATTATCTATTTTTTGTTGAGTTTTCTTGCTGGGCTTCGACTCACGGTTGCTCTATGGTGCAGGTAAGGGCAAGGGAAAGGTCGACCAACCATGAGTATGGAGAGCGTGGAGCGACGGGTACATGTTCGGTCTGCCTGGCTGCCACGACCAGGGTTATTTTGGGATGATATAATGTATTCAGTTGATTTATCGCTTAGGTCGACCTTAAATGTATTTTGAGATGTAAATTATTTTCTGAATAGTATTTTGGGATCCCAAATGTTTAACTCTTTATGTTTTCAGTGACTGACCACATTTTTATATCAAATGCCTTTAAATGACTTTTTAGTACAGTTTAGCTATACTTTTATCCTAAAACCTCGATTAGCGAGCTAATGGCACATTTTTAACTCACTTAGTAACGGTCTAAGGATGTAGGGCGTTACATTGTAACAACCTCACTGGTCGCTAGTGTTCAGCCTTCACCTGCTGATAGGTTAAACACCTGGCTACATATTCAACCATGTCCTTCTTCATCCCAGGCCACCAATATAAAGTCCGTAGATCCTGGTACATCTTTATGGTGCCTGGATGGAGTGAGTATGGTGTAGTATAAGATTCATCAAGGATCTCTCGTCTAATACCCATATCCATCGGAACACATATTCGATCCTTGTACCGTAGTAAACCCATCTCTGAAATGAAATAATCCTTAGCCACTCCAGCTAGGACATTCCCTCTAACCTCCTGTAACAGTGCGTCACCCACCTGAACCTCTCTTATCCTCTCCACAAGGGTAGACTGTAAAGTAATATTGCCCAACTGGCCCACAACCAATTCTATCATCGTTCTAGTCATTTCCTCTGCCAATTCCTTCGATATCTGCTTCAAGCTAATCAAATGTCCTGGGTCCCTCCGGCTCAATGCATTTGGCACTACATTGACTTTTCTTGGGTGGTAAAGGATGTCACAGTCATAGTCCTTCACAAATTCTAACCAACGTCTCTGTCTCATGTTTAGGTCCTTCTGGGTGAAGAAATACTTCAAACTCTTATGATTGTTGTATATCTCGCACTTCTCTCCATACGAATAATGCCACCATACTTTCAGTGTGAATACCATCGCTGCTAGTTCCAAATCATGGGTAGGGTACCGCTACTCATATTACTACGCATAAGAAATAACCTTCTCATTCTGCATCAACATGCAACCTAATCCAAGTCTCAATGCATCGCAGTACACTACAAACTTGTCCCCATCCGAAGGAAGACTCAACACTGGAGCAGTAATGAATCCTCGCTTCAATTCCTGGAAGCTACCCTCACATTTGTTTGACTAGGTGAACTTCAGATTCTTCCGTGTCAACTCAATCAATGGTGTGGCAATCTTTGAAAACCCTTCCACAAATCGTTTGTAATATCCCACTAGCCCAAGGAAGCTCCTAACCTCCGAGGCATTCCTTGGCCTCAACCAACCCTTAACTACCTCTACCTTGGATGGATCCACTTTAATCCCATCCCCACTAACAATGTGTCCAAGGAATGTAACTTTCAGAAACCAGAACTCAAAATTCTTAAATTTAGCATATAGTCGATGCTCCCTCAACCTCTGCAATACCTGTCGGAGATGTTGCTCATGCTCTGCCTCTGAACGAGAGTAAACCAGGATATCCTTGATGAAGACAATCACAAAATGATCTAAGAAATCCTTGAGCACCATTTTCATCAGATCCATAAATGTTGCTGGGGCATTGGTCAATCCAAACAACATGACCAAAAATTCATAATGCTCGTACCTTGTACGAAAGGCCATCTTCGGAATATCCTCGTCCTTGATCCTTAGCTAGTGATAACCAGATCGAAGATCAATCTTTGAGAATACCGCTTACCCTGTTGCTAATCGAACGAGTCATCTATCCTCGGTAGGGGGTACTTGTTCTTGATAGTTAACTTGTTCAACTCCCGGTCGTCTATACACATTCTTAGAGTCCCACCCTTCTTCTTCACAAATAAAATCGGAGCACCCCATGGTGAGAGGCTAGGTCTGATAAATCCCAAGTCTAATAGTTCACGCAACTGTATCTTCAACTCCTTTAGCTCTGTCGGAGCCATCCTATATGGTGCCCTCAACATTGGCTCTGTACCCGGTGCTAACTCAATGACAAACTAAATTTCCCTGTGCGGCAGGAGTCCTGGTAAGTCCTCAGGAAACACATCCAAAAACTCACATACCAGTCTAGTCTCCCCTAGCCCCACTGACATAACTCTAGTGGTATCCACCACACTGGCTAGGAAACCTATACAACCTCCTTATAATAGGTCCCTAGCCCTCAACGTTGATACCATAGGAATGCGGGGTCCATGCATAATACCCACAAAAACAAAGGGGTCCTCACCCTCTGGCTCAAAAGTCAACATCTTCTTTCTACAATCTATAGTGGCCCCGTATCTGACTAGCCAATCCATCCCCAAAATCATGTCGAAATCATCCATACATAACTTAATAAATCTACTGATAGCTCCCTACTATCCACCATTACTGGCAGTGCTCTAATCCATCTCCTAGAAACTACCATCTCCCCTGTAGGCAGTATAATACTCACTAGGTCTACCCAATCTATCGATCACTTTACTAGAAACAAATGAATGTGTAGCACCAGAGTCAATCAATATAGTATATGAAGAGCCAGTGTTAGATTGCTGACCTGTCACTATCGAGGGACTAGCGTCAGCCTCTACTTATGTCAAGGCAAACACTCGAGTTAGAGTCAAGCTGTCCGCCTTCCTTGGTTCCTCTTTCATCAACGTCGGGAAATCCTTCTTGAGGTGTCCAACCACCCTGCACAAGTAACAGGCCTTTGCCAAGCATTCGCCCAGATGACGATTCCTGCATCTAGTGCACTATGGATAGCTCCTCCATGTCTCACCGCCACCCTGTTGGCCACCCTAGGCACCTCGACCCCTCCTATCAGGACCAACAGTGGTTGAGGTGTCAGGGGTCTTCCTTTTCTGATCACTGGGGCCTCTGCCCCTACTCGACTCTTTAAATGGAGGCACTACCCTGCGAACATCCCGTCTCGCAGTGTTCTCCCTCCAAATATTTTGTACTGCCTCCTTCACAATGAGGGCCTTCTCAAGCGCCTAGCATAAGTCCTCTTCCCAGGTAATGATGGGATCCTCACATCTCAGGCTATCATAGCATTAAGCCCTCGAACAAACCTGTCCTGCCTAGCTGCATATGTAGGCATTAGATCTGGTGCAAACTTTGCTTGCCTGTCAAACTTCATGGCATACTCAGTAACTATCATGCTGCCATGCACTAACCCTATGAACTCAGTCACCTTTGTCGCCCTGACGGCAACATTATAATATTTCTGGTTGAACAAATCTCTGAACTCATTCCAACTTAGAGTAGAAACATCTCGAGTCTGGGATGCCACCTCCCACCAAATGCGGGCATCCTCTCTAAGCATATAGGTGGCACAAGCCTCCCTGTCATTACCTTCCACCTTCATAAAATCCAAGATGGAGGTGATCATACTCATCCATTATTGAGCCTTAAGTGGATCTGGTCCTCCCTCAAAGATTAGAGGATGCTGTCTGCTAAATCTTTCTTAAAGTGGCTCCCATCTGTTCCCAATCTCAGGCGACTGTACCACTAGTGCCACAACAGGTGGAAAATTAAGTGCAGCACTCCCTAGCTAAGCCTACTGCCTCAGAAGGCGAATCTCTTCCTCCTGACTTTGAAGTCTAGCTTGCATATCACCAAGCAACTGCTGCCAGTTCTTAGGGACTAGTAGAGGGTTCTGACCCTGCTCATTAACTCTAGCCCCAACCTCGGTGCCGACTAATCGAATTGATTGCCTTGGATGCATAACTATCCAAGTTTATCTGCAATCAATGACTCGGCTGGTCAGGCAATGATAACAGGTTTATATTCATTCCATGGTCTAACGCCGGAACTCAACCAACAATACCCAATCATAGTGCTAACCGACATTTAAACAATTATTCACATACAATAGTAATGCTAATAAACACACCTTATCATATTCACATAGTAATCAAGGGCCAGGCCTTATCAATATATCTCATGCTTCCTAATAAAGGTACAGATAAAACATTTATATTTCATTTAAACATTCAAACATATAATCACATAAATGGTTATCAAACCCTGATTCGAGCTTGTCTTTTGTGATGAGTGTACATGCCCAGCTAGTCTTCAGAAACCCTTAAACCTAGACCACTCTGATACAAAGTTGTAACGCCCTAGGTAACCAACACAATTACACTGTGTGTTTAAAATAGTGCAAGACTTGCTAATCAAGTCGTTTGAACATAAGTGTGCTCCTAAAGTCAACTGTCAAGTTAGGGCTAAAAGATTTTGATCGTAAAATAGTTGATTTTCATTCAAATAAGAGTTTGATACATGGGATCCCATAAATAAGATTTACATGGCAGATACAACCTACAAAAGTTAATACAATAGTAGCCAGTCTAAATGGAAAAATACAAGTTTGAGCTCTAGTCCCTGTAATCCCCTCGGCCATGGCGGTCGAGCAGCTGTTGATGTACACTCCACCCCCAAAGCTCTCAAATTCATGGTTGGTCCAGCTTTCCATTGCCTTTACTTGGACCATGTAGCACCCGTGAGCCAAGGCTCAGCAAGAAAATCTTAATCAACAAGCATAGACAACACAGAAAGTGTATAATAAACTTTAGATCAACTAGTTCAACCAACACAAACTACAAGCAATATACTAGGCAACAGTAAACATATACTTCCAAACATTTAATTCAATCTTTAATACAAATATTTAGGTGTCGGCGCCCTTAGGTTATTTAGTTGATTCCTACTCGCTTAGGTCGAGCTGCGGTCAGTACGCTTATCATCATCCTCGACTCCCTTAGGCCGTACTTTCACATTACACATAACATATATATAAATTACCGAACACATATGTTCATTTACAGGGAATCTCAGTCCCATTCACAACTTGGATGCAGTTTTCTTACCTCGAGTCCCGAGCGAAGGATGTAAAGCAGTGTCGAGCATGATCCTCAATATTGAGCCTTAACGGTAACCCTAGTCACAAGCAACAATGGATAACTATAAAAATCTAATCCAATTAAATGCTTTGGAAACAGATACTAGTCTTCAGGACCAAGAAATTCTACTAAATCGGTAGTAGAATTTTTCCCGAGCGCTTAGGTTAAATCCCCTAGCCTAAAAACCAATCTAGGCAGCGCGCCTCAAGTTGCAGGAACCAGCCTCTTGCTCCAAGGGGAGGTGGGCCACGACGCGCCCACAAGTCAGCAAGCCCCCCGAGGGCCTTCTGGGGCACGCAGGCCACGATGCCCATGAACTGAGTCGCGACACGCCCCCATGAACCCAAAAATCCTTGGCTTTCTCTGCATTTTTCGTCAGCTCAACTCAACAAAAATCCCTTGCAATCTTCGACCAAACCTAGAACTGAGTCTAGGACTCTTAACCACATAGCTTAGGCATAATAAATCACCCAAAAACTTACTGAACTTACCACCCCAAATCAGCAATCAATTAACACTCAAAACCTAGTCAAAACTCATCCTAACAATCTGAATTCCCAGAAGAATCAAGACATAATTCTTACCTCAGTTTATAGCCTCAATCCATAAAAATTCCTTGACTGACCCTAGCTTGATATTCCTAGACTTCCCAGCTTAAAACCAAGCTTCTCCTTTCAAGAATTCCTTCAACCTCAAAGCACAAGAGAGGGAGAGAGAGAGAGAGAACGTGCAAGAGACAGAGAGAAAGTTTGAGAACTTAAGCTATGTTCTACTAAGTTCTGATCACTCCCTATAGTCTTTCAAGCCTACCCCCCTACAAAAGACCAAAATACCCCGGTAGTAACCCCGTCCCTTTGTCACCCTTAAGGGCAAAACGATCATTTCCCCCGTTTCCCGCTAATTCCTCGAGTCGTCCTACAAATTCTCAATTAATCCTGAGATGTCAAACTAATCACCAAATACTTAGTCGTTACTCGATAAATTCCAAAAATACATTAAACTTCCCGAAATATCCCTAGGCTCACCCCGAGCCGGGTATTAAACCGTCGCTGTGACTATTTCGCTAACCCGCGCACTAGGATCGCCTCGAGCTGAATACTGCAAATATATCCACATAATAATGTGATCTCAATCATTTAACACATATAATCACGTTTATGGCCGCAATAGGCCAAAATTATAGATATGCCCTTATAAACAAGAACGGGCCAACATGCATATTTAATACTCATAAACATACGTATAAATATATTCATATTATCATATAAATCATGCATGCCACATAGTCACGCATTTAATCAATAAATCAAACATTATCCAATTATGCCCTCCTGACACGCTAATCAAGGCACTAAACCCTAGTGGCATTTTTGGGACGTTACAATTACTTATCCTATCTACTGTCAATATCGGTCCCGTCCAATGTTACAAATACATCCGATCTTATCTACTTTGCAAATTTTCTGGAAAGAACATAACACTACAATGTGTAAGTAAATCATATCGTAGATTGGTAAGTCAGTGTAAATCATGTGCACTGACTAATCTTCAAACTGACTTATTTTTCAACATATACTCATATTAATATTCCACTGTGATTATGTCACTATAAACATGATTAGCTATATGCTCGGGATTTAATAAAAGTTTATATTAAACAAATAATCATGAAAATAAAACATGTGAGCAAAGTGATTGACCAAGTCAAAAAATTATTTATATTCTTTTATTGATAATAAAATGAGATTATAACGAAATTGAGTTTTAATTAGGGCACAAAACCCCAACAAACTCCCACTTTCACTAATTGAAAGTAATGCCATAATTCTACTAATCTCATTTCCTTGTAATGCTTATCAAATGTAACTTTTGGTAGTGTCTTCGTAAATGGATCCGCAAAATTATCTTCGGATGCAATCTTCATAACCTTCACATCTCCCCTGGCCACATATTCTCGAATAATATGGTACTTCCTTTCTATATTCTTACTCCTCTTGTGACTTCGAGGTTCTTTCAAGTTGGCTATCGCTCCTGTGTTGTCATAAAACAACAAAAGTGGTTTATCCATTTCTAGAATAACACCAAGATCTAAATAGAATGTCTTTAGCCATACTATTTCCTTAGCTACTTCAGACGCAACTATGTACTTAGCCTCCATGGTGGAATCTGAGATCGCAAACTGCTTTACGTTTCTCCATATCACAGCTCCACCCCCAAGAGTAAACACCATTCCAGAAGTACACTTCCTATCATCGACATCAGTCTGAAAATCAGAATCGATGTAGCCTATAGGGTTCAGATCACCACCCTTGTAGACTAACATATAATCCCTAGTCCGCCTTAAATACTTCAGAATATGCTTAACTGCTATCCAGTGTTCTGGGTTAGACTGATACTTGCTCACTACTCCCACTACATAGCAGATATCTGGTCTAGTACACGACATAGCATACATTAGACTTCCAACTACAAATGCGTAAGGAACTTTTCTCATTGTATCTTCCTCTTCAGGAGTCTGGGGAGATTGCTTCTTTGAAAGATGAATTCCATGGCGGGATGGTAGACGTCCTTTCTTGGAATTTTTCATTGTGAAACGTTCAAGCACTTTATCTATGTAAGCTGCTTGAGATAGAGCTTAGAGTTTGTTCTTTCTATCCGTAATGATCTGGATACCCAGAACATAACTAGCTTCACCCAAACCCTTCATCTGGAATTTAGTGCTCAACCAATTCTTCGCAGCGGACAATTTCTTAACATTGTTTCCAATGAATAAGATATCATCTTCACAAAGAACTAGGAATACCACTATTTGATTTTCCTTCAGTTGGTAAACACATAGCACATCAATATCTTGTTCAAAGCCATAGCTTTTGATTATTTCATCAAACCTAAGATTCTAGGAACGAGAAGCTTGCTTAAGTCCATAAATGGACCTATTCAACTTGCAAACTTTTCCTTCTTGTCTAACTACTTTAAATCCTTCTGGCTTATCCATATAAATGACTTCGTCAAACTTCTCATTATGAAAAGTTGTCTTGATGTCCATTTTCCAGATCTCATAGTGAAGAGCGACTGCTATGGATAAGAGGATGCGAATGGACTTGAGCATGGCTACCAGACTAAAAGTTTCCTCATAATCCACGCCTTCTCTTTGGGTATAACCCTTTACAATTAATCGAGCTTTATAAATTTTGATATTTCCATCAACACCTCGTTTCTTCTTATAGATCCACTTGTACCCAATGGCCCTAAAGTCACTAGGTGTTTCCACAAGATCCCAGACAAAATTTGAGTACATGGACTCCATTTCCTGTTTCATAGCTTCAAGCCATAGTCCATTTTCAGGGCTTGCCATTGCCTGTTTTAAAGACAACGGATCGTCATCACTAGTGTCACCAACAACCATATTGGTTTCACCATCCAAACAATAGCAAATTGGGTTTCTAGAAACCCTCCCACTACGATGAGGCTCCATGACTGTTTGCTCAGGAACAGTGGTACTTTCTTCATTTACTTGCGTCGGTTGGACATGAAGAATGAGAATTTCATCACCAACTCGCATTGATGATGATGGAACATTGGTTGGAGTCAATTCTTTAACCATCTCCTCTAAAACTAATTCGTTGTGAGGTTTGAAGTTTTGGACATAGTCATTTTCCATAAAAGTAGCATTCGTAGAAGTAAGCACTTTCTTTTCTGAATGACTATAGAAAACTCCACCATGAGTACCTTTAGGATAGCCAACAAAAATGCAAACTTCAGTTCGGGGTTCTAGCTTTCCTTCCTTTTTCTCAGGACGTGGGCGAGACACCCCCAAATTCTATAATGGAGTAAACTAGGTTCATGACCATTCCAATGTTCTAAAGGTGTTTTGGGGATTGATTTGGACGACACAAAATTGAGAATGTCGTTCGAGGTTTCAATTGCATGTCCCCATAATGAAGTCGGTAGAGTTAATAACTAAGCATGCATCTAACCATTTCCAATAAATTTCTTTTTCAGCGTTCCGCTACACCATTTTGTTGCAGAGTACTCAGGGCAGTAAGTTGTGATAAAATACACAAGTTCAGTTAAATGATCTTGGAACTGCATATCCAAATATTCTCCACCCTATCAGATTGCAAGATCTTTAACGTTTTACCTAATTGGTTCTGAGCCATAGCTAGGAATTCCTGAAACTTTGAAAATGTTTTTGATTTCCCATGCATTAGGTAAAGACATGAGTATCTAGAGTAATCGTCATTGAAAGTGACAAAATTCTGAAAACCATCCCTGGCTTGTACATTCAAAGGTCCACAAACATCTGAATGAACAAGTCCAAGTGGTTCCTTGGCCCTTTCACCCTCTCCAGAGAATGGAGGGTTGGTCAGTTTGCCTTCTAGACAAGATTCACAGACAAGTAATTCACCTAAGGTGAGTTCCCTCAAAGGCCCATCCTTTGTAAGTCTTTGAATTCCATCATAGCCAATGTGACCTATTCTCAAGTGCCATAGATACGTCATGTTATCGTTATCGGTCTTTTGACGTTTATTGGTCCTAGGTTTAGCTAATTTGAATAAATCATTGTTAAGAACGAGGGGTTCGTTAGGTCACAGAATATAAAGCCCATTTTCCAAACATGCAATACACAATTGTGATCCAATTAAAGAAATAGATATATTAAAGCTGGTCAAAGTCATAACAAATCGTTCTGATTGCAACATGGAAATTGAAATTAAATTTCTAGTAAAATCCAAAATAAAAAATACATCATTCAAAATCAAAAAATTATTTCTGAACCTTAGGCAAGCTATTCCTCTAGCTTGGACCGCAACGAACGCTCCATTCCCAACTCTAAGCTTTAAGCTGCCTTCATCCACTTCCTCCCATGATTCAAGAAGCTATAAAGAGTTACAAACATGGTTAGTAGATCGAGAATCAATAATCCAAACAGATTTATCATTCTCTAAACCACATGTTTCTAAGATATATGAACTATAATCATTACCTTAGCTGCTAGAAACTTGGGGCAATCCTTTTTCCAATGCCCTTCTCTTTGAAGTGAAAACACTTGTCTTTACCTTTCTTGTTTTTCTTGTTCTTCCCCATAGGCGTTTGTGCAATTGGTTGTGCACACTTCTTTGGAGCCTTTTTAGTCCTGGGATTGTTTTTTTGTCCATATTTCCTCTTGTTACCCAGCTTTCGAAGATGAAGCTTGGTTAGCTTTAGCCTTAGCTGGATCAGTAGCAACAATAACAGTCTTATTTTCTCCTCCCTTACTAGGTCCACCCATGATAGACTCAAAAGTCTGAAGCTCATTCATGAGCTGCGTTAGACCATAGTTGAGTTGATCACGAACATGTGGAGACGCTGCTGTCTGAGCATTGGCATATTTCTTGATGGCCTCAAAACGAGTATGCACAGACTTTGCACCAAACATGTCTTGAAGCTGATCCGTGATTTCGTAGGTCGTCTCGATAGTCTCCATCTTTATCTTGAGAGTGTCGACCTTACTAGTCAACATGTAGTGTCGTGCCTTGTTATTAGCCACCTGCCAACACTCATATTTATCTCTTACTAACTTAGGAGCTCCTTCAGCTGGAACTTTCGGGAATTCCTCAGTCATGATGAACTCGGCGTTGTCACCAATCAAAACTATGTTGATATTTTGCTTCCACTTAAGGAAGTTTTCTCCAGTGAGTTTCTACTTAGATAGTTGAGAAAGGATGGGAGTAGACACAGCCATAATGATACTAAAAATTATCAATAAAATAGAAATCAATCACATTTTCTCAATAAAACTTCTGTTCACACAAATTTCAAGAAATAACAAAACATATACCAAAAATATGTAAGATATGAGAAAAAAATACCAAAAACTATCATATCTCTATTTCTTTAGGTTTTTTTTAACTAATCTATGATATCTTTGTCCCGGTTGGTGAGAGTCAAAAATACCACTAATTAAATAAAGTTGTAAACTTATTTAATAATGGACACCATCATTAACAACCTACTATTCGATCAAAATAAGAAAACAAAATGTCTTATTTTATGAGCTAGACTCACGGTTTCGATAATCATAGATTTAGTCCTAGTAGTCACCGTAGGGGTGAGTCTAGTAGAATTTGACCTATAATTATCTATCATTCGAAATTTAACCTTGTCAAAATAACTAATGAACTTCTTCCGTAGGGGGGGCGAATCAAAGTGTCTCGAGGCCCCATTAAGCTATTGACCTTGCTAAACCAACGATGGAGATCGAATATATATATATATATATTTTTAAATAAGCTCATTATAAAAATAGTATTTTTATTATTAATTTTTGAAAATTAATGACTATGGTTGTCCAAAAAAATTACAAGATTAAAATTTTAAGACCAATGTCCTATAATTTCTTATTAATTCTAAAGTGTTACATTGAAACAAATTCAATTAATTTAGAATTAATTTGTTGCTAATTAATTTTTTTGTTTAACTAATATAATGAACCTATACAATTAAGTCCAACTAAGGCAAATGAGCCCACTAGAGTCATGCAAAGAAAATGGGCCTTCACAAGTGGAATCAACCACAAGAGAGGAATTTAAACTTTACATTTTCTAATGGGCCCAAACAAAACCTATCATTTTATGAATGTTTTATTTGGAAAAAACCATATATTAACCAAACATATGGGCCACTATATGCGTCTAAGCCCAATTGCAAAAATATCACATATAGTGCAAACATACATGTTATAATTGGATGGACCTAATTATGTTACTATATGAGCAAGTCTATGAATTTATGTAAAAATACCACAATTTATTTTATTTGCAAAAAATACCACAATTAATTTTCTAGAATTTATCCAAAATTCGAATTTACTAATTTTTTTTATAAAAATAAGTCAATTTAAATGAAATTTATCAACAATTAACAAAAGTTAAATTAAATTTCATTTACCAACAATCAACTTGGTTTAGATTAATTTGAAAAATATTAATTTAATTTAAATAGGATTTATCAACAATTAACAAAAGCTAATTTAAATCCCATTTATAAAAAATATTTTATTAAATGTTCGAAAAAAATGATATTTTTCAAAATTTAACCAATTTTAAAATCAATATTTTAACTGATTTAGTAAAAAATATATTGTGTTGTTACAAATATAAGCAAATATTTTAACCATTTATAAAAAAATATATATATTAATAGTTAGAACAACCCTAAAATATATTAAAACAGTTAAACAAATTCAAATATTCATAAAAATATCTAGCTAACAAATTTCAAATTTTAAATAATTTAAATATTAAAAACTATAGAATAAACAGATTTTAATATTTTCAAATAAAAGATATAATAAAAATAACAAGTATTTAAAAGAAAATATCTTTTGTACGCCCTGATTTTCCCACGGGCTGATTAACGAGCTGAGATACAGCCTAATCATGACTACCACGTGGACATCCCCAAGACCGGAGCTGCCGTAGGAAGGCCCTACCTCCTCAGCTCGAGATAACATAAGGGTTCGCCAAGAATAGACGGAGTTTGGACTCTGAAGACCACAGGTCGAGGGAAGCATCCAGCTCGTGGTACGAGCTAGAGTTGGAGGTTGTGACCTTTTGTAAAGTCAACCACGCAAGGTAAACATGCATATATCAGACATCACGTGTCTGATATATCCCTGACTTCTCGGACACGCAGCGTGAACATGCGTATTCAGACACCCACGACTGGGTTGGGCCGTGCGACCCATTATCCCCTTACCTATTGATTTGACCACACTTATGTGTCAGGTTTAGGAATTAATCATGAATGTCACAGAGTTGACAAGATAGGTAAGAAGGTCACGGGATGACCTTCTTACCAACTCGCAGGTGCCTTCTCCTATAAATATGGAGACCCTGGGAGTTACAAGGGGTTGGATTCTATTATGTAAAAAATACCCTGTAAAAGAATACCCAGTATATAGCAATAATACTGACTGGTGGAGTAGAAGGATTTTAACCTTTGAACCACCTAAAAAATGTATTTTGTGTCACCATCTCATTTCCAAGATCATTCATCTATTTCGGTTCAACATAAGCACTAATCCCTTCCTCTTTCTTTTCTTAATTACCTGTTGGCGAAGAACCGTGTCAACAGTTTGGTGCTTTCATTGAGAGTTAGTTAGATTGGTGTTGTCGCAAACATCCAACTATGGTGACCACTCGATCCAGACATGGTAACGAGACGGAGCAACATGATGGGCAGGAGGCTCATCATACCGCCATCCCCGGCGAACAAATTCCTGAGGTCCAACAGCGACCAGGAAAACAGTCGATGGGCCAAGATGACACTGGAAGTTCGGCGCCCCGACCACCTAATCCAAACCCATGTTATTATACTGCGGTGGAGATGGAGAATGCCCAGCTGAGGAGACAGCTAGCAATGGATAATCAGCAGATCAAGGATGTGTTGGCCCGACTACCCCCTCTTACAACCGACGCTAACGTCGGAAAGAGGCAAGGTGAGACTCATAAGTCCCGCCGAGGTAATCGGTCTAGGCATAGCCGCTCGGACATACCTCCGACAGCCAACTCCATCCCTTCATCGCACCATCGAGAGGCAAACTTCGGAGAAATGCCTAGAGCCGAACAACAACAATACAACCGTTCGGTTAGAACTTCAACTCCCAGCTCCCAACCAGCCTCGAGCACGCCCAGGAGAGCTCGAGGAAATTCTAGAAGGATATACGGGGAGGGCTCGCAACATCAGCCCGTCCCCAACAGCCGTCCTGATCGCAAGGCACGGGACTCGCAGGTTGGCAGGGCCGAGAGGCCCCACCTAACCTCATCCGTCCTGACGGAACCAGGATCGCCTCTCCGGTCAGGCATCCTCCCTCTCCAATAAGATATCCATCTCCTCCTCGGCCTGTCCGAGATATTCCGGCCTATGGAAGTAGCAGGAGAGACCCGCCTTCTGCAGGGCCCTCCCGACGTAGCAGGGCGCCGAGAGAAAGCCCAGATCCTCACCACCAAAGACGGACTCCGAGCCTCTCTAACGGGAGCTATTGGATCGGCAGTCGCTGGAGAGACCTCTCTGGCGGAGACCTGCGCCAGCGATTAAGCTCGACGCAAAGTCCTCGAGCCACCCAAGGAGGCGACCTGCGAGATCGCCTTAACTCTCACAGAGGAGATCCAGTGGGAGGTGGTAGCCATGCTCGTTCAGGGGGAGACCTTTCCGAAGTACGTAACGGTGGGAATGCCCCAAATAACCTATCTCAATATAGGAGGGGCAATAACCCACCAAATATGTACAATGGATCCGGAGTTGTTGAGCAGCCCCAGAATAACCAAGGAAATTAGGACAAAACCCTCGAGCGCCTAGCTCAGATGGAGGAGCTGATGAGGAAGCTCCTGTCAGAGAAAGAAAAAGATGAATATGATTCAGGGGACAAGATGGAGCTCTTCGCCCCCAGCATAGCAGCAACGGCTTACCCACCTGGTTTCTGAATGCCGCACCTGTCTAAGTTCAATGGAGACGGAGATCTGTCAGATCATCTGGGGATGTTCAACACCCTGATGATGGCCCACAACATTGGCCCCGAGCTGAGATGTCTAATCTTCCCCTCCACACTGACTGGACCAGCCAGGCAGTGGTTCAAGCAAAGAAAAAGGCAATCAATCAGCTCCTGGAAAGCATTCTCGGCTGATTTCAAAAGGGCATTCCGAGCCTCCGAGGCCGCCCGCGTCAAAGCCGATTCTCTGGCTAACGTGAGGCAGCAGCTTGACGAAACTCTGAAGGCTTACCTGAGCAGGTTCGCGAACGTCGCTGCTCGGGCCAGAGACGCGGACGACAGCTCCAAGCTCATGGCCCGGAGAACTGGAATCCTCGTCGAAGGGGAGCTCTGGAAAGATATACAAAGGAAGGGAGTTAGCTCAGTGAACGAATTCCTTAATAGGGCCCAGAAATGGATCAACTTGGAGGAGGCCGAAGCCTCAGCTGCAGGAACCAGCCAGGTCCCTGAGCAGCCCGCTGGAGTGGGGACGGAGGTCGTGGCAGCGACCCAAAACGTCACACAGAACAACCAGCTCGGTGGAGGCAAAAGAAAAGGAAATGGCGAGGGCAGCCAGCACGACCCGAAGAAGAATAAGCCCGTAGACAAGTTTAAGCCCGTCTACGCGACTTATACAGAGCTCACCCACTCTAGGGAAAATATCTTCCTGGAAAATTCTACTCGCCTCCCCTGGAAGAGGCAGAAGCCGTTGAAGCACCAGAAGGGGAAGAGAGACACCTCCAAATTTTGTCGTTTTCACAATGATGTCGGCCAAAATACCGATGATTATAGGCATTTGAAAGATGAGATCGAGACTCCCATCTGAGCCGGCCCCTTGGCCCAGTACGCGCGGAATAGGGTTCCAGCAAGTTGACCTGCTCCGGAGGTCCTGGTCAGTCAGCCCGGGTCTCGGGTAGATCAAGACGTTCCTCCTCCCGTGATAGGAGGAGAGATTTCCACAATATCTGGAGGTCCGCATATGGCTGGCACGAGCAGGGGTGCCTAGAAAAGGTACGTAAACGAACTTAAGACACATAATGAAGTAGAGTTCGTCCCAGAGCAGCGCCTGCCAAAGCAGCACCGATTGGAGAAGCAACCGATCATTTTTATAGAAGAAGATGCGGACCATGTCCAGTTCCCTCATAACGACCCTCTGATCGTAGCAGTTCAGCTCGCTAACTGGAGGGTTAGGAGGGTGCTGATCGATAATGGGAGCTCGGTCAACCTTCTATTCCGATCCACGCTGGAGAAGATGGGTTTGACTATCGCCGAGCTGAAGGCGACCTCCATGATGCTGTATGATTTTTTGGGAGAAGGATCAGCAGCATTAGGGACTATCGAGCTGGTGATCACCCTAGGAGAAGGACCTCGGACAGTCTCCAAACTCCTCGAGTTCGTGGTCATCGACTGCTCCGCTGCATACAACGCAATTCTGGGACGACCCACGCTCATAGCCTTTGAGGCCGTCACTTCCATTCGCCACCTCGCGATGAAATTTCCTAGTTCCACAGGAATATGCACTGTCCATGGCGATCAGCTCGCTGCCAGGGAATGCTACAACATTTCCATGAAGGGAAAATCGAAACCCGGGCAACTAGCAATGGCCATCCAAGGTGGTGGAGAGGAATCTCAGGAACCCTTAGCTGGTCCTGAGATGGAAAAACCTCAGAGCGCCGAAGGGGAAAATATCATCTTAAGTGAGGATATTGACCCCCGAATAGGCGAGGACAGATCCGAGCTCCAGGCCACTGAGGAGCTCGAGGAAATAAACATCGATCCGCAGAATCCTTCACGGATGGTCAAGCTCGGGGAAAACCTCTGTAGCAAGAGGAAGGCGGAGCTGACTAAATTTCTACAGGACAACCTGGATGTGTTTGCATGGTCACACGAGGACATGGTGGGAATCAACCCGAGTGTCATCATGCACACCCTTCATCTGGATAAAAGCGTTCCTGCAAAGTTCCAGAAGCAAAGACGCCTAGGAACAACCCGGGTTGAAGCCTTAGAGGAAGAAGTAGCCCGGCTCAAGAAATGCGGCTTTATCCGTGAAGCCAAGTTTTTGATTTGGGTTGCCAACCCCGTGCTGGTCCCAAAGCCCAACGGGAAGTGGCGGACTTGCATCGACTTCTCCAACCTGAATAAAGCCTGCCCCAAGGATTGTTTTCCATTGCCAAGGATTGACCAATTGGTGGATGCCACGGCGGGGTATGAGCTCATGTCCTTTAGGGATGCGTACTCAGGCTACAATCAGATCGCCATGAACCTGGCGGACTAGGAGCACACCAACTTCATGACTCCGACTAACGTTTATTGTTACAAGGTCATGCCATTCGGGCTGAAGAATGCCGGTGCTACGTACCAAAGGTTAGTAAATAGAATGTTCACAAACCAGATCGGGAAGAACATGGAAGTGTACGTTGATGACATGCTAGTCAAGTCAAAGACTGCCGATAACCATGTTTCCAACCTGGAGGAATGCTTCAAGATACTACGGGAGTATGGCATGAGGCTTAATCGACAGATGTGTACTTTTGGAGTCGCGTCGGGAAAATTCCTGGGTTTCATCGTCAATACCCGAGGAATCGAGGCAAACCCCGACAAGATCAGATCATTGCTCGAGCTTCCCTCACCCAGGTCGCGCAAAGATGTCCAAGGCCTGACAGGAAGGGTGGCGGCCCTCAATCGGTTTATTTCAAAATCCACCGACAAATGCTTGCCATTCTTCAACCTGCTCCGAGGAAATAAGAAGTTCGAGTGGACAGAAGAGTGCGAAAGCGCTTTCCTTGACCTGAAGGCACATTTGACCGAGCCACCCGTATTATCCAAACCAAAAGCAGGAGAACCTCTTTTTCTCTACATAGCTGTCACGGAGGATGCAGCCAGTGCCGTATTAGTCCGAGAAGAAGATCGAGTTCAGAAACCAGTCTACTACATCAGCAAGAGACTTCTCGGAGCTGAATCCCGGTACCCGTTGATGGAGAAATTGGCGTTCTGCCTTATCATGGCCTCGCGAAAGCTCAGGCCATACTTCCAGTCCCACTCAATACACATCATGACCGATCAGCCTTTAAGGAAAGTTTTGCAAAAACCTGAAGCATCGGGACATCTGTTAAAGTGGGCCATCGAACTCAGTCAGTTCGAGATTTTTTACACCCCACGAACTGCCATAAAAAGTTAGGCCCTGGCCGATTTTATAGCAGAGTGCACAGGATTTCGGGAGGATCCTGCAGAAGACTCACCCCAGGTCACCTCGTCCCAGGCGTCGTGGAGGATCTTCGTGGATGGTTCATCCAACGAGAACGGCTCCGGGGCTGGAATCATTTTGATATCCCCTGAGGGACACAGGTTCCACTCGGCGCTGAGATTCGGATTCAAGGCCTCCAACAACGAGGCCGAATACGAAGCTTTGCTGGCCGGGCTGAGGATAGCTCAGGAGCTGAAGGTGAGCTCCGTTCAATGCTTCAGTGACTCCTAGCTCGTGGTAAACTAGGTTCTGGGCGAATATCAGGCACGAGGACCCAAGATGGCTGCCTACCTGGCAAAGGTAAAAGTTGAGCTGTCCGCGTTTGGGCAAGGCTCAATCGAGCAGATACCTTGGGAGAAGAATGCTAATGCAGATGCTCTTGCCAAGCTCACCACCTCCGGGGAGACGGAGACCTTGGGGTTAGTTTCGATAGAATTCTTGGAGAAACCAAGTATAGAAGAATCCAGGACGGAGGTCGAGATGATCGACGCTAGACCGACCTGGATGACCCCCATCCTTGAGTATCTCACCGAGGGAAAGCTACCTGAAGGGCGCAATGATGCGCGGCGAGTGTTGTATCAAGCTCCCAGGTATACGATAGTAGATGGGGTGCTGTACCGACGTGGACACTCCCTACCTCTCCTGCAATGTGTTCTTCCAGGCGAAGCAAAAGCCATCCTGCAGGAAGTGTATGAGGGTTTTTGTGGGGATCACGCTAGGGGGCAAAGCTTGGCCCTAAAGGTCCTGAGGCAAGGATATTTCTGGCCCACTCTGTCCAAGGATTCGATCTCTTATGTCAAAAAATGCGACAAGTGCCAGCGGTTCGCCTCAGTTGCCCGAGCTCCCCCAGTCGAGCTGAAGATGATCTCTTCCCCATGGTCGTTTGCAGTTTGGGGAATCGACTTAGTTGGCGCCCTCCCTACTGGAAAAGGCGGGGTCCGCTACGCCGTTGTGGCCATCGATTACTTTTCAAAGTGGGCTGAGGCAGAACCTTTGGCAACGATAACTTCCAAAAAAGTCCTCGACTTCATGGTTAAGAGCATTATCTGCCGATTCGGGCTGCCCAAGAAAATCGTTTCCGACAATGGGACTCAGTTCGACAGCGACCTCTTCACCGAATTTTGTGAGAAGTACGGAATTGTGAAAAGTTTCTCCTCCGTGGCCTATCCTTAGGCGAATGGCCAGGTCGAGGCTGTCAACAAGACTCTAAAGGCGAGCCTCAAGAAGAGACTAGACGAAGCGAAGGGGGTCTGGCCAGAACAGCTCCCGCAAGTTCTCTGGGCTTACCGGGCCTCGCATCGGACTCCTATGGGTCATACTCCTTTTTCCTTGACCTTTGGGAGTGAGGCAGTCCTCCCCGTGGAGATTAAGGTACTTTCGCATAGGGTCCAGTCATACGACCAGGATCACAACCACGAGCTACTTTGCACTTCTTTAGACTTGATGGATGAAAGACGAGAAGATTTGCAGCTCCAGCTCGCACATTATCAGCAAAAAATCACTCGTTATTTCAACTCAAAAGTCAAAAAGTGCGCCTTCAGCATTGGCGACCTGGTCCTTAGAAGAGTTTTCTTAGCTGGGAAGAATCCCAAAGATGGAGTATTGGGACCGAACTGGGAAGGACCATATCAAGTCAGCGAGGTCATTAAAGAGGGAACTTATAAATTAGCTCGGCTTGATGGAGGGGCAGTCCCACGGACTTGGAACGCCATCCATTTGAAGAGATATTATCAATGATTCCCTTGTAAGGCCAAAAAGGTAATTTTTTATGTATTGCGCAATGAGAATTAACTTTTTCATTTATGATTGTACATATTTACGAGTGTAATCTTAAGTAACCAAGAAAGACCCTTTCCCAGTTACTTGGGGGGCATATGGTGCCTGGATATAACCAGGTCACCTTAAAAGGCTTAGAAGTTAATTCAAATCGATTGATCGTTGTTCTTCTTAGAGAGCATGAGATATTGATGAAAATTAACGTGAACTAAGCTGTACCCTGGATACAACCAGGTCATAAAACTTAGAAGGTAACTTAAATCGATTGATTGTTGCTTTTCTTAAAGAGCACGAGATATTGATAAAAGTTAACACGAACTAAGTTTTCAAATTAAGTTCCTAGATATAACCAGGTCATAAAACTTAGAAGTTAACTTAAATCGATTGATTGTTGCTTTTCTTAAAGAGCACGAGATATTGACAAAAGTTAACACGAACTAAGTTTTCAAATTAAGTTCTTGGATATAACCAAGTCATAAAACTTAGAAGTTGACTTAAATCGATTGATTGTTTCTTTTCTTAAAGAGCATGAGATATTGATAAAAGTTAACACGAACTAAGTTTTCAAATTAAGTTCCTGGATATAACCAGGTCATAAAACTTAGAAGTTAACTTAAATCGATTGATTGTTGCTTTTCTTAAAGAGGATGAGATATTGACAAAAGTTAACACGAACTAAGTTTTCAAATTAAGTTCCTGGATATAACCAGGTCATAAAACTTAGAAGTTGACTTAAATCGATTGATTGTTGCTTTTCTTAAAGAGCACGAGATATTGATAAAAGTTAACACGAACTAAGTTTTCAAATTAAGTTCCTGGATATAACCAGGTCATAAAACTTAGAAGTTAACTTAAATCGATTGATTGTTGCTTTTCTTAAAGAGCACGAGATATTGACAAAAGTTAACACGAACTAAGTTTTCAAATTAAGTTCCTGGATATAACCAGGTCATAAAACTTAGAAGTTGACTTAAATCGATTGATTGTTGCTTTTCTTAAAGAGCACGAGATATTGATAAAAGTTAACACGAACTAAGTTTTCAAATTAAGTTCCTGAATATAACCAGGTCATAAAACTTGGAAGTTAATTTAAGTCGATTGATTGTTGTTCTTCCCAAAGAGCACGAGCTATTGATAAAAATTAACGCGAACTAAGTTTTTTTTTCAAAATAGTAACTAAAGTGCGCAAAGACAAGGAAAAAAATTGATAATTAGATTGTCTCGAGGTGGAAACACCTCGTGCAAAAGTTACAAAAAAAATATATATAATAAGAATAAAAGAGTGGGAGCAAAAAGGAAGGCCCTAAGCTCCGCCAGGCTGCCCCGTGGAGGTCGCCGTTTCGCCCTCCTGCTCAGCTGCGACGGAAACTTCCCCGGCCTCGGAAGGTGCTTCTTTCTCGAGGCGAGCTTTAAACCCTTCCAGTAAGGGCTCCCAAACGTCCGTTGCCAAGAAGGAGAAGTCGCCGTCTGGGTTGTAGGCCCAGTAGTTATAGAGCATGTCCTCCAGGGCAGTGCCAGAGGCCGCCTGCTCGGCTTCCAGGGCGGTTTTGGCCCCAGCCTTCGTAATATCTAGCTCTGCTCACGCAGCGGCGAGGGCGGCCTTGGCCTCCTCGGCCCCAGCCTTCGCGGCGTCTAGCTCCACCCGCGCGGCGGCAAGGGCGGCCTTGGTTGCCTCGACCTCTTGAAGCTTGGGATGGGCTTCTTCCAGCTCGGCCTGCGTGGCCGCCAGGACGTCCTTGACCACCTGATGCTCGCCCCTCATATCGTTGAGCTGGACCTTGGTCCTGGCTATGCTCCGATGAAGGGCAACGACGTTCTGCGAAAACGGAGAGGCAACTGCCTTAGAAAGAAAAAAGAGAAGAGAGAAAGGAAAAATAGGGTAAGGCATGATAGTCCAGAAACCATAAAAGGTTGAGGTCAGCTTACCGTTAGGGCCATGCCCAGTGAAGATTCTAGCACACCCACCGGGCTCCTTGTTTCGATGGCCTTGAGCTCCTTCTCGTTTAATTTGTAGATGTGGCTGACGACGTAGTTCGCCGTCTCATACACCATCCCCCGGAAGGCCTCTGGAATCTTCTCCAGGTCCTGGGGGTTAACTGGGATGCGCACCTCGGAGGTTGAAATTTCCGAAGTCCCAAGCTCCGCCCCTGTGTCCCGGACGAAGGCCGGAGCTCGCGGAGGGGGTGGGGGCATGCTGCTCCCCCCTGTAGCAGGAGGAACAGTTCCCATGACTTGAGCGGCTGGGGGCTGCTCTTTCTCCTTGGCAGGAGACTTGGTTGGGGTCCCGACCGCTTTCTTCGCCATCCGGAGCTTCTTCATTTTTGGCCCAGAGGCCCCAGCTAGGGAGTTCCCCCCAATGAGCGCAGCCCGCAGACTTTTACCCCCGGACTGAGACATCTCTTCTGTCAAAACAAAGATATGGTTAGCACACAAGTCAGCATTCATGCAAAAACAAAAGCAAAGGAAAGAAAAGAAAAAATGAAAAATTCAAGTATATATATGTACTAAAGGGGAATCATACCCCCCGAGCTAGAGGAAGAGTCTACGGTTACGACCATCGGCCCCGGAGCTTCTTTGGGGGAATCTAAGACAATCACTTCTCGAGCTGGCGCGGGTTCTGGATCCGAGGCCGGCTCAGGGCTAGACTCTTCTACATATTGCCTAAGTCCTGGAGCTACGGTACCCTCCCAGAGTGAGGGCCATGATCGAAGGTTAGTCCCATACTCCTCGAATAGGACCGACCTAAAAGCTAGGGTGTTATCTACAACTATGGTCCCCCTAGGGCGGCTACTTTCGTAATCCAGCACAAGCTGGTCGACGCAGTGGAGCAGGGTTTCATCTGACTCCGGGTCACTTCGGTGGCGTTTGAGGATCTGTTTGGGATTGTACCTAGCTAGCCGGGGGTCGGCAGTGGCCCTATCTAAGCTCCTAAACATGTATGGGATACCTTGGCCAGAAGGACCCGCAGCTGCTCCGGACCGGATCTTCTCCTCGTCCGTTCTTTGGGCGACCTCCAACGCCTGCTTCTTCGTCCTCACGAGGGGCACCTCGTCCTCCTCATCTTCATCCCCTGCGACCTCCTCCAGAATGATAGGCCTGGTGTCACGAGCTGGGGGAAGCGCCCGGAGCCTCCTTAGGTTCAGAGTCTGACCTTGGAAGATCAGCTTATAGGCCACCATCGTCTCGTCTGTCACGAACTGACGATAGTCCTTTTCATTGGGGGGCAAGCCCGCCAGTGTCTCGTACTAGTTCCCGAGGACCACAGACTTCTCTGTCCTCATGAAGATAGCTGCAGAATTAATCTAAGTCAGAAAGGGATACAAGAGGAGCTAAATGGTACTTAACTTACGAGCTAAGATTGAAAGGCACTTACGAGGACGGTTGAAGTAGTGCAACTCGCAGTTTCGGAACCCCGTCGGCATAAAGAATTGATCTTTAAAGTCATTGGGGTGGCTGGGCAGCTCGATGACCGCGGCCGTGTTGGGGAACCGGGTTAAGTAATAAAACCCGTCACCTCGCCCCTGCTGCTCTGGGCTGGCCTTGAGGCAGAAGAAATAAAGAATGTCCGCAAGAGTGGGGACCTCCCACTCCTGTCTCAAGAATAAGTATCTTAACCCCGCCAACAAACGATAAGAGTTGGGGGGGAGCTGGAATGGGGCCAACCTCATGTAATTGAGGAAATCAGCGAAGTACTGATCCAATAGGAGGAAGGCCCCCGCCTTGAAGTGTTCGTTGCTCCAGGCCGAGAATGCCTCATCAAGCGGCACGCAGCTCCGCTCGCCTTCTACAGGAGGTCGGGTAATCACGGATCCTCTCCCCAGCTCGATGTTGTGGGAGAGGAATATTCTGTTTACCCTCACCTGGTCGGTAATCTTTGAGATGATCCTCTCCGCCTCAAAGAACGCATCGAGAGCCACCTCGAGCTCCTGTTCCACTGCTGGCCCGAAGTTGGGGATAGGGGATTTGGCCATCACCTCCTTTCCTTTGTCTTGGCGGGAGGACGAGCTGCCTACAAGCTTCTTGGGAGCATTCTTCTTGGGTCCCATCTGGTCGCCTAGCGAACAAAAAGAAGAAATTTTAGAAGAAGGTGACTTAAAAATGGAGAACAATCTGTATTTCCTTGACACGAGCTGAGGTAAGCCCAACCCGTGGAGAGTAAGACCACGTGGTTCTATGAACACGCACCTGTGCTCCCACCAGAACCCCGATTACTCAGAATTCGTGTGTCAGGAGGGTCATGATAGAATTTTTCCTTGGAGGGAAAGTTCCAATAGGCAAGAAAGGCAAAACCGCCTGTGAAGCGAGTCCCCTAAGCTACCTGGTTTGCACCCAAAATACTGGATATTTTGAACTAGCCTACCAAAAGTCCTACCCAGTAAATTTTCCCCAGAAAATGCATCTTATAAACCATGCTCCTAAACGGTTTTCTACTACAAACAATACCCTAACCTAAAAGGCTTTCACCTTTCATGCCCACAAAAAGCTAGCAAACCCTTGCATGCGGATACAGTAAATATTTACCTAAGCTACAGTGAAAAGTAATTTCAACACATGCACGGTCAGAAGACTTACTGAATATTCTGGTTGAGAAGAGGATGAAGGGATCGCCTGGGTTGGGGCTTCGTCGGAGGGGGTGATTCCAAAGCTTCGAAGGAGCCCTTGCACCTGAGTTTCTGGAACGCCGAAGATGGTAACCGAAAAGAGAAAAAGGGGGGATTTTTGAGAGCAAGAAGAAGAGGAAAATTTCTGGAAAATTTCAAATGAACGGGTGGCCCATGCGTAAGGTGGCCACCCCTTTTATATACATGAAGGGCCACGTGGGGAGGACCGTTGGATTGCCCTGATGTGGGATCCAAGGCCCTCCACTTGAAAGACGAAATGACGGCTGGGCATAGGCTAAGCCATTAAATGCGGTTCTTGGAAGATGTACCATCACCAACCACGATGTTCCACGTATTCGGTGCCTGCATAGAATGTGGAATATGAGGAGTTCATGGGGAAGCCTAAAAGCCCCTACTGTGGCCCTATGCGACGTCGTATACCATGAGCAGGGGCATGGGGGGAAGATGTACGCCCTCATTTTCCCACGGGCTGATTAACGAGCTGAGATACGGCCTAATCATGACTACCACGTGGACGTCCCCAAGACCGAAGCTGCTGTAGGAAGGCCCTACCTCCTTAGCTCGAGATAACATAAGGGTTCGCCAAGAATAGACGGAGTTTGGACTCTGAAGACCACAGGTCGAGGGAAGCATCCAGCTCGTGGTACGAGCTAGAGTTGGAGGCTGTGACCTTTTGTAAAGTTAACCACGCAAGGTAAACATGCATATATCAGACATCACGTGTCTGATATATCCCTGACTTCTCAGACACGCAGCGTGAACGTGCGTATTCAGACACCCACGACTGGGTTGGGCCGTGCGACCAATTATACCCTTACCTATTGATTTGACCACACTTATGTGTCAGGTTTAGGAATTAATCATGAATGTCACAGAGTTGACAAGATAGGTAAGAAGGTCACGGGATGACCTTCTTACCAACTCGCAGGTGCCTTCTCCTATAAATATGGAGACCCTGGGAGTTACAAGGGGTTGGATTCTATTATGTAAAAAATACCCTGTAAAAGAATACCCAGTATATAGCAATAATACTTACTGGTGGAGTAGAAGGATTTTAACCTTTGAACCACCTAAAAAACGTATTTTGTGTCACCATCTCATTTCCAAGATCATTCATCTATTTCGGTTCAACATAAGCACTAATCCCTTCCTCTTTCTTTTCTTAATTACCTGTTGGCGAAGAACCGCGTCAACATCTTTAATATCTGATATCTTAATATATTAAAAAAATTTAAATTAAGTTGTTAGCCCATCTTTAAAATTGAATTTGAATCTTTGTAGAAAATATCTAATTTTTAATTAAATATCAAACAACAAAAATATCTTATTTCAAAAAATATTTTTAAATGATAAAATAATTATGATATTTTGGGTTTGAGATATAAAAATCAATTTCACAATTTTTAATTCTTTAATTTTAATAAATATATATGATGAATAGTACCATTATTTGGTACTATTCACCGAGATGTTTCAGGGATACGCGTGTGCGCGCAGGTTGCTGGGCTGCCGAGTGATGTCGGGGGCGTCTGTTGAAGAGTGCGCGTAGATGCGCACAGGTGGCTCCCGAGTGACACATGCGGATGTGCGTCGGTGACGGTCGAGTGACGCGCGCGGGGTCCGAGGGTACGCACGCAGGCACGAGCGCGACATGGGTGACGTGCGTGAGGTGTGCAGCAGGGCAACAAAGAAAGTTTTTTTGTGCAATATTTTCAAACCAAAACCATTTTCTAATTAATTTTTACCATGTTTTATACAAAATAAAGCATTCATAAAAATTAATGCCATAGAAAACACAACAAAATAACCTAAAACTGCTAATAATCACATAAAATTCAATATGTTTCATAAAAACATGAAATCCATCCAATTACTCAACACATCAAATAATTCTATTTTTAACATGCTCATGCATGAAAATAAAGATTACCAAAGTCTTTGATACCAGTTTTTGGGAAAACATATTCAGGATCTTGTTTATTTTCATGTAAATCGTATATTAAACATATTAATATAAGAAAACCTAGAACATGATTCTAAAATTGAATTCATACAGAGATAATGATAAGAACACTTACATTATTGTGCAGTGGAATGATTTAGTCATTCCTTCAATTTCTTTAACCCTTGTATCCCTTCTATCGCACGGTATCACCAAGAAACTGAACCGTTCTTCAATTTTCTTCACAGCCTTCCAAAGTATCCTTAGAATCACCTAGACTAGAGTGGAAAATTCTCAACACATGAGATAGTTACAATAAGAAGCAGAATAGAAGAGAATATTGAGGCTTAGAAAAGGACTTATGGTGTAGAAAGAATCTAAAACCTAGATTATCAAGAATAGATCTTCTGATTTTCAGTCAAATAGTCTTTCCGTCATCTGTTTTCAACTCTCACTTAGCATTCCTTTTATAGGCTTAATTAGGTTACTTATTTAATAAAAAAATCAATAAAGGAATAGCCAATTATTAGCCCTAGGTCGAAATTCCCATGGGCCATAGGCCGTGAAATTTCCCTTTTAATTATAAGCCTGTTGGACTTAAAATCAAGGCCCGTATTATTTTTTATTGATTAAATAATTAAATAATTATTTAAATATTTTATAAAATTAATTATTTATAATTTGAACATTGATTTAAACTTATTTATTAATTTAGACACCAATTTATCTTAATTAATAAATCTGCCATAATTTCTCTTTTCTTATCTGAGTTACATAACTCTCTGAAACTATCTAAAATTGACCTGGTCAACTTTGATAATTCTAATTGATAATTAAATCAATTAATTGAGACTATCTAGATGATTTTATCCAAGGTACCATGGGCCTATGAAATCAAGCTCCAATAAGTTATCATAAATTTAACAAATAAATTTACTAACTTATTAATTCCTCGTGACTCTACTAAAGACTTAAAATTGAACTCTTGAATTCATAGAACGCTCTATAAGCAATATAGATAAATTATTAGTTAGTCATTGTTACAACCATAATTGTTACTCAATCCTCTATAGACGGTCTACAATGAGATGGGACTAAAATACAGTTATACCCCTCATTGTATTTTATCCTTAAAACACTTAGTTCATTGTAAATGATATTTCAGTAAACTAATAATAATTATTGGAATGCGATCTCTATTATTTAGCACCTTGAACTAAACTAAAAGGAAACCATCATTTTACTTCTTCATCAGAAGCTATAGATGTTCATATCTATGACTAACACTCCTACTCAATTATACTACAGAGTTCCCAAGATGTAAGTATGGGCTTGTCTGTAAGGTAAGCTGGTAACGAACAAGTCAAAGAACTCAAATAATACAATTAGTTAGAATACTAACCACTCAAAATTGAGATTGAATTGACCTATGATCAACTTTATGATATGACTAGAATAGATAATAACGGTATGTTTACTTATCCTATCTACTGTCAATATCGATCGAGTACGATGTAACAAATACATCCAATCTTATCTACTTTGCAAATGTTCTAGAAAGAAGATAACATTACAATGTGCAAGTAAATCATATCGTAGATTGGCAAGTCAGTGTAAATCCTGTGCACTGACTAATCTTTGGAGTAACTTATTTTTGAACATATAATCATATTAATATTCCACTGTGATTATGTCACTATAAATATGATTAGCTATATGCTGGGGATTTAATAGAAGTTTATACTAAATAAATAATCATGAAAATAAAACATGTGAGCAAAGTGATTGACCAATTCAAAAAATTATTTCTATTCTTTTATTGATAATAAAATGAGATTACAAAGAAATTGAGTTTTAATTAGGGCATAAAACCCCAACAAATACTTGCAATGTAATAGCAATTTTTTTGGTTTTCTCTTATTTGCACCTCGAGGGAATGATTTCGACAAACTGGCCATAGTTGGTCTGTCTTTTGTTTTTTTAATCTAAGAGTCCAAAATATTATTAGAAAACACTCCTTCGTCATTTTAAGGATGTTTTAACTCTTCATCTGGTGACATTTTTTCCAATTCTGCATTCAACTCTGAGATAACTTTCAAGCAAGGTACGATGTGATAGGAGTTTGTGTGGTTACACCATCGTACCTAGAATTTTCAATAACTTCAGAATGAGGACATTTTCTTTCATTACCTTGAGTCAACAATTGAACTTCTTTAGCGTCTTTTAGCCAACGTCTATTTACCAAAAAAATTGGCAAACTTCTTCTCTCCAAATTCTTCAATGGAATAAAAATATGTCTACATGGAATTCCTTTTGTCTCAAAAGAATAGCAATCACATCGCACATCATCCCCATCGTTGGAGATTAACACTTTGTGCTTTAATCCAGAACCAGTGTATTTTTTGACCAAACAAAGAATGTAATCTGGTATCTTATCGTCCTTCAGAAAAATATAATTATCACCATGTCGTATCTCATTTCTTATCCTTGTAAAAATTTCCCTTGTGAAAATTGAAGAAATTTCATCCTCCACACACGACATAGTTGTCTGGTTCAAAACTAGTTCAGTCAAATTATTTTTGTAGTGTTCTTCCATCTCGTTGTAACGTAATATAGATAAAGCATAGTCAAAGTGTTGTATAAACATCCACAATGGTATTTTATTTTGCAAATCTCTTTTCAAGAATGCATTCATAGATTCGCATCTACCGGTAGCAGTAGCTCCACCAAAATAAATACCACGAAGAAAAGTATCTGCCCACTACTTTCTTGTGTCATATTGTGCTTCCACCCATGGATTTCTTGTCAATCTATATTTATTCATAGTCACTTTCCAATTATCCTCTCATTCTTCCTCCTTGTAATACCTATATTTTTGTAAAAATAAAAATATAAATGTTTTCATATTATAATTGAGAGAATAAGATAAAACATCATTTAATGTATTACCTGAAAATATATATTTTGTCAATTCTTGATGGAATGCTATATTATGTACATGGTGCATTGCATTTTTGAGTATGTGCCACGAGCAAATACGATGTGGAACACCGGGCATAATATTATCCAATGCTTTGTTCATTGCTTTGCAACCGTCCGTCAAAACTGCTGAAGGCATCTTACCACCCATGCACTCTAAAATTGTTTCCAATACCCAATCATATGCGATCGAATTCTCATTATCAAGAAGTGCAGCTCCAAACACACACGTTTTGTCATGATTATTAGATCCAAGTAGTATTACTAATGACTTTCCGTACCCGTTGAACAAAAAATTAATATGATATTTGAAATTTTACTAAGAAATTGATATAAGGTAATTTTTTTTTAAAAAAAATACCTATTGGTTTTGTAAGTAGAACCAAAAGCTAAAAAATCACCAAATAATTGGTAATCAACTTGGGAAGTCCCGTCAGACCATAATAAATTTGTCAATCTATTTTCTTTATCTACATCAAACTTGTAGAAAAACGTATTGTCCGGCCCTTTTTTTGCTTTGAGATAACCCATTGCTGTGGACGTGTTACAATCATCCCAAGTTGAATATTTTTTACAAATTACCTTGTACAAGTCATCTTTGATACATGCCACATTTTCCTAACCATCATGAACTTCTACCATGTAATTCCAAAATTTGGGATGTCTTAATTCCGGCTCTCTTCATTGACATAACTTGTTCCCTCATCTCGTCCCTAAATATTCTATTAGATCTAACAAATGATTTTTCACGGAAGAAGGCAAACTTATGGTTGTGGTGGTTATTAAAATACTTAGTAATCTAGTTATTAGTTTCCCTATTTAAATTTATTCTAAACTTTGCATTACAACCCGTTCTTGTTAGAGCATGAGCTTCTTTACACCTATTATCAAGATTATAATAATTTTGTTCTCTAAAACATTCATTTGAACACACCCAACTTCTAATGTGTAAAATACCTTTTTTGTCCTCCTTCTTCAGTTTTTTTTCTAACACTAAACCCCATCATTTTCACATACAAAAAATAAAACGATTCTGCTTGTTCAATACTTACAAACTCCTTCCCTTTGAAGTCCAAAAACTGTATGTGTTCTGGTTCTTTGTCAACATCCAAAAATTGAAGCAAACTCCTCCATTATGCAATATCAGGTTTGGTCTGTTCTTCGTTAACGCCACATTCGACATTTCTTTAGGAACATCTTCATCATTTGTGCTTTTAAACGTGTTCCCCCAAGAAGGTCTACTTCATGTTAAGAAGATAAGGATTTTGTATCTTCTTGTTCAGCTTCCAAACCATTTTCGTAACTAGTCATTTCTCCAACCTATTCATTCTGATTTTTTTTGTTGTTTAGAATTTTGTGTAGCACTATTCAATATTTTTTATATTTAAACTGATTATATTATTAAAATCGCATTAATTAATATAATTAGTGGAGTGATTGAAAACTTGATGCTTATAAATTTCGAAATTATAATAGCATTAATTAATATAATTAGTGTGGTGGTTGAAAAGTTGATACTTACAAATTTCGAAATTATAATAGCATTTAATATAATTTTGAAAATTTGAAAATATGTATAAATCCAATAATATTTCAAAATTTTCATTATAATTTTTGAAATTAGGGTTTAGATAACCATAATTGTGCAGTATTAAGTTTTTTTATTTAATGCTAGGATACAGATAATCGGTTAGAGCATTTGAATATGAAGATGTGCATTTAATATTTAACATATATTTAATAATTAATTGTTCAAAATAGTAATTAGTGTAAATCCTAATTATGTAAAATAATTAAAGTTTCCTAATTCTCAAAACTATATTTATTTATTAAAAAAAAAACTATATGTGTAGGTTATATGACAATATGAATTACACAATAATATATATTAATTAATTTCAAAATTCATACAAAAAATTAGAGAATTAATGAAATTAATTATTGTATAATAATATAATTGTTATAATTTTTTTTAAAATTATTAAATTATTTTTGAAACTATTGTGTTTTGATGGGAAGTTGAAAAGTTGTAATTTTAATAATTATATATAATTTTTGGCATAATAATAGTTAATTTCGAAAATATGTGTAGGTTCTATGAACTTTTGATTTGTAATTAAGAATCACCAGAATGTTTAACCAATATAATTATACTTAAATTTTTAGAAATTATAATAGCATTTAATATAATTAGTGGGGAGGTTGAAAATTAGATACTTATAAATTTGGAAATTAAAATAGCATTAATTAATATAATTAGTCGGGTGGTTGAAAAGTTGATACTTAGAAATTTTGAAATTATAATAACATTTAATATAATTTTGAAAATTTGAAAATATGTATAAATCAAATAATATTTTGAAATTTTCATTATAATTTTCGAAATTAGGGTTTAGAGACCCACAATTATGCAATATTAATATATATATATATATATTTTTAATGCTCGGATATAGATAGTTGGTTAGAATATTTGAATATGAAGACGTGAATTTAATATCATTAGTGGGGATGTTGAAAATTTGAAAGTATTATATTATATTATATTTAAACATGATAATGGTTTAAGGTTTAGATAATAACAATTAAAAATTAAAAAAAAATAGAGAATATCATAAATTAATATGGAAAGTTGAACAATTTACATCCATAATAATTATCTTTGATGTCAAAAATTATAAATTTCGAAATATTATTGGAATTTTTTTTTTTTGCATTAAAATAGTGTATTTCAAAAATATGTATAGGTTCTATGAACCTTTGCCTTTTAATGTGAACATGTCATTTAATAAGTGTACATGAAGTTGTGTTGATAGAATAAATTTGGATTAATTCATTTATAAAAAATATATAACTATTATATTTATTTTTATAATTTTATTGGGAAGATGAATAGGTGTCTTTCAAATGAATAAGTGTCTTTCTAATAAAACATGCAATGTTTTGTTCTATGAATATTGAAATTCAAATGTTCCCACATTTTCGAAATTATATTTAAAAATTGTAAATAAAATTCGGATTATTAATATATAATAAGATTTAATACAGGCTAAAATTTGTGTAATAAATATAAAAATGATAGTTTTTTTAAACTATCTCAAATCGACATATTGGACAAAATTTACTAGTTTGTAGCCACTGAACAGTACATTTTTCATGATATGTGTGTGTGCAATGTAACTTTGTAGCTTCCAAACCAACATAAACATTCTCAAAGCAAAAAGAACATAAAATTTGATCATCTTTAATCAAAACTTTCTCCAATCTTTCAATGGATTGCTCGCTTGCCGCCACGAAATTAATAGTCATATTATCCTTATAATCTGCACTATCAACGTTAGCATCAATGTCAGAATCGTGTTGTGGAGGAAGATCATAAACAAAAACATGAAAATCCACTTTTACACAGAAATTAAAATCCTCTTCGTTCCACATCTTTCTAGCGCAATCAATAATTTTATCAGAAAGAAAAAATATAGAAGGATGGAGATGACCCTCACCTAGCATCTCATCAATGATAACTTTGGCATGATTATTTTCATTGGCCATCAACGTTTGTCGTGAAAGAAATACAATATTATCGCAACAAACAGAGTCTTCCATGCCGTTATCGACCATAAAATATGCAAAATTTGGTTCCCTACTAGTCAGTGGATGTCGTGACAATTTTGAGAAAAGGTGAATAATAAAGAAAGAATCGAAACCTTCACCTAGTCTGATGGTGTTATTAATATCACCTGTTACTATTTGGTAGTATGGATCACTTAGAATTTCAGGATAAGCCATAATCCAGGACTAGAATGGTTACTTTTGCGTTATAACTATAAGCAAAAGATGATATATGTAGAGAATATAAGAGGAGGAGATCTATAAAATATATAGAAACAACTTGTGTGTTCAAATAAAATAGAGAGAATAAAAGACATCAATGAAATTGTTGTGTTTCAAAAAAGAAAAAAAAATATATATATATTATAGGTACAATTAATAACAGTGGTTGAAATATGTTACATGATAAAAACAGAGGAAAGATAAATAGTAGTCACTTGGTGACATGGATAAGCTACCAATCTTAATTTCCATTAACATAATTATTTAATTTTTAATTTTTAATTTTTAAAATTTTAAAAAGGTAATCGAAAAATTTTAAATTTAATTTTTTATTAATAAATGTAAATTAATATTATATTTTGGTTGTATTATTAAATTCTCAAAATTTATTTGGTTTTTAAGAAAAATGAATTAAAATTTTTAAATATCTTCCAATCATAAAATTAGAAAGTTTTATCTTATCAAATTTGTACTTAATTTCAATTTTGTTAAATTCATTTAATTAAAAAATTGTGGTAATTGTTTTAAATTACATAAATTATTATTGTTATTTTTTTATGCTTTTTAAAATAAAAATGCCAAACGTACATGTACATTGATAAAAAATTTAGTTTTCGTTGAGGGTAATTAATATATTGTTAGTTTCATTTTTTAGGGAAATCTTGGATTGAAATTTTGAGATTCATATAATATCACAGAGTCTCGGATAGTTGTACAATATGTTTTCAGTTGATACAATAGAGACTTTAGAAGGGGATCCTATCCCGAGCTAATATTACTAGATAACATTGCACTAAGCATACCTAATTATGTCATAATGAATCGTTCCAACGTACCATAGTCAACCAATACTACAGATTGAGTGTTAAATAGTTGTCCTAGAGAGTAAGACATAATAGTGAATTTAGAAGGGGGTCCGATCCCCAAAAAATATTTCTAGATAACATTGCACTAAGCAGACCTAATTATGACCTAGAAAATTGTTCCAACCTACCATAGTGACCGTGCTAACAAATACTACCGCTAGAGTCTCAAATAGTTATCCTATAGAGTAATACAGAGTTGTGACTTTAGAAGGTGATCCAATATCGATCTTATATTACTAAATATCTTAATTATTAAATAACATTGCATCGGCATAACCAATCATGACATAAGGAAAAGTTCTTACGTCCCTATGCACCTAGAACAGAAATAGTATCGCAGAGTATCAAATATTTGTACATTAGGTTTTCAGTGGATACAATAGATACTTTAGAAGGGGATCCTATCCCGAGCTATTATTACTAGATGACATTGCACTAAGCATACCTAATTATGACATAATGAATCGTTCCAACATACACTAGTCAAACAATCCTACAGCAACAGTCTCAAATAGTTGCCCTAGAGAGTAAGGCATAGTAGTGAATTTAGAAGGATCCGATCCCGAAAAAATATTATAGATAACATTGCACTAAGCAGACCTAATTATGACCTAGAAAACTGTTCCAACCTACCCTATTCACCATGCTAACAAATACTACAGCTAGAGTCTCAAATAGTTATCCTATAGAGTAATACAGAGTTGTGACTTTAGAAGGTAATCCAATCCCGATCTTATATTAATAATGATCTTAATTATTAAATAACATTGCATCAATCATAACCAATCATGACATAAGGAAAAGTTCTCACGTCCCTATTCACCTAGAACAGAAATAGTATCGCAGAGTCTCAGATAGTTGTACAAGAGGTTTTCAGTTGATATAATATGCACTCTAGAAGGGGATCCGATCCCAAGATAATATTACTAGATAACATTGCACTAAGCATACCTAATTATGACATAATGAACTGTTCCAACGTACATTAGTCAAACAATACTACCACAACAGTCTTAGATGGTTGCCATAGAGAGTAAGGCATAGTAGTGAATTCAAAAGGGGATCCGATCACGAAAAAATATTACTAGATAACATTGCACTAAGTAGACCTAATTATGAACTAGAGAACCGTTCCAACCTACACTAGTCACCATGATAACCAATACTACCGCTAGAGTCTTAAATAGTTATCCTATAGAGTAATACAAAGTTGTGACTTTAGTATATGATACAATCCTGATCTTATATTACTAATGATCTTAATTAATAGATATAATTGCACCAAGCATAGCTAATCATGAAATAAGGAAAAGTTCTCAATTCCCTATTCACCAAGAATAGAAATAGTATCGCAGAGTCTCGGATAGTTGTACAATATGTTTTCAGTTGATAAAATAGAGACTTTAGGAGGGGATCTGGTCGTAAGCTTAATATTACTAGATAACATTGCAATAAGCATACCTAATTATGACATAATGAACCCTTCCAACATGCACTAGTTAAAAAATACTACCGCAACAGTCTTAGATAGTTGCCCTAGAGAGTAAGGCATAGTAGTGAATTTAGAAGGGGATCTGATCACGAAAAAATATTACTAGATAACATTGCACTAAGGAGACCTAATTATGACCTAGAAAACCTGTAACGCCCTACTTCCTTAGAGCCGTTAGTAAGTGAGTTTAAAATGTGCAATTAACTTGCTAATCGAGGTTTTAAGACAAAAGTGCAATTAAACCATAAACAGAGTCTTATACTTTGAAAATAATTCCATTCATTGAAAATCATAAAGCATTTAACATTTGGGATCCCAAAAATACTGTTTAGAAATATTTACAACTCAAAAATATAACTAAATTTGGCTAAACGACAAAATCTAGGTTTAGTACAACCATCTCCCAAAATACCCTTGGCCGTGGCAGCCAGGCAGGCCAAACATGTACGTGCCACTTCATGCTCTACCTACTCATGGTTGGTCAACTTTCCCCTGCCCTTACCTGCACCACAGAGCACCCGTGAGCCGAAGCCAGGAAAGAAAACCCTCACAAGCAGATAACATAAGCATATTTCACATTCAACATATAATCAAGCCATCATCAGGCTAAACACGTACGACCATGTCGTCCCAGGTGCTTTACCAGGCCCTGGGTTCGCGGTCCACACCGTGAGGATATCCCAGGTATCCTTTAGGGTCTCGCCCTGGGAACTCACACTCCGCATGCTAAACGCTGCTCCCGGCCCCTTGCCGTTCTCGGCCTTCGCCGTTCCCAGCCCTTGCCGTTCTTGACTCTTGTCGTTCATTCACATATATGCACCCATATCATAATTAAGCAGATACTTAAACACATATAACCTCAATCAAAGGGGCTACGCCCTGCAACACAATCATATAGGGCCGAGCCCTGTAACACAATCATATGGGTCATGCCCTGCAACACAAGCTCTACGGGAAAAACTGTTTTCTTACCTGTGTCCCGAGCTTTCCAAGCACCGATGTCCTGAGCACAGTCCCCTAGTCCGAGCCTCACTGAAACCCTAGTCACAACACACCAAAAATATCCATCCATCAAGTTCTAATCCATTAAATAACTTTGAGTCATAATTATAGTCTCCGAGACCTTGAATTCTATCAATCCGGGTGATAAAATCCATCCCGAGCCTTAACTTTTGGATTCCTAAGCCTAAAACCTCTTTAAAGCCCAAAAATTCACTAAGCGCCGCGGCCCTATGAGGCCATGCCGCGGCTCGCCCCCAACTAGAGACCTCCAACCCCAAAACAGGGCAGGCGCGCCGTGGCCCAAGCTAGGGCATGCCGCAACCCGCCCTTCTTCCTGGCCACCAAAATGCTCTAGAGGGTCGCGGCTCAGCAAGAACAATGTCGTGGCCCGAACCTTTGAACCCAGAAAAATCCTCTATTTTTTCCACGAAAACCCAGCCAATTTACCCCAAAATCAACCGAACAATCCCACTCAATCATCACAACATTTCTAGAGTAATCCTAGCATCAAAACCCAACAAAAACTAACCCCAAAACTCACCCAAATAATCAAGAGCAATTCACAACTTTACTCACATGCAAACTCTAAAATACCAGCAAAAATTCAATACGATTCACTAAGTTAAGAGCTTACCTTGAGCTGAAATGAATTCCTGAATTAGGTCCTTAAGCTCGAAGCATCTAGCTCCCAAAATTCCAGCTCAAAATCCTTAATCTTTGGTTAGTTTCCACCAAAATGCTCCAAGTTTCCAAAGGGAGAAAACTCCAAGAGAGAGAGGAAGAAAGAGGGTCGGTTTCTAATTTTCCAAAAGCTTCTTTGGTTTTGTTTTATTTAACTTAAGTTTCTAAGGTTACCTCAAAGGCTCGGGGTGCCAAAAACGTCCCCGAGGGAAAAATGATAAATTTCCCCAATATTCCCTCCTAAACATTCTAACCTCAAATATATCTCCAAATATTTATTTCCATAACCCGATAACCCCATAAAATGTCTAATACCCGAAATACCCCTCGACTCGCCCCGAGTCGGGTTTTCGACCCCGTTGTGACTTTCTAGCTCACCGCTCCCCAGGACTGTCTCGGATTGTGCAACACAAATATATCACAAGTATATCACAATTATTACAATTATCACATTTATCACATTTATGCCCTCAACAGGCTAAAATTACAAACATGCCCCTAACAACCAAACAGGTCCCACATGCATATTTAATTCACCTAAACATGCATCTCTAATCACATATTCATACAAATTCACACATTATAATAATAAAAAACCTATTTCCCTCCATGCACACTAATCGAGGCCCTAAGCCTAATTAGCAAATTTGGGAAGCTACAAAACCGTTCGTACCTACCCTAGTACCTACCGTAGTGACTGTGCTAACAAATACTACTGCCAGAGTCTCAAATAGTTATCATATAGAGTAATACAGAGTTGTGCGGTTAGAAGGTGATCCAATCCCGATCTTATATTACTAAAGATATTAATTATTAAATAACAGTGCATCAAGCATAACAAATCATGACATAAAGAAAAGTTCTCACATCCCTATTCACCAAGAAAAGAAATAGTATCGCAGAGTCTTGGATAGTTGTACAATAGATTTTCAGTTGATACAATAGAGACTTTAGAAGGGGATCCAGTCCCGAGCTAATATTACTAGAAAGCATTGCACTAAGCATACCAAATTATTACATAATGAACCGTTCCAACGTACCTTAGTCAACCAATACTACCGCTAGAGTCTTAGATAATTTTCCAAGAGAGTAAGACATAATATTGAATTTTGGAGGGGATCCGATCCCAGAAAAATATTACTAGATATAGAAAAACTTTTTAAAATAAGAGGCTTTTTTCTTTAAAAAAAAAAGACATTATTTTAAAAAAAAAATAATGATGAAAATAACATAAAATAAATTTTTTGAAATTAACAAATAAAGAAATTAAAGAATGTTAATAAAAAATATTGAGAAAAAGTGTTAGAAATGAATATAAAATTAATTTTTTGTTTAATTAACGGGGTGTCTTTATATATTATTGGAGTGTAAATATAATGTCCCTAATATACAAATATATATTGTTTTTATTTTGAAATAAAAAAAAATTTAATTTTAAAAGTTTCAATTAAGGGTTTTTTTTTTATGTTAATTTTGTTTTTTATTATCAAAATAGTTCTCATTATTAATAAATCAAATCAATAGTATAATTTGGTTGATTTATTAAATTCTCAAAAAAAAATTAGTTTGTGATAAGAATTGATTAAATTTTTAAATATCTACCAATAATAAAACTATAGAGTTTTACCTTATCAAATTTTTATTTAATTTCATATTTTTAAATTCATTAAATCAAAAAATTGTGGTAGTTGTATTAAATGACTTAAATTATTATTGTTATTTTCTATTTATTTTTTAAATGCATGTAATTGGTCAAATTTGTAATTAAAATTATACTGGCTGAAATTAATGGGTGGTTTTTATTAAAAATATAATATTAAATTATAAAAATGGGTAGTTGTCGAAAGTAATGGATAAATGATTTAAAAAGACAATATTAAATTAAATGTTGCTACATAATTACTAATTACATTTGGGAAGTAACAACATATTAGTTATTTATTCATTAAATTAAGAATGTGTGATTCTTGTATTAAATGACATAGTTTAATATTGTTATTTATCTTTTCAGTTTTTGAATTTTTTTTTGTTTTTTGTTAAATGCATTTAATTTGTGAAATTTGTTATTAAAAATAGGTGGCCAAAATTAATGAGTGTTTTTTTATAAAATAAAAATAATATTTAATAAATGTGAATGCATGATTAGTGATTACATTGGGAAGTTACCACATATTAATTATTTATTCTTTCAATAATATTTTATTATTTATTTTAAAGGATTCCAAAATATTTTATTAAGAATGTGAAATGTTGCATTGTTTCTTCATAACTCACAATATAAATATAATACCATATACCATAAATCGATTGTGCTATTTAAAAAAAAAAAATCAAGTTTTACACACATTCAACTACCATGTCTGTCATCAACATATCATATTCAACCTATTCAAAGAATGAAGATAACTCTTCACCCTTTCATTCCAAAGATGATGAAGTAGATTCTCCATTGAAGAAGATCAAGGTTGAGAAGTTTGACCATGACGTAAAGTCTCCATTGAAGAATATCAAGACTGAGAAGTTTAGTGGTGATGAGAAAGATGTGAATCCACTTGATGCTCAACTAGAGTACAATCCAAATGGAATATATTTCAATATTATGTTCCAAAAATTTGATGAAAATTTCAGTCGTCCACTTGAATTGAAGAACAATATGGATGGATTTGTTCGAGACACTACAACAAAAAAGGTTATTTGCATCAGTTTCTGACTGCCACAATTGAGTTTTTGCGTCATTTTTATATGTGACGCAGAATCCCATGACGCAAACTAGGCTGGCGTTTGTGTCAATGGGGCACTGTCACAAATTCCACTGACGCAAACTGCTGGGATTTGCGTTAGTGGGGCACTGCCACAAATGTAAAGTATTAACCAGGGAAATTGCAAATGTTTATGCCAATTTCCCTAGCCTATTTTGATAAAAAAAACAGTAGCAGAAACATAAAAACATCAGCATAAACAGAAAAATAGCTGTATAAATAGAAAAACAACAGTATAAAATTTTTAAACATTTATCTAAAGTTAACATTTGTGATCAAATTTACAAAAGCAATTTAGATTTCAAAGTTAATCTGTGTATATAGGTACTCTTGTGTTCTAAATTTCTAAGTATTAAAACTACTTAAACTAAAATTTCCTCACCAACTTGGTCATTTGCTAACTGAGATAAGCCATAATTGATTCAGTCCACTCATTTCGTATCTCGTTGATTTCGTGAGCCAAATATGGTGTCATATTCGTAAACTAATTAGAAAATATTTGAAATAATAAGTTAGACATCATCCAAATAAAATCATGAACGATAGTTTAAATTAAAATTAAAAGGTAAAACAATACCTCATTTTTCAAGTAGGTCTTTGGTCTAGGCTGTGAAATCAACTCTCTAGCAAACTTCATAATGTAAAAGACACACTCGGTTGGCCCAGTTTGGTTTCGACACTATTACAATATAGTTATCCAAATTTAAGTATTATATTTAGCAAGTTATTATAATAAAAATATGGCAAAAACTTTAATACAATAAGTAATATAATTTACTTACCTTAGGAACACAAACTTTTAGATTGATTGACTCTTTTTGTCTTCGGTGTGTATCATATTGATCAAATGCCCTGCACAAAATATTAATATTTACCCAGATATGAGTTTGAAATGAAATTATAAATTAATTAAGTAATATGTATAAATTACATGATAATTATCTCCTTGATTTCTGGACGAAAATATGAGTTTACAGGATCCAAAAAAACTACCGAATGACTATTTGGCTGAATTAATATTAACATCCAATGATAGCTACAATAAAATAAACTTGTGTAAGATATTTATCAATAAAAAAATTATATGAATATAAAATTTAGTTGACTTACTTGTTGTTCCAAGGACAAATTAGAAACTATGTCTCTAGCTCCATCTGTAGAAACCGATCAAAGAGATTTTTAGCACATATTTCATTGGTTCCTGCATTACTGGACACTAAAGCGGGATGCATGAAAGTGTAAATGTGGTTCAACTCCTTCATTTGCACTAAATCATCGAGCAAGCTACATATAATTAAAAAAGTCAATAAACTATTAAATTTCAAGTTACACTAAATAAACTAAAAGATTATAAACACCATTGTACCTCATATATAATGCTAGCTCAGTCTGTTCGATCATCTCATAGTTGCAAAAGTGAAGGATATCATCTTTCCCTAACAGAGCGATAGTTTGGAATCCAAATACCCTTTCTACAATTGGAACATCTACCATGCGGTCAGCTTTCCATTTATCAATAAACTTCACCAAACACTTCAACATTCTTGTCATAGGCACTTCTGTAGGCTCCTGTGTCAATACCTCTATTCTTTTCTTTGATTGTCTTGGTTGTTGAGTAGAGGGCGCAAGTGGTTCTTTCTTTTGTTGATTAGTAAGGACCCAATGTTGTGGTCATCCAACATCGTACCCGACTGCTTGTCCAACCAATGTATAACCTACATTATAAGCGGATGCGGTAAACTAGCGATCTCTTAAATGGCTACCTCAACTCTCACACGATAATTTCCAGGAGGCAGTTGAATGCTATGTATTTATGTGCAACATGTACTTAAAATTTTCCCCTCTACAACTATATTTTGTGTTGAACTAAGACACAACTTACAATTACTCTGTTACATTACAATTAATCTTTTAGATTTTTTGATAAACTAGTTTATTTTTACTTTATCAAATATATGCAATAATGAATTAATAAGAAACTATTACTTAATCAGGAAAATTTGACAATGGTGGTGGGGGAGCACATGGTGCCTGTGTCGGTGGGGGAGGGACATATGGTGCGTGTGGTGTGTTTGAGGCTCCTCCTACACCCGAACAAGATGCATTTGATGATCCAAATGCACCGCTCTATTGAGATGCAATATGCGCCATCAACTGGTTTAACTTTTCCTCATGTTGACGTGCCCTTTCTTCAGATTGATGCCATTTCTCTTCAAGGTCTTTATAACGGGCATCTTCCACACCTTTTTGTTTGTGATTTAATATTTTTGGTGGTGGGACATGAAAAAATTGACGGGGAGCGACATGTGCACCAATCCCCCTAACATGTCCCCCATGCTTTAGAGTGCCTAATGCCATTGTTAGTATATCGTTTGAACCTTCCTCCACCAACTCGCCTTCTGCTACTTTTTGCCTGTATTCTGTCTATATACATAGTTAGTAAATCAATTATAATTTAATACAAACATTGATCATTGAAATTATGTAAAAAAATCGAAAAAAACTTACAATCATCTTCACCACCTTTTGAGCTTCTTCATCAATAACTTCTCATTTCTTGTTCATCCGTGCCCGTGTCCACATCTCAGATCTGTCATAAATGGTTAATTCATGACCCAATTCCTGTTCCATTTGTTGCTTTACCAGTGCATAACTGTAACGCCCTGCTAATTAGGGTCTGTTACCAAGTGTGTTTAAAATCAGTGCTGGACTTGCTAAACAAGTCATTTGGACTAAACGTGTGATTAAGCCACTAAATGTTTAGGTATTAAAACTTTTGGTTAAGTCATAAACATTTCCATTAGATCAAAAGCATGTTCTTTACACGGGATCCCAAAAACATTAGTTTAAAAGTTGGTTACAACACTCAAGTTACATCATAAGCCGACCTAGGCGGCAAAAGTTGGGTTTCACCCTAGTTTCCTTGAACATCTCGACCGTGGTGGTCGAGCGGACTGCATATGTACATGTCACTGCTATTGCCCTCCGACTCAGGGCTGATTGAGCTTCTCTTTACCTTTACCTGCACCACAAAGTACCCGTGAGCCAAATGACTCAGTAAGAAAACATATTAAACAATTCACAGAGTAATGTATATCTGCCAAACAGTAATAACTGAGTCTGGTGTATTCATTATACAAATCAGCAACCATACAGTTGCTCAAGTGCGTGTCGCACTTCCTGTCAATTTGTTGGCATCCGAGCCAGTCAAGTGTGTGTTGTACTCCCAGGGTGGCCCAGCCATGGTGGCCTGCACTCCACGTGCATAATGCCATTCTCAGCTCATAAACCGAGTCTTTCAAGTCCTTGACTTATAAGTCAAGCCTCACATGCCCCCGACTTGTAAGTCGAAGCTTTACGAACCTCGACTTATAAGACGAGTCTCTCAAAGTCCAATATGCCCTCGAATAATAAGTTGATCCCCAATTGACATCCTAATAATCCTTCAGTTTATAAACTGAGCTTTCTAGTCACAACAGACAATCACATATTTCATTTAACATACGTACCTACAGATACAATGCATTATAATACACTCAAACAACAATCATAGGCATAATCATAATTATGCGCATTCCCGTGTGCTTAACCAGATATTCACAAACATAATTATAATCATGCTCATTAATAGAGCCAAAGCCTTAATCATGTGTATATTTGACCATTGGACTAAGTCCTAATCACACATTCACATACAGGGTGCACTTTTCTTACCTTCAGTCCAAATGCAAGCTACTAGCATCGCCCCTTGAGTACGATCCCTAATTCGAGCCCTTAGCGTTGACCTAGTCACAACCATAATAAGGAATTCCATCAACAACAGGAGAATAAAAGCTTCCATACCATGTCCTAGCCTCCGGGATGTCAAATTCCACTCAACAAGGAAGTAGAATCGACCTCGACCCCAAAAGGTTAAGTTTTCGACCTAAAAACCTCATCAGGGCCAAATTTCCCCTTAAGGGCCGCGACCCCATGGTCCCATTTTGCGACCCACTTCTAATTAGAGGCTCGACCTCCCCAGACTCTAGACACGCGCCACGGCCCGCCCTTGCTTCTGAGCCAACCTGGATCCCAATTTTTCCCTAGAGAGCTGCGGGACACCAATAACAGAGTTGCGGCCCAGCCCTTCGAACCCATAATTTTTGGGTTTTTCCTTAGCCGAACCCTACGAGAAACAACCTAATTAAACCCCAAATCTTTCAACTCAATTCCCATAATTAACACAACCCTTTCCAGCAACAAAACCCAACTAATTACCAGATTAAAACTCATCAATAATCTCAAAACTCATCCTCCCAACTATCAAGCATGCAAAACACCATAGCTCTCAATAAATCAACAGAACTAGCATAAGAATTTCAAATTAAAACCCTTACCTCAACTGTATGACTCAAGTTTTGTCTGCTCCCAACAATTCCCTGGTTTCAAGCCTCCCTTCCAAGCCAATTTTCTTTCAATTTGACTCAACCCACCAAAGGTCCAAGAGGTAAAGAATAGAACGCGAGAGCGAAGGAGTGAGCTGCTGAGATTCTTCATTCCTTAAGTTTCCTAAGTCGTCTAAGGGGTTCCTAGCCAACCAAGTCCTAAACTTGGATAGAAATAACCAAATTATCCATTTGCCCTTAGCCTATTCATCATATGCTCTCAAGGGCAATTTTGTCCTTTGTCTCATACCTCGCCATTCACAATTTACGTCCTATAATTCCCGTTACTTCCAATATTCTCACATGATTACCAAATAATTTCCCATTACCCACTAAATCCCAGTAATGTACTATATTACTAAAATACCCCAAGCTCACCCCGAGCCGGGTATTAAACCCCGTTGTGACTTTTCTGCTAACTTGCTCATCAGGATCGCCTCACGCCGAGTAACCAAAATATATCCACATAATAATGTGATCTCAATCACACAAACATATATTTGCATTTATACCCTGAACGAGTCAAATTACTAAAATACCCTTCTTATAAGAAACAGACCGACATACACATATTTACTATTTCTAACATGCAAGCATAATTATATTATAATATAATTCACATAATAACACAATTATTGCCTCCTGGCCCCCTAATCCAGGCACTAAGCCATATTAGGAAATTTGGGATGTTACAATAACCACCACGCCCTGAGTGATGTGGATACTTGTTCTGAGCCCGAACATCTTGTTCTTTTTTCCTCGTCTCTTCCCAATCTGGTGTTAGTCTTTTCGCAACAAATTTTTTCCAATCTTCAGGTTTGTAATACTCAACGTAGTCTGATGGCGACTTGGTAAAAAGCTTAGGAGCTACATTCTTATATACATAAATAAGATCTTTTGTTAGTCTTGTTTTCTAGTTTCTCGATGTTTTTCCTGCTTCTTTGAGGACGTCTGTTTTAGAAGAATTTAGAAGTTTGAACGTAGTCTGCACAAACGAACCCAAAAGTATTAAGCTTTTTTCAATAGATTAATTTGTTAGGATAAATTTAATAGTTAATATTATAGCTAACCTGCATTTGACCCCACATAGTCTCATTTTTATCCTTCGTCATTTATTTCCAATTGTCGACATCTAAAGGAAGGATTGTGCGTGATAGAAGACCAATGGTTCTGTTCATCTTGATCCTCCCTTTTCCCATCTCTCGACCAAAAGGGTTGTACTCGACCTCATAATTGCGACCCTCACTTCTTGCTTTGAATACATCACTACAAGTCGATTTGCCCCTATACTTCTTATCTTGTGTATTTGTCGGTGCGGTAGGATTAATCCCCTCCAGACCATTACCATCATCATCAAAAAACAGATTGCCCTCATCATCATATGATGGATCCATAATCAATAAATCTGCAATTAAGTAAACAAAAATATTATCTAGTATAAACCTCACAAAATACATAAAAACAAAATCACAAAATTAATATATATACCTTTAATTATCTACCCACAACCCTTCACCATTCTCGCGTATATAGTCATCATCATTATCAATGGTGACATCAATAGGCGGTGAAGTAATTGTAAATGTTTCTTGTTCAAGTATAATATCATCTCTCCCAGATTCTTTGATCAGATAATCTTTTGGTTGACTTGTTAGGACAATTGACCATCAAGCATCTACTGGATCACTCTCATAAAATACTTGCTTGGCTTGTACACCATTATAAATCGGTTAGATTTATGTCCTATTTGGTTTAAGTCCACCAGTGTGAATCCTAAGTTATCTATTTTGACCCCGTTTTCATTTTTCACCCAATCACACAAGAAGAGATGAATTCGAATAGTCACATAATCTAGTTCCCAAATGTCTTTGATCACCCCATAAAATGTCACATTACATTGTATGGGATTTTTATCTTTGGAACTAGATATTTGAAAAGTCTGGGCGATAATAGTAACACCACTATTTTGTATCTTTCTAATATTATCACGGTCCATGGTGTTGAATTGAGTACCGTGAATATAATAGCATTGATACTTAATTATAGTAATTGAAGGACCTCTTGCTATCCATTTTAGTGTTTTAGACACTTTGTTTGTGGTGTTATTCAGAACCTAAAATACAATAAAATAAAAAAAAGTATATTAAATTCTAACAAGCTAAAATACAATAACACTTAAACAAGAACAACACAAGTATTTTACCTCATTCTCGAACCAAGTACTAGAATTTCGATAATGTTCATCTTGTACCCATTTTTTTATTACGAGACTTATTAGGATAAGTGATCTTGATCTAATTGAAATGTTCTCTTCAAGAAAAATCATTTATATCAACAAACTACATTCATTGCCAATATAATGAAAGAGAAAAATAAGATTGACCATGCATATGTATAGGAACTTACTCGATGTATGGTTGAACATCATTAATATTTTGTAAGACTAGGCAATGTGTTTCATCTCTATTAGATTTATTTACTTCAGAAACAACACCACCTCCACTGCCTTTACTTATTTCAAACTCAATTTTAGAAAAACATAGTCCAATGCTCGCAACACCTGATAAGTATTCTGAGCAGAACTCCATTGCTTCTTCAAGGATGTAGGATTCAACTATGCAACTCTCAGGTCTACTTCTATTTCTAACATAACCCTTTAAAACCTTCATATACCGTTCAAATGGGTATATCCATCTCAAATATACTGGTCCACACAATTTTACCTCTCTCACCAAATGAATTATTAAATGAACCATTATGTCAAAAAATGAAGGTGGGAAATACTGCTCCAACTCACACATAGTTATCACGAGATTTGTTTGAAGGTTGTCCAACTTTGACACATCTACCACTTTACAACAAATAGATTTAAATAAGAAGCATATTTTGGTAATTGCATATCAAAAAATTTTGGGTAACACAGAACGGATAGCTACCGATAGAAGATGTTCAAGTAGTGTATGATGATCATGAGACTTCATTCCAACTAAATTAAAAAATTTCATATCTACTAGAGAAGAAATATTTGAAGAATAACCTTCCGGTACTTTCACATTCGACAAAGAATGCCATACAATTTGTTTTTCTTCTTTAGATATGATATATAACATGCAGGTGGTAGATCCAACTGAGCTTTAATTCCATCCTTACTCCGACTAGGAATATTCAGCAATCTACTAATTAAGCTATCCGACACGTTTTTCTCAATGTGCATCACATCCAAGTTATGCTGTAAAACCAAATGCTCCCAGTATTCAAGCTAAAAAAAATAGATTTTTTCTTCCAACAACCTGTCGCACCATCTACAACCTCATTTGTTTTTTCACGTCTAACGTTTTTTCTCTTATTTGTATAATTTCTAGGCTTACTGAGCTTGCATTGGACTTTGTTCAAATTTGTTAACAATTGTCCTTCAAGTAAAGCTGGTGGAGCCTTTCCAAATTCAGGTTTACCATTGAAGACATCTGTCCAACTTCAAAATTTATGTTTTTCGGATAAGAACTTTCGATGTCCCATATAACAAATCTTTCCAGAATGTTTTAAATATTTAGAATGAGTCCCCTCTTCACAAATGGGACATGCCTTGTACCTTTTCACACTAAATCCAGAAAGATTACCTAAGGCTGGAAAATCATTAATAGTCCACAACAACACTTCTTTAAGATTAAAATTTTCTTTCCTATAAGCATCGTAAACATTAATCCCCTCATACCACAATGTGATAAAATCATCAATTAAAGGAGCTAGGTATACATCAATATCATTTCTAGGTTGTTTAGGACCAAATATCAACAAGGTCAACATGGTAAACTTCCTCTTCATACACAACCATGGCAGTAGATTATAGATGACTACCATTAAAGGCCAACAACTATATTTATTACTAAGGGAAGTGTGTGGACTAATTTCGTCAACAGAAAGACCCAAACGAATATTCCTTGGTTCATTGCCGAATTCAGGCCATTTATCATCTACTATTTTCCAAGCTGGCGAGTTAGCTAGATGTCTCAGCTTACCATCCTTTACTTTATCTTTGGCATACCAAATTAAATTTTTAGCATGATCATCATTTCAGTACAACTGAACCAAATGAGGTATCGGTGGTAGATACCATAAAACCTTTGCAGGGACACCTTTTCTAACTGCATCTGATTTTTTTTCTTTTGCCATCTAGACTCGCCACATATCGGACATGCAATTGCATCAACAAATCTCTTTCGATATAAGATGCAATCGTTAGGACAAGCATGTATTTTTTCATAATGCATGCCTAACGAACGCAATGTCTTTTTTTCTTCATAAAATGAAGACGACATTTCATTACCTTCTGGTAATAATTCTCCTAAAAATGCTAACAACTCTATCATTCCCTTATCAGTCCACCCATGTTTGGCTTTTAAGTTATACAACCTAAGCAATGTTGATAATTTAGTGAACACTATACAATTAGGGAAAATAGGTTTCTCAGCATCTTCTAAGATTGACTGAAATTTAATTGGATCCACATGTAATTCATATTGTGCATCATCAATCATTTTTGCAATATCATCAACTTCATAAACCATATCAAAATACTTATTATTCTTAGATGGTCCATCATCAGTGACTTTCATTCTTTCTCTGTGCAAAAACCATACTTTATAATTTTTGTCTATTCCATTCCTAAATAAGTGATTTTTTATTTTCAAAATTGGCATCCTGACAACATTACCACACTTAATACAAGGACAAAGTATACTATTAGGAGATTGAGTATTTCTTGCACAAAATTGCAAGAAAAACTTAACTCAATTCGTATATTTCACGGACAACCTATTCGCTGACATCCAATCTTTATCCATTGTCAAACTTCACAAAAAAATAAAATAAAATAAAGCAACAAACATTAAAAATTAGATTTGTGGTTTACCTAATTGACAAGTAAATAAAGGAAACAACATGTCCAAAAAAATGGGCAGCATTTCCCTTATTTCTATCACATTTCCCAAATTTAAAACGTGCATGTATACAACACATGATATACACAAAAGTATTCAACAAATTAATAAAACATGCATAATTCTCATATTACTAAATCTAAAAAAAACTAGGCAGCATTTCCCCTATTTCTATCACATTTCCCAAAATTTAAATGAACCTATATTCATCACATAAACATAACAAACCAATTAATCAATCAAACATGCATCATTACAGCCTTATATTACCGCAGCACACAGTCTCAGATCCTATCTCCATTATTTTCTAATTCCTACATTCCACTAAGTTCAATATCTTAATTATACATTAAAGTTTAAAATATTACCTCTAATATAAAATCCTCCAAACCTTGATCTCACCAACAAAGTTTTCAACAAAATACCTATTCAAATATAAAAATAAACAAAAATAATAATAAAAAAGTTGACAAAATATGAAGAAAAATATATAAAAGCTATATTGTAACTAAATAAACAATAAAGTGCTTAAAAAAATAAATAATTTGTTATATGTACTCATTTAAATACTTAAACCCAATTTTTTTTTTTGGAAAAAGTTAACAAATCACATAAAGAAAAATCTATTATAAATATCCTAACTAAATCAATAATAAAATATAACTTAAAGAAAACAAAAAAAATTAATATATACATATTTAAACAATTAAACCCAAAATTTAAAAAATTAACAAAATATAAAGAAAATTTTACTCAAAATATTCAAACTAAATAATTAATAAAGTGGAACTTATACAAAATGTATACATTAATATATATACTCATTTACATAAGTAAATCCGAAATTAAATTTAAAAATAATTCAGAGAAAATAAAATATTAAAATGCAAAGTTTAAACCTAAAACAATTAAATAATCATTAATATAACCTACCCAACAATTAAAAAATCCGAAATATAGTCACTTTATTAAAAAAAATCACAAAAATTAATAAAATTGCACTTACTTGTGGTAATTGAGAAATGTGGGTTCTTGAAGTAGAAAACCCCAAAAAACTAAGAAAGTTTATGGGTTTTCAAGCAATAATCTTCAAAAATACAAAATCTATACAAAAAATTAAAAAAAAACTATGCATAAGGTACATAAACATATATATATCATCATTTTTACATTAAAATTGAAAAAAATAAGAGAAAAACTCACCAAAATGAGGGAAAACTCATTGAGGCGCCGCTGGAATGTCTTCAAAATCGCCCATCTATTTTCTTTTTTTCTGAAAGTTTTAGGTCAATGGCTGGGCTCGGGGACGATGAGGGGTTATATTGTTAACAAGCCAATTGTGTCAATGTCCCACTAACAGTAACGACACATTTACGTCAGTGGGGCACTGATGTAAACACCTAATAAAATGCGTGTTTTACTTATGCGTTTGCATTAGTGCCCCATTGATGTAAACAGGCCGTTACCGTTAGTGGGCTATTGACGCAAATGGTCCTGTTAACAGCGCCATGGTGGCACTGACGCAAACGGTCCCGTTTAATGCGGTTAGTATACGTACTGACGCAAATGCCCCTGCATTTATGGCAGTGCCCAACTGCCACAAATGCTAATTCTTAGTCAACAACGTCAGTTAACTACGTTGAGTGATGCGTTTGATTGACACAATTGCCCTTTTTTATAGTAGTGAGAGATGACAAGATGCACCTTTGTGATGCGAACTTTGCATGGATCAATGGCCAACTATTTTGATGCAAAGATGAAAAAGAACGAGGTGTGGGAGAAATATTTGAAGGAGAAGGAGAAGAAGATGACAAAGAAGAATGACAATCTCTAAAATGCTTCAAGCGTTTTTATTTTATTTTTAAATTTAGTGTTTCTATGTATTTCTTTAGGTCTTACTATAATATTTTTATTCTATTATGTTTTAATCTTTTTATGGACATTTTCTTATTAGGATTTGTTATGAATAGAAACTTTTATTTCTTTTTGGGTCTTCAAATAAAATCTTATTATTATTTATTTAATCAATAATGTTAATAATTTTGTTGGAGTGAAATTGTCCAATTTTTTTTTAAATTAATGCCGAAATTGTATATTAATTTTCAGTTTTCAATTTAAAATTATAGTTTAATTTTAATTAGTAATTAATAATTGACCATTAAGCAATCTCTAAATTAATAGACTTTATAAATTACCTAACCAATTATATTAAATGAATATATTTTCTTATTGGGCAATATAGGACTAATGAATAAATATCTAATTTCACAACAACAATAATTTAATTTTTCCAAAAGAATACAAAGAAACATTTCTTTTCAAAAATCAAAATAGTTTTTTAATGCTAGCTGAAATTAATTTTTTTTTAATAACATATGTCGAAATTAATGCTTTAAAAAAAGTTTCAATTAATTCCATATTTTCAAGGTAAAGAATATTAATAGTTATTGGTTATGATGTAATCTTATCAATAAATGCTCATTTATTTATAATAGAAAATTTGAAAAGTTGTATTGTTTTGTAGTTTATGGAAAAAATGAAATTAAGTAAGTTAATATTTTTTGGGAATAAAATGAAGAGTTATATTAATTTATTTTACCTATAATTAAAGTAGTTTGGCAAATCAAAGTTGTTTTTTATTTTATTTTTAAATTTGTATTTTATAATGTAATATGGAAAGATTTATATCTTTTTTTTTTATGTTCATTTATTGTTAGAAAAATAAATAATCATCCATTATTTTAGGATACATAAAAAATCATTAAGTAGTTGTGATCTCCAATATAAGATTTAAATAATAAAATCTCAAATTTGAAATAATAATTTCGAAATTAAAATTTAATACGATAAGGTAAGTAAAAAAATATTGCAAGAAAATATATTTCAATTAGTACATTGAAAATTACATAAACTTGCACGAAATAATATTTAAAATACTACATTGGAAATTATTTGGATCAACAATATAAAAATACAAAAGTAAACCAAATTACTACTCCACATCTCCCTAATTATTGATTATATTACTACTAATAATGATATCCTCATTTTGGTCTTCTGATCTTTTAGAGCTTCACATAGTTGCTGTACAAAACAATAAATAAAAAAAATAATTTAGATAAACATATACCAACCAGATAATGTTTCATACTGCAAAATTATGAAATTAATTAAGATATACCAATTAGACGACGACGAAGTTGATAGATAATATTATTTGAACCATTTAACATATCTTTAGATTCAAGGATCTTTGTAACCAAAATATTTTGCAAACCAACAACCATTGTGAACAAAGCATTTACTTTTGCCACCACCCCAACCTGTAAAAAATAAATTAATATAAAATTTTGAAAATAATTAAAATAATAATAATAAAAAAATAATACATACACATTTTACAAGGTCTGGAATTTGAAGGTTCCCTTTGTTTACATTTGATAGTATATTAATGGTCATTGCATCACCATCCTCATCTAGTATGACAAAATTCCATGGTGGGATAGGAACATCACGGTCTATCTCATCTACAGATACATGATTTTCATAATCCTATTTTTTAAATAGAAAAAAGAAAAAAGAAAAAATATTTTAGAAAAATAATAATCCAAGTGTTCTAACATAAACATAAAATGAGATCTCAATCATAGACACATATATAGGTATGAAGATATTACCTTACAAAAAGAATAATAAGACTCACTATGAAGACAACATTGAGTTCTACTTTCTAACATTGAAGAGGATGACTCCAAACTTTTCATAGGAGATCTATACTGACGAGCGCAATCTAAAAACAATTTGGACCTGATTCGATTAGGAGACAATGAGTTTTCATAAAAAAATTGTCTTTTCTTTCCAACCCTTCCTCCTAAATCCTTAGATCTATTTATTTTATTCTTCATCCCCTTCCCCTTTACTCCCATGTGTTTTCTCTCTCCCCCTCTATTTTGTTTCCCACACGATTTTGTTTTTCTTCTTCTTTCTCTCTTTCACATGCTCACGAAATCATGGGTGCAATTATGATTTTTTATGTTTATTTTTTTTTACTTTGAATGAAGAAGAAGAAGAAGAAGAGAGTTTAAGAAATGCGTGTGCAATTATTATGAAACCCTAATTTAAATTTTTTTAAATTAATTCAAAACTTGAAAAGAGAGCTTACCTCTTATAGATTAGAATCACCATTCCTAATGACAAAAGATAAAAAAACAAATTCGAAATTAATGCAAAAAAAAAAAAAATCTATGAAAAAAAAGAATCTTTACTTGTTAGTAACTTGATATACCAATTCACATACATGCCATGTCAGCATATTTACATTTTTATCTACATGTGTACTAAGATCCATTGAGAATTTTTCCATATGTATTGTTTGGTTTTTTCATTATATATGTTCCGTACGTGTATACATGTACGTATAGAGGAATCAGTATCCATATTCTATACTAGGCAGGATAATTCTGTTGGGAAAGATGACGTTTAAGACAAAAGCACTAGTATCCTAGATAGACTTTTTAACTTCCTTGAGTGAATAAAATGGGTAAACCGAAATAACAATGATGTGATGAAGTGAACATACATAATTATTCTTAAGTGGAAATCTCTCTCTATGAAAGTTTTTCCTTGACTCTCTTACGTTTTCTTTAAAGCAAGGATTATCTTCTTATTTCTTCTCTCTATATGAATTAACATGTATGAGAGTCCTTTATGTAACTTGCGAAGGTTATTAGTTGATTGGCCTTGATCATTGTAAAACCATCTAATGATTTAACTATTTATACTGTTATTAATGCTTTTTAAAACATAACTTTTCTTTAGTTATCCTCCACTAAAAGAGGAATAACCTGTTATCAATCTCTCCCGTTCGACTTAGGTGGAGGATTTAATCATTCTCATAGGCCACCTTTGACCTTTGTCTATGCACGCAGAGGCAGGAAAGGTAACGGTAAGGGTGCAGTAGGGGATATTTAGTTGAGAGGGTTAGTAATTTGTTATGTGAGTTGTGTTAGGATGTAATAGGGTACATGGTACTAGCCGAGGTATTGTGATAAAACTAAGGAGAGGAGTAGGGTGTGTAGTAATTGGTAGGGTGTAACCCCTTGTGGGAGAGAACTAGGCTCTCGAATTCCTAGCTAAGTAATACAGAAACTCACCATTTCTATCTCTATCTCTCTGTTTCACCCAGCTGTCCTTCGTTCAAGCTCAAATGTTAAGACCCATTTTCTTGAGTTGGACTTAATTGTCTTATTTTTATTATATTAGTTTAACCTAATAATTGATTAGTAACACATTAATTATTGAATAGGTTTTCAATGAGTATTTTATAGAATTAATGGGAAAATTAAAACTATGGTTTATAATTATTTTTTAATTTGGAAAAACCTAAGTTAATAATTTTCAAAATAAAAATACTAAACATTTTTTTAAAATAATGGTCTAAATTTAAGTGTATTATTCGATCTCCACCGTAGATTTAACAAGGTTGGTGCCTTAATGGGGCCTCGTGGCACTTACATTTGCCTCCCTACGGATGGTGTTCATTAAGCATTCATTATGCTTAAATTTCGTTAGATAGATAATTATAGATCAAATTCTATTAGACTCATCCATACGGTGACTACTAGGACTAAATCTATATTATCGATATCGTCGGTCAAGCTCATAAAGTAAGAGATAATTGGTTTTCTTACTTTGATCAAATGGGAATGTTGTTAATAATGGTTTTAGACCATCATTAATTGAGTTTTCACTCAATTTAACTAATGATGTTTTGTGACTCTTGCCTACCGGGACACAAGTGTCATGGACTAGTTAAATACTTTAGCAATAGAGATATGGTTGTTTTTAGTATTTTTCTCATATCTTAAATATTTGATATATGTTTCCTATTTCTTAAAACTTAGTGATTAGATGTTTATTGAGTAATGTGTTGGTTTCTATTTATTGACAAAACCCTAGTTCTCTAAGGCTTCAAACCCCTTTCTCTCTTTACTCGTGTTGAACAGTGACAACTCTAAGTTCGTGATGACCGAGGAATGGAGCACCACGTCTATCCGTGACGAGATGAATTATGGGATGACACAATTACTAAACGAATTTCAGATGTACGTAGCTATTAATGATGGACTGAACAAAGGAGAAGATAAGAAGGCTTCTACTATTGCATCTGCTACTGAGGGTGCCTAGGTCGAAGCTAACCTAACTTTTGCTCCAAAGTGCAAGAAGAGAAAGGGTGGATAGAACAACAACCCTAAACCTGCCAAGGCTGCAAAACCAGAAGGTGCTGCGAAGCCTACAAAAGGAAAGTAGAAGGGCAAGAAAGCTAAAGGTGCATGTTTCCACTGCAACAAGACTTGGCATTGGAAGAAGGGCTGCCCAAAGCTCCAAGTAGCTGGAAACCAAGATGCTTAGCCAATGGGAGGAGGTGAAAGATGGGGAGCTAAAGCTAAGAGTCAGGAATGGAGCATTTTTCGAAGTCAAGGCTAGAGGACAAGCCTGTCTAAACTTTGGAACTAAAATTTTGTTTTAGGCAATGTTTATTTTATTCCAAACTTTAGTCGTGATTTAATTTCAGTTTCATTATTACATGAACAACAATTTTCTATAACTTTTACAAGTTCTAATATATCTATTTCATTCAATGGATGTGAATTGTGTGTTGCATGTATGGAAAATGAGATTTATGTTCTACAACCAAACGAACCCTACGCGCTAAATAATGAATTATTTGAAGTAGCAAAACATAGGACCATTAAATGACAAAAGGTCGATAACGATAATATGATGTATCTATGGCCCTTATGTCTCGGTCACATTAGCTATGATAGGATTCAAATACTTACAAAGGAAGAGCCTTTGAGTAACTCACCATTGGTGAATTACCTGTATGCGAGTCTTGTCTGGAGGGCAAAATGACCAAGTGTCCATTCTCTGGAAAGGGAGACAAGGCCAAAGAACCACTCGAGCTAGTGCATTCAGATGTCTGTGGACCTCTAAATGTACAACCAAGGGGTGATTTGAGTACTTCGTCACTTTCATTGATAATTTTTACCTAATGCATAAGAAATTAGAAACTTTAACAAAGTTTAAGGAATTCCTTGCAATGACTTAGAACTAATTAGGTAAAAAGTTAAAGATCTTGCAATCTGATAGGGGTGGAGAATATTTGGATATGCCGTTCCAAGAACATTTAACTAAACTTGGAGTTATATCTCAACTTACTGCCCAGGCACCCCACAACAAAATGGTGTTGCTGAACATCGGAATTGCACGTTGTTGGAAATGGTTAGGTTTGTGCTAAGTTACTCGACTCTTCCCATATCTTTTTGGGGACACGTGATAGAGATCGCAAACAACATCCTAAATGTTGTGCCATCCAAATCAGTTCCCAAAACACCTCTAGAACGCTGAAATGGTCGTAAACCTAGTTTATGTCAATACAGAATCTGGGGGAGTCCAGCCCATGTCCTGAGGAAAAAGGAAGGAAAGCTAGAATTGCGAATTGAAGTTTGCATGTTCGTTGGCTATCCTAAAGGTTCTCGGTGTGATCTTTTCTACAGTCCTCTAGACAAGAAAGTGTTTGCTTCCACAAATGCTACTTTTTTTTAAAAAAAATGACTATGTCCAAAACTTCAAACCTTGGAGAAAAGTAGTATTATAGGAAATGCCTTCATTTTTGATTCCTACCAATGTGTCATCATCATCAACGCAATTTAATGTTGGCATTCCCACGTTGGTGACACAAGTGATGACGACCCGTTACCTTTTAAATAGGCAATGAGTAGTCCTGAAAATGAACTATAGCTCGAAGCCATGAAACATGAAATGGAGTCCATGTACTCTAATTCCATCTAGAATCTTGTAGAAGGACCCAGTGACTTCAGGGCCATTGGGTTCAAGTGGATCTACAAGAGGAAACAAGAAGTTGATGGAAAGGTTGAGACTTATAAAGCTTGAACATGGCAAATAATTATACCTAGAGAAAATGAGTGGACTATGAGGAGACTTTTAGTCTAGTTGCCATGTTAAAATCCATCCACATACTCCTATCCATAGCAGTAGCTCTCGATTATGAGATCTGACAAATGGACCTCAAGACTGCTTTCCTTAACGGGAATCTTGGCGAGACCATTTATATGGATCGGCCAAAGGGATTTAAAGTAGTTGGAAAATAAAGGAACGTTTGTAAGTTGAATAGGTACATTTATGGACTTAAGCAAGCTTCCCATTCCTAGAATCTTAGGTTTGATGAAATCATTAAAACCTATGGCTTTGAGCAGAATGTGGATGAGCCTTGTGTTTACTAACTAAAGGCTAATCATATTGTGGTATTTTTGGTCCTTTACGTAGATGATATCTTGCTGATTGGTAACAATGTTAAGAAATGATCAAACATAAAGGAATGGATGAGCTCTCAATTCCAGATGAAGGACTTGGGTGAAGCAAGTTTTGCTCTTGGTATCCAGATCATAAGGGATAGAAAGAATAGACTCCTGGCTCTGTCTCAAGCAGCTTACATAGATAAGGTGATAAAACACTTCTCTATGAAAAACTCTAAGAACAGACATTTGCCATCTCGACATGGAGTTCATCTTTCGATGAAGCCCTCTCCCCAGACTTCTGAAGAGGAAGATGAAATGAGAAAAATTCCTTATGCATACGCAAGTGGAAGTCTAATGTATGCTATGTTGTGTACTAGACTAGACATCTGCCATGAAGTGGGAGTTGTGAGCAGGTTTCAGTGAAACCCAGAAAGGGAACATTAGTTAGCAGTCAAGCACATCCTGAAGTATCTTCGACGAACAAATGATTCTATGCTGGTCTACTCGGATGGAGTCCTGAACCCGTTAGGCTAAAGCGATTCATATTTTCAGACTGATGTTGATAGCAGGATGTCAACTTCTGGAATGATGTTTACTCTTTGGGGTGGAGCTGTGATATGGAGATGCATTAAGCAATCCGCTATCTCATATTCTACCATGGAGGCTGAGTACATAACTGTGTCTGAGGAGGCTAAGGAAATAGTCTAGCTTAAGAAGTTTTATTATGATCTTGGTGTTATTCTAGAGATGGATAAACCGCTCATCTTGTTTTGCGACAATACATGAGCAATAGCCAATTCAAAAGAACCTTGAAGCCATAAGAGGAGTAAGCATATAGAGATGAAATACCACATTATCTAGGAATATGTGGCTAGGGGAGATGTGAAGGTCATGAAGAGAGCATCCAAAGACAGTCTTGCTTATCCTTTTACGAAAACATTACTAGAGACTATTTTTTATAAGAATATCAAGGAAATGAGTTTAGTAGAAATGTCGCATTTGTTTTAAACAGTACAAGTGGGAATTTGTTGGGGTTTTATGCCTTATGTAAAACCAAATTTCTATGTAGGCTCATTTAATTATCAATAAAGAATAGAAATCAATTTTGACTTATCAATCACATTGCTCACTTTTTTATTTACATGATTATTTATTTAATATAAACATCTATTAAATCCTGAACATATGGATAATCACAGTTGTATGACTTAGTCACAATGGATTATAATTATGGTTTTATGTTCTAAAGCATTACTCATAAGAGTAAGTTAGTGCATAGAATTTCCACTGACTTGTTAATCTACGATATGATCTATCCAGGACATTGACCAAGTAGATAAGATAAGATGTATTTTGTTACATTGGACAGGACCGATATTGATTATTGATAGATAAGTAAAGTACCATTATTATCTAATCTAGTCATATCATAAAGTTGACCATAGGTCAATTCAATCCCAATTATGCGTTATTAATATTCCACTGCTTATATTATTCAGGTCCTTAGATTTTTTTCGTTACCAACTTACCCTACAGACTATCTCATACTTACATATTGTGGACTTGATAGTATATTTGAGTGGGAATATTTATCATAGATATGAAATCTATTGCTTCTGTCTAAGAAATGAAATGATGATTTCCTTATAGCTTAGTTCAAGGAATTATATGATCGAGATCTCATTTCTGTAATTAAAATCACAGAAATATCATTTACAAGGAACTTAGCGGTATTTAAGGATAAAATAAAATGAGGGGTAAAATGGTAATTAGTACCTGTCTCATTAGTAGATCATCTATAGAGGGTTGAGTGACGGTAATGGTTGTAGCAATTGATAACATATTGGCATTTGGTGTAAAGCATTCTATGAATTCAAGAGTGCAATTCCGAGTCTATAGTGGAGTCACGAGGAATTAATAAGTTAGTGAAATTATTCGTAAATAAATTTACGGTAACTTATTGGAGCTTTATTTCATGGATCCATGGTCCCCGCATCACCTTTGAGTAAATCATCTAGAATGTCTCATTTGATTGATTTAATTATCAATTAGGATTTTTCAAAGTTGACTAGGTCAATTTTGGAAAATTTTACAAAGATATGTAATTTAGAGAATTAAAGAGAATATTTGACATATTTATTAATAAAGAAAAATTTGTATTAATATTAATAAATAATATTAGATTAAGTTTCAAATTATAAATAATTAATTTGAATAAGGATTTAATTATTTAATTAATTAATTATAACATGTATAAATAAAAGCGTCTTGAATTTTTGTCCATTGGGCGTTAAACTTAAGACACGCCTTAAACTTAAGACACATATCATGAGCCCAACCCATATGGTATGGGCCAGCCATGATAGAAATTTATTTATATTTTATTTTTTAATTAATTTAAATAAGAAAATAAGCCCATGGATGTGTCTATAAATAGAGTGTTATAACTAGGGTTTTCGTAAGTTAGATGACAACAAGAGACAATTGAGAGAGAACAAGTTTTGGTAAGTGCTCAGTCATAGAATACTCTAGAATCACACTCTTCTAGCCACTCTCTCTTCTTCTCTTCTAGATCTCTGTCTCACGTGTTGAGAACCAACCCAAACTGGTTCTAGGTTGATCAATGGCTTCATGAAGACTGTGTTGCTGATCTAGTTCAATCTCTTGATAATACTCTGCTACAGAAAGTGTTGACACGGTTTTTCGCCAACTATAGACTAAGAACTCTGAAATAGATAATTAGGCTTTTTATGAAACCGTAAGTAAATATCACACAAGATACATTGTTCAGTGATTTAAATTCACCTAGTCCATGAGTATATATTCTTATGTTTAGGATCTCTGAAAAAATTGTTTAAGACAATTTTTGCATAAAAAATTCAGCCCCTTTATCAGTCCATTCCCTCTCTATTTATAGGGGTAACTTAGAAGAATAACTATTACACATTTATCAGGCAAGGATTAAATTATATTAATTACGCATATAAAGTCTCCGAGTCTTCAAGAATTCAAGTAAGTGAATTCCACGTGTTGTTAGCGAACTAAATGCATTACATTTGAGTAAGAGGTTTCTTAGGCTAAACTGACCTAAGCATTGAGACGTTCGAGCTACGCTTGTAGCACCTAAAGATGTGACTAGATGATCTCCTCGATATCTTATCGATGTGCAATTGTTGCCCATTTTAGAACTTGTACCGCATTCTTGAAATATGGATAACCTTATTAAGTGCATGCCAATTGTACTGTGAACCAAAACACGCCAGCTTGTATTTTTTAGGTACAACATTTGCTCCCAAGTCTCTAGTTGTGTATGACGTCATCCTTATACCTAACACACAACAGGGGCATTTCTATTTCTGTTGGATTTTATAGATCAAATCAGAGATTATACGCAGTGGAACAACAATCAACATTGTTAATTTAACTCCACATGATTTCTAGATCTACTTCTTCACATACATATATATATTGAATCAAAGACATAAATAGAAAATTACCTCAAGCCCTTACTTGCTGCTATCTTTTTGTATGGAAAAAATCCTTGAGATCTCACACCAAGATCTTCCAAAATATTCTCAGCACACAAAGAACGAGTGTCAGCACGCTATACAAAATAATAGGCAAAATCTATTTATCAGATGTTCTCAACACATGAGATCTGATAAAGTTTGGACCTAAGTTTGTGAAGAACAGTGGCATATGCTTGTATCACTGTTCTCTTTCTCTCAGAGAGATTTCACGATATATTTTCTATCCCTGAAAAGTATCGTTCTGAAAAACTGATATCCTATATTTAATATATCCAATATATTAAAAATAAAATATTAGTTATTTTAAACAATTTGAAAATAAATAATCAGTTATCATATTTTGATTAAATAATAATATTTTAATCATATTACAATATCTCATTATTTATTTAATATTTAAATAACTAAAATTGTAGAACCAAGAAACTACCAAGAGCTTCTTGTGCGTGTAGCACAATGACTGAGCACTGTGCTACCCGTGTACCACATGCCAGGGAAGGCATGTGATTTTCCAAATTTTATTATTATTTAAATAACAAAATTCCCAAAAATAAATTAATTCAAAATTAACTATATTTTTGTTAAATCAAATAATTAATTAATTACACATAATTATACAATAATTATGTTTAGTGCATAGAAAAATATTTCACTTATCAAATAAGTCCTTTTGCCCATTTTTGTATTTACCTTTGTCAGTGTTTGTTTGAGCTATTTCCGAGACCAAGGACCTGTAACATTAAGCTCCAATAAATTGTAACTAAATAATTAAACTCTTTAATTATAATAGTTAATTTATTAATTTTGATATTTCTCCACTATAAATTCAGAATTGCACTCTTTATGTTATAGATATATTTTTACAGAAATCTTATCTTAAGTCGTCCATTGATATAACCATCTTACAATAGTTCAACCCTCTTATTAATTAGTTCATAAATTAGAATGGAAGAATTACCATTTTACCTTTCTAATTTACTTCTTATTCCTTAAGTACCATTAATTCACTAGTGAATAATTAATCTATAATCTAATTATAGATTTGAGCTCAAAATCATTCAGTTCCAGAATTAACCCTTAAAGGAACTAATATACGACCCGTTAGGAAAGATTAGATTCCGTATTGTTGATACATGTTCCCAGCCATCTGTGATATTAAATCTCCAAAATAAAAGCCATTAGCCTCATTCTATGAAGAGACCTTAACAAATGAATCAAAAGATTTAATAAACATGAACAGGAGTTCATGAACACTCAGGATTTAGGTTGATCTATAAATGATCATTAGTTATGACATGGATAACAAGTCTTTATTGTTAAATGGTTTTTGGATAAATTCTTTTATTCATATCGGTCCATGTCATATATAATCATATTATATAAAGCACCTTTACCGAGATGTCTTGCCTCATCAATACTCCGAATCTAGATTATTTGTATCATCATGATACTCAGCAAACCGTACTTACAACCCCAATTAAAAAATTCCATAACTTTAATTTGTTGTTGTTGACTATTTTTATTCATTCATGTGATCTTAAATCTCTCGTACTAATACAAGATCACATCCTCAATAATGAGTATGAAGATTTTCTGATATTTACAAAATTATTCAAACAATAATTTAATAATTTAAATATAACAGTAATAAACCATTGTATTTATTTATTCATCGAAATAATAAATGTCTTTTACTTGCTTTTAGGACATACTCCTAACAATTTCTGCCATGGGGAACGTGCCCCCATACCCACTCGAGTACGGGACACATGTTTGATTTTTACAGGTATTTGTTCAGGTTTCGAGTACAGTGATAGTTGTATTGTCAACTTTTTGCCACCGTTTGTTCCATTTAATTTTAGCCTTTCAATCTTGAATTACTTTGATCGTGGCTTTAATTCTTTCCAAGAATTTGCGTATATATAGGGCCACACAACTTAATTCTCTTCACCTTTGCAATCCAAAGTTTCATCTTTGAAGCTCTCAAGCTTTCTAGCGATTTCTTTTCTGAATCAATTTTCTGCATTTCCTCAACCTTCGCAATCCTTCCAGCTATCTTTGATTAAAAAATAGTATATTTTTTCCAAACTTTTTTTACACAATTTTGTACGCGCTTGTGAATTTTTTGTCTTATTTTATTATGGTTATGTAAATGGCTTTGGTTAAGTCTGTACGCCTTTGTTTTGTGAGGGAAAAATGGATAGGATATTTTGTTGAACACAAAATGCTTCGGCGAGTGACAACAATACGTAGGTTTTTTTTTGGTATTTTCTGTGTATTGAGGATTGCGAGAAGAACAATTTAATCCAAAATTGTAGGTTTGTAACCTCAAAACCTGGTAGCTTAGGAGTCACGCTTCTCGAGTAGTTTTGCATTAAAATCACTTCCCCAAACTTGATTTCTGAAGCGCTATTTTTGAGGTCACAGTACTTTTCGATATTAGAACGTGTGACTTAGGGGCACGCGTTGATCCACGTAAGCAAGTCTTAACTCTGCTTTAGCTCGTAGAGCCTTTAGTTTGGGGAACGTAGCCTTCAAACCTTAGATCAAGTTCTCCCATGATCCTTGTACTAGGTTAAATACCTAGGTCGCCAGTAACCGTTAGCCCTATTTTTTACCCAGGCAAGCTTAACTATTTATAAAAATGAACAACCAAAAGAATAAGAGTATAGCAGGATCCTCGTCTCATGGCCAGTAGGTCATAGAAACCCCCACTGCCACTTTAGACTTGTGGTGGAGAGGGAGATCAAGATTGATGTGAATAGTTTTTACGAGGCAGAGAGGATAGTTTATTGAATAACTTCGATGCAAGTAAATAAGATAATTAGGGGCCACGGGATCCAGACAGACTCAAAGTTCTATGCGTGACTTGTGCTTTAAGGCGAACAGAGTTGTACCCCCATGGAGGACGACTTTGGGGAGTGGAGCGATGAGCACCTGAAGGCAGGTGCCTTCCTCCCGTTGAGTTCCTATTTTACAGACTTTCTTAATTTTGTAAAGCTGGCATCATTTCAACTTCCCTTTAATAACTTTTGCCTCCTTGTAGGGCTTAAATATTTGTTTCTTAAGAACGAGTGGGAAGACCCCACTTCTGAAGAAGTCCTATACTTCATTTGCCTCAATGATAATCCGGACACCAGAATCAGAGGTGATGGTTTGTACTACCTCACCAAGTTTCCTAACACCACCAGTATTATCGATGCCTCCAGCAATCCAAATGACTACAAGGACAAGTTTTTCATGTCGAACGGGTTCAAGACCTGTGAATACCGTTATTTCAAATGACCTCGTAAGTATCATCTACCTTACTGGTGTATATGTTTATCTGCTTTACAATATTTGCTTATTCTGATCCCGTAACTTTTTTTGTGCAGCGATATACAAGAGGTTCGCAACTTCCTCAGTCTCCCTGAATCAATACCAGACCCTAGCCTCTGCTCTTGCCATAGAAAAAGAATGGCGAGTAGTAATAAACGATGCCAACATGTTGGCATGCAGGCTAATAAAGGAGGGTCAATCTCTGGCCCTGAAAACCTCAAGGTCCTCCTAGGAAAAGGCCCTTGGCCATTATAGAAGAGGCAGGGGAAGAGGAAGAAGTTGCGCCCTTGGTGAGTAGACGCCCTTCCCAGGGCGACCTAGATAATAACTCAGGTCGGGCAGAGTTGGGGGCAGCAGCCGACACCCCTGGCCAAGGTAACAACCATAATGATATTAACTGAGCCACTGCCTGCTATATGTTAGTTCAACATGACCCAAGGAAGGTTGTGACTAGACATCAAGAAGACCCAGATAAGGACGTCACTTATCAACAATGTGTCATCCTCCTGGTCCATTGCCACGAATTTAGCCTTCCTAAAATGACCATAGTTATAGATAACACTTTTCACATTAGGCATACATTTTTTGAGCAATATGGGACGAACATCCGACTAGGGTATCCTTTAAATTTGGGCACCTTCTTCCCGATCACTAGGCTGCCAGACTATGATCCGAGCTCGGATGAAGAGCTCGGGTTTGAAAGAGTGCCCGACGTAGTTTTTTCAGAGCCCCCCCACCTCCTGTTGTTCAAGAATTAGAGGTTCCCTTGTAGCTAGCCCAACCCCCAATCTAGAACTAATTATTGTAGTCTCATTCTTTAGCTCGGAGGGTAGGATTTTTCTTCTTTTTCTTGTTGTTTTCTTAGTTTAGTTGGAATCTCTCTAACCCTCTTGACCATTTTGTAGAAGATGACATGGAATTCACCAATGTCGTAGCAGGCTCTGGTCCCGCTATCAAGAGACAGCGAGTCCTCAAAAAGGGTGATTCTAGAGCAGGAGCTTACGTGGGAACCTAGACAAAGGCCTAGGAGACCACTCCTTCCCATCCATGAACAACTGTGGTTTCGACCAAAGAAGTTCCACCTCGGGTAACTGACACTGCAACTCCTCAAGTCACTCAAGCAGCTCCGCCCGTCTTCGTCCCAAATCCTCATGTCGAGGTAGGCAGATTTTTCGACCCTCCCTTGGCTCTATTTCAAACCCTAAAAAGCCAGGTGCTTGGCACACCTCAATCAGCTCTTCGTTTGGGAGATGGAGAAGATTGAGGGAGAGACCACTGAGGTCGTGATGGAATCTGCCCTGGGGATGTTGCTGCCGTAAGTTTCTTTATTTTGTTTTCTTGAGATCTATTCCATATTTTCCATGATCTAATCCTTTGGTTTTGTTTTATTACAATCATTCTTTGCTCAAATCTGAGTTGGAGATAGGATCAGCTCTGCCCTTGCTGATATAGGGCGATCTGTGAAGGAGCTTCTAGAGGTGAAGGACCGGTGTAGTTAGATCGAGGATGCCACCTCCATGGAATTGGAGAAAACCCACGAGAAGATCTAGCAGTTCGAAGTGCATGCTCTTGAGGTGATCAAGATTCGCGAGAAGATTCAGCAACTTGGGGCAGACCTCAAGACCGCTCGTAACAATGAGAAGATCACCAAGGTGCAGGCCTTGGAAGTGATCTGGAGTCGCGACTAGCTTCAGGGAGAAGTCAAGGAGCTCTAACTAAAGGTAAAGGGAGCTGATGCACACCTCACAGAGTCCATGGAGAAGATGTTTCATAAGGTGTGGTGCTTCAATCAGGAGGGTGACTTCTCCTTTCTGGATGCTGAGCTATGGGGGCAGTATCATGCCAAATTCCAGGATCAACTAGCAAAGAAGCCAACAGAAACGGTGGACACGGCCTCGAGAGCTGGCGAAGAGGATGTGAAGGATGATATTTCTTCTCATGAGCAAGTTTCCAGAGCTCAGGGTTAAGGACCTCACCCATTTGTATATTTTATATGTTTGTTTTTTGTTGGGGATATCCTTTTACTGCTTGTAATTAAGCCTTGTAGGCCGAGTCAATTTGCCCAAATGGCTCTGCTCGAGGTTATTTGTCCTCGCTTTATATTAACCTAACTTTGATCTTTATCCATTTCCCTTCTATTATTGTGTTTTTAAACCTTTTAATTTTTTGTACACATGCATAGTTATAGGGGTTGCTTTAGATCATGGTATGTGCTTAATAGCTGACTAGTTACTTTTAAGGTCGCAGACATAGTTATATCTAGGATTTTAATTGCCTATTTGTATACCTGTTAATACTCAAGCCTCATACCTGGTTTATTCTAGGTTTTTTTCATCTTTTTCTTTGAATTTTCTTAACTTAGTACACATTCAGAATTGTTTTGAAAACTCATACTTTATCAAGTCACAAAATTTCAAAATTCTAATTTGCAGAATTTTTCAAAATTTTTCAAAGACATCTTACTCTCGGAGGGTATATGACCCCCAAGCGATTAGAATTTTTGAATATTCTAGGTCGCTTTAACACAACGGGATTATAAAAAAAATGAGAAAAATATGGTACCATGTTTAAACTACACAACAACCATTATTTTATTAAATCAAAGTAATACTAAAGGAAATAGATATTATAAATAAGGCTTGCAACATAAAATAGACCCAATTATTGATAATACTTCTTCCAGTGCAAATCATTCCAAGTGTGTGAAACTACCTCTCCAGTTAACCGAGCTAATCTGAAAGCTCGTTCTTGTAGAATCTCTATGATCTGAGATGGTCTATCCCATTTTGGACCTAGGACACCATTCTTAGGATCTTTGTTAGACAAGAAGACCCTTCTAAGAACTAAGTCTCCCAACTTGAGTCTTTTATCTTTGACTTTTGAATTGAAGTATCATGTTACCTTCTATTTGAAATGTGTGAGCTGGATTTGTGAATCTTCTCGTTGTTCTTCAATTAGATCCAGAGATGCTTGTAGTAAGTCATGATTTTTCCCCTGGTAAAAATTTTTTTGTCTATGTCTTCAAATCGGAACATAGCTTCACTCTGAAGGTTAATGAGAACAATGTGTGCCCGGTAGATGTGTAGTGAGAAGTTCTGTACGCTTAAAGAACTTGTGGGAGATGTTCAGGACACAAACCTTTGACATCTTTCAACCTTTTCTTTAAACTTTTCCTGAGAGTCTTATTCACCACCTGCCTGCCCGTTAGCCTGAGGATATGCTATTGGAGAGAAAATCTTAATTACTCCATACATCTTACAAAAGTTGGAGAACATATCACTATCGAATTGGGTTCCATTATCTGACATGATCTTCCTTGAGAGCCCAAAACGGAAAATTATGTTCTTTATCAAGAAATTGAGTACTCTCTTTGAGGTTATGGTTGTTAATAGTTTTGCTTTGGCCCACTTTGTAAAGTAGTCCACAACAACCACTGCATAACGAACTCCTCCTTTCTTGGTTGCTAATGATTCGACTAATTCTATTCCCAGATGGCAAACAACCAAGGCGAGGAAATCATGGTTAGTTTGATAGGTCCAGCCCGAGCTATCATTAAAAAATGCTGACACTTGTCATATGAGGCCAAGTCTCTCTTCAGGGTTGGCCAAAAATAACCCTGCCTCAATATTTTTAGAGCCAAGAATTGCCCCCCCCCCCCCCCCCCCCCCCGCGTGGTCTTCTCAAAATCCCTAATTTACCATGAGTTGAGAATCACTAAAGCACTAGATAGTCTTTGCTTTCAACTCTTTTGTGATCTGGACTCCAGTAAACAATGCCTCGTACTCGACCTTGTTATTGGAGGCGTCAAATCCAAATTTGAGAGTTGTGTGAAAGTGATGCCCCTCAGGTGTAATCATAATTATTCCAGCTCTGGACACGTGCTTGTTTAAGGACCTGTCAACAAACAATTTCCACAATTCTTGGATCGGTTCCCTCGTAGGTTCGTCCAGAAAATCGGTGCATTTGGCCATGAAATCAGCAAGAGCCTGACCCTTTATGGCTATTTTGTGGCTTATACAAAATCTCAAACTGACTGAGTTTGATGGCACAATTTAGCAAGTGTCCCGACGCTTTAGGCTTTTAGAAGACCTGCCTTAGAGGTTGATCGGTTGAGATGTGCATAACGTGGAACTGAAAATAAGGCCTAAGCTTCCTTGAAGCTAGGACCAAGCAAAACGTGAGCTTTTCGATCAAAGTGTATCGAGGCTCAGCGCCCATAAGCATGTTACTAATATAATATACTAGTTTCTGAGTTCGATTTTCCTCTCGAACTAAAACGTCACTGACTGCGCTCTCAGCTATTGCCAGGTAGAGATATGAATCTTCTCCACTGACGGGCTTTTCCATGTTGTATATTTCGCCTCCCTAATGAACTCACATTTTGAGAGGTGAGCTACTTCTTCCTCTAGAGCCCCTCCTCTTTCCTTTCCCAACAACCTTCTTTTATGTTGCTTGGCAGGTATGTTTTTGTCCAAATTTAGTGTGTGCATGATCACGATTGGACTGATTCCTACCATTTCAGCAAGTGATCAGGTGAAGACTTTGAGGTTGTTTCTTAAAACTTGATCAGACTCCTTTTTATTCGACACTAAGATTTTTTCCAACCTTTACAACCTGTGAGGTCACCTCCTGGTCGAGAATTACCTCTTCTAGCTCCTTCAGGCCTTGGAGCTCAGATCGACCATTACTTATCCTTGTGTCAATGTCTTCTTGTTGGCCGACCTCATCTTCTGCCACCTGAGGTTCTTCCACCCATTCAACTGCTACCATTGTCTGGGGCTCCTTGGTCTCCTCGATTATAACCATGGCCTCGAACACTATCAAGGTTGTTCGTCCTAAAATGGCGTCGTAGCCAGTCGAACAATCTACGACAATGAACTCGAGCATCTTCGCAAAAACTCATGTTTCATCACCAATGGTTAAAACAAGATCAATCGTCCCAATTGCTAGCGTACTGTGCTAACAGTGTAGCTCAGATGAGAGTCTCAATCTCATCCTTCAGTTGATAGCAGCTGTAACGACCCAAAATTACTAATAAGGCTTAAGGGCCTTGATTAGTGTGTCGGGAGGGCATAATTGGAGGTTAAGAGAAGTAATGGTAAGAAAGTATGAATATGGTTACTGGATAAGCAGGCAGGCCCTGTTCGGTTGGTAATGGCTTAATCGTAATTTTGGCCCGTTAGGGCATAAATGTGAATGTGTGTGATAAATTGTTGAGACCACATTATTATGTGGATAGATAGATAAATATATATGCGTGTACATGTGTGTGCATTTGTAACTTTCGGCACGAGGCGATCCTAGGGAGCAGGTAGCGGGAAAAGTCACAACAGGGCTTAATAGTTGACTTTGGATAAGTCAGGGGTATTATAGGTATCGGGTAGTTATTTGGATTATTGGGTTATGAAAATAAATATATGGAGATATATTTGAGGTTAGGAAGTCTAGGCGGGAATATTGGGGAATTTTACCATTTTTCCCTAGGGGACGTTTATGGCACCCCGAGCCTCGGGATTGACTTAATGGGATAAAGGATAGACTTAGTTAAAACAGAAGCTAGTGGAAAAGAAGATTAGACTGACTCTTCTTCTCTCTTCCTCTTCTCTCTCAAGGAAACTAGGAAGAACACAAGGAAAACAGAGGAAATTTGGAGGATTTGGGCTGGGATTTCAGAGGGTTTCAGTGGGAATTTAAAAGCTTAGCTCAAGGATTATCCAAGGAACATTTAATCAAAGCCAAGGTGAGAATCAAACTGTGTTTTTGAGGTTAGAAACTTTGAGTTTTTCTGAGTATTAAGATAATTGTAATTTTGATGTTTAAGATTGAATTGAAGCTAGAAACTTGGGAACTAGCTGGGATTCTGCTTGGAGAAGGGGTCCAGCTGAAGAGGTAAACTTTAATGTATGATTTAGAAGATTAAATTTGAGTTTTGTATGGTTGGTTTTAGTGTTTGATGTTCTTGAGTTTCAGAGATTGAAACATGGATTGCAATGAGTTTTGGGTTGGGTTTTTCTATTGAATTATGCTGTTAAAGTTGTCTTAGAAGTGTTGGGAATGATTGATATTGAAATAGGGAGCTTTGGGATGATTTTGGGTAAGGTTCAGAGGTTAGAAATGGTGGAAATTCTGGGCTCAAAGGGAAGGGCTGCGACTCTGTTCTAGAGCGTTGCGGCCCTAGGATGAAGATGAGCCAGGAGGGCTCGGCTAAGGGTGAGCGCTGCGGCGCCCAAGGCAAGGGCCGCGGTGCGTGTCTTCTTTCAGGGAGGGCCTTTGTTCTGTTTTGAGGGCAGGGCCGCGGCTAAGCTTTAAGGGCCGCAACCCTTAGACGCATACTTGAACGTTCAGGGTTTTAAAGTACGGGGGATCGAGCCTAGGGTGCTCAGGATCAATCTCACCACCGTGCTTGGTAGGATTCGACTTCCCGGAAGCTAGTTTTGTACACGAAAACCTATATCTGAATATTAATGGAATCCATTATCTTGGTTGTGACTAGGTGATAAGCTAGGGCTTGGGAAATGGATCGTGCTCGGGGGTCGTCCTTTCTAATTAAAATACTTGGAATTAAGGTAAGAAAACTGCACCTGTGTAGGTGGATAGGATGGGACTATGTGTTCCCTATATTTGAATGTACTGTTATGTGATTGTAATAAACCATGTGAATATGTTGGGATTAAGAGTTCCCTATAATTGTATAAATTTCATAAGGTGGTATTATGCCATGGGGACAAGAGATAAGCGACCTAAGGGTGCCGAAATCAATACTTGCGCACATGGCGCGGCTCGGACACTGTTATCCGAAGACAGCTTATTAATCACTGAGCTCGATTAAGCTGGTCGGAGTCAGTGGGTATGTCACTGGAGTTGGCCTAAGCGAGCCAAAAATAGTAAATTAAACAGAGGGTGCGGCCTGCGGGCATTAACCCTAGTTATTGCTTGACATAGGTTCTATTGTTGATTATGGTGTATGACTTGATGAGTACCTCGAGTTGAATTATTGGTTATTGACCAGTGTGCTGCCTTGAATGTATTTTATGATTTGCTGGTAATTGATTGACGCCTTGTAATTATTTGGATTATGCTCAACAAACTGTTTAGCTGCTATTACTGTAATGTTATGATGTTATGTTTTCTTGCTGGGCCTCGGCTCACGGGTGCTACGTGGTGCAAGTAATGCTAGTTGGCCATGGGTTGGAGAGCTCTGGAGGCGAGGTGTACATTGATAGCTGCTCGGCCACCACGGTCGAGGAATTGTACAGGGACGGGAACCTAAATCGTAAATTTTGCCATTAGAGTGGCTTGGTTATTTATTGGTTAGCGAGAATTTTGTATTTACGTTATTTAAACCTTGTTTTGGGATCCCATGTATCAAACATGTATTTTAGTAAAATTTAATCGTTTATAACCAAAATTCTTTTTAACCTAACTTGCTTATGCCATTGGTTACACAGTTTGATTCAAATGACTTGATTAGCAAGTCTTGCACTATTTCAAACACACAGTGTGACGGTCTTGGTTATCCAGGGCGTTATAGTAGTCGTCAGTATTGTGGCTAATGTCGTTGTGGTAACGAAAAAACTTGGGCGGATCTCTTTTGCCCGTTGGTTCCTCATGGGCTCTGGATTTTCCATGGAAGGCGAGCATAATTTGCTATATATATATATATGTGTTTTCCTACGTATCTAGTAGGTCGATATATGCAGTGAATATCGAGGCGTACTTGTCCCCAAATTTGTTCTTCTTGGACCCCACCTGGTGGCCTTCGTTATTTTCCTTCCTCTTGTTATTGTTTCCCAGATGGTTATTATGGGTAGTGGGTTGAACCATAGCTGCAGCATTTGCTACCACTCTAGTGGGCTGAATGGGAATTTGAATAGTTTTGGCCATTATGGATTCAACCTCCTCGAGATTTATCTAGTCTTGAAATTGAGGCCAGGAACTCATCTATATTTTTTCACTCATTTCCTTTGGAGTTCTTTCCACAATTCATCTCCCATGGTGATTCCATATCGCATCGCCATGAGTTTGCCACTGTGATTGACGTCCCTATCAACATGAGGCACCTTCTTGTTTCTGTGATTGTGAGTGTGCTGGTAGTTCCTGGGAGTTTGTTATGATTGCACGGAGCTTGGGGTTGTGATTCGAACAAAACAACTTACCTTAGGATGATTACGCCTATGGGACCAAGTCCTATAGGACCCACTTTTTCTCCTTTTGACATTATGGTCGGTTACCAGAGGGGGTAATCGAGACATTGTCTTGTCAATATGCCTATTGGGCAAGGTGGCTACTCAGCTGAACGTTCTCTAGTTTGATGACTCAAATGTAACTTAGGTCGTTATGGTAGTGGTGGAATGACGAACTGCCACTGTCATGGTGATCCCCGTCCTGGTTTTGGGGTTTTTTTCCAAGATGATGGGGGTACGGAAGTGCCCTTTTCAGCAAGGCTGATTGCACGAAACTCTCCATGGTCCCTAAGCCTCTCCGACTCGTTGTCACACATCGATCGTGTTACCACAATTTTGATTGAATGAAAAATTTCCAGAAGAGATTGACAAGCCTAATTGACCTTTCAACGAAATTACCAATATGTTGATGTGGTTTTTCGCAAACTGTAGACTAAGAAGTCCGATAAAGATAGTTAGGGTTTTTATGAAACCGTAAGTAAATATCACACAAAAGCTTTTACGTTGTTCAGTGATTAAAATTCACCTAGTCCACAAGTATATGTTATTCTGTTTAGGATCTCTAGAAAAATTATTTAAGGCATTTTTTGAAAAAATTCAATCCCTTTATCACCGCATTCCTTCGCTATTTATAGTGATTCTATGGACAAATTTGGGTAACGTTCAATATTGGGTAACTTACAGGAATGGGTAACTTCCCAAACATACAAATAAATACCTTAAATACATTGAGTTTACACATTTATTAGGCAACGATTACATTATAATTATTACGCATATAAAGTCTCCGAGTCTTCCAGAATTCAAGCCAGTGAATTCCTTGCGTCGTCAGTGAACTAAATGCATTAAATTTGAGCTAGAGGTTTCTTAGGCTAAACCCACCTAAGCATTGAGACATTAGATCTACTCTTGTAGTATTTGAAGATGTGGCTGGACGATCTCTTTGATATCTTACCGACTTGCGATTAACCCACCCATTTTACAACTTGTACCACATTCTTGAAATATGGATAACCTTATTAAGTGGTTGCCAGCTGTTTATGAACTAAAACACGTCAGCTCGTGTTTTTTTAGGTACTACAGAAAGGAATCAATGGTTAGACAGATTGAAGGAAGGAGTTGTTCTAGTTTCCCTGCGTAATGTAAGTTTCTATACTTTACTTTGTATTTGTAAGAATTTCATAGGAGCATATTCTAGGAATCTGCATGTTTGTTTGATAATGTGTGAATTACATGAAAAAAAAGATCATGTTTTATGTTTTTCAAACAAGTACAACAATCTTGCGACAATAGTTTAAGAGGGAGTCTTACATTGTATAAGTGAATTATTTTGTATCTTGAAATTCTTCACTAATAAGTTTTATCTCTGGGCCTTGCCCCGTGGAATAGGTTTTCCAAACCATGTAAAATATCTCCAGTATCAATTTTTTATTTCGTTTTTTTTCATAACTATTATAATAATCTATTAGGACAATTTGCTTTATTGATAGATGAGATCCTGATTCTGTCAAAATAACTTACTCACTATTCTGTAATCTATTAAAATATTTAATTTAATCACTTGTTAATAATGAAAAAAATAATTTCAAAGGGATTAGAGTAGGATATACGGGATCCGTATCTCAAATTTTTTTAGGTATGTTTTGAGGACGAAATTTTCAGTAGGATGGGATAGTTGTAACATCCTAAATTCGTTAATAAGGCTTAGTGCCTCGATTAGTGTGTCGGGAGGGCATAAATAGATTAATATGTGAATTTAATTGAATATATGTGTGATTATGTAAAATATATGAGTTCTATGATAATATGACTATTTATGCATGCTTATGTGCATTAAATGTGATTGTAGGCCTGTTTTGGTGAAAAATGACATTTTCGTAATTTTGACCCATTGAGGGTATAATTGTAAATTATATGTGCTTTGTGAGTGGGACAACATTATTATGTGCATATATTTGAGATGTGTGACACGAGGCGATCCTTGTGAGCAATTTGGCGGAAAAGTCACAACGGGGAGTTATACTCGGCTTGTGGTGAGCCTAGGGGTATTTTAGTAATTTGGTGAATTATCGAGGATATTAGTGTGTGAGTTATAATTGGGAAAAAAATATTAGTGTGTGGAAGATTTGTGGGATTAATTGGGAATCTTAAGTGGAATTTGAGGTTTAGCGGGAAAATGTGGCAAATGACGATATTGCCCTTGGGGCATCAAAGAAATAAGTAAATGTTAGGGGCATTTTAGTCTTTTTATGTCAAGGGAGACAGACTTAGCCTTGGAACCCCTCAGAAGCTAAGGGAAGCAAGCTCAGCAGCTCAACACTCTCTTTCTCTCTTTATCTCGTTTCTCTCTTTCCCTCTTGAAGAACTTGTGTTCTTTGAATATTTGGAGGAATTTGGCTTGGAAATCTAAGGAGTTTAGAGCTAGGATTGGTTTAAAGGCATCTTGGAGTTGAAATTTCACAGCTGAGGTTATACCGTTAGGCACAGGAGTAAGGATCGTGCTCGGGGTCACCATACGCTATCTGCTCGGGACTCGAGGTAAGAAAACCGCACTCGGATTGTGATTAGGGCTTGAGCCCCGATTATTAAGTTTGACTTTAATCATATTTTTTGAATATCTGTGTTAAACATGAATGATTGTGTTATGTATGAACTATTCTTTTTATTGAATCTGACGGAAAAGCTTGGCTTAAGGCCATGATTGGCATTAGCATGTGGAATGTAGGCTGTATGGCTGAGCCATTTTGGAAGTGTGATATGCACTCATTTTATCCTATGATAGTATAATTGAGTTGAACGCCTACTTTAGTATGTTTGTTACTGCTAAGCTTGCTATCTGTGATCTGTTGATTATATATATCTATTTATTTGAGTTTTCTTGGTAGGCCTCGGCTCACGGGTGCTACATGGTACAGGTAAGAAGGGAAAGATGGACCAACAATGAGTTGGAGAGCTTCGGGGGCGGCATGTACATAAGCATCCTGCTCGACCACCACGGTCGAGGCGTCTTTTGGAAAGCTAGGGTTTAGTACTTTTGTCACTTAGGATGGCTATTATGTACTTCATTTATTTTCCTTTGTATCAACCTTTCTAAACTTCTATTTTCTTTGGGATCCCGTGTTATGTACTAAATCTTTTAATGAAAATTTTCCAAAGCTTAATCAAAAACTTTTATACCAAATTTTAACTAACCTTAACTACACATTTTATTCCAAATGACTCGCTTAACGAGTTAAACACAATTTTAAACACAAAGTGTAACGGTCCTGGTTTTTAGGGCGTTACAATAAAGGTAGTAACATGCATCCTCAGACTTAACATTTGTCAAACCTAGCATTCATACATTAATACATAAAAATCAAAGGCAACAAGTATTATGGAATAAGAGCTGGTTGAGGAAAATTGTCCTCCTGGGACAACATTGGTAAGTTTTGGGGCAACCACTGCCAAATGTTCACACATGGTAAACTCATCTACACAAATAATTGTACCTGCAATCATCATCATAAACATAACAAACACATAACACATCACATCATAATTAACAACCATAGCACGATACTACCATCACAACTCATGAACACATAACCACACATAAATGGGATAGAAGCTAGGAAGAGTAACTATCTTCAAAGACCACCTTGGTCATTATTCTGGGGCATCTACTGCCAAGTATCTCATCTTCCCAAATACTTGACTGAAAACATTAGCATACACACATGCAAGATAAACTTGAAACAAAGTCTAACTTCCTTACCTTAATGTGAGTGAATTTGAGAGAAAATTGTGTGGGAAACTATACGCCCAAAAACTTATAAATATCAAATAAATTCTATGAATACCCATCATAAATAATTAAACTCAACCCTTAAAGCAAATCCCTAGATAAAAAGTATAAACTTTTTCTCAAAATACCACTTTATTCTAGCATAGATCTAAAAATAATAAAAACCCCAAATGGTTACCTTTCCTTTTGGTGACTAAAACCCTAATGATTCCTCCTCTTTTGAAGTATTTGAAAATCCTAAGCACGAAATATAATATCTCTTAGAAATCAACAAAGATGAAGCTAATACAAAATCACAAATGGAGAAGACTTAACTCTAAACCTTGATTCTCCTTTCTTCTTTCTCTTTCTTTCTATTTTTTCATTCTTTATTTCTTCTCCAATTTTTGCCTTTATCCCTTTCCTCTCTATGTGTGGTTCAGACTAGGCTTCTCACACTCCATTTATAGGCTTACAAATTCACCAACCATATCTCCTTCAATTTCTATATAAAACCTAATTGATTCAAATCATTCTATTCACCTGTAAAAGTCAAACCTAACTAAATCCTATCTTCCTATTTATTTCGAAATCCCCTTTGATTTTTCAAGAATCACGTATGAAAACCTAATCTTGACTAGGTTCATTTGTACCATCCATTTAAAAAAATTATGGTAATTCCATTTACTATTTTGATGCACTAAAAATATTTAAATTCTTTTTATAGAATGATTCAACATTCTTTTAGAATAAAAAGCAATATTCCCCAAATATCTTTACCTAAAATACTTATATTTTCCCCAAATATGGTAACTTATCAAGATCCCTTCTCTTGACCTAAATCAATACCACATGCATCAACTTTTCCTCTTATCCCACACGCCCAAGGTCTTGTAGAAACACACATACACAAGGAAAACACAATAACAAATAAAATAGGAAGATTATTACACTGACAAATAAATAAACAAACAAGTAAATAAAATTAAATAAATAGATAAAGAAATAAATTAATAAAAACTTAAAAAATTACAACGCAAATAATATCTACCAGGTATTACAATACTAGAAAGTTTGTTTTGGTTTTTGTATATTTCTTGGAGACTCATTGATTTAGTGGAAGTCAAAGAAGCAAAATACAGTCTCAAGGTCATTAGTTGAGGCTGAGTACAGGGCAATGGCTTATACGCCACTTGTGAGATTACTTGGTTGTTGTCTGTATTGAAGGAGCTGAAAATTGCTCATCATAAAACATTTTATCTTTATTGTGACAATAAGGTCGTTCTTCACATTCCAGAAAATTCTGTGTTTGATGAGAGCACCAAATACGTTGAAATTGATTATGAAGTTGTTCGAGAGAAAATTTAGTTAATCTCCTTGGTTACCTTCCACAGTGATGGCCTCTTCTTAGTAAGTATAAAATTCTCCATCTCTCAACAATGAAATCTGGAAAAATTCCCTCATAAACTTTTATTGAAACAATACCAACAGTACAAAATACAAGCTTTCGAGAGGCTTATTCTCTGCTATCCCAATATTTCAAGAGGATTGGTCTCTCCTATAACTATAATGCCCTGCTAATAATGGTCCTATGCAACGTGTGTTTAAAAGAAGTGATGGACTCGCTAAACGAGTCATTTGGACTAAAACATGCGATTAAGCAACTAAGGGTTCATGTATTAAACATTTTGGTCAAGAAGTAAACATTTCCATTGAAAGAAGACTTTAGTCTTTACATGGGATCCCAACATACAAGTTTACAAATTTTTTTATAGCTCAAAAATTACAAAATAAGCCGACCTAAGCGGCAAAACAAGGTCCAAACCTAGTTCCCCTGCTATACCTTGGCCGTGGCGGTTGAGTAGACTGCATATGTACATTTCGCCCCTAACGCTCTCCAACTCATGGCTGGCCAAGCGTCTCCTTACCCTTACCTGCACAACAAAGCACCTGTGAGCCAAAAGACTCAGCAAGAAAACATACTAACAAATCCAGATAGCCAATAGAATATAACAACATGTTTTATAGTAATAACTGAAACCAAGCATACACACTGTACCAGTAAGTGACCATAGGGTCCCACAAATGTGTGTCGCACTCCCAATCATTCATATGGCATCCAAGCCAGTCAAGTCCATGATGCACTCCCATTCATTCATATGGCATCCGAGCTAGTCAAGTGCATGATGAACTCCCATTCATTCATATGGCATCCGAGCCAGTCAAGTGCATAATGCATTCCCATTCATTATTATGGCATCCTATCTAGTCAAGTACATGATGCATTCCCATTCATTCATATGGCATCCAAGCTAGTCAAGTGCATGATGCACTCCCAGGGTGGCCTAGCCATAACGACCTGAACTCAACGCGCATGATGCCGATCTTGACTGATAAGCCGAGCCTTGCAAACCCTCGACTCATAAGTCGAGCCTTGTGAACCCTCAACTCATAAGTCGAGCCTTGTGAACCCTCGACTCATAAGTCGAGCCTTGTAATCCCTCGACTTATAAGCCAAGCCCCTTTTTAGTCGAATATACCCTTGGCTAGCAGGCCGAGCTTTTGGTTAGGTACAATAGACAAACTCTCGACTTATTTTTCGAGCCTCCCAGTCGGGAACAAACATACATATAATACATTCATTATACATAGATACAAGATATTACAATGTACTAACAAAGGTGTACACATGCATAATTATAATTATGCTCATTAGCTGGGCCCAAGCCCTAATCATGTCTACATTTAACAGTTGGTCAAAGCTCCATTCATATTACATTGAACAGTTGGGTCAAGCCCTAATCATAACACATTTAACAATTGGGCCAAGCCCCAATCATATTACATTTAATATTTGGGTCGAGCCCTAATCATAATACATTTGAGAGTTAGGCCAAGCCCCAATCATATTACATTTAATAGCTAGGCTGAGCCCTAATAATAATACAGTCAACAGTGGGGCCAATCCCTAATCATGTTACATTCAACAATGGGGTCAAGCATTAATAACGTATCTAACACATCGGGTGTAGTTTTATTACCTCAAGTCCGAGTGTGATGTAAAACAAGAACGACCCTTGAGTACGATCCTGATCTCGAGCCCCTAGCGATAACCTATTCACAACCAAGTATAGAATCTCATAAAAAAATGAGTAAATAAAGGCTCCCAGATTGAGACCTAGCCTCCAGGACGTAGAATCCTACTAAATAGGGTAGTAGGATCGATCCTGAGCCCTTATGTTTGAGTTCCCGTCACTAAAAATCTGTTTTTGCAAATTTTCTATTTTCAGCCTCGGCCCCGCTCAAGTTAGGGGTCTAAAACCCTCTCTGACTGGACTTATCACCGCGACGCTCCTAATTGGCCCCACAGCTCAAATAACCGAGTAGCCCAGCTACTTCTCCTTTGTCCAACCTGAGCCACGACACCCAAGAACAGGGCCGCGACTCGACCTGGAACCCATATTTTTCTCTGAATCCAATCCTTCCAAAATCATTCCAAGGCTTCCCCAAAGCCCCAATTTATTCCCAAAAACATTAACACACACCATATACATAACAAACAACCAAATAACCAACTCAAATTTAAACCAAAAATCAAAATTCACAAAGGCCTAAAATTCTAGAGAAAGCTTAAACCACATAAAATTAAACTCAAAACCAGAACAAATTCTTACCTCCAATGGCTGGATTATAGCCCCAAGTTGCTCCTAGATTAATCCTAGACACCAAACCTTCAATCCCCAAGCTTTGTTTTCTCAAAAACCTCAAAATATTTAAGTCTCCAAGGGGGGAAATAGAGAGCTACGGGAGAGAGAGAGAATGAGAGGTTTCTTTTTTTTGAGTGTTCCTCTATTTTGCACAGCCTTCCACATTGGCTAAGTCAAGCCAAGGTCTACGAAAAGATCTAAATACCCTCAAACCCAATTTTCTTCTCCAATGCTCACAAGGGCACTTTGGTCAATTACCACCATTCCCTCTAGTTCTAATAAACTTCACATATCCAAATATATCCCAACTGTCTCCATGTAATAATCATTTAATCTCCCATTACCCGAAAAACCCCGTCATGTGCTAAATTACAAAAATACCCCTAGACTCACCCCAGCTGGGTATTTGACCCCGTTGTGACTTTTCTACTAACATGCTCACTAGGATTGCCTCGTGCCAAATAACCTAATATATTCACATAATAATGTGGTCTCAATCATAAAACACACATATCTACAATTATATCATCAACGGGTCAAAATTAAGAAAATGCCCTTCTAATTAAGAAGCGGACCCACATGCATTTTTAATACACCTAAACATGCAAGCTTAATTATATTATAATAATAGCATGCTCATAACAAATAAGCACTCAATTGATTCAATTATTGCCTCTCGGCCCCTTAATCCAGGCACTAAGCCATATTAGGGAATTTGGGGCGTTACAGTTATCCCCTCCTTACAGGAATTTCGTCCTCGAAATTTTACCTGAACAGCTCAAGTTATGGATCCCGCATGGTTGGTTCCAATTCCCAAGTCACCTCCTCGACCTTTCTGTTCCTCCATAAACCTTAACTAAAGGTATGGTTTTATTCCTCAAGACCTTGTTCTTCCTGTCTAATATTTGGACTGGCTGCTCCTCAAAGGATAAGTCTGTCCCCAGCTCCAGGTCATCATAACTCAATTATTGAGCCTCATTAGATACATACTTTTGCAGCATCACAAAATGGAAGGCATTACGTATGGCCTACGACGCCAGAGGTAAAGCAAATCTACAAGATTCCTGACCGATCCTCTATATGATCTCAAAAGGTCCTACAAACCTAGAGCTTTGCTTGCCCTTTTTCCCAAATCATGTCACCACCTTCAGTGGTGAGACTCTAAGAAAGACATAGTCTCCCACCTGGAACTCCACGTTCCTGTGCTTTGGATTCGCATAACTTTGTTGTCTACTCTAGGATGCGAGCATTTGAGCTCTGATCTTCTCGATAGCCTCATTGATCCTCTAAACTGCCTTAGGACCCAAGTATATACGTTCACCCATTTCATCCCAGTGAATAGGTGATCTGCATTTCCTACCATACAAAATCTCATAAGGAGCCACTCCAAGGGTCGCTTGGTAGCTGTTGTTCTAGAAAAACTCTCTCAGAGGCAAATACTTACTCCAGGACCCTTCAAAGTCCAGTACACATGCTCTCAGCATATCCACTAATATCTAGATAGTCCTCTCAGACTTACCATTAGTCTGAGGCTGATAAGCTATACTGAACTTCAGCTGCATGCCCATCGCCTTCTGCAAACTTCCCTAAAAGGTGGAAGTGAATATGGGGTTTCGATCTAACATGGTTGAGCTCGGAGCTCAAAAAAATAATAATTCTATCTCTCTCACATAGAGATTTATGTACTGGTCAACTGTATAAGTCTTCTTCACTAGTAGAAAGTGAGCTAATTTGGTGTATATGTCTATAATAACACACACTGAATTGTGTTTTCCCATCGTCCTAGGGAATCCCACCACAAAATCCATTGTGATGTCTTCCCACCTCCACTCTGGGATAACCAAGGGCTGTAGTAGCCCCACTGGTATCTAATGTTCAGCCTTGATCTGCTGACCCCTCAAACACTTGGCCACATACTTGGTTACATCCCTAGCCACCACTATAAAGTCCTCAGGTCCTGCCACATCTTCGTGGTGCCGGGATGCAAAGAGTATGGGGTAGTGTGAGATTCATGCAAAATCTCCCGTCTGATAACAATATCGATCGGAACACAGATCCGACCTTTATATCTTAGCAAACCCATATCGGGTACTGTATAGTTCTTAACTATTCCAGCCAGAACGTCCTCTCTAATTTTCACAAATAAAATTGGCGCACCCCATGGTGATAATCTAGGCCTGATAAAACCCAAGTATAACAACTCATGTAATTGTACCTTTAGTTCTTTCAACTCTACTAGGGCCATTTTGTAAGGTTCCCTAGACATTGGCTCTATCCCAGATGCCATTTCAATAACAAATCCTATCTCTCTGTGTGGCGGCAACCCTGATAATTCATCTGAAACACATCTAGGAATTCACAAACTAACCTAGTCTCTTCTGGTCCCACTGGCACTACCTTAGTGGTATCCACCACGATGGCCAAGAATCCTATGCAACCTCCTCGCAATAGGTCTCTAGTCCTTTGTAATGCCCCAAACTCCAGGGACCGTTACGGTGTGCCTTATAAATAGTGCTAAACTCACTAATCGAGTCATTTGGCCAAAATCTTGTAACTAAGTATGATTAGCGGTTTAGGGATTAAAATTTTTGGTTAAGATATAACGTTTCATTAGAACGTTTACTATATACATTGGGATCCCAAAAATATAATTTCAGAGTCTGTTAGAAGAAAATATTTACAACAGGCCGATCTAAGCGGCAAAATAGGGTTTAACCCTAGTTCCTCTTTCAACCCTCGGTCGTGGCGGTCGAGCAGCCGCATATGTACACTTCGTCACCTAAGCTCTCCAACTCAAGGATGGTCCAGCTTTCTTTTGCCTTCACCTACACCACATAGCACCCGTGAGCCGAAGTCCAGCAAGAAAACTTAATATGCTCATGAACAGTAATAACATGTCATCAAATCATAAGGCACACACCTAGCAGATATAGCCCTATTCCAGCAGGCAAATGAATTCACGTAACGTTGTGTATAACACATCAACCAATGATCATAATAATCATCCAGGGCTTTTAGCCCCAAAGAGAAGAGTGACAGTGGTATAGTCACTAAGGTCGGTTCCATTCCCAACAGCCATGTGACGATAGGGTCACCGAGGCTTATTGATAAGTGATCATTTCACTAGCTTAAACAAGATAGGTATCTGGTGAAATAGTCACCAGCATAAACCTGTCGAGTAGATAAGTGATCCTTTCACTAGCTTAAATAGGATAGGTGCATGATGACTAGTCACCAACATAACCTTCCTCATGACCATAGAGTCATAACCATGGAACTCTGTTCCCTAGCCATGCGACAAGTAGTCACCTAGGCCTTAGGCCCTGGCTCTGAGTAACTAGTCCTAGACTAGCCAAGCACTTATAAGTTTCATCGACCTTAGGGTCGGTCCAGCATTAATGCCTTAGAGCCATTCAATGCTGATATCGATTAGATCTAATCTTCATTCGGCCCTGCGTTCAGGATGCTTATGCCGTTTTTGACTCTTAGGTCAGTGTCCCTGACTAGTCAGTGCCATATACAAGTAAGCAATGCCACCAAACATATATCATATATCTAATATCCGAATACAGGGCATTCATCATGCTTACTTAACAAATACTAGCACAATTAGGATCATGCATAAACACAGAGGCTCAAGCTCTGAACAATATCATACTCAGTATACAAAGCATGTCCTAATCACATGTTTCTCGTGCATTATATTTAAACATCCAACATGCATCAAGAATAGCCATGCATGTCACATATACACAGGGTGCAATTTTCATACCTCCGGTTCGAACGAGAATTAGAACAAGAACGATTAATCCTTAATCTTTTAGCGGTCACCTAGTCATAACCAAATAATATCTTCGATTAATGAAAATTAACCAAGATAGGGTCTTGACCTAAACCCCACTCTCGGGACCTCGAAACATGCCCACACGGTGAGTAGATTCGATCTCGGGCCTTAAGGATTGAAACCCCGAGCCAAAAACCCTTAAAAACACTCAAAACAGGGTTTTGAAGAAACAGGGTAGCGCTACAGCGCTATCCTCCTAGCACCCCAGCACTTAAGACAGAACCAAACCGCCCTAGCCTCCTTTGCAGGTAGCACTGTAGCGCCCTATACTGGGCGCTGTAGCGCTACCTTCAGCCAGCATCTCCCCATAAAGTTCTTCCTTCGATTCCACCATTTCTAACCCAAACCAAAAGCTTCCAAACATCAAATTAAGTCCCAAATGAACGCAAATACCACCTCCACATGTCCTAGGCACCACAACCCCAAGGACCCTAGCCAAAACTCCAATCAATTTCCCCACTTTCCAACCCAAAAACCAGCTAGAACTCAACTAAGAAAACAGAGAAAAACTAAGAGTTCTAAGGGCTAAAAACTCACCTCAACCTCAGCAACACACCCTCTTCAATGGCGGAGCATAACCCTAGTTTATCCCAGCTTGGTTCCTTGGCTTGATTACTCAAAAGAAGCTTGAAAATCCAGAGAGAAAATGGAGGAAAAAGAGGTACGGGAGAAGGTGATTTTGGTGCTCTGTTTTTGAACAAGGTTTCTACAGCTTTCTAAGTTTAAATGACTGAACAAATCCTTTAGGGTGAAAAGACCTAAATGCCCTTAAGTCTAAAATAAAACCTTAACAACCACCAAGGGCAAAACCGTCCTTTCGCACCTATTTCGTTAATCATAATTAACACCCTCCATTTCCCGCCATTCTCAATATTCTCAAACACCAATAAATCATATCTCATTGCCCTTTAATTCCCGGTAATGCTCTAATCATCGAAATCACCCTGAGACTCACCCCGAGCCCCGAACTTAAACCCGTTATGACTAGACCGAACACTTGCATTTCATGATCGTCTCATGCCGAAAGGCTCGAACAAATCCACATATAATGTGGTACCATTCATAACTCACCCACATGCACGAAAATACGCGATTACGCCCTCGATGGCCCAAATTACCAAAATGCCCTTATAATTATAAATACACCAATATGCATTCATTTATCATCATATAATAATATAATTCACATAAACATGCATACAATCACTAAATAACATAATAAATCAATTATGGCCCTCCTAGCCTCCTAATCAAGGTCCTAACCCTTATTAGGAAATTCGGGGCATTACATCCTCAATGCTGAAAGCATAGGTACTCGAGGTCCATGCACAGTGCCAACAAATACAAATGGGTCCTCACCCTTAAGATCAAAGGTTACCATCCTTTTCTTACAATCTATGGTTGCTCCATACTTCTCTTAACAAATCCATACCCATATATCATATCAAAGTCGGTCATAACCAACTCTACTAGGTCAACTGACAACTCTCTATCGTCTACTATCACTGACAGTGATCCAACCTGTCTCCTGGCTACTACCAACTCCTCTAGATGACGTCTTCTACATCTGGCGCACTTTGGATATATCCTCCAATTGTCATTGCTGTCCTGGCGGCAAATCTGTACACCCCTGGCCTCCTATTAGGGTTGTAAGCCAAAACAGTAACTGGGGTCTTCCTTTTTTGGTCATTGGGGCCTCCATCCCTACTCGATCCTGTAAAGGGAAGTCCCATCCTCCTCATATCCCTTTCGGCCACATTCTTGCACCAAATCTTGTTCTTAGTGCCCTTTGCAGTAAGGGCTCTCTCTACTACCTTAGCGTATGTCGTCACTCCAGGTATGGTTGTGTTGACCCTGAATTTGGCCAACTGACACGGAGTCAAATTTGCTTGATGCGGACAAACACGTTGGAAAGAATATGATGACGAAATAATAAAGAACACAAGAGCTTATAGTGGTTCAGCCCCAGAATCTGGTAATAACCTATGTCCACTCAAATTGTTATTGATATAGAATTCAAAGGAGTGATCAAAGAACTAGGGTTCAATGAGTTTCACCAACCTTTGAAGAACAAGACAATATATCAAATAGAATCACTCTAGTCTTAAATAATTCGAAGGACAAAAGTCCCTTCCTTGAGCTATCTTTCTCTATTTATAGGCTCAAGGGGGATTACATTAATTTGTTACAGATATTCTTTCCTAAATAATCGGATACTCAGGAAATCATGGGAGTCAATTTCGCGATTGACTAAGACCTTTATAAAAATATCATGAGACACGCGGAACCTGCGACCATACTGGTCGCAGGTAAACTTCGACTGCCTTTTGCTTGTAATATCTCTTCTGGTCGATACCCTAGCAGAATTCCGCCAAGTGTTAGCCACGTGTCCAGAAGTCACTTGCCACGTCATTCGTGCCTGTTTTTTGGATAACATTTGCCCCCCAAGTTTATTTATTATGAGCAATAAATAAACTTTTGAGGAAACGACCCTTCGGTTACCCCACCATACCTGTCAGAACACTTCGTGCAATCTTGGAAAAAGCAACCTACCCTTGTCTAATCACGGCTTTTTGTTTCCCAAGTAACCTTTCGACGGTTATCACCTTTCCCCATGCTTCGAAAAAGGGGAAGCTGATGATTACTTCCTTTTAATGCTTACGGACAAAAATATATATAGCCTCTTTGAAGTTTCCTTTTTCTTTTTACACAAGCCATCACTCTTTCAAGAAACCCTAACACCAGAGCTCCTGTTTCCCTCTAAAGACCGTCCTTCGGCGTTTCAAGATTCAGCCCGTGAGCCCCTTTTACGCCTGGAAAATCTCTCAAATCTCCACGATCTTCATTTTGGTAAGTTTCTGGAGTCTTACGCTTTATATTTTTGCTGTGCATGCTTCTGTAGATCGATTGTTGGGTTCATTCATTTCTGGGTTGAGATGCATGTCAGTAGGGGGGGTTTAATAATTGATACTGAATGTTGTGTGATATTTCTCTGTTACTAAGGAGTTACGAGTTAGTTTGATAGTTAAGATCATGGCCTTAGGACGTAAAATCGAAGTGAAAATTCAATTTTTATGCTAGCTGAAAAACTAGGTTTTTCCCGCCCTAGAAGGAGTTGAAAAAGCTTTTTCAAAACACTTTTTGCTTTCACTTTTGATCTGTTTCTCAAACCGTTCGCGTGAAAAATTTAGTTCTTTGTTAGAATGCTGCTGTATAAAAGCTTAACTTTTATACTCGACCAGCGTTATTCTAAAAAACTTTCAAAATTCTTCATCCTCACCTCCCCATTCTTCTGTTTGCAGACTTTAATGCCAGATTTGTGGGGAGTTGAACGGCCCATCGACGACGATCTTCTTGCCCAGCTGCTCGAAGGCGAAGAACAACCGATCGACTGAGTTCACGAGATTCCATTTTCACGATCTTCTTCTAGACCTCGTCCATCACCACCTCAAAAGGCCCACTCTAAGTCCTTAGGCAAGAAAAGACCTGACTCCGAAAACAGTCCAAACTCTCCTGCCCAGCCTGATTCACAGGCTAGGGTTCCCTCGACCAGTGGTCGAGAAAATGCCGCCCCAGACCCTCGTATCCAAGTCAGGGCCCGCCCTCGGCATCAAAACCTTCCTAATTTCGAGTGGTATCTCTCCCCCACCAGCCAAGTGACTCCTCAGATGCTTGTCAATTATCGCAGGAAGTATCCTCTTACAGGAGTTAATCTTACCATCCCGGCTGCTGACCAAAGAGCTAACCTTCCCCGGGGTGCCTATAGCGCTTGGTCCAGATATCACATAGAGGCGGGGGCTATCCTCCCTCTACATCCTTTTTACCAGGGGGTGGCCAACTATTTTGGTGTCGCCCCCTTTCAAATTATTCCAAATGGATATAGAATGCTGGCCGCACTCTATATCCTGTATAAACTTAAAAAATGGCCAGAACCTACCCCTCATGAGGTCAATTTCCTCTTCGACCTTAAGTCCAACCCTCAACAATACGAGACGGGCTTCTTCCATCTCTGTCACCAGGAAACTAGCCGAAATTTCCTGAGTGACACTACCCATATTTCCAACGTGGGGCAGTACAGTAGGGAGTACTTCCTCACGCCGGACATGACTACGAACAACCTGGCCTTCGCTCGTGGAGGTAAATGCTTTTTTTACTGGTTGCTACTTTTCCTTAACAAATTCTCCTGAACCTTTCTAAAGTATACTATACCTTTCAGGACCATGGTTACGTCCGAACCCAACACCGGACATGGTGTTGAGGTCCAACGCACTGGCCAGGATGGAAGACGCAGAAAAAAGCGTCAAGTCCCTGGTCACTGATGAAAATCTGAGGCTATCTGGCCTCTTGGCTCCTCACCATGAAACAAGAGGACCTGTGGTAGCAGATGCCACGGCCGAGGGGGATCTCGAGCAGCAACCCCCGACGTCTCCTCCCCGAAGGAGGCCAACGGGGGTTACGATCAGGGAACCCACAGGCGTCCCTTCAGTAGAGAGGCCTTCTGCGCCCCAAGGCAAGGGGAAACAAAAGGCAACAGAGTCTGTCATAGACCTGGATGAATCCTCAGATGAAAACGATACTGTTATTTTGCTTTTAAATAGCTTGCCAATTCCCTGTCACTTGTTTGACGGGGACGGCAATTTACGTATACTCCAAATCTTGGGCCAGACTTCTTCGTGCCAGATAGTGAGTGTATGACTAAAAGAGTCAGTAGCATAGCGACCAATAGTTGTAGCTCGAGTATTAAACTTTGTGACCTCTTTTTTGTTTTACCAAGAGTTTTCATCTGCCTTTATCTTATCATCTGCATATTTTTCTTTGTAAGCAGAGATGGCCACTCCCAATGTTTTCGATTTGTACCAGGCTGAAGAGGAGGTAGAAGTCCCCCTAGTTCGACGAAAGACATCTAGGAGGCATAATGGCGAATCGAGCCAAGGACCTTCGGCCAAGAAGGGTCGAACAGAAGATCCTTCCAAGGATGCGCCAACTGGGCAAGCTTCTGCTCAGCCTTCTGCTCCTGCTGAGAAGGAAGCTGCCCCTGCTGCCAACCCTCCACCTGCGACCCAAAGGGGGCACACTCCGCAAGCAGAACTTCCCGGGGAAAAGCTCTCGAACCGCTCCCTGCGATCAGCTAAGGATTGCCTTGCTCATATCTTGAAGCATGACCGTTGCAGGGAGGCAATGGCTGAAGCTGAGGGCATGGGGGTTGACCAGATCCTCATCAGGGCTCTTAACGAAGTGGCCAGCGTAAGTATATTTCCTCTTGAATTTTACTTCTCCTTTTTGTAGTGTAGTCTAACTTTTATTTCCCTGACTACAGGCCATGCTAACAGTAACCGCCGCTCGCACCCGTGCCCTTGCTACCATCGACCAAACTTGGGCAAAGGCGATCGAGGAGTTCCAGGTGAGAGCCATCGAGGGGCTTCAGGCTGCAGAAGCCAGGCACGCTGGGGAGTTGGAGGTGGTTACTCAGCAGAAGGATGCTGCGGTGGCAAAGCTGGCAGAGGTTAAGTCTTCTAAGGCAGCTATGAAGAAGCAGAGGGATGAATACTAGGATTCCATCCAAACCCAATATCGTGAAGTCAAGAGGCTCAAGGAGGAGCTCCTAGATAAGGACAAGGCCATAGCTGTTCTTGAGAGTCAAGTGGAGCAGCTGAAGTTCACCAATGCCAAAGATCTGGAAAGGTATAAGAATGCGACGCTTCGGTTTTTCTACGACTTTTGGAAACATAACCAGGGTGCCAACTTTAACTACCTTCCAAAGGATGCCAGGAACGTTGAGCTGGCCCGCTGTACTGCTCGATTGGCTGCAGAAGAAGAAAGAGCAAGGATCCCCGCTTCCCCAAGCATCCAGCCGGCCGCGGTCGAAGAGGAAGGAGGAGTTGTTGATGATGCAGCCAACCAGAATGTTGAGCAAGACCCTCTTGCTCCTTAAACTTATTTTTATTTCTGTTCAATTACACGACCCATGGGTCGTGATGTAAAGACTAAATTTTTTTTATATTTAAATTTGCTGCATGGGCAGCAAACTTTCCTTTTACTTTGAACAATTACATCCAAGCAGTAGTGCTTGCGGTGTAAAAGAATGCCATTTGATATTATAATATTTTTATCTATTATAACATCTGTTCGCATGACCAAACTTAGCATAGTACTTTGGTTTGATTCAACAAAATATAAATTTTGAAAAATACTCTAAGTACCGTAGCATGCTTTCACTTATTTTGTTCATGTGGTTACATATCTCTTGGTATGCTTTTCTATCGATGTATCTTATATGCCCCCCAAGTGATCGAGGAGCTTTAGGTCCTTGGTCACTTGCCTTAACCACGACCTGTGCGAACATTACTGCTCGATAGTAAACATAACACTTATAATACAGCAAAACAACACACGTAATGAACAAATACTTGTAAAAATAAATTTACAAAGGTTGGCAAGAATGACTGGCTGCGCACAGTCCCTTATAATCTCGTATTAAAAATGGACTAAACATGTTTTTACGAGTGATCTTAAAAAGATCTTACACTTATAAGCGATTAGCCATACAACGTGGCTAACCCTTTTTCGAAACTTGTAAAAAGTAAAAATTAATACAAGCCAGTCCTTTAAAAAGGACTGTTTATTGGTAGTACTTGCGCAGGTGTTCACCGTTCCAATAGCATGGAACGAGATCTCCATTTAAGCGTGCAAGTTTGTAGGTTCCCGGATGAAGGACTTCTTCAATCTGGTAAGGTCCTTCCCAGTTTGGTCCGAGCACTCCAGTAGTGGGGCGCGGGTATTCAAGAAAACTCGTCGTAGCACTAGGTCACCGACGTTGAATTTTCTTTCCTTTACTTTTGAGTTAAAATATCGGGCGACCTTTTGCTGGTACGCAACAACTCGGAGTTGGGCTCGTTCTCGTATTTCTTCAATTGAGTCTAGGGACTCCATCATTAGTTGGCTATTCTGGCTCTGGTCGTATGTAATGCGTCGATGTGAGGGGGGATCTAATTCGACAAGTAACATAGCTTCATATCCGTATGCTAAGGAAAATGGGGTATGACCTGTCGCTGTTCGATGAGAAGTTCTATATGACCAGAGGACTTCAGGCAGCTGTTCTGGCCATGCTCCTTTAGCGTCTTCAAGCCTTTTCTTCAGGGTGTCCTTAAGCATTTTATTCACTACTTCGACCTGCCCATTTGATTGTGGATGCGCGACTGAAGAAAAGCTTTTAATAATCCCGTGCCTTTCACAGAAGTCTGTGAATAAGTCACTGTCAAACTGGGTTCCGTTGTCTGAGACAATCTTTTGAGGCAAACCATATCAGCAAACAATGTTCTTGATGACAAAGTCAAGAACTTTCTTGGTCGTTATGGTAGCGAGTGGCTCAGCTTCGGCCCATTTGGTGAAGTAGTCGACTGCTACGACTGCGTACTTCACTCCGCCTTTTCCCGTTGGCAGGGATCCAATTAAGTCTATACCCCATACTGCGAAAGGCCAAGGACACTGCATCTGCTTTAACTCGTTTGGAGCTACGCGTGGGATTTTGGAAAATCTCTGACACTTATCGCACTTTCGCACAAACTCCATTGAATCTTCGTTCATAGTCGGCCAGAAATAACCCTGCCTTAGGATCTTTTTCACCAAACTTTCCCCTAGCGTGATCCCTGCAGAAGCCTTCATGTACTTCCTTCATTAGCTCCTTAGCTTTCTCTGGTGTAATACATCTGAGCAGTGGCATGGAATATCCTCTTCGGTACAGAACACCATCGACTAGTATATACCTAGCAGCTTGCCTTTGAAGAGTTCTGGCTTTGTTCCTATCTGCCGGTAGTACTCCATTTGTAAGATACTCTAAGTAAGGTGCCATCCATGTGTCTTCCATCTGGATTTCCATGTTGGCTTCATTTGCTCATATGCTCGGCTCGCTCAATCTTTCTACTGGCACAATATTCAAAGTGTCAGCATCTTTCGCGCTCGCAAGTTTGGCTAAGGCATCGGCGTTCGAATTCTGATCCCGAGGTATTTGCTGGAGGGTATACTTCGTGAACTAGGCCAACAGATCTTTAGTTTTGTTCAAGTAGGCTACCATTTTTAGGCCTCGTGCTTGATAGTCCCCTAGAACTTGATTCACTACCAGCTGTGAATCACTGTAAATATCCAGCACCTTTATACTCATGTCTTTTTCCATTCTTAATCCAGCGAGGAGTGCTTCGTATTCGGCTTCATTATTTGACACTGCGAAGTCGAACCTAATGGCGCAGTGAAATCGATGCTCTTATGGCATTATCAAGATCACCCCTGCTCCCGCGTGAGATTCGTTGGACGACCCATCTATGAATAACTTCCACGAAGGAGCTTCATCTTGAGGCTCAGGCGCACTAGGCTTTTCGCACTGCTCGTTGTCTGGGAGTTTGGTGAACTCTGCAATAAGATCAGCCAAGACTTGTCCCTTTACTTCTGCTCGCGGTGAATATGTAATATCGAACTGCCCAAGTTTGACTGCCCATTTTAATAAATGCCCAGCCGCTTCCGGTTTTTGGAGGACTTGCCGAAGGGGCTGATAGTTAAAACTGTAATAGGATGGGCTTGGAAGTAAGGACGTAGCTTCCTTGAGGCCAAGATTAAACAATATGCTAACCTCTCGATGGGAGGATACCTCAGTTCTACTCCGATTAGCCTCTTTCTTACATAGTAAACCGCTTTTTGTACGCCTTCTTCCTCTCGTACTAGTACCGCACTAGCAACAACTTCAGTGATCGCCAGGTATATGAACAAAGTTTCTCCTTCGATAGGCTTTGATAAAATAGGAGGCCGTGCCATATGGGCTTTTAAGGCATGAAAAGCTTGCTCGCAGTCTCCTGTCCATTCAAACTTCTTGTTGCCCCTAAGTAGATTGAAGAAAGGGACGCATTTATCCGTTGATTTGGAAATGAATCTACTTAGGGCAGCAACTCTCCCAGTTAAACTTTGTACATCCTTGATCTTCTCTGGCGATTTCATGTCGATCAGGGCTTTTATCTTGTCGGGGTTGGCCTCGATTCCTCTTGAATTGACAATAAACCCCAAGAACTTCCCTGATCCGACTCTGAAGGAACATTTAAGAGGATTTAATTTCATTTGGTACTTGTTCAATACATCGAAACACTCTTGTAAATCCTTCACATGACCTTCTGCTTTTTTCGAATTTACCAGCATGTCGTCCACGTACACCTCCATGTTTACGCCGATCAATTCTTTAAACATGTGGTTAACCAATCGCTGGTAAGCCGCACCTGCGTTTTTCAGTCCGAAGGGCATTACTTTATAACAGTATAATCCCGTATCGGTCTGAAAGCTGGTGTGATCCTCGTCAGGGGGATGCATGCTAATCTGATTGTAGCCCGAGTATGCATTCATGAAGGAGAGGATCTCGTGTCCTGCAGTAGCATCGACCAACTGATCGATCCTTGGGAGTGGGAAGCAATCCTTCAGGCAGGCTTTATTGCGGTCTGTAAAGTCCACACAGGTTTGCCATTTGCCGTTAGGCTTGGGAACCAGTACTGGATTAGAGACCCACGATGGATAAAACGCCACCCTGATGAAGCCATTCTCCTTTAATCTTTCAACTTCTTCTTTTAAGGCCCTCGAACAATCCTTATCGAGCAGCCTTCTTTTCTGTTGCACGGGTGGAAAACTCTTGTCTATGTTCAGGACATGGCTAATAACTGCAGGATCTATCCCAGCCATGTCTTTGTGCGACCAGGCAAAGACTTATTGGTTTTTCTGCAAAAACTCCACCAGTGCATGCTTCGTGGTTGGTTCTAAATTTTTCCCGACCTTCATGACTCTGGTCGGGTCTTTTTCGTCGACGGGTCCAACATTTTCCTCAAAATCCCCAAAGCGAGGATCTAAATCTCTATCCTCACTTTGGGCAACACCCTATTTGGTGACTTCATCACCAGATTGGGCTTGTGTATCAATTTCCATCTACAACCTATCTGGGGGAGTGCTTTTTGACGTTCCCTTCTTCGCCTTCGTGACTGAGGCATTGTAGCACTCCCTGGCCTCCCTCTGGTTTCCCAACACGCGTCCTACCCCTGCGTCTGTCGGTAATTTCATGGCTAAGTGCCATGTAGAGGTGACGGCCCGTAGATCAACCATTATAGGCCTCCCAATGACGGCATTGTACGCCGAAGGACAATTGACTACTATGAAAGTAGCGAGTAATGTCCTGGTAGCAGGCGCTGTACCTACTATCACTGGTAGTCTGATTGACCCTACGGGGGCGAGTCCCTCACCAGAGAAGCCGTATATTGTTTGGTTGCAGGGCTCCAGGTCCTTAACGGACAACTTCATGCGTTCCAGCGAAGACTTATACAGGATGTTCACAAAACTTCCTGTATCAACTAGCACTCTCTTCACCATCATATTGGCCATTTGGATATCCACGACCAGTGGATCAGAATGTGGGAACCGGACATGTTGGGCGTCGCTATCAGAGAAGGTTATTTCGCCCTCCTCTAACCGAGCCTTTTTTGGCGCGCGGTCATCCACAGTCATCATCTCAATGTCCTGGTCATGGTGCAGAGTTCGAGCATATCATTCTCTCGCCTTTCTGCTGTTTCCCGCGAGGTGCGGGCCTCCACAGATGGTTAACAATGTGCCAGTTACGGGGTCAGGCTACAAAGGTGGCGAACGTTGGTGTGTGGGCGCTTGCTCGTTGCCACCTGGAGCTTCTCGTTGGGAATTTCCCGAGGCCCGTATATATCTCCTCAAGTGTCCTTGTCTAATAAGGAACTCGAACTCATCCTTCAGCTGGTTGCATTCGTTGGTATCATGTCCGTAGTCATTATGATAATGATAGAACTTGGTAGTGTCTCTTCTCGAAATATCCTTTCGAATGGGAGCAGGTTTCTTATAAGGCACACTGGAACTTGTGGCCTGATAAACCTCTCCCTGAGACTCAATAAGGGTAGTATAGTTAGTGAACCGAGATTCATAATGATTACCCTTGGATCGTTTATTTTCAGAGGTGGAAGGGTCATTGTGTGGCCGTTTCCCCCCATTCTTGCCATTACCATTGCCGTTCCCGTTGCCTTTGCTGTTGTCGTTGGGCTTGGACCCATTGGCGGCTTTGGCGGGCTCGGCAGTCCCCTTGTCCTTGCCTGGGGGATTTCCTTCGTTGGCGATGGCATCTTCGAGCTTGATGTATCGATCAGCTCGATCCAAGAATTCCTGGGTAGTTCTAACCCCATGTTTTCTAAGACTGTCCCAGAGAGGCGTGCGGCATTTAACCCCTGCGGTTATGGCCATCATTTTACCTTCGTCCCCCACTATTTTCGCTCCAGCAGCTGCTCGCATAAAGCGCTGGACGTAATCTTTCAGTGGCTCTCTGTCTTGTTGGCGTATTTCAACCAGCTGATTTACCTCAGTCGGGTGCACACGACCCGCGTATAACTGCCCGTAAAACTCCTTTACGAACATTTCCAAGGAAACTATACTTGCAGGAGGGTATTTGAAAACCCACTCCTGTGTGGCATCACAAAGTGTTGCAGGGAAGATCCTGCACCGAGCATCTTCAGACACTTTCTGAATGTCCATTTGTATCTCGAACTTGTTGACGTGAGATACCGGGTCACCATACCCGTCAAAGTTCGGAAGCGTAGGCATTTTAAACTTGCCAGGAGTTTCTGCCATAGCTATCCTCTGGACGAAAGGAGTGCCCTTCCTCCTATCGTGGTCGATGTAAGATGTTCTTCCCCCGACCAGCTGCTGCACTGCTTGGTTGAGGGCATCTATCTGGGCCTGCATGGCGCCAGGAATCGCCAGGGCCTCTGGTGTTGGGGGGATGTACTCGTCGTGCCGCTTGCGGAGATCGTTGAGTACATCTCTCCAATCCTCGTCTCTCCTCCGTTGCTCGCTAGCTTCGAGTCGGTTGAAGACGTTATTTTTCCTGGGCTGGCCCCCAGCGTCTCGTCTGTCGGGTTGGTCATCCCTAGGTGGCAGGCTTCGGCCCCCACCTCTTTCTTCATTCCTCCGACCTGCGTTTCCTCTGCCTGAGTGAGCCTCGTTATAACCATGGCCATCTTTGAATCTTGATTAGCTGTGGTGGGATCGAGTGTTCCCTCGGTTGCCTTCCTGGGCTGGAACTTCTTGAGCGTTAGAGGGTGGCCTGCGTTGGTCGGTAGGTCCCCGTGCATTATCATGCCGCGGGGGGCCTCGGACCGCAGAGCCTAACTCTGAGTTCCTCCTGTTACCAGGTGGACGCTGTCCTCTGCTCGGAGGGTTTGGGTCGTCGCCCCTATGGCGTCTAGGACTGCGAGGTGGCTGTCCGGCCCTATTCTGCCTCTGCTGCGGGGGATTTCCGCGACCAGCTTAGGATAGAGGCTGTGCCTCAGGGTCCCTCAGCGGGACATCGTCCTGAGGTGCCGGTGGCGTCTCGGGCCTATGTGGGCTCGAGGGTTGGATAGGCGGGCTAGGATTAGGACCCTTCTGTGGCGGACCGTTCACAGGTTGATTAGGCTGCGAGGTTGGTGCAGCCTAGTTCCTAGCCAGCTGTAGGGCTGCTTCGAGGGCTGCCATGGCCTCCCTCTGGCGACGGTCCATCTCCGCCTGTCTTTCGCTCAGCTTCAGGCGCTGCCGTTCAATTTCTTGTTGCTGCATCGCCATGATTTCGGCAGTACTTTCCTGGCTGACCCTCAGATTGGCCAATTCATCCTGCAATACCCCCAGGGTATTCTTCAGTGTTTCAGAGTCCATCTCTTCATCATTGAATTCCAAATGTGGCTCATCCTTAGCCACATTTTGAGGAGGAGGAGGCGGGTGAGATGGTGCAGTGCCGGCCGCCTGTCCAGTTTTCTTGGTAGTTTTCGCCATTGATCTTTCAACGATAATGTATCAAGCTCTCAATGAAAGCACCATAATGTTGACCCTGAATTTGGCCAACTGACACGGAGTCAAATTTTCTTGATGCGGACAAACACGTTGGAAAGAATATGATGACGAAATAATAAAGAACACAAGAGCTTATAGTGGTTCGGCCCCAGAATCTGGTAATAACCTACGTCCACTCGAATTGTTATTGATATAGAATTCAAAGGAGTGATCAAAGAACTAGGGTTCAATGAGTTTCACCAACCTCTGAAGAACAAGACAATATATCAAATAGAATCACTCTAGTCTCAAATAATTCGAAGGCCAAAAGTCCCATCCTTGAGCTATCTTTCTCTATTTATAGGCTCAAGGGGGATTACATTAATTTGTTACAGATATTCTTTCCTAAATAATCAGATACTTAGGAAATCATGGGAGTCAATTTCGGGATTGACTAAGACCTTTATAAAAATATCATGAGACACGCGGAACCTGCGACCATACTGGTCGCAAGTAAACTTCGACTGCCTTTTGCTTGTAATATCTCTTCTGGTTGATACCCTAGCAGAATTCCGCCAAGTGTCAGCCACGTGTCCAGAAGTCACTTGCCACGTCATTCGTGCCTGTTTTTTGGATAACAGGTTGTAATTCGGACATCCCAGACTATGATAAGCTATAGCCCTTGAATGAATCTTTCCTTCCTTGTCCCATCAGTGGGCACCAAGTCTGCAGCAAAATTGGCTAACCTGTCAAACTTTAGGGTGTATTCTGTCACTGACATACTCCCTTGCAATAATCTATTGAATTCCTCAGCCTTTGCAACTTTAATGGCCTCATTATAATACTTCTCATTAAATAGAGTTCTAAACTCTTCCCAGTTCATTTTTGTTACATCCCTAATCTAGGACACCACCTCCCACCAGATTTGGGCATCCTCCCGAACCATGTACGTGACACAGGCCACTCTCTCATTGCCCACCACCTTCATAAAGTCTAGGATGGATGTAATCATAGCCATCCACTACTCTGCATTGAGTGGATCTGCACTACCCTCGAAAACCAAAGGGTGTTGTTTCCTGAACCGCTCATATACTAATTCTCAACGGTTCTCTAACTCTATCTGCTGCTGTACGGCCGGTACTGGAGCAACAGATGGGGCCTTTGATGCAGCGTTCCCTACTAGAACCTACTATTGCCTCAACTGGCAAATCTCTTCATCCTGTCTCTGCAGCTTGGCTTGCATATCAGCAAGCAACCGTTGCCAGTTTTTAGGAGCTGGAAGAGGGGTCTGACCCTAATTATCATTTTTGGCCTGTATTCTCTGGTCGACTTGCAGATCTGACTGCCTTGGAAGCATACTTCCTAACATGTACCTTGTCGCAGTAATAAATTCGGCCAGTTAGGTAGTAATAACTAAAACTCTTGCCGCCCTACATCCCAAGACTGAACAAGCAAATGTTCACACTGAACAGTCATGCTAATAAGCAATTCATATTCATATCTAAACATGGTGCTAATAAGCACTTCCTAACATTTATAAACAAGTAATGGTGTTAATTTGCATTTTTTGGCACTTACAGACAAATAGCGATGCTAATAGGAAATTCTTTAACATGTAACAGTGCTAATAAGCATTTTCTAGCATACTTGTATCTATAACAGCGCTAGTGAGTGTGTCCTGAACTACATGTCCATATAATAATGCTAATAAGTGCTTCCTTTTGCATTCACATGCAATCTCAACGCTAATAAGCATTCCTATACTCTCACACATAAAAAATCTTGCTAATAAGCATGAAGATTCATATTCACGTTCAAACAAAGTGCTAATAAGCATGTTCTTAGCATTCAGATACATAACAGAATGCTATTAAGCATTTCTAACATTCAAGAGAAATAATGATGCTAATAAGTATTCCCTCAAACATTTAACGGTGCTAATAAGCATCTCCTGGCATACATGTACATATAGCAGCGCTAATAAGTGTTTATGAAATTTAAGAGCAATAATGATGCTGATAAGAAATCATACAACATTTATAAGCCACTATTGTGCTAATAAGCACATCCTTAACATGCATACAACAATCAAGGCCCATACCCTATCAGAATAGCTCATGCTTTCAATTTAGACAAGCATGTAAGGCATATATACTTCATTTAAGCAGTTACACACATAACTATACTAATAGTTACTGAACCTTAAGTCAAGCATGCCTTTAGCGGTGAGTGTACATGCCCAGTCCATCATCAAGAACCCTTAAACATTGGTAGCTCTGATACCAAGTTGTACTTCCCTGCTAATTAGGGTTTGTTGCCATGTGTGTTTAAAACTAGTGCTGGACTCGCTAAACGAGTCATTTGGACTAAAAAATGTGATTAAGCCACTAAGGGTTCAGGTATTAAACATTTTGGTCAAGAAGTAAACATTTCCATAGAAATAAGACTTTAGTCTTTACATGGGATCCCAAAATACAAGTTTAGAAATTTGGTTACAACTCATGGATTACAAAATAAGCCGACCAAAGCGGAAAAACAGAGTCCAACCCTAGTTTCCTTGCGATACGTCGGCCGTGGCAGTCGAGCAAACTGCATATGTACACTTCGCCCCTTACGCACTGCAACTCATGGCTTGCCAAGCTTCTCCTTACCCTTACCTGCACAACAAAGCACCCGTGAGCCAAAACACTCAGCAAGAAAACATACTAATAGATTTAGATAACAGACAGAATATAACAACATGGTTGACAGTAATAACTGAAACCAAGCATACACATTGTACCAGTAAGTGACCATAGGGTCACACAAGTGCGTGTCGCACTCCCAAATATTCGTATGGCATGCAAGCCAGTCAAGTGCATGATGAACTCCCATTCATTCATATGGCATGCAAGCCAGTCAAGTGCATGATGCATTCCCATCCATTCATATGGCATCTGAACCAAACAAGTGCATGATGTATTCCCATTCATTCATATGGCATCTGAGCTAGTCAAGTGCTTGATGCACTCCCAGGGTGGCCTAGCCATAACGACCTGCACTCAATGTGCATGATGCCGATCATGACTGATAAGTCGAGCCTTGCAAGTCCTCGACTCATAATTCGAGCATTCTGAACCCTCGACTCATAAGTCAAGCCTTGTGAACCCTCGACTCATTAGTGGATCCTTGTAATCCCTCGACTTGTAAACTGAGCCTCTTTTTAGTCTAATATACCCTGGGCTAGCAAGCCAAGCTTTTGGTTAGGTACAATAGACAAACTCAAAACTTTTAAGTCGAGCCTCTCAGTCAGGAACAAACACACATATAATACATTCATTATACATAGATACAAGACATTACAATGTAATAACAAAGGTATACACATACATAATTATAATTATGCTCATTAGCTGGGCCCGAGCCCTAATCATGTCTATATTTAATAGTTGGGCCAAGCCCCATTCATATTACATTTAATAGTTGGGTCAAGCCCTAATCATAATACATTTAACAGTTGGCCTAGCCCCAATCATTTTACATTTAATAGCAGGGCCGAGCCTTAATCATAATATATTTTACAGTTGGGCCAAGCCCCAATCATATTACATTTAATAGCTGGGCCGAGCCCTAATCATAATACAGTCAACAATGGGGCCAAGTCCTAATCATGTTATATTCAACAACGGGGCCAAGCCTTAATGACGTATCTCACGCATCAGGTGCAGTTTTCTTATCTCAATTCCAAGTGTGATGTAAAACAAGAATGACCCTCGAGCACGATCCTTATCTCGAGCCCCTAACGATAACCTAGTCACAACCAAGTATAGAATCTCGTAAAAAATGAGTAACTAAAGGCTTCTGAACCGTGACCTAGCCTCCAAGATGTAGAATCCTACTAAACCAGGTAGTAGGATCGATCCTGAGCCCTTACGTTTGAGTTCCCGTCATTAAAAATATATTTTGGCAAATTTTCTATTTTGAGCCTCGGCCTCGCTCAAGTCAGTGCCTAAAACCTTTTCTGACTGCACTTAGTGCCGCGACGCTTCTAACTGGCACCGCAACTCAAATAACCTGATAGTACAGCTGCTTCTCCTTCGTCCAACTGAGCCGCGGCACCCAAGAACAGGGCCGCGACTCGACCTTGAACCCAGATTTTTCTCCGAATCCAACCCTTCCAAAATCATTCCAAGGCTTCTCCAAACCCCTCAATAAGTCCCAAAAACATTAACACACACCATATACATCACAAACAACCAAATAACCAACTCAAATTCAAACCAAAACTCAAAATCCACCAAAGCCTAAAATTCTAGAAATAGCTTAAGCCACAGAAAATTAAACTCAAAACCAGAACAAATTCTTACCTCCAATGGCTGGATTATAGTCCCAAGTTGCTCCTAGCTTACCACCATTCCCTCTAGTTCTTATAAACTCCACATATCCAAATAAATCCCAACTATCTCCATGTAACCCAAAAACCTCAGTAATGTGCTAAATTACCAAAATACCCTTAGGCTCACCCCGAGCCGGGTATTTGACCCCGTTGTGAATTTTCCACTAACTTCCTAACTAGGATCGCCTCGTGCCGAATAGCCTAAATATATTCACAGAATAATGTGGTTCCAATCATAAAACATACATATGTACAATTATACCCTTAACGGGTCAAAATTAGGAAAGTATCCTTCTAATTAAGAAGAGGACCCACATGCATATTTAATACACCTAAACATGAAAGCATAATTAGATTATAATATAATTCACATAATAGCATGCTCATAATAAATAAGCACTCAATTGATTCAATTATTGCCTCCCGACCCCCTAATCGAGGCACTAAGCCATATTAGGGAATTTGGGGCGTTACAATAAGAGTCAACTCTTCCTTAATCTCAAGCTACCCTTCACATAAAGAGCCTCCCAATATATATAGAAATTATTTAGAACTAACTAATGGCAAGTAGAATCCTTTAAGAACAAGGCAACTTACCCCTAAATTAAAAACAAGTTGCCAGCTGGATACAAAAATAAAATAACAAATTGAATACAATTAATTCAAAAAAACAATGTAACTTTTCTCTCTAAATTACTTAGGCTTTTCTCCTACTATAGACAAAATTTATTGGAGGCTTATCATTACCCTCCCCGAAAAACCTTAACCTTGTCCTAAATATGGAATGTAGGGAACTACTCCTGAATAGTGTCAAAGTCGTTCTAAGTGGCCTTAAACTCGGGCAGTGTTGGAAGTATCCGAAGCTTTAGGTCGTCGTTGTAAGACAGCTTCAAGCTCTGCTCTCAGCTCCAAGTCAGATTTGAGATGCAATGGGATCGTTGGCAAAGAATGCCCAACCCCAATGGCTTGCCAAATTTGTGAAACATGAAATACCACATGTGTGGTGGCATGGTCGGGTAGTTGGAGCTTATAAGAGACTTGACCAATGCATTGAATGATGGGATTGGGGCCATAATACCTTGCTGAAAGTTTCTCATTGGTGTGTCTAGCTAATGACTTCTGGCGGTATAGACCCAGCTTGAGAAACACTTGGTCACAGACCTGATATTCGTCATGGCGGTGCTTTGAGTTGGCTTACTTTTGCAATTGTTGTTGGGCTCTCAACAAATGCATCTTGAGGTCGTCTAGAATGATATCCCTTGATTCTAACAATTCATTTACTCTAGATACTACAACATTCCCTTGTCTATGTGGAAGAAGTGGTGGAGGGTATCGACCATAGAGAACCTTGAAGGGAGTGCATTTGAGAGGAGAGTGGTAGGAAGTATTGTACAAAAATTTAGACCACGGTAGCCATTTGGACCATTTCTTATGGTTCTCGTATGTGAAACACCTTAGATAGGTCTCTAAGCACCTACTTAGGACCTCAGATTGGCATCCTGTTTGAGGATGGTAGGCTGTGCTCCTTCTAAGTTGGGTGCCTTGGAGTTTGAATAATTGTTTCCAAAAAATTCTAAGGAAGATTTGAGCCCTGACCGATATTATGGACTGAGGAAAGCCTTATTATCTTACTATTTCCTTCATGAAGATTTTTGCTACTGTACTAGCTGTGAAAATGTGTCATAGCTTTTAAAAATGTGCATACTTGGATAACCGGTCCAGGACCACCAAGATTGTGTCCCACCCTTCTGATTTGGCAATCCCTATATGAAATACATGGTGATGTCCTCCCATACTTGAGTTGGAAGGGGTATGGACTATAATAGGTCGATTGGAGTGGTAGTGAGATATTTATTCTGCTAACATATCGCACATTTTTTCACAAAAATATGTACATAAGACCTTAGGCCTTCCCAAAACAATTTTTCCTGGACCCTTTTATATGTTTTCAACTCGCCTGCATGCCCCCATGGGAGTGCTCCTAGAATTCTTTCAAAAGCTGACCAATGAGGCTTGATTTCCTTGGAATGACTAAAATGTTTTTGTAGTAGAGCACCCCTTGATGCAATGAAAACCCATGATGTAGTTATCCTTGCTAAATGTCACTTGTCATTTTTACCAATAAGAGATCAGAAGCCACTTCCTTCTCTAACTCAAGCCATAAACTCTACTCAGTAGCCACTACTAATTGTTGGAGCTCCTTATTTGGTAGCCGAGATAGTGCATCAGCGATCTAGCTGCTTGCACCACACTTATATTCAATGCAAAGTTGAGGCCCATCAACTTGGATACCCACTTTTGACACTTGGATCCTATTACCCTTTGTTCCAACAAATATTTTAAACTTTGTTGGTCACTCCGAACCACATACTTTCTTCCAATTAAGTACGGTCTCCATTTTGCTACTGCATAAACTATAGCCATTAATTATGTTGTACCCTGATTTCAGCACTAGTTCCTTCACTCAGCTCGGGCACAATTGACAAATAAATAAATGGAAAAAGTACCAAGGAAGTTGTCTATTTATTATCCGAGTAGATAGCTCGACTTGCATAGTGATCGTACGAGCTAGGGATGCTGAAGTAGTGAAGGGCGAGCTCAGAATATTGAAAAAACTGTCAAAGTGCGAGCTTGGAGGGTATATCCAGCTTGTGGTGATCCTGGTATATTGCACACTCAAGGATCCCTGGGGACTCGAAATCCCATTATACAGTTATTTATGACTAGGCTGTCATATTTTATGTCCCAGATATTAGGAGAACGTTTACTATATGATCAAATCATATCCCATTATAAATGGGAAATATATGTATTAAATGTAATAAATATGTATATGCGTGATTGTCTCACGCAGTTACCCAAACCTGTCCATGGAATTTCTTTATAAATACTAAGAATATTGGACAAGAAAAGGGACTGATTATTCTGTAATACTGAAAATCTGCCAAAATAGAGAGAAAACAACAATAATATAGACTCGTGGACTAGGTGGATTTTAACCATTGGACCACGTAAAATATTTGTGTTCTTGTGAATTCATTTCATTTTTCATTACGGTTTATTTCTAAGCACTAATCTACCTTATAATTTCTTAATACACTGTTGGTGAAAAACCGCGTCAACAGTTTGGTGATTTCATTGAGAGAGAAATTAGTGCTTCATCAAAATCCCAGCCCAATTTCATCATGGTTCTCACTCGCTCAATGTACGACAATGATATAGAACAGCCTGGTGGGCAGGAGGCTCATCATACCGCTGTTCTGAACGAGTATGGTCCTGAAGTCCAGCAACGTCCGGGAAAACAACCAGCGGGTCATGGCAACAGTGGGAGTTCAGCGTCATTTCCACTGAATCCAAACCCAGACTACTTAACTGCCGTTGGGATGGAAAATATGCAGTTAAGAAGCCATCTCGCTAAGGAAAACAGACAAATTGAGGAGGTTTTGGCTCGATTACCCCCTCTCGCAATCGACGTTAATGTCAGAAAGAGGCAAAGTGGGTCTCACAAGTCCCACAAGAATAACCGATCCAAACCAAGTCGATCAATCAGAATTGCCACCCCAAGTTTTGTGCCTACAGGGTGAGACCGCCAGAATGCTCATCCCAATGGCCCTCATAGGGGTCATCAACATATCAGTAGATCGGTTATAATCGCAACCCCAAGTTTGGTGCCTCATTCAAAAGAACCTAGGAATGCCCATGGCGATCCACGAGGAGGGGCTGGGATAGGCTCACAGAGATAGAATGTTCTAGCAAACCCTCCTACGTCACAATCGGATCGTTCGGCGTAGAGAGCTAGAATTAATGGGGCAGAACAAAGGCAGTCTAATCTTTTTCGCCCTGATGGGACAAGGATAACCTCGCCAATAAGGCATCCCTTGTCACTTATAAGACATCCAACACCACCTCATCCTACGTGGGACATTCCAACTTATGGAGACAGTAATAGAAACCCACCTCCGTCTGTCCATACCTACGTCCCACGGACGCGTGGTGAAAATCCAGATCCTCGGCCTCAACCACGAGATGTAAGCTTCACAAATGGAAGTTACTGGACTAAAATTCGTCGAAGTGGTAGGTCCGAGGGCGATCTGAGAAATCAGCTAAGTTCGACACAAAGTCCTGGATACGATTCACAACCTGATTTGCGTGATCGTTTGAATTTGCAGAGAAGGAATCCAGCTCGGAATGAAGATGTTAGTTATAGTCGACAAGAGGGAGGTCCTTCCATAGTACGTGATAATAGGAATGCCCCACCAAACCAAGCTCGAGCTTGGAGGGACAATAACCCATCAAACGTGTACGATAGGATGGGAGATGTTGAACAACCCCTAGATAACCTAGGGACCAGAGAAAAAACCCTCGAGAGGCTAGGTCTAATGGAAGAGCAAATGAGGAGGCTTTTATCTGGAAAATATAAGGACGATAGCGACTCAGAAGATGAGCTCGAGCCTTTTGCTCCAAATATGGCGGTGGCCACATATCTGACAAGCTTCAGAATGCCACACTTGTCAAATTTTGATGGAGATGGAGATACGTCAAACCACCCCGGGATGTTTAACACCATGATGATGACCCACAATGTCGAGCTCGACCTAAGGTACATTTTGTTCCCTTCAACTCTGATCGGGCCAACCAGGCAGTGGTTTAAGCAATACAAGAGGCATTCTATAAGTTTGTGGAAGGAGTTTTATTCTGACTTCAAAAAATCATTCCGGGCTTCCCAGACAGCTCGGGTTAAGGATGATTCATTAGCCAATGTAAAGCAGCAACCTGGAAAAATGTTGAAAGCATATCTAAGTAGATTTGCCAATGTCCCTGCACAAGCTAGGGATGCCGATGACAGCTCCAAGCTCATGGCAATGAGGACACGAATCCTTGTTGGGGGAGACTTGTGGCAAGAATTACAGAGAAAATGAGTTAATAATGTGGATGAGATCTTGGCACGAGCTCAAAGATGAATTACCTTGGAAGAGGCGAGAGCTTCTGTCGTAGGAACCAGCCAATTCCCTGTCCAAGCCGTTTGAGTGGTATCGGATGTTGCAGCTACGACTCAAATCGTTGCCTAGAATAACCAAGGGGGAATAACAAAAGGAAGAGAAATGGTGTTAGTTTTTATAGATCAAATCAGAGATTATACGCAACGGAACAACAATCAAAATTGTTAATTTAATCCCACAAGATTTCTAGATCTACTTCTTCACATACATATATATATATATATATAGAATCAAAGATATGAATAGAAAATTACCTCAAGTTCTCCTCACTACTATCTTTTTGTATGGCAAAAATCATTGAGATCTCACACCAAGATCTTCCAAAATGTTCTCAGCACACAAAGAACGAGTGTGGGCTCGCTATACAAAATAAGAGGCAAAATCTATTTATCAAATGTTCTCAACAAATGAGATCTAATAAATTTTGGACCTAAGTTTGTGAAGAATAGTGACCCATGCTTGTATCACTGTTCTCTTTCTCTCAGAGAGATTTCACGATATATTTTCTATCCCTGAAAAAAAGTATCGTTCTAAAAAACTAATATCCTATATTTAATATATCCAATATATTAAAAATAAAATATTAGTTATTTTTAACAATTTGAAAATAACTAATCAGTTATCAGATTTTGTTTAAATAATAATATTTTAATCATATTACAATATATCATTATTTATTTAATATTTAAATAACTAAAATTGTGGAACCAATAAACTACCAAGAACTTCTTATGCATGTAGCACAGTGACTGTGCACTGTGCTACACGTGTACCACATGCTAGGGAAGGCATGTGATTTTTCCCAATTTTTTCTTATTATTTAAACACCAAAAATCCCAAATATAAATTAATTCAAAATTAATTATATTTTTGTTAAATCAAATAATTAATTAATTCTCAATTAATTAAATTAATTAATTACACATAATTATACAATAATTATGTTTAGTGGATAGAAAAATATTTCACTTATCAAATAAGTCATTTTGCTCATTTTTGTATTTACCTTTGTCAGTGTTTGTTTGAGCCATTTCGGTGACCATGGACCTATAACATTAAGCTCCAATAAATTGTAACTAAATAATTAAACTCTTTAATTATAATAGTTAATTTATTAATTCTGATATTTCTCCACTATAAATTCAGAATTGCACTCTTTATTTTATAGATATACTTTTACAGAAATCTTGTCTTAAGTTGTCCATTGATATAACCATCTTACAATAGTTCAACCCTCTAATTAATTAGTTCATAAATTAGAATGGAAGAATTACCATTTCACCTTTCTAATTTACTTCTTATTCCTTAAGTACCATTAATTCACTAGTAAATAAATAATCTATAATCTAATTATATATTTGAGATCAAAATCATTCAGTTCCATAATTAACCCTTAAGGGAACTAATATACGATCCGTTAGGAAAGATTAGATTTCGTATTGTTGATACATGTTCCCATCCATCCATGATATTAAATCTCCAAAACAAAAGTCATTAGCCTCATTCTATGAAGAGACCTTAACGAATGAATCAAAAGATTTAATAAACATGAACAAGAGTTCATGAACACTCAGGATTTAGGTTGATCTATAAATGATTATCAGTTATGACATGAATTACAAGTCTTTATTGTGAAATGGTTTTTCGATAAAGACTTTTATTCATATCGGTCCATGTCATATATAATCATATTATATAAAGTACATTTATCGAGATGTCTTGCCACATCAATAATCCGAATCTAGATTATTTGTATGATCATGATACTCGGCAAACCGTACTTACAATCCCAATTAAAGAATTCCACAACTTTAATTTGTTGTTGTTGACTATTTTTATTCATTCATGTGATCTTAATTCTCTCATACTAATACAAGATCAATCCTCAATAATGGATATGGAATTTTTCTGATATTTTCAAAATTATTCAAACAATAATTTAATAATCTAAATATAACAATAATAGACCATTGAATTTATTTATTCATCGAAATAATAAATGTATTTTACTTGCTTTTAGGACATACTCATAACAATCTCCCACTTGTACTTAAAGCAAGTGAGGTATTTCTCTCAATCCCATATTACGTACATGACCCTCGAATTGCTTTGCAGGAAGCGTCTTTGTGAACGGGTCTGCTAGGTTGTGTTCTGGTGCGATTTTCAAAATTGACACATCTCCTCTATGTATGATTTATTTGACCAAGTGGTATTTGCGCTCTATATGATTTCCCCTCTTGTGGCTTCTTGGTTCTTTAGAATTGGCCACTGCTCCACTGTTGTCACAGTAAAGAACAAGTGGTTTCTCTACATCTAGAACAACTTTCATATCGGAGTAGAAATTTTTGAGCCAAACTGCCTCCTTAGCTGCTTCACAAGCCCATATATACTCGACTTCCATGGTGGAGTCTGCAATGCTGGTTTTTTTTAATACTTTGCCAGACTAATGCTCCTCCTCCAAGAATAAACACTGATCTAGAAGTCGATTTCCGACTATCTCTGTCTGATTGAAAATCAGAATCAGAGTAACGAGTGGGGTTCAAGTCTCCACCTGAATATACAAGCATATAATCTCTAGTATTTCTAAGATACTTGAGAATATTCTTCACTGTAATCCAATGACTCAATCCAGGATTGGATTGATAACGGCTGACTATCCCTACTGCATAACAAATGTCAGGTCTTGTACACAACATGGCGTACATCAGACTACCTACTGTCGAGGCATAGGGATATTGTCTCATGTCTTCCTCTTCCTGAGGTGTTTTGGGACACTGCTCCTTGGAAAGGAATACTCCAGAACGGGTTGGCATATCACCCTTTTTTGAAGTTTCGCTTATTAAAGCATTCTAGAACATTATCAATATAAGTTGCTTGAGACAATGCCAAAGTTTTTTGTTATGTCTATCTCTAAGAATCTTAATTCCCATAACATACTTGGCTTCTTCCAAATCTTACATTTGGAATTGTTCAACTAACCATTTCTTTACCCTTGATAATGATGTTACATCATATCCAACATTAATATATCATCTATGTAAAGAACGAGGAATACTACTATACTATCTTTGATTTGTTTATAGACACAAGGTTCGTCAACATTTTGTTCAAAAACAAATGTTTTACTTGTGTCATCAAATCTAAGATTCCAAGATCTAGAAGCTTGTTTGAGTCCATGAATGGACCTAAGAAGCTCGCAAAACTTTTTCTCTTGATCTTTTAATTTGAACCCTTTTGCTTGAGACATGTAAATGGTTTCATCAAGGTAGCCATTCAGAAAAGCTATTTTGACATCCATTTGCCAGATCTCGTAATCCATGCACGTAGCGATGGACAAGAGTATACGAATTGATTTTAGCATGGCTAATGGAGAAAAGGTTTCTTCATAGTCAACCCCTTCTTACAGGAGAAAATGTTTCTTCATAGTCAACCCCTTCTTTCTGTGTGTAACCTTTGGCTATTGGCCTTGCTTTGAAAGTCTCTACTTTCCCATCCGCTCCTCTTTTCTTCTTGAATATCCACTTGCAGCCAATGGGTTTGATATTCTCAGGTGGATCTTCTAGAACCCAGACAAAATTGGAATTCTTCGATTCCATTTCTCGATTCATGGCTTCTTGCCATTTTTCCTTGTTAGAATCATTCATTGCATCTTTAAATGTAAATGGATCATCTTTGTTTTTGTCAGACACAAGCATTTGAACTTCGTGTTCATAGTGCGTGGGTTGCTTACTAACCCTCCCACAACGACGAAGTTCTCTACTATTCTGACTAGAACTAGCAGTTTCCTCTTGCCGTTTTTCATTGGTTATTGCTGGTGACTTTGCAATTTCATTCCAGATCATCTCCTCCAGAACAGCCTTTCTACGAGGTTTGTAAGTATTAACATAGTCATATTCAATAAAAGTTGCATTTGTTAATACAAATGTTTTATTTTCTTTTGGACTATAGAAAATTCCACCTCTAGTCTCTTTGGAATATTCAACAAACATGTACACTTCAGAGCGTGTTTCCAACTTCCCGGTCTTTCCTTTAAGCACGTGTACAGGACACCCCCAAATTCAAAAATGGTGTAAACTAGGTTTACAACCATTCCATAATTCTATGGGTGTCTTTTGGATAGACTTAGATGGAACATCATTCAATATGTATAGAACACATTGAATCACATAGCCCCTGAATGATAGTGGTAATGATGAGAAACTCATCATTGATCTAACCATACCTAATAATGTTCTATTCCATCTTACCGAAACACCATTTTACTGTGGCGTTTCAGGTGTAGTGAGTTGGGATTGAATGCCATGCTCACGCAAATGGTCCTTGAATTCACAATCCAAGTACTCTCCTCCTCGATCAGATCGAAGAGATATTAGTGATTCACCTAATTGCTTTTCAGCCTCTGCTTGAAATTCTTTGAACTTTCCAAAAGTTTCAGATTTTCTTTGCATTAAGTATAGGTAACCATATCTTGAATAATCGTCAATGAAGGTGACGAAATACTCATAACCTCCTCTTGCTTGTACAAAGTGGACCACAAACATCTGTATGTACTAGCTGAAGTGGTTCTGTGGCTCTTGAACCTTTAGCAGAGAAAGGTCTCTTGGTCATTTTGCCTTCTAGCCAGGATTCACAAAAAAGGGGGAGATCCAATAGATAGTTCTCTTAAAGGACCATCCTTTACAAGCCTATTTATTCTGTCTAGATCAATATGGCCCAATATTAAGTGCTACAGATATGTCTCACTATCGAAATCAGTTTAATAGATCTAGGATTAGCTGTTTTTAAATAATTCAGAATTATAAAAAATTTGTCATTCATCATAAGTATGTAAACTTTGTTTATCCCAAAGCATTTGCATAACAAGTAAATAGATAATTTCTTTATATAATAACTACTTTATCAATAAAAGAAATAAATGTTATGCAAAATTAGAAACAAGTTTCCAAACATTAATAATCAAAATTATTAACAATAAAATAAATTTCTAGACTGTAGTTTTCTTTGTTTAAAGAAATCTAAAATTTCTAAAACAAAATAAAGAAATTTAAATTGTTCAACTAACAATAAAACAACTTAATAAAACTACTCTCCAACTTCTCCAGCTCTTTACTCGCTATTCAAATCCTCATCAGCCTCTTCCTCCTTTCCAGGGTTCTGATTCTATAAAGGAAAAACAAAAAGAAAAATAGATTAGTGGCATATATTTTTGAATCTACTATCCAAAAATTTGAATATGATATTCATAGTATTTGAATCTATTATTCAAATTTGAAAAATATATGTAAATCTTATTTACCTTTTTTGTTTGATATAAACGATGACACTCAACAAAGACTTCCTTTGTCATTGCTCCCCACATCTCATGTGCTGAGTCATAGTGTATATATTTCTCCTTTGTTTCGTCAGGCATGGTTGAAAGCATGCAATAACATGCCAAGCGATTGGATTTCATCCAATTTGCATATTTTTCTTCTGCTTCATAGCTAGTAGCCAGAGGTGGTTCTGTTGGAGGTTTTTCACAGACGGTTGACATCATCTTTTTATAAGAAAAAATAGTCAACATGCCTCGAAACCAGTGTTGCATATTTTCAGGTTCAAAAACCAAGGACTTGAGAAAAGCATCAGTGTGTAATTCACCAATAGACATTTTTTGCTGGGAATAAATAAATAAATACAAATATTATTATATTTACATAAATAAATATCAAAGTTTTGGAAATTAAACGTGATGCATGAGCACAATTAAAACACATAAAATAAAGATTTATTTCCACGATAAAACTTTCTAACAAAAGTGCCACCTTAGGGTCGGTCAAATTAATCTTAGAGAATTTATAAGACATTCTTATCTTTATTGTTTAAAAACTTAAAATAACTCTTTATTTTCTCTTTTAAACATTAAAGTACCGATTAGTTTGGTCAAGTTATGATTATCCACTGCAAAATCTTAATCATAACTTTGTGAGTGTAATCCATTATTTCGGAGTTCATGACTTAACTTAGGACATGCCGCCTTAGGGTTGGTCAAACCTAAAATACATCATTAGTTCCTATCTAAGTAAGAAATATAACCTTGCTATTGACATGTCTAGACACCTTCCTTAGGGGGACGAAAACAAAGTCGTCGCGAGGCGCTATTCATATCTCATGGTGTTATATTAATAATGGAGAGCATGGGTTATGTGGAGTTATCAACCCTCTCCCACTCATTATTTTGAAATATGTGTTTTTAACCTAATTAATTCCAAATTAATTATAGATTCTTTAAAATTTATGAACATAATTAAAATTGGAAAGAAAGCAAGTTTCTAGGTCCATATCCAATTTTAAATTACCAATTATATTCATCTAAACTTTACTAATTTTTTTTTTTTTTAAAATAAAGTTGGTTTAAAGAAATTAAGTCATAAAGAATACCAAGTTTTCAAAATAAAACTAAGTAATTTATATGCAATTGGTTTTACAAAACAATTCATATAAACATATAGGACAATCCTAATAATCATGTTTCTACCAATGAGATGCATGATTATGACTGTGTGGGTTTTTATGTATGGCACAAAATGCATGAACATGTTATCAATCACATGAAAATAATTATTTAAATAAATAAACAATAAATGTTGAACGGGGTGCTTTTGGGTATTTCTAATTTTACAACCTCTTTATAAAATTAAAAATAAATAAAATAAAACCTCCTTGATCTCCATCGGTCTTCTTTACTTTACTTTTGGTAGGATATGTGTCGTGTTGGTCTAGAATAATAATAAGAAAATAATTTTCTAATTATCTTGATTAATTAAAACAAAACTTTTAAATAATTATTATTTTTATTTTCCTTTTTAATTAAAACAACTTTTAATTAAAACAAGAAACTAAAATATTTAATTAAAATCTGTTATTTTTTTTAAATTAAATTTTGAAATAAGATATTCAAAAAAGTTTGTTAGGATAACAAAATTATCTCATTATTTAAATATCAAATTTCTAATAAATAGGATATTTAACATTTTAAATTTTATTAAAAAATAACAGAATAATTTCAGAAAAATAAAAAAAATTCTGGACCAGCAAGACGAGGACACATGGCATCAAACAGTGCTGCCGGGGGCATTTTGTACAGAACCGTATGGATCCGTACAGACCCGTTCGTACGGTCCGTACGACGTCCCCGGCAGCAGCTCGGAGGGCGGCCTCGGAGAAACGATGGCTAAATTCTGAATCCCAGGCTCCGTTCTAACTTTTGTGTGATCGGAATTACAATTTTATGGTGTCAAAAACTGAATAAAATTACATAAATCCTATGCCTCATTATGGCTTACACAATGATCTAACCATAAACAAATCCTAACCCAAAACACCATACAATTAACGATTCAATATTCTCATGCTTTCAATCATATTAAGCCATCCATTCTTTCATAAAAAATAAATAAATGCATAAAATTAAACCCACATAGATTCAATATATATATGTGTGTGAAGATGGCTCTGGTACCATTTGTTAGTTTTTATAGATCAAATCAGAGATTATACGCAGCGGAACAATAACAGAATAATTTCAGAAAAATAAAAAAAATTCTGGACCAGCAAGACGAGGACACATGGCATCAAACGGTGCGGCCGGGGGCATTTTGTACGGAACCGTATGGATCCGTACAGACCCGTTCGTACGGTCCGTACGACGTCCTCGGCAGCGGCTCGGAGGGCGGCCTCGGAGAAACGATGGCTAAATTCTGAATCCCAGCCTCCGTTCTAACTTTTGTGTGATCGGAATTACAATTTTATGGTGTCAAAAACTGAATAAAATTACATAAATCCTATGCCCCATTATGGCTTACACAATGATCTAACCATAAACAAATCCTAACCCAAAACACCATACAATTAACGATTCAATATTCTCATGCTTTCAATCATATTAAGCCATCCATTCTTTCATAAAAAATAAATAAATGCATAAAATTAAACCCACATAGATTCAATATATATGTGTGTGAAGATGGCTCTGGTACCATTTGTTAGTTTTTATAGATCAAATCAGAGATTATACGCAGCGGAACAACAATAAAAATTGTTAATTTAATCCCACAAGATTTCTTGATCTACTTCTTCACATACATATATATATTGAATCAAAGATATGAATCGAAAATTACCTCAAGTCCTTCATCGCTGCTATCTTTTTGTATGGCAAAAATCCTTGAGATCTCACACCAAGATCTTCCAAAATGTTCTTAGCACACAAAGAATGAGTGTGGGCTCGCTATACAAAATAATAGGCAAAATCTATTTTTCAGATGTTCTCATCACATGAAATCTGATAAAGTTTGGACCTAAGTTTGTGAAGAACAGTGACCTATGCTTGTATCACTGTTCTCTTTCTCTCAGAGAGATTTCACGATATATTTTCTATCCCTGAAAAAAAGTATCGTTCTAAAAATTGATATCCTATATTTAATATATCCAATATATTAAAAATAAAATATTAGTTATTTTAAACAATTTGAAAATAACTAATCAGTTATCAGATTTTGTTTAAATAATAATATTTTAATCATATTACAATATATCATTATTTATTTAATATTTAAATAACTAAAATTGTGGAACCAAGAAACTACCAAGAACTTCTTATGCGTGTAGCAAAGTGACTGTGCACTGTGCTACACGTGTACCACATGCCAGAGAATGTATGCGATTTTTCCCAATTTTTTCTTATTATTTAAATACCAAAAATCCCAAAAATAAATTAATTCAAAATAAATTATATTTTTGTTAAATCAAATAATTAATTAATTAATTATGTTTAGTGCATAGAAAAATATTTTACTTATCAAATAAGTCATTTTGCCCATTTTTGTATTTACCTTTGTCAGTGTTTGTTTGAGCCATTTCGGTGACCATGGACCTATAACATTAAGCTCCAATAAATTGTAACTAAATAATTAAACTCTTTAATTATAATAGTTAATTTATTAATTGTGATATCTCTCCACTATAAATTCATAATTGCACTCTTTATGTTATAGATATACTTTTACAGAAATCTTATCTTAAGCTGTCCATTGATATAACCATCTTACAATAGTTCAACCCTCTAATTAATTAGTTCATAAATTAGAATGGAAGAATTACCATTTCACCTTTCTAATTTACTTCTTATTCCTTAAGTACCATTAATTCACTAGTAAATAAATAATCTATAATCTAATTATAGATTTGAGCTCAAAATCATTCAGTTCCAGAATTAACCCTTAAGGGACTAATATACGATCCGTTAGGAAAGATTAGATTCCGTATTGTCGATACATGTTCCCAACCATCCATGGTATTAAACCTCCAAAACAAAAGTCATTAGCCTCATTCTATGAAAAGACCTTAACGAATGAATCAAAAGATTTAATAAACATGAACAGGAGTTCATGAACACTCAGGATTTAGGTTGATCTATAAATGATCATCAGTTATGACATGAATTACAAGTCTTTATTGTTAAATTGTTTTTGGATAAAGACTGATATTCATATTGGTCCATGTCATATATAATCATATTATATAAAGCACTTTTACCGAGATGTCTTTCCACATCAATAATCTGAATCTATATTATTTGTATAATCATGATACTCATCAAACCGTACTTACAACCCCAATTAAAGAATTCCATAACTTTAATTTGTTGTTGTTGACTATTTTTATTCATTCATGTGATCTTAATTCTCTCGTATTAATACAAGAACACATCCTCAATAATGAATATGGAATTTTTATGATATTTACAAAATTATTCAAACAATAATTTAATAATCTAAATATAACAATAATAGATCATTGTATTTATTTATTCATCGAAATAATAAATGTCTTTTACTTGCTTTTAGGACATACTCCTAAAAAATGGTGAGGGCGTCCAGGGTGGAACAAACAAAAATAAGTCTGGGGAGAAATTCAAGCTTGTTTACGCCACTTATACCGAGCTCACGGATACTAGGGAGTGCATCTTCCTTGCAAATTCTACTCGCCTTCCATGGAAGAAGCCAGAACCATTGAATAACCAAAGAGCGAAGTGAGATCCTTTGAAGTTTTGCAGATTTCATAATGATATTATTCATAACACTGATGACCATCGATAGCTGAATGATGAGATTGAAACTCTCATTAGAGCCGGGGCTTTGGCCTAGTACGCTCGAAATCGGGTGGTCCCTAATCAGCCTGCTGGACCAAACCCTCAGTCAGCTCCCGAATCTCTAGTAAATCAGACCAGAGCTCAAGCGAATCAGGATGATCCTCCTCCAGGGGGAGATATAGCCCCAATTTCGGGAGGACCTCATCTGGAAGGCACAAGCAGAGGGGCCCATAAGAGGTACATTAACGAACAGAAATCCGATAACAGAGTAGAGTTCATCCCGGAACAGCAGTTATCGAAACAACAAAGATTGGAAAAACAACCAATCATTTTTACAGAAGAGGATGCTAGCCACGTCCAATTCCCACATAACGATCCCTTGGTCATAACCGTTCAGCTCGCCAACCGGAGGGTACAGAGGACACTAGTAGATAACGGGAGTTTTGTGAATCTATTTTTCAGGTCCACCTTGGAAAAATGGGGTTGTCTGTCACAGAATTGAAGGCGACCTCAATGACTCTATACGAATTTTCTGGCGAAGGGTCAGAAGCCATCGGGATGATCGAATTAGTGGTAACATTGGGAGAAGGCTCACGAACTGTCTCCAAGTTACTTGAGTTCATGGTAATCGACTATCCAGCCACATACAATGCAATTTTGGGATGACCTGCGTTGATGGCATTTGAAGCCATAACCACTATCTGCCACCTAGCGATAAAATTTCCCTCAGGTGTGGGGATGTGCATCGTTAGAGGTGATCAGCTCGCTGCCAGAGAATGCTATATCATTTCTATGAAGGGAAAATCACAACCCGGACAGGAAACTATGGTCATAAATGATGGAGGTAAGGAGTCCCAGGAAGTTGGAGTTACTTGTGGGACGGAAGAACTGCAAGAAGCAGAGGATAGCGACGTCGCCCCACGTGATGAAATTGACCCACGAATGGGCGAAGACAGGTCAAAGCTCCAAGCTTTTGAGGAGATCGAGGAAGTAAACATTGACCCCAAAGAAGCTTCTAGAGTCGTTAAGATTGGAAAAAATCTTGATGATAGAAGGAAGAAGGAGCTGATCAATTTCTTACAAGAGAATCTAGACTTTTTTTCCTGGTCACATGAAGACATGGTGGGAATAAGCCCAAGTGTAATCATGAACACTTTAATTTTGGACAAAAACGTGCCATCAAAATCCCAAAAATGGAGACGTTTGGGAACAGTCCGAGCTGGAGCTCTTAAGGAAGAAGTAGCTCGACTATTAAAATGCGGGTCTATTCGTGAAGCAAAATACCCAATCTGGGTAGCCAATCTCGTGCTAGTCCCAAAGACAAATGGGAAATGGAGGACCTGCATCAATTTCTCTGACCTGAACAAAGCATGTCCCAAGGATTGCTTTCCATTACCAAGGATTGATCAGTTGGTAGATGCCACGGCAGGTCACGAGCTCATGTCCTTCATGGATGCGTACTCTGGATATAACCAAATTGTGATGAATCCTGCAGACCAAGACCACACTTGCTTCATGACCCCAAATAACATATATTGTTATAAAGTCATGCCCTTCAGGCTGAAGAATGTCGGAGCTACATATCAACGCTTAGTCAACAAAATGTTCGCTAATCAGATCGGGAGAAATATGGAAGTGTATGTCGATGATATGCTTGTCAAATCCAACACTGCCGATAACCATGTATCTAATCAGAAAGAATGAGGAGGTATGACATGAGGCTAAATCCCTATAAGTGTACTTTCAGAGTAGCATCGGGAAAATTTCTAGGATTCATAGTCAATACGAGGGGGATAGAGGCGAATCTTGATAAAATTAGGTCATTGGTAGAAATGCCCTCACCCAGGTCACGTAAAGAAGTTCAAAGCCTAAATGGAAAGGTGGCAGCTTTGAATCATTTTATTTCTAAATCTAGTGACAAGTGCCTGCCATTTTACGACTTGCTCAGGGGAACCAAGAAATTTGAATGGACTGAAGAGTGCGAATAAGCACTACTCGACCTAAAAACGCACTTGGCCAAGCCCCTAGTGTTATCTAAGCCTATATCTGGAGAACCTCTGTTCCTTTATTTGGCTATGATAGAAAATGCAGTCAGTGCCGTGTTAGTTCAAGAAGAAGACCATGCTCAAAAACCAGTATATCATTTAAGCAAGAGACTTCTCGAAGCTGAATCACGATACCTACTGATAGAGAAGTTGGCATTCTATTTGATATTAGCTTCGAGGAAGCTCTGGCCATATTGTTAGTCCCACTTAATCAATGTCATGACCGACCAACCTTTAAGGCAGGTGTTGCAAAAACCTGAAACATCGAGACATCTGTTAAAATGGGCTATTGAACTTAGCCAGTTCGAGATACTGTACGTGCCACAGACCTCAATCAAAAGTCAGGCCCTTGTTGATTTTGTTGCTGAATGCATCGGATTTCAAGAGGAGCTTTTGAAGGAACCAGTGCAGGAGCTGTGGAAAATATTCTTTGACGGATCATCGAACGAGAACGGATTAGGAGCTGGGATCATACTATTCTCCCCAGAAGAGCATCGATTCCATACAGCTCTGAGATTTGGATTTGAAGCATCCAACAACGATGCCGAATATGAGGCCTTACTAGCTGGGTTGAAAGTTGCAAGGGATCTCAAAGCGAAGGTTGTCCAACGCTATAGCAATTCTCAGCTCGTGGTTAACCAGGAGTTGGGAGAATATCAAGCTCGAGCTACCAATATCGCGGCCTACCTACCAAGGCTTGCCACCACCAAAGAAGCTGAGACCTTGAACGTAGTGCTAGTGGAGTTCTTGGAGAGTCCAAGCGTGACAGAAAAAATGGTAGAGGTCGAGATGATCGACACAAGACCAACCTGGATGACTCCCATAATGGAATACCTCACAACAGGAAAGCTACCTGAGGATAGAAAGGATGCAAGAAAAATATTATATCAAGCTTCGAGGTATGTGATAGTGGATGGGACATTGTACCGACGTGGTCATTCATTGCCTCTCCTACGATGTGTTCTACCCGAGGAAGCTAAAATCATATTGCAAGAAGTGCACGGAGGCTTTTGTGGAGATCATGCTGGGGGGCAAAACCTAGCACTAAAAATATTGAGGCAGGGATATTTTCGGCCCACTTTAACAAAAGACTCGATCTCATATGTTCATAAATGCGACAAATGCTAGCATTTCGCCATAGTTGCCTGAGTTGCTCCAGTCGAGCTAACAATAATCTCATCCTCGTGGCCATTTGCGGTATGGGAATCGACCTAATAGGGTCCCTACCTATGGGAAAGGGAGGAGTTCGTTACACGGTGGTGGCGATCGACTATTTCACGAAGTGGGTAGGAGCTGAACCTCTGGCAACCATCACTTCAAAGAGAGTCCTAGACCTTGTTGTGAAGAGTATTATATGTCGGTTTGGGCTTCCTAAAAAGATTGTGTCCGACAATGGGACACAGTTCGACAGTGATCTCTTCACTGACTTCTATGAAAAATACGACATTATTAAGAGTTTCTCCTTAGTAGCGTATCCACAGGCCAATGGACAGGTCAAAGCTGTAAACAAAACCCTAAAGGCAAGCCTAAAGAAGAGGTTAGACGAGGCCAAAGGATTATGGCCCGAACAGCTCCCGAAAGTACTTTGGGCATACTGGACTTCTCACAGAACCTCCACGGAACATACTCCTTTTTCTCTAACTTTTGAAAGTGAGGCTGTCCTTCCAGTTGAAGCCATGGTAGCCACTCACAGGCAAAGGACATTCAGCCAGGAATGGAATGATGAACTACTTAATGCATCTCTCGACCTGAATGAAGAGAAACGAGAGGAATCACAATTATAGCTCACCCATTATCAACAAAAAATCACTCGTTACTGTAATTCTAAAGTTAAGACGCGTAGGTGTGGATTGGGCGACCTAGTTCTCCGAAGGGTATTTCTTGCAAATACTGATCCCAAGGATGGTTTGTTAGGCCCGAATTGGGAGGGACCATATCAAGTCATTCAGGTTTTGTGAGAAGGAACTTTCAAGATAGCTTGGCTAAATGGGGAATTGGTCCCATGGACCTGGAATGTCTTACATTTGAAAAAGTATTATCAGTAGTACCATCATCCATGTAAGGCTTATTTATAAAAGCCATTTGATTAATGATTTATTAAATTATTTCTTGTTAAGGTTGTATTAGCTCGTGTATTAATGTTTGCAAATGCAAACAAAAAAGTTTCTAATTTCTGGTTACTTAGGGGGCATATAACCCGAGGTTGGCCAGATTAAGAGCGCTTGATAAGTTTAATCATTTAAAAACCCTGGATACAACCAGGTCTGAAACTTAGAAGCTTGGAAAATTGATTATTCGATGACTTTTTTAAGAGCTCGAGTTGTTAATAAACCTAGTACGAACTAAGTTTAATCATTTAAAATCCTAGATATGACTAGGTCAAAAACTTGGAAAGTTGGGAAAAAATTTTAATATCAAGGGCTTTTTTAAATGCTCGAGTTATCAATACACCTAACACGAACTAAGTTTTAATTGCTTGGAAAGTTGGGAAAATGGTTTAATATCAAGGGCTTTTTAAAGGTCAAGTTATCAATAAACCTAACACGAACTAAGTTAAATTATTAAAAACCCTAGATATAACCGGATTAAAGGCCCAGCACTGATATATAATTTCTTCCATGGACGATAGTGAGGTCGCCTTTTCTTCTTTGACTACGGCCTCGACCTCGAGAAATTTTTCTTTGGCCTCATTAACCTCGGTCTGGAGTTGTGCAAGTTAAGCCTGGAGGGCAGTCAGGGAAGTCTTTGTAGCTTGCTCGCTTTCTTGGGACGAGGTGAGAGCAGCCTGGGCATCGTGTTCATTCTTCTGAGCAGCTACCAAAGCACTTTTGGCGACCTACTCGGCTTCTTGAGTGGCTATCAGGGCAGTATTAGCAGCATTTAGTTCAACCCAGAGCTCATCATTTCTATCCCTAACACGGACTATACTACGATATTGAGCCAGGGCACACTACCAAATAATAAAACAAGTTAGATTTATCCTTGGCCACTAAAAAAAATATGTTACCAAGGAAGGATAATTTACAGTGAGGCTCATTCCCATGGCTAATTCCATGAAATTCTTTGGGCTTCGCTCCTCGATGGTCCTCAGATCCCTCGAGTTGGCCTTATAGGCGTGCCCCACCATATGGCTCGTCGTCTCGTAAATGATCCCCCAAAAGGCTTCAGGGATTTTCTCTAGTTCCTGGGGATCTACTGGTATTTGAACGATCGCGGCTGGGATGGTGGGGGCTGGAGGATCACTTTGTATCACTTGGGCTTGGGGAGACATGAATCGGGGCGGGGGAGGAGGAGGAGGAACCCTCCTCTCGGTAACAGAAGACACTGGAGCTGTTGAGCTCGTGCCTTTCCCCTTAGAAGGGGATTTTGAGGTGTTCCCTGCTGCCGGAGGGGTCTTCTTCGTAATCCTGGGCCTCTTCACAACGGGGCTTAAGCCGACCTTCCTGGCCTTGAAGGCAATTCGGAGGCCAGGAGCTCCGGGTTGTTCCATCTCTTCGCCTGAAAAGAGGAAAAAGGAGTTAGTTCACAAATAAAGTTGTCAAAAACATATACAAGGATAGAGAAAACAAAGATCCTACCCTCTGGGCTAGGGGAGGAGTCTATTATCACCAGCACGGGTGTTTTGGTTGGGATAGGCATGACCTCCGGCTTTGGGATTACTGGAGGAGGGGGAGAGTCTACTGTTAGTATTTCTGGGATCCTAAGGGGTTCAGGCTCAGGTCCTTCCTCAGGGCTGGATTCATCTACATATTATCTAAATCCAGGGGCAAATGCACCCTGGAGCAGAGAAGAACAGGTCCTACGGTTGGTTCCATACTCCTAAAAAATGACAGATGTAGCAACCCAAAATTTCTAATAAGGCTTAAGGGCCTTGATTAGTGTGCCAGAGGGCATAATTGGTATTTATGTGAAGAAATGATTTAACGCATGATTGTGTGGCATGCATGACCATATGATTATGTGGAGATGATTAAGTGCATGTTTATGAGTATTAAATATGCATGTAGACCCTGTTTCGCTTTATGTGATAAATTGTTGAGACCACATTATTACGTTGATATATTTGCAGCATATGGCTCGAGATGGTCCTAGTGAGCGGATTGGCAAAATAGTCACGACGGGGATATATACCCGGCTCTGGGGAGCCTGGGGGTATTTTCGGGAAATTTAGAAAATATAACGGGGATTATTAGACATTGGGTAAATAATTGGTGATTAACTAGATGATAGGATTTAAGTGGAAAATAATAGGAACACTCGAGGAATTAACAGGAACTGGGAGAAAAATGACCAAATTACCCTTTGGGCACCCTTGAGAGATTTAAATTGTTAGAGGGGCAAGTGTGTCTTTTGGCTGTGGAGGATATAATCTGATTTGTTAGAACAATATAGAAAGATATAGAATATTCTAAGGAAAGAGAAGAAAGAAAGAAGAATATCTCAGCCCTCTCTCTCTCTCTCTCTCCTTCTTGTGTTGGGGCTTTGAATTTGCTAAAGAAACAGAGCATAGGTATTGAGAGCTGGTTTTGAGGGAAGTAAAGAGTGGGATCAATTTGAAGAAGGTGTTGCAGCCATCCACACCTAGGATTTCGAAATTTAGGGAAGAAGGTAAGAATTTCATGTTCTGGTTTAGGTTTTCACTTGTTCTTGGGAGTTTTAGATTTTGGTTTTTGAATTTGGGTTTGTGATACAGTTTTGAGGAGCTTGAGCTTTAGACTTTGAGTGCTGAAGCTTGGAGTGGTATTGGGGGCAACCTAGGGTCGAATTTCTCTTTGAGGTATTGATTTCTAGCCCTTGAATGTTCTGGGTTTTGTTTGTTTTTAGTTAGGGTTCTTGAGCTTCAAGGCTCAGTTTTTATTTCTGTGTTTGGTGAGGGTTTTAGCCAAGATTTTGATGTTATTAGGTTGTTTTGGATGAGATATAGGGAATTGTGGACTCAATTTAGTGTTTGATTAATGATTGGAGTGAGTTGTTGGAGCTTTGGCTCAGGAAAGTTTGAAGGGAGAAACCCAGAAATTTTTATTTACGGTGCTAGCGTTGCAGCGCTAGGTTGAGAGCACTAGGCTGTGTTTCTGGGGGGCTTAGGTTTCTGACTGTAGCGCTGTAGCGCCCCTCTGGTAGTGTTGTAGCACTACCTTACCTCCAGAACCTGATTTTTGGGTACTTTGTTGAGTTGTTGTCCAGGGGCTCGGGGGTCGATTCCACCACCCCGTTTGGTGGAATTGGACTCCTCGAGAGCTAGGGATTAGCCATGAAGTTGGTTTACGGAATTGAATTATAATGAGGGTTCTATTTATGGTTTGTGACTAGGTTTATCGCCAAGGCTTGAAGCTAAGGACTGTGTTCGGAACCATTTCATCTTCTTCGCTTGGAAAGTAAAGGTAAGAAAACTGCACCCTTTGTGTGTGGCTGTGATGGGACTAAGGGCTCCCTATATCTGATTACAATTGTTGTATGATTATGATATGCCATGTAGACATGAAATAAACGGCCTAAGAGTGCCAGAATTGATGTTTGCGCATAGGACGTGACTCGGCCACTAGTAGCTGAGGTTAATTAAATAATCACTAAGCTTGGCCTAGGCGAGCCAAAGTCAATGGGTTAAATGCTGGGCTCAGCCTAAGTGAGCCGTAGATAGTGGGTTAAACAGAGGGTACGACCTTAGGGCCTGAATAGTGTATGATATGTTTGCTATTGTTAATCTGATGATTATGGCATGTTGAATACCTGGATGATAGTTTATTGATTTGTCAATTGTTATCACTGATTATGTGAATGTTATGGACTGCTGAATATATGGTTAATGTTTTATGAATTATTTGGTTATCAATATTGATTATGCTATGATGTTATGGTTTTCTTGCTGGGCCTCGGCTCACAGGTGCTACGTGGTGCAGGTAAAGGCAAGGGTAAGATGGATCAACCATGGGTTGGAGAGCTATGGGGGCGAGGTGTACATTGTCAGCTGCTCGGCCGCCACGGTCGAGGTATTGTACAGGAGCGGAAACCTAAAATGTGTATTTTTCCATTAGAGTGGCCTTGATTATTTATAACTTTTGGAAATTTTGTAAATATGTCCTTTATACCCTGTTTTGGGATCCCATGTATTAAACATTCATTTTAATGAAAACAACCTGTTTATGACCAAAATCTTTTAATCCTAACCTGTTTCTGACTTTAGATTCACATTTTTATTTAAATGACTTGATTAGCAAGTCTTGCACTATTTTAAACACATAGTGTAACGGTCTTGGTTATCCAGGATGTTACAACTTAGTATCAGAGCGGTCTAGGTTTAAGGGTTCTTGAAGACTGGCTGGACATGTACACTTCCCGCTAAAGACAAGCTCACTCAGGGTTTTGTAATTGAATACATGAAGTTATATGCTTAAGTACTAGAATGAAATATGAATGCATTAATTTGTTTGTTTAATAGGGAGCATGAGATTCTGATAGGGCCTGGCCCTTGACTGCTGTGTGATGATATTGAGGCGTGTTGATTAGCATTGCTATTGTATGTGGATGAATATTTGGATAATGATTTACATATTGATTGCATGTGGTTAACTATTTAAATTGAACTTGTTTACTTTATCTACTTATTGGTATATGGAAAGATGATGAATATGATTGTAATTAGTAGCAATGAAATTTGATAACCAATGCATAGTAATGTAGATTGGTGTTTGATATGTTTTATGTGTATTTGATTATTGTGGTTGTTTGGACCTGCACGTGGGATGGTTCTGGATATGAACATCTGGGCTTAGGGGTTTAGTTGATGATGGCAGATTAATTCAGATTGTATGTGCTCAGAATGGTTGATTGGACCGGGTATTGTTCTAGTGAGGGTTGCAGATGATAGCTAGAGCTGGAATCCTTCATCTGCCCCTGAAAGTCGCAACAGACTTTCGCTGTTATGTGAGTAAGGCTGTGAGATCGGATAAAAGAGATTAGATGGGTGAAACAACAGGTTTTGTTGGAAGAAAAGTTTCTTTGTATACCTTGACAGTAAGGGTATCAGTGTTGGTTTAACCTGAGGGTTGAGACAGATAAGAATTACTGTATGGAAGGCTTTAGAAGCATTATTCTTTAGTTTTGAGGAAGGTTTGAATTTTCTCAAGAATTGATTAGTGGAATGGCATAGCTAATTCCATCTTTGATATTAAGAAGATGATTGGTCGTGATAGAGTGGTTACGCCATGCATATGCGGCAGAAGAATGTCCGAAAATGGTGGGAAGTGGTACACAGACCCAAAATGTTGTCGTGATGGATTGGGAGGAATTCAGACAGTGATTTGATAAAAGAGATTACTATGACGTAGGTTGAACTGCGGAGACTAATGAGATTATGAACTCGGTCTTGAATGGCAAGACAACGACAACGTATGTCAATAAGTTTGGTGGGTTGGCCAATCTGCTATGGAAGTTGATACAAGCAAATGTAGCTGGGAATGATGATTCATTTAAGGATTAAACTCTGGGATGGCCCAGAGCATCAGGGATGCTCCAGTGCATTAGATTTTCATCTATGTTTAGGCAGCAGGGAGGGCCATGTTATTTAAGATATAAGCGCGAATGCCGTAGGGCAAGAAATGCGGATGACGGTATTTCCATATGTGGGATTTAGTAAAGGGAAGATGCTCGGTAATAGGAAAAGAGGAACCTCTGACAGATCTATGGCTCCTAGTTTTCACATGAAGGGGTATAGTTTACAGGTTAGTCGTTGGGACAGTGATGAGGCCTAGTGAAGTTTTTAGTATGTACTAGAAGCAACAGATGCCATCTAGGAAGATGAAAGGTGAAAGCACGTTTTCTACATGGAATGGTTTAGTATGTTAGGGAAAATTAGGGATTGCCCAGGATTAGAGAATGGAAGACTGGAATGCCTTGTTACATTCGAAGCTTGAGGCAAAGTGAGGATTGAGACCGAAATCATGGCAATTTTGAGAGCTTGGAAGGCATCTTCAACAACTGAATTCCATCCAAATTGGTCTTCATGAAGCTGATCAGTGAGTGATCGGGCAATCCATGCATAGCTTGCAACAAATTTCCTGTAGTACACTGTTAGGCCAAGAAATCCCCTAAGATGTTTGAGTGTCGTAAGCGTGGGCCATTCCACCATGGCTTGGATCTTTTTGGGGTCAGCAACCACCCCTTTTTGAGAAATGACATGCCCCATGTAAGCAATCTCCTTATTCCCAAAAGCACATTTCTTCTTATTAACATAGAGTTGGTGGTGTGAAAGGATGCTGAATTCCATGTCCAAATGTTCCACATGCTCCATTTTAGACTTACTGTAAACAAGGATGTCATGGAAAAACACCAAGATATATTTCCACAAATAGGGTCAAAAGATGTCATTCATGAGTGATTGAAAGGTGGCAGGTGCATTTGTCAAGCCAAAGGGCATGGCCAAAAATTCATAATGGCCATTGTGGGTCTGGAATGTTGTCTTGTGTACATCCTCCCTCTTCACATAGATTTGATGATAACCTGATTTGAGATCAAGTTTAGAAAAAAATTAAGACACGATCAAATTCATCTAATAACTCATCAAGGACGGTGTTGACCCACGATTTGGCCAACTGACACGGAGTCAAAATATGAATGATATGGACGAATATAAAGAAAATAATATAATGACGAAAGTAAAGAAAACACAGCAATTTATAGTGGTTCGGCCCCAGGATCTGGTAATGACCTACGTCCACTTAGAATTATATTGATATGAAATCAGAAGTGTGATAAGAGAACTTGGGTTCAATGAGTTTCAGCACTTCACCAAAAGCAATACAAGTTTTCTAGGAGAAATTCTATCTCTCTATGAATTTTTAGCCAAAAAAAAGTCCCCTTCCCTTGAGCTATATCTTGCTATTTATAGGCTCAAGGAGGGTTACAGAATATTGTTGCAGATATTATACCCTGAATGGTGGGATATTCAAAAGATTGCATGAGATAAATTCAGGATTCACAAAGATCTTCCCATAAATGTTGCTCTGCTAGCGAAACCACCGACCAGACTGGTCGTGGCAAAGATAGGCCTCTCCTGTTTCTGGTGTGTCCCCTGGTCGATACTCTAGCAGATGCTTCCAGGTGTCAGCCACGTATCAAGAAATTATTTGCCATGTCACAAATGCTAATTTACCTGATAACATTTTCCCCCCAAAGTTTATTTACTACGAACAGTAAATGAACTTTGAACGAATGACTCTTCGGTAACCCCTCCTGACGTGTCAGGACCCTTCGTGTGTTCTTGAAAAAAGCAAACCACTCCTGTCTAATCATGGCTTTTCAGTTCCCCAGAAACACTTTTGACGGCTATCATGTTTCCCCATACTTCGAAAAAGGAAAATCAATGATCACGCCTTTTGAATATCAGAGACAAACTTATATAAGATCACCAGAGCCATTTCTTTCCTTTTCACGCACGCCACTGCTCCGCTGAAAACCCTAAAAACCAGAGCTTTACCTTCTCTGGCGAACATTCTCTTGTGCTTTCAAGACTCAAATGGTGGGCTTCTTGACTCCCGAAGCTCGCACGACCATTTTCCCTGGTAAGTTTCTTGAAACCTCATGCTTCTAATTTCTCGTGGTGCATGCTTTTTAATGGTGTACTGTTTGAGTCTCTTGGCTTCTGGTTTTTTAAGCGGCCGTAGATAGAATATTTTTGTAGGCAGAATAGGCTTATGAGTTGGTTTAAAACCCAGGATCAGTGCTTTTTAGGACGTAGAATCGAAGTAGCATTTTGATTTTTAAGCCAGTTGAAAATAATTTTTTCCGCCCTAAGGGGAGTCGAAAAAGCTTTTCAGGAAAACTTTTCACTTCCACCCTCTGATCCACTTTTTAAACTGTTTGCATAGAAAGACTTAGTTTCTTGTTAGAATGCTGTTGTATAAAGGCTTAGCCTTTATACTCGACCAGCGTTATTCTAAAAGCCTTCTAGACTCCTCTGACCTCACCTCCCCATTCTTCTGTTTGCAGATTTTAATGCCAGATTTGTGGGGAGGTGAGAGACCCATCGACGATGACCTCCTCGCCCAGCTGCTCGAGGGAGAAGAACAACCAAACGATCACATTCACCAGATACCTTTCTCACGAGCCTCTTCCAGACCACATTCTTCTCCTCCAATGGCCCGTTCAAAGTCTTCTGGCAAGAAAAGGCCTGAATCTGAAAGTAACCCTACTTCTCCTGCTCAGCCTGGCTTGCAGGCGGGGGCTCCCTCGACCAGTGGTCGAGAGAATCTCGTTCCTGACCCTAATATCCAAACTAGGGCTCGTCCTCGTCATAGGAATCCGCCTGATGTCGAGTGGTACACTCCCCCGGCTAGTTCGATGACCCCTCGGATGGTCGCCAACTGCTTCAGAAAATTCCCCCTTACGGGGGTAACCATTACACGTCCTACTGCGGACCAGAGGGCTAACCGCCCAGGAGGAGCGAACAGCGCCTGGTCCCGGTATCACATTGAAGCGGGGGCTTATCTCCCTCTTCATCCTTTCTTTGTAGGGGTGGCCAACTATTTCGGCGTCGCTCCCTATCAAATAACCCCTAACGGATATAGGATGTTAGCTGCACTCTATGTCCTGTACAAACTTAACAAATGGCCAGAACCTTCACCTCATGAGGTTAACTACCTCTTTGACCTCAAGTCCAATCCTCAACACAACGGGACGGGCTTTTTCCACTTCTGTCACCAGGAAATCGGCCGGACGTTCCTGAGTGGTACTACTCATGTCTCGAACGTGGGGCATTATAATAAGGAGTACTTCTTTACTCCGAACATAGCCAGTAACAACCTGGCCTTCGCGAGAGGAGGTAAGAGCTTGTCTTTCGCTGGTCGATACTTTTCCCCAGAGTGTACTCTTTCATTTTTTCTCAATTTTGACCTGTTTTTCAGGCCCCTGGTTACGTCCGACTCCAACACCAGACATGGTGTTGAGATCGGATGCCCTGGCCAGGATGTCTGGTGCAGCGAAAAGCGTCAAGACCCTAATCCTTGAAAAGAACTTGAGGTCATCTGGCCTCCTGGCTCCTCGCCATGAAAATAGAGGGTCCGTGGTGGACGAAGCCACTGCCGAGGGGGTTCCCGAGCAGCAACCTCCTGTTCCTTCTCCCAGGAGGAGGCCTACAGGAGTTACGATCCAGGAACCCACGGGCAGCCCTTCTGCAGAAAGGCCTTCTGCTCCCCAAGGCAAGGGGAAAGAAAAAGCCACAGAGCCTGTTGTTGACTTGGGAGAGTCTTCTGATGACAATGGTAACGTTATTTCGCTTTTAAATGGTTTGCCAATTCCCTGTCATATGTTTGACGGGGATGGTAACTTTACATATGCTCCAAATCTAGGGCCAGACTTCTTCATGCCAGAAAATGAGTATATGATTAATAGAGTCAATAGTGTAGCGACCAGTAGTTGTAGCTCGGGTATTCACTTTATTATCTTCTTTCTGTTGTATTACTTACTTTCACCTTTCTCTTCCCTTACTAACCTCTTGTGTTTATTTTTATGCAGATATGTCGACTCCCAACATTTTTGACATGTACCAGGCCGAAGAGGAAGAGGAAGTCCCTCAACTTCAACGGAGGTCAAAGAAGCGAACTGGTGAAACCAGTCAAGGCCCTTCAGCCAAGAAGAGTCGACCAGAAGACCTTCCTCAGAGGACACCGACTGGGCAAAGTCCTGTGCCCACTGGGCGAACTCCTACCCCTCCTCCAGCTCCTTCTGAACGGCAAAACACTCCTGTTCGGTCCAATCCTCCAGCTGCGCCTGCTAGGGAGCAGCTTTCTCGCGAAGAGGCCCATGGGGCCAAGCTTGTGAGCCGTGCCATCCGATCTGCTAAAGACCGACTTGAACGCATAGGGAAAGGTGAGCGTGTTGGGACCGCCATGATCCAAGCTGAAGAGCTACCGGTCGATCAGATCCTGAACAGGACTCTGAACGAGATCTCCAGCATAAGTGTTTCTTTATTCTTTAAGTCTTTTAGTTTTTTAGACCTCGTGATAGGTCCTAACTTCTTTTTCCTTCGTTCACAAGCCTTACTTTATGCTACTACCGCTCGCACCCGAGCCCAGGCTTATTTTGAACAGGTCGAGGCCAAAGTCCTCGAGAAACATCAGGTGAAGGTGGCCGAGGAGCTTTCTGCTACTGAGGCTAAGCATGCTAAGGAGCTGGAGACGGTGGTCCGAGAGAGGGATGCAGCGGTGACCAAACTGTCCGCGGCCGAAGCTGCAAAAGATGCAGCGGTTAAGCTAAGGGAAGAGTACCGGTCGTACAACAAAACTCATCTCCGCGAGATCAAGCATCTGGAGGGGGTAGTCAAGACTAAGGACGATACTATTGCCACTCTTGAGGGCAAGGTGCAGCAGTTGGAGCTTGACAACTCCAAGAATCTGGAAAAGTATAAAAGGACCACACTCCGATGTTTCTATAACTTCTAGAAACACAATCAGGGCGCTGACTTTAGCTACCTTTCAGAGGAAGTCAGAGCTGCGGAGTTGGCCCGGTGCGCTGCTCAGATGGCTGAAGAGGAGGCAAGAGCTGCGACTCCTGCAACCCCAAGCGTCGTTGGTTTGGAAGAAGAAACCATCGAGGAAGTGACTGACCAGGATGCTGCCCAGGACCCTCCTGCCCCCCAGGCCTCTTAACTTTTATTAACTATTTTTCTTTCTTTTTGAACATGCGACCCACGGGTCGTGATGTAAAGACAATAGTTTCTTTTTAAACTTTGCTGCACGGGCAGTAAATCTTTTTTATTTGAACAGTTACATCCAAGCAGCAATGCTTGCGGTGTAAAAGCTTAACTCTTGGTGCTATAATATTTTTACTTATTATAACATTTGTCCGTATGACCGAACTTAGCATAGTACTTTGGCATGATTTAACAAAACATAAATTTTGAAGAATACACTAAGTACTGTAGCATGCTTTCACTCATTTTGTTCATGTGTTTACATACCTTGAGAGTATGCTTTGCTATCGATGTGCCTTATATGCCCCCCAAGTGATCGAGGAGCTTTAGGTCCTTGGTCACTTGCCTTGACCATGGCCTGTTCGAGCATTCCTGTTCGTGTGGAAAAATGATACTTGTGATACAACAAAACAACACACGTAATGAACAAATACTTGCAAATGTAAATTCACAAAAGGTTGGCAAGAATGACTGGCTGAGCACAGTCCCTTATAATCTCGTATTAAAAATGGACTAACATGTCTTTACGAGTGATTCTGAAATAGAATCTTACATATACGAGCAGTTAGCCATACATCGTGGCTAACCCTCTTTGCAAAACTTGTAAAAATTAATATATAAATTTAAACAAGCCAGTCCTTTAAGAAGGGCTGTTTATTGATAATATTTGCGCAGGTGTTCTCCATTCCAATAGCGCGGAACGAGATCTCCGTTTAAGCGTGCAAGTTTGTAGGTTCCTGGGTGAAGGACTTCTTCAATCTGGTAAGGTCCTTCCCAGTTAGGTCCGAGTACGCCAGCAGTGGGGTCGCGGGTATTTAAGAAAACTCGTCGTAGCACTAAATCTCCGACGTTGAATTTTCTTTCTTTAACTTTGGAGTTAAAGTACCGGGCGACTTTTTGCTGGTAAGCAGCAACTCGGAGTTGAGATTTTTCTCTTATCTCATCGATCGAGTCTAAGGACTCCATCATCAACTGGCTGTTCGCGTCCTGATCATAAGTCAAACGCCGATGTGAGGGGGGATCTAGCTCGACAGGTAACATTGCCTCATAGCCGTAGGCTAGGGAAAATGGGGTATGCCCCGTCGCTGTTCGATGAGATGTTCTATACGACCAGAGGACTTCAAGTAGCTGTTCTGGCCACGCTCCCTTAGCTTCTTCAAGCCTTTTCTTCAGGGTGTCCTTGAGGGTTTTGTTTACAGCTTCGACTTGCCCATTCGCTTGGGGGTGCGCGACTGAAGAAAAACTCTTAATAACTCCGTGCCTCTCGCAGAAATCGGTGAACAGGTCGCTGTCAAATTGGGTCCTGTTGTCTGATACTATCTTTCTGGGCAAACCATACCGGCATACCAGGTTCTTGATGACAAAGTCGAGAACTTTCTTGGTCGTGATAGTTGCGAGTGGTTCAGCTTCGACCCATTTCGTGAAGTAATCGACTGCCACGACTGCGTACTTTACTCCTCCTTTTCCTGCTGGCAGTGACCCAATCAAGTCTATTCCCCATATTGCGAAAGGCCACGGGCTCTGCATCTGCTTTAGCTCGTTTGGAGCTGCTCGTGGGATTTTGGAGAACCTTTGACATTTATCACACCTTCGTACGTACTCCATTGAATCCTCGTTCATTGTTGGCCAGAAATAGCCCTGTCTAAGAACTTTTTTCGCCAAGCTCTGCCCCCCAGATTGATCTCCGCAAAAGCCTTCATGCACCTCTTTCATGAGTTCCTTAGCTTTCTCTGATGTAATGCACCTGAGCAGTGGCATTGAATATCCTCTTCGATACATAACACCGTCGAGCAGTATGTATCTAGCAGCCCGTCTTTGCAGAGTTCTGGCCTTGTTTCTATCTGCTGGCAATGCCCCATTTGTCAGATACTCCAGGTAAGGAGTCATCCATGTATCTTCTGTACGAATTTCCATGTTGGCTTCGACCACATCAATGCTTGGTTTACTTAATCTCTCTACTGGGACTATGTTCAAGGTGTCAGCATCTTTAGCACTTGCAAGTTTGGCCAAGGCGTCTGCATTCGAATTTTGGTCTCGCGGAATCTGCTGAATGGTGTGCTTTGTAAACTGGGCTAGCAAATCTTTCATTTTGTTAAGGTAGGCCATCATCTTTAATCCTCGCGCTTGATATTCTCCCAGGACCTGATTCACGACCAGCTGAGAGTCGCTGTAAACATCGAGCGCTTTTATACTCATATCCCTGGCCATTCTCAGTCCAGCGAGGAGTGCTTCGTATTCTGCTTCATTGTTTGACGCTGCGAAGTCAAACCTGATTGCGCAGTGAAATCGATGCCCTTCGGGCGTTATCAATATCACTCCCGCTCCTGCGTGGGATTCATTGGATGATCCATCCGTGAATAGCTTCCACGAAGGAGTCTCGTCTTGAGGCATGGGCGCGTCAGGTTGTTTGCACAGCTCACTGTTGGGGAGTTCGGTGAACTCCGCAATAAAATCGGCCAAGGCTTGCCCTTTTATTGCTGCTCGTGGTGAATAAGTTACATCGAACTGTCCTAATTCGACTGCCCATTTTAATAGTCGTCCAGCCGCCTCAGGTTTTTGGAGGACTTGCCGAAGGGGCTGGTCGGTCAGAACTGTGATAGGATGGGCTTGGAAGTATGGACGCAACTTTCTGGAGGCTAGGATTAGGCAATGTGCTAATCTTTCGATCGATGGGTATTTCAATTCTGCACCGATAATCCTTTTGCTGACGTAGTAAACAGCTTTCTGTACGCTTTCTTCCTCCCGTATCAGTACCGCACTAGCAGCAACTTCGGTAATTGCCAGATAAATATACAAAGTCTCTCCTTCGATTGGTTTTGATAGGATGGGAGGTTGCGACATATGAGCCTTTAAGGTCTGGAATGCTTGCTCGCAGTCATCCGTCCATTCAAACTTCTTATTTCCCCTGAGTAGATTGAAGAATGGAACGCACTTGTCAGTTGATTTTGAGATGAATCTACTCAGGGCAGCGATCCTTCTGGTCAGGCTTTGTACATCCTTGATTTTCTTCGGCGACTTCATGTCGATCAGGGCTTTTATCTTGTCGGGGTTGGCTTCGATTCCTCTTGAATTTACTATAAACCCCAAAAACTTCCCTGATCCGACTCCAAAGGAACATTTGAGGGGGTTTAATTTCATCTGATACTTGTTCAACACGTGAAAGCATTTCTGCAAATCCCTCACATGCCCTTCTGCCCTTTCGGACTTTACGAGCATGTCATCCACATATACCTCCATGCTTATCCCAATTAGCTCTTTGAACATGTGGTTGACCAGTCGTTGGTAAGTCGCACCTGCGTTTTTCAGTCCGAAGGGCATTACTTTGTAACAATACAAGCCCGTATCGGTCCGAAAGCTGGTGTGATCCTCGTCAGGGGGGTGCATGCTGATTTGGTTGTAACCCGAATACGCATCCATGAACGAGAGGATCTCATGTCCTGCAATTGCATCGACTAGCTGGTCGATCCTCGGGAGTGGGAAGCAGTCTTTTGGGCAGGCTTTATTGAGGTCTGTAAAATCCACACAGGTCCGCCACTTGTCGTTAGGCTTGGGGACCAGCACCGGATTTGAGGCCCACGACGGATAAAACGCTACCCTGATGAACCCATTTTCTTTAAGTCTTTCGACTTCTTCTTTTAAGGCCTTTGATCTATCTTTATCGAGCAGCCTTCTTTTCTGTTGCACCGGTGGAAAGGCTTTGTTTATGTTCAGGACATGGCTGATTACTGCAGGGTCTATCCCAACCATGTCTTTATGCGACCAGGCGAAAACGTCCTGGTTCTCTTGCAAGAATCTCACCAGTGCCTGCTTTGTGGTAGGTTCTAAATTCTTCCCAACCCTTACGACTCTGGTTGGGTCTTTTTCATCGAGTTGGACCTCTTCCAGGTCCTCGATGGGTCCTATATTTTCTTCAAAATCCCCAAAGCGAGGATCCAAATCTATATCCTCACTTTGGGCAACACCCTATTTGGTGACTTTACCACCTGATTGGGTTTGACTGTCTTATGTCATCTGCAATCGTTCTGGGGTAGCGCTCCTCGACGCTCCACTTTTTGCCTTTGTGATCGAGGCATTGTAGCACTCCCTGGCTTCCCTTTGGTTTCCCAAAACGCATCCTACCCCTGCGTCTGTTGGGAACTTCATGGCTAGGTGCCACATGGAGATGATGGCCCTCAGCTCAACCAGTATGGGTCTTCCAATAACGGCGTTATACGCTGAAGGACAATCGACCACTACAAAAGTGGCGAGTAGTGTCCTTGAGGCAGGCATTGTACCCGTTGTTACTGGGAGTTTGATCATTCCGGCTGGTGCGAGTCCTTCTCCAGAGAAGCCGTATATGGTTTGATTGCAGGGCTCCAAGTCCTTTACGGACAACTTCATGCATTCCAGCGTTGATTTATACAGGATGTTCACTGAACTTCCTGTATCGACCAGTACTCTTTTTACCATCATATTGGCCATCTGGATATCCACGACCAGCGGATCGGAATGTGGGAACCGGACGTGCTGGGCATCGCCCTCAGAGAAGGTTATCCCGTACTCCTCTGAGCGAGCCTTTTTCGGCGCGCGGTCCTCCACAGTCATCATTTCGATGTTCTGGCCGTGGCGTAGAGTTCGAGCATATCGTTCTCTGGCCTTTCCGCTATTTCCCGCGAGGTGCGGGCCTCCACAGATGGTTAAGAGCGTTCCGGCTACGGGGGCAGGCTGTAATGGTGGCGAGCGCTGGCGTGTAGACGTCTGCTCGTTGCCACCTGGAGCTTCTCGTTGGGAAGTTCCCGAGGCCCGTACGTACCTTCTCAAGTGTCTTTGTCTTATAAGGAACTCGATTTCGTCTTTTAACTGGTTGCATTCATTAGTGTTATGTCCGTAGTCGTTATGGTAACGGCAGAACTTGGTGGTGTCTCTTTTCGAAATGTCTTTTCGAATGGGCCCAGGTTTCTTGTAAGGCACACTAGAGCTTGTGGCCTGGTAAACCTCTCCCCGAGACTCGATGAGGGCAGTGTAGTTAGTGAACCTAGGTTCATAACGATTACCCTTGGCGCGTTTATTGTCGGAGGTGGAAGGCTCGTTATATGGCCGTTTCCCACCATTTTTGCCATTACCGTTGCCGTTTTTATGGCCTTTGTCGTTGCCATCAGGTTTGGACCCATTGGCGGCTTTGGAAGGTTCGGCGGCCTTTTTACCCTTGTTCGAGGGTTTCCCATCGTCAGCAATGGCTTCCTCGAGCTTTATGTAACGATCGGCTCGATCCAAGAACTCTTGGGTCGTTTTAACTCCTTCCTTTCGGAGACTCTTCCAGAGGGGAGAGCAACGCTTTACCCCTGCGGTAATGGCCATCATCTTGCCTTCGTCTCCTACTGTTTTTGCTCCAGCCGCCGCCCTCATAAATCGTTGGACGTAGTCCTTCACTGACTCTCCGTCCTGCTGGCGGATCTCGACCAGTTGGTTTGCTTCGGTCGGGTGGACACGACCCGCGTAGAACTGTCCGTAGAACTCCCTTACGAACATTTCCCAGGAAACTATGCTTGCAGGTGGGAACTTAAAAAACCATTCCTGCGCGGCTTCAGAAAGTGTTGCAGGAAAGATCCTGCACCGAGCGTCTTCGGACACTTTTTGAATGTCCATCTGGATTTCAAACTTATTCACATGCGAGACGGGATCCCCGTATCCATCAAAGTTCGGGAGCGTAGGCATTTTGAACTTGCTGGGATTCTCTGCGTTGGCTATCCTTTGGACAAAAGGAGTGCCCTTTCTTCTATCGTGGTCGATGTAAGAGGTTCTTCCTCCGACCAGCTGTTGCGCAGCCTGATTCAGTGCGTCTATCTGAGCTTGCAATGCAGTAGGAATAGCTGTGGTCTCTGCTGCTGGGGGGATGTTCTCACCATGCTTCTCTCGACGATCATTGAGTATGTCCCTTAGGTCTTCCTCCCTTCTCTGTTGCTCGCTACCTCCGAGTCGGTTGAAGACATTATTTTTCCTGGGTTGCCCCCCAGCATCTTGCCTATTTGGTTGGTCACCTTGAGGTATTTGGCTCCTGCTTTTACCTCTATTTTCGTTCCTCCCATCAGCATTGCCCTTGCCTGAGTCAGCCTCGTTGTATCCGTGGCCATCTTTGAACCTTGATTGGCTGTGGTAAGATTGGTTGTTCCCTCTATCCCCGTCTCTGGCAGAAACGCCCCGAGCGTTAGAGGGTGGCCTGCGCTGGTCGCGATGTCCCCGTGCATTATCATGCCGTGGGGGTCCACGGACCGCAGAGCCTAACTCTGAGTTCCTCCTGTTACTAGGAGGGTAGTGACCTCTGTTCGCTTGGTGTGGCCCATCATTCTCACGGCGTCTAAGACTACGAGGCTGTCGTTCGGCCCTATTCTGCCTTTGCTGCGGGGGATTACCTCGAGCAGCTTGGGATGGTGGATTTGCCTCGAGGTCCAGTGGGACGTCATCATGGGGCATCTGAGGCTGCTAGGGCCTTTGCGGACTTGAAGGATGGATTGGCGGGCTAGGATTGGGACCCTCCTGAGGTGGCCCATTCTCAAGTTGGTTAGGCTGCGAGGCAGGTGCGGCCCGATTTCTTGTCAATAGCAAGGCTGCTTCGAGGGCTGCCATGGCCTCAGTCTGGCGGCGATCCACCTCTGCTTGTCTCTCGCTCAACTCCGCCCGCTGACGATCAAGTTCCTGCTGCTGCCTTGCCATGGCTTCTGCGGCAGTCTCTTGATTGGCCCTCAGACTAGCCAATTCTTCTTGCAATGCGCCCAAGGTGCTCTTCAGCGTCGCATCGTCCATTTTCTCCTCTTCAAAATCTAGTTGTGGCTCATCTTCCGCCATGCTTGCGGGTGGAGGAGGAGGTGGTGGATTTGACGGTGCAGCGGCGGCAGTTTGGCCAGCTTTCCTTCCTGCTTTCGCCATCAGTTTTCTTAACAGCAATGAATTGTCCTCTCAATGAAAGCACCAGAATGTTGACCCAAGATTTGGCCAACTGACACAGAGTCAAAATATGAATGATATGGACGAATATAAAGAAAATAATATAATGACGAAAGTAAAGAAAACACAGCAATTTATAGTGGTTCGGCCCCAGGATCTGGTAATGACCTACGTCCACTTAGAATTATATTGATATGAAATCAGAAGTGTGATCAGAGAACTTGGGTTCAATGAGTTTCAGCACTTCACCAAAAGCAATACAAGTTTTCTAGGAGAAATTCTATCTCTCTATGAATTTTTAGCCAAAAAAAAGTCCCCTTCCCTTGAGCTATATCTTGCTATTTATAGGCTCAAGGAGGGTTACAGAATATTGTTGCAGATATTATACCCTGAATGGTGGGATATTCAAAAGATTGCATGAGATAAATTCGGGATTCACAAAGATCTTCCCATAAATGTTGCTCTGCTAGCGGAACCACCGACCAGACTGGTCGTGGCAAAGATAGGCCTCTCCTGCTTCTGGTGTGTCCCCTGGTCGATACTCTAGCTGATGCTTCCAGGTGTCAGCCACGTATCAAGAAATTATTTGCCACGTCACAAATGCTAATTTACCTGATAACAGACGGGTATAGGGTACTTATCTGGTATAGTGGCGCAATTGAAAGCCCTATAATCGATGTAAAAGCGCCAAGACCCATCCTTTTTCTTTACGAAAAGTATCGGGCTTGAGAAGGGGCTGTTTCTAGGCTGTATGATTCTCGTAGAGAGCATCTCTTGCATCAGATTCTCAATTTTAGCTTTTTGATAACGTGGATATCGATAAGGCCGCACACTTATTCAGGTTGTTCCGGGTTGGAGAGTGATGGCATGGTCATGGTGTCGTAGAGGTGGCAGCTCTTCTGGTTGTGCAAAAAGGAAGTCGTGTATGAGCATGATACTTTGTAAAAATGGAGGAAACTCTTCTCTGCTTACTAGTTGTCCCTTTTCCATCATGTTCAGCTCAAAAACAAATCCATTCTTCTCACCCATCAACGTTTTGTACATGGTTTTTAGGGATACTAAGCTCCTGCAAAAGATAGATCTCCTCTTATTGTGGCCTGCTGGTTCCCAATTTGGAACTCCATCATTTTGATTTTCCAATCCACGCGTGTCATGCCTAATGTTGCCAACCATTACAAACCCAAAATTACATCTGCATTCCCCAATTTTAATGGTAAGAAATTTTCCCAAACCTTCGCGCCTTGGAAGTGGACCAAACATTCTTGCATACCCCTTCATTCTTCATTGAGTCACTGTTTCCCACCCTCACGCCATAAGCACTAGTCAAACTATTAGGGAACCTTAGCTGTGATACGAAGTCCATGTAAATGAAATTATGCTTAGCCCTAAGGTTGATGAGAATGATTAACTCGCTTGCCCCAATCTATCCATTCAGCTTCACGATCTTATTGGAAGACAACCCGCTTCCGATTGTAGAGATATTTCTTCTGTCTTGTTAACTTCAGTAGAGTCCAACTCAGGTGCATCTTCCTCTGGCTCTTCAAACTCCTGCTCGGATGGTTAATCTTCACTCTCCTCGATCATCAAGATGTCGAGTTACTTTTGCTTACATCGGTGGTCTGGAGCCCATTTGTCATCACAGCGGAAACATAGCCCATTTGTCAGAATCTTGGAGTCGATATCTACCCCGGATGGAGTTCTCCAATAACAATAGCTATCAGTCCACTATTAGGATGGCTCCCAATGAGATTTTTTATGGGCGCAAGTGTAGATATCCCTTGCACTAGGATGAGGTTGGGGAGAAGCAAATATTAGGCCCCGAGGCAGTTAGGGAAGCCAGCGAGGTGATCGAGAAAATTCACCAAAGGATGCTTTCTGCTCAAAGTAGACAAAGATCTAGGCTGACCTTAAGAGGAGGGACATCAATTTTTTAGTAGGCGAGTTTGTGGTCTTGAGAGTCTCGTCAATGAAAGGTGTTATGCATTTTGGGAAGAAAGGGAAGTTGAGCCCGAGATTTATAGGTTCATTTGAGATTTTTGATAGAGTAGGGCAAGTTGCATATCCTTTAGCACTGCCCCCAGCACTAACCGAAACGCATAATGTATTTCACATCTCGATGTTGCATAAGTACGTGTCAAATCCCCCTCATGTTCTGAGTTATGAGCCGCTACAACTGAAGCTAGACCTAAATTATGATTAACAACGAAAGCATGTTATCGAAAGGGGAATCAAGGAGCTAAGATCCAAGAGGATTCCTTTAGTTAAGGTCATGTGGAAGAATAGCATGGAAAGAGAAGAAACATGGGAGCTGAACGTAGACATGAGAGAAAAATACCCTGAGTTATTTGGTAAGAAAGAATTTCGGGATGAAATTCCTTTTAAGGAGGATATATTGTAGCGCACCAAAATTTGTTTTTTTGCTCTAATTAATTTTGTTCTTTGTTTTATTATTAATTGTTGAGTGTTATAAATTTATTTGTATTTTTTTGAATTGTTTGGTAGGAATTATGTGAAATTAAATTTGTTAATTGTGTTATTTATTAATTAATTTAATTTGTAAGTAAGTGAGTATTGATTGTATGCACCAAGATCCATGGTAAGTAGTGATGCATATGAGCTATTGGGTTTGTGCATGTGCATGGTTGCATGGCGAGCATGCAATAGCTTTTCCTACATATAGTTTCCTTTTTATTTTATTTACTTAAGAAATTAAAAAGAAAATAAAAGGGGAAGAAATATAGAGAGGGCGTGGGAAGAAAGTGGGAAATGGGGGATATCCTTTCCTATTTAGTTTTAAAATTTAAATAAATTAAATTAGATGCCTTTAGCTATTTTGGGTAAGGAGATTGTTGGCATCTTTTCCTATTAATTATCCTTTAATTGAAATTGATTTTAGGCCTAAATTAGGAGAAATGGTTTGGGAAACTTTCCAATTTACATTAGCCTAGTTTTTTTTTCTCTAGGGTTAAATAAAAGTAAGAAAAGAAAGAAAATAACTCCTTTTGGCTCTTGGTGCCGCCCGCTAGGAGGAGGGAGAGAGAGAGTGAGAGAGGCAACGTGTAGAGCTAGAGAGAGAAGGAGAGAAAAGAAGAAAGAGAGAGAGAGATCAAGGAAGAAGAAAAAGGTGGTAGGTAATGGTTGTTTCTCATTGTGTTTTGATTCTTTGAAAAATAGTTCTCCTTCTTCTCAAAATTTAGTAACGATTTTATCTTCTCTTGTTCTTGTGGGATTCCAAAATCTTGAGTGCGAAAAAAGGAGAACCAACTTTGTGGGGGTTGATTTCTATCAAAGATGTAGTGAATCTAGCCTTTTGTTATTGTTGTAATGTTGGTTCTAGGTTATGGTTATTGATTATTGATGATTGATGTTTTGGGTTTTGTTTCTCACATTAGATGATGGTTAAATTACAGTATCCTTGTATCTTGTTCAAATTCATAGCAACATGCTAGGGTTGTGTGTGTGGTTCATTTTTTTTTTATGAATGAAAGCATGTATGAGTATATATATATATATATATATATATGTATGGGCGTATATGACTCTATGGTTGGGTGTGTATGTTTGGGACTAGGCATGTATGGATGTGAATGTGGTCATGTTATTGGGAAAATAGGAGCATACTAGGGTTCATGTGAATGTGAATGAGATTATTGGTATTTTTTTTATGGTTTGTTGTTCATGTAGGTTTCGGCCTAGGGGAAGTTTTATAGCATGCTTGATTCATTAATTTTATGATTTAATGTCTCTTCTGATTTTAAAAACATGTTAGGATGTGTTTAAGATTTTAAATGAGTATAAGTTCCTTTAAAGATGTTAATTAACTTTAGTGTGTATAAAGGTTAAGTTCTTGATGCTTGGATAGTTTTTCTTCTTAGAATACTTGAATGGTAGAAACATATTAAGTGTTATATTTAAAACATGATTAAAAAATATTTTTCTTTTATTTATGCTTGTTGTATTGTTATTATTTTGGAAGGGAAATGGTAAATAAATATTTTAGAATGCACATGTGATGCCTCAAGTGGTGTTTGATCTTATATATATAAAAAGGCATATCATTTCACATGTTAATGGTATTTTTATCAAATTAAATACATGCAGATTTTTGTATATTTTTATGAAAGAAAATATAGTTTAGTGTGTGATTTTAATTTAATAAAAATAGTTGCTGAATTTTAGTTGACAGTTAGAAAAATCTTTTTAAATGAGATAAATAAAACTAATGCATCAAATAAACTAAATTATAAGTATGTATATGATAAATGTGATATTCTTATGATTTAAGTATGTATTTTCACACTTAATAATATATGCAGTTTTTTTTTTTAAATTTTGTGAAAAAGAATATGGTTTAAATTCAATTTTATGATTTAAAGAAATGAATTAGCTTGTTGGAATTTTGGTTCATTACGAAAAAATTATTATTTTTTTAAGATAAGTAAGTTCTACACTCCAATAAATTAAGTCTTAAATGATATATACGAAAATGTAATTTTTCCACACTTTATTTATGAATTTTCACATTCATAAACATGCAGTTTTTTTGAGAGATTAGGAAAATTATTTTTCTAAAATGAAACAAGAAACTTATTTAGTTATTCTAAACAGCTACAATTTTCTCACAATTTTTTTTTTGTTTTAAAATGCTATTTAAATAATAATTGGAATTATCATTTAATGAGAAATTAGAAAAGGCTAAATGGATTATCTTATAATGTAAATATGTTGTATTAAAGTTTGTATAACAATTTTGTGATTAAAGAAACAATTAAATGATAAATAAAGTATGTTGCTGAATTTTGTTTGAAGATGCAAGAAATAAGCATGTAGAAATTATTGTTTTAAAATATTAAATTTCAAGAACTCTCTCACGTATGCATGTTGCATGCAAATGCATTTTTACGTTCAAATATATGCCTATTGTTCAAATACATGACTTTTACTTTGTAACCATAAATGATTAATATGTAGAATTAACATTATTCTTTTATGATTTTATGTGGAGATATTGTATGTTTGCAATTGTAGTGTGACTTGTGCATGACTCATGCACATGTGGGGTATGTATGTTGGGCCTGTGTAGTCTTACGTGATTCTAAGAGACGAAAATTTGGTTGTGATTATAGGTTCGTTCTGACGTTTTCTCATTTTGCTTTGCTCAGACTTGAGTTACGGAAGTTAGATATAATTTTCTATATTTTTTGTTATGACATGGTAAGACTTGTATGTTCTAAGAAGTAAAGTACTATGAAAATGAAAGTGCTATGTTTTGATATGCCATGATAAGACAAGTGTTATGAAGCATGTAATCTCTATGTTTTGATGTGAATTGTGTTACATGTGCTTGTATGATGAATGAAAAGAAAATGTTGCTAGCGTGATGAATGCAACGCAACAAAGGAGTTACTAAGGATATGATGTTGCTCAAAGGGCAGACGCGCCAAGGTTATTCAAGGACCTGAGATCTTGTCTACCTCATAGAGGAGGTTTTACCAGCCCAAGTTATACTGGTTACTTCAAGATGTGACATGGACAACAGAGGTGCCATGAGCACAAAGAGTATATGTTTATGTTGTATGATTATGAAGTATGAGTATGATGATGTTATGAACTGTCTTGTTATATTATTTATGTCTTTCTTGTCTTTTCTTTGATTTTTTTGTACTTCGTTACTGGGTTTTTAGCTCACCCTCCATACTTTCCCTCTTTCAAGTAAACCATAGGGTTTCTCTCTGGCACGCGTTGTGATGTGGGGAGTTCCGACATCTGAGTATGTATAGCGTGGGGGTTTCCTATGAACGAATAAATGATCAATATGAGTGCCGAGATTTTTATTTAAAGAAACTATGTTATGAATTTTATTTCCAAATACGCCAGTGAAACTTAAACTTTTATTTTTCTTTTTGCATATGAATACTTTATTTTATTTTTTAACTATTGGGTCCAAACTTGCATGTTTTATCAAGGCCCCACTAAGTTTACCTTTTAAGTGATATTTTCCTATTAATTATGACTTAAGTGACATTTTATAAAAGTAATAGACTACGACGCTTTACAAGAAAACTCTGTAAATATAATTCTTTAACTACTTAGAGTGTAATTTCATATTTATAGTGGAGTAATCATGGAATTAATAAATCTGATTATTATATTAAAGAGTTTAATTAATAATCTGGTTTATTGGAGCTTCATATTATAGGTCCATGGTCCTCAGATCAACTCTATCCTACACTATTAAGGGTAAGGATGTCAAAAGAAAGATTTGTAGAGAGAATGACTTAATTGCAAAAGAATTAATTTTCCAGGGCAAGGACATAATTATGCGATAATTATGGGCAATTGATTAATTCATTATTTAACTATGTTGACCCTTGATTTGGCCAACAACACGGAGTAAGAATTACGACAAGAAATGAGATGATAGTCAAGAATGGAATCAAATGGTAAAGAAATGACACAAATAATTTATAGTGGTTCAGCCCCAATGGATGGTAATGACTTACGTCCACTTAGTGTTCTTATTGATGTTGAATCTCAATGCCGTGATCAAAGAACTAGGGTTTTTGAGTTTCACAAGCTTTGAGAGGATTAAAATCTCGATAGATAATCACACTTGTGCTATTTTGTTTTTAGTATTTGGAAAAAAGGTTCCAAAAGTCCCTTCCTTGAGCCCTCTCATTCATATTTATAGGCTCAAGGGGGTTACATGGGCCAATGGGCCTTAATTATCCCTAATCTCAATGTATCAAGGCAATAAAGAGGAAATAATCAATGTAGTTATTACAAGATTACAATCTTTAAAGGAAAGAAAACGAAGCATGCGACCAGACTGGTCGCATCTATCAGCGAGATCTGATGAAGCAACAGGGAGCTGGTCGATAGGCGAACAACATCTCTTCATTCTGAAGCTGCCATGTGCCAACCACGTGTAATAAGTTCTTGCCACATCATCAGGAGCCATTTTTAGGTAAACAAACTATATATTTTTTATTTTGAAAAACTATAGGTTCAAATAAATATTAATCATGTTTGGATTAATATAAAGAGAGATTAATAATTATCTTATTTAGAATAACATATGTTATTTATTTATTTAAAACTAATATATTAAGATAAAGTTGATTTTGAATTAACTGATATATATTTTGGGATAAATATATTGTCTTAAATATTAATTAAAAAAAAATGAGAAAATTAGGGATAACTCTAATGGTGTAGTCGACACACTCACTGTACAATGAGTGTGGTGCCACACACAGGGATTTCCCAACCCTAGGATTTGAATTTTGAATTTCAAATAATTTTTTTATTTAATTATTCTTTTTTATATATGACTTAAAGTAAATAATTTAATAGGTTATAACTGATCAATTGTATTTTAAATAAAATAAATATTAATTAAATTAGTTAATTATCTTTACAAACTTGAAAAGAAGCGATACTTTTAAAAAAAAATTGTTTTCATTTTGACTGTCAGAGTCTCTCTCTCTCTCTAAAAAGAAAGTGATAGTTTTTCTAAACATGAAAAACTATTCAATACATCTCTCTAGCAAACCTCTCTAGATCTCCTGTGTTGAGTACATCTAGAGAGTCCTAAATCAACCTTTTGAATAGTACGTGCCCATACACGTCCTTGTGTGTTTGAGGATTGTTCTGGAAGATCAAGGTGTGGGATTTCAGAATATGGAATGGAAGATCGTTGATTTATACAAAAATATTCGTGGATACTTGATAGGCTTCAAGAGGTAATATATCATCTATGTGTATGTGATTTAATATATCGGAATATGTATGATCCTGACTAGTATTAATAAATATTTTAAAAACCCATTCCGCTGTGTATCTTTGATTTACACTTTGAATACCAACAATTGGTACTAGAACAATATACATATAAATATATATTAAATCCTCTGTGGTTTTCTTGCATTCCTTATATGTATGTTGATATGTATATTGAATGAATAAATATGTTTTTTGAAGGTATGGTTGAGTGGTGGATCGTTAATTATATGGTGCTATTGGGTTATGAATTTGAATTTTTAGATCTTGTGTAAGCCATAAAGGGCATAGGATTTTTGTAGATTTTATTTTTGAAATATGTATTTAAAAAATTTGTACACAAAGAAAAGAGGAGAACTCGAGCTACTAGCCGAGCTAGCGGCCCGAGCCCTCCCCAGCCACGTGCCTGCAAGCACAGGCCTGAGCCTCCCTGACCGCAAGTGCCCCGTGCCTACCAAGTCGCAGCCCAGCAGCTCCTTGCAGCATCGCACCCCTCGCGCGCGCATCATTTGCGCGCCTACCCTGCCCGAGCCCCTGCTCCATGCGTGCACAGCACCTACGGCTCCCCAGCCACCCATCCACACCATGCTGAGCCCTTGAGGCTCCTCCATGTCGCTAGCCCAAGTTAGATCCTATTTTGTGCAACTATCTTTTATTTAATTAATTTTTAAATTATTTGAATTTAAAATTTTAATTATGTTATTTTAGTTTTATTAGAAAAATAAAATATCTTTTTATTTGGTTAAGATTTTATCCTAAGTTTAAATAATTATTTGAATTTGATTCTTTAATTATTTATATTCAAAAAAAATTAAAAGATGACAAAAATAGTTATTTAATTACAAGTGAGTTTAAATTAAATAAATTTATTAGAAAGTTAGTTTCTAATTAAATAGTTGGCCTAACAAATTCCAAAAGATTAGCAAGAAAGCCTAAAAGAAAGGAGAAGCATTCTTGGAGTCTTGGAAACAACCTAAAGGCTATTTTGTAATTTTATTTCTATTTTGTCAAAGGTTGTAAATTAAGAAATACCCAATTGTATTCGGTTCATCATTTATTGTTTATTTATTTATTGTATTTATTTAAATAAATGTTAATGTTTGATTGATAACATGATCATGCATTAGTCAATTACATGCCATTTATGAAACCCCACACAGTTTCATTAATCATGCATATTTTAGAAACATGATTATTTAGGATTATCCTAATTGTTTATATGAATTGTTTTGGAGAAATCAATTGCATGTAAACTACTAAATATTAAATTAGTTACAACTTGGTAACTCATACCATAATAAAGACAATAGTCGGGCCTTTAAGCTAACCAACTTTATTTAAAAATTATTTTAGTAAAGTCAAATAAATGTAATAGGTAATTATCTAGCTCACATTAATTGTAGAAGCATGCTATTTTATAATTAAATGTATTTTGTAATTAATTACATTCATAGGGTTATTAATAAACTAGTAATTATGTTGGAATTAATTGATTAGTTTAATAAAACACATTATATCTAAAATAGTAAGTGAGAGAAGGTGAACATCCAAATGTGATCTATGGTCTCCATTATTAGCACAATAACGTGAGATATGAACAGGACCTCGCAGCGACTTTGTTTCCATCCCCTAATGAATGTTTCTAGACATATTAATATTAAGGTTGGCTTCCTACGAAGATAGGAAGGAGTGATGTATTTTAGGTTTGATCGACCTTAAGGCGACATTCTCTAAGTTAAGTCATGAATTCCAAAATAATGGGTCACACTTACAAATATGTAATTAAGCTTTTGCAGTGGATAATTGCATCTTGATCAAACCAGCATTACTTTATTTTTAAAAGAGAAAATAAAGAGTTATTTTAAGTTTTAAATAATAAAGATAAGATTGCCTTATAAGCTGTCTGGATTTAACTTGACCCACCCTAATGCGACACTTTATTTGTTGGGTAGTTTTATTGTGGAATAGTAATGATAGTATATGTGTGTTTAATTGTTGTATTCATGCATCATATATACTTTCCAAATAATTGATATTTTTCAAGTAGCAATATTATTGTATTTTTTATTTTCAATTATAAAATGTTTCCACCAAATTACTTTCCCATTATTTGCCCGGTCATGCATCAAAAAATTGATGATTATACAAGCAAAGTTAAACTTACTCAAGAGGATGAAGGAGGATGGATAAATTCAACTTTATTCGTTTTTCTGGCTAAAAGCTAAAACATATTTTTAATGAATGAAGACCTCCTCCTATGCCATCATGATATGCAAGGAAAGAGGAACATGAAAAATATGCTAATTGGATGAGATCAAATCAGATGGCAAGATTTTATATTATTAGCACCATGGAAGAAAAGCTGAGGAAAAAGTTCGAAAATATTGAATACGCCTGTGATATGTGGGATGATGTCTACGAGGATATACAAACAAGACCACATTCGCCAAAAAGGTAAATATGATTTTCCTTTACATTAAACTTAATAGTGGATTATAATGTATCATTCTGAATCTTTGATTTAGAAACCACTAATCATATTTTTGTTCTTCTTTACAGACACTTGAGCAATCAAGAAGAACTTGCAGATGTAGGCAAAAAAGACTAGAAAGAAGAGAGAGAAAACATTTAGTTTAGGAAAATGTTGAAGAATGTCTATTTTTTTTTTCAAAAAAAAAATTCTTTAGTTTATTGAAAGAAAAACTTTATTGTTGTTTGAAAAATGTTTTAGTTTGTTTCTTTTAGTATTTTGAATTTTTGTTTGCATGTATTGACTTTAGAATATTTTCTTTATAATTTGATTATTCTTAATTTTTCTTTAGACATGCAAATTGAATATTCGGACTTTAACACTTTCATTAGTCGAATGGATGCTAAATAACTCGAAATTATTTAAAGTAGCAAAACTGCAAGGAAACAAAAGACAAAACGTTTCAAATGAGGATGGCACATATTTTTGGCATCTTAGACTTAGTCATATAGGACAAGATAGGATAAACTGGTTAACAAAAGATTAACCCTTGAGAGAACTAAGAGATGGAACTCTTCCGGTTTATGAATCACGTCTAAAAAGAAAAATGACCAAACATCATTTCTCAGCGAAAGGCAATAAAGCTAAAGAACCTTTGAAGCTTGTACACATCGATGTCTGCAGTCCAATCAATGTACAAGCAAGAGGTAGGTATGAGTACTTCGTCACTTTCATTGATAATTACTCAAGATATGGTCATACTTATCTAATGCTTAGAAAATATGAAACCTTTGGTAAGTTTCAAGAATTCAAAGCTGAGGCTGAGAAGCCATTAGGTAAGACTCTTAAAACACTACGATCAGATCGGGGTGGTGAATATTTGGATTTAACATTCAAAGATTTCATGCTGGAGCATGGTATTCTATACCAACTCACAGCACCTGGAATGACACAACAAAATGGTATTTCAGAAAGAAGAAACAAGACCTTTTTGGACATGGTCAGGTCTATGTTAAGCTAATCATTACTTCCTCTCTCAATATCGGGATATGCACTTCAAACGATGACTTACATGTTGAATGTGGTCCTGTAATGCCCTACTACTCAGGGATTGTTACACTATGTATTTTAAATAGTGCTAAACTCGCTAAATGAGTCATTTGGTCATAACCGTGTAACTAAACGTGATTAACAGTTTACGGTTAAAATTTTTGGTCAAAGACACAAACGTTTCACTAAAACGTTTACTGTATACATGGGATCCCCAAAATACATTTAAAAGGATAATTACAATAAAATATTTCCAACCTGTCGACCTAAGCAGAAAAATAGGGTTTGACCCTAGTTCCTCTTCAAACCCTCGACTGTGGTGGTCGAGCAGCCGCATATGTACACATCGTCACCTAAGCTCTCCAATTCAAGGATGGCCAAGCTTTCTTTTCCCTTTACCTGCACCATGTAGCACCCGTGAGCCGATGCTCAACAAGAAAACTTAAACATGCTCATAACAAGTTAATAACATATATCCAAATCATAATAAGCATGCTTAGCAGTAATAACCGTACTCATGCATGCATACCATTCATAAAAATGAATACAACGTCATATGGGCCAACAACCCAGGATAACCATCAATGAATCATATTGAGGTCCAATGCCCAAAATACATGTTTATGGAATCATACTGGGGCTCAACGCCCAAACACATGATTAATAAATCATACTGGCTAGACACCTTAGGATATGGGACTAATGAGTCACCCAGGTCCCTTTTCCCTATCCTTTGGATAACTAGCCTTGGAGCTGGCCCAGGTACCTAGCGTTGAGTTTTCCCCTGACTGATAGGTCGGTCAAGCGTATGATGCACTCCTGGTTAAACATAACCATATCGACCAACGCTCGGCGCGCTATTGCTGTCCTTGACTCATAAGTCAATGCTTTTCGACCAGCACTCAGTGTGCTAAGGTCGTCCTTGACTAAAAAGTCAATGCTTTACGTCCAGCACTCAACGTGCTAAGGCCGTCCTTGAGTAATAAGCTAATGCTTTACGACCAGCACTCAACATGCTAAGTTCTTCCTTGACTAATAAGTCAATGCTGGGGTGCAGCCCTAGGATATGGGACTAATAAGTCACCCCGGGGCCCATTATCCTATCCTTTGTATAACCAGCCTTGGAGCAGATCTAGCGTAACTGGCGCCGTAATTTTCCACGACCAATAGTTTGGTCAAGTGTATGATACACTCCTGGTTAAACATAACCATATCGACCAGCGCTCAGCTCGCTATTACCGCCCTTGACTAATATGTCAATGCCTTACGACCAGCGGTCAGCGTTATTGTCATCTTTCACTGATAAGTCAATACTTTACGACCAGCGCTCATCGCTATTTTCATCCTTGACTAATAAGTCAATGCTTTCTCAATAGGATAATGCAGGCCAGCATATATCATACATCAAATATCAAATAAAAGCCATTCAACATGCTTAATCAATAATCACAAGCACAATCAATAATCACAAGCACAATCATAATCATGCACATTCTCAGGCGTTCATGCCCTAATGATGTTCCTATTCAACAATTATGGCCAAGCCATAATCACATGTATCACATACTGGTTGCAGTTTTCTTACCTTTAGTCCAAGCACAGGTTACCAAATAACGACCCTCGAGCACGATCCCAGTTTCGAGCCCCTAGCGATAACCTAGTCACAACCATGATATAGAATCCCATAAAAAATGACTAAAGAAAGGCTTCCGGACCAAGTCCTGGCCTCCGGGACCTCAAATTCTACCAAACTAGGTAGTAGATTCGATCTCGAGTCGTTAGGTTTGAAATCCCGTCATTAAAACCTAAGGTGGCTATATGTCACCAGGCGGGCTGCGACTTAACCCTGGAGGTCGCGGTGCGCCTCCCAGATAGACAACCTCCCCTTGGTTGGAAGGAGACACAGGCCACCACTTGCTCCTGAGAGTCGCAGTATGCCTCTTACACAGAAACCCCTCCTGATCCTTGGTTCACACGGGTCGCAGCGCCCAAGGATAGGGCTGCGGCCTGACCTTGAACCCAGCCATTTTCTCCGTTTTTCCCATCTTAAAACCCTCCATTAACCTATTCAAACATATCAAAATCTCAAAAACAAAGTTTCCAGTCAACTCCATGGCCTAGAACAATCGAAACCCAAGTCCTAATCAATTCAAAAACTCATCAAAACATAAAATCCAATCAAAGCTTAAAATCTTGAAAACTCAAAACTTAAAGCTTGGATTACCTCCAATTAAGTCATTTTCTAGTTAAATCCTCCAGCTAACAAGCTTCTATTCTTCCCTAGAACCATTATGACTCTAACCTTGCTTGAATCCGAGTCCTAATACTCGAGTTTCCTTCGAAAATGCTCACGAACAACAAATGAGAGAATGAGAGAGAGAATGAATTGTACATTCTTTATTTATTCTATCAGGTTACTTCAAGCTTTTGTAACCTTAAGCAATTCCCAATGTTTGGGGTACCTAAACACGTCCCCGGGGGCCAAATAGGTAAAATCCCCATAATTCCCTCATGATCTCACTAATTCTGCAATATATCATCAACTCTTTATTCCCATTATCCAATAACCCGGTATGTGTCCCGTTGCAACTTTCCCACTAGCTAGCTCCCTAGGATCGTCTGTGCCGAGTAACCAAAATATATCCACATAGTGATGTGGTCCCACACATATATCACATATATGCCAAATATACCCATAACAGGAAAATTACGAAAATTGCCCTTTTAATCAGAAGTGGGCCCACATGCATATTTAATACACTTAACACATGCATATTAAGTCATATTATAATATAACTCACATAATCATATAATGATGCATATATATATCACATAATCACCTAATTTTCCATCCTGCCCCCCTAATCAAGGCCCTAAGCCTTATTAGGTAATTTGGGACGTTACAGGTCTCATCTAAGTCCATAAGTAAAACGCCATTGTAACTGTGGAATGGAAACAAACCTAGTTTGCACTATTTCCGCATTTAGGGCTGTCATGCTCGTGTTCTTAGACCAAAATCAGGGAAACATGATTCAATGTCTGAAGTATGCATTTTTGTGGGCTATGCTCCAGAAACAAGAGACATTTGCTTCTATAGTCCCAAGGACCAAAATGTATTTGTTTTAACAAATGCAACATTCCTTGAATACGACTATATGAATAACTATAAACCTCAGAGAAAACTAGTTTTGGAGGAACTCACAACTGATAAGATTCCATCTCCTTCATCGTCATCATTAAATGATAAAAGGCAAACTGAGGAAACCACTATTCCTGAAAAGGAAACCCCAGTGCAACATCGTAGTGGGAGGATTGTGAGACAACCTTTTCACTACGAACATGAGGCACATGTCCTTGTTTCTAATACAGAAAATTACGATCCATTAACCTTCAAAGAGGCTATGGATAATCCTGAAAAGGAGAAAACTTCACCTAAATTGTTATTTGAACAAGTAAAAGCAAGAGGCCATGAAGCAAGAAATGGAATCTATGTATTTCAATTTTTTCTGGTACTTGTAGATGCACCTGAAGATGCCAAGCCCATTGGGTGTAAATGGATATACAAATAGAAAAAAAAAGGAGTATATGGGAAAGTGAAGACTTTCAAAGAAATGCTAGTAGGCAAAGGTTACACTCAGAGAGAATGTGTTGGTTATGAAGAAACATTTTCTCCTGTGGTCATGCTGAAATCCATTCACATTCTCTTATCCAAAGCTACCACGTATGATTATGAGATATGGCAGATGGAAGTCAAGACAACCTTCCTTAATGGATATCTTGATGAAAGTATCTGTATGGTACAACCAGAAGGGTTCATCAGGAATGGGGAAGATCAAAAGGTGTGTAAGTTGCTAAAATCCATTTATGGATTAAAGCAAGTATCTAGATCTTGGAATATCACCTTTGATGAAAAAATTAAAACATATGGCTTAAAAAAGAATGTCGACAAAGTATGTGTATATAAATATATAAAAGGAAAAGTAGTGGTTTTCTCAGTTCTTTATGTGGATGACATTCGCCTCGTTGCCAATGATGAAGAGACACTTTGAAACATAAAGAAGTGGTTAGCTGAAAAGTACCAAATGAAAGATTTGTTCGATGCGAGCTATGTTCTAGGAATCCAAGACAATACTTCTTCTCTCTATCATACCTCTCTAGATCTCATGTGTGGAGTACATCTAGAGAGTCATAAATCAACATTTTGAATCCTACATGCCAACACACGCTCTTGTGTGTTTGAGGATTGGTCTGGAAGATCAAGGTGTGAGATTTCAGATTTTTGGATTGGAAGATCATTGATTTATACAAAAAGATTCATGGATACTTGATAGACTTCAAGATGTAATCTCTAATCTATTTGTATGTGATTTAATATTTATATATATGTATGATCCTGGCTGGTATTAATATATTTTTTAAAAACTCATTCCGCTTCGTATCACTACTTTACACTTTTAATACCAACAACTGTCCCTTCTTCCCTCTGGTTCGGGTGTCGCCCTAGACCCACTACCTCTGTGATTGGATGCTCCTCCATTAGAGTTCTTGCCTCCTATCCCATTTCCCGCACTTTATCTTATTCTTGAGCCTTTCTTGGCTGTTCTTGATTCTCCAAGAAACTCTGAAGTTGTTGTTGAAGCTATTGCTGCATCTGCCTACCTACTTCTAGAATAGATTCTTTCACCATAGTCATCTCTAATTTCATGGCTTCCATCTCCTCTTCAAGGCTGGCGGAAGTTTCCAAACGTTTGAATGCCTTCTTGGGTCTCGTGTCCCCAGATCACCGCACCAAATTGATAGCCTCTTATTAGTAATAATAAATCTCTCTCTCTCAACAATGAAATATGGAAAAATTCCCTCAAACACTTTTATTGAAACAATAACGACAATACAAAATACAAGCTTTCGAGAGGCTTGTTCTCTCTTATCCCAATCTTTCAAGAGGATTGTTCTCTCCTATAAGACTCTGACTCTTCCTTAATCTCAAGCTACCATTTCCAGAAAGAGCCTCCAATATATATAGACATTATTTAGAACTAATTAATGCCAACTAGGATCCTAGAACAAGACAACTCAGCTCTAAACTAAAACAAGTTGCCAGCTAGATACAAAAATGAAATAACAAATTGAATACAATAAATACAAGAACACAAAGTAACTTTGCTCTCTAGATTACTTAGGCTTTAATCCTATTATAGACAAAACGTATTGGAGGCTTATCAATCAGTTATCAGACATGCTTACTAAAGCGCTCTTTTCAAACGAGTTTCAGCTCTTGACTTGTGGGATTACAAAAGATTTATTTTCCATCTTGAGGGGAGTGTTTAACACATTAATTGAAGTTTTTAGAAAGTTTGTTAATGTTAGTTAGTTGTAGTATTAACATGTTGGCTTTGTTGTAATTATGTTACATTGAAATTGTTCTAATAAGCTGTCTATAAATACAACTTCATTCATTAAATACCTTCCTCTAATAAGGACTCCAATTCTTTTGACAATTTCTCTCAATCTACTTCTGATTTCTTCCTCTACGTTCCTCTATTTTCTTGTTCACAATACCTTTCCTAACATCAACAACAATAAATTATATAACCTATATGGCAACACGGAAACCTTCAGCAGACAAACCAGCTCCATCAATTTCTCACTATATAAACGTGCATATTCCAGTGAGGAAATAAATAATGAATGGAAAATAGAAACTCGGCTAGAAATATGACTTGAAGGCAATAACATTGAAGAATAACATGTCATATTTCAACATGAATAAGGACTATAGTTCCAACAACAATTGCTACATGCGCTGCCCTTGATGCGACCGATTCACCAAAGGGAATGATCCTGCAAACAATTAAATTACAAGTGACAAATTGAATTGGGGTGGAAATAAAAGACAAAATGGAAACAATTCTAACAACGATCAGAAGGGTGCAACAATAAGCATATATATTTATATATATATACACTTTTTTTTTAATTCCAAGCTTAAAGAGACCATATATTTGTTAACACATCATGAAAATGCACATTAGCAGTGGTCGAAATTAAAGAAATATCATAAAGACCTTCAAAGTTTAATGCAATTATGCGAAATACTACTACTTTATAAATCTTGAAATTTCATTTTTAATAATTACAAAATCAATCAAATCAAGAAGTTTAATTAAAATGCAGAATAGTAATTGAATGTTCAAACAAATTTTAGATCTATCGGGACAAAATGATGATTGATCGCGACAGAAGATGAACACAATGGACAAAACAATGCATAAGAGATAAAGAACACAACGAATTTTTACAAGATTCAGAAACAATTTTAGATAACCTACTCTTTGGGGACCACGCCTAGAAAATAAAACCAATTAGTAAAGAATCACAAGTACAAAAATATTGAATTAAACAAAACAAGACTGCCTCTTGAGATTTGTCGCAACTTTGTTGTACTTCTCTTCACAAATTTGGTTTCGGTTGAAACGACTAACCACTTGAACTCCCTTCAATGATTAGCGAATGCTTGTTTCCTCTCGAAGCAAAGCTTGAAGAAGTCTCCTCCCGAAGACCTTAAGAGTTGTGTTCAAAATACAATCTATACCCAAAACATGAGTGTGATATAGATACACCAAATAAACTAAGCACTCGGTTTATTACAAGATCATATGAACAAGGTGATCTTGTATAAAGACTAAGAACTCTTACAAATATTACAATTCACTCAAAACATTACACCAAAAAGTTCAACCATTCTCCAAGCTCTAGCATTCTATTTATAGAGAACATTTCATGCTAAGAAAGGCTGAGAGAGGATCCACAATAAATGCTAGAATATTTGACAATATTCTTGATTGATGAAGAATTGTCAATATGCAGATGTTGTTCTGACAGCCATGAAATTCGCGGGGACACCTGATACCTGTGTCATAACATAATTTCCTAAAATAGAATTAGTGCAATGAACACCCAAGGATATTATTTCCTACAGTAAACCAACATTGGAGAGTACGAAAAATATTATAGAAAAATCCATAAATGAATTTAGTTAATCACAAAATATTTTCATATAAATTTCTTTTTACAGATATTGTGAAGATAAAAGAATGAATGAATAATATTTACGAATCCCACCAAATATTCCAAGGTATTAAAATTGAATATAACAATATAAAAGAAGTTAAATCAGTTTTCAAATAAAATAAGATATTTCCATAAATTTGCCAATTTAGGATTTTACAATCTCATCCTTTATCAATTTTATTGATAAGGCATATCTTATTTTTTTTAAAGGAAAACCTGCAAGTAACATGTTAGTACTCAATCCATCAACCATGAGAAAGAGACACACAAATACTCCCCCTATCAAACTTAAACTCAGTGCACAAATATCGAGCAACCAACATAGTCCTAAATAAACACAAAAAAAGAGTATGTTGTCTCCCCATCATTATCTACAAAAAAATGCCAAAGAAACAAAGAGAAAGACATTTTTAGTGTTCGTTTACATTTATTAAAAGGAAATAAAAATAAAGAGACAGGAATTGAAACTGCCAGGGGACTGGTGAAGTGGAGGCATTAAGAATAGCCAGAGAAGTCATAATGTGGCGCTGAGTCTGCTCCATGGCTGTGAAATGCTCGAAGAGATTGGAAATCCTTGTTTGAACAACAATAAGGCTAGTTGGAATAGTAGGCGAATAATTCTCTACATCTCTGGACTCATAAATAGTCAAGGAAATTGCTTTGGTCTTTTTTGTCGAGGTCGTGTTGCTGTCATCTTTGACTTTATAGGTGAAGCCAACAAAAGGAGGGACCACAGACTCATAAACCAACTTCAATTGATGTTGTGTGTCCAACATTTTGTAAATCACATGAGGAAACAACATGTGTTGTCCCTTATGCTTTGCACTACCCAAGGAGACAATATGATCAAAAATCACAGAATGCTTGTCCCGACTTTGAAAAGAAAGAATGCCATGTCTTGAGTTATTGTTGAGGAGTGAGTGGTGGGAAGCCAATTTCTCACAACAAATTTGAAAAGGACCTCATAAAAATGTGTGAGGTCAGAGATTTTGAGTGAAGTGTTTGGCTCCCACACCATAGCCTGGCCAACCAATTCAGATAGAACTTGATCTTTAGCAAATTAAATAGAATCATCATCGCCTAAAGGGATTAGATTGAAAACTCTAGCAATTTCACCAGGACTGAAATTATGCCAATGCCCTCTAACATACACCTTTTGAAACATAAAAGACATAGGATCAAAAAATTCAACATTCAAGTTTGTTTAGAATTCTTGTACCACCCGAGGAACATATTCATCAAAACAAGTTAAGGACCGTAACCAACCCCGTTCTTTTAATGTTAGCAATACCCCAAAAACCCGATGAGGACCAAAAACAAAATTTCGTTCACTAATGAAATCCCTGTGCTCATAATATTTCATATTATTCTCACTACCATTAAAACAATAATTAAGAGAGTGAGCCTTGAAAGAAGAACCTGATGAGCGAATTGAGGCGTCTTTGCTTTTGGAAGACAAATCAAGAAAGGTCATTGGCTTTTTTCCTTTAGGATCTGATGCAGCAGGAATTGTTTCTGATGGGTCTTCCTCGGATTCTGACCATCCTCTAATTCTTAAAAAAAAATAGCATATTTTTTTTCTCACGAATTGGCTTAGACAAGGAAGTCTCAGTCTCTTCTGGAATGGGATGTACAAGTGGGAGGATTGAATTTAGCTTTCTTTTTTTTATTTAAACAGTGGGGTTGAATCCGAGACTGAACTAGCACATTTCGAACGGGTCACCTTAGCCTTCTTGGACTTACTGGTCCTTAAAGTTTTGGTTTTTTGCTTGCTCTTCTTCTTGGGTTCCATCACATCAGGGGATAAGGAGGATTCAGAGATCTGGACTGAAGGGGCCATCTCTGAACTTGTTAAGATAGACTGCCCTCAGATGAAGTACCAGCTGAGAGAAGATCACCAGTAACCAAATGAGCAAGGACATTCTTCCTTGCCATTCCTTTGTGGCAGTGGCCTGGAGTAGTTGAGGCGATAGGCGGAAACGTAGTCAGGTCAGATGGAACAGAATCTGGAGCAGGTGGAGTAGTTGCTGAAACTGTCGCATGACGGGTCTTCTTTGCTGGTACAACTTCCTTGGAGGTGGAACCGCAACCTATGGTCTTCATGATTGCGAAAGACAAATGGAAACAACAAGCACACACCAAATACCCTAGGCACAGATTAGCAAAATAGGAAACAAGAAACACTTAGTGCTGAGAGCATCAAGGAGATCGAATATATAGTAATATTCAGTTAACAAATGGGCAACTAAAAAATCCATAACCAAAAAATGGGAAACCAAATCTAGTAATTAATGCAAAAATATCTCTTTTTTTTTAAAAAAAAAATAGCCTCTGACACCAAAACTAGAAAGGGAGAACTTGCCAAAAATAATTTTTAATAAATTGAGACAAAATAAAAAAAATCACTTTCCAATTTTTTTTCCTTTTATAGAATATGGTCAACAAAAATAAATATAGAGAGTACTCTATATATATATATTTTTTTTTTTTTAAACAAAATTTTCGAAGTAAAAAAATATCATACCATATGTGTCCATGTAATTTTGAAGTCTTGTCCAAGAGAAATGAGATAACCATTAAATCAAAAATATTTTTTAGTATGAGAGTGAATAATACAATCATAATTTTAAGTGATGATGATAAAATTAATTCAAAAAAGCATATATCTATCACAAAATATATTTTAATCAAATTAACACGTGTATGAGACTTACAACAATTCTTGTAAAGTTTCTACAACACACATTTTGTGTGTGTATGTGTAAGCAAGGAACAATGTGACGTTTCTTTTTAGCCTTTTGTTGCTAGGGTCATTGCCCATGTTTGGTAGTGTTAGCCTTTTTCTATTTGTACCCAATATGGAGGCTATTACTCTATACTGATGGTAGCTCTTTTAACTGGTAGAGTATGCTCCATATAATTGCTAATTACATGGTACCAACTTACTTAATGCTGTCTTTCACACATCAATATAGGTAGCATTGTTCCAAAATGGAGCATGAAGAAGAAAACTTAATGAATGCTCATACAAGGGAACATATTAGTTTGATCAAATATAAATTGGATGGTCTAAAACTTTTCCGACTATAATTTTATATACCAAAAAATATAAAAGCTCCAAAGTTCACTCCTAATAAAATAACATTTTAGAATATAATGGTTAACGAATTTCTTTCAGACAGGAGAAGAGAATTATACACACACATATACATGGCAAAAATTCCATTATTGACAATTTAAAGCTAACCCCCAAAAATTACCCGAGGGAATTAAATCTGACCGTGCTAGAGCTTTAGTAAAAATATCTACAATTTTTTAGTTATTCTCAACATATTCTAAAGCCAAAGTTTAATTTTCAACAATTTTCTTGATAAAGTGATGACGAATGTCAATATGTTTGGTGCGATAGTGCTGAACATGATTTTTGGAGATATTAATAGGACTTGTATTATCACAAAAAATGGTTGAAGTTTTAAGGTCAAACACATAGTCATCCAACATTTGTTTCATCCATAACAATTGAGTACAACAGCTACCAGCAACTATGTACTCAGCTGTGACGCCCCACGTCACTATGGCTGCTTTCTGGAATGACGACTGGCCCTACAAACCAACACGAGTCTTTTCAGCGTGCTTTGTCCTCACTCACATGCTTCCTAGGAAAACTTCCCAGGAAGTGTGCGAGTGAGGACAAAGCACACTGGAAAGACTTGTCTTGGTTTGTAGGGCTAGTCGTCATTCCAGAAAGCAGCCATAGTGATGTAGGGCGTCACATAATGGTATCAGAGCCTTGACCCAGCCAGAAGTGTAGCCGACGGGGACGTCGGGCCCGTAAGGGGGGGGTGATTGTGACAGTCAGAATCCCGTGATCCATAAGGGGAAAGACCGGGTAAGCTGTGCAATCCCACACTGCCTGGGGAAGGTCAAGTGTAATGATTCTAAGATTGTGTAGTTATGGGACTACACAGTTGAAGAGGGCTTAAATGGATTGATGGGTACTACCTATATCAGGAAGGTGCATCTTCTTTTCGGTAGCCCGTCACTTGAGAACTCCATGGTTAAGCGTGCTTGGCCTGGAGTAATCTAGGGATGGGTGACCTCCTGGGAAGTTTTCCCAGGAAGTGTGTGAGTGAGGACAAAGCACGCTGGAAAGACTTGTCTTGGTTTGCAGGGCTAGTCGCCATTCCAGAAAGCAGCCATAGTGACGTGAGGCGTGACATCAGCCTTGGTCGTTGACAAGGAGATGGAGTTTTGCTTTTTACTATGCCGGGAAACCAAATTGTTCCCTAGATAGAAGCATCCACCACTTGTACTTTTATGGTCATCAGTGTTTCCTGCCTAATCTGCATCACTATAGCACACAAGGTTAGATTTTATTTATTTGGAGTACCATATACCAAAATCAAGTGTATTATTTGGTTACAGCAGTCACATGGGACTTGATTGGGTTTCCTCGAAACCGAGCGCAAACTCCAACACTGTAAATGATGTCTGGGCAACTAGAAGTTAAATACAGAAGACTCCCAATGTGTCTAATTGTACATAGAGTTTTAAAAGACTCAAATGTGTCTAATTTTTCTCTGAAGAAGCCAACCCATGTAAATATAGAAAAATCATCCAAACATACAAAAATGTATCTCTTTCAATTAGTATTTTCTACATGTATTGGACCTACGAGATCCATATGCAATAATTCCAACGATTTCAAAGTATTAATATCAGACAAAGATTTGTGGGAAATTTTCAACTGTTTTCCCAACTGACATGATTCCCACTGACCAGCAGATTCTTTACCTAGTTTGGGTATTCCATGAATAAGACTTATATTGGCAATTCTTTTCAAAAAATTTGCATTTACGTGACCAAGTTTTTCAGGCTACAAATCAGTGTTATTAACACTAGATGATGATGCATGACATGTGAATTTTTGTGTGCGTGTATACAAATTTTCTAAAAAATGAGAACCTTTTAGAATAATATCACCATTTTGATTTACAAAATAACAATCATCATGTCAAAAATTAACTAGAAATCCTTGGTCACAAATTTGGCTTATGCTAATCAAGTTAGCTTTCAACCCATCAACAAGGAGAACATTTTTCAGTTTTGGTATCCCATCCTCGTTTAGGGTAACTTTTCCTAGAATGTTCCCCATCATTCCATATCCAAAGGTTACTACACCACATTTCAAGGATTTAAAATTGGTGAGTATGCTGGCATTACCTGTCATATGCCTAGAGCAGCCACTACCAAAGTACCATGAACTAGATACATGTGTTATATGACTAGTAAAAGCATCCAAAACAACCAGAATGATTTTTCTTGACCTATATTCTTTTTTATTTTGTATTGCTTTTGGTCAAGAATTAATTCATGCTACCGAAATGTTTAATATAATTATTTTTCAGCAAATCCAATAAAGAAAACAGTTTGGCCTTATATGACCTTTCATACCACATAAATAAAAAACTTGTAAAAATTCTCTAGTTTTTTACTTTGGAGAAATTTCGGTCAGTTGCAGATCTGTTGTAATAGATGACAACTTTGTTTCCTCCAATGAACCACTTGTTTTTGCAAAATGGTTAGTTGTGAAAACAAAAAGAAAATTCACAGATTTTACAAAAACAATTTTTGTAGAGGATTCAGATCCATTAGATCCTAATCCTTGAAATCACCATCTATTTTTCCTACAGAAGGAACATCATCCAAAACTCTAGATTTTGGATTAAGAATTTGACACCTTTTCTCGTATGATCAATTTCTTTGCTCAAAAAATTAATTTTATCATCTTTGGAAGCAATAATCAACTCATGCTCTTTAATTTTATTCCAGAGATTTCTTGTTGTTGCTAGCCATTAATCGATTCTTAGAGCAAACTTTCAGCCATTGACCATATATTTTTTTTTATTGGCACACTCGGATTGAATGTGTCCATACCTTCACATTACCTTCACTAAATACCATTCTTGTTAGCTTCAAAGGGTTTAGAAAAACTACGTTTTGGGGTTTTGAGCATGGCTTTTTTGTTTCCCAATTTTTCATGTGTTTTTGGAAATTCATTGTTAATAAGGCCATCTCATTGTCCTCATCATTCGAACTTTCCTTCTTTTCCTTAGAAGATTACAAAGCTTTAAGGCAATAGATTTTTCCTTGATTTCATCAATTTTACCTTTCTATCAGATTTGTTAGTTTAGCTCAAAGGTTTCAAGTAAACTCATTAATTCTTCTTCCTTTTTTTTGTCTAGATCTTTTGCTTCCATAATTGCAATGAACTTATTAGTCTGAAATTTTTCACGAAGAACTCTAACAAATTTTCAAACTAACACACTTTCTTCTAGTTTTTCACCAAGAGTAAAATATTCTTTAGCAATATCAAACAGTTTTTCATAAAATTCGTGAGAGTTTCATTTTCATTCTCTTTCAAATTTTTAATTTTTTTTGTAAGCATAACATGCCTAGAGTGCTTGACATCAACAGTTCCTTCAAACTGAGTTTGAAGAATTTTCCAACCCTCTTTGGTAGAAACACATGAAGAGATTAATTTAATTGTAACCTCTCAAATTTTCTAATAAGGCTTAGTGCCTTAATTAGTGTGTCGCGAGGGCATAATTGGATATATATGTGAAATTAATTGATTAAATGTGTGACTACGTGGCAGACATGATTATATGGTAATATGGATATATGTGCATGTTTATGCGTATTAAATATTGATGTGAGCCCATTTTTGTAAATAAGGGAATATTTGTAATTTTGACCCATTGAGGGTATAAATGTGATTATATGTGTTAAATGATTAAGACCACATTATTATATCGATATATTTGCGATATTAGGCTCGAGGCGATCCTAGTGAGCAGATTAGCAGAATAGTCACAACGGGGGTCAAATACCCAACTTGGGGTGAGCCCAGGGGTATTTTGGGAAACTTAATGCGTAATCAGGGAGTATTGGTAATGTGTAGTTATTAAATGATTATTTGGGTATGTCGAGATTAATTAGGAATTTATAGGGCTACTTGAGGATTTGCGAGAAATGTGGCAAATGACGGTATTGTCCTTGGGGGTGCTAAAGGGAAAGTTTTGATCTAAGGGTATTTTGGTCCTTTTGATGCCAAGGGATAACTTAGAATCTTAGAATACTCTCAGACTTTACCTCAGCTCTCTCTCTGTCTGTCTCTCTCTCTCACTCTCTCTCTCTCTCTCTCTTGTTTTCCTCTCTCTCACTTCCATTGTTGAGATTTCGGATATTGTAAGGGGAAGGCACTTAATTTTCTGAAATTTAAGGCAAGGATTGCTGGGGATTGAAGCTCAGCTGAAGCTGGGAGCTTCTAGACTTAAGGGGAGCAGCTGAGAGCAACTCAAACTAGGTAATCTAAAGTTCAGGCTCTTAGTTTTCTTTATGTTTTTAAGTTTTGAAAGTTCTTCCTGAATTCTTAGTTTCTATGAGATTTTTAGTTAACATTTTAGATGGTTGTACTGCTCTAAGTGTAGCATTGAAGTGTGGGGGCTTAATTCGGGCCTTAGATAATGTTTGGAAAGAATTTTGGGGAGTTTAAAAATCTGGGCTCGCAGGGTGGCGCCACGGCGCTGTTCTTGGAGCGCCGCGACCGGCATGAACTTAGAGACCTAAGTGGGTTCGCTAAATCGCCTTAACGCTGCGGCTTTGGGCAGGGCGCGCTGCGGCGCGTGTCCAAGGAAATGCCTTTGGATGATCTCTAACTTGTAGAGGGCCGCGATGTACGCTTCTGTGGAGCACCGTAACTCAAATAGAAATTGTTGGCCAAATAGAGCTTCTAAGCTCGGGAACTCAAACCTAAGTGCTCGGAAAGGATTCTACTACCCGATTTATTAGAATTCAAGGTCCCGAAGGATAGTATATTATTCAAAATCTTTTAAATTTTTGACGTTTTGATGGTTATTCCTTACTATGTTGTTACTAGGTTATATTGCTAAGGCTCACGATTAGGGATCATGCTCGGGATCGCCTTATACCTTCTGATCGGGACTCGAGGTAAGAAACTGCACCCTGGTTTTGATCGGGGCTCGAACCCCTGCTAAAGTTTATGATTATGATTATGATTATATTTGTATTTAAATATATATTTGATTAGGAATGTTGATTATGGTGCAAATGATTGTGTGTTATGCAACCTATTCACTTGTTGACGTTTGATATGAATGTTCAGCCTTAGGGAGCCGGGGCTAACGATAAGCATGCGGAATACAGCCAGGCCTAAGTGTGCCGAGGTCAGCTATATGACTAGAGGACTCATCCTACGGGCACTGGGCCTGAACGTCCCTAAAATAAACAGAAGGGTCGTGTGTACTTAACTAACTATATGGAATGCTGAGATTGGATTATTTGTTGAATTAAATGATTTGAGTCTACTATTTATATATTGTTGTTCATTGGTGTTTGTGATTTATGTTTTCTTTGTGAGCCTTGGCTCACGGGTTCTATGTGGTGCATGTAAGGGAAAGGAAAAGCTAGACCGCCACGACCGAGGGATCAATAGCGGCTAGAGCCAACTTAATTTTTATCACATCGGCCAGCTTACCTTGTAATTATTTTAAAGTTGTATATGCCTTGTAAACACTTATTTTTGGGATCCCATGTACAAACTCGCACTTTTTAATGGAAAACAACTATTCCTATGATCAAAATCATTTAACCCTGATCAGTTAATTAACCTTAGTAACACGTTTATATCCAATTGACTTGATTAGCAAGTACAACACTATTTTAAATATACAGTGTAATGGTCTTTGCTATCCAGGGCATTACAACTTGGTATTAGAGCGATATAGGTTTAAGGGTTCCTGAAGACTAGCTGGGCATGTACACTCGCCGCGAAAGACAATCTTGACTCAGGGTTTCGTAACTATATATGTGATTATATGTTTAACTATTCAAATCAAATATCAATGTCTTATTTTCTTGTTTAATAGGAAGCATGAGATATTGATAAGGCCTGGCCCTTGACTAGTATGTGTATATGATAAGGCATGCTTTTTAGCATTGCTACTGTATGTGGATAATTTTTGAAATGCCTATTAGCTTTGTGATTGCATTTTGTTTCTTGATTGTTGGCATTAGACTGTGGGGTGATTTTAAAAACATGTTATCATTTCCTTATCAACCAAGTCGTTGAATGCAGATATACTTAGAGCGTTATGCCTCCAAGGCGAACAGTTCAACTAGCCGATGCTAAGATTGAGGCTAGAGATGATAACCAGGGGGCCCTGAAATTTGATAGGCTGACAAAGTTTGCACCTGATCTAGTGCCTACAGATGCATCCAGACAGAACATGTGTTGTTCGGGGGCTAAACGCTATTATAACCCAGGATGTGCGGATTACATCAGTACCTAGGGAGACTACTTATGCATAGTGTTTGAGAAGACCCTCACAATTGAGGAGGCAGAGAATAAAATATGGAGGGAGAGCGCTACAAGACGAGACGTTCAGAGGGAAGTACCTCCATTTGTGGGATCTGGTAGGGGCGGAGGCCCAAATGATATGAAGAGGAAGACCCTTGACACCTCAACCACTGCTGGTCCTGAGAGGGGGGTTGGGGTGTCTTAGGCAGCCGCCAGGGTGGCAGTGAGTCTTGGAGGAGTTACCCAGAATGTACTAGATGCAGGAAGCGCCATCTGGGCGAATGTCGGGTGAAAGCCTGTTACTTGTGTGGGGTGATTGGGCACCTCAAGAAACACTGCCCAACTTTGAAGAAGGAGGAGCAAAGGAAGGCGGATAGCTTGACTCCATCTTGAGTGTTCGCCTTGACTCAGTCAGAGGCTGAGGCTAGTTCTTTGGTGGTGACAGGCCAGCTTTCTTGTGCTGGCACCTTATATACTGTATTGATTAACTCTGGCGCTACACATTCATTTGTTTCTAGCAAAGTAATTGATAGATTGTGTAGGCCATGTAATTATTACACTGCAAGATTTGAGACTATATTGCCTACATGGGAATTGGTAGTTTCTAGGAGATGGCTTTTGTCATTGCAAGTGATGGTGGATAATAAGGAACTATCAGCAGATTTGATTGAGTTGGGGATGGAAGACTTTGACATGATCTTGGGAAGGGATTGGTTAGTTAGGTATGGGGTGACTATGGACTGCAAGAAGAAGATGGTGACATTTGAGCCTAAGGGTGAAGACCCTTTTGTTTTTGTTGATACTGTGCATGGACCCCACATTCCCATGATATCAGCATTAAGGGCTAGAGACCTATTACAAGGAGGTTTATAGGGTTCCTAGCTAGTGTGGTGGACATCACTAGGGTCATGCAAGTGGGAGCAGGGGAGACCAAATTGGTATGTGAGTTCTTGGATGTGTTGCTTGAGGAGTTATCAGGACTGCCGCCACACCAGGAGATCAAGTTCATCATTGAGTTTGTGCCAAGTACAGAACCCTTGTCGAGGGCAGCATACAGAATGGCTTTGGGAGAGTTGAAGGTATAATTACAGTAGTTGAAGGATGGGACCCTGAGGATGTGTATAGACTACAGGGAGTTGAATAAGTTAACAATCAAGAACAAGTACCCACTACCAAGGATAGACGACCTGTTTGATCAGTTGCAGGGTAAGACAGTGTTCTCGAAGATTGATCTTCGATGTGGTTATCACCAGCTAAGGATCAATGACGAGGATATTCCGAAGACGACCTTTCGCACAAGGTACAGGAAATACGAGTTGCTGGTCATGTCATTTGGGTTGACCAATGCCCTAGCAACATTTATGAATATGATGAACATGGTGTTCAAGGATTATTTAGATCAGTTTATGATTGTCTTCATCGACGACATCCTGGTTTACTCCCGTTCAGAGGCAGAGCATGAGCAGCATCTTCGATTGGTATTGCAAAGATTAAGGGAGCACCGGTTCTATGCTAAGTTTAAGAAGTGAGAGTTTTGGCTACCGCAGGGGACATTCCTTGGTCACATTGTCAGTTGAGACGAGATTAAGGTAGATCCGACCAATGTAGAAGCAGTTAGAGATTAACCGAGGCCAGGGAATGCCTCGAAGGATAGGAGTTTTCTTGGGTTGGTGGGGTATTACAGGTGATTCGTGGAAGGATTCTGGAAGATTGCCACACCATTGACTAAGTGGACTTGGAAGAATATGAAGTTCGTGTGGTCAGACATATGTGAGAGTAATTTCCAAAAACTGAAACTGTGATTGATCACTGCTCCAGTGCTGAGTCTTCCTTTAGACAGGGATAAGTTTGTGGTGTATTGTGATGCATCGAGACTAGGGTTAGGATGTGTGTTGATGCAGAGTTGGAAGGTCAGTGCCTAAGGTTTGTCGTAGCTGAAGAAGTATGAGCAGTGGTACCCTACTCATGATTTTGACTTAGTAGCGGTGGTATTTGCACTAAAAGTGTGGCGACACTATCTGTTGGGGTTTTATACCCTAATTAAAACTCAAATTCTTCGTAATCTCATTTTATTATCAATAAAAGAATATAAATCATTTTTTGACTTGGTTAATCACTTTGCTCACATGTTTTATTTTCATGATTATTTGTTTAATATAAACTTCTATTAAATCCCGAGCATATAGCTAATCTTATTTATAGTGACGAAATCACAGTGGAATATAAATTTGATTATATGTTCAAAATAAGTTAGTCCAAAGATTAGTCAGTGCACAGGATTTACATTGACTTGCCAATCTACGATATGATCTACTTACACATTACAATGTTATGTTCTTTCCAAAACATTAGCAAAGTAGATAAGATCAGATGTATTTCTTACATCGGACAAATCGATATTGATAGTTGATAAGATAAGTAAACATATCGTTATTATCTATTCTAGTCATATCATATAGTCGACCATAGGTCAATTCAATCTCAATTCTAAGTGGTTAGTATTCTAACTGATTGTATTATTTGAGTTCTTTGACTTGTTCGTTACCAGCTTACCCTACGGACTAGCCCATACTTACATCTTGGGAACTCGATAGTATAATTGAGTGGGAGTATTAATCATAGATATGAACATCTATAGCTTCTGATGAAGAAGTGAAATGATGGTTTCCTTTTAGTTTGGTTCAAGGTGTTGAATGATAGAGATCTCATTTCAGTAATTAAATTAGTTTAATAAAATATCATTTGCAAGGAACTTAGTGTTTTAAGGATAAAAAACAATGAGGGGTAAAATGGTATTTTAGTCCTATCTCATTGTAGACCGTCTATAGAGGATTGAGTGACAATTATGGTTGTAACGATGGATAATTAATAGCGTATGTATATTTGTTATAGAGCGTTCTATGAATTCAAGAGTGCAATTCTGAGTCTATAGTAGAGTCACGAGGAATTAATAAGTTAATAAATTTATTTGTTAGATTTATGATAACTTATTGGAGCCTGATTTCATAGGCCCATGGTCCCCATTGTACCTTGGATAAAATCATCTAGATAGTCTCAATTAATTGATTTAATCATCAATTAGAATTATCAAAGTTGACCAGGTCAATTTTGGATAGTTTCACAGAGTTGTGTATTTTTGAGAAAAAAGAGAAATTAGGGCAGATTTATTAATTAAGATAAATTGTTATCTAAATTAATAAATAAGTTTAAATCAAGGTTAAAATTATAAATGATTGATTTGATAAAGGATTTAAATAATTAAATCAATAGAAAAAAATACAGGCCTTGTTTTAAAGTCCAATGGGCTTATAGTCAAGTGAGAAATTTCACGGGCCTAAAGCCCATGATAATTTCGACCTGGGCTTTAAAATGGCTATTATTTTATTCATTTTTTTAATTAAATTAAATGGCATAATTGAGTCTATAAAAGGAGTGCTTAGAGTGAAGTCAAAAGGAAGTTTGATAAGTCACAAGTCAAATTTTCTGATAGTTTTAGATTCTCTCTAAACACAAGTCCTTTTTCTAAGCCTCTTGATTAATTTCTCTTCTTCTCTCTAATTCTATCTCATGTATTGAGAATTGCCCACACTAGTCTAGGTGATTCTAAGATTACATTGGAAAACTGTGAAGAAATTAGAAGAACGGTTCGGTTTCTTGGTAATACTCTACGACATAAAGGATTCAAGAGTTAGAGAAACTGAAGGAAGGACTTTTTAATTCCGCTGCGTATACTGAAAGTATTCTATTCATTGTTTATCTTTGAATTAAATTTTAGAAACATGTTTTAGGCTATCTCGTATTAATTTGTTTAATGTTAGATATACATGAAAATAAATAAATATCATGTATAAGTTTTCCTAACAACTGGCCTCAGAGCCTTTGGTAATATTTATTTTCATGCATTAACATGTTTAAAATTGAATTATTTGATATGTTTGAATAATTGGATGAATTTTCATGTTTTTATGAAGCATATTGATTTTATGTGATTATTAGCAATTTTTAGGTTATTTTGTTGTGTTTTCTATGCTATTAAATTTTATATATGCTTTATTTTTTGTAAAACATGTTAAAAATTAATTAGAAAATAGTTTTTGTTTGAAAAATCGCTCAAATAAATTTTTTGAATTTTTTTTTTTGCACTAGCTCCTATTCGCGCGTGCACCGCGCAACGCGCGCGCCCAGCCCTGCCACCGCCCCGTACCCCGCGCGCATCCCTCGGCCCTTCACCTTCAGTGCGCGCGCGCGCCCAAGCAGCCCAGCCAGTGGTACAGGTACTCTTCATCATCTCTTTTTTTTTTAATTAAAGAAAATTAAAATTGTGGAAATTTATTTTTTATAATCAAAGCCAAAAATATCAGATTTGTTTCTCATTTAATTTTTTTTTTTAAATAAGATATTTTTGTTAGTTGAGATTTAAATAATTAGATATTCTCTACAAAAGTTCAAATTCAAATTTAAAAATAGACTAACAACTTAATTTTAAATCTTTTAATATATTAAAATATTAGAATTATGTTATCAGATAGTTGAGATATTTTCATTTAAATTCTTGATTTTTTTTATTAAATCTTTATTTGAAAATATAAATATCTTTTTATTTTATAGTTATTAATATTTAAATTATTTGAAATTTGAATATTGTTAGTTAGATATTTTTATGAATATTTGAATTTGATTAACTGTTTTGAGAGATTTTAGGATTCTTAGAACTATTGATATATATATTTTTAAATGGTTAAAATATTAACTAATAGTTGTAACAACACAAGGTATTTTTGGAAAATAGTTTTAAGATATTGATTTTGAAATTTAAAATTGGTTAAATTTTGAAAAATATCATTTGTTTACCAATTAATAAAATATTTTTTTAATAAATGGGATTTAAATTAACTTTGGTTAATTGTTGATAAATCCTATTTAAATTAAATTAATTTTTTTTCAAATTAACGTAACACCAAGTTGATTGTTGATAAATGAAATTTAAATTAAATATTGTTAATTGTTGATAAATTTAATTTAAATTGACTTAGTCTTTTAAAAATTTAATTAATTTGAATTTTTGGAAAAATTCTAGATAATTAATTGTGGTATTTTTGAAAATGAAATAAATTGTTGTATTTTTGCATAAATTCATAGAATTGCTCATATAGTAACATGATTAGGCCCATCCAATTATGACATATCTGTTTGCACTACATGTGGTATTTTTGCAATTGGGCTTAGATGCATATAGTGGCCCATATGTTTGTTAGATATATAGATTTTGCCAAATAAAATATTCATAAATGGTAGGTTTTATTTGGGCCCATTAGAAAATGTAAAGTTTAAATTCCTCTCTTGTGTGTGATTCTACTTGTGAAGGCCCATTTGCTTTGCATGACTATAGTGGGCCTAATCAATTAATAACAATTAATAAAATGAAGGTTTAAATTTCTGTCTTTTGGACCTTGTATGGAAGATAAGGGGTCTTTGTAGTGGGAACAACATACTGGACCCAGCCCTCCTCCATACAAGCCCAATTGTTAAGGCCCATTTACCTGAGTTGGACTTAATTGTATAGGTTCATTATATTAGTTAAACCTAAATATTGATTAGCAACAAATTAATTCTAAATTAATTGAATTTCTTTCAATGTGACACTTTAGAATTAATAGAAAATTATAGGACTTTGGTTTTAAAAATTTAATCTTTCAATTTTTTGGAGAACTATAGTCATTAATTTTCTAAAAATAAATAATAAAAATACTATTTTTAATTTTATAATGAGCTTATTTTAAAATTTATATTCGATCTCCACCGTTGGTTTAACATAGTCAATAGCTTAATGGGGTCTCGAAGCGCTTTGATTCATCCCCATACGGAAGGTGCTCATTAGTTATTTTGACAAGGTTACATCTCGAAAGATAGATAATTAAAGGTCAAATTCTACTAGACTCACCCCTATGATGACTATTAGGACTAAATCTATGATTATCGAAACCGGGGGTCTAGCTCATAAAATAAGAGATTTTGTTTTCTTATTTTGATCGAATAGTAGGTTGTTAATAGTGGTGTCCATTATTAAATGAGTTTACAACTCTATTTGACTAGTGGAATATTTTTACTCTCGCCAATCGGGACAAGGGTATCATAGATTAGTTAAAAACCTAAAGAAATAGAGATATGATTGTTTTTGGTATTTTTTCTCATATCTTATATATTTTTTGTATATGTTGTGCTATTTCTTGAAATTTGTGTGAATAGAAGTTTTATTAAGCAAATGTGATTGATTTCTATTTTATTGGTAATTTGTAGTTTTAATTATGGCTGTGTCTACTCCCATCCTTTCTCAACATTCGATGGAGAAACTCACTGGAGAAAACTTCCTTAAATGGAAGCAAAAAATCAAAATTGTGTTGATTGGTGACAACTCCAAGTTCGTCATGACTGAGGAATCCCCGAAAGTTCCAGTTGAAGGAGATACCAAATCTGTGAGAGACAAGTATGAGCGTTGGCAGGCGGCTAACAACAAGGCGCGGTACTACATGTTGACTAGTATGGTTGACACTCTCAAGACAAAGATGGAGAATGTCGAGACAACCTACGAAATCATGGACCAACTCCAAGACATGTTTGGTGCCAAGTCAGCGCAGACTCGTTTTGAGGCCACCAAGAAATATGTCAATGCTCGAATGGCACCTTCTCAACATGTTCATGATCACCTGATCAAGATGAAAAACTACTTTTAGGAAGCTGATATTTATGGAGCCATAATAGATGAGGAAACTCATGTTGGCTTAATCCTCAACAGTCTCTCTCTAGCTTTCCTACCATTCACCACCAACTATGTGTTGAATAAACTCAACTATGGTCTGACGCAACTCATGAATGAGCTTCAGACTTTTGAGTCTATCATGGGTGGACCAAGTAAGGGAGGAAAAAAGAAGACAACTACTACTACTGTTGCTAATCCAGCTAAGACTGAAGCTAACCAAGCTTCGTCTTCAAAAGCTGGAGACAAGAGGAAAGGTGGACAAAACAACAACCCCAAGCCTACAAAGGCTGCAAAGGCGAGTGCACAACCAAGTGCACAAATGCCTAAGGGGAAGAACAAGAAAAACAAGACAGGTAAAGGTAAATGTTTTCACTGCAAAGAGAAGGGGCATTGGAAACAAGATTGCCCCAAGTTTCTAGCAGATAAAAACAAAGGTAATGATTATAGTTCATTTATCTTGGAAACATGTGTTTTAGAGAATGATAACTCTGTTTGGATTATTGATTCTGGATCTACTAACCATGTTTGTAACTCTTTACAGCTTCTTGAATCGTGGGAGGAAGTGGACAAAGGCGGCTTAAAGCTTAGAGTTGGGAACGGAGCGTTCGTTGCGGTCCAAGCTAGAGGAAGAGCTCGTCTGAAGTTCGGAAATAAATTTTTACTTTTATATGATGTATTTTTTATTCCGGATTTTAGTAGAAATTTAATTTCAGTTTCCATGTTGCAATTAGAACGATTTGTTATGACTCTCACAAGTTTTAATATATCTATTTCCTTCAATGGATCACAATTGTGTATTGCATGTTTGGAAAACGGGCTTTATATTCTGCAACCTAACGAACCACTCACTCTTAATAATGATTTATTCAAAGTAGCTAAACCTATGACCAATAAATGACAAAAGACCGATAACGATAATATGATGTATTTATGGCACTTGAGACTAGGTCACATTGGCTATGATACGATTGAAAGATTACAAAGGACGGACCTTTGACGGAACTCACCTTAGGTCAATTACCTGTCTGTGAATCTTTTCTAGAAGGCAAACTGACCAAGCGTCCATTCTCTACAAAGGGTGATAGGGCCAAAGAACTACTTTGACTTGTTCATTCAGATGTTTATGGACTTATGAATGGACAAGCCAGGGGTGGTTTTGAGTATTTCGTCACTTTCATTGACGATTACTCTAGATACTCATGTCTTTACCTAATGCATAGGAAATCAGAAACATTTTCAAAGTTTCAGCAGTTCCTAGCAATGGCTCAAAACCAATTAGGTAAAACGTTAAAGATCTTGCGACCTAATAGGGGTGGAGAATATTTGGATATGCAGTTCCAAAATCATTTAACTGAACTTGGGATTTTATCACAACTTACTGCCCCAGGTACTCCGCAACAAAATGGTATAGCAGAACGTCGGAACAGAACTTTATTGGAAATGGTTAGATGCATGTTTAGTTACTCAACTCTACCAACTTCATTCTGGGGACATGAAATTGAAACCGCGAACAACATTCTCAATGTCGTACCGTCTAAATCAATCCCCAAAACACCTTTAGAACGCTGGAATGGTCGTGAACTTAGTTTACGCCATTATAGAATCTGGGGGTGTCCCGCCCACGTCCTGAGGAAAAAGGAAGGAAAACTAGAATCGCGAACTAAAGTTTGCATGTTTGTTGGCTATCCTAAAGGTACTCGGGTGGAATTTTCTATAGTCATTCAGAAAAGAAAGTGTTTACTTCTACAAATGCTACTTTTCTGGAAAAAGACTATGTCCAGAACTTTAAACCCCGCGGCAAAGTAGTTTTAGAAGAGATGGTTAAAGAATTGACTCCAACCAATGTTCCATCATCATCAACGCGAGTTGATGATGAAATTCCCACTCTTCATGTCCAACCGACGCAAATCGATTTAAATGAAGAAAGTGCCACTGTTCCTGAGCAAACAGTCACAGAGCCTCGTCATAGTAGGAGGGTTTCTAGGACCCCAGTTCGTTATGGCTTGGATGGTGAAACCAATATGGTTGTTGGTGAAACTAGTGATGATGATCCATTGTCTTTCAAATAGGCAATGGCTAGCCCTGAAAAGGAACTATGGCTTGAAGCCATGAAACAGGAAATGAAGTCCATGTACTAAAATTCTGTCTGGGATCTTGTGGAAGCACCTAGTGACTTTAGGGCCATTGGGTGCAAGTGGATCTACAAGAAGAAATGAGGTGTTGATGGAAATATCGAGACTTATAAAGCTCGATTAGTGGCAAAGGGTTATACCCAAAGAGAAGGTGTGGACTATGAGGAAACTTTTAGTCCGGTAGCCATGCTCAAATCCATTCGCATCCTCCTATCCATAGCAGCCGCTCTCGACTATGAGATCTGGCAAATGGATGTCAAGACTGCTTTTCTTAATGGAAAGCTTGACGAAGTCATTTATATGGATTAGCCAGAAGGATTTAAAGTAGTTGGACAAGAAGTAAAAGTTTGCAAGTTGAATAGGTCCATCTATGGGCTTAAGCAAGCTTCTCGTTCCTGGAATCTTAGGTTTGATGAAATAATCAAAACCTATGGCTTTGACCAAAATATTGATGAGCCATGTGTTTACCAACTGAAGGCAAATCAAATAGTGGTATTCCTGGTTCTTTATGTAGATGATATCTTACTCATTGGAAACAATGTTAAGAAATTATTAGATGTGAAGAATTGTCTGAGCACTCAATTCTAGATGAAGGATTTGGGTGAAGCAAGTTATGTTCTAGGTATCCAGATCATCAGGGATAGAAAGAACAGACTTTTAGCTCTATCTCAAGCAGCTTACATAGATAAAATGCTTGAACATTTCTCAATGAAAAATTCCAAGAAAGGGCGTCTACCCTCCCGCCATGGAATTCATCTTTCAAAGAAGCAGTCTCCCCAGACTCCTGAAGAGGAAGATGCAATGAGAAAAGTTCCTTACGCATCTGCAGTTGGAAGTCTGATGTATGCTATGTTGTGTACTAGACCAGATATCTGCTATGTAGTGGGAGTAGTGAGCAGGTATCAGTCAAACCCAAGACTGGAACATTGGATAGTTGTTAAGCATATCTTGAAGTATTTGAGACGGAATAGGGATTATATGTTAATCTACAAGGGTGGAGTTCTGAACGATGTAGGCTACATTGATTCAGATTTTCAGACTGATGTCGATGATAGGAAGTCTACTTCTGGAATGGTGTTTACTCTTGGGGGTGGAGCTGTGATATGGAGAAGCGTAAAGTAGTCTGCAATCTCATATTCCACCATGGAGGCTGAGTACATAGCTGTGTCAGAAGCAGCTAAGGAAATAGTCTGGCTAAAGAAGTTCTATTTGGGTCTTGGCGTTATTCCAGAAATGGATAAACTGCTTGTGTTGTTTTGTGACAATACAGAAGTGATAGCCAACTCGAAGAACCTCGCAGTCATAAGAGGAGTAAGCCTATAGAAAGGAAGTATCACATTATTCGAGAATATGTGGCCAAGGGAGATGTGAAGGTTATGAAGATTGCAACTGAAGACAATCTTGTGGATCCATTTACAAAGACACTACCAAAAGTTACATTTGATAAGCATATCAAGGAAATAGGATTAGTAGATGTAATGCCCCATATTTCCTAATAAGGTTTAGGACCTTGATTAGGAGGTCGGGAGGGCCATAATAGCTTTATTATGCTATTTAATGATAATATGCATGTTTAGGTGTATTAAATAAGCATGTGAACCCATTTGTGATTAATTGGGCGATTTTCATATTTTGGCCATTTCGGGCATTTTTGGCATATATGTGAAATGGGTGTGGTGCTTTGTTATTACTTGGTTATGCCAGGGTTACCCAGCGCAAGACGATCCTAGGAGGTAAGCTAGTGGGAAAGTCATAACGGGATTTAAGCTTGACTTGGAGTAAGTCAAGGGGTATTTAGAGCATTACCGGGTTATTGGATAATGGGAATTAATATTTGGTGATAAATTGGGAGTTAGTAAGATCAGGGGGAAATTCTGCAAGTTTTGACTATAATGTCCCCGGGGGTGTTTTCAGGACCCCGAGCATTAGGTTGTATTGGAAGCTACTTAAGCTTGAAGTAACCTTTTAAGAAAATAAAAAGAACGTTCTGTACGTTCTCTCTCCCTAAAAGTTCCATTTTCGTCTCCCGATCGCGTTTTCAAAGATAACTTGAGTTCTAGGACTCGGATTAAAGCGAAGATCGAGGCATAGCAATCCTAAGGAGAATTAGAAGCTTATTAGCCGGAGGATTTAGTTGGAAACAACTCAATCGGAGGTAATTCAAGTGTAAGTTTTAAGTTTTTAAAAGTTTTTAAGCTTGAATTGGATTTTGTGAATCGTTGAGTTTTTAGTTCGTTTGAGCCTTAGGTTTTGGTGGTCTTGGACCATTGGGGAGTTTGGGAACTTTGATTTGATGATTTGGGAATGTTTAGACATGTTTTTGGGAGGTTTTAAAAGGTTAAAAATGAAGAAAAATGGCTGCCCCGAAGTTGGGTCGCGGCCCTTTCTCGATGAAGCAGGTGCCCTGTATTGTTATTACTAGGCGGCGTGGCCCTTGGTGTTGGGCGCCGCGGCCCTTGCTTCAGGTTGTGCTGGGGGCCGCGGCTCAAGGTTCCAGGGCCACGGCTCAAGCAAGCTTTTGAGGCCGTTTGGGTGTTTTGACCCCGGGAACATGGTTTTAGGCCTCGAGATCATTCCTACTACCCGAATTAGTGAGGAATGATGTCTGGGAGGCTAAGTTTTAGAACTTGGACTCATTGGATCACCATTTGTGGTTGTGACTAGGTTATCACTAGAGGCTTGGAATTAGGATCGTGCTTGTGGCTCATTTGTTGGTAACCTGTGCTTGGACCCAAGGTAAGAAAACTGCACCCCATGTGTGACATGCATGGCTATTATTGATGCATGTTGGATGTTTAAATGTAAACATTGATAGCATAATGAATGCTTGGCAATTTTTCCCATTTGCATATGATTATAGTGAGGCATGCTAAATGATTAAGTGTGAAGCATGTCATTCACGAGAAACATGTGACTAGGGCATGCCATGGATATCAAATATGAGATTGGTCAGAGCTTGAGTCTCTGTGTTTGTGCATGATCATTATTATGCTTGCAATTATTAAGTAAGCATGTTGAATGCCTCATCTCTGGATATGTGACATATGATATATGTTTGGTAGCAATGCTTACTTATGCATGGTACTGACTCATTAGTCAGAATTGGCAAAGGTGTTAGTATCAACTGTGAAGCTGTGACTCATTAGTCAGGTTCGGCAGTGGTACTGGGCACTGGTCACATTGCGCTGACTCATTAGTCAGGACGGCCTTAGCGTGTTCCACGCAAGCCAACAAAGATTAGATCTAATCTACTTTCTACATTGAATGACTCAAATGAGCATTAATGCCGGACCGACCTCAAGGTCGATGAATACTAAAAAGCGCTTGTCTAGCCAAGGGCTAGCCATTTAGAGCCTAGTGACTTGTTTGTCAGTCACTCGGTAGGGTTTACCAGAACCTCAAGTGATATTCACTCATCTTATCAGAGCTATGAGCTCTGTATGATCATTTTGATCTTCATATGCATGGCTTTGGGTGTTGAGCCCCATAGTGACTTGCTTGTTGGTCACTCAGCATGGTTTACCAGAACCTCAAGTGTTGAGACACTCATCTTATTAGGATTGACTTGATAGTCCTCCAATCAAAAGGGCGGGATTTCTTATCCTGGATACCCCAGCATTGGTTGGTATTCATTTGCATGCTTGAATAAAGCTATGTTTGCTAGGTATGCCTGATATGATATGATATCATGATATGACTGTTCATGAGCATATGAGTTTTCTTGCTGGGCTTCGGCTCACGGGTGCTTTGTGGTGCAGGTAAAGGCAAAAGGAAGCTGGACCATCCTTGAGTTGGAGAGCTTAGGTGATGACGTGTATATATGCAGCTGATCGACCAATAATTGGGCAAGGTTTGAAAGAGGAACTAGGGTTAAACCTTGTTTTGCCGCTTAGAACGGCCTGTTGTAAATATTTTCTTGTAATAGACTCTGAAAGTATATTTTTGGGATCCCAATGTATACAGTAAACGTTCTAGTGAAACATTATATCTTAACCAAAATGTTTAATCCCTAAACCGCTAATCATACTTAGTTACACGTTTATGGCCAAACGACTCGATTAGCGAGTTTAGCACTGTTTGCAACATGCACTGTAGCGGTCCCTGGAGTTGGGGCGTTACAATTTTAATATCAGAGCATGCCAAGGTTTATGTGTTCCTGAAGACAAGCTGGGCATGTACACTCATCACTGAAGATAGCTTCACTCAAGGAATGGTAACTATTTCTGTAGTTATGTGCTTAGCTGCTTAAATAGATTGTGAATGCTTTACCTGCACATTGCATTAGGGAGCATGAGAGTCTGATTGAGCTTGGCTCTTGACTATTTGATTATATGCTCCATGAATATATTTATGAACATGGTCATTTGATTACCTGCTCCATGATTACATAATTGTGATATTGCATGCTGGAGTTGAGGCATGGTGTGAATGTTGGAAGTGCAGGGATTTTAATTGATGTATGAATGCCATGGGAATGTTTATAGCACTGCAATGATTTGTGTATGTGGTGTGGTAAGATTGATCCCGTGGGGGAAAACTCTTGATATGCTCATCATGTGTAATGGGTCAAGTTATTTACTGCAGAGCAGGTTTGTAGCTAAGGCAGATATGAGGCCTGGTGGTAGTTATTCAGAGGCTGGGAGTTTCAGCCAGGGGATGAGTTCTTCATCTACCCCTCAGAGTTTCCAACAGATAGTCACAGATTTGCAATCAAGATTGCAGAGGCATGAGGAAGAGATCAGGTGTTTGAGGCAACAGCAGAATCTGTTGGGGAGCACCTCTTCCTATGTTGTGCTAGGAGTGGCACCAGGTTTGGCTCAGCCTAGGGTTGAGAGCAGATGGGAATTTCTCTGTGGAAGATTCCAGGAGTATTACCCTCCAGTCTTTGAGGGAGGCCTAGATCCATTTAGAGTTGTGCAATGGATGGGCATGATCAGTTCCATTCTTGACAGTATGGGGCTGGTAGGTCATGATAGGGTGATCTGTGCGACATATGTATTGTGGGACGACGCTCAGACATGGTGGGAAGTGATATCCCAGACACGAGACATAGCTGTGATGGATTGGAAATAATTTAGGCAGCTGTTTAATGAAAAGTATTACTGTGATGTAGCTAAGACTGCCAAGATGAATGAGTTTCTGAATCTCATTCAGGGAAAGGCATCAGTATCCGAGTACGTTAATAAATTTATTGGGTTGACCAAGTTTGCTTTAGACATGGTACCCACAGATGTAGCTCGGAAGGAAAGGTTTGTTCAAGGATTGAATCCTGGAATATCTCAGGGCATCAGAGTTGCCCCAGTGCATGAAGTCTCTACCTATGCTAAGGTGGTAGAGAAGGCTCTTGCTATTGAGAGCATTAGAGATGAGAAAAAGAGTGCCACGGAGCATGGAGCTCAGATAGTGATATCTCCATTTAGTGGAGCAAGCAAGAAGAAAAGCTGGAAGCCTTGCCCAGAGTGCACTCGGTGCAAGAGGCATCATCTAGGAGAATGCTGAACAAGGTCATGTTTTGCTTGTGTCATGGTTGGGCATTTTAAAAAGGATTGCCCAAGGCTAAGAGAGCTTGAGCAAAAGAGGATAGACAGCTCGACTCCAGCTCGAGTGTTTATCCCGAAGCAGTCAAAGTCTGAGACCGAGACTAGTTCCTCAGAGATGGCAGGTCAGTTTTCTAGTTCTGATTTCTTAGTTGTGCTGATTGGTTTTGGTGCCATGCTGTTCCTTTGATTGTTGCATATAGAGAGGCATAAAGTTGATATGCTGATCACATGGTCATGTTGTGATGGGAAGATGATACTGTGTTGATGACTTAAGAAATAAGTTGGGTTATGGAAATGACTCATCAGTGATGTTGATAAAGCTGGTTTCGACTGGTAATGCTAGATCGTAAGGAAAGAATAGCATCTCTTGGGCTTGAGAGCTAGAGTTTTATGGCGGGAAAATGCATAGAACTCCTAGCTAGTGTGATGGATACCACTTAGATTGTGTCGGTGGGATCAGGACAGGCTGGACTAGCCTGTGAGTTCCTGAATGTGTTTTCAGGGGATTAGCCAGGATTTCTGTAATATGAAGAGATAAAATGGTGGTTTGATTAGTGCCAGGGATTGAGTTGAATTGAGGGCGTTGTATTGAATAAGATGGAATTCTCAAAAGTTGATCTTTGATCTGGTTAGTACCAGTTAGGGATCAGGGGAAAAGAATAAGCAAAAGGCGGTGTTTTTATCAGGTAAAAGCACCAGGAAGTACTGGATCGTATTTTGAGAATTTTTTTAATGCTAAGTGTGTATGGATCAGATGAACAGAGCGTTCAAGGGATTATTTGAATGGGGATTTGTGATCGTCTAGGATGATGGTATTGTGGTGTATTCTTTGTGGAAATTTGCTAAGGTCAAGAGACACCTTAGAAGGCGGGAGTGTCCTTGGATGGGCATGGTATTATATGTGTTTTGTGAAAAGAGTTCTGAGTTTCTTTTTACAGATCAGAATCAATTGGCAGGTTGTTATGACACCTCGGTGATACAGAGAAATGATTGATTATGCAACATGTTGGTTAAAAGGATTTGACTATAACTAGAGTAGAGTTTCTGGTGGGTCAATGGCCAGTTCTGTGCTTGAGATTACTATCTCAGAGAAGATCAAAAGGATAGATGACTAAGTGAATCACAGATAAGAAAGATTGAATGGAAGTCTTAGCTGGGTTAGCTAAGAGTGTTACAGTGTTAGGTATGAATTTATTGTGATATAAGGATCAGACTTGGGGTCTGATGGACACTGGGATTAATGGGAGATTCTGGATGAATCTCATGTTACTTTCTTTTTCTCTTCATTCAGGCATCATGTCAGTGTACCAAAGTGTGAAAGTGTTATGGTGATGGTCTGAGATGGAGAGGGGCACAATGGAATGCGTGATAAAGTTCTTAACTTGTTAGCAGGTCAAGACAAGGTATCAGGAATCTGTAAGGTCACTGCAGCCTTTGAGTATCTTGTAATAGAACTAAGAAAGCATCGCGATGGGTTTCGCAGTGGGGCTGCCTAGGAAAGTGGGTCAGCATTATTGATTCGGGGTATTGTGAACTAGTGTTATGAATAAGTTTATTTTTGTCTATAAGAATGAGTAACACAGCGGACCAGTATTCAGATCTCTTTGTGAAAGAGATAGTGCGCCTTCATGAAATTAAAGGTCTATTTTATCAGATGAAGACTTTATTGTTACTTCCAGGTTATGGAAGGGTGAGGGGAAGGCGATGAATATATAGATGGAATTCAGTACAGTTCATTGTTCTCAGGCTGATCATAATTAGAGGGAGAATTGTCCAGAGTTGAAAAGGTACCTTATGAGATAAGGTATGGTAGAACATGTTCGTCACCCTTTCATTGGAGTGAGATGGGTGAGATGTTATATCTGAATCATGAGATGGTTTAGGGGACCATTGGGATTATTAGAGGTTAGAGCTTGGATGTTCACTTCTCAGAGTAAATGGAAAAGTGTTACTGAATTGGAAAGCAGGAACATGGAGTTCCAGGTAGGAAGTTGTGACTTCCTAAAGAATCACCATGGAGAGGGGTGATAAGTAAAGGCAAGTTGAGCCCCGATTAGTATGATAGTTTGAGTCCTGGATAGGACTAGTCAAATTACCTTTTGTTGGGCCATAGCTTTGGCTCTGACGGCTGTACATTGTGTTATGCATTTCCATGCAGTGGACATGGGTTGGAAGAACTCATGAGATGAGTTATGAGAATCTAGGAACTAAAATTAAGTTATCCTATAAGGAATAGCCAGTTCAGATTGTGGCAGAAAAAAAAAAGGTTCTAAGGAACAAAGTATACCTTGATTTAAGGTATGTTGCAGAAACAGTGAGGTCGAGAGAACGATCTGGGAAACTGGAATCAGTTGTGCGGAATTCATATTCCGGGCGATTCAGATAAATTTCGAGGACAAAATTTCTGTAAGGAGAGGATAGTTGAAATGCCCCAAATTTCCTAATAAGGTTTAGGACCTTGATTAGGAGGTCGGGAGGGCCATAATTGCTTTATTATGCTATTTAATGATAATATGCATGTTTAGGTGTATTAAATATGCATGTGAACCCATTTGTGATTAATTGAGCGATTTTCATATTTTGGCCATTTCGGGCATTTTTGGCATATATGTGAAATGGGCGTGGTTCTTTGTTATTACTTGGTTATGCCAGAGTTACCCAGCGCAAGACGATCCTAGGAGGTAAGCTAGTGGGAAAGTCACAATGGGATTTAAGCTTGACTTGGAGTAAGTCAAGGGGTATTTAGAGCATTACCGGGTTATTGGGTAATGGGAATTAATATTTGGTGATAAATTGGGAGTTAGTAAGATCAGGGGGAAATTCTGCAAGTTTTGACTATAGTGTCCCCGGGGGTGTTTTCGGGACCCCGAACATTAGGTTGTATTGGAAGCTACTTAAGCTTGAAGTAACCTTTTAAGAAAATGAAAAGAACGTTCTGTACGTTCTCTCTCCCTAAAAGTTCCCTTTTCGTCTCCCGATCGCGTTTTCAAAGATAACTTGAGTTCTAGGACCCAGATTCAAGCGAGGATCGAGGCATAGCAATCCTAAGGAGAATTAGAAGCTTATTAGCCGGAGGATTTAGTTGGAAACAACTCAATCGGAGGTAATTCAAGTTTAAGTTTTAAGTTTTTAAAAGTTTTAAGCTTGAATTGGATTTTGTGAATCGTTGAGTTTTTAGTTTGTTTGAGCCTCAGTTTTTGGTGGTCTTGGACCATTGGGGAGTTTGGGAACTTTGATTTGATGATTTAGGAATGTTTAGACATGTTTTTGGGAGGTTCTAAAAGGTTAAAAACGAAGAAAAATGGCTGCCCTGAAGTTGGGCCGCGACCCTATTCTTGGGGGCCGCGGCCCTTGCTCGACGAAGCAGGTGCCCTGTTTTGTTCTTGCTGGGCGCCACGGCCCTTGCTTCAGGTTGTGCTGGGGGGCGCGGCTCAAAGTTCCAAGGTCGCGGCTCAGGCAGGCTTTTGAGGCCATTTGGGTGTTTTGACCCCGGGAACATGGTTTTAGGCCTCGGGATCATTCCTACTACCCAGATTAGTGAGGAATGATGTCTTGGAGGCTAAGTTTTAGTTCAAGGATTGGTTTTAGAACTTGGACTCATTGGCTCACCATTTGTGGTTGTGACTAGGTTATCACTAGAGGCTTGGAATCAAGATCGTGCTTGTGGCTCATTTGTTGGTAACCTGTGCTTGGACCCAAGGTAAGAAAACTGCACCCCATGTGTGACATGCATGGCTATTATTGATGCATGTTGGATGTTTAAATGTAAACATTGATAGCATAATGAATGCTTGGCAATTTTTCCCATTTGCATATGATTATAGTGAGGCATGCTAAATGATTAAGTGTGAAGCATGTCATTCACGAGAAACATGTGACTAGGGCATGCCATGGCTATCAAATATGAGATTGGTCAGAGCTTGAGTCTCTGTGTTTGTGCATGATCATTATTATGCTTGCAATTATTAAGTAAGCATGTTGAATGCCTCATCTCTGGATGTGTGACATATGATATATGTTTGGTAGCAATGCTTACTTGAGCATGGTACTGACTCATTAGTCAATATTGGCAAAGGTGTTAGTATCAACTATGAAGCTGTGACTCATTAGTCAGGTTCAGCAGTGGTACTGGGCACTGGTCACATTGCGCTGACTCATTAGTCAGGACGGCCTTAGCATGTTCCACGTAAGCCAACAAAGATTAGATCTAATTGACTTTCTGCATTGAATGACTCAAATGAGCATTAATGCCGGACCAACCTCAAGGTCGATGAATACTAAAATGTGCTTGTCTAGCCAAGGGCTAGCCATTTAGAGCCAGGGCCAGCGAGCCCCGTGACTATTATGTCACATGGCTATGGGCACCGGCCCCACAATGACATGCTTGTCAGTCACTCATCTGATAAGAGCCATTGCAGGAGAGCCCAGGTAACGGTGTCGTTACCCGGCTATGGGCACTGAGGCCCTAGTGACTTGTTTGTCAGTCACTCGGTAGGGTTTACCAGAACCTCAAGGGATATTCACTCATATTATCAGAGCTATGAGCTCTGTATGATCATTTTGATCATCATATGCATGGCTTTGGGTGCTGAGCCCCGTAGTGACTTGCTTGTTGGTCACTCAGGATGGTTTACCAAAACCTCAAGTGTTGAGACAATCATCTTATTAGGATTGACTTGATAGTCCTCCAATCAGAAGGGCAGGATTTCTTATCCTGGATACCCCAACATTGGTTTGAATTCATTTGCATGCTTGAATAAAGCTATGTTTGCTAGGCATGCCAGATATGATTTGATATCATGATATGACTGTTCATGAGCATATGAGTTTTCTTGCTGGGCTTCGGCTCACGGGTGCTTTGTGGTGCAGGTAAAGGCAAAAGGAAGCTGGACCATCCTTGAGTTGGAGAGCTTAGGTGATGACGTGTACATATGCTGCTGCTCGACCAATACTTGGGCGAGGTTTGAAAGAGGAACTAGGGCTAAACCCTGTTTTGCCGCTTAGAACGGCCTGTTGTAAATATTATCTTGTAATAGACTCTGAAATTATATTTTTGGGATCCCAATGTATACAGTAAACGTTCTAGTGAAACATTATATCTTTACCAAAATGTTTAATCCCTAAACCGCTAATCATACTTAGTTACACGTTTATGGCCAAACGACTCGATTAGCGAGTTTAGCACTGTTTGCAACGTGCACTGTAGCGGTCCCTGGAGTTAGGGCGTTACAGTAGAATTAAGGCATTAGTTTCAATTAGTGCAAGTGGGAGTTTGTTGGGGTTTTATACCCTAATTTAAACCCAAATTCTTTGTAATCTCATTTTATTATCAATAAAAGAATAGAAATCATTTTTTGACTTGGTTAATCACTTTGCTCACATGTTTTATGTTCATGATTATTTGTTTAATATAAACTTCTATTAAATCCCGAGCATATAGCTAATCTTATTTATATTGACAAAATCACAGTGGAATATAAATATGATTATATGTTCAAAATAAGCGGAAGAGGACTCATTGACTTTCCCACCCCATCCACAACCCAAGGAGGTCCAATGAACTTGTAACTCACTAGGTTTGGGGAAACCACCTAGCTAACAACGTCTGTGGAGCCTAGGGCCTTCTGCCCAGGCGCACTGCAACTAATCACGTCAGCCCTGAAGGAGAAGTTCCCTCCATACCTCACCTGCCCCAAGGAAACCCTTGGTGAGAAGCTAATAGGAGAGAATTCTCTATGAATTGAAGACAAGGAATCAATGTCTCAGTTAACAACGACTATGTCAACTTAAAAGGGGAAACAGAAGTTGGATTCCTTTAGGACGGTTGCTGCCACGATGTGCAACCTGACATTGGAGACAACTTGAATGCTCCCAGGAACAGAGAAGCACCCGAGGACCTGCATGGGAGACAACCACAACTAGAATTCCGAGACAATCTCAATGTTCAGAGGAGAGAAGCCATGCTTAACCAGGGGGCATATTCTACACAAGGTGCCAAAAACCACTCTCTCCGGCCAGAGTTGGAGAGCTTGAAGAAGCTTGAAGAAGATAATGCTAAAGATGGCCAGGAGACAAGGCCAAGACTCCGACTCAGAGGATGAAGATGGGGAACTGTGTGTTCCACACATTGTTGAATCCCTATTACCTCGAGGATTCAAGATATCGAACATCACTCCCTACGGTGGAGTCACAGACCCTTCCAACCATCTATCCAAATCCAATAGATTGATGTTTGTACATTGCGTCTCCAAGGATTCCATATGTCACGTCTTACCATTAACCTTAACGAGACTAGTTGACCAATAGTTCAAGGTGCACTCACCTAGTTCGATCCATTCCTGGCACCAGCTCTCTGTTGTCTTCCGAAGTCAATTCATCGCTGCTCGAAAGATACACTTCGAGGTCAATGCTTTGGCCACCATTAAGCAAAGGCCCTTCGATATCTTCAAAGAATACCTAAAGTGCTTTAAGGAAGAAGTTGCAAGGACCAGGAGGTTCAATGATGGTGAACAGTTGATGGCCTTAAAAGCTTGCATCCAACCAGGTTCTTCACTATGGCACAACCTGCAGAGATGTGGATGCCACAGGCTCGATGATTTCATTCTTCGGGCCCAAGAATACATTCACTAGGAAGATGCCTAGAATGGATCTTTTGGAGGACCAATTTCCTTTGTGGCTCCGACAGTCCTAGCTACTAGAGCTCCGGGCCCCTAGTTCTCACCTTACACACCTACGTAGACGAGTGTGATGAGTACTTCGCAGTACAGTCCAGCTGCTCCCCAACTTGTTATAGTACCACTCCCACCGGGTACGAAGCAACCTCCACTGGATTTAGTAATTTTCAGCCTGCTTTCAGTGCTAGAATAGCCCCTCCCGCCCAGTCAGTGGCACCCATCAAAGGAAAGGGCATGAGCAAGAAGCAAGAAGCCCAAGAGAATTGGCGTTCCCGACGAGAAGTAGACATCTCAGTACTCTGAGACACTAACTTGGTTGATACTCGAGTGAACATTTTCATTGCCACGGAGCAGCAAGTCCACTACCAGAGACCCCAACCCATATGGAGGGATAAGGAACAAAGGGATACTTTGAAGTTTTGCAAGTTCCATGATGACTTTGGACACCACACCAACGAGTGCAGGAAACTTCGCGATGAGATTGAGAATCTAATCAAGTTAAGGCATCTTCACCAGTATGCCAGGGCTGGAGCATGATCCTCTCAAGCTCAAGCCAGAGTTTAGCCTCCACCTCAATAGGTGGCACCTTCACAAGTCCAAGGCCAAGTGCCAACTGCTCCGCAGCCAATTTCCTATGTACCTCCTATGGTGAATGGAATAGAATGGAATATCTCAAGAGGACCCCAGTGCAGATCCCTCAGATGATAGACTAGATAATAAAAATTTTCGAGGACGATGCTCGGAAAGTGCACTTCCACCACCATAATCTGTAGGTAATCGAGAGCTAGATTTCCAACAAGATGGTAGCTCTATTCCTGGTGGACATCGAGAGTTCAGTGAACATCCTGTTCAAGATAGCCTTCAAGAAGATCAGGTTGACGGTGACCAACCTCTCCATGTGCACCTCGACACTTTATGGGTTCTCGAGTGACAGATTGATTCCTATGGGACAGATTAAGCTGTCAGCGATACTTAGAGAAGTACCTCGTAAAGCCTTCAAGTACTACATGTTGTTTGTGGTGGATGGTTCCTCCTCTTACAACACCATTTGGGACGTCCAACCCTAGTGGATTTGGAATAGCCACCTATATTTTCCATTTTTGCACAAAGTTCCCCACAGAGGTGGGAATTGGCATGGTACGCAGGGACCAAAAAGAGACCCAACAATGCTATAACGTGTCACTATGGCACCCAGTGGTGGAAATTGAAGTAGATCCCCCAAGCAGCGTCCTTCAGTGGAGATGGAGGTCCAATCTGTTCTCGAAGAGGGGGAGTCCAATGAGTTGGACCACCGAGTTAGAGACGATAGGGTTATCGATCCCATGGAGGAAGTTAAATCTCAAGGAGGAGGTCCGATAAGCTTTGGCGAGCTTTCTCTGTCAAAACCAGGATGTCTTTGCCTGGTCTCATGCAAACATGACGGAGACTGATCTCAGTATCATCTGCCATGCCTTTAACATAGACCTAAACGTTGCCCTAGTACAGCAGAAGAGGAGGACAATGTACTCGGCCAGGGCGGATGCCTTGAGGGTGGAGGTTGACAAGCTCCTCGAGAATAGGTTCATTCGGGAGGCCCAATACTGAGAGTGGTTGTCGAATCCGATACTGGTTCTAAACCCTAATGACACATGGAGGACTTGCATTGATTTCTCTGACCTCAACAAGGCCTGCCCAAAGGATATCTTCCCTTTGCCAATGAATGACCAGATGGTTGATGCCACCTCCGGGTATGAGATCCTCACTTTCATGGATGCCTACTTGGGGTATAGCCAGATTTCCATGCACATCACGGAACAGGAGCACACCAGCTTCTAAACAGACAAAGGCATCTACTACAACGAAGTGATGCCTTTTGGCATGAAGAATGCTGGATCCACATTGCAGAGGCTAGTAAAAAAAATTGTTAAAAACAATCTTGTTCGGAACATGGAAGTATACATGGACGACATGGTGGTAAACTCCAGAATGACTCCTGGCCATGAGAAAGATCTGGCAGAAGCATTCTCAGTCCTCCGCAACTTTGGGATGAAGTTGAATCCCTAAAAATGCACATTTGGGATAGCCTCCTAGAAATTCCTTGGATTTATTGTTACTGTCTTAGGAATAGTGGAAAATCTTGAGAATATCACAGCTTTGATCGAGATGCCATCCCCAAGGAAGCACAATGAGGTGCAAAGCTGGACAGGTCGAATAACAGCTTTAAGCTGCTTTGTGTCCAAGGCTACAGACAAGTACATCCCATTCTTCAACAGCCTCTGAGGAGGTAAGAGTTTTGAAGGGGGAAATGAGTGTGAGCATGCATTGCAGCAACTCAAGGCACACATGGCGAATCCCCCAATTCTGTCAAAGCTTGTGGACAGAGAACCCCTTCTCCTCTACATGGTTGTCTCCAAGAATGTCGTTAATGCAGCTCTTGTTTGCGAGGAAGGCCGCATCCACTATGTGAGTAAGAGACTCCTTGGGGTGGAGTCTAAATATCCACTCTTTGAAAAGATGACCTTCTATCTGATGATGGCTTCTCAGAAACTCAAGTCGTATTTCCAGGCACATCCCATCAAAGTCCTCACCAACCAGCCTTTAAGGTAAGTCCTCCAAAAGCCGGAGTCCTTCGAGAGACTCCTCAAAAAGGTAGTTAAACTTAGCCAGTTTGACATCACTTACCACCTGAGACCTGCCATAAAGGGGCAAGCACTGGCGGACTTTATATTGGAGTGCACAAGAATGCATGAAAGGCCCGATAAGTCTCAGTTTGTGGGGAAGCTATTTGTTGGTGGGTCCTTCAATGAGAATGAGGCTAGAGCAGGCATTATTTTGGTTTCCCTTGAAGGACATCGGGTTCACAACACCCTAAGAATTTGTTTTGATGCCTTAAAAAATGAAGCTAAATATGAAGCCCTGATAGCTGAACGTTGAGTTGCCCTCTAGCTTAAATCTTAGGGCCTTCAGATATACTCTGGTTCTTAGCTTGTTGTGAACCAAGTCCTTGGAGAGTACCAAGCTTGAGGAACCAAGATCGCCGTTTACATGCCCAAAACCAAAGAAATGCTACACAACTTCGAAAGATTTACCATCCAACAAGTTCCGTGGGAACAAAATTCTAATGTTGATGCCCTGGACAAACTAACTACCATCAAGGATGTGGAGTTGCTCAACGTGGTCCCCATCGACTACTTGGCTTCTTCAAGTATCACAACTCTTGAGAAGGTCAAAGTGGTCCACCCCCTGGACGCTTGGATGGAACCCATTGTGAAGCACCTTGTCTCTAGAGAATTATCGTAGGACAAGAAAGTGGCTTGGAAGCAACTTTACCAGGCGCTTCGGTACATAATCATGGACAATTAGTTGTACAGGTGAGGATATTCATTATGACTACTCGATTGTGTCCAAGCAAGAAGCCAAGGTCATCCTCCAAGAAATGCATGAGGGATTTTATGGTGACCACATTGGGGGCAGAGCCTCGCCAAGAAGATTCTAAGACAAGGGAACTTCTAGCCTATGATGAATGGAGATTTGATGGATTATGTCAAGAAATGCGACCAACGCCGGCATTATGCCAACATTCCTTAAACTCCTTCAAACGAGCTCAGTCAAATGACAAGTCTTTGGCCCTTTGCAGTCTGGGGCATTGACCTGATAAGTTCCTTGCCCATGGGAAAGGGAGGAGTAAAGTCTGTTATTGTGGTAGTCAACTACTTTACGAAGTGGGTCGAAGCCGAACCTCTCACTACAATCACCTCCAAAAAGGTGGTGGACTTGGTCATCAAAAATATCGTTTGTCATTACGTGCTCTTGAGGAAGATAGTTTCCGTCAGCGGCCTACAACTCAAAAGTGAGTTGTTTACCAACTTCTGTGAGAGTAATTAAATACAAATTACATAAACACAACAAGGTATGAGAGAGAGGACCTTCCTTGAATATCAACCCCTAGGAATATAAAATCACAAGTTATGATTTTATGTGAAACACAAATTTTGCAAGGCTTGACACAAATGAAGATTTGTTGTCCAAAAATCTCTATTCCTAGCCTTCTCTATGGAAATGCTTGAAGCTACAACAATGGAATGAGATTGGGATACACAAGCCTTGATCCTTCATACAATCCAAGCTTTCTCAATGAAGATTAATTGAGAAAACTAGTAATCTGGGAGCTAGAGAGAGAGAGAGAGTCAGCAGTTTTTCTTTTAGAGAGAGAGAGAGGTTAGTGATCAATTCACCAATTAACTCATATAATCCCTTTAAATAGTATAGGATCCTAATTAGGCTTAACCAATGAGATAAGAGCATTTAAATTTAAGTTTTGGAGGTAATTTATGTAACTGTACAAACTTTCTATAATAGCTCAAGCGACACATCGCCTAACACTAGGTGATGAACCGTCTGACACTAGGAGATGTATCACCTATGACCAGGCGATGCATCGCCTGGTCCATCTCAACCAAGGATTTCATTCTTTTGGCAACGCGTCGCCTCCTAGGGGGTGACGCATTGCTGGAGCCTCTGTTTTGGCACTCCAAGACTTTTCTCAAAACACCTCCATATGTTCCCAAACTTCTTGTGTAGTCTTATATACTCTAAATGAACATTTTGAACCTAAAACGTTGATTTATAAATGCCTATACTAAAATTCAACTTTCACATGTTGACTTTTGTGAAATTGTTATTGTTTTAGCACCTCTTTGTGCCTAAACTATTTCACCATAATATAACCAATCTCTAAATTCCCCCACTTGGTTAAATACATCCTCACTTTTCTAGCCAATGACATTAGTGCAAAAAGTAAAGTACCTTTTGCGTTTGAACTTTACCTTAGTGAAAACACTACAAAGCTTAAATCAAAATGTTAAGGTATTGTTAAAAGACTGAACCCAACATTCCTAACGATAAAAACTGGCAAAGTCTCACACACCTTTATCTTATTACTTATATATTTCCCACTGTTTGCACTTAGCACTATTAATTTCCTTGTGCTTTATCCATTCATGAACCATCCGGAGAGAAAACTCCTACTCTCTTAAGAGGCGGCCCACCTCTAGGTTCACATAGGTGAAAGTCTTACAATATCTTCGCTACCTTTAGAGATGATTGTTGCTCTTCAACTGGATTTAATTAAAATCCCTAGACTTAACCCTCACTTTGGTAGAAACCAACATTAACTCACCCTTGATGAGACTTTCAAGTTGTTAATGTTGAATCTATTCCCTTTCGAATGACTTATTCTTACCCATTGAACTCTACACTTGATGTAAACAATTTTTGAGTTGGGTTATCGTCATTGGGGAATCTATATATCAATGAGTTTTAGTCCTGTCCCTTTATTTATGGAGCTAACCAAATCTCTCCAAAGAGGTTTCGTAAACAGATTCGCTAGGTTCTCACATGATTTCATATATGAAATTGATATGATACTCTTATCAATCAATTCCCTCACACAGTCATGTCTTAGACTTATATGTCTAGACTTCCCATTATAAATCTTGTTGTAATCTCTAATCATAGTGGCTTGATTGTCACAATGTATCGAAATCATGGATACATCAACTGCAGTTTTTCGGTATCTCCAAAATGAGATCTCTTAGCCACTCAGCCTCTTTACTTGTTGCCCCTAGAGATACAAACTCGAACTACATGGTTGACTGACATATGCATGTTTGTTTCGTAGAACCCCAAGAAACCACACCCCATCAAGGGTGAACACCCAACTGGTTGTGGAGAGATTAACTCCTACACTGGATATCCAACTTGCGTCAGAATATCCCTCAAGTACCTTAGGAAACTTTGAATGTAGGAGGCATAACTCTATGGTCATTTTAAGGTATCCAAATACTCTTTCAACGACCTTCCAATGTATGATAATTGGGTTGCTAGTAAACTTAGTAAGTTTGCTAACCACAAATGAAATGTTTGATCTAGTATGATGAGCATCATACATCAAACTCCCAATTTTACTCGTATACTCTTGTTGAGCCACCACTCTCCCTTTATTCTTTTCAAGCTTTTGACTTGAATCGAAGGGTGTGTTTTCCTCTTTGATATTGAGATGACCAAACTTGTCAAGCATTTTCTCAACATAATGAGCTTGACCTAAGGCATATCCATCAACATTCCTTCTAACTTTAATACCTAATAAGGTATCCACCTCTCTAACATCCTTCATCTTGAAGTTAGAAGATAGAAACATCTTTATTTCTATTAAGCCTTTCATGTCACTACTGAATATCAACATATCATCAAAATATAGAAACACTAAGAAGACATAGTCTTCACAAGTCTTAGAATATAAGCACTTTTCCACACTATTATGTCTAAACCCATCCAAAATAATGTCCTCATCAAACTTCTCATGCCATTGTTTTGGTGCTTGCTTTAAACCATATAATGATTTAACAATTTTACACACCTTATGTTCATTTCCCCTTAGGACAAACCCTTCCGATTGTTCCATGTACACCTCCTCATCGAGGTTACCATTTAGAAATGTTGTTTTCACATCCATTTGAAGAACATATAGGTTGTTTATTTATGATAAGGCCAACAAAAATCTTATAGATGTTGTCCTTGCTACCTGTGCAGAGGTATCAAAATAATCTATGCCCTCCTTTTTTCTAAACCCTTTGGCCACCAATCTTGCCTTATAGGCTTGAATGGTCCCATTAGTGCCGTAATTCTTTTGAAATATCCACTTGCAACCAATTGGCATTAATCCTTGTGGTAGATCAACAATCTCCCAAGTGTGGTTAGACATAATTGAATCCATCTCATCATTTATTGTCTCTTTCAAAAAGTTAGAGTCCCTTGAGGACATTAATTCTTGGAATGTTTTAGGATCATCCTCCACTTGTAGTACCATAGGATACTTCCAAGTAACTCCCTTATGGTTTCATCTACTAGGTAAAGAATCTCCACTTGAGAGGTTTAATTTTGTGATCCACTCTCTTTAAGCCTTTGACTTCTTCTAGGCAATATCATTTGCTCTACAGCCCTTGAAGGTGACTCCTCTTGATTTCCTTCTAATGAGATTGGTTCTTGAGGCTTCTTGTCATTGTACAACAAACTGTAATAACCTATAGGCCTTACAATTTGAGGCATAGCCTACAAACACACATTTGATGGCCATTGGACCCAACTTGGTCCTTTTAGACTCTATGCTCTTGAAATAAGCAAGGCACTCCCAAACTTTAAGATACCCTAGGTTGGGCCTCTTTCCTTTCCATATCTCATATGGTGAAATTTGATTCTTCTTTAGAGGAATCAGATTTAGATTATGACAAGCGGTAAGCAAGCACCACAACAAAATAAGAGTATAATGACTATATGGCGGAGACATTGTAGATGTTCAATGTCTCCCCCTAGGGGAGATGTTATTGGAGGAGTCATCATAATTGACCCTACGATGACTCCCATGGAGAGACTTTGTAGACATTCAACGTCTCCCCCTGAGAGTCATTTTATGGTGTAAAACAATACCCTACAATGAATCCTACGGGGAGACGATGAATGTTTACAATGTCTCATTACGCGAGTCATCATTGGTTTTTGTATTTTTTTTAAATTATTAAATAATTATTTTTTATATATTAATTAATTAATATAATTAATTTGATTTATTATATATTTAATTAAAATATATATAAACGAAATGAATATATTAATAAAAATGATATATTCATTAATAATATATTTAATTATATGAAATATATGAAATAATAAACTCAAATTAAATCAAAGAACAAAAATTTCTTGAAGAATTAAGAAAACAAATACAATTTAACAATCAATGATTTATAGCCAAAGCAAAATCTCAATCTTCAAATGAATATTTTAGACCACAAAGACAACAAAAAACACACCAAATCTCCCAAAATTACAACAAATTAATTCAAAAAGATTTTTTTGTAAAAAAAAATCATGTGCTCCATTAATTCTTCACATTTTCAAACTGTGTTATTTCCTTGCCTAGTTTGTGAAACAAGGCCATCCTCACGCGACCATCGCCGTTAGCCCAGCCTCATCCCCCACGTGCCCTTCCGTCATCGGGGCCTCCAAGAAGAGCATAGACTCCGTCATCGACTTCCAAGAAATACAAAGAAAGCCATTGCCCATGCCTCAACGATCATCTTTGTCATCGTCACACACTCATCTCCTCCTCCAACCTGCAAGAAAACTAAGAGGTAGTGAGAGATGGAGATACACAAAGAGAGAAAATAGATATGTTAAGAAGAAGAGATGTATGAGAAGCGACTAGGGTTTAGATTTAGAGGGAGGAGAGTAAAAGATAAAGTTGGAGAGAGGCGTATATGCGTTGTAGGTTTAATTAATAATAGTAATGGGGAGCATAAAAATGTGGGAGAAATTTTAGGAATCAGAAAGTTGGAGAGAGAGAGGTATATGAGATGTAGTTTTATAAATAATAATAATAATAATAATGGGAAAGATAAAAACGTGGGAGAGAGATTGTAGGAGATATGAGTTGGAGGGATATATAGAAAGAAATGTGGAGAGAGAGCTTTTGCCTTTTTTTTATATATATATATACACATTTAACGTCACCCTAAGGTAGACGTCATAGACATGTAACATCTTCCCCCGAGTGACGTGCCATACACCTACTTTTAATGTCTCCCCATAGTTTTAGGGACTTACAATTGTGCTTATAAACAAAAACTTCCAATGACTCCACTCAAAAGACCTTGAAAATGTCTTCTAGTTTTTAATGTCTTATACCATAGGTGTAAGACATCATAGGGAGCCATCAAAAGTAGAAATTGTTGTAGTGAAGGAGTCTCCCCATACCAAAAAACTCAAATTCACATGTAATAGCATAGCATTAATCATTTCAGCATATGTCTTATTCTTTCTTTCCCCTATACCATTTTCTTGGGGAGTATAAGGGGTTGTACATTCATGTATTATACCATGCATCTTACAAAACACATTAAACTCATTTGAAAAGTATTCACCGCCCCTATCATTTCTAATCACTTTTATTTTCTTTTCCAATTGATTTTCAACTTCGCCTTTATAGATTTTAAACATGCTAAAGGCCTTATCCTTATTCTTAAGCAAGTATACATTTGTGAATCTAGAACAATCATCAATAAAGGTAATAAAATACCTATGTCCTCCTCTACTAATTATTCCATTCAATTCACACAAATTACTATGTATCAAATCTAACAAGTTAGTTTTCCTTTCAACACAAGGAAAAAGTTTCTTTACCATCTTGGATTGAACACATAATTCACATTTATCATGATCAAAATCATTGCATTATACATATGAGTTATGATTGGAAAAACGCATAATCTGATAATGCCTCCATGAGTTCTAAGTCAAATATAGTTCTAAGTGACAGACTTCAAATTTGTGTTTGTTATTCTAAAAATATAAAACTCTACTAAGACAGCAACCCATGCTTTCAAGTCAAAATGTCTTTGGACACTCCTTTCCTTGTAAACAAGCTCTATGTGGTGGTCTTTTTTGGTCAACTTCTTTCAAACCAAGGAACACTGTTTGATCTAAAAGAAAGTTTAATGCACCAAGAATCCCCTCTAATTCCAGCTTTACATTATGCTCAAATAGACTAAAAACAGTTGGGACAAAGTTCAACAACTTACTTCAGAATTGATCTTATCCATCACATGGTCTGCATCAAAAAGTACTTGTTTAAGCTCATCAAGCCACTTCTTCACATTTGGCTCTGTGAGTTGTTTCTGCTCAGCATCATGTAGCAGAATAGCAGGAGAACAACAACTTAGTTAGATAATGAACATTTTATTATGCTTATTCTGAATGGAAACCATACCAAATCACATGTTATTTTTAGTTCATATAGTGTTGTTCTCCAAACTATTTGGTAGCCCTGACATTAATTTTGAATAAAACAAAGTAGCAGAAGTGGAAATATACCACTGGTTGCATACAATTCTTTCCAATGGGATAGTTATAGTGATTTGGGTTTTTCATGGAATAGGCAGTGAACCACAGTATAAAGCTAGACAAGAGATCCAATAGGGAATCCAAAGTTGAGGCAATCACAGCTAGTGATTTGTTCTCAATGGAAGCATAAACTTTCGCTGCAAAAAGAACTAAGTTAGCTATGTTTGATGCATTCATTGCCAACCTCTCACTCTTTGCTAACTGCTTCACTTCATCCTGAAACCAAGCATAAACAAATAAATAAAAGTGTTCAGTAACAGTAACAGTAGTTAAAATAGGTTCATATTGTCACATTTAACATAATTTGAGGCTTACTCATCAAATGATTATGTGCTTATAAAAATGAACTAAATACACTCAAAAGCAGTGCTGTATATCTGTGTCCATTCCTTAATGATCACTTAATCTCCTTTATTTTCAAGTAATAATTGTCAAATGAGACATAAAGAAAATTAAAATTACTTTGCACTAATTAATCATTTTGATTTCAAAACTAATCTAAGATGGCAACAACCACAATTAGACTTTCAGGGAAGCAGCCCATTTCAGTCATGATCTCCATCTCATCGAAGCCTTCAAGAAGTCTTTCTTGCTATTTATAATATTTTGCAACTTTGTATTGTTTCCCTAAATATATACAAAATAAATTAATGAATAAATTGTGTACAAATTTCTTTAATAGTTCTTAGAAATCATATAAATGTTATAAGGTTCTTTGTGGCCAACATCACATGATGTGTTTATATGTGGATAAATTTAAAAATGACTCATTTAATAAGTAATATTGGATTCTATCAACTGACATTTCATGTGATGTTCAGTTATGTAATGTCCTTTGGTCCCTCCTTCTTCTCATGCATTAGCGTTTCTCAAACTCTCTTCTCTCACTCATCGTCCCTTTAAAAAACCCTTCATTCTCATCAACCTCTATTCAAAGCAAATAAAAAAACTGCCTCTTCTTTCTTTCCTTCTATTTTTTTTCTCGAGAAACATACAATTAGAAAACAAAACCATGGTGGTTCTGTCTTAGCCAGCATTAGACCATTTCTCCCATATCAAAACATACAAGCCTCCAGCCACTTACTATAACAAAATTCCTGTGATCGACCCTTGAAACATTTATTTGATTGTTGCATGGACCAAGTGGCAAGTGATTAAGCTCCTCAGTCAAACTTTAACTCATGCACCAAAATTAATAATTCATCAAAAACTTTCACAATATTTACTATAATATAATGCATGCTTTTATAGCTCAATTTAACCACTGATCATTCTATGTATTCTAGCTTCCTTTAAACAGTTAAATGTACTAGTACTAGAACATATACATATATATAAATGTTATCCAAAAAACTGGCATTGATGACGTGGCAAGTGATCCCTGGACGCATGGCTGACATCTGGAGGAACTCTGCTAGTGTATCAACCAGAAGGCACATTATAGGCGGTAGGCGGTCCAGTCTTTCCTGCGACTAGTCTGGTCGATAGTTCCGCATGCAGCATGATATTCCAATAAAGATCTCTGTATATCCTGAAATTAACTCCCACAATATCCTAGTATCCGATTATTTAGGAGATAATATCTGTAACAAATTCATGTAATCTCCCTTGAGTCTATAAATAGAGAAAGATAGCTCAAGGAAGGGACTTTTTTGCTTTTGAATCATTTGAGACTAGAGTAATTCTACTAGAAACATTGTATTGTTCTTCAGAGGTTAGTGAAACTCATTGAACCCTAGTTCTTTGATCACTCCTTTGATTATCGCATCAATAACAATCTAAGTGGACGTAGGTTATTACCAGATCCTGGGGCCGAACCACTATAAAATATCGTGTTCTTATCCTTTTCGCTATTACGTTCTTTTCAACGCATTCATTCACATCAAGCATATTCTGACTCCGTGTCAGTTGGCCAAAATCAGGGTCAACAATAAATCATTCGAGAACTCTAAGTAAATATTCTGGAACTCTACAATTCTCCCCTACTTAAAAGAATTTTGTCCCCAAAATTTACTTACCAAACAATTCCAGATACTATGCTAACATGTCCTCCTTCAACTCCCACGTTGCCTCCCGTTCAAAACTATTTCTCCATAGGACATTGACTATCGGAATACTCTTAGACCGTAATTCCTTCATCCCTCTATCTAGGATGCTAACCGGTCGTTCCTCATAACTCAATTCTTTCTGGAGTGCTATCGTATCGTACTTGAGGATGTGAGATGGGTCTGACACATATCTACGCAACATCGAGATGTGGAACACATTGTGGCTATCTGCTAGAGTGGCGGTAGGGCTAATCTATATGCAAATGTTCTCACCTTGTCCAATATCTCAAAAGGACCTATAAACTAGGGACTAAGCTTGCCTTTCTTCCCAAACCGCTTCACACCTTTCATAGGAGATATCTTTAGGAAGACTCGATCTCCGACTTTGAATTCCACATCACGCCGCTTGGCATCCGCATAACTTTTCTGTCAGCTCTGAGCAGCGAGCATATGCTTTCTAATTAGCACTACTGCATCTGGAGCTTCTATAACAGCTTCGAGTCCAAGAAGTTGCCTTTCTCCTACCTCGTCCCAATGTAACGGTGATTGACACCTTATTCAATAAAGTAACTCATAGGGTTCCATCCCGATTTTTGACTGGTAGCTATTATTGTAGGAGAATTCTATCAGCGGCAAATACTTACTCCATGATCCTCTGAAATCAAGTACACAAGTGTGCAACATATCCTCTAAATTTGTATGGTACACTCGGACTGACCATCGGTCTGAGGATGAAATGTCGTACTAAGACTTAACTTGGTACCCATAGCTTGCTGCAAGCTTCCCCCAAAAACTCGATGTAAACACCGATCCTCTATCGAATACTGTGGTCTTAGGGATTCCATGTAGTCTTACTATTTCTCGGACATAAACGTCTCCATACTGATCTGCTATATACGTAGTCTTTATAGGCAAGAAATGAGCTGACTTGGTTAGTCTATCTACTACGTAGTCCTGTCACAAAATCCATAGCTATGTCTTCCCACTTCCAATCTGGAATACTAAGCGATTGCAATAAGCCTGCAGGCGGCTGATGTTTTGCTTTCACTTGCTAGCATACTAAGCATTTAGACACATATTCTGCTTTGTCTTTCTTCATTCCTGGCCACCAATACATTGCTTTAAGGTCGTGAGTCATCTTTGTCGACCCTGGGTGAACTGAGTATGGGGTATTGTGTGATTCTTCTAAAATCTTCATCTTAATCCCTTGATCATTCGGCATGCATACCCGATCCTTATATCTCAAGAACCCCTGTCCTAATATCGAGAAATCAGTGGCCTTGCCCTCTTTAACTTCAACTTTGTGAGATACTAATGTGTCATCATGCTCTTGCCCAATCTGTATATCTTTTAACAGACTTGACTGGATGGACAAGTTAGCTAGCTGACCAATGAATACTTCTATTCCGGCATTGATCAACTCTTGTTGTACCAGCTTTTCTATTCCGACTAATGCTGCTAAACTTCAATAACTTTTTCTACTTAGCGCATCAGTAACTACGTTTGCTTTTCGCGGGTGGTATAGGATTTCACAGTCATAATCCTTTACTAATTCTAACCACATGCGCTGCCTCATATTGAGCTCCTTTTGTGTGAAGAAATACTTTAAGCTTTTGTGGTCCGTATAAATCTAACAAATGTTCTCCATAAAGATAATGGTGCCATATTTTCAATGCAAAGACCACCGCTGCCAACTCCATATCGTGCATGGGATAACGTTGCTCGTATTCCTTCAGCTGCCTTGAAGCGTAGGCTATTGCCTTGTCATTCTGCATCAGCACACAACCCAAACCTTGCTTCGACGCATCACAGTAGACTACAAAATTGTCGTTGGGTGTCGGTACACAAAGTATTGGTGTTAAGCATAGCTTATCCTTAAACAACTGGAAGCTTTCTTCACACTTATCCGTCCAATTGAACTTTTGCTATTTCTGGGTCAGGTTGGTAAGTGGAGTGGCTATCTTAGAAAAGCCCTCTATAAACCTCTGATAATAATCTACTAGCCCCATAAAACTTCTTACCTCTGACGCGTTCTTAGGTCTTGGCCAATCCTTCACAGCCTCTACCTTAGCTGGGTCTACAGCAACTCCGTCCTTGGATACTATGTGGCCGAGGAACGGTACCTGTGAAATCCAAAATTCACACTTCTTGAACTTGGCGTAAAGTTGATGCTCTTTCAATCGCAACATGGTCATTCTTAAATGTTCCCCGTGCTCAACTTCGTCCTTTGAATACACCAAAATATCATCAATGAACACTACGACGAATTTTTCCAAGTAATCCTTAAAGACCTTATTCATTAAATCCATAAATGCGGCTGGAGCGTTGGTAAGACCAAAAGACATAACTTGAAACTCGTAACGTCCATATCGAGTTCTAAAAGCTGTCTTAGGAATATCCTCTTCGCGGACTTTGAGCTAGTGATACCCGGACTGTAGATCAATCTTAGAAAACACGATCGCTCCTCGGAGTTGATCAAACAAGTCGTCAATCCGGGGTAGCCGGTACTTGTTCTTAATTATCACCTTATTCAGCTCACGGTAATCTATACACATCTGTATGCTTCTGTCCTTATACTTCACAAATAAAACTGGTGCTCCCCATGGCGAATGACTCGGTCTAATGAAATCCAAGTGTAAGAGTTCTTGTAACTGCATCTTTAACTCCTTGAGTTCGGTAGGTGCCATCTGGTATGATGCCTTTGAGATAGGCTCGGTGCCTAGCACTAGCTCGATTGTGAAGAAAATTTCCTATGTCGGCGGCAACCCTAGTAAGTCGTCAAGAAATGCTTCTGGAAATTCTTTTATGATGCGGACGTCTCCATCCTTTAGTGGTGTTTCCTTTATCACATTTGTGACGCTGGTCAAGAATGTGTGACATCCTTTTTCTATCACCCTCTGAGCTTTAAGAGATGAAATAAGTGGCGCACGTAGTCCTGAAACCTTTCCCATAAAGCATAGTCTCTGACTGTCAGGAGTCTTGAACGTCACTTGCTTGCGTCTACAGTCGATGGTTGCGCCATGCCTTGCTAGCCAATCCATGCCCAGTATCACATCAAAGTCTTTGATCTCTAACTCTATCAAGTATTCTTCTAGTTCTACGTCCTTAATTTTGATCAGTACGCCTCATACTATCCGTGATGATAGGACTACTTCACCCGAAGGCAATTCTGTCACAAACCTAGTTATAAATCTTTCACAAGGTTTGTCTAATTTCTCTATCATTCCTAACGAGATATATGAGTGTGTGTCTCCCGAATCAAATAATACTTAACATACATTATTGAGGATAGGAATCTAACCTGTGACCACTTTATTACTGACTTCAGCTTCTTCCTAGGTCAAAGCAAAGACTCTGGCAGGAACCATCTTGTTGTCCCTTTTCTCTTCTTGCTTGAGCTGAGAACATTCTTTCTTTTGGTGACCTTCCTGACCATAATTGTAGCATCCCTTGGTGTTTGCACAACACTCACCAGGATGTTTATTTTGGCACTTAAAGCCCTGCGGGTATTCTACATAACCCGACCTACTAGCTCCATTGTTTGTCTGTGCTCTTTTATCATTGTCGGACTGCTTATTGTCAGGATGCCTTCTCTTCTGACCATTATTGTTGCTGAAGTGAAGGTTGTCGTTGTGGTGGTTGTTCCAACCATTCTAAGGTTGACTCTGCTGTTTAGGCTCAGGCTTACTAGCCTCCTCCTTACTAACATTCACCTGAAGCCTTTCTACTTCTATAGCTGTTTCTAGAACATCGACATAAGTAGTAGTTCCAGGGTTTGCTAGCTTAAGCCCTAGCTCAATCTTTGGTCTAAGTCCTCTTACAAACTTGGTAACCCTCAGAAAATTGGTTGGGACCAGCTCTGGAGCAAACTTGGCTAGTCGATCGAACTGTCGAGCATACTCTGCTACTGATAAGTTACCCTGTTTCAGACTGGTGAATTCCTCGACCCTTGTAGCGATGATTGCTGAGTTGTAATATTTCTTGTGAAACAGCTCTACAAATCTGGTACATGTCATGGTGGCGACGTCATGAGTCTGTTGAACTAGGTCCCACCATATTCTAGCATCCTTCTTTAAAAGATAAGAAACGTAGGATATGCGATCCGCGTTGCCGAGGTTCATATGCGCTAAGATCGACTCTAAATTTCTGAGCCATTCTTCCACCTTGAAGGGGTCCATTGTCCCTTCAAAGTTTGGAGTGTGTTGCTTACGAAACTACTCGTAGATTGGCTCCATGTACTGAGTTGGGTAAGGCGCATAGTTAGCCATTGGCCATCCCCCATAAGGACCTACTTGTTGGGGTGCTTGAGCCATTTGTTGAGGCTGCGGTTGCGGTTACGGAGGCTGAATCTGAGTCTATGGCTGCAGATGGGCCTGTTGTCGCTGTTGCTGCAGCAATTCCTCCACTTGTTGTCGTAGACTGACAATTTTTGCGGTGTTGTCAATCAGAGGCGGTGGTGCACTTTTGTTAGCAGTAGTATTGGTAGCACGTGCTCCCCTTATGCGAACTAGAGGGGCTTCAGTAATCTCATGAGCGGTGCTGGAGGCATTGGCGTTTGTGCGTGCAGGCCTTCTGAGCGACATCTTCAGCAGAGTTCTAACAGTCGAGGAAAACATGTTAGAACTTACCCTAATAGGCTCTAAGGCAAAAACATATTCTAAGCAATCATAACTCAGACCTATTAATTATGATTTCTTATGAAAAAAAATAATGTAAGCCTTCTTTATAATTAGGGTATGTTTCTATACTTAGAAAATCAGCCATCCTTATTATTTTCTAAGTGTGTTTCTAATCATCCTATATGACTTAATTCTCAGGCTTGAAACTCGTCGTTGTTCCGAAGTTAACCATATTGAGGGAGGGCTGGGATCAGTAAAATTGTTCCCACTACTATGGCCCCCTAACTCTCAATATAGAACTTGGTCCATTGATTTGTATCCACCCTCACCGAACTCAGTCATTATTTATTTATTTAAATTTATTATGATTGCAAAAAAAATTGAACTCATACATGTCATTCAAAAATAACAATAATATTCATTTGCAAAAAGGTTTTCACTAAGTACATTCATAAATGCAAAAATAAATAAATAAACTAACATAACTAGGGTGAATCTAAAAGCCAGGATCTTCTACATCTGACCCTTCATCTAACATATCATTATCTATCTTCTGATAATCATCATTATCTTGAGCTTCAAAATTTCCATGAGGAAGATTCGTAAAGATTCTATGTTTCTGCTCATTAGTGAATTGGAATTCCATCTTAAAGGTGAACCTAAGTATGAGAAAATAATATCTCATAGCTACTAGTAATTCATCTTCATCATCTATAGTCTCCTATATTTCTTCTTAAGCTGAAATTACAGAAGGATAATCTTTAAAAAGCCTAATCACTAAAACATATTGCTCCATAGCTCTCATCATGATTTGCTTAGTAGTTTGGAGGTGAACTATCTCCTTGTGGAATAAGAGTAATCTCCGAGTGATTCTTTATAACACTCCTACTATATTCCTTGGCTCACTAATCCTTTTTAACGCCTTAATGGCTCGAATATCCTCATAGGTCAAGGCTCCATCCATTCTTAACTGAAAACATAAGGACTAAAACATTAGCTAATAACATAAACATAATAACTATAACATAAACACTTACATTGTCGGTTAGATTTGGAGCTTAAGCGTGTGTATCAAGGAGAACTTCATGCATATGAACCGTTGCTCTGATACCAACGGTAATGACCCAACTATTTCTAAGACCTTGGACCATTAAAACTACTAGACATAGCTACTATTTTGGGAAACATACATAAGAAAGAACATAACTTTATTTAAAACTCAAAATATTGTACCAATACAAAATAAGGTAAAAAAAATATAAAATAAAATGTAATATGGTATGGGTTCCCATTGTTGATAAAGCATAAAACATAAACTTTAAAGTTTAACTACTATTTGCGGAATTACATCAAAACATGATTTAAAAGACTTAAAATAAATAACGTCGCCCTCGATCGGCACGCAGTCCATTCAATCCATTCATCCTTAACACACAAGCCAAGCTACCAAGAATATTTTCGCCTTCCATATTTATTTTCCTACATCACACTAAAAATAAAGGAGTGAGCCTAATGCCCAGCAAGGAAAATCTACTAAAAACATACATCATAAATCATAAGCATAAGACTATATCATAAACATATACTATAAAACATATGACTATAAAAACATATATCATATAGGACTACAATATTAATGGCCATTAACTCATTAACATGGCATGTGATAAACCATCGAGTTCCTCTGTATACTAATTGAGGTAGGTTAGATCACATGGTAGTATATGGTAACCCATCTAGATCCTCTACTAGTCGAGGTAGGGTAAATCATATAACTCTAAACCATGAAAATGATAAATAATCTTGGGGTTTGCTATCTAAGCAACTATAAGCCCCAAGCGACATAAAAGATTAGGGTTTGCTATCTAAGCAACTATAAGCCCCAAATGACTACAAGACATATTTATACATATATATGCATATCATAACATAAAACATATAATAACATAAACATATCATAACATAAACATATAAGCACATAAAATCTATCCAATTTTCCTTACCAAAAGTCGGGATATTTGGGGAACAAAAATAGGATTAGAACACTCCTATAAACCAACAGTAAAAATGGTGAGTATCTCTAAAGAATAAAGATGAAATGAGAGCTAAACCATCAAGAAGAAAATTATCAAGAAGAACCTTAAGTTTCAAGAAACTTAAATACCTAATCAAGAATCATAAACAAGAGTTAGGATCCGAATAAAAGAAAACTATAAAATCATAAAGAACTGAACTTAGGAATAAGAATACCTTGAATGATCTTATGGATTGATCTAAACCTCAATACTGAAATCACACTATATCTCACTTCCCAAGTGTTTAAAAAAGCTTAAAATGATCAAGTTTTTAACCTAAAAATCCAAGTGTATCTCCCAATAGTAACACTAGCAACTTGGAGGCTCTGAAGACTGCTTGAAGAATGAAGAAAATGGCTGAGTACTAGGTCCTATTTATAGAGTTCACGAAGTGAAAATAACCCATTTTAATTTGAATAAATAAATGAATATAAAATGAAAAAGATTTGAATTTTCGTTCAACAGATGCCCAGAACTCGGTCAAAATCGTTCAAAGGCAGGTCCAAGTGGTTAAGGGTATTTTTAAATTAAAAATCACAAATTTTTCAAAAATCAAGCTTGGAGTCGATATATCGCCCCCCATAGGCGATATATCGCCTCCCCCTATATTCCCGAGCTCTGTTCGATCGTTTCTGCAAAGTTGACGTGTTTTTCGTTTCTTCTGTATGCGATATATCGGCCCCTATAGCTGCAATATATCGACATACGTTGATATATCAAACATGTAATTGTACTTTTTCAGCATATTTTGAATTGAGTAAACAACTTTGACTGAGTCATAATATGATCCTAACAGTTTTTGGAAGGTTCTAGAGCTTCTAGATCTTTCTTTTATTTAAAACTATTCATAAAAAATACTTAATTCCCTAATAATCATGATTATGACAAGTGCCATGCTCTTAATGGTTCTATCTAAACCTTAGGTTATAATAAACAATATATCTAGGACCAGCAATATTAATCAAACCTTATGTTATAATTAATATTCTTAAACTATAGGTTAAACTTATAAAATCCATAACTGTTGCTATGAGTGTCCAACTAATTCCCGGCTTGAACCGAAATGCACGGAATCTAACATACTACAAACTACTACTAACTACTACTACTACTACTACTACTACTATCTAGGTAGCTAAGTAAATATTCTGGAACTCTACACAAAGGGTGACTTTTCAATAATAATAATAGAGTCTAAAATGATTATTTTGGTATTATGAAAGGAGATGGTGAACTTCATAAAAGGATGAAAATTATGGTATTTTTCTAAAAATGCGATTTTGTTAACTTCTTATCTAAAACCAGAGTACCAAATGATCAAATAAGATAATTCCTTCTTGAAGAAATATTAAACCACACTGTATGGAGAGCATGTTACTATGAGACTGATTTTCCTAAGTAACTTTAAAAGTAAAAGGAAAACCCGGCCTTATACACTATGAAGTGTATAAGCGGCTACAGTATAGAGTCTCTCAGAGTTTATTGCATGCAGCTATTGTAAAATATTAGCTATAAGTATATGCCATAGTTTAATCCGAGTACACTATAATAATTACAGTAACCGAAAAAGGGAAAAACTAATAGCGGTATTAAGGATCCAGCTGGGAACTAAGGACTCCAAGCAAGTTAGATTTTCCCCTCTCTTGGCTATAACATGAATATACTAGTGTGTGCTTGAATATACTTGGGCTGGAGCCAGAACCTTAGCATAATATAGTCCGGGTTGGAGCCAGAACACGGTAAGCTAAAGTCCGTCTTGGCGCCAGGACATGGTAAAAATATAGTCCGGGTCGCAGCTAGGACATGGTAAAAATATAGTCCAGGTTGGGGCCAAGACATGGCAAAAATATATAGAAAATGGTAATATAGTTCGTATTGGAGCCAGGACATTAATGCTGGAATCGGGTTGAGGCACTGATCCCTTACTGTTAATCTATTGATTAGTTATGATATGTGTTATATATCTTGAATGTTCTGGGAATTTTTTGAGTGTAGGTTATTGTGATATGTGTGAACTTGATTGTAAGAAACAACCAAAGTATTTATTTCAGATATGGTTATATATCTTGAACGTATGGGATCTTCTGAGTGCATGTTATTATGATATGTATGAAAATTGGTTTTTCGATGCAACCAAAGTTCTTGATTTTCTATTATGGCTATTATTAAGAATTCTATGATAGTGTTGGAACTTATCCAATACCCTAATGACCAGTATCGATATCTACCTTAGGCCAACCTTTTACTAGGTTTTAGTATACTTGTGTGTAAGGCTATTCTTACTAAGTGTTGTCGCTTACCTAATTGTTCATGTTGTAGGTAAGTGCAAAGGCAAAGTTGATCAATGAGCGCCAGAGTCTGCTTGCAGATATGTACACGTGGCCTGACTTGGGGAGGTTTTTGATGGATCACCATTTTGAATAGAAAAAGCTGGAATTTTTTTATTTCTTTGGGATAATTGTTTTGTTATAATTTTTTGGAAGAGTAGTTGTATTTTCGTTTGCTATACTAAAAGTGTGCGCACACGATATTTTTAAAAGTTTTTTTATATGGATTTTCGGTACAATGAGTTAAAAGTAAAAAGTTTAAATTTCTACATTATTTTTGCCTTGTTTGTTTTGGGTCGTTACAGTTAGTAAGTTCCCTATTTTTAGAACATTATGTAAAGAAAATTCTAGAACAATTGTGTTCACACAAGCGAGAATTTGATGAACAAATAGTAAGTGAGAGAGGTAAAGTGGCGTGACGCTTGGAAGAGCAAAGGAAAGAAAAGTTTATAATAAAAACAGTTTACAAAATAGTCATCCTAAGCGAAAATATTTTGGCTCATACCCTAAGTGCCTCAAAATAACTTGGTCGTGGCGGCCAAGCTGGTCGAACATGTAGGTCCTTCCCTAAAGTTCTCCAACTCATTGCTGGTCGACCTTTCCTTTGTCTTTACCTGCACCACGAAGCACCCAGAGCCAACGCCCGGCAAGAAAACCATCATGGCATTTTAAACTCATAATAAACATAAACAACAGATAGCATAGCTCATGTCAAAAAATTATTCATTTATACGGTCTATGCCGAATCAATGCATACATAACCCTTTCTCTCTAGTAGCATTACACATGCAATTTACTGAATACGGCCTGTGTTCATCACTCGCAAATAATCATACAACAATCAAATGCAACATATTTAAATAGCAAGACAAGATTACTCAACTTTAATGATATACCAAGTACAGTTATATCTGTATCTAGATAACAGGGCCAATGCAAGTGCAAGTTTTCTTACTTCGGTCCAATGTAATAATACCAGGACAACCTTGAGTGTGATCCTCTCACGAGCTTCTATGAAACCCTAGTCACAACAATGAAGTGTAGGTTTAGTTTTCCTTAAACTAACACCCACCATAACGTTTCTAGAAAAACTATTTGGCCCCAAATACCCCTAGACATGCCCAATAATGTCCTAGGAACCTTAGCTTTCAATCCCTTAGGGTTATCCATCGAAAACACTTGAAAATCACCCTTCAAATATGGTTTCCAACATGGGACGGTCAACCGCCTGGTCAAAATGGCCAGGCCTGCAAAACCGCAGTCTGTTCGACCAGGTGCCCAAGGCCGGTTGACCGGCGAATGTCAGAGGCAAATTATGCACTTTTTCTTGCATTTTTCTCAGCTCCCAAACTCAAACCAAATCCAATCCAAACTTGTTTTAACAGAACTACCATTAATTTTGATCTCAATAACTCTTACACAATTAATATATAACCTCAAAATACATCTCAAACATTCAATTAACTCTTCAAAATCATAACTTGCAAATTTAGGGTTCTAAACCCTATTTGTCCCCAAATTCAAAAATCAAGCTAAATCTTCTATTTTAATGGGGATTCAAACAATTAAAATAACTTATACACTAGTTCCTATCATCAAACATATCTCTAAACAACATAGAACCCCCTTAATTAATGATAATTAATATAAATCTGAAAACTTCTCAAGAACATGAAGAACATCCAAAAGCTTAGTGAAACTCAGAAAAGAAGGAAAGTTGACCTCTTATAATTTGAAATTCCTAAGTTGGAGAAGGTGGTAGAAGCTTCTATCTTTCTTTGAACACCTCAATCCCCTTGAAATTTCTCAAATCCTTTAAGCTTGCACTTAGCTTCTAGCAAGTGATGTGTATGGATAACTAAGAAGAAAACTAAATGTTTTAAGTTCTAGAGAAAGCCTAGAATGTGAGCAGCAACCTCCTTCCCATACTTAGCTAATTTTTGTCCTATTTCAAGGTAAAAAGACCATTTTACCCATCCCACTAATTAGCCTCTTAACGAACCTGAAGAGCATTTTGGTCGTTTCACTTAAAACTCTAATTACACCTCAAATTTCTTAATTGATCCTTCAATCTCTCAAATACAAATATTTCACTGCCAATAAATCCTGGAATATTAAAATTCCCAAAATGGGCTTGACTCGAGTCGGACATTTATCCCCGTTGTGACTTTTTCCACTAAAATGTTCAAAAGGATCAACTCATGCCGAATATCACAAATATATCCACATAATAATGTGGTCTCTATTACATAGCACAAAAAATTACCAATATACCCTCTACGAGTAAAAATTATTAAAATGCCCTTTTTATTGAAAACAGGCCGACAAGCATATTTAATACACATAAACATGCATAAGCAGTCATATCATAATATAACCCATATAATTCAATTAATCACACACATATATATAATCAATAAAAGATCACAAATACATAAAGAAATCCAACTATGCCTTCCCGGCATACTAATCAGGGCACTAACCCTTATTTGAAATTTTGGGACATTACAACTATCCCCTCCTTATAGAAATCCCATCCTCAAAATTTACTTGAACAACTCAGGATATTGATCCTGCATATCTGATTCTAACTCCTAGGTCGCTTCCTCGACCTTTTTATTCCTCCACAACACTTTAACCAAAGGTATAATCTTGTTCCTCAAGACCTTGTCCTTCCTATCTAATATCTAAATAGGCTGCTCTTCGTAGGTTAACTCTATATGTAGTTCCAGATTCTCACAACTCAACACATGAGCCAAATCTGATACATATTCTGAAGCATCTAAACGTGAAATAGATCGTGAACTTCTGACAATGACAGGGGTCAAGCCAACTTGTAGGCCATCTGCCCAATCCTCTCGAGGATCTCAAAAGGTCCTAGGAACCTAGGGCTCAACTTTCTCTTCTTCCCAAACCTTTTCACCTCTTTCAATGGTGAAACCCTAAGGAAGACATAGTATCCCACTTAGAAATATACGTTCCTGCACCTCGGATCTGAATAACTCTTCTGCCTTTTCTGTGATGCAAGCATCCAACCTCTAATCTTCTCAATGGCCTCATTGGTCCTTTGAATTTCTTCAGGACCCAAATATTTCCTCTCCCCCATTTCATCCCAATGAATGGGTGATCTACACTTCCTACCATACAACATCTCAGATGGAGTCACTCATCCAATCGTTGACTGGTAGTTGTTGTTGTATGAAAATTCAATCAAAGGCATCTTCAAAGTCCAATACACATGCCTAAAGCATATCCTCTAGTATCTGAATTTCCCTCTCAGACTGCTCGTCTGTCTGAGGATGATAAGTAGTGCTAAATTTCAACTGAGTACCCATCGCCTTCTGCAAGCTTCCCCTATACTTGGAAGTAAAAACACGGTCTCTACCTGATGCTGTAGATTTCGGAGCCCCATGGAGACGTACAATCACCCTGACATACAACTCTGCATACTGATCGACAGTGAAATTCATTCTTACAGGTAAGAAGTGTGCTGATTTGGTATAGTGGTCCACTAACACCCAAACTGAGTCATGTTGGCTCACCGTCCTTGGCAACCCAATAAAAAAATCCATGGTGATGTCCTCCCATTTCCACTCAAGGATACCCAAAGGCTGCAATATCCCTGCTGGCCTCTGGTGTTCAGCTTTTACTTGCTGACAAGTCAGACACTTAGCCACGTATTCAATAACATCCTTCTTCATTCCTAGCCACCAATACAAAGTTTTCATATCTTGATACATCTTTTTGGTACCTGGATATAGTGAGTACAGAGTGGTATGAGACTCGTCTAGAATATCTCGTTTGATTCCAACCTCCATCGGAACACAAATCCAATCCTTAGACCTTAGTATACCCATATATGAAACAATAAAGAACTTCGCCACTCCAGCTAGGACGTCCTCTCTATGCTTCATCAATTGAGAGTCACTCATCTGGCCCTCCTTTATCCTCACCAGGAGTGTAGACTGTAAGGTAATGTTGTCTAACTGGACCACCACCAACTCTATTCCCGCTCTGGTCATATCTTCTGCTAACTCTCTTGATATCTGTTTTAGGCTATACAACTATCCTGGGCCTCTCCGACTTGGGGAATTAGCTACTATGTTGGCTTTCCCTAGCTGATAAGGAATTTCACAATCCTAATCCTTCACCAATTCAAGTCAATGCCTCTATCTCATATTAAGATCCTTCTATGTGAAAAAATACTTCGAACTTTTATGATCAATGTAGATCTCACACTTCTCCCCGTATAGATAATGTCACCATATCTTCAAGGAGAACACTACCGCCGCCAACTCTATGTCATGAGTGGGGTACCGCTGCTCGTACTCCTTTAATTGTATCCAGGCATAAGGAATAAATTTATCGGCTTGCATGAAAATAAAACCCAATCCCAGCCTCGAAGTATCACAATAAACTAAAAATGTTTCTTGATCTGATGGAAGACTGAGCACTGGAGCGCTAATCACTCATTGCTTCAACTCCTGAAAATTGTTCTCACATCTATTAGACCAAATGAACTTCAAATTCTTACGTGTTAGCTCAGTCAATGGTGTTGAAATCCTTCATAATCCTTCCACAAAGCGCCAATAATACCCAACCAAACCAAGGAAACTCATGATCTCTGAAACATTCTTTGCCCTTGGCCAATCTCTCACCGCTTCTCCCCAGTGGGTAATAAAGTCATAAACCCCACAGCATATAAATCACAAGTCCTACACAGTCTATAAATCAGTCTACTAGATGCAAATGAATGTGTAGCACCAAAATCAATCAACACATTGTAAATAAAGCCATTGCCAGAAATCTGACCTATCAGCACCGAGGGACTTGCCATGGCCTCTAACTGGGTCAGTGCAAATAATCGGGTTTGAGTCTTACTTTCGCCCTTCTTTTTCTCCTCTTTCTTCAGCTACGGGGAGTCTTTCCTGAGATGCCCTACCACCTCACATAGGAAGCATGCCTTAGCGTGGCATTCTCCCAAATGGCGCCTCCTACATCTGTCGTACTCTCGAAAACTTATCTCGGCCTTATTGTTGCCCTGGTATCCACCCTGAACCCTCTTATCTGGGGTCTTCCTCTTCTGGTCACTAGGCCTTCACCCCTACTAGATCCTGTAAATTGAAGTAACACTCTCTAGGCATCACGCCTAACGGCGCTCTCGCACCAAATCTTGTCCTCTGCGCCCTCAGTAGTAAGGTCCTTCTAAACTACCTGAGCATATGTGATAACTCCAGGCATGAGGTAATTTTAACATCTCATGCTATCATGGGGTTCAATCCCCGGAAAAACCTCTCTCTCCTTGCGGCATCGGTTGGAACCAAGTCAAATGCAAACTTGGCCAACCTATTGAACTTCAGAGCATACTCAGTCACAGTCATGTTGCCCTGAACTTCAGAGCATACAACTTCCCACCAGATGCAAGCGTCATCTCGTAGCATATAAGTGGCACAGGCCACTCTGTCATTGCCTACCACCCTCATGAAGTTAAGGATGGAGGTAATCATATTCATCCACTGTTCAGCCCTAAGTTTATCTGGCCCTCCCTCAAAGGTAGGACAGTGTCACTTCCTGAACATCTCATACAATGGTTCCCACCTACTCTTAATCTCAAGTTGCGCTAAAACTGGTACCACGGTAGGTCGCACAACCGGTGCAGCGTTCCTTGGCGAAACATGCTATCTCAACAGTAGAACTTCATCTTCCTGTCTCTGTAATCTCACTTGCATATTAGCAAGCACTTGCAGCCAATTCTGAGGGGCAGGTGGAGGGTCCTGACCCTAGTTACCTTCCCTAGCCTCGATCGCAGCACCTACTAGTCAATTTGATCGCCTTGGCATAACTACCCAAGTATATCTACAATCAAAAAATTGGCTTATCAGGCAATGATAACAGTATCCAGAAACAACCATGCGGTCCAACACTGAACAACTAAGGCATTCACATGCAATAATAGTGCTAATAAGAACATCCTTAATATTCACAAACAATAATAATGCTAATAAGCATATCTTTCACATTCGCATTGCAGTCAAGGGCAAGGCCCTATCAATATATTTCATGTTTCCTATTCTAGCATGTAGATGAGGCATATATATTCCAGTTAAGCAGTTAAACACATATTCAACATATTAGTTACCAAACTGTGAGTCAAGCTTGTCTTTAGTAGCAAGCATACATATTCAGCCTATCCTTAGGATCCCCTAAACCCTAATGGCACTGATACCAAGTTGTAACATCCTACTAATCTAGGACCATTACATTGTGGACTCAAAAGTGTAATTAAAATTAATTAAAAGTTCAGGTGATAAAAATTTTGTCAAAATATATAAAATTTTCATTTATAAACAAAAGTTACAAGGCATCCCCAAAAGTTAATTAAAATATAATTATAAACAAAGTTTACAACATAGTCGACCGAAGCAATAAAATTTGGGCTCAAAACCTATGTCCCTCAAAATAACTTGGCCATAGTGGCCAAGCGGACCAAACATGTAGGCATTGCCCTAAATTTCTCCAACTCAGGTCAGGTTGACCTTTCCTTTGCCTTTACCTGCACCACAAATCACCCATGAGCCAAAGCCCAACAAGAGAACCATCATGGCATTTTAAACTCATAATAAACATAAACAATAGATAGCATAGCTCATGTCAAACCATTATTCATTTATACGGCCTATGCCGAACCAATGGGTACAAAACCCTTTTTGTGGCCTTGCCATCTCAACCGTCATTACACATGAAATTTTTCAAATACGACCTATGCCAATCACTCGCAAATAATCATACAGCAATCAGATGAAACATATTTAAATAGCAGAACCAGATTATACAACTTTAATCAAATACCAAGTATAGTTATAACTATATCCAGATAACAAGGCCAATGACCAACATAAGGTGCAAGTGTCAGTTTTCTTACCTCGATCCAATGCAATAAAACCATGACGACCTGGAGTCCAATCCTCTCACGAGCTTCTCAGAAACCCTAGTCAAAACAATAAAGTGTAGGTTTAGTTTCCCTCAAGCTAACACAGACCCCAACATTTCTAGAAACATTATTAGGCCACAAATAACCCTTATACATGCCCCATAATGTCCTAGGAACCGTAGCTTTCAATCCCCTAGGGTTACCCATCGAAAACACTTGAAAATAACCCAAAAATATTGTTGTCAGCACGGGACGGTTGACCACCTGGCACAGGTCAGTTGACCGTCTGCCCAAAATGGCCAGGCCTGCCGAACTGCAGGCCAATTGACCAAATGCCCAATGTCGGTCGACCGACGCATGTTAGAGGCTAATTCTACACTTTTTCCTGTGTTTTTCTCTTCCACAAAACTCAAACCAAAACCAATTCAAACTTGTATGTAACATAACTACCATCAATTTTGACCTCAATATAGCTTACACAATAAATATATAACCTCAAAACACATCTCAAACATTGAATTAACTCTTAAAAATCAGAAATTGTAAATTTAGGGTTCTAAACCCAATTTGCCTCAAATCCAAAAATCAAGCTAATTCTTATGTTTTAATGGGGATTCAAACAATTAAAAAAAAACTTCTACAATAGTTCCTATCATCAAACATATCTCTAAACAACCTAGCACCCCCCCTTTATCAACGAAAAATTAATCAAAATCTCTAAACTCCTCAAGAACATGAAGAACACCCAAAAGCTTGGTGAAACTCAGAAAAGAAGAAAAGCTTACCTCTTATAATTAAAAATTCCTAAGTTCGAGAAGGTGGTAGCAGCTTCTATCTTCCTTTGAAGACCTTAATCTCCTTGAAATTCTTAAATCCTTCAAGCTTGCACTTAGCTTCTAGCAAGTGATGTGTATGGATAACTATGAAGAAAACCAAATGATTTAAGTTCTAGAGAAAGCCTAGAACGAGAGCAGCAACCTCCTTCCCACACTTAGCTAATTTTTGTCCCATTTCAAGGTAAAAAAAACCAGTTTACCCCTCCCACTAATTACCCTCTTAACAAACTTCAAGAGCATTTTGGTCATTTCACTTAAAACTCTTATTACACCTCAAATTTCTTAATTAATCCATAAATCTCTCAAATACAAATATTTCACCACTTTATTTCATCGCCAATAAATCCCAAAATATTAAAATTCCCAAAATACCCCATTGCTCGACCCGAGTCAGGCATTTATCCCCATTGTGACTTTTCTGCCAAAACGCTCAAAAGGAACCTCTCGTGCCAAATATCACATATATATATATATATCCATATAATAATGTGGTCTCTATCACATAGCTCATAAAACTACCAATATACCCTCAACAGGTCAAAATTACCAAAATGTCATTTTTAATGAAAACAGACCTACAAGCATATTTAATACACATAAACATGCATAAGTAGTTATATCATAATATAACTCATATAATTCAATTAATCACATATATATAATCAATAAAATGTCACAAATACACAAAGAAATCCAATTATGCCCTCCCGGCACACTAATCAAGACATTAATCCTTATTAGAAATTTTGGGACGTTACAGTATTTGTGCTTAGGAAAGAATTAAGGTTTTAGAAATGTATGTATGTATGAGTAAAGTATGTAAGAAATAGGAATATGTGTTGCTTTGTATATATGTGTTAAAATTTTATGTCTTGGTAATAGAGATTCATATTGAAATATTATTGTTCTTTAATGTTTTGGGAAAGCAAAATTCCAATTTTAATTAGAAACGTGAATAGGGTTTGGCTAGGCCATGGTGTGCCTTAGAATGATGTAATTTTATTAATTTGCTTGGGTTTCATTCTTTTTATTTTGTATAGTGTATGTCTCGACCAAAGCATGATATTGGGGCTTATGTTTCTAAAAATGATTTTGTTATTCATTTGCATACTAATTATCATATTTCAACGAATAAAGGTATATTAGCATGCTAGGTGTAATGCCATGGATAGCCAAGACCGTTACACTATGTGTTTTAAATAGTGTTGGAATTTCTAAACGAGTCTTTTGGCCATAAATGTGTAACTAAACGTGATTAGTGCTTTAGGGCTAAAATTTTTTGTCAAAAGGGATAACCATTTCATTAAAATATTTAATTCCATACTTGGGATCCCAAATAACATTTAAAAGGATAATTACAATTCAAAAGTTACAACCAGCCGACCTAAGCGAAAAAATAGGGTTTGACCCTAGCTCCTCTGAGAAACTCCGGTCATGGTGGTCGAGCAGCCGCATATGTACACGTCACCACCAAAGCTCTCCAACTCATGGTTGGCCCAGCTTCCCATTTCCCTTACCTACACCATAAAGCACCTGTGAACCAAGGCTCAACAAGAAAACTTAAACATGATCATAAGTAGTTAATAAAATATTACAGGATCATAATAAGCATTCCTAGAAGTAATAACCATACTCATGCATGCATTCTATGCAGATAAGTGAATACAGTGTCACACCGGGGCCCACTGCCCTAAATAAATGACTAATAAGTCATATCAAGGCCCAATGCCCTAGGATATAGAACTATGGATCCTTTGTATAACCAGCCTTGGAGCTGGCCCAGCATACCAAGCGCTTTAATTTTCCAATGACCATTGTGTCAGTCAAGTACATATCACGCTCTTGATTAGGCCTAACCATATCAACTGGTGCTCAGTGTGCTATTTCCGCCCTTGACTTATAAGTCAATGCTTTCGACCAGCGCTCAGCGCGCTATTGTTGTCCTTGACTTATAAGTCAAGTCTTTTCAGTCAGATAATGCAAAAGAAAACATACATCATTTAATAATTATCAAGATACAGAGCATTCAAGCATACTTGATCAAGCAATCACAGGCATAATCATAATCATCCTCATTCCCAGGGGCCCTAGCCCTAACCATATCTATATTTAAGAACCGGACCAAGCCCCAAACACGTGTATCACGTATTGGGTGCAATTTTCTTAACTCGAGTATCGTGTGAATGAAGAAACGACCCCGAGCGCTATCCCTGACCTGAGCCTTGTAGAAACCCTAGTCAAAATACAAGTATACATTCATCAGGAATCAACCCAGATCCCGAGTTCAAATCTGGACTCTAACTCTCGGAACCACTGTTCCCAGTTAATGGGATGCTAACAAATGCCCTCGAGCCCCCAATTGGACTCCAAAACCAGATTCCCGAGCCCCCTAGACCTTCCTCTAAAAACTCAGGAAAACAACTTTTCAGGGCTCCTGCGCGCGATCGCGACCACGGAAAAATTGGGCTTAACAGGGCATTGGCACGATCGCACCCCTCAACTCGAGACCCAATCCAAATTCAAATTCCATCTCATCTGGGACACTAGCATAGTCATGGTACAACCTAGCGCGGTCGTGCTAGGTCGCTAGAAACCCAAAAATTTCCCAGAAAAAGAGTGTTCTTCCCCAATCAAAATCCCTACGATTTCCTACAAAAACCAAACTCCGATCTCGACCAAAACATGTGTTTCCAACAGGATTTCAACCACAAAACTGTTCGGATTAATGCCCTACAAGCACTAGAGACATTTTATTGGTTTTAAAAAAAGTAAAATTTATTATATTTGAATGTTATAATTATTGTTTGAATTAATTATATGATAATATTAATAAAATTCTCTATTCATTCATGAGAATATGATCTTGTATTAGTACAAGAGAATTAAGATCATATATAATGAATAAAAATTTAGTAACATATTAAAGTATGGAATCTTTAATGAATGGTTACTAGTACGGTTTTCTAAGCATACGAGATGCAAGTAACCTAGATTCGGAATACTGGTGTGGGTAGACATCTTAGTAAAGGTGTTGTATATAATAGAGATTATATATGACAGGACCGATGATAATTAATTATCTTTATAAACTTACCGTTTGACATAAAGATTTAATTCACTACAAGAAATTTGGCATTTACCTACCAATTTTATTTGTGGGTAAAAATGGTGCATTAGTAGGTAAATCCCTTTACCTACCAATTTTGACCAATAACCTATTGGTAGGTAATAGTTAATCGAGAAAGGTATTATTACCTAGGATTAGTATATTTTTAGGTAAAAATCATGTGGACCCCACAAAAAATGAGTCAGCGTCATTGACCTAGTGTTTGACATGGCATCATACGTGGAAAATTATGTGGCACTCCACGTGGCAATTATGTATCAGGAAAGATGATGTGGAAGGTGACGTGGAAGATGATGTGGCACATGACAGTAGCTTATTGGGCCACGTGGCAGTGTATTAGGTTCTAACATTTACTGACACTTAAATATGTGTAGGCAATAATATAATTTATTTGTAGGTATTACATATGGCAGTAGCTTATTAGGCCACATGGCAGTGTATTGGGTTCTGACAATTACCTATACTTAAATATGTGTAGGCAATAATATAATTTATTGGCAGGTATTATGGAATTATTATTTTGGAAAATATTTTAAATTAATTATTTATAGATGATAAATTAATTTAATTAATTAAAAAACGGACAACTTTTATAAAATAAAATAAACATATATTATAAAATGTTCAAACAAATAAACATAAAAGATAAAATGTCCATAATAATTTATCTTTAAAGTTTTGAATTAAAAACATAAAAAAAAAAAACTACGAATCATCTTGTTCCTCTAGAATTGAAGGGACGAGAGAATTTCTGACATTTGCATTAGAACATTGATATGATGGAGGCGATGGCATCATATTATTTTTCCCTAGTATTTCCAAAACAATACTTAGTTGGTCATTTGTAGAATCAAGTCGGTTGTTTGCTTCATTAAGGCGTTGGGCTAGCTCCTTATATTGTTGCTTATTTGACTCAGTTGGATTGCATTGGGAAGTAGAAGTTGTACTTGAAAAAGATCGACCCCAACCTTTCAAGTGTGCAGAAGAGCATCCAAGAATACGCTCCATAATGTCATCAGACATTTCTTCTGGAGTGTGTTGAGCCCTTAACGCCATCAATATATCCTATATACTCATTTTATTTTCTTATTAGTAATGATAATTATAAATAAGTTACAAAATTAAAAATTAAAATTTATACTCACATATATTTCTGCTAAGTCTGGTCCAATCCATATTCCCTTTTTCTCATCATAATGTTTTAGACGCCAAGCCTCGATTTGGCCAATGGAAGATGCTAGCACCATTCCCCATCTAATGTGATGTCGCGGTGTTGAAATTGCTCCATTTCTAGACTCCCACTTTCTCTTTGAACGATTAGCAGTATTCTTCAATGACCTTTCCTGAAAAAGAGAATAAGAAAAGTTATTAACACAAATAAAATTGTAATTTCAAGAAAATAAATAATTACCTTAAATTCGTTGGAAAACCAACAATCACACAACATCTCCCAATCTTGTTGGCAATCGTCCTTCAAATCAGGATATTGTTTCCTCATTGCCATTTGAACACCTTCTTCTCCTCCAATTTCTTTGAAATATCCATGTAACTTGTACTTTAAATTATTCCAAGATTTTCTCATTTGATCATCAATGCATTTTATAGTGGTCTCATCATCCAAGTTAATATCAAATGAATCCTACAATTATATAAAATAAAAGCATATTCATCCAGTAATCAAACAATTCGAATGAATTTACAAAATTCCTTGCATTCTTCTTTAGCCAGTGTATAGCTCGCTTGGGGTTTTTCAATCTTATTGTTGGATGACTTCTTCAACCAAAGATCAGAGCGAATTTTCAACTTTTCTAAATCTTTACGAGCCTTTAGCATGTCCTTCAGTTTACCCTCAATATCTAAAAGTGTTCCAATAATGTTATCACAAACATTTTTCTCTATATGCATCACATCAAGATTATGACACAATAAGAGTTGTGACCAATAAGGCAATTCAAACAAAACACTTTTTTTACACTAGTTCAACTCATTCTCTCCACGCTTATGCTTACTTGAAGAATTACTTGGTGCTTTACCGGTTGTACAAGTTGGAACTTGTTCCAATTGTTTTAAAATTTCAGCACAAGTAAAAGTTCTAGGTGGGGGACGTAACTCAATAGACCCATCATACTCTCTACTCTTTCGTCAAGAATGGTTTCTTTTAAAATAACATTGATGGCCCATGAAACATTGTTTGTCATTTATTCTTTTATGTATTGTATCTTCCAAAGAAACGGGGCATGCTAATTTCCCAGTGGTGCTCCACCCCGACAAATAGGTATAAGCAGGAAAATCACTAATTGTCCATAAGAGAGCGGCTCGAAGTTTAAATGTACACCCTTCATATGAATCATACGCCTCAATGCCCTCCAATAATTCCTTAAGTTCTTCAATTAGTGGTCTCAAAAACCCATCATAGTCCTTTCCAAGAGATTTGGGTCCTGGTATTAACAATGACATGAGATAATTTGTTCCGTTCAGAGAAGCCCAAGGCTACATGTTATATGGAATTAATATCACAGGCCATAAGCTGTATGTGGATGTCATGTTTGAGAAAGGGTTAAACCCATCTAACACTAATTCCATTCGTACACTCCTCTAATCCAATGTAAATTCAGGGTATGTCTTGTCAAAATGCTTCAAAGCATCCCTATCAGCTGGAGGATGTAATACCTCAGGTTCATCTCTACGCACCTCATTATGCCATCGCATAACCTTAGTAGTATGCTTGGAGCTAAACAATCATTTCAGTCGAGCCTTGATTGGAAACCATCTAAGTCGTTTATGTGGAATTTAATGACTAGATTTGCATACAGGGCACATTGTAGCATTTGCATTCTCACCGCAGAACAATGCACAATCATATTGGCACACGTCAATTTGCTTGTACCCCAAGAAACCTTCAGATAGAAGCTTTCGCGTTTGATAATAACTTATTGGGCAATGATGACCAACACGTAACATTTCTTTAAGACACTTCAAAAGGTCGTCAAATCATTTATCTGTCCATTTGTTAATAACCTTCAAATTCATTAACTTTACGACAACACTTAAGACGGAAAATTTTGTACAATTATCATACAAAGGATTATCAACGAAATCTAACAAGGCATCATACTTGTCACTTGAATTGCGAGGGAATTCATTGTCAATGAAATCGCTAGTTGGACCGATATCAAAATATGGAAAACCAAAAGTATCGTGTAAGCCTGCAGCCAAATCATCAGCTGGTTCACCATCCTCAACATCGACTAGCACTTCATCTTGTACGCCCTCTATTTCCTCACCATAGTGGTACCATCTAGTATAAGTACTAAGAAAATCATGAGTGAGCAAGTGCAACTTGATCACATTCATAGATTGTGATTGTTTACTCATGTATCGCCGGCCCGGGCATAACACCATCCCATTAGAGTTTATGGACTCACTTGCAACACTTATAAATTCTAGTGATAACTTATCAAGTATGTTTATCCAACTTAGATCCATAACAAATCTAACTTAGCTGGTATTTTGGACACCCATCCTAATAACAATAACTAAAAAAAAGTTACTAAGTTTTAATTTTATGAAACATATTATGTAGTTGACACAAATTTATGATTTGCATTTTATGAAATAAATTATAAAATTTTATTACCAAATGCGATTTTCTTAATCTTATTAAGTTATTTATTATCATAAAATAAACCATTTTATTTAAATTTTATCATAAAGTTTCTTTATTTTATTGATTCAATTTTTATCATAAAATCAATATTTTAAATTACTTTATGATTTACATTTCATAAAAATATATATAAAATTTTACTGCAGGAAGCAATTTCTAAATTTTATTAACAAAATCCCTTTATTTAAAATTATGAAACTTACAACTATATACTTAATACGGCAAAAAATTCAAAATATACTCTGAAGGAAAATATTTACATATATACGGTAGAAAGTTGTATATACGGGAGATGTTAATCCGAAAAAGTAGCTCAGCCTAAAAATAATTCTAAATTAATCGGCTATATACTCCAAGCTTGCTACACAAAATAAAAACAAAGAAATGTATTTTTGTTTTTCAATAAAATATAATTACTAACATTAATAAAAAAAAGAAATTGTAAATATATAATGATATAAATTTAAATATATTAATTAAATAATTTTTTATGAAATTAGTTATATTTAAAAAAACTATTTAATGATAATAAATATTTTCTTATATATAAAGTAATAAAAACTTTGTAAGATAATAATTAAAAAAGTCATTAAAATGGAAATAAGTTGCAACAAAAAATAAATATAACAAAATGAATGGAAAATCAAATTATAAATAAGTAGTTACAAAAATATGAACAAGCAATAACATAATTGTTGATAATAAATCCTATAAAATTTTGCAAGTATTACTAACCTAAATTTACAAAATTGCTGGTAATTAGTCTTATAATTGAACAATATATTTATAACACATATTACAAAATTATTAGTGATTACTTCAATAACCCTTTAAAATTCTTAATCACTCATGTTTACAAAATTGTTAGCAACTAATCTAATCATAATTAACATTTTAGTAATCATTTGGTAATTCATCATTACAAGCTTAACTCATTGTTACCAAATTGATAACTCATTGTTACAAACTTATAATTAATTGTTACGAAATTGGAAACTTGTTGTTATTAATTTGGAACTTATTTTTACGACCTCATAACTAATTGTTATAATATTAGTAACTCTTCCTTGTAAAAATATCTAAATTATATAAAGTTTATAGTACTACTTTTCCGTATAGTTACGAAATTGTAACCAAAGATTACAGAAAAAGATTTATTTTTCCATATTGTAACAATATTGTAACCAAAAGTTACAAAAACCCTCATATTTATATAAAACAACTTAAAATTGAATATTCATTATATATGAAAAAATCACAAAAATATAGTAACATTTAAAAATATATGAAAAGTACGGTAAATTACAAAAATATGGAGTTTTTATGAAAAACACGGAAAGAAAAAAGTGTAAATATGGAATGACAATAAATTATGTTTATTTGTAAACATCTGTTACAAATTTGTAAATAGTATTTACAAAAACTAGTTTCAGAAAAATATTTCTGTAAACAACATTGACAAATATATAACTAAGTTTGTAACACATATTGTAGCATATGGATACCAAACTAATAACCAATGTTATCAGATTGTAATCATCGTTAACTATATTGTAATATATAATTATTAAACAAATAACTAAATTGTGCTATATTATAACTCATAACTACCAAATTAGTAAATCATATTTACATATATATACTGTAACTCACAGTTACAAGTTTGTATCACATATTGTAACATATGGATACCAAACCAGTAACTAATGTTTACTGTACTGTGAACATCGTTAACTATATTGTAACAATATAATTACTAAACCAATAACTAAATTTTACTATATTTATAACTCTTAATTATAATGTTTGAACACTACCATAAAAATATAATTTTTTTATATAGTTTTATCAATTTATTTGATTTTTTGTTTTAGTATATATTATAAGATGACATCTTATCTTATCTCTCGCTATGCTAATTCATTGATTCTTTTGTTTAAAATATTTTTTTTTAATATTAATATTAGATGCTTCTTGAAACCAAGAAAAGAGAGAGAAAATGATTTATAATAATTGAGAGATAATCAAGACTACATCTTCTAACGTATCTACTGTGTCTACTTACCCAATCAAATCATTATAAAATAAATTTCTTATTGAAGAAACCAATATCCTGTCAAACTAATCCATTCACCTTCTATATATATGTGCATTATTTATACAAATCAAAATATTGTGAAAGACCAAAAACAACCTTACAAAAATTAAATAAGAATCATGATAAAAAGAAGGATAAAAGTTGTTTTGAGACAAGAAAATCTCAACAATACATTAAAAACTTGCACCTATAACTCTATGTAAATGTACATGTATGAATAGTATCTATATCTACCTAGAGATATATATGTAAATGATGTCTGTATATGTATGGATATATGTATATGAATTTTGAAGGCTAATAATGAGAGAGCTCTGGTGCGGGGCTGTGGTAGAATTGAAGAAGGTTGCGTCAAAAATATCAACCACAAATGACAAAGGAAGTTGGATAACCGTAATAATGCAATTATTTCTAATTACCGTAAAAATTGAATTTTTTTAAATCACCGTGATATGTGTAATTTTCCCTTTAAAATTTACCCATATGCACACTATTTTTTAATTAAATTTATTCATAAAATCTCTTTATTTTATTTGGAATTTTTAACCATGAATGTTTTTAAAAATTAAAAAAAAAATGTTTTTGGGTCATAAATTATTAATTTCAATAATATTTTAAAATATTACCATTTTGAAGTTATATTTTAAAATAAAATGAGTTGATCATTGAGAAAAAATTAAAAATTATAAAACATTAATACTTTATTTGATTACTTCATAAATGCCTTTTTTAATAGAAAAAAAATATGAGTGCATCAAGTTTATAACTTGTTGGAAAAAAAATTCCAAAACTAAACTTCTTTATCTTTCCAACTAATTTTTTACCAAAATATTTTTTATAAGTTGCCAAACAATATTCATTGATAAGATAAACTTGAGGAACATAAGACATTTAAAGATAAACTTACTGAATATTCAATAATAAACTTAAGATAATATACAAATTTTTGTACAATCTGAATATTTATACTTGTCATTCTTCAAAACTTAATACAATATTACATTATTATAGTAAGTTAATACAAATAAAATATCCCCACTTTGATCATCACAAAGATTTCAGAAATTTATATAATATGAATTATTTTGGGCATTTACATGACATGGTATACCATCATACATATATATATATGGGTACAAGAAGCCACATAATCACCAAACATAACAATCATAATCATTTTTAACATCATAGGCCAAAAAAATTAAACAAGACAGATAAAAAAATATAAATCAAGACATATCCAAAAAAAAAAATACATAAAACAGATCCAAAACAAATATAAAACAAGAGACAGGTCCAAAACATGAGACATATGCCATAAAAACCTCATAAACATGGAATATAAAACAGATGCATATTTTGAACATAGGAACAAGGCAGATAGATTTCTAATTTAATTCCCAATTTTTTTATAAGAATGGAAAAACTGGCAAAATAAATAACTAAGTACCTAAAAAATTACTAACTGAATAGACAAAGATACAAAATTTATACAAGTATAAATAAATGTTCAAAAATTTATTCAGAAACAATAAACCAGATTTATATACACAAAGGTAAAAAGCATTTCTCATCAAAATAAGAAAGCATAGGGGAACTCTCTGAGCATAAACAAAATCCCAACACAAATAATAGTTCAAAGACTAAGGACAATTAAAAAAAATGAACCAGAATATAACAATGAAAACATAAACCAGATTACAACAATGACACATAATTGAAAAACTCTAAACAAAATCACAGTTGAATAACAGTGAAACAATTTGGACTTGAAACACAGTAATCATCAAAACATAATTTTCTCAAAGCATGATAATGAAAACATAAACTAGATTACAACAATGACACATAACTGAAAAACTCTAAACAAAATCACAACTAAATAACAGTGAAACAACTCAGACCCGAAACACAGTAATCATCAAAACAGAATTTTCTCAAAGCATAACAATCACAAAGCCTCATAACAACAATAACAAAGCCTCAAAACAACAATAACAGAGCCTCAGAAAAATGAATCATCATTAATCTTTCAGATCAATGGGGATTTAATAAAAAAATCATAGATTTATACCTCAAAGCCACCAAGCCAATTTTTCTGAAACTCAAAGCCACCAATAACCAAACTTCCAAAAAACTTACAGCCACCAATCCAACGTAAAAGCCACCAGAAAAATATCAAAGCTAGGCCAATCCATCCTGAAATAATCACAGCCTCTAAAGAAACCAAAACCAAACCTTAAATAAAATTAGAGACATTAATATCAGCAATCACAACACAATATACACAGATCTGAAATAAAAAAATTACCCAAACCAAACTTAACAACAATGGGTGAGGCATAGAGATGGAGGCAGCTGAGAACTCAAGAAGAATGGCAGCGGCCCAGAAGTGAACCACAATGGTGCGAAGGACGATGGTGGCGGCTCAGAAATTTGAAGAAAATTTGCAGCGGCTCTAGGATTCAGAGGATGTTGGTGGCGGCTCGGAGATTCGAATAAAAATGGCACCACCTCAGAGATTGAAGCAATTGTACACCACAGAAACTGGTCTGAAATGGGAGAGCTATTGAGAGGGAGCCCGAAAAAGAGAGCTATATGGGGAGAGGGTATCTAAAAATGGGAGTAACCTGTTGAGATGGAATCAAAAATGGGGAAGAGAGGGGAATCAGAAATGGGGAAGACGAGAGCAGAGTGGGGGAAGCAGCTCATGAGAGTTAGATAGGTTAGTGATGTTAGGGTTATTAGAGTTAGGTTTATATAAATATATATTAATTTAATGATAATTAATTTTATTGCCACATGTCACTTAGTAATACGTCCACTTATTGCTCACTTGACATTTCACTATATTTCTCACATGTCAGCAGCCAGGTATATTTTTAAGCAAAAAATAGAGGGAAAAATAAGGGGGAATCAGCAAAATATTTCCCTCCAAACATAATCATAGGTAAATCTTTTACCTAAAAATACTAATGGTAGATAATAATAAAATTTATAGCCCCGTCCTTTATATTGGAGAATCCCCTACCAATAGTCGCTAAGAAAATATAATCGAAGGTAAAAGAATTCTTTAGCTACCAATAAATATATGTAGGTAAAAAATTGGTAGGTAAAGGCTGAATTTCTTTTAGTGGTTCTTATCATAATAGATTATCATTTGTAGATCAGTCTAAATCTTGAGTATTCATGAACTCCTGTTTGTGTTTATTGGATCTGGTGATTCACTCTTTAAGGTCTCTTAGAAGAATGAGGCTAATGACTTTTGTTTTGGAGATTCAACATCATGGATGGCTGGGAATATGAATTACAATATTGGAATCCATGCTTTTCTAACGGATCGAATATTGGTTGCCTTAAGGGTTAATTCTGAAACTGAATAGTTATTAAGCTCAAATCTATAACTAGATTATAGAGTAATTATTCACTAGTGAATTAACGGTACTTAAGGATCAAGAGGTAATTAGAAGGGTAAAACGATAATTTTGACCAACTCTAATTAACGAACAAATAATGGATGACATAACTAGGTATATTGATTATATCAATTGACTACAAGAGAAAACTCTGTAAATATGATTGTGTAAATACTTAGAGTGCAATTCCATATTTATAATGGAGTAATTAGGAAATTAATAAATAAGATTATTAGATTAGAGAGTTTGATTAATAATTTGGTTTATTAGAGCTTCCTATTATAGGTCCATGGTGCCCAGATCACCTCTATCCTACACTGTCAAGTGTAAGAATGTCAAAAAGAAAGATTTGTAGAGAGAGGGACTAAATTGCAAAGGAATTAATTTTCCAAGGCAAGGAGATAATTATGTGAAATTGTGGGTAATTGATTAATTGTGAATTAATTAATTATTAAACTATGTAGTTTTTATTTTGAAAAAAAAATAAATATCTTATTTAGAATATGATATTTATTTATTTATTTTAAAACTGATACTTTAAGATAAAGTAATTTTGATTTAACTGATATTTATGTTGGGATAAATATATTGTTTTAAAAGTTGATTAAATAAACAAAGGAGAAAATTAGGGAAACCCTAATAGGGTTGGGCGACACACACTGTACAGTACAATGTGTGGCGCCTAACTCAGGGATTTTTATCCCTGGGATTTGAATTTTGAATTTCAAATAAGTTTGTTTAATCAATTTGTTTAATAATTTCTTTTTAAATATGATTTAAATAAATAATTAAATATAAATATCAGATCTGTTTTAATTTGAATTTTATTTTCAAATAAAATAAAGATTATTTAATTAGATTAAATAAATTTGTATAAGTCTGATAGTACGTGACTTTCCTAATAAGCTTTTATTTTTATGAGATTAAAAATACAGACTCTCTCTGAAAAGAGAAAGTTTTCTCTAAACCTGAAAACTATTCTAAACTTCTTCTCTCAGTCAAACCTCTCTAGATCTCATGTGTTGAGTGCATCTAGAGAGTCGCATAAATCAACATTTTGAATCCTACGTACCTACACACGTCCTTGTGTGTTTGAGGATTGGTTTGGAAGATCAAGGTGTGAGCTTTCTGATTACTGGATAGGAAGATCGTTGATTTTGTACAAAAAGACTCAAGGACACTTGATAATCTACAAGAGGTAATTATATGATCTTGGCTGGTATTAATATTTATTAAAATTGGTCCATATATTCCATTGCGCGCCTTTGATTGATCATTTAATACCAACAATATGTACCATAGTAGTCTATACATATATATATATATATTAAATACAATGTGGGTTTCTTGCATTTGTTATATGTATGTTGATATATATATTGAATGGATGGATATATTTTTTGAATGTATGGTTGAATGATGAATTGTTAATTATATTGTGTTATTGGGTTAGGAATTTGAGTTTCTAAATCTTGTGTAAGCCATAAAGGGCATAGGAATTATTTTTGTAAATTTTATTTTTGAATTATGCAATTTCAAAAAAAAATTCACACAAGAGAAGAGGAGGACCCTAGTCACTAGCCTAGGCAGCGGCTTAAGCCCTCCCCATCCAGCCGCGTGCATCGCTTGACCCACACCCCTGAGCCTACGCACCAGCCCTCGACCCATGCCTGCACACCATCCTGCGCCCCAGCACCTGCGCACCAACCTGCACCCCTATGCCTACGCACTAGCACGCGCCCCTGCACCTGCGCACCTGCGTGAAATCCCGTGAGCCCAGGCTACCACTAGCTACGTGCACCCCTGCCTGCCTGAGCACCTGGCCTGTGCAACCGCACCACACACCAGCCCGCGTTCCCTGCCCAAGCCCCTGCTACATGCGGCAGCCACCATCCCGAGCCCTTGAGGCTCCATGTGTCGCCAGCCCTAGTGGTCTAAGGCACCAATCTTGTTGCCCAAAATCCCTAGATCCTAATTTTGTGCAATATATTTTTTAATTAATTTTAAATTATTTGAATTTAAAAGTTTATTTCCCTTATTTTATTTTTATTAGAAAAATAAAATATCTTTTAGTTGGTTAAGATTTTATCTTAAGTTTAAATAATTATTTGAATTTGATTCTTTAATTATTTAAATTCAACTAAATTAAAAAGATGAAAAAAAAAATTATTTAATTAAAAGTTAGTTTTAATTAAATAAATTAATTAGAAAATTTGTTTCTAATTAAATAGAGAGACATAACAAAGTTGCTAATGATTAGCAACAAATACTAAAGGAGAGGAGAATCATTTTTGGAGAGTCTTAAAAGCTACATAGGCTTAGATTGCAATTTTATTTCTAATTTTCCAAAGGGTTGTAAATTTTAGAAATACCCAATAGTACTCAGTTCATCATTTATTGTATTTTTTTTAACTAAATGTTCATTGATGTTTGATTGCTAACATGATCATGAATTAGTCAATTACATGCCATTCATGAAACCCCACACAATTATTCATTAATCATGCATCTTTTAGAAACATGATTATTTAGGATTGTCCTATTTGTTTGTATGAATTTTTTTGGAGAAATCAATTGCATGTAAACTACTAAGTATTAAATTAGTTAAAACTTGGTAACTCATACCATAATAAAGGCAATTGATTTTATAGGCCTTTAAGATAACCAACTTTACGTAAAAAGTATTTTTAGTAAAGTTAGATGAATGTAATGAGTAATTATCTAGATCACATTAATTACAGAAACATGCTCTTTTATAATTATAAATGGATTTTGTAATTAATTACATTCATAGGGTTATTAGTAAACTAGAAATTAATTTGGAATAAATTAATTAGTTTAATAAAACACATTTAATCCAAAATAGTAAGTGGGAGAAGATGAACATCTAAATGTGACCTATGATTTCCATTATTAGTACAACACCATGAGATATGAATAAGGCCTCGAAGCGGCTTTGTTTCCGTCCACCTAAGGAAGGTTTCTACACATATTAATACCAAGGTTGGCTTCTTACGAAGATAGGAAGGAGTGATGTATTTTAGGCTTGACCGACCCTAAGGCGGCACTCTCTAAGTTAAGAGATGAAATCCGAAATAATGAGTTACACTTACAAAGATGCAATTAAGATTTTGCAGAGGATAATTGCATCTTGACTAAACCAGCGGTATTTTATATTTGAAAGAGAAAATAAAGAGTTATTATTAGTTTTAAATTATAATGATAAGATTGTCTTATAAGCTATCTAAATTTAACTTGGCCGACCCTAATGCGATACTTTATTTGTTGGATAGTTTTATCTTGGAGTAGTAAATGTTTATTGATGTGTTTTAATTGTTGCATTCATGCATCATGTTTACTTTACAAAACATTGATATTTTACAAATGTTAATATTATTGTATTTTATTTATTTCAGTAATGTCGAACAGTGGCAATCCAATAACTGCTTTACTTTCACTTGAAAAACTTAATGGTGATAATTTCATAAGATGAAAATCAAACCTAAATCTTATGTTAATTTGTGAGGGCCATAAATGATTTAATTCTTATCATAGTAGATGATTACTTGTAGATTAGTCTAAATCATGAGTATTCATGAACTCCTGTTTATGTTTATTGGATCTTTTGATTCACTCGTTAAGGTCTCTTAGAATAATGAGGCCAATGACTTTAGTTTTGGAGATTCAATATCATGGATGACTGGAAACATGAATTACAATATTGGAATCCATGCTTTCCTAATAGACCGAATATTGGTTTCCTTAAGGGTTAATTTTGGAACTGAATAGTTATTGAGCTCGTATCTATAATTATATTATAGATTAATTATTCGCTAGTTAATTAATGGTACTTAAGAATCAAGAGGTAATTAGAAGGGTAAAACAGTGATTTTGACCAGCTCTTGACGAACCAATAATGGAGGATAGAACTACATATATTGATTATATCAATGGACTACAAGAGAAAACTCTGTAAATATAATTCTATAAATACTTAGAGTCCAATTACATATCTATAGTGGAGTAATCATGGAATTAATAAATAATATTATTATATTAAAGAGTTTGATTAATAATCTGGTTTATTGGAGCCTCGTATTATAGGTTCATGGTCCCCAGATCACCTTTGTCCTTCACTGTCAAGGATAAGGATGTCAAAAAGAAAGATTTGTAGAGAGAATGACTATATTGCAAATGAATTAATTTTCCAGGGCAAGGAGATAATTATGGGTAGTTGATTAATTGTGAATTAATTAATTATTTAACTATATAGTTTTTATTTTGAAAAATTATAGGTTAAAATTAATATTAATCTTGTTTGGATTAATATAAAGAGAGAAAATAATAAATATCTTATTTAGAATATGATATTTATTTATTTATTTAAAAATTGATACTTTAAGATAAAGTTAATTTTGAATTAAATGATATTTAAGTTCGGATAAATATATTGTCTTAAAAGTTGATTAATTAATCAAATGAGAAAATTAGGGAAACCCTAATAGGGTTGGGCGACACACACTATACAGTACAATGTGTGGCGCCTAACTCAGAGATTTTTATCCCTATGATTTGAATTTTGAATTTCAAATAAGCTTGTTTAATCAGTTATTTAATTATTCATTTTTAAATATGATTTAAATAAATAATTAAATATAAATATTATATCAGTTTTAATTTGAATTTTATTTTTAAATAAAATAAAGATTATTTAATTAGATTAAATAACTTTATATAAGTTTGATAGTACATGACTTTCAGAACAAGTTTTTATTTTTATGAGATTAAAAATACAGACTATCTCTCAAAAGCGAAAGTTTTCTCTAAACCTAAAAACTATTCTAAACTTCTTCTCTCACTCAAACCTCTCTATATCTCATATGTTGAGTACATCTAGAGAGTCACATAAATCAGCCTTTTGATTCCTACGTTCCCACACACGTCCTTGTGTGTTTGAGGATTGATCTGGAAGATCAAGCTGTGAGCTTTCAGATTACTGGATAGGAAGATCGTTAATTTTATACTAAAATACTCAAGGACACTTGATAGGCTACAAGAGGTAATCCCTGATTCAACTAATCAAGTTCATGATCCTTGTTTTGAAACTATTGAGATTTCCATAGTAGAAATGGTATTATTCTTTAATAGTTTATGTGAGATTATTGTATTGATGAGTTGAGATTAAATTTGTGCCACGTGTGCATGGGGTGTGTCTATAGAATGTGTTTGTTTTATTTGGTATTAAGACGAGTGTTTGATTGTTATTCTAGGCTCATTGTGAAGTATCACGCTCTTTAATTTTCTTGGACTTAAGGTAAGGAAGTTAGCTTGAATTCTTATGCTATTATGTTGAACTGTATGAGATATCAGTTGTGAGATAAATTATTATGTATGTATGTGTTGTATAACTGTATGAAAACTAGAGTGTTGTTAGCGTGTTGAACGCAACACAATAAAGGAGTTACTAAGGTATAACATAACTTATAGGGTAGACACATCGAGGTTATTATGGAACCTGAGATCTTGAGTACCTCATAGATGAGGATATACTGGTTACCTCATAGAATTGTTTGTTTTAGTTGTTATGATAAATTTTCAGATAAAGTGTATGAGATTATGATATGCCATTTTAAGCTTATGTACGATGATAATAGTTTTGTGTTGTGCTTATGTGAATTGTTGTTCTTTTTTTTACTTCCTTACTAGGCTTTTATCTCATCCCCTTACTTTCCCCCTTTCAGGTAGGCGATAGGTTTTCTGATTGGCACGCATGGTGATTTGGGGCGTTCCATGGTCTAAGTATGTATGTCGTGGGGCTCTGATGAATGGAAAACGATCTAGCAATACGTAGGAACATTTTTATGAGTTTATCCTGTTTAATTATATTTTCAGTGGGACTTTAACATTATATTTTAAATTTCATCAAAGACATTATGTTTTTATTTTAACAAATGGGCCCATATTACATGATTTGAAAAGGCCCCGCTTAACATTTAAATAATTGTGGTATTTATCTAAATAAATATCGATTAGTTACCATTTGCAAAAGATAGTAGAATAAGGCGTTTTACAACTGTCGATTTTCAGTTGGGGATGGTGAGCATTCATTTGGAGAATTTTATTGCCTTGTTGAATTTCTTATGTCAAATTTTCTTAACATGATTGCAATTTTTTTATTGAGTTAATTCTTACTATGTTAAGGTATTGAGTAGTGATTTTCAAAGTTCTTTTAATCATTTTCCAAACATGTGGTATGGTGGTTGTTAATGCAAATTGTTGAGAAAATTTTCAAGTTTAAAGACTTTCATTTCTTGGTTTCTGATAGTTAAGAAAACAATTGTTTGAACTTTTATTGATCATTTCAATTGGTAAAGTCACATCTTTGGAATTTATAACATGACATTTACAAGAGGGATAATTTTCATGTTAAAATGAGCATTTGTAATATTTTTTGTAATTTCTTGTTATTTTCCTTATATATATGAAAAAAATAGAACAAGGGAAACATTTTCTCTTATTATTTTGTAGTTTGATTTAGGGAATGTACTCATTTGGTACCCTGTGTTTTGCAAAGTATCGTTTTGGTATCCTCTATTTTTAATAATGCTCATATGGTACATTGTATTTTAAAATCATACATATTTGATACCCTAGACCATATTTGATAGATAAAATTTTATCAATATGACCAAACTGCCATCAGTTATATGTAATTAAGTAATTAAATTTAAATTTGGAACCTATATAATTGATAGTAGTTTGATTAAATTAGTAAAATTTTATTAATAAAATTTGAGTTTAGAGTACCAATTATGTATGATTTTAAAATACACGGTACAAAATATGTACGATTTCAAAAAAACTTGGTACCAAATGAACATTATTGTAAACACAGGGTACCAAAATGATACTTTGCAAAAACATAGGGTACCAAATGGTTACCTACCTTTTTATTTATAAAAAAAATTCAAAATATAAATATATAAAAAATTGTTACAATTCTAACTCCAAGAGTGTCATCATTTCCATAAAAATATTTTCAATTCCCATGAGGAATTTGGAGTAGAGACCTTTATGCTTTAAAGATTTGTGTTATGGTTTGTGGTAAAAATGGATATAGTTTGGTGTACACACACGAATCTGGATTTACAACTAAAGTTGCTTTGATAATAGATTCTGAGTTCTTGCTGATATTTAAAAAAAATGGATGGTTTTGCTTGGTTTTACTTGATTATTCAGGTCGACAATGTCTTTCTCCACTTGACTTGCTAGGGACTAGCAATAAGCTGGTTGGGAGTTATGTTGACCAGCATTTTAGTCAATGGCATAGAGTTAAATTAAAAGACAATTAAGAATATAAAAGAGATGAATTCAAGTAAACCACATAAAATAATTTATAGTGGTTCGGCCTGAAGAGCTGGCAATGACATAAATCAGCTTGCACTTTTATCAATCAAGAAGATCTCAAACTCAAGATCAGAAGAACAAGATTCAACTGAGTTTCCTAAGCCTGAGATAGAACACAATTCAACATAATTTTTGTGTGTAAAGTGCGCATGAAAAATAATAACTCTGAGAGATCTCTATTTATAGAGTCCTTTAGTGGGCCATGGGCCTTACAAACATGGAATGGCCCCCATACGTCTGATATGGATTTGTTACAACTGAATATATAATAAAAGAGTATAAAAAATACATTCAAATAATAGTTACATAAAAATCCCATAAGATCCGGGTCATTCTGGTCGAGTGAGTTGTCCCTCGACCAAGTCTTCTTTTGAGCAGCTTATACGATCTGGGTGTGTTTAATCAGGTCCTACTATCAACCAGAAACCTTCGAGCAGCAACTTTTTATCCCTTATCTGATTCTAAGCTGGGTAGATTATTTTCCTTAGATCAAGTACAATCGACTAGCACAAACAAATCAACCAACATAGGCATATTTAATGCCTACTGCTGCCACATGTCATTTTCATATGCCACATCATCATGTCAAATTTTGGATTAAACATTTGGCCCTAAGTTTATCTTAGTGCGACCAGCATTAGATAAACTTGCATGCTTCAACCAGGTTGGTACCTTTTCAAATTCTAACACATTGAAAAATGAAGTACCATTATTTCCATGTAATGATGATACTTTTAGATAAAGCAAACAATGATTTTCGGTTTCCAATGCTTGTTGTACTCACATCAATTGGAGTAATGATGGTTCGTTTTTGTAAAAGAAATGATGATTTTTCAACTTCCTATCCAGATGACGTCACATTTTGCAAAGTAATGATGGTTTTTAATACTCTACTGACGTCACCTCTAGTCGTATGTGGGTTGTAACGTCCCAAAAATGCTAATAAGGCTTAGTGCCTTGATTAGTGTGTCGAGATGGCATAATTGGATATATATATATGTGTGTGTGTGTGTGTGGAATTGATTGATTTAATGTGTGACTACGTGGCATACATAATTTATTTGGTAATATGAATATATATGCATGTTTATGTGTATTATATATGTATATGGGCCTGTTCTTGTTAATAAGGGCACAACAGTAATGTTGACCCGTTGAGGGTATAGATGTAATTATATGTATTAAATGATTGAGACCACATTATTATGTGGATATATTTCCAATATTCGGCTCAAGGCGATCCAAGTGAGCGGATTAGCGGAATAGTCACAACAGGGTCCAATACTCGGCTTGGGGCGAGCCTAGGGGTATTTCGGGGACTTAGTAAGTATTTGGGATTTATTGGTTAATGGGCATTTATTTGGTGATTAATTCGACACATCAGGATTAACTGGGAATTTATAGGACCATGTGAGTATTAGCGGTAAATGCGATAAATGATGGGTTTTCCCTTAAAGGCAATAAAGGGCTAGGATAAGTGTAAGGGTATTTCGGTCTTTTGTGTAAGAGATAATCTTAGGGAAGGACTTCAGGGAGTGACTAGAATCACCAGAAACAACTAAGGGCACTATCTTTCTCTCTCTCTCTCCTCTCTCTCTCTCTCTCTCTCTCTCTCTCTCTCTCTCTCTCTCTCTCTCTCTCTCTCCTTTGGGATGCATGGAAGTTTAGTGAAATTCTTGGAGAATTGGTTCAGCAATTGTGGATTTGAAGCTTGAGGACTGGGGAATGAATATGGCATTAAGTAAAACAACCCAGAGGGGATCAAAATCTTAGTTTAGGTAAGCTTAACTCTGTTTCTTGATGAATTCCAGCCATGGTTTAAGTGTTTTTCTAGGTTTAAGAATCTAGTGCTGATTTTTAATTTTAGGGTGTTTAGAGGGTTTTGATGACTGCTTTGTGATAGTCTTGTGTTGCTGATGAAATTAGGTGGTTAAAATGGATTAGAAATCAATTTTTGGTTTTGATTTGGAGGAATTGGCCCAAGAAAAACGTAAGGGATTTCTAAGTTTTGGGCTCGCGCCACGGCCCGTGTGCATGAAAAGGCCCTGGGAGTCCCTGATGTTGCCCAGGCGCCGCGACGCAGGATAGGGTGCACCACGGCCCATGTCCCCCAGGAGAGAGCCTTAGGGCTCTCTAACTTGTAGCGCACCGTGGCCCTTAAGGCCTGGATCGTGACTCTAATTGAGAAAAGTATCCAAATAAGATTTTTAGGCTCGAGAACTCAAACCTAAGTGCTCAGGAAGGATTCTACTACCCAGTCTAGTAAAATTCGAGGTCCCGGAGACTAGTATGTTATTCTAAATCTTTCATTTTGTTTAAGTTTTAATCGTTATCCATTATCACTTTGTGACTAGGTCTATCATTAAGGCTCAGGATAAAGGATTGTGCTCGGGACTATATTACACCTTCAACTCGGAACTCAAGGTAAGAAAACTGCCCCCAGGTTGTGAATGGGGCTTAGACCCTTGTTAACGAGTATGTTATGGTTGTGAATATGTCTGTATCTGAGAATATCTGGATAGGCATACTTGTATATGCTGGTTCTGATTGCTTATTGTGCAATGTATATTTGTGATTATATCTATTTTGAGGGCCGGCCTAAGGGCGCCGGGGGCTGATAGCAAGCGTGTGGAACACAGCCTGGCCTAAGCGTGCCAGGGTCGACTATAAGACCAGAGGACTCGGCCTAAGGGCACCGAGCCTGAACATTATGCAATAAATAGAGTGTTGTTTGCACTAAACTAATTGTGTCGGTTGATGAGATTTGTTTACGTGTATCATTGAGTTGAATATTATTGTTAAGCTTGTTGCTTATATCTTGTTGTTGATTGAATTTATTGATCTAAGTTTATTATACATATATTGTTGCTTATTTGTTCTTGTTGAATTATGTTTTCTTGCTGAGACTTGGGTCACGGGTGCTATGTGGTACAGGTAAGGGAAAGGGAAAAGTTGGACCAGTCGTGAGTTGGAGAGCTTTAGGAGCGGTGTGTACATCAGCAGCTGCTCGACCGTCACAGCTGAGGTATTGACAGTGACTAGAACAAAATTTTATTTTTCCACTTTTGCTAGCTTCTGTTGTAATTATTTTGAGGGTTTTAATTGCCTTGTAAACATCTTTTCGGGATCCCGTGTACAAACTCTTACTTTATAATGAAAAACAACTACTTTATGAACAAAATATTTTAATCCTAATCTGTTAATTACCTTAGTAACACATTTTTGTCCAAATGACTTGATTAGCAAGTCTTGCACTATTTACAATACACATTGTATTGGTCTTGGCTATCCAGGGCTTTACATGTGCAAGGCTATATATAGCCATGCATTTTCCTCTAAATTTCATCTTTCCTCCAAGAATCCTATGACAACCCGAAGCTTTCCTTCCCAGTTTCTAGATTTGTGATCTGTTTTCTTGCAATCCGTCTTCACAAACTTTCTTCAAGTAAGTTATCAACCACATTCCCATAATTTTTTACATTGATCTTTGCAAAATCTTTGATAATTTTGATTTTTTTCTGTCGTGTTCTTGTTGTTATTGAGAAAACAATAAGAAACTTAGGGTTTTTCTCAGGAAAATTAGTGTTTAGGAAGTAGGAAATGCATTATAGGCTTTGGGCATGCTTCACTTTATGCTAGATGCTAGGAAATTTCATAGAATCGAAGGAAAATTTGATTTTTGAGTTATGGAAAAAAGGTGGGAAAATTCCCTCCAAAAGGCAAGTATAATGGTTTGTAAAAAATCTTTTTAACTGGCTTTTGGATCCACTTTTTGACTTAGTCAAATATAAAATTGTGTTTATTTGAGCAGCATACTACTTTAGGCACACATATACTTGGTTGAATAACTCACTTCTCCTTTTTATTTTTATCAGATGTATGCACGCAATCACTGGGGAATTGATTATTCCATAGACCCTAATTTACTCCAAATGTTGGTCGATGACTTTGATCAGAATCGCCAGATATTAATTCCAACCATGATACTCCTGAATGTTCATCTTGACCAGGGGTACAAAATCATCAATATCATTTTCATTTTCATTTTAACCCCGATTAGGGGTATTGTCGCAAGGTTGACGAATTGCACCAAGGAATAAGGAAATTCCTTCCATGGGACCAGACCTACATTGTCCACCCTGATTTTGTTGACACACTCCTGGTTGGAATCCTGACCAGTGGGAGAGCAATGTGCATGGCTTCGATACTTGAACAAATTGTAATTGTTGCTTTTTGTCCTCCAGATATTGCGAGAGTAAAGAAAATGACCAGACAAAGAACAGTTGCAGAACCACAGGTCGCAAGACAGGCGACCAATGTGAGCAACAACCAACCAATCTGGGCCAAGCCTGCAGTAGAGGTTACCAATACCATACGGCTCTGAGCAAAGTTAAAGCCTTCGAAGAAAAGAATGTTAGCTAGCACACAGTTCCAGGAAGCACTATGTCAAGCAGTGCTTTGGAGAGTGTAACAAGAGGTGAAGAGAACTGTATTCACTTGTATTTCAATGACAAATAAACATATATTTATATACAAACTACGGAAGCTATTCTAGGAAACTAGGAGAGAAAAGGTAACTAATTATTCCTAAATTATAGCTAATTTACAACTAATATATACAGCTAACACTCCCCGTCAAGCTGGAGCATATATGTTAACCATGCCCAGCTTGTTACAAAAATAATAAACCCGCACCCCATTTAATATTTTTGTAAAGATGTCGCCTAGTTGTTCGCCAGCCTCTTACAAAAATAATCAACCTGCACCCTATTCAACTTTCCAACCAACCTGCGATATTTTTTAGGATCTTCAAATGGTTCCCCATCTCTTGTAAGGTGCACATTAGGACTCATTGGAGTACTACAAGGCTTTGCTCCCAATTTTCCTATCTCAGTCAACAAATCAAGGACATACTTTCTTTGAGAAAGAAAAATACCTTGTTTGATTTACCTCAACTCCCAAGAAATACATAAGCACCCCAAATCCTTCGTGTGAAGCTGGGTATGAATGAAGGATTTAAGAGATGAGATTCCTCTAGTATCATTTCCAGTAATAACAATATCATCCACATACACAACCAATAGAATGATGTTTCCAGTTGATCGTTTATAAAACACAGAATGATCCGACTTACTTTTCAGCATGCCGAATTTCTGAAGACCCTAACTAAATTTACCAAACCAAGCACGAGGACTTTGCTACAAACCATATAAATATTTTTTAAGACGACAGACTCGCCCTGACTCCCCCTGAGCAACAAAACCAGGAGGTTGCTCCATATATACCTCCTCCTGAAGATCTCCATGAAGAAAAGCATTCTTGATATCTAGCAGATGTAGAGGCCAATGATGAGTAGCTGCCATTGAAATAAACAATCGAACATATGTCAACTTAGCAACAGGAGAAAAAGTATCACAATAGTCCACTCCATAGGTTTGAGCATAACTCTTAGCAACAAGACGGGCCTTTAATCGAGCAATTGATCCATCTGGATTGACCTTAACAGTGAATACCCATTTACACCCTATGGCCCGTTTACCTTAAGATAAATCGACCAAGTCCCAAGTATCATTGTCATCTAAAGCATTCATCTCTTCTATCATTGCATCATGCCAACCAGGATGAGATATGGCTTCATGAACAGTATTAGGAATCGAAATAGAATCAAGGGAAGCAATAAAAGAACAAGAAGAAGATGACAAGTGATTATAAGAAACAAAAGAAGAAATAGGATAAGTGCACTGACGTTTATCTTTACGTAGCGAAATGGGAAGATCATTGCTTGGGACCAGATCTGGTGACAAAGAAGCAGGTGCAGGATATGAAACAGGAGGCAGATCCCTGGTGTACACTTTAATAGGAGGCGAAGGCATGTTGGGAGCTGTGGCTGAGATAGGGTGAGTAATAAGAGACTCATCGTGAGTTGTGTCTAAGATAGGTACAGAATTAGGAGACTCCTCAAGAAGTATGTCAGGGGGAAAAGATGTAATAAAAAATACCAATAAATCATCATCCTCCCCCTGACGAGTAGGAATAGAGGAAGACGAAAAATAGGGTGTGTTTTCCATGAAGGTAACATCAATGGAGACAACATATTTGTTGAGATTTGGACAATAAGACCTATACCCTTTTTTAAGATGAGAATAACCAAGGAATACACACTTCAATGACTTAGGATCTAATTTGGTGGCATTTGGATGAACATCTTTAGCAAAACAAGTACTACAAAATATCCTAGGATCAACAGGAAATGATGACTTACCAAGAAAAAGAATTTTATACGAGATATCACCATTAAGAACAGAAGATGGCATGTGATTGATAAGAAAACATGTTGTAGAAATGGCATTGGCCCAAAAATGTTTAGGAACATGCATTTAAAATAAGAAGGCTCATGCAGTTTCAAGAAGATGTCTGTTTTTACGTTCTGCTACACAATTTTGGGATGCAGTATCAATGCAAGAGCTTTCATGAAGCATGCCATTAGAGATCATATAAGAGTGAAATAAAGAAAATGTATATTCTTTGGCATTATCACTTTGCAAAGTACAAATAGAAACATTAAATTGATTCTTAATCTCAGCACAAAATGCACAAAATATAGAAACACAACCCAGAACGATTTTTTTTAATTATAACCAAGTTACACGAGAATAATCATCAACAAAATTAACAAAATACTTGAATCCAGGTTTAGACAAAATAAAAGAAGGACCCCAAACATCATAATGAACTAATCAAAAAGGAATACTAGCACGTTTATTAACTCAAGGACTCGAACTAAGACGATGGTGTTTGGCAAATTGACACAACTCACAATCTAATGAAGACACCTTACTATATTGCGAACAAAGTTTCTTGAGCAAAGGAAGAGATGGATGGCCCAATCGACAATGAGCCTCAAAAGTGGAAGTGACACTTGAACAAGCAACTAGAGTTGGTGGCGGTATGTCAAGAACATAGACGCCTCCAAATTCATGTCCTTTACCAATAATCTTCTTCCTCATAAGATCCTGAAATAAACAATTAACAGGAAATAATGAGATGCAACAATTAAGATTACGAGTGAGTTGACTAACAGAGAGCAAATGAAAGGATAAACTAGGTATATGTAAGATAGATGACAAAGTAAGCAGGGGTGTAGGAGTAATAGTGCCAGACCCACGAACACCATATGGTGACCCATCAGCTAAGGTAACAATAGAAGTGGAAGTGTGAGAATGAAAAGTGGAAAAGAGACTGGAATTACCTGTCATGTGATCTGTGGCACCAGAATCAATGACCCATTTGGAGGATGAAGAGAGAAGACACACACTAGATTTACCTGAATTGGAAATAGCAGTGACAGAAGGAGAAGACGACTTGAGTGATTCCTGATATGGTGAGAACTTGGCAAATTCATTAGCAGAAATATGGATCGATTCATTAGTGACATCAGTAGTATTTGCAACATTAGCAGAGTGTTGTTGCTGATTTTTAAACTGTAGCTTTCTATACTCAAACTTGGTATGGCTTGGCTTTTTATAGTAGTTGCAAATAATGCCTCCAGAATTCGGTGTTCGAGTTTCAACTCCTTGCGAACTGCCTCCTTTGTGCCTAGTTGGAATAGAAGACTTCCTAGGTGCATAATTATAACGACTTACCAAAGCACTATTAAGAGGAACAGGTGGAGTAATTTTCGTGTGAAGAATACGACTAAAGACAACTTGTAAAGAGGAAACATCATAACCAGAAAAAACCTATGCTTTCACAAAATCAAATTCAGGTGAGAGCCCTGCTAGAAAGCTCATAATAGCCATCTGCTCTCGTTGGTGTTGTTGAACCTTCACATCAGGGCTAAATGGCAGCAACATATTAAGCTCCTCATACGTCTTCTTAAATGACATAAAGTAGTTCATAAGGGACTGATCTTGTTTCTCCACACGGTAGAATGCCTTGCAAACCTCATACAAATGGGTGAGATTGCCTTTTCCAGAATACAAAAATTCCAAATAATCCATTAGTTCTTTAACAAACTCACAATGATTGATCAAACCAATTACCTCACTATCAATAGAATTCTGGATTTAAAGGAATAAGCGAGCATCCTCCCTTAGCCACGTCTGTGATGAATCATCTTTTTCTTTAGGAGGATCATCAGTCAAGTGGTCATATTTTTCAATACTTTGTAGATAAAGCCGAACAGTCATACACCACTCCAAGTAATTCGAACTAGTCATTTTATGGTCTGTGATTTTAGACATCACAGGAACCACATCAGATAAAGCCCATTCACTACAAGAAAAAAATGTTTTTAATAAGACCAAAAATGTGTTATCAAAACATACCATAACACTTTTTGACGTGTTAAGACCGACTATGTTAACGTAGGTCAGGGTACTTTACATAACACTTTATCAAAGTTATACAGATGTGTTATTACAGTGTCAACGATAACACACTTTCTATGTTATTTTAATAAATAGATAAGTGTTTAATTATATTATTTATAGTCGATTATATAACACATTTCAATACTTATAAATTTATGTTATACTACACTTTAGTATAACACATTTTTTGTGTTATATAATGAAGTTTGCATAACAAAATTCTTTACTTATAAAAAGTGTTATTGTAATAGATATAATAACACATTTTTCGTATTACTTAAATATTTAGATAAGTTTAAATTCTCATTATATATTCATTTATATAACACTAATTTATTCTATTATATTTTCATTTTTTATTTATATAATTAAAATTAGCTTTCTAATATATACTAGCATCATCAAATGAACTTAATTTTCAAATAACAAAAAGTAAAAAAATTCAACATTGTATTAACAATCCACAAATTAGTTTATGTTGACAGTAGGAACTCGTCAACAATCTAAGGTTAGAAAACTCAGATTATTATACTAAGGATAGCTAAGAATTAGATGGAAAGAACTTGAATCAACAGAAAAATCAGAACTACAATGGAACAAAGATCATATATTTCTTAAACGTCTCCTCATACAATCAATTTTCCAACCCCTTAACCTGAGGGGTCAAAACCTATTTATAGGTGGGCTCTATTGGCCCCCTGATACAAGTAGGTCCCAGGGGACGTGGACGTATGCAGGTACAGGGTCAGGGTAGTGGCTCAGGACATAGTGGTGTCTACCCTGACATTGCCCAAGTAGTGGTGCAGGACATTGTACTATGGACTCTGGAATATTGTCGGAGGTGCTCAGGTAGTGCCTCCACTCTTCGTACAAGTTCGTACCGCCACTACTCATCAGACGCAGATGACAGGGCCACGCCTTTGACCCGTTCATAATCGTACATCCTATATCAATGTACGTACCTTGTACCTAGTCGCCCTCATCAATTTATGTTTGGCGCCTAATGATCATTTGACATGCCCGTTTAGTGTTTCCAAGTGTTCCTCATGCATATATCGAGGAGGCTCCAAACTATACATGTCATGAGAAACCAAGGCACGGGGGTGTTCGTGGCTGAACAAGGTGCTCACATGAGAAGTAGCGAGGCTGCACCCTCGCATAACGAGGGTGCCTCGCATAGCGAGGCTGGCTAGTGGTGCGGACGCATGCGCCTATGGGCGCGGGACTCGTGAAAAGAAGCGGGGCTGCCCCCTCGCATAGCGAGAGTGCCTCTCATAGTGAAGCTAGCCTAGGCAGATCACACGGCGGCTGGGTGTAATGCTTCGCATAGACGCGGCATGTAACATGCCGGCCTTGAGGGTATGTTACAAGCTAGGATGGCGCTCGGTCAGATGCGCACGCGAGGGTGCAGGCTGGTGAGCATGCTGATGCCTAGTTTGTACGGCAGTGGCATTTTCGTAAATATCTTCAATATTGCCCGGAAATGGACGGAACTTGGTAGGTTCCGTATTGAAGGGTCAATGAACGCAATGGTATGATTAGATTTGGGAGATTCAAAGAATTGGCGAGCTGAGAACCAAATATGTCTCCCAAGAAAAAATCATATATGTTCCTGGTAGAAGGCTAAAAGCTCAGAAGGCTCTTTGTAGGGGGAGCACCTAGTGTCAGCTCTCCACCACCCCCTGGCGCAGGTGCGTCAAGTGAGCTACTACTAGTTGGGAGGACTAGTAGGGCGGGCATATGAGGACCGCGAGGGGACTCATATGTCTCCATGAGTAGGAGTACTCATGGACATTACCAGGCCGCCCTAGTAGTGCGTCGAAGTGTGCTGCTAGAGGTTTAAGGGTACGGTTCCCTTGGCTTGCCGGGATGCTGCTTGCATGGAACGTGGCCCAAACCTTCGAGAGATGTCGTGGCGTGCCATGTCCATGAATCTCTACACGAGATGGCACGGGAAGTCATTCGTGGGACTTGTTAGCATGCAAGCATTGGAGGGTGCACTATGCTTGAGCAGGACAGAGGTCCAGTGTGTGCTACTAGTCTGGCAGCCAGTCTCGAGGGCCTACCAACATGCCTGATGGTATGGTGCCTTGAGGATTGGACCATGGACGTATCAAAGTCCTTGGTATGTGACGTGAACTAATCGGATAGTAGCAAATGGGACATGATGGGAGGTGTTGGCACGTCAGCTTGGTGTTGGCTCTTAGCCACCCATGCTACCTTGACTTGCGAATGTCTGGGTGAGCATCGGTGTTGGGATTTTCCTTGCCATAGTGAGAACCTATGGACAGTGTGAGTGTCTTGGCTAGATAGCTTTGATGCATGATTGCACTCATAGATGCTTGAGAGCATGACTCAGCGAGAGTTGTTTGAGAGACGGAAGTGTGCAGAGGCACACGGTTGCGCGAAAAATATGTCCTTTGTTATTCGAATGGTTGGAAGGCTGACCTTGGCTCAGAGGAGTCAAGGTGCCGCACAGGCATTTCCGCTGTCAAAATGTCAGCCCGTGACAGTTGGTATCAGAGCCAGGTTCATCTCAAGTTGGGGTGAACCTGGTTGGCCCATCCTAGAAAGGATGTAGACGTGTTGAAGGACCATAAGGGTCTGGATGCTTGGACAGATGTCATTGAGCCTTTTAGTCACCTAGAAAGGATCAGTAGGCTGAGACGGGATGAGACTTGATTGCTCTTCTTCGTGGGAATACTGGACATCCTAGAGAGGGGACAAGGTATGGTTGCTTCGAATCAGAAAGTTCAGTGATGCTAGAAAGACAACAACCACGTGAAATTGTGGAGAGGTGCTACAAAAGTGTTGGAACTAATTGACATGAGACAAGGTTTGATCGAGAGGTCAAGGTTTTGTGCTTGGTTCACTAGTTCAGGTTTGCCTGAGTGACAGTGTAAGTCGCGGGGAGCACTGTTGTTGAAAAAGGAACTTGTACGCAAGAGTGGGTGAGCATAATAGTGGCCGTCTGATGCTTGTTAGTCACAACGGAAGTCGAGAGTGGATAACTTTAGGGAACTAGATAAAGTTGAGCATGGAATGCTTCAGTTGCTACTTGTGTGCCAAAAGGCATCAGATGGAGACCAAGGTGGCAGTGGCCGCGATTGTCAGAGGATAGTCGTACTTGGAAGTGTTTGCATGTTTACTTGTTCTGGTCTGGAGGGGAGGCGCCGAGACAATTGAGTGGGATGTGTTGGCTCACAGAGATGTTAGCTTGTGTGAGCAACACTAAGGCATTGTAAGATATGCTATGTTGTGGAATATATGCATCAAAGGCCAGCAAGGCCGAATAGACCGCGCGCAGTGGCCAGAATAGTACTAGAGTTTCGAGAGCGCTGGAGGGCTGCGTCAGGGAAACTTAGTACCGCAAGAAGGCTTAAGGAGGCAGAGATGGTGCTTGAGTTTAAATGTGGGCCGGAGGGCCTTGCTATTGGGACTTAGTGACCATAGAAGCTGAGAGAAGCTGCCCGGAGGGGCGAGATTCTAGTATAGAGTAGATGGATAGCTATGTGGACAGTGCACGCATAAGGGAATCGACAGTGGTGCTACACGAAGTAGTTGACTCGAGAGTCACATCCTACAAGGTGCACTTCTAGATTTTTTGTGTGCATGAAAACTTGGGGTGGTCAGACGTTCTTGCGTGTGGGCAAGTTGTCGAGGACGCCAACAGTTGAAATGGGGGAGAGACCTTCACGGTTCAAACATCCAAATAGCAGACCAATGTTCCATTATGAAAGCATCGAGATGAGTTATCATGGAGATCGTTAGTTGTTCAGAATGTAAAAGTCAAGGAGACTCAGAGACAAAGACAGAGCTAGTTACCTAGGGTGAAAGTCGTCAGGACTCAGGTACTAAGGTAACATCAGTGCAACGTTTGCCTAGGGTGAAAGTCAACAGGACTCAGGTACTAAGGCAACGTAGAGATGTCGAGGGGCGAAGAGTCAGAATGGCCGAGACATTAGTACAACATCATCTTCAAAAGTGATAAATGGAATGAGGGACCGCATGAGAAAAGCGGTTAGCTTGCGAGCTATACCTTGAGAGGTACACCTCGAGTAGAGAAGTTATTCCTAAGTTGAAGTGGGGGAGCCCACTAATTCATATGTTCGAAGGGTCAGGGTACTTGTTCAGTTTTGGTGTGTGAATCTAAAGAGAAACACAACAACAGATGGGTTGTACAGTGCGAAGACATGCATGACTGATGCGAGTAGGTCAGGTGACCAATTGAAACTGCGGATAGGTAATATGCATGGGCGTAGGCTGAGACCAAGATTGGGCAGGTTTTGCAGCATGCTATGGGACATGCTTAATGTTTTATGGGGACACATGTTTATGGGAACACAAGACGAATGATTTAGAGAACATATGCCGAAGGGAGATAGCGGATTGGGACAACTTTAGACCTCAAGGGTGAGGTAAAGTGCATTCAAGTTGATCAAGATTCAACAGGCCGTCTAGAGTTAGGCAAGGTTGATTTGGGGGCAGAACTTGAGGCACGATGCTGAGAGTCAGCATGAGCACAAGCCAGAAGTCAGTGTAGTGGTTTCGAATGATGTCAGATCATTGACCACATTGTAGAAGCTCAGAGGAGCAGTGATGCTTATGGTCAAGAATGGTCATTTCACATCAAGCCATGGGTATGCAATAAGGTCGGTGGGCCAAAAGTCTAGGAGACTACTTCGCGAAGTCTGTGTGCAAGGATGCACTAGATACTGCATAAAGGCTACAGTTGGCATGAGTGCCACGTTGAAGGGAGACATGCCTTCAATGGAAGGATGTTTCGTAGGTGCCGTTGGGAACGGTTGGTTTGCGAACCTCACCCTGAGGGGGGGTGCACCTTAATTTCCTCCTTGTCAATAAGAGAGTAGGCATTGGAAAATTGGCGGGAAAGCAACAATCAAAAGATGTGTTGGCTTTGGGGTCAGTGTTCCAAGGGCTGCTTGGTTGACTGGAGGAACATCGTGATGGACTCGGAGGAGTTCCTGTATGCAAGGAGTATTCGAGTACAGCGGCACTACTTCATGGGAGCATTCTGAATAGCGAAGGTGGCATGGGGTCCTTGATCGAGTCCAAGGGTGGACGTGGGAGATCATCACCAAGTTTGTGGTTCTACAGTGGTAGAGGGACTAGTGCAGACTCAAGATTCGGAAGAAGCATGGAGTGATTTTAGGAGTCGAGGCAGGAAGATTGGCCAGCGGTCTGTCAATGAGGGCATCAACAATTGAAGTGTGGGAGAGTTTAACATGCCGGCCTTTGTAACGTCCTGCATTTTCGGGTACCTTTAAACGACTCGGGTCGGGATTTTTCCCCCGGGTTAAGAATATTATTTTAAATAATATTATATTTTGTTTGTAAGTATTCCATGAGTTATTGCTAGCCAAAATATGAATTTTGTGATTTTAAAAGTCAATATAAGACTTTCGGTCCTGGACCGACACAAAAACCCTGATCGGGTAAAAATCTCAGAAAATAAAATGAAAAATCATGGCAATTATATTTTGGGCATAAAATACATTCATAAAAGTTAAAGTTTGGTCAAAAATAATAAACCTAAAAGAAAATGGAAATTTTAGGGCATTTTGTGTTAAATGCCTAATTTTACCGAAATGGGGAATTTTATTCCATGAATGGACCTTAGGTTAAATTTTATTATGTGATTAATTAAATTAAATGTGTGAGACATTTAATTTAATTAATTAATGTTAAGTTTGGTGATTAAAACTTAATAAGAGTGAAAAAGGTGTCAAAAGCCAATTTGGACTTTTCTTCTTATGAAACATTAATAACCTTATAAAAAAAAATTAAAAAAATTGAAATGATCATATATATAGCAAGGGTTGGCCGGCCATGTGCTATTTTAGGTGGTGTGAACCCAACTTAATAAAGATAAAATCTCATTTTAACTAAGTCAAGTCAAGTGGGCAAGTGGGAGGAAAACACTTGAGTGTTTTTGAGATAAATTAGATAGTATATAACTCTTCCATCCCTCCCCAACCGACCACACCACCCTCTCTCATTCACTCATCTGATTTTTTTTAAGACCATTCAAAGTGTTCTCTCAATATTCAACCTCAAGAACACCAAGGAAAACTTGGAGGCTAAGTCTTGGTCTAGGAAGTATTTTCCCTAAGGTAAACCTTCACTAATCTAGGCTTTTGTAAAGTTTTAAGCTTAGAGTTTCAAATAGCTAATTAACTATGTTGTTGGGGGAAGTTGGTTAGGGATTTTGAAAGGTTTTGGAGGAGCCAAAGCTAATAGGAAGGTCCAAACCTTAAGCAAGAACCCCAAAGAGGTAAAAAGTTTACTTTTGATGATTTTGTTGTAGGGTTTTTAGTTTTAAGCATTATTTTGTATATTTAATGCTTAAAGTTTCTTGTTGGTGATGTAATAAGGTTATGGTAGTTGTTTAATAATTTGTATGATGCATGTGTATTGATTTTTGAAAATGGGAAGCAAAACCCCCAAGGGTTTTGTAGGATACCCTAAAACAAAACATGTTTTAAGCTGTGACTTCCAAGGGGTCAAGCAGCCACTGTATATTGTTTTTGTAAAATTTAAATTGTACTGTGATGTTGTTGAGATTGAGTACATAAAATTGAGCTTTTGAAACACTAAAAAATGTTTAGAAATGAGTAAGTATGCTATTTCAAAGTTTAGGTAAAAAACTGTTTTTTCGTATTCTTATTTTCGGAACCAAGTTTGGACAGCCACTGTATAGGGAAAATGAACCCAGTTTTTTCTAAAATTTTGTGGACATATTGCTGGCATAACCTATTATTCCACTGTAAAATTTTGGTAAGAAAATATTGAACAGTTTGAAAGTTATTAACTGTTAAAGTTTGGAAAAAATAAGGACTTGAAAATAAGGTCATTTTTACCTCATTGTTGGAAAATGATTTCACCAATCAAAAATGCTCATTTTGACCTAAGATTTTACAAAGACCTAAATGGCATAACAAAAATGGAATTGGGAAATTTTGGTAACAATTGAGTAAGTAAATTTCAAGCTATCAACTAACGAAGTATGTAGTTAAAAATATGAAAAATAAGTTTTTCACACTTAGTGTAAAAATGAGATTTTGGAACATAAGGTAAAAAGTAAAATTTTGTTTATTTCAAGATATAAATTGGTAAGTCTTGAAATCACATTTTCACTAAAATTACCCCTTTGAGTTTAAATGAATTATTTTTCTAGTAAGTAAATTGATTAATTGCTTTTGGAAAATTAATTAGTCAAGATGAGAAATTTATAACGGTTTTCCTAATTAAGACAAATTAGGCAATTTCTTAAAACGGTTTTTAGATATTAAAACCTTAAGAAAAATAAAAGGAAAATTTAAAGAGTTTATTTTCTTTAAAAATAATTAAAGAATTTATTTGTATTTTCTGGATATAATACCGGCTAAAATCTTACATATTTTAACCGACTAGTCGAAAGTGCGGGTTAATAGCGATACCTTGAAAGAATAAGATTTTTAACGGATTGTGGGAAATACCATTGTGATACCCGAGCCTAGGTATCGAGACCTTAGGATAGGTCTCCCCGAGACTTAGGGTTTAGTCTCGAATATTTTGTACGACTTTCCTTAATAGGTTTAAAACCAAATAAGGATTATAAATCCTTACAAATGACTTTTATTAAAATGACCAAACTGCCCAAAATAATAATAATGAATTATTAGTGCCATAATTAATCCGAGTATACTGTATGGATAACTACAGTATTGGCTAAGCGTAACTGGACTGAACGTTGGAGGGTGAAAACCTGCTGAGCGCTAAGGACTCCAAGTAAGTCAACTTATATTGTATGGCTGCAACATGAAATGATTATTGTCTTGTATGTTAGTATAGGGATACATGCACATATATAGGCTGTCATAGAAAGTTGCTTAGAGACGTTAGTCTAGTGAGTGCTGATTTAGAAAATATGAACGGTAGAAGTCCGTCATATCTAGACGGTTGATCCCCGTCACACTGCTTGATTTTATTTATGTCCGGTTCATTACCGCGACGAGTGGCCATGAGATGAGGATAAGCTGGTTAAACCTAGGGTCGCCAAGATAAATGGGACCTAGGGGCCCTCATGCTTACTTAATCATTGGACGGTTAGAATCCGAGCAAGTGCTCTGATAAGTTATTCCCGGATAGCAGCCGTGAATATTGGCCATTCAGTGAGAGTGCCTAGAGATACTAGGGGTTGCCAAGATTGAGTGAGACTGAACACCCTAGGGGCAACTGCTCACCAGCACCACTGATTAACATAGAAGTCTCCGTAAAACCGTGTAAATTGGATTACACTCTTGAATATGTAGTGATGCCCTAAGTAACACGATAGTTACCCTTGATGAGAATATTTATTGGCTAGATCTTAGTGTGGGGACTCGGTTCTCTTTTACAGATTAGCAATTATGTTGGAGGGCGCGTTACGCGTGAATTGTTGGAAATTGTCGAGCGTTGGTCTCGAATTATGTTGTGATTTAATATATCTGCTTGCTCTGGGATTTTATGAGTGCAGGGATATATTTGTTGATAAGATATAGTTGTGATATAATATATCTGCTTGCTCTGGGATTTTCTGAGTGCAGGGATATAATTGTTGGTAAGATATAGTTGTGATATAATATATCTGCTTGTTCTGGGATTTTTCTGAGTGCAGGATTTTTATCTAGATATGAATTACTTTATCCTTGGTTATCAGGCATAACCATAAGTTTGCCAGGATGCTTTAGCGTTCTTGAAATTGATTGTGTAGGGTCCGGATCTCTATTTCTCTATCTGCTTTGTTTGGAAGTTGATCTTACTAAGCGTTTTCGCTTACCTAGTTGTTTCATGTTGTAGGTAAGGGCAAGGGCAGGGCGGAGCAGTGAGCGCTGGAGTCTTCCTTGCAAATGTACATGTGGACCGACCTTTTGGGAAGCATTTTTATTTTTGGAAATGTTGTGTAATTTTCCTAAACTAGGCTCACTCTAATCTTTATAAAACATGTTTGTAACTAAATGTTAAGTATGGCCATACGACTTTTTAAAAAGTTTTTTTTTCTATGGGTTTTTGAGACATTTTGTTAAATGAAAACATTTATATTTCCGCATTATCGAATCTTGAAAATCCGGGTCGTTACAGCCTTGAGGGCATGTTACAAGCTAGGATGGCGCTCGGTCAGATGCGCACGCGAGGGTGCAGGCTGGTGAGCATGCTGATGCCTAGTTTGTACGGTAGTGGCATTTTCGTAAATATCTTCAATATTGCCCGGAAATGGACGGGACTTGGTAGGTTCTGTATTGAAGGGTCAATGAACGCAATGGTATGATTAGATTTGGGAGATTCGGAGAATTGGTGAGTTGAGAGCCAAATATGTCTCCCAAGAAAAAATCATATATGTTCCTGGTAAAAGGCTAAAAGCTCAGAAGGCTCTTTGTAGGGGGAGCACCTAGTGTCAGCTCTCCACCACCCCCTGGCACAGGTGCGTCAAGTGAGCTACTACTAGTTGGGAGGACTAGTAGGGCGGGCATATGAGGATCACGAGGGGACTCATATGTCTCCATGAGTAGGAGTACTCATGGACATTACCGGGCCACCCTGGTTGTACGTTGAAGTGTGCTGCCAGAGGTTTAAGGATACGGTTCCCTTGGCTTGCCGGGATGCTGCTTGCATGGAACGTGGCCCAAACCTTCGAGAGATGTCGTGGCGTGCCATGTCCATGAATCTCTACACGAGATGGCACGGGAAGTCATTTGTGGGACTTGTTAGCATGCAAGCATTAGAGGGTGCACTATGCTTGAGTAGGACAGAGGTCCAGTGTGTGCTACTAGTCTGGCAGCCAGTCTCGAGGGCCTGCCAACATGCCTGATGGTATGGTGCCTTGAGGATTGGACCATGGACATATCAAAGTCCTTGGTTTGTGACGTGAACTAATCGGATAGTAGCGAATGGGACATGATGGGAGGTGTTGGCACATCAGTTTGGTGTTGGCTCTTAGCCACCCATGCTACCTTGACTTGCGAATGTCTGGGTGAGCATCGGTGTTGGGATTTGCCTTGCCATAGTGAGAACCTATGGACAGTGTGAGTGTCTTGGCTAGATATCCTTGATGCATGATTGCACTCATAGATGCTTGAGAGCATGACTCAGCGAGAGTTGTTCGAGAGACGGAAGTGTGCAGAGGCACACGGTCGCGCGAAAAATGTGCCATTTGTTATTCGAATGGTTGGAAGACTAACCTTGGCTCAGAGGAGTCAAGGTGCCGCACGGGCATTTCTGCTATCAAAATTTCAGCCCGTGACACGGCGCGCGGGAGACTGACCTTGAGCCTCGCATAGCGAGGGTGTTGCCTCGGGGTACCCATGTCCGAGTACTAGGGTGCGCTCAGGAGGCTTGCCTTGACCCTCGCATAGCGAGGGTGATGCCTCGGGGTACCCAAGTTCGGGTATTAGGGTGCGCGCGGGAGCCTCGCACAGCGTGGCACAAGGTAGCCTTGCATAGCGAGACATAGGGTAGCCTTGCATGGCGAGTCCCTCACATGACAGCCCTTGAAGACTTATGCTCGGATACATGTGTCTATGCACCTCGACACTTTAGCTTATCACCCTAGCGTGGGCACATTGGACCTTGCAAAGCCTTCAAGAATGGACTCCATTTCAAATATTTCTTAGGATATTACTCGACATTTACAGTTTAAAACATTCAACACTGTCATCAACAACAAAATGTTCATTAAGTATTCAAGTAGTCTTAAATATTCAACATATTGAAAAGTTACTACTTTCAGCACAAAATATTCTACACCTGCCCAACACAGAGCCTTCAAAATTAAGTATCATTTTCTATTTCGCTTGTCACATCTGCAAAATAAACAAAGAAATATTTTATTGTTATTATCTAGCATCACAAATTACTTCAAGAAAAATGCTATGGAAATTATTTCCAAGAGAAGACACCACATACAAAATAATGAATTCACAACTACACCAAAGCAAACAAAGAAACCAAACACTAAATTATAAGACATTGGTTCTTTTTTGAGTATGAAAATGTACTTTCTAGCACTAAAATGAATGTGGTGGCTATTGATTGACATTATCTCAGGGATCTGTATCAAAGCTGTTAGTCTCCTTAACTTTGCATTCTGCCAAATTGCGGAGCTAGACTTAAATATAACCTTCCACAAGTTTAAAATGTAGAGGATTGCAAAAAGATCAAGAAAACTTAAAGCAACAGCTTTGAGACCAGCCATATACTAAAAAAACAATATGTTTTCACATCTATAGTTTGGCTTTCAAGATAATTTCTTCGCGATCTCAAAAGAAATCGCACTAAAATAAGGCAACACATACACTCAGAATTTAAGAAATGTGCCATTATAAAAATAAATAAATGAATTAAAATAACCACTTAGAACTTTTCCTTACAATTTGAAGCCCACTATATATTCGGTAGAAATCCTTTGAAGTTGTAATGTCAACCAATCTTGTTTTGGGAATAGCACTCCATTTACTGCAATACTTATCCAATGCTGCACTTGTAAAGGCGAGGGGATATTCAAGTACACTTCTAGCATTCATATTTTCCTTGTATAAAAGATCTACAATTGGAAGACACTTCAATATTTTAAATGAACTATAAAGATAAAAGCAAGATTTGCATATCATGAGAATGTAATACTTGCCCATCTGCACTGGGAAGTAAACCCAGCCAAGGGGATATTTGCATGAAGTGCGAGGTATCTACTTCTCTCTGTTCATCATGTGAGATGGCAACAATAAGATTCAAACCCCATTGGACACATTTGTCCACTGATCGAGCGTCTTGATAGCTTTTCCTAATAGTTGAGTCTCGCGAGCCAGAGCGATCCCTTCAGCCAAAGAGTTCACATTGTCACTAACCAAGAGCGTTGCTGCTCAATTTAAGATATGATCCAATGTTTTTGGCATGAATTATGTTCTCAAAAAAACTTAAGGCACTAGTGCTTTGTCATAAGAATTAAGGAGATACTTACAAATGCATCTGCAATTGAACTTTTCTCCCCTGACAATACACCCTTTAGTGCCTCGATATTATACTCTGGGCCTCCACCTCGCAAGTCATCCAGGGTACACCGAGGAATCCCAAAGTCCACTTCATAATCAGCAATTTGTTAGCAGATTGAAGTGGCAATATAACATCTGAAATTCCATCTTGGTAGTATTAAAAACTAGCGACAAGTTTCTCACATGGATCAAATGAGAATTTCTCAATCTTTTCTGGTGTAACATCAAGGATTAGCCCAGGTCCTGTGTCAAAAAACTTATGAGTAGTTTTGAAGATTATGTACGCTGAAACTTGTATATAAAAAAAATTAGCTTATGGAAGTCAAAACTTTCCAACTACTAGACGCATTACCAAGGGGGCTCATCTCATCCAAGCCCTCTGAGTGAACAACTAATGCCCGTTTCATGCCAAATTACTGCAATGCTTTAGCCATATTCAAAACCTATTCAATGAACCATAGAAACATGAAACAAGGTATTAAAAGATTATGCTTGTCAAAGAGTTGTTTAATGTGAATTACATGCAAAGCATAGTGATATAGAATTTATAAGCCATTCAATCTATTTGCATTAAAGGATAGACATTATAAAATAAAATAAACACCTTGTTTTCATTAGTTAAACTGGTTCCACACAGCTAGATGGGTCTTTACGATTTACACTAAAATTACAGAAGACTTAGATGGGTCCTTACGATTTACACTAAAATTACAGAAGACTGAGCTAGATGATAGAGAGTATCACAAGTCACAAATGAAAAAGGCATTCAGATCTTTATTGTTTGTTCCTATGTGGGCTTTATCTTTTTTGTTTTACAAACAGTTCCATCATCATTTATGTAAAAGCCTTAGATATGCTAGTCATATTTGCTAGTCACCATGAACATCATATGTAGACCACAATTCAACAAAACAGGTAGAAGTAAAGTTTAAAATTATAAAAATCTGACAAAAAACTTACCAAATCTTCTTAATAGACACCTGCAATAGCATACAGTACTCTTGCTGGGTTTAACATAGGGCCTAATATATTAAATACAGTTTTTACTTTTAGCTTTTTCCTGACTGAGCAGACAACCTTCATTGCTGGATGATATGTTGGAGCCATCATAAATCCAATGCCTGCTTCTTTCACACAACTTGAAACTCCCTGTTATCAGGAGATAAATTGACCATATGATAATTAGTTTAGTTACACTCTTACAAGATGAGAAGCTGTTGCTGACAAATACATTGACAAATTTGAAATTGGTTTAGCATCATATTAATCTACTAGCTTATTCATCTAAAACAAAAATTTACAGCACCAACCTCAGGTTCCAGGTCGATAACTATCCCCAACTCTTCTAATACATTGGCACTTCCACATGCCAAAGAACTTGAACGATTTCCTTGCTTAAAGGGAAAAAAATCAAGTTTAGCTCTAACAATTTACAATATGGGATCACATTCATGTCAAGTAATCAATAAAATTGATGCCACCTTTGCAATTTTGGCACCACAAGCTGCAACAAGTATTGAAGCTCCAGTCAAAATGTTAACTGTGTTTGCTCCATCACCACCTGTTCCAACAATGTCCACTGCATCAAGTAAGCCCTCTACTTCTAAACTATGCTTGATCATCGCCCTCGCAAGCCCCACAATCTGTTTAACCACTAAAATCCATAAGTCATTTCTTTACTTATTTCCTTGAAACATACCCCCAAAAATTCTTCAGTAGAGAACCTACAGCCTATCAAAATTTCTTAGAAAATAAACAATTGCATTGATAATAGTTCTTTCTATCCAAACAGCATGGTAATAAGACTTTCAACAGTCTAAAATCCTGGCTGGACAAACTAAGTTATCTAGTGTAAATAAATTCACATTGCTATGAATAAAGGAACCTTACTTCCTTGAAAGTCTCTCCTTTGGCTCTCAGTAACACCAGAAAAGCACTAATCAAAGCCTCATCAGCACCATTCAGCAAAAAATCCAGTGACGCTTCAGCCTCAAGCTGAATATAATGCAAAAAACATGGAGATGGCTTCCCATTAGATTCTATCACTTTTATAATAAATAATTATATTTTATATATATATATGAGAGGAAGATAATTTATTTTTAAAAGTAAACATGCAATACATAGCATCTAAATAAAAAACCTATCATAAATATGCACGTACAAAAAAAAGGTTTATTTTTAAAAGTAAACATGCAATACATAGCATCTAAACGAGCCTGATCTCATTGTTGGCAAGTTAAAATAAGAACTACCATTGTCAGGGCTTAAAATTCTTGACTCTAGATAGTAAGACTAGAAAGGAATTGACTTTGCAAAGAACTGAACTGATCTACATTTTTTACCCACTTCGCTTGTGGCTAGGCTGAATGGTTGATCAAATCAATTCTGATAAACATTGACCTATTTGTACCTAAAAAGCAAAGCAATTCTATCATCCAGCAACAAATACTGTCCAGAAAAACTGAAAGCAACAGTTTACACCAAGTACAAATCTTTCACCTCCAAATATATGGGGCCTATTTGTCATTGCATCGCAGACCTCTATTTGATATCACTTCAAAATTATCCTCACTATTAGGTGCTTCTAACCCATAAATGGTAGCTAATTCTATCAGGGAGACTTCTCTTCTTCTTAATATTTTTTATTTCTAATGTAGCATAAATAAGAGTACACCATAAAGGATAACAAAATCACAAGACCAATGGAAATGTATTTTACCGAATCTTGCTTTTTCCTGGTAAGAATTTGCACTAGTTTGTATAATTTTTGAAGAACTTCCTCATTAACTCATCCACAACAACATCTTCTAACTGTGATGGCAAATATCATAAAGTCAAATTTATATAAGAGGATTAGTTAAAGCCAAATCTTTACAACCTTAATTAAGCCAAAGCCAAAGCTGCTAAACCTTCCATGGGAAGAGAAGAATAAAAAAAGGAAAGAAGAATATGTTTGGTGTAGTGATACAAAACCTCTTCCCCTCAGAAAAATAAATAATCACAACAACAACAATGCAACAATGATTTATTTACGGAATTTTGGACTTATAAATCAAAATTAAAAACTTATGATTACCCTATTCTCCCCACCATGAACAATTAGATGTCACAATAACAAGAAGCATCTCAGAACTAAAAATAAAATGAAAATCCTGAAGCATTTAGGACACATCTCTTGCAAAGTACTGATTTAAAGAAAGGAGAACCAACCAACCTGTAGAAGTTGATTCAAGATAAGAGGCCCCACAAATTGAGAAAGATCATTGCCAATCTACAAGTTATAAAGTTAACAAAAAAATAGAATATTAGAAAACATGATGCTTAAACTTTAGCAACACAGACACCATTACAAAGTACTGAATCTTCAAGATGCAAAAAAAATGAAACAAAAACAAATGGTCTCATCGTACCTTTTTTTATTTATTAAAAGAAAAACACCCTCTCAATAATGAATGAGCTTAATACACTACGCAAAATTCACATCGCATTCCTACCTTTGAGAGGCTCACACACTGGTGACCATAGATTTAAAATTTCATATCACAATACAAGTAAATGTGTTTTGAAATATGAGCCTAATTGTAAATGCATAAATCATATTTTGAAGGCTACATAATCAAAATTGAATATTATTATTTACCTTTTATCATACTTTTTTTTTTACAAAGGTCACATGGCCTTTTATTATACTATAAGTATGACAAAAATATAGGCCCATCTTTCCATTGCTAGTTTGAATCTCAGCTTCCTCTCCATCAATGTTTGAAACTTGTCCATCAACCCAGACTAATTCTGGATCTCCAACCCAAATATGAGAATCAACAATTATATTAATCGGCAAGCCCTGCAGCAGGTAAAAGTTCAAATATAATTTTACAGTGAACTGAAGAATATAATTAAATATCCTTATTTAATTATTAGTACTGATGTTCTGGTAATTAAGAACATAAAACTTGAATTTTTATTTTATTTTATTTTATTTTATTTTATAAATTTCCACTACAGGAATTTCTGATATTTGAGTCGTTTTAATACATGCATGCACCATATGCCCACGAGAGAAAATAAAGTGTATCAACTAAATGAAAATGTATATTCATGAAAATTGTCTCAATAAAACAAATGAAAGTCTCAACAAAGATTTTCATATTCGAAAACAGAACCATTTGACAAAGTTCTCAACGTCCATCAACATGAATAATAATAATATAGCTAATTATAATGTATGAAGATATAGAAGCTTGAACTGTTACCACATGAGATGCTAAATTCAACAAATTTCAATAAAACATTTTGCTAAATTATAAAAATTTAGAATGAAGTTAATTATGAGAGTAGAGTACCATTTCGAGACTCAAGGAAGCCAAAATCAAACAAATGATCTCTACAGATTGAAACCCATTAATTTCCTCCGTCGATTTTGATTGAAAAGGAAATTAGGGAAGAAAATGAAACCCCATAAATTGTTGCGTTTATGTTGTCCATTTGGAATCCCTGGTAGAGATGGAATTGGAAGTCCTTGAAAGCCCTCTAATTTCGCCATTCTTGTGGCTCTCTCACTCTTCATGCCTAGGCTTGTGGAATCTAGGCCCTAGCTTGGTGCACACTCGGGGCTCTACAGCGGAATGGGTGTAGAATCGCGACTGGTGGTGGCCCGCGAATGGAAGTCGGACTGGGTCGAAGGCACGCAGAGGTGGGCTCGCACCTGGGGTCACTTGGTTGGGGGATTGGGTTCGCGGGTGCCTGAGATTTGGAGCTTGACTCGAAGAAAAAGGGTTGTGAGGATGGTGGTTAGGTGGTCGAAGCTGTGGATGATGGTGGTTATGGGAGTGGCGGCTAGGGCGAAGGGAAGAGAAAGAGACAAGAAGGAGAATGGGAAAAAAGGTATCGGGGGGTAGGCTGGTTTTTTTTAATATTTTATTTCTATTACTTTACCACTTTTTACATAGTATATATAATAATACATTTTCAAAAATATTTAGAGATTTTGGTTCTTATATCCAAAGTCAAAAGAAAAGGTGATAAAACCCATAAATCACCTGAATATTTAAACATGCACCGTAAATTCTAATCTTCTTACATGACACAGGAAGTCCAAAATCAATAAGAAATATTCAGAGATTTTGATTCTTAAATTCGCAGTCAAAATAAAAGGTGATGAAACCTGTAAATCACCTAAATGTTTACACTACTTCTTGTATGCATGCTTCAAAACATGGAACTACATACTTAAAAAGGCAATGAACACAGACACAACAATAAAAAAAATAAATAAAAAATCAGAACTAGGAATTTGAGCTTCTCAATTTCCACACTAAGTTGAATATAAAGAGATGGTGTATAACTAAAGATAAATTTATCCAACAATCCAATTTAGGAATAAGATTGTCCTTATTTGGTCCATTCTACAAATCCAAAACTCCATAGGGTCTATCTAAGGGAAGGATTGAAGTGGTATCATTGCACAACTCATTTAAGTTTTTAAAATGCAGTCATCTTTTAGTCTCAACTCATTTACTCTATGAATGATGTAAAATCCCCCAATGCTTTCAAATATATTATGCATCATACATTAATAGGGAGGCACATCCATCATCGTTGTTAAAAACAATAGGCTAAGAGAATAGAATGTAAGCACTAATAAACTAAGCTCTTGAAATTCTATGCCATTCAGAGATATTAGAAACCCAAATAAATATTGTATCGTCACAGTAGACAGAAAATGAGAAAATGTACACATTGATACTAAACAAATGGTTAACAAAAGAAACCAAATATAACCCAAAGACAACAACCAATGAATACAATGAACAAATAAATAAATATAATCAACTTAACAGTAGAATATTTCCACTGGTGGATACATGTCTTTTTAATATTCTTGTTCTTTTCCTTACATTTCCATTTTATTTAATGAGCTTAGGACAGCATCCATTGAATTGATTATTCTCAACTACAAAAAGATAGACTTGTGCCAAGTTACATATATAATATATATATTTATACATGAGTATGACATGGTTGTGTTACGTACGAAACAGAGAAAACAGAGCACTATACTTCTTTCCGGAAAGAAAAAAAGATCTATTTAAAAACGTAGCCTCAGAAGAAAACATTTATCAAGTAACAGAGAAAACAAAGCATTATACTTCAAAAGAACAAATGGGAACAAGTAAAAAATGAAAAGTAGTCTAGTTTAATAAAATCTGATGGAGTTCATTTCATAGGTAACTATTCAGAAAGTAACAACTTTTTTTATTTATCTGTTTCATGTATGACTTTGTATATGTGGTGCTGCGCTTGTAGGGGTGTTATCAGACTTGCAAATATGCTGCTGGAATGGGCAAAGAACATTGAACAAAGCACTAATTCTTTTATGTTCTTTTTGTAAATTTGACTGAAACCATACAAGTTACAAAGGTTATGAATTGTGTTGATAGTTTTCTCCATTTAAATATATTACTTGGATTAAGCCACAGCAAACCAATGGATAATGATATCATAAATAGAAGAAGCTTATTATTTTATTAAAGGCTCAAACTGTAAACTTGAACTACTACAAAGTACTAACACTTTTTTTTCCTCATAAATTTTAGACTTTAAAAAAGAAATAAGAAAACTTGAAAGAAACACAAGTATTCACGGTTCTCTCTTTCAGTTGATCTTTAACAACCAACAGAAAAAACAAACAGTATCTACAAAGTCTTGATCACATCGCACTCCCAAACCCATCTGACAACGAAAGGGGTTAAAGAAAGAAAGGGAAAAAAAGGTTGAAATGCAGCATAGGGATATTCTATCCTATCTCTTTATCTATTACTGAGTTGCTAGTACTATATGATAAAAATCTGAAAGTTACACATTGTATTAATTAACGTATGGTTTCAATCTCTCGATATATAATACAGTCATAGTAAATCCTTCTCTTCTTATCACTCCACCACAACTACGGATGGTTACCAATTATGATCAGTTAATTATATTTATATGTATGTCAGTGCAAATAAAGCAAGCACAACCAAAACTAAATCTCAGAACAAAGAATTTTTTAAATATACCAGGCACCTTTTGAGAATATCAAATTAGGAAAATAAAACACCAACACTTGTGTAAAACTTTGAAAACAACTAACAGTACATGAGAAATACAACTGATAACAAATTATCCAATAATATTAACTATATCATAATCCAAAACATCTATATATTGATAAAATTTATCAGCACCTAGGATAAAATCAACAATATAAAATAAACCCTAACATTTATATGCTACTCCAATAGAATACTTGCACCCCAAACTGATATGATATGTCAAAATTGATTGAAATGATATGATATGTCAAAATTTATTCACAAAATTTATAATCAATTGAAAACAAATTAAGATGAAGAAGACGGGAAAAAAAGTCTTGCATTTTCAAGAAAAATCCAGAATAGGAATTTCGACAAATACAATATGAGCATTGGAAAATAACAAATTTAATAATGTAATTCAGATTGAATCCATTAAGGCAGTATACAATCCCTTCTCAAACCAAACACGTAACTAACAGATCTATGTATATGAAGCCAAACCAGATCTCAATATCTCCTTACTCCACTTTTTTCTTTTTTTTCAAAGACGATCTTTCCTCAAAAAGGGAAAATGAAAAATGGCAAACAGACATGATCCAGAGATCCACATTACTCAAAACTAACATAAAACAAATAATTACCCAATAAAACAAAAGTACACAATCACAAATGATTCACACTCAAACAAAATGCAATCTTGTACAAATTGGAGATATGTGCCCGAAGCGTGTCCAATATTAGTACAATGATTCTGCATTCAATTTAATTCCTGTAATTATATATATAGAAATACTTACAGGGAGACTCAGAAACGGAAGCTGAGCCCAGATTTGAGTAGGAGAAAATGTACCACCCCATATCTCTGGTAACGTAGAAACCCCTCTGGTAACCACTGAAGCTTCGCTAGATCTGAACCAAAGAAGAAGAAAGGTGTGGTTGAATGGTGATCTAAACCAGCGATGAGCAATGAGCTCGATCTGCGAAGGTGCTCTTCGATCTACGCTTCGATCTATAGGAGGAAGCTATTCTCCGATCTGCAAAACACAAACAAGGAGAAGAAGGAGGAGGGGCCTGGGCTGGATATATCTTGAGATTTTAATTTTACATAAAAATCTAAATTTAAACAAGGTGCATAGAAGAGTTATGATTACACACGTGCTCTTACCTTTGTTCTTGTAGATGCTTCATTGCCAAGAGAAAGCACGGGAGAGGGCATCCCCAAGGAAGAGAGCAGTAGAGAGGGCTTCCAATGGGGAGAAAAATTGAAGGAGAGGGTTTCGCTGGGAAGAGAAAACAATTTAGTAGAATTTACAGAGGAGAGAGTACTCCATGAAGAGAGAGCAATCGAGAGGAACCAAGGAGAGAGTGTATTAGAGAGAGAAAGAGAGTGAGTGAGGAAAATAACATAGCGTTGGAAAGCCATTGGAAAAAAAGATGTTTAACCTTTCACATAAAAAAAAATATACAACATTGCCGCTAAAAAATTTTGATGCCCGCCATTTCTTTCTGCTTTTTTTTTTACTTTGGCACTTTCCCGTATCTTAATTATAATACTTTTTAAATAGTATTATAATGATGTGTTGTGGAAATGAGTGTTTGGCGTAGTGACTGATTTCATCTCTAATTTATTCTCAGCCATAACTCCTTAAAGAAACACAACAGCAAACACGAAAAACCAATGTAGAATCACAACAAAGATCCTAGAACAAACCTTGATAATCGCAACTTGGGAAACTAAGTGAGCAAAAATGAAGCACTGATCAACCAAAAACACAGTGGAGACCAAACAGAACAAAAAAGGCCGTCAAAGATGATGCCACATGCTTTCACGCGCCAGCGCATGGGAGGTTGTGCTGCAGCTTGCGGTTCTGACGGCCCACACGCAGGGGTTTTGACGGCCAGACTTCTTGGGAATGGAGATTGGTGGCTGGGGATTCCTTGGTGTGGGCGGTGAGAATAGTAGACCAACAGAGCTAGGGTTTTTGAATTAAACCCTAAATTAGACTAAACCCTAATTTGTGTTTATGGAAATCCCCAAAAGAAAAACCGTAATTTTGTACCAAAATTTGAATTGTATAGACTAATGCTTTGATACCATGTAACAAGAGGTGAAGTAAATTGTATTCACTTGTATATCAGTGAGAAATAAACATATATTTATATACAAACTAGGGATGCTATTCTAGGAAACTATGAGAGAATAGGTAACTAATTAGTCCTATATTATAGCTAAGTTGCAACTAATATAAACAACTAATATATGCAGCTAACAAAGACCTACCCAGAGAAGTTTGGGATTCAGGGAATCAACATGGTTACCCCATGAGCCGACCAGCGTGCCAATTTACCTGGTAGATCTTATGGTGCCTGGACGCGCTACCACATTACGGTCGATGCAACCTTGCCTTTGCTCGATTATTTCAAAGGGGTGGCTGAGTACTTTGACATTGCCCCCTTCCAAATCATTCCCAATGGATATCTAATGCTTTCAAAATTATATATCTTGTACCACCTTTGCAAGTGGGAGCGCCCCCCCCCCCCCCCCCCCTCCCCACGAAGTCCACTACCTCTTCGAGCTCAAGTCTAATCCAAGCCATAAAGGTACTAGATTCTTCTATTTTTTCCAAGAGACACGACCAGGGTGTTTCTTACTAACCTGACATTTAGGAGCAATGTGGGTCAGTACCACAGGAGTACCCTTTTACGATCGTTCTGGTCGCAAAATATCTATCTTTCCAATGAGGAAGTACTTAGTACTTCATCCTTTCTTGTCTTTTCTTTTTCTTTCATAGATTTGTACTAAGTTTTTTCTTCATTTCATTTTTAGGCATATTGGAACAACCTCTTCCTACCCAAGCCATGCTCGATAGAGCAAATATTCTTGCCAAGCTCACAAATGATGAAAAAAGTTGTTAACTACTGGCGAACATCGCAAACCTTAGGCTGGTCAGGCTATTCCAGCCTCACCAGACCACCAAGGACACCACCACTGAGAGTGCCACATATGGGAAAGCCAACGAGCAAGATGTTGGTGAAGAGATGAGGCAAAAACTAGCATCCCCAGTCGGCCACCACACCCATGAGGAGAAGAAAATTTGGAATAAACATCAGATAGCAAGGGAATGCTCCTCGTGCTAAAACCTCAGCAGCCCCTAAAGTTAGTGGGAATGGCAAAAAAGTGTTGGTCGAGGACCCCTAGACATTTCTTTCTCTTCTACTGATGATGACGAAGACCCTCCATGGAATCACTTAGAATATAGTATTGATTCTTCAGTAGTTAAGTGTAGAAGAAAACTTTTCAACTCATCCTCTTCTCTTTTTGATCTGCTTGAAAGGGAAGTTGAGGTAGAGAATTTTAATGCTTTACAGGAAGATCTCTCTTGGTCAAATAGTACCTCTTTTTTAAGCTGCTTCACGGAAAATAGTGTAGGTTTTGGTACCAAACTCATATTTTTCCTATTTTGCTCAATCTTATTATGCTTTATTGCAATTTTCCCTATTTATTTTTCTAACATGTTTGCCATTATTGTTTGCAGCCATGTCAGATTTCGATGCATTTGACCTTTATGCATCAGCCTCCCCTCTGCCTCGACCAAGAAGCCTTCAGGCCAAATAATCCTCCGGCTCTAGTAACTCCTCCAACAAGCCAAATGCCTCCTCCTACAAGAAGCTTTCCTGCTTGATGAGCAGTTAACCTAGTACCACCCCGACAATACTTTAAAGTCTCAAAAATTTTGTCGAGAAGATCTTCACCCAAGCAACCAAGTTGTCTTAGCATCATTTGAGTGTTGAGGGATTTATGCTCTTGAGGAATCTTCCGTGGACATAGCCTTTAGTCGGGCCATCTTGGAAGTGTTATCAGTAAGTATTTTTCAACATTTGAATAATTGACCAATAGTATTATTTCTGCTCGTTTTTAAATTTTTGTTTTACAGGGTGTGATTACTTTAACTCACACTCATCCTTGATCAAAGGAAATTGCTAAGGAGCATAGGAAAACAAAGGTTTCCTTGGAATTGTCTTAAGGAGAACAAACAAGATGACGAGGAGATTGAGAAGGAGCTGCTCGATAAGAATAACGAGATCGAGCAAAAGAGCAAGGTCATTCAAGCTCTCCAAGATAAGGAGAATAAGCAGGCTTGCCTCCTCGTTGATCGTGAGCAAAAGATGAAGGAACATGAGGAGCGAATAAAAGGTCTCGAGGAGGAGATTTCTCAACAAAAAGAGAAGTACTCCTCAGACATGACCTGGTTCAGATATGTTGCCTTCAATTACTTTTTCGTGTTTGGAAGAACAATAAGGATGAAAATTTTGAGTACCATCCTGCTGAACTCCGAAAGAAGGAGATTGCTAAGTGAATTGCTCATGAGGTTGTTGAGGTTGCTATCCCAGAAACTCATGAGCCAGAGATCTCCTTAAACCCGGATGGTGACGAGGAGCATGAGGAGGTTGACGAGGATGTTGTTGATCATCAGTGATGCTACTCTTTCTCATTTTTTTCCCTTTTTAACACCTGAGAAACCATGTTTGTGGTGTAAAGACAATGGTTGTCTGAGTATCTTTTAATCTCGGAAACTTGTAATATTTTTTATGCATAATAATACCTAATGTTGCTCATTTAATTTTAACTAGATATAGTGTTTAAATGTTATATATGATTTCTATCTTCCTTTCTCGATTTAGCAAACAAAGTTTATAATTTCCTTGTTCAACTTAACGAACAAAGCATTGTACTTTATAAACCTTAAAAAAAGTTCTAAGTATTACTCAGTCGTGCTTTTTGCTCTTTTTCTTATGTGTGACTATGGATACTCTATATGCCCCCCAAGTGATCGAAGAGGTTAAAGTCCTTGGTCACTTGCCTAATAACCAGACATGTTTGAACTAATCTTGTTGTTCGCAGCAAATACAAAAAGCAATATACTTAGAAATATCATACATGTTAAGCAGTACTTGTTAAAATAACAATAACTTTGGAAAAGTGTAAATGTGTCTAGCATACTCCCTTGTAAATAACTCGTAGTAATATGGACAAAATCATGTCTATCACATTGGAAATTTGTATGAGCAACCAATGTTTTTGAAAGAAAACATCTAGAAATGAATTTTATTAAATAACTGGTCGTGTAAAAATGGGCATAAATGTTCCTCACGATGAGATAATAATAGTCTGAGAAATAATTGGTTATTACAAAAATGGGCAAAATCGTGCATTTACAACCAATACAAAAATAACAAAATCTAGAAACACACTGGTCGTACGAAATGGGCAAAAACGTGCCTTGTGACCAGTTTTATATTGAAATCGTAAACACTAAATTATTGATAATACTTGCAAATATGTTCACCATTCTAGTATCTTGTGACCAGTTCTCCGTTTAATCGAGCAAGTTTATACGTGCCAGGTTGTAAAACATCTACGATCTGGTACGGTCCTTCCCAGTTAGGCCCCAAAACTATTGGTGCAGGATCCTGAGTGTTTTGGAACACTTGCCGCAAAACCAAGTCTCCTATTGCAAACTTCTTCTCTTTGACTCGAGAGTTAAAATATCAACAAACTTTTTTCTTATGAAAAGCTACTCGCAACTGTGATTGTTCTCGTCGTTCATCGATTAGGTCAAGAGTTTCTTGTAGCAATTGGTGATTTTGATCTTGGTCATATGTACTTCTTCAATGTGATTTGGAGGGGGTTAACTCGACTGGTATCATAACTTCATACAAATATGCCAAGGAAAATGGTATATGACTAGTTGATGTACGAGCAGTAGTACGGTATGACCATAGCACCTTTGGCAAGATGTCCAACCAGTTTCCCTTCTCTTGCTTGAGACACTTCTTCATGGTATATTTTAAAGTTTTATTAACAGCTTTGACTTGTCCATTTGATTTAGGATGAGCAACTGCAGAGAAACTCTTCGTGATGTCATGTCTTGTACAGAAGTCTATAAAGAGATCACTATCAAATTGTGTACCATAATCTGGAACGAACTTCTTTAGTAGTCCATACCGAGATATGATATTTTTCACTACAAAGTCAAGTACTTTCTTTGAAGTGATAGTTGCTAGTGGCTCTGCTTCAATCCATTTGGTAAAGTAATCCACCGCAACGACTGCAAACTTAACTCCTCATTTTTCCATAGGTAACTGCCCGATCAAATCTATTCCCCATACAATAAATGGCCATGGACGTTGCATTTGTTTGAGCTCATTAGGAGTTGCTCGAGATATCTTGGAGAACCTTTGACACTTGTCCCATTTCTTCATGTACTCCAGTGCATCCTCATTCATTGTCAGCCAAAAATATCCTTGTCTCAATATCTTTTTTGCTAGGCTTTGCCTCTTGCGTGGTTGCCATAGAGTCCTCATATACTTCCACCATTAGAGAGTCAGCCTTTGTTTTGGTAATACATCGAAGTAGAGGCATTGAGTACCCCCTATATGTACATCACTCCATCAATGATTACATATCTGGCAGCCTGCCACAATACTTTTCGTGTTGTATTTCTATCTTGGGGTAAACTACTCTGTTCTAGGTAGGTGGCAATAGGAGTCATCTAGATGGAGAAATATCTAGCAACAATGTTTTTTATTTTGCATGGATGCTGGGTTGGCAAGATGTTCAACCGGTATCACGTTCAAAGTGTTTGCATCCTTAGAACTTGCAAGCTTAGCCAAACCATCATCATTGGAATTTTGGTCGTGTGGTACCTGCTTTATGGTGCATTTTTTGAATTGTGCAGGGAGGTATTTATCTTTGCTCAAGTAGGCGGCCATCCTCATTCCTCAAGCTTGGTATTCTCCCATAATTTTATTCACAGCTAACTGTGAATTACTATAGATATCTACTGACAAGGTTTTGTCATCTCTAGCAAGTCTTAATCTGAAAAGTAGGGCTTCATACTATGCTTCATTGTTTGAGGAATTAAATCCAAATACTAATGCACAATCAATATGATGTCCTTCAGGTGTAATTAAAATAGACAAGCTCCAGAGTTGTGCTTGTTTGATGAACCATCCACATATAACTTCCATGTTGGCCAGGTCTCCTCATTTATGGCTGGTGCTACGACTGGCTCATTATTGTCTAGTACACATGTACATTCAGTAATGAAATCTAGTAGTGCTTGCCTTTTTTTTTTTTGTTCGTGGCTGGTAGGTAATTTCATATTTCCCAAGCTCTATTGCCCATTTAAGTAGTCGATCTGATGCCCCGAGTGTTTGTAGGACCTGCCTGAGGGGTTGGATGGTTAAAAGCTTCATTGGATGGGCTTGGAAATATGGTCTAAGTTTCCTTACTGCAAGAAGTAAACAATATGCGAACTTTTCGATCAAAGGATATCTCGTTTCTGCTCCTACTAGCATATTTCTAATGCAGTACACCAGATGCTTAGTTCTATCTTCTTCTCTTATAAGCGCTCCATTAACAACATGTTTGGTGACTACTATATAAATGAAAAGAGTTTCGCCATCAACTGGTTTTGAAAAAATAGATGGTCGTGCAAGATGCTCCTTAAGAGCCATCTTGTCCTGTTTTAAAAAACTTATTAGTTCAATCTTAACTTCCTTTGCTAAGTTTTTCCAATCCTTATTGTCTTGGTCGGTTCTTTTTCATCGAGTGGAACCTCCTCAAGATCTTCATTTGGTTCTACTCCAGTATCATAATCCCCAAAGTGGGGATCAAAGTCTATCTCCTTGCTTTGGGCAACACCCTATTTGGAGGTTTCCTCCTCGTTTGGTGTAGCCTGCTCGTGTTCCTCTAAGTTACTAACTTCCATTGTTGATGCCAACTTGTTTACTGTGGGTCTAGCAAAAATCATGTTGATCATGACTGGACCTTTTTTGGCAGTAGTGATGGAAGAATTGTAACATTCTTTGCCCTCTCTCTGATTTCCTTTAACACATCCTATCCCAGCATTAGCTGGGAACTTCATTGTGAGATGAAAAACGGATGTGACTGCCTATAAATCAATAAGTACAGGCCTACCAAGCAATGCGTTAAATGCAAACGGAAGGTTGACCACAAAAAAAGTAGTAATTACAATGTTATTTGTAGGTGCAGTTCCAACAGTGACTGCCAGCTTGATTATTCCTGCTAGAGCCATTCCTTCTCCAGTGAAACCATATAATGTCTATGTGCATGGTTTGAGGTCTCAAACAGAAAACTTCATTCTTTCAAGAGTCGGTTTGAAAAGCATATTGACTGAAGAGCCATGATCATATTAGCAATTTGTGCTTCAATAACCAAGGGGTCATTTTGTAGGAACTTAACGTGATTCGAGTCTTCCTTGGTAAATGTTATAAGATTACATTCATACCTAGGAATTTTGGGAGTACGCTCCTCGACGACCAACACATCTTATACAAGTTCGTGATGTAGTGTTCGGGCATATCTCTCTAGGGATATTCTACTATCACCAGCTAAGTGTGGTCCTCCGCATATCATTTCTAGTCATCTCGCTACCGGGGCAGGTAATAATGGTTAGGTTGGTGCATTAGTAGTTCCTACAGCAGCTGGTGGTTGGTCGAGTGGTCGAAAAACATATCTTCTCATGGCTTGGTGATTTTGACGAATTAAAAACTCAATTTCGTCATTGAGTTGATTACACTCATTAGGGTCGTGTCCATAATCATATGGAATTCACAAAATTTATTGGTATCCCTTTTACTTATATCTTTTTGGACAGGAGCTGGTTTTCTATAGGGAACCTCAGCTTGCGTGGCTTAAAAAACAAATGCTCGTGACTCTAATAGTGTAGAGTAAGTGGTGAAATGGGGAACATATTCTTGAGGCTTATCATTGGTCTTTGCTCGTTTGTTGTCATTATTATTGCCACCATTGGAATTGTTATTTTGCTTTCCACTGTTCTGGTTATTTTTGTTCCCATTACCATTATTTGTCTAGTTCTGGTTGGAATTTGCATATGAGTTTTTAACTGGTGCAACACTAGTTCCTACTTGGTTAGCCTGGTTGGCTTTCTGAATAGCTTCTTCTAACTTAATAAACTCGTCTGCTCGGTCGAGGAACTCTCTAGTCTAGTAGACAGTTTTTCTTCTCGGATCAGACCATAATGGTCCTTTAACTTTTATTCCAGGTATAATGGCCATCATCTTACCATCATCGCTAACTGTTTCGGAATGAGCAGCTTCTTACATATATCGCTGCACGTAGTCTTTGAGGGGATCGTTGGGTCCTTGTTTAATATCAACAAGGTCATTGAGCTCATCATGCAGAGTCCGAACAACAAAGAATTGTGAGTAAAAAAGTCTCACAAATGCATCCTAGGAATTAATGGTCCCAAACTCTAACTTAAAGAACCATTGCTGAGCAGCGTCAACTAAGGTAGCAAGAAAAATCATGCATCAGACATCATCACAAATTCCTTGGAGATCTGTTTGTATCTAAAAGTTGTTCACATGAGATATTGGATCCTCTTTCCCTATATACCTCTTCCAAGTTGACATCTTGAACTTGGCAAGAATTGTCAAGGCATTAATACAATCAGAAAAAGGAGATAGTTTTTATCTTTCTAGAATAATAATTGTAGGCTTCGGGGCTATTATTTCTCAAACCATCTAAGTTAAGGCATCTCACTATGCCCGAATGGCTGGAGCAACCATAGGAGTAGTTGTTGGATTAGTGGCTCGGAGGTGCTGGAGGGATTAGTGCAATGGGTCCTACAACATTCGACCCATTACCTTCTTGAAGCTGGTCGAGGACATTGTGCAAGTCGTGTCCTCAATTTCCAAGTCTATTAAAGACATTTTTTCCACGTCTATCTGCTCGAGGGGCACTGGGAGATGGTCTAGCGGGATAGTTTGGTTTCTCGAGCTGCCTTAGTGGGACAAACAATCCTTCAAGTTGCACATTTTCTTGAGCAAGAATGTTCTGAGGTCCAGGTGGCCTTGGTGGAACAAACTGTCCTGTTGGATATTCATCATTGTGACGATCATCATTGTAATGATTGTTTTGGGGTTGGTAGTATCTACTACCTCCTTCATCATCATCATAGACATCTTGGTAGGATGTTTGATAACTACTACTTACTTCCTGGTCGTTTCTACGTCGGTATCTCCTTGGCGGATGACCTTGAGTATGCCCAACTGACTGATTACATTGAGGCTACTGGCCTCGGTTTTGACTCGTTGGTCTTTCATTCCTTGGTTGTCAGAATTGCTGATCAAATCCTGGATTTTATTGATTAGGATGTAGTCCCCCTCTTGAGACTGATCGTCTCGGTTGCCCATCAGCAAGTCTTCCTTCTCCAAACACTTGCCTACAACAACCTTCGCCTTGGTCACGGTTGGTCAAAACTTGATCATCTTGGAGGAGTTTGTGAAAACTCCTAGTCGAGTTTCTCTGTTTGAGAGATTGTTGCTGGTTTGCCTAGGTGGAACTACTTTGTCTCAATATCGTGTCTGATGATTAGGCTCACGAGCTTGAGTATTCTGGTTTTAATCAACATTCACTCAACTAGGTATTTCAAGTGGTTGATTCTTTAGGCGATTCACATTGAACTGAGTTCGTGGTAAGACAGCTTCCAACAACCTTAATGCTTCAATATTACGACAATCAACTTCTTCTTGCCGAGCTTCAAGAGCTCGCTGTCGCTGATCCATCCAAGACTAAAAGTCTTGTCTTTGCTTGTTCAGGGCTTCAGATACAGGCTCTTGGGCTACTGCTTGATTTTCATGCATGGAAACAAACTCCTATTGCATTTGTCCCATAACTTCTTTGTTCAATGTCAGGGTTAAGATCTTCCCCCAAATCCACGTGGAGCTTGTCATGACCCAGCGATCCTTGTGAGGGTAGATTCCCAGTCAAAGGAACCTATAGACTAGGATGCAGAGGAGGAAACTAACTTCTTGAGGGGAAATCATGTGGCCGGTAGTTTGGTTTCACCCTTGGGGTTTCTAGAGCCATTGTTTTCGAACTATGTAAAAATTACTTTCTAGGGTTCATTTCTCAATGAAAGTACCAAAATGTTGACCTGCATTTTGGTCAATGACACTTAGTCAAATTGAAGGACAATTAAGAATATAAAAGAACTGAATTCAAGTAAATGACATAAAATAATTTATAATGGTTCGACCCCAAGAGTTGGTAATGACCTACGTCCACTTGCACTTTTATTAATCAAGAAGATCTCAGACTCAAGATCAAAAGAATAAGATTCAACTGAGTTTCCTAAGCCTAAGTGAGAATACAATTCGACAGAGTTTTCATGTGTAAATTGCACATGAAAAATAATGAATATGAGAGAACTCTATTTATAGAGTCCCTTAGTGGGCCATGGGCCATACAACACATGGAATGGGCCCCAGACATATAATATGAGTTTCCTAAGCCTAACACTTACATAAATATCCCATAAGATCTAGGTCATTCTAGTCGAGTGAGTTGTCTCTCAACCAGGTCTTCTTTCAAGCAGCTTATACGATCTAGGTGTATTTGATCAAGTCCTACTGTCGACCAGATTCCTTTGAGCAATGATCTTTGAGTAGTGACTTTTTATCCCTTATCTGATTCTGGGATGGGTAGCTTATTTTCCATAGGTCAAGCACAATCGACCAGCACAAACAAATCGACCAACATAGGCAAATTTAATGCCTACTGCTGTCACGTGTCATTTTTATATGTCACATCATCATGTCCAATTTTGGGTTAGAGAGGTTGTGATTAATGCTAAAAATGTCATTTTATCAATCTTAAATTTTAAAATTAATTTAGTTTTCATTAATATTTTAATGAACTTCATATGATATGTTTTTATATTGAAAATATATTATTGTAATTTAATTTATGTTATTTTGTAGGAATTAAAATGTATTTTGGCATAAACAAAAAGAAAGAAGAAAGAAAGAATTAAAATTGAATAAGGAAATTAAAAGTTGGTGTTGTTGAAAGAAGACCAAAAAGCAAAGTGCCCAGGCCCATTATTGTTCAGCCTAGCCCATCTGAGACCCACACTCCCTCATCTCTTATCTCTTGCTTGGGCCCCACTTGCGCTTGCCACTTGGCTACAGCTTCAAGCTACCCCACCAACCAAAGCCCCACTTGCCACGGCCCGATCCAACCTGCACTCTCCTGGCACGTCTCTCCTCCAGCCAGCCTACTACGTGCTCACCTTGCGCCCCTCTAGTCGCTCTCTAGCTGCCACACCTGCCATGCGTTAGTGTCTAACTCTAGTAGTTGTTACAACCCATTTTCTCCCCAATAATGATATGTGCACCAAAATATTACACCAACTAATGTGGCACTTCTTTTTAAGAGAGTGGGTCCCGTTTGAAATGAATGTGACTAGTTAAAAGAAACTACCACGTAAGTTTGTGTAATGTTTTGGTGCATATTTTTGGTGCACATATCATTACTCGTTTCTCCCACTAATCACTTTCTTGCACTCAACATTAACCAAAATAACAATAATTGCAATAGAGAAATTAAAATATTAACTTTTATATATTTATAGTTTGCTTCTTTTAGTAAGACCCAAACTTTATGTCTATTTTCGTTTTAGTCCTTGTTTAGACTCTATAAATAGGAGCTTATTTTCTTTGTTTGAGGATAATTTAACAAAACTATAGAAAAATTTCTACTCACATTTTCTTTTCATACTTCTTTATAGATATTTTTTGGAAATGATGTGCATAATGGCCTAATCTTCTTGGGAAGGTTAGGGATGATCCCATATGCAAAGGGATTTTATTTATATTTTTAATTCAATGTGCTTTTATACACTACTACAAAAAAAGGCTTTTTAGGGATCGCAGCAAGCCCTAAAAAAAGGTTTTAGGACTCGCGGGTGTGAGTTCTCTAAATGAGAGCCTTAAAAAGTGAGGTTTTTAGGACTCCCATTGCGAGCCCTAAAAGAATGTATTTAGGGCTCACATTGTGAGTCTTGAAAAGTTTTATTTTTAATTTTTTATAAATTTATCGGTAGCCAAAGCTACCGCTGGAGCTCTGACAATGACGGCAGCGCCACCATCCCACGGTGGTGGTTTGGGAAAATGATAACATGGGCTTCGAAGCCCAAAGCTCGAGGAACGTCATGGTGGTGGTGGTTTCTCTTGGAAAGGCCTAGAATGGCTGGATTACAGCCATCAATTCTCGAATCTGCATGGATTTCTGCGAACGTCGATTCCAATTTCGACGACCATTGAGTCTGACCCTTTAGTGGTTTTGAAACCCAAAGCACAAGGGATGTAGTGGTGGTGCCCATTTGGCTCAGGGTGGCTCGAGGTGGTCGGAAAATGACCAAAAAGTTTTTGAAACCCACATAGTTGCCAAACTTTGGAGGCTCCATCGAGAGGACTAGGGGGTGTGTGAGGCTAGGTGTAACGCCCAAATCTACTAATAAGGCTTAATGCCTTGATTAGCGTGCTGGGAGGGCAATAATTGATTTAATTGTGTTATTACGTGATTAATTTTGATATATGTGTATCGATATGTGATTACTCTAATTATATTACAATATGACTAGATATGCATGTTTAAGTGAATTAAATACGCGTGTGGGCCCGTTCCTAGTAATAAGGGCATATTTGTAAATTTGGCCTGTTGGGGGCATAAATATAAATTATGTGTGTGTTATGACTAAGACCATAGTATTATGGAGATATATCTGTGATGTGTGGTCCAAGGCGGTTCTAACAAGCGGAATAGTCACAACGGGGTCGAATACTCTGCTCTGGATGAGCCTACGGGTATTTTGGGAACATAGTACGTGTTCAGGGTTACTGGGTAACGGGTAGCTATTTAGCGATTATTTGGGTATGTTGGGATTAATTGGAGATTTATAGGACTACTCATGGAATTAGTGGGAATGTGGCAAATGACGAGATTGCCATTGGAGTCATTAAATGGATAAGGATTAACTTAGGGGTAGTTTGGTCATTTTCTAGGGAAAGACTTGGGATAGACTCTAGAGCTAATCAAATGGGAAAAAAAGCGAAACACTTAGACTCTCTTAACCCATTCTCTCTCCCTCTCTCACATTTCTCTCTCTCTCTCTCCTCCTTAAGCTTGTGTGTTTATTTTTTTTCTGAATTTTTGGTGGAAAAAGGCTTGGGATTTGCAGAGAATTGAAGTCTGGAAGTGGTTAACAACAACTGAGGGTTGGATTCATCGTTGAAGTAAGGATTATCTATGTTTGTTTGGTAAATTCCTGCTGAGATTTGAGGTTTAACTAAGTTTTAGACTTAGGTTGGGTTTCGATTTATATTGGCAAATTTGATTAGCTTTTTGAGATATTTGTACTACTAAAAGTGTAGTAAAGATACTTTGGGACTTAATTTTGGCCTTAGAGCTTGTTTGGATCAATTTTCAGGGAGTTTCGAAATCTGGAAATTCTGGGTTCGTAGGGTCACGCCACGACACTATTATTGAGCGCAATGACCCCCATGAACTTAGAGACCTTAGGGGATTCACCAAATTGCCTTAGCACCGCAGCTCTAGGCAAGGCATACCGCGACGCGTGGCCAGAAAAAATGAGAGTTGGGCTCTCTAACTTGTAGAGGGTCACGACTCTAAATGTGGGAGCGTCGTGGCTCTAATCGAGGGCGTCACGGGGCAAATAAGGGTTTTAAGCTCGGGAACTCAAATTTAAGGGCTCGGGAAGGGTTCTACTACCCAGTTTAGTAGAATTCAAGGTCCCAGAGGCTAGAATATTATTTCGAAGTTTTTAATTTGTTTAGGGTTAGATGAATGTTTATTATTAATGCGATGTAACTAGGTTTTACTGCCAAGGATCAGGTTTAGGGGATCGTGATCGGGATTGTACTAGTCAGTCGACTCGGGACACAGGTAAGAAAACTGTTTGTGTCCGTAGAGCAAAGCATGGCTCGATTATCTCTGTTTAATGCTATGTGTGTGTCTATAATTGTTATGCCATGTTTGTGTGGTTGTGACTGATCGGCAAAGGCCAGAATCAACAAAGGCTGGGAACGGCAATAAGCATGTTAAATGCAGGCCGAACGACAACAACCATGCTGAATGAAACCCGCCATGGTGTGGCCATCTAAGGTGTCGTAGTCACTCGTTCGGTGAAGACCGTGAACCCAGTGCTTGGTAATGCACTTGGATCGGCATAGGTCGTTATGTGAATAATCTGTTATCTGTTTAAATATATGCATTTACTGGAATGAATTCTAATATGCTATGTGCATCACTTTTCTTGCTTGGCCTTGGCTCACTGATGCTCTATGGTGCATGTAAGGGCAAAGGAAAGGCCAACCAAGCATGAGTTGGAGGGCATGGAGCGATGGGTACATGTTTGGCCTTCCTGGTCGCCACGGTTGGGGTTGTTTCGAGGGACACGTTGTGAACGTTTTATTTTATCGCTTAGGTCAACTGTACTCCAACTTTTAAGTTGTAAATATATTTTGAAACAGTATTTTGGGATCCCAATGTATCATTTTTATAACTTTAATGGATATCCAAACATTTCATACTTAATTTTCATTAAATGAGTCTTTATTCCAATTTAATCACACTTTTCATTCTAAAACCTCGATTAGTGAGCTAATGACATATTTTAAAATCACATGGTAACGACTTTAGGGTAGTAGGGCATTACCACTTGGTATCAGAGCATGCCAAGGTTTATGGTTCCTGGAGATCGACCGAACATGTACGCTCGCTGCCAAACACAAGCTCGACTCAGCGTTGGTCGATATTAAGTGAGTCATATGTTTAATTTCTTGTCTGAATTTCCCTGTTTGTTTGATTAATATGAATAGAGCATGATGAGTGTATATAATTCTAGGGCACGACCCTTGTGATTGATATATGTATGCTATGTGTGCATTGTGGTGATTTGATGTTTGTGGTTGACTGGTTGGATTGGGAGGTGGTTTTTGGATGTTGTTATCGTGCCTGATGTGCGACGTCATTGATTGCAGGCATATTGAAGTTATGCCCCAGCGATCAATTAAACTCTGTGACAATATGGCTGAAGATGACAACCAAGGTCAGGACCCTCCACCTACCCCACAGAACTGGCAACAAATGTTTGCAAAAATGCAAGCTAGACTTTAGAGAACTGGAGATGAACTCCAAGAGCTGAGACAGCAGGCTCCTCCTCGGGATGTTGGACTACAAGTCCCACAGGCTGTGGCACCAGTTCCAGCCAGCCTATGATGGAAAATAGGTAGGAGCCTTTGTATGAAAGATTCAGAAAGCAATACCTTCCCACCTTTGAGGGTGGTCTAGACCCACTATGCGCAGATTAGTGGATGAACATGACATCTTCTATCCTAGATTTCATGAGGGTGGAAAGGAATGAGAGGGTGGCTTGTGCCAACTACATGTTGAAGGATGAAGCCCGCATCTAGTGGGAAGTTATGTCCCAGAGGAGGGATGTGACTATTATGGCCTAGAATGAGTTCAGGGATGTTTTCAATGAGAAATACTACAGTGTTGCAGTTCGAGCTGCAAAGGTGGATGAGTTTACTAATCTGACTTAGAACAGAATGACCGTCAAAGAATATACTCTGAAGTTTGACTGGTTGGCGAAGTTCGCACCAGATTTGGTTCCACTAATATGGCATAGAGGGATAGCGTTGTATGGAGAATGAATGTGATGATAGCCCATGATGTTAATATAACATTGGATCCGATTGCTACCATCTATGCCCAGGTAGTGGAGAAATCCCTTACAGCTGAGGGGGCTGAAGATTAGATATGGAGAGAAGGCGTCACAAGACGTGATGCTCGGAGGAAGGTGCCTCGCTTCACTAGTTCTAGCCGAGGTAGTGGCCCTAGGGAGAAGAAGAGAAAGGCCCTAGATTATTTTGTTCCTTCTACTCCAGATAGGAAGGCTCGAGGTGCTTTTGGTGGCTATCAGGGCGGGGGAGAGAACTGGAGAAGCTTCCCAAAGTGTTCACGGTGCAGGCGGCGATATTCAGGGGAGTGCAGAGTCAGAGCATGCTTCATTTGTGGGAGTGTCAGTCACTTGAGGAAGGATTGTCCACAAGCCAGAAAGGAAGAACCCAATAGGAGTGACAGCCTCACTCCAGCCAGAGTTTTCACCTTGACCCAGACCGAGGCTGAGGCTAGTCCCTCGATCGTGACAGGTCAGATTTCTCATGTTGGTTCTTCAATTACAACATTGATTAATTCAGGAGCTACTCATTCGTTTGTATCTACTAGGGTGATAGACTGTTTGTGTAGACCTTGTGATTTATATGCTACAGGATTCAGGACTTTGTTGCCAACTGGTAGTCTATATAAGATGGGCTATAGCATTACAAGTAAAGATAGACAGTAGGGAGTTTTCTATGGATCTGATCGAACTGGTGATAGATAACTTTGATATGATTCTAGGGATGGATTGGTTATCAAAGTATGGAGCGACAATAGATTGCAAGCGTCGGATGGTGACTTTTGAACCGGAAGGAGAGGAACCCTTCATGTTTGTGGGGACAGTGAGTGGACCACGAGTACCTATGAGTTCTGCATTAAAGGCTAGAGACCTATTGCAAGAAGGTTGCAAAGGATTCCTAGCGAACATAGTGGATGCATCTAGGGTTGTTTTAGTTGGACCGGGTGAGACTAGGCAGGTGTGTGAGTTCCCTGATGTATTTCCAGCAGATCTGCCAGGATTGCCACCACACCGAGAGATCGAGTTTGTCATAGATTTGGCACAAGAAGCAGAACTAGTATCGAAGGCACTTTATAGAATGGCTTTAGCAGAGTTGAAGGAACTGAAGATCCAGTTGCAGGAATTACTGGATCTAGAATTCATCAGACCCAGCTTTTCACCATGGGTTGCTCCAATGTTGTTTGTCAAGAAGAAGGATGGATCCTTAAGAATGTGCATCGACTATCGATAGCTGAATAAGTTGACTATCAAGAATAAGTATCCACTGTCCAGGATTGACGACTTATTTGACCAACTACAAGGGAGGATGGTGTTCTCTAAGATCGACCTTAATTCTGGCCACCATCAGTTAAGGGTTAAGGAGGAGGACATACCAAAGACTGCATTCTGTACTAGGTATGGACATTATGAATTCCTAGTCATGTCCTTTGGATTAATTAATGCCCCAGTAGCCTTCATGGACTTGATGAATAGGGTCTTCAGGGATTACTTGGATAAGTTTGTGATCGTATTCATCGATGATATATTGGTGTACTCCCAATCAGAGACACAACACAAGCAACATCTTCGCTTGGTACTACAACGGATGAGAGAGCACAAGCTATATGTTAAGTACAATAAATATGAGTTCTGGTTACCCCAAGTAACATTTTTGGGCCACATTGTAAGTAAGGAAGGGATTCTAGTGGACCCAACCAAGATAGAGGCAGTGAGATATTGCCTGGGGACGAGCAATGTACCAGAGGTTAGAAGCTTCTTGGGATTAGTAGGGTACTATCGGCGTTTTGTTGAGGGATTCTCCATAATAGCCACACCGTTGACTGAGTTGATGCGTAAGAAGACCAATTATGTCATGATAGATAGGTGTGAGAACAATTTCAAAGATTTGAAGCAGCAATTTATCACCGCTCCGGCATTGAGTCTGCCATCGGACAAGGAGAAGTTTGTAGTCTACTACAACGCTTCAAGGCAAGGTTTGGGGTATGTATTGATGGACACCGGGAAGGTGATAGCCTACGTGTCTAGATAGCTAAAGGAGTATGAGCAGAGGTATCCAACTCATGATCTAGAACTGGCAGCGTTGTATTTGCATTGAAGGTATGGAGGCACTACTTATGTGGAGAGAAGTGTGAAATATATGCCTACCATAAACGTTTGAAGTATTTATTTACTCAGAAGGATCTGAATATGCACCAAAGGTGTTGGCTGGAATTAGTGAAGGACTACAATTGTCAGATCTTGTACCCTCCAGGAAAAGCCAATGTGGTGGCCGATACATTGAGTCGAAAAGGGCTAGGATAGTTATTCAGTTCAAGACAGATATTAGAGAAATTAGCTGAAGAGGTGACGAGAGCAAGGATTGGACTGGTGGTTGGCCAGCTAGCCAATATCACTCTTCAGTCCACGCTCCTTGAGAGGATTAGAGAAGCGCAAAAGGAGGATCCGCTATTGAGGAAACGCAAGAAGGATGTCTTAGCTGGATTGGCTAGAGATTTTTCTATGTCAGAGGTAGGTGTACTAAGGTATAAAGGTCGGATTTGCCTTTCGATGGATTCTGATATTAGGTGAGAGATTCTGGATGAGTCTCATACCACTCTTATTCCTTACATTCGGGTATGACGAAGATGTACCTAGATCTAAGTACTCTGTATTGTTTCTAGGGATGATAAAGGACGTGGTGGATTATGTAGCCAAGTGTTTAACTTGTCAGCAAGTGAAGGTTGAACATCAAAGGCTAGTAGGGTTGCTACAGCCTTTAGGGATTCCAGAGTAGAAGTGGGAGGATATCACCATGGACTTCGTGGTTGGATCACCAAGGATAGTGGGGCAACATGATTTCATGTGAGTGATTGTGGATAGGTACACCAAATCAGCCCACTTTCTGCATGTTAGAACAACTTATACGGTGGAGCAGTATGTTGAGTTATATGTAAAGGAGATTGTGCGACTCCATGGGGCTCCAAGGTCTAAAGTGTCCGACAGGGACCCCACCTTTATATCTAAGTTTTGGGAGAGCCTGTAGAAGGCTATGTGCATGCAGTTGCGGTTCAGTACGGCCTATCATCCTTAAACGGATGGACAGTCTAAAAGGACGATTCAGATACTAGAGGATATGTTACGGGCCTGTGTGTTGGACTTTGGGGTATCTTGGAGTAAGTATCTCCCTTTGATTTAGTTTTCTTATAATAACAACTATTAGGCGACTATCGAAGTGACTCCGTATGAAATGTTGTATAGGAGGAAGTATAGATCGCCCATTCATTGGGATGAGACAGATGAGAGAAAGTAATTAGGTCTTGAGGCCGTTCAGAGAACTAACAAGGCAATTGAGAAGATTAGAGCTCGGATGCTAGCCTCCCTAAGTAAACAGAAGAGTTACTCAGACTTGAAACGTAGAAGTGTAGAGTTTCAAGTCTGTGATCATGTGTTTCTCGGGGTTTCTCCTTTGAGAGGAGTGAAATGATTTGGAGTGAAAGGCAAGTTAAGTCCTAGGTTTGTTGGCCCCTTTGAGATTCTGGAACGAGTTGGAGAGGTGGCATATAGATTAGTTATGCCTCCAGCTTTCTTAGGGATTCACAATGTATTTCATGTGTCTATGCTCCGAAAGTATGTATTAGATTCTACACACGTGCTGAGTTATGAAAACCTGGAGCTAGATCAAGATCTGTCTTATGAGGAGAAGCCGGTTCAGATCCTAGACTAGAAAGATAAAGTCTTGCGGAATAAGACCATTGCCTTGGTGAAAGTGTTGTGGAGAAACAACAAGGTAGAAGAGGCAACTTGGGAGCTTGAGTCAGATATGCAGGATCGATATCCAGAGTTATTCAAGTAAATTTTGAGGACGAAATTTCTGTAAGAAGGGGATAATTGTAACTCCCCAAATCTACTAATAAGGCTTAGTGTCTTGATTAGCATGCTAGGAGGGCAATGATTGATTTAATTGTGTTATTACATGATTAATTATGATATATGTGTATCAGTATGGGATTACTCAAATTATATTACTATATGACTACATATGCATGTTTATGTGAATTAAATATGCATGTGGGCCCGTTCCTGGTAATAAGGGCATATTTGTAATTTTGGCCCGTTGGGGGCATAAATGTAAATTATGTGTGTGTTGTGACTGAGACCATAGTAATGTGGAGATATATCTGTGATGTGTGATCCGAGACGGTTTAGGGAGCGGAATAGTAGAATAGTCACAACGGGGTCGAATACTCTACTCGGGGTGAGCCTAGGGGTATTTTGGGAACATAGTACGTGTTTGGGGTTACCGGGTAACGGGTAGCTATTTAACGATTATTTGGGTATGTTGGGATTAATTGGGGATTTATAGGACTACTCATGGAATTAGCAGGAATGTGGCAAATGACGGGATTTCCCTTGGAGGCATTAACTAGATAAGGATTAACTTAGGGGTAGTTTGGTCATTTTCTAGGAATAGACTTGGGTAAGACTCTAGAGCTAATCAGAAGGAAAAAAAAAAGGGAAACACTTAGACTCTCTCAGCCCATTCTCTCTCCCCCTCTCACGGTTCTCTCTCTCTCCCTTAGGCTTGTATGTTTATCTGTTTTCTGAATTTTTGGTGGAAAAGGGCTTGGGAATTGAAGGGAATTGAAGTCTTGAAGTGGTTAACAATAGCTGAGGGTTGGATTCGTCGTTGAGGTAAGGATTATCTATGTTTGTTTGGTAAATTCCTGCTGAGATTTGAGGTTTAACTAAGTTGTAGACTTAGGTTGAGTTTTGATTTAAATTGGGGGATTTGATTAGCTTTCCGAGATATTTATACTACTCTAACTGTAGTAAAGATATTTTGGGACATAATTCTGGCCTTAGAACATGTTTGGATCGATTTTCAAGGAGTTTAGAAATATGAAAATGCTAGAAATTCTAGGTTCTCAAGTTCGCGTCGCGGTGCTATTCTTGAGCGTCGCGACCTGCAAGAACTCAGAGACCTTAGGGGATTCATTGAATTGCCTTAGCGCCATGGCTCTAGGCAGGGTGTGTCGCGACGCATGTCCAGAGAAATTGAGAGTTGGGCTCTCAGACTTGTAGAGGGTCGCGACTCTAAATGTGGGGGCGTCGCGACTCTAATTGAGGGTGTCGTAGCACAAATTAGGGTTTTAAGCTTGGGAACTCAAATTTAAGGGCTCGAGAAAGGTTCTACTACCCGGTTTAGTAGAATTCGAGATCATGGAGGCTAGAATATTATTATGAAGTTTTTTAATTTGTTTAGGGCTTGATGGATTTTTATTATTAATGTGTTGTGACAAAGTTTTACCGCCAAGGTTTGGGTTTAGTGCTCGGGATCGCACTAGTCAGTCAGCTCGGGACATAGGTAAGAAAATTGTTTGTGGCCGTAGAACAGGGCATGACCCTATTATCTGTTTTTAATGCTATGTGTGAATGTCTATAATTGTTTTTCCATGTTTGTATGGTTTTGATAGATCGGCGAAGGCCGGGAACGGCGAAGGCCGGAATCAGCAAAGGCCGGGAACGACGATAAGCATGTTGAATGCAGGTCGAACGGCAACAAGCATGCTAAATGCAGGCTGCCATGGTGTGGTCATCTAGGGTATCGTACTCACCCGTTCGGTGAAGACCGTGAACCCTGTGCTTGGTAATGCACTTGGGTCTGCATAGGTCGTTATGTGAATAGTCTGTTATCTGTTTAAAGATATGCATTTACTAGAATGAATTGTTATATGCTATGTTTGTGAGTTTTCTTGCTGGGCCTTGGCTCATGGGTGTTCTATGGTGCAGGTAAGGGCAAAGGAAAGGTTGACCAAGCATGATTTGGAGGGCATGGAGCGGCGCGTACATGTTTGGCCTTCCTGGCCGCCACAGCTGGGGTTGTTTTGAGGGACACGCTGTGAACGTTTGATTTTATCCCTTAGGTCGACTGTACACCAACTTTTAAGTGTTAAATATATTTTGAAACAATATTTTGGGATCTCAATGTATCATTTTTATAACTTTAATGGATATCCAAACATTTCATACTTAACTTTCATTAAATGAGTCTTTATTCCGATTTAATTACACTTTTCAATCTAAAACCTCGATTAGCAAGCTAATGGCATGATTTAAAATCACATGGTAACGACTCTAGGGTAGTAGGGCGTTTGTAACACCCTAGATAACCAAGGTCGTTACACCGCGTGATTATAAAGCTGCAAGACTTGCTAATCAAGTCATATAGTTGAAAACGTGACCTTAAAGTCGCATTTAGGTTAGGGTTAAAATATTTTGGTCATAAACAGAAAACCTCTCATTAAAATAAACGTTTAAAATATGGGATTACAAAATAGATTTTAAAGGACAGTTTACAAAATTTCAAAGTTTAGGTACAACCACAAGCCACTCTAATGGCAAAATAAACACTTTAAGTTCTCCCGTCCCTGTACCACTCCTCGGCCATGGCGGCCAATCAGCTGACTATGTACATTCTGCCCCAGAGCTCTCCAACTCAGGACTGGTCCACTTTGCCCTTGCCTTTACCTGCCCCACGTAGCACCCGTGAGCCAAGGCCCACTAAGAAATCCATAATACAGAGCATAAATGATAATCAACAGTCAGATAATTCACAAATCACCAATCTGCAAACCAATAATCAATCATCCAGATAATAAACATGCCATAATCATCAGATTCATAACAATAAACATATAACAATATCCAGGGTCGACTCCCTTAGGTCGCACCCTCTGATTATCCCACTGACTCCGGCTCGCTTAGGCCGAGCTCAGTGATTATATACTTAACCTCAGCTACCAGTGGCTGAGCCGCATCCTGTGCGCAAATATAGATTATAGCACTCTTAGGTTGTTTATCTCATGTCCCCATGGCATAATACCATCATATGACATCACATACAAGTATAGGGAACTCTTAGTCCCAACATAACCACATAACCGGGTGCAGTTTTCTTACCTTTGATTCTGAGTGCTTTGGCTAATTGAAGTTACACTTGAGCACGATCCTGATCCAAGCCCTAGCGAACACTTAGTCGCATTCCATAAAGTAGAACCATCATTAAATCTCAATTCTGTAACCCAACTTCGGAACCAACCCCGAGCTCTCGGGAAGCCCAATTCCACCAAACGGGGTGGTGGAATCGACCCCTGAGACCCCAAGAAAAAACCCTAAGAAAAATACCCAAAATCCATTTCTGGAGGCAGGGTAGTGCTACAGCGCCACAAGGTGGGCGCTACAGTGATACAAACAGAGAAAAACGCCCCCCAGGAAACCAGACATAGTGCTATAGCGCTCCAATGCTAGCGCTACAATGCTACAATCAACAACATGCAATCCTCTGGTTTTTCCTTCGAACTTCCCCGAGCCAAAGCTCCACCAAACCACTCCAAATCTTATCCAACCCCAAAATTGACCTTACAACTCACTATAACTCAACCAAATCAACCCATCAACATCAAAAACCTAGCTAAAAGCATCATCAAATACATAACCCAAACTTGAGCTCAAAACCTCAAGAACATCATCAGAAAACTAGAAACCCAGAATTTCAAGGTTAGAATTGGTTACCTTAGTTGAGAGAATTCGACCTTAGGTTGTCTTCTATGCCCTTCCAGCCTTTAGTTCCTCAAATCCCCAAGCTCTAGTCCCTTGATTTCCATCCAAAACTCAAAATCAAAATCAACTTCTTCAAATTCAGAAAACTCAAACCAAACCCTTAAACCTTACCTTAACTTGAGCTAAATCCAGTTGAACTTCTAGCCACTCCAAGGATCAGAGTCTCAAGGCCTTGCCTAGAATTTTCCTTGAGTTTCTAGCTCCAAAATCCACAAGAAATGGTGAGGAATAGGTAAACCGTGTGGGAGAGAAAGCGGTAACTTAAGTGTTCTGTTTTTTCTTCTTTCCTTCTTTCCTTCAGCTTCTAACTTTTTCTACAACTTCCACTAAGTCTAAAAAGCAGAATAACCCTTACCCCTTTTTAACCATCAAAAGACCATTTTGCCCTCCCAATTAAACCTAAGCCTTTTAATCACTCTAAGGACATTTTGGTCATTTGTTCTCAATTCCCGCTAATTCCTCAAGTGTCCCTAATATTTACCACTTAATTACCGTCATCTAATTAATCACCAATTATTTTCCCCAATGCCTAATATTCTCCAATATATTTCCCAAATTCCTAGAAATACCCCCAGGATTCCCTGAGCCGGGTATAAATCCCCACTGTGACTATAATGCTAAATCGCTCACTAGGATCACCTCGAGCCACCAGCTGCAAATATATCCACATAATAATGTGGTCTCAACAATTTATCACAAATAATCATGTTTATGCCCTCAACGGGCCAAAATTACGAATATGCCCTTATAATCTAAACAGAGCCTACATGCATACTAATACTCATAATCATGCATTTTATCATTTAAATCACACATAAACCAATTATGCCCTCCTGGCACACTAATCAAGGTCCTTAAGCCTTATTAGTAATTTTGGGTCATTACAGCGTTACACTAGGGGCTCACAGGGCTGGGGGTTTCGGGGGCTGGGGAAGACGGTGGGGCAGCACGTTTAGGTGGGGGGTGGCCGGAGAACCGCTGTTCGTGGCTATGCAACAAGCTTGCGAGAGAGAGAGAGAGAAAGAGAAATGGGGGAAGAGAGAGAGAGAGAGAGAATGGGGTGAGTGTTTTTTTTTCTTTTCTAATTTAATATATAATGAAACTTTTGTTAAAAAAATTATTCAAGCTTTTAGGACACAAATAAGTTTTTAGGACTCGCACTGCGTGTTCTAAAAGAAATTATTTAAGGACTCTCAATGAGTGTCCTAAAAAGTCCAGGAACTTTTGTTAAAAAGAAAATTCATAATTTTAGGACACACATCAGTTTTTAGGGCTCGCACTGCGTGTTCTAAAAGGTCCAGGAGCTGTTTTTATGGCTCGCATCTAAGCGAGTGCCCTAAAAAAGTGTCCTAAAAGCCTGTTTTTGTAGTAGTGATAGTTTAAACATTTGAGTTATATATTTTCTTCCATTATCATCTTCATCTCACTATCTTTATTTATTTATTTATTTTTACTAACACTATATAGATTTAGTCATGTTCTTTCTATTATTTCTAATTAGTAAAATAATATTGATAGGTAGTTTTATGTTCAATCTTCTATTGCATTATTATCTATAAGTATTTTGTCATTTTTAGATTTGTTATAAGACTAATATTGTGCTTCCAAGATAAAGAATTTTATTACTCAAACATATTTTGTGAAATATACATGTGCTTCAATGTTAAATCTTCAAAATGAGTTTTCGGGATGTGAACTACTTATTTGTGTAATTTCGTAAATAAATTTTTTTAATAATTAAATATGAATATGAGTGACTCTTGATGCATTTCTATTCTCTATAAATTGATTACATCTTATATTTATTTGCTATATTTTACTATCAAGTTCTTAAAAACCAAAAATCATAAATCATTGTCTCTATTTTTCTTTAATCTTTTGTGTTTATTTTTCTACTTATCATTTTGATTTTCTTATCTCCTTGTGGAATCGACCGCCCATCTATGCTACAACTACTAATAATAGAAGTCACATTTTGGGCGTAAACAGCTAGTTTTAATTATTTAATTATTATTTTAATTTTATATCATTATAATCACATGATTATCATTTTATATATAATTAATTAAATTTTTATATTTGAAAATAAATAATAAAATCAAAAACTTATATATATATATATTGATAAATCACGTTTTCTTCTTTATCTAAACACTTTCAAAAGTGTATTTTATTCCTTAAAGCTAAAATGAGCTTAAAATAACATAAACCAAACGAGACTATAGTATTTTTAAACTATGCTTATGACCACATCTACTTCTTTCTTAGGCTCTTAAAAAATATGCAATTACCAAATAAAATATGAAAGACTTTTTTTTCTTGTCAGGAAAAATATGAAGACTCTTAAGTCCGCAAATACACACTGCCTCGTAAATCTTCAAATTAATTTAAGGCTTACTAAGCTAAATATAATTAACCAAACCAATAATATAACATTCAAAGAATTACCGAGTACTACTATACCCAGTAACATATGACATATTATTATTAGTAAAATTTAATATCAAATTTTATATACTAAAATTTAATAAACATAATTTGCTATTGCTAACTAAATATAAAAAATAGTATTAGCCATTTAAGGTATCAAATAAAAACACTCACATTTAATTAGTAGTATCCAACACAACCGACAAAAGAATCCACCAAGATGACATTGCATTTAATGCATCAACAAATAAAACCGTGAAAACATTTAAGATACAATGGCACGAATTCTCTTACCACAACCATACTTTACTAACTATCCATTAAACAAATTTAGATAATAAATTAACATAAATCTACAAAAATACACTAAAAGTTAAAAAAAATCTGAAAAATATGGTGTATTACAAAAATATGGAATTTTTGGATAAAAACACGAAATGACAAAATTGTAAATATGGAGTGACAAAATCATAAATCAAAATTGTAAAATACAATTTTTTGTAATCAACGTTTACAAACTAGTAAATATATGTTACAAACTTATAAATATCTGTTACGTGTTTGTAAATAATATTTACAAAATCAATTATAGAATTGTTGGTTTTTTTTTTTTAGATAAAACTTACAAACAAATTCGTAACTAAATTTTTTATTTTTATAAAAATAGTTTACAAATATAGTTTTACAACTAAGAAAGATATTTTTGTAATTAATATTTACGAAAATACTTTATAGTTAAGAAATCATAAACAAAATATACACAAAAATTTTATACTTTTCCATATTGTTACAATATTGTACCAAAAAATTACATGAATCATCATATTTATGCTATACAACTTAAAAATATAAATTTAAAATATTCATTATTTATAAAACACTTTATTAAATATAGTGGTGAAATACAATATTTTTTTAAACAAGTTTTACATTTTTGTAACAACAATTTACAAAACTAATTTCACAACTAAAAAATTTATTTTTGTAACTCACATTTACAAAAATATTTATAAATTTATTTAACATGATTATTACAAAGATTTACAAAACTAATTTTTTAACTTTAAATATATTTTTGTAACAAAACTTGAAACTTGGATTAGATTATGATTTTGGTTTAACATTGAGTGTTGAGACTTGACTAGCTATGATTTAAAAAAAATATATAATATTTTTATAAAGAATAATAATATTGTGATTATCTTTAACTATATATTGTAACATATAGTTATTAATATTAATTTTAATTAACAATATATTGTAATTTGTATAAATATATATATATATTTTTGAGTAATTGTATAAATATTGATTTTAATATTAATAAATATATTTATTTTAAATCAATATAAATTAATCAACTAGGTATAATTATTATTACTTTTATTATTATATTACTTGATATGCTTAAATTTTTATTAAAAATTAAGACAAAAAAAAAAACAAGGGGAAATCCGTATTTTTGTAATTTATTAAAGATATCGTATAAAATAATTTTTTTTTTTTTATATATTACGGTAGGACATGTAATTATCCCATAAATTAGTATGTATAAGTTTAGTAAAAACAAAATCTAAACCAAAACATCTACCATATTTATTATTTTTATTTTTTAGGGTAGGAATTTGTTAATTTATTGAATTGAAATAGATAAGGTGTGAGCATTAAATATTTTTGGAACTCAGTAGAGAGTAGGGAACTGACCTTTGTGTTATCGAACATCAACCATTATTTTTATCGCTGAGAAAACATTAACCAAGTAAAACGACAAAATACTACAATATTTTATACTTGACTTGCATGCTTGGAGATTCTTCCTTTGGTTACTCTGTCTTTTTTTTTCAAAGTTAAAATCAATCAAATTGATAAAACAAAAACTATCAATAACAATAATAATGCAAGAAAAGAATAATAAAAAAATTATAACCACAATTCATATATTGTATAGAAATAAGGAATATAAAAGAAGAAGAAAAACGCTATATTAATATTTGAAAAAAAAAAATCAATTCTCTATTTCACCGGTGTTTTCAGTCAACCAACCTGAAATATAGAGTCAAAAGTATGATTAACACATGATGATCACAACCCATCTTCATTATTAGATCACCATTTTTGGTTTTATCTCCAATATCAATTAATCAATAACAATTTTTTTTAAAATTAAAAAAGAAAAGAGAGAGATGGTAATAGTGATAATTAATTAATTAACTAGGTGCAGCAGTAGTAACCAGTGGTTCCTCGAGTATTTTCCTGTCAGATTTGTCATCTAAACTACTAATAACCAACTTGGACATATCAAATTCCGTGGTCGAGCGAGATGGGTCCCGCTCGAACTCCAACACAAACCTCTGCACCACAACCCTCTGGCTCTGCTGCTGACTGCGCGACACTCCAAGCGACCGAGACTTACTCAGCCGCACCACCGCCGGCGCCATCTTCACCGCCACCCCTGACCTTCTTACACCACACGAACCAGAATTGTTATCTCCAACTCCAACTCCAAGGCTCGTTTCGGATTCAGGCCCCACCCCGACTTCAATCTCGTTTACTGACCCGATTGACTTTGACCGTACCACTCGTTCAACTTTAGTTATACATGTTGTAGAGATAGTACCACTTTTACTCTTAGAAGAAGAAGAAGAAGTGGTAGTTCTATTCCCATTCTGTGCGCCCGCAGCACTCGATAATTTCCTGTTTCTACGACTCGCTGCTTGCCCTGTCGGTGCCGTCTCCGGGACCTTTAATACGTCGACTTCGCTGACGTCGTAAACCTCCCGGTGGCACAGCAATGGCTCTTCACCCTCCACACACCTTACCCGCTGCCGGAAGTTGTTCCATATAGGCGGTGCGTGAGCCCTCTTCCTCACCACCTTGAGGCACTCAACGACCTCTACCATCGGCGGACGCTTCTCCGCTGTGGACCGAACACACCTTGCCGCGAGCACGGCGAGTTGGCGGATCAGGGCTGGGTCTGCTGCTGGACCGATTCTTCTGTCGCAGATTACAGCGTAGTCGCCGCGCTTTATTACGGGCACAGCCCAGTCAACGATCGAAGGAGGGCTGTAATTAACGTCGATGGCGTTCCTCCCGCTGATGATCTCGAGGAGGAGAATCCCGAAGCTGAAGACGTCACTCTTGGCAGTTAGATCCCCCGGAGCAAGGTAACCCGGGTCGAGGTAACCTAAAGTTCCAGCCGGAGGAGTGCACTTCACGAGAACGTCCTCCACGTGTCCCCTCAAGGAGAGTCCGAAGTCGCCCAGCCTGGCGTTCCCGTCATGGTCGATCAGAACATTGGACGACTTTATATCCCGGTGGATTACCGGCGGGTTCGACTGGTGCAGCGCGTGAACTGCCTTTGCCACCTGGTACCCGAATCTTATCCGCCGGGTCCAACCAGGCGGCCTTGACGATCCGGAGTGTAATAGATCGTATAAAGACCCGTTGGGCATGTACTCGACCACAATCAACTTCCTATCCATGGAGTCCGTACAAAATCCAAGGAGATTCACCAGCCTGGGATGCTGAACCCTCGAGAGTATTTCGATCTCGTTCTCCGCCGGGGTGGTACAGTTTCCGGGGCCGGAAGCGTTAAAGTAAAGGCTTGGCGTGGAGCTGGAGAGTTGTTTTGTCTTTTTAACGGCGGCAATAAGCTTCCCATTGTCGAGGACGGCTCTGTAGACGCTTCCATGGCTGCCTTTGCCAAGAAAGCTCTCAGTAGAGAAATCGTCGGTGGCGGAAGCGAGCTCCTCGTAAGTAAACTCTCTGATCTTCTTGAACAGCTGCTTATTGGGTCTTCTTCGTATCTTATTAGCTTTACTTTTGAGTTCGGGCCAGTTGTAAGTATCGCAGGTCGATATGGCGGACTCCGCATTACAGGAAAGATAACCCATATTAAAGAATACGAAAACTAGAAACAAAAGAAGAGAAAAGGCCAAATGGTTTAATTAAGATTTTGATTAGTCGAACTTTTTTATATTTTCTTAGACGAGTCAAAAGAGAAGTAGGGTACTTGAAATTGTTGTAAAGGTGGTAGTGAAGGGTGAGGAGGAAGAAGGAGTTGGTAATGGTAATGGTGGTGGTGGTGGTGGGGAAAGACGAAAGCGGCAAAAGCCATAACTACAAAAGGAGTTGTGGCGTTTAAAGTCGTGCGTATTACTGTTTTACAGCTCTTTGTGTCGTTTTGAAAGAAAGAAAAGAGGGTGTGAAAGTGATGAGAAAATGGAGCTTTGAACTTTCATCTTCCTTCCCCTAATATTTTATTATTTTCTTCTCAATATTTGTTTTCTCCTTTACCATTCAAATGCAAGCTTCTTTGTGAGAGAATTTCTTGGGCTTGGGCATCTTGTGGGCCCTTCTTCTTTTCTTTTTTTCAACTAAGTTGTTGCTTTTAGTTCAATCCTTCTTATCACTCATTTAATAATATTTAAGTGCCCATTAAGTTTTGAAATTACCAACATTAAAGAGTAGTCATACACAATTAATGAAGAGCAAGAAAGATGTCCATTGGAGTTTGAGTTGGACAATAGCTTCCTCTCTTGAGTTAAGACATTTGCACACTTACTTTTGTACCATTTTGTGTGTAGGAACTCTTGAGTTTACAACATATGGTAATTAACGAGGTTGGCCCTCATAATGATTGTTTTAAACTTTTCTCGTTGTATGGAGCATGCTTGGGGAAATAAGGAAATCAAATTATGCCCCCTTTTGTTTTCTTTGATTTTGAGTAAATATATTGAATGCGGATAGTTAGGATTGATTTGAGTTATAAAAAAAATGTACTACATACAACTATATAAGGATCACAATATATTGAACAAAGGATAGTAGTTGCAGCTGTTTCGAGTTATTTATGCTCAATTACCAAAAAAAAAAACAATAAAAACAAAAAATGGTCCAAAAAAAAGCACAATCTATGATGAGCCATTTTATATGGACTTACATTTTTATTTTTATTTTCTCCTTTTTCTTTAATCTCCAGGAAAGAGTAAAAGATGAGTTGGCAAGATCTAAAAAGACGTCAATTATTAACTTCTATCACTCCCAACATTAGATCTCCATTTGCTCATAATCAACTTTTTTAGTAGACATTTTTTTCCAGTTCTTTTTGTTATTTTATGGGACTTTTATGATATGCGTGTGTATATTTACATGTGTCATTAAAACGCTAGCTTTTTTACAAGAGATTAGGTAATCAAGTTTTTTTTTTTTTAATGTATACACAAATGATTATATATATATATATTTAGAAAAAAAACAAGAAGAGAGTGTTTTAAATATGCCTAAGATGAAATTTTAAAATAAAAATAAATAACTTAGACATTCAAATTCAAATCAAGGAACTTTGGTGTAAGAGTTTCCTAATAGTCGTTTTAAGTGTGCTATTAGTCAAAGGATTAGTATTATTTCGTTTGTTCGAGTCATGTGGGAGATGATGGAGGGGTTGACTGTCGAACAGAGATGAAGGGGTTGCAATGAGACTCTTTGTATTTTCTCATTCTTATTTGCAGTAAAATAAGGAACGGAGCAAATGGTTCTGTTAACAGAGGGGAGTCTTAGTTTTAAGAAAATAAATGATCAATAATTTGTCTTTATTTTATTGGTTGGACAGGTAATAATACAAGAAACTTAAACAGAGAAAATTTGTTCATCATGTAGAGCATAGTAAAAATAACAAGACAGCTGTGCCACTTGGCAGCATCTGATTTAGTTATGCGTCACTCCAAAAATAGGACGGTTAGGATTCATTGTTCCTCTTAGTACATCATCATCGAATGAAGTTGTTGCTTTCTAAATGTTGAACTCTGATTTATCCAACTACCGTAAGTTTCGGGCATAATTTCTAATAGAGAGTGAGTGAATGCTTTCAAGAAGTTGGGTTTGGTTGATTTGCATTAATAAACCAAACATGTGTTTTTCCACAATTTTTTTTTATTCATTTATGATATTTTAGAAGATCGGGCGGCGGGCCCGTGATATTATGTAGTCAAATAGTGAGATAGAATTTCTTAACCTACTTCCCCTTAAATTTTTTTTTTTAAATTCTTAACCTACTTCTATAAGATTAATTTTGTACCTATTTTATGACTGTATAATTGTAGGGATATATATAGTAGTTCATATAGACTGGTTTATTATATAACTTATGTATTAATTTTGGAAAGATTCTCTACCTTATATTCTATTTGACTTTAGTGCTTCACATTTGAAATTGCACTCCCAATTATGTTTAAATGATTTTGGTATGGATATATTCATATAATGTGGTCAAAATATCTCGTCACTGAGATTTCATAAGTAGCAGCATATTTCATATTCAAATTATTACTTTTTTTCCCAGCAGAAAAAAAAAAAAAAAAAAATATTGTTTTCTTTCTTTTTCATGTCTCCTACCCCGATATACGCATGCAAAGCCATTATCTATTGTTTTTCTTTTTGTACAGTCTCCACGAAATAAATTAGGAAGTTTATACAAATACATATTTATATAATTATTAGTGGCACACTTAAGAATATATTTTGTATTTATAATTGGGTTATGTCAATTACCACATGAACAATAATTCACTATGATGAATATGGAGAGTTTATTTTAGGTCTTTATCTAAATGCATATTAGTCATATTGGAGCACTTCATTTATACGTTAAATTAATTGCCTCTTACAAGTAGACTCATATTTTTTTTATGCATATTCTTGCACGGAACAATTTTATGATCAAACCCAACAAAAATGTGTTTTTCTCTTCTTGTTTACTGTAGTCTAAAGCTACCAAAGTTGATGCATATCCATTAATCCATTAGCTACCTCTATAATTTTCAATTTCGAACAAAGATGTGGGAACCACTACTTGTGCAAAATCAATCTCTCTCTCTCTCTCTTCTTTTGCTTATGCGCCCCATCTTTTGCTTATGCGCCCCCCCATCATTCTCTTTCTTTTTCACGCTCATTCGCTTAAAAACTATTATTATCATCATCACCATAATAATAATAATAATAATAATAATAATAAGCAATCGCATTTGTGATCAAAAGAACAATAATAGTGCATGGTTTAAAGCAAACCAAATCTGTGCATGGGTTAAAGCTTTTACTTTTTATAAATTATATATGTTTTTTCTTCAATAAAATGGTTTATACATTAGATCATGTGTTTTGTCTAATTACTTATTTGGACGCTGTGTTTTGACAAATAATTTTTTAGACCATGTGTTTTGTAAAATGGTTCAAATAGAATCATAAACTCGATTTTTGTCAAAGTTTTCTGAGCTAAAATTATAAATAATTCACAAAACTAACAATTTAAAATAACAAAATCACTTTGCATAACAACTGTGTTGTTATGTGTTGTTATATTCAATTTTTTTCATCAAAATTGAGTTTATGGATCTATTTAAACTATTTTACAAAACACAGGACCGAAAAAGAAATTTGTTAAAACACAGAATCTAAACAAGTAACGGGACAAAACACAGGGTCCAAAAAAATATAAACTCTTAATTAAAATAACAAAAAGGATGAACTTTATGTGTAATAATATATCTGACCATATGTATTAGCTATGAAGCACTACTATAAGAATAAGACTATTTAATTTTTTTTTTTTTTAAAAACAAGTGGTTTATTTGACTTGTTAGGAATCATAATTAGAATTAATAGTAGTATATATTCATATTGTTGTGTTTGTAATATTTTGTAATCATAATAAATTATTTGTAGGTTACTAATATACTCTTGATTAAAGTTTATATGTATATAGGACTTTCATAAGATAGATTTTTTAGGCTTATAATAAAATATATTATTAACTTAGGATATTAAATTTTTCAAAATTAAAATATATTTAGAAAATAATATGATTATTTAAATTATATACACACAAATATATTTATAATATTTAAAAAAATATAATAAGCATTAATTTTTTTTATATTAATTGTTTTCCACATCAACAAAAATGTACTATAGATAAATAATACTAATTTGAAACAACATTTGATTGAAAATTGATAACTATTTAATTAATATATTTATTTTATTTTTTATTGAGTCAACTAAAAAAAGAAAAAGACTGATATTAAATATTTAAGTTATTAATTTATTAGATTAAATATGTTTTTGTATAAAAAATATATTATCTTATAATATATATTATATAAAGATTAAAAGAAATCATATGTATACATACTTTAAAATTTGAAAGTAAATAAGTATAAAATTGACAATTTATAATTTAATAACGAATGAGAATGGGATTGTTAATTCTATTCCTCAATCCCAAATTAGTGTAGGACATACACATTTAATTAGTATAACTTTTAAAAAAAAAACAATTAGTGGTTGTTAACCAAATCTATTTCTTTTAAGTTTATCTGTATTTTAAAGCTATATATCTTGTGTTTGTTAGAGAATATATTATATTCAATGGGAATAGAGAAACAAAAATACAACTCTAAGCAAAATGTTAAAATAGACAAGATGATAGATAAAAAGTGTTACAACTCTATTGCAAAAATACAAGTAAATAGAAATAAATGATGAGAAATATATTGATAATACAACTCAAAGCATAACAATACAAATAAATATATAAGATAAACACAAAAAATAAAAGAGGTAGAAGAACAAAATAATATGAAGAACAATAGATAAAATCTCACACTCACACAACCAAAGTGTAGAGTAGTGGGGATCACCAACTTGAACAATGTTCAAGACCTTTGTCCAAAAGCTTATTTCCCCATATTCTCTAAGCATTAAGAGATCTTTCAAGGAAATAGCTCTATGAAATTATCAAGCCTCTATGTGTATTTTCTAGCCAAGTCCTTTGTGGATAGAAAATGGTGTATCTAACAAGTGAGCATTAGACTCTTATTTATAGAGTTTGAGATACCCTTTGAATTTCAAATTCCACCAACCCCCATGGTTGTTTCCAATGTTTAATTGGATGTTTATGGAATTAAAATGAAGATTTTGGAGTTACTTAAGATGTTAGAACCGTTCAAATTGGAAAAAAACTGAAAAAGGTTTTGGCTGTCAGCCTCACTGGCCGCGGCCAGGAGTATCAGTGGTTGCGACCACTGGCCTCTGTTCCCCAGGCCGCAACCAGGGATAATTAGTGTTCGCGGCCACATGAAATTTTCAGCATCCAAATTTTCAGTTTTTCCAAAACGTCTCAAAGAAATAGCTCTCTGGAAGTATCAAGCCTCTATGGTGTATTTTCCAGCCAAGTGCTTTATGGATAGAAAATGGTGTATCTTACAAGTGAGCATTAGGCTCTTATTTATAGAGTTTGAGATACCCTTTGAATTTCAAATTCCACCAATCCCCATGGTTGTTATCGATGTTTAATGAAATGTTTATGGAATTAAAATGGAGATTTGGGAGTTACTTAGTGTTGACCCTCGAATTGGTTAACGACACGGAGTCAAATAAATGATATAGAATGAGATGAAAACAAGAAGAAATCAAGACGAAAGGGTAAACGACACAAACAATTTATAGTTGTTCGGCCCCAATCAGATGGTAATGACCTACGTTCACTTAGTGTTCTTATTATTGTAGAATCCCAACACTGTGATCAATGAACTAGGGTTCACGAGTTTCACAAGCTTCAGGATGATTACGATTTCGATGAATAATAACACTATAATTTTCTCTTAGAATTCTCCCAGTCCAAAAGTTCCCCTCCCTTGAGCCCTTTGATTCGTATTTATAGGCTCAAGAAGGTTACATGGGCCAATGAGCCTTAATTATAATTACAACTTGCATATCTAGATAATAAGAGAAATTACAATTATGCATAATTACAAGATTGCACATCTGAAGGAAATAAATGAATATATGCGACCAGGCTGGTCGCACATAAGTATGATGCTTGATATACCAATAATCTTCTGGTCAATGGCCGAGCAGGATACACTTACTTAAAACAGCCACGTGCGTCCCACGTGTAGACCAATCATGCCACGTCATCAGGTAGTCCATTTTTGGGTAAACATTTGCCCCCCAAGTTTATTTTACTGCGACCAGCATAAAGTAAACTTAAACAACCGACCTTCCGTGTGACCTGTCAAATCTGTCAGAGCCATCAATGCCTTCTCGAAAAAGGAAACCAATCATGTCATTGCAGTTTCCCAAAAAGTGATTTGACGGCTATCACATTTTTCCATGCCTCGAAAAATCATCCCCCATCATTACCTCATTAACCGTGCTTCGACCAATATAAATACCCCTTCATATTTACTTTTTAATTTTTACTTTCCATCTTTCCTCAAGAACACTGAAGAACGGAGCCTAAAGAACCCAGAAAACCCAAACGACTCTGACGATCTGTGGAATTTCTGTTTAGCCAGTTGTATCAACGTTCCAGAAATTTGCATCAATCTTTATCCAAATAAGTTTCTTGAACCTCTTCGTCTCCGAAATTCCATGCAATAATTACCTTTTCAGTTTTCTGGTTTATTTTGGATTTTGAGTTTCTGAATGTTCTTGAAGAAATGATTTAGGGTAATCGGGCATGTAGGTATTAACATGATAGGATAAGGAAAAACCACTCTATGAGGCTTAGGAGTTGGTTTGGCAGTTAGGATTATTGATTTAGAGGCATTTAGAAAAAACTGGGTTTTTCCCACCCTTTCTCAGAGTCGAAAAGTTTTTTCTGAAAAACTTTTCACTTCTGCTTTTTAATCCGTTTTTCAAGCTGTTCGCATATTATTTAGTGTTTACATTAGGATGCTGCTGGTAATATAAAAGCTTAACTTTTATACACGAGCAACGTTATCCCAACACTTCCACTTATTTAGTCTATTGGCCGTAGATTCTCATCTCCCCTTCTCTGTTCGTAGATTTTCATGCACGACCCGTGGGGAGGTGAGAGGCCGATCGACGATGACTTGCTCGTACTACTGCTTGAAGATCAAGAACAGTCGTTGCGGTCATTCTCGAAAATTCCCTTTTCTCAACATAACCCCACAAGTAGTCCTTCGACCAGTCCAACCAATATGGGGTGCGTAAAATCCATCGCTCAAAAGAAAAAGAAAACAACCCAACCTCCTGCCAATCATCTTGCTCCTCGGGCTGAAACTCCTTCAATCAGTCCTCAACCTGAAAACACTTCCCAGCCAGAAATTCAAACAAAAGCCCGACTTCGAGACATCCTTCGACCAGAGGTTGAATGGTACGTAGTACCTTCTAGTGTTATTACAGCTAGGATGGTAAGGAATTATCTCAAGAAGTACGTACTTCCTAGGATAACCCTAATCAAGCCTTCGATCGACCAGCGGGCAAACTTGCCTGGGGGCACCTTCAGCGCCTGGTCGAGGTATCACATTGAGGCAGGGGCAACCTTGCCTCTTCATCCGTTCTTCTAGGGGGTGGCCAATTATTTCAAGGTCACTCCCTTTCAAATCACCCCAAACAGATATAGAGTGCTCTCTGATCTCTATATTCAGTACAGTCACAAGAAGTGGCCTGTCCCTACGCCACATGAGATCAATTACTCGTTTGATATCAAATCTAACCCCAACCACAACAACACGAGGTTCTTCCATTTCTACCACCAGGAATCTGCTCGCACCTTCTTGAGTGATATTACCCACAAGTCCAACGTGGGAAAGTACTTCCAAGAGTACTTCTTATCACCGGACCTGGTCGCCAACAACCCGGCCTTCACTGAAGGAGGTAAATCATTTATTTACTGGTCGTTAGATTTCGTTTAGTTTTTCTATACATTCTTTAGAACTTTGGTGTCATTCAGGTCCATGGCATCGACTAGCTCCCACTCCAGAAATGGAGATACGAGCAGCATCCTTGGTCAGCATGACAAATATTGAAAAAAGTGTGAAAGAGGTGGTCACGGAGAATAATCTAAGGCTGCTTGGCCTTCTGGCACCTCACCAGGACGTGAAGGAATCAACTGCGGGAAGTGCTACTAGGGGAGAAGTTCCCGAGCAGCATCAAGATGTGTCACAACCCCCGAGGAGGGCAACAAGAGTGACTATCAGGGAACCGTCTAGCACCCTGCGAGCAGCGGCTATCCCTGCCCAGCATGGGAAAGGCAAGGAGAAGCTTCCTGATCACCCCGAGCCTATACTTGAGTCCTTGGAAGAGAATGGTACTGACTTCTCAATCTTAGATAGTTTGCCCATTCCCTGTCATTTATTTGACGGGGACGACAACTTTAAATACACACCTAGTTGTAATTCAAACTTCTTCAAGGCAGAGAGTGAGTGTAGCAGTAGTACAATAAATAATGCAGCGACCAGTAGTTGTAGCTTGGGTATTTTACTTATAATTTATTTTCTCTCTGTTTGTTTGTATTTTTTGCATGACAACTTGCCCTGACTGATCGTATGCTTCTTTTTTGCAGACATGCCTGCCGAGAGGGTGTTCGACTTGTACACCAATTCCACCTCCTCTCCTCCTGCGAGCAGGAAGAAAATGAACAGGTGCTAGCTAGGAGAAGGATGCAGTGGCCCATCTGCAAAGAGGGCTCGGACGGAGGGCCCTCTTGCACCAACTCCATCAAAAGAGATGACTCCTCCTCCAATCCCTGTCGACCAGAATCCTCCAGCTCCCATCAACCAGACTCCTCCTCCAGCTCCTGCCGACACAACTCCTCCAACTTCTACTGACCAGGCACCTCCTGGTCAGCCAGAAAAAAGTTTCAGGAGAAGCCCTTATGAATATGGCTCTCAAATCAACCAAAGATAGCCTGACAAAGCTATCAAGGCACTAACGCAGCCGAGAGGCCATCAACGACACTGAATCTATGGAAGTCGACTAGATCCTTAACCGTGCGCTGAGTGAAGTGCTCTGCGTGAGTCGCCATTCTTTCTGAGCTTTATTTGTTTGTCTTATCAATTTATTCCCACTAACAGTTTTATCTTTTTTCTGATCGCAGGGAGTTTTAACCATGAGTACTGGTTGGCGCCGCTCGGGGGCATTGACTGCTCAGTATGAGAATAGGCTTGGCGAACATCTCAGAATGGCTGAGGCCAAGCATACCGAGCAGCTCAAAACAGTCGAGGCTAAGCATACCGAGCAGCTTAAGGAGGCCGAGACCAAGCATGCTGAGGAGTTGCAAACAGCTGGGGCCAAAATCACCAAGCTTGAGGGGGAACAGAAGAAGGAGGAATCAATTACCAAAATTACTACCTCCAAAGATAAGTACAAGGAAGCCTCGATGATAAACTACCAAGAAGCCCACAAACTTCAATCGGAGTTGGAAATCAGCTGCAAAGAGGTTGCTGACCTTGAGGAGACCAACACGTGCAACTTGGAGAAGTACGAGGGAGCAGCGTTCCAGTGCTTCTACATGTTCTAGAGAAGTAACCCCAAGGATGATTTTACTTATCTACCTAACCCTATAAGGGAGGCTGAGTTGGCGAAGTGAGCTGCTCGCCTGGAAGAGGAAGAGAAGGCTCAGGGATCTCCTGAGATATCCTTAGCAACAGACATTTAGGGTGTCAACGAAGATGCTAGTCCCTCAGTCGACCAGCGGCCACAAGAGCCTCAGCAGGATCCTTCGACTGCTTCATAATTTCTCCTATTTTTTTATTTAAGTTTAATTTGTATTTTGAGACACACGAACTACGGTTCATGATGTCAAGACAACTTATTATTTTATTGCTGCACGGGCAGCTTTTCCTTTAACTGACAATTACATCCGAGCAGCAACTGCTCGCGGTGTAAAGGATTTCATTTTCATATTACAATATTTGCATTTTATTATAACATCTGTTCACATGGCCGAACTTAGCATAGAACTTTGTATTGATTTGACAAAATTTAAACAAAATTTTGAAAAATACTCTAAGTACCGTAGTATGTTTTCCCTTATTTTGCTTGTGTGTTTACATATACTTGTTGATATGCTTTTCTTGCCTAGTACCTTATATGCCCCCCAAGTGAGTGAGGAGCTTAAGGTGCTCAGTCACTTGCCTTGACCAAGACCTGTTCGAACATTTCTGCTCGTGATAATTACTTATGAGAATGAGAATATAGCAAAACAACACACATAATGAACAAATACTTGTAATAAATACAATAATTGGCAAGAATAATTGGTTGCGCACAGTTCCTTTTATTTCTCGTAATAAATGGACAATCGTGTCTGTACGAGTGATCAAGAAATGATCTTACACTTATAAGCGATCAGTCATATGACGGACCGACCCTTGTTCATAAACTTGTAAAAAGTTAAATTAATACAAGCCAATTCTTTAAAAAAAGAACTGTTTATTTGTAATACTTGCGCAGGTGTTATCCATTCCAATAGCGAGGAATGAGATCTCCATTTAAGTGAGCAAGTTTGTAGGTGCTTGGTTGAAAGACTTGTTTGATTTGGTATGGCCCTTCCCAGTTAGGTCCAAGCACTCCAGTAACTTAATCACGGGTGTTGAGGAAAACTATTCTAAGTACCAAATCTCCCACATTAAATTTTCTTTCACGTACTTTAGAGTTGAAGTACCAGGCGACCTTTTGTTGGTAAGCTGTTACTCGAAGTTGGGCTTGCTCACGCCTTTCATCGACGAAATCCAGAGATTCCATCAATAAATGGTTATTAACGTCTTGATCGTATGCCAACCTTCGGTGTGATGGCGGATCTAATTCAACAGGCAATATAGCTTCATACCCATAGGCCAAGGAGAATGGAGTATGGCCTGTTGTTGTTCGATGGGATGTTCTATATGACCAGAGGACTTCATGAAATTGCTCTGGCCATGTCCCCTTTGCTTCTTCAAGCCTTTTCTTTAGAGTATCCTTTAGTGTCTTATTGATAGCCTTAACTTGTCTGTTTTCCTGTGGATGAGCTATTGTACAAAATCTTTTGATAATCCCATGCCTCTCGCAAAAATCTATTAACAGATCACTATCAAACTGTGTGCCGTTGTCTGAGACAATTTTCCTTAGCAGTCCATAGTGACACACAATGTTATTGACCACAAAATCCAGCACCTTTTTGGTCGTTATGGTTGCAAGTGGCTCAACTTTGGCCCACAACTTCGTGAAGTAGTCAACAGTAACCACAACGTACTTGACATTTCCTTTTCCTGTGGGCAAAGACCCAATCAAATCTATCCCCCACACTACGAATGGCCACGGACTTTACATTTGTTTTAACTCATTAGGGGTTGCTTGGGGTATCTTGGAAAATCTTTGGCATTTGTCGCACTTTCAAAGAAAATCCACAGAGTCTTCATTCATTGTTGGCCAGAAGTATCATTGCCTTAGGATCTTTTTTGATAAACTCTGCCCCCCAGCATGATCTCCGCAAAAACCTTCATGGACTTCTCGCATTAATTTTTTGTCCTTTTATTTAGAAACACACCTTAGGAGTGGTATTGAGTACCCTCTTCTGTATAAAATTTCGTTGACCGGGATAAACCAAGCAGACTGCCTCTGGAGGGCTCTTGTTTTGTTTCTGTCCGTCGGCAGTATGCCATCCAGATGTCCGCCGATTGAATTACCAGAGAGGTTTCTTCTATTTTGATGCTTGGGGCGGATAGCCGTTCAACAGGCACTATATTCAAGGTGTCAGCATCCTTTGCACTTGCTAATTTAGCCAAAGCATCAATGTTTGAGTTCTGGCCATGAGGTACTTGCTGGAGAGTATATTTTTCAAATGGTGCCAACAAATCCTTTGCTTTGTTCAAGTAAGAAACCATCTTTAGACCTCGGGCTTGATATTCTCCAGTAATTTGATTAACCACTAACTGGGAGTCACTATAGATTTCAAGCGACTTTATATTCATATCCTTGGCTAATCGTAATCCTGCGAGCAAAGCTTCGTATTCGGCTTCGTTATTAGACACTATAAAGTCGAATCTGATTGCGTAGTGGAATCTATGCCCTTCAGGTGTGATTAAAATCACACCTGCTCCAGCATTGTGCTCGTTGGAAGAGCCATCTGTGAACAATTTCCAAGAGGGAGTTTGGCTCTGAGGCTCAGGCTCTTCTATCGGTTCAGTGTCCTGAAGTCCGGTGAACTCTGCAACAAAGTCTGCTAGTGCCTGTCCCTTCATTATTGCTCGTGGCAAGTAAGATATATCAAACTGTCCAAGTTCAACTTCCCATTTCAATAATCGACCAGCGACTTCTGGTTTCTGCAGGACTTGCCGTAGGGGCTGGTCGGTTAATACTATGATGGGGTGAGCTTGGAAGTATGGTCGCAACTTTCTGGAGGCTAAGATCAAGCAGTAGGCTAATTTCTCAATGGGCGGATATCGCAGTTCTGCTCTTATTAGCCTTTTGCTTATATAATACACGACTTTTTGCTCATGTTCCTCCTCTCTTACCAAGACAGCACTAGCAGCATATTCTGTGATCGCCAAATAGATGAACAAAGTTACTTTTTCAACCGGTTTAGACAAAATCGGTGGCTGCGACATATGAAATTTTAGAGATTGGAAAGCCTGCTCGCACTCCTACGTCCACTCGAATTTCTTATTCCCCCTAAGTAGATTAAAAAATGGGACGCACTTGTCTGTGGATTTAGAGATAAATCTACTTAGAGCGGCAATCCTCCTGGTTTAACTTTGAACATCTTTTATCTTTGTTGGCGATTTCATATCGACCGGGGCCTTGATATTTTTGGGATTAGCTTCGATACCTCGTGAGTTCACTATAAATCCCAAATATTTCCCTGATCCAACTTCGAAGGAACACTTAATGGGATTCAACTTCATCTGATATTTGTTTAAGACGTTGAAGCACTCTTGCAGGTCCCCAATGTGTTCTTCTGCCTTCTTCGACTTAACTAGCATGTCATCAACATATACTTCCATATTTATACCGATCAGCTCTTTGAACATGTGATTGACTATCGCTGGTAAGTCGCACCAGCATTTTTCAAACCGAAAGGCATTACTTTGTAACAGTAAAGTTCTATATCGGTCTGAAAGCTAGTGTGATCCTCATCAGGTGGGTGCATACTGATCTGATTGTATCCAGAGTATGCATCCATGAATGATAGGATCTCGTGCCCTGAAGTGGCATCGACTAGCTAGTCGATCCTTGGAGCGGGAAATAATCTTTAGGGCAAGCTTTATTAAGGTCTGTGAAATCCATGCATGTTCTCCATTTTCCATTCAGATTGGAAACTAGTACGGGATTAGAGACCCACGATGGATAAAACGTTACCCTGATGAATCCGTTCTCCATTAGCTTCTCGACTTCTTCCTTTAAAGCCTTCGATCTGTCTTTGTCGAGCAGCCTCATTTTCTGTTGTACTGGTGGAAAACTTTTATCTATGTTCAGGACATGGCTGATAACTCCCGGGTCAATTCCAACCATATCTTTATGCGACCAGGCAAAGACTTCCTGGTTCCTCTTCAGAAATTCCACCAGTCTTTTTTTTATTGTTGTCTCTAAGTTTTTACCAACTTTCACAACCCTGGTCGGATCTGCCTCATCGAGTTGGACCTCCTTGAGGCCCTCGACAGGTCTTACTTCTTCATCAAAATCTCCAAAGTGTTGATCTAAATCCCTATCCTCACTTTGGGCAACACCCTATTTGGTGACGTGCTCACCTGATTAGGCTTGTACCTCACCGGCTATTTGTGACTCTTTTCCGGCTCCTTCCCTCAATCCACCCTTTTCGCCTTAGTAATCGAGTAATTGTAACATTCCCTCACTTCTCGCTGGTTTCCCAACACGCATCCTATCCCTGCGTCAGTTGGGAACTTCATGGCGAGGTGCCAGACCGAGGTTACGGCTCGCAGGTCGACTAGAATAGGCCTTCCAGTCACAGCATTATGCAGAAGGACAATCAACTACTATAAAAGTAGTGTGTAATGTCCTGTTCGCAGGTGCAGTACCTGCTGTAACCGGAAGCCTAATCGACCCTGTTGGCGCGAGCCCTTCGCCAGAAAAATCATAAATGGTTTGGTTGCATGGTCCCAAGTCTTTCAATGAAAATTTCATTCTTTCTAGTGAATACGTGTACAAAATGTTCACTGAGCTTCCTATGTCCACTAACACCCGCTTAACCATCATATTAGCTATTTGGACGTCCACAACCAGAGGGTACGAATGAGAGAACCAGACATGTTGAGCGTCAAGCTCAGAGAAAGGTATTAGCTCTTTCTCTGTTCGAGCTTTCTTCGGAGTTCGCTCCTCCACATTCAGCATTTCGATGTCCTGGTCGTGGCGTAAGGTCCGAGGGTATCGCTCCCTTTCCTTCCCACTATCTCCTGCAAGGTGTGGGCCGCCACATATGGTTAGCAATGTACTCTCCACAGGAGCTGGCTGTAAAGGGGGCGAGCGTTGGCGTATAGGCGCCTGCTCATTGCCTCCTTGAGCCTCTCGCTGAGAACCTCCAGTGGCTCGTACATATATACCCAGGTGTCCTTGTCTGATAAGGAACTCTATTTCATCTTTTACTTGGTTACACTCATTGGTGTCATGACCATAGTCATTGTGGAAACGACAAAACTTTGTTGCATCTCTCCTGGAGATATCCTTCATTATTGGCGCTGGTCTCTTGTAAGGGACATTGGTGCTGGTTTCTTGGTACACCTCCGCTCTGCTTTTGATGAGGGTTGTGTAGTTGGTGAATCTTGGTTCGTACCTATTGCCCTTAGGGCACTTATTTTCATATGTTGATGGCTCGTTGTTCGCACTTTTTCCACCATTTTCCCATTGCTTTTGCCATTACCATTGGGTTTATCTGACCCATTAGCGGCCTTAGTGGGATCTTCCTTTGGTCCCTTGTCTTTTGCAGGCGACTTACCTTCATTGGCTATCGCCTCTTCGAGCTTAATGTATCAGTTTGCTCGATCAAGGAATTCTTGGGTACTCTTCACCCCATTCTTCCTCAAACTGTTCCAGAGGGGTGAATGGCGCCGCACTCTAGCAGTAAGTGCCATCATCTTTCCCTCATCGCCAACCATTTTAGCTCCAGCTGTCGCTCGCATAAAATGCTAGACATACTCCTTTAAAGATTCTCCTTTTTTCTGGCGTATCTCGACAAGTTGGTTGGCTTCGATCGGGTGTACACGACCAGCATAGAATTTCCCGAAGAATTCCTTCACGAACATTTCCCATGACACTATGCTAGCATAAGGGAATTTAAAAAACCATTCCTGAGCAGTATTGGATAGGGTGGCCAGAAAGATCCTACAGTGGGCATCATCCGACACCTTTTGGATATCCATCTGTATCTCAAACTTATTCACATGAGATACTGGGTCCCCATATCCATGACAGTTGGGCAATACTGGCATCTTGAATTTGCTAGGGGTTTCCGCGATTGCTATTCTTTGTATGAATGGAGAGCCTCTTCTCTGATCATACTCGATGTGGGATGTTCGACTCCCTACTAGCTTATTGACAGCCTGGTTTATCGCATTGATCTGGGCTTGCACTGCGTCTGGTATTGCTGGGGCGACTGGTACTAGAGAAGCATACTCATCGTGCCTTTCATGCCTATCGTTGAGCACATCCCTCAAGTCATCATCTCTACACCTTTGCTCGCTAGTTCCCAACCGGTCAAAGACGTTAGGTTGCCTAGGCTGCCCCCCAACATTCTGGCTTCCAGGCCTATTTTCTCTTGGTGGAGGGTTCCTTTCTCCACCCCTCTCTCCTTGCCCTCAACCAGCATTCCCTTAGCCGGAATCAGCTTTGTTGTAATCATGACCGTCCTAAAAACGTGATTGGCTATGGCGCGACTTGCTGATCGCACTATTTCCTCCTCTTGCTGGTACCTTTCGAGCATCAGGAGGAGGCCTGCATTGGTCGGTGGGTCCCCGGGCATTATTAAGTCATGGGGGACCCTTGAGTGCAGAGCATGACTTGGCATGCCTTCTGTTAGCAGAAGGATGCTGTCCCTTGCTCGGTGGATTCATTTCCTTAAAAGTTTGGCGCCTAGGGCTTCGGGGCGGCTGCTCGGCCCTATTCTGCCTTTGACACTAGGGATTAACTTGACTAGCACGAGAAGGTGGCTCCTGCTCAGGATTTTGAAATGAAATATCTTATTGAGCAGCAGGATGTTGCTCTAGCCTTAGAGGGCATGCCGGTTGAGGTGGAGGACTTGGGTCTAGACCTTGTTGTGGTGGTGCACTTGGTGGCTGATCTGGTTGAGAAGTTGGCACAGGGTGTCCCCGGGCCAACTGAATGGCTACCTCTAGGGCGGCGGTGGCATCTCTTTGTCGGCGGTCCATGTCAGCCTACCACTCATTTAACTTTTGACATTGACGGTCAATCTCCCTTTGCTGCAACGCCATCGTCTCAGCCACATTCTCCTGATTGGCCCTCAGATTGGCCAACCCCTTTTGCAACACAATCAATGTTGTCCTCAGGGTCTCAGAATCCATTTCCTCCTCTTCAAAATCCAAATGTGGTTCATGTAATGACCCGGATATTCAAGACTCGATAATGAGGAAATATAAATGTTTTCATTTAACAAAAAGTCTCAAAAACCCGTATAAAAAACTTTTTAAAAAATCGTATGGCCATACTTAACATTTAGTTACAAACATGTTTTATAAAGAGTAGAGTGAGCCTAGTTTAGGAAAATTACACAACATTTCCAAAAATAAAACGACTTCCCAAAAGGTTGGTCCACATAAACATTTGCAAGGTAGACCCTAGCGCTCACTGCTCTGCCTTGCCCTTGCCCTTACCTACAACATGAAACAACTAGGTAAGCGAAAACACTTAGTAAGTTCAACCTTAAAATAAAGCATGCAGAGAATTAGGGTTCTTGATCAATTCAAACCCTACACAATCAATTTCAAGAATGCAAAAGTGTCCTGGGAAACTTATGGTCATGCCTGATAATCAATGATAAATTATTTCCTATAAACAGATAAATTCCTGCACTCAGAAAATCCCAGAACAAGCAGATATATTATATCACAACTATATCTTATCAACAAATATATCCCTGCACTCAGAAAATTCCAGAGCAAGCATATATTTTATTTCACAACAATATTTTATTAACAAATATATCACTGCACTCATAAAATCACAAAGCAAGCAGATATATCAAATCACAATATAATTCGAGACTAATGCTCGACAACTTCCAACAATTCAGGCGTAACGCGCCCTCCAACATAATTGCTAATCTGTAAGAGAGAACCGAGTCTCAACACTAAGATCTAGCCAATAAATATCTCCATCAAGGGTAACTATCGTGTTACCTAGGGCATCACTACTTATCCAAGAATGAAATTGAATTTACACAGTTTTACAGAGACTCCTATGTTAATCAGTGGTGCTGGTGAATAGTTGCCCCTAGGGTGTTCAGCCTCACTCAATCTGGCAACCCCTAGTATCTCTAGGAACTCTCACTGAATGGCCAATATTCATGGCTGTTATCCGGGAATAACTTATCAGAGCACTTGCTCGGGTTCTAACTGTTCACTGATTAAGTAAGCATGAGGGCCCCTAGGTCCCATTTATTTTGGCGCCCCTAGGTTTAACCAGCTTATCCTCACCTCTTGGCCACTTGTCGTGGTAATGAGTCAGACATAATAAAATCAAGCAGTGCGATGGGGATCAGTCGTCTAGGATATGACGGATATCTACCGTTCATATTTTCTAAATCAGCACTCACTAGACTAACATCTCTAAGAAACTTTCTACGACAGTCTATATATGTGCATGTATCCCTATACTAACATACAAGACAATAATTGTTTCATGTTGCAGCCATACAATATAAGTTGACTTACTTGGAGTCCTTAGCACTCAGTAGGTTTTCACCCCCCAACGTTCACTCTAGTTATGCTTAGCCAATACTGTAGTTATCCATACAATATACTCAGATTAATTATGGCACTCATAATTCATTATTATTATTTTGGGCAGTTTGGTCATTTTAATAAAAATCATTTGTAAGGATTTATGATCCTTATTTGTTTTTAAACCCATTAAGGAAATTCAAACAAAATATTTGAGACTAAACCCTAAGTCTCGGGGAGACCTATCCTATGGTCTCGATACCTAGGCTCGGGTATCACAATAGTATTTTCCCAAAATCCACTAAAAATCTTATTCTTTAAAGGTATCGCTATTAACCCCCACTTTCGACAAGTCGGTTAAAATATGTAAGATTTTAGCCGGTATTATATCAAGAAAATACTAATAAATTCCTTAATTATTTTTAAAGAAAATAAACTCTTAATTTTCCTTTTATTTTTCTTAAGGTTTTAATCTCTAAAAACAGTTTTAAGAAAGTTGCCTAATTTGTCTTAATTAGGAAAACTGTTAAAAATTTCCCTTCTTGACTAGTTAATTTTCCAATATCAAGTAATCAATTTTACTCACTAGAAAAATAATTCACTTAATTATTTTATCAAAATATAGTGTTTTAAACCCTCTTTTAATTTTTTAACTATTAATAAATTAAATCTCTTATTTTTAAAAAGAATAAAAATTCTTTAATAAAAATAATTCACACTAAACTCAAAGTGGTAATTTTAGTGAAAATATGTTTTCAAGACTTACCAATTTATATCTTGAAATAAGCAAAATTTTACTTTTTACCTTAAATTCCAAAATCTCATTTTTACACTAAGTGTGAAATGACTATTTTTCACATTTTTAACTACATACTTTGTTAGTCCATAACTTTAAATTTACTTACCCAATTGTTACCAAAATTTCCCAATTCCATTTTTGGTATGCCATTTAGGTTTTTGTAAAATCTTTGGTAAAAATGAACATTTTTTATTGGTGAAATCATTTTCCAACAATGAGGTAAAAATGACCTTATTTTCAAGTCCTTATTTTTTTTTTCTTCCAAACTTTGAAAGTTAATAATAATCAAACCGTTCAATATTTTCTTACCAAATTTTACAGTGGAATATTAGGTTATGCCCAAAATATGTCCACAAAATTTTAGAAAAACTAGGTTCATTTGCCCTATACAGTGGTTGTCCAAACTTGGTTCCGAAAATAAGAATACAAAAAAACAGTTTTTTTTTTACCTAAATTTTGAAATATCATAACTTACTCATTTCTAAACATTTTTGAGTGTTTTGAAAAGCTCAATTTTATGTACTCAATCTCAACAACATCACAGTATAATTTAAGTTCATAAAATCAATATACAGTGGCTGCTTGACCCCTTTGAATCACAGCTCAAAACATGTTTTGTTTTAGGGTTTCCTACAAAACCCTTGGGGGTTTTGGTTCCTACTTTCAAAAATCAATACACAAGCATCATTAAAATTATAAAACAACTATCATAACCTTATTACATAACCAATAAGAAACTTTAAGCATCAACTATACAAAATAATGCTTAAAACTAAAAATCATACAATAATAACCATCAAAGTAAACTTTTTACCTCTTTGGTGTTCTTGCTAAGGTGTGGATCTTCCTACCAGATTTGGCTCCTTAAAAACCTTTCAAAAACCCTAACCAACTCCCCCCAACATCATAGATAATTAGCTATTGAACTCTATGAATAAAACTTTACAAAGATCTAGATTATTGAAACTTTACCTTAGGGAAAACCCTTCCTAGACCAAGCTTAGCTTCCAAGTCTCCTAAGTGTTCTTGGGCTTGAAAATGGAGAGAACACTTGAGAGAGTCTTCAAAAATCAGATGAGAGTGAATGGGAGAGAGGTGTGGTCGGTTTTGGGGGATTAGAATGGCTCACACAACTCTTCAAAATATCCCAAAACCACTTGAGTGTTTCACTACCCACTTGCCCACTTGACATTATCCCTAATTCTTAATTAAATGGGATTTAAACATAAATAATTTTTTTTAGTTCATACCCTTTTTAACAACCAACATGGTCGGCCACCTATCCTAAATACCCATTTATAATTTTTTTTTATAATGGTGAATAATTAATTCATGATGTTGACGGTGAGAACTCGTCTACTAAGTTAAGTTAGAAAAATTGCAAAGTAGAGAATATCAAAAGAAAAGCTTTAGAAATATAAGTATAAACTCCAAGAACAATTGCAGAAGAAAAATGGTGAAATCAGTTTGTATTCACTATGGTGCATTGCTACAGTATTTTTTCCAACCCCTTTCCATGTGGAATTAGGGTTCATTTTATAGTAGGCTCTAATGGCCCTGGATACATGGTGGTTGTAACGCCCTACTTCCTTAGAGCCGTTACTAAGTGAGTTTAAAAACGTGCCTTCATCTCGCTAATCGAGGTTTTAGATCAAACAGTGTAATTAAGATATAAACAGAGGAAAAACCTTATAAATAATAATTTCCATAGAAAATCATAAAAGGTTTACACTTGGGATCCCAAAATACAGTTTAGAAATGTTTACAACATATTAATTAAACCAAGTCGACTAGACGAAAAAATCAGAGTTTATTTACAAGCATCTCCCAAAATTCTTTGGCCGTGGCAGCTAGGCTGGCCAAACATGTACACGCCGCCCCACGTCTGCTATACTCATGGTTGGTTGATCTTCTCTCTCTCTACCCTTACCTGCACCACAGAGCATCTGTGAGCCGAAGCCCAGCAAGAGAACCCACAAACAGATAACATATGCAACACATATATCAAGCATATAAAAAGGCCACCAAAGGCTAAACACATACAGCCTAGCTGTCTCAGGCGTTTACCAAGCCTTGGGTTCGCGGACCACGCCGTGAGGATATCCCAGGTATCCTTCTAGGGACTCACCCTGGCAACTCGCACTCCACGTGCTCAATGCTGCTCTCGGCCCCTTGCCGTTCTCGGCCTTGCACTCAACGTGCCCAATGCCGTTCCCGGCCCTTCGCCGTTCTCGGCCCACACCGCTCCCGGCTCAAGCCAACCATTCACATCATAACATACATAGCATAACAAGCAAGTATAGAATTCTAGCATAATCAGATAAAGGGCTACGCCCCGCAGTTCTAACATATTGGGCTCGGCCCTGCATATCAAACCATTCAAACGCACTGGGCTCAGCCCTGCATATCAATTCATGCAAACACATTGGGCTCAGCCCTGCATATCAATCCATTCAAACACACTGGGCTCAGCCCTGCACACAAGCTCCATGGGAACAAGGGTTCTCTTACCTGAGTTCTGAGCTTTCTGAGCACCGATGCCCCAAGCACAGTCCTCTAACGTGAGCCTCGCCGAAACCCTTGCTGAATTCAATCCCTGTAGTTGATCCTCAATCCTCAAGCTTTAAGCTCCTAGGTTTCCTCAGCCCAATCCCTTGCTTAAGCTAGCTTGCACCAAAAATTCCCCTTGTTATGCCTTAGAGAATGAAGGAGAGAAAGAGATAAGAGCTAACTTCAGTTGGGAAGAATAAGCTAAGGTCGGTTTCTTAAGTTTCTAAACTATTCCTCTATTTTGTTTTATTCAGCTTAAGTCTACATGGTTACCTCAAGACTCGGGGTACCAAAACGTCCCCGAGGGCAAAATGGTAAATTTTCCCAATATTCCCGCCTAGACATTCTATCCTTAAATATATCTCCAAATATTTATTTTCATGTCCCGATATTCCCATAACACCTAGTACCCAAATTACCCCTCGACTTGCCCCGAGTCGGAATCTCAACCCTATTGTGACTCTCTGGCTAACCGCTCCCCAGGACTGTCTCGGATCGTGCTGCACAAACATATCACATATATATAACATAAAACACATTCATGCCCCTAATATCCAGACGGGGCCCACATGCACATTTAACTCACTAAACATGCATCACTATCATATATTCACATTAATTCATCCATTAACATATTAAAGCATATAAAATCATTTATTGCCCTCCAGGCACACTAATCAAGGCCCTAAGCCCGATAAGCAAATTTGGGTCGTTACAACTATCCCCTCCTTACAGAAATTTCGTCCTCGAAATTACTTGAACAACTCGGGATACCGCTCCCTCATCTCTGTCTCAAGCTCCCCTGTCGCCTCCTCAACCTTGCTGTTTCTCCACAGCACTTTCACCAAGGCGATGGTCTTGCTTCGCAAGACTTTGTACTATCCCCTCCTTAATATCATTTCGTCCTTGAAATTTACTTGAGCACATCAGGCTGTATACCTCATACCTCTGATGATAATTCTCAAGGTCCAATGCCTTTACCCTTAAGCATTAGTAATACCCATGCGCGAGTACAATCTTTTTCCACAAGATCTTGTCTGATAACCATACTTTCTTTAACTTTTACTTATACATTAAATCTACAGAACTCCAGTATCTGCTTGCTTCACAGCAATCTCTTCGTTGATTATTCTCAATGTCAAAATACTTATGAATCATCATCCTTACCAGGATAAAATCAACTTATAGGCCCGCGCCAAATCCTTAATACGACTTTAGAACTCGTGTCGAAACGAAAATCATAACTCCCTGTTTCTTTCCTCACTATCATACTCTTCCTCGCTGCTTAACTTGGAGGAATATACAACTCCCATTCTGGAACCCCGTACTCCAAAGTTAACAGTTTACAAGTTCCTATATACTTTCAAATAGGCAGACATCCCCTGCCTTAGGAATTCCAACATCCTCTTTGCTTTTCCTCTAAATTATTACTGAACCGTAGTGTCCACTAACTCTTAATTCCTTGATTTGATCTTACCAAGTCTTATGCCATGTCACCTTAGCTGTACTCCATCATCCCATACCGTGACTGTCTCATCAAAGCATACACTTCCCTTGATATTCTAAAAGTTGCACATTCAATGCTTAAACCCTTAACATAATTGTTAAGCCCACAGATTGCTATCCTTTCTGCAATCAGTCAGTAATTCTAAATTACTACCTGCTTTCTTTGATCTCAGGTCTCTTTCCATAACTTAGAAACTATAGGGTCTCAATTCATCATTACCAATGCCCTATTTCATTACCAATTTATACAAACCAAAGTATGCTATCTTATTCAGCTGAGTTACAACTCCTCCCCTGATCCATCACCTTATTTACTGTCTAATGTGATCCATTCTTATGATCCATCATCGTATTATTTTACTTTTCAATATTCGAGTATCCCAGGTTCTACCATCAGCCAAAACCTCCCAGTACCACTAACCCTAGGAGGTGAGACAACACCCACTTATAATTCCCATCTTCACATCAAATTCTCTTTGGACCATTCATCATGTTCTTGTACCTTATCTTGTACAATACTCGTAGGGTTCTTCCCTGTTTCCACAGAACCAAAGCTCTAGATTCCATTATCCAAAGAAAACATATGTGTCCATCACCACACACTAGCACTATTCCAATGTCAATTATTATCCTGTTCATTCCATTGTAACTTGTGGCGCTCTTCTAACTGACACACACCTTCCAAGTAAGAGATCCACCTCATATTAAATCTCCTCCTCGCACAGTCGAAGACTTATAACATCAACCTTCCATCTGCTGCGTTCCACTAAATTTCAGTCTCAAGATTATCTTTCTTACTAACAACCCAACACTCAAGTACCTTATGCTATGCATAACTATCAACTTAACATTCCAAGTATATCAACCATGTTCCATTCTTTCACCTCCCGCGAGGTTCAACCCATCCTCGTGCCAATCTGAGCCTGGGCGTGCCCAACCTGTGGTGCACCCCCACGGTTCCATACACTCATCAAAGATCAGGTCCTTTATGCTATCCCTCTATACTTAACCATAACACACACATATTTTTGCATCACCAGATACCAATCAACTCCTACCTTGTCTTCTGAATTCTGATTTGACACCATTTCGTCTAACCTCAGGTTTTACTGTTCTTCCTATCTCTGATGTAGTTGTCTGCGGAAATACTTATGCGATAGATGACGCGCTTGCCAGTCTTGTTATGCTTTCTGTTCTTCAGACGTTCCTCATTAAATTCTTCGTGACTTCAGATCAAATCTTCTCATACTTGTCCTTTCTTCTTATAGCTCTACTCTGAGTACTCCTAATGAAACCCAAACTGACACTACGTAGAACCTTATCTGTGACCCTGCTTCCTTGGTACTAACGTCTTCAGCATAATAGTCATTCACTCACCATTTCCGTCTGGGAGTGGTCCACATATACTGCTCGTGAACTAGAGGGGCTTGCCCATACCGTTCCAATATTCCCCACTTAAAAACTTACCCGTGCTGCTGTAGCTTGAACCATTCTAGAATTTTTGTTACCAACTCCTCACACCTTACTCAGTACAAAAATAAAAACTCCCGAAATGTCTCTTTTCTTGATCTCTAGCTGGTAATAACCAGGTCATAGATCAACTCCTGGAGACATTGCCCCATCTTGTTCCCAAGATCAAACTTTTCATTCTTAACCGTTGATGCCAACAATTCTCACCATATAATGCTCTGACTAATCCAAGGTCAAATTTCTTTAATTGCTTCAGGTAATTCTTTCTGTCAGCCAGTGTCGTCTTCCACAACATTCCTGATACCAAATATATCTGTAGCCCGACTCTATAACAACCCCAATCTTTCCTTATATACCTATACAAGTTTCCCACTGGTTAGCTCAGCTTCCATTCAGTCTAATTAAAATACTCGAAATGATATCCCTTGTAATCCATGGTTGTCTCTTAACCGATCCACTTTCACTCTGCCTCATGTTGAGGCTTCCTTAAGACGAACTCTATTGTTCTCACTATGAATTTCTTAATTACTTGTATCCCAATTCATCTGCCAGAAGTTCCCTATTCCTCCTCAATAAATGTTGTTATCCTCAGCTTCTCACATAGCATCCTTTAGGCAAACTCTCTATGCTTAACTCCCTCTCGGAACATTCTCAACACTGAGTTCCTCCAGCTCGTTACATGACTAAAACATAAAACATCCAATTAAGTACTCATCTTCGAGGAATCGGCCCCGAACTTCGAGTGTAACGAGGCATTCTAGTTTTTCGTTCCTTTACAATGGAAAATCCATCCTAACATACTGAATTATTTCATTTAGAAGTCGTGCCCTCACCCGATATCCTCTCAGGTGGCATCCTCTCCCTCAAGTGCATACCAAATAACCTCCCTGGTTCCTGTCACCATCTTGATAACTACCTTTTCAATCATGCTCCTTTCCAATCACAAATTAGGTGCCCTAGCACTGTCTGGGGTCCTTCTACCTCAAAACTTAACATTAAATAATTAAATTAAATTCTCTCACATTTAATTTAATTAATCACACAATACAATTTAACCTAAGGTCTATTAATGGAATAAAATTCTCCATTTCGGTAAAATTAGGCATTTAACACAAAATGCCCTAAAATTTCCATTTTTCCTTAGGTTTATTATTTTTGACCAAACTTTAATTTTTATGAATGTATTTTATGCCCAAAATATATTTGCCATATTTTTTCATTTTATTTTTTGAGATTTTTACTCGATCAGGGTTTTTGTGTCGGTCTAGGACCGAAAGTCTTATCTTGACTTTTAATTCACAAAATTCATAATTTGGCTAACAATAACTCATGGAATAATTTCCAAACAAATATAATATTATTTAAAATAATATTCTTAACTCAATGACAAAAATCCTGACCCGAGTCATTTAAAGGTACCCGAAAACGCAGGACGTTACAATACCTACAATTTATAAAGGTTTCGTCCTCGAAACTTAAAACAAATGAGGATACAACTCCCTCATCTTGTCTTCTGTTTCCCAGGTTGCCTCTTCAATGCCATGGTTACACCATTGCACCTCTACCAACGACACCGTCTTGCTCCTCAACACTTTTTCCTTTCTGTCTAGAATCATCACCGGTTTTTCCTCATAGACAAGTTGAGGATCCATGCTCAGCTGCTCTTAGCTGATTACATGCAAGGGATCACACATGTATTTTCTCAACAAGGATACATGGAATATGTCATGCACCTTAGACAGGGCGGGTGGAAGAGCTAAACGATAAGCTACTTCCCCGATCCTCTCTATGATTTCGAAAGGTCCAATGAACCTTAGGCTAAGCTTTCCTTTCTTCCCGAATTGTATAGCCCCTCATAGCGGAGCTACCTTTAGCAGCACATTATCGCTAACCTCAAACACCAGGGGTCTCCTGCGTCGGTTGGCATATTTGCGTTGTCGATCAATCGAAGTTTGCAAGCGTTGCCTTATCTGTCGGATGTCCTCGGTAATATGATCAACCTCATCCAATCCGAGAAACTTTCTTTCACCGGTCTCGTGCCAATGAATTGGAGATCGGCATTTCCTTCCGTACAAAGCCTCATACGGAGCCATCTTGATGGAATCATGATAGCTATTATTGTAAGCGAACTCTATCAGTGGAAGCTTCTCATTCCATGACCCTTGAAAGTTGAGCACACAGGCTCTTAGCATATCTTCCAGGGTCTGAATTATTCATTCACTTTGATCGTCTGTTTGCGGATGGAAAGAAGTGCTAAACTTCAGTTTAGTACCCAACCTCATTTGGATTCTATTCCAGAATGTCGAGGTAAAATGTCCGTCGTGATCTGATACAATGGAGTTGGGTACACCATGCAGTCTCATTATTTCTGCAATGTAAATATCTACTAACTTATGTGCGCCATAAGTTATCTTGATCGGAAAGAAATGAGCAGACGTAGTTGGCCTATCTACGATAACCCAAATGGCATCGTGCCCCTTGGGAGTGGTTGGTAGACCTGTGACAAAGTCCATAGTGACCATCTCCCACTTCCATTCTGGAATTTCGAAGGGTTGTAATAATCCGGCTGGCCGTTGATGCTCGACCTTTGTTTGCCGACAAGTCAAGTAGTGTGCCACCTATTTTGCCGTCTCCTTTCTCATCCCAGGCCACCAAAAGTACTTCTTCAAGTCTTGGTACATTTTCGTGGTACTCGGATGCATGTCATAAGGAGAATTATGTCCCTCGAAAAAGATCTGCTTCTTGATCTTGTCATCGTCCGGAACACATATTTTGCCCTTAAACCCCAATACTCCATCTTTGGAGATATGGAATCCTGGTCGCCCCTCGTTCCTCACTTCGTACATCAATCCTTGAACCCAAGGATTGACTAACTGCCTGCCTTTTATAGCCTCCATAATGGTGGGCTCGATAGAGAGGTTAGCCAATTGACCAACAACTATCTCTAAATCCAAGGTAGCAAGGTCGGCTTGTAACTGCGGTGAAATCTCTTTCACTGTCATCACGTAAGCACTTGGTTGTCAACTCAATGCATCTACTACCTTGTTTTCTTTTCTCGAGTGGTACAGAATGTCGCAGTCATAGTCGTTAAACAATTCTAACCATCGACGCTGTCTCATATTCAATTCCTTCTGAGTGAAGAAATACTTCAGGCTTTTGTGATTAGTGTAGATGTCGCAGTATATCCCGTACAGGTAGCGCCTCTATATTTTTAGTGCAAAAACCACTGCTGCAAGCTCCAAATCGTGAGTGGGATAGTTCTTCTCATAATTCTTTAGCTGTAGAGAAGCATAAGAAATTACTTTTCCGTGTTGCATCACCACTGCTCCCAACCCTCGGTCTGAGGCATCGCTATAAATAGTATATCCCTCTGTGCCATTATGGATTGTCAGCACTGGGGCACTCGTTAATCTTGTTTTTAGCTCCTGAAAACTCTTCTCACACTTGTCAGTCCATTCATATTTGATGTTTTTTGTGAGTGAGGGCAGTCATTGGTGCAGTTTTTTTGGAAAATCCTTCCACAAATCGCCAGTAATATCCTGCTAACCCAAGAAAATTTCTAACCTCGTGAGCATTTTTTGGAGGTTTCCACTGCTTAACAACTTCTATTTTGGCGGGATCTACTGAAATTCTATCTCCCGACACTATGTGCCCCAGAAAACTTACTTTCACTAGCCAGAATTCGCACTTCGAAAACTTAGCATAAAGCTTTTCGTCTCACAGACGTTGGAGGACCAGTTCCAGATGCGTTGCATGCTCTTCCTGGATTTTTGAGTATATTAGAATATCATCAATGAACACGACGATAAACTTATCCAAATACTCATGAAATATGCGATTCATGAGATCCATGAATGCTGCAGGCACATTGGTTAGTCCAAAGGACATCACTAAGAATTCGTAGTAACGGTAGCGCATTTTGAAGGCCATCTTTGGTATATCCGTCTCCTTATCCTTGAGTTGATGATAGCCCGATCGCAGGTCTATTTTGGAAAATACTGACACTCCTTGTAGTTGATCGAAAAGATCGTCAATCCTTGGTAATGGATATCGGTTCTTGATCGTCACTTTGTTCAGCTCTCGATAGTCAATGCACATTCTCATCGATCCGTCTTTCTTCTTCATGAATAAGATCGGGGCTCCCCATGGAGAATGGCTTGGCCTTATGAACTTCTTGTCCAGTAACTCTTGCAGTTGCAACTACAGCTCCTTGAGTTCATCTGGCGCCATTCTGTAAGGAGTCTTTGAGATCGGCGCAGTTCCTGGAATTGACTCTATCTCAAACACGATCTCTCGGTCTGGTGGAATCCCTGGGAGATCTTCAGGAAATACATCGGGAAACTTGCACACAACCGGTACATCAGATGGTTTTTGACTCGTCTCTTTATTCTTATCCACTATGTTTGCCAGAAAACTGATGCATCTGTCACTCAACCTTTTTCTCGCCTTCATCGTAGAAATCATGGGACACTTCTTTTCTCTTGATGTACCCTTGAACTCGAATGGTTCTTCTCCTGTTGGGGTGAAGACCACTTTTCTGCGCTTGCAATAGATAACAGCTCCATATCTGGTTAACCAATCCATCCCAAATATGGCGTCATATTTATGTAGGTCCCAGACTAACAGATCCACCGTCAGCTCATGACCTTCAACCTAAACTGGTATGACTCTAACCCATGTCCGCACCAACATATCCTCTGCCGAAGGCAAGGATACCCCACAAATAACAGGCATAGGCTCAGGACTTCTATTTAGTTTTTCCACAAAGGATGCATATACAAAAGAATGTGATGCACCAGTATCCATTAATACATATGCCGAGGTTTGGGTGATAGAGATATGACCTGACACCATATTAGATGGTCCAGCTCCTTTGTCACTTTGCATAAGCGCATAAACTCGAGGCAGAGCTCCAATTTGTTTTTGTTGGTCATTTCCATTGCCTTTGGCTGGCATTCAGCAATCTTTAGCAAAGTGCCCTGGCTTTCCACGGTTAAAACATACCCCACACTCACCCCAATGGCGTCAGTTACACTTGTTGCACAGTGGCCATTGTTCAAACTCACGTCTTGGCTGTGTGTTGGGACTAGCCATTGCCTGATTGGGAGGCCCCTCTTTTCTTTTGTTATTTCCCCCAAAAATCGGTCTTATGCCTCTTGGACTGTTTGTTCGCCCCGAGGTCTGGCTGACCCTCAGGTTGAACTTTCCCCTTGGGCCATTTTGATTGGCCTGAAACTGTCCGGGGTTGTTGGGATTGTACCTCCTATCTTCGTTCTTTTGTGGTTCTGGCTTGTCTGACATGGCCCAAGACTCTTGGCAAAGAGCATGTTCCACAGCTTTGTCATATGTCTGCGAGCCAGTTCTACCAGTGTCTACACACCTGACAATGTCTTTGTGTAGGCCCTTCATAAAACTCCAAGTCTAATTCTCTTCAGTGTTCACCTGGTTCTTCACGAACCTAGAGAGCTGGTCAAATTTTCGAACGTAGTCCTGCACACTTGATGTTCCCTACTTCAAATTAGTGAACTCATTCACTTTGTGCTCGATCACTGCCTTACTAAAGTACTTGCTGTTGAACAAGGTCAAGAACTCTAGCCATTCCATCTCGGCAACGTTATGCCCTTTCTTGGCTGCGTCCCACTAGATGCGGGCATCTTTGCTCCACATATAGGTTGCACAAACTACCTTCTCTCTCTCGGTAGTTCCAATGAATTCAAAGATTCTTTCCAAAATACTGATCCATTCCTCTGCCATTGATGGGTCACTGCTCCCCTCGAATATAGGTGGATTCTGGTTGCCAAACCTTTCTGATATATGTTTTGCTCGGGCAACTCTTGGTGCTTCTACTGGCAGTACAGGTTGCTCAATGATAACCTTCGGGCCAAGGTTCTGTTCTTCATTATTTTCAGGTTGTACTTCGTTGTTCTGAGCATTTTTGGGTGGCCTGGGGAGTCGTCCCAAGAGGGTGTTAAATCTTTCAGCTTGGAGGGCATCAACGTCCTCCTGTCTTTTTTGCCCTCTTTCTATTTGGGCTCCCTGTGTCTCCACTAGCCTTTGCAGATTATTCATCTGCTCGGCTATCTCGTGAACTCTAGCAGCTTGGTTTGGAGCTCTAGCGGCAAGCGTGCTCTGAGCTCTATCAGCAAGTGCAGCCTGGCCTCGGCCAGCAAGACCCCTTCCTCTTTAAGCTCTTGTTCTTGCCATTTGTTTGATTTCAATCAAAAGCTCCTAAGCGCATAAGGATGAGAAGTTAATAATGACACAGACAATTAATCAACCTAATTAAGCATGCTAAACATATCAAGCACAACAAGCAATCAACACTTTTTAACAAAAGTTAGCAACTTCATTTCATAACCTATACCATATACAACAACATTTTAAGTTTGGGTCGGCCAGTCTAAGGGATTTACAAAATTAGCCCTAAAAAAACGGACTTATATCCCTACTTCTAGTTACTAATTTCCTTAATCATATACAAGGTAGGTACAAATTTCAAAAGTAGGTGGGTTTCTAACACGTATGCAGCTCCTAACACCTAGTTGTTGTCGTTGTCAACGGCCATATTAGGACCTCCATCTGGTTCCTCCTCGGGATCTTCCTCAGTCTGGTCTGTTGGTTGCTCATAGGATAGTTTCCCTGCCGCTGAGTTCGTCGTTAGCCACTTCCTCCACTGCCAGGTTCTCAGCTACAACTACACCAAAGTCCTACAACCTAGTAGGTTTGCAAGGTCTTTACAAAAAGTATCAACAAGACCCTCACAACATAACCTAATCTAAGCTGTCCATCAACATATCCAACTCTATGTCAGTATCCTCTTCCGATTGCTCGGGATCCTCCTCTGGCTCTACCGAAGACTTCCATCATGTACTGCATACATTGCCAAATGGCACGCAAATGTCGTCGTTTGTACTCGAAGTGGCAAGGAATTCTCAACGTTAAAGAGTCTTTAGAAAATCGATTCTAGGCAAAGGGATCACGGGTAGTTTTCCTATCACAAGGTAACCTATCTCAGGTATATCGACCATAACCTACAATTTATAGAATTGAGGTGAATAAAAGGAAAACAACACACTAAAGGAAGAGATAGTACTTACAGTGAGTGCCGGTCTATCTTTGCGATATGTACATGTGGGTTGTCTACAGAACCGACTCAACTTGAGCACTAATACCAACTGTAACGACCCGGATTTTCAAGACTCGATAATGCGGAAATTTAAATTTTTTCATTTAAAAAAAGTCTCAAAAATTCGTATAAAAAAAAAAACTTTTAAAAAGTCGTATGGCCATACTTAACATTTAGTTACAAACATATTTTATAAAGAGTAGAGTGAGCCTAGTTTAGGAAAATTACACAACATTTCCAAAAATAAAATGGCTTCCCAAAAGGTCGGTCCACATGTACATTTGCAAGGTAGACCCCAGCGCTCAATGCTTTGCCTTGCCCTTACCTTTACCTACAATATGAAACAACTAGGTAAGCGAAAACGCTTAGTAAGTTCAACCTTAAAACAAAGCATGCAGAGAATTAGGGTTCTGGATCCATCCGGACCCTACATAATCAATTTCAAGAACGCAAAAGCATCCTGGGAAACTTATGGTCATGCCTGATAACAAATGATAAATTATTTCCTATAAACAAATAAATTCCTGCACTAAGAAAATCCCAGAACAAGCAGATATATTATATCACAACTATATCTTATCAACAAATATATCCCTGCACTCAGAAAATCCCAGAGCAAGCAGATATATTATTTCACAACTATATCTTATCAACAAATATATCCCTGCACTCAGAAAATCCCAGAGCAAGCAGATATATCAAATCACAATATAATTTGAGACCAACGCTCGACAACTTCCAACAATTCAGGCATAACGCGCCCTCCATCCTAATTGCTAATATGTAAGAGAGAACCGAGTCTCAACACTAAGATCTAGCCAATAAATATCTCCATCAAGGGTAACTATCGCGTTACCTAGGGCTTCAATACTTATCCAAGAGTGAAATTGAATTTACACGGTTTTACAGAGACTTCTATGTTAATCAGTGGTGCTGGTGAACAGTTGCCCCTAGGGTATTTAGCCTCACTCAATCTGGCAACCCTTAGTATCTCTAGGCACTCTCACTGAATGGCCAATATTCATGGCTGCTATCCGGGAATAACTTATCAGAGCACTTGCTCAAGTTCTAACAGTTCACTGATTAAGTAACCACAAGGGCCCCTAGGTCCCATTTATTTTGGCACCCCTAGGTTTAACCAACTTATCCTCACCTCTTGGCCACTTGTCGTGGTAATGAGTCGGACATAATAAAATCAAGCAGTGCAATGGGGATCAGTCGTCTAGGATATGACAGATATCTACCGTTCATATTTTCTAAATCAGCACTCACTAGACTAACGTCTCTAAGAAACTTTCTACGACAGTCTATATATGTGCATGTATCCCTATACTAACATACAAGACAATAATTGTTTCATGTTGCAGCCATACAATATAAGTTGACTTACTTGGAGTCCTTAGCACTCAGTAGGTTTTCACCCCCCAACGTTCACTCTAGTTACGCTTAGCCAATACTGTAGTTATCCGTACAATATACTCGTATTAATTATGGCACTCATAATTCATTATTATTATTTTGGACAGTTTGGTCATTTTAATAAAAATCATTTGTAAGGATTTATGATCCTTATTTGTTTTTAAACCCATTAAGGAAATTAAAAAAAAATATTTGAGACTAAACCCTAAGTCTCGGGGAGACCTATCCTATGGTCTCGATACCTAGGCTCGGGTATCACAATAGTATTTTCCCACAATCCGCTAAAAATCTTATTCTTTAAAGGTATCGATATTAACCCGCACTTTCGACAAGTCGGTTAAAATATGTAAGATTTTAGCCGGTATTATATCAAGAAAATACTAATAAATTCCTTAATTATTTTTAAAGAAAATAATCTCTCAATTTTCCTTTTATTTTTCTTAAGGTTTTAATCTCTAATAACCGTTTTAAGAAAATTGCCTAATTTGTCTTAACTAGGAAAACTGTTAAAAATTTCCCTTCTTGACTAGTTAATTTTCTAATATCAATTAATCAATTTTACTCACTAGAAAATAATTCACTTAATTATTTTATCAAAATATAGGGTTTTAAACCCTCTTTTAATTTGTTAACTATTAATAAATTAAATATCTTATTTTTAAAAAGAATAAAAATTCTTTATTAAAAATAATTCACACTAAACTCAAAGTCGTAATTTTAGTGAAAATATATTTTCAAGACTTACCAATTTATATCTTGAAATAAGCAAAATTTTACATTTTACCTTAAGTTCCAAAATCTCATTTTTACACTAAGTGTGAAAAGCCTATTTTTCACATTTTTAACTATATACTTTGTTAGTCCATAACTTTAAATTTACTTACCCAATTGTTACCAAAATTTTCCTATTCCATTTTTGGTATGGCATTTACGTCTTTGTAAAATCTTAGATCAAAATGAGCATTTTTTATTGGTGAAATCATTTTCCAACAATGAGGTAAAAATAACCTTATTTTCAAGTCCTTATTTTTTTTCTTCCAAACTTTGACAATTAATAACTTTGAAACCGTTCAATATTTTCTTACCGACTTGTACAGTGGAATACTAGGTTATGCCAAAAATATTTCCACAAAAGTTTAGAAAAAACTGGGTTCATTTTCCCTATATAGTGGTTGTCCAAACTTGGTTTCGAAAATAAGAATACGAAAAAGCAGTTTTTTGACCTAAAGTTTGAAATAACATAACTTACTCATTTCTAAACAATTTTGAATGTTTCAAAAGCTCAATTTTATGTACTCAATCTCAACATCATCACAGTATAATTTAATTTCACGAAATCAATATACAGTGGCTGTTTGACCCCTTGGTAGTCACAGCTCAAAACATGTTTTGCTTTAGGGTTTCCTACAAAACCCTTGGGGGTTTTGGTTCCTATTTTGAAAAATCAATACACAAGCATCATTAAAATTATAAAAAAACTACCATAATCTTATTACATCACCAATAAGAAAATTTAAGCATTAACTATACAAAATAATGCTTAAAACTAAAAATCATACAATAACAACCATCAAAGTAGACTTTTTACCTCTTTGGTGTTCTTGCTATGGTGTGGATCTTCCGACTAGCTTTGGCTCCTTTAAAACCTTTCAAAATCCCTAACCAACTCCCCCAACATCATAGATAATTAGCTATTGAACTCTATGAATAAAACTTTACAAAGGTCTGGATTATTGAAACTTTACCTTAGGGAAAACCCTTCCTAGACCAAGCTTAGTTTCCAAGTCTCCTTAGTGTTCTTGGGCTTGAAAATGGAGAGAACACTTGAGAGAGTCTTCAAAAATCAGATGAGAGTGAATGGGAGAGACGTGTAGTCGATTTTGGGGGGGTTAGAATGGCTCACACAATTCTTCAAAATATCCCAAAACCACTTGAGTGTTTCACTACTCACTTGCCCACTTAACATTATCCCTAATTCTTAATTAAATGGGATTTAAACATAAATAATTTTTTTTGGTTCATACCCTTTTTAACAACCAACATGGCCGGCCACCTATCCTAAAAACCCATTTATAATATTTTTTTTATAATGGTGAATAATTAATTCATGAGAAGAAAAGTCCAAATTGACTTTTGATACATTTTTCACTTTTATTAAGTTTTAAATCCCAAAACTTAACATTAAATAATTAAATTAAATTCTCTCACATTTAATTTAATTAATCACACAATAAAATTTAACTTAAGGTCTATTCATGGAATAAAATTCCCCATTTCGGTAAAATTAGGCTTTGAACACAAAATGCCCTAAAATTTCCATTTTTCCTTAGGTTTATTATTTTTGACCAAACTTTAATTTTTATGAATGTATTTTATGCCCAAAATATATTTTCCATAGTTTTTCATTTTATTTTCTGAGATTTTTACCCGATTAGGGTTTTTGTGTCGGTCTAGGACCGAAAGTCTTATCTTGACTTTTAATTCACAAAAAAATAATTTGGCTAGAAATAACTCATGGAATAATTTCCAAACAAATATAATATTATTTAAAATAATATTCTTGACTCGGGGACAAAAATCCCGACCCGAGTCGTTTAAAGGTACCCGAAAACGCAGGACGTTACAGTTCATCTTCACCATTACTTGGTGGAGGAGGTTGGGTGGATGCAGCACCAGAAGTCTGTCCTGTATTTCAGGATGTTTTCGCCATTTGATTTTCTTGGATGTCTTGAGTTCAGCTCTCAATGAAAGCACCAAAAATGTTGACCCTCGAATTGGTCAACGACATAGAATCAGAGAAATGATATAGAATGAGATGAAGAAAAGAAGAAATCAAGATGAAATGGTAAACGACACAAACAATTTATAGTGGTTCGGCCCCAATCACATGGTAATGACCTACGTCCACTTAGTGTTCTTATTGATGTAGAATCCCAACACTGTGATCAATGAACTAGGGTTGACGAGATTCACAAGCTTCAGGATGATTACAATTTTGATGAATAAACACTGTGATTTTCTCTCAGAATTCTCCCAGTCCAAAAGTCCCCTCCCTTGAGCCTTTTGATTCGTATTTATAGGCTCAAGAAGGTTACATGGGCCAATGGGCCATGATTACAATTACAACTTGCGTATCTAGATAATAAGAGAAATTACAATTAATGCATAATTATAAGATTGCACATCTGAAGGAAATAAATGAATATATGCGACCAGGCTGGTCGCACATATGTATGATGCTTGATAAACAAATAATCTTCTGGTCGATGGCCGAGCAGGATACACTTACTTAAAACAGCCACGTGCCTCCCACGTGTGGACCAATCCTGCCATGTCATCAGGTAGTCCAATTTTGGGTAAACACTTAGGATGTTAGTGTTGGGGTTTTATGCCCTAATTAAAACCCAAATTCTTTATAATCTCATTTTATTATCAATAAAAGAATCGAAATCATTTTTTGATTTGGTTAATCACTTTGGCCACATGTTTTATTTTCATGATTATTTGTTTAATATAAACTTCCATTAAATCCCGAGCATATAGCTAATCGTATTTATAGTGATGTAATCACAATGGAATATAAATATGATTATATGTTAAAAATATAGTTAGTCTTAAGATTAGTCAGTGCACAGGATTTACACTGGCTTGCCAATCTACGATATGATCTACTTACACATTGTAGTGTTATGTTATTTCCAGAACATTAGCAAAGTAGATAAGTTCAGATGTATTTGTTACATTGGACAGGACCGATATTGACAGTTGATAAGATAAGTAAACATACTGTTATTATCTATTCTAGTCATATCATATAGTTGACCATAGGTCAATTCAATCTCAATTCTGAGTGGTTAGTATTCTAACTGATTGTATTATTTGAGTTCTTTGACTTGTTCGTTGCCAGCTTACCCTACATACTAGCCCATACTTACATCTTGGGAACTCGGTAGCATAATTGAGTGGGAGTGTTAATCATAGATATGAACATCTATAGCTTCTGATGAAGAAGTGAAACGGTGGTTTCCTTTTAGTTTGGTTCAAGGTGTTAAATGATAGAGATCTCATTTCAGTAATTAAATATCATTTGCAAGGAACTAAGTGTTTTAAGTATAAAATATAATGAGGGGTAAAACAGTATTTTAATCCCATCTCATTGTAGACCGTCTATAGATGATCGAGTGACAATTATGGTTGTAAAAATGGATAATTAATAGCGTATCTATATTTGTTATAGAGCGTTCTATGAATTCAAGAGTGCAATTCCGAGTCTTTCGTGGAGTCACGAGGAACTAATAAGTTAGTAAATTTATTTGTTAGATTTATGATAACTTATTGGAGCTTGATTTCATAGGCCCATGGTCCCCACTGTACCTTGGATAAAATCATTTAGATAATCTCAATTAATTGATTTAAATATCAAAGTTGACTAGGTCAATTTTGGATAGTTTCACAGAGTTATGTAATTTAGAGAAGAAAAGAGAAATTATGACAGATTTATTAATTAAGATAAATTGGAATCTAAATTAATAAATAAGTTTAAATCAAGGTTCAAATTATAAATAATTAATTTGATAAAGGATTTAAAAAATTATTTAATTAATTAAATCTATAGAAAATAATACTGGCCTTGATTTTAAGTCCAATGGGCTTATAATTAAATGAGAAATTTCTTGGGCCTAAAGCCCATGATAATTTCGACCTAGGGATGTTAATTGGCTATTATTTTATTGATTTTTTAATTAAATAAATGACCTAATTGAGTCTATAAAAAGAGTGCTTAGAGAGAAGTCAAAACATAAGTGTAATCATTGGTTTTCTGATTGTTTTATATTCTCTCTAAACACAAGTCCTTTTCTAAGCCTCTTATTATTCTTTTCTCTTCTTCTCTCTGTATCTATCTCATGTGTTGAGAATTGCCCACTCTAGTCTAGGTGATTCTAAGGATACTTTAGAAGACTATGAAGATAATAGAAGATCGGTTTAGTTTCTTAATAATACTCTGCAACAGAAAGGATACAAGGGTTAGAGAAACTAAAGGAAGGACCCATTCATTCTGCTGCGTATACTATATGTAATCTTATCATTGTTTCTCTTTGAATTCAATTTTAGAAACATGTTCTAGGTTATCTCATTTTAATTTATTTAATATTAGATATACATGAAAATAAATAAAGATCCTGTAAAAGTTTCCCAACAGTTAGAACCATTCAAATTGGAAAAAAAATGAAAAAATGTTTTGGCGGCCAGGAGTATCAGTGGTTGTGGCCACTGGCCTCTATCCCTCAGGCTGCAACCATGGATAATCTGTGGCCGTGGCCACAGGCAATTTTTAGTATTTCCAATATGTCTCAAACCCTTTCCCACATGATTTTGTAACCTCCATACACCTATTGAGAGTTAAAAACATGTCTCCAACAACAATATTTCATAATGGCTTTGCAAAATCCAAACTCAAATATGTAACATACAATCTACATATTATTGGGTATTATTTGGGAGTTACAAATTTGTAATGATTTTGTAACTCCAAAATATGTCACATTGGGTACACACATGTGTCCAATTTTGTGACTCACAATAATATGTTACAAGGTGTGACAAATCACATTTGTGTGACAAATCACATTTTGTCACATTATTTAATCTAACATTATGTTATTTAAAATAATATAACATTCACCCACTTTGATTAAATAATCACATTTTGTAACACTTATTTATTCAGTCATACATTAAATTAAAATATAATATTCCCCCACTTGATTAAATAATAACTCTCTATAAGAACCTTTCCATTGGTGCATAAAATAAAATGTATTTTGACTTGAATTTTACCTTAGTGTAATTATCTAAAAGTTTGTTGAAATTTTGGTTGCCGAAGCATTGAACCATTATTCATTGATAACAAACCGGTGATAACAAACACACCTTGGCTATGTTCACTTGAGACCCCAATGTCTTGCTTTTGCACCGTTAATGGCCATGCGCACATTCCATTCATAGACTGTACTTGAGAATGACTCTCAATTCTCATAAGGGACGACACCACCCTTACATTCATATAGGTAGAACTCTTACAATATTTTGTTACCCTAAAATACTTGTCTTTTCAAGACTGAGTTCTATTAAAAAAAACCTTTTGGTTTTAACCCTCATTTGGTACCACTCTAGTACTCATATCTCAGATGGAACAAAATTTGAGTATTACTACTATTCACTTGATTGTCTTGTTCTTACCTATTGAACCTAATATTAGTTTGATTACTAGTATTAAGATAGGTTACCATCAACCCTGAATCTCTTTAGGGAGTTTAAGTCCCATCGCTTGAGATGTAGAAATGATTCTATTTGAGATATTTCTTTTCTCATGTATGCATAATTAAATACTCTAATTATTTTATTCAAACTTTGTTGCTAGTTATAGTTTGATTAAAATAGTTACCCCTTTAAAATAGTGACTTTGACCATAGTCAACACCCCCACTATTTTATACTTCAATATCCAAGATAAACATTTTTCTTGAATATTATTCTAGGAACCTCTTTGTTTCTAAATTCTCCTTTATGTTTTAAATTGATTCCTTCTTGAATCAAAATATTACAAACAATAACTTTAGACACCAAGCATGTCTAAATTTATCCATTCTGTACACATATAACCAAAATGATTTAGAATGTGGAAGTCCAAATCACCTATTTGATAAGATGACCAAATTAATCAATTATTATTAACAAAATAAATTGATTAACTTTAGAACTACATTTCTCACATAGTGATAATAAAATATCACTTTAAAATAGAAATCTCTTTATTTTATTAAGTCCTTTATCCTCCAAGATAAATCTAGACTTATATCATGAGTCCTTTAAGCCACATGGATAATTTCTCAATAGATTAAGATAAACAAAACCTCAATGTTTGTTTATTTTGATTTATTTACTTGCTAAATCAAGACACACTTCTTTGAAAGTAACTTTCACTTGGTTGCTTCTTTTATATCTTTCACAAAATAAAATATGTGAACACAAATGTCTTGTGAAAATTTCTCAAACAAATAATCACTTATTTTCACTTTTAGTTGTCTAAATAATCTCAAAATCACTTAAACAACTTTTGTGTATTTTCTAAGAGTCTCCTTGAGATTATTTTGAAAACATCACTTTGACATCCATTGATTTTCTCATCAAAATAAATTTGAAGATGTCAATTTTTTAAACACTTTAAATCAAAGAAAATAAACCCTCATTGATTTATTTAAACAATTTGATTTCTTATGCTTTAGTTTAAAATGATCTCCTCATTGAGATTAATTTAAACGTTTCACCATATTTAACCAAAATAAAGTTCTTTTTAATCTATTCACTATTGGTGTAAAGATTCAAAATTGCTTCTCCAATTTTGAAATGTCTCCTCATTGAAACATTGAATCTTTAAGAATTATTGTCACTGCATGTTGTACCCTGAAATTAGCACAAGTTCAATTACTCAGTTTGGGTACAGCTGGTAGATGAATGTGTGGAAAAATAGTCAAGTAGAATTTCTGGTTAACAATGATGTGAACAACTCGAGTTTGGGGGTTTGACAACACGATACACAGTTTATTATCAGACCGCCTCTTAGGATAATAGTTAAGTTTGAGACTTATAATGACCAGATCCAACTTTGGGAGCTCTGAGTTTAATATGAGCTAGAGTTCAGATAGTTGTTGAACACGAGCTTGGGCGAGATATTCAGCTGGTGGAAACCTAGATAGAACACACACTGAAGGATCCCAAGAGATTCAGAGACTCTTTATACGCTCATTAATGCCCAGACTGTATCGCATATCTATCATTTATTATCCGAGATAGCATGAGTATATTCTATTCTGTTATCAAATCATATCCCAATGTAAATGGTAATAATCTGTATTAATTATATACTTTATTTAATCACGCGGTTGCCCAATCTGTCCATGGAATTCCCCTATAAATACTAAGAATACTGGACAGGGAATGGGAGGGTCATTTTTTATATTAGTAAAACTCTGCAGAATTGAGAGAGAAAATTAATAATATTGACTCACGGACTAGGTGGATTTTAACCACTAAACCACGTAAAAGTTGTGCGTGGTCGAGAGAGTGTTTATTACTTCATTGTGGTTTATAATCTAGCACTAATCTACCTGTTTAATTTCTTAATACATTGTTGGTGAAAAGCCGCGTGAACAGTTTGGTGCTTTCATTGAGAGGAAATTAGTGCTTCACAAGTTTCAGTCGACTTTCATCATGGTGCTCACTCGATCGATGCATGATAATGAGATGGAACAGCTGGTGGGTAGGAGGCCCATCATACCGCTATTCCCAAGGAAAGGGGCCCAAATGTTCAACAACGTCCTGGAAAAACAACTGGTGGGTCAGGACGACACTGGGAGTTCAATGTTACTCCCACCAAATCCTAATCCAAGATACTTTACTGCCGTCGAGATGGAAAACACCCAATGAAGGAGCCATCTCGCAAGGGAAAATAGGCAGATTGAAGAAGGTCTTGGCTCGGTTATTCCATCTTGCAATTGACGTTAATGTCGGGAAGAGTAAAATTGGGTTCATAAGTCCCATAGGAATAACTGGTCTAAACCTAGTTGTTCTGTCAGAATCGCCACTCCAAGTTCTACGCCTTCAGAGCGAAACCACCGGAATGCTCAACCCACTGATCATCACAGGGGTCATCATCAGCATGCCAGTTGGTTGGTCAGGACTGCGACCCGCAGCTCTGTGCCTTCTTCACAGATTCCTAGAGATGACCATAACAACCCACGAAGAGGGGCTGGGACAAGCTCACGAAGGAAAAATGCTCTAGCGAATCCCCCTGTGCCACGGTCAGAGCCCCAGGCACAGAGAACTAGGGATGTTGGAATAGAATCGAGGTGAGCTAATTTAGTTCGTCCTGATGGAACGAGGATAGCCTCGCTAATAAGGCATCCTCCGTCACCTATAAGACATCCAACACCACCTCGCCCTCAATGAGATGCTCCAGTTCGTGGGAACAGTAGGAGAAATCCTCCCCCATCTGTATATACTTACGGCCCATGGATGCGTGCTGAGAATCCAGGTCCTCATTCTCAGCCATGAGCCGTAAGTTTCACAAACGGAAGTTATTGGACTGAGAGCTGGCGTGGAGGCAGGTCTGAGAGCGACCTGAGAAATCACTTGAGTTCAACACAAAGTTTTCGATATGATCCACAGCCTGACCCACGCGATCATTTGAACTCACAAAGAAGGTATCCAATTCAGAATGAGGATGTTAGCTATACTCAGCATGAGGGAGGTCCGTCCATTGTACGCGACTATGGGAATGTCCCACCTAACCAAGCTCGAACTTGGAGGGACAACAATCCATCAAACATGTATAATAGGATGGGAGCTGTTGAATAGTCCCCAGTTAACCTAGGGATCAGGGACCAAACCCTTGAAAGACTGACTTTAATGGAAGAGCAAATGAAAAGACTCTTATCTGGGAAGGGAAAGGACGATTGCAACTCAGATGAAGATCTCGAACCTTTTGATCCAAACATTGCAGCAACAACATATCCTATTGGCTTTAGGATGCCGCACATGCCAACGTTTGAAGGAAATGCAAATCCGTCTGATCACCTCACGATGTTTAACACAATGATGATGGCCCACAATATTGGGCTCGATCTAAGATGTATCTTGTTCCCTACAACTCTGGTCAGACCTGCCAAGCTAAGGTTTAAACAATACAAGAAGCATTCAATAAGCTCGTGGAAGAAATTTTCCTCTAAGTTTTAAAGAGCATTCCAAGCTTCACAGGAAGCTCGTGTTGAAGCTAATTCATTGGCCAACCTAAAGCAGCAACCTAGTGAGACACTGAAAGCATACCTGAGCAGATTTTCCAATGTTGCTATTCGAGCTAGGGACGTTGATGATAGCTCCAAGCTCATGGCAATGAGAACAGGAATCCTGGTGGGAGGGGACCTATGGCAAGAACTCTAAAGAAAAGGAGTTAAAAGCATAGATGAATTTCTGACTCGAGCTCAGGAGTGGATAAACCTGGAGGAGGCACGAGCTTCTGTCGCAGGAACCAGCCAGGCCCCTGTCAAACCCATTGGAGCAGTGATGTATATTGCAGCTACGGATCAACCCGTTACCCAGAATAACCAAGGGGGAAATAAAAAGAGGAAGGGGAATAGTGAGGATGACAAGAACGGGACGAAGAAATTCAAGCCCATTTACGCCACCTATACCGACCTAACAGACACCCGAGAGCGTATCTTCTTGGCTAATTCTAATCCCATGGAGAAAGCCAGAGCCTTTAAGGCACCAGAGGGTGAAGAGATGATTGTTGGCATCTGAAGGATGAAATTAAGACTCTCATTCAAGTTGGACCATTGCCCCAGTATGCCCGAGATCGAGTAGTTCCCAATCAACCTGCCGAGCAGTATCCTCAGTCAATTCCAGAAGCTCCGATAGGTCAACCTGGAGCTCAGATGAATCAGGTCGACCCTCCCCTAATAGTAGGATGAGATATAACCACTATTGCCAGAGGACCTCATTTGGCGGGCTCGAGCAGCGGGGCTCATAACGGTGTGGAGTTTGTCCCGGAGTAGCGGTTATCGAAGCAACATCGGTTGGAAAAACAACCAATCATTTTCATGGAAGAGGATGCTAGCCACGTCCAATTCCCACACAATGATCTATTGGTGGTAACTGTGCAGCTTGCTAATCGAAGGGTACCGAGAATATTGGTGGATATCGAAAGTTCCATAAATTTACTTTTCAGGTCCACCCTAAAAAGGATGGGATTGTCCGTATCCGATTTGAAGGCGACCTCAATGACTCTGTACGGGTTTTTGGGTGAAGGAGCAACAACCATATGGACAATCAGACTAGTGGTGACATTAGGAGAAGAGTCATGAACTATCTCCAAAATACTCGAGTTCATGGTAATCGATTGTCCGGCCGCATATAACGCGATTTTGGGCCGACTTTCACTGATGGCATTTGAATCCATCACTTCGATCCGACATCTGGAAATGAAGTTACCCTCAAACTCAGGGATATGCACAGTAAGAGGATACCAGCTCACTGCCAGAGAATGCTATAACATTTCTATGAAGGGAAAATCATAACCCAGGCAGCAGGCGATGGTCATAAGTGAGGGAGGTGAGGAGTCCCAATAAATGGAAGTCACCTGTGGGATGGAAGAACCTCAAGAAGAAGATGGTGAGGTCTCTCGACGTGATGACATTGATTCATGGGTAGGCGAAGACATGTCTGAGCTTAAAGCCATAGAAGAGCTCGAGGAAGTAAACATCAACCCGAAAGAACCATCAAGGGTTGTAAAAATTGGGAAAAATCTTGAAGACAAAAGGAAGAAGGAGCTGGTCAAGTTTTTACGGAAGAACCTGGATGTTTTTACCTGGTCGCACGAGGATATGGTGGGAATCAATCCAAGTATAATAATGCATACCTTATACTTGGACAAGATCATGCCTGCAAAGTCCCGAAACGGAGGCTTTTGGGGACAGTACAAGCTGAAGCATTAGAAGATGAAGTAGCTTGCCTACTAAAATATGGGTTTATTAGGGAAGAAAAATATCTGATCTGGGTTGCTAACCCCGTGCTGGTCCTGAAGCCAAATGGGAAGTGGAGAACCTGTATCGATTTCTTCGACCTCAACAAGGCTTGTCCCAAGGACTGTTTCCCACTTCCAAGAATCGATCAATTGGTAGACGCCACGGCAGGTCACAAGCTCGTGTCTTTCATGGACGCATATTCTGGATATAACCAGATCGCAATGAGCCTTGCAAACCAAGAGCATACAAGTTTCATGACCGAGCATAACGTATATTGCTACAAATTTATGCCATTCAGACTGAAAAATGTCGGGGATACATACCAACAGTTCGTCAACAAGATGTTTACTAACCAGATTGGGAGAAACATGGAGGTGTATGTCGATGATACGCTCATCAAGTCAAAGACTTCCAATAACCATGTATTCAACTTGGAAGAATGTTTTGGCATCTTGAGAAAGTACGACATGAAGCTGAATCCCAAAAAAATGCACTTTTGTGGTGGTATCTGGAAATTTTCTGGGGTTCATAGTCAACACAAGGGAGATAGAGGCGAAACCTGAAAAAAATAGGTCGTTGCTAGAAATGCCTTCGCCCAGGTCACATAAGGAAGTTCAAAGCCTAACTGGAAGGGTGACATCCCTAAACTGCTTCATTTCAAAATTCACTGACAAGTGTCTACCATTCTACAACTTGCTTAGGGGAAACAAGAAATTTGAGTGGACTGAAGAATGCGAATAGGCATTTCATGATCTAAAAACACATCTAGCCTAATCACCCGTACTATCAAAACCGTCGTCCATAGAGGGCTTGTTTCTTTACCTGGCCGTGACAGAGAATGCAGTCAGTGCCGTGTTAGTTCGAGAAGAAAATTGGGTGCAGAAACCCATATATTACGTAAGAGCGCTGAATCATGGTACCCACTGATAGAGAAGCTAACATTCTGTCTCATTTTGGCTTCCAGAAAGCTCAGGCCATATTTCCAGTCCCATCTTATTAACGTCTTAACCGACCCACCTTCAAGGAAGGTATTGCAAAAGCCTAAAACGTCAGGATGTCTATTAAAATGGGCCATCGAACTTAGCCAATTCGAGATATTATACATGCCACGAACAACCATCAAGAGTCAAGCCCTTGCTGATTTTGTGGCTGAGTGCACTGGTTTTCAAGACGAGCTGATAAAGGAGCTAGTGCAGGAATTATGGAAGATCTTCATTGATGGATCGTCAAATGAGAACGAATCAGGAGATGGGATAATCTTAATCTCACCTGAAGAACATCGGTTCCATATAGCTCTCAGGTTCGGGTTTGAAGCATCCAATAATGAAGCAGAGTATGAGGCCTTATTGGTAGGGCTAAGGGTGGTGAAAGAGCTGAAGGTAAAATCCATCCAATGATATAGTGATTCCCAGCTCATGGTATATTAGATATTGGGAGAATACCAAGCTCGAGGCATCAAGATGGCGGCTTACCTGGCTAAGGTAAAGGGCGAGTTGTCTGAATTCGAGTTTAGCTTTGTTGAAAAGACACCACGTGAGCAGAATTCTAACGTCGATGCTCTGGCTCGACTTGCTTCCACCAAAGAGGTCGAAACATTGAATGTAGTTCCAGTGGAGTTCTTGGAAAGCCCAAGTGTAACGGCAGAAACGGTGGAGGTCGGAATGATTAACATAAGACCAACCTAGATGACTCCTATAATAGAATATCTCACGACTGGAAATCTACCTGATGATAGGGAAGATGCGAGAAAATTCTTTATCAAGCTCCATGAGATGTAATAGTTGAGGGAATCCTATATCGGCGAGGTCATTCGTTGCCCCTCTTGCGGTGTCTTCTGCCCAATGAAGGAAAAAAACATTCTACAAGAAATACACGAAGGTTTTTGCAGAGACCATGCTGGGGGGAAAAACCTAGCACTGAAGGTACAGAGACATGGGTATTTTTGGCCTACTTTAACAAAGGACTCGATCTCGTATGTTTGAAAGTGCGACAAATGCCAGCGTTTCGCCATAGTTGCCCGAGTTGCCCTAGTCGAGCTAACAATGATTTCATCCCCTTGGCCATTTGTGGCATGGGGAATTGAATTATGTAGTGTCCCAAAATTTTACTTAGCTAGATAGTAGTAGTAGTTAGTAATAGTTTATAATATGTTAGTTTCCGTGGATTTTGGTTCAAGCCGGGACATAGTTGGAAACTCATAGCAACAGTTATAGATTTTATAAGTTTAACCTATAGTTTAGAAATATTAATTATAACATAAGGTTTGGTTAATATTACTGGTCCTAGAAATATTATTTATTATAACCTAAGGTTTAGATAGAATTAATAAGAGCATGACACTTGTCATAATCATGTTTATTAAGGATTTAAGTATTTTTGATGAATAGTTTAATTAAAAGAAAGATCTAGAAGCTCTAGAACCTTCCATCGGCTGTTAGGATCACGTTTTGACTCAGTCAAAGATGTTTAATCAATTCAAAATATGCTAAAAAAGTGCAAATACGTGTTTGATATATCAATGTATGTCGATATATCGCATCTATAGGGGTCGATATATTGCCTACGGAAGATACGAAAAACACGTTGACTTCGCACGAATGAACGAACAGGGCTCGGGAAAATGGTCTAGGCAATATATCGCCCAGGGTAGGCGATATATCGCCCCTGGTGCATTTATTTTGAAAGTTTGGGATTTTTAAATTTAAAATAGCCTTAACCCCTTGGCCCTGCCTTTGAATGATTTTGACTGAGTTCTGGGCGTCTGTTGAACGAAAATTCAAATATTTTTCATTTTATATTCATTTATTTATTCAAATTAAAAGGGGTTAGTTTCACCCCTTAAACTCTATAAATAGGAACTAGTACTCAACCATTTCCTTCATTTATTCAAGCATTGTTCAGAGCCTCCAAGCTGCTAAGGTTAGTATAGAGAGAAACACTTGGGTTTTGGGTTAAAAAGATTTTCCAATCTAAGATTTTCTAAACACTTAGGAAGTCAGATATAGAGTTATTTTAGTATCGAGGTATAGATCAAGTCATAAGATCATTCAAGGTATTCTTATCCTTAAGTTCAGTTTTTCATAGGCTTTTAGTTTTCTTTTATATTCTTTCAGATCCTAACTCTTGTTTATGATTCTTGGTTAGGTGTATAAGTTTCTTGGAACTTAAGGTTCTTTTCGGTAAGTTTCTACTTGGATGGTTTAGTTCTCTTTTCATCTCTTTTCTTTAGAAACTCATGGTTCTACTGTTGGTTTTAGGAGTGTTCCAAATCCCGTTCTTGTCTCCATATCTCAGTTTTTGGTAAGGAAAATAGGTTAGATTATATGTGTTTATATGTTTATGTTATGATATGTTTTATGCTATGATATGTTTATGTATAAATATGTTTTGTAGTCGCTTGGGCATATGACTTGCTTAGATAGCAAGCCCCAAGAATTTTTATCATTTTCATGGTTTAGAGTTATGATTTACCCTACCTCGATTAGTAGACAGAGGACCTAGATGGGTTATCATATACTATAGTTGTGATCTAACCTACCTCAATTAGTAGACAGAGGACCTAGATGGTTTTATCACATACCATGTTAATGAGTTAATAGCCATTAATATTGTAGTCCTATATGATATACGTTTTTATAGTCATATGTTTTATAGTATATGTATATGATATAGTCTTATGTTTATGATTTATGATATATGTTGTTCGTAAATTTTCCGTGCTGAGCATTAGGCTCATTCCTTTATTTTTAGAATGATGTAGGAAAATGAACATGGAAGGTGGGAAGGATTTGTGGCAACTTGGTATGTGTGTTGAGGATGAATGGATTGAATGGACTGCGTGAAGATTGAGGATGACGTTGTTTAAAGTCTTTTAAATTATGTTTTGATGTATTTCTGCATTTAGTATTTAAACAATTAAAGTTTATGTTTTATAAACAGTGGGATCCCATACCATATCACATTTTATATTTTTACCTTATTTTTTTATTTGGTACAATATTTTGGGTTTTAAATAAAGTTATGTTATTTCTTATGTATGTATTCAAATTAGTAGCTATGTCACATTAATTTTTAATGGTCCGAGATCTTAGAAATAGTTGGGTCATTACAACTTGATAGGCTCCCTACCCATGGGAAAAGGAGGGGTTTGGTATGCAGTAGTGGCGATCGATTATTTCACAAAGTGGGTAGAAGCTGAACCTCTGGCAGCCATCACCTCAAAGAGAGTCTTGGATTTCGTTATGAAGAATATCGTATGTCGATGTAGAGTCCAAGAACTTTACTTAGCTAATTGTTTAGTAGTATTATAGTATGTTTAAGTGTTATCTTTGTTACTATGGATTTTTGGTTCAGACCGGGAGTTATTTGGACACTCATAGTAGTACTTATAGATTTTCTAAGTTTAACCTATAGTTTAAGAATATTAAGTATAACCTAAGGTTTGATTAATGTGACTGATATTAAGGATTATATTATTATATTATAAGGTTTAGACATCAACCAATAGGATTTTAAGCACATGTTTTGAATGGTAATTAAGGATTAAGTATTTTTGAGGATTAAATTAAATAAGGGTAAAAGTTTGAATGTATAGGGTCAGTCAGCAGCTTTAAGCACGTTGAGGGCTTAGTCAAGGCTGTTTACTCCATTCAAACTCAGCTAAAAATGTGTAAATTCGTGTTTAAATATTCAGCGTATGCCGATATATCGCAACTATAAGGGGCGATATGTCGCAGCACGTAGATACGGAAAACACGAATCGATGCATGGTCGCCTCGGGAACAAAGGTCCAGGCGATATATCGCCTATAGGGGGCGATATATCGCCTCCACCAGCATGTTTTCAAATACATTTGAATTATTTTCCCTTCAGCCATTCAAACTCCTTCAACAGTCCAGCATCTTCTGAACGAGTCTTCAGCCTCTGCTGAACGATTATTCAAATGATTTTCACCTAAAAAGCCATTATTTTTATTCAAGTAAAATCAAGATACTTTCATTCCCAAACTCTATAAATAGGACCTAGTACCCAGCCATTATTCACCATTTGCTCTAAGTTCAGAAGCTGCTAGTGTTAAGTGAGTGGGAGAGTGTAAACACTTGGTTTGGGGAAAAACTATAAGCTTAAGCATCATAAGCTTATCAAACACTTTGGGAAGTGAGTTCTATAGTATTTCGGTGGAGGTTAGGTTGATCTTGCAATCTTTGAGGTAAACCCAAAACTATAGTTCCTTTCTGTATTTTATGTTATTTCCTTTCTCAAAACCTTCTACTCAGTCCCCTAACCTTATTCTTATTTTGGTTAGGGAATCCAAGCTCTTAAGCATATAAGTCGGTAAGTATGTTTTTTTTATGGTTTAGTCTTTCCATCTCTTTCATTTCATCTCCTTTCTTAGACTCACTCTTTCTTATGGTTTTAGGAGTGTTCCAAAAGTCCCAACTCAGTCCATAATCTCGGTAACTTTGGTAAGGAAAATAGGCTAGAATCAATATGTTATATGCTTATGTTATCTTATGCTTTATGTTATGATATGTTATGAATATGCTATAAATGTGTATGTTTGTAGGCTTGGGCTTATGCCCTATTTGACTAACAAGACCCCAAAAAGATTATGGGCATATGCCTACTTAGCTAGTAGGACCCCACTAATCTCATGGGCATAAGCTTGTTTAGTCTATGGGACCCCAAGTAATAATGGCCATTATAATAAGTGTATGTTATATGCGTTATGTTAAGTCTTTATGTTTTCTTATGAATTTATGTATATGATTTTGTGTTAGATTTTCCTTGCTGGGCATTAGGCTCACTCCTTTCTATTTATGTGCAGGAAAATAAGTTTAGAGGCGGAAAGATTCGTGACGCTTGGAGAATGTGTATCGATGATGAATGGAGTCAAGGGGCCGAGCGTTATTCGATTCGAGGATATAGTCTCCTTTTATGTTTTTATGGTTTTTATGTGTATTTTCCGCATTATTATGTAATGTCTTTTATTTTAAATCATGTTTTGTTTTAAAAACAATGGGATCCCATAATCCTTCTTAGTATTCTGTTTCTTTGTAAATAACTCTTATTTTTCAAGTTACTCAATAAATTATGGTATTTTTGTAAAAATGTAAGTTTTATGTATAGTTTCGATAATGGTCCAATTAGTCTAGATTAGTGGGTCATTACAGTCGATTTGGACTCCCTAAAAATATTGTGTCAGACAATGGAATGCAGTTCGATAGTGATCTCTTCACAATTTTTTGTGAAAAATATGGCATAACCAAGAGTTTCTCGTCGGTAGCGTACCCGCAAGCCAATGGGCAGGTCGAGGCTGTAAATAAGACCCTGAAGGCAAGCCTGAAGAAAAGTTTGGATGAAGCCAAAGGATTATGGCCCGAGCAGCTCCCACAAGTACTTTGTGCCTATCGGATCTCGCATAGAACCTCCACGTGACATACCCCCTTTTCCCTAACCTTTGGAAGCGAGACCATGCTTCCAATTGAGGCAATGGTGGCTAATAATAGACAAAGGACATTTGATCAAGATCATAACAACGAGCTACTTAGTGCATCCCTCGATCTGATCGAAGAAAAACGAGAGGCATCGCAGTTACAGCTCGCCCATATAAACAAAAGATCTCTCGTTATTTCAATTCAAAGGTCAAGGGGTGTAGACTCAGATTAGGTGATTTGGTTCTTCGAAGGGTTTTTTTGGCGAATAAAGATCCCAAGGATGGTGAGTTAGGCCCGAACTTAGAAGGATCATATTAGATCGTAGAGGTACTGCGCGTAGGAGCTTTTAAGCTAGCCTGACTAAGTGGGGAAATAGTCCCACGGACTTGGAATGCCCTTCATTTAAAAAAGTATTATCAATAGTGTTACCATTTATGTAAGGCTTATTTATAAAAGCCATTTCAATTCAATAACAATTGGATTATTAAATAACCACTTCTTTGTTTTATTATTACGAGCTCAAATTGTAAAAGCAACCAAGAACGTTTATACGTTTTGGTTACTTGGGGGCACATAACCAAGGAAAGTTTCTGTAACGACCCAAAATTGCTAATAAGGCTTAAGAGCCTTCAATAGTGTGCTGGGAGGGCATAATTTTGTATATATGTATGATTTAATGTTTAAATGCATGATTATATGATTATATGTGAATAAATGATTAAATGCATGTTTATGAGTATTAAATATGCATGTGGGCCCTGATTAGCTTAGAAGGGCATATTTGTAATTTGAACCCATTGATGGTATGATTTTGAGTTATGTGTGGTGTTTCCAGCATGAGGAGATCCTGTCCCGCGGTGTTAGCAGGGAGTTGCAGAATTGGTATTTAGTTGTGAAACTGGTAACTATTAGTAACCTTAGTGTTAGTGGTGTTAGTGAAATAAAAAGGGAAAAGTGGTATTTTTGTCAGAATGGTGAAATGACCTAGCTACCCTTGAGGTTTAGTGTATGGCTTAGTTTGAGGAGGGGTAGAGTGATCTGTTGGTGTTAAAATTAGAAACCCACAGCTGAAGGAAAAGACTCTCACATGTTAGGCTCCTCCAAATTTTTCCTTGGGTCATTTGGTTCAATTTTGAAGAAGAGAGAGACAGAGCACAAGTCACAAGAGCTGAGTTTTGAAGGAATTTAAGAGTGAAATCAATTTGAAGAAGGGATTAGTAACCATCCACACTTAGGAATTTCGAATTCGGGAAGAAGGTAAGAATTTCATTTTCTGGTTTTAGGTTTTCACTTGTTCCTGTACGTTCTAAGTTTAATTTTGGAAAACTGGGTTTTTGGGATGAAGTTGAGGAACACTAGCTTGGGAATTGATGGTTGAAGCTTGGAGTGGCATTGGAGGCAGCCTAGGGTCGAATTCCTCTCTAAGGTAATGATTTTTGGCTCTTGATTGTCTTGAGTTTTCTAGGTTTCAGTTAGTGTTATTGAGCTTCAAAGCTCAGTTTTGATTTCTGTGTTTGATGAGGTTGTTAGCTAAGTTGTGTTTTTATTATGTTGTTTTGGGTGAACTATAGTAATTTATGAGCTCAATTTTGTGTTTAGCTGGTGATTGGGTAGGATTTTTGGAGCTTTGGCTCGGGGAGGGTCGAAGAGAGAAACCCAGAAATTTGCATTTATGGTACTAGCACTGTAGCGCTAGGTTGGGAGTGCTACATCCCTAGGCTTTGTTTCTGGGGGGCTAGAGTCTTTGACTCTAGCGCTGTAGCACCCATCAGGTGGCGCTGCAACACTACTCAGCTTTCAAAACATGATTTTTGGGTACTTTTTAGGGTTGTTGTCCAGGGGCTCGAGCGTCGATCCCACCACCCCGTTTGGTGGAATTGGAGTTCCTGAGAGCTTAGGGTTGTCCCGAAATTGTTTTATGGAATCGAATTATAATGAGGGTGCTACTTATGGCTTGTGATTAGGTGACCGCTTGGGCTTTGGGACATGATCGTACTCTAGGGGCGGTCTCTTGAATCTAGAGCAAGTGTAAAAGGTAAGAAAACTGCCCCCATTTGTGTGGCTATGTTGGGACTAAAGTTCCCTATATTTGAATAGAAATATTGTATGGTTATGATATGCCATGTGAGAATGAAATGAATGGCCTAAGAGTGTCGGGACTGATATTTGCGCACAGGACGCGGCTCAGCTACTGAGAGCTAAGGTCAATTAAATAATCACTGAGCTCGGCCTAAGCGATCTGGAGTCAGTGGGTTAAATAGAGGGTTCCCTGAGAATTGATGATGAGTATGATATGTTTATTATTATTAATCTGATGTTTATGGCTTGTTGAATACTAAGATGAATGGCTTGTGAATCATTGATTTCCATCACTGGTTATGTGTCTATTTTAACACGCTGAATATCCGGTTAACTGCCTTATGGATTATCTGACTGTCTGTATTGCTTATGCTATGCTTTATGGTTTTCTTGCTGGGCCTTGGCTCACGAGTGGTACGTGGTGCAGGTAAAGGCAAGGATAGGGTGGACCATTATGGAGTTGGAGAGCTCTAGGAGCGGGATGTACATAGTCAGATGCTCGTCCGTCACGATCGAGAGGTAGTATTGGGACAGGAAAACCTAAAAATGTGTATTTTGCCATTAGAGTGGCCTTTGCTTGTATATAACTTTTGAAAGCTGTAAATTTGTCCTTTAATCCTTGTTTTTGGGATCCCATGTACTGAACATTTATTTAATTGAAAACTTATCAATTTATGACCAAAATCTTTTAACCCTAACTCGATTATGACTTTAGGGTCACATTTTTAACTAAATAACTTGATTAGTGAGTCTTACACGATTATAAACACACAGTGTAACGGTCTTGGTTATCCAGGGCGTTACAGTTTTTGAGAAAGTTCACCTTACTCGGATAAGGATTAAAAACTTGGGAGTTTGGAGAAATTGATTATTCAACGGCTTTTTAAAGCTCGAGTTTTCAATAAACCTAACGCGAACTAAGTTTGAGAAATCTCTAAAATATTGAACATAATCAAGTCAGAGGCCTGATTTCTAACAGGTATAATGCTATTAAGTTTATTAAAACCCTGGACATAACTAGGTCCGAGACCTGATTTCTAATAGGTATAATGCTATTAAGTTTACTAAAACCCTGGACATAACCAGGTTTGAGGCCTGATTTCTAACAGGTATAGTGCTATTAAGTTTATTAAAACTGTGGACATAACCAGGTCCGAGGCCTGATTTCTAACGGGTATAGTGCTATTAAGTTTATTAAAACCCTGGACATAACCAGGTCCGAGGCCTGATTTATAACAGGTATAATGCTATTAAGTTTATTAAAACCCTGGACATAACCAGGTCTGAGGCCTGATTCTTAAAAGGTATGACGCAAATAAGCATCCAAAATCTCGGATACAACTAAGATATCGATAAAATCTATCTCGATAGAAAAGTCAATCCCTAAGATTTCGAATGTACAAGAGTCTAAGGATTCATAAAGATGAGAAAATAATAAACTAAGGGAAACAAAAATTGATCACAAGCTAGGTGTATATTCAAAAGTATATTGTCATCTCGAGGTGAAAAAACCTCGAACTAAGCCCGAAGGCAATCGTTTTGGTCCCAAGGGACTATTACAAAAATTAGAAAAAAATAATAATAGTACAGAGGGTGAAAGCTCCGTCAGTACGCTCCAGTAAGGTCACCTCCACACCATCCCCTCTGCAGATCCAGAAGCTTCGCTAGTCTCTAAAGGTTCTTGTGAGAACCTAATCTTGAACCTAGTAGGATATGGTTCCCACAGCTCGGGCTGCATGAAAGAGAAGTTCATGTCCAGGTTGAAGGCCCAGCAATGGTAAATCATCTCTTCCATTTGAGATGAGGACACTACAGCTTCCTCCTTGGCCTTAGCCTCGGCCTCGATTACACTACACCAAACACCCATTACCATAACACATCATTATAATACTATTTAAAAAGAGTTATTGTATATTAGGAAAGTTTCATGCGGCAAGGGAAAATAAAATAGCGCCAAATATGCCTAAGTTTTTTCTACAGTAGACTCCCCTTTCCCGTGTACCCATTTCTCGTATACCCATTTCCCATCTCATTTTCTTCTCCCTTTCTCTTCCTGGTATACTCTCCCGTGTCTCATTTTCTTCTCTATTTCTCTTCCTAGTATACCCATTTCCCGTATACCCATTTAAATGAGACCTATCTCTCTCGGTCTCTCACTCCCCTTCACAAAAGACAAATCCTGAGAAGGGCTACACCACATTCGAAGGCGATATAGGAGTTTTGGTTCGTCGGTGACGACAGAGAGGCGACTTCTCTTCGGCTCAATCTCTGTGGCTTCGCCTCATCGGCATCTTTGACTCTCCCGTTTCCTAGCCCGCCTATAACTCCCCCGTTTTCTTCTTCGCACCCATCTGTGCCTCTCCCTGCATCAAATCTTCCATTTACGCAATACCCACCATTAGAATCGACCAGTCCCTTCTAAGGCTAGGAGGCACGATCTTCCCTGGAGGCTTTGGTTTGAAATCAGGCAATGTTCTCGTCACCATCACCATATGCTTTCCCTTGCTATCTCTCTAGCTCCCTTTCTTCTCTCTCTTCTTCTTTCTCGTTTCTTCATTTATTCAGAGGCTTGAAAGAACCCAAAGAGTAATCGATTTTGAGAGGGTTTTTCTCTTTCATGATTGAGCTACTATTATTTGTATGTAGTTTTGTTTTCTTTTTTGATTTCCGAAAGCCCCAAAATTGACTCTCGAATTGGTTTATGTTTCCCCTAGATATTAAAAATCTCTTGCATTTTATTTTTTAGATTTCTCTTTTCAGTTTGGGTAATGCATTGCTCTGTTTCTCATTTTTGTGAAATGAGATTGACTGGTTCAGGCATTCGCATAAATAATTTCTTTCGTTTTGTTCCTTATACAATTTTTTTTTTGTTTTTTTGGTTGATTCTATCTCTTGTGGTTTTACGAAGTATTAGACTTGCAGATATAGGTGGGTTATCTCTTACGCTTGTGGCTTACTGTCTTTATGACTCTCATTAGGTGCACACATAATTTCTGGGAATGTTTTTGAACCTCGGGCATTAAACGAACTTCTTCCTCAGTGGAAACAGGAAGAGGTAATTGATTGCTCTCCTTGATTTCTTTTATTTTAACCGAGTTCTTTAGTCATGTATGTAAATTATTAATGTAATACAGTAAAACTTTCGGGAAGTGATCCTATGTTAAACTAAGTGTGTACATGAATGTCTCTGGACATTAGATAAGGAACAAAATCTACCTCAGCTTGTGCTTAAATTAGTAATATGAATAAGGACCATGCTTTCACTTTTAGATGAGATAATTCATCCACTGTGACTCTCACTGCATTTTAGCAATTAAATCTGTTTTCTGCTGATGTGATGATAAGATATTTTCTTCACCAAACTGTGTTTGCAGTCGCCGATCACTGTCCCTGTCTCATCTGACAAATTTTGGTTTCTTACAAAGAATCATGCACTTTCTTTGCCATGTCCTTTTGATAATAAAGGAAATTATGTAATAAGGTATTCAAGTTTCTTTTTTGCTCTTTTCCTATTTCCCCTATCACAAGATTCACAACAATTTGTCAATTTTATTTTAATTTATTCAATTAAATAGTTGCTTACCCCTATATATTTTTCTTAGCTATTGAGCCCCGAGGATCTATTGTAGTGTGGGCTTCCATATTGTATTCAGTTTGATTTTACCTATATATGTTTCTAGGTGTTTCTTTCCTAAGTGTATAAAGTATGCTAACCATTAGTATGATGGGAAATTTCCCGTGTCTCTTCCTGGTATACCCATTTCCTTCTCTCTTTCATCCCTATGGAAGCATATGTGTGCTTTATGTGTTTTTTTTTGGTAGGTGCATATTTGTGTATAATTCTTGTTTAGATGCTATGGATTGCTTGTTTCTTTAATAAATGAAAGTATTTTGTTCTTTAATAAAGGAGAAATATAGTTATGAGCAGCCCTTTTTATTAAAGTCTTTTTATTAAATATAGATGCTATGGATTGCTTGTTTAGGTGCACTCCAGTGTCCAACCCAACAGCCATTTTTGCAGCCCAAGTCATGTATTTATGAGTAGGAGGGCCAAATAACTTACTTTGTACTCCATATTCATTCTCAATCTGAACATAATAAAAAAAACAAACTTTTATTGAAAATTGACCCTTGACAATAGCTTTAGTGCCAGTAGAGTTGAACTTAACATAGAATTTTCCACTTATTTTATTAAAAAAGCACACAAAGGTCATTGTTGGTTACTTTTGCTTGATGGGATGACCCAATACATAGATTTTGTATTATGGTGTCAGAACTTATTACACTTCACAATCATTAAGTAAATTGTGCATTCCATTGATAATTAAGTTCAGCCTCCTGATCACTAGATATTTAGTAGCTTAAGAGGAAGTCTATATCTATATATTAGCAAAAGCCAGGTAGTTCCCTCAAGCCTTGTTCACTTATATGACCCATCCTTTGGTGCCATAGTTGCATCTCATTTTCTTGAACTTTAATAGCATCAGCTTCAGCAATAGATACAGTTTACCCATCTAACACATACAATCCATTTACTTTATTCCATTTCATAACTAGCAGTGAGCCTTTAGTAATCTTTATGATTAACAATGTATGTTTAACAAAATAAGCATTGCCCTTGTCATGTATTGTGTTCTACATATCTATATTATTATGTCAATCTTTTCTCTCAAACATCTTTCACTTGCTTTAGAATATGTTCTTTTAATAAATAATCTAATTGAAGGATAACATGTTCAACCTTGAAAAATGAGAAGGCTGAATCTGAAATGGTGGATGGTAGTTTATCCCAATAATTAAACAAGTTCAACTTTGTTCAGTTTGTTCTTGATATATTGTCAATCCATTTTCCTCAATTTAAACCATTTTATTATACTTTATCTGATATAAGAACAGAGAAGCTGTCCATGAAAAATGTTTGGGTGCATGTGATACTTTTACCAATATGTTTGGTATTTAATCTATATGACAGTTTGCTTAATGTTTGGGACTGAAGAATGCCCTATTTTTTGTGTAAATTACAGTATTCTCTGTTATATATACTTAGGCAAGCAAGGCAGCATTTTTGTGAGACACTGAGAAATGAAGTTGGTTCAATCATTGGCATAACAATTGTCACACCTGGGCTCATTGGGACCAAAATCTCACGTGAACAGGTAGTAATTTATCAATTATATATGTATATGGATTTATATTCAATATATATTTTGTGATGCATGAGTTTGTAACTTAATTTATACTTAAATTGTAATTATGATTGGTTTGTGAAATCTGGCTGAATATAAGAACTTTGTTCAGTATATATAAGAACTTTGTTCAGTTTATATAAGAACTTTGTTCAGTATATATACGATACACTCTGATAGTATATCACAGAAAATATAAAACAAGAATGAGGAAAATGAGAGATAATTTTATTGAAATAACAAAGAACAATCCAGGATATTCGAGAGACCTGGTTTCTCTCCAAGAGCTAGCGCTCAATTACACAAAATCAGACATGCCTAACTCCTCATTCTCATCCCCTTTTATTCCCCTGACTTACCCAAACACGCTTGATCCCAAACAGGAAACAAACCCAAAACAGAAACTATTAAAATAGAAATAGCCATTAAATAAAAATCAAACCAAATCACTAAACTTCCATAAAGAATTCAACCAGCCATTGACCATTAATTGTGTTTCCTCCTAGCATAGGTGTACCGTATAGGAGGTTTATCAATATATATATATATATATAAGTATATATAAGAACTGTTATATTTAAACAACATAAATATTCAAGTTTCGTTTGAAGTTGGGTTCTTCAAGTGTAGTTATTATGAGGGCCTTCTTGTGGTAGCTAGTTGATATATAATGTCTGACAACTTGTAAACATTATTATAAAAAATATTCAAGAAAACTATATAAAAAAATACATTAGCACTTCACCACCAACCTCTCTTGACCTTTCATACAAACACTAAATTCAATACCAACACTTGAACTCTGTAATGAAAATACACAAGCATGACATCTTCTACAACATTTACAAACAAGTACTAATAATGAGAATAGAACAAGACCTTAAAATCAACATTTTGAAAAGAAAAAAAAAAACTAAACAGAAAGAGAAAGATTAGTCAGATTCCTATTTGGCAGGACCTACTGCCTTCTTGTAGTTATACCAATTTGCAATCAATAGATACACAAAGATCGAATTAGATAAATTTTGGATTTCAAAGGCTGTTTTAATAACTATTGACAAATTTTAATTTTCTATTAATCTTTTAAGTATTGATTATATTCTTTAGGTTGGGGATCGAATTGGCAAGAGGTACGAAATTTGTTCTTTTAACTCTTATTATTAATATCTTAAAAATGTTAGAGGAGTTTGAATATCTTAAATATTCATCCATAGAGAAGTAGGTTATGAGATTAAAATTGTGTGCTGCGGTGATAACGGAAGGTTGAAAACTTGTGTGTATTAGAGAAGTAGGTTCTGGAAAATTTGTTTGTGTGCTGCGGTGATATAAGGAAGAAAACTTATTGTGTGTTGTTTGAATTTTTTGACTTGGTATTGATAGATGGTTAGGTAAGCTTTTATATGTATAGATTAGATTTTTCATTATATGTATAGATTAAAATTTTCATTTAGTCATATTGTTTTCATTATTTCTATATGTATAGATTAGATTTAATTGCCACAACCCAAGCTAAAATCTTGTCTTTGATCCAAACCCAATTAGTTAGTGGCTACCAATTTAGAATCTGATTTTTAAATTAAAAACAACACTAGAATCTCTTGAACTAGAGACTATTAAATGGATAGAAAATAAACCAGCAGAATTAACAAAAAATGGTGGTCAAGACTTGTGTTTAGATAAGCCTCCAATAAGATAACTATATAAGCATTTAGTTAAGCCCCCAATTTAGAAAGACTTGTGTTAGAAGTTGTCTGGGCTGTTAGGTTGGGAAGATATTGTAGAGAGAGAGTGAGATTTACTTAGAGAAGAATTTGGCAATCTTTGGGAAAGGGGAGCCTCTCAATCTAACTCAACCTTGGGAAAGGAATTTTAATATGATCAATCTTGTGTCGGTGCAGGTCAGTTACCTGAAAAAATAAAAAAGACAAGAACGTAGCAAAGATTCAATTCGAAAATCTACCAACAGAAAAGAAAGACAACAAATTTCCAGAAAAATATCGATGCAAAGTAACATATAATGAAAACTTACTCCACCCTAGAAGATATTAAGATGAATGACAAAAGGATAACACAGAAAACACATGCACATGGACATGGAGGTATAAACCATGGACATGAGCATATCTTTGTCTAATTTTAACATTTAATAAAGTTGAATTAAAAGAATAAGTAATCATATATATATTCATATGTGTGCAAGAGAAAGAGAAGCTCAAAACTTGTTGATGAAGCATCATTGTAGACTTCATAAACATAAGTTAAGTAAAAATATAGGGTACTAGTCAATTAAATTTTGGTAGCAAGAATTGTTAACCCTTCACAAACTTCCTCAACAACAATGATAAATACTTTAACATTTCACCAATCCTTATCAGCACCAAAGAATTCTCTAGTTAAACATTACTTACCTCCCATATTACCAAAATAGTCCATACCAATCATTTGCATAGTTTTTGTATGCTGCATTGTCTCCTACTTCAACCATCACATATAAAGTTTTACGTAATCATCTGATACAAATATTATCAGTTGGCCAAGAGAACCACTACAACACCAACATAGCAAACTAACATAGAAACCAAAATATCAGCAAAGATGATAGACCCTGGAAGAGAATTACAGTACTTGAAAAAATTCCTTGTAAAGTATATATCTTATTGATATCAATTGACCAAGCTTTCGAGTCCTTAGTTATCTATCTTCGTTAAAGAAACTTTACTACAATTAGAAATTACCTAAACATTCACTACCCTAACAAAAGTACAACTTAGCAATAGCATATATTGTAGAAGATGAACAAGAGAAGTAGTTTACTTGTTTCAGACCAAATAATCAGGTCCTACGTCCAAGGCAGCAGAGTCAACAAGGTCCCTATATAGTCACTCAATCAAACACCACACCTACCTCTCTTTAGTACACATCTTCTAGACTTCAATCTAACCTGCAATAGACAATGCATACAACCAAGAAAGCAAAACTGATAGCACTTGTTCAAACCAGAAATTCGAACAGTAAGTAACAAATATTAATTGAACTAGAGAATATTAGAACAATAATAGAATGTGAACACCAAGATATATATAGAGCTGGTTCTTCTCCTCTGCACTAATCTGTAAAATGGTAGTACAAAAAATGGTGTCACCCTCTTCTATAATATTCTCACTTCCCTGTACAAAGAAATCCCAGAACTCACAACAATCTAATCTCTCTTGTATTCACACACCACACTCCAAATTTTCTTGCTTCTGATTACAAAATGATTAGTTAACAAAGAGAGGAGACACCCTTTTATACACACTTAACAAAAGTAAGTTAAGAAAATAGAAGTAACAAGAACTTTTATTTGGTAACTGATTTCAACAAGCTTCCTTCAAAGCGTTCAATTCTAATGATCTTGCACAAATAGTTCCACTCTTAGAGTCTCAGTATACATAAAGCTTGTCAAAACAAAGTGAGCCATATTAACCATAATAAACCATACACATTAACACCATTTTGCAAAAGAAAATAAATTGGACTGAGTTCAATTTATAATAAAGTTGAATTAAAAAAATAAGTAATCATATATATTCATATGTGTGCAAGAGAAAGAGAAGCTCTATTTTATAATCTCTATTGATGTATTGTGTAGAAGAAAGAAAATGAGGATGTTAAAATATCTAGAATCGATGCTTTTCGGAGAGCCCATACCAAGAAGAATGGTGAACCTATAAACCCAACGACATCTGATATTTTTGTGAGTATTAGTCATTTAATTTTTGTGAATTTTTACTTATTTTCCATAATGCATACATTAGTTATACTAATTTATATGCAGGGTTTATTGAATGAGATTCTCCTTGAAGACCCAAAATCTGGAACAACAGACAACGCTGGTGAGGATGCCTTGACAAAATTGTTTGGTAACCCAAAATCTGGTCATTTAATCGGACAAGGAAGAGGCGTAACAAGGTCAAAGCTAACTGTTGTTAATATGTGTAATAGCAAGATCTCCAAGTTAGAAGAAGAGCAACATAATATGAAGCTCAAAATGACTGAAATGATGAATCTACTTAAAGAACACTTGGTGGTATTTCTATCTTGCACTTATAAACCTTAGTTTTCTTTTCTTCCAATGAAACTTATCTTGGTTTTATCTTTAGGTTGGTGGTAAAGTGACACCAAGCGAAGGACAGTATCGCAATGTACCGCAGTCAAACAATATTCAGTCCCCTAATGTAAATTATAAAAGTTGTTATTGTTTTAAATTTTCATTTTAGAAGAACAATTACAGAAACTAATATATTGTCTTTAAAATAAATTTGGTAGTGTATTGCACTAGAAAAAAGACATAACTTTACAGAAGGGAAGAATGCTTGCTACTTGCTTGACTGGGCAGATGTAATTGTTGCTGAAGGTCGTTGGGATTCTAGGGATCCAAAGATAACTGTACATGGAAAGCCTCTTAGACCAGAATTTATGCGAGTATGGGTTGATGTTGCTATTGTACCAGAATCTTACTTATTTCGTCCTAATCATGCGATGCTTACAATACAAGAAACAGTTGGTTCCACAGTTGCATGGCCTTCTAAAAAAGTTATTCCAAGAGGTACATTTTCATACTCAAATAATAACTAATGTCTTATAATTTAGTGTTTGGTTTCTTTGTTTGCTTTGGTGTAGTTGTGAATCCATTATTTTGTATGTGGTGTCCTATCTTGGATATAATTTCCATAGCATTTTTCTTGAAGTAATTTGTGATGCTAGAGAATAACAATAAAATATTTCTTTGTTTATTTTGCAGATGTGACAAGCGAAGTATAAAAGGATACTTAAGACTCCTTGAAAGTAGTAACTTTGTTTATTTCTTTGTGTTGAAAGTAGTACCTTTTAGACTCCTTGAATACTTAAATAATATTTTGTTGTTGATGACAGTGTTGAATGTTTTAAACTAAATTGTGGATTGTTAATTCAATGTAGAATTTTCTTACTTTTTGTTATTTGAAAATCAAGTTCATTTGATGATGCTAGTATATAGTAGAAAGCTAATTTTAATTAAATAAAAAAAATTAAAATATAATAGAATAAATTAGTGTTATATAAATAAAATATATAACGAGAATTTAAACATATCTAAATATAACAATAATACGAAAATTGAGTTATAATATCTATTAAAATAACACTTTTTATGCAAAGAATTATGTTATGCAAACTTCATTATATAACACAAATAATGTGTTATACTAAAGTGTAGTATAACACAAAAAATGTGTTATACTAAAGTATAGTATAACACAAAAAAAGTGTTATACTAAATTGTAGTATAACACAAAAAAAGTGTTATACTAAAGTGTAGTATAACACAAAAAAAGTGTTATATAATCGACTATAAATAACATAATAAACACTTATCTATATATTAAAATAACATAGAAATTGTGTTATCGTTGACACTACAATAACACATCTGTATAACACTGATAAAGTGTTATGTAAAGTACCCTGACCTACGATAACATAGTCGGTCTTAACACATCAGAAAGTGTTATCGTATGTTTTAATAACACATTTTCGGTGTTATTAAAAGAATTTTTTCTTGTAGTGTTAGCTTCTTCTTGAGTTCTTCAGTTTCGGCCTGAAACTGATATGCGCGACGACTCGCCTCCACGATCTAAGTCTGAGAGGCAGATAGGGCGGCCTTTGTAGACCGCTCGTCCTCTCGAGAAAAAGTCAGGGCACCTTTGGCGGCCTGCTCGCTCTCCTGAGCAGCACTCAGAGTAGCTCAGAGTTCTTCGTTCCTAGATTTAACATGAGCTATGCATTGATATTTGGCCAAGACAGACTGCAGAAGAATGAAGCAAGTCAAGAATATTTTTTTCTTTTTACAAAAAAAAAAAAAAGAAAGCCTAAAGAAAAAGAAAAGGTTAGGAGAGTGAAAAGGACTCACGGTAAGGTTCATCCCCATAGCATATTTGAGGACGTCTTCAGGACTGCGCTCCTTTATAGCCCTCAAATCCATGGCATTGGATTTGTAGGCATGGCCCCCCATGTGGCTTGCTGTCTCATACACAATACCTCGAAAGGTCTCGGGGATCTTGTCCAGGTCGTGTGGCTCAACCGGGATCCGGACAGTAGGAGCCTCGCCTTGGATCTCTTGGGGATTTGAGGGAGGTATGTGTCAAGGAGGAGGAGGAGCTTGTTGGATAGTAACCATTGTTATCTGAGCTCGGGGAAGTTCTCTTTGGTGTTGCTCTCGAGCGGTGCTGGCATACTTATCCTTAGCTAGGGATTTGGTGGTACCCCCCATCTTCGGAGCTATTTTCTTGGTCACCCTAGGCCTTTTCACCACGAGACCAGCTCCAGTCTCGCCGGCTTTAAAAACACCCCTTAAATCTGGAGCTCCCAGAAGTTCCATCTCTTCACTTGAAAGAGAGCAAGTGATTGATTCAGTTTATAGAAGTAATAATTTAAAAAATATTATACCCAAGAAAAAGAGTAAGAATCCTACCCTCTAGGCTAGGGGAGGAATCTATTACGATCAACTCGGGGGTATTGACTGGGCTAGGCACAACCTCTAACTCTGGGATTAATGGAGGTAGGGGAGAATTTAAAGCTATGACCTTCTGGATCCTAGGGGTTTAGGTTCAGGGCTAGACTCATCTACGTACTGCCTAAAACTAGGGGCATACCCGCCCTGAAGCAGGGAAGCTCAGGACCTAAGGTTTGTTCCATACTCCTAAAAAATAGTGGATCTAAAATGTAAAGTGTTGTCAACTATGATGGTTCCTTTGGGATAGTTATGATCATAGTGTACCAACAAATGATCCACGCACTGGAGGAGGGTGGTGTTTAGGTTTGGGTCAGTAGGGTGATGACTAACGAGCTGGTTAGGGTTGAATCAAATTAGCCTACAACTGGCAACAACTCGAGCTAACTCTCTCGGACGCATCTCGCTCAGGATGGAGCCCTCGATTATCTTCAGGAGCTCGCCTTTTATGCACTAGCGGTGCCACATTTTCTTCCTCTTTGTCGTCCTCGTTGGCTCGCAAGGCCTCTTAAGATGGGGGGAGTTCGGGGAGGATGAGAAGAGGAGCTCGGGTCCTCAGAGCTAACTTCTGGCCCTTGCTGATCAGTTTGCAAGCCACCATGGTGGCGTCGTTCACAATCTGACAATAGTCTTTCTCCCCAAGAGGAAGACTAGACAGGGTCTCGTACTTACCGCCAAGGGTCACAGACGGCTCTGTCCTTGCGAATATAGCTGCACAAATAGCAAACTCAGTCAGAATCTAAAAAACAATATATAAATATATAGTGCGCAAGTGGTAAAAGTTCACGTGCTGAATTCACAAAGATAGAATACTTATGAGGATGATTGAAGTATCGATGGTCGTAGTTCTTGAACCTATTTGACATAAAGAATAAATCTTTATAGTCATTTGGGTGGCTGGGGAGTTCGATGACAAAGGCAGAGCTTGGAAAATGAGTAAGGTAGTAAAAACCGTCACCTTTCCCCTTCTAGTCAGGACTGGATTTGAGGCAAAAGAAATACATAATATCTTCCGGAGTGGGGACCTCCCACTCATGCCTCAGAAACAAATACTTTAACCCCGCCAAAAGCCTATATGAATTTGAAGGGAGCTGTAATGGAGCTAGTATGACGTAGTTCAAAAAGTCTACAAAATACTGGTCCAACAGGAGAAAGGAACTGGCCTTTAGGTGCTCATCACTCCAAGCCCCATAGCTGTCTTGGAGGGGGGCGCAGCTCCGTTCTCCCTCCAGCGCAGGTCGGGCGACAAGACCATCAGCTCCCATCTCAATTCTGTGACTCAGCAGGATCTTGTTCACTTTCCCCTAAGTCGCTATCCGGGAGACTATATGTTCAGCTTCAAAGAATGCGTTGGGGTCGACGACAATCTCTCTCTCCACCATAAGACCAAAGTGAGGGATGGAAGAATCAGAGGTGACCTGCTTGCCTATCTCTTGGTTCTGAACAGAGGAGCTCACATAAGCTTTCTTTGCGGGTGCCATGATTCAGATCGCTTGATGACAAAGTAACCTATTAGTAGGAGACCTAAGATGGTTTCTAGCTACGGTTGTAGAGGTCTGAAAGATCCAAGGTTTAAGTGGTTTACTTTCAAGATTTGAAAAATTATACGAGCTAAGCTTTGCCCTAGCCTCAACGCATGGTCCTAGGCCACACGCCTCGATTTCTTAAAATTCCCAGATACTTCGGGATTCGCATGTTAGAACCCACTACTTTCCTTTTGAAATTGGTTTAATGCAAAACCGCCTAAGGAATCGTAACCTTTAAGCTACCTAGGATTAAACCTAAAACCCCTCTGGCTTCTACACCCCAAACAGGTATACAAACTGATTTACTATTAGAATTTTCTCAGAAAAATCCAGATAATATGTCCAGTTTTATGAGTATCTTATTTCTAAACAAGTCTGATTTCATTCATTTAGCCTAAACCAAACCCTATTTCCTATTTACACTCAGACATAGCCTAAACGATATTTAGCAAAGGGAATTTTTCAGAGTAAAAGACTCAATGGAAAATAAAGAGTTGAAGAAATTCAAACCAGGTGAGGAAATACTTACAGATTATAAGCTCGTTCAAAGAAGAAGTCCATAAGTCCACAGGAAGCTCCTTGAAAGCTTCTGAAAGTCTGAAAGGCGATGGAGGGTTTTTGGAAGACTTTGGAGAAGGAAAAGGGAAACTTGGGTTTTTGGAAAGGAATTTTTTTGAATGCAAAGGTGGTGAAGTTTCAAGTCTGATCACCTTATTTATATGTAAAATACGAGAATTAATCCGGGCCATCCAATTGGGTTAGTTCGAGATTCGAAGGCCAAGATTAAATGAACAATACGGTGGCAAAAAGTTGACAGGACTGTTGTCAGTCATCGAAACCCGAATGGACGCCAATTGTAGGAAGCCATGTGACCAGTACTTGAGTAGTGGGCAGGCAGTATTTTACATGGCAGAAGCCTAAAAGCCCCAACTGTGCATGTCAGAAAGTGACGACATCAAGCACGAGCATGAGCTTGGGGGGAAAATGTTGTACCCTGAAATTAGCACGAGTTCAATTACTCAGCTCGGGTACAGCTGGCAGATGAATGTGTGGAAAAATAGCCAAGTAGAATATCTGGTTAACAATGATGTGAATGATTCAATTTTTGGAGCTTGACAACATGATACACAGTTTATTATCAGATTGCCTCTCAGGATAACAGTTAAGTTTAAGACTTATAATGACTATATCCAACTTTGGATGCTCTGAGTTTAATACGAGCTAGGGTTCAGATAGTTGTTAAACACGAGCTCGGGTGAGATATTCAGCTCATGGAAACCTGGACAAAACACATACTGAAGGATCCCAAGAGATTCAGAGACTCTTTATATGCTCATTAATACCCAGGTTGTATCGCATATCTATCATTTATTATTCGAGATAGCAGGAGTATATTCTATTTTGTTATCAAATCATATCCTAATGTAAATGAGAATAATGTTTATTAATTATATACCTTATTTAATCACACGGTTTATTCACGCGGTTACCCAAACTTTTTCATGGAATTCTCCTATAAATACTAGGAATATTGGACAGGGAAGGGGAGGGTCATTTTTGTATTGCTAAAACTCTACAGAAATTGGGGGAGAAAATTAATAATATTGACTCGTGGACTAGGTGGATTTTAACCACTGAACCACATAAAATTTGTGCGTGTTCGAGAGAGTATTTATTACTTCATTGCGGTTTATAATCTAGCACTAATCTACTTGTTTAATTTCTTAATACACTGTTGGCGAAAAACCGTGTCAACACTACATAATTCTCAAATATTTTACTTTTGACGACACTTTAGACTCCAAGTCTATTGGAGAATATGCAATCTCAAATTTGGATCCACCTTGATCCATTTTACTTGGAATAGCAAGACACAACCATTAAAAGATGTAACCCCCTTAGGTTCATCTTTTCTTATCTCATAAAATGAGATGGTCATCTTTTAAATGAAAAAAAAAAATAATTCTCAAATAATTCTTTTATTCACAATCATATACTAACAATAATATAGGATAAAACCTATTAACATCTCACAAATATTTGCATGATTATATTTCAATATAATTTCACATAATTGTTACCACATATGACTTATATCATACTAACATGACTCTTTATTAATATGTAAACATAAATTACAAATATCATACACATATGATTTCGCATTTCTATTGATTCACAAAATCAATATATTTATACATGTCATATAAAATTATAAAATTGTCATTCTAATAATTTCCCATTATCACAAAATAAGAAAAATATATAACATGCTAGCATATTACCCAATAATTTATTAGATTATTTATACAATATGTTAATTAATCAGATCTAGCAAAAACTCAAGATGTTGAATTATCTTCTAATCTAACCACATTATTTGCAAAAGCAAAGAAGATTAGAAAACAATGAACCTCATTTATAAAATTTTCGTCTTCTCATTTATATCACTACATGAAAGCCATTAGATCTTCTTACCATCTTTTCAAAATTGGATCCTTACAAGATCTTTATGGTTTCTCCTTCCATTGAAAAGGAAATTAAGCTATTGATTGTTAGAGAATATATTATATTCAATGGGAATAGAGAAACCAAAATACAACTCTAAGCAAAAGGTTACAATAGACAAGATGATAGATAAAAAGTGTTACAACTCTATTGCAAAACTACAAGTAAATAGAAATAGAGGATGATAGATATATTGATAATACAACTCAAAGCATAACAACACAAATAAATATATAAGATAGAAGCACAAAATAAAAGAGGTAGAAGAACAAAAGAATAAGAAGAATAATAGATAAAATCTCACACTCACACAACCAAAGTGTAGAGTAGTGAGGATCACCAACTTGAACAAGGTTCAAGACCTTTGTCAAAAAACTTATTTCCCCTATTCTCTAAGCACTAAGGGATCTTTCAAGGAAATAGCTCTCTAGAATTATCAAGCTTCTATGGTGTATTTTCCGGCCAAGTTCTTTGTGGATAGAAAATGGTGTGTCTTTCAAGTGAGCATTAGGCTCCTATTTATAGAGTTTGAGATACCCTTTGAATTTCAAATTCCACCAACCCCATGGTTGTTATCAATGTTTAATTGGATCTTTATGGAATTAAAATAGAGAATTTAGAGTTACTTCGGATGTTAGAACCGTTCAAATTGGAAAAAACTGAAAAGGGTTTTGGCTGTCAGCCTCACTAGCCGCGACCAGGAGTATCAGTGGTCGCAGCCACTGGCCTCTGTCGCATAGGCTGCGACCAGGGATAATCAACGGCCATGACCACAGGCAATTTTCAGCATCCAAATTTTCAATTTTTCCAAAACGTCCTAAACTTTTTCCCACATGATTTTGTAACCTCCATACACCTAATGAGAGTTAAAAACATGTCTCCAACAACCATATTTCATAATTGCTTTGTGAAATCCAAACTCAAACGTGTAACATACAATCTACACATTATTGGATAATTTATGGGAGTTACAAATTTATAACGTATTTTGTAACTCCAAAATATATCACATTTAGGCACACACATGTGTCTAATTTTGTGACTCTCAATATTATGTTACAAGGTGTGACAAATCACATTTTATCACATTATTTAATCTAACATTATATTATTTGAAATAATATAACAGTGGCTTTTTAATTAAAATATAGTACTATTTTGATTAAATAAAACAATAATATAAATTATAAAATATAAAAGTTACAAATCTTGTAGCTGAAATGTGTGTATGAGAATTACACAAGTGTCGACGTGTTTCATCATGAATGTTGAGGATTGTAGTATGTTTCCTAACAATAGAGGATGTATCACAACTAGGTGGAAATACATTATTATCCAACAAGAGGTGACATGTCATATGTTGCATTATTTCGACTCTTCTTCTTTTGGCGACACGTCGCCACCTAATGAGCAACATTTCACCGCGGTTCTAACTTAAACATCCAAAATGACCCTAAAATCATGAATTTCATCAATTCCTCTACACTTTAAGGAAAAAAATACAACAAGATTAATGAGCTATAAATGAGTACATGAAATATTCACTTATCATATCCTCAAACTTTAATGGTTGCATGTCATCAAGTAAGAGAAACTCAAAATATTACAAAACATTACAAATGTAAGGATTTTACAAAATAACTAACAACCTAAAATTAATAATCTAAAACAAGACGAACAAACATTGTATTGAACTGACTAAGAATGTAAACATAGAACCTGGACATATCACTCAAATTGTCAAACTCCTCCAGAACAATCCAACATACGAATAAAAATAAAACTAGAATTTCAACCAATTGCTAGATAGATATGATCAACAGAACAACTATAAGTTTACTCATCCGACTCATATACACTAATGTAAGTCAAATGTCATGCAGATCAAATGACTTTAATTGGCTTATTACATTGGGCGGGTGGAGGAAAAATAATAAATTTAGGCTCACTTCAAACTATAAACATACAAACCAACTAACCATTTGAAATATTTCATTTTCCAAATCTCTTTTTCTTCATTTCTTCTTTATTCAATGCACAAACTGAATTAGAACTCCAAATTTTTTCTACATTTTTTTTACAAGGAGTGTAATTCATCTTCCTCATTTGCTTTATACACATTTTATTTTTCAATAATAATCACCATCATGTTTTTCTTTCTTTCCCAACTTCACATCATACTTTTAATCAAATACAAATCAAATCTATGCTTACGGTGCAAAATATGGTAAAAGTTGTTAGCTTTTTGGTTCAAACAATCCAAAGAACATCTATTTGAACAACATAACACCAATCTAGGATTTATCCTCAACAAGTAATTTGATCAAGTTCTAGGTTTCTCGATAAAATATAGAGTCTTACACAAAGCCACACAATGCGAAAGAAAAGTATATAATGTTGGGGATGAAGAGAATAGGCAACAACGGAGATATCACAAAATTATAATAAATACAAATAATAAATAATAAAAGTTCAGAGAATACAACACAAAGACCTGCACAACATAGAGAATTTTTGGGTTTTATGCCCTTGTAAAACCATATTTCTTATGTAACACATTTTATTATCAATAAAGAATAGAAATCATTTTGTTTATCATTGCATTGCTCACGTGTTTTATTACATGATTATTTATTTAATACAAACATCTATAGAATCTAGACATGTGTAACTAGTTACAATTATAGTGATTAGGTCACTGTGGATTATAATTGCAATTACACGTTCAAAAAAATTAGTCCTAAGATTAAATTAGTGCACAAGATTTTACTGATTTGGTAATCTACGATATTTACATGAATTGTGAATTAGAGAAAAGAAAAGATTTATTGTAAAATATTGGGCATATTTATTGATAATGACAAATTGGTGTTAATACTAATAAATAATAGGGTAGGTAACCATTTGGTACCCTGTGTTTTTGCAAAGTATCATTTTAGTATCCTCTGTTTTCAATAATGTTCATATGGTACACTGTATTTTAAAATCGTACATATTTGGTACCCTAAACTCAAATTTAATTAATAAAATTTTACCAATTTAATCAAACTACTGTCAATTATGTAAGTTCCAAATTTAAATTTAATTACTTAATTACATATAACTGATGACAGTTTGATCATATTGACAAAATTTTATTTATCAAATCTGAGTCTAGGGTATTAAATATGTATAATTTTAAAATACAGGGTACCATATGAGCTTTATTGAAAACAGAGGGTACCAAAATGATACTTTGCAGAAACATAAGGTACCAAATAAGTAAATTCCCTAAATAATATTAAATCAAGGTTCAAATTATAAATAGTTAATTTGAATAAGAATTTAATTATTTAGTTAATTCATTATGAAATAGATAAATAAATAGGTCTTGAATTTGAGTCCATTGTGCCTTAAATTTAAGACACACATCATGAGCCCAACTCACTTGGTGTGGGCAGCCATGATAGGGCTTTATTTATATTTTATTTTATAATTAATTTATTTAAGAAAATAAGCCCATTGATGTGTCTATAAATATAATGTTATAGCTATGGTTTTTCAGAAGACAATTTTTTGGTAAGTGCTTAGTTAAAGTAAACCGTAGAATACACTCTTCTAGCCACTCTCACTTATTCTCCCCGAGATCTCTATTTTATGCGTTGAGAAAATTTCACACACTAGTTAGGCTTGATCAAATATTGGTGAGGAAGATTGTGGTTACGTTCATGTTTCAATTCGTGTTCTTTACTTAGTCATTGTTGAATAGGTCCCTCTAGTCGGACTCCATATGTCCAAATATTCGAGGACCACCTCCAAAAGATGAAATCCCTCCCTGAGCAAGATTTGGATCTCAAATTTTTGGTGACGGAGGACAACCTTGTCGGGTTGGGACTTCTTAGCGTGGGGCAGAAAATCAAAAATCTTGAGTTGACCAAGTACTGTCAGTCTAAGAAGTCTCTGGAGCTGGTGTCTTGATGCATCAATTACATTGATGGGTGCACCTGGGCGATGCTGAACCATTAGCTGCAGGAAGAGCGGCTGGAGACTATCCAAGCTACAGTGGTAGCCTGAGAAGCCCAAGAAGATCGCGAGCTCGAGGAGGAGCTCCAGGCAGGGTTGGAGGTTTCTTACCTTGGCCCAGGTAAATCACCCCTTACTCTACACCACGCCACACATGTAGGGGATAGGATAAGTCCTGAGCATGTCTGGGCCTCTCCCGCCCTTCTTCATTGTGGCCAGATTACGCAACCACATTGGACTAGGGAAGAGTTCCAGTACTATTTAGACCTGATAGACGTCTACCTTCATTGCCCGAGGAGACAGTTACCTCCTCGGGGCTTTGTACCCATAGACCGTGTGACATCTCTCAACTCCAACTGGTTCTGCCAATATGGCACTAACTTGAGTTGTGAAATGGGAGTTAGGACTAGACACCTTCAATTCTTGTACCAAGACATAACTCATGGTGGGCTTCTGAGAAGCCTACAATACTATTTTATGTCTTTGTTTTGGACACAAACCATTTCTTTGTTTTTCCAGATCATATTGGGCTAGCTGACGTCACTTGATCGACCTTAAGGCTAGGAGCGCCCCCAAGCTCTTCGGCTGCCAGAGAGCCATCGTGTCCTTGGGAGGATCCCAAACCCTCTCCACTAGCTAAGAGGCAGAGGGCTTCCACTCCCCCTACAAGAGTACCTATGGCAGACCGACCCCCAGCCTTGAAGGTTCCTTCCTCCCCTCATGCTGGTGAAGTGATCTAAAGCTTGGACCAAGCAGAGTTGGCACCTCACCCACGACTTCTGGTATACTTCGAGAGGTATGAGGGGGACCTTCTAGAACAATACCAGAGGATACTCCAGCATTTTGATGCGAGGATGGCGGAAGGCAATAGGCTCCTCCACGCAACTATAGAGGCACTGCACCAATTGAAGCCGCTAAAAGAGAGACCCATCGTACCTTCGATAGGTCTAGCTAAACTGGAGACTCTATTCTCATCCAAGCTAGGGGAAGTTGTCGCTCCTCTCGCTATCGAGCTCCTCCAGGGGGTTAGCTCCACCATGTGCGAGTTGACCACCCGTAGCTTTGCGTAATTGGGTGTCAGCAATGAGGCCTCCCTCGTGGCTTCATGCTGGTATGCTACTGTCCAGGTAAGTCACCAATCCTCGCGTTTTATTTTACATCCACAATGCTTGAGCTAATTTCATTTTTTTGTGCAGTTTGCCATGGCTTGTCAACGCTTGGGTGATATCATGATGGAAAGGTCATACGAACTTCAGTGGGCCCACGTCAAGATATCTGTCCTCAAGGAGAAACTCCGAGGTCCTCAAGAAGAGCTCACTTGCATTCAGGCTGCTCTGGAATCCAAACAAAAAAATTATTGGGAGCTTGAGGAGATCAGCCTAAAGACTGCCGAGGGTCTGCGAAAAGCCCAAGAGGATGCGAAGAATGCAACTGCTGAAGTCGCCTGAGGGGTCGTTGAGATTTCCCATCTTAAGGAGCAGCTCAAGGAAGCCAACGACCGAGCCAAGCTTGGTGAGAGAAAATCCATCCAAGCCATGGAGATGAATAGGTCTTCTCAGTATCAGGTGGACAAACTCAACCAGGAAGTTGAGACCATCATTGAGAACGCTTTTTACGTGGCCTGGTTCCACAATCAAGGGATGAGCTTGAACATCACCGGAGCGCTCGAGAAGTACAACCTCTTCTTCAAAGAACGCCTACATGCGACCCAAGTTGTGGAGGTGGCTCAAGCTACGGCTTGCCAAGCTAGGGGTGCTTCGGAGACAAACCCAATTATTGACTTGGTGGAGAAGGTACCAGAAGGCAATTAAAGCTCAAGCCCCCAAGCATTTGTCGTGACTTATTTATGCATGCGTGCCACAAAAAATTAATTTGTGTACTTATATTATGTACAACTGATACAATGCGTTTTCTTTTAAAATTGTTTTTTACCCACTCATCGTAATCGTAAATCATGAGGGTCTTGAGTCGTTGAATTAGGTCTTGTGCCCGAGTCTTCAAAACTTAAGTCTTTATCGACCTCTCTTAGCACTTAGACAATTTTCATGCATTTAGTGTTGCTCTGTAGGCTCATGGTCCTCGAGAGTAACTAAACACTAGGTCAAGTGATTACTCGACACGACCCTACGTCCCCGAGTTCAAACGACTCAGAACAGGGCCAGCCTACGGTACTTAGAGATTAAGGATCTTCCTACCAGTGTTTATATGTTTGTGCATATAGTGTTTCTTCTTATGCTCGTGGTCCTAGGAGTAACTTTGATGCGGTGTCAAGTGAGGGGACTCGACTATCCTACGCTCTCGAGTTCCAGCGACTCGGGCTTTTAGGAAGTCTGCTACACTGTAGGGTTTGCCTTAGTACTCGATGCTTAAGACATTTAGTGTTGCCTTCTAGGCTCAATGTCCTTGAAAGTAACATTAGTTTCGTCATGCGTCGCCGAGTCCTAATGACTCAGGACCTTAGGAGGTCATCTGCCCGCGGGTACGTGGTCCCCGGTTGGTCAGCTTTGGGATTGTTGATTTGCCCCCTGAGTACACAACTCGGGACCTAATCATGTGGAAGTTGCGAGCTCTTCATCCTAGGTCCGGGAAGTTGAGTTCTCCACCCTTTGACTAGGTATTTTGCGACACTCAAGTTTAAGCACTCGAGGACTAGCTCCGAGTTCCTATGACTCGGGCTTCCGTTCACATCTTGAGATCATAGAATTGAGTCACTTCTCCTCAGGCACGATATCTTAGAGAGGTAACATCAGTCTGTACTCGCACTTCTTGGGCTTTATTTACTTTTAGGATCTATTCCTTACTCTGAGTGCAAGTGACTCGGGCCCCAACTCGCATCTCGAGATCGAAGGACTTGGTTCTTATTTCACAACATGGAATCCACGGAAGGTAACCTAACTCCATTTTTACGCTACTTTGGGGCAACTAGTGTAAGATCTCGCATAATATTCTACATAAGTTTTAGGCGACTTAGGCTTGTGCCCACACTTCCGTTCACGTCTCAAGGATTGGGGTTTGTTTATTACTCCTCGGGTGTGCGCCATCCTTGGGAGAATATGCTAAATCTAATGTCGCATGACTTGGATCATTTTGGCATTGGGATTTTATTAGGCCACTTAGCTATGGGGTCTCATGACATTAGGGACACATTCACTCATTGACTAGCTTAGCTTCCCATGTCATGGACTTCCTGATGCTGCGTTTGCTTGAGCTATAACGGGGACTTGGTCAGGGCTCCTCAGGCGCAATGTCCATGGGAGGTGTCCTAAGTCCATGCCCCAGGATCGAGTACAGAGTAATCGATCTTCCGTTCGCTTCTCAAGATTAAGGGACTTGGTCAGAGATCCTCGAGTGTAATATCCACGGGAGGTGACACAAGCCCGTTCTCGCGCTACTAAGATTCTTAGGTTTGTTTCTTGACGTTAACCTACTCTGCTTTGAACAAGCTTAGTTTCTTAGGTCACAGGCACAAGACTAGTTTCTTAGGTTTTTCTATTCTTGGGGTAGCGCCACTAGGCTAACTCCACTTTTGACAAGCTTAGATTCCTAGGCTGTTCCCCGTGAGGCAGGGTACTCTACGAGGCTGCCCTAACTCCATGCCACCCAAGTGATCAGAGACTAGTCTGTGTTCACTTGTCTAGGCCAGTGAGTGGGTGCTCTACGCATTGTACATACAGAATATAAGAAACTAAAAAAATAGAGGCAAAAACACAAACAAATTTTGTTCTTTACAGTGTTTTATCTACACGGTTTCCATTAAATGTCCTAGAGGCTATATAGGAGATTACAAAAACTAATAAAGTTTAGTGCTTGTTACAGAAAAAGATGCTCAGCGTTCTAGGCGTAGGGTATCAATTCCCCACTCATTCGAGCTAATTTGTATGTCCCTAGGCATACAACGATCTCAACTTGGTATGGGCCTTCCCAGTTAGGTCCCAGCACTCCTGCACCGGGGTCTCGGGTGGCTAAGAAGACTCTTTGCAACACCATATCTCCAACACCAAACATTCTATCCTTCACTTTTGAGTTGAAATAATTGGCAACTTTCTTCTAGTAGGATGCTACTCGAAGCTGAGAAGCCTCACAGAGCGCCTCCACAAGGTCCAGGGACTCTCGGAGTAAAGCGTAGTTTGTGGTCGGGTCATACGTATCCCTTCGGTGCATGAAGATTGCTGCCTCAACTAGGAGCATGACCTCAAAACCATGGGCCATTAAGAATGACGAGTGGCCAGTGGAGGTCGTGGCAGTAGTGTAGTAACTCCATAATGCCCTAGGCAGCTCTCAGGTCAAGCGCCTTTCGCTTGTTCAAGCCTTTTCTTCAAGGTGGCTTTGAGCATCTTGTTGACTGCTTCCACCTGATCATTTCCCTGTGGGTGAGCGACAAAGGAAAAGCTCTTCACAACCCCGTGCCACTGACAGAAGTCCGTGAAAACCTCACTATTGAATTGCAGACCGTTATCGGAGACTATCTTCCTAGGGAGCCCATAGTGGCAAACGATGTTCTTGATGAAAAAATTTAGAGCCTTCTTGGACGTTATAGTAGCGAGTGGCTAGCCTCGACCCACTTCGTGAAGTAGTCAACCGCCACTATCGCATACTTCACTACTCCTTTTCCCATGGGCAGTGACCCGATAAGGTCAATCCCCCATTCTGCAAAGGGCCAAGGACTTGTCATCTGAGTGAGCTCGTTCGGAGGAGCTCGAGGTATGTTGGCAAAGCGTATGCACTTGTCACACTTCTTGACATAGTCCATCGCATGCCCATTCAGGGAGAGCCAAAAGTATCATTTTCTCAAGATCTTCTTGGTGAGGCTCTGCCCCTCAGCGTGGTACCCGCAAAAACCGTCATGCACTTCTCAGAGTATCATACTGGCTTCTTTCTTGGACACGCATCGTAGAAGGGGCAATAAATATCCCCACCTGCCCAACTTTCCGTCCATGATAATATACCGAGGTGCCTGGTAAAGTATCTTTCGAGCTACTTTCTTGTCTTATGGCAACTCCCCTGAGACGAGATATTTCACTATGGGCTCCATCCAACTATCCTGGGTTGGATTGCTTCACCTCTTCTAGAGCTGAGATGCTTGGAGAGGATAAGTAGCCGATGGGGAATACATTGATCAGTTTAACATCTTTGGTGGTTTCAAGCTTGGCGAGGGCATCAGCGTTCGAGTTTTGTTCCCGTGGCACTTCTCGAATTCTGAATTTTTTGAAGCCATGTAGCATTTTTTAGGTCTTCGCTAGGTAAGCGACCATTTTTGTTCCTCGGCCCTGGTACTCCCCAAGCACCTAATTAACTACCAGCTGCGAGTCAATGAAAATCTTAAGGGCTTCGGCCTTGAGCTCGAGCGCAACTCAAAGTTTACTAATAAGCTCCTCATACTTTGCTTCACTGTTGGAGGCATCAAACCCAAATATTAAGGCACTGTGGACCTTGTGTCCTTCGGGGGATACCAAAATGAGGCCTGCGTTGGCATCATTTTTAATCGATGATCCATCTACATACAACTTCCATGCAGGCCCGTCCATCAGGGTGCTCCTAGGTCCTTCATGTTTTCTCGTGCACTCGGCGAGGAAATCTGTCAGTGCCTGCTCCTTTATGGCAGTCCTCGAGAGATAAGTGATGTCAAACTGACTAAGTTCGACCGCCCACTTCAAGAGTTTTTCGGATGGCTCCAGCTTTTGGAGGAGTTGCCGCAAGGGGTGGTTTGTGAGAACCTTGATGGGATGCAGCTGAAAATAAGGCCTTAGCTTTTGAGAAGCTACCATCAGGCAAAAGGTAAGTTTCTCCATGAGCAGGTATCTAGAGTCTGCTCCAAGGAGTCTTTTTTTTTTACATAGTACACGGGGTGTTTGACACGACCTTCCTCACATACTAATGCGGCACTGGCGACATTCTTAGAGACAACCATGTAGAGTAGGAGGAGTTCTCTATCCACGAGTTTTGACAGGATATGAGGGTTTGACATATGGTCCTTCAACTGCTGGAATGCTCGCTCACATTCCTTCATCCATTCAAACCTCTACCATCCTCGGAGGATGTTGAAGAATGAAATGCACATGTCAGTCGCCTTCGAAACAAAGCAACTCAGGGCAGCGATCCTCTTGGTGAGCGTTGGACGCCCTTATGCCTTTGGGGAGATGGAATATCAACCATGGATTTAATCTTCTCGGGGTTTGCCTCTATTCCCCGAGCACTGGCGATAAAGCCTAGGAACTTTCCGGAGGCGACGCCAAAACTAAAATTTTGAGGATTCAGCCTCATTCCAAACCTACGAAGCACCAAGAATACCTCTGTGAGGTCCCCTATGTGATCGAGGGCCATTCTAGACTTTACTAGCATGTCGTCTACATACCCATCCATATTCCATCCCAGCTGTTCTTTGAACATATGGTTAACAAGCCTTTCATAGGTAGCCCCAACATTCTTCAGTCCGAAAGGCATCACCTTATAATAGTAAACTTCTTTATCTGTTTGGAAGTTTATGTGCTCTTGATCCGCGACATGTATGGAAATTAGGATATACCCCAAGTACGCGTCCATGAAGGAAAAGAGCTCGTACACGGAGGTGGCGTCGACCATCTGATCTGTCTTCAGCAATCAGAAATAGTCCTTAGGGCAGGCTTTGTTAAGGTCAGAGAAGTCTATGCAAGTCCTCCAGGTGACGTTTTGTTTGGGCATGGGGACTGGAATGGATACCCACTTGGGGTACTGGGCGTTCTAGATGAATCTGTTCGCAAGTAGCTTGCCCACCTCCGCCTTTTAGGGCCTCTGCTCTAGTTTGATCAAACATCCTTCGCTTTTGCTGAATCGGAGAGATGTTGGGATCAACATTCGAGGCATGACAAATGATATTCGGGTCAATGCTGGTCATGTTAGAGTGAGATCAGGCTAAGACGTCCTGATTTTCCTGGAGAAAGGCCAGGAACGAGTGTCGGACTTTCGCCTCTAGATTTTTTCCAATCTTTGTCCTTGTGTCGAGGATGGAAGCATCAAAAGCCACCTCCTAGACTTTGTCCATGGGCTCGACCGCCCTCTCATCTTGAACCCATCGGTCCAACTCATTGGCTTCTTCAACCAGCACCTCCTGCACTTCCGTTTCCTCGGGAAGAAACTGTCTGCGGGCCATCGCCTCGACTACAATTATTCATTTCTTGAGGGGCACATTGTAGTATTTCCTTGCCTCCTTTTGGTCCCCTTGGACTGTACAAATTCCTGACTACATGGGAAACTTCATGCACAGATGCCTGATGGAGGTGACGGTGCCAAACTCCACTAAGGCCGAACGCCCCAAAATGGCATTATACGTGGAGGAACAATCAACCACCACGAAAGTGTAATACTTGAAGGCCTAGAAAGGCTCTTCCACTAGTGTCACAGGCAGCTTGATATGGCCCATTGGTATGAGACCTTCCCCTGAGAACCCATATAGAGTTGAGGTGAATGGGGACAGGTCGCTTATGGTTAGCCAGCTCTTCTCGTAAGATGACTTGAACAGGAGGTTCATTGAACATCCATTGTCTACCAGGAACCCATATTGGATACCTACCTCTCGATCACTAAAAGATTGTGGTGCGGAAAGTGAACTCTCTGAGCATCGTCCTCGGAGAAAGTGTTGACTTGGTCTGTCATCCGAGGCATCTTGGCTGGCAATTGATCTAATTCCAACACTTCATCATCATGGTTTAAGGCCCGCATTTACCTATTTCGCGAGCCTCTAGAGGTTCCCCCCAAGTCGGGTCCTTCCGAGATAGTCCCTACTCGACTGTTCAATGTAGGAGGCCTGTTTACTATCGGTTTTGGCAAAACTGTGGGCACTCGGCTCAGAGATTGGGGAGCAATAGGCTGTGCAACTACTCTCGCAGTTGGGGTAGGAAATTGGCGTCCCCCAAACCGAGCATATTGTTGGAGGTGTCCTAATTTGATGAGGTTTTCAATATCATCTTTGAGTCGGCGACACTCATTTGTGTGATGCACCACATTGTTATGAAAGCGACAAAACTTGCTGGGATCTCGCCTCTCCCTATCCCTCTCGATGGGTTGCGGCTTTCGTTAATGGACATGCTACTCCATGGCTAAAAATATGTTCTCCTAACAGTCCACTAAGTCAGTGTACTTGGAGTACTGCGAGACATACTTCTAGCCAGGAGCAGTTACCTGCCCAGTATACACTGTTCCATCGCCTTTAGGCTTTCTGCCCTTGTCCACGCGTCTACTGCCACTAGGGGTCTGATTGGGTGAAGTGGACTGGGATGGGGCAGCAACTTCAACACTATATGCAGCCGGATAAGCATTGTATCCATTGGGAATTTCTCTATATCCTGTGGGAGACACACTAAATCCAGCGGTCGACACTACACTAAAGCCAGCTGGTAGGATGCTTAGACTGGACTAGGCTTCCACCATACTCTGTTGGATAGGAGCGTAGGGTGGATAGTGCGTCCCCATTGCCACGGGGCTAGGTGTCGTAAAAACATGAAAGGCGATGGGCCCCCTGAATGCTAAAATTAGGGCATCTTCCCAGATGATATATTCTTGTGCTCGACGGATGAAGTCGTTGAGCCTTCAACACCTTTTTCGCTGGAGGTCATCCCACAACGGGGACCCTGCACGGATGTCGGCTTATAAAGCCATTAGCTGCTGGGCATCGTCAACCCTCTTGGTCCTTGTAGCTTCCTCCTTTAAGCCTTTCATGCAAGCTTTGAGGGTCTCGAAGGGTCCTTGTTTTATGTTGGCCAAAGCATTAACCTCAAAGCTCACCTTCTGAGTTGCTATGAATTATCTCCGGAATGAAGATGATTGTTGGTGCCACAAATGAATGGATGCTTACCTGTGTTTCTTAAACCATTCTTTTGCTGGTCCTCGTAAGGTTATCGGGAACACATGACACTTGGCATCTTCGGAGACGCGATGCACCGAAATCAACCTATTGAACTTCAAGAGATGATCGATGGGCTCCGTGTTTCCATCATAAGACGTGATGGTAGGTATCTTGAAGCCCTGTGGCAAAGGGGCTTCCACAATGTGAGGAGCACAAGGCTCCCCATCTTCATCCTCCAAGTCAGAGTCATGGCCCTAGCGTCGGGCCATTCTGAGCATGATAATCTTCAAGCTCTCTAACTCCGCACGGAGCGAGTCACGGTCTTAGTTGGGAGTTTGTGCCGAGTTATTTCACTTCTAGGCGTTGAAAATTCCCCTGAGGTCCGATTGACCTTTCTTTGCAGGTCTACGCTCGTGGGAGTTGCTGCACTGACGAGCGTCCAGGTCGTACCATAGGTTAGTCTGACCTCGGAACACACCGCTGTCCTCAGGATATGCTACTTTCGTTTCCCCGTCAGACTCAATATTCTCATTGTCTACCGAGATGCTAATGTTGCATCCTTGGTTAATGAAGGTGTTTCGTTTGTTGGTTCCTTGGCCATGGCTCATGTGGTGATGGCGAGGTGTTAGGGGAACACCACCTCTAGGCCTCATGTAATCCGCATTGAGGTGCCTGGGTAGAACGCCCTAGGCTCCACGGGCGTTGACGACTTGATAGTTTCCTCTAGCATTAGGGCCTTAATTCTCACTAGCCAACCTCGGCGCCTGATTTTCTTCGGGGGTCCGACAAGCCTTCTTTGGTTCAGAGTAGGGTTATCGTCAACCTTCCCTTTGCCATGGTCTTGTGGCACAGGTGGGGTTCTAACTCCTGCTGGGTGCACGGCGGGCACGCTAGCTGGCGAATCTAACGCCACCTTAGTAGGGTGCTCGGGAGGCACAACGGATGGGTCCACAGGTGGCATTCCAGTTGGGTGCACATGTGACACACCAGTTTGCTGCCTGGATGGTACTTTTTCATGGGGGTCCACTCGCAGACCTTGGGCCACCAGAGTAGCCCTCATGGCATTAACCATCTTGCAGGGCGACGGTGTTACCCTCTTATTTGTTGATCTTCTGCTGCTGAGTGGCCACCTGGTCGTGGAGCGCCACCACTTCTGGTGTCTCCTTCGTGTCCGTGGGCTGAGGATATTCCTCCTCATTATACTCATCATCGCATCCGTCATCTATGCAATTGTATTCAGCATTTTCGTCATAGTTTTCCACCATCTTGGGGAGGTCTTGCGGTGGCAGATGACTAGTTTCTCCTCCCTTAACTATGGCGTGAGGTGCTGCATTGTCTGGTGCATTTCTTCGAGTGGTAACCATGAATATGTTCTTCAAGCTTCCTTTGAGCTCTCAACGAAAGCCCCAAAATGTTGACTACCTTTTTCACTATCAACTTAATCAAAAAGTTTAAACGAAATACAAGGAAAGAACACAAGTTTTACGTGGTTCAAGCTATAAAAGAGCCCTAGTCCACGAGACTCTATTATTTAGTGAGCTTGAAGCTTGTTTTTGCAAGCTTCAATGGTGGTTCTCAGGCAACGTATATATTGCACTGAGTTATAGACTTTTCGTCTCTAAAAATCTGTACCCTTTACAAGGAGATGCCCCATCCCTATTTATAGAAGTTGGGGTTATTAATGTTAATCATCTATCATTAATAAAAAATTCCCCCATTCTGGGGTGTTAATGCTGAATTAATACAAAAAGGACTACAGTAAATAGAGACTACGAGCCAGGTAGATTGCAGAAAGTCGCGTACCAACTTTATGGGGAACATATCTCTGACTGTCAAGGTGCGGCGCAGGTTTGCCTGTGTCAGGTGGCGTTGTGAGAAACACCGATTTTCGAGTGTACGATCTTGACACCACTAATCAAGGACCACCAAAAGTTGTCAGATGATCTTCTGGTGGCCCACACCCGTAGTGATTGACACTTGGCAGCTACCCCAGGTTCGTGCGCCATAATCCTAAGACTTGGGAGATGAGCGAGTTAAAAGAGCTCCTCAAAATGTGGCTTCACCAGAGGACATCCTCGCCTCGAGGATAGACCTTTGGGCATGGCCTCACTTGGAGACATCCATGATTTTTTGGTTGGCTCAGGTTGTGGCCTCACATGGAGAAATCCTCACCTCGAGGACAGACCTCGGTACATGGCCTCACTTGGAGACATCCTAACCTTGAGGACAGACCTCGGGGTGCGGCCTCTCCTGGATACATCCTCGCCTGGAGGACAGACCTCGGGGCGTGGCCTCACCTAGAGACATCCTCGCCTCGAGGACAGACATTGGGGCATGGCCTCACTTGGAGACATCCATGCCTTGTCCAACTTGGGCTTCTTGAAGGGGTTCACACTCTGAGAACCTCATGATTTATCTTGTCACTAATCACTCTTAATTGCTACGTGCTGAATGATGAACATATGGAAAACATAGTTATTGGTGTTTCTTTTTCCCTTGCACCAATGCCAGACTTATGTCATATTTGGATACAAGCGAGTAGAGGTAAAAATTTTCCCTTTTTTCTAGCTTGGATTAAATGGGTGATTACCCGAAGTGTTCCTCTAACTTGGTGAAGGCTCCTTTGCGTTCTTTGTCCCAAGCAAACCTTTTATTCCCTTTTAGGATATTGAAGAAAATAAGGCATGTATCTCTAGACCTTAAGATGATTTGATTCAAGGCCGCTACCATTTTCATTATGTGAGAAACACGTTAGTGTACCTCACACCTAGAGGCTTCCCTTGTCTTCTAGACATATACTTGGTAGCAAGCTTTCCAACATGGTGCGCAGAGTATGGTAAAGTGATGGACTTTCTTCTCTTAGAGAGTAAGCTTTGTACATGTTGAACTTTGTGTTGTTATCTACCGAACAACTATGCGGATGTGTACAAGGGTTACGCATGGTGGTGTGGTGAGACACGGTCTTGAGACAACACACGTCTAGTTAGCCTTTCGACATGGAAATCCTTATCATTCTCTCCCTAGGTAGGTTCGTGATGTTCGTCTCGTCTAATTGTCTCGCAAGGTGTGCTCTCGAGGTGTGGCCTCACACAATGACCCTTTTAGGTAAGTCTTTTGGCTTGACCTTTAGGGGTGTATCGAGGTAACAACAGGGTACAATGACTTTTAGAAATGTGTCCTCACATGTTATCATGTAGACTCTTTACTTAAGCCTTTCACATAAAGGTCTCACATATTGTATCTCTCACATAGAGGTCTCTTCCAGTGCACTTCTTGTGAACCATGTATAAGGGAAGTGTAAGACCCTTTCCCTTTCCCTCTTTGGTATGGGACTTTGAGAAGCCCACTTCTTCTTTATCATGGGACTTTCAGACACTCGCTTTTTTCTCCTGGATGGGACTTTGAGAAGTCCACAATTGCTTCGTTGGAGGTCACTCATGTGAAGATTGAGGATGAGGCCACAGAGAATCTTCTTTTTTATGGTGTGGAACGTTAACCCCAACTTTGATTTCTCTCACTTTAGAGAAGACGCGGTCTAGCTTGCTGCTGAATGGGCTACCAATAATAAGTCGTCCCATCCTGGGTGTGGCGGCCTAAGAGTGGATTGAATTTTCATGCATGTTTCAATTCCTCATGCTATTATTTATTTTTTCAAATTGGTTTCATTGTCGTTCATCTTATTTTTCCTTAGAGGTTTCTCCTGGCCTCTTATGTTTAGTTTAGAACTTTCGTAAGTCCTTTTCTTTATTGTTTGTCAGAACTTTTGTGAGTCCGTTTCTTTCTTTTTTGTGCGAACTTTTGTGAGTCCCTTTTTTTTTGGAGAACTTTTTCATAAGTTCTTCCTTAGTAAGGAACTTACACGATTTCTCTCGTTTTGGTGACAACTTTTGTGTGTTTGATTGTCTTTATTAAGGGTGTGTTAGTGCTTTGGGCTTTGATAGACCCAAAACGAGTATGTTTTAAATATTTATACTCGCAAGTGTATGAATCGTATTTATAGAATAGTGTTCGTGTAAGCACGAGGTCGAACCCAAATGAGTTGACTTAAATCAAAAGAGAAAACTATTTTTACCAAAGTTAAATAAATTTCTAACCTAGTTCTAAAGATTGATGTGTTTTGTTTTAAAATAAAGAAAGAAAATACTAAAAAAAAAGTTAAAATAAATAAACTAAAAAGATTTGTTTTTCATAGTTATTTATAAAATTATTAAGATTTTAGAATCCACAAAATATAAATAATAATATTTATTAATATGTTGACTTCCCAATTTTTAGTGATAATTGAAATCAATCTAATTACCTTTTCCAAAACATTATACTTCCTTTAAGCTCTCTTTAATTCAAAAATATAGATTTTCCTTCACGTCAATAGTATAACTTCAAAGAATTAGTTGTGAATCAATTTAATGAAACTACAAAAAAAAATCAAATAATGTTATTTCTAAAGAAAAATATAGTATTTTTGTTCTAAGCATTGGTTGTGAACAATTTAATGACACATCTTAATCAAAGAATACTTTGTTTTTACACAATTAAGAACCAAGTAAAATATGTTCTAACAATCTAAAACACATGATATTATAGATGAAAGAAATATTTAGAAGAAGAAAAATCATAAACTTTATTGCTCATTTTGGGAGGTCAACATAAATAAACACTATATAGTTATATCTTGGTTCATCCTCCACCTTAATAGTTTTTAGTGGATTAGAAACCCATAACTATCAAAAACAAAATAAAAATTACAACATAAATAGGAAAATTTGGAGGAGGAGCCTCCAAATTATTCCTCTAAAAATACATAAAAACTAATCTAAGAAAAGAAAAAGATGGAGAGAATAGAGAGATGGAAGAAGTGGTGTAAGAGAAGGTGTGTTTGAAATGGTGAAATAAGAATCCTATGTATAGATAAATTCTTTGGTAAATGATAACACTCCTATTGGTCTAAAAAAAGAAGCACATGGATTCATGCTCAATATTGTCATATTTTCCTATAGTTACAAATCCAATGGTGGAGAAAGAAGCACATGGATTGATGACATGACATTGTCAAGAATTGGATTGGGCCTTTCATTTTGGGCTTGATTTCTTCATTTCTTTATACCAACATTTTATCAACATTTCATTTGCTCCCAACAAATACACCTACATAAAGAAATTAAACACACATAAATTAGTAACAACATAATTAAACAAAATAAATACAAAAAACAAATAAAAATACATAAAATCAAAATAAAACTAATAAATTCAAAATTACTTAAAAACTTGATAAATTAATTAAAAACTCAAGAACTAAGCAACAATTAGCTTATAAAATGTGGTAAAATAACTTTATTTTGTAGAGTTATCAGGCTTTGGCCACTCCTTTTTATTTTTATAGTGGTTGTGAGTTATTGGCCTCCTGAGCATTTGCTGTTCTCTTTTGATATTGTATGTAAGGATCTTTAATAAGCCCTTCCTTTGTGAGAAATTGTTTATGTCCTCTTTGACATGATGACGATAGTCTTTTTGGTGCACCTTGACTATATTTTCTTTTATAACTTTTATTCGAGAAGTGATACTATTTTTACAAGCGTCTATTTTAGGACCCTTTTTGGCTAGACGTCTTGGTGGCTGCTTGAGACTTATTGGTGGACGTTCTCCTTGAGGCCTTACCCCTCGTGGATGTATTAGCCTTTATTAGGAGTTTATCCTTGTTGAACCTTTTGGCTCCCTTGATATCCATTAGGGTAGCTAATCCTCATGAATTCAAAAGATGCCTTGCAAGGTTTCCTTTTTTCTTTTTTGTTGTATACACTGCCCCCCCCCCCCCCCCTGTGGTTGGCGGAATTTATTCCGTCGAGCACTTTCGTCATTCTGTTCTCAACATACACTTTGACATTTTCTGTTGACAATGAGTGTATGTGAGTTATATAAGTGCTTGTATGTGGAAGGAATATAATATGAAAGATAGAAAACACATTAATTGATAACGAGTAGAATACAAGGGCATGCATGGCGATATTGCATCTACTACATTGTGAGGTTAACTAGGCAAATGTTACACATAAAACCTTACTAGATATTCCCTCCTAGGTGGAAACTACTTAGGTTACCTTGTAGGTTTCTTTGCCCCTGCAATGATCGACGTCAAATTTCGAGTGTTTGGTGGGTCTTAGATTGAGGAAATTTGTTGTGTTTCTTAGAGAGTTCACGGGTGTTTTGCGAGGGTGGCTTGAAGCACTACCCTGACATACCTGTCCCCAGGTGGTCATAGTCACCTTCCACCTGAATGTACTTTAAGGCTCTTTCGTAGAAGTCGCCCATGTCTTCTATTTGATTTTTGAGCATACTTTCCCACATTTCAATCTTCGGAAGTATTCCTGAGGTGATGGCTATTTTAAGTTCATCCTTTGGAAACCTTCCCACTTTAGCCACCTCTACGTTGAAGCATTGAATATACTTCCTCAAAATTTCACCTTCGCCTTGCTTAACATACACGAGGTTCCCAGTGGGTACCGCGTAGCCATGGGAGGTGCGGTGTTTCCAGTAGGATTCCCTTTCATAAGGCATAATGCGTGGTTTCTTGGAGTGCGTTTCTTTGACGTGGGATGGGAGAGGCCGTGCTAGTTTCTCCTTTGGGAGTTAAATTTTTTTATTATACTCCTTGGCTCTTAACCTTTCTCTTTGCGTGACTGCTATCCCGCTTCTATGATCTTGTATGGTCGTATCCAACCCCTTCCTCCTCACACTAAATGAAATCAAAAGGTCGACGGCAGGTAAAGCTTGTGTTCTAATCTCCTTCATGGGAGGAGTTGGGAGGACTTTCTTTCCTTTCACTCATTCTTCCTTGCGTTGGGATCTGTTTTCCTCATTGACTGACGTCTTTCTGGAGATAGGGTGTTCACACCATGCACTGACTCCCACTTTCTTGGCCGCATTTTTGACATTGAACTTCCGTGGTGCTCTAAGCATGGGTAGTGGTTTCTTGAAGGTTTGATCCCTCCACTACCAATGAGAGTGGTCAATTCCTTTCCTCCCTGGTCTTCCCTCGCATACTTGGTGAAAGGCTCTTCGGACTTTGCTTGTGCCATGCAATTGAGAACCTCTAACATTTTTTGCACCGTTTCTTCTAACTTCTAGTTTTCAGTGCATAGTTCATCTATCTCTCTCTCATTGGCTCGAGTTCTGATTTCCTCAGTGACTTTGGGGTCTAATTTTTGTGGGTTTAATTCCACATGGATCACCATTGCCATAGGTTCTTGTGATTTGGCAGCTGTCCTAAGGGAGGTATTGTAACACTCCTTGGCTTCTCCTTGTTCTCCTTTCAAGCATGCCACTCCTGCTGGGGTGGGGAACTTAACCGCTAGATTATACACTGAGGTCATTGCTTTCAATTCTCTTAGGGAAGGTCTCCCTAATACTGCATTGAAAGTTGAGGCACAATCGACTATGAAAAAATTTGACATGATAGTGGTTTTCCTGGGTTGCTCTCCTAGGGTGAGGGCTAACTCGATCGTTCCTAAAGGTTGTACCAAGCCCCAGTGAACCCATATAGGGAGGTGCTGCGTGGTTTTAGATTTCTAATGCCCAGGCCCATCTTCTCTAAGTTTGGGCAATATAAGATGTCTATCGAACTACCATTGTCCACTAGAACTTGGTGTATTCTCATATTGGATAGTTGGATACCTTTCCCGCTCATTCTTCGGTCCTTTGTAAACTCTTTTCTTTTTGACATCACTCGGGTTGTTGCCAACAAAAGGCTTCAATGAAGGCTCGCTTCCCCCTGCTCTCAGGTTCTCGTACCCTTCTTCAACTCGAATATACTTCTATGCTATTTTGAAGAAGTCATCTAAGTTTATGACATCTCTTTTGAGCATGTTATCCTGTAATTTGTTTCCTGGGAGAACTCCGGATGTGATAGCCATCTTGAGCTTATCTCTGGTTAAGCTTCCCACTTTAGCGGCTTCCATATTGAATCTATGGATATAGCTTGTTAGGCTTTCACTCTCGCCTTGCTTTATGTTAGCAAGGCTAGTACTCGACATAGAATAATGATTGACCGCATGGTGCTGTTGAAGAAATTCATCAAAGAATTGCTGCCATGACTTGATGATTTTTGGCCTTAATATTTTGAACAACTTGTACACAAATCTTTTGAGTGTGACGGTGAAGCAATGTCATCTTGCCCTGCTATTGACCCCCCTTAACTACATCATGTCGTTGAAAGCATCTAAGTGATACTTAGGGTCCGTAGTGCCCTCGTAGGGTGTCATGTGAGGCTCCTTGAATTTGGCAGGGAGTCTCTCAACCTGAATTTCTTTTGTGAAAGGTGACTCGTAGTCGAAATCGTCATCGACCATGTGCCCTCAAACTGAGTGACTAGTTTTCTCCAAAGGGTTCTAATTTTAGTGTCCAGCTCCTCTCGTCTTCTATTCAAGGAGTCCCTTAGGTCGGAAGGTTTGGCCTTCTCTTTCCCCGTGTCCTTTGAAGGATCCATAGGGAGTGTTGTCCTCATGTCTGACCTTCTCCTATTGAGATTCTCTCTTAGGTCAGGGGGTGCTTCCTTAAATGGTACTTCTATTTCATTCCCATAACCAGCATGGTCCCTCCGCCTCTGCTCTTTAGGGTGCCACTGGCGTAGGGCCTATGTGATGCTTTGGCCCGGGAGTGTTGCTAGTGGAAAGTTGGGTTCTCCCATCATCCATGGGGACGGTGGTTTCCCCTCCCCTATGCTATTTCTCCTTATGCTTGGGAAGGCGCATGCTTGGCTGACTAGAGCATAAAGAAAAAAAATATCAATAGAAAGAACAAGATAAACCAAAAAATTTATAGAAAAATCAAACAAGCCTATCAAGAAAAGAAACTCTTGGCAAATTTTTAAATAATCAAAACACAACAAATTGAAGATTCCCATTTGTGCCAATTCCAAAATGCAAAAAATAGTTAACAAACCTTAAAGCCAATGTATAGTAAAACATATTTCAACAGAAAAATGCATGAATAGCCAAGCAGTAAAATAGTCACATGTCACTAGTTTTAACATCTATCTAGGAGGGCACAAATAAAGTAAGAAAGACTGGATTTTATAAGTAGAGGATGAAACTAGACATGCCCAAGCCTCTATAATCAGTCCTCCACATGCAGACCATAATAGCTTAAAGCAAACCACAAAAGGCAACATCAAACAAGAAGTTACTTTCAAATCACTCCATGCATAAGAGCACTCTCCCAACAAAAGGATGTAAAAATTATTCATCAAGACATAAAGAAAGGAATAAATTTCTGATTAAGATTATAGACCTATCAAACATTTTTGTCTTTTTTAATAAAGGGGGTGAATTAAATAATACTAAGCTAACCTGGTTGGGCACCAAGATCTATAACATGTAGCTTTGATGTAATTTGGCCAACATTAAAAGTCTTTGTTGCAAAGGAAATGAGAGTAGAAGGATTCTCATTCCCTGGAACCTATATAAATTCAACAATCAATCAACAAATATGCATATATGATATGCATACCAAGTGCGATAAAAAACAAGAGAATTAAGAGAGATAAAGAGAGGGAGAAGTTAATTTACGCACTTTAAATTGTACAAAAGCAGCAGCATGAGCTTCCAGAGCTTGACTTCTCTGTTGTTTCACTGAAAAGAGTTGCATATTCCCTTTGACCAGATTTTGCCGCTGCAAACAGAGCAGAGAAATAAATCAAGTAAAAGAAAAAGGGGAAAGAAAAATCAGAGAGTAAGAGAAACAGTGAAAACAAAGAATTGTAAACAGTGAAAACACAGAATTATATTAATTTGGTTAGTTTTTCATTCTTTTCTAGCAACTAAACAGCCGTTAAAACCAAAATACTCCGAGAAAGTAAAGAAAAGAAGAAAGTACCTGCTGTTAACAAGACTCTTCGTCCAGTGCCTTCTTTCGTTGTTCCTATTCTTCTTCTTCCATCTTCTTCATTTTCATCTCCTTGGCCTCGAACCAAAGATATATGGTTATATACACAAATTATGACTCACAATTTCAACTATATTAAAATAATTTCACCTACTTTAGATGATTACTATGATAGAGTACCACAATTTAAAACTTGTAATTGCAATTTTTTTAAAAATAAAAGTATTAACTTATAAAAAAAAAAAGGATGAATCGCTTGAAATAGCTTTCATCTCAAAATGTGTGGTTAATAAATAAGATTAATATTTTTTTCTTTCAAAATAAAAGAGATCACTTAGGTTGCATGTGTTTACATGATCATGTTATATTATTAGGCCTTTGGTTAATTGGAAGAGTTAATTATGCCTTAAGAATAAGGTGATAAAAGCATGCTAGATAAAGTCAAGTGTATGGTTATAAATGCTTATTTTATTGGTTATGCATGTAGATGTAGTTGACATAAAAATGACATGTATAGACATGAGACATGTTGAAGCTATGCTTTGATCAAAGTGAAAAGACAAGTTCACAGGTAGGGAGAATGAGCTAGATTAGTGTTAGTTGTTAGCTAGTTAACTAAATAAAATAGTCTACTTCTCTTATCTATTTATTTCTTGAAAAATGTTCTAGTAGATAACAAATTAAGTATTAAAAAATGAATATTGTTTTACATTGGTTGAATTCTCTAATAAAGTAGCAAGCGTACATAACTATGGTATTAAGAAACAAACTAAAAGGAAAGATTCTATAAAATGTACCTGTAGCTCTTAACAATTTCTATGGAGGAAGAATTGAAACAGGTTTTAGTGGCATTTGTAAGCACTCTAGGGTAAATGCATTTCCACTTTCATCGTGTACTTCCCATGCTTCGAACAACGAATCTACATTAGCTTTTCACATAAATGCCTAGTTCTACCAATTTTTCTTTGTTGTAAGCATATGGAACTCCAATGAGCTATAAGAATATAGCCAAACCAGAGCATATGGATGTAGTTTGATATATATTTATATCCAAGACAACATAATATATGCTACATAGATAGATAAAAAATATGCATATAAACATATGAAACTCCAATGAGCTATAAAAGCGTCTAGAAGGAATGGTGATACAATGTAACCTAGTTTCATAATATCTCATGTTTCCATGATTTTTCATTGAATCTAGCCAAAAGAACAAATGCTCAGTTTCTTCTTGACTCCCTCATTAATTGATTTCATGTGAACATAAAAAGAATGAAAATTTAAATACAAATAAAGTAAAAATAGTCAACGAACAGAGGATAAAACAAAGAAGTTTTAAAGTTGGATTGATAATTTGAACCCAAGTAACACCAAGAAAAAAATTGGCACAGGAAAAAAATTGAACAGAGACAACAATAATCTATACATACCCATGTAATTCTATGTGTATATATATATGAGCCACACATACTAAGTAATGATGGCTCTATTGCCTAGTAATACAAGTTTTATTTCCCCTGTTTTGGAAATACTTTGCACATCTCATCAATCTTTAAACTTTCCTAGTTTTGCTATCTCTGTAATGACTAAAAGGAAAGCAAAGCTCTTAAAAATATAACATTGATATTAACCAAAAGGGTATCCAAAATATGTGATTCCCTAAAATATCACAACAACAGTGAATACATTGAATAAAGAAAAAGTACCTCCACTTGTTTGTTCAAATTGCCATCGGTAATTATACAAGCAATCTCCAGTATCTGATCAACTTCAACATTCAAACCTACACATACATATAAGTGAATCAAAACATATATAATAATAAATGAACAGGAAAATATACATAGTGACTTGTCCTGAGTTTCAGTTCCATACAAAGAGACTCAATTTACTAATATTAAAAAATAAGTTTACAACATAATCAATGGGTTGAAGAGATATTTAATATTCTTACATTACATATAAATAGGTGATACTGCAAATTTTTAAAAAAAAATACCTATCTCAAGTGCATCTGCAAGAAAAAGGAAATAAAAGCTGAAACTTTAAAATAAATTTCATAAATTTAAAATTTATAATGCCAAGGATAGTTTTAGTTTTATAGATGTTGGGGCTTAAATTTAAAATTTATAATGCCAAGGATAGTTTTAGTTTTATAGATGTTGGGGCTTTTGCTGAATATAATGTCACCATTTAATAGGCTTTTGAAGCATTTGGTTTTAAATAGGGTTTGGAAGTCCATTTCATTATATAAATTTGGAAAGTTTTTAACTTATTAGAAATTCATTTTCTCTTTTCATTCCATGGGAAATTATTATTTATTCTTCTCCATGTAAAAAAATTGTGAAGTAAGAAATAAATAAATTTGAATGACAAAAGATCAGAGAATATCACTATCCATACATGAATCGTACAAATATATAGGTAGGTCTCCTAAAAGACCTTGGAGATAGCAAGCATGCACTAACTAAACATTCTTTCATAGCGATCAAACAACAGAATTAGTACTTACCAGTGATTTCTAAGTCGATCCAAACAAGAGGCATCTTATACTCTGTTGAAGGGGTATTATGTTTGGTTTTTTCCTCCATTGCCTTGCTATCATGGTTACTTGCTTTGTTATCTCCCATGCCTGCACCAAGAAGTCTGTAATAATTAGTAAGAACAATTTGGCAAACAATAGCAAACAGGCACATTTCCTATCAATGATTGTACATAAGGGATCAATAAAACTCAACTAAATACCAATAAATCATTCCAAAAATAAATAAAAACAAAGAGGACAATGAAATAGGTTGATCCCATGAGTGGAGTCCAATTCTTCTGTGCAAGTGTGGTGATATCACATAGGTGACAAGTGCATCAGAAATCAAAACAGGACAAAGAAAGGGTCCAATACAAAAAAATCACTTACTTTGCGAAGGTTTTCTTAAAACACGGATCCTAAGCACATTTAAGTCTAATATCTTATCTTCCATCCAGCCCTAGAGAAATATGCAATGGTATACAGATACTTTCTACTAGAGAGATTTATGAATTGAAGTCGGTATTGATGAATTTTACAGATTATATAAACACAATAAGAGATGGTAACAAAGTTAACTTACGAGCCAAGCAACTTCTTCCATCTGGCATATCCTAAAACAAGTAAGAAAATCAATACAGAGCCTGCAGTAATACATCCCACAAAGAGCTCAAATATCCCCTCTGTTTTGTACAAAGTACAAGGAATGTTCATACCAAACATTCCTGCAATCAAAGTTTCGATTGCTATGGCAAATGATGCAATTGTCAATGTCAACTGGAGCTGAATGAGTTCGTTTCGCTGGTTGTCTAGTTGGATGTTGACGTAGTCTTCTGTGTCATCAATGTACTCTCGAACCTGCAACCCATTGAATAATTTAGTACAAAAATGAAGTTGTTATAAACAAAAACTCAGTTATCATCCATACAGTAGATTTCTAGAAAATTGTTAGCAGAACTTGACAACATGCCATTTGAAATTGTTGGCTTTCTTTAAAACCTGGGGGCAGAGACTTATATGGTGAATGTAAATCTTCCACTTAGTCCAAAAGAGAAGAAACAAATATAAATTTAAATTTGACAACCCCTTGAGTTCAGAAAAAAAGTTACAGAACAACTGAAATGAGAATCAAAACCTCGAATTTGTTGATTCACCTAAGGGTTTAGTTAGCTGCAACTTGTACTTCCCACAGATTTAAAATTCTCATAGTCATGTCATCCCAGAAGTACACAAACAATCAAAATTTCATGTAAAATAAAGCACAAAATGCTAAATGCTTGCATAATTACAGCTTACATGAAACTTACTATTACACTTCCATGTACTTTAAATAAAACTTGGCAGAAATATCATGTTTAAATTGCTAGGATCAGAAATAGCACTCACAGACAATATCTTGTTTCGTGTTCCATCCAGCTACATAAAATATGCCTCAAGCAACATCTCCAGATCTTCAACATCATTATCATCCAAGTGGTTGCTCACCAAACTCCCACATCTCCTAGAACTAATATGAGGAAGATGAGTAGCAATGGTGTTGATGCTATTTGAACCAGAACCTCCCAACAAAGCTTCAGATTGTTGATTCTGGATCCACTTCCTTGTCAAGTACAAATGTGCCATATCTTCACTGTCATCCAAAAGATGTTCGATTTCATCCCTCACCTACCATTATACATAAATGTACTTGTCATAAATATGTAATATATTGTACTGGCATAGAGGAACAACTAAAACCATTTGGGAGACTCATTTTTGTCATAATTATTGTTTTTAAAATTAAACCATATCAATTTTCTTTATTGTCTTGCTATGTTCAGATGACATTTGTTTTTAAGATAACAACTCTATTTTTCCTCTTCCAAAATGATGGAATTGATGACAACACCACTAGTTGCAGATATTTGAGGATGAGAGAGACACACACACAGAAACAGAAAGAGAGAGAAGGATGGGAAAAAGCTTTGTAACTGTCTTTGTAATAGGGTTTAATGTTCAGATTTTGGAGAAACCCAAGCCAGTTTTGCTCCAGATCATCTCCCATTTTCTTCCAAGAACTGCTTTTTTTTTCAATTTAATCTTGACAATCTATTTTTATCAGAAGATGGGGCAACAATGTAATATTAAAGAAGTACTATGGCCAAGGAAATAGGTAATTTCAATTTAATCTTGACAACTAAATTGTTAAAATTCTGATCAGAAGATGGGGCAATAGCATAATTTTAGAGAAGTACTACAGACAAGGGAAGAGGTAATGCTTGTTTGTGGATGTGAGAAAAAAATTTCAAGAGAGCCAAAGCATTGCCAATTCAAGTTCTTGTTGAAACCTTTAGGTACCTTTTGACTTTTTTTTATTCATTTATTCCTTTTTAAATATAACCCTTAATGCAATATAATAAAATAAAATAAATATAACCCTTAACTTAAAGAAATTGAAAAGAAAATAAGAATTATAAGAAACCTATTGCGTACTTAGATATAATGTCTTTCATAGTTCCATTATAAGAAGCTATGAAAAGTAATCACATAAAATTCCCATCATAATAGAAACTTAACTTAAAAATATATATACACATAAATATTTTTGGAAAGGACAAAACAAATTTCTTTTTATGTGATAAACCTCATAAAATGCTCGTATGTTGGTCTACTCCAGAAGGAGCAGTGGAGTCTAGAGGCTAAAGTGGTCCTGGAAGTGTGTACATGATATCCAGGTTTATCAGGGTGAGGTTCTTATAGTTAGATAAGGAGGTATGAAAATATAGGAAAGATTTGGAGTTAATTCCTTCTTGCTAGGAGGTTGTAGGGGATCCTCAAAATCCCTAGCCTTCTACTTATGTTTTCTAGCTTGTTCACTGTATCTCTTGACTGGTTGTTCTAAGCTCCATCTCTTTTTGCAATCTCCCAAAGTTCAGTGCTTGAAAGAGAAAATGATTGTAAAAAGTAGGAAGAGAGCTAAATAGCTATATTTTCTTCCCACTAAAGAGAATCATCAGTACAACCATAATCCAAGTAGCAGTCCCTCACAAGAAACAATTTGATTCATGATGCTAAACAACCATAACAAGCTAAGATATTCCGAGTTCTGACTCATACATATGGCCTTGGATGCTTAATCTATGGAATCCAAATAGCTATCGTTTTAGAAATACAGGAAAGTAGCAGGTTTATCTGATCTAAATAGATAATTAAAAAAATCAAATAAAAATATATCAATGTTGAGGCATCATTTTATGTATTGTGACCAAATGTTTTTTCCTTCTCCCTTCAAATAAAATTTCTAAAATCAAACTAATGACCTACATACATCTACTTACTCCTCATGAAACTATAACATAATCCAGATGAGTTATATGGCATAAACTACCATGAGTATATAATAAACGTGGTAATAATAACATTGCAAGGACACAGAAAATGAAGTCATCAAGCATACCTTTTGAACACGTGCAAGCAGATAGGTAAGATTGCTCTTTAAACTCCAGATGAGTTGAAGATTCTTAGTGCTTACATTCCTTGCTAGTTCGTCTAAAATAGGGTAAGCTTCTCTCTCGAGGTCCGCCACACTGGAATCCAAGAACGTACAAACAACCTCCACTGCAATCTCAAAAACTTGAAACTCAAATGGAAGCTCACATTGCAGATCTTCAATAGCCTCTGGAACAGGTAACCAATGTCTACTTGTTAAATCATTCATTTCATTTTCTTGTTCCTCAAAAGGACCTGCTGCTCCATCGATCTGAAATGGGCCTTTATTAGGAAGTTGTTGCCTGAGTTGATCCACAAACAGAAGAACTTCCTGGCGAAGAGGGTCAAGCAACAACACCTCTTCAGCTGTAACTATTGCCTTAATAAATTCTAAATTAACCACCATGGCCTTCTCTCTTGCTGCAAGACAAATATAGCAAATATACTTATATAGTTTATCATAACCAACTACCATACATAATTAATACACAACAAACAAAGAATCAGATACCATGGCTCATCGATTCTTTAGCTAGTTTTGACTAATTGGACTGTAAAGCTATAGCTTGGGCAGATTTCATTAAAGTGAGGGGAATGGGCAAGGTGAAAGAGAACAACTCCAAAACAGTTTCTTCTGAAATTGTTCATATAAATAATCTGTAACTACATTAAATTTTCAAAACTAGAAGACACATATATATTCCCTAAACAAAATTTACAATATTCTGATATTAAAATTAGAAGAAATTCACATAAAAAAAGTTGAAATTACCAAGGATATTAGAGGAATGAGAAAAGAGAGGTCCAAGAATCCTCAAGTCGCGAGGGGGAATGGAGGCGCGGTGGATTATGGTATTCTTGTCACACTTGACGAGCTCCGATTTCCCTGAGCGATCGAATCTCATCCATAGCCTCGCTCCACCAGTTTTCTTCTTCCCCTTAACACCTCCAACAGTGGCGGCGGCGGCAATCAAGCTGCTGCTGTTGTTGTTGTTGGTACTAGGCAGCGAGGGGCGGCATCTCCGATCAAAGAATGGGTGGTCTGAGGCAGTGCAGAGAAAACAATGAATAGAGAGGGAGAATGGAGTAGAGCTAGGGCTAATTGAAAATTCTTTACTTTTGTATTCCGCTTTTTTTTCCAAACAAGTAATTTAGCTCTTTTATTTTTGTTTTTTTGGAAAGTTACCGCGTTTTTGTTTTTAAAAGGAGTTAGCGCCTTTTTTTTAAGATATACTATAATACTTTTTAAATAAACTTATAATCCAGTGTTATGGAAAGTGATATTTGGTGTAGTGTCGGGCCTGTGTATGGAGGGACCTGGATCCAGTAGCCAGAACGTGGTGCAGTTGTTGGTCAAGGAGGAGGGTGTGTACCCAGGCCACCCACGATGATGACTAATGATCCTGGTGGATCTCCATTAGGTTGGACAGTTAGGGATGACATCTCCCTTTCATCACAGGGGGCTGGATGGTCCTCTAGTGCACCTCCGTTCTCAGGCGACAAAAGGTCTCTCGTGGAGGCTCTTAGTTGGTCTCTGTCCAGGTCGACCTAAATATCTTGTAAGTCTCGTAGGCATCTCGAGCTCCTTGTAATTTTCCTTTGTTAGAATCTATGGAAGAACAATAACTTGATATTTGTCCTTCCTAGAGACTACGCCAAACTATTGATGATGAGATATCGTCAACAAAGTTGAGTTGGAAAACTTGTAAGTTTACAAGTAAATGAAGATCTTAAAAGAACTTGGAGTAAAGTTGCATAGTTAAAATTGAGATAAAATGTTTGTATTTTTTTGAAGTCTCAGCTTAGAAATGATTTTTTTTTCACCCCCTGCAATGATCAGAGAAGGCCCTATTTATAAGGGGGTTCTAATGACTATTAGTAAAAAAAACGGTCCCAAGGGGACAAAGAGGTGATAGTACGACATGGCACCTCAATAGGAACATAGACTAGACGTTAGTGGTGTCATGCTTTAGGCCTGTCGAGCCTGACAATTGTCGGAGGCGTGGGAGAAGGTGTGCCTCCTCTTATTACTTTGTACGACCACTACTCTTTTTACTAAGTATGACCACTACTCTTCCATTGATCATATCTAGTTCGTAGTTCATACTACTTAGACCTTTTTCTTACCTCCTCTTTGTTTGTATCTTGATAAGCTCTTGAGAACATTGAGTGTAAGGCATTTATTGCTTGAGGCTGAGGAAGGACTCTGCATTCAGGCTATAAGGCTTCAGGTTGTTGAGGCCCTTTGAATCATCTCCTTTGCTTCTAGGGAGTCTTACAAGCAGTCCATGCTCATGGGTAGGGTCAAACTGATGTTTGGGCTTCAGGAGGGCCTTGAGCTTGCCCATGGGAAACTTGTGAGTGTGGGCTTGGTCTTCATGTCTTCCCCATCTACTTAATACACCACTTGTGCATTAGCGTCTTGTTTGGTTTCTCTTGTCATTTCTCCATGCTCACATTAGTTGGTTAGTAGACAATAAACTCCTTGGATGAATATTTTATGAAGGTACATACTGAGGGTGCTAAGAATTATGTTAAGGCAAAAATTCATAGTTTCCTTCAAGTATAGGGGCATTATAGTGAAATGGTTGAGAAGGTAGGGTCTAAAGTGGAATTTAGAAATTGTTGATGGCTTAATTTAAAAGGAAAATATCAATTATAGAGATTGAGGTGAAATTTCCGATAAGGGCTTGAGGATTGGGTAACATGATAGGTCATTAAGGGTAAGTTAGTAATTATGATCATTATGGTTTACTTTATATAGCATAGGATGGAGAAGTGACATAGGGCTTTATTATTTTCTGGAATTTAGAGAGAGAGGGAGAGAGAGAGAGAGAGAGAGAGAGAAAACTCTCAGCCAAAACCCTAGAGAGAAGAAGAAGGAAGGAGAAGAAAGAATGGAGAGTGGAACATCTAGGAAGGAGGAGTTTTTGTGGTATGTGGCTAAATAGACTTTGGGTAAGTGTTTTTCAATTTTTTTTACACTATGTTTGGTAAGAGGGAAATGTGGGTGGATGGAAAAGAAAGGAGGGAGAGGAGAGGAAGGAGAGGTCAAATCCTATTGTTTGGCAAGAAAGATTATGGGAGGGAAAGAAAAGGTGAGAAGATTACAAATCCACTCAAACCTACCATTCAAAATCATTCCATTAATAGAAGGATTCATACTCTCCATTCTCATTTATTTTAAATTACAAAAATATACTCTAAAAAATTATTAACAAATAATTATGAGGATAATTTTATATTTTCGTTTACAAAAAGTGATCTATCATTTCACTTCTCCATCCCTCCTACCAAACAATTTTGATGGAATATTACTTGTTGTACCCTAAAATAAATATGAACTGAATCACTCAGCCCTGGGATTAACTGGCAGATAATCGCATGGAGAAAGTGTATAGGCAAAACATTTAGCAAACTTTGGTGTGAGAAATTCAAGTCAATCTTGACAATATGACAACCAGATAATCTCTAGATCGCCTCTTGCGCAAACAACTTAGTTCAAGATGCGTGATGGCTAGATCGTCATCTAGACAAAACTTGGCCCATGTCGAGTTAGGTTATCTCTCTGAAATCTATCTCAAAGAAAGTGTTTAGCTCGTGGAAGCCCGATCATGACGCATAATGAAGGATCCCAAAAGACTCGGAGATTCCTTGTACACTCATTAATGCCCAAATTTTATTACACATTTATTACCCGAGATAATGGATGGAAATTAATAGGCAATCATATCCCTATGTAAATGGGAGATTATTATGATTCATTATTTACCATATTTATGCATGTGGTTACCAAAGCCGTCTAGGAAAACCTTCTATAAATATTAGGTGAATGGATAGAAAATGGACTGCTTCTTGAGGCACAGAAACTTGTTGAAATTGTAAGAAACAATTTCACCAAGAGCCTAAAGGAGATTAATAAGATTGTCTCGTGGACTATGTGGATTTTAACCACTGAACCGTGTTAAAGTGTGAGTGTTTGTGATATTTCTCATTTGTCTAATCACGGTTTAATAAGAAAGCCTAATATGTCTGTTGACGGATTTCTTAATCCATTGTTGGCGAAAAATTCCATCAACATATTGGTGCTTTCGTTGAGAGCTAATTAGTGCTTAATCCCCCACGCAAGTTTCACCCAACGCTCACCATGGTGGTCATCAGGTCTATGCATGACAATGAGATGGAACAACGAAGTGATCAGGAGGTGCATCATAGGGTCGTTCCTTCTGAAAAAGGCCCTGACACTCAACACCATCCTAGAAAGCAACATGTGGGCCAAGACGATAATGGGAGCTTAGCCTCACGCCCACCAAATCCCATTCTGAGGTATCTGACAGCCATCGAGATGGAAAATTCCTAGTTAAGGAGCCATCTCGCTAATGCTAACAAGCATATTGAGGAGATCTTGGCTCGATTACCCCCTCCTACAACCGATGTTAATATCGAAAAGAGGCAAAATGTATTCCATAGATCCCACAGGAATAACTGACCCAATCTTAGTCGCTCTATCAAAACTGCAACTCCGAGCTCCATTCCTTCAGAGTGGAATCTGCAAAATACTCAACCAGCCAATCCTCATAGGAACCATCGGCCCCATGTCAGTTGATCTGTTAAAACTGCTACCTCGAGCTTTGTACCTTCTTAGAAGATTCCATGAAATTTTCAGAACAACCCAATAGGGCAAGCTGGGACCAATACAAGGAGGCAAAACACCCCAGAAAATCCATCTATGCCACGTTCAGAGCCTCCGGCAAGAGAAATGAACCGGTTCTAACTCCAACCCAAGAATTTTGGTAGAACAGAGATGGACTAACCTAGTGCGCCCTGATGGAACGAGGATAGCTTCACCGATAAGATGTCCATCGTCACTGGTTTGACATCTGATGCCACCTCGGCTGCAGAGGAACGCTCCAGCTCGAGTGGATAGCAAGAAAAATCCTCTTCCCTCAGAAGACATCTATGTCCCACAACCTCACACTAATAATCTAGGTCTTTAATCCCAGCCACAGGCTGTAAGTTTCGCTAATGGAAGTTACTAAATGGAGAAACATCGTGGAGGCAGGTCTGGGAGTGACTTGAGGAATCGTTTGAGCTCCACACAAAGTCTTCATTCCGACCCACATCCTGACCCACGTGATCATCTGAATTCACAAAGAAGATATCCAGATCGCCATGATGGTTTGAGTTATACTCAGCACAAGGGAGATCCGTCTATCGTACATGACAATGGGAAATTCTTACCTAACCGAGCTCAAGGTTGGAGGGAAAACAGCCAATCTAGAACATACAATAGGATGGGGGCTAGTGATCTGCTCCCAAATTACGTAGAGGCAAAGGATCCATCCCTCAATCAATTGGCCTTGATGTAAGAACATATAAAAAGACTTCTATCTAGAAAAAAAGTCGATGATTGAGATTCCGATGAGGAGATAGAGTCTTTTGCTATAAACACCGCGCAACTCTGTATCATATTGGCTTCAAGATGCTGACCATGCCCGCATATGATGGAAACACTGACCCGTCCAACCACATTGGGACATTAAATACGTTAATGATGGCTCACAATGTCGGGTTTAATTTAAGATGTATCTTGTTCCCTGCAACTCTGATCGGACTCGACAGATTGCGGTTCAACAAGTACAAAAAACACTCAATCTCTTTGTGGAAGACATTGTCTTCTGAATTTAAGAGACAATTATGAGCTTCGAAGGAAACTCGCGTTGAGGCCGATTTTCTGGCTAACATAAAATAGCAACCTGGTGAATCCCTGAAAGCATATCTGAACAGGTTCACCAATGCAGCAGCATGAGCTAGGGATGTTTATTATAGTTCCAAGCTCATGGAAATGAGGACAGGGATCACGGTAGGAGGTGATTTAAGGAAAGAACTCCAGCGAAAAGGAGTAAAGAGTGTAGATGAATTCCTAGCCCGGACTCAGTAATGGATAAATCTAGAGGAGGCGCGATCTTTTGTTGCAAGAACCAGCCAGATCCCTATTCAGCCTACTGGAGCGATGGCTGATGTTCCAACTATGGCTCAACCTGCTACCCAGAATAACTAGTCCAGAAACAAAATGCGGAAAGGGACTGGTGAAGGCGAATAGAATGGAACCAAAAAGAACAAGCCCAGAGAAAAGTTCAAGCCCATCTACACCACCTATACCTACCTGACTGATACGCGAGAGCATATTTTCTTGGCAAACTGGAATCGCCTTCCATGGAAGAAATCAGAGCCTTTGAGGCATCAGAGAGAGAGCAGAGACCCCGCTATGTTCTTTTGATATCAAAACAGCATCGGCCATAATACTGATGATTGCTGACTACTAAAGGACGAGATTGAAACTCTCATCATAGCTGGATTGTTCATCCAGTATTCCCAAAACCAAGGATTTCCCAATCAAAAAATCGGGCCAAATACTCATCCAATTCTAGAAAATCTTGTCTGCCAAACCCCGAGCTCAGACAGACCAGGGGAACCAAGTCGTCCCCCCTCCAACAGTAGGAGAGGATATAACCACTATCATCAGAGGACCCCATTTGGCGGGCACGAGTAATGGGGCCCAAAAATGGTACATACAGGAGCTAAAATCCCACAACGGTACATAATTTATTCCGGAGCAAAGGCTATCAAAACATTAGCGGTTGGAGAAACATCCAATCATTTTCACGGAAGAGGACACTAGCCACGTTCAATTCACGCAAAATGATCAGCTGGTTGTAACCATTCAGCTCGCCAATCTAAGGGTATAGAGGATATTTGTTGATAACGGGAGCTCGGTAAACGTGCTATTTAGATCCTGCCTAGAAAAGATGGGATTGTCTGTAACTGATCTTAAGGCGACCTCAATGACCCTATGCGGGTTCTTAGGAGAAGGAACGACAACCATAGGGACGTTTGGACTTGTAGTTATGTAGGGGGATGATACACGATCTGTTTCTAAAATACTCAAGCTTTTGTAATCGATTGCCCAGCCACATACAATGTTATTTTGGGATGACCCGACACCTAGAGATGAAGTTCCCCTCAACCTCAGGTATATGTACTGTGAGAGGAGACCAACTCATTGCTAGGGAATGCTATAGCATTTCCATGAAGGGAAAATCACAACCCAGGAAGCAAGCAATGTTAATTATTGAGGGAGGAGATGAGCCTCGGGTAATGAAAATTGCCTATATGTCGAAGGAACCTCAGAAAGAAAGTAATGATGTCTCCCAGGAAGACGACATTAACCCAAGATTAGGTGAAGACAAGTCCGAGCTCCAAGCGTTGGAAGAGCTCAAGGAAATCAACATCGTCCCAGATGTACCTTCAAGGGTAGTAAAAGTTGGAAAAAATCTTGGAACCGAAATGGAAGAAGGAGTTGGTCGAGTTTTTGAGAAATAACTTGGAAGTCTTCGCCTAGTCACATGAAGATATGGTGGGAATTAGTCCGAATGTAATAATTCATATTTTGAATTTCGACAGGTTTTGTGCCTGCAAAGGCACAAAAATGATGGCTTTTGGGGAAAGAACAATTAGAAGCTTTAGAAGATGATGTAGCTCGCTTACTTAAATGTGGATTCATCAGGGAAGAAAAATATCCAACCTGGGTTGCTAATCCTGTTTTGGTCCCAAAACCCAATGGAAAGTGGAGAACTTGTGTTGACTTCTCCAACCTTAATACGGCCTTGTCCTAAGGATTGTTTTCTTGAATTGATCAGTTGGTAGACGCAACAGCCAGTCATGAGCTCATGTCTTTCATGGACGCATATTCTAGATATAACCAAATTATGATGAACCCTGTAGACCAAGAGCACACTAGCTTCATGACTAAGAAAAAAGGAAAAACATGGAAGTCGATGATATCCTCGTTAAATCAAAGACTGCCAGTAACCATGTATTCGACCTGGAAGATTGTTTTGGCGTTCTAAGGAAATATTACATGAAGCTAAACTCCCAGAAGTGCACCTTTGGGGTTTCGTCGAGAAAATTTATGGGCTTCATAGTCAACACATGGGGGATAGAAGCAAACCTAGATAAGATCAGATCGTTATTAGAAATTCCTTCACCCTTGTCACGTAAAGAAGTATAGAGACTAACTGGGAAAGTAGCAGCCCTAAACTACTTCGTTGCAAAGTCAATTGACAAATGTCTCCCGTTTTACAACTTTCTCAAAGGAAACAAAAAGTTTGAGTGGATCGAAGAATGCGAGCAGGCATTTCAAGATCTGAAAACTCACTTACCTGAGCCCTCGATACTATCAAAACCAGCAGCTGGAGAATGTTTGCTCCTATATCTAGCTGTGACACAAAATGCGGTTAGAGTCGTATTAGTTCGAGTGGAAAATCGAGTACAGAAACTGGTGTACTACGTGAGTAAAAGACTTCTGGGAGCTGAGTTCCAGTATGCTTTAATAGAAAAACTCACGTTCTGCTTGATCTTAGCCTCGAGAAAACTCATGCCATACTTCCAATCCAACACCATCCACGTCTTAACCGATCAACATTTAAGGCAGGTCTTGCAAAAGCCTGAAACATTGGGATGTTTACTTAAGTGGGCCATCGAACTTAACCAGTTCGAGATATTGTATATGCCACACAACAATCAAGAGTCAAGCGCTCGCTGACTTTGTGGCCGAATGTATAGGTTTTCAAGATGAGCCAATGAGAGAACCGGTGCAAGAGTTGTGGAAACTCTTCGATGGTGGGTCATCTAACTAGAACAGATCTGGAGCTGGGATAATTCTGATCTCACTTGAGGGACATTGATTCCATTGGCAAGAATACGGGTGGCAAAAGAACTGAATGTGAAGGCGATCCAATGTTATAGTGATTCCCATCTTATGGTTAATAAAAAATTAGGGGAGTATCAAGCTCGAGGTATCAAAATGGTGGCTTACCTAGCTAAGGTTAAAGATGAGTTGTTTGAGTTTGACTTCTGCTCCATTGATATGGTACCCCGCGAGTAGAACTCAAACGCTGATGCTTTAGGATGACTTGCCACCACCAAAGAGGCAGATACAATAAATGTAGTCCCAGTGGATTTCTTAGAACAACCAAGCATAACAAAAGAACCCGTTAAGGTTGGACTGATTGACACAAAACTGACTTGGATAACCCCCATAGTGGAATACCTCACAACCAGTAAACTACAAGATGACTGAGAGAAAGCAAGAAAATTGTTGTCTCAAGTCCCACGATATGTTATGGTTGAGGGAGTTCTATACGGACGAGGGCATTCGATGCCTCTCTTGCGGTGTGTTTTGCCCGAAGAAGCACAGACCATCCTACAAGAGATACATGAAGGCTTCTGCAGAGACCATGCAGAGCAGCAAAACTTAGCCCTAAAGATATTGAGACAAGGCTATTTTTTGCCTACACTCAAAAAGGTTTCGGCTCGTACGTACAGAAATGTGACAAATGCCAACACTTTGCCACAATTTCTCGGGTAGCACCCATTGAGTTAACCATGATCTCATCCCCTTGTCGTTCGCAGTATGGGTGATCGAACTGATCGGTTCATTACCAATAGGGAAAGGAGGAGTTTGCTATGCAGTTGTTGCCATCTACTACTTTACGAAGTGGGTCGAGGATGAGCCTCTGACAACCATAACCTCGAAGAAAGTCCTGGATTTTGTTGTGAAGAACATATTGTGTCGTTTTGGGCACCCGAAGAAGATCGTGTCTATAACATCTCAAAAATGCTAATAAGGTTTAGTGCCTTGATTAGCGTGTCGGGAGGGCATAATTGGATATATGTGTGATTAATTAATGAAATGCATGACTACGTGGCATGCATTACTTATATGATAATATGAGTATATTTATATGCATGTTTATACGTATTAAATATGTGTGTGGGCCGGTTCTTGTTTATAAGGGCGTATTTGTCATTTTGGCCCATTGAGGGCATGAATGCGATTATATGAGTTAAATGATTGGTACCATATTATTATGTGGATATAATTGTAGTATTCAGCTTGAAGCAATCCTAGCGAGCAGATTAGCATAATAGTCACAACAGGATTTAATACCTGGCTCGGGGTGAGCCTATGGCTATTTTGGGAAAGTTAACGTATATTTGAGATTTATCGAGTAACGAGTAAATATTTGGTAATTAGTTGGGAATGACGGGATTAATTGGGAATTTGTAGGACGATTGAAGGAATTAGTAGGAATTGGGGCTAATGACCATTTTACCCTCATGAACAATGAAGGAGCTGGGTTATCTTTAGGGGTATATTGGTCTCTAAGTTAAGAGATATAGTTAGAAAGTTTCAGGATTATGCTAGAACATATCAGAACACTTCTCAGCACCTACTCCATCACTCTCACATTCTCTCTCTCCCTCTTTTGTACTTTGGGGAAACTTTTGGAATTTGGGAGAGCTGGCTTGGAAATATGAGAAGTTGAGGCTTGGGGACTAACGAACAGAAGCTAGGATCATTGGAGAATAAGCTTAGGGTTGGAATCACCATTAAGGTAAGGGTTAAGTCTTGATTCTTGTTGAAATTCTGACTATTAAGATAGGTTTTTGGCTGAGTTTTGGTGTTGTTGTAATTGCTGAGTTGGGGTGGTAATTATAATTGGTTTTAGAGTAATTATAATGCCTAGACTGTGTGGTTAAGAGTCTTAGACTCAATTATGGGTTTAGTTTAGGGTTACTAGGAATTTTTGATGAATTTAGTTGGGAGAAAATGCAAGAAAGCCCCAGGATTTTTGGGTTCACGGGGGCGCACTGCGACCCAGTTCATGGACTCCACGGCCCACGTGACCCCAGAAGCCAAGGAGGCTTGTTGTTTCAAAGGCAAGCCATGTCCCCAAAGGGGCAGGTCATGGTCCCCTTGCCCCTGGGAATGGAGGTTGGCACCTCTGAGTTGGAGGCGCGCCACGACCTTTTGGGCTAGGTCGTGGCCTGCCTAGGCAGCCTGAGACAAAATTGGATATTGGGCTTGGGGACTTAAACCTAAGTGCTTGGGACAAATTCTACTACCTGGTTTAGTAGAATTTGAGGACCTGGAGGCTAGTATTTTATTCCAAAGCATTTAATTGGATTAGATTTTAATCGTTATCCATTTTTGCTCGCGACTAGGGTTACCGTTAAGGCTCAGAATTGAGGATCGTGCTCGGGACTGCTATATATCTTTAGCTCGGGATCCGAGGTAAGAAAACTGCAATCGAGTTTTGATTGGGGTTGAGATCCCCTGTAAATGAACATATGTGAGATTATAAATGTATTTGTGATTGGAAATATCTGGATAGGTAGGTTAGCTCGTGCTGCTTTCGATTGCGTGCCTCTCAACTTGTATGTCCGTTATGTTTGATGTGAAAGTCCGGCCTAAGGGAGACGGGACTGATTTTAAGCGTACTGAACGGGGCTCAGCCTAAGCGAGCCAGGATAACTAAATAACTAGAGAGCTCAACCTAAGGGCACCGACACCTAATTAATTGTATTAAGATTGAATTATATGTTCGGATTTAACTATTACTGTTGTTTAGCTTATTACTTGTATTATGCTGTTGATTGAGTTGGTTGATCTAAAGTTTAATATGCACATTCTATTGTTATCTATGCTTGTTTAATTTTGTTTTCTTGCTGAGCCTTGGCTCATGGGTGCTACGTGGTGTAGGTAAAGGCAAGGGAAAGCTGGACCAACCATGAGTGTGAGAGCTTTGGGGGCGGTGTGTACATCGGCCGCCGCTCAACTGCCACGGCCGAGGGATTTACAGAAGGCTATGGGAAATCAGTTGAAGTTCAGTACAGCCTTTCACCCTTAGAAAGACGGGCAGTCTGAGAGGATAATTCAGATATTGGAGGACATGCTTAGAGCATGTGTGCAAGACTTCGAGGGTTCTTGGAGTAAGTACATCTCATTGATTGAGTTCTCCTACAACAATAGTTATCAATCAACGATTGAAGTAGATCCATACGAGATGTTGTATGGAAGAAAGTGTAGATCACCCATTCATTGGTATGACATGGGGGAGAGGAAGTATCTGGGTCCAGAGATGGATTGAATGCTCGCTTCGCAGAGTAGACATAAAAACTACGCTGATCCTAAGCATAGGGATGTGGAGTTCCAAGTAGGGAACCACATATTTTTGCGAGTTTTTCCATTGAGAGGGGTGAGGATATTTGGGAAAAAGGGCAAGCTGAGCCCTAGATTCGTAGGACCTTTTGAGATCCTGGAGAGGATCGGGTAGGTAGCGTACAGGTTAGCTCTACCACCATCATTGTCTGGACTTCATGATGTGTATCACATCTCAATGCCTCGGAAGTACATCTCAGCTATAGCCCATGTATTGGGATATGAGGATCTAGAACTACAGACAGATTTGTCGTATGAGAAGCGACCAGTTCAAATCCTAGACAGAAAGGACAAGGTTTTGAGGAACAAGATGATTCCTCTAGTCAATGTCTTATGGAGGAATAGTAAGGCCGAGGAAGTGACCTGGGAGCTAGAGTCGGCTATGCGGGATCAATACCCCGAATTATTCAGGTAAATTTTGAGGACAAAATTTTTAGTAGGAGGGGATAGTTGTAACATCCCAAAAATTCTAATAAGGTTTAATGCCTTGATTAGCATGCCGAGAAAGCTTAATTGGATATATGTGTGATTAATAGATTAAATGTGTGACTACGTGGTATGCATGACTTATATGATAATATGACTATATCTATATGCATGTTTATAAGTATTAAATATGCGTGTGGGCCAGTTCTTTTCTAAAAGGGCATGTTTGTAATTTTTCCCGTTGAGGACATAAATGTGATTATATACGTTAAAAGATTGGGAACACATTATTATGTGGATATAATTGCAGTATTCGGCTCAAGGCGACCCTAGTAAGCAGATTAGCGAAATAGTAACAACAAGGTTTAATACCCCGCTCAGGGTGAGGCTAAGATATTTTGGGAAACTTACTGTATATTTGAGATTTATCGAGTAATAGGTAAATATTTGGTAATTAGTTGGGCATGACGGGATTAATTGCGAATTTGTAGGACGATTCGAGGAATTAGCGGGAATTGGGACTAATGACCATTTTTCCCTCATGCACAATGAAGGGGCTGGATTATCTTTAGGGGCATATTGGTCTTTAAGTTAAGAGATATAGTTAGAAAGTTTCAGTATTAGGCTAGAACATATTAGAACACTTCTCAACACCCACTCTCTCACTTTCACGTTCTCTCTCTCCCTCTCTTATACTTTGAGGAAACTTTTGGAATTTTTGAGAGCTGGCTTGGAACTCTGAGACGTTGAGGCTTGGGGACTGAAGAACTGGAGCTAGGAACATTGGAGGATAAGCTTAAGATCAAAATAGCCATCGAGGTAAGGGTTAAGTCTTTATTCTTGTTGAAATTCTTACTGATAAGATAGGTTTTTGGCTGAGTTTTGGTGTTGCTGTAATTGCTGAGTTGGGGTGGTAATTATAATTGCTTTTAGGGTGATTATAATGCCTAGACTGTGTGGTTGAGAGTCCTAGACTCAAATCTTGGTTTAGTTCAGGGTTACAAGGAATTTTTGATAAATTAAGTTGGGAAAAAATGCAAGGAAGCCCCAGAATTTCTGGGTTAATGGGGGCGTGCCGTGACATATGTGAGATTATTAATGTATTTGTGAGATTATAAATGTATTTGTGATTGGAAATATCTGGATAGGTAGGTTAGCTCGTGCTAGTTTCGTTTGCGTGCCTCGCTGATGTTAATTGTACTGAACGCAACTCGACCTAAGTGAGCCGGGATCCACTAAATAACTAGAGAACTCAGCCTAAGGGCGACAACACCTAATTAATTGTATTAATATTTAATTATATATTTGGATTTAACTATTACTGCTGCTTAGCTTATTACTTGTATTCAGTTGTTGATTGAGCTGGTTATTCTAAAGTTTATTATGCACATTCAGTTGTTATCTATGCTTGTTTAATTTAGTTTTCTTGATGAGCCTTGATTCACGGGCGCTACGTGGTGCAGGTAAAGGCAAGGGAAAGCTGGAGCAGCCATGAGTTGGAGAGCTTTAGGGGCGGTGTGTACATCGGCAGCCACTCGACTGCCACGACCGAGGGATTTATAGTGACTAGAGCCAAAATTAGTATTTAGCCATTTAGGCTGGCTATAGTTATATTTACTTTTGAGGGTTGTATACGCCTTGTAAACATTATTTTTTGGGATCCCATGTACCAAACTCTTATTTCAATGAAAGTCAACCATTTTACGATCAAAATATTTTAACCCTAACCTGTCAGTTGACTATAGAAACACATTTATGTTCAAACGAGTTGATTAGCAAGTTTTGCACTATTTTAAACACACAATGTAATGGTCTTGGTTACCCAGGGCGTTATAGTGTCTAATAACGGAACTCGGTTTGATAGTGATATTTTCACAAAATTTTGTGACAAGTACGACATAATCAAGAGTTTCTCTTCAGTGGTGTATCCGCAAGCTAATGGATAGGTCAAGGCTGTAAATAAAACCATAAAGTCGAGCTTAAAAAAATGACTAGATGAAGCTAAGGGATTAGCCCGAGCAGCTCCCACAAGTACTTTGGGCTTATAGGACCTCACATTGCACCTCCACAGGGCACACTCTCTTCTCTTTAACCTTTGGAAGTGAGGTTATGGTCCCAATTGAAGTACTAGTGATGACACATAGACAAAAAACCTTCGATCAAAATTGAAACCATGAATTGCTCAACGCATCCCTGGATCTAATTGAAGAAAAACAGGAAGAATCATAATTACAGCTCGCTCGTTATCAACAAAGAATTACGCATTACTTTAACTCAAAGGTAAGAGGACGTAGATTCGAGCTGGGTGACCTGGTGCTTCAAAAAATGTTTTTGGATAGTAAGAATCCTAAAGATTGTGTATTGGGACCGAACTGGGAAGAACCATACCAGATCGTGGAGATTTTACGTGAGGGAAAAATCAAACTAGCCTGGTTAAGTTGAGAGTTGGTACTTCGAACCTAGAATGCTCTTCATCTTAAAAAATATTATCAGTAATAAGACATTTCTATTAGTTTTTGATGTTTTTAGTATTTTTCTATGTAAGGCTTATTTATAAATGCCATTCAATTTAAATGACACAGGATGGCTACACGTTTATCTTATTCTCGCGATGTATCACATGCTCATTTTCAAAATGTGACCTAGAATATTCATAAATTCTTATCATTTAGGGGGGCATATAACCCTCGATGAGTTTAAAAATATTTGTGTGATTAAATATATTTTTTTCTTTTCTAAAACTTAGAGTTGGAGAATTAATTATTCAACGGTTTTTGTAGTTGAATTGAATTTTTAAAGAAATTCTAAATACGAACTAAGTTAAACAAAATTCAACTACAAACTCCTTGACATAAGCAGGTACGAGACCTGATTCCTAACAGGTATAATGTTGTTAAGTAGACAAACTCCTAGACATAATCAAGTCCGAGACCTGATTCCTAACATGTATAATGCTGTTAAGTAGACAAACTCCTAGACATAACCAGATCCAAGACTTGATTTTTAACAGCTATAATGTTGTTAAGTAGACAAACTACTGGATGTAACCAGGAACGAGACCTAATTACTAATAGGTTTAACTCTATTAGGCAGGAAAATTCCTGGGTATTATGAGGATATCGACAAGCATTGATTGGCCAAGCCATCAAAAAACTATCTTGATCTAAAGATAGCCGCCATAATTGAAAGTGTGCAAGAATTTGAAATTCATAAGCATAGCAAGATAATAGAGTAAGGGGAACAAAAATAGCTCATGTAGCATTCCAAATTCGCTAATAAGGCTTGGTGCCTTGATTAGCATGTCGGGAGGGAAATAATTGATTTAATTACATTGTTAGTTGAATTAATCATGATATATGTGCATCATTATTTGATTTCTTGGGCTATGATATGATATGACTAGATATGCATGTTTAGGTGTATTAAATATGCATGTGGGCCCGTCCTGGTTATCAAGGGGCATATTTGTAATTTTGGCATGTCAGGGGCATAAATGTAATTATGCGTGTGTTATGATTGAGACCACATTATTATGTGGGTATATTTGCGATATTGGGCTTGAGGCGGTCCTAGTGAGCGGATTAGCGGAATAGTCACAACGAGATCAAACACCCGGCTCGGGGTGAGCCTAGTAGTATTTTTTATAGTTAGTGCGTGTTAAGGATTTACCTAGTAACGGATAGTTATTTAGCAGTTATTTGGGTATGCCGGGAGTAATTGAAGATTTAGTTAAAATTTTCAGGTTTATGTACTTCTATAAGTGTCGTGAAGATGTTTTGGGACTTAATTCTAGCCTTAGAGCATGTTTGGAATGATTTTTGAGGAGTTTAGAAATTTCAAAAAGCTGGGAAAACTGGTTCGCGAGGATGCACCGTGTCACGGGCTAGCTATTTGGGTACTCCAAGTAGACGGAACGTGCGGCACTTGCAGACACTTCAAGCTAGCAAGTCAGCCTACAACACACACCTACAGGCAAGCAAACTCAGGGGTTAGCCACATACACATCTCGGACATTCAACGGACAATAATGAAGTATGAGCAAGCACAAGGCAGGTCATTCCTTGGAACGTCCACACAACACAAAGCACACAACAAGGCAAGTGGCATGCAATGGCCCAACGAAGATAACAAACAAGTAACACATAGGCAACAAGGGAGCATACAAGGACAAGTATGGATAAACATCATTTTATTAATATATAGCTTTGATAGGGCAAGGGATTACACAACTTTGGCCCCTATCTGCTGGTGGCCATGATGCTTCCCTAAGTCACCAGGTCACCTCCCCCTAAGGAGCCTTATAGGGATACAAGGTCTTCCCAGGAACATATATGATTTTTGTCTGGGAGACATATGCATAATTACAAAATTGCCACTACCCTACCCCATGAGGTTGCTTGGTGCAAGACTTGACTAATGATCAAGCACTAAGGCATGCTCACTTACAAAATGGCCCCATGTGGTGTGCCAAAGGGGCAGCACGCCGCACTCTCCCCCGCTCAATTCTTCGGTGTCCTCGACGAAGTAGCTTGTAGATCTTCAATCTTTTGCGTGAACTTATTCAAGTCTTCCACCCTCTCTCAACTGATCTCATCATTTGCGAGCCCCTTCCATTTTACCAGATACTCCTTACGATTTTTACGGTCAGTGGTGACCGTCCTTTCCACCAGGATTTCTTCAGGTTGACGCTTGCTCCTTGGCTGAATGATGACTCCTCCTCTGGTTGACTAGTTGTGCTCTGGATTTGCTGGATCATCATGATACGGCTTCAAGTTGGTGACGTGAAGGACCGAGTGTATCTTCATCCATGTTGGTAGGTTGACTTTGTAGGAAGTTAGGCCAACTTTTGAGATGATTGAGACCGGACCCTCGTACTTGCGAACGTGTCTGATGTCTTTGTCCCTTCGGAATCTCAACTGTTTGAGCCTCAGCTTGATTAACACTAAGTCATCTGTTTTGAACTCTAGTGGTCTACGCTTCTGATCTGCCCACTTCTTCATTCTTCTTAATGCTTTTTCTATATAAGCTTGGGCAATCTCTGTTGTTGTCTTCTAGTCTTTTGCGAAGTGAAAGGCTCACGGGTTCCGACCGTGGTATTCATCCACTGTGTGGGGCAACAGTGGCTGTTGTCCATTAACAACTTCAAAAGGGCTCTTATTCGATGAAGAACTCTTTTGAGAGTTGAAGCAAAATTGAGCTACATCGAGTAGTTGCGGCCAGTTCTTCTGATTGGCATTGACAAAGTGGCGCAACTACTCCTCCAACATCCCGTTGAATCTTTTTGTCTGCCCATCCGTTTATGGATGGTAGCTCAATGATATGTTCAATTGTGACCCCAAGAGACTGAATAGTTTGAACCAAAAAGTCCCAGTGAATCTTCCATCTCGGTCACTAACAATGTTCTGGGAAACTCCCCAATATTTGACAATATGCTTGGAATTGTCATGTTGTCTCCTCTGTCGAACAGTACTTCGACACCGGGATGAATGTTACGTATTTCGAGAATCTGTCCACGACCACCAAGATCGCACTTAAATCCCCTGTCTTCGGTAGGCTGGTTATAAAGTCAAGCGACACACTCTCCCATGGTCGGCTTTGGACTCGCAACGACTCCAACAACCCAGGTGTCTTGTTCCTATCGACCTTGTCTTGCTGACATATGAGACATGTCTTGGTGTACTCCACTACATCATCTCGGATTTGTGGCCAGTAGTATCCCTGTTTCAAAAGGGAATGCGTTCTCTGCCACCCTGGATGACCTGCCCACAAGGTGTCATGACACTTGCTTAGTAATGTCTTCCACAAATCTCTAGCTTTCGGAACATACAAGCGACCCCCTTTGGTCCACAGAAGATCATTCTCCACCCAGAACTAGCGAGTCTTGCCTTCTTTTATGAGCTCAGGATGGTTCTGACAACCGGATCTTTCTCCAGGTTTTCTTTGATGCGGTCCTTGAGTGGAGTGTTCACCATGCTAGCCAACAAACTAGCCAAGATCTTTAGAGTCTCCAATTCTACTTTGCAACTCAAGGCATTAGCTGCCTGGTTCAAGCGTCCTACCCTGTGCTCAAAACAGAAGTCTAATTCCACCACAAACTCCTGCCATCGAGCCTGCTTAGGGGTCAGTTTCGGCTATGTAAGGAAATGACTAACCGCTCTATTATCCATCTTCACCACAAAATTTTACCATAGCATGTAATGTCTCCACACTCGCAAGCAATGGATAACTGCGAGGAGTTCCTTCTCCTGGGCAGTATACCGCCTCTCAGCTTCAAACAGCTTGCGACTCTCATATGCTACCGGGTGGTCTTCTTGTACTAGTACCCCTCCCAAAGCATAATATGAGGCATCTGTCTGTACTTCAAAGGGCTTGCTAACATCTGGCAAGGCAAGAACAAGATCCTTCATCATGGATTCCTTCAAACTCTTGAATGCTTCAGCACACTTGTCAGTCCATGCCCAAGTTACACCCTTTTTCAGCAGCTCGGTCAAGGGTGTCGCTCTTCTTGAGTAGTCGTCCAAAAATTGCCTATAGTAGTTAGCTAGGCCCAAGAAAGAGTAGATTTCTTTCAAGTTTGTGGGGGCTTTCCATTCTTGGATTGCCCTCACCTTCTCCAGATCCATACGAATTCGGCCACGTTCCACAACGTGGCCTAGGAACTTGATGCTCTCCTATGCAAATGAGCATTTCTTGCGCTTCACATATAGCTGGTTCTCTCTCAACTTCTGAAACACTTGAGCCAAGTGTTCTTGATGCTCTTCAATCATGGCGCTATAAACCACGATATCATCCAAGTACACCACCACGAACTTATCTAGATACTCATGGAGTACTTGGTTCATTAGTGTGCAGAAAGTGGCAGGTGCATTTGTCAACCCAAACAGCATTACTCGAAACTCAAATGCTCCATATTGAGTAACGCACGTTGTCTTTGGTTCATCCCCATCTGCGATTCTCACCTGATAATAGCTCAATCTCAAGTCCAACTTTGTGAAGTATTTGGCTCCACTTAGCTGGTCAAACAAATTTGCGATCAGAGGGATGGGGTAGGTGTTGCAAACTGTCACCTTGTTGAGAGCCCTATAATCAATGCACAGTCTCAAGCTCCCATCGTGTTTCTTCTGCAATAGCACAGGTGCGCCAAATGGTGCCTTCGACGGTCTGATGAAGCCTGCCTCCAATAACTCTTTTAGTTGTTTCCTCAACTCTTCCAGCTCAGGGGGTTCCATTCTGTAAGGCGCTTTTGTTGGAGGTTTCACTTCTGGCACCAGCTCTATCTGGTGATCAATCCCCCGCTTTGGTGGCAAGGCTTTGGGGAGTTTATCTGGCATCACGTCCCCATACATCTTCAAGACCCTCGTAATTTCTAGTGGAACAATCTCTTCCACTGATTCTTCGAACACGGTGGGTACCGCTACATAAGTGGGTTCCTGCTTTTTCACACCCTTCTTGAACTGTAAAGCTGATAGAAGCTTCACACTGGGGGGTGGTTTCACCTTTCCAGGCACCATTGAAGGAGTCTCTCCTATTATGAGAAAACTCCCAGTGGCACGAATTGGATGGCACCTTTCTCAGTTAGGAAGTCCATTCGCAAAACTACATCAAAGTCATCCATATGGACCACCACTAAGTTAGTTTGTCCGTCCCACGTGTTGATTTTAACTTTTACACCTTTTGCCACTTCAGTTGTGGCCAAGGCCTTGGAGTTGATTGCTTTCATGCGGCCTACATCTTTCTCCAGTTTTAGTCCCAATCACTTGGCTTTGAGTTCTGAGATGAATTTGTGGGTGGCGCTAGTATCAATCATCACGCTTTTGGCAGGCTTGTCGTTGATAGTGGCATCCACGAACATTAGCCCCTTCCCCAGGGTCTTCTTTCCCTTTTTTCCATGCTTCTTGAGAGCATTCAATAGGCGAACAACACCCATGTGCGCGTACTCTTCATCCTCCTCTTCTCCTTCGGGTTGTTCTTCTTGGCCAATGAGGGCATTCAACTTGCCCCTGTACGAGAAAACTGCCGGCTTATGTTGGCCTTTGCAGAGCCAACAAGCCAGCGGCTTCCTCCCTATAGTAGCATATGTACCACTGGAAGAATTGGACTCTGCTGTCCTCTTCTCTCCCCCACTCTTTCCCTACCATGACTTCCCAGACTTCTTACTCCCAGCGCTACTTGAGCTGGTTGGAGGGGAGCCCTTCTGGGCAGGCTGCTCTCCGAAGTGTAGTCTGTCAAGCGTTCAGCAGCACCTTGAGTGGTTGCTAGGTCAGACACACGCTGTCTCTGAAGCTCTTGCTTGGCCCACAGTTTCAATCACTCGAGGAAACAGAAGAGCCTGTCTACTTCGGACATGTCCTTTATATCGAGCATTAGTCCCGAAAACTTCTTCACATATTCTCGGACTATCCTAACTTGTTTAAGCTCTCTCAACTGACGTCGAGCCATGTAGGCAACATTTTTTGGCAAAAATTGCGTCTTCAGTTCTCTCTTCAAGTCTACCCAAGATGTGATGGTGCATCTACCATTCTCTATGTCATCATACTTTGTCCTCCACCACACCTTGGCATCCCCTGACAAGTACATGGTAGCCATGGCGACCTTTCCTTCTTCCGAATCAGCCCGCACGGCTTTAAAATAGTGTTCCACGTCGAAGAGGAAATTTTCCAAGTCCTTTGTGTCTCTAGCCCCGTTATAGGGCCTCGGCTAGGGCACTTTAACTCGACCATATTCCATACCTATCGGCCCTATTGTAGGTGCGTTCCCAACCACTCGCAAGGTTAGGTTTACCTATGTAGTTAGCTCAGCCATTTCTTCTCTGAGCACGCCAACTGCCTCCCTGCAATCTTCCGTAGTGTCATTTATGGAAACTTGTTGTTCCTTCAGTATGCGCTCCACCACCGCAATGCGCTCTTCCCACCGAGGGGAAACAGAAGTACTTGTTGGAGTGTTTCTTTGCTCCAACGCGATTATACTGGACAGGAGAACATCGTTTTCCTTCTCTAGCACAGCTATGCGATTGCTTGCATCTGACGATCCAGAGTTATGACTTGTAGAGAAAAGATCCCTAACCCTTTCGTCCAGGCCATCTAATTCCCCCACACGCTTCTCAAGTGCTTCGATCCTCTAAGTGTTGCTCACCATTAGTGTGTTTTTCCAAGCTTTTTCTAACTTGGCTCTGATACCAACTGTCACGGGCCGACTATTTAGGTACTCCAAGTAGATGGAACGTGCGACACTTGCAGACACTTCAAGCTACCAAGTCAGCCTATAACACACACCTACAAGCAAACAAACTAAGGGGTTAGCCACATAAACATCTCGGACATGCAACGGGTGATAACGAAGTATGAGCAAGCACAAAGCAAGTCATTCCTTGGAACGTCCACACAACACAAAGCACACAACAAGGTAAGTGGCACGCAATTGCCCAATGAAGATAACAAACAAGTAACACATAGGCAACAAGGGACCATACAAGGGCAAGTATGGATAAACATCGTTTTATTAATATATAGCCTTGATAGGGCAAGGGAGTATACAGCTTTGGCCCCTATCTGCTGGTGGCCATGGTGCCTCCCTAAGTCACCAGGTCACCTCCCCCTAAGGAGCTTTCTAGGGATACAAGGTCTTCCCAGGAACATATATGATTTTTGTCTGGGAGACATATGCATGATTATAAAATTGCCACTACCCTACCCCATGAGGTTGCTTGGTGCAAGACTTGACTAATGATCAAGCACGAAGGCATGCTCACTTACAAAATGGCCCCATGTGGTGTGCCAATGGGGCAGCACGCCACATGCCGTGACCCTCATAGGGTCATGACTCGAATAAACTCAGTGGCCCAAGGGGATTCGCTGAATTGCCTTAGCGCCGTGGTGCTAGGCAGGGCACGCCGCGACACGTGTGTAGAGAAAATTCTAAGTTTTCTCTCTGACTTGTACAGGGTCGCGACACATGTGAGGAGGGTAGCGGTTCTAGTGGAAAATGTTAGCCAATTAGGGTTTTTTGGCTCGGGAACTCAAGCTTAGAGCCTCAGGAAGGATCCTACTTACCAGTTTAGTAGAATTCGAGGTCCCTGAGGCTAGTATATTATTCTGAAGCTTTTAATTGGTTTAGATTGTGATGGTTATTTATTATTACGATGTGACTAGGTTTTTTGCGCTAAGGCTCGGGATTAGGGATCGTGCTCGGGATCACCTTGTATTGTCAGATAGGGGCGCAAGGTAAGAAAACTATATGTGATCGTAGAGCAGGCAATGGCTTGATTATCTTGCCTTAGTGTTATGTGTGAATATCTATAATTGTTATGTCATGTATATGTCTATGACGGATCGACAAGGGCCAGGATAGGCAAGGGCTGAGATCAGCAATAAGAATATCTAGGCCACCATGGCATGGCCATCTAGGGTGTTTTACTCACCCACTTGGTTAGGACCATGGACCTGGTGCCTAGTAACGCAGCTTGATCGGCTTAGGCCGCTATTTGTGGATTTTAGTTATGGTAGATTAATTATGCACTTATTAAAATGAGTTGTTATATGATATCTTTGTGGAGTTTTCTTGCTGTGCCTTGGCTCATGGGTGCTCTATGGTGTAGGTAAGGGCAAGGTTAAGGCCGACAAAGCTTGAGTTCGAGGGCATAGAGTAGTGCATACATGTTTGGCCTACTTAGCCACCACGTCTAGGGTAGTTTTGAGGAACATTGTGTAAATGGCCAAATTTGTCGTGTAGGTTGACTACGTAAAGCATTTTGAGTTGTATATATGTTATAAACAACCTTTTGGGATCCCATGTAAGTTTCTATAAATTTAATGGATGGTTAAACCTTTTTATGGAAATTTATTAAATGAATCTCTTTTTTAATTTAATAACATTTTTTGGTCTAAAACCTCGATTAGTGAGTTAATTTCACATTTTAAAATCACATGGTAACAACTCTAGGGTACAAGGGCGTTACAACATGGTATTAGAGCGCGCCAAGGATTATGGTTCTTGGAGATTGACTGAACATGTACGCTCACTACCAGAGACATGCTCGACTCAGGGTTAGTCTATTTTTTAAGTGAACTATCTGTTTAATTAATAATCTGGATTGCCTATTTGAATCATTAATATATATAGAGCATGATGTATATATATTGCTAGGACATGGCCTCTTTGATTATTACATGATTATGTTGTGTGTGCATTGTGTTGGTTTGTTATGTGTGGTTAATCAGTTGAACTGGCGCTTGTTTTCTATGGATGTTGTTATTGTGCCTGATGTGTGACGTCATTGATTGCACGCATATTGAAGTTATGCCTCGGTGATCAGATCGATTCCGTGACAATATGGCCAAGAATTAATACCAGGGTCAGGTCCATCCACCTGCCCCACAAAATTGACAACAGATGTTTGTAGAAATGCAAGCCAAACTTCAGAGAACTGAAGATGAACTCCAAGAGCTGAGACAGCAGGCTCCTCCTTGGGATGTTGGGTTATAGGCCCCACAGGTTATGGCACCAGTGCCAGCTTAGCTTGTGATGGAGAATAGATGGGAGCCTCTGTATGAGAGGTTTAGAATGCGGCACCCTCCCACCTTTGAGGGAGGTCCAGACCCACTATGGGCAGAGCAGTGGATGAAAATGATTTTTTCTATATTGGATTTTATGAGGGTGGAAGCAAAGGAGAGGGTGGCTTATGCTCTCTATATGTTAAGGGATGATGCTCGCATCTGGTGGGAAGTTGTGTCTCAGAGGAGAGATGTGACTACTATGACTTGGGATGAATTCAGGGATGTTTTTAATGAGAAGTACTACAGTGTTGCAGTTTGGGCATCAAAGGCGGATGAATTCACCAATCTAACTCAGAACAAAATGACTGTAACATAGTGTACACTTTGACTAAGTTCGCACCAGATTCGGTGCGTACTAATATGGCAAGGAGAGACCACTTTTCAAGGGGGTTGAATGTAATGATAGCCCGAGATGTCAAGATAACATTGGGTCCAAGGACTACTACCTACGCTCAAGAAATGGAAAAAGTCCTTACGGCTGAGGGTACTTAAGAGTATATATGGAAGGAATGCGCTACAAGGCGTGATGCTCGAAGGATGGTGCCTCCCTTCACTGGTTTTGGCCAAGGTTGTGGCCCCAGTGAGCAAAAGAGAAAGGCCCTAGAATTTTTTACTCCTCCTGGTCTTGATAGGAGGGCACACGGTGATTTTGGTGGCCATCGGGGCGGGGGACAGAACTGGAGAAGCTACCCAGAGTGTGCACGGTATCGACGATGCCATCTGGGAGGATGCAGAGTTAGAGAGTGTTTTGTGTGTGGGAGTGTCAACCATTTGAGGATGGACTGTCCACAAGTTAAGAAAGAGGAACTAAAGAGGAGCGATAACCTCACTCCAGCCATAGTGTATACTTTGACCCAGACCGAAGCTAAGGCTAGTCCCTCAGTTATGACAGGTCAGATTTCTAGTGCTGGTTCTTTGTTTATTGCATTGATTAATTCAGGAGCTACTCATTCATTTGTATCTGCTAGAGTGATAGACTGTCTGTGTAGATCTTGTAATTTGTATGCTAGGGGATTTAGAAGTGTGTTGCCAACTGGGGAACTGGTAATATCTAGGAGGTGGGTTAGAGTGTTACCAGTAGAGATGAACAATAGGGAATTTTCTGTGGTTTTGATTGAACTGGTGATGGATGATTTTGATATGATATTGGGGATGGATTGGTTGGCAAAGTATGGGGCGATGATAGATTACAAGCAAAGGATGGTGACTTTTAAGCCTGAAGGAGAGGAACCCTTCGTGTTTGTGGGGCAGTGAGTGGACCACAAATACCTATGATCTAAGTATTGAGAGCGAGAGACCTGTTGCAAGAAGGTTGCATAGGATTCCTAGCAAACGTAGTAGATACCTCTAAGGTTGTTTCGGTTGGACAAGGTGAGACTAGAATGGTATGTGAGTTTCCTAATATATTTCCAGCAGACCTGCCAGGATTTCCACCACACCGAGAGATCGAATTTGTCATAGAATTGGCACTGGGTGCAGAACTAGTATCGAGGACACCTTATAGCATGGCTCCAGGAGAGTTAAAGGAACTAAAGATTCAGTTGCAAGAATTACTGGATCTAGGATTCATTAGACCCAGCTTTTCATCGTGGGGTGCTCCACTGCTGTTTGTCAACAAGAAGAATGGGTCCTCAAGAACGTGCATCGATTACCAAGAGTTGAATAAGTTGACTATTAAGAATAAGTACCCACTGCCCAGGATTGATGATTTTTTTGATCAGTTACAAGGGAAGATGATATTCTCTAAGATTGACCTTCGGTCTGCCTACAATCAACTAAGGATTAAGGAAGAAGACATAACAAAAACCGCTCTATGTACAAGGTATGGACATTATGAATTCTTGGCCATGTCTTTTGGGTTAACCAATGCCCCAACAACCTTCATCGATTAGATGAATAGGGTATTCAAGGATTATTTGGATAAGTTTGTAATAGTATTCCTTGATGATATACTAGTCTACTCTGAATCATAAGAAGAACATGCGCAACATCTCTATTTGGCACTACAGAGGTTGAGGGAGCACAAGTTGTATGCTAAGTTTAGTAAGTGCGATTTCTGGTTACCCCAAGTAACATTCCTAGGCCATATTGTGAGTAAGGAGGGGATTCTGGTGGACCAAACTAAGATAGAGGCAGTGAGAGATTGGCTGAGGTCAAGTCGTGTACCAGAGTTTAGAAGCTTCATGGGAATAGTAGGATACTATCGGCGATTCCTTGAGGGATTCTCAAGAATAATAACACCATTGACTGAGCTGGCGCGTAAGAAGACCAAGTATGTCTCGACAAATTGATGTGAGAATAGTTTCAAGGAGTTGAAACGTCAACTTATTACCGCTCCGGTATTGAGTCTTCCATCATACAAGGAAAAGTTTGTGGTCTACTGCGATGCTTCGAGGCAGGGTTTGGGTTGTGTATTGATGAAAGTTGGGTAGGTGATAGCCTATACTTCTAGACAACTGAAGGTGTAATGCCCTGGTTACCCCAGACCCTTAAGGTGAACGGTGAACCAGAAATTTGACCCGCTACCTGAGTCCTTTGGTTAAAAACGAAGTGTTATAAACAGGCTAAGGTGAAAAAAATAACAAAAAGGAAAGGATATGTTTTATTTAATACATAAAACTGTTCATGGGCCCACAAGAAAATTTACAAGTTATTTACAACTCAAAATGGTCATTACTGTTTCAAAATTACAAACCCGCCGACCTAATCGGCAAAAATAGGGTAAACCCTCTAGTTCCTCTGAGAACTCCTTGGCCGTATATGTACACATCACCTGCACCACATAGCACCCATGAGCCAAAGCCCAGCAAGAAAACACAGTATTGTATATAAACATTATCAAAGGATTATCATTATAATCACACAGAGCTTATATCTCTTAAACAGATGAGTGAATATCACTTGAGGTTCTAGAAAACCATACTGAGTGACTGACAAGCAAGTCACTAATTTAAACAGAAGAATGGCTGCTAGGTAAGCCACTAGCCTTAAACAGATGAAAGACTGAAGGGTAAGTCTCTAACTTAACAGGTGAGTGACTGATGGGTAAGTCACACAAGCGCTTATAGTATTCATCGAACTTGAGGTCGGTCCGTCATTAACGCTCTTCTGAGTCATTTAATGGAGATATCGATTAGATCTAATCTTTATTGGCTTGCGTTGAACATGCTAAGGCCGTCTTGACTTATGAGTCAGCACTATGTGACTAGTGCCCAGTACCACTGCCGAACCTGACTAATGAGTCACAGCTTCACAGTTGATACTGACACCTTTGCCAAATCTGACTAATGAGTCAGTACCATGCACAAGTGAGCAAGATTTGTTAAGCATTCAATAATCAATCCATGTCCACATTTACACAATCAACATGGCTCAAGAATAACCATGCATGTCACATATGCGGTGCAATTTTCTTACCTCTGATTCGAGCTAGAATTAATAGAAGAATGACCCTTGAGAACAGTCTAGCTTTTAGTCCTTTAGCGGTCACCTAATCATAACCAAATATGGGACACCATCAATAAAATGATAATCAAGGGTTCCGAAACCAAGATCTAGCCTCTGGGACATCAATCCCCACTAATCCGGGTAGTAGGAACGATCCCGAGGCCTAAAACCAGGTTCCCGGGGCCAAAACACTCAAAAGGGATCAACCCTGCTCAAGGGCTGCGGCCCTGACACCTTGGGCCGCGGCCCCCAGCCACCAATGAAGCAAGGGCCGCGACGCCCAGCAAGCACAAATCCTCCCACTTGCTTCTTCGAGCTAGGGCCGCGGCTCCCAACCCAGAGCACGCCCAAACTTATTGTCCAACATCCCAAGGCCTCAAAATTCATGCCTAAACATTACCAAATCATCAAATCAAAGTTCCCAAGCTTCCCAATGGTCCAAAACCATCAAAACCTAAGGTTCAATCAAACCAAAAATTCAACAATTCTCAAAAGCCAATCCAAAGCTTAGAAACTCTAAAAACTCAAAACTTTAAACTTAGATTACCTTCGATTGGGTTGTTTCTCGTCAAATCCTTCGGTCAAGAAGCTTGTAATCTTTCCTAGGATCGCTATGCCTCGATCCTCGCTTGATTCCGACTCCTAGAACTCAAGATATCTTCGAAAACGCTTCGAACGGTAAAAATGAGCTAACGGGGAAGAACAAGAGGTTTTATAACGTACGTTCTATCTCAATAACTCCTGGGGATATTATAGTCAAAACTTCTAGAATTTCACCTTGATCTCAATAACTCCTAATTATCATCAAATAACATTCTCATAATTCAATATCCCAATAAAAGACCCCCGTTATGACAAAACCCCTAATTCATAATATAAGATCGTCTCATGCCGAATAGCTCGAATATATCTCCATAATAATGGAATCTCATACACAAATCACATTATGCACCCAAATACTCAAATATGCCCTCAATGGGCCAAATTATCAAAACATCATAATATTCAAATGTGGACTTACATGCATGCATATAACGTCATATTATAATATAATTCACATAAACATGCATATATTCATTTAATGGCATAATTAAATAGTTATGGCCCTCCCGGCTTGCTAATCCAGCCATTAAACTGCATTAGGGATTCGGGGCATTACAACTATCCCTCCTTCCTGAAATTGCGTCCTCAAAATTTACCTGAACAGCTCGGGATACTGACCTCTGCATATCTGACTCTAGCTCCCAGGTCGCTTCCTCGACCTTGCTATTCCTCCACAACAACTTAACCAAAGGTATCATCTTATTCTTGAGTAGCTTATCTTTTCTGTCAAGTATCTGAACTGGCTGCTCCTCAAAGGAGAGATCTGTCTCAAGCTCCAGATCCCCATAACTCAAAATATGATTCACATCAAATACATACCTCCGAAGAGTTGAAACATGAAACACATTATGTACAGTTGACAATGCCGAAGGCAAGGCCAATCTGTAAGCCACCTGGCCAATCCTCTCCAGGATCTCAAATGGACCTACAAATCTAGGGCTCAGCTTGCCCTTCTTCCCAAACCTTCTCACCCCTTTCCATGGCGAGACTCTAAGGAAGACATAGTCTCCCACTTGGAACTCCACGTTCCTGCGCTTGGGATTTGCATAGCTATTCTGTCTACTCTATGAAGCAAGCATCCGAGCTCTAATCTTCTCAATAGCCTCACTGGTCCTCTGAACTGCCTCAGGACCCAAGTATCTCCTTTCACCTGTTTCATCCCAATGAATGGGAGATCTGCACTTCCTACCATACATCATCTCATAAGGTGCAACTCCAATGGTAGACTGATAGCTGTTGTTGTAGGAGAACTCTATCAAAGGTAAATACTTACTCCAAGATCCACCAAAGTCTAGCACACATGCTCTCAGCAAGTCTTCCAGAATCTGGATCGTCCTCTCAAATTGCCCATCTGTCTGAGGATGATAAGTTGTATTGAACTTCAGCTGTGTCCCCATGGCCTTATGCAAACTTCCCCAGAACTTGGAAGTAAAAGTAGGGTCCCGATCTGACATGATCGACCTAGGTGCTCCATGGAGGTGCACGATCTCTCTCACATATAGATCTGCATACTGGTCAACTGTATAAGTAGTCCTCACTGGCAGAAAGTGAGCTGACTTGGTGTAGCGATCCACTATCACCCAAATAGAATCATGCTGACCAACCGTCCTGGGTAAGCCCACCACGAAATCCATCGTGATGTCTTCCCACTTCCACTCTGGGATATGCAGAGGCTGCAATAACCCTGCCGGCCTCTGATGCTCAGCCTTGACCTGTTGACATGTTAACCACTTAGCCATATATTCTACTACATCTCTCTTCATCCCTGGCCACCAATACAATGATCTCACATCCTGATACATCTTCGTGGTGCCTGGATGCAAAGAGTAAGGTGTAGTATGAGATTCATCCAGAATCTCTCGTCTCAAGGCAGTGTCTAACGGAACACATATCCTCCCCTTGTACCTCAACAAGCCTAACTCAAACACTGTATTATCTCTGGATGATCCAACCAGAACATCCTCTCTGATCTTGATTAGGTGTGGATCACTCATCTGACCCTCCTTAATTCTCTCTAACAGCGTAGACTGTAGTGTAATATTAGCCAGCTGGCCCACCAGCAACTCTATACTAGCTCTGGTCATATCATCTACTAACTCCCTGGCTATCAGCCTCATACCATGAATCTGTCCCGGACCCTTCCTGCTTAAAGCATCAGCTACTATGTTGGCTTTTCCTGGATGATACAGAATCTCACAGTCATAATATTTTACTAACTCCATCCAACGCCTTTGCCTCATATTCAAGTTTTTCTGGGTGAAGAAGTACTTCAGGCTTTTGTGGTCTGTATAGATCTCACACTTCTCTCCATAGAGATAATGCCTCCATATCTTTAAAGCAAAAACCACAGCCGCCAACTCTAAATCGTGAGTAGGATATCTCTTTTCATACTCCTTCAACTGACAAGAAGCATAAGCAATTACCTTATCTGATTGCATCAAAACACAGCCCAAACCCTGATGAGAAGCATCGCAGTAAATCACAAACTTCTCCTGATCTGTTGGAAGACTCAGAATCGGAGCTGTAAACAATCTCTTCTTCAGGTCCTGGAAGTTGTTAGCTCAGTCAATGCAGTAGCAATCTTTGAGAACCCTTCCACAAAATGCCTATAATAACCTACTAATCAAAGGAAACTTCTAACCTCAGAAGCATTCTTTGGCCTTGGCCAATCTTTGACCACTTCAATCTTTGCTGGATCTACCTTAATCCCCTCCTTACTGACAATATGCCCAAGAAAGGGTATCTGAGATAACCATAACTCACATTTCTTGAACTTGGAAAACAATCTGTGTTCCCTTAGTCTCTGTAGAACCAACCTCAGATGTTGTTCATGCTCTGACTCAGTCTGAGAATACACCAGAATATCATCGATGAAGACGATCACAAACTGGTCCAGATAATCCTTGAACACTCTGTTCATTAGATCCATAAAAGCAGCAGGGGCATTAGTCAATCCAAATGACATGACTAAAAACTCATAATGCCCATACCTAGTACGAACAGCAGTCTACGGTATGTCTCCCTCCTTGGCCCTCAACTGATGATAACCAGAACGAAGGTCGATCTTAGAGAATACCTTCTTGCCTTGCAACTGATCAAACAGATCATCTATCCTTGGTAAAGGATACTTGTTCTTAATTGTCATCTTATTCAGTTCTCTGTAATTAATACACATTCTCAGAGAACCATCCTTCTTCTTCATAAACAGAACTGGCGCACCCCAAGGTGAGAAACTAGGTCTGATAAAACCCAAATCTAACAGCACTTGCAACTGCACTTTTAATTCTTTTAGCTCAGCTGGGGCCATTCCATAAGGCGCTCTAGACACTGGCTCCGTCCCTGGTGCGAGTTCTATAACGAACTCAATTTCTCTGTGCGGTGGCAACCTTGGAAAATCTTCTGGAAACACATCCAAAAACTCGCAAACAAGTCTGGTATCTTCTCGTCTCACTGGCATGACCTGAGTGGTATTAACCACATGGCTAAGAATCCAATACAACCTCTTTGCAATAGATCCCTAGCTCTCAATACAGAAATCATAGGAATGCAAGGTCCATGCACAGCACCAACAAACACAAAAGGATCCTCACCTTCAGGCTCAAAGGTGACCATCTTCCTTCTGTAATCAATAGTCGCCCCATACTTTGCCAACCAATCCATACCCAATATCATGTCGAAGTCAGTCATAACAAACTCTATCAAGTCCACTGATAACTCTCTGCCCTCCACTGTCACTGGCAAAGATCTGACCCATCTCCTGGATACCACTAACTCTCCAATGGGTAACAAGGTACCGAACCCCACAGCATAGAAATCACAAGGTCTACATAGTCTATCAATAATACTACTAGAAAAAAATGAGTGTGTATCACCAGAATCAATCAATACATTATAAGGGGTTCCAGCACTAAGAAGCAGACCTGTAACAACTGAGGGAGAAGCCTCAGCTTCTGCTTGAGTCCATGCGAACACTCGAGCTGGGGCCATGCTGTCCGCCTTTCTGGGTTCTTCTTTTCTTACCTGAGGGAAATCTTTCTTAAAATGACCCACTGCTCCACATAAGTAGCAGGCCTTTGCCCTACACTCTCCCAAATGACGCCTCTTGCATCTAGGGCATTCAGGATGAGTCTTCCAGGCTGCACTACCCCCTGGACGACCCATTGTAATACCACGGGGCCTCCTATCAGGACCTGGAACTGGGAAGGTGTCAGGAACCTTCCTCTTCTGATCACTGGGGCCAACACCCCTACCTGAACCCACAAATGGAGGAACTGTCCTCCTGAAATCCTTTTTGGCTGCACTGTCACGCCAGATCCTGTTCTCTGCACTCTCAGCTGTGAGTGCCTTCTCAACTGTAACGACCCGGATTTTCAAGACTCGATAATGCGGAAATATAAATGTTTTCATTTAACAAAATGTCTCAAAAACCAATAGAAAAAAAACTTTTTAAAAAGTCGTATGGCCATACTTAACATTTAGTTACAAACATGTTTTATAAAGATTAGAGTGAGCCTAGTTTAGGAAAATTACACAACATTTCCAAAAATAATAAGGCTTCCCAAAAGGTCGGTCCACATGTACATTTGCAAGGAAGACTCCAGCGCTCACTGCTCTGCCTTGCCCTTGCACTTACCTACAACATGAAACAACTAGGTAAGCGAAAACGCTTAGTAAGATCAACTTCCAAACAAAGCATATAGAGAATTAGGGTTCCGGACCCATCCGGACCCTACACAATCAATTTCAAGAACGCTAAAGCATCCTGGCAAACTTATGGTCATGCCTGATAACCATTGATAAATTAATTCATAACTAGATAAAAATCCGGCACTCAGAAAATCCCAGAGCAAGCAGATATATTATATCACAACTATATCTTATCAACAATTATATCCCTGCACTCAGAAAATCCCAGAGCAAGCAGATATATTATATCACCATATAATTCGAGACCAACGCTCGACAATTTCCAACAATTCAGGTGTAACGCGCCCTCCAACATAATTGCTAATCTGTAAAAGAGAACCGAGTCTCCACTCTAAGATCTAGCCAATAAATATTCTCATCAAGGGTGACTATCGTGTTACTTAGGGCATCGCTACATATTCAAGAGTGTAATCCAATTTACACGGTTTTACAGAGACTTCTATGTTAATCAGTGGTGCTGGTGAGCAGTTGCCCCTAGGGTGTTCAGCCTCACTCAATCTTGGCAACCCTTAGTATCTCTAGGCACTCTCACTGAATGGCCAATATTCACGGCTGCTATCCGGGAATAACTTATCAGAGCACTTGCTCGGATTCTAACCGTCCAATGATTAAGTAAGCATGAGGGCCCCTAGGTCCCATTTATCTTGGCGCCCCTAGGTTTAACCAGCTTATCCTCATCTCATGGCCACTCGTCGCGGTAATGAACCGGACATAAATAAAATCAAGCAGTGTGACGGGGATCAACCGTCTAGGATATGACGGACTTCTACCGTTCATATTTTCTAAATTAGCACTCACTGGACTAACGTCTCTAAGCAACTTTCTATGACAGCCTATATATATGCATGTATCCCTATACTAACATACAAGACAATAATCATTTCATGTTGCAGCCATACAATATAAGTTGACTTACTTGGAGTCCTTAGCGCTCAGCAGGTTTTCACCCTCCAACGTTCAGTCCAGTTACGCTTAGCCAATACTGTAGTTATCCATACAGTATACTCGGATTAATTATGGCACTCATAATTCATTATTATTATTTTGGGCAGTTTGGTCATTTTAATAAAAGTCATTTGTAAGGATTTATAATCCTTACTTGGTTTTAAACCTATTAAGGAAAGTCATACAAAATATTCGAGACTAAACCCTAAGTCTCGGGGAGACCTATCCTAAGGTCTCGATACCTAGGCTCGGGTATCACAATGGTATTTCCCCACAACCCGCTAAAAATCTTATTCTTTCAAGGTATCACTATTAACCCGCACTTTCGACTAGTCGGTTAAAATATGTAAGATTTTAGCCGGTATTATATCCAGAAAATACAAATAAATTCCTTAATTATTTTTAAAGAAAATAAACTCTTAATTTTTCCCTTTTATTTTTCTTAAGGTTTTAATATCTAAAAACCGTTTTAAGAAAATTGCCTAATTTGTCTTAATTAGGAAAACCGTTATAAATTTCTCATCTTGACTAATTAATTTTCTGAAAGCAATTAATCAATTTTTACTTATTAGAAAAATACTTCATTTAATTATTTTCTCAAAATATAGGGTTTTAAACCCTCTTTTAATTTATTAACTATTAATAAATTAAATCTCTTATTTTTAGAAAGAATAAAAACTCTTTAATAAAAATAATTCATTTAAACTCAAAGGGGTAATTTTAGTGAAAATATGATTTCAAGACTTACCAATTTATATCTTGAAATAAGCAAAATTTTACTTTTTACCTTATGTTCCAAAATATCATTTTTACACTAAGTGTGAAAAGCCTATTTTTCACATTTTTAACTACATACTTCGTTAGTTCATAACTTGAAATTTACTTACCCAATTGTTACCAAAATTTCCCAATTCCATTTTTGTTATGCCATTTAGGTCTTTGTAAAATCTTAGGTCAAAATGAGCATTTTTGATTGGTGAAATCATTTTCCAACAATGAGATAAAAATGACCTTATTTTCAAGCCCTTATTTTTTCCAAAATTTGACAGTTAATAAATTTCAAACCGTTCAATATTTTCTTACCAAATTTTACAGTGGAATAATAGGTTATGCCAGCAATATGTCCACAAAATTTTAGAAAAAACTGGGTTCATTTGCCCTATACAGTGGCTGTCCAAACTTGGTTCCGAAAATAAGAATACGAAAAAACAGTTTTTTACCTAAACTTTGAAATAGCATAACTTACTCATTTCTAAACATTTTTTAGTGTTTCAAAAGCTCAATTTTATGTACTCAATCTCAACAACATCACAGTAAAATTTAATTTTACAAAACCAATATACAGTGGCTGCTTGACCCCTTGGAAGTCACAGCTCAAAACATGTTTTGTTTTAAGGTATCCTACAAAACCCTTGGGGGTTTTGGTTCCCATTTTCAAAAAATCAATACACATGCATCATAAAAATTATTAAACAACTACCATAACCTTATTACATCACCAACATGAAACTTTAAGCATTAGATATACAAAATAATGCTTAAAACTAAAAACCCTACAACAAAATCATCAAAAGTAAACTTTTTACCTCTTTGGTGTTCTTGCTTAAGGTTTGGACCTTCCTATAAGCTTTGACTCCTTCAAAACCTTTCAAAAACCCTAACCAACTTCCCCCAACAACATAGTTAATTAGCTATTTGAAACTCTATGCTTAAAACTGTACAAAAGCCTAGATTAGTGAAGCTTTACCTTAGGGAAAATTCTTCCTAGACCAAGACTTAGCCTCCAAGTTTTCCTTGGTGTTCTTGAGGTTGAATATTGAGAGAACACTTTGAGAGGTCTTCAAAAATCAGATGAGTGAATGAGAGAGGGAGAGTGGTCGGTTCTTACGGTTGGAATTGCTCACATAACTCTTCAAAATATCACAAAATACTTGAGTGATTTTCTACCCACTTGCCCACTTGACTTCTTAATTAAATGGGCTTTAAACTTTATAAAATTGGGTTCACACAACTCTAAAAACCACATGGCCGGCCACCCTCTTTATTTTATCTATGTTATATATATATATATATTTTTATAAAGGTTAATAAATGTTTCATAAGAAGAAAAGTCCAAATTGGCTTTTGACACCTTTTTCACTTTTATTAAGTTTTAATCACCAAACTTAACATTAATTAATTAAATTAAATGTCTCTAACATTTAATTTAATTAATCACATAATAAAATTTAACCTAAAGTCCATTCATGGAATAAAATTCCCCATTTCGGTAAAATTAGGCATTTACCACAAAATGCCCTAAAATTTCCATTTTCTTTTAGGTTTATTATTTTTGACCAAACTTTAGCTTTTATGAATGTATTTTATGCCCAACATATAATTTCCATGATTTTTCATTTTATTTTCCGAGATTTTTACCCGATCAGGGTTTTTGTGTCGGCCCAGGACCGAAAGTCTTATCTTGACTTTCAAAGTCACAAAATTCATATTTTGGCTAGCAATAACTCATGGAATACTTACAAACAAAATATAATATTATTTAAAATAATATTCTTAACCCGGGGGAAAAATCCCGACCCGAGTCGTTAAAAGGTACCCAAAAACGTAGGACGTTACATCAACCACCTGTGCTTAGGTAGTAACCCCAGCCACAGTGGTGATACGTCCATCACGGGCTAATCTGGGCTGTAGCCCCTGTAGGAATCTCTCTCTCCTAGTCCCATCAGTGGGCACCAGTTCCATGTCTAATTTTGCCAAATGATCAAACTTTAAGGCATACTCAGTGACTGACAAACTTCCCTGAAGTATCCAAATGAATTCCTCAGCCTTGGCCGCCCTGATAGCATCATTATAATATTTTTCATTAAACAAGGTCTAAAACTCCTCCCAGCTCAGGGCATTAACATTCTTGGTCTGGGTAATCACCTCCCACCAAATCCGGGCATCCTCCCAAAACATATAGGTGGCACAGGCCACCCTCTCATTACTAGTTACCCTCATAAAATCAAGGATAGTGATAATCATACTCATCCATTGCTCCGCTTTGGCAGGATCTGCACTGCCCTCAAATACATGAGGTTGTTGCTTCCTGAACCTTTCATAAAGAGGTTCCCATTTATTTCCTACCTCAGGCAGCTACTCTACTACTGGGACCAACACAGGAGGTGCCTCTGATACACTAGCCACTGCAGGCGCTTGCTTCTGTCTCAGGAGACCAAGCTCCTCTCCCTGTGTCAACACTGTTGCCTGCAAATCTTTAAACAACTGCTACCAATTTGCAGGAGCTGACTGGGGAATCTGTGACTGGTCATTCTCTTGACCCTGGCTGTTATTATTATTCTGGCCCTAATCACTCTGGCCAGCTGAAGTATCTGTCTGACCTGGATTCATTCTTATCTGATACCTTGCTGAAATATTGATCAATACAGCCAGTCAGGTAGTAATAACTAAACCTCTTGCCACCATACGATCCAAGAACAAGCAGACAATTATCATATTCCACAGTCATACAATTATTCAGGCAGATACATGTTTATAACATTTAGCACTCAGCATGTATCACATAATAATTCATAATCAACAATACTGATGAGTATGCTCCAACAATTTCAATACTAATTAGCACACAGTGGCTGTGGATATATTATTTCAGGGCACAGGTTTAACATGGTGTCTCATGCATACAGGTAAAGCATATATACTATATTTAAGCAGTTATACATATAACTACATAAATAGTCACCAAACCATGAGTCGAGCTTGACTTCAGTGATGTGTGTACATGCCCAGCCAATCTACAGGAACCTTAACCTTGGCAGGCTCTGATACCAAGTTGTAACGCCCTGGTTACCCCAAAACCATTACAGTGAACGGTGAACCAGAAATTTAACCCGCTACCCGAGTCCTTTGGTTAAAAACGTGTTCTAAGTGTTATTAACAGGTTAAGGTGAAAAAAACAACAAAAAGGAAAGGATATGTTTTATTTAATACATAAAACTGTTCATGAGCCCACAAGAACATTTACAAGTTATTGACAACTCAAAATGGTCATTACTATTTCAAAATTACAAACCCACCGACCTAAGCGGCAAAAATAAGGTAAACCCTCTAGTTCCTCTGAGAACTCCTTCGCCGTAGTGGTCAAGCGGCCGCATATGTACAAATCACCACCTAAGCTCTCCACTCAAGGCTGGGTGAGCTTTTCTTTCCCTTTACCTGCACCACATAGCACCCATGAGCCAAAGCCCAGCAAGAAAACACAGTATTGTATATAAACATTATCAAAGGATTATCATTATAATCACACAGAGCTTATATCTCTTAAACAGATGAGTGAATATCACTTGAGGTTCTAGAAAACCATACTAAGTGACTGACAAGCAAGTCACTAATTTAAACAGAAGAGTGGCTGCTAGGTAAGCCACTAGCCTTAAACAGATGAAAGACTGATGGGTAAGTCTCTAACTTAACAGATGAGTGGCTGATGGGTAAGTCACACAAGCGCTTATAGTATTCATCGAACTTGAGGTCGGTCCGGCGTTAACGCTCTTCTGAGTCATTTAATGGAGATATTGATTAGATCTAATCTTTATTGGCTTTCGTTGAACATGCTGAGGCCGTCCTGACTTATGAGTCAGCACTATGTGACTAGTGCCAAGTACCACTGCCGAACCTGACTAATGAGTCACAGCTTCACAGTTGATACTGACACCTTTGCCAAATCTGATTAATGAGTGAGTACCATGCACAAGTGAGCAAGATTTTCTAAGCATTCAATAATCAATCCAGGTCCACATTTACACAAT